>NC_064614.1:472691608-477691608 GCF_023898315.1 Schistocerca nitens | reverse complement strand
CACAGCTCGGAAAGCAGCAAATGGTCCCTCTGAACTGCGGCACCCTGTTTATAGGCACTACGTATTGCGATTACAGAACCGTATGTTAGCAGGCACTATGTATTACGATTACAGCGCCATCTGTTAGCAGCTTTTAGCACTATATATCTGAATAACATCTGCATAAAATTCTTACAACTCTCACAATAAATATATCGTTTGCTGCTCTGGTCTGCCGATCTTAGTTTTCGAGATATTTAGTTTTCAAACCAGGGATACTTCGCTGGATATCTTTTAAGAGAAGTGAACATTCGACACTTTGCAAATTATTCATGTAGGCTCAGAAAGAGGATTCTCTTAAAAGCTGTAAATTTTCATTTCGTGCGTGCTGAAAGACACAGATGAGAATTATCAAGTTATGTCTTGGGGAAAGGCTATACAGATTCCAGTAGATATGGTGCTTGTATTAACTTTGTAATACCGTGTGTCTAAGGTTTTGGGTCTTTGCCGGTCATGCAATACCTAGAGGCTGGGAAACAATGGAATCTAACACGGCCACCTGTCATAGTTATGGACAGTGCCCTGTTTTACTCTGCTATTCATGACCAAACACAAAGTTTGGCAATAAGGAAATGTGAAGTTACTCAGTGGGTGAAAAGACCGGGTATGGATCATAAGTAGTAACGATTCGAAGAATTCTCGAACTGTAGCACATATGAAGCAGTGACTACCCACCTAAGGTACATCGTAGATGAAATTGTACAAGATACAGGCAAGAAACCGACTTCCTACTTCCAGATCATTGTATTTTCAGTGCTATTGAAGGTACATGGGTCCATATCAAACAACGCACTGCTCCAAACAACAAACCGTTGACTATCTCCTAAGCTGAGAAGCGCTTTGTGGAAACTCAGCAAGAAGCGCCTAAAATGATGTGACGGAAGACAGCTAACAGCACTGCCAAGTGCTAAGGTGCTATTGAAGACTGCACGAAAACGTTAATTATATATCTGAGAGGAAGCGGTGATGGCTGTACAGAAGAAAATTATTAGCAATCAGTTACTGATAGTGATGAGAGACAAATGAAATTTAATGGGAGGAGTTGCCATTGACAAATCATCAGATTGTCAGTAATTTTGTCACATTACAACTGTTAATATGCTGGAAGATTAATGTATTATATGTTAGCAGAATAAGTTGTAAATTATTGTAAGGTTTATAATTTAAAACAGCACCCAGCCTGAACTATAGTTCAAAAAAACTTTATTTAAATCAAACAATTACCGATTTGGGATTTATTACAATTCCATTTCTAGGTGGTTCATACAGATTTCCTTGCTGTGCTGGTGGGGCTTCGTTTTATAGATGATATCGGTATTGCGCGTTTGAATAAGCAAAAAGTATTTAGTTCAAAAATCAGTAAACTTACGAGAGATGTATTTCTTCTTTTTTTGGTTCTTCACAGAAACTTACATGACATGAATTTAAAACTAATGAAACATGAAATGTGGTGAAAACATACGTGAAGTATATTCTCGTGTGATGAAATTTGCATTATAAATTTTAAAGTACACGTAGTTTTGTACGTGCCATATGTGAGTGATGTTAAATTCACTGGAAACTGCTATGATACATACCATCCTACATTTTACAGCAAGTCGTGCCCTCGATATTTAAAAAACATGGGCCAGCTACACATTAGTATCAAAAGCAATAGTGTCGTGGAGCTTAGAGAAATAAAATAGCAGTCACAGATTGTCCAACTCCTTGGTACGATCGTGATATGCGAAGTACTCTCGTAAGATGCTCGCACTACCGGTTATTCATAAAGGACGTCTGTACCAACACACGTCTCTTGCAAGAACTACTGCAGGGTGGTGTCAAATTTTCCAGGAACGAGGTACAAGAAAGACATTCCTCGTTCTTAAGAGGGCACTACCTTCACCTTTAGTCCTACCTGCATGACGAGAATGCCGGGACAGAACTTCACACCGACGCTAGTGGTTATAGGTGCAGCTCTAATGCAAATTCAGGAAGGCACTGAGAAGCTTATGCTTCCATAGGTGCCCATAGACAGCGGCCTAGTGGGTGAGAGTTGTGCTTGTGTGAACCTGAGTGTGTTTTCTTCTTGAGAAGAGGGACTACGTACAAAAACTTGTTTAGGTTAGCAGTCTTTTTCGTTGTGAATATCTGCGACTCAACGCCTCCTCTATGTGGTGAGTAGCAATATATAATTTCCATACAACTGTTATTTCACACTGGACTTTCCACTGTTTCATAATATTATTTATAACATAGAACGCAATTTTAGATTCGATGTTTACACTCTAGTTTATTACTGTAACAAAAAAGAAAAAAAATGTAAAACACATAAAAATGATTAGGTGCTACACGCATATTAAAACTTTCATTCTTTATGTGTATAAGATTTGTCTGTGTAATCTTAGCCATTCAACAGAGCGCCATATTAGAATTTATTGTACAAAATTTACTTCTCTCTTCGACATTTAAATTAATTTTATTGGTCAAGCAAATCATATTTTTACTGTGCTCACATACTCCATATAGAGGCTGCAACAACTTTGTATCTTTGCTACTCTCATGTTTATAAAACTACTGTTTTAGTCACTGATGTAATACTGGGCCAAGTTTTGTAAAAGTGGAGCGTGTGTGGTGCAATAAAACACAGAACGATCTGTGTCTATATAGTTTCCACTAAATTTGACATCACTCATATAGAGCATGTAAAAAATGTGTTTACAGTAAAGTGTATAACACAAATACACGATGAATGCAGTTCAAACAAATACACGTCGCATAAGTTTTCGCCACATTTCATGTTTTACTAACGAAAAATCATATCATGTCCGTTTCCGTGAAGGACAACAAAAGGGATCTGAAAGCTTTTCTCGTAAGTTGACCGAATGTTGAACGAAATAATTTTTGTTTATTTCAGTGCACAAGACCTAGAACAACTACAAGACGAGCCCCCAGCAACAAGCAAGGAAATCTGTATGAGCTATCTGGATGAGGATTTGTAATAAATTCGAAAAAGGTTAATGATTATATTGGAAGTCTTCGAACTTACAGGGGACTGGTTGCAGTTTTACATCATAAACCATAAAACTGTACTAAGCCCATTGTTCTTATAATGTCTAAGTTTCGACAAAGTAGGATTAATTTAGTAAATATTTAACAATGAAATCAGAAAATGCTAGTTTTCAGCAATATAACAAAGACTGTTACCATTTACATTACGGAGTATTAACAAAAAGTATTAACAAAAAGATATTTCCGCATAGTAGACATTAAATAGCCTGTTGCAATATTTTCGACTTTTTATATTAGAATGAGCAACTGTAAATAAATTGACGTGTGCAGATATAGCCAGGGTGCTGATTTTTTATTTTTTTTATTTTGGCCTCTAGATTAAATAAGTCATACAGGGGCAACATTGTTCCTTGATCCCACGAACTGTCAATATCAGTCATTCCTATCACAGATTATGGTGCAAATTTACCGAAAATAGAAATGAGCTTATAGGACTGCTACACAGATGTGGCAGGTGTGATTTTCAGAATTACTTGATTTGTCTATGATGGAGAAGAGTGAAACAGGGTTTGTTCGGTCTCGTGAAGGCAACTAAGCAGCGTCATGAAAGAGAACGGGTGGTGTCAGTTTACAAAACCTGCATTTACTGCCAGGAGGAGATCGATGGGCTTATTATACGATATTTAATACGATTTGTGTGGAATAATTTGGAGCAGTATTAGGTCGCTAGACCATGGTCTCATAGGAGGATCGCTGGCAAAACTTAAAGGTTTCAGGTTTCATTTAACAAATGGAGTGTAAGCAGAATAAAAGATGATCTCTGTTCACATATCAAGAGAGAAGATTATGATTAGCAGCATATAAAACGAATTGAAAGCAGATATTTGCGTGTGACGTTGTTCTACAACAACGCACACCATTTAACCTACTCTGATTTAGCGAGACAAAGGGAAGTATAATTTAGGCATCCATCTTGAGCGTCTTATAAAGAAAGTAAGTTTAGGATATAACACCCTATGGACGATGAGGTGATCATAGGCAGAGCACAAGGACGAGGAATGAAATCGGCTGTGTCCTTTTCAATTAAATCATATTTGAATTCACTTCAAAAGATTTAGGTATACCACAGAAATGTAAATGAAGATGGTTAGACGATGATTTGGACTCTGCTCCTCTCGAACACGAGCGAAGTCACCTTAAACATCGGGCCACCTCGCTCTGTCTCTTTTCATTACAGAGACCTAAATAGATCTACTAGAGTACATAAACGCGTTGCTTTCTCGACTACATTCTGTATGTGTGTAATCTCTAACGATTTACCAAGCAGAATACTGATAGGATTGCTGGCATGTAATTTGAGGTCAGGCATATGTTCGTGAAGCTTGTTGAAGACATAGACACCCTAATTTAGTCACTGCCAGCAAACCCCCAATTCTTTAAAGAATGAACTCCCATGTATAGAACAGCTTCAGCCCTCTGATTACTTTACAAGTGAATTAATGTGTCTAATATTTGACTTTAAGAATGTATGCGAGAAAACATTTAGTGAAGGTTTCAAATTATCCTTGAAGTTTATTGGAAAATAATAAGTGCTTTCTTTATGAAACAATGGAGGAATATTTTCTAGATAATTTGTGCTCCATTTAAAGCAAAAACTAGGTTTTCATGCATCACAAAGTTTTTGACGTCATGTTTCCTGAACTATGAATCGTGCAGTGCTCTAATTTTGCAGGTTCATTCAGTCGTGTACGTGGATACCGTCTGCAAAATGTGTTGCAAATAAAATCGGTAGTAAAGAAGTACTAAATTAAAAGCCAGGACTGATACTGAAGTCTGAGAGCACCAACAGCGAAAATGTAGTAAGCGATACGCTTCTTTCCTTTCATCACTTTGTGGCGAGTGTTAGCGAGAAAAAAGTGTAGTAAAGGTTTTAAATCATGTGTAATGTTTGCTGGAAGTCGCTAATTGATGTGATTCTCAAATACTGGATGAATAAAATACGAGTAATTGCGCCCCATCAGTTACGCTGTCTCATAACAAACACGCTGTTACTACCTGTAATATTTATCTTATTGTATTCAAGTTTTAACCTAAGATTATATTTCCTAATGAATGGATTGTGACAGTATTGTAAATTCGGTCAATAACTACGCGAAATACTGAAAGTCGAATTCTTGTTGCCTTTGGAAGCCGTTAGTAAGGCACCCTGCAACTGGCAACAGGTTGCGGAATAGCGGTTTAGGAATATGTAACAGTCGCTCCACGTAAAGAACATAACAATAAAGTTGCGTAGGTGAAAGATATTCAGATTGCCAAATCGTGATATTTTCGTTGAGTACATGGGGTATTAGAAAACCGCATGAGCATCTGGAGGATATGCTGACTCCCTCCAGAAAACACAGAAAATCTTCCGCACAGCGATTGGAGACGGAATAAAAAAAGTCTGAAAACTACGCTGCGAGAAGTATCGTGCGTTGAGAGGAATGCATGCCAGTCAGGAGCCTGACCATCGCTATTTTCTCCTTATGTATGAAGACCGCTAATACTGTTGAGTGTACGGACAAGAAACATACTTGTTATAGTCCTGTATCGATTACATTATGTACGCAGAATGCAGTAACGTAGTGACGTGGATCGATTCCTCGATCTCAGCTGGTAATTATCAAGCAATGAATGTTGAGTCTAGGAGCAATGCTAAAAACTACCTATTGGATGACTGCTTAATAACTTCCAGCCGTATAACTAAAATTTCTGGTATCAAAAACGGCTAGGATTATTTAGTTTTATTTTACATTTACATTTCTAGGGCACAAAAATCCAAACCATGCAGCGCTGCACAATTTTTTTGTGTAGTCATTGGAAAATTGTCAGTTGCTGCTCAAAATCCATATACTGGACGTATGTCTTGCTCGCCTTTATAGCGCATACTTGAAGACAATTGTCATGTGAACAGCACAAACTGATAAAAATCAAACGGCAGATACCATAAACAGTGCGTTAAGTATTTTTACCGTGAAAAGAGATGACCTCTTTTTTTCTACAACAGTGATGTGTACAACTTCAACCAATGCTTCGATAACCTTTTGCTTGACTTTTTTTTTTAAGTGTTTTGATACCGGTCACGGAAATAAGTTTTGCAAATGATTTGTTTGCATATATACTGTACGTAAACCGTATACTGAAGAGATGTATTGTAAAACATCGTCTACCTAGGACAGTGCAGTGAAAGCAGACAGGCTTACACCATGGCGACTAGTGTTCTCTTCAAGACTGTAGCTACGCGGAGACAATTAACTGTACAGTGAGGCTAAAGTATTGCTGCCACGAACTGCTTCATAATGAATTGGATAGTGGATGTTCCAATATGAGAACATTGATATTTAGGATTACAAGCTGTATTTTATTAGTTCATCGTCCAACTATTATCAAGATTCTGTGCGCCACGACGTATCACTAAAACTTCCCGAGCTAAAACTCTAGATCTAGTATCTGTTCCCGAAGCGGATGCGTGACTTCATTTTGCGATCCGATTCTATTCTATTTAAATATTAATCAAAACAGAATAATAACATTTCTCTACGACTACACAGCACCACGGTTCACAAAGCAGCTCTTAAAGTGCTGCTGTATACCCACTGTTGTAGGTCAGTATATTAGATTAGATGAACATTTCATTCCAATAGATCTATAACGAGAAGATCCTCCAAGAGGTAGAACTTGTCATAAAACAAGAATATACAATAAATATTTAGGAAGAAAAATAGATATGCTAATGTAACTTCCTCAGATCCCATGGGAAACGATCTTCATGGACGTGGAATCTTAAAGGCATTTTCATGTAGAAGGTAATACCAAACTTGTCGCAAAAGATGTAAATTTTTCACTATGCTAAGGCGCACATGGTAATTCTTAGGCTACTGTAGCCATGCTTTACCAAATAGAAAAAAATTACTTTACAACACTTAGTCACAATGATCGTATAACAGCACTGAACTTACACATCTACATCTACATGGAGACTTTGCAAATCACATTTAAGTTCCAGCAGAGGGTTCGTAGAACCACCTTCACAATTCTCTGTTATTCCAATCTCGTATAGCGTGCGGAAAGAAGGAACACCTATATCTTTCCGCACTAGCTATGATTTCCCTTATTTTATCGTGGTGATCGTTCCTCCCTATGTAGGTCGGTGTCAACAAAATATTTTCGCATTCGGAGGAGAAAGTTGGTGATTGGAATTTCGTGAGAAGATTCCCTCGCAACGAAAAACGCCTTTCTTTTAATGATTTCCAGCCCAAATACTATATTATTTCAGTGACACTCTTTCCCATATTTAGCGATATTACAAAAAGTGCTGCCCTTCTCTGAAGTTTTTCGATGTACTCAGTCAGTCCTATCTGGTAAGGATCCTACAGAGTGCAGCAGTATTCTAAAAGGGGATGGACAAGCGTAGCGTAGGCAGTCTCCTTAGTACATCTGTTTCATTTTCTAAGTGTACTGCCAATAAAGCGCAGTCTTTTTTTAGCCTTCCCCACTACATTTTCTTTGTGTTTCTTCCAATTTACGTTGTTCGTAATTGTAAAATGGAAATTCCGTATGGCTAGGGCCTCCCGTCTGGTAGACCGGTCGCCTGGTGCAAGTCTTTCGAGTTGACGCCACTTCGGCGACTTGCTTGTGGATGGGGATGAAATGATGATGATAACGACAACACAACAACCAGTCCCTGAGCGGAGAAATTCTCCGACCCAGCCGGGAATCTAACCCGGGCCGTTAGGTATGACATTACGTCCAGCTGACCACTCAGCTACCAGGGGCTTTACGGCCTTTAGATTTGACTGAATTGTCGTGTAACCGAGGTTTAACGAATTCCTTTTAGCACTCATGTGGAATGTCTCACACTTTTCGTTATTTATGGTCAACTGCCAATTTTTGCACCATTCAGATATATTTTCTAAATCGTTTTGCAATTTGTTTTGATCTTCTGATGATTTTATTAGTCGATAAACGAAAGCGTCATCTGCAAACAATCTAAGGCGGTTGCTCAGATTGTCCCCCAAATCGTTTATATAGATAAAAAACAGCAAAGGGCCTATAACACACCCTGGGGAACACCAGAAATGACTTTCCATCAGTTACTACGAGCTGTGACCTCTCTGACAGGAAATCACAAATCCAGTCACATATCTGAGACGATACTCCATAAGCACGCAATTTCACTACAAGCCGCTTGTATGGTACAGTCTCAAAAGCCTTCCGGAAATCCAGGAATACGGAATCGATCTGAAATCCCTTACCAATAGGACTCAACACTTCATGCTAATAAAGAGATAGTTGTGTTTCACAAGAACAATGTTTTCTAAAACCATGTTGACTGTGTGTCAATAGATCGTTTTCTTCGAGGTAATTAATAATGTTCGAACATAATATATGTTCCAAAATCCTGTTGCATATCGACGTTAACGATATGGGCCTATAATTAAGTGGATTACTCCGACTACCTTTCTTGAATATTGGCGTGACCTGTGCAACTTTCTTGTCATTGGGTACGGATCTTTCGTCGAGGGAACGGTTGTATATGATTGTCAAGTATGGAGCTAATGCATCAGTATACTCCGAAAGGAACCTAACTGGTATACAGTCTGGACCAGAAGACTTGCTTTTTTTAACTGATTTAAGTTGCTTCACTGCTCCGAGGATATGTTCTTCTACGTTACTCATGTTGGCAGCTGTTCTTGATTCGAATTCTGGAATATTTACTTCGACTTCTTTTGTGAAGGCATTTCTGAAGGCTGTGTTTAGTAACTCTGCTTCGGCAGCACTGTCGTCGATAGTATCTACATCGCTATCGCGCAGAGAAGGCACTGATTGTTTCTTGCCACTAACATACTTCACATACGACTAGAATCTCTTTGGATTTTATGCCAGGTTTCGAGACAAAGTTTCATTGTAGAAACTTATAAGCATCTCGCATTGAAGTCCGCGCTAAATTTCTAACTTCTGTAAAAGATCGCCAATCTTGGGTATTTTGCATCTGTTTCAATTTGGCATGTTTGTTTCATTGTTTCTGCAAAAGCGTTCTGACCCGTTTTGTACACCAAGGAGGATCAGCTCCGTCGTTCGTGATTCTGTCAATTGCTGCCGATACTATTTCTTTGAATTCAAGCCACATTTCGTCTACACTTATATTACTACTTTGGAAGGAGTGGAGATTGTCTCTCAGGAAGGCGTCAAGTAAATTTTTATCTGCTTTTTTGAATAGGTATATTTTTCGTTTATTTTTGGAGGATTTGGGGGTTACAATATTCAGTCTCGCTACCACAACCCTGTGTACACTAATCCCTGTATGAGTTCTGATGCTCGTTATTAACTCAGGATTATTTGTTACTAAGAGATCAAGTGTGTTTTTACAACCGTTTACTATTCGCGCTCATAAACTAACTGCTCAAAATAATTTTCAGAGAATGCGTTTAGCACAATTTCGGATGATGTTTTATGCGTACCTCCGGAATGAAACAGGTTTTTTCGCCATCAAAGCCGGCCGCTGTGGCCGAGCGGTTCTAGGCGCTTCAGTCTGGAACCGCGCTGCTGCTACGGTCGCGGTTTCGAATCCTGCCTCGGGCATGGATGTGTGTGATGTCTTTAGGTTAGTTAGGTTTAAGTAGTTCTGAGTCTAGGGGATTGATGACCTAAGATGTTAAGCCCCATAATGCTTAGAGCCATTTGAACATTTGAACATTCACCAACATATCGAGGATAAATTGAAGTGACCACCAACTATAATTGTATGAGTCGGGTACGTGTTTGAAATCAAATTCAAGTTTTCTTTGAACCTTTCAGCACTTGTATCATCTGAATTGGGAGGTCGGTACAAGGATCCAATTATTACTTTATCCGATTGCCAACAATGATCTCTACCCATATTAACTTACAGGAAGTATCTACTTCAATTTCGCGACAAAATAAACTACTTCTAACAGCACAAACACGCCATCGTCAACCGTGTTTAGCCTTTACTTTCGGAACACCGTTAGGTTCTTCGTGAAAATTTCGTCTGAGCTTATATCCGGCTTTAGCCAGCTTTCAGTGCTTTCTATTAGCGCTTTGAGCTCTGGTACTTTCCCAACACAGCTACGATAATTTACAACTATTATACCTATGGTTTACTTTAGGAAAGAAATAGAAATTAACCTATCGGAATCTAGACTGACAAATAGTGACCAGCAAGACGTGGAAAGTAGATGGAGACACCTCAGAAACAGTATTCAAGATGTAGCTTCCAAAACTATAGCTAAAAGAAAACGAACTAACAAAATCTGGTTTAATATAAAGTGCCAAGAAAGAGTACTGGAGAGGCAAAATGCGAGGAAGGCATGGTTACAACACATGGACAATATTACACTAAAGGAGAGATACTATAAAATCCGCAAGGAAACACAACGAACTCTAAGACAAGAGAAGAGAAAACACTACAAAAACATGGTAAGAGAAGCGGAGGATAATTTCAAGCATCACAGAGCAAGCCAGATGTACCAGAATATAAAAAAGTCATTGGGAAAATTCACTAAAAGGGAACAGTTAATAAAGGACCATAATGGGAAAATACTTACAAACAAGAATGACATACAAGAAACATGGAAGACATACTTTACACAGCTGCTCAACTGCAATGATCCACAATATTACTTTACATTTGAAGAACCAGATACAGTTGATATACAAGTCAACACACCATCAGTAAATGAAATAAGACAAACAATAAAGAAATTAAGGAACAACAAGGCCTGTGGGGAAGACCAGGTATATGCTGAGCTTTTAAAAAATGGAGGACCACAATTGGAAATAGAACTACATTCCTTAATTGAAACAATTTGGGAGACAGAAAACATACCGGCCGATTGGAAAACTGGAATTATATGCCCCATCTTTAAGAAGAATGATCCCCTTGTCTGTGATAACTACAGAGGAATTGCCCTACTCGATGTCACGTATAAAATTTTGTCGATGTGTATACTACACAGACTGATTCCCATAACCGAAGAACTGATTGGGGACTACCAATGTGGTTTCCGCACTAACAGATCCACTTTGGATCACTTATTCACATTGAGACAAATAAATGAGAAGGCATGGGAATTTAATGTAGATATCCATATTCTATTTATAGACTTCAAGAAGGCCTATGATAGCATACACCGACAGACACTCTTAAACACCATGAAAGAATTTGAAATACCATTAAAATTAATCAAATTAGTTAAAATGTGTTTGGAAGAAACCATATGCAAAGTTAAGACACCTGCAGGAGAGACTGAAAATTTTGAGGTGTACACTGGACTGAGACAAGGGGATGCCATCTCACCTATTCTATTTAATATTATCTTAGAGAAGATTGATAGAGAATTCACCAAAACTAATCCACAAGGGATCCAACTGCAGGGACAGAACATTACTAGACTTGCTTATGCAGATGATGTAGCCTTAATAAGCACTTCAAAAGCTGAATTAATCAGGATGATGCAAAATTATTACAAAATAGCTGAGAAAGCTGGACTTCATGTGAATGAAGAAAAGACAGAATATCTAGTCATAAGTAAAAAACTCCAAAAGAATACACCACTGACCGTAAATGGTCTCACTTTCAAGGCAGTTGACCACTTCAAGTACTTGTTGTTGTTGTTGTGGTCTTCAGTCCTGAGACTGGTTTGATGCAGCTCTCCATGCTACTCTATCCTGTGCAAGCTTCTTCATCTCCCAGTACCTACTGCAACCTACATCCTTCTGAATCTGCTTAGTGTATTGATCTCTTGGTCTCCCTCTACGATTTTTACCCTCCACGCTGCCCTCCAATGCTAAATTTGTGATCCCTTGATGCCTCAAAACATGTCCTACCAACCGATCCCTTCTTCTAGTCAAGTTGTGCCACAAACTTCTCTTCTCCCCAATCCTATTCAATACCTCCTCATTAGTTACGTGATCTACCCACCTTATCTTCAGCATTCTTCTGTAGCACCACATTTCGAAAGCTTCTATTCTCTTCTTGTCCAAACTACACTCCTGGAAATTGAAATAAGAACACCGTGAATTCATTGTCCCAGGAAGGGGAAACTTTATTGACACATTCCTGGGGTCAGATACATCACATGATCACACTGACAGAACCACAGGCACATAGACACAGGCAACAGAGCATGCACAATGTTGGCACTAGTACAGTGTATATCCACCTTTCGCAGCAATGCAGGCTGCTATTCTCCCATGGAGATTATCGTAGAGATGCTGGATGTAGTCCTGTGGAACGGCTTCCCATGCCATTTCCACCTGGCGCCTCAGTTGGACCAGCGTTCGTGCTGGACGTGCAGACCGCGTGAGACGACGCTTCATCCAGTCCCAAACATGCTCAATGGGGGACAGATCCGGAGATCTTGCTGGCCAGGGTAGTTGACTTACACCTTCTAGAGCACGTTGGGTGGCACGGGATACATGCGGACGTGCATTGTCCTGTTGGAACAGCAAGTTCCCTTGCCGGTCTAGGAATGGTAGAACGATGGGTTCGATGACGGTTTGGATGTACCGTGCACTATTCAGTGTCCCCAAGACGATCACCAGTGGTGTACGGCCAGTGTAGGAGATCGCTCCCCACACCATGATGCCGGGTGTTGGCCCTGTGTGCCTCGGTCGTATGCAGTCCTGATTGTGGCGCTCACCTGCACGTCGCCAAACACGCATACGACCATAATTGGCACCAAGGCAGAAGCGACTCTCATCGCTGAAGACGACACGTCTCCATTCGTCCCTCCATTCACACCTGTCGCGACACCACTGGAGGCGGGCTGCACGATGTTGGGGCGTGAGCGGAAGACGGCCTAACGGTGTGCGGGACCGTAGCCCAGCTTCATGGAGACAGTTGCGAATGGTCCTCGCCGATACCCCAGGAGCAACAGTGTCCCTAATTTGCTGGGAAGTGGCGGTGCGGTCCCCTACGGCACTGCGTATGATCCTACGGTCTTGGCGTGCATCCGTGCGTCGCTGCGGTCCGGTCCCAGGTCGACGGGCACGTGCACCTTCCGCCGACCACTGGCGACAACATCGATGTACTGTGGAGACCTCACGCCCCACGTGTTGAGCAATTCGGCGGTACGTCCACCCGGCCTCCCGCATGCCCACTATACGCCCTCGCTCAAAGTCCGTCAACTGCACATACGGTTCACGTCAACGCTGTCGCGGCATGCTACCAGTGTTAAAGACTGCGATGGAGCTCCGTATGCCACGGCAAACCGGCTGACACTGACGGCGGCGGTGCACAAATGCTGCGCAGCTAGCGCCATTCGACGGCCAACACCGCGGTTCCTGGTGTGTCCGCTGTGCCGTGCGTGTGATCATTGCTTGTACAGCCCTCTCGCAGTGTCCGGAGCAAGTATGGTGGGTCTGACACACCGGTGTCAATGTGTTCTTTTTTCCATTTCCAGGAGTGTAGTTATCGTCCATGTCTCACTTCCATACATGGCTACACTCCATACAAATACTTTCAGAAACGACTTCCTGACACCTAAATCTATACTCGATGTTAACAAATTTCTCTTCTTGAGAAACGCTTTCCTTGCCATTGCCAGTCTACATTTTATATCCTCTCTACTTCGACAATCATCGGTTATTTTACTCCCTAAATAGCAAAACTCCTTTACTACTTTAAGTGTCTCATTTCCTAATCTAATTCCCTCAGCATCACCCGACTTAATTTGACTACATTCCATTATCCTCGTTTTGCTTTTGTTGATGTTCATCTTATATCCTCCTTTCAAGACACTGTCCATTCCGTTCACCTGCTCTTCCAAGTCCTTTGCTGTCTCTGACAGAATTACAGTGTCATCGGCGAACCTCAAAGTTTTTACTTCTTCTCCATGAATTTTAATACCTACTCCGAATTTTTCTTTTGTTTCCTTTACTGCTTGCTCAATATACAGATTGAATAACATCGGGGAGAGGCTACAACCCTGTCTCACTCCTTTCCCAACCACTGCTTCCCTTTCATGCCCCTCGACTCTTATAACTGCCATCTGGTTTCTGTACAAATTGTAAATAGCCTTTCGCTCCCTGTATTTTACCCCTGCCACCTTCAGAATTTGAAAGAGAGTATTCCAGTCAACATTGTCAAAAGCTTTCTCTAAGTCTACAAATGCTAGAAACGTAGGTTTGCCTTTTCTTAATCTTTCTTCCAAGATAAGTCGTAAGGTCAGTATTGCCTCACGTGTTCCAACATTTCTACGGAATCCAAACTGATCTTCCCCGAGGTCGGCTTCTACCAGTTTTTCCATTCGTCTCTAAAGAATTCGCGTTAGTATTTTGCAGCTGTGACTTATTAAACTGATAGTTCGGTAATTTTCGCATCTGTCAACACCTGCTTTCTTTGGGATTGGAATTATTATATTCTTCTTGAAGTCTGAGGGTATTTCGCCTGTCTCATACATCGTGCTCACCAGATGGTAGAGTTTTGTCATGACTGGCTCTCCCGAGGCCATCAGTAGTTCTAGTGGAATGTTGTCTACTCCCGGGGCCTTGTTTCGACTCAGGTCTTTCAGTGCTCTGTCAAACTCTTCACGCAGTATCTTATCTCCCATTTCGTCTTCATCTACATCCTCTTCCATTTCCATAATATTGTCCTCAAGTACATCTCCCTTGTATAAACCCTCTACATACTCCTTACACCTTTCTGCCTTCCCTTCTTTGCTTAGAACTGGGTTTCCATCTGAGCTCTTGATATTCATGCAAGTGGTTTTCTTCTCTCCAAAGGTCTCTTTAATTTTCCTGTAGGCAGTATCTATCTTACCCCTAGTGAGACAAGCCTCTACATCCTTACATTTGTCCTCTAGCCATCCCTGCTTAGCCATTTTGCACTTCCTGTCGATTTCATTTTTGAGACGTTTGTATTCCTTTTTGCCTGCTTCATTTACTGCATTTTTATATTTTCTCCTTTCATCAATTAAATTCAATATTTCTTCTGTTACCCAAGGATTTCTATTAGCCCTCGTCTTTTTACCTACTTGATCGTCTGCTGCCTTCACCACTTCATCCCTCAGAGCTACCCATTCTTCTTCTACTGTATTTCTTTCCCCCATTCCTGTCAATTGTTCCCTTATGCTCTCCCTGAAACTCTCTGCAACCTCTGGTTCTTTCAGTTTATCCAGGTCCCATCTCCTTAAATTCCCACCTTTTTGCAGTTTCTTCAGTTTCAATCTGCAGTTCATAACCAATAGATTGTGGTCAGAATCCACATCTGCACCAGGAAATGTCTTACAATTTAAAACCTGGTTCCTAAATCTCTGTCTTACCATTATATAATCTATCTGAAACCTGTCAGTATCTCCTGGCTTCTTCCATGTATACAGCCTCCTTTCATGATTCTTGAACCAAGTGTTAGCTATGATTAAGTTATGCTCTGTGCAAAATTCTACAAGGCGGCTTCCTCTTTCATTCCTTCCCCCCAATCCATATTCACCTACTATGTTTCCTTCTCTCCCTTTTCCTACTGACGAATTCCAGTCACCCATGACTATTAAATTTTCGTCTCCCTTCACTACCTGAATAATTTCTTTTATCTCGTCATAGATTTCATCTATTTCTTCATCATCTGCAGAGCTAGTTGGCATATAAACTTGTACTACTGTAGTAGGCATGGGCTTTGTGTCTATCTTGGCCACAATAATGCGTTCACTATGCTGTTTGTAGTAGCTAACCCGCACTCCTATTTTTTTATTCATTATTAAACCTACTCCTGCATTACCCCTATTTGATTTTGTATTTATAACCCTGTAATCACCTGACCAAAAGTCTTGTTCCTCCTGCCACCGAACTTCACTAATTCCCACTATATCTAACTTTAACCTATCCATTTCCCTTTTCAAATTTTCTAACCTACCTGCCCGATTAAGTGATCTGACATTCCACGCTCCGATCCGTAGAACGCCAGTTTTCTTTCTCCTG
Organism: Schistocerca nitens; assembly: GCF_023898315.1. Lineage (NCBI taxonomy): Eukaryota > Metazoa > Arthropoda > Insecta > Orthoptera > Acrididae > Schistocerca > Schistocerca nitens. The sequence goes on along the minus strand of NC_064614.1, from coordinate 477,675,600 downwards.
ATAACGACATCCTCTTGAGTAGTCCCCGCCCGGAGATCCGAATGGGGGACTATTTTACCTCCGGAATATTTTACCCAAGAGGACGCCATCATCATTTAATCATACAGTAGAGCTGCATGTCCTCGGGAAAAATTACGGCTGTAGTTTCCCCTTGCTTTCAGCCGTTCGCAGTACCACAACAGCAAGGCCGTTTTGGTTAATGTTACAAGGCCAGATCAGTCAATCATCCAGACTGTTGCCCCTGCAACTACTGAAAAGGCTGCTGCCCCTCTTCAGGAACCACATGTTTGTCTGGCCTCTCAACAGATACCCCTCCGTTGTGGTTGCACCTACGGTACGGCCATCTGTATCGCTGAGGCACGCAAGCCTCCCCACCAACGGCAAGGTCCATGGTTCATGGGGGGGGGGGGGGGGGGGTTCAAGTACTTAGGGAGTCTTTTTAGCAGAGACAATAGAGCAGAAATAGAAATAGACGCCCGTCTAGCAGCAGCTAATCGAACTTTTTACAGCTGTATCAAAATTTTAAGGATGAGATCACTTAGTACTGAATTCAAAATCCGTTTTTATCAGTCAACTATTGTACCAGTAGCATTATATGGATGTGAAGCTATTACATTCAGGAAAAAAGATGAAGAAAAACTGTTGATATTTGAAAGAAAAATACTAAGAAAAATATTTGGACCAATCTTCGATGAAAATGTCATGGAGTGGAGGATAAGGAAAAATGAAGAACTACGGGAGCTGTACAAACATAGTACCATTGTGGAAATGTTAAAGAAGAGAAGACTGAACTGGACTGTTCATGTAGCAAGAATGCCGGAGAACAGACTACCCAAAATAGCATCCACTAAGAAATTAGAAGGAAAGAGAAGAAGAGGAAGACCTCGAATTAGGTGGATGGAGAATATCCGGGAAGATGCAGCTAGGATGGGCATCAACTCTGATTGGACAACAATTTCCCTGGATAGAAATAATTGGAAGAGGCTCGTAGAGCAGGTGTATGGTCGATAAGGCCGTAGCCACGTGTAAAGTAAAAAGTAAAAAAGTATACCTATGGTTCCTGTATGTAGGTTCTTCCTGTGTTTGGCCGGCACCCTTTGTGATTGAAGCCCTTCTTGTGTTTTCCTGAGACCCTCTAACCTAAAAAACCACCCACTCCACGCCACATAGCCCCTGCCGCCCGTGTAGCCTCCTCCTGCGTTTAGTGGGCACCTGACCTATTCAGCGGAACCCGAAACCTAACCACCAAGTCGAGGAATCTGCAGCCTATACAGTCGCATAACCGTCAGAGCCTCTGATTCAGACACTGCACTCGGCCCTGTACCAAATGTCTGTAATCGGTCCTGTCAACTATACTGCAAATGGTCAGCTCTGCTTTCATCTTGCAAGCAAGACTGGCAGCCTTTACCACTTCTGTTAGCCGCTCGAAAAGCGTCACACATCATTGGTACCGCCATGGGCAACCACCTGTAGTTGTCTGCACCCTGTGCTCTTCATGGCATCCAGGAGGACCAGTTGCACATCTGGAATGACTCCACCTGGTATGCACACGGAGTGCACATTGGTTTTCTTTCCCTTCTTAGCAGCCATGTCCCTAAGGGGCCCTAAAACGCGCCTAACGTTGGAGCTCCCAACTACCAATAACCCCACCCTTTGTGATTGTCCGGATCTTGCAGGCTGAGAGGTTTCCTCTAAAACAGGACAGGCAGCAGCATCAGGCTCAGAGACAATGTCAGCCACAGACAGCACCTGGAACCTGCTTGTCAGACAATCCGGTAAGGCCTTACAAGCGGTCGCTTGGGAAGTCTTTCGCCGCCTGCTACGCCTCGGGGTGACCTCCCTCTCGACCACAGGTGAGTGGTTAACCTCAGTTTGTGCAGTAACTGGGCTGGCCACCGGTGAGGACCGATCGGAGGACTCGGACGTGCAGGACGTCCGTTGGATCCCCACGGCCGGCCCACAACAGTGGTGCCCAATCACTGCAACGCAAGCTGTGTAACTGAAGCCATCACAGCCTGAAGTTGAGAGCGAAGTGTCACCAACTCAACTCGAATCCGCACGCAACAATCGCAGTTCCTGTGCATACTAAAGACAATGGAAAATTAAACTATGCAGATAAACGGACTATCGGCACGTGCAGATAGGCTGTACGTAATACTCATCTTATTTGAAATTATTAGTTACATAGTAACATATAGACGTCAGTCGGTTCTACTAAGAAATTCATCAATGGAATTGAAGGAGCTGACCACCAGTAAATCCTTTAGGCTCCTTTTCAAATGAAGTGTATTACTAGTTAAATATTCTACGGCTGCTGGCAAGTTATTGAAAATTTGTGGCCCTGAATAGTAAATATCTTTCTGGATTAACGTAAGTGATTTTAAACCTTTATGAAGATTATTCTTATTTCTAATATGGATTCCATGAACAGACCTATTGGTTTCAAAAAGACATATATATTTTAAACACGTATTTCATTAAGAAACAATATTATTTGGAAGCAGTAGTTAGCATCCACAGTTGTTTAAACAGTGCTCTGCAGGACGTTCTTGAGTTCACGCCATATATAATTTTTATTATACGTTTTTAGGCTCAGAGAACTTGCGCTTGGTTTGATGAGTAACCACAAAAAACAATGCCCTATAACATTATCGACTGGAAATAAACATAGTATGCTAGTTTTTTTTAATTTTTATATCAACAACCTCTGACAACGTTCGCATTGCAAATAGAGATTCGTTTAGGCACTGTGGTATGCTCCTTCGAGTTGAATTTATTATCAAGCTGTAATCCCAAGAATTAAACACACTCAACTTCTTCTATCTGTTGAATTTATTATCAAGCTGTAATCCCAAGAATTAAAAACAATCAACTTCTTCTATCTGTTGAATTTATTATCAAGCTGTAATCCCAAGAATTAAACACAATCAACTTCTTCTTGTCGTCATAGTTTAGGCGTATAATAGTGGAAAACGTCAGACAAGTTTTAAACTGCGTATAGTTTTTATTCAAAGTTTGACGATGAATAATTGTCTATGAACCATTTATTAATGACTAAGAAAATTTTACTAACCAATCTTTCTGGGCCTACACTTGGTTTTCTATTTTTTGGACTGTTTGTATCATATTCAAACAAAAGAAACTTGTCATCTGTTATGGCGTCACTGATATAGACAAGAAAAAGTAAGAATCCTAAGATATGAACCTTGTGAGACACTACGAGTACATGTAATTAGTTCCCAGCTGGATGATGCCTGGTAGCTTGATAAACGTTTATTTCCTATTGACGCCCTTTGTTTCCTGCCGAAAATTAGTATTTCAACCATTTTGCGGCACTTTCTGTTACAACGCAATATTCTAATTTCCTTAAAAGAGTACTGTGACTTATACACTCAAATGCGTTTGACATACCACAAAATATATCAGTAGATTGTAGTTTTCAGTATAATGAATGAAGTACATTCTTGCTGTATGTGTAGATAGTGTTCGCAATATTGGAACCATTATAAATCTGAACTGTGACTTTAGCAATATGCTGTTTGTTGACAGATGGTGAAGAAGCTAATTGTGTATTACCTTTTAGAAAATTTTCAAGAATACTGGCAACTGCTACAGATATTATTTGACCTGCTATCGCTTACTCATCGTCGATAGCCAGCCAGACTTCTTATGAAAGAATAAGAAAAATAAATAACATTAAACGAGGATATTACTTGTGAGTACACATAGTTCTTACAGAATGACACGAAAGGCGTTACATACAACGATTCTCTACAGTTACTTTTAATATTCAGTAATTCTTTCCCCAACAGTAACAAAAGAAATATCAACGTTAGAGGCATAGTTCAAATGGCGATTACAACGCATTTTTATATATTGAGCTTCGTCCTAAGGAGGTAAATAACGTGCAGTAAAAACAAAGTTATACTAATGGGAAAAGAGCAAATGCCAGAGCCTGCATTTTCTATATGGTACCTGCCACAAGCACTAACTCGACACAGAAACTGTATACCCATGCAGGAATGGTTTTACCTTTACTTCTACCACAAATTAGCAAATCATCAACAAAGACAGTTATGTAGGTCACATAATTTGCAGTTATCAGAACATAAAGCCAAAAATCATCTTTACTACTTTCAAAACCTAGACTTTTAAAAACTCATCCAAACAATCATACCATGCTCTATGACTTTCTTTCAAACCAGAAAATGCCCTAAATACTCTGCTGGTTTCATCGTCATATCCTGGAGGTTGCTGTACATAAATCTCTGAGGAAACGTTTCCATTTATAACTATAGTCTATACAGCCATTTATTCTATAATGAAACCCTTTTGACTACATTATGGCAGCTTAACTTCCAGTACTTGATTTTGTTGGCAATTTTTACTTTCACAGGCTCTTAAATTTATACATTCAGAAAAATAATTTTCATTATGAACAACATGATCTGCGCAGTCACTATCCAAAACCTACCAATGTGTATGTTGTTATCTGACCCACTGTTACTACATCTCATTGTGGGCTGTACCTCCATTGCAAATCTTCTCATGCCGTTTCCATTCTGTCGATAACCTTATCATCTTTGATGCTACTCGAAGATGCCCTCAACGTGTCCATGAATCTCTGCTTGTTGCTGACTCGTAACAGTCCCTCTTGAACTGTCCTAGTTTGCTGCATCTGTAACATAACTGCTCTTGGTAACTTGCACTATCTTTGTTTTCAGAGTGTGAATTGGATTTTGCACATTCACATCCATCCTCGCCTTCTACACTTATCATCTGAATTTTATTTTTAATTTATTTGACTGTCTGATCTTTCAAAACTACAGTCAAGTCCCCAATATAGCTCAAAGGTTCCAAAATGGTTCAAATAGCTCTGAGCACTATGGGACTTAACTTCTGAGGTAATCAGTCCCCTAGAACTTAGAACTACTTAAACCTAACCTAAGGACATCACACACATCAATGCCTGAGGCAGGATTCGAACCTGCGACCGTAGCGGTCGCGTGGTTGCAGACTGTAGCGCCTAGAACCGCTCGGCCACTTCGGCCGGCTCAAAGGTTCCGGTAAGAATCTCAAGATGTAGTTTAGTTTTTCCTATTCCCTTACTTTCGCACATACTAATTTTAATTCGATCACTTTTATACAAAAGTAATGAATAATGTTGCCGTGTCAGTATAATCCTGGAATCTCGGTTTGTCTTAAGTGTTTCTCAATACAGTTACCAGTATTGTCGATTACACAGAGGATAATTCGTCAAACTTTTGCATTATCTCAAACGCAGTTTCCTTATGACTCACTGATCCCAATTGCTTGTTCGAAATTACCCCATATATGTAGTTCATTGCGGTCAGGTTCTCTTCTTCCCAAGTATCTGCCTAGTCCGCGCTCGTTTTTGCTCTTGAAGTCACTGTATAGCGTTTCACCATTTGCAATTTCATTTTCGTTCGCCGTTTCCAGTGCCTATAGTCTTCCCCATCAAATAAGTGTATCTTAATGTCAACAACATCCAATTTCACAAAACAAGCTTTTGGAATGCCAGTCTTCATTTTAGTTTATAACCGATAACCACTTTTCCAATAATAATCTTGTACAAGACGTGTACATATTATTTTTATGTCCGGCGGGTAACGTTCGTATACACGGAGATTGTTTTTACAAGGGCTTGCTGAAACGTAATCATGGGCGTACCCAGCGAGGGGTATTGTATTTAAAATGTTTATTAAAAGCAGTTTTTCACTGGTTTACTGTTTTATTTAATAAGAAGTGCTGTATGTTGTCTCGAGTCCTTGTTTCCTGAGCCTAATGTGACCCCCCCCCCCCCCCCCAGTTCAGATCCTGGGTACGCCCTTGAATGTAATGCCTACGAATATTTCATGTGAAAACACTTGAAGCTTTTTAAGTGAAACCATTGTTATTAACAGTCTGTGTCTTTTCTTCATATTTCGATATTTGAAACCTTCTGCCGCTAGAGGGCTCCGAATTGTATCGTGTAACATAGCGGTTTGTAACGTAACTACGGTGCATGAGAAACGGCGTGCTGTAATCAAATTTCGCATTCGAAGAGTTCAACCAGCATGGCAGTGTTGGACAACACACAAGCACCTTGACATTCGCCTTCGGTTCACTGTCATCGATTATTTTCAATACAGTCCCGACCTGACCCCGTCTGGTTTTCATCCATTTCCAGCTCCATGGGAGATAACACTTTGATAGTGATGCAGCGGTGCAAGCAGAGTTGAGTTTGTGGTTCTGCCAACAAAGTCAAAGATTCTACAGTGACGGTATCAACAAATTGATGTCTCACTGGAAGAAATGTGTTCGCCGCTAGAGTGACTATGTTGCATAATAAATATGTAGACATGAATGTTCGCCGCCAGAGTGATTATGTTGCGTAATAAATATGTAGACATGAAGAATATAGATATAGAATTTTGACATAAAAATTACTTTTCAAAACGCCCTCGTATTGATGTACATCTCTCCTTACACAGCGAACACAGTCACGGCACGGAACTTGCTATTGTACACACCTGTACTCTCATTGTTGAGAGCGCTCTCGACACTGTGGATACCATCGATGCAAATATATCACATTCCAGCGAATGATACTGTGCTGTCTACGTATTTATGTCTATCTAAAGCTTTTCCTGAACGTCGATACAAACTTTCAATACTGAATACCGACTTACGCACATCTACTGAAATGTATTATCACCATGTTATGAACATGTTTCCTTGTGCTTAAAGCTGGTAACATTTTACGTAAAGCTTTACCGCGAGCAGTACTGTTGGAAGACTTTTTTGTTAAATGAACAACGGAGAGCGTGTTTTCTTGCACTGGCAACAAATATTCCTACTCTCCTGTTAATTGTATTTCATGGAGCACTACTGAAATGAGTGCTTAATTTTGAAGGATATTTTCATAGTTAATGGCTGTAGGCATTCTATTCTTCTATTTTTTCAATATTTCGCGGAATTTAAAAGTTTAAAATGCTGTCAGAATCTATACATTAAGAGATATAATCTTGTCTTAAAGGTTTAATACAAGAAGAGAAGTATTAGAGCTAGAAACTGAGCGTATGTATTGAGACAGCTTAACTCACAGCGTAAATAACCACATTATATTCTGCCAGTATAAGAGAAGAAGAGAATTTAGAGAATTGTAAAAATTTCAAACCCTTACGAAACATTCTTTTGCTGACATCCCCCACAAAATGATGAAAGGAACCAAATTTATCGCTGACTATATTTTCGCTGTTCATGCAATAAAACTGGCGCATCAGACATGACGATTTAGTTTATTGCTTCTTTACTACTAACTCTATTCGCAATACATTTTTGAGACAATGTTGACGTATACTACTGAATTTAGCTGCAAAATTATATATCTGTATGGCACATGGTTTAGGAGATATGACGTCGTAAACATTGGATGCGTGAAAAACTAGCTTTTGCTTAAAAAGGAGCGCAAATTACCAAATCATCCAGTTTTTGATAATTAACGCGCTTAGCGAATTTCAAGAAACTTAATTAAAACATAATTTCAAACAATAACGGAACGTTTCTGACTCACATGCTTAAGGTGAAATATATAACACATTAAAGTTAACACAAGTGTGAAGCTGGGACATCGATTCTTTAATTTGTGTTCCTTGTTAGAAATAGTTGTTGATATTCAACATGAATTTCTCCATTCTGTTTCCTTCTTCTCCAATTTCAGATTTTTTATTTTCAGAATCAGCCCACCATTATCTGTATATGAATAATGTACCGTGAATATTTCTAGTTTTATTTTCTATCTCATTAGTTACACTGTATGTAATCATATACATATGCCCATTAGCATAATTGTTTCCAAAAATTGGACGCTCATAATTATATTAATAATATATAATGATGTACTTTGCATACCCTAAAGAAATATGTTTGCCTCTGGGTTACCAAAGTAATCTTTTTTTTTTTAAATTGAAGGGAGTCTTAACACTCTTTTGATATACAATACATTTTGCGTATTTCCTGTAACATGTGATTCTTCAGGCGTGGCACTCACTGAATCAGCGATATAAATAATGAAACTGTTAGAATCGTGCCCCCCCCCCCCCCAGGCAAGTACCTCACATTGCTGAAAATCAGACAGACTTACAGCGCAAAGAATGATTTTGTGACAGAAACAGTAGCTGATATTGGTAACGATAATCACGGAAAAATAAGTACTATTTTCTAAGAAATATCCTTGCCCACGACGAAGATTAAGCCAACAATGAAGTGACAGTCACTGAACTCGATTTCAATTATTTTGCGGCAAGGAACGTGGATTAGAGACACAGGCGTCCAAATATTTGAACTCGTAGCTATACGACAGGGACATATGCTTTCACCACCGTTTATCCACGAGCTTAAATTATTAATACGAGAAAATAGTAACTCGACACAAAAGAAGTGAGACTGTTTACACTATTCAGGAACTATTTACAACAGCGCACAGCCCACTACTGTTTCTCGACGTTGAACTGTGTCCTCTCGCTGTGGCAAGTTTTACTCAAAACCGAACAACTCGGTGGCATCGGAAGAGCAGTCTGCTGCGGGTGAGGAAACGGTGCTGCACTGGAAAATTTCAGTTAAAAGAATTGATACGAAAGAAACGAGACTGATACTGCTGCTTTTATCAAAATGTTCCGTTAGTGGGAATCGCCTTCAGGCACGTCTCTATTCGTTCCTGCCACTGTTTAGTAAATTTTTGCATATACTTTTCCGAGAGGCTGTGCAGAAATTTAGATGTTTTTCTTCCTTTCGGCGAATCGCAAGAAGACATTCGCCGTAAATTGCTCGTCCACTGCGAATTAAGTTGATCTATTTTGGTGAAACTAGTCACAGTGTAAAAAAAGGAAGGCCAGAGAACTGTCGTGCGCTATTGTGCCACACATAGCTCTTTAGTAATGCAAGTAGTCTCGATTCTTTGTTGCCTACGTAGTGTTTACCCCATGCTTACAGAAGGTGAACACCATCACTATTTAAATCATGAAATGTGCAGTTAATTTACTAAATTTGTTAATTCAATTGTTAAGCTAAAGTTTCTAAAATGATATCATCTGACGTCATGCGGTTAATGAATTTATGTACTGTAGATAATATGTGTATGGCTCTCAGAAATACAAAATTTTAGATATTTTTATCATGTTCTCACAAAAATTCTGAAATGAATGACTCTCTTCTGGCTATCTGGCGTACTAGTACATTTCTAAATGTAAAATAACTGCTGAAGCTCATGCTAAAAGTCAATGTCAAAAGTGAGGTTTGAACGACATGATTAACCACTATATCACTGATTACATATGCACAGCCTTTGAAATATAAGTTAACCAGAATACAGGTATATGAAGTATGTTCCCTCGAGAAACATGTATTATTCCGCTTTCTTTCGTAAAAGTGTGCATATTTCTGACATAATGAGTTATTTTGTTGCAAGCGGCAGATGCTGTATTTTGTATTTTCTGCAGAACACAGTCGAAATATAGTGGTGTTCGCAGCATATATGCATATTTATTGCACATGTAGCTGGCATATTCGTTAATTCTTACCATAAAAGTGTTCACAAAATTGGAAAAGATGTAGTAATTTTACTGTCAAGCTGTAATAGGTGTCTGAATTTTAAATGGAACCTAAAACTAGGCGGGAAGTCCATTAATTAATGGATACAGTAATTTCAAAGAGAAATCTCATTTGATTTGGTTCCTTTGTTCTTTAGTACAAGATAATATGCGTGCAAGATGATTTAAGCGGATCTGGGTAAGATTAGCGATTCCTCGCAATTGTAGCGAGCTCTACAATCATTACCGAACTGTTATACATAGCATGTTAAAAGAATCATTTTAGCCAATGTGAACATTGGTAATACAACAGACTGATACCGAACTTCATCTGGAAATTGTATCAGCCACGTTGAAATTCGTCTGTCTTTGTTCAGCAGTGCCAATGGCCACTTGTAGAAAGAAATGCATGCCAGTCTTATTTAGTTCTTTAAACCACATTTTTTTTATTCGTAATGTCTAACAAAGGAAAACAAACTTGTCCCCTATTCATAATCGCTACTGTTTCGTCGTTTATGACACGCATTTAACAACGATCTCAATTGATAACGTCAGTATTAGTCCGGACGGAAGGTTGACAACAATAAACAAAGCTGTGGAAGCGCCTCTTCCGGATAATCTAGGAACTAGTTTCGAAATGATGCAGATGTAGCGGCTGTGTCGGAAAATATGTGAGCTAATGAACTAACTTTTTTAAAATAAATTGTTAACTTTATTTCACATTTATTACATGCTGTGTGACGAACTTTTTTCAGAATTTGAGCGATTTCTGAAATGGTGATTAGGTTTGTTCCTTTCCTCCAGCAATGGCTTTTAAAAGAACAGAGCCACAAGTTTAGCGCTTCTTTCAAAACATGTCGCAGTTTCCTGTGTGGTGGTTAGGTGGGAACTAAACAGCACAACTTAAATTTTATTTGCACGTATCGCTCTATCTCATGTCGTACATATTTATATTTTATTATTTCGCCTTGTATATTCCTACAGGTAACGTTATGGCGACGTTTATCGTACACAGTTCTGTTAAGGGTTCGGCCATCTTACGTAATCAGTCAACATGTCTCGTTGCCAACTGCTAATCTGTATTTCGTACATATTTCTTAATATATGATTTTAATCTTGCGTTATCACAAGTTTCCTGACTTGTACTTGTAGATATAGTTCTCGTCTGTAATGATCATGTCTTTTAATCGATTTCAGACGTATGCTGAAGATTTGATGCAAGTCTCACTCTGCAGTTTATATCATTTAGTGGAAAGCGATTAATACTTAACAGTTTCACTACTCGATACCTGGTTGCGTAGTCCTACCCTATGCAAAAGATACTGACGTGTTTTTGCTGTTGCAGTTCCACTGTCTTACATTTGTCGAACATAAATCCGCCATATTATTCTTGTTTGAAAAAAAATTGGTTGTGGTTTACACGTCATGTATTGCCAGATTAAAACTATTACAGACATTGCTACTATTCCAGATATTCTACAACAGTTATGATTTTTCATCCTTTGAAAATAATCACGATTTCGACAACACTCGCCAGAAACTTTCACTGTTCAGTCTACGCGTGTAGCAATACATTGCCTCCCTGGCAACGTATAACGAGGATTACTTGCTAAATATATATGGGCTACTGGTTATCTGAATTTAATATTCTACCATTGCTTACCTTGTGCAGTAAGCCCGAGTCGGATTCCACCTAGACGGAGTACTATATCTATGCATTATTAAGTCAGGCACACTTTGTCAAAGATAATATCCTTGTTACTCCAAAGATAGAACTACAGTTAGTTTGTGCACAGAAGTGCTTACTCTTCCTTTTTCCAACAGTCATACTGGATACAGAAATGACATATTTCTTCGAGCTTTTAAAATTCCAAAAGATAAAAATCGCATGGATTTAGATCAACGGGAACATCATTCTGTTCACAAGTTTACAACGGAAGTAAATACTGCGCTACGTATTTTCCAGCGATTGATGTCAACTCGTTAGTCACTTGGCTGCGGAACGAATATGACAACGTGTTCAGTACAGTCGCGCACAACTGTTACTGTACGTCTGTGTTGCAGGCTCGCTTCTCGCACATGCCTTCGTGGTGCATTTAACCTATATCTGCACTGCGCACACCGCCGTTTCGATCCGCACGACGCTAGGATTAGGATATACTTTCAGCTCTAACGTATCGTAGAAGTAATAAAACCAAACTTCAAATTCTATGTCATTATGTTTCGTTAAAAAAAATCAACAGCGGGCAATCAACAGAACTTCAGATCTGGGACGATCAGGAAGAGCAATGAAATGATAAACTGTAAAACTTCGTAGTACGGTACACAAGGGATAAAGCAGAAATTGAAGATACGAGAGAGAGCGAGCAGCAGGAAAACCTGTAGCAAATGTTGAATACTTCATCTCCTTGAGGAATGTGTAATGTAAAACCATATTGTTGAGATTCCAAGACTAGGCAGTTTTCCTGTGTCCTACGTTTTTCCCCACGCACGTAATACACTCGATATAGAAACTTCGGTAAGCGCAGGTATTATTTACGAAATCTGCCGAACCGGTAGCGAGTATATGGAAAATATTTATCACTTATTTAATAAGTAGTTAATTTTTAACGGATTTTCGCACCTGTGTTTCACCGCAGAACACGAAACAACTTCACAAATACAACTGGCAGAAAATAAAAAATGACTGTCAGTTGTTTTTTAAAACAAGAATTATACGAGTTAAATAATTGACATAGTGATTGGCAAAAACAGTCAAGCCTTTTAGTGCTTCAGCGCGCCCGTTTGTGTCATTCACGCAAGAATAACGATGACATAACTCATGCATAAGTAAGAACTATTTTCAAGGACATCACAACATGGGGTCTGGCGCACTGCGACGGCCAATAGTAGAATGTGCTGAATGGCCCTCTGCGTACTTTAGTTTTGAACTTAACGATGAAAGACTGTAGGAAGCCAGTCAGCTATTCTATCATCAGAAACTTCTCCAATTATTGTCACGGAGGCATTGTCAGGATGTGTTCCAGTATTGTAGCTAGGTGTTCTTTGCATAACCATAGAGAATTTTTAGAACTTCAGCGTCGACTGTTCTGTTAATTCATCGACTCTCAAAAATGCAGCATACATCATCGGAAAGAGCGTTTTAGGCTCAACCTTTCCATCATGCACAGACTATAATATCCATTTGAAATACTGTTCTCGAGCAACATTGTCAGTCAATGCATATACCCTGCAGGATCTCCTTCGACTCGCGCATTTGTGTGGAATTCTAGTGCGTAATTATAAATTCAATAACAATGTGATTCTGCATTCATCAGTAGCTTAGGGCAAAGTATATCATTTAGTAGAACATAGTATGGGTTTGGTATAAAAATAAAAAGTTTTAAATATTTTGCGCAGAGTCTTTATTCATCAGTATAAGGAGGTAACTTTTGCTAACATGGGTCCTACACTAAGTGAAAAAATGTATCCGGACACCTGGCTGAAAATGACTTACAAGTTCGTGGCGCCATTCATCGGTAATTCTGGAATTCAATATGATGTTGGCCCACTCTTAGCCTTGATGACAGCTTCCCTTACCGCAGGCATAGGGGGGGGGGGGTTGTTTTGGGGGAAGAGACCAGACAGCGAGGTCATCGGTCTCATCGGATGAGGGAAGGAAGTCGGCCGTGCCCTTTGAAAGGAACCATCCCAGCATTTGCCTGGAGCGATTTAGGGAAATCACGGAAAACCTAAATCAGGATGGCCGGACGCGGGATTGAACCGTCGTCCTTCCGAATGCGAGTCCAGTGTGTTACCACTGCGCCACCTCGCTCGGTTTCCGCAGGCATACTTTCAATCAAGTGCTGGAAGATTTCTTTGGGAATGGCAGCCCATTCTTCATGGAGTGCTGCACTGAGGAGAGGTATCGATGTTGGTCGGTGAGGCACGAAGTTGGCGTTCCAAAACATCCCAAAGTTGTTCTATACGATTCAAATTCAAATGGCTCTGAGCACCATGGGACTTAACTTCTGAGGTCATAAGTCCCCTAGAACTTAAGAACTACTTAAACCTAAGGACATCACACACATCCATGCCCGAGGCAGGATTCCAACCTGCGACCGTAGCGGTCGCGCGGTTCCAGCTGAAGCGCCTAGAACCGCTCGGCCACTCCGGCCGGCCTCTACACGATTCAGGTCAGGACTCTGTTCAGGCCAGTCCTTTACAGGGATGTTACTGTCGTGTAACCACTCCGCGACAGGCCGTGCTCGATGGTGTTGAAAGATGCAACCGCCATCCCCGAATTGCTCTTCAACAGTGGGAAGCAAGAAGGTGCTTAAAACATCAGTGTAGGCCTGTGCTGTGATAGTGCCATGCAAAACAATAAGGGGTGCAAGCGCCCTTCATGAAAAACACGACCACACCATAACACTACCGCCTCCGAATTTTACTGTTGGCACTACACACGCTGGCAGATGACGTTCACTGGGCATTAGCCATACTCACACCCTGCCATCAGATCGCCACATTGTGTACCATGATTCGTTACTTCACACAACGTTCTCCCGCTGTTCAATCGTCCAATATTTACGCTCCTTACACGAAGGGAGGCGTCGTTTGGTATTTACCGGCGTGATGCGTGGCTTTTAAGCTGCCGCTCGACCATGAAATCCAAGTTTTCTCACCTCCCGCCTAACTGTCATAGTACTTGCTGTGGATCCTGATGCAGTTTCAAATTCCTGTGTGATAGTCTGGATACATGTCTGCCTATTACACATTACGACCCCCTTCAACTGTCGGCGGTCTCTGTCAGACAACAGACGAGGTCGGCCTGTACGCTTTTGTTCTGTACGTGTCCCTTCACGTTTCCACTTCACTATCACATCGGAAACAGTGGACCTAGGGATGTTTAGGAGTGTGGAAATCTCGCGTACAGACGTATGACACAAGTGACACCCAATCAGCTGTCCACGTTCGAATACCGTGAGTTCTGCGGAGCGCCCCATTCTGCTCTCTCACGATGTCTAATGACTACTGAGGTCGCTGATATGGAGTAGCTGGCAGTAGGTGGCAGCAAAATGCACCTAATACGTAAAACGAATCTTTTTGGAGATGTCCGGATACTTTTGATCACATAGTGTGATTTTTCTTATCATCCTACATAAGTTTAGTTAACCATCATAGAGATCACCAAAATGAAATTTTCATTGTGCAGCAGAGTGTGCTCTGATATGAAACTTCCTGACAGATTAAAACTGGGAAAGCAAAGGTCCTAGGTTCGAGTCACCGTCCGGTAAATAGCTTTAATCTGCCAGGAAGTTTCATCATAAAGAGTCAGTGATTCCCATCAATTGTAACATGATGACAACACTTCGTATTAGAAAATCACACTGGCTTTCAAATACAAATGGATTTACTCTGAGGAGAAATGACAGACGGTAAATGTGCACTACTGAAATCGAGATGATTTTTATTTCTGTTGCTTGCATCCATGCTGCTGTATTAAAATTAAAATGAGAAATGAGAGACCCTACGCTGGGCCCCAAAGAGCAGTTGATTCAAACCAAATGCAAGTTCAAATGGTTCAAATGGCTCTGAGCACTATGGGACTTAACATCTTAGGTCATAAGTCCCCTAGAACTTAGAACTACTTAAACCTAACTAACCTAAGGACATCACACACACCCATGCCCGAGGCAGGATTCGAACCTGCGACCGTAGCAGTCCCGCGGTTCCGGTCTGCAGCGATAGAACCGCTAGACCAACGCGGCCGGCCCAAATGCAAGTAGTGACAAGGAATGTCACTACATACTAGGCGCTAAAATGTAAATTCAAATATTAAATTGATGAAATGCAAATATAAGGTCACCCCACGCGGGTGCCAAAATGCAATAAACTGAAGATCATGAAATTTAATATGCAAATGAAACAAATTAATTTAAGGATTAAAAATTGGAAACATTTACGTTTATTATAATGTCAATTTCAGTGCATAGATACGATCCAACAATTGAGCAAGTAGAGGAGAAGGGGGCGATTTGTCTCTCATCTCACCGCTTAAGGGAGTCAATTTTTTATGAAAGCATATGCGAAAGATGCGATGTCGGCACACTTAGTGAAATATGTACCTCGTTATTGTGTAGTGGCAGGTTGACGGCCAGAAGGTTTCATTTTCCGTGTACTGCGGCTTAAAGCTTTTCTTAGCTTCCTTGCGGGCTGGCTTCATCCTTCAGATAGTGCACGGCTGTCGAAATGGTGATCCTGTGTTTGCGCTCCCAACAGCTGTTGACCAATGAAATTATGTCGCAGAAATGGTGTTATTATAATATTTGCAAATTGAGGTCAGACGCAGAAAAATGCAGACGGGCACATTAAAGATCCAAATACAGGACCGCCATGTCAATATATTCAGCATGAAGCAGAAAATGAGTGTTTCACAAAGTGTCGATAAACAATGGAATAAAAGAGCGATGCGATTCAAAGTCTCAAGACTGAGATGAAAGTGCGTTGGAATATCTCCAAAAGACAAACCCACTCTTTCTTCTGATTCCTCTGACGCTGCATTGCTAACTCACTGACTGCTTAATCACCACTGTCTCTTCACTGTCCACCTGCCTCGTTGCATCCCCACTACCAGAATGTCCAATTGCTCTCTAACTGCCTGCCGGAATGAGTCCCCCGCCCTGCATCAATGATCTCTCGGGTGCTCCTCCTTTACAGTTTTGTTAGTCATCCTCCTAGATCTGTTCTGTAGGCCGCTGAATTTTCCGTCGTATCGGCTTTGCCATTGGCGAGCTCTACTTTCAGTCCCACCCCAGCGACTGCCCGAACTTTGTAATCAAGTATTCGAGTCTTCGCGCTGGTGAAAAGCTTCCGGACTTGTGACAGCTGGCGTGTAATCCGGGAGCTCCAGTCCCACCCTCACATGTTTCCCATTGTGGCAAGTCCCAGCGCTATCTGCGATCTCCACAGTAAATTGCCTCAAGTGTTTGTCTGCAATTATGAGTTGTCGAGAAGGCAGCCACACAACAAACTGCCTTGTTTGTAATGCTTCGTACAGCTGTCTCCAGATGCTTGTGACTTAGCGGAATATCTCTTACTGTCGACCAGACATGACACAGATTAACCCATCCCACGCAAACAGTCCAGTTCAGCCGTTCCAGTCTGGCTTTTGGAAAGTCTCAGGCACTAGTTGCAGTCTAAACATCCCTCTCATCCACAGTGCTTGGCAGTGAAGTATTACACACACTTCCTACAAAGAATCAAGAGAACATCAACCATTATTCAGTGTATATTTATGTTACGGTTTCTCAGACATAACCGTTAATACAGGCCGGGCTTGTGATAGCCCAGGAGGCTGCTGATGATTTAGGAGGGATTGTTCCAATATTCCTTTTGTAAACCAGTCTCCCGATTAAACCTTGTATGGTTACGTAAAAATCCCGGTCATACCGAACGGATAATATTTCACATAATAGAGGCTATTTGTTGTCTAATTATTAATTCAACAATTAAAATTAAGAGTAAGATCTGTGGACATAAATTACACTAAAAATTCAGCTTTCAGTCCGAACAACAATTATGTCGATCTTGCTCGCATTCACCGGACAATTTATCTGTACAAGAAGTAGGAATGAACCAGAACATGGCAGAGCGGTTCGTGTACTGCTTGAACTGAGAGCAGTTGAACTGAAACTATTTGAGTAAATGGCAGGAATTACAGTCTCAGATAGTTCTTACTCCTACGAGGAGAACACGGCAAGTGGCATAACCCGATTTCCCAGAAACTTAGATCAGTGGAACAGGGATCGAAAAAAGCGAACACGTGTCTCGGCTTATCCGTAGATACTCGATGGTTTCTGAAGAAACGGCATTCAAAATTTTCGTGGTACTTTATGTTCTTTTAAGCGAATACATAGATCAATCGAAACGGTGGCGCAATGGCTTCAGACTTCTGCGCTCCGTGTTCGAAACACGATTATTGTTTTTATTTTGGCTTGTCATCTATCTGCCCATATTCGTGGAAGTTTACTACACGAATATTTTCCAGTATATATTGAAATAATGTTGTCCTTATTCGCCTACTAATTATGTATATGAAGATGGTGACCTTGTAGCTCTCAAAGAATGAAATTACAATAAAATTCAGACCATTAGCCGCTTACAGGCGTTGATAAATATCAACGGAGACAACTGAGAAAGTGTGCCCCGACTGGGATTCGAATCCTGGATCTCCCGCTTATATGGTAGACGCTCTATCCGACTGAGCCATCGAGGACACTCAGTATCTTGCGACTGCAGGGACGTATCTCTGGCACGCTCCCCGTAAGACCCACATTTCCAACTTACTGTCCACACACTTCATTTGCAGCGCCCCTGCCCACAATAATGATTACTCGCGGCAGTCAATCTACCGTTTCCCGTAAGAGTTTGAGCAATGTGGGTGCATCCGGACTGAAGAAGATCATTGGCCGGTAAGCCTTATCTGTATGAAGATGGTATCCGTCCTTTCGGACATGTCCGAAAGAACAGATACCATTGGTGATATTGCAGCTTCATATAGATAAGGCTTACCGGTTAATGATGTTCGATGTGCATGCACTCACATTGCTCAAACTGTTACGTGAATCGGTAGATTGACTGCCGCGAGTAATGAGTATAGTGGGCAGGGGTACTACAAATGTAGTGTGTGGACAGGAAGTTGGAAGTGTGGGTCTCAAGGGGAGCGTGCCAGAGATACGTCCCTGCAGTCGCTCGATATTCTGTGTCCTCGATGGCACAGTCGGATAGAGCGCCTGCCATGTAAGGAGGAAATCCCGAGTTCGAGTCCCGGTGGTGACACACATTTTCAACTGCCCCCGTTATATTTATCCACCTCTGTAAGCAGCTAATTGTCTGGCTTTCATTGTAATTTCATACTAACTATATGTCTGGTGGATTGATTTAGAAAAACAATACAAGGATGTTTCGGGTGAGATTCTTGTAGCGTATCTTGAATAATCAATTGCAAGCGGCAGTTATCGGTAAAGTGATCTGTTATGCATGGTTTGTCGCAGAATTATGGCCAACGCATGAAATCTTTAGCAACGTTAACTACGTTTCTTGTCCGAGTGATATTCATACGATTGACTATCACTGTGTAAACCTGCGTTAGCATGATGCTCATGGTGTTCGAAACCTCTATTTTTCCAATGTTTCTACAGTCTGTGTAATTCGAGGGAGTGCACCATATCTTCCTGAAGAATAAAATACAATAATTGTTAAAGAATTGGTGTAAGAATAAAGTATACGAATTTGAGAATTTTAAAAGATTGTAACCCTTGAAAATAACGTTCACACATATATTGTATAATAAATTTGTGGCACTTATTGTCAAACCCATTTGCAAGGTTACATTAACGTACCGTCCTTGTACCCATTAACTTGGTAAGAAATCGTGTAGTATTCTTCTATAGACATGGCTAGATATATGAAAAATAAAAAAAATAATAAAAAAATAATGAAGTTTCGGCTGACATTACCGAACGCTAGAAGTAATCTAAATTACGTCGAAAACTTTGGCTGTCGTTTTCTCAGAAAAGGCCGATTTCTACGAATAAGCCGAGACACGTGTTTGTCTCCCCCAGCATTGAGCAAATTTTCGGGGAAATCGGGTTATGGACCTTTTCGTTATCTCCTCGTCAGCATTATTTACGATGTAGTGCTTTGTTTTCTGAGGAGATCGATGTAACTGATCTGCACTGCTGGAAGCTGGGAACGTGTAGCCCAGACCACCCCATCGCCACTGGTTCATTCGGGTTAGGTAATCTAGCTGCCCTTCCAATGGCCAGCCTCTGCTTCCGACCGCTAGTAAAACATACGCCGTTAGCCATTTCATAGTAGCAACACCAGCACATGTACACAGATGATGATCCTATCCGCAATAATTTTCAGAAGCCCTCCACTTCATGTGTCCACATCGACAGCAATTGAGAGACACACACCGCATAAATTAATAAGTAATGGCACTCAACCCCCATGGTACACAAAACGCGTCAGATCGCTATTACTGAAGCAGCGAAAAAAGCATGCCAAATTTGAAAGAATGCAAAATCCTCAAGGCTATCAAAGTTCAACAGAAGTTTGAAATATAGCGCGTACTCCAATGCGAGCTGCTTTTAATGATTTCCATAATGAAACTCTGTCTCGAAATCTGGCAGAAACCCCACAGATTCTGGTCATACATAAAGTACACCAGTGGCAAGACGCAATCAATACATTCACTGCGCAAAAACAATGGTGAAGTCACTGATGAAAGTGCTACTAAAGCAGAGTTGTTAAACACGGTTTTCTAAACTCTTTCACCAAAGATGACGAAGTAAATATTCCTGAATTCCAATCAAGATCAACTGCGAAGATGAGAAACATAGAAGTAGATATCCTCGGTGTCGCAAAGCAGCTTAAATAACTTAATAAAGGCAGGGATTCTAGTCCAGATTGTGTATCAGTCAGGTTCCTCGCAGAGTATGCTGATACAATAGATCCATATTTAGCTATTATGTACAACTGCACTATCGCAGAAAGATCCGTACCTAAAGACTGGAAAATTGCTCAAGTCACACCAATACCCAAAAAGGGAAATAGGAGTAATCCGTTGAATTACAGGCCCATATCACTAACGTCGATTTGCATTAGGGTTTTGGAACATATACTGTATTCGATCATTATGAAGTACCTCGAATAAAACGGATTCAGAAAATATCGTTTTTGCGAAACACAACTATCTCTTTATACTCATGATATAATGAGTGCTATCGATAGGGGATGTCAAATTGATTCCATATTTTTAGATTTCCGGAAGGCTTTCGACACCGTTCCTCACAAGCGTCTTCTAACCAAACTGCGTGCCTATGGAATATCGCCTCAGTTGTGCGACTGGATTCGTGATTTCCTGTCAGAAAGGTCACAGTTCATAGTAACAGACGGAAATTCATCGAGTAAAACAGAAGTAATATCCAACGTTCCCCAAGGAACTGTTATAGGCCCTCTATTGTTCCTGATCTATATTAACGGTATAGGAGACAATCTTAGGTATAGGAGACAATCTTAGTAGCCGTCTTAGACTGTTTGCAAATGATGCTGTCATTTACCGTGTTGTAAAGTCATCAGATGACCAAAACGAAATGAAAAATGATTTAGATAAGATATCTGTATGGTGCGAAAAGTGGCATTTTACCCAGAATAAAGAAAAGTGTGAAGTTATTCACATGAGTACTAAGAGAATCCACTAAATTTCGATTACGCGATAAGTCACACAAATCTGAAAGCTGTAAATTCAACTAAATACTTAAGGATTACAATTACAAATAACCTAAACTGGAACGATCACATAGATAATGTTGTGGTAGAGAAAAACCAAAGACTGCGATTCATTGGCAGAACACTTAGAGGGTGCAACAGGTCTACTAAAGAGACTGCTTACACCACGCTTGTCCGCCCTGTTCTGGAGTACTGCTGTGCGGTGTGGGATCCACATCAGGTGCGACTGACGGCTGACATCGAAAAAGTACGAAGAAGGGCGGCTCGTTTTGTATTA
This sequence comes from Schistocerca nitens, assembly GCF_023898315.1. NCBI lineage: Eukaryota > Metazoa > Arthropoda > Insecta > Orthoptera > Acrididae > Schistocerca > Schistocerca nitens. Next base: position 477,654,456 of record NC_064614.1, on the reverse strand, counting down.
TCGCGAAAAAGGGGAGATAGTGCCACAGACATGATACGTTAATTGGAGTGGCAATCATTCAGTTTTCTCCTCCGACTGCGAAAACATTCTGTTGGCACCCACCTACATAGGGAGAACTGATCATCACGATAAAATAAGAGAAATTAGGGGTCGCACAGAAAAATTTTAGTGCTCACTTTTCTCGCGCACCGTTCGAAAGTGGAACGGTAGACAGCTTGAAGGCGATTCATTGAACCCTCTGCCAGGCACTTTATTGTGAATAGCAGAGCAATCATGTAGATGTGAACGGATCTACTAAAAAATAACTGAATGTGTAATGGATACAATGCCATTAAAAATGCAGAACGAATAATTTTGTTATTATCTTATAATTATTCGTGCAAGCTACTCAAGCTGACAACAGGTGCCATACATTAGCGTCATTAGAGAGTTGACCTATCTAAGCATCTACGACATGTCGGAGAAAAACACTAAATTCGCGGGATATCGTTACAAGGTTAGTGGAAGTGCTAGAAATCATTGTTATTTCATCTGACCTATGTGAACAGGACGGACGTATTTTTATCCCTTGTTTCGGGAGCTACACTCTTGTAAGTGGCTTCATATAGCCACATAAATGTCCAGCCTAATTTGGGTCGTAATTTGAGCTTGGGAATTAACAAAAGCGATGAGAATATACGACAAGATGGTCCCGTATACCATGACAAGGAAATTTTCTTTTTTAATGGTAGAACGTGGGAAGTTTTGACGCATCTAAAACTGGGAGTCTTAAGTGACAGGCTCCTGAATCTATTCTTCTTGCCTTAGTTGACTGCCTGGAGTAAACTATCGTAATACAGTTCTTATTTTCACAACATACTTTACAGATAATAGCAATACACGGAAACATTATCTAATTCAAGTACAAATGAGGTATAGAAGAGTAGAACGTGAAACAGAAGTGCGAACCAGAGATTGGATTACAAGAGCAAGAGCGCTGCTAGTTAACCTTAAACTAACGTAGTGGCAAACATGAGACACTAACACTGTGGTGTGGTCAATCTGACCTCTTAATTACAGGTGGGGGTAATGTTAACAATTTGAATCCCTTTGAAATTCTCTGTTTTGCATATGGCAGAGTCTTTAATACAATGTAAATAAACATGAAAACACAAAACATTAACATTAAATAATTATTGATAAACTTGCATTCAGATATGTTTACTGCACATCTCGTAAACTAATACATTTATATGTTTTTCATAAGCTAATAACGAAATTAATGCTTCGATAGATTTTGTATTTCTTCTTGAAGAACGAATGGAACAAAAAAATGTAATGTTTTTAATCTGAAATATACCTCATGAAAAATCAGCGCCCACCAAAGCACAATTTTTCACACTGTGCTTGCAGACCTGGGAACAGCACTCCATGCATATTGGTCTCTTGCAGATGTAGCAAACATGTGAAGTCTTTCTTTTCTTGCTGGCTGGGCGTATTCTGCACGTTTTCCTATTCCTAGGACGTAATTCTGCTTCCTCTGCTTCTTTTGTTGGAGCATCGGGGCCTAAAATCCGGCGGGTCATTGGTCGTAACTCCTGCGGAAGTCGTGGGCTCTGAGTTCGCTTTTGCATATGTTTCAGCACAAGACTACGGGCCAGCTCTTTCAGGAAGATACATCTGTCAACAGGAGCTTCATCTGAGCCACTCTTCTGAAGAACGTACGCATTTACTGTGCTGATGTCCAGTAAACGGTAGAATAAACACATCGGCCAACATCGAGTTCTTCGACTGCAGGAATATATGAAGCACTTTTTGTCCAGCTCAGCGACATCTCCTTTAGTGGCATTGCAGTATGATATTATTCCTGGATTCTGATAAGTCGTATCCTCAGCGGGGCTATGATGCATGGAAGAGACGAGAAGAACCGCTTTGTTTGTATTTGGCACATGTGACAACAGGGTGGTGATGCCTTGCGTAAAACCGTACAAACACGAACCAACTAGTCTATTCTTATTTGGTTGGAAGGCTTGCGGAATCTCTCTCTTGTCCTTCTTTACAGTTCTAACAAGAGTCAATCCTCTTTTCCTTAACTCTTCTACAGCCTGTGTTGAGCTGAACCAATTGTCAGCAGTAATGTTGCGATTGCTGCCAGAGATTTAATTTACCCTCGATATGTTGGCGAAAATAAATGTTTAATTCCGGAGGTACGCATAAAAAAACATAAAATATCATCCCAAATTGCGCTAAACGCATTCTCTGAAAATTATTTCGAGCAGTTAAATGGTTCAAATGGCTCTGAGCACTATGGGACTCAACATCTTAGGTCATAAGTCCCCTAGAACTTAGAACTACTTAAACCTAACTAACCTAAGGACATCACACACACCCATGCCCGAGGCAGGATTCGAACCTGCGACCGTAGCAGTCCCGCGGGTCCGGACTGCAGCGCCAGAACCGCGCGGTCACCGCGGCCGCTCGAGCAGTTAGTTCATGAGCCCACGCGAATAGTAAATGGTTGTGAAAACACACTAGACCTCTTAGCAACAAGTAATCCTGAGTTAACAACGAGCATCAAAACCGATTCAGGGATTAATGAACACAGGGTTGTCGTAGCGAGACTGAATATAGTAATCCCCAAATCCTCCAAAAATAAGCGAAAAATATACCTATTCAAAAAAAGCAGATTAAAATTCACTTGACGCCTTCCTGAGAGACAACCTCCATTCATTCCAAATTAATAATGTAAGTGTAGACCAGTTGTGGCCTAAATTCAAAGAAATAGTATTGGCAGCAATTGAGAGATTTATACCAAATAAATTAACAAACGATGGAGCTGATCCTCCTTGGCACACAAAACGGGATAGAACACTGTTGCAGAAACAACGGAAAAAACATGCCAAATTTAAAGAGACGCAAAATCCCCAAGATTGGCGATCTTTTACAGAAGTTAGAAATTTAGCGCGGCCTTCAATGCGAGATGCTTATAACAGTTTCCGCAACGAAACTTTGTCTCCAAACCTGGCAGAAAATCCAAAGAAATTCTGGTCGTATGTGAAGTATGTTAGCGGCGAGAAACAGTCAATGCCATCTCTGCGCGATAGCAATGGAGACACTATCGCAGACAGTGCTGCCAAAGCAGAGATACTAAACACAGCCGTCCGAAATGCGTTCACAAAAGAAGACTAAGTAAATATTCAGAATTCTAATCGAGAACAGCTGCCAACATTAGTAACGTAGAAGTAAATATCCTCGGAGTAGTGAAGCAACTTAAATCACTTAATAAAAGCAAATCTTCTGGTCCAGACTGTATACCAGTCCTTTTGGAGTATGCTGATGCATTAGCTCCATACTTAACAACCATATAAAAGCGTTCGCTCGACGAAAGATCCGTACCCAATGACTGGAAAGTTGCACAGGTCACACCAATATTCAAGAAAGGTAGTCGGAGTAATCCACTAAATTACAGGCCCATATCGTTAAAGTCGATATGCAGCAGGATTTTAGAACATATATTGTGTTCAAACATTATGAATTACCTCAAAGAAAACGATCTATTGACACACAGTCAGCATGGGTTTAGAAAACATCGGTCCTGTGAAGCACAACTAGCTCTTTATTCACATGAAATGTTGAGTGCTATTGACAAGGGATTTCAGATCGATTCCGTATTTCTGGATTTCCGGAAGACTTTTGACACTGTACCACACAAGCGGCTCGTGGTGAAATTGCGTCCTTATGGAATATCGTCTCAGTTATGTGACTGGATTTGTGATTTCCTGTCTGAGATGTCACAGTTCGTAGTAATTGACGGAAAGTCATCGAGTAAAACAGAAGTGATTTCTGGCGTTCCCCAAGGTAGTGTTATAGCCCCTTTCCTGTTCCTTGTCTATATAAACGATTTGGGAGGCAATCTGAGCAGCCGTCTTCGGTTGTTTGCAGATGACGCTGTCGTTATCGACTAATAATGTCGTCAGAAGATCAAAACAAACTGCAAAACGATTTAGAAAAAAATAGCTGAATGGTGCGAAAAGTGGCAGTTGACCCTAAATAACGAAAAGTGTGAGGTCATCCACATGAGTGCTAAAAGGAACTCGTTAAACTTCGGTGACACGATAAATCAGTCTAATCTAAAAGCTATAAATTCAACTAAATACCTAGGTATTACAATTACGAACAACTTAAATTGGAACACACAGAAAATGTTGTGGGGAAGGCTAACCAGAGACTGCTTATTATTGGCAGGATACTTAGAAAATGTAACAGACCTACTAAGGAGACTGCCTACACTATGCTTGTCCGTCCTCTTTTAGACTACTGCTGCGCGGTGTGGGATTGTTACCAGATAGGACTGACGGAGTACATTGAACAAGTCCAAAGAAGGGCAGCACGTTTTGTATTGTCGCGAAATGTGGGAGAGAGTGTCACAGAAATGAGACAGGATTTGGGCTTGAAATCATTAAAAGAAAGCCGTTTTCGTTGTGATGGAATCTTCTCCCGAAATTCCAATCACCAACTTTCTTCTCCGAATGCAAAAATATTTTGTTCACACCGACTTACATAGGGAAGAACGATCACCACAATAAAATAAGGGAAATAAGAGCTCATACGGAAAGATATAGGTGTTCATTCTTTCCGCGCGATATACGAGATTGGACTAATAGAGAATTGTGAAGGTCATTCGAAAAAGCCCTCTGCCAGGCACATAAATGTGATTTGTAGAGTATCCATGTAGACGAAGATGTAGATGTAGATTCGTTTACACAATCGCAACAGCGACTGGAGTTTCTTATTATTGTCCGGCATAGTATCGCCATCAGATCCTTTTCCAGTGTACATACACCCATTATAAAAGTAACTGGTCCTTGTATCAGACAAGACATAATTTTTAAACCACATTTTCCAGGCTTCTATGCCATGTAGACCACAAATAAGGATTTACCATGGAAGGAAACTAGTTGCTCATTTACAGTAGCACATGTGCTTAAATTGTTATATTTTTGGGAATTTCCTACAATTTTTCTAAAGAGAAAAGCGGCTGCTACCATTTTGTCAATTTTGAGGTTCTCTTTTCTTGTTCGAAAATCTTCAAACTGTAAGCAGTGCAACAACATTAGGAAACGGTTCCTAGACGTGACACATTTGAAAATTTCCCAACCTGAGCCATCAGTTACAAATATGTATTTTACATTTGGATTTAAAGATAGAAGAATATATCAGAAGTCCTAAAAAAGTCAAAAGTTCGTCCAAATCCAGGTTCTGAAGTTGAGCTTTGCTTTTGTCAGAGTGCTTCTGCCTGACGCAATGTATTTTAGCATTTGTCCAAAGTAGGATGTGATCGAGAACTTCGTCATCAAAAGGGTTTTTGAATTTCTTTGCGTTTTCTTTGCCAAGCCCATCAGCCCTGTCTGTCGGATGTTCCTGTAGGCTTTCTTTATGACAATCTGATTTTGTGGCGTTTAAGAAAAAGACTGATCCGCTGTTTCCCAGCAATTTCTTCTTCTCCTCTCTTCAGTATTATTTCTCTCTGCCAACTGTACGGCCGTTCTTAGAAAATCATTATGAGTAAGGCAAAAGAAAGAAGCTTCAGTAGCAAGACAATAGTGAAACCTTTCTTGTTCAAGTTCTTTCTCCAGAACTGTGGTTCTGCCTCTTTTTGTTCTGCTGCTACCTCAGCAGTAACGCACACTTTGTTGGTCAATCTCATAAATGTCGTTTTTGAAACATTAAACTGTTTACTAGCCTTATTACAACCCATCTTCTTTTTCCGAACTGCATCAATAGCTTTAATGACTGTACACGGATCCTATTATCCTCTGGGAATCTAGAAGAGAATTCTAAGAGAGAAAGACTGTGGACTAATACATGCAGACTATAACTTGAAAAAAATAAGAGGTCCAGTTTAAGCAACACAAGACAGTCCGTTTACGCTACTGCAACCTACATTTTGTTAACCCAATCAGTTCTTAATCAAACATGCAAATGAAACGGTTTAATCATAAACATTAACCTTACTTACGGATAGATGTTGAAAGGCCTACTCATAATAAGTATCTAGGAGAAATAACGAAAATTGTAGCACACTGTAAATTTTTTTCTGTTAGCAAAACATGTAATATCGTACTGGTTCAAAAAAATGGCTCTGAGCACTATGGGACTCAACTGCTTTGGTCATCAGTCCCCTAGAACTTAGAACTACTTAAACCTAACTAACCTAAGGACATCACACACATCCATGCCCGAGGCAGGATTCGAACCTGCGACCGTAGCAGTCGCACGGTTCCGGACTGCGCGCCTAGAACCGCGAGACCACCGCGGCCGGCTAATATCGTACTGATAAGCAAGAAGTGAAGTGGGCGACTTAGGCGCTTCACTACGGTGGGGTGGAGCCTGAACTACTATTTGCTGATGGTCGCACTAGAGTTCGGTTATGAAAAGTCAGGACACCAGCGTTCCGCTTTAGGGGGTGATGGAGGGTGGGGGGGGGGGTGGCACTTTCCCCTAACATTACAGCGTAAGTAACTCAATTAAGTCACAGATCAATATGCGAATCCATTAGCTTTTACTGTCAAAACGACTAAGTTAAATCCCCTAATAATACATCGTAAGTAACTCAATTACGCCACAGATCAATGCGGGAACCCATTAGCTTTTACTGCCAAAGTGACTAAGTCAGACACTGTATTTCACACTTTAGTCCTAAATCTGTAACAGGTTCTTCTTCTTCCTCCAAGCGGTCGTCTCTAAAACGTCGTTCTCTGTCTCCTGAGAAAGGTGGACCATTCTGGCAGGGCGATAGACTCAATTTCCCCCCACTAAACTATCTTCCAATCATTACTTCGTCAACTATAATGATTATCGCCACCGTATGATGGTACCTGCATTAATATGTGAGTACTGCACTGTATCTTAGCATCCATCATGGTTTATCGATTCAATTAATCGTGACTTCACTTTTGAGCTTAGCCTCGTTCTCAGAGTCAGGCCTCACATCTACCGTTTCCTGCGTCTGGGTCACTTGTCTTGGTGGCAGCAAGTCTCATTCTCGCTACTACAGCGATAAGAATTTTAAAGTGACTGCTTGTCTTATCTCTCCTGTTGATCAACTCTTCTCGTTTGATTTGTAAAAGCCTCCCAAAGCCTTCTCCTTTTCGACAGAATAAAATCTCTGTCGGCTTGAGTTACCTCATTTTATATTTCGCACTTACTCACATCACTGATAGCTCGGACGGGATGCGATTATGCAGCATGAAGTCGATTAGCATTGGACATGCCCCTTCAGCTGAGGAGCAGTTACCAAAATTTGTGTAGTAGCGGCGACCTTTTGTGGCACTCCAGTACTGCTGACGAGCCGTCATCCGTGCGATAGCTAACGACAGTTACAGAGCAAAGAACATCAGTATTTCCCTGTTATGACCATGAGGGTTTCCACTACTCTGATAACTATATAATAAAATGCGGCATTCAACATGCAACGCTTTTTATGGCTTTTATTACGTTACTGGCCATTAAAATTGCTACACCACGACGGTGACGTGCTACCGACAGGAAGAAGGTGCTCTGATATGCAAATGATTAGCTTTTCAGAGCATTCACACAGGCTTGGCGACACCTACAACGTGCTGACATGAGGAAAGTTTCCAACCGATTTCTCATACACAAACAGCAGTCGACCGGCGTTGCCTGGTGAAACGTTGTTGTGATGACTCGTGTAAGGAGGAGAAATGCGTACTATCACGTTTCCGACTTTGATAAAGGTCAGATTGCAGCCTATCGCTATTGCGGTTTATCGTATCGCGACATTGCTGCTCACGTTGGTCGAGATCCAATGACTGTTAGCAGAATATGGAATCGGTGGGTTAAGGAGGGTAATACGAAACGCCGTGCTGGGTCCCAACGGCCTCGTATCACTAGCAGTCGAGATGACAGGCATCTTATCCGCATGGCTGTAACGGATCGTGCAGCCACGTCTCGATCACTGAGTCAACAGATGGGGACGTTTGCAAGACAACAACCATATGCACGAACAGTTCGACGACGTTTGCAGCAGCATTGACTATCAACTCGGAGACCATGGCTGCGGTTACCCTTGACGCTGCACCACGCACAGGAGCGCCGGCCGCTGGTGGCCGAGCGGTTCTAGGCGCTTCAGTCTGGAACCGCGCAACTGCTACGATCGCAGGTTCGAATCCTGCCTCGGGCATGGATGTGTGTGATGTCCTTAAGTTACTTAGGTTTAAGTAGTTCTAGGGGACTGATGACCAGAGATGTTAAGTCCCATAGTGCTCAGAGTCATTTGAACCATTCGAACAGACAGGAGCGCCTGCGATAGTGTACTCAACGACGAACCTGGGTGCACGAATGGCATAACGTCATTTTTTCGGATGAATCCAGGTTCTGTTTACAGCATCATGACGGTCACATCCATGTTTGGCGACATCGCGGTGAACGCACGTTGGAAGCGTGTATTCGTCATCGCCATATTGGCGTATCACCCGGCGGATGGTATAGGGTGCCATTGGTTACACGTCTCGCTCACCTCTTGTCCGCATTGACGCACTTTGACGTCCGATGATACCCGTTCAGATTGTTCGATGGTCCGTTCGCTCAGTTCTTTTATTAGAAAGGAAAGCTAACGCTCTAACCGAACACGCTGAGCTACCGTGCCGCCACCACTTGACTGCCGCCGCTTCATGGTTAAAATGGCCACGCACAGATATATATTTGACGACTGAAATTATCTTGCGATTTTCTCGGTAGCGCTTGAGAAGTACGGGCTAGTGCTTACACATTTTGTTGTCCTCATGGAGTACTACGAGTGTACGAAGTATGCCGTAAATCCGCGTTCCAAACATTGTGGCCTTCCCTTGTCAGTTCATCAGCTGTCCATGCTTCCCCGTCACGACAGCGCTCCAGAAGCAGCTGTCTGTGTTGCCGTGTTAACAGCGGCCTATGCATGGGACAGCAACTACCTAATCCGACTGCTGCTTGTCTCCGACCAATGGCTCAGGACGTTACACAATGTCGCAGGAAGTCCAGAATTTGTTCTGCGATGGTAGGCACAGATGTGAAATAGTTACATTAAGCTTGGAGCACTATATAGCGATCCACCCTTGTTGTTATCAGACGTGGTTGACCGGAATCTTGACGACTAGTGTGCTTGTCCTCAGGTACCCGTGCAGACCAACACCGTCACATTAGAATGCCCTACAAATCTGGATATTGTTCTATTCCACCAGTCAGACAAATGCAGATCCACAATGAGGCTCTCTTGAAACTCAGTCTCATATGCGTACAAACGTCCACGTGTCTTTCATAGCGATCACTCAAAAGTTTTTATATGCCCTACCACGCTTGATGGCGACACTGAATACGAACACCACGAATGCACTCAGGATCCCTTCGAGAATTGGAAGTCTAATCATTTACGTGTCCGCCGATGGTGTGGACGTGTACGAAGTTACGTTGACATCCGACCATGTCTTATTCGTGCTTCACTTTTGTAGTCAGGGTGTGCATTTTATGGTCAGCTATGGAATCTTATTACTGCACTATCTTCGACCATGTGCCCCTTTGTTTATTTGATGTTACCATCTTGATTTGAGTTTCCATGGTATATCTAAGTCACTTGAGGCATATGATGGATCTTCCTTAAAAATATGGCCACGGCCGATCTCATTCCCTACGCTTGCCCACATGACAACGTAAAAAATAGCCTAAGCTGAATATTAAGCCATCGACGATAATACAGAAGACCTAACCAGATTTTGAGTGTACAGTACTGTTTATAAATGTCAACAACTCTTACATTCTGCGTGTATCCCAAGTATTTATTCTTCTCGACGCTCGCTACAGAGAAGCGCTCTCAAAAAACACACGGAAGAGCTTGAGGAGGTCTGACAGGAAACAGACTGCACATTACATAAACAGTCAACATCAGCTATTCAGCTTGTCTGAACGTTAAGCCGCGCTGGCTGTACCTAACTGGTTCAAAATACCAGTCACCTCAGCTTTACAGTTTGGCTGTGTTGTCATTTTTAGGTGAATATTGTATAACGTTGCTCGTCAGCGATACGGCGAAAGTGTATAATAAAGTCAATCAATTTTTATATATTTATACTAAACGTCTCAGTCCCTAGAAATAAATATTGACCTTGAGGTGTCATTGTGCCTCTTAACCTTCTAAGTGGCCAACCCACTACATGTTTAACAACGTATGTGCAAATGAATGTTTAGACAACAACTCAATACGTCCAACATCATGAAATTCATGGAAGATGCTTTGTAACCCACCGTCCCCAGACCAGCGCCAGCGCTATTTAGCAAATTAAATATTTCAACTGCACTACATCTAAAATAAATTTTTATTCGATCCCCCCTCTCTCTTTCTCTCTCTGTCTCTCTTTATGTCATTAATCTTCACACTGAGTTGATGCGGGCGCCCACGTATTCGTCTTGTGCCAGTCTCTTCATCTCAGAATAGCTCTTACATCGTACGTCTTCAGTTATTTGTTGTATGTACGTTTATCCCAATCTCTATTTTCCTCAACACTTTTCACCCTCTAGAGCTCACTCCGCTACCAAGGAGATCATTCCCTCAGATATTAACACGTGTCCTATCACATTTTTCTTCTTATTTTTATTGTTTTCCATATGTTGCTTAATTCTCCGATTATCTTATCAGTCCACCTATAGCACCACATTTCAAATGCCTCAATTGCTTATTTTCCGATTTCCTCATAGTCTATGATCCACTAGCATACAATGATGTTCTCCAAACGTGAATTCTTAGACATTTCTTCCTCAGATTAAGGTCTATGTTTGATGATTCTTTTGCACATGAATGTCCTCTTTGCCTGCGCTAATCTGCTTTTTATGTTCTTCATGTGTCATCAACCATACAATATTTTGCTTTCAAAGCAGCAAAACTCTTTAACTTCGTCTAATCTCTGGTCACCAACTGTGATGCAACTTTATTGTTAATCTTACTTGGTGATCGTTATAATTTAAGAACGTACTACTCGTAATAGCTATAATTATTAGTTTGCAGATGAAGTAAATACTGATGTAATGTTGTTTTAACACACAGTCGTCAGTCAACACTAGAGGCATCTGCGCGTATGCCCCTTAATACCTGGTATAAAACAGGTAAGATAAAATCAGTGCGTAGTTTCATTAAATATCAGTAATTTACTGAGTGGTATCCTATCTCACTGCAATGAAAATCATCTCATTTATTAAATTAGTAGTGACTGTCTAGCTCCTAACAGAAGGAGTTTCTATAAAATGAGGGATACGCTCATGCACAACGTATCTACAAACCCATTGGCTCGCAAAACAGATACCGCTGTTTGATGTTATTAACTTTACAGAAGTCGTCCTGCGAGTAGATACTAATGCTAAATGTTCTCATTAATTAACTTACAACTTTCCATATGGCATGTTCCAATCTATAGCAGGAATTGTGAACTGCTACATGTGATTCAGCTACTATACGTGAGTTAATATTGTGAGCTACCCTGTTTGATGTGCACACTAATCAAGCAAAACGTGTAGTAGATAATTATTTTTATTGCTTGCACAAAACACCGTACTCAGTACTTCACAAATCGCGAATTCTTATTGATAATTACTACAAATAAAACATTAATAATTATTGGAAAGCAGCTTTATCACCTGAGGTTACTGATGACTGCGAATGTATCTCTTTGAGTTCTGCTGACGTGTCGGAAGCTCTATTTTCCGTTGTGGATATTACTCACAGTCGAGTCTCATTACTATTATGTTATGTTATTGTAAAGAATAACAGCTGTTTGCAGTACACGAATTTTAAACGGCATAATTAGGTCCTGATGAATCTGGATTCAAGCTGTCTGAGATACTTCTCACAACTGTTTCTGTTTGTATTTGGAGACCCACGTGTCCGCAGCTCGTGGTAGAGATGGGGGATCCGCTCCTGAACTGTTTTATAGAGTTGAATCTTTCAAAGGAGTGAACAATCAGTGATTCAGAAAAAAAGAACAGTAGCTCCAAACGTTTCCCACAGCAGAGAGAGAGAGAGAGAGAGAGAGAGAGAGAGACGGAGCATATCAACGGGGCCTCTGCTGGTCAGAGCACACTGCGCGCCACACAACACAGCCAGCGCCGGCCTCTGCCCTGCTTCTGCCTTGGCTGCCTGCATTGTGCAGTGCCCCATTGGATTTTGTGTTTCACATATCCCGTGCCGTCTCTGTGCTTCCTCTGCCGCGTGCAGTGTCTGGCGCACCTTAGCATCGCACTCCGTCGGCGATCGTTTCAGTCGCACGTCCTGCCCTCTGGGCAGTTGTTGCGAGCAACAGGACAGAGAGCCTCCTAGCGGAGAACATAAGAACTACTTGCAACAACCTGCTCGCAAGAGAGCGGACGATTTGTCTCGGAGCGGGTGACTGGTGGCCGCTTACCGCTCCCCCCACCCTCGGAACTCGCCCGCTCAACGCTCACCCCACCGTTCTCGACTCTAGCCAGAGCATTGAGCAAAGCGACTCAGGTGTCACTCTGGTCTCTGCGGTCTTAGCTCACGCAGCAATACAGCTCGCGGCTCGAGCAGCTTGACTCAGCGCCTCTGCATCGGAGTTCGTCTATACTGGATATTGTTCTTCGTACTAATACCGATGTGTATATTACATAATTATGTTATGTATACATCATTTGTTTTTATTTTACTTTTATTTGCTTAAACTGATCAGATGAGGTTCCTGACGACTCCTCTTACTATAGGATTTTTTTATTATGGACACTCGAATTTACACTTTAATTAGGAGCGAACCAATAAACGTATCGCAAAATGTGATACACCAATATTTTCCTTGTTTTATTCTGCATAAGGCTATATGCAGCACTTTGGTCTTACAGTCAAATTTATATTTTTTTTCTAATTGTAGTACGGATTTTGCGATTTTGGGCATCTTAGGAAGGAAATGTTCACTTTAAAAATATATGGCTTGGGATGTATTTGTACGAGGTTAATGAAATTTTAATACATTATAGCCAAATACATTGTTAATGTAAATCTCAAGTTACAAAATTTTCCGATCACCCAAAAAACCACGATAGTGCAAAATAAATCGATAATCAAAAACTTTGTCATATCGTGGAAATTTCAATCAACAATACAAAATTCTTACTCATTATCTGTGTTACTTCAAAATAGGATCAAATAAGATCAAAATACACGTGTATAACTGGAATAAACCAAGTTTAAAGGGCAATGTGCCTTCCATTTATTTTCTATTGTGAATGAGTGGTGAGTCATGAAAAAGACCTAGTTCATTTCAGGGAGTGAACAGTTCGGATCCGATCTCTGAAAAGAACAGTTTTGCCCATCTCTAGCTCGTGGTCGTGCGGTAGCGTTCTCGCTTCCCACGCCCGGGTTCCCGGGTTCGATTCCCGGCGTGGTCAGGGATTTTCTCTGCCTCGTGATGACTGGGTGTTGTGTGCTGTCCTTAGGTTAGTTAGGTTTAAGTAGTTCTAAGTTCTAGGGGACTGATAACCATAGATGTTAAGTCCCATAGTGCTCAGAGCCATTTGAACCCTTTTTGGAGACCCACGTAGCAAATACAATGCTCTAAATGAACTAATGATTCACAACTCAATATACATAAAGCTTCTGGGCATGGAAGTAAAGAAACATTTTTCACAAGAAACAGGAATACTTAGGTATTTGCTACAGATTTTATTGAACCTCCGATCACACAAGCCGTAGCTCATAGCTCAACTTCCTTTCACATGGGTTAACAGTCCTGGAGAATGTTACTAAAGCTGTCTGCACCTCCCTATGCTCTGCTAAAAGTAATGGCATACTATGCACTAATCTCGCATGGCACATGGTTACCTCATTATTGACACAAGCTGACAGCCATCCATCATGTGAAGTGGGCAACGTCACCTACCGGAGATGGCCTCCCTCCACCCATCAGTTCAGTTTAAATGGTGTTGAGCGAATTCAAGTCTTTTCTACTGAAGCAGCCTCTTCGGCTTCGAGGTGTCTGTCTGCTTCAATGCCATGTAAATAGCGGATGTCGCATATCGGATGTATTAGACGACGAGTTTGCTTTTCTCGTGTTTATATCGTTGGTGAGCTGTCGTACACTTAAGTAGTGCAGCACGTCGTTCCACACTCACACAGTGTCGTAAACGATTTTAACCACGGACAGCTGTTACTCGTGGAGTCCTACGGTGTCCATGGCGCTAAATTCGCAATTGGGGCATTAATGCTAATTTTTTCAGCAAAAAAGTCTGCTAACTGTTTACAGTTTTTGGAGTTTCCGAGTATGGCCCCCTTGGCACTGACACTAATAATCGACACTCAGACCGGTCTACTACTATCACCGAGCGGGGTGGCACAGTAGCTACCACAGTGGACTCGCTGTTGGGAAACCAGAGTTCAGAATTAGGTTTTCCGTGATTTCCACAAATTGTTTAGAGCAAATACCGGAATGGTTCCTTTCAAAACGACACGGCCGATTTGCGTGCCCATCCTTCCCTAATCCGGGCTTCTACTACATCTCTAATGACCTCGTTACCGACGAGATGTTTAAGTTTAATCTTCCTTCCTTCCTTTTACTAATATCCATGATAGCTGTGAGGCATTCAGTGCTCTTAGACACCTACTTAGCTGATGCAGATCAAGTAACATACGAATTGAGCGTCGATCTGCAGAAATGCACTTAAATAAAATGGTTGTAATAATATCTCGACAGCGTTTCCGTTCTGAGCAGCCTCTTTCTTGTCCTCCATCTGTTTTACCACCCCCCAGAATTTTTCGATTCCTTTGTAAATTTTTCTTGCGATTTATATTTCCTTTCTTTTCTCCGAAACTTCTTTGAATGTTTCTGTAAATTGTAGATTTCTCTCTTACTTGCATGCTGCTTATTATTTATTATATTTGGGGTATAACAAGACGGCCTAATTCGTTTAATAAATGACCTTTTATTACGAATTCGCGTCAAACGTAACCAACCACGGATAGCAATTAGATATTTTTCGAGCTCTGACAGTTCATCTGAGGTCATTATCTTCAACTAATTTAATTAACAACTGTGAAATTCATATATGCGCTTGTTTACGTTAAGACTTATACTGGAAAATTCTGAACTTTAATAATGAAAGTAATCTATTGCTTGTTAGTCTGCTTCGCGTCTGAATTGTAATAACAATTACGAAAATGCAATGAGTTTATTCCTGGAACTCTGAACTATAATATGAAATAAATCAAATATATGAATGTTACACACTGGACATCTTAAATTGTATTGGTTAAAGGCAGTCTTGGTTGCAGTTTTTTTAATTTTTCAACAACGCGTTTCGCCTTATTTAGGCATCTTCAGGTTATCTTAATTTGGTATTTCTTAGAAGAATCCTAGAAATCAGTAAAAACTGAAGAATCAGTAAAAACTGAGTTTAACGAAGGCGATGTTGGCCTGATATATTTGACGATGCCCTTTGGCTACACTGGCTAAAGTATTCTTCTAAGAAATACCAAATTAAGATAACCTAAAGATGCCTAAATAAGACGAAACGCGTCGTTGAAAATTAAAGAATAAAAAAACTAAAAATTGCAACCAAGACTCTTTTTAACCAATACTGTTAAGGACTGGTTTGCTGTATGCCACATATGGATTGGAAGAATTTCTTAAACTGTAACATGGAAAAAAAATGATCTAAGAAATTATACATGCCTTGCACTGAATCAATAGCTTGATGAATGTAAGCTATGCCCTGAAACTGTGACGACTTTCATGTTGGATCTGTGAGAAATTCTCTGTGCGCCTGCCTAGCTCCTCTTGGACTCTTACTGTGGCGAACTTACTTCATTAGATCAAATGAAATACATACATGCAGTTTAACATGTGAGGCAGGAAGTTTGTGTGACATTGAGAGCGATTTTTTTGGGGGGGCGTGGGGGTGGGGTGGAGGGAGGAGTACTGGGTGTGCCAAACAATACCAATAACTGATTAAATATACACTGCGCAACAGAATTATATCATCACATTTTCGAAGCCCCGTGACCAAGTTTCACCACAATTCTGCCCAACACCACCATGGAGGTGTCATCTGGTGGGAACGTCGTCACACCCTGTCTTACCCATACTTCACCGGCCGGCCGGGGTGACCGAGCGGTTCTAGGCGCTTCAGTCTAGAACCACGTGACCGCTACGATCGGAGGTTCGAATCCTGCTTCGGGCCTGGATGTGTGTGATCTCCTTAGGTTAGTTAGGTTTAAGTAGTTGTAAGTTCTAGGGGACTGATGACCTCAGAAGTTAAGTCCCATAGTGCTCAGAGCCATTTGAACCATATTTCACCTCTTCTTGGCACGGCTCTGTGACGGAAGTGTGAAAGGCGACACTCAGCGTTGAAATCACGCGGTTTTCTTGTGGTGACCGAGAAAAATATTTCAGACACACCGCCGCTGAGAATTGACACGAAAGGGCCTGAGAGGGTTGCATAAAGGGTGTCAATAAAACCACACCTTTCCGTGGTGCGTCGATTCCCGCACATTTCACAGTTGAAAACGACAGTTCTCAGTGCGATGAGCTACTGGAGGATCCTTTTAAGTACCTTTGACGCTGCTAACAACCCTGTACATTTAAACCCCTCTCTGAGGATGCTGTGGGGCTGCATCCCTGTTGCACGTGATAGGACGCCTTTCTAGTGTAACACGACGACAATTTTTGCTCTCGTGTAAGGTTGGAACTACTAGTGACCTCTCAGAAACATTTGACGAAACTTGAAAGTGATCTAAAGTACCAAAAGATGATGATGCTTTTTCAGCCTTCCCTTTACGCGCCCTCCTGCGGCGTGATCCAGGAGGATTGCGATGTTGACAACTGCATGAATATAACGGAAAATGGTGCCTCCAAACCACTCAGTTCCGCAATACCCTCGGTGACACCCGGACACATTTAGTGAGAGTTTTAAAAAAGTACCTTTAAAGAGAAAACCTGCGAAGTAATCCTAGGCAGGCGGATGACTGGCATTGGAGGGGTGTCAAGTGGTTGGCCGAAGGCGTCTAGGACTACTTCACAGGTTTTCCATTTAAAGAAATATTTTTAAAGTTCTCAGTAAATGCAGGTGGGAGCCACCGAAGGTATTACCGAACTGGTAGTGGGCGGGGCGGGGGGGGGGGCTGAGTGGGAGCGGGAGGGTGAGGGCTTAGAGGCATAGTTTGCCATTGTATTCACGCTTCATGATCACGCTGCAGAAGGGCGTGAAACATGGGGACTGGAAATGTATGAGCACCTTTTGCTACTGAAGAACATGTTTAAGTTTGGCTCAAATGGCTCTGAGCACTATGGGATTTAACTTCTGAGGTCATCAGTCCCCTAGAACTTAGAACTACTTAAACCAAACTAACCTAAGGACATCACACAAATCCTTGCCCGAGGCAGGATTCGAAGCGGTCGCGCAGTTCCAGAGTGTAGTACCTAGAGCTGCTCGGCCACTCCGGCCGGCGTTTAAGTTTCGTTGAATAGGTTCTGAACGGTCTCTTCCGAACTGTAGACCAGAACAAAAATTGTAGCTGCGCTACACTCCAAAGGGTTCCCATCATGAGCAATAAGATGCAGCAAAACAATGTCCTTAGAGAGGGGTTTAAACGTCTATGAAAAGTTGTTAAGGACGACGTCCAGCTGCTGCTCGCAATGAAAACTGTCGTTTTCGACTGCGAAATGTGCGGGAATCAATGGCCCAAGGAAAGGGGTGGCTCCATTGGTGCCTCCTGGGCGACGCTCGAAGGCCTTTGCGCGTCGATTCTGAGTGTCAGGGTGTCTGAAATCTTTTTCTCGGGCAGTCATTAGAAAACCGTGTGATTCCAACACTGAGGTCGCCGTTGAGACTTCCATCGGAGAGTCGTCCAAACAAGGCGTGAAATATGGGCAAGACGGGGAGTGACGACATTCGCATCCTGTAACACCTACACAGTGGCGTTGGCCAGAATTGTGGTGAAATTTGGTGGCAATGTGACATCATCAACCCACCATACACGTCAAATGAACTTATGAAGTGTGGCCTCATTCCGCTTGTGTCGGCACCTTGCTGTTTGAGGCGTGGTCGAGCCCGCGGGTGACGTCACCTGTCGCCTCGCTAGCTCCCCATTACAGAGAAAGCTTGTAGTCACTTTGAGCCAAATTTCAAACTTATACGTTGCAATAGCAAACAGTTACGGTGTTTCGAAAAAGTGATTCTTTAATTCTGTTGTGCAGTGTATGTATTAAAGTTAAAAATAATCAGAGATGATGTTAGCGTATGTAGCCAATAACTGAAGCTCACGAATGTGTGGCCATTTGTTACTGCGTTACAATATGTCCAAAGTAATGCATCAATTAGCAGTATTATAAAAATCTAGAAAACAAAGGAAGAGGAAATATAACGCATTATGGAAAAAGAACACGAGCAAAAAGGGTGTTCCCATGGGCCTGCCGTCGACCATTAAACAAGTTAAGATAGAAGTACAGCTACGGCGACTGCCCTCCATCACTACCATGCTACCAGGATTCGATAAGCTTCTCAAAATCTGTTATACTCTAAATAGAATTCTAACAAACTGTGGTAAATGTGCTGATTCGTTATATGAACTGGGAGAAACCTACGGAGCTGCTACGCAAACTATTAAACATATAGTTAAAAGCTGCCCATTGACAACCTTCGCGCCGGCCTCAGTGGCCGATCGGTTCTAGGCGCTTCAGTCTGGAACCACGCGATTGCTCCGGTCGCAGGTTCGAATCCTGCCTCGGGTACGGATGTGTGTGATGTCCTTAGGTTAGTTAGGTTTAAGTAGTTCTAAGTTCTAGGGGGACTGATGACCTCAGATGTTAAGTCGCATAGTGCTCAGAGCCGTTTGAACCATCTGAAAACCTTCGCTGGTGGCCGCTTTGAATTACTACACGCTGCAGAAAAGGCGGTTGAATGTATCAGTAACCAGCTGAGTCTCTGGCGCAGCTGGGGATATGTGTTTATTCCAGTTCTGTTAGTTCATCTCCTCCATCCCCATCTCATTATGTCTCCTTATCTCCTTCTCTGCCCATCACCTTCTTCCTCTTCTATCTGTACATCTGCTCCTCCCCCACTATCCATTTCCTCCTTCCCTCTCTGTCCATTTCCAACTCCGCCCAGTAAGTCCATCTTCTCCTGACCCCTCTACCTCCGTCTCAACCCATCTAAGACCACATCCTCCACCGTCTCTGTCCGTCTCTTCCTCACCCCATTCTCTGTCCCTCTCCTACTCCCTTCTCTCTCTGTCCATCTCCTCCTCTGGCGAACTCCTCCTCTTTTGTTTCTCTGGCCACCTCCACCTCCCATTCTCTCTTTCCATCTCCAATTTCCTTTCTCTGTACATCTGGTCTTCCGCCTTTCTCTGTACATCATACTCTCCCTCTCCTTCTGTCCATTTCTTCCTCTCCCAGATTTGTGCCTCCTATCTTCTATTTTGACGCTAAGCAGTCCCCTCCCTCCCCAAAGAAAAAACGAATTAGCAGGTTCTTACTCTCACATTATTTTTTCCACATAGTAAGTAAAATGTGTACCAAATTTAGCTCCACAGGTTTAGAAAGAGTTTTATACCCAAGACTTTGCCTGTATGTGCACATGTCACATATATTTTACGTATTTTACACATATCTGTGCATATTTTTCACCTACATCTCTAGCGAATTTCGCCACACATTTCGTTGTTTTGGAGGTACATTTAGTGGTATAATGGAATGATGTCTGTACAATGCGTTGCGATTGGAGTTACTAGTAAAGAAATAATGTATTAAAAGGTCCTGCCTTATGGGACAGGTGTACATTATGAGCAGCGCAAAGGTAGTAAGCGATGAACTATTTTCCTTTAATTAGTTTGTGGGGGATGTGAGCGAGAAAAAGTCTACTAAATTTTTGAAATTATGTGTGAAGCTTGTTGTAAGTCACTAAAGTGTTCTCATTCTCAAACATTCGATGAATTTAGTCTACTTGTGCGTGGTGAGCTATGCTTCTTTTTCACCGCTGTCCACACACCTTTGAGAGGTAGGTGGTTCTTAGTTTTATAGTGTTTCTCTCCTGGCAGTAAGTAATACGTGTATCAAGTTTGGTTGAAATCGATCCAGTGGTTCAGGAGGTGATTGGGAACACATATATACACACATATGAGTACATCTACATTTTTGTTGAGTATGGATATGTTCATTCACCTGTCACTGTGTTTCTGTATATTTTGTGGATTTTTATATTTTAATGTATTTTTATATCTTTTCTTTTATTTCTTTTTATATGTCCTATATATTTTGAACACGTACTTAATATTTTTAATATAGGCTAGTGATATTTAATTAATTCAGGTGATGTACGAGGTGCATTCAAGTTCTAAGGCCTCCAATTTTTTTTCTAATTAACTACTCACCCGAAATCGATGAAACTGGCGTTACTTCTCGACGTAATCTCCCTGCAGACGTACACATTTTTCACAACGCTGACGCCATGATTCCATGGCAGCGGCAAAGGCTTCTTTAGGAGTCTGTTTTGACCACTGGAAAATCGCTGAGGCAATAGCAGCACGGCTGGTGAATGTGCGGCCACGGAGGGTGTCTTTCATTGTTGGAAAAAGCCAAAAGTCACTAGGAGCCAGGTCAGGTGAGTAGGGAGCATGAGGAATCACTTCAAAGTTGTTATCACGAAGAAACTGTTGCGTAACGTTAGCTCGATGTGCGGGTGCGTTGTCTTGGTGAAACAGCACACGCGCAGCCCTTCCCGGACGTTTTTGTTACAGTGCAGGAAGGAATTTGTTCTTCAAAACATTTTCGTAGGATGCACCTGTTACCGTAGTGCCCTTTGGAACGCAATGGGTAAGGATTACGCCCTCGCTGTCCCACAACATGGGCACCATCATTTTTTCAGCACTAGCGGTTACCCGAAATTTTTTTGGTGGCGGTGAATCTGTGTGCTTCCATTGAGCTGACTGGCGCTTTGTTTCTGGATTGAAAAATGGCATCCACGTCTCATCCATTGTCACAACCGACGAAAAGAAAGTCCCATTCGTGCTGTCGTTGCGCGTCAACATTGCTTGGCAACATGCCACACGGGCAGCCGTGTGGTCGTCCATCAGCATTCGTAGCACCCACCTGGATGACACTTTTCGCATTTTCAGGTCGTCATGCAGGATTGTGTGCACAGAACCCACAGAAATGCCAACTCCGGAGGCGATCTGTTCAACAGTCATTCGGCGATCCCCCAAAACAATTCTCTCCACTTTCTCGATCATGTCGTCAGAGCGGCTTGTGCTAGCCCGAGGTTGTTTCGGTTTGTTGTCACACGATGTTCTGCCTTCATTAAACTGTCGCACACACTAACGCACTTTCGACACATCCATAACTCCATCACCACATGTCTCCTTCAACTGTCGATGAATTTCAATTGGTTTCACACCACGCAAATTCAGAAAACGAATGTTTGCACTCTGTTCAAGTAAGGAAAACGTCGCCATTTTAAGTATTTAAAACAGTTCTCATTCTCGCCACTGGCGGTAAAATTCCATCTGCCGTACGGTGCTGCCATCTCAGGGACGTATTGTCAATGAACGCGGCCTCATTGTAAAACAATGCACATGTTTCTATCTCTTTCCAGCCCAGAGAAAAAAAAATCGGAGGCCTTAGAACTTGAATGCACCTCGTAGTATGCCACACGTGAAGGGTGTCAAATTCCCTTTCAGAATGCCCTGCTCTTGGGCTCACGATGCAACAGCATTTGCTTCGAGAAGCCGAAGAGTGCACTGCTTGGGATTCAAGCACAAACAATAGACGAATCTCGACCAAAGTCTTTGTCAGAATGCTGTTGCTCCGTGGCCCCAACAGCAGGGTATTCTATAGGAAAGAATCTGCAGAACACGTGAGTGGAAACTCCTTCTGCACTCTTTGGGTCTGCCATGTGGTAGTCGCCCATCAAAGTACCGGATGATCAAAAAGTCAGTATAAATTTGAAAACTGAATAAATCACGGAATAATGTAGGTAGAGAGGTACAAATTGACACACGTGCTTGGAATGACATGGGGTCTTATTAGAACCAAAAAAAGACAAAAGTTCAAAAAATGACCGACAGATGGCGCTTCATCTGATCAGAATAGCAATAATTAGCATAACAAAGTAAGACAAAGCAAAGGTGATGTACTTTACAGGAAGTGTCAATATGTCCACCATCATTCCTCAACAATAGCTGTAGTCGAGGAATAATGTTGTGAACAGCACTGTAAAGCATGTCCGGAGTTATGGTGAGGCACTGGAGTCGGATGTTGTCTTTCAGCATCCCTAGAGATGTCGGTCGATCACGATACACTTGCGACTTCAGGTAACCCCAAAGCCAATAATCGCACGGACTGAGGTCTGGGGACCTGGGAGGCCAAGCATGACGAAAGTGGTGGCTGAGCACACGATCATCACCAAACGACGCGCGCAAGAGATCTTTCACGCGTCTAGCAATATGGGGTGGTTCTAATAAAACCCCATGTCATTCCAAGCATGTGTGTTAATTTTTACCTCTCTATCTACATTATTCCGTGGTTTATAAAGTTTTTAAATTCATACTGACTTTTTGATCACCCGGTATTCACTGCTAGTTGGGTTTTGTGGCCCCCGAGCATAACGCGACAAGCAAGTGCGATACTACTGGAGCAGCTGGCTGCGTGTTTGACACCCTTGCCGTAAGCAAAATAAATAAATAAATGTATAGTATGATGTGGATGCAGGGGCTGTCTTAGCTGTGCTGTGTGGTGTGGAGTGCGCGGCGGTGAGCAGGTGCGCCTGTTGCAGAAGCCGTTGGTGGGACACCCGGGCGGTCCGGCGGCCGCAGCGCCCGGCCTCGCGGGCCTGGACAAGGTGCGCCAGTGCGAGATCCACATGCAGCCCAAGCGCGAAAACTGCTGCCGCACCTGGCTCTCCAAGTTCCCCACGCGCTCCAAGCGCATCGACGTCATCTCGCGCATCACCTTCCCGCTCGTCTTCGCGCTCTTCAACCTCGTCTACTGGTCCACCTACCTGTTCCGCGAGGACGACCGCGAGTGAGCCGCCAGCCGCCATCGCAGCAGCAGCCAGCTATGTGGGCCGTCGTCGCCAGCACACACACACACACACACACACACACACACACACACACACACACACACACACACGACACACAAGCTCACAAGCACACACAGACACCAGCAGACTGCACACCGACACACATTTGGACTAAGCAGGGTCATCCGCGGCGGACTGCCTCCGCCTTACAACCTTCCTTACAGCACGATTACCTCCCTCCCCACGCCCCCGTACAAAACACGAATACGTCCCCTTCTCCCACCAATACTTCACACGTAAGAAAATTGTCGCCGTTAAGCTGATCTACTATTATCATGAAATGTACTTTTGTGTCACCTGTACCGCAGAAAAAAAAATTTGTAAATGTGTAGATTTTTACAGTTTCGTAATTAAACAATCAGCTCCTTGCACGAACACTTTCTAGACTGCACACTATAGCTGTCAGAACACAATCACCGACACATTGGGAAAGGACTGAACTCCTTGTATGTCTTCTCCCGCATTGACGCTCATTTTCTCTGTAGGGATCTTGTCGTTTTCCCAATCCTCGTACGTAGCCTGCCTGTGTTACAATGATGTATTTCTCTCCCCGAGCCAGAGTGGCGTACTAGCATTCCTGTGTCAGACTGGCGTATCAGTGCAACACCTCTAGAGACTACCATTACTCAGTACTCAGTTTAATGGTAATTGTTGGCTGTACGATAATACAGACAAAATGACTATTCGCCCATCTTCAGAGACAACTTTTCAATGGGTGGAAATACATGTGTATGTTGTTACTTTTGTATTCTTCGAAAGACGGATGCCGTCGGTGTACGTACTGACTACTTCTGCGAGTGAGATTGACAATCGTCTTCCCTTACAGGGCTACGGTAGGTATATCTAGGTGTAGAATAGTTTCCTGCCGTACGTTACAGACTCTCAGCCGAATTCGAAGGAAGATCTGTGCCATTTTCCCACATTCAGTGCGCTCTTTGAGAACGACGCTGCTAGCCTTCCTCAGTATGAATCTGTCTCAGCATCTGAAGAAACCTGGAAGTGAGAGACAATATGCTCCTATCTCTGACGACGAATTCTCAATGTCTTCGATGGACAGAGGCATGTTAAGACATTCCTAGTGACACACTTGACTAAGTACTTGGCAGTGCTACATATAATGGCTCGTAAAGCAATCAGATTCAGGGCTGATCTGTCCTATGGAATGGCCGCGTGCAGCACTTGTATACTTTTGCGAGAATCAGTTTATATTCGAAGCAGATAATGTTAGATGCATCCAGGGTGGCAGGGTGACAAAATCAAAATTTTACAGAAGCTCGTTCCACTTAAGGCGGTACTTTTTTTTGGTATACTGAATAGCGTTACTTGGAGCTATGAACTGTCGATTGTTTTTGCATAAAGTATCACTTCTTCTTGTTACGAAAACCTGTGGCCAAAATGTGAATCCTTCTGCCCTCCTGTAAGCATCCGACAGGTGAGACACCTTACGGTTTGTTTTACTTTCAGACTATTTTGTTTTATAGCGACGTGTCTCTGTCTGATGGACGCTAAACGCATATTAGATCCAGGTTCTTGGATTTTAACTGGGAAGACGAAGAAAATGATTTCACACTTGTGAGTTTATTTCACGCTTCCGCACAACAAAGTAATGACAAATTGACGCTATTAAATCTAAGGTTCACTATGTAAACGTCTTCCAAACAGCATTAATTATTTGCCTGGTTGTAAAAGTGTTGCTGATCAGTTTCTAATTCACTGTGTAATATGTGGTGCTTTAATTAGTGCATAAATTACTGACATGAAAGTGACGGTTTTGGTTTGGCCATTGAAATTTCATAATTTTCGGGAAACTAGAGTTTAAATTAGCTATGTCTCTACTTTAATCTGCAGACGTCACTCGTTACTCGAAAGGCACAAGCTGACTTGGACAACAGTTTTACCAGAATGAGAGCCCAAAATAGAGAGGCAGAAGGGTTCATTTCATACACGGTCTGAAAGTGACACGTGATGTTTGGTCGTGGGTTGCAAGCAACCAGGTTGAATTGGAAGTTTCCTTCTGGGCATTACATTCTCGTTCGTTTCTATACTACCTATACTGCTTTATCCGTAGCGAGAAGCGTTTATTGAAATATGGAAATGTATTACCCGCTGCAAAACATACTCGTAATAACCGTAGGTGCAAAGCGCGTGTGCGCCAGGCGGGACGTAGAGCTAGACATAGACTTCAGTCCGCAGGCGACAGCCACACGAGTTGGAGCCGGTCAGGGCTCCGGCCGTGTCGGGCGCCGGGATCGGGCGCACACACGTGGCTTTGCTGGTAGCCGTAGCTCACAGCAGCCGAGAGGGTCGCTACCCGTCTGAGCGGTAATACCTTGTTATTGTTTGACGGTTACTATTATTTGTATATTCTAGAAATGTGTGTAATGTTTAGCACTTAGCACGAATAAATATATGAAATATATTATATACGTATATAAAAACTGTGAAAGCGCAATTATTTTTGAAAAATGAGAGTGAGTTTGTGAAGAAGAGGAAGGCGCAAGCTTTGATAGTGATTTCGCGTTAGGAGACGTAGCGTAGAATAGAGGAGTACCGACATCTTGTAATCTAATGTTGTGCTATTTTGTTAACTTCATTATGAAACGTCAAAAAACTTTAAAAGAGTCTGAGTGAACAGAGAATATCGCAGTAAGTCATTAAATGATGAATTAAAGTTGTAAGGTTGTTTATTGAATGTTGTCATGACTGTTGTAATAATAAATGCACATTTTGAAAAATATTTTTTTTCTTATTGTTATTTACCCTGTTTGCCTACATCAAGTAACTTCTATTGTTTTCAGCATAAAAGTTTCATTTGTGACTGAAATTTCACTGCTTTTGTTTTTCTTCACCTAATCTATGGTTAACATGATTCAAAAGTTACTGAAGAGTCAAACATTAGTGACAAACTCAATAATCACATGAAATCGCGGAAATCGTTTTCTGGTAGCTACTTCTCCTTATAATCAGACAGTCACGTAGAGAAAAGCAATGTAGTTACTTATAAACAGTTTGCTCACACTCACCTGCATACGTAGTAACTGTGGAATATGGCAGTTTTTGTAGCGGGACGATGAGGTATGAAAATACAAGTATATGCGTAAATGGCACAAGCAATCCTTTATAAGATAACATGCAGCTTAAAATCAGGTATATAATCGTCACCGTGTACGAATCGCCGTTTTCCTTCATATTTAGTTCCCTCGAGCATTCGCCAGGATCTGGAATTGGAACAACAGGTCTCGCAAATGGGAAAATTCGGGAGGAGATTTCCAATTCTAGCATTTTACTTGCAGCCTAGAGAACACTCCCAGAACTCACAGCTGGGACCGGAGGATTTAATCTTTTTTTAAATTTCTGTTGGGAAATTCCGTTCAAAGTTGTGCTATCCATGACTGTGGTTGTTCACTTGTGTCAAGAAGTTAAATCGATAGATCGTCCCGCTGAAACTGGCGTATGTCTGCGAAATAGTCATCTCGTGACTTTAAAAAAGAATACGTTTCATTCACTTTAAAGGGTAGATCAGCCTGTTGTAGAGCTTCGCTCCCTTTCACAAAATCTCATGTAGCTGAGGTTGGAGAAAGAAGAGTGTAGGGAGGGGATTACCAGTTACGACATTTGTCCTCTAATCAAGCGAGACTTTCAGAAAACCTACTTTCAATTTGTTTCGGGAAAGATATCTCCAAATCAAAATATATTTTTATCATAAAACCACGTATAAGCGTACCGCTTCCTCCAACATGTACATCTCCTGTGTGTGATTTCCTCTTTACATTGTTTCGTGATCTACTTTGGGATCGGGCAATGATCAAGTCAAGTTGATGAAGGACAAACTGGCATAGTACTTATTAATGGAGAGTGAATATTCACTATGGACATGACATGTGTAAAAATATATCCTATTACTTTGTAGCACAATTACAGAAGTAGAGGTAAGCCATTTATACATCCTAACCAGTTTGTGGCTAACATAGAAGCGGTGCATTTGGCTTTTTTGCTCTGAATTCTGAAAGGCGTCGTTGGTCTTCAGCAATAAATTTCTTTAACATGCTTACGCTGTTTAAGTGTAGAATAAGTTGCATTAATATCCTGTACAGTAATACCTGCTGTCACAGACTAGACTATAGAAATATTAAACGATAGCTGTTATTTATAATGGTACTCTACCCTTATATCCTCACCAAAATTGAAACTTCTCATAAAAATTAAATTGAGAAATAAAATAGAGATTAAAATTTTAAAAAATACAATTTAAAAATGAATCACAGTAATTACGTTAGTCACTGACTATTAATTAATCATAGATTAGTACCTAATTATTAACTGTAACGTCAGCTAGCGAGCAACATCTGTGAGTGAGTGACAAACTTAACTATTCGTATATCAAATGCTATAACTGTATGCCTGTGATTGACTAGTCATACACTAACTATACAAAAATACAATGCTGAGTCATTAAACATTGGCACACATTCCGCTATAAAATGCATAAGAAACATCTATTACTTTTTAGAATTAAAAATAGCAAAACAGAGCAGCCTGGTGTAGTGAAGTACTACATAAGCAGAGCACTACTGCATCTATGCATCTATGTTTCAGTGGCTATTTAAAAATGTAAAGTAGGCAAAACATAAGACATGACAATACATGGGATAGAAAGAAAAACAAATTTATGAAAAATATGTACACAAATCAGATTAGGTACACATAAATCAGGAATACTCATGTTAAGAATTATACAGACGACTGAAAGTATGTTAATGTTTAGATACAGTAAAACTGACGAGCACAATGAACTAGTGTTATCTCTAAGCATCGGCATAACATAGCTAAACGTCAGATTGCTTGGAAAATTCACATAAAGTTCTTAATTAAGTAAAAGCAATACATGTGTTGGAAATGCAGATACGAGAGACAGGTAGGTCTAATTATACACCAATCCCACTGTATTAATGTTATGACTCTTATACAAATTTGACTGGCAAGCATATATATGTCAGTATTTAAAAAAAACTAACGGTGCAAGTTAATTTTCTACTTATACGATGACATTCGTATTTATATACCTGGAATCGGTCCAGTGACATGTACGTGGCTAAAAAATTAATTTGAATACATGAAGAACAATGGTGGTCTCTGCACCACATGTGTTACCTTAAACGTATCATTAGCTGCTTTGGTTCTTAATTCCCCATCCTGTTTGTTGAGCTGTTCTCCACATGCAATTGCCGGCCGCGGTGGTCTCGCGGTTCTAGGCGCGCAGTCCGGAACCGTGCGACTGCAACGGTCGCAGGTTCGAATCCTGCCTCGGGCATGGATGTGTGTGATGTCCTTAGGTTAGTTAGGTTTAACTACTTCTAAGTTCTAGGGGACTAATGACCACAGCAGTTGAGTCCCATAGTGCTCAGAGCCATCCACATGCAATTACCCAACACTAGATTACACAACACTAGATTGTGCCCTCGACGCCACTGAGTACTAAGGAAAGCGTTGTAAAAACATCAAGAGTTACTCTGCTTTTACCACAGTGTTTACATTTTGAGGCGTACCCCACAAGCAGTTACACAACTGCTTGAAACACTAGGCTGTGATATCAATGCCAATGGGGCCTTAGGAGAGTGTTGTGTGTGGAGGGCGTGGCGGTTTGCAATGTGTGGAAATACTATAGGGTCAATCGGCTGTACTGTGAGTGCCTCCAGTTTGTTGATTTCTGTGGCAAACGACAACAGTCGATAGTGTGAGCTACTGTGGTTCCTTGCCATGAACTAATACAGTTCACTTGGGGTCTCGCCAACACGCAAACACAAAAACATTCTTACAGCGTTGTAAATAATAGTCACCGTGCCGTGGCCGCTTCACCTCACATCCTGGCTGCCTATCTGGAAATGAACAAGAACCCCTTGCCACACACACTACCATAATCTTCTGCTGAATATTCATAAAGTACTTGCCACACACACTACCATGATCTTCTGGATATTCACGAAGTATTCAGTCTGAAAGTGTCAGCGTAACACTGCAATATGTAATAATCTTTAGCACTATGTCACTGCAGCTAAGCACTACAGCCACTTAAACATTTTTTCACAGCAGCTACTTACTTCTGTCTCCTAACAGAGGCTCACAGTAGCTTCCAACAACTGTCTGTTAGCCTAAACTCACAGTAATTTACGTATTTATTGAACAAAAATTGTTATTCACTAATTCACGTGCTCTACCAGTATTTCTTGATGATGGTAGAATTTTTTCTGCGCGCTGGAGATGGTAGTATTTTCCAGACTTTTCCACCTCAACGTAACAGAATTCAGATGAACCATCTTTCGAATTTTAAGTGATCCATGATAAAAGCAATTGAAGTTCTTTATTACACTATTTATTTCAGTGGATTTAGTAATCAATTGCTAAAATTTATCCAGGATCTTGTGGAATGATGCTGTGCATTTACGTTGGACAGTAGAAACTTGAGTTTTCTGACAGAGACTGGAAGAATTTAATGTTACCCTAATTTCCAGACCACGTTTACGAAAATTATAATTTCTTGTAAGCTCAGTACGCAATTGTATGGTCCAAACCAAGCATAGGTATCATGCACTGTTCAATAAATTTGTCTACGATATACCTGAGGACACATAGCCTCCAATTATCTGAATTTAATTTAGTTCTTCTGTAAAACACATCATCAATCTTTGAATAATATTGAATGATTCTGTCTTGTCAAAATCTTCATATTTTGCTTGGATCAATTAAAGAATTTCATCCATCTGTTGCTCTCATCTGATACTGAATAGAAATTTTCGCATGAACGTTCACGTTCTGCAACTTACTACCAAAGGAGAGATTTTCATTTTTTTTATTAATTCCATGTTTCTTGATGTCCCCCATCCCATTTCTGCAACAATTTTATAAGTTCCACAAGAGCAGGTGAAGATAGATAGTGATTTGGAATGAACCAGAGATAGAAACTATCAAAGATTTACTTGTTAATGGCACTTTGAAATGGGAATATTTATTACTGCTTTCATTTTCATTGGATCGGGTTGAATTTCACAAGGAGAAATCATACTTCAACGAAATTTAATCTGTAATTTGATAAATTTGTCTAAGCTGTCTTTATTAGCTTCTGCTCTCTTTCTGTATTGGTCTCTTTAACATCTGCGATACCTTTGCATTTAATAACTTTTGTCAGGACTTCTGTTCTGTTTCCCATAACATTAGTTTTGGAGTGGGTCATTTCCAAAACTTTATGTAGTTTACTGGCGCGCGGTGTCATGGATCACGATCACTTCTGTGCTCTGTCTCCTGCTTGGGGTGGCGATTTGGTTAGCGATTTGGATTAAATGTATCCATTGCTCTACATTAGGCCCTTCTTTGCATGTCAATCTATCATTGATCGATTCTATTTGGTCGTCTGTAATTCTGAAATTCTCTTCGCTATTGGGCAGTATTTTGATTTTGACATTAGTCATTATTTTTATCGTGTTCTTCTCAGTCTGGTGCAAGGACTTCAGTTCGATCGGTCATTAAACTCACCAGCTCCATATTCGAATGCAGTGTTAGTGACAGATGTTTTCTTTTCATGAGTTCATCTTAAACTGGATCCTTGAGATAGAAATTGTCATTCCTATATTTCAGCATATACTCTCACATAATGCCAGGACGTTTTGCATTGATTGTGTGTGTATTTTTTTCATTTTATGTCCCATTGTTTTTCTGAAGACCAAATTCTTTGAGAATACAATTGCAAATTTTTTGTATGTGCATTACGTTTCAAATACACTGATGCCCTAGTACCCAGATATGTGCTTCGCCTTTCATGTGGCCGATGTACATTTGTATTTATTTTTAACTAAGTTTCTGATGAACTAGAGACTTGAAATTTTAAACGTAGCACAGGAATAAATGACACAACATTGATAATGTCTGATATTTAGGCTACACTGCACAACAGATGTGTTGTGTGTGTAGTATTAGAATGCATTTCAGGAGATATACATGCAGGCTGGCACAGCGGAGCGGAGAGAGGGGGAGCAAAGGGATAGTTAGAGGTGGGAGGATGAGACAGATAGAGGTAGGGGGACAAGGGAATAGACAGAGTGAGGGTGAAGGAGGAGATAGGCAGAGAGAGGGGGCAGATTAGATAGCCAGAGAGAGAGGGGGAGGAAGAAATGGACAGAGAGAGGCGTGAGGAACAGATGATCAGAGAGGGGGGGGAGGAGGAGATGGACAGGGACAAGCGTGAGGAGGAGATCCATGCCAGATATGTGATATATTTATATAAGGGCGAAACAGTGGCTATAAGGCTAGCATGAAATAAAAATGTTACAAAAATCGTATATAATTAACTTTGCTTGCTTTTCATTTTATTTTTGTGATAATGACAGTTAAACAGATTGATATATTATTAGTAAGCAGGTATAACACTGTTTTGTTTCAGATATTATCAGATGAAAAGACACTGAGCCAAACCTGAAATTTGACACTTGTCTCTCTTATAATCTCATCAAATTTTTAAAATCCATTAAAAAAATTTCACACACATAAGCCTAAAAAGCTGAAAATAATTATTTCGATAAAAATAGATTTTTAACATACGACATTTTTAAATCGGACTAAGAAGTATAAAATAATGGCTCCTACTCCTATACAGGTTCTTAGTCCCAAATAGATAAACCTGAAAAATTATGATTCCAAATTTTTAATGGCTATGAAAATAATTGTAAGATTTATAATGATAAACGCAGGTGTATGCAATAAATAGTAAGAAGGTCAACTGTTTATGCAGGAATTATGTACTGCATGCGCCACACTTTTTCGTTTTAAATGTTACAAGTATTTTTATAGCTTTTAAAAATTCACATTCACAAGTTTTCTGGACCATCTATATGGGGCTAGCAATCTGTCTGGGGCTAGGAGAAATTATTTTACACTTCTTAGACACATTTAAAGATTGGTATACGAAACCTTTATTTAAGTAATCACTTTCTGTTCTGTATAGTGTTTCAGAAACGCTTGTTTGAACTGTTTGACAAAAGCTACGTCATGAACAACTCGTTTGGGTTCATATTTTTAGAAATTTTGTTTGTTCATTTCTTTGCCTGTAATATGAAGACCGCAAATGAGAAACAGTGTAAATGTCAAAGTTGCATATATTCGTTTTTTTTCTGTAAACCGCCGAATGTGCCATGATTTATAACTTGAGACAGGCTGAAGGAACCGGAGAAGCCTCCTTGTGCTTCAAAATATCTTCCCTAGGTTTAGCAGAGTGTAAGTCCAATGCACGTGACATGAGGAACAACGAATGTACCGAGAGTGCCTGACTGATGTGGTGAACGTATTATAACCTGTCATTCGCTCGTTTTCCTACAAGTAGCAAGCCATATCACGTTTTCCTTCAGTTCAGTTACTTTCAACATGAATTTTTTGTGTCCAGCGGTTTGTGATAGAAAGGAAAGCAATATTACAAACATAACGAAGAATACTGATCTAAGAATTTAAGGAAAGAGGAATGTAACGCTGTTACTCAGAAAGAACCACTACAACGCGATGTAAGTTGAAATCACTAGAATTTGACTACGTATTGTGTTGCGTAGTGATATAAAATAAAATTTCCTGTAATTCTGAAAATATCTTCCCATTCTGTAAAATACTCTTCACCTTCCACTTAACAACAAATTAAGTGCTGAAAGAAAAGACGTCTTTGCCATGGTCAATTCTGTTGAAGTGAAATAGAAGAAATTTTACTATTGATCAGAAATGAGAGATGTGATACTGTCCACATTAGTCATTCCTTGGAAGTGAAGCATGGCATTTACATCTTTACCTGAATTCTCATTTCCATGTGCTTCTTAATTACAAATTTCCTTCACTTTTGCAACACTTTTTCTGTCAGACGTTACAAGTGAACATATTGAGCTTACCTGGGATGTCTTGCAGTATGCTGTTCAGAAGAGATCTCGACCCCTCGTACTCTTACGGATT
Organism: Schistocerca nitens; assembly: GCF_023898315.1. Taxonomy (NCBI): domain Eukaryota; kingdom Metazoa; phylum Arthropoda; class Insecta; order Orthoptera; family Acrididae; genus Schistocerca; species Schistocerca nitens. Next base: position 477,621,381 of record NC_064614.1, on the reverse strand, counting down.
TATGGACAGCCCTGCACGATTCATGATGCCAGTTCCCTCCAGCGCTACTTCAGACATTAGTCAAGTCCATACCACGTCGTGTTGCGGCACTTCTGCTTGCTCGCGGGGCCCCTACACGATATTAGGCAGGTGTGCCAGTTTCTTTGGCTCTTCGGGGTATAAATAATACTGGAACTGTTTTCAGAAGGCAACTTGGGCTGCACGAGCACTAAAAGCGACTGTCAGTTTCGCGAATGTTGTTTAATGATGTGAGGAACAGCTAGTCGTTGTCAACAGAGATTTTAGTTGGACTTCTTACACTATGGTGCCGTTACTAAAATTGAAACAAATGAAATGATCATATTGCCCTAAGCTTTTTTATTTCTTGTCACTTTGGCGACTACACGTCTGTGATGATGAGGAAAACACAGACACACAGTCCACGGCTGAGAAAATCCCCGACGCGGTCGGGAATCGAACCTTCGGCCCATGATCAAGAATCAACAACGCTAACCATAAGACCACGAGCTGCTGATAAATTAGAAAAGAAATCCTCGAAAGAAACTCCATGCGCACTTACATAAGACGACACGTCAGTGATGATGAGGAAAAAACAGACACACAGTCCACGGCTGAGAAAATCCCCGACGCGGTCGGGAATCGAACCTTCGACCCATGATCAAGAATCAGTAACGCTAACCATAAGACCACGAGCTGCTGATAAATTAGAAAAGAAATCCTCGAAAGAAACTCCATGCGCACTTACATAAGACGACGAAATTTTGCTGAAAAATATTCGCGACACACACACACACACACACACACACACACACACACACAGACACACACACACATAAGAGGAAAATTGTTTTGAAAAAGATTGAGCCCTACGAATTTGTTGTAACTAGCAAGAATGGTTTCGGCAAGGAAGTTGTTATGTTCGAAAAATATAAAATATTTTATGGTCAGGTTCCACATTTTTTTCCTTTCCAGACATCTGTTTATCACTTTTAGACATAGATCGTATCGTAGGTATGTTATTGCATTGACACAGAAATTGTGGCTTGCTGAGGTAGTGATCTGCCCACGAATGACATATTTTGGCATAGTTCCTTCACAGACTGGTTATTTATTCACTTCAGGCTGCTCCTACAATTTCACAAGTTTTGAAACCGCCACTGCAGAACTTACGTCCTCATCTGTCAGCGTCTGTAAAATTTCCTGTTTATATGGAGGATGTCTAAGGAAGAAAACTATCTGTATAGATGAAATGTAGAAATTTCAAGTAAAATCATTTGTACTGCTACGGGTATTTTCTCGATACGTATGGTAGTCTCGCCTATTTGACGCTGGAAAAGAGCAACCACAATTCGCTCGTGTTTGTCGAGCAGATCACAGATCACTACGAAGAAATCTTGTGACTGTTCCCTTCATTAGGCGTTCACTGTCGTTGATGAAAACGTACATGACGTACGTCTTTAAATATTCTGAATATGGCGAGATGATGCTGTTTGGTCGGCTTTGGGTTTGAAGAACTGTTACTTCTCGAAGAGAAAGCAAAATAATTTTGTCTTCTTTGAGCGCTGAATTTCAAAGAACTTCGTGAGGTCAAGGAGCTTCTCAGAACATAGATTTATTCTGAAGTGGTACTGGGAAAAACGGTGTTTTGCATAACTGGCGGACCTCACATCCAAGAATTGCAAATATTTCACCTTAATGAAAATAATAACACGGGCTCAACGTGGAAAATTGTTCAAATGGCTCTCAGCACTATGGGACTTAACATCTGAGGTCATCAGTCCCCTAGAACTTAGAACTACTTAAACGTAACTAACCTAAGGACATCACACACATCCATGCCCGAGGCAGGATTCGAACCTGCGGCCGTAGCGGTCGCGCGGTTCCTGATGCTTAAACATTAAATGAGGTATATAATAGTTGAAATAGTGAGGGTTAATGGACAAAACAGACTGGGTGAAATATGACGAAGCTTTAAATAAAAATAAAAAAGGAAGAAAGGCTAAAGATTTAGTCCTAAAACTTCAAGAAACTTGTTAAACATATGAGTATGACAAATTTCATTCGCTAAAAGAACCCAGGAGACTAACGCAAAACAAGTAATGAAGCATCTTCTATATGCCTGACATTACTCAAGTATGGGGAGGATCTAGAATAATAAATCTTACGGAAGGCATTTTACTTACAACAAAGGAAAAGACAGGGCAGCTTCCGCTGGGAAACGAGTTGCAGCATGCAGGTCTTCGAAACGTGTCTCTTTCCCGTGATTCTGTATAATTAAAGACAGAACACAGTGACATTTTGAGGTATTCCTGTCTGACCGAGTGAATGACGTTTACCATTGTTTTTCTACGCCATGTGGATGGTGCCTGAAGTGGGAATGACTCTGTTAAATGTTTGTGCAGCGTAATGTCGTGTCTTCGATGATATGTACGTCTATGGGAGGATTCGATGATATGTATGTTTATGGGAGGTATTAGAAGAGAGAAGAGAGACACTCAGTGCCTCGTAACTGTCCGCTCTTCACGAAAGTCACCAACGGAACTCTGCACTTACTTTTCGCGTCCGACGAATGGTCCGCTATCTGCAGCGTCTTGCGGCGGATGCCACAGCAACCATGACACTTGAAGAACGCGTCGATGGGAAGGAGCTGCTCAGAAGCACTTCTGAGTCTCTTCCTGCAACGCTTTAACAGTCAGAATATTCCTTCCATAACAAATATTCTAACAGTCAACTGCAGACACAGACGCATTAATGCGATTTTCGAATACCAGCACGTAGATACATATTGAAACACTTAAAAAAGAGAAGAGTTTTTGAAAACTGCATGGATAACGAGTTGTCAAAAGATTCAAATTGTCTAAAATTTAAATTGCTACATTTGCCAAGAAATCAAGGAACGTTTTACCTATCATCACTTTAAACATATGACACATACAAAATCAATACATTTATTCGTAAAAGAAAACACAGACAGTAAAAATTTCTACTGAATGTAAATGTTGAAGTATGCTTTTGCTACTACCTTTCTCCCACATCGTGCGCAGGGTCAAGTGCGATATGGCTTGGTTCATTTTGAGGGGTGGCCAGATGTCCTTCCGCAGGGCGGATTCAATCCGGGGCCGGCGCGCCAATCCGAGTCCAGGAAGCAGCGCATTAACGCTCTCGGCTAACCTGCCAGGTCATGTAAAGAATGAAGTACGTCATGAAATTTTGGCATTTACCGAAGAACGACGACCCAGAGCTTGTTAGGTCTACACAGTAGAAGAGTTGACGCGGAAAATAAAAAAATAGATACTGTTTTCACTATTACACAGGAAACTTATTTAAATCTGTTGACTGGGACGAAGAGTTTGAGAATGTACACAGGAAAACTGAGAACTGTTAGGTGGAAGACAGCTATGCATTAGGTCTAACAAAATTTCAGAAATTTTCCGAATAATACAGCAATCTTTCTAGATATGAATGAATGTACGAGGGCTATTCCGAAAGTAAGGTCCGATCGCTCACGAAATGGAAACGACTATGAAAATCCGATAAAGCTTTACACAGATGTGTTGGGTAGTGTCTCTAGTATAACCCCAGTTAGCATCACGTCGCTCTTCTCATTTCTGAGCTCGCAGTGAGTGCGTAAAGATGTCTAGAAAATAGTGTCTGCCGCCAAGTACGGGGGCCTGGTGAGAAATTTCCCCTGAAGCTATGCAGCTAACATTACATAACTGTCGTGCTGTTTCGTCTTCAAGACAATTCTCAGCCGCATTCTGCAGGGGCAATGAAGATGCTCCTGCATCGTTTTCAAATGGAAATGTGAGATTACCCACAATACAGCCCGTAATTGTCTCCCTCTGAGTTTCAGCTCAGGTCACATGAACCGCTGGTTATGAAGACAACATTTCGGCACAAGACAACGAGCCGTAGGCCAGCGTAGAGAATTGGCGGAGAGCACTGGCGGCTGCCTTCTATAGCGAGGGTATGGGAAAGTTGGTACAACGCTACGATACACGTCTAAGTCGGGTCGGCGACTATGGAGATAAGTAGCTGCAAGGTGTATCTAACTGTTGCAAATAAAACATTTTTGATTTTTACCGTGGTTTCCATTTCGCGACCTATCGGACCTTACTTTCGGAATAGCCCTCGTATTATCATAAACTAGAAAGTCAAACAAACAATGGCAATTAACCCACTTTAATCAATGTACGCACAGCTGATATCATTCATAAATCGTAAAACAATCTCAATCGATTGGCTTGCTCCACCATTCTGACCTCAGAAGGACCGGTAGGGACCGAAAGACAGCTTCGTCATTCTCAGCCAATGGCGTCATCTGGATGCTGTGTGGAGGGGAGAGAGGCGCTTAGCACGCCGCTCTCCCTGCGGTCGTTAGCTCGGTGCTGCTCCTTATCACGCAAGTAGCTCCACAAATGGCATCACGGGGCCGAGTGCACCCGGTTCCAGCTCCAACCAAGGGAAAATACCTAGCAGCACTGGAGCTTAAACCAGGGACCTCCACGTCATAGCCAGACCACTCAGCTCCAGAGGCAGGCATCTTAATTAGTTAGGATGATTAGATATAAACTGCTTCCAAATTTCAAACGACTACTTAAAAAAGCGTCACGTAAGCCTGTGTTGCAGTTAATGTAATGAAATACAATGTAATGAAATGTAATAAAATGTATGAATACTGTGACCTGAAAATTTTTAAGTTCAAACAATGGATTTTTATTTGAATGGAAACCAGAAGAAGGAACTGAAATTATTTATTAATTATATGACTGAAGAATTTTGTAGTTGTAACAGTTTACTTACCAGCTTGTCTTATGTTAAACTTATGCCATTGTTCAGGACTACATCTAGTGCAGTAAAAGGTAATTACAGAAAGAAATGTACGAAAGTATAATTTTAAACAATGACTTTTTCATGTTGTTTCAATGAAACTGAATTAAGTGTTACCAATCAAGGACTAATTCCCCGTTATAAATCATGACTGAGATAACCTAGGTTAAAAATAGGCATACGATAATAGTTGATGTGATCTTTACTCTGAAGACAGGTTTGATGCACTCCTCCATCCTACTCAAGCCCAACCAAGAAACTCCATCTCCATATAATCAGTACAACCTACATCCTTTTGAACGTCCTTACTGTATTCATCTTTTTGTATTCTTCTACAAATTTTAGTCCCTGTACTTCTTTCCAATAGGAAAATGATGATTCCTTGATGTCTCCGAATGTATCCTATCAACCGACCCCATCTTTTAGTCAGGTTGTGCCACAATTTTTTTTCACCCTAGTTCTGTTCAGTACCTCATCATTAGGTATAAAATCTACCCATCTAATCTCCAGCACTCTTTTGCAACACCACATCTGAAAACCATGTAGTCTCTTCTTGTCTGAACTATTTATCGTCCACGTTTATTTGCCGTGAAAGGCTGGAATTCATACCAATACCTTTAGAAAAGACTTCCTAGCGTTTAAATTTACATTAGATATAAAGAAAATTCTTCTTTTCCAGAAATGATGTCCCTGCTATAGCCAGTCTGCATTTCACATCCTCTCTAGATCGGTCATCATCAGTTAGTTAGCTGTTGGAATAGCAAAACTCATTCACTAATTTTAGTGTCTTATTTCCAAGTCTAATTCCCTTAGCATCGTCCGATTTAGTTTGACAATATTCTCCTGGCCTTGATTAGCTTGTTGGTGTTCATTTTATATCCTTCCTCCGAGACGATGCCCGTTTCGTTCAACTGCTCTCCCAAGACATTTTGTGTCTGTGATAATATTACAGCGTCACCGAAAAAACTCGAAGTTCCTATTTCTTTACTCTGAACTTAACACCAAATTTTTCTTTGTTTTCCTTTACTGCTTGCTAATACTACAGACTGAAGTAACTTTGGGGACGACTACAGCCGACTCTCACTCTCTTCTGAACTGGTGCTTCCTTTCCACACTCTTTAACTCTCACAACGACAGGGAAGAAGAAATAATAAAGATCAACGGAAGATATGTGAAAAGAATTTGAGAGGGCAGTAAAAGACCTAATTCGAAAGGCCTCTGGATTAGGCGACATTCCCTCAGAACTATTGAAATCCTTGTGGGATACAGAACAATCCCACCTGGCATGCAGGATGTATGGGACAGGCGAAATCCTCTCAGACTTCAAGAAGAATGTAATAAATCCACTACCAAGCAAAGCAGATGCTGATAGGGAGGAATACTATTGAACTGTCAGTTTAATACGTGATAGTTGCAACATAATGACACGAATTATCTACAGAAGAGTGCAAAAACTGGTAGAAACCGACATCAGATCAGCTTGGGTTCCGGAGAAATGTGGAAACGTAGGAGGCAGTTGTGAGCCTAAGCGTTATCTTAGAAATTAAGTTAAGGAAAGGTCAATCTACGTTTATTGCATTTGTAGCCATAGAGAAAGCTTTTGAAACTGTTGAGAAGAATATTCTTTGAAATACTAAGGGTGTCAGGGATAAAGTACAGAAAGCGACAGGATATTTACAGCTCGTACAGAAATCAGACTGCAGTTATAAGAGTCGAGGGGCATGAAAGGGAAGCAGATTAGATACAATCCGAAATAGAGAGACCACTAAAGAGCCAATTATCTATAACCAAAGACATAAAATTAAAGATCGCAGACGGATCAAGTGTGAACACATCATAAAAATAATCAGCGACAGACAAACTCTAAAAACTGAAAGTTATGAACATGATGATGAGGTAATTTTGTTGGAGAGATACTATTGTGGGACCTCAACATGAATAGTAAATTCCTTTTCTGTTTTGAATTGAAGGGTGATGGTAAATGATTTTATTGCCAATGTATATTCCAATGATCAGTGTAAATCTTCTGACAGTGATACATTTCTCGCTAGGTATAGTTACCATAAATATTACACTGAATTTCCTTTGTCTTTCGAATGAAGGATGATACATGATTATATTCCCAATATAAATTCCAATGATTATTATAAACTTCTTAAAAGTGATATATATGTCTATATTCATGTTCATGGGTTGGTTTTGTCAATAAAGAATTAATTTTGGGTAGTTGAAAATGAAATAATATGAAAAGAAAAGATTCCAGTGCCACACTTATTCACAAGATCATAACGAAGGTGTTACTGATTCCTCCAACGTCTTAAATTTGTATAGCTTGCAAACACGAAAAAATCTACATTTTTTTAAAAAAAGTGCAGATATTGTAATAACGTGAAGTGCAACGTATTCTGGTGTACATCGCATATAATGTAACTCTGACTCACAGAGGCGCTATAGTAATAAGAATTTCGATGTGAAAAACAAGATCAAACACAAAAACATCAAAAGAGAGTAAAATAAATTGTAATAAATAATATGATGTCACCTGCTTCATTATATAAGTGTGTAACAACCACATGAGTGCTTGTTTGTTTCGATGAGCGACTTCTATCTGCAGCGTTTGTAGGATCTGTAATGAGGGCAAGGTGCTCTGGATGTCACCTGACAGCATCTCATTGGTGTCCTGTAGCATTACCTTTTGGCGACCAGAATCGACATTCTACACTTCTGATACCGATCATTTCCAAGAATAAGATGCAAATGTTCTACGTGCATAAACGAATAGTTTTGTATGAATTATTCGCAAAGATAATTATTACAAAGTGGGATTCGAAACCTACTTATGACTATGTGCAGCATACATTTGTACAGAATAGTCACTGACGTACATAAGAACACATAATTGTAAATTACTTACTTAGCCGAAATCAAACTGTGGTAATCAATCGTTTTGAAATTGTTAAAAATGGCAATGTCCGCAGAATCAAAATGACAGTGTGCGCTGAATCACCTTAAAATGGTCCTAGTGGAATGCGACACTATACTGAAGAGCCAAAGAAACTGGTACAGCTGCCTAATATCGTGTAGGGCCCCCGCGAACACGCAGAAGTGCCGCAGCACGACGTAGCATGGACTCGACTAATGTCTGAAGTAGTGCTGGAGGGAACTGATACCATGAACCCTGCAGGGCTGTCCACAAATCCTTAAGAATACGACGGATGGTGATCTCTTTTGAACAGGACATTGCAAGGCATCCCAGATATACTCAACAATGTTCATGTCTGTTGAGTTTGTTGGCCAAAGGAAGTGTTACAACTCAGAAGAGTGTTGCTGGAGCCACTCTGTAGCAATTCTGGAGGAGTAGGGTGTCGTATTGTCCTGCTGGAATTTTCCAAGTCCGTCGGCATGCACAGTGGACATGAATGGTTGCCGGTGATCAGACAGGATGTTTACGTACGTATCAGCTGTCAGAGTCGTATCTAGACGTATCAGGGGTCCCATATCACTCCAATTGCAGACTCCCCATACCGTTACACAGCCTCCATCAGTTTTAACAGTCCCCTGCTGGCATGCAGGTTGCATGGATTCATGGATTCATGAGGTTGTACCCATACCCGTACACGTCCATCCAGTCGATAAATTTGAAACGAATCTCATCCGACCAGGCAACATGTTTCCAATCATCAAACGTCCAACAGCGGTGTTGACGGGCCTAGGCGAGGAGTAAAGCTTTGTACCGTGCAGTCATCAAGGGTACACGAGGGGGCTTTCGGCTCCGAAAGCCCATATCGATGATGTTTCGTTGAATGATCGCACGCTGACACTTGTTGATGGCCCTTTATCAAAATCTGCAGCAATTTGCGGAAGGGTTGCATTTCTGTGACGTTGAACGATTCTCTTCAGTCGTCGATGGTTCCGTTCTTGCAGAATCTCTTACCGGCCACAGCGATGTCAGAGATTTGATGTTTTAGTGAATTCCTGATATTCACGGTACACTTGTGAAATGGTTGTACGGGAAAATCCCCACTTCATCACTGCCTTGTATATGCTGTGTTCCATCGCTCTTGCGCGGACTGTAACAGCAATTCCAAACTCACTTAAATTTCGATAACCTGCCATTGTAGCAGCAGTGACCTATCTAACAACAGTGCCTGACACTTGTCTTATATAGGCGTTGCCGACCGCAGCGCCTTATTCTGCCTGTTTCATATCTCTGTATCTGAATACGCATTCCTATACCAATTTCTTTGGTGCTTGAACGTAGTTACAAAAACTGGTCAAAATTAAGCTCTCCTGTTTGAATGCGCGCCGTCCAACAACTCTGGAATGATTGTCGCACTGTCACGGACGCTCCTTGCAAAGTGTAAATTGCATCGGAGTCTGCCATAATGCGCGCTATCAACTCTTCGTCTATCTCAATGGGTGTTTGATAGACAACATATTTCCGATGACCCCAGAAGAAAAAGCTAATGGGCGTCAAGTGGGGGAACTTCTAGGTCATTCCGAGGGCCCACCGTGACCTATCCAGTTGTCACTGGAGGTTTTATCCAAATACATTCTCCCTGCATGTGCCATGTGTGCAGGTGCATTCGCTGTCGCACGTGAAGTGGAATACATTCCAACAACTCTGGCCGAGTTTCTCGTAAAAAGTTTAAGTATCTGTTTGCGTATCTGCGTATCTGTTTGCCTAACAAGCCGGCCCGAATGTTGATAGCTAAGCGAACTTGGTGACCACAAACAAAAGCGGCCTGCAGATTTTCTCGTGTCCACACACGTGTATTGTGGCTGTTGAATGTGCCCTGCCTCGTAAAAGATGCCTGATCCGTAAAAAGTACACGGTTCGGAAAATATGGTCGAATGACACACCTTTGCAGAAACCACTACCAGATTTCAATTTGACGTGGAAAATCGTCTGTGTTAAGGGCGTGAACCTTCTGAAGGCAGTAGAAGTGCAAATCATCTTCATGCCAGACACCAAATTGTGGAAAGGCTTACACCCGCGAGCTTATTGAGGGTGAGTTTTGCAACAGTGTTAACGCCTCCGCTTCAATCCCTGCTGTGCGTTGACCACCGCATCCGTCAGACCCCTTCGCACCTGTAGCACAAAATAATTACACTGGGTTACGAAGTAAGCCTTAAATGTACATGTGCCATTTCGAGAACGTGCCAGTGGAAAACGTACCTCAAGTGAACCTGTCTCTCGTAGGGACCTGTAGAAGGCAATAAAGGGTCTGGGACTCGAGGATTCGGAAACCCCCAAACGAGCAAACTTTGGGCAGCGTGAGCATTTCCATCCGCCGCCCCATAAGCACATAGCATGTCTGCCTTTTCCTCCCAAGAATAGCGCTCCATTTCCTGTCCTCTCTACACAGTAACAAAGACAAGAGTGTCCCCGTTAAATGAGAAAGTGATGCAGTGCGAACCAGAATCCGCAGTGTGCACATGTGCAGACTTCTAGGCAGCTCCTATCAAACATGTACTTGAACAGCCAAAACCAACGCTTTCACGTCCCAGTAAGAGGCGAAAAACCCGTAGTATTGTCCTGCCTGAAATATCCGCAACTATGTCGACTACAGCGTTTACAAATAAAGGCGTAAAACTTGAACCCGTCGTCTCTATCGTCTTGGTGTTACAAATACATTGAAATTGTTGCCCTGAAGACATGCTACCATGACAGCTCGGCTGACAAGTTTTGTGCCTACCCTCTTGGCGGAGCGCGATCCTGTTCAACGAAGCCTAGCGCTGTACGCTAAGAGATGCCAACATGGGTTGCTGCGTGAAATATGCTTCTTATGATCCACTTTACCAGCCCTCTCGTTTTCTACGTTCATTTCAGATATGTCCTGTATATTTTTTGAAATATATCACCCTCAAGCAAATCAGTAATCATCTCGATTTCAAGGTAGATGTGCTTCTGCCTTCAGTAAGTGCAATTTATTTGTTAATGGTTATGAAATATCTGGCAAACCACTAAAAGGTAAAGTTACAATAAAGGAAATACACTTTTACACTTATAGTGTATCTGTACAATCATATAAATAGATAGGATAATGCAATTTGAAGGAGAAGTATCAACAGCTTTTAAAATACTACTTGTGTAGACGGTGCAGTACATGTAAAATGTAATGTATGTAGAAAGTGAACAAAAATTTTTAAATACCAATCAACGAAGCTTGGCTGAAGAAAACTAAAAGACGCAATTGATAATTGGTTTGGTGTGGAATTTAAATTAAAGAGCTTTTACAATAAAAATTACATGTGCAGAGCCCAAGGTAATTTTGATAAGTGGGAACATTACCCAAACAGTCAATGACTCACGACACCCAGGACAGTGCCGGAAATTCGAAACACTAAAAATAAAAATAAAAAATAATATATGTGTCCCTTGAGACAAAAGTCATTTGCTGGAGAACATATTAAAAAAAAAAACTAGATAAAGTCTCACCTGTCCCTGATCTGACAGAATATTTTTTAATATATAAAAACAAACAAAAGTTTCATGCAGAATTTTCGATCTTTTTATAAGGTATCTCTCTCAAGGTATGACTACTCACGTAGCTCTGCGCGCAGTGCTTATAAGGGGTGTACATAAAGTCCGGGAACACTTCCAATTATTTATTGCACAAGAACTAAACATTGTACAGATGCCATACGTATTGCATTTTGAAGAGAAACTCTGAAATTTTTTTTAACAAACTTTCGAAATGCGAACCATAAGTGACCCGGCACAGAAAAAAGTCACTCGGCGTGAGATCTGGTGAGGCCATTTCATGAACCAGCTGTCCCCTTGTGTAGCACGGCCGATCCATCAATGAGGCAGTTCCGTGTTTAGGTACCCACCAGCTCCAATTTGAATGGTTTCGTAGACAGCTTCTGTCGAAGGACTTTCCACACTGTCATTGGAGCCATTTCGAGTTCACGGGATGCACGACGCACCAATTTCTTTGGACTCCTTATGAATACCTCTCGTACGCTCTCCACATTCAATGCACTCACATTGGGACGTCCGCTTCTCTTTGCCTGGCACAAGCAACCAGCCGTAACGAATTTTTCGTGCCAGTGGTAAATGGCCGTCCTTGTTGGTGGCTGCTTACCGTACTTGGTTCTAAACATCCGTTGAACAGCTGTAGCACACTTGTTTTTGTGGAGCTCCAGCACACAGAAAGCTTGCTCCGCACCTGAACTCACCATGTTTGCGACTAGCGTTGACTATAGGAAAGTTACCAAACTACGCTGTGGCGGTATACATGAAAAAAAGAATTCAGTGTTTCTCTTCAAAATGACATATGTATGATACCTGTACAATGTTTGGTTCTTGTGGAACAAATAATTGAAAGTCTTTGCGGACTTAAGGTACACACTGTATTTAACTTCTGTTATTAACGTCACAAAACTCAAGCAATACGAATTCTTAGATCATATATAATTTAAATACGCTACTGAAAATAGTTCCATATAAATAATAAATGATTTAAAAATTTCAATACACCTTTCAAATTAATTCTCATAAAACAAGACTACACCAGACCAGCTATTTCCTCATCCAATAATTTTGCGTTTTTTTCCTGCTAATGCCCTATTTTCCGTTTGTATCCTACTACCATCGTCTTCATCTTACCATTTAAATGGCGAATGAAGGAATACTTTTCCTGATCTACACTTAATGTTTAGTTTCTCAATGTTATTTTCTGTGGGCTTCAACATATGTTTTTGTTGTTGTGGTCTTCAGTCCTCAGACTGGTTTGATGCAGCTCTCCATGCTACTCTATCCTGTGCAAGCTTCTTCATCTCCCAGTACCTACTGCAGCCTACATCCTTTTGAATCTGCTTAGTGTATTCATCTCTTGGTCTCCCTCTACGATTTTTACCCTCCACGCTGCCCTCCAGTACTAAATTGGTGATACCTTGATGCCTCAGAACATGTCCTACCAACCGATCCCTTCTTCTAGTCCAGTTGTGCCACAAACTCCTCTTCTCCCCAATTCTGTTCAATACCTCCTCATTAGTTATGTGATCTACCCATCTAATCTTCAGCATTCTTCTGTAGCACCACATTTCGAAAGCTTCTATTCTCTTCTTGTATAAACTATTTATCGTCCATGTTTCACTTCCATACATGGCTACACTCCATACAAATACTTTCAGAAACGACTTCCTGACACTTAAATCAATACTCGATGTTAACAAATTTCTCTTCTTCAGAAACGCTTTCCTTGCCATTGTCAGTCTACCTTTTATATCCTCTCTACTTCGACCATCATCAGATATTTTGCTCCCCAAATACCAAAACTCCTTTACTACATTAACTGTCTCATTTCCTAAACTAATTCCCTCAGCATCACCCGACTTAATTCGACTACATTCCATTATCCTCGTTTTGCTTTTGTTGATGTTCATCTTATACCCTCCTTTCAAGACATTGTCCATTCCGTTCAACTGATCTTCCAAGTCCTTTGATGTCTCTGACAGAATTACAATGTCATAGGCGAACCTCAACGTTTTTATTTTTTCTCCCTGGATTTTAATACCTACTCCGAACTTTTCTTTTGTTTCCTTTACTGCTTGCTCAATATACAGATTGAATAGCATCGGGGAGAGGCTACAACCCCGTCTCACTCCCTTCCCAACCAGTGCTTCCCTTTCATGTCCCTCGACTACTATAACTGCCATCTGGTTTCTGCACAAATTGTAAATAGCCTTTCGCTCCCTGTATTTTACACCTGCCACCTTCAGAATTTGAAAGAGAGTATTCCAGTCAACATTGTCAAAAGCTTTCTCTAAGTTTACAAATGCTATAAACGTAGATTTGCCTTTCCTTAATCTTTCTTCTACGATAAGTCGTAGGGTCAGTATTGCCTCACGTGTTCCAACATTTCTACGGAATCCAAACTGATCTTCCACGAGGTCGGCTTCTACCGGTTTTTCCATTCGTCTGTAAAGAATTCGCGTTAGTATTTTGAATCTGTGACTTATTAAACTGATAGTTCGATAATTTTCACATCTGTCAACACCTGCTTTCTTTGGGATTGGAATTATTATATTCTTCTTGAAGTCTGAGGGAATTCACATCTGCCAACACCTGCTTTCTTTGGGATTGTAATTATTATATTCTTCTTGAAGTCTGAGGGAATTTCGCCTGTCTCATACATCTTGCTCACCAGATGGTAGAGATTTGTCAGGACTGGCTCTCCCAAGGCTGTCGGTAGTTCCAATGGAAAGTTGTCTACTCCTGGGGCCTTGTTTCGACTCAGGTCTTTCAGTGCTCTGTCAAACTCTTTACTCAGTATCATACCTCCAATTTCATCTTCATCTACATCCTCTTCCATTTCCATAATATTGTCCTCAAGAACACCGCCCCTATATACGAGGTGTGGCTAGAAAAAAACCGGACTAGTACTGGTGAAACAATAAAACGAATGCAATAAGGCTGAAAGTCGCGTGGCCTGTCACGTGACTCTCGCTCCGCCTACTGCTCGAGTTTCATCTGCCTCTTGCACTCAGTCTGCCCTTGGCGTCTGTTTTAAGTAGTTGACGTTTTGTCTGTGCGTCGGAAAATGTTGAGTGTACAGAAAGAACAGCGTGTTAACATCAAATTTTGTTTCAAACTAGGAAAATCTGCAAGTGAAACGTTTGTAATGTTACAACAAGTGTACGGCGATGATTGTTTATCGCGAACACAAGTGTTTGAGTGGTTTAAACGATTTAAAGATGGCCGCGAAGACACCAGTGATGACACTCGCACTGGCAGACCATTGTCAGCAAAAACTGACATCAAAGGGATTGTGCACATTGATTGGGTACCAGAGGGACAAACAGTGAATCAGCATTACTACATTAGCGTCCTGGCTACCCTACGTGAGCGAGTACGGAGAAAACGGAACGATTTGTGGTGAAAAAAGTCATGGATCCTTCACCAAGACAATGCCCCAGCTCACAGTGCGTTGTCAGTGAAGACGTTTTTGGCAAAACACAACATTCCCATCTTAGATCATCCACCCTACTCACCTGATTTGGCCCCGTGTGACTTTTTTCTTTTCCCTAAAGTCAAGTCAGCTTTGAAAGGAACTAGATTTGAGACTGTTGAAGCAGTAAAAGGAAAAGCGACGGAAATAATGTATGGACTTACCGAAAATGATCTGCAGCATTGCTATTAACAGTGGAAAATTCGTATGGAGCGGTGTAGAGACCGAGGAGGAGAGTACATTGAAGGAGATAACATGAAATTGTAAATAATTGTAAATAAATGTTTTTTACAGCATCAGCCCGGTTTTTTTCTAGCCGCACCTCGTATACTCCTTCCACCTTTCTGCTTTCCCTTCTTTGCTTAGAACTGCGTTGTGATTCATGCAAGTGGTTCTCTTTTCTCCAAAGAGCTCTTTAATTTTCCTGTAGGCGGTATCTATCTTACCCCGCGTGAGATAAGCCTCTACATCCTTACATTTGTCCTCTAGCCATTCCTGCTTAGCCATTTTGCACTTCCTGTCGATCTCATTTTTGAGACGTTTGTATTCCTTTTTGCCTGCTTCATTTACTGTATTTTTGTATTTTCTCCTTTCATCAGTTAAATTCAATATACCTTCTGTTACCCAAGGATTTCTAGTAGCACTCGTCTTTTTACCTACTTGATCCTCTGCTGCCTTCACTACTTCATCCCTCAAATCTACCCATTCTTCTTCTACAGTATTTCTTTCACCCATTCCTGCCAATTGTTCCCTTAGGCTCTCCCTGAAACTCTGTATAACCTCTGGTTTATTCAGTTTATCCAGGTCCCATCTCCTTAAATTCCCGCCTTTTTGATCTTTCTTTAGTTTTAATCTACAGTTCATAACCAATAGATTGTGGTCAGAGTCCACATCTGCCACTGGAAATGTCTTACAATTTAAAACCTGGTTCCTAAATCTCTGTCTTACTATTATATAATCTATCTGAAACCTTCTAGTATCTCCAGAGTTCTTCCATTTATACAACCTTCTTTCAGGATTCTTGAACCAAGTGTTAGCTATGATTAAGTTATGCTCTGTGCAAAATTCTACCAGGCGGCTTCCACTTTCATTTCTTAGCCCCAATCCATATCCACCTACTACGTTTCCTTCTCTTCCTTTTCCTACTGTCGAATTCCAGTCACCCATGGATATTAAATTTTCACCTCCCTTCACTACCTGAATAATTTCTTTTATCTCATCATACATTTCATCAATTTCTTCATCATCTGCAGAGCTAGTTGGCATATACACTTGTATTACTGTAGTAGGCGTGGACTTCGTGTCTCTTTGGCCACAATAATGCGTTCACTATGCTGTTTGTAGTAGCTTACCCGCACTCCTATTTTCCTATTCATTATTAAAGCTACTCCTGCATTATCCCTATTTGATTTTGTATTTATAACCCTGTATTCACCTGACCAAAAGTCTTGTTCCTCCTGCCACCGAACTACACTAATTCCCACTATATCTAACTTTAACCTATATATTTCCCTTTTTAATTTTTCTAACCTACCTGCCCGATTAAGGGATCTGACATTCATCGCTCCGATCCGTAGAACGCCAGTTTTCTTACTCCTGATAAGGACGCCCTCTTGAGTAGTCCCCGCTCGGAGATCCGAATGGGGGACTATTTTACCTCCGGAATTGTTACATATACTTCCATGAATAACGTTATTCAGAAGCAATACAGTTCCTTGATAAAGCTTCATTACTGCCATTCTTTTACACAAAAATCGATCTTATGTGTGCATCTCTCTGCATGATTACTCAGCGTATGATAAAGTCAACGTATAGAATTGATGAACCATCATTTGCTCCATATCCTCTTTCCTTCGGTAAGCTGTAAACCATTATGAAATTAAGTAGGATTTTCATTGACAGGTGTGACAAAGTAACGTTTCTCCCTGTTCTATTAAGTTATTAACTCAGTTAAGTAAATGCAGTCACAAATATTTAGAAAATCTGTACCCTACTACGAAGTATACGTTTATTCTAAAACAAGTGGACGTCTTATAATCGAAATTTTTCATAACTTCAAAAAACAGGCACAGTGACAGTAATAGCAGGAGACCTAATTCTGGACGTCTGGAGGGCTTTTGTATCAAGTTCTTCTCTAATATGAGTCTATTGCCATACCAACTGTGTCACCTCGCTCATTCGGAAGTGGTTTTAAATCGTGTAACGAGGATCAGTCACTTACAACGAAGTAGATAAGACACAAGAAGTTGCCCGTGAAAGAAAAACTTCCTGAAACACTACCTGCATCTGAAATGACGGTGACCCCTGGCATTGGGAATTGCCCATGTTCACGGTGGGTGGTCAACCATTCATGAGCATTTAGAAATGAACATTGTCGTAATACTATAAGGAATATATTACTTTCGAATATCAGATCTTTATTAGCAATTGTTGCATGATCTCAGTAAAAACTACAAAGTCCTCTATACGTAGATATGTATGCATATTCAACAATAATGTGAAAAAGGTAATATTTTTAAGCCGGCTGTTTATTGGTGAGCACAACGCAGCGTAATTAATTTGTAACTGTGGGGACACAGCGTGTGGCCTCTGTCTTCCTTATTTTCCGTACCGAGAGCACTATTTGGCATCTATTATGGACAGCATCTATTGATACATGAGGGAATAGTGAAAAGTAATTTTTATGTGAAAATTCTTAAAGCTTTTTAAACAAAAGAAACGTTTATTAACATTTTACACCTTTATTCTTCATATCTACATATTTGCAGCCTTTTTCCACTAGACGGCTCCGAATTGTAGGGCGTAACATGGCGATGCGCAATGTAACTATGTAGGTACGTGACAAACTGCGTGCTGTAATAGGGTTTCGAATTCGAAGAATTCGTCCACTCGTGGAGCACCATCGCTCTCAACATGACAATGGGATACCAGACACGAGTGCTGCAACGTCTGCGAGAATCCGACGCCATGGGTTCACTGCCATTGATCATCATTCACACAGTCCTGACTTGGCCCCATCCGATTTTCATCTGTTTACGAAGCTTAGAGAGCACCTTCGAGGACTTCAATTTGATAGTGATGAGGCGGTGCAAGCAGAGGTGAGGTCGTGGCTCCGCCGACAAAGTCGAATATTCTACAGTCATGCTTTCAACAAACTGGTCTCTCATTGAGAGAAATATGTTCACCACCAGGGTGAATAAGTTGAGAAGTATATTCGTAGACATGAAGAATAAGGATGTAGAATGTCAGTAGCGTCTGTTTTATTTAAAAAGCTTTAATAGCTTTCACAAAAAAATCGGAGGCGTTACTTTTCAGCACGCCCTGGTAATAAGCTACTTATGTCGAGTAACAACTTATCTGACTGTACAGTTACACACAAGTAACCTGCTGGTCACTGAAACTGTTCTGGATCTATGGCATTCCCAGGTTTTCTCAAACATTCGTCACAACGAAATAACACTAATAACATTAAAGAAAATAATTTATGTCTGCAGTTGTGCAGTGTAATGAAAGAAAGCCTACAACGTTTCTACAGTTCATAGTAAAATGTCACCCTACGTGAAGGTAAGAAGGTGAAACAGAAGTTTATTGTACTACCGTTGGGGATTTACACTGGTGTGAAAAACTTAAGGAAGAAAGTACCTTTCGCACGGTGTGTCACTGCCAAGTAACATAGCTCTATGAAACTTGGACTACACATAGAAACAGAGTCTACAGCATAGAACAGACGGTAACTGAAAGGAATACGCAATGAGACTTCTCTGTCTCGGTTACCCGCCAACTACACATACACGATCGGCCAGTGGGTGGGAAAGTGTCAGTTGTTATCTACAGCAACCAGCACTAGCGACTGCATGCCAGTCACAGACTCGCGCTCACCTGTCATGTTAGTAAACGTACCATACTACAAACGCAGACCATTTAGTTGTCCATGGAATCTCCGGCAGCCGCCACTAGAGGTGCCTTACTCATCAACAACAACAACAACAACAAAAAGGTTAAAATGCCTCTAAGCACTATGGGACATCTGAGGTCATCAGTCCCCTAGACTTAGAACTACTTAAACCTAACTAACTTAAGGACATCACACACATCCATGCCCACGGCAGGATTCCAACCTGCGACCGTAGCAGCAGCTCGGTTCCGGACTGAAGCCCCTAGAACTGCTCGGCCACAGCGGCCGGCTACTCATCAACAGATCGCGCTGCCACGACCGCGGTGCTGCAATCACGGACACTATTCTAGCTCGGCGAGGTGACTCGTTCGCTAAGTTGTCGCGCTGTATCCGTGCTCCGCGACAATATTTACCTCAGGGCACAACCAAAAAACTGTGACACGTTCACCAGATATGCCAGATATGTCTACGCCGACGACACCGCAGTCATCTGCCAGAGTCGGTGGGCAGTATCTGTCGAGTGAAGACTACAAACTGCCTGCACTGTCATCGAACTATGGGCAACAGACTGGCGCACGGGTCTTAATGACGCAAAAGGTCAAACTCTGCTACTGACTAGGAGCCGCCTGTCGAACATACCCCACATTACACTCTTCAACTTGCCGATTCCATGGACGCCATCTGTTAAGCATATTGGTGTGACTTTCGACGGTAAGCTCCTATGGAAACACCATGTCGATGAAGTCCACGAGAAGACAACCAACACACTAGGCGCTCTTTATTCGCTCATCAATGAGCGTTTAGCTTCCTCCACCATATGTGGTGTTCAGATTTTAGGTCACACATCTGGCCGATAATGGACTACTCCTGCCCCGTCTTGGAACAGCTGCGAAGGCTCATATCATACAACTCCAGCGTCTTCAGAGCAAAGATCTTCGACGGGTATATCGTGTCCCGAAGAACGTCCTAGCTATCTAAACGACGCAGCTGATGAGAAACTCGTGCTTGACAGATTTAAAGAGCAAGCACCGAAGTTTTACGAGTAGAGAGAACTTTCCAAAACTCTTTGATCTGTCGTTGACGACCGCTGCAGACGGTCCGTGGCTCCGTTTGACAGGCGGTAAGGCCACAGGAAGCTGACATCCCTATCAAACCTCATTCCTGGCTCCAAGCAAACACATTCGGACAAGAGAAATATTGAATAATCGATTTCACACTGAATAGCAGTCAATACTCACTCGGTAAACATTGGACTATCAGTACAGGGCAATTTTCCCTAGAAACGATGCTTGCTGGGAACTGTAACAATCTACAGCCAGGACAGCACTAAGAACTCTCGGAGCGCAACGTGACGCTCTCGAATCATCATAAACAACATCGTCGCGACCGAAACGAGAATTATACGCAGAAAAAAAAAGAGAGAGAGAGATATGCCTTGTCTGATAGGGAGAGGAAGTAATAGGAGCAGGTCACAGCTGAGAAGTAGCCTGAACTTAGATTTCGTAGTATGTTTTTTTTTTTCTGACGGCCACGGTTCCCACAGCGGCAGGACAAGCCCGCGTCGTGTAAGCAAAGACCAGATGGAAGGACTGAGGCAAGAAATCGCGAGTACAGAGGCCGCCCACACCCACCCACCAACCACCTCGGAGCCCACGGACACGACGTCGACGACAACGAATGACATCAGGGTGTTGATGAGGGAGAAAGCACAACATATCCACAATCAAGAGGCATCGCTGCGCCGCACCGCTGGCAAATGAACAGGATGAATCAGGAGAGACTAGGAAGATGAGACTAAATCTGATGCACCCCTTTCTGCATCTGAAGATTCAGACGACTATTCAGAAGGCGAACTCGACCAAGACATTTCACAGGCGCCATTGACAGCGGACAGGACCGTCCAGGAGCCTGCACATGACAGTGACTCCCAAGAAGTCGGCAGCAAATCAACTAAAAGAAGACAAGTCAAGACTGACGTCCCTTCCGTGGTACAGGAACAATCCAGCAAGAACGTCTACACAGGTCAAGGCACGTACAACGTTCTGATAAGGAAGTTTTTCGTCGAACTTTACCGACAGCAGCAGATGGACACTCACAAGGGGAGGCCACGACGTTTGGAACGCGAATTTACTGTAAACTTCGTACACTCGTAGTACTCCATGAGGACAACAAAATGTGTAAGCAGTAGCGCGTACTTCTCAAGCGTTACAGAGAAAATCGCAAGATAATTTCGGTCGTCAAATATATATATATATATATATATATATATATATATATATATATATTTGCGTGACCATTTTAGCCATGAAGCGGCTGCAGCCGAGTGGTGCCGGCACGGTAGCTCAGCGTGTTCGGTCAGAGCGATAGCTACTCTTTATAATAAAAATATTGAGCGAACGGATCATCGAACAAACTGAACGTGTGTCATCGGTCGTCCAGCCTGAACAAATTCAGCGAACAATGTAGAACAATTAAAAAAAAAAAAGTGGTTGGCGTTCAAGCCGCTGGATCGCTGGATCGAGTTCCGTTCGTCAGTTATTTTTTTTTTTTTTATTTTCGACACAGTCATTTTCTTTACTATTTATATTACAATTGATATAATGGGGAAAGCACGTGTAATCGGATGAACTGTTATTAAATGTACAATGTTATTTGGCAGTCTACTAATTTTTATTATCACAAATAATGTAATATTCATAACTATCGACTAGTAAACGACCAAATGCATAAAGTGATACTGAAAATGTAAGCTTGTCCGTGATTTGAGAAATCCCTTATACCTGGAACGAGCCCGAAACGACTTGTTACCTCCAAGTTTCGACCGGCACAGACGCCTTTCGAAAGATGTACAATTAATCGTCGCTTTCTACATTACGAGTACAAGTTGCAGGATGGTATTTTTCGTAAAAAGATGGAAAACATAAAGTAAAACGGCACCAGCTGCATTGAATAAATGCTATGTTTCCGCATACGCAAGGTCTTTTCACGTTTTCCGTGGAAAAACAAAACTCGTTAACATTAACAAAAACCTCTCTTTCAGACGATAGTTTGGAAGCAAACCATGCATAACGCAGTATTTCCTTAAAAATAGGAGCTAATAATTGGTTATGCAGTATCGAGTGTATTTTAATAGCGTCTTCCGAGAAACTACTTATCGTTCTCTTAAGATTAAATACGAACAGTTTTGAAGACACAGACAAGCATACATTTTCAGTATCACTTTATGCGTTTGGTCGTTTACTAGTCGATAGTTATGAATATTACATTATTTGTGATAGTAAAAATTAGTATACTGCCAAATAACATTGTAAATTTAATAACAGTTCATCCGATTACACGTAGTTTCCCCATTATATCAATTGTAATATAAATAGTAAAGAAAATGACTGTCGAAAATAAAAAAAAACTGACGAACGGAACTCGATCCAGCGATCCAGTGGCTTGAACGCTAACCACTTTTTTTTAATTTTCTACGTTGTTCGCTGAATTTGTTCAGGCTGGACGACCGATGACACAAGTTCAGTTTGTTTGATGATCCGTTCGCTCAGTATTTTTATTATAAAGAGTAGCTATCGCTCTGACCGAACACGCTGAGTTATCGTGCCGGCACCACTCGGCTGCAGCCGCTTCATGGCTAAAATGGCCACGCACAGATATATATATTTGACGCCCGAAATTATCTTGCGATTTTCTCGGTAACGCTTGAGAAGTACGCGCTACTGCTTACACATTTTGTTGTCCTCATGGAGTACTACGAGTGTACGAAGTTTGCAGTAAATCCGCGTTCCAAACGTCGTGGCCTCCCCTTGTCAGTCTACCGCATCTGCACATGAAAAGCCGATATCATCAAGAACGAGCAAGGACCCTCGTTGTTGGTCTACCATCCCACAAACTATGTTAAACTCAATGAGTTAAACTTAACGAGCAACATCTCTGGCATTCTACGAGCAATCAGCCCAGCCGACAGTATAAAATATACTACCTGGAACGCCACGATATGAAATACCTCAGGTAGCAGCCTCAAGAATACCGCGACTTGGAAGTCGACATTAAAGCATTCCCTGAGACTGTGCCAACGTAGCTTCTCTATGATGTAAGCTGTATAGATTAACTACCGTCTTTAGCAACTGTATTTAAGGCTTATTAAGACCAGGTGCGTTTCGCTGTACTGTAAATCATCATCAGTGGTCACTGTAACAAAAAGGTTTTTTTCTCTTACAACTTTGTTTGTTATTATAATTTACAGATCGTATGGTTTACTTATTCAGTTCG
Source organism: Schistocerca nitens (assembly GCF_023898315.1). Taxonomy (NCBI): domain Eukaryota; kingdom Metazoa; phylum Arthropoda; class Insecta; order Orthoptera; family Acrididae; genus Schistocerca; species Schistocerca nitens. Next base: position 477,598,425 of record NC_064614.1, on the reverse strand, counting down.
CTTTTTATGTTTAATCATCTAATTTTAGCATTTTTGGGGCGACGCAATGAAACAGTTAATGTCACTCCTAACGACGTTCTTCAAACCGGACATCATTTCAAATATCAAACATACAGCCATCAAAGTAAAACAAACACACGACGCCTTGAGCAAAACAATGGTACTGGTGGAACCAATCGTGGCAGTACTCTATTGATAGCCCTTCGCCAAGAGAACATCAAGATAGAAATTTGGATTACCAACGGAACAAAACCGATGAAGGTCGAAGTGGAGCAGTTCATGTCATTGCACAATGTGGATGTTCTACTGGTGAGCGAAATAAACCTCCATGGAAATGAACCTTTCCGACTGCGTGATAAAGTATCCTACTGGAATGGCAAGCATAACTTGGGGGGGGGGGGGAGGGAGAAAAGGGGGGTGGAGCAGTGCAGAAGCATTCTTACGCCACTCACTCACCCACCGCTAAGAAGGCCGGCCTCAACTAGCTCATATAGAGGCCGCTGCAGTAAAAATTTCGAACATACATGGGCGATATCACCTTCGTGGCGGCATACCTCACCCCCACCAATGACGTACTCCGGCAAGAAGTTGAAGCACTCACCTCGCCTACAGATTCGACTTTAGTTGGTGGGGAATGAAACGCCAAACATCATAATTGGCTATTTCGCAGGTCCAACAGAAGCGGACGCGAACTCCTGGCAACAGCACAAGATCTCGACGTGGAAGTTTAAGAAGTGTGGACCCCATGTACTTGCCATTCGACTGTAGACACCGTCCGGATATCCTTGACATCCACCAAAACTGTGCTGGTGGAACTGAACTTTCGACAATCAACGATCTCACCTTTGACCACTGTCCATTTCTGCCCATACTGTACAGAACAACATTACTCACAATAGTTCGGACCAAGAAGACAATGGACTGGGGGCAGTATAGGCGAATCCTGACGAACACTATTCGTCCTACGCTAATCCTCAGACCGAAAGAGGAAATAGTCACAGCGATCACCAGGTCAACACGAAGGTTCGGACAGCGATTTGTCGCGCCACAACGGCTACCGAAGTTTGCTACATCTCCACTGGAAAAATTACCGCCGTTGCTATAGAAGTTACGTCATTAGAGGAACAGGTACTGGAGAAGGTGGCAGACGTATCGGAACCCACTAGACAGGAGGAAATGCACAAACTCCAGTGACAACTCAGATCCCGATTCGCGGAATGGAAACACTGGAGATGCGAAGATAAGATAGAGGAGTTCCGTCTCCAGTAAAAATAAGAGTAACAGCTAGTTGGAGTCCTCTAAGAGCCCCTCCAAGTGGCGGAGGCCTTCGCTGAGACTAGAAGGCGCAAAATACCCTCCCAGACTACGAACGAGGCGAGGAACAATGAACACTGCACTTCACTGACGAGTTCCAGCGACAACGGATAAACAGCTTACCACTCCTCACGACTTCCGCGGAATCAAGACCATTCAGAGGAGGAAGGGCACCTCCGCTCCAGGTATAGACTGCGTAACACTTAATACTGTTTCCGCGAATACCTCCGGTTCTTTTGACCAAGATAATTAGCAAGTGTTTACAACTCATTTGCTTTCCACAGCTATGGAAGACGCCCAGGATTGTCCATCTATCCAAGTCTGGTAAGGACCTCCGGCATGCCACACACCGAAGGCCTATCAGCCTACTCACTACGATGGGTAAAACCCTCGAACGAGTACTGCTCCACCGCATCCAGCAGACACTTGCAGCTGACAGAACTGTTGCTATTGTTGTTGTGGTCTTCAGTCCGATGACTGGTTTGATGCAACTCTCCAGGCTACTCTATCCCGTGCAAGCCTCTTTATCTCCGAATAACTACTGCAACCTATATCCTTTTGAATCTGCTTACTGTTTAAAACTCTTGGACTCACTGCACGGTTTTTACCCCCACAATTTCCTCCAGTACTAAACTGGTGACCTCTTGACGTTTCAGAATATCTTCTACCAACCGATCTCTTCTTCTAGTCAGGTTGTGCCACAAATTTCTTTGCTCCCCAATTCTATTCAGTACTTCCTCATAAGTTACGTGATCTACGTACCCGATCTTCAGCATTATTCTGTAGCACCACATGTCAGAAGCTTCTCTTCTCTTCTTGTCTAAACTGCTTATCGTCCATGTTTCACTACCGTACATGGTTACACTCTATACAGATATTTTCAGAAAAGACTGCCTGACACCTAAATCTGTACTTGATATTAACAGATTTCTCTTCTTCAGAAATGCTTTTCTTCCCATTCCGAGTTTGCATCTTATCTCCTCTCTACTTTGGCCATAATCAATTATCTTGCTGCCCAAATAGCAAAACTCATCTACTACTTTAAGTGTCGCGTTTCCTAATCTAATTCCCTCAGCCTCACCTGATTCAATTCGACTCCATTCCATTATCCTTGATTTTCTTTTGTTGATGTTCATCTTATATCCTCCTTTCAAGACCATGTGCATTCCGTTCAACTGCACATCCAAATCCTTTGCTATCTCTGACAGAATTACCATGTCATCGGCAGACCTAGAAGTTTTTATTTCTTTTCCTTGGACTTCAATTCCTATCACAAATGTTTCTGTTGTTTCCTTTACCCCTTGCTCAATGTACAGATTGAATAACATAGGGGATAGGCTACAACCCTGCCACAACCCCTTCTCAACCACTGATTCTCTTTCTGTCCCTCGAGTCTTTTAACTGCCATCTGTTTTGTGTGTAAGTTGGAAATAGCCTTTCGCTTCCTTTATTTTACCCCTATTGCCCTCAGAATTTCAAGGAGAGCATTCCAGTCAACATTGTCAAAAGATTTCTCTGAATCTACAAACGCTATAAACGTAGGTTTGCCTACCCTTAACCCCCTGCCTCGTATATTCCTACGTTGTTCCGGAATCCAAACTAATCTTCCCCGAGACCGGCTTCTACAAGTTTTTCCATTCTTCTGTGATGAAGACGTGTTAGTATTTTGGAAACCATGACTTATTAAGCTATTTGCTCGGTAATATTCACAATTCTCATCACCTGTTTTCCTTGAAATTGAAACAATTGTATTTTTTTAAGCCTGAGGGTGTTTCACATGTTTCATACATCTTGCTGACGATATGGAAGAGTTTTGTCATGGCTGGATCTTCCAAGCCTATCAGTAGTTTTAACGAAATGTCGGCTACTCCCGGGGCCTTTTTTCACCCTGAGTCTTTCAGTGCTCTATAAATTCTTCTCGCAGTTTCATATCTCCCATCTCATTTTCATCTATGTCCTCTGTAATAATGCCCTCAGGTACATCTCCCTTGAATAGACTCTCTATGCTCTCCTTCCACCTTTCAGCTTTCCCGTCTTTGCTTAGGACTGGTTTTGCATCTGTGTTCTTGATATTCATACAGGTGGTTCTCTTTTCCCCAAAGATCTCTTGAACTTTCCTGTTCTTTACTTTCCTGTAGGCTGTATCTGTCTTTCCCATAAGGATATATGCTTCTAAACCCTTACATTTGTCCTCTGGCCATTCCTGCTCAGCCAATTTGCACTTCCTGTCAAGCCCATGTTTTAGATGTTTGTATCCCTTTCTCCTGCTTCATTTATTGTATTTTTTATATTTTCTCCTTTCATCAATTAAATTCAATATCTGTTGTGTTAGACAAGGGTTTCTACTATTGTTTTTTTAGATATTTGATCTTCTGCTGCCTTCGCTCAAAGCTACACATTCTTCTTCTACCGTATTCCTTTCGTCTGCTCTTGTCAGTCGTTTCCTAATGCTCCTTCTGAAACTCTTAACAACCTGTAGTTCTTTCAAATTATCCAGGTCCCATCTCCTTGCAATTTTTTCAGTTTCAATCTACAGTTTATAAACAATAAATTTTGGTTAGAGTCCACATCTACCCCTGGAAACGTCTTACAATTTAAAAAATGGTTCCTAAATCTCTATCTTACTATTATATAATCAGTCTTAAACCTTTTGGTGTCTCTTCCACGTATACAACATAAGAATGTCTCAAACCGAGTGTTTGCGATGATTAAACTATGTTCTGTGGAAAAGTTTATCAGACGGCTTCCTCTTTCATTCCATTCCCCTAGTCCATATCCACCTACAATTTTTCCTTCTCTTCATTTTCTTGCTATCGAATTCTACTCACCAATCACTATTAAATTTTCGTCTCCCGTAACAATCTGAACAATTTCTTTTATCTCGTCGTGCAATTCTTCAACCTCTTCGTCATCTCCGGAGCTAGGTACCATATAAACTTGTACTACTGTGGCGGGTGTGGATTTCAAGTCTACTTTGGCGAAAATAATGCGTTCACCATACTGTTCATAGTAGCTTATCCGCTTTTCTTATTTCTTATCAAACTTACACCTGCGTTGTTACCCCTATTTCATTTTGTATTTACAACCCTATATTCACATGGCCTGAAGTCCTGTTACTCCTACCACCGAACTTCACTGATTCCCGCTATATATAACTTTAACCTGTCCGTTTCCCTTTTTAAGTTTTCTAACCTACCTGCCTATTAAGGGATGTGGACGCCAGTTTTGTTTCTCCTGATAACGACATCCTCCTGAGTAGTCCCCGCCCGGAGCTCCGAATGGTTGACAATTTTACCTCCGCAATATTTTACCCAAGAGGGCGCCATCATCATTGAACCATACAGTAGAGCTTCACGCCCTCGGGAAAAATTACGGCAGTAGTTTCCCCTCGCTTTCAGTCGTTCGCAGTACCAGCACAGCAAGGCCTTTTTGACTGATGATACAAGGCCAGATCAGTCAGTCATCCAGACTGTTGCCCCTGCAGCTACTGAAAAAACTACTGCCCTCTTGAGGAACGACATGTTTGTCTGGCCTCTCAACCTACGGTACGGCCATCTGTATCGCTGAGGCACGTAAGCCTCCCCCGCCAACGGCAAGGCCCATGGTCCATGGGGGGCGGACGCACAGAACTATTAGGCCCCGTAAAAATACAAGTTATTCGTGTAGTGGAGTACATTACCAGCAACTTCAACACCTCAACGTCCACGGTCTTAGGCTTCCTATATTGGGTGGAGGCGTATGATAATTTGTGGCAGGAAAGGTTCGTGCAGAAGATGGTGTCCCAAACATCAGTTCCGGACTGTTACACACGCTTCGTGGACAGTTATCTATAAGATCGGCGGTTCACGGTACCCATAGAAGGATATCGCTCCGACCCCCTTCTTCCAGCCTCGGTTCTGTAGACGGTGCTTTTCAACATCTACATCAATAAAGTGGTCCTGTAGAAAATGTCGACCTGCTGCAATGTGCGGATGACACTACGCTCTTTACCAGAGCACGGATTCACCTTAACAGTGTCAAACGCCTCAAGAGAAAGCTTAACGAGGGTTACCTGGTTCCGCAGTAATAAAGTGACACTGAACGCCCGCTAGACCACGACAGTATACTTGTGTAAGAAAAGACCTCTTCTACACCTCATACACATTCATGAACATCGGGTACTATGGGCGCCCCATGTACGATACTTCGGAATAACGTTGGACACCTGTATCTACTTCAATGTCCATATCCGGGAAAAGAAGAACAAAAGGCTTCAAATGACGCCACTTTTCATTTGCGACCAACTCTTTATGAAGACCAAATTGAGAGTGTATAAAGCCATGCTGCTCCCGGCCACGTTATACGGCAGTTCAGTGTGGCGAATAGCCTCAAAGTCTCGACTTCACTCTCTACAAGTCATCCAAAACGACGTTCTTGCGTTGGTCCTAAAGGTGTAAGGTTTTCATGTGTTTCCTGCCATTGTAAATAATTTACCTTTTCTATACTGGGACAAAGGTGAATGAACGCGCTGCACGAGTAGTGAATAAGATCTTTGACCCCGTGTTTAGGTTTACCTGTGGTGCGCTTACTCGCTAGACAGTTGCGGAGCGCTGGGGCGTTCTTTTTTGAGTCATAGTAGCGAGCAGCTGACTTTTTAGAGAAGGAGATGTTATACTTGTGAATCCTAGAGAAGTTATCTGGAATACTTTATTATGGAGATAAAAACTTGTTTTTAAACATATGGTATTTATTGTATCGACGATGAAGATTTCTTGAAGGTATCCAATGCATGCCCAAGGATGAAATGTTTGCTTGCAGAACTTAAGTGGAGTAAATCTTTGTTACTCAGATTACTAATAACATTCATGATTAGTGTTCATTTGATCTCTTTCGTTTCATTATGTCACAAACAACCCAACTGGCTGGAATGTCTGTAATTTTTGTATTGAGATAATTTTGTGATTGTTACGTTCTTCTTTTGTTATACAGTTTTTTTTCTGACAATAGTCAGAGTTCAATTTTCCTAGAACGACTTTCTTTAAAGTAAAACCCTTCTCTATCGTTCCTAGCAAAGTCTTGTTCATTTTCTCGTGTGAGAATTTCAATTTATGCCACACTAAGCCACAGATTGTTTCTGACAAGGAAAAAAAGTGGGTAGTTTATTTTTTTCTTTTGCAGTTGCATCTGCTAGTTTCTATTTGCTTTCAATATATCAGGCGCAAAACAACATGTTGAGCATGAGGTAAGTTATTTTTATTTCAGTGTAGATCTGACTTTGCGTTTTTATGGGGAAACAGTTGGTAGTCACAATTACCTGGTGTGGTGCTAAGTGAGCAGAATAATGTACAAAGTTGACAATGAACAGTGTAGATAATCTCGAGCAGTAGGTTTTCTCTTGAGTATAGCAGTATTTTATTTTTGTGTACATTTCAAGTCATACTTTATGTCACGCAGCTTTCATAATGTACCTCCGTATTGAGTTTCAGTTAAATAGTTTTCACTGAGTACACATTTAGTTGGCTCTGAGCACTATGCGACTTAACTTCTGAGCTCATCAGTCGCCTAGAACTTAAATCTAATTAAACCTAACTAACCTAAGGACATCACACACACCCATGCCCGAGGCAGGATTCGAACCTGCGACCGTAGCGGTCGCTCGGCTCCAGACTGTAGCGCCTAGAACCGCACGGCCACTCCGGCCGGCTCACATTTAGTTACTTTTGGCATTTCAATAGATGAGTTTTCATTAATTCAGAATCAGTATTTCACTAACATTAATGTTTTCTTTCTCGACGCTGTTTAAATGTGCAACACAGGGCCAACCAACAGTAAGTATTGCTCAGCAGTTGATAGAGTATCTAAAGCACACGCGCATCACGTTTTTGAAAAAAGAATATTCAGTATTGTGACTTATAGATAAATTTGTATAGAAAGTCTACAAGAGCACCACCGTGGGAAAGAATACACAATACGCAATCCGCGAACCAGATGGCTACACTAAAACAGATTATCAAAGAAAAAGCCATTCAACACTACAGGAAAATCGTTCTTTTTGTGACGTCCTACTCGAACACAGGGACATCGGTACAGCCTGCTCCAGACAGGGCTACAGAGTCACTGTCCTCCCACGTCTGATTGAAGATGATAAGCACTCATGAAAAAGTCATTTGTCACGCAATATGAGACGTCATCAGAGGATGTCGGCTTGACAATTACGCAGACCGCTGCCGCGGTTCCTCAATCAGAGCCGCTCGCTGAAGTGTCCTATAGCTCCAACGGTGACCCCGGACCGAGTTGCAGTCAGCAGGCCGAACTGGAGCTGCATCCTACATAGTAACTTCGCACCGCCAGACTTCTCGTCATCGCCAGGTAGGATTGGCGTCCACGTTTGGGCATCCCAGACACGGTATCATAGTCAACTAGGGCGTTTGGATTCTGAGATTGTCATTCTAGAGTGATCCTTCGGGCTTAGACGTTCTGTTACTTTTCCGTGAACTGGTGGTTCGACAAAAGAGAAACTGTTTGTGCGTTGGTTATCACAATTAGAAATGTCCCATCAAGAGAGACTTCAGGAAGATTACTTTTGGGGATCAATCCATATTAATGCTACAGAACAGAGAAGTGTACTTTTACGTCATTTTGATAAACTTATTGTGATTGGTATACCTGTGCGTGAAATCTTTCATACCCAACCAAATACCAGTCATATCAGAAGCGAAGAGAAATGACACTTTTATATAAAGACAATAATTACACTATATCCAGAATGAGATTCTGGGCTGATACGAAACTTCCTGCCAGATTAAAACTGTGTGCCGGACCGAGAATCGAAATGGGACCTTTGCCTTTCGTGGGCAAGTGCTCTGCCGACTGAGCTACCCAAGTACGACTCAGGACGGTCCTCACAGCTTTACTTCTGCCAGTACCTCGTCTCCTACCTTCCAAACTTCACAGAAGCACTTGCCCACGAAAGGCAAAGCTCCATAATTCGAGTCTCAGTCTGGCACACAGTTTTAATCTGCCAGGAAATTGCATATCAGTGAACACTCCACTGCAGAGTGAAAATCTCATTCTAGAAACATCCCCCAGGCTGTGGCAAAGCCATGTCTCCGCAGTATTCTTTCTTCCAGGAGTGCTAGTTCTGCAAGTTTCGCAGGCAGGTAGGAGACGAGGTACTGGAGGAAGTTGGGAGGACGGGGTGTGAGTCGTGCATGGGTAGCTCAGTTGGTAGAGAACTTGCCCGTGAAATGCAAAGGTCCTGTGTTCGAGTCTCGGTCCGGCACACAGTTTTAATCTTACAGGAAGTTTCAATTACACTATGGTCATCGCGATTTATGATGGTCTCCCGGACAATACAAAACTTGGGACATGGTTCTTAATAGTGCGTGTGAGACCACCACGGACAGTAATGTACGCTGCGCAACATGCTCTCATACGGGCCACAAGGTGGCAAGGAGTTGTTGTGGTAGGGCGTTTAATTCCTCAACTAGCGCGTCTGACAACTGCTGGATGTTTGGATGGTCGTCGGTGCATGTGGATGTGCTGCAGTACGTCTTCTCAACGCATCCCACACGTACTCGATGGCATTTAAGTTATGGGATCGGTCAGGGAGGTCCATTTTCCTAATACTCTCTTGTTCATCCATAAAAATGAAGTCAGGACCCGGTACACCCCTGAAAAGTTTACCGGTGAGTGGACCGTTTTAACAGATTTGGACGTCTATACGCCCATACAACATTATGCCTCTCCACATCTACTTCTACCCAAATCACAACACTTGGAGCGCCAAAACGATCTTGTTCGGCAATATTCCTGGGTACATTATGAGTAGTGCAGAATCGCTACTCAGGCTGAATTCGCCCTCATGCGACAAGAGCACGCGACCTCCTTCTCGTCGGTTCATTCCCTACTTTCTCGGCACCAACGCTAACTTTGCCATCGACTCGCAGGTGTCAACGGTATGCCACGCACTGGTCGTCAAGCAAAGAGACCACCTGAATGCAGTCACCATGTGCAGATTTGGTTACAATTGCACATGTAGTTTAACGTAGGTCCCTCCTTGACTGCAGCACAATGCAGCGAGCTACTGTTTAGTTGGCCACCACTTCCTCTTCTTCGGGCAGCACTGTCTTTGGTCCGCAATGCTCCCCACGCAGATGGGGCAATGCTGTGTGGTATATTAAACTGCTGTGTTACACTCGTCACACTTTGTCCTGCTTCCAGTTTCCCGACGATTCATTGGCGTGTGAAGTCATCCAGATGCTGTATCAAGCCTATGATGCAATGAAGAAGACCATGACAGTACATCGTATCTGCTCGCTGATTGCCACACACTATCTATTTCCGTTTCTTCAACTGCCCCATGTTGCGGCGCCATTATCATTTGGCGCTATAGTCGCGCTGGCGTCAAGGCATGTAGGTCCAGCTTTCTGTGCACGATGGAAGACCTCTACCACTATGCTCCCGCACTTTCACTCATTTCCACTAAGGTGTTAACATATTACTTTATCTGTCTCGTCCTTAAGTTTTGCAGAGCAGTGTCCATGGCCAGCTACTATTCTTCTCTGTGGGAGCAAAATACAGTATGCTGCATGTTCGGGAGGAATTTCTCTTTCAATAGTGAAGGTATACGCATGCGGCCAAGCTTTATAGTGTGAGCAGTGGTATCTAGTGGTTACGAAAACTCCAACATCAGGAAGGATAGAAAATAACAAAGTTTTACTATTTCCGTGTACAATATAGTAGGCAGAATACGCTATTACATTTTTCGGTGGTTTAGGCGGATACGATATGCGAAGTTAGTACTATGGCTCTAATTTGGCTGCGAATTGGGTCGAACTGAGCTTTGATGACGGGTAAAGACATTTCATTCCATACCGCTCCACCTCTGCGCCAGAGTTTATCAATCGTAGCGTCTGGCTAGAGGTGCTGTACCAGTCTCTCGGAAACCCAAGTCCAGATGCTTGCAGTGGGTGAGAAATCTGGAGAACGTGCTGGACAGGACAGTCGGAGAAATCTCTGCATCGAGGTGGATCAGGACAGACCAGGTGAAATGATGATTTGCTTTACCTCGTAGAAAGATAGTGGCACGGAAACCTAGAAAATAGTGCGCTGACACGTCACAACTGTAAATACTACTATCCAAAGTAGCGGATATACAAGGAGTGTTCAATCCGTCGATCGTCATGGCATTATGAGCCGATCTATCAAAACGTTTGTCCGAAATCTGTTTCAATGAGCCGTTTTTCGTAAAATACCAGTTTGTTGACGATGAGCGTTTCGCACGGTATTTGTAGGAGGTGACTCTGACAACAGTGTATCCGCCTCTTTCGTCTCCATTTGCATTTCACCACCTTCACCTTGAAAGCTGGCGCCAAGCAACAGTGTTTCCTCCTACATGGTGAAGTTACGTGTTTGTGGAAAATGAGTGCAGTTAAGTACAGGCAAACATACCACTTCTATGTTCAAAAATGTTGAAATGTGTGTGAAATCTTATGGGACTTAACTGCTAAGGTCATCAGTCCCTAAGCTTACACACTACTTAACCTAAATTATCCTAAGGGTAAACACACACACCCATTCCCGAGGGAGGACGCGAACCTCCGCCGGGAGCAGCCGCACAGTCCATGACTGCAGCGTCCCAGACCGGTCGGCTAATCCCGCGCGGCCACCACTTCTATGGCGAGTGGGAAGAACAGAACCGATTTTCGGGTTTCAGAGTAAGGGAACCTGGTTTAGCTTTCGCAGCTCAGCCTTTCCAAAAAGTGGATGAGGAAGATATTCCAAGTAAAATGAGTACTCTTTTCTTTTGTTGTGAGACTGAACTTGAAGGGGAGACAATTCGATTTCAAAATGACATTACCTTAGTCACGATACAATGAAGTTTATTTTTGGAAATTAGTGAGTATAAAAACCTACCTTAACATTGTGAAAGTGGGTCAGACTTATCTACGTGAAGCAGAGCTTTGAACGATTGAATATAGTGAGATCTAAGTGTAGAAATAAATTGACTCATCCCCACCTTTCAGACTGTGTAAGGTTGGTCCTGGCAAGTTATTCACCAGATTATATGAAATTTGTCAATGAATATATTCAAAGCCAAATATCTCACTAAACCTTTTCAACATTTATGACTACGCAAATTTTAATTTTTTGCGCAAGTGTAATGTCTTGCAAATAGAGTAGCAGGCCTACTGCTGTTGATGGAGAGAAAATTACCTTTTATGTATTTTGTGTAGTTAAAGTTCGTCACTTTGGCTACGTTACATTTTCATACTTAAAAGACTTATGAATTTTTAAATAACTGACATCTAAATGATCTAAACTGCATGTAGTAGATCTCAAGCGTGAAAAGGCTGAGCATCTCTGGGCTATACATATCAGCGGTGTTCGTGTTTTGTACACAATAGCACCCCATACCATCACAACAGCTGTCGTAGACCAGTCAACGAAGGAAAATTAGTGGAAAAATTTATGTAGTCGAAAATTTTTGTACCGTGGTAAGAGAGAGTGCCATAAACATCATATTAAGAATTCACGCCCCTGGGATGTGAGTGTAATGGCTGAGTGGTGGAGGTTGCTTAAAAGTCCTTTTTAATGTTTTTATTGAATAACTCGAAAACTACGGCTCTCAGCGAGACTCTTTCTCAGCAAAAAAATGAAACTACATTAAATTTTCTGCTGAAAACGTCGTATTAATCTTCTGTAGGGTTAATAGTTCTGCAGTGTAGAAGACGGAAAAGTCATACATTACTTAAAATAGTGGTTTAATGGAATAAAATTAATGTTTATTGTCAAATGAAGTGGTTTAAAACAGATATTAATTGTATTAAATATGTTAACTAAGTCTAAACCAAATAGAACAGCGTTAAGGGATACATTGTGTTCTGAGGGTATAATAGTGTGGAAGGAGAGGGGAAGTGTGGAGGGTAGAAGTGCGAGTGACGGCAAGTCGCCGCATTGTGGCCATGCATTTCCCTCCTTCTTAGGTGTTCCGTTCATCATAATCATCGTCATCGTCACCATCATCATCTCCTTGCAAGGATTAGATGTTGTAAGCACCTGTTCCGGTATCTGTCACCCACCCATCCATTTCTTACGAGGTATGCCTAGTTCTCTCTTTCCAATCGTCCGATAATTCATTACCTTTTTCGGAAATCTGTTGTCGGTCATTCTATGAACATGATCCTTCCATTCTACTCTGCTCTCTTCTATATTATTGTTTCATTCCTTGTTTTATCCATTTTGATACAGCCTCTTACATATCTCATGAATTTCATTTCTGCTGCTTGTAAACGTGATTTCTCTTCTTTGTTGCTGTGATTTGGAACCATGTACAAGAGTAGATACAGCCACACTATATAGAATTTCATTTGTGTTTCTTTTCTGGTTTTTCCTCCGAAAGTTCTTCCAACTGTTCCGCAGATATCTTGATAATTATTAAGCTTTTTCTCAATGTCTTTGTCATTGTTAAAACTAATATCACATGCTAGATAACCGAAGTGAGGTAATTGTTCTAAATTTTCTCCGTTTATTATTATTTTCGATCTGACTTTGAAAGCCATTATAATTATCTATCTGCAGGTATAGATATGTTGTAATACACTGAGTTTTGGCTCAACCTACATACGGCTCATCGTAAATTATCTTGTGTTTCCTGTATAATTATCTGGTCGTCAGCACATAACAGAGTATTTTATGCTACGCCAGATCATATTTTGATTCATAAGTGTATTTCATCGTTCCACTTCATAACTTAGTCGTCAATATACATAAGTTAAAGAAAGTAGGTGACAAACTGCATTGTTGTCAAGCATCTTGATTTATAGAAATTTTACCTGACTTTTTCGAAAATGAACATATAACTGTTTCTGTGTTTACGTATAGACTATATGTGGTATTAATTAGCTATTTATGAAAACCTTTTGTTCTTCCAAAATGGGGCATTTACATGTCAAAGGCTTTCTCTGAATCAATAAATGCTAAATGCATTTCTAACACAAACTCACTACATCTACCAATAATTTATCTTTTTATGAATATAGTATCATTACACGAACTTCCCTTTCTGAAATCTGACTGAGATGCGTTGTAGCTTTCGATTAAGAATTGTCCCATAAATTTTATATTCTGCATTTAGTAAACTTGTTCCTCTATAATTTCATGCGTCTTTCCTTTTTAAATACACAGATAAGTTTATTTGTGTTCCATTGTTCAGGTACAGAACAGTTCTTCCGACATTTATTTGAAAAACAGAGGAAGGAAAATTCTAGAATGTTTCCTCCATATTTGATTTATTCAGCGTTAATGTCATCTAAGCCAGTAGATTTTCTATTTTATTTTACATTTAAGGCTGCTTTTAATTCCTTTATGTCTGTTTGAACTACAGAGTTATTATCAATTTTATAGTATAACCTTCTTCAGTGTCTTCATCCTACCATAAATTTCTGTAATGCTGTATCCACTGATTTTGTACTATTATATTAATGTTTGCAGCATCTTTCTACGTTTTATTCTCTTCCTTCATAAGTCTAAATGCTATATTCTGTCTTCCGAGAAAATCATATACAACACTAGCAATTAATCTTTCGCAGGATTCACCATCGTATCTTTTTAGAAATTTTGTTTTACTTCTTTGGTGTTTATATATTCCTCAGGCTTCATTTTTTCGTGTTTCTAAACAGGCGCTATAAGACTTTTGTTTTTCTTTAATACTGTTAGCTATTTTGTATTCGATATTTTCAGACCCCTTTTCCAGTTTGATACTTTACTTTTCCCTAGTATCTCATTAGCTATTTTCAACATTGATATTTTTAGTCTTTCCCATTAATCTTCAATAGTTCCGTTAATTTCAATCATTTGCAATTCCTGTGTGAGTTTTGTTGATGTAAATTCCTTATGCTTTCTTCCTGCAGAAGATGAACTTTTTATTTGAAGTTTTGGCTTCAGGTTTTCTTTACATTTGTTTGTTTCCTCCATCTTGTCGGTGGCTGCGTGGGATGTGCACCAGTATTACCAACTGAAATCGAGACTCATCTGACGAGGCCACAGTTTACAAGTAGTCTAGAGTTCAACTGATATGTTCACGAACCCAAGAGCGGTGCTGCGGGCGATGTCACGCTGCTGGCAAAGGCACTCGCGTCGGTCGTCCGCTGCCAAATTTCGCCACTGTCGTAACATACACGTCCGCCGTATGTTCCACATTGATTTATGCCGTTATTTCACCCTGTGTTGCTTGTCTGTTTGCACTGTCAACTCTACTCAAACACCGCTGTTCTCGATCGTTAAGTGAAGGCTGTCGGCCACTGCGTTAACCAGTGTGAGAGGCAATGGCTGAAATTAGGAATTCTCAGCACACTGTGGACACTGCTGATCACTGAATTTTGAAATCATTATTTCCGAAATAGAACATCCCTTGCTTCTAGCTCCACCTACCATTCCGCATTCAGAGTCTATTAATTCCCATCATGCGTCACAAACACTCCGGAAACCTTTTCACATGAATCGCCGGAGTACAAATCACAGTTCAGCTAGTGCTCTTGTATACTTTATGTACGCAATACTACCACCATTTGTATATGTTCATATCGCTATCTCATGAATTTTGTCACCTCAGTGTAAAGCTGTTTTTTTTATTTTTTTATTTTTTTTTGTCGGTTGGTGAATTAATAAGTGAACAGAAAGTTACTGCACTTCTCTCACCCTAATTGTGGTACTGATAAGCTGCACAAGTCTCTTCCGTTTGGGAACTGCTGGCACTTGTGGTGTGCACTGAGTAGAGAGAAATCCCTTGAATCCGCCAGTGGATGCAAGGCTTCTGAGGACGCTGCATCAGCTCGGAGTGGAATTGGATGACACCCTGGTGGGGCGGTTTGCAGCCCTCTGACGAGGTTCACACACACGCCTCGTCAGTAGCCCTGTTTGGAGGTCCAGAACCGCAATGTGTATGATTCACATGCGGTTTTTTGGAGTAATAGCCCCTCCCAGATCACTGGCCACGGTGGGCCATCAGGTGGATAACGATGTGGGATGTAGTGATGTCATGCTGAATGCTGAACGCGGCCCACTGATATGGTATGCTGTCAGACTCGCGCGACGCTGGAGTTTTAGGGCAGTTTCTGTCCTGAACCGGGACCGTGTTGGTACCCACCGTGAACTAGTCATTTGATTTAACAGTAAACAATAATTTTATACCATTAAAAGACTATGTTTAATAATATTCGGTCTTTGCATCCTCTGCAACGTGGAAAATATTCGTCCTAGAGAAAAAGAACTGAATAAGACTGTTTTGTAGGAAACTTAAGTTTCAATTAATGGTGAGTAACAGTTTCGCTAAAAGCCGCAGATTTCGAGTTATACGAAAAAAAAAACAGTAAAATCTGACCTTTAAACGTTGCCCGCCCTACACTCACATCACAATTCCCATTCCTGTGTCTGGTGTTGCCGACTAACACAATACTTTTCGTATGCCTCTCTCCTCTGTCGTATCAAGGGCACCTGCAACGATGGTTATCAGACTGACAAAGGTTGGCGCACCAGACTTCGTCCCACTGCCCGCGCAGATATCTGTCTTGGAAAAAAAACGTATCCTGACTCAAGGTATGTCATGTGGCCGTACGGTTCCGCATGGTCAAGCTATCAAAATGTCGCTCCTGTCGGGTGCTAGCCGCAAGGGCTTACTCAGATCCTGAATGCAGTTGAGTGAGGCCCTACTGCACTCATCGATTGGACATTCGCATACAGTCGTGGGATCTCGACAACGAGAGTAGCGATATCACGACACAATAACTCACATTCTCGACAGACCACAATCCGAGCTTCTAGGCGTTTCCCCATCTTGGGGCATAACGTCATCTTCTCACAAACAACCAACATTCAAATGCGTTTTTAGGAAGTGAAAACTGCTACCCAATCTTTCATTATATAGACAACAGATATGACACTAAACCCACGTAATTTGTGCAGTTGTGCTGAAATGTTAGGTAACTGAATATCGAAGCATGTAGCACAGCTCTTGCCCGTTTAACGGCCTTATTTTTTATTCCTTCATCGTGTTGCAATTTTAATCGCCAGCATAGTATCAGAGTATTAATCATGGTGGTATGGCGGCTTATTCATGAGCTCGTAATTGTCAAGAAATCTGTGGATTATGTTCAATCAGCAGCTGATAATGACTGTTGTGTTAGAGAGAGGACACATCTGTCGTAGCGAACAGTTCAGTGTGCCGCTCGATTGGGATGTCTCCAAACCTTGTTCTGACTATCGGAATAGTAATCTACTGTAGACGCGTAATATCAAAGCACTTAAAGTAGATCGGATCGTGGTTGTCTGACTCCAACTTCAAGGTCACTAAGGACCATGTTAACTTTGATTTGCGCAAAAATTCTAATAGAGTCCATAGCCATGGAACAATAACATGCTGATTACACGACAGCTGTTGCTGTAAAATATCACGAACAGATGGACAGCAAATCATTCGCCAGTTAAAAATGGTTCAAATGGCTCTGAGCACTATGGGACTTAACTTCTGAAGTCATCAGTCCCCTAGAACTCAGAACTACTTAAACCTAACTAACCTAAGGACATCACACACATCCATGCCCGAGGCAGGATTCGAACCTGCGACCGTAGCGGTCGCGCGGTTCCAGACTGAAGCGCCTAGAACCGCTCGGTCACTCAGGCCGGCTCGCCAGTTAAATTCTGGACATCAGCAATAGATGAGTAGTTACAGCTTCCGGAACTGTCTCCTCGATATAGGGTGCAGAAGCTCACCATACGTTACGAGATTGTCATGCACGCCGGACAACTGCCGTTGGACGCCCACAGCAGGAAAAAGCGTCCTGGGCTTATAGACAGTGAACCATGTGCAAGGAAAACGAAGTTGTACGAAATGATTTGGGCAAATACAGAAGAGGTACTTACTTCACATTACAAGACATATTGTGCCATATAAAAAGAAATTGGTTCTAAAATAAAATTTCCCTCTATAATATCTGAAATTAATAATTGGGTGAAAATCAAATATTTGTGGCCAATAGTTAAAAGATAGATCGGGTAATTAGTTGAGAAATGTGTGGACTTTTAATTAAAAGTAACTATCAAACAGCAGTCTGGTAGCCGACAAGGTAACAATCACTTGGTGCGAGTAGCTGAGAAGAAACTGGCTCTGAGCACTATGGGACTTACCATCTATGGTCATCAGTCCCCTAGAACTTAGAACTACTTAAACCTAACTAACCTAAGGACAGCACACAACACCCAGTCATCACGAGACAGAGAAAATCCCTGACCCCGCCGGGAATCGAACCCGGGAACCCGGGCGTGGGAAGCGAGAACGCTACCGCACGACCACGAGCTGCGGACGAGTAGCTCAGAAGACTGGCACGAACATTTCAGGAATAACTTAATAGAAGACATGGAAGAAGCAATGTCGCATACAGACAACCAAATCACAATAGCTACATACTATGCCAAACCAATTTAGAATATAATTAACTCGTCAGCAAAAACTCTCATAGACATGATAATACATTGCCTGACAAAAGAGGGAAACACGCAGAAAAGGAGGACGAAATTAAACTGGTTTAGAGTGTTTGTTATATTATTTCAATGATTACAAATTGGGGTCAAATTTACAAATGGTTCAAAGTGGCTCAAATGGCTCTGAGCGCTATGGGGCTTAACATCTGAGGTCATCAGTCCCCTAGAACTTAGAACTACTTAAACCTAACTACCCTTAGGACATCACACAAATATCCATGTCTGAGGCAGGATTCGAACCTGCGACCGTAGTAGTGGCGCGGTTCCGGACTGAAGCGCGTAGAACCGCTCTGGCACCGCGGCCGGTCCAATTTACAAATAATTTAACAGCACAAGCCCTCTTCTTATCATGACGTTACAGCCTCTCTGGTCAGGATACACGTACTGATTTTGTCGCGAAGGGTGTCACAAAGCCATTGTATTCTCTTCTGGGCAAGATGGTCCAAAAGCGTTGCACCTGATCCTTGATATCCCGTAATAGATTAATAGGACTGTATATAACGAGGGAAATGTGACGAATATATTGATGATGAGTGATGAATCGTTGAAGGTATGTATAGATTTAAAGTAAATGTGTATAGATTCTGTAATCTGAGGTAGATCAAGTGCTAGTGCTGTGACGTTGAGATTATATTATTCTATAAGACGTCCAGGAATCACAAAACCCTATCTGTACGAGTTAGTGGTCTGTGCCACAGAATGAACAAGTGAATTATGTGAACAGTCAGCTTTGTCTGAAGCCTCAATGGGACAACATTCAAAGTGTTTCGTGAAAGTGGAGAAATGCAACATATATAGTCTATCCTAGAGTCTGTTCACAGTTCATGTACAGAGTTCGGATTCAGGCAGTTATTATAATTACAAAAACAACAGACTTGTCATACCTTCATATATCTCAGTGTATATTTTAGGTAGGTTTTGTTGGTGAGGGGAGGTGTGTTGCAGTGCGGACGATATACTGTGATGCGAAGAAATTTCGGGACACGGTGGTCCAGTTAATGTCTTAGAGACGCGTGCCTGACGATACAGCCGACATGGAAAACGCACCACACGTTGCGTCAATGTGTGACAAGACTTTGGGAATGACTTTTCGAAACAGCACCCAGTCAATCGGCAGCGCGTGCCATCGTTGTCAGACGTGCCGATCGAGCCACCAAGGATATTCGAGCCGACGGCAGGAATCAGACGGGCGCCGAGCTGCTGCATCTGCTGGACAACCGTCGTCATCATTAGCCACCACTCATACTCCGAGGTCCGAAGTTCGGGGCTCTGTGCCTCCTCGCATTCACACTGCAGCCTTCGCCGAGCCACCGCCGGCGCCCAGTCTCCCCGGTATGCCCAACGGCTGCGCTGATCTGAGCTGGCTGCCAGCTCCACTCGGTGCTTTGTTAAGCCCGTCTCACACGGACCGTGCATCCGAACGTTGAGCGTTGAGCGTGCCCAGTTTCTGACGTCATAGCGTGGAATAGCACGCTCGGGAGTCTTTCCGAACGTGCAGAGCAGTATCTAGCATGTCAAATATTCTGAGCGTGCGTCTGAGCGTTGACCAATGAGATGGCACAACGCCACCTACGTCACACGCACGCCGTCTCCCTTCAGCACAGGGTTGTGAGGCGCCATATTGGCATTCATTTCGAGTCTATACATGTATATACCGTTTCTGAGCACCAGCGAAGTGAGAATCACTGGGAACCCCGTTGTTAACTGTGTGATTCGTTCCAATAAAATAATGAGAAACATCATAGTCGTGGCAAAAGAATTATTGTAACGAGCGTATTATGAGAGTAGGCTATTTGAAGGCAGCGACACACTGAAGATCCATCCAAAACGCATTGTTCTTCGTACAATTTGTTATACTTAAATTTCAATTACTAACATAATTATGTACTATTAACGTTTCTGGGAAGGGCTAATCCAATATGATGAAAAAGGTGGATTGTGTTGTATGTTTAGCGTAATCAGTAGCGTCTGTATCCAGTAATGAACTTCTGTTGGGGCGGTGGTTCGCGTCTGAACAGATCCAAATTTTGTTTCCCAACATTCGCGTTTTTATTAGGTTCTGATACTTTATTATTAGTTTAATATAAGAATATGCTACAATATTTGATGTTATGTAAATATAAGTTCACCTTTTTATGAGGGGTGACTTTGTTGGATTGGCTTAATCTACAGGACAACTTGAGCTACTTGTATAAAGATATTTTGCTCCTTTTTCTTTTACGCTTCGTAATTCACACGTTGCAGAGATTCTGCTGCTGGGTAGGAACAGTGATCAAGTAAGACTGACCTTGGGGTTTTACTAAAATGTGGGAATGATGAAATAATGTTTATCTTATTCGGAGAAGTATTCTAAATTTGTACCGCACTGTTTGTAATGGAACTTTTATAAGCCTGTGTCCTTATTGATTGGACATGGCACTTTCCTTTTCGTGGACGATAGAGGAAATGTGCGTTTTAATAGAACTAACGTGGGAATTTTACGCGCGCCCGTTGAGTAAACAGTGTGATTTACGAACTAGAAACATCCCTCAAACTGCCGCTGGAGTGCGTTGCGATCGCGTATACCACGTTGGGACCCACCTACCGTATGCACAAGTTGCATCGTTCCTAATCGTTCAGCAGCACGTTGAACTTGGCACGCTCAACGTTAACGTTCGACAGCACGGTCCGTGTGCCGACGGCTTTAGTGTATGCTCTGTGGCTGGCTCCCACCAGTGTGTGTCACGTTCAGGCGCGTCCGCTACTGCTACTACGGGGCGAGCGCGCCGTGGATCGACTCCAGGCTGGTCCCGCCTGAGATACAGATAGAATCTCATGCAGCATCTTAGGCCCCCTATTCTGGCAGTATAGGGGAGAGATGCCCAAACTGTATCACTTTCGAATCTTTATTTATTAAAGCCTAAACATTAAGTTCGAACATTATTTAAACAATGCTGTAGTTAACTGCAGAATGTTGTTTTAAATAATGGAGATTCTAAGGACAATAGACACACAGCACTTAACTTCCTAAACGTCTGCAAGTAGTACAAATTAGGACTCTGGTGTCCTAATTTGCACCACTGGGTGCATGAGATGTACCACGTTCGTAAACAATTTCCCTGAGCTTAAAGGTACGTAATAATCTAACTCTGAGGAAATATTTCATTTTGTAGTTTTTGCATCACTATTTGCGGGAACTGCAGTGGAACTTTTTCACTCCTTTCCCCAGCCTTCCATCCTCTGGATGAATCCACAATCTGCATTTCATGCATCTGATCATGTATTCCATTCGATCTTCCTCTTACAACTCGTCATACCATTTCTCTCTTTTACGAATGAGGCCTCCCCTATAAAGTCTCCAAAACACTTCATTTTCGGAAGTGGAGCTATAGTTCTAGATTTCTTCTCCTTCGCAGCCGGCCGCGGTGGTCTTGCGGTTCTGGCGCTGCAGTGCGGAACCGCGGGACTGCTACGGTCGCAGGTTCGAATCCTGCCTCGGGCATGGGTGTTTGTGATGTCCTTAGGTTAGTTAGGTTTTAGTAGTTCTAAGTTCTAGGGGACTTATGACCAAAGATGTTGAGTCCCATAGTGCTCAGAGCCATTTGAACCATTTTTTTCTCCTTCGCTACCTTTGACATTTGTTGCATGGGCTCATCGTCAGCTCCCAGGATACTTTGGTAGGCTTGACGTTTCGCTTGGATTTTCATCCTTTCTCTTCCATTCGACAACGTTTCTTGGGTGGACTCCTTTACCCCCCGCTCTCCCCCTTTTTCCTGCCGTAGCTTCTGCTGTACTGAAACTACGGCGCAATCCGTTTCGTTCTGTCGAATGCCGAAAACAAGTTTTCTTGCTTCTGACATGTTTCAAGAGAACATAATGTCGTCAGATGTAAGAATATGCTAACGAATTAGCGAGGGACGCTCAACAAGTAATGAAATACATTTTCTCGAGAAAGCAGGTTGGTTTTATTCAGGATTTCAAGACAACACATTATTCTCCACTCTTTTGGCTACAAATCCCTATTTTTCAACATAATCTCCGTCCAGTACGACGGCCTTACATCACCTTACTGCAACGGCCTGGATGCCCGCATGGTATCAGTCTACTGGTCGATGTCGGAGCTAACGTCTTGCTGCATCAATACTCTAGCCATCACCCAAGTAATGCTCCACACCGAGTGCGTCCTTCATTTGACCAAACATATGGAAGCCGGAAGGTCTGAGAGTCGGCCTGTAGAGTGGATAATGAAGAACAGACCAATGAAGTATCGTGAGCTCTTCTCTGGTGCGCAGACTTTCGTGAGGCCTTGCGTTGTCATGGAGAAGGAGAAGTTCGTTTGCATTGAGAGTGTCCGCACGTTCCAACATTGCAGGCATCAGAGCTGTGTGCGGCCGGCCTGCCCACGGGAGATCGGACAGAGCGACCTTGTTGGGAAGATGACAGACGCCTCACCCAACGACCCAGCGTGCTTTCGTTCACTGCCAGTTCACTGTAGACATTCTTCAAGTCCGCAGCTCGTGGTCGTGCGGTAGCGTTCTCGCTTCCCGCGCCCGGGTTCCCGGGTTCGATTCCCGGCGGGGTCAGCGATTTTCTCTGCCTCGTGATGACTGGGTGTTGTGTGATGTCCTTAGGTTAGTTAGGTTTAAGTAGTTCTAAGTTCTAGGGGACTGATGACCATAGATGTTAAGTCCCATAGTGCTCAGAGCCATTTGAACATTCTTCAAGCGCCCACGAATTTCTGTGATGTTATGATTTTCTGCAGAAAGAAACCCAGCTTGGAACGCACCTCCGTTACAGACACCATTTTAAGGCACCGTATAGCTCTTCCACGTATCAGAACTTCATGAAATTATAGAAGCTGATGCAGAAATATTTCACGATGTCCCACAATAATTTCTGCACATTTAAGACCGAAATCGGCCGAGAAAAAAATATGTTGCGTCACATAGTTGTCAATTTCGTTGGAAACACTTTACTGGAACCAAACATTTTTATTTGTATGGATATGGTCCGAAAGAACAGACACCATATCCATATAAATATATAGTTCTGGAAATGCCGGCCACGACCTTCTTCATCTGTGCGGATGCACACATATTCCCCGAACTCTTACGGGACCTGGTAAGAATGTCTTCCACGAGTAATGAGTGTGTTAGGGTGGGACATTACGCACGTAGTGTGTGGATATACAAGGTGAGAATGTGACTCTCGCTGGAGGCGTGCGCGAGATAGTCTGTGCAGTCGTATAAACCTCCGTGTCCTCGGTGGCTCGGATGGATAGATCGTTTGCCATGTAAGCAGGAGATCCCGGGTTCGAGTCCCGGTGGGGGCGTACATTTTCACCTGTCCCGTTGATATATATCAACGCCCGTGAGCAGCTTACTGTATTAATATAACTCTAATTTAAACATTTTTATATCTTCGTTCGCATTTTTTATTTTATTTTCAGCATGCTTCCTAATTGCTAGATTAGGCACATTGTATATGCATGCGCATTCATTTAATCCATGATCCACATTTAGATATACTGTTACAGCTAAATGCAACTCATCTGAGCTCCACTTTCTAAACGGCTTTCAGTTGTCACACTATAATGCAAAAAATTTATTTAATAACTTAGCATAAAAACCGCAAGGAAAAGTCTGCATATCATTTGTAAACATTATGTTGCGCTAATAATGCTAAACACATTTTTTAAAGCTAACTCTAAGAGCAAGTTTCTTAAATTGTACCGGTAAATGAAAATGAAATGATCGTGTGGCATTGTTGGTCGGGAGGTCCCATCCGGGGAAGTTCAGCCGCCGAGTGCAAGTCTTATTTCAGTCGACGCCGCATTGGGCGACTTGCGTGCCGGTGATGAGGATGACAACACAACAACCGGTTCACGAGCGGAGAAATTCTACAACGCGATCGGGAATCGAACCCGGGCCCGCTGCATGGGAGGCAAGCACGTTACCACTCAGCTAAGCAGGCGGACATTGTACTGGTAGAACATCGGATACTTGCAGCAGCAAATTATAGGCAAGGTCGCCATTTCTTATTTTGTCAGTTTCCTACAAACGGACCACAATGAATAAAGAGTCTTGACTCTTTGAAAACTAAGGTTATTTCGTTTATTTTTATCACTGAGTAAAACAATATGTTGGCACTTTTTAACAATAATTCTCTTCGCTACGCGCACAAAAACATTACATGAAAACTACAACAAAATCAATGCCCCCTTCGGACGATTTGTTCCTAAAGACACAACTAATAGCTGACAGAATGGCGCCAAGAAGCATCTAGTTCACGCTGACCTCTCTAAATGTCGGATAGTACAAGAAATATTAATGGTATACCAGTCGTACAAATTAGGAGGCAGGACAGTATAGAACTCGTGTACCGTTGATGACTGTACGACACAAAGCTTTACGCCTTGTCTCTGCCCGTCAACACCGACATTGGGCTGTTGATGACTGAAAACATGTTTCCTGGTCGGACGAGTCTCATTTCAAATTGTATCGAGCGGATGGACGTGTACGAGTATGGAGACATCCTCGTGAATTCATGGACCCTGCATGTCAGCAGGGGATTCTTTAAGCTGGTGGAGGCTCTGCAATGTGGCGTGTGCAGCTGGAGTGATATGGAACCCGTAATGCGTCTAGATGCGACTCTGACAGGTGACACGTACGTAAGCATCCTGTCTGATCACCTGCATCCATTCACTCCCATTGTGCATTCTGATGGACTTGGGCAATTCCAGCAGGACAATGTGACAGCCCACACGTCCAGAATTGCTACAGAGTGGCTCCAGGAACTCTTCTGAATTTAAACGCTTCCGATGGCCACCACACTCCCCAGACATGAACATTATTGAGCTTATTTGGGACGCCTTGCAACGTGCTTTTCAGAAGAGATCTCCAGCGCCCCCCCCCCCCCCCTCCTACTCTTACGGATTTATGGACTGCCCTGAAGGATTCATGCTGGTAGTTGCCTCCAGCAGTACTTCAGACATTATTCGAATCCATGCCACATCGTGTTGCGGCACTTCTGCGTGCTCACGGGAGTCCTACACGATATTAGCCATGTGTAACAGTTTCTTTCGCTCTTCAGTGTATTTGTGTGTGTGTGTGTGTGTGTGTGTGTGTGTGTGTGTGTGTGTGTGTGTTGTAACTACTTTAGTAACCATAGAGGTGAGATAGTTACGACCCACCCACCCACACACACACACCCACCCACCCACCCACCCACCCACCCACACACACACACACACACACACACACACACACACACACACACACACACTCGCACACACACGCTCACACACACATATATATACATACACACACACACACACACACACACACACACAGAGGAACAGCCAAAATCTAATAGAATGCAGGTTTTGTCGGCAAAGTCCCATGACGAAATGCGGTGTTGGCTTCTCAGCCAAGTAACAGTAAAACACACACACACAATGCAACAGAGACTAATATTCGGAAGAAGCGGAATTAAGAAGTTTAATGTGTTTTGCTTGAGTATGTCCAGAAAAGTGGTGGAGGTATTAATTATACAGGCTAAGACTGCTTCCAACAACCCAACCATCCGACAGAGGAAGATCTCCATATCTTTGCTGTCAGTACAGGATGCCAAGTGGGATGTGAATAGGACGGAAGAAGTGGTTACGTCAAGGCTGATTGAATGTTACAAGTGTAACGAAAATAGTGCATGCGCTTTTAGCACACAGTGGCAGACGACTTAAGGTTAAAATCCAAGATACCTTACCTTTATGAAATCCGAGTTAGTGATTAGTCTCCAAGGATTTCCTTGTTGGAAGGACATTAAGTTATCAAACATTAATCTCCCTCCCTTTCTTTTTTCATATAGTGAATATTCAACCAGGCCAGTAGAAGACAATAAGTATACAAATAACAGTAACGACGCTTTGCCAAACGGAGGTACCATGCATGTGTACCATGATACTTATTGGAGCGATGAGTGAGATGGGGGGGGGGGGGGGAGAGAGAGAGAGAGAGAGAGAGAGAGAGAAAGAGAGAGAGAGAGAGACGAACTACGCAGGAACACAAACAGTCGCAGTGTAAACATATACACCCGTTGTCACTGCGAGATCGGGCTGAAGTGCTTAATAGGTGTCGCAAATTGCGGGTGAGTGGTGGAGCTACAAGTGAAAGGAGCGCAGCCGGGCGTGGGTCGCGTCCAATCGCGAGCCGACCCTGATGGGGCACATCCGGCGGCTATGAGGCCGCTAGAGGCTGTGCCCGCTGCGGATCCACCGCAGACACACGCAGACGCGAGCTGGGCGCTGGCGTCTCGCCTGTCCGCACACAGCAGGTAGGTGCCGAATACCGCCATTCACCCGCCTGCCTGCCTGTCAACTTTCGCGTTTCGTTAACACATGCATCCAAATTTGTAGCTTCCTTATATTTATCAGTCAGTCTAACATTTATCACTAATCGACTTCTCTAATTCCCCGTCGTTGGTGACGTAATGCAGGTACTCAGAAAGACACAACAGCTGTATATGACAGCTAAAAAGACCAATGAAATCATCATTTTGCTCAAAGATCTGTGTAAAAAAAAAACATGTTCAGCTAAATGGTGTTCACATAATTTCCGTCCTAGCGTTGACGAGCTATGCGCCTGCACTCTTACAGCGGCGATGGATGTGGCATTGTTTGAAAACATTGACACGTGCGAAGAAGCAGTATGTCAAAGCGAAAGGGAGACCTCGGCAAGGTGGCAACGCCGTCGTGTTTACGACCAAGGAAAATGGAGGGGAAGGGGCGATAACGACTTAAACTTGTGGGGCGCCGGGTAAAAGTCAGATACTTGTTACTTCATTATGTCATTATGAAAAGACACCTAAATTATCTGTGCGTGCTTTACATGTACCTCCGCCGTTTACAAATTTTGCGGTCAACGAGAAAGCGATGGAGAACATACTGATAACTTCCAGTCTGCAAGCCCACATTACTCTTTGTTCTCACTGAAATAAATTGTTCCTACCTGCCATTTACTCAGCGGTATCAGGACCTATGCCCACAGGTAAAAGTTTTGATTTTTAACTGATTGATATTTTTGCGAAAGTTCACGCATACAAAATATAACTCTTCGTATTCTAACCACTGTCTCTTTCGGAAACAACACTATTAACAGTGCAGATGCGGCCTCTGTGGCATGTTCCAAGTAAAATGTTCTGTCGCCCTGACTTCTAATCCCGAAAGTTAATCGCTCGCCATAAAAGTGGAAAGTAACCTCGCCATTTGCCACACGGTTTTTTCAACATAATGGTCGGAACACAAATACTTCCGCGAAATCTAAGCGATTCTGGATGGTGTACAGTCCTCACGAGTTCACTTCCAACTTTTACCGAAAACGCATTCAAGTCTGCTCAGCCCTGATGTTCATCCGAAGCGCAACGCACGCAGACTTTGGACTTATGTGGACAGACTGATATCTCGGTGCGAAGTGTCTCTTTTCACTGCCTCTCTGGCTGTATTTATATAGCAGCACAGCGAACCGCCAAATAGAACATCTGCTATCAACCGCCCTATGCACAGGTAGCAGTATCTAAATAGTCCCTTTCTCGGAAACATGTTAATTAATAACTCTATCGTTTAACAATTTACAACCTTCTTCATTTGTATAAAGATAGAGTTAAGTTTGCTTTAGTTCCTGAAAAAGTTTTAACTCGACTGCATTTAAACTTTTCCGGCTAGAATATTTAGAACGCAACGAACAGTAGAACATGACCTCTGAACTGCCTCTTTAAGGTTCCTTGTACCCATTATTAATTACAATTTAGTTTTAAAGCTTGATACAGCTGTATTATTTCATGAATGTAATCAAGTCCTGTAATTAGAACTTTCTATTAAAAATGCAAATGATACTTAATCTACCATCAATAAGAACGTTTTCGTTCTAAATGAAAAGTAACAGAGGTAGCTATTGGTGTCACATATTTAATGGTTTTACATGAAACTGAGGCTGTATACGAATTTTCAGCTTTGTGAGTCTAATATTTAGTGGCTTCAATTTTTCGTAAAAACGCAGATTTTGACCAAAATATTGCTCTGTTCAAGTTGAAACTTAGAACGTTTAATTATGACATATTCTGACTAATTTTTACCTTTAAAATTTTATTATACAGCGCCACATATTTTTCTCTTATTTTGCTGTCACATTCATTTGATCATTCCGAGACTTTTTGTTAACATTAATGTATGTAAGCATACACTGACGAAGTTCGGAAGAGTTATTTTAATTTTTAATTTCACTCCCGAAGTATGGTGCTATCCTTTGTATGCTAAGCACAGGCGCGTTATGATGACATCGCGCTGGTAGTAGTGAACTGTGGTAAGCTCCGACACACTAGCTTGCCTCTGTACGACTTACATTGTTACGGCGCTTGTTTTGCCTCAAATTCTAGCAATCTTTCAAGTGGAGCGCTGAACCCTACACGCTTATATGCAAATACGTGCATAGCGCAACAATTAAACATTGACTTGCGCCTTTGTGTGACAATACTGCTAACTCACTATAACTTTCACGGCATAGATTTTCATTGTGACATATACAAATCCACGTTTCGTCTGAATAAACGACTGTCAGCTTTAATTCAGATGTTTCATTTTTTGTAAGAATCTGATGTGGTAAGCTTTTTCTGAAACTATATTGCCCCGTCCGCTCATGGTGACTTGCTTATTATGACATCTTTTAAAACAAAATGCCATAGACAGAACAATGTATCGCGGAGAAGTCCAGTTCTGTGCGATAAAACTTGTCATGTTTCCGTAACGTTGCTACTTTTTGTGTTGTCCCTAACGTCATTAAAGCTGCTGCGTGATGAGACATCTACCCACATCTCCAGTAGGATATTTATTATTTAAATTCACCTTCTTCTTCTTCTTCTTTGGAGTAATTACGTGAATCCCAATCGTCTCAGCATCGTGTCCCTCCTCCTAACCAGCACACTATCGACTTAATTAATTTTTAACATTTTGCTCTCACAGTCTGCAAGCTTTTGCTTCAGCACTGTCTCTTCTTTCTCCCGCCCACCGTCGTGGCTGCCCGCGAGAGCATTTTCTGCAGTCACTTTCTATGATCGCACTGTCACGTACCAACACACATTATTTTGAATTGAAACGCGCTCTACCTATTCACGTTGTACTATCTCCTCGATTTTACTGACACCTATCCTCAGAAAAACCTACAATAATGTATTAAGTCAGTATCTACACTACTGGACATTAAAATTGCTACACCACGAAGATGACGTGCTACAGACGCAAAATATAACCGACAGGAAGAAGATGCTGTGATATGCAAATGATTAGCTACTCAGAGCATTCACAGAACGTTGGCGCCGCTGGCGACACCTACAACGTGCTGACATGAGGAAAGTTTCCAACCGATTTCTCATATACAAACAGGAGGACAATGCACGAACGCATGTTGCAGGTCCTGTGCGGGCTTTTTTGGGTACAGAAAAAGTTCGACTGCTACCCTGGCCAGCACATTCTCCAGATCTGTCACCAATTGAAAACGTCTGGTCAATGGTGGCCGAGCAACTGGCTCGTCACAGTACGCCAGTCACTACTCTTGATGAACTGTGGTATCGTGTTGAAGCTGCATGGGCAGCTGTACCAGTACACGCCAGCCGAGCTCTGACTCAATGCCCAGGCGTATCAAAGCCGTTTTTAGTGCCAGAGGTGGTTGTTCTGGGTACTGATTTCTTAGGATCTATGCACCTAAATTGCGTGATAATGTAATCACATCCCAGTTGTAGTATAATATATTTGTCCAATGAATACCCGTTTATCATCTGCATTTCTTCTTGGTGTAGCAATTTTAATGGCCAGTAGTTTAATACATTAGGCCACGTTCGTCTGAAAAGTGACAGCTAGTAAATCGGTCGTTGGCCTCTGCTATGTGCAATGTGGGTCAGGTACAGGAACTTGCAGCTCCTTGCGGAATCTCACAATCGTGCGTAGGCCGTGTGCTGTAGAGTCGACTGCGGCGCCCAGGCTCCTCACCCTCCGTAGTGATGTACTGCGATGGCTTACCAAAGGTTGATAACATAAAGAGTGAAATAATCCTTGTCCCCTCACCAACAGTCTCCTGCATGCGGCTTTTATTAGTGTCTTCACAACATTCCGATGTACAATATTATTATAACACTTCATACAAACAATCTATAGTTCTTCTGAATAATTCTACTTATATTTTCAACTAACGGCACAATAGGCTCAGCTTGATCATGTCTTTCCTTTCCAAGAATTATCCTTACAGAAGCTATCTTTTTACAGTAACAGATACCCTCTCTCCCATCAAGGAATAAGATCTAGCGCATGGAGCGTATAACACATTACATTCGTATTCCACCTTTGGTCTGAACAGTAGCGTAATTCCGATGCCACGAATTGGAGATACTTTTCTTTCTCATACTTAAGTCCAATAATCTACTAATTTATAAATGTGATGTTATAAATAGACCAAGGTACTTCCCGCTACGGTCTGGTGTATGATTAGCTTTTGTCCAGTAATATTGTCTCAGAAGGCCCAGTAAACGTCCGATCAGGTGGCAGCTCCATTGTGTTCATGATAGAAAGACAGATACAGAGCCGGCTGCAGTCTACACTAGTAGAAGTGAGGGGCTGTCAGGCTCTAGACGTATATTAAAAATCAAAGGATGGGCGGCAGTCTTGCTCCACGATACTCCTCCTATACTGTCATTTCGCCGGGATCAATCCATCGAGGAATGTATGTCATCCCACTTATGGTTCAAATAAAAATTACTACTACTTTGAACGTCAAAACTTAATTTTTTCATGAACATGGAATGCGCTCCTCGAATTAGTTTTGTCGCTAACATATGATAACTCGTTTAGTAAGGCAGACTTAAACTGAGTATCATTCTTAGAGTAACTTTTCTGAATCTTCTTTGCTAAGCTCGAAACTCAGTTCTATGCGACAAAAATCATGAACTTTTTGCAGCATTAGTGTATTCTCATATTCTTTATGGTCTTGCAGAACTTTCCCCTAATACCAAATTTGAGTTTACCATAAATGGAATACTGACATTGAGAACTTTTTTCCTCCTTCATCTTCTTTGATGCGTGTACTTGAAACACTCTCCCCTTGGCATTGTGTGTCAGGTTTCGCTCTGTGCACTTCATCTTACCCGGATAACGCTTTTTAACCACGCTTCGTGGTATTCACCATCTGTAATGTTGCCCTTTTCTCCACATCAGTTATACATTTAACGAGTATATTAGCAAGCCGTCGGATACGTCTACGCAGCCATTTTCTGCTTAGATGTTTCTGTTCACACTGCAAGATATCTATGCATGCTATTCGTTCAATCTAGAACTGTGTTGTTCTTAAACATGAGATCGTCTTAGTCCCTACCACGGCTGACATCGGAATTTGCTTTGTTGAGTTATAACAGGGTGTGTACGAATCTCGATGAGGGCTATATAAAGGTATGTCTTTTGCCACAACTTAGAGAATTTTATTCTTCGCTTGGCACTTATTTCGTTTACTTCAGTGTTTTCATATTTAGCAATTTGCACCTCAGACATTTTATATGGTGGCACTTCTATTTGGGCTTATATGCAGCAAATATTTTCGTTGTCTTCCTTCTTGAAGTGGACAGTGAATTTCGGCGCATGTTGTAGAAGCCCCGAATACTGTTTTAGCAGAGCTTTAGAACGAAAGTAATTTGTCCACACCCTCCGTGACAAAGATGATTAACTAAAATAAAAAACCTCACTGACAGATCTTAAAAAGTAACCGGAAGAGAGGGTTGTGGCCCTTAATACCAACAAATAAAACATGGAGCACTTCTAAACAGTGGAAACTTCATATCAAACATTTGCGTCTTAAATGACATACGCATATCTTAACCCTTACGTTTGATCACAACCAGTAAAACTGCAGAGCTATAAGATGTTAAATACATATCTGTACACTTGAAAATACATCGAATGAAAAACAAGTAATCTAAGGATAGTTTCTACCTTTAATAGGAATAAGGATGGTTACAGTTCACATCTACACATTCACACTGACAGCGTAACGTCGCATATGGAACTCGACTTCGTACCTAAAGGAGTCAGTTGTCGATTAACGACTCTTGGCCCAGATAGCCGATTTTCTTGGTTTAGATTTTTGGCCAGATTTCTACATTTTTAATTTAACAAACTCCGGGTCAGTTTCCTTTTATGCCTGAAGCAACCAGTTGTAAACGAATTAATTACTGAACGATATAACAGAGGAAAGAGAAAAACTCCACCACTGCCGGTCCCAAGTCCGGGGCCTCATTTCGCAAGTGATGAGGAAGGAGGAGGGGGAGGAGTAACACCTCGTTAAAAAAAACCTGGGTCCACCTGGCTCCGGATGGTAGCACCCTGTAAGGGCCCCTGCCTAGGGTTACTAGGTGAAACCTGGCCAACGGTCTCAAAGGCGGAAGAGGAAGTTCAGATTCCCAACGGCGGAGAGAGTGGAAGAACTACCTCCAGGACTCACAATCTTGGTTGTACATTTTGTGGCCTTTGGGCCACACCCAAAATAACTTTCATCAATCATGGAAGTGTGTGATGTAAACTATTTTACCCCAGGTGGACGATCCACCGTACGCCAGTACGTCAGCAGACATTCGGATTCTGGGGAGTCTGCAACATTGCACAAAGACAAGTCGGAGTGCCTTGGAATCTCATCCAAATTTCAATATAGGAAATCAACGTACCTAGCAACTTTCAATGCAAACTCATTGTTGGAAACCGGAAAACTAAAACATCTAACAGATACGCTAAAGAACCACAACATACTCATAACAGCCATTCAAGAAACACGATACATGGATACAGATACCTTCGATTCCGAAGGTTTTAGGATATGCAAAGGGAAAGTGGGACCGAGAGTAATGAAAAATGTACCACATCTTGGGACAGCCTTTATAATCAACAAACAAATCTTGAACTCAATAGTTGGCTTTGATTCCCAATCAGAAAGAATCTCAAGTCTTACATTCACAAGCACAAACAAAATCTACACAATTATCAATGCACATGCCCCTATAAACGAGGATAACAGGAAAAACAAAGAAAAAGTGGAGGCCTTTTGGAATCATCTAGATGATATTATTCAGAAAATTCCAGATAAAAACATAATCATTCTTCTTGGAGATTTTAATGCACAGATTGGTAAAGAAAAAAGATATAAGAAAATAGTTGGAAACTATCCTGCACACAAGAGAACAAACAGAAATGGTGTGAGACTAATAGAACTTTGCCAAGCACACAATTTAATTCGTAAATCCACAGCTTTCAAGAAACTACCTCGAAGACAAAAGACATGGGTATCCCCAAATCCTAGCCTTGGGGAATTTCAGCTTGATCATGTGGCAATCAAAAAGATTTCTAGCAAAGAAATCATGAACGTTAGGGTACTCAGGGGTGCAAACTTGGATTCAGACCATTACCTTTCTAAAATTAAGTTCAAAGTCATCCCAAACAGGAAACGCAGCATGAAACAAATTAAGGGCCGGAAGTATAGCACAGAAAAGATATTAAAATCAGATGAATTCACAAAAGCAACAGATACCATTCAGACACAAAGCTGGGGGATATCAAGGAAAACCTCATTACTACAGCTGGACGGATAGCACCTAACAAAAAAAGTAAAAAACAGCCTGGTGGTCGCTGGAATGTGATGCCCTCATTGAAACAAGAAAACAGGCAGGGCAAAATTGGCAATCACAGAAAACAGAAGAAAGTAGACTGAATTTCATTACAGTTAGAAAACTGGTAGATAAAAATATAAAAAGGATTAAGAAGACACATGAAAACAAAACTCTCCTCCAAATTGATGAAGAATTTGATAAAAACAACACAAGGAGCTTTTACAGAACTTTCAAACAAAGGTTATCAAGATACAAAGCACCCACCCTCCAATTTCGAGATGTAAATGGGACCATCGCTCACAACAACTCGGAAAACTGCAAAATACTAGCAGGCTACTTTGAGAAACTCTTGAATTGTGAACCCATCCTTGAAAAATTTGAATCCATTCCAAACAACCGTGAGAAGTCGGATTCAGAACCACCGACGACTGAAGAACTACAGAAGGTCATTTCAGAACTTAAAAACAACAAGGCGTCCGAAGAAAATCAAATAGTGGCCGAACTATGGAAAAAGGCTGACAAAAATGCAGTTACATCCCTAAAGTGTGTTTTCGATCAAATCTGGAAAGAAGAAGAGATCCCCGCAGAATGGAGAACAGCTCTCATCCACCCTATCCACAAGAAAGGTTTGAAGACAGACCCCAACAATTACAGAGGAATATCACTGCTGGATATAACGTACAAGATTCTTTCTAAAGTCCTTCTGAACAGGGATGAGCCGCAATTGGATCCGCAAATCGGGGAATACCAGGGAGGTTTTAGAAAGGGTAGATCATGTTCGGAACAAATACTAAACCTCAAAAACATTATGGCATACCAAAAATCAAGGGCAAAGACATACGTAATCTCCTTCATTGATGTCAAAAAAGCATATGATTCGATTGATAGAGAATCTCTGTTATCAGTCCTGGAAGAAATGGGTTTGGATAAGAAAACAACTAATATTGTAAAAGCGACCCTTACAAATACATTTTCGAAAGTTAAATTCATGGGCGAACTATCGGAATCCTTTGAAATAAAAAGGGGAGTGCGACAGGGCGATGGGCTCTCACCGTTGCTGTTCAATTGTGCGCTTGAGAAAGTAGTCAGAGAATGGAACACAAATATTAAGAGTGGTATAAGACTGGGTTGCAAAAAGAAGAACCTTAAAGTAAATTGCATTGCTTTTGCAGATGATATGGCCCTGTTTGCTGAAACAATGGAAGAAGCACGGGAGCAAATCCTTGAACTAAAGAAACAAGCAGCTAAAATTGGTCTTCACATCTCCTCTGAAAAAAACTAAGATATTGACAAACATCAAGCACTCATGTAAATACCTCAAAGTTCAAAAAACAGAAGATTGAAATAGTAAAAGAATTCAAATATCTCGGAGAATGGATTACTTGGAATGCTGGGGAAAGAAAAGCAATGGAATCCAGAAAAAATAAACTTGAATTGGCCTTCCAACTAACAAAAAATACATACAACAAAAAATCCCTTTCATGGGGGTCCAAAATTACACATTACAAGACAGTGATTAAGCCAGAAGCACTGTATGCAGCAGAAACACTTAACATGAATTTCAAAGGCCAAATGGAGAAACTTGAGGTAAAGGAAAGAAAAATTTTAAGAAAAATCATAGGGCCAAAATTTCAAGACATTAAGATTATATACATCAAAAATGAAACTCTCTACAAGAAAATTGAAAAACTTTCAGATTCTATGCGAAAAAGGAGAATAAATTTTTATGGTCATCTTCTCAGAATGAATTCCAACAGGTTAACTAAACAAATCTTTGACTTCTTCCGTAACCGAAAAACGAAGCCCAACTGGTTTAAAGAAACTGAGAAAGACCTAGTGGAATTAAATATTTCAGAAAATTCACTTATTGATCGAACTGCTAAATTAATTACTAAAGATGAAAACATAAGGTTCCAAGACAAATCCACACAAAAGTCCAAATCCTTCATCTCGGAAGAAGAGAGGAGAAGAAGATCAGAAAGAATGAAGAAAGACCGGGCCCTAAGGAAAGAACAACGCACAAAGAAATGATTGATCCAGCATACCCCAAAGAGGGTGAAACGAAAGAAGAAGAAGAAGAAGAGGAAAGAGAGTGAACCATTCATAAACACAGAGTTTGAAGTTGCTAGACTAGGTTGTGGAGGCTACAAAGCATAAGCACAGTCTTTCCATTGACCTGTCTTCACGTTGCTTTGTGCGGGGAAATCTGAGCACCCGTTGATTGGTTAATTTGGCGGAGGGGACCAAACAGCGAGTTCATCGGTCCTATCGGATTAGAGGAGGATGTGGAAGGAAGTTGACTGTGTCCTTTCAAAGGAACCATCCCGGCATTTGCCTGAAGCAATTTAGGGAAATAACGGAAAACGTAATTCAGGACGGCCGGACGCGAGTTTGAACCGTCTTTCTCCCGAATGCCATTCCAATGTGCTAACCACTGCGCCACCTCGCTCGGTTGAGCACCTGTGTCTGCTTAGTGTCAAGCTGTGCAGGGTGTCTACATATTAGTAACTGCTGTTAATAAAATATACATATCAGATATATTTTACCTTACAGCACAACGTGACCATTGCTGCACTTGTTATGTTACTTAGTATGTAAATTTCGCAATGTCAGTTTAACTTATGTTAAGTTTCAAGCTTTTGAAATATGGATTCCATTTACAGAAAGCATGATGAGCGCAACACCCAGCAAGTCGTGGAGATTTTGTGCTTTGGTGCTGTTAGCTGTGAATCTGCCACAAGCCATGTAAGTGCCAAGATGTTTTCATGCTGTTGACACATTATACATCATGCCATCGTTTTATTATACTGTTGGGTATTGTTCGTCAATCAAAGAAGATACTGTTGCGTTTTTACTCTCAAGTCACTGTTTTCATTATGTTTTAATAAACTGATAGAAGCTATGTAAAAAGTGTAGAAATAAGAACGAAGTAGAAGAATTGCACAATCAAGGTTTCACTGCAATAGTCATACAGTCCTAGTAAATTAGGTTAGATGCACTAAGATGTTAAACGTAACAAACACATTATTGTTTAGTGCTATATAACTGAGAAGAAGTAAAAACTTTGAGGTTCGCCGATGACATTGTAATTCTGTCAGAGACAGCAAAGGACTTGGAAGAGCAGTTGAACGGAATGGACAGTGTCTTGAAGGGAGGATATAGGATGAACATCAACAAAAGCAAAACGAGGATAATGGAATGTAGTCAAATTAAGTCGGGTGACGCTGAGGGAATTAGATTAGGAAATGAGACACTTAAGGTAGTAAAGGAGTTTTGCTATTTAGGGAGTAAAATAACCGATGATGGTCGAAGTAGAGAGGATATAAAATGTAGACTGGCAATGGCAAGGAAAGCGTTTCTCAAGAAGAGAAATTTGTTAACATCGAGTATAGATTTAGGTGTCAGGAAGTCGTTTCTGAAAGTATTTGTATGGAGTGTAGCCATGTATGGAAGTGAAACATGGACGATAACCAGTTTGGACAAGAATCGAATAGAAGCTTTCGAAATGTGGTGCTACAGAAGAATGCTGAAGATAAGGTGGGTAGATCACATAACTAATGAGGAGGTATTGAATGGGATTGGGGAGAAGAGAAGTTTGTGGCACAACTTGACCAGAAGAAGGGATCGGTTGGTAGGACATGTTTTGCGGCATCAAGGGATCACAAATTTAGCATTGGAGGGCAGCGTGGAGGGTAAAAATCGTAGAGGGAGACCAAGAGATCAATACACTAAGCAGATTCAGAAGGATGTAGGTTGCAGTAGGTACTGGGAGATGAAGAAGCTTGCACAGGATAGAGTAGCATGGAGAGCTGCATCAAACCAGTCTCAGGACTGAAGACCACAACAACAACAACTGAATGTGATTTCTTTAATAAGTAATTGTTCATAATGTAAGTATAAAGTCGTATTTCTTGCTCTTATTCTGCATTAGTTATTACTTCAGCAATATTTATTTTGCTTCGGTTTTTCATTTATTATTACTAGAACCTTAACAATTTATCTCTGATTGCAAATACAAACTTATTGAAACACTTATTAGTCAACTAAATTTTTCAGTGGCCTCTACAAAGAAACGAATTATGATGTTTTTTTTTGTTTTCTTTCATATTTTTGTAGGTACTTGAGCACGTGCAAATAGATGAGTATTTGCTTCTCCTGCTAACGTTACTATTTTTCCTTGATCCCACTTAAATAATGCTATGCAATGTGGCGCAGACAGAGGTGGCTTCAGCTCTTATATAGAGAATGGGCAGTACTTACGCTCTTCTTTTGAAAGCGAAAACTGTTAAGATGCTGGCCAACACTCTGGGTGGATATTTTGACATGGTACGGGCTGTGTTTCTCTAGTTTATATGGAACGTACATGTTGCATGAAACGTTGACTGGGTAAGTTGCACACGAATCTACCTGATTGCTTTCTGTATTGTGGCTAACTTAGTGGAGTGGTCAGAGATGTTGAGAAAGTAATGTCACAAACACTTCTTGCTTTCATGGGTAATTGGGTGCCGTTTCGTCTTCGCTACTCGACAGGTTCCCAGGTTCTCTGCACTTGATCGATATTGGAACCTGCGGTTTTCCCCTGACACCTGTTTGACACCTCACTGCACCTTTAAACGGGAGGAGGATTATGGTTTAACCTCAAATTGATTAGGAGTTCATTAGAGACGGATCACTAACTTTTGCTGGGGAGGACAACGGCCGCGTCGCTTTGAAGAGAACCTTCGCAGCATTTATCCTATAAGCGACCTACAATAACTACCAGAAACCTAAACGTTGATCACTGGAAGAAGACTCGAAGTGCCGTCCTCCCGTCTGTTACTCAGTGAGCGACTTTGTCCGATGTCAAGAGATAGCGGTTTCCATAGTTGCCTGAAAACTTAATAACATGAGGACTTGCCCCATTCCCCGCATGCTAACTGCACCTTACATGTCATGGCAGTGTGACCAAAGTACTGGTGTTTGTAGCCGTACAATGTGTTAACGATGCAGGAGCAATGCTATCAATAGCAGAAATACTGATTTCACATAGCACTGGTGAATTAAATGTAGTTGCTGTTGTCAATACCAGGTTCCGTATTCACGTACATCATGATAATGCTCTTACAACTAACACTTGTCGTTCTTTTATTAAATCTTTGGTTTTCATTGATGTCGAGTATGTTGTGCTTGGTATTTGGAATCAGTAATTGCGTTGCTCAACGAGATGAGTAAACTACTATTTCGCGGCCTTTGAACAAATTTAACTATACAAGTTATCTATTCAAACACATTATAATACAATATTCGGAAAACTTTCAAGATAATATTTATTTACCCTATTTAGTAGTACCTGTGTCAGTCACACAGGATCTTACACGGTGTCACATTTTATAAGACAGAAACAGGACATGTAATTAATTGTCTAATTATTAAATTCCAGAATGAAACTAGCAATGAGAACAAAATTAATAAAAAAGTAACAGACGTAGACCATACGAATGTTCCTAGCTTTAAGGATCGTTATAAACTTTCTCTGGTGGTAAATGTTCCATTAATATTGGCTCGATACATTGGTTCACATATTTGAGTGGACGTTGGAATTCCTTGGAGGTCTACTGAAATGGTTACGGTCGAATTATTTTAATTACTGAGTTGTATTTCAACCCACGAACTATTAGGGAAGTAGAGGCTTGCCCCAGAGGTCACCCACCAACGATTAATTTTCCCGCGATGTCCATTCATTCCATGAACACGCAATTCTGTTTAAGGTTGTGAACTTTCATCTGTAACGGTTTCTACCATCCTCACAATACAGTTCGATAAACTAGTACAACTACTTGGCCGCCGTACTAACGTTACTACACCAGTGCTGGTTGCTGAAGGAAGCTGGCAGTTTCAAGTAACAAAAGCCTGGTGGAAGTGACCATTCGTCGGCTCCTAAACATCAGTGTTAACAAACCCGAACACAATTTATGTCTTCCAGATTCTCTGAGGAGCCAGTCGTGTAACACTAGGCAGGAAACTGCGTAGGTCAGCGAAATAAGAGTGGCTACCTCTCGCTTCGATGCAGACCATTCTTGGTATTTCGTTAGTACGGCACTGGGTAACACATATGTAATGTGGCTCTTCGAAAAGAGGAAGTACAGTGGGGAGTGATTCAAAAAATTGTTTCGGTTACTGCATAAAATCTATTATTTAAATTATGTTGTGAATGTTTAAAGAAAGCCATGTTTATATACTACCAGTTTTTGACGTCGTAGTTGAATCAAGCTTTTTCAGAAAATTACGTGCACTGTGACCTTGTAATTAACTTTAAAAACGTCTGGTAGTGTGCAACGTTCATTCAGAAGGCGACACTGCATCAGGTGGTGCCGCTCTTTTGCCTCACAGCACTTGTACAGAAGAACTGCTTCATTGAGGTGCTGGCCCCATTGTTGCATTTTGGTCTTGCAGTGCATGGCACATCACTAGGACAGAGTGGCGTGGCAGAGAGGGGACGACAGCGGCAGCCAATTGAAAGCAAGCTAAATTTCGCTCCCTGCTCAAGTTGCTGAAATAACTAGTGTCATTGTGACAGATATGTTTTAACTTATGAACTACTGAATTATTTATGGTGCATTTAAAAGTCTACAAGGAACTCACAGACTTGTAATTTTTTTGAATGGGAACTGTTTTGCAGCGGTCTTCAGTCAGTTTCTGGACTACAACTGAAGGAACAAAATCAATTCAGGCAAATCCGATCGTTTACTTATGGCTGCCTCCAAGTTCTTTTTTCAAAACTGGATGGTATCTAGCAGACTGCAGTTAGCTCTGTACTCTATCTCCCAACTGAGTCTGTCCGTCACCTGGTGTCCCTTCACATATAGCTGTATTCCGTGGCATTCAATATTCAAGTTTTTATACGCTAAATTACTGTGGATCTGTGACACTTCGAGACGTTCCCTTTCATTCATCTTTATGAAAATTTAACGAAATGGCGCAAGTAGGTTGGAGAAAATAATTTATTTCATGCGTTGGGCATTGTAGTGACACCTGACCCTATAACATTTCTTCAGTTGCTAGTCACAACTTCTACCGTGTGAAGTTAAAACGGCGGTACAGTAAATTAATAACCACGACGTTGGAAATATGGCAGCCATATTCTTCATGGCTACAAGTTCAGAAAGAACTTCCGTTACAATTAGTCACACCCTCCACGGGAGACATCATGCTAATATATGTTTCTTCACGAAGTCTATATCCCACTAAGGCCACATTTTCATGACTGGGTCCGCAGAGCTACTAAACTACAGAGCTGCTGATTGACATGTATGACTCGTTAGTCGAAATAGTCTGAGATGTTTTTTATGGAATTAAGATGAGCTGACTGAGCTTAGCAGTTCAGATGTGATGCGCTCCCTGATTACTCCTGAAACAAGGATCGTATCCACGAAGCACTAAGAACAAGGCTGTCGTCATCTTGGAAGCGAGAGTGCCCAGAGCTCATTCTCCGTAAAAACACAGAATAAAGGACGACGCTTCTCCATCGAGAATGTTCAAATAAACATCCTTCTTTTTCACGGTTACCTGAATGAATGGGAGAAAGTCATGCTACGAATATCACCCCCAAAACTTCAACAGAGCCTCTTCCAGCCAGATACGCTCCACACACTACTGGTTAAACACCTGACGGAGCCGTCGGAGCACTCGGCTCCTTGCGTCACTTGAGAACAGGCAGAATGACGATTCGCCGTATCACACCACACGCGTCCAGTCAGGTAGTGTCCAGTTTCTGTGTCGTTTGACGCACTGAAGAAGCGCAACTTCACGCGTGCCGTTGTGAGGAAAAGCTTTTCGTGAGGTATACCGACTCCAAATGTCCCCTGCAGACGGTTTCTTTGGCCATGTTGGATCGGATCTTGGTTGAGCTGGACAGATGCAAGTCCTGTCGAGTTTGATACGGACTGCTGATGACAAGACGTGACGCTCGTTTGCTGTCACTGCCGGTTAGAACCTGTTAGCGACCACTGTTCTTACCCATATTACGTGGCTAAGAGAGTAGTGGTACACCATTTCTTGAAGAACATTAAAATGTCCGTGTTGATTAAAGAGGGGCCTTAAGTAAGTAATGCAACATTTTTTTCGGAAAGCAGGTTTGTTTTATTCAGGATTGCAATACCCCATATAATTCCCCAACCTTTTGGCTAGAAAGCCCAGTCAACGTCTTGTTGCAACAATAACGGCCACATCATTCACGCACTGCTTCTCGCGGAGTCCATCGTTCGTTGTTCCAATCTGATGGAAGTCGGAAGTTGCGAGAACCGGGCAGCAGGGTGGATGAGGAAGAACAGTCCAATGAAGTTTTATGAGTTCCTCTCGGGTGCGCGGACTTGTGTGAAGTGTTGTCATGGAGAAGGAGAAACTCGTTTCCATTTTTTTGTCGACGAACAAGCCGAAGGGGTTTCGTCATTTTCCCGAGGGTAGTACAATCCGCTTCAGAGTTGATTGTTGCACTATGAAGGAGGACTTGAAACAGAATAACCCTTTTCAGAGCCCCAGACGACCGCCACCATGACTTTACCGGCTGAGGGCGCGACTTTGAACTTTTTCTTCATAGGAGATGTTGTATGGTGGTATTCCATTGATTACCGTTCTGTTTCCGGTTCGAGATGATGAGCCCATGTTTCATCACCTGTGGCGATGTTCGACGAAAAATTGTCATGATCAGCCTCGAAACGCGCAAGCAATTCCGCATAGTAGACGGCGAGGAAACCAGCAGGCACATACTTTTGGGTACCCCAACTGACGACTGTGTCAGCACTACCAACAGAAACGTCCAGCTGCGCAGCGAGGTGTTTGAGTGTGATCGGTCTATCACCTCGAAGAGTGTACGCGTGTTACAGCTTGCAGGATACACAAGCATGTGCGGCGAGCGGGAACGCTGGAAATCGGGCAGGTTTGCGCGACCTTGTGGCGATGATGAAAAAACGCCGTGCCCAACGGTTCACCGTGCATTTGTTCTCTGTCAAGTCTCTGTAGACATTCTGAAAGCGCCTCTGAGTATCTGTTCGTTTTGGTTTTCCGCCAAAAGAAACTCAATGACAGGCCTCTGCATGGGTCACACCTCCGTTACAGATACCATTTTGAAGGCTACTTACAGCGCCGCCACCTATGAAACTACAGGGAGTTGAAGCAGGAATATTCCATGGTGTCCCACAGCAAATTCCGCATATTTTCAACAGAAATTGACAGAGAAAAAATGTATCGCTTCACTTACTGAACGTTCCACGTAATAAGAAACAGGGCAACTTCATTCACGGTGTGGACGTAGACACAACCAAACATGACGCCTCTTTTCTACTATTCTGTCAGGTCTCGACATCAACCCATCTTACTCTGTTGAATCCAAACCACCCCCTGGCACATATACACCACTTCACTGAGATGCCTTAGGCGTGGAGTTGAAGGTCACATGACCGCCTGATACCAGTTCTACTTCATCTACAGCTCTCCAACGCGGACAGTGTGTTCTTTTAAGGAAGTGACTAACACTTTGTACGATGAGCTCACATACACACTACCTGATCAAAAGCATCCGGATACCCCTAGTGATGCGGAATTGACCACTAGATATCGTGAGAGTCGCACCCGCCACTATAAAAGTACCAGCGGAAGAATGGTTCTATTGGAGTACAAAATAGTCCAAATTGCACCTGTTTCAAAGAGTTTGACTGAAACGTGTGCTACCAATTTGCTCGATCTACGTTCCCCAACACCCCTAAAAATTGACTCAAAAATTTTGGCATGTGAACATAATCGCGCTCTTTTTAACAAGCATCTCGCCTCTCGTTGCCACAAGTTCTCCTAACTTTAACTCGCTCACAATCACTAGTCCATAAGTCGCTCATCCACTCTCGCTTGCCCATTCCCACGTACTCATTCAGCCCAACTTCTTGCCTTTATTTCTTTGTGCCTCTCTGTTACTGTTTCGAACCTCATACCCATAGTCTCCTTCGTTTTGTCCTACTACTACTACCACTTTCTCTCACTGTCTCCTCTTCCTCTTTCTTACTTCAACTATCTTATTCATTCCTTCCCACTCCTGTAGTCTCTTCTTCCTGTCACCATCTCTCTCTTCTTCATTGTCATTGTCATATACTGTGTCTCTGATAGTCACTGGCGCTCACCCAATTCCACTTTCTCCTTCTCTTTATTCCTGAGTAAGAAATGCATCAGAGACACTTCAAGCGTTCTAAGGGTGCGCAACTCGAAAGCTGACATAAGTGATTGTGAAGGGGCAACGTGGAACAACCACAGCTAAACAAAGACGAAACCTTATGTACTGACCGAGAAGGACCGACGAGCATTGGAGAAGATGATTCTTGAAAATCGCACGAAATCAGCGGAAGGAAGCACTCGTGAGTTCCAAAGTGCTACCAGCAGTCCATTTAGCACAAAGGCAGTGCGTAAGGAGTTGAAAAGAGTAGGGTATAATGGTCGAGCTGCTCTTC
The DNA here is from genome assembly GCF_023898315.1 of Schistocerca nitens. Lineage (NCBI taxonomy): Eukaryota > Metazoa > Arthropoda > Insecta > Orthoptera > Acrididae > Schistocerca > Schistocerca nitens. The sequence continues at coordinate 477,554,461 of NC_064614.1, read as the reverse complement.
AAAGGCCACTCGTCTCTGTAGTCGATGCTATGCGACGCTTGATGGGTGTTAGGAGCGACGCCACAGGACACTCGATGACTGGAGTGATGAGTGACAATCCGATGGAAGGACTTTGGTGAATGCTTGGAGAACATTAACCTGAAGAGCCAACAGTGAAATATGGAGGAGGTGGAATTTCGTTTGGGAGGGTGTTTTTCGTGGTTGAGTTGTGATTCCAACGTTGCGCTTAAGAAAACGGTAAATGTGGGAGGATATGAATACACTTTACAGCGTTGTGTACTGCATACAGTAGAGGACCAGTTAGGATATGATCATTGTTTGTATCAGCATGACAATACAAACTGTCAGAAATAAGCATATACGATTCAGTGATTTGTGGACAAAAACATTCCTGAAACGGTTTGGCCAGCCCATTATCTCGATCTGAATTCAGTGAAAAACCTTTGGGATGACTTAGACCGTCGCCCTCATTCCAGACCCCAGTCTCCTTCATCAATACCTTCAGTAGTTGCGGCTGTCATTTCTCCACAGACATTCACGCACCTCAGTGAAGGTATCCCCAGCAGAGTTCAAACTATCGTAAAGACGAAGGTGTGAAACATCCACTATCAATGTCTGCTAACAAGTATGTGGATACTTTTGACAATTCAGTGAACCTGGCGACGCTTTACAGTGCAATGGCGTTTTGTGTAAGAGTGGCATCTGGTGACCGGTTTTCTGCTTTAGATGCACGGATCAGAAGACCAACGTCCGGGAGGCGGAGAGGCAGGTGATGGAGCACGTCCTGAGCCCGAGCCGCTACGACGCGCGGTTGCGGCCCCCGGGATACAACGGCACAGGTGAACAGCGCGCCGCGCTTTGCTAAGCGATGGGCCTGAGCGCGCGCGCGTTGCTCTAAATACACATGAATGTGACCACCGTCTATATGCAACATCAACGTGCAACAATCACTCCCAGACGTCAGCGGCAGGAGTAGCAGTGCATTATCGGAGTGTCGCGGAAAACAGTGCAGTCGTTGTCATGTTGCAGAAGTGTAGCGATATGTCTGGCGTCAAAAAAGGCATGACGATTGGATTTCGAGCAAAATGGTAGAAGCTCTTCCGAAACGGCTAAGATTGTAAACTGCTCTCGTACCGCCGTGGTTAAAGTATGCAGTGCATGGAAAAATGGCGCTATCCAAAGTCAGTGTCGAGGAGACTGTGGTGTACCATGGGCCTCGGATGAAAGGTGTGAACGAAGGCTGCTAATGTGTGCATGGGAGAAGCTGACCGCCCAGATGAACCAAGGGGATACCAATAGTGTCTCGACGAGAGTTGAGCGAACGTTGCTGCTTGTGGGACTCCGCAGCACGCGCCTGGCTTATGCACCCGTTCTGACTGCTGTTCATTGGCGACGAAGGCCGGCTTTGCGCCTCAAAACCGCAAATGGACGCCCACTGAGCGGCGACAGGTGACGTTTTCAGATGAATCACGTTTTACCCTCCATCGGGCGTGAAACGTCTGAAAACAAACACTCTGCAACAATCGTTCGAAGGGTTCAGGCTGGAGGAGTGCGCGTTAAGTTCGGGGGGAATGTTTTAGTGGCATATAAATCTACATCTACATACATACTCCGCAATCCACCATACGGTGCGTGGCAGAGGGTACCTCGTACCACAACTTGCATCTTCTCTCCCAGTTCCACTCCCAAACAGAACGAGGGAAAAATGACTGTCTATATGCCTCTGTACGAGCCCTAATCTCTCTTATCCTATCTTTGTGGTCTTTCCGCGAAATGTAAGTTGTACTACAGTCAGCCTCAAATACTGGTTCTCTAAATTTCCTCAGTAGCGATTCACGAAAAGAACGCCTCCTTTCCTCTAGAGATTCCCACCCGAGTTCCTGAAGCATTTCCGCAACACTCGCGTGATGATCAAGCCTACCAGTAACAAATCTAGCAGCCCGCCTCTGAATTGCTTCTATGCCCTCCCTCAATCCGACCTGTTAGGGATCCCAAACGCTCGAGCAGTACTCAAGAATAGGTCGTATTAGTGTTTTATAAGCGGTCTCCTTTACAGATGAACCACATCTTCCCAAAATTCTACCAATGAACCTAAGACGAGTATCCGCCGTCCCCACAACTGCCATTACATGCTTGTCCCACTTCAAATCGCTCTGCAGTGTTACGCCCAAATATTTAATCGACGTGACTCTGTCAAGCGCTACACTACTAATGGAGTATTCAAACATTACGGGATTCTTTTTCCTATTCATCTACATTAATTTACATTTATCTGTAATTAGAGTTAGCTGCCATTCTTTACACCAATCACAGATCCTGTCCAAGTCATCTTGTATCCTCCTACAGCCACTCAACGACGACACCTTCCCGTACACCACAGCATCACCAGCAAACAGCCGCACATTGCTATCCACCATATCCGAAAGATCATTTATGTAGATAGAAAACAACAGCGGACCTACCACACTTCCCTGGGGCAGTCCAAATGATACCCTCACCTCCGATGAACACTCACCATCGAGGACAACGTACTGGGTACTATTACTTACGAAGTCTTCGAGCCACTCACATACGGGAACCAATCCCATATTCTCGTACCTTAGTTAGGAGTCTGCAGTGGGGCACCGAGTCAAACGCTTTCCGGGAGTCAAGGAATATGGCATCCGTCTGATACCCTTCATCCATGGTTCGCAAGATATCATGTGAGAAAGGGGCGAGTTGCGTTTCGAAGGATCGATGCTTTCTAACGCCGTGCTGATGAATGGACAGCATCCCCTGGGTAATATCGTCATTCGGATGAACAAAAGTATGCATCTATCCTTGGCGACCATGTCCACCTCTACATACAGTTTGTTATTCCTCGGAACGATGGCTGTTACCAGCAGGACAATGGAACGTTTTACACAGGTCTCGGTCTAGATGCATGGTTCGAAGAGCGTCAGGATGGGTTTACCATACTCCTCTGACCACCAGACACTCCGGATTTAAACTAGGTCAAGAATATGTGGAACGACCTCGATCGGGCTCTTCGCGCCATGAACCGAGAAACACTGCGCAGCTGGCCACGGCACTGGAGTCGGCGTGGCTCCGCATCCCTGTCGATACCTTCCAGAACCTCATTAACTATCTTCCTGCACGTCCCGCGCTACGAAAGATAACTGTACGGGCTTTTGACCGGTGGTCATATTAATATGATTGGACAATGGTTATACCGCAGCTGATGCTTATGGCGAACCACGTTGCAGCACTAGGCTGCAGTAACATTTATACAATCACTCAATAGAGAGCTTTTATCTACGACTGAAATGCAAGTAATTAATTCTCCCTCTGACGACGTATTACACTGAAGAACACTCTAAAAAAAGAACAAGAAGCACTCAGCCATCATAACCCATAATAAGTGTGTGAAAGTACATCTCTATTTCCACTGCTGTTCAAAAATGGCTCTAAGCACTATGGGACTTAACATCTGATGTCATCAGTCGCCTACACTTAGAACTACTTAAACCTAACTAACCTAAAGACATCACACACATCCATGCCTGAGGCAGGATTCGAACCTGCGACCGTAGCAACATCGCGGTTCCGGACTGAAGCGCCTAGAACCGCTCGGCCACTCCGGCCGGCTCCACTGCTGTACTTCCTCAAAATTATACATATGTATACTTATTACGTACTGGCAGGGTGAGTGAAATCTGCGAGTACGCCTTCCTTTTATACTTTCCTGGTACCAAAAATGACGTAATTACACCCGTCTCGTATCTCAGGTGATGAAGAGGGGACGAGGAGTGGGGGAGAAGACATTTACAGTAGTGAGTGGCAGATCAGGAAACTTCGATGCTTCATCACACAATACTGTAATGCGTAGTGCAACGTGCACTGTTACCAAAACACGAATCGATGGACTGCAGTTCTCATCCATCGCGTGATGTCCCATCGCACGCGTGCAACCAGCTTCTACGGAAAACTGCGGCTACTATATAAACACGGAGTACGTTGCTACTTCTGTAAAACATTTAGATTAAAAATGCACATCTGCGAGATATACACTTTCAAGCACAATGCTGTCCGTAATATACAGAGATAAATGGAAGCTTTCGTTCATTACATTGCATAAATCATAACTGTGTCACGGACTACACGGAGCTACGTACCTGGATTGTGGAGAGATGTAAAAGATGTGTGAGTTATTTAATTGCTGTTGTACTGAAATGCCGGGAAATAGTGAAATGTTATAGTATTATGCTACTAATATGAAGTGCTATGTAATTCATTAGTATGAACAGTTCTTACGGAGGTGGTGTCCAGTGGAAGGAAGAGGCTAACAACTACCAAACCTCTAATATTGCAAGGAATCCAACACGATACGGTAAGGCAAAGCTCTAGACCATTAGACTAACCATGAATGCTCGTGCGCGCTACATCTGCAACATCCATCTATTCGAACCTGTCAGTACTTCATACGCCTAGTTATTATAGCTGCAGTCAGCCAAGCTACTTGGCTTCCATACGCTCTATCTGCTTCATTCGTTCCTCGGTGCTCACGCAGCCTAATACCTCGCATCAGAGATTAAGTTCCTGTCATTGCATCGTAATCGAAACACAAGCTGTCATTATCTAATATCATGAATGAAAAACCTGGACGACTATTTTTAGGGTTCCGTACCATAATCGATGAAAACATAACCATTATACGATCACTTTGTTGTCCGTATGTCTATTCTACTGTCAACAACATTTTTTTCTCAGGCACCGATAGACGTATGAAGCTGAAATTTATCTCACATTCTAAGGTCTACGATCCCTTGGCAGTGTAAAATATTTAAGCTTCTAATTCAGTGTAATTAACAGTTTTAGCCATTTGGGTCACATATTTTGATACACGCAAACTCACTCATCAAAACCTGTAGCGTACTCCCCGTGAAAGTAGAATAATGAAATTCGGCAAGCAGCAAGGTCCCACTGTGCAACTAAAGAAAGAAGTCCGAAAGTTGTTAATTTATGATTATATAAGGAGAAAAAATATTTTTATCACATGTTATGCGACTTTCTGTAAGTTAAGACACCTTCTTCTCAGGTCTTACAATAGCAAATGCGAAATTACACAAAAAATTTAAACTGAAAACGTAATATTAAAACAATCTCGAAAGTAGACACCTGAAATTTATATCACATACTACGGTCTGTGGTCACTTGGAGGTGCAAAAATTTAAGCTTCTAAGTCAATGAAATCAAAATATACGGTCCATTATATCACGTATCATGATACTCGCAAACTCACTCATCAAAATCTATAGTATACTTCCCGGTGACCTGGAATCATGAAACTTGGCAATAAGCGAAGTTTCACAATATAAGTAAGTGAAAAATGCAAAATTCGTAAATTAGTATTTAGGCTATATCAAACAAAATATATTTATCTGCATTTTGTTATCCGAGCGCCTGTCTGGTCCTTCATCTCAGGAATTACAATAGCAAATGCGAAATCACGCAAAAAATTTAAAGTGAAAGTCTTGGAATTCCCTGGACAGATATCTTTTCACTATCGATATCGATAACAGGAAAACTTGTCGAGATTCTCAATTCCCCGGATGGATGAACTGTGTGTTCAAGATGAATCACCTAAAACATGCACAGCAAATATTACGGAAATGGAAAGTGTAATTGCGGTGTGGTTTTCAGAGAACGGATTAGTAGTCAGTGGTTCGTAGTGTTAGTCAATAAACAGATTGTAATAATACTTAGAAAGTGTATTCTTGGTGCAAACACACACTATTGACATTAACTAACTAAAAGTAGGGTAAATTAGAATGTCAGTGGTGTTTATTGCAGGATTCTAGTGTGAGTAATTTACGAGATCTCGCATTTGAAAAGTTGCCACACCGACACTTGGACAGTTGCATTCTGACCAGTAACGAGACAATTAACTCTCACAGTTTGTGTTCAAAATGACCATCGGCAGTGGCAATGCACGCTTCCAGTCTGGTATAGAACGACTGCTGCACACGTGCTAGTATTTCAGCGGAGATGTACGGGCAGACTGCAGTAATACGTCGTTGCATATCAACACATGTAGTTAGCATGTCCTTGTAGACAGCGTCTTTCAGCTTTCACCACAGAAACAAGTTTGCAGGCGTCAAATCCAGGGAACGGGCCGGCCAAAGTACAGGTCCTCTGCGTCCAATCCAACGATTTGGAAACAATTCGTGAAGACATTGTAAAGGGTTCACCACTCTACTGGAGCAAATGTTGTCTCTATGTATTGCTCACTTGCTAGAACGACAATTCACAGGCGCTGCCTGAGACATAAAATATCTTTGCCCCTGTTAAAAAAGAACTGCAATAGAGTCGCAGGTCAGAGCAGTCTGCCGCAGTTGCAGTCACTTGCAGCTACAGTGTAGTTGTAGTCTGTCACTGGTACAGCGCAGTTTATAGTTAGTAGTTGTTAAAGTCACAGTGCAGAACAAATTGTAAGATTTTATTATATGGAACTGAATAATATTTGTCATCAGCCGCAGAGCTAAATGATACCATGGGATGAGATGATGATGAACAAATGAATGAGTGTTAATATAATGAAAAATCAACAGTGTAATTAAGTCAACCATCTATTATAAGGTAAAATTTATTATTTTTATTAGCATGCGCGTAGTTAAATCACTTGTCTTGTCTGAGATGCTAATATGAATTTGTTTCAATCTTTTCTTCTGTGATTCGTCAGCACCAGTTGACCCAGATTTCGAATATATTCAATTTTCCCGTGTAATGGACTGTAGATCTTTATCAATAAAGTAAAAAGTTTTCAAAATATAATTGTTTTTACCAGTCAACTATAAAAGTATAATTTCTCCTTAAGTCACTGCCAGTCCCGATCCAGTCATTTATCTAAATTAAAATATTCCAGAATTTTTGTCAGATCATAGTCATGTGCTCTTTAGTAATCAGACGACCAGCTGTGCAGCTGTGTCACCAATTAAAGTCAGTTTTTCTAGCAATTCAGATCTCAGACAAATGTTATCCAGTATTAGTAGATAGGCCAGCATTGCACTAAGCTGTGCCATTTACGAGCAGATATATAGACAACGTTATCCGGCGACGCCATCACGAGGTAAGAATTTTTCAGTTTATTTCTCATGGACACATTCAGACTGATTTCACAGGGCCATGGCGTAGCGCTGCTTACTTCAAAATTTATCAGTTTTTCATGAGTTAAGATTTATCACACAGCGGTTCTCGAATGACTACGTGACCGGCGATCGGATTTCCGTCGTCCAGGAGTTAGCGACAGATAGAGCGTTCCAACCGTTGCTTACGGAGACTCGGTGACTACGTTGAACATAATATCATGTACCTGTGTCACTTTGGAGTGTAGTGTAACAGTCGATAAAAGTTACTTGACATGCCATAATAATATTTAACTTACTTTTTGAAGTCCTTTCGTATATTACATGTAACGTGAATCGTGGTTGTCGTAATGAATGTAATATAAAATATGTAGGATGTTATTTGTCCATGCTGGATCTTGCGAACTCCGCGGCATTTAATGACAGTTGGTGACTGACGCCACAAATACCTTCTAAATGTTTTATTTTAGTAGCGTAGCCGGTTTCGGGCTACCATGCCCGTATTCAAATGGCTAATATTTTCAGTTACACAGATATTTTGACCAACAACGTGTTGTCTGCTTGAGTATTTAGTGCCACTTTATAAGTTGTTTCGAAAATAAAAATTCGCTAAAATGCTTGAGTTTATTTGTGTATGACACAAAATGGTGGTGTTGACTTAAATAGCTGTGTTCACTTGCAGAACAAAACGAATCGCCATCTACTGGAACTTAGGTAAGTGAACACAACTATTTCGCGTCATACATAAATAAATGAGAGCACTTTAGAGTATTTTTATCAAAGAAACAACTTATAAAGTGGCTTTCAAATAAAATGTATTCTTTTACAAGTCTTCTTCTACTGCTTTTTTTAAAGAACGGAAAAGGTTGGTACCGACTATGTATTAGTACTGCGAAACGGTTCTCAAAATGTCAAGCTTCTTAATGAATTACCTGCAACGCATGGGAGGGCTAATAAACGCCATACTCCTCAGAAACTAAGTCCATAAATCATTAGGTATCACAAATATATACATTGAGGAGCCAAAGAAACTGGTACACCTGCCTAATATCGTGTAGGGCCCCCGCGAGCACGAAGAAGTGGCGCAACACGACGTGGCACGGAATCGAATAATGTCTCAAGTAGTGCTGGAGGGAGTCGACACCATGAGTCCTGTACAGGGCTGTCCATAAATCAGTAAGAGTACAAGGGGGTGGAGTTCTCTTCTGAACAGCACGTTGCAGATATGCTCAATAATGTTCATGTCTGGGGAGTTTGGTGGACAGCGGAAGTATTTAAACTCAGATGAATGTTTCTGGAGCCACTCTCTAGCAATTCTGGACCTTTGGGATGTTGTATTGTCCTGCTGCAATTGTCCAAGTCCGTCGGAATTTACAATGGACGTGAATGGATGCAGGTTATCATACAGGACGCTTACGTACGTGTCACGTTTCAGAGTGGTATCTAGAAGGAATCAGGGGTGCCATATCAGTCCAACTGCACACACCCCACATCATTACAGAGCCTCCACCTGCTGACATGCAGGGTCCATGGATTCATGAGGTTGTATCTATAACCGTACATGTCCATTCGCTGTATAAAATTTGAAACAAGACTTGTCCGACCAGGCAGTATGTTCACAGTCATCAACAGTTCAATGCCGGTCTTGACGGGCCCAGGCGAGGCATAAAGCTTTTTGTCGTGCAGTCATCAAGGGTACACGAGTGGGCCTTCGGCTCCAAAAGCCAGTATCGATGATGTTTCGTTGAATGGTTCACACGCTGCCACTTGTTGATGGCCCAGCATTGTAATCTGCAGCAATTTGTGGAAGAGTTGCACTTCTGTCACGTTGAAAAATTCTCTTCAGTCGCTGTTGGTCCCGTTCTTGCAGGATTTTTTTTCTTTTCTTTTCTTTTTTTTTGCGGTCGCAGCGATGTCGGAGATTTGATGTTTTACCGGATTCGTGATATTCACGATACATTCTTGAAATGATCATACGAGAAAATCCCTACTTCATTGCTACCTCGAAGGTGCTGTGTCCCAGCAGTCGTGTGCCCCGACTATAACACCACGTTCAAACTCACTTAAATCTTGATAACCTGCAATTGTAGCTGCAATAACCGATTTAACAACTGCGCCAGACACTTGTTGCGTTATATAGGCGTTGCCGACCGCAGCGTCGCATTCTGCCTATTTACATATCTCTGTGTTTGAATACGCATGCTAATACCAGTTTCTTCAGTGTAGAATAGGGATACTAATTTCTGTATTTTTGAATGACTTGAAAAACAGTATGTGTATTGGTTCTTCGAAGTCTCAATATCATATAGAATCACGAATTCGTATTGCCCTACAATATGATGTACACCGTTGGCAGCGAGTTTATTTAAAATAATAGGCGCAGACGCAGCACAGCAGTTGCTTTGTTAATGTTGCGGTGGTGGGTCTGGGGAGAGGGGTTTACCAGCCGCGCGCCTCGGCTGCCCTGCCAGCATCTTTTCGGAGTGAGGCTGGCACCTCCTTTCAGACTCTCGTACAAAGCTGGCGCGCGAGTAGCGGCGCGCCCATCAGCGTTGCGCTGCGCGCATTACGGCTGCGGCCGTGGCGCTATAAGGGCCGGCTGCCTGCTGCTCTTTTCAGCCACCGCGGTACGGCAGGCACTGCCACTGCCCGCCACTCCGCTAGCACTACGCACGCTGCCGCTGGAGGTGGCGCCACCGCGGCTACGCGTGTTTCTGTTTAACTCGTCCCTCCTCCCACTACAGCTGCGGCCGTCATCAGGAAGCTTTTCTTTCTCTTGCTGAGCAGCAAAGGAGTGTGCCGACTCATCTGAAGTCGTAAAATAGGGGAAAGGAAAGGATACAGCGGAGGTGGTACATTCACACGAATTGTCTCAGGCGGGACATGACACTGGCGCGCTATTAGAGAGTTATACTGGCTTCCGATCGCCGTTTTGTTATATCTGTAGCAGAACTTTAGTAATTCCAGCTGAAGATCAACCACTTATGGCATAGAACCACGAAATAGATCACTGCCTTTTTTACACTAAAACGATAATAACAGATATCCACAATGAGAGAATCATTAATAATTCTAATAATAATGACAATACATAAAAACTAAGGGAATGTCACACCCACCCACGCATACTACAACCCACCCGCATACACACACACACACACACACACACACACACACACACATATATATATATATATATATATATATATATATATATATATATATATATATATATATATACCAAACCACCGTTACCCCTCCCATGATTTCACAGTCCACCTTGCTTAAATTTACAGCAAGCTCGTGTCAATGCAAAGTAAGAAATGCTATGCAAATTGGAATGCTAAGCATGACATATACTTGTCTGGGGACCTATACGTGTTCGTCTACTGCCTACACGAGAAACAACGTCCTCGCAAAAGCACAGTAAACATAAAAACCAAATGATAAACCGCAATCCTACAAGGTGACAGTTACTGAATAACATGAAAGAAACGTAAATTAGTTACCGACTACGGCGTGCACACACTTCATTCGATATGTAAACGTCACCACAGATATTCAGATCTAGATTATAGACGTTCGATATGCCTGCCATCATTGCCAATGATGTGGCGCAAACGAATAGCGAAATTCTGCATGTCCCCCGGAAGTGTCGGGACATAGATGCTGTCGATGACCTCCTGAATGGCTGCTTCCAGCTCAGAATTGGTTTTGGAAATATTACTGTACACTTTGTCTTTAACATAGCCTCAAAAAAAAAGGAGTAGCATGTATTCAGATCCGAAAAATATGGCGGCTAATCGACGCCCATGCCAGTGGCCTATGGTTACACCAGAGCCAGAATGCGGTCCCCAAAGTGCTCCTCCAGGACATCAAACATTCTCCTGCTTCGATGTATCGAGCTTCGCCTTGCAAGAACATCTTGCCGAAATCAGGGCCACTTTGGATAATGGGGATGAAACCATCTCAAAATTTTCACGTACCCTTCGGTCGTCATCGTGCCACCAAGCAATATCGCACAAATTATTCCGTGACCGGACATTGTACACCGCATAGTCACCCGCTGAGCGTGAAGAGGCTTCTCGATCGTGAAATGCGAATTCTCAGTCCCCAAAATGCGCCAATTTTGCTTGTTGACAAACCCATCCAAATGAAAGTGGACTTCGTCGCTAAACCAAACTATACCAGCACACTAATTCGCCGTGCGGTTAAAGGCGCTGCAGTCTGGAACCGCAAGACCGCTACGGTCGCAGGTTCGAATCCTGCCTCGGGCATGGATGTTTGTGATGTCCTTAGGTTAGTTAGGTTTAACTAGTTCTAAGTTCTAGGGGACTAATGACCTCAGCAGTTGAGTCCCATAGTGCTCAGAGCCATTTGAACCACACTAATTCCCATCATGCCCCACAGCCAATCGTGAAGTTTGAAAATCCTAACGCAAACCGTTCAGAAGTTATGACCATGTCATTTCATATAGTTTAATAATTGTCAACTAGTATAATTGTAAATTATACAATTGAAATGCTGTGCGTTATACGTCTCAAAACAAAATGAGTGTTGATGAACATCTTTTATTTTATTTTGTATCCTACCAATAATGCCTTATTTAAATAGGTGAAACATGTTTGCTTAAAAACATTCTGCCCGAAAAGGGGTATGGTATTTATCATCTGCATGATAAACGTAAATAAGACAACAAACTGTTGTATGGTCACGTTAGTGTTCATGTAGGAAGCAGCACAGCGGATGACGAAAAAACTTCACAGTTACGTAGAGTGAAGACAACAAAGCATTTGATACTAAAAATGTGTTTATAAACTTCGCTAATTAAGAAGTAGGAAAATTACCATAGTAATTTAATGTATGATACGAGGGTGGGAGAGTGACGATAAGCAAATAATGGTGATAGATAGCTACATAGGAAATTTTCTCTGACTTTTACTCTTCGATTTCGAATTAAAGCGTTACTAGGTATCACCAAGGTGTCAATTTCCCTTTAAAGGAAGTATTTCTAGGAACTTGAACGCTTTCGCACTCAGAGATACACTTGCAACGTCAAGATGGCCTTCAGGAAGACACCAGAGGCTGACAACATATCGTTCCGGATACGTCCTACCTTCCTGCAAAATGACACTCCGGTGGGCCATAAAAGTTATGTAACTGTGTCCTTAGGTCAATTTTCTTCAGAAGCCGAGGTTTTGACCAGCATCCAAAGTCGGAGGTGGACACATTTGCTCACCTTTAACAATCCCATGAAGAAGTCAACGTGCATTACGTGCAGCCTCCGGACCACGTGGACCAACAGCTTAGGTGCCACATTGCAGCAGTATACCTGACAGCAGAAGAGTCGAAAGTCTGAGGAAAGCTGTCGGCTTTCAACAATAAGACCTAGCAATTATTGATCATTAACTGCGACAGATTGATCAATAAATATTACAATGATAGGTCGAAAGAAAGACTGCAACCGAAGCTCAAAACCTACATTTTGCCACTCAGATAATGCTGGAGTTGTGCTATCGTCGGAGCACCATTTAAAAGAATCTCTCTCACAAACACACGCCTTCATTCCTCTTTTATTTCAGAATGTATTGTGTGCCTGTTTTCCTCTTTGGCTGAGCAGTTACTGCCAGTAGCAGTTGAACAATTTAATCACATGGATAAAATCCTTTTGGAAACGTCATTTTTAAACAGATACCAGTATTAAAACCGACTTCTTGCAGTCATCCTCTTCATTGCCTGAAAAGGACCGTTGCAAAAACGGACGAAACTTCTGTTTTTAATAGTACTTTTATTTCAAAATAATGTGGCCTATCACCCAAAACGATTATATTCAAATTGACATTGAACGTAGAAGACTTCGCACTTACTCTTACAACACTTTAATCACACGTTGAAAAAAATTTCAGTTCTATCTCACTAACTAAGTTCTTTTTCTGTATCTGAGGGTTTTATTCAGTATACACGATTTTCTAGCCCGTCTATTCCTTATGACGCGACTCGGGCGTGGACATCATAAGATAAAAATAAAACCTGAACCATAGATGCTGTGTAACACTTCAACAACTGTTCTACGCAAAGCAGTAAATGACGCGCTACAGTGTTTCAGGTGTTATTTTGTTATGATGATGACTAGGGCTGAAATGCGTCATGAGGAGCAATAAACACGCTGTGATCTGGACGATTTGTGTGTAGGTGCTAAAATGAACTTCGGCTAACATAACGAACTGAAATCTTATGTAATGTGGACCAAACTTTATGTTTTGTTATGGCCACGCGGACAATATGTTGGTTATTCCGGACTGGATCCTAGTGCATAGTCCAGTACCAGCTTACCACAGCATTCGAATTTCTTCCATTCTATGGTACCACACGCGCATTACTGCCGCAGCAGCATGTCTTGTAAGAGTCGTGCAGCTACGTTCTGAATAGCCCTCTCCTTCATACCGATCAATCTGTCCCGTTCCAACTCCATCATTTGTTAAAATTCTTCCCACTGACATATTCAAGGCGTACTGACGCTTGATTTCAGGCTTCAGTTGCATTTGATGACCTCCTTTTGTTTAATCTCTATGAAAGATAGTTTTTCAGTCTTACATGAGTGGAAACTGCGGATTCTAAGCGTGAAAATGTGTATACACTACCAATCACTCACTGTTGTACATTGTTCTACCAAATGTATCCAGTTTGGATTCACTTGGGCTTTCGGTTCTGGGTAACTTTCACAAATAGTAGTGCTGATCCATTCAACTGTTCAACCCGCTACGTTGGGCAAATGGTACGTAGTTTCCGAATTCGGTTTAAGGAAAATTTGAACACCAAGGGTTCTATATCCGCGCTTACCACTCATCTATGCGAAACTGGACATACTATTTCCGATCAGGCCACTAATTTAATGATATAACATAACGGTTATCGTTCTGAAGGAGGTCCATATTTTGTGCTCCTTAAAACAATGACACCGTCACACCCTGAATGACCAATTGGAACCCTGACATCGTGATATCCTCACAAATTTGGATTGCCTGTGCCCTACCCTCTCCTCCAGTTTCCGTCAGTAAGCTCTTCCGTTAGGTATAGTTTTTCTTTTTTGTGTACTGGTCCTTCAGTTTATGATCCCTTTGTCAGCAAACCTCTGCATATGTTTGCACTAACTACGTATGGTATTAATTTATGACCATCGATTGGTTACTTGTCTCCATTTGATTGTTCCTCTAATGTCTTTTGTTACAGTTTTAATGACTTTTATGGGTCACTCTGTAATATTGTATTACTCATCGTTTACTACACGTTCATGTGCTACTGTCATGAGCATCTAAGGAAAGAGGTAGAAGGGCAGTGAAATTACCACTAGGTGCTAAATAGTTGGAGGTCCACGATTCTTCATAGGTTGTGGGGTTCGACAGATGGTGGATTGTGGCAACTCTGCCGGAAGAGCACAATGCTGCTGGTGCACGCAGAAGTGTTTCAGAGCACACCGTTCATCGCACATTGTTGAACGTGGAGTCCACAGCAGACTACCTCTACGTGTTCACATGTTGACGCTACGACATCGTCAATCATGATTGCAGTGGGCACGAGTCCACGGGGTTCGACCGTCGATCAATGCGAACATCTTTCTCTTTGGGTGAATCACATTTTTACTAAACTGCGTCGATGGTCGTCTCCAAAAACGCGGTCATCGAGGTGAATGGCAGTAGGGGGCAACAGGGGCGCCACCCCTCTCTGCACTGTTGCCAAATTTATTCAAGATGGCAGATACAAGGTGGCGGCCATAGATGTGGCAACATTGCAGTGACGTTATGGTGAGAATTTCAAATTTTGGCCGGAAAATAGGTCAACTGGGCTACCTCAACTAACTCAAACCCATCCTGTCCCCTCCTCTCCCCTCTGCTTCCCTCTGCTCCCCTCCGCCATCTGGAAATCGGTGGGAAAAGGACTCAGTCTGTACTGGGCTACTGGATAGGACAGATATAAGAATTTATTTTGTATGCATTGTTTATTTAAACAATTTGAGTTTTCATAGACAGTAGCTTCATCCAGTGTGTTCATCATGAAGTCTGGAGTCCAGCTGACCTAGTTCACAACATTATCATTAGAGGGCACTGTCGACCCTGCCCCTCTCACCTCCAATGACATAGTCCAAGATGGCAGTCTGGGGAAAAACGGCGGGAAATTTGCTCAGTGTTTGTCTACCTGCTGGACTGGGGAATTTGGACGTAATTGTTTACTGTGTGCACTGTGTGTTCAATGGATGAGATGCGTGCGCTGGAGAAGGAGGAATTGATAGAGTATATTAGCTGTAATAATGTAGCTGAAGACTCTATCCATGGCCACCTGCACAACGTTTGGAAAGCAATGATATTTGGTGAATATATGAGTAAGAAATATGTTTCATCAAATAATGAAGATGCAACACGATGGGTCTAAGTCACACATCGCAACTCATGCTGATAAATGCGTGTGCTGTAACTGTAGACCATTTGATAAAAGTCCAGTCAGTCTTCCACAGTGCGAGAGACAAGACGTTCACTCGCTCTGGCACGTGGCCTATGGGGCCACGGGGACTCTGGGGCAGGTAGCGCGCCGGGCTCACAGTACTGGCACGCGGTAGCCACAAGCCACAGGGCAGCCACACGCTAAGTATTCCCTGTCATGTTGGAAATACCCACAGTCTTGCTCCCTCCCATCCCTGGCGCACAGATACCCTTCATCGTTGACCACGAACTGCTTTGGGAGTTATTAAATCTGGTGTTTAAGCAATGTGCGGAATATTATCACATATGTAACTCAAAGATGGCGCAGGAACTAAATGCACCTCTGCACACATCGAGCGAGAGAGCGTTGCAAATGATGCAAGAGTATTTAAACAATTTTTGATGTAATTACACTCTTTATTCCTTGGAATACCACCACCGCACTTGAACACAGACTCTAAAAAGACATCACGACACATTTGTAAAACCATCCCTGAGACACTTCGCGCGCTTTTGTGGGAAACACCCTTGTCTTTGAGTATGAGCTACTTCAGGAACTACTCAATCCAACTGAATATGTCTCTAAATACGTTTTCAAAACGATCGCTGCACAGTAGTTTGCTTCAATTTTGCAGTGTATACCGCCGCACAGTTGAATACATACTCCAAAAAAAAAAAAAGCAGCACCCTTGCGGAAACTCTCAGTGTTCTTCCACTACTCTGGAATATTTGCATGCATACATAGATGAGGTAAAGTGTTTAACGCCTCAATACACGTGCTAATGTTGCCTTCAAAAATTTGTTTTGAACACACTCTCACACAAAACACTGCACTGCCTTCCCAGGTGCACATGAAATGTAAATACGTTACGACAAATACACTCGAAAATACATCGACCGGCAATATTGTTTATACATTGAAACTAAAGTACACCATGTCGAAACTCTGAAGACGATCACGGAAAAAAATCTTGTTAAATACACTAACACAGTAGTCTGCTGCATGAGGCATGGTCGTAACTCGGGGCCCGCAAAGCAGCGGCGCATCCGTCGGCAGCCGCAGCTCGCCACAGGGTGAAGTGACGACCGGAAGCCGGGCTTTCCACGAGTGAGCGAGAACCGTGGCCGGCAGACTGGCACCAAATTTTCCTGCGTGCTCAGTCCAGCATTCATCTGCATGTGTGGTGGAATGCTGCGCTCCTATTGGATCCTTCGGTAAAATGGCAGATAGACGGGGTGGAGGCTATATAAACCCTCGTCGTGTCACTGAAATGATACAGGATTTGTGGTGGACATAATTAAAACAAACGCGTTTCTCGTTGCGGCGGAATCCTCTCACAAAATTTCAGTTGCTGTGTTGGCAGAAGAGCCAACACCGTGTTGCTAGAGGAGGCCGAAATGCACGCGTTTAATTACACGCAGACTGGCGTGAGGTCTGGAACAGGTCAGAGAAATAAGACTAGCAAAACAGGAGGTAACTGGTAGAATACTTAACTTTAATCCACAATTGGTGAACATCTCTCTGGACTGTACATCATTTCCATCTTAATTTAAACCGGTAATGGCGTCTTGCTAGGTCGTAGCAAATGACGTAGCTGAAGGCTATGCTAACTATCGTCTCGGCAAATGAGAGCGTATTTGTCAGTGTAGCATCGCTAGCAAAGTCGGCTGTACAACTGGGGCGAGTGCTAGGAAGTCTCTCTGGACCTGCCGTGTGGCGGCGCTCGGTCTGCAATCACTGACAGTGGCGACACGCGGGTCCGACGTATACTAGCTGACCGCGGCCGATTTAAAGGCTACCACCTAGCAAGTGTGGTGTCTGGCGGTGACACCACATCAGTAACCGACTTTCTCCTCCGAATGCGTAAATATTTTGTTGACGCCGTCCTACATAGGGAGAAACGATCACCACAACAAAATAAAGGAAATCAGAGCTGCATGGAAATATATGGTAGTTTGTTTTTTCGCGCGCCATACGAGATTGGAATAATAGAGAATTGCGAAGGTGGTTCGATGAACCCTTTGCCAGGCACTTAAATTTGATTTGCAGAGTATCCATGTAGATGTAGGTGTACGTGGTGAAGTCACTCTCATTCTGCCTTCGTCGGTTCGCTTGTGTAGTTGATTGTGTATTCATGTGCCAATTTTTTTCCGAAAAAAAAAGAAGCATACAAATTCCAGCGACAGTGGTAGCAACAGCAGCAAACGCCTTCGTCAGGACAGTCTACCATATAAGTTAATTGTCCTAATCATTCAAAGTACCTGTGTATGGACCGTAATTTTAGTATCCCTTACAGCACTTTTTAGGTCGTAGTCGGTAGAGGCATATCTCCATACTACCGAACTTTTGAAGGGATCGTTGCTGTAATTTTGGCGTGTGACGAATTTTTATTCCGTAACTGGTATTATAGTCCTTTTTGTCTTGTCGTTGTAGCGTCGTTCCTGAGATTTTGGCTGATCTAGATCGGCAGCTGGAGGCTGAGAGAGTACTGCGGCAACACCCTCCAGCAACTATAACCGAGTCGGCGCAGGAAGGACGTGAGTGCATTTATTTCTAATTTTATTTTTCTTCATTTCTTTAGCATGTGGCTGTTAGAGAATATATATATTTTTTTGTTCGCGTAACGTGCTATGATTCTAATGATGAGGGTTGGGGAATGTATATACATTTATTTTTCGTAACATGAAGCATTCAGTTGCCTGAGACATATTCTTTGCTTTTCTAGGTGTTTGTGTGGATGGGGAAGAAGATTCAAGGGTGTGTGTCGAGGCCCAGGACCAGGAGCAATCGAGTCAGTTCTGTAAGTGTCAGAGTACAATTTTCATATTCAGTGTATTTCATATATAAATAATTCCAGTGAACTAGAGAATACGCTTTTCTGTTTATATTTCAGTGAGTTAACGAAAACGACTTACAGTACAATTTTATGTATGTATGTCTCTAAAATTTGCAAGAAGTGATTACACGCAATAATTTATTGTTGTAGGTAGCGTCAGTGACCAACGTAATTGGCCCCAAGGCGAGGGTGAGATACCACAGTGGGTGCATGAGATGGCGGCTGCTGAGGAAGCTGAAAGGCAGCGTCATCTCGCCCTTTTGGTGGAGGATGAGAAAATACTGGGTTGGATGGGAGTGCTACTGGAAAACCAGGCTAAACTGGTCAATCCTTGGACCCAGGCCTAAAAGATTATTCTTTTAATTATAACTTTGAAGGTTATTAGTTTAATTAACGTGATTACAATGTAACTGTTGTCTTTACAGCATATAATTATTATTATTCTGAAATAATGTCATTTGGTACAGGATCTATTTTTTAAAAAATCTTGAGCATTGTTCTCAATTTCTTTCGTTATTCGTATGCTACAGAGGTACCACAGTCCCCACCAACGCCACAACAGCTAGCTGTGACACGAGTGCCTAGAGCGGTGGTTGAGGGGGCAGGAATGGGACTCGCGCCCGCGCGGTATGCGCCACCGTGCAAAGCATCGCTCCTGCTGCACTAGAGCTAAAGCTGTGGCCGCTGCAGCGCCTGTCACTGCACCATCGCATACCCTCAGGCGGCCATTGGCCGTTCAGTCGGAAGAAAAAGAAGAAGTACAGCAACGATCTCCCTCCCCCCGGGATCGTGGTGGTGAAGGCTCCACCATGCAGCAGCAGCATCACCGGACACCGTCGCCGCAATCATTGTGTTCCCACTGGCTCTCACTGCCGCCAACTCTTCCTACTCCAGCCCTAAGTGTTCGCCTCGCGGGCAAAGTATGTGTGTCCCGACGCGTAATCCTGTGCACCTTGCCGAATCCGGCAGAATGGACCTCGTCATCCTTTATTAGTGGTAGTATTATTATTAGTTCTGGATATGACTCTGTGGCTAGCGGCATTTCTCTTTCTTGTCCTTTTAGAGAAGGACATCAGGTTAGAGAGACAACACCGCAGTTTGAATACTCGGTGATTGCAGACGCCTTTGAGGAACGAGGATCGAGAACCCAGCAGGACGGTACCGCGACGCAGTCGGGTTTCTAAGGGAGTGCTTTACTATGGTGGAGTTGGAGCTACTCAAAGTAGTCACTGATCTGCGGCATTCCGCCAATAAATGAATGCAGTGCGCTGGTCTGCGTCGAACTACCGCACCCCCTCCCCCCACCCCCCCTCCGAAGTTGTCTGTGGCACTGAAGAGACAAGTCTTCATTATCTTTTGGAGAAAATGGCGTGTTAACACGGAGCACGTCAATCGCCGAGTCGTTTCGTGAATCCACCTTGAGTGCTGTTATACTGGTCCAGTTTGCCCAGATGGAAGGGAGAGGGTCAGCTAAAGCCTCAGCCAAATTCTACACCTGGACATTTAAACACATGTCTATGATCCAGTAAATGGAGGATCTAGCTATATCAGGCTCCCTACCGATATAGCTAATAAGCAGGCATGCATTAATGTAATCCTGGCGTGCGAGAGAAATTACAATTACAGAGATCATCCAGAGCATCCCATTACATGTCATGTAGGTGATAATATTCATGGATGTTACAAATTTCATACTATCGAGTTCCTCATCAAGATCCAGGACATACCTAAATGAGGCACAGAATATAAGAATATTGGCTCACGTTTATGGCGTGGAGAAGAAAAGCATGTCAGATGAGAAGGACATTCATACAGTCATTGGCCGCCTCCATTTCTCAATATTTTCAGGTGAGCATGAGATGCACTTAAACATGCCACTGTTCTCTGAAGGTGATAATTATCCTTATATTTGTATCAAAGACATGTCCCGACTCCTATTCTCTCAACTTAATAACTGCTAGTGTAAAAATCGTATTTGCTTAAGGAGCCTGAATTATTTTTCCCCAGACAAGTTACTAGCAGAGCATCTAGTAGAGTATACTTCCAAGGACGCAGTATGTGTACTTATGCCTACAGAGGAAGACAAATTCATAAAGCTCAAGAATGCGATGCCCATTTGTAGTGTATACCGACTTTGAATGCCTCCTCGCTCCTGTAACCCGCTGTGAACGTGATCCCACAACCTCACATACCGCCTTTACTGAAAAAAAAGTACCATATGTGACAGTGTACTAAATTGTATCTACGATTCGATTCTTAACCGCTACAAATCTTATGTCGGGGATAATCCTGAGGTTTGTCTGGTCACTGAGCTCGATAAACTCTCATGGGAGGCTGGTAAGCTTTGCAGTGACAATGTTCCCATGACGAAATCTAAGGAGAATTAAGATTTGCACAATAACGCGGTCATATTTGTGAGAAAAGCTGAAACTCCTCGTAGGGACCACTGTCATCGTAGAGGGAAATTCCATGGAACTGCTCACAATACTTGGAATTTGAAGTACCGATTACCGAGGTACACACCCGTTTTCTTCCATAATTTAAGTGGGTATGACGCTCACTTTGTAGTTGAGCACTTGGCTGATTTCAGCATGTAGAAATAATAATGTGAGACACCTGAGAGTGTCGAGAAATACATTTCATTCTCCAAACGAATGACGCCAAGAATTACGCTCCGCTTCCTTGACAAGTTACGTTTTATGCAGGCGCCACTCCAGAAACTCGTGAAAATCTATCTCGGGGGAATATGCATATCTTTCAAGCTACATTTCCGATGAGGAAAAGTTTCAGCTTGTGATTAGGAAAGCGGTTTACCCATACAAGTATGTGGATAGTAAGGAAAGCTCAATGAAACCAGGCTACCCGACATAGCTACATTCTCCAACAAGCTCACGGGTGATGCTATAAAGGATGCAGAGTATGAGCAAGCCGCGAATGTGTGGTGCGAATTCAACATCTCCACTTTAGGAGAGTACACAGGGCTCTGCGTAGTCACAGACGTGCACTTGCTTGCGGGCGCTTTCGAGAAATCGCGGAGTCTATGCATGACCACATATTCTCTGGATCCCGCCTTTTTTTACATGGCACAAGGGTTGTCTTGGGACGCAAATCTCAAGAAAATGAAAAGCAGCATCGAATTATTGACCGATGCTGAAATGCTTTTTTCTTTGAGCGATGGGTCCATGGGGGACTTTTCCAATGTGTCCTCGGGTATGCGAAGGTAAATAACCCACGTATGGGTGAGAGGTTTGACACATCACTTGATTCGAGTCACTTAATGTACTTGAATGTAAATAACTTATACGAGCACGCCATGGGTGAGGTTCGATGAGTGCCCGAAGATGAATGCAAGGGATTAGGTGGAAAAATCATGGGGGTATGGCAGCTAATTCTGACGTAGGATATGTAGTGGGCGCAGAACTCACATACCCTATTAGTTTGCACGATGCGCACCCCGATTTGCCCCTGTGTCCAGAGCAACTAGTTCTGCGAGAAGGCTCCACCCCAAAACTGGTGACAATGCTATCAAATAAACGGAGATACGTTATTCATTAACGTAGTCTCCAGCAATGTCTCAGCTTGGGGATGGAGCTGGTTTTGGATGACCTGGGCTATCTCCTTCAAGCAGTCCCCCTGGCTGAAGGAGTATATTGATTTGAATACGAGACAGGGAGCTTCCGCCATGTGTGACTTTGAGAAAGATTTTTATAAATTAATAAATAATTCAGTTTTCCGTAAAACAATAGAGAATTTGTGGGAACGACGTAAAATTATGATTAGAACCAAATGGGATGGATGTTATGGCGTAAGAAAATGCATCGCCAGATCAAATTTTAAGCGGGTCGCGATATTCAATAACATCTTTGCCGCTGTGGGGTTGGGGAGGACGGTAGTAGACTTAACGAAACCTATTTATGTGGGGACGTGCATAATAGACCTACCCAAACTCCACATGTACCGCTTTCATTATGACTTTGTGAAACCTCATTTCGCACATCCTAAATTACTTTATATTGATACAGATATCATCCTCTATTGGGTGAAGAACTGCGATCCATATAAAGTAATGAGGTACCATGATAATGAATTCGAAACATTATCATACACGCCTGATAATCCTTACGGTATTGTTCCACAGAACAAGAAGGTTATCGGACTTATGAAGGATGAGGCGAATGGTTTGGCGATTGTGAAGTTTGTAGGTTTGCGATCAAAAATATATGCTTATCGCAAATGGTTCAAATGGCTCTGAGCACTATGGGACTCAACTGCTAAGGTCATTAGTCCCCTAGAACTTAGAACTAGTTAAACCTAACTAACCTAAGGACATCACAAACATCCATGCCTGAGGCAGGATTCGAACCTGCGACCGTAGCGGTCTTGCGGTTCCAGACTGCAGCGCCTTTAACCGCACGGCCACTTCGGCCGGCTTGCTTATCGCACATTGTAAGGTGCCACCCAGAGGCGGGTTGAGGGTGTACGTCATATAGCATCGGGACTCTATAGAAAACTATTTGCGGAGCCTGTAGAGCTGTGTTCATGGTGCTGTACCGCAGCTGCTGCACGTGGTACAGCAGACTAGCATTCGATCGAGAGGACGTGACGTGTACACTGTGCTGCAGTCTAAAATCGGTCTGTCGCCTCATGATGATAAAAGGGTCATTTGTGATGATGGTACTGAAACTCTCCCATACTCACACTTCTCACTTCCAGCGATAGAAGGGGAAGGGTGTGGGCTCTGAGTGAGAGGGAAAGAGATAGAGAGAGAGAGAGAGAGGGTGTGTGTGTATGTTTATGTGTCTCTGTGTGTGTGTGTTTGTGTGTATGTTTGTCACATACATATTTATTTCTTTGTTTATTTATGTGTACTGTGTACACATGTATATACACATGCACACACACACACACACACACACACACACACACACACACACACAAACGCCATGTGTGGAAAGAAAAGATAAAAAATTATATATATATATATATATATATATATATATATATATATATATATATATATATATATATATATATGACCGGTATATTTGAAACGGCAATAAAAACTAAACGAGCAGCGATAGAAATACACCGTTTGTTGCAATATGCTTGGGACAACAGTACATTTTCAGGCGGACAAACTTTCGAAATTACAGTAGTTACAATTTTCAACAACAGATGGCGCTGCGGTCTGGGAAACTCTATAGTACGATATTTTCCACTTATCCACCATGCGTAGCAATAATATGGCGTAGTCTCTGAATGAAATTACCCGAAACCTTTGACAACGTGTCTGGCGGAATGGCTTCACATGCAGATGAGATGTACTGCTTCAGCTGTTCAGTTGTTTCTGGATTCTGGCGGTACACCTGGTCTTTCAAGTGTCCCCACAGAAAGAAGTCACAGGGGTTCATGTCTGGCGAATAGGGAGGCCAATCCACGCCGCCTCCTGTATGTTTCGGATAGCCCAAAGCAATCACACGATCATCGAAATATTCATTCAGGAAATTAAAGACGTCGGCCGTGCGATGTGGCCGGGCACCATCTTGCATAAACCACGAGGTGTTCGCAGTGTCGTCTAAGGCAGTTTGTACCGCCACAAATTCACGAAGAATGTCCAGATAGCGTGATGCAGTAATCGTTTCGGATCTGAAAAATGGGCCAATGATTCCTTTGGAAGAAATGGCGGCCCAGACCAGTACTTTTTGAGGATGCAGGGACGATGGGACTGCAACATGGGGCTTTTCGGTTCCCCATATGCGCCAGTTCTGTTTATTGACGAAGCCGTCCAGGTAAAAATAAGCTTCGTCAGTAAACCAAATGCTGCCCACATGCACATCGCCGTCATCAATCCTGTGCACTATATCGTTAGCGAATGTCTCTCGTGCAGCAATGGTAGCGGCGCTGAGGGGTTGCCGCGTTTGAATTTTGTATGGATAGAGGTGTAAACTCTGGCGCATGAGACGATACGTGGACGTTGGCGTCATTTGGACCGCAGCTGCAACACGGCGAACGGAAACCCGAGGCCGCTGTTGGATCACCTGCTGCACTAGCTGCGCGTTGCCCTCTGTGGTTGCCGTACGCGGTCGCCCTACCTTTACAGCACGTTCATCCGTCACGTTCCCAGTCCGTTGAAATTTTTCAAACAGATCCTTTATTGTATCGCTTTTCGGTCCTTTGGTTACATTAAACCTCCGTTGAAAACTTCGTCTTGTTGCAACAACACTGTGTTCTAGGCGGTGGAATTCCAACACCAGAAAAATCCTCTGTTCTAAGGAATAAACCATGTTGTCTACAGCACACTTGCACGTTGTGAACAGCACACGCTTACAGCAGAAAGACGACGTACAGAATGGCGCACCCACAGACTGCGTTGTCTTCTATATCTTTCACATCACTTGCAGCGCCATCTGTTGTTGAAAATGGTAACTATTGTAATTTCGAAAGTTTGTCCGCCTGAAAATGTACTGTTGTCCCAAGCATATTGCAACAAACGGTGTAATTCTATCGCTGCTCGTTTAGTTTTTATTGCCGTTCGTTTCAAATATACCGGTCATTTTTGAAACACCCTATATATATATATATATATATATATATATATATATATATATATGTGTGTGTGTGTGTGTGTGTGTGTGTGTGTGTGTGTTTGTGCGTGTGTGTGTGAAAAAAGTAAAAGAATTTAAGAAAAGAATAAACAAAGATATTTATATTTATTGAAAATCAAACAGAAAGAAATATTTGTATATTTATTTACTCATATGCAATGGATGTGCAGTCTGTAGATATGTATATCTACGAACCATGTGTGTCTTGTAAATAGAATAATTTTTAAGTTTTCACCTGCAGCTAGTCATCCAAAGCTGATTAGTTTTTAAGTGTATATTTCCATATAGCTCACAGTACATCACAATTCTTATTGCAGAAACCTTTGGTATTAGGGCTGTGCAAATTGGTTTCTAAGTGTACACAATTTATCAGTATTATTGTAAAAGGTATGCTACAAGGACTGTTTAATTTAGTTGTTGTATTAAAGAAAGAAGTACCTCCGCATTAGTTTTTGGCATAGATTTATATATCTGGAAAAATTGCAAACATTCTCGTCCAGTGCTACTGGAAAAATATTGTAAAAACAATTCTCAACCAGTGTTACTGTTGTAGAATCAAGTGAAAGGTATCTCTGCATTGGAACAGCAGAGTCAGATTGTACCTCAAGAACTATATTGTACCTGAACTGTTATCTCAAGAACTGGATTATAATCTCAAGAAATATATTGTATCTGTGTGAACTGAAAAAACGAAAAAAATCGTTACCATACCTTTTTGTTGTTGTTATTTACAAAAAATCTATCCGCTATTGCACTGTTTATGTGCCGTATATATAAAGGCTGTGTGACATTAATTTTTCTAAGATGACTGCTGTTAAGGAGATGAAGTTTAATACAGAGAATAACAAAATACTATAGAACTGTTGTATGGAATTACATCTATTGTGCAGCACATATTGGGTAATGGGAGTGGGAGGCATGTGACCACGTCCATTTCCAAGGGCATACAGTTAACATGCCTAAACTTATATCACAGACATAATATCTGCACGAAACTGTGTACTGTCAAAGAGGGAACAGGCTGAAGAGAAGTCATACACGTATTATGAGATAACAATTCATTTATTTCTCATATAATTTTAAAGTAATTTTACATTTTCAAAAAAATGGTTCAAATGGCCCTGAGCACTATGGGACTCAACTTCTGAGGTCATTAGTCCCCTAGAACTTAGAACTAGTTAAACCTAACTAACCTAAGGACATCACAAACATCCATGCCCGAGGCAGGATTCGAACCTGCGACCGTAGCGGTCTTGCGGTTCCAGACTGCAGCGCCTTTAACCGCACGGCCACTTCGCCCGGCTTTACATTTTCATAAGCAGACACAGCAATTTATTTTCACACATCATCTTCTTGAGTCGATGGAGGGCAGGACACTGGTAGAATTCCAGGTCTTGAATAGCAGCAAACTTGAAGATTTGACGCATCCTTGAGACCTTCTCCCTCCCCTTCGCATAGATGATGGTATCCATGTGGTCAAATAATCTTTGTATGGCTTACCAGGAACATTCCAGTGAATTCCGTGGCAGAAATGTGGTAACCACTTTGCACTCTTCAGCGTTTTAGGGCTCTTCACATCCTTGAAAGACCTCGGTGAAGCAATGTTTGCTGAGATTCCGGCATTTCTGTGTACACTATGAATGCAACATCTTTAAACATGAACTGTCTACGCTCATCATCATAAAAACCCTTATCGTCTGCAATGATGTTCACACCTTGAGGCGCCATTTTAGAATGCTCTGGGTAAGGCGCAGCACCTGTTCATTTATACAGCTCGTTACACAATACTGGTGAGTGGGTAGCAGTTAATCACACGGTCATGCAGAACTAGAGCATTGCTGCAATGTATTCACGGAAATTTGCTGAAGATTCGAAGTTCATTAGTACATGTATAGCTCCAATCTTAATTATGTTGATCTGCCTCGTGCAGTCTGTTACGATGATCGGTGACAGTTCCTTGAATTTCCACGGTCTGAGTAGACACCCTCCTCCTTCTTCAGCACTTTCATCGTAAGAAGTACGAAACCTCGCATACATATCATATACTAGACTCTATACATTTTCATCCCACTGCAGGTGTAAATTGTTATATGGGTAGATTTCTGAATTCAGGTAGACTCTTGCATCAGTTAACTTTCAGTTGACGAATACAGTCGAATCATTTGCTATAGTCACTCTTCTACCAGACTGAAACGCAAGTATGATGAATCTAGGTATCTCTAGCTGCGAAGAGGTTTTAATAATACACGTTTGTCTGCTTTCAGTCGGTTGCACACAGTACTCGAAAACCTCCCAAGAGTGGAAAGTTAATGACAGATATGTACCGCATTTCAGAACTTTTAAAAACTTCAAACTCTGCCCCCCCCCCCCCCCCCCGCCCCCTCCTTGTGCCTGATGTGAGGCATTTTCCATAATTACACTCCTGGAAATGGAAAAAAGAACACATTGACACCGGTGTG
Organism: Schistocerca nitens; assembly: GCF_023898315.1. NCBI lineage: Eukaryota > Metazoa > Arthropoda > Insecta > Orthoptera > Acrididae > Schistocerca > Schistocerca nitens. The sequence goes on along the minus strand of NC_064614.1, from coordinate 477,526,962 downwards.
TCCGACCCACCATACTTGCTCCGGACACTGCGAGAGGGCTGTACAAGCAATGATCACACGCGCGGCACAGCGGACACACCAGGAACCGCGGTGTTGGCCGTCGAATGGCGCTAGCTGCGCAGCATTTGTGCACCGCCGCCGTCAGTGTCAGCCAGTTTGCCGTGGCATACGGAGCTCCATCGCAGTCTTTAACACTGGTAGCATGCCGCGACAGCGTGGACGTGAACCGTATGTGCAGTTGACGGACTTCGAGCGAGGGCGTATAGTGGGCATGCGGGAGGCCGGGTGGACGTACCGCCGAATTGCTCAACACGCGGGGCGTGAGGTCTCCACAGTACATCGATGTTGTCGCCAGTGGTCGGCGGAAGGTGCACGTGCCCGTCGACCTGGGACCGGACCGCAGCGACGCACGGATGCACGCCAAGACCGTAGGATCCTACGCAGTGCCGTAGGGGACAGCACCGCCACTTCCCAGCAAATTAGGGACACTGTTGCTCCTGGGGTATCGGCGAGGACCATTCGCAACCGTCTCCATGAAGCTGGGCTACGGTCCCGCACACCGTTAGGCCGTCTTCCGCTCACGCCCCAACATCGTGCAGCCCGCCTCCAGTGGTGTCGCGACAGGCGTGAATGGAGGGACGAATGGAGACGTGTCGTCTTCAGCGATGAGAGTCGCTTCTGCCTTGGTGCCAATGATGGTCGTATGCGTGTTTGGCGCCGTGCAGGTGAGCGCCACAATCAGGACTGCATACGACCGAGGCACACAGGGCCAACACCCGGCATCATGGTGTGGGGAGCGATCTCCTACACTGGCCGTACACCACTGGTGATCGTCGAGGGGACACTGAATAGTGCACGGTACATCCAAACCGTCATCGAACCCATCGTTCTACTATTCCTAGACCGGCAAGGGAACTTGCTGTTCCAACAGGACAATGCACGTCCGCATGTATCCCGTGCCACCCAACGTGCTCTGGCCAGCAAGATCTCCGGATCTGTCCCCCATTGAGGATGTTTGGGACTGGATGAAGCGTCGTCTCACGCGGTCTGCACGTCCAGCACGAACGCTGGTCCAACTGAGGCGCCAGGTGGAAATGGCATGGCAAGCCGTTCCACAGGACTACATCCAGCATCTCTACGATCGTCTCCATGGGAGAATAGCAGCCTGCATTGCTGCGAAAGGTGGATATACACTGTACTAGTGCCGACATTGTGCATGCTCTGTTGCCTGTGTCTACGTGCCTGTGGTTCTGTCAGTGTGATCATGTGATGTATCTGACCCCAGGAATGTGTCAATAAAGTTTCCCCTTCCTGGGACAATGAATTCACGGTGTTCTTATTTCAATTTCCAGGAGTGTATTATCTTGTTGATTGTGAGCATATTCTCCTCTAGAGCTCCTTGAATGCATGAGTTATTATACGTCACACTCCGTACCAGAATGAGTTCCTTTTTAGCATTCATAAGAATCTGCTTCACGCCCTCAAAGTAGCCCATAAGCATTTCTCGAGGTATGTCTGCACTAAATCGTTTTTACTCTGCAACTGTTCTATCCACTGCATCATCTCTGAACCATCCCGCATTTTCTAAACCATTCAGATCCGTGGGTGATGCAGAGACGTATGTTTTAAGGGTTGATGTCATGCCGACATAGCGTGTACGGTCGATCTCAAGCCAACTGATTTCATAGCGTATCTCTTGAAATAGGAATGTTAAAGCGTTACGTGTAAGCTTGGATTCCAATTGTACCACTTCAGTCGGATTTGTTGAGTGGCGATTCCAAATATATGAAACTCTTGCATGCAAGCGGCAGTGCGTCTTGGTGCTGGATGACAATCCTAATTTCATCATTCTTGTTAAATGTGGTTGAAGCATAAGGTTTATGAGAGAAGTATTCCTGAAGTATAATTTTCTCATCATACTGTACTGGACTGGTTATACTGAGTGAGGATGTCATTGCGAGGTTTCAAGCCATTTGACTCAAGGTTTCTCAGGTGTTATCACTTTGTAGTTCGGCAGCATAGTGGCGTGCTCTGCACTGCGTGCACTGGTTTTATACCGTACGCCCATCCCGCCTTACATGTAATCGTGCAATGATTTCCTCACCACGAAAGTCAAACAGTTGATTATTCTGGTCCACAACACGCAACTCCAAATAATCCAATGTCTGAATTGTCATTGGAAGGTATATTGCATTGGTGGGAGTCTCAGAAATCTTATATCCTGTTGCAACTGAGGAGAAGAATCCGTAAATAGTATTAATGAGACTGTCGTTGAGATAGGAGTTAGTTGCAATGTTACACTGGACTCGGATTGTGCTGACAGAGTGTATGTCCACAGTCTGTTCTGACTTGTAAAATTTACTAGGATATTTCTTCAAAACTTGTCTTTTTGTAAAACCCAGTAGGCCCCAATTGAACCTTTCTGGTTAACGTCAATCGTTGCATTCACAGTCCTAGTTTCAGATTTAAGTGTATTGATGTTTGCACGTAGCTCAGTGCCTTTTCCAGAATGTTTTAAAACTTCGTTTAAATTGTCGATGTCGTTTGCACCAGATTCTATTTCCACAATGTCTTTTTCACCAGTAATATCCAGATGCAGTTCGTTATTAGCCTCGGTGATGTTTAAATGCTGTTGTCCGTCTCCAGTCCAATCAATGCGATACTCTATTCACCAATGCTCAAATCAATTGGGAGGAAGTAGTTTGCACGTAATACAGATGACCTTTTTTTTTCTTAAATCAAAGTGTACGAAATTGCACCTGAACCTCAACTGATGAAGGAATGTTTAAAGCTCTTCCTTATACAGTCTTCTTCTTCTTCTTCTTCTTCTTCTGTCCTTTGTAAACGTCAAGAGAAACATGATACGATAGTGCGCTGCATCCATGAGTAGATTATCACGAACATCGATTGGTCTCATTTTTATTGTGCTATGTTTGGTTCGGTTATACAGAGCAATTATTTCTGGGAGGATATCTGTCCATTTTCATGATCTACGAAGATTAAAACACATCCACATTTGACCTTTTATTGTTCCGTTCAGAAGTTCCACGGTACTCGCCTTCAGGTGGGTGAACGTAGAGTAGTGATGTTTTCCATACCGCTGCATCACAGTCTTGAAACTCTCCACCGTGATCGGTTTGAAAGTCATTCCTGTCTGCAGCAAACGCCCAAACACATTCGCAACACTTCTCCCCGTTTTCGTTTTAACAGGTAATGCCCAGGCAAATTTGGAGTATGTATCAATAATCATTAAAAAATATCAGAAACCATTATTCTCATGTGAATATTCCCTCATATCTACAAGATCATCCTACCATAAGTCATCCAAATCTCTAATCATTACTGTCTCCATACTTATTCGATGATGCTTCACTCTCTAAGCTCCCAGGTTATTGAAACAATCTCATTCGAATGAGCCGTATTACCTGCAGCAGCTGATGCGCGTTGGGGTCGCCATGATATATATACTGCAGGATTCGATTGTTCACTGCTTTATGCTCAATATCAATATCATCACTGCTGCTGCTGCTATTGTTGTTGCTATATTCATCATCAAGTATTGGTTTTATAATAATTTTATACTTCTTGTTGCTCTGCTTTTCTGCGACCTTAGTACATCAATCAAATGCGGTATTTCACGGTACATTTCCCTATCATTAACTGAATAATTTATGGGGTTTTTCGTGGGTCTTAGGGAAGTAAGATTCATTAAGCCAGGTGTTCTTTCAAACCGTCTATCAACAACCTATATTGTGTCATCAGTTTCCTTTACAGGCTATGTACCTAGCATGAACGATCTTCTCCTGCTAACACCAAATGTCCTATCTATCTGGCCAGGAAGTGACGGGTGAATTTGGCAATGGCAACACCATCGTTGCGTAAAAGTCTCTCTTAGTGTTTGCTGTCGATCCATACGACCTAACCTTAGTAACCGTAATTTCTCTCCAAGCGGCTTTCTGCGTCTGAATGACTTTCGCTTCGTTGACACCTCGGTGTATACTAATCAACGTCTCTGCAACGTGAGGCTTTATATATCCGCTCTTCTTCCTCTTATTATGTGCCTGCTCCTCCGTCTCAACAACAACGGCCTCTACATCTATTTTCCCCTCAATAGCCTCAACCTTTCCAGTTAAGTCGGTTACTTTCTTATCGATTTCATTAACTAACTCATTTAATGAGCTGATCATTCTCAGAAGAGTTTGCTAATATTTCTCTAAAACCCTGCGTATACCTCCAACTTTATACACAGTAGCCTGAATTTTCGCATCCATGTACAAGCGAATGTTCTGTCTATGTACACCCATTCTCTCGGGTTGAGAGCTAGACATGTACGCTAATATGCCCATTGTGCGGCCTATACTGATATACTCAAGTCTCTTACCGAGCTATATATACAGAAATTCTTGGAAGTTTCGCCTTTACGTACCATCGTTCACGTTTCTTGTTTTATCAATAACGAGAAAGCCATACTGCGAATGATTCCAGCAATCCGCACATATCTTTACAAAATCATTGAAGAACTTGTCAGTTCCTACATGTGCTTGGTAAAAGTGTTTTAAATGCAGATTATCTCGTTTGAAGACTATAATCAGGTTTACATATTTTGGAGTACGTTTGGCTTAGATAAAATACATCGGCACCCATATGACGACATAAACAGAAGTATTTTAGAATTTGGACTTTGTTCTCCACAGCAACATCGTCAAATATGAACACAGTGTTTGCCTTTACTTTTCAGGTGGCAGGATAACACCACTTTCATTGAATGTCGTGTGTGTAACGCCTTTTACACTACGCAGTATCTCCTGTAATAGCTGATACTTGGCCTGAAACAGTGTTTTTGAAAATACGCAAACATATTCAAATCGGATTCGATCTACGTGTGTTAACAGCATCATAAGGACATTAGTCTTGCCATAATCGGATGGACCTACAGTAACTGTTCGTATGTTATCAGGAAGGAGTATTCCATTCTTCTTCTTCTTCTTCTTCTTCCTCAGGTGTTGTTTTGAATTTTCACAGGACCAGTCACCAACAACAAAGTCCTTGTGACGTGGATGTTTCACTCACCCTGCCATGATACCGACTATGTCACATATCGAGAAGTAGTGGGCATATATACAAAGACACATTTGTAAGGATGGTAATTGTATGTGTAGCTACTACAGCTCCATCACTTAATCAACTGATCTATATTATCTACACAGAGAATTCAGCTATATATTTTAACCATGAAGAGTAACTTCGTCATTCATTTTGTCACTGACTGGTGAGGAGATGTTAGGGAGCAATTGTCGGCTACTGCATGATTATGGGCGCAGCACTGAAAATAACGATATTAGTAAGTGCAATACTTGGACTATAATGAGAGAGGTAATAAATAAAACACAAACGCAGCTTGAGATTATATGTACACATTATTTATTTAAATATCGTACATCGGATGCAGTATTTAAAAAAAATCTTCAGGCTCTTTTCTATCTTCTTTGCACGTAAACAATGTTTCCCAAATAAAGCTTTTTGATATGCAATAAATTTCGCGCATACCTCCTTCAAATCGATGGGTACCTCATCCACATTTAACTTGTTTCTTTCTGGCTCTGCGCACACGCACAAAGATACGCTATACCACACAAGCGGATTGTAGTGACACTGCGTGCCTATGGAATATCGTATCAGTTATGTGATTGAATTTGTGATTTCCTGTCACAGAAGTTCCTAATAATTGACCGAAAGTCATAGAGTAAAACAGAAGCGATTTCTGGCGTTCCCCAATGTATTGTTATAGGCCCTTTGCTGTCGTTTATCGACTAATAAAGTCATCAGAAGATCAAAAAAAAATTGCAAAACGATTTAGAAAAGATACCTGAAAAGTGTGAAAATAGGCAGTTGACCCTGAATAACGAAAGCTGTGAGGTCATCCACGTGAGTGCTGAAAGGAATTCTTTAAACTTCGGTTACACGATAAATCAGTCAAATCTAAAGGCCATAAATTCAACTAAATACCTAGGAATTACAATTGCGAACAACTTAAATTGGAAGGAACAGATAGAAAATGTTGTGGAGAGAGCTAACCACAGACTGCTTTTTATTGGCAGTGCACTTAGAAAATGTAACAGATCTACTAAGGAGACTGCCTACACTACTCCTGTCTGTCCTTTTTTAGAATACTGCTTAAAGTAAACACCTGACCTATTCAACGGAACCCTAAACCCAACCACCCTTTGGCGCAAGTCAAGGAATCTGCAGCCTACACGGTCGTGGTTCAGACCACCCACTCATCTCTGTGCCAGAGGTCCGCAATCGGTCCTGTCGACTATGCTGCAGATGGTCAGCTCTGCTTTCATCTTGGAAGCAAGACTGGCAGACTTTACCACTTCTGTTAGCTGCTCGAAACCAGAGAGCATCTCTTCTGATCCAAAGTGACACACATCATTCGTACCGACGTGAGCAACCACCTGCATTTGGCTGCACTCTGTGCTCTTCATGGCATCTGGGAGCACCCGTTCCTCATCTGGAATGACTCCACCCGGTATGCATACACAGTGTACATTGGTTTCCTTTCCCTTCTTGGCAACCATGTCCCTAGAGGGCCCCATAGATCACCTAACGTTGGAGCTCCCAACTATCAATAATCCCATCTTCTGTGATTGTCTGGATCTTGCAGGTTGAGAGGTTTCTTCTGAAACAGGACTGGTGACAGCATCTCGCTCAGCGACAGTCAGCCACAGACATCACCTGGAACCTGTTTGTCAAACAAACCGGGAGGCCTTACTTGCGGCCTCCTGGGAAGTCTTTTGCCGCCTGCTACGCTCCATGGCGACCTCCCACTCGACCACAGGTGAGGGCTCAACCTCAGTGCGAGCAGTAACGGGTACTGGCCACTGGTGAGAAGCGATCGGAGGATTCAGACTTCCTGGACGTCTGTTGGATCCCCACCACCGGCCCGTCCACTGCAGCCTCAAGCTGTGTAACCGAAGCCATCACAGTGTGAAGTTGAGAGCGAAAAGTCACCAACTCGGCTCGCATCCGCACACAATAATCGCAGTCCCTGTCCACACTAAAGACCGTGGAAAACTAAATTATGCAGATAAGCCGACTATCGGCACTTGCTGCGCAACTCTACTGTAGACCCTGACGAAAACGCAGGAACAGTGTCTAAGATTAAAACGCAGAGATTCAAAAACCTAACTACCGGTGCACTCAGGTGAAACTAAATAATTTGCCTCCGATTACGAACTTCTAATGTGTCACAAAATCGGTTTACTTTCATGCGCAAACGAAAAAGCGAGAACTGTGGTTATTAGATATTAAAGTAACACGCAGAAACTCAAGAAACTAAACTACACAACTGGCCATTAAAATTGCTACACCAAGAAGAAATGCAGATGATAAACTGGTATTCATTGGGTAAATATTTTTTACTAGAACTGACATCTGATTACACTTTCACGCAATTTGGGTGCATAGATCCTGAGAAATCAGTACCCGGAACAGCCACCTCTGGCCGTAATAACGGCCTTGATATGCCTGTCCATTGAGTCAAATAGAGCTTGGATGGCACGTACAGGTACAGCTGCCCATGCAGCTTCAACACGATACCACGGTTCATCAAGAGAGTGACTGGCGTATTGTGTCGAGCCAGTTGCTCGGCCACCATTGACCAGACGTTTCGAATTGATGGGAAATCTCGAGAATGTGCTGGCCAGGGGAGCAGTCGAACATTTTCTGTATACAGAAAGGCCCGTACAGGACCTGCAACATACGGTCGTGCATTATCCTGCTGAAATGTAGGGTTTCGCAGAGCTCGAATGAAGGGTAGAGCCACGGGTCGTGACACATCTGAAATGTAACGTCCACTGTTCAAAGTGCCGTCATTGCCAACAAGAGGTGACCGAGACGTGTAACCAATGGCACCCCATACCATCATGCCGGGTGATACGCCAGTATGGCGGTGCCGAATACACGCTTCTAATGCGCGTTCACCGCAATGTCGCCAAACACGGATGCGACCATCATGATGCTGTAAACAGAACCGAGATTCATCCGAAAAAATGACGTTTTGCCATTCGTGCACCCAGGTTCGTCGTTGAGTACACCATCGCAGGCGCTCCTGTCTGTGATGCAGCGTCAAGGGTAACCGCAGCCATGGTCTCCGAGCTGATAGTCCATGCTGCTGCAAACGTCGTCGAACTGTTCGTGCAGATGGTTGTTGTCTTGCAAACGTCCCCATCTGTTGACTCAGGGATCGAGACGTGGCTGCACGATCCGTTACAGCCATGCGGATAAAATGCCTGTCACCTCGACTGCTAGTGATACGAGGCCGTTGGGATCCAGCACGGCGTTCCGTATTACCTCCTGAACCCACCGATTCCATATTCTGCTAACAGTCATTGGATCCCGACCAACGCGAGCAGCAATGTCGCGATACGATAGACCACAATCGCAATAGGCTACTATCCGACCTTTATCAAAGTCGGAAACGTGATGGTACGCATTTCTCCTCCTTACACGAGGCATCACAACAACGTTTCACCAGGCAACGCCAGTCAACTGCTGTTTGTGTATGAGAAATCGGTTGGAAACTTTCGTCATGTCAGCACGTTGTAGGTGTGGCCACCGGCGCCAACCTTGTGTGAATGCTCTTAAAAGCTAATCATTTGCATATCACAGAATCTTCCTCCTGTCGGTTAAATTTCGCGTCTGTAGCACGTCATCTTCGTGGTGTAGCAATTTTAATGGCCAGTAGTGTATTAAAGCACACAGATGATATTATAAAACTAGCTCCTGGTTAGGAAAAGTCACAATATTGGTTACCTTCCTTTGCTGCTTGTGCCTCGGCCGGCTACTGCTGCCTGACTGCAGTGGGCTATGTGTGCTACAGGATCCCATGTGGTCGCTACAGGCTCAGACATGCTGGAGGTTGTTGCTGCCACAGGTCCAGAAAAAAATGGTTCAAATGGCTCTGAGCACTATGGGACTTAACATCTGTGGTCATCAGTCCCCTAGAACTTAGAACTACCTAAACGTAACTAGCCTAAGGACATCACACACATCCATTCCCGAGTCAGGATTCGAACCTGCGACCTTAGCGGTCACGAGGTTTCAGACTGAAGCGCCTAGAACCGCACAGCCACACCGGACGGCTAGAGGTCCAGAGCTCAGTGCAGGTCTGAGAAAGATGGCGGAAGGTTGTTGCAGGTCTGGATTTGGCAGAGGTCGACATATTGGTTTTCAACCCTGCAGGCCTCGACATGTCGAAGGCTACTGCTGAACAAAGAGGAGGGGAAGCGTTACATACAGATCAACACATGAAAACAGTCAATAGTAATAATAATGCTAACTACAGAAAAAGATATGATATGCAATTCTTGCTTTTCGATTTCTTCCTATTCTGCACGTCTGTGCTCGATCTCGACTGCTGCTGACACTCCACGGTTCTTCTTCTTTTGCTGCTGCTGCAGGCTGACTGAATGAGACTGAGGCCGCAGAGCTGCTGAGCCTGCCCTATATCACCTCCGATGACATCACCAGATACTGTCATCCTATTGGCTGAAGCCTATCGTGTGACCAGATTCAAGGTTATATTGGTTTCCGCCCTTTTTTCTATACCGCAATTTTGGATTACATCACGGGAGGGCAGGAGGGGGGGGGGGGGGGAGGGACGTCAGCCCACTCTGGTGGGGATGTTACGAACTAGGCCAGTTGCTCTCCAAACTTCAGGGTGAACAGCTATGATTCATTGCGGAGTAGACTGAAGTAGATGTAAGATATTAGACAAATTCGTAAAAGGTAGTCATTTCCAGCACAAGCATCCTTATGCGTGAATACTGAAATGCATCCCGCTGCACTGACATTATATGTGGTAAAATATTCAAAACATCCTTGATCCCAGATTTGAATCCCGCCACTGCTAAAATTTTGATTAAAAAATTAGCATTGGCGGCCGAAGACTTTGGGCATAAGAAGTCACCCTTATTCTGCCAACGGCTTTGTCAAAGAGGGCGGAGGATGGACGTAGGTTCAGGGCATTCTCTTGTCCTGGGGGTGGGAAAATGCCCATACAGGCGGAAGAATCAGCAATGATCAACGGCATAATGAAGCAGAAGGCTACGAAAACCACTGCATTAAAGACACAGAACGTATATCCACAGGACGTGTGGCCTAAATTGAAATAGTGTAATGATGATTTCTCCATTGGCAAAAGTGCTGTGTTGGCAGAAGAGCCAACACCGTGTTGCTAGAGGAGGCCGAAATGCACGCGTTTAATTACACGCAGACTGGTGTGAGGTCTGGAACAGGTCAGAGAAATAAGACTAGCAAAACAGGAGGTAACTGGTAGAATACTTAACTTTAATCCACAATTGGTGAACATCTCTCTTGACTGTACATGCTTCACAAGATAAATATCAATTCAATACGGCGCCTTGCTAGGTCGTAGCAAATGACGTAGCTGAAGGCTATGCTAACTATCGTCTCGGCAATTGAGAGCGTAATTTGTCAGTGAACCATTGCTATGAACGTCGGCTGTACAACTGTGGCGAGTGCTAGGAAGTCTCTCTAGACCTGCCGTGTGGTGGCGCTCGGTCTGCTATCACTGACAGTGGCGACACGCGGGTCCGACGTATACTACCGGACCGCGGCCGATTTAAAGGCTACCACCTAGCAAGTGTGGTGTCTGGCGGTGACACCACAAAAAGATTCCGGAATAGTCCCCCATTCGGATCTCTGGGAGGGGACTGCCCAAGAGGGAAGTGACGATAAGAAAAAGATTGAATAATCAGCTTTCTACGAGTCGAAGCATGGAATGTCAGAGCATGGTAGGGAAACTAGAAATCTGGAACGGGAAATGCAAAGGCTCAATCTAGATATAGTAGGGGTCAGTAAAGTGAAATGGAAAGACGACAACGATTAATATGACTCTATACTCATCTGACGAGAAATCTTAAAACGGGAGTAGGTTTCGTTATGAATAGGAAGATAGGGTTGGTCTTATCAGAATCGACAGCAAACCAATACCGACAACGATAGTTCAGGTACATATGCCGACGTGGCAAGCTGAAGATGAAGAGATAGAGAAAGTATATGAGGATATACAAAGGTTAATACAGTACGTAAAGGGGGACTGGATTGCAGTTGTTGGGGAAGGTTTAGAAGAAAGGGTTACAGGAGAATATGGGCTTGGGACAAGGAATGAGTTAGTCCTGTAATAAATTTCAACTAGCAGTAGCGATAACTCTTTTCAAGAATCACAAGAGGAGGAGGTATACCTGGAAGAGGCCGGGTGATACAGGAAGATTTCAGATTTCAGTTACATTACATTATGGTCAGGCAGAAATTTCGAAATCAGATACTGGATTGTAAGGCGTACCCAGGAGCAGATATAGACTCAGATAGCAATACAGTAGTGATGAAGAGCAGGCTATAGTTAAGACATTAGTGAGGAAGAATCAATACGCAAAGAAGTGGGATACCGAAGTATTAAGGAATGAAGAGATACAGTTGAAGTTCTCTAAGGCTGTAGATACATTAATAAGGAATAGCTCAGTAGGCAGCACAGTTGAAGAGGAATGGACATCTCTAAAAAGGACCATCACAGGAGTTGGGAAAAAAACATATGTATAAAGAAGGTAACGGCGAAGAAACCATGGGTAACAGAAGAATTACTTCAGTTGATCGATGGAGGAAGGAAGTACAAAACTGTTAGGGAAACTAAGGAACATAGAAACACGAGTCGCTGAGAAATGATATCAATAGGAAGGACAGGGATGCTAAGAGGAAATGGCTGCATGAAAAAGTGAAGAAATCGAAAAAGAAATTGTTGTCGGAAGAACAGACTCAGCATACAGGAAAGTCAAAACAACCTTCGGCGACAATGAAAGGAAGGGTGGTAACATTAAGAGTGCAACGGGAATTCCACTGTTAAATGCAGAGGAGAGAGAGGATAGGTGGGAAGAATACACTGAAAGCCTCTATGAGGGGGAAGATTTGTCTGATGTAATAGAAGAAGAAACAGGAGTCGGTTTAGAAGAGATGGGGGATTCATTATTAGAATCAGAATTTAGAAGAGCTTTGGAGGACTTCATATCAAATAAGGCAGAAGGGATAGATAACATTCCATCAGAATTTCTAAAACCATTGGGGAAAGTGGCAACAAAACGACTATTCAGGTTGCTATGTAGAATGTATGTGTCTGCCGACATACCATCTGACTTTCGGAAAAATATTATCCACACAATTTTGAAGACTGCAAGAGCTGACAAGTGCGGGAATTGTCGCAAAATCAGCGTAACAGCTCATGCATCGTAGTTGCTGACAATAATAATATACAGAAGAATGGAAAAGAAAATTAAGGATGTGCTACATGACGATCAGTTCAGCTTTAGCCAATTTGACATTGCAGTTGATAATGGAAACAAGACTAAAGAAAAATCAAGACACGTTCATAGGATTTGTCGACCTGGAAAGAGCGTTCGACAATGTAAAATGGTGCAGGATGTTCGAAATTCTGATAAAAATTAGGGTAAGCTATAGGGAGAGACGAGAAATAAACAATATGTACAAGAGCCAAGAGGGAATAATAAGAGTCTACAACCAAGAACGGAGTGCTCGGATAAAAGAGGCGTAAGACATGAATATAGTCTTTCGCCCCTACTGTTCAGTGTGTGCATCGAAGAAGCAACGACCGAAGTAAAAAAAAAAGGTTCAGGAGTGGAATTAAAATTCAAGGTGAAAAGATATCAATGATACAATTCGCTGATGACATTACTATCCTGGTGAAAGTGAAGAAGAATTACATGATCTGCTAAATGGAATGAACAATCTAATGACTACAGAATATGAATTGAGAGTAAATCGAAGAAAGACGAACGTAATGAGAAGTAGCAGAAATGAGAGCAACAAAAAACTTAACGTCAAGACTGATGGTCACGAAGTAGATGAAGTTAAGGAGTTCTGTTATCTGAGCAGTAAAATAGCCTTTGATGGACGGAGCAAGGAGGACATCAAATGCAGACTAGCAATGGCAAAAAGGGTATTCCTGCTGTAGAGTAGTCTAGTAGCATCAAATACAAATCTTAATTTGAGGAAGAAATTTCTGAGAGGGTCGTACGGAGTACAGCATTGTATGGTAGTGAAACATGGGCTGTGGGAAAACCAGAACAGAAGAGAATCGAAGATTTTGTGATGTGCTACAGACTAATGTTCAAAATTAGATAGACTGATAAGGCAAGGGTTCAGGAGGTTCGGTGCAGAATCAGAGAGGGGAGGAATATGTGGAAAACACTGATAAGGAAAAGGGACAGGATGACAGGACATATATTAAGACATCAGGGAATGACTTCCATGGTACTAGAGGGAGCTGTAGAGCGCAAAAATTGTAGAGGAAGACAGAGCGTGGAATACATGCAGCAAATAATTGAGGTCGTAGGTGGCAAGAGCTACTCTCAGCTGATGTTGGCACAGGAGAGGAATTCGTGGCGGGCCGCATTAAACCAATCAGAAGACTGATGACCCAAAAAGTCCACCACATGCTCATGCATTACCTTTTCTCTACCTCATTGTGTAGGAGGCTATGGATACAGTCCTCAGCGGTGTACTTGCATGTATCACCAATATTTCCTCAATTGTACACATGGAAGCTTGCACTGGAGTTGGTGAACATCTCGCCTCTTGCGCGTCGGAAGACAGACTGGTCTTTTATTGCACGATCTACAGTTACTGCACACGCATTTATTAGCATGACTTTCGACGTGTAACATAGCCCAACCCTGCTGCATCTTCATTATTTGATCAAGCGTATTCATCTTCTTCTTACATTCACCAAATATCATTGATTTCTAAGCAGCGTAAAGGTAGCTGTGGAACGGATACTATTTTCCATTTTATTTGTTCCCCTAATGGGTTTAGTTGCAGTTTGAACCATTTTTATAAACCACTCTGTAAAGTTTTTCTATTACTCATGTTTTATGACAGGCCTTTTTTTGTACAGCACTTCTACTTTTATCATAGCATCTCATACCGCGCTTTCTGTAATTCCCTTCTTCGTATTTTTTTATATTACTTTCTTTCTCCTCTTTATTTTGTAACGGTTCCCAACTTTCGGTTGGTACGTAATCGTGTTTCTTCTGTCTCCGTATTTGCACCCTCTAGCTGCATACTTCCATACATGGCTGCTTATCCTTGACCCATTTACGCGCCGAAAGTTTGAATAACAATATGTGAAACTGACTGTTTGGTGACCTGACCTTCCTACTTCAGGAATAGCCCGTTTACACCATGTGGCCTTTGCGGTCATCAGTTGATTTTTCATCACTGGTCAGTCTTCAAATTTTTCTATCCAAACGCAGATTCATTCTGTGTAGTTTTTTTCCAGGGTTTTATATGAACTTTTCAGGTCCACACTTCCGGCTCCCAGTACTCATGTTCACTGCCTGCGCCTGCTACCCAGTGAAATTTTGGCTGTTTCATTTTATAATCATCGGATTTAAGTGCTTTCGACAGTTCTAATGCAATTCAATAGACTGTGTATCTTTAGTGACCCAATCTTAGATTAGTTGTGTGGGTATTTGTTCCCTATTTCTCTGGGTGAATTTCCTCTTTTTTACCATTTTATATTTTTAAATTCCCATTATATTTTTCACAGATTTATACACATTAGGCCAACAGCATTGCTGCAGAGGTGTCACCGGTTCTCGTAAGATCACCGAAGTTGAGCGCTGTCGGGCTTAGTTTGCACTTATGTGGTTCACTGCCCTGGTCTGACGAGCGCTGTTGACCAGCGGGGTGCGTCCAGTCTTTGTGAGACGCATTGAGGAACTACACTGAAAAATGGCGGCTCCAGTAGCGAAACCTGACAATAGCCGGGAGAGTGGTGTGCTGGCCACGTGTCCCGCCATTTATGCATCCATCGATGCATACCGGTTGAGGGAGAGACGAACGGTCAGTCGGTACCGTTGGGCCTTCCTCGCCGTGTTCGGACGGAGTTAGTAGTTAGTTATCCACCATAGACTGCGATTAAATCATTGCGCAACCGGTCGTGTGTGATCGTGTAGTAAAGAAACTATTAACGGCTAATGCTGCTACCAGAAGTTATTAAGGAGATTTTAATACTTTTAAAACATTAAATGTTTCGATTACGTATCTAAGCTTTGGATGACCAAACCGTAAAATCATACACCTTGGAAACGCCTGAACTGCTCAAAACCTCGCATGTATAATGAAGTTTGCGTCATACACTTCTTTTAGTAAAATTTGGGTGTTAGTAGAAGTTTTTTCCAAGTTTTATGTGAAACTTCACGACAGTTGTTTCCTCTGTTATCACACTTACCATTCCATCAAAATAAAATGACAATGATTACATGAATGAAGGCCACGGCCTCACAGATTTGTCTACTGACACCAGAGGTGCAGCATTCGACTGAGAAGGCTTCACACTTCATAGCTATTAGTCGTTCATCTTTGGCCCATGGTCCCTTATTTATTGTCACACCTCGTATGAGAAAATAGTGCGGTATACATATCTGAAATTATACCCACAACGTGCAAAACAGTCAACTATTGTTCATTTGGCTATGAGAGGCAGTTTCTTAGCTTACAGTGTTCCAGAACGTCAGCACAGTGTTCTTTGTCACACCTCTTTTCTATACTTACTATCTTGCTTTCTTAGGCCCTCTGTCGTATCACCTGAAACTACAGTTTCTTACAGTTAATTTGTGTTATCTATTCCTGCTGAAGTGTTGTTTTCCCTTAGCGTAAAAACACATGTCGCCATAGCTAAAGGTGTATTCTGCTGGTTGCAGCAATATTTAAGAAATGCAAGATAAAAGCTGAGGCAGACACTTTTTCTGTTTGTTGAATAATTATTTGTTTGCTTTGTTTTCTCGTTTGCAGAGAGTCCCACTGTGGTAAGAGTTAACATCTTTGTACGCTCCATCAGCAGAATAGATGATCAGCATATGGTAAGTCCGTCACAACTAACGTACTCTGCCTGCTGCCTCTAGTTCTGCCCACTACATGCTATAAGCTAGTTAGTGCCCCTTCATGTGGGACGCTGCATGTTGTAGCTTCTGCCTTGTAGTAAATTTATTCAGATATTGAATTTTTCTAGTAAGGTCGATCCACGTTGGACGCCAAAGAAGTAGTGAAATGCGCTTGAATGTTTACAGGGTGTTACAAAAAGGTACGGCCAAACTTTCAGGAAACATTCCCCACACACAAAGAAAGAAAATATGTTATGTGGACATGTGTCCGGAAACGCTTACTTTCCATTTTAGAGCTCATTTTATTACTTCTCTTCAAATCACATTAATCATGGAACGGAAACACACAACAACAGAACGTACCAGCGTGACTTCAAACACTTTGTTACAGGAAATGTTCAAAATGTCCTCCGTTAGCGAGGATACATGCATCCACCCTCCGTCGCATGGAATCCCTGATGCGCAGATGCAGTCCTGGAGAATGGCGTATTGCATAACAGCCGTCCACAATACGAGCACGAAGAGTCTCTGCATTTGGTACCGGGGTTGCGTAGACAAGAGCTTTCAAATGTCCCCATAGATGAACGTCAAGAGGGTTGAGGTCAGGAGAGCGTGGAGGCCATGGAATTGGTCCGCCTCTACCAATCCATCGGTCACCGAATCTGTTGTTGAGAAGCGTACGAACACTTCGACTGAAATGTGCAGGAGCTCCATCGTGCATGAACCAAATGATGTGTCGTACTTGTAAATCAGTTGTTCTAGCAGTACAGGTAGAGTATCCCGTATGAAATCATGATAACGTGCTCCATTGAGCGTAGGTGGAAGAACATGGCGCCCAGTCAAGACATCACCAACAATGCCTGCCCAAACGTTCACAGAAAATCTGTGTTGATGACGTGATTGCACAATTGCGTGCGGATTCTCGTCAGCCCACACATGTTGATTGTGAAAATTTACAATTTGATCACGTTGGAATGAAGCCGCAACCGTAAAGAGAACATTTGCACTGAAATGAGGATTGACACATTGTTGGATGAACCATTCGCAGAAGTGTACCCGTGGAGGCCAATCAGCTGCTGATAGTGCCTGCACACGCTGTACATGGTACGGAAACAACTGGTTCTCCCGTAGCACTCTCCATACAGTGACGTGGTCAACGTTACCTTCTACAGCAGCAACTTCTCTGACGCTGACATTAGGGTTTTCGTCAACTGCACGAAGAATTGCCTCGTCCATTGCAGGTGTCCTCGTCGTTCTAGGTCTTCCCCAGTCGCGAGTCATAGGCTGGAATATTCCGTGCTCCCTAAGACGCCGATCAATTGCTTCGAACGTCTTCCTGTCGGGACACCTACGTTCTGCAAATCTGTCTCGACACAAACGTACCGCGCCACGGCTATTGCCCCGTGCTAATCCATACATCAAATGGGCATCTGCCAACTCCGCATTTGTAAACATTGCACTGACTGCAAAACCACGTTCGTGATGAACACTAACCTGTTGATGCTACGTACTGATGCGCTTGATGCTAGTACTGTAGAGCAATGAGTCGCATGTCAACACAAGCACCGACGTCAACATTACCGTCCTTCAATTGGGCCAACTGGCGGTGAATCGAGGAAGTACAGTACATACTGACGAAACTAAAATGAGCTCTAACATGGAAATTAAGCGTTTCCGGACACATGTCTACATAACATCTTTTCCTTATTTGTGTGTGAGGAATGTTTCCTGAAAGTTTGGCTGTAGCTTTTTGTAACACCCTGTATTGTTGTCATTCGCCAAAGGCCTTGGCGCGGTGGTAACACCGATTCCCGTCAGATAACCGAAGTTACGAGCTGTCGGGATAGGCTAGCACTCGGATGGGTCACCGTCTGGGTCTGCCTAGCGCTGTTGGCCGGCTGGGTGCACTCCGCCCTTGTGAGGCCAACTAAGCAGCTATTTGCTTGAGAAGTAGCGGCTCCAGTCACGAAGACTGACAACGCCCGGGAAACTGTTTGCTGATCATTTGTCCTTCCATATACGCATCCAGTAACGCCTATCGGCCGAGGATGGCACGACGACCGGTCGGTACAGTTGGCCTTGTTGAGGCTTGCTCAGATGAAGTGTGCAGTTTACTGTTATCATTCGTAGAAAACTAATATATATGTAGTCTCAGTGCCAATTTGACTTGACGAATCAGTGTTATGTGAAATCGTGGGCGGCTGATATAATGTTGACGCAAACTGTCGATTTCGTCTTGTGACGTGTGACTGCCTATTGACAGTAGGCAGTCTTCGTCTCCAATGCCCTGCAGCTCTAAGGTGGTGATCTGGGCCAGCTCAACTCCATCCTTCTTGTGCTGCTTCACAGTTGGCCCAAACCTTTCACGCAGACCATAAAACGCAGGCTTTCATGAGCAGATGTCTTAGATGCTATAAAATCTGCTAGGGTATATGGTCGTGGTCCATAAAACTTTTCCATTCCTAACATTTCGTCTAGAGCTGCGCTGGACATCTTGAGAGGTGCTGCTCATTCCGCTGAGTCTTGCCGAATATGGTTCAAAATGGTTCAAATGGCTCTGAGCACTATGGGACTCAACTGCTGAGGTCATTAGTCCCCTAGAACTTAGAACTAGTTAAACCTAACTAACCTAAGGACATCACAAACATCCATGCCCGAGGCAGGATTCGAACCTGCGACCGTAGCGGTCTTGCGGTTCCAGACTGCAGCGCCTTTAACCGCACGGCCACTTCGGCCGGCTCTTGCCGAATAGGCAAAACTTAGTGGACCGAGGAGCATTTCTGAAGATGAGCACCGCAGCACTGTACGGAACGCTAGGAACGGAAAAGTTTTACGGATCACAACCACACAACCCAAAAGCTTTTCCAGTGCCTCCTGGTAAGAGCTCACCACCGGCCGACCTGGTATTATTATCCTAGCACTTGACGTCTTTTGTCTACGGCGACTAGCTCTCAGATGCGGTGTCACTTTTGTGCTTGGAGACTGAAGTCAGACAAGGGATACACAGTCGAATGCTTAGAGATTAAAATATCGGAGTACAAGCATGTCCATCTGTCATGGAATGGAACATAGACACTGGAATGACTGCAGGAATCCGACTCGTCGTCTAAGCCCTGTGTTGACAGCAAGATGAAGACTTCGATAAGGCTAAGTTAGAATGATTTGTGTGAAGGAAAAAGCAGATTCCTTCTTCTGAGACATTTATACAGGGTGTTACAAAAAAGTACGGCCAAACTTTCAGGAAACATTCCTCACACACAAATAAAGAAAAGATGTTATGTGGACATGTGTCCTGAAACGCGTAATTTCCATGTTAGAGCTCATTTTAGTTTCGTCAGTATGTACTGTACTTCCTCGATTCACCGCCAGTTGGCCCAACTGAAGGAAGGTAATGTTGACTTCGGTGCTTGTGTTGACATGCGACTGACTGCTCTACAGTACTAGCATCAAGCACATCAGTAAGTAGCATCAACAGGTTAGTGTTCATCACGAACGTGGTTTTGCAGTCAGTGCAATGTTTACAAATGCGGAGTTGGCAGATGCCCATTTGATGTATGGATTAGCACGGGGCAATAGCCGTAGCGCGGTACGTTTGTATCGAGACAGATTTCCAGAACGAAGGTGACCCGACAGGAAGACGTTCGAAGCAACTGATCGGCGTCTTAGGGAGTACGGAACATTCCAGCCTATGACTCGCGACTGGGGAAGACCTAGAACGACGAGGGCACCTGCAATGGACGAGGCAATTCTTCGTGCAGTTGACGAAAACCCTAATGTCAGCGTCAGAGAAGTTGCTGCTGTAGAAGGTAACGTTGACCACGTCACTGTATGGAGAGTGCTACGGGAGAACCAATTGTTTCCGTACCATGTACAGCGTGTGCAGGCACTATCAGCAGCTGATTGGCCTCCACGGGTACACTTCTGCGAATGGTTCATCCAACAATGTGTCAATCCTCGTTTCAGTGCAAATGTTCTCTTTACGGATGAGACTTCATTCCAACGTGATCAAATTGTAAATTTTCACAATCAACATGTGTGAGCTTACGAGAATCCGCACGCAATTGTGCAATCACATCATCAACACAGATTTTCTGTGGACGTTTGGGCAGGCATGTGATGTCTTGACTGGGCGCCATGTTCTTCCACCTACGCTCAATGGAGCACGTTATCATGATTTCATACGGGATACTCTACCTGTACTGCTAGAACAACTGATTTACAAGTACGACACAACATGTGGTTCATGCACGATGGAGCTCCTGCACATTTCAGTCGAAGTGTTCGTACACTTCTCAACAACAGAT
Organism: Schistocerca nitens; assembly: GCF_023898315.1. Lineage (NCBI taxonomy): Eukaryota > Metazoa > Arthropoda > Insecta > Orthoptera > Acrididae > Schistocerca > Schistocerca nitens. The sequence continues at coordinate 477,506,678 of NC_064614.1, read as the reverse complement.
TCGGTGACCGATGGATTGGTAGAGGCGGACCAATTCCATGGCCTCCACGCTCTCCTGACCCCAACCCTCTTGACTTTCATCTATGGGGACATTTGAAAGGTCTTGTCTACGCAACACCGGTACCAAAAGTAGAGACTCTTCGTGCTCGTATTGGGGACGGCTGTGATACAATACGCCATTCTCCAGGGCTGCATCAGCGCATCAGGGATTCCATGCGACGGAGGGTGGATGCATGTATCCTCGCTAACGGAGGACATTTTGAACATTTCCTGTAACAAAGTGTTTGAAGTCACGCTGGTACGTTCTGTTGCTGTGTGTTCCATTCCATGATTAATGTGATTTGAAGAGAAGTAATAAAATGAGCTCTAACATGGAAAGTAAGCGTTGCCGGACACGTGTCCACATAACATCTTTTATTTATTTGTGTGTGAGGAATGTTTCCTGAAAGTTTGGCCGTACCTTTTTGTAACACCCTGTAGATCCTCTCACTTTTTCATCGCTCACTGTCCGCATGACCTCTGACACTCTGCCTGACAACCTTAACATTTTATAGCTCACGGAAATGAAGTTTGTATGTTAGTGGCTTATGGATAATTTTTTATCAGGAATTACAGCAGGCATTATTTTTGTTATGCAGTTAAGGAAGACATCATTTATTACAGAAGACACGTTTCTTACTGAATTATTCAGTACAATGAGAACAAATTGCTATTGGAGAATTTAGCTAAGAAATTTAGCAGCCGGCACTGGAAGACTAAATACATTACATAATTTGAGATAGAAATAATTATTTATTTGAGAATTTGTAATAAACTGATTGACATGTTTTTCAAATACGTAGTAATTCAATCTGTACTGATGTGATTATATGCGCGTTATCCACAGATTTATAAGCTTTCCGTTATGCCAACTGGAAGAGAAAAAAGAGGTTGCTGAAAACGAGTGTGAGCGAGAGATCTTGAAAGTAATAAAAAAAAGGAAATAAATAAATAAAAATATGAAAAGTCATATTTGCAGCCTTCATTTGATAAGGTCAAATACCTCGCCTGTGGAGTACGTAAATAGGACTCAGCACAAATTCCAGAATTACTGGATTAAGAACACCTGATAACGTATACTCAAATGTGTCACAATTAAGAATTATAACAATGTTACTTATAATCCATCTTGTTTGCAAAAAGTTTATGCATATGACCGGTTTCGGTTCATCTAGAACATGTGACGCAGGATGTGGAAGTTGCTGTATTTGGACGGGTTACTCCTGTAACCGAAATATCAGATCTGTAGATGGTTCTAGATTATCCGAAACCGGTCATATGAATAAATATTTTGCAATCCTATCAGACATTATGTCTGTTTTTGCATAGAATTATAAGTTTGGAAAATATGTGGGTCTGTAGAATATTAAGTTGAGGTAGTGAAAAAAGTTATATTGGCCTTACTGACATAAGAATTAAGGAACACTCGTATATCAGTAGTAAAGAGACATTGGACTTAGATATTCCAAGAGAAAAGACATGCACCATCCGTCTAAAAATTTCCGTCAGTTTATCTCCTGGAGTATATGCATCGCCAGTGCGTTAACTATGGTGCCAGTTTGAAGTAACATCTGTAAACCACAGATGTACATTCGACCAGTCAGTTGTGAACACGCAGTATTTAGTAGTGGATGGGCGACATTATGTCAACGTTATTGTACTTCAAATTACAGTGGAGCAGCAGTTCCTAAGTCATCTCCAGGTTGAAGCTCTTCTTTCCGAGTTTGCTTACAAATTAATTTGTTTCTGGAGGTGTTCGCCTTTAGCAAAACGCCAATGTTTCCTTTCCTTCTATTGCCCAGACATGTTTCAAAGTTTCACTGAGTTTAAAAGTCATCAGTGGGCTTACATTTTCTTTCTATTGAAAAGGAAAAATGCCCTTTACCATATGCACAAACACACAATATATATATATATATATATATATATATATATATATATATATATATATATATATATATATAGAGAGAGAGAGAGAGAGAGAGAGAGAGAGAGAGAGAGAGGGTTTCAGAAAGGGTTCAGAAATCTGAGAAACAGAAAAAGTTTTGTGTATACAACTTTTGTTAACACATGTTGGGTTTTCCTGATTTTTTTTATGCTTTGCATTACAGCTGGTTTCCTTTCGCAGTCTGTCATTTATAATGACATAGAATTTATTGTAAAAAAGTTATTTACCTTCAAATTTTACAAATGGAAATGTTTTGGTTGAGCCCAGTATTAATTAATTCTACGTAGAAGATTGTGTGTGTGTTTGTGTCTGTATTTGTAATATGTTCCCCTTACTATTGCTGATTTCCCATTATTTTTACTGTGAAAAACGGCGCTATGTAACTTTCGCTATCACTGATTAGAAATTACGGAAACAAGATGACGGACAGTTGAATGGTTGAAGGCCGGCCGCAGTGGCCGAGCGGTTCTAGGCGCTTCAGTCTGGAACCGCGCGATCGCTACTGTTGCAGGTTCGAATCCTGTCTGGGGCATGGATGTGTGTGATGTCCTTAGGTTGTTTAGGTTTAAGTATTCCTAAGTTCTAGGGGACTGATGACTTCAGATGTTAAGTTTCCATTGTGCTCAGAGCCATTTTTTTTAATAGTTGAATGTGTTGTCGGTGGGAGTTTTAAATATATGTGAGGTATGTCTTTGACATTGCGTGTGTGTGTGTGTGTGTGTGTGTGTGTGTGTGTGTGTGTGTGTAAGTAGGTGAAGATTTGTGAATTTTGTTAAGCTATATTCCATTATTTAGTGTGTGTATGTGTGTTTATCTCCTAGTTCTTTGAGGACAGAGAACATATTTTCGTTGCAGAGAGCTGTGTACATTCATTTATTACTTGTTTTCCTTCGGGTATGGCCTTCTGTATTTGGCAGTTTTCTTCATTTATCAATTATTGTGGTGGGCTGTTGCTGCAGTTGAGAATTTTCAAGCCGGTGGTGATAACTGTTGGGCTGTATTCATGTTGACTGAACATCTTATGATCATGTAACGCATCCCAACAGACATCAATACCGGCTCGAAAATTCTCAAGTGCAACAACATCCCAGCACAATACTAACGATTTAAAGAAACTACCAAATACAAAAAACCATAGTCGAAGGAGAAGTAGTATAAATGAATACGCCACTCTCTGCAACAGAACTCCGTTCCCTCTTGTGAAGAACTATCAGACAACACCAACCCATAAACACACACATACACACAATAATAAATAATTAAACGAAAACAGCATACCTTTACATACCTACAAAGGCGCCTACACAGCAATAAAAATTTTAAAAAAGTTATTAGATAATAACCCAAAAAGCCCTCCATCTATCTCTCTCTCTCTCTCTCTCTCTCTCTCTCTCTCTCTCTCACACACACACACACACAAACAAACAAACACATCTGTGAAATTAGAAGGAAGGTCAGCGTTGGCCGTAATTTAATTTTGATGGCTTATTGACAGCAAAATCGATTTTCAATCACATCCATAATGATCATCTTCAGTGCTGTAGTGTACAAATTAAAACTCATAGGCACTGATGTCAAGTTATTATCAGTAACCAAAGCTATGAAACGATCACAATATACACTCTAGCACTGAAGATGATCATTATGTATGTGATTGAAAATCGATTTTGCTGTCAATAAGCCATCAAAATTACGGCCAACGCTGACCTTCCTTCTAATTTCACGTATATGGTCGTTGTGCACTCAGCACTCTATGGAGTCGCCAATCAATAAAACACAACAGTGGCAGATACACCTCATAAAGATACAAAATTCCCATCCAGAACACATTCAGCTGTTCACCATCTTGTTTCAGTAGTTTATGAAAGGTGGCAATGAAAGTTAATAGTGCAATGTTCCACTTTGAAGATAATGGAGAAAGCAGGAAAAAATAAGTGAAAGATATTGCAAACACAGACAAAAACATACATACATATACACATACACAATCACACAATCTTCCAAACAGAATTAATTAATGTTAGGCCTAACCACAACATTTCCAATCGTGAAATTTCGAGGTTAATAACTTTTCTACGTTAACATCAATATGGCTGCAGATTGCACTGTGAACGAAAAACAACTGTAATGTGAAGGACACAAAATCAGAAAAACCAAAGCATGTGATAGCAAAGTATATATACAAAACCTTATGTGATTTTCAAGCTTTTAAGTACTTCCTTAAAAACTTGAATTTATATTTGTAAAAGTAGTAAAAAGCAATTTTCCCTGTTTAATAGAAAAAAATAAAAACCCACTAATGACGCTGAAACTTCAGCGAAATATGTCTGGATACTAGAAGAAAATAAAACAATAGTGTTTTGCGCAAGGTGGAGTACCTCTTTTAGCAAATCCCTAGATGAGGTGTTCAAGAGTTTCTCTAGAACATTTCCAAAACGGGAAAAACGTTTGCAAAGTTTGTCCTGCACACCCTGACTCCCGAACAAAATAACGACTTGGATGCGTGCTGCAACTTGATTGAAATGTAAAATGCGGACAATTATTTTCTGGAAAAAAGGAAAATCATGAATGCTTATGAGACATGGGGTTGTCAATACAAAGCTATCACAAAGCGACAAAGTACAGAAATTCAGACGAAGAATCAAAGCTTTGACGACATAATCGACATTTAAACCAATGTAACATGCGAGTTTAACAATATCTCAAAGAAGGACATTTCTGGCAATTCCACATGGTTGTATGGACGTTCGGTGCGCTGTACTCGAGTCATGGGAGACAATCTACAGAAAATCTGAAGCATTATAGCCAGTATCTTAATGTTTCTCTATTTTCTTTTAATTAGTATCTAAACTTTTTGGACTGATAAATAATAATTTAAAATTTAATGCCAAACTGGAAAAAGGAGATTGCTATATATTGTAGGCGAACTCGAAATTTCTCTTACGAAAGAAAGGATCCGAACAAACACCTGAGTGAGCTGAACGAATTTGCAACTCAAGTATATTTTAACATCTATGACAATTTATTTGAGACAGTTTTTGGGGCAAGCGGGTGTTTCCCATGCTGATGAGGGAGGAATGCACACTGTACCGCTCGGACTGCCTGGCCACTTCCGAGTATCTGGCCAGCGAACACCTCGCAGCCAGCAGGACCGTGCCACGAAGTGCGGGCAAAATGTATCAACAAACTGCACACCGTATAAACGTGGAATAGATTAATAATTGAAATGCATCTTAGGAAGTGACGTAGTGGTGCATTTAATTTTTTTATAGTTTTTACGTTTAATAGTTTTTCTGGTTTTGTACTGGTGTATTCTAAGGCGTAGGGAATGAGGCACCGCTGATTTCACTTACAAAGTTTAGTAATTTCCCCTCCAATGGTGTGGCCACTCTCGCGATGGTGCTTTTCCCCGAATCGAGGAACTCTCGGTACACGTTTGCCACAACGGCATCTGGAAAGTTCAGTACCTGCACTAATCTCTAAGTCAATTGCGCAGGGTTGCATGTGTGCCATGATAATAACGAACGATAGAAATAACGAACGGCTGATCTATACGATGAAAAGCGGATGTGTGTTGCTGGGAAACAGGGCGAGGGGGGCCCGATTTTGCACCGCGAACTGTAACTTATAACCCTACCACTACTATTGTAATTTAGTATGCTTTTACCTAAATAACAGAAACCCTGTCTCCATGTTGCCACGTACAACCCTTTCACTAAAATTTAGTTCAGTTTCCGAATACAGTACACTACGGGAGGATAGCCCTGTTTATAGGAAAAGATTGGAGTTACCCTTTTTACAGAATTTGATTGTGTGATGTGTCTAATGGATAAGTAAATCAGACTATTCACTTCTTTTCTTAAGATCTTACCCAGCGATTAGATAGAAACGCAATATAAATAATATTATACTGAAGCTAGGACAGCCCAGTTCCAAGTTCATTTAGTGGTTTAAAACATGTACTAATGGTGGCCAGCCTATCCATGCAATGAAACAGTGAAGTACTGGAAAAGCAGAAGTATGAATTTTGTCTACTTTCTTGCTACTGTTTAATTTTGTTCTCCAAATAAATATTACTCCACTTAAACAATGTTGGACTGTACCCTTATACGTTAAGTTTTTAAAAGGGGAAAAGCCCAGTAGATAACTTCAAGGGAGCTAAAAAAATTGGCCAGGGGGGACCTTTAGAAAAGGACTTTCCATAATCAACAAACTGAAACACTAAAATACTGAGATACTAAAGCACACACTTTTTATACTGAACATTTCACTTCAAGAAAACCTCTTTCTTACTGGAATTTACTTTCAGAAACTATTAATCTTTGAACTAATTACGTATAGTCACTTAAAAGATTCTAGTAACTTTGCTTCACTCTTATACGCAAGCGAATTTTTACTGTAACACTTTGCAACAGTTAAGAATTTGTTTTAATATTTACACAAAAACAGTTTAAATGGCGCCTCTTCATATTAACTTGGCACTTCATAAGTCTGTAAAACGGGATACTCGGATTAATCAAACACCAGGAAGGAGCCCTATATAGGTGTATGATTAGGATGAAATGACAGGATGAATCAGTTTCTTTAAAGTTCAAGAATGATAATTAAAACACAGTTTAAATTAATGGTTCACGCTGTACAAAAGTAAAAATACAAAAAACCTTATCTGTTGACTGTAGGCTTGGGTGTGGCGAACAATTATGACGGCTACACTACTCAGTGTACAGCCTGCAAGAATCTTACTGTATGGGCTCGATTTCTCTTCTTGGTGTCATTAAATTTTACATACAGTAACCCAACGACTCGCAGCTACACCGTAAGCCGTTTGCAGTGTACATCTGAGGCAATTTTGTGCAAATTTGCAGGCAAAGCTTCTCCTGCTCCACTAGGGTGTTGCCTCAGTCACTGCGGCATACAGATTGTGTGACTTGCTTCCCGCACTTTGATAGATGTCATGTATAATTTTTTTCTGAACTTTTGATATCTGCATCGACTGTGCACGAGCAGCGATGTTGTACGGTGTATCACAGAAGTTACGTGAACAACTTCGAGCTGCGCGAGTGCGCAATGAGACAGACAATATTTGGCTTTGATAGAGGGAGAGTCGAAGTTCAGCTGTGCTAGAGTTAGGCTGCTAATGTTAAGTAGTGTTAGTGAGGAAGCTATGGCAATATTATGATTCAAATTTGATGTCTCAGTTTATCACTTTGTTCAATCAATATGATTATGAAACTGATTTGTGAAGGATGAAATGTAATGGAATGTCAAGTAAATACAATGTTTTTTTCACTATTGCTGCGCCATTAACTAACTTGGTTAATATACTGAAAGTTGTTAGATTTGAGAGATAGGAAAGTGTATTGTTTGGATGTTGAGAAGTTCATTAAATATAAAATCTGCTTTGAGCACTTTTTTCTCAATATACAAAAATATGTCATTTATGCGCATATTTCATCTTCTTACCAACCTTTCTCCTACAATTCTTTTTAATGGATCATCCAACCAAGTATGTTCGATAAACAGTTCAATTGCAATTAACAAAGAACTCATTGCACCTGTCGAGTGTCTCTGTGTAGATACAGTAATTTGCAGCTTTTCCATAGCAGCGCTCAAGACAGAGCAGTATTGCAATGCGTTAACTAGATTTGTGCAGAAAGGAGATAACGAGAAAGTACACTCCTGGAAATTGAAATAAGAACACCGTGAATTCATTGTCCCAGGAAGGGGAAACTTTATTGACACATTCCTGGGGTCAGATACATCACATGATCACACTGACAGAACCACAGGCACATAGACACAGGCAACAGAGCATGCACAATGTCGGCACTAGTACACTGTATAACCACCTTTCGCAGCAATGCAGGCTGCTATTCTCCCATGGAGACGATCGTAGAGATGCTGGATGTAGTCCTGTGGAACGGCTTGCCATGCCATTTCCACCTGGCGCCTCAGTTGGACCAGCGTTCGTGCTGGACGTGCAGACCGCGTGAGACGACGCTTCATCCAGTCCCAAACATGCTCAATGGGGGACAGATCCGGAGATCTTGCTGGCCAGGGTAGTTGACTTACACCTTCTAGAGCACGTTGGGTGGCACGGGATACATGCGGACGTGCATTGTCCTGTTGGAACAGCAAGTTCCCTTGCCGGTCTAGGAATGGTAGAACGATGGGTTCGATGACGGTTTGGATGTACCGTGCACTATTCAGTGTCCCCTCGACGATCACCAGTGGTGTACGGCCAGTGTAGGAGATCGCTCCCCACACCATGATGCCGGGTGTTGGCCCTGTGTGCCTCGGTCGTATGCAGTCCTGATTGTGGCGCTCACCTGCACGGCGCCAAACACGCATACGACCATCATTGGCACCAAGGCAGAAGCGACTCTCATCGCTGAAGACGACACGTCTCCATTCGTCCCTCCATTCACGCCTGTCGCGACACCACTGGAGGCGGGCTGCACGATGTTGGGGCGTGAGCGGAAGACGGCCTAACGGTGTGCGGGACCGTAGCCCAGCTTCATGGAGACGGTTGCGAATGGTCCTCGCCGATACCCCAGGAGCAACAGTGTCCCTAATTTGCTGGGAAGTGGCGGTGCGGTCCCCTACGGCACTGCGTAGGATCCTACGGTCTTGGCGTGCATCCGTGCGTCGCTGCGGTCCGGTCCCAGGTCGACGGGCACGTGCACCTTCCGCCGACCACTGGCGACAACATCGATGTACTGTGGAGACCTCACGCCCCACGTGTTGAGCAATTCGGCGGTACGTCCACCCGGCCTCCCGCATGCCCACTATACGCCCTCGCTCAAAGTCCGTCAACTGCACATACGGTTCACGTCCACGCTGTCGCGGCATGCTACCAGTGTTAATGACTGCGATGGAGCTCCGTATGCCACGGAAAACTGGCTGACACTGACGGCGGCGGTGCACAAATGCTGCGCAGCTAGCGCCATTCGACGGCCAACACCGCGGTTCCTGGTGTGTCCGCTGTGCCGTGCGTGTGATCATTGCTTGTACAGCCCTCTCGCAGTGTCCGGAGCAAGTATGGTGAGTCCGACACACCGGTGTCAATGTGTTCTTTTTTCCATTTCCAGGAGTGTATTATGATTTTTTTATTTTTAATCAGGGCCAACTTATGTTATCAGAGATAGCTTTTGTGATCACATTTTGCTAAACCAATTACTCTAGTTTTCATGTCCAAGTTAATTATTCAGGCAGTTCATACTGTTCAAAATTCTTGCAGTCAGATTGATAACTTCTACAGTATGAAATACTTCCCTTTTCCTTATTAGAAGTAATTACGAAACAAGAGTACTTCATTCTATATTTCTATTTATTTAGATAATTTTCTGCTCGGCTCTAGGTAGCGCGCCAATTCGCTCTTGGCACCTTCTCCACTCCCCAGAGCCATTTCTGTTTCAAATACAAGCACTTTGCCTTTTACGTGACACCTATTTCTTACATTGTTCTTAAGCGTGACCATTTCTTACAATTGTAAAATTTACATCAACATGAACAGTTTATACACACAAATATTTTAAATACAAAATGTCATCAGAAAATTATTTAACGTAATAAACAATTTACATAGTATTTTACATACATTACTCACATACAATGTAAAGAACTTCAACCTCCAATATACTACACTTTACTTTACACACACAGAAAATATAGTACCAATATTCGAAAACTTTAAAGTAATAAATTATAAAAATTTAAGTGAATCATAAACAAATAATGTTATAAACGGACAGTGGAGAAAAAAATAGCTTTACTACGCCGAATTACGAGGGGAAAAAAAAGAAGCAAGATAAGCAAATTGCGACAATGAATTTAGTATTACTGCATCCCTACATATTCATATTCCCCCTTCAATGAGCCTCAATTTCCCAACTACGCGTTATTTGGCTCAAAACATGACTGTTCACGAAACATCTACTCTTTAAAATCACAAGACGACCACAGACAGTAACACAGAGAGGCGATATCTCCAAAGACGATGACAGAGTCAATGTCTCGACAATAAGTAAAATGTTTATGATTTATTGTATTATATGTAAAATTTCGAACACTTTGCAAGCGCACTGAAAATTATACAGCCTTGCATATTGTCACCACTGATAAGAACTTTTAGGTTAAGCAGCAGTCGTGTTGGAAAAACGTTCCTAAGGTGTACAACACTTGCAACCTCTATGGACCTTCAAAGTAAATATTTCTGCTTCTGAATTGTCTCTATAACTTATTAATATATCACAGCTTGCACACCTATCGTAACAGGCAGATGTATACTAAAATCCGAGCAAAATAAAATTGTATTACATGTAAGATTTAGCACACTCTGCAAGTGCAATGGACCATCATATTAAATGTTTCCTCATCTATACACGGAAAACCTAAACATATATCTAATTACTTCTAAACTTCTTAATAATTTGCAGGCATTTAGATTCTTGGGTACAGAAGCATTATTTTTCTACTGGCTGTCAGATGGTCCTTTATTTACAGGAAACTGCAATTCAGTATCACACAGCAATGATAGGCAATGGGTAAAACTAACGGCTAACAGCTACAGCTTAATGGCTAAAGCCTAACATCTAACGCCAAATGACTAGCACCTAACGGCAAACAGCCAACACCTAACGGCAAACAGCTAACAGCAAACAGCTAACAGCTAACATCTAACAGCTAACAGAAAATGAATAACGCCTAATGCCTCACACGTCCAGTCAATACCATAATAATATACAAGCTGTTAATGGTCACACATTGCTGTGGCTCAATCTGGTAAAATGAAACAGAAAGAAAAGAGAAATCACATGTTTCTAAAATGTACCGAGATTGGAAGTATGCTCTAATCTCCTTATCTCCCCCCCCCCCTTGCCTCGTCCTTCTACTTCCCCCCTCTCTTTATCCATTCCATCCTAATTCCTCCTCTCTCTGTCTATCTTCTCTTCCCTCCTCTCTCCATCACCTCCTGCCCTCCTCTCTACTCCTCTCTCTGTTCACCACTTCCTCCACGTTTCTATGTCCATCTTCTCCTCCCTCTCGTTCTCCATCTCCTCCTGCCCCCTGTCTCTGTCCATGTCCTCCTTTTCGCTTTCTATCCTCATTTCTTCTCACTCCTCTCTTCATCTCCTCTTCCCACTCTCTCTCTGATCTTGAGCCCTGTTTATTGTTATTGCATAATCAGACGACAAAACCTAAATAAAACTTTTCTGTTTGCTACCAACGTTTCATTGTTATGTTTATCTTTTATATACATTAAAACACAGAGCCTATGCCCGTCAGAACGTTCACTAGAACATAGTATAAAAATTTAACATGTAACAGTCAAGTAAACTTTTGGTAAACATTTTTGGAATACAGTGATCAATATATTATTACATTTTAACTAAAGTTCAGTCTTGATCACAACACTTATGTCTCAATAACATAGGTGACCGGTTTCGGTTGTATTTATATAACCATCTTCAGACCCATGGCTTCCTTGGAGGATGGTAGGCGGAGCTATCCTCAGCTCCTACGAAGTCAACTGATCTGTTTGCAGATGCTGCTTTCTTTGGTATTGGCACTGTGATACATTTTTTAAAGTCTGTTGGGAGCTTCCGAGTTTCATACATAACTTGTATGAGATGGAACAGTTCTCCATGTAGCTGTTCTCCAGCAGACTTGATAAGTTCTGATGGTATATCATCAACTCCAGTGGCTTTATCAGGGTTCATTTGCCTGTCTGAAGCCTAAACTCATCGCGCAAGTCTCCCTCTTCTTCCTGATGGATTCCCTCAGCGTTCCAGGTCTTCATTATTTCCTGCATATAGTTTTTCAAGTTATTGTTTCCGCCTTTCTACTACGTCTTTCTGCTCATATGATACTACTCCATCTTCATTTTGGATTCCACTGCAGTTTATTTGTCTGTTTCCAAAGACCAGTTTAATTGATTTACAGGCATATTCCAGCTCTCCTACCTTGATCAGTTCATTCACCTCTTTAATTGGTCTTCCAAGAATTATTGTTTAACCTGTTTTGACTCACTGGTGATTTCATTCTTCAGTGCTCTATATTGCCATTGTTCTTCCTCAGTATTGTCTTGTTTCAGGTTACATTTTAAATTTATTTGTGCTATTATTCTGTCTGTAGTTTATTCTTTTTTCATGCTTTGCCTTCCGTTTCCCAACTACTTCGTTTGCTGGTCGTAGTATATTGTTTGTTTGTCAAGGACTCCTTCCTTCAACACTTCCGGTGTTGTTCATAACTGTAGCCATGTTTGTTTATTCCTCGTTTGTCGACCTAACCATGACATCCTGTAGTCTATTCACATCCCGTTTCTCACAAGTTCCAATCAATGCTTGGACCTTCTCTTATTTGATTCCAGAACATTTGTCTAACTAGAATGAAGTCAATTTGATATCTCATTCTGTCTCCAGGGGCTTTATATGTATAGCTATTCCGTGGATGGTGTTGAAACCACAAGTTATATATTACTAGTTGATGTTTTGTACGGAATTATACTAATCTATCTCCCATCTCACTTCTTTCTCCAACTCCAGAAGGTCCCCCTATAGTGCCATCTCTTCTTTCTCCCACTGATGCATTCCATTGTCCCATAATGACAAGGTTGTCTTGTCTTTTGTCTATGTTTACAGCACCTTCTCTCTCAATGTGCTCTCTCTTCACTTCTTCTTCATCATAGGTTGATGTCACCATGTACACTAGGATTATCACTGTCCTGTTCGGTGTCAATTGTACAACTAGTATTCCTCCGCCTATTTGTTGGTAACCATCTACGCTACGTCCGATGAGGTGTTTTCGAAATCATTATCCAATGCCATCCTTAAACGTTAATGGTTTATGTGAACGCCAGACACCGCACAATGTATGCAGTATTTATTTTCTTAAAAACTTTTCAGATAGTTTACATAAATTTATCTGCATGCTTGATCAAAAGCCTGGCGCTGCATAGCTTTATAGGATGCGTGTTCATATGATTACTTTCTTATGTTGCGAGAATATAACGTACCGATGAACCTTGCAAAGGTAACTTCACTGAAGAGCATCCATATTGTTATATTTGTTACTGTTTCAGGAATATGACGCGCAGTTGACGTTCAGAGAGCAGTGGTTTGACGACAGGCTCAAGTTTGACGATTTTGGAGGTTTGCATCTCTTATTGTTATCATTATATTTCATTACTATCGGTGTTTTAATGTCTCAGGGGTTTAAACGTATAATATAAGCGCGCTAGTATAATGATAACATTTACTGGGTTTTCTTCTCTGAGTTAGAGATAACGCACTGACGTTTTATTTTGTTTTGCAGTTGTACTATACGTTTTCTAGAAGTGTTAAGAGTCTCCTCTTCTTATTATTTTGTAAGCTGAAAGTTACTAACTATAATCTCATACATTTTACGCTATTCTACTCACTATGTAAACAATGCATTAGTACGTGGACTACAAGTTACCTCCAATTATTTACAAAATTCAGTAATTTATTTCAATGCATTTCGCTTCTTGGTCGAATGACAAAGCACTTGCTGCTTGTGTCATGACAGCATACTGAATTGTTGGGGACACTTTGTCTGGCAATCACTGTAGTGAAAGAAAAATAAAAGTATTGATAGTGTCAGGAAGATATTTGATATCTGTAATAGGAAGGCGACTGCCGGAAACGTAGCCCCTGAACTTAATATGCATCTAAAGATCACTGTTTGCAATGAAGAGAATGGATCAGTAACTACATAATTCAAACATTCACGGTAGAGATGTCCCTGCCAAGTATGTAGGAAACTAGGTGACTCAGAAGAAGAGATATAGTTGCTACTAGAACTATTGCATCTTGTTTTTCGAATAATGCACATTAAATATGGCTTATCAAATCTAGTTCTAAATATACAAGGTGTAGCGGATGTATGTATATAGTACTGTAATAGGCACGTACATCAGTGTGCTTTTTTTTTTCTCTGCATCGGATAGTCTTCCCTCAAACATGTCAACATGTCACTAACTTTACAACCTGATGTTTTCTGCACTGTCGTAACTGAACCATTAATTGGACCAAGCCTGTCAATATGGACTAACCGTTTGGCATCCAGGCATCCACACTTCAATACCTGCCCCATAGCTTGCTCTTACCACATTCTCTTGGAGGTACTAAACAATCTAAAAACATAAGTCCTGTAATGGCTCTAATTATTAGACTGTAAATGAGGTAAATGCTGGTGAAATGTGCAGTACACTATCCTCAGTCATCAACAGAAAACACCCTGTATACATATTTTATTTCATTTTAGCTTCACTCATAATAATAGTTATCTTTTTCTCCATGTCTTAAGTACTATGATGTCTCTGAAAGCCTGACTGTTCACGTCTTTTGTAAAGCACGACATTGCAGTTGTTTTGGAAACTCCTGTGGTTGTCATATTTCCCAAATTAAATTATTTACTTCCAGATACAGACCCGTAAATATCCATAAAACTTGATTTTAAGGACATTTATGGAACTGTGTTTGGAAGTAAGTATTTTATCTATACAAATACAAGTGTCACAGGTGTCCAAAGTACGATTATAGCGCCGTACTTCACAAATTCTACTTCTGCAGTGTTTTACTACGGCAGGACCGGTTTACAACCGACAGGGAAACATACAGTCCCTGCATCACTCAAAAACCTTGAGGTTCGCCGATGACATTGTAATTCTGTCAGAGACAGCAAAGGACTTGAAAGAGCAGCTGAACGGAATGGACAGTGTCTTGTAAGGAGGATTTAAGATGAACATCAACAAAAGCAAAACGAGGATAATGAAATGTAGTCGAATTAAGTCGGGTGATGCTGAGGGAATTAGATTAGGAAATGAGACACTTAAAGTAGTAAAGGAGTTTTGCTATTTGTGGAGCAAAATAACTGATGATGGTCGAAGTAGAGAGGATATAAAATGTAGACTGGCAATGGCAAGGAAAGCGTTTCGGAAGAAGAGAAATTTGTTAACATCGAGTATAGATTTAAATGTCAGGAAGTCGTTTCTGAAAGTATTTCTATGGAGTGTAGCCATGTATGGAAGTGAAACATGGACGATAAATAGTTTGGACAAGAAGAGAATAGAAGCTTTCGAAAAGTGGTGCTACAGAAGAATGCTGAAGATTAGATGGGTAGATCACATAACTAATGAGGAGGTATTGAATAGAATTGGGGAGAAGAGGAGTTTGTGGGACAATTTGACAAGAAGAAGGGACCGGTTGGTAGGACATGTTCTGAGGCATCAAGGGATCACAAATTTAGCATTGGAGGGCAGCGTGGAGGATAACAATCGTAGAGGGAGACCAAGAGATGAATACACTAAGCAGATTCATAAGGATCTAGGTTGCAGTAGGTACTGGGAGATGAAGAAGCTTGCACAGGATAGAGTAGCATGGAGAGCTGCATCAAACCAGTCTCAGGACTGAAGACTACAACAACAACAAGATGGAAACTCCAAAAATGCAGTGTTTATAGTCAGACTATCCTCCTACTTGCCTGAACTTTTCACAATCGTTGGACAAAAGGAAAGTACCTAAACAATCAATAATCCGAAAAGAAAGCAAGTGCTGCCTACCTGCGTAAGGGTATTGGTCACACAGCTAAAAACGGCTAAATAAGTTGAGAAAACCAGGTTTAACCTCGATAAAGTGTGTTTAGAGAGGAAAAAAAATTCTCGTACAAATTACGCGCTGAGGTTAAAAAGTTATTAGATAATATAGTTATTTTTCATGAAAAAAGTCTTTATTCCTTCCAACAAAAGGTAGATTCAGAAAATTTTAGGCAGTTTACGTACAACTAGGCATTTTCTTCCTCACCAGAACCCTCTCACTATATATGGGCCCGCAATACGCATCCTCGACACTTGACACAACGTTCTTTGTAACCCGACGTTGCGAATCTTCCAAATCAATATAGGCATTACATATCGTCATCACCTGAGACTTCAACCAAGTTTTGTTGAAAGTTGCTGATGTGGACTTCTTAACAGTATTCCCTGATATTCTTTTTCTTCTCACATCTTTTCCGTTTGACAGCATTCTGATAGTCTTTTGTTTCTGTCTCTCGAATATCGTGGTAATGGTGCAGGGTTCATATAGCTGCCTGATGGCCCACGTTGCTAACGTAAGTTTCAGTTAAAGCAATAGCATCCTCGTTATTGAATGTCGTAAGAAGTGTAGCATTTGATGTTTTCATTGAATCGTTCAGTGCCATATTTCCTCAGCCCATTCATAGCACTGTGTGGAATAGCTGCCTTCAAAGAACCTTCTTCAAAAAGAGGATTCACCTGTAAGTATGTCGCCACTCGCCCGGCATTGTTGCTTAAGAATCAATCAATAGCTTGCATATAGATCGTCCTGTTGGGGGAGTGGCATAAATGAGACGCCTCAGGGCTGGAGTTTACTGCGAGGTAATAGGCACACCGCATCTACGTGGTTAACCCTGGCCTTTAGAATAAATTCAGTGATTTTGGTATGGGTTTAGTACCCTTGCAGTATCAACGACACCGGGCCACTATTCGTGAGTTTCGTGTCCAATATAAAATGTCTCAGTCAATCCAAGAAAAACTCAGTTTGCATCCTGAAGGGTGGTAAGTAAACTCCAATGTGTGAGGGGCTTCATTATTCAACTCAAGCTTCACCAGAACGCAAGAAAACACTAGAGGATTTCAAAAAGTTAAGTTTCGCGTGTAGTCCCTCGCTAAGACCATTGCGCAACAAGAGTAGTGCGTTGTTAGAAGAGAATACGTGTTCCAGGTTTCCTGCAAACACAATTCTGCTCTGGAACAGAGAACAGGCGCATCGCGGTGTGGGAGTGAAATGGCGCGACCACTGGAAAAATACTCCAACTTGAAATACGCGGGACAGTACGAGTTTTGTGGGAAAACGTCTGAAGTGCACATTTATCCTCAGCGAAATTATAGCGGTATGTGGACCAAAGTCAGTGTCGCGTCCAAATGTAGTGAAATGGGACAGTAATTTGACCACGGCCGCTCAAAGACGGGCGGCGCTGATGAGGAGGGAATCCCACCGACATCGACCACATACGACAATGTAAAGACATTCAAGGAACTGATTTCTGTTTTGAGTGACACTTTTATGCAGTTGCCGCGCGACTGCAGCACTGCATGGACTCACAAATACATGTGCATTATGCTCGCACCTATCCCCTACGCAATACCTTGTAAATCACGCAGTCCGTTTGCAACCCGAAAACTATACCCTAGCATGCTGCCACTTAAGCTGAAACGTTCATATGCAACTTGACGATGTGGTGCTAAAACACGCCTACCTCGCTCGCCTATTCCGTCCCCTCTCATTACGGCTTTCTCAGCCTCGCCCTACTGATTGATGTTCAGACAGTTCCATTGATGGAACAAAATTTCGGCGACGGCTAAATTAGAATCTAAACGGTACGATCAGTGTAGCCAGAAAATAATACAATTCCCACTGTCACAAGATGCTTAGCAGCAAACCCCTCAGATACTCAACTGAAGGTTGTTTAAAGTCTTCGCAATCGAGCCATTGTAGCCTGTAGCACGTTGAGGCCAATTATCCTCGTCCAACGTCTCTGACATTGTTCCCATCCGTAGCCGATTTCGCTGTATGGGGCGCTCGACTCTGAGGTGGCCGGTTCGAATCCCAGTGGTAAAAGAAATTTGCACCATCGATGTTTGAACGGTGAAGGGAGTAAAAGTAGCATCAAAATGTTCCGTACTCCCATAATTTCTTTCCGTGTCCTGTATTAAATTTCAAACCTCCCTAATCTCATGGTGATCCATCCGTCAGATTGGGTCTTTAAAACTGGCACGTCCTTTGGAGCTAGTCTACAGATTAGGCTCGTGCGGGTACCGGGTTTCATCCTTTCACTTCTCTCGTCATAAGCCATTGACATGACAACACGCTGTACCCGTAGTCATCAGACAGACTTAAGACACAGCTCTCACATACCACGTGGTAAGGAGCTCTTGTAAGCGGAGGAAAGAAAACTTGTACGAAATTTATTTATGCATTTATTTCGCTAGGAAACGCTAGGACCTTAAAGCCTTCTCTTACACCTAATCAGACACTCTGCATAGCACATGAGTAGTACAGAATGATAATTACAATTCTCGTCGAAAATGAGTAATGATATCTGATAAATATGTATGGCAGCAGTACAGAAGGAATCAAATGCGGGTAATTTGACTGGTCAGAGCAACAATAGGGGAAGGTTAGTAGATGAGGTGGAAGGTAGTAAATATAAACAGATTTGGGTGAGAAAAGCGTGGATAGTGTAGCAAATGTGACCTGCTGGGCATCAGGAAGGAAACAGGGTATTCCGAGAGGGAAATTACGATAGTGGCATTTAGCTGTGGAACCCCTCCGAACTTCCAGGCTTACTATTGTAAAATCTCATTGACTAATTGTTAGGATTTATTACCATTCATTCCAAGGAAGTCAGAGCGCTGAGTGTGGTCATAAACTAAAGTTGGTGTGGGATATAGTATTTTATCCGGTCGTTGAGAGTTAAAAAACAGAAAATGATGCATTATTCGTACAGCACTTGTATGTGTATCACGAGTAGACGTAAAGAACGAAAATCATGAGATAGGCAGTAAATGCATACACCACTTAATGGTGTTTGAAAAAACATGAACCTGTCCGTCTCTAACAACCCTAATCTTCTTTTCGTTAGCATAGTTTAAATTTTTTCATCTCTACCATCTGGTCACCCAATTTCCTCACTACATCACACTTCTAATATTGCACATTTGTAGCCACCTAGCATTAGAAATTTTGATCCTCTCTTACTTATATGTTTTGCTTCTCTGACGCGGCATTTACCGTTGCGTTCTATGACTAGGAAAGTCGATCAACATCTTGACATATGGCTCTGTTTCAGATAAATTACACTGCATGGGCTGTCATTCGAAAGCTTTAGTCTGTTATTCAAAAATACTTTGCAAGAGGTTGTAGTTATCTGTATTTAGTTAACGAAAATTGTCACTGATACATATTTTGACTAATAGTTGAATCATTATTTCCTGTTGCAGGTCAAATCAAATATCTAACACTGACAGATCCCAGCAGAATATGGATGCCAGATTTATTTTTTAGCAACGAGAAGAAAGCACACTTTCACGATGTAGTAATGCCTAATGTCTATGTACGAATATTTCCTCTTGGGTCCGTTCTCTACAGTACCAGGTAAGGAAATAAAAACACTTGATTGGTAACAGAAATCTATAATGGTAGTATAGACTCACATATCTTCATAATATGTATTTAAATACATTTAATGGGAACGTTTAAGGTGAATATGTCGTAAGCATTATTTATATTCAGCTGAATTCTTTACTTTATGTCTATAGGGTATGCTGGAGAAGAGACCTTAACCCTTTATTTGGCAAATGGTGAAAATAAAAACAAAAAATTTTTCAGTGCTTATATTTATTTATTATGCTTAAAGAAATACAATTCAGTCAGTTTTAGAAATTTTTGACAAGAATTATGAAAATTATGAAATGTTGCTTACAAGCAACATTGCCAGCAGTAGACCACATTTATACATATTATAGAAAAAAGTGTTTGCCAATAACCTCAAGCAAAAGGTTTCCTGTACGTGAATAATTTAATTTATAAACACTTTTGTGCTGTGTAATTGAACTGTTTCATTTTCCCTTCTAGTTCTTCTTGCAATGGAATTTTTGGAAACAGTTCCTCTTTGGAACGAAACACAATACTAGATTGCATTTTGAACACATGACTGTAGAAAATCCAGATGGACAATAACGACAACGACCTTTGGGACCGTATACAGGCCAATGCTCCATATTATCAAATCGGACATCTTGTGTAACAGTCGGAGCTGTTGGCTTCCTCCTCTTCTTTTGTGGTGTAGTGTTATGTATATTGAGGCCTTTCTACTTTCCTTTTCCCTGAAAACATCAAACCATTGGCAATATCTGCCCTGAATGACTTCAGTGAGGTCTTGTTGTCCAGAGATTCTCTTTTCGAAATACCAGCCAGGCATTTACAACACTCAGATCTAGCATAAATCCAAACAATCTCATGTACCAACACCTAGTTTTCATTGGTACTCTGTAGAGCTCTATCAGCATACCAGCAAGATCAACTCCTCCCATATGCTTGTTGTACTGACGTACAATACTGGGACAGGACACACCAATTCTTCTTTTTTTCATTGCTGTCCCATCATTTTACTGTTGAGAGTGGTTGGACACCACAAAATGAGCTTGCAAGTGTCACGATTTTATTGTTTTGAATATCTGCCGTAAGCATATGTAATATACTAATGGCACATGTCCCAACTATGGACAATGTTGCACAGGCAACATAAAACTTTTATACTATTTACGTAATTCAAAACAATAGTAGATTGAAATATTTCTGCTGTAAACTCACTTCTGGGTATTTCTTGAAGAAAATCTGCTAAGATTACCTCCAATTTATTGAAATCCACTCTTTCAGAACCAAAATAAGACACCCCTGTTGCTCACATGAGGAGATCTCTGTAACACCACTGCACAAAATGCCATCTCGTGTGGAAAACCTTGAACTATTACAACAACTGGCATTCGCAGTGTGTAAAGGAACGTTGCCTGGAGGCATCTATGCCAGTAAAAATCACTGGGAAGTGTTTGTTGTCCCACAAGGCCAACGTAAATTTGATGTTGCTTGAGAGCAACACTGCCAAATGAAGGGTTAAAAGGATAGTGATGGTAGTGATTTAAATATGACAAACAGCTAAAATCAACTACATATCGTAGTTACTCATAATAACTTATTTTCAGTCATGGAAACATCTGTAAAGCAAACGATTGTCTCGTATGTAATAATGTTCAATCGAAGTGTGGAGTGCTACGTAGCTATTGACAAAGAATTTACTTTCGAACTTACTGCTTGTTTGAACTACCCTCCATCGGAGTGTCAGGGTTGGCACAGCACTTTTAACTTCCATATGGGCTGTGACTCGCGCACAGCGACACATTGCTTAACGAAATTTGTAATGGTATTAACACTATTGTCTATCAGCTTCCATGCTGCTCTGTGAACGGCAAGGTCTGTGGACCACAGATGGATGAATCAACACGTATGACGAGCTGCTACATGGGATTTGTGTCGAGGGACAGAGCTGGACACCCAATGGCCTGCGTTATTTACAACAATACAGTGGTGGCCGGCCGCGGTGGTCTAGCGGTTCTGGCGCTGCAGTCCGGAACCGCGGGACTGCTACGGTCGCAGGTTCGAATCCTGTCTCGGGCATGGGTGTGTGTGATGTCCTTTGGTTAGTTAGGTTTAAGTAGTTCTAAGTTCTAGGGGACTTATGACCTAAGATGTTGAGTCCCATAGTGCTCAGAGCCATTTGAACCATTTTTGAATACAGTGGTGGCACAAACCTTAACCTTGGGAGCCGCAAACATATGGAACTGATTCAAAGGGAGCTGCATTGCTTGAAGATTAATAGTTAAAATTAATGAGGAATAATGAAAAAAATTTATTTTTAAATTTACTGTACATCACATTATACAGGGTGTTACAAAAAGGTACGCCCAGACTTTCAGGAAACATTCCTCTCACACAAATAAAGAAAAGATGTTTTGTGGACGTGTGTCCGGAAACGCTTAATTTCCATGTTAGAGCTCATTTTAGTTTCGTCAGTATGTACTGTACTTCCTCGATTCACCGCCATGATTTCATACGGGATACTCTACCTGTGCTGCTAGAGCATGTGCCTTTACGACACAACATGTGGTTCATGCACGATGGAGCTCCTGCACATTTCAGTCGAAGTGTTCGTACGCCTCTCAACAACAGATTCGGTGACTGATGGATTGGTAGAGGCGGACCAATTCCATGGCCTCCACGCTCTCCTGACCTCAACCCTCTTGACTTTCATTTATGGGGGCATTTGAAAGCTCTTGTCTACGAAACCCCGGTACCAAATGTAGAGACTCTTCGTGCTCGTATTGTGGACTGCTGTGATACAATACGCCATTCTCCAGGGCTGCATCAGCGCATCAGGGATTCCATGCGACGGAGGGTGGATGCATGTATCCTCTCTAACGGAGGACATTTTGAACATTTCCTGTAACAAAGTGTTTGAATTTAAACGCTGGTACGTTCTGTTGCTGTGTGTTTCCATTCCATGATTAATGTGATTTGAGGAGGAGTAATGAAATGAGCTCTAAAATGGAAAGTAAGCGTTTCCGGACACATGTCCACATAACATATTTTCTTTCTTTGTGTGTGAGGAATGTTTCCTGAAAGTTTGGCCGAACCTTTTTGTAACACCCTGTATAACAAAAAGAGAGAAAGATATCAGTTCAGTTTTCTTCCACCGGGAACCAGTAGGGAAGTCTTTACTGAAACCACAATGGTTAGCGTCATGCTGATGTTTCAGGTAACTTTCCCTAAACTGTGACAGTGCCAATGTACACAAAGGAAACATTGGTTTACAGTTTCTCTCTCTCTCTCTCTCTCTCTCTCTCTCTCTCTCTCTCTAAAAACGACTTTCTGGAACAACTCGTATTTGAAGACTGCGCTGTCGTCTTCACGATTACACTTCCTAGACAACGTCGTAATTTTATGGCACAAACATAACGATTTTTACTTGAACGATGTTACTGTGGAGCGAATAACTATCGCGTTATGCGATACGAGAGAGACTGACTGCTAAGTGCCGTGAACAGCGTTATCAAGACCTCAAGAAGGTTGCACGTGCATAGTATTACCTTGTCGAGAAGTGCGGCATCAGACTGAGGCAAGAGACATATTTCACGTTGTGGCCACCACTGCTATTGAATATATGCGTCCACGTTGCCGGCCACGCATATTTGACGGCTGCCGTGTGGCTGTATCAAATCATCACATACATCACTAGCAACAGAAGCGTCAACAATTTCATCTCTGCTCACATGTAAAGTCACCATTTCACACGGAAACCCAACTAGGTCTTTTTGTCTGCCTAAAAACGACCATACGACACCCACAGACAAAATTTCACCTGCGTGCATCCCTCTTACAGCTGGTTCACGTGTGTCAGTGGCACAAATTAAGACATACCTTTTTCCAGCCTGTAAGATGAGTTGGAACTCATCTTTGAGTAGACCAGCGTCTCTTGATCGGTAGCTGACCGTTCTGTGACGATCGGTCAGCAATGTATACATGGTTGGCGGCTGGCATACCTAGCCCATCCATTATGGTTTCCGCGCACAGTATTTATTGATAAAGCTCTTACAGTCGCTGGAGCATGAGTAGATCGTAAGAGGGATACGCAGTATGCCCTACACTTTCTAACGTACGGCAACTGAAAGGTCAACAGAGAAACAATAAGACAATGGACTTCTGGCATTCGACGCAGTGCTCCAACGTCACCGGTGGGACTTTAAGCTCTGATCCTTCTTCCCTAGGTCATCTGTGTGCCTCCGCGTGATTTTATGTCCACAGCTGAACTTCAAGGATGTCACATTTATGCGACAGTCTGACAACAACAGGAACATGAATGCTTAATTACTTTCCGCTCTTCTGTTTTAGGTTGACATGGGATTTATAATTTTCCTGTTTCTTCAAACGCTTCAGGTGACTATTGGGAGGTTCCTTTTGGAAAGGATATGCATGATTCCCTCCTTCGTCTTTGTCATATCTGGGCTTGCACCCGCTCTAAAAACTTTGGCATCGACGGGATGTTAAACCCTAGGCCTAATTCTTCCCGGTACTGGATTCGACGATGCGTATATTTTTGCTTCGATCACCTGACCTAATGGAAATGCAGTCCCGCTGGTTTTCTTCTCTTAGCTTCATGTAACTCCACTGTGGTAACCAATACTAGACAGCCGTTTTAATTACGACCGTACTGCTCAAGGAACGTTTTGTACCGCGTCCATATTTACGATCGTTCGCGAGATTAAATTCAGTAAGATCATGGAATGAAAGGTAAGACTTAAGTAACAAAAATATATAAGATAAAGGATTTCTGTGAAACAAAAACCAAACAGTAACAAAAACCAAACAGTAACAAAAAACAAACAGTAACAAAAACAAAGGTAATCTGTTCATAAGTCCACACCTGTGAAATGAAAATCTGTCACTGATGTGTCGGCAGCTGGGCCAACACCTTGTAGATAGAGGTGGCTTAAAAGGCACGCTAGACTAACGCAGACGGGCGTGAAGTACTGGAACAGGATACGTAATTAATGCTATGAAGAAAAGTACGTAGCTGGTATAATACTTATCTTTAATCAATCATTGTGGTACATCGCACAAAGGAGACTTTAATTACAATCACTGTAAGGCTAATGGCGCCTTGCTAGTTCGTAGCCATTAACTTAGCTGAAGGCTATTCTGTCTCTCGGCTAATGAGAGAGAAAGGCTTCGTACGTCTAGTCGCTAGCTCTGTCGTCCGTACAACTGGGCTGAGTTCGAGTCAGTCTCTCGAGACCTGCCTTGTGGTGGCGCTAGGTTTGCGATCACACAGTGGCGACACGCGGGTCCGACATGTACTACAGGACCGCGGCCGATTTAAGCTACCACCTAGCACGTGTGGTGTCTGGCTGTGACACCACAGTCACTGCGTAACATTCAGTGGTGCATAGTTGCATCCTGTGGATGGTAGCATTGTCGGATCCTCCTTGTCATACTATCCACAAAGGGGTTCGGACGTTGCTGCTCAAGGCTTCCTCACTCTTCGACTTGTTTTTTTTTTTTGAGGTGAAGCATTGTGTGACGAAGATTACTGTGACGAGACACTGCAGGTTTCAATTGGTTCCCTATATCCTTAAGCAGGTTCAGACCAAAACGTCACTGAAATCAAAATCTGTCGCTGGCTAACATTCAGTGCTGCATAGTGGCATCCCGTGGATGGTAGCATGGTCAGATTCTCGTTGACATGCTATCCACAAAATGGTCCTGACGCTGCTGCTCAGTCCTGTCTCACTCTTCGACGTTGGTCTTCCTGAGGTGAACCAGTGTGTGAGGAGGAGTACTGTGACGAGGCTCTACAGGTTTCAACTGGTCCCATACAAGCGCAATCAAGTTCATGTAAGCAAATACAGTTCAAACGTCACTGCTTAACCTGAAAGACTGTCTGCCTCAGCCGTGCATTTGTGCCTAACCTCTCCACACTACAAGAACTCTACGGCGATCGTCAGACAACGTGTAAATCCTGCTTCACCTGACACACTGATCCATGTTCACTCCAGGTGTTCCCTTGCCCACCTCCTTTTAATTGTTGCCCATAACGTTTGCGCACTGTCTTGGTCGACAGTTTTTCCTCCCACTACAGCTTCAATAGACTGAGTGAGGAAAACCAATTTTTTCATTAGCCAGGCACAGTTTGATAGGTGACCACGGTAGCGTATCTAGAGACGCACACCTCCTACATTTGTCTGTGTCACTGTTAGATATGGAGGCTCTTGGCGGGAATCAAGTTCTTGGTCATTCTGTAGCAAGAGGAGACCGCTTCCTTCGATATAACCGGGAGGCTGATGTGGCCCACACAAATTTCCAGGACATTCGTGGTGATAACGTTGAACGGGATTTGGGTAAGGAGTACCTTCCCAGCGTGGCAACAAAAGTTTGCTCGTGAGCACTGGCCGCTGCTGTACGTTAGCCCACAAATAGCTCACGGTGAGGCAGAACCCTCGAATGTGTCTCAGCTTAACATTCAGACGATCAGAGTCAGCAGAGGTATCAAGACTCATTGGAAGCACTAAAGCGAACAGCTGTGACGTAAAGGTATGTAAGTCCCGAGTGGTCGTTAAAATGGTGCTCCAAACATTTAAGACAGGTGCTTTCCTCTTAACGTCAGAAAGACCCAATCCGACGAGGGAACTTGGATACGTCACAATCTCGTATTGCAACCTGAAAATATGACACTTCTATAAAAAGCGACAGGAGAACTGCTTGCGTTTCGTAGGCATCATAGATCGAAGCGGGAAACGTTGTGCGATGTAACGGGTCTTGCACAACACATACGTACCCAAAATTCCTACCGTCTGAAGAATGGTAAGAGAGCGTCGTTCATGTTCCAGTATTTCTCCCTCGATCTTATCAATAACCGGTTTCCAATAGAAAGTAGGCACTGGGACAATGATCAAGAACAACTTCCAGTGACGTACGACGATCCACGGCAATAGTCCACGTGATTACTGTTCCATCGAAACCCCATAAATTAGGGCATTTACCTTTACCCTCGTTAAGTCGCGCTTGTATGACACGGCAATAATCGCCGTTAATCGCCTTTAGCAGAGGTATCTCCATAGGTGGCCGGAGTAAAACATCATCAGCGCACGCGCTAACTGAGAGGGGGCTTCCAGAAAGCGTCCAACCCTGAAGCGGGAACGCAACCTTCCGAAGCAGCGGCTCCAGAGATAAGACAAAGATATCGAGAGCGGGTTACCCTGCGGCACTCGCCGACGGATGGTAAGCGGGGGCGTCAGTTGCACATTAACTACCAAAGCTGCTATGCCCGCGAATGTGTTCGAAACTCTTTACAAACTTCAACAGTAAAACTGGTCATCTCCAAATTCCGAAGCAGAAATTCAAGATTTATACGATCGAAAGCGTTATTAAAATCCAAAACGGCAATGGCTCAATGGACAAAAGTAGCGGCAGCAACAGAACCCACGTCACGGAATTTGGCCACAGGGGTAAGAATAGAGTGACCAGGGAGACAACTTACAAGGGAACCTCCCCATCGCACCCCCCTCAGATTTAGTTATAAGTTGTCACAGTGAATAGGCCTTGAAAAACTGAACACAGATCAATCTAGAAAACAGGAAGAAGTTGTACGGAACTATGAAAAAAATAAGCAAAATATACAAACTGAATAGTCCATGCATAAGATATGCAACATAAAAGAAAGAGAATGAAGAGCGCCGTGGTCTCAGGGTTAGCGTGCGCAGCTGCGGAATGAACGGTCCTTGGTTCAAGTCTTCCCTGGAGTGAAAATTTTAATTTTTTATTTTCAGTTTATGTGACAAAGTCTTATGTTTTCATCACTTTTTTGGGAGTGATTATCACATCCACAAGAAAACCTAAATCTGGCAAGGTAGAAGAATCTTTTTACCCATTCGCCAAGTGTACAAGTTAGGTGGGTCGACAACATATTCCTGTCATGTGACGCACATGCCGTCACCAGTGTCGTATAGAATATATATCAGACGTGTTTTCCTGTGGAGGAATCGGTTGACCTATGACATTGCGATCAAATGTTTTCGATTCCCATTGGAGAGGCACGTCCTTTCGTCTACTAATCGCACGGTTTTGCGGCGCGGTCGCAAACCACAAACACTAAACTTATTACAGTGAACAGAGACGTCAATGAACGAACGGATAGATCATAACTTTGCGAAAATAAAATTTTTACTCGACGGAATACTTGAACCAAGGACCCCTCGCTCCGCATCTGCTTACGCTAACCACGGGACCACGGCGCTCGTATACTCACACTATCCTTGATTTTGCCCATCTTGCGCATGGACTACTCAGTTTGTATATTTTGATTATTTTTTTCATAGTTCCACACAACTTCTTCCTGTTTTCTCGATTGATCTGTGTTCAGTTTTTCAAGGCCTATCCACTGTGCCAACTTACAACTAAATCTGAGGGGGGTGCGATGGGGAGGTTCCCTTGTTAGATACTCAACGACGACAGTCGCCAGCAAGGCAGACATCCTGCAATTTACCACCTTCACCACTGTCTTATAATGCAAATTCAGTGACGTAAGAGGACGAAAATTATCAACAGTATAACGACCAGGATATTTAGGTATCAACACAATTTTCACCATCTTGAATGGAGAGGGGAAAACCACCCCATTTAGTACCTCGTCCAACATGCACGTACACGTAGCGCCCAAGAGGGGCAAGGGCATCCAAGAATTCGGTGTTCGGTTCACGGGTGAGTGACCTGCCTGGAGAATCAATTGCCGGATCGAAGAGAAAGTAGCTAGGTGTGTCCACGTCGTAGAGATCCTCATAGTACTCATGTAAGGCGTGAAGTATGTTCGCTTGCGCAGTCAGCTGACGGCCGTCAGCTCCTGTAAAAGTAGTTATGCAACAGCGGCGATGCCGAGCTTTATGTCGAAACAGATAGTATAAGGAAGTCCATTCCGTCGCCACTAGTGATCATGGTTTCGATCGCACCCACAACCCTTCCATCTGTCGCTTCTTCAACTGCAACAACTTTGCTTCAACACATCGTACATCTGTGATCTGCAGAATAAAATTTATGAGTTATCCGGAAATCCGTCGCCCTACAAGCACAATAGGTGAACGAAGTTTGACGAAGGTTAGGTTTAGCTAGGGCAATCCACTATTCCAGAGTGGTAGAGTACTTCATAGCGGATCGAAGACTATGCTCCCACACACTGTGGATTACATCATCGAGAGAAGGACCTGCCAAGTGAGCGACATTTAACACCCACGGGGAACGGAATGATTGGCGACCGTCGCACAGTGATCAGAATAGCTAGCAGGGACAACGTCGACTGCAAGAATACGAATCCCGCATCCAATCCGATAAGTAAAATCGGTTAATTTTCCTAGTGTAAGTCGCAGTAGAATTCAAACAACGTTGAATATTTACTCGTAAACAACTTTCAAGTGCATCGAGCTAATCAGCTAGTTTAAATCTCGCCAATAATAAAAACGGGGAGACTGGTCAAAAGCATGCAGCATACAGTTAAAATAACCAACCAACAATAGACCCCAAGGACTCCTACGTAGAAGATAAACAATATCTTCTATAAAAACGCGAAGGTTCCACTGTATGACGAGAAACAGACGGTGCATATAGAACAACTCTACCAGAATCGAGAACCTCTACCTCAGCAAAGGGAATGCGTTCTCGAAAGAGCAAGGGAGTTCCCATCGAAAATTCTGGCGCTACATTAAGAATAGTTCAAAGTCCAGGGAGACGGAAACTGATTAATAAGAATTCTTGCAGGAACACTACATCCGCACAGGAGTCATAGATAAACTGATGCAGCGAAGCTAGACGCTGCTCTGATACCACTCGGTTAACATTTAGTGTGACAAATATATATGCTGGAGCCATTAATCAAAAAAAGAAACACAGAAAGAACAACAGAGCAGCATCACTATTCTATCAAACGCCCATTACAGTCCACCGCGAAGTCCTACAAGGAACGTGATGACTGGGTGTTGTGTGAGTGTCCTTAGGTTAGTTAGGTTTAAGTAGTTCTAAGTTCTAGGGGACTGATGACCGTAGATGTTAAGTCCCATAGTGCTCAGAGCCATTTGAACAATTTTTTCCTATAAGGAATCCGAGAGCGGGAGGCTAGTTCCGGCCCAGCTGAATCTTACCCTTGGTTGTTTTGCGCGTTGCTGGGCGTTGCGGCTGTACACGGTGTTTAACCTGGCTGCGAGGCATGATAGCCTTTGCAGTAAGCATCGTGGGCGGGGCTTGTATACTTTCACATTAATCTGTGACTTCCCAGGGTCACAAGCTTGTCCAACAAAAGGGTGTTTCTGCAAGGGACACCGACTCCCTAAAGGAGAGCAGTTAGAGTGAATCCAAGAAACAGCGGGAGACGGCTCTGAGGTAACAATAAGCGGCAAATCGCGATCCCCATCGCCGAGAACAGACAGAGGAACAGGAGGGAATTGCTTTGTTAGCGACTGGAATTGTGACGGAAGCTGCGAACGACACGAGTGCGACACACGCTCGTTCAGGGACGGCTCCATACGAGGTGCCCCTGCAGCAGCAGGAATACCAGACGCTGCCTCCTCGGTCCCCATCTCATCAGGCCTACGTGGTACCACACTGCTGGTAAGAGTGACAGACAAACACGGCACGGGAGGAAGGTGGGAGAGGGAAAGGCACAACTAATTCTTCATCATCTTCAGTGAGGCGTCGCTTATGAACCGCGCGCGCCGCCGTCCAAGCAATAGTGGAAACGAGGTGATGCTTTGCAGCGGCGGAAAATCACCCTCAGTGATAGTGTCAATTGTCAGATGATCGCCAAAAACGTGGGAAGATACAGCCCCAATTTCGTTACCAGAGGGAGGAGGGGGGGGGGGGGGGGAGACAAGGTCAACAACCGTTAACTTATGGCGCTGTTCCAAGGAAGACCGTAGAACAAAACTCTCCACTCTGCACAGGAAACAGGTCCCCACCTGTCCGCTGTGGGTAACATGAATGCGAGACCCACAAAATTGTAAACGAGGCGGAATATTCTTTTTCATTTGCATTTCCACCAAACGTAGGCCGCAGTATCATTATATCATTATATCTTGAACTGACTTGGGTAACGTTCACGGTAAATGCTTCTCACGCTCAATAGTGGGCAAAACTTCCTTAAGATAAAGATCCTCTGCCTCCGTATTGGAACATTGTTATATTCAGTGCCGGCATTCGCGCATTCTGATCGAGTTATCTCTATACCGGAAAGGAACCTGATTACCATGCCGCAACTTTTTGAAAGGGATTCAAGAATTTCACGAAGAACACATTAAACCCAGTGTTGAAACACGAAAAGTACCTGCTAACCACTCACGTATTTCTAAAGATCCGGGCTGCAGGTTGTAACGTCCTCCTTCCCTTCTATCGACAATGTTAGAAATATATGACCGTGTAAACAATTGGAATAAAATTTTGAAAAGGTTATCGTTCCGAAGATTCAATATAAAGTCGATAAATGAGGGGGAGGTTAACAACAAGATGCCTTCTAGGGCAACTTATTCCGCCTACTTAATTACTGTAAAATTTAGTATGGTTGTTCGAAAGGTTTGTGCTATCATTCACGTACTGTGCCAACGACAAGGGGTACCACGTGGATCGGAACAGAATAAGAAGAGTTACTGAAATAATTGTAGCTAAAAGAAATACGGTCGCCAGCCCAACTGGCCAGAATTTCTGTTCGGTAGGCGAATTAATGAGCCGAACAGTCAATGTCAAGAATTACTCGAACACGCGCGGCAACAGAGGGCTGCACGCACGTTAGCAAAAACAACTGAAACATTTACGTAATAAAGCGAGAAAGAAAATAATTTGCAGTCGAAATATCATTAACTAATAGAGCAGAAATTTTGAAAACATACAAGATAACACTTAGATTGATGGTTACTTACTGTTGTAAGTGAAAATGGACAATGGCGCTACCTCACAATAACGTCCACTATTTTCATATGAATTTTGGAAAATGGCAAAAAATAATTAAAAGAAACTCTATTGACTTCTGAACAGGGAAGTAGAAATTGATCATTACTGTATCAAAAGGTAATCATTATACTTTAGCGCGACTGCAAGTCAAAATGTGAACCAGAACTTTACTAACAACAAATTACAATAATCACTGATATTTGCACTCACTCATTAATTCTAGTTAGTGCTTTTGTTTATAGTGCCAGGAATTATTTTAATTTTATTAGTTGATTTACTATTTGCAACAATTAGATCGCCTCAGGTTAAAGTTCAAATTTAAAGTTAGTGAGACTGAAATTACTGAATGCTTTAAGTTCAAATCTTTAATCTAACTGAATCATTTAGTTCATAAGCAAAATTAACTGGCTCTGCTATTTTCATTTTTCATAAACGGTACTCGGATTATTGTCACAATAGGACAGGACAGGAACCTAAGCCGGCCGGAGTGGCCGTGCGGTTCTAGGCGCTTCAGTTTGGAACCGCGTGACCGCTACGGTCGCAGGTTCGAATCCTGCCTCGGGCATGGATGTGTGTGATGTCCTTAGATTAGTTAAGTTTAAGTAGTTCTAAGTTCTAGGGGACTGAAGACCTCAGATGTTAAGTCCCATAGTGCTCAGAGCCATTTGAACAGGAACCTACTTGGTGAATGATTTTAGGAGTATCACGGGTAAACAGTTTTGATTAAACAATGGTAATTATTCACACCACAAAGCTGAGTAACGCCGTTACAGAACTAGTTGACAATAAGCTGTGGTGCAGCAATTTTACTTCAGTCCATTCTCGCCGTGACGCAGTAGCTGACGACGATACTGCTGCTGGCTCCTTTCCATGATAATTAGCGAGCACGGGAGTTATTGGCAATGATATTGGCGTGGCGGGTTCTTGATGTTGCTCCAGCCAATATTTCCACCGCCCACGCTCATCACTTGCCACGTGCAGCTAAACAATCACTCCTCCAGTACAGTGCACGCCATCCATGCGTCCGCACTTCACCAAGTGTCACACCAGAGTTCTCTCTCTGTGTAGCGCGCGCTCTGACGTAACATCCTCCCGCGTCCAGAGATACCGCTACTCCAACGACACTTCTTCGCTGACAAAAACCTAACGTTTCCCTAACATTCCCTCAGCGATTACTCAGCGATATTTACATAATATACGCAATTGATTATACAGCAAAATAAACAAATTACTTCATACATCGTGTACATATAAATTTACATGAAGATAAAAGCTCGGCGCATATGACGGAACTGCCCCTAGACCAATGGTAACCAATATGTATATATAAAGCGAGTACTTAATTTGTTACATTTAGGTTAGCGTTTGACTGAAAGACGCATTTTATTGGGTATGTGATACGAACCGCACGGCTATACCCTAATATCCTTTTTGAACCTACGCTGACTGTTGTACCCATTTTATCAACATCGCCGACAATCAGTTGCTAGCTGAATATGTCTTGGTGAACTTAAAATCAGGTGTGAAATGTGGGATAACAGTGGCATAATATTCATAATTCCCTATAGCGTTGAAGAAACCACTCAGGAAAATGCTCGTATTTATATGAAGGTGAGTGTGTGGTTTATAGGTGCTCAATGGCGAGGCTATCAGCGGTTTTTATACATACTATGCTGCACTGAGTGACCGGTTTCTAGGATCTCCAAAAAGTAAACGAGGTTGTGGTTAACAAAGGAACGCTAATGAAATATAAAAGAAAGAAGAGACTTCCACGCTTGCACAAACAATTTTACGCGCGCACTTGTTTTTGGACTACTGGAATGATAACTTACAGTTTCATAAATTCATTCACTGGGTTCTTATCTTACAGTCACAGTTACACAATGCATTTTTTTGTAAATGATCTACGATTATAACATAATTTCCTTGTTTGTTGCAGAATCTCAATGACACTCTCGTGTCCCATGGACCTGAGGCTGTACCCACACGATCGACAGGTGTGCTCCATCAGGATGGCCAGCTGTGAGTATCGAGTCTACATTCAGTACACAGCACTGCTGTTAATACGGTAGCACTTGGTATCCTCATCTAATATTTGTCGCCACTGTGATACATTTGTTACTAATTTGTTCGCTGCAGCTGACAGGATATACAGGGCGAACATTAATAAAACCGACAAACTGCAAGGGACGGATTCCTGACTGGAAACTGAGGAAAAAAAGGCCCCATGAACATGTGTCCGAAAATGCATCGTTGGCACGGCAGATGGCGCTGAAGAATGACAGCTCCTCTGACCACGTGCCGGCTGTTCCTTGTGTATTGCAGGCTGTGTGATTGACGCAGCGTGCTGTAAGCAGTAGAAAGGTCCAGTATCCACGTCGGAAACAAGTCGAGATCGTGTTTGTGTACGGCGAAACAGATGGAAACAGTCGAGAGACAGCACGGCTACGCCAAAACAACTACTTTCACAGACACAAACCACACCACACATTTCAAGCTCTTTTTGGGCGTTTGTGTGATCATGGGTCCTTTAGATAGACGAACGTGCATGGAGGTGGCGGACCGTCCGTACACTAGATTTTGAGAACCAGGTTCTATGGAATACTGAGACGAACCCTAGTACAAGCTCCAGGCAAGTAGCCCACCAACATGTTGCAACCCAAAGTACAATTACGTGGTCACACAAACACCCAAAAAGGTCTTGAAATGTAGGTGACGTGGTTGGTGTCGGTGAGGGTACTTGTTTTGGTATAGCCGTGCTGCCTCTCGGCCGTTCCCATCTACTTGGCCGTACACAAACACCATCTCGGCTTGTTCCCGACATGAATACCGGGCAATTCTGCTGCTTACACTGCGCTGCGTCAATCACACAGCCTGCAACACACAAGGAACAAATGGTACATGATCAGAGGAACTGTCATTCGTCAGCGCCATCTACCGTGGCAGCGATACATTCCCGTACACACGTTCATAGGAAGTTTTTTCCTCCATTTCCAGCCAGGAACCCGTCCCCACAGTTTGTCGGATTTATTAATGTTCACCCTGTATAATCAATAAATAATGGTTCTGCTTGCACCAAAATGACTGAAAACTAACCTCGGCTATCCCACCTATCAACAGCTCCTACAATGGCTGCGCCTTCCGGCGTGTCATTGTTACTGCAGTTGTACTCAAAATACACTCCTGGAAATGGAAAAAAGAACACATTGACACCGGTGTGTCAGACCCACCATACTTGCTCCGGACACTGCGAGAGGGCTGTACAAGCAATGATCACACGCACGGCACAGCG
Organism: Schistocerca nitens; assembly: GCF_023898315.1. Lineage (NCBI taxonomy): Eukaryota > Metazoa > Arthropoda > Insecta > Orthoptera > Acrididae > Schistocerca > Schistocerca nitens. Next base: position 477,472,262 of record NC_064614.1, on the reverse strand, counting down.
GACACACCAGGACCCGCGGTGTTGGCCGTCGAATGGCGCTAGCTGCGCAGCATTTGTGCACCGCCGCCATCAGTGTCAGCCAGTTTGCCGTGGCATACGGAGCTCCATCGCAGTCTTTAACACTGGTAGCATGCCGCGACAGCGTGGACGTGAACCGTATGTGCAGTTGACGAACTTTGAGCGAGGGCGTATAGTAGGCATGCGGGAGGCCGGGTGGACGTACCGCCGAATTGCTCAACACGTGGGGCGTGAGGTCTCCACAGTACATCGATGTTGTCGCCAGTGGTCGGCGGAAGGTGCACGTGCCCGTCGACCTGGGACCGGACCGCAGCGACGCACGGATGCACGCCAAGACCGTAGGATCCTACGCAGTGCCGTAGGGGACCGCACCGCCACTTCCCAGCAAATTAGGGACACTGTTGCTCCTGGGGTATCGGCGAGGACCATTCGCAACCGTCTCCATGAAGCTGGGCTACGGTCCCGCACACCGTTAGGCCGTCTTCCGCTCACGCCCCAACATCGTGCTGCCCGCCTCCAGTGGTGTCGCGACAGGAGTGAATGGAGGGACGAATGGAGACGTGTCGTCTTCAGCGATGAGAGTCGCTTCTGCCTTGGTGCCAATGATGGTCGTATGCGTGTTTGGCGCCGTGCAGGTGAGCGCCACAATCAGGACTGCATACGACCGAGGCACACAGGGCCAACACCCGGCATCATGGTGTGGGGAGCGATCTCCTACACTGGCCGTACACCACTGGTGATCGTCGAGGGGACACTGAATAGTGCACGGTACATCCAAACCGTCATCGAACCCATCGTTCTACCATTCCTAGACCGGCAAGGGAACTTGCTGTTCCAACAGGACAATGCACGTCCGCATGTATCCCGTGCCACCCAACGTGCTCTAGAAGGTGTAAATCAACTACCCTGGCCAGCAAGATCTCCGGATCTGTCCCTCATTGAGCATGTTTGGGACTGGATGAAGCGTCGTCTCATGCGGTCTGCACGTCCAGCACGAACGCTGGTCCAACTGAGGCGCCAGGTGGAAATGGCATGGAAAGCCGTTCCACAGGACTACATCCAGCATCTCTACGATCGTCTCCATGGGAGAATAGCAGCCTGCATTGCTGCGAAAGGTGGATATACACTGTACTAGTGCCGACATTGTGCATGCTCTGTTGCCTGTGTCTATGTGCCTGTGGTTCTGTCAGTGTGATCATGTGATGTATCTGACCCCAGGAATGTGTCAATAAAGTTTCCCCTTCCTGGGACAATGAATTCACGGTGTTCTTATTTCAATTTCCAGGAGTGTATTTTTTCATTTGAGCCTGCTGCGTAGTATATCTTAGATAATGATATTATTATAAAGAAGATCCAGAACAGATGGAACGTAATTATCATCTTCATTTCGCGATAGATCTATTTCGGCTCTCATTGCGTTTTTCGAGTAACCTGCGAATACAGTGATGATGAGATCATTCACATAAGTAACATACCTGCCATACTGGATAGATTACATACTGGTACCTACGTCTAGGCAAACTTGATGACAGTATAACATAGATATTAAATTGTCACGTAACATATACACTGAAGGGCCAAAGAAACTGATTTAGGAATTGGTATTCAAATACACAGATATGTAAATAGCCAGAATACGGCGCTGACTTCGGAAACGACTATATAAGACATGTGTCTGGCGCAGTTGTTAGAGCACTTACTGCTGCTACAATGGCAGGATATCAAGATTTAAGTGAGTTTGATCGTGGTGTTTTAGTCTGCGCACGAGCGATGGGACACAGCATCTCCGAGAAAGCGAGGAAGTAGGGATTTTTCAGTACGACAGTTTCACGAGTTTAGCATGAATATCACAAATCCGGTAAAACATCAAATCTCCGACAGCGCTGCGGCTGGAAAAAGATCCTGCAAGAACGGGACCAACGACGACTGAAGAACATCGTTCAACGTGACTTAAGTGCAACCCTTCCGCAAATTAATGCAGATTTCAATGCTGTGCCGTCAGCAAGTGTCAGCGTGCGAACTACTCACCAAAACATCATTGATATGGGCTTTCGGAGCTGAAGGCCAATTCGTGGAACCTTGATGACTGCACGACACAGCCGGCCGGGGTGGCCGAGTGGCTCTAGGCGCTACAGTCTGGAACCGCGCGGCCGCTACGGTCGCAGGTTCGAATCTTGCCTCGGGCATGGATGTGTGTGATGTCCTTAGGTTAGTTAGGTTTAAGTAGTTCTAAGTTCTACGGGACGGATGACCTCAGAAGTTAAGTCCCATAGTGCTCAGAGCCATTGGAACCATTTTTTGCGCGACAGAAAGCTTTACGCCGCGCCTGGGCCCGTCGACACCGACTTTGGACTGTTGATGACTGGAAACATGTTGCCTGGTCGGACAAGTCTCGTTTCAGATTGTATCGAGCGGATTGACTTATACGGGTATGGAGACAATCTCTTGAGTCCATGAACCTTTCATGTCAACAGAGGACCGTTCAAGTTGGTGGAGGCCCTGTAATGGCGTGAGGCGTTGGAATGATATGGGACCCCGGATAAATCTAGATACGACTGTGACAGGTGACACGTACGTAAATATCTTGTCCGATCACCTGCACCCATTTATGTCCATTGTGCATTCCGAAGGACTTGGATAATTCCAGTAGGACAATGCGACCCCCCACACATCCAGAATTGCTACAGAGTGGCTCCAGGAACACTCTCGAGTTTAAACACTTCCGCTGGCCACCAAAACTCGCCAGGCATGAACATTATTGAGCAAAATGGTTCAAATGGCTCTGAGCACTATGCGACTTAACTTCTGAGGTCATCAGTCGCCTAGAACTTAGAACTAATTAAACATAACTAACCTAAGGACATCACACACATCCATGCCCGAGGCAGAACTGGAACCTGCGACCGTAGCGGTTGCTCGGTTCCTGATTGCAGCGCCTAGAACCACACGGCCACTCCGGCCGGCATTATTGAGCATATCTGGAAGGCGTTGCAGCGTGCTGTTCAGAAGAGATCTCCACCCCCTCGTACTCTTGCGGATTTATGGACAGCCCTTCAGGCTTCATGGTGTCAATTCCCCCCAGCACTAGTTCAGACATTAGTCGAGTCCATGCCACGTCGTGTTGCAGCACTCCTGCAAAAGAGAACTCCACCCCTAGTACTCTTAGTACTCTTACGGATTTATGGACAGCCTTGCAGGATTCATGGTGTCAGTTCCATCCAGCACTACTTCAGACATTAGTCGAGTCGATGCCACGTCGTGTAGCGGCAGTTCTGCGTGCTCCCGGGGCCCTACACGATATTAGGCAGGTGTACCAGTTTCTCTGGCTTTTCAGTGTACGTAAAATCTATTCGCAGTTGCGAATACGAACAGCTATCAGCTGCATAAGGGAATGACAGCAGCGAAAAATTGTGCCGAGTCGGGACTCGAACGCGGATTTCCGCCTTACTCGAGCGGTCACCTTAACCGCTGTGGTTATCCGTACAGGACTCACGTCCGGACCCAAACTTTCAAATGTCGTCGGTCCTGTGTCACAATCTACAGTTCCCGTACAGGGGAGGCCATTTTAATTGAATGTCGCTGCCTGGTATCGGCAGATACATACGATAGTACAGGGCTTACGTCGTTAAGAAGAACAGTGCAATGTTCCTTAGGACTTACATGCATGTCCGAAGGAACATTGTATCCTTTTTCTTAATGACGTAGGCAGTGCACTATCGTGTCACGTTACAGTAGGAGCTCAGTTGTTCGTAAAATTACGTAACTGTAATATTTGTTTTACGTTAAATATGTTTTGACAGTAATTTTACAGTTCTCTTACTATGACGTTCTATGTTTAGAAAGGAGAAGCAGATAGAGAGGTATGATGCTACATTCCTCTGGCTGGATTTCGACGTAGGCTATCTTCAGTTATTATGTGTTATTTGTTTTTAAATTTTTATCTCTTTTCGTGTTCCCTTATTTCAATAAAATATCTTGCGTAGAATTTGTGTTTAAAATCTGTACGTTCGTTTAATACTTCTTGTGGATAGCTTCTCACGCGTATACAAATTTGTAATAGTGCATAGCATACCCAAAAGATCCAGTATGATCGTTTTTGAGGAACTCAAAATTGATATACACATGAGAAACTACCCACAAGAAAAATTATACGAACATGCAGGTTTTAAACACAAATTCTACCTGAAAAGCGGTGTTGAAATACTGGAACACAGAATGGGATAAAAGATAGCCTACGTCGAAACTCAGACAGTGGGAAATACATCATCACTGTCTATTTTCTTATACTTTGTAAACATACAACATCAGAGAACAGAACTGTCAAATTAGTGGATAAACATATGAAATATATAACAAATATTACAATTAGGTAATTTTAGGGACAAGTGAACGCTGACAGTTACGTGACAGTTTACTATCGACGTAATATAAACGTCAAGTTCACCTACACGTCGATACCAATACATAATCAACCACATGTGCAAGACGTATTATGTATGGTATGAAAATAATCGCACCAACATTGCATGCTCATGTTGCTGATATGATGATAAAAGCCGAAACAGATCTGTCGTGAAATATAGACCAATAATTACGATGAAGCTATTCTGGACGTTCTTGATACTAATATTACTTACGAAAAAATCTCATGCGATACACAGTTCAACGCTGGGGGAATGGGTGGGCACTATAATACCAACTAAGGTACGCAGTTGTGATGAAATATCACTAAATACTGAATCGATTCTTTTCCAGAACTGCACTGTACTCACGCTTGTGATTCGTAGTCTTTTTCACAGTCGGACCACTCAAGACTACTGATCGTCAATTGGTGAGCATAATTACGATCTTACTAGATCAGTCCATGCGGCGTGGCACAAATGTGAGCTTATATCACGCACAATTCAGCTTAACTTTTGCATTAAACGTACCGTTGGCACTATATCGCGGCACACACGTGTACGCGTATCATTACTGACTACTGTCTAATACTTGAATCAACATACTGGAGGCGCATCTCACTCTATGGTTCCGACGAATGATTAAGCTACTGTTAATCTTTCACACTGAGTCCCAACTCTCCCTTTACGCGCCAACCACTGCAGCTTATGTGACGTAACAAATGCAACACTAACGGTGCTAAAGCGACTCTCGATATACACGATATGTAGCTTACAACGTGACCGTTGGTGTTCTGTGTGAAAGATTTTGGTAGCTTGTAGTATAGAAGAACGAAACTATTCTACCAGTGAATAACAAACATTCGAGAATAACTGCAAAATGAAGATTTGCCATTATTTTAAAAAGAATTGAACGGGACTTTATCCAAGCGGCTGGCTCTTTCATGTTACTCAGAGTAAACGAATAAATGATTTCGCAATGATACGAATTAATAAAATCTCCTTTAGCTTTGAGTTGCACCAACTGCTTTGATTTCCAGGAAATATTTGCTCAGTTGACCTAAGCTGCTGTCAGGTGTTTATTGGCATCAGGCCACCAGCAAAAATAGGGCAACTCGTGATGCCTATGAAGCACGTTAAACAAATCAAAATACTCGACGTAAACAAAGTATAATGCAAGTGTCGCTACAGTTACATCGGGCAAATAGTGCGAATTGTGGAGGAACGCCGGACAGAAAACTAAAGGAATTTACGTGTACGGTATTCCGAAAAATCACCCGTAGGAGAACAAATATAATTAAATGGACGCCGAATTACATTTGACGATACATCTGCCATTACAGGAACGAACTGTTTCTGAGGTAGCATAATAGAAGAAGTAATTTACATTTGAGGCGACCGCAATAACGACGTACAGGATCAGCCGAATTACAAGTGGGCGCGGTGGCTGCGGGATGTAACTATTGCGTTATTTGGCAAATAATTGAGCACCAGTGACGTCTTGTTACCACTTGGTAATGCGCAAGGAGTATACGAGCGAAAGCTCATGGTGGTCTATCCAGTTACTCGGAAACCAGAGAATATTGCGGGCCGCTGTGACCGAGCTGTTCTAGGCGCTTCAGTCTGGAACTGTGCGACCGCTACGGTCGCAGGTTCGAATCCTGCGTCGGGTATGGATGTGTACAATGTCCTTAGGTTAGATAGGTTTAAGTAGTTCTAAGTTCTAAGGGACTGATGACCTCAGATGTTACGTCCCATAGTGTTCAGAACCATTTGAACCAGAGAAGATTTTATTAATGCACTTCGAGTGTTCAGCAGGATTTCCCAAATGGCGGAAAAAGTGAAAAGAGCGAACAATTTGCAAAACAGTGAAGTGCAGTGATGTAGTTGTGGAGTTAGCATGCCTAATTGGTCTATGGAACGTTCAATTTGTATTCTAAGTAATGATATTAACTGGACTCATTCAACCCCATGAAGTAGATTGAGGTATTTCTTAAAGGAGCAGGAACGATACTGGTTTCTAAAGCATACATTAATCTCCAGGAGAGGGATGTGATAATTGCTTATTTCCTCATTAATGCTATCAAACGAAGCAATTTCAAGTCCCTGAGAATATATATAGTGGAGCTCTTTTATTTAATTACACAGTAGTAGGTGAACCATATCTCTCAGAAAAATGAATGACCTCCGATGTATTTCCTGCTTGAGGAGTCCTTGCAACTATTATTACAGTGCTTTTCAGCAAATGACTCGCATTTTGCGAGATAACACATTTACACTGCCTGACAAAAAAAAGTGAAACACATGTGGAAGGTACGGTCGGATAGCATCATGATTTCTTTCATGTGGGTACCATTGGTATTTACCGAGCGGGGTGGCCCAGTGGTTAGACACTGGACTCGCATTCGGGAGGACGACGGTTCAATCCCGCGTCCGGCCATCCTGATTTAGCTTTTCCGTGATTTCCCTAAATCACTCCAGGCAAATGCCGGGATGGTTCCTCTGAAAGGGCACGGCCGACTTCCTTCCCTAATCCGATGAGACCGATGACCACGCTGTCTGGTCTCCTTCCCCAAACCAACCAACCAACCAACCATTGGTATTTATGTAGGCCCTAAGTGCAAAGAGTTGAAATACTCCCTGAAGGCAGAACAGCCAAAAGAGTGCGTTAGTTATGTCTTGGTACGTGTTGTTACAAGACCTGGTATGATATATAAGGGTTATGGGCAGTGTCAGATATTGAGTTTCCATGTGAAAGACACGGAGATGCCACGTAATCTTGTGAAACACAGTTATCAGCACCTGACAGAGTTCGACAGGCACCTGCTTGTGGGAACGTGTAATATCCAGATTTGTGGGGTATGTGACAAGTGGGAGTGCGTGGAAACGTGAGAGCAGCCTGACTCGTCGTGAATGTTCCGGTCGGCTAAGTCTGACCACCAGAAGGGAGGATCGTCTTAATGTGCACCAAGCACATTGCAACCCAGTTCACACCTTCGCTTGTAGTCGAGAACAAGTAATGGACTCTCCGCAACTTCTGTGTCATATCGCACCATTAGTGCTTAGGATACCATTAGCAACACAACAAACATCACCGCATTTGGCGGTGTATAGTGCCTTGAGGCGGGGTGCATGGATTGTTAATTAATGGCGTCGCACTGTGTTCAGCGATGAATCGCGGTTCTGCACTACTCCGGATGACTATCGTCGGCTAGTATGGCGACGACCTAGGGTGACGTCCCATTATTACAATGCTCAACAGCATCGAGTATGACCCCAGGTCACGGCCGGTGGTCATTGAGGAACTATGACGACACAACGGTATGCCAAGGGCAGCCTGTGTCTTCATGTGTTAGCGCTCATGCGACAGTATCGTCGTACCGTCTTTCAACGGAACAGCACTCGTCCACAAGTGGCGTGTGTCTCTAGTCGTGCGCCAGCTGGCCTCAGGAGAGAATAAAAAGCCACTGTCACACCCTTCCCAACAGAATCAGTGCACATATCCAGGCCATAAGAGGTGCAACGTCATAATGATAAGTGGGCCCATACTGCCAAGTTCTTTGTAAACTTGATTTGATTTTGTAATCACTGAAATAACATCACATACACATTCAACCCATGAAGTTTCATTTCCTTTCCACCTCCCCATCTGAGCGATTCACTTTTTTTGTCAAGTAGTATAGTGATAAAGAGCTTCCTTGATCGAGTGACTAGGCCTCGGTTTCATTGCTATTGAGCTATTGTGACACTACACGATGGGGCAAGATTAGTAGGTGGGTACCCTCTCCATATTCATTCGGTGTTGATGGACGCATTGTAGTCTCCACAGTTGACGGTACTATACTATTCTTACCGTACTATACTATTCTTACCAACAACCTAGTACAACTGTGCTCTGACGGATTTCCACAGTATTATCTGGGCATTAACACTTGAACAGTCATCATCTGTAGCTGCAAGACCTGATGTTAAAATAAATGCCAAAGAAAAACAGCTGTTGCAGTAACCAGTTCTGGCACATTATCCATAAGTTAGCCCGTATAGAGATGGTTATGAAAATAGCGAGTCCAATATCCCAAGTTTGTTTGTAAAGAAAAATGTTTTAATGAAGTATTTTACAACCTCACGCTGATGAGAGTGGTTTTGGAGGCTCAAAAATTGTAATACGCAGTGTCAACAAATGGCTTCAACCTTAACAATACGTAATGCACCGAGAAGGACATTCGTAATATAGTTATACATTTACTTGTTATAAAAGAAAAACAAAGTTGCTTATGCTACTTAGTGATATATTTTTCTGTTTGGTTATTATAATGCTGAAAATTTTGAGCATACATTAGGAGAGAGCTGCTGTAGATTGTGCGGTTTGCAGATGGTTGGACGACTGATGACCTGGTGTTCATGTGGAAAGACGGCGACCCGGTGCAGGTGGTCAAGAATCTGCGCCTTCCACGCTTCACGCTAGAGAAGTTCGTTACTGATTACTGCCACGCCCGGACAAACACAGGTATCACCGTATTCTTTGCCTTCTAAGTACTGAAAAATATGGACCGACTTCAGAGAAATATTTAGCATTAATGCTTCTCGAAATCTTATCATAAGTCACATTTTCCGTTTATGGATCTCACAAAGAAATTTGTTCTCACTATTTTAAGCTAATTGCACTGTTCTGTCTTTTATAAACAGAGTTCTTATTCACATCATTCTCATCCGCTTTACTTGATCCCCTCGTCTGACAGTTCTTTTTCTCTGGATTCCTTGTTTGCCAACTTCTATTATAAGTTATCCTTCCAGATGTTTAGTCTCCCTTTGTATATACAGTTCGAACAAGAGAAATACAGACAGTTGTAGGAAAGAGTGGAGTTTTTATTCCTTTAGAGCCGCGTGGTCTCGGGCGCCTTGTCACGGTTCGCGCGGCTGCCCCCGTCGGAGGTTGGAGCCCTCCTTGTGGCATGAGTGTGTGTGTTGTCCTTAGCGTAAGTCAGTGTAAGTTAGATTAAGTAGTGTGTAAGCCTAGGGACTGAACGCCTCAGCAGTTTGGTCCCATAAGAATTACCAGAAATTTCCAATTTCCATTCCTTAAGACAATGCTCATTAGTTACGAATAAAGTAAATATTTCCATTTTTTGTTTCCTCCATTTTTCTGTTATATTTGAGGTCTCTAGTTCCCATAAACGCTTATGAATTCTAATTAAATCTGGTCGAGCATATAAACTGATACACCGAGGTGCCAAAGACATAGGACAGCGATATGCATATATACAGATGACAGTAGTATCACGTACACAGGTTATAAAAGGGCAGTGGACTGGCGGAGCTGTCACTGCACTCAGGTGATCCTTGTGAAAAGATTTCCGACGTCAGACTCTGAACACGGAAGGGTAGCTAGAACTAGACGGAAGGGCATTCCATTTCGGAAGTCGATAAGGAATTCAATAATCCGAGATCCATAGTGTGAAGAGTGTGCTGAAGATACAGAATTTCAGGCATTGCCTCTCACCACGAACAACGCTATACAGGGAGCATGGCTCAATATTTCTGCAGGGGTCTTCTAACGACTTGCTGAGCCCTTTGCACGTCGAGTTGCTGCACTACTCCAGGCAAAAGAAGGTCCGACACGATGCTGGGAGGTATCCCATGAATTTTGTCACCTCAGTGTAGCTAGGCCCTCCATCAACAGTAGTCCACTATCCTCTCGATTATGTATTCATATATTTTGTATTTCTCTTGCAATACGTTATTCCCTCCACCTCCCCTGCCACTATCGTTGGAGTTAGTTGAAATGGATGGGACATGTTCACTACCGCCTGATTTAGAGTGAAATGTGATCCTATTCAAGACCCCATTGACGGACAACGGTGGAATTTAATTTTGATATTGATTTGTTTGGTTCTTTATTAGTTTCGACCTCTTGACAACCATCTTGTGTGTACACATTACACAAAACACACGTTGAGATTAACTATATTAATTAAGACACAGGTTACGTAATGGCAAAGTGCATTTAAAAACAAATTTCTCTATAGCAACAGAATAATTGTTGCTAAAGTATCACATTACACTGTAAACACTGCAATCATAACCTTTCATTAACTGATGTTACAATATTTTCTATCTATGTATATCGTTAGTGTTATTATTTTGAACGTGCACTGTATGTATAAATTCGTTTTGTTCAGATATTTTTTCACTAGATCAAAGATGGCAACAACTCCTAATCGAAAGAAAGTGCTGATGGATACAAGGAAAGGTACATCTTCCGTTATCAGATTCTTCATTGTGTTTACCTGCGGAATTCTTTGTAGACGGCAAGTAAATAGCAAAGTGTTTGACACTGACAGTTGCTTCTTTCCACACTCATATTAAAAATGTGTTTCAGGCGGAAGAAGGGGGTAAAATGGCTTGGAAAATTCCAGTAGTTTAGCCTCATCCTTATTAAACTGGAGATGCTTCTTCTGCTGTTGTTGGTTTTTTGGAACCAAGGTTTCGATGGTATCTCATATCCGCTACGTAGTGACTGCCTTTTAATTCCAGTCTTAAGGCCAAAAGAAATTAGTGTGACGTTTTATGATGCTATGAAATTCTGTGTAGGATAATTTTATTTTTGAGTGTATCCCATATAATTTTGCTTACTCCGAAAATGAAACAATCCATTAGAAAATCAATGTCTGCAGAATCACGAAACACCTAAGAAATATTGAAAAGAGGAAAAGGACCAAACAATAAGCGAAAGACACATAGGATCCTGACAGCAACCATCGTCTTGCTCTTCAGGTCGTACCAACAGGAAAAAAGTAGAGAGCTAAGGGGAGAGACGCCACACATAACGCAAATGACGTTGTTGCATGTAGCTATGGTTGGTGAAAGGTTTAAATCCGCGAGACGGAAAACCAAATCAAACAGTATGGATACTCTATACACTAGGGAGGAAGTGAACCTGAACATCTAGATATAGACTGAAGCGGCAGAAAAACTGCTATTGGCATATGTATATAAATAAAGAGATATGTAAACAGGCATAATACGGCGCTGCGGTCTGCAACGCATTTATAAGACAACAAGTGTCTGGCGCAGTTGTCAGATCTGTTACTGCTGCTACAATGGCAGGATATCAAGATTTATTTGAGTTTGAACGTGGTGTTATAGTCGGCGCACGAGTGATGGGACACAATATCTCCGAGGTAGCGATGAAGTGGAGATTTTCCCGTACGATCATTTGACGAGTGTACCGTGAATATCAGGAATCCTGTAAAACATCGTATCTTCGACATCACTGCAGCCAGAAAGAGATCCTGCAAGAACGGGACCATCGACGACTGAACAGAATCGTTCAGCGTGACAGAAGATGAACGCTTCCGCAAATTGCAGCAGATTTCAATGCTGGGAACCCTCAACAACTGTCAGCGTGAGAACAATTCAACGAAACATCATTGATAGGGGATTTCGGAGCCGAAGGCCTACTCGTGTACCCCTGATGACTGCACGACACAAAGCTTTACGCCTCGCCTGGGCCCGTCAACACCGACATTGGACTGTTGATGGCTGGAAACATGTGGCCTGGTCGGACAAGTCTCGTTTCAAATTGTGTCGAGCGGATGGACGTGTACGTGTATGGAGACAACCTCATGAATCTATGGACCCTGCATGTCAGCAGGGGACTCTTCAAGTTGGTGGAGGTTCTGTAATGATGTGGGGCGTGTGCAGTTGGAGTGACACTGGATCCATGATACGTCTGGATACGACTCTGACAGGTGACACGTATGTAAGCATCCTGTCTGATCACTTGCGTCCATTCATGTCCATTTTCCTTTCCAAAGGACTTGGACAATTCAAACAGGACAATGCGACCCCCCAAAAATCCAGAATTGCTACAGAGTATAGCTCCAGGAACACTCTTTTGAGTTTAAACACTTCCACTGACCACCGAACAAGCCAGACTTGAATATTATTGAGCGTATCTAGGATGCCTTGCAACGTGCTGTTCAAAAGAGAACTCCACCCCCTAGCACTGTTAAGGATTTATGGACAGCCTTGCAAGATTCATGGTGTCAGTTCCATCCAGCACTACATCAGACATTAGTCGAGTCGATGCCACGTCGTGTTGCGGCACTCCTGCTTGCACGCGGGGTCCCTACACGATATTACGGAGGTGCACCAGTTTCTTTGGCTCTTCAGTGTAATTGGATAATGGTTTTGTAACGGATTTTCTTATTTGGATAACATCTTATTTTGCTATTTACAAACTGAGCTACGGAACATTATTTAACAGACAGCTTGGGGTTGAAGATAACCTAATTACTTTTTCGCTTTATGTGAGTAATGGACGGTCATCAGTTTGTTGTTGTTTATATGGTCTTCAGTCCGAAGACTGGTTTGATGCAGCTATCCATGCTACTCTATCTTGTGCAAGCTTCTTCGTCTTCGAATAATTACTGCAACCCACATCCTTCTGAATATGCTCATTGTATTCATCACTCAGGAGGACGTCGTTGTCAGGAGAAACAAAACTGGCGTTCTATGGATCGGAGTGTGGAATGTCAAATCACTTAATCGGGCAGGTACGTTGGAAAATTTTAAAAGGGAAATGGATAGGTTAAAGGTAGATATAGTGGGAATTAGTGAAATTCGATGGCAGGAGGAAAAGGACTTCTTGTCAGTTGAATACAGAGTTACAATATCAAATAGGGGTAATGCAATAGTAGGTTTAATAATCAATAAAAAAATAGGAAGACGGATAAGCTTCTATGAACAGCATAGTGAACGTATTATTATAGCCAAGATAGACATGAAGCCCCCACAGAAGTCCAATTCACATGCGAACTAGCTCCGCAAATGAGGAGCAGATTGAGGAAATGTATGATGAGTTAAAGAAATTATATAGATAGTTAAGGGAGACGAAAATTTAATAATCATGGGGGACTGGAATTCGACAATAGGAAAAGAAAGAGAAGGAAAATTAGTAGGTGAATACAGACTGGGGAAACGAATGAAAGACGAACTTGCCTGGTACTATTTTGCACAGAGCATAATTTAATCACAGCTAACATTTAGTTTAAGAATCGTGAAAGAAGGTGGTATACGTGGAAGAGACCTGGAGACGCCGGAAGGTTTCACATTGAATTATAATGGTAAGACAGAGATATCGAAACCAGGTTGTAAATTGTAAGATATTTCCAGGGGAAGATGTGGACTCTGACCACAATTTATTGGTTATGCAGATTAAAAGTGAATAAATGTAAAAAGGTGGGAATTTAAGGAGATGGGACCTGGATAAACTGAAAGAACTAGGTGTTGTATAGAGTTTTAGACGGAGCTTTAGGAAACTATTTACAGGAACAGGCGAAAGGAATACAGTAGAGGAAAAATGGGTAGCTTTAACAAATGAAGTAGTGGAGGCAGCAGAGGATCAAGTAGGGCTAGTAGAAATCCTTGGGTAACAAGTAGAAAAGGTGAAAATATAAAAATTCACTAAATGAAGCAGACGAAAGGGAATATAAACGTCTAAAAAATGAGATCGACAGGAAGTGAAAAATGGATTTGCAGGAATGGCTAGAGGAGAAATGTACGGATGTAGAAGCATATATCAGTAAGGGTAAGATAGAGGCTGCCTGCAGAAAAATTAAAGAGATCTTTGGAGAAGAGAGAACCACCTGTATGAATAACAAGAGCTCAGATGGAATATCAGTCCTATGCAAAGAAGGGAAAGCAGAAAGTTGGAAGGTTTGTATAGAGGATCTACACAGGGAGATGTACTTGAGGGCAATATTATGGAACTGGAAGCGGAAGTACATGAAGATGAGAAGGGAGATACGATACTGCGTGAAGAATTTGGCAAAGTACGGAAAGACTTGCGTCGAAACAAGGCCCCGGGAGTAGACAACATTTCGTTAGAGCTGCTAATAGTCTTGGGAGAGTCAGACATCTGGTGAGCAAGATGTATGAGACAGGCTAAATATCCTCAGACTTCAAGAAGAATATAATGATTCCAATTCCAAAGAAAGCAGGTGGTGACAAGCGTGAAAATTTCTGAACTATCAGCTTGATAAGTCACGGTTGCAATATAATAACACGAATCCTTTACAGAAGTATGGAAGAACTGATAGACGCCGACCTGGAGGAAGATCAGTTTGGATTCAGGGGAAATGTAGAAACACAGGAGGCAATACTGACCCTACGACTTCTCATAGAAGATAGGTTAAGGAAAGGCAAATCTTCGTTTACAGCATTTGTAGACTTAGAGAAAGTTTTTGGTAGTGTTGACTGGAATTCTCTCTTTCAAATTCTAAAGGTGGCAGGGGTAAAATACAGGGAACGAAAGGCTATTTACAATTTGTACAGGAACCCGTGGTCTAGGGATAGCGTCTTTGATTCATAATCAAAACGTCTTCGGTCCCGGGTTCGATCCCCGCCACTGCCTAAATTTTGATAAATAATCAGCATTGGCGGCCGAAGACTTCCGGCATAAGAAGTCAGCGTCAGTCTGCCAATGGCCTTGTCAAAGAGGGCGGAGGAGCGGATAGAGGTTCAGGGCACTCTCTTGTCCTAGGGGTGGGAAATTGCCCCTAAAGGCGGAAGAATCAGCAATGATCAACGACATGAGGATGCAGAAGGCAATGGAAACCACTGCATTAAAGACACGTAACGTGTATCCACAGGACATGTGGCACGTAATTGAAGAAGTGTCATGATATTGGCAAAAGATTCCGGAATAGTCCCCCATTCGGATCTCCGGGAGGGGACTGCCAAGTGGGAGGTTACCATGAAAAAAAGATTGAATAATCAACGAAAGGATAACGTTCTACGAGTCGGGGCGTGGAATGTCAGAAGCTTGAACGTGGTAGGGAAACTAGAAAATCTGAAATGGAAATGCAAAGGCTCAATCTAGATATACGAGGTAGGGGTCAGTGAAGTGAAGTGGAAGGAAGACAAGGATTTCTGGTCAGATGAGTATCGGGTAATATCAACAGCAGCAGAAAATGGTATAACAGGTGTAGGATTCGTTATGAATAGGAAGGTAGGGCAGAGGGTGTGTTACTGTGAACAGTTCAGTGACCGGGTTGTTCTAATCAGAATCGACAGCAGTCCAACACCGACAACAATAGTTCAGGTATACATGCCGACGTCGCAAGCTGAAGATGAACAGATAGAGAAAGTGTATGAGGATATTGAAAGGGTAATGCAGTATGTAAAGGGGGACGAAAATCTAATAGTTATGGGCGACTGGAATGCAATTGTAGGGGAAGAAATGTGAAGACATCGAAAAAGATATGATTGTCGGAGGGACAGACTCAGCATACAAGAAAGTCAAAACAACCTTTGGTGACATTAAAAGCAACGGTGGTAACCTTAAGAGTGCAACGGGAATTCCACTGTTAAATGCAGAGGAGAGAGCAGGTAGGTGGAAAGAATACATTGAAAGCCTCTATGAGGGTGAAGATTTGTCTGATGTGATAGAAGAAGAAACAGGAGTCGATTTAGAAGAGATAGGGGATCCAGTATTAGAATCGGAATTTAAAAGAGCTTTGGAGGACTTACGGTCAAATAAGGCAGAAGGGATAGATAACATTCCATCAGAATTTCTAAAATCGTTGGGGGAAGTGGCAACAAAACGACTATTCATGTTGGTGTGTAGAATATATGAGTCTGGCGATATACCATCTGACTTTCGGAAAAGCATCATCCACACAATTCCGAAGACGGCAAGAGCTGACAAGTGCGAGAATTATCGCACAATCAGCTTAACAGCTCATGCATCGAAGCTGCTTACAAGAATAATATACAGAAGAATGGAAAAGAAAATTGCGAATGCGCTAGGTGACGATCAGTTTGGCTTTAGGAAAAGTAAAGGGACGAGAGAGGCAATTCTGACGTTACGGCTAATAATGGAAGCAAGGCTAAAGAAAAATCAAGACACTTTCATAGGATTTGTCGACCTGGAAAAAGCGTTCGACAATATAAAATGGTGAAAGCTGTTCGAGATTCTGAAAAAAGTAGGGGTAAGCTATAGGGAGAGACGGGTCATATACAATATGTACAACAACCAAGAGGGAATAATAAGAGTGGACGATCAAGAACGAAGTGCTCGTATTAAGAAGGGTGTAAGACAAGGCTGTAGCCTTTCGCCCCTACTCTTAAATCTGTACATCGAGGAAGCAATGATGGAAATAAAAGAAAGGTACAAGAGTGGAATTAAAATACAAGGTGAAAGGATATCAATGATACGATTCGCTGATGACATTGCTATCCTGAGTGAAAGTGAAGAAGAATTAAATGATCTTCTGAACGGAATGAACAGTCTAATGAGTACACAGTATGGTTTGAGAGGAAATCGGAGAAAGACGAAGGTAACGAGAAGTAGTAGAAATGAGAACAGCGAGAAACTTAACATCAGGATTGATGGTCACGAAGTCAATGAAGTTAAGCAATTCTGCTACCTAGGCAGTAAAATAACCAATGACGGACGGAGCAAAGAGGACATCAAAAGCAGACTCGCTATAGCAAAAAAGGCATTTCTGGCCAAGAGAAGTCTACTAATATCAAATACCGGCCTTAATTTGAGGAAGAAATTTCTGAGGATGTACGTCAGGAGTACAGCATTGTATGGTAGTGAAACATGGACTGTGGGAAAACCGGAACAGAAGAGAATCGAAGCATTTGAAATGTGGTGCTATAGACGAATGTTGAAAATTAGGTGGACTGATAAGGTAAGGAATGAGGAGGCTCTACACAGAATCGGAGAGGAAAGGAATATGTGGAAAACACTGATAAGGAGAAGGGACAGGATGATAGGACATCTGCTAAGACATGAGGGAATGACTTCCATGGTACTAGAGGGAGCGGTAGAGGGCAAAAACTGTAGAGGAAGACAGAGATTGGAATAAGTCAAGCAAATAATTGAGGACGTAGGTTGCAAGTGCTACTCTGAGA
The DNA here is from genome assembly GCF_023898315.1 of Schistocerca nitens. Lineage (NCBI taxonomy): Eukaryota > Metazoa > Arthropoda > Insecta > Orthoptera > Acrididae > Schistocerca > Schistocerca nitens. The sequence goes on along the minus strand of NC_064614.1, from coordinate 477,454,917 downwards.
TGAAGAGGTTAGCACAGGAAAGGAATTCGTGGCGGGCCGCATCAAACCAGTCAGTAGACTGATGAAAAAAAAACAGACGACAGTTATAAAATCCGAGGGGCATGAAAGGGAAGCAGTGGTTGAGAAGAGAGTGAGGCAGGGTTGTGGCCTATCCCGGGTGTTGTTGAATCTGTATATTGAGCAAGCAGTAAAGGAAACAAAAGAAAAATTTGGAGTGGGAATTAAAATCCATGGAGAAGAAATAAAAACTTGGAGGTTTTCCGACGACATTGTAATTCTGTCAGATACAGCAAAAGGCTTGTAACAGCAGCTTAACGGAATGGACAGTGTCTTGAAAGGAGGATATAAGATGAACATCAACAAATGCAAATCGAGGATAATGGAATATAGTCGAATTAAATAAGATAATGCTGAGAGAATTAGATTAGGAAACGCGACACTTGAAATAGTAGATGAGTTTTAATACTTGGGATGCACGTTGGTAAAAGTAGGGAAGATGTGAAATGTAGACTGTCAATGGTAAGAAGAGTGTTTCTGACGAAGAAAAATTTGTAACATCGGGTATAGATTTAAGTGTCAGGATCCCTTTTGGAAAGTATTCGTATGGAGTGTATGGAAGTAAAACGAGGGCGACAAACAATTTAGACAAGAAGAAAATAGAAGCTTTTGAATTGTGGCTCTACAGAAGAATACTGAGGATTAGGTGGGTAGATCACGTAAACAATGAGTAGGTACTGAGTGAAGGTGGGGAGATGAGAAATTTGTGGCACAATCTGAATAGAAGAAGGAATCGGTCGGTAGGACACATTCTGAGGCATCAAGGGACCACCAATTTAGTACTGGAGGAAATCGTGGGGCGTAAAAATCGTAGAGGAAGAGCAAGATATGAATGCATGCAGAAAGCAGATCCAGAAGGATGTAGGTTGCTGTAGTTATTCGGCGGTGAAGAGACTTGCATGGGGTAGAGTAGCATGGATAGCTGCATCGAATCACAAAAACAACATACCATCTTCATACAGTTAAGGCTAACCGGCCATTGATCTTCTTCTGCGCGGATGCACACGTATTGCCCGAACTCTTATGGGTCTCGGTCAGATTGTCTGCCACGAGTAACGAGTGTAATGGGCAGGGGCACTACGAATGTAGTGTGTGGACATTAAGTTGGGAATGTGGGTCTCACGGGGAGCGTGCAAGGGATGAGTCCCTGTAGCCGCACTATCCTCTGTGGCCTCGGATGGTTAGAGCGTCTGCCATATAAGCAGGGGATCCCGGGTTCGAGTTCCGATAGGGGCACACATTTTCAACTGTCCTCCTTAATGTGTATCAACGCCTGTCGACAGCGTTGGGTCTTGATTTAATTATCATTTCAAAACAACATTCATCTCTTGATCTCTCTCTACAAATTCTACCTTCCACACTTCCATTCAATAGTAACTGATGATCCTTAATGGCTCAAAATGTGTCCTACCAACTGATCCCTCCTTCTAGTTAGGTTGTGCCACAAGTTTCTTTTCTCCCCAGTTCTGTTTAGTACCTCCTCATTAGTTACGTGATCTACCCACTTACTCATCAGCGTTCTTCTGTAGCAACACATTTCAGTGGCTTCCAATCTCTTCTTGTCTGAAATGGTTATCGTTCACGTTTCACTTCCATACACGGCTACAGTTTATACAAATACTTTCAATACTTTCAGAAGAGACTTTCTTACACTTGAATTTATATTCGATATTAACAATTTTCTCTTCTTCAGAAACACCTCTATTGCCATTCTGAGTCTTCATTTAATATCCTCTCTACTTCAGTCATAATCAGTTATTTTGCTGCCCAGTTAACAAAACTCGCCTACTACTACCCATATAGTAGAGCTGCACGCCATCGGGAAAAATTACGGCTGTGCTTTTCCCTTGCTTTCAGGCGTTCGCAGTTCCAACACAACGAGGCCGTTTTGGTTGATGCTAAAATGTCATATCAGTCAACAATCTAGACTATTGCCCCTGCAACTACTGAAGAGGCTGCTGCCCTCTTCAGGAGCCACACACTTGTCTGGTCTCTCAACAGATACCCTCCCGCTGCGGTTGCACCGGCTATCCGTATCGCTATCCGTATCGGCTATCCGTATCGCTGAGGCGCGCAAGACACCATACCAACGGAAAGATCCATGGTTCATGGGGTAGAACTCAGCTTTGAATTACTGCATATCCATAATTGTAACATACTGTTTCCATCGTAACAGTATATACCAGAAGATAGAATTACTTTATTCCGAAACCTATGGTAAACAATAAAACATTATTAGTTAAACCATTGTTGGGATTTTATTTATTTTGTGGGAAGTCGACCTGTACGGTTGCCTTTGTTCTGCGAAAAGAACTCATTTGAGAATAGTGTCTGATTCTGAAATATAAACGGAGGTGTCTTCTTTTAACCGATATATTCGTATTCAACATCTTCTGTACGAGCTTGATAGGAGAATATTTGCTAACCTCAGACCAATGATTTTCTCTATCGAGCTAAGTAGCTGTTTTCTTTCTGTTGTGAAATTTCAGATCCCCTGTATGAACTCTATTGTTTGCTAAGCCTTTCCTAATTCTGAGAAATATTTATTTGCTCTTTGTCATATACCTCACGTATATCCAAAACTCATCAATTAATGTTTCTTTTCGTTCACAACCTTTAAGTATGGTAATAAATTATCTATTTTTGCTTTTCTCTCCTGAAGTTAATTTGAGACCTTGGCAGATGTTTTCTTGACTCCAATCACCGTTAAAGCTTTTTCTTTATCATTATATTCAGCGTTTTCACTATATAGGATGATAGTGCTGTTGGTCAATAAGATTCAACAGTTGAAGGATTTGTTGGGCTTCAGTACAGGAATAATAACATGTGTGGTTCAACTTTTTATCTGGTTTTCCTGGACGATACTTTATTCACTATTTGCAATAAGAAAATGACGGCTTTCTAAGGTAAATAGCTGAACATTGGGTAGCGTATATTGTCAAAGACAGGAGTCGTACTGGAGTTCAATGAATGAATTGCTTTCTGTATTTCCTTTTCCGTAGAAAGAATTGAAAATGGTTCTTTACGTATTATTGTCTGATAGTAACTATGCTTTATCTGGCATAGCTGATGGCGCAATTTTATCTACAAAGTTTTTACCAAAATATGCCAAATTAACAGCTTTTGTAGTTGAACTCAGTTATTTACAGGGAAACTTTCAATTTCGTCGATATGTTCGTGCCGCATCTATTTCTAAGCGTGGTGCAGTGTGCCGTCCATGACGTCCTATTTCCTTTTTCCAAAATCTTCTTCACTTCGGCGTTAATACTTCCGTATTTCTAGTAATTATCTAACTTCTGATGATTCCTATACCACATTAATACAGGAGACGTCGAGCTATAGCTGTTGAGCATTCCACAGTCCCTCTAAGCTACGTAATACGTATTTCATGGTTGAACTGTACTCACCACAATGCATTTCTTTTAATTCTATTTTTGTTTGTTTCTGTATTTGCCCAGTAAATATTCAGACTGATTTTGAAAGCGACATGAGCCTACCATATAAGTTATAAAGTCTCAGTTGTTGTCAGGCAGAAGAAAAGTGGGGAAAAGTGTAACATTGATAATTGATCTTCTTAGTGACGAAGTAGTTGTTGTCGCTGAATAATTACTCAGTAGTTTTAGATTGCCAGCTGTGGCTCCTAATATTTGGGTTCTATGTGCATCGTCCATTTCACATCACCATGCATGACGGTGTGCGCTGAAGTCCTCGCTTGTTAATAATAGAAGGTACAATGGCGTGAAGAGATTGTGACATTAAAAAATGGAACATCGAGTCAGCAACGCTGCTTGCAAGACGCCAAGTTTGCTTGGTCTGATTTCTCGTTTCCCCAAACTACCATATGTCGTCGTACCCAACAAAGTGGTACATATTTCCCATGCTCTTCAAGAAGATAAAATGTATCTTATAATGACTGAATCATTTTCCAGGTGGATACATCTGCAGTAATGCTATTTGGGTATTATAAGGTGCTTAGGGAATCCGAGTAAATAAAAATTTTTGCTCTGATGACGCCTTATCTGTTTGGAAGCCTTTAGGTTACCTTGGGATGCTGCACTAAATATAATATATTCATTGAGAAGGCGAAGCATGAAGACATAGAGAATACGACTGAAAAGCGAAGAGGGTCTCCTAACTTCGAATCAGCCACATTCATCTCTAAAGAAAGCATTTCTTCCCATGGATCTTAAACAGTCTCGTTGGCCATGGTCCATTGTTGAAGTAGGAGCGACTTCAGACGTAGCCCAAGGAAGTTCGTTGTGACCCTTGTTGTTCATTTGCCACCTTAATGAAACAACAGAGAATATTAATAGTTAACTCGTAAATTTCTCAGATGATGGCGTTGTCTGTAATCAATTACTATGCGAAACACGGTGCTCAGATATTCAAAATGTAGGCAAAGATTAGTAACTTGCGTTACAAATTTAGAAATGTGAAATTGCGTCCTTCGAAAAACGAAGAAAAGTATTATCGTTCTACTACAATACCAATAAATAACAAGATAAGTGAGTCAGCTTATCCACGTTCCTGGCTGTAACAATTTACAGGTATAAAGGAAACAATAATCGGCTAGGTAAAGGAGGTGGCAAACTTTGGTACATAGGAAAGAGGCTGAGAAAATGCACTGAGCAAGGAGAAAAGCGCAACTCATACCAAATGGGATTAACAAAGGATATTGAGCGAAAACAAAGCAGGGCAACATGAGTGGTCACAAGTATGTTTGAATCACTAGAAAGCGCCAAGAAAACTCTGAATAAATATCAAGCGGCAGATGCTTAAAGACAAACGTAAACGCAGCCTACTTATAAAAGTTCCAACTGCTAATATTACAGGAGGTATCACAGAATGTACTGCAGCCTCCTACGTACCTCTCCCATATGGACCGTGAAGACCAGGCTACTCACAGCGGGCGCAGAGGCATTTAATCGGCTATTCCTTCCTCGCTTCGAACGAGAAGGACTCTTAATAAGTGGCACAATGGGAAGTTGCTCTGCCATACCCCGTGAGTCGAAAAAGTTTCGAGATTGAATTCATAAAACAATAGAGAAAGATTAGCATGGTGGTTTTAATGGTTCGGGTGTTCTATGTAAGTTCCCCCCTCCCACTTGAGTACACCGGACAGAATGTTCATATAACTACGTGAAATTGTGAAAGTGACAGGAAACTCCTCCGTTGGGAAATTATTTAGCTTGAGTGTCACATGGGGTCGTATGAATAAAACGGAGAATGTACTTTGTTTTCGGAATTTCGGAGAACATGCTGAGGTTCGCATGAGTAAAGCGAGACGGAGAATATACTCACTTCAGAATCTTGTTAGCTTGAGTAAAAGAGTGAGGGAAGTTGCTCATCGCGGAAAACATTCTCCGATATCATATCAGTAGAAGCAGAGAAGTTTCTTACAAACGGAGAGCATTCTTCGTTTTTTGAAATGAGCTCTGTAGTACACTTCTAGCTGAGTAAGTTCCGTTGTGGTTCAGTTTTATCGAGCTTTTGCTCGTGAAACTGGCAGAATTTATGTTGCTCGAAGAAATAAAATCATATATACACAGCTCAAAGAAATACAGAAAATAGTTACTGTAGAAGTTTATACAGGTTTAGCAACAGAAATACTATTTGGCTAGTGAACTTTCTTCCCGAAAATCATTAAAGAATCGCGGGTGATCTTTCAAAGAAGCTGAAATGAAAACATTTTCGTGCTATTCAGCAGACCCAGGTTTTCTGATTGGTGTGGGAGAAGACTGGTATGTACCAGACAACTGTGTCAATAACGTTTTCAGCTTTTCAGCATCATTTTTTCCCAAAGCTTCAGTCTTATATTTTGTTAAGTTCAGAATAAGTATGTGGATCAGAAAAATGAGGAACTAGTTGATTGCAAACCTAGCGATATGTTTCTCGTATTGAAACCGCACGGACGACTGCTTCAGTACTTGACATGTGTGCGGACCACTACGTGTAAGCTTTAACCAAAATTATCTCGTGTTAGAAAACTCTGATCGAGTTCCGGTTTGGAGTAGAAGGAAATGTGATATATGCTTACGGTTTCATTCGCATACTGTGTTCACCTGTCTTCAATAGCAGAAAAGATTCCCGTATATTTAAAATTCTGTAGCATCTTCAGAAAATGCATTTTCTAAATTGTCTAATTAATAAGTCGTAATAATTTGTTGAAGCACATAAAACTAAAATATAAACATAAAACAACTCTTACAGAACACATTGATGCCAGTTATATATTTGTACACTGAATAATTTGTATATTTAGCGAGCGGGATGAAATGTAAGATTACGCGTGTGTTCTGTGCCGTACATGGCAGACAACACATACCGAGAACCTTCTCAAGAAAAATGGGAGGTAGTTAGAAATAGAGAATATGCTGAGAACATTGTCAAAGAATGTTCTTTTGATCTGGGAATCTTCTCCAGAAGATGTTGTTTTTTGGGGGGGTTCCATATCTCAACAGGTAAAAACGGAAACCTTATCGGATCGCTTCATTGTCCATCCGTTCGACTGTTCAAAACCCTTTTTCTCAGGAAAGTTTTGACATATCAGATTTAAATTTACGTAACATAATAAGGTTGAAATGGCTCTGAGCACTATGGGACTTAACTTCTGAGGTCATCAGTCCCAGAGAACTTAGAACTACTTAAACCTAACTAACCTAAGAACATCACACACATCCATGTAACATTTTAAGGGCTGCTGTCACTTGGTGACGAAAAATGTGAACCTTGTAAGTCAATGCAGCCTAGAGATATGGCCATTATGTCACATAATTTGATACTCGCAAACTCAATTGTCAAAACATATAAGGTACTTGCTTTTGACGTATAAATACTGAAACTCGGCATAAGAAATGTTTCACTGTACAGATAAGGAAAAATCAGAAAATTGTTAATCTGTAATTATATCTTACAAAAAAAACATTTCTTTTGGCATTTGTTTTATTGAAATTAAAACGTTCTCGTAAGTCTGGGAATTCTTGGGACCGATATCTTGCCGGTATAAATGTCGATAACAGGAAAAAACAGTCGAGATCGTCGATATCAGAATGCATGAACTGCATGTATACATAATTAGGTTGATATAGAACTCCCGCTGCACGGGGTAGCCGAGCGGTCGAGGGGCCTTGCCACGGTTTGCACGGCTCCCCCCGTCGGAGGTTTGAGTCCACCCTTGGGCGTGGAAGTGTGTGCTGTCCTTAGCGTAAGTTATTTCCAGTTAGATTATGTAGTGTGTAAGCTTAGGGGCTGATGACCTCAGCAGTTTGGTTCCACAATACCTTACCACAAATTTTCAAATTTATATAGAAGTCCCTGTGCACGAGTCCTACTCGCACCTGGCCAATTTTTTTTTTCATACTACTCATTGCCTCGAATGTCGGTTCGATCACGAAAGTGTTTACCCTTCATGTCAATTTCTGCAGTTTGTCGTTTTTCGGTACGTTAGTATCGACAACACCAAGTCTCGTCACTCAGAATTGTCCTCGTTTTGGATTTCGAACAAGTCGCAGAAGGCGTCCATGCGTCGTTTTTTTTCGGGAGTGAAGCTGTGCCAAATTTTCTTTGCAAATACTTTTTCCATCTTCAAAATACATTGAAGAGCCAAAGTAACTAGTACATCTGTCTAATATCGATAGGGCCCCCGCGATCACGAAGAAGTGCCGGAACACGACGTGGGATGGACTCGATTAATGTCTGAAGTAGTGCTGGATGGAACAGACACCATGAATCCTGCAAGGCTGTCCATAAATCCGTAAGAGTACGTGGGGTTGGAGACCTCTTCTGAACAGCACGTTGCAGCGCATCCCAGATATGCTCAATAATGTTCATGTCTGGGAAGTTTGGTGGCCAGCGGAAGTGTTTAAACCCAGAAGAGTGTTCCTAGAGCCATTCTGTAGCAATACTGGACGTGTGGGGGGTCGCATTGTGCTGCTGGAATTGCGCAGGTCCGTCGAAAACCCCAATGGACGTGAATGGATGCAACTGATCAGACAGGATGCTTATGTACGTATCACTCGTCAAAGTCGTACCTAGACGTATCAGAGGTCCCATATCACTCCACCTGTACATGTCCAACACCACACAGAGCCTGCACCAGCTCTGCTGACATGCAAAGTCCATGGATTCATGAGGTTGTCTTCATGCCCGTACACGTCCATCCACTCGATACAATATGAGACAAGCCCCGTCCGAGCAGCAAATATGTTTCCACTCATCAACTGTCCAGTGACCGTGTTGACGGTCCCACGCGAGACGTAAAGCTTTGTATCGTGTAGTCATCAAGGATACACTAGTGGACCTTCGGCTCCGTAAGCCCATTTCGACGACGTTTCGTTGAATGGTTCATACGCTGACTCTTGTTCATGGCCCAGCACTGAAATCTGCAGGAAGGGTTGCACTTATGTCACGTTGAACGATTCTCTTCAGTCGTCGTTGGTCCCGTTCTTGCAGGATCTTTTTCCGGCCCCAGCGACGTCGGACATTTGATATTTTACCAGATTCCTGATATTCACGGCACGCTCGTGAATTGGTCGTACGGGAAAGTCCCCACTTCATCGCTACGTCGGAGGTGCTGTTTCCCATCGCTCGTGCGCCGACTAAAAGAAAACTTTCAGACTCATTTAAATGTTGATAATCTGCCACTGTAGCAGCAGTAACCGATATAACAACTGCGTCAGGCACTTGTTGTTTTATAAACGCGTTTCCTATCGCAGCGCTGTATTGTGCCTGTTTACGTATCTCTGTATTTGAATACGCATTCCAATGCCAGTTTCTATGGCGCTTCAGTGTATTATGCAGAATTAATTGAACTCTTCATTTAGAGATGTTGCTCCACTCCAAGTTGTGACACTAGCATGCTGACACATTACTTCACTGACTGGTGGAATCAGTTGTTTGCAGATTTTAGTTGAAGCTGTCACTCAGCGTTGAAGCTGCATATACGGCATGTATAAAATCAGTCTCGGACCTTTTTGGGCCGGCAGTGTACACTTTGCAGTAATTTACAGAACGTGGGTGGAAATGTGGATGAACTGATCGTCTCTCTCCATGTTGCAGGCGAGTACAGCTGCCTTAAAGTGGAACTGGTGTTTAAACGCGAGTTCCGCTACTACATGGTGCACATCTACATTCCGACTTTCATGCTGGTGATAGTGTCGTGGCTATCTTTCTGGCTGGATCAGAGGGCCATCACGGCACGGACGTGCCTGGTGGTCACCACGGTGCTCACCATCACCATCCAGACCTCGGGCGTCAGAGCGTCGCTGCCCGTCGTCAACTACGTCATGGCCGTCGAGGTGTGGCTCGGGATGTGCGTCGCGTTCGTGTTCGGCGCACTGCTGCAGCTCGCGCTCGTCAACTACCTGGCCCGCAGCGAGGCGCGCCGAGGCGCCGCCGAGCGGCACAGCCGCCTCGTCGGCCCGGAGCACTCCGCACAGCTGGAGGAGATCAGCGAGGCTCTCGTCGAGGACGGCAGCGCGGCCTTCGCCATGGTAAGCGCGCTGCCTGACAGCTTCTGACAAAGAAACGCTCCAAAATTACACCGAGGTCGCAGAAGACAAGTGATATTGTCGTGCACGTATACAGATGGCGGTAGTGTCGCGTGCACTAGGTATAAAAGGCAGTGCATTGGCGGACCTGTCATTTGTTCTCAGGCAATTCGTGTGAAATTGTTTCCGACGTGATTATAGCCACACGATGGGAATGAACAGACTCTGAACGTGGAATGGTAGTTGGAGCTAGACGCATGGGACATTCCATTTCGGAAATCGTTAGGGAATTCAGTATTACGAGATAAACAGCGTGAAGAGTGTGCCGGAAATACCAAATTTCTGACATTACCTCAGTGCCAGTGCTAACAGGCAAGCAACATTGCCTAGAATAAGTGCAGGAATCAATGTCGAACGTACGATGAACGGATCCGTTAGGACAGTGTGACAAAATTTGGCGTTAATAGCCTATGGCAGCAGACGACCGACCCGAGTGCCTCTGCTAACACCACGTCATAGTCTGCAGTGCCTCGCGACCATATTGGTTGGATGTGGCCTGGTCAGACGAGTCCAGATTTCAGTTGGTAAGAGCTGATGGTAGCGTTCGTTCACTAGAAATGCTTATGTCCGACATCTTGGAGACCATCTGCAGCCACTCATTGACTTCGCGTTCCCAAACACAGCTGTTCGCGATTGTTTTGAAGAACATTCTGGACAATTTGAGCAAATGATTTGGCCACCCATATCTCCGGACATGAATTCCATCATATATTTATATGACATAATCGAAACATCAGTTCGTGCAAAACGTCCTGAAGCAGCAACACTTTCGCAATTTATGAACGGCGACAGAGGCAACATTTCTCAATAGTTCTGCAGGGGACTTTCAGCGGCTTGTTCAGTGCATGACACGCCGAGCTATTGCACTACACCGAGCAATAGGAGGTCCGCCTCGATATTACCAAGTATTCCAATGACTTATCACCTCAGTATATTCTTAGATACAGATATGTGGTCGATATTATTTGCCTGATACATTAAGTAGCAGCCGGCCGTGGTGGCCAAGCGGTTAAAGGCGCTACAGTCTGGAACCGCGCGACCGCTACGGGCGCAGGTTCGAATCCTGCCTCGGGCATGGCTGTGTGTGGTGTCCTTAGGTTAGTTAGGTTTAAGTAGTTCTAAGTTCTAGGGGACTGATGACCTTAGAAGTTGAGTCCCATAGTGCTCAGAGCCATTTGAGCCATTAAGTAGCAGAGAAAAAGATAACACACCACGCGTGCACACACAAACACATACACACACACACACACACACACACACACACACACAAACACACACACACACACACACACACACACACACATACACACACACACACGTGCCCGCTCTCACACACACGCTCACACACACTGAAAATATTCGTGGACAAAACAAAAAAATTCTTACTACATTTGCTCACGGGCATCGTGAAAGTGAACACGTAGCACTGTCTACCCGTTCCCAGGAACCCGCTGACAGACGCGAAGAGATATCCAGATGCAATGAAAGCAAGCTCCTGGAGACACTGTCTAATACTCGCATAGTATAACGGATGTTTTCCCTCACCTATGCCATGGTGGCTTGTTGTTTCATCCTCTTGGTCGACGCAGAGGCTATATAATGAGAAATGTCTGTATAGTTTGCCGGTCTAGACATGTGAGCAAAAATGCGAGAGCGCGCAACAGTTTGTTTCTCTAGCGGAGACAGCTGCTTGTCATCTTCAGATGCTTACTATGGATTGCTATGAGTAGCCCTTTGTCTCCCATAGTAGCTAACCTTTTTACGGAAGACTTAAAGGAAAAAACACCTCAGCGGCGTAGAAACCTAAATGTTTCTCGAGATACGTTGACTTCACCTTTGTAGTTTGGCCACACAGAGCAACAACGTTTCCTGCATTTCTGGAACACCTTAACTCCTTCCATCCGAGCATTTGCTTCAATATGGAAGTAGAAATAAATGGAAGTAGAAATAAAGGGAAACCTCCAGTTCTTATGTGTCTTAGTCCGCGGAAAAGAAGACGATTCCTTGGATCACAGTGTGTTTCGTAAACCACACTGACCTATATCTACGAGCTACGAGCTGCCATCACCCATCTCAACGCAGTGGCGTATGACGGACTCTCGTTCATAGGGCTAGAGTTATCTCAGATGCAGCGAGCTTATCAGCAGAGCGTAGCCATATTTGGTCTGTTTTTGTACAAAACGGTTACCCTGATAAACAGATCCGTATTGCTTTTCAACCTACATGCACTAAATCTAAAGAACAGCTAGAAGAAACGCAGAACTCGACGAGGATGGTTTTTATATCCTCTGTTGGTGGCGTGTCCTTTAAGATTGGTAGCCTGTTCAAGAAACATCAAATAAAATGCGTCTTCCGGCCTCCAGCGCGATTGCAAGCTATGCTGGGTTCCGTTAAAGACAACCTAGGTCTAAGGAGACCAGGGATATATAAAACCCCGTGCCAGTTTGGGAAATCGTATACTGGCCGGACGGGTCGCACTGTTAAGGATAGGTGAGCTGAACAGAGACGTCACACCAGATTGGGTCAGCCAGAAAAGTCTGCTGTTCTTGAACACTGTCTTGAGACGGAACACAGCACGAATTACCGACACACAAATATCCTTTCGTACACTTCCAGGTACTGGAAGAAGCATTCGTAATACGTATAAGTAATGTCCTGGTTTATAGAGATACAGGATTTCAACTCAGCAAGGCACTGAAACCAGCACTGGCGATATTAAGGCATCATCGAACGCAGATGAAAAAATTCGAGTCAACACAGACGGAGAATCGGAGTCCGCACATTTAAATTGGACGCCAAGAGTCTGCCCTTTCTCTCCCATAGTAGCTAACCTTTTCACGGAAGACTTTGAGGAAAAAACGCTTCAGCGGCAGCGTATTTCCCACGTCGCGCATGCGAAGACCATGGCCTGTTTCTTCCGGCTGGGGCACTGGATGTCGCCGTGCTCGATGATTCGTCTCCGATGACGTTACAGCCCAACCCCTTGGCGCCTGCTCTTTTTCACCGAGTTCAGGGTATATACTGGCCACTGCAGCGACACCTCAGTAAGCATCTGAAGATAACGGGGAGCTTATTCAACATTATCCGACACGACGGCTGTGAACCAATGAAACAATTATTACGTCGACAAAGGCTCAAACAGTACTGAGATAACGCTAATCACAAATTCGATATTTACAGTGAAACAGGTTCAGTTAAATCATATTAGCACACTTCTAACCACCTACAAGAGCATTGACTTTTGGGCGCGTCAGGTCTGAAGGTGGCTCTGCACAAAGACATAAAGCGAAAGCGATAGGAAAGCATGGAGGAGATAAGTTTTGCTTGTATATGGTGGCAGAAAAGGGCAATATACCGTCCATATTGCCAAGTCTTACAAGGTTTCACTGCGGATGACCATGAATTAAACCGCGTCCCCACTGAAGTACCACCACGTCGCTGCTGTTGCAATCCAGCGCTATCCTCAGCAAGGCGCCCGAAGGCAGACTAAATCTCATTGGCTGCAGGGGGTCATATAAGGAAGTACACACGGTTGATAAAATGTGGGGAACCTTCCGATGTGACATGCAGTTCAAGCGCTTGAATAGAGCCAATAAATTTCCGCTTAATAGATAAAACTGTGAAAAAGAGACAGAAACAGTATAACTTACAGTTAAAACAATTTATATAAGACCCAAGTAGTACAGAGACTTATTAATGGAATCAAGACGCAATTACAGCAAAAAACTTAAAGGTAATATTACCACGACCAAATATAAATAATACAGACACTACTGCATACCTTAAGCACAGAGGATAAGAAACATTGACAACAACGGTAGTTAAAGTAAATTCAGCACGATAATATTCACACACATATAAACTCATAGAACAGTAAACATATTGAAAAAAAGAGATTCACTCGAAGCATTCAGAAAAAGAAATACACTCCCCTCACACTTTCAACCAGTAACATCAAAACCTAATACCGAGGACCAACTAGGTATATATCGCTTGCATAGTCAAAATTGCAGATCTGTGAACGTAGAGATGACAAGTAGGAATTCCAAAACGCTGTTTACGGAATATATCCTAATCTCTTCTCTGAAAGTGCTAACAATTTTAGTTGATGATTTTATCAGGGTCTAAAACAGTAGTCATAACGGTGTGCTTAACAAAGTGCATACGATAAATTCTACACAATGCAGCGACTGAAAGAAGATGAAAGCCTTCCACAAACGTTCAGAGAACACAGATTTGCAAAACGTGGAAAGAACAGCTCTTGGGATGCTGTTCCTATCGTCTTTCTGCCCTGTCATACGCATCTTTTTTTATTACAAACTGCGAAAAAGCACAACAACTGCATTTCATTGATTCATTGACTGTAAGCATTTTCATAAATGCACATGCTTTTGTCTATGGGCAATGCAGAATTTTTCTTTGACCCTGAATTGCAAAATAAAAAAGTTTCTCTTTCATAAATTGCATTGCATCTCAGTCGCGATCTATGAAGGGAGAAGTAACGAGCAAAATAAAATATGCCAAAGGAAAGTGTATGTAGGTACTCGTTTTCAATGACGTCATCAAGATGGAGGATGATGGGAAGTTCAGAAATGAAAAATGGTGGGAAATTAAAAAATTAGAAGGTGAATGTGGGGAAATTAAAAAAATATATTAAGATGGTGAAGGATAGGAAATATAAAAATGCAAGATGGTAGATGGCAGTAAATGTAAAGAAATTGCTGAAGTGTGTATATTGTACTTTGCCAAAGTAATTTACAGAGTGCTTGAAAGTATCCGAATACTCTGAATTTTTTGTGTCTATTCAAAAGTATTTACCTAAAGTTACGTAAAGTAGCACTAGTGTACGTTCATAACTCGATTTCTGTCATAAGGCGTCAAATCAAGTGTTTTCCACGCCTAAATTGTTCTATGAAGCCTGCCAAGCTTCACAAGGCAAGAAGGCAGGCGTTGGCAACACTGAACATTTTGCTTGTCCCGACAGTCTAGTCTTGCCGACATAGAATGCATTTGACTCTCAGCTCGGTGTAATATGACGACCATGCAGCATTGCAAAACACATATAAGCACTATTACTGATCCAACTTACAGCTTGAATTGCACTTGTTGACTAGTGTTAACAAAGTAAACAATGTTATTCTCACGTCAAAACTCGTCTCTCACTATTCAGCAATACTCGTAATTTTACACATATTCCGCTCATTTAGCTTACTACTGAAAAGAACAAGCAATGTTGACTACTAAAGTCTCGGATAATGGAGTTTTCGGTCCTGTATTATTGCATTAGTTTTTGATGCAACAATGTTCAATCGTGACTTTATTACAGTGACTGTAATCATTTTCGAAAAATGTCTCTCGTACTTACCTTGCAAACATTAGATATATGAAATCAAGCTCAGAATCATTTTTGACGTTAAGGTGAGCTGTAGAAACACAGGTAAAAGTATACCGAAGTTTAAGAAATTTAAAAACGCTCTTGTTAATGGTATACCAAATAAGCAAACATTTAATTTTTTTACATTTATGTTTCTAGAGCAGTATGTAATTTAATTACATTTGTGGTATTTCAAAATATTTTACACAGTGATGAAAATATCCAAACACTAAGAATATTTTTTTGCACCATACTCGAAAGTATTTAGCGAAAAGTTAGGTAGAATGTGTAACTTGCAGTATTTCGAAGTACTTTACAAAGTGCTCAGAAGTAGCTGAAAGCCCTTAATTTCTTGTGTCATATTCGAAAGTATTAACGTAAAGTAGCACTTGAACACGCCCTTAGTCAGATTTCCCGTTTAAGGCACAACATAACCTCAATTAATTATTTCCCACATCTAAATTGTTCAATGATGCTTATTAAGTGTCACAAGTGACCTAACTCGCTCACTGAGCGTTTTGCGTGTTCCGACAGGTCTTCTCCTTCTACGGTTAAACAGCAGAAGCTACGTTTCATCAGCAGAGAAGTTAGATCAGCAGTAGTGCTCATGTGTGTTTCGCAATGCGGCGTAGTGTGAAGTTACACCGAGCTGAGAGTCCAATGTATTGCACTGTCAGCAAGAAAAGACTTGTCGGAATAGGCAAAACGCTCAGTGAGTCAGTTTGGCCTAGTGATGCCAGCCTACACACTTTGTGCCACTTGATAAGCATCACTGAACAATTTTGATGTGCGAAATAATTGTTGTGCCTTGAACGGGAAATCGAACTACGTATGTATGCAAGTGCTGCTTTATGTTAATACATTCGAATATGAAACAAAAAATTCAGGGCACTGAGACACTTCTGAGCACTTTGTAAAGTACTTCGAAATACTGCAAGGTACATACTTTACCTAACTTTCTGATAAATACTTTCGAATGTGGTGCTAAATATATTCAGATCCTTTCGATACCTTTGAGCACTGTACACCGCACTTTAAAACACCCCAGTTTTAACCCTTTACGTAATATTTTGGATGAATAGTTCTAACTACAAAGTACAGAAAAAGTTCTCACTGTTCTAATAGCTTTGAGAATTTTGTAAAGTATCATGTGTATGTGTGTGTGTGTGTGTGTGTGTGTGTGTGTGTGTGTGTGTGTGTGTGTGTGGTTATATAGTTTTAGCACTGCAGGAAACTGGTGTGTGATTACGACAATTATTTTGATAGGTAACCGAATACTATCGCTTTGCACTGTGGTTGGCTCAAAAATATTTCCCGCCGTGTTACATATTTTTTAACGTTTATACTGCCTTGGATTATTAAATCTCCTGTCCACCACCATCCTGCATACTTTTTAAATTTCTGGTCATAGGCCATCTTTAATTTTTAAATTTGCTGCAATACACCATGTTAAGTTTCTAAATTTATCGCCGTCTTCCATCTTTAAGGTTAATATTTGGAGACGGGTTGTAGTCGGCTGTCTGTCTAATGGAGCAGCAACTCATGTACGCTAATTTGTACTGCCGGCACGGTGCGTAGTAACACTAGCGAGACAACAATACTAGGGCCAAATCCAAAGTCACCGTCTGATCCTGGGCAGCGCTATTCTCTTTTACGGCCTGATGTCAATCTGAACTCACAAATACTACACATGTTTCCAGTTTTGGTGGTTTGGAGTACTACATCAAAGTACTCTCTGGTTTATCGAGTGAAAAGGTTTCAATTTGTTTACATTTTGACGGCATAAGCCACATCCAATATAAGTAATCGAAAAACACCAGCCTTCATATCTCTGTCACTACTAGGTTTTGGCTCTATATGAGTGATATTCTCACAAAAATTTCGTCGGTTCTTACAATTTATTTGTAGCAGCTGCAGCGACATAAACAATGCAAGAGATTTTGAAACTAACTAACCAATCCTGTTCAAACCTGAGACTTTGCTGCAGTCATACAGGTGAATTAACAACGTTACAGCATGGTTCAAGATAGATTATATAATTTCAGACATTCTTGTGAGCATTGCGGATTCTCTGGAACAACAGTTTTTCAATAAGTTTAATTTATTTTAAGCAAATACTAGGTAATAATATTGTGTTCATACATGTCTAACTGCATAGTCACTACCACTAGCACACATGATGCCCAGAGGATGTATCATAATGTATCAAGCATAATTCGAAATACTAAGTTCATATCAGCTGACTACAGTCAACTCTAATTTCAACTTTACTCTATACAGCTAAACCCCTAGACGAGATCTCGGTTTATAATTTCATTTTTTATGTTATACAGTGTGATTCCGCTGTCCCTACCAATTGGTTTTATGCAACCTGCAACACTTCCAAAAACCAAGTGTGTAAGCTTCATATACTCTCGCTCGTTATGCGGAAACAATTCGTCCTACAGGAAAAATGAACAGGACCTTTTTGTAGGAAATTAAACTTTATTTTATTTTGTAGTGGGATATGTGTTCGCTGGAGGCCAAGGTTAAAATGTCCTGTTTATTTTTTCTGTGGCACTAACAGTTTGCGCGAGAGAATATGAAAGTCTCCCGCATGGCTTTTGAAGTCGTTGCGTGTTGCGTAAAACTCACAGGGGCAGCTGAATATGGTACTGAATGACACGAGCGACTGCTGTGGTTGGAAGTGATGGGCTGCGGCGCTTGTTGCAGAAGCTGTTGGAGGAGCAGTCCAACAGCCCCACGGCTGAGAAGGAGGCGGCGGCCCAGGGCGGAAAGTGTTCGCCGCGTCAGTGGTGGCGCGCCTGGATGGCCAGCTTCCCCACGGGCTCGCAGCGAGCCGACGCCGCATCGCGCGTGCTCTTCCCTCTGGCCTTCTCCCTGTTCTGCCTCGTCTACTGGTGCGTCAACGCCTCCGGATAACAGCAACACCAGTTTCTCGGCAGTGTCCTACGCTGGTAGTGGAAGTAACCCTCCACACATATTTGCAGATGCACAAGCATTTGTACCTATTATAGAATGAAAAATAAGTATTAAAGTACTGTATAATTCTCTGTTCATCATTACTCTTACTGTATCGACATTACTGTTCCACGGAAATTTCGTTATACGAGGTTTGTCCGGAAAATACGTATAAAAGTTGAATAATAACTTTATTTTACAATTATTCAGGTATTACAATATGGTCTCCTTCAAAGTACTCGCCCTGAGACGCGATACACTTCTGACAACGTCGTTTCCACTGTTGATAATATTGCTGAAAGTCTTCAGTTGTGATGTTCAGTTGCCGTGTCGTTTCCGCCTTGATGGATTCCACAACTCCCAAGCGCCGCCTCCGAAGCACCATTTTGCATTTCTGGAACATGAAGAAGTTACACGGGGCTAAATCGGGTGAATAAGGCAGGTGGTCGGTCACGGTGATTGAGCTTCGGGCCAAAAACTCGCGCACAACGAGCGACGTGTGAGCGAGCGCATTGTCGTGATGAAGGATCCACCTGCCCCCTTTTGCCAACTCCGGTCCAACTCGGGCCACACGAGCTCTGAGACGTGTCAGAACTTCAACGTAAAAATTTCCGTTCATTCTCTGGCCGGGAGGGACAAATTCCTTGTGAACAATGCCCCTAGAATCAAAGACAACAATCAACATAGTCTTCACATTGGACCTTGATTTTCGCGACTTTTTTGTTCTCGGTTCTCCTGCTAGTTTCCATTCCTTGCTTTGAGATTTGAGCTCCACATCGAATTCGTAAAACCAGGACTTGTCTCCAGTGATGACTCCGTTGAGAAAGTCCCCTCGTTCCTCTGCTTCCAACCAATCCTCACGGCACTGAACCCTCTTTGCTTTCTGTTCTGGCGTCAAGAGCTTCGGTACGATTTTTGCACACATTTTCTTCATTTCAAGTTTTTGTGTCAGGATTTCGTGAACGATTGTTTTGGTGATTGACAGCTCGTCAGCAATCATTCTGACTGTCAATCTACGGTCTTTAAGAACACAAGCCAGAATTCGTTCAACATTTGCATCGGAACTCGATGTCGACGGGTGTCCTAAGCGAGGGTCATCGTTCACTTCTTCTCGGCCATCCCGGAACGTTTTTAACCACTTGTTCACGGTTGGTTCCTTCAGAGAATTGTCTCCGTAAACCTGTTTCAAACACTCAAAAATCTCACGTCCATTCTTGCCTAGCTTTGCAAGAAACTTGATGTTGACTCGCTGTTCCTCAATCAGAGAGAGTTGCATGCCGACGGCAGGTGAAAGAGGGTAACTGTCAACAAGCTGCCGCACACTCCCACCTTCAAGCAGAGTGCTCTGACTCGAACTGAGCGTTGATGGGATTGATTACAGCAGCAGTCCCACCTGGCGGTGACTGCAACTTGTAACATTAAGACATTATTCAACTTTGATACGTATTTTCCGGACAAACCTCGTATGTAATGCCAATGAATGTATATGGATATAAAACTACGCCTCCGGATAGCTGCAACACCAGTTACTCGGCAGTGTCCTACGCTGGTAGTAGAAGTAAACGACACACATATTTACAGATGCACAAGCCTTTGTACCTATTATAGAATGAAAAATAAGTATTAAAGTACTGTATAATTCTCTACTCATCATTACTCTTACTGTATAGACATTACTGTTCTACGGCAATTTTGTTATATGTAATGCCAATGAATGTATATGGTTATAAAACTACTGATTTACAAGATTCGATATACCAGGACGAAGACATTAAGAGAACGAAGATGTGTGATTGAACGTATCTGGTCCAGAAATTTGACTTTCTTTCCAGCGAACTGATATTTTGGCCCGAATTCAAATGTAAATCTGCAGCACTAACTATCTGTACTAAAGTGCCTGTGTCAAACTCCCAAATTTCTCCATCAGATAGTGCTGCCATATGTAAAGAAATATTGAAATGTAGAAGTACGAGGTTAAATTGTAAAAAGATGTTACGGGAGATCTTTGATTTCAAATCTATTTTTATCTGTAGATGGTATGTTGAAGGTGACCGTGGCTGAACAGTAAAATAAGATAACTACGAAGGAACTCTTAACCACTAAATTTACGTGATATTAAATTCAAATCAGTGTTCATTCACATTGTCAATTCTAAATTGAGACTACTCTTCTTAAAATGGTTGCAGTACATTTATGCATATGGAAACGCATTACTGATCGTTTGTTGTTTGGTTTTATAGCCATACTGTGAAGAGTAACTTCAAATAATAAAACCTGAAAATGAAAATACAAATTTTATTCATTCAAAAAAAAAGTAACAGAATAACTTTATTACAGTGCACATACGTTGAAATAATGAGTTTTTGGAAGTTTTAACTTGTCATACTACGTCACAGAAATGCGATATTGTACCATATTTCGTTGTAATTTCTGATTACAATAATATTACAAAACTTTCAGGTAAAATATGAACTGGAGAAAGATTTCCAACTGAGAAATGAAAGTCACCAGCTCACAACGAATTTAATAACGGAACAGATGACACAAAGAGACAGTACAGGGCAGAGAAATACATTCTGTTCGTGTGCATGCCAGCGTGATTGTACCTGTGTCTCTTTGTATATGTAACAGAAAGATTGTTGACGAGTTTACTAAAATAGGGTGAAATCAATTTGGGAGAATGAGTAAATCTAAGAAACCAGAAAATACAACGTATGCTAAAATTCTCACCCATGTACCTCCACTCCATGTAGAGTGTTTACATGAGTCGGTACACATACAATGACACAGATGACAACATAATAGATATTTAACAGATAATGCCCGGCCGATGTGGCCGAGCGGTTCTGGGCGCTTCAGTCTGGAACCGCGCGACCGATACGGTCGCCAGTTCGAATCCTGCCTCGGACATGGATGTGTGTGATGTCCTTAGGTTAGTTAGGTTTAAGTAGTTCTAAGTTCTTGGCGACTGATGATCTCACACGTTAAGGCCCATAGTAGTCAGAGCCATTTGAACCATCTGAAACATTTAACAGATATTGCTGCAATACTGAACGGAATAAGTAATGCAAATGTATTATGAACGGCTTGTTTTCTGAGTGCGTGCGCTACGTTAGCATAGCGATACGCTATGATTCTTGAAGGTCTTCCGAACCGAAAACTCCTAGGAATGCACTGTGTGAGTTTCTGGTATACTAGTTACGTCATACTGATCTAACTGATTGTAATACACTAGGTGATCAAAAGTATTTGGGCAAACCTATGTAACGGGGAATCAGCCACTGGATACCACGAACGGCGGGCCAGCCAGTATAAAAGCAGGCAGGGAGCACTGTGTTGTCAGTAGAGAAGCAGCAACAGCAGAATGGGGCGGTCAGCAGAGCTCAGAGACTTCGAACGTGGACTTTTAATTGGATGTGAAGTGGAAACGCGAAGGAACAAACGCAGCTAAAGCGAGATCTCCCAGACCTCACGTACTCAAGGACAGTGACCGTTGAGCATTGCGGAGGGTAGCTGAAAAATCACATGAAATCATCAGAAGGAAGCGCTCGTGAATTCCAGAGTGTTACAGCAGTCCAGCCAGCATAATGACTGCACGCAGGAAGTTAAAAGAATGGGGAACATAGGTCGAGAGGCTTGCGGGCTTTCAAATAGAAATGAAATAGTGTGGTTGCCCTCAACTACGTACCCTCAGACTCAAAGATGAAATATTAAACGTTTTGGCTGGTTGCGTTGCGTAGTGTCTGGGATACGTAGTTGCCGCATTACAAGCCAAATACTGCTATGTCTACAGTATACAATATGAATATACACATGAATCGAATGGTCGAAGGTTCCTATTACTCGGCAATTGCGAATTTTGAATGTTATGTAGAAACTTATAAAAGAAAGATCGCAATTAAGTAGGTTCTGCAGGTACTATTTTAATGACTATATGATGGGTACGACAGCAGAAGTACCTGAAGTACCTTTAAGAATGCCCTTTATTACTGTAAGACATCTATAGTCCAGCAATTAAATAAAATATAAGTTGAATAACAGGTAAACAATAGATTCCTACTTAACGTAATTAGTTAAGAACAAAAACATAGTTCACGAGATATTCAATTCTAAACGCGTTATACGTCTTCACTGCATAAGCCATAGAAATCTCACAAGTGCACAAGTCGGCACTACGAAATATTTCTGTCCTTGCGAAAACATGCAGAACTGCTTCACTCTCCAAGTCTTTCCTGTGGCCGTACGTCGCGCCTTCAAGTGCAGCACTCCTGCGTGTCCTGTGCGACTGTCCCTCACGCCGCACTGATCAGAACTGCCCCGTCCCCTCTCCGAACGATGCTCCACCCCCACTTCGGTAGTCGCCTTCTGTAGTAAAGAGCGCTGTGATTGGCTGGAGCGCTCCCGCCATGCCTTCAAGCCAACACACACTCACAAACATAATGAAACACATTCGAAATACTGGATTTACATTTAAATAACTTGAAATTAAATAAATATTCTTACGGCTGGACCATAAACACTCTCTAATACACATTATTTAATACATACACAAATTAATAAACATATATCAAATGAATAGCAACAAAAGGTAGGCCAGTAGCTAAATGTCTATGTGCTTTCTAAAACACAATAAATATTTAATCAGTTTCTTCATAAATAGTATATATCGGATATAAACAAAGACATAGACGCATAAATACATTTATAAGCATGCTGCTTCCGTTTTTTCGTGTAACTATGGAGTACTTATGACCTGACGCGATCGATAGTAATCGGCCAGTTTGACCTCCAATAACTCATGTACTATTCAAGTTACATGCCTGTAATTTATAGCAATTTCGGTTTACACTAATAGCATTCTAAAGATACGTCCATCGACAAAATCGGATGAACCGTTTAGATTTTGGAAATTCGTTACTGCGTGTTACTTGTATTATTTATCGTCAGATACTAAACTTTCGACTAATAAAGATATTGAAAATCTGATTACTCAGTTAGAATCATCGTGCAAATAATGGTAATGTACATGTTTCGTTTTGAGGTATCATAATTCCTCTGGCTACTATTAATTTCTATATGAACTGTGAAATGTCTACCGTTAAGATCTCACAAGGTCCGCCATCTTTGGAACTCCCGGCATGTCTCCTTCATCGACACAGCGTCACCATGGAATTTCCAGTCACATGGTCACTGGACCACGCGCTGGAGCTACCCCTCTCGTCAGGGACCATGCAGTCGGCTTACCTCATTAGCTTCTCATAAGCCACACATTTCTGTAGTCAGCACTAAACGATGCTTGAGGAGATGTAAAAAGCGACGCCAGTGGACAGTGGATGACTGGAAATGAGTGATTTGGATTGATGAACTATGCTATACCCTGTGGCAGTCCGATGGAAGTGTTTAGGTTGGGTGAATGCTTGGAGAACATTACCTGCCATACGTGTAGTGCCAACAGTAATATACAGAGAAAGTGGCGTTACGTTATGAGGGTGTGTTTTGTGATTACGGTGTGTTCACCTTATTGCGCTTAAGAAAACTTTAAATGTGGAAGTACATACAGTTATTTTACTGTACTGTGTACTGTATACAGTAGAGGAACAGTTTGGAGACGATGACTGCTTGTCTCAAAGTGACACGGGACTCTTCCATAAAGCAGCATCTGTGAAGCAGTGGTTTCGGTACAATTAAATTCCTGAAACAGACCAGCTTGCCCAGAGTCGTAGTGTGTACCAATGGAACAGCTTTGGGATGAGTTATCACGTCAACTACTCTCCAGAACTCAATGTACAACACCACTATCTTCTCCGGTTTCGGCTGTTGATGAACATCTGGCAACCCTTCCTCCAAAGACATTCAGATACCTCACTGCAAGTCCCCAGCAAAGCAGCGAAATGTGTACATACCTCACATTAATGTCCACCAACAGGTGTACAGATTATTCTGATCAAGTAGTGTATATAGAGTGTGTTCCATTTATTTTAACCGCCCCAAATAACTTTTTGTCGAAAAGCTAAGTAAAAGGATGTATCAAGCAAATGTGGTTTAGATGCCAGGGGCATATTAACCCTTATGATTTCCTTTCTTGTAACCTGTAACCTGGTTTGTTGGCAGGACGTGAACAGCAATTCTTCTTTTTTCAAATAGCGCCCTACATTTTTTATTTGGTAATCCATTTCTTCTCTTCAAGATCCGTTCAAAAATGAATCACAGTCCACTATTCTCGTAAACTTGACGTTATGGAAAACGTCATACAAAACTGACTTTGATTCTCTTATGCTAGCACACAGTTCAGGCACTTATCCACTTGCTGGAGCTGACAATAAACAAAAGGAAACAGAAAGAAAATGCACACCGGCCACACAGTCAACCATCTGCAGTTTAAGATTTGTCTGCGAACAATATACAATAACGAAGCGAAGTTAGAAATGCTAAATATGGTTTATGTGCTACATGTACCTGTATTGTAAATAAGAAATTATTATTGCAGTTGTGTTCTGTTAAATTACGTTCTCCATAAATGAATATCAAGAGCTCAGTTGGCAAGCCAGTACTAAGAAAAGAAGCTGAAAAGTGGAAAGAATTTAGAGAAGGGTTATACAAAGGAAATGAAGGTAATTGTATACAAAGCAAAAGGAAGTTAATGAAGTTGAAATGGGAGATACGATACTGCGATAAGAGTTTGACAGAACTATAAAAAAAACCATAACGCTACGTAAATATTCTTGTAGCACTGTTTCCGTCACGGTAACAGAACATATAACAAAATCCTCTCACGGTAATGGCACGTATGACACTGAGGCTTATTTCGCTGTACGCAAACACGCAGGAGACGTGTATGGTACTCAATGATATTGTCTATCGTACACAAAATAAGTAAGTGTTACCCCTTTCACAGGACTAATTGATCGTGATCGTGTGTCCAATGGTTTATAGCAATCGGTCTGTGTTACCTGAAATAGCCTTGTATTAAAAAGAGACAATGAACCACTAACACTAACTAAAGCATAGTATGTAGCAAGATGAATGGAAACGGTCTCCAGTCCTACTCGGACAAATAATTTCAGAGTAAATATTAATAACCTTCAAACTTCAGTAAGGAAGCCTAAGCTTTTAACTTTCTTTATATTCAGTATAATTAACAAAAATGTAATATAACGAGAACATACTTGCAGCATTAATCATTTACTACTTCTATAAAATTATCTATTATTAAGTACGAATACAGCAACAAATTGAGCCACACTATTACAAGCAGATCAGCTTGATAAACACCATGTTCTTTAAAACGAATCAAGTGATTGCTGGCCAACATGGTATGTGTATGGGGGCCCAAAAACTGTTATGGTAACCAAAGTAGCTTAAGAATCACTTCCCCTATCCACAGACATGTAGAATACTAACGCAATCTTTGAAGAGGATGAGTAATAAGCGACCTACACAATGTCTAAAACACGGGGACACTTAAACAGATATAACAGTTAACGAATTTTAGAAGCAATTCTCGTATAAAGAATTTCATAGAAGAACGAGTTTTTCACTCTGCAGTGGAGTGTGCACTGATATGAAACTTCCTGGCAGATTAAAACTGTGTGCCGGACCGAGACTCAAACTCGGGACCTTTGCCTTTCGCGGGCAAGTGCTCTACGACAGATGTGAACACAATACGCTTTGATAAAAAGTAATTTTAGACGAACACAGTGCATAGAATATGGGGCCCCTAAATCTGATGTGGTATTCAATAACTCTTTAAGCTTCACTTTTCATACTTATAAACACGAAGCACACGAAACACACTTGGTAACACTTACTTAAGCAAAAGCAGGAAAATTTAACAAAATATTTTATGCTGTTATTTAACTGTCCGAGGACGTGGAGCAGTTGAAGGCTGCATTAGCTCTCAGGATGGAAAAAAAGGTTTCACTCAAGTTTCCAAAGACTTTAGCTGTTCAAATAACTATTATCACATGTGTAACTGTGCAATCACTCGGAAAGTTCACGGGCCAGGAACAAGACCCTAATGTAGCTAACATGATGTAGGCAGTGATGTATGGCTAACGCACATAGTTTAACTGAACACACATGTTAAACAAATGCAATGAAAACACTTATTCCATCGTTAGTAAAGTTCTAATAAAAACCCCTTACATTGCCTGAAAGTGATAAAGTGCTGTAGCGGTAACACTGGACAGTAATACGCAGCTGAGGCTCTTCATCCAATTTTCTCTGCAAAATCTCTTCTTGGCGATGTTCAAATAATTTTGAACATTCCACAATAGGCAATGTTGTCTTCTACATCAGGTTGTGAATACTTCAACAGTATCCTCAGACTAGTGACTGCCCTACAGTTGGCGTGCTCACTCACGTCCGTCCATACACTTTTTTCGCGCGTTTTCAGCTTCCCTCCAACTTTTCCTATCGTTTATAATTCTATGCATGAACCAGTGAGGGTACATAAAATGTTTGTCACATTTATCGTTCAAAAGGAAATCAATATCTTAATAGCATTTGGTATAATAAGTGCACAAAAGTGAAACCATACAAAAGTTAATATTTTTAAAATTAGTATAAATGTTGTTGTGGCAGCATCTATGGTAGAAGCACTGGTTTTGCAACCTAAATAGAAGTAAGACCCCTAACGTAGATAGCTTCTATCCAAATTTCTGAGGCCTTTGGAAGAGCCAGCCACGACGAAATACCCTCTGATTTTAAGAAGAATGTCATAATTCTAATTCCAAAGACGGCTGGTGGTGACAAAAGTAAATATTACCGCTCCATGAGTTCAATAAGTCATGATTGCGAAACATTTACACAAACTCTCTACAGAAGAATGCGTGTGTGTGAAATCTTATGGGACTTAACAGCTAAGGTCATCAGTCCCTAAGCTTACACACTACTTAACCTAAATCATACTAAGAACAAACACACACACACCCATCCCCGAGGGAGGACTCTAACCTCCGCCGGGACCAGCCGCACAGTCCATGACTGCAGTGCCTCTGACCGCTCGGCTAATCCCGCGCCACTACAGATGAATGGAAAGATTGGTAGAAGCTGACCTCGTGGAAGATCAGCTTTGGTTTCAGAGTAATTGAGACACACTACGATTTATCACTGAAGGTAGGATGAAGAAAGGCAAACCCACGTTTATAGCGTTTGTAGACTTAGAGAAAGTTTGACAATGTTAGCTTGACTGAACTGCTTGAAATTTTGCGGAAGGAAGAACAAAATATAGGCAGCGAAAGGGCACTTACAACCTGTACGGAAACCAGACTGCAGCTACAAATGCAGAAGGACATAAAAAAAATTATTTAGAATGTAATGAGACAGGGCTGTAGCCTATCCCTGATCTTATTCAGTATGCACAATGAACCAGCTATGAAGGAAACATTGAAGAAATTTGGAGAGGGAATTAATGTTCAGTTTGAGGTTTACCAGTGACACTGTAATTCCGTCAGAGACAGCAAACAATTTGGAAATCACTTGAATGGAATGGATATTGTCTTGAAAATAGATCATAAATGAACATCAAAGGGAAACAACTGTGATGGAGTGTAGTTGAACTGAACGGTGAGGTCGAAGGATTTAGATTAGGAACTGAGGCACTAAAGACAGTAGATGGCTTTTGCTCTTTGGATACCAAAAGAATAAATAATTTATGATGGCCCAAGTAGAGAGGATATAATCCAGGCTGTCATTAGTAAGAAAAGAAATTCTGAGAAAGAGGAATCTGTTAACATCTAATATAGATTTAGATGTTAGAAATTCTTTTCTGAAGGCATTTGTCTGGAGTACAGCCTTGCACGTTAGGGGGACGTGGACGATAAACACTTTAGAAAAGTAGATAACAGAAGCTTTTCAGATGTGCTGCTAGAGAAGAAAGCTGAACATTGGGTGGGTAGATCGAATAACTACTGAGGAGGTACTAAATCAAATTGGGGCAAAAGGAAATTAATGTCACAACTTGACAAAAAGAAGGGACTGGTTGGTAGGGCACATTCTAAGACATCAAGGCGTTGTTAATTTGGTAAAGAAAAGAAGCGTGGGAAGTAAAATTGAAAGAGGAGATCCAGGCATGTGCACAGTAGGTAGGATGTAGGTTGCAGTAATTATTAAGAGATGAACAGGCTTTCACAGGGTAGACTACCGTTGAGAACTGCATCAAACTAGTCTTTGGAATGAAAACTGCAACCAGAAAAACACTATAAAATATTATTTTCAGAACGTACCATTTCTCTTATGTTTATGTATTACCAAAAATGTGACTGTCTCGTTAATGACTTGAAACTATAACAATTTATTAAAATTCATAAACACTTCTTTTACCTTTTCAATGAACTGAAATTTAGTGTCACATGCCTCCTCGGTATACGACTTATCAACCACGGTGGAATTATTTCCTGTTAATCATTGCATGTTTTTCACTGGCAATTGAAGAAGAATGGAAGGAAAATTAAGTTTAACGCCTCATCGATAACTATGTTGTTGCAGACAGAGCACAAGGCCGGATAGAGCAAGGATGGAGAACGTCAGCTACCGTGTCTTTTTGAAAGGAACTATGACAGAACGTATGCTGCCGTTTGTTGAAGGAAGGACGATATGTATACAGAAAAACACGATGATGTCATGATAAGGGTGCGCTGCATAACAAGCCAAGCACGTGATCTAAATGCTCTATTTTAACCTTCGAATATATATGCATACACTAGACCAATATTTTTGTCTTGTGCGCTGTATCCAAGAAAGAAATTGAAAACAGCTGGGACCCACCGGTTCCGACCGGTATTTCTGTGTGGTTTCCCTTCATTGTAAGGCAAATGCCGGATCTAGTAATTCTCAGTCGTGAATCCAACGATTACAAACTAACTGCGTGTGACTTAACATGCTTTTGTTACCTCCCTTTGGCTTTTCAGTTATCTGTTATACCCCTAGTCGGGGAAGAACTCATAAAACTAATGATGTTTATCAGGTGAACCCATTCCTCATTTACTTGCTTTGTAATACAATGAGGGCATTGGAAGTTGTTAGTCAATATCTTGACAAAACAGTTCAGTAAGACATGAAATTGATAAATTTAAGTGACAACTGATAAGTTTAACTGATGTAACGAAAAGATAAACAGGAA
This sequence comes from Schistocerca nitens, assembly GCF_023898315.1. Classification (NCBI taxonomy): domain Eukaryota; kingdom Metazoa; phylum Arthropoda; class Insecta; order Orthoptera; family Acrididae; genus Schistocerca; species Schistocerca nitens. The sequence goes on along the minus strand of NC_064614.1, from coordinate 477,425,855 downwards.
TTATTTACTACTGACGCTTGACGTTTATGGGATTCCCTCCTTCTTATGCGGATACGTATGTTGCAATTATTTCGCTGGGATATAGAAATAAATATCTCTGGGATAAACTGGAACATAAAAAGAGATGAGCCTGCTCTCACTACTAAAGGGATCAAATAACGAGATGTCTTCTGCAAAAAGAACATAGGTAAAGTGAATAATATTGCCACAGCATTACTTGGAAATGAAAAATAATCATTGAGGACTTTTTTATTTGGTTACTATAATTATCATACCCTAACTGACACACAAAATGCTCAAATTTATTACCACGTTATCAGATCTAATATCCAGTTTCCCTCTAACAAGCAAACGTTACATGTTTGCCAACCTTCTTTGTATCTACACATTTTACAGTTACTTCATATTATACGGATCTTTTAATATAAAACATTATTTTGCTGTCATGTTTTCTATTTAGTAGTCTATAGCGTGATCCGTAGCAGAAAATAAAAATCCGTAGCAAAAATGTTGTACCGAAATTTTCGTAAAACTAAGATGCATCTGACTATCACCGTCCGCATTTCAACACGTTTAACATGTGAGTAACCATTTCGCTCGTTCAGTGACATTAACAGAATTACAGATAATTTTAAAGCTTTATTTCACGCGATAAACATGAATTTTGATGCCTCTTTTCAATTTGTTATTGATGCGTATTTTAAAGTAGGTATTTAAAAATGTTTCATATGTTAAAAGCATGACATGGGAAACAATAAATAAATTATTCAATTTGATTCGATGGATTATTTCCATACAGAACGTTTTGCAAAATATCTCCATTGAAATTATATTTGAGAGCAATATAACTAGAGAAAATGAAATTCACCTGAATTTCATACTAAAGCCACGGATTTCAAGTGTCATGTGTCACAGCGACAGTACATAAGTAGCATTGTCTCACCATCATCATCATCAATGTAAGTCATCGGGTATCCACTGCAGTATGAAGATCTCTCCAGATCTTCATTTACGAGCATCTACGTTGTTTGTACATGTTTTCTGATCTAGTTCAACTTCCTTCTATTGGGCCATCCCACGGTATCTAATGAAGTCCTTCGCTCATCCATTTACCTTCCAGTCTTATGGCTACATATGCAGCCCACCTCCAATTCCTGGTTTCATAACAGATTTAGCACAGTCATATTAAGCTTTTCAGCCAACTTATTTCCTGAAACATCCATTTATCTCTCTCTAATCTGTCACAGTGATTATGGTTATTCGTCTCATCATAGCACTCTGAGTACGTATTTCAAAGATTCTGCGTTAAAAGTACATATCTGGTTGCTGTAAATAAAAACTGGTAGTAGATGCTAAATGAAAATTTGCAGTTTCGGACTATAGGAGGTTTAATTTTGAAAACACTACTCAGTTTACCAAAAGTACTCCGTTTATATTTCCTGCTGCCCATCCACTCTTGTCTTCGACTGCGCTAAATATTAAAACCCATCAACTTCATTTCCAAGTCTTACTGCCTTCTTTTGCAAATGATTTTCAGCCATCTTTACGGAATTTTCCTATTAAGTTCTTGCATCCGTTGTTGACGTTTATCTGCACTAGATGACAACATTAATGTGCTATAGGACAAAACAAGATTATACATCCCCTTATCCTTATTCTTACAAATATGTTGACCCATTCATATGGTGCCACAGCAAGATGATATGTAATATCTGTCACTTAAAGTTTGAAGATCAACGGTTAATTAACAACCCAAACTGTGCGATACAACTATACTTCTGAGTTTAGTTAATACTTTATCACACAATTTCGTACCACGTGCCACCATAAGAGAAAAGCAACGTTCCTACTAATATTTGTAAGAAGCGCTGTAGAGAGTGATCTTAACACTAAACGAAGAGTGTGCCATGCCGAGATAACAGTTGATGCAAGTTCACACAAGAGTCCGACACTGATGGGCAGCGCTAGTTGCCACCCGTATATTCTTACATTCTTGACGCTACAAGTTGCTTTCTGAACTGTTGATATAAATGAACATTCTCCCTTGTTACGATAATGGAGATTAAGATGCATGTCTTACATCTCACCACAGCATAAAATGGTTTCCTAAATCACTTTTTGGTCCAACATAAAAAATTTAAAAATAGTGAATCAAAAAATCATGTGAAAATTTCAGAATAATTAATTACATAATGTGTGAATATTCGTGAATACTGTTAAATTTTTTCCAAAACTTTAGGAGATATTGCTGTTCACACTCAAAAAGAAAGAAAAATATTTAAAATACACCATACAAATCCAAATTCAAGAACTACATACTGTAGACTAAATCAATGAGGATATTAAGAATAACTTTCTCTGTATGTATTTCACCAGTGTATGTCAAGTTTTTTAAATAAACAAAGTTATCTACAGGGTGGTTATAATTAAAGTGCAGCTACTCGTACAGAGCCAGTAGGGCTGAAAGTATCGTATGGCAGCGAAATTGGTGGATTTAGGCTGAAAAAATTTAGTTCCAATTTTGGCCACAGGTTGTAAATCTGGCTCTGTGGATAAAATAAAGACGTATCCATATGTAATGGATTGGGAACGGGAAGTGGACAGATAAGGTCAAACTAGTGAGAAAAGCATAGTGTTGATATTATTACTAACCACCACTTACACAGTTAATGTTGAATATGAGCATGGGATACGTCGAAGAGATGCTGCAGCCGTAAATTGACCTGATCAACAGTTGCTTGCAGCAGTTACGCTGGAATCTAAGCAACGTGTTCCTTCGCTGGCCTTCAGATCAGGTAGAGACACAACGTGTCCCTGGTAAACGCATTCTTTTACATATCCCCAGAGCCAAAAGTCAAATGGATTCGGAGCAGATGATCTTGCAGGCCACGCATCGGGAAACCTCTGGAGATAATACGTTCTTGGAAGGCTGCATCAATCATATCTTTCACTGGGCGGGTAATATGAGGTGCTGCCCCTTCTAGAAAAACAGTGGTTTCCGCACAGTAGCGCTCTTCCGAACCAGGATCAAATGCTGTACACTGAGGTTTCGGTAACTTGCAGACGTCATGGTACACCTGACAGGCCCTCTTCAAAGAAGAACGGATCGAGAATAAAGGTGCTTGTGAACCAACAGCACGCAGACATACACTCCTGGAAATTGAAATAAGAACACCGTGAATTCATTGTCCCAGGAAGGGGAAACTTTATTGACACATTCCTGGGGTCAGATACATCACATGATCACACTGACAGAACCACAGGCACATAGACACAGGCAACAGAGCATGCACAATGTCGGCACTAGTACAGTGTAAATCCACCTTTCGCAGCAATGCAGGCTGCTATTCTCCCATGGAGACGATCGTAGAGATGCTGGATGTAGTCCTGTGGAACGGCTTGCCATGCCATCTCCACCTGGCGCCTCAGTTGGACCAGCGTTCGTGCCGGACGTGCAAACCGCGTGAGACGACGCTTCATCCAGTCCCAAACATGCTCAATGGGGGACAGATCCGGAGATCTTGCTGGCCAGGGTAGTTGACTTACACCTTCTAGAGCACGTTGGGTGGCACGGGATACATGCGGACGTGCATTGTCCTGTTGGAACAGCAAGTTCCCTTGCCGGTCTAGGAATGGTAGAACGATGGGTTCGATGACGGTTTGGATGTACCGTGCACTATTCAGTGTCCCCTCGACGATCACCAGTGGTGTACGGCCAGTGTAGGAGATCGCTCCCCACACCATGATGCCGGGTATTGGCCCTGTGTGCCTCGTTCGTATGCAGTCCTGATTGTGGCGCTCACCTGCACGGCGCCAAACACGCATACGACCATCATTGGCACCAAGGCAGAAGCGACTCTCATCGCTGAAGACGACACGTCTCCATTCGTCCCTCCATTCACGCCTGTCGCGACACCACTGGAGGCGGGCTGCACGAAGTTGGGGCGTGAGCGGAAGACGGCCTAACGGTGTGCGGGACCGTAGCCCAGCTTCAGGGAGACGGTTGCGAATGGTCCTCGCCGATACCCCAGGAGCAACAGTGTCCCTAATTTGCTGGGAAGTGGCGGTGCGGTCCCCTACGGCACTGCGTAGGATCCTACGGTCTTGGCGTGCATCCGTGCGTCGCTGCGGTCCGGTCCCAGGTCGACGGGCACGTGCACCTTCCGCCGACCACTGGCGACAACATCGATGTACTGTGAAGACCTCACGCCCCACGTGTTGAGCAATTCGGCGGTACGTCCACCCGGCCTCCCGCATGCCCACTATACGCCCTCGCTCAAAGTCCGTCAACTGCACATACGGTTCACGTCCACGCTGTCGCGGCATGCTACCATTGTTAAAGACTGCGATGGAGCTCCGTATGCCACGGCAAACTGGCTGACACTGACGGCGGCGGTGCACAAATGCTGCGCAGCTAGCGCCATTCGACGGCCAACACCGCGGTTCCTGGTGTGCCCGCTGTGCCGTGCGTGTGATCATTGCTTGTACAGCCCTCTCGCAGTGTCCGGAGCAAGTATGGTGAGTCTGACACACCTGTGTCAATGTGTTCTTTTTTCCATTTCCAGGAGTGTATATGGCGAGTGCACTGGCTCTTCGTGCACAACAGGCGGTTTGTCAGTACCTCTAATTCGCCAGTTCTGTGTACTCATTCCATCTTCTCGTGTAAAATGTGTCTCGTTACTCCATAGAATATTGCCCGGCCACATGTCATCGATTCCTGCCGAAACCGAAGAGCAATCTCAAAATGTTGTTGCGAATGATGACGCTCTTCTAGAATTCCCTCAGTCAAATCTTAAACCTTATTAAAGCTTTTCCCTTTATCAGTTTACTCTTGTACCCTACGACACTAATGATACGAATTCCACTGGAATGATTTCAGTATTCTTTAACTGATCATATAATACAGCTGAGACAGCTCTAGCCTCAGTGCCGGTGTCTCGTAAGAATTTATCTTTATTCCGTGTATCTGTCTATGAAACTGGCATTAACGTACCACTATACAGGACTTTATTTTATATAATAGATCTTGCCTTACATCCCTCAGGTGTCGGGCCCGTTACTTGAGTGGTCAGCGTGACGGATTGCCGTCCTACGGGCCCGGGTTCGATTCCCGGCTGGGTCGGGGATTTTCTCCGCTCAGGGACTGGGTGTTGTGTTGTCTTCATCATCATTTCATCCCCATCCGGCGCGCAGGTCGCCCAAAGTGGCGTCGAATGTAATAAGACCTGCACCAAAGCGGCCGGACCTGCACCGCAAGGGGCCTCCTGGTCAATGACGCCAAACGCTCATTTCCATTTCCATCTCTCTGGTCTTTAAATTTCATTCCGGGCTGGGTGGCGCATACTGGACTTGCATTCGGGAAGATGAAGGTTAGGAAGCGCCTCCAGTGAGCCAGATTCAGATTTTCCGGGATGGTTCCCTTGAAAGGATACAGGTGTTTTCCTTTCCCACCCTTCAAGCAATCGAATTTCGTGCTCCGTCTCTAATAACCTCGATCTCTACTGAACGTTAATCCCAATCTTTGTTCCTTCACATTATATCAACATGATTGATGCTGAGCCACTTATAATGTTCGTTCCTAGCTGAGTCCTGTTAGGAACGGCTTTTAGTTTTCTGATTACAGAACTGTTGGTACGCGTTCTCCACGATTGTTTATTTCTGGTGATCGGTTCGGTGTCCTCCTCCTATTATTAATAAATTCGCAGCGATCATTTCGCCAGTATCCATCACGTGCGAATTGATCTCACGAATATCCTTCCTTTATTATTTCTGTCATTATCGCAAACATTACGCGTTCGGCGGACATTAAAATTAGGATACGTATATTCTCCCAAATTAACTGGATTCCTCTGTGCCGCACTATTACGAAAACTGCCAATGTCGCTGTTTCTCTTTTCCTGATCGCACTCTACAATCACTCTACTGTCTCTTTCATTCCTCCGGAATTCCACTTCCGTAGTTGCTTCTATCTTATCCAGTATTAAATGTAATGTCTCCTCGTTGTGGTGAAGCAACAGTGAAACTTGTCCATCCACACCGAATGGTAACCTTTGAATCAAAATCTCCGTCTACTATTCTTCACGTATCAGGTCATGTAGGTATACATTCGTGTCCACATATTTTTTGATAACTTCTTTCATAATTCCAGTTAGACATGAATAGTTGGTGGGTGTCTGGAGTGACTATTTCACTGACCACGGTTTATTTTGCGACCACCACATCTTCAGAAATGCTGTCCCGCTCAAGCGTTTCCCCTTGCATACTGCCGAAAAAACTCATTTTCTCTGTTCATACTAATCTACAGGATATGTGTCTTTAAACTCCCCGAGCCGGCCTTGGTGGCCGAGCGGTTCTAGGCGCTACAGTCTGGAACCGCGCGTCCGCTACGGTCACAGGTTCGAATCCTGCCTCGGGCATGGATGTGTGTGATGTCCTTAGGGTAGTTAGGTTTAAGTAGTTCTAAGTTCTAGGGGACTGATGACCTCAGATGTTAAGTCCCATAGTACTCAGAGCCATTTGAACCATTTTTTTAAACTCCCCGGTAATTACGCTGTGAGACTGTACTGCACAGACTACTAATTCCTATGTGCACTGGCTAACTTGGACATGTGAACGTAAAACTGAAGTACTCAGCTGGACAAATTTCACTTGTAAGTCAATGTCCAATAGATCACTTATACAGCTCTGAGCTGCCAGCGCTACTGAGCAAATTATCTATTTATTAAACTTTTATTTATTAACACACCATATGGGCCACAGTGAAAGGTTGGACTTTTCTAAAGTCTGGCTGCATTAACTTCTCAGGGTCAACTATTCACTCGTCGCATTTGCCCAAGTTATTGAAAAGAATGCAGGTAGGGATTGCGTAGTAAATTTCAGAGCTCACAAGGGTTTGAGTTTCCGACAGTGGTAGATCTATTTTTCTTATGAGTAGCAGCAACAAGTTTAATCAACTTCGAAGTAGGAATGTTTATTCTAAGTGAAAATGGAAATAACCAGGTCCCCACTTACTCCAAAACCTCGAAAAATTCTAAGTCCACGTTGCTTCAGATTCAGGTTAAACTTCTCCGATGCTAACAGTAGTAGGGAGATGGGTTTCCGAGAGTAATTTTAATATCAAATTGATATACAAATTAATTGGCCCCATCCCCACCCCCCAGATGACGTCATATGTTTTCCTCAGCTTGCTCATGTGTCCCCACCTCTCGCCATCCCTTCCCCTCCGCCACATACCTTATTGGTGGGAATTTCGAATTTTGCTGGGAATTTCAGAAATGTCCCCCAAGGCTGTTCTGGCGTGTCACCCCACCCTCCGTCTGGGAATTGGTAGGAAATTCAAAATAGCGGTGCCCTTTCTGTGACTCGAACTCCAGTCCTTCTGCAAGGAAACCCCAAGTGCACCCCTTAACACAACTATACCACCAGAGGCGCGTGAAACCGGCAGTAGCCAATAGGAACGCAGCATGAGATCATGTCGAGGATATAAGGCACGCCCGCCATCACAGAATATTCCAGTGATACTGTATGAACAAAGTGAGGATCTACTGGATGAGAAGATACCAATTAAGCCGTGTGCACCACTACTGTTCACTTCAGTGCATAACTTAACCGCTAGTAGTTCAAAGCGTTTACATAATGTTATAGAAACATCTGCAGATAGAAACTGGCATGTTGTAAAAAAGATCGAGATTGCAGCTAAAAGTGTTAAAGTGCGGTGTACAGAGATGGAATGGGATGAACTGTGTTGTGCAAAAGCCTACATCTAGCAGCAGTTGACCGTCGAGTATCATCCGAGCCGTTTTCCTCCGGACATTTATTGTGCTGCTCTAACTCTGTCCATTACAACAGTGTATGATGACTCATTGCTTCATGTGAAATTGGGTGACACATCCATTTATCTACAGCACACCACCGTTACAAACTTGTTTGGTCTACAGATGGTGCTATCCATTGCGTTGGAAAGATTGAACTAATGCCTACCTAATGTTGAAGCTGTGTATAGGGACATTGCAGAGTATCTCCATATAAAGTGAGGATGTAGACATCTTCCAACAGTGGATAAATATGATGTTAACTGGAACTAATGCATTGCCAATAAGTTTGAGAGAAATACATGCTTTATTCTGTGCTTATAAGAAGGCTTTATTTTATATATTTTGTGCTGGTGTTAAGATAAAAAAGTTGTTGATGTAGTCCACCCTGTGTATGATTACTGAATGAAAATGTGTTTAACCATGTATGTGTTTTATTTCTTACCTCGTATTATACTGCAAGCACCAAAGCTAATGCTACCAGTATTTTCACTGCAAACATACAACAGCAGAAATGTATACCATTTAACTAAATTCGCTGTTGAAGCCCATTTAATACCAATACCTGACATAGTCCATATCATGACAGGGCATAGTGTTCATTACTTCCTATAAAAACGCATTGCACTCCAATTCTGATATAGTATCATGGCAGGGTGGGTGAAGCATCAAGACATTGTTGTAAGAGACTATAGCTGCGACAGCGTGCATGAAGACCAGAAAAAGAATGGCATTCTCGTCGCTGAAAAAATATATGTAATAATTGTAGGCCCATCCAACAGCAACAAGACAAATGTTCTCATGTCGCTGCTAACATATCCACGTGCAGTCTGCTTTGAGCATGTATGTGTATTTTCAGAAACACTGTTTCAGCCCATATACCATCTATTACAGGAGATATTGCAGGGTGTAGATGGTGTGACATACAGTACATTCAGTGAGATCAGTGATATCCCTCCGCCAGAAAAAGGAGAGCCAAACACAGTGTTCATATTTGACGATATTGCTGTGAAAAACCTAGATCAAATTCGACGACATTTCTGTTTTGGTCACCAAATGGCTCTTGATGTATTTTATCTGTGTCAGACATATTCCAGAATCCAAAAACAGCTGGTGAGGGATAATTCAAACCTAATTATAGCGTTCAAACACGATGATCTGAATTTAAAACACATTTACCAGGCTCAGGCTCCTACAGGAACGGATATATAGTCAAGTGATTTTGTGAAGATACGTGCAGATTGCTTGAATCACTCACAGTATGGGTTTCTCGTTATTGATAACACGAGAAAACTAAAAGATGGCAGCTATAGACGGAGCTGCCAGGAGTTACTATATATATAGCCATGGAAAGAGGTGAGTAGATCAGTATACGCATCGCCATGGATAGATGCATGCCAGGATGTAAGTCTGATAAGATGGGTCTGCATAGATTAATCATTCGCTTGTACAAGGACGCAAAAATTCAAACTCTCGGACGCAAAGTTGGAGTCATACTGAAGGAAGTAGAGACATGTTGTCAGACGCTTCTCAGACTGAAGAATGCGCTGAATCATCAGGTTAATGCAATCGAAAAAAAAAGTAAACGACTTAACTGAACCAGAGATGGCTGTTATTCAGAAGGGGACATTATATGAATGGGTGATGCAATTTAAGAGAAAGTAGGCACCTTAAGTGAATGGGAAATAGCTGTTACCGACAAGGGCGAGAAGCATTAGAAGAAGAAGAAGAGCGGATGTATAAACCTTACACTACACAGATGTCCGATTAGTATATAACGAGATGTCGTCTAAGCATAAACTCATTGAGGCACTGAAGACCGTTCGATAGAATTTACGGTAGCTGTTATTGCATTTGAAGTGGGTGCAGACACTGCAAGAGACGTATAAACCGATCACTCCATCTATCTATGAACTCTCAGCGAAATTCCATAACGACGACGACGCTATTGTTGATTTCATTAACCATCACAGAGACAGTAGAATAGACAAAACATTCGGTGTCAGCGGTGAAAAATCATACATGTTTTGCAAGCAGCCTATAACGACAGACAGTGTCATAGAACACCTGGTCTACTGAACCTTATTTTACTAAGACCCGCAAAAGCAGTAAATTATTTGCATAAAGATCTGGAAATGTATCATGAAATATCGCTCTTTCACTGATTTTCATAAGAATGTAGAAAGCCTCCTAGGCAATTTGAAATACAAATCCACGCGAGCACGCAGAAGTGCCGCTACAACACGACGTGGTATGGGCTCGACTAATGTTTGAATTGGTGCTGGAGGGAATCAACACCATGAATAAATCCGCAAGAGATCTCTTCAGAACAGCAAGTTACACATTACAAGGCATCCCAGATATGCTTAATAATCTTCATGTCTGGGAAGTTTGGAGGCCAGCGGAAGTGTTTAAACTCAGAAGTGTGTTCCTGGAGCCACTCTGTAGCAATTCTGGATGTGTGGCGTGTCGCATTGTCCTGATGGAATTGCCCAAGTCCGTCGGAGTGCACAATGGACCTGAATGGATGCACGTCATCAGACAGGATACTTTCGTACGTGTCTGAATCGTATCTAGACGTATCAGGGGTGCCATATCACTCCAACTGCACACACCCACACCATTACAGAGCCTCCATCAGCTTGAAGAGTCACCTGCTGACATCAACAGTCCAATGTCGGTGTCGACGGGTCCAGGCAAGGCGTAAAGCTTTGTGACGCGCAGTCATCAAGGGTACTCGAGTGGTCCTTCGACTCCGAAAGCCCATATCGATGATGTTTCGTTCAATGGTTCGCGCACTGACACTTTTGATGGCCCAGCATTGAAATCTGCAGCAATTTGTGATAGGGTTGCACTTCAATCACGTTGAACTATACTTTCCAATCGTCGTTGGTCCCGTTCTTGCAGCATCTTTCTCGGCCGTAACGATATCGGAGATTTAATGTTTTATCGGATTCCTGATATTCAAGGTGCACTCGTGAAATGGTCGCACTGGAAAATCCCCACTTATAGTCTGGGAGGCGAGTCTTTGGTATTGACAGCTCGGTAGCGTCTTTCCGTTGCCTAGCGACCGCAGGCAGGCAGCCAATGACGGCCTGACTTTGAGCGGGTAGCAAGGGCCACGTTGCCGCTCTGAAACCCGGTCGCGCGCGCTTATGAAACTTACCAGTGTCTCGCGTGCAGGCGGTGCGGTCGTTCGTCGTTTGTCTGAAGTTGAATTCGCAGTTCATTTCGTTTATGTTGTTTTTAGTGTTCCTTTGTTTATGTTTCGTTGTAAACAATGTCTAGTGCGGCGGGTAGTACCAGCCCAACACAAGAAGTGAAACGGAGGAAGAAAAGTGTGCTACACACCCAGGCCCGTGAATTCGTGTGCTCTGTGAGGGATTACTTTGAGAAAGAAAAGGACAAAGGTGGGCCCTTAATTCCTGTTGTTCAGGTTGTGAAGAGAACTGCAGCAGCATTGAAAATAAGTAAGAACACTGTTGTAAAGATAGGGAAAGAACAGTATAGTGTAGATTGTGACGAGAGTGGCACAACAAAGCTGCACACACCAGGAAAGAAGCGACCGAGAAATAAGCAGGTGACAGCTTTGGACGATTTTCAGAAAGACGCTATTCGTCGTCATATATACAGCTATTATAAGAGAAGGGAACATCCCACTCTATCTAAATTACAGGTGTCGCTTCAGAAAGACGATCTTTTTAAAGGGAACAAATTTTCATTGCGTACAGTGTTGAAAGACATAGGCTTCAGCTATTCACTGTTTAACGGACGCAAAATATTAATAGAAAGGACAGTTGTAGTTGCATGGCGGTGCAGATTTCTGCGCAGGATCATGGGTGTGGAATTCGAAAGTATAGTGTGGTTAGATGAAACTTGGGTCAATGCCAGCCATTCTTTACGTAGAGGCTGGAATGATGGAACGCCCGAGGGGACAATGGCAGTGCCTGTTGGCAAAGGAGGGCGTATTATTGTCTTACATGCAGGAACATCGAAAGGTTTTGTGCCAAACTGCTTGAAAATGTTTCGGTCAAAAAAGACGGGAGATTACCATGAATAAATGAACAGTGTAGTATTTCAAGAATGGTTCGAGACATCGCTTATGACGAATCTGACAAGTCCATCAGTGATTGTTATGGACAATGCGCCTTATCATTCCGTTGTTCACGATAAGGCACCAACCTTGGCAACAAAAAAAGACGATATCATTCAGTGGTTGAAACGGCGAAAACTAGATTTCAGAGAAGATTTAAGGAAGGCGAAACTGCTCGAAATTGTGGCACAAAAGAAAGCCCAATTTCCAACATATGTAATTGACGAGATTGCTAAAAGGCACGGGCATGAAATCGTTCGGCTTCCTCCATACCACTGTCACTTCAATGCAATTGAAGGAGTGTGGGCGCAGATAAAAGATTACATTGCTGCAAACAATAAAAAATTCACGATCTCTGAAGTGGAAACTCTCCTTCCAGCAGCTATCAATAAAGTGACAAGCGAGACGTGGGCTAAAATTGTAATCAGCACTGCAAGTGCCATCAGAGAGGCGGCCAAAATGAAGGGGTTGTGGAAGAATGCATCGAAAATTTAATTATACATCTGGGAGAGAGCAGTGATAGTTCGAGTAGTGCTGAGGAAGACAATGTCAAATCAGATTCTGACAGTGATGTGAGTGGTGTTTTTCCATTACAGTAACTACAACGTATTCAGGAATGTAAGGAGGGAGTTTGCTATCGATCTACAACCAGATCATCATATTGTGAGTACTTTCTTCAGATTATAACTCTTAATACACTGACCAATTATTCTGTAGCTTCTAGTAGAACAAATTAATAATGCTAATACTTAACAATGGAAACCATAACTGCTAATGTTCAACAACTTGCGAAAATAGTTTTCATTTCAGTTGTGAAGTTTAACAAATAACTTTATTATGTTTCAGCATCTTAGATACTTGTACTAAATAGCTCTTATCAGTTTTCGAGTTAATATATTTCAAGCATCAACTTTAAATAAATTCACGCGTACCAATACGACTTGTATTTTGTCTCGCTTTTATTTCTGCTGCTAGAGAAAGCGTGTAGCAGACAGGGCGCCGCGTGCTGTGAGCCACGTTCGGCAACAGCGCCATCTGCCCGCCCGAACTGTCAGTACCAATCACTCGTCTCACGGACTATAACGCTACCTTCGAGAGGCTGTATCCCATCACTCGTGCGTCGACTATCACACCATCTTCAAACTCATTTAAATCTTGGTAACCTGCCGCTGTAGCAGCAGATCTGACAACTGCGCCAGACATTGTGGTCTTACATAGGCGTTGCTGCAGCGCCGTATTCTGTCTGTTTACATATCTCTGTATTTGAATACGCATGCCTATTCCAATTTCTTTGGCGCTTCGGTGTACATTGGATGGCGAAAAAAATAGCATTGGTGATGGTATTGACGTTCAGCATTAATGAGCAATCGCCTCCCGTAGTACATATATTACGACGACCCCAATAAGCTAATAGACCTGCTATAGCTGCTCTTGGCAACTGCTGAGGCCGGTAATACATCTGATTCGAACGAAGTTGTTTCAGTAATTTCTGAGATTAGAGAATGAGGTATGATCGAATAATTCGAGAACTGCAAAAACCAGCAGGCAAAACATACCCTCAAAGATACGCTACGACTAAAGATTTGGACGACCTGTGTCCGGCAGATCTCGTCGACATGAGGGAATATTCACGTGTGAATAACACAGCATTACCCGTGAGAGCGGAAACAGGTAAGGATGTCACGCATGTGTTTGAGCGACTGCCGCAGACGGGGACGAATCTAAGCCCAGACAATCTTCAGACAGATCACGGTTGCGAGTTTTACAATAGGTATTTCAAGACTGAGGTGGAGCAGTACGGAATACGTCATTACTCGACGTCCATGCACTTGAAGGCGAGTATCGTGGAACCTCTGAACAGAACAGTGAAAGCCCAGATGTGGATGCAATTCAATCTCCATGGCTTACACGAACAGACTGATACCCTCCCACAAATAATTGCGGAGTATAATCGAACCAAATATCGCTCAATAAAAATGAGACCAATCGATCTTCGTGATAATAGACTTCTAGATGCAATATACAATTGTACTAAAATGTTAGACCAACACAAACAGCAATTTAATGTCGGTGATTTAGTAAGTACGGGTATTTCAAATCACAAGATAACATTTGAGAATTCATACATGCCAAACTGGCCAGTCGAGATATTCACAGTTTCCAAAGTGCAGAGAACCTAGAACCTACCTCTTAAAGGACAGCAGTGGTACTGAAATATTGCAGAATGCTTTTGCACATGGGAGTCACAGAAGAGCTCGGATCCAGATGTGTACCTCGTGCAGAGGGTCATACGACGTCGAAGCATCAGAGCGTTGGTTAAATGGCTTGGTTTTCCCGCATCACAAAACAGCTGGATCGACGCAGACGATTTGCTATATAACAGGGTGCGCAGATCACAATCATCTCAGTAGCATAATATGTGTGACAGGAAACACATTAGAGGAGCAGGCGGTATTCTCCACAAACTACCAGTCGAATTACACAGTCCTATATGTAACTACTGTGGATCTGGAACAAAACATCAAAAACGGTTGGAGGAAGTGATAAGCAAATAAATCTGCTCGACGAAGCGTTATGGAGTATGACATCACTTACGCAGCAAATAAAGATCGTCACACCTCCGATAGAATTTTAGCTGATAAAGTTAAGGTGATGCGTGCGAGAAGGGATACTGATAGAGGTCAACGCATTGAAGCATTTGCAGTTGAAAAACTATGTGTGGTTAAATTAAGCTGGCCTTGGGTGTGAATAAATTCAGCCAAGCTATGAGCGCTGTGTATAGGGCGCTAAGGAAGAAAATCACAACCAAAGGCTGCATGAAAAACTGCATCCTGACAGCGATGCATGCGCCTGGAGCAGAAAGGAGTGAAGAAAAGAAGATCGATTAAACCACCCAGGGTTCTACCAGCACCCAAGACGTCGGGTGGAATCATTCCCTTCCTCATTAATGCGCTAGCCGGTCTCTCGGCAGTGGGTTAACTGACTGGCAGTGTTGTGGCTATTGCCAGGACAGTCGAGAATACACAAAACTCTCAGGAGGAACTGAAAGAGACATGAAGACATAACAGCATGACGGAGGCAGCAGCCATCGGAAAAACCATACAAGAAAGAACTAGCTGTCATCATAAACAAAAAGAGCCCCCATACAGTACTACCGGAAAGAACGCTTACAAATACAGATCTGCTTAAGTCTGTTAAGAAGAAATTCAACATTCCGAGATTAAAAGGTGTGTTTATGTGGAATACATTACAGAATGCTATGTGGAAATCAGGAGAATGCGGAATTGTGAATCTAAAAGTGGCAGGAGGAACAGGAACTCACTGGGTATCATGTGTTAAAAAAAGAAATAAATATAACGGTACTGTTTCGGCTCATTTGGCGTCCTGCAGCCCCCAGAAGAATTTCAACGATACTTGACAGACAGAAGACTTGTGTTTACAATTTTCGACGCTACCAAGGCTTGAACACATTTCTGTGCGGTCAACTATGCGCACTGTTCCTCCTGACGTTTACGAATGATATATAAGAAAGGGCATTAAGCATCCATTCAGTCACCAGTTGATGTTTGGATGCCATGTCGTACACTCTGACTTTAAAAGAACGATCGTCCGTATTATGTGCGAATTACTACCCACCAGTTCATTTAAGCATTGGAGATTGGAGTATCTGTACTGGAGACATATAACACCACCCCAAATATCACCGAGACTAACAGTAAACTTTATGTGGAAATTAATGGTAAAAACGAAATTGTGGAAATTGAAACTGGTGTATACGATATTGACGATTCAAACAAAGTTATAAAACCGTGTAGAAAAGGGACTTCGTGCAAAAATCAGTACACTTAAATTTGAAATACGGATGGTGAATGCATCGATTGACTTTAAGCAGAAAGGTTCAATAGGTCCACTACCTGGTTTCACAAAGGGACAGGTTTTGAGGACTGATCCCATGAAATTTTACAACTGTTATCAGACAGTGGATATTCTCACTGTCAGTACAATCCATATTGAATGTAACAATGCAACGAACTCATATCTCACCGATGGATTGGTTCATTTAATTTATGTATTCTTCCTGTTAGTTGGAGCAGAGCATAAGACTGTTGAGACTCATACCAACGCTATGTACCATCCAGGGACGAATCAGACATTGGAGCTGCGTATTGTGGACCAGAACAACCAACTTGTTGAGTTTCGTGGTGAGGAAATCATTGCACGTCTACGTCTAAGACAAGGTGGGAGTAAAGTATAAAACAAGCGCACAAAGTGCACAGCACAGCACTTCGCAGCAGAACCGCAAAGTGATACCACGTGCGAACTACGAGTTTCGTACATCAGTAGGTTTGAAACCTCGCAATGACGTCGCCGCTCAGTATATCTCACCCAGTGTAATACGATGATGGAATCATAGGCCAGGAATACTTCTCACAAACATTTAACAAGAACGATGAAATTAGAATTGTCATACAGCACCAAGACGCCTTAACTCTTCTAACCAAGAGTTTCATATATTTGGATGTATGATTCAAGAAAACGGATGTTACTCATACAGTGGGAGCAAAGCTTACACGTGATGGTTTCGCATTCCTGTTCCAGGAAATACGATATGAACTTATTGGGTTAGAGGTTGATCGTGAATGTAATGTTGACAGAGCATAAATTATGTCTCATCATAACCCTTGGATTTGAATAGTTTCGAAAATCCAGGATAGCTCATAGACGAGCCTCTGGGCACAACAGCAGAGGAGTACCGCCGATTTACTGCATGCATACCTCTAAAAATGCTTATGGGGTACTTTGAGGACATGCGGCCAACTATTACTAATGCTAAACTGGAACTTATTCCGATACGGAGTGCAACGTATAGCAATTCGTAGATCCAAGCAGCCAAGAGCAGAATCAGGTCATCATAATAAAATTATATGGAAAATGCCGCACAGCACTGTGACAGACGAGGAGCGCTTGAAGCTTTTAAAGGTTCTGAATACTGGTACATATCTGCCATTAACTTTCCGCTCATAGGAGGTTTTCGAGTATCCAGTGCTACCAACAACGAGAACACAAACATGGGCTATGAAAATCTCCGTGGAGCTGGAAATACCGAGATTCATCATACTTTCGTATCAGGTCAATAGAAAGGGAAATATACACTCCTGGAAATTGAAATAAGAACACCGTGAATTCATTGTCCCAGGAAGGGGAAACTTTATTGACACATTCCTGGGGTCAGATACATCACATGATCACACTGACAGAACCACAGGCACATAGACACAGGCAACAGAGCATGCACAATGTCGGCACTAGTACAGTGTATATCCACCTTTCGCAGCAATGCAGGCTGCTATTCTCCCATGGAGACGATCGTAGAGATGCTGGATGTAGTCCTGTGGAACGGCTTGCCATGCCATTTCCACCTGGCGCCTCAGTTGGACCAGCGTTCGTGCTGGACGTGCAGACCGCGTGAGACGACGCTTCATCCAGTCCCAAACATGCTCAATGGGGGACAGATCCGGAGATCTTGCTGGCCAGGGTAGTTGACTTACACCTTCTAGAGCACGTCGGGTGGCACGGGATACATGCGGACGTGCATTGTCCTGTTGGAACAGCAAGTTCCCTTGCCGGTCTAGGAATGGTAGAACGATGGGTTCGATGACGGTTTGGATGTACCGTGCACTATTCAGTGTCCCCTCGACGATCACCAGTGGTGTACGGCCAGTGTAGGAGATCGCTCCCCACACCATGATGCCGGGTGTTGGCCCTGTGTGCCTCGGTCGTATGCAGTCCTGATTGTGGCGCTCACCTGCACGGCGCCAAACACGCATACGACCATCATTGGCACCAAGGCAGAAGCGACTCTCATCGCTGAAGACGACACGTCTCCATTCGTCCCTCCATTCACGCCTGTCGCGACACCACTGGAGGCGGGCTGCACGATGTTGGGGCGTGAGCGGAAGACGGCCTAACGGTGTGCGGGACCGTAGCCCAGCTTCATGGAGACGGTTGCGAATGGTCCTCGCCGATACCCCAGGAGCAACAGTGTCCCTAATTTGCTGGGAAGTGGCGGTGCGGTCCCCTACGGCACTGCGTAGGATCCTACGGTCTTGGCGTGCATCCGTGCGTCGCTGCGGTCCGGTCCCAGGTCGACGGGCACGTGCACCTTCCGCCGACCACTGGCGACAACATCGATGTACTGTGGAGACCTCACGCCCCACGTGTTGAGCAATTCGGCGGTACGTCCACCCGGCCTCCCGCATGCCCACCCACTATACGCCCTCGCTCAAAGTCCGTCAACTGCACATACGGTTCACGTCCACGCTGTCGCGGCATGCTACCAGTGTTAAAGACTGCGATGGAGCTCCGTATGCCACGGCAAACTGGCTGACACTGACGGCGGCGGTGCACAAATGCTGCGCAGCTAGCGCCATTCGACGGCCAACACCGCGGTTCCTGGTGTGTCCGCTGTGCCGTGCGTGTGATCATTGCTTGTACAGCCCTCTCGCAGTGTCCGGAGCAAGTATGGTGGGTCTGACACACCTGTGTCAATGTGTTCTTTTTTCCATTTCCAGGAGTGTAGAAACGATTTCACCGTATTTGACAACTGTGATTTTACTAATGCTTGAATTCAGAATTCTATCTGTATGACAATTTACTGCTACAGTGGGATCAGAAGGTATTCAATCTAGCATTTGACATGTATGCTAGGTGCTGAACAGGAAGGGTCCCTACCCAATCCACGGAACTTCAAGAAGCTGGCATCAACCATCATAATAGACTATTCTAAGCAGAACGAGATAATTAAATCAGGACCAATAAATATACGAATGGAATCTGAATCCTCATCAAATTTCTCGGAACACACTGCAGTGTATGCTCTAATTCTACATAGTCGTGTGATTAACTGTTGCCCACTTACTGGTGTTGTGCAAGCGTTCTGCATAAATGACCAAGTGCTATGTCAGACACAGAGCATTTCACAATGACAGCTTGGAGTGTGAACGTCGTTTCTCATGTCTAAGGTTTGTGTGATGATGAGGATAGACAATTCATATTTAAAAGTGTTGCATTCCCATACCTGCTTGTATAATAGAGATATTCTCGTCAAGAATTGCATCACCGAGGCCTTTCAAGGTTGTGAATTGTGGTAAAACACGGAGAAGTGCAAATTGGTTGACCTAGAAGTGTATCAGTATCAGTCAAAAGTTCGATGCCTGCGCCTCGTCTTCTTGAGCATCGTGTCGAAGGACAGATTAGATTAGATTAGATTAGATTAGATTAGTACTTGTTCCACAGATCATGAATACGACACTTCGTAATGATGTGGAACGTGTCAGGTTAATAAAAGGTGTCTATACAAGATATTACATTACACAAAATATTACACGACACTCAATATTTTTAATTTTTTTGTGGACGTTGGGAAATTATCCACTTACTATATCCAAAAATTCATCTAATGAGTAGAAGAAGTTGCCATTAAGAAATTCTTTTAATTATACAATGAAGGCTTTCACGGCCTGATGGTACTGTTGTTGATAATTGTTCCGGGTAATATGGCCGTGGTCCATGGAATTCTTCTATTCCTAACGTTTCGTCCAATACTACGTTGGACATCTTCAGAGGTATGGCTGGTCCTGCTGAGTCCTGCCGACTGACGAGTCGGGCGTATGTTAGCGGCATAAATACCGAGGAAAATGGGCGTGGTCTAGCTTGCACATAGTAGCAGAGAGAATACTAGTCAAAGATAAAATGTAACTATCGATAATAGTCCGTCATAGATAAAAATCACTTATTGATTCTGTGGCCGGCCGCAGTGGCCATGCGGTTCTAGGCGCTTCAGTCTGGAACCGCGCGACCGCTACGGTCGCAGGTTCGAATCCTGCCTCGGGCATGGATGTGTGTGATGTCCTTAGGTTAGTTAGGTTTAATTAGTTCTATGTTCTATGGGACTGATGACCTCAGATGTTAAGCCCCATAGTGCTCAGAGCCATTTTTTTATTGATTCTGTAACGCCACTGTCCATATCTCGCTTAATTTCAAGGCCTCTTCTTTTCTATTAAAATTATCTTCATGTTTATAAATTTCAATAGGCTCCCTATACAGTCGTGGATAATAGTTCGTCGTAGCACTTAAAACTGTAGTTTCAGGAAACTTAACTACATGGTCACCTGATTGAAGTGCATGTTCCGCAACGGCCGATTTATCTATTTTTCCTAGTCGGCCAAGACTTTTATGCTCCTTTACCCTCGTATTCACACTTCTTTTCGTAGTACCAATATAGACCTTGCCACAAGTACACGGAAATTTATACACACCGCTAGATGATATTGGTGGCCTTCTATCTTTAACAGAACGAAGTACTTGTCCTATTTTTCTGGTAGGTTTGAATACTGGTTTCACTTTATGTTTCAGCAAAATTTTTCCGATTCGATCTGTAACCTTACTAATGAAAGGTAAAGACACCGTGTTTTTCCATTGTTGTGTACCATCCTTGTCCTTTGGCCTGCTGTAATTAGGTCTTAAAACTCTATTAATTTCTTTGTTTGAGTACCCATTCTTTTCGAAGGCCTGTTTCAGATGATTCAGTTCCGTATCCAGATGTTTCGGCGTACAAATCCGTTTTGCCCTGTCCACTAAACTTTTGATTATACCTCTTTCCTTGTTGTGGGTGATGATTGGAGTTCTTATGTAAGTATCTATCAGTATGTGTGCTCTTCCGAAACACTTTATGTTTTGGACTGCCATCGGTCTGTCTCATGACTAACACGTCGAGAAACGAAATAGCCTGGTCTTTTTCCACTTCAATGGTAAACTGAATTTCAGGGTTTATGCTATTAAGATTATCAAAAAATTCGTCAAAGGCTTTTTTACCGTATGTCAAACCACGAATGTGTCGTCTACATAACGATACCAACAACATGGTTTCTTATTTGCTTTATTCAACGCTAATTGTTCAGATTTCTCCATGTAAAAATTGGCAATCGCAGGGCTCAACGGGTTAGCCATGGCAACACCATCCACTTGCTCATAAAACTCCTCATCCCACTGAAACTGTTTAGATGTGAGACAGTGTCTAAACAGAGCGGTTAAATCTTCAGGGAAAACTTCCGTTATGTAAACCATAACTTCATTGACCGGAATCATAGTAAACAGAGATACAATATCAAAACTGACCAGAATGTCTTCAGGAGCCAAGGTTAGACCTTCAATTTTCTCAGTAAAATGACGTGAATCCCTCACCTAAGAATCAGTCTTACCAATGCATGGTTGTAGAAGAGTAGCTAGATACCTAGATATTTTATAAGTAGGGGAATCAATCGCACTAACAATGGGTCTCAGAGGGAGATTTATTTTGTGAACTTTAGGTAAACCATAAAGTCTGGGACACTTAGCTTCACTCCTTAGCAAAACTTTTTTTTTCCTTCTGTGGAATGGAAGTAGAAGACTTTATCAACGTATTAGTTTTCCTCAAAATAACAGCCGTCGGGTCTCTTCTAAGTTTATTTTCAATTTCCTTTTAAATGCTATATGGCTATGTGTCAGACTTTTGATGGTATTAGGTAAGTGACCAAAGACTTTAGTGGCAGCATAATTTACCCCCTTCTGATCCAAAGTTAGATTTAACCTTGAGTAGTAAAGATCATCCTTTCTCCTAGTGTTGTAGCCATGTACACTGCTATTACTTTTGAATTCGTTCGGATTGTTAATAACAAATTTCATATGTGGATATATATATATTGTGAGGCTACAGTGAAGATTTCTGGCTCTTTAAATAAGTGTCTGCAGGATGACCTTGGATGAGCTACAGCAATTATTCTGATTAGACGCTTTTGTGCAATGAACTCTCTTTTACTCAGTGATGAGTTACCCCAGAATATGATGCCATACGAAAGCACAGAATGAAAATAGGCGTGGTAAGCTAATTTACTCAGATGTATATCGTCAAAATTTGCAATGACCCTAATAGCATAAGTAGCTGAACTCAAACGTTTTAGCAGATCCTCGGTGTGTTTTTTCCAGTTCAACCCCTCATCAATGCACACACCTAGAAATTTTGAATATTCTACCTTAGCTACCGATTTCTGACCGAAGTCTATATTTATTAATGGGGTCATTCCATTTACTGTGTGGAACTGTATATACTGTGTTTTGTCATTTTGTCAAAGTTTAATGAGAGCACATTTGCAGAGAACCACTTAATGATTTTCTGAAAAACATCGTTTACAATTTCACCAGTTAATTCTTGTCTGTTGGGTGTGATAGCTATACTTGTATCATCGGCAAAAAGTACCAGCTTTGCATCTTCGTGAATATAGAATGGTAAGTCATTAATATATATTAAGAACAGCAGAGGACCCAAGACCGAACCTTGCGGCACCCCATTCTTGATTGTTCCCCAGTTTGAGAAATCACCAGTTTTTTGCATATTATGTGAACTGCTTATTTCAACCCAGATGCCGTGTAATAAAACACGGGGACCAGATAGTACGTTGCCACGTATACACTCCGGAACTTTTCAAAAACATCCGCAAGCAAGCAGACGTTGGTGTCCATGTATAGTCTTGCGTATTCACCCAAAATAGGAATTTTGAATTCCCGCGGCACATTCACGGCATGCTCATAATCTGCACTAGTTATGGCATCGCCTGTGGAAGTACTGGTAAATGCAGATATGTTGGGTAGCCTGGTTTCGTAGTGTTTTCCTTACTATCCAGATACTCACAAGGGAAAGCTCCTCTCCTAGTCACAGACAATCTTTTCCTCATCAGGGTATGCGGATTGGGTGACATACATATCCTCCCAAGGTAGAGTTTCAACGAGTTTCTGGGTTGCTGTGTGCATAGAACGAATAGTAAAATGTCTGAAGTCGCACCCATTATTCCGTTTTCAATTGCAACAGTTTTCAGTGGAAATGAACGAAGAGTATCGAGACTATATATTTCTGTAACGTGGGTTGGTTAAGTCAAGGGGCATGCCTGGAACGATTTTTGAATCACGCTATTGCTGAATTTATGAAGGTAAAGGGGGGAAGGCACGACAGTAAGAGCATACGGAGTGGATTGCGGACTTCGCATTTTAAATGGACTTCGTTGCACACTGCCCACAGTAAGCCATTCCAAGGCAACTTACTCCTGATTTGACGGGAACGCATTTGAAATGAAAATCATGTAATACAAGGGACGGATTCTGACAAAGAAAATGCAATTTTCTAAGGTCATTGGCGTTTAAGAAAGCACGAGATCTGAAGAATTCATTGTGACCTTGCAAGAACTACAACGACGGTTTTACACAGGTTTTGAAAACGCTGTCGATCTTACGTCTGTTTTCGAGAGCGTTTGCAGTTTCAGTTGAAAGTGCCCCGTGCATGTGCATGTGTAAGTAATTGACCTGCAAGGTAATTCCAGTTTCAGTTACAAATCTTTTTACGTTAAAACTGTCCAGGACGCCCACATTACTTTTCACAGGTAGATCTTCCAAGTCCCCACAACGAGGTCGCAAATGTGTTACAGTATTTCGATCGACATATTTGGTCGAAAGACCTGTTTTCGATGATGAACCAATATAAGTCACGATTACAAGGCAACTTCAATGCGAAACTCTGTGAAATTTTTTGAGTCTATCCGTGTGCCGACAGTCTGCACCAGATAAAATTTATACGATATTTTCAGTGCGGCAAAAATAATTAATACTGAAAACTTGTTTTGTTTGTGACCTATGGTTCAAATGGCTTTAAGCACTATGGTACTCAACATCTGAGGTCATCAGTCCCTTAGACTTAGAACTACTTAAACCGAACTAACCTAAGGACATCACACACATCCACGCCCGAGGCACGATTCGAACCTGCGACCGTAGCAGCAGCGCGGTTCCGGACTGAAGGGCCTAAAACCGCTCGGCCACAGCGGCCAGCTGTGATCTATGTTACTGAGAATTGTGAAATATAAAACCAAGTCATATGTGGTATGAATGTACTGCCATTTAAACGCGACGCATTCGTTGTTATCCCCTCTTCCACTCCTTGCCTCAGACAGCGCAGCATGTCGGTGGGTTAAATGTGAAGCAAGGCTGAGCGCTTTGGCACTCGGGCCCGGATACGGCCCGCGAGCCGAAATCTTGGCCACATCTTCTAGGCCATCTGGCCAGGCTTTTATATTATTGACACATCTATAGATTTCGATAAATGATTTTGCGAGTATCAAAATATGCGACGTACACTACTGGCCATTAAAATTGCTACACCACGAAGATGACGTGCTACAGACGCGAAATTTAACCGACAGAAAGAAGATGCTGTGATATGCAAATGATTAGCTTTTCAGAGCATTCACACAAGGTTGGCGCCGGTGGCCTCACCTACAACGTGCTGACATGACGAAAGTTTCCAACCGATTTCTCATATACAAACAGCAGTTGACCGGCAATGCCCGGTGAAACGTTGTTGTGATGCCTCGTGTAAGGAGGAGAAATGCGTAGCATCACGTTACCGACTTTGATGAAGGTCGGATTGTAGCCTATCGCGATTGCGGTTTATCGTATCACGACATTGCTACTCGCGTTGGTCGAGATGCAATGACTGTTAGCAGGATATGGAATGGGTGGGTTCAGGAGGGTAATACGGAACGCAGTGCTGTACCCCAACGGTCTCGTATCACTAACAGTCGAGATGACAGGCATCTTATCCGCATTGCTGTAACGGATCGTGCAGCTACGTCTCTATCCCTTAATCAACAGATGGGGACGTTTGCAAGACAACAATCACCTGCACGAACAGTTTGACGACGTTTGCAGCAGCATGGACTAAAAGCTCGGAGACCATGGCTGCGCTTACGCTTGACGCTGCATCACAGACAGGAGCGCCTGCGATGGTGTACTCAACGACGAACCTGGGTGCATGAATGGCAAAACGTCATTTTGTCGGATGAATCCAGGTTCTGTTTACAGCATCATGATGGCCACGTCTGTGTTTGGCGACATCGCGGTGAACGCACATTGGAAGCGTGTATCCCGGCGTGATGGTATGGGGTGCCATTGGTTACACGTCTCGTTCACCTCTTGTTCGCATTGACGGCACTTTGAACAGTGGACGTTACATTTCAGATGTGTTACGACCCGTGGCTCTACCCTTCATTCGATCCCTGTGAAACCCAACATTTCAGCAGGATAATTTACGACCGCAAGTTGCAGGTCCTGTACGGGCCTTTCTAGACACAGCAAATGTTCGACTGCTGCCCTGGCCAGCACATTCTCCAGATCTCTCACCAACTGAGAACGTCTGGTCAATGGTGGCCGAGCAACTGGCTCGTCACAATACGCCAGTCACTACTCTTGATGAACTGTGGTATCGTGTTGAACCTGCATGGGCAGCTGTACCTGTACATGCCATCCAAGCTCTGGTTGACTCAATGCCCAGGCGTATTAAGGCCGTTATTACGACCAGAGGTGATTGTTCTGGCTACTGATTTCTCAGAATCTATGCACCCAAATTGCGTGAAAATGTGATCACATGTCAGTTCTAGTATATTATATTTGTCAAATGAATACCCGTTTATCACCTGGGTTTGTTCTTGGTGTAGCAATTTTAATGGGCAGTAGTGTATATGGACGTACCTTTTGATTGCATAGACTTAAAAGCTTAAATTATTTGTGTCGCCAACGGGCTGGGCCCTTGGTATTTGATGTAAATTTCAATTTGGTACCTCTACTCATTTGTGAGAAAAAAGGGTTTTAACATTCGGCCAGAGATCCAAATGATCCATCCGTTCCTACCGATTGAAGTACGGAAGCCTGAAAATTTATTGGGGGTCAGTGAGCTGAAGGAATGAGTTATGGGCATTTGGCAGACTGTTAGCTTAGGCGTAGTGTAGCAGGTCGGCTGTATCGCGATTTGGCGGACAGAAGCGCAGGTCGACGGGAGTGGAGTGTGTAATGGAGGGCGCGTGTGACGGCTCAGCCCTGGGGGGCGCAGCGCCGCCACAGCGGGCGAGATGCGACCCTGCGCGCAGGCGCGCCACCGCTGCACTCTCTCGGACGCCGGCGCGCCGCTAACAGGTAGGATCGCTGCGCGCCCCGTGCTCTGCCGTGCTCCACTCTGCCGTGAGGCCCGGCCGGCCGGCCGGCTGGCTGGCCAGCTGGCGCACTGCGGCGGCCGCCTCTGCTCTGCGCTCAGCCCCTGTCTGTGTCCCCGTGTGTAGCCACTCACTCCCCACGCATTCGTTATTTAAGCTCCGCGTATGCCTTTACACGAGTTTACCTGCGCCGCCGACGTCTCGCGAGCCGGCCGCTGCGCGGGGTGTGGCCGCTGGCTCGTTTCGCCAATCTCCGCCAGGTGGCTCTGGAGACCTAAAAATAGATTCCGGTTAGTCCATCGCGCTCTTTTTTTCCGAAAGGTAAAACAAATTTAGGAGTGTATACGCTGATCCTTCTACGTATACCGCTTTGAGTAATTCAGTGTGAAAATACCGGTCTTACGACTGCAATGCGAGATAATCTACGCGAGATGTATAATCGTACTTAATTTCCATAGCTCTTAATAGCTTAATACCATCCTTTGGACGAACGAGGTAGTCATAATGCGATCAGTCCCGATATTTTGTTGTTCACGAGCGTACAGTAATCAATGAACGTCGTACGTGTTGTGGACCGGTGTGTAATATACACCTCCGTCTGACACATCTAATTTTGCAGTGTATGAATGATTGTATTGATATGCTTCAGTATCTGTTGACATTAATTTTTACATCTTTTATACCCATTACGGGTTTTCAAGATTATATTTAATTATGCTCCAGGCGTTCGTTAAATGAAGTGTAAAATCACCCGCTATTCTATATAAAATAAAAAATCGAGAACTCGTTTCTTCATACTGCGTTATAATAAATTCCCTTTTGATACAATGGTGTAACGAAACATCCATGGCTCCATTGATGTATAAATCCTGTCATTTGTCTCCGTAATTTAATGAAACAACAAAAATTCGTCATAGAGAAGTTGAGAAAGTATTTGATCGAGGCCCTACGCGTATACGAAATCATCATTTATCAGTTGCACCGTCATGTTTAGTGCCGCAGTTTCTTTGTTTGTCTTTATACAATATCAAGCAGTGTTGATGTTACTAAAACATTGCTCTGAAATGGCGTTTACTCACTACCTACACAAGAGCAACTGAACGAAATGAATTGTTTGCATTGAAAATGGATTTGTAATGCTCTAAAACTAATACGCTGATAAATACATTTGGTAGCGGCATGATGAGGTTCTTTTTTCCTTTGTAGTTTACTCTATATTACTTAGATGAAAACGATAAACTGCTTGCTTTTTGTGCACCGGAGGTCAGTGTATTGATCCATAACCTATGGAGAAAATAATATAAATGTTTCATATTTACAGCAAGGATGGGAACTGAGACGGATACACAGACATTAAAAAAAAAAATTATACGCTATTAGTGCTACATTTGGAATTTCATCACATCTGCAATATTTTTGTGTCCAATTTTCAGTTTATCTCGGAGGTATCGCTACTTATCTTGTTGCTTATGATCGGAACGCCACAAATGTCTTATCTATTTGTTAATACGAAATACTCTAATTCTAGATCAATTTAAATTAAAATCTGAAAAATTCCTCCATCAGATTCAGTATACTATTTAGTTCTCATGCTGGGAGTGAGTGTGTGGCTGTTGCGGAAACATGTTAGCATAATTTTGCACGTATCTGTTATATTGATAAATCTAATGGCCAATGTCGGTTCCGTACCTTTCGCTTTCAATATTTTTCAGCCTTATTTTCACTCGTTGGGGGCCTCTGAACGCGACCGTCTCGATCTCGGAATCGTTCTGGGGAAGTAAATTTATCTAATGTGTGGTCTCACTAAAATAGTGAAGATGTTGAGAAGCTGAAATGCAGGAAGAGTTTAACACTCAAGACAGCGTTTCCCAAACCTGGTTAAAGCTAATTTTACTCAAAATGTAATTATTGGTGGATAACCAGCGACAGACTTAAATCGAAGTCGCAAGTGTGATTCAGCAGTAGCATATTACGCCCAGTCTAACCTGTGTAACTCAATTTTTAAAAATTGTAACAGAAACAATCAATATATGATATATAGATAGATACGTTGTAGTCGCTCATACACATAATGAAAGCACATATCACAAAATTATTCTTTTTATCGTTATCTTACCTGATTGATCGTTTTTGAGAGTTCATGTTTAAAGTATATTAGTCTCACTTAACTATATAATTATGAAGAGAGACAATAAATTTTCAGTAAATAAAAGTCTGTAGTAGCGAACGGGCTGACGTTATACTATTACTATAAAGGATAAACTTATTTCGCAGGTAAATTTTTACATAAAACCAGAAAATTTGCACAAAGCTTTCGACATATTGTCTTGTCAAAAAACTGCAACTCTGATATCCTGCATTTAAATATGTTTGACTGATGTCTTAATTTAATTGCTATTTACTTGGTGGAAATTATACACTTCGTAATTGGGTCTGCATACATATTTTATGTGCCTAGATTGTGCCTGATAGTTAATGTGGAATAATCATTGGTGACTGGAAATTTCTTTCAACATTAAAAAATCTATTACTGTATGATCTGACTTCTACAGGTAATCGTGAAAGATTTGAGCTTATCGTCTTCTGTACAACGAGGCCCTTAAAGGCAGAGTATATTCTGGAATTGGACGGAGACGCGACAGGAAACAAATGAGAGACTGTCCGCAGATATTGTCCCGAATTTAACCTTACTTGATTTGGGAAAGCTACGGAAAATCTCAACTGCCTAATTTGAAGCCGATTTGAATTTCCATCTTCTAAAATCCAGTGTGTTAAATACTGCACCATCTAGCTCGATTTTCGTATGAAATAACAATATTTGTTTCTGAAAGTTGTGTGCACTTACTCATGCTACACTCGCTTACGTTTTAAATTACGCAACTCAAAAGAAAAAAATAGACATACGTTAATACTATCAATGCTAGGTTAAGGCCGTTAAGGGCGACAAGCCGAAACGACGGGCTGAGGCACAGCAACATTAAAAAAATTATTAGAAATTATACCGTTCAAGTAACTTTAGAAGGCAACAAACGTTTTCTCCGCATTCGTCATGAGGAAAGAGGCCAATTTTGTATGTATTATTTGATTTATATGTAATGATATTTTAAATTAAAACGCACGTCGTTCGTTGCAGATGTCTTGTATATGACCGGAATTCGTAAAAGCGAAATAAAATGCATTTTTTTTATAACAACGAAAAGAACGTCTTCGTTTAAACTTATTTGTACTTTCTCTGTAACACATCTATAGCTGTAACACATCTACAGTGACAGTCTTGCAGGTCATCAAGATAAAGCGAGGTACACCGAGATCATCTGTACCAAAACATATAGTAAGCAGCCGTCCCTTCACACCGCCATAAAACTCTTCAAAGTTCCCACCAAAGATGACGCCACATATACTACAAGCCACAGAATGCGATTAACAATACTACATCGACACAGAGTTCAAGAGCTGTCTGCCAGGTCGTACTTCATCTCAAGCAGTGTTATCTCCGTACTTGTGCTAACGCGGAGGTCAACGTATGACCTTTCCTAGATCTCGCTGTAATTTACTAAGGAACGGGCAAACTAAATGTCAATGCTGAGCCCGTAAAATATAGTGCAGCGCTAAAGAAACCACTATTAGCATCCGTATTACGCCTGTATTCCAGTATACGTACACAAGATGTATGAAACCTTTGTAATGTAGTAAATACAGTAGTGGAAATCAGTATAAATTCAGGGTTCCTACGACAGCAATGTACAATGTCTTAAGAATACGTGTATAGATTATGAAACTAGAAGATCCATATCATACATAGACAGTCATGACGGAATTAGATAGTTTGTTTCGTAGCACTAGAAACAAACTAAGACGTTTGCATTTAATGGATGGAAATTCTTATGCAGCCACGCACTGTCCTGTTGTGTTATTGCACTTTTGGTACTCTGTCCGCCCTCCATTCTTCCTAATTATCTCGAACATTCTCTTCGGCGTTGATTTTTTTAGGATCTGTAGTTCTTGCAGTGAAATTGTCTCCCACTCGTCTCGTATCGCTCTTTCCAGCTCATAAATGGCCTCAAATTGCCCTCCATAGCGATAAACACGCCTTGCAAGTATTCCCCAAAGGTTTCCCACAGAGCTCAAATCCACGTTACGTGCAGGCCTTGGCAAGACATCGATATGTTTATCTACAAACCAGATTTTTGTTGTAGAAGAACCAGGCACCGATGTATTGCCCTATTGAAACATTAGGCTTTCGTCCCCTAGGATCTCATACATTCTAATCCATACACTCTCTAGCATCTCTGTGTAGATATTAGAGTTCATACTAGTGTTCATCAGATTAATGCGTGTTTTACCTTTAGTGAAGAA
The DNA here is from genome assembly GCF_023898315.1 of Schistocerca nitens. Classification (NCBI taxonomy): domain Eukaryota; kingdom Metazoa; phylum Arthropoda; class Insecta; order Orthoptera; family Acrididae; genus Schistocerca; species Schistocerca nitens. The sequence goes on along the minus strand of NC_064614.1, from coordinate 477,395,526 downwards.
GGCTGTCCAAATCATAACGATTCCACTACTAAAAGTTCTGCTTATTCTTACTAGCCATTCTATTCTTAGACCATGCCAATCATACTGAAATCCATCTGGGCCAGCTAAGTTAAATTTCTCCTCACTCAAGATTACATTATCCCATCGTCAAGTCCATGACATATGTTTTTCAGCACATTCCAATCTAGACTGTTTACGATTGGGTGTTACAGCAGATTTATTAAATACAAGATGTTTCCATTTGACAAAATTTGTCGTACACGTCAGGAATTCACTGTCAATTGTAAACCAGCAACAAGGTGAGAAGAATAACGGTTCGTGGCCCTTGCTTTATGCATAGGTTTCGATGCCTCGGATAAATTTTCTACTTTGGCCACATTTTCCGTTGTGTCGATATCGTGCTCCCAATCTAATGAAATTATCACTATACTTGAAGTGTTCAGTTGCTTGGCGATGTAACTATAAGAGAGCACCACTCCCTTCTACACAACGATTTTTGATTTTTCGTCACTAATATTGCTGTTTCCTGTCTGCAGAAAGGCACGTACGCATACGCTAACACTGCACAAACCCGACTGTCTTTATACCGAGTTGCACACTCTGTCACCTGAATCATTGATGTCTTGTTATATTCTGTACTACTGACATCAAATGAGATACCATTTGACCGCATTTATCAGTATACAAGATCTCATACTATTGGATGTACGCCCGCATCTCGTGGTCGTGCGGTAGCGTTCTCGCTTCCCACGCCCGGGTTCCCGGGTTCGATTCCCGGCGGGGTCAGGGATTTTCTCTGCCTCGTGATGGCTGGGTGTTGTGTGATGTCCTTAGGTTAGTTAGGTTTAAGTAGTTCTAAGTTCTAGGCGACTGATGACCATAGCTGTAAAGTCCCATAGTGCTCAGAGCCATTTGAACCATTTTTATTGGATGTACACTGTGCGTAATTATTGAAACTGACAATGTTAATTTTGCTACATAATCCATGCCTTTATATTGATTTCCACTACCGTAGACTAAACAGGAGAACATGAAGCAGCGAACACGCTTGTAAAATCGTGCGGGTTGAGTAAAAATGTTATGCGGATGACAAGCAAGCTAATGCTATATACAGCGTCCGTACAAAATGTTCCAAGACTAATTTTATTCCTAGCGTATAAGCGACGTCAGAGAAGTAACTACGATGGCAGCTTGAAATAACTACTGTAAACAACAGACATGGATTCGACCGATCAGCCCTGAGCAGGCAGTGTTCAAATGGTTCAAATGGCTCTGAGCACTATGGGACTCAACATCTTAGGTCATAAGTCCCCTAGAACTTAGAACTACTTAAACCTAACTAACCTAAGGACATCACACACCCATGCCCGAGGCAGGATTCGAACCTACGACCGTAGCAGTCCCGCGGTTCCTGACTGCAGCGCAGGCAGTGTTAGGCAGTGGATGTGCGGTTGGAATGTGTCCACGTTGCTGTGTCACGAGTCGCCATGGGGCAGTATCTTTAAAGCAAGTGTTTGACATGCAAAATGCGGACAATTCTTTTCTGGAAAAAATCATAATGGGTGACGAGACTTGATGTCATCAATACAGATCTAACACAAAACGACAAAATGCAGAAATTCACGCGAGAGATCAACGTTTTGACGACTTAACCTTCGTTCAAGCCAATGTGACATGCGAATTGAACACAATATCCCCAAGAAGGACTTCCTGACAGTTTCTCATGGTTGTTTGCATGTTCTGTGCGTTGTACTCAAGTAGGGAGAAACTATGCAGAACATCCGAAGCATTAAAAGCGCCACCTTAAACTTCCTCTGTTTTTTTATTGCTCCAGTCTTACAACTTTTTCGACAGATATGGTATGGGGAACAGCCTCTCGAATAGAGAATTATCTCCCAGTTAGCCGTAGGTCGGAAATTCACCGGTGTGAAGCTGGAGTTTTAGCAGCTTCATATTTTCAGAGTTGTACTCCGGAGCAGTCAAGACCTGCAATAGACATGAATTTTACAAGTGGTATTTTTTTGTAAAATACCCTCCATCTGTGAGGACTTACTATTACTATAAGATAGTTCGTTTTGAATTGCTTGTACCATCTCCAGAAAGCTACTGTTCACATTCAACACATAATTGGTGTGCAAGAACATTATCAGTGACGTTGGTACTAAATTGTTCTGGACATTTCATTTTCCAACATGTAAACTGTGCATATCACCTCTCAAAACAGCCGTATAGTAAACCAATTTTTTCGGCAAAAGTATGAACCGTAGGTGCCCACAGTGAATATGAGGACGCGATCAACAAAAAACACAAAGATATATATTCTAGGAATTAGTACGGGAGACAATGAAACAAAGAAACGGATCAAGGGAAAGGCTGGAATGAATAGATTTATTTGCATGTGTGCTTTACATGTATCCTACCTACTGTGATGTTCTGCACTACGTGTTGAATTCATTTCTAATCGTGCTTCATATCCTTATAGGAAAATTATCAAAATGGTTCAAATGGCTCTGAGCACTATGGGACTCAACTGCTGAGGTCATTAGTCCCCTAGAACTTAGAACTAGTTAAACCTAACTAACCTAAGGACATCACAAACATCCATGCCCGAGGCAGGATTCGAACCTGCGACCGTAGCGGTCTTGCGGTTCCAGACTGCAGCGCCTTTAACCGCACGGCCACTTCGGCCGGCGGAAAATTATCCTTCGTGTTATTAAAAACAACTACTGTGATGCTTTGGTTAGTGTATTTAAGGATTAATTAGTAGAATTTTGGAACATTTACTGTGATCGAACATTACGAAATAAAAAAAAAGTCAATCTATTTACACATAGTCAAGAAGCGTTCAGAAAACGCTTTTCTTTTGAAACACAAGTAGCTCTTTGTTCAGTCTAAGTAATGAGTGCTATCGATAAGGGATATGAAATTGATTCCGTATTTCTAGATTTCCAGAAGGCTTTTGACACTGCTCCTCAGAAGCGACTTCTAATCAGACTGCGTGGCTATGGAGCATCGTCTCAGTTGTGCGACTGGATTCGTGATTTCCTGTCAGACAGGTCACAGTTCGTAGTAATTAAGGGGAAGCGACCGACTACAACCGAAGTGACATCTGGCGATCACCAATAATGTGTTCCTGATCTATATGAACGATTAGGAGACAATCTGAGCAGCTGTAATAAATGGTTGTGGATGATACTGTCATTTACGATGTAGTAAAGTCATCAGAAGATATCTGTATGGTGCCAAAAATGAAAACTGACTCTAAGTAAGGAAAAGTGTGAGGTCATCAAAATGTATACTATAAGTAATCCTTTAAATTTCGTTTACAAGATATACCTCACAAATCTGGCTGTCAATTCAGTTACACTTCTGGCCATTAAAATTGCTACACCAAGAAGAAATGCAGATGATAAACGGGTATTCATTGGAAAATATCGGGTGATCAAAGAGTCAGTATAAATTTTAAAACTGAAGAAATCACGGAATAATGTGGATAGAGAGGTAAAAATTGACACACATGCTTAGAATGGCATGGGGTTTTATTAGAACCAAAAAAATACAAACGTTCAAAAAATGTCCGACAGATGGCGCTTCATCTGATCAGAAGAGCAATAATTAGCATAACAAAGTAAGGCAAAGCAAAGATGATGTTCTTTAGAGGAAATGCTCAATACGTCCACCATCATTCCTCAATATCACATGCAGTCGAGGAATAATGTTGTGAACAGCACTGTAAAGCATGTCCGGAGTTATGGTGAGGCAGTGGCGTCGGATGTTGTGTTTCAGCATCCCTAGAAATGTCGGTCGATCACGATACACTTGCGACTTCAGGTAACCCCAAAGCCAATAAGCGTACGGACTGAGGTCTGGGGACCTGGGAGGCCAAGCATGACGAAAGTGGCGGGTGAGCACACGATCATCACCAAACGACGCACGCAAGAGATCTTTCACGCGTCTAGCAATACTTTTTTTTTGTTCTAATAAAACCCTATGTCATTCCAACCATGTGTGTCAATTTGTACCTCTCTATCTACATTATTCCGTGGTTTATTAAGTTATCAAATTTATACTAACTTTTTGATCACCTGGTATATTATACTAGAACTTACATGTGATTACATTTTCACGCAGTTTGGGTGTATAGATCCTGAGAAATCAGTATCCAGAACAACCACCTCTGGCCGTAATAACGCCCTTGATACGCCTGGGCATTGAGTCAAACAGAGCTTGGATGGCGTGAACAGGTACAGCTGCCCATGCAGCTTCAGCACGATACCACAGTTCATCAAGAGTAGGGACTGGCGTATTGTGACGAGTCAGTTGCTCGGTTACCATTGACCAGACATTTTCAGTTGGTGAGAGATCTGGAGAATGTGCTGGCCAGGGCAGCAGTCGAACATTTTCTGTATCCAGAAAGGCCCATACAGGACCTGCAACATGCGGTCGTGCATTATCCTGCTGAAATGTAGGGTTTCGCAGGGATCGAATGAGGGGTAGAGCCACGGGTCGTAACACATATGAAATGTAACGTCCACCGTTCAAAGTGCCGTCAATGCGAACAAGAGGTGACCGAGACGTGTAACCAATGGCACCCCATACCATCACGCCGGATGACACGCCAGTATGGCGAATACGAATACACGCTTCCAATGTGCGTTCACCGCGATGTCGCCAAACACGGATGCGACCATCATGATGTTGTAAACAGAACCAGGATTCATCCGAAAAAATGACGTTTCGCCATTCATGCACCCAGGTTCGTCGTTGAGTACACCATCGCAGGCGCTCCTGTCTGTGATGCAGCGTCTAGAGTAACCGCAACCACGGTCTCCGAGCTGATAGTCCATGCTGCTGCAGACGTCGTCGAACTGTTGGTGCAGATGGTTGTTGTCTTGCAAACGTCCCCATCTGATGACTCAGGGATCGAGACGTGGCTGCACGATCTGTTACAGCCATGCGGATGAGATGCCTGTCATCTCGACTGCTAGTGATACGAGGCCGTTGGGATCCAGCACGGCGTTCGGTATTACCCTCCTGAACCCACCGATTCCATATTCTGCTAATATCATTGAATCTTGACCAACGCGAGCAGTAATGTCGCGATACGATAAACCGCAATCGCGATAGGCTACAATCCGACCTTTATCAAAGTCAGAAATGTGATGGTACGCATTTCTGCTCCTTACACGAGGCATCACAACAACGTTTCACCAGGCAACGCCGGTCAACTGCTGTTTGTGTATGTCAAATCTGCTGGAAACTTTCGTCATGTCAGCACGTTGTAAGTGTCGCCAGCGGCGCCAACCGTGTGTGAATGCTCTGAAAAGCTAATCATTTGCATATCACAGCATCTTCGTCCTGTCGGTTAAATTTCGAGTCTGCAGCACATCATCTTCGTGGTGCAGCAATTTTAATGGCCAGTAGTTTAAATACTTAGGGATTACAGTTACGAACAACTTACAGAGGAACGATCGTGTGGAAAGTGCTACGGGGAGGGTGAAACAAACACTGTTTTATTGATACAATAGCTTGAGGGCTCAACAGATCTTCTGATGAGACAGCCTACATTAAACTCGTCCGTCCTATTCCGGAGTGTTGCTACGCGGTATAGGATCAAAGGCAGGAAGATCGTTTTGTATTATCACGAAATAGGGGAAAGAGTGTCACGGATGCGATGCGCGAGGTGTGGTGACAGTCATTAAAACAAAGGTATTTTTCGATACAGCGAGATCTTTTCACGAAATTTCAATCACTAACTTTCTCCTCCAAATGCGAATATATTTTGTTGACGCTCACCTGCATAGTGAGAAATGATCATGTCATAAAATGAGATCAGAGAGATCGATTAACCCACCACTAGGCAGCTGAATGTGAATTGCAGAGTAGTGATGTAGATATGGATTGTAATGAATGTGAAATGGAGGTCGGAGGGTTACGTACGTAGCCAGGTGAATGGATTAGATGGCACCAGAAATTCTCTCTTGGACTCAAAGAAATTAGAATGGACTCATAAGACAACCTAATGGAATGTGTATCAGTGATACAGAAGTAACATGCTTATGTTTACCGTAAGACAATGTGCAGAGAAGACTCAGGGAGATGTACCCCTCCGAAATAATAAAAAAATAAATAAAAAAGAGACTCTCAAGGACTTAGCTTAGTGCGTGCCCAGGGGTTGTAGTGTCAGTGATCCACTTGTCACGATCATAAGCAGTCACATGCTGCTCAGAAGGCCTGTCCGTATACCCTCTGTTTCGACTCTGCAGACAGTAACTACGCTGAGTTTAGAGGTGAACAATGTTTGCAACATTCGTTCTTGAATACAACCTTGTTCCGCCGACGAGTACGTACTCCTGTTTAACAGCTTCAGCAGTTTGAACGAGGTGACATTGAGGGGCTGCGGGAAGCCGGATGGACGCATTGACGGATTGCTGCATAGGGTGAACACAATGCATCAGTGGTACGTTACTGATTTGAATAGTGATCTGTGGATAATGGCAGCACCTAACTAGGTTCCAGACGTGCACGAATTGCAGACGCATGTCAAGATCGAAGCGTTATGCGAGCAGCTGTGGTAGAACGAAGACCACCTAGGGACAGAATCCGAGCACATATTGCACCTGCTGCGTCATCAGGAACCACTGGGAATCATTGCTTGTAACAGGATTAAGATAACTTACATTTCTGGCCAGGCTACCACTGACACCGCGACAGTGCCAAGCACGGCTACTGATAGTGAAATGGCCCATTGTTGTCTTTAGAGTTGAGAATAAGTTCTGTCTGTAGGCAAGTGACAGGCGTAGACGGGTATCACGTGGAGCTGATGAGCTGCCTATTCCAGAGTGCTTTCGCCCACGGCAACAAGTCTCATCCCAAGATTTTTGGGGTACGATGGCGGGTGGGGGGGACTTTGGTTACAACTTTTGGTCACATGTGGTGTTTCTGCAGTGCCCGCTACATTTCACAGGCCGTTACTCCCGTGTTACTGCCATTTTTTCGACTGAAAGGTGATGTGGTTTTTCAGCAGGACAATGCACGTCCACATAAGTCTACTGCGACGCGACATGCCCTTTGTGGTGTACAGCTGCTCTAGCCAGTAAGATCACTAGAAGCCTCGTAAGCTGACCACGTAAGACGTGGGTACTTACTCGTTCTCCAGGGCCAGAAATAACCATTGCCGAATTGCAACAAAGGACCAACATGCTTGGAACAGTCTATTCGCAGGACGCCATCCGGCACTTTTACGATAGTTCTCACTTCTGCGTTGCCACCAGGGGGTGGGGGAGAGGAGTGACGGAGATATATTGTGCACTGAAGCGACTGTTTGCTCACCCTTTACACCCGAGGGTGTTAAATTTTTTTCCGGTTGGCCTCTGTAATAAAAAAACTGAGTGAAAGGATCAACAACGAACTTGAACTGATGTCAAGTGACGCCCGCAACGACCAAACAAAACGATCAACAACGAACAAAAATGCAAAAAAAAAGGAAAAAAGTTGGTAGAGCACTTGCCCGCGAATGGCAAAGGTCCCGAGTTCGAGTCTCGGTCCGGCACACAGTTTTAATCTGTCGGGAAGTTTCATATCAGCGCACACTCCTCTGCAGAGTGAAAATCTCATTCTGGAAACATCCCCTAGGCTGTGGCTAAGCCATGTCTCCGCAATATCCTTTCTTCCTTTCTACAAGGTTCGCAGAAGGGTTTCTGTGAAGTTTGGAAGGTAGGAGACGAGGTATTGGCAGAATTGAAGCTGTGAGGACGGGTTGTGAGTCGTGCTTCGGTAGGTCAGTTGGTACAGCACTTACCCGCGAAAGGCAAAGGTCCCGAGTTCGAGTCTCGGTCCGGCACACGGTTTTAATCTTTCAGGAAGTTTCAGGAAGCTACTGTTCTCCGTCTCTCTCCACCTATCTCCAAAACCGAATGCTCTCTGTAATGTTCCCTTTGTTGACCTATCGAAAGAGAGAAAACTTAGGAGTCGACTCCCCTCGTCTCGCCTTACAAGTGTCAGAAAGCTCCATGCTACATATTAGCGGCCAATGAAAGCTCTTGTGTCGTAGTTAGCCTATGAGATACGCGCAAATGCCACCTTATTTCCCTACCATTCAGACTATTTTCGAAGGCAACTACACCAAGAAAATTCTAGAGGTTCTCGTAAACGTTTCCGGCTTTGCCAAGTCCGGCGAGGGTCGTAACTGCATAGTCAGTCAGGGCACTGTCAACTCTCACATGGCACTGGCAAGTCTGTGGTGGGCGCATCCCAACGTCAGTTCCAAGGCTGTCCCCTCACGGCTGGTGCCAGCGTCTCTCGCGGAGGCGTAACTTCAGGATAACGAGAAGGCCGCCCAGCACTGGGCATTCCACCAAAATCCTGGTGTGATGAACTCCTGGCTTGCTTGACAGGAACTCTGAAGTCCCGCTCGCTACATTGTTGCCTGCATCGGTTATGTGAGGGTAGTCTCCATTGTCTGACTAATACAACAGGCAATTCTGCCCATAGGCAGACACCACTGAAGTGAGACTTCGGTCAGTCAAAAGCATTACATCAGAAGAAACATAACATTATTTCAATTTAAATCTGTCTTACTTATTCCTTGCCCTGTTAAGAATATCGAATTGTCGATCTAGATTCTATCTTAGGTTTTAGTCATCTGTCTACGGAATGGTATAATGCAGCTCGCGACGAATTGCTCTCCTGTGTCTACCTTTTCATCTAAAAGTAGTACTCGCGACCTGCGTCCTCTATTATTTGCGGGATGTATTCCAGTCTCTGTCTTCCTCTACAGTTTTTACCCCTGCAGCTCACTATGGTACCATGGAAGATATTCCATTCTATCAAAAGGGGCTAACTGCCATGGAGATTACAATTACTTCTGCTCACACTGAAATAACTGGTGGAAACCAATCTTAAACGACTTTTAATCAAAGTAGGCGGATGTCTACTCAAAGTGCAAGTAGTGAGATGTACACCAGGATTTTCCTATATTCCTTTTATTAATTTACCACTTTGTCATCGATTGTCGGATTTCATTTTCGTATTGGTTGGGTCAGGAAAAGAGCAAGGAATGCGGTCCCATATTATTATTTGTCAAGCATGCAAAGCTAAAGAATACAATGACGCCCTTCTTTCCGAGAGGTTGGTTATATTTGCAGACACTTAACAAGAGACAAAAGCAAATGAACAGTTTATAAAGGCAAAAAAATATTACAGATATCTGACATATCTCTTACAGATCACTGTGTCTCGTACGAGTGCGTCTCATCTGCGTGACGTTCACGATGATTACTCAGTACCTAATGCTATTCACACCCCTTATGTACCCTACCAGGCGTAGTAACAACACTGAAAACGAAGAACCTTAATGCACTTTGATGGCTGCTCTATCTGTGACGGAGAACTGCAATTCTAATCGTTTGCGTTTGTGTGCCAAATTACACTGACTTCCGACAATGTCGTCCGGGTGCTTCACATTTTTGTTCGTGCAGTGCATTTGTTATAGTAGTAATTTTTAAAAAAATTGTTTCAAACCTCGTTCACTGTACACGGTTTAACCATATGATATGGATAGTTAGTCCGATGAAGAAAATATCTACCATGTGGTGTATTAGCGTCAATAATAATGTAGGCATTTTCCACGACCGACATACTGCAGTCTCGCTCCATGACTCAATCATGACGCTGTCGTCATTCCACGCGTCCCTGATGATGTCTCTATGTCAAAAGTACCATAGATGCAAATCCTCTGCCGAGTGGCCCCTTGAAAAATTTGTGCTATAGATGATTTTTTTTTGTAATTATTGTTTTAACGAGATATAACTATGACTGTTTTACATGCACGGACAGAAGTATGATGGCCACATTCTGGATGAGCCAAGGACATTTTTACTGGCTACTAACTGTTTTATGGTCATTTATCCCCTTTCGGATACAACTAATGATGAAAGAAGGGAGGGGTTAGAATTAAACGTCTCATTGGGAACTGACGTGACTCCACATTAGATATTATTACAAGGTCCATCGTAATCATAGACGTTCGAATCATATTCGCTCATTAACTGGGCACAGATAAATTGCACTTTTCCTCTCTATAACCTGTTACATTTTGCGTGATATGAGAAATTCTGAAAATATAGGAGGAAGATTATATCACCAATTTCAAAGTTCAACAGAGAACACACATGGACAAATGTCAAGTCAGCATTATTGGACATCAGCTAAGACGGCTAGACATTTTCGCCATGTGAGTGACACGGCTGCCTAAAAATTTACCTTTCTCCTCTTCAGAGGCCAGCGAAGTTCCTATAAGACGTTACAATGACCAGTAAACTATATGCAAGGGAAATGATGAAAATCAGTCCTGATAAATGAAGAGATTTGGTTAACAATTGTCAGTGTTTGCTCCAAAATGTCCACAAGGTTATTGGTGTCTTTGAAGAGAAGGTCAAGGCCAACAAGAAAGCCTTGCTGAGCTCTATCGCGACCTTATCCTATTAACGAGTGTTATCGCAATTTTCATGACTGAAATGGACGTTATATCTATTCCAGCTGTTTCTCCACAGCTTCACCCTTGTATGGATTCTACATATATATCGCACACACCTTCTTCTCACCCTCTGTCTTCCCACTTCTTCACTCTGTCCATCCACCTCATCCTACCACCTCAGTCTATCTCCTCCTCCCCACAATCCCAATATTTTCATCTCCTTCTCCCCTCTCTTTTTCCATTTCTCCACCCTTTCTCTCTGACCATAAGTGCCTCCATTTCACTCTGAACATATCCTCCACCCCCTTTCTGTTTCCATGTCTGTCTCCTCCTCTTCCTTTCCCACATGCTCTCTTTCTGTCCATTTCCTGCTCCCCCTCAATATGTCCCAAGCCTTGGCCATCAGCATGTCTATCCCCTGAAATATAGTTCAGTAAAGCACGCTGATACTACTCCCACAACAAGCCTGTCACGCAGGACAGCCTACATGTTGGTTCCAGGAAACTGTTTCTTGTCTATGAACTGTAGGCTGCCCAGCAAAGCAGGTTGGTTTGTCGGGCTGATACTGTTCCTACACAAAATGCCTGTCATGCAGTGCACTATATGCCAGTGGCTTGAAGAAGAAGAAAAAAAAAAAAGCTGTTTTTGCCTATGTCTCTACTCCTGTGGGAGCTAGGAGGATATCAACCCTTTATGTAACAGAACAGATACGACATGCAACAACACAAGATAACTGATAACTGGAAATGTCAGAAATGAGTAACACCCCGCAATGATGATAGCGTGTATAGCTTTCGAATGTACCAGATGTGCTCATTCATATGGTGGATCTGTAACTGATCACTTCATATTTAACTGATCACTGCATATTCTGTTACAAAGGCTGAAATATAAGAGGAACACCGATCATATTATTATGCATTGATCGAATTCCTGTTTGCTTGTTGTTGTTATGGTATTCTGTCCAAAGACTGGTTTTATCCAGCTCTCAATACTTGTTTATCCTGTGCAAACCTCTTCGTCTCTGAACTTCTATTGCAACCAACAGCCGCGCGGGATTAGCCGAGCGGTCTGAGGCGCAACAGTCATGGACTGCGCGGCTGGTCCCGGCGGAGGTTCGCGTCCTCCCTCGGGCATGGGTGTGTGCGTTTGTCCTTAGGATAATTTAGGTTAAGTAGTGTGTAAGCTTAGGGACTGATGACCTTAGCAGTTAAGTCCCATAAGATTTCACATACATTTGAACATTTGCAACGAACATTCATTTGAACCTGCTTACTGCATCTTATAGTCTCCCCATACACTTCTCTTCAGTTTTGTAATTGATGATTCCTTGGTCTCTTAGAATGTGTCTCATCAACTGACCCCTTGTTTTAGTCAACTTACGCTACTTATTTCTTTTCTCCGCAATCCAACTTCCTCCATTTCTACAGGGTATTGCAAGAGTAACGGTCAGTGTTCGTGTATATTACAGGACTTAATATTCGAAGCATAAAAGGATCGTAAACGTGGGCTTTAAAATTCGTACGTTAGGAGCTATGAGCGCTCCTTCGTCTTCAATACTATGAAAGAAATCTCTTCTATTACAAGCTCTTTGCTTTTCATATTTTAGAGGTGATGGTATGAAGCCAAAACAACCAAAAAAACAAAAAAAAGTCCAGTAAACATGGGCTCTGAAGTGCTATGCTCTAAAATTCATACGTTAAGAGCTTTGAACACTTGTTCATCTTCGCTACTGTGGAAGACATCTTTACTACTGACCAAGTGCTCGCAGCTCTTAAAGTGTGCACTGTGGAGCTCATGTTACTACACAATTTTTTCCCTTGCTTTGAGAATATACTTCCTATCAAAATATGGAAAGCAAAGAGCTTGTAATAGAGATTTGTTCCACAGGATCGAAGATGAAGAATAGATATCCAAATTCCCATTCGCCTACTGCATTTACTGCATTTTTATATTTTCTCCTATGCTATCCAACGATTTCTACTTGTCATTGTATTTTTACCTATTTGATTCTCTGCTGCCTTCAATATATCGTCTCTCGAAGCTACCCAACTCGTCTCGTACTATATCCCTTTCCCCAGTCAGTCGTTACGTAATGCTCCCTTTGAAACTCTCAACATCATCTGGTTCCTTCAACTTATCCAGGTCCTGTCTGCTTAACTTCCTCATTTTTAGTCTATAGTACTTAACCAATAAATGATGATCAGAATGCATATCTTCTGCTGGAAATGTCTTACAGTTTAAAATCTGGATCCGAAATTACTGCCTTACCATCATACAATCAATCTGATACTTTCCAGTTGTCTCTTGGTCTCTTCCACGTACACTGCCATTTTTCATGGTTCTTAAAAAAAGTGTTAGTGATGATTAAATTACGTTCTGTTCAAAATTCTACCAGGGGGCTTTCTCTTTAATTCCTTTCGCGCAGTCCATATCCTCTCAGTATTCTCCCTCTTCTTTCTTTTCCTACTATCGAATTCCAGTCCTCCATCACAATTAAATTTTCCTTTCCCCTAACAATCTGAGTAATTTTTCTCATCGTACAAACTTTCAATCTCTTCATCATCGCCGGCCGGTGTGGCCGAGCGTTTCTAGGCGCTTCAGTCTGGAACCGCGTGACCGCTACGGTCGCAGGTTCGAATCCTGCCTCGGGCATGGCTGTGTGTGATGTCCTTAGGTTAGTTAGGTTTAAGTAGTTCTAAGTTCTAGGGGACTTATGACCTCAGATCTTAAGTCCCATAGTCCTCAGAGCCATTTGAACGATTCTTCAGCATCTGCAGAGTTAGTTGGAAAATATACTTGTACTACTGTGATGGCTCTTGCCTTCGTGTCTGTCTTGGCTACGATAATAAATTCACTATGCTGTTTGTCGTAGCTTAACCGCATTACTATTTTCTAACTAATTATTAGACCTATTACTGCGTCACTGCTATTCGAGTTTGCATTTGTAACCATGTACTCATCTGGCCAGAAATCCTGTTAATCCTGCAGTCGAGCTTCACTAGTTCCCACTATATCTAACTTCAACCTATCTATTTCCGTTATTAAATTTTATAGCCTTTCTTCCGAAATAAGGGCTCTAACATTGCATCCTCCGACCAGAACAACGCAAATTTTGTTGTTACTGATGACGATATTCTCTTCAGTAATTTCTGCTCGGAGCTTCGATGGCGGACTATTGCACCTCCTGAATATTTTAACCAAGAGGATGGCATCATCATTTAACCATACATCATAGCTGCGTGCCACCGGGAAAGGTTAAAAGCCCAGATCAATCAATCAATTATCCATACAGTAGCCCGCGCGACTACCGAAAGAGTTGCTGTCCTCTTTAAGAACCCCATGTTCGTCTTGCCTCTCCATAACTACCCTTCCGTTTTGGTTGCACCTACGGGATCGCTATCTGAATATCGTTGAGGCACACAAGCCGCCCCACCTCGGCAAGGTCTCTGGTCCACAATGGGACGCAAGTTCGTTTGCTTACACATAAAAAACGATTGGGGATCCATACTTTAGGACCCCAGTTGTTTACCTACTAACTAATACGCTTGATTCAATTCCAGACTATCCTCTCAGCCCTCTGATCTAACCATAGCCACCCTATTGTCACAATAAATTAATTAAATGTTAATATATGTTACGTATTCTATTTCCATTCTACAGCATGAAAGGACAACACTTAGCATATGTTACGGCATTCATCGATGACGGTTACACTAAACAAATTTTCATTAAGCATAAATGCAATCTAAACAGACTGTCTTGCGAGTGTACTTTTTGCAGGAGCCTTTAGACAGGAATTCTTAGGAATTACACCCGACTGTGTGCGTCATAAGGCACTGTCTGAATTATCCTACTCAGGTTCCTCTCGTAATCTTTAGAATAGGCGCAGTGACTAGGTTCAGTCCGCGCTAGATGGGCTAACACGTAATCCGCTGCTTCGTTGGCAAATATCCGTGTCAGAAATGTCTTCATCATAACACGGTCGACTTGGGAGAGCCATCTCAATGAACAGTTTCACGCTTGCACTGACTGTAAGTATCGGGACGTGCTTGCATTTCTGATAGACAGCGCACATGTGTTCTCATATATTAGTAAACTTGTCGACTTCTTGAGTTAGTTGGTGCGGCCATCCACTTCTGCATAACTTACGCCAACATTTTAGGCTTCGTATACCTACTACAAATAACTTCCTCTATAAATTGTTATGCAACATTTGCCCTCTACTGATCCGTCCGAAACTAGCTGTTCGTGTCGGCCTAAGAACATGTTCCAATAATTTATCGCTATTGACCAAGGCATGACGTATTGTAAAGCAGAAAAGGACGCGTCTACTGTATTATTAAGATGTCTCACATGCAGCCCACCTACAAAATCGGCGACGCACGGATTATTATGGATATCCAAGAAGAAATAAAGACTGAAAGTCTATTTAAAATTTAGATTTTGGGTGGCTGCCGTTAATCTTCTTGGAAACTGTTACATTACAGTGGAGAAAAACTTCATAAAGTACTATGCAGTAGATGAAAAGCATTAAATTCCATAAATAGCTGAGCAAAAGCATATGTGACGAAAATGTCTGCGATTACAAAGACCATAATTTTGTATGTATAGCAATACATTTGGTGTCAGGGACACGTAGATCGTATTAACACGGTTGCTACGTCTTTAAATACAGCAAAATACCAAAATTGCAGCGACCTCTTCGAAAGTATAATAGGAAGAAGTGATTTCGTGCCTGAGCCCCACTCGGTTTATTGCTTGGATTTCGGTGCTATTTCTAGATAAATTTCACCAGTGACTGCATTGAGAGTTAGAAAAAGTCTGAAAAGATCATAATTTTATGTTTAACTTCTACTGGTAGTGATTACAGACTTCGAAATTTTTTATAAATTACGGTAAGTAAATCATTCCACAAAGTAAGCGAAGTCAAAAGACATGTTATATTAATTTTCGTATCGCCACTAGGTGTAAGTACTGCTACTGAGTTCATCTACTGAGCTGTACTAACGTCACCTGGTACTTTTTCGATTTTTCTTCATATTCTTGTTGATATTATTCTAACTAAAACTTACAAAAGTGAGATGTCTAACTGATCAGAAACTTTCCTTACACCTAACTGTCCATGTTTTGGGCAACAGCGTACTTTTCAAGGATTACAGATAATTAATGGCGTGTCTCTAGTTTCACAAACTACTTACTAACTCGTATGCTCCCCACTACGTTTAGTAGGAAAAAAAGGTTTTTAAATTAATCTTGACGTTTACGAATATATACGTGTTAGGTTTGATTCACTTAGTTGTATAAATGAAGATTGTTCTATGAAACTCGATGTAATGTAGGGGCCCTATGGTTGTTCGGCTGAAACGCACCAGGTTCAGACTATCGTGTAACTTCGTATACTGGTCTCCGCAGTGCCAGGGCTGGAGGAGGCCTCTGGTGGTCTTATTTCCGGAGAGAGGGGATGAGGCCCCGGTTCTCCTGCGCGCATGTGGCACAGTAGAGAACTAGAGGGAAATTATCAGCTCATCATGAGATCAGCTTGGACATGATCGGTTGCACCCCAAATGCGGAACCTCCGCCCGTAAGGAACGGACCTCAAAAGAATACCTTTACGGCGAATAAACACAGATATTGGAGTGTGGACCTCTAACTGGGCTTACTGAATAGCTGGTAAAGGATAAGCTATAAAATATCTCCCCCTTTCTGAGCATCCCAATTAATAATGCGACTTGTTCTCTCAGGAAACCTTAAAACGGTTAGCTGATAATCCACGAGCGAGATCAGAAACTGTAATACGGGCAAAAGTGGAGCAAATCCCATGTTTTGCGACACTACGAGGGCGAATTTCGGCTGCATTTTCAACGAGGTGCACAGGACAGGTAGTGTGGTTCTTTCGCTAGGTGGCTTCAATAAATATGACAAAGTTTCTCCTACGATTGTCGATTAAGCACATATTTCAAATGTGAAAACGATTATGAAGAATTAATAATTTGCGTTTTTTAGATTTACATACTTTTAGGGTCTCTAGTTGATAGTATTTCCCGAGGGAAGTTTTCCACATTTACATTTTTTTCTTTTTAGGTTTCCGTACCTCAATCGGTAAAAACGGAAACCTTATGACATCATTTTGTTGTTTGTCTGCCTGCCTGCCTGTCCGTCCGACGGTCAAAACCCCTGTTTCTCACGAACGAGTAGACATAGCTGGTTTAAATGTATGCTGCATACTAAGGTCTACGGTACCTTGGTGCTGTGAGAAATTGAAGCTTCTATGTGAATGCATTCAAAAGCTACTGTCAATTATGTCATATTTTTTTGATACAAATTCACTCAAGAAAACATAATGTACTTTCCGTGGACTTAGAATCATAAAATTTGGCAAGAAGCTAGGTTTCAAAGTAGACCTAAAGCAATAAAATCATAAAATTGTTAATTTGTGATTATATAAAGCGAAAAAAATTCCGTACGTCTGTTAAGACGCCTCTTTCACAGGAACGATAGACGTTTCAATTTGAAATTTATGTCACATGTTAAAGTTTATAGCCCCTCGGAGATGTAATAAATTTGAACTTTTAAGTCAGTACAATCAAAAGATACGGCCATTTATGTCTCACATTTTGATACTTGCAAACCACCAGGGTCTTCATGTTTACCTATAATCACGAAATTTCACAGAAATAAAGTTTTTACACTACACCGAGAGGAAAACATTCGAAAATTGAAAATTTCCAATTATCTGACACAAAAAAATTTTTCGCCATTTGTTATCCAGATACCTGTCGATCCTTCCGAGTGTTAAGGCCCCTTTTTCTCAAGAATGTATACAGGTAACAAGTTAAAATTTATGTGACATACTCAAGTCTGTGGTTCCTTAGTGATGTAATAAATGTAAACTTTTAAATTAATGCAATCTAAATATATGGTTATTTATGCCACTCATTTTATTACTTGAAAATTCGCTCATCAAAACCTCTACGGTACTATCCGCTAGCCTTGATTCATGAAATTTGGCTAGAAGCAAGGATTAAAAGTAAAAATGAATGAAAAATTCTCAAAAGTGTTAATCTGTAATTACATCATACGAACATAATTTTTTGGTTCAAATGGCTCTGAGCACTATGGGTCTTAACATCTGAGGTCATCAGTCCCCTAGAACTTAGAACTACTTAAACCTAACTAACCTAAGGACATCACACACATCCATGCCCGAGGCAGGATTCGAACCTGCGACCGTAGCGGTCACGCGGTTCCGCTCGGCCACATCGGCCGGCTAATTTTTTGGAATTAGTTACTCAACTGTCTGTCTGCCCATCTGTTAAGACACATTTTTCTCAGGAACAGGTGGACGTATCGAGTAGAAAACTATGTCACATTTCTACGGTTCCTTGATGGTGTAAAAAAGTTAGACTTCTAAGTTGATACAATGTAAGGACACGACAATTTATACCACATTTTTTGACGGTCGCGAACTGTCTCATTAAAATTTATAAGGTACTTTACATTGACGCAGAATCATGAAATTTGGCAAGAAGCGACGTTTCCCAATACAAGTAAAGGAAAAAACAAACAATTGTTTATTTGTAATTATATCACACAAAGAAACTCTTTCTTTTGTCATTTGAGATCCAACTTAAAACATATAATTAAAACGTTCTTGAAAGTCTGTAAATTCTTAGGACTGATATCATCTATCAGTGCCGATTACATGAAGTGTTCGTGAGTATCCGTACCGATAACATGAAGTGTTAATGAGTACTTAATGATGAGGCCTCAGTAGTAGGGAGATGGCGCTGCTGGTACAATTTTCATATCAAATTGGTATCAAATAGATTTTCAAATTAATGAAACTGATGATTTAATTACCCCCTCCCCCAACCACACCTACCCACACCCATTCCTACCACTCCCAGATGATGTTCGCCGGCCGTTGTGACCGAGCGGTTCTAGGGGCTTCAGTCCGGAACTGCGCTACTGCTACGATTGCAGGTTCGAACCCTGCCTCGGGCATGGATGTGTGTGAAGTCCTTAGGTTAGTTAGGCTTAAGGCCTGATCAGTCTAGGGGACTGATGGCCTCAGATGTTAAGTCCCATAGTGCTTAGAGCCATTTGAACCATTTTGAACCAGATGACGTCATATGTTCGTCTCAGCTTGCATGTGGGGTCCCACACCCTCTCCTCTCCCCACCTGATCCCACCTCATCCCCCACCTACCCTCCTGGTGGGGATTTCGAATTTTGGCAGGGATTTCTAATTTTGGCAGAAATTTCGAATCCTGGCAGGAATTCCTTTGTCCCTGAAATGTGCTGACGTCCCACTCCACCACCCTCCCTGGGATTGGCGGGAAATTAAAAATGGCAGTGCCCTTTCTGGGACTCGAACCCTGGTAATTCTGGACAGAAAGACCAAGTACAATCCCCAGCACATGGAAAATGCCCAGATGCAGCAGAGGAAGGTTAAGTTAATGTACTGTCTTTATTTTGGATGGGAAACTGAAGTAAAGATCGGTCTTAATTACGTAATTAGTCATAACGATCAGACCTACTTACACGACTACATGCATAGCATTACTGTGCCTAAAATCGGAATACAGCTCCAAAATTGACGGTGCCATACAACTAGTGTTATCCTGCTGGGAAAAAATTTTACAACACCACTAGAAACTAGGAGAAGATGCACTAAAAATCTACCCTTCACCTACAAGCTGGCAGGAAGTGTGTTCAACTGACGAGTTGCTTGTGTTGGACAGAGGTGAGTTTAATAAGTGTACTACCTTTAAGCATACACCTGAGGACTGTATGGATCACTGATTCTCGCCAGAGTTCGCAACAGACGCCTGCTCGACAGTCACCTTGCAGTCCAAGTAACAGAAGCCAATACACGCTACCACAACTGATGGAAAACGCATCACTGTTCTAGTTGTACAACTAAATTGTCATGGAAAAAAAAATCTCTCGCAACAACACATGCTGGGGACCAACTTGGGAACATTCGTAGCACTCCAAACCCATCCACCTCTTCCCGCCCTCGTTCCCTCTCCTCGCCCTAGGAATGGATAGAGGCCTGCTCTATCGTGCCACTGGTGGTCCACAAAGAGACCCTTCTGGTGCAGTCAGCACAAATTAGTCACAGACAGGCAATAGCGCTGAAGGGAACACATCTTGCAATCTGGTAAACGCATTTCTTGGAAACAATGGACACCTCTGGTACAACAACGAAATTGCAGAGAACTTTCCAGATCACATTTACGGATGTGTGTTGCTTGGAGAAGAGACAAACTGCCTCCACCACCTCTTCCGACCATAGCCCCTGTCGTTGCTGAAACAGAGTCTTCCCCAGCTGCGGCCCCAGGGTGAGGCATGTGGCTGGATTCTCAATCCAGCAGTTCTTCGCTAACACAAAATAGAAATTTAGCAGCACCACCCCACCCTACACATCGGCCCCCTGGTCAGGTGCAGCTGCCTAGAGCGACCATCCACCCATCCACACTCACTCATACACACACACACACACACACACACCCACACACACACACACACACACACACACACACACACACACTGGACCATCCCACACCGCCATCGCAAGCGACCCCTGTTCTTCAATTTCAATGGAAAACACTTATTTAACGCCAATGCATCTGTTATAATCGAGCATCTATTAAAAAGGAGAACACAATCATGACAATAATAAATGTCCGCTTTCCACGAAAATAGGCGCATCCATATTCTTTTAGTTCTTCTTTAGTTCTTATCGTTTTATGTTCGGCTCCAGGATACAATTCGTATTTTGCGACATCCAACAAAGTGCACCACCGCCGATTACTGGTGAGGCTATACACCGCCTATACAAATCCACCCTGGATATAATTGGAAAAAAAAATCCACTGTTGTGTTGCGAAAACTACCGATGACGGCAGAATATCCTCATTATTTCTAAACTGTCACCAGAGTAAAGAAAAAGTGAGAATTTAAACTCTGAAGAATAAGCATCTATGTTAAACAGTTTCTTTCGACTTGATGTCACTGATGACAGTGCCACTAAAGCAGAGTTACTAAACACTGTTTTCCGAAACACCATCACCAAAGAAGACGAAGAAATATTACTGAATTCCAATCAAGAACAACTGCCAAGCAGTTGTGTAACAAAGCAGCTTAAATCACTTAATAAAGGCAAGACCGGAGATTGTATAAAAATGGTTCAAATAGCTCTGAGCACTATGGGACTTAACTTCTGAGGTCATCAGTCCCCTAGAACTTAGAACTACTTAAACCTAACTAACCTAAGGACATCACACACATCCATGCCCGAGGCAGGATTCGAACCTGCGACCGTAGCAGTCACGCGGTTCCGGACTGCAGTGCCTAGAACCGCACGGCCACCGCGGCCGGCGGAGATTGTATACCAGTCAGGTTCCTTTCAGATTAAGCTGATAAAATAGCCCCATATTTAGCAATTATATACAACCACTCGCTCACAGAAAGATCCTTACCTACAGACTGAAAAATTGCTCAAGTCACATCAATACCCAAAAGAGGGAAATAGGAGTAGTCCTCTTAACTACAGGCCCATACCGCTGTCGATTTGCAGTAGGGTTTTGGGGGTGAACATACACTGTGTTTGAAAATTATGAATTACCTTGAAGAAAACGATTTATTGACACACAGTCAACACAGATTCAGAAAATATCGTTCTTGTGAAACACAACTAGCCTTCTACACTCACGAAGTAATGAGTGCTACCGACAGGTGATGTTACATTGTTTCCATATTTTCAGAAGGATTTCGACGCCGTTCCTCAAAAGCGGCTTCTAACCAAAGTGCATGCCTATGGAATATCGCACAGTTGTGCAACTGGATTCGTGATTTCCTGTCAGAAAGGTGACTGTTCGTAGTAATAGACGGAAAGTCATCGAGTAAAACAGTAGTAACATCCGGCGTTCCCCAAGGAAGTGTTTTAGGCCCTCTATTGTTCCTGATCTATAATAACGACATAGGAGACACTCTGAGTAGGCATCTGAATTTGTTTGCAGGTGACACCGTCATTTATTGTCTAGTAAAGTCGTTAGATGACCAAACCAAACTGCAAAATGATTTGGATAGGATATCTGTATTGTGCGAAAAGTGGCCATTGACCCAGAATAAAGAAAACTGTGGAGTTATTCACATGAGTGCTAAAAGAAATCCGCTAAATTTCAAATACGCGTGAAGTCACACAAATATTAAGGCTGTAAATTCAACTATATACTTAGGGACTACAATTACAAATAACCTAAATTGGAACGATCACATAGGTAATGTTGTAGGTAGAGCAAACCAAAGACTGCAATTCATTGAGAGAACACTTACAAGGTGGAACAGTTCTACTAAAGAGATTGTTTACACCACGCTGGTCTGCTCTATTCTGGAGTATTGCTGTGTGGTGTGAGATCCGCATCAAGTGAGACTGACGGATGACATCGAAAAAGTTCAAAGAACAGCAGCTCGTTTCGTATTATCGCGAAATAGGAGAGATAATGCCACAGACATGATATATGAATTGGAGTGGCAATCATTAAAACACAGGCGTTTTTCGTTGCGACGGGATCTTTTCATGAAATTTCAATCACCAGTTTTTTCCTCTGCTAGCGGAAACATTCTGTTGGCACCCACCTACATAGGGAGAAATGATCATCACGGTAAAATAAGAGAAATCAGGGCTCGCGCAGAAAAATTCAAGTGCTCTTTTTTCCCGAGCGCCGTTCGAAAGTGGAATGGTAGAGAGCCTCTGCCAGGCACTTTATTGTGAATAGCAGAATAATC
Source organism: Schistocerca nitens (assembly GCF_023898315.1). NCBI lineage: Eukaryota > Metazoa > Arthropoda > Insecta > Orthoptera > Acrididae > Schistocerca > Schistocerca nitens. Next base: position 477,373,251 of record NC_064614.1, on the reverse strand, counting down.
ACGTAGATGTAAATGCAGATGTAGATTGATAGGCTGTTGGACATGGTCTTTCTCCAGTAGGGCCTATATTCGACAAGACTTTACGCAGATCTGTGCAAGGGATTTCGAACACTGGCCACATGCTCCAATGGAGTGATACTTGTATATGTATTATGCTCGATGTCAACACGTAGATGTTATTTGTTTTTTCGATATATCAGAAGAGAGAGATGCGATAAAATCTTATAGGAGGTTCTATTACTCACAAAACAACACTAGTTTTGCTCATAAAACTAACAGAAATCGGCTGTACCCATGTTCATGGGATCATGACTATTTTTATTATTATAATCATGACTGCCTGTTTAAGAAAACAGTTTTTATCGCAAGTCCTGTTTTATTTCATTTTTAATAACCTCTAATTATAAAATAGACACCATTTGAATTCTAGATCATTGCGGAACCTAGAAATGATAGTGTTTTTTTCCCGACGTGTGAAAAGATTGTGCTGTGGTGACCAAACTGCATACAAAACTAGAACGCATGAATCTCCTGTATAATAGAAATTTTACAGACATGTCGTCAGAGGGGATTTATGGAACGAAAATGTCAAATGTATGCACGCAGACGGTAATTTGTTTCGATGTAGCGGAAAAGAGAGAGAGACGATGCAAATTTTATAGCAAGTTCTACTACAAGACAGGCTCTCACGATCTGTTTCGTAAATGCAGATGTAATATAGCTTTGCATTGGTAAAATGGGACTTTCCATAGTATACAAAACAGCAAAGTCCTCTTGAATTATAGGTTGTTGTTGTCGAACGTAAAAAGATCGTGTTTTTTCTGACACATGAACCAATGGCGTGAAAAATTGTATTTTATAATGTAATTTCACATGTTTGTAATATACACGTGCAAGACAGTCTGTTTACATACATGCGAGAGATTCTCTCAGGTCATGTAACTGGTCCATCGAGATGAAAGAAGTTGTTTAACATTGATGTTTTTTCTTCACAGTTCAAATTTTCGCTTTTTCTTTACTCTGATGACAGTTTCGAAATAATGAGGACATTCTGCCATGACCGGTAGTTTTCGCAGCAAAATAGCGGATTTTTTCCAGTGTTATGCAAGGTGGACCTCTGATAATTTGTAATCAGATGTGGTGCTCTTCATAGGACGTCGCAGCATAATGAGTTGCGAATTGTATCCTGCAGTCTAACATAAAAACTACTCCGATTTTTCTCATAAAACAAAAAGAAAACGGACTGTGCCTATTTTCGTGTAGAGAACACATTTATTATCATTGTGATTGTGTTCTTCTTTTTCGTAGAGACTCGATTACGAGTTTAGCATTGATGTTAAATACAATCATTCTCCATCGCAGAACAGCGGTGTGGGGCATGGTCCAGCACGTGTGTGTATAGGTGGTCGCACTAAGCGGATGTGTCCGGAGCAGAGTGTGGCCTGCGTGGCATGGCTGTCTCGCTATTTTTTAGACGAACAAGTTGCCCTTGTGGCAGCCCACCATTTATCTCCTACTGTTTAGTTGATTATACATGCTTTCATCTTGGCGAAGGACTGTCTCCTCGCCAGACGGTGTGGCCGAGCGGTTCTAGGCGCTTCAGTCTGGAACCGTGCAACCGCTATGGTCTCAGGTTCGAATCCTGCCTCGGGCATGGATGCGTGTGATGTCTTTAGGTTAGTTAGGTTTAAGTAGTTCTAAGTTCTAGGGGACAGATGACCTCAGATTTTAAGTGCCATGGTGCTCAGAGCCATTTGAGCAATTTTTTGAACTGTCACCTCAAGGTGGCCAGCGTGCACAGATGTATGGCAGAAGGCCGGGTGTAGCCAGCGTCTGCAGAGGGTAGCTGTTCTCGTGGTCGTGCGGTAGCGTTCTCGCTTCCCGCGCCCGGGTTCCCGGGTTCGATTCCCGGCGGCGTCAGGGGTTTTCTCTGCCTCGTGATGACTGGGTGTTGTGTGATGTCCTTAGGTTAGTTAGGTTTAAGTAGTTCTAAGTTCTAGGGGACTGATGACCATAGATGTTAAGTCCCATAGTGCTCAGAGCCATTTGAACCAAGGGTAGCTGTTGGCCTCAGAAAAACCGTGAGGCACTCGATGGTAGGAGTTGACCGTTTGGAAAAGCCTATGCCCCCCCTCCCCCCGCCAATAGAGGGATGGAGGGAGGGGAAAGGTGACGGAAGGTATGACGGCCTCCAGTTTTGGCAGTGTGGGCGCCCATTGAGGAGGACACGGCTGTAACGGCTGCCTCTCTACAGTCTTCTGGTGTCGGTTTTTGCGGTAGTTCTTTTATTCTAGGATTTTTTCCCAGTCTACACTACATATAAGGCAGTATGACCTATTGATTTCGAGTGCTGTTTTTATTTCACAACAATTTAGATGTGTAACTAGAACAGTGATACATTTTCCATCAGTTGTGGTAGCGTATATCGTCTTTCGTTGCTTAGGCTGCAAGGTGATCGTCGAGCAGACGTCCACTGCGGACTCTGGCAAGAATCAGCGATTCATACAGTCCTCAGGTGTATGCTTACAGGTGATACACTTATTAAACGCCCCTCTGTCCAACACAAGCATCTTGTCAGTTGATTATATTTCCCGCCAAAAAAATAAAATAAAGTAAAGGTAGGACCTTACACCGCAGCCTTTTCCCCGCCAGCGTGTAGGTGAAGGGTAGATTTTGAGTGCATCTGCTATTAGTTTCGAGTGGTATTGTGAAATTTTTCCCAGCAAAATAACACCAGTTGCATGGCATCATCAAGTTTTGAGCTGTATTGCCATTTTAGGTACACTGATGCTATGCATTTAGTTGTGAAACTAGGTCTGATCTTTATGACTGATTATGTTATTAGGAGCGATCTTTACTTCGGTTTTTCCTTCCAAAATAAAGTACACTAACCTGACCTTCCTCTCCTGCACCTGGGCATTTTCCATGTGTTCGGGAGTGCACTTGGTCTTTCTGTCCAGAATTACCAGGGTCCGAGTACCAGAAAGGATACCGTCATTTTTAATTTCCCGCCAGTTCCAGGGAGGGTCGTGGGGTGGGACATCAGCACAGCCGTGGGACAAAGAAATTCCTGCCAAAATTCGAAATTGCCACTAAAATTCGAACTCCCCACCGTGAGTGTATTCGTGGTTGGGGAGGAGTCGGGTGGGAAGGAGGAGGTGCCTGGGACTCATGTGCAGGCTGAGGAAAACGCATGATGTCATCTAGGACTGGGAGGGGATATCAATTTGATATGAAAATTGCACCAATACCCTCATCTCCCTACTACTTGCCTGCGCCTTGAAAATATTTGTTGTTAAATAACCAGTTAAATAATGAAATGAACTGTAGCAGTGGTAGAAGTATTTCCTGAGACCTTCAGTGGATTTCAAAATTCGGGACAACACGTTTCCAATGACACGAAATCACGATTTTCTGCATCGTTAAGAGTGCGCCATCGATTTACTCCTAGTAGTACCAAGCGATTTTATATACAAATGTATTTCTCGGAATTGCTGGGAGCGTATATAACTTGCAGTACAACGTGTAATAATGGCAGTAATATGAATGCTCCCCGTTTGCAGGGACAATGGCGGCCTCAACACGGTGGCTGCCAGGACACTTCCACACCCTGGTGCTGATGGCTGCGATTCTGCCAGAGGCCTGGTAAGTGCTAGAACTAGCGTTCATGATGTAGTTGCAGGTCTTGACACTCCATGATTAATTTTTATGCGTTTAACCGCTCCAAGTCCTTTTGAACCGTAAGAGGCAGTCCAATGGATGGAAAAAGTAAATAAACTGTTTATCATTTCGTACATTATCGGCATAACTGTTAATGTATTTATATCACTGTGAGCAAAGGCGTTCAGTTCTTCACGGTTGCAGTTGCCTGCGGGGCAGTGATTGTAACCTCATGTGCATCTCTTCGTCCGTTGCAAATCGACGGCCACGAATGTCTTTCTTTAGGGCTCCAAAAAAATGGAAAATCGCATGGAAAGAGCTCGATAATATATGGAAGAGGTATAAATGGGGACCCACATGTTGCCAATGTTGTTTTGCGTATGCTGCAGAAGTTTTGCTGCGAAGCTCTTACACATCCTCCAAGCAGGCCCGACCTTTCTCTCTGCGATTTACATTTTTGAAGAAAGAGATTCGTGTCCATCGATTTGCTTCGGACGAAGAGGTGCACTCCAGGGTACAGTCGTTGCTCCGTAAGCAATCTCATGCATTTTTCCATGAAGCGAAAGCTTCACTTGAACACGCAAATGTAAAACATGAGCGTTAAGTTCCTCCTCTGAATCCCCCTTGCGCTTGTAGACTTTGATTTTAAGCCAACCCCACGAACATCAACCAAATGGAGTAACACGGAGGCCTAGAAGACCAAGAAATGATCCCGTACGAATGAGCTCAGATCAACAACACAGCACTTGTTTATAAGAACTTCGAAATGCCTTGCAGTGGATGGAGGACTTCTGTGACGCAAAGTATGTAATTAAACAAAACATGCGATCACAATGTTTCATTTACTATCACCTGCATATGTCCCATTCCCATTGTTTCCATCAGTTTCCTCGGAAACTGTTAAGAACAGGACATACGTTCGTATGGCGTTTTTTGTTCAGAATCACTAATGCTATCACCGCCCAAAACATGTACATTTCGTCCTGACTCGCCCAAACTAATATGAGAATGACTCTGATGCCCGAGCGGCTCTAGGCGCTTCAGTCCGGAACCGCGCGACCGCTACGGTCGCAGGTTCGAATCCTGCCTCGGGCATGGATGTGTGTGATGTCCTTAGGTTAGTTATGTTTAAGTAGTTCTAACTTCTAGGGGACTGATGACCTCAGATGTTAAATCCCATAGTGATCAGAGCCATTTGAACCATTTTGAACTCTGATGCAGGAATGCCAAATTAAACATGAATTTCCCTAACAACACTGAAACTGATATATAATTTAGATTTGCCCGATTACTCCTTCGCCTGCCACAACCATTATACACTCTCCTTACGGATTGAATTTTCAAACTGATTCGGCGAAAATTTAAGTGTAGATGGAGAGGAATCGTAGATGGCGAACGCCCACTAAGATTACAAATGACGACCTGTTGAGAGTACAAAGAAGCAATAATCACGGAAGATCTCTGCATAAGTGAGGGGTCGCCAGTGACATGTAACCAAACTTAAACACTGGCGGACAAGTCAGTGGCACGTCAGCGTACTGTGTGGTGCAAGCGTTTTAGTCGATTATACTGCAGGCGAAACAATGTAGCCTTGTATATTTACTATTGCATCAGATACATCTCGTTCTCCAAAGAGCATCAACCAAATAACCAAAACCATTACAGTTCCTGTAAAGTAACGTTTTTTCGTTTCTCTCTCTTTTTTGGAGACAACGCACATTAACTATCGCCCACGGAGACATCTTGAGCTTCTGTGAAGTCTTCTGATGTAAAAGACATTTAACATACAGGAAATGTGTGCTATTGCCACAAGAGCGATGTCCGATCAGTACCCGCGGGAAGAGTACCAGCAATTTGCTACGGTATAAATTAATTTCTCTCTCTGGCAAAATTGAATTTCTCATATTAGTGTCAGATCAGTGCACCTCATATAACTTGGCAGATACTTGTTTGACGTGTGAGACCACAGGCGCCTTGCGATTTACTACAATCAGAGGGCGCTTCTTGGCCGCGACGAAGCCAGTGGGTAGATCGCACCGAGTTCACCCCTAAACGTCAGTGGACTAATCAGTCCGCCATATGAGGATAAATGGTAAACACTGCTAACATACGCGTGCGGTGGAGGCAAAGCGAATTCATCCTCAAAGGCGAAACTTCAAAGGCGGTCAGAGTAATCGCAGCAATAAAAACAATATAGATCTGTGACTGAATACCAGTGTCGACTGGAAACCATTTCTGAAATTTTCACTCAGTTCTTTACTTGCTCCTCATACAAGTCAAATATTATTGGCAATACCAACATCCTTTTTAACAGAAATTTGTCTTCCTCTTCTTCCATTGTTCTCACTTCCGATTTTCACTGTGTCATGCACAATAGAAGTATTTCCTTTATAGCGTAAGGAAACCGTAAGAAATTACAGGGAAGACAGCCTTACAACTGTTTTTGTTGTGGTCTTCAGTCCTGAGACTGGTTTGATGCAGCTCTCCATGCTACTCTATCCTGTGCAAGCCTCTTCATCTCCCAGTACCTACTGCAACCTACATCCTTCTGAATCTGCTTAGGGTATTCATATCTTGGTCTCCCTCTACGATTTTTACCCTCCACGGTGCCCTCCAATGCTAAATTTGTGATCCCTTGAGGCCTCAAAACATGTCCTACCAACCGATCCCTTCTTCTAGTCAAGTTGTGCCACAAACTCCTCTTCTCCCCAATTCTATTCAATACCTCCTCATTAGTTACGTGATCTACCCACCTTATCTTCAGCATTCTTCTGTAGCACCACATTTCGAAAGCTTCTATTCTCTTCTTGTCCAAACTAGTTATCGTCCATGTTTCACTTCCATACATGGCTACACTCCATACAAATACTTTCAGAAACGACTTCCTGACACTTATACTCGATGTTAACAAATTTCTCTTCTTGAGAAACGCTTTCCTTGCCATTGCCAGTCTACATTTTATATCCTCTCTACTTCGACCATCAGCAGTTATTTTACTCCCTAAATAGCAAAACTCCTTTACTACTTTAAGTGTCTCATTTCCTAATCTAATTCCCTCAGCATCACCCGACTTAATTTGACTGCATTCCATTATCCTCGTTTTGCTTTTGTTGATGTTCATCTTATATCCTCTTTTCAAGACACTGTCCATTCCGTTCAACTGCTCTTCCAAGTCCTTTGCTGTCTCTGACAGAATTACAATGTCATCGGCGAACCTCAAAGTTTTTACTTCTTCTCCATGAATTTTAATACCTACTCCGAATTTTTCTTTTGTTTCCTTTACTGCTTGCTCAATATACAGATTGAATAACATCGGGGAGAGGCTACAACCCTGTCTCACTCCTTTCCCCACCACTGCTTCCCTTTCATGCCCCTCGACTCTCATAACTGCCATCTGTTTTCTGTACAAATTGTAAATAGCCTTTCGCTCCCTGTATTTTACCCCTGCCACCTTCAGAATTTGAAAGAGAGTATTCCAGTTAACATTGTCAAAAGCTTTCTCTGAGTCTACAAATGGTAGAAACGTAGGTTTGCCTTTTCTTAATCTTTCTTATAAGATAAGTCGTAAGGTCGGTATTGCCTCACATGTTCCAACATTTCTACGGAATCCAAACTGATCTTCCCCGAGGTCGGCTTCTACCAGTTTTTCCATTCGTCTGTAAAGAATTCGCGTTAGTATTTTGCAGCTGTGACTTATTAAACTGATAGTTCGGTAATTTTCACATCTGTCAACACCTGCTTTCTTTGGGATTGGAATTATTATATTCTTCTTGAAGTCTGTGGGTATTTCGCCTGTCTCATACATCTTGCTCACCAGATGGTGGAGTTTTGTCATGACTGGCTCTCCCGAGGCCATCAGTAGTTCTAATGGAATGTTGCCTACTCCCGGGGCCTTGTTTCGACTCAGGTCTTTCAGTGCTCTGTCAAACTCTTCACGCAGTATCTTATCTCCCATTTCGTCTTCATCTACATCCTCTTCCATTTCCATAATATTGTCCTCAAGTACATCGCCCTTGTATAAACCCTCTATATACTCCTTCCACCTTTCTGCCTTCCCTTCTTTGCTTAGAACTGGGTTGCCATCTGAGCTCTTGATATTCATACAAGTGGTTCTCTTCTCTCCATAGGTCTCTTTAATTTTCCTGTAGGCAGTATCTATCTTACCCCTAGTGAGACAAGCCTCTACATCCTTACATTTGTCCTCTAGCCATCCCTGCTTAGCCATTTTGCACTTCCTGTCGATCTTATTTTTGAGACGTTTGTATTCCTTTTTGCCTGCTTCATTTACTGCATTTTTATATTTTCTCCTTTCATCAATTAAATTCAATATTTCTTCTGTTACCCAAGGATTTCTATTAGTCCTCGTCTTTTTACCTACTTGATCGTCTGCTGCCTTCACTACTTCATCCCTCAGAGCTACCCATTCTTCTTCTACTGTATTTCTTTGCCCCCTTCCTGTCAACTGTTCCCTTATGCTCTCCCTGAAACTCTCTACAACCTCTGGTTCTTTCAGTTTATCCAGGTCCCATCTCCTTAAATTCCCACCTTTTTGCAGTTTCTTCAGTTTCAATCTGCAGTTCATAACCAATAGACTGTGGTCAGAATCCACATCTGCCCCAAGAAAATGTCTTACAATTTAAAACCTGGTTCCTCAATCTCTGTCTTACCATTATATACTCTATCTGAAACCCTGCAGTATCTCCAGGCTTCTGCCATGTATACAACCTTCTTTTACGTTTCTTGAACCAAGTGTTAGCTACAAGGCGGCTTCCTCTTTCATTCCTTCCCCCCAATCCATATTCACCTACTATGTTTCCTTCTCTCCCTTTTCATACTGACGAATTCCAGTCACCCATGACTATTAAATTTTCGTCTCCCTTCACTACCTGAATAATTTCTTTTATCTCGTCATACATTTCACCTATTTCTTCATCATCTGCAGAGCTAGTTGGCATATAAACTTGTACTACTGTAGTAGGCATGGGCTTTGTGTCTATCTTGGCCACAATAATGCGTTCACTATGCTGTTTGTAGTAGCTAACCCGCACTCCTATTTTTTTATTCATTATTAAAGCTACTCCTGCATTACCCCTATTTGATTTTGTATTTATAACCCTGTAATCACCTGACCAAAAGTCTTGTTCCTCCTGCCACCGAACTTCACTAATTCCCACTATATCTAACTTTAACCTATCCATTTCCCTTTGTAAATTTTCTAACCTACCTGCCCGATTAAGCGATCTGACATTCCACGCTCCGATCCGTAGAACGCCAGTTTTCTTTCTCCTGATAACGACGTCCTCCTGCGTAGTCCCCGCCCGGAGATCCGAATGGGGGACTATTTTACCTCCGGAATATTTTACCCAAGAGGACGCCATCATCATTTAATCATACAGTAAAGCTGAATGTCCTCGGGAAAAATTACGGCTGTAGTTTCCCCTTGCTTTCAGCCGTTCGCAGTACCAGCACAGCAAGGCCGTTTTGGTTAATGTTACAAGGCCAGATCAGTCAATCACCCAGACTGTTGCCCCTGCAACTACTGAGAAGGCTGCTGCCCCTCTTCAGGAACCACATGTTTGTCTGGACTCTCAACAGATACCCCTCCGTTGTGGTTGCACCTACGGTACGGCCATCTGTATCGCTGAGGCACGCAAGCCTCCCCACCAACGGCAAGGTCCATGGTTCATGGGGGGGGGGGGGGGCTTTACAACTAGGAGATCATAAATAAAGGAATGAGAAGATGCTGTTTCAAAATAATTACACTGGCAGTGTCATTATTTATTTGCATGTTTACATCCGGAAATATTGGCGATAGAATACAAATATCAGCGTTTTCGAAGAGTAGCATACAATTCATTTGCATTAACCATCGAAAATATTTCTCCAGCTACAAGTTTTGGAACTGAACGCGTAAGGTTTCGACGGTCAAGAATAGGAGAAGGAACTCAAATGCTCTCTCTCTGGTGATAGGTACTGATTTCTACAATCAAACTATTACGGCAGTGATTGCTAAAATGCGTAGCGCTGCTGTTCTCCTCGTACTCTTTAGAATGTCTACTATATTTCTTGTAATAATTAAATGAAATTAATACGTTTCCAAAAAATCTCAGCATCAGTAAATCTGATATAGAGTGCAATGTTCTATAAAGAAGAGAAGGTCCCGCTATGTACTGCTATATTTTGTTGTGGTAAATAAACGTAACAGTCAGATTTTTGTTCTGCTATCACCCTATCTGCAACTGTGACATAAATTCAGTTGCACAGGTTTACAAAATAAATAAACAAAATAGTTCGAACCACACAAATGTACGAATCTGAGTGTGGCCATAGGTACCCAGAATCGCTTATGGCATTAATAAAGGAGACTTTTTACTATAGAAAGTACTGGAACTTCACTTTCTCATGCTACAAGACACAAAAGAAAACTAACTTTAGTAAAGAAAGAGCAAAAAATTTAACGTACAATCTGGAACCAATGACATATTAGTATCTGAGATTGTCTACGGGTAAATCAGACCTTGGATTATCATAATAAACAAGATCGAGACACAGTAATCCAGAACGTAATGTCAGTGATTGGATCGTTACTCGTAAGTAATGAAGACGAACCGGAATCGGAATTTATATTACTGATTCTGCCGACTAAATTTCTAAATAGTATGTACATAAAGGAACTAGGGCGAAGATTAACAATTTGTAACATAGTTTCCTTTTATGTCAATGCACTTTATTGAAATTCTATGCACCCACTAGACTCCGTGCATTAAGTGCTATTCTGCACGCCTTGCGAAACTCATCTACAGTTACCATTAACTCTTCATTGGATTAAAAACCCTTTTCCAGAAACATTTTTCTTTAGAAGAAACAGATGGTAGTCGTAGATGAATACAGTAGACGTTACAACAACTCTTACTTCAATTATCTCACTTTTGATTGGGGTGCGGGGAGGGGGGGGGGGGCAGGTGCTTTATCCTATTGACAGATTACTTTCTTCAAACCTGTTCTCGTGATGTTCTACAATCAGTGGTTCTAGAGAGATTTCATAGTATCCGTCATTCACTGAATTACTTCTGGGAAGTAATCTAGAAGAAGAATTCCTTTTGCATCCTGCTTACCACTGGTCAACCTTCCTGCACGCATCAAGGTTGGTTGGTTGGTTGTGTTGGGGAAGGAGACCAGACAGCGAGGGCATCGGTCTCATCGGATTAGGGAAGGACAGGGAAGGAAGTCGGCCGTGCCCCTTGAAAGGAACCATCCCGGCATTTGCCTGGAGCGATTTAGGGAAATCACGGAAAACCTAAATCAGGATGGCCGGACGCGGGATTGAACCGTCGTCCTCCCGAATGCGAGTCCAGTGTCTAACCACTGCGCCACCTCGCTCGGTGCACGCATCAACCACAGTGACATACTGCGATTCAAAATACATCGGATTCTTTTTAAACAATTCGGATAGTCCTGAGCAATTCGTTTCTGCTTTTCAAAGCTATACCTTCAGCAAATTTGTCATTCATTTAGTACATTAACATAGTTAAATAATAGCTCCGCGTCACGAGTTCAAGGTCAAGATACATGCTTGCATAGCAAAATTACATCAGCAACACCAACAAAAATGGAATCACAAAACACTGTGCTCCTAAACACTCCCATTTGTGTCATCAAGTGTTAAAAAAGCCCACCGTCTATTGCGATAGACGTTTACAGTCCCTTGTGCAAAGACTTCTGGAAAGACTGGAAAGATTCCTTCGATATTATTGCACTTGCTGCAACAAGGCAATGTTTCAGATCCCCTCGGCTCGTCAGAACTTGTACACGGACTTCCCGACTGAGTGAACGTGTAGCGCAATTGGTGACGCCCAGTTCAATGATGCAACCCTCATGCTAGTACCCCAGACATTTTCGTATTTCTAGTGATACTTCCTCTATGGGACTGGTAGCACTTGAGTAACAAACTGTGCATACCTTTTACCCTTTAAGGTTTCTTAAGGGTATTAAGGACAGTCATGTAATTTCCAATAAGCCCGCGCTAAACGTTGACCAGTGTGGCTTCTCAGCAGCCCAGTAGTGTATATCTCTGCCTCTAAGCTTTCTCACGACGTTCGAAGATAGCTTCATCAGTAACGACAATCCTCTGCAGAAAGAATCCATTGTCTTGAAGTCGCATCAGATCCGAGTGACAGAAAATCACATGATTTCTTGAATCCCGCTCGTTCATCTGTGAGTGAAGTCACACAAGGTACGGATGGAAGCCATCTGCGCGGAAAATGCGAACAATTGTGGGCTGACTTATTCCAAATGCACTTTCAGTTTCTCTGGAGATAACATGTGGATTATGAGCAACAGCTGCCACAAAAAATATTGCGTGCGGTCCGTTCGTTGCAGTCTTGCTACTTACTCGGTACATAGTATGCTGGTGCCCACCCAGTAACAATATTTTGCACATTCGCTTAATTAGCATCCTGCTACATTCTCCATACAAAAAGTAGCGTAGGAAAGGTGGGGATACAGCCCCACACTGTTCAGAGCTTCTAATATTGTGTTGAATGAAGCGGTAGATTTTCCCGCAGTATCCAATTGAAGTCATAGGTTGGATTGTTACCTGTAACTCATCCAGATTCCGGCACCAACTGATTATTAATAACAGAATAATTTACAATATGTAAAGCAAAAATTTCCGGTTCTTACGCCAAAAAATTGGGTAAATCATCGCACTGCGGAACTTAGGATAAAACTGATGATTGCATAATGAAAACGCTTGAAATGCCCCTGGCTGCATTTTAGTCAGGTTACTCAACACAATATTGAACTGAAATGTCTCGTGGACTTAAACATAATGCTTAAAAATCTTTGTACACAAATAATATTTTCTTTTCCATGAAAGGACGATTGGTTGTTATTTTTGCAGTCTTCAGTCCGAAAACTGGTTTGATGCAGCTCGTAACCTCCCCCTTCCTAATCGGCCCACTGGATTGCGATATAACTGAACCGTGATTGCATATGCCGAATGAAAATTTACAGTGAATAATGCTGTCGTTACCAAAGGAAAATAACACCGGTTAGTTGGAGGAAAGTGAACAACAGACTTTTCTGAATGAATAATCTCTTGTATATTTAAGCTAAATTTAGATGTTAACTTTGAAATGGGTGGAACATAGTGCAATCGCTCACGAACCGGGGAAAGGGTATCACGTAGTATTTACTAAGAAATCTCTGCTAACACAAAGAAAACACTGATTAGCTGAAAAAGGGACAATTAAACGTTCGCCAGCCCGCTAGGGTAATGAATCTCCAGAATCTTGAGAAAGGTAATGGCGAAGAAATTTAAGCATATAATCACTGGCGTGGCAACAGAAGGGAGTCACGCTTTTCCGCAGCACAACAGTTCACGAGAAAATAAATGAATCAGAAAGCTCTGAGCTTGCAGTTACTTATTTCTGAAATACTAAATTTTTAAAGTAACGTTAAATGAAATTGGTGGTTAAATAAATGACCGGCTTAACTTTAACTTTGTTAGGTAAGAAAATAACTTTCGGTAACCTCAGTGTAACGTAATGCAAAAGTTAGAAAAAGGCAAGCAATTTACTTTTGATTATTGAAAGATTGATCTGGATTTAATTTAAGCAAATGAGCAATTGATTTTACTTTTAAAATAACAACAATAAAATACATAACAGGCCAGCACAAGTCTCTCGCTAAGCTAAATACAGAATAAATGAAATTGCGCACTCTTAATTTGTGCTGTATCTTTAGTTATTAGTTTTGCTAGTGAAATTTTACGTTAAATAGCCTCTGTTACGCAATGCAAAACTGTACAGTTACTGAGGCAGAAATTTTAGACTGAAACTAGCAGTAAATAGTTAATTTCTGATATTCGTACGACACTCGATGATTCCATGGAAAGTAAAGGGACCCTGCTTGGTAATAGTATCTGGGGAAAATGACAACCCAGGTGCCCTGTGAGTTTTAACAATTGCAAGTTATTATTCAAGTTATTCGTACTTTATGAAAGAGATGTTCCTGGGCAGAGCCTCTGCATTACTAAGTTTGTCAGTTAACAATCATACGACGTTGTAGCTGTGCGGACGACGAAGAACGTAGCGCACGACAATGCTGAGCTGCCGTTGTTGTTGTTGCTGCTGCTCGATGAGAAGGACCTCGAGTTGTCTCCAGAGCTACGGATGTTTATGGGGCAGGCAGTAGTTGGAACTGCACCTTCCTCCACCTGTCCACTCCTACCGTGCTCTCAATAGTCGCAGGTTAACGAATGAGCCGCGTGTGACTTGGCGCGAGCATAGTTGCACGCCGCGCCCAACAAACACTACCGCACTCTTTCATAACTCAAGCTGCTGTGCCTCCTCTCTGCTCACAACGCAGCAGAGGCTCTCCACACGCAAAGATAACCAACAGCACAGCTACTAACATTTCGTCGTTGCTATCGATACATTTTAATAAAGTTTCCTTGGCTATTACCCAGCAATTTACAAGGTTTTCCTTACAATTACAGTCGGTTATATACAGTCAAAATTAAATACACTAGTACATCGATTACGTATTAGATACAGCTCCTGTAATACAGCTTACAGCTTCAGTAGCAAAAGTACAGCGCAAGTTATCAACGGATATTAAACGGTAAAAATTTTGAATGGTGCAGAACGTATTTTATCTACATTTTCGGTGTTACAAGCTGTCCACGCTACTCTATCCTGCGCAAAACTCATCATCTCCGAGTACATACTGCAGCCTACATCCTTCTGAATCTGCTTACTGTATTCATCTCTTGGTCTCCCTGTACGATTTTTTAACCCCTCCCGCACGCTTCTCTGCAGTGCTAAATTGCTGATCCCTTAGTGTCTCAGAATGGGCCCTATCAACCGATCACTTCTCCTAATCGGTTGTGGCACAAACTTATTTTCTCCCAATTCTGTTCAGTGCCTCCTCAGTAGTTATACACTACTGGCCATTAAAACTGCTACACTAAGAAGAAATGCAGATGATAAACGGGTATTCATTGGACAAGCTGCCCATGCAGCATCAACAAGATACCACAGTTCATCAGGAGTAGTGACTGGCGGATTGTGACGAGCCAGCGGCTCGGCCACCATTGACCGGACGTTTTCAATTGGTGAGAGATCTGGAGAATGTGCTGGCCAGGGCACCAGTCGAACATTTTCTGTATCCAGAAAGGCCCGTACTCGACCTGCAACATGCGGTCGTGCATTATCCTGCTGAAATGTAGAGTTCTGCAGGGAGCGAATGAAGGGCAGAGCCATGGGTCGTAACACATCTGAAATGTAACGTCCACTGTTCAAAGTGCTGCCAATGCGAACAAGAGGTGACCGAGACGCGTAACCAATGTCAATTCATACCATCACGCTGGGTGATACCCCAATATGGCGATGACGAATTTACGCTTCAAATGTGCGTTCACTGCGATGTCGCCAAACACGGATGCGACCATCATGATGCTGTAAACAGAACCTCGATTCATCCGAAAAAGTGACGTTTTGCCATTCGTGCACCCAGGTGTGTCGTTGAGTACACCATCGCAGGCGCTCCTGTCTGTGATGCAGCGTCAAGCGTAACCGCAGCCATGGTCTCCGAGCTGATAGTCCATGCTGCTGCAAACGTCGTCAAACTGTTCGTGCAGATGATTGCTGTCTTGCAAACGTCCCCATCTGTTGACTCAGGGATCAAGACGTAGCTGCACGAACCGTCAGGGATCAAGACGTAGCTGCACGGAGCGTTACAGCCATGCGGATAAGATGCCTGTCATCTCGACTGCTAGTGATACGAGGCCGTTGGGATCCAACACGGCGTTCCGTATTACCCTCCTGAACCCACCGATTCCATATTCTGCTAACAGTCATTGGATATCGACCAACGCGAGCAGCAATCTCGCGATACCATAAACCGCAATCGCGATAGGCTACAATCCGACCTTTATCAAAGTCGGAAACGTGATGGTACCCATTTCTCCTCTTTACACGAGGCATCACAACAACGTTTCACCAGGCAACGCCGGTCAACTGCTGTTTGTGTGTGAGAAATCGGTTGGAAACTTTCGTCATGTCAGCACGTTGTAGGTATCGCCACCGGCGCCAATGTTGTGTGAATGCTCCGAAAAGCTAATCATTTGCATATCACAGCATCTTCTTCCTGTCGGTTAAATTTCGCGTCTGTAGCACGTCACCTTCGTGGTGTAGCAATTTTAATGTCCAGTAGTGTATATCTGAGCTACTGTGATGATGTCAGAAGTCTGAATCTGAAGAATAATCAACTGAATGTTTGATTTCTTTTCTTCCTTTTTTGGCATTGCTGTAGTCAAATCTATCTTGCGTCGTTTCGTTTCTACAGCACACTACTTTATTTATTTGGCACAGCTTTCCTTCTGGATAGCAAGTTTTTCTTTTCCCATACATTCTGCTTCTATTCGTTCTCTACTGGGTATCGACATTAGAAACAGATTTCAATGCTTTGCCAGAGGTCCCCTAAATATTTATTTTATACAGCGAACTTTTATCTTACCGTGAGATTATCTCATGCAGTGAGCCTCGAGTATTACCTCTTGCGGAGGTTATCATTGTATAATAGTAATCACGTTGTTAGAACTGCAGGGATTTACTCCGAACCCCTTGCGGCGATTTGCCCCATTTTGCCACTTTTCTGAGAAATCCGTCATTGTTGATTTTGAGGACCAACTGGAGCAATTATTTCCATGCGGAAGTGAAGCTTAAATGCAGCAATGTCAACGAGTAATTCGTTGATACTTATTTTCAATCCCTGCCTTATACAACGTACAATCAAAATAATCAGAAAAGTTACAAGCAATTAGTAAAAACAGACTTATCCCGTTTTATCACCTCTGGAGCAACTTGACAGGACGCTTGGAACATTAAGTTACGATAACACAAACATACAACCAGCAATCATAGTTCTAAAAGAGACGCGACGGTATTCCACGATGACACTCGATGTCAGTCATTTTAAAGACAAAGTGCGGGATTTTACTCCACCCGTTGCTTCACCCCCATCTAACCGAAGTGTTCCTCTCGTGTTGTGAAAGGTATTTACTTTTTTAAACTCGGCAGAATAGGGTGCTACTCTGCTCTAGGCACCTTTTACACTGGTATCGCAAAGGTGCAACACTGTTTCCTTCTTATCTGACGTGAAGTATTTCCTTCTTTGAGTATGAAGTCACGAACTTCAGAGTAAGACAGAAATGGGTTTCAAGATCAAAAAAGATATACCTTAGTTGCTAAATATTATAATTCCTCTGAAGCTAGTTAGTAATCTGCGAAGACTAATACGCCGCTGTATTCGTCTGACTCAGAACTACGATACTAGCAGCAAAATATTACTATGGTTCCAGTTGAAGCTGATACCGATATCTCTGTAATTGATGCGGCTACGAGATAAAACCAAAACGACCTTGCTGTGCTGCTAATGCGAACAGCTGAAAGCAAGGGGAAACTACAGCCGTAATTTTTCCCGAGGGCATGCAGCTTTACTGTATGGTTAAATGATGATGGTATCCTCTTGGGTAAAATATTCCGGAGGTGAAATAGTCCCCCATTCGGATCTTCGCGCGGGGACTACTTAAGAGGACATCGTTATGAGGACAAAGAAAACTGGCGTTCTACGGATCGGAGCGTGGAATTTCAGATCCCTTAATCGGGCAGGTAGGTTAGAAAATTTACAAAGGGAAATGGATAGGTTAAAGTTAGATATAGTGGGAATTAGTAAAGTTCGGTGGCAGGAGGAATAAGCCTTCTGGTCAGGTGAGTACAGGGTTATGAATACAAAATCAAATAGCGGTAATGCAGGAGTAGGTTTAATAATGAAAAAAAATAGGAGTGCGGGTAAGCTACTACAAACAGCATAGTGAACGCATTATTGTGGCCAAGATAGACACGAAAGCCCACGCCTACTACAATAATACAAGTTTATATGCCAACTAGCTCTGCAGATGATGAAGAAATTGATGAAATGTATGATAAGATAAAAGAAATTATTAAGGTAGTGAAGGGAGACGAAAATTTAATAGTTATGGGTGACTGGAATTCAACAGTAGGAAAAGGAAGAGAAGGAAACGTAGTAGGTGAATATGAATGGGAGTAATAAATGAAAGAGGAAGCCTCCTGGTAGAATTTTGCACAGAGCATAACTTAATCACAGCTAACACTTGGTTCAAGAAACGTAAAAGAAGGTTGTATACATGGCAGAAGCCTGGAGATACTACAAGGTTTCAGATACATTATATAATGATAAGACAGAGATTTAGGAACCAGGTTTTAAATTGTAAGACATTTCCAGGGGCAGATGTGGACTCTGACCACAATCTATTGGCTATGAACTGTAGATTAAAACTGAAGAAACTGCAAAAAGGTGGGAATTTAAGGAGATGGGACCTGGGTAAAGTGACTAAACCAGAGGTTGTTTAGTGTTTCTGAAAGAGCATAACGAACGATTGACAGGAATGGGGGAAAGAAATACAGTAGAAGAAGAATGGGTAGCTTTGAGGGATGAAGTAGTGAAGGCAGCAGAGGATCAAGTAGGTAAAAAGACGAGGACTAGTAGAAATCCTTGAGTAACACAAGAAATATTGATTTTAATTGATAAAAGGAGAAAATATAAGAATGCAGGCAAAAAGAAATAAAAACGTCTCATAAATGAGATCGACAGGAAGTGCAAAATGGCTAAGCAGGGATGGCTAGAGGACAAATGTAAGGATGTAGAGGCATATATCACTATGGGTAAGAAAGATACTGTCTACAGGAAAATTAAAGAGACCTTTGGAGAAAAGGGAACCACTTGTATGAATATCAAGAGCTCAGATGGAAACCCAGTTCTAAGCAAAGAAGGAAAAGCAGAAAGATGGAAGGAGTATATAGAGGGTCTATACAAGGGCGATGTACTTGAGGACAATATTATGGAAATGGAAGACGATGTAGATGAAGGTGGAATGGGAGATATGATACTGCGTGAAGAGTTTGACAGAGCACTGAGAGACGCAAGTCGAAACAAGGCCCCGGGAGTAGACAACATTCCATTAGAACTACTGACAGCCTTGGGAGAACCAGTCATGACAAAACTCTACCTTCTGGTGAGCAAGAGACAGGCGAAGTATTCTCTGATTTCAAGAAGAATATAAACATTCCAATCCCAAAGAAAGCAGGTGTTGACAGATGTGAAAATTACCGAACTATCATTTAATAAGCCACGGCTGCAAAATACTAACACGAATTCTTTACAGAGGAATGGAAAAGCTGGTAGAAGCCGACCTCGGGAAAGATCAGTTTGGATTCAGGGGAAATGTAGGAACACGTGAGGCAATACTGACCCTACGACTTATCTTTGAAGATAGATTAAAGAAACGCAAACCTACATTGGTAGCATTTGTAGACTTAGAGAAAGCTTTTGACAATGTTGACTGGAATACTCTCTTTCAAATTCTGTAGGTGGCAGGGGTAAAATACAGGGAGCGAAAGGGTATTTACAGAAACCAGATAGCAGTTATAAGAGTCGAGGGACATGAAAGGGAAGCAGTGGTTGGGAAGGGAGTGAGACAGGGTTGTAGCCTATCCCCGATGTTATTCAATCTGTGTATTGAGCAAGCAGTAAAGGAAACAAAAGAAAAATTCGGAGTAGGTATCAAAGTCCATGGAGAAGAAATAAAAACTTTGAGGTTCGCCGATGACATTGTAATTCTGTTAGGGATAGCAAAGGACCTGGAAGAGCAGTTGAACAAATTGGACAGTGTCTTGAAAGGAGGATATAAGATGAACATCAACAAAAGCAAAACGAGGATAATGGAATGTAGTCGAATTAAGTCGGGCGATGCTGAGGAAATTAGATTAGGAAATGAGACACTTAAAGTAGTAAAGGAGTTTTGCTATTTGGGGAGCAAAATAACTTCTGATGGTCGAAGTAGAGACGATATAAAATGTAAACTGGCAATGGAAAGGAAAGTGTTTCTGAAGAAAAGAAATTTGTTAACATCGAGTATCAATTTAAGTGTCAGAAAGTCGGTTCTGATAGTATTTGCATGGAGTGTAGCCATGTATGGAAGTGAAACATGGACGATAAATGGTTTGGACAAGAAGAGAATAGAAGCTTTCGAAATGTGGTGTGACAAAAGAATGCTGAAGATTAGATGGGTAGATAACATAACTAATGAGGAAGTATTGACTAGAAATGGGGAGAAGAGAAATTCGTGGCACAACTTGACTAGAAGAAGGGATCGGTTGGTAGGACATGTTCTGAGGCATCAAGGTATCACCAATTTAGTATTGGAGGGCGGCGTGGATGGTAAAAATCGGAGACCAAGAGATGAATACACTAAGCAGATTCAGAAGGATGTAGGCTGCAGGAGATACTGAGAGATGATGAAGCTTGCACAGGATAGAGTAGCATGGAGAGTCGCATCAAACCAGTCTATGGACTGAAGACCACTACAAAAACAACAACAACAATAACAATAATGAGATAAAATGTTATACGTCACATAGAAGAAATTTTTTCACACTTCATCTGGCTGAAAACAGAACTACGATATAGTAAACGATTCCGGAAACGTTTGAGACGAGCGGCTTAGCTGAATCACTCTGTGTGTGAGAAACGTGTAAGCTATCTTCTTTTCAATTTAACAGCATTTCTTTCCTTCTTACTATTTGAACATGAATGATCAATTTGCAGTTAGTAAGTTTGAAATCTCGTGATACAGCTCATTAGCGTACGACAGTGGGAGGGTACTGTGCGCCATGAGTGTCAGCCTGTAAGAGTGACGCCGCCTTCCATTCCGCTCTAGATGGCAGTGTGGCCCGACGGGGAGCGGGGGTAGGATGTCTCTAAAGAACACGTGATTACAGGCAAGCTACAGCTATAAAGGGAAGAAGGCGTGGGCAGGTGGTAGGACGGAGGACTTTCGCATCTAAGCCCTCAGAAATGAATAGGTGTCTCGGCACTGACAACCCACTTGTTTATGTTAAGATGCCAACTTATGAAATACTATAGTCAATTTCTACAACTGAAACGCATTCTCAACATTAATAGAGCTGCAACTAAGCCTAATAGTACCAGTAACATAACGTTTACCGCTTACAGCTGTGTGTTGTCTAGAATTGCAAACGTATCCTTCTTCAATATATTCTGTAAACAATGTCCCTCATGGAACCTAAAAAATCAGCTTTAATGTACAGTTCTTCATAGAGAACAAGTTTCGGCGGAGCGATCATATTCATGCCATAGATTATCATTACAGTACGTATTCATGTATAAGATTCATATGCTGCAAACGAAAACAGTTATGTGTTTGACATCATGGAGCTTATATTTAATCTGAAATAATGTTCACCTGTGATATTAAGATAGTCACTTGACCAAAACTAATTGTCTATGACTAAGTATAAGTAGAATAGCAAAAGAAGTTCTATATAATGGGACGAAGGCAACCTGGAATCTGGACCAAATGTTGTATTACTCCATTACTCTTGGTCGTCAAACACAAATGTGGCAGGATGAGGACACCTAACCAACGAAAATAGTTCCTGTTATTGACGTGACTCGCTTGCAAGCCTCGTCAAAACGTCAAATACACTGGCTGAAAAAAAATCAAGCACTCAGGAGGATAAGAGGAAACTAAATGAAACGTCACGACTGAGAAGATATGTTATATTACTTCAGTGATTACAACATCGAATAAAATTTCCAAAGAATTTGGCAGTATCACCTCACTTAGTAGCACGAGGCAGACCTGGATCTATGCACAATGCGGTTAGGAACTGTGTGATACAGCCATTCATCTTGTTCTAATTCAAGCTGACCCTGGTATCCGAGATATTGGCCCTGGGACGGTGTTCACGTCGGAGTTGGGGCCATATGTACTCTGTTGAGGGCATACCTGCGGTTCTTCTTGGCCACTATGGTACCTCGACCTCACACAGATGGCTCATAGAGACACGTTCAATGTATATATGAGCAAAATCCTGCAGAAAAAGGGAACTGTATTATTGACTTATGAGACGTAACAGGTAGGGACGTATGATGTCCATGATGTATAGTATAGTCACTACCAGCTGTGACCTGAACTCATAGTCAACGACTCCGCACACCATTGGCGATCATCATCGGCCAGTGTGGCGACGACCTGGGAAACGCATTCTTCCAGTTTTTGGAGAGTCACAGCAGTGTTACGCCTGGTATTATGTGGTGACCTCAGCAGCCATTGGCTATGACTTCAGGTAACACGCTGAAGTGACTGAGGGAAACCTTGTGGCGCAATGATATGTCACGGACATCCCACATCCCTTTAACTTGATCTATGACCAGTGTCACTTCTATGCCATCTCTATAAGATACTGGAGCGGATGATTCTCAACCGGGTGGCAGGAACTATAGATGGAAAGCTCATAAAGGAACAAGCCGGTTTCAGACCAGGTAGATCTTGTTGTGGGCAAATACTTAATCTGACGCAACATATAGAAGACAGGTTTGAAAAAAAATAAATAACTGGAGCAGCTTTCATAGATATTACTCCTGCGTACGACACGGTAAACCACAGAAAGCTATTGCGCAAATTATATCACCTCACAGGGGACTGTAGGTTGACGATGGTTATTGGTAGTCTTCTGCAGAATCGAAGATTTCATGTCTCCCTAAATGGTAAGAACAGTAGATGGCGACTGCAGAAGAACGGCTTACCACAAGGAAGTGTACTTTCTCCCATCCTTTATAATGTGTACACTAATGACCAACCTATACCTCAAGATGCAAGACTGTTCGTATATGCTGATCACACAGCTGTGGTGGTCCAGGGGTCCAATTTTGATGCAACATCTGGAAATCTCTCTAGAGCGCTTGAAGAACTGGCTCAATACTATGACGCCAGTCACCTCAAGCCAAACCCTGACAAAACCCAAGTATGTGCTTTCCACCTGCGCAATAGACATGCTGGAGTTGAGCTCGACGTTACATGGCAAGGTAAGAAGCTAAAGCACTGTCCAACACCTAAATACCTTGGGGTTGTACTTGACAGAATGCTTTCCTTCAAGCAGCATTGCCAAAACACCAAGGCTAAAGTCTGCTCCAGGAATAACATCATCCGCAGGCTGACAAACTATGAATGGGGAACTCAACCATCAGTACTGAGAACATCAGCACTTGCTCTGTGTGTTTCTGCAGCAGACTATTCAGCGCCAGTATGGGAAGCATCTGCACTTGCTAAACAGGTTGATGTAAGTGTAAATGAGACAATGCGAATTGTTACAGGCTGTCGGGTAATTTGTACCTACTTGCTGGAATTGCCCCATCCAAGATCAGAAGGCAGGTGGCAGCAGACGCTGAGAGAACAAAGAAAGAAACAGATTCTCGACCCCCACTGAATGGGCACGTCACTCAGGCTCGGAGGCTTAAGTCTAGAAATAGCTTTATTGCAAGAACCAAGATCCTTGACGGTTCACAGGAAGATAATAGAGTCCGTAAATGGGAGAATGAACAAACCGCGCTGCAGATAATACCAAAAGAGCAAATGGCACCTGGAAACAAACTTCCTTATACAGTGTGGAGAACACTAAATAGGTTGAGGGCTGGTGTACCCAGATGCAAAACTAATCTGTGCAAGTGGGGACTGCTGACTAACGATGACGACGTTTTTTGCGGATGCGGAGAGGTCCAAGACGAGGCACATCTGCTCATGTGCCGACTACTGCCGGAGCCCTACGCTAACTATTGGAAAAATAAAATTTGATCTGGACACGGAAAAGTAAAGTAAGTAATCCCACATCCCAATGTGTTAGCCTTTCATGTGGCACTATCATGGTGACACCTTTCAAGACGGCAATGCACGACCACACACATGGCACAAATGGCTATGAACTACCTACCTGATGTTGAGGTAATCCTATGACCTGCAGTAACCGAAGCTCCTTCCCAGTAGGAGATATTTGCGAAAGCTTGGACGTCAACTCCATACCAGTGCCAGTATCCACGATATCAAGCATCAGTTATAACAGCTATGAGCCAGCTTCCTACAAGAGAAAATATAACAGCGTCATGACTCGCTTCCGAACTGAATCAGGGCATGTATCCAGACCAGAGATGGTGAGACACCATACTGATATGTGCACTCATACCCCCAAATTGACTCGATTTCTTAACCACTGAAAAGGGGTCACATACCCTGAGAAGGTGATGTTTCATTTTGTTTCCTTTTCCTATTCTGGGTGCTCGTTATCTCATTACTGACGTAATTCGTCTACATAAACAACAGTAGACACAGAGAGTGCTGTTCGGAGTTTGAGCTATACCAAGGTGCTGACTGTGTGGAATGATTCAGTAACCAGCAGTATATGATTGTTGAGTGTACTGAAAATTACTTGATGCAAAACATGCAGATCATTATTAGTCACAATAGGGACAAACTGCTTCGGTCATCAGAAATCTGCTCCATCTAGAAATAATGGCTCAGGTAACTGATTGGAAACACAGGGATCATTGTCATTTTACTGACAGGTTTTCAGGAGCTTCACATAATATCTTTAATTCGTATTACAGAGCAAATTTTACAGTGCCAATAGTGTTTCAGGATCAGAAGAATTTTTATCCTCATTTCGTAATTAGGAACTAATACGAAAAAGTGCAAAAAAATATGCGGTGAAAATGAATCCAAGTCAAAGTTTGAAACATTTACTAGAACTATCGCAATGACATATCATTCGGCGTGTTTAGATGTGCGAGTATGTAAGTGACAAATCCATTCTGTTGGCCGAAGAGGGTCTTTCAATTGAAGTGCTCAAAAGCCTGTTAACTGATGAAATAACTATCAAAGAATATGTTAAAGTGCGCGCAAATACTGGTGTTTATTTGATTGCAACACATTATGAAATATCTACGAATTATATTTGAAAACCGATGTCTTGCTATTCGCTGATGCGCTCTCTGTCTCAAGACATGCAAACTGGATCCGGTACGTTATGTGAATTTGCATCTGCTTTAGTGTGGAATGCTTTGCTGAAAATTAAAAAAATGCCAAATTATAACTTGTTACAGACAAGGTACAAATACAACTTGTTGAGCATGGCGTCAGAAGTGGTATTGTTCACTGTTTCCATAGGCAAGCTGTTCGAAAATTACAATAAAAATAACGACGAAACTTCTACGTATTTTGAATCCAGATGTTGGTTGTTTCTAGAGCGGGGCAATGACACAATACCTACCACTCTTTGATTTTGTGTGACTGTCTCTGGATAATTTTGATGTAGTGAGCAATCCATCTGATGCAGACAGAGGTTACATTTTAGAAGTAGATATTGAGTATCCGGAATATCCATGCATTTCATACTGATCTATTAAGGCCTGAAGAAATGATACCGCTACGAAGCATAAGCAAGCCAAGAGTTATAAAAATTCTATGAGATTTTCAACATTTTATGATAGCAAAATTCCGCGATCCACTACAGAAATTCAAAACGTTCCATGACATTCCATGTATGAGTCCATATATCAGTATTAGTGCTGGGAAACCTATGAATGTAAAAATTCAAATGCATGCATAAGAGTTTTTGGAAAAACTATGCAGAATGTGCAAAAAATGAAAGATTTAAAGCTAGTAACGCGTTGGGAAGATAGATATAACACAAATGATCTGATTAAAAGACCGAGTTTCGAGTGCAGTGTCGTATTAAGGAAAGTTAATTTCCTTTTTAATTCAGTAGACACTGCTTTTGACAAAGTCATAGCTGTACGAATGGCTACTTTAGGCATATAAAGGACACTTCTTCCATTACAGGTATATGAATGAAGAA
Source organism: Schistocerca nitens (assembly GCF_023898315.1). Taxonomy (NCBI): domain Eukaryota; kingdom Metazoa; phylum Arthropoda; class Insecta; order Orthoptera; family Acrididae; genus Schistocerca; species Schistocerca nitens. The sequence continues at coordinate 477,347,794 of NC_064614.1, read as the reverse complement.
TTTTGAGGCTAAAATTGGTGAAAGGAATCTCACAGGCACACATAGCTTAATATATCATGCACCTATCTCAAATATTTTTGATGTTATTAAAAGATACATGGATAAGAGCGTTGAAACTTCTAATTAACAAGATAATAACATTTATAACATTGTGTTCATCAATAAAAAGAAAGTGGGTTTAATGAAAATCGAGTTATATGAGGACATTATTACAGAATTCATACACTCTCGAAATTGAAACACAGTGTGTAATGCTTAGAGCAAAAGGTGTGAAATGCTCATCAGCTAAGCAATTAAGTACTGATTATTATTCACAATATGTATTAACTATGTTGACAAACAGACTGTTCAGCATTTTAATCGATGCAAATTACATACAGTTTCCATAAAAACCTGATAAATGCTTTATTCTCAGTTATAAAGTGAGCAATATAGTGTGCAGTCATTTTCAGGAAGATATGATTAGTCATCAGCTGTGTGTGGAGCAGGAGGCGATATAAAATTTATTAATGTAGCAGTGAAACACTGGCTGTGAATGTAATGTGCTGATATTGTAATGTACATGTTGTGTATATACACTACGTGATCGAAAGTATCCGGACACCTGACTGAAAACGACTTACAAGTTCGTGGCGCCCTCCATAGGTAATGCTGGAATTCAGTATGGTGTTGGCCCACTCTTAGGCTTGATGACAGCTTCCACTCTCGCAGGCATACGTTCAATCAGGTTCAAAATGGTTCAAATGGCTCTGAGCACTATGGAACTTAACTTCTGAGGTCATCAGTCCACTAGAAATTAAAACTACTTAAACCTAACTAACCTAAGGACACGAAGTCAGCGTTCCAAAACATCCCAAAGGTGTTCTATAGGATTCAGGGCATGACTCTCGCAGGAAAGTCCATTACAAGGATGTTATTGTCGTGTAACCACTCCGCCAAAGGTCGTGTATTGTGAACAGGTGCTCGATCGTATTAAAATATGCAATCGCCATCCCCGAATTTCCCTTCAACAGTGGGAAGCAAGAAGTTGCTTAAAACATCAATGTAGGCCTGTGCTGTGATAATGCCGCGCAAAACAACAACGGGTGCAAGCCCCCTCCATAGAAAACACGACCACACGATAACACCACCGCCTCCGAATTTTACTGTTGGCACTACACACGCTGGCAGATGACGTTCACCGGGCATGCGCCATACAAACACCCTGCCATCGGATCACCACATTATGTTCCTTGATTCGTCACTCCCAAAAACATACGTTTTTCATATTAGAAGCGACGCCAAAAGAAAATATTTTTCTCATAGACTGTTTTTCAATTTTTCTCATATGATGCTTGTTTGGTGTTCAACGATGAAAACAGTGGAAGGATTAGGATTCTTATTAGACTAGGATTTGATGCGCATTGCTTCAATGAAAACCTATCAAAGAAGACTGATCATGTGCATATTGCTAGTTCTGCAACGTCAATGAAATAAATTGCCAAAAGTGCAGCCAGATGGATTAACTGGAAGGTAAGAGTTACATGAAAACTAAAACGACCAAATGTATGATTATAGCATTAAGATACTCGTTTTTGGCATAAATTCTAATAAAATCTTTTTCCTGCATTGCCCACAATTTTCATTTTTCAGTGTATAAGGAACATTTTCTGCTGAACCATTGCAGATAAAAAGGTGAAATTTGTTACATACTTTGTTAATACAGTTACACAACTTTTTGTGATGCAAAATTTTTTAAAGTGCATTACTGTCAAATTTATTTAAATTTTGTGGAATAAAATTGCTATTTATTATTCGTATAAATTTTTAAAAAATTGTTGCGTGAGTTCCAAGGTGATATTAGCCAACTGGTACACAGTTTTGTCTATCTAATTACTAAGACCAACAGACGACACTTTGAAAGATATAAGCTAAGTAACCTCTGAGAAAATGTTCCTCGCGCGATCGTATGTGTTCTAAAAGTGTCCAGGAATGTCCTCATCAAATTATTACACAAATAATTGAGACACACGTCCACACTACAACCAATAACATAATGACAACAGGGGTAAAACGTGGTTCAATTACCTTTCAGACAGTGAAAGTTGTTTTAGCTTATATGTACCCATGTATATTCTCATAAGTCTTCCTTAAGGTCATCAAATTTGATGACGAGAAGAATGAGAAAGGAGTGACAGCACCAAAGGAAAAATTGACGGAACATACCAGTAAAAAGTTGAAGTTGGTTAAATCGATGGTATAAAAATTACGGAAAAAGGGACACGATGCCAAGGAAGTGGAATTCAAGTATCTACCATTAAGTGAAGCGCGTATAGTAAATATGCCATTGACATTGCCACCACCACCATAACTTCACAGTTTTCGTCGGACAGAACTGGTCTTCAGTGCTAACAAGAAATATTTGAGAATAATTGTTTATCTATGGGAACTGGCTCCAAAATATGCCAAAATGAAAAAGTTCTGATGTAAGAACGAGATGACATAGTTTGAAAAATGGCATACTGCGCTCGTTTTTTAGGAACGAATTCACGGCCAATACTATAGTGACCAGTGGTTTATTCAGTCGCATTACACTGCGACCAAACTTTGTCACAGTGATAGTGTATGAGAAGTATTGTCAAACAAAAGTGCTGATTAGTGTTTAAGTGTTGTGTTATGCAGAGCTTCGGCGGAGAGGTACCGCTCGACTTCTGAGAATACTGGAGTTTATAGTGTTTACGGCAGTGTTCGCAGATACAGATATTTCATGAAATCAACTTTTCACGATACATCGACCTTCACGGAATTGATTAATTTATATTCTTACATCTCGTAATCGACTCAAAGCTTAAAAAAATTTAATATCTTCCTTAAACGTAAAAAATGCTTCAAAGGATCTAATACTGAAACTTAATCAGAACAGAGATACAGACAGTGAAAAATAAGAATGATTCGTGGTTGGTTTATGCTTCAAGAAATTTTGAGAAACTATATTTTCTTATTCTTGCCCTTATGGATATCTATCTGGATGTTTTTTGTTGTTCCAGTTGTGTGTGGGTGAACAGGAGCCTGCAACAAGAGATGCAGACATTGGAGTTGTTACTGCGGCCGGACCGCTACGATCCACAGGTGCGCCCGCCCGGCATCACAGGTGCGTCGCCTGTGTAGCTCTGGGTTGCATAGCAGCAGGCGCGCCGCGCCAACAAACAGCTCCCTCTCATTTTGCAAACGAGGTTCCCGACACTGATTCCGAGAATGTTTCTTTTTCGATTGCGGAATAAAATTATTGCCTTAGCTTCAGAAGGAATCCCTCAAACCTTTATTGGCAAAATTACGTAGTTGGTAAAAGGCCCTGAAAGAGGTGCGGAAGCAATGACCTACAGGGACTTTTTTTTTGTTTCCATAAAATTTGGATCTGTGTAGCTATAATGTACAGCTAAAAGGGATACATCGAAATGGCGACCGTTGGCACTGACGTAAAACAATGGCGAAATGTTTGGCCACACTCTCTCAATAACCCGTGGTGTTTGTTGCACAACAAGACAAGTGTCTATAGCTCTACCACATAAATCCTCAACAGTATGGACTATACGCACAAGAAAAGCTGATGACTACTTATTGGTGGTGCACATGCTATGGGATCCAACACAATCATCTCAAATCATGTTGTGGAATCAATCCAACTGTCGATATCAGTAATGACCCAACGTCTCATAATTTTTCAGATACAGCGGTAAATGTTTTACTATTCGAATGAGACTTATTTCGAAACTTTTGTCTGTGTATTAGATCGTCTTTGTAGGATCTTCAAACGAAATATCACAATATTTTATTTTGAAAATCAGTAATATGAAATGGAATGAACCCTGTCATAAATATCTGATATTATGTGAGAGCTCTTGGAAACTAGAGTTAGTAATTCACTATGACAAATTTTAAAGCGTTTGTGCGCAATTGCGGCGTCTTGCTCCTTGAGCGTAGTTATTGTATAATTTGCGTCGACACTAATAGCCGGAAGGTTTAATTATAATGCATAGCATATAGGTCCTAAAATGATGCAGTTCTTTCAGTACAAAAGAAAATGAAATAACCAGTCTTAAATTACGTGCGCAATAACGCAAGTTGTGTATCAATCAGTGTCAAGTTTGGCCTGGATGAAAGGCGTGTTGCAATTAAACGTGGTTTGGTCTCAGAGTGGAAGGAAGCCGTCTGCGGCCGTATTGAATCGTATCGTCACAAACGTTCACTGTCATTCGTTTGTGTGAGAGGAGCGATTTTTGTGCAAGGAAATACGTTATTCCTACCTCAAATGCAAGCTCTATTGTCTTCATATCTACAACACCTATTAAGAAGTTGGACAGCAAATACAAAGACAAATATCGCAATGAAAACAAATATTTATTTTAATGAGTCCTTCTTAATCACACGATTACATTTTCCGTACAAACAAGAACCTTTAGAGGAAAACTTGTCCACTAATAGAGGCTCAAAATAATTACTACCACAAGTGATCCAGTAGATTTAATGACGTCTTACGAGTCACGATTATAATGCTCAGAGTTAAATGCGATAAAGTTGAAAATTTCGTGAGCGATATAAATGTAGTATATTTAAAGTTAGTAGAAACTAGCGGAGCCAAATAAGAACGGGTAAAATATTTCTGATAAGACTACTATCATTAAATTGAAGAATCGATAATTTGTGATTTAATAAATTATGTAAACGAAAACTGAGTTAAGGCTGACATGCCCAACAAAATTTTGTTCACCGAACTAGTCTTGATATCAACCACCAATTTATTTGCAGATAAAATAACATTTACGTTTTCAACATTTAATCTGCATATTTTTTAAGTTGTAGATTCCTAAGTCATATTTTCTGTGATATTTGTATTACGCCATCAACAAGACTATTTCAATACTAAAACCTTATACCACATTTGCTGTGGTAACCTCTGAAACTTAGTTTTTTTATTATCAACATAAAGTAGTTTTTGATTATGTATGATTTAAGTGAAATTACACTACCTTGAAACTCATGAAAAATGGTAACATCATTCCAGGACACAGTATTAAATGTTTGTTTATGCATTACTGCTATTTGATTCTGATTGTGAATATTATTTTAAGAGAACTTCGATACAAATTTCTGCATAATAATTTCGGAATATTATCTTGGCGAACACTAATATTGCATTTCTGAAGAATATTTTGCTCCCTGTTTTCTAAAGAACTCACTGACAATCTTCTGTTGGGACCGGACGAGGGACAGGACAGATAATGTGTAGCAAGAACGGTAAATTTTAGCTAGACCGATTATTGTAGATTTTTAAGCCATGTAAAGCTAGAAGAAGGAGGTGAAGCCAAATTCCACATCTCAGGAAGTTACATAACTCTCGAAAATGATTCTGCGGAAGTATTTTATTTTATGAGGAACATATCATGCAGTCAGGACCTTATTAGACACAAGATTAAAGCCACATATGTAGGAAAATGTAGAGCTCATATCAGATAATAACAGATCACAGTAACATTTCGTAGTAACTATTACATAACGTAGAGAAAAAAGATAAAGGATTGTCAAATAGATTAATTTGTTCCGAAATTAAATTGCTATATAGTTTTTTGATTATAGGATAACTTTTAAGGTAAAGATGGTGATTATCTCCCCAAAAGTCTATGTGAGGGTACAAAATTCTCAGTAGAAATAGAATCCCAATCCCATACTCAGAATGAAATCTGTTCAAAAGACCATGAGAATAGTGTTTTAGTAACAATGGCATCCAAATCAACAGCAACACAAGACGAAAACGCTGCTTTTTAGCCGCCCAATGATATTGCGAATTTCTACCACTCACTCAAGTAATTCGAAATTCTAAAACAACAGAGCTACAAACACCATAAATGTCTCTTGCCTGATCAATCTTCTAGTTACATGAGCAGCTCACGTGTTGACTATTACAATATTTCGTGTGGATGCTATAATTACATTAATACTGAATGTGTAATATGAACCATCGGCTTTCGTATTAAAGACTATTACCACTTTTTTGACTGCTTGGTTGTTAAGTTTCCAGTTTCTTACATACTTTGTTGGATTAAGAAATAGATTACATTGCGCTACATCGTCTGGCTTGCACGAAAATAGAGAGTGCTCATCCTATTTTATTTGCTGCACAACGTATTATTAGCAAAGATGATTAAATAATGGGACGAATATACTGAACCGTTCGTGTTGTCGGGAAGATGTATTTCTTGCAATTACATCTTGTCCAAAATTTCGTTGAGCGGAGTTATAGGTAGATGATTTGTTGCTCCTTTTTTTAGCATTGATAGGAAAGAGAGTATATCATTGTTTTTCGTGTTTGAATCACAGTGATAGACGGTTAGAGACCTCATCAAGTACACTTCTACTTTATAGTTGTTGGACATAGTTTAATCTTAGTGGTGCATTTGTTTAGATAACAGTACTATGAGTGGATGTAGGCATTGACTCTGTCGTGCCAATCCAATTGCCAATCAGTTGTAAAGTGACTTAATGCTTAAGTACGATTGTTACCGAAATTAGAATATTCATTGAAACTAAATGTGAAATATAGTGTGATGAAGGAATTTCATTTTAGGTCACAGAAATCATTGTTGTGGAAAAAGATTGGCTTTAAACGACAGGCTATTAACTATAGAAAATGAAACACTTATACCTGACATTTATAGCAACAGGCTCAATCGCAGTAACAGCTACTGTGTTACTGGTAGTTTAAACCTTCCTCTCCTGCGATAACAAAACGGTTTCTACATAGTAGTTTCCTGTATATTTTGTAAATTATGAATTTTTTGTGCAATTCCAACTATTTCTGTTCTTAACATGTCCTTTACTTTATCTCCTAGTATGAAAGTCGTAAATTATTCTCTTTTCTGGCGCTGTACTCTTGTATTTCCAAATAACTTAACTACTGTGTCTTTAAGTATCACACTATTTCCGAAACAAACTCATGAACATCTCGTAACTTAGGCAAACGTTTTGGGTGCCGCAGCATGCTGCATTGCGCAACAACAACGTAACGTCTAATGTTCGTTCCATTTTGGTTGTCTCTAGGTGCCAACCCCACCATAGTGAGAGTCAACCTCTTCGTCCGTACGCTCACCAAATTTGATGATCAAAATATGGTGAGTATGCCGTTCAAAGAATTTTTGTGCCTATTTATGTACACAAACAGCACATTTTAAGTTAACTACTTACTGTATCTACGTTCTACTTCGTAAATGAACATGCAGTCATAACAGGTACAGGAATGCGTTATCAGTCTGCAGACAAGTATGCACTGACAAATTTATTAACACAGAACTTAAAATTAAGTGTTAGGAAATCATTTTTGAAGATATTTATCTGGAGTGTAGCCTTGTACGAAAATGAAACAAGGATGGTAAACAGTTCAGACTAGAAGAGAATAGAAACTTTTTAAATGCGGTGCTATAGAAAAAAGATTGGGTTTCGAGGAAGTAGAGAAAGATCTTCAATCTCAATAGGTGTATGACAATCACAGGACATGGGTAGTCATATCAACAGTCAGCACTGTAGTTGTAAACTGTCGTAGCTACGTTGGGAAACATCCGAAGCTCCACGCATTAACAGAAATCACTGAAGCTCAAATCGTTACAGGTACCGAAAGCTGGCTAAAGACGGAGACAATTTCAGCCGAAATTTTCACAAAGGACCTAACGGAATCTTAAAGAAACGGATGGAAAGTCATCGACCAAAACACCAGTGATATCTGTCACTTCCCCAAGGAATTGTTGTAGGTACTCTGCTGTTCCTAACGTATATTAGTGATTATATTCTTGGTAGATGATTTTGTCATTTACTGTCTAGTAAACCAATCGCAAAATAATTTAGATATCTGTATCGTACGATTAATGAGAGCTGACCCCTAATGATAAAAAGTGTGAAGTCATCCACATGAGTACTAAAATCCGTTAAATTTTCGTTGTATGGTAAATCAAACAAATTTAAAGGCTGTCAGTTCTGCTAAGCACCTATGAGTTACAATTACGAACACTTTAAATTGGCGTGACCACATAAATAACATTGTGTGGAAGGGAAACCAAAGACTGCGTTTTATTGACAGAACATTTAGAAGATCCAAGAGATCTACTAAAGAGGCAGCCTACACTATGTTTTTCTGTCCAGTGCTAGAAAACTGATTTGCGTTATGGGATACTTACCAGATAGGATTGACGGAAGGCATCGAAAAAGCCCAGAGACGGGCAGTTCGTCTTGTATTATCGCGAAATGGATATGATAAGCGAGTTGGGGTCGCAATCATTAAATCAAAGGTGTTTCTCGTTTCGGCGAGATCTTTTCACGAGATTTCAATCACCAACTTTCTCCTGTCAATACGAACATATTTTGTTGTCGCCAGCCTACATAGTGAGGAATGATCATAGTAATAAAATAAGAGAAATCATAGCCCGTACGGAAAGATGTATGTGCTCATTTTTGCCACGCGTTCTTAGAGAGTGGAACTGTGGAGAAATAGTGTGAAGGTGGTTCGACGAACTGCAGAGTAGTCATGTAAATGTAGATATTGAAGATTGTTGGGTAGATAGAATAACTAATGATCGTACTGAATCGATTTTAGGAGAAAGGAAGTTTATACATGACTAAAAGAAAGGTTTAGTTGATGTGACACGTTCTTAGGCATCAAAGGTTCATGAGTTTGGTAACGGGGGGAGGACTTTAGAGGGAGATCAAAGATCCACTATAGCAAGCACGTCAAATGAATGTAGGATGCAGTAGTCATGCAGAGATAAACAGACTTGCACAGGATATAAAGTAGAGAGCTGCATCATACCAGACTGAAGACCATAGCAACGACATCGCAGGGTTAGCATTATTGTAAATTTCTGACGCTCGTAACACACGATAAAGCTCAGTTTCAGAACATGAATCTAAGAGGTTACAAAATGTCGCACAAGATTCACTTGTAGGATACAGCGAAACTGCAGATCCCATACAAAACAAATTGCAGGCAAAATACGTGTATGGTCTATATTTGAATACTGTTCAAATGTATAAGGCCCACATCTAGTCGAACTAACTGAGAACATCATCATGCACAGATTGGAGGTGTGACTGGTCATAGTCTTCTTTGACTGGCAAGGGTGTGTAACATGAATGTAGAAAAATCTTAAATTACATAAACTCGAAAAGAGACGCTGAATAGCTTCCTAAAAGCTGCTAAGAAAACTTCAAAAACAGTCTTTTAGGGTGTGTTTTACTACATGTGACTGTGTTAATAGTTTCTATGTTCAGCTGCATTTTATAACTTTTATGTATAATTTTTGACTACATGACGAAATCAACCAAGAAACATTTGAAGAAGGTGAAAGTAACTTTAAAGTTACAACAGATTCTAACAGCTAAGAGTTACAAAACTGAAAAATGAAGTTTATAAATAGAAAATGGGAAAATATTAATACAGTAAAAAATTTAATGAAGAATCCATTCAGATGATCTTCAGGGGCAAACTTGTTATAAATGGAGGTTGAGAAAGTAATTTAACAGCATTTCATGATGTTAGCTACGTCTTTAGACAAATCAACACACTCCAAAGAACCTTTTTCTCTGTGTGACACATACATTTTCCTGAACATTTCAGTAGTAAATAGACTCTGGTTTCTAAGAAAAATGTTCTAAAATAAGTTTCACATACTTTAATTACACCTTTGAACGATGTTTTCAATGTTATTAGCTCTCTCAAAACTAAATGTTCAGATTCATATTATGACTTCTGTAGTAAAATATTCAAACTTTATTTGACTGATTGTATCAGATTCTAGTAGTATATTCGCAGACAGTTAGGAACGCTGTTGTCAAGAAGAAAATAAACAATAATAAAAATTAAGAGATAAACGTCTTATTACTAGCATTTTAAGAACGTTTTGAAAACTTTATTTACAATGGAACTTTTAAACATCTAACAAAGGAAATTATCAGTAGTAAATAGTGTAGATGTAAGGCAGTCTGTCAACCGAACGGACCCTGTTTGCCTCTGCGGATGATATTTGTCAATAAATAAATCAAATATTAATAGCACTGGAAATATTTTGTGACATAAAAATAAGGCTTTTGATTCCGTGAGTCATTAAATCATCAAGCAAAAGTTAAAATATTATGCAATACTATACATAGTGTGGGTATGCCTTTTATTTAAACTCCATGTCAGGAAGCAATGTGTTTCAAATTAATTGCCTAGTAAGAGGCGGTCAGAATCTGCAGCAATTAGAGGTGGTGAACCACAGTGGTCTAATATGAATTCTCTATAGTTCCTGATACACATGCGAATAAATGAACTTACGCTTGCTCTCGCAGAATATGGAAGTTCGTCCTATTTTAGAGGTTGTAGATATACAGCAATAAAAATTAACACTAGTTGTCTTACTACAAAGGCAGCTAATAAATTTTTTAAAACTTCAGCATATGGTTATAAACATATGGATTAATTTTAAGTATTGACAAGACACAGCAACTTCAGATTAGTACATCTCATAGAACTCTACAACCAACTGAAATAGTTTTCTCAGTGAGTAGGATACAAGAAGAAGACAGTGTTAAGTTTTTGGGACTGCAGACAGAGCACTACCTGGTGTTATTAGAGGCTTTCCAGGCGGACAGGTTCTTGAAATGATTCTCGGATGAAACGTCGGATATCATAAAATTCGTGCACGCATGATTGCTGACTAGCAGGCAGTGTGGACACTGGTTCATTGGCACCGCTAATACCTAGTAGCGGCTGACAAAGCTTTGAAGTACAGTGTTCACGAATAGATGTTTCCTTAAAACTTATAACATCCACGATAACTATTAATCAAGCTTACAAAAATACCACAGCATTGCAGCTGCATTAACCAAAGTTACTGTCGTAGCCAAACATGCTATGGACAGACGTGAATCGACCATTTTAACACTGCGTGATTTCAGAAAGCCTTTACATGCTCTTGATTTTGATATATTATTTATTAAAACGAATCAGCTGAATTTTCCAAACTGTGCTATATATGTGACTAAAAAAAAGAGATGTCCGTGCCTATAAGTCAGAGAAGTCATCAGGAAAACATGTCGACTCTGGAGTACAGCAGGGTTCACTCCTTGAACCACTGCTTTTCTTTTTACGTTTCAATGACGTTTCATCTGTGCTTCACTCTTGTCACTTCGACTTATGTATTGATAATATTCAGTTGCATCAAAGCTAGAGCCCTGCGAAAATTGCTGCTGACGTATCATGTATGACTGATGGCCTTTGTTCAGTATCACGGGGTAGACAAAACTTGGGTTTAATCTAAGCCCTAAACAGTCTGTCGTCTTCCTCATTAACACACGAGAAGTTGATCCGCTGGCATTTTCATGAAACAGTTCCTCCAGTACTCCTTAATAGTGTCCAATCACCGTTTCAGAAAAAAGTAAAAAATCTTATAATCATGTATCAGCATTCAAATTGGGAAGAACAAATTACTGCAGCATGCAGGAGATCTCTATCTTGTCTACATGAAATCCAAAAATTTAGAAAAAAATATTTACTCCTCAAAAAAAAAAAAATTGTCCAGTCTTCTGTCTTGCCTGATCTTTATTGTTGTGATGTTCTTCAACACGGCACAAATAGTGGAGAGACGACTCGAGCAGACACGCTCTGAATATTTCACTGTTTATTTGAGTCTGGCGCTCTCAGTACTTGCCTCACATGTTAAACACCTATCATTGTGCCATAGCTGCAACACCAGAGCGGATACGGCGAGCATCTTAGCTATACTACTGTCTAACATTAAATCTTTCTCAGTCTCTCTCTCCTTTTCAGCCATACGACTGTGGAACAAATTACACTGTAATCGCCATTTTACCTAGCCTGCAGTTAGGAAAAGATTAAAAAGTTATCTTTTATCATCGACGAAGCTTCCTTGCCGGCATATTCCAGCTGTTTTCTTTCCGTCCAGCAAGGAACCACTATTTATGTCACATTGGAAACTATCAGTGCTTTTCTCATACGTTTAAATTTCTGTTTTCTTCTTTCCATATCATTTCTCGCCCAGACGAGCTCTATCCCAAGTTTAATTACTTCTGTACTGTTGCGCTACGTTTCTGTTCGATGTCACTACTCACACCTGACACGAACATTATGAGCAAATTGCCTAATACGAGGGTTGGATCTTTAATAGTGGCAACTATTTATTTACAGCTCGTACAACATACACTCCTGGAAATTGAAATAAGAACACCGTGAATTCATTGTCCCAGGAAGGGGAAACTTTATTGAAACATTCCTGGGGTCAAATACATCACATGATCACACTGACAGAACCACAGGCACATAGACACAGGCAACAGAGCATGCACAATGTCGGCACTAGTACAGTGTATATCCACCTTTCGCAGCAATGCAGGCTGCTATTCTCCCATGGAGACGATCGTAGAGATGCTGGATGTAGTCCTGTGGAACGGCTTGCCATGCCATTTCCACCTGGCGCCTCAGTGGGACCAGCGTTCGTGCTGGACGTGCAGATCGCGTGAGACGACGCTTCATCCAGTCCCAAACATGCTCAATGGGGGACAGATCCGGAGATCTTGCTGGCCAGGGTAGTTGACTTACACCTTCTAGAGCACGTTGGGTGGCACGGGATACACGCGGACGTGCATCGTCCTGTTGGAACAGCAAGTTCCCTTGCCGGTCTAGGAATGGTAGAACGATGGGTTCGATGACGGTTTGGATGTACCGTGCACTATTCAGTGTCCCCTCGACGATCACCAGTGGTGTACGGCCAGTGTAGGAGATCGCTCCCCACACCATGATGCCGGGTGTTGGCCCTGTGTGCCTCGGTCGTATGCAGTCCTGATTGTGGCGCTCACCTGCACGGCGCCCAACACGCATACGACCATCATTGGCACCAAGGCAGAAGCGACTCTCATCGCTGAAGACGACAAGTCTCCATTCGTCCCTCCATTCACGCCTGTCGCGACACCACTGGAGGCGGGCTGCACGATGTTGGGGCGTGAGCGGAAGACGGCCTAACGGTGTGCGGGACCGTAGCCCAGCTTCATGGAGACGGTTGCGAATGGTCCTCGCCGATACCCCAGGAGCAACAGTGTCCCTAATTTGCTGGGAAGTGGCGGTGCGGTCCCCTACGGCACTGCGTAGGATCCTACGGTCTTGGCGTACATCCGTGCGTCGCTGCGGTCCGGTCCCAGGTCGACGGGCACGTGCACCTTCCGCCGACCACTGGCGACAACATCGATGTACTGTGGAGACCTCACGCCCCACGTGTTGAGCAATTCGGCGGTACGTCCACCCGGCCTCCCGCATGCCCACTATACGCCCTCGCTCAAAGTCCGTCAACTGCACATACGGTTCACGTCCACGCTGTCGCGGCATGCTACCAGTGTTAAAGACTGCGATGGAGCTCCGTATGCCACGGCAAACTGGCTGACACTGACGGCGGCGGTGCACAAATGCTGCGCAGCTAGCGCCATTCGACGGCCAACACCGCGGTTCCTGGTGTGTCCGCTGTGCCGTGCGTGTGATCATTGCTTGTACAGCCCTCTCGCAGTGTCCGGAGCAAGTATGGTGGATCTGACACACCGGTGTCAATGTGTTCTTTTTTCCATTTCCAGGAGTGTAGATACGTGTTGCAAAGTTTTACTGACCTTCAAGGTAGTCACCAGCATTGTGTATAACCCGTTGCCAGGGATGAGAAGTCGTAGGATACTCTTAGCAGTGCCAGTTGTGTTGACAGTTCGAGCGGCGCGGTCTGTTGCCCGACGAATTTGTAGCAGTTCTGAAGCGAATGCCGTGAAGTGTTTCCTTGAGTTTAGATACTGAGTTGAACTCACGAGGGATTAAGTCAGGGGAGTGCAGTCGGTGGTATAGCACTTATCAGCCTCATCAGTCAAACAAATCACTAACACACTTATCTATGTTGTACGAGCTATAAATAAATAGTTGCCACTATTAAAGTTCCAACCCTCGTATAATACGGGTAAGATTACCATTTCTTAGATTCCTTACATTCATTATTATAAATATCATTATTATTTTTGCGGTCATTACCATTACATACAGCGTGAGAAAAAGGGAGATACCCAGAAGACATGCTGAGATCGAGCTGCAACTCTGTTCACGTACTCAACATCGGCAGGTTTCGTAAATTATCAAATTTGCAATTCTCTATTACACTTACAACGGCTGTACAAGTGTATTATGTTGTTCGTATAACCTGGCTTGGTAGGGTGTATAATGGGTGTGAACAGCGTCAAATGTTGAGTGGTCACTGAGAACGACAGGGAGATGCCGCGTATACGAATGAGGTAGCCTTATCAGCGCCTGAGTTTGGATGGGGCCTCCGTTTGGCCAGGTGGTTAAATCGTGGAATATCCAGATTTGTATAGAATTCGGGTGTGACAGTGTCCGATGTTGGACTGCATGGGGAAATGAGGGTATGCATACCCCTCGTCAAGGTTCCGTCCGACCACGTGTAGACACAACAAGGGAGGATCGCCGTTTTGAGCACCAAGCATATCGTTACCCCTTCACATCTGCACCTGCTATCCGGGAACAGGTAATGGATTGCCAGCAACATTCTGCGTCATCTCACACCATTAATTGCAGACTAGGAGCAGCCGGGCTAACGAAATACCGTCCGATGCGCAGGCTGCGGTTAACACAACACAGATAGCTTCGTTTGGAGTGGTGTCGTGAGGACTGCTGCTGAGTGGCAGCGACGAACCGCAGTCCAGCGCTATCGTTGGCGAGAATAGTGGCGAGCTGGGGAGAGGTGCCATTCTTCCAATGTTTTGGAAAGACACAGCAGTGTTACCCTTAGCGTCATGTGTGGGGAGCCACCGGGTACGACTTCTGGTCAGAGCTGAAATGACAAGGAATTCTGGCCGCACAACAGTACGTTACGGACGTCCTCTGTCTTGATGCGCTTCCCATTATGCGACATTATCATAGTGCCATTTTGAAACAGGATGTTGCTCGTCCACGCATGGTTCGTGTCTCTGTGAACTGTCTGCCTGATAACATATGTTTCTGAGTGGGGTCCGCCTCTAGCAAAACACAATTTTGTTTTTTGTCCCAAACATCTTTCACTGCAGTTCAGAATCATCAGTGGTTCTTTTATTGTTATGGCTGTTAAACATAAGGAATGTTCTTTACTGTTTGAATATATACAAATGTTGTTGTTGTTGTTGTCTTCAGTCCTGAGACTGGTTTGACGCTGCTCTCCATGCTACTCTATCCTGTGTAAGCTTCTTCATCTCCCAGTACTTACTGCAACCTACAACTTCTGAATCTGCTTAGTGTATTCATCTCTTGGTCTCCCTCTACGATTTTTACCCTCCACGCTGCCCTCCAATGCTAAATTTGTGATCCCTTGATGCCTCAGAACATGTCCTACCAACCGGTCCATTCTTCTAGTCAAGTTGTGCCACAAACTCCTCTTCTCCCCAATTCTATTCAATACCTCCTCATTAGTTATGTGATCTACCCATCTAATCTTCAGCATTCTTCTGTAGCACCACATTTCGAAAGTTTCTATTCTCTTCTTGTCCAAACTATTTATCGCCCATGTTTCACTTCCATACATGGCTACCCTCCATAGAAATACTTTCAGAAATGACTTCCTGACACTTAAATCAATACTCGATGTTAACAAATTTCTCTTCTTCAGAAACGCTTTCCTTGCCATATACAAATATGAGTTTCTAAATCGTAATTACAGGTTTTTGAGGAGCACATAAACCTGTAATTACGATTTAGAAACTAATATTTGTATATATTTAAACAGTAAAGAACATTACTTATGTTTAACAGCCATAACAATAAAAAAACACTGATGATGCTGCAACTGCAGTGAAACATGTCTGGAACAAAAAACAAAATTGTGTTTCGCTGAAGGCGGATTCCACTCAAAAACATGTGTTATTGTTAAAGCAAACACAGACAAAAAACTTCAACATCAAGATGATTGTGTGCCTGATGTTGAGGCACTCCGTGCCCAGTAAGATCCCCAGCTACCTCCGACACAACATACGAGGCAGCAGCTCAGACGTCCCAGTGCCAATATCCAGAACATTAAGGACCGTTGACATTAGTTGCCTCAATAGAGGATACAACGGTTTTATGACACAGTTCCGAAACGCATCCTGGCCAGAGGAAGTGCATCTTACTGGTAAATAGGTTAATAATGACAAGTTTCTTGTAAATTTGGCGCAATTTTGTCATCACTGAAATAACGCCACATACGTTTCAATCCGTGCTGTTTGATTTCGATTGCTTCTCACTTTCTGGTTGATTTTTTTATTTATTTATTCATTTTACAATTCTCCTGCATCATACTAATTGCAGCGTTGACTCATTAAGGGTGTCTGGTTAGATGTAAGACGAAATAAACGAATAAATAAAAATAAGTAAATAAATTTAAAATAGCAGCCTTGTTGAAACAGCATCGTTGGTTACATTTACTGAGGCTGTGGTGCCCATGCCGAGAAAGGTAAGAACAAAAAATGTATCCCACCCACTGGAGTACACGGGCTCCGTTGCTCCAGGTGCCTCAATACTGCTTTTACGTCGTCTTTAATAGCGCAGATGACTACGACGGACGTGGAAAAAGTATTGAATCCTGTTCGTTGAAAATTACTGTCGGCTTAGAATTTTGTTGACCGAAGTAATCCGGGGGAGAAAAGGTTTGCAAACTCATGACACAGATCATCAAGGACCTGAACATACTATTTTGATTACCCTATTGACATGTTCATTTATTGAGATTCAAAATAATCAAATACGCCTAATCCGAACTTATTTACAGACATTTGGAATGAAAATACTAAGAATAATAACATGTGAACAACTCTTCTGTACGACACCCCACACGAATATTTTGCCTTGTTGGACATCGGTCGATCACTGTACCTTAACTAACGTCGTTGCATTATTGTAAACACAATTTAGACGAATGAATATTAGAGAAATTCACGAACTTGTGTAGAACAAATATAGTTTTACTCTGCAAACCTATCACTAACTTTTTCGTCTTGCCTGTTTCCGAGCTCAGCGTGATCGTGACGCAGCCTGCAGCTGGTGTGCCGTTGGTGGACAGTGCACAATGGCGCGTAGTGCGGCTGCGGCAGACACTGAGGACGAGGCCTATCTTCGTGGCACTTTCTGCAGTATCGATGAAAACCGAGTTTAGCAATCTACATCTACATCTACATCTACATCTACATCCATACTCCGCAAGCCACCTGACGGTGTGTAGCGGAGGGTACCTTGAGTACCTCTATCGGTTCTCCCTTCTATTCCAGTCTCGTATTGTTCGTGGAAAGAAGGATTGTCGGTATGCCTCTGTGTGGGCTCTAATCTCTCTGATTTTATGCTCATAGTCTCTTCGTGAGATATACGTAGGAGGGAGCAATATACTGCTTGACTCTTCGGTGAAGGTATGTTCTCGAAACTTCAACAAAAGCCTGTACCGAGCTACTGAGCGTCTCTCTTGCAGAGTCTTCCACTGGAGTTTATCTATCATCTCCGTAACGCTTTCGCGATTACTAAATGATCCTGTAACGAAGCGCGCTGCTCTACGTTGGATCTTCTCTATCTCTTCTATCAACCCTATCTGGTACGGATCCCACACTGCAGAGCAGTATTGAAGCAGTGGGCGAACAAGCGTACTGTAACCTACTTCCTTTGTTTTCGGACTGCACTTCCCCAGGATTCTCTCAATGAATCTCAGTCTGGCATCTGCCCTACCAACAATCAACCTTACATGATCATTCCATTTTAAATCACTCCTAATGCGTACTCCCAGATAATTTATGGAATTAACTGCTTCCAGTTTCTGACTTGCTATTTTGTAGCTAAATGATAAAGGATCTATCTTTCTATGTATTCGCAGTACATTACACTTGTCTACATTGAGATTCAATTGGCATTCCCTGCACCATGCGTCAAATCGGTGCAAATCCTCCTGCATTTCAGTACAATTTTCCATTGTTACAACCACTCGATATACCACAGCATCATCTGCAAAAAGCCTTAGTGAACTTCCGATGTCATCCACAAGGTCATTTATGTATATTGTGAATAGCAACGGTCCTATGACACTCCCCTGCGGCACACCTGAAATCACTCTTACTTCGGAAGACTTCTCTCCACTGAGAATGACATGTTGCGTTCTGTTATCTAGGAACTCTTCAATCCAATCACACAATTGGTCTGATAGTCCATATGCTCTTACTTTGTTCATTAAACGATTGTGGGGAACTGTATCGAACGCCTTGCGGAAGTCAAGAAACACGGCATCTACCTGTGAACCCGTGTCTATGGCCCTCTGTGTGTCGTGGACGAATAGCGCGAGCTGGGTTTCACACGACCGTCTTTTTAGAAACCCATGCTGATTCCTACAGAGTAGATTTCTAGTCTCCAGAAAAGTCATTATACTCGAACATAATACGTGTTCCAAAATTCTACAACTGATCGACGTTAGAGATATAGGTCTATAGTTCTGCACATCTGTTCGACGTCACTTCTTGAAAACGGGGATGACCTGTGCCCTTTTCCAATCCTTTGGAACGCTACGCTCTTCTAGAGACCTACGGAACACCGCTGCAAGATGGGGGGGGGGGGGGGGGGGCAAGTTCCTTCGCGTACTCTGTGTAAAATCGAACTGGTATCATCAGGTCCAGCGGCCTTTCCTCTCTTGAGCGATTTTAATTGTTTCTCTCTATCCCTCTGTCGTCTATTTCGATATCTACCATTTTGTCATGTGTGCGACAATCTAGAGAAGGAACTACAGTGCAGTTTTTCTCTGTGAAACAGCTTTGGAAAAAGACGTTTAGTATTTCGGTCTTTAGTCTGTTATCCTCTGTTTCAGAGGACGCAGACGCGATCTCTGCGACGCAGTGGCAAGCACCTGAGTGAACCTGCCACTTGCAGGGCCGGCCCTTCGTGTCGCGCTGGGTCTCGCAAGACCCTGTGGCCTTGGAAAATCGGCAGGCCCAGTGGGACGTAGTTGAGGGTCTCGCTAATGGCTACGGACGCGGCATGTCTGACGGTGTGGTCGATTATACCTCAGAATCGAATCGGGATGTAATTATCAGCACCACAAATTTCCCCTCGCTGCTCTTTCCAGAATCAAGTTAAAGATTTATGTTTACAGACATGCTGCTGCTTTGTCTCTTCTTTTGGTGAGGGTGTTTATCAGATTTCTTTCCTCGACTAATTCTTCTGCTCTTACTCATACTCAGCCCGCATATATATTTTTGTTACACTGTTGAGTAGTGCGCCATTTCTGGTGTTTAGAATCCCCTCTTCCGGTTCTCCAGTGGTCTGCTCAGCATTTCCTTACAGTATTGGGTGCCATTTCAGTACCACTTTCCTCAGTATTTGGCACCAGGATAAATCGTCTATTCACACATCATTCTATATCTGCGTCACTCTACCTGTGTTCAGATTTTCTCCGAGCTCGTTGTGTAATCTTGCTTCCTGTGAAACTTCTGCCATCTGCGATTTTGATGTTAACAGCACGGCTACTCTCCATTATCGTACTCTTCACAATTTTCGGCTTTCTCTGTTCTTGTACGTAGCCCGTTAATTAAGTCCTACAGAAATTAGTATAACCTTGACCATTCAAATGTCACTTAAGGAAACAAATTAGCTTGAGTCGCCCGATAAAATATAGAAGTAGATTAACACTTCCCCATATACAAAATTTGTTGAATAACCAATGCAAAAGCTGGAAACGCAGTTCGCGGAAAACCTATTCACGATGAATTCTTTGACAGGACACTGAAAAATCTGAGCTCTCATATATTACTGCATAAGACGTCTGTTAACCGTTAGAGTTCCCGTGCCGTGGCTCCAGTCACTAAGTGCGACTGCTCTGGCTTCTGCCAGTATGGTTTGTGACCAGTCAGCTTGGCCAAGCGGTTAAAGGTGCTACAGTCTGGAACCGTGTGACCACTACGGTCGCAGGTTCGAATCCTGCCTTGGGCATGAATGTGTGTGATGTCCTTAGGTTAGTTAGGTTTAAGTAGTTCTAAGTTCTAGGGGACTGATGACCTTAGAAGTTAAGTCCCATAGTGCTCAGAGCCATTTGAACCATTTGAACCAGTCAGCTGCTGTTCGAATATAAGGAACGGGGTTACGGTTCTTGCACAGAAAACACGTATTTCTCATAATATATACTACGTGAAGGGGAGAAAATGCAATATACCCGATTTGTAGGAGCGACTTTTTCGTTACTCAGTGGTCTACGAAGATCAAAACGTAAAATAGGTAAGGTCGCTATTGTGTTACGGAGATTCCATTAAACCTACCCTTAAGTAAGAATTCGAAAACAGTTGTCTTAAGACTATGTTGTGCATTGAAGTATTCTCCCTCCTAATGTATCATTTGCACTAGTGATTAAAACTACTGAACAAAAAATGAGAGCATATTTACTGAATAGCAAACAGATAGGTTGCGGAACAAGTGAACCTTTATCACAAAACACCTCCAGTGCTTTCGAAATATGTAATCAGCAAATTCTGAAACCTAAAATATAATCATAGAACAAGGCCCATGGGTTTACACAGCTGTCATACTTTCGAGACTTCCTGACAATTTAAAATTGTATGGCGGGCTGGGATCGAATTTGGCACCTTTGGCTGTGTCTGGCAAATGCTCTATCGACTGAGTTATCCAAATACGACTGAAGACCCGCCCCCACAGTTTTACTTCCATCATTATCTCATCTCCTACCTTCCAAACTTCACAAAAGTTTCTCTGCACGTCTTGTGGGACTACCCCACTCGTGGAAGAAAGAATACTGCGAGATGTGATGTAGGCACAACTAGAATAAAAAACAATCATTCTGGAAAATTCATTCTGTCTCACATGGTTGTCAGCGAAGTGGTGTGTTCTGTTTGATGTTGCTCTAATTGATTCCTGAATAAGAACTCCACAGAGAGATGTATAACGATTGAAAGGGAGCAGTTATTCTATCCTATACACGAGCTCACCAAGATTCAGTCTAAAGCCCTCGGTGTTCATTCGTTTTGAAGCATATCGCTTTCTGAAATTTGTACACGACAACAGCTCGATTCCAATAGGCCTTGATGTCCATAAGTAAAAGTCTGATCGAAGTGTATTTCTGAAAACCCACAAATGTGTTTTCTGTGCCTCATCTATGAACCTCAGTCCGATATCATCATTCCCCGCGGCACCATGAAATCGGTTTCTTTCCTTCAACTAACTAACACGATGCTCTCTCACACTAACATCCCACCAAAATTTTCTTGTGATTGTGTCGGTTGTAGTTTGTGTTTGACGGCTTCAATAAGTGTGAAACTGTGCAAGTAGCTTTTTGATGGCATTATAACTAAAGTTCAAACAACTCTGAGGCATTTGGGTATAGCAAGTTGCTTTCCGTTTTCTCTGAAACACGTGTCCATGCGAATCAATGTCTTTCATTTACAGACAACTGATTTACGGCTGGATACGAAATCTTGATGGTCAGATCAATGAGTTTCTGTTTCTAATTTCTCTATCTATTTTCCTCTTTTCTGATTATTAATTTTTGGACTCTATTCTATGACAAATAATTACCTAACATTTTCGGAAACAACAAAGGTTCCAATATAGCGCACTTTTGTATCAAACATTGTTTTTCCCCAACTGTCGACAAGTTAGTACATCTTGTGCATTAGATGAGTCAATACCGTCCACCTCGTGTGTAACTCAAATGCTTTCGATATTACGAAGTTTCAGGGGTGAAGCAGAAGGTAAATGTTTCAAACAGAGGTAAGAGTCCCTGGTCCGGAAACAATCCAGTCGGAAATTAGAAGTTAAAATCATTCTCACGCCTCTAACAATGGAATGCATGTATTCGTACTGTTTTTGCTGAGATTTTAGGCTAGGCAACTTTCAGAGGCCGTAGTATGGACCAAAACAAGAAAAAATGGCTAGTAAACGTGGGATTTAAAATGCGTGTCTAAAGAGCTATGAGAGCTTGTTCGCCTTCGATATTGCGAAACACATCTCTTCTACTGCTAGCCCTTTCGTTTCCGAAGGAGGTAGTGTGGACCAAAATAAGAAAACAGTCCAGTAAAAAGGGCTCTGAAGTGTGTATCTTATGAGCTACTATCACTGGATCATCTCCGCTGACGTGAAACCATCACTTAAGATATGCATTTTAGAGTTCATACTTACTGGTCCTTTTTTCTTTATTTTGGTCCATGCTACCTACTCGAAATACATGGAAACCAAAGATCTTGCAATAGAAGATATGTTTTTCACTGTATCGAAGATGAACAAGTGCTTACAGGTCTTGAGTTCTGCATTCTAAAGCCCATATTCAAGAGACAATTATTTCTTTGTTTTGGTCCATGCTACCACCTCTAAAAGATGCCCACTAACGGGTCTCAGCAACAGCAGTTCCGGCACGTGTATTCCACTATCAGAGGTAACAGGACGGTTTTCGCTTATAACCTTCGACCCAATCGTTTCTGGACCAGGGTCCCTTACCTCGAATTAATGCATTTTCTCTTCTGCGTCATCCCTGAAAGTCTGTAAAATCATTCCGGAATCACCTTGTATAGTTTTACTTTTACGTACTCGCAACAGAAGTATGTCCGTGATCTCAGCTTTACGAAAGACATTTCCATGGAAGCATAGTCAAGCAAGAAGTAGAACACGTTATCTCATTCTAAAACTCTGTTTCCCACTAATGTTGAACGCTTGCAAGTTCCACATCCTTCTCAAGGATGTCGTGCACCTGCATTGCCGGACACATTTCCCTTGCTAATATCCTCTTTAACGTTTATTGGATTACACTTCAAAATAATTTGGTGTGTATTCACGTATTGTTATTAGTCGTAGCCATCAGTTTTTAACATATTATTTGACTTGCCTTTTTGAAACATTTATGTACTTCACTGGATTACATTGCTGAATGGTAATTCGTGGAGTTTTAAGGGCGTAAAGAGACATTAAAGCATTCGTGCACGGATAGAAACGTGACAGATAACTAGTGTTTAATTTTTGAATCTATGCAGACTGGCGACATGTCTCTGTGTTGCAGGAATTCGAAACGCAGATAACATTCAAGGAACAGTGGACGGACGCGAGGCTAAAATTCAACGACTTAGGAGGTTTGTACCGTTCATACTTCATTTACCTCAATTTAAATCGCCGTTTCTTTTCTTCTTCTTTCCTGTCGACGTAAGGCGCCAACATGAGCAGAGAAAATGTCACAAACGGAACGGACGGTATCTTAAACAGAGAGAGACAAAAAGAAGGAAAAACTGTGATAAGTACAGAAATACAGCAGATAAATGAACCAGATTATCTTAAGTCCCTGGACACTATACAAGATAGAAATATTGCTACTCGGACAGTTAAGCTGTTTACGTATGTAATTATGCATGTGTCTGTTAATGTGATGATATTCTCCATTACCTATCCCTCTAACGTAATCTCTTAATCGCAACATAAATGCAGATTCCCATAACTCTGTACTGTAAGTGTTTCTCATGGTGTAGCTTTCCACTCACCGCTTCCTCGCCCGCCTGATTATCATATTTTGTTTGCTTTAGCGTACGTCCGTCTGCTTCATTCATCTCACATTTCTTTCCACTTTAGTACTCTATAGTATATAGTTTCATTTCGTATCTTATTTAACCATTCACATTTTACCATCTATTTGTAGCTACACGTTTTAAATATTAATTCTTCTATTTACTCTCTCCATATTTCATAAATGCTCGAATTCGTTCTCGAACGTTAAACATAATTTCAGGAATTTCTTCTTCCATTCTATAAAGATAATTTTTTGAAAAATGTAATTTTTTACAATTTATAAAAGGCTGCTTCACTCATGCCATTTGTTTTTTCTTTCTTCTATCTTTCATGGTGTTAGATATTCAAGACCCATTTCCATTATTTTTCATTGCTTCTAATAAGCTGACAATCATTCTCTTCTTATTTATATTTATTTATTTATCTTATGAGGACGAGTGGAGGAGTGAAGGGGAGATTATTATCACAAACGTTTTGTTTATTGGTCATAAATGTGAGCAGGATATAGTTCATGTGAATACATATACTACCGCATTTCTCTTGCTGGTGCAGCTACCTCCTAGTATGCCTTGTACTTCTTTCCGTTCCATGGTCTTTACAGCATTTGGTAGAGCTATGGAGGGACTTTATCTCGGAAGTCCTCCTCCGCCATACCCAAAGACTTGTAAAACACGGATATCTCATGCGGATGAATCTGAGGTACGTATTTGTTTAGTAGCAAATGGCAACAATCCACAGATGATTTCTGCATATGTTCTATTTACTTGTAAAAATTACTTTCTCCTTTCCATGCTCATGTTTCTGCCACAGTATTTGTTCCTAGCAAGTTCTTATGCTGGCAGAAAACATCTGTTGAGGTAGAACACGCACAGACGTAAAACGTTTCAAGATGGGCCCTTGCTCTCTGCTTCTTAAACTTGTAGATTTAGTAGGTAGTGCTGTAAGACTCGTAAAAGTGCTGTTGTTTGACAACTGTTTAGTGCGCTTCTTGCCGTGTACTAAAACCAAACGAAATGTTTTTCACTACTCAGGCCATATCGTAGAAACCGCGATGTCTTTCGATATAATAAATCAGTGAACACCTTATGGATCACAACTTCTTTTATTACCAATTACAGTTTTCAATGTGCGCTGCAGGTCATCTTCAGGTGTGCCGCAGCATAGTGCAGTTTGTTAACATTGGTATAAGACGGCTATTGACAAACTACACTTCGCAGCGCCAGACCTGAAAATATTCTGCAACGCGGACGGAAATCGGCAGTCGGTAATAAATGAAAATGTGATTCAGACAGCCGGCCGGAGTGGTCGAGCGGTTCTAGGCACTACAGTCTGGAACCGCGCGACCGCAACGGTCGCAGGTTCGAATCCTGCCTCGGGCATGGATGTGTGTGATGTCCTTAGGTTA
Source organism: Schistocerca nitens (assembly GCF_023898315.1). Lineage (NCBI taxonomy): Eukaryota > Metazoa > Arthropoda > Insecta > Orthoptera > Acrididae > Schistocerca > Schistocerca nitens. Next base: position 477,322,808 of record NC_064614.1, on the reverse strand, counting down.
GTTAGGTTTAAGTAGTTCTAAGTTCTAGGGGACTGATGACCTCAGAAGTTAAGTCCTGTAGTGCTCATAGCCATGTGAACCATTTTTTTGTGATCCAGACAGCGTTTGTTCACTTATTATAAAATGTTTTCAAATGGTTCAAATGGCTCTGAGCACTATGGGGTTTAACATCGGAGCTCGTGAGTCCCCTAGAACTTAGAACTATTTAAACCTAACTAACCTAAGGACAGCACACGCATCCTTGCCCGAGGCAGGATTCGAACCTGCGACCGTTGCGGTCGCTCGGTTCCTGACTGAAGCGCCTACAACCGCTCGGCCACTTGGCCGGCTATAAAATGTTTTACTTCGTGAAATTACTTTGGCGACTTTCTTCAAGAAAGCCACATGATCCTTACGGGACACAGTTCAATTTCATCCAGTCACGTAACATCTGAGCCGGTCACCGCGAAGGAAGCGCATAATCTTCACATCAGCGTTAGAATGATAATATCTACCATCTACCACTGGTGTATGAATGTATCTACGTGGCTTACATTTTCAGTGTAGTCAGTTGATGTTAAGAAATGGCAATTCTGACCCAAATGCGGAAGCTGATAGCCAAATTTTTTTTTTTAAATCTCGTCTTTAGGGAGAAAAGTCAGTGAAATCGTCATAATTAGCAGTTTATTATGAAACCAAGATGATTAAGTTGAACAATTGACTTGGCGGATTTAGGAGGAATACCTTAGTCATCCTAAACACGTAAATAGTGGATCGAAAAAGACTGACAGAGCGCAGCTGTAGCTCAGCTTACGTGATATAAAGGCAGGGAGATATTCTCAAACGCAGTGGTAGTGCCACAAACACTAATGAAACTGAAATGTACAAACAGTATAATGTCCGAAGGAGCACTGCATCGTTGTGCTTTACAAGACAGGCACTGCAATATCCGCTGCAACATCCACACTGCAATTAAAATGTCCTCGTCTGTACGGGAATTACATGTGTGTACGAGTACAGGTTGAGACGCAGGAACAACGACGTATGGAAGTTTGGGGCTGACTGTGAGTCGTGCGCGGGTAGCCAAACGGTTAAGGCGGCCGATCGCGGAAAGCGGGAAATCCTGGTTCGAATTCCGGTCCGTCACGAATTTTGGTTCTCGTCATTCCCTTACACAGCTGATGGTCGTTCGTATTCGAAACTGGAAGTAAACCGAAATACCTCGCGGAGATGTAACAGCTTACGCGCAGTCCAGATTTTAAAAAAAAAAATCAGTCGTGAACTGATCTCAACTTTGGTATTTATCTGTCATTGCTCATTGAACAAACTGCTTCTTTTGCAAAATTTAAGTTACGGTTACTCTATCAGGAGTTTCGTAACACTGAATACAACAGAACAACACAAATTAACGACGCCGTATATGAAATGCCGCGCTGATTAGAATAATTAGACAAATAACACAGTAACGAAAGACCAACAGTAATAATAATATGGCTACGATTTCATTCACGATTAAGCCCAGTCTAATTTCAACTGTTTCCCTGATTACAGAGTCCCAATAGTTCGATGCGTCGGCAAGAATTCTCAATTGTTGAAACGTAATCTTGTGTTTATTTTAACAGGCTGTGGTCGGCCACCGTTGATTTTTCGAAATTCTTATATTCAAATTGACGTTTACGCTCATCACAGAGAATGGCAAGAGTCCTCATAGACTGACACACGTATCTACTGTCACACTCGCAAGGAATTAGTCTGTGTGAGAACAACTTTGATACAGACACCGACCATGGCTTTGAAACGCATGGAAGCGAGAGCCTGTTAAAGAAAGAGCTCAGGAGAAAACTTCTCATAGTTTATCACTCCAGTACCTAGCGCTGCTGCAGCCGAACTGGACAGCAGGCGTAGACGTTATCTACGTAGGCAGGGGGCACCAGCTCTACATACTTCATCTCCCCGATGTAGTTCAGCCAATCAGACACCGTTCTCTGGGAGGAGGGGGGGAGGGGTTGTGGACCATACTTTGGCTTGTGGAGTGTGTATGTAGACTCGGACGTAGAAAAAAGTGGAAGAAGCCTCGCCAGTTTCAGACAGTCAGATTTTGCCTCCGGACGATGATGATGAAGGCGATCATCTAAAACTTGGGATTCTATCCGAACTTAAAGCGGCAAGTTTACTGTGAACGTCTCATCCAAGAAATAATAATGGTTGTCTTGACTTTAGTTCGTGAATAGCACAGTTAGAGAAAAAATGCCTATCGATGCGTAATTAAACTGCAAAAACTGGAGCTATTCAGTTATGATTTATAGCTTTGCGCTAGCCTTCGTATCGAATATTACCATCGAAATTTTATCAAATTTAATATTTTCAGAATTTTTGAAAGTAGCATTTGTTTTAGACAATGCTTAAATAATTTAGTGAGTTTATATAAAAAAAGGTTTTATGGTCTTTTTGATTTCATTAACCGTTAAGTCACATCTAATATGGAAGGAGGCGGTTCAATTTAAAATTATCTTCTCTATCTGTGAATGTTTAGTAATAAATGCATGATCTTGTCATTACAAAATATATTCTGCAATCCTTAAGTTTACTGGTATTTTATTCTCATTATCTATGATCAGCATTCTCTTCTGGTCCGTACATTTTTTTCTTAAGATTCTAGTTGTGATCATGCTGTTGTAGTTCAGAGCAATACTTGGAATCACAGCTTGACAGATGGAACAGCCACAGGTGCCTGCGTAATAAGAAATATTTCATAATTATTTAAAGTGAAACCACGGTGTTCAGTAGATATGCACGTGATTACAAGTTGTCATTATTCTGATATACTGTAACAACATGATCAAAATTTTAATAACGAAGAAAATAGTGACATTAAGATACTTTAAATAAAGTAGATACTAAAACGATTATGTAAAGTACAAGGGCAGTGTCAACACTTAGGGATGACTTTCAGTTATTACAACAATAAACTTCATTATCAGAGGAATAGTGTTATTGACCCAACTGAACACTTTATGATATTTTATGATAAATCGCAGTTCAGTGATAAGTTACAATAATTAATTACGTGTATCGTAGGGGTGTTATTTGCTAAATAAACGTTATATACTTTTCTTTAAAAGATTTTCTGTTTCATTATAAAAAAAGTACTATGATGTTTCATAGTACGATAATGATTAAGGTAAATTATATAAATGATTAGATTTCTACATCATCTTAAATTCCATTACGTTTGTGTATCTTCCATTTTACACAATTTTAATTAAAATACATTCCACTATATAATGGAGTACTATCCAATCTACAACACTAAAATAAACAAAAGTTTAGAAAACTGATCAGAAATCGATAACTTTTCAGTAGAAAATCTCTTGTAATAACAAGTCAACAACGTGACATAAGTAAAATACGTACAAGTAGATTTCCGTTGTATCTTATAACATTTAGACAGGGCAAAACTACGTGCTCCACAAGCTGAGTATGGTACCAGTTTCTGTTCCTTCATGTTCTTATTGTTCCAAAAGGGAATTCCAAAAAGCGATTATTTCCAGATCTATTGCTCATATTTAATGAGGTTTGTAGCTACATTCACCGACATTTACGACTAAATTATCTTTTCTGAAATTATTGTTTTTCACTTTAGCTATTTATTTGTAGCTGTTTTTTAAAATTAGATTTTTTTTTTTCAAAATACGTTGTTTATTTGACAAATTTTGTTGATATTACATCTTACCTGCTTATGAACCTTACTGTATAGCAACATCACTGTTCTGCGTTTTATGAGAGATACATAATGTTTCTGACTTAGCAACCTGCCTAGTCGAAATGCATGAATGTAGTTCTTTCTGTAGAATGTTCCAATATGGAGTCAACCTGTATTTTTACATATGACTTTTTAATTTAGAATTTTGGTTTATTAACAGTACCTCTGTGAATTGGCTTTTTACTATTCCTATCCTCTTTATACATATTGCACAAGAATTTTTCAAAAAATATATTATTACGGTTTTAAACATGGCTGTTACTCAGCATCTGTATACTAGTTTCAACATAGGATGATACAGCTAACTGGTTTGCTGTATAATCCTATGTTGAAATCTATTATTATTAACTAAACTGAAAATGAAAAAGTTAATTTTTGCGTTGTTGTCAGATACTTTGTGCACAGAAGTAAAAAATAATAAAAAACAAGCCGTTGGTAAGAAAATTATTGTAACAGTTTATGAGAACCTTATTAATGACGGAAACTTGGCATTGTGTCTTCAAGAGAAAAAAGTTATGTTTTATTATTCCTTTTTTATCTGCTAAGAAAGGGAGCAAGAACTGAATATTTATAGTATGTCAGCCTTAAAATGTTCCAAAACTTGGCCAAATAGTAGATGGCTTTTATTATAATGACGAAATACATTAGAAGTCCAATGCCACTACAGCTCTATATATGATACTATTTCTTGCTGCTCCTACATCCACATGACACAGATATCATACTGCTTGTCTGGCGCCTGACTTACTGGAGCAGCGGAGGGAAGCAATCATGTGATTTCGTTTTCTTGATTATTTATTTGATGTCATTGGCCGACGTTGCGAGTCAAATTGGAAGCCATTGTAGTAGGATGGCACTGTAGCGAGTATCTCAGTAGCTGACAGAACAAGACTAAACGTGTAAGAAAACTGTCGCCAGTAAATCAACTAGCTGCTTCCCTTCCACTCATGTCATCCTTTCACGCTAGTTCTATGAGATCCTTGTTATGATTTAATAGTGGTTTAAAGGCACGCTAGTACATGTACAGTGCTACCCTAGTAATGTACACTTGACATTACAAGAAATGACCGTGGCTGGTATTTGAACTGTCTACCAAGCTACATAAGAGAAAATCACATGACGGGGAGTACAAATCCGTCCAGAATGTAAAGAACACTTGTAATTTTGAGTGCAGAGAAGAAATAACATCTTTCTGAAAATCAGCGAACGGTCACAACCTCTGGAAAGACACAAGAAGACTGCGCCGCATTGCAGGTCTGTTAACAGCATTTCACTTCGTGATGTTGAGTCAAGAGCGATAAGAACTATTTACATGTCGACAGCTTCACTACGATGCATTCGTAGCTCAGTGGCATAGTCGGTGGTCTAATAGGCAACTGCCTGGTGACAAGGTTTGTTTCGTCTCCGGTTTAGTGCATGGTTTTTGTGTTACTGCGTTAATTTTTAATCAGTAGAAACCACGAAATTAATAGAACGGACAGCTTTCGGTTATTATTAAGATATTTTCGACTCTCAAAAGGGTACAGCCTGTAGCTTCTTTTACCACTTTATATCCCACCCAAAGTGTTTCAACTTCAAAGACAGTCTGCACTATACAGTCTGCAAGGAATGGAGGTTTTCAGGTGGATAATAAGTTTCCCATTTTCTGACACTTCCTCCCAGACAGCTATGGTGACGTTATTCCAAAGGCCGTCATGGGTTCTTGGCACGGTGTCAGGTCTGTTTTCTAGTATGATCGGTTTCGTCTCTGCCCATGCGTTTTCAGAAGGGCCAGTACAGAAGGAGGGCAATCAAGAAGGTAAATCTCATTCTGTTCAGCAAACAACTCCTACACCACCGCTGACAACGTTTTCAGTAGGGCCAGTACAGAAGGAGGACAATCCAGAAGGGAAATCTCATTCTGTTCAGCAAACAACTCCTACACCACCGCTGACAACGTTTTCAGTAGGGCCAGTACAGAAGGAGGACAATCCAGAAGGGAAATCTCATTCTGTTCAGCAAACAACTCCTACACCACCGCTGACAACGTTTTCAGTAGGGCCAGTACAGAAGGAGGACAATCCAGAAGGGAAATCTCATTCTGTTCAGCAAACAACTCCTACACCACCGCTGACAACGTTTTCAGTAGGGCCAGTACAGAAGGAGGACAATCCAGAAGGGAAATCTCATTCTGTTCAGCAAACAACTCCTGCACCATCGCTTACATGTGTATGGGGGCTGCTATTGCTGGAAACAGATCACTCCATCAGGGTATAGTTGTCTACTGATGGGACCATAATATTACTCTATCATTCGCTCATTATAACATTGATTCATGGGAAAATATCACGTTCCAACAGCCACTGTTGATATTGTCCTCGATAAACGCTATTCAGTAGAGTCCAAGTCACCACTGAGACTCTCCATTATGGCCACCCGTTTGGTAAGTAGTCCGACCTCATGAGGCATTAACCGAGCTGCATCCATCGACCACGAAAACGCATTCTTTCAACTGCACCTCGTTTAAAATATGATTTTTTTACGTGTGTATGTCGAGTTTTCATACACCTACTGAATTCTCCATCAACTCGATAACATTTTATCTGTCGTCGCGCAATGCGTTCAGGAACGCCATACCATATGCAAGCCTCCAACAGCGTCAAATTCCCTTCCCTCACAGAAGCAATAACGCGGCCGTGAATAGACAGTTAATAATGAGGAATGGTGCACGGATAATGTGACTCGAATGAAAGAGATTTGGTGTATGTATTTGACCTTGATCCTGTACTGTCGATGGCTATTATACACTGGTGTGCAAAACCTATGGACGACAGTAAACTAAGCACGAAGTGTCAATACCAAGTGATACAACTCAATGAAACTTGGAAAGTGCCTGGGTGAGCCATGCTGCGGCTCGCGTTTGTGCTGTTTGTAGCTTTCTGTCCTCTGTTGGAGGTCAGACCGTATCGTTTAGTTCACAAGGTTGCGGTTGTTTGTCTTCTTCTCATGTTGACTGGCTCCACTTGGTTTCGCAAACATTGCCTGTCCGCTAGTGGCAGCAGCGGCGGTTATCGATATGTAGTAACTGTGGCCCTATCTTTGGGGTGACGTCATGGTTCTTCCAGGTCGTATCAGTGGGAGTTCGGTTGGGGACTCATGAGGAGCCAAGTCCGCGCAGTGCGATAATACGCCGGCACCGCTGGTGGCGCGCATGGACTGACGGATCGAAGGCCTGTGGTCACGAGGATGCACGACCTAGTCGTAAACCGGATCGTGCAAGTTTAAGTTGAGTGCATTTGGATTCAAGTAGAGAAACCACCACCATTGTGAGATCTTGCGATTCTCCAGTGACCTAGGTTCGTGTAGCTTCTCGTAGTGTTGCCGAGGTGAAGAGCAACGAGTGGAGTGCTTGGGGAAGGCGGATCTGATTAGCTTTCCTGGACTTCTAATTACTATTTATTGCGTTCAGTTTGTTACAGTTTGTTAAGTTCAACCAGCGGTATTTTTCCTGTCTCGTGGCTGCTAATGCCCCAGTTACCTGCCCTGGGGGTTAGTGTATGTAACTGCAGTGTACGTTTCCTTGCCTTCCCGCTGCTGTCTGGTGAGGCGTGTAGTTTTGACAGCTTTCTTGATTGTAGGTTGGTTGACAATTCTTCTACTCTGGTGATAGTAACTTCTTTCTCGTTACGGGCACTCTAAGCACAGTATTTTGCTGGCGGAGACGAGACCGCCGGTTCCGGCTTTGGCGTATTTTTACTTCTTTGCATTTGGTTTATTGGACGTCAGAGCCTCAGCAAGATTATCATTAGTCATTTGTTGGACAGCCACTACTCTGAGTTACCATCTTGTGAAGTGGATGCAACTCTTGGCTGCCTTTCTCATCGCTCGCGAAAGTGCTTTTATGCCAGACCTGGTGCACCTAGTGTTTTATTATTGTATTTGTTGTTTTATTGTACGTTTCTAAATTTTTTTATATAATTTCCATTCTTGGCTTTACAGCAGGTTTAAATGGTTGTGCTACCAAGTTTACGATCATTTTGTCTCACCCGTTTGGCGATCAGTTGCCTGTATTTTTTAATTAATCTTGCTATTGCATTGCTGTTTTAAGTATGTTTGTTAAGTTTTTTCAGAATTGCCGTTCTTGGCGTTAAAGGTCTTCAGCCGTGACTGTGGTTACTTGCCTTAAAATTCTGATTGAGATTACATTGGCTTGTTTTTAAAACATTATTTGCTGTATCTGTAGTTTATGCTCATTTGGTAAATTGTGACGCACTGAAAGAACTCTTAATTATACAGTTGTTTATTCCTTCGTTAATAACGTATGATATCCTAATTTATTGCTGAATCTGGAATTACCGTTTTAAAATAAATGTGCGTAATTGCAAAAGGAAAGCAACATTAACTGATTACGGCCCCGTCCACAATAGTAACCGAATCCTGCTTTCCTTGGCTACCAGGTTTCACTGGGTTCATTACTTGTTCCCGTCTCTCGGCGTGTGAGAGTACGTTCAGTCCATGATCGTTTTGGTGGTATGGGTGTTGTTGTCTGGCGAGGCATAATGATGTACGGCGCTACTGACATCCACGGTACATTCACTGGTCTGTTATTGTGACACTGTGCTGCTTACTGACGTGCGTCTTTTTACTGGTGCATTCCGCCCTAACTTTATTTTTATTGATGTCAGTGCGCAAGTGCATCGAACTGCACAGGTTGAGGAGCTTTTGGAAGGAGAGTACGCTCGGCGATTTGACCAGGTTACCCATTCCCCGGACTTAAACAGTATCGAGAACGTGTGGGATGCGTTGGCGAGACGTATTGCACCACGTCCATATGCACCAACGACCATATAGTCGTTGCCAGAAGCACGGGTGGACAAATGGAACGACCTTCCACAAGGACACCTTACTGACCTTCTGGCAAGCATGGAAGCACGTTGCACGGCATACATTGCCGTCCGCAGTTATCTCACATCCTATTAAGAACCACGTCCCGCCTTTTGTAATTTCCAGGGGACAATCATGACTATTGACGGCTGCAGTATAATTGTTGTCTTCGAATAAAAGTGTCGTTTGTGCTCGTCTGTTGCACTTTTCTTTCAGTTACCTTCTGCACTACTTTATAGCAGTATAGCAGGTATTTCTATGTATTGTACATGTTTCATTGAGCTATGTTACTTGGCAGTGACACATAAAAGCAAGCACTCCGTCTTCAGACCACAAGTGGCCCATCGGGACCATCCAACCGCCGTGTCATCCTCACTGAGGATGCGGTTAGGAGGGGCATGTGGTCAGCACACCGCTCTCCCGGTCGTTATGGTGGTTTTCTTTGACCGGAGCCTCTACTATTCGGTCGAGTAGCTCCTCAATTGGCATCACGAGGCTGAGTGCACCCCGAAAAATGGTAACAGTGCATGGCGGCCCTGATGGTCACCCACCCAAGTGCCGGCCACGTCCGACAGCGCTTAACTTCGGTGATCTGTCGGGAACCCGTGTATCCACTTTTTTTTTTTTTTTGACCGAGGCTCGAACTCGGGACCTTTGCCTTTGCCTTTCGCGGGAAAGTGCTCTACCAACTTTTTTTTTAATTTAACAGGCGTTGATGTACTTCATTGGGAACATGCTGAAAATGTGTGCCCTGACCGGGACTCGAACCCGGGATCTCCTGCTTACACGACAGACGCTCTATCGATTTTTTTTTTTTTTTTTCTTTTTTTTTTTTTTTTTTTTTTTTTGCATGGAGGCCGCTTGTGGGGCAGGTCTGGCCGCCTTGGTGCAGGTCTCCTTACATTCCACGCCACATTGGGCGACCTGCACGCCGGATGGGGATGAAATGATGAAGACAAAACAACACCCAGTCCCTCAGCGGAGAAAATCTCCGATCCAGTCGGGAATCGAACCCGAGCCCATAGGACGGCAATCCGTCACGCTGACCACTTTTTTTTTTTTTTACTTCGGTGTAACAATAACAAACATAGACTGCTTCTAGCATTTGTTTCTTTAAATATATAAGACGATGACTTTACTGGGGCAAGGCCGTTGCCGCTAGTGACACCTAAGGTGGAAGCTATTTTCCTCCTTAATTTTTATGTACCAGTGTACAACAAATGGTGCTCTTGCAAATCTAACTAGCCCGCTGTCAGTCAACTAACATGTAATATTAACGAATTTAATTTTTAGTCTTGACAGAGTTTATTTTCCACCATTAATGGCTCTAATTAATTAATAACTAAAATTATGTCGCACCTTCTGCAGGAAATAGGCTGTGCAACACGGAAATGTGTTTAATCTAATATAATGGAGAGTTCCATAGACTACATTTTGTAGAACCAGAAGAATAGCCTCCTGTAGCGCAAAATAATTCACATGGATTCGAACACGAGACACTTTACATATCAGGACTGCACGTTGTTAATTCAACTACAGTAACCATTTACTATCTGTCATGTATGTATTGAACTGAGGATCTACAAACGACGGGGAGGCTTCGTCCCCGCCGTAGCCCTCAGTGGTACCCAAGCCCACAACAGGCTACAGCAATCCACTCACCCCACCGGCGCCCCACACCGAACCCAGGGTTATTGTGTTTTTGTGCAGTTCGGCTAGCAGTGGACCTCCCCCCACCCCCCGGGACGTCTCATTCTAGATGAGTTAACTCCAAGGTTTGCGTGGGAGATTAATTATGGTGTACGCCTACGTGGAGACAGATTTACTAACTTACTTGTATTCAGTTAATGTGCCATTACGTTCAATAATGCCAGCGTATTCTGTTTGCAGGAAAGATTTTCTGTCTTCTCGGAGGAGATCTGTATTACTGACAAGACCAGTTTCCCGTAATTTTTGAAGTAGTAATTTTTTGTTTGCTTGTTCCCTGGGTAATCAGAAAATAAGGCACATTGCATTTCATTGACGTCAATGCTGTGCCGGACTTCGATTTCTGTCGGTCAATTTTTGTGCTGTCAAGTGTACATATTCACCCGAATGACTGCATCGTTCAATACGGGTCAAAACGTTGGTGGATTTACGTCAGGGCACGCATCTAGAACACTGCTGATCAGGCAGGAGCTTTATGTCACCAACTCTCCCACCTTTCCAGCTAAATACTAGCAAAGACAATTTCATCCACTATCGCGATTCAAATCGACGTACACATAGCCCAGCGATATCATACTGGGAATGGCATGCCATGCCACATGCCACATGCCAAACCTTTTTTTAACTCTGTACAATCGCTACAACACCGGCGCGCAGGGACAATGTATTGCCCCTTTACTGAATAAGAATTTTCATTGATTGCTTAGGACCCAACGTAGCCAGGCTAAAATGGCTGTTCTTCCACATAAAAGCTCTAGTGCCATGGTGATTGCGTATTAAAGCTATTAGTGATTTTTGTTAGAGTATGTGAATAAATGTGCGTGTGTAAGGAATTAACCAGGTAAATTATCGCACCTAAAAGTTAGGAAGTACCTTATTTTCGAATTCAAATTGTAGGTTCATTGACAACTTTCTGAATTCTTTCTCATTTCAGGTAAACTGAAGTACCTCACGCTAACAGATACTAAGAGGATATGGATTCCAGATGTGTTCTTCGTTAATGAGAAGAAAGCATATCATCACAACGTCGTCACACCTAATGTGTATATACGGATATTTTCGTATGGCACTGTGCTTTTCAGTACACGGTAAGGGCGTCAGTATGTTTTAAATTTTAAATAGAAAGATAAATGGACGTTTTTGCGTGCCTTCTGATCGGTTGTAGTTGTGGTCTTAAGCCCGAGGACTGGTTTGACGCTACTCTCGACATACTGCTGTGGAAGGTCTTTAGTCTCTGTTCTACAGGGACCTGCATTCATTTTGATCTGTTTACTGTAGCCAAGCCTTGGACTGTCTCTCCACTCTTTCATCCATTATCGCATTGATCGCATATCTGTGACAGTCCCAGATGAATTTGAATTAGAGACAAGTCGTAAGACCAAAATGAAGTCATCTCAACATAAAACACTTAACATCAAAGTTTAGCAGTACAACTACACAAATCCTTCACAAGTATACTAACGGCGTTGTAAAAGCACATTTACATGGCGGCTAACCACATGTAGGAAAAAGGGCGGCAGCTGAGGCTGTGAGTGTAAGGTACGACGGCTCAGCCTCGATAACGCCTATGCACCATTAAGTAGAGGAATTTCGACGGAGAATCGTCGGAAAATGAGAAAAGGGCCATTCAGTCGGAGGAATTTTGGTACTCGTCCTACAGCTGTTAATTTACCTGTAGGTTTGTCATTAAAATGAACTGGGGCTACGATATTAGATGCAATGTACTCGAATGAATAGACCATATTCCAGTTACGATCCGTCATTCCGACAAAGGACGTAGACATCATCTACTGTCGTAAGTAGAAACCATCGTCAACGTTATGTGAACATTGATGAGCCAAAACATTAACCATATACGTAACAGAGTGTCGGTCCTCGTTAGGAAAGGGATACAACAGCGATTCTGTGCGGCACGTATCCAACAAGTCCTTAGTATATTTTTCGAGAATGTGTAGCACAAGTCGCTAAATCCCTGCAAAATATGGGCCGTTGGTTTGTGGGTGCAGAGCTGGCCCTTGATAATTTTCCTGACGTATTACACTGAAGAGCCAAGGAAACTGGTACACCTGTCTAATAACGTTTCGGCCCCTGCGAGCAGGCAGAAGTGCTGCAACTCGTGGCATGGACCAGAATAATGTCTGAAGTAATGCTGGAGGAAGTTGACACCATTAATCCTGCAGGCTGTCCATAAATCCGTAAGATTACAAGGGGGTGGAGATCTCTTCTGAAGAGCACGTTACAAGGCATCCCAGACGTGCTCAATAACGTCCATGTCTGGGAAGTTTGGTGACCAGTGGAAGAGTTTATACTCAAAAGAGTGTTCCTGGAGCCACACTGAAGCAATTCTGGACGTGTGTGGTGTCGCATTGTCCTGTTGGAATTGCCCAGTCCGTCGGAATGCACAATAAATGGATGCAGGTAATCAGACAGGATGCTTACGTACGTGCACCTGTCAAAGTCGCATCTTGACGTATTAGGGGTCCATATCACTCCAACTGCACACGCACCACACCATTACAGAGCCTCCACCATCTTGAACAGTCCCTAGCTGATATGCAGGGTCCATGGATTCTTGGAAGACCATGTGAATGCTCATCAGTGCGTAGTACCACGACCACCGACTTGATGTTACAAGACATGTGGTTCATCGGGCCAGGTGACACGTTTCCACGGTCCAATCTCGATGTCCAGTGAGAGCACAACTGACGATAACGTTGGGCCAACGTACAGGAGTCGTCTACTGCGGAGCCCCATGTTCTACATTGTGCTGTAAACGGAGTGGTGCGAAACACTTTTGATGCGCCAGCATTACATTCTGTCGTCAGATATAAAACAGATCGCCGCCTGTTCTGCTTTACCGAGCGACCATGCGTCCGACCTTCACAACCTGTGACGAGGCGTGGACGTCCAATAGCTTGTCGTCTACTCGTGGCTTCACGATGCTACAACAACTTTTTGTACATGCTCATGACAGCAGCATACAAACAGCCGACCAACTTCGCCATTTCCAGATGCCCATTCCCAGGTGCCGGAACATGTCAATCTACTCTTTGTCAAATTCGCTTATGTCAGTGGATTTCCTCATTTGCGGCTAGTATCTAAGCTAGAATGCTTCCCCATTTGACTCTGGCCTGCTTACATAATTTTCTTACCGTGCCACGTGTCGCAAAGCCCACCGGTGGCATTCAGTCTCACGGTGGACAGTGGATATGATGTGGTTCATGAGCCTATGCAACGATACGTGTGTACTGTTTTCGTCTTATCACGGGAAATACCATTTATACGTCATGCCGAATACCCATCACTCATGACTTTCACATAATATGACGAGCGAGGTGGCACAGTGGTTAGCGCACCGGACCAGCATTCGGGAGGACGACGATTCAACTCACCGTACACCCATCCAAGTTTAGATTTTCCATGATGTCCCTAAATCGCGCCAGGCAAATGTCGGGAGGGCGCTCACCAACCTTCCATCCTTCTTCTGTTGAGCATAAGAATATAGACAAGTAGTATACACTCTCCAGCTAAGGAAATCATCTTTTTTTATTTACGTGTTTCGTCTTGGCGTTTCTTTTATTTCATCTTTTATTAAAACATTCTCTGAACTTGGGGTGAATTCCCAGATCGTCTGCAGCATCATGGTGTTCTGATGATTTAACATTGTATCAGGTCTTGCAGACATTCGACGAAAGAAAATATTTTGCTTTAGTTGGTTATAGGATCCATTACAACAGTTATAAAAAGAGTATGGAGCCATAAGAGATTGTCTCTAATCTTATAACAACATTCAGACTTGAAAAGAAACTTATTTACTTATTTATTTCTCAAGTAAAGACCTGCTGCCTGTTGTTATACGGCAGGTCGTACATTTTGTGACTTTGCATGTTATGTCATACAAATTCAGTTTCATTGCTAGTACGCAAGCTAGATCAAGAGCTTCTACATAAAGTATTTTCTGCAATTGTAAAAATAAGTCGTTAAGTATCACTTTCTACGATCCACGTTGATAAGCAATTTTAACAATATTTGATAATGATTAGTAAAGAGGGATAAGTTGTTTAACGCAAATCGTTTATTTAGAAAATGTGTGCTTAGATAACATTATGATCACCTGGATAAGCTGCTGCTCGTATAAAATCTTCTTTTGCCTGCCAGTTTCGATCAAAAGCCCCATTATTCGTCAGCGATTTGTTTTCCAGTCGAGTCATAAGTGTCTCAAGATCAGCATGTAATGCTGACGTTGGAGTATGAAAAGGAAAGTTTCAGGATATTGTAAAGTTGGGCTACAATGTTGAAGTTACGAGAGAAGGGTAGCCTACCCTGCTGACGTAGTGAGATTAAGAAATCCTTCCAAGTATTGACACGTGATCGTGGCCGAAATTTTTCTCACAAACATCTCTCGGCCTTTTTTTACACTAATTTAATAATGCTTGTAGAAAGGGCAACTACACCTGTGACTAATCATCCTAGTCCCAAGATGAAAAATTAATGTCTTGTATAGACGGTCAATGTATTTAACACAGGTAATAGTGCAACACAAGATGCATGTAGTACTACAACTGTGAAGAGGTTGCAGCAATAAAATATCTGTCATAATGACAACTAATTACAGATGTGCAAGCTTTAATTCGCAACTGTTCCTTCCGTTTTCTTTCGGAGTACAACGGTACTACTGTTCAGTAAGTGTCGTGGTGCAATCTTAGAAAGCACTTCAGATTTCCGTAACACCCAACAGCGAAAGCAACAAAGCCGAAAACATATCAAATCAAACAAGACTTGTTGATAAATGCACATCCACAGACAGAAGAAGTATACAAATGGAACTCTCTCTATTTGTTTCCCAGTTGAATGAAAAGAATCTGTACTTGTCACATTAAATAGGAGTCGTTTGCGTTAGAGAAACTGTGAGAATCTGTGTAAGAACACTTGGTAAGGTTATTAACAAATTATTAGACCCTCTATTCAAATTATCTAGTGTTTACTCTTGACGAGAAAGCTTTTTTTTGTTACTTTTTCCGTTACACTTTTGCATGGTTTTGCTATTAAGAGTACGTGAAACACTCTGTCGATTTATTTTTTCATGTATTATTTTCCCAAATACGTGAAGCGGTACACTTGAGATCCGGTACATGAGAGAGCTCAGTACTTTGGAGCCAAAAACCACTTGGCTATTAGTGAAATGGTTGATTTCGCAACTGGGATTATTTGGAAGGAAATTTACGCCTAGGGTGTTTGCCTTCCGAAGCCTTGGTCAGAACCAGTAGATTGGATTTACATTTATTTTTATTCTGTGAGTATACATACCAAATAAAAATATGGCGGTTAAGTACATGAGTTGCTTCACAGTACCCGTTCTCTCAAAGTTGCGAAACAAATTCTTAGCACAGTTGGACCGTTTGTCTTCAGGTTGAACACGATTGCAAACTTCTTTGAGCTGCAGTTGGGCTGTTATTGCTTGCATAATAGGCCTGAGGATACGTAAGAAATAAAAATATGGCTGTTAAGTGTATGAGTTGCTTCGCACGTGTTTCAGCATGATTGATTCAAACATTTTTCTTTTCATTCTCTACCTAGAGCGGGAGCGCGCTGTTCGAGTAATGATCCATTGCAGATCAGGGACTTTTCAGCCACATACCAAATATCACATAGGGATCCCCAAAACGGAATGCGAAGTGATTCATATTTGCCTTACATTCAAGGGAAACCAAAACAAAAGTATTGGAACTATTTCTAATCTATTTATGAGATAATAGTTCTCAGAAGATATAAGACCTAGTGCATGTGGAAGTGTATTAGTTCAAAAATAGATTGCTACTCACCATAAAGAAGGCCTATTGAGCGGCGGACATGCACAACGAAACAACGAAAAGACTGTTACGCATCATGGCTTTCCACCAAAGCCTTCTTCAGCAAAGTAAACATACACTCGTTCACAAAGGCACGCACACCTCACGCAGTCACGACGGCTACCACCCGCAGCTCCGACAGAGTTTCAACTCAACGGGTCACCTTACGGTGAGTAGCAGTCTATCCCTTTCCTAATATTATTGATATTCCAGCCTGGAGTTTCCATTGTTTGGCTTAGTTTAAGTACCTTCAGAGTCAATAAGTCGCTCGACATATGTCGTGTACCTGTATGATCATCAATCTATTACTCAGTATAGTTTGAATTTTGCATTCCTTGCTCCAAGAAGTAGGGCGAGCTGTTTGAGATCCGGCGTCCCCGTTAGGTTGGGTGTGAGACGGGGGAGGGGATCCGAGCTGAAAATGTCTGGGCATGTCATACGATGATTATAATTTATTTCCAATATTTTCATTCTCCACTTTTCGGAGTGTAGCGGACTGTTCGAGGTGCGGCCCTTTAAAGAGTCGCGGTTCTATTCAGACAATTATTGGGCAAGCTGATGATAGGGCAGCTTTTTGTTGTTATCAGCTATTAATAAATGTTTGCAACATAACTGACGGCAAGATATATCGTGCTTAACTTTGTTCAACGTCATGTAGAAATCCTCAAGATGCATAAATATTAAAACTGACGTTAACCTTCACTATTCTTTACACCACATTAAATATTTAATTATTAGGAGATGAACCGCTAGTCAGTCAACACAATCGCTCCTCACTGACATTCCAGAACAAAGTGTAGCAGAAATCAGATGTTTCTTGGTATTACTTTCCTTCGATATACAGCCATTATAACTCCTTGGATACAGCCGATAGAACCAGGATGACAATTATTGAAATAAATGAAATAAAAACTTTGTTGTTGTTGTTGTTGTTGTTGTTGTTGTTGTTGTTATGGTCTTCAGTCCTGAGACTGGTTTGATGCATCTCTTCATGCTACTCATCCTGTGCAAGCCTCTTCACCTCCCAGTACCTACTGCAACCTACATCCTTCTGAATCTGCTTGGTGTATTCATCTCTTGGTCTCCCTCTACGATTTTTACCCTCCACGCTGCCCTCCAATACTACATTGCCTCAGAACATGTCCTACCAACCGATTCCTTCTTCTAGTCAAGTTGTGCCACAAACTTCTCTTCTCCCCAATCCTCTTCAACACCTCATTAGTTATGTGATCTACCCATCTAATCTTCAGCATTCTTCTGTAGCACCACATTTTGAAAGCTTCTATTCTCTTCTTGTCTAAACTATTTATCGTCCATGTTTCACTTCCATACATGGCTACAATCCTTACAAATACTTTCAGAAACGACTTCCTGACACTTAAATCTATACTCGATGTTAACAAATTTCTCTTCTTCAGAAACGCTTTCCTTCCCATTGCCAGTCTACATTTTATATCCTCTCTACTTCGACCATCATCAGTTATTTTGCTCCCCAAATAGCAAAACTCCTTTACTACTTTAAGTGTCTCATTTCCTAATCTAATCCCCTCAGCATCACCCGATTCAAATTGACTACATTCCATTATCCTCGTTTTGCTTTTGTTGATGTTCATCTTATATCCTCCTTTCAAGACACTGTCCGTTCCGTTCAACTGCTCTTCCAAGTCCTTTGCTGTCTCTGACAGAATTACAATGTCATCGGCGAACCTCAAAGTTTTTACTTCTTCTCCATGAATTTTAATGCCTACTCCGAATTTTTCTTTTGTTTCCTTTACTGCTTGCTCAATATACAGATTGAATAGCATCGGGGAGAGGCTACAACCCTGTCTCACTCCCTTCTCAACCACTGCTTCCCTTTCATGCCCCTCAACTCTTATCACTGCCATTTGATTTCTATACAAATTGTAAATAACCTTTCGCTCCCTATATTTTACCCCTGCCACCTTCAGAATTTGAAAGAGAGTATTCCAGTCAACATTGTCAAAAGCTTTCTCTAAATCTTCAAATACTAGAAACGTAGGTTTGCCTTTCCTTAATCTAGCTCCTAAGATATGTCGCAGGGTCAGTATTGCCTTAAGTGTTCTAATATTTCTACGGAATCCAAACTGATCTTCCCCGAGGTCGGCTTCTACCAGTTTTTCCATTCGTTTGTAAAGAATTCGCATTAGTATTTTGCAGCTGTTACCTATTAAACTGAGTGTTCGGTAATTTTCACATTTGTCAACACCTGCTTTCTTTGGGATTGGAATTATTATATTCTTCTTGAGGTCTGAGGGTATTTCACCTGTCTTATACATCTTGCTCACCAGATGGTAGAGTTTTGTCAGGCCTGCCTCTCCCAAGGCCGTCAGTAGTTCCAATGGAATGTTGTTTACTCCCGGTGCCTTGTTTCGACTCAGGTCTCTCAGTGCTCTGTCAAACTCTTCACGCAGTATCATATCTCCCATTTTATCTTCATCTACATCCTCTTCCATTTCCATAATATTGTCCTCAAGTACATCGCTCTTGTATACACCCTCTATATACTCCTTCCACCTTTCTGCTTTCCCCTCTTTGCTTAGAACTGGGTTTCCATCTGAGCTCTAGATATTCATGCAAGTGGTTCTCCTTTCTCCAAAGGTCTCTTTAATTTTCCTGTAGGCAGTATCTATCTTACCCCTCGTGAGATAAGCCTCTACATCCTTACATTTGTCCTCTAGCCATCCCTGATTAGCCATTTTGCACTTCCTGTCGATCTCATTTTTGAGGCGTTTGTGTTCCTTTTTGCCTGTTTCATTTACTGCGTTTTTATATTTTCTCCTTTCATCAATTCAATATTTCTTCTGTTACTCAAGGATTTCTACTAGCCCTCGTCTTTTTACCTACTTGATCCTCTGCTGCCTTTACTACTTCATCCCTCAAAGCTACCCATTCTTCTTCTACTGTATTTCTTTCACCCATTCTTTCCATTGGTTCCCCTACGCTCTCCCTGAAACTCTGTACCACTTCTGGTTTAGTCAGTTTATTCAGGTCCCATCTCCTTAAATTCCCACCTTTTAGCAGTTTCTTCAGTTCATAACCAATAGATTGTGGTCAGAGTCCACATCTGCCCCTGGAAATGTCTTACAATTTAAAACCTGGTCCCTAAATCTCTGTCTTACCATTATATAATCTATCTGATACCTTCTAGTGTCTCCAGGCTTCTTCCATGTATACAACCTTCTTTCATGATTCTTGAACCAAGTGTTAGCTATGATTAAGTTATGCTCTGTGCAAAATTCTACCAGGCGGTTTCCTCTTTCATTTCTTAGCCCCAATCCATATTTACCTACTACGTTTCCTTCTCTCCCTTTTCCTACTACCGAATTACAGTCACCCATGACTATTAAATTTACGTCTCCCTTCACTAACTGATTAATTTCTTTTATTTCATCACACATTTCTTCAATTTCTTCGTCATCTGCAGAGCTAGTTGGCATATAAACTTGTACTACTGTAGTAGGCGTGGGCTTCGTGTCTATCTGGGCCACAATAATGCGTTCACTATGCTGTTTGTAGTAGCTTACCCGCATTCCAATTTCTTTATTCATTATTAAACCTACTCCTGCATTACCCCTATTTGACGTTGTATTTATAACCCTGTATTCGCCTGAGCAAAAGTCTTGTTCCTCCCGCCACCGAACTTCACTAATTCCCACTATATCTAACTTTAACCTATCCATTTCCCTTTTTAAATTTTCTAACCTACCTGCCCGATTAAGGGATTTGACATTGCAATCTCCGATCCGTAGAACGCCAGTTTTCTTCCTCCTGATAACGACGTCCTCTTGAGTAGTCCCTGCCCGGATATCAGAATGGGGGACTATTTTACCTCCGGAATATTTTACCCAAGAGGACGACATCATCATTAACCATACAGTAAAGCTGCATGCCCTCAGGAAAAATTACGGCTGTAGTTTCCCCTTGCTTTCAACCGTTCGCAGTACCAGCACAGCAATGCTGTTTTGGTTAGTGTTACAAGGCCAGATCAGTCAATCATCCAGACTGTTGCCCCTGCAACTACTGAAAAGGCTCCTGCCCCTCTTCAGGAACCACACGTTTGTCTGGTGTCTCGACAGATACCACTCCGTTGTGGTTGGACCTACGGTACGGCTATCTGTATCGCTGAGGCACGCAAGCCTCCCCACCAACGGCAAGGTCCATGGTTCAAGGGGGGGGGGGGGGAGGATCGTTATAACTTCTGAATCGTTTGCGTTAGGACGTTCAAACTGCACAGTGGCCGCGTGGCACGATAGGGAATTAGTATGCGCATGTGCACGTTTCTTGTTGTTGTCGGCCATTTGCATGTGAAAATGCCTGTGCGTAAAGTGCTTGTGAAGGTCTACTATGCAAGCAACAACAGCCCAACTGCGCCTCTAAGGAAAAAATGGTACTAAGCACTATGGGACTTAAAATGTAGCGGTTCTAGACGCTTCAGTCTGGAACCGTGTGACCGCTACGGTCGCAGGTTCGAATCCTGCCTTGGGCATGGATGTGTGTGATGTCCTTAGGTTAGTTATTTTTAAGTAGTTCTATGTTCTAGGGGACTGATGACCACAGATGTTACGTCCTATAGTGCTCAGAGCCAGTTGAACCATTTGAACTTAATATCTGATGTCATCAGTCCCCTAGACTTGGAACTAAGTAAACCTAACTAACCGAAGGACATCACACACATCAATGCCCGAGGCAGGATTCGAACCTGCGATCGTAGCAGCCGCGTGGTTCCGGACTGAAGCGCGTAGAACCACTCGGTCACAGCGGCCGGTTGGCTCAAAGGAAGTTTGCAACCGACTCAAGCTGAAGACCTCCGTGTAAGTGTGCTACGAATTCGATTCGCAGTTTTGAGAGAGCGGGTAGTGTTCGTGATGACATTTTTCTCGATGTCAGTCGTCCAAAAAACATGACAACAACTAAAAAGATCTACGAGATACGTGCTATGTTTCAAACCAGCCCCAGGAAAACGATCAGACGAGCTGCTCAACGGGTGGAAATCAACCAGGAGACATTGCGACAAACATGGCTGTTGCAGACTTGCATCTCTTTCCATACAAAATTCAAACCCATCAGCAATTTAGTCCCAGGGCCATGTAACAGCGATTGTGTTTCGCCAACACTATTGTCCACTCAATTGACGAACAGGACTTTGATGTGAATATGGTTTCGTTTAGCGACAAAGCCCACTTTCATTTGGATGGGTTCGTCAATACGCAAAATTGGCGCATTTTGGGGACCGAGAATACGCACCCTCAACAGGTGACCGTGTGGCGTGCAGTGTCCAGTCACGGAATAATCGGTGCGATATTCCTTGACTTGATGGCACGGTGATTACCGAACGATACGTGAAGGTTTTGGAAGATGATTTCATCCCAGTTACCTAAAGTGACACTGATTTCGACAGTATGTGGTTCATGCAAGACGGAGCTCAACCCTATCGAAGCAGGAGAGCATTTTTATGTCCTGGAGGAGTACTTTGGGGCTGCATTCTGGCTCTGGGGTACCCAAAGGCCACTGACATGGGCCACAATTGGCACCCATATTCTCCGGATCTGAGCTTATGCGACTCCTTTTTGTGGGGCTGTATTAAAGACACGGTGTACAACAGTAACCCCAAAACCATTGCTGAGTTGAAAACAGCCATTCAGGAGGTCGTAACAGCATCTATGTCCCGACACTTGAAGTGCTCATGCAGTATTTCGCTATTCGTCTACGTCAGATCCTCGCCGAATGTCAGACATGTTGAACATGATTTAACATAAATCCGAATATCTGTAGCGACGTTTTCGTGTTGAATAAAGCGTGTACACGCCGTAGTTTGTAACTACTTTACGGTTTTTTTTCATATAGTTCAGTAACTGCCACCCGGTAATATCTTTGAAGCAGCTCTACGATGTCTGCAGCTCGTAGCGGACTGACACTGTCGATTTATTTAAATTACTCCAAAGATATGCCGGGTGTTCCAGTTACACACAGCAAATGATCTGAAATATTAAAAGATTCGGAGCAGTATCAAGGAAAATATGAGGTAGAGAATGTAATTATCTGAATTTCTCACAAAGACCTGATTTTAGAGCATTTGCATGGGGCGCCTCTAATTAACTGACAACTCGTAATTTATTACAAGAAAATTGCAAATATTAAATCACACAGCTTTTGCCCGACAGTGAATAGATGCCAAGTCAAAATTCCTTACCATTTGTATCCATTAACTTCCATCCAGTAGGTCTATGTATCGTCTGCTCCGGCTTGCTATGTTAGTTTTAGTGTCGACGTTTGCACGTTAGGCAACTCCACACAGCTCCGCGATTACTTTAATTTACAAACTGCATTCTCCACAACCAAGCAAGTAAGCTAGTTACTGACATCCCTCCATCGTAAACTATTTCGAAATTCTGTACACACAAACTCTCCACCGTCTGACATTGACGTCAGACATAAACGACGTTAAAATGAAAATTTCAACTGCCTCTAGAAACTGTCTTTGAGTTAACTGTGGCAGAGATCCCTGGTCATAGCTGTTTACAAATATGAATCTTTCATCGTCTTAATACAAAACTAACGTTCAGATTCACATCTCCCAGCTTGTGCAGTTTAGTGAAATGTTGACAGAATTTAACAAGATAAAATCATTATGAAGCCCGTGAGAAACTGAATAATCGAACTTAAGTTACATAAGGTTTCTGTGGAGTCTCAGATACTTTTGAAAAACACACACGAAAGATCATGGGACCAGTTTTTCACTGCACATAAACTGTTCACCCTAATGTATTGATATTTAATCTGTACTATTCTTATCAATTAATGCCCGATAACGAACTGGTTTTTATTGATATAGCCACAGATATAACAGCGTACTTGAAATGGTTATGCAGTCGTATATGGCAGTCTAAAAGTAGGTAGGGACAAATAAATATCTAATTCAATCTTTCGTTTCATGATTTTGTAATATCTATTTTCCATTACTGCGGAGTGGTGCCTCCTAACAATGTAGTGCAATTTCTCAGTAATGAAACTTTTATACTGTTAGAGTGAGAGATTAATAACGGTAAGATGAGCCCTACATTTGTTCACCTCCTTCGTAATTTCCATAATGTCGTTGATAATATTCGAAGTTAGTGTAGAAATGAGAATATTTTTGCCTCCGCTTCGAGGCATCGATTAGAGGCCAACAGATTTTTTTTAAACTTCAGCAGTTTCAACAGGATGCGGTTGTCCTTAACGATCGGGCCACTTTATTCACTTATCTTTAAGCCAAGAGAATTCAGTCTGCATTGCTATAGCCAACTATATGTCGTTATAAGCAGTACCGAAGATAAGATTCAGTGATGTTCATAATATCTGATATCATAAAGCAAATGGAAACTCAAACCAATTCTCTGGAACACACTTCCTGAAGAAAAAATTCGGTATCTTTGTGTAAAGAAACAATCAGTGATACTAAAGGTTCAATTAAGCAAATTAATCTAGAACGAAGGCAGAAAAACTATAAATAAATGGATTCCGTAAATATGTTGCATCTGCCTTGATGTCCCACTGACAATGTGTGGGACATGACACATTCACTAGTCCGATGACCATTGGCAGCGAAGATGGATTTAGCAAGGAACACTATTTTTTAATTGTCATCTGACCACCCTTTGATTATCTCTATGTGTGAATGCACGGCTGCACTGTAGTTTTAGGAGCCTAAACAAGATACTAAAATTATTTCTGAGATAATCTGATGGTAGACATATGACTGTGAGTATGATCATATTGAGTGGAAAACGTCTCCTCTTCCTTTTCTTCTTTATGTATATAAATTGAACTCACCTGCTCTCTTCTTTCTGTATATTCAGGCTAATCTCGGGAACAACAAGAACTGGGGAGGTTTTGATATGGTTTTCATTAAAAGGCTGATCAATTTATATGGAAGTTCTGTGTACACAATTTATAAATATTTTGATTAAATTGGTTGAAGTATGATGAATTTGTGAACTGTCGCTGTGAGAACGATGCCGTTTCCAAAGAGCAGTGAAGGGAAATCTCCATGGATCAATAGCTCTGCGTAACACGATGTAGCCACAACGAAGGTATTTAAAATAAGCAGAAACATGTTTCGATGTTGTGCTAGGCACTCTAAGTTTAGAAAAAAAATCGTGGCCAAAGGTTATGACAGAAAATCGCATTTTCAATGCTATATGTCGAAACGTCGTATAAAAACATTTTTATTAATATAATATGGATTGTAAGGTTAAAGTTAACATTTTCAGTTTTCATGCTATAGTCTGAATATACATCATTGTACACTCCTAGCAGAGCGAGGTCAGTGGTCGAACTCAGTAGATCTGTAACAGCCGAGCGGAGTGGACGTGGTGTGTGTTTTTGCCTGCAGCGCGAACTTGCTTGCCTTGTTTACTTCCTCTGGCCAGCACAAAAGTGACGCCATAGCGTGATAAGATCATGGCGAATCAATACAGAAAAACAATACAGAAGTTCGATTTTGAAACAACTTTAATACACTAAAAGCTCTCAATGTCAAGCGCTTTTAAAGGGAGAGGTCAAGATACCACCTTCTGACGTTGTTCCATTCACTTTTCGATCATAAGTAATATAGTCTATCTAAAACTTATTGACGATGTTACGTCAGACATGAAGCAAGGATTCCGCTTCTGTATGCACATGGTAATGTTTGCAATTTCAAGGTTGATCTTGCTGGACTGGGACTCCATACTGTACATGTGTTCGACCTACCCTTCAAACAACCACCAGCAGATGTCGTGGCATTGCACTGCCCCTGTGGCATAGTATAAGAACACGTGACAGAAAAGTGGACCCAATATTATTCTGTAATCCTGACTGTTCGTCTCTCAATTAGTGGGGGAGAAACTTATCGTCGAAACAGGCAAAACATAAATATTTCTCTCACCACGCTCAACAGACGAACGAAATATCGCCGCAGTGACATTTTTCTGGTATATTCACGTAGCCAAAAACGTATCTATCAGATATCAGTTTGCAAGTCCTACCAAATACACTCCTGGAAATTGAAATAAGAACACCGTGAATTCATTGTCCCAGGAAGGGGAACCTTTATTGACACTTTCCTGGGGTCAGATACATCACATGATCACACTGACAGAACCACAGGCACATAGACACAGGCCGGCCGCTGGTGGCCGAGCGGTTCTGGCGCTACAGTCTGGAACCGCGCGACCGCTACGGTCGCAGGTTCGAATCCTGCCTCGGTCATGGATGTGTGTGTTGTCCTTAGGTTAGTTAGGTTTAAGTAGTTCTAAGTTCTAGGGGACTTATGACCTCAGCAGTTGAGTCCCATAGTGCTCAGAGCCATTTGAACCATTTTGAACATAGACACAGGCAACAGAGCATGCACAATGTCGGCACTAGTACAGTGTATATCCACCTTTCGCAGCAATGCAGGCTGCTATTCTCCCATGGAGACGATCGTAGAGATGCTGGATGTAGTCCTATGGAACGGCTTGCCATGCCATTTCCACCTGGCGCCTCAGTTGGACCAGCGTTCGTGCTGGACGTGCAGACCGCGTGAGACGACGCTTCATCCAGTCCCAAACATGCTCAATGGGGGACAGATCCGGAGATCTTGCTGGCCAGGGTAGTTGACTTACACCTTCTAGAGCACGTTGGGTGGCACGGGATACATGCAGACGTGCATTGTCCTGTTGGAACAGCAAGTTCCCTTGCCGGTCTAGGAATGGTAGAACGATGGGTTCGATGACGGTTTGGATGTACCGTGCACTATTCAGTGTCCCCTCGACGATCACCAGTGGTGTACGGCCAGTGTAAGAGATCGCTCCCCACACCATGATGCCGGGTGTTGGCCCTGTGTGCCTCGGTCGTATGCAGTCCTGATTGTGGCGCTCACCTGCACGGCGCCAAACACGCATACGACCATCATTGGCACCAAGGCAGAAGCGACTCTCATCGCTGAAGACGACACGTCTCCATTCGTCCCTCCATTCACGCCTGTCGCGACACCACTGGAGGCGGGCTGCACGATGTTGGGGCGTGAGCGGAAGACGGCCTAACGGTGTGCGAGACCGTAGCCCAGCTTCATGGAGACGGTTGCGAATGGTCCTCGCCGATACCCCAGGAGCAACAGTGTCCCTAATTTGCTGGGAAGTGGCGGTGCGGTCCCCTACGGCACTGCGTAGGATCCTACGGTCTTGGCGTGCATCCGTGCGTCGCTGCGGTCCGGTCCCAGGTCGACGGGCACGTGCACCTTCCGCCGACCACTGGCGACAACATCGATGTACTGTGGAGACCTCACGCCCCACGTGTTGAGCAATTCGGCGGTACGTCCACCCGGCCTCCCGCATGCCCACTATACGCCCTCGCTCAAAGTCCGTCAACTGCACATACAGTTCACGTCCACGCTGTCGCGGCATGCTACCAGTGTTAAAGACTGCGATGGAGCTCCGTATGCCACGGCAAACTGGCTGACACTGACGGCGGCGGTGCACAAATGCTGGTGTGTCCGCTGTGCCGTGCGTGTGATCATTGCTTGTACAGCCCTCTCGCAGTGTCCGGAGCAAGTATGGTGGGTCTGACACACCGATGTCAATGTGTTCTTTTTTCCATTTCCAGGAGTGTATGTAAAAGAATGTCATGAAAGACAGGCAGGAACAACTGGTTAAGGACCAACGCATGAATCTTAATAGCATCCGACCTATACTGTATGTCGCTTTGCTTTGATATCGTATGGTTTTGAAATCGTGCGACGAAGTTCTCTACCTGTCGGAAAAAGTAATCACACGTTTGACAGAGAGAGGTACATTTCGGTGGTATCACTTTCACGGCGCAGGTCGGTTGAGCATAGTCATCTACAAAAGTCCAATCGTAGTGCGTCACATATCACAATGAAAATATGTGTCAGTACGTTATGTATACTTATTTGGTTATTAATCACACCTCCCTTTATTTTATTTCAAGAAACGGAAAAGGAAAGTATTCTGATTTTCAGAATATTATCAGGTACACCGACAAAAATATCGAATGAAAAAAAGCGAAGACTAGGGATCGAACACAGAACAGCTGTTCGGTAGCTTTATGTCTTGACCGCTCTACCTACAATCTCGCACTGCTAGACGTTAGAATAATGTGTTACCAAGCTACAGCATGAAAACAAAAAACGCTAATAGCTCGAATATTATTAAATTTGGGTCCTCCACTACATTAATAAAAATGTTTGTTTTTAGACGTTCTTTCGATGTAGAGGTTTGCTCCGGTTTTCAAAAAACTAGGGAGTGTCTAGCAAAAAGCCGAAACACGTGTCACTTTATTTTCAATATAGAAGGTCCTTCCAAAACTTAGATCAAAGTCAGTGACACCCCCTCCCCCCCTTGTGTATGCGCATGAACGCTCTCCTTCGTTTGATGTACCGACAACTGGAGGATGTGTCTGGCGGGGCGTGGTCAGCGTGGACGCGACTTACCGTAATCACACATTATTCGCTATGGCACTTTGAAATAAAGCTACATTTCATGCGCAGTGTTGTTAATGTAAAGTGCTCCAGGTGAAAAGCAACTGCTCGTAAAAACTGGCGAATTCCGAGAGCTTCTTAGAGAAGGAAACAGACATGGGCACGATATTCTTGACACCTTAAAAATAGAGGATGGAATCGCATTCAGGAACTCATAGCGGATGACTACCGAAAATTTCGAAATACTTCCAAAGACGCACTTCGAAAATAAATAATTGCAGACTGTCAATTTGTGCTTCCTTCACACTAGCAATTTTTCAAATTGTAATTTTTCAGGAAATGCGAAAGATTGTTTAGAGATTTGTATATCAATGAACATTTTGCAAACTTTAAAAGATAATGCATTAATTTCTAAACAGCAATTGATACATCCATAAATCAAAAGAAGAATCTGTATAAAAATATATCTAGAAAAGACTATGAAAATATCAAGTTATTTAAAAACTTACTTTATGCATAACATATTGATGTGCAGATTTTTTTTCTTATCATCCACTTGTCAAGGAAACACAATAAAGAAAGTATATTACATACAACTTCTTTTCAATTACTGATGTATAGACTGCAGTAATTACATTAAGAGAAACTTGTAAATATTTTAAGTAGTTAAATTAATTAATATAGAGCCGCGTGGGGTAGCAGCGCCCCCCCCCCCCCACCCCGTCGGAGGTCCGAGTCCTCCCCATGGCATGGGTGTGTGTCGTCCTTAGCGTAAGTTAGTCTATGTTAGATTACGTAGTGTGCAAGCCTAGGGACCGATGACCTCAGCAGTTTGGTCCCATAGCAACTTGCCACAGTTTTCCATATTTCCTAGTTAATATATTGATAGTCCAGTGTCTCATTCTGTTTCCACAAAAGATACATTTACCATCACATTCCTCTTCAACATAGTTTCATAGAATTCCAAGGCATCATCAGGTCTTTCAATGAACTTCATCAGCTTTGACATGTCTATTTTCTTTACTGGCATGATTCATTTTCACTTCTTCGGCTGTACCCATGGCGCTGAAGGATTTCTGACCTTTTTTTCTGCATCTCTACTACAGTTCCCACAATATGTATATCTAAAAGTAAGCTTCACCTTGAAATTTCTTACCATCTATTTCATCATACGTTAGTGTCAACTGCATAAAAGCCCCTTGGATTCCTATGGACGTATAGTCGCTTGGAAGGTTTTGTGGCGTAGAGCGAGTTTTGGAATAACGGAGGGCATTTCGTAGCTTCTAACTATGGAAGTAAATGGGTTCTGAGACAACTGTTTTCTGAATAAGAAAGATACGTCAGATATTATATTCTGTAAAAAATTCATTTTGGTCATTGTCTTAAAAAGTGAGTTTTGGAAGCACGGCTTTCAGTTTGCACTTGGAATTCACTGCACAGTCCTCGAACAACAGGCAGTGTTCCTTGACTTAGAAGTCATTCGTATAGTACGCAGTCATTTGAGAACTACCGCATGGCGAAAAAAACTTGTGAATCCAAATTCTGCTGTTTTTAATTTTTTATACGAAAAGTAAAAGTTTTCGAAAAGCTGTTGAACACTTCCAGCTTTCTGCTTCCGTTAAACATAGTTGCAAAGACGATTCTTTGCATGACAGGGCGAATAAGTCGGCCACAAAGACTCTCCGACAAAGAATTAGGGCAATGCTCCTGAACAACTGTCACGGGCTACACTTCTAGGCCGGCTGCTGTGGCCGAGTGGTTCAGGTGCTTCAGTCCGGAGCCGCGTTGCTGCTACGGTCGCAGGTTCGAATCCTGCCTCAGGCATGGATGTGTATGATGTCCTTAGGTTAGGTAGGTTTTCTAAGTCTAGGGGACTGATGACGTCAGATGTTAAGTCCCATAGTGCTTAGAGCCATTTGAACACATCTAGATAAGCCATGTTTGTTTCTGTTTCATTTTCTTTTATTCGTGGCTTTCGGACTAGATTCACTCAACCAGACTCAGTTACATTACATGCCACAAATTCAGTGACACACCCACACACGGTATTCGCACAGAATGTGTACATTGGTTGTAAACATATTAATTAAAACATTAATTAAATCGCGATATACTTCCATCTTTGCCTCGAGATGTCACTCCAAACGCAAAATACGGGTACATATGAAACATAACATTCATGCCTCCTAATAAGTCTCGTGGCGTGCGCTGCTTACGTCACTTCAGTTGTATGGAACTAACGATTTTCAGTTACCTAACAATGTTCTAAGAATTTTATGCCGTAAGCAGGCCGTAAGCAAATTTACCGCTACGCCAGACAGGTCATCCGGCTGAAGACACTTAACGTTAGCCCTTAGCCCCCCCCCCCCCCCCCCCATGTGCGATTTCGGAGTGGGTCGCTAGTCTCTACTACGTGAATACAATTCTGGTCCTGTGAGACCAATGTCTCACTGCGTTCATTTTTCATTTTCTGCTATTCTATTACTGAACAAAACCTGCCACAAAATCTGTTACAGCTCTTTGGCGATTTCCCTTTACATATCGGTTTCATTATTGAAAAGCGTTCCAGTAATTTTAAATGTGGCATAAGCATCTGTGACGTCAAAAATTATTCTTAACTAAGAAATGGAGCAATTTATCACCAAAAATATTGCAACAGCCTTCATTGCTTACTATAGCAGTTTCTGTAATGTAAGAGCCCTACAATACAAGTAATGTATCAGATGTTAATTAGTGCCACACAACCCACAATTTCCCATTATTCAGTTTATTTCGGATTTTCATTCTTATGTCAGTGCGTGATTGTACTTACAAATAAAGGTTTCTATGATACTGCGATGCGAATTCAGGGTCACTCTGTTTTAACCATCCAACGGTGCACTCGGCGTTTGACAAGATCAATGTCTTTTTTAAATTAAATCTGTCTATGATGTCTATGATACAACATTACATCATCTGACAAAGTTACTTTGCAGTTATCACTGCCGACCACACAGCAAATAAAAATACATTCATATTGCTTTCACTCTTTGAGTGGCGTAAACAACGGCCCCACAGTGAATTTAAAAACATATTCGTATATTCAGTTTGGTCATGAAAACTCATTAATCGTATAAAACTAAGGAGGGATGGGGAGGGGGGGGGGGGAGAGGAATGTTATATTGTTATATTCCTACTAAATCATCGTAAACTGCACTACTACAAATTTATTCAAAGCAAGTCATAATCTATAAGTTTGCATTAGTTACTTACAATTTTTTGATATCCAGTGGTGCTACACGCCAAATTAAGTACAAATGTTCCGTTATAAAACTACTGAAATCGTAAATTTTACGGTAGTTCAGTAATCTAGGGTTGAGGAGAAGCAAACGGAAGTGTGCCAGCACGCATTTCGTACCCGTTTTGGTTTAATTTCAATAAGAATGCTACAGTTTGTAGGGCCAGCACTACCAGTATCATTTTTCCACACACGCAGTGGCCGGTTCTCCAGCTACCGCTCTGGAATGCGCTCCTTCTCCATTATGTATTACTTTCGCCTAGTGTTGACAAGAGACTCTCCTACCAACAATCACTTAGCTTTTATTTGCTTGTGTATAGCAGACGTAGTGTTTCAGCGCAAATGATCCGGAAATTACACTTACGTATATTAGTTATCTGTGTAATGCAGTTTATTTTCTTTCTCTCTGCTTGGATTAATGAAAACTTACCGCTGGTTTTTCCAATACGGTCCGTTCTTAAACGTTTGCATTAAGTTAAAACCACAATGTCTAGAAACAGGTCGTATTTAATAGTGCTCAAAAGAGAAAATTAAAAGCCCGTCGAGACGACGATGCTAAAAAACAATGGAGACAGATACAACCTTCAACTGACCAGCTACATGCCAAGAACAGACATGTATTAAAATTACTAATAGAAGTTAAATTGGAGAAAAGTCTGACGATTTAAAAATTGTAAAGTTGTACTTATTACCGCTGCATAACGAAAAAGGGGGAACATTCTGGCTGTCGGAAGTTCATTGAGGACACGATACCAGCGGTGAAAATAAATTGAGCATAAATTCTGGTGCTGTTCAATTTGAAAACGGGCCACCAGGAATAGACTCCGTTTCACTATCACCGTGTGGTACACTGTGTAGCCTGCTGTTTATTCGGAGATGGAAACACACATGACATGATGCATAAATAATGAACGGCAAGGTCATTTAAAGGTTCAAATGGTTCAAATGGCTCTGAGCACTATGGGACTCAACTGCTGAGGTCATTAGTCCCCTAGAACTTAGAACTAGTTAAACCTAACTAACCTAAGGACATCACACACATCCATGCCCGAGGCAGGATTCGAACCTGCGACCGTAGCGTCATTTAAAGGCATGTATTACTTACAGAATGTGGAAACATAGCGAAACCATTAATATAGTTCTCGATGAAGGGCGTGATCAATTGAAAGCTATAATTTCTATAATAATAGATGTAACAAGGACATTAACTATGTAAAATTCCTTTCTGCAGCCATCGTGAATATGAAATAGGGGATCAGAGTAGCAACATCTTAATTTAATAGACCTCCTCTTCAGGTATGATCCTGTTCTCAGGACACGTCTATCAAATGAAATACAAATTTGAAATCAAATTGTGAGCCCACAAATTCAAAACGATGTGGCACAACTGTTAAATGATTCTATGTTGGAACGGATCTTTAGCGAAAATGAACATCATCTATTTTATTCACTTACTGAAGATCTAAACCCCCGATGTTGGGAAAGGACCAACTTAGTGTTTTTGTAAGATATTTGTACTTAGATATAAGGAAACCTGATAGAAAGGAGTTTCAAGTAAAGTAATCGTTTTTAAGATTCCGTGAGGTATGGGACCAAGATGCTGAGAATACTGAAAAAGAAATCATACCTGATTTAGAGAAAATGCGACTGGATAGGTGCTGAGGTCAAGGATATGGTGGTGCTTCATGCGTCAGTGCCAAGTACTCAGTTTTGCAGTCAAGTATCAAAGAACAGGTCCCAAATGCTGAATTTACATGTTGTTCAACACGAAACTGTAATATGGTACTAAATGACTTCGTGAAGATTGTGGCGGAGCTGCAACAGTCTTATGAGAAAGTACAATGCATTTATATTTTCTTTAGTGCTTCGATCGTTCCCCGAAACAAACGAATCTGTTGCAACTGACAAGTTTTACAGCGACTCTGAAGAAACTGTTCCCAGCCAATTGCTCTTCCAGATTTTGTTGTTCTCAATCAAACAGAATTCCATACTAATTTTTGAGTGTCTGTCAGATGGGATTTTAAAGCATAAGAAAAAATCAAAGAGGAAAGAAGCTTGTAATTTAGTAAAAATATGGAAACTTGATTTTGTCCTACGTCTCATAATTAAAAGTCAGATTTTGGAAAATATGAAGCTAGTTTCCAAACGACTGCAGTCCCGTAATGGTGAGTGCGTGTGAAATCCTATGGGACTTAACTGCTAAAGTCATCAGTCCCTAAGCTTACACACTACTTAACCTAAATTATCCGAAGGACAAACCCACACACCGATGCCCGGGGGAGGACTCGAACATCCGCTTGGACCAGCCGCACAGTCCATGACTGCAGCGGCCGAAGACCGCTCGGCTAATCCCGCGCGGCTCGTAATGGTGATGTAGAGATTCCGTCTCCACTACTTCAAGCTGTAAGAAACAATTTAGTCACCGTAATAAGCAATTTTGAGATTGTTGTAGGAGCTAAAGTACTTTCGAAAGCTTGAAGCTTGGATCCAAAGTAGACGTAAAAGCGTATCCATTTAAAGTAAAGAAATGTTTGGACGACCTTTCTGCGGATCTTAGTGTTATGGATATGCTAAAGTCTTCTAAGGCCACAGTCCTAATGCTTTTCAAAATTATATCAACAATATTACACAAACATTTCACCAGCCTTCAGAATGTTAAGGATTATTTTTCTTTCTTATATCCTTTTCATCATTTTAAGCTAGAAATCGAAAAGAGCAGAAAAACTGGCTAAAAATACGCATCTTATTTTACGTCAAATCTTTCACATGAACTCATTCGCATAAAAACTCATATGTCGAAAGAATTAGGAAAGAGGAAACTTTTTGTCAATTACAGATATCGAAAAATGTTTGTCTGTTGAAAACACATTTCTCGCAGGTGGTCTACGTGATGTATGCACAGATCTTCAGCTGTACCATTGTATATGATTATGAAAGTCATTTCTGCTATGAAAGAAAGATCATTTTCTAAATGTAAACTAATCAAAACGTTTCGTAGAAACTGAATATTCTAGTGTAGGTTGGGTGATTTAGCAGTAGTAGCCGTTCACTGAAACAGAAAAAATATAGTTCTCTTCACTTGCATGACGTTGTCTAAAAATTTTTTGAGTGCCACACGTAGAAGAATTGGAAAAATGTGTGTTCCTTAGCATCTAGCCTCACTTCACAAAACTGAAGGCGTTTTTCTACAAGGAGCGCACCAATAGATCAGTTTATTTCACTTTTAAGCGGAATTATGGTGCATGAAATTCTAATTTTTTTTCATATTTATTCTTTGAAGGTTTGTTACTAAACAAAGGCCCAAAACATTTACAGGAGGGAGGGGGGGGGGCGTCAAAACCTTATTTACGGCACTGCTTCTTGTATTAATGTAAGGCGGCTTGTCACCCGATATTGTTCCGCATCGGCTCTTCTGAAATAATCCTGTTAACTGTTACCCCAAATGTCTTATGCTATAACATCTCTAATTGAAAATGCCTCCAAACCTCCGAAATCAACACGTGAACCTGCAACAATAGCTTCAGTCAACCAAGTACTTTGAAGTATAGACATTGTATACTCCGCTATATGCCTTGAAATATTTTATAGTATAACTATACTGTATTTGTGCTATTGAACAGGCCTCTACAACGCAGAGGAGATGTTACAGATATCACTATGTTCCTCTTTACAGGAGCTTGAAGGCAGTTACCGTTGAGATTTATGGTGCGGCATATAAACTGCAGATTTTTAAATGAGGGACGGGGGAGGGGTCCCAATGTGTTTAAATGTTGTGCATGCACCAGAGCACCAGTTCAGAATTGTATGTACAATAGTAACTGTATCACTTTCAAGTAATTCTCTAAGAATTTCCAACATTAACAGTTAAGACAAATCAATAATGCTGTGTCATAAGTCTTTTTTTCAGTTTTCGAAACAAACCATTTTCACACAGTAGTGTCGTAACTGCCATCATTTTAGGCACCACCAGTTTGTCATACATATTTTACACGAAACTGATTGCATGTTATATTTCTTGCAGAATCTCAATGACGCTGTCCTGCCCAATGGATCTGAGGAGGTACCCACATGACGTCCAAGTGTGCTCCCTAATGATGGGATCCTGTAAGTCTGGCATATATTACATGTCGTAGGATTTTATTTTTGTAGACCACTTTTTTGGAGCTTTTATGTTACTTCATATTTCTTACAATTATTGAAGGAACATTAAATAATCACAACGACTTTCTTCAAAAGCATATTTGTCCATTAAGGTTGATTCCACGCTTCATCTCGCTTTCCACATATGGTAACATCTACAGCACACTGAAACACTTTTAATATTACTGCGAAAAATTTAGTGCTTGTGAAACCACATGCATTTAGGGTAACGCTGTTTTTAAAATAAGTAGCAAGTATCAGGAACAGGCCCATTATTATGATTGAGCCCAATAGTATGATTTACGTGTCATACAAACCAGAAGGCTGAACAAAATTTTTAAAGACTGGTAATGTTTTGTCGTTTTTAGCTAGCGGTTTAAGTCCAGAGCTAAGTAGTTGCTTCAGTAGCGTGGCTAAACAAACATTTTAGTGGTAGCTTTAACAACTAAAGTCTCATGTTGGGCACAATTTTACATAGTTTAGCCGTTAACTAGGCCCCAAAGCAGAAGTTAATTTATGTGATAACGACCTTCATTAAATCTCACATCGGTCATTAATTATCGTTACTTATACATAATATAAAATATATGCAGTTAAGTGTAATATAAGCAACGGACAACAACTGTAAAGATTAGGTGCCCATGCACATTAATTTAAACCCAGTGCATTACAAACGTTTTATGTCAACTAAATATCTCTTTTAAACCACAACTAGATTGACTGCAGATAGCCTTTGCAGAAATTATTGTTACAAAATTAACATTTTACTTCGCATATTACAGTTCAAAAGGAAAAAGTATGCTCATTGTCTCTTAGTTTTTTTGCCACTATTCTAGGATTTTGGTAACACTGAGACAACCAGCACATTTTTGAACGTCACTGCCAGATAGTAAACGACGGCTGAGATGTTTGGTGACTTGCAGCACAGCACACATGGATCGACAGCATTTACAGTTGTTGCACGTGACAGCCGAACTGAAGGGCAGGTAATTAACTTTTCGTAACAGCACATGACAACGACATATAAATGTGCCAGCGTGTATAAAGCAGATTGGCCTAAAGCCAAAACATCTGCGCTTGATAATGGCCTAAGGCCGAAATTGCAATAGTGAAAATAAAGTTTAACTGTCACTGGCGTAAACATGATGTCCTTGAAGGGCAGGCGTCTTATCAGCAATGAGTCCAGATGATAGTAGTTGCACTCAGAACTAAAGTACTGACCTATCCCCCAGGAGATATTGAAATGCTGACACTGAAATGACGAATCAGGAAGATCTCTTGTTGCATTGCAAAAATTTTCTCTGCATGTTGTCTCCTTGCATCTGATTGCCCAAATTGTATTTTTCATTCATCAGTCGAATTATTTGTTGGTAATCATTCTGGTGTATCCATCCTCTTTTCTCTCGTTAAATAAAACAAAGA
Organism: Schistocerca nitens; assembly: GCF_023898315.1. Classification (NCBI taxonomy): domain Eukaryota; kingdom Metazoa; phylum Arthropoda; class Insecta; order Orthoptera; family Acrididae; genus Schistocerca; species Schistocerca nitens. The sequence goes on along the minus strand of NC_064614.1, from coordinate 477,286,350 downwards.
CACTAAGAATTTTCCCCCCTGAAACCATTTCTGGACAACCTTGAGTAACAATTAGTTTCTTCTACAAGTCCAATGTCCTTTCGAATAGTCAGTTTGATAGGCTCCTTCAACCATCAACACTGGATACTGCCATGTCCTAGAGATGAAAACACAGTATATGCCCCCATCTCGTCCACCAGACAACTAGACAAACAATAACTGAAGATAAATGGGGTGGAATTGTCCGAGGGAAACCTTCCTCTTATTGCCTGGCCAATGCTTCATAGTCCGAATAGAATGCTTTTATCCCTACCTCAGAACGACATCTAACACTGCTGACATTAGGAGCCATAACATGACAAGTGAGGTTTCTTGTTATAAAATCTATGCAAACTATGGTTTCTTTAAAGATAATGCCTATCAAAATACAGAATGGTATGTTGCAGCATGCTCTTAACAACTGATCAATACAGTTTAGTAATAAACAACAGTTTTACTCAGTTTTCACAAAAGTCTAAGCCAATTTAGCTGCTTTCTAGGACTGCAGTTAAATGAATATAACAATTTTTGGTCCAGTGTTGAAATCAAAAACCAAAACTAAAACACAGTAGAAAGTAGAACATGGAACAAAGGCCATCAATGGCCTCAGTGGAATTTACGGTAATGACAAACAGCTTTTAACTGAACTGAGGTCCACGATCTCAGGATGATCCTGACAGGTTCTAAACTGCGATAAACATAGTGACTGACGAGTGGTGTTCGCTGCGTACACAAAAAGACTGTCTGCTTGGAGATAATTGATTTCCGCCAGTCTTATGCTGGACCATGAGGAGGTCCATCTCTGGGCCAGTTGATGTCTCTCATCCCACAGGTCTCAACACTGCCAGATAAGTTGTGTCATTTAGAATAATGGATCAGACAATTATTCTTTGCATGCATAAGTACATGCTACACGGGAGTTAGAACTTTAATAGTGGCAACTACAGGCTGGCGCGCGAAATGTGTTACCAATTGTTTCTTTCACAGTTTACGATGCACATTAGATATCCCGCTGGGATCTCTACAGCAGTACCAGCAGAGCTTGGAAAAACAAATGACATGTAATTCACGATACTGCCGCTAGGAGACTAGTAAGCAGCAATGGCTGACAATGCAAGACTGACGACACAGCAACGATCGGCAATGTGTTACTTTTTCATGAAATGAAAAGCCTTGTGACTCAGAGGCGTTTTCGACAACAGTTTAACACACAATGGGTCCCTTGCAAGAAGATCATCCAAAGGTTGTACGATAAATTTGTACAGGAAGGAACAGCATTGGAAGCGAAATGACCTCGGGCTAAGCCTGTTTGTTCTCCGGAGAATATTGAAGCGGTACGAGTTACTGTACAGAGAAGTCCCGGGAAATCGTGTAGAAAGGCAGCAGTGCAACTGGGAAAATCCAGACGCTCAGTTCAACGCATTCTTAAAAGTGACCTCCATATGTACCCATACAAGATGACCTGTGCACAGAAGCTCACTGAAGAACACAAGCAGCAGAGACTGTTTGTTCAGTGGGCAGAGGATAGGGAAGAAACTCAACAACGTTTGGTTTTCAGACGAGGCGCATTTTCATTTATACGATATGGTTAAACAAACTGTGCGCTTTTGGGCCAGTGAAAACCCACAAGTGCTTCATGAACGACAACATTACGCTCCGAGGATTACAGCGTGGGCAGTAATTTCCAGTCACGGACTTATTGGACCCTTCTTCTTTGAAGAAACTGAACAGCGATCGTTATTTGAGCATGTTTGGCAATAGCTTCATTCCACAGCTTCTTGCTACTGCCTTGCCCCTCAACACGCAGTGCTTCATGCAAGATGGAGCAAGGCCACATACTGCAAACACTGTGTTGGAGTTTTTACACGAGCATTTCGACATGCGGATCATTTCACTCAGGTTTCGAGGTCGCTTCAATAACGGACAAAATTGGCCCCTCAGTCGTGCAGACCTCAATCCATGTGACTTTTCTTTGGGAGTACCTAAAGGAAAAAAATTTCCCGAAACGTCCACGTGATTTAACGGAGCTCAGAAGACTTATTCTTCAAGCTTGCAGTGAAATTACGGAAGACACGTGCCGTAGGGTAATCACTAACTTCAGTATTCGTTTGATGGAAGTTAGGAAACGAAATGGTGGACATATTGAGCATGTGCTGAGTTAGAACAGATCTCCATGGACGGCTCTTCATTGTAGTATATGTTCCTTTCAGATTGTATTGACAATAAAGTTTATATTCAAAAACAAAATGGTAACACTTTTCGTGCGCCACCCTGTATTTATTTACAGCTCATACAAAATAGATACGTGTTTCAAAGTTTTACTGACCTTCAGAGTAGTCACCAGAATTGAGTATAACCTGTTGCCAGCGATGTGGAAGTCGTAGGATAATCTTAGCAGTGCCAGTTATGTTGACAGTTCGAGCGGCGCGTTTTATTGCCCGACGAATTTGTAGCAGTTCTGAAGCAAATGCCGTGAAGTGTAAGTTGAGCTTACGAGGGCTTAAGTCTGGCGAGTGCAGTAGGTGGTATAGCACTTAGCAGCCCCATCAGTCAAACAAATCAGTAACAGCTTGCACTGTACGTGTTTTAGCATAGACCTGCAAAATGATGGTCAGGTCCTGCAGAAAGTGTCATCACTTCTGTCTCTATGCTGTTCAGTTTTGGAACACAACCTACAACCAGCTTAGAGGCAGAAGTAATGACACTTTCTGCAGAACCTGACCATTTTGCAGGACAATCTCAAGCACATACAGTGCAAGCTGTTACTGATTTGTTTGACTGATGGGGCTGCTAAGTGCTATACAACCTACTGCTCTCCTCTGAATTAAGCCCTCGTGAGTTCAACTCGATTTCTAAAGTGGAGGAAACACTTCACTTCACGGCGTTCGCTTCAGAACTACCACAAATTCGCCGGGCAATAGACCGCGCCGCTCGAACTGTCAACACAACTCGCACTGCTAAGAGTATCCTGCAACTTCCGCATCGCTGGCAACAGGTTATACACAATTTTGGTGACTACTCTGAAGGTCAGTAAAACTTTGAAACATATCTATTTTGTACTAGCTGTAAACAAATAGCTGCTGGACATCCAGTCCTATAAGTAAATATGGTTTAGTCCGAAGAAAATTCTCCACCAAAATTCAGACATTTAGAGTTCGCACAAAATACAGTGAAGAATCGTAGTCTCGTCCTGAGCGCTGGACGAGCCCACCCCTTTGTTCCGAAGGGGCGGCCACCTCAGCTGACTGATACTTCCAAACCTAAGCACTTTGAGTGATATCAGTGCTGTCTCTTTACTACATAGCACGCCTCTGCAGTCTTCGTGCACCACAGATCCAAGGAAAGTTCTGCGTAATCAGACACAAATGATTATACGTAATGCCGTTAACTTTATGTTGGAAGAGGCAAATGATGAATCCAAAATTTCGTTACACTGTGTGCTTGGGAGGGTAATAGGAACCGATAACTATTTTAATCGCACAATATAGAGAATAAAGAAAGAAGTGGAATATAGCTAGAAGTATATTCCAAGATCGGCACGACCATGCAACATTATGCCAACGTACCATCTGCATCACAAAAACTATCATGTTCCACTATGTCCCTGCTTCCATTACACGTTCCCACCTCTCGTCGTATGAAAGCACATCACGCATTCTCGAATAAGACCGTTTTGTCCGACTAGGTGCTGTGATATGGGGATGCATAATGTTGCATGGGCAGACGTATCTCCAAGTCTTTGAACACGGTACACTTACCATTAACATTATGGTGAGCCTGTGCTCCCTTCCCATGTGCATCCATTCTGGTCTGATTTCATTTTTATGGACGATAATTCGCGATCGCATCGAGCAGCGCAGGTGGAGGACCTCTTGGTAAGAGAGGATATGCGATGAATGGGCTGGTCTGTCGATCCCGCCCGACTTAAACCCCATCGAGCACGAGTGGGATGCGTTGGGGAGCCGTTGCAACAAGTCCATGCGCACCAACGACTGGCCAGAGTTAACTGCGCTATTGGAGGAATGAAACGCTCTACCACAGGAACTCCTAACTAACTTTGTGGCCAAAGAGAAAACACGTTGCACAACATGTATTCCGACCACTGGTGATCACTCACCCTATCCAGAACCACGTCCCGTTTTCTGTAATGTCCAGGGGATCATCATGAATCGCAATGGGCTTCATTGTAATTATTGTTTTTGAATCAAAGTGTCACTTCCTTTCTTCTCATAGTTTATTTCTTCACTTACATTCTCTATTATAATGCAGCAGTTTTTTCTATGTGTGGTTCAAGTTTCATCAAGTTATGTAACTTGGCAGCATTTGATTATGCGAAAGTTACTTTCGTCCGTTCACGTTTTGCACTCTAGTGTATTTTTTGGGCACGATACTTTTTGTATCCCGCCTGGAATGTAGCGCGTGGGTAGGAGCAGGAAAAGGTAATACACGTCGGTGCTGCAATATGAATTTAAATCACCTTTACTCTAGAAAAATGAATAGATAACTTGGAATGAAGTGTAAAGTGTCCTGGCCGTCTGCTCTCGATGAAACGGGGAGAATCTGTAGCGATACTCGTAGAACTCTCCAGCGCCGGCTAGAGGGCGCTGTCGGCGGTGTCTGTCATAGTGCCAACCTAAGCCGTGGCATCGCAGCTATCGATACCACATCCCTCCCCACTGGAATGAAGGACCGTCATTGAGTATGGTTTCCGACGGCGGGTGGAGGGACCCAAGGGCGGCGCAGACAGCGGAACTGCCGGGGCGCGCTGTCCACCCGCGACCCCGAATTGCTCGCGAGGGGATGAGGAAAACGCCCCGTGGAAAACCTGCCCAGGCTGCGCACCGCTACTGAGTATCCTCGGATGAGGAGGCGGAGCAACGACCTCCAGGGCGACGGCGGCGGCGTGACGGCAGCCTCAGCGTCCGTCGGTTCCGGCACTGCGGAGGAACACGGCGGCGGCGGCAAGAGGCGCCCGTCCGATGCAGGTGACCGGACCGGCAGCGGCGACGACGGCAGGAGCGCCCACGGCGGAGGCGCGAGATGCGGAGGCGCCATCGGTGGCGTCGTGGGCTGAGGCGGCGGAAGCCGCGAAGCCTACAATTCTGTCGGGAAACAACCAGCGGCAGGAAACCGAGGGCGGCACAAACGAATCTGGTTCCGGTGTCGCTTGACAGTGGGGAGCAGAAATGAGACAAGGCGGGGCCAAGCTGGCGAAGAATGCGCCTCTGCTCCCAGCGCTGCGTGCCAGAGAAAATGCGATACAACACCAAACCGTGCAGCGCCAAGCCAGAAGGAGGCGAAGCAGCGGGAGCGAGCGGCGGCGGGTGCAATAGCTGCAGGAGCGACTGATTGACGCGGCCGTGTAGGAACTCCGCTGGGGAACGGGTGCCGCGCGGCTGATAGGAAGCAAGGAACGTCCAGAGCGCGCGTTCGCGAGAGTGCGTGGCGCGCAACTTGCTCATCTGTGACTTAAACGTACGCACAAAGCGTTCAGCCTCGCCGTTCGACTGGGGGCGGAACGGGGCTGAGGTCAGATGGCGAATGCCATTAGCAGCACAGAACGATCCAAACTCTCAGGACACGAATTAGGGACTGTTGTCGGAGACAATTACTTCAGGAAGACCCTCAATAAAAAAAATAGACGTCAAAGCCCGAATACTACTAGCAGACGTAGTAGAAGACATAGGGACAACAAAAGGGAAATTGCTGTACGCATCAATAACTAGCAATCAGCGGGTGTCCCAGAATGGACCTGCAAAATCAATATGAACGCGCTGCCAAGGCGCAGTAGAAGGCTGCCACGCAAAGAAGCGCTGGCAGGGAGCAGATTGATGCTCCATGCAAGATCGACAGTTAGCAAGGAAATTCTCAATTTGTTTATCAATGCCGACCGAAGTTCAGTGACGACGCGCTAATTGCTTTGTCCGCACGATACCCCAATGACCAGCGTGCAGTAATCGGAGGATTTCCGACTGCAACGAACCAGGTACAACCACACGAGACTGATCATTGTCAGTACGTAACAAGATAATACCGTGGTGTACAGACAAGTTGTGGCGATGCGCAAAGTAACGTCGAACAATTGGATCGCGAATCTGCGAAGCAGATTGAGGCCATTGAGTACGAATATACTGCAAAAGTATCTGCAAAGAAGCGTCGGCAGCTGTCGACGAAGCAATGCGACGAAAATCCACTGCAAAACCATCAGCTAATTCCTTATCTTGCGAATCAATAAACATGCAGGGCAATTGAGAAGAATCGAACACTTCGTCAGGACCGATAGGCAGACGAGACAAAGCATCAGCATTGCCATGCTGGGCTGTAGGCCGAAACATGATTTCGTAATTGTAGTTAGACAGTAGCAGTAGTGCAGTACGGACCGGAACTGGCTTTGACGGGTGGAACAACGACGTCAAAGGCTTATGGTCGGTTACCAAATAGAACTAGCGACCCTACCAAAAAAAAAAAAAAAATCACGAAACGTAGTTACGCCATATACAATAGCTAAAGCTTCTTTCTAGATTTGAGAATAATTTTTCTGGGCAGAATGGAGCAACTTAGATTCAAAAGCGATCGGGAGATCGACAGAATTAATGCGGTGTGAAAGAACCGCTCCGATGCCGTGAAAAAATACATCGACAGCCAAAACTGGTTTGGAGGGATCGAAAGCAATCAAACAGCGGTCACTCAGCAAAGCAGAAGCTAAACGATGTCAAAGTTAGCGTAAGGAGGGCTATGCGTGAAGCTTTCAGTGAATTCGAAAGTAAAATTCTATGTACCGACTCGACAGAAAACCCTAGGAAGTTCTGGTCTTACGTTAAATCAGTAAGTGGCTCGAAACAGCATATCCAGACACTCCGGGATGATGATGGCATTGAAACAGAGGATGACACGCGTAAAGCTGAAATACTAAACCCCTTCTTCCAAAGCTGTTTCACAGAGGAAGACCGCACTGCAGTTCCTTCTCTAAATCCTCGCACAAACGAAAAAATGGCTGACATCGAAATAAGTGTCCAAGGAATAGAAAAGCAACTGCAATCACTCAACAGAGGAAAGTCCACTGGACCTGACGGGATACCAATTCGATTCTACACAGAGTACGCGAAAGAACTTGCCCCCCTTCTAACAGCCGTGTACCGCAGGTCTCTAGAGGAACGGAAGGTTCCAAATGATTGGAAAAGAGCACAGGTAGTCCCAGTCTTCAAGAAGGGTCGTCGAGCAGATGCGCAAAACTATAGACGTCGATCTGTTGTAGAATTTTAGAACATGTTTTTTGCTCGAGTATCATGTCGTTTTTGGAAACCCAGAATCTACTCTGTAGGAATAAACATGGATTCCGGAAACAGCGATCGTGTGAGACCCAACTCGCTTTATTTGTTCATGAGACCCAGAAAATATTAGATACAGGCTCCCAGGTAGATGCTATTTTCCTTGACTTCCGGAAGGCGTTCGATACAGTTCCGCACTGTCGCCTGATAAACAAAGTAAGAGCCTACGGAATATCAGACCAGCTGTGTGGCTGGATTGAAGAGTTTTTAGCAAACAGAACACAGCATGGTGTTATCAATGGAGAGAGGTCTACAGACGTTAAAGTAACCTCTGGCGTGCCACAGGGGAGTGTTATGGGGCCATTGCTTTTCACAATATATATAAATGACCTAGTAGATAGTGTCGGAAGTTCCATGCGGCTTTTCGCGGATGATGCTGTAGTATACAGAGAAGTTGCAGCATTAGAAAATTGTAGCGAAATGCAGGAAGATCTGCAGCGGATAGGCACTTGGTGCAGGGAGCGGCAACTGACCCTTAACATAGACAAATGTAATGTATTGCGAATACATAGAAAGAAGGATCCTTTATTGTATGATTATATGATAGCGGAACAAACACTGGTAGCAGTTACTTCTGTAAAATATCTGGAAGTATGCGTGCGGAACAATTTGAAGTGGAATAATCATATAAAATTAATTGTTGGTAAGGCGGGTACCAGGTTGAGATTCATTGGGAGAGTCCTTAGAAAATGTAGTCCATCAACAAAGGAGGTGGCTTACAAAATGCTCGTTCGACCTATACTTGAGTATTGCTCATCAGTGTGGGATCCGTGCCAGATCGGGTTGACGGAGGAGATAGAGAAGGTCCAAAGAAGAGCGGCGCGTTTCGTCACAGGGTTATTTGGTAACCGTGATAGCGTTACGGAGATGTTTACCAAACTCAAGTGGCAGACTCTGGAAGAGAGGCGCTCTGCATCGCGGTGTAGCTTGCTCGCCAGGTATCGAGAGGGTGCATTTCTGGATGAGGTATCGAATATATTGCTTCCCCCTACTTATACCTCCCGAGGAGATCACGAATGTAAAATTAGAGAGATTCGAGCGCGCACGGAGGCTTTCAGACAGTCGTTCTTCCCGCGAACCATACGCGACTGGAACAGAAAAGGGTGGTAATGACAGTGGCACGTAAAGTGCCCTCCGCCACACACCGTTGGGTGGCTTGCGGAGTATAAATGTAGATGTAGATGTAGAAAGCAGCGTCACATCCGAAGACCAAACAAAGGGAACATTCTTACGCAGAAGACGATGCAAAGGCGCTGCAATCTGCGCTGCATTTGGTAGAAACTGAATATAATGTAATTTTGCGCAACAGACTGAAGTTCTTTTAAGATCCTGTGTGCTGGAAAGTATCTAATCGTACTGAGATGTGACGGCGAGCGGTGGATATCCTGTCGGTTAATCATGTGTCCTAAATACTGAATCTCAGTTTGAAAAAAATTCCACTTTTCTCTGTTACACTTTAGTTCTGCCTGCAAAGGTACAGTAAATAAGGCACGCAAATTCTGCAAATGTTCGCCAGAGGAGCGACCTGATACAACTACACTAGTGGCCATTAAAATTGCTACAAGACGGAGATGAGGTGCTACAGACGCGAAATTTAACCGACAGGAAGAAGATGCTGTGATATGCAAATGATTAGCTTTTCAGAGCATTCACACAACACTGGCGCCGGTGGCGATACCTACAACGTGCTGACATGACGAAGGTTTCCAACCGATTTCTCATACACAAACAGCAGTTGACCGGTGTTGCTTGGTGAAACGTTGTGATGCCTCCTGTAAGGAGGAGAAATACGTACCATCACGTTTCCGACTTTGATAAAGGTCGGATTGTAGCCTATCGCGATTGCGATTTATCGTATTGCGACATTGCTGCTCGCGTTGGTCGAGATGCACTGACTGTTAGCAGAGTATGGAACCTGTTGGTTCAGGAGGGTAACAGGGAACGCCGTGCTGGATCCCAACGGCCTCGTACCACTAGCAGTCGAGATGACAGGCATCTTATCCGCATTGCTGTAACGGATCGTGCAGCCACATCTCGATCCCTGAGTCAACAGATGTGGGCGTTTGCAAGACAACAGCCAACTGCAGGAACAGTTCGACGTTTCCAGCAGCATGGGCTATCACTTCGGAGACCATGGCAACGGTTACCTTTGATGCTGCATCAGACAGGAGCGCCCGCTATGGTGTACTCAACGACGAACCTGGGTGCATGAATCTAAAAACGTCATTTTTTCGGATGAATCCTGGTTTTGTTTACAACATCATAATGGTCGCATCCGTGTTTGGCGACATCGCGGTGAACGCACATTGGAAGCGTGTATTCGTCATCGCCATACTGGCGTATCATCCGGAGTGATGGTATGGGGTGCCACTGGTTACACGTCTTGGCCACCTCTTGTTCGCATTGACGACACTTTGAACAGTGGACGTTACATTTCAGATGTGTTACGACCCGTGGCTCTACTCTTCATTCGATCGCTGCGAAACCCTACATTTCAGCAGGATAATGCATGAACGGTTGTTGTAGGGCCTGTACAGGCCTTTTTGGATACATAAAATGTTCGACTGCTGCCCTGGCCAGCACATTCTCCAGATCTCTCACCAATTGAAAACGTCTCGTCAATGGTGGCCGAGCAACTGGCTCGACACAATACGCCAGTCACTACTCTTGATGAACTGTGGTATTGTGTTGAAACTGCATGGGCATCTGTACCTGTACACGCCATCCCAGCTCTGTGACTCAATGCCCAGGCGTATCAAGGCGGTTATTACGCCCAGAGGTGGTTCTTGGTACGCATTTCTCAGGATCTATGCACCCAAATGGCGTGAAAATGTAATCACATGTCTGTTCTAGTATAATATATTTGTCCAATGAATACCTGTTTATCATCTGCATTTCTTCTTGGTGTAGCAATTTTAATGGCCAGTAGTGTATATCGTCCAGATAATTGGAGCAACCAGGGACAGTGGCACACAACTACTGCAAGTAAGACTGAAAAATAGCAGGAGCCAAAGCATAACCGAACGGATGGCGGCGAAACTTGAACAATCCAAGGCAGCTGTTGATCACAATATAACACTGTGACTGTTCGTCGAGCGGAAGCTGAAAGTATGCGTCCCGCAAGTCAATGGTGGAAAAGATTTTTCCCGCACCAAGCTTATAAAAAATGTCTTCAGGACGCGGTAAGGGAATAGTAGCTACCACTGTCCGTGGGATTTACTGTAGACTTAAAGTCAGCATAAATACGGAGACGACAGTTTGGTTTCTTCACACACGCTAAAGGTGAAGCCCATGGCGAAGCAGAAACAGGGTCAATGACACCAATGTCTTGCAAATGCTTAAGTTCAGAAGCTACGGCGTCACGCAGTGCATGCGGTACCGGGCGTGCGCGCCGGAAAATCCGCATGGCATTGTCTTGAACTGTAACATGCGCTGTGAAGTCTGTGGCGCAACCAAGGCCATCAGAAAAGAGATCAGTAAAATCAACGCATAGTTCAGCAACACTGTCTGCATGGTCACTAGCGTTGATGCAAGGTACATTGTTCTGAATTGCGAGACCAAAAAGTTCAAATGCGTCCATGCCAAGAATGTTCATAGCATCACTAGAGCGGAGCACGTTGAAAGACACTGTATGGGTCGTTGCATCATACGTGACTTGCAAACTACACACGCCGAGCACTGAGATTTCCTGTCCAGTAAATGCAGTCAGCGTGGAACGCTAACGACGAAGTTGGGGCGAAACAAGCAAGTCATGCATAGATTTGTTCAGTAAAGAAACTGACGCACCAGTGTCCAGCTGCATGCGAACAGATCGTCCACAAATGTTTAAAGTCACAAAAAGTTTCCTTGCTTCGCGCTGAATGCGAGAGGTTGTGTCTGGCAAAACTTGATTCACACGACGAGTCACTGTCGCACGTGAAGCAGAAGGCATTAACGTCCATCAGCTGATGCGAATCATGATCATGGCGGTTGCCGTTGCGGTGACGCCCACGACAATCACGCGAACGGGAGACTAGTTCGGAATTAGAGTTTCTCTTACTACACACGGCTTGCACATGTCCTTTCCTATTACGAAAGTAACATTGTGCTTGACGGGAAGGGCAACTGTCCCGTGGGTAGGCGGGAAAGCAGTTCGGACTTGATTTCAGTTTCTTAGTGGGTGCCTGGTTTGATACGTCTTTACTTGCGCGCGAGCGGCGCGGCTGGCTGGGCTAGGACCGGGCGGAAGGGTACGTGTTGTGCCGCGATAACAGTACACACACCCGGGGCCACATCAAACGCGGAAGTAGCCATGTCTAAAGTATCTCATCTGTCTAGCAAGTCCTCTACTTCCTGCAGAGGGCCAGAGTGGCCGAGCGGTTCTAGGCGCTACAGTCTGGAACCGCACGTCCGCTACGGTCGCAGGTTCGAATCCTGCTTTCGGGCATGGACGTGTGTGCTGTCCTTAGCTTAGGTAGGTTTAAGTAGTTCTAAGTTCTAGGGGACTGATGACCTTAGAAGTTAGGTCCCATAGTGCTCAGAGCCATTTTAACCACTTGAACTTCCTGCAAAGACAGGTTTTTAAATCTGAGGATTTGTTCGCAGATGCGATGATCCGCCACATTCTGCGCAATAGCGTCTCTTATCATTAGCCGGCCGGAGTGGCCGTGCGGTTCTAGCCGCTACAGTCTGGAGCCGAGCGACCGCTACGGTTGCAGGTTCGAATCCTGCCTCGGGCATGGATGTGTGTGATGTCCTTAGGTCAGTTAGGTTTAATTAGTTCTAAGTTCTAGGGGACTGATGACCTTAGAAGTTAAGTCACATAGTGCTCAGAGCCATTTGAACCATCTTATCATTATATCTGCATATGAGCGTCCACACGAGCAATCAAAGTCACAATCAGAAGTTAGTCCCTGTAGGTCCGCTAACCAAGATTTATTCGACTGAATAGGGCCTCGCCGGAGACGAAAAAATCGTGCAACTACCACATTTACCCTGTCACGGAAGTGGGAGTTCAAAGCATCAATCATTTCGTCGTAAGTTTTAGTTTGTGGGTGGGTGGTGGGAAACAATTTCACGAGCACACGGTATAACAACACCCGCGTTGGCAATGAAAAAGGCAAGCCGCTCTGTACTTGGTATGTTGTATGCTGCGAAGTGTGCCTCGAGCTGGGCGATGTATTCTGGCCAGCGTTCAACGTCAGAATTGAAGGCACGAAATGACGGCGCCGTCGGCGACGGCGTCGGTACAGGCGGTGGCGTCGGAGGCGCCGAAGTAGCTGCAGTCTGTAGTGTGACCAGTCCATTTATGGCAGGATGCAGCTGCGTCATTTGCTGAGCGTGAAAACGTACAAGATCGGACGGCGAAGCCTGTTGCTGTGGCGAACCCATGGTTGACACAAATGAAAGTCTAGATAGCGAAAGGTGGGAGCACGCAGATACAGTCACTCAAACAAACGGGGGTATCGCAAAAAACGCTAAAGCAGCACCGAGCAAAAAAGGAAATGATAGGAAGATGGCCTCGTCGCCAACTTTTGTATCCCGCCTGGAAGGCGACGCGTGTGTAGGAGCAGGAAAAGGTAATACACGTCGGTACCGCAGAATGAATTTAAATCACCTTTACTTTAGCAAAATGAATACATAACTTGAAATGAGGTGCGAAGTGTCCCGGCCGTCTGCTCTCGATGAAATGGGGAGAATCTGTAGCGATGCTCGTAGAGCTCTGCAGGGCCGGCTAGAGGGCGCTGTCGTCGGTGTCTGTCGTAGTGCCAACCTAAGCCGTGGCATCGTAGCGATCGATACTACACTACTATTCGTTAATTTGCAAATAACTTAATGTACAAGAAATTATTTTAATACGTTTACAAGATGTTCACTTCTTCGCAAAAGTTTAAGGAATATCTTTAACAACTTATCTTCCTTACCTCCATGTTATGTTTATCGTCAGTTCTCCATCCTCAAACATATCTTGGGGCCCTTCAGAACATCATATGGGAGTACAACAAAGAAGGCAGGCAAACACCATCTGCAGAAGTCCGGATTTCTGTAATGCTAGCTACATTTGTTTCCTCTTGCGACAAGTTCTTTCAAAATTTTGTAAACTCCTCAGTGTGCGATTTTAAATATTTTAGCTTATTCATCAATTTTGTATAAACCGATTCTGGCTTTCCTCAATCGTCGCACTACCTGCTTTTCACCTTCCAGACAAGGACCTAACGTCAATGATTTCCTCAGTTTTGTTATTTCTTTTAAGATTTGCCATGTTGATAACGAAAAGATTATGTGAAAAAGGTACACAACGATCTGCACTAGAAATTAGTACAACGTAAAAAACAACAAAAGTGACTTTCGTGCTTCGACAACATGTTTGACGAAGTGAGAGCTCTGTATCTAAAACATGTGTGCTGGCTCACAAAAACGCTGTGACATGCACTCTTGCACATCTGCAAGAACGGTAATCTAACTTCAGTCTTACTTCGGTCGACTCTACAGGAGTGATCGCGTGCATAGCTCTTTTGTGGTACGTACTATCCGATTCAGCTGTACTGTACATCTGTAAACGTCCAACTATCATTTACCGGGAAGAGTGGGGAGGGTCCTTCAGTGGCTCGGTCGTCTTGTCCCGGTTCTTCTCGGCTCAACTCCTAATGACTTATTGTCAGATGAGTCGCAGCAAAGCAGTCAGTTCCGCCTGCTGGTATTTTATTCGCTCATTCATTTACGCAGTGCGGGCCGCCTCATGAGTTAGTATTCACCAGGTGATTCAAAAGCTCTCCACCTGGCCTATCACGCACTAATATGTTCAGTTACTATCATCAGAGCATCTAATCGATATGTAGTTTCTAAAAATATACTGTTGCTCAGGTGCGCGGTCTTTCCTACGCGAAATAGAATATGTGCTTTCGCAATCTGCTTTGATACTCCATGAAATACCTTTTCGTACAACATCCCAGAAATTAATCAACACGGTCGTAAGGAAAGGTACTTTGCCTACAATTTCCCTTTCCTTGCAGCCTCTTCTGAATGGGCTATTGTGACGATATCCACCCGGATACTCTCTCTTGATTTTTTATTTTTTATTTTTTTTATTTTTATTTTTGCAAGCAATCCCATAAGTGTGAGCTATATCTTCCCCTTATATTTTTCACTCTATTCAGTTGCGCGATCAATATATTTCACTAATTTCCCAAATAGGACGTTGCATGCCGCCTACTTGAACGTATAACTGCAGTCGGTCTTATAACAGAAGACAAAGTGGACATAATTCATATTTCCATTTGATTCTTTGTGACGTTATCCATTTGTTCGTTCCTACTCATGTGACGAGCCTAATTTTACCTCAACACGAATCAGACGTGACTGTTCATATTACCGAAAACGTATTTTTTCTGAATTATTCGTGTGTTCAATTTTCAGAGCACACTAATTCTCCGGGAGAAATACGTCTTCAGGTAAATGAACAGTCACGTAAAAATGATTTCACTCTGACATCACTTGGCTCTCCTCGAACGTTGACAGTCACTTATTTATTTAATGATTTAAACAGTTTATCGCACAAGAAAGTTCTCCGAGAATAGCAAAGTTATTCAAGGGCCTTTCTTTGGTCTCTATCTTTTATACCAATTTAAGCCAGAGATGATGTGAAACATTGATTTTAACTTCAGTACAGATATATGGATTGCAAATGACTGTTAAGGTTATATTGGTCTCCGCAACTGAGGTAGCGTCCTCACGCTAGTGTGGTAGCTGTCGACGTGGAGACAGCCGTTTCGAATCAATGTACTGAAACTACTTTCATCCTCAGTATTTTCCCAGCAAGAGAAGGTGATTCTTGATAACAAGGCTCTATGCCAAAGTCCTCGGTTAAATTCGATATCTCGCTGCAGTGTCCCATCGAGGTTAATGTGACACTGTCGATAGCTGTTTGTACTTCGGATGGCGACATAATGATCTGCTGCCATCTGTCGTTAACAGCACAAACAGGACGCTGCACAATGCAACACTCATTGACACCAGCTATACAAGACTGTTACTGGTACTGGAATGCCTGGAATGCAACCAGTCCACATGCCACAATAAAAAAAGCAAAACAAAGAAAAAAACACCTTCTATCATTGGGACATGATTCACACGACCTTACTCGTTCATTCATTTATATGTGTTAACAAAAATGACAGACTTGCACCTTGAAGTGTAATTACTATAAAGTATCACAGGGTTGCAGTAAATTGTGATCGATTTCAACATGCAAGGAAATATTTCGTTCCGTGCAAAATGGGTGACAGATTGCGCCAGACCAAATAATATTAATTAATGTTAGTTAATTTACCTTTTATTATTGATTTTATGCTGTATAGAAATTATTTTGCCTCTTTCTATCTGAATTTAGTGAATATTTGATTTCCACCAGTTTCAGTCTGCATTTCAGTAAATGTATTAACCAAATTACAAAGTAAAATATTTGTCTAGAATCGATACCCTAAATTATTTTGTGCCGATAGAGAGTTACAATCGGTCAGTACCTAAAAATTAAATTTTTTACATATTCATCCAGTAAGAAGAAAAATAGTGCTCAATAACAAACCGATAGAACAGGTAGCCCATTTTAAGTATTTAGGATGTGAAATATCATATGATCAAGATATGTATATACAGAAAAAGTAATTCTTATCAGCGTATATGTGGCACAATTTTGACACATAAGGGTAAAACAAGACAAAAGACAGAACTGAAATTTTATAAAGTCATGGCCATTCACACTTTATTATATGGGGCAGGAAGTTGGACTTTTAGAAATATAGATTTACGGCAAGTAGAAGCGTCGGAAACCAAATTTCTAAGATCTATGAGAGGCTGCAGTGGGGAAGACAAAATTAGAAACGAAGTAATGAGCGAAGAATTCAGAATACAACCCGTAACCCAAAAGGCAATCCAATACAAAGAAAAATGGAGAGAATATAAACCATGGGGCAAGAGAAGTGTGGAAATACAAGGATTTATTTATTTAATCGTATGGCTAGGACCGCCCGTCGGGCAGGCCGTTCGCCGGGTGCCGGTCTTTCAATTTGACGTGACTTCGGCGACCTGCAGTCAATGAGGATGATAGGATGAGGACAGCTCAACACCCAGTCCCTAGGCGGAGAAAAATCCCCGACCCAGCCGGGAATCGAACACGGGCCACGGTGACCATTCAGCTACCGGGGCGGACAATACCAAGGATGAGATGTTGAGACTGGGATAGGCTCTAGGCCTAAACCTGGAGAGGCAGAAGGAGAAGAATGAATCTGACTGTCAGGCAAGCCAATAGGCTATCGATTTCTAACTCTGTTTAATAACTCTACGAGTGATCTTTTCAGTGGCACAGAAAGAGTTGAACTTACGAAAAGAATTCTCAAGGCAGTATACTAAACTCATTGTGGTATGTCTTCACCAGTTCCTAGCAAGTCAAGTTTCTTAGAAGTTTTTTCACGAGTCATTATGTTGCAGATGGTTGGAAGACTGATGACGTGGTGCTCCTGTGGAAAGACGGCGACCCTGTGCAGATCATGAGCAACCTACACCTGTCGCTCTTCACTCTTGAGAAGTTCCTCACGGACTACTGCAACACCGCGACGACCACAGGTACGGCAGTGGTCTCTCTACTGGAGCGTCGGCAGCTCTGTCCAGGGAGAGAGAGGGGTGATGGTAAAGATGCAACCCACAGTCGCACACTCTAAATTTGTGAAACTGGATCTATTGGTCGTTGAAACACTAACAGTTAGACCTTACTGTGTTTCTAGTCCCACTTGATCCTTTTTGTGTGATGTCCTTAGGTTAGTTAGGTTTAAGTAGTTCTAAGTTCTAGGGGACTGATGACTATAGATGTTAAGTCCCATAGTGCTCAGAGCCATTTGAACCATTTTGATCCTTTTTGACGACCATGGGCTTCAATATAAAAGAATGAGAGCGACAGAGGGTTGGGGTTGTTTTGGGGGAAGAGACCAAACAGCGAGGTCATCGGTCTCATCGGATTAGGGAAGGAAGTCGGCCGTGCCTTTTGAAAGGAACCATCCCAGCATTTGCTTGGAGCGATTTAGGGAAATCACGGAAAACCTAAATCAGCATGGCCGGACGCGGGATTGAACTGTCGTCCTCCCGAATGCGAGTCCAGTGTGCTACCACTGCGCCACCTCGCTCGGTGAGAGCTACAGAGGGCTAACTCGTAATTGTGGTGAACAATTTTCTTCCGGCCCATAACACAATCCTTGAAAACAGATGACATTGAGCTATGGTATTTATAAAAAGGTAACAGACGGGTGCAGGGTATGGTAAGCACCGATCTATTTTCGTACCCTTAAAAAAGTGGCTTACACAAACGACAATTCAAGTAGTATAGGCACCTAGGAGACAGACAGTGGATGAAGACGTGTTATATCCGATAACCTATCGCTTACTCTACAGTTGGGTTGATGTTTTGCAATATTCAACTGTTGTACTATATTTTTATCGTATCTAATAAAAAGTTAATCTTGTTAAAACAGACCACAAGTCCGCTGACGTGGACAATCTAACCAATCATACGAGAAGGAGGCTGGTCAGAAGCAACGAAAAAAAAAATTGCATGACAATACACGTTTGCCTGTTTTGTTAATTTTATATTTCACACGACCTGTGTTTCGGGTTCCAAGCATATTTTCTAGTGTAAATAAAAGATAGTAAGTCATGGGAAAAGAGTTACGTAATAAATACAATGTTTCAACAAGAATCCACAATCATGTCAGTTAACAGGAAGAGAGAAGAATGTTATCTAAATATACTTATTCCTGCTGATTGGGTTTGCAAGGTAAAAACTCGAAAAACAAGGAACCTATTTATGTTTTTCACTAGGGGTGCGGCAAGGTGGCCTTTACGTCTCTAATGATACAACAGGTTGCTTCTGCCACGTGACCGTTCAAAAATAAAATTATAACAAAATTCTTGCCGTCAGTGCCTGAAATTGCAATCGGTTGGTATAATGCTTGCCTATTGATAAAACATCAGTTCTACCGTTAAGGGATATTTTTACAGCAGTGTATGTGTTTTAACAGAGGAAAACGGTTTCCAGACTCTAGAGAAATCTCTCTGTCAAAACAACTACTGAGATAATCTGTATTTTTACTCTTCTGTCTTATATAAATATTTGATGTCCTTTCTGTTGGACACGTCCGACAGAACAGACACCATATATTTATATACACAGGGTAAGCCAAATAAAAGTGGCCTAGAACACAGAGTTCCAGGGTACAAAGAAACACAGCATAGGAAAGGAAATCAGATCTGACTATAGCAGATGCTGAAAGTGACCAACATTCATCTCTTTGCACTTTTGCGCCCTGGTCAGCAAGTTGCTGAAGGTGGATCGAAGCTGGACTGCTGTAATCCGAAATGTTTTGCTGCAGTTCTTGAAGACTGTGAGCGTTTTCGTGATACACCTTAAACTTGATGACTCCCCATACAAAGTAATCGCACGCTGACAGATCAGGTGACTTGCATGGTCAACTATGGACGCGACCAGACTGACCTTTACTGTCAACTCTGTCAAGCGTGAAGACTGTGTACAGGTGCTCCAAGATTCGGCCGACTGTTTGGGCAGTTGCTCCATCCTATACGAAGTAACTATATGTTTTTTCCTACTCCCTTAATGCTGCCGCAAATGGTTTCAAAATGTTGGCTATGTGACGCCCCGAAGTCATTGCCTGATGAAAGAAGATGGGACAAATAATGCGTCGTTCAAAAAATTGAAATGTTTGTGAAATCTTATGGGACTTAACTGCTAAGGTCATCAGTCCCTAAGCTTACACACTACTTAACCTAAATTATCCTAAGGACAAACACACACACCCATGCCCGAGGGAGGACTCGAACCTCCGCCGGGACCAGCCGCACAGTCCATGACTACAGTGCCTGAGACCGCTCGGCTAATCCCGCGCGGCTAATGCGTCGTGCTGACACTGCACACCAAACCTCGACCTTCTGATCATGCAGTTGTGTTTCGTGGAAGTTATGCGGATTCTCCGCTACCCACAACATGTGATTCGGTGCGTTGACATAACCACTGAGGTGAAACCAGGCTTCATCACACTTAATGATCAGATCCATGTCCAAGCTATTCATTTTTATCGCAGTGAATAGCCACTCACAAATCTGGAGGCGCTGGGGAGTAGGTTTTAATGTACGAACAGTTGTCACTCGCTAGGGATGCGTCTGTAGGTCCAGGTGGAATATTCGTCGGCATGATCGACGAGATATGCTATTCTCCTTCGACAGGCGTCGGGTTGATGTGGTAGGACTTATTTTCTGTTGTACTTAGGCCACATTGTGTGGTGTGCGGGCACGTTCCTGAACGTTTTTTGTTGCCACGTAACTTTTCACAACGGACACTCGTTGCTCAGCTGTGAGTAGGCTCTGAACCGGTGTGGATCACGTGACGGGCGTACACGTGGTGTACGCATCAGAGAGTGCGGTTATGTGCACTCGTACGTTCACGTCCAATCGTATCCACTCGTCCGAGCCACTTTTATTTGCCTCACCCTGCATATGAGCGAGGAGGCTCTAGGTACTGCAAGGGGGCACTACTAGCATGTAACAAGGTGAAAATTTGGACTGAATAGGAAGCGTTTCCGGATGGCCAAGATGGTTGATGCAATCGCTGTAGAAAATCAGAGCATTCGGGTTCGAGTCCTGGTCCGACAAATTTTCAGCCTTCGCCATTGATTTATTTCAATGCCAGCAGGTGGCTGAAGTCCTGATTGCTCGCAATACACTTCTACCTTAATCCAGATACAACGGAAATACATGGATTATAATTCAACTGCTTCTAATGAAAATTAACTTCCAGAACTTCTGAAAACAAGAAAAAGGAACTTACAATACACCATCACAGAGTTTACAATAATTAATAAGTCACAGACGTCACTCTACAAGCGTAAAATCTAATTTTTATATCAGACCAGTTCAGTAACTGCTGCTTCACTTGCACAGACTGTATGGTCTGTACTTTTTTTTTTTTTTTCTTTAATCGAATTTCTATGTTGTTCACAAATTGCAACACATTTTAAACTTTTCACGCTAATTAAGGTCATGGAAGCATGATCTTTTCCAAATGCATTTCTGACCAAACAACTAAGGTTTTTGTTAATCATGCCTATTGCTTTCTTCCGGTCACGTTTCACAGAAACTTTCATCCCCTAATATATATTCCTCTATATCCAACCGAGAAATGAAAAGCGAATTTTCATCGATCTAGCTTTGAAATTTTTTTTATGTAATGAAATTTGTTCTTAAAAATTTTCATCCCGTACTTCACCCCCTTAGGGGTTGAATTTCCAAAACTAGTGAAACACGTTTTCTTTATTTATTTCTGACAGCGAAGCCTAATACAAACTTTAAGAATTTAACTTCAGATTTCCTTGCATAATGAAATACTTTAAAAAATCCCATTTTGGTCTCCTTAGGAGTCGAATTTCGAACAGTCCCTTCTTAAACGGTGCACATCCTCTCCAAGTTTTTAGTTTCTATCCTTAGTGGTTTGGCTTGGGTGTTGATGAGTCAGTGAATCAGTATGGCCCTATTTCACCCCGTTGGGAACTGAATTTCCAAAAACAGTGGAACATGTATTTTTTCATTCCCAACCGAGAATCCAAAGATCAGTTCCCGAAGATTTAACTTTAAAACTGCTGACGCACTGAAAGAAATTCGTAAAACACTTCACTGCCTCTTTCACCAACTTAGGAACTGAATTTCCAAAAACCGTGAAATGTGTGTTTTTTATTTCTAAAAAAGAAGCCGAATACAAATTTTCATAGCTTTAGCTTTAAAAACGCTTGTATAAGGAAATCTTTCCATAAAAACTTTCATGTCCTATTTTACCCCATAGGGCTCGAATTTCTAAAAACAGTGGACCACGATTTTTATTTTTAATCGTGAAGCCAAACTCAAATTTTCATATATTTGACATTACAAATCCTTACGCAATGAAATATTTCACCCCATTGGGGGGTTTAATTTCCAAAAACAGTGATACACATTTTTTTTTCATTTTTAACCGAGAAGTCAAATACCAATTTTTAGAAGTATAGCTTTAAAAATACTTAAGTAGTTCTCTAATAATTATTTATTTTCAAAAATACTTTTAGTCAGTGTTTCACCTCCATATGGGTAAAATTTCGAAAAATTCTGAAACATGTATTTCTGACAAAGAAAACAAATATCAATTTATGTAGGTTTACCTTCAAAATGACCTTAATAGCGACATATTTTTAAAAAACATTTCATCGTCTCTTACATTCCTTTATGGGTGGGATTTCGAAAAACGACGCCTACAGTATAAGATAAACACCCTCCCCAATTTTCAAATTTCCGTCCTTAGCCGTTTGGGTTTGGCAGTAATGAGCTAGTGAGACTACGTGGCTGTTATCAAATGCGTCTCCATTGCTACAGGTAAGTATCATAGTGACCGGCCGCAAATGACATGTAAGTAATCGAAATTAGTCTTTAGGGGAAGGCATTAAAATAACTTATCTTTAACATGAAATGATACACTTCATTGGGGAAATGTTGAAAATGTGTGCCACGACCGGGACTCGAACCCGGGATCTCCTGCTTACATGGCAGTCGCTCTATCCATCTGAGCCACCGAGGGCAAAGGGGACATTGCGCCTGCAGGGTCTTATCCCGTGCACGCTCCCCGTGAGACCGACATTGCCAACTTGTCCACGCCACTACATTCGTAGTACGCCTAATAGATGTTTGCCCATCATACTCAACAACGCCTCTTTGCAGCTTGGGTGTCCATTTAATTATCATTTCATTCTAGAAAAGCTGCATGGTCATCAACGGTAACTGTTCTTTTGGGAACAGATACCACCGTCATATATAGTTATTTTTAACAAACAACAGCCTATACGGGAAACCTGACTTCTCTCAACAATGGTGGAAATCTCTAGCGTTTCCAAACGGTTGCAGCGATGAAATACCGCGACATTTCGACGACTATGACATTCATCATCTTCTGAAGAGGTATCGAGATACTGTGAATGTCCCTCCACTTATACGCCGCTCGCCAGGATTGAAGCAGACGGTGTCTCGTCCGGTTGGGGATGCAGCGAATGCATCATTCGGAGGTCTCTGCGTGGGGAGTCTTAAGCGACTCGCGCGCCTTTGGTGCTTGGCGCGCTCTCGGGGAATGCCAAAGTGGCATACCATGCGGAACTATGTCGACAGCCCTCGTTTCCTTTTACAAAAGTTTGTTGATACTTATTTCTAACGACGGTAGCATTCTTATCACTACAGCAGTGCATCTGAACGACTGCAGTCCAAAGCTCAGACACCGCATGACCGTTGATTACCTAAGATTAAGACACCGTCAAAATTCGAATTGGTAAATGATAAATTATTTTGCCTGTTGTGCGAAGGTGGCAACACAGACCAATCTGTGACGGTAGCACTAACCTTTATTCCATACGTTCTTCACTCTGTGGTCAACATATGACTTACGTTCAAATCCCTAGCAGCACAGCGATTCCAGTTGTAGCGTGCAAGAACTTGTCGGCGCACTACACACTCCTCTCGAGGTGTTGAATGACGTCAGGTGAACAGAACGCTATCAACTGACAAAACGATATTCTGCATAAACGTTTTTATTTGGTCATGAACATTCTTAGACCATATCAATCCAATAGTAACTTTCACTAGTAATATTAACAAGCAGATACTAACAAACTATAGTATGTAAATAGTCCATCCTTTTCCTTTCATCATTTTCTTTCCATATGCTTCGGTATGTGTATAGCTAAGTTTGTGTCAAGTGTTATTACGCTTATACAATGGTCAAGTAGCAAACAGTGCCACATAATAAAGTTTTTCTAGCACTAGACGAAACGCAATAAAGCATAAATGTGAAAAGATGTATTATTAGTATTCTTAGAATTTATTTCTAGAAGTTAAGGTCATTGAGCCAATTTCCGCATAATCGTAGTTATTAAATCTATGCTTTCATGACTAAGAATTCAGTTAACTATGCTATGTTTTATATCAAAACACTCAGTCTATTATCGCGTGTCTAACAGTATACCTTATTTTTAAATTCAAGAGTTGTGAATATTATGTAATTCGTGGTGACTGGATTCACAAATGACTACAAAGGGCAGTAGAAGTTGCAACGCTGTGACGTTATGGGCTAGGACAGAGAAGAGAATTTTCGTTTCGGATGTGGTGAAGGGAAGTCTCGTTTATGGTCACGGCGAGGTGAATTTCCATCTGACAAGGGAACCTCCCCATCGCACCCCCCTCAGATTTAGTTATAAGTTGGCACATTGGATAGGCCTTGATAAACTGAACACAGATCAAATGAGAAAACTGGAAGAAGTTGTGTGGAACTGTGAAAAAATGAGCAAAATATACAAACTGAGTAGTCCACGGGTCGCATAGGCAACATCATGGACAAAGTGAGCTCAGGAGCGTTGTGGTCCCGTGGTACCGTGAGCAGCTGCTAAACGAGAGGTCCTTGGTTCAAGTCTCCCCTCGTGTGAAAATTTTATTTTCTTTATATTTGCATAGTTATTATCTGTCCGTTCGTTCATTGACGTCTCTGTTCACTGTAATAAGTTTAGTGTCTGTGTTTTGCAACCGCATCGCAAAACCGTGCGATTAGTAGACGAAAGGACGTGCCTCTCCAATGGGAAACTGAAAACATTTGATCGCCAGGTCATAGGGCAACCGATTCCTCCACAGGAAAACACATCTGATATATTCTATATGACACTGGTGATGGCATGTGCGTCACATGACAGGAATATGTTGTCGACCCACCTAACTTGTACACTTGGCGATGGGGTAAAAAACTTCTACCTTGCCCGATTTAGGTTTTCTTGTGGATGTGATAATCACTCCCAAAAAAGTGATGAAAACATAAGAGTTTGTCACATAAACTGAAAATAAAAAATTAAACTTTTCATTCGATGGAAGATTTGAACCAAGGACCTTTCGATCCGCAGCTGCTCACGTCACCACGAGACCACGGCGCTCCTGCATTCCCAGTGTCCTTGACGTTGCATATCTTCCCATGAACTACTCAGTTTGTATATTTTGCTTATTTTTTCACAGTTCCACACAACTTCTTCCTGTTTTCTCAATTTATCTGTTTTCAGTTTTTCAAGGCTTATCCACTGTGCCAACTTATAACTAAATCTGAGGAGGGGTGCGATGGGGAGGTTCCCTTGTGAGTCACGGTGCAGCGAAGACTAGGTGGACTTAGTTTTTCTTAGCAGCATAGATCCGTTTGTGTTGGTGGTTGCGATAATTAGAAATTCCGGAAGAGAAGCCGAGTTACGAAGTTTGTAAGCTTTAGGTAACTTGCTGATGGACTGTGTAACAGCTTAGCAATGTACATTGTTTATCAAATACAGGAGGATAGTATGTGAGCTTTATCTTACGGGTTGCAACTGACACACCTAGTTATTTATTTTCCGCGAAATATCTTCTCTTTTCTTCTTTTTCCTGGCCTTTATCCAGTATCTACACAGGATTGGTATGTTTGTTGTCCGATTTTGCAGTATTAATAGAGGGGACGGATGCCATTCTTGTCGCCATCTCTCTCACCATTCTTCAGGATGAAATCTGTGCATTCGAACTGTCGGTGTCCAATGTTATCACAAGTGAAAGTGTGGGTACGTTTGATAAATTATAGCGAATAGTGTAACGACACGTGGGTACCAGTCAAATATTGATCTAGTCGGACGTGAGCAACCGCCTAAAAATCACAACCAGGCTGGCTGGCACACCGGCTTTCTTCGTTAATCAACTAGACAGATTCAATTTGGGGCCGGCGCGCCTTCCCCAATTTCTAACGAGATAACGCGCGCGCGGATATCCTAGAGGTTCTGTTTGCCGCGAAAGATGTGCCTGATTAATAAACGATTCAACACTACTGGCCATTAAAATTGCTACACCAAGAAGAATGCAGATGGTAAACGAGTATTCATTGTACAAATATATTATACTAGAACTAACATGTGATTACATTTTCACGAAATTTGGGTGCAAAGATCCTGAGAAATCAGTACCCAGAAAAACCACCTCTGGCCATAGTAACGGCCTTGATACGCCTGGGCATTGAGTCAAACAGAGATTGGATGGCGTGTACAGGTACAGCTGCCCATGCAGCTTCAACACGATACCACAGTTCATCAAGAGTAGTGACTGGCGTATTGTGACGAGCCAGTTGCTCGGCCACCATTGACCAGACGTTTTCAATTGGTGAGAGATCTGAAGAATGTGCTGGCCAGGGCAGCAGTCGAACATTTTCTGTACCCAGAAAGGCCAGTACAGGACCAGCAACATGAGGCCGTGTATTATCCTGCTGAAATGTAGGGTTTCGCAAGGATCGAATGAAGGGTAGACACACGGGTCGTAACACATCTGAAATATAACGTCCACTGTTCAAAGTGCCGTCAGTGCGGATAAGAGGTGACCGAGACGTATAACCAATGGCACCCATACCATCACGCCGGGTGATACGCCAGTATGGCGATGACGAATACACGTTTCCAGTGACGCCAAACACGGATGCAACCATCATGATACTGTAAACAGAACCTGGATTCATCCGAAAAAATGACGTTTTGCCATTCGTGCATCCAGGTTCGTTGTTGAGTACACCATCGCAGGCGCTCCTGTCTGTGATGCAGTGTCAAGGGTAGCCGTAGCCATGGTCTCCGAGCTGATAGTCCATGCTGATTCAAACGTTGTCGAATTGTTGGTGCAGATGGTTGTTGTCTTGCAAACGTCCCCATCTGTTGACTCAGGGATCGAGACGTAGCTGCACGATCCGTTACAATGATGCGGATAAGATGCCTGCCATCTCGACTGATAGTGATACGAGGCCGCTGGGATACAGCACGGCGTTCCGTATTACCCTCGTGAACCCACCGATTCCATATTCTGCCAACAGTCATTCGATCTCGACCAACGCGAGCAGCAATGTCGCGATACCATAAACCGCAATCGCGATAGGCTACAATCCGACCTTTATCAAAGTCGGAAACGTGATGGTACGCATTTCTCCTCCTTACACGAGGCATCACAACAATGTTTGACCAGGCAGCGCCGGTCAGCTGCTGTTTGTGTACGAGAAATCGGTTGAAAACTTTCCTCATGTCAGAACGTTGTAGGTGTCACCTCCGGCACCAACCTTCTGTGAATGCTCTGAAAAGCTAATCATTTGCATATCACAGCATCTTGTTCCTGTCGGTTAAATTTCGTGCCTGTAGCACGTCATCTTTGTGATGTAGCAATTTTAATGGCCCGTGGTGTAGTTCAAACTCGTCCACTGGTTGTCAGATGATAGCCATTCAAAGCTATTCGAACTATAACTTGATAATGTGAAGTAGTTCTTGTTCTGCAGTGAACTTTATGAACTATTATGTTGTACTGGAACTAGTTCGCAGCGATGTGCGATCGTCCCTTCAATAACAGACACACAGGCCAAATATACACAAACGCATTCACTTACTTACAGACGCGCGCACGCACGCACACGCACGCACGCACACACACACACACACACACACACACACACACACACACACACACACACACACAGACAGATAAAAATTTTAAAAAAATTTCTACCTCGGAGCGAAATAATAGTTTTGTTTAGAAACTGGGTGACAGGTACAAACATTCGGCACTTTGCCTGGTAGCAGGAGACTACAGCTGCCTGAAGGTGGAGCTGCTGCTGCGGCGGGAGTTCAACTACTACATGATCCACGTGTACCTGCCGTCGTGCATGCTGGTCATCATGTCGTGGGCGTCGTTCTGGCTGGACCGCGGCGACACCGCTTCGCGCCTGTCGCTGGTGGTGGCCGCGCTGCTCGTGCTGGCCGTGCAGGTGTCGCGCGTGTACGCCTCGGTGCCGCAGGTCGCCTACACCATGGCCATCGACGTCTGGATAGGCGGCTGCTTCACCTTCGTCTTCACCGCGCTGCTGGAGTCGACGCTGGTGAGCCACGCGAGCCGCTCGGACCTGCTGCGGGAGATGAAGGAGCGCGGCCAGCTGCCTCGCATGGCCACCGACACGACGCTGGACGACACCAGCCTAACGTCTCCTAAGGTAAGCCTCCACTTCGTCTAGATACACACAGGCTGCCTCTTCACTCCGCGTGCACACCTGTGCGAGCGATGCCATTTGCAAAACTCTTATATTACACTACTGGCCATTAAAATTGCTACACCACGAAGATGACATGCTAAAGACGCGATGTTTAACCGACAGGAAGGAGATGCTGTGATATGCAAATGTGTAGCTTTTCAGAGCATTCACACAAGGTTGGTGCCGGTGGCGACACCTACAACGTACTGACATGAGGAACGTTTCCAACCGATTTCTCATGCACAAACAGCAGTTGACCGGCGTTGCCTGGTGAAACGTTGGCTAAATGGCTCTGAGCACTATGGGACATAACATCTGAGGTCATCAGTCCCCTAGAACTTAGAACTACTTAAACCTAACTAACTTAAGGACATCACACACATCCACGCCCGAGGCAGGATTCGAACCTGCGACCGTAGTAGTCGCGCGGTTCCGGACTGAGCGCCTAGAACCGCTAGACCACCGAGGCCGGCTGGTGAAACGTTGTTGTGATGCTTCGTGTAAGGAGGAGAAATGTGTAGCATCACGTTTCCGACTTTGATAAAGGTCGGATTGTAGCCTATCGCGATTGCGGTTTATCGTATCGCGACATTGCTGCTCGCGTTGGTCGAGATCCAATGACTGTTGGCAGAATATGGAATCGGTGGGTTCAGGAGGGTAATACGGAACACCGTGCTGGATTCCAAAGGCCTCGTATCACTAGCAGTCGAGATGATAGGCACCTTATTCGCATGGCTGTAACGGATCGTGCAGCCACGTCGCGATCCCTGAGTCAACAGATGGGGACGTTTGGAAGACAACAACCATCTGCACGAAGAGTTCGACGACGTTGGCACCGGCATAGACTATCAGCTCGGAGACCATAGCTGCGGTTACCCTTGACGCTGCATCACAGACAGAAGCGCCTGCGATGGTGTACTCAACGACGAACCTGGGTGCACGAATGGCAAAACGGCATTTTTTCGGATGAGACCAGGTTCTGTTTACAGCATCATGATGGTCGCATCCGTGTTTGGCGACATCGCGGTGAACGCACATTGGAAACGTGTATTCGTCATCGCCATACTGGCATATCACCCGGCGTGATGGTATGGGGTGCCATTGCTTACACGTCTCGGTCACCGCTTATCCGCACTGACGGCACTTTGAACAGTGGACGTTATATTTCAGATGTTTTACGACTCGTGGCTGTACCCTTCATTCGATCCTTGCGAAACCCTACATTTCAGCAGGATAATGCACGACCGCATGTTGCAGGTCCTGTACTGGCCTTTCTGGATACAGAAAACGTTCGACTGCTGCCCTGGATAGCACAGTCTCCAGATCTCTCACCAATTGAAAACGTCTGGTCAATGGTGGCCGAGCAACTGGCTCGTCACAATACGCCAGTCACTACTCTTGATGAACTGTGGTATCGTGTTGAAGCTGTATGGGCAGCTGTACCTGTACACGCCATCCAAGCTCTGCTAGATTGAATGCCCTGGTGTATCAAGGCCGTTATTACGGTCAGAGGTGGTTGTTCTGGGTACTAATTTCTCAGGATCTATGCACCCAAATTGCGTGAAAATTGAATCACGTGTCATTTCTAGTATAATATATTTGTCCAATGGATACCCGTTTATCATCTGCATTTCTTCTTGGTGTAGCAATTTTAATGGCCAGTAGTATATATGAGATTAAGTTTAGTACAGCATTTGTAGAAAGAGTTCTATAGATTTAAGTGGTGTATAATAAATAAAAGCTGTTTCAATTCATTGTTAATTCTTCAGTCACAGATTTTTATGGCACGTAAAATACTATACATTGCTAAAATTTTTCGTATAAAATACTGACAGATAAGCCATACTTCGTCAATCGAAGAAAATTTTCTATCTTGAAGCAGCAAAAAGTTTTCTTTTTACCATGGAACATATGATGCTTGGAAAGATACTGCGATTCTTATATCTCTTAACAATTTGCCCTATCTTGAAAATAGGAATTTGTATTAGTTTTCAGTAGCTTCAGTTTCAAAATGTATTTAATGTGTAACTGCTTTTTGGAGGAGGAGGAGGAGGAGGAGGAGGAGACTAATGTTTAACGTTCCGTCGACATCGAGGTTATCAGAGACGGAGCACAAACTCTGATTAGGGAAGGATGGAGAAGGAAAGTGGCGATGCCCTCGCGAAAGAACCATCTCGGCATTTCCCGAAGCGTTTTAGGAAAATCACAGAAAACCTGAACCAGAATGGTCGGATGCGGATTCGAACCGACGTCTTCCCGAATGCGAGTCCAGTGTGCTAACCGCTGCGCTACCCCTCTCGGTAGTGTTTTATTTGATTTCACTAACTGGCTGTTGGTGCGCAGTAAAGTAATAATGTAAGAAATAGACGACTAAGTATATTTGTGACAAGTGTACATTACGATGTTGTAACTTGAAGATGTTTTCACATTTGAAAACAAAAAAAACATTCACAGTAACGTTTGCAATTCCTGAAAAAATCTGCAGAACGTTAAACGTGAATATTATCGTTTAAATCCTGAATAAGAAAATATGTTAAATTTCCATTACAGGCTAGAGGCGAAACTCTGAAAAGCGTTCCAACGTACATCTCTCTTCCCTTATTATTCACTTATTTATTCAGTGCATCACTCTCCCCTTCTTATTTACATTCTTTGTTTTTTCGCAACACCCACTTGCGATGTGAGACAATTCGCTGAAATGCTGTCCTTCTACACTTATGATCTAATTTACAATCTGCGAAACTGGGACATTAAATAAGGCTTTCGTGTTCACTTCAACTCCTTTTTAAGGGAACAAGCGTGACGCCCATTGTCTTAATGCAACTACAGCCATACCAGAGAGCACTGAAAGGAGCGGTTGGAGAGGTAAGTGTTGAAGGAACCTCTCCTCTTTTTCTGTACGCTTCTCCCATTCGTGCTCTCCCCGAACACCTTTGTCACGACGGGCCTTCGGCCTGAGTTCAGTCAGTACCATCAGACAGTGCTATCCTGCACATGTCTGCTCAGTGCATTGCACGGCGCTCACTTGAAAATTATATGATATCCCAAAACGTCAGCTAGAACGTTTCGGCAAAGATTTTATGATCAGAAGCGGACAGTTACTTATTTTAAACAATTTATTATGACTGCGAAACAATACCCCAAGATAATGCTTAGAAAACACTATAGTGAAACAGCAGCTACACCATGTTAATGTAGTTTCGTACGTTTCATAAGCCAGGTACCTTCTTATCGCCCTTCTGTTAAATTATCAAAGTATTATGTAAACAATTAACAATTCTTTAGCTTTGCATGTTAGTTTAAACTAGATACAAGGCAGAAAACACAGCTCTTCTGTTCGCCACAAATGCCAGCACAAGCAGTGTACGTCAGGTGGTTGTTCTCCCTCATATTGATAAATTTTTTGGAGTGGGGTTGTGAGGGGAAAGAGAAGAGCAGAAAGCGGAAACAGCGTTCAAAACTTCGACGAGGGGGGAGGAACAACAGACAGAACTTTTAATGCAAATTTATTGCTGTTTATTTTTCCTTATCTAAAGACTTAGTGTTCGAGAAATCATTGCTATCAACGAACTTTTCTCGGATGCTTCCTTCAAAAAGACTTTTTCTGCAGATTTATTAGAGTGACGTACGTACTTAATCCTGTCTTCCGCCATGACCTCATCAAGTGTTTACTCAAGTAAATTCTGCACATCTCTCATGCTGAGTTTGAAATTTATGGATGGAACCTTACCTTTCAAGAACCCACACATTTACTACAGGGTTGTATTGGCAGTGATAAGGGGGCTGCCTCACAAACTCGTACGCCATTTCTGCTGCTAAGCTGTCAAGTTAATATTGTTTGTAAATGTGTTTGTCACCCCTGAGTTCCTACAACATCGATTTCGTGTAGCATCCCAAAATTGAAATAATTTCTCTTCTAGCCACTGTGCAATTTCTTTCTTCTTTTTATTTATATTTGGAATTGTCATCTTTTCTCTTGAATGATAACGGGGGTTATCCAAGACTGTCACGACACTCTTCTAAACCTAGTAATAAACCTAAACCAGTGTGTAAGTACATCACTATTCACTCATTCATGTTAATAATTGAATTTGCAGAATGTAAATATTACCTTTACGCTTTCGACGAAGCGATATCTATATGATACTGCATGGTAGGTGGTAAATCCGTTTCCCTTGCCAGTCGATATTTTAAACACGTCGTTGCCTTTTGAAACCTGCCAGATGTACTTTCTGGTGTGATTCCGATTTAGGTCACATCGGTACAAATGAAAGGCCAATGGCGCTTTTCTTTCCTGAGATTTATTTTTCTCAGAAAACGAAATATAGCTGCTGCATTATCGGAACTCTCCAGCAGAATATATTGTCCTTCTTTGCATTTTCTGTACTTGAATCCCAAAGATGTTAGAGTTTTTAACGTGAATGGCAGGTCCCTGTGAAATCAGTCTTGTGTAAAACAACTAATATCTTTTGGCTTGTAGTTCACTCGCCTAGGTCACAACATTCTAATACAGTACGACGATCCACGTCTTTCTGGCGATTACAGCTTCCTTTCTTGACCACGAGCTTGCATTGCCCGATCTTCTACAAATTTTATCTCTACGGTACGTAGTGAAACATTACACACATCTCTTGCATTCTACGGTGACGATAAAGTTTCGTGTGTTCTGGTATTGTCTTTAAGACAGAGAAAAAATTGTATAGGGCTTCCTCTGTTTGGATCTTTGTGTCTTGAAATTCAGTAATCTTAATTTGTAAACAAAGATAGCAGTACCACCTGATGAAAGTCACTGCTCTCTTCGCAGACGTACACTTACATGTAAGGCACACACAAGCGAATACTAGACAGTGGGTAGCAGCATTGTTGCATGGCCGTGCCAGCAGCAGTATGAATGAAGCGCAGTATTCCCGCATAAAATTTATTGACCGGTATTCGTTTGGCACTAGATGCTACGTGGACGGCACCTATGATAGAACCGATTCTGTGCCAGAAGTGTGTGTTTAAAGGCGCGGATCAAGCCAGACTAGGCCAACTGATTCTCATTGGCAGTTATAAACGAGCGGAAGACGAGGGGTGGAAGCATTAACATACCTCCCTCAGCCTCCACTTTCACTGCTCTCTAGTATAAAACAGAAGTGGTGTTTGAACAATGCCACAGTTCAATGAAATAGTGTCCCTAATGCCTATGGCCCTTCAACAGTCCTCGCACAGACTTCTCTCAGATGTGACGAACAACATGGACCACAGCGACGTAAGCATCTGTAATTACACGCCCAGTACTCATATCTTTGGTGCCACTAATTGTGTGGACAATAGGACGTAGTCTAACTCATGTTCCGTCGCTAACATTTCGTCTCCCACTGCGGAAGACATCCTAGGTGGCCATAAAGACGTAGTTAGGTAATTATTTAACTGACATAAAATGCCGAACAATTTGAAAGGTGTCTGTCTTAATCACCAATCTTTCATATGTTCCATTTATTTACATGTCTATTTCCAGCACGCACGTTTACTTTAGTATCGGCAGGACATTAATGATTTCTGCATTTTCTCTGCTACATCGGCTACGGTTGAATCTTCGCCTGTGGTATTTCAAGCTCGTCAGGCTCAGACGTTGAATACCGTCGCCTTACGTGGGCAGGCTAGATTTCGAAACGAGGGAATGGCAGTTAGTTGGAGTGTGTTTTCTGTTGTGGCTGCGAGCAGGTAGACACTGCTGGCCAGGAAGTGGTCGCTGGAAGTTGTATGTGAAGGTCAGACAGTTGCCTGACGTATTCCGTTTTGACACTGCTGTGGGTAGAAGGCGTGATATTAGTGTGAAGTGGTTATCAGCTACAGTAAGCTGCACTGAATATATATAGGGCGGTCCATTGATAATGACCGGGCCCAATATCTCACGAAATAAGCATCAAACGAAAAAACTACAAACAACGAAACACATCTAGCTTGAAGGGAGAAACCAGATGGCGCTATGGTTGGCCCGCTAGATGACGCTGCCTTAGGTCAACCGGATATCAACTGCGTTTTTTTTATAAAAGGAACCCCCATTTTTTATTACATATTCGTGTAGTACGTAAAGAAATATCAATGTTTTAGTAGGACCACTTTTTTCGCTTTGTGAGAGATGGTGCTGTAATAGTCACAAACGTATAACTATGTGGTATCACGTAACATTCCGCCAGTGCGGACGGTATTTGCTTCGTGATACATTACCCGTGTTAAAATGGACCGTTTACCAATTGCGGAAAAAGTCGATATCGTGTTGATGTATGGCTACTGTGATCAAAATGCCCAACTGGTGTGTGCTATGTATGCTGCTCGGTATCCTGGACGACATCACCCAAACGTCCGGACCGTTCGCCGGATAGTTACGTTATTTAAGGAAACAGGAAGCGTTCAGCCACATGTAAAACGTCAACCGCGACCTGCAATAAATGATGATGCCCAAGTAGGTGATTTAGCTGCTGTCGCGGCTAATCCGCACATCAGTAGCAGACAAATTGCGCGAGAATCGAGAATCTCAAAAACGTCGGTGTTGAGAATGCTACATCAACATCGATTGCAACCGTACCATATTTCTATGCACCAGGAATTGCATGGCGACGACTTTGAACGTCGTGTACAATTCTGCCACTGGGCACAAGAGAAATTACGGGACGATGACAGATTTTTTGCATGCGTTCTGTTTAGCGACGAAGAGTCATTCACCAACAGCGGTAACGTAAACCGGCATAATATGCACTATTGGGCAACGGAAAATCCACGATGGCTGCGACAAGTGGAACATCAGCGACCTTGGCGGGTTAATTTATGGTTCAAATGGCTCTGAGCACTATGGGACTCAACTGCTGTGGTCATAAGTCCCCTAGAACTTAGAACTACTTAAACCTAACTAACCTAAGGACAGCACACAACACCCAGCCATCACGAGGCAGAGAAAATCCCTGACCCCGCCGGGAATCGAACCCGGGGTTAATTTATGGTGCGGCATTATGGGAGGAAGGATAATTGTCCCCCATTTTAGCGATGGCAATCTAAATGGTGCAATGCATGCTGATTTCCTACGTAATGTTCTATCGATGTTACTACAAGATGTTTCACTGCATGACCGAATGGTGATGTACTTCCAACATGATGGATATCCCGCACATTGCTCGCGCACAGTTGAAGCGGTATTGAATAGCATATTTCATGACAGGTGGATTGGTCGTCGAAGCAACATACCATGGCCCGCAAATTCACCGGATCTGACGTCTCCGGATTTCTTTGTGGGGAAAGTTGAAGTATATTTGCTATCCTGATCTACCGACAACGCCTGACAACATGCGTCAGCTCATTGTCAACGCATGTGCAAACATTGCGGAAGGCGAACTACTCGTTGTTGAGAGGAATGTCGTTACACGTATTGCCAAATGCATTGAGGTTGACGGACATCATTTTGAGCATTTGTTGCATTAATGTGGTATTTACTGGTAATCACGCTGTAACAGCATTCGTTCTCAGAAATGATAAGTTCACAAAGGTACATGTAACACATTGGAACAACCGAAATAAAATGTTCAAACGTACCTACGTTCTATATTTTAATTTAAAAAACCTACCTGTTACCAACTATTCTTCTAAAATTGTGAGCCATATGTTTGTGACTATTACAGCGCCATCTATCAAAAATCGAAAAGTGGTTCAATTAAAACATTCATATTTATTTACGTACTACACGAATATGTAATAAAATATGAGAGTTTCTATTTTAAAAAAACGCAGTTGATATCTATTTGATCTATGGCAGCGCCATCTAACGGGCCAACCATAGCGCCATCTGGTTTCCCCCTTCAAGCTAGACGAGTTTCGTTCTTCGTACTTTTTTCGTTTGGCGCTTATTTCGTGAGACATTTGGCCCGCTCACGGTCAATGGACCACCCTGTATATTTCAGTTATGACTTCATATTGAGAAAAACAAACGTATGCCTCTCTTTGTCTGCTCGGCAACAGGTTTTCTTTACGACTTGGCGTGTTACGTTGGAACAGTGAGGTTGCGTAGATCTTCTTATCGAATGGGTAGGAAACTGGCATCAACGGATATTGGGCCTGCAGCGTTATAGACGTATTGTATGGATATTATATGTATCCCCCATGAACCATGGGCCTTGCCGTTGGTGGGGAGGCTTGCGTGCCTCAGCGATACAGATGGCCGTACCGTAGGTGCAACCACAACGGAGGGGTATCTGTTGGAGGCCAGACAAACATGTGGTTCCTGAAGAGGGGCAGCAGCCTTTTCAGTAGTTGCAGGGGCAACAGTATGGATGATTGACTGATCTGGCCTTGTAACATTAACCAAAACGGCCTTGCTGTGCTGGTACTGCGAACGGCTGAAAGCAAGGGGAAACTACAGCCGTAATTTTTCCCGAGGACATGCAGCTCTACTGTATGATTAAATGATGATGGCGTCCTCTTGGGTAAAATATTCCGGAGGTAAAATAGTCCCCCATTCGGATCTCCGGGCGGGGACTACTCAAGAGGACGTCGTTATCAGGAGAAAGAAAACCGGCGTTCTACGGATCGGAGCGTGGAATGTCAGATCCCTTAATCGGGCAGGTAGGTTAGAAAATTTAAAAAGGGAAATGGATAGGTTAAAGTTAGATATAGTGGGAATTAGTGAAGTTCGGTGGCAGGAGGAACAAGACTTTTGGTCAGGTGATTACAGGGTTATAAATACAAAATCAAACAGGGGTAATGCAGGAGTAGGTTTAATAATGAATAAAAAAATAGGAGTGCGGGTTAGCTACTACAAACAGCATAGTGAACGCATTATTGTGGCCAAGATAGACACAAAGCCCATGCCTACTACAGTAGTACAAGTTTATATGCCAACTAGCTCTGCAGATGATGAAGAAATAGATGAAATGTATGACGAGATAAAAGAAATTATTCAGGTAGTGAACGGAGACGAAAATTTAATAGTCATGGGTGACTGGAATTCGTCAGCAGGAAAAGGGAGAGAAGGAAACATAGTAGGTGAATATAGATTGGGGGGAAGGAATGAAAGAGGAAGCCGCCTTGTAGAATTTTGCACAGAGCATAACTTAATCATAGCTAACACTTGGTTCAAGAATCATGAAAAGAGGCTGTATACATGGAAGAAGCCTGGAGATACTGACAGGTTTCAGATAGATTATATAATGGTAAGACAGAGATTTAGGAACCAGGTTTTAAATTGTAAGACATTTCCAGGGGCAGAATCCTCTGACCACAATATATTGGTTATGAACTGCAGATTGAAACTGAAGAAACTGCAAAAAGGTGGGAATTTAAGGATATGGGACCTGGATAAACTGAAAGAACGAGAAGTTGTAGAGAGTTTCAGCGAGAGCATAAGGGAACAATTGACAGGAATGGGGGAAAGAAATACAGTAGATGAAGAATGGGTAGCTCTGAGGGATGAAGTAGTGAAGGCAGCAGAGGATCAAGTAGGTAAAAAGACGAGGGCTAATAGAAATCCTTGGGTAACAGAAGAAATATTGAATTTAATTGATGAAAGAAGAAAATATAAAAATGCAGTAAATGAAGCAGGCAAAAAGGAATACAAACATCTCAAAAATGAAATCGACAGGAAGTGCAAAATGGCTAAGCAGGGATGGCTAGAGGACAAATGTAAGGATGTAGAGTCTTGTCTCACTAGGGGTAAGATAGATACTGCCTACAGGAAAATTAAAGAGACCTTTGGAGAAAAGAGAACCACTTGTACGAATATCAAGAGCTCAGATGGCAACCCAGTTCTAAGCAAAGAAGGGAAGGCAGAAAGGTGGAAGGAGTATATAGAGGGTTTATACAAGGGCGATGTACTTGAGGACAATATTATGGAAATGGAAGAGGATGTAGATGAAGATGAAATGGGAGATAAGATATTGCGTGAAGAGTTTGACAGAGCACTGAAGGACCTACGTCGAAACAAGGTCCCAGGAGTAGACAACATTCCATTAGAACTACTGACAGCCTTGGGAGAGCCAGGCCTAACAGAACTCTACCACCCAGTGAGCAAGATGTATGAGACAGGCGAAATAACCTCAGACTTCAAGAAGAATATAATAATTCCAGTCCCAAAGAAAGCAGGTGTTGACAGATGTGAAAATTACCGAACTATCAGTTTAATAAGTCACAGCTGCAAAATACTAACGCGAATTATTTACAGACGAATGGAAAAACTGGTAGAAGCCGACCTCGGGGAAGATCAGTTTGGATTCCGTAGAAATGTTGGAACATGTGAGGCAATACTGACCCTAAGACTTACCTTAGAAAATAGATTAAGGAAAGGCAAACCTACGTTTCTAGCATTTGTAGACTTAGAGAAAGCTTTTGACAATGTTGAATGGAATACTGTCTTTCAAATTCTGAAGGTGGCAGGGGTAAAATACAGGGAGCGAAAGGCTATTTACAATTTTTACAGAAACCAGATGGCAGTTATGAGAGTCAAGGGGCATGAAAGGGTAGCAGTGGTTAGGAAGGGAGTGAGACAGGTTTGTAGCCTCTCCCCGATGTTATTCAATCTGTATATTGAGCAAGCAGTAAGGGAAACAAAAGAAAAATTCGGAGTTGGAATTAAAATCCATGGAGAAGAAATAAAAATTTTGAGGTTCGCCGATGACATTGTAATTATGTCAGAGACAGCAAAGGACTTGGAAGAGCAGTTGAACGGAATGGACAGTGTCTTGAAAGGAGGGTATAAGATTAACATCAACAAAAGCAAAACGAGGATAATGGAATGTAGTCAAATTAAGTAGGGCGATGCTGAGGGAATTAGATTAGGAAATGAGACACTTAAAGAAGCTATTTGGGGAGCAAAATAACTGATGATGGTCGAAGTAGAGAGGATATAAAATGTAGACTGGCAATGGCAAGGAAAGTGTTTCTGAAGAAGAGAAATTTGTTAACATCTAGTAAAGATTTAAGTGTCAGGAAGTGTTTTCTGAAAGTATTTGTATGGAGTGTAGCCCTGTATGGAAGTGGAACGTGGACGATAAGTAGTTTAGATAAGAAGAGAATAGAAGCTTTCGAAATGTGGTGCTACAGAAGAATGCTGAAGATTAGATGAGTAGATGACATAACTAATGAGGAGATATTGAATAGAATTGCGGAGAAGAGGAGTTTGTAGCACAACTTGACTAGAAGAAGGGATCGGTTGGTAGGGCATATTCTGAGGCATCAAGGGATCACCAATTTAGTACTGGAGGGCAGAGTGGAGGGTAAAAATCGTAGAGGGAGACCAAGAGATGAATACACTAAACAGATTCAGAAGGATGTGGGTTGCTGTAGGTACTGGGAGATGAAGAACCTTGCACAGGATAGAGTAGCATGGAGAGCTGCATCAAACCAGTCTCTGGACTGAAGACCACAACAACAAACAACATGCTTATGATAGGCCCCGAGGAAAGCAGACAAACAGTACCGTTGGCGCTCACAGTTGCTACGTTTCCATAATAATGTACTAATTTAACAAAATTTTACAGAATCTGTACTCTACTCTAGAATGTAATAATGCATTTTTCTGGCTTTGAAACCAGCTGGGCCCGTTGTTGGAAAGCGCGACCTTCGCGAGCCACGTGGCCAGCTCAGAGCCGCTACTGCAGAAGAGGCGGCAGCTGGGTGCGGACCTGCCCCCTGTGCACAGGAACCCAGCGGCCTCCGAGGTGAGTACTCGAACGCTCTCAAACATGAACTCCTCAGTCCTCGCGCTGCATGCGTGTCAGCTGCATCACTTTCTTATAATGGCTTGCCACGTCCGTCTCTTATGCCCGTTTGTACCTTTTAGTCCTTCGCTGAAACATTACAAGGATGTTTGTCTTCCTGCAAAGAGTGGGGGTTAGAGGGACGAGGGGGGAGGGAACAGGGCACTAATTGCTGCGTCTGCAACACGGAAGGTAATACTGTTTAATTCTTTTAACTTCTTGTCTAAAACGGTTTGTGATCAACAAAATGTGTTAGAAAAGTTTTCATAGTAAATTTTGTTTCATTATTTTAATCAGTTTACAGCTAACTGTACGCCGGCCGAAGTGGCCGTGCGGTTAAAGGCGCTGCAGTCTGGAACCGCAAGACCGCTACGGTCGCAGGTTCGAATCCTGCCTCGGGCATGGAAGTTTGTAATGTCCTTAGGTTAGTTACGTTTAACTAGTTCTAAGTTCTAGGGGACTAATGACCTCAGAAGTTGAGTCCCATAGTGCTCAGAGCCATTTGAACAGCTAACTGTACTTTGAAAAATTTAAAATATCAGGTAACGAAAATGAAAATCAGCAACAGAAAACCAAAAAGCCAAACCTACTAATATCTAATCTAGTATCCTACGAATAGAACCTAAATAAGAAGAGGAAAAAGAAGCTAACTTACAGATCCCGCCACCTGACCACTGGTGATTTGAGAGACCCAGAAAGAACTTTTTGTACTTTTACATGCTAGCAGGAACCTACTTTCAGTGTTAGTAGCGGCGAATAAATTTATTCTTACTAGAAATAAGTCTACTGCCACTGGAGTATTCAGACAAGACGGTGAAATTCTCTTACCGTTTCTGTAGTAAACTATGAGTCCAAATGTCGCACACTCTTGCTTCTACACTGGTGTGCGAAGCATAAGTACGGAAGTAACTTTCGTGCGATATGTCACCGCCAAGTGACATAGCTCGATGAAACAAAGACAATAAAGAGAAAGAAAGGCAACTGAAGGAAATACGCAATCAGACGAACAGAAATGACAGTTTCCAGAATGATATTTTCACTCTGCAGTGGAGTGTGCCCTGATATGAAACTTCCTGGAAAATTAAAACTGTGTGCCGGACCGAGACGCGAACTCGCGACCTTTGCCTTTCGCGGGCAAGTGCTCTACCATCTGAGCTACCCAAGCACGACTCAGGCCCCGTCCTCACAGCTTCAATTCTGCCAGTACCTCGTCTCCTACCATCCAAACTTCACAGAAGCTCTTCTGCGAGCCTTGCAGAACTAGCACTCCTGGAAGAAGCACTTGCCCGCGAAAGGCAAAGGTCCCGAGTTCGAGTCTCGGTCCAGCACATAGTTTTAATCTGGCAGGAAGTTTCATATCAACGCACACTCCGCTGCAGAGTGAAAATCTCACTCTGGGCACATTATTAATAGTGTTTCGCGGAGAAGTTATTCACCTTCCGTGGAACACCTGTGTTCCGCAGAACACAGTTTACAAAACCATGCACTAGATAACTTTTCATTTCTGGTTATGTACATTGTTTTTGTCTGATGATTCTATACAGTTGGTTCCAGTCCGTGCTGGGAGCCTAGTACAGGAAATTCTTGAAATAAGACCGTTTCGGTTGCAAAATCTTCTTTATTTACAGGAAATGATTCATTTCGCCCTTTTGCGACGTCATCTTTTTCGCCTAAGGATAAAAAATGACGATAGTGAGGCATATGTAGATTAAAATGAGTAGATAATGTTAATATAAAAACACAAAAGAGGCAAAATTCCTGCATGTGCAGCCGCCTCTACAATCGACAATAACAATGAATTTACGTAATAAATTAATGTGGAAAACCAACATATGTCAAATAATGCCCACATATGGCAGTAATATAAAATTTTATAACGAATCATCGTCCAGTTGTCACGGGCTATAGCTCACTATTGTCATTTTTTAACCCCTATTCCAATCTGATGATGCCCCAAAGGAGCGGAATGCGACATTTCCTGTCGATAAAAGAGATTTTGCAGCCGAGAGGATCTTATTTCAAGAAATGATGATTATGAGTTGTGTGGTAAAGTAAATAAAAAATTGATTCACGTTTTCCGCCTCTTTTTGCACTAAATGGCTTTCCAGTTATTGAATCCCACTGCTATCAATGATAAGGGTTGATTGGTTGTTTTGGGGAAGGAGACCAGACAGCGAGGTCATCGGTCTCAGCGGATTAGGGAAGGACGGAGAAGGAAGTCGGCCGTGCCCTTTGAAAGGAACCATCCCGGATTTTGCCTGGAGCGATGTAGGGAAATCACGGAAAACCTAAATCAGGATGGCCGGACGCGGGATTGAACCGTCGTCCTCCCGAATGCGAGTCCAGTGTGATAACGGTTGGATTATTTATTTGTAATGGTTGAAAATTCTTTTCTTCGACGATGCGTGGCTACTCACGCAATGAAATTACATAAGTAATACTTGTTGTACGATGTCCCGTGAAATATCTTCTACATCTACAACTATATACATTTTCCGCAAGCCAACACACGGTGCATGGCGGAGGAGACCTTGTACCACTGCTAGTCATTCATTTTCTTCCTCCACTCGAAAACGGAACTAGGGGAAACCGCCTGTATACATGCCACCATACGAGGTCTGATTAGTCCTGCCTTTGGTGTCGTTACGCGAGATGTACATTGGAGATAGCAGAATCGTTCTGCTGTCAGCTTCAAATACCGATTCACTAAATTTTCTCAATACTGTTTCTCAAAAGGAACATCGTCTTCCCTCCAGGCATTTCCATTAGAGTTCACGGAGCATTTCCATAGTACTCGTATGTTCACCAAACCTGTCGGTAACAAATCTAGCAACAAGCCTATGAATTGCTTCCATGTCTTTCCTTAATTCGACCTGGTGGGATCGCAAACATTCGAGCAGAAGTCAAGAATGGTTCGCACAAACGTTCTCGTTTGTAGAACATTATGTGCTGGTTCCATTTCATATCGCCTTGCATCGTTACGTGTAGATATTTATTCGATTTTCAAGAACCATATCGCCATTCGAATGTTACATGATTGTTTTTCCTACCCATCTGCATTAGCTTACATTCTTCTACGTTTAGAGCAAACTGACATTCATCAGACTGAAGGAAAATTTTGTCAAAGTTATCCTGTATCCTCCTACAATCCGTAAAGGCGGCTTGTCCCGCACACTACAGCGTATCTGCAAACAGTCGCAGAGTG
The DNA here is from genome assembly GCF_023898315.1 of Schistocerca nitens. NCBI lineage: Eukaryota > Metazoa > Arthropoda > Insecta > Orthoptera > Acrididae > Schistocerca > Schistocerca nitens. The sequence continues at coordinate 477,243,930 of NC_064614.1, read as the reverse complement.
GTGCTCACCCCTTCCATCAGATCATTTAGGTACACTGCCGGAAAAAAATTAATGCGCCCTTTTAGAGGTTTCCAATTAACTCAGGGTTGGGTTGGGTTGTTTGGGGGAAGAGACCAAACAGCGGGGTCATCGGTCTCATCGGATTAGGGAAGGATGGGGAAGGAAGTCAGCCGTGCCCTTTCAAAGGAACCATCCCAGCATTTGCCTGGAGCGATGTAGGGAAATCACGGAAAACCTAAATCAGGATGACCTGACGCGGGATTGAACCGTCGTCCTCCCGAATGCGAGTCTAGTGTGCTACCAATGCGCCACCTGTCTCGGTAAATAACTCAGGATTTATTGTTACAATAGCGTATATGGAGTACACGAAGTAATTACAACACGGTTCAAATGGCTCTGAGCACTATGGGACTTAACCTCTAAGGTCATCAGTCCCCTAGAACTTAGAACTACTTAAACCTAACTAACCTAAGGACGTCACACACAGCCATGCCCGAGGCATGATTCGAACCTGCGACCGTAGCGGTCGCGCGGTTCCAGACTGTAGCGCCTAGAACCGCTCGGCCACCTCGGCCGGCAAATAATTACATTTACAAATTAATAACAGAAGCGGATCTGAGGTACCAGGTTCGACCCATGCAGAAACACCCATATTCCTGCATGTTGTAGCCTCCAAGGGCGGAAATGCAGGCGCTGATTCTGCCATATAATTGATCCTACAGGTGGCTTATACCGTCATGGGATACGTTATGCCACGCCTGCTAGACGCACGTATTTCTCTAACATTTGTTGGTTGACGAGTAGCACGAGTTACTTCTCGTCCCGTAATATCTCACACGTGCTCGATTGGAGACAACTCCGAAGATGGTGCTGGCCAGGGAAGTTGCTGCACGACTTGTATAGCATGTTGAGTTTCACGCGCATTGTGTGGGCAAGCATTATCATGTTACAACAACACATGATCTTCCTGTTGCAAGAACGGGTCTAACAGCATTCTGCACGTGTCGAGTGCTGAGATGCGTCCCGTCCAGAAACACCAAAGGTGAACAAGTGTTGTAGCTTATCGCACCCCAGACCATAAGGCCTGGGGTGTGGCGATTGTGTCATGGACGGATGTGCTGTAGGAGTCAACGCTCTCCAGGTCTACATCGTACGCACAAACGACCATCACTTGCGTGCAGAAAAAGCCTACTGTCATGGTGTCATCTCTGAAGACCGCGGCGCGCCACTCCAAGCGATCCTCTGACGAGACCAATCGCTTGTGCATGTCGATGCTGTGGTGTGAGTGGAAGACGGGCTAGAGTTGTGCGTACCTGTAGTCCCACAGCTAGTAACAGGTCCTACAAGCCCCTTGATTTCTGCTGCGGTATATGTACTATACGCTACTTTTCCCCATACAATACGACGATCCTGGCGGGTGTTTGTGCTGCATGGACGTCTAGAACCACGTCTAAGGGTGTGTGAATGTTCACGTGGCGTCGTTGTTCAACTGATGCGTGCAGCTTGTGTGTCAGTTCTCCGAAAGAATCGTTATGCTACTCGGAAGGCAGAGTTTGGCCCATTTGAAACTCGCTCAGTTGGCTGCAGGAAGAATCAGTGCGTCTCTGTGGCATGGTTGCCTGCTTATTCCACACGTTTACACGACACTGAGCCTTCTGGCTGTGAGTATTCCCTGGTAAAGGGTATACACAGATGGTTCTCTGGTATCAATATTACTACGCTAATTGTTGGCGGACGACACTGACCATCATCAGAAAATTTATTACCTCCAGATGCTATATGCCATCCTGGGATCGAAATCGACGTCGTCTTTCCAGGTGTGCTAATTTTTTTTCCGGTAGTGTACATTATGTTCACCAAATAAATTTGGCACGCAATATAAAGCTTCAGAAACAGAACCTCTCACCATAGAAAGCAATTTCTGTTATTGAGGTGGTTTGCTAACTTTGCAGCAACTAATTATCTCCATCAAATGGCAAACTAGGTACAAAGAGAAATTTAAGGCAACACAGATTAAGATATTCAACGATAATTTTTTTGAAAGAACTTTACAAATACTTAATTTTAGAATGATGGTGAGTCTGATGCGTGGCAATGTTGTTAATTAAACACTAATCTAGTTTCTGATTCCAATGAATGATGACTGACTAGACCAGTACTATGTCCAGTCTGACTGTGCTGGTGGTGACATGCATACTGCGACACTGTGAAAATTTTAGGAACACACTGACCTATGCGTCCGCTTAAATTCGTGGTGGGCGGATGAATGTTAATTTGCGAACTATTTGCCTGACGTCGACGGAAGCACGAATTCATATTTTTATCGTCCTCTATAGAGTTAGAAAAACTGTGGTGGATGGATTAGACTGTTTGAATAATATATGGTTCAAATGTGTTATGTGCGCTGATCAATAATCCCTGTCTTTATTCTGACGTTGAGATTCTGGGTACTGCTGAATTCTCAAACCATCGCATTATTTCTTCTAGATGCATAGATGAAATCCTCACTTCTTTTATAGGCAACCAGTAAAAGACCTCGGAGGTTATTTGTTAGTATTTATCATATCTGGAAGGTTATTGAACTATCTTAATGTTTGTGTACTCTGTAATTTTCGATGTCTGTACAAATACCAGTATTGTGGAGTACTCGATATTTGTAAAAAGGCCGATCAAAAAGTTTCCTTTCAGACGCTGTACAGCGCAGAACTGGTATGCCAGTCAGGCAAAATTTCCACGAGCATCGAGGCAATCATCCCATCGACGTATGAGGCTGAAGATAACTGGTTGGTAAAACAACCTGTCCTGCTGCGTGAAGAAATCTGTAACTGCCTGCTGCATATCCTTGCCCTATAGGAATCGTCGCTATTTCAAGGCCTTTCTTCAGGGATCGCACAGGGAGACATCAGGATTATAGAGTGGGTGTTCGAGTGTCTTCTAGAGACGCTGTTAAGGACCCGATGACAGGGCTAAAGGAAACGCAATACGTGGGATGGCATGAAAAATATAGCAAATGTGTATTTTTACTGGACGGCGCTATCCAGCAGTGGTTAAAGAATAACAGAGAGAACTTCAATGGCTGGGACAAATTCCAGACTGAAGTGAGGAAAACGTTTCACGACAATCAACAACAAGTTCGTTTACCGAAAGAAAATTGATGAACAGGATCCATCCTCGTGCGGAAACGACACAGTCGTACATGCAGAATGTTTAACCCTATAACACGCTGTGAAACAAATATGACGGAAACCGACAAAAACTCACACTTGACGAAAGAATTCGCAAAATTCAAGTACCAAGTTCTTCTGATTATGTATTTCACAACAATACAGGAATTGATAAAGTGGTACCACGGAATCCAGGAAATGCAACGGAAAAATAGTCGGACAAAAGAGATGTGAGTGAGTGCCATGTAGTCCCTACGGCACTTGTGGAAGATGTCCACGAGCTCGCCTATCTCATACGTGAGATGGTGAGAGACAAGACAGAGCGGTGAATGGCTACTTGCAATTTTGGGTCTAGTACAAAAGTGGTACCAGCCATGAACGTCGACCCTATATTGCAGAAGGTAATAGAGAATATCGAAGAAGAGCTGTAGCACCAATTTTCACCAATAGCCGATCACACCATGAAAAATGGACTAGGTCAACTCGGGCGCATGCCACAACCGTCAAACGATACGCCATCGTCTGACCAACACAGTTAGAACCACCTCCTTCGCCAAGTACAACAGTCTGCAGGAGAACAGATATTTGGAGGAAAGAGAACAACATCCGGATATATTTTCACTGTGTCAACCATCACAACAGTCTTATACGCGCCAGTCAACTATAGAAGTTTATCGCCGACCTATGCCATACCCTGGACAAGGTCACTTCCCGACAAGCTGTACAGATGTACCAACGCCTCTTTTATCCTCCAAATTTAGGAAAAACAGGCAAGGCCACCTTTTACGGAGACGAGGCCACCAGAAATGAAAATCTTCCGAGGACGACAGTCACCAAGCGGTCAGGAAATCTCATTGATGTCGTCATCAACGATCAATATGTCCAAACCCTAGTGGATTCAGGTGCCTCATTTCCCATAATGTCGAGTGTTATTGTCGTCAGTTAAAGAAGGCTGTATTCCATGATATGAAAGCGATTGTGCTGAAGGCTGTAAATGAGAAATACGAAGGTCATTTCGAAAGTTCTGCACGCTGTAAGACGGAATTGTAGAAAACATTTATTTTACAAAATATTTTTACAGGCATTCAACATAACCTGCATTCTTGATTATAACAGCCTCCCAACGTTCTGGCAGCTTCTGCTTTCCGGACAGGGCACGTCCATTGTTGAGCTCTCTGACTGCCGGGTCACCTCACTGGAAGCTTCATCAGTTGTATCAATACAAGAAGTGGTTCCTTCAATTTGGGAAATAAATCAATCTGCTGGGTTCAAATCAGGATTTTATGGCGTGTGGGGAAGTATTTCCCATCCATATCTGTCGAACTGCCTCTCACTGGTAGGACAATATGCGATCTTGCATTATCGTGCAAAATAAGGACGCCAGTCACAAGAATGTAAGACTTCCTTTGACGAATTTTCGGATGCAGATCATTCGCAGGAACAGCTTGTAGTATGCGCCTCCTATAGGCGCCCCCTGGAGCACTTTATCTGTAGCTATAAGTCTATTCACGTCATACGCAAAGATCATCGTCAATCTCACCTTTGATAGTTGTCGGCGGAATTTCTCGAGCATAGAGAGTTGGAACTTTTCCATTCTGACGACTAAGACTTCAGTTCTGGCTCAAAATCTCGCATCCAGATTTCGTCAAGCGCAACAATGCTTTTCAGAAACGGTTCTCCTTCTGTTCCACAACGTTGAACCAATTCTTCCGCGATTCTTTTGCTGCTAGCTTTCTGCTCTTCACTCAGGTTAGGAGGAACCCATCTGATGGCAACTTTTCTCATTTTTAACTTTTCATTTATGATTCTGTAAACTGAAGTGACGAACGTTCTAATCACGTATGTAATTTCCTCTCATTTTTCGTCGATCCTCTCTTAAAATGTCATTAATTACAGCCTAAGACGTGTAGTCCCTTTGCCGGTCGGTGTGGCCGAGCGGTTCTAGGCGCTCTGGAACTGCGCGACCGCTACTGTCGCAGGTTCGAATCCTGCCTCGGGCATGGATGTTTCTGATGCCTTTAGGTTAGTTAGGTTTAAGTAGTTCTAAGTTCTAGAGGACTGATGACCTCAGATGTTAAGTCCCATAGTGCTCAGAGCCATTTGAACCATTTGTAGTCCCTTTCATTTAACGGCTTCCACTTCTTCGGTTGTCCTCGGTGGTTACCCGACAGTCAAGGAAACGAGCAAATCACACAGATACTGTGCTACGATCCACTACACTACTCCCGTACACCTCTCTCAAAGCGTTGTAAGTTACCGTTGGGTTCTTCCCACACAGGTATTCGACTTCGTGTAGCAAAGCTGGTCACCAGGTGTAATCCGCCATAGCTCGATTTCAGCTTCTATTTTAAAACTGGATTACTCACGACAAAGGTACGGGAACCAGCAAACACACATACGACCGTCATGCCAAAAGTTTCGCTCACAACTGACAAGAATTTCGACTTGATCACGCTCCTGTGACGGTCGCTCATTCGCAGTGTGCAGGACTTCTGAAACGACCCTTTTACCTCTAGCCAACAGGAAAATGTATTGCAAGAATAACTACACTCGACACAGTGCAGCCCTTAGAATTTTTCGTTTGAGTCGAATGCAGTCTTAGTGCTGTTCTCGGGTGAGACCTTGAAGACATTTCATGCTGTCAGATCGTGGAAGTTCAAATCTCCAGATTGGCGAGGCTGCACTATCAAGTACGTAGAAGAAAGACTTCTCTTGGCAGTTGTTTTGCAGTTAAAGACGTCGTTATGCCGCCGTCAAGGGTGAGGTGAGTTCCAGTCCCAGTCAAGACGTTTACGAGGAGTACACGGCAAGTGCTTCACCCGATTTCCCAGGATCTTCGCTTAGTGGAAGAGGGGGTCAAAATAAGCGAGAACGTGTCTTTATTTATCCGTAGATACTCGGCTGTTTTTGGAAAAACGACAGTCAAAGTTTTCGAGGTACTTTATGCGACTTTTACCGTGCGACATAGACGAAATCATTAGCGTCACGGCTTCTTAAATTTGCGGCCAGCGGTCGAAACCGGATTACTGTTTTTTATTTATTTTATTTTTGTTATTTTCATTTATATACTCAAGTCCGTAGAAGTTTACTACATGAATGTTTTTTATCAAATTAGGGTTTATAAGGGCGTTGTATTAACTGTAAAATCATAACTGTATATCACGATAAGTGTCACATATTTATTATATAATATGTGTAGTATGGCATTTTAAATACTCATATTCTGAATTTCATTCTCATATCAATTCTTATATAAATTCTTATATTTTATTCATATTTTTATTCTTCAGGAAGATTTGGTGCATTCCTTTGGATGATACCGAGCGTAGAAACATTCGAAAAACATATATTCCGAACACCAAGAGAAACGGGCGAAGAGGGTTTGCCACACTGCCATTTCTTCGTATGAATCTCACACTGGAAAGAAATGTTGTTAACACTGGTGAATATTTCCCTCGTTGGCAATAATCTCGCGGCAAACCATGCTTAACGGATTACTTTCTCGAAAATTGGCGCTTGTAATTGACTACGAATCAAGGTTCGCTACAAGAATTTCAACTAAAGCTTCAAATACTTTTTTCATTTTCTTTTTTCAGTCATCTGACATACAATTAGCACAAGAATAAAAACAACGTTATATCAATATGCATTAGGGAACGTTCGCGTAGAAATTTTCTACATACATAAATATATAAACGAAAAACAAAAATAAAAGTAATAATTGGGTTTGGAACACGGGGCACAAGATTTAGAATCAGCAACGCTAAGTACTGAGCCACCATTCCATTTTAAGATATATAGCTAGGTAACATTAGTATATGTATATAATAAGAATAAAGAAAGACAAAACTACATATAAAACTAACTAAATGTCAATATCTAAGTTCCTAAACCATATAAGAGCTCTATGTTCAGCTTTCATGACGTTGCTCTAGCTCTCCTGGTGTGAACTTAAGGAGCATTCATTTCTAATGTGCTTGATTGTCTATTTCGGAGCCCCAGGGTCTCAAACCGGAGACTATGTAGCACGCCATTTGTAAAGTGAGTCTGCTCATCGACCATGCCTAGTGCGAGCTCTGTTCAATTTCACCCATAGGTTGTCGATTTCTGTGCCATTAGTATCACAGTTATACTTTCGAAACCACTCACGCTCCTCAGGTTCTTCAATAAGTTGACAATTATGATTCCACAGCTCTATCACCTCGATATTATTGGCATCTAACTATCTAACTGCTCTGCTTGCCGTAACGGTGTTTATTTATTTATTTTTTCGGACAGCATCGTGTCCATACTGCTACAGACAATGAAAGAGAGGAACCTACTATCGAACTGCCACTAGCATTCGATATGCCACACCGAGGAACAACGTCGGCGAGTGTTACCTGTTTTGCGCCAATTTTCAGAAGCTTTCAAATCCGGAGTGGTGAAGAGACAGACCAAGTGGCCCGTAGTAAAACACTGTATGAACACTGGAGATCGCCGACCAATTAGCCAGTGCTCGTATAGGATGTTGCCGGCTAAACGGTGGGTACTCCAACAGGAAGTAGAGAAGATGCTGTAGGATGGCCCTTGGTTCTCTGTTGTCGTTTTTGTGAAGAAGAATGATGGACACATGGCGTTTCTTCTTGGACTACCGTCGACTGAACTAAATCATGAAGAAAAGATGTCTACCTAGTGCTGCACTTTGGTGACACCCAAGACCGGTTGAAAGTATGAAAGTATTTTTGAGCTATAGACATGTAGATAAGCTACTGGCAAATCGACATTGACGAGACTGGTCGGGGAAAAACTGCGTTCATAACACCTGATGGCCTCTGATTTCAAAGTTATGTCATTTGGACTGTGTAACGCTCCAGCCACCTTCGAGCCTACGATGAACAACCTGTTTCAAGAACTTAAATAGACGACGTGTCTTTTGGATTTGGATTTGTCATTTTTTAAGACATTTGAAGAACATTAAAGCCACCTAATAGTCGTACTGAAGTGCGTTCAGACTGCAGACCTTAGCCTAAGTTCAAAGAAAAATCCTCTTCGAAGGCAAACAAGTAATAATCTCAAAATACCTACCAATGTCAATGGAGTCAGTTTCGATCCAGAGAAAATAAGAGAAGGCACAGACTTTCAGATTCACGAGACTTTCGTGATGTGAGAAGTTTTCTCAGAATGTGGAAGGACTTCCGTGCCAAGGAAAATCCATTGCAAGAAATATTGCAGGGAGACGCCAAATATTCTTGGAATGAGCTGCAGGAAACATCTTTCTTCTTTGTCCTTAAGAAGGTGCTGACATATTCTCCAGTCCTAGAGTACCCGTCACGAAATTAGACATCTGAACGTCACACCTGCTCCCTCCAATACGTCAGCATTAATCGCTGCGACTTTCCCGCCTCATAGCTTTGTTGCCGCATGTGAATTAAACAGTGCAGTAGATCAACGGTATATGTATGTTTTGAATTTCCGTGCGGTATCGTGTGTTCACGTGTGGTTTCAGTCTTCTGCGTGGCCGTGCATTGACATGTGTTTGACAGTTAGTGAAACGCAGGAGAGGGCCTACGTGTAGTGCTACTCCGGTCGTATTAAGACTAAACTAAAATCCTGGCGGCTGTATACAGTACTCGTGCACATCCGCGTAAAAAAAAAAAGGCCTCAGTTGTTAACAAAAACACTTTCATAGTCTTCTTAACAGTTTTCTTGCTGGATATTTAAACAGTGTCCAACAGAAAGCAAAATCATCAGCAACGACATTTTTCGTTACACAGGCGAAACTGTTTCACACATCTTACAGTATTTTATTTCTTATCCCAGATTACAATAAAACATACATCAAATGTATGTATTAACTTTGTCAATGTTCATATATTATTTTCAGTCCAAATAACTCTATGGCTCTGTTATTTTATTCCACGGGCTGAAGGTAACATTCCTTTTATCGATTTATTTATTTATTTCGTAGCAGCTGGCAAGAATTTTCTCTTTAAAATACTTCCATCATATTCTAGACTAAAAATTGTCCAATATTTTTTCGGAATTTCAACTATGAAACGTCCCCTTAGAAAAATTAATTAATTACTGTGCTGATAAACCTCTTACATTATTTGATTTTCAAACAGCTGAGCAAAACTGAACGTACTCTGACATTTCGCGCTTTACCTATTCTGATCAACACGAAATTGACACAATATTTTTTTAGCGCAACGCAATCTGACTTTCAATAATCCCTACAAAAGAATGGCCCTGACTAACATTAACCTGTACCTTTCACAAATCACTTACCTCACAAAAATCTTCGTTACTCGAACTACTGCAATACAGCGAGCGCCACTACTGCCAGCTAAATAAAAGATTCAAACTACTGAAGGCACTAACTACAGATAGGCATAGTTAGCAAATGAAAGATTTTGGTAGAGAACAAACAATGTATTTACCTTAATAGCGTTCAAAAGTCATAATATATATAGCAATTCATAACATCCAGTCTTACAAACTTCAAAACTTCGCCATTTCTCTCCCCACATCCACCACTGCTGGCGGCTCACCTCCAACTGCGCAACGCTACGCGCTGTTAACAGCCAACTGCCCAACACTACAATGGCCAACAACAATGCAAACCAGCCCCAGACTGCACACAGCACAGCCAGTGGTTTTCATTCAGAGCGCTACGTGGCGTTACCAATATAAGAACCTAAACAGCCTACTTACAACTAACATTTTAAATTTCTCAAACTGACCATGCTGTAGGATGGTGAGGCCACCTCGAGATGCCTATTTTCGTGACTACCGCTGTAGCATTGGAGCGATGGAGCTTGGCACCGACGCTATCAGTTATTGGATAGGTGCACTTATATTGAAAATTCAGTAAGGTGCAGAAATGTGATATCTTATGCTTCCAGAGTACCCTTAAAGTCGGAGATAGCTATCCTACAGCCTAGATAGAGGGCCTTGCAATGGTTTCGGCCATCAACAAGTTTTGGCCTTTCTTATTTGGCAAGCTATTCACCGTTGTGGCAAACTACCATTCCGTACTTTTGCTGACTAACCTGAAGGATCCGCTGGGTCTTATGGCGAGACTGAGAGACTTCAGGAGTATTATACGCAAAAAATGGATGCAAACACAAGCATGGCGACTGCCTTTCAAGGCAGAAAACAGCAGCGTGTATGAAATCTCGCTCATCACTGCATTAAATTATGTTGCTGCTGAGCAGAAGGAAGATCCAGCACTAATGAAATCCAGAGAAGACTTAAATAAGGAGGAGCTGACCAAAGTAGAATTCCAGTTGATAAACGAAGTATTATATAAGATGAACTATGGTCCAATGGGGTGAAAATGGTTGCCAGTCATTCGACCTTATCTGCGGCCAGCTATCCTGAAGAATTTCAATGACGTGGGATTCGTAAAGACAGAAATAGATGCATGTATCGCTGACCAGGTGTCTACCGATTCCCTGGACTCTATGTGAGCCACTGTAAGGAATACCAACGGCTGAAGCACAAGCCGCAATTACTTCTGGGACAACTGGTACCAATCCCACCTGTAGCAGTGCCGTTCCACCGAACTGGAAACGACCCGTTGGCGTACTTCCGAAGTCGACAAGCGGGAATCGATGGATAACAGTACCTTATCTGCTACGCTGTCATTAAACACCGACTGCCGAAGGTCCGGAAATTTGAAGGTTTCTTGAAGAGGACATCAGTTTGAAGAACGGAGCACCCCAAGTGTTGATCTCTGACCTTGGAAAAGTTTTGCAACCTAGACTGGAATCTGAGACAATTCCACCTTGTGACACCACACCTACAATGACTACTGCCTATCATCCAGAGGCAAATGGGCTCACAGAACGCATTAATAAGACGTTATCAGACACGCTCTCGATGTACGTTAATGCCGAACAAAGAGATTGGAATATAATGCTGCCTGTAGTAAAATTCGCATACAACATGTGGGGCGGCGAGTTACGAAGAAAGGGGAAATATGATAGCTGTATAAAAGTTTGCAATGTTGAATCAGTTCCTGGCTATTAGAATATTGTTAATGCTGTCTTTCGCCGTTCTCAACACTGGCTCTCTATTTAACGTTCTTGACTCCCAGAAAGCGATTTGACAAAACCTGAAGCCTGTAAATAGGGTTCCTAGTGCCCACTTTGAGAAATATTATTATAGCTGCAGCTTATAGCTCTGAGGAACTAGGAGATTGTCCGGGATTTCTAATCAAAAACAATATTCCAAAATATTTGGGTATATTCTCCAAATCACAAATACACACACGAGTATCCCTACAACCTAACTGACAGAACAGTTCAGAGTCTATTGCGCTGATGCAACTATAAATGTCCGAATTAAATATTGAAATGAATGCTCGCCATGATTTGATGAAATATCTCATCAAACGCCACGCTATATTAGTAGTAGAATGTCTGTCCCGCGACGGCACGTGAAAATACGACAATACGCACACTGAGGTTAGATAATGAAAATCATTTCCGAATTAACACTTTACTTGAAACGCTTTACTGGTTACGCGCATCTCGAGTAACAGAATACGGCACCCGAGGCTGATAGTAGCACTGATCCTGGCGCGGCGCGATTCCCGACACAGATGGCGTGTCATTCAGCGTCTGGAGAGAACTGGGGCCCTTGGCTCCTCGCACAGCGCTCTTATATATATATCCGCGGTGCGGACCGCTGAGGAAATGCTCGATCAAATCGGCTGGCTCGACTAGCCGCTGTGCTAGTAACGCACCACTTCAATTTGCATAATAAATTTTAGCTTCTCTTGCTGAAGGCCGATGAAGCTCCTGATTTAACTGTGCATTCAGCACGCAGGGAAGTATTGATAATAAATTTTTGACGTGGCTAACTTTAATAACTTAGGCGAGAGAATTAATTTAATTGCACTGCACGCAGCAGATGGGCTCTGAACTGTCCCTTCTGAGATCCGCTATTGCTACAATTTAATAGATATTTGAAAGAAACTTTTTACAGCTTCATCATCATAGCGGACCTCCAACCTATTAAAATCTAAACATCCTAGTATGATTTATAAGCTCACTTAATCTATCTTGCTTCCTCTAGTTTTGAGATGAAAACCACCAAATCATGAATTTACACTAACATCTTAATTTGTGAAATCCAAAGTACTATTTTTATTAAATCATTATGAAAGATGAATCTAAATACAAATTTTTAAGTCTCTAGCTCTTTTCTGTGCCGCCAATTATTTTTATAGAAAAACGTCCAAATAAAGGAAACGGCTGAAGTTATCAAGCTTATATTTAACACACATTAGTTTATCATTATTCCAGACATACTAGGAAAGTTTTATGTCATTTGCTTGATTTTTAAGGTATTGCGCAACATCTATGACGTCAGAGCTAGCAGACTGACTAACACACAATGGAAACTGATGTGAATTTGCTGCAGCGTGAGTAGGCTGCTTCCCTACATCACCCTCTACTTAAATTTTTTGTTTATGAATGTTAATGAATGAAGAAAAAAAATTAATTACAAAAAGGGAAGCAAGAGTACAATTTAAACTCCCTATGAAAAATCAAAATTGAATTATAAACATATATAAATATTAAAAGAAACTGATTTCCTACATTAATCATTTAAATTGCGGGCATTTTCACTGCCTCTTTAGAAATGTCATTACTCAAATTTTAAGCAAAGTCAATGAAATATTTTTGGCATACATATTGCCTTAGACTAACAAACACATAGAAATTGAAAAACTGTGAAAATCTTAGTTACATTAAATACATCAAATACATTTTTACACACACAAATTCAAGGAAGATAACATGATACATAAACAGATGATTATTCCTTATCAGTCTTTTATAAACCTGAAAGAAAAGTTCACAACTAAATTTTTACACACGTGGTTGTAGCCGCTTTGGCTGGCGTCCTACACTTCCATTCACAAAGGTAGAGGAGGGGAAGTTGCTATGGTGTGCGTCCTTCTCGTTCCCTCTAAATTATATGGGGAAAGGGGAGGGGTCACTGTGAGTTGTGTCCAAGTCACTCCACACTTTCACGCAGCTACCAGGCTGCCATTATCTGGTTTGTCCTGTAGAACAAACAAAAAGAGTGCCTCAGACTCTGTTCACTTAATATCTATGGGTGGGTCACAATGAAATGGGGATATACACGTTACCCTTTAATATGTTGCTGGAACAAGTTAACAGAATTTTTTTTTTTTTCAGTATTACTCTCGCGGTTACTTAACTGTCATAAAATCGGTAAACAAATGGCTCAAAACGCCGTTAGTCACGTACTAGAGAAAATTTATGCTCAAGGCATATAATCATAAATCATATTTAGTTTGAATTTATTATTTCTGGGCCGGAACACTGAACCAATGCTCGGTACATTCCTGATACATCTGTATTTTATTCACTTAGCTGACTCATCTTTGAGTACCTTATTCTTAGAGATAGTATGAGTATATTTGATTAGTAGTTGTTTTCTTAGCTTCTTTGTACATGTGAGTAACTTTTGGTAATAGTACAGTTGTGAGTGTTCAAAACACACTACGTTTAGTTGACTACAAAATTCACTTATTGGTCCTCTGCTGTTGTCAGTTCCACATCTGCAATTAGGTACTTACTTACTCTGAAGTGTATTTATGCTGAGCTAAAATAATGTTTTACATCTACCATTATGTTGCTTATTTACTTTGCTTAGTGTATTACTTATTTAACACTCATTCTATTAATATTTAAAGCATAGGATAGCACATTTATTTCATATCTTTAGTGTATTGCAGCTGATCAGTTTGCTCACGTGGCAATCCATTTCCACTCGATCGGACGCTGAAACCACAGGTAGTCTCTCTCAGATCTACCACTAAAGTGCATCAAATAATTATGGACGAGCGTAATGCTAATTTCCTTAAACCTATAGGACACCATGAGCTGCTCTGTCTCATCTAACATAAGGGTACCTATGGTCGCATTCACGCCTCCAACTCATAACCTCAATACGTGTAGGTGTATCCTGTCACACACTACACCCAAAATAATGGCCAGCTCCAACCTTATAAATACTTCAGGGACGTGTTCTTCACGTCTCAACCACAAACACTGCTCAATTCTAATACACTGCCTTTCCTTGCTACACTAGGTGAGTTTAATCTTACAACTTGTCTGCATATTTTTCCTAACACTAAGCAATCTCTTTTACTATTTCTTAGTTAGCTCCAATGCATACACTAAGTTTCACTACCCCTTCAGATCCTGCTCGTACATGAATTTGTACTTCTTTTTAAAATATTATTGTGGGACCATTTCCAATAAAACAACACTCTGTACTAACAATATTACCAGGCTTCTATACATAATTGTTACTCAAATACATTTGTATCTTACTTACATCATACTTCTCTATTGTTTGTCACTATTAGGTTTGTCATATCAGGTATTTTGTTTCACTAATCGGTGGATAGAATGGTTACGTAATTCATGGCTTGATAGCCATAACAGAAAATTTTGTTTTGAAGAAGAGGTCGAAATTTTTGTGGATAGGAAAGATGAAGAATGAGTGAGACCTGAAATGGGAAAGAAGATCTCACACAGCTGGGACTGCACAGCTGCCACACTGTGTAGAGGTTACAGAACAACCTCCTCCCTACAGCATTCATTGGCTGCCTATGAACACGCCACGTCGATCTGAAAATACTTTATGATGCCTTTTTAGAACCTGTCTCAGTTCTTCCTTCTGATTAGCTGAAATCTTATCGATTTGCTGCAATTTAGCTTCCATCTTGTCTAAAATAATTGCTTCTTCTTCTTCTGTGTTTAGCTTACTTGTACTAAGGTTAACATCCTCGTCCCAATACCTCCTATTTTTCAGAACTCGTATAGGCAACTCCCAAGTTTCATCATCAGTTACTACATGTTTATCACTAAAAGGGACTGTAATTACTCCTGTTATTGGCAAGACCATTTTTAACTGGCTTTTTTCGAAGTCAACAACACTCTGATACTTTGATAAGAAATCTATGCCAATTGAAACCTCAATACTCAGATTGTTTACAATTAAACATGGATGATCAATTAAATTACCATTAATGTTAAAGGGCAGTAAAGCTTCTTGCTTTACCGTTTTTGACACTTTGCCAGTAGCACCAATTATTCTTAGTCCTGATACCCTCATTACTGTAAGCTTGTCTTTACCAGGTAAAGCATCAAAGAAGGACTGAGATATTGCACTCACCTCACTTCCACTGTCTAAGAGACAACGTACATTGATACCCAACATATTCACTATTATTATAGGGTGGCTTATTCTAGGTTGTACAGGTGGTTTCTCAAATTCATCTAATAATTCCTTTTGGATTCGTCTCCAACTAAAGTGATCAACATCTGTCTTCATTACATTTAGGTCACAGAGTGTAGGGGTTTCCTGAATTACATTTTCAGCTGCCTTTTCCAGTCGGTCTATTAATTTCAAATCGAAACACCGCACGACTTCATTACATTTAGTTTGCTGAACATGACCCAAATTACTGTAGTCTGAGCGATTCTGCGCCTCCAGACCGGGCATAACATTAGTTACAGCTAAACCACTTTCACCATTATCGTCGGTTTCCTTCTCTAGTGACAACTGGTCACAGCTACTGGGTTCATCGACCCTCAACAGCCTACCCTCTACATTCTCACTTATCTCCTGTCCTAAATCTATTAGTACATTATCAACATCCTGCACAGGCACTTTAGATAAGAGCACATCATCCTCATCGTAAATATAAGCATGAATTTCTTCTGCTTCCTCACCTGACAATTCAATATTTTGTAGCTCTTCCCTATCGTTACACAGCTGCGCCTTCTCTTGCTTTTCCCACTTAGAAAGCGTCTCTAACACGGTATCTATCAAATATTGTGAGTGATCTAATATTTCTGTTGTATCCTTAGGTGCTACCGACTCTTCATCCCCATGTTCAGTTTGAGTATTCTGATCTGTCTTACTAATTCCCCTAACTACTGGCCTAGGAAAAGTAACCGCCTGGTGAGCGCCAGTGTCCTCATAGACGGGAACTAGTTTTCCTGCCTCGGCCTACTGCTGTTTCCTTTATTTTCATTATAGTTAACTTGCATAGCATTGCTTTCCGTACTGTGGTTTACATGCATATTTCTGTTTGGAACAAAATTATTATCCCTTGGACGCCATTGTTGGTTCTGATAATCATTTCCCCAATTCCTACCTCTCTTAGGATGGCGAACACCTACTGTTCTGATGTTTACATTGCCATTTTGCTCGTTCCTAAAATTACTACTATTGTTATTGGCATTTCTGTTATTACGTGCTTGCTCCTCATTGGCAGCAACACGTTCTACACGTTCCAAATACTCAATAAAACGATCCAGATTGTCTCTAGGGGCAGATATAATTCTAGTTTGCCAATACCATGGCAGTTTGGCTTCAAGACCTAGTATAATCATTTCAGGTTTTAGCTTTTCCGCCAAATGTGACAAACGTGAGATCCATGACCTAGCAAATTCTTTAATTGATTCCTTGCCCGCATTGAAGCGTTTTCCACTCCAAAATTCTCTCAACACTTCATTTTGCTTATTGCTAGACCAATACTCATTAATAAAAGCTGTTTTAAACTCCGCTAATGTTTTACACTTTAACATAACGTCAGCTGACCAACGCATGGCGTCACCTGCTAAATGGCTTCTAATAAATGAGATTTTCTCTCGTTCAGACCAAGTTGGTGGAATCACATCTTCAAAATCGTTCCAGAAATCTAGCGGGTGGATATTTCTATCTGGATCGAACCGCAAGAACTGCCGACACCCGATAAAAGCGGCGTTTGCAGCTACAACTTGTTGTATACTACCATTACCAGAAGTTACTGAAGCTACTTTACTTTCAATGTTAGCAATGTTAGTACTAATCTTTTCTACTTTCATTTCCACATTATCTACTCTTTGTACAATATGAGTAGTATCCGTTTTGATTGCATCTATGTCAGCTTGACATATGTTTACCTTTATATTAACATCTTTAATTCTATCTGAGCACAGTTCAGATTCCGCCTCGATCTTTTCTGTTAACTTGTGCTCCAGCTTCGCATCTTCCATTTGGAATTCTTTGCGAACCTCAGCAACTTCGGATTTTACTGTTTTATACATTTCAGAAAATTGTTGAGCAACCTTTTTCTTAATATCATCATGATTGTAATCAATTTTACAATTCAAACTGTCTAGATCCTCTTTCAACTTATTGCAGCTAGCCTTGAAGGAATTTTCTAATTCAACTTTATTGGATTCTAATTTATTGTCCATTGCCTCAAACCGTTTATTAAAATTAGTTTGACTGGCCACAATCCTGTTATTTACCTCAATTATATCAGATTTTAAATCAGCAGTCATTTGAGCATTACTGGCAGCTATTGCTTGTAATATAACATTTAGATCAACAGCCCCAGCATCTTTGGGTTGCTTACTAGCTGGCTTTTTATCACACTCAGGTGACGAAAAACTAGCTCCAATACCAGAATCATCAAAACTACATGAAACTTCTGATTGATTAGTCATATCTAACTTCTCCTGTTTAAATTCTACCATCTCTGATGACTGTTTCATTTTTAATTCATCAGAGAAACTATCATCCAATAAATTAACTATTTCTGGTTTCTGTTTTACTACAGGCGTCTCTATTATTGAATCATTGCCCTTTCGCCCACTACTGTCAGGAGACAATACTTCACATTTAATTTTAACATTACTAATTTCATGCATGTTTGTACTTGAAACGTAGTCTGAATTTACAGGTCCCTCAACAGACATAGGTTCTAATTTAACTTTAAACTCAGTTTCTTGTGGCGGTTCCATTGCCGACAGTCTTTTAGTGCAGGTTAGTAAAATTTTTAACAGTTTTTCACTTAACTTAGTTCCTTCTGCACGACGTTGTCTGCGCGGCGTACCGGGATTACTGATGTGACGTGGCACGTTGAACTGCAGACGGCACTCCGACGGCTGTTGTGTGTTTGCGCGGCCCGTAACTCCAGGCTCGATTCCGGCTGCTCCAGCGGACGACTGCGGTGGGGTGAAACTGGCTTCTCGCGGTGCCGGCAGCACCGCTAGACTCAGTGCCAGCTCCGTCAATCCAGCTGCGTTGTTAATCCAATTGCGTCGTCCACATGCACACGTAACACTTTCACTGTTCTATTACTCAGCTGCGTGTCGCATTCCACTCGCGAATCCGAATAGTTAAAAATCACTTTCACTTAGTTTGTTTCCCGGCCGATGCACCATATGTGGGGCGGCGAGTTACGAAGAAAGGGGAAATATGATAGCTGTATAAAAGTTTGCAATGTTGAATCAGTTCCTGGCTATTAGAATATTGTTAATGCTGTCTTTCGCCGTTCTCAACACTGGCTCTCTATTTAACGTTCTTGACTCCCAGAAAGCGATTTGACAAAACCTGAAGCCTGTAAATAGGGTTCCTAGTGCCCACTTTGAGAAATATTATTATAGCTGCAGCTTATAGCTCTGAGGAACTAGGAGATTGTCCGGGATTTCTAATCAAAAACAATATTCCAAAATATTTGGGTATATTCTCCAAATCACAAATACACACACGAGTATCCCTACAACCTAACTGACAGAACAGTTCAGAGTCTATTGCGCTGATGCAACTATAAATGTCCGAATTAAATATTGAAATGAATGCTCGCCATGATTTGATGAAATATCTCATCAAACGCCACGCTATATTAGTAGTAGAATGTCTGTCCCGCGACGGCACGTGAAAATACGACAATACGCACACTGAGGTTAGATAATGAAAATCATTTCCGAATTAACACTTTACTTGAAACGCTTTACTGGTTACGCGCATCTCGAGTAACAGAATACGGCACCCGAGGCTGATAGTAGCACTGATCCTGGCACGGCGCGATTCCCGACACAGATGGCGTGTCATTCAGCGTCTGGAGAGAACTGGGGCCTTTGCTCCTCGCACAGCGCTCTAATATATATATATCCGCGGTGCGGACCGCTGAGGAAATGCTCGATCAAATCGGCTGGCTCGACTAGCCGCTGTGCTAGTAACGCACCACTTCAATTTGCATAATAAATTTTAGCTTCTCTTGCTGAAGGCCGATGAAGCTCCTGATTTAACTGTGCATTCAGCACGCAGGGAAGTATTGATAATAAATTTTTGACGTGGCTAACTTTAATAACTTAGGCGAGAGAATTAATTTAATTGCACTGCACGCAGCAGATGGGCTCTGAACTGTCCCTTCTGAGATCCGCTATTGCTACAATTTAATAGATATTTGAAAGAAACTTTTTACAGCTTCATCATCATAGCGGACCTCCAACCTATTAAAATCTAAACATCCTAGTATGATTTATAAGCTCACTTAATCTATCTTGCTTCCTCTAGTTTTGAGATGAAAACCACCAAATCATGAATTTACACTAACATCTTAATTTGTGAAATCCAAAGTACTATTTTTATTAAATCATTATGAAAGATGAATCTAAATACAAATTTTTAAGTCTCTAGCTCTTTTCTGTGCCGCCAATTATTTTTATAGAAAAACGTCCAAATAAAGGAAACGGCTGAAGTTATCAAGCTTATATTTAACACACATTAGTTTATCATTATTCCAGACATACTAGGAAAGTTTTATGTCATTTGCTTGATTTTTAAGGTATTGCGCAACATCTATGACGTCAGAGCTAGCAGACTGACTAACACACAATGGAAACTGATGTGAATTTGCTGCAGCGTGAGTAGGCTGCTTCCCTACAAACACGATGAAGCAACTACAGGTTTCACATAATTCTTTCTGCCCCATTCTCGTAAGGCCGAAACGGTTGTGGATGTACTGTTTGAACCGAACAATACGTAGGATGACTGCGTGAAACACCTCATCACCAGGACCGAAGAAGCAAGGCAGCTGGCTTGAAAACGGACACTGGACGCGCAGGAGGAAGACAAATAGCTCTATAACGCCAAGCATCGGACTTTGAAATACACTGCAAGGAGACTTAGAAAGGAATTTTACGCCTGTGGGGAAAGTGGAACTATCGGAAGTTATTAAAGAACCACTTTGGGCCGTATTATGTCCTTCGTCACTTGTCGGACGTCACATACGAAACCGAAGGATTATGACTCTCCATCAAGAAGACAAGAGCGCAGAGAGTCATCCATGTCCTCCGTATGAAGCCCTACTACAGGTCAGACGCACAGATCGATTACCCACTCGGCGACGACGAAACTTCAGCTACAGGCCCTACCTTCGACGCTCATCAGCCACCAGAAACGCCTACGGCGGGCCTCTGACAAGGTCTAGATCCAGGGTGCTGCAGGAGGCTCCCAGAGAACTTCTGAAACAGCAAGCCGCTGTTTCTCTAGGTGAGAACTGTGGTGCACGCAATGTGGCGTAGTGGTCAGCGTGGCAGGCTGGTATGCTCCAAGTCGACAGTTCACACCCGTCCACCAGTGCTTATTTGTTATTTAGCATTTATCATATAGTTCTTTATTCTGGAATATTCGAAGTGTGTATAAATGCTAACATTTTGGAATATTCGCTGTCTGTATAAATAGCTGTACTCTCCGTCCAGAGGTCAGTTCTTTTCTGGCTGTACATTAGCGTCGGTATTACACGTGCCTTCTATGTGATTACTTTGCTATTCACAATAAAGTGCCTGGCAGAGAGTTCAATGAACCACCTTCATGCTGTCTCTCTACCGTCCCACTCTCGAAAGGCACGCGGGAAAAACGAGCACTTAAATTTTTCTGTGCGAGCCCTGATTTCTCTTATTTTATCGTGATGATCATTTCTCGCTATGTAGGTGGGGGCCAACAAATGTTCTCGCAATCGGAGGAGAAAACTGGTGATTGAAATTTCATGAGAAGATCCCGTCGCAATGAAAATCGCCTTTGTTTTAATGATTGCCACTTAAATTCACGTATCATGGCTGTGACACTTTCTCCCCCATTTGGCGATAATACAAAACGAGCTGCCCTTCTTTGCACTTTTTCGATGTCATCTGTCAGTCCCACCTGATGCGGATCCCACACCGCACCGAAATACTCCAGAATGGGGCGGACATGCGTAAGCAGTCTCTTTGGTAGACCTGTTACACCTTCTAAGTGTTCTGCCAATGAATCGCAGTCTTTGGTTTGCTCTACCCACAATATTATCTATGTGATACTTCCAATTTAGGTTATTTGTAATTGTAATCCCTAAGTATTTAGTTGAATTTACAGCCTTCAGATTTGTGTGACTTATCGCGTAATCGAAATTTAGCTGATTTATTTTAGTACTCATGTGAATAACTTCACACTTTTCTTTATTCAGGCCAATTGCCACTTTTCGCACCATACAGATATCTTATCTAAATCATTTTGCAAGTCTTTTTGATTATGTGATGACTTTACAAGACGGTAAATGACAGCATCATCTGCAAACAATCTAAGACGGCTACTCAGATTGTCTCCTATTTCGCTAATATAGATCAGGAACAATAGAGGGCCTATAACACTTCCTTGGGGAACGCCGGATATTACTTCTGTTTTACTCGATGACTTTCTGTCTATTACTATGAACTGTGACCTTTCTGACAGGAACTCACGAATCCAGTCGCACAACTGAGGCGATACTACGTAGGCACGCAGTTTGGTTAGAAGACGCTTGTGAGGTACGGTGTCGAAAGCCTTATGGAAATCTAAAAATATGGACTCCATTTGATATCCCCTGTCGATAGCATTTATTACTTCATGAGTATAAAGAGCTAGTTGTGTTTCACAAGAACGATATTTTCTGAATCCGTGCTGACTATATGTCAATAAATCGTTTTCTTCGAGGTACTTCATAATTTTCGAACACAATATGTTCTAAAACCTTACTGCAAATCGACTTTAGTGATATAGGCCTGTAATTCAGCCGATTACTCCTACTTCCCTTTTCGGGTATTGAAGTGACTTGAGCAATTTTCCAGTCTTTAGGTACGGATCTTTCTGTGAGCGATTGGTTTACATAAATGCTAAATATGGAGCTATTTTATCAGCATACTCTGAGAGAAACCTGACTGGTATACAATCTGGACCGGAGTCCTTGTCTTTATTAAGTGATTTAAGCTGCTTCGTTACACCGAGGATATCTACTTCTATGTTTCTCATCTTGGCAGTTGTTCTTGATTGGAATTCAGGAATATTTACTTCGTCTTCTTTGGTGAAGGAGTTTCGGAAAACCATGTTTAATAACTATGCTTTGGTGGCAGTGTCATGAGTGACTTCACCGTTGTTATCGCGCAGTGAAGGTATTGATTGCATCTTGCCACTGGTGTGTTTTATGTATGACCAGAATCTTTTTGGGTTTTCTGCCATATTTCGAGACAGAATTTCGTTGTGTAAATTATTAAAAGCATCTCGCATTGAAGTACGAACTATATTTCGAACTTCTGTAAAACGTTGTCAATCGTGGTGATTTTGCGTTCTTTTAAATTTGGCATGCTTTTTTCGTTGCTTCTACAACAACGATCTGACCCGTTTTGTGTACTTCTAAAACTTGCACTTCATTGGAGACACTTCCTTCAGATTTGGGTTTCATTGTGGTTTCGACATTACAATATTAGTAACGGTTTAGGCAGCTGTACAATTAACAGAGCGTCAAACATATAGTGACTACCGTCACATGCCTCGTTTGAAATAATAGATGGTGTGATACAGCGAACATCATTCTTCCCAAGTGCTTTGCTCACTGCTCCAGCAGTCATAACGGTTGGTACGTTACCTAATTCTACAGTCTCCTTGCAAATATACTTCATATACTTAGGTCGTACGCAGTTCTGTGATCTACTGTCAAATTCCACAGAAAATAGATCTTTGATTTTATGGGTGGTCAGATCTAAATTTTACTTAATTCCCATTTTCATATATATGCAAAAATATCTTGAGGCACTACGAAAATGTAGAAACATTACTGTCTCTAGCCTCTACAGTGTTGTCAGAAACAGTCTGGAAAGCTTGTTCAAAATGGTGCAAATGGCTCTGAGCACTACGGGACTTAACTTCTGAGGTCATCAATCCCCTAGAACTTAGAACTACTTAAACCTAACTAACCTAAGGACATCACACACACCCATGCCCGAGGCAGGATTGGAACCTGCGACCGTAGCGGTCGCGCGGTTCCAGACTGTAGCGCCTAGAACCGCTCGGCCACTCTGGCCGGCGGAAAGCTTGTGTTGCATGGTAAGTTCCGCTGAGAAGAAGTTGTTAAGAAAAAAATTCGATACGTCACTCCGTTTCCTATTTATTTGGCACTGAACTTAGCTAGTCAGATCGTCACGTCTGCTAGTTCAAGTACTTGCACGTGCTAAAATGCGGCAATCCACAGACGTATGTCGGCCCGTGAATTTCCACTTATTCGAATGCTCATTTATAGTTAAAACGTGTTTTTTTCAGAAGTTATAAATTTAAGCTCGGTGTTCAAATGCTACGTTTCTTCGGTTTGAGGAAACCAAACGGAGAACACGTTTGGCGACACTGTTTCTGGTATGCTGATTGAATTTGCGCGTGTGATTACCTGGTTGGCTAACTTCAGTGCTAAGTAACTCTGAAACGGTGCAACTTATTGATTTTTTTCTTTAACAATTATTTTTCAGCACAATCTCCCTTGCGACACTCTCAGAAGTTTTCGAGACTGTTTGTCATCACACTGTGTAACCCTTTAAGTGAAAGTAACTAATTTTGTTCTGAACATCAACAATAAAGGGACGGACACAACATGAATCTTTACAGATACATTATCATTGCTGGATTCAAGGAATGAAGATTTTATTATTCCATTAGTAATGTATACAAAAACTACATAACTGTAAATTACAGAACAGTGCAATATCATTCCACTGCCTCCAACACGGCAGCATATCTTACGCTATCTATTCGTTTCATGCAGTAACATCGAAATATCAAGTCTGTTTGTTGTAAATAGGCAGTGCAATATCCTCTTACCAAAACTTTCATGTAATACGTATAGTGTCATTCCAGGGGAAAATATGTGTGTCTGCTCTTATACCTGTATACCTATAATAAGTGCTGTTTCTTGTAAAATAATTTGGTTTCGTCCCATTTCTTTTGCAACGAACAACATTCATCGCACACAAGAAGAAGCTCACTTGGACTTGATACACAACATACTTTCGAGCTTTTAGGATGCTGTACAACGTGATTCGATTGGAGGAACTCGAGTAGTGCCCTTAATGTTATTTTCAAAGGAAACGCAAAACGAAAGGAAAATTCTCAGTTAATAAGAACTGAAAGTAGAGCAAGTGCATGAACTGTAACTTTATACTTCTATAGCCAAAAACTGTGCAATCAAGGGGTAGTATATGTAAAACACACAGCTCAAAAGTAAAGGAAATAACACTAAAGAATTTATAGTTTCAAATGTATAGACTAACCAGAGAGTAGCACAATAAGCTCTAAGACAAAGAGGAATAAATAAAAATAAAAAAGTACGACCCAGTACGAAGGAATTATCTGAATTTGACGGAAATCGGTCTATACGACGTGTATGTACAGATAAACAAATGATTACAATTTCGGAAAGAAATTAGTTTTGTTTTTTTTTTTATTTGAGAGAAAGAGCTTTCCAAATTGAGCAGGTCAATAACGCGTTGTTCGATCTCTGACCCTTATGCAAGCAGTTATTCGGCTTGGCTTTGATTGATAGTGTTGTTGGATATCCTCCTTAGGACATCGAACCGAATTGTGTCCAATTGCCGCGTTCGATCGACAAAATCCAGCACCGGATGGAGAGACCTGCCTGTGATACTCCAAGCGTTCTCAGTAGGGGAGGGATTCGTCGACCTTTCTGGCCAAAATAGGGTTTGGAAAGCACGAAGACATGCAGCAAAACTCTCGCCAACTCTCGTCGTGTGCTGGCGGGTTTAATCTAGCTCAAAGGTAAGCCTAGGATGGTTTGTCATGAAGGGCAACAAAACGGGGCGTAGAATACGTTCGACGTACCGATGTGCTGTGGTCATCGGTCTCAGTTCGAAGGGTGACTCATCACTGAAGACAATTCTACTCCAGCCAATGAGATGCCATATCCCGCTGAACAGCGAAGACATGTCTGGGGACGCCACGGACAGCGTTGGAATATCAACCTGTCAGTCATCGGCCGTACGGCCCGACAACCAGGAGTTGTGGTCTGGGATGTCATTTCTTTTCATAGCAGGATTCCTTCGGTTGTTATCCGCGGTACCCTTACAGCACAGCGGTACGTTGACGATATTCGCCCCTTTTTGTTGCCCTTCATGGCAAGCCATCCTAGGCTTACATTTGAGCAAGATAACGCCCACCCGCACACAGCGAGAGCTTCTACTGCTCGTCTTCGACTGTACCTTGGCCAGCAAGGTCGCCGGATCTCTCCCAAAATGAGAACGCTTGCAGCATCATGGACAGAGCCTTCCAACCATCTCGGGACTTCGACGGTCTAACGCGCCAGTTGGACACAATTTGGCACGATATCCCTCGGAAGGACATCTAGTAACTTTGTCAATCAGTGTCAACCGAATAACTGCTTGCGTGAGGACTGAAGGTGGACGAACGCATTATTGACTCGCTCAGTTTGTGAACTCTTTCTCTTGAATAAATCATCCAATTTTTTCTGAAACTGTAATTATTTGTTTGTTTATATACGTACGTTACATCCACGTACATCTACGATTTGCGTCCCATTCCGTTGCCCTCATAGTGCCTAATTCTTTGTGTCTTAGAGTGAACAACCATAAATTTAACATTAAGGGGCTCCGGAACGCCCTATACTTGCAATGTTAAAATAACGCTTATAAATTACATCTTTCCTCACAAAGTATTTGAGGTAGGAAGTTGAACTTTTTACAGATTATTTATTGGAATATGGGCTACAACTTAACACAGGGATTTTACAAAATTTTAGTTCAGTTATTAAAGATGATTTTTTTTCAATTGTAATGAAAATTCACAACATTTTTTTGCAATTTTTTATTTATATATTCAAAAATATACAGTTTTTTGGAAAAAGGCTGTGTTAAATTATGCAGAAGGTACTGTGTAACATTTACTGAAAGTTTGAAACAAATATGTTTGGAAGGTCCTTAGAAAACATGTAATTAGTATGAGAAAATAAAAGTTTTGGGAATCGAGCGACAAAGATTGGATTAACTTTTTAGTGCATTCCAGGTCCATAGGATGGATTATCTTCATCCTCTGCAAACTCCTCCTCCAGCTTCCTCTTGTTCCTCCTCTTGCTTGTATTTCTAGACTCTTTACAGCCCTGTCTGCAGCCCGAAGGCGTTCCTTGTCTAAAGCAAGCATCGCTGGTACCATGTTAGAACCTATCTTCATTCCCATATTTCTAAATACCTTGCACCTTACAATGTTGCCATCATTGAAAGTCGCAACAGCATCATACACACCAAAGTGAAGTGTTTCTATTCCAACAAATACAGTCTTGGGGATTCTCGACCATATAACACTATTTACACTTTCATTGGGGTTTTGAGTTTTTCCGTGAATACACTTTTTCAACAGTTCAGGTGCTGCTAAGTCTCTGAAAATAGGTTTTATCACCTCCATTATTGCATGAGGCAGACTATGCTTATGAGTGTACACTTCACCAGTTAGCAATCCTTTGTTATATTTACACCAACTGTCTTCTTCTTTGGGACACAAGCTATGTTGGGGATTTTCATCGTCTTTATTGTTTACAGTAATAACACATACCTTTGGCTTTCCAACATTTCTCCTTTTCTTAAAAGCCTTCAGAGGATTTCTAATAACTTTACTTTTACTCATTATTATACTTCAACAAAACAGAGACTCAAGAAACAGAATTAATTACGAATATTTTCGAGATAACGACAGAGTAAATAAACATGAAACAATCGACAATCACACCAGCGATATATATTGAACCATCACAGGTTAGCCACAACACATACTTTATCTCACATCACTAAAATGTACCTGATGAACACGGACGTTAATAATAACACCATTTGACAGCAGTTTAACAGCGCCACAGTAGGTCACGCCCATGTAGAACACATTTCAAAAAAAAATTAAAAATAGTTGTAGTCTTCGGAATTTAATAAATTGTATATCTATTAAAAGGTAATAGTCTGCAGATTCAGAAAACGCAAAAAAGTAAAAATTGAACTTTTCATGATTTTGAGCCTTTCCGGAGCCCCTTAAATAAAAATAATTTATGTTTTCAAATATTTAATTAATTCAATTGTTTAAAGTTTTTCAGTTGACAGAAAATGGTATGAAATTAATTTTCGTGTCGTATAACGCAAACTTACATGACGAAATACTAGAATACGTTCTATCTGTAAAAATGTGATTTCTTTAAATTTAATCCAACTTGAACGTAGTTGCGTTCATTTCAGAATCAGTACATCGCGATGGTGGAGACGAGGCGTTCAGACACTGCACAGGAGAAGACGAAGGAGCAGGCTCACCAACCTTGTGCAGTTGCGGCCCTGACCGTGGAGGACAGCAGCGCCGCGCCCAGCAAGGTGAAGCGCCTGAGCCTGCTGCAGCAGACAATCCGCTACGTGTATCTACGTCGTCAAAACCCTCCTCCTGATACACATTATACACCACGCCTCAAGCACTATTCTCTAATTACGTAGCTATCGTGTCTGGGTGTCTACATTTTCATTCCTGAAAAAATACGCGGCGCATGGAAAATAACTTGCGGTACATACGGTTTTCAGTACAACGCCATAAATCAGGAAAAAAATGTATAAAATGGATCCTAAAATGATTAATGTCCGTCTTTTAACAGTCAGTTACTATTTCTGTCTCATTTGCATGTATATTTCATTTTCTACCTGAAAGTACATGAACTGTTTACTTGAATAATACACAGCTAGCAGTTCTTCGTACTCCACTCACTGTGGCGCGTCTCCAAATTTCATGGTGCGCCGGTCCGAATGTGAACTTACATACTCTATTCTGCTCTGATTAGGTAAAGTATCGCACGTGGGGTGAAAGCTCTGAACACTAATTATAGCATTGTACCCAGAGTCGATCACGGTCCTCTAGTTTGGAGCAAAGAGAAACGTCTAAACCTGAGCTTAAGGCAATTCTGGGATGATATCGGGTGAGAATTTGTCGAACTCTGCTGTCAGGTCAGACGTTAAATACACGAATGAAAGACTATTTGGGTAGCGGAATACTTTTTTGTACACGAGGAGGTTTTTTATGTTAGAGGAAGGCCTTTGGGACCAGTGATGGACTGCCTGCTGTAATCGAAAATATGGCAGCTGCATTATTCTCACATAATGTTCGTCCTGGGCAATCGGAAATAGAAAATATTTGCACGCTAATTGGTAAACTGTAGGAGCATCCATGGTATGGTTCCAGAATTAGGATAATCACTTTTCGAAGTTTCTTGGAACCGAAAGCAAATGGCAACGAAATCCTAAAAATCGGACTGGAAAATCTATCGATGTTGCCGATAAGAGACGCCAGGGGTGGTGGCGTATTTACTGTAGTAAAGAATTCTATAATATCTTATGAGGTAATTACACGTTCCGAATTGTGAAATAACCTGGGGGAAGTTAACCAACAACGTTGGTCCAACAGAGTAGGTGGGTACTTTTATAAACAGTTTACTTCATAAGCTGTACTGATAGAGCGCTTCAGGGAGAACTTGCAGTGATTAAGTTTCTGTTCACGTTGTTATAATAGGGGGAGATTTCAGTTTGACAGCTATAGAATGGGAGAGTCATACTCTTGAGCAAACATTACTAAGAGCAGTCTGAGAGAGTAACGTCTTAGATCTACTAGCAACATACAGACCTCAAGTTCTCAAGTCAGTTAGAGAAGAAGAGGGCGTCAATGATTATGGTCATAATAACGGATACTTTTAACCTTTCTTTGACCTCCAGCATCCTCCTAATGGCATGGTAAAAGGGACTCACCAAACCTCGACCCAAAAAGGAATCTGCCAGAGAACCTTCTGACTACCGGCCCATCTACGTTCTGTCATCATTATCTAAGATTACAGAATACACACATCACAATCAGCTTACCAATTTATTAACATTAAATTACCTTCTGGACGAATGCCAATCTGGTTTCCGCAAAAATCGCAGCTCGAGGATTGCTCTTATAAATGTGAATGTCAAACTGAAACAAGCTATGGACAAACAAGAAGTGACTATTGTGCCCTTTTTGCTTTTCAGCAAAGCTTCCGAACTGTCTACTTTGACATTCTACTTGTTAAACTCAAAAATTAAAACTTTTCTTGAAGTGGTGTACAGTAACTCTGCTCTTGCCTTACACAGCGACAGTGAGTAATGATCGGAACAAATAGGCCACACTGCAAGAATGTATCACAGGTCCACAAGAATCAGTACTTGCTCAGTATTTGGCCCATTACTTTTCTAATTAAAAATCAGTGGTGTGTCGACTTTTACCTCGCATTGCAAATATCTTTTACACGCTGACGATCTTCAGTCACACGTAAGTAGAAGCCCAACAAATCTGCGAATAGCCATCCAGAACTTAAGTACTGACTTACTTGCTTTATTAGAATGGGCGCAGAAGATAGGTTCGAAACTTAACCAAAATAAAACGCAAGCAAACTTAATAGCCCACAAAAGACTTAATTCTCCTCAGTTCAGGGAATCTCTTTCAACCTTAATCCTAAACAGCACAAAAATCACCCTTTCTTATTCTGCAAAGAATTTGGAGATAATTCTGGACCATAACCAAGACTAGACTGATCACACAACTGCAACCTGTAAGAAGGTGTCAGCATCACTTTCTTCACAGAAGTAATATAAAATAGTATTTGCTCTTGTGCTCAAAAAGAAACTCGAAGTGCCACTTTATCGTGGCCAAGTGCCGGTAAGCGCAGAGATTATCATACTCTGTGTTTGCTGTTAAATCATTGCACTCCATCCTCTTTATCTTCAACCCTTACTCTAGTATCAGAAAAATGCAGCAGACATACTCGTTATCAACAAAGTAAAATCCTCTCTGTCCTACTACACAACACTGCCATGTTCTCTGAGTCATTTCCTGTATCAGGAACCCGTCTTTGGAGCAATATTCCTCAAAAAACGAGGACTGTTCAATAAAGAATGATCATAATTTTGATGGTCCTTCTCAAAGTAGTCTCCCATGAATGCGATGCACTTGTCGCAGCGTATATGCCAGTATTCAAGTACATGCTGGAAACCATTTTTGAGAGGTCCTTCAAAATCGCCTCCACAGCCGCCACAATTGCTTCTGATGATTTATAATGCCTCCCTCGAAGACGTTTATTCATGTTAGTATAGTATAGAAAAAAAATCACATGAGACAAAATCCGGGCTATAGGGAAGGTGAGGGATGCATTTCACGTTGATTTTTGCAAGATATTCAGCAACAAAATTGGCAATATGCAGCCGCGCATTATCATGGTGCAGCATCCTGCCTGCTTCACGAAAATGTGGTCTTTTGCGCCTGATATGGACTTGCAATGTTTTTAGGACATCCTTGTAGTATTGTCCAGTTACTGATGTGTGTGCAGGTAAAACACGCTGATGAACTATTGCATGAATATCAAAGAATGAGATGACCATAACTTTCCCAGCAGAAGCAACCACTTTTCCTTTTTTTGGGGGGGGGGGATGAAGGAATTTCCAGAATGAGCTTTGCTGTTTGCTCTCAGGATCAAAATAACGTAGCCAAGTCTCATAACCAGTGATTACATTTGAAAGAAACTCCGGATCTTCCTCTAACATCAACTTTAACTGCATGCAAACCTGCACGCGAGTGTCTTTTTGTTCGGGAATCAACAATCTTGGAACCCATCGCGCACAAACACGTGTCATGTGTAATTTTTCTGTCACCAACGTGTGGGTGGCACCCAATGAAATGTTCAGTATTTCAGAGAGTGATGTTAAGGTAACTCGTCGATCCTCTCACACAATGACAGCAGCAGTGTTGATGTTTTCTTCCGTAAGAGCAGTAACTGGAGCACCAGGTCCACCTTCCTTTGAAATTTATTGTTTCCCCTCTTTAAACACTTTAAATCACCTTCGAGCTGTGCTGTATGGAAGAACAGACTCTCCGTAGGCCTCCTGTAACATTGTATAAGCCTCAGCTGAAGATCTATTGAAACGAAAGCAGAATTTCATAGCCGCGTATTGTTCCTCGCGTGTTACCTCCATTGCAGCCGTACGCGATACTGAACATGTCTGACCTTGCCTGCCTCTCACAGGGGGGAACTAGGAGTCTCAACAATAAAACTAATACGGTGCCTTTGTTACACAGTAAGCTAACAGAATATCATAAGATTAAATTTTAGCGCGAGAAATTATGTCCATAAAAAATTTTGATCATTCTTCATTGAACAGCCTTCGTATTACAGAAATTAAACTCCTTCCAAACTTCAAAAGACAGCTAATGGTCCACCGTCTGTCACAATAGCTATCACTCCCTGCAGCTCACTCTCATCAACCTTCCCTCCCCCATACTTTTCCCTGTCCTTGCCTACAAAGTTCTGTATCTTTCATTATCCCTTTCACTTCTTCTAGTAACAAACAAGGCTTCAAAACTGCTAAAACAATCAGTATCAGTCATAATGCTTCCATTATTTTATTATTATTAATGTTATTATTATTATTGAACATTATTTTTATTATTAATGCATGTTATTATTAACGAATTTATTATAGTATAATTAATATCATTCTTAATTCCTCCATTACTTCATCTTCATTCTCTATATTACCATTATTATTATTATTATTGGGAGTTATTATTTTATTAATAATGTAAATTATTAATATTATAATGTTTATGTTCTATTTTTTATATTTGTTGTTCCTGGTCAGATGTAAGAGAATACCTGAAGGCCCTAGTATGATCAGGCTAAATAAGCAATAAATACATAAATAAATCTGTAATAACATCAATGACTATAGATGTTCTGAGGAATAGGATATTTTTGCATATTAGGAGTATCAAGTTGCAGAGTATCTGAGTAGTCAACATCAAATATTCATTTCTGAAGACAACTGTAAACTTGGAACAATTTTTCAGAATTATGTTTGAAATTCCATCAGCCCCACATCAGATTTTGATTTTTAGAATTTTTATACTTGTATTAATTTCAGTGAAGGATGTTGGTGCTATTTCTAGTTGCTTCAAGTTTTGTGTAATGACATTGTTAATATATTCACTTGATTCTACAACTGAACCATTTGATCCCATATTTGGTGTTAAGTTTTAAAGTAACTGTTAAAAGTACTTGCATCTACATCTACTTGCAGCTTGTGAAATAACAGTTTCAACATTTTCGTATGGTTTAATTGTTATGGAATCATATACTGGCTGCCCTGTCTCCCATTTGACAATTTCTGCATTATTTATGCATACTACTGTAAACTTCAATGATTTTCCTTAAAATACTACAGTAGTTTTGCAGTATGGAAGTAATGTCGGGTGCAGACTTACTCTGGTTCTTACATAAATTTCCTTCTCCCTCTTACAAGAGATTTTAATTCCCTTGTATATCCAAAGCTTATTTTCTTTAAATGGATCATTTGAATAATTTTTTAGGAAAGCAACTTTCAAATATTGACACGAATTTACTATGGAATAGATTGAATCTGATACTAGCATCTCTTTCTACATATACCTCATCCCCTACCACCTCTTTTAACTTACTCTTAAAACATGTGTTCATTAATAATATTCACTGCTTTTTTGTATGAACCTGCCTCAGGGTTGTAAAGAGCCATATTGTTTACTTCAATTAACTGTTCATTGTGATTAGTTAGTTCATTAGCAACTGAGTTCATATTAATTGTTTCAGCACTGTCTATAAAGTGTTATCAGTCAGTATCCTAGTATTTTGCTGCACATGAATTGGAAAACTGTCCTCTGGAATTAGATTTTTCCCATCCATAGCTTTTAAGAAATCCACATTGAAATCTCTATAAAGTGCTGTCTGTTTCTTCTTGTGTGACACGTAGCTCAATAATGCATCTAGATTTCTAATAAATAGCTTAAAGTTTCCTAGAGGAGATCTGTAGACTGTTGCAATTACGAGAGAAGTGTCCCGCAGGAACAACTCACAAGTACATGCTTCTAGGTTATGACCAACACAAAAACTATTTGTTTCAATAATTTTGACTTTGCGTCCAACTTGTACATATGATACAACTCCTCCTTTTTCCATGTTAACTCTGCACGAAAATGATGCAACTCTGTAACCCCTGATATTTAACTTCTCCATCCCAGTGGATACGTGCTATCCAGAAAGGTACAGAACATCTATCACTTCAGAATTTTCAACATCTTCTAGGCATGCAATACTCTCACGTATCTTCTTTTTTAACTCTATAATGTTCAGATGAAACTAATTCATTTTACTTTTCTGGAAACTGTTACAAAATTGTTGTACTGCTCTAATTTCTTTCAGTACTCTCTGTCTATAACCTGATTGAAACCTAAAAAATTTGCCCCTATGATTCCAGTAGTCACAGGTGTTTTGCATTGAGTGCTTGAGTTCCCCCTTACACTCTCTGCAAGGTGTTCAGATAATCATTCCTTTCCCTTCTACTCACGTGTGCGCCATGATTACTGTATCCAAATCTCCCAACTGCAGCTATAATCACGGAACAGACTTACTTTCAGTCAAAAGTAATTCGCTCAGCTCTTTGTTCACACAGTTAACAGCCATGTCAACCCAAGGCTGGTCATGTCGCTACTAAACCTTGACAAATTGTACAAGAGTGTGTATTGTTGCTATTTTCTCCGGGTCACCTTTAATTATATATTCTAAGTTGTTAGCCAGACAGTGATCTGCTTCTCCTACTATAAGTACCTTATCCTCGCCGTCAAAATCTCTGGACACGGCCCGTATGTTCTCTGTCACCTGGCTGAACTTGGCTCTAGGTTTCACGATGCATGTGACTTCCTATTCTACCACTATCTTTTTCTGTAGCAACTGCCTACATCTGTCACGTGACTGCTCCATGGTAGCAAAACTCTTTTCTATCTAAGTAACTTTTCTACCTACTTAACTTTAAAATCGTACCTATGACTCTGTTGCACCTTATTAAGGTCATAAACTTGTTGAGGTGACAGGAGGCGTGGCGCGCTGTTTATCAACCATTTCACCACGGAAACTGGCACCACCTGGTAAATCGTCGTTACCGGTAAATACCCGATGCCACACGAACTCCATACCTCACCTTGGCAGACACCCCCTCTGCCTGTTGTGTAATGTGGACGATATGGACAATTACGCCTCTTCCGCTGCGCGGCGGCGGACGGATGTTTCCTTCTCCAGTAGATACTGGTCCTCTACATCCGGGTGCCAAAGCACTTGATTGTCCCCAATAATCTCCTGTGTGCGAACGCGACATATTTTCCACCATAAAAGGAGTATGCGGTCATCAGGATAAAGGTTATGGCTGTCATCTATCATTCCAGAGATGGTGCCAAGAACGTGATCGATGGTTGGACAGTTATGCTAAAACAGCACCACATAATGAGACGACACGTCAGATGCCGGTACACTTTTGCTAACTACATAGGAAGAACTTTTTACGACCCGCCCGGTAGTTGGAACATCCCCCGTGAGCGGGGTTGAAATGAAATGAAATGAGCGTATGGCATCGTTGGCCGGGAGGCCCCATCCGCGGAAGTTGGGCCGCCAAGTCTTATTTCAGTCGACGCCACACTGGGTGACTTGTGTGCAGGTGATGAGGATGAAATGATGATAACACAAACCCAGTCCCCGTTCGGAGAAAATCTCCAACCCGACCGCGAATCGAACCCGGGCCCGCTTGCATGGGAGGCGAGCACGTTACCACCCAGCTAAGCAGGCGGACGGCGCGGTTGAAAGGTGCAGCTATATTTCATAACTATCAAAGGCTCGGTGTTGTATGCCGATGGCGCGTCCCCAACCGGCGTCTGGCGTCTTTAAAACGAGCGGCCGCCGGTTTGTTTTCGCACTTAAGGCATATCTTGGAGTTATTTTTTCCCTGTTTGCAATGTTAATTAAAGGAGTTTCCTGGTTCAAATGGCTCTGAGCGCTTTGGGACATAACATCTGAGGTCATCAGTCCCCTAGAACTTAGAATTACTTAAACCTATCTAACCTAAGGACATCACACACATCCATGCCCGAGGCAGGATTCGAACCTGCGACCGTAGCAGTCGCGCGGTTCCGGACTGAAGCTCCTAGAACCGCTCGGCTTCCGCAGCCGGCGGAGTTTGCTGCTATTCTTTTTATGCTGTATAAGAAAGGCAGAAATGGATCTTGGCGGAGCCGAATGCGGCTGTAGATATTCTTGTCAAGGAAAAGAAAAATAAGAGAGAGAGCGCGCGCACAGCGTCAAAAGTAAATAAAAGAATAAATAAATAAAAATAATATGTTGCGCGTGGCTTAGATCAACGTTTGTTGAGCTTTGTGAATTTCTTGAACACTCAAGTTGGCTACTTTAAAATTTTACGGGACTCAGATTAATGTCATGACCGCAAGTTCCAGACACTAACTTCTGAAGAAACAGAATTATTGCGTGGGTTTCCTTATTGTATTTATGGAACCACCCGAGGAGGTGAGGAATACGAGTCATCTGTGAAATGTGATATTTGGCTGCGTATTATTTGTAATAGTGAGTGACAAATTTGTCAGTTATTTTGATACAGTAGTGTTGAGAATACTGAACTTCCGTTTACGTAGAGATTGAAAGCGAGAAACTGCAAATTTTACGTATTTTCTGATGCTGTGTTCAACTCTCTACATTCCTACTGCGTAATTAATTGTTGTGTAACTTTTTTATCTTGATTTGAATCCGAAAATCTATGTGAAGCCACCATGTTCATTTGTGCAACATTTCGTATAATGAACATTCTTTGGTTGAACTTTAAAATGTTTACTTGAACCTGCATCATTATCTTACGGGATTTTATCCAGTTATATAACATATTTTCAGTTAGTTTATTTTATTATATATAGTTATTGTATTCGCTGACTTCTCCACCGACTATTTAACGGTTTCAAGAAAATTACGGTGGCCTTAAAAGCGATCGTGCACGACTGGCCTTTCTGACATTGCAAGCCAAGGTAATGAAGTTTGCTCACACCGACATCGATTGTTTTAAACAGTAGCACACACGTAATTCTCTATTCATGAAACACTATGTAAGGGTTACTTGGTCCGAGGTCACGGCTGATTTGCTCTGATTAATAACGACTGAAATCGGTAAGTGGCATCGGGAGTGAGCAACAAAAACTCTCACCACCCTCCTGCGCATCCCTCCTCCATGTACCAGTGGGCTTGAACTGCGCTAGCCCAGATATTAAGTTAACTGCTGCACGGAGTGTCTCGTGCCAAGGGCGAAGATTGGAAACCCGTCCAGATTGAGACCACAGACTGAGAATCTAGCATAGACTCGATGTTATTATCAGAGATGACTACTTTTGCTAATCCAGACCACTTAAAATAAGTAGCTCACATTTAACCAAACGCTAGTCTTTTGCACTATCTGACAGGGCACGACAGATACCCGGATTATTTATATAAAATCCAGAGAAAGAAAGCAGTCCAGCTGTCTTGGCGGAACCACTGGTGCACTGGGCCAATCCCTAGAGGAACGTCAAGTTTATGAGTCCTAGATGGGTAGAAGCGAGGCAGCGGCGTCATGACATTCCTGTTGCGAGGCATTGTGTGGTGAGAAAAAATATGGTTTACCAAATTAAATAGCTTCAAACTTCTCACAGAAATCCAAAAGAGAGCCCGGCAGAAGGTTGTGGACATACTGTAGAGAAAGTGAACAACTCGATACCAGGACAGGAAATACGGACAACAGATTTAGTAAACCTTCAGATTTCCAATTCGAGGGTCAGCAGTCGAATAATGAAGGGAGACTGGATCTTAAGTACCTATCCTACCACACACGCGGTTAAACGAATAATTCTCCAGACACCGTCAACTTGTTTCTGGTTCCACAAAGTTTCCGAAGCTAGTGCAAAGAGTAAAATCGACAAAAAGTTCCCGTGTCGCCGAGATTGCACAAAAGCGCTCCGTCTTCAGGCCACAAGTGGCCCATCGGTACCATCCGACCGCCGGGTCATCCTCACCTGAGGCTGCGTATAGGAGGGGCGTGTGGTCAGCACACCGCTCTCCCGGTCGTTATGATGGTTTTCTGTGACCGGAGCCGCTACTATTCGGTCGAGTAGCTCCTCAATTGGCATCACGAGGCTGAGTGCACCCCGAAAAATGGCAACAACGCATGGCGGCCCGAATGGTCACCCATCCAAGTGCCGGTGTCACCCAACAGCGCTTAACTTCGGTGATCTGACGGGAACCGGTGTGTCCACTGCGGCAAGGCCGTTGCCTCGAGATTGCACAAGACCACTCAAAAACTCTCACAATATATCACACCCGCCTCACCTAACTATATAATAGTGGTAAATTTCTATCTTATTTATCTTCTTTTCTATTTTTCTTTCGATCTTGTCTGTCTTTCTCACTTTCGACTGTTTTTAGTTTTCATTTATTATTATTACCACATTCTTTTGTGATACATTGCCTGACAAAAGAAGGTGCACCACCCACAAGAGAAATATTCACACATTCAGTGAATATGTGATGTCATTTCAGTGAGTCAAATTTACACAGAACTTTGTATCGTGAACCCGATCCGTATGACGCTGCACCCGCTATGGCCTGGATGCATGCAGTGATTCGGCTGTGAAGCTTCTCATAAAGCCGTTGTGTCCTCTTGTCAGGCAAGATGGGTACCTCACCATCACGCATACTGTTAATAGAGATAAGCGCCATGTGCGGACGAGCATTGTATTGTTGAGAGATGACACCACGATACAGCTGCATGAGAGGTGATACCGTATTTTACGGACTATAAGACGCTGCGGACTATGAGAAATGTCTTAATTTTGAAGCAATTTTTTTAAATATTATTTTTACCAATTTCATTATTAGATTGCAAAGCCAGCTTAAAAAATTCTTAGTTTATAAACTTGAACTGCTTTTAAAAGTCCCTGAAAATCGTCATCTGAACTTCCTTCTTATTTTTCTGCTTCTTCTTATGTCTCTTCGTCGTCATCGTTGTCCTCTTCGCATATAAGATGGTCCTCACTGCCATTGAGAGCGTTACTTATGCCGCACTCCTTGAAAGATTTAACAATAATGTTTTCTCTCACTCTAGACCACGATTATTTTATCCACTGAGACACATGTTTGATTGTAGATCGTTCGAAAGCTCCCTTCGGCGTGAATTCATGTCGGGTTTCATATGCTATTACTTTTTATAACCCAAATCATATGAATACTTATTATTTTTTTCCCATTCCGAAGCTGGCTCCTAACAAAAATATTGTACTGTTACCGATAACACAAATCACTTTCAGTTCATGTCCATTTGCACCGTAGACTGCAATGACGCATCAGAGATTGTTCTGGGTTTGTGATGACGCGGCAGGAGTGGGACAGTGTTAGCAAGCTTGTGAATCCTCCGCAACTCACGTTCGTCGCATCGGTGTACCGGTGCTTCCACCTGAATCCCATGTTGCCACATGGAGATAGGTTTCCCGCGGCGTCGAATATAGAGCCATTTTTGAGACTGGTGGGAATTTTAAATCAAACTCTGGGCATTTTTATATTAATTTCGAGCATAAGACGCACCTCACTTTTGGAGGCAATTTTTCGAAGAAAAAAATGCGTCTCATAGTCCTTGAAAAACGGTACATGAGAACCTACCGTTGTGCCGACAGAGTTCGGTCAATCATTACCAGCCACCACTTGAACTTAAACACGATGGGACTCCACACCATGACACAACGTGTAAACTGCTATGTTCCTTCAAAACAGTGGAAGAATGGGATTTCTTTCCAGCTCACCGCCATGTAAGCCGAAGAAGGTCGTCCGAAGTAGCAGTATGGTTGATCGGAGCCCTTTATCTGCAGTACGTGCTTCCAGGTCGCGGCCCCACTCCAAACGCAGCCGTTTTAGTTGCGGTGTCAGCGCCATTTTACGCTTGGGACGGCAATTCCCTAGGCCTCCTGCTGCTAGTCTCCGACCAATGGTGCGGGATTTATTTATTTAGCGTATGGCAATGTACAAATCACGTATGAAAAATCTAAAAGTACATAACACACAAAACAGTTACAATATCACAAACAAACATCTAGGTTAGAAATATAATCGATTGCACTGTTAGTCGCATCCATGAAGTCCCTTGTTGGCCCAGGGTAGGCCCTCAGAGGGCATTCTACCACGATATGGTGAATTGTCTGCCTGTCAGCGCCGCAGTCGCACTGTGGTGATGGCACTATGCTCCATTTGTACAAGGAGTCCGCACAACGGCCGTGGCTCGTCCTGATCCTGTTAAGGGTAGACCAGATTTTGCGGGGCAAATCAAAGCCCCGAGGTCTGTTAGATGTTCCCAATAAGGTGTTAACCTGAGGCGGTGTCTTTTCCTCCCATTCTTCTCTCCAGCGGTCCTCAAGAATAAAAGCGTTCTTTACCAGATCTTTGGCACTTGCGAGAGGGGGGTGCCTGGATTTCAATCTATTTTGCTCAATTCCATTACTCAGGGTGTGGATAGGAAGATCTGGGCTATTTTGGATTTTTCGACACTCCCTGACAAGTGCGTGTTCTCTGCGCAAATGTGGCGGCGGGATATGGCTCAATACAGGCAGCCATTGGACAGGAGTTGACCTGATCGTTCCAGAGATAATCCTCATCGTTTGGTTCAAGACTGCATCCACCTTCTTGATGTGAGCACTATTTAACCATATTGGGGAACAGTACTCTGCTGCAGAATAGACAAGTCCTAGTGCAGAGCTACGCAGAACGGAGGCAGTGGACCCCCAACTAGTGCCACAAGGCTTTTGGACAATGTTGTTTCTAGTTCTGACTTTTTCAGCAGTGTTTACAAGGTGTTGTTTATAGCTCAATGTTCTATCGAGTGTCACGCCCAGATACTTTGGTGTTCTATTATATGGAAGAATGCCGCCATCAAAGCGGATCTTGAGCTCTTTGTTTGCTAATTTGTTATTCAGGTGGAAACAAGTGGCCTCTGTTTTGGATGGGCTGGGTTGGAGCCTCCAGTCACGGAAGTATTTTCCTAGAGTGGTCAAATCGCTGGATAGTGTGGTCTCAGTTTCCTCCATCACTCGGTGTTGTGTGGCCAAGGCCCAGTCGTCCGCATATCCGAACATTTTGGATCTCGTCCTAGGCATATCGGCTATATACATGCTGAAAAGCAGTGGAGCCAGTACTGAACCTTGGGCAGGCCATTATTAAGTTTCATGAATTTACTTCTGTTGTTACCGATGACAACCTGGAATGGTCTATTGCAGAGCATTTCGTTGATAAGGTTAGCCGTTTTTAGACATGGCACGATGCGGAGGAGCTTATAAATCAGGCCCTGTCTCCAGACAGTGTCGAACGCCGCCGTCAGGTCAACAAATACCACTGATGTTTTTTGCTGTCTTTGGAAGCCCGCCTCGATGTAGGTTGTTAGAGCGAGGACCTGATCCGTGCAGCTTCTTTTCGGCCGAAAGCCCGCCTGTTCTACCGGTACAGCCTCCAGGATGACTTCGCTCATTCTGTTGTACATAAGTCTCTCCAGTAATTTATAGATCATGCTGAGTAAGGCGATTGGGCGGTAGCTCTGAGGTTGGTCACTCGGTTTGCCCGGTTTTAATATGGCAACAATTTTAGCCTTTTTGAGAGTGTGCGGAATTTTTCCAGTTTGCAACACGTTAGAGAAGAATCGCGCAAGCCATAATCTTGCAAATTTACCACAGTGGAGCAGAAATTCTGGGTGAATCCCATCAAACCCTGGGGCCTTTCCTGGTTTTATATCGTTCAGGGCCATGTTTAACTCTTCGACTGAAAAGGGTTGGGAATAAGATGTATTGTTCTCTGCCGTCGATTTTAGCTCTTTAAGCTCCTTTTTAATTTTTATAGTGTGGGCTCGTTCCTTTGGGGCCCTGGACGTCTTGCTGATGTGAACCGCAACTGTATTTGGGGACATAGCGCTGGCCATTAGCAGATTTTTTCCTCCACCTCCAAGTCTCCGAAGCAAAGACCACGCCCTTCTGCTTGATCTTGTAAAATCCATTTGTACCACGGTCTCCATCCACTTAGCACGCCTGGCCGCGTCTAGGCTATGTAATAGATCGTCTGCAATTTCTTTATCCCCATTGTCCAGAAACTGTCTATAAAGCCGTTCACCTTCCTCGCTCCATCCTGGCACATATTCGTTTCTGAATCCTCTGGGCATACTAACTTTAGCTGAACTGATGACGGCTCCAACAAATCTTTCGTAGTTCTTATACGTTGGGGGTATCCATCCAAGGCATTTATCAAGTTTCTCCGAGAAAGCAACCCAATCTGCCCTCCCAAAGTTCCATCTAGGACGAGGATAAGAGGATATCAGGGGAATAGTAAGACCTATTTCTAAGAGCACTGGACGATGCTGAGAGTGGGGGAAATCCTCAAGTACCCTGCGAGAGACCGGCAGGGGTTTGTTGTTCTTGTCGGTTGTAACAAAACTGAGGTCAGGGCAGGTCTCAGTTAGCCAAGCGGCTGATTTAAATGTACCTCGGTCTTTGGCGTCAAAGATTAGTTGAGTATTATGATCTTCTGTCCATTTCACCAGGTCTTCGCCGTTTTGGTCAGATATTCGATATTTCCACAGTTCATGGTGGCTATTAAAGTCACACACGTATATTGCTGGGTGAGGCAGGATTTGAAGGGCTTGTGGGGGCCACGATTGCCCTGGAGGCTTGTATATATTATTTATTGTGACTTCACCCACTTTTATAATGACTTCGTGAATCTCGTTTGTGGTAGATGTTGATACGAGAGCCACTTCTTCGATATTTCTCCTGACGTATGTTGCCGTGCCATAATGTCTGTGGTGTGTGGCGCCTATTAGGTCATAGCCAGATATTATGCCCCTTGATCTTAGCTGCTCGTCATCTTCAGTATGGGTCTCCTGAATTGCGACTACGTCAATGTCGTTCTTTGTTAAAACTTTATGCAAGTACATGCATTTGGCTCTACTTATGCCTTCGATATTCAGGTGGCAGACTCGAATCAGCGATCCGAGTTCTCTAGTCAAAGGGTTCGTTTTGCTAGAATTCATCGTGATTTGCCGTGACCAGGAGATCAACTAAGGATTGTCTGGTCGCCTGTATTTTGCTAGTTCATTTAGCGTTACCCAGGGTGCACGTGTAGTATTCTACTACGGACGCGAACTAGCTTTACACCCCACAGAATGTTGCAGGAAGTCGTTTACTTGTTCTCGGACGCCAGGAGCAGATTTAAAGGGGTTACAACGTCCTCGGTAAACGAAATAGCGATCCTGCCTTGTTGTGGTCAGACGGGGTCGAACGTAACCTTGACGACGAGCACGCTTGCCCTCACATTTCCATGTAGTCCGACACCGGGCCACTGTCGTATCCAAATGCCCCTCAAATCTGGATATTACACGGTCCAATCAGGCAGCCAAATGAAGACCCATAATGAGGCTCCTTTGAAACTCTTGTCACGAGCTGAATACGCTGTCTCATACAGGTATGCGGCTTTATTGTGTCATTCATACTGATAACTCAACATCTGGCGCTGTTCACGACCTTATTACCGTAACTGGCCTGGAAACAGCACTAAACAAGAACAGCACTAATGCATTTACATGCCCATAAACTGAAACCTCCCCTTAGAAAAATTTATGAGTGATTGAGGTGATAAACCCCTTACGTTATTTGATTTTCAAACAGCTGAGCAAACCTGAACCTACTCAGACATTTCTCTCTTTACGTATTCTGATCATCACTAAACTGACACACAATATTTTTAGCGCAACGCAATCTGACTTTCAATAATCCCTACAAAAGAATGGCCCTGACTGACAATAAACTATACATTTCATGAATCACTTACTTCACAAAAATCTTCGTTACTCGAACTACTGCAGTACAGCGAGCGCCACTACTGCCAGCTAAATAAAAGATTCTAACTACTGATGGCACTAACTACTTATAGGCATAGTCATCAAATGAAAGATTTTGATAGAGAACAAGCAATGATTTTACCTTAATAGTGTTCAAAAGTCATAATATATAATATATCAGTTCATGACATCCAGTCTTACAAATTTACTGTCTCTGATGGACACACGTCTAGATCCTCCACTCTCAAAATTCTGCCATCTCTCTCCCCACAACCACCACTGCTGGCGGCTCACCTCTAACTGCGCAACGATACGCGCTGTTCACATCCAACTGCCCAACACTACAATAGCGAATATTACAACAATGCCAACCAGCCACAGACTGCACACAGCACAGCCAGTAATTTTCGTACAGAGCGCTACGTGGCGTTACCAATATAAAAACCTAAACAGCCTACTTACAATACCTCTCACAGAGAATTGCAGCTCCGACCATTGAAGTTACATTAACATCCGACCATGTCTTCTAGGTGCTTTACTTTTTTTGTCAGGCACTTTATTATATCGAGAATAATATTGGTGAATAGTTTTAATGGCTAGATTAGTAATAACTAAATATCATATTGAAATTACTCATAATTAGAGATAAAATAAAATGTTGTGCGACTAGGGCCTCCCGTCGGGTAGACCGTTCGCCGGGTGAAAGTCTTCCGATTTGACGCCACTTCGGCTACTTGGGCGTCGATGGCGATGAAATGATGATGAGTAGGACAACATAACACCCAGTCCCTGAGCGGAGAAAATCTTTGATTCAGCCGGGAATCGAACCCGGGCCTTAGGAGTGACATTCTGTCGCGCTGACCACTCAGCTACCATGGGCGGATGTTAAAAGTAAGGAGGATGATCCGTAATTTCCTTGGAGAAAATTTAATAGCCAAGGTCGCACTCAGTACTATTTATTTCTGATTGCCAGTTTCAACAGTTGAGACTGTCATCTTCCGATGTTTAAAACAACC
Organism: Schistocerca nitens; assembly: GCF_023898315.1. Classification (NCBI taxonomy): domain Eukaryota; kingdom Metazoa; phylum Arthropoda; class Insecta; order Orthoptera; family Acrididae; genus Schistocerca; species Schistocerca nitens. The sequence continues at coordinate 477,199,794 of NC_064614.1, read as the reverse complement.
TGTTCCGTTGGCTGCATCACACGTACCATTTTGACATTCTAGTGGATATTATGTAACACATTCCACACATGTCTGTCAAAAATAAAAGTAAAGACCGGTTTGTCAGAAATAAATACAATACAGTTGAAAAGCACTCCGTGTAATTGGGGATGTCCACAGCACGTAGCATTCCGTTGATGTTTGCTAGACGTTGAATTGCATAACAGTGCACATTTCAGCGCATTTTGACGTTTACATAACAAGTTAAATACATCAAGGATCCACATTCCTTGAATTACACAGATTGTCCATAATGTATTTAACTCTTCATGTAAACATAAACATGTGCTGAAATGTGCACTTTTACTCAGTTCTGCTTCTAACATGCAATCAGTGGTGTGTTACGTGTGTGGACATTCTTAGTTCCAGAAGGTGATTTTTGACTATATTGTTTTTATTCCTGACAAACCAGTTTTTATTTTTATTTTTCAACAGACCTGTGTGCAGTCTGCTACATAATGTGCACTAGAATGTGAACATGGTATGTTTGATGCAGCCAATGGAATAGGATGTATAACAAAAAGCTTTTAAAGATTAGAAGATCTTAACTCTTGAAACCGATAATGAGGAATAAACAGGCTGAATTGGCTATTAAATTTTATACCTAAATATCATATTTTTCTTAGGAAAAACAAGTGCAGCAACGGTTACCGCCGGAACGATCACTGGAATGTACTACAGGTAGATACATTGTCCGCAGCTCGGTCATCAAGCTAATAAAGATTTCATCGACAGACTGGTTAACGTTGTTGCCTAAAGAGTGCGGGGTCCTAGGTTCGTTTCCTGTCAGCATGGGAGATTTTCTTTACTCTTGGACTGGGTACTTGTTTTGTCCAACATCTCATTTTCACTGCAACGATGTAAGTGGCCGAAATGGCGCCAAATAGGAAGACTTGCACCAGGGGCCGAACAACCTCTCATGGCGTTTCCCAGCCAATGATGCCATACCATCATTTCATTTCACTAGGGACTTAAACAAATGCCGATAAAATGTGTATGTTTTTGTGCAACATGCTTCAAAAATGTGATGTAAAACATACAGTACATATTAGTTAGCTAAGTCATACACTGTCAATAAAAAAATATTCTCTTGGCACCCGAGCCGTAGTGCGACATTAAGTACACTACTGGCCATTAAAATTACTACACCAAGAAGAAATGCAGATGATAAACGGGTATTCATTTGGAAAATATATTATACTAGAACTGACATGTGATTACATTTTCACGCAATTTGGGTGCATAGATCATGAAAAATCAGTACCCAAAACAACCACCTCTGGCCGTAATAACGGCCGTGATACGCCTGGGTATTGAGTCAAACAGAGCTTGGATGGCGTGTACAGGTACCGCTGCCCATGCAGCTTCAACACGATACCACAGTTCATCAAGAGTAGTGACTGGCGTATTGTGACGAGCCAGTTGCTCGGCCACCATTGACCAGACGTTCTCAGTTGGTGAGATATATGGAGCATGTGCTGGCCAGGGTAACAGTCGAACATTTTCTGTATCCAGAAAGGCCAGTAAAGGACCTGCAACATGCGGTCGTGCATTATCCTGGTGAAACGTAGGGTTTCGCAAGGATCGAATGAAGGGTAGAGCCATGGGTCGTAACACATCTGAAATAAGCACACTGTTCAAAGTGCCGTCAATGTGAACAAGAAGTGACCGAGACGCGTAACCATTGGCACCCCATACCATCACGCCGGGTGATATGCTAGTATGGCGATGACGAATACACGCTTCCAATGTGCGTTCACCGCGATGTCGCCAAACATGGATGCGACCATCATGATGCTGTAAACAGAGCCTGGATTCATCCGAAAAAATGACATTTTGCCATTCGTGCACCCAGGTTCGTCGTTGAGTACAACATCGCAGGCGCTCCTGTCTGTGATGCAGCATCAAGGGTAACCGTAGCCATGGTCTCCGAGCTGATAGTCCATGCTGCTGCAAACGTCATCGAACTGTTCGTGCAGATGGTTGTTGTCTTGCAAACGTCCCCATCGGTTGACTCAGGGATCGAGACGTGGCTGCACGATCCGTTACAGCCATGCGGATAAGATGCCTGTCATCTCGACTGCTACTGTACGAGGCCATTGGGATCCAGCACGGTGTTCTGTATTACCCTCCTAAACCCACCGATTCCATATTCTGCTAACAGTCATTGGATCTTGACCAACGCGAGCAGCAATGTCGCGATACGATAAACTACAATCGCGATTGACTACAATCCGACCTTTATCAAAGCCGGAAACGTGATGGTACGCATTTCTCCTCCTTACTGGAGGCACCACAACAACGTTTCACCAGGCGACGCCGGTCAATTGCTGTTTGTGTATGAGAAATCGGTTGGAAACTTTCCTCAAGTCAGCCCGTTGTAGGTGTCGCCACCGGCGCCAACCTTGTGTGAATGCTCTGAAAAGCTGATCATTTGCATATCACAGCATCTTCTTCCTGTAGGTTAAAATTCGCGTCTGTTGCACGTCATCGTCGTGGTGTAGCAATTTTAATGGCCAGTAGTGTACTTTTTCACGTGGCGCGCAACCACTGAAAGTAGTGAGGTGGCTTATCAGCTACCAAACAACTGCGAAAAAATTTTCAGTGTTTGGAGATAGCATAAGGCAACTGAAGTATCAGTGCTAGAGCAGTAAGATTTGAGAGAATGCAGCTCTCAGATGACACAGCTAGCGAAAGACCTGCGCGCTTCGAATGCAGAAACTTGGAATACTTCAGTGTTCTCTTGTTTTGCGTCACTTCCGGAACATCAAACATCCGCTCCTTTGTTACTAGATAGGAGCCGAAAGTTTCCTCTCCGATTATCTGTACTGTTGCGAATACGTCATCTTTCTTGGTGTTACCTTAATATTTTATAAATTTGATCACGAGTGAGTGCGTTCTCAGAAGCCCTTACTATATCTAATTCAACTCGTAGCGGTTCATTCAAGGCCTTTCCGTCGGCTTTACGGTGAACTGGGTCACGTAGTTGCACGGACAACGTGTGCCCTCCCAAGGGTTACGTCCTGGCGCTGGCTGGCTGCCCTTTCGAAGTTTGCGAATATCGCTGCATCTACATGCAGAACCGTGACCAAGTTCTCCCGGCAAGGCAGCTTCTCAGAACTGGATAGCTCTCCAGCGACTTGGAGAGGGTGGGGGTGTTGGGCTTGTGTGTGACGCACTCCCCTGTGTCCCTCTGCAGGCCATCTGCGCGGACTTGTCTGCGTCAGTGGATCCTGCTTGTCGATTAGAGACAGGGACAGTAATCTCGACTGTTAATTAATTTATTAAAACTTTATTATTTCAGTCCTAAAATACGTTTCTACCTTCCTTGTTGTCTCAAATCAGTGAGTAATTATTTATAGGTAGACTGTATAGACTGGAAATATGTCAGTTTAAACTCGATTAAGCAGCCTTTTTGCTCTTACAATACGCTGCTGTCAGTAAACTACTTATTTGTATGGGTAAAACTAAAAATAATTATTAACTTCCACGATATTAGACGGTGCACGACGACTTTCGTGGTACTCTTGGCTCTAGATTTCAGTGAAAGTCGTCACGCTGACACATCACAAAAACATACATTTCGATCCTATTCCAGACTTATTCGAACGTAGCTCTAGGATACCCACTTTCTTTTAATGTCTCCCAATGCAGTTCGTTAAGTATTTCTGTGACACCACGATTCTGACTAAAAATTCACGTGACTAATGGTGCAATTTTTTTATTCATCATTTTTGCACAATTCGTTAATACAACCTGGTAAAATTGGCAAGTGTAGGAACGATGGCGAAAATGGATTGCCTCACGATATTCGACTTTATCAATGGATTGCGCTAAATTCTGTTACCTCCTCCAACAGGGTGTTAACGTACATGACTTCACACATGTAGCTGCAAACAAACTACAAATTAATATTCTATTATTCTATCTTTTCAAGGCGATAATAAAAACCTTGACTATCTTTCGTACGGTACAGTTAGACACTTCTTCATAGAGCCATACCACATCACATTCTCACTTTTTCATTTTGCAAAGGACGTTTATATATATCTTAGATCAACAGTTGAAGTTCTGATAGTCAACTTACCGGATAAATGGAAACGTTCTTCATCGCTCATCACTTCAAGCATTTGTTCCAAAAACGTTATGCGTGTCGGTAATTTTCAGTCCTTAATTACGGAACCACGTCTATTTTTTAATGATGGAAGAGTAAAATATAATGAAGTATTTGCCTTGCTCTACGACTAGAGAGATTCGTAAGAGATGTGTTTAACAGCTAACAGCTTTGAAATGTTCTCTGCAGCATGTCTTACATATCCCAACTAGAACGGCAAATGGTCTTGTCGAAGACAGCTCAGAAACAGATGTTAGACTGCAGTGTCCTCAAAACGATAGAGCATCTATTCTTGTAATTCTTTCAGTGCCATAAAGAATTCTTCAAATTTCGCGTTTTCCTTAACGCCAGTGGGCTTAAGGAAACGGACTGTGTTTTATGTCAGAAGCTGTCTCTTCCCCACTGCGGATTTCTTTAAATACATTGCCATAAAATCAGAAATAAGTTGTTTTTCACCTTGCAACGTCTTACTGTGGGCAGTGTGCAGCGAAGTCCACTTAAAATGCAAGTCTGCAGTCCTCTAGTTTTCGTTCCTGCTTTCCTTTTTCCTTCAGAATCTCAACAAATGTGACTCGAGAAATCGTTGCAGTAATGCCTCTTGACTTCACCAACGCACTTAGCATTAGTGTGTAATATTTCCATACTCTTCATTCAATCCCATCAAAAACTGTTGTAAAAGACGGTAAATAATGTTTGCTACTTCAAAGAATTTACTATTCGTACCACTAATTTTATCACGTGATCCTTGCCTGTAAATTTAGAACAAAGTGCTTATTCATACACAAATCAATAATTCCCGTGCAAATCATCTGTCAGTTGTACGTTTTTGCTCTTTCGTCTGCTAAATCCATAATTTCTCTTTGCGTGGTACTGGATTGTCGTTCGATAGCACATTTGTGGTCGATTATGCTACTGCCTAATACGTATTGAGAACTTTCTTCTTCTGTTATGTGATAACCATTAATTCTGAAAGTCTTGTGACGACAGGTCGCTAGACTGCCTCATTGCCGGCCGCAGTGGCCGAGCGGTTCTAGGCGCTTCAGTCTGGAACCGTGCTGCTGCTGCGGTCGCAGGTTCGAATCCTGCCTCGGGAATGGATGCGTGTGATGTCCTTAGGTTAGTTAGGTTTAAGTAGTTCTAAGTTTTAGGGGACTGATGACCTCAGATGTTAGGTCCCATAGTGCTTACAGCCATTTGAGCCATTTTGTTATATTAAATTGAATGACGCTTTCACATTTACTCAATCACGGGATGTAAATAATAGTTATGAGATGGCTAAACGTCATAAAGATTCTTCTGTGCCAGAGGAATCAACGGTTGCGTCTTTCAATATAACTATCGTTTACAAAAATGTCCCTATACGTGAAACTTCGGAAATTACACGAAAAAGTCTTTTGCAGTACAGAACGTTTTGGTGAAATTTGTGAGCCGACTACGCTAATATTGTTTGCCCCTGACCCTTTCATTTTTTCACGTTCAGTAATAAGATCTATTGCCAAAAAGATAGAAGTACCATGGGACCTATCCTTTTGAGTATCCTTGCCAACATTTGACATTTTCATTAATGACCTAGTGAGTACTTTTTCGCAAATATCGAATCAGTTAAGAACAACACTGTCATGTACCGTTGACACTTAGATGACACTACCGTTGTATAATGAAGAGCCAAAGAAACTGGTACACTTGCCTAATAATGTGTAGGACCCCCACGATCGCGCAGAAGTGCCGCAGCACGACGTGGCATGGATTCGGCTAATGTCTGAAGAAGTGCTGGAGGGAAACACCATGAGTTCTGCAGGGCTGTCCATAAATCCGTAAGAGTACGAGGGGTGGAGATCTCTCCTGAATAGCTCGTTGCAAGGCATCCCAGATATGCTCAATAATGTTCATGTCTGGGGAGTTCGGTGGCCAGCGGAAGAGTGTGTTCCTGGAGACCCTCTGTAGCAATTCTGGACGTATGGAGCGTCGCATTGTCCTGCTGGAATTGCCCAAGTCCGTCGGAATGCACAATGGATACGAATGGATGCAGGTGCCCAGACAGGATGCTTACGTACGTGCCACCTGACGGAGTCGTATCTAGACGTATCAGGGGTCCCATATCACTCAATCTGCACACCTCCCACACTATAACAGAGCCTCCACAAGCTTTAATAGTCCCCTGCTGAGATTCAGGGTCCATGGATTCATGAGGTTGTCTCCATACCCGTTCACGTTCATCCGCTCGATACAATTTGAAATGAGACTCGTCCGACCAGGCAACATGTTTCCAGTCATCAACAGTCCAATGTCGGTGCTGACGGGCCCAGGCAAGGAGTAAAGTTTTGTGTCGTGCAGTCATCAATGGTACACGAGTGCGCCTTCGGCTCCGAAAGCGTATATCGATGATGGCTCGTTGAGTGGTTCGCGCACTAACACTTGTTGATGGCTCAGCACCGAAATTTGCAGCAATTTGCAGAAGGGTTGCACTTCTGTAACGTTGATCGATTCTCTTCAGTCGTCGTTAGTCCCCTTCTTGCAGGAGCTTCTTCCAGCCGTAGCGATGTCGGAGATTTGATGTTTTACCGGGTTCCTAATATTCACGTTACACTGGAGAAACGGTCGCAAGGGAAAATACACCTCGGAGATGCTGTGTCCCATCGCTCGTGCACTGACTGTAACTCACTTAAATCTTGATAACCTGCCATTGTAGCAGCGGTAACCGATATGACAACTGTGCCAGACCCTTGTTGTCTTATGTAGACGTTGCCGACCGCAGTGCCGGGTTCTACCTGTTTATATGTCTCTGTATTTGAATATGTTTGCCTATACCAGTTTCTTTGACGCTTCAGTGTATATCGTGGAAGTGAAAAGGAAATTAAAAAATATCCTGTTAATGGTGGAATTATTGAAAGAGTGGTGCCTTATTTTTCTCGATTTAATAAACCCAAGATAAGGGTGAAGGCTTCTTTTTAAACATTTTCTGCAAACCTACAACTTTTGACATTGTAATTGGTAATGATTCATGTCACCGACTTGCACAGAAAGTGCCTCTTTCCTGTTAATGTCTAACAGACTGGCTAAGTTATACCTAAATTTTGAGAATACGAACAGGGAAATAGATACAATCGTCCAAGTCTGATTAGCTAATGGTTACCCACAGAAAATTAAGACGTGATATAAGGAAGAAAATTTATCGTCATGCAAAAATTTTACCTCCCTTTCCTTTTGGGCTCACAGTGTGAAAAAATTGAACGCACCTTCAAAAATGCAAGACTGCAAATTCGCTTCAGACTCGGAAGAGACTCGAATTGGTTTTTGATAATTCCGGGGGCCTGAGGCTGTAGGCAATTACCAACAATTTGGGGTGTACAGGATTAGACATGTGTCTTGTGATTGTGTTCATGTGGGACAGCCAGTACTGATTTTTCTATCAGATTCAGGAACAGACACGTAAAAATGATACTGCCTTGGGTTGCCATCTGTTACAAGTACGGCACTCCATGCTTCCCATTGACAGAGGAATGAATATCCTCCATGCTGAACATAAAGGGTGTGATTTGTTTATTCTGGGGAAGATAGAAAATTATACGTTACATGTCGTAGAGTGATTGTAGGGAGATACTAGGTGCCTTAGACAATTTTTTTCGGTGGTGTGATGAATGGCAGCTAGCTCTGAATATAGAATAAAGTAAGTCAATGCAAGTGAGTAGGAAAAACAAACGTGTAATGTTCTAATACAGCATTAGTAGTGTGTTATTTCATAAGCCACGTCGTTTAAATACCTGGGCGTAACGTTGCAAAATAATAGAAAATAATAGATACAGGCTCTCAGGTAGATGCTATTTTTCTTGACTTCCGGAAGGCGTTCGATACAGTTCCGCACTGTCGCCTGATAAACAAAGTAAGAGCCTACGGAATATCAGACCAGCTGTGTGGCTGGATTGAAGATTTTTTAGCAAACAGAACACAGCATGTTGTTATCAATGGAGAGACGTCTACAGACGTTAAGGTAACCTCTGGCGTGCCACAGGGGAGTGTTATGGGACCATTGCTTTTCACAATATATATAAATGACCTAGTAGATAGTGTCGGAAGTTCTATGCGGCTTTTCGCGGATGATGCTGTAGTATACAGAGAAGTTGCAGCATTAGAAAATTGTAGCGAAATGCAGGAAGATCTGCAGCGGATAGGCACTTGGTGCAGGAAGTGGCAACTGTCCCTTAACATAGACAAATGTAATGTATTGCGAATACATAGAAAGAAGGATCCTTTATTGTATGATTATATGATAGCGGAACAAACACTGGTAGCAGTTACTTCTGTAAAATATCTGGGAGTATGCGTGCGGAACGATTTGAAGTGGAATGATCATATAAAATTAATTGTTGGTAAGGCGGGTACCAGGTTGAGATTCATTGGGAGAGTGCTTAGAAAATGTAGTCCAGCAACAAAGGAGGTGGCTTACAAAACACTCGTTCGACCTATACTTGAGTATTGCTCATCAGTGTGGGATCCGTACCAGATCGGGTTGACGGAGGAGATAGAGAAGATCCAAAGAAGAGCGGCGCGTTTCGTCACAGGGTTATTTGGTAACCGTGATAGCGTTACGGAGATGTTTAATAAACTCAAGTGGCAGACTCTGCAAGAGAGGCGCTCTGCATCGCGGTGTAGCTTGCTCGCCAGGTTTCGAGAGGGTGCGTTTCTGGATGAGGTATCGAGTATATTGCTTCCCCCTACTTATACCTCCCGAGGAGATCACGAATGTAAAATTAGAGAGATTAGAGCGCGCACGGAGGGTTTCAGACAGTCGTTCTTCCCGCGAACCATACGCGACTGGAACAGGAAAGGGAGGTAATGACAGTGGCACGTAAAGTGCCCTCCGCCACACACCGTTGGGTGGCTTGCGGAGTATGAATGTAGATGTAGATGTAGAAAGGTATATGAGGTGAAATGAGTATGTAAGAATTACAGTAAGGATGGCGAACGGTAGACTTTGGTTTATTAGGAGAAACTTAGGAACATTTGATTCATCTGTAAAGGGCTGGCATATAGGACACTAGTGCGACCCACACTAGAGTACTGCTAGAGTGTTTGGAATCTTCAGCAGGTCGGATTAAAGGAATACATCGAAGCAATTCAGAGGCGGACTGATAGATTCGTTAACCGTAGGTTGGAACAACACGTAAGTATTGCGGAGATGATTCGGGAACACAAATGAAAATCTCCGGAGAGAAGGTGACGTTGTTTTCGAGGAACACTATTGAGAAAATTTTGAGAAGCGGCATTTGTAGCCGTGCTGCACAGCACTCTTACTACCACCAAAGTATATTTCGAGTGAGGGTCACGTATACACTGTAAGAGCAATTAGGGTTTATACGGAGGCATATAGATAGTCGGTTTTCCCTAGCTCTATTTGTGAGTGGAACAGAAAAGGACGTCCGGCCATGCTGAATTAGGTTTCCCGTGATTTCCCTAAATCTCTTCAGGCGAATACCGGGATGGTTCCTTTGAAAGGGCACGGCCGACCTCCTTCCGCGTCCATCCCTAAACCGCTGAGACCGATGACCTCGCAGTTTGGTCTCTTCCCCCAAAACAACCAACCAACCAACAGAAAAGGAAATGACTAGTAGTGGTATAAGGCACCCTCCGTTAAGCACCGTATGGTAGCTTGTGGACAATTTATGTAGATTTGGTTGTAGATATAGCTTTGCACCAGTAGCATTACCCGCTTGCAATACTGACTGAACGGTTGCACTCAAATCGCCAATGGTCTTTTGATATTTTTAACGACATATTGGTGACGTAATTTTTATACACCACAGCCACTATCTAGCCACTATGCTTTGTTCTTATTTTACGTATTTGAAAATTGGCAATTTCTGCATATGTCAAGTTGTTTATGATCTTCAGGTTGTCTGATCTATAGTTTAATTTTTAGTGATTTTAACAGGTCACGTCTGTCAACCTTTTCATAATACATACATTAGGACATCAAAATAAGAGGTGTAAAGATTAAATTGTGCTTTTGTTCCTCATGTCCCATTTTTTCATAATGTAATTTGTAAATGATTATCTTCTATATGTCCGTATATTTCTTTAAAAAGTAAAATTGATTATTTTACTTGTAGATACACGCATACATAGATATTCAGTGGTCATACTCCCTGACGTCCGTGCGCTGCTTCCACAAACTGTCTCCATTCTTTTTGTTTGAAACTTCCCCTTTAATAATTTTACACGAGACTGTGCTTATACTGACACACAATATTTTGTTAGCGCAACGCAATCTGACTTTCAAAATTCCCTACAAAAGAATGGCCCTGACTAACATTAAACTATACCTTTCACAAATCACTTACCTCACAAAAATCTTCGCTGCTCAAGCTACTGCAATACAGCGAGCGCCACTACTGCCAGCTAAATAAAAGATTCAAACTATGGAAGGCACTAACTACTGATAGGGACAGTTAGCAAGTGAAAGATATTAATAGAGAACAAAGAATGTATTTACCTTGATATCATCATATATATATAGCAGTTCATGACAAATTACAAAACTCCGCCCTCTCTCTCCCCACATCCACCACTGCTGGCGGCTCACCTCCAACTGCGCAACGCTACGCACTGTTCACAGCCAGCTGCCTAACACTACAATGGTTGAGTATTACAACAATGCAAAGCAGCCACAGACTGCACACCGCACAGCCAGTGATTTTCTATACAGAGGTGGCGTTACCAATAAAAAAACCTAAACAGCCTACTTACATGTTTTATACTCGGTTCCTCTAGGCGTCTTCATTCACCTGGACCGTCAGGTGCTTCGCCATGTCATCCATCCATCGCTGGTTTGGTCATCCTATGGAGTCTGGTGTTTGGTTTTCCCTCAGGTGCTTCTTTCACATGCCTTTCTTTTTGCACACTGAACTACATGCCCCCACTGGATTTTTGTGCTCTTCAGCTTTTGTAGGATTGTTGTCTGTTCCATCAAGAGGTAGATATCCTCATTCTTTCTCCTTCTCCATTCTCCTTTATCTAAGATCAGTCTTCATATGTTCCTCGTTACATTACTTTCAAATATTAATAGTTTTTCCTTTTCTCGTCTCACATGACTGCTGAGTGTGTCACAGTGTTATGTATTCTCATCTGATATTGATTTTGAGCTGAGCGTCTCACTGAGGGAATACATGCAATTCATTACCACTGCTGTTCTTTCCTTGATGTCCATTTCTATGCTGTTATTGCTATTAAACCAAGATCCGAAGCATTTGAAGTAGTAAACTCTCTTGAACCTAATGCCCAATATCTCAAGAAATTTTTGCTACTTTTGTCTTATTTCTGACTGCACGAGCTCCGTTTTGTCTTGATTCACCTTTAGCCCAATTTTCTGTACGTAATTGCCCCTTTTCTGGTATATTTCTTTCAACTCGTAGTTTGATTCACTTAGCAGTATTATATCATCTGCACAAGCGAGACAATTGAAATTACCATACGTCTGTACTTCAGTCCACACCTGTTGCCTGCATTCCTCCTTACTTTCTCCTGGATGACACTGAATACAACACAAAAGAGGTAGTCGCCTTGTCCTAGATCTGTCTGAATCTCTAAAGTTTTCGTTGTGACTCTTCGGAAACGCCCTGGTGCTCTTGACTCATCCACACAAGTTTGCACCATTCTCACTGGCTTCTCAGGAATTCTGAAGTCACGCAGTGCATGGTGTAGGCTATTCCAATGGATTCTGTTGAAAATCGATGAACACACCATACATATCTTTGTCATATTCCCAGCGTTTTTCAAACAATTGTCTTAGACTGAAAATGTGATCCGTTGTCGATCGGTTTGGTCGAAATGCAGCTTGGTGTTCCTGTATGTTGTTCTGTATGAACGGTTGTAATCTTCAAAGTGCAAAATAAAATTATTCCAGTTTGTACGTTTCTATATTAGCGCTCTTAAGCCAACAATAACGCTGTATTTAATTTATCAAGTTGTCAACTGGATCAAGGGCCATAATTTTTGTGATCGTGGAACGAGGGCATTGTAAACATCTGATTTCTCTTTTTTTTCTTATTTTATCTACGTAAAACCATTTTAAAAATTTTGTCGAGAACACTGGCGCTATAAGCAACCAATTCAGTTACCTGTATTTTTTATATTGTCTGCTGGATCTTTCTATCTAAACGACTATGTATATTTCTTTTAAAAAATGTAGCGCATGAACTTGACGCTGGGGAGCTCCACAAAAGGTTCACTATCGCTGCCTACCGGTCGAATTCAGTTTCGTGGTGCTGTTATCACTGTGAAGCTGTCCGTTTGCCTCTGTCAGCTATGTACGTGTTGTACAACTTGAATTCATCTGCTATGCGTTCTTTGGTTGTAATCCGTGGATGTTTTCGTGATGTGTCATGGCACCACTGTAGTTTTTACTTATGATTATGTATCCTCCGTTTCACAGACATCTGATGATTGGTTATCCCGAAATATGTAATATTTAAGTCATTCATTCACCAGCTGAGGACGTTTTATTAAGTGACTTATTCAGCATTTGTGCAGTTCTCTTCCAATTATAAGAAGGCTGTTCAAAATGTATCCGACCTTATCTTCACATTATAAGAAGGCTGTTAAATATGTATCCGACCTTACTTTTTATTGTTGAAACCAACCGTGGTATCAGGACAAGCGCGCGGCCTATATTTGTAGACATAAAGTGCACATGCCTGACTTTTGTTCACGGCTGTGGAAATAAACAGTCGCTGGCTAGCCGTTGACAAGTGGACATGTATAAGTGGTAGCCGTCGGATTTTGTGTTGTGGACAAAACTACTGAAAAAGTGGAATTTTGTTTTAGGCTTGGCTATTCTCAAGTTGAAACAATCCGCAAGATTTGGCAAGTGTTTGGGGACGAAGCAATGGGCACCGCACAGATAAGGGAGTGGTATAACCAGTTCAAAATGGCCGCTCATCAGTGAAGAGTGAATTGTGTTCCTTTACGCCCTCAACATCTGCTAATGAGGATTTTATTGATAACATAAGGATTCCGGTGAAGCAGGACAAAGGAATCTCGATCAGAGAACTTGCATACGAGTTTAAAATTAGTATTGGATCCATTAATTCCATTTTTATGGAACGTTTGGACTTCAGGAGGATGTCTTGCAAAATTTTTAGTAAAGTTACTAACGACTGAGCAGAAGCAACCTCGTTCAGAGACCGCACAGGACATGCTGGATACTTTGAACAGTAACCCCAATTTTCTTAACACAGTGATCACTGGTGACGAGTCCTGGGTTTGTGGGTACGACCCAGAAACAGAATTCCAGTCATCGCAGTGGAAGCGTCCATCATACCCGAGACCCAAAAAGACAGATCCGCAGCAATGTGACCGTATTTTTGACTCCAGATACGTGGCCCATCACGAGACACCCCAGAAGGTACTAATGTCAATAAGGAGTACTACAAGAAATTCTGCGTCTCCTTCGTCAAGCAGTGAGAGGCAAACAGCCGGACTTGTGGGCAACAGGCAGTTGGCACCTTCACTGTGGTGTCACCGCCAGACACCACACTTGCTAGGTGGTAGCTTAAATCGGCCGCGGTCCATTAGTACATGTCGGACCCGCGTGTCGCCACTGTCAGGATCGCAGACCGAGCGCCACCACAAGGCAGGTCTCGAGAGACGTACTAGCACTCGCCCCAGTTGTACGGACGACATTGCTAGCGACTACACGTACGAAGCCTTTCCCTCATTTGCCGAGAGACAGTTAGAATAGCCTTCAGCTAAGTCCATGGCTACGACCTACCAAGGCGCCATTTGTACCATTGCATGTATCTCAAGATAGTCTCACTTGTATCATCAAGAATGCTGTATACCAAAGGACGATATAAAAGTTAAGTGTTCTAGTAGCTACGTTCTTTTCTTTATCACATTCATTACGAATCCTGTTCCAGACTTCGCGCCAGTCGGCGTGTGTGCACGTGTGCCCTTTCGGCTACCCGTCACTGTGGACTGGCTGCCTTGTCAGTCCACTACATTCACTATGATGTGGCACACACTCATCGTTCTCAATTAAGCCGGCCAAAGTGGCCGTGCGGTTAAAGGCGCTGCAGTCTGGAACCGCAAGACCGCTACGGTCGCAGGTTCGAATCCTGCCTCGGGCATGGATGTTTGTGATGTCCTTAGGTTAGTTAGGTTTAACTAGTTCTAAGTTCTAGGGGACTAATGATCTCAGCAGTTGAGTCCCATAGTGCTCAGAGCCATTTGAACCATTTTTCTCAATTAATTTAGAGCTTTTTGGCCAAATATAAGGCGGCTGTCGATTGTGCCTCTCTATTCCACTATTTCACTCACCTACCACCGACTGCCTTCCAGCTTTTCCCTAAACTGAAAAAGGCTCTGAAAGGGAGCAGATTTCAGAACTTGGAAGACATTATGCAGAATTCACAGAAGATGGAAAACATCATGCAGAATTCGACAGAGCAGCTGCTCACCATCCTAAATAGGTTTTCCAGCGATGATTCTAGTAGTGGCAGCAGCGCTGGATGAGATGTGCAGAAGCTGGATGGGACTCCTCTGGAGGTGACTAGTGTCAAACAATTGTATCTGAATAAAGACTGATTTTATAAATAAAACTCGAATACTTGTGGAACAGCCCTCGTACAGCATGGTCGCATGCTTCCTGTACGACTCTTTGACACATCTCCAAAGTTGTTCTGACTGAAAAATGTCACACCAAACAGTGGAAGTAAAAGCGTCGCATGACACTGCTAAATGGAATGTCGCACTGTACCGAGCAGTTCAGAGGCGTACTGAGTTGTGCCCAGACCGGCTGTGTTTCTCACTGCACGGGTGCAGTGCATTGTGCACTCATGTACTGGCCGGCCGGAGTGGCCTAGCGGTTCTAGGCGCTTCAGTCCGGAACCACGCGGCTGTTACGGTCGCAGCTTCGAATCCTGCCTCGGGCGTAGATGTGTGTGATGTCCTTAGGTTAGTCAGGTTTAAGTAGTTCTAAATATAGGGGACATATGACCTCAGATGTTAAGTCCCATAGTGCTTAGAGCCATTTGAACCATCTTGAGCCATTTCGTCATGCCGGCCGCGGTGGTCTAGCGGTTCTAGGCGCGCAGTCCGGAACCGCGTGACTGCTACGGTCGCAGGTTCGAATCCTGCCTCGGGCATGGATGTGTATGGTGTCCTTAGGTTAGTTAGGTTTAAGTAGTTCTAAGTTCTGGGGGACTGATGACCACAGATGTTAAGTCCCATAGTGCTCAGAACTATTTCGTCATGTGAAACACAAAATTCACTGTAGTGGTCAAATTCGTGGGATTCCTCCAAATATCGTGTCGAACCTCCTTTTACCAGGCAGAGTGCAGCAACTCGACATGGTATGGACTCAACAAGTCGTCGGAAGTAAGCTGCAGAAATATTGAGCTATGCGCAATAAGCCGTTGGGAGCTCGCTGCACAAAATATAGAGCCATGATGCCTCTATAGCTGTCTATTTGTGCGAAATTGTTGCCGGTGTAGGATTTTGAGCACAAACTGACCTCTCGGTTGTGTTCCATGAATATTTGATGTGATTCATGTCGGGCGATCTGGGTAGCCAAACCATCAACTCGAATTGTCCAGATGTTCTTCAAACCAATAACGAACAATGGTGGTCCGGTGACTCGGCGCATTGTCGTCCATAAAAATTCCGCCGTTGTTTGGGAACATGACGTCCATGAATGGCTGCAAACAGTCTCCAAGTAGCCATCCCAGTCACTTGGGACAGAGGATCCAGTCCATTCCAAGTAAATACAGTCCACGCCGTTATGGAGCCACAACCTGCTTGCACAGTGCCTTGTTGACAACTTGTATCCATGGCTTCGTGGGGTCTGTGCCACACTCGAACCCTACCATCAGCTCTTACTAACTGAAATCAGGACTCATCTCACTGGGCCACTATTTTACAGTCGTCTAGAGTCCAACCGATACGGTCACGAGTCCAGGAGAGGCGCTGCAGGCGATGTCGTGCTGTTAGCAAAGCCACTCGCTTCGGTCTATTGCCACAGCCCATTAACACCAAATTTTGTCGCACTGTCCTAACGGATGCGTTCGTCGTACGTCCCACAATGAAACCTTCGGTTATTTCACGCAGTGTTGCTCGCCTATTAGCACTGACAACTCTACGCAACCCCGCTGCCCTCGGTCGTTAAGTGAAGGTCGTCGGCCACTGCGTTGTGCAAGTTGAGAGATAATGCCTGAAATTTGGTACTCTCGGCACAATCTTGACACTGTGGATGTCGGAATATTTAATGTCCCATGCGTCCAGCTCCAGCTACCATTCCGCGTTCAGAGTCTGCTAGTCGCCATCGTGCGGCCATAATCATATCGGAGACATTTTCACGTGAATCACCTGAGTGCAAGCGACAGTTCCAACAATGCATTGCTCTTTTATGCCTTGTCTACGCTATACTGCCGCCATCGGTAAATGTGCATACCGCTATCCCGTGACTTTTGTCACCTTAGTGTAACTCGTGCGATATTTCGGTAACGTGTCACGTAAAGTAGAATAAACAGGAAGCATGAACGCTCCCTATGTCACAAGCAGAAAGCTTGAGGCCCGCAGTAAGCAAGACGTCATATCGTTCTTGTCGTGTTCTGTAAAAGACCCTATTCGGTGCATTTTATGTTATATCTTATATTACATGAATCCGTACTGTTTCTAAGCACCAGGGTATTGCATGTCTCGAGAACAAATTGTTATTGTCACGGCTTTTAGTTGTAAAACGACGGGGAACGTCATATTTGTGATTAAAGAATTGTCGTCTTTAGTTATCATCGCATTAAAACTCGTGCGTTTTGTTAAAATTAAATGTGAATTAATAACATTTCGGTGATTACGCCCTATAGAAGACAGTAAGACAAAATATATTCATTAGGAAGCTACACCATAGTGTAGGTAGTAGAGGCCCCATAATATAGAACAGGGACTAGGTCGGCATAGGATTCGAGTCCTGTTAGCTATAGTTTTTTTTCTCCACCTTCGCGATTGCCAAAAGCTTGAGACTTCCTTACGAAGTTAATAAAAATAATTTCTGTAATATTTGATGCTACAAGAAATGTAAGAGTTTCTCCATACTGAGTGAGTTTGTTTAACGAACTTTTTGTTTAGCGAACTTTTATAAGCTGGTGTCCTTACTGACAGGACATGTATCTTTCCTTTTTCTCTTATTTTGTGTTCAAAGTACTGACCTTATTGTGTTTGTACACCACAGAAAGAAATATGTGACTGGAGAATGGACAAGGGAGAAAATGGGCGTTATAACACAGCTTAAAATGTTGTATGTTGTTAGCTGTATGTTTTTATGTGAAATTTAATGTAATATTCTGATCAGACACGGACTAATTTTGTCACGTCGTATATTTCCTGGTTCAGCATGATATGGAAAGAATCTTTTTTTTTTTTAAAAAAAAAAATCTTAAACTTCTTCATAGGTATTAAAAACTAACAGAAATAATGTGTTTTAGTTGAGTCTCAGCTAATAAATCTTCGTTGTCGAAAAGTCATTTATTTTTCTTTTATGAGAATAATTTTTTCATACTAATACAATGATGATGAACACATCATTCATTTGATTAATAGCCCATTCAAGCCTCCGTTTTCTATCATGAGAAAGTGGTGGTGGTGGTTAGTGTTTAACGTCCCGTCGACAACGAGGTCATTAGAGACGGAGTGCAAGCTCGGGTTAGGGAAGGAGTGGGAAGGAAATCGGCCGTGCCCTTTCAAAGGAGCCAGCCCGGCATTTGCCTGAAACGATTTAGGGAAATCACGGAAAACCTAAATCAGGATGGCTGGAGACGGGATTGAACCGTCGTCCTCCCGAATGCGAGTCCAGTGTGCTAACCACTGCGCCACCTCGCTCGGTTATCATGAGAAAGCTCAGAACAGAAGAAATCCCAGTAATCTTAGTCTTAATTGCTACGATCATGCTCTTTCAGAGGTATTGGTTCAAATGGCTCTGAGCACTATGGGACTTAACGTCTGAGGTCATCACTCTCCTAGAACCTAGAACTACTTAAACCTAACCAACCTAAGGACATTACGCACACCCATGCCCGAGGCAGGATTCGAACCTGCGACCATATCAGTCGCGCGGTTCCGGACTAAAGCGCCTAGAACCGCGGCCGGCTCTCAGAGGCATTATTTAACCGTTGTCCACTATTGTGAGGGCAGTCACAGAGTACTACTGTCTTTGATTCCCACTCTCGCTACACAGGTTTTACAAACAAGCAAATTCTATAGAAATGATATATTACGAGCTAGCGTAGGAACTTGGCGCGCGTAAAGCCGATAACTGTCGCTGGAGAGCGCTGAGAGCGCAAAATCACGTTAAGCACATCGTCCCCTCTGCCGACTGCCCTGCATCTCGTGAGATCGGATATCGCGTCCGCGTGTACGTCAACGTTAGCTGCCGACGGCTAAGTGAGCGATGACAATTTCTGTTGCAGGAGGCAGCAGCGAATCAACCTGGCGCGTCTATGATGAGGCCAACCAAACCAGAGAAGCAGCACGGGCCAGAGGCGGTGTCGAGTAAGGAGTGCGAGATCCAGACTGCGCCGCCGGCACACAGGAGCGCTGCAGACCTACAGTCCGATGTGGGCAGCGAGGAGGCGGCCGAGCTCCGCAGGCCCAACGTGAACCTGCTGTCCTGGGGCAGTGCAGGCAGCCTGCTCCAGGCCAGGGCTGCCAACTGCTGCTGCTGCGTCTTCCTTGCCAAGTTCCCCTCCCGCGCTACGCGTATAGACATCATCTCTCGAATCACCTTCCCAATCGCCTTCACCCTGTTCAACTGTTTCTACTGGTACACGTACTTATTCACTGAGGAGGAACCTTAATCGGGCCTTGTTGCTGCAGTCGTATCTGGACCGCATTAGTTTCCTGGAACTTAACAGATTCTAAATTTTTACATGATCTTATATCTGTGATGCGTTTACTACAAGTATTTTATAGTAATCAAATTTATATTCTAGCGTATTTTGGAATACAGTATCAATCGAATGTTTCGATTTATCTTCGCAGAGGAAATATGGTTTTCTGATGGCCTACGAATTCTTGAGATGCTCATTCTACTAGTATCTCACATTTATCGCTGATAGAGTACAAGCAACCAGACATGATTCACAATTTTCTTTAGGGCTTACAACCTGTCCCCTTACGAACTAGCCAATTTTAATCGTGTTTAGTGACTGGCAGTTATATATATGTAGCTTACTTTTCACATCGAAACTGCTGAAGGATGTCTGTGCTCTGAGTGTAGGTCGAATCCACTTTTTCACCACTGTTTCACACATTTCTGCTCAACGTTCTTATCTTAAACATCAATTAACTTTGATGTTAGATATAAAGTAAATAAATAAAAATTATTTAGGACGTGACGTTCAATAAGAAAAATAATTTATACCGTTTCTCTGTTCCTGTTATTTATATGTTTTTATATGCTTATTTTAAGGAGGTGGCTTAATGGTTGGGTTCAAGCCTTTCAATTGGTTACAAATTTGCCGACTTGTATGTCCCTAATGTAACCAGTTACCCAACCGGAGAAACGAGACCAACGGCTTAACGTGCACCCGCGTGTCTTTTCAGGCGATTCCTCCCATCGTCGAGAAGTGAAGGCTAGCTTAAAGGCAGAGTGAAAATTTCCGTGTTCGGGCAAGGAATCGATCCCGCGTCCTCACAGTTTACGGGCGTGTGGTTTAGCACTAGACACTATGCCCGACTTTCTGGCGATGATTTAGACGTTTCTAATATTTTTGATAAATAACTCTACGTCACTTTATTAAAACCACCAGTTTCTGTCAAACGACTGACCATCATCGTGTATAAAAAACCTTAGTTACGTGGTATGTGTCTAGTTACGATCATTTGTATCTAGATCAGCGTTATAGACTAAGTACGTTCAACTTACAGAATGTAGCAAGTATCCGATTTGTACTTGGGGCAATATGTTAACAGGGCATATCTCATGGTCATATGAAAGTGTTAAGCGTTACTCCCCTGTAAACGATGAGCCAGACAATAAGGGATTTTACTTTATTATATGAGCCTCCAAACTGTAACTTCATTTTTCTATTGCGGCCAAGCCACGGCTGGCAGTGTTAGCTGCCTGTAAATTCTTTCGTCGCACGGTCTAGTAACAGGAAGTCAGCACCGAGGAAGGGCACCTTGATCACGCGCCTCTTTCATGTGCTTACGAGGTAACGCCGCCCCAGGCGTCGCTTAGCAGGCAACGCTCTGGAAAGTTCCATGCCGCCCGCACGGTTTGCTCGGTCCTGACCAATCAGGGCGGAGGAAGCCGCGTGGTGCGTCGAACATACCCGGCCGCCTGTCGCCGGGCTCGCTCTCTCGTATTCTTGCTCACCCGCGAGTCGGATGCGCGCCCTGTAGCATTGAACATGTCCCGCTTCTCCCGGTGCTACGGCACTGTGGACTTAGTTTTGGCAGACAACCATTTTCGGTAGCATCGCGAACAATGTTCGCCAAATTATAAGCTCTGTCTCACCCTCACCTCCCTAGGCCTATGTATCCCCTTTCAACATGCTTTAGCCAATAAATGGCCTTTCTCTAAAAATTACCCTATTATTCAACAACGCCCACCGCCTGCCCATACGCCCATCCTGTATACCCCGTTAACATATTGCTCTATGTATAAATCGGGTACTTTGGTGTATTCTATAAGTTCAAAATGGTTCAAATGGCTCTGAGCACTATGGGACTTAACATCTATGGTCATCAGTCCCCTAGAACTTAGAACTACTTAAACCTAACTAACCTAAGGACAGCACACAACACCCAGCCATCACGAGGCAGAGAAAATCCCTGACCCCGCCGGGAATCGAACCCGGGAACCCGGGCGTGGGAAGCGAGAACGCTACCGCACGACCACGAGATGCGGGCTTCTATAAGTTCGAGGCACTTAATGTGTAACGTTGATCTAGATTCAAATGATGCAGTTGAAGACATCTTTAACTCGTTGATGATCTGTCGTTTGACCGAAACCATTAGTTTTAATAAATTCGCATGCAGCTATTGTGACAAATAACGATTTTTCTTATCTCTCTAAGAACCATTTGTAGTAGTAGTGATTAAATAAAAACAAATCTTTTTCTTTAGTGTATACGATCTTGTAGTATTTAAAAAACGAGAACAGCACACCATGCACGCGTCAACGCCTTTTCGTTCCTTTTCACAGGGTATCGTCCTCGTATCAACCATATTCACATGTTTCATTTCAAGTTCATATGAATAATAATAGAAGTATTCATTATGCAAACATGAAACCTTTGAAGGAAAATATGTGTTTTACTACAAGAGATCATCTGATAACAAAATATATGGTTTTCGTGTGCATAATAAAGAACAAAAACAATAGCAACTTGCAATGTGAAACTAATTTTCTTCCTATTCCATGATTTTCATTATAAAACTCTAGAAATAATTAAATCGGTTTTGAATGAAGTTGCTGTGTTCAAGCGACTTATCCCATCAAATAAAGTTTTAATGTTCAATAAATGTCGTCACTTACCTGATTACAATAAATGCTCATTCTGAAGAAACTGAGTTGTTCCTGATTTGTACCTTTCCACTTGTGCAAAATTTATTTCCTATAATTGTCTTGGAGACAGGTGTTACTTGCTGTACAATTTGTTTCCATTAAAATCTATAGGATGGAGTTTATTCGTGCATATTCTATGAGGTCAAAACAGAAATGTAACTTCATTAGCAGAAATTTTTCTTCACATTTGAACACTCAAAGCTTTCTTCGGTGCATTTCAAAATTTTCTGTAGCTGTGTACCTAACCATATAAAGATATCAGGTAGAAATACCACCGACCGGTGTGGCTGAGCGGTTCTAGGCGATTCAGTCCGGAACCGCGAGACTGCTACGGTCACAGGTTCGAATCCTGCCTCGGGCATGGATGTGTGTGATGTCCTTAGGTTAGTTAGGTTTAAGTAGTTCTACGTTCTAGGGGACTGATGACCTCAGATATTAAGTCCCATGGTGCTCAGAGCCATTTGAACCATTTTATTTGTAGAAATACCCTTCTTCTTAAACAGATTATCCTTTAAGTGGGCGGTGATCATTCTAGGCATTATCACACAGAAGTTATCTGAATAGTAAGTGTTTATTATGACTGCATCATAAGGAATAATGAACACGTTGTCATTCAGACAGTAATTTTCTGCAAGAAATTGTAAAGTAATAACAAAAAACAGAGCTGAAGTGGACCAACCGCTCATTGTACGAAGTAACAGTCCAGACGCGCCTTGTATCCACACAGCAGATGACAGGTTCGAGTCTGAACACATCTCATTCGCTCTATTGTCTTTAGCATACTCTGCAGTTTGACATCAAACACTGCATTGTGATTTGGTAGGCGTATCCTAAGGACAGACACAATCGAGGAAAATGATGGTGCATCTAACTACACCCCATCACGTACAGCACCTTAAAACTAGGGATTTACTTAAAATATTATGAACAGTGACCCGAAAAACTCAGTACCTTCTATATCTCGTCACATTTAAATTCTAACTGAACTTTATGAGGGATCAAGGTGGAAATTTGTTAATGGCAGTCATACCTACCGGTTATCAGCTCCGCTGCTATGCTCACAAGGGGAGTATCTGACATGTGAGTTACCGAGTATGATCAAGTTTTGGAAGGACTTTCCATGTTGAAAATAAAGAGACACGTCTTTCGGCTTCGGCTTTTGGTTAGAGACTCCTAGTTTTGTGAAAAAATCAAGGTCAAAGGTGATGACGGAAAATCGTATTTTCAACGCTACACATCTAAAGATCGTCTCAAAACAAACATTTTTATCGATATAATGTGCGGTCCAAAGTTAATAACGTTCGAGTTATTAATGTTTTTGTTATGCTGTAGCTTGGGAACCCGTCATCCTCTACGTCTAGCAAAGCGAGGTCGGCGGTCAGGCGGTCAAGACACTGAACTACCAAGCCGTTGGTACGTGCTTGATTCTTGGTAGTCGCTTTTTTTTTCGTTGCATCTGAAAATATTCTGATAATCAGAACACTTTTCTTTGCTTTTTTAATAAAATATTGGGAGGTGTGATTAATCAACATATAAGTATATATATAACGTATCGACTGTTATTTTCATTGTGATACATAACGCGCTACGATAGCACTTTTGTAGATGATGATTCTAAACCGACACGCACCGTTAAAGCTATAACACCGAAATGACACCTCTTTCTCAACCGTGTGACGTTTACTTTTTCCGACAGGTAAAGAATTTCATCGCATGACTTCAAAATCATGAGATATCACAACAAAGCAGGGAATTACAACATTGGTCATATGCTACCAAAATTCATGCATGACACGGAACCTGTTATTCTCATCTCTCTTTCACGACACGCTTTTGTAGGCTTGGTACGCATCAGAACTGATAGATCTGGTTTTACCAACGTGAATGAGATGTTTTCCACGAACAGTGTAAAACTTGTCAATGCGGCGTGATTTCGTTCGTCTGTTGCGCATACTGCGAGATATATTTATGTTCTGCCTGTTTCTGTCTACATCTACATAGATGCTCCGGAAGCCACCGTACAGCTTTTGGTGGAGGGCACCCTGTACCACTAATTGTCACATCCTTTCCTGTTCCACTCGCAAAAAGAGCGAGGGAAAACGACTATCTATATGCCTCCGTATGAGCCCCAATTTCTCGTATCTTATCTTCGTGGTCCTTACACGTAATGCATGTTGGCCGCAGTGGAATCGTTCGACAGTCAGCTTGAAATGCCAATACTCTAAATTTTCTCAATACTGGTTCTCGAAAACAACGTCGTCTTCCCTCCAGGAATTCTTATTTAAGTTCCCGAAGCATCTGCGTAACACTTATGTTTTGTTCGAACCTAATGGTAATAAATCTAGCAACCTGCCCCTGAATTGCTTCGATGTCTTCCTTGAATCCGACCTGGTACGGATCCCAAACACTCGAGCAGTACTCCTATACGCGGTCTTCTTTACAGGTGAACCATTCTTCTACGATACGTTTCACTCCACTGATTTCGAGAACGCTCACTAATAGATGATCAGTTAGAAATACGCAGTAATGTACATCAGGTACTTTCAATTACTATGCACCTTGATGAAAATAGCTTTCAATACGTTATACGTATTTATTTCATTGTTATACCATTCCTGCCCATGTTTTATTTCAAAAAAATGCAAAGAAAAGTACTCTCATTGTTGTTGTTGTTGTTGTCGTCTTCATTCCAAAGACTCGTTTGATGCAGGTGTCCATGCTGCTCTATCCAGTTCAAGCCTCTTCATCTCCGGGTAACTACTGCAACGCCTACATCCTTCAGAATCAGCAAACGATTTTTACCCCCCTCCCCCCCTCCCCCCCCCCACACACACTTCTTTTCAGTACTAAACTGATGATACCTTACTGTCTCACAAGGGGAGGCCGCCAATTGTGAAATTCAGATTCGATTCATACTGCGCATAATAAAACCTCATGGCCAGAGGTGTAATGTGGCAAAGCACCAAGATGCACTTCTCAGCCGTTGTCGAGAAAATCGACAGTTAAAAGACACTGTTGCGGTGAAATACTCTCTACGATTAATAATTTTCTACAGCGACGTGGCACAGCGGTAAGCGCTCGGGTTCGTAATCCGAAGGTCGCCGGATCGAATCTCGCGCAATGCAACCTTTTTTTTTAGTATTTGTTTTTGTAATTCAAATGTATATATATATACACACACACACACACACACATATATATATATATATATATATATATATAATTCCCGGCAATCAGTTGCAACAATTATGCATATAATAAGTTGTTGAAAGTCGTTTGTCGTGGAAAAACCGCAAACAATGTTGTATTTCACAAATGTTATTAATTGCCTTCATAATGTTAACCACGTATAGTTAACGGAAGACGTAGAAAGGATATTCCGAAACGAATACGTGTAGTGTAAGTCAAACGTTCGAATTGGAATAGAGACCCCATGAACACAAATTTGCTGTGGCAGGTATGAAATATAAACTTCGTTACTCTCTCGTTACAGTTGGACAGATGTTGAAAGTGCCGAAACGAGCTGCCGCATAACAGCGTAGTTGCCTGCTAACTTCGAAAGAAGGTAGATGCGGTCCCTAGCGCAACTTATAACATCGTCGAAAATCAGTGCGGACGTGAGAGCTTTGGTACACCCTGTTAAACAAACGGAAAAATGGAGGCGGTACAATTGGAGAGCGATCCGCCTTCACCAACATGCATAAGCAATTCATTAATAGTATATATATTGAATTACAAAATACTAATAATAAAAAAAAATTGCATGGCGCGATATTCGATCCGACGACCTGCGGATTACGAACTCGAGAGCTTACCGCTGCGCCACGATGCTGTAGAAAATTACTCATCGTAGAGAGTATTTCACCGCAACGGTTTCTTTTAACTGTAGATTTTCTCGACAACGGCTGAGAAGTGCATCTTGGTGCTTTTCCACATTACACCTCTGACCATGAGCTTTTATTATGCGCAGTATGAATCGAATCTGAATTTCACAATTGGCGGTCTCCCCTTGTCAGAATGTGTCCTATCAACCGATCCCTTCTTCTAGTTAGGGTGTGGTACCAATTTCTTTTCTCTCCGGTTGTATTCAGTACATGCTCATTAGTTACGTGACCTACCTATGTAACTTTCAGCGTTCTTCTGCAGCACCACATTTCAAACGCTCCTATTCTCTTCTTATCTAAACTGTATATCGTCCACGTTTCACTTCCATATATGGCTTCCCTCCATAAAAATACTTATATGAAAGATTTTCTGACACTTAAATCTATACTCGATGTTAACAAATCTCTCTTTTTTCAGAAACGCTTTTCCTGCAATTTCCATTCTACATTTTATGCCCTTTCTACTTCGTCCATCATCATTTAATTTGCTGCCCAAATACCAAAACCCATTCACTGCTTTAAGTGTCTCATTTCCTAATGTAATTCCCTCAAAATCATCTGATTTAATTCGACTTAATTCTACTATATTCATTTTGCTTTTGTTGATGTTCATCTTATATCCTCCTTTCAAGACACTGACCATTCCGTTCAACTACTCTTCCAAGTCCTTTACTGCCTGTGACAGAATTAGAATGTCGTGTGCAGACCTCAGAGTTTTTATTTCTTTTCCCCAATTCAGTTTCTCTTAGGTTTACCTTACTGTTTGTTCAATGCACAGATCGAATAACATGCGGGAAAGGCTGAAACCCTGTTTAACTCCATTCTCGAACACTGCCTCCCTTTCGAGTCCCTCGACTCCTTTAACTGCCATCTGGTTTCTATACAAGTTGTAAATAGCCTTTCACTCCCTGTATTTTAACCCTGCTACCCTCAAAATTTCAAAGAGAGTGTTCCAGTCAACATTGTAAAAAGCGTTCTCTAAGTCTAAAAAAGTTACAAACGTATAAACCTATCTTCTATGAAAAATCACAGTGTCAATGTTGCCTCACATGATCCTACATTTCTCCGGAATCCAAACTGATCTTCCTGCGGTCGATTTCTACCAGTTTTCCCATTCTTCTATAAAGAACTGGTGTTAGTATTTTGCAACCATGATTTAGTAAAGTGGTAGTTCCGTAATTTTCACACCTGTCAGCACCTGCTTTCTTTGGAATTGCAATTATTACATTCTTCTTGAATTCTGAGGGCGTTTCGCCTGTCTCGTACATCTTAATCACCAGACGGAAGAGTTTTGTCATGGCTGGCTCTCCCAATGCTATCAATAGTTCTACCGCAATTTTGT
The DNA here is from genome assembly GCF_023898315.1 of Schistocerca nitens. Taxonomy (NCBI): domain Eukaryota; kingdom Metazoa; phylum Arthropoda; class Insecta; order Orthoptera; family Acrididae; genus Schistocerca; species Schistocerca nitens. The sequence goes on along the minus strand of NC_064614.1, from coordinate 477,172,855 downwards.
CTATTCCCGGGGCCTTGTATCGAATTAGATCTTTCAGTTCTCTGTCAGATTCTTCAAGCAGTATCGTATTTCCTGTCTCATCCTCAACTACGTCCTCTTCCATTTCTATAATACTGCCCTCTTGTTCATCTCCCCTCTATAGATCCTCTACATACTCCTTCCAACGTACAGCTTTCCCTTCTTTGCTTCAGACTGGTTTTCCATCTAAGCTCTTGATATTCATACAAGTGATTCTCCTTTCTCCAAGGCATCTATCTTTCCCATAGTGACATGTGCTTCTCAGTCCTTACATTTGTCCTCTAGCCAGTCCTGCTTAGCCATTTTGCACTTCCTGTCAATCTCATTTTTAGTCGTTTGTGTTCCTTTCCGCCTGCTTCATTTACTGTATTTTTATATTTTCTCCTTTCATAAATTAAATTGAATAGCTCTTATGTTACCCAACATCTTCTAATAGCGCTCGTCGTTTTACCTACTTGAACCTCTGCTGCCTTTACTATTTCATCTCTCAACGCTACCCATTCTTCTTCTACTGTATTTCTTTCCCCTGTTCTTGTCAGTTTTTCCAGGTCCCATCTCCTTAAATTCCTGCCTTTTGGCTGTTTCTTAATTTTTAATCTGCTTCTCATAACCAATAAATTCTGGTAAGAGTTCAAGTCTGCCCCTGGAAATGTCTTACGGTTTAAAATCTGGTTCCTAAATCTCTCTCTAACCATTATATAATCAATCTGAAACCTTCCGGCGTCTCCAGGTCTCTTCCACGTATACAGCCTTCTCTCATGATTCTTAAACTAAGTGTTAGCTGTGATTAAATTATGCACTGTGCAAAATTCTACCAAGCGGCTTCCTCTTTCATTCCTTTCCCCTGGTACATACTCACGTAAAATTGTTCCGTCTCTCCCTTTTCCTACTATCGAACTGCAATCCCCCAAAACTATTAAATTTTCGCCTTCTTTAACTATCTGAATAATTTCTTTCATCTCATCATACATTTCTTCAGTCTCTTCAACATCTGTGGAACTTGTTGGCATGTAAACTTGTACTATTGTGGTGGGTGTTGGCTTCGTGCCTACCTTGGCTACAATAATACGTTCACTATGTTGTTCGTAGTCTCTTATTCGCGTTTTTATTTTTATAGTCATTATTTAACCTATTCCTACTTTATCCCTATTTTATTTCGTATTAATAGCTCCTACTTCGACCGAACTTCACTAACTCCCACTACATCTAACTCCTTTTTAAATTTTGTAACCTACTTGCCCGATTAAGGGATCTGCCAGTCCATGCTCCAATCCGTAGGGCCCGCATCTCGTGATCGTGCGGTAGCGTTCTCGCTTCCCACGCCCGGGTTCCCGGGTTCGATTCCCGGCGGGGTCAGGGATTTTCTCTGCCTCGTGATGGCTGGGTGTTGTGTGATGTCCTTAGGTTAGTTAGGTTTAAGTAGTTCTAAGTTCTAGGGGACTGATGACCATAGATGATAAGTCCCATAGTGCTCAGAGCCATTTGAACCATTTTTCCAATCCGTAGAACGCCAGTTTTGTTTCTCCTTATAACGACATCCTACTGAGTGTCACCGCTGGAGATCCGAATGGGCGACGATTTTACCTCCGGAACGTTTCACCCAAGAGGATGCCATCATCATTTAACAATACAGTAGATCTGCACGACCTCGGGAAAATTACGGTTGTTGTTTCCCTTGCTTTCAGCCGTTCGTATTACCAGCACAGCAAGGCCGTTTTGGCTGATGTTACAAGACCAGATCAGCCAGTCATCCAGACTATTGCCCCTGGCCCCTGCAACTACTGAAAAGGCTACTGACCCTCTTTATGAACCACACGTTTGTCTGGCCTCTCATCAGATACCCCTCCGTCGTGGTTGCACTTACATTACGGCTACCTGTAGCGCCGAGGCACGCCGTACTGTCCACCAATGGCAAGGTCTATGGTTATCAGAATATTATCAGATACAGCGAAAGAAATATCTGATGAAGAAAAGGAACAATCAAGAATAGAATATGGACCAGCCACTTGGTAGTTTAATGTCATGACGCCTCGACCACCGACCTTGCTTTGCTAGTTGTGTAGAATGACGAGTACCCGAAGTATAGCATGAAAAGACAAAAACGTTAATAATTTGAGCATTATTAACTTGGGGCCGCACACTACATTAATAAAAATGTTTGTTTTTTGACGATCTTTCTATATCTAGCACTGAAAATACGATTATCCGTCATACCACGACTTCTTCAAAAACTAGGGAGGGTCTAGAAGAAAGTTGGAACATGTATGTCTTTATTTTAAATACGGAACTTTCTTGCAAAATTTGATCAAAATTGATGACCCACATGTCAGGCCGTCCTTTTGTCAGACTGCAGAACAAGACGAAACGCTCATCCAATACTCTCACCGTGCATTAAATTAAGCATTGTTATATACTGACATATCATATAACGCAGCCACGAATCGAAACAAAAAACTGTAACAGATAGGAGCCGTTTGTTCACAATTTCTTCCTATCCAGACATCTGAGAAAGTGAGGCGTCTTATCTCTATGTCCTTCAGGACAGGCAGTCATGTCAGTTTCTCGTCAAATATACTAATGAGCCAAAACATTGTGATCATCTGCTTAATAGTTTGTTTGTCCGTCTTTGCAAGAAATACATCACTGATTGTGCATGTGTGGGATCCGACAGTTTGCTGGTAGGTTTGTGGAGATATGTGGCATTAAATGTCAACGTGTAGGTCATGTACCAGGGCTGTTCGTAAAATAAGGTCCGATCTGTCGTGAAATGACAACCACAGTGAAAATCAAAAATTTTTTACTCGCAAGAGTTATCCACACCTTCCAGTTACCTCTCTAAATAGTTGCCGCTGCGACTTATACGTTTCGTCGTGGCATTGTACAAACTTTCCAGTACCCTCGTCACAGAAAGCAGCCGCCTGTGCTGTCCAGCGATTCTCTACGTTGGTCACAATGTTGTCTTTGCAGCCAGTGGTTCATGTGAGCAGAGATGAACAACGGAGGGAGCCAATTAAGGGCTGTATTGTGAATGATCAAACACTTCCCACCGACAACGCTGCAGTAGCGTCTTCATTGCCCCAGCAGAATGCGGCCGAAAATTGTCTTGAAGAAAGAAACGCAACGAGCGAGGTGGCGCAGTGGTTAGACACTGGACTCGCATTCGGGAGGACGACGGTTCAATCCCGCGTCCGGCCATCCTGATTTAGGTTTTCCGTGATTTCCCTAAATCGCTCCAGGCAAATGCGGGATGGTACCTTTCAAAGGGCACGGCCAACTTCCTTGTCCGTCCTTCCCTAATCCGCTGACACCGATGACCTCGCTGTCTGGTCTCCTTCCCCAAACCAACCAACCAACCAAAGAAACGCATGACATTTATGTCATGTGGGCTTCATAGCTTCAGGCGAAATCTCTCACCAGATCCACGTACTTGGCGGGAGACACAGTTGTTTTAGTCATTTCTACGTGATCACTTGCACTCTGAACTGACAAGGGCGACGTGAAGCGATTGACAGGCACACTAAAGACATTGCCCAACGTATCTGTGCAAAGTTCCATCAAATTTTCACAGTGGTTTCCATTTCGCGCCTTACTGTCCGACTACGTCTCGTAATTCGCGTAAATAACAACCACTGATTTGTATACGCAGTGATGCCGCCCGATAACGATGCTGATGGGTTCCACAGCATTTACATCAGGAGAATTTGATCGCCGAAACCTCAAAGTGAGTGCATTATAATGCCCCTCATACCACTGTAGCACGGTTCTGGCTCCGAGACACGGGCAATTATACTGCTGATAGATGACTATCGCCGTCGGTGAAATCAAGCGTGACAGGATGCAGGTGGTTCGCAGCTTTCAGAGTGTCTTCGAATACTACCGCAGGTCCCACGCAAGTGCAGCAGAATGTCTCCCATAGCATGATACTGCTCCCAGCAGCCTGTGACCGTGTCGCCCTGCACGTTTCGAGCCGCCGTTCACCTCGATGACAGCGTTTGTGGAGGCGACCATCGACGTAGTGTAGCAAAAATGTGATTGACGCGAAGAGCCGACAGCTTTGCATTGATCGACGGTCGAATCCCGATGGTCCTGTGCACACTGCAGTCGTAACTGACGATGTTGTTGGGTCAACATGTGAACGCGTAGGGGTGGTCTGCTGGGGAGCTCCACGTTCAACATTGCACTATGAATGGTGCGCTCCGAAACAGTTGTGTGTGCACCAGTATTGTGTTCTTTCGGCGGAGATGTCACAGTTCACCATCTATCCTACTATACAGAGTAGACAAGCCTGTGAACCCCATGTTCTGTGAAGAATCGTGGACGTTCAACTATTTAGGTCTGCTGGGGAGCTCCACGTTCAACATTGTACTATGAATGGTGCGCTCCGAAACAGTTGTGCGTGCACCAGTATTGTGTTCTTTCGGCGGAGATGCCACAGTTCACCATCTATCCTACTATACAGAGTAGACAAGCCTGTGAACCCCATGTTCTGCGAAGAATCGTGGACGTTCAACCATTTAGCACCTAGTGGTGGTTTCACTGTCCTTGTACGTCATTCCGTATATGCTCACAACAGTAAAACGTGAACGTTCGACAAGCATCGCCGTTTTCGAGATACTTGTTCACAGGCTCAGCATAATAACAATCTGTCCTTTGTCAAAGTCGCTTAACTCAATGGATTTCCACATTTTCAGCCCACATCTTCGTTATAGTGATCCGTCTTCAATGTCTGCTGCGTTCAGATACTTTAGTTACCACGTCATGTGCCCGCAGCGCCACCAGGTGGCTTCCAACGTCGCGGTGGGCAGTGGTCATAATGTTCTGGCTGTTCGGTGTATAATGTCGTAGACTAGTTAGATCTGTGTTTGCCATCTTTCAGTAGTACTTGTGATAGATTAGAAACTGGTCGCTCATGATTGAACGAAATACATGCTTCCTTCTTAATGAATAATTAAAATCTGTGCTCTTTGTCCTTTCCTCTAAGTTTTTAAGTTCACCAGCAGTTTTGGCTGTAGTTACGGGAGCAGAAGATGATGATAAAATCTTACAGTTAGTACTTTTTCTGTGTGTGTGGTAATGAGTCATATTTCGTCCAGGAGGAGTGTCAGTCTAGGCAATCAATGCAACATGAAGAATGCGATCATCTTGTGTTCACCATGAAGAAAAGGTTGTATTGGATGAGAATGGTAGAGTAAAATGTTTGTTGGTGATTTGTCTGCTGAAGTGTTCCTGACCACACTGTGTGTCATCCAACTGTTGCTAATCAAAGCAGTTTAACCGTGGACCGTGGCAGTGACAGTTTTATCAGAGTCGATTACTGACGAGACACTGTAACCCATGCAAAGTCCATTAGGTTTATACTATGTACATACACTACTGGCCATTAAAATTGCTACACCATGAAGATGATGTGCTACAGACGCGAATTTTAACCGACAGGAAGAAGATGCTGCGATATGCAAATGATTAGCTTTTCAGAGCATTCACACAAGGTTGGCGCCTATGGCGACACCTACAACGTGCTGACATGAGGAAAGTTTCCAACCGATTTCTCATACACAGACAGCAGTTGACCGGCGTTGCCTGGTGAACCGTTGCTGTGATAGATACCTCGTGTAAGTAGGAGAAATGCGTACCATCACGTTTCCGCCTTTAATAAAGGTCGGATTGTAGCCTATCGCGATTGCGGTTTATCGTATTGCGACATTGCTGCTCGCGTTGGTCGAGATCCAATGACTGTTAGCAGAATATGGAATCGGTGGGTTCAGGAGGGTAATACGGAGCGCCGTGCTGGATGCCAACGGCCTCGTATCACTAGCAGTCGAGATGACAGGCATCTTATCCGTATGGCTGTAACGGATCGTGCAGCCACGTCTCGATCCCTGAGTCAACAAATGGGGACGTTTGCAAGACAACAACCATCTGCACTTACAGTTCGACGACGTTTGCAGCAGCATGGACTATCAGCTCGGAGACCATGTGAAACGTCCCCTTAGAAAATTTATTGAATTACTGTGATGATAAATCTCTTTCATTATTTGATTTTCAAACAGCTAAGCAAAGCTGAACGTACTCAGACATTTCGCTCTTTACCTATTCTGATCAACACAAAATTGACACACAATATTTTTTTTAGCGCAACGCAGTCTGACTTTCAATGATCCCTACAAAAGAATGGCCCTGACTAACATTAACCTATACCTTTCACAAATCACTTACCTCACAAAAAACTTCGTTACTCGAACTACTGCAACACAGCGAGCGCCACTACTGCCAGCTAAGTAAAAGATTCAAACTACTGAAGGCACTAACTACTGATACGCATAGTTAGCAAATGAAAGATTTTGATAGAGAACAAACAAAATATTTGTCCGCAGCTCGTGGTCGTGCGGTAGCGTTCTCGCTTCCCACGCCCGGGTTCCCTGGTTCGATTCCCGGCGGGGTCAGAGATTTTCTCTGCCGCGTGATGACTGGGTGTTGTGTGATGTCCTTAGGTTAGTTAGGTTTAAGTAGTTCTAAGTTCTAGGGGACTGATGACCATAGATGTTAAGTCCCATAGTGCTCAGAGCCATTTTTTTGAAACAATGTAATTCCCTTAATGATGTTCAAAGGTCATAATATATATAGCAGTTCATGACATCCATTCTTACAAATGTACTATTTATGATGGACACACGTCCAGATCATCCGCTCTCAAAAATCCGCCATCTCACTTCCCAACATCCACCACTGCTGGCGGCTCACCTCCAACTGCGCAACGCTACGCGCTGTTAACAGCCAACAGCCCAGCACTGCAATAGCGAATATTACAACAATGCCACCCAGCCACAGACTGCACACAGCACAGCCAGTGATTTTTGTACAGAGCGCTACGTGGCGTTACCAATATAAAAACCTAAACAGCCTACTTACACATGGCTGCGGTTACGCTTGACGCTGCGTCACAGACAGGGGCGCCTGCGATGGTGTACTCAACGACGAACATGGGTGCACGAATGGCAGAACGTCATTTTTTCGGATGAATCCAGGTTCTGTTTACAGCATCGTGATGGTCGCATCCGTGTCTGGCGACATCGCGATGAACGCACATTGGAAGCGTGTATTCGTCATCGCCATACTGGCGTATCACCCGCTGTGATGGTATGGGGTGCCATTGGTTAAACGTCTCGGTACACTCTTGTTCGCATTGACGGCACTTTGAACAGTGGACGTTACATTTCAGATGTGTTACGACCCGTGGCTCTAACCTTCATTCGAGCCCTGCGAAACCCTACATTTCAACATGATAATGCACGACCGCATGTTGTAGGTCCTGTATAGGCCTTTCTGGATACAGAAAACGTTCGACTGCTGCCCTGGCCAGCACATTCTCCAGATCTCTCACCAATTGAAAACGTCTGGTCAATGGTGGCCGAGCAACTGGCTCGTAACAATACGCCAGTCACTCTCTTGATGAACCGTGGTATCGTGTTGAAGCTGCATGGGCAGCTGTACCTGTACGTGCCATCCAAGCTCTATTTGACTCAATGGCCAGGCATATCAAGGCCGTTATTACGGCCAGAGGTGGCTGTTCCGGGTACTGATTTCTCAGGATCTATGCACCCAAATTGCGTGAAAGTGTAATCAGATGTCAGTTCTAGTACAAAATATTTGCCCAATGAATACCAGTTTGTCATCTGCATTTCTACTTGGTGTAGCAATTTTAATGGCCAGTAGTGTACTTCGGTAAGCAGCCTGCCCTAAAATATGCGAGACTGATTTTATACGCATCGTAAATGCGACGTCAGCGCAGTAACGACGGTGGCATCTTGAACTGACAACTGTGAACAACAGAATGATGTGCTATCGACCGGGCGGCCGCTGTGGCCAAGCGGTTCTAGCCGCTTCAGGTCGGAACCATGCGGCTGCTACGGTCGCAGTTTCGAATCCTGCCTCGGGCATGGATGTGTGTGATGTCCTTAGGTCAGTTAGGTTTAAATAGTTCTAAGTCTAGGGGACTGATGACCTCAGATGTTTAGTCCCATAGTGCTTAGAGCCATTTTAACCATTTTTTGCTATCGACCAGTCAGCAGGCAGTGATAAATACTGAACGTTCGACCATAGTGTGACAACGTTGTTGCATCATGAATTGCAAAGGAGCAACGGACTGAACATCTCTAAATAATCTGTTCCAGACATTCTCCAGAAATGTTTCAACAAGAGAAGCACGCCTTGATACGCGAAAAATCACAGGCGCGTGGACGACTGCCGCATCTTGACTGAAATGAAAAATGCGAACGATTTTTTAGAAGAAATCATCAGAACTGACGACACTTGGTGTTGCGAATACCAACCTACGAAAAACGGGAAAATGCTGAATGCGTTTCTGATGGGTCGCCAAGACCGCAGTTGGTGCAAATGTGACTCACGAATCCAGAAACATCCCAAAAAGGGATTTTTGACCGTTTCACTAGGTTGTATGAATCTTCTGTTGCTTAAACTCAATAGGAAGAGACTATGTAGAACACTTTTACTAGATGAGAAGGTAAGTAAACCACCATCTTAACGTTTCTCTATTTTTAATTAATACTGTCTCTAAACTCTTTGAGTTGACGTGGTATGGCGGTACATCATATATCGTGAACTTCTACTGACTTTCAAATAACTTCCGGGAATTCAGCCAGGTAACACTTTCAGCGACCGCCGATATTTCGGCGGGAGAACACCCCGCCATTTTCAAGGCAGTTTGTCTTGAAAATGGCGGGGTGTTCTCCCGCCGAAATATCGGCGGTCGCTGAAAGTGTTACCTGGCTGAATTCCCGGAAGTTATTTGAAAGTTGTATACGCCAGGAGAAATTCAGGTTCTACTGACTGCTACATCTTCCTGAAATGACACATGCAGGTAAATCGAGGTTGCAAGAGAAAAATTTCTTCAGTCCACACCTGGCCAACAACAGCTTACAATTCCAAAAACTTTGCTCACAAGGAAATAAAATTATACAATATTTCTGCTGATCCGTTGTTGGAGAATAGGAACAAATGACGTCCAAAATTCTAACAGCATATGACTACTGCAAATTATTTACATTATTTATATTGCGATCACCGACAACAACCCTTTCCATGTAAGACAGTAGACCACTTTTACTCAGCGGTGACGAGTGACCTCGAATAAATGACACCTTTCAAACTCAGAGTGGTGGAAATTACTTATATCCTAATCACTTACCTGTATTACAACGGCCTCCTGGAAACGGTCTGAAAATCGCTGAACGCTACTGGCACGGTCCTACAGAAGGAGGGTTGCACTTGTTTTGTTCCGATCTGAAGATCGTGTGAGTTAGTCACATAGGGATTACCTGTTTATCGTCAAGTTCAGTCCATCCCGCAGTGTGTCACTTTGTATGTACAGAAATCATTACAACATTGTGTGTAGAAAATGAAAGAAAACGGTGGCCTACCAAAGATCGACCACTGAACATAAGGATTTGTTCCTTTTCACTCCAATACAACTAATACTAATGAAAAGGACTAGTGAAAGAAACTAGAATGTCTCAGTTTTTTGGAGCCATAATTATGAAGCACTTCAGCATAGGGAATCCCTCTTTCCTAACGTTTACGCGTAGTACAGGGTCCACCGTTTCCATGATCCGGAAAATTTATTCTATTTAACTCGGTGACCGGATGCTCTTCAAAAATGGCTCTGAGCACTATGGGACTCAACTGCTGAGGTCATTAGTCCCCTAGAACTTAGAACTAGTTAAACCTAACTAACCTAAGGACATCACAAACATCCATGCCCGAGGCAGGATTCGAACCTGCGACCGTAGCGGTCTTGCGGTTCCAGACTGCAGCGCCTTTAACCGCACGGCCACTTCGGCCGGCGGATGCTCTTCCTATCGCCACAGTCGCCAGTTAACCTAAGGGACGGAAGTCGTATGCTCCCGGTTTGTTTGTAAATCGTGTAAGCCGTGCTCTGCGTGTTTTCGTATTTTAATTGTGCCTGTATTGTATTGTATGAGATGAAGACTGGGAACTAGCCTAGCTTTCGCTTAAACGAGTGTGGAAAACTGCCTAAAATCCACACCTGGTAGTTAATCCGCCTCGCGGATTCGATCCGGGTCCTGCTCGCCTCCAAGACTCGAAAAAGGGACTGCTCGTCTGAAATGAATATTTAGATTTCTCTTGATGTGAACAACTTACACTTTATAGGAACAACTAGAACCCACAGCCGAAGTGCTCGGTGGGACGACCTCCAGTCAACGCAAGCGTTGGAACGCAACGAATGATTAGAACTGATTTCTAGGTTTGATGTCCCCATTGTGACTACACAAAAACTGGCAAGCTAAAGCCGCAGCCTGAGTTAAAACACGGTGCAGTATTGACGTGATTGAAATGCAACACTCCGTATCTTTCTATTTACCTGCGCTAGAAGAAATATTACTTCACAAATTACAGGAAAGTGATCCGTTCCAAGAATGCACAAAGTCGTTTCTGTGAACAGAATACTGTCCAGTCGTGTCACAATTTCCCTACATCAGTTTTTTTTTCTTTTGCCTTCGGTGTTATCTTTGTGGCACAATCAGGATGTTAACGACAGTGTGGGTTTAGTTAGGTTATTCAACAACCTTCATGGCGGAGATGAGACCGAGAAGCTCTCCTTGGTTGGAATGACTGTTCCATTGCAACAGGTTGGTAGTTTTGGTGTATTTGGCAGGACTGATCTGCTGAAGTAGCGACTTATTACTTCTGGTAGTCAATTCATTTATTAATATTACCAACTCGTTTGTTTATTGTGGTATCAGACCAAAACTCCTTAACAGAATGTCAGATGCTTTCAATAATCACCGAGAAGAACCTTTATCAAAGACGAGTGCTTTCATTGCCACTCGGTCTGCCACTTGGCCTAAATCATGAATCATCAAAGCTTTGCAATAATCGACTATTAGTCAAGGGCCACTTGCCACATAGTACAATAGACAAGTAAGAATCAATAACTTGTTAATTCTATTGACTGAAATTCCGCTGATTCATTTTTTTGAGACAGAGACAGGTAGTCTATGTTCACTGTGATTCCAATGAATACTGAAAACTGCTACTTGGCTTGCAATTTCTGGGTGTCCGTCAGTGTCTATCACCGTCTTCTCGTAGTTGAAGTATCTATTGCTCCATCAGGCGCTGCTGAGATGCGTTGCTGCTCAAATTCAGCAATCTCTACTCTCCCTTACTCTGCCCCCTTTGAGCTTCTATTCCGTTCTACAATGATTCTGGGTGCACACAGCCCTCTGCATATCTGTCGAGAATATTCCCTTTGAGCCGGCCGCTGTGGCCGCGCGGTTCTAGGCGCTTCAGTCCCGAACCGCGCTGCTGCTACGGTCGCAGGTTCGAATCATGCCTCGGGCATGGATGTGTGTAATGTGCTTAGGTTAGTTAGATTTAAGTAGTTCTAAGTCTAGGGGACTGATGACTTGAGATGTTAAGTCCCATAGTGCTTAGAGCCATTTGAACCATTTTTATTCCCTTGGAAGCTTTCCTCTACATATTATCACTTTAATGTTTGTCTATCATTCTATCTCCCACTAGAAATTCCTCCATTATGTGCATCGGAAGGTTACCACTGACACCTGTGACATCGACCCTCGGCGCCTTCGTGAAGCGTCAAGAATAAACGTCACTGGCGTGTTTGGTCAGCTGCTGAGAAGCAAACAGCTTTCAGTTGCCTCCGGACTATTATCTCATCCTGTTTGTCATCTGTCTGTTCCACGCGCCTGAAAGCTGTGCCCGCTTCTAGTCACTATCTAATATGTAATTAAAATTATTAACATTTTGTGATCTGAAATGTATGGAAAACTTTAAATGTTTCCTGTCGTCATTACAATATACTGGTATTGTCTCTAGATATACTGCATGTTAACTGAATTGAGATATGTTCGCAAATGGTCATTATAGCTGAATAAACAACCGGCAGGTTTATATGTAAAACGCCTCATGTACGAATCATGTGAATTTTTTCTTTTTTTTCTCCATAACAGACACATTCTTCTGTCTCAACAATTTGTTGCCCGTGTGATCCTCCACTGTATTATGTGAGACATATTTCGATGATAAACGCAGCGAATTTCGCATAGAAGATACTACGGAATTTTGGCTGCAAATGAATGAGAGTCGCTTCTGTTGGAGAACGGCCTCCCTGGAACCGAGAAATTTAATTTAGTACATCTATAAACCCAATATTTGTGAATTATTCACGCAATTTGATTGACATTGCACGGTTACATAGTGGCAGTCTGTCTCGAGTTAAGTCTGCAATTGCAACATTCGTTCTATAACAGCAAGTGACAATACACCAGCAAGGTAAAATACCTGCATCACTTCGTTTGCAATCGACTCACGTTATTCATGCACTGTGCCGCGACGCCAGCAGGCTGCGCATGACTGTGTCATTTCTCTCGTGCAGGAAGGGAATTTGACTGCGTCGGAGGCCGGGGCACGAAGTCGCGACCCTGACTGCACTGCGCGATGATGGATAAAACGTTATCGAGATACTGAAGAATCCAGTACGTATGTGTTAACTGCCTTTTGACTTTTAGCAACACCCGTACAGGATTGTAAACTTGTCAATAAGTCACGGCAAAATCATTTTTTAAACGCGGTGCAGCTGAAACATACTACTGCGTTTACTGGGTCGGTGAATGCGGTTCGGCGCCGGATTCGGTATGCCGGACCACTTAGGAACTGTGCGCCCATCAAGGAGAGACTCCGTAATGAGCATCGACTCTACCAATTAGCATTTGCCGAGGACAATGTCAATCGTGACTGATGGAACGTGGTATTTGTCAAAGAAACGGTACTGTCCTCATCGAATGATTGTCCAATACAAGCATAAATGCCGCAATGTGCTCATTTCAACTTCAAATACATCCATGAGTCCATGAGTCATCTCACAATGGCCGTGTGTCTGTGAAATTTTGGATCTGAATGTAAACTTGCAATACGTCACGTGATAGATGATTTGCTTGATGCTGCCTATTATATTCACATTATGTATAATATTATGGTCCCTCTAGTGTGATACCTATGTCCTAAGAGAGCAATCTGTTTCCAGCAAGCTCTGTCTCCTACACACGTGTCAGCTAAGGAGCAGGATTTTTGTTCTCCATTGACCTCCTCCTGCTTCAAACCTAAGCCCTGTAGAAAACTTATGGACAGAGACAAAACAAGCCATGCGAGAAAACTGTCCCGACGCCGCGTCAAGAACTCGTGATAAACTTTGGAAAGTATGTCACTGTAGCTACCTGGGAGGAGGTGCAGAAAATGGACAGACACTGAAGTTGAATGACTTTGGATGAGATATTAAGTGTCAAAAGACACATGCTGTACCCCTTTGAGGACAGGAAATATCTTAAGAAGAACTATGAACTGATGATTTCTACTGATTAAACAAATTAAACAAGTAACGCAAAAGATGTTGCGCTAAGCCAGATTGTAACTAAAGCTTGTCCCCAGGCGATTGCCTACTGGTCGACATTTAGATACGTCTTAACTCTCTTGACTTCACATTACGAAATGAAGTGCTTTTATTAGGTCTTCAACGCAATGCATGAAGGAGCGCAGTTTTCTTGCGTGTTTTTAGAACGTGATTCCTCACGCATACTCTTGAAATGATGTTAATACTTCTACTACACTCACAAATTAAATACTATTTATTATTATGAACGGATCTGTACGCTCCGTAATGTGACTGGCTCCTGCGTAACGTGGCGAGTAAACTAAATTTCTGCTACTGCCTTTTTTTTATTTTATTTATTTTTATTTTTTTTATTTTTTTTGTGTGAAGTGTACAGGATGGGCGTATGGGCAGGCGGTAAATGTGTTGTCTGCCAAAACTAAGTCCACAGTGCCGTAGCACCGGGAGAAGCGGGAAATGTTCAATGCTACAGGGCGCGCATCCGACTCGCGGGTGAGCAAGAATACGAGAGAGCGAGCCCGGCGACGGGCGGCCGGGTATGTTCGACGCTCCACGCGGCTTCCTCCGCCCTGATTGGTCAGGACCGAGCAAACCGTGCGGGCGACATGGAACTTTCCAGAGCGTTGCCTGCTAAGCGACGCCTGGGGCGGCGTTACCTCGTAAGCACATGAGAGAGGCGCGTGATCAAGGTGCCCTTCCTCGGTGCTGACTTCCTGTTACTAGACCGTGGGACGAAAGAATTTACAGGCAGCTAACACTGCCGGCCGTGGCTTGGCCGCAATGGAAAAATGAAGTTACCGGTTGGAGGCTCATATAATAAAGTAAAATCCCTTATTGTCTGGCTCATCCTTTACACAAGTGTACATTCCACACTTCCGAAGCGTGGATTCCACGTGTAAGTTGACTTGTGCTTATTGATGAATCTTGTTCTGCATGAGGCAACATCTCAAATTCCGTATTGTGAACAAACAATTAATCCTCAAGAGCCTTGGCTGGCTATGTGTGACTTGATCTAACCAGTTTTCCGTAAGTTTGTATTTATGCCGATAATTTACTTCCAGTTAAGAAGACACATATTGCGAAATGTTCGTCTGTTTGTTCGTTTGGTTTTCCAGGCACTATATTCTTCTCCACCATGCATTAAACGCAGGTCAGCAAGGCCCTGAACGAATAGCATTGCCTTTTCTAGAACTAGTGGTAGATATTATCGTGGATATATTGCAGACGACCACGCATTGTTTTATGAGGAAGCGTCACGAATGTCAATCACGCAGGCATTTTTTATGAAACATAAGCAGAGTACATGCGTGTGCCTTACACGTATTGCTAGTTGGAAATCACGTATCGCCTACAATATACACTGACCAGCCAGAACATTATGACCAACTACCTAATAGCCGACAGTCCACCTTTGGCACGGATAACAGCGGCGACCCGTCTTAGCATGGAAGCAGTGAGCCTTGGTCCATCGCTGGAGGGATTTGTCACCACATCTCCACACACAAGTCACCTAATTCCCGTAAATTCCGGGCACGGGGGCGGTGAGCTCTGACGTTCCCGATGTGTTCGATCGGGTTCAGATGTGGTGAGTTGGGGAGGGGGAGAGGGTGTAGCACATCAATTGGAACTCGACGCAGTGTTCCTCGTGCCACTTCATCAGCCGGCCGTGGTTGCCGAGCGGTTCTAGGTGCTTCAGTCCGGAACCGCGCGACTGCTACGGTCGCAGGTTCGAATCCTGCCTCGGGCATGGATGTGTGTGATGTCCCTGGGGTTAGTTAGGTTTAAGTAGTTCTAAGTTCTAGATGACCGATGACCTCAGAAGTTAAGTCCCATAGTGCTCAGAGCCATGTGAACCATTTGAAGGGGTGTACGTGGTCTAAGAACAGTGTACGATACTCCTTCGCTGGCACGGTGCCTTCCACGAGCTGCACTAGACTCATGGATGGCCACGTGAATGTTCCCCGGAGCACAATGGAGCTGCCGCCAGCTTGCATATCCAGCAGTACAGGTATCTAAGAGCTGTTTTCCTGGAATAAGGCAGATTCGCGCCCTCCCGTCGGCATGATTAAGAAGATATCGGGATTGATCAGACCATGCAACGCTCTTCCACCGCCCTAACGTCCAGTGCCGATGGTCACGTGCCCATTTCAGTCGTAGTTGCCGATGTCTTTGTGTTAACATTGGCACATGCATGGGTCGTCAACTGCGGAGGCCCACCATTAGGAGTGTTCAGTACACTGGGTGTTCAGACGCACTTGTACTCTGCTCGGCATTAAAATCTGATGTTAGTTCCGCCACACTTCGCCGCCTATCCTGTTTTACCTGTCTGCCCAACCTACGACATCCGTCATTTATAATGAGGGGTGGCCATACGACCTCACGACGCCTGGACGTGTTTCCCCTTTGGTTTTGCCTCTTGTTGAAGACACTCACCACCGAACTTCTTGAACACCCGACAAGTCATGCAGTTTCCGGGCCATCACAATCTGCCCTCGGTCAAACCCAGGTAGATCGCGCGCCTTCCGCATTCAGCACACGGACAGCACGCTCACGGATACTAGAAGCAACGTGCGTACGGCTCACTAGATGTCATTCCTCGCCAGCTGACGCTGCTGTCGCCTGAATGGGTATATATCGGCAGCAAGTCCATGGTCATAATGTCCTGGATGATCAATGAACGTTTCTGACACAGAGGAACAGACATAAACAATGATCTAGAAGTTCTTAACTTCGGCAACAGCTCTTGACAGAAACATATAATAGGAGAAAATTACTATGTAAATAGCCACAGTAAAAGGAAAAGAAATGATAAATTCATGCCCCCCACCCGGCAATGGAACTGTTTTCTCAGTTCTCAAAAAATTATCAGAAGAGTGAAACACATGACAAAAGAACACGCACACACCCGTAGACGTACATACAGATAAACCCTCAGATCCCAGTCTACTGGAAATATTAGCAGGGGGCCGTTCAGATCTGTTAATCATGGAATACGATGAGTCTCAGGTATGTTGTAGATGGACCTGTCATGAGTTTCTGGCTAGCGGCTTTCCATGCGACGGATTCCCAATTTCCGAAAAAATCTATGTTTAAGTTCTATGCATACCTTCTATATGTGCAACGTTTACTATATTTTTACACAGCCAGCGAAGTTCTGGAGCTAAGATTCTCCGCTACCACGCTGACAGTACGAGTTCAAACCCTGTTCTAACAGAATATCATTAAATAGCATATGTCGTGAAAAATTATTCAAAAAGAGTCATTTTCGCCGTAGTAATTTCATTAATAAACTAATCACTACACCTCACTTTCTTCAAATGTGTATTCCGTTTGTGGTTCGTAGCTAAAATTCCAAATACTTTGACAGCTCCAAAGAGTTTTAATCGACGGACGAAGTATTAGCAGCTGCGGAAGCGTTCCAGACACTGACGAAATTACTCATCCCTAATTTTGACTACAGTTACGTAATTAATACCGTTCAAACCCATCGAAGTAAGTCCGCAGCTCGTGGTCGTGCGGTAGCGTTCTCGCTTCCCACGCCCGCGGTCCCGGGTTCCATTCCCGGCGGGGTCAGGGATTTTCTCTGCCTCGTGATGACTGGGTGTTGTGTCATGTCCTTAGGTTAGTTAGGTTTAAGTAGTTCTAAGTTCTAGGGGACTGATGACCATAGATGTTAAGTCCCATAGTGCTCAGAGCCATTTGAACCATCGATGTAAAATAGATCCCTTGCAGAGCAAAAAGCGAAAGCCCTTTTGAACAAGATTAGTCGTTCCCTCACAGCACAGTATAGTATAACTGCGTCAGGAGGGATATTACCTTATGATTTCTTATGAATGCAAGAACCATCCGTAAAATCTGGTTGGAATTTTCAAATAGGATTCGACGAGTTGCCACGCACAAAAGAGCATAATTGAGACCTGCTTGAAATTAGTGAAGTTCACGAAAGTGCTGCCCGAAGAGGTTTTAAAACCTGTCATTCTTCCGCAAGTGGGACAAGAAAAATTTCTTTACATTATTCGTTCATGAGGAGAAGAGGGCGATCAAATACTCTACTATCAAATCTTTGAAGATGAAAGATAAGTGAGGACCTGCCCGTAAAAATTATCCCACCGAAATCTACTCCACTTTGTCAAACCTGTAATGTTTATTTTTACGGAAAGGTTGAAACTGCCATCAAAAGAATTCAAAATGCTCCCGACTTACTAAAGACTAATAGAGAAATCAGTTCGAGGTGGGATTCCATCAACATACATTTTTTTAAAAAACCTGCATCAGTTTAGTGCATGTGCTTTCAGACGAGTGAACAAATACGCGTGGTTCTCATCGAAGATGATCGAAGAAAGAACGATCTTTTTGAACTGAAACGAACTGTGTTTTCCGGTATCACTTCTGAGAACTCCTTGTGCCTGAAACGCAGTAACTTTAATTATATGCCCGTGGTGCTCAACGAATTTGTGTTTCATTTGCTTCTGCGCCTAATACCATCCGTAATGCTGTTCTCGCGCAGCAAGCGATGCAAGTGATAGCGAGTAAGATGATGCTTTAGTCTATTCTGAAACAAACGGAATGCACAATTCCTGTAATGACTGATGTATTAATGAACTTATTAAGGCGAAAATGAATATTTTTGAATCATTTTTCATAATACGTACTATTTAATAATATCATGTACGATTAAATTAAAAATTGTAAACGAATGGGATTTGAACCAGTACCGCTAACATAGTAGCCGCATTATTCAGCCACTGCGCTATGCTCACTTGGTAGAAACATATCTAAAGCTACAAGTGTAGGAGTACACACAAAACTTCAATATCGATGTTTTCGGAAACCAGGGTGTTAGAGTATACAATATGCTTAGAAGCACGAAAACGTCGAGAGAACAAAACATAGCTACATAAAAGTTACGTTCACAGCCCCCTCTCCTCCACACACCAATTTACAAATTTTTTCATAAGTAACAGGTCTTCATAATGTTTTCGGAATATATTACATCAATATAATTAAAGGATAATGAAGAAAACTCTGTTAACATCAGATTGTAAGATATCTAACATGAAAAGCATGGATAAAAAGGCAATAGTTTCAGTTTAGCCTCACATTTCGATAAATATATGTAATCTACTATTTAAAAAACCTGATTGGAGCAAAATACCTACTGTACTACAAACGCTAAAAGGTCATACAAACAGCAGTATGTGATGTTACGACATATGTTTTATCGATAATGTTATGAACAGGAATACCATAATTCCACAATAGTGTATACTATCAGGCGAAATTTTTAATTGTTGTTGACGATGCTGAAAATTCATATATAAATGTATGGTTGTTAAAGATTGACATTGATTGATAGAGTTGCTAGATGTTCTACTGAGGAATATCGTGCCAGATTCTGTCCAAATGACCCGTTAGATCAGGGCCGGCCAAACGCTGCACAGTGTGCAGACGTGCGGAAGTGCTGCACATGTGCGCACTTGTGCGACAGCGAGCGACAGCGACATCTGTCATTAGACATGTGTCCTAAATGAACGGCGGCGGCTCCACTTCCCTGTCTATGTGGTACAAGCAAGAGCTTGTTTGTGAAAGATTTTTCTCGGTGATGAAAATGAATAGCTCAAGGTTTCGATCAAGCATAAGAGATGAAAATCTTCGCAACTGCTTGCGTTTGTCAATGAGCCGTGCTTTTGTGGCCGATATTAACTATATCATTTCTCATGACCAGTGATAAACGTGTTCGGATTTATTCCTTTCATAATTAAATTTTTTTTTACTAATTGTGCTTTATTGCCTCACTCTGCTCCATGTTACATTATTATCAGGAAAATTGGTCATTAAACCGATTGTTCCAATGTATACTTACATTTAGAGGTTTTTATTAATGTGTGAAGGGCTACGCTCAGCTGAAGTCGATAAAACATAACATTCATCAAATTGTCGGTTATTATGCAGATTTCAGACGGAACTGATGAAAGATATAGCAATAACGGTATGGAAATAACAGGTGATCATCGAGAGGTCTGCGGTTGTCATTCTCTTCAGAGATCAGTAAGACAGAAATTATGTGGGTGCATTAGTTTAATGTTATTTGAAATCATGAATAAGGTTCGTTGGAAGTCGCTATTTTTTTTTACTTTATTGTTATTTTAAAGCCTGTACAACAGGCAGGCTGTCAGCAGCACACTATGCTGCTCTTCAGCCATAGAATAGACAAGCAGTAGAAACAGGAGAAAACATAAAAGTTACAAAAGGTGGGCAATAAAAACGGAGACACAGAGAGACACACACGGAGCCGTTCACACTCGTCGAGAATCCACACTGCTAACAGATGAGACGACGCACAAACACTGAAGATGACGATGGCACTGGTGAACGAGGGAGTGCGACGGTGAACACGGAACACTAAACATGACGGCACACACGAAACACTGATGGCGGTGATCTCCGGCGCGCGAATGTCCACTTAGCGTGTGCGAGTCCGGGGACCTGCCAAGAGGTGAACAGGGGTGAGGTGGGGGAGAGGGGGGAAAAAGGATGCCAATGGCGGAGGAGACTGGGGCAGGAGGAGAGGGGCAGGGGAGGGGAGGCCCGGGGGAGGAGAGGAGAGAAAAGGAGGAGGGAGGGAAAAAGGGAGAGAAGGGAGGGAGGGTGCCCAGAGGAGCAGGCACAGGAGGAGGGCGGGAGAATCAAAGTTGGTAGGAGGGGTAGATGGAGGGGAGGAGGGCATCATCAGGGAGGGGGAGCTGGCGAAGTCGCTAAGTGCTCTCTTTCTTAAATACTAGATCAAAAACATTACACGTATTTACGTGCCGTCAGTCAAGCTGCCCTAATAAAAACCCACGGTTGTTAACTGTATTGCTTGTCTTACTGGGTTACACTGTTAACATAAAAGTAGACGTCTCAATGAGCAGACTGTGACAGTAATGTTTAATACGCGAAATACATTCCCATGGTTGGCTTGCAAGCTGTGGAAAGAGCACAAGAATTCGCCGGTACAGAGTATCCCAGCAAGTGGATAAAGCGACATCTGTGCGTAGAAACATGCACTACGTGAACGCTGAGGGCTGCGGCGTGCACGCTGTGACCCGGAAGTTGCACATGTGCAGGAGCACCGCAAGCGTGCAGAATTTCTGGCCGGCCCTGCGTTAGATCGTCAAAATCGCGAGCTGGTTGGTAGACTCTGCCCATAATACCCCAAACTTTTTCAATTGAGGAGCGATCCAGCGACCTTGCGGGGCAAGGTAGGGCTTGGCAAGTACGAAGACCAGCAGCAGAAACTCTCGCCGTGTGCGAATGGGCATTACCTTGCTGAAATGTAAGCCCAGGATGGCTTGCCATGAACTGAAATGGCACCCCAGATCATCACTCCTGGTGATCGGACCGTACGGCAGGCGACAGCAGGTTGCTATCCCACCGCTGCACGGGATGTCTCCATAGACGTCTCCAGCCAAGAATGTTATAGACTGGAATCGAGCCCCCTTCGAAGTGAGCCTCGATGACCAGTGAAGACGTGTCTGGAGACGCCCCAGTCAGCAATGGGATACCAACCTGTCCGCTACCCACCATACCGCCCGACAGCCAGGGGTAATTGTCTGGGGGTGCCATTTCTTTTCACAGCAGGACCGCTTTACTTCACCCGCTGCACCCTTACAGCACTCCAGTACGTCGACGATATTCTTCGCCTCGTTTTTATGCCCTTTAGGCAAGCCATCCTTGGCTTACATTTCAGCATGATAATGCCCTCCCGCAGTTTCTATTGCCTGTGTTCGTGCTTTCCAAACACTCCCTTGTCTTGCAAGGTCGTAGGATCTCTCTTCAGCTGAGAACGTTTGGAGCATTATGGGCAGGTCGCTCCAACCAGCTCGAGATTTTGACGATATAACGAGTCAATTGGACAGATTCTAGCACGAAGGAAGACACTGAACAACTCTGTCAATCAATGCAAACCAAATGACTGCTTCCATAAGAGCTAGATGTTGACCAACGCTTTGGTTCAAATGGCTCTGAGCACTATGGGACTCAACTGCTGAGGTCATTAGTCCCCTAGAACTTAGAACTAGTTAAACCTAACTAACCTAAGGACATCACAAACATCCATGCCCGAGGCAGGATTCGAACCTGCGACCGTAGCGGTCTCGCGGTTCCAGACTGCAGCGCCTTTAACCGCACGGCCACTTCGGCCGGCGACCAACGCTTTATTGACTTTCTCAGTTTATGAAACTCTTTCTCTGTTTGCCTGCACTTGCGTATCACATGTACCGATTTCCGTCGCATTCGGGACACGTCGATTGTTTTCTTTTTTTTGCACCTAGAATGTATTAATACACTGAAGAGTCAAAGAAACTGGTACACCTGCCTAATATCGTTTAAGGCCCCGGCGAGCACGCAACACGACGTGGCACGGACTCGACTGTTGTCTGAAATAGTGCTGGAGGGAACTGACACTGTGAATCCTGTAGGGCTGTTCACAAATCCGTAACAGTACGAGGAGGTGGAGATCTCTTCTGAACAGCACGTTGCAAAGCATCCCAGATATGTTCAATAATGCCATATGCATTGAGGTTGATGGACATCATGTTCAGCATTTATTGCATTAATGAGGTACTTACAGGTAATCACGCTGTAACAGCATGCGTTCACAGAAATAATAAGTTTACAAAGGTACGTGTATCGCACTGGAACAACCGAAATAAAATTTTCAAACGTACCTACGTTCTGTACTTTAATTTATGAAACCTATCTGTTACCAACTGTTCGTCTAAAATTGTGAGCCATATGTTTGTGACTATTACAGTGCCATCTATCACAAAGCGACAACAGTGGTCCAACTAAAACATTCATATTTCTTTACGTACTACACGAATATGTAATAAAAATGGGGATTCCTATTTTTAAAAAACGCAGTTGATATCCGTTTGACCTACGGCAGCGCCATCTAGCGGGCCAACCATAGCGCCATCTGGTTTCCTCCTTCAAGCTAGACAAGTTTCGTTCTTTGTAGTTTTTTCGTTTAACGCTTATTTCGTGAGATATTTGGTCCGTTCACGATCAATGGACCACCCTGTATGCACTTCACACGTATATATTGTGTATGATGTAATCTTCTTATGTTCCTCTATGATATATTGTACTAGTTCCTCTCTTACTACTACATTTGTGTGATACTGTATAGACAAATTTTTCAGTATAATCTCTGTCATATGCAAAAATCATCCTGAAAAATTCTGGCCGGAGAGGCCGTGGGGTAGTGAAACAGGTCTATCGGGAGTTTGTTATTTGCATTATTGGAATTTGTACATACTTGGGATGTCTGAGACGGTAAATAACAATTCTGAATTGCTTGTTATTCGCATGCAGTCTTTGGTCAGAGTAGCTGCGTCGTTAGAAGATGTACTTGTTTTGTCATCGCTGATTGCCACCGCGGAGCGCGGCAGTTCTATCGTTCGTGAAGTAATGAATCAGTTGCCGAGCAAAGGACTGGTTGCAATGTAGACGTCAAGTTAAGTGCATCTGTGTTTAAATAAAATGATTTGTATTTGAATATTGTGAAACAGAGGAGAAAGATTCGATCAGTGATTTAGAATGAAGTGAGATGTAATGAGATTAGAAAAGAATATGAAGAGGAATGAAGGTAATATTTTGTATTTAGTTGTACTGCAGTCTCGTATAGTTTGGAACCATTGTTGAATGAGACATCCATATCACGGAACCTTTGATTTTTCATTAAAGATTGAGTAACTTCCTCTATAACGTATTTTTCATTTTTATTAATTATTTGTCTAACTTATTTGAGAGTAAGGGTCTGATATCAGTGTTGACCTTTGTTAATATTAATGAGTGTTGCAACGTGAACTTCATACAAGTAATAATATGCCAGACAATTTAAGAACAGTTTGTTAAGAGCATTGTCCATACCCTCGACCCAACCCATTTTTATTTCAAGACTGTTGTCTGTAATCTTGAAAAAAGCTCTCAGCAAGTGTCATTACAAATTTGCAGTTGCCACACAGAGAGCGGCAAGAACCGCGTTTCCACGCAATTGCATTACGAGGTAAGATGTTTGCATTTCAGGCTCAGTTTACTACGAAAATTATCAATGGACAGGGATCATTTCATCAACAGCATTATTAGGCAGATCATTACCACACAGGGACTACTTTTTTCAACTAAAGAGATTAATAGTACATTTCATTTTGCACATTTTTAGAAAAATTATAAAACAGGGCCAAATTAGTGTTGTACCCTCGCAGTCAGATATATTTGGTTTCTCTCGAAGTTGGAAATGCAGAAAGTCAACCAAAGTTACACAAGAGCAAAGTTACAACCAACCTACCCAGTAAGATTTCAAAATCAAACGAAAATAATATTTGAAGGAAACTTTCAAGGTAAACCCAACAGAGAGGCAGTTCCGACGTTGCAACTCATAACGGGAACAAAGTTTAGAAAAATCAAGCCACGTTTATTACATTTGTTGATCTAGAGCACGAGGAGATTAGTGTTTAACGCCCTGTCGATAACGGGGTCATTAGAGACGGAGCACAAGATCGCATTAGAGAAGGATGTAGAAGAAAAGCGACCGTACCCTTTCGAAGAAACAATCCCAGGATTTGCCTTTAAGTTATTTAGGGAAATCATAGAAAAGCTAAATCATCTAAATCAGCTCTTGAGTGCGAGTCCAGTGTGCTAAACACTGCGCTACGGCGGGGTCAGGGATTTTCTCTACCTCGTGATGACTGGGTGTTGTGTGATGTCCTTAGGTTAGTTACGTTTAAGTAGTTCTAAGTTCTAGGGGACTGATGACCACAGATGTTAAGTCCCATAGTGCTCAGAGCCACTGCGCTACCCCTCTCGGCTACTGGCCTAGAAGAAGAGTCGAAGAATGTAAAACGTTGCAAGATGCTAGAAACTTCCGAGAAAAATAGGACAAAGCTATAATGAATGACGGATAATAGGCCTATACAATATGTACAAGTACTGAGAAGGATAAATAAGAATGGAAGCCCAAGATGGAAGTCATCGGATTGAAAAGGATGTAAGACAGGGATACAGTCTATCGCCCCTGTTGTTCGATCGATATATTGCAGAAACAATGATGGAAATAAAAGATACGTTAAGAAAAGGTATTAAAATTCAAATTGAAAGGATATAAATTGTAAGATTCGCTGGTGACATTGGTATCCTCAACCAAAGTGAAGAAGAATTACAGTCTAAAGGATTGAGAGTACATTGAAGATAGACTAAAAGTAATGAGGAGTAGCAGAAGCGAGAATAGCAATAAACTTAACATCAAAATTGGTGATCACGAAGTAGATGACTTTAAGAATTCCGTTACCTTAGAAGTAACGCAACACTGCACAGACGAAGGAAGGAGGTCATAAAAAGCAGACTAGTTGACTCAAAGAGGGCATTCCTGACCAAAAGGTCTACTGGTATGAAACATCAGCCCTTCCTTGAGGGACGAATTCGTAAGAATGTACGCTTAAAGCACAGTGTGCGCTTTTACGTAAGTGAATTATGGACTGTTATAAACGAGAATCAAAGGGCTTGACGTGTTGTACAAAAGAAGGATATTGAAAAGTAAATGGATTGATATCATTAGACATGAGGAGGTTGTACGCAAAATCGGTGTGCAAAGATTATATGTAGAAAATACTGTCAGGAAAAGGGTACAAAATGATTGGTCATGTCTTAAGAGATTTGCGAATAGCTTCTATAGTACGAGATGAAGCTTTAAAGTGTAATAATTGTGGAAGAAGAGACAGGTTGGAATACGCCCAACAAATAATTGAGGACGTGGGATATAAATGCTACTCTGAGATTAAGAAGTAAGCACAGGAGAGAAATTGGTAGCGGGTCACATCAAACCATTCAGTAGATTGATGATTCAAAAATAAATAAAAAAATTAAATACATCGAAAGTAGCCATCAGTACTTAAACTGGTGTGGTTTTGACTACGTTAATATATGTAAGTCGAACTGTGATGTATTTTATTAAGTAATCAAACCAGAACCGATGCTGTAGGCTGCCACAATAAATTTAGTTTTCTCTATCAGCAGTGAAACATCGTGCTCTCGAGAACACGACGGTTTTTCGTTTCTCGTCACCTACGCTTAATCAGCTGCAAGTATGATTATGTAATGAACCACATAAGCCGCTACATATCAACTTCAATTCAGTAACATACGTGCGAATCGCTGTGTCACGACGATTTTACATTACCAGATGTATGTTTCGCACTATTTTTGTAGCGATTCCTTTAGCTACCGATATATGGAATGTTTTCTGACAATGGAGCGCAGAGAGCGGCAATGTTACAACGGTTAACAACTTTTGTTACCACCTACAACTCAGTCCATAACTTATGGTTTATCTGTGGGGACCCATGCATTGAGCCTCATTATAGTTGCTCCGCTACAGTTGCAGGAGTGGTAGGGAGGTTTGGGGGGAGGGATCTAATTAAAACCCTTGTTAGCGCTTAAGAGTTGAGCTGCAGTTTCTGTCGTAAACTCTGAGACATTATCAAGAGTCGCTCGTGAACGATGACCTGGAGACGTGATACACTTATACTGGTGGGCGAATGAGTGGCGCCGAGGGTCTAAGAAGACTTCCTCATTAGGTGTTAACTGGTGCAAACTAACTTTAAATTAGACGTCCAAGAACGAAATTGACGTATCCTTCCTACACCAAGCACGCTGTATCAGCGGAATTGTTGAACAGGGAATGCATTTAAATACCCTCGTAATAGATAATAAAGCTGAACCGGAAAACTAGCATAATGGGACATCACTGTAATTACTTTATGAATTTTACTGCCCTATTTAAATTTTTTGTTCTTTAATGCGATCTTATATGTTAAATATCATTATGAGATATACAGGGTGATTCAAAAAGAATACCACAACTTTAAAAATGTGTATTTAATGAAAGAAACATAATATAACCTTCTGTTATACATCATTACAAAGAGTATTTAAAAAGGTTTTTTTTCACTCAAAAACAAGTTCAGAGATGTTCAATATGGCCCCCTCCAGACACTCGAGCAATATCAACCCGATACTCCAACTCGTTCCACACTCTCTGTAGCATATCAGGCGTAACAGTTTGGATAGCTGCTGTTATTTCTCGTTTCAAATCATCAATGGTGGCTGGGAGAGGTGGCCGAAACACCATATCCTTAACATACTCCCATAAGAAAAAATCGCAGGGGGTAATATCAGGGCTTCTTGGAGGCCAGTGATGAAGTGCTCTGTCACGGGCTGCCTGGCGGCCGATCCATCGCCTCGGGTAGTTGACGTTCAGGTAGTTACGGACAGATAAGTGCCAATGTCGTGGCGCTCCATCCTGCTGAAATATAAATTGTTGTGCTTCTTGTTCGAGCTGAGGGAACAGCCAATTCTCTAACATCTCCAGATACTGTAGTCCAGTTACAATAGCACCTTCGAAGAAAAAGGGACCAAAAACTTTATTGGCTGAAATGGCACAGAAAACGTTCACCTTAGGCGAGTCACGTTCATACTGAGTTTTTTTCCCGCGGATTCTCAGTGCCCCATATACAGAAATTGTGACGGTTGACTTTCCTGTTAGTGTGGAAAGTTGCTTCATCACTAAACATCTGTTGAGCGGTCGCCATATTAGCATCAACTGACGCTGACGCCTAGTCAACAGCGCCTCAAGCGAAGAAATGTACAACTAAATGAAACTTTACAGCTCCCTTCATTCGCCGACAGATAGTGCTTAGCTCTGCCTTTTGTCGTTGCAGAGTTTTAAATTCCTAAAGTTGTGGTATTCTTTTTGAATCACCCTGTATTTTTGTTTGAAGTTAACGGTGTTAACAATTTCAGAAGCTCTACAAAGAGAGACATGTTGACTTAAAATCATACAAACTTCTTTTGCATGTCCAGTTGATTTGACTGAATGTAATGATGCCGATACTGTATGAATAGGTATATGTGATTTCAAGTTGAGGAATAACATGGCCGCTGTCTGAAGTCAAATAAAGTACACTCTTTGACATAAAACTCGACCGGCGGCCGGCCGCTTCAGAGGCTAAGTCCGCGCCGATCGCGACATGGGACAATAAAACTGGCCAACTCGCTAATTCTCTTAAGTCCGGTTATCTGCACAATCTGGCAACACTGCAGACTGCGGCACTTCCTGGAGGAAAACTTGTCCCATGATAGAGAAACACTAGGCTGATTGCGCCTGTGGTCTAGCGGTAGCGTGCGTTGTTTCTGTTCGTAATGTCAGTGGATCGAGAGCAGCTGGCATAAAATACACTCCTAGAAATGGAAAAAAGAACACATTGACACCGGTGTGTCAGACCCACCATACTTGCTCCGGACACTGCGAGAGGGCTGCATAAGCAATGATCACACGCACGGCACAGCGGACACACCAGGAACCGCGGTGTTGGCCGGGGAATGGCGCTAGCTGCGCAGCATTTATGCACCGCCGCCGTCAGTGTCAGCCAGTTTGCCGTGGCATACGGAGCTCCATCGCAGTCTTTAACACTGGTAGCATGCCGCGACAGCGTGGACGTGAACCGTATGTGCAGTTGACGGACTTTGAGCGAGGGCGTATAGTGGGCATGCTGGAGGCCGGGTGGACGTACCGCCGAATTGCTCAACACGTGGGGCGTGAGGTCTCCACAGTACATCGATGTTGTCGCCAGTGGTCGGCGGAAGGTGCACGTGCCCGTCGACCTGGGACCGGACCGCAGCGACGCACGGATGTACGCCAAGACCGTAGGATCCTACGCAGTGCGGTAGGGGACCGCACCGCCACTTCCCTGCAAATTAGGGACACTGTTGCTCCTGGGGTATCGGCGAGGACCATTCGCAACCGTCTCCATGAAGCTGGGCTACGGTCCCGCACACCGTTAGGCCGTCTTCCGCTCACGCCCCAACATCGTGCAGCCCGCCTCCAGTGGTGTCGCGACAGGCGTGAATGGAGCGACGAATGGAGACGTGTCGTCTTCAGCGATGAAAGTCGCTTCTGCCTTGGTGCCAATGATGGTCGTATGCGTGTTTGGCGCCGTGCAGGTGAGCGCCACAATCAGGACTGCATACGACCGAGGCACACAGGGCCAACACCCGGCATCATGGTGTGGGGAGCGATCTCCTACACTGGCCGTACACCACTGTTGTTCGTCGAGGGGACACTGAATAGTGCACGGTACATCCAAACCGTCATTGAACCCATCGTTCTACCATTGCTAGACCGGCAAGGGAACTTGCTGTTCCAACAGGACAATGCACGTCCGCATGTATCCCGTGCCACCCAACGTGCTCTAGAAGGTGTAAGTCAACTACCCTGGCCAGCAAGATCTCCGGATCTGTCCCCCATTGAGCACGTTTGGGACTGGATGAAGCGTCGTCTCACGCGGTCTGCACGTCCAGCACGAACGCTGGTCCAACTAAGGCGCCAGGTGGAAATGGCATGGCAAGCCGTTCCACAGGACTACATCCAGCATCTCTACGATCGTCTCCATGGGAGAATAGCAGCCTGCATTGCTGCGAAAGGTGGATATACACTGTACTAGTGCCGACATTGTGCATGCTCTGTTGCCTGTGTCTATGTGCCTGTGGTTCTGTCAGTGTGATCATGTGATGTATCTGACCCCAGGAATGTGTCAATAAAGTTTCCCTTCCTGGGACAATGAATTCACGGTGTTCTTATTTCAATTTCCAGGAGTGTATTTTTATAGCCTCTTCTGTCTGAATGCTGAAGACGTGAATGTAATGGTAGCGCAGATTCAATCTATTTCGCTTTCTGACACACCGATATCAAAATTTTATCCAGTAACGATTTTGCGGCAGATTTCCTGCAGACTGTCCTCCTCTGGACGCCGTATGCGGCAAAGCTCCGGGATCCATTTGCTGGCTACCGGCAGCGGCCGTGGCGACAGCAGCGGCGCTGCACTCCCCCGTTCTTTATCGAAAGCGCCTGCTCCCGCTCATCGCTTTTGATGATTTAAAACGCTTTATTATTAAATGTTGCTCCACAGAAAATTTCTACGATTTCCATTCACGCTCAAAAGCAACGGAGACAGACGCCCTGATTAGTAGGCGGGTATTATATTAACATTAATCGGCAAGAGCTGAGTATGGCCCGAAATTAATTTTATAGACTGGGACGAAATTAAACCACCTCGCTACATTCGATGAATTTATAAATGCTTCATACCTCGTTTCTTTTCCTTTCAAACTCAATTATTTGTGCAACTTTTGGTCAATGTTCGGATGTTTTCGTCAAGCCGGGGTGAGCGTCTGTGGTGTAAAGTGTATTACAGTTCTTGTTTCATTCCTTATGGTAACTCTATGCGATAAACTGTGTGAATACCTTGCAATGCATGCTCTGTAGCAGTGCAGGAACACTGCACATTTGGAGTTCCATGTATGGGTTCATGAAGTATTTAATGTTGATCGGAAGTGATAGTTAAGGTCATCGGATTTAGACCAGAAAAATTTGTCGTTTTGGAGGTTTCAGAGAACGGAAAGGAATTGCTAACGCCGGTGTTAGAAAACGTCTACAGTTAAATGCTATTGCAAAAATTTAGAAGAGGGGAACTATATTAATCAACATGTGCACTTCATAAACAACCTTCTGACATGTTAGACCTATATGACGAACAAAACTCAAATTTATATCGTTGACAGTCGCTTTGAATCTTTTCAGGATCTATTTTACAGTGAAGCACCTTGGCATTTGCAAAGCAGACATCCATGATATTAACTTAATTTACTAAGTCGAATCGGACGAAGATTGATGTTTAAAGGCATTCTTCAGATTTCGTATAAAGAATTTTTACTAGCCGTTTGCAACTCCATTAATTAAAATGGAATATAAAAGGTTGTAGTCAGCGGCTTCCACCGAGATTGGAACTGCTATGTCATACAGTGCGACCACCACAGCGCACATGGGAACCTCTTTTTTTTATTTTGCTTTTTTCTTTTACTTTTTTTGACGATTACCCCTTTTTTTCTCTCTTATTTTAAAGCCCCTTAGGAAAATGGCAATAAAAAAAGAAACTAAGTGCCACCGCCACTTTTCATCCTATAACAAAAAAAAAAAAAAAATCTGGTCCACTTCAGGCGTTGGCTCCTGACTAAACCTACCCCAAGAGCTGCCTATATACCAGGGGAAATATGGGAATTCAAGGTTAGGGCTATCATTACAAACAAAACAAAATCTTCCTTTTTCTGAATTTTATTTTTATTTTGATTTTTGTTTTGTTTATTTTTGTTATGTAATTGATCAGACGCCTTCTGCGCCCCGCTGGTAATATGTTGAGTCACGTCTCTTCTCGAAATTGGTGTGTTCCGTTCAGTAGTTCAGAAATGTTCATTGGTTCAAACTGGAAACCTTCTTCACTCTTGGCTTAACACATTCCAGCTGCGAGGCGGGTCGTGGAAAGCACTCCCAAGGAAGTTCGAGAAAAATTGTCTGTATTTTGGGTGGCGGACAACGACATAATGACGGTCGTTGAGGTATGTCCAAAAATCGAGTACAGAGTCTACAGTTTGTCCAACTAGGTAGTGAATGGCATGTCCACGAATCCAATTCACAGCATTGGTCTTTGTCTGAGGAAAATAGTCACGTCCCGGAACTAATAATGAAAGGGGAGTATTCACGAATGTCAAGTGAATTTAGCGAGGTAACGCCGGCCTACACCCGGAAGTAAATGCACTATCAGAGTGTTGACAAATACTTGCTACGACGCTGCCATTTCTCGGTTCTCTTACGAGGCAGCTCTTCAGCGAAATGCTTGCCGTGATTCTCCGATACGGTCCTTCAGAGTGGAGACGCGCGCGCACGTTTGGTTTTTATGCGGCGTTCTCCCCTGATGGTTTCTGACGTCGCCTTGTGGGCTATGTCTACATTTGAGACATTCAATTATCATTAATCCAGAATGATACAAGTTTCAGCTTCCGGCGTGGAAGAAGGCTGTTGACGCCGACATTATATCATTTCAACGTAGGGAAAGCAAAACGGGTCATTCAATGTTTCTCATTCAACATAAAGCATGTGAGATAATTTTCCGTAACGTTCATAATCATCTAAAAATACAAACGAAGTAAAAATACATCTGAAGCTTATTCGAATTGAATATAATGTAAGATACCAAACGCTTTGCACCTCGATGTCGAATTTGTCCACGTGCAATCTTTTGCAGCATACAAAAAGAATGTCATGATTACCACGAGAATGAAGAAATATGTTGGTACGGATGGAAGCAAGAAGAGACGGTTCGCAGGAGTGCTTCTGTAAAGTTTGGAAGGTAGGAGACGAGCTACTGGCAGAAGTAAAGCTGTGAGTACCGGGCGTGAGTCGTGCATCGGTAGCTCAGTTGGTAGAGCACTTGCCCGCGAAAGGCAAAGGTCCCGAGTTCGAGTCTCGGTCGGGCACACAGTTTTAATCTGCCAGGAAGTTTCATATCAGCGCACACTCCGCTGCAGAGTGAAAATCTCATTCTGGTTAGTTCTGGATGTTTGCAGAGAAAAGGAAAAGTCGGTACTTCTCGCTAGTGTAATATAATGTGAACCAGCAACTACCCTTTCCTTAGAACACGACTCAAGCAGGTCCCCAAGTAGGTACCAAGGCACTGCTGCATTCTGTTCCCTGACATTGCTCTGATGACGGTTAATGCAGATAGTTCCGATTATGAAATACAAAACGTATTGCAGGTTAGTTCCTAGGATAGTAACATTAAATTTGCGTTGTAGACGGCACATGAACGTGACGACTATCCATATTACTCATCAATATAAAAAGACAATATTATGGGAATTTAGCAGTATTACTCAACATGAATTCTGAAATTGGTTGACTGACCGCACAGGTGCTAAACGTCGTCAAGAGTATACGATGGCCTAATCGCATTAGGAATATGAAGATCGTCTTCGACAGCTCGCAACTTTCACATTGCTATCTCCACCCTACTCCAGACAGCCCTCGGTGGAGTTGCACTAAGTTGCCGTTGCAATGTAAGGCCTTCAAACCGACAACAGACCACATATTGAAAAATACAAGCGAGTTCTCCTGCAGCGTAAGCTTATTGTAACTAATCTAAAAATTATTGGACAGGAACATTGTCCTATTCAAAAAAAGCTGTCTAACAGGTCCTCTAATCGCTCCTTGGTACAGTCGTTTGACTATTGAAAATGGTTCCAACAAGTCACCACTAGAAAACACTGCTCTGTACCGCAATAACTCAAGATGTAAAGTAATACCACGGTACTACAAATATCAGGGAACACCTTATCACAGATAAGACTGTCCTTAAGGCTTGTAAGCTCACATTTATTACAATAAATGACATACCTGAAATGTTACCACTCTCATTATTACGTCAGATTGGTAATGCACGTAGTAAGTTCGTCGTATTCATGATTTCCTCTTCAAAGTAACATACCGTACTTATTATTTAACACAAAATGACATTAAAAATTTAAGTTATTTACTAGCAGCTAGTTGAGAATATGTATGAACTTCAAATGACACGACGAAAAGTCTTGTTCCGCATATGGATTCAAACCCAGCTCATGCAGACTGAGCAAAGATTTCGTTACTGACGGAAACTAACAGTCATTCCTGATTAAGCATACGGAGAGTGATATACCTCGATTTTAGACAGTATCAGTTAGCAAATACCAACTTTAAATTGCATAACGCAAACATGTTTAACAGACGCGAATTCCTACCCAGCATCTATTGTCCCTGTTAACAACTACGAGAGATGTTAAATATTGCTTCTTCACAAGTAACTTACTTGAAATGCCGTGAGGTAAAGCTTTGTGTTGGACACGGATTCGAACCCAGAACCTAATCGTATTGCTATCTAAGCACAGTCAAATGTGACATATCGGATTTTCGCGGCAGTAGCTAGATGTTTTAACTGAAATGACGAGACGAAACATTAATTTTTTCCTTCCCAGGACTCCTACCCGGCACCTATCGCTGTTATATTCTAGAGAAAACGAACGTTAAATATGGGTTTGTTGCGCCAGCAGTGATATGTGAGCGTGTTTGAACTAGAAATAATATGACGAAGAGTTCAGCGCTCACTGGGCTGGTTCAAATGGCTCTGAGCACTATGGGACTCAACTTCTGAGGTCATTAGTCCCCTAGAACTTAGAACTAGTTAAACCTAACTAACCTAAGGACATCACAAACATCCATGCCCGAGGCAGGATTCGAACCTGCGGCCGCAGCGGTCTTGCGGTTCCAGACTGCAGCGCCTTTAACCGCACGGCCACTTGGGCCGGCCCGCTCACTGGGAATAGAGCTCCACACATATCGTTGTTGACTACACACAAAGAGACGTCAGCTACCGAATTTTTCTCCACCAGCTGCTCAGAATAACATCTTGAACTTACAGTCATCTCACAAATAGTTCTGTGTCTCACTGGGAGTTAAAAACGTCAGATATCGTCAGTGTTGACAACGAATGAAAATACATTAAAAATCAAAATTCTTATCCACCAGCAGATAGGTGTTCTCATGCTAGAGCTTGATAATACATAATTAAATCTTTAGTGCCGGCCAGGATTCGATCCCATTCACGCGTAATATGTGGAGATGTTAAGGAATCTGCAGTTTTGAACAAACAACAAATTGTAGCCGAGCTGTATTGTCACGAAGGGATCAAATTCCGCGTTAAGGGCGGTCTGAGTTGCATTCCCAGTTCAGAACCAATCTTATCGACATACAGAAGCTCAGATAAAAGATGGAATAAGTGTCCTGTGACCATACATAGCGTTTGTTTCGTCACTTGAAATAAATAACTAGTATAAGAAAGGTTACTGGTGATAGAGTTTCTACATGTCGCCACTCCAGACTTTATTGTGGTTCAACCTACCGTCTACTTGGTAGAGAAGGAAAATCATCTTTAACGTGAATTTTCAGACCACACTGCCATTACACCTTCTTCACTTGGTGTAGCCAGGAGAGAATGGACTCTGTCTCTCCCTATCTAAAATCATTGACAGAAGTGGGAATCCAACCCAGACCATAGGTATAACAACCTACCATCCGTCCAACAGACCACGAAATCCTCTTCTCTCATATTTCTATCGTAGCGCCGTTGCGCCACACTGGATGACAATTCTGACACACAGGCGTCCTGTAGTAATTTGCACCATGTTCAGTAAATTCATTTACTTGGTTGACCAAACCACCATGAACTAGCTGCCTCGGCTACCCAGTGCATACATTCCACTCTATATTTTGTAATCACCGAAATAAAATCACGTAACTGCCACCTACACAGAACTGCCAACAGTGTAGGATGCAGAAGTTTAAATAGGAAGTGTTCCTTTCCACTTGAGCTATTCTGTTGCGCCATCTGTTTGTAGAAAACGTCGTTCAGTAAAAAGAAAAGCTGTAACTGTTTGTCTCTCAGAAGTCAAGACCTGGCCATATGCATAATCTCACAGTGCTGTGGAATCAAAAAGTTCTGGAGGAATAGTTGTCGAGCTCTGGAGCTGTTGTAGCTACGTGTCAGCTAGTAGCGTAGATAAGATGTCGCGAGTTCGAATACATTCAGTGCTACATTTTTTAAAACGCAATTCAGCTGTCTGCAGAAGTTGTCAATCTAATGGAACTTTGAACATACTTCCCTTCACTTCTCAACCCAAAGTAGTCGCATGTGGAAAAAGGGCTAACTACTGTGACATTTTGTTCTGTTCAGGTTTAATAGACAGCAGGCAGCAGATGTATCTCGAAGATGTGTAGGGAGAGCGCATCGTGCCATAATATGTCAGAAAAGTATTTTCTACATTAGCTGTCGTGTGGTAGTGAGATTTTATTCTTCTTCAAACTTTTTTTGACAGCTTTAACTCAGAACAAGTTTTCTACATGCATGTAATCAATAAACTGCACGTGCATTGTCATACTGTCATAGATAACATCAGAGAATTCGCATATATCGTTGATGATTAATTTCTCTCTCATGTTTACTATTGTTTTAACAACACTAAAGGAAACCTTACGAAAATTGTGCACTGTATTATAAGAAATGAAATAAAACTAACCACGATAACCTTACGACGAAAGTATGTTTTAATAAAACCGAGTATCTGTACAAAAATGTGCCTCTATCGACACGAATTAGTAAAATACTACTCACTTTGATTTTGATTGGGTCTGTGTTTCATTGGTATGCTGTGTCGTACTCAAGAGGTATGCAAATGTGGCATTTCATAAATATAGTTACGTATTCCTAGAAACCCAAAATTCGCTTGTCATCAGCGGAAAGAGGCGTTGCCTGTTGTGCAGCATTGTAAGTTTTTCAACATTGCACTATGAGCCGAAAGTATTTTCTTGCGATTTCCTTATTGATGTTTGATCCGACTCCTTGTAGCTCTTTCACAGAAGGGATAAAAACGTTGCAGTCAGTGAGACTGGAACTGCAAACCATAACAAACGCTTTTCCACAGGTCAGCACGTTACACATCCATGCGAGAGGCAGGATTCGAACCTGCGACCGTAGCAGTCGCACGGTTCCGGACTGCGCGCCTAGAACCGCGAGACCACCGCGGCCGGCTCCAAAGGTAAATATGTGGGTCCGAATCCTGATCCAGTACAAAAATATTCATAATTTCATTTCGAGCTCTAACAAATGCACACCCACCTGCTAGTGAAGATTAACGCGCATTTTTAATGTCTGTTCATGTGTTGCCAACAATCGCAATAGGTGTCGTTATTTCTGGTCAAACACGCACACATCTTACTGTTCGTGAGTAAGAAACCGATACTTAAGCTACGTTCGTGGATGCACGGTAGGTGTGCAGTTCGATTGTCTCTTAGGCACAAAAGTTTGTATCCTTATTTTAGATTCAGACACCTAGCGGCTCGTAAGAAAATCCGATACGTAACATACATTTGATTTTTCTTAGTTAACAATCCGATTACGTGTTGGGTTTGTATCTCCGTCACAGAACTTCACATCATGCACTTCATCTTTAAATGCATGCACACTTTGTTACTTCAGAATGGAGGTATATCAGACATCTTTCGTGGTTATATAACAGGGACGAAAGGGTCTTGATAGGAGTCACGGTTTATTACAAAACTTGTCGTCTTTTATTTTCAAGTTTAGATTTGATTACTGGTATTGGCAACAATTTCGGTAATTCATGACTCTTTATGGCTAGTCATCAATATGATGTGATTAGATTAGATTACGTTACATTAGATTACTTCTTGTTCCATAGATCATGAATACGACATTTCGTAATGATGTGGAACGTGTCATTACAATGAAAGATTTCCTTAAATACCATGATTCAATTTCTTTACAACAATTTTTTACACTCTCATTCTTTTTTATCTCTCTCTCTCTCTCTCTCTCACACACACACACACACACGCACA
Organism: Schistocerca nitens; assembly: GCF_023898315.1. Taxonomy (NCBI): domain Eukaryota; kingdom Metazoa; phylum Arthropoda; class Insecta; order Orthoptera; family Acrididae; genus Schistocerca; species Schistocerca nitens. The sequence continues at coordinate 477,136,016 of NC_064614.1, read as the reverse complement.
CACACACACACACACACACACACACACGCACACGCACACGCACACACACACACACACACACACACACACACACACACACATATAAACATTCTTTTTTATTTTTATTTGTTTGTTGTGCTCGACTATCGGCGAGGCACGAAAACGCCTGTGAATGAGTTTCTTAGTTTTGAGTACACTTACTAAAGAAATATAAAAACAAGAATGAGAGTTACTGATTTATGATGCTTAGTTTGCAGTCAGTTCTGAGTATTATTAGTAACTACGCTCCAGTCCCTAAACCTAGTTACAGTAAGCGAGTCAGACGCATTACGTATTCCAGGCCGTAGCAGCCGCGACTTGGAGACACCAGCTATGGTCACTTCCCAGCCCGCTGTAGGATCACATCGGTTCGTCTTCTTCCTGCTGGTACTGTAACTGAGATTTGGCAACAAGGCAACGTATGTTTGGCAACTCTGTGATCGACGAGTTACTTCCTGGTGTGCACGGAATTAAGCCTCAAAGTTCACTTGATTTTACCTGTCATTTCCATTGAATAATCTGAGTTATTATCGCTTGAAGGGTAACAAAAGATTGTAAATATACGGTTTTCAGCCCAGGAAAGTCGTTGCAGGTGGAAATCGCAACTAATCTCGACCTTTAAATAGCGGTTTACGAGTTCTAGGTACTATTGCCGTCGTAAGAGGACGCTCAGACCCATACCTCTTCGCCAGCTCTGTGGTAACGTGCTGACCTGTGGAAAAGCGTTTGTTATGGTTTGCAGTTCCAGTCTCACTGACTGCAACGTTTTTATCCCTTCTGTGAAAGAGCTACAAGGAGTCGGATCAAACATCAATAAGGAAATCGCAAGAAAATACTTTCGGCTCATAGTGCAATGTTGAAAAACTTACAATGCTGCACAACAGGCAACGCCTCTTTCCGCTGATGACAAGCGAATTTTGGGTTTCTAGGAATACGTAACTATATTTATGAAATGCCACATTTGCATACCTCTTGAGTACGACACAGCATACCAATGAAACACAGACCCAATCAAAATCAAAGTGAGTAGTATTTTACTAATTCGTGTCGATAGAGGCACATTTTTGTACAGATACTCGGTTTTATTAAAACATACTTTCGTCGTAAGGTTATCGTGGTTAGTTTTATTTCATTTCTTATAATACAGTGCACAATTTTCGTAAGGTTTCCTTTAGTGTTGTTAAAACAATAGTAAACATGAGAGAGAAATTAATCATCAACGATATATGCGAATTCTGTGATGTTATCTATGACAGTATGACAATGCACGTGCAGTTTATTGATTACATGCATGTAGAAAACTTGTTCTGAGTTAAAGCTGTCAAAAAAAGTTTGAAGAAGAATAAAATCTCACTACCACACGACAGCTAATGTAGAAAATACTTTTCTGACATATTATGGCACGATGCGCTCTCCCTACACATCTTCGAGATGCATCTGCTGCCTGCTGTCTATTAAACCTGAACAGAACAAAATGTCACAGTAGTTAGCCCTTTTTCCACATGCGACTACTTTGGGTTGAGAAGTGAAGGGAAGTATGTTCAAAGTTCCATTAGATTGACAACTTCTGCAGACAGCTGAATTGCGTTTTAAAAAATGTAGCACTGAATGTATTCGAACTCGCGACATCTTATCTACGCTACTAGCTGACACGTAGCTACAACAGCTCCAGAGCTCGACAACTATTCCTCCAGAACTTTTTGATTCCACAGCACTGTGAGATTATGCATATGGCCAGGTCTTGACTTCTGAGAGACAAACAGTTACAGCTTTTCTTTTTACTGAACGACGTTTTCTACAAACAGATGGCGCAACAGAATAGCTCAAGTGGAAAGGAACACTTCCTATTTAAACTTCTGCATCCTACACTGTTGGCAGTTCTGTGTAGGTGGCAGTTACGTGATTTTATTTCGGTGATTACAAAATATAGAGTGGAATGTATGCACTGGGTAGCCGAGGCAGCTAGTTCATGGTGGTTTGGTCAACCAAGTAAATGAATTTACTGAACATGGTGCAAATTACTACAGGACGCCTGTGTGTCAGAATTGTCATCCAGTGTGGCGCAACGGCGCTACGATAGAAATATGAGAGAAGAGGATTTCGTGGTCTGTTGGACGGATGGTAGGTTGTTATACCTATGGTCTGGGTTGGATTCCCACTTCTGTCAATGATTTTAGATAGGGAGAGACAGAGTCCATTCTCTCCTGGCTACACCAAGTGAAGAAGGTGTAATGGCAGTGTGGTCTGAAAATTCACGTTAAAGATGATTTTCCTTCTCTACCAAGTAGACGGTAGGTTGAACCACAATAAAGTCTGGAGTGGCGACATGTAGAAACTCTATCACCAGTAACCTTTCTTATACTAGTTATTTATTTCAAGTGACGAAACAAACGCTATGTATGGTCACAGGACACTTATTCCATCTTTTATCTGAGCTTCTGTATGTCGATAAGATTGGTTCTGAACTGGGAATGCAACTCAGACCGCCCTTAACGCGGAATTTGATCCCTTCGTGACAATACAGCTCGGCTACAATTTGTTGTTTGTTCAAAACTGCAGATTCCTTAACATCTCCACATATTACGCGTGAATGGGATCGAATCCTGGCCGGCACTAAAGATTTAATTATGTATTATCAAGCTCTAGCATGAGAACACCTATCTGCTGGTGGATAAGAATTTTGATTTTTAATGTATTTTCATTCGTTGTCAACACTGACGATATCTGACGTTTTTAACTCCCAGTGAGACACAGAACTATTTGTGAGATGACTGTAAGTTCAAGATGTTATTCTGAGCAGCTGGTGGAGAAAAATTCGGTAGCTGACGTCTCTTTGTGTGTAGTCAACAACGATATGTGTGGAGCTCTATTCCCAGTGAGCGCTGAACTCTTCGTCATATTATTTCTAGTTCAAACACGCTCACATATCACTGCTGGCGCAACAAACCCATATTTAACGTTCGTTTTCTCTAGAATATAACAGCGATAGGTGCCGGGTAGTAGTCCTGGGAAGGAAAAAAATTATTGTTTCGTCTCGTCATTTCAGTTAAAACATCTAGCTACTGCCGCGAAAATCCGATATGTCACATTTGACTGTGCTTCGATAGCAATCCGATTAGGTTCTGGGTTCGAATCCGTGTCCAACACAAAGCTTTACCTCACGGCATTTCAAGTAAGTTACTTGTGAAGAAGCAATATTTAACATCTCTCGTAGTTGTTAACAGGGACAATAGATGCTGGGTAGGAATTCGCGTCTGTTAAACATGTTTGCGTTATGCAATTTAAAGTTGGTATTTGCTAACTGATACTGTCTAAAATCGAGGTATATCACTCTCCGTATGCTTAATCAGGAATGACTGTTAGTTTCCGTCAGTAACGAAATCTTTGCTCAGTCTGCATGAGCTGGGTTTGAATCCATATGCGGAACAAGACTTTTCGTCGTGTCATTTGAAGTTCATACATATTCTCAACTAGCTGCTAGTAAATAACTTAAATTTTTAATGTCATTTTGTGTTAAATAATAAGTACGGTATGTTACTTTGAAGAGGAAATCATGAATACGACGAACTTACTACGTGCATTACCAATCTGACGTAATAATGAGAGTGGTAACATTTCAGGTATGTCATTTATTGTAATAAATGTGAGCTTACAAGCCTTAAGGACAGTCTTATCTGTGATAAGGTGTTCCCTGATATTTGTAGTACCGTGGTATTACTTTACATCTTGAGTTATTGCGGTACAGAGCAGTGTTTTCTAGTGGTGACTTGTTGGAACCATTTTCAATAGTCAAACGACTGTACCAAGGAGCGATTAGAGGACCTGTTAGACAGCTTTTTTTGAATAGGACAATGTTCCTGTCCAATAATTTTTAGATTAGTTACAATAAGCTTACGCTGCAAGAGAACTCGCTTGTATTTTTCAATATGTGGTCTGTTGTCGGTTTGAAGGCCTTACATTGCAACGGCAACTTAGTGCAACTCCACCGAGGGCTGTCTGGAGTAGGGTGGAGATAGCAATGTGAAAGTTGCGAGCTGTCGAAGACGATCTTCATATTCCTAATGCGATTAGGCCATCGTATACTCTTGACGACGTTTAGCACCTGTGCGGTCAGTCAACCAATTTCAGAATTCATGTTGAGTAATACTGCTAAATTCCCATAATATTGTCTTTTTATATTGATGAGTAATATGGATAGTCGTCACGTTCATGTGCCGTCTACAACGCAAATTTAATGTTACTATCCTAGGAACTAACCTGCAATACGTTTTGTATTTCATAATCGGAACTATCTGCATTAACCGTCATCAGAGCAATGTCAGGGAACAGAATGCAGCAGTGCCTTGGTACCTACTTGGGGACCTGCTTGAGTCGTGTTCTAAGGAAAGGGTAGTTGCTGGTTCACATTATATTACACTAGCGAGAAGTACCGACTTTTCCTTTTCTCTGCAAACATCCCGAACTAAATTCAGTGACAAAATGCTAAGAATATATTTGCATTGTGCCAACTCAAAGATCAATAGATATGGATATAGATATAGATTTTTATATTTAAAGCCATTCTCGTTCTGCGTTGGAATAAACATTATTCATTATTTGATTGTTCTTGTTACGATTGTTATTGTCATTCTGTCACTCGCAAGAGTTTTCACATTCCTATTTGGTATCGATGCACATGAAGAGTGGCTATGAAAGAAGGGAATACTGAATGTTACGTCATGCAGAATACTCTCATTTACTTCTGCTCCTTGTGATCAACGCTACAGGAGAAGTGAGATACATAAAGTTGACAGTGTGAGGACAGACATGCTGGCACAACTCTGCAACTACACAGTGTTACCAGATAAAATGGTGCTGCGGAATCGAAAGTGTAGTACGGACTTTGCCACAGTAGCAGACAGCTGCTAATTTCGGACCATGACCGTGGATTACACTTCGGTCAGTGCTGGTTAGAGTGTTGCAACTGTATATGGAAGGCTTTGTTTGACAGTCTTGTGCTGATGCTGTCTGAATAAATTATGCCGTTGGATAAAAAGAGGTTTAGTTTTGAGACCTAACCCACAAGGGGAGAAGGCACAGTGCTCTGCTTCAGGAATTCCAAGCAATAAAACACAAAAAGCAACCCAGGAAGGGTTCGAACAGCTACTTTCATGCAGAGACATGCATTTGGAATCTGTTCATCGTTACGGGGTCAAACAAGAGGGTAACATTACTGAAACAATGATCAGGCTACTTAGTATATAAGAGAGCATACAGATTTCAAGGAGGAAACGTATGAAGACGCAGACTTCCTCGTAATCAATATGTGCGGCGTATCTTTCGTGTTAACGAAAGTAATATCCCGCTTTAACTCTTCTTACGTCTCAAATGAAATGAATGCCATGAGGAATCGAATATTTGTTGACTGCGTCTCTTCTTGCTTCCATCCGTACCAACATATTTCTTCATTCTCGTGGTAATCATGACATTCTTTTTGTATGCTGCAAAAGATTGCACGTGGACAAATTCGACATCGAGGTGCAAAGCGTTTGGTATCTTACATTATATTCAATTCGAATAAGCTTCAGATGTATTTTTACTTCGTTTGTATTTTTAGATGATTATGAACGTTACGGAAAATTATCTCACATGCTTTATGTTGAATGAGAAACATTGAATGACCCGTTTTGCTTTCCCTACGTTGAAATGATATAATGTCGGCGTCAACAGCCTTCTTCCACGCCGGAAGCTGAAACTTGTATCATTCTGGATTAATGATAATTGAATGTCTCAAATGTAGACATAGCCCACAAGGCGACGTCAGAAACCATCAGGGGAGAACGCCGCATAAAAACCAAACGTGCGCGCGCGTCTCCACTCTGAAGGACCGTATCGGAGAATCACGGCAAGCATTTCGCTGAAGAGCTGCCTCGTAAGAGAACCGAGAAATGGCAGCGTCGTAGCAAGTATTTGTCAACACTCTGATAGTGCATTTACTTCCGGGTGTAGGCCGGCGTTACCTCGCTAAATTCACTTGACATTCGTTTTCCACATCGAAGACTCGTACGATACAATCCACTGTAAGATGAGACACTTAGAAAGTATAATTAATTTCTGGACTCCAAGAACGGCGTTCCTCACATAAGTAACACCTGTTTGTGTGTTTAAAGGTTGCGTTTTGAGGCTCAGGCAACATCGCAGTGACTATAGTCCGTCTGTGGTCGCCAGTGTGTCGTTAGCTCAGAGGTTATTCGTCATATTGTGGCTTTTCTAACGCGGGACATTCTGAATCGGAATACTCCCCTTTCATTATTAGTTCCGGGACGTGACTATTTTCCTCAGACAAAGACCAATGCTGTGAATTGGATTCGTGGACATGCCATTCACTACCTAGTTGGACAAACTGTAGACTCTGTACTCGATTTTTGGACATACCTCAACGACCGTCATTATGTCGTTGTCCGCCACCCAAAATACAGACAATTTTTCTCGAACTTCCTTGGGAGTGCTTTCCACGACCCGCCTCGCAGCTGGAATGTGTTAAGCCAAGAGTGAAGAAGGTTTCCAGTTTGAACCAATGAACATTTCTGAACTACTGAACGGAACACACCAATTTCGAGAAGAGACGTGACTCAACATATTACCAGCGGGGCGCAGAAGGCGTCTGATCAATTACATAACAAAAATAAACAAAACAAAAATCAAAATAAAAATAAAATTCAGAAAAAGGAAGATTTTGTTTTGTTTGTAATGATAGCCCTAACCTTGAATTCCCATATTTCCCCTGGTATATAGGCAGCTCTTGGGGTAGGTTTAGTCAGGAGCCAACGCCTGAAGTGGACCAGATTTTTTTTTTTTTTTTGTTATAGGATGAAAAGTGGCGGTGGCACTTAGTTTCTTTTTTTATTGCCATTTTCCTAAGGGGCTTTAAAATAAGAGAGAAAAAAAGGGGTAATCGTCAAAAAAAGTAAAAGAAAAAAGCAAAATAAAAAAAAGAGGTTCCCTTGTGCGCTGTGGTGGTCGCACTGTATGACATAGCAGTTCCAATCTCGGTGGAAGCCGCTGACTACAACCTTTTATATTCCATTTTAATTAATGGAGTTGCAAACGGCTAGTAAAAATTCTTTATACGAAATCTGAAGAATGCCTTTAAACATCAGTCTTCGTCCGATTCGACTTAGTAAATTAAGTTAATATCATGGATGTCTGCTTTGCAAATGCCAAGGTGCTTCACTGTAAAATAGATCCTGAAAAGATTCAAAGCGACTGTCAACGATATAAATTTGAGTTTTGTTCGTCATATAGGTCTAACATGTCAGAAGGTTGTTTATGAAGTGCACATGTTGATTAATATAGTTCCCCTCTTCTAAATTTTTGCAATAGCATTTAACTGTAGACGTTTTCTAACACCGGCGTTAGCAATTCCTTTCCGTTCTCTGAAACCTCCAAAACGACAAATTTTTCTGGTCTAAATCCGATGACCTTAACTATCACTTCCGATCAACATTAAATACTTCATGAACCCATACATGGAACTCCAAATGTGCAGTGTTCCTGCACTGCTACAGAGCATGCATTGCAAGGTATTCACACAGTTTATCGCATAGAGTTACCATAAGGAATGAAACAAGAACTGTAATACACTTTACACCACAGACGCTCACCCCGGCTTGACGAAAACATCCGAACATTGACCAAAAGTTGCACAAATAAATGAGTTTGAAAGGAAAAGAAACGAGGTATGAAGCATTTATAAATTCATCGAATGTAGTGAGGTGGTTTAATTTCGTCCCAGTCTATAAAATTAATTTCGGGCCATACTCAGCTCTTGCCGATTAATGTTAATATAATACCCGCCTACTAATCAGGGCGTCTGTCTCCGTTGCTTTTGAGCGTGAATGGAAATCGTAGAAATTTTCTGTGGAGCAACATTTAATAATAAAGCGTTGTAAATCATCAAAAGCGATGAGCGGGAGCAGGCGCTTTCGATAAAGAACGGGGGAGTGCAGCGCCGCTGCTGTCGCCACGGCCGCTGCCGGTAGCCAGCAAATGGATCCCGGAGCTTTGCCGCATACGGCGTCCAGAGGAGGACAGTCTGCAGGAAATCTGCCGCAAAATCGTTACTGGATAAAATTTTGATATCGGTGTGTCAGAAAGCGAAATAGATTGAATCTGCGCTACCATTACATTCACGTCTTCAGCATTCAGACAGAAGAGGCTATACAAATATTTTATGCCAGCTGCTCTCGATCCACTGACATTACGAACAGAAACAACGCACGCTACCGCTAGACCACAGGCGCAATCAGCCTAATGTTTCTCTATCATGGGACAAGTTTTCCTCCAGGAAGTGCCGCAGTCTGCAGTGTTGCCAGATTGTGCAGTTAACCGGACTTAGAGAATTATCGAGTTGGCCAGTTTTGTTGTCCCATGTCGCGATCGGCGCGGACTTAGCCTCTGAAGCGGCCGGCCACTGGTCGAGTTTTATGTCAAAGAGTGTACCTGTTCAGAACAGCGCCTAGTTAATTTTGTTGAATGTTTTGATTTTGAATAAACCAATGAAACTTGCACACGCATTTAACTAAAATAAAGTTACAGATTGTACTCAGGGAAAGAGGTAACAGACTTTTGCGAGATAGTCTTTTAGCGTGACTGTAACATACATGATTTTCTATTGATTACGCTATGGTACCTCTACTTAGATAGGCGTAACGTTCATTCTCGTTATGAATTACGTAGATGGTGAAATAAGTTTTTGATTTGTTGACTATGTAACATGGAGCAAAGGACGTCGTCTAGTGATCATGTGATGTTTGTTGTGTATAGGGAAGTGTTTTAACGAATATGTTCATTCAAGGGGGTTGTGGCAGGACAGGCCTATGTATTCTTCATCGGTTTCCTAGCCACTAGTGTCCGCAGTACTTCTTCCCGCATGTCAACTTACTATTTTCATTTTTAGGTGTCGATATTAGAGGTGGTCAATACAGATAATCAGACATCTAGAAAAATTTAACACTTTAATAAGTTTATTTGCAATATATATGTGCACTTCATAATTGAGACATAAATAAAATTGAAGTACTGTGGGCGTTTTCGTGGTGTCGAATTACATTCACTAACAGTAATGTTCTTCATACAAGCAAATAATCTTGAATGTTGATACTATCCCAACAATAATGCTTACAAGGGAACCTCCCCATCGCACCCCCCTCAGATTTAGTTATAAGTTGGCACAGTGGATAGGCCTTGAAAAACTGAACACAGATCAATCGATAAAACAGGAAGAAGTTGTATGGAACTATGAAAAAAATTAGTAAAATATACAAACTGAGTAGTCCATGCGTAAGATATATAACATTAATGAGATTGTGAGCTCAGGAGCGCCGTGGTCCCATGGTTAGCGTGAGTAGCTGCGGAACGAGAGGTCCTTGGTTCAAGTCTTCTCTCGAGTGAAACGTTTACTTTCTTTATTTTCGCAAAGTTATGATCTGTCCGCTCGTTCATTGACGTCTCTGTTCACTGCAGTAAGTTTAGTGTCTGTGTTTTGCGACCGCACCGCAAAACCGTGCGATTAGTAGACGAAACGACGTGCCTCTCCAATGGGAACCGAAATTATTTGATCGCAAGGTCATAGGTCAACCGATTCCTCCACAGGAAAACACGTCTGATATATTCTACACGGCACTGGTGACGGCATGTGCGTCACATAACAGAAATATTTTGTCGACCCACCTAACTTGTACACTTAGTGAATGGGTAAAAAGTTTCTTCTACCTTGCCCGATTTAGGCTTTCTTGTGGATGTGATAATCACTCCCAACAAAGTGATGAAAACATAAGAGTTTGTCACATAAACTGAAAATAAAAAATTAAACTTTTCACTCGAGGGAAGACTTGAACCTAGGACCTCTCGTTCCGTAGCTGCTCTCGCTAACCACGGGACCACGGCCCTCGTTGACTCCCATTCTCCTTGATGTTACCTATCTTCGCATGGACTACTCAGTTTGTGTATTTTACTAATTTTTTTCATAGTTCCACACAACTTCTTCCTATTTTCTCGATTGATCTGTGTTCAGTTTTCAAAGGCCTACCCACTGTGCCAACTTATAACTAAATCTGAGGGGGGTGCGATGGGGAGGTTCCCTTGTTAGAAGCGTCATCTCATGTGGGTGTAACTTCCTCGCAGCAGTCGTCTTCACTGAGACTGATAAGTCTGTAGCTGTGGCTGTCGAGGCATCTCCATGGCAGAGTCGTCGGAAGACTCATGCGCCCAGAGTCTCTACAGCGTGATCTCTACAGTGGTGGAAAAGTTGCTTCTGGTGGTGTCTCTGGGTGTTCGATGCACCGTGAGTGGTATAGTGACTGTTCCTCTTTCTGAACGTCCTAGTAAAAAGAAGAGTGGACGGCACATTAGGCTACAACGTTTACCGTAGGCAAACAAACATCAAACGATATTTACATGTGGAGAGCTACCACCACCCGGTGAAGAGGAGCGGTGTGCTCAAAACATTGGCACACAGGACTCGCACTCTCTCCGACAATTACAGCTTCAACCAAGAGCTTGAACATTTGAGGATGGTGTTCCGGAAAAACAATTACGTAAGTGGCAAATTCAGATAGCCATAGTCTTACACTGACTGTACAGCCGCCTGAAACAGAAGACGAACCTCAGGAATATGTAGCCATTGCATTAATTCCATTTGCTTGCGCCTTATCCGGGAAGATTGGAGGAATTCTTCGGAAACACCAAGTGAAAACTCTGTTCCACACGCCAGCTAACATATAGGCACTAATTGGTAATCCCCCGGAAATTCGACGTCTATCAGATCCCCTGCCAGTGTGGCTTAACTTTCATAACTCAAACGGTGTGAACTGTTGGAGATCGTTGCCAATAACACCAATGGCACACCAGACTGCAGCAGCCTAACAAGCTAGTAATTACGGGAACATTGGTTATCAGAATTACATGGAATGGATTATGAGCGTACTTCCGACACAGACTTCTAATTTCTGGAACTGTATAATCAAAGAATTTATCGAGATCTGAATAAGGGAACCGTTTATCAGTTGTGATAGTGGCTACACTATTAGTAAGGTTGGGGAACCCGCGCTGAGTCTGATTAAGAGGAAGAAGGTGATATCCCACGACAAACTGACTTAGGCGGCAGGCAGAGCAGCAGCAGAGACGCTGCCAGCGTTCCTGTTGCAAACCTCGGACTTGGTGGCTGGAGGAGGCGGGCAGGAGATGCTGGGTGAGGATCTCAGCAGACCCCCAGGTAGGAGGGAGAAGGGAGGAGATGTAAGTATGGCTCCGGCGCCAGTTCGTCAGGACACCTGATGGCGGCAGTCTGGTCAGTAGCCGATATATTGTGCCGATTCGACACTGACATTTGGCCGTTCACCCGTGAACTGTTTCACCATGAATTATGCTAGGAGAAGCTGAAGAATCGCATTTTTTTTACTTATCCTGAGGAAGTAGAAGAAAATCATTGACTAAATCAATTTTTGAAAATAATCGTCCATCTGCTAGGCAATCCATAAGCTCGTCCATGTCAGAAACAGGAAGGTATCGATCACTGAGCGTTAAATTTGACTTTAAAATCAGCACACTTTTCTCGTGCTTACGAAGGGAGATGCCCACTGACTTCCAGAAACGGACTTTAAAACTCCGATTTGTTCTAATCCGTTAAGTTCAGAAACAACTTCATCACGAATGTCGAGTGGTACCATACGAACGCAGTATAGCTTAGGTTTTGCGTTGACCTTGAGTGTGTAAGTAGGCTGTTCAGGTTTTTATGTTGCTAACGCCACGTAGCGCTCTGTATTACAATCGCTGACTGCGCTGTGTGCAGTCTGTAGCTGGTTGGACTCGTTGTTGGAAGTTATTCACCAGTGTAGTGTTGGGCAGTTGGATGTGAACAGCCCGTAACGTTGAGCAGTTGCAGGTGAGCCGCCAGGAGTGATGGATGTGGGGAGAGAGATGCCAGAGTTTTGAGATGTTAATGTGAACGGACGATCTGGATGTGTGTCCGTCAGAAAAAGAAAATCTGTTAAACTGGATGTCACGAATATATATAATGACTTTTGAACATTAATAAGGTAAATACATTGTTTGTTATCTATCAAAATCTTTCATTTGCTAACTATATGCCCATCAGTAGTTAGTGCCATCAGTAGTTAGAATCTTTTATTTAGCTGGCAGTATTGGCGCACGCTGTATTGCAGTAGTTAGAGTAACGAAGATTTTTTTGAGGTAAGTGATTGCTGAAGGGTATAGGTTGTTGTTAGTCAGGGCTATTCTTTTGTAGGGATTATTAAAAGTCAGATTTCGTTGCAATAAAATATTGTGTGTCACTTTAGAAATGATCAGAATAAGTAAAGAGAAAACAGTCTCAGTACGTTCAGTTTCACTCTGGAGTTTGAAAATCAAGTAACGTAGAAGTTTTACCAGCACAGTCATTCTTTACATTCAAAGGGGAAGTTTCAAGTGTAGTGTGCAAGTGAATATTTTTCGTATGTACCAGTGCGCCGTCGAAAAAAATGTCAGTATTTTTCACACAACTGATGAATACCAGCATGGTAAAGTTGCATATTGTCCTCGGTATCCAAGCCAAATAAATCAAAAGCATCTGTGCTAAAAATATTGGGACTAAAATGCGACTGAACAACTGCAAATGGTTAATGTAGTTGTTTATGTACAATTCGCTTGCAAAGTTCGTTTTCTAGTAACAGAGATACTATCGCCGATGTGGGCTGTGAGGTGCACGTGTGATTCGTATAGTGGAGGGTATTCTGGTTGCTGAAAAGTATTTTGACTGAAGCACTAATGTCTAACTGAAATGGCTCAGACTGTTGCCAGATCAGCAGAGAAATGAACTTCTTGCGAGATGTGCTCTGGATGTGACTATCTGTTACTACTCATGGACATCTTTCTTAGAACTGTGGTTGAGAAAGAGTTTGGCTGTACGTCTATTAAAGAAGTGACGGTTAGAGTGAGGCAAGTTTTGCACTGTGTGAAGAGATACTTGCGTGCGTTCAGGGTTCCATCTACGAAAAATGGGCTTATGACTAGAGGGTTCACTATCCTACACCACTCGTTTACACTCCATGGACGCTGACATTCCACCTGACGATTGTCAGCATACCTACAGAGCATGTTTCGGCGGTTTACTTTGCCACGATTGGTAAATGTTGTTTCATCATTAAACGAGACACATGATACACTGGAGTATCCCTTCTTAATGCCCATGTGGAAAAGTTAAAACGATTCTCATAATCGTTTCCACGCAGCTCTTGATGGAGAGAAATGTGACAGGTGTGAAACCTTGTCGATGGAGAAAGCATACGACACTTGACTGATTCATACCATTTCCTTGTGTGATTGTGTAGGAGCTTAACGTGTTGTCCAATTGCAACAGCAGCGAGAACATTAGTTTCCCCTTCTTCCGTCGCACTTGCTCCCTTATATTAGGCTGTCTAGGTGTTGCACTAATGCTTTGACGTAACTGTTTGAAGAGTCTAACACATTATTGCCGAGATGGCGGACGTCTATGAGGATATCTTGCCGTCTGCACCGGACAAGAAACAATTGCATTCTTCTTACAATCTCCATACACCATGAGCATGTGGTTTCATCTGCATTGGTAAATCCCACCGTCCTCTCACGACCTACTGCTTCGACTGTCACACACTAACTGACTAGAAAGTCGCAATGCACTCACGAAACATCCAAGCACACTGTAAGCAAGCGTAGCAACATCGTATCTAGCAACTGCGCAGGTTGAATGACGCAAACAAGTGTCAGTGTGAAAACTTTGCGCAATTCGATATCACGTAAACGACTCGCATTACACTGCTGCAACAGATACCACTGACATTCTAGTTTGCTGGACTTTTAGTTTGTTAATGTCAACAGACATTGTTCGATTGAAGGAAATACATGTTTGCACAAAAGATGCACTTTCTAAGCATTATTACAAATCCATTGTGTGAAAATCGCACTTCAATAGCACTTTCCATTTCCGCAATATTTACGGTCCAAATTTTAGGTGATTCACCCTCTATATACAACGTATACTTTTTAATTCAGTGAGGTGAGGGAGTGATTTGAGTTAAAATGCAGGAAAACATGTAACAGATGCCATTGTCTTTGTGTTATCTGCAATAAAATATTGATAGATTTTGAGAAATCTCTCAATATTTTATTGCAGATAACATGAAACGGATGCCATTGTCTTTGTCTTAAATGCAATTAAATATTGAGAGATTTCTCAAAATCTCTCACTATATTATTGCAGATAACACAAAGACAATGGCATCTGTTACATGTTGTCCTGCATTTTAACTCAAATCACTCCCTCACCTCACTGAATTAAAAAGTGAAATACACAGATTTGCCACTGAGTATTTTTCGTAATTTTTATATCTTTAGTGTCGAATACGGTCAGCATACTCAAATTACTGTTTACTCATTGTAATTAGCTAGTTAATTAGCAACACCTCATTCTTCTCTGATCATCCTTTTTAGGGGAAAACAAATAGCAACTACTAGCAACAACTGAATTGCATATGCAGCAGAACATTGTTAGTACTTCATCAAAGTAATACTCCACTAGCCAACTTTTCACATCCACTGTCATATACAGGGTGTTTCAAAAATGACCGGTATATTTGAAACGGCAATAAAAACTAAACGAGCAGCGATAGAAATACACCGTTTGTTGCAATATGCTTGGGACAACAGTACATTTTCAGGCAGACAAACTTTCGAAATTAAAGTAGTTACAATTTTCAACAACAGATGGCGCTGCGGTCTGGGAAACTCTATAGTACGATATTTTCCACATATCCACCATGCGTAGCAATAATATGGCGTAGTCTCTGAATGAAATTACCCGAAACCTTTGACAACGTGTCTGGCGGAATGGCTTCACATGCAGATGAGATGTACTGCTTCAGCTGTTCAATTGTTTCTTGATTCTGGCGGTACACATGGTCTTTCAAGTGTCCCCACAGAAAGAAGTCACAGGGGTTCATGTCTGGCGAATAGGGAGGCCAATCCACGCCGCCTCCTGTATGTTTCGGATAGCCCAAAGCAATCACACGATCATCGAAATATTCATTCAGGAAATTAAAGACGTCGGCCGTGCGATGTGGCCGGGCACCATCTCGCATAAACCACGAGGTGTTCGCAGTGTCGTCTAAGGCAGTTTGTACCGCCACATATTCACGAAGAATGTCCAGATAGCGTGATGCAGTAATCGTTTCGGATCTGAAAAATGGGCCAATGATTCCTTTGGAAGAAATGGCGGCCCAGACCAGTACTTTTTGAGGATGCAGGGACGATGGGACTGCAACATGGGGCTTTTCGGTTCCCCATATGCGCCAGTTCTGTTTATTGACGAAGCCGTCCAGGTAAAAATAAGCTTCGTCAGTAAACCAAATGCTGCCCACATGCATATCGCCGTCATCAATCCTGTGCACTATATCGTTAGCGAATGTCTCTCGTGCAGCAATGGTAGCGGCGCTGAGGGGTTCTGCGTTTGAATTTTGTATGGATAGAGGTGTAAACTCTGGCGCATGAGACGATACGTGGACGTTGGCGTCATTTGGACCGCAGCTGCAACACGGCGAACGGAAACCCGAGGCCGCTGTTGGATCACCTGCTGCACTAGCTGCGCGTTGCCCTCTGTGGTTGCCATACGCGGTCGCCCTACCTTTCCAGCACGTTCATCCGTCACGTTCCCAGTCCGTTGAAATTTTTCAAACAGATCCTTTATTGTATCGCTTTTCGGTCCTATGGTTACATTAAACCTCCGTTGAAAACTTCGTCTTGTTGCAACAACACTGTGTTCTAGGCGGTGGAATTCCAACACCAGAAAAATCCTCTGTTCTAAGGAATAAACCATGTTGTCTACAGCACACTTGCACGTTGTGAACAGCACACGCTTACAGCAGAAAGACGACGTACAGAATGGCGCACCCACAGACTGCGTTGTCTTCTATATCTTTCACATCACTTGCAGCGCCATCTGTTGTTGAAAATTGTAACTACTGTAATTTCGAAAGTTTGTCCGCCTGTAAATGTACTGTTGTCCCAAGCATATTGCAACAAACGGTGTATTTCTATCGCTGCTCGTTTAGTTTTTATTGCCGTTTCAAATATACCGGTCATTTTTGAAACACCCTGTATTATATGTAAAATAAGCATATCTTGCCTATCTCATAGGTGTTTCATTACACAAGAATCATATATGTATCAGCACACAATTAGCATTTTATACTTACTTATATGTGTTAATTCCATCATTTTATTCTTCTACAAAACTCTGTTAACTAGAGGAGTTCATACACCACAATTATTCTACTGTTAAGACAAGTTCCCTAACCATTAGTTGCCGACCTAACACATCATTTCTCATCATAACTTCATTATTCTGTCGATGCATCATTAGGCTTCATTACTCCATTATCAAAGAAATAAGCACCCGCTTTGCTCCTCATAGGCATAAAACGAAGCTACTACTATTACATGCAAACTGTACTCTCATACCGTAACAGACAAAATACTTACTTACCGATTTTTTTACTGTACGCCATCATATTCTGTAAGAGCCTGAAGAACAATACGTATACAAACCTTGCTTTCTGATTTCACATATCTTAATATAGGCAACTGCGTCTAACTTTATTCCATTTTGCGAAGGCTAAAAGGTCTATATAATGACATATTTTAACACAGATGTGCAAATATCTCCATAAATATCTGCACTGAAAAACTTTAATCTGTTAACCACAAGAAGCATTAATCCATGTATTCAAGATGTGCTCCCTTCCTTTATGTCTGCTGCTGCACAAATTCCTACTTACTCCAAATATTAGCTGATTACTATAGATCTTAAATACGATTTTCAAATACTTTCACATTTTTCACATCGCCTTTCATTTACTATTCATCTTACCTTTTGGCTGACAAAAATGTATTAGTGATGAAACATTATTCTCATTATGACCCCCAAAACCAAAATAAAAACAGTACCTCTTCAATTTTATCAAATACCATGTATGTGTTGTATATTGTCCTTGCTTCTATTCTGATAGTTTCATTTCTTCTGATCATTAGTGAAGTAAAAACTAATGGCACAGAAGAATCTCTACTGGAATACTAGGTTGGTGCATAAGTTAGTAGCATTTTTGTTTTGCAGGTTGGTATTCCGTTTGATGTGGGTTCACTTATCGAGTGTCATTTTGTATTTGTATTTAACTGTTGCTATCTGAGTTTACATATTGTCATTTTGTCATTTGGAGATAGTGGAGCTGTAGATGGTAGAGAATGAAGCGCCACGTGGAGGAAACGGAACATTTACGACATATTTTTCTGTTTGAGTTCAACTGAGTGTTGACAACAGTGAAGGCAGCCAGAAACATATTCGCCCTATATATGGGGAAAATGCCATTGTACAGAGCACGGGGAGAAAATGGTTTTCTCTTTTAAAGGAGGATAGTTTTGACATTAGTGACTCTCCACGTTCAGGAGCAATTTCGAAGTTTGATGAAGAAAGTTTAAACGCATTAATCCATAATTACACATGTCATTGTAATCGAAAAATGATAAAAGTGATGAACTTTCATCATCCCATCATTGAATGACATTTGCATACAATGGAGAAAGCCCAAAAATCGAGTGTGTGGGCACCGCATGCTCTAAGCCTAAATTACAAAAATCTGCAAATGGACGTATGGACATCTCTGCTTGCTCTGAAATTGACGGTTTTGTCGATTTTTACATTATCGATATCTGACATACAATTTGTATGGAGTGATATGTGGATCGAATTGATTTGAAAATAGCGTATTTCTTCATTTTTATTGTTATCCAGCAGTGATTACCAATACGTGAAGTACTTCAGGGGTTTTATTTCTTGAGAATTACGTTTGGCTGGGCTGGCAATTTACAGACAAAGCACATCAAATGGGCCAAAGGGCACCATTAACTTATCACAGGTTGTAAAATGTGACTCTGAAGCCAGGGAGAACAGCATTTGTCAAAGTCTGTTGTGCTTACTGCACAGGATGAGGATACGCCCATCACGAGCTGCCACAGAGAGAAGGTAACGCCGCCGTCACCTGGACGACTTCAGAGGAGTCGTTGGAATTCCGCACGAGATGACCGCTGCTCCCATGCTCCTAAAGTGTTTTTGTACGATGAGGGTGTTATAAGGTACAGTAGACGTCATGGAAGGTGGGCAACAATGATCCTTGGGTGGAGAATGCACAGAAGATGGCGCCAGTCTGGTGATAGGAGAGTAGTACGCTGATGAACACTATGATCGCTCTGGGAAAACTACAGGTATTTATAGCTATGCTCTCGGCAAAACACAGCAGGTGAGGTGTGAGTATGTGACTACAACTTTCTCGTCCCAAAAATACGTATAGCTGGCCCCTCATATGTATAAAGCAGATAGGAATCTTAAGAGCGTTATAGGAAACAACATGCTGTAACACACTAATGTGCTCCTTTTAGGCGCCGACAGGACAGAGCCAAAAAAAATCCTTTCTGGGCGTGAAAATGTGGGAATTTCATTGGTCAGCCCGGTCTGATGTAGTAGTTCGGAAAATTACTGAGAAGTGAAAGGACGCCCCAGGATAATTGACACTTGTCATTGGACGACTGCTCGTGGGAGGTTAAGACTGGCTCTTGCAGAAGCGGCCAGTGTTATGAGGGAACATAGGAGGAACAAAGGAGACACTTTGTTTGCTAATAGTGCGAGGAACATTTTGAATTATCTTCGCAGAATTCGGTGTGAGAAGTAGACATTTCATTATTCAGCTCCATCAGGAGCATGAAGTAAAGTTTGCGTAGGTACCTTTCTGGGATTCACAGGCATTGTATCTGACACAGTGGGTGCCGACAGCAGCACTGGCACACAACACAACGATTCTGTTCAAAAAATGATAAGAACCTCAATCGGTTTTGGCGTGTTATTGTATTTGTCGTGGTCTTCAGTTCGGAGACTGGTTTTATGCAGTGCTCCTGTGCAAGACTCTTCGTCTCCGAATAGATACTGCAACCTACATCCTTCTGAATCTGCTTACTGTATTCATCTCTTGGTCTCCATCTACGAATTTTACCCTCCACGCTTCCCTTCAGTACTAAATTTGTGATCCCTTGATGCCTCAGAACGTGTCCTACCAAACGACCCCTTCTTCTAGTCAAATTGTGCCACAAATTCCTCTTCTCTCCAATTCTATTCAGTACCCCTTCATTACTTACTACCCATCTAATCTTCAGCATTCTTCTGTAGCACCACATTTCGAAAGCTTCTATTCTCTTCTTGTCTAAACTGTTTCGCGTCCATGGTACCACTTCCATACATGGCTACACTCCATACAAATACTTTCAGGAAATATTTCCTGACACTTAAATCTATACTAGATGTTAATAAATTTCTCTTCTTCAGAAACGCTTTCTTTACCATAGCCAATCTACATTTTATATCCTCTCTACTTCGACCATCATCAGTTATTCTGCTCCCCAAGTAGCAAAACTCATTTATTACTTTAAGTGTCTCATTCCCTAAACTAATTCCCTGAGAATCACGTGATTTAATTTGACTACATTCCATTATCCTCGTTTTGCTTCTGTTGATGTTCATCTTATGTCCTCCTTTCAAGACACTAGGTCACACAGTACTCAGTAACTGCTGCACTCGTTTTGTGTGAGGACTTATAATAGCGATAGACCTTACGGGAACTTTGACTTTCATTACATATGTATCTCACCTGGTGGCAAAATTAAATTACAGTGTTACTATTCCACCATCCTTTTGAAGTCTGGAGAGCTATAATTTAGAATTAATTACAATCCTTGTATAATAAATGATAGTTTACAGTCTTCATTGGGCATCTACATACTGACACTGGTTAATTACCTGAAGGCATAATTGGTGGTGTGATACAGATCGTCATGAATTGGGACGTAAACAACGCCGACCATTCCTATACTTTACCATTAAAGGTGACGAGCTATGGTGTTTTCATGCTAAAATAAGGAAAAGAAAGGAACGATTAGCAAAAACAAAGCGAAACTCCCCGTAAAAAAGCCTGCGTCCACCCACTGACAAAAATGTTATTAATCTGGTGGATCAGCGGCGGTGTTGCGTATTACTAATTGCTTGCCCGAGGTTTAACCAGCTGAGGTAACCATTATCGCCACATAAGGAATTTATTACTGCTGATATTTATTGCCAGCAACTGAGATGTCTTGCAGACGCAGTCCAAGGAGACTGACCAGGAAGACTGCTTGAAGTGATGCTACTCCACGATAACCCCCGCCCGCAATCTGCTAGACTGACAAAACTATACAGGAACTGTGTTGTGAAGTCATTCTGCACCCAACTTATTCACCTGAACTAGCGTCGTCAGGTTTTCACCTTTTCGGCTCTCTCTCGAACAACGTTCAAGAAACTTTCTTTCCGGATGAAAATGAGTTCTCTGCCCCAAAACCACGCGATTTCTCCTAAAACGGAATTGGAAATTCAGCCCAGCGTTGGCAGACTGTTGTAAGTAGTGATGGAAAATATATTGTTGATGACTAAAGTCTCTACTATGAGTAGCTGTCGTGTTTAAAACTTATGGAAAAACGCTAAGAACTTATGCACCAACCCAACAATATTACCACGGTAAGATCATACAAAAGTTGAAGACAATTACTGAAATTACTGATCAACTTACAAGCTATTGACAGGATAGTAGAAGAGATTGAGTAACTCAAGAAAAAGGAAGGATGAGACACCCAGCTCGGGTAACCATTATCGCTACATAAGGAGCACATTATAGAGCGCAGAACCCTCTACTTGCTGGCAAATTCACAGTTGACTGGACTCCCTGTTCTTCTATCTAATTTTGTACTACTGATTTCATACCAACATATGTCTTCCAGAACCTGTACCAAACAATGCAAAACGCTACGTTTCTTTCAACATTCGACCTCTAGCAAGCACCAATCCATTGCCCACCATATTTACATTTGAATCAATTTCTTTGACGGTTGCATTCGGAATTATTCTCATTGCATCTTCATCAGAAATTAATTCCTGACTCTTATTATTACAAATTGCTTCCTGTATACTTTTACTGGAACTTGTCCTTTGCATACAAATAATGAAATTTACTTTCTGAACACGGTGACTCAAATTTACTTTTTGCACTTTTTCGCCAGATACTATTGTTTGCAAACTCGTGTGGCTGTCTCTAATGCTCTGTACATACCATTCACTGATAACATGAGAACAGGTTTCTTTGATTTGATGACTGTTCTCTCAGTTCACACTTCAGCACAATATTACTTACACTGACGTATATTAATTGCAGGCCCTCTCCAGATCAGGAGCATCAATATTTACATCAACAATTTTCTGATCGACGTGTAGGTCTATAATATTAATATTATAGCTTGCAATGCATCCGCAATCTGTAATTATTATTATTAGTATTATTATTATCACATGTGTTAGTATTTTGTTCCATATTTATCTGCACTACAGTCAGATTCACAACATCAGTAACAACTTTGTCAGTCTCTTCATCTAACTTACGTACACATTGTTTTCATCGAAAATTGTACCATTATTTACAGCAAAATCTTGTATCTACTCCCACCCTCTGAACATCAATAGTATTTACTGGCTTAGGATCGGAAATCGATTCATTACTATCAACTGACATTTTTCGTTGTATTTTAATTTTTCTCCATAAAAAAATTTTTCACTGAAACTACGTCATTATTTACACTTTCAATACTGTTGTTCAGTTCAGCTGATTCGAAACCCTAAGAACACCTTCTGATACTACTTCTAATGTCACTAGAAAGACTGTCAGTTTTCGAAATGATCTTTTTTAAATTCTCTTCCTCTTGTTCAAAATGCTTTTCTTGTTGTTTCATGAATTGCAAAAATAATAACTTCAGATCCTAGTTTACTAATGCTTCTGATGTTTTCTATCGTCCCACACTGTCCAACAGTCACTTCACTTGTCCTGTGAATAGTTCTAAAGTGTCCTTTACGTTTAAGTTACTCATTTTGGCTGAACAATTAACAATCACTTGATGATATAAACACCTTCACCTTGATAATTTTTCCGTCACCAATTGCAGCTGCCGTTTCGTCGTCTGCAAATTGCTGCAGCTCGCCAGTTCCGCGTCCGAACAGCCCTACGCTCTTGTTTACTACTCTGTCCCACGTTGTTTGGCTGCCTGCTCCGGGCTGTGACGTCAATTGCACACTGATCAGTATCTGTCCAAGACAGATTCGACGTTGATGACATCAGGCAGTAATGGGTTTCTCATTGCTCAAACTAACCTGTGTAATTGGTTCCGCATCCGCCTCGCAGCGATAAACAATTAAGGTTTCACTGTTACAAAATAAAATTGTCTGTACACCGTTCCGTTCATTCATCGCTTGTAATTTCAGTTCGTTTATGCCATACAACAATGCTTTACGCTGCCCAACAGTCACTTCACTTCTCCTGTGAATAGTTCTAAAGTTCACAGCACTGTAGTGAGTTCTTACACACGACATTTTTTATACACGATGTTTTCACTGTAAAGTGCTCTTCACCCGGAGCACCAAACGAAGCGTGACCATGAAACAAGAGCTAAACACAACTTAC
Organism: Schistocerca nitens; assembly: GCF_023898315.1. Classification (NCBI taxonomy): domain Eukaryota; kingdom Metazoa; phylum Arthropoda; class Insecta; order Orthoptera; family Acrididae; genus Schistocerca; species Schistocerca nitens. The sequence goes on along the minus strand of NC_064614.1, from coordinate 477,113,352 downwards.
ATTTACCAAGAAAAAATAAACATAAAACTCAAAACAGCATTTTCTACCAAGGAATAAAACTGACAATAAATTATCAAAAGAGATTAAAGGAATTGCAAAAATACGCTTATTTAAAAAGGCAGCTAAATAGTACCTGTTATGTAATACATTTTATACATTGAAGGATTACTTAGATAAAACAGAGTATGAGTTTGATAACAAATGTTATACAAATAAATAATAATAATAATAATAATAATAATAATAATAATAATAATAATTATAAAACACCCAACACTCCACATAACACATTCACTTTGTTTTTTTCTTCTTTTTTCCTTTCAAAAAATACTTATCCCCAGCTATGCATAGTACGATACTAACACCTCTTCCTCTTTCTGGGCTCAACATCTCACTCATTATGGAGGGATGCTGACTCAGTTTTTCAGGATAGCAAATGGGAAGTTGCGGTACAGAAAATGGGCCAGAGATCACCAGTGTGTGTGTGTGTGTGTGTGTGTGTGTGTGTGTGTGTGTGTGTGTGTGTGTTTGTGTGTGCGTGGTGAGTGAAGTGTTATGAAACAATGTGGGTATGGTGTGATAGTGTGTGCAGTGTCTGATACTGAGATATGAGTGATCTAAACTTGTCAATAATTTGACATGTCCTGTATCCTTGTAAAAAGAAATCTATGGATAAATAAAGCTTCTACTACTACTACTACTACTACTACTACCACCTGTACAGATATGTCACAGGTATATTCGCATGTCCGTCGAATTTGGCTGAGATCCTGGTGGTGGGGACAATTTACTATTAATTATGTGGTCCACATCGGATTTTCAACTCTAACACTTTATTTGGATTTTGATTTCTGATTAAATTAATGTTTTTAGTAAGATAGAGTCACATATACTATAATTTGTGCACAGATAAACACTTAGCCACGTGCTACACTCGATCGGTGTCCAATAATGTGATTGTTCAAGTGTAGTGATCTAACATTGAAGTGACGCTAAAACCCATTTGTGGCAAACAAATTTGATTGAAACAGTGACTGAATAAAGCTTTTAAATCACTGCCCTCGAAATCTAACAGTCATGTCGATACGAAGACGGTGTACACTGCAAATAATTATCGGCAGTACAGAAACATCGCTTATATTCTGATCATATTGTCGCAGTTATCATTACTGAAGTTTGGCAGAGTCCACAATGAAAATTACACATTCACTGTCCAATTAATCATTTGAACAGTCACTAACTTACAGAATAATCTCCCGGATGCAAAATTTAGATAAAACTCGGCACATTTTACGACTTGTAACTTGCACTACCCTGTCTGCGGTACATTTCTCGTATTGCCGGACAAAGATTTTGCACCGTTAGAACTCATCGCAGACTGAACTAAAATCGCTTCCAAAATATTTCTTGAATACATTTGCAATAATTAGAATTTACGTATTGTTGCTTCCTGTGTTTTTTGCAAATTACAGTTAAGGATTTACGTTTCTGAGTAAATGAACAGTAGAGGAAAATCCTTCTGAATGTAAACATCTAGGTACAACAATAACTGCTACTGAATTTCGCTGTCTGGTTTGCCTAAACATGGAGGGATGTGTTACAGTAACATCGTTTCAACTACGGAAGCTAATTACTCTGAAGCTAAAAGAGGGTAAGTCTTGCTAACATGTTTCCAACACTATGTGTCTAAATTCTATAGTTATTTACACATGTTTTCATCTACTTCACCAGGGAGCATTAATCAGGTAGTTGCTCACACATGAACAATGACAGCGAAATCTGAAATTAATATTCTTTGTAATTAGCGCGGATTGTAGGTAGACTAATTACTCTTATGGGTTCTAAATCATCAAAAGACTGTCGTAGGTACTAAACTTATGTTGTCTAAGCCCTGAACTAACATTCAAGAATTTTATGTACTGTGCATATTCCATTCTCAAAAGAAGATAATAATTTAGGGACAAAAAACATAAAACATCTGCTTTGGTACAATAACTACATATTTATTGCTCAACATATTCACCCTAGCGACGAACACATTTCTCCCAACTAGAGACGGGCTTGTTTATATCGTCACTGTAGAACGTTTGACTTTGTTTACGAAACCACACTCTCACCTCTGCTTGCACAGATTCATCACCATCAAAGTGATATCCTCGAAGGTGTCCTGTAAGTTTTGGAAATACATGAAAATCGAATACAGCCAAGTTGGGGCTCTATGGAGAATCATCGATGAGAGTGAACCAAAGGGTCGGATTTTGCAGATGTCGCACCGCTCGTATGTGGTCTTGCATTGTAATGCTGAAGAGAAGGGTGCTCCTTGAGTTGACGAGCTCTTCGAATTCGAGGGGGGGGGGGGTTATGGACTTCGAATTCGAAACTCGATTACATTACACTGTCTCTCACGCACCAACATAGTTATGTTACACACCGCTATGTTAGACGCTACAATAGGGAGCCGATTAATGGCAGAGGGGAATGTGGGGGGGGGGGGCGGGGGGCGGAAGTGTAAATAGATAGACATGAAGAATCAAGTTTTAGAATGTTAAAAACGTTTGCTTCATTTTAAAAGACTTAAAAGTACCCACACAAAAAATTCGGAGACATTAATTTTCAGCTCGCTCGCTCAGCGCGCTCAACTTTATTACCAGGCCTAGTAATAAGGGACGTGAACAGCGTCAGATGTTGAGTGATCACTGTGAATGGCACGAATATGCCGCGTTGTGCTATCAACATCTGACAGAATTTTGAAAGGGTCTCATTAGTGATCTCTATTTCACCGGATGGTTGAATCGTGCAGTATCCAAATTTGTGGGGCATTCGCATCAGACAGTGGCCCAATATTGGACTCATGCCGACGTGACGGCAGCTATACTAGTCGCCGAGGTTCTGCTCGACCAACTCCGACCGCCAGGAAGGAAGTTCGCCGCAATCTGCACCAAAGACATGGTAGCTCTTTCACACCTGCGCCTACCATCTGAGAACAAGTAATGGACTCCCTGCAACATTGAGTGTGGTGCCGCGCCACGGTTCGGAGATGGACAGTAACCGTACTAGGGAATTACCATTCCATGCGGAGGCTGTCGTTATTACCACAACACAGAGAGCTGTAGGGACTGCTGGTGAATGGTGTCGCACTGTTGAGTGATTAATCGCAATTCTTCACTACTCCAGCTGATCGTAGTCGGCGTATTTGGCACCGACCTGGAGAGGAATCCATTTGATCCAATGTTTTTGATAGGCGCAGTAGTACTCCTGGCGACATGGTTTTGGGAGCCACTGAGTGTACCTTCAGCTCATGGCTAGTAGTGATTTCAGAAAATCTGACGGTACAACCGAACGCCACGGACATCTTGCATCCTCAAGTGTTACCTCTCATACACAGTATCGAGACGCCACTTTTCGGTAGAACAATGCTCGTCCACACTTGGGCACGTGCTTTTATCTCTGTGTGATGTCGAGACACTCCCGTCGCCAACAAGACCCTCAGATCCGTCCCCGATAGAACATATGTGGACCAGCTCAGACGTCAGCTCCATACCAGTACCAATATCTGGTATATTAAGGACCATTATGAAACCAGTGGTCTAGGTTCAAAAATGGTTCAAATGGCTCTGAGCACTATGGGACTTAACATCTGAGGTCATCAGTCCCCTAGAACTTAGAACTTCAACCTAACTAACCTAAGGGTATCACACACATCCATGCCCGAGGCAGGATTCGAACCTGCGATCGTAGCGGTCGCACGGTTCCAGGCTAAAGCTCCTAGAACCGCTCGGCCACAACGGCCGGCCCAGTGGTCTAGGAGTAGCGTCTTTGAATAGTGATCAAAAGGTCTTGGTTCCCAGATTAGAAACTAGCCACAGCTTAATTTTCAATCAAAACTATCAGCGACAGCGGCTGAAGGCTTCCGGCATCAGGAGTCACCATGGTTCAGGGCATCTTATCCCTGGGATGGGAAATATCCCTTAAAGGTGGAAGGATCAGCAATTATCAACGGCTTGAGGATACAGAAGGCAATGTCAAATGTTTGAAAGTGAGAGGGAAGGTAGTAATTCAGATAACAGAAATGAAAAGTTCAATCTAGATATAATGGAATTAGCGAAGTGAAATGTAAAGAAGACGAGGATTTCTGGTCAGACGAATATAAGGTCATATCAGCAGCAATAGAAAGTGGTATAACAGGAGTAGGATTTGTTATGGATAGTAAAGCAGAACAGAGTGAATTACTGCGAACAGTTCAGTGACAAGGTAGTTGTCATCAGAATTCGTAACCATCCAACGCCGACAACAGTTCAGGTAGAAGGAGAGAGATAGAGAAAGTATATGAGGATACTGAATGGGTAATTCTTTACGTAAAGGGAGATGGAAATCTGATAATCATGGGGGATTGTAGTGTGGTTGCCAGGGAATTAGCAGAAGAAAGAGTTGCGGGAGGATATGTTTTTGGTAGCAAGAATGAGAGAGCAGAACGACTAAATGAGTTCTGCAGTAAATGTCAACCAGTATAGCGAGTACTCTGTTGAAGAACCGCAGCAGGAGGAGACACATTTGGAAAAGTCCTGGAGACACCAGAAGATTCCAGCCTAATTAAATCATGGTCAGACAGAGATTTGGAAATCAAATATTGAATTGTTAGGCAAACCCAGAAGCAGGCACTCTTATCACAATTTAGCAATCATAAAACGTCCGAAAGAATCAGTCTAGAAGAAAGTGAGATACTGTATGGATGTAGACACGTTGACATTTTTTAACGATGTGGATACTGCGATAAGGAATAGCAAAGTAGGCAATTCAATTGAAGAGGAATGGACATATCTAAAAAATAGCAATCACAGACACTGAACAGGCGAACATACGAAAAAGGAAGATAACTCGCAAAGAAGCCTTAGGTAATACAAGAATAACTCAACTGATATACGAAAGAGGGAAATTCAAAAATGTTCAGTGAAAGACAGGAATAGAGCAATATAAATCACTTAGCAACGAAATAAATGGGAAATACACGGCAGCCAAGACGAAATGGTTTGAGGAAATAAGTGAAGAATTCGAAGAAGAAATGACCGTTGGGAGGACTGACTCAACACACAGAAAAGTGAAACCAACCTTCGGTGAAGTTAAATTCGAGGATAGTAACTTTAACAGTGCAATACGAATTACATTGTTGAACTCAGAGGAGAGACTGAGTAGGGGGAAACAGTACACCGAAGGCCTCTATGAGGAGTGGTGGTGGTTAGTGTTTAACGTCCCGTCGACAACGAGGTCATTAGAGACGGAGCCCAAGCTCGGGTTTGGGAAGGATTGGGAAGGAAATCGGCCGTGCCCTTTCAAAGGAACCATCCCGGCATTTGCCTGAAACGATTTAGGGAAATCACGGAAAACCTAAATCAGGATGGCTGGAGACGGGATTGAACCGTCGTCCTCCCGAATGCGAGTCCAGTGTGCTAACCACTGCGCCACCTCGCTCGGTCTATGAGGAGGAGGAATTGTCTGACGACGTGATAGAAGAAAAAAATTAACTTGATACGGAAGAGACAGGGAATCCAGAGTTAGAGATAGCTTTTAAAAGAGCTTCGGAAGGCATGAGATCAAACAAGGCAGTAGGAATAGACAACATTTCACTGAATTTCTAAGATGGTTGAGAGAAATGGCGACGAGACGATTATTCAGGTTGGTGTGTAATGTATGTGAGACTGGCGAATATCACCAGACTTGAAACAAAAATATCATCTATTAAATTAAAAAAAAAAAGCGAGACCAGACAAGTCGATAACTATCGCTCAATCAGTTTAACAACTGAAGCATCCAAGTTGCTGACAAGAGTAATATACATGAGAACCGAAAAGAAAATTAAGGCTATGTTCTATGACTATCAGTTTGGCCTTATAAAATGTAGAAGCACCAGAGAGGCAGGCACTTGGTAACGAAAGCGCGACTGAAGAATAATTAAGACAAGTTCATAGGATTTATCGACCTGGCAAAAGTGTTCGACAATGTAAAATGGTGCAAGATATTCGAAATTCTGAGAAAAAGAGGAGTAATGTATGAAACGGCTAGTATTCAATGTACAACAACCAAACTGGAACGACAAAATTAGAAGACCAAGAACAAAGTACTCGGTTTAAAAACGATTCAAGATAGCTATGCACTCTTTCGCCTCTACTGTTCTACCTATGCATCGACGAAGCAATTACGAAAATAAAAGAAGGTTCACGATTGGGATCACAATTAAGGGTGAAAGGACATCAATCATAAGATTTGCTGATGACATTGCTATCCTCTCAGTAAAGGTTAAGAAAAACTACTACACAATCCGTTGAGTGTAATGAACAGTCTAACCAACATAGAATATTGATTCAGAGTAAACCGAAGAGAGACGGGTGTAATGAGAAGTAGCAGAAATGAGAATAGCGAGAAACTTAACATCAGGGTTGGTTATTACGAAGTAGACAAAGGTAAGAAATTCTGCTACCTTGGAAGCAAAATAACCAATGACGGATGAAGCAAGGACATAAAAAGCAGACTAGCTCAGGCGAAGAGCGGATTTCTGGCCAAAAGAAGTCTACTAGTATGAAACGTAGGCCATAACTCGAGGAGTAAATTTCTGAGAACGTGCGGTAATGAATCATGAACTGTGGCAATGCTGGCACAGAAGAGAATCGAAGCGTTTGAGATGTGATGCTACAGTATAATGTTGAAAATTTTGTAATGTGTGGAAAACACTGACAAGAAGGAAGGACGGAATGGTACGACGTGTGTTAAGACGTCAGGGAATAACTCCATGGTACTTGAGGGAGCTGTAGTGTGTAAGACTGTAGAGGAAGACAGCGATTGGAATACGTCCAAAAGATAACTGAAGCTGAAATCTGAAATGAAAATGTTGACGTAGGAGAGGAATTCGTGGTGGGTTGTAGCGAACCAGTCAGAAAATGCTGATGACTATAAAACACAGTTGTGTGGCTCAGGAGAGGGTACGAAGGCCTTTTGTCGAACTTCCCAACCGAATCAGTGTACAATTGCATCGAGTCCAGAGGAGGTGCGAAGTCATACTGCTAACTGGGCTAATACTGCCAATGTCCTTGAAAATTTGACTCGATTTTGTTATCACTGAAATAACATTACATACATTACATACTCTCACAGCACGTGAAATTTCTTTTCATTTTCTCCTCTCTGTCTAGGTGCTTCGCTTTTTCTTTGTCTGTCAATGTGTCAATACTGTAACATGCATTACACATGCTGTCGCGGCGATATGATTGTACGAGGGCAGTTCAATAAGTAATGCAACAAATTTTTTTCTGAAACAGGGGTTGTTTTATTCAGCATTGAAATACACCAGGTTATTCCCCAATCTTTTAGCTACACAACACTATTTTTCAACGTAATCTCCATTCAATGCTACGGCCTTACGCCACCTTGAAATGAGGGCCTGTATGCCTGCACGGTACCATTCCACTGGTCGATGTTGGAGCCAACGTCGTACTGCATCAATAACTTCTTCATCATCCGCGTAGTGCGTCCCACGGATTGCGTCCTTCATTGGGCCAAACATGTGGAAATCCGACGGTGCGAGATCGGGGCTGTAGGGTGCATGAGGAAGAACAGTCCACTGAAGTTTTGTGAGCTCCTCTCGGGTGCGAAGACTTGTGTGAGGTCTTGCGTTGTCATGAAGAAGGAGAAGTTCGTTCTGATTTTTGTGCCTACGAACACGCTGAAGTCGTTTCTTCAATTTCTGAAGAGTAGCACAATACACTTCAGAGTTGATCGTTTGACCATGGGGAAGCACATCGAACAGAATAACCCCTTCAGCGTCCCAGAAGACTGTAACCATGACTTTACCGGCTGAGGGTATGGCTTTAAACATTTTCTTGGTAGGGGAGTGGGTGTGGCGCCACTCCATTGATTGCCGTTTTGTTTCAGGTTCGAAGTGATGAGCCCATGTTTCATCGCCTGTAACAGTCTTTGACAAGAAATTGTCACCCTCAGTCACATGACGAGCAAGCAATTCCGCACAGATGGTTCTCCTTTGCTCTTTTGGTGTTCGGTTAGACAACAAGGGACCCAGCGGGAACAAACCTTTGAATATCCCAACTGGTGTACAATTGTGACAGCACTACCAACAGAGATGTCAAGTTGAGCACTGAGTTGTTTGATGGTGATCCGTCGATCATCTCGAACGAGTGTGTTCGCACGCTCCGCCATTGCAGGAGTCACAACTGTGCACGGCCGGCCCGCACGCGGGAGATCAGACAGTCTTGCTTGACCTTGCGGCGATGATGACACACGCTTTGCCCAACGACTCACCGTGCTTTTGTCCACTGCCAGATCACCGTAGACATTCTGCAAGCGCCTATGAATATCTGAGATGCCCTGGTTTTCCGCCAAAAGAAACTCAATCACTGCCAGTTGTTTGCAACGCACATCCGTTACAGACGCCATTTTAACAGCTCCGTACAGCGCTGCCACCTGTCGGAAGTCAATGAAACTATACGAGACGAAGCGGGAATGTTTGAAAATATTCCACAAGAAATTTCCGGTTTTTTCAACCAAAATTGGCCGAGAAAAAAAATGTGTTGCATTACTTATTGAACTGCCCTCGTATAAGATCACCTCGGGCTTCCAATGGCTTCTAGTGATTATATTTCCACTAGCTTTCGTCCTAGTGCTCCTTTTCCATCGTCAAGTGGTAACTGACAAAATAGAAATGGAAGACCAAGAACGAAGTTTTAGGTATAGAAATGGTGTAAGACAGCGATGCATTCTTTCTCCCCTGCTGTTTAATCTTTAAAATTATAATAAAATTTCTCTACTTTCTACTGAATTAAAAAAAAAGTTCAAGAGTGGAATGATTGAAATTGAAGGTAAAAGGACATCAGTGACAAGATTGCCGATAGCACTGCCATTCACTTGAAAATGAGGAAGAATTGCAGGATTTGTTGAATAGAATGGACGAGATAGTTAGCACTCACTAGAGATAAGACTAAACATACGACAGATGAAAGTAGTGCAGAGTGGCAGAAATGTGATTAGCGATGAACCTAACATCAAAACATTGATCACATAGTAGACGAAGTGAAGGTATTCTGCCTCGTTGGAAACAAAATAACAAATAACGGACAAAACAAGGATGTAAAAAGTAAACTAGTACACGTAAAGAAACCATAACTGGCAAATATAAATATACTCGTATCAAACATTGGCCTTAATTTTGGGAAGAAACTTGTGGAAAACAATGACAAGAGGAAGGGACAATATGATCAGACATGTGGCAAACCATTGAGCAATAACTTCCATTGTGCTTGAGAAGACTTTAGACCTGTAGGTGGTAAAAACTGGCGGGGAAAATGGAGATTGGAATGTATCCAACTAATAATTTAATGCAAGGTTGGCATTAAAGAGCAGTTCGTGCCAGGGCGCGTTAAATCAGTCAGAAGGCTGTAGGAATAAAAAGATCTCTTGCCATGCGGTTGCTGCCCTCCCCATTATAGGTATAGCCGTAGTACTGACGGTGGCGTATTTGGTGCTCAATCTTTTCTTTTTTTGTTTCTTTAAAATTTCTTTTCTTGTGCAGTGTTCCGATCGGAGGGTCCCCCTACTCAACTACATGAACATCTTGTATAAATAACATAACATCACAACACTGGGGCAAAACATTTACTATGAAGGTTATAATATCTCCGCAAATTGAATAAAGGTCAGATGAATATGTAAAGTTAGATTCAATGCTTTGTGTTACAATGACTAGCTCTTAATTAAATTTATAGAATTGCAGGTTTACAAGGATTGTGACACATAAGTATTCAACAAAATTAGTCATTATTATAAAAAAGAAAATGTTAGTTAGAACAATGTTTGACATTAACATACTTGTGAGTACAATTTTTATGCTGTTTTATGTTCTTTGTGCATTACTGACCTTGTAACAGTACCATCTGTGGACGTATGAGGTGGTCGTAGATGTCATATGTGGATAATTAACGAACTGGTGTGTTGGCACTCTAAGGAAGTGCAAAGTACTTGTATGACCATATTTGTGAAAATATGTGTTATATTTATGTGTGCTTCACAACACCTCATCAGGAAGCTGAGAGAAAAGGGCTTGCCACACAAAAACATGACAAGCTACCGGTAATAAATAATACACAAGTTGTCCTGAAAAACCATGCAAACCGAGTATAAAGATTAAATGAAACAGAAACCCACTGACGATGGCTCAGACGTGCTGAGACATGTTTGGGAACTCGGAAGGAACGGTGTTCTGCATAACTGGCAGACCTTAGATGCAACAATTTTAACTACAAACATAGTAACCACAAGGAGCTGCAAATCCAAATGATGAGTATTACCATTTTGCACATATACGTTTACTCCACAGTGTAAAGTGCATTAAAAATATAGGAAATGACTCATCTCAAGAACAGCTGGTTCATCTACGAGGTTTATGATATCATCATAAAGTGGCAGCCATTAGACATGTGGTGTACTCACTAAGAAGAACACCTCTAAGCAAAAACAACTATCATGAAGATCTACATATGATCATTAACATAGCACCAAACAATTACTACAACAGCAAAACACCATTAAACAGAATATAAGGACGGAAGACAGAAAAAATAATAACAATTCAGATATACCAGTAAGTAATAGTAACACACAATACACACTCACACTAGACAACTTTCCCCATAACACAAACACAAAATGGCACCCTATAACATACCAACCAATTCACATACAAAATTACTAATATTTTTAAAAAGATGTAGAATTAATAAATCATTCAAGACAAGTAGAACAAAAGAAAAAAAATTAAAAACTGTGGCAGACGAGAAAAAAATACAACTGTGTGGGAGCAGATGAACTAAAATGTAATAGCTGCAGCTCCAGATAAATGCGATGGTTGCAAGAAATTTTAATACCACGTATGAAGCAATAAAAGGCACTGAAGAGTGAATGTACCCATTCCTCACGCACAGAGCAGTTACTAAAAGAAAGCCACCACAAAACTGAGATAAAAACAGACATGACAGTCTTACACCATGATAACAAAACAACAGGAACAGTCACTCTTCAGGAGGAATATTTCATACAGAGACATGCAAAAAACTGAACATTTCTTAGTGACCAAAAACTGTACCAAAAGGACTAAATTCTTACCAGCTCTTAGGTCATCACAAAAAACTACATTCAAAAACTAAACTTACCAAAAATGAGTTTAAAAATTTAAAAAACAATAAATTAAAAGAAAGTTAAAACATAAACACACGGTGCCCCCAACATCTACCCTTCCTCCATCCTGACCGCAACACCCCATTCCACTCTCCCCTGTGACAGCTGCCAGGATCACTCAGTCAAGCCTACAATAACTGAGTAACGTCAAATGCTGTGTGCCATGTGATTTTCAATTGATGGTATGTCACATTAATATACTTCACTGAAGATATTAATGCGCCATACCATCAAGTGAAAATCTTTACTGTGTGCATCTAGTGTCTATCGAAGAACGAACACACACATGTAAAAAGTCGAAAAATGAAAGTATGTGATAAATTCCAAACATATAATTCTAAATAAATAAAAATCTTAAATGTGTCTGTCAAGGAAAACTATAAATCTAGTAACAAAACATGTATCATTAAATAATTGTCTTTATATTTTAAATGATAGATGATACCTAGTTGGAATAAGTGAAACATATTTGTTTAAAAGCAAAATACACATTCAGATGCAAAAGACAGAATTGTTCTGACCTCTTTCATAAACGTAACTGATGCAGCAATTGAGGAACAATGCTGCCAATATTAACAATATAATTTTTTCTGTTGCAAAATCTTAAGTACCAAAGCTGGTACAAGAGCATTACTTTATGTGTTTACCGTTAAATCACACTCTTCTGCGCAGAAGTTAGCTTTCGGTTCTTCCATCTTTCGTGAATCATTCAGACAAACAAAACATTTCTTCTCTACGAGGAAAAATCTGAAATTTTCTAGAAAAAGTTATTAATTACATACTTTCCTCACCAACCATTTTCCCCTTCTGTGGACGTCTAGCGACGCATTCGTGCATCAACTTCCTTATTTGTTCTCCAACCTGTTGTTAAAAAACCTTATATTTTGTTTCCCAAATGTTTGCAGTCAGCTGCCATTTTTGCGTTCCTCTTGGGCTATACACTTTCATAGATGTATTTTACTAGGTTATATCTGTATTTTAGAATTTCTTACCATTTCCAAGGAGTATTTGAATGAGGTCACTGAGGTATTCTGTATAGAGTTGTAAATTAAAAAGAACTTCAATTATATTCATACCTGCAAATATAAGTAATAGTTTTATTTGATTTAATACATCAGGTATTTTAAACTAGGATAGCTCTGCTATAGTCGGCATACATCGGAGTAGCGACCTTTGTCGTGTGAAAAGTTCAAAGTTCAAGCACTGTAGCGTACCCAGTGCGCACTGCTTTTTTGTTTTGTCCACCGTGTTTATTACTGTTTTTGTTCGCTGTCATCTAATTCATAAGCATGATTCTCGCTCACAAGGTATCATCCACAATATTAGCCAGCAGTCTGAAATACCTTATGGAAATCATCTTCATTTTCATAAGAATAATCATATTTAGCGTGTTGTCCTTTCTTGTAGACTGATTCCCTCCCTATACATTTTCTGACATTCTTATGAGGTTTGCAAGAAATGCCACTCTAAAAGGGTCTTACTCGCTCCGTAGTAATAACTATCTAGCCACTTTAAGTTCCAGTACTGTTGTGTCCGAGAGCAGTAAAGATGTCTTCGAGAAACAAATCCACGTTGTTGTTGAAAGAAACAATGTAATAGCTTCTTCAGTACCTATTTGCCTTCCCTCTCGGAGTTACTATCTTACTCTATAAGCTTTGATGTGACCATTGTGTTCTTGTTTATTTTGCTCTGTAATGTGCTACGTCATGTTTGAGCTTGCCTCTCTGTGATGTAAACGGCAGTGTTTCCATTTGTCGTTGTAGGTGTTGGCTATTGAAATGGTGGCAATGACCTCGCCTCTCCCGTACACATCTAATGTAATTGCTGTTTTTGTGCGATCAAACTGAATGTTAACGACATTGCGTGCCATTGTGCAGACTTCCATTGTCCCTTTTGCACCGAATCAATTGTTTCTAAACTGTTACGACACATCTTTTTCCAAGATAAGCATTACATTTTCCATTTCATTTCCACTTATGTGACTGATGACCATAGATCTTAAGTCCCATAGTGCTCAGAGCCATTTGAACCATTTTGATCCACTTATGTCAAGCAGCTGATTCTACAGTCGCTATTAATGACTTGATAGATAATCGGTTTATAGTGGTACTTTCAGGCATAAGAAGTATATAATTCCTCGTTGCATTGAATTCGAAACCACAATCCGGATAAAGCTATTTCTTTCTTTGCCCAGCATCTTCTGTACAAGACGTATTCCATTTCCGTACAATTACTGTACAAATTCCCATCTGCTCCAGCTATCTTTTACCTGCTAACACCTATATCTCTATTTTTAAATTTATATTCAAGTGGATATCTTTATCAATGATACAGTATGATACAGAGCATCATAACATATCCAGACATAATTAAAAATCAGAATAATAAAACGTCAAAATATGAATTTCTAGAATAAAAATGAAAATGAAAACAATTCTTTTGCCAAATGAATTGAAAACTGCCTACAATAAAAGTGTATGCACAAGATTGCAGTAGAAATATAAAATGCCAACATGACACCAAAAACAGACTGTAAAAAAGCTTTCAGAACGTAAAACTGCAACTTTCGCACTGTTGACAGTTGGATCGAGCAGTTGTGCGCAACATCTCCAGCGTAGTTCGTCGATTTCTCGGAGAATAGAAATTGTTGTTCAAACTATATTTGCGCTCCACCAAGACTACGGTTCGATACTTTTGATACACTGCATAAATGGTGTAGTAAATGTCAGGATTACCGGTAGTACTGGTAGAATCTGTAGGGAAAGAAACAAAACGAAGGAGTAAGAGTTAAAACGGGAGCCAAAGACTTTTCTTTTTTCTGTTTGTTTTTATGATTATTTTGCACATAGAATCATGCAGCATTCACTGTTAGTCCATTGTGTATTTTATATTCTCGCAGAACAAAAATAGCATTTTATAAGTAATAAAGGCTAGTTGATAACATAACTTCTGTGCTGTTAAGTAACCAAAGTAATTACTTTTGATGCAAGTACAGTTTACATGCATACAATAATTATTTTTGTTTTGTTCTCAACGGAATGTTCTTCATTTCTTCTGTTGTTATTGATAAGTGCGAAAGTTGTTTATGAGTACAGAAAAATGTTTTATGTAAGTTCAACGAAGTATTGAACAGATGACTGATATGTCTCTGTTTTGAATTTTATACCTTTTTATTTAGAAAATTAAGTTTTCTAGCATTAAATGATACATTTGTATTGTTTTCTTTATTTTTGTTGCAGTGTCCTTCTGTTTCACGCTACAAAACAATAATTTTCGAATAAACCTGAGTTAAGGATTGACAGTTTCAGTTTTTCTATAGTGTTTATTCTTGAGTAAGAGTATCGTTCTTGAGTAGGTAATGTAAAACAAAAATGTTCCACCGAGTGAAATGGCGAAGTGGTTATCACACTTGTGAGGTAACGGGCGCGTCGTGGCGCCCTGAAAATATTCTAAGTTCGAAGGAAGCAGTGGCCGCACGGGCCGCTCGGCGAGCCGGGGCCCGGCAGCAGACACGTGGCGCCGAACGTCAGCCGGACGAGACGGTAAGCCCCAGCGATAGGCCTGTCGAGCACGTGGCTGGGAATTCCTTGGTGACACTATGCACCGGGAGGGTCAAAGATGGCGGACTTTGTGAAACCTTAATGGCAAACATTTCACAGTTCGTATAGAAATTAATAGTAGCCAGATGAATCATGATACCTCAAAAAGAAACATGTACATTACCATTACTTGCACAACGATTCTGATGGTGTAATCAGATTTTCAATATCTTTATTAGTTTAAAGTTTATTATCTTACTGTAAATTATACAATTAACACCTAGCAACAAATTTCCAAAATTTAAACGCTTCACCCGATTT
Organism: Schistocerca nitens; assembly: GCF_023898315.1. Lineage (NCBI taxonomy): Eukaryota > Metazoa > Arthropoda > Insecta > Orthoptera > Acrididae > Schistocerca > Schistocerca nitens. The sequence goes on along the minus strand of NC_064614.1, from coordinate 477,098,260 downwards.
CGTCAATCGACGTGTCTTTAGAAAGACCCGATATACAGGGTGGTCCATTGATCGTGACCGGGGCAAATACCTCAAGAAATAAGCGAAGAAACGAAAAAACTACAAAGAGCAAACGTGTCTAGCTTGAAGGGGGAACCATATGGCGCTGTGGTTGGCCCGCTACATGGCGCTGTAATAGTCACGAAACATACGGCTCACAATTTTAGACGAACATTTGGTAACAGGTAGGTTTTTTTTTAAATTAAAATACACAACGTTGATACGTTTGAACATTTTATTTCGGTTGTTCCAATGTGATACATGTACCATTGTGAACTTATCATTTCTGAGAACGCATCTTGTTACCACGTGATTACCTGTAAATACCACATTAATGCAATAAATGCTCAAATTGATGTCCGTCAACCTCAATGCATTTGGCAATACGTGTAACGACATTCCTCTCAACAGCGAGTAGTTCGCCTTCCGTAATGTTCGAACATGGATTGACAATGGGCTGACGCATGTTGTCAGGCATTGTCGGTGGATCACGATAGCAAATATCCTTCAACTTTCCCCACAGAAAGAAATCCGGGGACGTCATATCCGGTGAACGTGCGGGCCATGGTATGGTGCTTCGACGACCGATCCACCTGTCATGAAATATGCTATTCAATACCGCTTTAACCGCACGCGAGCTATGTGCCGGACATCCATCATGTTGGAAGTACATCGCCATTCGGTCATGCAGTGAAACATCTTGTAGTAACATCGGTAGAACATTACGTAGGAAATCAGCATATATTGCACCATTTAGATTGCCGTCGATAAACTGGGGGCCAATTATCCTTCCACCCATAATGTCGCACCATAGATTAACCCGACAAGGTCGCTGATGTTCCACTTGTCGCGGCCATCGTGGATTTTCCGTTGCTCAATAGTGCATATTATGTCGGTTTACGTTACCGCTGTTAGTGAATGACGCTTCGTCGCTAAATAGAACGCGTGCAAAAAATCTGTCATCGTCCCGTAATTTCTCTTGTGCCCAGTGGCAGAGCTGTACACGACGTTCAGAGTCGTTGCCATGCAATTTATGGTGCATAGAAATATGGTACGGGTGCAAACGATGTTGATGTAGCATTCTCAACACCGATGTTTTTGAGATTCCCGAATGTCGCGCAGTTTGTCTGCTACTGATGTGCGGATTAGCCGCGACAGCAGCTAAAACACCTACTTGGGTATCATCATTTGTTGCAGGTCGTGGTTAACGTTTCACATGTGGCTGAACACTTCCTGTTTCCTTAAATAACGTAACTTTCCGGCGAACGGTCCGGACACTTGGATGGTGTCGTCCAGGATATCGAGCAGCATACACAGCACACGCCCGTTGGGCATTTTGATCACAATAGCCATACATCAACACGATATCGACCTTTTCCGCAATTGGTAAACGGTTCATTTTAACACGGGTAATGTATCACGAAGCAAATACCGTCCGCACTAGCGGAATGTTACGTGATACCACGTACTTATACATTTGTGACTATTATAGCGCCATTTATCACAAAGTGAAAAAAGTGGTCCAACTAAAACATTCATATTTCTTTGCGTACTACACGAATATGTAATAAAATGGGGGTTCCTATTTTAAAAAAACGCAGTTGATATCCGTTTGACCTATGGTAGTGCCATCTAGTGGGCCAACTATAGCGCCATCTGGTTTCCCCCTTCAAGCTAGACGAGTTTCGTTCTTTGTAGTTTTTTCGTTTGATGCTTATTTCGTGAGATATTTGGCCCGGTCACTATCATTGGACCACCCTGTATACTCTTCATGAAGAAATTGGTTAAATATTTACTGTGTTTTAGAAAACGCAGAGACATTAGGCTACTGACCCATGTTTTGTTCTGTTCCTTTGATAAATGTTTATTTAATTTGTTTATGTATTTAATAATATGTGTTAGAGCATGTTTATGGTCCAGCCGTAGGAATATTTACTTAATTTCTAGTTATTTAAATGTAAATCCAGTATTTCGAATGTGTTTCATTATGTTCGTGTGGGTGCGTTGGATTGAAGACGTGGCGCGAGCGCTCTAGCCAATCACAGCTCTCGTGAATGGGGAGACTGAATGGAAGTGAGTTCTGGAGACGACAGCGGAGGACGACAGAGGACACGGAGAGGTGCTGGACGCAACGGCGCGACCGACGTGCGATCGCAGCAGAGACTTGGAGAGTGTGGAGCGGTTTGCGTGTGGTCGCGGCAGATAGAAAAACATCGGAGTGCCGACTTGTGCACTTGTGAGATTTCCATGGCTTCTACAGTGAAGACGTAGTGTGCGTTTGGAAGTGAATATTTCGCGAGCTATGTTGTTGTTCATAATTAATTACGTGCAGTAGGAATCTATTGTTACCCTGTTATTCAACTTATATTTTATTTAATGGCAACAGCGATTTTTCGGGGTGCACTCAGCCTCGTGATGACAACTGAGGAGCTACTCGACCAAATAGTAGCGGCTTCGGTCAAGAATACCATCATAACGGCCGGGAGAGCGCTGTGCTGACCCCACGCCCCTCCTATCCGCATCCTCCTCTGAGGATGAGACGGCGGTCGGATGGTCCCGGTAGGCCACTCGTGGCCTGAAGATGGAGTGCTGGACCATCGACACTAATAAGTGTTTTGCAGAAATATACCACATTCCCAAAAGTACTTCTACTATCGCACTCGTCATTTAAAGTCGTTAAGATAGTACCTCAATATTTTATTTAATTGAAGTATTTCATTTATAAATTTATATTTTACTTTCATAATTCGCAATTGCCGAATGATAGAAACGTTCAACCATTCGATACATGTGTGTATTTTATCGTATACTGTAGACTCCGCAGTATTTGGCCTGTAATGTGGCAACTACGTATCCCAGCCACTAGACAACAAAACCAGCCAAAACTTTTAATATTTGAACGTTGAGTCTGAGGGTACCTAGCTGAGGGCCACCACGCCTCATTTCATATCTTTTGGAAAGCCCGCACACTGGACTCGCATTCAGAAGGACGATGGTTGAAACCAGCCACCGGCCATCCTGATTTAAGTTTTCTGTGATTTCCCTAAATCGCTTCTGGCTAATTCAAGGGTGGTTCCTTTGAAAGGGCACGGCCGACTTCCTTCACCATCCTTCATAATCAGATGTGGCTGATGACCTCACTGGTTGGTCCCCTCCCCCAAATAAACCAACCAATCAAAACTGTTCCGCAGGTTACGCGATCCTTCATACATCCTCACTCAGTTCCCAGACGGTTTACTGCTTCCAGTTTTTAGGTAAATGTAGTAAGACAATGATCGCATACATTAAGACAGTGCCGGCCGCGGTGGTCTAGCGGTTCTGGCGCTGCAGTCCGGAACCGCGGGACTGCTACGGTCGCAGGTTCGAATCCTGCCTCGGGCATGTGTGTGTGTGATGTCCTTAGGTTAGTTAGGTTTAAGTAGTTCTAAGTTCTAGGGGACTTATAACCTAAGATGTTGAGTCCCATAGTGCTCAGTGCCATTTGAACCATTAAGACAGCGATCGTTATTCGTTATGAAGCAATACAAAGTATAGGCAATTCAGGTATGAATTTAACTGACCAGATCTTCTACGCAAACTATCATAGTCTATGCTTACTTATGGTGGTCTATGGTAGCCTACAGTAGTTTTACACCTCTAGTTCAAACCGTTATCATTATCGCTACCACAAAGTGAGTAAGTGAATAAATAATAGTAACATATTGCCAGTATAAGAAAGTACACCCAAAAAATCAAAACACATGTGATACACAAGGCTTATTGAAACAAAAACTTTACGCTTCAAGCAAGAAACTCTGTTCAACACTTGCCTAAAACGCTATTACCAACAGTAAGTTAGCTAGAAGCGTGCACTATCCAACGAAAAAGCTATCACATGGTTCTGGTCTTCCATGAGTGCACCAACAAAATCATAACTTACTTGGGAAGAATAAAATAGACCCAAGACAACGAAAATCGCACCACTAGTAGGGAAGAGGTCACTGAGGCTGTCATATTGAAAAGCTCTTAGCTCAGCCCACAAACAACAGTCTTGCTTGAACACTTCAGTAAGGATTTCAAAAACTTACTTGAAAATGATGGGTATAACACAACTGCTTCCAAAAAATTATGCAGATAATCCCTCCGATTACGGCCCCATCACATTCTTATGTAGAAACTTTGAACTTTGCATCTAACTTATAAGTACTATAAAATATAAACACATGAAGTCAACTAAGGTACTGGCAAAAGAATAGAAAGTCTGCTTGTAGAAGCCAGTAGGTTGCAAAATACAGCTCCTCATAGATTCTGCAGTTCTGGAGCAAGAAACAGATAAAAACATGACACATAACTGACCTACATCGATTACCAGATTGATAACATACTTTGTAAGACATCTGTAGGCCAAGTATTTGGTACGGAATCTATTCAGTCATCGACATAATCTCATTCATGATGAAACACTAGAAGTTTACACACATGAATGAAAAAGACTCAATATGTTAAGAAATCGTGTTAACAAACTTATTCCACAGTTAAGATAATACTTACGTTACTGTGGAACACGGATGAAAATCACTGATCTCACTGATTTTTATCCCTGATCGCACTACAGGGTGAGTCTGTCGGGTTGAGTGTGAGTGTTCTTCACAAATACCGTCAACGACAGGGCGTCACAGAGCGTTATAAACGTTTGGAATCGATATTATGTGGATAATAAAAGATATCACACTATTTTGACATGAGGGCCTAACAGTCGAAACTGAATGTGTAGTTTTTATATTGATATGAAGAAGTTATACATTACAGCAATTAGTAAGCTCGTAGTAATGGTTCAAAGTGACGACTGTCAGACTCATTACACGAATTACAATACAATCTGCGCATAACTCAACTCTGGTTGCAAAATTATTTCACTCCATTCCTTGCACATACTTTTGTTAACGAAAGGTGCTGTCCCTACCTATAGTGTCCACACTATTTTCTCCAAATTGTGTGTTCCAGTGACAACTTGAGGGGTGCAGAATGACAAATCGTTTCCCGTAGAACACAGTACCATCTCATCTGCGAACTGTATTGTGTAAACAATTTTTGGCCTCCTCTCTGTGGCTTGAACGATCCAGATTCTCGCAAGTTTCTATCTAGGATGATAAATTTCTTCCAGTTCGTATGACGACAGTTACGAAACTCTTCTGTAAACACTTATTTGGTTTTCCAGGCACTACATGCTGCTTAAACATTCCTTAAACGCATGTCCACAAGTTATTGTAACGTGTAACGCTCCAGCTTCGACAACCAGTCAGTAGCCATAAACTATGGCAAAATACACCTTCAAAACATCGCAGACGATTCTGTGTAGTGATTCAAGTTAGTGGCAGGCAGGCAGGCAGTTGACTGTTATACGAGGGCGCCAGTGTAAACTTTTAGGCAGGATTAATTTCAAAAAAAAGTTAATGATTATGTGGTTTTTCAAAATATTCCTCTTTACCATCAACACATTTTTGCATTCGATGAAACCAGTCCTTAAAACAATGATGCTACTCTTCCTGAGTCATTTAAGAAACCAGATATAAATGTTCCACTGCTTCGTCTGATGACGAAAAAGAGATCCTACGAATTTTATTTTTAACGTTTGGAGACTAAAAGACACCATAGTGGCACGTCAGGGTTGTATAGAGGAGGGTCCACGGTGCTAGGCATCATCCAGATACTCATGTGTTAGTTTTGGGGTATGCGACGATGCATTGCGTGATGCAACATTATTTTTCCTTCTGTGTGTTTTTCACAAACGTCTCCAAAAATTTGCGATAAACAGACATTTGCGTACCACTCGGCACTAACGGTACGTGTATCTGCTACTGCTGGAGCAGCAATATGGACGTTTTAGAAAAAAAGCTAGATTCTCTTCTTACCAGCAATGCGATTTCATCGGTTTTTTATAGGCTTAGGTAATCTTCGAAAGACCATTGAGGCGATTGATAAATTATCCTTTCAGGATCATAAAATTAAATCGAAGATTTATCACCAGTAAGAACATTCAAATCCAAATTGGAAGTGTCGTCTTGGAATTTTTCCAGAATTTTTCTGCACCAGTCAATACGTTGTTGTTTTTGATCAACATTTTATGTGGAACAGTTGACAACAAAGCTCTCTCACGTCTAACTGTTGATTAAAATGTTTTGGCTGAGACTCACGTGCCCAATGTCGCCTGAATAAATTCAAAAGATGTCTGCCGCTCTTCTTCAAGCATTACTCCAACAGCGGCAAGATTTGTATCAGTATCAGCAGTTCTTGGGCATCCTTCACCTCATCACTAAGGAAGAACCGATCTCTTTCGAATTTGCTACACCACTTACAAATGTCTTAGCGAGGCTTCTTCGCCAGTTGCATTTCTGTGACGATCTTCAATTTATTTAAGCATTAATGACGCTTTAGTCACATTCATTTTTCAGTGCACACGAAATCTTTAGATAATGAAAATTAAGAAACTATTAGAACAATCGAACAAACTACTCAGAAATCAACTCGCAAAATATTAAAACATAACTGTGAAATACAGGGTGATTAATCATTAAAGCAACGGCCTGGTGGGGAATTTTTGCCAGTGGCAGCAGCCAGCCGGCGGCCACTCCAGCGATGTGAGTGTATTTCCTCTCTGCTGCGATACCTGTATTGTAACACGTGTCTGTTAGGCGACGCAATGCAGTGGGTTAAGTGAACCTGTTTCAAGTTCAGTAACAAAGTGCAAGTACTATATTCACGAAAGAGTATCCGTGTTTGATTCACACGTGTGCGCAGAATCAGCGAGTGCAGTAAGGAGATTACTTCAAGAGGATTTCCTGATGTTTAAGTTCCTAATCGGAGTACGATTCGTCGCTTGACAAATTTTCTGAAACAAAGTGTTCGTGACAGGAAATATAGACAACAATGTACAGTCCTCATAGAAGAAACTCTGGATACCACTTTACATGCTCCGGAAAGGTCCCCCATAAAATCAGTTCAACAACTTTCTCAGTAAGTGGGAATTTGAAGGTGGTGCATGACAAGGAAATTGACTCTCACCTAACTTTCTTTTCCTACTAATCATATTCCAGCTAAGCGGATACGTTAAGTCACAAACTAACGGTTATTGGAGTTCCGAAAAGCCGAACATAATACACGAGGCACCCCTGCATGATTGAAAAATAGGAGCGTGGTGCATTATTACCGGTGACAGAATAGTAGGCCCTGTTTCTTTCCACGAAACAGTTAACAGTGACAGACGTGTGGAAAATATTTTATGGCCTTTTTACGAGCAATTAACTGTTAGAGAACGTGCTTTCGTGATCTTTCAGCAGAACTCTGAGGCGACACATACAGCCAACTTCTCACTACAGGAAATGCATGTGTTTCAAGACATAGTCTTCACTGACGACATATGGGTGCCTCGTTCCCTGATTTAACACCGTGGAAGGCATTGAAGGAAAAAGTGTATGTACAAATCGGATCCACAGAGTTAGATGAACTTAAAAGTAACATCCGCCAAGAAATTGCTGTCAGCTCTCAGAAGGAAATGCAGAGTGTAGTGAATAATTTCCTTAGCAGGTGTCAGAAATGCTTGAAGAACGAAGGAATGCAGTTCCAACATCTCCTTGCTTAATATAAGTGAGTAGTTTATTTTTCTTTTCAAATGTGTATGTTATATATGTTACAAATAACTCACGTGACAAACCATAGTGTACTTCAGGACATGCCTAACTTAGATTAGAACGTGTGTCGTTACAATTACGTTCATTCTACATGACTACTTATAACGCACTGATGATAGCTGCTCTGTCCCTTGAAATCTAGATCTGCAGTGCAATAACAAAGATGACATTATGACCGATGCTGACCTCCTTTCTGTTCTCGGTTACATCACAGTCGTGGGGTACAATTATTCCCATGGAATCGAACGTGATGATCATACTGTATTTACTGCGGACCTCCCATCAACTGCACCGCGGTCACTGCAGCCGGCCTCTTCGGCCGACCGCACGCCGTGAAAATAGTTACATTATAGAATCAAAACCGATATCGGTATTTTAGTTCTGAGTAACCGGTACTTTCCAGTATTTTCTTGGTGTCTATTATAAAAGGTCTTTTTTATTTTTTATTAATAACCGAGTAAAAAACTGAAATTTCAGTTAACCATAGTTAAAATTTTGCGTTTTTATTAACCTTTTTTTTTAAAAAAAAGAGTAATTTTTATTCGTAAAATTTGCCGTGGTATGATATGTGGAAACGGGGAAAGCGATCAGTGCTATTTTCTTAACTACGCCGACAGAAATGAGCAATAAACACATGGCATAATAATTGGTACAGCATTGCTTGGACACTAATGTCGCGTTGCCGCGTGTCGTGGCTTAGTAAACAGGTGTACGTGCAGGATCCAAGACTTGCCCCCGCCTCTTCTGTCTGGTAGTTTCTTGCTTTCGTCGCCGTACATCCGCTGTGTTGCAAAGTGGAATCAATCCTAGTCTGGAAACATTTTTATGAAGTGACGTAGCAGTGAAGTACAATGCTTCATTCACTAACGATTTATCTTCCATTTCCATGAAATAATAAAAGAGGAAGTAAGTTATAGCAACAATGATAAATTAATTAAAAACTTAACAACAATTCATTCATCGTCGCCAAATGTGGGGTCCTGCCCACACATCTCGTATAGGGTGCCTAAAGGATGCTGCGTTCTCAGAATGTTATACAACAATTCAAGAAAATAACATTAACAGTTTTAATCTGATTTGATCCATTATAAATGGTTTTTGAAAGCCTGCGACTGTAGATACAATAGGTTTGTTTATAAATAAATAAATCTTCTGCTACCAGTCACGATTTTCTTTATTTTACTATTCGCAGGACGCGCTTCGAGAAATAATTCCCATTTTCAAGTGCGTTTTTACACATCATAAAACGCACTTGAAAATGGGAATTATTTCTCGAAACGCATCGTGCGAATAGTAAAATAAAGAAAATCGTGACTGGTCGCAGAAGATTTATTTATCTATAAACAAACCTATTAACAGTTTTATTTCAATAAAGCAGATTTACAATACTTAACTTTGAAATAACAATGTGTACCTCAAACGGTGGGCGACATGCAACATAAATCCGAGTCCTTTACTATATATAATGTTCATGCAAGTATGACACACAGTTTATGAATCACTACTAATTGTTCTGCGAGCGCCGGTCTACAACTGCGCGAATAACGTCCACTAATGTCCGGCCGAGGCTGTCACGAGCGGTACTTGTATTCACTTCGGCTAGATGCCTCTCCTATTGTGGCGACGTCCAGCTCAGCGTGCTATTGGCTGATGGCTCACCGCCTTCTCTGGTCTTCTTCTTCGTTCCGGTGCTTCTGGTTACGCCAGAACGAACATAAAAATAGAAAGTAACTGATCTGCTGCCTGCGTTTACACTATAAGCCTTTATCTGCCTGTATCCCTTGTAAACGTACAAATTAATACGAAAAACGGAGTTCTCCAACCTCAGTTATGAGCCTCTAGCATTGACTATTCGTAATGCCCTAATAGTGGTACCATTCAAGATTACAACATGATTCTTAAGCAGAGTTTCATAAAATTAAAATCAAGAAGAGAATACTGGTGATTTTTGTAGTTTTCAACCAGTTACTACATTTGGAGAGAAGCAATCAACAGTGGACTCACTAAGTTTCCTTTTATTTGCCTGTTTAATTTAATATTTTGATTATCTGTACTTTTAAACTGAGAGAGTCAATTTTTTTCAATCTTTATGCAATTTCTACGTTTATCACAGGAAATAACAGGAATGAAAAACTAAATTTGGTTATTTCAGAAACCGGTTATTTTGAGCGCTTTTAACACTCTGGCTAAACTGGCGTGAAAATACCATGATACAATAGAAAACCGGTTGTTTTAGCTATAACGACCATTTTTGTACTTTCAACACTGCAGCCCAGTCAGCAATCGTGATAATCTAATACATAAGAAACTATCAGCCTTGATTGCGGCAATGAAACAAACCTTTACCTAGGTTTAGGCCCAAATAATTTAGCCTTCTTCAGAAGATATACCTGAATCTATAATTTGTCTAAAAGGGCATGGTCTAGAAATAAAACTAAAACAGCCTGAATAGGCGTAGTCACATTTTAAAAATGCGGTACATAAGTACTTAGCCAACACCAAAACTTGACTTAAGCTCTCCATGGACGCCGTGTGGTGGGCCTCGGGAGCTCACGTGAAAATTAGTAGGACTAGATAACGAGCTGCATATCAGCATGGCGGGGAACATTGCGCATGTCTGAGACCATGACTATCAAAGATAAATACCAACGCAGTTATATCTTAAAACAAATAACTAATAGAAAGGTTGAAAATCTTAAACATAAAGCCTCTGTACCAGGGTGTGCCTAAAATGTAAAAAACTATGCATGGATTTATATAAGTTCGAACACACTACCCCGACTTACACTATTCGAATATATCGAACCTTTCACAACGAATGCTGCATAACGCACCCATTGTTATTAATGAAAGATTAAAGAGGACATAAAACAGCGAAACTGTAGTATGTAAACGCCATAATGCAATAATCTCGGTTAATCTGTACACACATGGTCGAGTAGGTGTTTTTATCAGTTGATGTAGATACACTTCCTATTGCTGACACGCACTGAATGGATAATATTATCAAGATTAATTTTTTATCTTATTACTAAAAATAACACGTAATTCTGCGTGGCACTGATTCGAAAATCCCTTGGTACATTTGCGAAGGTACATGCAGCAGATGTCTTCTCATATGTCTCGCAAGTTAACGTAAGTTACGGGCCGGTGGTTTGTCGGCGCAGAACTGGCTCCCCAATAGCGTCCCATAAGTGTTCCATGCAAGACTCAAGTTTCACACGGAATTTGCAGTCTCCCCTCCACAACGGCCAAAGGCCGGTCACGTGATTCCACTTCCACGAGGAGGGGTGTACTTCCAGCGCTCCTGGTTTTACTTGAGTGTACTATGTTGAGTACACCATCGCAGGTGTTCCTGTCTGTGATGCAGCGTCAAGGGTAACGTCGTCGAACTGTTCGTGCAGATGGTTGTACTAACTTGTATAGGCGTTTACTAAACTTCGAAAATGTATTGTTGAAGGGCAGTGGCAAGAATTCGTGCTTCAAAGTCCACATTCTTTTGGGCTAGTTGCTTTGTTAAATGTAATCCGTCCAGAAGAAATTAGTTATTAAAGCGCATTTCCGTATTTCGCTATTTGAATTTCACGTAGTGTCCACCAATATTTTTCGTTTCTTTAGATAAATATAAGTGTGTACTAGAAACATACTTCTGTGCAATGTTATTCAAAAGAACAAGTTGCCGAAACTAATAACACACACATATTTTGGATATGCAATAGATACATAAGGTAATTCATAATAATGGCAACAGAGTTTGTCACGGCGGCAAATATATGTGGTTATTGTACAATGCTTTAAAACCATTCAGCAGTTTGCTGAGGATGACTGTATGGAAAATATTGACAGTTTAATAATTATTGTATCCTATTTGAGCAGCAAATGGACAAAATGTTGGAAACTTATTCTTCAGCCGACTACAAAACTCTGAAAAGTCATATCCCATGTATTGCCAAGCTATGCAATAAATGTTATATCAGCCTAAGACATGGATATATTATGAACATAATGCTTGAAGTATGTGGAATAAAATCTCACAAGAACACCAGCAGACAGCAACTTTAATAAAGAAACGAAACGAACAATGAACTGTTTGCATCTGCTAAATGTTAATGTACAAAGAAATAGCCAACTCGTTACAGCACGTTAAAGTGGAAATTTCACGAACTTAAGCATTTTTAATTGCCGTACATGAAATTAAAGCCGACTCCTTCGGCAATTTTGTCACAGACATTTTATTTTGAACAACAAAAACATCACAGTAGAAACTCATGTTCGCTACACACGAAAGTTAATAAGAAAAATGTTTATTTTGAGAAACAAAACAGAAAAAGAGTGCAAACTTTTGTTAAGTCACTTAATCTTCTACGCTCTTTTTGGGCTGTACGATTTTAAACAACTCGTGGTAAAAACCTGAAAAGAATCTGTGCAATCTAGCTGTAGTGCACTTTGCTGGTTTTGCTTGCAGACACCAGTCACGCCCCGCCTCGTGGAGGTGGAATCAGGTGACCGGCGTGTGGCCGTTGTGGAGGGGAGACTGCAAATTCCGTGTGAAACTTGAGTCTTGCGTGTTCCATCAAGTATAGATTAGGTTAATTTGGTGGCCAAGACATCAATGTGAGTTCAGTACTATTCTCTTCAAACCTCTGTTTTATAATTCTTGCGATTTGGATAGTTGCCCTGCTGGAAAAAGCCATCTCCGTCGAGAAGACAACAGTCATGAAGAGCAGCAAGTGGTCCGCAGTATTATTCCAAAGCTGTTACACTGTCTTCGATTACTATCACAGACTGCATGGAAGCCCAGGCGAATGTCACATATAGCATAATACTAATCCCATCGACATGTTTCAAGTAGCCATTTGTCTGGAAGAACGTGTATCCAGACATTATCATCAACCTGACATAACAGGAAAAGTGATTCACCTGACCAGGCAATATTTTTTCATTGATTCACGATCCAGTCTCGACAATCTAGTGCTCACTGGAATCATAACTGAACATGGCGTTGTGTCAACTGGGAACGGTAGGAGTTATATACGTGTTCAACAATATGCTCTGAATGGTGTACTTCCAAACACTTGTGCCCGCACCGGTATTGTAATGTGCCATCAAATATTCCGCAGACAGCCACCTATCCTGCCTAACATTGCGAGTAAGCCTCCAACTTTTATGTTCTGTGATGAGTGGTGAACGTCCATCACCTTGTCGCCCGTTCAACCACTCTCCGTAGATGTCTACGATAGAATTGTAAAACGACTGTAGGCTATCGTAGACTATCATAAGTAGGCGTAGACTATGGTAGTTTTCCTAGTAGCTTTAGTCAAATGGTTCAAATGGTTCAAATGGCTCTGAGCACTATGGGACTCAACTGCTGTGGTCATCAGTCCCCTAGAAGTTAGAGCTACTTAAACCTAACTAACCTAAGGACATCACACACATCCATGCCCGAGGCAGGATTCGAACCTGCGACCGTAGCAGTCGCACGATTCCTGACTGCGCGCCTAGAACCGCGAGACCACCGCGGCCGGCAGCTTTAGTCAGTCAAGATCGTATCCGCATTATCTGCATGTTAGGTGTGCTGCATACCTATTAGACATTACGTCATAACGACTGCTTTCTATACGTATGCCACTAGTCGCCTGGAAACCAGAAGCAGTGAACCGCTTAGAAACTGATAGGCGATATACGATGGTTGCCCATAAAGTAATGTACCACATTTTTTATCAGCCGAAAACAATGCTAGGAATGCGAAACGTTACGTAGTTTCCTGAGTGAGCACGCCAAGTTTCTGTCACTTCCGATAGATAGCGCAGCTGCAGGACACTTTCAAAATGGCGTCTGTAGGTGATTTACGTTACAAACAACGTACCGTCGTTGAATTTCTAACTGCAGAGAAAGAAATTATGGAGAATATTCACAAATGCTTGTGCAAAGTCTATGGAGCTGGTGTCCACAGAAGTACAGTTAGTCGCTGGGTGCGGAGCGTGAGGTCATCAGAAGGCGGTTCGGTGGAGCTCCACGATTTGCAGCAGTCGGACATGCCTGACCTAGTCCCCTGGGACTTCCACTTGTTTGGACCATTAAAGGATGTCATTCGTGGAAGACTTGCATTGCTTTCTGGGCAATCCTTGCATAAAGGACCGCAAAACCTACAGAACATTTCTGTTGTACAAAGTTATCCTTGTGTCTGTTACTTAAAAATAAACGCTATTTACAGATACATTCACATTTTCATTGTTTAATTCAAGTTTTATTCCAAAATTATTGATTTGGAACATGAAACAGAGGAATGTTGAGGTAAAAGAAAACAATACAGGCCAGCCGGAGTGGCCGAGTGGTTCTAGGCGCTACTGTCTGGAACCGCGCGATCGCTACGGTCGCAGGTTCGAATCCTGCCTCGGGCATGGATGTGTGTGATGTCCTTAGGTTAGTTAGGTTTAAGTAGTTCTAAGTTCTAGGGGACTGATGACCTCAGAAGTTAAATCCCATAGTGCTCAGATCCATTTGAACCAAACAATACAGATTTATCACACAGCGCTAGAAAATGCAAGCTCCTCATAAAAAGTTTAAAATAGAAAATGCAAAACAAAAGTGCATCAAACATCGCTTCAATAATCATCTTGTGGTGTTGCAGTTCTTCTTATTTCTGTGCTTGCCAAGAAACGCCAACAGCACTTCAAATCAGCGTGCCTCTCCCAGACAAATATGACAGGAAGTAAATGAATACTACACAGCTACAACAACACGTAACGGCGGCCAAAACACTTCGCAAGTTCGAAATATCACAGAAAATACCTGTGAAACGACAAAAGTGGTAGAAATCAGCGTGTTATCACCCCAAAAACAAAGGAGAAAAAAACACCACAACACCAAAGCCATAAGTAACACGCAAAATAAAGCGATACATATTCATTTTCATATGAGAATGCACAATTGCAGATGACAAGATGTAGAGTGTGTAGCACATTTACAGCTACCACCATAAATATTCAATAGCTTCATGTAAGTTATTTAAATTAATGCATACATCCACCCCTTTTTTTCAAGTAAGCTATAAAGCTAGAACTTCAGACATATTGTAATAAACAACATACAGTGCATCAACCCAGTAATACTTATCTCAACTGTAAACTATAAACAAACTGTGTATAATATTTGACAACAATAACTTAATTCAAAAACGTAAACATTTTGTACCAAACGTTTTCTCTGAACGTTAATATGTAATAACAATTTTACAGAAAGGAAATAAAGTAAACCACTGAAGATAGCAGAAGAAAGTGCTGAAACATGTGGGTAAAACAGAACTCCAAAAGGTGTCTTGCATAAGGCGGAATTCCACACCTAGTCGCTTCAGAAGTTCGTCGCAATTGTATAAAATTTGTTCTTGTCATTCATTAACAACTTTCACTCTATCATTAGTAACAGGAAACTCTTGTCTTTGATCATCAAGGATAGCACTCTATTAATTACAAAATAACAGCAGTAATTACTTATTTTTTATTTTTGTTCATGTAAACTGTACTTGCTTCAAAAGTCATTGCTTTGCCTAGATAAAAGCGCAGAAGCTACAAAATCAACTACTTTTCATTACTTACAAATTTAAATTTTAAAAGGATGTAAAATAAGCAATAAACTAACGCTGACTGATGCACGGTTCTAATTGTGTGCGAATTAAAAAAAAAAACAGAGAGAGAGAGAAGTAATCGGCTCCCAGGTTCTCTCTTCCACATTTACTTTTCTTCTTTCCTTACAAGTGCTACCAGTACCACCGGTAATCCGCTATTTAACCCGTTATTTATATACTGTACCGAAACTATGAAACCGTATTATTGGCAGAGCGCAACTCTAGTCTGTGAGAGTAGCACGATTACAGGTGACCAACTCCGCCGCTCCCGACATGCCCGTTATGAGGCGCCTGCACGTAATAGCCTGACCTTGCCAACGTTACTTACGTCAGTGGGTTGCACCATTTGCGGCCAGTATCGTTGCTACAACGAGTCCCCGTCTCCTGCAGAGGGAGAGTGGTGGGATAAACGTGATCAGCGTGTGGCGAAGACTAAACAGAGGGCAGTTTCATATGGATGTTAGGTTGGTTCTCTTCTGGAGATGTCGTCAGGGCAGTGCTGTCCTGTTACCACGCTAGTCTATCCCAAGTCGTCACTGTCCCCCTTTTATAGAATGTTAAAAAGAGTATCCCACGTTTTGAGAGGTGTAAAGGAATTATATAAATTTTTTTATGAATATATACACACTAGTTCAAATACCAGAGATTAATGCGTAAAGCATTTGCTGAACAAAAGAAGCTTTACGCTCTTCGTTTATTAGTTTTAGAATAAGTTTGCCGGCCGGAGTGGCCGTGCGGTTCTAGGCGCTACAGTCTGGAGCCGAGCGACCGCTACGGTCGCAGGTTCGAATCCTGCCTCGGGCATGGATGTGTGTGATGTCCTTAGGTTAGTTAGGTTTAATTAGTTCTAAGTTCTAGGCGACTGATGACCTCAGAAGTTAAGTCGCATAGTGCTCAGAGCCATTTGAACCATTTTTTAGAATAAGTTACTATTCGCTGTTATCCTGTCCTAGTGTTAAGACGTGTTGTGTCATTTCTTACTGATAAAATTGGGTTAAATACTGAAAGTGATTTTGAAGCAGAGCGCTTTCGTCTTTTGGGATACCATGGGTCCCAGCTCCTGAAATTCTGGAAAATTATTACTGTTATTTTAATTTTATGCAGAGAATTTAGATGGAGGTGACGATCTTCACGGCGACGCTGCTCAACAATAGAGGTACGTGAATGTCTTCATCTTTTTCCTTTCGTGGCGGCTACCGTCAGTTTAAATATATTTGCCGCGACATTCAGAGCCTACAGACTCTCTTTTCATTTAATTTCGAAGTCCACGCATTCGCGTTCTAAAATGAATAAATGCATTTAACTGCAATTCTTTTTATCCAGGCCACAGGGGATGATTGCACTCAAAATGTACGTGCCTCTGTCCCCGCATACATTTGAGTGCGTACAAAGTGTAACTACAGGGTGTTGCAAAAAGGTACGGCCAAACTTTCAGGAAACATTCCTCACACACAATGAAAGAAAATATGTTATGTGGACATGTGTCCGGAAACGCTTACTTTCCATGTTAGAGCTCATTTTATTACTTCTCTTCAAATCACATTAATCATGGAATGGAAACACACAGCAACAGAACGTACAAGCGTGACTTCAAACACTTTGTTACAGGAAATGTTCAAAATGTCCTCCGTTAGCGAGGATACATGCATCCACCCTCCGTCGCATGGAATTCCTGATGCGCTGATGCAGCCCTGGAGAATGGAGTATAGTATCACAGCCGTCCACAATACGTGCACGAAGAGTCTCTACATTTGGTACCGGGGTTGCGTAGACAAGAGCTTTCAAATGCCTCCATAAATGAAAGTCAAGAGGGTTGAGGTCAGGAGAGCGTGGAGGCCATGGAATTGGTCCGCCTCTACCAATCCATCGGTCACCGAATCTGTTGTTGAGAAGCGTACGAAATGTGCACTAGCTCCATCGTGCATGAACCACATGTTGTGTCGTACTTGTAAAGGCACAAGTTCTAGCAGCACAGGTAGAGTATCCCGTATGAAATCATGATAACGTGCTCCACTGAGCGTAGGTGGAAGAACATGGGGCCCAATCAAGACATCACCAACAATGCCTGCCCAAACGTTCACAGAAAATCTGTGTTGATGACGTGATTGCACAATTGCGTGCGGATTCTCGTCAGCCCACACATGTTGATTGTGAAAATTTACAATTTGATCACGTTGGAATGAAGCCTCATCCGTAAAGAGAACATTTGCACTGAAATAAGGATTGACACATAGTTGGATGAACCATTCGCAGAAGTGTAACCGTGGATGCCAATCAACTGCTGATAGTGCCAGCACACGCTGTACATGGTACGGCAACAACTGATTCTCCCGTAGCACTCTCCATACAGTGACGTGGTCAACGTTACTTTGTACAGCAGCAACTTCTCTGACGCTGACATTAGGGTTATCATCAACTGCACGAAGAACTGCCTCGTCCATTGCAGGTGTCCTCGCCGTTCTAGGTCTCCCCCAGTCGCGAGTCATAGGCTGGAATGTTCCGTGCTCCCTAAGACGCCGATCAATTGCTTCGAACGTCTTCCTGTCGGGACACCTTCGTTCTGGAATCTGTCTCGATACAAACGTACCGCGCCACGGCTATTGCCGCGTGCTAATCCATACATCAAATGGGCATCTGCCAACTCCGCATTTGTTAACATTGCACTGACTGCAAAACCACGTTCGTGATGAACAATAACCTGTTGATGCTACGTACCGATGTGCTTGATGCTAGTTCTGTAGAGCAATGAGTCGCATGTCAACATAAGCACCGAAGTCAACATTACATTCCTTCAATTGGGCCAACTGGCGGTGAATCGAGGAAGTACAGTACATACTGACGAAACTAAAATGAGCTCTAACCTGGAAATTAAGCGTTTCCGGACACATGTCCACATAACATCTTTTCTTTATTTGTGTGTGAGGAATGTTTCCTGAAAGTTTGGCCGTACCTTTTTGCAACACCCTGTATATTTAAGGTTCATTTCCTACATAGTATTAACGCTTTTTTTTTACCACTCATTCGCGAATGTGCGTGCCCTCTTATTTGATGTAGTCAGTCGGCCGTATTCTTTAATAACATTATTTGTAATATTCAGTGGCTTAGTTTCCACAATTGATCTTTGCCTGTGTTGCAACAGCGTTTCACGCGGAATATTTATTACGCGACATCCACAATAACATTTATTTCAAAATTTCGACGGCCGACTGAATAAAGATTTTTCTAACAATAACAATAGCAAAACGCAATAATATAAGAGGACGCGTTACAGAGGTCACAGTATGGACCAAAACAAGACAAAAATATAAAGTAAACATGGGCTCTAAAGTGCATAAGGTAAGAGCACTTATTCGTCTTCGCTGTTGTAAAACATCTTTTCTGTTACAAGTTCTTTGTTTTCCACATTTTAAGAGACAGTGGACCAAAGAGGGCTCTAAAATGTATACATTAAGAGCTATGAGCAGTTGTTCAGTGGAAGACATGTTTTTTACAGTGGCGAAGATGAACAAGTGCTCTTATCTTTCGAGGTATGCGTTTTTGCGCAGGTCTTTACTGGACACTTTTTTCTTGTTCGGTTCGCACTACCATCTCTCAAAATATGGAAAGGAAACATCTTGCAGTAAAAGCGTGGAAGACATATTGTTACATGAACGTTCAACTCCAGCCACAACTAATGGAAACTGTTGCGTTTCGCTCTGTGTCGTCTTAACTGTGCTGATTAAGACAGTGGTTGGGTACCTAAAGGGTCACATAAGTCCCACTGTGTCCGAGGAGTTTTCAGAAAGCTATTATGACACATTGTGGGACATTGGGATGGTGTATTGTTTGAGGGCCCTGTATGCAGGCGAATATATGCACATAATCGTTTTACGGTAGGAGATGATAGCAGAGATATTATGCATCCTCATTTCCTTATTTGTAAACATCTTTAAGAAGCGTCTGCGTAATCCGTGCTTCCATCAGTGGAAACCGCAAGCGAATCCTGCATGCTTCAAGCGTCCGACGGTGGCGTTACTGTTTAATATCCGTGGGGAAAGCTACACACATGGCATGGGACAGTGGCTTCCGTGCCCCATAGCGAAAGGTTGTATGAAACTAATAAATGGAGTCTGAACAAGCAGCAAGATGCTCGTACCCCATACCAATCAAAAATTAGTTCTCCCCACTATATTTTGTTAAGAAATGAATTCTACAGACACATAAGACTCACAGTTATTCCATTTCATGAAAGAACATCGGAGAAAACATCAGAATTCAAGCCGAACAGCAACATTACAGAACTAAAACGGTGCCTGACAGACACCTACGAAGCTTAGAGAAAACTTTGAAAAACACAGAAGCGACAGCACAGAGGAGCAGATTAAAAGGACGATAAAGAAAAAACCTACAGCTCCCACTCCAAAATCACAACGCACTTAAAATTCAAACCAAGGAGATGGACAGAGAGGAGGTTTCAGAGAAGACAGAAAGTGAAAAAGTGAAGGTGGAGATGGAGTAATAGAACTGAAATAAATACTTACGTGGGCAACGCCGGGCACTCGGCTGGTATTTAGTATGTCAACAACACCTTAAAATCGCGCGCCATCTTAAAACAGACACGCAACAAAATAAATGAACATCGTATAGCTATAAAACAGGTAAAATTGCGACAGAAACGTTGCGTTTTTCTGAGAAAATATACGAAATATGTGTGTAACAGTTAACAATGACAACATCAAAACCGTGGAAGAAAGAGTACATCAGGAACCAAAAGAAACACTCTAAAAACGTCATATAATGTACAATGTAGCGATTTTCAGTCTGAAATGGACAAAAAACATGACAAATTGTAGAATGCGTGGTTGATATAAAACTACCAGCATAAATAACTTAGCTTCATGTGAGTTGTGTGAACAGCTCCATAACTATCTTAGCCTACTTCCAAATTGGTGTCCTAGACCTAATTTTCAGTATAGCCTAAACTTATATTTAATCCCTCAACCCTTTGAATGTGTCTTTATCTATGCAAAGTAACGTAATATTTAACGTCTGATTATCGCTCCTCTGTACGTGGAAATAACTTTAGTCTGACAGTCACACAACCTTCACCAAATGTTAAAATATCGTAATATTTTCCGAAATAATAATAAAACGAACCCTCTGAAGGCATCACAGAAAGTGCAGAAACATGTTTGGATAAAACTGAACCAATCAAACGTTGTCTTGCATAGGCGAAATTTCCCTCTAACTGCTTCTTATCTTCGTCCCGTTCTATTATCAGTCCTCCATATGAATATGGAAAGTTTACAGTTTCAGTCGCCGCTAGTTTACGGTTCACTTCTTAGAAGCAGAACCTATGAGTAGGTTAGTCACAGCTATTCAACTGAATCCCAAGTTCCCTATCAGAAATAACGAATTTAGTGTCAGGAAAAGAAATGCGTAACATTCGAACTTTTAACACATTATGCATCAGCTCACAGAAAACTAATTTAAAATACTGTCTACTCAACCATTCCAGGTAATTCTGCATTTAGGCATACAGGTGGAAAGTTATTCTTGTTCGGAAAGCTGTTTGGAGATCGTATACATATTTTTATTGTGTGAAAACTGTGACCCTCAAAAATTGCCTCCTCAGTCCATTAGCATCCGCATGGTGTGGGCTACTGATAGTCGTAATTCCGCAGCAACAGTATCGAACCCCGAAAGCTGCACGGTTCCATGAACCTTCCATCACCATCCATTTTTTAATAGACCCTCAGTATGATTATCCGACAGGCTTTATAGTTCTAATTTCCTACGCATGAAAATTTTACTTAGAGCTGTTGTCAAAATTAATTGAAGAAAAAAAGACAAAGTTTAAAAAAGTCCTCATTAGGAAAAATAATTCACTCGTCATAGTCTAATACGTGCGTACAGTACACGGAAAACAGTGGAAGTTCAAAGTGCTGCAACCATGCGAAAAAGTTAGTCTGAACTCGCTTCCGCTTGTCACGTCCACTTATAATCAATAATTCCCAAATTAACAGCGAAGAGTGACGCAGTGACAGCGTCATTGTATCGCCACGTCTGGCACTTGCTAGTGGTTGGGGCAGCTTTTGTTCAGTGGAACAAATGCGTTAAATCAAGTTTTAATTAAAAATACTAGATTAAAATTTTAAATTCAGCTTTCATCAGCTGTTAAATAAACCTCCACATAAAAAAGCTGTTTCCTTCTTGTGCCAATCCAATTCTTCCTGCGTGACAAAAATGTATGCTTCCCTATGTAAACATTCTACATGTCATCATCTTTGTATCTTGTGTATAAATACCTGTGTAAGTAGCATGTTATTATATCTGCTTTGGTGACATTCAGTTATCACCAGAAGATGGCTCAAGAAGCCGAAAGTCTGTTTGTTACCAAATAAATACAATTTTGCATAACATTAGAGTTTGTTTCCTGTTTAACTCCAACATTATGTACTGACAAGCATAAATTCAGTTAATGGTCTGAGTCTCATTTTCCTTCTATGATTTTTAGATTTTCGCTGCCACGTGTTCAGTTGGTGAAGATCCTGCGAGTTCATAAGCTCGACGTTGAGCGCCCATAAACCACACACTCAAACACACACACACACACATATGCACATGCACATGCACATGCACGCGCGTGGTCACACACGCGCACGTGCGCCCACAATTAGTGCTGATAATGCCGCTGTTGTTACTGTTGACGCCGCTGATTGTTGGTTGATCGAGTAATACAGTTCTCTCATAAGCATTATCAGTTACACAGCAAATTGTGACATTGTATCGCTGAAGTCATCATTGATAATAGGAAATCTCATGCCTGCAAGGAAATGTGTGATTAGTAACCGGCAGGTGTGGCCGAGCGGATCTAGGCGCTACAGTCTGAAGCCGCGGGACTGCTGCGGTCGCAGGTTAGAATCCTACCTCGGGCATGGATGTGGGTGATGTCCTTAGGTTAGTTAGGTTTAAGTAGTTCTAAGTTCTAGGGGCTTAATGACCTCAGCAGTTAAGTCCCATAGTGCTAAGAGCCATTTGGACCATTTTTTGTGATTAGTAGTGGCCGAGCGGTTATAGGCGCTACAGTCTGGAACCGCGCGACCGCTACGGTCGCAGGTTCGAATCCTGCGTCGGGCATGGATTTGTGTGATGTCCTTAGGTTAGTTAGGTTTAAGTAGTTCTAAGTTCTAGGGGACTGATGACCTCAGAAGTTAAGTCCCATAGTGCTCAGAGCCATTTGAACCATTTTTGTGATTAGTATGGACGACACGATACCCCGTTAGCAAATACCTTCATTGCGGTGGCAGAGAAGACGTAACTGAGCCGATGTATTGCCTAACTGCTCATCTGGCCACTCATACCCAAGACCCTCTGCAGCGTTTCCTCCCTGAAGAAATTATTTCATTAAAAAAGTTTAAAAGTCCCTGCTGTTGCACGCGGAGGGCTTCATAGAATGAGGCATCAAGGTAAATTATAGTAAATTGCATTTGATTCTTCCCGAGACGACCAAGTAAAGACTTGCTTCTCTCTTATCTTCTAAAGCTGTCTCTAAGTCCACATTGGCCGGCCGCGGTGGTCTAGCGGTTCTAGGCGCGCAGTCCGGAACCGCGCGACTGCTACGGTCGCAGGTTCGAATCCTGCCTCGGGCATGGATGTGTGTGATGTCCTTAGGTTAGTTAGGTTTAAGTAGTTCTAAGTTCTTGGGGACTAATGACCTTAGAAGTTAAGTCCCATAGTGCTCAGAGCCATTTGAACCATCTAAGTCCACATTGAATTTCTTCTCTGTAGGCCGCGACTTCTAATGTGCGATTTTAAAACAGTGAAGTTCGGCGGGCTTTTGGGAATGCAACTACCACGCTACAATAATGTTTCAATACGAGAGATGCCAAATCATTTATTAATCCAAACAAAAATGAGGGAAAACATTTTTGTCGCTGTCAATCACATGCCATAGTCAGTCTAAACTCGTTCATCACAGTAATAATCGCGGAGTCTGATAATAGCCCTTCTAGTATCACAAGATTCACAAAATAACGGACAGTATCTGTTACCATATTCCTTCAGTTCAGACAACTGTTTTATCAGTAAAAATAATACTTCAATTCATCTTTTTAAGGAAAACGAAGCATTCTTGATTAATTCGTGTTCTTCTCAAGGATGGCATAGTTATACCGCGTTACTTAGCTTCCGGCTTACATGCCCTGGCAGACTTCCGTGATAGGTCGTCAATGTTCGTATCATTAAAGAAATTTTTTGTTTAACTTCTGTCGTTCAGTTTCTAGTAACTGAAATTCTGATTAGATATAGAGACGACAATAAGGGTAAATTCTTCAGCATTGTCGGATTGGTTTCTTAATTAGTTAAACAATAAATATTAATATTGAACGTTATGCCTCTTGTCGTCAAATTTGCTATGGGATTTACTACGATCTGTAGTCGTTCAAGGACAGTTTAACGTTTTCCTGACTCGCAGTCTGTATGAAATGACCATCTATCATTGGTGGAATAGGTAATCGATATTTTCTACTGGCTTGCATCGCTAGAACAGTGTATGTAGTTCTGCTTGATTTGATAAATCATAACCAACAAAGTGGCATAAACGACGCAATGCCTACCGTTTTAAAATAAGAGGAATGTTTCGTAGACATTTCCGCACAATTGAATGAAAGATACAGATAGGTTGCTTATATCTTTATAGAATTTGTTCATTACGTCCAACTGCTGCACAGGGGATAGAATTAAATTTCGTCAGTGCAGAAGTATCTCCAGAAAATTCGTTCCTAGATTCCATTCATATTTGAAGCTAAATATTTGAGAGCGAAGCAAGAAATAGTGGAGTGCTTAATACAGATAAAGGAATTCTTGTTTCAGAATGTTAGCTATCTCTGAGGATATCTTACGAGTTATTAGATTTTGCAGCTAAAAGAAAACCCGATATTTCAAGAAAGAAGTGCCCTGAGATAAATTCTGTATCTTAGCAGTAATCCAAGAACTTTCAAATCGAAACTGAAGAGTTTCCTCATGGGTCACTCCTTCTATTCTGTCGAGGAGTTCCTTGAAAAATTAAGCTGATTCTTATTGTATTGTTGATTGCGTTTACTTAAACTTATGGGCTGATTCTTTTGGATTCATGAACATTTATTTTTATCTGTTATTACTTTTATGTTGTAATTTTATGTACTGGCACGTTCCATGACCTTGGAGATTTACTCCTCAATTTGGTCCTACGGAACTTGACGTGTAAATAAATAAAGAACTATTAATTGATTTATGCTTATATTTTACACGTATGAGGATAACCTATAACAGATTCCTTTCTTATATCACGAAGTATATTTACCTTTGGAGTATTATTTCTAAGCGTACTCATTAACGTACAGTGAAGCACCCAGAAGTGGAAGAGCAAACGAAATTAGACTTAACGGAGTGAGACAATCTATGATGTTATGACAACAATTACAGATTCGAATCATATTTTCTAAGAACTTGGCACTAAGTGCCCACTTACCAGTATGACACTGTACCTTGTAATTACACATTTAAATAAACACAGTAACACACATTTAAATACACCCACTTTTAGAACAGGATGACACAGCATAAAATTTATTTGTATATCTATAAATTTCAGTTCATAGCGGAGTTTAAGATATTTGAAAATGGGCGTCAGTATTCTGTGAACGTAAGATGTAACGCCATCTGTTAGGAGCGTAAAGAAGTATCTAGACAAATGCGTTAGGATAACACCATCACAGTCGTACACGAGAATCACCATAACTTTAGACTGCTCCATTCGCACCATCAACAAAACAGGCTCTGCTAACAATATACTACGCCTTCCACATCGCTGGCAACGGCTTCTACACACCGCTGGTGACTACTTTGAGAAGGACAGTAACAGGTGCCAATATGTAACTCTTTTGTTTCGGTTGTGAATAAATAGTTGCCACAATTTAAGTTCCAACCCTCGTATATTTAATTCTGTATGCGAATCGTATTGTCTGTTCCGATGTATTTTCGTTTTATTATTAAATGAATCAAGACAGAATAGAACTTACGCTAACGTATTTAATTTTTCATAGACTGAGAGATACTGACTCTTCAGTGCCCCGCGCACAAGGCAGAGAGCAACGACGCGGAGGACGTACATTGGATGCTGAGGAACAAATTGTGAACCGGATCCACGAAGATCCTACTCAGAGTACGCCAAGTGGGTGTGTCGCACACTGTCGCCCATCGCACTTTGAAAGAGGAGCGTGTGCTGTCTTACTACGTTCAACGCGTACAAGCGTTTGAAGAGCAAGATTTTCCTCCGCGACAACAACTCTCAGAGTGGTTTTTTGTTACAAAGAGCGCAACATGATCTTGTAAACAAAATACTCGTCACAGATGAAGCGTCTTTCACTTGCAACGGAATAAATTATTTCCATAACATGCACACTTGGTGTGTACACAACCCGCGCCAAATGGTAGCAATGTATTTTATGCGCAGCTTTTCCGTAAATATATGGGCTTGTATTATTGATGATTACAGTTTTGGGACTTATGTTTTACCTGCACGATTAACTGGTAACTATTACACAACTTTGCTAGATGAAACATTGCTACCAACTTTATTAGAAGATATTACGTTAGCCGTACCTCATAATATGTGGTTCATCGCTCCACCACACATTGGTCACAGAGTACGAAAGTTTTTGAATAGACGATTTCCAGGATGTGTATAGGACGTTTTGGTCCACATCGATGGCCAGCACGCAGTCTTGATTTAAATCCAATGGATTTTTACTTTTGGGGCTATATGAAGAAGCTTATTTATACTTAGCAATTAATGTCCACAAATTTCGATGCTGGGAGTACCATAAAGGCAAATACGCGTGGCCGAGTGCGATGAAACTGCTTTCGCCATAAAGAAGCATGTGTGGAATCGAATGGTGGGCGTTTTGAACACGTATTGCAGTATTGGTGTGAGAGAAAACAAAGTAATATGGGTTTCATTTTCGTTACAGTTCTGTTCTACAAAAGGAAAATAATCTGAACTTAAGTTTCGTTATGATATTGCTGTAAAAAGAGGAAATATTTGATTGTAATTAATGCACAATGAATTACGAGGTAACTGGTTGATTTTGTGCTAAGGGAAACGCATTTTATACTACGTTAACTTTTCTTTGCTACCACGACCTTCGCTATGGTAATGTTGTAAAAGAAAAAAACGTCTCTTTATACGTAATTCATTGTTTTGAAAACGAATTACACGTTCTCCACAACGCAATGGCTGTTTACATTGCTTGTTTCAGTAGCACCAGATTGCCGTGCCGCGTCGTTGTACACGTCGAATGTTTCCTTTTCTCTGGTTCGTCCGTTACCTTTCTCTGACCGACGCGTCGATTTCGGTAATACACAAGCCGGGTCGTGTGCCGTCAGTTGACAATGTAACAGAAATACGTCTACTGCCAATCCTACAAATATCTGCCTTTTAGGAATAGAAAAATAAAGATGATACACGGAAATTTCATTTGATTATTCTGTGAAGCACATAGAGATGTACCATCTGTATAATTTTGTAAGCTTATGGCGCTTACGCCATGTATGTTACAGTGTGAGTGATCACTGTGTGTACTATAACTAAGTTACTGTGCAGTCCAGAGTGATATAACCAATAACGTTTGGACACTTTCGCCAACACTCCACTGCTGTCGAAGTTTTATTTATCATTGATTTCACAATTGTTTGTACACTTGCAAGTAACAGTATTTTTCCGTGTATTCGAAATCTGATTGTAGCATGGCTTTGGGTAGTCCGATACCCACGATCACTTTTTTACATAAATCAGTGCTTCTAAACTATAAAATCTCGACAGCCGGGTTATATACTGAAGTGCCAGAGCAACTGGTATAGCCACGCATATTCAAATACAGAGAAATGTAAACGGCTATATAAGTCTGGTGCAGTAGTTTGATCGGTTACTGCTGCTACAATCGCAGGTTATCAAGATTTAAGTGAGTCTGAACGCGGTGTTACAGTCGGCGCACGAGCGATGGGACACAGCACCTCTGAGACAGCAATGAAGTGGGGATTTTCGCATACGACCATTTCACGAGTGCGCCTTGAGTACCAGGAATCCGGTAAAACATCAAATCTCCGACATCACTGCGGCCGGAAAAACATCCTGCAAGAACGGGACCGACAGCGATTGAAGAGAATCGTTCATCATTCAACGTGACAGAAAGTGCAACTCTTCCGCAAACTGCTGCAGATTTCATCGCTGGAGCATCAACAAGTGTGAGCGTACGAATCATTCAACGAAACATCGATATGGGCTTTCGGAGCCGAAGACCCAATCGTGTACCCTTGATGACTGCACGACACAAAGCTTTACGCCTCGTCTGGGCCCGTCAACACCGACATTGGACTGTTGATGACTGGAGACATGTTGTCTGGTCGGACGGTCTCGTTTCAAATAATCGAGCGGATGGATGTGTACGGCTGGGAGACAACCGCATGAATACATGGACCCTGTATGTCAGCAGGGGACTGTCCAAACTGGTGGAGGCTCTATAATGGTGTGAGGCGTGTACAAATGGCTCAAATGGCTCTGAGCACTATGGGACTTAACTGCTGTGGTCATCAGTCCCCTAGAACTTACAACTACTTAAACCTAACTAACCTAAGGACATCAAACACATCCATGCCCGAGGCAGGATTCGAACCTGCGACCGTAGCAGTCGCGCCGTTCCAGACTGTAGCGCCCAGAACCGCTCGGTCACAATGGCCGGCACGGGGCGTGTACAGTTGGAGTGATATGGGACCAGTGATACTTCCAGATACGACTGACTGCTGACTTTTACGTAAGCATCCTGTCGAACCAACTGCATCCATTCATTCCTATTGTGCATTCCGACGTACTTGGGCAGTCCCAGCACGACAATGTGACATCCCAAACGTCCAGAAATGCTACAGAGTGGCTCTAGGACCACTCTTCTGAGTGTAAACACTTCTACTGGCCACCAAACTCCCCGGACATGAACGTTACTGAGCATATCTGGGAAGCCTTGCAACGTGCTGTTCAGAAGGGATGTCCATCCCCTCGTACTCTTACGGATTTATGGACAGGCCTCCAGGATTCAATTCCCTCCAGCACTACGTCAGACATCAGTCGAGTCCATGCCACGTTGTATCTCAGCACTTCTGTGTGCTCGCGAGGGCCCTGCAGGTTATTAGCCAGGTGTACCAGTTTCTTTGGCACTTCAGTGTAGCTTCCTCTGGCCTGGATGCACGCACTGATTCTGTTGGGGAGAGATAAAGCTTTCGTATTTTCTTCTGGACAATCTGGCCCACAAATATTATAACTGGCCCTTGATATTTTGAATAATGGCATCGCGACGGGGCTGACATCCGAGCTGCCCCGACACATGTTGTTTCGAGGACATACCTTGGGAACCTCCTGGCCGTGGGAGTACCTCAGTGTCATGCGGAGAGTTCATAGAGACACGTTCCATCTCTGGATGAGCTCTGTCCTGTTGAAAAATTGCACCACGACACTGTCAGTGATAGGTAAAGCAGGATGATAGTGACGTACCGGTGTGATGTCAGAAATCACTTAATCAGTACCAGACTTGTCCTGAAGTCATACTTGATGGCTCCCCACACCGTAATGCCAAGAGTAACACCCAATGCCTCTCCAAAGCATTGGGAAAATAAGATCTCTCGCCAGGTTGCCGCTGTACTCACCGACGAGCCGACGAAGACCATGGTGCGTAGTGCAGAACCACCATTCATCACTGAACACAACGCAACGCAGTTCATTAGCAGTCTATCCTTCCCTGTCATCACACCACTCCAAACGCAGCCGTTAGTTTGTGTAGTAATGTTGACAACAGCCTGTGAATGGGACAGTAGTCCGGCTGTTGCCAGTCTCCGATCTCTTGTACAAGATAAGACAGAATGTTGCAGGTGGTCCGTTACTTGTCCTTGGGTGGCAGGTGAAAGCTACGATGTGTTTGTGCACAATATGGCGATCCACCCTTGCGATGATAAGACGCAGCCGACCGGAACCTTGACGACGGTTATGACTGCCCTCCACGTTCCCATGTAGGCCAACATCGGGACACTGATACATCATAACGTCCCAAAATTCTCCTCCTGATCATCCTCAAAATGTCTTCTACGAATGGCATCCTTTAATGGCCCAAAGAAGTGGAATTCCGAGGGAGCTAGGAGAACTGTGACAGCCGTGGATGGTCTCCCCGACCGTTGCAAATCGCGAAGCCCCGCCGAACTGCCTTCTGATGACCTCACGCTCCGTGGGCAGCGACTAACTGTACATCTGCCGACAGCAGATGCTCCATAGACTTTGCACAAGCGTTTCTTTCTCTGCAATGAGGAATTCAATGACAGCACGTTGCTTGTAACGCATATCACCTACAGACACCATTTTGAAACTGTCGTGCAACTACGCTATCTGTTGAAAGTGACGGAAACTTGGAGCGCTCACTCAGGAGACTTCAAATAACACATACGTAACGTTTCGCGTTCGTACAGTGCTGTGCATTACTTTCTGGGCATCCCTCGTATATACCCGTCCATAGTACGTGCGTGTACGAAGTTACATTCTTCTGGGTGCTTTGATTTTTTTGTCAGGCTATTTATAAGGCGAAGCGCATAAGGGACAAATGTCCTGGCATTGGCACTGTTTAACTTAGCAGCAAGGTCAGCTGCACTTCACAGCAAGCAAGGTCGTGTGAAGCGAAATGCAGAACTGTGACAATCAGTTGGTTTAAAAGTTGTATTGTGTTCCACCTAGAGCTTAAATAAGGGCGATGGGTGCACATGAAGCACAGGAGACACAAGAACCAGAGAGGACGCCGAAAACGATTATCTGAAACGTGTTTAGTAAAACCAACAACAAAAAGTGTATCGCAATAAGTATGTAATGTTTATTCTTATCTGATTGCTAAAAGCAATGGGTGAGCAATAACCAGAAAAGAGCTAAATCAACAGTCACCAGCATCAATGAGATGCGTGTTCAAGCATGTTGTTGTTCGGAATAAATACATGTTATTCCTGGACACTTTAACGGGGAGATACCCGATCTGTTAATTTAAAACGTGTATGGCTAAAAATCCTTCGTCATGTTCGCTAATTTTCTTTACTGATTACCGGTACTGGCTCATTACTCAGTCTCCTTAAGGCCTAAAAGTAAAGATAACAGCATATAAAAAGTGAACAATAAAAAACCATCCGATACTTTAATTTCCAATATGACTGACTTCACGAACATATTACAAAATAAAATGAAGTGTTACTCATTAGTCATCAGCTAATTGTATTTTGACACATATTTGTACATGTCAGCAGCTCATGCTATATTCTACAACAAATATCTAAGTATAAGGTGGCTTTGATAAAATTCTTGTCTTTCTACGAGGGCAGTTCAATAAGTAATGCAACACATTTTTTTTCTGAAACAGGGGTTGTTTTATTCAGCATTGAAATACACCACCTCGTAGATTACATTCTATCTTCTACAACACTTCATGGCTCAATTGCACTACTGTTAGTTAGCCACTTTTATATTAGCTAGTTATCATAGCCACTCAGCTGGTTACACCTACATCTACATCTGACACCTAGACCTGGGGTTACGATGTAATTTCGTCCTAATATTCAATATTAAGAAGTTACGCTTTTTACTATTTTTAATTATTTAACGAACAGATAATACTCATTGTTTATTTACTACAAATATACTGATATGAATACGGTTTCCCGCATTTATATAATGTAAATATATAAAGAAATTTCAATACATTACCATCCTTAGTATTATTAAAGTCATATCTCTATTGTCTTCCCCCATGAACCATGGACCTTGCCGTTGGTGGGGAGGCTTGCGTGCCTCAGCGATACAGATGGCCGTACCGTAGGTGCAACCACAACGGAGGGGTATCTGTTGAGAGGCCAGACAAACATGTGGTTCCTGAAGAGGGGCAGCAGCCTTTTCAGTAGTTGCAGGGGCAACAGTCTGGATGATTGACTGATCTGGCCTTGTAACATTAACCAAAACGGCATTGCTGTGCTGGTACTGCGAACGGCCGAAAGCAAGGGGAAACTACAGCCGTAATTTTTCCCGAGGACATGCAGCTTTACTGTATGATTAAATGATGATGGCGTCCTCTTGGGTAAAATATTCCGGAGGTAAAATAGTCCCCCATTCGGATCTCCGGGCGGGGACTACTCAAGAGGACGTCGTTATCAGGAGAAAGAAAACTGGCATTCTACGGATCGGAGCGTGGAATGTCAGATCCATTAATCGGGCAGGTAGGTTAGAAAATTTAAAAAGGGAAATGGATAGGTTAAAGTTAGATATAGTGGGAATTAGTGAAGTTCGGTGGCAGGAGGAACAAGACTTTTGGTCAGGTGATTACAGGGTTATAAATACAAAATCAAATAGGGGTAATGCAGGAGTAGGTTTAATAATGAATAAAAAAAATAGGAGTGCGGGTTAGCTACTACAAACAGCATAGTGAACGCATTATTGTGGCCAAGATAGACACAAAGCCCATGCCTCCTACAGTAGTACAAGTTTATATGCCAACTAGCTCTGCAGATGATGAAGAAATTGATGAAATGTATGACGAGATAAAAGAAATTATTCAGGTAGTGAAGGGAGACGAAAATTTAATAGTCATGGGTGACTGGAATTCGTCAGTAGGAAAAGGGAGAGAAGGAAACATAGTAGGTGAATATGGATTGGGGGGAAGAAATGAAAGAGGAAGCCGCCTTGTAGAATTTTGCACAGAGCATAACTTAATCATAGCTAACACTTGGTTCAAGAATCATAAAAGAAGGTTGTATACCTGGAAGAATCCTGGAGATACTAATAGGTATCAGATAGATTATATAATGGTAAGACAGAGATTTAGGAACCAGGTTTAAAATTGTAAGACATTTCCAGGGGCAGATGTGGATTCTGACCACAATCTATTGGTTATGAACTGCAGATTGAAACTGAAGAAACTGCAAAAAGGTGGGAATTTAAGGAGATGGGACCTGGATAAACTGAAAGAACCAGAGGTTGTAGACAGTTTCAGGGAGAGCATAAGGGAACAATTGACAGGAATGGGGGAAAGAAATACAGTAGAAGAAGAATGGGTAGCTCTGAGGGATGAAGTAGTGAAGGCAGCAGAGGATCAAGTAGGTAAAAAGACGAGGGCTAATAGAAATCCTTGGGTAACAGAAGAAATATTGAATTTAATTGATGAAAGGAGAAAATATAAAAATGCAGTAAATGAAGCAGGCAAAAGGGAATACAAACGTCTCAAAAATGAGATCGACAGAAAGTGCAAAATGGCTAAGCAGGGATGGCTAGAGGACAAATGTAAGGATGTAGAGGCTTGTCTCACTAGGGGTAAGATAGATACTGCCTACAGGAAAATTAAAGAGACCTTTGGAGAGAAGAGAACCACTTGTATGAATATCAAGAGCTCAGATGGCAACCCAGTTCTAAGCAAAGAAGGGAAGGCCGAAAGGTGGAAGGAGTATATAGAGGGTTTATACAAGGGCGATGTACTTGAGGACAATATTATGGAAATGGAAGAGGATGTAGATGAAGATGAAACGCGAGATAAGATACTGCGTGAAGAGTTTGACAGAGCACTGAAAGACCTGAGTCGAAACAAGGCCCCGGGAGTAGACAACATTCCATTAGAACTACTGATGGCCTTGGGAGAGCCAGTCATGACAAAACTCTACCATCTGGTGAGCAAGATGTATGAGACAGGCGAAATACCCACAGACTTCAAGAAGAATATAATAATTCCAATCCCAAAGAAAGCAGGTGTTGACAGATGTGAAAATTACCGAACTATCAGTTTAATAAGTCACAGCTGCAAAATACTAACGCGAATTCCTTACAGACGAATGGAAAAACTGGTAGAAGCGGACCTCGGGGAAGATCAGTTTGGATTCCGTAGAAATGTTGGAACACGTGAGGCAATACTAACCTTACGACTTATCTTAGAAGAAAGATTAAGAAAAGGCAAACCTACGTTTCTAGCATTTGTAGACTTGGAGAAAGCTTTTGACAACGTTAACTGGAATACTCTCTTTCAAATTCTGAAGGTGGCAGGGGTACAATACAGGGAGCGAAAGGCCATTTACAATTTGTACAGAAACCAGATGGCAGTTATAAGAGTCGAGGGGCATGAAAGGGAAGCAGTGGTTGGGAAAGGAGTGAGACAGGGTTGTAGCCTCTCCCCGATGTTATTCAATCTGTATATTGAGCAAGCAGTAAAGGAAACAAAAGAAAAATTCGGAGTAGGTATTAAAATTCATGGAGAAGAAGTAAAAACTTTGAGGTTCGCCGATGACATTGTAATTCTGTCAGAGACAGCAAAGGACTTGGAACAGCAGTTGAACGGAATGGACAGTGTCTTGAAAGGAGGATATAAGATGAACATCAACAAAAGCAAAACGAGGATAATGGAATGTAGTCAAATTAAATCGGGTGCTGCTGAGGGGATTAGATTAGGAAATGAGACACTTAAAGTAGTAAAGGAGTTTTGCTATTTAGGGAGTAAAATAACTGATGATGGTCGAAGTAGAGAGGATATAAAATGTAGACTGGCAATGGCAAGGAAAGCGTTTCTGAAGAAGAGAAATTTGTTAACATCGAGTATAGATTTATGTGTCAGGAAGTCGTTTCTGAAAGTATTTGTATGGAGTGTAGCCATGTATGGAAGTGAAACATGGACGATAACCAGTTTGGACAAGAAGAGAATAGAAGCTTTCGAAATGTGGTGCTACAGAAGAATGCTGAAGATAAGGTGGGTAGATCACGTAACTAATGAGGAGGTATTGAATAGGATTGGGGAGAAGAGAAGTTTGTGGCACAACTTGACTAGAAGAAGGGATCGGTTGGTAGGACATGTTTTGAGGCATCAAGGGATCACAAATTTAGCATTGGAGGGCAGCGTGGAGGGTAAAAATCGTAGAGGGAGACCAAGAGATCAATACACTAAGCAGATTCAGAAGGATGTAGGTTGCAGTAGGTACTGGGAGATGAAGAAGCTTGCACAGGATAGAGTAGCATGGAGAGCTGCATCAAACCAGTCTCAGGACTGAAGACCACAACAACAACATCTCTATTGTGTTAGTTGGATGGTAACGTTACCTGGCAGGCAGAGTTTTCTTGTAGCCATGATGCTAGCTGGCTGACAGCTGTCACACAGACACTTGCTTGTACCTAATATTAGTACTAGATATGACATCTTGGTTACATCTATTAATGGACGATGCAACTATCATTGTTATCGTTTGTATGTGTGTGGCAAAATGGGCTCTGTAACAACATGTGGTTAGTGATTAACGTTCTCAATCTGCATAACCACCTACGATTTTCACTTTAAGCAAGCTACTTCATATTACTCACAATATATTCTTGCATTTTCTCTTTGTATCAAGTAATAATATTTTCCAGTTATGTCTACAGGATTTTTTATTAGCTAGGGCGACTTAGTTCTAAAAAATACGACAATATGTAGACTAATGAGAGTCATGCACTGATCATTTTAGAATGGCTTGTACTGCATAATGGAAATTCATGTATTGAATGTATTTTTATTGTTTACTTTTTATATGCAATTTTATGTATTTTTGGTCTGAAGATTCCTCAGTAATAAGGCGAAACCGGTAATAAGGAAAGAAAATTTGCGATCTTGAATGCAGTTCGATCTATTTTACACAACCAGGTTGTGTACTGTACTTAATATCTCGATTGTACCGTTTATACGAGAGACATTGCAGATACCTGCGGCTTTTGGCAGACTAAAGCATCCAGGGTGTATTATTTGTGTGGAGCATTCACTGCGTTGTGTACCAAAATTCATCGGTGGCCGTTGGTGAGGACCGCACTAATGGGGCCCTCACACTTTCAATAATATTGTCAAACTGTTAATGTATGACCATTTGAGGGCGTGATCTGACGTATTGTTAATAATAGAAATATTGACAAGCAGTATTGACGGTCTTCAGAATGCTCTGTTTGTCAACAAATACTGAACGTGTGAAGACAAGTATTGACGGTTTGACAGTATTCTCCATTCAGATGTTGACAGAACTTCACATATCAGCCACACGGGGTTAGTGGGCACAGTTTGTTTTCAATTAGCCTTTCTTCAAGTCATATCTCAGATTGAATTTTTCAAGTGGTCTTTCAACATAAAATGTTTTAATAGACGTGTGCGAGGGTAATTATTGCATATATCACTTTAGAATGGTCAACGGAGGATCCTCTATGACGATGATTATTTAAGTACAGTATAGATTGGTGAATTACACAGCAGTTTGGAAAGACTCTTCCACTTCGAAAAATAGTCGTATATCTGCAGTGACTAGTAAGAGATCAGCGAAATGCATCTCAACTTAACCACATTATTATGAACCGTAAATACAGAAAATGTTAAGTGTCAGTTGCATGGACACATCCCTTCCAGGCAGATATCACTGCTTCACAGAAATAGACTGAGGATTCGAAGGACCTACATGTCGCCGGAATCTCAAAGTTGCCCCTAATCTGTGGTTGAGTGCGTCTGCCTCTCACTTTAACGTATCTTGCTTCTCTGTTTTATCTCGTTTCAACATTAATAATTTGTTTGGATGATACTATGTAGGAATCATCGGAAAAAATACACTCCTGGAAATGGAAAAAAGAACACATTGACACCGGTGTGTCAGACCCACCATACTTGCTCCGGACACTGCGAGAGGGCTGTACAAGCAATGATCACACGCACGGCACAGCGGACACACCAGGACCCGCGGTGTTGGCCGTCGAATGGCGCTAGCTGCGCAGCATTTGTGCACCGCCGCCGTCAGTGTCAGCCAGTTTGCCGTGGCATACGGAGCTCCATCGCAGTCTTTAACACTGGTAGCATGCCGCGACAGCGTGGACGTGAACCGTATGTGCAGTTGACGGACTTTGAGCGAGGCGTATAGTGGGCATGCGGGAGGCCGGGTGGACGTACCGCCGAATTGCTCAACACGTGGGGCGTGAGGTCTCCACAGTACATCGATGTTGTCGCCAGTGGTCGGCGGAAGATGCACGTGCCCGTCGACCTGGGACCGGACCGCAGCGACGCACGGATGTACGCCAAGACCGTAGGATCCTACGCAGTGCCGTAGGGGACCGCACCGCCACTTCCCAGCAAATTAGGGACACTGTTGCTTCTGGGGTATCGGCGAGGACCATTCGCAACCGTCTCCATGAAGCTGGGCTACGGTCCCGCACACCGTTAGGCCGTCTTCCGCTCACGCCCCAACATCGTGCAGCCCGCCTCCAGTGGTGTCGCGACAGGCGTGAATGGAGGGACGAATGGAGACGTGTCGTCTTCAGCGATGAGAGTCGCTTCTGCCTTGGTGCCAATGATGGTGGTATGCGTGTTTGGCGCCGTGCAGGTGAGCGCCACAATCAGGACTGCATACGACCGAGTCACACAGGGCCAACACCCAGCATCATGGTGTGGGGAGCGATTTCCTACACTGGCCGTACACCACTGGTGATCGTCGACGGGACACTGAATAGTGCACGGTACATCCAAACCGTCATCGAACCCATCGTTCTACCATTCCTAGACCGGCAAGGGAACTTGCTGTTCCAACAGGACAATGCACGTCCGCATGTATCCCGTGCCACCCAACGTGCTCTAAAAGGTGTAAGTCAACTACCCTGGCCAGCAAGATCTCCGGATCTGTCCCCCATTGAGCATGTTTGGGACTGGATGAAGCGTCGTCTCACGCGGTCTGCACGTCCAGCACGAACGCTGGTCCAACTGAGGCGCCAGGTGGAAATGGCATGGCAAGCCGTTCCACAGGACTACATCCAGCATCTCTACGATCGTCTCCATGGGAGAATAGCAGCCTGCATTGCTGCGAAAGGTGGATATACACTGTACTAGTGCCGACATTGTGCATGCTCTGTTGCCTGTGTCTATGTGCCTGTGGTTCTGTCAGTGTGGTCATGTGATGTATCTGACCCCAGGAATGTGTCAATAAAGTTTTCCCTTCCTGGGACAATGAATTCACGGTGTTCTTATTTCAATTTCCCGGAGTGTATATGGAATCTTCCACGTGTATGGTTCTGATTAACATGTGGTCAGTTGCTCCTTATATTAACTATTTACGGATCCATTTCCTCGTTTCCGCTTTCTTTTGTTGCTTGCAAGCTATAGCTTATATACACTGATGAACCAGACCATAATGACCACCTGTTTAATAGCTTGTCTGTCAGTCTTGGGAACGAGATACGTCACTGATTCTCCACATCAGGATCCGACAGTTCCTTGGTATGTTTGTGGAGGTGTGTGACATTAGATATCTATTCGCCTAAATAACAGGCCGCTGATTTGCGTACGTGGTCATGGCGCTCGACAGCGATCCAGACGGGTGCCATAGGATGTACATCTGGCGAATTTGATCGCCGAAACTTGAACGTGATTTCACTGTAAATCTCCTCAAACCATTGTAGCACAGTTCTCGCTGCGAGCCACGGAGCTGCTGAAAGATAACGTCGCCGTCGGGAAGACATCGAGCATGAAGGGCTGCAGGTGGTTCGCAGCTGTCAGCGTTCGATTACTACCACAGGTCCCATTTAAGCGCAGGAGAATGTCTCCCATAGCATAATATTGTTCTCACCAGCCAGCTTCCGTGGGGCACTGCACGTTTCGAGCCGCTGCTCACCTCGATGATGGCGTTTGTGTAGACGACCTAGTGTAGCTAAAATGTGATTCACCCGAAGAGCCGACACGTTTCCGTTGATGAACGGTCGAATCCCGATGGTCCCGTGCCCACTCCAATCTTAATTGACGATGTCATTGGGTCAACATGTGAACACACATGGGTGGTCTCCTGCGGAGCTCCCTGTTCGACAATGTATGATGAATGGTGTGCTTTGAAACACTTGTGCGTGCACCATCATTGGGATCTTTCGTCAAAGCTACCACATATCACCATCTATCCGCCGGCCGCGGTGGCCGAGCGGTTCTAGGCGCTTCTGTTCGGAGCCGCGCGACATGGAAGTGTGTGATGTCCTTAGGTTAGTTAGGTTTAAGTAGTTCTAAGTGCTAGGGGACTGATGACCTCAGATGTGAAGTCCCATAGTGCTCAGAGCCATTTTGAACTATCTATCTTGCTTTACTGAGCAGACAAGCATCCAAACCCCCCGTTGTGTGAAAAGTCGCGGACGTCCAACATTTAGCTCGTAGTTGTAGTTTCACTGCCCTGACTTTTCCCGTAGATGCTCACGACAGTAGCACGTGGGCATTTGACCAGCTTCGCCGTTTTCGAGATACTCGTTCACACGCTCCGTAATAATAATCTGCCCTTTGCCAAAGTTGCTTATCTCAATGGATTTCCCCATTTGCAGCCCATATCTTCGATAGGGCGATCCTCCGTCCGTGTCTGCTCCGCTTGCATACTTCTGTTGTCGCATCACGTGCACGCAACCCCACCAGGCGGCATCCAACGTCGCAGTGGGCAGTGGTCATAATGTCTGGTTCATGGATGTAATTGCAGCACACCCTTTCTTTTGGGTGTTCGACATCTCAGCCTCGTAAAACTGCTTTGTCAAGTGACGATTTTTATCAATATTATTGATAGTGTGAGGTCACTTCAACATACTGAACGTTGGACAAACCCGTATTGTCAATAAATGTCGAACGTCTGCAGGTCCCTTAACAGTAAGCTGTGATGGACAGAGTGAGTGACGACAAGCATGGTAGACAGCCGGTGGCGCGGTGTCAGACAGTCGTAACCAGTGAGAGGCAGAAGCGGCGGCGTGTGGGCGTTCCGCTCAGCCGGGCGCCCTCGTGCCAGCAGCTAGTACTGGTGCCCTCCTCTGGCACTCTCGCTATCTGTTGGCACACACAGTCTCTCTGTTCCGACAGCCGTAACAGAGACTGAGGCCCATTTCATAACCAGGAGTGAAGTGAAATGACGAGAAATACCGTAGATACTTCATCCGTCATATACCGTCTATGGAGTATAGGTTCCACAGATAGCTGTAATCCCGTTTCACGACGGAATCTAAAATAAAACTTGAAAACAAAGATAATATGACTGCCACTAAGTGACAGGTTTTAAGGTTTTCCTTATACCAAAAGGTCAGTTCTACATATAATTAAAAGAGCTGATCCGAAACATTGACATATCCTTGTACTGACGTACTGTACAAACTAAAGCTTTTAAGAATCACAAAGAATATAACGGAAAAAGTTGTCTCAATAACGTCCCTCTGGGTGGATCTACTTTGTGACAGCTCTACTTTTGCCTCTGAAATACTGACGAAATTGCTGAATGAGAAAACCAGCTAAAATATTTTTTACATGTTTTATTTTAGTGCAATAACCGGTTTAGAACTACCATGCCCGTCTTCAGGTGCCCAATATTTTCAGTTATATTGATGTTTTAACCAACAGCATGTCTTCTGCCCCCACATAACACGAGAGTATTTGAGTATTTGGTGCCACTTTATAAGTTGTTTCATTAATAAAAACACGCTTAAGTGCTTGCCTTAGTGTATATGATGAAAATTAGCTGCGTCTACTTACGTAAGTTCCAATAGATGGCGATTTGTTTCTTTGTAATCCATCTATTGGAACGTATATAAGTGAACACAACTAACTAGCATCGTATATAAATAAATACGAATACTTTAGTGTATTATTATTAAGAAACAAGTTATAAAGTTGCTCTAAATATTCAAATTTTCTTGTGCAGTTGAGGAGCAGGTGACATTGTGTTACTCAGAACACCTGTAGAATTGAAAATATTAACCATCTGAAGATGGGCGTAGTAATCCGAAACCGGTTATGGCAGTAAAATAAAACATTTAAGAAGTATTTGTGGCTGGTTGCGTCCTTCACAGACTATTATTAACGGCCGCGGAGTTCAGTAGATCTAACACGGATAAAATTACACTGACAAAATTATTGCCAGGAAATTAACACACAGATTCTTATTTAAAAATTGAATAATTTAGGTTTACTGTGATTTCCCTAAAATCGCTTGAGGCAAATGCCGGGATAGTTCCTATGAAGGGGCACGGCAAATTTCCTTCTCCATCCTTCCCTACTCCGAATTCGTGCTCCATCACTAATGACCTCGTTGTCGACGGTGCGTTAAACACTAATCTCCTCGTCCTCTCCGATACGAATGATACAAAACTATCCAATTCTTGTTCCATTTGAATGAGGAAATTAGCAAAATAAACAGCGATATACTTAAGAGTCTTTAGTAAACAAGGGTGAAGGTAGTTTAATTTGTTAAATACAGAAGCAAGAGAAAAGAACATTTCTTGGAAGAACTGCATTGCCTTCTCATGCGACAACGCTTCCACAATGACTGGCTTTTTTGTTAATATGATTGTATTTGAAGTGTCACTATATGCTTCCGTTTGGTTTGGCTTTTACACTTTTTTATACGTGGCCTGGAAATTGTCACCAGCAGTTCTGAAGATATACTTTGTTAATACAAGAGTCATGACTGAAGCTCAATTTTTACTTCTTTGAAAATTCTTTTTACTGTGCTTACTGTTTATGCAATGTTTTTAACTGTTTTGTCCTTTGTAAATTGATCTTATTTCACACACCACTAACATTTTGCTTTTAAATAACATTTGCTATTTTTTAACAAAATAACTTTAGAGATCTAAATTTTAAATTTACACCTCCTTTTCTTGTCTTTCTTACTAGGAGTTAAAGGCCCAAATTTTTACTTTTCAAGCGTTACAGTAGGGCTTCAAGTAGAGATTTTTACTGTAAATTTTTAAAAAGAATTCAGTGGGAGGATCTCCTGGACCCCCTTTTCCCAATTATCTTTAACCGATTAGTGGTAGCTTTTCTCAAAACTTGATATCTGTGAGTCACGATAGAACATTTAGTAATTGTATAATATTTATTTATTTACACGTCAGGAACATGCCAGTAAATGAAATTACAAAATAAAAGTAATAACAGATAAAATGTTTATGAAGCTGAAAAAAGTCAAGCCATAAATTTAAGTAAACGCGATCAACAATACAACAGCCGGCCGCCGTGGCCGAGAGGTTCTAGGCGCTTCGGTCCGGAACCGCGCGACTGCTACGGTCGCAGGTTCGAATCCTGCTTCAGGCATGGATTTGTGTGATGTCCTTAGGTTAGTTAGTTTTAAGTAGTTCTAAGTTCTAGTGGACTGATGACCTCAGATGTTAAGTCCCATAGTGCTCAGAGCCATTTGAACCATTTGAGCGATACAACACGAATCAGCTTAACTTTTCAAGGAATTCCTCGACAGAATAGAAGGCATGACCCATGAGGAAACTCTTCATTTTCAATTTGAAAGCGCGTAGATTACTGCTAAGATTTTTGAATTCTTGTGGGAGATGATTGAAAATGATGCAGCAGTATACTGCAGACCTTTCTGCACAAGAGTTAAGGAAGTCCGATCCAAATGCAGGTTTGATTTCTGCCGAATATTAACTGAGTGAAAGCTATTTATTCTTGGGATAAAGCTAATATTGTTAACAAGAAATGACAATAAGGGTTATATAGAGACCAATGTCAAAATACACCGTATCGTGAACAGGGGTCGACAAGCGGTTCGTCAACTTATACCAATTATTGCCCGAACTGCCCGTTTCTGAGCCAAAAATATCCTTTTAGAATGGGAAGAGTTCCCCCAAAATATAATGCTATACAACATAAGCGAATGAAAATAAGCAAAGTAGACTAATTTTCGAGTCAAACGATCACTAACTTCATATAGCGTTCGAATCGTAAAAATGACAGCCTTAAGTCTTTGAACAAGATCCTGAACGTGGGCTCTCCATGACAGTTTACTATCTACCTGAACACCTAGAAATTTGAACTGTTCAGTTTCACTAATCACATGCCTGTTCTGTGAAATTAAAACGTCACGTTTTATTTAATTGTGTATTAGAAACCGTATAAACACAGTCTTACTGTTATTTAGCGTTAGTTTATTTTCTATGAGCCATGGACTTATGTCATGAACTGCACTATTTGAAACCCAGTCAATGATGCACACAACGTCCTTTACTACCAAGCTAGTGTCATGAGATAATAGAAATATTTTAGAGTTATCTGTAATACTAGAGGATATATCATTTACATAAATAAGGAACAGGAGTGGCCCCAACGCTCATCCCTGGGGCACCCCACATTTAACTGTACCCCACTCAGACCCCACATCAGAGCCATTCTTAACACTGTGAACAATGACATTTTGCTGTCTGTTTCTGAAGTAAGAAGTGAACCAATTGTATGCTACTCCCCATATTCCATAATGGTGCAACTTCTGGAGCAATATTTTGCGATCAACACAGTCAAATGCCTTAGTTAAATCAAAAAATGTGTCTAACGTTCGAAATATTTTGTTTAACCCATTCAGAACC
The DNA here is from genome assembly GCF_023898315.1 of Schistocerca nitens. Classification (NCBI taxonomy): domain Eukaryota; kingdom Metazoa; phylum Arthropoda; class Insecta; order Orthoptera; family Acrididae; genus Schistocerca; species Schistocerca nitens. The sequence goes on along the minus strand of NC_064614.1, from coordinate 477,055,500 downwards.
TCACAGAGAAAAGAGAAAATAGCATTTTCAGTTGTTAAACGACATCTAAAGCCGAGCTGTACATTTGATAGCATATCGTGTGATATGTCATCCTCACATACACAGTCTTTTCAATAATTTTAGCAAACACTGATGGCACAGAAATAGGTATAAAATTGCCTACATTATCCCTTTCTCCCTTTTTATAAAGCGGCTTTACTACCGAGTACTTTAATCGTTCAGGAAACCGACCATTTCTAAAGGAAAAATTACAAATATGGCTAAATACAGGGCTAACATGTGCAGACCATTACTTCAATATTCTGATAGGAACTCCATAATATCCATGAGAGTCCTTAGTCTACAGGGATTTAATTATTGACTCGATGTCGCCCTTGTCTGTATCACTGAGGAATATTTCAGACATCAGTTTCAAAAAGGCATTTGCCAAAAGAGTTATATGAGTCCCTGTAAAAGCTAAATTTTTATTTAATTCACCAGCAATGCTCAGCCACCCAGCCTGCCTTTTATTGTAAGTACTCCATATAGAATATCCTAATGGAAAGCATGACAAATTTGTTAATGAAAGCATTACATTTGTCATCTATGTTACCGGCACTGTAAACATCCTGCCACTCTTGTTCACTGACGAGGTTTAAAAAACTTTCTATTCGTGTTGGATTAACTTTCCTGCGTAGTTTGTAATTATATGTGGCATTTGTTTGAGTACAAAAGCATTTTAGTGCTAAAATTTGTGCATCATGGTCTGAAAGGCCATTCACCCTTTTACTAACAGAATGCCCCTTTGAAGTGAAGAATGAATAAAAAGTACTGTCTATGGCTGTCCTACTGTTCCATTGCACCCTAGTTGGAAAAATCTGCAACAGATCATATGAATTTAGGAGATCTACCAACATCCTTTTTCATGCACAATCATATACAAAATTAATATTGAAGTCACCAGATATACCTAATTTCTGGTACTTCCTATAAAGTGAATCAAGAACCCTCTCTAGTATGAGTAGAAATGCTCTGAAGTCAGAGTTAGGGAACCTATAATCAACAACAATTAGAAGTTCAGTTTCACTAAAGTCAACTACCTCTGCACAACATTCAAATATACAGTGCAGTGCCGTACCGTGCAAAGCCGTGATACGTCTGTGGACTGAAACGGAATATTATTTTTTACGAACATGGCCACTCCCCCACATCACAAGGAACTCCTTGAAAAACAGCCAACTAATCTGAATCCTGGTAAAGGAAGCCTCTGAATTGCATCTATAAGCAGTTCACTAAGTTTATCTCTAATACATCTCATATTTTGTTGAAATATACATCAAGGGAAGTACTGCGCAAAGATCAATTAACACATTAAGTTCCAAATTAAATTTTTTAAACTGAATTTTTTATTCCTTAATTATAATGTACATAGTGTATGAACCACAATAACTACAAAAATAGCCAAAGAATATTTATACATGCTGATATTATGGCCGTCCTCAAAATAGGACGCTGGGATCTAACAGTATCATATAGCATACTAAACTGTATTCAAGTCTTATTTATTTCTTGTGAAATGGTACAAAACACTTCACACACAGTGTTACACGGCATTTAACACAATATGTTTTTGGTTTCCTGTTGCATTTAGCTCTTAAACATCTTCTTTGCGTGCTTCTTTTGTCAATCATATGATCAATTCCATCAAACCTGATGTCTGGTATCACTCTCAACTGACTTGATGGGTATTCCATTGGACGTCCAATTTCAGATATGTAATTGTAACAGCAAGTATGAAATCCAGTAAATCCAGTGCATTTTTCCCATGTACTAGTCTGTAGAAGAGCCAGGCATTTACGAGGGCCGTGTAAATAGGACCCAGTACCATTTTTTCCCTCTAATTACCGTCGCATATTTTCCAACTAACCAGTCATGGTGGTCAACACCTCCCATGTACGCGTTATACGACTTCAAAACGGCAGGTTGTTGCGCTTGTGTCTTCTTACTTGCTTGTCTACTGTACAACGTAGCTTCTCCCAAAGGTTCAACTTTGTCAAAATTTGTACCAATAGTAATGCATTTGTTGTCGTGCCACCGAACAAATAAGACTTCACCATTCCCGTCGAGCTGGTAGTCACAGTTTCCTCAAACTGTCTTTTTCAGTTCGTTGCTGCTCAGTAATGGACAGTCAACAACTCGATTCTCTCTGACAGTCCCAGTTGCTCAAAAACCCAAATTTCTCAGATGAATCAGAAGATCTTTACTAGTGAATAAAATGTCAAAGTACACACAATGATTCTCGGGTTTTTCAATGCAGTCCAACATGTTTAGGACTACTCTTGATCCCAATAGTAGGTCATCCCTTGCAGTATCTTCTGGATCCTTTCCACAGTATAAATCAAATTTGAAACAGTAGCCACTTGCTCCACAAAGAGACCACAACTTATAGCCACATCTAATAGGCTTGCCTCGGATAAACTGTTTCAACACAATTCGTCTATAGTATTTGACTATCATTTCGTCAATTGACAAATTTTCCTCAAATATTCCAAATTTTTGGAAAGATTCATTTATCATTTTCAAGAGAGGTCTAATTTTGAATCCGCGATCGTGCTTGTTTTCATTGGCTAAGTCATTATCTTGAAAATGAAGCAATGTTTTCAACTTCTGATATTTATTCCTTGACATAGCTGTCTTTATAATTGGTATACCAACATCTTCATCTTCAGACCAGTATAGCTTCTCAGCAGGGAGCTTATGGTAGCCAGCAAAAAGAATAAATCGGACAAAGACCTTCACTTCTTCAACTGTGCGGATAAAATCCTGCATATTCTTCATGTTTACTGCATATCTTACAGTTTCTTTCACTATGAACTCGTATATGTTTTCGTTCATCAGTTTTTCAAACATCTCCTTCGGAGTCAAGGAAGAAAGTTGTTCCTTCAATTTCTCTCTCTTTGTGCTGATGGCATGCTCACTAGTTTGAGACAGCTTTGTATAAACTGGAGGTGTCTTTTTCCAATTGCTTTTCTCATCAGTAAGACGTCTCTTCTTCGATTTACTTCTGGAAACTTGGGATGTAATTCGCAGTGAAGTTTTACATACAGTTTCTTCGTTATTCTCTGATGCAACATAGTGTAATTCAATAGCCCCTGGCACATCTGAGACTTACCCGGTTCCAGTAACATCGTCTGGACCTTCTTCTTTGTCGGTCATACAGTCTACTTCAGGAGGACATATGGTGATATCAATATGGTCCTGATCATCTGATACCACATTATAGAATGCGTCACTGTTTATTATTTCTTCTATTTTTATTTTTTTATTTTATTATTTCTTCTATTTCTTCGTTATCTCGTCTGAAGGCTATTATAATCTACATAAAATGAAATGAAACAAAATGTAATAAAATAAAGTGAAATGAAAGAATAATACATTAGTACAAACTACTGAAAAGGGAATGTGTAAATACCTCTGTCCATCTGGAACTGTATTATTTACTAATGGGTAACATATTCATAAATATACTTATAATACGCTGTAAATTTCAAAGTAACTTCATGTTACTTACCTCAGCAACAAAATCTGGTAAAATTACTATGTTCTAAAAAGAAAATACATCAGCAGTAGCAGAGTTTCATATTTGAACGTGCAGCAATACAAATAACTGAAATGATAACACCAAGTCCCAGTGTCCTATTCAGAGCACACCAAATTTTATAACAATGGAAAACAATGAATATAACTCCAATTGAGCTAACAATGCAAGTAGTTTAAAACACGCTGTTGACTGTAAATAATCACAAAAAGATCTTTGCCACATACTTCAAATATTACTAAATTGTCGATAAAGTAAATACCTGTGATAACGAAAAGTGTGCCTTAGTATTCCATAATCAATTAATGGTAGTCGCTTTTAATTTCCTCTAAGCATACATTTGCTATAAAAAGCATCAACAAATGATGTAGCACAGTAATAGTTGCAAATTAATGAAATATTGTGTATTTATAAATAAATATGTGCTCTGTCCTTAAAATAGGACACTGGTACTTAATGGGTTAAACATAAACCATGTTGTGGTGACTGTGAATAAAAATAGTGATATTTATTACAGCTGTAGGCCTCAAATACTAACAGTTTGTTTCGGTTTTCGTTTACAGTAAGGTCGATAGTTGAGATGTTCCATATCCTGGTACCTATTTGGTCACGAATCAACCCGCTGAGGTCACATTCACCCGTACACGGGATGGTTTGGACATCTCAGCCAGGTAGTGCTCCCTGCATACGTTTGCAAACATCGGTAAGTAGCCGGAAAATCAGGACCAAGATTTCAATGAACCCTCCTTGATTCCAACTTCTCCAGTCTTTAACCTGATGAGATCATCTATCTAGAGCGCTGTGTACACTGCCAATGATGGTTTCCATGGATATTTTCAGGTTATACTAGTAATGACACTTGATAATGAATATGAAGAATAAGTTTTCTTGTAATTAATCATTTTGTCGACATCAGTTTCATCAGGGAAAGAATGTTTAAGCTAGATGAGAACCGCCAAAGGAGGAAGCCAGCCTTAGACCCGCAGGAACTGTCATCAGACAAAGAGAGATGCGACTCTTTCTGCTTGAGTCATCAGCCTCCCCCCTGGGCTGACACCATCCATTTCTTCCCTACGCTACGTCATTCTCTTCATCTCTGCATATTTCCGACACCCTCTGTAGTAAAATCATTGACACACAAGAGGTTCGGATTTTCAGTCACTTTTTACAACGATTTATTATATTAGTGCGACACGTTACGGCAGCATGCTGCCATCATCAAGTCTGTCTGAGTTGCGTGTACATTCCATTAATCTGAAGTATGATGTTGTTTATGTGCTGAGTGTGCCGGTGAGCACACGTCCCGAAATTTTTGCTGGAAATTTGTCTAGCACATCATCATCACTTAACACTTTCACATTCATATGGTTACATCGTTCCAGACACTATTAACAAAGTACACAGTAAAAACAATGAAGATGCAAGATGCATATTTGTGGCATGGCACATATTGAAAAGTATGGTTATTTGGTATTTGTAGGTTGTACAGGTATTATAAGACAAATTTAACAAGCATACCATATTGCAGAAATTTTGGAAGAAATTTACGTTGTTACTCCTCAGCTTATCATTTAAGAACCTGTTACCATGTACTGTGCCATGACTGAAAATTTCTAATTTTTCATACAAGACAATTTGGTGTCCTTTACTCACTTTATATAATATATGTAAATTCTGAGGCTAGACTGAGTACCACAAGCAGCCACGGAAACAGGACGATTACCAGGATATGACATAGCTAAGAAATTGGACCAAGAGAAAATGTTTTAACGGAGCTTGGAAAGTTGTCACCTGGAATTGCTCTTAAGGAAGGCTAATTAGCTAAATATTTGAAAGAAAAGGAATTAAATTTTGTAGCAACTAGAGAAACACAGAAGAAAACATCTGTAACTATCATGTAGACGACTATATTATGACATGCGGCAGAGTAAAGCACGAACAAAGAGAAAGTAAAGGTGTTGCCATCTAAATTTATAGAAAATGGGAAGATATAATACTGGGCTATGAAAGTGGAAATGAACACATTGTACAAGCATGAATTACAGGTCTAAGAAGAATACTATGAATAATGGCAATTTATGCCCCAGAAGGAGGAGAAACTGATGCGTCCAAGGCCTTTTACAAACAGTTACAAGTGGTCTTAAACAGATACAATAAACATTAAATTTTACTTATGGTAGATCTCAATGCTAGAATTGGAAATATACCCATTCCAAAAACAGTTCGCAGATTTCCAGTAAGGTATGTAATGAAAACGGAAAAATACTCTGATTTTGTTATCTTTAGTCATTTAAAAATTACCAACCGTTTCATAAGGAAGAAAGGCAAAGACAAATTTAGGTGGTCAGCGAGAGGATACAGATCTATTACAGATCATAAAATAAAAAAGAGAGTTTTCCTAGAGATGTTAGAGATGCCAGAGCTTATCGAGGAGTGGATCTTGGTTCAAACCACTTCTTATTGGTGTCAACAGACATCTACGCAAAATGAAGAAAATATAAAATTTTTTAGTATGATGGTACTTTAACTCAGACATTACCTGAATTAATGACATAAAATGCCTGGACGATACTGATACAAAGCTATAAAAGCTACAAAAATAGGAATACCACAGCTTTAGGTGGTATTAATACGAAACTGTGGAAGTATGGACTCAGCCTAAAATTTATTAAAAAATCCCGAATGCAAGATTTAAAAATATCATGGAAAAGTTTATCTGAAGAGCATTCAGGGTTTAGGAAAGGACTATGTTTTTACGCTGCAACACGTTATAGAAAAGGGACACGAGTTCAATAGGGAAACCCACTTTGCTTCTGTTGATTTTGAGATATCTTTCGATAATGGAAATAGAGAAATGTTATAGGACGTCATGGCGCAACGAGGTTATCTATCTCACCTCATAAATGTTATTAGGAGCCGATACAGAAACACCGAAATTGTTGTAGACATGGGAAACATAACAAAAAAGCCAATGAACACAAAGGAGTACGAAAATGATGCTGTACTCCTCCAACACTCTCCAATATATATTCATATTAGTGAACCTAATCAGCAAATGGAAAATGTTGAACATAAATGGAGTTCTTTTAGACTGTAACACTAGACTAAATTTAATTTTACATGCAGGTGGTTTAACTCTGACTACAGAGAATGAAGATGACCTCCAAATGGGAGCCTCAAATTACAACCTAACATTATCGATAGATAAAACGAAAGTGATGGCATTTCATGTCAGACAACTAGTAAGCCTATGTTTCCCCTTCTGTGAGTTTATGTTGTGTCTCAATATTCATTGTAGTTTTTTGTGTGCTGTGAAAGCAACGTTGATGTACGGTCTGAAAATATTTACCGTTCTGTAAGGCAGTTTGTTTGTGACTGGTAGGCAAGGAGTGGGTTTCATTTTGATTTGCTTGTAGACATTGGTTTATTATTGTTTTCCTTTTCTATACGAGGTTCCCAATAAGTTTCTTATCGTAACCATTTTACTGCAAAAATTTGTTAGAACTTGCTAAGTTTATCGTGCTTCACATATTTATCCACTGATGTGTTACTGCCTCTGTTACCTGGTGCACTATATGCAGCATTTGTGTTGTTGTAGAGTGGTAAGATGAGCTGGGTACGGTTGTGTCTGTTGTTTTCCTGTAGACTTTGAATGTGTGCATTGTTTTCTTTGCCGATTTTCAGGTCTAGGAAGTTGCTGCTACCACTGTTTCCATATTCAACAGTGAATTTTATATTTATGTCATGTTTACTGAATGTACCAAGTATGGTATTAACACCGTTTGTGTCACCATCTATCTAGAGGTATCAATCAGAGTGATATCAAACTCGAGGCATGGAACTCAGCCTGCTAAACAAAGGGCTGAAATACAATCAACAGTCTGAAATCAGAATCAAATTTGAAAAGATATTATAGTTGCAACAAAACATGCCGCAGATATAGCAAAATTAAGCAGTAACGGAAAGACAGTTATAGCTCAGAGGAGTGAAAGCTATAATCAATGGCCCAAACAAAACATAAAGAGGTTATGATGTCCACCAAATTCATAGGAAAATACAAATATAAACGAAAAGCCAAGCGACAATAAAGCTGTAGCTATCAAGGTGGACAACAATAACGCTTAGTGTATAACGAAAGCAGAAGAATGTGCAAAAAACGTCGGATTTTTTCATTGACAATGGCACAGATTACAAAATTACAAACAAACTTAACAAAGCATTATCCAAGGCATATACACACAGGAAACTATTCAGAAAAGATACAGTTAGCAGCTAACAGAAGAAATGAAGAATATCAACATCCTCCATTCAACCCAGTTAGTATGATGAGACATTCCAAAGCTGTACACACATGTACCCATTCCAGAATTGCTCAAAGACTTTGGGTGAAACCTCATAAAACCTAAAAAGATATTATTGGCTAAGATGTTGAATTAATGGATCTTCTCGAAATAATACTAAACCAGAACTATTTCAAATTTAATAATAATAATTATGTACAATATAAAGTCTCGCAGTGGTTTCAAGTATAGCAAGTATAAATGCCAGTATACATTAACTACCTGAATCCAAAAAGCCACTGAAATAAAATCAACCATTGTGGGTAAAATCAATATAAACGTTATGTTGATGATATTTGCTCATTGTTTTTGGTAACACAAATGATATTAGTACCAAGCAAATCACTGTTGGCTGTGGTATGGTGACAGCCCTGTTTCCGTTGTTCCATTTACGGCGGTTTTTGGTGACAAGCTACCTTGAAGCCTCTGCTCGGATTTCCGCTGTTGTTATCCGTCTGTTAATCAGAGCTAAACAGACAATAATACGTTCTTCTCACTGTGTAGTGCTTCTGGAGAAACCTGTGTCAGTTCACTTTGCTGTACTGTTAGCCAGAATCCGTATTGTCACCATTCACTACAACTAACTGTGTCTACAGTATGTCTGTATGATGTTGCTATGTCCCTCATGCCCCTGATTCGATCTTTCTCAGAGTCTGAAATTTGACGGTTAGCTGCACGCACTGTTCTTCTGGACGTGCTGTATGGCAATCTCTACTTTAAAACTTCGAGTAACGTTAGACACACACAATAGCCATCATGTACAGAAACAATTTTATATCTGTAGGACTGGCTCTTTCCTTCAGTGTAAATAAGTTTGCATAAGAAATAAATTGTCTTCAAGATATCCTACAAACACGGAAATACTTGAGTATCAGTTTCGTAGCGTCCCAACGAGGTTTAACGTTCCGTCTCTGCACTGCCACAAGCAGGACAGAGTCTGTCAGCCATTTATTGTACAAAAGAAGGGCTCTGAGCTTCGGACACAGTCAGTCAGGAAATTGCAAACCCCACGGCAGCTGTACGCTGTGCAGTCTGTTGTCTTGCAAATACAGCCGGCTTTCGTCTCGCAGTTCTTGGCGGATACTGGTCCTATTATAGGTAGGTTACCTTCAATCACCCTTGTACTGTCCTGAGGCGATTAGATCGTGTGTTTCAGATAACTGTGCCGTAAACCTTGAAACCATGTGCTACAGAAAACGTTGCTGATATTGTATACAGTAGTAGCAAGATCAAGTTCGTTCTGAGACATTCTTGATATAAAACTGACATGCTAAATAATTAAACCATCCCTCCCACCTCCCATTAACCTATTGTTATTGTAAGTTATTTACAACCCCTTGGGGGTTGATTTATGACTCCCTGAGCATAATCCATTCTTCTGAGAATACCAACCCCTCACCCTCAGCCTCCATCTCCTCCCCCATCCCTCTGGGAAAAGGGACACTTTTTTTGTCACCCCTTGCCAGTTCAGTCCTGAGCCCCTTTCCTGCTCTCGTGGGAAACCTCCCAGCTGTTCCCTCCCCTCCTCCGACTCAGCCCTCCCAACCCCCACCTGGAAACTGGCGGAAAAAGACTGAGTCTGTGCTAGAGAGGAAGGATGTCACGGCACAAATTTCAAATCAGCGTCAATAATAATAAACTGTTTAATTCAATTTGCATATTTTTTTATTTAATCAGTTTGCAAGAGTCAGGGCTCCTCCCGGATGGGAAATAACTCAATTGCAGTATCTTCACCCTTATGATATCACCTCACATCCTGTTGGTGGGTACTGGTCAATTTAGGTCAAGATCCTCACTGCATTGATCCCTCACTCCCTCAGTTCCATGGAAATACTGAGGCAATTTCATTTTGGAGGATGCAGGTCTTGTAAAATACATTGGAAAGAAGTGATTAAATATGTAAATAGATCGCTTTTTTCTGATTGCGCAAGGAATACCTTCATAAAATCGATGTCAACGTAAAAAAATCACAAGTATTTACACTGTTACAGACCGCACTAAACATATCTGACAAAAAACTCCCAGTCGCATCTTTGTGCGCAATGTGTCACACTACATGTGTCAGAGTCTTGGCAGCCCTCTCGAGCACTGGACTGGGTGGTGCCAGTCATCTGCAGAAGAATACATGATACCGGATGTCAGCTTCCTTTGAAATTTGATACCATGTGCTCGCCCTGCTGAGCAGATACTGACTGAGTAAGTTCACAATACCGCTAGGAGAGGAGACTGAGAAAAAACCTCCCCACCCCTCTTTCCTCAATACCCCTCCTCCCCTCGCCCCTCGCCCCTCGCCCCTCCAGGTACTTCCTGTCAGAGAAAGCGTCAGGTGGTGGCAACTCTTTAATATTGATACTTGAGAAATTGCTGTTGAAGCACATGCACTCTCTCTATCTCTCTCTCTCTCTCTTTCTCTTTCCTCCCCCCCCCCCTCCCCCATTGTCTCTCAAGTGCTTACTTGTTAACTGTCGCATGCCACCAGAAAATAACATTAACCCTTCTTCTGTTCTAAACAAAGTAGCTCGTAGTAAGTAAGCCCCCAACCTTCCCCTAAATGCTGGGCTGTGGATATCATGGAAACTTCTGTGTGTGACAGTTTTTCCTTGCTTCCTATTGCCATATTTGGTTGGAAATTTTGGAACAATGCACGATTTGTTCCTACAGCCACCCAGTTTTAGAAGCCTACTCTTCCCCCTTCTGGATTTTCCTTGCCCCTACTTATGGATACTGGCACAGTTAGGTCGTTTGGCGGGAAATCGATTACACTGGACGCATCTGAAAATGGTACTGACAATTTCGAATTTCAGCTCAATTGTGTTATATCTTGAAACAATCGGCAGGAGACAGAGCAGGAGTTTGACAAGAGTGTGCTCGCAGTACCACTATCAGAAACAATAAATTGGTCAATCGGGAATTTGACGTCGCGATTGGAAGCAGTGCTGGGTAAAATAGTTGTAGTAATCTCAGATTTCGGAGAAAATTCATGCTATCTTGGTTATCTAATTCCTAACCACCTACAGGTCTGGTAAGTGTATTTTTTAAAGAAATTGGTTCTCTCCACTACTCTGGGAAGAAGGAGGGGAAAGGGTCTATGACATGATAGGATAGAACCAAGAATAAATCCAATGCTAGACAGAGTCCACTGGAATGCACTAAGAGGCACCCAAGGCCAGACGCAGTAGCCGTCACCCCATGGATAGGGCATTTATAAACACATACACTTAACTCAAGGTCCATTCTATAGTAGTATAGTTGTCACTGGTAGATGTCGGAGATCACGGGAAATTCCGTAGGCACACGTGCAACACCGCCACTCATTGTCTATGCGAGTAACTGCACCAGACGCTCAGAGGTCTGATCCCAGTCGTCAAGCAGTTAATTTACATGGTGCGAAATAATCGTCCAGCACAAACACTCGCCATATTGATCCTTCTCAGATTTTCACCGAAAAATCGGAGATTATTCACAACACGCGCGATCTCGAATGCTGTCCAACACATACTGACTATTAGTTCACTATTCACCTTCCCAGAGGGTGACATGGATAGGTCAAGTGTACCCTCATAGTCCGCCTGACTGGTTCAGGATGTTCGGCGGCGGCTCGAGCACTAAGCCAGAAATGTCAGTTTATTCCGGCCACTGGCTACCTGTGCCTGTACACCAAATGGAGTCATCCTAGCAGACCAGCCTCACATATATCAGTGTAATTACAATTAAATGTTGCAATCCCTCTATAAGTACTGCGGTACCACCGGTACAGCACAGATACAGGAAAAAGAGTCTTGGTTGCACAAGATAGGTTTATTTAATCTTCACATATGACGTGTTTCGCCTGTTCAAGGCGTCATGAGACAATCTGGGGAAATTACAAACTGGTGTAAGTATAAATCGCTATTAAAGACAATAATGAATGAATAAATTAAAAATAACACAAGAAGACAACGACGACTGAACTACGGAGCATAGGGCTACATGTGTGTTTCAGGGGGTGGTGCGGGGTATAAATATCATGTAATGAAATGTTGTACCATGACTGAGCTTATTGAATAAAAACTCTTGCTAATTGTGACCGAAGCGTCGAACGTAATTAAAAGTCCAACAGAACCAGGAGGTAACAGCCAGACAGCCACAGTCGATGCTTCATTACATCACTGATAAAAGTCTTCTTACCCCCATCTGTGGCGTCATAGGTTATTAAAAGTCACAGAGAACTGGGAGAAAACAGCCAGATAGCTACTGTCAATGCTTCTTTGTTTACCTAGAAGCAACACGAAAAAAGGTAATGACAATAAGAAAAAGAAAGCTACTAAAGCGTGCAACGTTAAACCGGAAAACTGACTGTAACGACGATAGCTTAAGCGTGAAGAAACCGCCCCATGAACACAAATACGGTCTGTTTACAACACTTTGACCGTTGCTAATGGCTTCGTTGCTTCATATTTTACTGAAAACTTTTTATCTGCTTTTCCATTATTAGTAGCGTCAATTCATTTGCCAAAGGTGTATTAGCCAATCCTTTATAAGAGTGTATTTTGCAATCGTGAGCTTTTCTGCTCAATGACTTTGCCTATTTGCCTAAATCAGGTACCCCTTTCAGGTCTTAGTAGTTTTCTTTTTCCTATTATCATTACCGTTTTTTGTGTTGCTTCCAGATGATATGAAGCATTGACAGTAGCTATCTGGCTGTTGTTTCCCAGTTCTTCGGAACTTTTAATCATGTGTAACGCCTCGGATACAGAAAGGAAGAATAATATCGGTGACGTAATGAAGCATCGACTGTGGCTATCTGGCTGTTACCTGCCGGTTCTTTTGGACTTTTATTACGTTCGACGTCTCGGTCACGATTAGCAACAGTTTTTATTCGGCAAGCTCAGTCATGATGCGCTATTTTATGAGTTGATATTTAAACCGCTCCTCACCCCCTAAAAAACAAATGTGACTCTGTGTTCCGTAGTCCAATGGATTTTTGTCTTCCTGTGTTATTTTTAGTTTATTCATTCATTATTGTCTTTATTTATACTTATGCCAGTTTGTAATCTCCGCAGATTGTCTGATGATGCCTAGAACAGACGAAACGCGTCACAGGTCAAGATTAAATAAATCTATCTTGTGCAAACAAGACTTTTTTTCTATATCTAATTAAATATCACGATTGCATTATTAATCTGGTGACATTCGAAATGAGTGAAGTATCGGAAACCTTCTCATGACGAAGTGGCTCTGGAAATACCAATTTCCCACGTAAATTTATGTTTTCCACGTAAAAATAGGAAAATCTGCATCTCCTTTTCAACTGGACATAGTCTTTTCTCTTCTCACTGACATCATTTTCTTTACACATGTTGGAACACTGACCACAGTAACTTTATATTCCAACACATACACATTTCACACAAGTAGTGCACTTACCGTTTGTATGTGTACAGCATCCGAAAAAACTATGGTATGTCAACACCGACACCGGCTACGTGTCTCGATTCTCCTCAATTCTAGGAAATTATTTGACATTTAGATATTCCAGATAATCAGATTCGAGAACAGACTGCAGATATTTTCAATCAGCACCTCACGATGAGAGGACTCCCTGCGTATCCATGATGTTACAGGTGTATCGCTTGTCCTGTTTGTACACTGTGGCAGATCCAGTTGAGCCCTGGTGTGCAAGTGTTCACAAAATGAATTTATTACCACCTACGGTCTGATATGCTCGTCAGTGTGTTGAAAAGACAGTTCCGCATGTCAAATGTATCTTACCCTTACGGCTATACATACGTAATTTTTACACGAATAGTAGTCTGATCAGTTGCGACACATGTCTGGTGCTACTACAGTAACATCACGTTCCAACAGCATAACATCCCCGACAAGTAGCACGATTATGATTTATAGACGCATAGAATGCGAAAGATTATGGTATGTCCACGCTCACACCACCTGGGTATCGTTCCGCACGGCATACCATAGCTTCCCAGCAGCGAAACCTTCCGCCACATCCTCGTTATCACATATTTGTTGAGAAGTAAAAGGCGTAATTACAATTAAAAATAAATGTCACTTACGTTCTTGCACGATAGAGGGCGCGTACCAAAGCAGGAAGGACTAACACACTTAATATGGAAAGAGTAAGTTGGAAGAGTCCAGCTAACTTCTTCGAAAACATCACTTTAGCCCCTCCACCCCCCTCCACCCTCCCTCTCCAGAGGTCTTATCACCACGACATGTCTCGAATTCATCACTTTCAAGAAATGCTTCAACATATAGGTCTTCCAGCCAATCAGAAACGAAAATAGACTATGGATATTCTGCTCTTGGGATGTCGCAAATAAATTGATTGGTTTGGATCCCGAGAAAAAATTCTGGGTGATGACTCTCTATGCAACTCGCAACTCTGCATCTATATTTAGCCAACCTTCCATACAACATCCTCTCTGACCTAATTTGGAACTGACCAGTTGTAGGAGGGCACTATACCTGATACATTCAACGTTTCGTGAAGGAACAAAATGAACTGTGTTCAATGTAATTAATTCACTTCGATTTTTGCTTTCGTAAAAAGTATAACACGTGTTGCAAATTTGTACAATCGATCGACGTTAGTGATATTGACAGGTATCCTCATTCCAATACTGTAACTGCCGTTCTGCTGCTAACGGTTGCAGGTAGATAGCGCTCTAGGTCTCGTACAGAACACGCAACTGCATCCGAGTCGAATGCAGGTTATATCACACACAAATGATACAGCCAGAGAGAAGAACGGAAGAAATGGTTCAATGTGATATAAATGACTTGCCACAATATCCCCATCTCTCCAGAATACACCGTAAGTCTAGCATTAGATCATACCTCGTTAGAACCTCTCTCAATCGATTATTTCATCCATCTTCTATCACCCTTTAACGCAGGTCCATTTCAGTTTAGAGGCAGATGGATCTCTTTCGTAGGAAAGGATCCAAGAGAGCTATTAACTTGCATGTGTTCCTATTACCTCAGAAGACATACAGCAGAATGTTGTTAAAAACCATGTCGCAACTGTTCTGTAAGGTATTTACTAACTGACACTGCATGGTTGTGGTTGGTAGAGAGCACAGAAAAAAACATCGTAAATACTGTTTGTCAGAGTTTAAAACACTTAAACAGTACTGCACAGAGCCAAACACGTGATCCATTCCTCAGTTCTATATCCTAGCCCCAAGCTGATAACACAATGCTCTCTAGCTAAGGAGGATATAAGGTTTACTGTAGTCACATGTCCAGAAACGGTAGAGTTTAAAACACTTAAACAGTCTTACCCACACCACGAAGATGACGTGCTACAGACGCGAAATTTACCCGACAGCAAGAAGATGCTGTGATATGCAAATGATTAGCTTTTCAGAGCATTCACACAAGGTTGGCGCCGGTGGCGACACCTACAACGTGCTGACGAGTAAATTTTCCAACCGATTTCTCATATACAAACAGCAGTTGACCGGCGTTGCCTGGTGTTGTGATGCCTCGTGTAAGGAGGAGAAATGCGTACCATCATGTTTCCGAATTTGATGAAGGTCGGATTGTAGCACATCGCGATTGAGATTTATCGCATCGAGACATTTCTGCTCGCGTTAGTAGAGATCCAATGACTGTTAGCAGGATATGGAATCGGTGTGTTCAGGAGGGTAATACGGAACGCCGTGCTGGATCCCAACGGCCTCGTATCACTAGCAGTCGAGATGGCAGGCATCTTATCCGCTTGGCTGTAACGGATCGTGCAGCCACGTCTCGATCCCTGAGTCAACAGATGGGGACGTTTGCAAAACAACAACCATCTGCACGAACAGTTCGACGACGTTTCGAGCAGCATGGACTATCAGCTTCGAGACCATGGCTGCGCTTACCCTTGACGCTGCATCACAGACAGGAGCGCCTGCGATGGTGTACTCAACGACGAACCTGGGTGCGCGAATGGCAAAACGTCATTTTTTCGGATGAATCCAGGTTTTGTTTACAGCATCATGATAGTCGCATCCGTGTTTGGCAACATCGCGGTGAACGCACATTGGAAGCGTGTATTCGTCATCGCCATACTGGCGTTTCACCCGGCGTGGTGGTATGGGATGTCATTGGTTACACGTCTCGGTCACCGCTTGTTCGCATTGACGGCACTTTGAACTGTGGACGTTACATTTCAGATGTGTTACGACCCGTGGCTCTACCCTTCATTCGATCCCTGCGAAACCCTACATTTCAGCAGTATAATGCACGACCGTATGTTGCAGGTCCTGTACGGGCCTTTCTGGCTACAGAAAATGTTCGACTGCTGCGCTGGCCAGCACATTCTCCATATCTCTCACCAACTGAACACGTCTGGTCAATGTTGGCCGAGCAACTGGCTCGTCACAATACGCCAGTCACTACTCTTGATGAACTGTGGTATCGTGTTGAAGCTGCATGGGCAGCTGAACCTGTACACGCCATCCAAGCTCTGTTTGACTCAATACCCAGGCGTACCAAGGCCGTTATTACGGCCAGATGTGGTTGTTCTGGGTACTGATTTCTCAGGATCTATGCACCCAAATTGCGTGCAAATGTAATCACATGTCAGTTATAGTATAAAATATTTGTCCAATGAATACTCGTTTATCATTTGCATTTCTTCTTGGTGTAGCAATTTTAGTGGCCAGTACTGTAGATTCAGCCTGTAGTTGTAAACTGCAGTCCCCAACCTGGTAATACAATAACACTCTTCCGTTAATGACACTGAGCCTTGCTGCAAGGTCAATACCTCGCGTCCGACTCGCGAGTATGTCTGTGGTATTGCGGTGTGAAGATATCTTTGATTTTGACTAGCAAGAGCAGGCTGCGACAACCCGCAGAGAGAGATTTCTGGTGGTGGCAGTTGAAACAGGTCTCTGGCGGTGTCTTTTGGCAGCGAGGCGCTCGTTATGAAAGGATTGTATTTTGAGCTCGCCGGGCGAGTAAGGATAAACAGCGTAAACACTCCAAGGAGGACGTTCCTGCACCAGGGATGCCCTGCGACCAGAAGACGTGCTGCCTCTGGCAACTTCGTTTTCCAGAGCTCGCTACCCATGCTAGATTATCCGTAGGACGAATACTTGCTGCTTCTGAACTTATTAAGAGTGGGTGAGCCTCGTAATTATCCTCGCTCTACACATATAAACGATAATTTCACTGCTTGTCTGAAATGTATATGTTTTGGAGTGTAAAGTTACTGTAGTCAGTGTTCTGACATGTTCAAAGAAAAGGATGGAAGTGGACAGACTATGTACAGTAGCAAGGAACGTATAGATTATCAGATTTTTACGCGGAAAGTTGAGATTTCAACCCTTTTGTAGTCATAGGGGTATGAAAAATTTTACATTGATAAGGAGATATAGATTTACGTGGGGAAAATGGTATTTCCAGAGCCACTATCGTCATGAGGAGGTATTTCCGATACTTCACTCATTGTCAGATGTTACCAGACTGGTGCTGGAATGATAATGTTTAATTGTAGTTACACTGATTAATATGTGCTTGGTTTCCTAGGACGCCTGCATTTGTGTCCAGGCATGTGGTAGAAGTAGCCAGTGCCATAAACGAATGGACATTTCTGGCTTAAGGATACAGGGTACTTACATATGGTTGAAAAATCGAAATTTTTTATGGCTTTATTACATTTTATATTCTTTCCTGATTACATTTATATATACATTATAGGGTTTCAAATGAAAAATGATCTATATATATCTCAAATTTTAAAGCTGTGGTCATGTATTCCGCAATGCCTCCTTTATTTCTGTTCCAGAAACCAGTATTATTTCGAAAAGAACTGTGAACTACCTGTTTCCAGCGAGTATACGTATGATACATTGTATATGTTAGTTACAGTGCAGGTTTCTAGTGTCTGAAAATGATTATCTTTGCTAGTATTCACTTTTGTTTCGCTGAAGCAGTTTGTTCACGTGTTACTGAACGTTTGTTGCCCAAGTGCTACATATATTTGTGGAAGTATATATCGTTTAGTGTGCAATAAATACGAACTATACCAGGTATCAAGAAATTCTATGAAAGGAAATTCCGTGGTAACCATTTCACAAACAAAGCAAGCCACACTGTCGAAAGTAAACTATGTATTAGTTCTTCAGGGAAGAAACTCCCACATGGCATGCGCCTCCTGGTGATTCAAATTTTTGTGTTAACAATGACGCTGTTTGTAGTGGATTTGTTGTTGTTGATGTGGGTATCTTATCTTCTTTGATAAAGGAAGTGCCAAAATGTAGACGATGTGATGGTGTATGCTGTCTGGAAATAACTGAACAACAAAGTAGCAGGAAGGGTTAAGCATCAAAATTAGTTGTTATGTGTAGATCCTGCAATAAATCTACCTCGAAAATGATATGAATTTTAAGTTAGCGTATGCAGTGCGTGCAATACGAAAAGGAAAAAAAAGGCTGCTCAAACGTTTTGTGGTTTGATGGACCTTTCTCCTCCTCCTCCCAGTAGGTTCAGCAAGTACATAAAAATACGTTCAGGTGCCTTCGCAGTTGTGTCTAAAGCATCTATGAAACGTGCAGTAGCAGAAACTGTAAATATTAGTGGAACCAGGGACATTGTTGTTGCAATTTTAGTAAACATTTTTGGAATACAGTGATCAATAGATTATTATATTTTGACTAAAGTTCAGTCTTGAACACACCATTTATGTTTCAATGAGATAGGTAATCGGTTTCGGTTATTTTTACATAACCATCATCAGACCCATGGCTCCCTCAGGATGATAGGCGGAGCTCTCCTCGCTGCTACGAAGTCAACTGACTTCGTAGCAGCGAGGAGAGCTCCGCCTACCATCCTGAGGGAGCCATGGGTCTGATGATGGTTATGTAAAAATAAACGAAACCGGCTACCTATCTCATTGAAACATAAATGGTGTGATCAAGACTGAACTTTAGTCAAAATATAATTGTTGTTGCACTTGATGGGACATGGCAACGTTGAGGACATTGTTCCTTGAATGGTGTTGTAAGCGCTACTTCTCTGGAGAATGGAAAAGTTGTTGATGTTGAGTGCTTATCTAAGTACTGCTGTACCTGCCATGGTAACAATGAAGGACGTATTGAACATCAGTCTTCTAAGAATTATGATGGTTACAATGAAGATATGCAGTGTGATGGAGCTCTAAAAATATTTCAGAGGTCGGTACCGGTTTATAACGTTAGATATACGAAGTACCTAGGCGATGGGGACTCTAAAGCTTTCTATAAAATTAATGAGTTCAATATTTGTGGTGATACCTTTGTAACAAAACTGGGGTGTTGTGGACATGTACAAAAGAGGATGGGTGCTCCATTGAGGAAGCTACGAAGAGCAATGAAAGGAAAGTTGCTATGTGATGGAAAATCTCTGTCTGGCCGAGGCAGATTGACAGAAACTGAAATAGAACTTCTTCAGAGTTATTGTGGACTGGCCATTAGACGAACTGCACCTCTGAATGATGTTACAGCAATGAGAAAAGCTGTATGGGCCACCTAATATAAGTTGTTTAGAAATGACCACTGTGTTCAAGGATTTTGCCTTAAAGGAACAGATTCTTGGTGTGGTTACCAAAAAGCAGAAGAAAGTGGTCATATATACCATCATAAGCATTCTCTTCCTGAGCCTGTTATGAATGAAATAAAACCAATTTTTAGAGACCCAAGTGACCCTGTTTTGCTTAGTAAATGTCTTCATGGGGGCACTCGGAATACAAATGAAAGTTTCAACCATTGCATATGGGAAAGATTACCCAAGAAGGTTTTTGTAGGGCTAAATACATTAAAATTTGGTGTACTAGATGCAGTGATATGTTTCAATGATGGAGTGATAGGCAGGTTGGAAGCCCTGAGAAATTTAGGCGTAAAACTTGGCTCTAATATGGAAGATCAATTGCTTGTGTGTGACAGACAATGGGTGCATGAAGCTGAAAGAGGAAGTGGAGGAGGGGAGAGGAGGGCTGGTGGATATCCCAGGAGAGCAGAAAAGAGACCCAGAAGTGAACTGGGGAGGAGTGACAAACAAAAATGTACTTCTACCATAGTAGTGGGGGAGGGGGATGGAGGGAGGGAGGGGTGGGGCAAGGGACGGTTGGGAATTCACAGAAGGACAGATTATCCTCAGGTGGTCATAAATCAACCCTCACGGTGTCATATATCAATTAGCATAACAATATGTTAAGCAGAGGGTGAAGGAATGGTTTAATTGATCAGTTTAATTAATTAGCATATCAATTTTATACCAAATGTGACCCAGAAATAACTTTATCCCACTACTTACAGTGAGAAATCTGTTTCTGACGTCAGGGTTGCAATTTAACGTGTAAACAGCGTTTCTGTGGCGTTACGACTGTGAACATTATCCAGAGACCACACCCTTTGCACAACGAAACTACAAGGAAGAAAGACACTGTGGACCTACTGCGTAGTTTTTCTCTATCTGTGAACACGTCTGTACTATAAACACTGTACAGCTTTTTGTCATGTAGATAACAAAGCTCCAGCTTATGCGTTAATCTAGAAAGCTATTTACAATGATTTCCGACCTTTTCCGTTTTCCTCTTTTTCCGGTGTGCTTAATTGTAAATAAAAAGTAACTTTTCCCAACATCGCTGAGTGCGACTTTGTTAATGTTTTAGCCCTTATGAATAATGTTAGTTGCTAGTGAAACTCGCAAGACCCGTTGTGTGTGAATCATAACATGCGGTATAGTTAAATTAACCGATTCGGGAACGACCTAACATAAAAAATACACTTTCTTGTTTGTTGCGAGAGAAATATGCTTTTTATGGGCTCCGGTTTGAACTACACGCAGCGAAACACACCTGCTATTGATAGGAAAGAAAGAATAGCTTACGGTTTGAATCGCAGCTGTTACTGGGCCAGCTAAATGTTCCAATGATGGCGATCGGATATTTTCGAATCGCTGTTTAGAGGTGCTAACGTGCGATTACCAAGGCTTTCTGTGTGTTGACGAGAGCGATTAAGTACACCAGGGGATTTGCCGTCGGATAATCTGGGATTTACAAACTTTTACAGTACATAAACTAGGGCATAAAAGTAAATATGCAGTTCCTGGCATATAATTCGTCACAGAGAATTCATTCGGTGGCCTCTGAAGCCGATAATTTTCAAGTTTCTGTACGTTTTATGTTGTTAGCCGTTTATCCTCTCATTTACTGGACCGAAATAAGTGTTGCTGTGATTCAGTGAACACGAATTCCACAGTCATACGGTATTTGGCTTCCAGTAGTTTTGTAATGTATTCGACGGGAATTCTGGGATATCTTCTTCACAGACGAGCTGAGTTAGCACTCTGTCTCTTACTACATATACATGAGCTCCCAAATCCAGTCTTCCATAAACCAGTTTCACAACATCGCCGATGTATGATTACGTAAACGATTCGGGAAATACTGGTTCAGCTACCAGATTTCAGCTCCATGTGAATGCTCTACAGCATCTGACATGTGAGTCGCAACTGAGTTGTGAGCTTTTTTAAAAAAAAAAAAAAGGTTCAAATGGCTCTGAGCACTATGGGACTCAACTGCTGTGGTCATAAGTCCCCTAGAACTTAGAACTACTTAAACCTAACTAACCTAAGGACAGCACACAACACCCAGCCATCACGAGGCAGAGAAAATCCCTGACCCCGCCGGGATTCGAGCTTTTTAAAATGTTGCTCATTGTGGAAGAGGACATTTCGTGAGAAATAAAAGCAGAAATGCTGGACTGACAAGGAAGTTATTAATTTCTGATATATAATAGCTGAAGAGGACGACATTCTGTCTGTGCTAGATGGAAACTGATACATAAATACTGATACAATTGCTTATTTCGCAAAAATGTAACTACTTGAAAACAAGCCTCTATCTGACGTAGTTTCTAATCTGTAAACTGCTACCTCCACTCTCTTTTATTGGCAAAGGTCTTCGTATAAAGTCAGTGGCTGACGTTACACATCCAATTGTTCTGTGCACAAGGATACGAATGCCTTAACTCACTCATAATTTTATTAGTAGCTAATTCTAAAATGATGCAATGCACTTGCAACAGTTGCTAATGCTCTGGCTATTTAAATCATGACCCTATACTGCACTTAGCGCTAGTTATACTCTTCTTTATCACTGCATCTGTTCTATCTGCCTTTGCCCACATCTTCCCAGTCCCGTGCTATTGAGTCAATGCTTCAGTAACTTCTGTTTTTTCTGTTAAAAATCAAAAGATTGTGTCTAATTATAACCAGTTCGTAATATGTCAGCTTTTTCTAAAACTATCCTGTTTCGCACCACATCACTTGTGATATTTGCTAACACTTGGAATCGCGATATTATAATGCAACCAAAGGATGTTGTCATAAAAAGTGCCTTTTCTTTTAGCTGCAATATTCCTTAGGCTACTGGGCTTCATTTTAGTCACGGTATTGCCTTAGACACATCTACATGGTCAAAGCAAAATTATTACCCACAGAAATGAACGTTGTACAAAGACAAATGGATCTATCAGAACCGTGTTTATGATTCTTGTTGGAGATTTTTAAGTCTAAGATGCTGATACTGTTACTGGTTTCCTTCTCAACTATGAATTTAACATTTTTGTGTTTGCTAACATTCTGGCTGCCCACTGCCAACCCACCTTTCGGTGTTTAGATTTCGTTATTAAAAATGGAAGTAACTGTGTGATAGTACTAATATACATAGCTCAATGAGTTATCAGCTCTCTGGCATGCTCAGTTTGTTATATCTATGAGCTTTGTTCCTGACTATATTCATGATGTCTTCTGTAGGGATACAGTTATAGAAGTTTAAAATGGCAATATCTTACAGTTTCGTTTTAGATCCATTAAGATTGCATGTAATGTTGCAAAATTAAATTCAAGAGAAAGCAATGCATTAGCCTTTAAAACCAATAAAATTATCACAAACATCTAAAACACTCCAATCCACATAAGAACAGAGTGTCTAAATAGTATCAACTCCTCACTTCTTTTAACATTAAATCTCTAATAGTCAAGGCTGTTAATGGTAATTCTGTAGTCATAATGTATGAAAGTGACTGTGTTGATATAACTACGGAATTTGTCAATAGTAATAACACATCTGAACTAGGCTTTAGAACAAGTTCTAAATTCCAGGACAAGATTAACAAAGCACTCGAGAATTGGAGTTTCCTCTCTACTAAATGGGAAGTGTACGACTGAATTTCTATGAGCCATACTGATTTCGACTCAGGCCACAGTCTAAAATCCATAAGCAAAATTGTTCCATTAGGCACACTGTAAATTCTAGGAAAAGCTCTTCATATAGATTAAATAACAAACTGATGGTGCTTCTTAACTCCCAATACACTTTTGAAAACAGTTTTTCCATTAAGAACACATGTGAACTGATTGACGGAATTAAAAATTTACACATTCTACCAACAGCCAGATTTGGATTACTTGGTGTGATAAACTTCAATACCAATAGAGTACACTATAAATATAATGAGGAACAGACTACTGACTCATAAGAAAGTAAGCATGGCACAGATAAGTAAACTCAATGAGTTACTTACATTGATATGGCCATAGAATTACTGCAGCTTTTAAACAAAATCTACAAAGAGTAATATAGGTTGGCAATAGACAGTTGTCTATCGAGAGTGTTGACTAATATTTACATGAGCCAGTTAGAGCAAATATTTTTCAAAACCAACAGTCACATCAACAACAAAATCATCTACTATAAAAGACGATAGAATTATTCTTTTTGATGGCATCAAACAGCAAATTAAGACATCCGAGCAGCATGTACAAAAACATAAATTCACTGTTGATCATGAGACAAATAACAGTATTAACCTCTGAGACATAAAAATCTCCAATAAATATCACTTCGATTTTTACAAAAAACCAACATCCACTGATATGTGCATCAACAAGTCATCTTTCCACCCAAACCAGCAGATAGTGAACATTTTAGTTCCATATTGAATCACTTACTTGAACCAATTGAACAACCTAAATAATTCAGCACGATTAAAACTATACATTAGAACATTGGATACAATCCTCTATTGAAAGATAAACTATCACAAAAATAAAAAAAAGACTCAAGAAGGCTTCACACCAGGAATCCAATGGCTAACATCAAAGACAGTAGAAGGCAGCAGAGAACATGTTACACTACTTTCTTTCTTAGGCAGTATCTCACTCAAAATAAGTACTGTACTTAAAAATACAAACATAATATCAGAGATATACAAACCCACTTGTCAGAGTGTACACTCCTACCGTATAGAACAAACTGGGAGAAGTTTTAAGATGCAGTTCAAAGAGCATCTAGATGCCATACATTCCAACATCATACCAAAATTCATGTTTGCAATGCACACAACTCTCACCAAACACAGCATAAAAAACTATAAAAGCAGTGAAGACTACACTCAGATAGTGCACCACACTGAGAAAGGTAGCCTCATGAATCTACTCAAAGAGATACAAATGTATGTACATAAAAGCAAATCACCAAATTATCTCCTCAGCTCTCCTTAGCCAAAGAAGCTTTTTCCAAAATTTCATTCCACTGCCTTCCACTTTGAAACATAAATATACATTTCTTCCTTTGACAATAACTATTCGCAGATATGAACTCAACATGATGTACTACACTAAAATATAACAGTACATTTAATTATACATTAGTACAAATTTAAATTAATTTAAAATTTCAACCAGCTATCACATGTTGATGTAATGTTTGTTGTAATATTTATTCATGTACAATTGTTTCTCATCAATTATTTGGATTCCTTTTGTATATCACAATATTTACGTAATATTATTTCAACAACAGTGTCTAAAAAAACCGGTTTCTGACGTATGGATTCTCGCGGAGTCTGTTACAGGCTGTTCATGTTCTCAATCGTAATACATCATAACGGGGAAACCACAAGTTTCTGGATCTATGTATGTTTATTATGACTGTTTATTTGTTTGCCTGCCGGTGTGGCCGAGGGTTCTAGGGGCTTCAGTCTGGATCCGCACGACCGCTACGGTCGCAGGTTCGAATCCTGCCTCGGGCATGGATGTGTGTGATGTCCTTAGGTTAGTTAGGTTTAAGTAGCTCTGAGTTCTAGGGGACGGATGACCTCAGCTGTTAAGTCCCATAGTGCTCAGAGGCATTTTTTGTTTATTTGTTTCATTGTCCTCTACTCGTTCCCCTCGTTTGTTCCTATAATAGTCAAACAACCTGTATACATCCATGCTCCCCTTGTCACAGAACAAGAAAAATACTACAGTGTGTGCGTGCGAGCGCGCGCGCGCGCGCCAGTCTGTGTGTGTGTGTGTGTGTGTGTGTGTGTGTGTGTGTGTGTGTGTGCGTGTCTGTCGCATTATTAGTCATAATTCTTCGTGAGAGGTAAGTGAAATGGCTTAAAAATGTGGGTTCCAGGAGTGGTAAATGAGTGAACTCACTCTCAGCAGAAAACTTTCACAGTTTTATTTAACACAAACAGCTCACATAAGGCACAAATTAGATATTTGAACACATTTAATTATTCAGTTAAGCACTTATAAATGATGAATAAAATGTCTACAATACTTGAAATACGCTCATAAATTATGAATAAAACTTCTAAAATGCATGAAATACTATTAATATGAAAAAGACACCAATGAAAAGATTTGAGAGCATAGCACACAAGCAAATATTTGAAAGCACCACTAATTAAAGTGTCAAATTTATATAAAAATTATTTAAAATCCATGTTTAATATCATAATTGTCTATAAGCGCCAATGGTTCAGAACTCGCTTTTAACGAGCTGGTTTGCAGGCACTAATCAAAAGGATTAACACTTAATATAGACAGAATTGCAGTAACACGTATCGAATTAAAACTTGTAATTTACCCCCAAAACCGCCGATCATAAACCGACGAAGGGCGTCAAGGCTCCCCTCTAGATACTTTGTTCAGAAGCTGGTGTAAACTTATTTACATTTGGTACACGTCCCAACCGCCAAATAGAACAATTAACGTTTAGAAGTCTAAAATAGAACAACATTGTTACTACCATACAATAACATCTAGAAAGCAATTACATAAATTTTAAGAGAATTTGTCAGTTTACACCTCTGTCATACTTTCACAGCATAAATGAGTTTATCGAATCAGTGTAGTGGTACACAGTTAAATACACGGTCCCTTGTCCCAGATGCTCACATTTAATGTGAGTGTGCATTGAGGCAGCTTAACACAAAAGACCTTCCAGGCGTGCAATATTTACAGATAAATCTAAATCACCAGAACACACTCAAGTTACTATTCGCACCCCATTTGGAATTTAAATAATAGAACACATACATGATTGGGCAGGCGATCTCACGAGCACGCCATTTTCACTCGCCTTGCGTCAACTAATTAGTACAACAGACGGGAGCAAGCCATTAACCTCCGTTGTATTATGACAGTAACTGCGACAGTGGTCCCTCAGCAGGTACGTAGCAGTGACGTAGTTCCCTGTCGGAACTGCACACGTAAATGTTCCCAACAAGCAACGGAAAGGGCGCAAAGGAACCGACGACTTTACAACTCGCCGTGAATCACGCAGCCACCTACAGACAGGAAAATCTGCTGCCTTCCGAATTCAGCATTCGCCACTCCTGGACAACCTTCACAATCTATCGCAGCGTACAAATTAAGCTTCAAGTTGAAGCACGACCTCTAACTTACCCGAAAATATCGACAAGAACGTATCAATATGCATATGTGGTAGGCGGCACGAACTGTCAGCGGTTATCGCTCACCAGTCCTTTGCTAACCTCCACACACTGTCAGGTCTGCAGGCAGCACATACGTAGAAGTGCCGGTGCAACGAGAAGGCAGCCGACGGCGGTCTTATCACTATTCGGTTCGCAACTTGTTGCCTTCTGGGGGCATTTATCGTTTATGGTGACATTAACCGTAGCTATAATTACTGTGATTACTAAAAATTGTTTAACGAATAAATAGACAACAAAATTTCCATTTGGACTAGTCAACATCCTATCTTCTACAGTTCAAAAACATACATTTTCGCCCAGGAAGGAAAGAGAGCAATACTAAACCTGAGGAAATAGTGTTAATTAGTTTGGTCAGTATTTTCTGATTATGAAGACTATCATATGACAGACGGGTGTTACGATTAATCAAGGAAAACCCCAGTTGGGAAACGGGGCCAAAATTAGTTGGTTACTGTCGAGTTGCAATTTACAATTTCTTTATTGATTACTTCAACCATTAAAAGTCATTTCTTTACCACTTGACCAGGAACAGATCCAAAAAAGCTAGTAGGCATGAGTGCCTTTTCAAAACAATTTACTTTAATAAAGCATTTAATAACAAAATTAAAACTTTCTATGTAATTAAACAAAAAACACCAATTTGCATACAATTTCACTACCGAACATCTAGGGAGCCAACTTCTTTTAAACTTTGGCACAACAAGATATTAAATTATAAGGACTCGCTAACATGGAGGCAGAACTAGCATTTTCAAAGGATGCCAAGTAGATTAAAACAATCAAAGTAAAGATACAGTCATTCACCTTTTACAATAACTAACAATTGCAAAGCCACAAAATTTTAAAAACCCCACCAACGAAAGGCAAACTTAACCTTTTTAAACAGTGGCCAAAAACAAGCAGAGTAAAATACAACCATTTAACATTTTACAATAACTAACAACTTTAATACCATGTCCTGGGATAGAAATAATTAACCGACCGGGTGTAAGGGTGGCCACAATTGTCTCCCGAAGGATGCTCAGGCTAGAAGCGGACTAACAGACCCACAACGCCTCACATTCAGCAATCACATCGACCTCACGCGAGGCCAGGGGAGGAGGAGGAATCAAATCAGGAACCATAACCCCTGCCCAAAAATACACTTCCTCCCAGGCAGTACTAATAAGAAGCCAAAAGATCACGGTCTATAATTACACTGGCAACAGGGACAGGAAACCCGAACGCAGGAGGCCACAAGGCAGAAAAGACGCTGGTTGCACAAACCAAAATTCTTCAATTAACATCTAAACCTTTAGCCAACTTAACTTGCAGTTTATCAGAGAAACAGCAGGTGAACTCCGATGCAAAGGTTCCTCACACCCGACCGTGTCCACGTCGCCAGCGTACCCAACTGGGCACAGTCACGCAGCCACGCACTCTGTCACCGGAGCCCTCGTCTTCTCTGCACCCACGGCTGCCAAATACCACTCCTCAGGTTAGGCGAGTTACTAGTCCATCATTCCCGCCTCCAGACGGAAAATTTAAAGACATCCGTTGCCGGTCCCACCAAGTAGTGACTCGGAACCACAGCCGTGGCCCCCGGTTGCTCACAGCAAGAGCTTACAGCCTTGTCCAGTCAACTCGTCCCACTCGTCTCGCACCGCCAGGATAGACCACGCGGTTTCTCGGAACAACAGCCAACTCCACACCGCCACGCCACGCCGCGGTCTCATCGTACGACATTCTCTAATTCCCGACTTTAAAAACCGACCGACCGACCGACTCGTCACCGCTAGGCAACCAGCCGGCCATCCCCCCAAAGATCTTATTCCCTTACACAAGGCTAACAGGAAGCAACGACTCGAACTTCGATAAGACCAGACACGCCGCCAGAGGGGAATCTCAATAGAATCGTACGCAGCATAACGATAAATATGAAAGAATCAATTAACGATGGAATGGAAGGACTAAGAACAATCTTTACAGCGCGATATATGTTGAGAGCCGACACACGGCTCAATGACAGTAAATGAAACCGGACAACATGGCTTACAATTTTAAGGATAACTGATTACAAAAAGACAGTTGTTAACATAAGTGTATATATATCAGAATGATGTTTGTCCTTAGACCAGTTGACGTTTATATTTTTTATCTCCTGAAGTACGAAATACACAATGGCAATATTATTGTAACTGCATCTGAAAAACTGCAAGAAAATATCAGAGTCCTCTTTCAGTCTAGGCCACTGAATAGTGAATTCAGGGTTCTTCAGTTACTGGACACCTTCAGTTTCGACCACTGAATAATAAACTCTCTGTTCTTCATTTATTTGACGTATACACTGATGTACTCGCATATTAGGTAGTGTAATCAATCACGAGCTGAAATTTAAAAGTTTAATAGTTGGTGCTCATAACTGTAACTATACGACATACAACAGTTTCTGTCAAAAATTCTTTCTCTACATTGAAAAGGAAGGAAAGGAGTTCACAGGTCAATGGAGACAGTAATCGTATTTCGTGTCTGGAAGTTTTTTCGTAAAAAAAGACTGCCCTTCTTTAGGATTATAACAACTTCCTGTGAAGATATTTTCACTACATTTACTCAACGAATGGGTCAAACAGATTTTACAACCTAGCAGAAAGAAAAATGTTTTCAACATTTCGTGTCAACGTAATCCAGGCAGAAAAAGAACCGTTAAATGTAAGGTTCTGAAACATGAACGAACTGCAAACATTACACCACGAACGTCAGGAGTTTTTGACATCTTGGGTGAGTGAAAAACAGACAGCCTAAGGTAGTAATATCCTTTGGCCTCATAGATCAACCGATCCCTCTTCCCGCGAGTTTTATGTATATGTCGGGTGCTACTTGTACATCTCTGCCAGCCGACACATGGATCGACAGCCTGTCATGTCCGCTTTCAATAACTCCGCCGGCAGTCGGTAAGAGGTGCAACTGGACCTGGTTGCTGCCCTCAAACTGAAAATAAAACCGGCCACCGGGCGGTTGCAAGATACTAAGAACTATGCTGTGCTAAAGTCTTTACCTCGCTTACACCGTAATTCGTGACCTGGCTATTCACTGTATTTCAGCTCAACTACGCTCTGGACTGCAGTGTACGTGTTACTAGCGGGTTTACTTAAACCTGGACGATCTGGATTATTCTCTTTGTGTGTTTCACAGTTCACGACGACCAGGCACGGACTGGAATTGTGAATTATCAAGTTATTAAAAAGTATCCACATTTTCTGTCTAATAAAGTGAGAGTGAGGACAACAGCCTAACTTCAGAGGTCACGGATCCGCAATTCATGAAATGGTCACAACAACAGCTAACACTTACCAGGCACAACAAAAATAACGAAAGCAACAGCTGAAATTTTAAATGTAACAGCACTAACAACAGAAAGCAGGAAATGCACCTTCAAATACAACTACAGGCACATCAAGACCAAACGCTATCCACCATCACAATTTCAGCTATTCATCCAGAAGACGAAGATCTGACTCATCTAGGGATGTCTGTAGCTTTACTTTCAGACGAGTACCTTAACTGAATCTGATGAACAAGGTGCTTTTCTGCCATCTACTAACTTCCAAACACAGTGTCTTCTACAAAAAATTCAGTCCTTTCAATAAATCAGAGTGCTTAGATTTGTGAAATCCATAGCTTGCTGTCTAAACATTGCGAGCAGCAATTACTATATTAGATGATCTTGACTCACTATAGACCGAATATCTACACCTAACTTCACCATGTTTATGGTGTGCCCATAATTACGTAGCTGGCAGTTAACTAAAGTTGATTGGTTGGCTGGTTTGGGGAAAGGGACCAAACAGCAAGGTCATCAGTTTCAACGGATTAGGGAAGGACGGAGAAGGACGTCGGCCGTGCCCTTTCAGTGGAACAATACCGGCATTTGCCTGAAGTGATTTAGGGAAATCACAGAAAACCTAAATCAGGGTGTCTGGGCGCGGGTTTGAACCATCGTCCTCCCGAATGCGAGTCCAGTGTGCTAACCACTGGTCCACCTCGCTCGGTTTCAACTAAAGTCTTCTACTGTACCTCGTTACTTTAGATCTAGACTAGTGCTAGTATCACTGAAAAATGGTATCAAGTCCAAACTTAGCATCAACATTGGGGGGGGGGGTTATAACCTCATAGCTTCAATACATGCGGAGATATGGGGAATTTTTTTTTTCTTCAGCGCTTGCTTTATAAGCTGCCTTGCATTTCAGACATGTTGTGTACAAATACACTCCTGGAAATGGAAAAAAGAACACATTGACACCGGTGTGTC
This sequence comes from Schistocerca nitens, assembly GCF_023898315.1. Lineage (NCBI taxonomy): Eukaryota > Metazoa > Arthropoda > Insecta > Orthoptera > Acrididae > Schistocerca > Schistocerca nitens. The sequence goes on along the minus strand of NC_064614.1, from coordinate 477,024,528 downwards.
AGACCCACCATACTTGCTCCGGACACTGCGAGAGGGCTGTACAAGCAATGATCACACGCACGGCACAGCGGACACACCAGGAACCGCGGTGTTGGCCGTCGAATGGCGCTAGCTGCGCAGCATTTGTGCACCGCCGCCGTCAGTGTCAGCCAGTTTGCCGTGGCATACGGAGCTCCATCGCAGTCTTTAACACTGGTAGCATGCCGCGACAGCGTGGACGTGAACCGTATGTGCAGTTGACGGACTTTGAGCGAGGGCGTATAGTGGGCATGCGGGAGGCCGGGTGGACGTACCGCCGAATTGCTCTACACGTGGGGCGTGAGGTCTCCACAGTACATCGATGTTGTCGCCAGTGGTCGGCGGAAGGTGCACGTGCCCGTCGACCTGGGACCGGACCGCAGCGACGCACGGATGCACGCCAAGACCGTAGGATCCTAGGCAGTGCCGTAGGGGACCGCACCGCCACTTCCCAGCAAATAAGGGACACTGTTGCTCCTGGGGTATCGGCGAGGACCATTCGCAACCGTCTCCATGAAGCTGGGCTACGGTCCCGCACACCGTTAGGCCGTCTTCCGCTCACGCCCCAACATCGTGCAGCCCGCCTCCAGTGGTGTCGCGACAAGCGTGAATGGAGGGACGAATGGAGACGTGTCGTCTTCAGCGATGAGAGTCGCTTCTGCCTTGGTGCCAATGATGGTCGTATGCGTGTTTGGCGCCGTGCAGGTGAGCGCCACAATCAGGACTGCATACGACCGAGGCACACAGGGCCAACACCCGGCATCATGGTGTGGGGAGCGATCTCCTACACTGGCCGTACACCACTGGTGATCGTCGAGGGGACACTGAATAGTGCACGGTACATCCAAACCGTCATCGAACCCATCGTTCTACCATTCCTAGACCGGCAAGGGAACTTGCTGTTCCAACAGGACAATGCACGTCCGCATGTATCCCGTGCCACCCAACGTGCTCTAGAAGGTGTAAGTCAACTACCCTGGCCAGCAAGATCTCCGGATCTGTCCCCCATTGAGCATGTTTGGGACTGGATGAAGCGTCGTCTCACGCGGTCTGCACGTCCAGCACGAACGCTGGTCCAACTGAGGCGCCAGGTGGAAATGGCATGGCAAGCCGTTCCACAGGACTACATCCAGCATCTCTACGATCGTCTCCATGGGAGAATAGCAGCCTGCATTGCTGCGAAAGGTGGATATACACTGTACTAGTGCCGACATTGTGCATGCTCTGTTGCCTGTGTCTATGTGCCTGTGGTTCTGTCAGTGTGATCATGTGATGTATCTGACTCCAGGAATGTGTCAATAAAGTTTCCCCTTCCTGGGACAATGAATTCACGGTGTTCTTATTTCAATTTCCAGGAGTGTAGTATCAGGGTGCCTTTTGACATACTCTGCTCAGCAACCAACACATCAGTGGCAACAAAAGTTTATAACGACTTGTTTTGCAAAGGCAACGTGTGCCAATGGGTATGGCTGGGGAAAGCGAGAGGGGGATGGGGGCAGGAGTTGATGGTTAGGGATAGAGTGTGCAGGAAGGGATTGACAGAGAGAGGGATGAAAGAGAGGTGGGATAGAGATACTGGGAGGAGGAGATGGATAGGGAGAGGGGGAGGAGGAGATCGATACATAGAGGCAAGCAGGAGGATATGGATACAGGTAGCAGGAGGAAATGGAAAGAAAGATGGGGCACGAGGAGATAGAAAGAGAGGAGCAGACAAACATAGAGAGATAAGGGAGGAGGAGATGGGCAGAACAGATGCAGGGAGAGATGGATATAGGAGGGAGGAAGATATGGACAAATAGTAGAAGAAGGAGGATATGGACAAATGCAGGATGGAGGAGGAGATGGACGGAGAGGAGAGGAGAAGATGGACAGAGAGTAGAGGAGGAGGAAGATGGACAAAGAGAGGAAGGAGAAGGGTATGCACAGAATGAGGAAGGAGGAGGAGACAGATGAGGAGCAGCAGGCTACAGACAGAGGGAGGGGGTGAAGGAAATAGAAAAAGAGAATGAAGAGGAGAGGGAGGTGTAGGAAGTATGAGATAGATGGAGAGGTGTAGTGCACAACTACGAAAGGAAGAGAGTGTTGGAAGTCTCTCAGAAGATGGAGAGCGTGTATGTTGGAAGAAGGAGACATTGTGGGGAGATAGGGGGAAGTGGGAGAGTGTATGGGGTGCAGGTGAGAGTGGAAGATGGTGACAGGAGGCAGGTGAGTGAGGAATAGATTGTGAAGAGGCAGGTGGACAGGGTGGGGTGAAGCATGTGCCAAAGGGCAGTGATAAATAGAAGAGGGAAGATAGTTTAGGGCAGAGAGTTTCAAATTCTCCCGATTATTTTGATGAAGTCATAGGTAAAATCTACTGTCATGAAGGCAACTGGCGTGGCTGCTCAGTCTGTGTGTGTGGAGTTGGGTGGAATGGAAAGGCACTGACATGTAAGCCCATCTCTATAACGCATGAAACAATTTCTACCAAACTTGGTGCACATTACTTGCAACCTGCAGAAAATTTCTGTGACAGTAATATCCCTATTGCTGTACTACAGCTGAGGGTAGGGGTGAGAAGGATGACGTATAAGCATAATTCAGGGATTCCTAGAGCAATTTCACCAAACTTGGTATATACATGACTCATTTTAACGTAAAAGTAGTGTGCATTAGGTCTGTGCGACTTTTTGTGCACACCAGGTGCATGTAGCCATTGCATGAAGAGACAAGGTGGCGCATGCACTGATGCAAAGTCACGCATGCCTCTGAACAGTGTGCACAGGCCACTGCGTGCAGGTGCAGGAGTCTCGCCATACCAAAAGGGGAGACATATGGCTCTACTTGCATGCTTGGCAAGCACAGCCGCATGGCGCCTAGACACAAGGTGCGTAAGTGTAAACATATCTTTAGGGATGGGGATGGGGATGAGAAGGAGGTGATATGTAAAAGTTTTCTGGAAAAATATGTTGGTACTTCTTTCCTGCATTTACCTGACTTGGAATTCATTAAATGTATGAAGTGTAATTTGTCTCTTACTTGCGCCAAACATTGTGTCAACCATATCGTGACAATGAGAACTGTAGCGAGCCAATATTTCAGTCAATGAGTTTCGGGACCAAAGATCAAGTCGCAAGGCTCAATACCGTACGTAGTGTCAATAGCCTCTCTGAACATACGGTGTAAAACAGCAGAGATTTGACAAATATGTGCGCAATACATCAATACACATGTGACCAATGTGTACACGGGTGAAGTCGTGGCTAAAAAGACAGACAACTATAAATGCCTAAACAGAAATTGACGTCTGTCTCGCTACAAGACCAGAGAGCTCATGTCAAGACTATCAAGCAAACAGTGCTTCTCAAAACTTGATCCGTCGGAGTTTATTTACAATTGTCGCTAGACAACAGTCCCATCAATTCATGGTGAACAAAACTCATTTAGATTGTACGGATACAACAGGCTGCCTTGCAGAGTAATTAGTACACTCGCAGCTTTTAAATGTGTTTTTTTAGCAATTACCTGCATGATATATTAGTAAGTGGCACTACAAGATATCAGCGTGTTGTGAATCTATGTCCAAAAGAATAACAGACACCACGCATTCATGTAGAACTGATTCGCCCTGATGCGTAATGAATCCACCTCTTTTAGTGCGGATGCACAATAATGTTCGACCTCCAGGGGGAATCGCAAAGAGGCGAGCATGGAGGACATTAGCAGGGACTGCGGATAGGTGGCACCAGGTGAGGGTGTGGGTCGACACAGAGGCGTGTCGAGATAATCGCGCAATTGCGATGAATACTTTGTCGCAGTGGTTAACGCATCTACCTTAGTAAGCAGCAGATCCCAGGTTTGAATCCCAATCTGGCACACATTTTCACTCGTCACCGCTGATTTCGCATAAATTCCCGATGCATCTGACATCAGTAGTTCCTTCCCTTTCAGTTCCATTCCTTTCTCCCCCCCCCCCCCCCCCCCACTGTGTCACAGCTTCAGACTGAAAGAACAGGCGTCACGGATTCATGTAAGACAAAGCATTAATTCCGATGTCCGGTCTTCAGAATTGCTTTCCATAAAAAATGTGACACTGCTGGACCCTCTTCCTCGGCAATTTCAATTATTCAATTTGCTGTCGACTCTATACAGATTACAAATGGGACCAGATCCCCCATTTGAGTCTGAGGAAACACTGTGCTTCCAAATAGACGATACCTTACAAACCCGCCTACAAGAGTTTCCCTTCACTGCATCTGTAAATGTGAAGGGCACAGCTGAGGACCGTATATTCGCCAAGGTTGGGTGGGATGTCTCCAAAACCACTCCCTTTCATAACTACGCAAATACATTTCTGTTAGGGCCCCACCGCACAGGGATGCCAGACACAACCGTGGGACTCAGTAGAGTCCCTCACCTGGAATCTACCTGTCACAGCTCTGCCAGCGGAGCTGCGCCCTCGAGGTTTACTGTTGGAAAAAAATTAGTTCCAGTTTTGGGCACCAGTTGAAAATCTGGCGCTGTGAATGCTAGAAAGAAGTATGGAAATGTTTCCATTTGTAGTGAATTAGGCATGGGATGTCAGCAGAAAATCTCGAATAAGAGAGAAAGACATAAGACTGATTTACTGTCAGTTTAGCGCTATTAATACTTACTATACTGTACTATCAATTTCTTTATTATCGCACTACAGATTTGTTACTTTTTATATTCTCATCCACATTTCAATTTTAAGTTTAACTATGTGTGGACGTTTTGGTTAGTCATCTGTTGTCGTTCTACATTTCCTTCTTTCACCACATGATGGCTCTTCTCTCACTGCACTCCTACCGGTTGCTGGTTTACCTTTGACGGCACGCTGCCCGTTCAGACCACTTCACGCTATACCGCCGTAGTCGCATCTTCGACGGCGCAATCTGGTGTCTACTGCATGCAGCCACTTCGCAGGTGACTACGTCAGTTGGTCTTTTCGTTGTTCGGTTAGTGCTTTCAACTTTCGCGCGGTTTTTCACTCACACAGTTCTGGGTCACATAGAGTTCAATGTTCAAAAAATGTTCAAATGTGTGTGAAAGCCGGCCGGTGTGGCCGAGCGGTTCTAGACGCTTCAGTCTGGAACCGCACGACCGCTACGGTCGCAGGTTCGAATCCTGCCTCGGGCATTGATGTGTGTGATGTCCTTAGGTTAGTTAGGTTTAAGTAGTTCTAAGTTCTAGGGGACTGATGACCTCAGATGTTAAGTCCCATAGTGCTTAGAGCCATTTGAACCATTTTTGTGTGTGAAATCTTATGGGACTTAACTGCTAAAATCATCAGTCTCTAAGCTTACTCAGTACTTAACCCAAATTATCCTAACGACAAACAGACACATCCATGCCCGAGGGAGGACTCGTACCTCCGCCGGGAGCAGCCGCACAGTCCATGACTGAAGCGCACCAGACCACTCTGCTAATCCCGCGCGGCGTTCAATGTTCCCTCTTCTCTAAACTGAATAACCCTATTGTAGTTTTTCTGTTATGCTTGTAAGAAAATTAGCACCCACCAGTAGATAATATTTTATAACTCCATGTATACCGCACCGACATATACTATATTTCCTCCCTTGTTTCAGTAAATTTGTACACCTGATGATGAGAATATGATTATCTCGATACCGTATGTTCTGTTAACAAAATCCTATCCTTTGAAATTTAGATGAGACCAGTAATTTGCGACCGGTGACCTAGCAGATTGGTCCCGTCCCCCTCTTTCAACCAACCAGTAATTTGAGACGCTTCATCTCAGTACAAAAACTGAAACAACAAAGAAAAAAAAGCGTTGAGGACAAATTCCGAAAATTTTCACAAGAAAAAAATCGACTTTTGGTAGGAAAAAAGGAGCTGGGTGTTCCGAAAAGAATTTATTTTATTTTACTCTATTTTAGTGAGCATAAGTATTTTGCAGTATAAGGGGATCATGTTCAACAAAACACTCTGCAAGTCTATCTTTAACGGCAAAGACAGAATGTCACCTCTGACTGGATGCGTTAACGGATTCATTATTCGTTACAGAATAGGAAATAGAATTTTAAGAGATTTTTTGTTCGTGAACTGCATTATCCCCAGAGTCAGGATGAGGTGCATCCATAGCGAAGAGTGAGTAAACAAGTTTCAATCAGGTGTAGTTTCTCCAAACCGTTGCCAGCATAAAAGAACACGAACAGATCAAAGATGCACACGAAAACGAGATAACAGCCATATCTTGTGCGCCTAAAATGCGAATTTGTTTTTAAAAAAAACACAGAATATGAAAATTACACGTTAATTAAGATGCTTAATGTAAGCATACACTCAGGTGACAAAAGTCACGGGACAGCGATATGCCACAGATAGCGGTAGTATCGCGTACACAACTTATAAAACAGCAGTGCATTGGCGAAGCTGTCATTTGTACTCAGGTGAGTCATGTGTAAAAGTATGCAAAATCAGTATGGTCGCACGACGAGCATTAACAGGCTTTGAACGGAGAATGGTAGTTGGAGCTAGACGTGTGGAATATTCCAGTTCGGAAATCGTTAGGAAATTTAATATTCCGTGATCCACAGAGCCAGGAGTGTGACGAGAACATTAAATCAGAGGCATTACATCTCACCACTGACAAGGCAGTGACCGACGGCCTTCAATTAACGACCGAGAGCAACGGCGTTTGTTTAGAGTTGTTATTGCTAACAGACAAGTAACATCGCGTAAAATAACAGCAGAAATCAATGTTGGACATTTGAATAACATATCCGTTAAGACAGTGCGCGAAATTTGGCGTTAATACGAGGCGTGTTTTTTAAGTAAGTACCGTTTTGAAATTTAAAAAAAGACGTGCTAAGATATCTCAATAATTTTATTTTTACCTGAAAGCCTGAACCTTAATCTACTTTTCTACATAATTTCCGTGAATATTGAGGCACTTGGCATAACGTTGTACCACTTTTTCGATACCCTCCTCATAGAAGTCTGTCGCCTGACTTGTCAACCACTGCGTCACCACTGTTTTGACTTCGTCATCGTCTTGAAGACGCTGACCGTCCAGGTGTTTCTTCAAGTGCTGGAACAGATGGTAGTCACTGAGCGCAAGATCGGGCTGTACTGAGAATGATCTAGAATTTCCCATCGAAAAGGTGTGATTATATCTTTGGTCTGATTCGCCACATGAGGTCGGGCATTGTCTTGCAGCAAAACGATGCCCTTGCTCAACTTCCATGGACTGTTGCTTTGTTTCTGGTGTGACGTAGGCCACCCATGTTTCATCGCCCGTGACAATTTGGCTTAAGAAATCATCACTGTCGTTGTGGTACCGCTCAACATTTACGGTACCCAACGTGCGCTCAATTTTCGGTAATTCAAGTGCTTGGTCACAATGCCATACAAAACACTACGAGAAACATCAGCAAAGTTATCCCGCAAGGAGGAAATCGTAAAGCGTCTGTTTTCTCTCACCTTATTGTCCACTCCTGCACCAAACTTTCATTAACGACCGAAAGACGCCCACTCCGTTGTTCATCATGCACATTTGTGCGGCCATCTTTAAATGTTCTCACCCACTTTCTTACCATTCCATCACTCATAATGTTTTCTCCGTAAACTGCACAGATCTCACGATGAATATCGATCGCTTTTAGGCCTTTAGCACTAAGAAATCTTATAAGAGCCCGTACTTCACAGTCGGCGGGACTCACGATTATCGGAGGCATCTTAAACACTCAGTACACAAAGTAAACAAGGAAGAATCAGACTGTAATGGTGCCAGTGCGTAAATTAAGGTACAGGCTTTCATGTAAAAATTAAATTATAGAGATATCTTAGCACGTCCTTTTTTAATTTCAAAACAGTACTTACTTTAAAAAAAACAGGCCTCGTAGACTATGGCAGCAGGTGACCGACGCGAGTGCCGTTGCTAACAACACGACATAGCCTGCAGCGCCTCTCCTGAGCACGCAACCATATCGGTTGGACCCTAGACGACTGTAAAACTGTGGCCTTGTCAGATGAGTACGGATTTCAGTTGCAGAAGCTGATGTTGGGTTCCAGTGTGGCACAGATCCCACGAAGCTGTGGACCCAAGTGGCCAACAAGGCACTGCGCAAGCTGGTAGTGGCTCCATAATTGGATGAGCTGTGTTTATATGGAATGGACGGCGTCCTCTGGTCCAACTGAACCGATCATGGTCGGGTACTTGTTCCCAAACAACGACGGAGTTTTTATGGATGACTGTGCACCATATCACCAGCCTACAGTTGGTCACGATTGGTTTGAAGAGCATTCTGGACAATTCGAGCGAATTATATGGCTGTCCAGGTCACCCAAAATGAACCCCATCGAACTTTTATGGCGCGTAATTGAGAGGTCAGTTCGTGCACAAAATCCTGCACCGGCAAGTCTTTCGCAATTATGGACGTCTATACGGAGTATGGCTCAGTATATTTACAGTGGACCTCCAACGTCTTGTTGAGTTCATGTCACGTCAAGTTGCGGCTCTACGCCGTGGAAAAGGAGGTCCCAAACGATATTAGGAGGTATCCCATGACTTTTGTTACCTCGGTGTACAGCAAAGGGAGTTACGGGAGCGCCAAGCGGAAGAGGACGAAGAAATAGTGTTTTTACTATCTCCAGTGATCCCACTTCAAAGTTGTTGTTGTGGTCTTCAATCCGAAGACTGGTTGGATGCAGCAATCCATGCTGCCATATCCTGTGCAAGCCTCTTCATTTCCGAATAACTTCTACAACTTACATCTTCTCAATCTGCTTACTGTATTCATCTCTCGTTCTCGCTCTACGATCTTTAAGTCCGATACTTCCTTCGAATTTTAAACTAGTGAACCCTTGATGTCTCAGAATGTGTCCTATCAATCGATGCCATGTTTTAGTCAATCTGGGCCACAAATTTCTTGTTTCCCCATTTCTGTGCAGCATCTCCTCCTTTATCACACGGTCTACCTACCTAATCTTCAGAATACTTCTGTAGCACCACATTTCAAAAGCCTATGTTCTGTTCTTGTCTAAACTGTTTGTCGTCCATGTTTCACTTTCATACATTGCTACACTCCAGATAAATACCTTCAGAGAAGTCTTCCTAACATTCAAAAATATATTTGATGTCAACAAATTTCTCTTCTTTAGAAATTCTTTTTTTGCAATTGCCAGTCTACGTTTTATATTATCTCTATTTCAACCATCATTATTTATTTTACTGCCAAAACAGCAAAACTCGCTTACTAATCTAATTCCCTCAGCATCGCCTCATTTAATTCGACTACGTTCCATTACCCTTGTTTTCCTTTTGTTCACTTACATTTTATATTCTCCTTTCAAGACGCTGTTCATTCTGTTCAATTGCTTTTCCAACTCCTTTGCTGTCTCTGACAGAATTGCAGTGTCACTGGAAAACATCAAAGTTTTTATTTCTTCTTCCTAAACATTAGTATTCCTTCTCGAACCGTTTCTTCGATTTTCTTTACTGCTTGCTCAGTGCACAGATAGAATAATCTGGGGATAGGCTACAACCCTCTCTCACTCCCTTCTCAACCTTCCCTTTCATGCATCTTGACTCTCCTAACAGCCGTCTGGTTTCTGTGCAAGCTGTAAGTAGCATTTCACTACCTGTATTTTACCCCTGCCAGCTTCATAAGTACTCCCAAAGGAAGAACCTATTCCCAAAGTTAAGAAAATGAACTCTAAAATTAGAATCTGGAGCGTCATAAGTGAAGCCCAGTTCGCATCCACGCTGCAGTCACATTCAGACTACTTCTAACAACTTACGAGGGTCACTCCAAAAGAAATGGACACTATTTTTTTCAAATCCATCTTTTATTCTACATGTTTGAAAGTTTTACAGTGTGTAGATACATCCTTTAGGAACAATATTTTCATTTCTCCACATAATTTCCATCCCTCTCAACTGCCTTACACCATCTTGGAACCAGCGCCTGTATACCTGCATGGTAAAATTCTGGACCAACCTGTTGGAGCCACTGTTTGGCAGCGTGCACAAGGGAGTCATCATCTTCAAATCTTGTTCTAAGAAGAGAGTCTTCCAGTATCCCAAAGAGATGATAGTCACATGGAGCCAAGTCAGGACTGTAACCATTTTCAACGCCAACACTTTCCGTATTCTGCAAACACTTCCTTCCCCTAAACCAACGTAGCGTGACAATTCGTTCACTGTGATGCGTCTGTCAGCAGTCGCCAATTCGTTAACTCTCTGCACATTGTCTGGAGAGTGTGCAGTACGAGGCCTGGCGCTGCGAGGACAATCTTCAATATTGCCGTGCCCGCTTTCATCACGTAACCTGCTTGCCCACCGACTAACTGTACTGCGATCGACAGCAGCATCTCCATACACCTTTTCCAACCTCTTGTGGATGTTTCGCACTGTCTCATTTTCACAGCACAGGAATTATATAACAGCACGTTGCTTCTGACGAACGTCAAGTGTAGCAGCCATCTTGAAGACGTGCTGTGACGGCGCCACTCACGGGAACAGGTTGAACTAAGTTTGAAAACAAGCGGGAAGGATGTATCTAGACACTGTAAAACTTTCACAAATGCAGACTGAAAACTGTATTTTCACAAAAATAGTGTGCATTTCTTTTGGAGTGACCCTCGTACTTTCATGAGAATGGCCAATTGGAGAATGAAGAAATTATCGTACCTCAGTTTCCTGATAAACTCTTCCCTGTGTTCCACTCCAACAACAAAGACATCACAACACCGACAAAGCACATTACTATGTAGGACATGGAAGTTTTCCTCAAAACCTACTGCCTGAATTAAATATCGTAGCTAAGTCTCCTTTTGCATCGAGTGCCACTAATGGATCATATGCATCAAAAGCGGAAGGACTATTTTACGAAATAAAACGTGTAAACAAATGAGACAGATCTCCTACTCACCATCTCAAATATATTTACACTCATACTCGTAAATTGAGGATAATGCTGATACATGGTGAAACAATGATCTGGTGGGCGGTTTGCGGGTTTAAATATCCTCAGGGTATGAACATGCAGTGCGTTTGACCTGCGGTCGTTGCACGGTGGCACCGGCAGCAGTCCACATACGCAGAGGTGTGTTGGTGCATGTCAGAGTACGGTGCAGCGAATAAGTGTGCAGACGTTTTCAGATGATCTAATGGCGACCGTGTGTTGAAAATGGCTCAAAGAACACATACTGATGACGTTTGAGGATTAGAATACTAGGGCAACTAGAGGCTGGTCAAACACAGCAGGTCGTAGCACGGGCCCTCCGTGTGCCACAAAATGTGATCTCAAGATTATGGCAATGATTCCAGCAGACAGGAAACGTGTCCAGGCGGTACTGTACCTGACGTCCACAGTGTACAACACCACAAGAATACCGATATCTCACCATCAGTGCCTGCAGACGGCCACGGAGTACTGCAGGAAGCCTTGCTCGGGACTTTACTGCAGCCACTGGAACAATTGTCTCCAGACACACAGTCTACAGACGACTGAACAGACATGGTTTATTCGCCCGGAGACATGCAAGGTGCATTCCACTGACAGAAGAGCCCGTAAGGCCTGGTGTCAAGATCACAGTACATGGTCATTGGAACAGTGGTCCCAGGTTATGTTCACCAACGAGTCCAGGTATAGTCTGAACAGTGATTCTCGCCGGGTTTTCATCTGGCGTGAATCAGGTACCAGATACCAACCCCTTAATGTCCTCGGGACCGATGACCGTTGCAGTCTGGTCCCTTTAATCCCACAAACCAACCAACCTTAATGTCCTCCAAAGGGACCTATATGGAGGTCGTGGTTTGACAGTGTGGGGTGGGATTGTAATTGGTGCACGAACTTCCCTGCATGTCTTTGACAGAGGAACTGTAACAGGTCAGGTGTTTTGGGAAGTCATTTTTCACCAATATGTTCGCCTTTTCAGGGGTGCACTGGATCCCACCTTCCACCTGATGGATGATAACGCACGGCCCCACCAAGCGGTCATCGTGGAGCAGTACCTTGAAACAGAAGATCAGGCGAATGGAGTGGCCTGCCTGTTCTCCAGACCTAAACCCCATCGAGCACGTCTGGGATGCTCGGTCGACGTATCGCTGCACGTTTTCACTCCCCTAAGACACTTCAGGTGCTCCGACAGGCACTGGTACAAGAGTGGGATGCTATACACCAGCAGCTGCTTGACCACCTGATCCAGAATATGTCAACCTGTTGTGCGGCCTGTGTGCGTGTGCATGGTGATCATATATCCCATATTATTGATGGGGTACATGCGCAGGAAACAGTGGCGTTTTGTAGCACATGTGTTTCGGGACGGTTCTCTCAACTTTATCACCAACACCATGGACTTAAAGATCTGTGCCGTGTTTGTTCCTTAAGAGCCTATGCTATTAGGGCCAGTTTTATTTAGTGCCACGTTGTGTGGCACCACATTCTGCAATTTTCCTTAATTTATGAGCATGACCGTAGTATATATTTTGAGATTATTGTAGAATGAGGTGACAAAAGTCATGGGACAGCGACATTCACATACACAGACGGCAGTATCATTGCGTACACAGGGTATAAAAGGGCGGAGCATTGGCAGAGCTGTCATTTGCAAAGAGGTGATTCAGGTGAAAAGGTTTTCGACGTGGAATTAACAGACTTTCAAGGCAGAACGGTAGTTAGAGCTAGATGCACTGGTCATTCCATTTCGGAAATTGTTAGGGAATTCATTAGAGCGAGACCAACAATGACAAGAGTGTGCCGAGAAAAACTCATTTCAGGCATCAACTCTCACCACGGACAACGCACTGGCCGACGGCCTTTACGTAACGCCCGAGAGCAAAGGAGATCGTGTTGTGTTTTCATTGCTAACAGACAACCAGCACAGCGTGATATGACCGCAGATATCAATGTGTGACGTACGATAAACGTATCCGTTAGGATGGTTCGCAGAAATTTGGCGTTAGTGGGCTATGGCAGCAGACGACCGACTCGAGTGCTTTTGTTAACAGCACGATATTGCCTCCAGCGCCTCTACTGGGTTCGGGAAGATAATGGTTGGCCCACAGACGACTGAAAAACCGTAGTCTCGTCGGATGAGGCCCTATTTAAATAGGTAAGATCTGATGGTAGGGTTCGAATATGGCGCAGACCCCATGAACCCAAGTGTTCAACGAGGCACTGTGGAAGATGGTGGTGGCTCCATTATGGTGTGAGCTGTGTTTACATGGTCTGAACAGGGTCTTTTGGTCCAACTGAACCGATCATTGACTGTAAATGGTTATGTTCTGCTACTTGCTCCCAAACAATGATGGAATTTTTATGGATGAGAATTCACTATGTCATCGGGCCACAGTCATTCACAATTGGTTTGAAGAATATTCTGGACAATTCGAGCGAATGATACCACTACCCAGATCACCTGACATGAATCCCTTCGGACATTAATGGCACATAATCGGAAGGTCCCTGTGTAGTATGGCCCTAAGAAATAGTATCCAAATGGTATGACGGCTGGCTGATCATCCTGCCGGTACTGCGTCAGTGTGTCATAAACAACCTATATGCTGACCACTGTGGGATAGCACGCACAAAGGCACACGCAAGGGGCAAGCCCATCAGCCTGGCATTGTAGAGGATATGGAGATGATAGTTCGATCCTGAGAAATCAGCGCTTTAATCCATTCAGCACCCACACAACGATTCCACGCCTGCCGCAGTGACCAAGGGAGTGTGGTTCAAATGGTTGAAATGGCTCTGAGCACTATGGGACTCAACTGCTGAGGTCATTAGTCCCCTAGAACTTAGAACTAGTTAAACCTAACTAACCTAAGGACATCACAAACATCCATGCCCGAGGCAGGATTCGAACCTGCGACCGTAGCGGTCTTGCGGTTCCAGACTGCAGCGCCTTTAACCGCACGGCCACTTCGGCCGGCCAAGGGAGTGTGTCCATGCGGGTTTCAGAGATATGTAACTCATTGTCATAGACTCCTTCACCAGGATTTCTTATGTAGTTCGAATTTGAAATACCGCATCAAGGGAGACAATAACTGTCTACCAGAAATATTCGCCATTGAACAGACCTTAGAAAGAACAGTTTCGTTCAATGGTAGTATGTTCCAAGATTTCTGCTCTCGGAAGCGCATAACGCACCTGACACTGGCGCCTTTCCACCCAGCCTCCAATGCTAATAGTGAAGCAGAGCAGTTCGTCCACACCTTTAAGGTGCAGATGCAGAGGATGCTGTCAGCCACACTCAAAACCGAGAAGCTGAAACAGTTCCAGGCCTGCTACAAAACCACACCTATATAGGGGAGCACTCCAGCGGAACTTGTGAAACATGACTGGATCCTCTTGGACCTACTGAGCCCCACGGCATATCCACGCCAACTCAAGCATTGCCCACTACTTGATGGGCACAGAGGTTTGAGACCTCATCTTCCGGAGTCCCAGAACGAATACCAGTAGCCATAAGAGCAGTGTGGCGATGACAAATGTTCACAGTGGACCACTATGGGGCAGTGCAAAGGTGACACACCAATGTGACACACCAACTGTCTGCATCCAAAATTAGTGGCCTCCACCTCGAGACAGCTCTGCCTCCAGGTCTAGCTTGATACTTGAGACGACTTACCACTGGGTCTGGTTCCCCAAGCAATGGCACCCTCTTCTACTTCTAACATCGCTGATGTCCAGTGCACACCCAGACACAGGAAGACCAGCTTCAGCCAGCTCCAGCATCAGAACCATGGCACCGCTGCAAATAGAGGTGACAATGACGGCAGGTGTAAAGATGGCACATTTAGCGGATTTGCTCACCCATAGCTGACCCTGCTGGTACGGCGTGCACTATACCAACAGTGGCGCTTTCAGTTCTATGCGCCAATTAAATTGAGATACCACTACTGATACCTTACGATGTCCACTATCGACGATTCCTCCAGCGGCTGGTGAGAGGCGCCAGTGAACCGTCACATGGATCTGGTTGTTGACGTTAAGCCTAAGACAAAAACCGTCCAATGGACGGCTGGAAAACACTTCGATTCACGCAGAGTTAATAGGTGGTATTCGTCATGTCTGGACAAGGGTACATCACTGTATGTAGTTAGTTTTGCAGTTTTTGAATTTTCATTTCTTGGCATGTTGGACTTAGAAAAGTTGCGTTTCAATTAAGCGACGAAAGTTAAAGTTCTTATACATTGAGTTCGCTATGGGACTTAGTCTGTGAAATCTTTGTTGCTCAATAACATTAGTATTTGTTGATCAAATTGTACAATATTCGGTATGTACATTAGTATGGTGTATCTGTATGCAATGGCATCATCAGTTTTTGCAATTTCGAAATTTCGATTTTTGATGCAATCCCGGACGGGCGTACTAGCCTTACTAGGTACGCCCGCCGTCCGTTGGCAATGTCAGAGTATATGCACTATCGACGATTCCTCCAGCGGCTGGTGAGAGGCGCCAGTGAACCGTCACATGGATCTGGTTGTTGACGTTAAGCCTAAGACAAAAACCGTCCAATGGACGGCTGGAAAACACTTCGATTCACGCAGAGTTAATAGCTCTTTCTTGCTTACACCGTACTGTGTGACCTGGCTGTTCAGTCCACTTCGACTGGGTGATGTATTGTATTGCTGTGCTACGGATTACTGACACATTTACCTGACGCTGAACGATCTGGATTATTGCCTTGGTGTGTTCTACAATTTACGACGGCCTAACTCTGGAGGACTGGAATTGTGTGAATTAGTAAGTGATTACAGTTTACCTATGTTTCTGTGTAACAAAAAGAGCGTTGCAGCACCGCAGGTGTAATATCAGGTGTACTGATGTAGCCCCCACATGCTAGAAGAGCTACAGCCAAATGCAGAGAACGCTATAGCTGCCATCCCTCAAGCAGATCAGTTGCCCAGATAAATCGTGCACAGTGCTGCACTGACGTCAGCGGTGACCACTTCCAGCAACTTCTGTTAAGTGCATTCCAAGCATCTGTAGTAACATATATCGTGTGAGACGTATAAACAGTTTCCCAGCCGTTTTATTTTAGACACTCTTTGCAAACACGTGAAAGCAAGACATTTCGTAGCGAAGCCTTTCATACATCGCGGGACAGCAGCGTACTCTGCCTTTGATGATTTGCAGACGATAAGTCATGAGTCGCCTCTGTCCACGAGGACGACACATCTTTCCAGAAACAAGAAAGTAAGAGTCTTCTTATTGCGAGGCCAAACCTTTGACCACAATCTGCCAGAGAGAGTGGCAGGCGCGCAACGTTCGTTTACTTCCAACCTGCTTTTGAAATACAAAGGCACTCACGTCTCATCTTCTTTCGCCATCGCAATCGACCGGCAGCCTTTGGTGTAATGGTGAGATTGTAGCAAGCAGCGGGAATTTCAGTTCAATGTACATTATTGGGATCCATGATACCATCTAGGTTAGGGAAACTCGCGTCATCTTCACGTTGTCTTTTACCTACGGATTTCATGTGAAGAATGTTGGTTATTTGTTCTCATTTGCAATTGCTTTAGAACACGTGGTGATCGGAATCCATCTCTACGCTAAGCATTTGCAAATTCAAGCGGTTTACAAACAGCTTCTCTCGCTCGCGACTATGATTCTAAATCATTTGTAAAGTTATTTTTTTGTAATTCTGTGGTACGATGTTCGGAACGAATGTTAGATATGACGAGCCGATGTCTGTTCATACCCACCACTGCTAACCAGTAAATCTAATCTGGTTGTGTATTACACTGAGTTTACTATTCATTTCGATTTCGCGACTTCGTTGTCTTACATCAGATACCGCACTTACATCAGATACCGCACTTAACGCGCCACCACAACGTACACTTCTGAATAATGGACTGTTTGCACAAAACATGCACCAATGGCTATATTGTTTAAGAAGAGGCGGACAAGTTACACCATATGAAAAATATGGTGCCTTCGTAAACATATTAATTCTCATTCCATTTATAAGTGGTTGTAGTAGCGGGTTTTGCCATGAATCAGTTAATTTGTATAAGCAATTTTCACAGATAGTATATACAAATTCTTTATAAGTAATTTCATAAAAATATACTTTAATTTTAAATCTACTTTGCCAGAATGTAGTAGTATCAAAGAAAGACATTGTAACCAAACAGAGTGTTTGCCACGTAAGTGGAATACCCGCTCTAATTTTTGAACAAGCTTCTATTGCATCAGTAACTATTTCATTAATCATCGGAACATTTTCACTTTTATCAAATATGTAGCATTCTGGCAGTCTATATGAATTTAGCATGTAATTAAATTTTGAATAACGAAACTGCAATAAAATATCTTCTCGTACAGTTTGTGGTAGCTCCAATTCATAGACATCTAAGGCATTTTGGAGTCTTCCACAAACGGCAATTCTTGCAAGTTTGTACAAAGTGTCCATTATACAGAAATGTACTTACTGTTTCTGGCAGCTCGTCAGAGATAATAGACGTTGTCGCGGTGGATTCAGATGACATACTGTGAAGACGACAATTTCATGCCCCTTATATACTAGATTGGTTGCTAAGCAATGTCAGTTATCAATACTGACATGTCTGTCACTCCAAAAAGACAAGTTTACACGCGCCAACCTTTTGCTGGCGTGGGTGCTTGCCCAGATAATTGTCCTAAAAGGACAAATTATCTCAGCGGGACATGGACAGCCGCCACAGCTGACCCTCGAATCAATTCCACCACGTGTATTTTGTCTCCATGTTTGAATCTTTAAGCTTCATATCATGAAAACTTATTTCTTAACCGTTACGTTAGATGTTGTTCAAATGTTACAATGCACATGTGTAGCCCGCAAGCATTTTTTGTATTTATTTTACTTTTATTTTATTTTATTTATTGTCAGAAATTTTTAGTAATCCATGTAAGTTGACGCTGATGCATTTCTTCGAGATATCGAGCAGTGGAGAATTTGCAAATCACCACACAAGCTCTCTGTTTTCAGGTTATTAGGCAGTGTAAGTAACACGAGACAAATTTCTGTTCTCGTATAAATGGGACTTATAAGGTACGATTTCTTCTACTTTAAGGCTCTGTTGTCCTCGTATTTAGTTTTCAGTTCATGCACGCATTAAATAATCAGTTGTGTTACTTTGAGTAACGGTCCCCTCTTTTCGTTGTGATTTGCATAACCTTTTCGATTTCTAGATTCTACTCAAAAGTCACATCGTCTTATGTGTGTGTGTGTGTCATATTCACTGTCTGGGGATGTATTGCTGGTCATAAACTGGGCTCATAACTTTGTAGGAATACTCGACGAAGTTTTAAAAGAAATGGCAGTTTAAGCAAATAAACTGTAAAAGTAAAAAGGGAAAGCTTGAATGATACTTTATAGCGTGAACCACAGTTTTATCAATAAGTGATGAAAGTTGTAAAGTGTTCTTTAGTTTGAAGAACAATAGTTTTACTCTTTGGTGATTTTTTCTGCGTTAATTGACTCTTATCTCATGTTTATATCTTTGTAAGAATCTAAATCATATACACAAAGCACATTGTAGTTTATGAGAAAAATGCAATGTGACTACTTAGTTCCCGTGTTATATTTTCGTTACAACGAACGTCGTGCGTAGTATTAGAGAGTACTGCAAACACTCAAAATGCGCTCTTCAGTTAAGACCAGTGCTTTCGTCTCCCCTACCCCTCCCCCACACCCCCATAAAGACGTCCAAGACTAGTAACGAATGACACCGTCCATACATCACAGGGACCAGAGTGCTGTCATCTTCTTTCGTACTTTGGAGGCGAGATAGCACTGTGCTGCTGGTCCCTGCGGAGGTTCGAGTCCTCCCTCGGGCATGGGTGTGTGTGTTTGTAGAGGACTGATGACCATAGATGTTAAGTCCCATAGTGCTCAGAGCCATTTGTGTGTTTGTCCTTAGGATAATTTAGGTTAAGTAGTGTGTAAGCTTAGGGACTGATGCCCTTAGCAGTTAAGTCCCATAAGATTTCACACACAAAACAAAACAAAACGAGATAGCGTGCTGGACTCGGCTGCGGGAGGACGAGGTTCAAATACGTGTCCGACCAGCCTGACTTGGGTTTCGCATGATTTGCCTAAATCGCTCCATCCAAAATCTGGGATGGTTCCTCTATAAAGGGCATGGCGATTTCCTTCCAAATCGTTGGCGCAATCCGAGCTTCTGCTCCTTCTCTAAAGATCGGTGGAACATCGTATGGCAAAATATCTCAGCGAGATTTTTAGCACCAGAAGTCCACAGCATGTAGTAGACGGTTCTTAACAGGACGATACTGACCAAAGAAAAACTAGCCGTGTACAACAGGTCAGAACAGACGCCTGCGACGAGTGCAGTGAGCCAGACGCACTGGCTCACAGGAATATGTGTCGAACGGTCGCAAACATTTGGAAAACTAGTAAACTAATAATCAGCCTAACAAACAGAACAGCGGCAGACTATTTCGCGGCAACAACAGTCATGGGACCAGATTTTTAAGCCAGTGGTCGTCAAAGTTTTTGCTCAGAAGCCAATACTGAGATTGTGGGGAGGCACCTGGGACAGCATATATACCGATCTTATCATTAACTGGTAATTTACTTCAATTAATATGTTAATAGCTACCAATGGGCTAACTACAGAAAGGGCGCAATAAGGTAGGCTCCGACCCCAAGCACTGATCGTTAAAAATCGATACCATTTGGAACACTTCATGTCGACTGTTCTGTTTCAAACTGCTGTCAACCTCAGGAAATCAAAGTTGTGACACTGCAATTGCCTGACGAACTTTTGTTATGTTTTTTGTGTTAGTGGATGACTAACTAATTAATAACAGTAACTGTGCTCACATTTAAATGCATTCTGTAATGTGAGACACGATCACAAGCGTTTACTAAATGTTTTGAAAGTCATTTTTCTCCTAAAAAATATTAATTTTGTTTCATAGTCCTTGCTACAAACATGCACCACATTTGAAGAGGACCGTCTCTTTAACGAGAATTCAAAAATCCATGTCACTTCTGTCTGAAATTTATAGTATAGCAACTGATCTAAATGAGGCATACACGCCACAAGTTGTCAGTACTGGAAGACAAACAGTGAAATATTCCTCCTATCATTTCCACTGGCCCCTCAAGGAAGCATCTATCTGCCCCTGCAACCAGCTTCGCCCCTGAGCTGAGTGGCTAACTTTTCACGTACTGCTGTAATTCCTCCAGTATATTTTTGATTCGACGAAGGATTCAGGTAGAGGCTACAGCTGCAAACGGTAAGTATTTATTCTTTACCAGTATCGGATATATATAGGTTATCCTTGTTCAGAAGCTATTAAACGTTAACACCTCTTACAAAAGGAAATATATTTTCGAAACTGGTAAAGAGTAAATGCTTCAATTGCAACTATGGATTTTACCTAACTCCTTCGCCGAATGAAATTGTTCTGCACTTGCCAGCATTCAGCAGCCATGTTTATGGTATTAACATCCTACAATAAAAGGAACATAAATTTTAAACTTACGCTTGCTGGTCTGCTAACTAGTTTTCGAGGGATGCGTTCACAGGTGTCGGATGTTGGAACACGTCGTTTTGACGGTTTGACTTTTAGCTTCGTGTTATCGAGGTAATTCACCAACTTCAGTTAATATTTAAGTACATCTTAAAATATTACTGTCTCTGTAAGTATTTTTGTTTCTTTCTGAGCAGTAAAACAACTTCCTTAAGAAGTTCTTAACGTTTTTCAGTTCGCTTCTCAGTTGCTATACGCATTGTGTTGGAAAATACGACTGAACGTGAGAACTGCGGGCTGCACGAATACTGGTTGCAGTCTTACGATCGTGCATTAAGCCATTCCCTGCCTGAACTGATCTGCTATCACATGGATAGTCACCTTTACAGCGCCCTCGACCCATCACCTGCGTCACACCGAGAAATTAAAATTTCTAACTTGTTTACGGGACTAACATGAGAAGACAAAAAAAAATTCAAAAATATGAAGAAGATTTTATGGATTCTTTAACGATATCATTATACACAGCCTCCAAAAAATTGTGGTGAACGTCGACAATGCAGTTTAACAACAACAAACCGACTGGCTCCTATCTACATTAAGACGTAGGAACAGCCGGACGCTCAAAGCATCCCTCCACACAGAGTCCACCTTCCACTAACACCTAGCCACAATGACTGTATTTGGACTCGAATCATTTTTCATTTACAATGTTGAATTAATTAACTACGTAAGCTCGTAAGATTAAATGAAAATTTCATTAAAAAAAAAGATGTTGATCGTAGTCTTCCTTCCTTCCTTCCTTCATTCCTTCCTTCCTTGTAACCTTGAGCTGACACGTGGTAACCGTATCTCATTCAGCCAGTACAAGAAAAACAAGAAACTGAAGGTCTAGAGCAAATTACCTGTTAGCAAGCTGATAAAGACCGGCGCTCAGGACGCTACCATAACCAGAATTGTCACTAAGTTAACTTACCATTATAAACCCATTGAGATCATTTATCCTTATATTTATGCTGTCGGAGCTACTTATAGTGATAGGTACGATATGCAGTAAAAGTGCTGGAGATTGTTTTTAGATCAACGGTGCACAATAGATGGCTTTTTCACTTGTGGGAGGTGAACATGTTTCTTGTATCCATGGTAGCAAAATTTCGCTTTGCAGCCGTGTAACGATAACAAAGGGAAATGGAGCTGATACCAAACCTTCTAAAAGATGCCGACTGGAAATAGCGAACGGAAGTTTGAATGGCGCTGAAATGGAGTGGAAATGAAGTTCCAACAACGTTACAGCCCGATGGGTTTCTAGCAGCTTCGTATTGACTCGGTTTCCGAGCATTCAACTCTTGCCATGTCATACTGCAACTTCACTCCACGTTTCTACAACAGAATATCAGAACGAGTATTATTATTTATACGCGATGTTCAAAAAGTCTCTCCGCAGTGCCGTATGATTGTTAGCCGCGCGTGCCGTATGCCGCAGTGAACATACTGAAACGAAACTCAGTGATATACAAGTTATTAGTTTATTAAATATTCATTTTTACTTACAAATTTTCACATTACATGTTGAAAGTGTCCCCCCTGTTGTTGAACACAAATGGTTCAAATGGCTCTAAGCACTATGGGACTTAACATCTGAGGTCATCAGTCCCCTAGACTTAGAACTACTTAAACCTAACTAACCTAAAACATCACACACATCCATGCCCGAGGCAGGATTCGAACCTTCTAACGTGGCAGCAGCACAGTTCCGGACTGAAGCGCCTAGAACCGCTCGGCCACAGCGGCCGGCTGTTGAATACACAATTCAATTCGTCTAATCGTGTTTCCAAACACAACCTGTAACATTTCTTCTGTAACAGAAACAGTGAAAGTGGATATTGCAGTTTTCAGTTCATCCATGGATTTTGGACGATTTTTATAGACAGTTGCTTTCGCTGCACCCCAGAAGAAAAAGTCAGGTGGTGTCAGGTCAGGCGATCGTGGAGGCCAAAGTCACTGTGAAATTACGCGATCACTAAAAACATCAGCAAGCAGTTACATTGAAACGCGAGCTGTATACGCGGTCGCACCATCTTGTTGAAAATAACCGTTCAGTATTTCACTTAACACAAGTTCTCCTACGAATGGGTACAGAATATCACTGCAGTATCGTTGTGCGTTTATTGTTTCGTTGAAAAATATGGGACCCACAATTCGACGTCTAGAAATTGCAATTCAAACTCCTATTTTCACAGAATGAAGCGGTTCCTCATCAATACACAATGGATTTGCAATACTCCACATACGAGAATTTTGCGAGTTCATGTACATGGATAAATGAAACCACGCCTCATCAGTAAAAAACGTTTCATTAAGAATATCCCCTCCATTTTGTTGAACGAAATTTTTTAACCATTGACAATAATGCAGTCTCTTGCCGTGATCAGTATTTTTCAGTTCTTGTTCGACTGTCACTTTGTATGGGACAAGTTCTAATTTTTTCCTTACAGCTGTGTGGGCCGTTCTGACACTAACATCGATTTCCTGGGCGAGTTTTCTTACTGACTTGTTCGGACTCAAGGACATTTTATCGGAAATATCGAGTACTTTATCCTCAGACAAAACGCTAGACGACCACTTCTCGGTGCATCTGTCACTGAACACGTACTTCGAAATTTGTTAATCAAATGTGGTCCCAGTATCGCGATGTGAGAGTGTTGTCTCCGGGAAAACTGAATTAAATGTTTGACGAACTGAAACTGTGTATTTACCGCCAGCTTTGAGCACTTGTTCGACTGAAAACACACGTTCTTGAACGGTTGACATTTTAACAGTGACAAGAACGAAACAAACGAACAAAGGAACTAAACTTAAACGTCAACACGTAGCGACACATACCAACGATACTACTGACGCTGTCTGAGATCAACGAAACAGTGGAATGTTGGGAGAGTCCACTTGAAGGGAAGTAATCCCGGCAGGCAAACGCATACGGCACGCTCTGCTAACAAGCATACGGCATTGCGGAGAGTCTTCTTGAACACCGCGTATTTCCTCCTTCTCTCCAACCGTATGGCATGATAATTTACCTTCACACGAATGTACGATTAATAGCAATGCACGAAGAAGAGAAATTTGTTTACACTGAATATAGATTTGAGTGTCAGTAGCGATACGTAGGCGATAAATCGTTCAGATAAGAAGATAGTAGAAGGTTTTGAAGTGTGGTGCTACAGAAGAATGCTGAAGACGAGATGGGTTGATCATTTAAGCAATGAAGGGGTACTGAACAGGGAGAAAAGAAATTTGTGGCGTAACTGGATTATAAAAAGAGATCGGTTGATAGGACACTTGCTGAGACATCAGGGGGTCACCAGTTTAGTACTAAGGGAAGTATGAGGGACAAAAATTGCAGAGGAAGACCAAGAGATGAATACAGTAAGCAGGTTCAATAAAATGTAGGTTGCTATAGTTATTCGGATATGAGGACGCCCGCACAGAATAGAGTAGCGTGGAGAGCTGCATCAAACCAGTCTTCGAAATGAAGATCACGACAAGAGCTTGTAAGGTTCAGAAGACATTGAGTCGTTGATCTTATTTACATCAATTTTTTTCTAAAGATATTGTGAAGTTGGATGGATTATTCTGTTATGTATACATCTCACGCACAAATCTGTTATTTGCATTACTACTTACCTCCAAACATTTATATGACTCTGTGATTATAGATGGTAAGCGAAATTCACAGTGAGCTTCCTCCCCACTACGCAGAATTTTGTGTGTTACGTCACTAGCGGATCATTCTTTTCATTCAGTATATCGTTTCATTTAACCTATGATTGTAAACTTAGCACTTAGCAGATTAGATAAAATAAATTTATGTTGCGGAGCTCCCAACTCATCAGAAATCACTTACCCATTGGAACTTTTACCTACCGTTTTTCGCTTCTTTACTGAAACATGGAATACAATGCCGAGTAGTAAACGATACTCAACAGAAACTTTTCTTAAATACCTGATTACTAGAGTTCCCACCCTTTAGAATTCCTTTTTGCCAGCTACAATATGGATTTTATTCCCAGCTGATCAACCATTTCTAGCTAGTGCGTTCTTCTGTCCTAATCTCCAAGCAAAGCAGTCATACTACATTTCTCAGCGCACGTCGGAGACTTCCTCGTAGGCAGCGGCCGTCGTGCAGTCTCAACAGTGTGCCAAAGGCGCTTAGACTGGACAGGATCCAGATCGTATCTTACTACAGGCACACAAAACTACAGAAATACTTAAAAACAATAACTTTCATCTTACGAACATAATAAAGTAGATGGTTCAGCTACTGCGGGATTAATTTACGGTGAACTTAAAAGGTGTCCGTAACTCATTTGAAACCTTGCTGCTTCTATTCCTGATTCTTATTCATATTTGATTTCTTATTTTTCGCATGACACTTTTTGCCGTATCACCTGGACATTTGGAAACGACCACATTTTTTTATTAATAGTAGGGAAAGGCTTACTATATTCCAGTTCCAGCGTCAGTTATGTCATTTAAATTCTCTATGCAAGTGTACTTTTGTTTGTCCCATTGAATCGATTGAAAAGTGCAAAGAAAATTAATATTGAGTCTTCAGCACAACGATCGACGGAATGGGCTTACTTAAATACTTGTTATTCACTTGTGAAGCAGGGACCTTTCTCCGTGATTTCACAGGGAATATGGGAAAATGGTGGAAAGAACATGGGAAGAGAAAGAAGGAAGAATTACATGCACTGAAAATAAGATTTATTGACTAGACAGACCAACCCTGTCGTTTGACAAATCGTATACCAAGAACAATCTTATAAGTATGATCCCTTTAAGTGGGCTGCGGGACATTTAATACCAGCAAAGGATATTTGTTCAGTGAAGATATGGTATGGATTATCTTGGGAATGCAATGACCTCTGAACATTGCAACACGCAACAATCGTACGAGACAGAAAAGAATACACTATGGAACGAGGTTACACAGGATCTGCATGCCATCATGCACTGTCGAATTAGACGGTTCTCAAATGAAACAAGATGCTAAATCTACTGTATTGACTAAAGGTTTAATTATTCCAGTACATCCAAATCCGTTAATATCTTCTCTGACTTCTGAGCATTGACTCTGATCAGTTTCTACATCTACATTTATACTCCGCAAGCCACCCAACGGTGTGTGGCGGAGGGCACTTTACGTGCCACTGTCATTACCTCCCTTTTCTGTTCCAGTCGCGTATGGCTCGCGGGAAGAACGACTGTCTGAAAGCCTCCGTGCGCGCTCGAATCTCTCTAATTTTACATTCGTGATCTCCTCGGGAGGTATAAGTAGGGGGAAGCAATATATTCGATACCTCATCCAGAAACGCACCCTCTTGAAGCCTGGCGAGCAAGCTACACCGCGCTGCAGAGCGCCTCTCTTGCAGAGTCTGCCACTTGAGTTTGCTAAACGTCTCCGTAACGCTATCACGGTTACCAAATAACCCTGTGACGGAACGTGCCGCTCTTCTTTGGATCTTCTCTATCTCCTCCGTCAACCCGATCTGGTACGGATCCCACACTGATGAGCAATATTCAAGTATAGGTCGAACAAGTGTTTTGTAAGCCACCTCCTTTGTTGATGGACTACATTTTCTAAGGACTCTCCCAATGAATCTCAACCTGGTACCCGCCTTACCAACAATTAATTTTATATGATCATTCCACTTCAAATCGTTCCGCACGCATACTCCCAGATATTTTACAGAAGTGTTTGTTCCGCTATCATATAATCATACAATAAAGGATCCTTCTTTCTATGTATTCGCAATACATTACATTTGTCTATGTTAAGGGTCAGTAGCCACTCCCTGCACCAAGTGCCTATCCGCTGCAGATCTTCCTGCATTTCGCTACAGTTTTCTAATGCTGCAACTTCTCTGTATACTACAGCATCATCCGCGAAAAGCCGCATGGAACTTCCGACACTATCTACTAACTCATTTATATATATTGTGAAAAACAATGGTCCCGTAACACTCCCCTGTGGCACGCCAGAGGTTACTTTAACGTCTGTAGACGTCTCTCCATTGATAACAACATGCTGTGTTCTATTTGCTAAAAACTCTTCAATCCAGCCACACAGTTGGTCTGATATTCCGTAGGCTCTTACTATATTTATCAGGCGACAGTGCGGAACTGTATCGAACGCCTTCCGGAAGTCAAGGAAAATAGCATCTACCTGGGACCCTGTATCTAATATTTTCTGGGTCTCATGAACAAATAAAGCGATTTGGGTCTCACACGATCGCTGTTTCCGGAATCCATGTTGATTCCTACAGAGTAGATTCTGGTTTTCCAAAAACGACATGATACTCGAGCAAAAAACATGTTCTAAAATTCTACAACAGGTCGACGTCAGAGATATTGGTATATATAGTTTTGCGCATCTGATCGACGACCCTTCTTGAAGACTGGGGCTACCTGTGCTCTTTTCCAATCATTTGGAACCTTCCGTTCCTCTAGAGACTTGCGGTACACGGCTGTTAGAAGGGGGGCAAGTTCTTTCGTGTACTCTGTGTAGAATCGAATTGGTATCCCGTCAGGTCCAGTGGACTTTCCTCTGTTGAGTGATTCCAGTTGCTTTTCTATTTCTTGGACACTTATTTCGATGTCAGCCATTTTTTAGTTTGTGCGAGGATTTAGAGAAGGAACTGCAGTGCGGTCTTCCTCTGTGAAACAGCTTTGGAAAAAGGTGTTTAGTATTTCAGCTTTACGCGTGTCATCCTCTGTTTCAATGCCATCATCATCCAGGAGTGTCTGGATATGCTGTTTCGAGCCACTTACTGATTTAACGTAAGACCAGAACTTCCTAGGATTTTCTGTCAAGTCGGTACATAGAATTTTACTTTCGAATTCACTGAACGCTTCACGCATAGCCCTCCATACGCTAACTTTGACATCGTTTAGCTTCTGTTTGTCTGAGAGGTTTTGGCTGCGTTTAAACTTGGAGTGAAGCTCTCATTGCTTTCGCAGTAGCTTCCTAACTTTGTTGTTGAACCACGGTGGGTTTTTCCCGTCCCTCACAGTTTTACTCGGCACGTACCTGTCTAAAACGTATTTTACAATTGCCTTAAACTTTTTCCATTAACACTCAACATTGTCAGTATCGGAACAGAAATTTTCGTTTTGATCTGTTAGGTAGTCTGAAATCTGCCCTCTATTACTCTTGCTAAACAGATAAACCTTCCTCCCTTTTTTTATATTCCTATTAACTTCTATATTCAGGGATGCTGCAACGGCCTTATGATCACTGATTCTCTGTTCTGCACTTACAGAGTCGAAAAGTTCAGGTCTGTTTGTTATCAGTGGGTCCACGAGTCGGTTCTCTGTTTAATTGCTCGAGGTAATTTTCGGATAGTGCACTCAGTATAATGTCACTCAATGCTCTGTCCCTACCACCCGCCGTAAACATCTGAGGTCCCAGTCTATATCTGGTAAAATTGAAATCTCCATGTAAGACCATAACATGCTGAGAAAATTTATGTGAAATGTATTCCAAATTTTCTCTTAGTTGTTCTGCCACTAATGCTGCTGAGTCGGGAGGTCGGTAAAAGGAGCCAATTATTAACCTAGCTCGGTTGTTGAGTGTAACCTCCACCCATAATAATTCACAGGAACTATCCAGTTCTACTTCACTACAGGATAAACTACTACTAAAAGCGACAAACACGCCACCACCGGTTGCATGCAATCTATCCTTTATAAACACCGTCTGTGCCTTTGTAAAAATTTCAGCAGAATTTATCTCTGGCTTCAGCCAGCTCTCTGTACCTATAACGATTTCAGCTTTGGTGCTTTCTATCAGCACTTGAAGTTCCGGTACTTTACCAATGCAGCTTCGACTGTTTACAATTACAATACCGATTGCTGCTTGGTCCCCGCATGTCCTGACTTTGCCCCGCACCCTTTGAGGCTGTTGCCCTTTCTGTACTTGCCAGAGGCCATCTAACCTAAAAAACCGCCCAGTCCACGCCACACAACCCCGTGTAGCTGCATGCTGTGTGTAGTGGACTCCTGACCTATCCAGCGGAACCCGAAACCCCACCACCCTATGGCGCAAGTCGAGGATTCTGCAGCCCACACGGTCGCAGAACCGTCTCAGCCTCTGATTCAGACCCTCCACTCGGCGCTGTACCAAAGGTCCGCAGTCAGTCCTGTCGACGATGCTGCAGATGGTGAGCTCTGCTTTCATCCCGCTAGCGAGACTGGCAGTCTTCACCAAATCAGATAGCCGCCGGAAGCCAGAGAGGATTTCCTCCGATCCATAGCGACACACATGATTGGTGGCGACATGAGCGACCACCTGCAGATGGGTGCACCCTGTACCCTTCATGGCATCCTGAAGGATCCTTTCCACATCTGGAATGACTCCCCCTGGTATGCACACGGAGTGCACATTGGTTTTCTTCCCCTCTCTTGCTGCCATATCCCTAAGGGGCCCCATTACGCGCTTGACGTTGGAGCTCCCAACTACCAGTAAGCCCACCCTCTGCGACCGCCCGGATCTTGCAGACTGACGGGCAACCTCTGGAACAGGACAAGCAGCCATGTCCGGCTGAAGATCAGTATCAGCCTGAGACAGAGCCTGAAACCGGTTCGTCACACAAACTGGAGAGGCCTTCCGTTCAGCCCTCCGGAATGTCTTTCGCCCCCTGCCACACCTCGAGACGACCTCCCACTCTACCACAGGTGAGGGATCAGCCTCAATGTGGGCAGTATCCCGGGCAGCCACAGTCGTAGTCCGATCGTGGGATGCGTGGGACGAGCTGGCCGTCCCCAACAAACCCCCATCCGGACCCCCACAGTGATGCCAATTGGCAACAGCCTCAAGCTGTGTGACCGAAGCCAACACTGCCTGAAGCTGGGAGCGAAGGGATGCCAACTCAGCCTGCATCCGAACACAGCAGTTGCAGTCCCTATCCATGCTAAAAACTGTATGCAAAGAACGTCTGAACTAATCTACAGAGAGCACAAACAAATCGATACAAAATTTAAACGGTTATTAAAATACAAGATTGCCTAGTAAATGCAGTAATGCTGCTACTTGCGCACTGCTGACACACTGCTCGGCGGCGGAAGGAGACTACGCGATTTTACACTATTCAGGTACAAAAACGCGATTCTACAACTCTCAAATACTATAATACGTCCGAAATTTAGAATTAAACAATGCAAGTACCAAAAACACGCAAAGAAATTAAGAATTAAACTGTTTTTGTGGTCTTCAGTCCTGAGACTGGTTTGATGCAGCTCTCCATGCTACTCTATCCTGTGCAAGCTTCTTCATCTCCCAGTACCTACTGCAACCTACATCCTTCTGAATCTGCTTAGTGTATTCATCTGTTGGTCTCCCTCTACGATTTTTACCCTCCACGCTGCCCTCCAATGCTAAATTTGTGATCCCTTGATGCCTCAGAACATGTCCTACCAACCGATCCCTTCTTCTAGTCAAGTTGTGCCACAAACTTCTCCCCAATCCTATTCAATACCTCCTCATTAGTTACGTGATCTACCCACCTTATCTTCAGCATTCTTCTGTACCACCACATTTCGAAAGCTTCTATTCTCTTCTTGTCCAAACTAGTTATCGTCCATGTTTCACTTCCATACATGGCTACACTCCATACAAATACTTTCAGAAACGACTTCCTGACACTTAAATCTATACTCGACGTTAACAAATTTCTCTTCTTCAGAAACGATTTCCTTGCCATTGCCAGTCTACATTTTATATCCTCTCTACTTCGACCATCATCAGTTATTTTGCTCCCCAAATAGCAAAACGCCTTAACTTCTTTAAGTGTCTCATTTCCTAATCTAATTCCCTCAGCATCGCCCTACTTAATTCGACTACATTCCATTATTCTCGTTTTGCTTTTGGTGATGTTAATCTTATATCCTTCTTTCAAGACACTGTCCATTCCGTTCAACTGCTCTTCCAAGTCCTTTGCTGTCTCTGACAGAATTACAATGTCATCGGCGAACCTCAAAGTTTTTACTTCTTCTCCATGAATTTTAATACCTACTCCGAACTTCTCTTTTGTTTCCTTTACTGCTTGCTCAATATACAGATTGAATAACATCGGGGAGAGGCTACAACCCTGTCTCACTCCTTTCCCAACCACTGCTTCCCTTTCATGCCCCTCGACTCTTATAACTGCCATCTGGTTTCTGTACAAATTGTAAATAGCCTTTCGCTCCCTGTATTTTACCCCTGCCACCTTCAGAATTTGAAAGAGAGTATTCCAGTTAACATTGTCAAAAGCTTTCTCTAAGTCTACAAATGCTAGAAACGTAGGTTTGCCTTTTCTTAATCTTTCTTCTAAGATAAGTCGTAAGGTTAGTATTGCCTCACGTGTTCCAACATTTCTACGGAATCCAAACTATGTAACAAATAAATGAGCTAGGAGTATACGACTTTCTGCTGGCAGCTGCTTATCCAACGGCGGCAGGGAGCACTTGTTGTATGGTTCTATTGTGGGTGGACGCCTGCTTCAAAGTCAACCTGACAACAATATGTTAACAGTGCTAAAATTCGGAACACGAAAATTTGGATATATGTCCAGGTATTCGCTTCACTCGGCAAGAAACGATATTTTTGATTATTAGGATTATAATTTGAAGCAGAGATCGTGCTCACGGTTCGCGAAAAGGAAACAACGAATCTAAGTAAACATTCGCTTCACACGATGCCAAAGAGGATTAATTCCCTTGGTTTTTAACTTACATGAACGTAATGGTTAACTACATACATCGAAAAGCGAAATGTTTAACTGATCTCTACCGAAACTGAAACTTATACTAAGCATGTTCCAAAGATCACGATTCATGCTCCACGACGTCACGAGAAACAGAGTCTTCTTAAAACCTTTTAGCTTCCCTCGCTAGCCGCCGTTGTTCGGCGCGTCTTCACAGATGGGTGTTGGCGAACCATTCACAAAAACCGCCGACGAAGCCCCAGGCGTTTGCCCAATCTGGAGGATGCTAAAAAAGGCGGCCGATCATTGTCTGGACCCACACCACTTTACCGGACAAAATTGTGGATAAAATTCGGTGGAAAATTCCCAGGATTTCAAGCGTTGACTTGCTTGATCACACCCAACGTAAAAAAAAGGCGGGATGTACGTTGTCCTCTGCCACATCAGGCCATAAGCTATCTTTGAACAAGATTCTACGGAAAATTACCTAGACTCTACAAAGAGAAGTGAGAAAAACTACCCTGATCGTCACTGGTACATGTGCACATCCAGTTATCCACACATTGTAGAACTTATTCGTGTCGGGGATTACGGAAACGGTTGAAATAGAATGCAATGTGAAGCACAAAAATAATAATCAGTAAAAATGGATCCCTACGCAGTCCTTCTCCCAGCACAAAAATATACCAAAAAATAGCAGTAGACTAGTCTGCTACACAAATGCAGAGTAAACTTTCTATTACAAATAACAATTACACGAAGGGGGCTAAAACAGGCCCCTTTCAAACTTTGTGGGCACAAGCGCACTATGGCATTTAACGATGTGAGCACGTGGATCTGCTCAAGGACGAAATGTACTAAGGGCATAAGAAGAATGAGAACAAATATGACAGCAGAGGAGCCGCGCCGGTCGTTGTGCTCGAGCGATTCTAGGCGCTTCAGTCGGGAACCGCGCTGCTGCTACGGTCGCAGGTTCGAATCCTGCCTTGGGCGTGGATGTTAAGTCCCATAGTGCATAGAGCCATTTGAACCATTTAGAGGATCCGCCAGCAACATAATATGCAGTCTGCTACTTGCTGAAAATAACTGTCAACGTCTCGGACTTCCCTCATGAAGATGCAGTTCCACCACCAGAACTTCCAGTCACTCCCAGAAGATAGATGTCGGAGGCTCCCCAGATTGATCGTCTGACTCTGTACCAGAAACGAATTTAAATCACTTGAGGCTTCTTGCAAGAAGTATCGCGGTGTTGAGCCACTATGCGTAGGAGATTGATCGAGTTGAAGTGTCGCTATTCACTAGTATTTACTATAATCATCGCATCAGAAAACACAACTACAGAATCATCATGGAATTTCTGAGAGGTTGTAACCGGTGTACATAACTGAGTGTCTACCTCCATGGAGAGCTTTGTTACCCATCAAAGTTTTCCTGCACGTAGGAAGAAAGAGAGGAACTGCGTGTAACCACTGGAGACGGATCTCTAACTCAGATAGGTATAATGCTGGAACGAACATTATGCGGTCTAGCACAAGAAAACCTGCTTGTCTGTATCCTTTTGAAGAGATTTAGCGCGACTACAGGGAACTTAAATGTGTATGTATGGCAAATACGCGCAGACTGCGAATGTCTGCGTCACGTACAATTTGAAATGCCATATCCACGAGCAGCAATTGCTCCTGCATATCTGATGACGGATAAATTCGGAAACACCTCAAATGAGCGGTAAAGGCATTCCTTGCCTGATGTTTGAGTTTTACCATTGCGACCCAGTCAGCCTGAATGCGGAATTACTGACTTTTTTAAATTCCAGTTTAATGTCGAATAACAAAAGGCAAAAAAAATATTTTTTCGTTTGGTATAATTAGCCTGCAGATTAACAATTATACAATTTTTCCTTTCCGTGTACTGTGAAATCTTACTTATTGCCAAATTTCATCATTGTAGATCAACGGGAAGTACCCTATGGGCTTTTATGAGTCAGTTTGCGAGTATCAAAATATGTGACAAAAATTGTCGTTTCTTCTTACTGCACTGACTTACAAGCTTCAAGTTTTTACATTGCCAGGGACTGTAGGTATGTGACATGAAATTGAATTTCATACATCTACCCCTTCCTAATAAAAAGGAATAAGTTAGACTGACCAACATGGATAAGAAATGGCAAAAAAAAATGTTTTCGTGTAACATAGTTGCAAATTTACAGTTTACGGGTTTTTCCCTTTGGTTTTACTATGAAACCTTCCTTTTTGTCAATTTTCATTATTCTAGGCCAACGGAAAT
This sequence comes from Schistocerca nitens, assembly GCF_023898315.1. Taxonomy (NCBI): domain Eukaryota; kingdom Metazoa; phylum Arthropoda; class Insecta; order Orthoptera; family Acrididae; genus Schistocerca; species Schistocerca nitens. The sequence continues at coordinate 476,991,017 of NC_064614.1, read as the reverse complement.
ATCCTGTAGATTTTGATGTGTGAGTTTGCGAGTATTAAAATGTGAGACATAAGTGACCGTATCTTTTGATCGCATTGACTTAGAAACTTCAATTGTTTGCACCGCCAATGGACTGTTGTCATGAGTGTGTGACATAAACTTCAACTTGATACGTCTACGCGTTCCTCAGAAAAATAGTTTTTAACAGTTGTACAGACAGATGGACAACAAAGCAGTGCTATAAGGGTTTCTCCTTTACCGATCTAGGTACGGAACCCTAATTAAATTAAAAACATGCAACAGAAATGTAAATTTTTGTGTGGTAGATAACATTGTGGTTCGTTCACACGATGCAAGTTAGTTGAATAATGCTTGTTGAATTTTCAGTGTAAAAAGTTGAAAGAAAAACTGTTTTTAATGTAATATAATGAATCCTCAATGTCTCAAGATAATGGACCCTATCATCATATCTTTCGAAATGTACCCACTTTTCTTCAAAAAATGCAACACAAACAATGTTGGTTAGTTAGTAACATGTTCATGGATCATTTTGTACTATAGATCGTAATGATGTGGAACGTGTCATTATACATTCACATCGCAACTTAATTTCTACAAACGGTTACATTCTGAATAATTCAATTTTTTTTTTTTTTTTTTTTTTACAAAGACAGAAAGAGAAAAGAGTCAGATGTTCCTATCCGCCACCTTTTACACATTACAATAATAGAAATTCTTCTACCGAATGGAAACAGTTGTCAAGGAGAGACTTTCTCAGTTTGTTATCAAATGTTACTTTGCTGTCTGTCATACATTTTCTATCACTGAGTAAATGATCAAAAATTTTTGTTGCAGCATTATGCATGTCCTTTTTCCTAAAGACAATCTTAATGTGGAGTAATGAATGTCATTTTTTCTTCTACTATTGTAATTCTGTAGTTCATTGCTCCTCTTGAATTGTAGTGGATTATTTACAACAGACTTCCTGAAGGATTAAATATATTGTGAAGAAGTAGACAGAATGCCCAACTCCTTAAACATGTCTACATGATGATCGTTGGTGAGCACCACATATTATTCTCGCAGCAAGTTTTTGCTCAATGAGGACTTTCTTTCTTAAAGGTGAATAACCCCAGAACATTATCCGATATGACATTATTGAATGAAAATATGCAAAATTGCCAAGTTATTGATATGTCTCTCTACAAGACTTCCAATGATTCTAAGCACAAATATGGCTGAACTAAGTTGTTTTCGAAGTTCCAACATAAGGTTTTTTTTTTCAACTTCAATTCTCTTCAATGTGGATCCCTCAAAATTTTGAAGTTTCCATCATGTTCATTATTTTGTCACCATGTGTTTACACTTATCTTTTAGTACCTCTAGATGTGCAGAACTGAATATGTTGGGTCTTTAGAAAATTAAGGGTGTGACCATTATTAAAATTAAGTTTGAGACCAGTAAATGATACTTTTAAAAACTTTGTTTACCCCTTCGCTGTTTCTGTATGTTTGCTTGGATTGATTACAACACTAGTGTTATCCGCAAAAAGAACTAGTTCTGCTTCTTGTATACTAGACAGAAGTTCGTTTACATGTGTGAGTAACAGTAGTGGGTCTAAGATTGAACCTCAGGGAACCCCCTACGTGATTTCTTCCCAGTCAGAATTATTTCCTTGGAATATATTGCTTCAATTATTAAGTACAACTTTCTGCATTTTTTGGTTAGATATGAAATTATCCATTGGTTGGCTATACCATCAATCCATCACTTGTTAATTTATGTAGGAGAATAGTGCAATTCACATAGTCAAATTCCTTAGAAAGGCTACAGAAAATACCAACCGGTGCCATTTTATTATTTAATGCTTGTAAAATCTGGTGAGTGAACGTTTAAATGACATTCTCAGAAGAGCATTCCTTCTGAAACCCAAACTGTAATTTACTGCCGGCCGCTGGTGGCCGAGCGGTTCTGGCGCTACAGTCTGGAACCGCGCGACCGCTACGGTCGCAGGTTCGAATCCTGCCTCGGGCATGGATGTGTGTGTTGTCCTTAGGTTAGTTAGGTTTAAGTAGTTCTAAGTTCTAGGGGACTTATGACCTCAGCAGTTGAGTCCCATAGTGCTCAGAGCCATTTGAACAATTTTTGTAATTTGCTAAGGATACTATTGTTGCTAAGGTGAGATATTATTCTAGAGAACATTATCTTCTCAAAAATTTTGGAGGTAATTAATTACTGACATTTCTCTTATCATCTTTATTAAAGAGGGGTTTAACAAGGGCATATTTCAGTCTCTCTATAAAAATGCATTGAGTTAGTGATGCATTACATACTTCAGATAAGATTGGGCTTATTACACGGGAACAAATTTTCAGTACTCTATTGGAAACACCATCAAAACCAGATGAGCTTTTATTTTTTAGAGAATATATAATTTTCTTGTTTCAGAAGGTTTGAAAAATCCCGTCTGAGGTGTCATAAATGCCTGCTGTTTCCCTACAACTGATTTTCAGTATACTTCTAGGAACATTAAAACGTTCGACAGCAGCCCTTTCGGTCATTTTGCATTCCAAAGCACTTGAATCAGCTTGCTTCACTACAGTGTCAGACCAGTCCCCTCGACCCTCACAGTCAAACAAAAGACTCACATACGTCGCCCGTATCACCCGACTTCGATATGGCCTGCACTACCCGACTGACACTGCACATTGAGACATGGCAGAATCAGAAACCGGCTTGAATGAGTGTTCCATTATTACAATACAATCTACATTAGACAACTTAAAAATTACTACTAGTATGAAAATATTACTTCTCACCTTCAACAGTAACAACCTATACAGACAATCACCCTTTTCAGCGACATCGACCCTCAAGAACAATTAATATTTATTTGTGACATAAACTCCACAGCTTCATCACTCAAATAGGAACAAATAGCAGAGTAGTGTGTGCGCTGTGCTCCAACTACTGCATGCCCTTGCTGTCTAACTGCAAACACGAGAAATACCAAATGGCGCATACTTCCCATCAGCCCATACTAACCGCTGTTACGCTAGTAGACAGGTTCTTTAACCCCTGCACCGCCTCGTTCATCTGGTTTACATTAGGCCGAAAGAAAACATGAGTGTGACATGTGTAACAGGTGGTAAGAGAGTTCACCAAATAAAGCTCTATCTGGAAAGAGTCGTGGCGAAGAAAGAGCAATATTTTCATTCCATGTTTAGAGCACTTCACTCGTCTCACAACCTAAGGGTCTCATGAAACATTCCTCAACCCTCTACAGCTTTCTCACCCACAAGATGAACATCAGGTTGAAACGCAAGACCTTTGTTCTCTCAAGTTTTTCTAAATGCGTTCACTGAAGGTACCGACCACCCTGACGTTCTACAACGGCAACGAGTTGAGAGAATTTTCAACATTCTAAAATTTTCATTATAATCAATGTGTGAGTCAGCAGACCAGATTACGAGAAACCTTATGGTCAACGCACTGACTCTTTCTTTTTTCTCCTCCGTAGGGGTTTCGGCGCCCACGAGAAATACGGGCCCCGCAACGAACTTGTGACGTCACACTAGTCGCTCTGTCCGCCGTACTTCGCGAACGCTAGGCTCCGTGCAGGGCCCACAGGGAATCAATGTCAATGAAAAGATCTTAGTTTTGCCGTGTACTTTCGAAAGTTTGCATTCATTTTAAATTCGCAGTTAAAAATTATTAAGCACGTCTGAAATAGTTACACGCTCCCTGCTGGAGACGGCTGCAGTGTCACATGCAGGCCGTGGCCTGTCTTTCTTGTGGCCCTCGATGTCCTTTACATGACGTCATCTGCATAACGCTACAGAAAAGGTAGAACTGGACTACCACTTATCAGCTTATCGGGCTCCACTTTCACGGCCACACACCTATACTCACGCTAGAATATGAGGAATAAGCAGTTGCTCATTTTCAGACGGGCAAACCACAAACCTGGTCGTCGCTAAAGCTTTTGCAGACTAGTATAAGGTAAGGATGAGGCAATAAATGGCCGTGGCATTACCGATGGAATTTTATTAAGATTTACCTCGATAATTAAGTGTAAAAGTTTAAGATTTAATCACAGTAGCCCTATGAGAACTAGAACCAAGTTTTTCTCTAATGCTAGTGCCGTGCTTTAAACGTTGTGCCAGATTTCTTAGTCAGTGCAGTAATAACACATATTATACGAATTTAGAAAGATGGTAACTTGAATTTAGAAAAGATTGCAATTCATTTTCAGATTTATGTTGACAAATTCTATGAAGTTTCTCCTACAAATTTATGGTCACCTCTTATCCCAGACCGCTCTAACATTAGGGTGACTGTAAGAAATAACCGTTTTTAATTCTTCTAGGAAAACTATGTGTTTTTAAGACAATAGGGCTCATAAAATTTGTGTTAATAGTGCCACACAACTGACTATACTGAGTTCCAATTCTATCACAGAAGTGGTCTTGTTTAAATTCAGAAGAAACTTCATGTTCGTCATACATTACGACCCACGTTTTGCAGTTATCCTGCGACTGTGTTAAAATTTCAGCGTACCTTGTGTAATAACAGAGTTCCTGCTGCGGGTGTACACAGATCACGTTCAGCCCACTCATCATGCTGAAATGTTTGACGCCAAGGTGAGTTTTGAGGCGACTGTACTCGTCTACGTTACCTGGCACTGTCCCGACTGAGGAATAGGTACAACAATACACAACAGGGAATTATTCTGCAAGGTTTTGTTTTCAATTTTTATAAGTTCCTCTGGCATTACAAAGTCAGCATTTTGTGGCGAAGTGAAACCGTTTCATATACAAAGCTGTGACAAAAATATCATTTATTTTCTGCGTTACGGGCGTGTATTATCTTTTCAGTCTCATATGAAACGAACTGTTATATCCTGTCCCATTTGTTGCACATTATTCCTTGCAGGTAACTGACTTTGTCTCAGATAAGCACGTAGTCTTTCATTTCTTCTGCACAGGATATGTGTCACTATCAGAAATTTTAGGTTTTCCGTGATTTCCCTAAAGTCGCTCCAGGAAAATGCCGGTATGGTACCTTTGAAAGGGCACGGCCGACTTCCTTCCCCGTCCTTCCCTAATCCGATGAGACCGATGACCTCGCTGTCCGGTCTCCTCCCCCAAACAACCCAACCCCAACCCCTCACTATCAGAAAAATATATTTCACTGTTACTAAGCTCTTCTTGCGTGAAATATGTTACGATGTGTAAACACACCTCTTATTACTTTTTAATAACGCAGATTTTAATTAGAGCTACCATTACGAAAGATGCTCGACACAAAACGAAACATTTCCGAACACTGTCAAACGTTCACCACCAAACGAGTTTATGGACGACTTATGTAGCGGGGGCAATCAAAAGTTTCCGTTCAAAGACCGTACTGTCCAGAATCGGAATGTCAATCAGGAAAAATAGCCGTAAGCATTGAGGCAAACATTCCACCGACGCACAACTTTGAAGAGACCCGTTTGGTAAAATACTATGTCCTGCTGCGTGAAGAAGTCCGTTACTGCCTGCTGCACATTCTCGCCCGACCCTTCAAGGCCTTCTTTGAGGGACACAAGGGATGGTAATCGCATGGGGAGGAATCGGGACTGTAGGGCGGGTGCTCTAATGTCTCCCACTTGAGCTGACGTTACTTCAGCTTTTGCGATATGGGGACGTGCGTTGTCATGAAGCAACAGCATCCCTTGTAACGCACCGTTCCACAACGCTGCTCCTGACAGACATGCTGCCCCATACACAATCTTCATAGTTCGATTGACGTCTACCGGTGTTTTTCCTTCGGCAGAAAAGAAAAGAATAACAGCACATTAGTCTTGTTTGGACACATTTCGTAATAACGTCGCCATAGTTCACCTTTCTGTATTAACCGCAAGTACGGCGAAAAGACAATAATACTACACTAATCCCTTGCCCACATATCAGTAATTATATACCCACATCGGAACTGCACTGCGCTGCATACTCACACATGCTGCAGCAACATTCTAGAACGGATATCTTTTGATCGTACCTTATAGAATGTCAAAACATAATCGTGTCAACATGGTAATTTTTTGCATTCCAAGAACAGTAATTTCACAACTTTATTTACATTGTGTATGCAATACAGCTGCAATTATTAGCACTTAGAACGGAACACACTTGTGACAGGCGCATATGGTTTACGTTTAAACCACTCGAGGCGCCTTATGGTTCAAGCTGGCTACGAGATTCTCATTCGGTATTTAGTCGTAGCACAGTGAAGGTGGCGAGCCTTACTGTGCCGATTTACACAACAAAACTTACTGCCATTCCAGATCCACACCGCTTCACCGGCGGATGTTCCAGGTAAGATCAAATACTCACCCCCCTCACAGACTAATGTTTCCGAACTCGCGCTATTGTGCCTCATGAGCAGATAATCCAATTTTTTATATTCTCTTACATGACGTTTTTAGTTACCTCCCTACGCTACAGCTTAATTCCTATTTTAATGAGTTTTTTAGGGGAATTTGGAGTGAAGAACTTTGTTCATAAGTTCACAACTACCATATAACTTGAAACTTCCTGGCAGATTAAAACTGTGTGCCCGACCGAGACTCGAACTCGGGACCTTTGCCTTTCGCGGGCAAGTGCTCTACCATCTGAGCTACCGAAGCACGACTCACGCCCGGCCTCACAGCTTTACTTCTGCCAGTATCTCGTCTCCTACCTTCCAAACTTTACAGAAGCTCTCCTGCGAACCTTGCAGAACTAGCACTCCTGAAAGAAAGGATATTGCGGAGACATGGCTTAGCCACAGCCTGGGGGATGTTTCCAGAATGAGATTTTCACTCTGCAGTGGAGTGTGCGCTGATATGAAACTTCCTGGCAGATTAAAACTGTGTGCCCGACCGAGACTCGAACTCGGGACCTTTGCCTTTCGCGGGCAAGTGCTAAGGTTCGCAGGAGAGCTTCTGTAAAGTTTGGAAGGTAGGAGACGAGATACTGGCAGAAGTAAAGCTGTGAGGCCGGGCGTGAGTCGTGCTTCGGTAGCTCAGATGGTAGAGCACTTGCCCGCGAAAGGCAAAGGTTCCGAGTTCGAGTCTCGGTCGGGCACACAGTTTTAATCTGCCAGGAAGTTTCATATAAGCGCACACTCCGCTGCAGAGTGAAAATCTCATTCTGGAACCATATAACTTATTTTTAAGCGTGGTTTCAGTTCCTCTTACTGTAGTACTCTGTCTTCATAAACTCCAGTTTACTCTTTCGAAATATTTTATGTACGTACATACATGTGTACTTCAAACAGCATCAATTTTGATCTCATTTATTATGGGCTATTCATTTTACCCCTGTTTCTTGGTTGACTGCTAGTTTAGGAAAATAGGTAGCTACTCCTTTTACAACCCTTTCATTAGTCGCACTCAACAAGTAACTCCTAGCGTATATTGGTTACTAACTATGGCTGTTTTTTAGAGTGCAATGGCTGTAAATGTGTCTAATAGAAGCAGACTAGTTATGCAAATGATGGAGCAGATGTTTTCTGAAGACTCTGACTCAGAAGTTGGCTCCGGTGATTCATATGTTCTGGACGAAAACGATCAGTCAGTGGTAGCACACGATGTTAGAAAAAAGAGATATTCCCCAACAGGCGGATGTTCCAACCATCTACTCACCTCCGAGGTTGATGTTCCTCAGGAGGCAATATAAAACGATGCTCCTATCTAAGTGTTAATAGTAAACAGCGATAAATTTACGTAAGAAAATGAAATTCTGCAAGTAACTATGAACGCTTTACACTATAAGAGAAGAAAATTAATTGAAACCGGGCATCTTATGCAGTTTGATCACCTCATGGTGCCCACATCGGTAGGATTATTTGTTTCTCCTATAATCACTTAATCTATAGCGCTCTATCTCACAAGTAGCAGTCCCTCCGCTTCTTATGATATCCATTTATTAACAGAGAAGATCAACGTAGATTTTCCTTGCAGCACATCTCTTCACATTTATACAGAAGTTACGTTAACAGTCGAAACACTAGCGCTAGCACTAGAATTCGCAATGTTTTTACCGTTCCGCCTTCGCATGGGGAATATGATCGTGAGGAGAACATCAAAAACATTAGGAAGTACTCTTAATTTGATTTTTCGTAACCAACTGTAGTGAAAATACATGACTTTCATCAGTTTCCGAACATCTAAATGAAAGCAAAATGTTGTTGTAAATGATAACTTCTCCACTTCATGAATGTCATAAAAGCTAAACTTCAGGTGGAAAACAAAGATCTCAATAGACACAACAAGCATGTTTCACTCGTAATTATTAACGAAAAACATATAATATTTTCTGATCGTCAATGAAATAAATACCCACTGAGGGTGACACAGTGGTACTGAAATAAGTTGGGGAAAACTAAGAAAACGTCTTTTCCAAAAACAAGCTGAAAATTGTCTAATAATTTTTTTCTGATTTTAGAGACTCACAAACTGAAGGATGATTTGAGCTATAGAAATGTCGTTTGTCAACGGCAGAAGTGACCGAAGTAATAAGCGACAGCACACAACGCTACCTCTCGTCGTAATGATGCAATGGTGCAGTACTGGTGATACCGAATTTGTGGCCGACAGCAGACGGGTTGCGATTACCGAGACATACTTTTTAAGTCAGGACCAGCTACAAAGTGCCAAACTAAACGCGCGCCGTTTGTGTGGGTTGCGTGCGGGCCAAAGTCTGGCCTTCCTCGGCCTTGCTCGATTTCTCTCGGAGGCACCGGGAACTGCGCAACATTCATTGAGCCCAACGATGAGGCATTTTTCGGGCGACACAACTCTCTTAATTTCGGCAGAATCGTTGTGTCAGTGCTGTTTACCTTTCGCTCTTTGTTCGTGGTTAGAGGGACACTCACAGGTCCAGTGCCCATTTTCACAAAAAGAGGCAGTATAGTGACCTATTGTCACAAGCGTTTAAAAATGAATGGGAATGACAGAATATATGTGAGTATTATGCAGTCGCATAAGCGATGGGTGCTGCAAATTTGCTGTGAAACGACATTAGAATACGATACAGAAAGAATTGAAAGATTTAGCTGACAATGAAAGAGAGAAAAATTACAGTGATCGACAGATGCAATTCATTGTTCTGTAAATCAACAAGCACTTAGTGCTAAATTTGCAGGAATGGAGCACATGAAGAAATAGGTGGTACGAATAGCAAAATTTCTTAAGTTATACGTATTATTCCACCAGCAGTAGTAACAGTTTGTGATGGAACCAAACGAACAATATGATGACTTTATACATTACTCTAAAGTACGTTGATTAATTCAAGGGGCATTCCTGTAAAGATTTTTCGATTTAAAACTCACTATTGTCGAATTGATAAAGAAAAAAGGAGTAAGTCAAAGAATGTTACAACAGCTAGAATTGACTGCAGGCCACCGATTTTATATGGACTTGACCACTCACATTAAAAAATTGCAAGGTGAGGTACAACTTCTTTCTGATTTGATGGGGACACATTTAAAAAGAAAATCGCATTGTAGAAGGGACACTGTCTAGCGAACACAGTCAATATCCCTGAGCTCACTGCCACTAAAGCAAACGCGAAGCCTGAAAATTTAGTTTTGGTCTTTAAAGAATTACAAGGAAGGTTTCCTAAACGTTTTGAAGACACTGTCAATCACTCTTACACCTATTTTCGAGCTACTTTCGATACCGTTTGCCGTTTCAGAAAAAAGAGTCACTGTGAATGTATAGATGTAGCTGACCGATTTGCAAGATAATTCTCATTTTACAAACAAATCCCTTTAACGCTAAAACTTTCCAGGACGCCGACATTGTTATTCTCAGGTAGAGATTCCACGCCTCCATAATGAGATTGCAAAAATGCTACAATATTTCGACCAACATATGTGTGTAAAGACTTTTTTTTCTATTGTGAAAACTAAATAAGTCAATTATGTGGCAACTTGAATGTGAAAATCTGTGAAATTTTCTGCGTCTGTCCACATGTCTACAGCTTGAACCAAATAAAAATTATATTATGTCTTCAGCGCCCCAAAAATAATGAAATAATACTGGAAATTTGTTTCGTTTCTTATCTAAGAGTTTGAGAAATGTGAAATATGAAACAAAGTCCTATACAGATCGACTGTATTACCATTTAAGTGTGGCACGTTCGCAGTGTTACCCCTCTTCCCCCTCCGCACGCTGCGGCAGCTTGGGGTGGCGATGGGGGAAATGTGATGCGAGGCTGAGAGCAGTGACACTCATGCCAGAGCGCGGCTAGCAAGCCGAATTCTTGGCCAGCCCTAGTTTAAGTTTTCCTTAGTTTTCCCTAATTCACTTCAGACAGATCGTGGGATGCTTTCTTCGATAAAGCAGAACTCACACGCAGTGATCGTGGCGCATCGATTTAGCCACTGGACCCACATTCAGGAGTCATAGTGCTCAAATCCCAGTCTGGTCCTTCTGTACTAGGTTCCACATAGAGGTTTCTCCTAGGCTCGCAACAGGATGGTTAAGCCAAACCCCCAGTCTCTGAGACACACAACGTACCACTGTGTCACACCTCGTGGTGGTTACTGAAGTGTGTCCAGAGGTTACGGTACTAGAGGAATGGCGTCATTGTGCAGTCTCCAGCTGAGGTGCCACAGGAGTGCCAAACCCTGACATAGCCGGCTGTCTGCATTCCTTTAGGTGCTGATGAAAACAACATTTTACTCGAAGCGTTTTCATTATCACATGCATTCATTTCCAAATTTCTCAACTTCGAATGAAGAAAATGCCAAGTAATCTAGAAAATTACGAACTATACTATGTTGAACGCAGGAGACTTCTGAGTTGGTAGCTTACATGGATGACCTTGTGTTCTCATCCATTTGCCGAAAACATTCCTTCCAGGCAAAGACTCACATTCACAGACTGACCATATATGCTGGAAATAACAAATTGACCCTCAACACAGAGAAAAAAAATAACAGAAAGACTGAGCTTTTCCGAACATAGGCGGAAAAAAGAGCATTCACTCCTTTTACACACGCTTACTGCCATAGTCTACGAGACCTATGTTCACAGTAGTAGTAATAAATGAAATATTGATTTTAGTGAGTGCACATTTCGATTTTTGTATTGTGTAAATTTTAACATTGTCGAAGTTATTGCAGTTATAGACTGTTCAGTCGCACTGATGTGACTCACCTGTCAAAAGCACTTTCCCAGTACAGAACATTGCGTAACGTGCAGGAAGGTAGTTAATGAGGTACTGGAAGGTACTGACAGGGATGTGGAGCCATGCCGACTCCAGTGCCGTGCCCAGGCGCGTACAGTCCTGTCGAGGCGGTACCATACATTCTGGATTAGGTTTAAATTGGGGGAGTTTGGCGGCACGAAAGTACAGTAAACTATCCTATTGCTATTTAAACCACATACACCTAAGGATAGATGCATAGGTATGTTGATTCACTACGCATTCCACAATGACGAGATCACCAAGGGAATGTCACCAAAAATTTCTCTAGAGTGTAGGCCACAATGCTCCGACGATTATTGTAGGGTGTTCGATTTCAGACGTTATATACCCTGTACATGCCAACGACCATCTGTCCGATGAATCATAAAGCGTGATCTATCCGAAAAGACAACCTGTCAGCACACATGTACACTCTTTGACATAAAACTTGACCGGCGGCCGGCCGCTTCAGAGGCTAAGTCCGCGCCGATCGCGACATGGGACAAAAAAACTGGCCAACTCGCTAATTCTCTAAGTCCGGTTATCTGCACAATCTGGCAACACTGTAGACTGCGGCACTTCCTGGAGGAAAACTTGTCCCATGATAGAGAAACTCTAGGCTGATTACGCCTGTGGTCTAGCGGTAGCGTGCGTTGTTTCTGTTCATAATGGCAGTGGATCGAGAGCAGCTGGCATAAAATATTTTTATAGCCTCTTCTGTCTGAATGCTGAAGACGTGAATGTAATGGTAGCGCAGATTCAATCCATTTCGCTTTGTGACACACCGATATCAAAATTTTATCCAGTAACGATTTTGCGGCAGATTTCCTGCAGACTGTCCTCCTCTGGACGCCGTATGCGGCAAAGCTCCGGGATCCATTTGCTGGCTACTGGCAGCGGCCGTGGCGACAGCAGCGGCGCTGCACTCCCCCGTTCTTTATCGAAAGCGCCTGCTACCGCTCATCGCTTTTGATGATTTAAAACGCTTTATTATTAAATGTTGCTCCACAGAAAATTTCTACAATTTCCATTCACGCTCAAAAGCAACGGAGACAGACGCCCTGATTAGTAGGCGGGTATTATATTACATTAATCGGCAAGAGCTGAGTATGGCCCGAAATTAATTTTATAGACTGGGACGAAATTAAACCACCTCACTACATTCGATGAATTTATAAATGCTTCATACCTCGTTTCTTTTCCTTTCAAACTCAATTATTTGTGCAACTTTTGGTCAATGTTTGGATGTTTTCGTCAAGCCAGAGTGAGCGTCTGTGGTGTAAAGTGTATTACAGTTCTTGTTTCATTCCTTATGGTAAGTCTATGCGATAAACTGTGTGAATACCTTGCAATGCATGCTCTGTAGCAGTGCAGGAACACTGCACATTTGGAGTTCCATGTATGGGTTCATGAAGTATTTATTGTTGATCGGAAGTGATAGTTAAGGTCATCAGATTTAAACCAGAAAAATTTGTCGTTTTGAAGGTTTCAGAGAACGGAAAGGAATTGCTAACGCCAGTGTTAGAAAACGTCTACAGTTAAAAGCTATTGCAAAAATTTAGAAGAAGGGAACTATATTAATGAACATGTGCACTTCATAAACAACCTTCTGACATGTTAGACCTATATGACGAACAAAGCTCAAATTTATATCTTTGACAGTCGGTTTGAATCTTTTCAGGGTCTATTTTACAGTGAAGCACCTTGGAATTTGCAAAGCAGAAATCCATGATATTAACTTAATTTACTAAGTCGAAATCGGACGAAGATTGATGTTTAAAAGGCATTCTTCAGATTTCGCACAAGAAATTTTTACTAGCAGTTTGCAACTCCATTAATTAAAATGGAAAATAAAAGGTTGTAGTCAGCGGCTTCTACCGTGATTCGAACTGCTATGTCTTATAGTACAAGCACTGCAACGCACAAGGGAACCTTTGAGCTAACGACACACTGGCGGCCAGAGGCGGAATATAGTCACTGCGATGTTGCCTGAGCCTCAAAACGCAACCTTAAACACACGAACAGAGGAGGTGGAGATTACTGTTTTAACGTCCCGTCGACAACGATGTCATTAGAGACGGAGCACAAGCTCGGATTAGGGAAGGATGGGGAAGGAAATCGGCCGTGCCCTTCCTAAGGAACCATCCCGGCATTTGCCTGAAGCGATTTAGGGAAATCATTGAAAACCTAAATCAGGATGGCCGGGCGCGGGATTGCACCGTCGTCCTCCCGAATGCACACACAAACAGGTGTTACTTATGTGAAGAACGCCGTTCTTGGAGTCCAGAAATTAAATATACTTTCTAATTGTGTCATCTTGCAGTGGATTATATCGTACGAGTCTTCGATGTGGAAAACGAATGTCAAGTGAATTTAGCGAGGTAACGCCGACCTACACCCGGAAGTAAATGCACTATCAGAGTGTTGACAAATACTTGCTACGACGCTGCCATTTCTAGGCTCTCTGACGAGGCAGCTCTTCAGCGAAATGCTTGCCGTGATTCTCCGATACGGTTCTTCAGAGTGGAGACGCGCGCGCACGTTTGGTTTTTATGCGGCGTTCTCCCCTGATGGTTTCTGACGTCGCCTTGTGGGCTATGTATACATATGAGACATTCAATTATCATTAATCCAGAATGATACAAGTTTCAGCTTCCGGCGTGGAAGAAGGCTGTTGACGCCGACATTATATCATTTCAAAGTAGGAAAAGCAAAACGGATCATTCAATGTTTCTCATTCAACATAAAGCATGTGAGATAATTTTACGCAACGTTCATAATCATCTAAAAATACAAACGAAGTAAAAATACACCGGAAGCTTATTCGAATTGAATATAACGCTTTGCACCTCGATGTCGAATTTGTCCACTTGCAATCTTTTGCAGCATACACATAGAATGTCATGATTACCACGAGAATGAAGAAATATGTTGGTAAGGATGGAAGCAAGAAGAGACGCAGTCAACAAATATTCTATTCCTCATGGCATTCATTTCATCTGACACGTAAGAAGAGGTAAAGCGGGAATTTACTTTCGTTAACACGAAAGATATGCCGCACATATTGATAACGAGGAAGTCTGCGTCTTCATACGTTTCCTCCTTGAAATCTGTATGCTCTATCATATACTAAGTAGCCCGATCATTGTTTCAGTAATGTTACCCTCTTGTTTGACCCCGTAACGATGAACAGATTCCAAATGCATGTCTCCCTTCCTGGGTTGTTTTTTGTGTTTTATTGCTTGGAATTCCTGAAGCAGACCACTGTGCCTTCCCCCCTCGTGGGTTAGGTCTCAAAACTAAACCGCTTTGTATCCAATGGCATAATTTATTCAGACAGCATCAGCATAAGACTATCAAACAAAGCCTTCCATTTACAGTTGCAGCACTCTAACCAGCACTGACCAAAGTGTAATCCACGGTCATGGTCCTAAATTACCAGCTGTCTGCTACTGTGGCAAAGTCCGTACTACACTTTCGATTCCGCAGCACCATTTTATCTGGTAACACTGTGTAGTTGCACAGTTGTGCTACCAGGTCTGTCCTCACACTGTCAACTTTATGTATCTCACTTCTCCTGTAGCGTAGATCACGAGGAGCCGAAGTAAATGAGTGTATTCTGCATGACGTAACATTCAGTATTCCCTTCTTTCATAGCCACTCTTCATGTGCATCGATACCAAATAGGAATGCGAAAACTCTTGCGAGTGAGAGAATGACAATAACAATCGTAACAAGAACAAGCAAATAATGATTGATGTTTATTCCAACGCAGAACGAGAATGGCTTTAAATATAAAAATCTGTATCTATATCTATATCCATATCTATTGATCTTTGAGTTGGCACAATGCAAATATATTCTTAGCATTTAGTTACTGAATTTAGTTCTGGATGTTTGCAGAGAAAAGGAAAAGTCGGTACTTTTCGCTAGTGTAATATAATGTGAACCAGCAACTATCCTTTCCTTAGAACACGACTCAAGCAGGCCCTCAAGTAGGTAGCAAGGCACTGCTGCATTCTGTTCCCTGACATTGCTCTGATGACGGTTAATGCAGATAGTTCCGATTATGAAATACAAAACGTATTGCAGGTTAGTTCCTAGGATAGTAACATTAAATTTGCGTTGTAGACGGCACATGAACGTGACGACTGTCCATATTACTCATCAATATAAAAAGACAATATTTTGGGAATTTAGCAGGATTACTCAAAATGAATTCTGAAATTGGGTGACTGACTGCACAGGTGCTAAATGTCGTCAAGAGTATACGCTGTCCTAATCGCATTAGGAATATGAAGATCGTCTTCGACAGCTCGCAACTTTCACATTGCTATCTCCACCCTACTCCAGACAGCCCTCGGTGGAGTTGCACTACGTTGCCGATGTTATGGAAGGCCTTCAAACCGACAACAGACCACATATTGAAAAATACAAGCGAATTCTCTTGCAGCGTAAGCTTATTGTAACTAATCTAAAAATTATTGGAGAGGAACATTGTCCTATTCAAAAAAAGTAAAATGTTACACACTGTTGACGTCAAACGGACATTATCTATGTCCTGTCTTGTGTCCTACTCATCTATAATATCAAGTGTACTATGAAAATGATTATATATAATGGATGATAGGGTAATGCATTGATACCAGATGGTGGGGGCCGGTCGGTGTGGCCGGGCGGTTCGAGGCGCTTCAGTCTGGAACCGCGTGACCGCTACGGTCGCAGGTTCGAATCCTGCCTCGGGCATGGATGTGAGTGATGTCCTTAGGTTAGTTAGGTTTAAGTAGTTCTACGTTCTAGGGGACTGATGACCTTAGAAGTTAAGTCCCATAGCGCTCAGAGCCATTTGAACCATTTGAACTATTTAACACAAAATGACATTAAAAATTAAAGTTATTCACGAGCAGCTAGTTGAGAATATGTATGAACATTAAATGACACGACGAACTGAAATAATATGACGAAGAGTTTAGCGCTCACTGGGAATAGAGCCCCACACATATCGTTGTTGACTACACGCAAAGAGACGTCAGCTACCGAATTTTTCTCCACCAGCTGCTCAGAATAGCATCTTGAACTTACAGTCATCTCGCAAATAGTTCTGTGTCTCACTGGGAGTTAAAAACGTCAGATATCGTTAGTGTTGACAACGAATGAAAATACATTAAAAATCAAAATTATTATCCACCAGCAGATAGGTGTTCTCATGATAGAGCTTGATAATACATAATTAAATCTTTAGTGCCGGGCCAGGATTCGATCCCATTCATGGGTAATATGTGAAGGTGTTGAGGAATCTGCAGTTTTGAACAAACAACAAATTGTAGCCGAGCTGTATTGCCACGAAGGGATCAAATTCCGCGTTAAGGGCGGTCTGAGTTGCATTCCCAGCTTAGAACCAATTTTATCGACATACAGAAGCTCAAATAAAAGATGGAATAAGTGTCCTGTGACCATACATAGCGTTTGTGTCGTCACTTGAAATAAATAACTAGTATAAGAAAGGTTACTGGTGATAGAGTTTCTACATGTCGCCACTCCAGACTTTATTGTGGTTCAACCTACCGTCTACTTGGTAAAGAAGGAATATCATCTTTAATGTGAATTTTCAAACCACGCAGCCATTATATCTCCTTCACTTGGTGTAGCCAGGAGAGAATGGAATCTGTCTCTCCCTATCTTAAATCATTGACGGAAGTGGGAATCGAACCCAGACCATAGGTATAACAACCTACCATCCGTCCAACAGACCACGAAATCCTCTTCTCTGCGAGTCATTTTTCTATCGTAACGCAGTTGCGCCACACTGGATGAGAATTCTGACACACAGGCTCCCTGTAGTAATTTGCAGCATGTTCAGTAAATTAATTTACTTGGTTGACCGAATCACCATGAACTAGCTGCCTCGGCTACCCAGTGCATACATTCGACTATTTTGTAATCACAGAAATAAAATCACGTAACTGCCACCTACACACAACTGCCAACAATGTAGGATGCAGAAGTTTAAATAGGAAGTGTTCCTTTCCACTTGAGCTATTCTATTGCGCTATCTGTTACTAGAAAACGTCGTTCAGTCCAAAAGAAAAGCTGTAACTGTTTGTCTCTCAGAAGTCAAGACCTGGCCATATGCATAATCTCACAGTGCTGTGGAATCCAAAAGTTCTGGAGGAATAGTTGCCGAGCTCTGGAGCTGCTGTAGCTACGTGTCAGCTTGCAGCATAGATAAGATGTCGCGAGTTCGAATACATTCAGTGCTACATTTTTTAAAACGCAATTATGCTCTCTGCTGAAGGTATCAATCTAATGGAACTTTGAACATAATTCCCTTCACTTCTCAACCCAAAGTAGTCGCATGTGGAAAAAGGGCTAACTACTGTGACATGTTGTTCTATTCAGGTTTAATAGACAGCAGGCAGCAGATGCATCTCGAAGATGTGCAGGGAGAGCGCATCGTGCCATAATATGTCAGAAAAGTATTTTCTACATTAGTCGTCGTGTGGTAGTGATATTTTATTCTTCTTCAAACTTTGTTTGACATCTTTAACGCAGAACAAGTTTTCTACATGCATGTAATCAATAAACTGCATGTGCATTGTCAGACTGTCATAGGTAACATCAGAGAATTCGCATATATCGTTGATGATTAATTTCTCTCTCATGTTTACTATTGTTTTAACAACACTAAAGGAAACCTTACGAAAATTGTGCACTGTATTATAAGAAATGAAATAAAACTAACCATGATAACCTTACGACGAAAGTATCTGTACACAAGCATGCCTCTATCGACACGAATTAGTAAAATACTACTCACTTAGATTTTGATTGGGTCTGTGTTTAATTGGTATGCTGTGTCATACTCAAGAGGTATGCAAATGTGGCATTTCATAAATATAGTTACGTATTCCTAGAAACCCAAAATTCGCTTGTCAGCAGCGGAAAGAGGCCTTACCTGTTGTGCAGCATTGTAAGTTTTTCAACATTGCACTATGAGCTGAAAGCATTTTCTTGCGATTTCCTTATTGATGTTTGATCTGACTGCTTGTAGCTCTTTCACAGAAGGGATAAAAACCTTACAGTCAGTGAGACTGGAATTGCGAACCGTAACAGACGCTTTTTCACAGGTCAGCACGTTACCACAGAGCTGGCGAGGAGGTATGGGTTTTAGCTTCCTATTACGAGGGCAATAGTAACTAGAACTCGTAAACCGCTATTTGAAGGTCGAGATTAGTTGCGGTTTCCACCTGCAACGACTTTCCTGGGCTGAAAACCGTAAATTTTCAATCTTTTGTTACCCTGCAAGCGATAATAACTCAGATTATTCAATGGAAATGACAGGTAAAATCAAGTGAACTTTGAGGCTTAATTCCGTGCACCAGGAAGTAACTCGTCGATCACAGAGTTGCCAAACATACTATGCCTTGTTGCCAAATCTCAGTTACAGTACCAGCAGGAAGAAGACGAACCGATGTCTGGGAAGTCACCATAGCTGGTGTCTCCAAGTCGCGGCTGCTACGGCCTGGAATACGTAATGCGTCTGATTCGCTTTCTGTAACTAGGTTTAGGGACTGGAGCGTAGTTACTAATAATACTCAGAACTGACTGCAAACTGAGCATCATAAATCAGTAACTCTCATTGTTGTTTTTATATTTCTTTCGTACGTGTACTCAAAACTAAGAAAGTCATTCACAGGCGTTTTCGTGCCTCACCGATAGTCGAGCACAACATACAAATAAAAATAAAAAAGAATGTGTGTGTGTATGTGTGTTTGTGTGTGTGTGTGAGAGAGAGAGAGAGAGAGAGAGAAATAAAAAGCAATGAGAGAGAGTGTAAAAAATTGTTGTAAAGAAATTGAATCATGGTATTTAAAGAAATCTTTCATTAAAATGACACGTTCCACATCATTACGAAATGTCGTATTCATGATCTATGGAACAAGAGTTAATCTAATGTAATCTAATCTAATCTAATCACATCATATTGATGATTAGCCGTGAAGAGTCATGAATTACCAAAATTTTGGCCAATACCAGTAACCAAATCTAAACTTGAAAATAAAAGACGACAATTTTTGTATTAAACCGTGACTCCTATCAAGACCCTTTCGTCCCTGTTATCTAACCACGAAAGATGTCTGATATACCTCCATTCTGAAGTAACAAAGTGTGCATGCATTTAAAGATGAAGTGAATGATGTGAAGTTCTGTGACGGAGATACGAACCCAACACGTAATCCGATTGTTAACTAAGAAAAATCAAATGTTACGTATCGGTTTTTCTTTCGAGCCGCTAGGTGTCTGATTCTAAAATAAGGATACAAACTTTTGTGCCTAAGCGACAATCGAACTGCACACCTACCGTGCATCCACGAATATAGCTTAAGTATCAGTTGCTTACTCATGAACAGTAAGATGTGTGCGTGTTTGACCAGAAATAACGACACCTGTTGCGATTGTTGGAAACACATGAACAGACATTGAAATTGCGCGTTAATTTTCACTAGCAGGTGCGTGTGCACTTGATAAAGCTAGAAATGAAATTATGAATATTTTTGTACTGGATCAGGTTTCAGACCCACATACTTACCTTTGGAGGAGACCTAGAGAAGATTGCAGTCTTGGGAAAAGGAACGAAATGACTGAACTATACTGTTCCGAGAGATTCAGATCCTCGAAAGAGGAGATACGAATTCGAATCACAGTCCAGCACCAAATTTTTAAACGTCTCTAGTTCAATCAAGTACAAGTAAAATAAGAGCCCTGTCCCTTTAAATGGCTATCGGTTCATCAAATAAAATAAAATTTTCTAATGTAAGTAAGCTTACTGGCGACTGTATTTCTGTTTACCATGACTTCCGCTGTGTCATTTCCCAACGTAAACTGGCTCTGCCCAGTTGGTAATGAAGGAACGTGATGTTTAATGCGGATTCTGGATTATAACGTCTTTCTCTTGAGGTTACCAGAGGTAAAATAAATCTGTTTGTGCCTCTTAAAAGTAAATGCCTGAACCCACGCATTGCACCTGTGATAGCTCGTTCCACCATACCATTGTGGCGACATTACCCAGCCCCAAGAGTGTGCTGTAACGGATGATGTGCTTAGCTTACAAAATTAGTCACGGTGGAAAAAATGCGAGTCTATTAAATGGTCAAGTAGAAGCAAGCCTCTGACGCAGAGATTATGCTATTCTCATGTCAACAGGATGTAAAGACTCTTCTAGGCATCATAGGCTGGATGTGAAGCCATTTTGATTTTTCACAAATTCAGCAAATTTCTTAAGTCGAGAAAATCCACTGTGAAGTGTGAAGTTGCCGTTAACCATAGCGTTCGAAGTATTCATAGTATTGTATACGTGTGTGTAAACGCCTTCCAATGACCACTCAAGAAAGACAAGGATACACAGTCTAGCTCCAATATTATAAATACGCCTCAGTTTGTGGATGAACTCAGACTTAGGTTGATAATAATTGTGAAAATTTAGCAATGGTGTTAAACTCGTTTTCAACCAATGATTCCCACAGCTACAGGGATACTACTTGTGATACCTCTTAGACAAAATACTTAAGCAGTGTTATCAGACGAAAAGATCAACCTGACACAAACTGTGGGAAGTTTGTTTTACAACCTTCGTACCTGGATATTCAGCTTTTTCCTATTTGAGATATCTGTGAACGTTGCTGCTTAAGACGATTTAAGCAGAAACTAAATTCCCTCAGCTTCGACAATGTTTAAAGAAATCGTCTTATTGGCACTAAATCGTGGTTTGTGAATTGTTTACCGGCCGTACTCTGCCGTATTTTGCCGGTTGGAAGGCAAAAGCTTACTGACAAATTTCACACAGAAATTACTGTTACAGTGTACTTATGGAGCCAAATGAGTGAATTGCGTATTTTCCGGTGAGAAAGAGCACTGGCAAACAGTCTTCGCTACATTAGGTTATTTAAACTGGTGTCACTCTGAGCTAGAATTTATGGTCAGCGACTAAGGTCAGCGTTTCGGATGCGAGTTTTGCGACTGTGAAATACTTTCCTACATTATAGAAGCGAATATTAAATTTGAACTAATATTGCGAAAATTTTGTACTTGGACAGCTTAGAATGAAAATACTTCTGTTTATTTCAAAGGGAAACAATAGATTTTCTAAAACACTGTCTGTCATACACAACTTGAAACAGGTCATGTCGACCAAATCATGTTGAAGAACTAACAGCAACGTATATCGGAAGGCAGTAAGATCTCTTGCCTTTTGGTTTGTCAGTACTCGATAGCCATTTCTAGGCGAAAGTAAATGAAGAAAGGCAGTGCGTTTTTGTTACCAAGTAACGTCTTCGTCAATTACTTTGGTTTTAAAGTAATCTACGAGTAATTGCTGGTGTTTGATATTAACATGAAAAGGATTCCGTAGACAGGGAAAGAACCTATTCTTGGGAAACTACATCTATAGTGACCAAAAGGCATTAAATGACGTTCAAGCACTTGTGTTACAGCAGCGGTATGAATAAAATGATATTAATAATAACAGTAATAATCGAATTATCCGGTAACTTCACACTTCACAGTGGACTTTCTCGACTTAAGAAATTTGCTGAATTTGTGAAAAATCAAAATGGCTTCACATCCAGCCTATGATGCCTAGAAGAGTCTTTACATCCTGCTGACATGAGAATAGCATAATCTCTGCGTCAGAGGCTTGCTTCTACTTGACCATTTAAAAGACTCGCATTTTTTCCACCGTGACTAATTTTGTAAGCTAAGCACATCATCCGTTACAGCACACTCTTGGGGCTGGGTAATGTCGCCACAATGGTATGGTGGAACGAGCTATCACAGGTGCAATGCGTGGGTTCAGGCATTTACTTTTAAGAGGCACAAACAGATTTATTTTACCTCTGGTAACCTCAAGAGAAAGACGTTATAATCCAGAATCCGCATTAAACATCACGTTCCTTCATTACCAACTGGGCAGAGCCGGTTTACGTTGGGAAATGACACAGCGGAAGTCATGGTAAACAGAAATACAGTCGCCAGTAAGCTTACTTACATTAGAAAATTTTATTTTATTTGATGAACCGATAGCCATTTAAAGGGACAGGGCTCATGTTTTACTTGTACTTGATTGAACTAGAAACGTTTAAAAATTTGGTGCTGGACTGTGATTCGAATTCGTATCTCCTCTTTCGAGGATCTGAATCTCTCGGAACAGTATAGTTCAGTCATATCGTGCCTTTTCCCAAGACTGCAATCTTCTCTAGGTCTCCTTCAAAGGTAAGTATGTGGGTCTGAAACCTGATCCAGTACAAAAATATTCATAATTTCATTTCTAGCATTATCAAGTGCACACCCACCTGCTAGTGAAAATTAACGCGCAATTTCAATGTCTGTTCATGTGTTTCCAACAATCGCAACAGGTGTCGTTATTTCTGGTCAAACACGCACACATCTTACTGTTCATGAGTAAGCAACTGATACTTAAGCTATATTCGTGGATGCACGGTAGGTGTGCAGTTCGATTGTCGCTTAGGCACAAAAGTTTGTATCCTTATTTTAGATTCAGACACCTAGCGGCTCGTAAGAAAAACCGATACGTAACGTTTGATTTTTCTTAGTTAACAATCGGATTACGTGTTGGGTTCGTATCTCCGTCACAGAACTTCACATCATTCACTTCATCTTTAAATGCATGCACACTTTGTTACTTCAGAATGGAGGTATATCAGACATCTTTCGTGGTTAGATAACAGGGACGAAAGGGTCTTGATAGGAGTCACGGTTTAATACAAAAATTGTCGTCTTTTATTTTCAAGTTTAGATTTGGTTACTGGTATTGGCCAAAATTTTGGTAATTCATGACTCTTCACGGCTAATCATCAATATGATGTGATTAGATTAGATTAGATTACATTAGATTAACTCTTGTTCCATAGATCATGAATACGACATTTCGTAATGATGTGGAACGTGTCATTTTAATGAAAGATTTCTTTAAATACCATGATTCAATTTCTTTACAACAATTTTTTACACTCTCTCTCATTGCTTTTTATTTCTCTCTCTCTCTCTCTCTCTCACACACACACACACAAACACACATACACACACACATTCTTTTTTATTTTTATTTGTATGTTGTGCTCGACTATCGGTGAGGCTCGAAAACGCCTGTGAATGACTTTCTTAGTTTTGAGTACACTTACGAAAGAAATATAAAAACAACAATGAGAGTTACTGATTTATGATGCTCAGTTTGCAGTCAGTTCTGAGTATTATTAGTAACTACGCTCAAGTCCCTAAACCTAGTTACAGAAAGCGAATCAGACGCATTACGTATTCCAGGCCGTAGCAGCCGCGACTTGGAGACACCAGCTATGGTGACTTCCCAGACATCGGTTCGTCTTCTTCCTGCTGGTACTGTAACTGAGATTTGGCAACAAGGCATAGTATGTTTGGCAACTCTGTGATCGACGAGTTACTTCCTGGTGTGCACGGAATTAAGCCTCAAAGTTCACTTGATTTTACCTGTCATTTCCATTGAATAATCTGAGTTATTATCGCTTGCAGGGTAACAAAAGATTGAAAATTTACGGTTTTCAGCCCAGGAAAGTCGTTGCAGGTGGAAACCGCAACTAATCTCGACCTTCAAATAGCGGTTTACGAGTTCTAGTTACTATTGCCCTCGTAATAGGAAGCTAAAACCCATACCTCCTCGCCAGCTCTGTGGTAACGTGCTAACCTGTGAAAAAGCGTCTGTTACGGTTCGCAATTCCAGTCTCACTGACTGTAACGTTTTTATCCCTTCTGTGAAAGAGCTACAAGCAGTCAGATCAAACATCAATAAGGAAATCGCAAGAAAATGCTTTCAGCTCATAGTGCAATGTTGAAAAACTTACAATGCTGCACAACAGGTAAGGCCTCTTTCCGCTGCTGACAAGCGAATTTTGGGTTTCTAGGAATACGTAACTATATTTATGAAATGCCACATTTGCATACCTCTTGAGTATGACACAGCATACCAATTAAACACAGACCCAATCAAAATCTAAGTGAGTAGTATTTTACTAATTCGTGTCGATAGAGGCATGCTTGTGTACAGATACTTTCGTCGTAAGGTTATCATGGTTAGTTTTATTTCATTTCTTATAATACAGTGCACAATTTTCGTAAGGTTTCCTTTAGTGTTGTTAAAACAATAGTAAACATGAGAGAGAAATTAATCATCAACGATATATGCGAATTCTCTGATGTTACCTATGACAGTCTGACAATGCACATGCAGTTTATTGATTACATGCATGTAGAAAACTTGTTCTGCGTTAAAGCTGTCAAACAAAGTTTGAAGAAGAATAAAATATCACTACCACACGACGGCTAATGTAGAAAATACTTTTCTGACATATTATGGCACGATGCGCTCTCCCTGCACATCTTCGAGATGCATCTGCTGCCTGCTGTCTATTAAACCTGAATAGAACAACATGTCACAGTAGTTAGCCCTTTTTCCACATGCGACTACTTTGGGTTGAGAAGTGAAGGGAATTATGTTCAAAGTTCCATTAGATTGATACCTTCAGCAGAGAGCATAATTGCGTTTTAAAAAATGTAGCACTGAATGTATTCGAACTCGCGACATCTTATCTATGCTGCAAGCTGACACGTAGCTACAGCAGCTCCAGAGCTCGGCAACTATTCCTCCAGAACTTTTGGATTCCACAGCACTGTGAGATTATGCATATGGCCAGGTCTTGACTTCTGAGAGACAAACAGTTACAGCTTTTCTTTTGGACTGAACGACGTTTTCTAGTAACAGATAGCGCAATAGAATAGCTCAAGTGGAAAGGAACACTTCCTATTTAAACTTCTGCATCCTACATTGTTGGCAGTTGTGTGTAGGTGGCAGTTACGTGATTTTATTTCTGTGATTACAAAATAGTCGAATGTATGCACTGGGTAGCCGAGGCAGCTAGTTCATGGTGATTCGGTCAACCAAGTAAATTAATTTACTGAACATGCTGCAAATTACTACAGGGAGCCTGTGTGTCAGAATTCTCATCCAGTGTGGCGCAACTGCGTTACGATAGAAAAATGACTCGCAGAGAAGAGGATTTCGTGGTCTGTTGGACGGATGGTAGGTTGTTATACCTATGGTCTGGGTTCGATTCCCACTTCCGTCAATGATTTTAGATAGGGAGAGACAGATTCCATTCTCTCCTGGCTACACCAAGTAAAGGAGATATAATGGCTGCGTGGTTTGAAAATTCACATTAAAGGTGATATTCCTTCTTTACCAAGTAGACGGTAGGTTGAACCACAATAAAGTCTGGAGTGGCGACATGTAGAAACTCTATCACCAGTAACCTTTCTTATACTAGTTATTTATTTCAAGTGACGACACAAACGCTATGTATGGTCACAGGACACTTATTCCATCTTTTATTTGAGCTTCTGTATGTCGATAAAATTGGTTCTAAACTGGGAATGCAACTCAGACCGCCCTTAACGCGGAATTTGATCCCTTCGTGGCAATACAGCTCGGCTACAATTTGTTGTTTGTTCAAAACTGCAGATTCCTCAACACCTTCACATATTACGCGTGAATGGGATCGAGTCCTGGCCCGGCACTAAAGATTTAATTATGTATTATCAAGCTCTATCATGAGAACACCTATCTGCTGGTGGATAATAATTTTGATTTTTAATGTATTTTCATTCGTTGTCAACACTAACGATATCTGACGTTTTTAACTCCCAGTGAGACACAGAACTATTTGCGAGATGACTGTAAGTTCAAGATGCTATTCTGAGCAGCTGGTGGAGAAAAATTCGGTAGCTGACGTCTCTTTGCGTGTAGTCAACAACGATATGTGTGGGGCTCTATTCCCAGTGAGCGCTGAACTCTTCGTCATATTATTTCAGTTCGTCGTGTCATTTAATGTTCATACATATTCTCAACTAGCTGCTCGTGAATAACTTTAATTTTTAATGTCATTTTGTGTTAAATAGTTCAAATGGTTCAAATGGCTCTGAGCACTATGGGACTTAACTTCTAAGGTCATCAGTCCCCTAGAACTTAGAACTACTTAAACCTAACTAACCTAAGGACATAACTCACATCCATGCCCGAGGCAGGATTCGAACCTGCAACCGTAGCGGTCACGCGGTTCCAGACTGAAGCGCCTCGAACCGCCCGGCCACACCGACCGGCCCCCACCATCTGGTATCAATGCATTACCCTATCATCCATTATATATAATCATTTTCATAGTACACTTGATATTATAGATGAGTAGGACACAAGACAGGACATAGATAATGTCCGTTTGACGTCAACAGTGTGTAACATTTTACCTTTTTTGAATAGGACAATGTTCCTCTCCAGTAATTTTTAGATTAGTTACAATAAGCTTACGCTGCAAGAGAATTCGCTTGTATTTTTCAATATGTGGTCTGTTGTCGGTTTGAAGGCCTTCCATAACATCGGCAACGTAGTGCAACTCCACCGAGGGCTGTCTGGAGTAGGGTGGAGATAGCAATGTGAAAGTTGCGAGCTGTCGAAGACGATCTTCATATTCCTAATGCGATTAGGACATCGTATACTCTTGACGACGTTTAGCACCTGTGCAGTCAATCACCCAATTTCAGAATTCATTTTGAGTAATCCTGCTAAATTCCCAAAATATTGTCTTTTTATATTGATGAGTAATATGGACAGTCGTCACGTTCATGTGCCGTCTACAACGCAAATTTAATGTTACTATCCTAGGAACTAACCTGCAATACGTTTTGTATTTCATAATCGGAACTATCTGCATTAAACGTCATCAGAGCAATGTCAGGGAACAGAATGCAGCAGTGCCTTGCTACCTACTTGAGGGCCTGCTTGAGTCGTGTTCTAAGGAAAGGATAGTTGCTGGTTCACATTATATTACACTAGCGAAAAGTACCGACTTTTCCTTTTCTCTGCAAACATCCAGAACTAAATTCAGTAACTAAATGCTAAGAATATATTTGCATTGTGCCAACTCAAAGATCAATAGATATGGATATAGATATAGATACAGATTTTTATATTTAAAGCCATTCTCGTTCTGCGTTGGAATAAACATCAATCATTATTTGCTTGTTCTTGTTACGATTGTTATTGTCATTCTCTCACTCGCAAGAGTTTTCGCATTCCTATTTGGTATCGATGCACATGAAGAGTGGCTATGAAAGAAGGGAATACTGAATGTTACGTCATGCAGAATACACTCATTTACTTCGGCTCCTCGTGATCTACGCTACAGGAGAAGTGAGATACATAAAGTTGACAGTGTGAGGACAGACCTGGTAGCACAACTGTGCAACTACACAGTGTTACCAGATAAAATGGTGCTGCGGAATCGAAAGTGTAGTACGGACTTTGCCACAGTAGCAGACAGCTGGTAATTTAGGACCATGACCGTGGATTACACTTTGGTCAGTGCTGGTTAGAGTGCTGCAACTGTAAATGGAAGGCTTTGTTTGATAGTCTTATGCTGATGCTGTCTGAATAAATTATGCCATTGGATACAAAGCGGTTTAGTTTTGAGACCTAACCCACGAGGGGGGAAGGCACAGTGGTCTGCTTCAGGAATTCCAAGCAATAAAACACAAAAAACAACCCAGGAAGGGAGACATGCATTTGGAATCTGTTCATCGTTACGGGGTCAAACAAGAGGGTAACATTACTGAAACAATGATCGGGCTACTTAGTATATGATAGAGCATACAGATTTCAAGGAGGAAACGTATGAAGACGCAGACTTCCTCGTTATCAATATGTGCGGCATATCTTTCGTGTTAACGAAAGTAAATTCCCGCTTTACCTCTTCTTACGTGTCAGATGAAATGAATGCCATGAGGAATAGAATATTTGTTGACTGCGTCTCTTCTTGCTTCCATCCTTACCAACATATTTCTTCATTCTCATGGTAATCATGACATTCTATGTGTATGCTGCAAAAGATTGCAAGTGGACAAATTCGACATCGAGGTGCAAAGCGTTATATTCAATTCGAATAAGCTTCCGGTGTATTTTTACTTCGTTTGTATTTTTAGATGATTATGAACGTTGCGTAAAATTATCTCACATGCTTTATGTTGAATGAGAAACATTGAATGATCCGTTTTGCTTTTCCTACTTTGAAATGATATAATGTCGGCGTCAACAGCCTTCTTCCACGCCGGAAGCTGAAACTTGTATCATTCTGGATTAATGATAATTGAATGTCTCATATGTATACATAGCCCACAAGGCGACGTCAGAAACCATCAGGGGAGAACGCCGCATAAAAACCAAACGTGCGCGCGCGTCTCCACTCTGAAGAACCGTATCGGAGAATCACGGCAAGCATTTCGCTGAAGAGCTGCCTCGTCAGAGAGCCTAGAAATGGCAGCGTCGTAGCAAGTATTTGTCAACACTCTGATAGTGCATTTACTTCCGGGTGTAGGTCGGCGTTACCTCGCTAAATTCACTTGACATTCGTTTTCCACATCGAAGACTCGTACGATATAATCCACTGCAAGATGACACAATTAGAAAGTATATTTAATTTCTGGACTCCAAGAACGGCGTTCTTCACATAAGTAACACCTGTTTGTGTGTGCATTCGGGAGGACGACGGTGCAATCCCGCGCCCGGCCATCCTGATTTAGGTTTTCAATGATTTCCCTAAATCGCTTCAGGCAAATGCCGGGATGGTTCCTTAGGAAGGGCACGGCCGATTTCCTTCCCCATCCTTCCCTAATCCGAGCTTGTGCTCCGTCTCTAATGACATCGTTGTCGACGGGACGTTAAAACAGTAATCTCCACCTCCTCTGTTCGTGTGTTTAAGGTTGCGTTTTGAGGCTCAGGCAACATCGCAGTGACTATATTCCGCCTCTGGCCGCCAGTGTGTCGTTAGCTCAAAGGTTCCCTTGTGCGTTGCAGTGCTTGTACTATAAGACATAGCAGTTCGAATCACGGTAGAAGCCGCTGACTACAACCTTTTATTTTCCATTTTAATTAATGGAGTTGCAAACTGCTAGTAAAAATTTCTTGTGCGAAATCTGAAGAATGCCTTTTAAACATCAATCTTCGTCCGATTTCGACTTAGTAAATTAAGTTAATATCATGGATTTCTGCTTTGCAAATTCCAAGGTGCTTCACTGTAAAATAGACCCTGAAAAGATTCAAACCGACTGTCAAAGATATAAATTTGAGCTTTGTTCGTCATATAGGTCTAACATGTCAGAAGGTTGTTTATGAAGTGCACATGTTCATTAATATAGTTCCCTTCTTCTAAATTTTTGCAATAGCTTTTAACTGTAGACGTTTTCTAACACTGGCGTTAGCAATTCCTTTCCGTTCTCTGAAACCTTCAAAACGACAAATTTTTCTGGTTTAAATCTGATGACCTTAACTATCACTTCCGATCAACAATAAATACTTCATGAACCCATACATGGAACTCCAAATGTGCAGTGTTCCTGCACTGCTACAGAGCATGCATTGCAAGGTATTCACACAGTTTATCGCATAGACTTACCATAAGGAATGAAACAAGAACTGTAATACACTTTACACCACAGACGCTCACTCTGGCTTGACGAAAACATCCAAACATTGACCAAAAGTTGCACAAATAATTGAGTTTGAAAGGAAAAGAAACGAGGTATGAAGCATTTATAAATTCATCGAATGTAGTGAGGTGGTTTAATTTCGTCCCAGTCTATAAAATTAATTTCGGGCCATACTCAGCTCTTGCCGATTAATGTAATATAATACCCGCCTACTAATCAGGGCCGGCCGAAGTGGCCGTGCGGTTAAAGGCGCTGCAGTCTGGAACCGCAAGACCGCTACGGTCGCAGGTTCGAATCCTGCCTAGGGCATGGATGTTTGTGATGTCCTTAGGTTAGTTAGGTTTAACTAGTTCTAAGTTCTAGGGGACTAATGACCACAGCAGTTGAGTCCCATAGTGCTCAGAGCCATTTGAACCATACTAATCAGGGCGTCTGTCTCCGTTGCTTTTGAGCGTGAATGGAAATTGTAGAAATTTTATGTGGAGCAACATTTAATAATAAAGCGTTTTAAATCATCAAAAGCGATGAGCGGTAGCAGGCGCTTTCGATAAAGAACGGGGGAGTGCAGCGCCGCTGCTGTCGCCACGGCCGCTGCCAGTAGCCAGCAAATGGATCCCGGAGCTTTGCCGCATACGGCGTCCAGAGGAGGACAGTCTGCAGGAAATCTGCCGCAAAATCGTTACTGGATAAAATTTTGAAATCGGTGTGTCACAAAGCGAAATGGATTGAATCTGCGCTACCATTACATTCACGTCTTCAGCATTCAGACAGAAGAGGCTATAAAAATATTTTATGCCAGCTGCTCTCGATCCACTGCCATTATGAACAGAAACAACGCACGCTACCGCTAGACCACAGGCGTAATCAGCCTAGAGTTTCTCTATCATGGGACAAGTTTTCCTCCAGGAAGTGCCGCAGTCTACAGTGTTGCCAGATTGTGCAGATAACCGGACTTAGAGAATTAGCGAGTTGGCCAGTTTTTTTGTCCCATGTCGCGATCGGCGCGGACTTAGCCTCTGAAGCGGCCGGCCGCCGGTCAAGTTTGTTGTCAAAGAGTGTACATACATTTGCTGTACTGACGTGCAAATTCCAGCCTTCGTCGCCTACGAGCAGCAGTCAGCATATATGCGTGAATCAGGCTACTGCTGCGGAAGCTCATACGCAGCAACGTTCGCTGAACGGCTGCTGAAGAGATGCTGCTGATAGCCCATTGGTTCCTCTACGCGGTAAGCTGCTCAGCGCTTGCGCATCTGTTCGCCCGTACACATCCCCGCAGTCGTCGTTCGCCCTTGTCATCTACAGTGTGTAGTGTAGCACGGTTACCTTGCCGCCGGTACTGGATGGCGCCATTTTGCCATGCTCGGTAACCTTTAACCACAGAGGCACCAGAAAAGTTTACTGACTTACCCGTTTCGGATATGCTTTCACGCTTGGCCCGAAAGCCAATGATCATGCCCTTTTGGATGTTAGATAAATCGCTCCATTTCCACACTACGACTATGACCGCACTGTTTTCCGCGTGCCGCAGACACTCTTTATGCACCGTCTGCGCCACTAGTGCTGCCACCTGCCGTGGTTAACGCTGACGTCGAACATAGGCGGGGGTCAAGGCGGGTCGTAGGCAGGGTCATAGACGGCTCATAGGCGGTCAAGTCACATTAATATGACTCGTCCACGTTGTTGTTGAATCAACTGCATGACATACATAGATCTTAAATTTTCGAACGAATACCTTTCAAATGACGTATTTTTCTGGCCTGAAATTTCTTGAAACTTACGTGAAAGTTGCGTTGTAAATATTAATGTAAACAAATTATTATTATTATCGGCGGTATGTCACGCCAATGGCCCCGGGTTCGATTCCCGGCTGGGACGGAGATTTTCTGCGCTCTGGAGCTGGGTGCTGTGTTATCCTCATTATCATTTCATCATCAGTGGAAGGCAACAGGAAACCACCACTGGAATCACTTCCCTAGACGTTCATACTGTCGACCTCTCTGACGAGGCTTCCCTCATGACAAGACCTGCCGTAAGGCAGAACACAAATTTTAAGTTTATCAACATATTAAAACATTTTTCATAATACTGTTATTACCCGGAAACAACCGCTTCGCTTAGTCATTTGTTTTCTGAATTGGAGAAAAAGATGCAATTAACCGCCTATTTGTATAACATCCACGTTGTTCAGTGTATTTTGTTATAAACTGCATTTCGTGTTTTGCTTTCAGGTGCAAAGATGAGTAAAAATTCTGTGGCTGTTCTATACGTGAAAACGTTACACATTGTAGTCCGTGCGAAAAAAAAACACAGTTTCCTTAAATTCATTCCGCAATGTTTCAATATTTGCTCACACTGTACTAAATTTGAGCCTTTTAAAGCTGTATGGTAAGTTAGTGGAAATAAGTGAAATTCGTGGTTTGAATTTTGACTTGCCTTTTTCTTTTCTGGTCAATATCTTCGCTTTCATGACGTTGCTTAGAAGATCTTTTTGCGAGGATGTACCGGCAACATTAAGAAAATTTACGACTTCTGCTGAGAACTTTACGACATCGTCTTGGTTCAGCACCGTATCAACAAATTTAAGTAATAATAATAATGTATGTGAATTCCTAAGGGACCAAACTGCTGAGGTTATCGGCCCCTAGACTTAAACATTAAACACTACTTAAACTAACTTCTGCTAAGAACAACACACACACCCATGCCCGAGGTAGGACTCAAACCTCCGGCGGGAGGGGCCGCGCAATCTATGACATTGCTCCTTAAACCGCGCGGCCACTCCGGCGCGGCCAAATTTAAGTATTTCTTCTTCTACTGCTGTCTTATTCTGTATTCGCGTATCTATTTATTGAACTAAAACATTTTCTGCTGTAAAAACTGTTCGCTTACACAACCGTTCAGTGTTTACATAGTATCTCTCAAAGTGCTAACCAAATGGCTCAAATGGCTCGGAGCACTATGGGACTTAACATCTGTGGTCATCAGTCCCCTAGAACTTAGAACTACTTAAGCCTAACTAATCTAAGGACATCACACACATCCATGCCCGAGGCAGGATTCGAACCTGCGACCGTAGCAGTCGCGCGGTTCCGGACTGAGCGCCTAGAACCGCGAAACCACCGCGGCCGGCAAACTGCTAACCAACTTTATCGACAAGTTGTTTCTCTGTCTTTACGATGTTGCACAACTCATCGGTGAAGACAATTTTGCTGGAGTGTGGATCAAAGCGGTATATTTTCAAGTTTTATTCTAGAACATACGAGATGTACTACACTTGGAAACACTGCATAACGTTCGAGGATAATCGTAAAAGATCGAGATTGTTGTAGAACTTTCAAAAATGGCTCTGAGCACTATGGGACTTAACAGCTATGGTCATCAGTCCCCTAGAACTTAGAACTACTTAAACCTAACTAACCTAAGGACAGCACAGAACACCCAGCCATCACGAGGCAGAGAAAATCCCTGACCCCGCCGGGAATCGAACCCGGGAACCCGGGCGTGGGAAGGGAGAACGCTACCGCACGACCACGAGATGCGGGCTATAGAACTTTCTAGAATTTTTCCGTTGAAAAATATGTTATACCTCTGTCTACATCCACATCTGCATCCATACTCAGTAAGCCACTGCGAAGTGCATCGCAGAGAGTACTTCCCATTGTATCATTTATTACGGTTTCTCCTCGTTTCATTCAAGTATGCAGTGCGGGATGAATTGTCGTTTAAACGCCCCTGTGCGCGCTGTAATTGCTTTTACCTGGTGAGAACGAAGTCTTTCACAATGGCACTGTCGTATAAAACATTCTCTGCCTGCTTCTCGCGTCAGTACAGTGTAAAACCTCTGCTTTTGACGATTATCTCCACCGTCTTCGTTAGGAGCAACTGACTGTCAAATCTCCTGCTGAGGTGGCCTTATATAGCCTGTAACGTTCCCCTTCCTGATAGCCGTATTGGAGTGCGATATAATCGACAGTGATAACGTATGCCTCCTGAAATTTTACAATGAGTGAGGATATCGTCACCGAAGGAAACTATTACCGGTTAGTAGGAGGAAAGTGTGCAACAGACCCTTCTCAATGAAGAAACTATTCTAAACCTAATCTACATACTGATAATCATTCTGAAATGGGTGGAATTTAGTTCAATCGATCACGAACCACACAGGGGGAAAAAGGGTACCACGTAATATTTAACACAAAAAATACTGATTAGCAAAATAAGGATAATTAAACGGTCGTCAGCCCTCTAGAGCAATGAATAACAGAATCCTGAGAAAGGTAATGACAAAGAAAATTAAGTAAATAATCACTGGCGTGGCAACAGGAGTTTGTCACGCTTTTCCACAACACAATAATTCACGAGAAAATAAATAAATCAGAAAGCACTGAGTTTGCAGTTACTTAATCTGAAATACTAAATTTTGAAAGTAAAATTAAATAAAGTTGCTGGTTAAACAAATGATTGACTGTAACAAAGTTTGTTACCTAGTAAAATTACTTTCCCTAATGTGAGCATAACGTAATGCAAAATTTGGAAAAAGGCAAGCAAATTACTTTTAATTGCTGAAAGGCTGGACCGAAATTACTTTAAGCGAATGAATAATTGATTTGCTTTTAACAGAAGAACAATGAGATACGTACTGTACCAAGCCAGCAGAAGTCGCTCGCTAAGCTAAATATAGAATAAATGAAATTGTGCTATCTTAATTTGTGCTGCATCTTTAGTTATTAGTTTTACCAGTGAACTCTTACGTTAATACTCAAAATTGCAAATCTGTTGAGTCTCTGTTACACAAAACAAGAATGAACAGTTACTGAGGCAGCAAAATTTAGACTGAAACTGGCCATAAGCAAACAAACAAAACTGGCAGTAAATAATTAATCAATTTCCACATTTTTACGACACTCAGTGATTGCAAGGAAAGGAAAAGGGACCCTACTTGGTAATAATGTCTGAGGACAATGACAACACAGGTGCGCTACAAGTTTTAAGTATTGCAGGTTATTATTCAAGAAAATTATTAAAGTTTGTGAAAGAAATGTCACTGAGTAATGCTTGTACAATATTATTCATACTCTGTCAGTTAACAGTCTTACAATGTTATAGCTGTGTGGACAACGAAGAACGTAGCCGACGACAATCCTGAGCTTCTGCTGTTGCTGCTGCTGGTTGAGAACCACGAGTCGTCTCCAGAGCCACTGATAATTATGGGGCAGGCAACAGTTAGTACTGCAGCTTTCCCTGTCTGTCGGCTCCTACCGTGTTCTCGATACTCGCAAGTTAACGAAGTAGGTGCGCCTACCCTGGCGCGATCATAGCTACACACCGTGCCTGTGGGAGCGCCCAACAAATTTCCGCATTCTTTTATGACTCAGCTGCTCTGCTTCCTCTCTATTCGCAGCGCGACAGGAGCTCTTCGTACCAAAGATAAACAACAACACAGTTACTGCCATTTCGTCTTTGCTATCGATACGTTTAAATAAAGTTCCCTTGACTATTAGGGTCTACCCAGCAATTTACAATATTCTCATTATAATTGAAATAAGTTATATACAGGCAGAAGTAAACACACTGTTACATCCACTGCATATTAAATATATTTTCTGTAGTAAAGCTTGCAGAATCAGAATTAGCAATACAGTGCAAGTTATTGACGGATATTAAATGGTGAAAATTTTGGATGGTGCAGAAGGTACTTTATCCGCATTTTTGATAGTACAAGCCCATAGACGGCTTCTGATTGGTCGGTAATTACGTAATACTGTCGCAGATCGTGTCAACGTCTGCACTGGTGGTGCCACTGCTCCCGCCGTAACGTAAACGTTGGGATGAATATCTCTGACTCTTCTCTGCATTGAGGTATCGCTTCCAAGCACCACTAGGATTATATCCGCTGTCACTATTGGAGATCTTCTCATACATTTTTATTTTCTGAAGGCTCTTTAGTTACGGAATGCCATTACGTAGGGGCCCAGGACAAAACTTTTATTTTGTCAAACGGTATTTCATGTTTTTTGTGAGGCTGTGCTCAGAAACCAAGGATTTCTCCAGTTGTAGATTTTTTGTATACCGTTTATGTTCTGCACAGCGATCTTCTAAGCGAGTGATACATAGGGGATTGCATTACACTCGTATCTCTAGATTCATCACATAGAGCAGTTTCTTGGAACTGTGTAAGTAGTTTTTCCCTGGATAGTTTACGTCTATCTTCAAGCATCCGCCTGTTCAACTACTTAAGCATCTCCGTAACACTTTCCCTCCAGTCAACGAAGTGCTGACCGCTCAAAACATGTTCTACGATTCCACAACAAATGGACGTCGAGGATATTGGACTGTACTTTTGTGGGTCACTTCTCATACCCTTAAGCGACCTGTGTTTTCTTCCAACTACTGAGCATCTTTTTTGTTCGAGGAATCAATGGTAGATTATGGTTGAAAGAACCGTGAAGTCGGTATAGAATTTGACAGGGGTTGTAAAGGATGCTAGAGCTTTGTCCAACGTAAGTAATATCTGTAGCACTCATATTTGGACGGGTGAAAGAATTTTACCAGGGCAATACAACTGGACTTCCCTTTGATAAGGAACGTTTGAAACGGAGTTCACAATCTCTGATTTCGCTTCTCTAACCTCAATTCCACTTTCTCTTTCCTCCATGTGTTTTAGACACTGACTTTGGTACCCCTAACAGCCTTTCCAAATGACCAGAATTTCTTTGAGTTTTGGGAGAAATCTTTTAATAATATTCTGCTGCTTGAATGCCTTAGGTATTGCACTCTTGACAATCAAACGCGCTTCATTCGACATCTCTCTATATATAGTCCTTTGTTTTTCACCTATTATTCTATAGTCCCTGTTTCTTTTGAAGTTTCCTTAGAGTGTCTGTACACCATGTAAGGTCCCTCCCATCATAAACTGTTTTACGACGTAAAATCTATCAAGTGCACGAACAACTTCTCTTTTAAACCTGAGCTATAGCTCTTGTGCATACTCCTCTCCAGAGATAAACGTTTATAAAATGCCAGAAAAAGTGCAACACCCGAAAAGACATGGTCCCACGGTCTTTTTATTGACTACTGTGGGGATAGGTAATTCACTATTGTAGGAGTATGTGATAACAAATTTAAACTGAATGAAACACTCATGTCGCAGTAAACGGTGCCCAAACAGTTGCATCGACACACAGTACGCCCCCTCTGGCGTCAAAGCATGCAAACGAAAGTAAAGCTGCTGAATGGCATCCTGCGATAGCCTGCGTCGCAATTCGGCGGTGGTTCTTGCAGGTCCTCGAGAACGAGTACGTTACCGTTTCATCATGTCCCATTGTGTTCAACTGGCGAATGATCTGGTGATCTTGCTGGTCAAGCCAATGGTTGTACACCACAAAGAGCACGCTGCGTCGCACGTGCCGTATGTGGACGTTCATTGTCCTGATGAAACAGCGCATCACCTGCCTGTAGAAGAAGTGGCAGCAGACAGGGGTAACAGCCTGTGCAATGTAGCGGGTATGGATTTCTTTGCTCTGCAGAAACACCAGATGTGACCACAAGTTGTAATTCATGGTCCCCATACCATGAAGCCTCGGATGGAACCTACGGGCCAGTGCAATCTGGAGTAGACAGCTCACTACGTCTATGCCGTATTTGTGCATGTCCAGCACTTGCATAGAGACAGAACCTACACCCATCATTGAAGGCAACAGGGAACCATTCCACTCTCAACAACCATTTCATGATACCAGAGTAGCCATGCCTAGCTGTGTCGTTGTGTCAGGGTAGCCTGGCCAGAGAGACATGATCTTAATCCTGCTGCAAGCAGACGGTTCCCAATTATTTCCGAGAACACAGCAGGTGCAAAATGTGCCCGGATTTCGTCTCTGGATTTTTGCCACCGCTGCTGGCAAAATGCTCCGATGTTTATGTGCGTTTGTACTACGTGCATGTCCAGAACTTGGTCTATAATTGTAGAAATGTTCCACAGACCACTGTTGAAAGCATCGATACAGCAACGATGCATTGTGCCCAACATATGTTGCAATCCGTTGACACGTCCGTGCAGCTTCCCGCAAGCCCACAATGCTACCCCGTTCAAATGGACGACACTGTTCAACAGGAGTAGGTATTCGTCGCTGGGACATAATTATCCCATAGAATGAATGTTGCAAACAGTTTTCACCTCTAAATTCAGCGCAGTCAAAACAGAAGGTGCACGGACAAGGCACCTGAGCAGCATGGCCGCGCGGAGTGGCCACGCGGTTTAGGGCGTCATGTCACGGACTGCGCGGCCCCTCCCGCCGGAGGTTCGAGTCCTCCCTCGGGCATGGGTGTGTGTGTTGTTCTTAGCAAAAGTTAGTTTAAGTAGTGTGTAAGTC
Organism: Schistocerca nitens; assembly: GCF_023898315.1. NCBI lineage: Eukaryota > Metazoa > Arthropoda > Insecta > Orthoptera > Acrididae > Schistocerca > Schistocerca nitens. The sequence continues at coordinate 476,952,862 of NC_064614.1, read as the reverse complement.
TAGGGACCGATGATCTCAGCAGATTTGTCTCTTATGAATTCACACGCATTTGAAAATTTGAGCGGCATGTGATCGTCGATGACAGTTACAAACAAATCACTAACACTGCACACCTCAGTGGTCACATACTATACCCTCGTGCCAATGAACACCGTCCTTGAGGGAGTAGCATTTTTTTTACAGTAGTGTACTTCCTTATTGAGGTACAAAACTATTGTCTATTTATCGCCTTTGCTTAACAAATAAATCTATCTGTTTGTTTTATTTGTACTTTGGTTATTATTGAATATAATTTCTGTCACAATTTGATTATTATTGTTGCTACAACTGTTTCATGGGCACTGATACCAGTTTCGGTGTGAACATCCTCAAAGGGGTCAGGTTTAATTGTACAAATCAAATGGCTCTGAGCACTATGGGATTAACTTCTGAGGTCATCAGTCCCCTAGAACTTAGAACTACTTAAACCTAACTAACCTAAGGACATGACACACATCCATGCCCGAGGCAGGGTTCGAACCTGCGACCTTAGCGGTCGCGCGGTTCCAGACTGTAGCGCCTAGAACCGTTTAATTGTTGCCATTAGATCGAATATACATATTTCCATCATGAGTGGTATTCCGAAATGTTCTAGATAGTTTCTCAAAGAAAGTCTTTCGTAATGTGTCACAGGGCATTTTTTCACGCCCACAACTTACAAAACTGTAATGTTTCCAATTGGCTGGTGGATGACTGAAGCGTCCAATGATGACAGTAGACTATGACGGGGGAACTTAACGTACTAGTGAACCGAGGTTTTCTCTTCGACCACTCATATTTCCACAACCCGACAGCCACCACCACACGACTGCTATGGAGCACAAAGGGTAAACGAAGGTGGCACCAAACACAGAAGGGCAATTCTGGAAGCACCGTCACGAATAGACACTTTAATTTTCATATATTACACTCTCTCTCTCTCTCTCTCTCTCTCTCTCTCTCTCTCCTCCCGCACAGGCCATGAAGGCCCAAAGGTACTGACCGGCCGCCGTGTCATCCTCAGATCACAGGCGTCACTGGATGCGGATATGGAGGGGCATGTGGTCAGCTCACCGCTTTCCCAACCGAAATATACAGGGTGATTCAAAAAGAATACCACAACTTTAAAAATGTGTATTTCATTAAAGAAACATAATATAACCTTCTGTTATACATCATTACAAAGAGTATTTAAAAAGGTTTTTTTTCACTCAAAAACAAGTTCATAGATGTTCAATATGGCCCCCTCCAGACACTCGAGCAATATCAACCCGATACTCCAACTCGTTCCACACTCTCTGTAGCATATCAGGCGTAACAGTTTGGATAGCTGCGGTTATTTCTCGTTTCAAATCATCAATGGTGGCTGGGAGAGGTGGCCGAAACACCATATCCTTAACATACCCCCATAAGAAAAAATCGCAGGGGGTTAGATCAGGGCTTCTTGGAGGCCAGTGATGAAGTGCTCTGTCACGGGCTGCCTGGCGGCCGATCCATCGCCTCGGGTAGTTGACGTTCAGGTAGTTACGGACAGATAAGTGCCAATGTGGTGGCGCTCCATCCTGCTGAAATATGAATTGTTGTGCTTCTTGTTCGAGCTGAGGGAACAGCCAATTCTCTAACATCTTCAGATACTGTAGTCCAGTTACAGTAGCACCTTCGAAGAAAAAGGGACCAAAAACTTTGTTGGCTGAAATGGCACAGAAAACGTTCACCTTAGGCGAGTCACGTTCATACTGAGTTGTTTCCCGCGGATTCTCAGTGCCCCATATACAGACATTGTGACGGTTGACTTTCCCGTTAGTGTGGAAAGTTGCTTCATCACTAAACACAATCTTTGAAACGAAAGATTCATCTGTTTCCATTTGAGCCTAGTCAACAGCGCCTCAAGCGAACAAATGTACAACTAAATGAAACTTTATAGCTCCCTTAATTCGCCGACAGATAGTGCTTAGCTCTGCCTTTTGTCGTTGCAGAGTTTTAAATTCCTAAAGTTGTGGTATTCTTTTTGAATCACCCTGTATTACACTGATTATAAAAATCTTAACGTCTGTGGCACGTTAAAAGACGTGGTCATGGAAGTTTACAAAATGGTTCAAATGGCTCTGAGCACTATGGGACTTAACACCTGAGGTCATTAGTCCCCTAGAACTTAGAACTACTTAAACCTAACTAACCTAAGGTCATCACAAACATCGTCCGCCCCGGTAGCTGAGTGGTCAGCGTGACAGACTGTCAATCCTAAGGGCCCGGGTTCGATTCCCGGCTGGGTCGGAAATTTTCTCCACCCAGGGACTGGGTGTTGTGTTGTCCTGATCATCATCATTTCATCCCCATCGACGCGCAGGTCGCCGAAGTGGCGTCAAATCGAAAGACCTGCACCAGGCGAACGGTCTACCCGACGGGAGACCCTAGCCACACGACATTTCCATTTCCATCACAAACATCCATGCCCGAGGCAGGATTCGAACCTGCGACCGTAGCGGTCTTGCGGTTCCAGACTGCAGCGCCTTTAACCGCACGGCCACTTCGGCCGGCTTGGAAGTTTACACTGAGGTGGCAAAAGTAGTGACATAGCCGTATGCAATATACAGACGGTGGTAGTATCGCTTACACAAGGTGCATCGACACAGCTGCCGTTTGTGCTCAGGTGATTCGTCTGAAAAGGTGTCCGACGTGATTGTGGCCACAAGTCGTGAATTAACACTTCGCACACGGAATGGTAGCTGAAGCCAGATGCATGGGATATTCCATTTCGGAAATCGATAGGGAATTCAATACCGCGAGATCCACAGATTCAAGAGTGTGCCAAGAACAACAAATTTCATGCATCACCAGATTACGCAGTGGCCGACGGCTTTCGCTTAACTACCGAGAGCAGCGGCGTTTGCGTCGAGTTGTCACTGCTAATAGACAAGCAAATCTGCGTGAAACAACAGCAGAAATCAATATTGGACGTACGACGAACGTATCTGTTGCGACAGTTTGGTGAAATTTTGGCGTTAATGGGCTAAGGCGGCAGAAGACCGAAGCGAGAGCGTTTGTTAACAGCACGATACCACCTGCAGCGCCTCTCCTGGGAATCGTGACCATAGCGGTTGGATGCTACACGACTGGAAAAACGTAGCCTGGTCAGATGACTCCCGGTTTCAGCTCGTAAGAGCTGATGGTCGGATTCGAGTGTAGCGCAACCCCCACGAAACTGTAGAACCAAGTCGCCAATAAGGTACTGTGCAAGCTGGTGGTGGTTCCATAATGGTGTAGGCTGTGTTTACATGGAATGGACTGAATCCTCTGGTCCAACTGACTTCACGTTCCCAAATAACGATGGAATTTTTATGGATGATATGCGCCATGTCACCAGGCCACAATTCTTTCAAGAACATTCTGGACGATTTTAGTGAATGATTTGGCGATCCAGATCGCCAAACATTAATCCTATGGAATATGTATATGGCATAATCTAGAGGTCAGTTCGTGCATCGGCAACCCTCTCGCAGTTATGGATGGCTACAGAGGTAACACGGATTGAAACTTCAGCAGGGGACTTCCAATGGCTTGTTGAATCCATGCCACAATGTTCAAAGAAGGTCAGAAGTTTTATGTTATCGCGAAATAGGGAAGTAAGTGTCACAGAGTCATACGCGAGTGGAGATGGCAGTTATTAAAACAAGGGCGTTTCGTTGATGCGAGATCTTTTACCGACATTTCATTCTCCAACGTTCTCCTTCGAATGAGAAAAATATTTTGTTGACAACCACTTACATAGAGAGACATTATCAGTTTAATAAAATAAGAGAAACCAGAGCTCGCACGGGAAGATTTAAGTCTTAGCATACCTGTGCGATATTAGAGAGCCGGCCTGAGTGGCCGAGCGGTTCTATGCGCTACAGTCTGGAACCGCGCGACTGCTACGGTCGCAGGTTCGAATCCTGCCTCGGGCATGGATGTATGTGATGTCCTTAGGTTTGTTAGGTTTAAGTAGTTCTAAGTTCTAGGGGACTGATGACCTCAGAAGTTAGTCCCATAGTGCTCAGAGCCATTTGAACCATTTGATATTAGAGGGTGGCGCGACAAAGAAACTGTGCTTCGATGAACTCTCTGTCAAACATTGAAGTGTAAATTGCACAATGCTTACGTAGATGTGGATGTAGACGACTGTTACGTGCCATGTACATAGTGTTGCAATTTTAATGGCTAGCACTGTGGGTGACTCATGTACGATCGTTTTATAACATAATGTTTTAATCAGGATGCGAGAGCTGCACATCGTCAATTAATGAAATTAAGAGGTGTAGTACTTCAAGAAACAGTCATTATTTCTAAGCGTATATTGAAACGTCCCCTTTAAACAATTATACATAAGACTGTGCTTAACCTGACACACAATATTTTTAGCGCAACGCAATCTGACTTTCAAAAATCCCTACAAAAGAATGGCCCTGGCTAACATTAACCTATACCTTTCACAAATCACTTACCTCACCAAAAATCTTCGTTACTCGAACTACTGCAAAACAGCGAGCGCCACTACTGCCAGCTAAATAAAAGATTCAAACTACGGAAGGCACTAACTACTGATAGGCATAGTTAGAAAATGAAAGATTTTAGTAGAGAACAAACAATGTATTTACCTTAATAGTGTTGAAAAACCATAATATACATAGCAGATCATGACATCCAGTCTTACAAATTTCCAAACTCCGCCATCTCTCTCCCCACATCCACCACTGCTGGCGGCTCACCTCCAACTGCGCAACGCTACGCGCTGTTCACATCCAGCTGCCGCTGCCCAACACTACAATGGCAGACAACAATGCAAGCCACAGACTGCACACAGCACAGCCAGTGATTTTCATACAGAGCGCTACGTAACGTTGCCAATAAGAAAACATAAACAGCCTACTTACAATATCAAGTGGCAATCGGAAGTGTGGATTCGAGCGTTATTTAATACTACACCAAACAGTATTCTCATGTATATAAGAAACTACCAGCCTCGATTGCGATAATGATACCAAACTTTACCTTGGTCTCAGCCCAATTAATTGAGCCTTCTTCAGAAAATATACCTGAATCTATAATTTGTCTAAGAGGGCATGGTCTAGAAATGAAACAACAACAGCCTGAATAGGCGTAGTCACATTTTAAAAATGCAGTTGCAGAGTTACACCTGGTTAAAATGAGATCCGACATGATATTAGGATGTGTCTCATGACTTCCATCACCTGAGTGTATTTTTGAGCTGAGGGGAGCATCAATTGCGTAGGTGTAACAAGAGTGTAAGCAGTTGCTGTTAGGCGGCTGAACCTACGCATTCTGGTCAACCTGCCACCAGTTGATGCGATCTGAAGTATGATCTCCTACAAAAGCGAACTCTAGCTCAGCGCCTGTTTGGGGGGATGGCGGAAACTGCTTCCCCGAAATATCACGGACCCAGATTAAAGAGAGACAGAAACACATGCAGTAAGAGGGCTGACCAAGAAAGGAGTACTTATTGGAGCTCAAGGTGCTGAAGGGACTGGTACATGATCACACAAGATCGGAATAAGCTTAAAACCTTCCCAACCAGATGGCTATGAGAACAGCATTAAGATGACGCTCGCTTAGGAGGCAGCAGTCTCAATGGCAGTGGCCACCAGCACCCCACGTAGGCCCTCGGCAGCGAGAGAGCAACGACTCGACGTGAGGCCCATCGTAAGCCCGTACGGAGGACAATATCAGCGCAAAGTGGTTAATGGCGGCGGCAGATTGCAGCTGTATGGAGGAGAGTAGGAGTACAGCAGACGGCGGCGCGGGGCGTGGGACGTCGGCGGGCGCCATGATGGGCCGCATCCGGTGGTCAGCGCGGCGCCGCGGCTGCCCCGCGGGCAGCGGCCGCAGAAGCCGACTGGCCTGCAGAGCGAGCTGCGCGCCGCCGCCACCACCCACAGGGTACACGGTACGTACTGGAGGCTCGTGGCCCTCCCAGCGTCTCAGCGTTCCACGTCTACGTTCACACCGGCATACGACTTAAATCTTAAGGGTGTAATGTAAACTGCTTTCTACCAGCTGTCCAGTAGCGTATCATTGGCGGATGGTGTGCGGGGAACACACTTACGTCTCTCAGCGTTATGAATGTTCCGTAGATCCACTAACTTTGTGCTCGCGCCTGTGTATGTGTGCGTATGTGAGTGTGTGTTTTGTGTCTGTGTGTGGGAGAGAGAGAGAGAGGGAGAGAGAGAGAGAATGAGGATACGTACTTTCAACATTGCAGCACAGTCAGAAATCGTGATAATCTAATATATAAGAAACTATCAGCCTCGATTGCGGTAATGAAACCAACCTTTACCTAGGTTTCAGCCCAATTACTTGAGCCTTCTTCAGAAGATATACCTGAATCTATAATTTGTCTAAGACGGCATGGTCTAGAAATAAAACTACAACAGCCTGAATAGGCATAGTCACATTCTAAAAATGCGGTACATAAGTACTAAGTCAACACCAAGACTCTGGCGTGCGCCTCGTCTCCTTGGACTTGCAGCGCGTTATCTAGTCCTGCTTAGTTTCACGTGAGCTCCCGAGGCCCACTGCACGGCGTCCATGGAGACGAGGGGCACGCCAGAGCTTAAGTTCAGTCTTGGTGTTGACTTAGTACTTATGTACCGCATTTTTAAAATGTGACTACGCCTATTCAGGCTGTTGTAGTTTCATTTCTAGACCATGGCCTCTTAGACAAACTATAGATTCAGGTATATTTTCTGAAGAAGGCTCAATTAATTGGGCTGAAACCTACGTAAAGGTTGGTTTCATTAAAGCAATCGAGGCTGGTAGTTTCGTACATAAATGAAAATACGGTTTGGTGTAGTATTAAATAACGCTCGAATACACACTTGCGATAGTCACTTGATATACGCTTAGAAATAATTACTGTTTCTTGAAATACTACACCTCTTAATTTCATTAATTGACGATGTGCAGCTCTCGCATCCTGATTAAAACATTTTGTTATAAAACGATCATATATAAATCACCTACAGTGCTCGTCATTAAAATTGCAACAGTATGTACATGGCAAATAACAGTCGTCTACATCTACATCTACGTAAGTACTTTGCAATTTACACTTAAGTGCTTGACAGAGGGTTCATCGAAGCACCGTTTCTTTGTCATTCCACTCTCGTATATCGCACGGTAAGCTAATACTTAAATCTTCCAATGCGAGCTCTGATTTCTCTTATTTTATTAAACTGATAATGCCTCCCTACGTAAGTGGTTTTCAACAAAATTGTTTTCTCTTTCGAAGGAGAACGTTGGAGACTGAAATTTGGAGAAAAGATCTCCCCTTAACGAGAAACGCCTTTGTTTTAATAACTACCACCTCCACTCGCGTATCACTCCGTGACACTTGCTTCCCTATTTCGCGATAGCATAAAACTGCTACCCTTCTTTGAACTCTTTCGATGTCCTCCATCAACTCTATCTCGTCAGAATCCCGTATCGCACAACAATACTCTAGCAGAGGAAGGACAAGCGTAGTATAGGCAGTCTCTGTAGTGGGTCTGTTGCTGCTTCTCAGTGTTCTGTCAATGAAATGGACTCTTCGGTCCGCCTTACCCACAACATTACTTATGTCATCGTTCAATTTAAGTTGCCTGTAATTGTAATCCTAGGAATTCAGTCCTATTTACAGCCTTTAGACCTGTGCGGTTAATCACGTAACCGAAATTCAACGCATTCCTATTAGTGTTGTTTGGAAAAATGCAAACTTCTCATTATCACTGGTAAATTGCCACTTTTCGCACCATACGAATATCAAAATCATTTTACCATTGTTTTTGATATTCTGATGCCTGTACTGTAGGTAAATGACAGTATGTGCCAACAATATAATCATTAATATAGGTTAGGAACACTAGATGGCCTATAACAGTTCCTTTGGGAAAGATAGATATCACTTCTGCTCCTTCTGTTTCTTCATCACAGGTAAATTGCCACTATTTGCACCATACAAATATCAAAATCATTTTGCGATTGCTTTTCATATTCTGATCCCTGTACTGTATGTTAAACGACAGCATCAGCTGTGCTACACGGAAGTTATCTACGTCTAAGTTACTCATGTTGGTAGTACTTCTTGTTTGGACGTCTAGAATATTTATTTCGTCTTCTTTGGCGAAAGAATTACGGAAAACCGTATCTATTAACTCATTACGTGGAGTGTGCTACATGAAATGATTGGTATTTCGGCACAACCACACAAATTAGACGGTTATAACACCATCTACAGTCTGTAAATAAGAGATAGTTACGCCGAGGGTTTCTCATCAGCTATCGCATTTGAGTGTTGAATGCTTTGTGGGAATATCGTGTTATGTATCGTTCGTTTAAGAGCAGGACACGTCTACCAGCACGCGTTCGAGTACATACTGAGATGACAGAAGTCATAGGATACCTCCTAACATCGTGTCTATGTGGCATGGACCCAACAAGTCGTTGTCCCCTGCAGAAATGTTGAGCCATGCTGCCATTACAGCCGTCCACATCAGCGAAAGCGTTGCCGGTGCAGGGTTTTTTTGCAAGAACTGGCTACTCGATTATATCACATGAATGTTCGATGGGATTCATGTCGGGCGACCTGGGTGGCCAAATCATTCGCTAGAACTGTCCAGAATGTTCTTCAAACAAATCGCGAACAATTGTGACCCTGTGACATGGCGTATTGACATCCTTAATGATGTCATTGTGGTTTGGAAACATAAAGTCTGTGAATACCTGCAAATTTTCTCCAAGTAGCCGAACAGAACCACTTCGTCAATGATCGGTTCAGTTTGATCAAGGGACCCATTCCATTCGATGTAAACGCAGCCCACACCATTATGAAGTCACCACCAGCTTACACAGTGTCTTGTTGACAACTTGTGTCCATGGCTTCATAGGGTCTGCACCATACTCTAACACAACCATCACCTCTCAGCAACTGAAATCGGGAATCATCTGAACAAGTCACGGTTTTCCGGTCGTGTAGGATCGAATTTCTATGGTCACAAGACCAGGAGATGCAATGCAGGTGCGGTCTGAGGCGCCATGTCACGGACTACGCGACCCCTCCTGCCGGAAGTTCGAGTCCTCTCTCGGGCGTGGGTGAGTGTATTGTTCTTAGCATAAGTTAGTTTAAGTAATGTGTAAGATTAGGGACGGATGACCTCAGCAGTTTGGTCCCTTAGAAATTCACACACTAACTAACTACAATGCAGACGATGTCGTGCTGTGATCAAAAGCACTCACGTCAGTCGACTGCTGCTGCAGGCCAATAACGCAAAATTTCGCCGCACTTTCCTAACGGATACGTTTGTATTTCGTTCCATATTGATTTCTGAGGTTATCTATTGCAGTGTTGCTTGTCTGTTACCATTGACAACTCTACGCAAACACCGCTACTCTTACTCGTTAAGTGAAGGCCGCTGGTCTCTGTGTTACCCGTGGTGAGAGGTAATGCCTGAAATTCGTCATTCTTGGCACACTTCTGACGCAGTGGATATCGAAATATTGAATTCGCAAACGATTTCCGAGATGAAATGTTCCATGCATCTAGCAGCAACTACTATTCCGTGTTCAAAGTCTCTTTTTCCGTTTGCGGCCATAATCACACCGGAAATATTTTCACATGAATCACTTGAGTACAAATGACATATCCACCAATGCACTGCTCATTTGTACCTCGTGTACGCGACACTGCCGCCATCTGTATATGTGTTCCTGTATATCGCTATATATTGCTGATGGCGTTGTTAGAAGTAGTGATGGAGAGCTCGTGAATGAGTCGTTCAAATGAACGCTTCACTTCCGTGAAGTGTGAACTAATCACTCAATTTCAATGAACTGGTACTTCAAACTCTTCACAGATAGCACACTCCACACTTTTTTCTAGTTCACTCACTCTCTTCCCCTCTCCCTCTCCCACTACATCGGCGCTACGTCACTCATCCTCCCTTCACTTCAGTCCTCCCTCTGCTGCCTGTCGACGAATCGCGCGGGGTTTGTGGGGAACGATAGGTTTACGACGGGTTGGGGAGGTGAGGGACGAGGGGAAGGCAGCGTCAGCTGCTACGTGCAGTGCTGACATTACTCGTGACTATTTGTGCAGTTCAGCTAAACTTCGCGTCTACGGGTAGCCTACCGTTGGCAGCGCTTGCAGACAAATGAATATTAAAGATATAAACGAAGGGGCTGGCTGTGTGAGCACGCACAGCCAACATGAAAATAAAAGGTTTGTTAATAACACTGAAAGAGGGATTTTACCTGAAATCGTACCAATTACTACAGGTGACAGTTTACGTTTTGAATCTGGAGGGTTATTGTTCTCAACAAAAATAAAATCTACAGGAAAACTTCTGAATAATTACTTAACTTAGGTATATAGACTGTAACAGTGGTAAACATACTCATTCTATTTTGGATTAAATTTTACAAGGAACATAAAATTGGACTGCATTTCGTTGGTAGCCCTATTTTTCAGTTCATGAATACAACAAATAATATTTCATTTGGCAGATAAAGACTTTTTTGGACGCTTCATGAGAAAATTTCGAGCAAGATTAAATGTAATACCTTCTTTATATGTGACAGGCTTCTCTGTTTATCTTTCCTCTGTCCCCTTCGACCATGCTCTATTTAAGTTAACTCAGACGCAGTAAGAGCGTAAAACGTTGCGTGTACGTTACTGCATAGTTCGGCCATCTGTTGGTAAAATTATGAAGTATTACGAAGCTTCATTGTACGAGCGAGGCGAAGCGAGCGTAGCAGCGGCTGAGCGGCGAACTGGGCAACTTCGACAGGCTTCCGTACTTCACGAATGAACTACTTCATTTGAACGCTTCACGGCAAAGAGTGAAATGAATGAAGTAGTTCACTGGAATGAACGAGTTCGACCCATCTCTAGTTAGAAGTCCCACGGCTATTAGCGAATACGGAATCGAAGGGTTTTGCAGCGCCGCCATACTCAACGCCATGCAAGATCTCAACGAACCCAAGTGACTAGCGCCCCACAGATCAGACATATTGATCACACAACAGTGTCACGTACACTGAGTCAGGAGAGTGGCTTGTCTGCGACAAAGCAAATATCCATACAAACAGTGAAACATGGACTGTCATAGGTACGACCATTGTGTGCTGTGCCATTGCGTGAGCAATACGATCATCTCTGGTTATCATAGTCGTTAATTTAGACAGAAGCCGTAAAAGGTATTTTTGACGTGCATTGGACTATGTCTTTGCCCTATTTCGAAGCGCACTTCAACGCTATGCCCACAGTGTTGGAAGCATTGTTAATGAAGGGGATGGAACAGTACTGTGTAACAAATTTCGTACACTGTCCTCACCCAGATCACATAAAAAGTTCCTACTTTACTGAATGTTCACAACTTCGCTATTTGGTATCCTTCCTGATGTTGCAGTTCTAATGACCAGCTGTGTACATTCGAGAATTGTTCCCTGCACAAGCGAATACCTCGCAATATAAGCCATATTCTAGTCGAATCGACAGCCGAATGCAGGAATGCTTGTTTCAACAACACCACAGCAGATATGCTGCACAGTGATGCCCTACTGAGACTGTGATCTTTATTTAACGACCTCGTTTGTAACGTGACGTTAACTCTTAACATTCTTCCTTATCCTCCCACTCAGTTCTCAGATAAATAGCAGACGGTCCATTACAGTCTTCAGGTACTCTTTACATCTTGTGAAGTAGGTGATGTAACCCGTCTACAGCCGCTAGTGCACACTACATCTACATCCACATCTACATCCATACTCCGGAAGCCACCTGACGGTGTGTAGCGGAGGGTACTTTGAGTATCTCTATCGGTTCTCCCTTCTATTCCAGTCTCGTGTTGTTCGTGGAAATAAAGATTGTCGGTATGCCTCTGTGTGGGCTCTAACCTCTATGATTTTATCCTCATGGTCTCTTCGCGAGATATACGTAGGAAGGAATAATATACTGCTTGATTCCTCGGTGAAAGTATGTTCTCGAAACTTCAACAAAAGACCGTACCGAGGTACTGAGCGTCTGTCCTGCAGAGTCTTCCACTGGAGTTCATCTACCATCTAGGTAATGCTTTCGCGATTATTAAATGATCCTGTAACGAAGCGCGTTGCTCTCCGTTGGATCTTCTCTATCTCTTCCATCAACCCTATCCGGTACGGATCCCACACTGCTGAGCAATACTCAATCAGTGGGCGAACAAGTGTACTGTAACCTACTTCCTTTGTTTTCGGATTGCATTTCCTTATGATTTTTCCAATGCATCTCAGTCTGGCATCTGCTTTACCGACGATGAACTTTATATGATCATTCCATTTTAAATCACTCCTAATGCCTACTTCCAGATAATTTATGGAATTAACTGCTTCCAGTTGCTGACCTGCTATATTGTAGCTAAATGATAAAGGATCTTTCTTTCTATGTATTCGCAGCACGTTCCACTTGTCTACATTGAGATTCAATTGCCATTCCCTGCACCATGCGTCAATTCGTTGCAGATCCTCCTGCATTTCAGTACAATTTTCCGTTGTTACAACCTCTTGGTATTCGACAGCATCATCCGCAAAAAAGCCTCAGTGAACTTCCGATGTTATCCACAAGCTCATTTATGTATACTGTGAATAGCAACGGTCCTACGACACTCCCCTGCGGCACACCTGAAATCACTCTTACTTCGGAAGACTTCTCTCCATTGAGAATGGTGGACTGCTACATTGTCACTATTATCCAGACCACATCTACGGTCTGCAGTGAACCCATAGAGTGTTTACCCAAAGACATCACAACCCTACACATACTTGTAACTTTAAGATTCAGCGCACTATTTTTTGATGAATACCCTCAGATTATCTGTCAATTAAATTGTTACGGACGACGGCAAGGAGAAGCCGCAAAAACACATGACTCAAAGAATTCATATTTAAGTTTATGTTTAAGTTCAGTACGATGCCGTTTCTTTTATCACATCAAATAATTTCCATTAAAATCTTGCTGACGAAAGTGCCATTATCCTATTTCCCAGAAACTTCGCTCAGTGGATGAGGAGCCAAAATAAGCGAGCACTTTTTTCGGCTTATCCTTAGATTCTCCACCGTTTAGGACAAAACGAACGTCAACGTTTTGAATGTAATGTAGATGCCTTTAGCGTGCACTGTACTCAGCCTGACTGTAGCATATGGCTAGTGCCGTGGAGTTTGGTTTTACGTCCCCTGTTCTACCAGGTTATGGCCTTTTTATTTTTTTATTTTTTTAGTTTTCTATCCATACATAGAAAGTTACCACACGAATGTTCCTTATCAAGTTAGGGCATTTAAAGGCGTTATATTAATTGTGAAATTACAAAAAGTTTTCACAGTAATTGTCATACACTTAATATGCGTATAATACATGTGCGAATGGTATTTTCAGTGGCTATACCCTTTTTAAATTTTCAGTTCTTATATTTCATTCTTCTTAATTCTTATATCTTATTTTTATGTTTCTTCTTGAGGAAGATATTATGCATTTCGCTGGATGATACCGATGGTAGAAACATTCCAAAGATAGAAAATGTGAACACCATGAGCGTAACGCAAAGGCAGGATTGTCACTCGGGAAAAAAAACATCGTTACCATTGCTGAAGATTTCACACGCCACCAATAATTTCGCGGCAAACAATGTATAGCGGATCACGTTTCCCAAAACCGATGCCTGCAGCTGATTGTAAATCGAGATACACCGCAGGAATTTCACGAAAAACGATTTCAAATAATTTTCCCACACGTTTACCTATTTTTTAAAAATTTATTCACCAGTTATACAATTAGTAGACGAATAAGGACAACATTATTTCAATAAACACTGGAAAATATTCGTATACTAATCTTCTACAGACTTGGGTAGATAAAAAAAAAACAAAAATAAAAATAATACTCGGATTTCGAACACGGGACGCAAAATAGTGAAGCCCCGACGTTAGCCTCAGTGCCACTGGTTCGGTGAGTGCCTTTACTCGCCAAAAACTACATAACCTACGAGGGCGCTGATGACCTCGATGTTGAGCGCCCATAAACCCCAACACGCACACACACATAACCTACGGAGGAAACTTTGACCACCATTTCCTTAAAATCAGTCGAGTATCTACGCATAAACCGAGACACGTGTTCGCTCATTTTGACTCCTCTTCCACTGAGCGAAGTTTGTGGGTAATCGGGTTATGGCACTTGCCTTGTTCTTCTTGCGGAGATCTGTTTATCAGATTTAGCGTTAATCACCACGCCACGCCCTTCGTGTATGAAGAAATTTATATCATGCATTACAGTGTTTCTGCGTAGTTGGGAATCTACTATGGAAGAATGGATCACATTAGAAGTTTCCTAACAAGGGGCAAAAGTTCCGAACATGTGACCCGTGCAGTACACGCTGAGTTAATGAGCGAAGTCTCGCCCCTCATGTGTTAGTGGAAGCCGTCACCCCGTGTGACTATAATGTAACAATTTTTGTTTTAATCAGACCAGATGATACCTGAAAGTCAGTGAGAAATTTGTTTCGATCAACACCCTAAACCACTTATGATGGAAATCGACCTTGTGTCGCGTCGTGCAGTAGTCGTCTCGGTGTCAAGGTGCTCAGAAGTGTAGGCTGCTGTGTTTGATCCTAATAGAGAGCGTGTGGTGTCATCAGAATGTACTGTATTGTTGCAGGACTACTTAAGCAGTTACGGGAGAGCAACGTTTCGAATGTGCAAAGGAGCAGTAGGAGGACTGAATAAAAAGAAGGCCCCTGTGTGCCTTATTTAGAATTCCTTACCTTTTTTCAACTTTAAATATCAGTCATATGAGAAACATGTCTGACTGAATGTTTCACATTCCGTGTGGAGCTACTGATAGCGAAGACAGGGCAAACGAAACCGTCGTGGTAAATAAATAAATAAAATAATCACACAGACGTCTGAATCTATTTTCCTGATTTTTCATTGTTTCACATAACTCATTGTACAGCCGTAGTAAAACGTTTCCTTTGTATAAGGGCTCTATCGGTGATTCATTACTAACCTTCTGGTAGTGGCAGTTATAAAACAGCTGTTTTGTTTAAATTCTCTCGTCGCTGAATTTGGTACAGTTCAATGCTAAAACACCTGATGAGTCAAATTAAGTCAGTGCGGTGTATACACATACCTCATGAGGCTGTGTTCCGCACTTCTGAGAGATCAGTTACTTGAAATAATGCGCCACGTATTTCACACTTCGTTAATTCATACCTAGAAATAGATTTAATGACTTCATCGATACTCGCCCCACTTTGGTTTAGATGAGCTGATACAGGTAACTATCAGACGACTGTAGATGCACTTTAAAAAAAGCCGGACAAGTGCGAATGGGGCTCCAGCTCCAAGGGGCTTCATACAAATTTAATTATGCATATAGATAGTTCATCTACAGGTTTTGATGAGTGAGTTTGCGAGTATCGTATTTTTTACTGCATTGACTTAGAATCTTACATTTTTACACCCTCAATGGACTCTAGACCATAATGTTTGATATAAATTTCAACTTGGTTCCTTTACCTTTCGTCTCGCGGTTCTAGGCGCGCAGTCCGGAACCGTGCGACTGCTACGGTCGCAGGTTCGAATCCTCCCTCGGGCATGGATGTGTGTGATGCCCTTAGGTTAGTTAGGTTTAAGTAGTTCTAAGTTCTAGGGGACTAATGACCACAGCAGTTGAGTCCCATAGTGCTCAGAGCCTTTACCTTTCGTGAGAAAAAGAGGTCTTGAGAGACGGACACCTAAATGATCCCGTAAGTACTCCATTTATACCGACTGAGATGCGGAATCCTAGAAAAGTGCCTCATATTAGTTCCTAGGAGAGCTTGTACTTCTGCTGCCATTGGGCTGCAAGAAAAACATCTCTCTTTGCACATGTTGCAGGTCAGTAGTTAGTAAAAGTGATCAGTCAACAAAATTGCGTTATAAGTGTGATATTTTGTACCTAATTAAAAGATTAGCACTGTCAAACGGAAAAACTGGCTGCGTCATAACAGCTCTTCGCTACCTAAGATAATCATCCATGAGACGAACCCGGTATGAACGGTAGCTGTTGTCTTGTAGGACTGTCATACCATATTGCACTGAAATAAGGTCGCACATATGCAAAAACAAATTCTCAGTTTTGCTAAAAAAATCACACGAAAGAAATTTAACAAAGTAAACATAAGTGAAAAGATATACATGGAAATCAATTTTTCGTAGTGGCCGGAAGTGTGTGTTATCTTACATCAGAACCAATTTTATAACGTAGAATTTTAGATTATGACGTTTAAAGTAGTCTCCATTTAAAGCTGGAGTATATAGAGTGGTCGCAGTCGATCTTGGATTTTTTAAAAGAGCAGTGAATTCAAACAGCGGCGTTCGCTCGCGCGGACGGTTCCGTACCAAGTGAGGCCTCAACGAGAGACAAGCCGCTATCGCAGACGATATGGGGTTAATCGTGGTACTTAACGAATAGTGAGTGACACCGAAGTGTGAGCCCGCTCGTACTAACCTACCTAGTTATTGCCTCGCCGGGGGTATCGAACTGTCAATCCCTTTTACAGGGCGAGTCAGGAGGACACGTACACGCTTTGATACGTGATAGTATTAGTGATTCTGAACAAAAATCGTAATATGAATGTATGTCCCGTTCTTTCAAGTTTCCGAGGAAACTAATGCAAAGAGTGGGGAACAGGACAAATGCAGGTGATAGTAAACGAATCATTGTGATCTAATGTTCTATTTAATTGTGTGCATAACATCAAAAATGTTTTCAAAAAGTTCGGTGTCAACACTAATGCATTTCGCAGTTCTTGTAGACAGCTGCTGTGTTGCTGATCTGAACTCATCCGTACGGTCCTTTACTTAACCACACAGTCCGGAGCTGCGCGACTGCTACCGTCGCATATTCGAATCCTGCCTCGGGCATGGATGTGTGTGATGTTCTTAGGTTAGTTAGGTTTAAGTAGTTCTAAGTCCTAGGGCACTGATGATCTCAGATGTTAAGTACGATAGTGCTCAGTCATTTGAACCATTTGAATTTAAGAACGCAGATGTAATTGCTCCTTAGTGTATAATCTGCGTCTGTAGACTTCTCTCTTAAGCCAATCACACAAATAGTAATCTAATGGGCTAAGATCGAGTGACCTCAGGGGTCAAGAAATGACTCAATGACGACCGATACAACGCCCAGGATGGGTGTCAGTGAGGCATTGTATGAAGTGCGCACTGAAATGGTCAGTAAAGACAAAACTACGTAGTCTAATGTCCCTTTGGTTCGATTCGCGCGTCAGTGCTGTTGCAACAATACTATAACCTCTCAAAGCATGTATCTTTCCTCCTGACTCAAGCTGTATTTGTACTGCTCAATGGTCCGAAGTAGAGATCTGCAAATTGGGGGTTTCGTTGTATCGTCCTCACTCGCCGCTCTGGGTCATGGAGTGCGCAAGTATGAAAGCTCGGAGCGGGCAAGCTGTGGTCGAACTGGCCGCCTTACTGCCATGAGCGTTGTAGTAGCTCCGTGTGTCTGTAGGCTGGTGTTACTCGCCTCGGCTGATGGTAATACCGTAAGAACCGTTTAGTTACGCATGTTAGCGTCTAATCGCGACATCATTATTACCCATAAGAGAGAAGAAATCTTGCTTTAGACAATAACAATACTTGGAACCAGTTAAAAATTTCAAAGCAAAACTAAGAAACAGTCAGCTTTAGTAATGTTGGCCACTCTTGAAGTGAAAAAAATACAGTTGTTTTTTGTAACGTCATCCGCTTTATTGGTTCAGATTTACATATGTGACTGTTATGACCTAAAGACTCAGAAGTATAAAATAAAATTATCTCCTGACTAACTGCAATGAATTGTTAGAATATTGTCGACTCGTTACGAAAAAGTCTGCTTCGTCCGTAGGTTCACTGCAGCACTGGAATTTCTTTCAATGCAATCCGATCCACGAACTATGGCGCAGGCCGATAAACATACGGGGGTTGCGTTGTTGCCGGTTCCAAGCGACAGTTGGGATACGAACTTAGCATAAGTTAGTTTAAGTTAGTGTAAGTAGTGTGTGAATCTTGGGACCGATGACCTCAGCAGTTTGGTCCCTTAGGAATTCATACACATTGGAACATTTGAACACGCTTACATCAAGCGCAAAAACTGTGTATATGTGTGTACTTGTATACGTGTTTTGCGCTTGATGTAAGCGTGTTCAAATGCTTGTGAATTGCTAAGGGACCAAACTGCTGAGGTCATTGGTTCCAAAACTCACACACTACTTACACTAGCTTAAACTAACTTATGCTAAAAACAATGCACACACACCTATGCCCGAGAGAGGAGCCGAACCTCCGGCGGGAGGGGCCGCGCAATCCGTGACATAGCGCCTCAAACCGCGGGGCTGTAAGCGTGTATCCTGCAAATAATGTCTCTCACTTGCTTGTTAGAATTTGTTGATTAGCACCACCATCAGCCATGACAGCTCGCAACAAATAGCATAATAATCCACTAAATAACTCATTACGATCATGTTTGATCCTCGCATTGAGTACGGCATTCACAGCAGGGCACTCAGAACACCAATGAACACTCATTTGCTGTCGGAGAATACGTGACGTAGGTGTGCGAAACAAATGATTCAAATGGCTCTGAACACTATGGGACTTAACATCTGAGGTCATCAGTCCCCTATAGAACTATTTAAACTAAAGTAACGTAAGGACATCACACACTTCCATACCCGAGGCAGGATTCGAATCTGCGACCGTAGCAGCAGCGTGATTCCGGATTGAAGCGCCTAGAACCGCTCGGCCACCATGGCCGGCTGCGCGAAACAGTTCTCAACTCGCCCGCCATCATTTTTGACTCCAAGTATAGCTGCATTTGAGGCAGGTACACAGGACACTCTTTTAGATAAAATAGATAGCTTGGGAGAAAGACTACTCTTACGTTTCCACGACTCAAGTAGATCATCATCACCATCCATTCGCGTTAAATACAGGTAAATCTCATCAGTAGATTGAGCATTGAGTCGCCGACAGCTAAGCCACTCAAAAAGCATGAACTCTTGTTGTGCACGACTTATTACACAACGGTAAGGTAAGGTACGCTACCGAGTGGTGTGGTACCGACGTTGGAAAGCTGGCCCGGTGCAGAAATGATTAGCGAACAAGCTAACAAGCAGAAGATACGCTTAACTTGTATTTCCTCAAGCTCACGAAAACTATTACAAATACTGTAACAAGAAATAGTCCAGCTATCACAATGTAAACAAGGAAAAATATCGTTCTCCTAACGACGAACGACGGTGTCGTAGCGTAGTGACTCCACGCGCCAGGGCTGAGTCGCTTCCACTGGCTATTCTACACTGAAGAGTCAAAGAAACTGGTACACCTGCCTAATATTGTGTAGGGACACCACAAGCACGCAGAAGTGCCGCAAAACGTCTTGGCATTTACTCGACTAATGTCTGAAGTAGTGCTGGAAGGAATCGACACCATGAATCCTGCAGGGCTGTCCATAATTCCGTAAGAGTACGAGGGGGTGGAGATCTATTCTCAACAGCACGCTGCAAGGCATCCCAGATATTCTCAATAATATTCATGTGTGGGAAGTTTGGTGGCCAGTGAAAGTGAAGAGTGTTCCTGGAGCTTCTCTATAGCAGTTCTGGACGTGGGGAATGTCGCATTGCCCTGCTGGAATTGCCTAAGTCGGTCGGAATGCACAATGCACATGAATGGATGTAGGTAATCAGACAGGATGCTTACGTGTGTGTCACCTGTCAGAGTCGTATCTAGAAGTATCAGGGATCCCATATCACTCCAACTGCACACGCCCCACACCATTACAGAGCCTCCACCAGCTCGAACAGTCCCCTGCTGACATGCAGGGTCATGAAATCACGAGGTTGTCTCCATACCCTCAACGTCCATCCTCTCGATACTATTTGAAACGAGACTCGTCCGAGTGGGGTACATGTTTCCAGCCATCAACAGTCCAATGTCGGGCTCAGGAGAGACATAAAGCTTTGTGTCGTGCAGTCATCAAGTGTACGTGAGTGGACCTTCGGATCCAAAACCCGTCTCGATGATGCTTCGTTGAATGATTCTCACAATGACACTTGTTGATGGCCCAGCATTGAAATCTGCAGCAATTTGCGGAGGGGTTCCACTCCTGTCACATTGAACCATTCTCTTCAGTCGTCATTGGTCCCGTTCTTGCAGTGCCTTTTTCCGACGGTAGCGATGTCGGAGATTTGACGTTTTACCAGATTCCTGGTATTCACGGTACACTCGTAAAATTGTCTTATAGGAAAATCCCCACCTTATCGCTATCTCGGAAATGCTGTGTCCATCGCTCGTGCGCCGACTCCAACATAACACCACGTTGAAACTCACTTAAATTTTGATAACCTGCCATTGTAGTAGCAGTAACCGGTCTAATAACTACGCCACACACTTGTCTTATGTAGGCGTTGCCGACCGCAGCGTCGTGTTCTGCTTGTTTACATATCTCCGCATTTGAATACGTATTCCTATACCAGTTTCTTTGGCCCTTCATTGTATATTGTGACAGCAGAGGGCGGACATACTACAGAGCTGCGGGAGGTGTGACCAGCAGACATGCACCATTGGGTCCACCAGATTCCGCTCGGTGTCAGACTGAAACTTGCAATTCCGTTACCAGCCTTGATAAGCTCTGGGATGGTGATAAGTCACAGACTTCATTTTTCCGGCTGGTGAGTGCAGCTGGCATTTCACTAGTTGGCCCTAAATGAATATATCGCCCATATCACAAAAACAGAAGAAGGGCAACTATATCCTACAGTTGGGTCATGATGAATGATAACACCGCTGACATCTAGTAATTTGGTTTTAATTAACCACATTACCGGTTACAAAGCTTACAGCCACATCTTCATGTGCAACAAAAATTGTTGCACTAATCCTTCGTAGGTGAACCCAACGTTCTTAGTCAAGGTATAGACATTCAGAAAATATTCCCGATTTACTGGTGGGCGGTTTAGGCATAACCTACTCTTGCAAGCTGCTCTCACGTAGCCTTCGTTCATCTAGTTTTATTTTTTATAAATACAATATTCTCTGAATAACTAAGAACTCTTCGTTCACCTATGATGCGTTAATGCAATAATATTTATTGCACCTGAAGATGCGGCTGTAAGCCGTGAAACCAGTAGCGTGGCCAATTTAAACCAAGTTTTACCAGCTGTCAGCGGTGTTTTCATTCATAATCACCTTCAGCAGCTGGGGATGCCCTGCATTTAAAATTGTTTGTTACAGATGGATACATGAAAGAATTGTAACAGGCAACTTTAAAATAGCTAGAGGATATATGAGCTACACTCCTGGAAATTGAAATAAGAACACCGTGAATTCATTGTCCCAGGAAGGGGAAACTTTGTTGACACATTCCTGGGGTCAGATACATCACATGATCACACTGACAGAACCACAGGCACATAGACACAGGCAACAGAGCATGCACAATGTCGGCACTAGTACAGTGTATATCCACCTTTCGCAGCAATGCAGGCTGCTATTCTCCCATGGAGACGATCGTAGAGATGCTGGATGTAGTCCTGTGGAACGGCTTGCCATGCCATTTCCACCTGGCGCCTCAGTTGGACCAGCGTTCGTGCTGGACATGCAGACCGCGTGAGACGACGCTTCATCCAGTCCCAAACATGCTCAATGGGGGACAGATCCGGAGATCTTGCTGGCCAGGGTAGTTGACTTACACCTTCTAGAGCACGTTGGGTGGCACGGGATACATGCGGACGTGCATTGTCCTGTTGGAACAGCAAGTTCCCTTGCCGGTCTAGGAATGGTAGAACGATGGGTTCGATGACGGTTTGGATGTACCGTGCACTATTCAGTGTCCCCTCGACGATCACCAGTGGTGTACGGCCAGTGTAGGAGATCGCTCCCCACACCATGATGCCGGGTGTTGGCCCTGTGTGCCTCGGTCGTATGCAGTCCTGATTGTGGCGCTCACCTGCACGGCGCCAAACACGCATACGACCATCATTGGCACCAAGGCAGAAGCGACTCTCATCGCTGAAGACGACACGTCTCCATTCGTCCCTCCATTCACGCCTGTCGCGACGCCACGTGAGGCGGGCTGCACGATGTTGGGGCGTGAGCGGAAGACGGCCTAACGGTGTGCGGGACCGTAGCCCAGCTTCATGGAGACGGTTGCGAATGGTCCTCGCCGATACCCCAGGAGCGACAGTGTCCCTAATTTGCTGGGAAGTGGCGGTGCGGTCCCCTACGGCACTGCGTAGGATCCTACGGTCTTGGCGTGCATTCGTGCGTCGCTGCGGTCCGGTCCCAGGTCGACGGGCACGTGCACCTTCCGCCGACCACTGGCGACAACATCGATGTACTGTGGAGACCTCACGCCCCACGTGTTGAGCAATTCGGCGGTACGTCCACCCGGCCTCCGCATGCCCACTATACGCCCTCGCTCAAAGTCCGTCAACTGCACATACGGTTCACGTCCACGCTGTCGCGGCATGCTACCAGTGTTAAAGACTGCGATGGAGCTCCGTATGCCACGGCAAACTGGCTGACACTGACGGCGGCGGTGCACAAATGCTGCGCAGCTAGCGCCATTCGACGGCCAACACCGCGGTTCCTGGTGTGTCCGCTGTGCCGTGCGTGTGATCATTGCTTGTACAGCCCTCTCGCAGTGTCCGGAGCAAGTATGGTGGGTCTGACACACCGGTGTCAATGTGTTCTTTTTTCCATTTCCAGGAGTGTATATCGGGCGTTTGGAAATTCCCGTTACGAACTTCTAGGACTTGTAGAGCGGAATGAGTACATAATATTTTGGATGGGGACCTATGACCAGAAACGTCATCCAGTGACACTACGGAGTGTCACAGAATAGGCCCCGGCGGCTGCAAATGTATGTCCATATAAGGTGATTCCGTGAAGACGTTACACGCTATCTAGGATGATAGGGAAGGAAATCTGGAAATTTGTGGCAAGGTCTTATGAGACCAAACTGCTGAGGTTATCGGTCCCTAGGCTTACGCACTACTTAATCTAACTTAAACTAACTTACGTTAAGGACAACACAAACACCCATGCCCGAGGGAGGACTCGAACCTCCGACAGGGGGAGCCGCGCGGACCGTGACAAGGTGCCATAGACCGCGCGGCGACGGAGAAGGGTAAATGTACCAGTCTGAGATAAAAGTCCCTGTACCGCAAACGAAAGAGTTGAAGGTTTTAAGCGAAACCGTTCTGATACCCCCGACAGTGGACTACATGTACTGGTGCTGTTGTTGGTAAGATTGTTGGGAATGAAACTTTCAGAGGCGGTACTATGGACCAAAACAATGGAAAATATCCACTAAACATGCACTCTAAAATGCATACCTGAGGAGCTATGAGTATTTGTTCATCTTCACTACTGTGAAAGACATCTCCTTATTGAACAAGTGCTTATAGGTCTTAAGATATGCATTTTAGAGTCAATTTTTACTAGACCTTTTTTTGTTTTGGCCCATACTACCACCTCTGAATGTTCCATTCCCTACAACCTTAGCGACAACAGTAGCAGTACATGTTTCCACACAGGTATCAGAACGGTTTTCGCTTATAACTCACAAATCGTTACTTTCCGATAGAGGGACGTTCATCTCAAATTGATACATTTATCCTTCTTCATCATCCTAGAAAGCATGTAACATCATGACGGAATCATTCTGTATGTACGTACATTTACAGGCGCCGGCATCTATAACTTGACGCTCTGCAGCATCGTTGGATGAAGTTTCCGGACATGGTTTCCTGTTCAAAATATTATTTACTCATTCCTCTCTACAAGAGAATTTCCGAACATCCTGTGTATCAGCATATCCCCTGGAAGAAGGAAGAAAGAGTATCTGATAAGTTTTACACGAGCTTGCAAAGTGTCCTTGATTCCGTAAACAAGAAAAACTGTATTGTCATAGAAGGAGACATGAATTCTATAATAGAAAAACAGCCCAGTAAGGACAAAATGGAGAATCAGCAGTTAATCAGAATGAATAATTGTTACCAGACTTCGTGAACTTAAATTCGTTGTGGAGAGAAATAAGTTTTTCAAGCACAGAAAGAAAAACTATTGTGTAAAAGGAGATGAGAATGAGGAGCTTGAAGAAATCGACTGATGTCTCCCGGAAATTGATAAAATAGATTTGAAGGAAATTCAAGAGGCCTTACAGAGATCTGTAAGATCCGAAGAGCTCCTGGAACGGACAATCTAGATATGGAAGTGTTTAAATATCTATCACAAGAAGCTAGGTGCGGGCTTTTGATTTTGTATATCAATGCTGGCACCAAAGAAAATTATCAATGGAATGGAAGAAAGCAATAGGAATACCTTTTTTCAAAAGAGGATCAATAACTGACTTTGTAAATTAGAAGTATAAGCCTTTTAAATATACTATTCACAATAAATGCAACGATTAGCAATAAAGAGAATAAGAAACATTTTAAAAAGCATGTTACTCGAAGGAAAAACTACTTTTCGGAAAGGAAGACTCTGCTAAGACAATGTTTTCTCGTCAAAAGAAATATTACAAAAAAGGAGAGAATACTATTTAAAAGCCTGCATAGTCTTTACAGACTATATGGAAACGTTTGCAGTGTAAGCAGAGGAAGACTGTGGAATATCATGGAAAAAGAGGTACTTCTGACAGAAGTTATCCGAAGTACTTATGTACACAGACAGAAAACAATCGCAACATCAAGAAGGAGTTGTGCGACATAAGCAAAGTTGGTAGGCTTGCTTCTACATCTGAAAGATTATGTCTATCAAAATTTCGCGCCAGAAGCATAAGGCTGGCGCCGGTAGTGCCACTATGAGGATGCAAATCAGGTTTGTTTTAAATACACGCTGTAACGGTCGTGAGCGTTAGTTACCTTTGAGACTGGACGTGGTGAGTTCATGTTAGTCAAGAATGTCTTTAACGTGACAAAGACGCCATCATCAACAATTCATTGGGTTTTAATGAAGTCGTGTAATCGGGCTACGAGAAGCCCGATGTTCCTTCTGTGATACTGCAGAAAGACTTGGCAGGAATGCAGCCACTGTACATGACTGATGGCGGCTCTGGTCACAGGAATGTACGGTCGCAAGAATACAGGGCTCCGTATGGCCACTCGGCATTACAGTGAGGGAAGACAGTGGTGTGGAAGGCAGTGGTGTTCGGCGTATGGCTCTGTCGCATCGCTCTGCATCTACAGCAGCAATTTGAGAAGCAGCTGGCACTACAGTGACACAGCGAACTGTTATAAATCTGTTACTTCAAGGACAAATCCGAGACAGACGCCTTACTTGTGCATTCCACTGACCCCAAACCATGACCATTTAGGACTTCAGTGGTGGTTATGCATGGCGCCAGTGATGTCCGTATGTTGGTTAGAAGAAAGCCAGTTGTGGGGTTACAACCAGTCTGTGTGCTAGATACACTGGACGTACACCTGGAGTTTCGATTTGGGGGCGATTTCGTATGAGAACAGAAGCACTCTCGCGGTTATTCCACGCACCCTTACTGCAAAACTATACGTCAGTTTGTTGATTCGACTTGTTGTGCTGCCATTCATAAACAGCATTCCATGGGGGTGTTTTCCAACAGGGTAATGCGCGCCCACTTACCGCTTTTGGAACCCAACATGCTCTCAGCGTGTCGAAATGTTGCCTTGGCTTGCTCGATCTGTCTCCAATCAAGCACATAGGGGACATCATCGGACGACAGCTCCAGCGTCATCCACAGCGTTAACCCTCCTTGTACTGACGGACGAAGCGCAATAGATATGGAACTCCATCCCGCAAACTAACATCTGGTACCTGTGCGACAAAATGCATACACATTTCCTTGCTTGCATTCAACACTCTGGCGGTTACTCCGGTTATTTATGTACCAGCATTTCACTTTTGCAGTAGCTTATCTGCGCTTAATTAACCTGTGCTCTTGCAGTGTTAATCACTTAAATATGTTACGTAGATAAATATATTTCCAAACTTTCATCAGTCTACATTAATTACTTTTTGGTGTTGCGATTTATTTTCGCCATTGTATATACAGGAACACAGATAAATGTAAAGCTAGAGCCTCGAAATATCGCCCAAGGAAATACTGATAAATCGTGGGAACTATGGTGTATTTCACCGATACATTTTAATTTAAGTTTCTACGACATTGTGGAGGAATGGAAATAGAGTATTATGAAACTGGATATAGAGAGCAGCTTCAAAGAAAGAAATTTCACGAAAACTCTTCATGTTTGCTGACGACCAGATTGTAGTTGCCGATAACGAAGATAACCTACAGAGAGCGTTATATGAACTATACAAAATAGCAAAGTAATAAAACAGAAAGTAATAATTGAAGTAATTTTATAAATGAAATCAAGCCCATGGCGTACCAAGGCACACAACTCCTAAAGTATATATTCATATTGGAAAACATAACTACTGAAGCATTTAACTCCTTCAGTTACTTGGGTTGTGACATATCATATCCCGGCGAAGTCGATATAGAAAAAAAGATTGAGAGTTTCAGTATGATGTGTGGCACCATCAAAAGAATTCTCAGGAGAAAAGTACGAATAGAGCTATGCTACAATTTTATAAAGTTAGGGCAGTTCCCTGTGGGCTACATGGAAGTGAAAACTAGACTATGAACTATAGCACTCATAGTAGCCTACAAGCACCCGAGATGAGATTTTTTAGAACAGTCCAGGGCGTAACAATAAGCGACTGGTTAAAAATTGAGACTATGCGGAATAATGTATGAAATTTCCAACTTTTATGAAAGTGTTAAGGAATACAGGAAAAACTGAAAGCACGTATAGAAAGAAAAAACGAACGTATTTCAAAAGAAATGCTACATTATATCCTTAATCGAACAAGGAACATAGATACACCCAAGAGAAGATGGGCTGATCAAGAAATCGCAATTATCAACTGATCTCATGCTTGAAGGAGATGAAGACAAAAACAGAACAGCATATTACTATCATGTTATAATTTTATTCTTGTTTATCTGGAACTGATATTTCGTCACAGATTTTACTCACACCATTTGTCTCGTCTCTGTCAGCAATCACCTTTATTTCCAGTAGTCGGAAGGCTAGCCACAGAACTGTTGTTATGCTATGCAGCGCCCAAATTTCTGCTTTCTCTTTCGTGAGACGGAAAAACGCTCTTTTAGCGCACGTAGAACCTACAGTTAAAATAATGTGAAATCTGTAATGTGTAGTAGCCGGCCGCGGTGGCCGAGCGGTTCTAGGCTTGGAGTCCGGAACTGCGCGACTGCTACGGTCGCAGGTTCGAATCCTGCCTCGGGCATGGATGTGTGTGCTGTCCTTAGGTTAGTTAGGTTTAAGTAGTTCTGAGTTCTAGGGGACTGATGACCACAGCTGTTAAGTCCCATAGTGCTCAGAGCCATTTGAACCATTTTTTTTTTTTTTTTGTAATGTGTAGCCAAATAACAGTGACACTGAAACTGGTGTTTTGCAGCTAAATACAGTTTGTAATTGTTGGCCACGCAGTGTATATTAAATAGTGAAGTAGATTTACGGTAATTAAAAGAAACGTGCTTCTGTGTCATCGGCACTTGCGTTGCAACGACTTTTCAGTTTATGAACCCATAATAAAACAAATTAAGCTATAGGATATTTCTCGCCTTCGAGCACTTCTGTTGCATCTTTGAACTGTTCCAAAAATGGCACGAGTTGTTTTGTAGGTTCGTTTTTGTAAGCATTAAGTTTTCCAGGGACAACTTTCTCCGCATCTATCTCCGTGACCGTCCTACTTGCTAACTATAGACTGTAGTATTCTACTCGTGCATAAGCTGTTCCACCTCGTGTCCGTTTCTTGCTTGGAGTTTGTCTGTAACGAATTCGTCACCTGTTTTTTATTTTTCCATAAATAGGACAGGGTGTATGGCGGTATAAATCGTGGAATACGCCAATGCAACCTCATTTTTCAAATAATCGTTACTGAAAACGTCTGTTAGGGCTATAAAAAATATATATTCGGTGCATGGGTATGCGGAAAGGCCGGCCGAATGGCTGAGCGGTTCTAGGCGCTACAGTCCTGGAACCGCGCGACCGCTACGGTCGCCGGTTCGAATCCTGCCTCGGGCATGGCTGTGTGTGATGTCCTTAGGTTAGTTAGGTTTAAGTAGTTCTAAGTTCTAGGGGACTGATGACCTCAGATGTTAAGTCCCATAGTGCTCAGAGCCTTTTGAACCATTTATGCGGAAAGGATCGCAGTGCCTTTGGAATTTAACGCCTTTCCTCAGTATCTCTGTATGGTTCTCAATAAGTTCTCCAAAGTTTTCTTCTCAGAAAAGTGAGATTTTGCCAATACCACGTTTTTGAGTGTCCAAACTTGAAAAACAAAGTGTACATCTACCGATAGGTAACACCTCTTCCGATATGGAGCTATCCACAAATCCACTGTAAATGCACACGCATTCGCAGCCAAGGCCTGAACAGTGCACCGGCATCATGCTCGTCCGTATTTCAATGATTTGTCTTTCAACTTTGGTGCCACCGTCGTAGGATGAGCCAGAATGCTGGAAACATCCACCTGGAAAAATTCGGAACCGACATTTACAAATTGCCGACATAAAGAGCGAAATCCTCCACCCGATATTAAACTAAGTGAACGAAGGTTCCTAACAAACACACACACCTCTCTACGCGCTTTTCAGCCATCCTGCCGCCCATATCAGAAGGGGGTGTACTGTCAGAGGATACAATTTGCTCCCCTTCAGCCACATGATAGTAAAATTTTAAAAACATAATACGCTGGAGCGCTAAAGAAACAGAGATATGTAAACAGGTAGAATACGGCGCTACGGTGGCAACTCCTACATAACACAAGTGCTTGACGCAGTTTTTAGCTCGGTTACTGCTGCTACAATGGCAGGTTATCAAGATTTAAGTGGTGTTATAGACGGCGCACGAGCGATACTACACAGAATCTCCGAGGTAGCGATGAAGTGGGGATTTTCCCGTACGACCATTTCACGAGTGTACCGTGAATACCAGGAAGCCGGTAAAACATCAAATCTCCGACATCGCTGCAGCCAGAAAGAGATCCTGCAAGAACGGAATCAACGATGATTGAGGAAATCATTCAACGTGACAGAAGTGTAACCCTTCCGCAAATTGCTGCAGATTTCAATGCTGGGCCATCAAAAAGTGACAGCGTGCGAACTATTCAACGAAACATCATCGATATGGGCTTTCAGAGCCGAAGGCCCACTCATGTACATTTAACTGCACGACACAAAGCTTTACGCCCCACCTGGGCTCGTCAACATTGGCACTGGACTGTTGATGACTGGCAACATGTTGCCTGCTCGGACGAGTCTCGTTTCAAATTGTATGGAGCGGATGAACGTGTACGGGTATGGGGACAACCTCATCGAACTGCGGACCCTGCATTTCAGCAGGCTATTGTTCAAACTTGTCGAGGCTCTGTACTGGTGTGGGGAATGTGCAGTTGGAGCGATATGGGATCCCTGATACGTTTAGATACGACTCTGACAGATGACACATCCGTAAGCTTCCTGTCTGATCACTTGGATCAATTCATGACCATTGTGCATCCCGACGGACTTGGGCAATTCCAGCAGGACAATGCGATACCCTACACGTCCAAAATTTCTACAGAGTGGCACCAGGAACACTGTCCTGAGTGTAAACACCTCCGCAGGCCACCGAACTCCACAGATATGAACATTATTGAGCATATCTAGGATGCCTTGCAACGTGGTGGTGGTGGTGGTGGTGGTTAGTGTTTAACGTCCCGTCGACAACGAGGTCAGTAGAGACGGAGCGCAAGCTCGGGTTAGGGAAGGATTGGGAAGGAAATCGGCCGTGCCCTTTCAAAGGAACCATCCCGGCATTTGCCTGAAACGATTTAGGGAAATCACGGAAAACCTAAATCAGGATGGCCGGAGACGGGATTGAACCGTCGTCCTCCCGAAT
The DNA here is from genome assembly GCF_023898315.1 of Schistocerca nitens. Classification (NCBI taxonomy): domain Eukaryota; kingdom Metazoa; phylum Arthropoda; class Insecta; order Orthoptera; family Acrididae; genus Schistocerca; species Schistocerca nitens. The sequence continues at coordinate 476,922,791 of NC_064614.1, read as the reverse complement.
GCGAGTCCACTGTGCTAACCACTGCGCCACCTCGCTCGGTCCCTTGCAACGTGCTATTCAGAAGAAATCTCTATCCCCTCGTACTGTTACGGATTTATGGACAGCCCTGCGGGATACATGGTGTCAGTTCCCTCCAGCACTACTTCAGGCACTAATCGTGTCCATACCACGTCGTGTTGCGGCACTTCTGAGTTCTCGCGGGAGCCATACACAATATTAGGCAGGTGTACCAGTTTCTTTGACTGGTCAGTGTACAAAAGCTGGACATGGCCGTTGACAAAAATAAACGTTTTTTACAATAAAAAGACAGATCATCAGTGGTAGAACTTAAAATATAAAAGGTTGATTTGGAGATTTATTAAAATATAGACACAGATGAATGGAAAATGAGTGTCATACACGAATATATAAAAACAGATAGATGCGTAAGTTTAAACATAAAGGCCGATGTCGAGACTGATTAAAATATTTACAGTGACGAGTGTAGCGATGAGTGGATGTAAAGTGCAGCATTTAAACGTCGCGCATAGAAGAGGTTTGTGTGGTTGGATGTTTAGAGGCGGAATGGGGAATGAGTGGAGAGGGATGCGGTTACAAACCAATACTTAAGAGGTGGGTGGAGAGGGTTGGACAGGATGGGAGCCCTGACATGCGGAGGGTGTTACTGACCTCCTACATCTGGTAGAATGGGTATATTTGTGGGCGAATTTCATGGTCGGGCAAGGGAAGGTGATTAAAGTTTCATTGGGAGAAGATGTGGAGAGTATGAAGGTGTAGTGTTGGGGGAATGTGGTGGTAGAATGGCGGAAGTGTGGCAGAGTACCAGGATCAGTGAATAGTTGGGAAACTAGAGGAGTGGTTACTGTCGAGTTTATAGATAACTTAGGATATATGGAGGTGTTGTAGAGGATGTGTGTGGGGGAGTAAGCGGATCCGAAAGACTAGGTGGAATCCATGGCGTTCGATGGTCTGTAGCACATGATAAAACGAGAGATGAGAGAAAGTTCATGTCACATTGGCATAGCAGAGGATGTGTATGATGAGGGCTTCATAGGTATGGAGGATGTGGGTGCAATCCCCGTGTTCGGGTGGTTAATAGTTTCAGTAATTTTAGTCTATTGTGGACTTTCTGTTGAATGGTTAGTAGATGGGACTTCCATGTTGTCAGCTATCAACTGTTAGTTCGAGGTATTTTAGTGTGGAAGCTTTAGGTGGTTCGGCTGTAATTATTGCCTAGGTTTTGGTAGCATTGATTCTGAGGAAGCACTGGTTGTACCAGAGGGTGAACTAGTTGGGATGGAGCAGGAGGGCTTTCTGAAGGGTAGCGTAGAAGTCGAGGACAGAGGTGTCACCGGCATACTAGAGGAAATGAACAAAATTCGGGGTCTTTGACAAATCGACTATGTGGAAGGCATACCGGAAAGTCGGCACACCTGCAGTGGGACTGAAGATACGGTAGTTGGTATTGTTTATGGTCTCATAAGATGGGTGTTTAGCGAGAACACGTAGCCATTTCCATCCTTATCAGTAACTAATGAAAATCTGTCCCAGAAATTGCTACGACCATCTACTATCGCACTCAGTATGCATTACTTCGAATTAAGCTTCCCTCTCATAGTCGCCTTAGTCTTACATTCATGCGACACGATCCTGCAGCGAAAGACTGAGTGGCGATCGGGTAAGAGTGGACGGTCGGGACATTCGACAGTTTTGGAAAGCTCGAACGAGCGTGGAGGAAGTTGAATACAGTCGATCCGCGCATCGAAGGCAGCTACATTGACATCTGCCGAACTTTCCTGTAACTACATGCACGATGCAGTTCGAACGGGCACAAACGGCAGATGCAGACCTCTAATTCGGCCTGCGGTGAGAGCCGTCGGCACAGTACGGCTGTGACGTCACTGCGAGGTTTGAGGCGGGGCGAGAGGCTGCGCCATTCGGACACAGCCAGAGCCGCAGCCAGCACCACAGTCGGCCGAGGCTCTCGAATGGGCTTCCGGCTGCCCTCGTGCACGCAGCCCCAGCCCCAGCCCCAGCCCCAGCCCCAGGTAATCAATAACTCCGCTCCTCTGGCTGCTCCTGGCGCAGGCTCCGGCATCTTCATTTGCAGCGCGTCTTTACACTCATCACGTTCCAACTCGTTCAGCATAAATCCGAAGTCTACGATTTCATAAAGCAACAGTAAAGCCTGTAAAGAAATACGATATTCTTTTTGGTTGGAACGAAAAAAAATTAATTGCTTGCCCAGCGAATTATACAGGATGTATTATTATTAATAGTGAGAACTGACATGGGTGAAGATATACGGTAGCATAGTAAGGTGACAAAAATTATGGGATAACGATATGCACATATACAGATGGCGATAGTGTCGCGAACACAAGATATAAATGGGAGGTGCGTTGGCGGAACTGTCTTTTGTACTCATATGATTCATGTGAAAAGATTCCTAAAGTGATTATGGCCGCACCGTGGGAATTACACAATGAGCGCAGAATGACTGATGGAACTAGACGCATGGGAAATACCATTTCAGAAATCTCTGGAGAATTCAGTATTCGGAGATCCACAGTGTCAAGAGTGTGCTGAGAATACCAAATTTCAGGCATTACCTCTCGCCATGGACAGCTTAAAGACCGAGAGTAGCAGCGTTTGCGTAGAGTTGTCAGTACAGACAAGCAACACTGCTTGAAAAATCGCAGAAATCAATGCAAGACGTACGATGAACGTATCCCTTCGAACAGTGCGGTGAAATTTCGCGTTAATGGGCTATGGCAGCACTCGATCAACGCGACTGCCTTTCTTAACATGACGACATCGACTGCAGTGCCTTTCCTGAGCTCGTCACCATATCGGTTGGACCATAGACGACTGGAAAACCGTGGCCTCGTTAGATGAGCAGCGATTTCAGTTGGCAAGAGCTAATGTCAGGGTCCGAGCGTGGCGCAGACCCCACGAAGCCATGGACCCAAGCCACTGTGGAAGCTGGTGGTAGATACATAATGATGTGGGCTGTGCTTACATGGAATGAACTGGATTCTCTGGTCTAGCTGAACCGCTCGTTGACTAAAAATGATTATGTTCAGCTTCTTGGAGGTCATTTGCAACAGTTCTTGGACTTTATGTTACCATAATACGATGAGCCATGTCACATAATCACATCTGTTCGCAATTGGTTTGAAGAACGTTCTGGATAATTCGAGCGAATGATTTGGGCACCGAAATCGCCCCGCATGATTCACATCGAAAATTTATGCGAAATAATCGGGAGGCCAGTTCGTACACTAAATCCTGCATTGGCAATATTTTCGCAGTTATGGACGACTATAGAGGCGGCATGGTTCAGTATTTCTGAAGGGGACTTCCAACGAGCCACGTCGAGTTGCTGCACTATGCTGAGCAAAAGGAGGTTCGACACGGTTTAGGAGATATTCTATGAATCTAAAGCAAACACGTTCAAGTAAACACAAGTCCGCAAAGGAGCCAGCAAGGCTACATTGCGGAGTCTTGTCTTAGGTAGTACAAATGTGTTTGAAATGTTAACTTTTGAATTAAATGCGCATCCACGCTATCAGATCAAACGTAAAGGCACACCACTACGTAATGTCACCTGAGAAACAAACCGATCAGCGACGTTTCAGTTGTCCAAGTCGACTTTTGGTGATGAAGGCGCGAACAATCAACTACAGCTAAGGCAAGACGAGACACATCTTACGTACTGACGGACAGGGAGCGTCGAGCATTACACAGAGTGGCTGTAAGAATTCGCGTGAATTCAGCCGGAGGAATCTCTCGTTTTTCTAAAGTGCTACCAGCAGTCCGGCTCGCACCATGACCGTGTATAGAAAGTTAAAAAAATGGCATACATTGGTGGAGCAGCTCATAAGAACCCACGCATAGCAGCTGTGGGTGCTGCACGGTACTTGAGATGGTGTAAAGAGCGATGAGGCTGCATAGAGGACGACTGGAAACGTGCTATTTGGAGTGATGAATCACGCTACATCTGCCACATGTGTACTGCTAAAAGTGGAGTACAGAAGAGGTATGGGGGTGTTCTTATGGGTATGAGTGTGGACCCCTTATTGAGCTTAAGAAAACTCTAAGAGCAGAATGTGTGACGTCCGCTCTCCCCTTTTGTTGTCGCTGTTGATGTTGATGTTGAGCCGCTACTGCTACAGCTCGGTCGGTGGAATGGAGACGCGACGCGCAGTGACGGTTGTCCCCGTCGGATAACGTGGAACAGCACCTGAAAATCTCTAAAGAAAATTGTTCCTCGCGTAATGTATGAAAGTCCGTTTGCGAGTCCTCACAGTCTTCTCAGCGATGCGAACTGCTCATTTTAATTGTCTGTTATGGTTTTATGATAATTTGATATGTCCGGTTATTTCGTTATTGCAGCATTGAGTGAATCATTCGTCACTGGCGTCGTTTCACACCACTGAAGCGAAGAAAAATTCATTTGCGGTTCAGTATCGGTAGTTGTTGTTACGTTGCTAGGCAGAATTGTTCACTACGGCACGACGCAAATCCAGAGATAATCTATAATGCTATCTGGCTTTCGTAAGTCGTAATATTATTTCTGCAAAACACTCCTTTCAATGCTCAATGTTCATCAAGTCACTCTTTCAATTACAATGTTAACAGTTAATTAATTTTGATCATCAACTATCACACAGTTCGATTAAATATGGAGCCAACACGTGAGATCTCCATTACTGACGAACAAATTTTATTGTTCCTTCTTAGCAGTTAGTTTATAACCATCACACCACACTCACACCGATGGATCAGATCAATTACGATTCTTTTAAGTTCGGTGATCGTGTCAATTACAACTTTTACAATCGGCGTATTTGTATTATCTTCGTGTGGGCGTATTAATGTTTCCTACTCAAGGCTAATCAGGTATTGCAGTCTTCGATAGTATGTCCATTCTTCGTTGTAACTGTTCACTTTGATGAAGGTTGAGTCCAACAATAATATCTCCAATACTTAAAGTTCATTAACTCGTCGTACACTATCAGAATATCACTTCAGTTCAAGTTCTCAAGTCAGAATAACTGAGAACAAAGTCCGCGCATCTCTAACACGCAATAGTACTTTTTTGGGATAGAAACAATTTCGTAGCATTCCGTTTGTAGTACTGTAACAAACGGTGCTCTCTCACGACTTGATAGCAAGCAAGCTAGCAAGCGACTAACATGTCCATGATCGAGCATTGTAGACGCATTGAATTTCCTTTTCATCGTGTTTACAACTCTCTTTCACAATAAATGTTATCTCTGACAGACATTATTTTGGACTTAACTTTCGTCGTACTGATTTGCAGTTATTACTGAGATGTTTGATAGCTAATTAAAAATAACCTTTCCTTCTTTCTACCTTTATATCATGGCATACTCAGTAATTATTGAAATTGGTGTTCATCAGAACTTTAAGGTGTTATATTATTGTCGAACTTGTCGTATCCATAAGGATAACACTGTTCCCTACTTTAAATTATGATGACATTTTTATTTGTGTTTTCCGGTTTCTTGGGGTGTTACAAAGGATATCATAACCTTTTACAGCATTGTGTACAACATACAGCAGAGGAACAGTTCGGATAGAGTGATAGTTTGTATCAGCAAAACAATGCCTCGTGTCATAAAGCAGCGTCTGTGAAGCGATATTTGTAGACAGTCAAAGTAGTAGCGCAAGGGGAGTTCTAACAAAAAACGCTCACTCATTATCTATCAGCACTTTTTTATCTGTGGTGTCGTATGACAGCTGAGGCAATTGTGCATATAATATTTCAATGATGTCAACAACAGCACTTCCTGATCTCCAGGGCAGGCCAGGAATCCTGACATTCTGCCACGTGCCAAGGTCAAGGAGGGGTAGGCTTTCCCAGTGGGCATCGCCACCCTAACTGCAGCTCTGCAGATTTTTCATGAAGCAACCCCCACCCCAAGTGTCCCCTTGGCTCCCTGAATTTGCAACAGTGAGACTCGACTGCAGTTTAGAAGCATGTGATACTTTGTTTATATCAGCATCCCCTCCCCCTGCGCTTCTGCTAATTTTGCATTAAGCACCTCCACCCCACGTCCACGACCACGCCCACAATACCACATTCATCGTGCCTTGTGCCTCGTGCCTCTGCTCTGCAGTTATATTGCACTACTGACTTCCAAAAATGGCCTTCAGCACTGGCTCAAGAGTCCTCAGTCCGATTGATTTGCAGCTACATAATTCACCACAGAAAACTGCAACAATCAGATACCACAGTCTTCTATAATCAATTAAAAATCAACATTTGCACATAAAGTACAGATAACGAAATAGAAATTCTTGTTAATTGAAAATCCGTTTCTTACCAAAACCACTTTTCCACAAGGTCTGGAAACCTCAATGAGGACAAGTCCACTTTCACATCCTACTTGCTCCTATGACTAGCAGATGACTGGATTCCTCTCTAAATAATTAAAAACCAACATTTGCTTGTTATTGTGGTCTCCAGTCCAAAAACTGGTTTGATGCAGCTCTCCATGCTATTCGATCCTGCATAAGCCTCTTCATCTCCAGGCAACTACAGCAACCTACATCCTTCTGAATCCGCTTACTGTATTAATTTCTTGGTCACCCTCCACGATTTTTACCCCTCACACTGCCCTCCACTACTAAATTGGTGATCTCCTGATGCCTCAGAATGTGCCTACCAACCGATCCCTTCTTATAGTCAGGTTGTGATGCAAATTTACCGTCTCCCCAGTTCTATTCAGTACCTCCTCATTAGTTATGTGATCTAGCCATCTGATCTTCAGCATTCTTCTGTAGCACCACATTTCAAAACCTTCTATTCTTTTCCTGTCTAAATTGTTTGTCGTCCATGTTTCACTTCCATACCTGACTATACCCCATGCAAATACTCTGAGAAAGGATTTGCTGACACTTAAATTCATACTCGATGTTAAAAAATTTCTCATCTTCAGAAACACTTTTCTTGCCATTGTGTACATTTTATATCCTTCTTACTTCGACCATCATCAGTTATTTTAATTCCCAGATATCAAAACTCATCTACTACTTTAACTGTCTCATTTCCTAATCTAATTCCATCAGCATTGCCTGACCTAATTCAGCTATATTCCATTATTCTCGTTTTGCTTTTGTTGATGTTCATCATATATCCTCCTTTCAAGATACTGTCCTATTCCACTGCTCTTCCAACTAATTTGCTGTCTTTGACAGAATTACAATGTCATCGGCAAACCTTAAAGTTTTTAGTTCCTCTCCCTGGACTTTAATTCCTACTCCAAACTTTTTCGTTGTTTCCTTTACTTCTTGCTCAATATACAGATTGAGTAACATTGAGGATAGGCTACAACCCTATTTCACTCCCTTCTCAACAACTGCTTCCCTTTCATGCCCCTCGACTCTTATAGCTTCCATCTGCTTCCAGTACAAATTGTAAATAGCCTTTCGCACCCTATATTTTAGACATGCCACCTTTAGAATTTGAAAGAGAGTATTCCAGTCAATACTGTCAGAAGCTTTCTCTAAGTCTACAAATGCTAGAAACGTTGGTTTGCTTTTCCTTAACCTATATTCTATGAGAAGTCGGAGGGTCAGTATTGCCTCGCATGTTCCTACATTTCACTGGAATACAAACTGATCTTACCTGAGGACGGCTTCCACCAGCTTTTCCATTCTTCTGTAAAGAATGTGTTACTATTTTGCAGCCTTGACTTATTAAACTGATAGTTCGGTAATTCTCACACCTTGCAGCACCTGCTTTCTTTAGAACTGGGATTCTTATATTCTTCTTGAAATCTGAGAGTATTTCGCCTGTCTCATATATCTTGCTCACCAGTTGGAAGAGTTTTGTCGTGGCTGGCTCTCCTAAGGCTATCAGTAACACTAAGAGAACGTTGTCTACTCCTGGGGCCTTTTTTCGACTTAGGTCTTTCAGCGCTTTGTCAAATTCTGCACGCAGTATCATATCCCTTTTCTCATCTTTCTCTACGTCCTCTTCCATTTTCATAATATTGTCCTCATGTACATCACCCTTGCGTAGATTCTTTATGTACTTCTACCTGTCTGCTTTCCCTTCTTTAGACAGCGGGTTTTCCATCTGAGCTCTTGATATTTACACAGATGGTTCTCTTTTCTCAAAAGGTCTCTAATTTTCCTCCAGGCAGGGTCTATCTTACTCCTAGTGACAAATGCTTCTACATTCTTAGATTTGTCCTCTAGCCATTCCAGTTTAGCCATTTTGCACTTCCTGTCGTTATCATTGTTTTGACGTTTGTATTCCCTTTCGCCTGCTTTATTTATTGTATTTTTATATTTCCTCCTTTTAGCAATAAAATTCAATATCTCTTCTGTTACCCAAGGATTTCTACTACTCTCGTCTTTTTACCTACTCGATCCTCTGTTGCCTTCACTATTTCATCTCTCAAAACTACCCATTTTTCTTCAACCGTATTCCTTTCCCCTGTTCTTGTCAATAGTTCTCTTATGTTTCCACTGAAACCCTCTACAACCTCTAGTTCTTTCAGTTTATCCAGGTCCCATCTCCTTACATTTCTGCCTGTTTGCAGTTTCTTCAGTATTAATCTGCCGTTCATAGCCGAGTTGAATTCACGAGGGCTTAAGTCAGGGGAGTGCAGTAGGTGGTTTATAACTTAGCAGCCCCATCAGTCAAACAAATCAGTTACAGCTTGCACTGTACGTGCTTGAGCATTGTCCTGCAAAATGATGGTCAGGTCCTGCAGAAAGTGTCATCACTTCTGTCTCTGTGCTGTTCATTTTTGGAACACAACCTGCGACCAGCTTAGAGACAGAAGTGATGACACTTTCTGCAGCACCTGACCATCATTTTGCAGGACAATGCTCAAGCACGTACAGTGCAAGCTGTAGCTGATTTGTTTGACTGATCGGGCTGCTAAGTGCTATACCACCTACTGCACTCCCCTGACTTAAGCCCTCGTGAGTTCAACTCGATTCCTGAACAGAAGGAAACACTTCACGGCATTCGCTTCGGAACTGCTACAAATTCGTCAGGCAATAGACAGCGCCGCTCGAACTGTCAACACAACTGGCACTGCTCAGACTATCCTACGACTTCCACATCGCTGGCAACGGTTTATACACAATGCTGGTGACTACTTTGAAGGTCAGTAAAACTTTGAAACAAGTATCTGTTTTCTACGAGCTGTAAGTAAGTAGTTGCCACTATTAAAGTTTCAACCCTCGTATCTGAATAATTTCTTTTATCTCATCATGCATTTCCTCAATCTCCTCCTCACCTGCGGAGCTGGTTGGCATATGAACTTGTAGTACTATGGTGGGTGTAGACTTCGTGTCTATCTTGGCTGTTCATAGTAGTTTATCCGTGTGCCTATTTTTTTTTTCATTATTAAACCTACTCCTGCATTACACCTATTTGGTTTGCTATTTACAACCCCATATTCATATGACGGGTAGTCCTGTTCCTCCTACCACCGAACTTCACTAATTCCCACTGTACATAACTTTAACCTATCCATATCTCTTTTTAAATTTTCTAACGTACCTGCCCGATAAGGGTTCTGACATTCCAAGCTCCGATCCATAGAATGTCAGATTAGTTTCTCCTGATAACGATATCCTCCTGAGTAGTTCCCGCCCAGAGATCCAAATGGGGGACTATTTTACCTCCGGAATATTTTAACCATTAGGATGCCATCACCATATAATCATACAGTAGAATTGCATACTGTCGGGAAAAATTACGGCTTTAGTTTCCCCTTGCTTTCAACCGTTCGCTGTACCAGCACAGCAAGGCCGTTTTGGTTGATGTTACTAGATGACATCACTCAATTATCCTCACTATTGTCTCTGCAACTACTGAAAAGGTTGCTGTCCCTCTTCAGGAATGACACGTTTGTCTGGCCTCTCAACAGATACCCTTCTGTTGTAGCTGCACCTATGGTAAGGGTATCTGTGGCGCTGAGGCACACAAGCCTCCACACCAATAGCGAGGTCCATGGTTCCTGGGGGAAACATTTGCTTAGAAAATATAAATAATGGATTTGTTAAACATAAGTTTTACCTTAAGTACCATCCCACAAACCCAGAAAACGCGAAATAAAAGCGAATCCCAGTTCCTTTAGTCACCAGCAGATGGCTGCACTTCAAAATCACAACCATAGTTCGATATTTATATCATACCAATAGATGCTCCAATAGCACTTTAAACAGCTACAGATCGATTAATTAATTAATTTCCGTATCTAAGACATTCACATATTCTAAAATGGCCACAAAATACAGCAGCAATGCGATAAAGGGATGTTTACATTGCTAGTAGAGGTTAATACACGGAAAACGTTGTTTTATGTCACAGTATTGAAAAAAAGATCTGTAAAAATAAGCTGGAATTAATTTCCAGATAATTATGCACATATTCGCGAATGGTAGATTTCAACATATGACGTTCTGGAAATTAGGTCTAAAAATCTATGTCATAAAACTAGCCCGACCAGGCCGATAACTGCAGAAAAATAAATGCTATCTAAGCAAGCTAACATAAAGACCAAATGTAACTAGTCACAACACACGCGAATATAAAATCTTTCTGAGGCAATGAAAATGTACGATGTTTACATCGCTTGTTGAGGCTAACATGAAAAACGCTTCTGACTTAACAATATTGCAAAACAAAAGTCTGCAAAGCATGAGTTAATTTCCACATACACACATATTTGCCAAATTAGTGCCCAAAATACCGAAGTATGTACCCCAGCGGTAGATTTCAACAGCTGACGTGTGAGAATGTTGGTCTAAAAATTCGATGATGTAAAACTACACTGGCCAGGGTTATAACAGCAGGAACATTATTGTTAGCTAAGCAGACAAATAGACAGTCTGAATGTGACTAATTAGGCAGAGCCTCAGATAAAATATTTCTGAGACAGCACAAAAAGTGCGGTATTCACATTGTCTACTGAGGCAATATTTCAGCATTTTTAAATAGTTCTCAGGCACCAGGTTAGGAAGTACAAAGATAATGCATTCTGTTACTATAAACTTTATAAAAGAAGCTACTCATTGACAATTATTGCTATTATTATGAATGACACAGGCCTACTACAGTTTGTAGTCAGAAGGCTCGATAGAAGCTTTATAATGACAGGGTTATACTATACACACTCATCAAAAAATGTTTTACATCACCTCGGTTCCCTGAGTTCCGGAATCCGTACAGAAAACTGGAGTAGAGATCAATATAAGCAACATTTCTGCCCTTTTTATTGCTCTTGAAAACCACGTATTGCATGTTGTACCACCATACAGCGAGACCTTCAGAGGTAGTGTTCCAGACTGCTGTACACACCGGTACCTCTAACACCCAGCAGCACGTCCTCTTGCTTTGATGCGTGCCTTATTCGTCGTATCATTCTATCTAAAAGTTCATCAAGGCACTTTTGGTCCAGATTGTCCCACTCCTCAACGGCGATTCGGCGTAGAACCCTCAGAGTGGTTGGTGGGTCACATCGTCCACAAACAGCCCTGTTCAATGTATCCCACGCATGTTCGATAGGGTTCATGTCTGGAGACCATACTGGCCACTCTGGTCGAGCGATGTCGTTACACGGTGGGGGCGCGAATTTTCGTCCATGAAGACGAATGCCTCACCAATGTGCTGCCAATATGTTTGCACTATCGGTCGAAGGATGACATTCACGTATCGTACAGCCATTACGGCGCCTTCCATGACCACCAGCGGCGTACGTCGGCCCCTACATAATGCCAACCGAAAACAGCAGGGAACCTCCACCTTGCTGCACTCGCTGGACAGTGTGTCTAAGGCGTTAAGCCAGACCGGGTTCCCTCCAAACACGTCTTCGACGATTGTCTGGTTGAAGGCATATGCGACACTCATCGGTGAAGAGAACATAATGCCAATCCTGAGCGATCCATTCGGCATGTTGTTGGGCCCATCTGTACCGCGCTGCATGGTGTCGTGGTCGCATAGAGGACCTCGCCTTGGGCGTCGGGAGTGAATCTGCGCATCATGCAGCCTATTGCGCACAGTTTACGTCGTAACACGATGTCCTGCGGCTGCACGAAAAACATTATTCAACATGGTGGCGTTACTGTCAGGGTTCCTCCGAGCCATAATCCGTAGGTAGCGGTCATCGACTGCAGGAGTAGCCCTTGGGTGGCCTCAGGCATGTCATCGACATTTCCTGTATCTCTGTATCTCCTACATGTCCGAACAACATCGCTTTGGTTCACTCCGAAACGCCTGAACTCATCTCTTGTTGAGAGCCCTTCCTGGTACAAAGGAACAATGCGTACGCGATCGAAGCGCGGTATTGACCGTCTAGGCATGGCTGAACTACAGACGAGCCGTATACCTCTCTCCTGGCGAAATGACTGGAACCAATCAGCTGTCGGACCCCCTTCGTCTAATAGGCGTTGCTCATGCATGGCTGTTTACATCTTTGGGCGGGTTTAGTGACATCTCTGAACAGTAAAAGCGACTGTGTTTCTGATACAATATCCACAGGCAACGTCTATCTTCAAGAGTACTGGGAACTGGGATGATGCAAATTTTTTGTTGTAGTTTGTAATATACTCAATGTGATCAAAAGTATCCGGACACCCCCAAAAACATACGTTTTTCGTATTAGGTGCATTGTGCTACCACCTACTGCCATGTACTCCATATTAGCGACCTCAGTAGTCATTAGACATCATGAGCGAGCAGAATGGGGCACTCCGCGGAACTCACGGACTTCGAACGTGGTCAGGTTATTGGATGTCCCTTGTGTCATACGCGAGATTTCCACCGTCTTAACATCCCTAGTTCCATTGTTTCCGACGTGATAGTGAAGTGGAATCGTGAAGGGCACGTACAGCACAAAATCGTACAGGCCGACCTCACTTGTTGACTGACGGAGACCACTGACAGTTGAAGAGGGTTGTAATGTGTAACAGGCAGATATCTAACCTGACCATCACACAGGAATTCCAAACTGCACCAGGATTCACTGCAAGTACTGTGACAGTTAGGCGGGAGGTACGAACGCTTGGATTTCATGGTCGAGTGGCTGCTCATAAGCTACACATCACACAGGTAAGAGCAAAAAAACGCCTCGCTTGGTGTAAGGAGCGTAAACATTGGACGATTAAACATGGTACACAATGTGGCGATCCGAAGTTAGGGTGTGGGTATGACGAATGCCCGGTGAACGTCATCTGCCAGCATGTGTAGTGCCAACAGTAAAATTCGGAGGTGGTGGAGTTACAGTGTGGTCGTGTTTTTCATGGAGGCGGCTTGCACCCCTTTTTTGCGTGACACTATCACAGCACAGGCCAACATTGATGTTTTAATCACCACTGTCGGCCGGAGTGGCCGAGCGTTTCTAGGCGCTACAGTCTGGAATCGCGCGACCGCTACGGCCGCAGGTTCGAATCCTGCCTCGGGCATGAATGTGTGTGATGTCCTTAGGTTAGTTAGGTTTAAGTAGTTCTAATTTCTTGGGGACTGATGACCACAGAAGTTAAGTCCCATAGTGCCCAGAGCCATTTGAACCATTTGAACTTCCCACTGTTGAAGAGCACTTCGGAGATGGCGATTGCATCTTTCAGCACCTGTTCATAACCTACGGCCTATCACCCGGTGGTTACACGACAAAAACATCCCTGTAATAGACTAGCCTGCACAGAGTCCTGACCTGAATCCTATAGAACACCTTTTGGGATGTTTTGGAACGCCGACTTCGTGCCAGGCCTCACCGACCGACATCGATACCTCTCCTCAGAGCAGTACTCCGTAAAGAATGGGCTGCCATTCCCCAAGAAACCTTCCAGCACCTGATTGAACGTATGCCTGCGAGAGTGGAAGCTGTCATCAACGCTATGGGTGGGCCAACACTATATTGAATTGCAGCATTACCAATAAAGGGTGCCACGAACTTGTAAGTTATTTTCAGCCAGGTGTCTGGATACACATAGTGTACATGTGTCTGTTTCTCGCACGGCTATCAGGCATTGGGCATTGTGCATCGCGTATCAGGCACCAGGCATCAGGCATTACATGTCAGATATCTAGCATCAGATGTCGAATGTTGGGTGTTAGGCGTCAGGCAACCAGCACACCTGTTCATATCTATGTGCAGTTAGTGAAGGATAGTAAGGCAAAACTTCATTCTGACATCAGCATCTCAGGATAAGCAGTTGCCTTACTGAACATAGATCTCAATAAGTGTGCCAGCAGCCTGATGTGTAACACATTATAACCAGTGGTGGAACAAGCTAGGTGTGAAGTGGGCAGAGAAGCATGGCGTCCGGTGTCACTCACAGGTAAGCAGAACCACCTAAGGAATTTGAAGTTACTGGCCACATGAGCAGTGCTGCAATAGATACATTGGAGTTTGTGAGACTCGAGATACAGATGTAGGCAACTATCTGAATGTATATTTATACTGCAACAGCCCTGAAGTCTGTAGCTTCCTCAATAAGTATGGAGGTCGGATGCTGAAGGCATCATCAGACGCAGTGGTGATGGTGGTGGTGATGATGGTGTCAGTGGCTGGTGTGGCAATGGGGGCGATAGTGGCTGCAACATCAGACCTAATGCAGGAACATACACCTTCTACCACAGACCATACAAGGGTATATTCATACTGAACATTATTCCAAAATTATTGTATAGACTGATCCACCCCAAGCATAATCCTATTCTTGGCAGAGGTGGATAGGCCCCACAAAATATCACTAGATGTAACATGTGCTGGATCCAACCTGAACAATTTTCCATGGTGTACCATGTGATGGAACTGCCCAAAAAAATTCCTGGAAGTAGCACTGGTGGATCCACTTCTCTGATGGTACCTTAGATGGTACAAGGGTGGATACCTACAGAACATCATCCAAGAATTTTTCGTATAGATGGATCCATACAACGATTATCCCAACCTTTGTGCTGGTGGACCTGCTCCAAACAATATCTCAGATGTGGTGAAAGCTGGATCCATCCCAGACAATATTCTCTGATGTATTGAATGCTGGAGCCAACCTGGACAATATTCTCTGATGTACTGAATGCTGGAGCCAACCTGAACAATATTCCACTTGTCAGATGCATCTCCAAACACATCAAGGGATGTTGCAACCACCACTGTCCCCACTGCTGCCTTGGCCACTGCCTCCTCTGCTTCCTAAGATACCTCCAGCATCAGTAGAAGGAGTATCAAAGCACACCGGCTTCCACATCCATCGAGAACACTATGGACTGCATGAGTATTGTCCTATATACACATATTACAGATAGCTGGCATCTATATCCCAAGGTTCACAAACTGCAATGTATCTACTACTGCACTGATTATGTGATCATTAACTTCAAATTCCGTTGGTGGTTCTATTTACCTGTGCGTCACATTGGATGCCTTGCTTCACTGACCACTTTACACCCATGTAGCTGCACCTTTGGTTGTAATGTGTTGTACCAGCATCCTAGGATAATGTGTTGCCTTACTGTCTATCATTAACCAAACATAGATTCGAATGGATGTGCTGACTGCCGGACACATAACACCTGATGCACAACATCTGGTAACCACCGTCTGACACATGATGCATGATGCCTGATGCCCGACACTTGATGCCTGACACATGTAGCCCAACGCTCAACACCTGACAGCCGTGCAAGAAACTGACACATGCATACAAACTATGGCATAATTGAGCTAGGAGTTTACAGTTATACTGCAAGTACAAGCAAACCGAGAAAGAAGATCGTGTGATCAGAAGTGCCCCCATCGTTGATCTATTGAGTGTAAAAGGTGGCTTCCATGATAGTAAAATGCATTAACCTATCTTCCTCCAATGTGCTAAATATCCCTTGGCTGTTAGGGAGGAAGAAGATACCAATGTACGAACGCTAATGCTTTGGTTTATGGTTATTACTGAAGAATGTGGACAATCTTGTTACTGATATTGTTATTATAAATTACACCAGACATGGTACACTTCTTAGCAGGAAGAATTTTAGTTTGCTTATACCCCTTACAGAATCATTTTGCGATAACATTTTGTTGTTAAAATATGTGATAAAGTGAACTGTCAGGTGCAGTTAAAGAAGGGGTAGTTTGTAATGTTAAAGAAGACGTGTGGATCAATTAACTGTTTCCTACAAAGTAAATGTAGATGACCATTATATTTTGGTTTTTGGCGTAACGCAAGATTTTGCTGGGATTTTTAACAACTTGGAGATGTATGACTACAGTAAAACAGTTAAACAGACTTCATGCTGTACAGCTGTTGCTGCTAAGTGGGAGCCCTGCCTGTTCTCTAATTACAACAGCAGGTCGCAACAGGCACAGTGCCAAGTCATTGGTTCTCAGACTGTCAACTTAGGCTGATACCAGGAAGAGCCTTGCAGACCTGACCTGTCTCTCAGGTTGCCCCAGCAGGTGGCAGCAGGCATGGTATGGGTGTGTTGAGTCGTCAGCTCTCTGATTCCACTGCAGTTGCACATAATGCAAACATATAAACCCACCAGTTCTCCCAATTCTTAGTGCAATGTTGCTGTTCACGAGAATATTTTATTTGAGAGACTGCAGTTAGCACGTCAGTATTGGCATCTCTCCTGACAATAGATTATGGCATGAGGTGTTTGAAATTAAGGACGTGATACGTTGTAAGACAGTACAATTCACATGTACAAATCAGTATCGCTTCTGCCATAGACTATTGTACATTGAGAGCCAATTAACCAACGAATTCGGGGCAGACAAAGTTAACGTCGATATTAACGGTTTCTCCAGCAATGAGCGTCTTAGCACCACAGTAGCAAGTGTTTCCACTGGCTCTGCACTTAAACTATTGGGCTGTATGACAGTTTACTGTGTATTATTTAAAAAATAAAATGTTGAAAACATCTGAGTGCCATATGAGGCGAAATGTTTTGCTGCTGGCCGGATATTTTTATTAAGTGATGATGTGAACAATATATTTGATGCTATTGTGCATTGTATTATCCAACACTGCCTGTGTTTGGATATGAGTTGAGTGATTTCGTAGCAGCCAATGTGCAGGACAACATGTGGGTTTAGAGTGCATTAAAGAAAATTAATTACAATTATTGCTGCATGGTATATGGTTTTGATAGAGGAGAAAAACGCCTACATACATAGAGAAATATGTAATAAATTTTTACTTTATAAAAACAATTATAAGGTTGATAACACATGTGTAAAATATAAAAAAAACTATAAAATTTGCTTCTAGGACTAGAAGGTGCAATGTGCCACCCATGTGTAAACTTTAGTAACTGTATTAAATGTACACTCTCTGTTTTCTCACATGTTGCTTTTTGGGAGCTAATAGCATCTACAGCATTCATTGAATGTAGTTAAGACAGTCTCAACAAATAGTGTAATTTTTTTGCCATTGCAACATGTTAAACTTCACAGTTCACAAATTAATATGTATCTGTTGTCAAGCACAATAAGTGTCTTTTTTTGTTAGCCAGTTCACATGTGCAATTCATAACCCTATCCACGAATTTTTTTATGTGTTTCATACATCTATTAAAAAGTGCTGTACTGAGTGTCTGAATCAAATACACCAGCGTTCTGACTATGAAGTAGAGACATAATTGGGAAATTCGCATTAGCCAACAGTATTTACAGTGCCACCAGTATATGCTACTACTGTGTTATAAGCTCGTAGGCTTGCTATAGTGCCATCTATGCTAACTTTGTGATGTATAACACATAGAATGATACAGTTTGAGAGCACTGCGGCAGTAGTATCAGTTTGTTGTTGATCACTAACACCGTCGCATCTCCACCTTCCTGCAGCAGTCAAATCGTTTACAGCACTTGTTAACTTGGTCAGTATTTCTTCAGGGGGCTCCCAACAGCTTGTTGAATCCACGCCACGACGAGTTGCGGCTCTACGCGGGACAAAAGGAGGACCGACACGATATTAGGAGGTATCCGATAACTTTGGTCACCACATTATATAATCATACGAAAGATGGTGTTGATGTCTAGGGCCTAGATGATAAGTGTGACAAGAGTTCAACAGCGGAACGTGTAACCTCCCCCTCACTTATCGACCTTAATGACAGTGAAAAATTAAACTGCGTGTACCTAATGGAAATTTGGGAAAAAGTAATCGTCACCGAAGTTAATCTGTCGGTAAAGAGGGAGGAAGGGTTACATCTAAATAAAAGGAAAAATGCAAGTGAAACTGGTGGAAATTAATTTTGAAAAGGGGTAAAGTTAATAAAGAAAGTAAATGTGCGGCCGTTACGTTAACAATTATCTAGCGGTAATTAGATATTTGAGATTTGGGGAAAATTACGGTCGCCAGTCCTATGGACAATTACTATAATAACTGAAAAAGAAGTGTTATCACACATATAATTAGCACTAGAAGCGTGGCAACTGAAGGTTGACACGTGTAGTGTGAAAACTGAAAGTTTGTCAGAAGTAATAAATTTCGCTACACTCTGACTTAATTTAGCAAAAGAATTAATAAAACCGGAAAATCGAAACTTAATTTAGTGACTGAAGTTAATAGTGAGCTTTCTTTCTGAAGCACATCGAAATTCAGTAAAATACGGTTAGTCTTGGACTACCTCAACAATCATTTCAAAAGCTACTTGAATCTACGCAATTTAGAAATAAGAGATTTAACTTTGAACTTGAATTAAATGATTCTGAACAACTAAAAATAGTAAAATTTAGTACGTACCAAGCTGAGCTGCAGTCACAGGTAAGCTAAAGTATGGTAACAAAACTCGCACTCTTAATTTGTGCTTGTGTAATCTAAGTATTGTAGCCAGCTATGAATACTTTAACTGAACTTTGAAATTAAAGTAGTGAAATGGAATGATTCTACTTTAATGCTGGCGTCTGAATTTGAACGACACTCGGGTTCATTCCGGAAATAGGAAGGGGCCCTGCTTGGTAATGCAATTGGGACAATGAGCAACAAA
This sequence comes from Schistocerca nitens, assembly GCF_023898315.1. Classification (NCBI taxonomy): domain Eukaryota; kingdom Metazoa; phylum Arthropoda; class Insecta; order Orthoptera; family Acrididae; genus Schistocerca; species Schistocerca nitens. The sequence goes on along the minus strand of NC_064614.1, from coordinate 476,903,803 downwards.
GGTTCATGATAAGTAGCTGTAATTTTGTGATGCAACAATTTTAAAAGTTTGAAAAGCTGAGGTCTGCCATACAGTTCTAAAACTTTACGTGCTTCCAGTCTTCCTTATTGGTTGATTGAAGGTTTGAAGCCATCAATCGAGGAGGTGGCGACAGTCACTCATTGTCGGCCGTCGCTGTTGCAGAAGCTGGATGTTGGCGCGCCTTCTTCTCGACACGGTCACCAGACGAAACGGGCTCTTGATGTGCGCCAGCTAATGCTTCCCGTCCGCGACACCATGTCAGAAACTATCATCGCAAGTCGAGCCCAATTACATGCTGCCAAACCCCAAAAGCGCGGCAACTCGCGGGAGCTTCACACAACACACCTGCTCCACTCGCTACTCCAGCCAGACTCCCTCTGCCCGCGCTCCACGCGGCAGAGTTAACACTACCAAAGATCCTACACACTTTGATTCTTCACACGACCTATCGATGTAATCGTTCGATAGCAGTTTTCCCTAGGCAAGACCCAGCGTAAAAATACAAATAATATTTACGAAACAAACCAATTATACATCGACATAAATGCATATATATATATATATATATATATATATATATATATATATATATATATATATATATATATATATATATATATATATATAGTAAAACAATTACAATATGTAAAGACACAGAAATGTCATATATTCAGGTAACAAAAATAAGGAAAAAAAATTATAGTACAATAGATGGAAATAGGAGGATATGCATTTCCGGCGTTACAAACGTACCCACTGATGGCCAATCGCATTGTTTTCCCACATGATGGACATAAGTGGAATGAATGTGTTTGTCCTTCACAACCCCTACAAAAGACAATACTCAAGTCAAACGCTTTAATTTTTTGAAGAAACTTGCAAATTCGTTGGGGACAAGACAGATGGATACGTGAGTCAACAACTGTCACATACCCCCGTGGACTTATTGAACCCATTCGCTGTGTTTTGGGTGTAGCAGAACCAAGAGCAGGAGCCGTTGTAGAACAACTGGAGAAACGGAAAATATACTTCACCTGTGACCCTAAAAAGAAGATGACGCCTTATGTTTGCTATTTTGCAAGAAGCTGATCTGCCTTGAATGCTTTGCAAAACCTTTGCAACGAGTGCAAGGAAAACTTCTGAGAAGCAAACTAATAACCTGAAATGGACTAGTGTAATTTTCATTCTTTTAATAATTTGTGTCAGTTTCTTATGTTTTTATTATTGCATGCATAATGAGCAATAAAAGTATAGCAAAAAGTAAAATTTATAGTGCAATGTATTTAAGTTTGTACAGCATTAACATTGTCATCTATTATTATGTTCATTTTGAGCAGCTTCTGTTTAAACGGGGTTCTTCAGAAACTTACAAACCCTATCCTCCAAGCCTTACTGCGCAAATATTGCTTAAATCAAAATTCGTATACCAGATGAATCAACATTGCGTGAAAATTACATACCGACAATTTACGAAAATTTTCTGGAAGAAATACGCAATGAACTCAAGACAGCATTATCTGGATTTCAGTTGACGAAACAACAGACAATTGCGGCCGTTACAGTGCAAATATAATTGTCGGTGCTTCAAAAGAAGAGCCTTCTTCTTCCTATTTAGCGGCCTGCAAAGAACTTCAAAAAGTAAATCATTCTACGTTCACCAAATTTGTGAATGACGGTATTAGAAAAATATTCCCAGAATCTTCTGCAGATGAAAGGGTGTTTGTGTTTATTTCAGATGCTGCTCCTCATACGATCAAAGCAAAAAAAAATCCTCAGGGTCTTTTATCCCAATTTGATTCATGTGACATGCTTTGCTCATGGAGTACATCGCCTTGCTGAAGAAGTACGTTCGACGTTTGTGAATGTAAATCAACTCATTTCATCCACAAAGAAAGTGTTTCTAAAGGCTCATTCTCCAATCAAGATCTACAAAGAAAAACTACCAAATGTGCCTTTACCTTCCGAACCAATGGTAACTCGTTGGGGTACGTGAGTCGAAGCTGTTTTGTTTCACAATGAACATTTCGAGGCCATTAGAGGGGTAGTAAACGACTTCGATGGTGCAAAGCCCTTGACAGTTTGTCAGTGCAAGGAAGCTTTTAATGCTTCCGGTATTAAGAAAGACATTGTTGTGATTAGCACTATTTTTCCCTTAAAAACTTTGAAACTCAAGGTTTGGCGTTGAATGAATCTACTCAGTTAATGAATAAAATTACTCTAGTGAACTCCTCATTGTCGGAGGTATTCCCAAGAAAACTTAAAAAAAAGTTTTGCAAACATTTTAAACAATAACCAGGCTTTGAACCTTTATGGCAAATTGTTAGTTTCATTAATGCGACAGGTGAACTTTTACCAGAAACAATAAGTGCCAACATAGCGCCCAAATTCAAATACTGGCCAGTTACCTCAGTTGATGTAGAATGGTCCTCTTCTCCTTATAAATGTTTTTTGAGTGATCGGAGACTCAATCTTACTACCAAACATTTGTAACAGTACTTGGTCATTTATGTTTACAATAATAGAAAAATGTAAAATAGATTGTAAATTGTGCTTTGGTCCAATGGTATTAACTGATAAAGTTAATGGTGTTCAAAAAAATTCATGATTGTATGTCGTTTCTAAAATTAAATGTTACGGAGTGTTTGAGCTTGCCACTATGCGTGCGATATACATCGAAGTTGGTCCTCTGCATATCGATTGTTTCGTTGCTACTCACTCGCATTGCATCCTCTTATTATCGACAATAGCAAAGAAAGAACAATTCCTGAAACACGGTATGTGTCCCCATTTTGCAAATTAAAAAAAAAAATCCCAGAAAGGTCCCCTTCCTAACCTCTACCAGAAAGTATTCAGAAAATGATACCAGCGTTCTAAATGTGACAATTACTCACATGGCCGGCGCTCTTCCTCTTAACTGATATGCCCTGGTTCGACTTTGAGATACAATGCACGCAGTAGCTACCATATCTTTTTATTATTTGATCTTGCATGTTTCGACACTTTTCATGCATTTTTAAGCATTTTTCTTGTTTATTTGCGTGCATATTTTAAGGTTTTTATGATGCATATAATCCGGTTTCTACTTATTAGTCATCCTAAAAACCCCTTTGCTTCACAGAAGATTCCCGCGAAACACACTTCCGGCTGGGATGAAATGGAAGTCTGTTACATATCTAAAATGTGTATCCTCTTCAGACCCAAGCAAAATTTGCTGTTATTTCAGATGTTTTTTGATAAGGGCGTGGCATATGGACGTCAGAAATGAGCACTGTAATGGTAGTTTTTGTTACTGCTCATCTGGATTGAGATTTACCTGTGTTCAGCTGGTTGGACACTGGGTCTCAATGTGACTATTCGTGATACATGGCCATGAAAATGATAACACAAAATTACTGTTTATTTTAATTTTTTTATTTAACATGTAGATACAGTATTTACATAGTATTACGAAAGTTCAAATGGCTCTGAGCACTATGGGACTTAACATCTGAGGTCATCAGTCATTGCGAAAGTAAAACGCAAGAAAAGCAGTTACAGTCATCAATAATCCAGAAATGGTTGTAGCACAGTTTTCTGTTGTGAAAGTCAAAGAAACATTTTCTCTCATTAGCGGTACACGGATATACTTGGCATTCAGAGCATATGAACTTGGTTTTAGCTTTGTAGCCCTTGTTTCGGCGTTTCATCTGTTTACTTTTGTCTGCAATCAGGCAGAGAAACAAATGTCTACTCTCACTTTTCCTAACATCTCTGCTTGGAACTTTAAATATCTTTGTGCGCATTGTAAGAGCTACTTCATAAGTTTCAGATTCAGAGTCTGAAGACCAAACGTCCTGTCGTGCTGCAGTTGTCCTGTCGTGCCTGAGTTCAGACTCAGGGATTCATCTATATAAGTCTTAAAATCTAATAGATCCATGATTGATTTCTTGTTAGCACATAGTACCTGCTGATCCTTTCTGTAATCAGTCCACGAGTTCACAATCGCCATGTCAATGAAATGAAGGAAGTCTCTTACTGGTCACTTCTTTGTGCATGAGGATATTCGATAGTAAGAAAACATTGTGTCACATAGATCCACACCTCCCACTGATTTGTTGTAATCATAGATACATTTGGATTGAGATACTCCAACGAATTCTTTTGCTTTCCTGTCCCACCATTTTACTATACTAGTGGGAGCAGCACCACAGAAAGTAGACGCTACTGTAACAGAACGATTATCAGTCCACAGCAAAACAAAAATGTTCCCATCTTCTCTGACGAACTCATCAAATGATCCTGCACCTCCCTTCATCAGTTCCTTGTCTTCAGTGAGTTTTGATCTGAGACGAAATGGAATATGGCTAACTAAAATGGTTACCACTTCATTATATTTGTCTTTCCAGCAGGCACTGTAGTAATGGAATGGATGTGAAGTATCGATACAAAATACACAACATGCTCACTGGCAACTTTGCTGTCTATGACTTCTTCACCACAGAATCCCCCAAACTGAGCTGTGGCTCTGATTCCCGGATGGCCAAGCTTATTCTTTACCTACCGTCTAAGAGATGTTTTGCCATGGAAAGGAATCATTTGCTCATCTACAGAAAGATATGTGGAAGCTGGCAATGACTAACATTTTCCCCTAATGCTATCAAAGACTGGTTTCACTTTCCATAACTTATTATTTTCCTTGATTTCATCCAAAACACATTATTTACAAAGCGCACGTAGTGCCTCAATTCCTTGGAATTACAGCAGGGACCCTTAATCTTCTGCGAAAGTACGTTCTCAGTCTTGGTAATTTCATACAACCGGTTAATATGTGTGCACCCACAAGCTTCTTAATTTCAGTAGCTGTTGCATTTAGAAGATCCTGGATATCCTTACGAGCCTTTATGTTTTCCAGCTCAGCAGTGAGATGCCACATATCACTTCCAAAATACTGTTCAAAATATCCTAGTGATGTCCACAGTCCCCTGCCTCCCACTGACCAGCCCTTGTCGGCAAAATCGACTGTTCGATCAATAGAAGATCCTTTTTTCCAAAACACTTGTCTAGGTATGAGCTCTGATTTCCGAGGAGCCTTTTTTCTCGTAGCTGATGTATTTTGACATAGATTCCTATGTTCGATTTCATCCTGGCAGAAGAAAGTACCTCATTTATTTATGAAACATTATAAATTAAATATCTTTTTTAACCTTCAGTACTTTTTGCACGTGTGCCTCAGGTGGCATCTATTGTAGCAAATGGAAGTAATTATGTGAAGTTTACCGCTTCAACGAAGTGTGATTTCATGCTTCAGGAACACACAAGTCTGCATCTGCAGTAATGTCAAGGTCTTTCTCATCTGAAAAGCCCCCTATGACACTCAAATCACTGCCCTCTTATATTACATTTAGCAGTTCACTTTCGATTCCAGCATCTGTGAGAGGTCTATTCATGTCTGCGTTAGTTGTGAGAAAAACAAATTGTGAACTTCTAAAGCTAATTACAAATTAGTATTTATGAAAGTATTATTGTGATTCCCAATGAACAACAAATTTCATACATCTTACAAAGCAATAAGAAACACAGACATGTTTTACAGTAGATACTGTGGTCAGAGAAATTAGTCAGTGACCAAAAATAAACAAAGATGTGATCATCTGTCCAGCCGGCTGGACTTCATTGCTTACTCATGTAAATAATGAAGGAGTAACGGTGTTAGGTTACTACATAGACTGTAACATAATTTGTTGATCTACTTACAACAACAACAACAACAATGAATAATAACAGAAAACTGAGTATGACATTCATACTTAGGTTTCTTTCTGAAAGGCATTGCAGAGAGATCGCCATAAACGGCCTCTATGACGCAGTGAGTGGAGAAGAAACCAAATATCACTAACAAAAACTTTCAGGTGACACATAAAATGTCCAGCGTACTGAACACACGGTTACAGAGTTGAAAAAACTGTAATTTCAGTTAAAGCAAAATAGAGAAGTAACGTCCAGCTGGCTGGATGGAGGGACTGAAGATGATATTCTAGCAGGGAAGCGTTAAGTGAAAGATGTGTTTGTTCGTGGAAGTTAATGAATTTTTCTTTTTTTGTGAACTGATTCGTTATTAGGGCATGAGATGCAAAACAAACCACTGAAATTAGTCTAAGAACTGGTTCATCGCCCTTGACCGATCCTCGTGTCAGCCCCTTTGCCTGCTGCTTCGATAATCATGGTTAACAATCAAATTACAGCCTGTATGGCACTAATCTAATGTAGCGCAACAGAAAATGACTTGCTGGCGAGCATATGGCGTATGATGATGATGAGGTCCCATTCTCCGAGGAGTGTTAGCGGACGATGCGGGAGACGCACACTACCGTACTAGGAAAGGTCCTAGCGGAGGTGGTTTGCCACTGCCTTCCTCCGACCGTAATGAGGATGAATGTTGATGATGAAGACGACACAACAACACCCACTCATCTCGAGGCTGGGAAAAACCCTGCTCCGCAGGGAATCGAACCCGGGATCCCGTGCGCGGGAAGCGAGAACGCTCCCGCAAGACCACGAGCTGCGGACGTTGTATGATAACCGGAGGTAGACATGTCGTACTCTAATACTTACACTGAGGTGACAAAGGTCATAGGATACCACCTAACATAGCCGTCTATAACTGCCTAAACGTTGCCACTGCGGGATTTTGAACTAGAACTGACGTCTCTGTTATGTCCTATAAAAGTTCGATGCGATTTATGTTGGGCAATCTGGGTGGCCAAATCATTTCTCGAACTGTCCAGGACGTTCTTCAATCTAACACGAGGAATTGTGGCCAGGTGACATGAATCAATGTCATCCATAAACATTCCACCTTTGTTTGGGAACATGAAGTACAGTAATAATGCCTGCAAAAGATCTCCAAGTAGTCGAAATAATCTCCAGTTAATGATTGGTTCAGATGACTAGAGGACCCAGTCCACTCCATATAAATACAGCCCACACCATTATGGAGGCACCACCAGCTTTCACAGTACATTGTTGAGAGCTTGGGTCCAGGGCTTCGTGGGATCTATGCCTCTCGCGAACACTACCATCAGCTCTTACCATCTGAAATCGGGATCCATCTGACCAAGCCACGGCTTTCGAGTCGTCTAGGGTTCAACCGATGCGGTCACAAGCCCAGGAGAGGCGCTGCAGGCGATGACGTGCTGTTAGAAAACTCTCTCGCGTCGCTCGACTGTTACCATAGCCCATTTACGCCTAATTTCGACGCACAGTCCTAACAGATGCGTTCATCAAATGTCTCACATTGATTTGTGAGATTATTTCACACAGTGTTGCTTGCCTGTTAGTACTAAAAACTCTAGTAAAACACTGCTGCTCTCGGTCGTTAAGTGAAGGCCAACAATATCGCTTGCACGCTAGACTACTGGGAAACAATGATCTGGTCGGACGAGTCCCGATTTCAGTTGGTAAGAACTGATGGCAGGTTTCGAGTGTGGCGCAGACATCATGAAGGTGCTCGTCAAGGTGTCGACAAGGCACTGTACGAGCTGCTGATGGCTCCACAATCGTGTGAGCTGTGAGTACATGGAATGGACTGGTCCATCGGCTACTTGTGAACGTTTGCAGCCGTTCGTGGATTATATGTTCCCGATGGAATTTTTTATGGATGAAAGTATAACATATCACCGGCAACAATTGCTCACAGTTGATTTGGAGATCGTTGTGGGTCATTCGAGCAAATGATTTGGCCAACCGGATCATCCGACGTACCTCCGCTGGAACATTTTTGGAACATAATCGAGGGGTCACTTCGTTCACACAATCCTACATCGGCAATACCTACGGAATTATGGACGGCTTTAGAGGCAGCATTGCTCAGTATTTTTGCAGGGGTCTGCAACGTTTTATTGAGTCCATGGCATGTCGGATTGCTTCACTACACCGGACCTTTGTACGACACGGTATTAAGAGATACTGTAATGTTATGTGAGCCTCACTCCCCCTTTTTTCAACTTATTTGTGTCTGATTTTATTCTGAACAGGTCAGTAATGAATGTAAATACCGTAAATGTAAATTTGATTCAAAAAGAACTTGAAGTGAAGTGAAGAGCAGATGGACAGCAACAAACTCTTTGGCGTGCAATCCCCGCAACGATAGTAGTTGTGAATCTTTGAGTATTGAGACGATTTATGAAAAAAAAGAGGACTGTTAATCTGTATCTTGTGGAAAGACGACGTGTTGCTAGGCCGTCGCCCAGAACGTATTGTTACATTTAATGAAAATTGATATTTTAGTGATAAAACCGAATAAAGTATGTGTAAGATTTGCCAAACATTTATGTGTACAAATTTTCTGGAAGTGAAAAATAGAAATATCTTTTGGAAAAGGAGGTGAACTTCATTCTCGTCACCGTCTATCAATCGACAGAATTGTACGTGTACAAAGTTCACTAAAATACAGGAAAAGAAATGCATTCTCTATAGTTTTCATTCAATAAGTAAGAACCTTTCATAATTTCTTAATTATAGTAATTGGATTATGTTCTTGGACAATAGTATGGTGCTGAACTCCAGTGACCAATTTTGATGTAGCAGGACGTGTAGTTTGAAAGAAGTTTGTGTGCCAAGCAATCTCCTTTTCTCAAGAAAAGCAGATTGCTGTTTGATTTTATTTACTTAGAACAGTGGTCCCTTAGGTATGAAAAGCTACGAAAACTTGGGCTCAAAGCTATCCGCAATACGGCCAAGTAACTAACAGAGTCGTATTTTAAACCTTAAAGAACAATAACTTCCTCCAAATTGTAATAAGCCACCAACTGGTGCAGAAGCTGATCATTCAAGGAGGCAGCAACCAAAATTCAGGTACCAGTTACGACTCAAAGCAAAAATCTCAATCAAAAATCAGTCTCTCTCTCCCTCTCTTCAAACACGTATATAAATATTCATATTATTAAGATAAGAGTCATTTTATAATACCCCATGACTTTTGTCGCCTAAGTGTATAGACGACAATATCTTTTTCTTAGAACTACTGAAAGATCCCACATGATTGTGGTATGAAGCAAATGTGGTCTATGTAACGTGCGACTAGCCAATTAAGACGTCATAGTGTCTCGACCAGTAGAGATATAATCACTAGATGAAACGGGAGTTTAACTGCCACGCAGACTTTCGGCTTGAGGCAGCTCAAATGCCGCCTGCTGAACCTCGCGGAGGTCCTTTGCTAGTTCGGTGCTTCCTAATGCCGTCTCCTGTCTGCTGCAGGAGAGGCCGGGGCCGACTGCTCGCAGACTTCACTATGGCTGCCGCTGAGTGTCCGGCGGTGGTGCGGCTCGCCGGACTAGCGACGGTGCTGCTGCTGCTGCTGCTGCTGCCCGGCGTGAGGTGAGTACTAACCGGACAGCTTGCGGCTGCAGGGACGGCATCCATGTTGCAAGTAAGATCAAAACAGAAGGCCGAAATTCTAAACCTAGCTTTCAAAAACTCGTTTACGATAGAGGACTGCAGCACCATTCCCCCATTCAATTATTGAACAAACGAAAGGATGACTGACATAGTGTTTAGTGTATCTGGGATTGTAAAACAGTTAAGATCCTTAGACGCCAGAAAGGCATCTGGCCCAGACGGTATCCCCGTAAGATTTTATGTTGACTATTCTACAAATATAGCAGCATTCTTATCCGTCATCTATCAGAGATCACTGGAACGGCGGAAAGTTCCACGGGACTGGAAGAAGGCCCAGGTCTTAGCAATCTATAAAAAGGGTAGAAAATCGGATGCACATAATTACCGGTAAATTTCACTGACATCGATTTGTTGTAGAATCATGGAACATATTTTGTGTTCATATATAATGACCTTTGTAGACTCTTAGAAGCTCATCTGCAGAAACCAGCACGGTTTTAGGAAACAGCGGTCATGGGAGACACAGCTAGCCCTCTTTGTGCATGATGTACAACAGGCTCTAGATACGGCTCCCAGGTTGATGACATATTTCTCGACTTTCGAAAGGCGTTCCACTCAGTTCTGCACTGTCGCTTGCTACAAAAACTGCGCGCTTACGGTCTATCCAATGACATATGCGGTTGGATAGAAAGTTTTCTAACAGACGGGGAGCAGTATATCGCCCAGAACGCGGTAACTTCAACAGAAACAAGAGTAACTTCAGGTGTGCCCAGGGCAGCGTAATAGGTCCTCTGTTTTTTACGATTTACATAAATGATCTGGTTGATGCTATTGGCAGCGGCCTTAAACTGTTTGCCGATGATGCTGTAGTCTACAGGAAAGTTGTGAACAAATCAATGAGGATTTGCAGAAAATAAATGCGTGTTGTAATGACTGGCAGTTATCTCTCAATATTAGTAAGTGCAACCTACTGCGTATAACAAGGCGAAAATCCCCATTATTGTATGAGTACAAAATAAATGATCAGTCTTTGGAAGCGGTTAAATCAGTCAAGTATCTGGGTGTGACTATTCGAAATGATCTCAAATGGAATGATCATATTACACAGGTAACGGGTAAGGCGAACTCTAGATTGCGGTTTATTGGTAGAATCCTGAAGCGACGCAGTCTTTCAACAAAGGAAATAGCTTACAATACGTTAGTTCGTCCAGTCTTGGAGTATTGTTCGTCTGTATGGGATCCTTACCAGTTGGGTCTGATTCAAGAGATTGAGAAGATCCAAAGAAGAGCGGCAAGATTCGTGACTGGTACATTTAGCAATCGCGAGAGCGTTACAAATCTCATAGAAAGTTTGAAGTGGGACACACTTGCAGATAGACGACGCGCTAAACAGAAGGAGCTGCTCAATAAATTCCGAAATCCAATCTTCGCCAAGGATGTAGAACATATATTATTACCACCAACTTTCAAATCGTGCAATGATCATCATTCAAAGATAAGGGAAATAAGAGCTCGTACTGAGGCGTTCAGACAGTGGTTTTTCCCTCGCATGACTTTGGCGCGAATTGTGCCCTCCGCCACACACCGCTTGGTGGCTAGCGGAGTATATATGTAAAGGTATATGTGGAAAGATTGTAAACCACTGTCACGAGTATTTGTGAGTTACAATGTCTTTCATTAATAATGCGCCTCACCTTCTTACAATTATACTCACTGATTATCTTCTCCTCGCTAATACTATCGTATGAGACTGCCTAGTCTAAGGTTCCATCCGACGGAGAGATCACCATTAAAGGTCTCGCATAGTTTTGTATGACATTAAATTCCTGTGGGGACATGTGACCCTACTTCAGTCAGTAGTCAATGATAAAGTAGACAATTTGATCTCAAATTTTTGTGGCTTACATGACACACTGAGTAAATCATAAGCTGGTGGACAGAAACTGTAAACTCTAACTTGCTGACCAAAATTGGTGATGTAGGGAAATAATTTGATTATAAGTATATGTTTAGGTGAAGTATTGCCGTCATTTGACTGCAAGTTTTTATTATTTATTCATTTCACTATCACGAATTCGGCTGCAAAGCCATTTCGATAGCAAGGTGAAAAAAAGTCAGTAAACATCAGACATGTCTGAAATGTCTTCGTAATATTACAAAACGTATGTGAACATATATACCAGTCGTACGTAATCACGATGATTTCATTTGAAAAGTAAATTGCGACGGTGGTGCCCAACGAAGGAAAAAAAATCATGAGTGAGTTTAATGTTCCATTAAAATAAAAGATCACTCTTCTAGAGCTTATGAGCGATTTACTTCAAAACACCTACGTTTCTGAGCAACTAAGGCTGTTCAGAATGATACTAGTTCACAAAAAAATATCACTCTTTCCAAACAGTGTCCTTAATCTCGTGTGTCTGTAAGATCTTGAGTAATATGCTAAAGGACAGATAAGAGTAGTACATCTTTAAAGTGTATATGGTTTCCGGAAAAATGGCAGCACAATAAATTAGATACCTCTGTTATAGATGTGCTGCCGAACTTCTCCAACAACATGTATATGTTTGCTGACTTTCTTGTTACAAAGGATCATAGCGCAGTGTTGGTATTTCCGCAACTGGAAGCCAATTTGGCTGTTATTCGATTATGTATATTTACAAAATATGAAAAGGTTATTCTGAGTCCACACCAGTCGCAAATTTGTTGTTGTTGACATATTTAAATTATTTAAGAAAGCAACATGTTGCCAGATGCGGAACTCATCTTCAGGCTATGATACAATACAAAAAACATTTAGTAAAAGTAGATATAGATACTAAGGTTTTTCTTTATAGTGTTGCCATCTGCTGTCGCCATCTGGGGAGAAACAGAACTGTTGCGACCCTTGCCATGCGCTTGCGCTGTGATCAAGATGTTCATTGTAGATTGGGGCTGAGTGATCCAGTGCACACCCAGAGGCATCAGTGATACTGTGCTGTCAATGTTTATTTATAGTGCACACTTTACAAAGTTATAAGCGTCTTCGCAGCTCCAGTCGGTGGTCGGGTGTGAGCTCATATGCCGCGAAAGAGTACTGACGCCTCATCAGTAAGTCGCGACGGCGCCACCACAGGTGTGCCATGACCGCGTTCTGTACTGGTCATGGTGGCGGGGCAAGGAGGTGTTGCGCATGCGGATGTTTTGTGATGATGTCTTGAGGCCAGCCTATCGTGTGTTCAGGTGGAGACTGCTCACTGTGATCCAGAAAGATGGTTGTTGTGAAGACGGGGCCCTAGTCATCCACCACACATCGATCAAGACTGAAGCACATGCTCGCGAGTTGGCCGGGAGGCTGTACGGACTCCCCTCGCCTGGTCTCTGTGAAGACAGCAGCTAGCAGATTGATCACAATGACACAATGGCGAAGGAGGGCTGGCTGCTCACCAGTCTTTTCACGCGCAATGACCGCGCACCCAGCAGCTGCAAAACACGGTTGTGGTGCGTATTATGTTGGCTGTTTCTCGGTATTGCAGAGAGCAAGCAAGTAGCAGGCTGTCCATCATCGACCCGCATGTTGTGGTTTCCCTGAAACTCAGAAGACTGTCATTCTCTGGTTTCAGCGATGTGGACGGAATGGTACCACGATAGAATGTGTTCTTGTACTCCAGAAGCCTCTCTATTTAATAGAACAGACCTGCGCCCATGACGCGATAGCTCAGAGTGTATGAGTGCATTTGTCCTACCTCACAGTACCTAAAGGAGCACTGCAGCGCTTGCTCTTCTGCCTGTCCCATTCTGAGGTCTGTTGCACTGGCGGTACGCTATGTTGACCTATCGAATTGGCACACCAGCCCAGAGCTAGCAAATTTTACTCCAAGCTCGCCTGGTAGAACTTTAATAAAATTTTAAGCTTGCACTGTAAAATCATTCTATAGCATAACGGAAAGATTAACTAATATAAGGGAATATTTACTTCTTTTGTTAGTAATCTGTTCTGATAACACGCAACACACTTGAAGAGCAGACTCGTGCAGTTGTTCTCTTATATTTATAAAATTTGCTTATGTAATATATTGTGTTTCATATTTTGTAATGAAGTTAGAGAGATGTCCCGTTTATATCGTTACGTGACGTAACTGTATCCATTGATATGGGCTGAAGCCAGCTAAAAAAATAAACCACGTGTTTGCTTATGTGGCGTCCCAGGACACTTTATCTCATGTAGAGCGATCACCTCTGCGTTTTCATCGATCGTCATGGACCTAGCTCCGAGCAATTATAGTAATTGGTGTGCAGTGGTTGACCAGTCATACATCGGGATGGCTCCTCAGACGACCTGGCACGTCATGGCATTCTCGAGGTAATCTCCCACCACGGTTGCGCGTCGTCGACCATATTGCTCTACACGCTGGGCAGCCCACCACGTGAGTCTCCCTCCCACAAAGCATGCCATGGCTCGGCGACTGTGGTGTCTTGCCCACCGAGAGTATACCCAAGAACAGTGGAGAAGTGTCTCGTTCACTGATTAGTCGCGATGCTGCTTGGAGAGTCGTTCTCGCCGCTAGTTCACCCAGAGTGTTCCAGGAACTTATCGACAATATTGTAGAAAGGAACCAATATGACGGCACCCTTGTTCTCAAAAAATGGTTCAAATGGCTCTGAGCACTATGGGACTTAACACCTGAGGTCATCAGTCCCCTAGAACTTAGAACTACTTAAACCTAACTAACCTAAGGACATCACACACATCCATGCCCGAGGCAGGATTCGAACCTGCGACTGTAGCGGTCGCGCGGTTCCAGACTGACGATCCTAGAACCGCTCGGCCACACCGGCCGGCTCCTTGTTCTCATCCGTGGCAGCATCATGTGAAGAACACGTGTATTACTGACATGTTAGAGCTACTGTGGCGCCCAAAATCTACAGAAGTGTCCTGTCCTGAAACTGTTTGTGCGTCTTCTCTATGGTGCCACTTTAGCTAGGCTAATTGTGATGGAATGTAATGTAATGGCACACAAGACTGGACTGGTCTGATGAATGAGCACCTGTAGAAGGAGAACATCATGCATCTAGAGTAGAGAACTGACTCCCCGCATCTGAATCTTCTTAAACACCCCTGAAACGTTCTAAGCTGGTTGACTGCAGTCCTAACACAGCCACCGCAGATCCCACTTGGCCTCCATATGGTGCATTACTAGCATTGAGAGAAGTTCCTACAATCCATAACAAAAGATCTGGTCCACTTCCTGCCGTTGTCCATCCTATAGTGCCACATGAAAATATCAGACGTTCTGTCTGCATCCGGTTGCGGAACGCCAAACATGGTAAGCGCCATTCACCAGTCGTACCTGTACAGTTCATATCCCTCTTTCTGTGTAACGCACCGCACTGTTGCCACGTAGCATTTTAATTCCCACTTTGTCCTTGTGTTTCGTGTTGTTTCATGACCTTTCGAAGATTCCTTAAGCTACGGAGGTGAGTGCGTCATTATCTAGAGAACCGTGTTCTTTGTCTCAGCTCTGCCAGTAAATGACCTATTCACCACCGCCTCCTCGCCATCCGAAGTCTACCCTGCACCCTGCTCCGCAGAAAACGTAGGTGCTCAGAATGCGAGTGGCGTGTCTGCTCGGTGCTGTAATTAGCCGTAATGCCGGTTTCCTGGAGGCGGTAGCGCTGCCCCGGACAATGTGGGAGTTTCCGTCGAGTGTGGGCGGTCCCAATACTGTCAGAGGCGATCTATAGGGCCGTACACTCTGCCCCAAACACAACAAGGCGCACAAGTATTGCCGAAGTAGCGTTGTGGTTAATGTATGTGGAAAAAGAAGCAAACATTCCTCCACACTACTTAATCTAGGGCTTTTGTGGTTTTCTAAATCACTTGAAACAAATGCCATGACTGCTTTCTCAACCATCTTTGTCACAACCGAGCTTGAGCCCTGTTATTATCTATCTCTGCTTTTATGGGACGTGAATGATATCTCAGTTCATGTTGCGCTTGTAGTCAAAATTGTTCAAATGACCCTAATCACTATGGGACTTAACACCTGAGGTCATCAGCCCCTAGAACTTAGAACTACTTAAACCTAACAAACCTAAGGACGTCACACACATCCATGCCCGAGGCAGGATTGGAACCTGCGACCGTAGCAGCAGCGCGGTTCCGGACTGGAGCGCCTAGAACCGCTCGGCCGCAGCGGCCGGCGCGATTGTAGTCACAATGTTGTTAACAGTGAATATACAAAAGAAAAAACACAAATGAATTTTCAGTAGATAAATTGATCAAAGACACACGAAAGATTTGTCCAAGACTGGATAGCCTCTGATTATGGCAACCAGAACAGATTCCTCCATCTTATAATCTCAACAGATTCACCGTGTGAGGTGGCGAAGTGGTTAGCACTGAAGTCGCATTCGGGAGGACGACGGTTCAAACCCGCGTCCGCCCATCCTGATTTAGGCTTTATGTTGTTTCCTTAAATTTCTCCAGGCAAATGCCGGGACGGTTTCTCTGAAATGGCGCGGCCGACCTCCTTCCCCCTCTTTCCCTAATACTATGGGACCGATGACGTCGCTGTTTGGTCCCCTCGCCCATATCAACCATCAACAGATTTAATAACAGCGGAATACTCTAATACGACTACAATAAAAACAATCTTCGTTGGTCAATTATGGATCGTGGGACGACGGCTGGCATGAACGTCTGTATGCAAGACAATGAAAATATGTTTCTCGCAAACAAAGCTTAGTGTTCTCACTGGGCCGCGCGAGATTAGCCGAGCGGTCTCAGGCGCTGCAGTTATGGACTGTGCGGCTGGTCCCGGCGGAGGTTCGAGTCCTCCCTCGGGCATGGGTGTGTGTGTTCGTCCTTAGGATAATTTAGGTTAAGTAGTGTGTAAGCTTAGGGACTGATGACCTTAGCAGTTAAGTCCCATAAGATTTCATACACATTTGAAATTTTGTTCTCACTGGACCCAGTTTTGCTAGTGGGATAGAGTACCTCAATTAGCTATCAAAACCATTCCCTACACCACTTGACATTATTCATTTCTGTAGTCTAACTTACGTTTCTTCGTAAAAATAAGAACGAGCGTTGTGAGGGATGTGCTGAACATTTAGTGGAGATAGAGCTCAGGTGCACAGAAATGGCGAAAGGCGGTGTTTGAGCCACGTTCCTCTCATTTTCGAGTTAGTACCTGAGCCATTGCGTTCGCAGTGTTTGCTATTTAACTATGACGCATGTCTTCCCACACGTCGTCCTTTTCACTATCACTGTAAATTTTAATCTTAATTCATAATTTGTTCTTAACAATTTTGCTGCATTTCCATTTACTACTACTAGTACCATTTAACATTTTGGGGACTACTTATACACTCTTCTTTATGCAATTTTCCTACAGAATTATTTGTTGTGCTAAACATATGCTCTTTTCCTATTACAGAAAAAGAACCAATGACTTTCCCTACTCCTAGATGCTCCAACATTTAAATTTGTCAGATTCTGATGTTGGTGTTATGGCCACAATAACGACTTCAATTACTTGCACTACTATTAAATCTACAATTACTATTACTAATTCTGCTCGACCCAATTTCTGCAACCACCACCTCAATTTTACTACAGCAGCTATTACTGCGGTCTGTGAATGCTGTATATCCTTCAGTGTTCTATGGCCGTTATTAGTTTCTCTGTGCGTGCTGCACAAGACCAGCCACGATGCACGATTCAGTAGTACTTTCCTGCTCACAGACGGGGACGCATCAGTCACTGAGTACAATGTCTTCAGTTAAATACATACACGCACCCAACACTTCCCCTGCCATAACAGCTTCCCTCTCCTCCACACCACTGTCGCCATCATAACCTAAACAACTGCCAGGATGAGCGGACGGATATTATTTTATGGATTTCTTTTCCTCTCATTTCAAATCAGTGATGTGCATAGTTTCATTCTGTTTTTGTGTGTGGAAGCAATTCAGATCACTGAAATTTACAGAAAGATGAGAAAGCTCTGGAATATCAGAAGTTTTGGATGGAAATAATATATTGCTGTTAACGACAAGCAATACAATATCTGATCACACCTATTAGCAGTCTCACCAATACCCAGGAAAGGAAATACGAGTAATACGCTGAATTACAGACATATCACTAACGTCGACTTGCAGTAGAATTTTGGATCATATATTGTTCTTCACTTTAACTCTGAAGATATCTCCCTCAATCAGAGAGGAAACGTTAGGAGAAAGTTTTATACATCGGCTTGTTAGATCGGAAGTTTTAAATTATGTCAGTACCAGCCGTGAAATCTTACACCATTTGATCTTATATAGTGTTCCAACATTATGAATTACCCCGAATTTAACGGTCTATTGACACATAGTGAGCACGGATTCAGAAAATATCGTTCTTGTGAAATACAGCTAGCTCTTTATTCGCACGACATAACGAGTGCCATCGACAGCGGATCTCAAACTGATTCAATATTTACAGATTTCCAGAAGGTTTTTGACACCATTCCTCTCAAGAGACGACTAATCTAATTGCATATCTATCGATGGTGGGACTGGATCCGTGATTTCCTCTCAGAAAGGTCACTACACGCAGCAATCGAAGAAGAATCATCGACTAAAACAGATGTGATATCCGGGCGTTTCCGAAGGAAGTGTAGTAGGTCGTCTTCTGTTCCTAACGATTTAGATTGTTTGAGGATGATGCTGTCATTTACCGTCCAGTAAATAAGAACAACACCAATCGCAAAATCACATAGACACGACAGCAGGATGGTGCAAGAAACAGCGAGCGTCTCTCAATAAGGAAAAGTTTGAGGTCATCCAAATGCGTCCAAAAATGAGATTCACTATGTGATCAAAAGTATCCGGACACCCCCAAAATCCCACGCTTTTCATATTAGGTGCGTTGTACTGCCACCTACTGCCAGGTACTCCATTTCAGTTACCTCATTAGTCATTAGACATCCTGAGAGAGCAGAATGGGGCGCTCCGCGGTATTCACGGACTTCGAACGTGGCCAGGTGATTGGGTGTCGCTTGTGTTATACGTCTTCACGCGAGATTTCCACACTCCTAAACATCCCTACGTCCACTGTTACCGATGTGATAGTGAAGTGGAAACGTGAAGGGACACGTATGGCACAAAAGCGTACTGACCGCTCTGACAGACACTGCCGGCAGTTGAAGAGGGTTGTAATGTGTAACAGGCAGACATCTATCCAGACCATCACAAACTAATTCCCAAATGCATCAGGATCCACTGCAAGTACTATGAAAATTGGGCGGGAGGTAAGAAAACTTAGATTTGATGGTCGACCGGTTGCTCTTGAGCCACACATTACGCCGGTAAATGCAAAACGACGCCTCGCTTGGTGTAAGGAGCGTAAACATTGAATAGTGGAAAATCGTTGTGTGGAGTGACGAACCACGGTACACGACGTGGCGATCCTATGGCGGGGTGTAGGTATGGCGAATGTCCGGTGAACGTCATCTGCCAGCGTGTGTAGCGCCAACAGTAAAATTCGGAGGCGGTGGTGTTATGGTGTAATCGTGTTTTTCATGGAGGGGGCTTGCACCCCTTGTTGTTTTGCGTGGCACTATCACAGCACAGGCCTACACTGATGTTTAAAGCACCTTCATGCTTCCCACTGTTGAAGAGAATTCGAGGATGGGGACTGCATCTTTCAACACGATCGAGCAAATGTTCATAATGCACGGCCTATGGCGGAGTTGTTACACGCCAATAACATCCCTGTAATGAACTGGCCTACACAGAGTCCTGACCCCAGTTCTATAGAACACCTTTGGGATGTTTTGTAACGCCGACTTCGTGCCAGGCCTCACCGACCGACGTCGATACCTCTCCTCAGAGCAGCACTCCGTGAAGAATGGGCTGCCATTCCCGAAGAAATCTTCCAGCACCTGACTGAACATATGCCTGTGAGAGTGGAAGCTGTCATCAAGGCTAAGGGTGGGCCAACACCATACTGAATTGCAGCATTACCGATAGAGGGCGCCACGAACTAGTAAGTCATTTTCAGCCAGGTGTCCGGATACTTTTGATCACATAGTGTATGTTAAATTTCGATTGCTCGATAAATCACACAAATTTAAAGGCTGTCAGTTCGGCTAAATACTTAGAAATTATAGTTAAGAACAATTTAAGTTGGAACGATCATATAGCTAAATAATGTTGTGTGGAAGACAAATCAAAGACTGCGTTTGACACTTCGAAGATACAACAGCTCTACTACTCGTAAAGAGACTGCCTCCACTACGCTTGTTCGTCCTCTGCTAGAGCGGTGTGGGCTCCGCTTCAAATAGGATTGACGGAAGACACCGAGAAATGTCGATGTAGGGTAGCTCGATTTATATTATCCCGAAATAGGGAAGAGCTTCATGGATATGGTAAACGAGTTGAGATGGCAATTTTTAAAACAAAAAAGTTTTACGTTGCGGCGAGATCTTTTCACGAAATTTCAATCACAAACTTCCTCTTCTGAATGTGAAAACATTTTACTGTCACCAGCCTACATAGCGAGAAATGTCCAAAACAAAATAAGAGAAATCAGAGCTGTAATAGAAAGATTCAAGTGTTGATTCTCTCCACATGCCGTTACAGAGTGGAACTTTAGAAAAATAGTGTGAAGGTGGTTCGAAGTACCCTCTACCAGGCACTTACGTGTGAAGTGTAGAGTAGTCATGCAGATATAAAGGTAGATGAGATGGCTTCACAGTTGCAGCAGTGGCTGCCCACACAAGCAGTGGCGGGCAGCAAGGAGTTTATATAAGGGGTTTCCAAAAAGAAACAAGCCGGAGTCTGGAATGCGCAAACCGGTGACAGGAGGGTAATATCGTGGCGTGTGTAACGAGGTGTGGTTCCGACCACAGCGTGGTAGGTCACAGCCAGTCGCAAGAGGGCACGCGAGCGCGTCACGTCATTATACAGAGCTAGCAGCAGCATGCATTAATCTTCCAACGCTGCCAGTCGCATTGCAAACAGTGACATGCAGGTGTCAACATGAGTGCATAAAGGTGTTGTTCGTTTCCGCGCACGACACCACTGTGATGTGACCAATGACACCACAGTGGTGTCGTGAGTGAAATACACTCCTGGAAATGGAAAAAAGAACACATTGACACCGGTGTGTCAGACCCACCATACTTGCTCCGGACACTGCGAGAGGGCTGTACAAGCAACGATCACACGCACGGCACAGCGGACACACCAGGAACCGCGGTGTTGGCCGTCGAATGGCGCTAGCTGTGCAGCATTTGTGCACCTCCGCCGTCAGTGTCAGCCTGTTTGCCGTGGCATACGGAGCTCCATCGCAGTCTTTAACACTGGTAGCATGCCGCGAAAGCGTGGACGTGAAACGTATGTGCAGTTGACGGACTTTGAGCGAGGGCGTATAGTGGGCATGCGGGAGGCCGCGTGGACGTACCGCCGAATTGCTCAACACGTGGGGCGTGAGGTCTCCACAGTACATCGATGTTGTCGCCAGTGGTCGGCGGAAGGTGCACGTGCCCGTCGACCTGGGACCGGACCGCAGCGACGCACGGATGCACGCCAAGACCGTAGGATCCTACGCAGTGCCGTAGGGGACCGCACCGCCACTTCCCAGCAAATTAGGGACACTGTTGCTCCTGGGGTATCGGCGAGGACCATTCGCAACCGTCTCCATGAAGCTGGGCTACGGTCCCGCACACCGTTAGGCCGTCATCCGCTCACGCCCCAACATCGTGCAGCCCGCCTCCAGTGGTGTCGCGACAGGCGTGAATGGAGGGACGAATGGAGACGTGTCGTCTTCAGCGATGAGAGTCGCTTCTGCCTTGGTGCCAATGATGGTCGTATGCGTGTTTGGCGCCGTGCAGGTGAGCGCCACAATCAGGACTGCATACGACCGAGGCACACAGGGCCAGCACCCGGCATCATGGTGTGGGGAGCGATCTCCTACACTGGCCGTACACCACTGGTGATCGTCGAGGGGACACTGAATAGTGCACGGTACATCCAAACCGTCATCGAACCCATCGTTCTACCATTCCTAGACCGGCAAGGGAACTTGCTGTTCCAACAGGACAATGCACGTCCGCATGTATCCCGTGCCACCCAACGTGCTCTAGAAGGTGTAAGTCAACTACCCTGGCCAGCAAGATCTCCGGATCTGTCCCCCATTGAGCATGTTTGGGACTGGATGAAGCGTCGTCTCACGCGGTCTGCACGTCCAGCACGAACGCTGGTCCAACTGAGGCGCCAGGTGGAAATGGCATGGCAAGCCGTTCCACAGGACTACATCCAGCATCTCTACGATCGTCTCCATGGGAGAATAGCAGCCTGCATTGCTGCGAAAGGTGGATATACACTGTACTAGTGCCGACATAGTGCATGCTCTGTTGCCTGTGTCTATGTGCCTGTGGTTCTGTCAGTGTGATCATGTGCTGTATCTGACCCCAGGAATGTGTCAATAAAGTTTCCCCTTCCTGGGACAATGAATTCACGGTGTTCTTATTTCAATTTCCAGGAGTGTAGCTGTCAACGGCCAGCTACAATACAGTGCTGTCGTGCGCGAAATAGCGGTCAACGGCCGGCAACACCACAGTCCTGTCATGAGTATAGTATTGCTCAGTGGCCAGCGACACCACAGTCGTGTCATGTGTATAGTATCTCTTAGTGACCAGCGACACCACAGTGGTGTCGTGTGTATAATATTTCTCAGTGACCAGCGACACCACAGTGGTGTCGTGAGTGAAATAGCAGTCAACGTTCGGGAACACCACAGTGGTGTGATGTGTATAGTATCGCTCAGTGGCTAGCTACACCACAGTGGTGTCGTGCGCGAAATAGCGGTGAACGGCCGCCGACTCCACCGTGGTGTCATGTGTATAGTATCGTTCAGTAATCGGCGGCACCACAGTGAAGTCGTGCGCGAAATAGCGGTCAAAGGCCGGCGCACCACATTGGTGTCATGTGTATAGTAGCTCTCAGTGACCAGCGACACCAAAGTGGTGTCGTGTGTACAGAATCTCTCAGTGACCAGCGACACCACAGTGGTGTCGTGAGTGAAATAACTGTCAACAGCCGGCGAAACCACAGTGGTGTCATGTGTACAGTATCGCTCAGTGGCTGGCTACACCACAGTGGTGTCGTGCGCGAAATACCGGTCAACGGCCGGCGACACCACGCTCGTGTCATGTGTATAGTATTGCTCAGTGGCCGAAGACACCACAGTCGTGTCGTGTGTATAGTATCTCTCATGTATATAGTATCTGACAGTGACCAACGACAACACAGTGGTGTCTTGAGTGAAATAGCTGTCAACGGCCGGCGACACCACAGTGGTGTTATGTGTATAGTACTGCTCGGAGCCTGGCTACACCACAGTGGTGTCATGCGCCATATAGCGGTCAACGGCCGCGACACCACAGTGGTTACATGTGTATAGTATCTCTCAGTGGCTGGCTACACCACAGTGGTGTCGTGCGCGAAATAGCGGTCAACGGCCGGCGGCACCACAGTGGTGTCATGTGTATAGTATCTCTCAGTGGCTGGCTACACCACAGTGGTGTCGTGCGCGAAATAGCAGTCAACGGCCGGCGACACGACACTCGTGTCATGTGTATAGTATCGCTCAGTGGGCAAAGACACCACAGTCATGTCATGTGTATAGTATAGCTCAGTGACCAGCGACGCCACAGTGGTGTCGTCTGTATAGTATCTCTCAGTGACCAGTGACACCACAGTGGTGTCGTGAGTGAAACTGCTGTCAACGGACAGCTACACCACAGTGTTGTCATGTGTATAGTACTGCTCAGGGGCTGGCCATATCACAGTGGTGTCGTCCGCGAAACGGTGGTCAACGGCCAACGACAGCACAGTCGTGTCTTGTGTATAGTATTACTCAGTGGCCGGCAACACCACAGTCGTGTCGTGTGTACAGTATCACCTTGTGAACAGCAACACCACAGTGGTGTCGTGTATATAGTATCTCTCAGTGACCAGCGACACCACAGTGGTGTCGTGAGTGAAATAGCTGTCAACGGCCAGAGACACCACAGTGGTGTTATGTGTATGGTACCACTCGGTGGCTGGTTACACCAAAGTGGTGTCATGCGCCATATAGCGGTCAACGGCCGCCAACACCACAGTGGTTACATGCGTATAGTATCTCTCAGTGGCTGGCTACACCACAGTGGTGTCGTGCACGATATAGCGGTCAACGGCGGGCGGCACCACAGTGGTGTCATGTGTATAGTATCTCTCAGTGGCTGGCTGCACCACAGTGGTGTCGTGCTCGAAATTGCGGTCAACGGCAGGCGACACATCTCTTGTGTCATGTGTATATTATTGCTCAGTGGCCGGCGACACCTCAGTCGTGTCGTGTGTGTAGTATATCTCAGTGACCAGCGAAACCACAGTGGTGTCGTGTGTATAGTATCTCTCAGTGACCAGCACAATCACAGAGGTGTCGTGAGTGAAATAGCTGTCAACGGCCGGCGACACCACAGTGGTGTCATGTGTATAGCACCGCTCAGGGGCTGGCAATATCAAAGTGATGTAGTGCGCGAAATAGCGGTCAACGGCCAGCGACACCACAGTCGAGATATGTGTATAGTATTACTCAGTGGCCCGCGACACCACAGTCGTGTCGTGTGTATAGTATCTCTCAGTGACCAGCCACACCACAGTGCTGTCGTGTGTATAGTATCTCTCACTGACCAGTGACACCACAGTGGTGTCGTGAGTAAAATAGCTGTCAACGGCCGGCGACACCAGAGTGGTGTCATATGTATAGTACCGCTCAGTGGATGGCTACACCACAGTGGTGTCGTGCACGAAATAGCGGTCAACGGCCGGCGACACCACAGTCGTGGCGTGAGTATAGTATTGCTCAGTGGCCGGCGACACCACACTCGTGTCATGTGTATAGTATCTCTTAGTGATCAGCGATACCAAAGTGGTGTCGTGTGTATAATATCTCTCAGTGACCAGCGACACCACAGTAGTGTCATGAGTGAAATAGCAGTCAACAGTCGGCGACACCACAGTGGTGTGGTGTGTATAGTATCGCTTAGTGGCTAGCTACACCACAGTGGTGTCGTGCGCGAAATAGCGGTGAACGGCCGCCGACTCCACCGTGGTGTCATGTTTATAGTATCGTTCAGTAATCGGCGGCACCACAGTGGTGTCGTGCGCGAAATTGGGGTCAAAGGCCGGCGCACCACATTGGTGTCATGTGTATAGTAGCTCTCAGTGACCTGCGACACCACAGTGGTGTCGTGTGTATACTATCTCTCAGTGACCAGTGACACTGCAGTGGTGTCGCGCGTATAGAATCTCTCAGTCACCAGCAACATCACAGTGGTGTCGTGAGTGAAATAACTGCCAACAGCCGGAGAAACCACAGTGGTGTCATGTGTATAGTATCGCTCAGTGGCTGGCTACTCCACAGTGGTGTTGTGCGCGAAATAGCGTTCAGGGGCGTCGACACCACAGTGGTTACATATGTCTAGTATCTCTCAGTGGCTGGCTACACCACAGTGGTGTCGTGAGAGAATAGCTGTCAACAGCCGCCGACACCACAGTGGTGTCATGTGTATAGTACCGCTCAGTGGCTGGCTACACCACAGTGGTGTCGTGCGCGAAATAGTGGTCAAACGCCTCCGACACCACAGTGGTGTCAAGTGTATAGTATCGATCAGTGGCTGGCTATTCCACAGTGGTGTTTTGCGCGAAATAGCGTTCAAGGGCCGTCGACACCACAGTGGTTACATATGTATAGTACCTCTCAGTGGCTGGCTACACCACAGTGGTGTCGTGAGAGAAATAGCTGTCAACGGCCGCCGACACCACAGTGGTGTCATGTCTATAGTATCTCTCAGTGGCTGGCTACACCACAGTGGTGTCGTGCGCGAAATAGTGGTCAATGGCCTCCGACACCACAGTGGTGTCATGTGTATAGTATCGCTCAGTGGCTGGCTACTCCACAGTGGTGTTGTGCGCGAAATAGCGTTCAAGGGCCGTCGACACCACAGTGGTTACATATGTATAGTACCTCTCAGTGGCTGGCTACACCACAGTGGTGTCTTGCGCGAAATAGCGGTCAACAGCCGGCGACACCACAGTCGTGTCATCAGTATAGTATTGCTCAGTGGCCGGCGACACAACAGTCGTGTCATGTGTATAGTATCTGTTAGTGACCAGCGACACCACAGTGGTGTCGTGTGTATAATATCTCTCAGTGACCAGTGACAGCCCAGTGGTGTCGTGAGTGAAATAGCAGTAAACGGTCAGCGACACCACAGTGGTGTGAAGTGTATAGTATCGCTCAGTGGCTAGCTACACCACACTTGTGTCCTGCGCCAAATAGTGGTCAACGGCCGCCGATTCCACCATTGTGTCATGTGTATAGTATCGTTCAGTAGTCGGCGGCGCCGGCCGAAGTGGCTGTGCGGTTAAAGGTGCTGCAGTCTGGAACCGCAAGACCGCTATGGTTGCAGGTTCGAATCCTGCCTCGGGCATGGATGTTTGTGATATCCTTAGGTTAGTTAGGTTTAACTAGTTCTAAGTTATAGGGGACTAATGACCTCAGCAGTTGAGTACCATAGTGCTCAGAGCCAGTAGTCAGCGGCACCACAGTGGTGTCGTGCGCGAAATAGCGGTCAAAGGCCGGCGCACCACATTGGTGTCATGTGTATAGTAGCTCCCAGTGACCAGCGACACCATAGTGGTGTCGTGTGTATAGTATCTCTCAGTGACCAACGACACCGCAGAGTTGTCGTGTGTATAGTATCGCTCAGTGGCTGGGTACTCCACAGTGGTGTTGTGCGCGAAATAGCGTTCAAGGGCCGTCGACACCACAGTGGTTACATGTGTATAGTATCTCTCAGTGGCTGGCTACACCACAGTGGTGTCGTGCGCGAAGTAGCGGTCAACATCCGGCAGCACCACAGTCGTGTCATGTGTATAGTATTGCTCAGTGGCCGGCGACACCACAGTCATGTCATGTGTATAGTATCTCTCAGTGAATAGCGACACCACAGTGGTGTCGTGATTGAAATACCTAACAACGGCCGGCGACACCACAGTGGTGACATGTGTATAATATCGCTCAGTGGCTGGCTACACCACAGTGATGTCATGCGCGAAATAGCGGTCAACGGCCGCCGACACCACAGTCATGTCATGTGTATAGTATCTTTCAGTGACCTGCGACACCACAGTGGCGTCGTGTGTATAGAATCTCTCAGTGACCAGCGACACCACAGTGGTGTCGTGAGTGAAATAGCTGTCAACAGCCGGCGAAACCACAGTGGTGTCATGTGTATAGTATCGCTCAGTGGCTGGATACACCACAGTGGTGTTGCGCGCCAAATAGCGGTCAACGGCCGCCGACACCACTGTGGTGTCATGTGTATAGTATCGCTTAGTGGCTGGCTACTCCACAGTGGTGTTGTGCACGAAATAGCATTCAAGGGCCGTCGACACCACATCGGTTACATATGTATAGTATCTCTCAGTGGCTGGCTACACCACAGTGGGGTCGTGAGAGACATAGCTGTCAACGGCCTTCGACACCACAGTGGTGTCATGTGTACAGTATCTTTCAGTGCCTGGCTACACCACAGTGGTGTCTTGCGCGAAATAGCGGTCAACAGCCGGCGACACCACAGTCGTGTCATGTGTATAGTATTGCTCAGTGGCCAGCGACATCACAGTCGTGTCATGTGTGTAGTATCTCTCAGTGACCAGTGACACCACAGTGGTGTCGTGAGTAAAATAGCTGTCAACAGCCGGCGACACCACAGTGGTGTCATGTGTATAGTACCGCTCAGTGGCTGGCTACACCACAGTGGTGTCGTGCGCGAAATAGCGGTCAACGGCCAGCGACACCACAGTCGTGTCATGAGTATAGTATTGTTCAGTGGCCAGCGACACCACAGTCGTGTCATGTGTATAGTATCTCTTAGTGACCTGCGACACCACAGTGGTGTCGTGTGTATAATATCTCTCAGTGATCAGCGACACCACAGTGGTGTCGTGAGTGAAATAGCAGTCAACGGTCGGCGACACCACAGTGGTGTCATGTGTATAGTAGCTCTCAGTGACCAGCGACACCATAGTGGTGTCGTGTGTATAGTATCGCTCAGTGGCTGGGTACTCCACAGTGGTGTTGTGCGCGAAATAGCGTTCAAGGGCCGTCGACACCACAGTGGTTACATGTGTATAGTATCTCTCAGTGGCTGGCTACACCACAGTGGTGTCGTGTGCGAAATAGCGGTCAAAGGCCGGCGGCACCACAGTCGTGTCATGTGTATAGTATTGCTCAGTGGCCGGCGACACCACGGTGGTGTTGTGATTGAAATAGCTGTCAACGGCCGGCGACCCAACAGTGGTGTCATGTGTATAGTACTGCTTAGTGGCTGGCTTCACCACAGTGGTGTCGTGCGCGAAATTGCGGCCAACGGCCGCCGACTCCACCATGGTGTCATGTGTATAGTATCGTTCAGTAACCGGCGGCACCACCGTGGTGTCGCGCCCGAAATAGCGGTCAACGGCCTCCGATAGCACAGTATTGTTATGTGTATAGTATCTCTCAGTCACCAGCGACACCACAGTTGTGTCGTCAGTGAAATAGCTGTCAACGGCCGGTGACCCAACAGTGGTGTCATGTGTATAGTACCGCTTAGTGGCTGGCTACACCACAGTGGTGTCGTGCGCGAAGTAGAGGTCAACGGCCGCCGACACCACAGTGGTGTCATGTGTATTTTACTGCTCAGTGGCCAGCTACACCACAGTGGTGTCGTGAGTGAATTAGCGGTCAACGGCCGCCGACACCATAGTTGTGTCATGTGTATAGTATCGTTCAGTGTCCGGCGGCACCACAGTCGTGTCGTGCGCGAAATAGCAGTCAACGACCGGCGGCACCACAGTGGTGTCGTGAACATAGTATCTCGCAGTGGCCGGTGACAGCACTTTAGTATCTTTTTCGTTCTGTTGGTGGTTTGTTTAGGTATCAATATGTTACATACATCAACAAGTTTTTTGTTTTTACAGGTATTTGCGCCCTTTCATCATGGCAGTCGAAAGAGACGATACGATTATTTACGATGATTGCGCGGACGTCTTGTCTGGCGTTCTGGACGACTTGTGCGATTGGGGAGAAGACATTTGGTATCAAAAAAATGAAACTGAAGCGGAGTCGTCGAAAGATAGTGAACTACGTCCAAGAAGAACTCGGCGAACTCTACGGTTGCCAACTGATTCGGATGAAGCAGACGGAGAAGACAGACTGTGATTTACTGAGGACCATTAATAAATTTGAAGGATCTCCAGGTCTTCACATATTTCCAGACGATACACAGAGTTTCGTGGATATCGTAGAATTATATATTGGAAACTATCTATCTGAATATATTAGCAACGGAAGCAACAAGTATTACAGTCTAAATTGCAATAGAAAGAAACTGGATTTTAAAAAATGCCAAATTTGTCGACGTTACGGGACCCAAACTTAGAAAATAGTTTGGGCTTGCCGTCCTTATGGGAATTGTAAAAAAAGATTGTTGGTCAACGAATCCGTTGATAGGCACACCGATATTTCGCAAAACGATGTCCCGCAACCAATTCAGACAAATATTATCATTTTCACATTTTTCAGACAGCACCAATAAACCGGATAATGCCGACCAGTTTTTCAAAGTGCAATTGGTAATTGATTATTTTTCCAAAAAGTTTAAAGAAACGTTTAATCTAAATCAAAACGTCTCATTTGATGTAGGAATGATACGGTGGCGTGGACAGTTAAATTTTAAAGTTTACAATCCGTCGAAAATTACGAAACGTGGGGTACTTATTCGGATGCTGTATGATTCGAGTATGGGGTACATTTCCTCATTCAAGATATATTCCGAGGCTGGACAGCCTTTAGCAAAAATAGTGATGGAACTATTGACACCCTCTTATGGAAAGTAGCATCATCTCTACATGGATAATTATTGTAACAGTGTAGAACTTGCAGAGAAGTTACTTGAAAGGAAAATTCGAGTTTGTGGAACGATACGCCAAAATAGAGGATTTCCGGAAAAATTAAAACGCGCAAAAGTCTCTGTGTTTGAAGTTTGTCATCAACGGAAAGGTGACAAGTGGCCGGCGACAAGCCAAGTAATCCGAATTAGCGCTGCCGGCGCCAAGCGAATAAATTTGTACAAGACGTGTTAATACTGAATCCAGAAATGTGTGGTTTATGAGGAGCTACTCAACCATTGTACCTTATTCCTTTTAACTGCCTACACACAGTAATTGTGATAACTAGACTGGCGATAGCACTGTGGAAATCACGAGTGATTCCTTGCACTGAGTTCACGCGATTTTCTACCACCACACTCCGCAATGCTCGACGGGCCCCCTGTCCGTCAGTACGCGAAGAGTGCTTGCTCTCGGTTCGGCTGAGGCTGTTCATTCTCGTTCCCAGCTCACAGTAGCATCACAAAACGTCTACTTGGGCAGCTTTAGAAAGGATGAACAATTGATTACGGACTTACGGTTCAGGTGACATCCAGAGACTGGTACACTTCGGAGACGCGGAGTTCGGCTATCAACCCCTTCAGCTGTTCCTGCTTCTCTACTGACAATACGATACTCATACAATGCTCCACGCATCCTTTTATATAGACAGGTCCGCCACTCATGACATGCAGTGCTCAATTCAGCATTACATATACACTCCTGGAAATGGAAAAAAGAACACATTGACACCGGTGTGTCAGACCCACCATACTTGCTCCGGACACTGCGAGAGGGCTGTACAAGCAATGATCACACGCACGGCACAGCGGACACACCAGGAACCGCGGTGTTGGTCGTCGAATGGCGCTAGCTGCGCATCATTTGTGCACCGCCGCCGTCAGTGTCAGCCAGTTTGCCGTGGCATACGGAGCTCCATCGCAGACTTTAACACTGGTAGCATGCCGCGACAGCGTGGACGTGAACCGTATGTGCAGTTGACGGACTTTGAGCGAGGGCGTATAGTGGGCATGCGGGAGGCCGCGTGGACGTACCGCCGAATTGCTCAACACGTGGGGCGTGAGGTCTCCACAGTACATCGATGTTGTCGCCAGTGGTCGGCGGAAGGTGCACGTGCCCGTCGACCTGGGACCGGACCGCAGCGACGCACGGATGCACGCCAAGACCGTAGGATCCTACGCAGTGCCGTAGGGGACCGCACCGCCACTTCCCAGCAAATTAGGGACACTGTTGCTCCTGGGGTATCGGCGAGGACCATTTGCCACCGTCTCCATGAAGCTGGGCTACGGTCCCGCACACCGTTAGGCCGTCTTCCGCTCACGCCCCAACATCGTGCAGCCCGCCTCCAGTGGTGTCGCGACAGGCGTGAATAGAGGGACGAATGGAGACGTGTCGTCTTCAGCGATGAGAGTCGCTTCTGCCTTGGTGCCAATGATGGTCGTATGCGTGTTTGGCGCCGTGCAGGTGAGCGCCACAATCAGGACTGCATACGACCGAGGCACACACGGCCAACACCTGGCATCATGGTGTGGGGAGCGATCTCCTACACTGGCCGTACAACACTGGTGATCGTCGAGGGGACACTGAATAGTGCACGGTACATCCAAACCGTCATCGAACCCATCGTTCTACCATTCCTAGACCGGCAAGGGAACTTGCTGTTCCAACAGGACAATGCACGTCCGCATGTATCCCGTGCCACCCAACGTGCTCTAGAAGGTGTAAGTCAACTACCGGTCGTCTCACGCGGTCTGCACGTCCAGCACGAACGTTGGTCCAACTGAGGCGCCAGGTGGAAATGGCATGGCAAGCCGTTCCACAGGACTACATCCAACATCTCTACGATCGTCTCGATGGGAGAATAGCAGCCTGCATTGCTGCGAAAGGTGGATATACACTGTACTAGTGCCGACATTGTGCATGCTCTGTTGCCTGTGTCTATGTGCCTGTGGTTCTGTCAGTGTGATCATGTGATGTATCTGACCCCAGGAATGTGTCAATAAAGTTTCCCCTTCCTGGGACAATGAATTCACGGTGTTCTTATTTCAATTTCCAGGAGTGTAGATGGCGGGATACTTTGGGTCAGATAGTGCAAGTGTGTCCCATTGTTGCGTTGCAATATATACGATATTGCAGTGCCTGTGTTATTCCGAATTACGATGCAGTGTTACTTCGCACAGGCGAGCACTCTAACATCGTATTCATCCGCCGACACCGGGCAAGCGAATTTCAAGTAGTGTCTCCCCTGTACTAATGTACAAGTGCAGGGCGTAAACATATAGCTGAAGACATATGGAAGTTTCGGTGTGGCCGTGAGTCGCGTTCGGATAGCCAAATGGTGAGGCGACCGCTCGCGATCCGAGCCCTGGTGCGGCACAAATTTTCACTCTCGTCATCCCATTATACAGCAGACGGTTATCAATACCCGCAACTGGAAGTACATTTAATGTGTATAATTACAATAGGCAATATCCAACCATAGATTAATCGAATAAATGTTGGAAACAATACCTCGAGAGTACGGTTTACATTAAACAGTTAGTAAGTTTCTTTCTTGATTTTTTTTTAATTTTGATTAAGTGTCTCAACCTTTAAACCATGTAAAGTTGAAAAATAACTTTAAGATTTGATGTTTCCTGTAATGACGTTCTGGTTTCCACAATGCCGTACTAAAACAGGGTTAAATAGATTCAAAGCACATCGAGTGTGAGAGTTGTTTTGGGATAAAGAGCTTCGTACTACAGGGCGCTTTTATATCACCACCTCACATTACTTTCTCCAGAGACATAGACTTGGTTGACGACTGTATTCTCCCACACTGACCTAGCGGTCTAAGGCGCTGCAGTCATGGACTGTGCGGCTGGTCCCGGCGGAGGTTCCAGTCCTCTCTCGGGCATGGGTGTGTGTGTTTGTCCTTAGGATAATTTAAGTTAATTAGTGTGTAAGCTTAGGGACTGATGACCTTAGCAGTTAAGTCGCACAAGATTTCACACACATTTGAACATTTCTCCCACACTGAGTTGTAGCAGCTCAATATTGCGGACTTGGATCTTTGCGATATCAGTGCATGTTTCTGAAAAATTTATTTTATGACACTTTATCCAGAATTGGATTACGCGTTTAAAGTAACTTTCGCTAAATGATTTTTGAACGAGGGAGCAACGTGTGCAGTGAAGTAACAGAAGAACGCTACGATTCTTGGAACATGGCTTTTAAGTGTACAGAATAATGGGGAAGGAGAAAGAAAGAAGTCTCAGAGTGACTTGGGTTGTGGCATTTTACACCAGCGTCACGACATTAAGTGTGTCTGTTGTTCCAGACGGCCGGCCGCTGTGGCCGAGTGGTTCTAGGCGCTTCAGTCCGGAACCACGCTGCTGCTACGGTCGCAGGTTCGAATCCTGCCTCGGACATGGATGTGTGTGACGGCCTTAGCTTAAGTAGATTTAAGTAGTTCTAAGTTCTAGGGGACTGATGACATCAGATGTTAAGTCCCATAGTGCTTAGAGCCATTTGAATTTGTTCCAGATGAGTTATAATTTGTTTCGTCTTTCCAGAGCCATCACTGGAGAGTCTGAGATCCTGGAGCGTATACTGAACCCCACCAAGTACGACCGCAACGTGAGGCCGCCAGCAGAAAACGGCACAGGTAAGCAGGCTACCCAGTGACACAGGGCGTAGGCCAGCTTCCCAGCCTCTGTTGTTCATAACACACTGAAAGGAACCCGTCAGCAGAAAACGGCACAGGTAAGCAGGCTACCCAGTGACACAGGGCGTAGGCCAGCTTCCCAGCCTCTGTTGTTCATAACAGACTGAAAGGAACCCGCCAGCAGAAAACGGCACAGGTAAGCAGGCTACCCAGTGACACAGGGCGTAGGCCAGCTTCCCAGCCTCTGTTGTTCATAACAGACTGAAAGGAACCCGCCAGCAGAAAACGGCATAGGTAAGCAGGCTACCCAGTGACACAGGGCGTAGGCCAGCTTCCCAGCCTCTGTTGTTCATAACATACTGAAAGGAACCCGCCAGCAGAAAACGGCACAGGTAAGCAGGCTACCCAGTGACACAGGGCGTAGGCCAGCTTCCCAGCCTCTGTTGTTCATAACACACTGAAAGGAACCCGCCAGCAGAAAACGGCACAGGTAAGCAGGCTACCCAGTGACACAGGGCGTAGGCCAGCTTCCCAGCCTCTGTTGTTCATAACACACTGAAAGGAACCCGCCAGCAGAAAACGGCACAGGTAAGCAGGCTACCCAGTGACACAGGGCGTAGGCCAGCTTCCCAGCCTCTGTTGTTCATAACACACTGAAAGGAACCCGCCAGCAGAAAACGGCACAGGTAAGCAGGCTACCCAGTGACACAGGGCGTAGGCCAGCTTCCCAGCCTCTGTTGTTCATAACACACTGAAAGGAACCCGCCAGCAGAAAACGGCACAGGTAAGCAGGCTACCCAGTGACACAGGGCGTAGGCCAGCTTCCCAGCCTCTGTTGTTCATAACATACTGAAAGGAACCCGCCAGCAGAAAACGGCACAGGTAAGCAGGCTACCCAGTGACACAGGGCGTAGGCCAGCTTCCCAGCCTCTGTTGTTCATAACATACTGAAAGGAACCCACCAGCAGAAAACGGCACAGGTAAGCAGGCTACCCAGTGACACAGGGCGTAGGCCAGCTTCCCAGCCTCTGTTGTTCATAACACACTGAAAGGAACCCGCCAGCAGAAAACGGCACAGGTAAGCAGGCTACCCAGTGACACAGGGCGTAGGCCAGCTTCCCAGCCTCTGTTGTTCATAACAGACTGAAAGGAACCCGCCAGCAGAAAACGGCACAGGTAAGCAGGCTACCCAGTGACACAGGGCGTAGGCCAGCTTCCCAGCCTCTGTTGTTCATAACAGACTGAAAGGAACCCGCCAGCAGAAAACGGCATAGGTAAGCAGGCTACCCAGTGACACAGGGCGTAGGCCAGCTTCCCAGCCTCTGTTGTTCATAACATACTGAAAGGAACCCGCCAGCAGAAAACGGCACAGGTAAGCAGGCTACCCAGTGACACAGGGCGTAGGCCAGCTTCCCAGCCTCTGTTGTTCATAACACACTGAAAGGAACCCGCCAGCAGAAAACGGCACAGGTAAGCAGGCTACCCAGTGACACAGGGCGTAGGCCAGCTTCCCAGCCTCTGTTGTTCATAACACACTGAAAGGAACCCGCCAGCAGAAAACGGCACAGGTAAGCAGGCTACCCAGTGACACAGGGCGTAGGCCAGCTTCCCAGCCTCTGTTGTTCATAACACACTGAAAGGAACCCGCCAGCAGAAAACGGCACAGGTAAGCAGGCTACCCAGTGACACAGGGCGTAGGCCAGCTTCCCAGCCTCTGTTGTTCATAACATACTGAAAGGAACCCGCCAGCAGAAAACGGCACAGGTAAGCAGGCTACCCAGTGACACAGGGCGTAGGCCAGCTTCCCAGCCTCTGTTGTTCATAACACACTGAAAGGAACCCGCCAGCAGAAAACGGCACAGGTAAGCAGGCTACCCAGTGACACAGGGCGTAGGCCAGCTTCCCAGCCTCTGTTGTTCATAACATACTGAAAGGAACCCACCAGCAGAAAACGGCACAGGTAAGCAGGCTACCCAGTGACACAGGGCGTAGGCCAGCTTCCCAGCCTCTGTTGTTCATAACACACTGAAAGGAACCCGCCAGCAGAAAACGGCACAGGTAAGCAGGCTACCCAGTGACACAGGGCGTAGGCCAGCTTCCCAGCCTCTGTTGTTCATAACATACTGAAAGGAACCCGCCAGCAGAAAACGGCACAGGTAAGCAGGCTACCCAGTGACACAGGGCGTAGGCCAGCTTCCCAGCCTCTGTTGTTCATAACACACTGAAAGGAACCCGCCAGCAGAAAACGGCACAGGTAAGCAGGCTACCCAGTGACACAGGGCGTAGGCCAGCTTCCCAGCCTCTGTTGTTCATAACACACTGAAAGGAACCCGCCAGCAGAAAACGGCACAGGTAAGCAGGCTACCCAGTGACACAGGGCGTAGGCCAGCTTCCCAGCCTCTGTTGTTCATAACATACTGAAAGGAACCCGCCAGCAGAAAACGGCACAGGTAAGCAGGCTACCCAGTGACACAGGGCGTAGGCCAGCTTCCCAGCCTCTGTTGTTCATAACACACTGAAAGGAACCCGCCAGCAGAAAACGGCACAGGTAAGCAGGCTACCCAGTGACACAGGGCGTAGGCCAGCTTCCCAGCCTCTGTTGTTCATAACACACTGAAAGGAACCCGCCAGCAGAAAACGGCACAGGTAAGCAGGCTACCCAGTGACACAGGGCGTAGGCCAGCTTCCCAGCCTCTGTTGTTCATAACACACTGAAAGGAACCCGCCAGCAGAAAACGGCACAGGTAAGCAGGCTACCCAGTGACACAGGGCGTAGGCCAGCTTCCCAGCCTCTGTTGTTCATAACATACTGAAAGGAACCCGCCAGCAGAAAACGGCACAGGTAAGCAGGCTACCCAGTGACACAGGGCGTAGGCCAGCTTCCCAGCCTCTGTTGTTCATAACACACTGAAAGGAACCCGCCAGCAGAAAACGGCACAGGTAAGCAGGCTACCCAGTGACACAGGGCGTAGGCCAGCTTCCCAGCCTCTGTTGTTCATAACACACTGAAAGGAACCCGCCAGCAGAAAACGGCACAGGTAAGCAGGCTACCCAGTGACACAGGGCGTAGGCCAGCTTCCCAGCCTCTGTTGTTCATAACATACTGAAAGGAACCCGCCAGCAGAAAACGGCACAGGTAAGCAGGCTACCCAGTGACACAGGGCGTAGGCCAGCTTCCCAGCCTCTGTTGTTCATAACACACTGAAAGGAACCCGCCAGCAGAAAACGGCACAGGTAAGCAGGCTACCCAGTGACACAGGGCGTAGGCCAGCTTCCCAGCCTCTGTTGTTCATAACATACTGAAAGGAACCCGCCAGCAGAAAACGGCACAGGTAAGCAGGCTACCCAGTGACACAGGGCGTAGGCCAGCTTCCCAGCCTCTGTTGTTCATAACACACTGAAAGGAACCCGCCAGCAGAAAACGGCACAGGTAAGCAGGCTACCCAGTGACACAGGGCGTAGGCCAGCTTCCCAGCCTCTGTTGTTCATAACACACTGAAAGGAACCCGCCAGCAGAAAACGGCACAGGTAAGCAGGCTACCCAGTGACACAGGGCGTAGGCCAGCTTCCCAGCCTCTGTTGTTCATAACATACTGAAAGGAACCCGCCAGCAGAAAACGGCACAGGTAAGCAGGCTACCCAGTGACACAGGGCGTAGGCCAGCTTCCCAGCCTCTGTTGTTCATAACACACTGAAAGGAACCCGCCAGCAGAAAACGGCACAGGTAAGCAGGCTACCCAGTGACACAGGGCGTAGGCCAGCTTCCCAGCCTCTGTTGTTCATAACACACTGAAAGGAACCCGCCAGCAGAAAACGGCACAGGTAAGCAGGCTACCCAGTGACACAGGGCGTAGGCCAGCTTCCCAGCCTCTGTTGTTCATAACATACTGAAAGGAACCCGCCAGCAGAAAACGGCACAGGTAAGCAGGCTACCCAGTGACACAGGGCGTAGGCCAGCTTCCCAGCCTCTGTTGTTCATAACACACTGAAAGGAACCCGCCAGCAGAAAACGGCACAGGTAAGCAGGCTACCCAGTGACACAGGGCGTAGGCCAGCTTCCCAGCCTCTGTTGTTCATAACATACTGAAAGGAACCCACCAGCAGAAAACGGCACAGGTAAGCAGGCTACCCAGTGACACAGGGCGTAGGCCAGCTTCCCAGCCTCTGTTGTTCATAACACACTGAAAGGAACCCGCCAGCAGAAAACGGCACAGGTAAGCAGGCTACCCAGTGACACAGGGCGTAGGCCAGCTTCCCAGCCTCTGTTGTTCATAACATACTGAAAGGAACCCGCCAGCAGAAAACGGCACAGGTAAGCAGGCTACCCAGTGACACAGGGCGTAGGCCAGCTTCCCAGCCTCTGTTGTTCATAACACACTGAAAGGAACCCGCCAGCAGAAAACGGCACAGGTAAGCAGGCTACCCAGTGACACAGGGCGTAGGCCAGCTTCCCAGCCTCTGTTGTTCATAACACACTGAAAGGAACCCGCCAGCAGAAAACGGCACAGGTAAGCAGGCTACCCAGTGACACAGGGCGTAGGCCAGCTTCCCAGCCTCTGTTGTTCATAACACACTGAAAGGAACCCGCCAGCAGAAAACGGCACAGGTAAGCAGGCTACCCAGTGACACAGGGCGTAGGCCAGCTTCCCAGCCTCTGTTGTTCATAACATACTGAAAGGAACCCGCCAGCAGAAAACGGCACAGGTAAGCAGGCTACCCAGTGACACAGGGCGTAGGCCAGCTTCCCAGCCTCTGTTGTTCATAACATACTGAAAGGAACCCACCAGCAGAAAACGGCACAGGTAAGCAGGCTACCCAGTGACACAGGGCGTAGGCCAGCTTCCCAGCCTCTGTTGTTCATAACACACTGAAAGGAACCCGCCAGCAGAAAACGGCACAGGTAAGCAGGCTACCCAGTGACACAGGGCGTAGGCCAGCTTCCCAGCCTCTGTTGTTCATAACAGACTGAAAGGAACCCGCCAGCAGAAAACGGCACAGGTAAGCGGGCTACCCAGTGACACAGGGCGTACGCCAGCTTCCCAGCCTCTGTTGTTCATAACACACTGAAAGGAACCCGCCAGCAGAAAACGGCACAGGTAAGCAGGCTACCCAGTGACACAGGGCGTAGGCCAGCTTCCCAGCCTCTGTTGTTCATAACACACTGAAAGGAACCCGCCAGCAGAAAACGGCACAGGTAAGCAGGCTACCCAGTGACACAGGGCGTAGGCCAGCTTCCCAGCCTCTGTTGTTCATAACATACTGAAAGGAACCCACCAGCAGAAAACGGCACAGGTAAGCAGGCTACCCAGTGACACAGGGCGTAGGCCAGCTTCCCAGCCTCTGTTGTTCATAACATACTGAAAGGAACCCACCAGCAGAAAACGGCACAGGTAAGCAGGCTACCCAGTGACACAGGGCGTAGGCCAGCTTCCCAGCCTCTGTTGTTCATAACATACTGAAAGGAACCCGCCAGCAGAAAACGGCACAGGTAAGCAGGCTACCCAGTGACACAGGGCGTAGGCCAGCTTCCCAGCCTCTGTTGTTCATAACACACTGAAAGGAACCCGCCAGCAGAAAACGGCACAGGTAAGCAGGCTACCCAGTGACACAGGGCGTAGGCCAGCTTCCCAGCCTCTGTTGTTCATAACACACTGAAAGGAACCCGCCAGCAGAAAACGGCACAGGTAAGCAGGCTACCCAGTGACACAGGGCGTAGGCCAGCTTCCCAGCCTCTGTTGTTCATAACACACTGAAAGGAACCCGCCAGCAGAAAACGGCACAGGTAAGCAGGCTACCCAGTGACACAGGGCGTAGGCCAGCTTCCCAGCCTCTGTTGTTCATAACATACTGAAAGGAACCCGCCAGCAGAAAACGGCACAGGTAAGCAGGCTACCCAGTGACACAGGGCGTAGGCCAGCTTCCCAGCCTCTGTTGTTCATAACATACTGAAAGGAACCCACCAGCAGAAAACGGCACAGGTAAGCAGGCTACCCAGTGACACAGGGCGTAGGCCAGCTTCCCAGCCTCTGTTGTTCATAACACACTGAAAGGAACCCGCCAGCAGAAAACGGCACAGGTAAGCAGGCTACCCAGTGACACAGGGCGTAGGCCAGCTTCCCAGCCTCTGTTGTTCATAACAGACTGAAAGGAACCCGCCAGCAGAAAACGGCACAGGTAAGCGGGCTACCCAGTGACACAGGGCGTACGCCAG
This sequence comes from Schistocerca nitens, assembly GCF_023898315.1. Taxonomy (NCBI): domain Eukaryota; kingdom Metazoa; phylum Arthropoda; class Insecta; order Orthoptera; family Acrididae; genus Schistocerca; species Schistocerca nitens. The sequence goes on along the minus strand of NC_064614.1, from coordinate 476,864,531 downwards.
CTTCCCAGCCTCTGTTGTTCATAACACACTGAAAGGAACCCGCCAGCAGAAAACGGCACAGGTAAGCAGGCTACCCAGTGACACAGGGCGTAGGCCAGCTTCCCAGCCTCTGTTGTTCATAACACACTGAAAGGAACCCGCCAGCAGAAAACGGCACAGGTAAGCAGGCTACCCAGTGACACAGGGCGTAGGCCAGCTTCCCAGCCTCTGTTGTTCATAACATACTGAAAGGAACCCACCAGCAGAAAACGGCACAGGTAAGCAGGCTACCCAGTGACACAGGGCGTAGGCCAGCTTCCCAGCCTCTGTTGTTCATAACATACTGAAAGGAACCCACCAGCAGAAAACGGCACAGGTAAGCAGGCTACCCAGTGACACAGGGCGTAGGCCAGCTTCCCAGCCTCTGTTGTTCATAACACACTGAAAGGAACCCGCCAGCAGAAAACGGCACAGGTAAGCAGGCTACCCAGTGACACAGGGCGTAGGCCAGCTTCCCAGCCTCTGTTGTTCATAACAGACTGAAAGGAACCATCATAGTGAGGTCGAGAGGCTTTCCAGCATTGCTAGCAATACAAATTACATCTTATTCTAGCCGTCCATTATGGAAGTCTTTCACAAACTTATTTGGTACTTTAAATCCTCGGAAACGGTACGAAAATTTCATCTTAAGAATACCAAGAAGTTGCTTTATTTATTATGTTTTTGTTGACAACTTGTTTCCCCAAGCAGTTTCCTTACATTCGACATAAAACTTCGGTACAGCAATTTCTAATAGAAGAAGGTGTAGGCGTAAAATACAAACACACTTAATAGATTTCGATCAAAGTTGGTACGGTGGCTTCTAATTACGAATCTGGCATACGCAGGCCTCACGTTCAAGCTAAGGCAGCGTTTACTGAGTTTAATACGTTCGATGTCTTTAGGCAGCTCTAACTTGTTACGTTGATGTGAGAGTATCTGGAACGCAGACTGTAAGAAAGCTGACGAATCGAGGTGGCCGTTCCAATTATACGTACTTCAAATATCTTATTTATCGCACTATTAAGGACATATGCATTTCAGCTGTTTTTATTTTTCAATACTGGTATATTCTCACGTATTTTAGTTTGGTAGTGAGTTTTATAGTACTCGCCCGTTATTGTGTTATACGTTACCAGGCAGCTGATGACAAAAACGTTTTCTTATCTCAGGAAACACTGTCCATAACCTTTCACGCAGATGAAATAAGCTTCGTTTCCTCTTTGCGGCGAATCACCCGCTTCCACCTACCACTTTTCTGGTTTTTACCGTTTTTGCTTGAAACTGTTACCTCACGTCTCATGTAAATAACAAATTGGCCATTAAAATCGGATTGATTCTTTGTAAAACCAGTCAAACGTTACTTAGCATTCCGTTTGCCCCTGTTGTTTTGTCCAGAGTTTAATTAATGTGGAATCTATTTTGAAAGAACCTTCTTACAGTTAATACTCGTGTAAGAGCTTCTATTACGGCTGTGGCGTAAGCAATTTCAGATACATTTAACTGTCGATCTTCCAGTGCTAGTCTATAAACTTCCCCGAAGTTTTGATCTTTGGGTGAAAGAATGAGATATCCTTGACATGCATTACCCTGAGGAAAGTACGGCAGCGTTTGAATTCAGCTGCCATTTTATTTACTGCAAATTAATGCACCGTTTGTTTACAAACATTCATCATCAGCTTGTGTAGAATTACCATTAGCGACAAACCATCCGCATAGAAGTATTTTATGTCGTCAAAGTATTTCAATTTATTCGTTTGAACGAAACACGCGCAACAGGATTATTTTAAAACGCGTATAAACGTAGTGTTCTACAGATCTGGTTCACTTTATTTCCTAACAAAACAGAAACAAAATTCGCCGATTTCAGAGATATTTCTGTGCCACCCTACGATCTAAACACGCAGACCTGTTCTGTATCGGCCGTATTAGTAAAAGTTCTGCAATATATGTCTGTATGATAGCAGTTTTGTTCTCCAATCATTGACCAACATGAACTGCACCTTAATCATTCTTTGTTAAACTGTGATACTGATTCCCTACTGCTTCATAATTTATACACTTTTTCCGCCTTTCTGCTGGGGATGTCAACATTTTTGTTTACTGCGCATCAATGTGTAATCAAAATTGTAAATATAACAACATCCAGTATCACTGAAAAGAGTCGATATGGGCACAGTAATGCCTCCCATCCCCATTCTAAACAAAACAATGTTCTTGGCTAGAAAGTGTAGCACTAAAAGTTAAAGAAGTAAATAAATAACTAATCGATCATCTAAGTGTTATTCTTTTCGTAACTCTTCATGTATGCCTGGATTTCACTCAACATTAAAAAAAAGGGGTTCTTGTTAACTTAAAACCACTTTAATGACTCTGTGCATCCTAACGAATGTTGAAATTGTGGGGTTTCATAGCATTGCTAAGGTTCTCACTGACTACTTAAAACTCAAATAGAAATCATGTGTTAGTAACAAACATTGAAACAAAAAACAAATATCCCTGCTTTGCACTGTCTTATATCACAAGTTACATACAATTTTTATGATTAACAAGACTTTACCACAGTCACTAAGACTGAAAACAATACTTCAAAGTATGCCAAATCATCTGGATACACAAACTTCTTAGCACAGTTAATAACATGAGGATCGCAGTACCTATACTTGCGGCGAAGCACGTTCGACTCTCTCTCCTTTTATCTCTTTAGTTATCGCACCACAACTTTCCTTTCTGGAATCAAATTACGATTATAACCAATTAACATATGCAGTGAAGTTGAAGACAAATATAAATCGCAGCAAGATAAAAACGTGTTCTTTTAGCAACCCTGTACACTATAAGTGACTCTCGTTTGCATGAAGTAGTGTACCAAAAATACCACTGTATCTCCAAAACAGCAAGTGATCTTTAATCAGTTATTCGATTAAGTATAGGTATAATAATGGATCTGCTTGATCAGATTCTTCGTTTATCAAATTATGCCCATTTATTTTCGACCGAGGCAATGACATAAAAATACCATAAATACTTCTCGGTCGCTCACGACAGTAGGTAAATCCGTTTTACATGTCATTTTTCTGTGTCACTTCCCTCTCGTTTTCACCGTTCACTCCATATTGAATCTTAACTTTCTTTCATGGTTCATTAGTAGAATCGTGCACTTTACACTATACCTATCTAGTTATGTAAACCCAAATTACACCAAACAAAACAATATGCTCTCTCATGATCCTAAAACAGTTTACAAAACAGAACTACGACGTTAACGTTTGTACAATCAGATTTACAATTTACTTTTGAAAACATGGTACAGGTACTTTTGCATACAGTTACATAAGCATCATCTCTGGATGAAGATAAATTAATATAGTGGTAACGACTACTGGTAATTCCGCCTGGCGTGTGCTAATGTTCTATAGAAACAACAGATAGCGCTAGCGTGTTCTCACAACTGCTCGCCAATGATACGATAACTATAATGTTATTTTCTTCCAACTGCCCACCCCCTCTTCTTCACTCTGCACAATCTATGAGTCATATATTTAAGGAATAAAAAGTACTCTCCATCCTTGTAGATGCACCTTATAAGAGTTCAAAGCCCATGTCAGACCCACACGCATTGCTAAAATTAGAAGATGAAACGAGAATCCCAAATAGTTTTGTCAGCAACGCCGTAATGGAGGTCGTTTGCCATTGACTTATTTTCTGATCTGTCCACAATTCTGATCTGTCCACATCTTCATTATGAAGATGGCCCCTCTGGGTGCTTGTGGAATGAAGTGATATGAGTATGCTTCTGTTATGGCTAAGGAAAGAATGAAAGATAGAGAAAACAAAAGGAAGCAGGTGGCATACGCCTCAAGAATAGTACGAAAGAGGCCGTCGAACGGAGTTTCTACATCTTATGGTGGAATCGCGAGATCAGGTCACCAGCAACTGTACGCCACTAACTGTTCTCTCCTTTCCTGCCCATTCTGGCTATTATAATAACAACTTACAGCACTGTTGTTACAGCTATTTTTTAGTCTTCTATTAGTTATATTTATGTGTTTACACTGAAAAATTTTATGTGCTTTCATCAGTGCATACGTAATAATTGTCGAGTCATAAGTTACTTATTTTAACTAAGGTGTGTAATTGATAGTGTACTGCGGCATTCGTGTGATCCTAAGATTGCGATGAACACTGTTGAACAGCAAATTTACCAACGATTACGACGTAAAACGAAGAATTTATATAGGAAGACAAGATTTCAGGAAACCGCTCAACGTTGTTCTGGGAAAAAGCTATAGAAATGAAACATGAAACCTCTTTTACTAGTTCCGGAAATTCTGTTAGACATTCAGCCTGGGACAGAGTTAAGTATTAGAGGAAACAGGGGCCAAAAGAACGAAAAATAAAAAATACTGAACTCTGTCTTCAGATGTTCCTTTTCAGAGCAAAATCGAGATATACCCAGCTCCAGTATCATCGCTAAGATCAGTCGAAGAAGAACGTTATTGGGATTTGAAATCAAATGAAATTAATAAAATTCAACAAGGATCTTGCGCACAGTGGAATTTCTACCAAGTAATTACACATATATTACAGCTGAATTAACTCCCCTCTTAATTATATTTGATCGCAAATCCTTTGGCTAGAAAATTTATTACAATGACCAGAAAAGGACACACATCACAGTGGTGAATAATAAGCAGCGAATCGGACAAAATCTGTCGTGCTATAATAAATCTTGAGGTCGTTAAGTGAACTGTGAATGCATTGAAGTTTACGCATTAGCCCATTAACACGACAAATTTTGCAGTTAAATTTATTGATCCTAAAATTAAATGTCAGCTAATATTCGCAACTCACATAATTATCTTCGAGAAAGCAACGCCATCAAGCTTCAACATTTAACTTTAACATCATAAAATATTAGTTGACAATGATTAACGTTAAAGGCAAATACAGACCGCGAAAAATGTGATTCTCCAACTTTAAACATATGTCGTCTTTGTTAACTATCTCCTGCTCCTGGTTTACAGGTATATAATTATAAAGACTATAGGCTCACGGAGAATTCCTCCCAGTAGACAAAATAAGAGTAGTATCATATATGCGTCTCATACTGCAAATCCGCTCCCATCGGAGGTTCGAGTCCTCCCTCGAGCATGGGTGCGTATGTTGTTCTTAGTGTAAGTTAGTTCAATTAGTGTGAAGTCTAGGGACCGATGACCTCAGCAGTTTGGTCCCTTAGAAATTCAAACACGTTGTACCGCAAATATTTTAGAGGGAATGGTTTAAGTCTGCTAGACGAGTCCATTCATTTAGATATTATTCATCACGGTACAGAAATTCGATGGGTGGTGTATCACTTTAATAAGGTCCTGAACTGATAAAAAATATATCTCCCCAACTTTAATATAAGACTTACGGGTGTGGTGTACGTCATGGAGTCTGCGCTAACAAAGGTAATGTACGGTACATTTGTCAGTCCACTTTCTTTTTACGGTCCCGTACATTAATCGGTAAAAACAGAACCCTTAAAGGGTCGCTTTGTTGTCTGTCTGTCTGCCTATCTGTCTGTTCGACTGTTAAAAACCCTTTTTCCCTTTTTCTCAGGAACGGATAAAGGTATCAAGATGAGATACATGTCACATACTACAGTTGATGGTCGCTGGGCAGCGTAGGAAATTCTAGCATTGAAGTCAATTCAGTGAAAAGATACAGTCGTTCATGTGGCATATTCAGATAATCGCGTATTCACTTAACAAACACTGCGTGGCACTTCCCATTGACGTAAAATTACGAAATTTGGCAAGAAGCAAAGTTTCATAGTAAAAGCACAGAAAAAATTAGAAAATTTTTAATTTGTAATTATATAATCAGTAAAAATTTAAGGCAAAGAGTAGCAATGTGAGCTTCTAAGTCGATGCAGTCAAAAGATTTGGTCATTTATGTCACGTACTGGATACTAGCAAACTCACTAATGAAAACGTGTTGGATACTTCCCATTGACATGGAATCATGAAATTTGGCCATAAGCGTGCTTTCACATTAAAAATAAGGGAAAAAGTTGTAAAATTTTCATTGTATCACACGAGAAAAACATATTTTTTTGTCATTTGTTATCCGGCTCTCTGTCTGTTGAAACACTTTTTCTCAGGACCTTCTATGGAGAATATGTTGTGAGAAAAAGTCTTCATGGCTGGACTGGCGGGATCCGTATCGTAAGACTAGGAATCAGTATTTTAAGATTTTCTGATGCCACCACACTGTGCGCAGAATCACAAGTGCAAATCAAGGAACTACTGGATAGAGTCAGGAGAGAAAGCGAGCAACTTGGATTGTCAATCAATAAGAAAAATACCAAGATCATGATAATAAACAGGGGTGAGTCACTAGCAGCTACTGATATATTACCCGAATATGAAGAAGTTGATCACTTTGTCTACCTGGACACAGTGGTTCAGAAGAGGGTGGCTTTACACAGGAAGTACGATGCGGAATTGTTCTGGGTAAGGATGCTGCATCGAAGCTGACAGTGATTTGGAAGGATCGAGTCCTAAACATACTTGTTAAATTGAGAGTGCTGAAATCTCTGATGTTTCCAGTTTTCCCTTGCTGCGCTGAGACATGGACAATAACTGAAGGGGACCGCAATAGAAGTGATGCTTTTGAAACGTGGATGGGCAAACGGATGAACAAATCAGTCCTTCAAGAACTCAGGGTGGAGAAAAGGTTGTTCAGTTTTTGTTTCCAGCGAATCCCGCCACACAGTTCGACGTCAGGAGGATAACTTGGAAAAGATGCAAGGAGAGGCACACATTTCAAATGGTTCAAATGGCTCTGAGCACTATGGGACTTAACTTCTGAGGTTATCAGTACCCTAGAACTTACAACTACTTAAACCTAACTAACCTAAGGACATCACACACATCCACGCCCGAGGCAGGATTCGAACCTGCGTCCGTAGCAGCAGCGCGGTTCCGGACTGAAGCGCCTAGAACCGCTCGGTCACCCCGTCCCGTAGGCACACTGTAATCAGTCGTAATCCCATTAGTTTTCATTAGTCTTGCATATCTAGCCTTAAAGGATAGGTATAATGGCAGTTTGTTTTATCGTCTTTCTGCAAAGAGCGTAACGCAGTTGAGGAGTTGGAGCTACACCATATGTACGAAATTTTACTTCAGTCGAGGACGTTTGTATGTTTTATTAATTACACCTGGTCAAATCAGCCTTGTCATGTTGAGCTTCATTATTTTACTGTTATGTCAGCCGTGCGGGATTAGCCGAGCGGTCTGGGGCGCTGCAGTCATGGACTGTGCAGCGGTGCCGGCGGAGGTTCGAGTCCTCCCTCGGGCTTGGGTGTGTGTGTTTGTCCTTAGGATAATTTAGGTTAAATAGTGTGTAAGCTTGTGGACTGATGACCTTAGCAGTTAAGTCCCGTAAGATTTCACACACATTTGGAACACTGTTATGTCAACAGTTCTTCATAAAAAGTGTTTATAAGGACTTTTATATTTCTTTTATATTAAATATCTAGTGGATCACGTATTCACTATGATATGAGCCACTTCGCTAGGTTCTAGCTTTTGACGAACTTCAATTTTGTATTTTATCGAGACGATCTTCATCAAATCTTTTTTAATTTTTTAATTTTTATTTCTAAAATGATGTAATAATTCGTATCAGATAGTTGTATGAATTTGTTAATGATTCTTTGCATAGGTTTTGAGGGCTCGCTTCACCACTAAGATATGAGCAAGGACGTTTTAAGTTTGCGTTTCTTGAATATTTCAAATGACATGAAAACATGCTTGCTGATTTTAGATACTTAAAAACAGCGTTTTTAAACTAATGTATTGAAATGAAACTATGTTAGTTAATTCGAGATATATAGAGCTTTACTTGCACTACATGACGTAAACTAAGGCTGTTGTACTTGTGAACAACCGCCTCAGTTTCCATCTGTTCCTACACCAGTAAGATCGTGTGGTGACATTTACTGCCGCGAGCTTGTTGGATTGTAACTCACATGGTATATTAACCAGAATGGATAACGGAAATTTATTTATTGTTTTATGTAAAGCAAATTAATTCTGATTCTCTAATTTTCCTTGCATTTTAGCACAGGAGATGGCTATTCATGGGCGAAATCCAGATATGCAAGAATAATAAAGACTAATGTGATTGCCACTGCTTGCTGTATGCCTCTCCTTCCTTATACATTGAATCAAAGTTGGTTGGGAAAGATGATCATCGAAGGCAAAATCGGAGGGAAAAGATTGCACCGAAGACAATCGAGATGACGGATAGACCAGATAAAGGTGAAGACACACCAGACGTGGGGCCAGCTTCCCCGAGCTGAAGAAGACCGGGAAAAATGAAGACAGACTGCTAATAAATTATCAATGAGATTCGCCAACAGCCGTGTAATTGAGATGTAACTTGATTTTATTTTGACTGCCATTTTCACAGGCCCTTGAATAATAAAAGAGTGTAAGTGTAATGTATATCAGGGCTTGCTCATCTATAAGAATTACACAGTATTTTGTATGTATATATTTGTTTAAAAAAATTGACAAGCTTTGTTCGGCGGACCTCCTGATTGTATATTGTCTAATTCTGATCTTTTTAATATTTTTGGATGCTCTCTTGTAAATCCATGTAGTTAAATAGTTCCAGGAATAACAAATATGTACACATGTTTATTATATTGTGATGGATGTCACAGAGAATTTTTTTTTAACGTCACTGCTTTCATTTTGTAGCTTTAAGTGCTCTTATGATTACCCATCACTTTCTGTAAAGCTTGTTTTAGTACAGCCTGATACACATTACAAGTATACTCTTTTATTATGCAGAGGCCTGAAGATGGTATAGTGTAATGCTGAAATTGGTAGTCGAAATAAAATGAAATCACATCTCAAATACACTGCTGTTGGCGAATTTCATTGATAATTACTGACCAGCCGATACCTCCTGTCCACGATGGATCAACAGAAACAAACTGTTTAAAGAGGACGGTCTGATGCTTCACCAACTTTCAGCTAAGAAAGACGAAGTGTTGGTGATGGAATACACTACTGGCCATTAAAATTGCTACACCACGAAGATGGCGTGCTACAGACGCGAAATTTAACCGACAGGGAGAAGATGCTGTGATATGCAAATGACATTGCTGCTCGCGTTGGTCGAGATCCAATGACTGTTAGCAGAATATGGAATCGGTGGGTTCAGGAGGGTAATACGGAACGCCGTGCTGGATCCCAACGGCCTCGTATCACTAGCAGTCGAGATGACAGGCATCTTATCCTCATGGCTGTAACGGATCGTACAGCCACGTGTCGATCCCTGAGTCAACAGACGGGGACGTTTGCAAGACGACAACCATCTGCACCACCAGTTCGACGACGTTTGCAGCAGCATGGACTATCAGCTCAGAGACCATGGCTTCGGTTACCCTTGACGCTGCATCACTGGCAAGAGCGCCTGCGATGGTGTACTCAAAGACAGACCTGGGTACACGAATAGCAAACGTCATTTTTTCGGATGAATCCAGGTTATGTTTACAGCATCATGATGGTGGCATCCGTGTTTGGCGACATCGCGGTGAACGCTCATTGGAGGCGTGTATTCGTCATCGCCTTACTGACGTATCACCCGGCGTGATGCTATCGGGTGTCCTTGGTTACACGTCTCGGTCACCTCTTGTTCACATTGACGGCACTTTGAACAGTGGATGTTACATTTCAGATGTGTTACGACCCGTGGCTCTACCCTTCATTCGATCCCTGCGAAACCCTACATTTCAGCATCATAATGCACGACCGCATGTTGTAGGTCCTTTACGGGCCTTTTTGAATACAGAAAATGTTCGACTGCTGCCCTGGCCAGCTCATTCTCCAGATCTCTCACCTATGAAAATCATCTGCTCAATGGTGGCCGAGCAACTGGCTCGTCACAATCTGCCAGTCACTACTCTTAATGAACTGTGGTATCGTGTTGAAGCTGCATGGGCGGCTGTACTTGCACACGCCATCCAAGCTGTTTGACACAATGCCCAGGCGTATCAAGGTCGTTAGGCCAGAGGTGGTTGTTCTGGGTATTGATTTCTGAGAATCTATGCACCCAAATTGCGTGAAAATGTAATCACAAGTCAGTTCTAAAATGATATATTTGTCCAATGAATACTCGTTTATCATCTGCATTTCTTCTTGGTGTAGCAATTTTAATGGCCAGTAGTGTACATGTAATCCAAATTGTGGTTGGACGACTACTCGTAATTTGATGAGCCCTAAAAGAGGACTGGTAGCTTACACCATTGAGAAACACAGCCAAGTGACCATTTGAATTTGTATAAGTTTAAATCGCACATTCGACACATATTCCACCTTACTTTTTCTCTTCTGGTGCATGGCAGCCTGTTTATGAACGTTACTGGAGAATGCAGCACACCATTGAGAGCTTCCCCTGGTGGGGAGTTCACCTGGAGACTTTGCGTTGGTCGCGGCTGCCACTTCAGCAGCAGGAGGCGGCCTGCATGTGGCGCCATTGATGTTATATTCGCAGCGACAAGGCCGGGCCGCCGCGCCGAGCGAGCGCCGCTAACACAATTTCCGGCCGCCCCCCTCTGCCCCCGCCCGGGCCTGTTCCGTGCCCACCCACCCCCAGACGTCAGCGCTCTGATGTGATGGAGGAGGCGGCCGCACTGCCGAGAGGAAACTCTGCCAGCCCCCTTATGTGTGCCTGCCTAACTCTGGCTTCCTTATTACTGCGTCCCCGAAATTTCACCTCGGCAATTTTATTCTAAAATTAGCCATACACCTTAGCTCCCAAATCAGAACAAATGTATTTTTAAATCGATTACAAACTAACGAATCTGAAAAGGAAACATCATCCCTAGACGCTCATTCATTTTCAAACAGTACTTCACTCTCTCGTATAATGCCAAAATTGGAGAAAATTAAGGTTTTCAAATTCTCAGACAAGGCTCACAAAAAGTAACTGTTGAGCAGGACTTGTAACGGACGCCTTTCTGCAACAAAGTAGCTCAATTTAAATCTTTATGTAAGTTTTTTTTTCCAGTACTTATTTCATGAACTGAGCTGTTGATTTGAGAAAGATATACATTACTTATTACCATCAACGATGGACCATGGACCGTGAACCATGCACCTTGCTATTGGTGGGGAGGCTTGCGTGCCTCAGCGATACAGATAGCGGTACCGTAGGTGCAACCACAGTGAAGGGGGTATCAGTTGAGGGGCCAGACAAACATATGGCTCCTGAAGAGGATTAACAGCCTTTTCAGTAGTTGCAGGGGCAACAGTCTGGGTGATTGACTGATCTGGCCTTGTAACATCAACCAAAACGGCCTTGCTGTGCTGGTACTGCGAACGGCTGAAAGCAAGGGGGAGCTACAGCCGTTATTTTTCCCGAGGGACTGCAGCTTTACTGTATGGTGAAATGATGGCGTCCTCTTGGGTAAAATATTCCGGAAGTAAAATAGTCCCCCATTCGGATCTCCGGGCGGGGACTACTCAGGAGGATGTCGTCATCATGTGAAACAAAGTTGGCGATCTGCGGATCGGAACGTGGAATGTCAGATCCATTATTCGGGCAGGTATGTTAGAAAATTTAAAAGGGGAAATGGATACTTTAAAGTTAGATATAGTGGGAATTAGTGAAGTTCGGTGGCAGGAGGAACAAGACTTCTTGTCAGGTGAATACAGGCTTATAAATACAAAATCAAATGCAGAAGTAGATTTAATACTGAATAAAAAATAGGAACGCGGATAAGCTACTACGAACAGCATAGTGAACGCATTATTGCAGCCAAGAGAGACACGAAGCCCACGCTTACCACAATAGTACAAGTTCATATACCAACTATCTCCGCAGATGATGAGATTTAGGAAATGTATGATGCGATAAAAGAAATTAGTCACATAGTTAAGGTACACGAAAATTTAGTAGTCATTTGGGACTGGAATGCAATTTTAGAAAATGGAGAGGAGGAAAAGTAGTAGGTGAATATGGAGAGGGGGTAAAGAATTTAAGGGGAAGCCGCCTGGTAGAATTTTGCACAGAGCATAACTTAACCATAGCTAACACTTCGTTTACCAATCATGAAACAAGGTTTTATACATGGAAGAAGCATGGAGGCGCTTGAAGGTATCAGACAGGTTATACAATGGTAAGGCAGAGATTTTGAAACCAGATTTTAAATTGTAAGACATTTCCATGGTCAGATGTCGACTCTGACCACAATTTATTGGTCATGAACTGTAGACTGAAAGTGAAGAACTTCAAAAAGGTAGGAATTTAAGGTGATGGAACATGGATAAACTGAAAGAACGACAGGTCATAGAGAGTTTCAGAGAGAGTATTAGGGAGCGACTGACAAGAAGAGGAGACAGAAATACAGCAGAAGAAGAATGGTTTGCTTTGAGAGATGAAATAGTGAAGGTAGCAGAGAATCAGATAGGTAAAAAGAAGAGGGCTAGTAGAAATCCTTCGGTAGCAGAAGAGATATTGAATTTAATTGATTAAAGGAGAAAATATAAAAATGCAGTAATCGATCCAGGCGAAAAGGAATACAAACGTCTCAAAACTGAGATCGACAAAAAGTGCAAAATGGCTAAGCAGGGATGGCTAGAGGCGAAATGTATGGATGTAAAAGCATGTATCACTAGGGGTGACATGGATACTGCCTACATGAAAATTAAAGAGACCTCTGGAGAAAATAGAACCACTTGTATGAATATCAGGGGCTGACATTGAAAACCCGTCCTAAGCAAAGAAGGGAAAGCAGAAAGGTGGAAGGAGTATATACTGGGTCTATACAAGGGCGATGTATTTGAGGGCAACATTATGGAAATGGAAGAGGACGTAGATGAAGATGAAATGGGAGATATGATACTGCGTGAAGAATTTACAGAGCACTGAAAGACCTAAGTCGAAACAAGGCCCCGGGAGTAGACAACATTCCATTGGAACTACTGATGGCCTTGCGAAAACCAGTCATGACAAAACTCTTCCATGTGATCTGGTGATAAAGATGTTTGAGACAGGCGAAATATCCTCAGACTTCAAGAAGAACATAATAATTGCAATCCCAAAGAAATCAGGTGTTGACAGGTGTGAAAATTACCGAACTATCAGTCTAATAAGCTACGGTTGCAAAATACTAATACCAATTCTGCATGAACGTATGAAAAACTAGTAGAAGCCAATCTCGGGGAAGATTAGTTTGGATTCCGTGGAAATGTTGGGACATGCGAGACAATACTGACCCTACGATTTATCTTATAAGATAGGTTAAGGAAAGGCAAACTACTTTTCTAGCATTTGTAGACTTAGAGAAAGCTTTCGACAGTTTTGATTGGAATACTCTCTTTCAGATTCTGATGACCGCAGGGGTCAAATACAGGGAGCGAAAGGCTATTTAGAATTTGTACAGAAACCAGATGTCAGATATGAGAGTCGAGGGGCATGAAAGGGAAGCTGTGGTTGAGAAGGGAGTGAGACAGGGTTGTAGCCTATCCTCGATGTTATTCAATCTGTATATTGAACAAGCAGTAAAGGAAACAAGAGGAAAATTTCGAGTAGGAATTAAAATCCATCGAGAAGAAATAAAAACTTTGTGGTTTGTCGACGATATCGTAATTCTGTCAGAGACAGCAAAGGACCTGGAAGAGAAACTGAACGGAATGGGCAGTGTCTTGAAAGGAGGGTATAAGATGAACATCGACAAAAGCAAAACGACGATAATGGAATGTAGTCGAATTTAATCAGGTTATGCTGAAGGTATGAGATTAGGAAATGAGACACTTAAAGTAGTAAAGGAGTTTTGTTATTTGGGGACCAAAATAACTGATGATAGTCGAAGTAGAGAGGATATAAAATGTAGTCTCGCAATGGTAAGGAAAAAGTTTCTGACAAAGAGAAATTTGTTAACATTGAGTATAGATGTGTCAGGAAGTCTTTGCTGAAAGTATTTGCATGGAGTGTAGCCATGTATGGAAGTGAAACATGGACGATAAACAGTTTAGACAAGAAGAGAATAGAAGCTTTCAAAACGTGGTGCTACGGAAGAATGCTCAAGATTAGATGGGTAGATCACGTAACTAATGAGGAGGTACTGAATAGAATTGGGGAGAAGAGGAATTTGTGACACAACTTGATAAGAAAAAGGGATCGGTTGGTAGGCCACGTTCTGAGGCATCAAGAGATCATCAATTTAGTGTTGGAGGGAAGAGTAGAAGGTAAAAACCTTAGATGTAGACAAAGAGATGAGTACGCTAAGCAAATTCAGAAGGATATAAGGTGCAGTGGTTATTCAGAGTTGAAGAGGCTTGCGCAGGAGAGCTGCTTCAAACCAGTCTCTGGAATGAAGACCACCACAACAACAACAAGGAGCGATCAAAGGACTTGTAACGGAAGAGAACAATAAAGTGGGCATGTGTTGTCACAGAAAAGCTCGTCCCGCACCACACTTCATAGCTAAATAAACAGCGATCCTCTCTTGTGGTGATCTACATTGTCGACTGCAGCGGTGACAACGAGTATGCCTGGTCTCATGTATTCTTATGCCTCGGGCCAGTGTCGCATCCGAATGCCCGCAAATATTGATACCGTAAGATTCCAGCAGCCGGCCAAATGGAGACCCACCATGAAGTATGTTTCCAACATTGGTAAGTGCTGATCTCTATCCCACACAAGTACATCTGACGCTGTTCACGCCTCATATATCCGTGGTTGTAACAAAACTAAACAGAAACAGCACTATTGCCCTCTGTTGGCCGTTCTACCTGTCAGAGCCGACTTTGATCCTAGTCACTTATATACCTGCCGACTGTCTGTATGTGTATGTGAGCGGTTTTCTCCATTTCTTGACTGATTCCCCATGCCCCGAGCTCCACTTCTACAGGATGGTCAGAAACAGTGTGATAATCGCGTGAAGGTGTTAGACGGTAGGCTGTGCTGAGAAATAATTGTTAAGAAAAAATCTGGATGTTGCGTTTCCGAGTTAATCAGTTTTGAAGTTGGAAAATTAGATCGATGCACGCGCAAATTTAAGCGGCCGTCCAGGAACGGTGTAGTCAAACGTATTCTTCCTCTGGTTTCCTTAAACCGAACAAGAGAGCGAGAGAAAAATTGGACATAGGACGGTTGTAAGGATCGAACTAGAGTAAAAGACTAAGCAGTCTTGTGCACTATGATCTGCGCTATGAAATCAGCTGACACTAAGTGTATCTGATGGGCCATTTGAATTTGCGCGCGCAACGGCCTGATTGGGTAACTTCAATGCTAATTGGCTCGGAAACGGCGTAACGTATCGGTTTCTTCTTAACAGTTTTGTCTCTGCACAACCTAACATCCAACACCTTTACAACCTTTTCAGGCGATTTTCGACCACCCTGCATCTCAAAATCTTGGATTATTTGTTGTTCTGTCTGTCAGATGGAAGGGCAAAATTATTGTCTGTGGCAATTACAATGTAGATTTTCTCAAAGGGTCTGATAGAATGATCTTGAAGTATTATTATTTTTTTTTGTCAATTTGACATCAGTTATTGATCTGCCTACTCAGGTAATGCAGGAAATCAGCACACTGAGAGATAATGTTATTATATACAAACATAAATTTAATCAAACAAAAACTTTTCCTCCTAAGAATAGTTAGCCTGATCATGATGACAGCTAATTACAGCATAGGACATATCTCCATACAGAAGTGCAAAGCAGTCCTCCAAAACACTGCATTCAATTAACGATGTAAGAATTGTAAATTTTAGGGAAAGCTTGTAACAGTTAGAGTGGGATGAGGTGTACAGGGAACTTGATGCTAATTTAAAATTTAACCTTTTTCATGATACCTTTGTGAGTATATTTGAAAACATTTTCCCTAAGAAAACAGTAAAACATAATTGTAAGAAACCATCTAAAAAGCAATGGCTAACTAAAGGGATAAAAATATGCTGTAAACAGAAAAGGGAACTGTATCTCATAGCTAGAAGGAATAATAATCCAGAAAGAGTCAAACATTATAAAAACTTCTCCACTGTATTAAGAAAAGTTATTAAAAAATCCAGAAGTATGCACATTATGTCTGAGATAAGCACGTCTGATCATAATATTAAAACAGTTTGGAATATTGTTAAAAGGGAAATATGGCAACTGAGAGCACAGGAAGACTGTATTGCTATCAGACTCAATGAAAAGTTTGTTAACAAAAAGTCAGAAGTAGAAAATATTTTTAATAATCATTTTTCAATGTTGTAGAGAAAATACGATCCAGCTATTCATTATAAAATGCAATACTGTATATGGAAAACGCTATACCTATGCAATTTGGTAAAACTGAAATTCAAACCACTTCTCCTTCTGAAATTAAGAAAATAATAAATTCACTCAAAAGTAAAAGCTCACGTGGAACTGATGGCATTTCCAACTGAGTACTAAAAGCTTGTTCACCTATACATAAGTAGGATTCTCAGCCACATATGTAGTAGCTCATTGACACAGGGCACTTTCCCAGGTAGACTGAAATATGCTATTGTTAAACCATTGCATAAAAATGGGATAGGTCTGATGCTAATGACCACCACCCAATGGTGAGACCACTACTGACAAACCTATTCAAAATTCATGAAAAACTAATGTATTCAAGAGCAGCTTCACAAATTTGTAAAAATGAAGTACTAACAAAATGTCAATTTAGTTTTCAGAAAGGCTTTTCAACAGAAAACGCTATATATGCTTTCACCGATGAAATACTCAATGCTCTGAATAACCGAACATCGCCCATTGGGATATTTTGTGATCTCTCAAAGGCTTTTGACTGTGTGAATCATGAAATTCTTCTAGATGAGCTTAAGTATTGTGTTTGTACGCGTCGACATCGTCCGCAGCAGCTGTTAAAATTTGTTACTATAGGTTATCGCTCTCGAGCTGACTGCAATCTAACTACAAAGAATTACACCAGACGCGTTTCGCTTTTATTTATAAAGCATCTTCCATAGTTATTGGTGTTTCTTTAGATATTCTGTTCCTTCCCTCCTAGCTAGCAGCGGTTGGTGACGAAAGGCTTCAGTTCACATTTGCACTTGGCAGTATTTGGCATTCTGCAGTATTTTGTGCCCTGTATTACTTAAACTTCACTTTCTTAACTGTTTCTCATTCCGCACTGGCACAGTGTTTATGTCTGACAAAAATCATTTCATTCATATTCATCTGGAAAAATGCAGAAGGTTGAAATTAACAGTACTCTTATGTTCTTAATATATATTAATGACATGCCACTCTATGTTCATGAAGATGCAAAGCTAGATCTTTTTGCTGTTGATGCAAGTATAGTAATCACACCCAACAAGCAAGAATTAAAAGAGCAAATTGTAAATTATGTCTTTCACAAAATTATTAAGTATTTTCTGCAAATGGACTTCACTAAATATTGAGAAAACACAGTATATACAATTCTGTACAGTAAATGGCGTAATACCATTAACAAATTTAGATTTTGAGAAGACGTCTGTTGCTAATGTATAGTACTCAAAATGTCTGAGTGTGTGCATTGATGAGAAATTTAATTGGAAGAAACACATTGATGATCTGCTGAAATGGTTAGATTCCGCTACTTATGCTATTACGGTTATTGCAAATTTTGGAGATAAACATATCAGTAACTTAGCCTACTATTCCGATTTTCATTCACTGCTTTCATATGGCATCATATTTTGAGGTAATTCATCATTAACAGAAAAAGTATCCATTGCACAAAAGCGCGTAATCAGAACAATAGCTGGAGCCCACCCAAGATCACCTTGCAGACATTTATTTAAGGAACTCTGGATATTCGCATTACCTTCGCAAAGCATATATTCACTTATGAAACTTGTTATTAATAACTCATCCCAATGCAAAAATAATAGCTGAGTGTATAGCTGCAATACTAGAAGGAAGGACGATATTCACTATTTTGGGTTAAATCTGATTTAGGCACAAAATTTTTTGGTCATTTGCCAAACAGCATTAAAAGTCTGGCAGACAGCGAGCCAGCATTTAAAAACAAATTAAAAGAATTTCTGAACGGCAACTCTTTCTACTTAATAAATAAATTTTTAGATATGAAGTAGTAACTGTAAAAAGAAAAACATGTGTAATGAAAACTTATACTAAGCTGACACGTTCCACATCATTACAAAAGTCGTATTCATGATCTATGGAAAAGGATTAACGTAATATAATGTGGTCAGCCAGTCTAATGGAGGAGAAAATCAAGAAGAGAGATGACTAAACAATGAGCTTGGAAGACACTGGTGCAACGAGAAGTAACTGGAACAAAACAGACATTAACAGACGACGGACTTGAGAAAATGTGGAGAGCGTCTGTAGATAGTAGGCTGGCATCTGTGAACTACAACAGTAAGTTGATGAAAGTACAGTCGAAAACAAATGCGGCTACTATTACTTATTTTACTCTGGAAATCAAAGGAGTCATTGACAATATGAAGGGGCTTCTGTAATACTCCTTTCTTGCACTTGTAGCATCATGAATTAATAGTAACAATCGAATGTTATATGTTATTTCACACCCAAACACGTCCTGGTATTGCTATACCAACTTTATGGTCATTTCCTTTTATTACTATATTCCAATTTATATCTTCTAACAATCTGACAGCCTTGAATTCTGTGCAAACTATTCTGTGTCTCTCTTTTACGTAAAATTCGGATATTTGCTGTAGTTCTGCTACCATTAATTTATGTCACTTATATACAGCAGTCTCTCTTATGGTTCAACAGTTTTGTATGTAGTTCCATGTACCGCGACTCCTAGCTAGCGTTCTCTTGCTATGATTCCCTTAATTCAGAAGTAAAATTATTTTGCACTTGAAAAAACTGTTGTGAAAACGACACTCTTGTTTACATTTACATCTTTGACCTTTTTTATCATTGCATCGTTGATATCTTATCTTATACAAAACTCTCCAACAGCACTGTCTCATTCCCTTTTGGAAGTGTTAGTATCTGGCACCACTCCAGTCACTTCAATATCGACGTCATAGGAGCTACTCCACTGGTCATCTCACGCTGAATTAAATTTCTATTATAACATGACTATATTAAAAGGGTTACGTATGTTATCCCAGAGAAATTTGAAGTAAACTGTCTTCAAAGCTTGCCACAATAGCCAATGGCGACACCACATCTTAAAGTAGTTAGTAAATTAAGTTAACTTGGAGGAGTTCCTAGAGTCAAGCAGTGTTTTACATGTTGTATGCTGTAAGATTTTAATAGGCACTAATATCGCAGGTAGTGTGATAAACAAATCTACTGATGATTCTGTGACACATATGAGTTCAGTTCACAAATGTCAAAGAAGAGCAAACTGCCTGTGTCTGATTAAATGGCAATTTCATCTTCTCCCAAGAGAAAAAGTTTGCTAGAGGACATTCACAAAACATCTCTGCGTATACGTCAGCTGTATTTTTTCGAATAATGACACAATTCAGTTTCGATTTCTATCAAGTGAATAATATCGTAGCAAAATTTAGAGAGATGTGATTAAGCTTATCGAAAATAGTTGAAAATCAAATACTTGAGCTACCTCAAAAAGTCACTAAAACTTCAACCACTTATGACAAGTAACTGATACAATAGTAGAAACAAGAGTTCTGTTTACCTCGATGAGATTTCTAGAAAAAGAATGAAGTGTACATCAAAATTTTTATCCATGACTCTAGTTTGTATAACTTTCGTAGTAAATATGAAATCTTTGTATGAGAAAGCCTGTGTTCGAAATAGCTCAGGGTTGTTATAGAGTTTAGGTTAAAAATTACAGTTGCTTTCTTCAATTGTAACATACCCGCAACATTAAATGAAAACCTCAAACATAAGCATAAGTATTAGCACAAATCTTTCTGTGGCACGGCGAAATACATGAAGTTTTTACCGTCCAAGGACTACTAATTAAGGCAGATGATTCACGCATTTATCTGTAATTATCTTGGTTACCTCTGAAAACTGTATAGAATACGTTGTCCCAAAGCGGATGCACAATCAAGTATCTCTTTTCGTCAGACGTACACTATCTGAACGGAAGAATCCGGATTTGTCTATGTAATACGGAAATGACCACCAGATATCACCAGAGACGGACGCGGAAATGTAAAAGGAGGCAGAGATTATTGGGCCGTTAGCAGAGAAACAGTAACAGCAGAACAGGTCGGTCAGAAGAGCTCAGTCACTTCCAATGTCATTGGATGTCATCTGAGTAACAAATCCATCAAGAAATTTCAGTCTTCCTGAAACTGTCAAAGTCAGTTCTTGACCGACTGTCATTGTAGAGTGGAAACATGAG
Source organism: Schistocerca nitens (assembly GCF_023898315.1). Taxonomy (NCBI): domain Eukaryota; kingdom Metazoa; phylum Arthropoda; class Insecta; order Orthoptera; family Acrididae; genus Schistocerca; species Schistocerca nitens. The sequence continues at coordinate 476,844,158 of NC_064614.1, read as the reverse complement.
AGAGTGATCACAGCTACGCCAAAACCAGGCAGCTCTCATGCAGTGAAGGACGAGCATTGGGAAGGGTTGTTGTGAAAAAATTCATGAAATCACCAGTGGAAGGGATCAATCGTCTGTTCCAAAGAGTAACCAACCAGCAGTCCAGCTAGCACACTGACTGTGTGTGGTGAGTGAAAAAGAATGGGGTAAAGCGGTAGAGCAGCTCCTCGTAAGCCACACATTTCTGCGTCAGCACAAAGTGACGCTTGAGATGGTGTGGAGATGGACGCCACTGGCCAGTGGGTGACTGGAAGCGAATGTTTCGATGTGATGAAACACGCTGTAACCTGTGGCAATCCGATGGAAGGGTTTGAGATTGGTGGATGCCTCATGAAAGTGTAGTGCCAACACTGAAGTACAGAGGTGGTGGTGTCACCGTACCAGGGTGTTTTCGTGGTTAGTGTGTGGTCCCTTCTTTGCGCTTAAGACAAGTCTAAATGCGGAAGGATGTGAATACATTTTTACCACATTGTGTACTGCATACAGGAGAGGAGCAGTTCGGGGACGATGATTGTATAAAACGGCAACGCATGCTGTCATAAAGCAGCATCTGTGGGACAGTGGTTTGTGGGCAATAACATTTCTGAAATGGACTGGTCTGCCCCGAGTCCCGTCCTGAACACAGTGGAAAAGAGTTAGGACGTCAACTTCGCTTACACCACAGTTTCCAACCTCAGTACGTTCTCTCGTTTCGGTTGTTAAGTAAGAATAGGCTGCCATTCCTAAACAGACATTCAGACACTTCATTTAAAATGTTCCCAGCAGAGTACAAGATGTCATAAAGGTGCAAGGTGAACAGTGTCCGTTAATAGGTGATTTTTTAATCAGATAATGTGCCTCACTCTTAAGATGATCTCTCTACGACTGGTAGCGGAGCTTAACATACAGTTATAGCAGCAATGATTAAAGGGCTACTAAAAGAACTACATTAATCTGCAGGTTCGGTGAAACGGCCAGGCACATTATTTCGTGACATGCCAGAAAGGAATCAGAAATATTCACCTGTAGTGAAGTGTAAGAAGAGTATCTGTAGCTTCAGTCCAGATGAATTACCGATCAAGTTTTGAAGAAATATCTCCGTAATAGAACAGATAAAGAAGACAAATACCCTTAGTGGTATACTAATAATACTGATGCACCGCTAACGCACACACCAAGTCAGAGCAAGAACTGAGATTCATATCCCTGTTGACCATTTAACTCATCCTCCTAGAAACAGGAGATGACTTTTGATTACCTAAACAGGACAGAGTCCCATTTTAACGTATGATCCATATTTAGCATGCGTTTAGTTTTTTACGTTCTAAGGTCCCGGAAAATATACAAACAAACAATAAATAAGATAGCAGGTGAATTCCTCTACCACGCTTGCGGAATTGGGCTAGAATTCTATCCCTAAGTCTAAAAAAAAAGTCGTATACTTTGAATCATCTTTTCTAGTAGAGTGTACAATAAATTTATTTCTGAAAATCCGATAAAACTACCGAAAACATCACAAAATGTGACCGTAATTAGGTTAAAACATGCAATATTGTGAAATAATGTGGCATAATGAGTCAAAATAGAAGACCAATTTTTCTAAACGGGACTGTTATCACAAATACAACTTGTGAACCTTAAAGTAACATATTTCGAAGTTTTATTTTAAAGTATCCGAATGGATGCGTGAGGAGAGCGAGGAGTAATTTCGAAGAATAGTGTTCGCTGGATGAACTTTGCGGCGTCAACGAAAAGTCCCTAACACTTAGAAGTCACGAGTCTTTTGGAGGTAACCACCGTGAAATATTTCGTACCAATTTGTATTTATGAGATCGACTCTAGCAGGACGTGACTCTGCGTGTCACTTCAGCTACAACACACAGACACAGGCACACACGTACGCACACACACACACACACACACACACACACACACACACACACACACCTCCACGCGGTAGCACGTGTCCACGCGGTAGCACGTGTTACCTAATACCGGGCGTACGGCGCGTTATTCTACATAGTAATTGATTCATTAACTTCCGTTGTCCGTTGCACGCTTCTACCCAAAGGGCGCCATTTTTTTACTATCCGGCAGAAATCGTCGGCTAACAAATTTATCCTACGACCGCTCACAGTTACCAGTCAACCTGTGGCTATAATAGTTAGAGAACTGGCTGTCACATTAGATCAGACAACTGGAAACTTCCCATAAGAGGTTTCCTATTAGTCAAAAGCTTTGGCCATTCACCTCTTAAGTAATGAATTTAGTACATTACATCCCCAATTTTACCCATATTCATACATGAGGATTTAGGAGCCTAACACTGAAACATTTGAAATGTATACACTTACCAAGGATATCCGATATTTTGGCAATAACTGCATTTATAAAACACCATAAAAACGATTTACAAAATTTTAGTGCTAAGAGACTTTAAAAGTGCGTTTAAAAAACTGAATCATCGCAATAACTGGAGCTATAGCAATAATTAAGTAACGTATTTTTTAAAGAAGTATTGATTAGTAAGACTAAGAGGCAAGACGTAAATGTAATATGGATCAACGCTTCTGTCGCAAGCCATCATGATGCTTTAGTGAAGGAGAATATGACAAACGGCTGTTTTCTGGATATTGCTTTCCCTTGTGCCACCTTTATTTGCCTCGTTAAGGAACGTGGGAGAGAGGAATGGTCCTCCAGCTCGTCGACAAAAGAGAACGGCAGAGGAAGATTTTGTGAGGACATTAATCTATCACCTCATGGGGAACATGGCTATGTGAATCAAATCTCATCATGCACCATTCTACATCAACATTCTACATCTATTGTGGGAACCATTTTCATAGAATACAAGGTATAGACGATCCGCGTAGACTCGATGGAGAATAAAACGTGATTCATCTGAAAAGATCACCTGTTGCCAGTTGCTGGACGTCGACATGTGATGCTGGCGTGCAAACTCCAGCCTTCTTTGCTGATGAACAGTCACCGTGGGTGTGTGAAACAGGTGCCTGCTGTGGAAGCTCATACACAGGAACTTTACCTGCACGGTCATTGAGGAAGCGCTGCTGGTAGGCCCTTGGTTCATTTGGGCGGTCTGTTTCTAAACAGTAGCACATGTATTCGCCCATTCACTTCTTCACAGCCATCGTTCATCTCTGTCATCTATGGCCTGTGCTGCCTCAGCGACACTTCTGGATAACGCCATTTTATCATTCTTGATGTATTTTAACCATGGTGGCACAATCCTTGCTGTTTCTATTCTAAAATGCGTCCTCTCTAGGCCCGAAAGCCAGTGATCATGCCCTCTCGGGCGTCAGATAAAGCGTTCCGCTTCCACATTATGACAACTGCATTCTGTTCCGCATCTCCCCCCTCCCCCCAAAAAAGACATTTAACACGCATATACCTTCCACTGCTAGTGTCGCCACCTGCTGTCTGTGAGTGATTATTGCACATTGACATCGAACATAGGTGGTGGTTACATTAATGTCTCTGGATTGTGTAGTTCACCGATATACAGGCAGATGTCAGTGTCCAAGGAGTAAAACATTTCGACAAGCGACCATGTTACCAGTAGGAGGTGCGCTGATGAAGGGACCGCTTGGTGGCCGGCGCGGCACTTTCGTTTCTTCCCCACCCCCGCCTTCCAACCTGCCATTCTATTCGTCGTCCACGCCCAGCGTCTCCTCCCACACTGCTCCATCCTAGCCGGCCGCGGTGGTCGAGCGGTTCTAGGCACTTCAGTCCGGAGCCGCGCGACTGCTACGGTCGCTGGTTGGAGTCCTGCTTCGGGCACGGATGTGTGTGATGTCCTTAGGCTAGTTAGGTTTAAGTAGTTCTACGTTCTAGGGGACTGATGACCTCAGATGTTAAATCCCATTGTGCTCAGAGCCATTTGAACCATTTTTGAGCTCCATCCTAGGTTCGCGCCCAAATACGTTTGCTGCCGGCACCTCTGATGGTTCTTATCCTGCCGTATTCAGTTCGTTATGGGGTACCTACTTCCTCTTTTTAATGCAACATACTACACGTTCTCAGGCCTTAATCACGATGTAGCCACTATCACAATTGATCAGTGGTCCCCTCACTCAAAACTCAATACATTCTTAATGACGCAGACCCAGAAGTTAGACTCTATGTCCTGATCAGTTATGTCTAATTTCGGCAGGCAGTGTTGCACTACAGCCGACTTGTTAAGTTGATGCAATCTGGTGTGCTGCTGGTGTTCTCGGCAATGATCTTCAATGGTACACACCATATGACTGATATATGTCTTGCCTCATTGGCCGGGTATCTAATAGACGACGGATTTCCGTAGTCTCAGGCTTTCATTCTATCCTGCAGTTTCCGTGTTTTAGCATGTGAGCAGAAGACTGTCTCCACTTGGTTTTTCCGGAGATTTCATCCAGTCTTTCCAGATAATGCGCAAATAAAAAGTGATAAATGGCTACATTCTCTTGAGGTTCCTCTTCAGTTTCTGCCAGTTGCGTAGTGGCTGTAGGACATAGGGCTTTGCTTATTTATCATTCCTTGTAGCTGTTATATTGGAACATTATCTTCAAATGTTCAAGATCTTGGCTGAGACTTTCATTTTCAGAGCATGTGTGAGCCCTTTGCACCAATGTTTTGAGCGGGCCATTCCACTGCCACTGGTGGCATCAGCTACAGCAGAAAGCACCATTTTATGAACTGCTGGACGATCAGAAAAAAAGGGGTGCCTTTATGCCCCATTGTTAGCAACCCTGGCGCTCTGATGTACTCACTCGCTATGTGCCCAAAAGATTTGTTTATCCTTTACTTCGGGAAGTCTTGACATCTCATTCACAATTCCATGGATTTTGTGGGCTTATTAACAAAATTAAGCTTAAGGATACCAACATCCTTGTGAGCTTCTACATTGTCTCTCCTCTAACAAGAGCGCCTTTACAAGAATCGTTAGAACTTATTGGCCAGCAATATGACATACGACCAACCTTTTTAAGCATATCTTGACGTCGCCATAATTTCTTTTCAGCTGTAGCTACTACGAGAAGATGTAAGGCGAAACCATTTCACCAGTTGTCGCTAACTTGTTCTTGTATATGGAACATTATCAGGAGGAAGCCCTGGAATCAGTCAGACGGAAATCTACCTGTTTCTTCCGGCATGGGGACGATACCCTCGTTATATGGCCTCATGTAAGGGCCAAGATGAATGACTTCCTCGTACATCTCAGATCCATACATCATATCATGAGAGAGAGACGCACAGTGAAATATAGTTACTTTTGGACAGCTGCCACGACCTGATGCAGAGAAATGGCGCACTCAAAACACTAGTACATAGGGCTCACACCAATCTGTAAGTATCTGCGACGAACTTGAAGATCTGAGGACAGGATTCCAGTATAATGGCTACAAGTAGTAGCAGATATGAGGAGCCCCATATCCTACGCCCACCTTACCACTGGCAGAAACAGAAGAGGAACATCAGGAGGATGAAGCCATTTATCCCCTTTTCTGGCGCATTATCTGGAAAGACAGGACGGATTCTCCACAAACACCAGGTGAAGATGATCTTCCTCTCACAAGCTAAAACACAGGCACTGCTGGACACTATCAAAGACGACCTCAGATTAAGGAAATCCGTGGTCTATCAGATACTCTGTCACTATGGCAAGACGTATACAATAATTCATGCAGTTTGTACTATTGCAGATCGTTGCCAAGAACATCGACAGCACACCAGATTACAACAACGTAACAAACAAGTTGGCAGTCGTGAAATATTGCCTGTAGAATTACATGTAATCGATTACGGTAATAGTAATGGTATGACACAGACGTCTAGCTTCTGGGACCGTGTCATTAAAGAATGTATCGAGATTCGAGTAAAGGGGCCACTGACCAATCGTGATAGCGGCTACATCCTGAATAAGGTCTGAGAGCGCGACATTAGTCTGATGACTGAGAAGAGGAAAGAGATACCGCACAAATAACAGACTTGGGCAACAAACGGAGCAACAGCAGTGATGGCACCAGCACATGTACCTGAGAGCGAAACCAACACGTTACATTATGCTGGCGAGGGGAGTGGGGGAAGAGATGCTGGGATCGGACGGCGGGTTAGGGCGGGAGGGATGGAGGGGAGAAGAGGTGAAAAGCAGTTTAGTTCATCAACATGTGTGATGTTGTAGCAACGTGGCCGCTTGCCAGAATACTGTGCCCGTTGAACATTGACATCCGGCCATCACCCACGAACAATTTCGTCTGTTTCTTAAAAGATATCATAGTCGCCGTTGACTGTGTGAAATATTTATTATTACGATTGCAATTTCGGCCTTAGGGCCATTTTCAAATAACACTGCAAAAGTTACTTGAAAATGGCCCCAAGGCCGAAATTGCAATCGTAATAATAAATATTTCATACAGTCAACAGCGACTATGATGTCTTTAAGAAATATTATATGACTGTGAATCCCAACCATGAGAAGTTAATCAAATTTCGTCTGTATACGTGGCTTTCGTGATGGAGAGAAAACTGAGTTCACGATGGACGGCGCGCATTTCTTGCGATACATGCCTTAAATTTGAGTGCTCAACAGAGTGTACTGATATCCTGTCCAATCTTTCATATCGTGTGGACGTAACTTGTGACTAACAATAAAATGAAAATGCATTTCAAAGCAATGACACATTTTCCCAAAGATAACGGATACAGGCAAGAGATAGTTCACATGCACTGAGATAAGTTACTGATATGGAATTTTTGTTCTGTATAATAGTAACTTGAGAGCAATATTACGGAAATGGATGACGACGTAGATGAAGATGAAATAGGAGATATGATGCTGCGTGAAGAAGTTGACAGGGCACTCAAAGACCTAAGTCCAAACAAGGCCCCGGGAGTAGACATTACATTAGAACTGCTGATAGCCTAGAGAGAGCCAGCCCTCACAAAACTCTACCAACTGGTGAGCAAGATTTATGAGACAGGCCAAATATCCTCAACTTCAAGATGAATATACTAATTCCAATCCCAAACAAAACAGGCGCTGAGAGGCGTGAAAATGATCGAACTATCAGTTTAATAAGTCACGGCTGCAAAACACTAAAACGAAATCTTTACAGTCGAATGCAAAAAGTGGTAGAAGCCGACCTCAGGGAAGATCAGTTTGAATTCCGTAGGAATGTTGGAATACGTGAGGCAATGCTGACCTTACGACTTATCTTCGAAGTTAGATTAAGGAAAGGCAAACCTACTTTTCTAGCATCTACTTAGAGAAACCTTTTGACAATGTTGACTGGAATACTCTCTTCCATATTCTGAAGGTTACAGGGGTCAAATGCGGGGGAACGAAAGGTTATTTACAATTTGTACAGAAACCAGATGGCAGTTATATAAGAGTCGAGGTGCATGAAAAGGAAGCTGTGGTTAGGAAGGGAGTGAGACAGGATTGTAGCCATCCCCGATGTTATTCAGTCTGTATGAGCAAGCAGTAAAGGAAACAAAGGAAAAATTTGGAGAAGGGATTAAAATCCATGGAGAAGAAATAAAAACTTTGAGGTTTGCCGACGACATTGTAATTCTGACAGAGACAGCAAAGGACCTGGAAGAGCAGCTGAATGGAATGGACAGTGTCATGAAAGGAGAATATAAGATTAACGAAAGCAAAACGACGATAATGGAATGTAACCGAAATAAATCAGTCGATGCTGAGGGAATTAGATTAGGAAACGAGACACTTAAAGCAGTAGATGACGTTTGCTGTTTGGGGAGCAAAATAACTGATGATGGTCGAAGTAGAGATGATATAAAATGTAGACTGGCTATGGCAAGGATAGCGTTTCTGAAGAAGAGAAATTTGTTATCATCGAGTATAGATTTAAATTTTCTGAAAGTATTCGTATGGAGTGTAGCCATGCATGGAAGTGAAACATGGACGATAAATAGTTTAGAAAAGAAGAGAATAGAAGCTTTCGAAATGTGGTGGTGCAGAAGAATGCTGAAGATTGGATGGGTAGATCACGTAACTGATGAGGAGATACTGAATAGAATTGGGGAGAAGAGGAATTTGTGGCAGAACTTGACAAGAAGGGATCGGTTGGTAGGACATGTTCTGAGGCATCAAGAGATCAGCAATTTAGTATTGGAGGGCAGCGTGGAGGGTATAAATGGTAAAGGGAGACCAAGAGATGAATACACTAAGCAGATTCAAAAGGATGTAGGTTGCAGCAGTTAACTTTCAGATGAAGAAGCTTGCACAGAATAGAGTAGCATGGAGAACTGCATCAAATCAGTCTCTGGACTGAGATCAACAACAACAACAACATAATAGCACAGCAAAACGAATTTAATTATTTTAATTTTTCTTTGTAACCCTTGCAAAATAGTGTGGTATTAAACTGGCAGTGACAAGTATAAGTGGTGTACTATGGCAGAATGAAACAAGTGTATTCTTCCAGATCCGCATTAACTTTAGCTCCTGTATACATGCAGAAATGTATCAAGCACCTTTCAATGCTTTGAATTAACGCTACCCTTTATACACTACTCCAAGACCTCACACAAACATCTTGTCACCATGCGGTCTGCTAAACAGACGTCATATGTGCATGTCACAAGTAAACTTCATTATGTAAAAACATTAGTCCACTTTATAATGATGGCTGCACCACTGAAAAGCATACTAGGCTACTGTTTAAATTAAAAGTGACTAAACTAGTAACTGAACATATTTTTGTGTATTCGTATACACTGATCAGCCATAACATTATGACCACCTACCTGACAGCCGGTATGTCCACCTTTGGCACCGATAATAGAGGCAATACGTCATGGCAACGAGGTTTAGTAGGTCGCTGGATGGAGTTGGCACCACTTCTGCATACACAAATCACCTAATTCCCATACATTGTCGGGATGGGGACGATGAGCTCTGGTGCCTCATTCAACCACATCCCAGATGTGTTCGATCTGGTTAAAATACGGCGAGTTACGGTGTCAGCACCTCAACTGGAACTCGTAACTGTGTTCCTCGAATCACTCCATCACACTCCCGGCCTTGTGACATGGCGCATTAACTTGATGAAAAATGCCACTGCCGTCGGGAAACATGATCGGCGTGAAGGAGTGAACGTGGTCTGGAACCAATGTACGATACTCTTTGGTCCTCATGGTGCCTTACACGAGCTCCACTGGACCCAAGGATGCACACGTGAATGTTCCACAGAGAATAACGGAGCCCCACCAGCTCGTCTCCGTCCCACAGTAGAGGTGTGAAGGAGCTGTTCCCCTGGAACACGACGCATTCAGACACTTCCATCTGCATGATAAAGTAGACATCGCGATTCATCAGACAATGCGACGCTCTGCCATTGCACCAACGTCAAGTGTCCATTTTTAAGTCGTAGTGGCCGATGTCGTCGTGTTAACATTGGCACATGCATGGGTCGTCGGCTGTGGGGGCCCATCGTTGAGAATGTACGGTGCACTGTGTGTTCAGGCACACTAGTACTCTGCCCAGCATTAAAATCTGATGTTAGTTCCGCCACAGTTCGCCACGTGTCCTGTTTAACCAATCTGCCCAGCCTACCACGTCCGACATCTGTGATGCAGAGTGGCCGCCCAACCCTAAGACCTCTGGATGTGGTTTCACCTTGGTTTCGCCATGTATTGAAGACCTCAGCACGGCACTCCTCAAACGCCCGACAAGTCGTGTAGTTTCAGAAATGCTCGTGCTGAGCCTCCGGGCCATCACAATCTGCCCTCAGTCAAACTCAGATAGATCGTACGCCTTCCTCATTCTACACACGGACAGCACGCTCACCGATCCGCGCGTGTGTCTGACTAGCAGTCATTCCTCGCCTGGGGGCGCTGCTATCACCTGGCCGGGTTTATATCGACAGCAGGTCGGTTGTCATAATGTTTTGTCTGCTAAGTGTATGCTCAGCAGTAATGAATTTCTGGAAACTTGCTGCCAACTCCGTTTTTCTCACGTTGTACTGGTTTAGTTACGGAATATTACACAGGATCTTATCGTATTCTGTCGCAATAAAACTGCGCTCGCTCAGTTTTGTATTAACTGTATATTATTACGCATTACGAAAGTGGTGAGAGAGAGAACTTCCTTATCTCAGAATGATCCAGTCGTTCTAGTGAAAAAGATATGCAAGTCTCTGTCTGATAAAAATGAAAAACATTTGTGCGATTGTAATAAAATAGATTGTCTAGCATTTTTCTTTCTTGTGCAGTCACTCATAGCACATCGTTACCTGTTAAACTGTTCATTCCACAGATCTTAGAAGTTTACCAGAGACTACATTTTATATTCATTTTGTCTATGTGTGGATTAATATAGAGCTATCTAATGTATTCTCTAAGCTTATGCTGCTACTTTTAGCTTCTTCCTTCATTTCCCTTCCGGTATACCTCCAAAACGTATTCTTCCTGTCCTTTTTTTACCCAGTAGAACTATCATTACAACCAAATGACACGTGAAGTAGAAATCGACTGGTAACTTCATTAATCAAGAATCTACTAAACGCGAGTTTCACATTATGGCTTTAGGAAAATTATTTCGAATTTAAGAACACGTATTTTTTTCTCGTCTTCGTCACAGTCACTGTCCAATTTGTGCAACAGTGCTGTCGCCTTTCGTCAATGATAGCTTTCTGGTTAAATTCGGGATCCCACTGTTGTTAACTTTAGTGAGATTAAGAATACAAATTTTCTGAAAACATAACTCCTGTGTAAAATCCATAATAATTTCGAAACTTGGTAATTCATTACATTGTGTCATTAACTATCAATATCGTTGTGTTGACTGTAAATTATGTACTCTAAATAATAACGTTAATCTAAATACATAAAAATAAATGCATCAACGCAAATAAATAACAAATAGACAAATTCAGTTACCTTCGAAACTGTTTATCAAATTATTGTCCACCAATAGTGAGCTGACCTTTATTACACTATGTTTCAGTTTATCTGGGTTGGAAATTATAAGTACTTTCAAAAGGCTTCACAATTTACGTCCGAGAAGTTTTAGAAAAACAATGGAACTAAGTCAAAACGTAATGACTCCAGATATATAGGATGCATATTGAAACACTGCTAAAACTGTTATCAAAGAAAATACTGACCGGTATTAATCGGTTTTGGGATTACACTACAGGTTCCGTACAACACGTCTGTGCAGGTAGCCTTTTCTCATTTGAGTAAAGTTTCGAATTATCGAAAATTCAATGTATAAGAGAAATCCTGAATCGGTTCAGCGGCTAACAGAAAACTCAAACAGTACCCGTGGTCTAGGGGGAAAAGGGAGAAGCGTAAAAAAAAAGACAAAAAAGCACGTTCAAAAAAAAAGGGAGATTCAGTGTCTTTGACTTCTAAAAAGAACGTGCTGGGTCCCGGGTTCGAACCTCTTCACTGCTTCAATTTTGAGTAAAAATCATCAGCAGTGATGGCTGGAAATTTCCGGCATAAGAAGTAACTCTCGTTTTACCAACGGCCGTGTCAAAGAGGTCGGACGAGCGGACAGAGGCTCAGGGGACTCTCTTGCCCTTGGGGTGGGAAACTGCTGCTATGAAGGCTGAAGAATCGGCAATGATCAACGGCATAAGCGTGCATAAGTCAATGTAAACCACTACATTATAGACACGTAATGTGTATCCAAAAGACATGTGGTCTATAAGTGCAAAGTGTCATGATGATTTGTCCAATAGCAAATGACTCGAATCTCAGTAAGGGGACTGCCAAAAGGGAGATGACCATTAGAAAAAGACGGAGTAATCAACGAATGAGTGATGTTCTACGGATAGGGGTGTGGGATGTCAGGAGTTTGAACTTGGTAGGGAAGTTACAAAATATGAAAAGAGAAATGCGAAGGCTCAATCTCGATATAGTGAGGGTTAACGGAATAAATGGAAAGAAGACAAGGATTTCTGGTCAGACGAGTATAGGGTAATATCAACACCAGCAGAAAATGGCATAATCGGAGTACGATTTGACAGGAGTCGACAGGGATGAGATAGGGGATCCAGTATTAGAGTGAGAATATAAACGAGCTTTGGATGACTTAGCATCAAATAGACAGAAGGTACTGACAAAATTCCATCATAATTTCTGAAATCATTATGGGAAGCGGCAACGAAACTACTATTTAAGAATGTAGCCTATGAGAGTGGTGGTAGCAAGGGCCGACAAGTGCGAGAATTATCGCATCCGCTCCTACATCCATGTTGCTAACGAGGATAATATGCAGAAGAATGGAAAAGAAAATTAAGGCTCTCTTAGATGATCAGTTGGCCTTTAGGAAAGGTAAAGGCACCAGAGGGGCAATTCTGACATTACGGCTGACAATGGAAGTAATACTGAAGACAAAACAAGATACGTTCATAGGATTTTCTGACTGTAAAAAGCATTCGACAATGTAAGATGGTGCAAGATGTTCGAAATCCACAGAAAAATAGGATTAAGCTGTAGGTAAAGACGGGTAATACACAATATACACAAGACCCAAGAGGGAACAATAAGACTGGAAGACAAAGAACGGATTGGAAAGGGTCTAAGACAGACTCTTTCGCCCCTATGTTCAATCTATACATCGTAGAAACAATGACAGAAATGAAACAAAGGTTCAAGACTGGGACTAAATACGAGATGAAACGATATCAGTGATACGATTCACTGATGACATAGCTATCCGCAGTGAAAGCGAAGAAGAATTACAGAATTACAGGATCTGTCGAATAGGACGAACAGTCTAATGAGTACAGAATATGGACTGAGAGTAAGTCGAAAAAAGACGAAAGCAGTAAGAAGTAGCAGAAATGACAACAGTGAGAAACTTAACATCAGAATTGGGGATTACGAAGTAAACCAAGTTAAGGAACTCTGCTACTTAGTCAGCAAAATAACTCATGATGGACGGAGCAAGGATGATTTAAAAAGCAGACTAGCACGGGCAAAAATGACATTCGTGGCCAAGAGATGTCTACCAGTATCGAACAAGGGTCTTAATTTAAGAAAAAGATTTCTGAGAATGTGCGTTTGGAGCACAGGAGCACAGCATTGTATGGTATTGAAACATGGATTCTATCAAAACCTGAAGAGAAAAGACTCGACAGATTTAGATGTGGTGCTACAGGAGAATGTTAAAAATTAGGTGGAGTGAAAAGATAAGAAATAAGGATGCTCTCCAGAGAATTGAAGAGGAAAGCAATATGTGGAAAATACGTACAAGAATGAGGGAGGGATGATAGGTCATCTGTTAAGACATTACGATATAACTTCCATGGTACTAAAGAAAGGTGTAGAGGGTAAAAAGATAGATCCAGTAATAAGACAGATCCAGCAAATAACTGAGGACGTAGGTTGAAAGTGCTACTCTGAGATGAAAAAGTTGCCACAGGAGAAGAACTCGTGGCGGGCAGCATCTAACCAGTCAGAAGACTGACGCACACATAAAAAAAAAGAAAGAGAAAGCTGTGGCCAAGCAGCGGAGCAGCATAGGTAATGTTATTCATGTAAACGCACCTAAGTCTCCCAAGACGCCGGCCGGTGTGACCCTGAATTCTAGGCGCTTTAGTCTGGAACTGCGTGACCGCTACGGTAGGTTTAAGTAGTTCTAAGTTCTAGGGGACTGATGACCTCAGATGTTAAGTCACATAGTGCTCAGAGCCATTTTTTTCTCCTAAGACAGTGAGGTCTGTCTGTAAATATTGCTCGGTTTACGTGTTAAAAACTGAAACCGACTGACAATATCAAGTTTATATAGCTCATGCAGTAATGTTTAAATTCATTTAATTATTCTTGGTTCATTGGCACGTTTCCATTCATCCGTTATCGTGTCTACATATAATATTGTAGTTACCTCTCCGCAACATACCTTGTGTCGTCTCCAATCTTGAAGGCGACACGTTGTTTCCGTAACTTCCAGCTAGCAGGCACCGAAGGGAAAGCATTCACTGATTACGTTGCTTCCTTTTCAGGGGGACCGGTCGATGTCAAAATAGATCTTCTCCTCCGCAGGCTATTGGCAGTCAGCGAAGCTAATATGGTAAGTCTGAGACATAACGCATGCAAGATAACAATTAACTACAGTGACAGAGATGGTGGTGATACAGTTGCTTAAACACGTACATATACTCATAGCTGTTCGTGGAAACAACGTGTAAGCACATTGAGTGGTCTCGCGTTTATTTTCCTACAGTTAAGTGCAGCAGCACTGATCGGTCACGTACGTTAACGGGAAACCCCAGCCATCAGTTATTATATACACAATCTCAGAGCGTCGACGCAACCTCACCCTGATAATGTCAAAATGTTGAAAGTGAAGCTCACATACTAATTCACGTATATACACTGCATCTGCGATCTGCACCAACAACGCTATAAAAATGTCACATGTCGCTTTTTTCCAGGCTTTCAAAATTTATCACTTGCATTAGCTCTGTCCGTGATTCGCAATCCTAGTTCTTTACCAACGTTTTGCAATCCCAGTTCCGAATTCGCGATGTTCATTCACGAGTCGTGATTTCCAAAACAGTGGTCTGTTAATTATTACCAAAGTCGTTTCAGCTGGTCGTGAGCCGCGAGAGTATTCAGTCATGGACGTTCTCAAAAGAGACTCTCCGGACATTTGTAAACTGGTGTCATCAGAGAGCCTCTAGCTGAAATAGTGGCGCACCAGATTCTTTGACTGACTTACTCTATTTCCAATTTTTCTTTAAATACAGTTTCAGCTCCCTGTTACATTTCAGCATGATAATGCCCGCCCACATATGATGAGAGCTTCTTCTGCTTGTCTTCGTGCTTGCCAAACCCTACCTTGCCTAGCAAGGTTGCCGGATCTCTCCCCAATTGAGAACGTTCGGAACATTATGGGCAGGGCCCACCAACCAGCTCGGAAGTTTGTCGATTTTACGCGCCAACTGGACAGAATTTGGCACAACATCCAGCGACTCTATCAATCAATGCCAGTCAGAATAACGCTTTCATAAGGGCCAGACGTCTACCAAAGCATTATTGACAGGCTGAATTTGTGAAGCTGTTTCTCTTGCATAAATAATCCAATTTTTTTGAAATTTTAGGCCGCGCGGGATTAGCCGAGCGGTCTTAGGCGTTGCAGTCATGGACTGTGCGGCTAGTCCAGGCGGACGTTCGAGTCCACCCTCGGGCATGGGTGTGTGTGTTTGTCCTTGGGATAATTTAGGTTAATTAGTGTGTAAGCTTAGGGACTGATGACCTTAGCAGTTAAGTCCCATAAGATTCACACACATTTGACATTTTTTTTTTAAATTTTAGTCGTTTGTTTGTCTGCACATGTACATCATGTTTACCGATTATCGTCTCTTTCGGATAATTCCTTCGTGGTGTGTCATTTTTTTTTCTTAGAGGGTATCATTAACCGTGAATTATGCGTCCCATATACAATGTCATTTGCCAACAGAGGTCGCACATGTGTGTGGTGCGACTCAGTATCAAATTTCGTGAATTATTCTACTTTAATTAATGCTTCCTTTTTTGAGTGTGATGATGACAATCTGTCGAAATGCGTTTTTTTAAGATGTTAATCATAATCGTACTTCATGATCGCTGATATCTTTCATGACTTTCTATATTTAATAGTCTTAGGTCGTACGTCCAGTACTTCAGCCTATGAGCTTCCCTGACGTGGGTCCGAGCCTTCTGTCTATGGTCGATTGATGAACTCACATTGTCTGATAACACACAGACATGGACACTTTCAGGCAGTAGCATAAAACACAATTTAACTTACAGCTACGAAGTAAAACTGGTGATGGTCGTGAATTTTATCAAGACTTGAATAAACCTTATAGTGTTTTTGCTTCCAGTTTTCTTTACAATTCTGGGAGAGATTAATTATCAATGAAAGCATTGCTAGGACTTAATCCGCTTAATATCTGGAGATCGCTTGAACAAACGCCTTATCTACAAAAAACACATAACTGGCATAGTGAATAAAGCAAACAGTTTGTTAGCTGCCTTATATTCCTCAATAAACAGAATGACGTCTCGAAATAGGTAAAACAGTCACCTACTTTTATAAGTCGATAACATAACCAGTAATTCTGTATGACTGCCCCATATGGGGCAAGCTGCGTCTACACATGTTAGCAAACTTTAGATTATGGCCGGTCGCTGTGGCCGCTGTGGCCTGCTACGGTCGCAGGCTCAAATCCTGCCTCGGGCATGGATGTGTGTGATGTCCTTAGGTTAGTAAGGTGTAAGTAGTTCTAAGTTTTAGGGGACTGATGACCTCAGATGTTAAGTCCCATAGTGCTTAGAGCCATTTGAACCATTTAGATTATGCAAAATAAGACACTGCAAATAATATTAAACTTTCTGTGGTTCATTATAATCTCAAGAATCCACCATTATGTAAAAATTAAAACTGTTTCAGAAGAGATCCGTTCCATATCTGAAAGCTTTTACACCAAACTTCCTTACTCAGTTAACACACTAATTCGTCAGTTATTCACTATTTACATCCACGATCAGCCCAAACATCCAAAATTGGTATCGTTACCAAGTCAGTAATGCAAAATAAGGCTGACATACAACACCATCAACACTGCAATCACGTGTATGTTACAGGTCAAATATCAATGTAAATAATATTTTGTTCTTTTTTATAATAATAATGCATGGTTCCCAATGCTTGCGTCCAACAATCCTACCATTGTCTAAAATTTAATTATGAACTAGTTGTTGCAACACAAAAATTGGATCTAAGTGTATATATTCATCTGTAGCATGTCATCTTGTGAAGTCTTTATTATCTCCACTGTAAATAATTTGCGCCAGTGTTATGACGTTATGTCAGTTATACTCATTGTTTGTGTAATTGGGTGTAAGGACTGCGACTGTACAGGTTGTATGGGATAGCGCAAGTGATGTGAATGACGAATAAAAAACAATGTCTCTCATCAACTCGCCGAAAATCAAAGTTCCAAACTGTTCACAAGTTCTCTGTCATCTCGGAGCCCCGAAGTGCTACTGCGCGGAAAGATTTACCCACACATTACACAGCACAGACACTTCAATGGTCCCTCGTAATTGCTGTTGAACTCACAAGTTTGGCTATTTTTCGTTTGTGAGACGCCAACTCATATTCGTTGCGGTGCACCAAATATTCCACAAAAGTATTTAATATAAATGCAGGCGGCATTGCTATGTAAAAATCACGTACGCACTCTCGTACTTTTTAAAGTTTCACAAATCCGAGTTTATTTGCAATAGTAACACAGAAAAATTGAAAGTCACAGTTCACAACAAATTAATTTCAGAGCCTGACGGTGTTTCTTAAGATCTTGGAGGCATAATTAATTACACGAGTTATCTTCAGAAAACCGTTAAAGTTCCAAAATATAAATTCCACAATGGCTACGCACTGAAACCTTCTAAGTGTGGCTTATAGCACACGCAACCCGAAGAATAACAAGTCTATCAGACGCTGAAAAATTTCTATGTCTACATGCAGGGTCTCTGCATACCGCCTCCAACGGCGTCCGAACATAGACTGCCTCCAAACTGCTTCTGTTCACTCAGGAAACCTCGACAAGCACCACTGAAGTCAGTTAAACTATTCTACATGAAAATTTCTGAAATTCTTCACTTCGACCTTTTATTCACACATGATACATCAAATCACATAGAGATTTTCCGAGAAATATTTTGCTGTTATCAGCTTTCTTTTATCTGCCATAGTTTATTTATAAACGATAATTTCTATGGTTTCCCTCCGTTTTTGGATTTATGAGAGTAAATATTAACAAAAATTTAAATGCTACATTAAATAATTTCAAAAAATGGCTCTGAGCACTATGGGACTTAACTTCTGAGGTCATCAGTCCACTAGAACCTAGAACTACTTAAACCTAACTAATCTAAGGACATCACACACATCCATGCCCGAGGCAGGCTTCAAACCTGCGACCGTACCGGTCGCGCGGTTCCGGACTGTAGCGCCTAGAACCGCTCGGCCACTAAATAATTTCAAAATGGTTCAAATGGCTCTGAGCACTATGGGACTTAACATCTGTGGTCATCAGTCCCCTAGAACTTAGAACTACTTAAACCTAACTAACCTAAGGACATCACACACATCCATGCCCGAGGCAGGATTCGAACCTGCGACCGTAGCAGTCGCGCGGTTCCGGACTGAGCGCCTAGAACCGATAGACCGCCGCGGCCGGCAAATAATTTCATATATATATCTAAAGTTCATAGTATTGCCGCTAATTTTAAAGTTTCCCTATTTATTTAGTAAGAAAAGCTTTTCATAATTGCGCGAAGTACACTTTTCGGACCCTCATTTAAATATGTGAATAATTTCAGTAAATATACTGTCACAGTCCTATACAGCTCTACAAAATGCATCTGTAGACACCTCGTTTGTTGCAGTCGCATAATGTATTACCGAGATACTTCTTTTTACAGTTCAAAAGTTACTTATAACATTTAAGATACAATAATTTATAAACTAATAAGGTGTCGAAGGCGCGTCTTCATGTGCGTAATAGTCCATCTTTTTCCTTCAAATGAGCCTACTGGCTCTTCGGTGACACATGTGGGTCAATATTTATTAATTCTGGGGTAGGCTTTAATTTTGCATTACACATGAAAAGCGGCCATGAGAAACGAATGGCCATTGTGCTGCCCAACGGACGGGTTTCCCCGGTCACGCGGTCGCCTTAGCAGCCGGTGGGAGTCAGAGGCAACCCCATCCGTGGAGCATAATGTGAAACTGATCCCTGTCAAGCTGATATCAACTGTCAGCATGAATATGATCCGACCTTAACTGCTGCCTGTGCGTCTGCGGTCGCGTGTTTGTGATTAAATAAAGTGTCATGTTACAGGGCTCTCGACTCGGAATCCTATAAAATAAAATAAACGTTAACGCACTGGACTCCTATTCGTGAGCAACGTTACTCAAACTTGTATTCAGTCGCCAATGCACCAGGTTCCCATGGCTTCACTACAGCACCTTATGAGAACGTTACGTAGTTCCACCAAGAAAGTAATCACAGCAGGTTGTCTCCCACATTCTTGTTTGAGTGAGCTGGTGATCAAGCTGTGGTGAACTACTGAAAGTCCAGATTGTAATATCAACTAGATTATGAAAAGGATACATTGTCACTCATTGTAAAGACGACACATTTAGCTGCAGACCGGCACCACGAAGAGACTGTTACACATTGAGCTTTTGGTCAAAGTCTTTTTTAGAAAAGAAACATACACACATTCACTCCAGGAAGCAAACTTCACGCACAAATGACCAATATCTCTGGCCGCTCCACGCAATTTGCAACAATCTTTTCGTTGTGCCTGTCTGCAACTCAACATGTCATCTTTACGGCGAGTAGCGTAAAGCACCATATCTTTCGACTCTAGCATCTTTGTATTTCCTTTGTTCTATGCTCTCGGCGCGCAACTTTTGTACTGCCATGTTGTTCTCGCTTACTTTAATGCTAAATATATGTATAAACGACATCTAAAGTGTGTTATTACCGCCCTTTGATACGTGATAACCACAGTGGTGACCCCAACATCATCGTCGTATGTTCGTTATTTCGTGCTTCTATTCATCATTAATTGTCTTCCTGTGCCAACCCACATTGTCTTCAGAACAACGGATCTACCAATGTCTTTTGGTGCTAGTACCACGCATCCTATTGTTGGTGCTTGTGACCACAAGTGGTCAAGTGTACCTCATGTGCATTTAGTTAAAAATGAACAATTGTCTACGCCCAGCCACGCCTGCGGCCACTAAACCTTAACCAGCTCAACATGACCACCATCAAGTGCAACTACGCAGCAACGGCCGCTACATGGACAGTGCACGCTGCTAGTGCATTGTGAACAACAACCCAGTCAAGGACTGGTTTACCTATCGGCTACGCAGTCTCCTATGTGTCAACGAAGTTCCAGAACTGTGAATCGAATATTCCAGTGCATGGGGCAGCACATTCTTATATACGTAATGTCGCAACACCCCCCCCCCCCCCCTGCCGGCTCCTGCGCGCCATTTCGGCGACGCCTGTCGCCTCGATAGCGCCAGTTCCCGTGACTGTCGCACCATGATTACACCACGATCACCTTCCGCCTACTTTCGTAATGACACCAGCCATTCCACCTGCGCCAGTTACCAGATCAGGCCCCCGTGGCTGACGATCGCCTTCCACCCGCTTTTTCAATGGCAGCGGCCGTTACACTCACGCGCAGACCTCGGGCGACGCACCATCCACCACTTCTGCACTCCCGGTGTCGGGGGCTTCTTGCCCAGGACGCACAGACCTTTGACTGTCAGTGCTGCATCAACATGTGTTACCTGGCAGGTTTCCTAAGCTGACTGCTTTGCGGAAGGACAATCCTAGAACTTAGTTCGCATTGGTGGATCACCTACTGGTTGTCCATGGGATTTTGGATGACGACACACATTTTGTCTGCCTGGTGAGTCACCTCCACACTCATCCAGACCTCATCGGTGATCTGTTCCTCTCTCCACCCACATCGCCCAAGTATTTGACGGCGATAACCGTGCGCATCAAGTGCCTTTCTCGCCCACCAGCGGAGGCTATCCACCACATTATTCACAACGAACACCTCGACGACTGCACACTTTCGTAGCTTTGGCGACACCTTCGTGCATTAACTGATGACCTAGCATTATCTGACACCGCCCTTTGGACCTTTTGGATGGTTAAACTGCCTTCAGACCTACAACTTCACCTGCTTTCTCACGTCGCCGATCCTCTTGAGTTTCGCCTAGGCATGGCCGACCAAGCCTACACTATCATTCGTCACCGACAACGCATGTCACGGACGACATCTCCATCGCCATCAGTTGGCACGCCTGCAGCTTCAGTTCCGCACTCTACTGGCCACAAGCAACAATGCAGCCAGCTGCGGCCTCCTCGCGCTCCTCACCGCCTTGCCTCCAAGCTATGCTGGTACCATGCTACTTACGTGGACGCCACATGCAACTGTTGCGTGCCTTGCACCTACCCAAACGATTCCAGTGGCACGTTTAGGTGCCCTGTCCCGCCGCGATCCTTCGCGGCGCCTACCGTCCGACAACGCACCACTCGCTCCAGTGGCGCGACACCTATACGTCACTGACTTGTCATCGGGCACTCTTTTTCTCGTCGACACCGGCGCCGACGTCAGCATTATCCCAGCCAAGCACATGGGCAACATGCTTTCCGCTGTTAACCTCGCTTTGATCACTGCTAATCATTCTCCTATTGCGGTCCTTGGCTCTATCAAGATGTCGCTTTGCCTATCACCAGTTGCCACCTTTCCTTGGACTATCCACATCGCTGATGTGGATGAAGCTGTGATCAGGTTGGACTTTTTACACCATTACGAACTTCCAACAGACCTGCAGGCCACTGCGGTCCGCCACGCATCTGGTTCTACTGTCCCATGGTCGAACGAGTTCAGCATGACTTCGCTCTCTGCCTCCTTGGCTATGCTTTCCTCGTGTGCATCTCTGCTCAAGCATATTACTGCATGGCTCTCTGATTTGTTGGACGTGCACTCACAAATCAACGAGCTCTGCAAACAGAACGGGGCATTACACACCCTCATTGCCGGCATCTCTGCTGAATTGTCACACACATGGAGTTCAATTCACGGCCTGTCTGCAGAGCCACAACAAGAGGAACTAACACTCACATCTACTGTGTCTTCACACTACGTTGCTCCTGTGTCGAGCTTTCCCTTGCCTGCTGTCATTTCTGCATCGGCACATGCGATTCTACAGGACGATCATGTTCTCACTTTGCGGGATTCCGCACATCGCATGGCTGCTGCACCACGCCCTCCCTTGTCGTCTGCAGCCAACGCCCCGCCCTCGCCATTCCGGTCCGGCAAGGTCAGTGAATCGTCTTCGCATCTGCCCCCTCTCGCTCCTCCCCCCCCCCCCCCAATTGCCTGCCTCCCTTGGCAGGTATTAGCCATTAGCAATGGCACTTGTCATAGAATCCGCACCATGGATGGACCACCTGTTCGTTATAAAGCTAGGCGTCTTAACACTTCCTAACTTCTGTGCACGAAAGTAATCGTTCAGGATTTATTGGCTTCAGGCGTGCTCTGACCATCCGACACCAACTTGTCCACCTTGTCCATTATAAGTACACCTCGTTATGCATGCGCGGGGACTACAGGCCCCTTAATGCTTGGACAATTATCGATAAGTATCCCATTCCTCATATCCATGCAATTATAACATGGCTCCAAGTTCTCCTCTGTCTTAGATTATTCGAAAGCGTATCACCAAATTCCTATGCACCCGCTGGATATTCCGAAGCCTACCTTCATCACACCCTTTGGCCTATTTAAATATGTTACATGCCTTATGGCTTGAAAAATGCTGCTCAGATGTGGCAACGGTTCATTGATTCCATTTTGCTACCTCTGCATTTTGCTTTTGCTTATTTGGACGGCATTCTGTTTTTTTCCTCCTCTGCTGAGGAGCACCAGGTTCACCATGATGCCATCCATTCAGCCCTGATGGCAAACTGTGTGGTGATCACCCAAGATAAATCTCAACTTCGTTCTACAACAGTTACATTCCTAGGCCATACTGTCTCGTCCGACGGTCTCCAACAAATGGATTCTCATGTCAAAACCATTCTCACCCTGCCTCTTCCTGAAGATTATGCTCAACTCCATCGTTTTCTAGGTAAGGTAAACTTTTAGCAGCATCATATCTCTCAGGCTGCTTCCGTCCAATTGGCCCTCACCGACACCCTCTCCGGCAAAAATACCACCGAAGAAACTAAGAGCCAGTGTAAGTGATCAGCTTTCGACTGCGAACTTCTCACGGTTTATGAAGCAAACACTTCTGGAGTGACCTTGAGGGGCGAACTTTCACCATCTACTCAGATCACAAGCCTCTCGTGGACGCGATACGCAACCTGGCTAAGGACCTTCCGCTGAGACGTTTCCGCCATATGGACTATATTTGTCAACTTTCCTCAGACGCTTGCTACATCCGCAGCATGGAGAATGTTGTAGCTGACTATCTATCTCATATCTTGGTGCTTACTGCACCCTTGAACTTAGATGACCTCGCCCAACTCCAGACCGAAGATACCGATACACAGCGATTGGTTTCGGACAGTGAGTCATCACTCGCTATCCAACATCTAGTTCTGTACAGGTCGACGACCCCGGTCCTTTGCAACGTTTCTGTGGGCACTCCTCGCCCCTTGGTACTACCTGCTCTTCGGCGTGGGATCTTCAATGCCTTACACAACTTGGCCCACCCCAGAACGAGGGCCACGATGAGGCCAGTCACTGAACACTTTGTCTGACCCGACGTGCAGCACGACTGCCGCACTTGGACCTGTGCACGTATCCCATGCCAGTATAGTCGGCAGACCTGTGCAGCCTCCACTAGGCAAGTTCGATATCCATGGGGTCTCCTTCAGCATGTCCACATTGGTGTGGTCGGCCACTCCCCCCTTCTGAGGGGTACAAATGCATATTATCTAGGATAAACCACGTAAGTCGTTAGGTCAAGGCGGTCCCTCTCGTCGACATAACAGCAGAGACCATTGCTTGCTCATTCATATCCACGTGGGTAATGAGGTTCAGCTGCCCTCTTTCCCTCACTACTGACCAGGGACGACAGTTCGAATCCATACTTTTTGCTCGACTGTGCTATCTGTGTGGTGTAACCAAATTCCACACCTTGGGCTATCACATGCCGGCGAACGGCCTGGTCGAAAGATGGCACCTAACTCTCAAAGCCACACTCATGTGCCATGGTGGGTTACGGCCCGAGGCCCTTCCTTGGGTCTTACTCGTCATCTGCTCCATACGTAAGGAAAACCTGAATGCATCGCTGGTGGAGTTTCTATATGGAGAGCTCCTCCTCCTTCCAGGAGAGTTCATGGAGGACGCACCGCCGGCTGCCGCCATCGATCTTCCGGCCCTTATGGAAAGGGTACGTGCGCACGTCACTCGCCTGCGCACCCCCCTGCCTCGCCCTCATTCCACGCCACCGGTGTTCGTCCACAAGGACCTTACATCATGTGTATTCGTGATGTTGCGCGACGACTCCGTGCGAGCGGCCTTGCAACCACCTTATTCGGGCCTGCACCGCGTCTTACGTCGCGGAGTGAATATTTTCATAATTCATCTGGACGACCTCAAACAGTTTCCGTTAACCGCTTAAAACCGGCGTGGTCCCTCTCGGACCCGCTTTCCGACGCTTCTGTCCCGCCTGCCGTCACTGCCGCTCCGCCTCCCGAAGCCGCAAACGCTTCGAGCAGCGTCCCGCCGCCTACACAGCTGTTCGACACATGAGACTCTGGCAGCGCAGTTTCCGACGCGCCCACTTCTCGCGCTGGACGCCGTCTTCAACCACCGCACTGGCACGACGATTACGAGTTCGAGTCAGGAAGCTTGTCTCCGCCGTGCTCCGCACTGCCATGGGGGATTTTCTGTGGCGCCTCTGGAGTAAAGCGCCATATCTTTGGACTCTAGCATATTTGTACTACCTGTGTTCTGTGCTCTCAACGTACAACTTTTGCACTGCCATTTTGTTCTCGCTCACTTCAGTGCTAAATAAATGGATAAACGACATCTAGAGTGTGTTATTACCCCCCCCCCCCCCCCCCCACACACACACACACATCTGCCCATAGCTATGGTGTGCCATCTTCGTGCCGACATTTTAGTGCAGTGTTTTCAGTGAGTGTTCAGTGTTGTGTGTCTTTTCCGAGGTGTTGCGAACGGACATCATACTGTCGCTGGGTGTGATTTTTATATCTCTTGCGAACAGAAACCAGACTGTCGCTATGTTTTTTTTAATTGCCTGTCTACTATGTTACCTGTCTGCTTCCTGTGTATTTTATTAGCATTGCTAACCCTTTGCTTTCTGTTTTAACTTTCCACAATTTTCCGCCATTTTACAATTTAAGTCACCGTTTTATCACCCGCTTTTATTGTTTCATATCTTCTTCTTGCGTTTTAAAAAGTCTGTAGGCTGCAGAGCAGCGTAATAAGCTGCTGCCAGCCCGCCCCCTTCGGGGGGAATCGAAATTCAATAAAGGAAAAACAATGTTATTACCTCCCTATGATACGTGATAACCACAAATCATCCTTCTCATAATATTGTTGCAATGAACTACAAGTATTTGTCGACGGCAATAATTCTAAAATAGCCGTTAGACATGTAACATTTATAACCATTTAACGAAGATTGTATGTCCATTAAATTTCGGGCATGCAGCCGCGCAAATAAAATATCCTCCACTGATATTTCGGCCGCATTTCGTCCGGCCATCCTCAGAATGAATAACAAGACTGACGACAAGATACCAAGCGCGGATTTACACGCTCCACCGCTGCGGTACTGTGCATGCGGGTCACATATGCTGGTCGGCGGCAGATGATGAAACGTCCCCTTTTGAACAATTTTACAGGACTGTGCTTAACCTGACACACAATATTTTTTAGCGCAACGCAATCTGACTTTCACAAAATCCCTACAAAAGAATGGCCCTGACTAACATTAAACTATACCTTTCACAAATCACTAAATCACTTACCTCACAATAATCTTCGTTTCTCCCACTACTGCAATACAGCAAGCGCCACTACTGCCAGCTAAATAAAAGATTCAAACTATGGAAGGCACTAACTACTGATAGGGACAGTTAGCAAATGAAAGATATTAATAGAGAACAAACAATGTATTTACCTTGATATCATCATATATAAATATAGCAGTTCATGACAAATTTCAAAACTCCGCCATCTCTCTCCCCACATCCACCACTGCTGGCGGCTCACCTCCAACTGCGCAACGCTACGCGCTGTTCACAGCCTGCTGCCTAACACTACAATGGCGAGTATTACAACAATGCAAAGCAGCCACAGACTGCACACAGCACAGCCAGTGATTTTCATACAGAGGTGGCGTTACCAATGAAAAAAGCTAAACAGCCTACTTACAATGAATACGCCTACACATGCGCCACCTGTGGCGAAGGCGTACAGACATTCGATTCGCTTATCGATGTATGATGGGCGGCAGTGACACCATGACGACTTCTCTGCAGTTCAATTACCCCAAGAGCCGGATTCCATGCTTTGTCCAAATTAAAACCACTATATCTATTTATTAAAATTATTAAGTAATCTAATCTCTATAGCTTCCTTGAAGACAGATTCCCAAAAGGAAGAAGTGGATGTTAAAATCTTCACGTCACGGTAATTCATGGAATGCCCTGTATCAATACAATGTTCGGCCACAGCTGACTTGTCTGGCTGTAATAAGCGTGTCTATCTTCGATGCTCCACACAACGGTGCTTGTTGTTTGACCTACGTACGACTTACCACAATCTCCGCAAGGAATCTGATATACACCCGCTTTACGAAGCTGTAAATCGTCCTTCACAGAGCCGAGTAAAGCTGCAATCTTCGTGGGGGACCGGAAGATCACCTTAACACAGTGTTTCTCAAGAATACGGCCTATCTTCGAGGAAATAGCATCCACACAGGGCAAAAACGCACTAGATCTGAAGGAATTATTATCCTCTTCCCCATCACATACCTGCATTCTAGGTTTTGCATTGAATGCTCTACGAATTTGTTGCGGAGAAAATCCATTCGATTTTAAAATGCTCTTGAGGTACGTGAGCTCTTCTTGCAAAATGTCTCTATCGGATATATAGTGCGCCCTATGTACTAAGGTCTTAAGGGCATCTATGGTCTGTGAAAGGTGATGACAGCTATTGGCATGAAGATATAGATCTGTGTGTGTTGTTTCGTGTAGTCAGCTGTCCTTATGTGCCATCAACTTTACAGCGAACGACAACATCCAAAAAGGGGAGGCAGACGTCTTTTTCTATTTCCGTAGTAAATTTGATGCTAGCATGGGTAAAATTCAAATACTCAAGAAATCGATGTAATTCATCCATCCTGTGCGGCCATACCACAAATGTGTCGTTCACGTACCTCCAGAAGACCGTTGGTTTAAAACTTGCTGAGTCCAGTGCGTTGTCCTCGAAGTCTTCCATGAATAATTTAGCTACCAGAGGGGAGAGGGGGCTTCCCATGCAACACCATCAATCTGCTCATAAAATTCACCATTAAACTGAAAATAAGATGATAAAAGCACATGTTCAAATAATGCTGTAATGTTCTTATCAACATGTTGGCTGATAAGAGATAAAGAGTCCTTGGTGTATAATGATACCATGTCAAAACTAACAAGCACATCCGTACTATTTAGCCTGTCATTGCTAAGTCTCTGAATAAAATCCATAGAACTACGAATGTGGTGACTACATTCTCCTACCAATGGTTTTAATAAGGAAGCTAAATATTTGGCAGAAAAATACGTTGGTGAACCAATAGTGCTTGTTATAGGTCTCATAGACAACTTCTCTAGACGCTCATACTTACCCATCTTGTGAACTTTAGGAAGACCATAAAATCTCGGTGGTACTGCACCTCGTACTTTTAAACTTCTTATGACTTCCTTCGGTAGAGATGAAGCGTTCAGCAAGGCAGCAGTCGTTATTGTCACCTTGTTAGTAGGATCTTTGTTAATCTTCCGGTATGCACCAGAACTAAGTAGACCACATATATTTTCCTTGTAGACTTCCCGAGGCGAAAGGACAGCACGCAGGACGACTGTGTCAGTATCCTCACGCAGCTTTCGTATCGCACATCTTTCTTCCTTGGAAACATTTCTTCTTTGTGGACGATGCTTCGTGATTGCTCGACAGGTTGTCGGACAGCTTCTTCAACGGCACTGATGAAAGATGATATCGGCAAAGTCTTTGGAGTAGGGGCAAAATTCAGCCCTTTACTTAAGACAGATAGATTGTATGTGTTCTTTATCGCATGCGGTCGTGAAATAATAATAAAAGTCGTCTCTCTGATAGGCGACATTGTTTTCTGGCACTGGAACGTCACCAGAAAAAGATTCTCGAGTTCCAGGAGTTGTGCTTGTGAAATTACAGGCGTTCCAAGACCCAAACTTGTAGCTTACCTGGACCACATTGGAAGAAGACGGGTATTTGGGACACGCACATAATAAACTTAACACTACCAACAACTGGGGAATAAAAGGGGGTTGCGAGAGAGACAACGGGATGGAGCGATAAGAGAATAGCAACTTGTGGCGGCTATTTCAAACTGAAAATATTCAATTTGTCATAAGATTACATCAATGGAATTTTATGGATATTTTTTCCGGATCGTGTGACTGGGCCGCAGTAACCCTTGCTTGCGGGCCACAGCTTGGACACCCATGGTCTAGAGTGTCGAAACATCATTACAGCTCCATATTGTGCCATATGACAAAAAATGTTTTACAAACAATGCGCGATGTCCTGCATGTGTCTCCGTCTAATCCATATGCGACGATCACAGGAACATCTATAGACTTTGTGGTAGTAAATGAATAAAGGCACGGCGTGTTTAAATGTTCTTCTCAAGCGACATGGGTCTTCAAGCTGAAGTGTGTGAACACGCTAGGTTAATCATTTGATCTAAAATAAAAAATAAATAAAAAAAAAGGCAATGAAGATCACGACTCTGTCGTGCAGACTGGAACAGCATCATTAAAGTGTATTGGAATCGAGACATGTGTGTAAGGCTCCATGCAGCTGAAACGAATGTTATGTGAATTTCCATAGCAGTGAGCATTTGCAGTGGTGCACACTGATGTGCCACAACATTATGATCACTGGCCCTCCCACACTCCCACGAGACTGAATGCCGCCTGGTGACATTGGGGTCACCTAACATGGTAAGAATTTACAAGCGGTGTTCAACGAGTAATGCAAAAAATGATTTTTACTCGG
Organism: Schistocerca nitens; assembly: GCF_023898315.1. NCBI lineage: Eukaryota > Metazoa > Arthropoda > Insecta > Orthoptera > Acrididae > Schistocerca > Schistocerca nitens. The sequence goes on along the minus strand of NC_064614.1, from coordinate 476,815,289 downwards.
CCGATTTTGATCCACAACATGCAGAATTTGTTCAAATGGTGCAAATGGCTCTGAGCCATATGGGACTTGACAGCTGAGGTCATCAGTCCCCTAGACTTAGGACTACTTAAACCTAACTAACCTAAGGACATCACACCCATCCATGTCCGAGGCAGAATTCGAACCTGCGACCGTAGCAGCAGGGCGGTTCCGGACTGGAGCACCTAGAACCGCTCGTCCACAACGGCCGGCCAGAATTTGTTGTGGGACATCGTGGAATATCTCCATTTTAGCCCCTATAGTTTCATGGAGTCCGGTAAGTGGCGGCGCTATACGTAGCCTTCTAATTGGCGTCTGTAGCGGAGGTGTGTTCCAGTCAGAGAGCTGTCATTGAGTTTCTTTTGGCGGAATACCAGAGCGTCACATACATTCATAGGCGTTTGCAGAATACCTACTGAGACCTATCTGTGAAAAAAAAGCATGGTGAGTCGTTGGGCGAGGCGTCTGTCATCACTGCAAATAAGTCGTGCCAACATGACTCCCGCGTGCCGGCCAGTCGCCCACAACTGCGACTTAAAATCTGCAGTGTCGGAAAGTGCGGACACTCTCATCCGAGGTTATCGACAGATCACAATCAAACACCTGGCTGAATAACTGGACGACTGAGTTGCTAGCGCTGACACACTCGTCCACCAGTTGAGGTACTCAAAGGTGTGTGCCCATTGTGTTCCTCATCTCCTAACAGAAGACCATAAAGACCAACGAAGAACCCTCTGTGAGGAATCGCTCGCGCGTTACGCGGATAATCGAGACAATTTTTTGTCGAACGTCGTCACAGGCGACGAAACATGGGTTCATTACTTCGACTCCATGAAGTGGAGATACACTACCTTTCCTCCGAAGAAGAAGTTCAAAACTGGAACCTCTGCCGGTAAAGCCATGGAGATGGTGTTTTGCGACTGTGAAGTGTATCTTTTGTTTAATATCCTCCCTCGTGGTGCAGCTATCACTTCTGAAGGGTGTTGTGGTACCCTCAGGAAACCGAAGAAACCACTTCAGCGGCTTCGTCGCCACAAAAATGCAAACGAACTCCATGTCCACGACAATGCAAGGCCTCACACAAGATTGCGCACCCGATAGTAGCTGACAAAACTTCGTTAGACTGTTCTTCGTCATACGCTCTACAGCCCAGATCCCGTTTTTCCATCTGTTTGGCCCAACAAAGGATGTAATCCTCGGGAAGCATTACGTGAATGATTGGGAGGTTTTGATGCAGGAAGACGTTGGCTTCGATATGTACCCGTTAAGTGGTACCATGCGGGAATATAGGCCCTAACAGTAAGGTGGTGTTAAGGTCGTGGCATTGAACGGAATCCATGTTGAAAAGCAGGATTTTGTAGCCGAAAGAGCTGGGAGTAATAAGGTATATTGGAATCATGAAACAAACAATCTGCATTCAGAAAAGAATGAGCTATATTGCTTATGAACGCCCGTCTTGTATAAGCGGAGGAATCGCAATTGAGGAATTCTAGTGACGATATGGGCTTTAAACGGGCTAAGTTGCTGTCATGAGCTATCGTTATGGCTCGGCGCCTGGGAACGGCCACCCCCTGTGTGGACTGATGGAAGGGCATCCGTGCCTCATCAGGGGACGTAGAGCTCGAAGGTTTGCCTGCTTTGTAAATGAGGACATGCGACGACCTTTGGCAGGTCTGACGACAGCGTGCAATGCTGGTGCGAACAGAAGTGTTTCGGACGCAACATTCAGTGCACATTGTTGAACATGTGGCTACACTGCAGACGATCCGTCCGTGTTCTCGTGTTGATTCAACGAAACCGTCAATGATGGCTGCAGCAGGAATGAGATCTTCAAGATTGGATATCGGATCACTGGAGAGGTGTGGCCTAGTTGGATGATTCACGTTTGTTATACCACGTCGGTGGTCGTGTTCAGATACGCCGTCACCATGGCGAACGGCTGCTTTAAACATGCACCGTGACCCGGACAAAGGCTGCTGGCAGCAGTGTCGTGCTATGGGCGAGGTTCACCTCCGCTTCCATGGGACATGCGGTAGTGATCGACGGCTCCAAGAGTGCCGAGCATTGCGTGAACATTATCGCCGGCCACCTGCATCGTTTCATGCTTGATGTCCTCCCCGACAGCGATGGGATGTTGCAACAGGTCAATTGTCCGTGTCACAAGGCCAGAATCGTGCTACGGTGGTTGGAGTAGTATGACATATATAGTTGGGATGCAATCGGGTGAGTCGGCCAGTGTGGCCGTGCGGTTCTAGGCGCTTCAGTCTGGAACCGCGTGACCGCTACGGTCGCAGGTTCGAATCCTGCCTCGGGCATGGACGTGTGTGATGCCCTTAGGTTGGTTAGGTTTAAGTAGTTCTAAGTTCTAGGGGACTGATGACCACAGATGTTAAGTCCCATAGTGCTCAGAGCCATTTGAACCATTTTTTTGCACTCGGGTGCGAGCTCCACGCCCATAAACCAGCGGCTTGTAATTCACGGAAGTTGGGCGACATGTACATAGACATGTGATGCCACATATCTCCAGAAACTTAACAAGGTCATTTCGCGTCCATGTACGCTCAATCACTTCTATATTGCGTTACAAAGCTGGACCAGCACGCTTTCCAGCGGATGGCGAAATGCTTTGGCTCGTCATTGTGCACTGGGTAGCAAATTTGTGGACAGTTTCTCTCTTCACACTGATGAATTCGGGTTCATTTCACAGATGTGTTGGTCTTTATCAAAAACCAGGTGCTTTATCACACTTCAATATCCCGAGGAGGCAGCATCCGTGTGTAGGCAGTGAACCTCTAAGGAAAAGTATAGACTTCTATGCCTTCGTATATGAAATGACTGTGCAGTTTCATAGCGATGACATTCAAATGCCTATGGAGATTCTTCTGCCGGTTCAGATGGTGATGATTCATTCTGAAGTACGAGTTCACTTGTTGAAACATATCTTCACATCGTGTATATAAAAAACGGAGAGATTTGTAGCCTTCAATCTAGGGCAAAGGGAGATTGCTACATAACTAACGAAATGCATGTGCCCTTAGGTGCTGCGGGGATAAAATGCCTTCCCGGCCATTCTGATTTAGCGAATGCTAGAATGGTTTCTTCCAAAAAGGCACGCTGTTGGCTGCCGGTTAGAGGAAATCAAAAGCAGCAGTTAGCATGATAACTAGGAGTCTGCGTCGTTTATGGAAGCCATGGAAACACCATAAGATTAGCCTGCCGAGAGTAAGTAGTCACGTAATAATTTGTAGAATATTATAGAGAAAAATTTGTAATTAAATAGCCACTGTGCTAATTCATTAGTTACAGATCAAGTAGCTCCATCCTTGTTGTTACGTGACGTCCCATAACTGGATAATAAATGTAAGAAATGTATCCTTGCAAGGTAACAGGGGATAATGTGGAGCTCTTTCAACTAGTTCGTAATTTAAATTTAAAGCACAGCAGCAGGAATAATATGTTGGGCAAAATAGACCAGAAAATACTTGTTTTCTGTTTTGATGGGCGTTGTAGTTCCGCTGCATAGTGTTTTGTCTTTCTTTTAATTGCAATGAATTACAAAATTGTGGTGATAAATGTCTATAAAATTATATAATGTATTCAGGTTTAAGTATTTAAATCTTATAAAAATTGTAAACGAATTGTGGCCATGTTTAAGGATTATTTTGACTAATGTAGTGTCACGTGAACCGACTTAGGACTATGGATATGATCTGGAAAATCGGGGTCTTTGGTCGTTGCCCGTTGTGGTAGTAAGTGGGAAGCGGCAAAGTGCCGCGAGTGTAAGCGTGGACGCCAGTGTATGTGAAGAAACAACGTGTAAGTGTTTAGGTGTGTAGGTGCGAGACAATAAACAGTGTACGAATTGTACCGATTATTATTATTTACACAGATCGTATTTATTTGTGGACTTAAAAATGCATGGCCTCAAGGTTAAAGTATTTCTTTTGAATAAATAAGTTTCAATCTGAACGTGTAGAGTTCAGGTCACTGCTGTTCAAAAGCTAGCCAATATATGACTCAATAGTAGGGGCGCAAATGCAACCGTTCACTACCAACCCCCTTTGCAGATGAGCCACGTGAAAAATGGTAGTGAAAGAGCCCGATTACAGTTGCATCCTACTTCCCATTCTTTAGAAGTCGTGTAAACAATCCAGAGCTGTCAGATATAGATGCTTAAATTGTATGGCTGCTATCTTTTCCACAACGCGATGTACCTTGAAACAGTCATTGAGGTATGGGCCGAGTAGAAGCTTTCCAATAAAAGGGAATTGCCCTTGAGGCCTAGCATTGGCGGCTGTGAACGTTGGTTCAAAACCCTATGATCTCTTTAGTGCAGATGCACACCAGGCTCGAACTATTACGGGAATCGCCGAAATGCCGCGAGTAGTTAGGCCAATGGGCACTACATTATTAGTGTGTGTGTGTAAGTTAAGAATTTGTGTCTTGTGGGGGTCATGCTAGTGCAGTCCGTGTAGCTGCAATGACCACTGCGCCCGGATGGCCGCTTAGGTAGAAAGAGAACCGGGTTTGAATAACGGTCTTGCACAAATTTTCAACCTTCCTGATTTTAATCAGTGCCCACTAGCAGCCAATGTCTGTAATTTTTCTGTGTATTTTTTTTATGTTGCAGGACTTCACTGCGCAGCTGACGGTGGTTCTGACGTGGCACGACCCACGCCTCAGGTACGACGACATGGACAGTAAGTGCACTCCCTGGTTTCGTCTCCGATTCCTCCATGTGCGCTCCCTCGTAAATAATACAAATACAGGCCTGTCTATGAACTACTAAGGTTCCTTAGTAATGATATTGTTTACTATTCGTGGATAGCAGAGTCTTAAGCTTCCTTAGTTTAACTTCCTTTTCCTGAGAAATGACAGTTGGCAGAGGATCTCTTAAATGTCTGTCTTTCGCCTTTACATTGGCAAGGTACTGGAGTAACTTTATGTAATGTATAATAAGTACTATACAAATAAATGGATGAATTACTGTCGCTGTTCGGGATGAACTTGACACAGCTCTTAAGTGGCATCGGCATTATTGAAGAAGATTCCCACGATAACATAGGTTGTAGTAAGATCTGTGACTGGGACCTAATAATACCTGCCACGGACGCGAATGCGATCACACGCGACGTAATATACTACGCAGGTCAGGACATTTTATTCGTGGTGAAACTATTCCCATTCGTTACTCACTACCCCGTTTTTTCAGATCCAAAACTGCTTTTTAATCGTTATTAGTTCTTTTGGTTCCTCATTATTCATTAATTCCTAACCTTATTGATGTTACTACAATTCTCGGTTTCACTGTTTCAGTTTACAATGCTTGACAAAATAAATGTTCAGTGGTATTTTTAAGTAGTGACGCACCGTTGTTTCCTGAGAAATAAAAAGAATACTTTCCTGATAATGTATAGCGCTTTCCCTGATTTAATCATTTTCTCTGAAGTCAGTTTGCAAAGAAATTTGTCATAAAGCACTGAGAGCAATCGGTTTAGGTTGGAACACTGCAACTAAGTAATATCATTCCAACAGCTTTGCTTTCATATTTTCTTTTGTTATTATAATGTAGTTTAACGTGTGAGTGTGAATTCCTACAAACTCTATAGGAACACTGATATTTACACATTTCTTCCGATCTGTGAATGACTGATGCTTGCACAGAGGCGACGCCAACCGAACACGTTAGTTTATTTGATTAGCATTCCATTAAGAGGATTTCATCTACACCTATCCGTGTAGTTCATCGTAAATGTAAAATTTATCGAAGGCAAGTAGATATAACTTCATTCGGTATCCTAAAAAGAAGTGTTTTTCACTGTTTATCATTTTCGCTAATAAACAAGAACTTGTTAAAAGGAAAAATCTTTATCATTGTTTAAAACCCTGCAAAGACTCCCTCAATCATTTTCATTGTATACTCTTATGACTACATCACATCTATGGCATGTTTAAATTACAGCTGTATGTTTAAGTGTGATACAGAAAACTGATAAAACACTTAGAAGCTTCTATGAAATGAAATAATGAAGTATATAGCCCTATTAGAAAAACAAACAAAGTCGGTGTGCAATCCGGTGGAAAAATATGATGAAAATTACTTACAAACATTAGGATATTCACCATACTGTCCGCTATAACTTGGCGAAACCACATTTCGATACGTTTATTCGTTCTCGATTTACAGTCGGGTGACAAAAGTCATGGGATAACGACATGTACACATACACTATGTGTACACATACACACAGCGTGCTATCGCTTACACGGTTTCCGACGTGATTTGGGTCGCACGACGGGAATTACATCAACATCTACGTCTACCTGATTACTCTGCTATTCACAATTAAGTGCCTGGCAGAGGTTTCAGTGAACCATCTTCAAGCTGTCTCTCTACCGTTCCACTCTCGAAAGGCGCGCGGGAAAAACGAGCACTTAAATTTTTCTGTGTGAGCCATGATTCCTCTTATTTTATCGTGATGATCATTTCTCCCTATGTAAGTGGGTGCCAGCAGAATGTTTCCGCTACCGGAGGAGAAAACTGGTGATTGACATTTCATGAGAAAATCCCGTCGCAACGAAAAACGCCTTTGTTTTAATGATTGGCACTCCAATTCACGTATCATGTCTGTGGCACTATCTCCCCTACTTCGCGAAAATAAAAGACGAGCTGCCCTTCTTTGACTTTTTGGATGTCATCCGTCAGTCCCAACTGATGCGGATCCCACACCACACAGCAATACTCCAGAATAGGGCGGACAAGCGTGGTGTAAGCAGTCTCTTTAGTAGACCTGTTGCACCTTCTGAGTGTTCTGCCAATGAATCGCAGTCCCACAACATTATCTATGTGATGGTTCCAATTTACGGTATTTGTAATTGTAATCCCTATGTATTTGGTTGAATTTACAGCCTTCAGATTTGTGTGACTTATCGCGTAATCGAAATTTAGAGGATTTCTTTTAGCACTCGTGTGAATAACTTCACACTTTTCCTTATTCAGGGTCAACTGACACTTTTGGCACCATACAGATATCTTAACTAAATCATTTTGCAATTTGCTTTAGTCATCTGATGACTTTATAAGACGGTAAATGACAGCATCATCTGAAAATAATCTAAAACGGCTACTGAGATTGTCTCCTACGTCGTTAATGTAGATCAGGAACAATAGAGTGCGTATAACACTTCCTTGGGAAACGCCGGATATTATTTCTGTTTTACTCGATGACTTTCCGTCTATTACTATGAACTCTGACCTTTCTGTCAGGAAATCACGAATCCAGTCGCACAACTGAGGCGATATTCCATAGGCACGCAGTTTGGTTAGAAGACGCTTATGACGAACGGTGTCGAAAGCCTTCTGGAAATCTAAAAATATGGAAACAATTTGACATCCCCTGTCGATAGCACTCGTTACTTCATGAGTATAAAGAGCTAGTTGTGTTTCGCAAGAACGTTATCTTCTGAATCCGTGCTGACTACGTGTCAATAAATCGTTTTATTCGAGTTTGCAGACTTTGAAAGCGGAATAACAGTTGCAGCTACACGCACAGGACATTCCATTTCGGAAATCGCTACGGAATTCAGTTCTCCGAGATTCACAGTATGAAGATTGTGCCCATAAAATGAAATTCCAGGTATTACGTCTCACTACAAATATCGCAGCGCCGACAGCTTTCAGTCAACGACCGATAGCAACGGCGTTTGCGTAGAGTTGTCAGCGGTAATAGACAAGCAACTTGAGTGGAAAAACCTCAGAAATCAATGTCGGACGTACGATGAAGGTAGCCATTAGGACAGTGAGGCGAAATTTGGTGTTAATGGGCTATGGCAGCAGAAGCTGACGCGAGCGTGTTTGGTAACAGCAAGACAACGCCTGCGGCACCTCCCCTGAGCTCGTGACCACATCGGTTGGACCCTAGACGACTGGAAATCCATGACCTGGTCAGATGAGTCCCAGTTTCAGTTCCTAAGAGTTGATGGTAAGGTTCAAGTGTTGCGCAGAAGCCATGGGCCCAAGTTAATAACAGGGCAATTTGCATGCTGGTGGTGGTTCCATAATGGTGGGGGCTCTGTTTACATGGAATGGACTGGGTCCTCCGGTTCAATTGAACCGATCATTGACTGGCAATTGTTATGTTCAGCTGCTTGCAGACCATTTGGTGCCCTTGATGGACATCATATTTGCAAACAACGTTGGTATTTCTATGGGTGACAATGCGCCACAATTCTTCGCGATTGGTTAGCACAACATTCAGACCAGCTGGAGCGAATGATTTGCCACCGAGGTCTCCTGCCATAAATCGCGTCGAAAATGTATGTGACATAATCGTTATGTTAGTTGGTGCACAAAAACCTGCACCAGCAACACTTTCGAAATCATGGACGGCTGCGAACGGAGTATGGGGTAATATTTCTTCAGGAGACTTAAACAACTTGTTGAGTCCATGTCCCATGCCACGTCGCGTTGGTGCACTTTGTTGTTGTTGTGGTCTTCAGTCCTGAGACTGGTTTGATGCAGCTCTCCATGCTACTCTATCCTGTGCAAGCCGCTCCATCTCCCAGTACCTACTGCAGCCTACATCCTTCTGAATCTGCTTAGTGTATTCATCTCTTGGTCTCCCTCTGGGATTTTTACCCTCCACGCTGCCCTCCAGTACTAAATTGGTGATCCCTTGATGCCTCAGAACATGTCCTACCAACCGGTCCCTTCTTCTTGTCAAGTTGTGGCACAAACTCCTCTTCTCCCCAATCCTATTCAATACCTCCTCATTAGTTATGTGATCTACCCACCTTATCTTCAGCATTCTTCTGTAGCACCACATTTCGAAAGCTTCTATTCTCTTCTTGTCCAAACTGGTTATCGTCCATGTTTCACTTCCATACTTTCAGAAAGGACTTCCTGACACTTAAATCTATACTAGATGTTAACAAATTTCTCTTCTTCAGAAACGATTTCCTTGCCATTGCCAGTCTACATTTTATATCCTCTCTACTTCGACCATCATCAGTTATTTTACTCCCTCAATAGCAAAACTCCTTTACTACTTTAAGTGTCTCATTTCCTAATCTAATCCCCTCAGCATCACCCGATTTAATTTGACTACATTCCATTATCCTCGTTTTGCTTTTGTTGATGTTCATCTTATACCCTCCTTTCAAGACACTGTCCATTCCGTTCAACTGCTCTTCCAAGTCCTTTGCTGTCTCTGACAGAATTACAATGTCATCGGCGAACCTCAAAGTTTTTACTTCTTCTCCATGAATTTTAATACCTACTCCGAATTTTTCTTTTGTTTCCTTTACTGCTTGCTCAATATACAGATTGAATAACATCGGGGAGAGGCTACAACCCTGTCTCACTCCTTTCCCAACCACTGCTTCCCTTTCATGTCTCTCGACTCTTATAACTGCCATCTGGTTTCTGTACAAATTGTAAATAGCCTTTCGCTCCTTGTATTTTACCCCTGCCACCTTCAGAATTTGAAAGAGAGTATTCCAATTAACGTTGTCAAAAGCTTTCTCTAAGTCTACAAATGCTAGAAACGTAGGTTTGCCTTTTCTTAACCTTTCTTCTAAGATAAGTCGTAAGGTTAGTATTGCCTCACGTGTTCCAACATTTCTACGGAATCCAAACTGATCTTCCCCGAGGTCCGCTTCTACCAGTTTTTCCATTCGTCTGTAAAGAATTCGCGTTAGTATTTTGCAGCTGTGACTTATTAAACTGATAGTTCGGTAATTTTCACATCTGTCAACACCTGCTTTCTTTGGGATTGGAATTATTATATTCTTCTTGAAGTCTGTGGGTATTTCGCCTGTCTCATACATCTTGCTCACCAGATGGTAGAGTTTTGTCATGACTGGCTCTCCCAAGGCCGTCAGTAGTTCTAATGGAATGTTGTCTACTCCCGGGGCCTTGTTTCGACTCAGGTCTTTCAGTGCTCTGTCAAACTCTTCACGCAGTATCTTATCTCCCATTTCATCTTCATCTACATCCTCTTCCATTTCCATAATATTGTCCTCAAGTACATCACCCTTGTATAAACCCTCTATACACTCCTTCCACCTTTCTGCCTTCCCTTCTTTGCTTAGAACTGGGTTGCCATCTGAGCTATTGATATTCATACAAGTGGTTCTCTTCTTTCCAAAGGTCTCTTTAATTTTCCTGTAGGCAGTATCTATCTTACCCCTAGTGAGACAAGCCTCTACATCCTTACATTTGTCCTCTAGCCATCCCTGCTTAGCCATTTTGCACTTCCTGTCGATCTCATTTTTGAGACGTTTGTATTCCTTTTTGCCTGCTTCATTTACTGCATTTTTATATTTTCTCCTTTCATCAATTAAATACAATATTTCTTCTGTTACCCAAGGATTTCTATTAGCCCTCGTCTTTTTACCTACTTGATCCTCTGCTGCCTTCACTACTTCATCCCTCAGAGCTACCCATTCTTCTTCTACTGTATTTCTTTCCCCCATTCTTGTCAATTGTTCCCTTATGCTCTCCCTGAAACTCTCTACAACCTCTGGTTCTTTCAGTTTATCCAGGTCCCATCTCCTTAAATTCCCATCTTTTTGCAGTTGCTTCAGTTTCAATCTGCAGTTCATAACCAATAGATTGTGGTCAGAATCCACATCTGCCCCTGGAAATGTCTTACAATTTAAAACCTGGTTCCTAAATCTCTGTCTTACCATTATATAATCTATCTGACACCTTTTAGTATCTCCAGGATTCTTCCAGGTATACAACCTTCTTTTATGATTCTTGAACCAAGTGTTAGCTATGATTAAGTTATGCTCTGTGCAAAATTCTACAAGGCGGCTTCCTCTTTCATTTCTTCCCCCCCAATCCATATTCACCTACTACGTTTCCTTCTCTCCCTTTTCCTACTGACGAATTCCAGTCACCCATGACTATTAAATTTTCGTCTCCCTTCACTACCTGAATAATTTCTTTTATTTCCTCATACATTTCTTCAATTTCTTCATCATCTGCAGAGCTAGTTGGCATATAAACTTGTACTACTGTAGTAGGCATGGGCTTTGTGTCTATCTTGGCCACAATAATGCGTTCACTATGCTGTTTGTAGTAGCTAACCCGCACTCCTATTTTTTTATTCATTATTAAACCTACTCCTGCATTACCCCTATTTGATTTTGTATTTATAACCCTGTAATCACCTGACCAAAAGTCTTGTTCCTCCTGCCACCGAACTTCACTAATTCCCACTATATCTAACTTTAACCTATCCATTTCCCTTTTTAAATTTTCTAACCTACCTGCCCGATTAAGGGATCTGACATTCCACGCTCCGATCCGTAGAATGCCAGTTTTCTTTCTCCTGATAACGACGTCCTCTTGAGTAGTCCCCGCCCGGAGATCCGAATGGGGACTATTTTACCTCCGGAATATTTTACCCAAGAGAACGCCATCATCATTTAATCATACAGTAAAGCTGCATGTCCTCGGGAAAAATTACGGCTGTAGTTTCCCCTTGCTTTCAGCCGTTCGCAGTACCAGCACAGCAAGGCCGTTTTGGTTAATGTTACAAGGCCAGATCAGTCAATCATCCAGACTGTTGCCCCTGCAACTACTGAAAAGGCTGCTGCCCCTCTTCAGGAACCACATGTTTGTCTGGCCTCTCAACAGATACCCCTCCGTTGTGGTTGCACCTACGGTACGGCCATCTGTATCGCTGAGGCACGCAAGCCTCCCACCAACGGCAAGGTCCATGGTTCATGGGGGAAGGTTGGTGCACTACACCGGACAAAAGGAGGTCCGCCATGATATTAGGGAGTATCCCATGACGTTTGCCACATCAGTAAATATATAAGAAACTGGAGTAGGCATGCGTTTTCAAATAAACCGATATGTAAACAGGCAGAATACGACGCTGCGGTCGGCAACAGCTATATAAGACAAGTGTCTGATGTAGTTGTTATATCGGTTACTGCTGCTACAATGGCAGATTATGAAGATTTAAGTGAGTCTGAACATGAATTTATAGTCGGCGCACGAGCGATGGGACACAGCATCTCCGAAGAAGCGATGGAATGCGGATTTTTCGGCACGACCATTTCACGAATGTACCGCGAATATCAGGAATCCGGTAAAACATCAAATCTCCGACATCGCTGCGTCCGGAAAAAGATCCTGCCAAATTCAAGTGGCTCTGAGCGCTATGGGACTAGAACTTAGAACTACTTAAACCTAACGAACCTAAGGACATCACACACATCCATGCCCGAGGCAGGATTCCAACCTGCGACCGTAGCGGTCGCGTGGTTCCAGACTGCAGCGCCTAGAACTGCTCAGCCACTACGGCCGGCAAAAGATCCTGCAAGAATAGCACCAACGACGACTGAAGAGAATCGTTCAAAGTGACAGAAGCGCAACCCTTCCTCAAATTGGTGCAGATTTCAATGCTGGGCCATCAAAAAGTGTCAGAGTACGAAACGTTCATCGAACATCATCAGTATGGGCTTTCGGAGCCGAAGGCCCACTCTTGTACCCTTGATGACTGCACGATACAAAGCTTTACGCCTCGTCTCTCAACACCTACATTGGACTGTTGATGATCGGAAAAATGTTGCCTGGTCGTACAAGTCTCTTTTCAAATTGTATCGAAGGGATGGATGTGTACGGGTATGGAGGCAATCTCATGAATCCATGGACACTGAATATCAGTAGGTGACTGTTCAAGCTGGTGGAGGCTCTGTAATGGTGTGGGGCGAGTGTAGTTGGAGTGATACGGAGTGATACGTCTAGATACGACTCTGACAAGTGACACGTACGTAAGCATCGTGTCTGATCACCTGTATCCATTCACGTCCATTGGGCATTCCGACAGGCTTGGGCAAATCCAGCAGGACAATGCGACACCCCACACGTCCAGAGGTGCTACAGAGTGGCTTCAGGGACACTCTTCTGAGTTTAAACACTTCCGATGACCACCAAACTCCCCAGACATGAACATTATTGAGCATATATGGGGTGCCTTTCAACGTGCTGTTCAGATGAAATCTCTACCCCCTCGTACTCTTACGGATATATGGACAGCCCAGCAGGATTCATGGTGTCATTTCCCTCCAGCACTACTTCAGACATTAGTCGTGTCGATGCCACGTCGTGTTGCGGCACTTCTGAGTTCTCGCGGGAGCCATACACAATATTAGGCAGATGTACCAATTTCTTTGTCTCTCTCTCTCTCTCCCTCTCTCTCTCTCTCTCTCTCTCTATATATATATATATATATATATATATATATATATATATATATATATATATATATATATATATATGTGTGTGTGTGTGTGTGTCTTTTGTTCAACTGACACGTTTCATATAACGAGGTTTATGGTGAATATGATGTACAGAAGATGGGGCTAACTTAGTAACTAACAAGCCGTGCGGTGTGCCGCAGCGGGACGCCGGCGCTTCGTGACGCTGACGGAGGTGAGCCGCGCCTGGCAGCCAGACGTGTTCTTCAGCGAGGAGAAGCAGGGCCACGTGCACGACATCGTCACGCCCAACGTCTACATGCGCATCTCACCCGACGGCCTGGTGCGCTTCAGTGTCAGGTCAGCGCTCACTGTGTTCTCATACCTTGTGCAATCTGCAGAAGCAACTAATACAAATAAAACATTTTTCTGTATCAGTCACTTCTTTATTTTGCCACTACGCATTTCTATGGTTCACAGCATCATCTTCAGGTGACGACGTAAATATAACCAACTGTGGAGAACACCTGAAACAGACAGCAATGTGCACACTTTTTACGACTTTGCCGCTCCTCAAAAGACGCAACATTACGTTCACTGCCCTTGGTCTGGTATTGTGAAAAGAAGTCTGCACTCTTCCTCAAAAATGTAAATAAACAATTGTCCACCTGACGATGATGGTGTGAACCATCGAAACCCGTAGTGGCAAAATAAACAAGTTCAAATTGCTCTGAGCACTATGGGACTTAACAGCGGAGGTCATCAGTCCTCTAGAACTTAGAAATACTCAAACCTAACTGACCTAAGGACAGCTCTCACATCCATGCCCGAGGCAGGATTCGAAACTGCGACCGTAGCGGTCGCGCTGTTCCAGACTGAAGTGCCTAGAACCGCTCGGCCACTTCGGCCGGCAATAAACAAGTGGCTGATGTAGAAGATTATTTGTATTCATCAACAAAACAGCCACCATAATTCCATCCTTTATAGACAAAACTTTCACTATCAAGGAAAAGTCTGAGTAAATAAAACCCAGCAATAAAGCAAGCTGTACGAGGGAAAGTCATTAAGATTTAATTATCTCCTCGAAAACAACAAGCTGCAACAGTGATATTTGGTATTGGTGTTGGTCCTTCTCTAAAAGCTCATGCTTCAATGCGATATATTTTTCGCAGCAATTTATGAATTGATAGAGATTTTCGTTGTAGCGGTGTGTGTTTTCGCTCTTCACGAAACGTACCGCTTCGGAAGTCACCTTTTTATCATTTTGGAAATGCCTGCTATGCAATGGTTTCTTCAGCCAGTCCGCCCCGATAGCAGAGTGGTCAGCGTGGTGGTCTGTCACGTCAAGAGGCCCGGGTTAGATTCCCGGCTGAGATTTTCTCCGCTCAGGGACTGGGTGTTGTGTTATTCTCATTTCATCATCACCAGTGGAAGGCAACGGGAAACCATCACTAGAATCACTTCATTAGACGCTCATGCGGTGGACGTCTCTGACGTGGCTTCCCCCATGACAAGACCTGCCTTAACGCAGAACACAAAGTTTTTTCTTCATAAGAGGAAAGAGGAAGAAGTCGCTAGGTCCCATGTCAGGAGAATAAAGGGGATGAGATAAAATTTGATAGCCCAAAATAGCAATATATCTGACTGTGGCTTGTGCAGACTGAGCTGGGGATTTGTCGTGGAGCAAAAACTGACCCTCAAAATGGTTCAAATGGCTCTAAGCATTATGGGACTTAAATCGGAGGTCATCAGTCCCCTAGACTTAGAACTAATTAAACCTAGCTAACCTGAGGACATCACACACATCCATGCCCGAGGCAGGATTCGAACCTACGACGGTAGAAGCACCGCGGTTCCGGACGGAAGCGCCTAGAAGTAGGTTACAGTACACTTTTTCGCCCACTGCTTGAATACTGCTCACCGGTGTGGGATCCGTACCAGATAGGGTTGATAGAAGAGACAGAGAAGTTCCAACGGAGAGCAGCGTGCTTCGTTACAGGACCATTTAGTAATCGCGAAAGCGTTACGGAGATGATACATAAACTCAAGTGGAAGCCTCTGCTAGAGAGACGCTCAGTAGCTCGGTACGGGCTTTTGTTGAAGTTTCGAGAACATACGTTCACCGAGGAGTCAAGCAGTATATTGCTCTCTCCTACGTATATCTCGCGAAGAGACCATGAGGATAAAATCAGAGAGATTAGAGTCCACACAGAGGCATACCGACAATCTTTCTTTCCACGAGCAATACTAGACTGGAATAGAAGGGAGAACCGAAAAGGTACTCAAGGTTATCTCCGCCACACACCGTCAGGTGGCTTGCAGAGTATGGATGTAGATGTAGAACCGAGTAGGCCACAGCGGCCGCCAACTGCCCCTCAGTCCGTCCTCCCACGGATGTAAAAACGTACATGGACGAATAGCTGGTGACGTCACAGCATGTAATTCTACGGTCAATTACATTATATGAAATAAAGAATCTGGCATGTCTGTTTTTGCCTCGTGGAAAGGAGCGCGACCAATGAGATGCAACGTCGTTTTGCGCCACAAGCAGAACATAGGGGCCGCTATATTGTATGGCGTTAAACATCTTATTTATTGCTTCATTGGCTCATGGGCGTCGCGTCGGTTCATGTCGTGGAAGTTGCACAATATTTCAACTAAACAGTTGCTCGTCGCCTACAGGTGCTTACTGACGTGCTGCGGTGGTGGCTCATCAGTACGTGCGCTGGCTGACTAGGAAAGCGTAGGCGCCAAGAGGTGGGGCTACAACTTCACCGTAGGTGAATAATAGAGCATGGCGACATCCAGTGCCCCTGCTGGAGAAACGGGCCACAGCCTTCGCATGAGCGACGCGGTAAAAGTGCGACCGCTAATCGCTGCCTAGGGCGCGAGCGGGCAGTGTATTAGCGCTCAGTTTAAGTGTCCGCATTCCGATTCTCCATCTGTGTTGCCTCGGAAATTAAAATACTAAATTTGCATAATGTTTGTGTGTGATATTGAAACATTGAATATGTTTTTATTATGAAGAAAAAACATTTTAAGGTGGTGGTGAGTGTTTTAAGCGATATATTTGGTTCAAAAATGGTTCAAATGGCTCTGAGCACTATGGGACTTAACATCTTTGGTCATCAGTCCCCTAGAACTTAGAACTACTTAAACCTAACTAACCTAAGGACATCACACACATCCATGCCCGAGGCAGGATTCGAACCTGCGACCGTAGCGGTCACGCGGCTCCAGACTGAAGCGCCAGAACCGCACGGCCACACCGGTCGGCCGATATATTTGGCTCCTGGAAATTGTTAAACAATTAATTCGATAGGATAGTGCAAATAAATTCTTTTCCTCTACTTTTGATATCGAAATTGCGTATCTCTCCCTTCGTCCCCAGCATAAGCCTATAGGAAAACAGTATTCTGGGGAGAGATAAAAACCTCCATCTACGTGTTTGGTGTCGTTCCGCTCCAGCGCCGAGGCTTTTTTCCAGTAATTTTTTTGGAAGGGCTTGGGAGGGGGGGAGGGGAGGAGGCGAGTTGTAGGTGTATGATTGGCTCTGGAAGTGGCCACTTGAGAGAGACAGAGACAGGAAGCAAGTCTGGTGTTTCCTTATCAACAGAATGCCTCCACTTGTGCCTTGTTTGGAACCACGTGATCAAAGAAGGCTGATATCCAGTCCATGGTTGGTGGATTTAGTATCATGATCTCTAATGTGGACATTGGGGGGTTTTTATCTTTCGTGGTGGGGCCTCAACGAAAAACACACATGCAGGAGATTCCAAACGGTGGCTACTATGCCACACTTCATTCTCTTTCTCGATGCTTACAGTTATAATGTCATAGGAAGTGGGGGTAGGGCGTACAGATATGAGCTCTTACCAAGTGGGGGAGCCCTGTCCCTTGAAAAGTGATTAAATAAAGAACAAGCAACAACATATTATTGACACTGAACCGAATTTCATGCCATGAGATTGTTCCTCTCGTGCATGGACTGCGTCATTTTCTCACCAGTTTTTTCTGAGAGGGTTGTGGGGAGGGAGGGGGCGAGGGGTCGGGATATTATGTCATCTGGTGGTTGCATTGTGCACTACCTCAGTCGATCCTGCATGTCAAGGTGAGCACACACACGAAAATTTTCCAACCACACAACATCTCCAATCTGCAGCACTGTAATTACATAGTTAGGGCATGTAGTTGCTGGATGTGAGGTTTTCCCACTAAATAAAGAGATCCAACCACTGACTATTGAATTTTATAAATAAACAGTATATCCTCTGCTACTAAATTGACATTGACTTTAGTTTCGTATCATGAGATTCTTTCCTCTCCAGCACAGACTGAGTCCTTCTCCCGCCAATTGCCTGATGGGAGGGGAGTGGGAGGTTGGAGGGGAGGTCTGCGGATTTCCCAGAGGGATTAATTAATTGATAGATTCAATTAATTAGTCATTTAATTTGTTATAAAAAGCGTACTTGTATAGGCGAGGGGAGGGGATGGGGTTGGGGTTTTCCGAGAGGGGTGGGGGACGAGTAATGGGAGGAGGAGGGGGTTTCTCAGAAGGATAGATTATCCCCAGAGGGTCATAAATCAACCCCCAGGAGACCATAAACCAATTACCACAACAATAAATTTGCCCCTGTATGTATGCTACTCCTAAATGTATGCAGTTCACACTAACAAAATGTGCTCTTTCTCTCCTTACTCCCCTACTTACATCTTTAGAAATTTCTTCCTTAAACTGAGACCTAAGTTTGATACCAATAGACTTCTTTTGGCCAGGAATGCCTTCTATGTCTGTAGCAGTCTCCTTTATACTGTATATTCCCACTGCTTTGTCCATCATGTGTTACAAGGAGCAATCAAAAAGTTTCTATTCGAATACTTAAACATATTGTTTATTATTTTTATTTCCCTATAGTTTACACCAATTTTTGTGAGAATTTGAATGTCTTGCACCGTTTTACAATGCCAAATGCTTTCTCTAGGTCGACATATCCTATGAACATGTCTTGATTTTTATTAAATCTAGCTTTCACTGTCAAGTATTACAACAGAACTGCCTCTATCTTTCCCAAATCCAAATCGATCGTTCTCTAACAGACGCTCGATTTTCATTTCCATTTTTCTGTACATTATTATTCTCAGTAACAGGGTTATTAAGCTGATTGTGCGATAGTTCTCACGCTTATCTGCCCTTGCTATCTTTGATCCTGAATAGTCATTTGGCTGTCACATACCCCAATGATTCTTCAGAATTCAGAAGAATGTTATCTGTGCCTCCCGTCTTATCGATTGCAAGTCTTTCAAAGTTCTTTTCAACTCTAACATTGAATCACCTATGTTTTCCATATAGACTCACATTTCATCTTCCATCATGTTATTAGCCAGTTCCTCTCCCTCATAGAGGCCTTCAATGTTCTCTTTCCATCCATCTGCTCTGTCCTTTGGGTTTAAAACTGGAATTTCTCTTGCACTCTTTGCTTTTAACTTCATCGAAGGTGTTTTTGACTTTCCTATATGCTTAACCAGTCCTTCCGATAACCGTTTCTTTTTCGATTTCTTCGCGTTTTTCCTGCAGCCATTTCGTTTTGGTTTCAATCCTATTTAACTTATATTGTTGGTTTCCTTTCTTTATCTGATGGTTTTCGCACTTCCTTCTTTCACCGATCACTTCTTCTTCGCAGTTACCTACCTTGTGCCTGTATCAGTCTCTCCGTCTCTGTGAGTGCTTATTTTAGAGATGGTCATTCCTCTTCAAAGAATTTACTGTTGTGCTATTCATTATCATAATATATGCGGTCCTAGAGAACTTTTAAATACACCCCATCATTCCTCAGTACTACAGTATACCACGTCTATCAGTATTGATTCTTTCTCAAGTTTCTCTTAAACTTCAGTCTAATCTTCATTATCATTAAATTTTGGCCTGTGTCCATCTATTCCTGGATGTGCCTACCAACCGAATGCTTGATTTCAGGGCCTGTGATCGTGACCAAATCTACTTGTAATTTTGAAAGATTGCGATTTGTTTTGAGCGGACCTGTAATTACACTGTGGAGAAAGGGGTTCTGAATAGCTTAGATAAACATTCTGTGATAGGCAGAACGGTCGCTTGGGAAATCCTGGTTTGGGTTTCCGTGTGTTACAAAATTCTGGCGAGGAACAGTGAACATGAAAGCACTTGAGAGTTCAAATTTTAAGCCACGAGCTCTCTATCTGACTTAGAAAACTTTCGTGGTAGGACCATCACAAATATAGCAGGACATGACGTCTGTGTGTATAAATGAAACCGAGGTATTTCCAGTTCGGAAAGTTGAATGGGATGCTATTGCACAGGACGTGCTGCGGTATGCCACTAGGTATGGTCACAATGCTTAAATATTGCCAAAGATAAGTATGTAAGCTGGGCCGGCCCATGTTGCTTAGCCAGCAGGCACCGGCGGGTCTCAACACGAAACTCCGCCAAAAGCGATTGAGTTGGCATTTTCACTAATTGGTACCCATAAACATTAAATGCACACACCACAGTGTGTACCTATTAATTTTGAATATAATTATGGTGTTAGATGTCATTTTCATCAGTGTTTGAGCACGTTTTATCATGATACTATTTTAATTAGTGTTGACCGATTGTTTCAAAAGTTCTATTTAATTGTAATGCAGTGCACATCACTAGCACAGAGTGGAACGGCAGTGAAGAGACGAAAATGGCATCCAACGGGAAGAAAGTTTGGAAGAATGGGTAACGAATAGTAAACTGGCTTGAGTATGAAGAAGAGAACTTTATACTAATGTCGACAAGGTGAAAATCTCTGTCCCCAAGAAGCAAGTTGTAATTTTTGGGCAACAATTGGCCATATAGTGCACCTCTTGGGACTGTTTTTGCTAGACAGTTCGCGTCGTGACAGAATATTTTCTGAATTGGGAACATACAGGAACTTCGAAGTGTTCACAGGGCAGTGTGCTGATACACGCTGAGGAATTAACTGTTTGATCAGTTATCCACGAATTAAAAGGAATCCTTTGGGACTCCTTAAATGAATTTGGCTTGCTGTAGAATTACAGCGATAAGAAGTGCCAATACAGCTGTTATGATTTATTGAATAAACAACTGAATTTCAAAGGTATACCCTGTGTAACGTAGCTCAGTATAAGCAGATCTGTTCTAGCGTAACATAAACATCGACCTGGAAAGAAAGAGCCGAGAAGTATGACGACCAGGACTGCACCACGACAGGCGCGGCCACTACACGAAGAGAATACAAGCGGCGCTCCAGCTAGCCTCGGGCACAGTAGAAGACGAGCTGTGATCCAAACGATTTAGCCGTCATTTGTGATCTACACTAATTGCTTGCATGGAGATTGTATATATCGAAGGACATTGATTATTATAATGTCGCCAATTGCTTGTGACACCTCATTGTAAAAAGGCAAAGTTGTATATTGTCTATTTAACATATTGTAATAAAGCCCATGAATAAGATTTGGTCGGATTGTTGTTTAGCTATCCGAGAAAGCAGCTTCCCAGGCACCCTACATTACACCAGTGGTCAGGATCCCACGTTGGCGACGAGGACTGGATTCGAACCCACGCGTGCGGTTTCTTCAGTGATACGCCACTCCAACAGACTTTTTGTTCATTTGTTTCTTTGTGGGAAACGTGGGAAATTTCAGTTGGTCACAGGTGCCTCTGTCACACTGCTAAATTGTCACACATATGAAATGTTAGGCTCTCAACGGCTGTTTAAAACTAGCACGTAACTGACAGCTTGTAATGAACAAGATATTCCCGTTCTCGGAAAATCTACTTTCCGTGTCATGTACCGTTCGCATACGCGAACAGCGAATTTTACGGTACTATAATCACGCGATTGTGCGAACATATTTGGCCTTGATTCATTTGATTTGTTTGGCTTTAACATTCAGGACAATGTGATATCAGTGTCTGCATTCCACGCAAAAGACAGAATTCCCGGAACTCTTTTCTAAAGGTTTAGGCAAGGCTAAGAATTTTGTTGCACATATTTATCTGAAAGACAATGCTCAGCCGAAATTTTGCCGGGTCCGAACTGTTCTCATTGCATTACGGGACCAAGTCGCTGCTGAATTTAAATAATTGCAAGACAGCGGAACTATTGTGCCCATACAAGCTAGTCAATGGGCAAGTCCACTAGTTTTACTTCCCAAAGCTTTAGGTCGCATTCGTCTCTGTGTTGATTTTGTATACAGTCAACTCACAAACTGTGATTGATAATTATCCACTGCACGCCCAGAGGATATCATGAACAGATTAGACGCTGGTAGCTACTTTTCAAAAATTGATTTGCGAGACGCGTATCTTCAAATCCCACTAGATGACGGATCTCAGAAAGTGTGTATAGCGAATACTCATTTGGGCTTGTTTAAATATTTTCGTTTGCCTTTTGACAGTGCTTCTGCACCCGCCATTTTAGCGAGGTTGCGCAGTGGTTAGCACACTGGACTCGCACTCGGGAGGACGACGGTTCAATCCAGCGTCCGGCCATCCTGATTTAGGTTTTCCGTGATTTCCCTAAATCGCTCCAGGCAAATGCCGGGATGGTTCCTTTGAAAGGGCACGGCCGTCTTTCCCTAATCCGATGAGACCGATGACCTCGCAGTTTGGTCTCTTGCCCCAAACAACCCAACCAACCCCGCCATTTTCCAACGGTATTTGGAACAGCTGACCGCTCAAGTTCCAAACTGTTCAAACTCTTTGGACGATGTTGTCGTAGCAGGTCGAACACCTGAAGAACACAGTGCAATTTTGTATGCTTTTTTTCGTGTCTTGTCTGGGACAGGACACCACAAAATCTAGCTACAATAATTTGTTTATATTGCAGTTAACAAATTTACAAAGAAACATGTTAACTTTTAATCTTATTAGAAACAGGAACTATTCTGTAGAGCAGTCTGATTAGTCTCTAGTCTACAAGAGATGTGCCAACATCAAATCAGGTTAATCCATTCAAGCATTTATGTTCGCCTCAGGGTGGTGGCTTACGATGTTCCCGTGTCTCTAGTATACAAAGTCTAAATTAAAACAGAATCTTGGAAGGCGTGACAAGAGCCAAACGCCGCCCTCCCACTTGCATACAACGGAATGGCTGATATACAATCAAAGAAATCCGTTCACTTCTCGCCGCTAATTTTGAGTCTCATTTCCTTTTAATTTGAATATTACTATGATTCTTCGATGTATCAGTCACAGCTCCAGAATTGACTTTAGCTTGTCTAGTACTACTGCACCTGCCATTTCATAACTAAAAGCTAACTTAATACGTAGCGTGCTCCTGATTCGCTGCTGGATTTGGCGCTCACGTATTGACGGACAGAACTGGTCGACTAACGTTAGCAAGGCTTGTCCTTCGTCGAAGGCCGAGTTCTCTGTGGATACGCTATAGTGTGGGTCTTCCTGCCATAGAAAGATGACTGCCAGCTGGCTTCGTATGTTCCCCAGCAAAAGCTTGGCACAACTGTTCTTTACAATGGTCTGCGAAAAGTAAATATAAATATAAAGGGCAGTCAAACAAAAATAAGGCTGGTGGAAAAATAATTGGCAAGACGCGAGTACGACTAGCACGCCGAGGGTTCCTTACAGGCTGAATTATGTATATAGACATTTCATCGATTTCGGGAATCGAGAAGCTCGACTACTTTTACCTATTATGAGCACTGATATTGGCAACATATCGGTCCCAGGGATTCCAAGACATTCGACAACGTTTTAATTTCATGTCTGAAGTCGATTAACAAATAACAAAAGAAATATTTATTTCGTGTGATACAAGTTAACAATTTTCTGATTTTCTTCCTTTACTTGAGCTGTGAAACCTTTCTTCTTGCCGAATTTAATGATTCTACGTCAAAGGGGAGTACACTGTACGTTTTGACGAGTGACTTTGCTACTATCAAAATATGTGACATAAATGCCTGTATCTTTCGACAGAATTGACTTAAAATCTTAATACTTTTACACCACCAAAGGACTATAGGTTTCAGAATGTGACATACATTTCAACTTTATATGTGTACGTGGTCCTGAGAGAACAGGAGCTTTACAGACGGATGTGCACACACACAATCTGATAACAAAAAACAAAACAAAAATGGCTCTGAGCACTATGGGACTGAACATCTGAGGTCATCAGTCCCCTAGAACTTAGAACTACTTAAACCTAACTAACCTAAGGACATCACACACATCCATGCCCGAGGCAGGATTCGAATCTGCGACCGTAGCAGTCGCGCCGTTCCGGACTGAAGCGCCTAGAACCGCTCGGCCATTGCGGCCGGCATCTGATAACAATTGCAACATTTTTTTCGTGTGTTATAAACACAAATTCACAATTTTAGGATTTTTTCTTTAGTTTTACAGTAAAACCTTTCTTCTTGTCAAATTTCATGAGTATAAACGAACAGGAAGTATCGTACAGGTACTGATGAGTGAATTTTCGAGTACCAAAATATATGACATAAATGGCCGTATGTTTTGACTGTATTGAGTTAAAGGGTAACGTTTATTACACCGCCAAGAGACCATAGACTTTAATATGTGACATGAATTTCAAATTGATACGTCCAGCCTTGTCTGAGAAAATGGGATCTAAACAGACGGACGGGTAGACAGCCTCCTAACAAGTGATAATTTTTTATTTGATGTAATTACAAAATAAACGATGTTCGTATTTTTTCCTTTGGTTGTAGTGGAATCTTCGATTCTTACCAGTCACGTTCCTCTCAGAGTATGCCGATAGAATAACTCCATATTGAGCAATTATATTCAACCACTCGCTCACAGAAAGATCCGTAACTAAAGACTGGAAAATTGATCAAGTCACACCAATACCCAAAAAGGGAAGTAGGAGTAATCCGCTGAAATTACAGGCCTATATCACTAACGTCGATTTGCGGTAGGATTTTGGAACATATACTGTATTCGAACATCATGTAGTACCTCGAAGAAAACGATTTATTGATACATAGTCAGCACGGTTTCAGAAAATATCGTTCTTGTGAAACACAACTAGCTCTTTATACTCATGAAGTAATGAGTGCTATCGACAGGGGATGTCAAATTGATGCCATATTTTTAGATTTCCAGAAGGCTTTCGACATCGTTCCTCACAAGCGTCTTCTAACCAAACTGCGTGCCTACGGAGTATCGCCCCAGTTGTGCCACTGGATTCGTGATTTCCTGTCAGAAAGGTCACAGTTCGTAGTAATAGACGGAAAGTCATCGAGTAAAACAGAAGTAGTATCCGGCGTTCCCCAAGGAAGTGTGATAGCCCCTCTATTGTTCCTGATCTATGTATATTAACGACATAGGAGACAATCTGTGTAGCCGTATTAGATTGTTTGCAGATGATGCTGTCATTTACCGTCTTGTAAAGTCATCAGATGATCAAAACGACTTGCAAAATGATTTAGATAATATATCTGTATGGTGCGAAAAGTGGCAATTGACCCTGAATAAGGAAAAGTGTGAAGTTATTCACATGAGTACTAAAAGAAATCCGCAAATTTTGATTACGCGATAAGTCACACAAATCTGAAGGACGTAACTTCATCTAAATACTTAGGGATTACAATTACAAATACCCTAAATTGGAACGATCATATAGGTAACATTGTGGGTAGAGCAAACCAAAGACTGCGATTTATTGGCAGAACAATTAGAACGAGCAACAGGTCTACTAAAAATACTGCTTACAACACGCTTGTCCGCCCTAGTCTGGAGTACTGCTGTGCGGTGTGGGATGACATCGAAAAAGTACAAAGAAAGGCAGCTCTTCTTGTATTATCGCGAAATAGAGGAGATAGTGTCACAGAATTGATACGTGAATTGGAGTGGCAATCATTAAAACAAAGGCGTTTTTCGTTGCGACGGGATCGTCTCATGTAATTTAAATCATCAGTTATCTCCTCCGATTGCAAAAACATTCTGTTGGCACCCACCTACATAGGGAGAAATGATCATCACGATAAAATAAGAGGAATCATGGTTCGCACAGAAAAATTTAAGTGCTCGTTTTTCCCGCGTGCCGTTCGAGAGTGGAACGGTAGAGAGACGGCTTGAAGGTGGTTCATTGAACCCTCTGATGGCTGTTGTGGCCGAGCGGTTCTAGGCGCTTCAGTCTGGGATCGCGCGACCGCTACGGTGGCAGGTTAGAATCCTCCCTCGGGTATGGGTGTGTGTGATGTCCTTAAGTTAGTTAGGTTGAAGTAGTTCTAAGTTCTAGGGGACTGATGACCTAAGATGTTAAGTCCCATAGTGCTCATAGCCATTTGAACCACCACTGAACCCTCTGCCAGGAACGTTATTGTGAATAGCAGGTTCACCACGTAGATGTAGATGTAGAAGTTATCAAGTTTCATGATTCTAGGTCAACGAGAAGAACCCTGTAGGTTTTGATGAGTGAGTTTGCGAGTGTCAAAATATGCGCATTTTATTATTCACTGACTTGGAAGCTTCTCTTTCTTACATCGCCAAAGGACCATAGACATTAATACATGACACACATTTCAACTTGATACATCTACACGTTCGTGAGAATTTTGAACCGTCGGACAGACAGACAGTGAGACAGACAGACAGACGGACAAAGAATTGATAATATAAGGGTTCCTTTTTTACTGACTGAGGTACGGAAATGTAAGTAAACTGTTTATTATTTGTAAAGTAATCGTCGTAATTTTTAGTACATTTAACCCACTCTGAGACAAGACGACCAATACCTTCATGGGGAAATTTCTGTGGTTACCTACGGGACCACGATTCTACCCAGGCGTGCACCTCACCCACGACCACGAATGTATTTCTTCAGGGCTCCAGAAATATGGAAATCGCATGGGGGAGAGATTGTGATTTCATGGAAGTTGTGTAAGTGCTTCCCGGGGAGCTTATGCAGCGTTGTCGAAACAACCTTGACAACAAGGGGCGGGCTCACATGTTGTCAAGTTTGTTTTGAGTACGCTGCATAAGCTATCCAGGAAGCCCTTACACATCCTTACACAGTTATGGAGATTATTGTTAAAATAATAAACCGTTTACTTACTTTTTGGTGTTCCGCACCTCAGTCGGTAAGAACGGAGCAATCACAGGATCACTTTGTTGTCAATGTGTCTGTCTGTCTATCTATTCGACTGTTAAAAACCCTTTTTCAAAATGGTTCAAATGGCTCTAAGCACTATTGTACTTAACATCTGAGGTCATCAGTCCCCTAGACTTACAACTACTTAAACCTAACTAACCTAAGGACATCACACACATCCATGCCGGAGGCAGGATTCGAACTTGCGACCGTAGCAGCAGCGCGGTTCCGGACTGAAGAAAAAACCCTTCTTCTCAGGCAAGGCTGGACGTATCATGTTGAAACGTATGTCACTTACTAAGGTCTACGGTCCCCTAACGGTGTAACAGATTGAAGCTTCTAAGTCAATGCAATCAAAAGAGTCGGTCATTTGTCACATATTTCGATACTCGCAGCTTCACTCATCAAAACCTATAGGATACTTGCTGTTGGTTGAGAATCATGGAAACGGGCAAGAAGCAAAGTTTCACTGTGCAAGTAATGAAAAAAATCAGAAATTTGTTAATTTGTAATTATATAACATGAAAATAATATCTTTTGTCATTTGTTCTCCGACTTCACACTTGAAATTAAAATATTCTCGGAAGTCTTGAAAGCCCTGTGATTGATATCTTGCGACTATCAATGTTGAAAACGCAGAAATCGTCAAGATTCTCGCCTTCTGGATTGGATGATCTATGTTTGTACGTAATTAAGCATGTACGAGGCCCTTAGCGCCCGAGTCCTACTCGCTCCTAGCCAGTTTCTTTTTCATCAGCTTCATTTTTATTTGACTGCGTCTTAATAAATAAATAAATCTCAGCTCTCCTTGTTCATACATGTATTGCGAATACATAGAAAGAAGGATCCTTTATTGTATGATTATACGATAGCGGAACAAACACTGGTAGCAGTTACTTCTGTAAAATATCTGGGAGTATGCGTACGGAACGATTTGAAGTGGAATGATCACATAAAATTAATTGTTGGTAAGGCTGGTACCAGGTTGAGATTCATTGGGAGAGTCCTTAGAAAATGTAGTCCATCAACAAAGGAGGTGGCTTACAAAACACTCGTTCGACCTATACTTGAGTATTGCTCATCAGTGTGGGATCTGTACCAGGTCGGGTTGACATAGGAGATAGAGAAGTTCCAAAAAAGAGCGGCGTGTTTCGTCACAGGGTTATTTGGTAAGCGTGACAGCGTTACGGAGATATTTAGCAAACTCAAGTGGTAGACTCTGCAAGAGAGGCGCTCTGCATCGCGATGTAGCTTGCTGTCCAGATTTCGAGAGGGTGCGTTTCTGGATGAGGTATCGAATATATTGCTTCCCCCTACTTTTACCTCCAGAGGAGATCACGAATGCAAAATTAGAGAGATTCGAGCGCGCGCGGAGGCTTTCCGGCAGTCGTTCTTCCCGCGAACCATATGCGACTGGAACAGGAAAGGGAGATAATGAGAGTGGCACGTAAAGTGCCCCCCGCCACACACCGTTGTGTGGCTTGCGGAGTATAAATATAGATGTAGATGTAGATGTTCTCTTGCAGAGGGACTGGGAGAAAACAGTAGGGGAGAGGGGTGGGATAAGCAAGTGATCGGGAAACGATGGATAATCAGCTTGTGGTATCATAAAGTAAACCAAACATAACTTACAAACAAATTACCTTTATTGACCTTCATCGGGCACAATGTGCCTTTAGTTCATCTTAAACTATCAGTGAAGGTTTCGTTTAGAATCCGTTGTGTGGCTTGCGGAGTATAAATATAGATGTAGATGTAGATGTTCTCTTGCAGAGGGACTGGGAGAAAACAGGAGGGGAGAGGGGTGGGATAAGCAAGTGATCGGGAAACGATGGATAATCAGCTTGTGGTATCATAAAGTAAACCAAACATAACTTACAAACAAATTACCTTTATTGACCTTCATCGGGCGCAATGTGCCTTTAGTTCATCTTAAACTATCAGTGAAGGTTTCGTTTAGAATCGAAGGAGATGGTGGTTTTACACTTTCGGATGTGTGGTAAGTCGGCTAGATACGTGGTTTCCAGGACTCATTTGATGAAAAACCGCGAAGTACGTGGATGTTCGTGAACAAAGATAGCAAAGATTATAATGCTAGGTATTGGATATATAATCTTTTCTTTTATTTCGGATCGTTAGTATTCTGAGTGATCTTGAGATTCACCACGAATTCCTCTCTTGTGCAAGTCTCTTCACCTCAAAGTGTCACCTACACACAATGCCTTCAGTTATTTGTTACATATATTGTACTCTGCCTTTCCCTTACATTTCTGTCCTCTATGACTCTCTCTAGTGGCATGGAAGGCACTTTTCCTTCCTGTATTGCTTTTTATATATTCCGTTCATGGCTGATCCTGCGGTGAACTTCGTAATTTCTCCTATTTTAATCAATTCAAATAGTTTTCAGAAACTTTGTTTAGCGCCATGTCTCAAACTCTTCTATTGTCTTCATTTACGGTGTTCATTTCCATAGAATTCTGTACCCCACGAGTACAATCTCAGCGATTTTTTTCTCCAGTTAAGGCGTATGTTTAACACTAGTACACTTCTTTTTGTGAGCAATGCTCTCCTTGCCTGTGCCACAAACAGTGTAAAAAGATCCAGTACACGCCTAGAAAGCAGACTCCCAGAGCGAAATAGAAGAAACCTACGAAAAAAGGCACGGTATCGCGAGATTTCTGATACACTCTACGACAAAGAAAACGACGCACCACGTATGACTTACGCAAATTAGTCACAAACTGATGTTCATTCAAGTATCGGTGGAAAATACAAAATTGTAAACTTTATCGGTCGATGGATGAATGTTTAACGCTGCATTGCAGTTCCACCAGGCAGCTGGATAGGGTAGTAAGCAGGGGACATGTCGATACAAGGGCAAACGTCTTTGCGGATTTCATTCCGTGTACTCAGATGGACAGTTACAATGCCTTGCAGACAGGCGCGTGAACAATGCACGCAGATGTCAGCATTTGAAAGAGGACATCTAGCTGGACTCAAAGAAGGCGATCGGAGTAATCGGCGAATCGCTCGACTTTTGAATAGGACCGATGCCACTATAAACGAAGTTGGTACGAATGGGTGAACATGGACGAACACTGCGTTAAGAAGGAAACAATCGACCTGGAGATAAGACAGAACGAGAGCACCGAGTAATCGTTAGAGCCGTAGATTCATCATTATGATCGATCCGAGGTGGAACACGTGCTTCAGTGACCACAAGGACCATTAATGGACTGTCCACAGAAAGCGGGCTGAGCTCAAGGCGCCCCTTGCGCCGACTTATATAGACCCCTGTACACCACCAATCCCGTTTTCAGTGGTGTCGGGCACATTCGGCCTGAAATCTCATTTACTGGAGTGGAATTGTCTTCGGTGATGAGTCCCACATCTAAATGAGCCAGAATGACCAACAAAGATGTGTCTGGAGACGCCCTGGACAGCGATGGGATACAAACCTGACTTCCGTCCGTCATACGGTCCGACAACCAGGATTGGTGGTCTGGGGTGCCAGTTCATTTTATAGCAGGACCCTTTTGGTTGTCAGTCCGGAACCGCGCTGCTGCTACGGTCGCATGTTCGAATCCTGCCTCGGGCATGGATGTGTGTGATGTCCTTAGGTTAGTTAGATTTAAGTACTTCTAAGTCTTGGGGACTGATGGCCTCAGAACTTAAGTCCCATAGTGCTCAGAGCCATTTGAACCATTAAGCGTCCTCCAATCGTTTCGGGATTTTGACAATCTAACGCGCCAATTACACGGAATGAGACACGCTTTCCTTCGGGAGGATATCTAACAAATCTGTCATCAATGCTAAGCCGAATATTTATTTGCATAAGGGCCAGAGGTGGACCAACGCGTTATTGCTCAATTTGTCAAGTTCTTTCTTTTGAATAAATCATCCAATTTTTCTGAGACTGTAATCATTTGTTTGTCAGCACATGTACATCCCATCCATCACATCTACCGATTTCTGGTGATTCCTTCGCCTTCCACATATGTATGTTACTTTACACGTAACATCGCATTAACACTCACTGGTAACTTGCGATGAAACAATATTTGCTTGAAATATTGATACTATGGTCGACGCAACGGCGATTATATTGGTAAAGTTGTAGGTGACAAGAAACTTTACGCTTCTGATTGGAAACGTGTGTTATAACACATCACTAAACCGTATAATGTTTTCAGTTTGTTGTAACCTTTCCATATTAATAAAAAAATATAAAATAATGATGTGTAACCTTCCACAACAGAAAATAAAAATAATTAAATTTGGATAATTAAATTCCGCCGTTTGAAAACTGATAAATCTTAACTCATGAAAAACTGATAAATTTTAACATAAGCAGTGCTACGCCATGGCCCTGTGAAATCAATCTGAATCTGTCCGTGGGAAATAAACTGAAAAATTCTTACTTCGTGATGGTGTCGCCGAATAACGCCGTCTATATATCTGCTCGTAAATGGCACAGCTTAGTGCAATGCTGGCCTATCTATTAATACTGAATAACATTTGTCTGAGATCTGAATTACTAGAAAAACTGACTTTACTTAGTGACACAGCTGCACAGCTGGTCGTCTGATTACTAAAGAGCACATGACTATGATCTGGCAAAAATTCTGGAATATTTTAATTTAGATAAATGACTGGATCGGGACTGGCAGTGACTTAAGGAGAAATTATACTTTTATAGTTGACTGGTAAAAACAATTATATTTTGAAAACTTTTTACGTTATTGATAAAGATCTACAGTCCATTACACGGGAAAATTGAATATATTACAAATCTGGGTCAACTGGTGATGACGAATCACAAAAGAAAAGACTGAAACAAATTCATATTAACATCTCAGACAAGTGACTTAAATACGCGCATGCCAATAAAAATAATAAAATTTACCTTACTATAGATGGTTGACTTAATTACATTGTTGATTTTTCATTATATTAATAATTATTCATTTGTTCATCATCGTCTCATTCCATGGTATCATTTAGCTCTGCGGCTGATCACAATTACTATTCAGTTCCATATAGTAAAATTTTACAATTTGTTCTGCATTGTGACTTTAACCACTACTAACTATAAACTTCGCTGTACCAGTGACAGACTACAATTACACAGTAGCTGTGAGCGATTGCAACTGTGGCAGAGACTGCTCTGACCTGCGACTCTATTGCAGCTCTCTTTTGACAGGGGAAAGATATTTTATGTCTCGGGCAGCGCCTGTGATTTGTCGTTCTAGCAAGTGAACAATACATAGAGATTACATTTGCTCCAGCAGGGTGGTGAACCCCTTACATTGTTTTTGCAGAGTTTGAAACGCTATCACTTGATTTAAAGGAAACTGTAACACTTATTGTTTTCCGTTATCGGTACCTAGCTTTTTTGTTGGGGATTCACTGGAAAAATCGCCGCAATAAAAGACCTAGCATTATGTATTAGTGTGGACCATTAGCAAAATAATCACTGGACTCAAATTACGAGCACAAAAGGAGACAACTCAATTATTTTTATATGTTGAAAAGCACGGATACATCACGCCTGCCATCCTGCTCTGTTTCAGGACATCGATGGCGTTCGCATGTGACATGGATTTCCGCCGGTATCCGATGGACACACAGACCTGCACTATCTCTATGCAGAGCTGTAAGTATGTAATGGGAAACAACGCCAGAGTGTGTGTGGACGTGAGTTAATTAGTGTGTATAGGTGCCACGGTGACCTGAGAATAGTGCGGAACAGTTACACAGGGTAGTTCTAAATTGGTGTCCATAAATGTAGAGATGTGTTCCTGACACCGAAAAATTAAAGTAAGTCCACAAGTATCTGCGTCCGAAAACCATTCGTTATGGAGTTACATGGGTTGTTGCTGATGTTGCATGCGATAAGATTAACGACGTACATTTAAAAAAACTGCTCGAAATGATGCTTCGATTCCTGCCCTGAGCCTGCGTTCCAAGCCTTGCCGTACGCCGTTGAAAACTCTTGGAGTGCGCCATATGTCATCACATCCATCTGCGTACGCTCCCTCACAACGTCCACGTTAGGTACTGGACCTGAATGCATCAACTATTACAAATTTCCCGAAAGGTCAAAATTCATTGGATTCAAATATGGAGATCGGGTGGGCCACCCTTCAACCAACTCATCGATTTTACAACTGATTATTGAGATACTGGCGAACGTTCAGATAAAACAGAGGTGGATAGCTATGGCGCTTAAAACACGTCTAGATGTACAGTTATGTACCTCATCTTTAAGCGTCTTTGGTTTGCCTGCCCAGCAAGAAATTTTGTGAGGAAACAGGGACTATTAAGATGACCTAGAATGATTCCACACCACGTGTTGCTGTTGAACAGAGTCCGCATCTCGTGGTCGTGCGGTAGCGTTCTCGCTTCCCACGACCGGGTTCCCGGGTTCGATTCCCGGCGGGATCAGGGATTCTCTCTGCCTCGTGATGACTGGGCGTTGTGTGATGTCCTTAGGTTAGTTAGGTTTAAGTAGTTTTAAGTTATAGGGGACTGATGACCATAGATGTTAAGTGGTGGTGGTGGTTAGTGTTTAACGTCCCGTCGACAACGAGGTCATTAGAGATGGAGCGCAAGCTCGGGTTAGGGAAGGAGGGGGAAGGAAATCGGCCGTACCCTTTCAAAGGAACCATCCCGGCATTTGCCTGAAACGATTTAGGGAAATCACGGAAAACCTAAATCAGGATGGCCGGAGACGGGATTGAACCGTCGTCCTCCCGAATGCGAGAGATGTTAAGTCCCATAGTGCTCAGAGCCATGTTGAACAGAAGACAACCAAGTCGAATTAAAAACAAATTCCACAAACAAACGTGAAGAAGAATATAAGTAAAATTGCACGTCTCAAGTGCGTTGCGTACTCAGAGGTCAGTTCAAGCAATACCTTTCGTAACTCACTAACGAAGGATTTTTGAACCCATGTCCATATTACATTTTTGTAATTCTTTTGGTGTCGACAACAGATTGCTACATTTATGTATATCAATTAATAAACATTTTGTAGATGTTTCCTCGTCATTAACTATATCCTTTTCATCAAAATGCTCCAGTGTGTGTGTGTGTGTGTGTGTGTGTGTGTGTGCGTGTGTGTGTGTGTGTGTGTGTGTGTGTGTGTAATTCTTTAAAGTTAATGGATAATTAACCTGTAGCAGTAATACCACATTTATTATAACAACTAAACCATATCTAAAAATGAGACGACTACATAGGACTAAAGAAAGCACAACATGGGTTAAAAAATATTTTAAAATTCTAAGTCGGTCGTTAAAGCTGCTCTGAACTTCTACAGTGACTAAGACTCCTACAGCCAAAAGTAAATGATTAATAAGTAATTACTGGTAGAGCTTGTTTTTTCTGGGACTAATTTCTAGCAACGTTTCAGCATAATCGATTCCTCAGGTTGCCAGCCGTTTCTCACTATTTCTTTGTCATCAGTCTTCTATAGGTCTACTATGACCTCGTCTATTTTGTCGCCTCTTCATCTTAGAGTACCACTTAACAACCAAACCACAATTATTTGTTGGATATATTCCTGTTTTTGTCTTTTCTTACTGTGTTTGCTCTCTACGGAATCCTGTAGTCCAGTGATCGTCAATCTAAGGCCCAAGGGCCGCATGCGGCTGGAATCAGGTAATAGTACACCCCGCGGTTCTCAGCCTATTTTATAATAATATGCTTCTAGCAACTAGCAGCAGAATCCCAAAAAGGTCAAATAAAATTAAAAGTTAGTTAAGAGCGTATTTTTCTTGTTCAGTAACAGACAAAAATGTTTACAGAGACAGTAATATGTGCTTAATTTTAATTGATGTTGGTGAATTCGATCTTGAGCTTACATGAGGAGCTGAGTGGTACACTACGTGATCAAAAGTATCTGGATACCCCCAGAAACCTCTTTTTTTCATATTAGGTGCATTGTGCTGCCACCTACTGCCAGGTATTCCATATCACCGACCTCAGTAGTTATTAGAAATTGTGAGAGAGCAGAATGGGGCGCTCCGCAGAACTCACGGACCTCGAACGTGGTCGGGTGATTGGGTGTCACTTGTGTTATACGTCTGTATGCGAGATTTCCACACTCCTAAACATCCTTAGGTCCACTGTTTCTGATGTGATGGTGAAGTGAAAACGTGAAGAGGCACGTACAGCACAAAAGTGTACAGGCCGACCTCGTGTGTTGACTCACAGAGAACGCCGACAGTTGAAGAGGGTCGTAAGGTGCAATAGGCAGACATCTATCCAGACCATCACACAGCAATTCCAAACTGCATCAGGGTCCACTGAAAGTACTGTGACTGTTAGGCGGGAGGTGAGAAAACTTGGATTTCACGGTGGAGCAGCTGCTCATAGGCCACACATCACGTCGGTAAATGCCAAACGATGCCTCGCTTGGTGTAAGGAGCGTGAACACTGGACGATTGAACAGTGCGAAAACGTTGTGTGGAGTGACGAATCACGGTACACAATGTGGCAATCTGGTGGCAGGATGTGGGTATGGAGAATTGCCGGTGAACGCCATCTGCCAGTGTGTGTGGTGCCAACAGTAAAAATAAGGAGGCGGTGATGTAATGGTGTGGTCGTGTTTTTCATGGAGGGGGCTTGAACTCCTTGTTGTTTTACGTGGCACTGTCACAGCACAGGCCTACATTGATGTTTTAAGCACCTTGCTTCCCACTGTTGAAGAGCAATTCGAGGATGGCGATTGCATCTTTCAACACGATCGAGAACCTATTCATAATGCACGGCCTGAGGCGGAGTGGTAACACGACAATAACATCCCTGTAATGGACTGGGGTGCACAGAGTCCTGATATAAATTCTATAGAACCCCTTTGTGATGTTTTGAAACACCGACTTCGTGCCAGGTCTCACCGGCCGACATCGATACCTCTCCTCAGTATAGCACTCCGTGAAGAATGGGCTGCCATTCCCAAAGAAACCTTCCAGCACCTGATTGAAAGTATGCCTGTGGGAGTGTAAGCTGTCATCAAGGCTAAGGGTGGGCCAACACCATACTGAATTCCTGCATTACCGATGGAGGGCGCCAAGAACTAGTAAGTCATTTTCAGCCAGGTGTCCGGATACTTTTGAGGACTTAGTGTATGTAGCGTGGTCACAGCAGGGTTAACAAGAATGAGACTGGGAATATTTCATTACTGGTCTTCCAATGCTGCCAACTCACCCGCGCGCGCAGGTATCACCGCTCAACTGATCAGCTGTTGTGGTATAAATGGCAAATGGTAGTAACATGGATTCGTGAATGCGCGTTATATACGCGGTCATATTGAAATGTGGTACTTGTTTGTAACAAGTAATATGAAATCAAGGTTGTTGTAATACAATGCAATGAGTACAAGAAAAATGACATTCAAAACATTTAATAAACATTTGTCATCATGTCTCATACTGTAATTAGTGTTACTAATTAAATACCTTACTTGTTGTTGTTTTTGTTGTTGTAGTCTTCAATCCGAAGATGGTTTGATGCATCTCTCCACGTGTCTCACTTGTATAGAAATACATAAGCTTTTTTTCTTTTTTTTCAATAGCAATGTTTAGATAACGTCTATTGGCCTAAAATGCAGTTACTTGTTATTTATTTCAGTTTGATAGCTTCTTCTCTGGATTACTAATTCCGAAATAGCGTCCGATCTTGAAAAGTGGCCACACCACTTATCGGGAAAAGTGGTCGATTTGTTCACCTCAGTAAAAATACTACAGATCAGAATGACTTATACGTTCTTTTATAAACGCAAAGCTATCATCCGCCATTCTATCTAAAAAATGGTTCAAATGGCTCTGAGCACTATGGGACTTAACTGCTTAGGTCATCAGTCCCCTAGAACGTAGAACTACTTAAACCTAACTAACCTAAGGACAACACACACATCCATGCCCGAGGCAGGATTCGAACCTGCGACCGTAGCGGTCGCGCGGTTCCAGACTGTAGCGCCTAGAACCGCTCGGTCACTCCGGCCGGCGCCATACTGTCTCATTGTGACAATTTTGAATTGATAAAGTTGCACTATTTAAAGCCGACTTTGTTCTGTTATATTTGACATAATACAGAAGTTGGATCCATAGTGGTGTGCTGCAGTCCCTTGGTTTTCTTTCAGACAGTAAGGCGTGAAGATGCCCAGAAGCCGGCCGCGGTGGCTTATCGGTTCTAGGCGCTTCAGTCCGGAACCGCGCGACTGCTACGGTTGCAGGTTCGAATCCTGCCTCGGGTATAGATGTGTGTGATGTCCTTAGGTTAGTTAGGTTTAAGTAGTTCTAAGTTCTAGGGCACTGATGACCTCAGATATTAAGTCCCATAGTGCTCAGAGCCATTTTTGGATGCCCAGAAAACGTGCCCGGTAATCAGAACAATAAACATGGGATCCTGCTGTGATGGTATTAGCCACATTCCCCGCCTTGGTACGAAAAATTGATCTCTCTTTGAGCCTTCAGAAGAATACATGTAGTTCCAATATATTATTCACTTTTCACTTAAAATATTTGGTGTCGTACCTTACAATTTTTAGATTCAAAATGTTTAAGTGATAATCTTCTATAAGAAACCATAGTTTAAGAAAGCTGGCATTCCCTTTTAGTGGCCACTACACATACACACCCGCCCACCCACCTTCCGATGTGACCAGAGGTGTCGTTACCCTACAGTGTCAATATTGACTCTTAAGCAGAGAAGTTTGATAATCACTGCTATTGTCTGATGTCTGTCTTTGTGTCACTTCTGATTGTCCATTCCCCATATATTCCATTCCTCGACGATTCTGCGGGGAACTACTTCGTTCCTTATTAGTCTATTAAATTTTCAGCACTCTTCTATAACATCACATCTCAGACACTTCGATTCTCTTATTTTCCGGCTTTCCCCCACTCCATGACTCTCTTCCATACGGTGA
This sequence comes from Schistocerca nitens, assembly GCF_023898315.1. Lineage (NCBI taxonomy): Eukaryota > Metazoa > Arthropoda > Insecta > Orthoptera > Acrididae > Schistocerca > Schistocerca nitens. The sequence continues at coordinate 476,778,008 of NC_064614.1, read as the reverse complement.
CGTGCTCCAAACGTATATTCTCACACTCTTCTTCCCGAATTAAAGCATATTTTTGATTCCAGCAAGGGATGCTTTCTTCGCCTGTGCTAGATCTACATCATTCGTCATGTGATATTTTGCAACCAAACCAGCTGATTCCTTCACATGTCCTACGACGTGATTCTCAATTTTTATGTCAAGTTTATCGCTAATCTTATTTCTGCTACTCCTCAGTACTTTCGTCTTTCTTCGGTTTGATCTGAACCCATATTCTATGCTCACTGGAGCGTTCCTTCCATTCAGTAGGTTCAGTGTCACTGAGCACAGGAATGACATCAGCGAATCTTACCATTGATATCTTTTGAACTTGAATTTACCGATCCTGGACCTTCCTTATATTTCCGTTATTGGTTCTTCGTTGCACAGGTTTAGTAACAATTTTTAATCCTAGCACATGTCATATATTATCCGTCTTTCGCTATAACTATTTTTCTGAGAACTGCAAACATCTTTTTATAGGTCCACTAATTCTATGAAAGTCTATTGATTTTTCTATTGCCTTGCTTTCATTACTAAGTGTAATGTCAGAGTTGCCTCTGGATACTTGACCTTACCTAAGCCAAATTAATAGTCATCTAAAAGGAGTTCGTTCTTTTGTGTATTATTCTTGTCGGCAACTTTGGTGCACTGATTGTGCGATAGTTCTCTCATTTGCCTTGCTTTGCTCTCTTTGAGATTGTATGAATAATTATCTTCCGAAAGTTCGATGCTATATCTTCATTCTCATGGATTCAACACTTGCTCTAGCTAGTTTAGAAATCCCGAAGGACTTTTATCTGTTTATTCTGCCTTCTTTGATAGCATGTCTTCCAAAGTAGTGTCGAACGCTGACTGTAATACGTGCACACTATTTGATTTTAACACTTTGACCACAGAATGAGTGTTTCTACTTTAGTAGTTTCGCTAACGTATTTTAATATTTCATGTACGCTGGCACAAATAAAAACATGTATAAGTGTTGCACTTTTTCGTGTGGACTTATTACGGACGCCAACACATGTTACGTATCCCTCAATCTGATGTATTAAACATAACAATCTGGATGCATAACAATTTTTATTGGATGTAACTTGTGTCGAAGAGATCGACATTTAATAATTTCCGAATAGTGATATCTTTTTAATTCCAAAATAAAAAAACAACACAGAAAAATAAGTTCCTTTAACATATTTACTACAACTTTGGACCTATACATAAAATAAGACTTTTAGTGCTGGATCGCTCATAAGTTCCACATCAATACACATTTCTTCCTGTGCCACGTCGCAGAGGTCCTCAATATAGTTTTTCACCTATCCGCTCTCTGCTGTCGCTAATAAGATATTAATTTTAACGTAGTACGATCCATTTATCTTTCTTATGGTCGAAATAATTTATTCCGTTTTAGTTACTAACCAGTTCCCAAAAATTTTTCTTAAATAACCTCAGAATTCATAATAAACACAGGGTAAAAAACACACTATTTATCCAATGATTGAAACAAAATTTAGCTAGCATTAAACTTGTTACTTTAATGAAATATTATTAGATGGACCTGATTAAATAATTCATAATAGGATGGCGCTTACTTGCTATAGCATATTATGTTCGGCGCTGGCATCGCCATTTAGTAGTTTTCCGCCATACAACGACTTTAAACAGCACCTTTATTTAGCAATTCTTGTTGTTATGCGTCATTTATTTACGCTTAAAGTTGTAAATACATTTCAAATTATCCGATGAGCAGTGTTCTTGATTCATTGTTCCATTTTAAAGCAACGTGGTACTGCACTTACTGTAATATTACAGAAACGAACATTATATTTCTTTTACCCTCCGTCATAACCTCTACATATTCCGCGACTATTGGTTTATTTCCTAAACGGTTTCAAATACAACAGCTGTGCTGTTACCTCATTAGATTTATTAATTTTTTGATCCAAGGTCACAACGACGTAGGAGTTTGATGGTAATACAAGTGAAAGTCAATAGTATTTCAGGATAAAAACAGTCTTGGTTTCAAAGTTATTTAATAGTAATGACGCATTTCACCCTTTTGGGACTCCATCAAATTGTGTAAAAGTAGCTGTATACGTAACCTGTCAGCCATATAAAGTAGAAAATGGACATAACAGTAAGTAATATGTAATCCATCCGTCATAAAAACATATAAAACCCGAAATGGACCAAGAATACGCCAGTTAACTCCGCCATAGCAGTACAAAATAGGAATACGCTTACAAAAGTAAACACATTATGAGCCACACACAGCGCAATGTCCGTTTTCAATTTTGTACTGCTATGGCAGAATCAGCTGTTGTGCTCAAAGTTCACTTAGCATTTTATGTGCTTTAATGACGGGTGGATTACACATCCAGCTACTGTTGCGTCCATTTTCCATTTTATATGGATGTTTGACGGATGGGTCATATACCAAGCGACTTTTATATACTCTGATGATGCCCCAAAATAGTAAAACACGTCACTGATATTACGTAACTTCGCAACCAAGACTATTTTTATTCTGAAGTAATCCGGAACTGGTTGCTGTAGCACCTTGTCACAATGGAATGGAAAATTTTCACACGAAAATCAGTAGATAAAAATATACATACACACAGAACATATATGCTTTATGGGAATAGGACAGATGGTTCACAAATTTGTTTGTCTAACAATTATCTTGAGTTACACGGTATTAGTGAGCAATATTGGTATAATACTTCATAGTGAAGCAGTATTTGAATCTACATCTACATCTACATCCATACTCCACAAGCCACGTGACGGTGTGTGGCGGAGGGCACCTTAAGTACCTCTATCAGTTCTCCCTTCTATTCCAGTCTCGTACTGTTCGTGGAAAGAAAGATTGTCGGTATGCTTCTTTGTGGGCTCTAATCTCTCTGATTTTATCCTCATGGTCTCTTCGCGAGATATACGTAGGAGGGAGCAATATACTGCTTTACTCCTCGATGAATGTATGTTCCCGAAACTTCAACAAAAGCCCGTACCGAGCTACTGAGCGTCTCTTTGCAGAGTCTTCCACTGGAGTTTATCTATCATCTCCGTAACGCTTTCGGGATTACTAAATGATCCTGTAACGAAGCGCGCTGCTCTCCGTTGGATCTTCTCTATCTCTTCCATCAACCCTATCTGGGACAGATCCCACACGGGTGAGCAGTAGTCAAGCAGTGGGTGAACACGTTTACTGTAACCTACTTCCTTTGTTTTCGGACTGCATTTCCATAGGATCCTTCCAATGAATCTCAGTCTGGCATCTGCTTTACCGACGATTAATTTTATATGGTCGTTCCATTTTAAATCACTCCTAATGCCTACTCCCAGATAGTTTATGGAATTAACTGCTTCCAGTTGCTGACCTGCTATATTGTAGCTAAATGATAAAGGATCTTTCTTTCTGTGTATTCGCAGCACATTACACTTGTCTACATTGAGATTCAATTGCCATTCCCTGCACCATGCGTCAATTCGTTGCAGATCCTGCTGCAATTGTTACAACCTCTCCATACAATACAGCATCATACGCAAAAAGCCTCACTGAACTTCCGATGTTATCCACAATGTCATTTATATATATTGTGAATGGCAACGGTCCTACGACACTCCACTGCGGCACACCTGAAATCACTCTTACTTCGGAAGACTTCTCTCCATTGAGAATGACATGCTGCGTTCTGTTATCTAGGAACTCTTCAATCCAGTCACACAATCGGTCTGATAGTCCATATGCTCTTACTTTGTTCATTAAACGACTGTGGGGAACTGTATCCAAAACCTTGCGGAAGTCAAGAAACACGGCATCGTTGGTCCCTTAAGCATTTATTTACATAAAACATCATCAACTTCCTAAACATAAGATAGAACAATAAAAAACCATTTTTTCTGTATATCTTAATCAAGGATGAAGCGAGAAAGACCCTAACTCACTTGCTAAAAAGATAGAATGTAAGACCAATATAAAGTGTTACACTTTGTGAAATAATAGGAGAACAACAACAACATCTGGTAAATATTGGGTACGTTCGTAGTAGATGAGAAACTTCTCAAGTGGTCAGGTTGGCTGCAATAGGCCAGTGAGAATGCGGTCTCGGTTAGCGCATTTTGAAACGTGAGTCGTAAACGCTAGTGTTGGCTGTATTTGGTACAGAGAAACCACTGTAGCTGCGCTGTGATGTTGTGTGCGTTGCTGGCAGACGGGTACACCGAGGAGGACCTGCGGCTGTCGTGGAGCAACCGTGACGAGGTGCACTTCGTGAAGCAGCACAGCTCCGCCGGGCTGTTCTCCATCGCCAGCCTGCAGGCCGCCAACTGCACCGCCAGGGCGCGCGGAGGTGAGTCAGCGTCCACTCCACTGTTCTGCTCTGGGGTGGCCGTCGTTTGCAGCATCGCCTGACTTACATCCCATTTTTAACCAGCCAAAATGTATACAGGGATTATTAACGGCTACAACTGTCTAATGCATAGCGACACATCGGTAAGAGTTCCAGACAATGTGAAACAAAGTTGGATTTTTTAATAAACTTTATAACTAGTACCATGGACAACATCGAAGTGATTATCGATTTGACGCCGCGCATGCTGAAGTACACTATATGATCTAAAGTATCCGAATGCCACTACGCAGTGCGGAATTGACAACTACAGCCATGCTCAAAAATTAAGGACAATGTTGATACATGGTGAAACAACGCTCTAGTGGGCTATTTGCTGTTTTAAAACACCTCGGGGTATGACCATGCGGTGCATTTGACCTGCGGTCGTCGCACGGTGGCGCTGGCAACAGTCCACATGCGCAGAGGTGTGTTCGTGCATGTCAGAATACGGTGCAGCGAGTAAGTGTGCACACGTTTTCAGACGTTCTAATAGTGACCGTGTGTTGAAAATGGCTCAGACATATTGATAACGTTATGAGGGGTAGAATACTAAGGCGACTGGAGGCTGGTGAAACACAGCAGGTCGTAGCACGAGCCCTCCGTGCGCCACAAAGTGTGATCTCAGGATTATGGCAATGATTCCAGCAGCCAGGAATCGTTTGCAGGCGCTATAGTACGGGACATCCCCAGTGTACAACACCACAAATGGTTCAAATGGCTCTGAGCACTATGCGACTTTACTTCTGAGGTCATCAGTCGCCTAGAACTTAGAACTAATTAAACCTAACTAACCTAAGGGCATCACACACATCCATGCCCGTACAACACCACAAGAACACTGATATCTTACCATCAGTGCCCGCAGACGGCCACGGAGTACTGCAGGTAGCCTTGCTCGGCACCTTACCGCAGCCACTGGAACAGTTGTCTCGGGACACACAGTCTACAGACGACTGAACAGACATGGTTTATTCTTCCGGAGACCTGCAAGGTGCATTCCACTGATCCCTGGTCACAGGAGAACCCGTAAGGCCTGATGTCAAAAACACAGTACATGGTCACTGGAACAATGGTCCTAGGTTATGTTCACGGACGAGTCTAGGTATAGTCTGAACAGTGATTCTCGCCGGGTTTTCATCTGGCGTGAACCAGGAACCAGATACCAACCCCTCAATGTCCTTGAAAGGAACCTGTATGGAGGTCGTGGTTTGATTGTGTGGAGTGTAATTATGATTGGAACACGTACACCCCTGCATGTCTTTGACAGTGAAACTGTAACGGGTCAGGTGTACTGGGACGTCATTTTGCACCAGTATGTCCGCCTTTTCAGGGGTGCAGTGGGTCCCACCTTTCTCCTGATGGATGATAACCCACGGCCCCATCGAGCTGCGATCGTGGAGGAGCACCTCGAAATAGAAGATATCAGGCGAATGGAGTGACCTGCCTGTTCTCCAGACGTAAACCCCCTCGAGCACGTCTGGGATGCTCTCGGTCGACATATCGCTGCAAGTCTTCAAACCCCTAGGACAGTTCAGGAGCTCCGACAGGCACTGGAGCAAGAATGGGAGGCTATACCCCAGCAGCTGCCCGACCACCTGATCCAGAGTATGCCAACCCGTTGTGCGGCCTGTGTACGTGTGCATGGTGATCAAATGCCATATTGATGTCGGGGTGCCGGCCGGAGTGGCAGAGCGGTTCTAGACGCTGCAGTCTGGAACCGCGAGGCCGCTGCGGTCGCAGGTTCGAATCCTGCCTCGGGCATGGAAGTGTGTGATGTCCTTAGGTTAGTTAGGTTTAAGTAGTTCTAAGTTCTAGGGGACTGATGACCGCAGAAGTTAAGTCCCATAGTGCTCAGAGCCATTTGAACCATTTTTGACGTCGGGTTACATGCGCAGGAAATAGTGGCGTTTTGTAGCACATGTGTTTCGGGACTGTTTTCTCAACTTATCACCAATACCGTGGACTTACAAAACTGTGTCGTGTGTGTTCCCTGTGTGCCTATGCTATTACCGCCAGTTTTCTGTAGTGCCACGTTGTGTGGCACCACATTCTGCAGTTATCCTCAGTTTATGAGCATGAGTGTACATGCCACGAGATGCGGGCGAGCAAAGGACGCGGGTAGTATTATTCTCAGTGGAAAAGCAGTGACAGCAGAATAGGTCGGTCAGGACAGCTCAGTGACTTCGAACGTGGACTAGTCATTGGAAGTCACTTGAGTAAGAAATCATTCGAGTAAGAAATCCGTCAGGGACTTTTCAACTCTTCTAAAGCTGACCTAGTCGACCGTTGGTGATTTTACTATGAAATGGAAACGCAAGGGAACAACCACAGCCAAAACAAGACCGGGCAGACTTAACGTACTGACGGGGACGCCGAACATCGCAGAGGGAGGTTGTAAAACATCGCGTGAAAAGAGCGGAAGCAGTTAATCGTGAGTTCCAAAGTGCTGCCAGCAGTCCAAACACCACAGTGACTGTTCAATGGGCTAGCTTTTCCTCATAAGCTATATATCTCTCTACTCAGTGCTAAGTGGGTAGCGACACTTGAAGTGGTGTAAAGAGTAACGGCACTGTAGAGTGAATGCCTGGAAAGAGTGATTTGCGCTGATGACTTACGCTGTACCCTCCTACAGTCCGATGGAAGGGTTTAGGTTTGACAACTGCCTGGATAATGTTGCTTTCCCCACATGCAGTGCCAACAATTAAGGACGCAGGAGGTGGCGTTACGGTGTGAGGGTGATTCCGGCGGGTAGGCTGAGGTGCCCTTATTTCACTTAGGAAAACGCTTTTTGCGGAAGGAATGAACAGTTTAAAACACTGTGTATTGCGTACAGTAGGGGAACAGTTCGCACGCGATGATCATGACAGTGCAGCCGGTCGTAAAGTAGCATCCGTGACGAAATGGTTTGTAGACAATAACAGTGCTGAAATGTTCTGGTGTGCCCAGAGTGCCAACCCGAACCCAATGGAACACCTCTGGGAAGAGTTAGAACGTCGGCTTCGCTCCCTAACGTAGTATCCAACATCATTGCCTTCTCTTGTTTCGGCTCTTAAGTAAGAATGGACCGTCATTCTCCACAGACATGCGGACACCTCTCTTAAAGTGTCCACAGCAGAGTTTAAGGCGTCATAAAGATGAAGGTTGGACACCCCCCATATAAATGTCAACTAATGGACCTCCGGATAAGATAGTGCATACGCGGAGCCACCATCACGAACATATTAAGCTTCCTTTTCACGATCACGTTTTACGACCTTGTTGTCCGCAATAGTGTTGTCGTCAACATTACTTCAAAGTAACAGCAATATACGGCAGTATTTCGGTATTTCTCGGCACTATTGCTGCTGGAGAAAAGCGTTGCTGGTAATTGCTAAGGTATAGTCGGGGAGTGGGTGCTGTTGTACACCAAGGACGGACATACACTCCTGGAAATTGAAATAAGAACACCGTGAATTCATTGTCCCAGGAAGGGGAAACTTTATTGACACATTCCTGGGGTCAGATACATCACATGATCACACTGACAGAACCACAGGCACATATACACAAGCAACAGAGCATGCACAATGTCGGCACTAGTACAGTGTATATCCACCTTTCGCAGCAATGCAGGCTGCTATTCTCCCATGGAGACGATCGTAGAGATGCTGGATGTAGTCCTGTGGAACGGCTTGCCATGCCATTTCCACCTGGCGCCTCAGTTGGACCAGCGTTCGTGCTGGACGTGCAGACCGCGTGAGACGACGCTTCATCCAGTCCCAAACATGCTCAATGGGGGACAGATCCGGAGATCTTGCTGGCCAGGGTAGTTGACTTACACCTTCTAGAGCACGTTGGGTGGCACGGGATACATGCGGACGTGCATTGTCCTGTTGGAACAGCAAGTTCCCTTGCCGGTCTAGGAATGGTAGAACGGTGGGTTCGATGACGGTTTTGATGTACCGTGCACTATTCAGTGTCCCCTCGACGATCACCAGTGGTGTACGGCCAGTGTAGGAGATCGCTCCCCACACCATGATGCCGGGTGTTGGCCCTGTGTGCCTCGGTCGTATGCAGTCCTGATTGTGGCGCTCACCTGCACGGCGCCAAACACGCATACGACCATCATTGGCACCAACGCAGAAGCGACTCTCATCGCTGAAGACGACACGTCTCCATTCGTCCCTCCATTCACGCCTGTCGCGACACCACTGGAGGCGGGCTGCACGATGTTGGGGCGTGAGCGGAAGACGGCCTAACGGTGTGCGGGACCGTAGCCCAGCTTCATGGAGACGGTTGCGAATGGTCCTCGCCGATACCCCAGGAGCAACAGTGTCCCTAATTTGCTGGGAAGTGGCGGTGCGGTCCCCTACGGCACTGCATTGGATCCTACGGTCTTGGCGTGCATCCGTGCGTCGCTGCGGTCCGGTCCCAGGTCGACGGGCACGTGCACCTTCCGCCGACCACTGGCGACAACATCGATGTACTGTGGAGACCTCACGCCCCACGTGTTGAGCAATTCGGCGGTACGTCCACCCGGCCTCCCGCATGCCCACTATACGCCCTCGCTCAAAGTCCGTCAACTGCACATACGGTTCACGTCCACGCTGTCGCGGCATGCTACCAGTGTTAAAGACTGCGATGGAGCTCCGTATGCCACGGCAAACTGGCTGACACTGACGGCGGTGGTGCACAAATGCTGCGCAGCTAGCGCCATTCGACGGCCAACACCGCGGGTCCTGGTGTGTCCGCTGTGCCGTGCGTGTGGTCATTGCTTGTACAGCCCTCTCGCAGTGTCCGGAGCAAGTATGGTGGGTCTGACACACCGGTGTCAATGTGTTCTTTTTTCCATTTCCAGGAGTGTATTTCGTGTCGCCGTGCCATATTTATCAGTGTCCTTGTCTGTATATGCTCCCCTCTCATTCTCATTACTGTGTCCCATTTCTGAGTGGTGAAACAACATTATTTCGACACTGCAGTGACTTGTTGCTCACAAGTAAGATGCACTGCGGCAATTACAGCCGTTATGAAATCCATGAAATGTATTCGCAGCTGCGAATATGGACAACCGTCAGCTGTATAATGGGATGACGACGTGAAACTGTGTGCTGGCCCGGGCCTCCAATCCGGATATCCCGCTTATCGCGAGCGGTAGTGTTACCATTAGGCTATCCGAGCACGCTTCACGGCCAGTCCCAAACTTTCATATGTCGTCATCTATGTGTCTACAACGGGCACTCGTACATCTACTATGTAGATATACAGGGAAAATATATTAGTTGAAAGTGCCCGGTGTCGGGGGATAAGTTGGAAGTTTGAAGTTAGGGCGTGGCTATGAAACGTGCTTGGATAGCCTAATGGTAAAGCCACCGCTCGGGTTCGATTCCCGGTACACCAGAAATTTTCACTGTATTCCCTTATACAACTGATGGTTGTCCATATTCTCAACTGCGAATACATTTCCTATACAGGGTGTTACAAAAAGGTACGGCCAAACTTTCAGGAAACATTCCTCGCACACAAATAAAGAAAAGATGTTATGTGGACATGTGTCCGCAAACGCTTAATTTCCACGTTAGAGCTCATTTTACTTTCGTCAGTATGTACTGTACTTCCTCGATTCACCGCCAGTTGGCGGTAAATTTTCCAATCAACATGTGTGGGCTGGCGAGAATCCGCACGCAATTGTGCAATCACGTCATCAACAGATTTTCTGTGAACGTTTGGGCAGGCATTGTTGGTGATGTCTTGATTGGGCCCCATGTTCTTCCACCTACGCTCAATGGAGCACGTAATCATGATTTCATACAGGATACTCTACGTGTGCTGCTAGAACATGTGCGTTTACAAGTACGACACAACATGTGGTTCATGCACGATGGAGCTCCTGCACATTTCAGTCGGAGTGTTCGTACGCTTCTCAACATCAGATTCGGTGACCGATGGATTGGCAGAGGCGGGCCAATTCCATGGCCTCCACGCTTTCCTGACCTCAACTCTCTTGACTTTCATTTATGGGGGCATACGAAAGCTCTTGTCTACGCAACCCCCGTACCAAATGTAGAGACTCTTCGCGCTCGTATTGTGGACGGCTGTGATACAATACGCCATTCTCCAGGGCTGCATCAGCGCATCAGGGACCCATGCCAACGAGAGTGGATACATGTATCCTCGCTAACGGGGAACATTTTGAACATATCCTGTAGCAAAGTGATTGAAATCACGCTGGTACGTTCTAATGGGTTCAAATGGCTCTGAGCACTATGGGACTCAACTGCTGAGGTCATTAGTCCCCTAGAACTTAGAATTAGTTAAACCTAACTAACCTAAGGACATCACAAACATCCATGCCCGAGGCAGGATTCGAACCTGCGACCGTAGCGGTCGCGCGGTTCCAGACTGCAGCACCTTTAACCGCACGGCCACTTCGGCCGGCTGGTACGTTCTGTTGCTGTGTGTTTCCATTCGATGATTAATGTTATTTGAAGAGAAGTAATAAAATGAGCTCTAACTTGGAAAGTAAGCTTTTCCGGACACATGTCCACATAACATATTTTCTTTCTTTGTGTGAGAGGAATGTTTCCTGAAAGTTTGGCCGTACCTTTTTGTAACACCCTGTATAGCTAACATTATTTCCCCTCAGCTCGAAATTTGGCTTATGTGGAGCCCATCTATTTATCCGACGTCTATGAAAATCCAGAAGTGATCAAGCGACAGAAACATGAAATTCATGAATATTATTTGCACATCTGTGGCAGGAGCTTAGGAACGTCGAAAGTAATGCATACAAAGACCGTAATTTTAAAAAGGGCATCCTCGCTGCCACCATCGTAGCAGAGAATCTGCAGTGGTGAGCCGTAATTTTATTCTACATACCTTTTTAAGACTTCTAAACATTCTTCAGCCCTATCACTTGTGCTTTCGTGGTCCATGCTCTTCAACTCGTCAGCTGTCCTTTTGCTGATTACGATCTTTGTATACATTACTTTTCTCATCCCATAACACTGGTCGTAGATGTATTGCATTTACAAAAATCATTCTCTTACTGTACGGGTGAATCACAACAAAATATTGACATAAAATTTTGATTTTTATAGAAAATTAATTAATTCCTTCAACCCTTCCTCTAACGCGAAATTTGTCTTAGTTGCCAACAGCTACTATACCAAAAAGCTTTTAACTTTTAACTGGTTTTCGATCACATTTCCTGTTAATTTGATTTCACTTACCGATAATTTCTGTGTGGCAGAGCAACAATGCAACTCATAGATTATCAGCTACAGTGCTGAGTAGGTTTCCCAGATTGCAACACTTCTAAATTTGAAGAGAACATTTGTACCGAGATACGCGATCATGTTGTACATTGGGACGGTGCTTCACATACAAACATGTGGAAAAACGTTACTTTTCCGGGGTAATTTCTGTAAGTTCGGAAAAGACTGAGGATCAAAAATATCATTTCAAATGGTTCAAATGGCTCTGAGCACTATGGGACTCAACTGCTGTGGTCATAAGTCCCCTAGAACTTAGAACTACTTAAACCTAACTAACCTAAGGACAGCACACAACACCCAGCCATCACGAGGCAGAGAAAATCCCTGACCCCGCCGGGAATCGAACCCGGGAACCCGGGCGTGGGAAGCGAGAACGCTACCGCACGACCACGAGATGCGGGCTATCATTTCAAAATGGAATAAAAATATATATAAAACTTCTACTACAGGGCTGGCTAGAGGCAAAAGTTTGTGAAGGGTTCCAAGGTACAACACGTTCGCCTAAATCAGTCTTCTGTGTGAACCAGCAGTAGCCAAAACCCTCAGAATTTCCGTCAGTCTGCTTGTGAGCTGGCATACAGTCTTGCCTATTGGTATTGTTCTTATGAGTTCTTGGGTCAATTCATTTTACGGTCTACTCTTCACTGTATTTTCGCATTCCACAAGATGTATGTATTCAGCATCAGTTCTCGAGTTGAAGATTCGGAAGCAGTTCACGTTCTTAAAAAAGAACGCACCCACAATGCCCGTGGTCTCTTTTTCTTGCTAAGTTTTCAACTAGCGAAAGACAGAAGCAGGAGAGCCGCACTCGCTTGTAGTTGTTCGCTTTCGCGGCCCGCGTTAATACTTCTGGCCCGGAAATGTATTGCCGCAAACATTGCCGGGCTATTGTAAGCGGCAGTTTTACCGAACATATAGCTGCAACCCATCTGGTCGGGATTGTTGCCGAGCAATAGTTGTTGTTGTGGTCTTCAGTCCTGAGACTGGTTTAATGCAGCTCTCCATGCTACTCTATCCTGTGCAAGCCGCTCCATCTCCCAGTACCTACTGCAGCCTACATCCTTCTGAATCTGCTTAGTGTATTCATCTCTTGGTCTCCCTCTGGGATTTTTACCCTCCACGCTGCCCTCCAGTACTAAATTGGTGATCCCTTGATGCCTCAGAACATGTCCTACCAACCGGTCCCTTCTTCTTGTCAAGTTGTGGCACAAACTCCTATTCTCCCCAATTCTATTCAATACCTCCTCATTAGTTATGTGATCTACCCATCTAATCTTCAGCATTCTTCTGTAGCACCACATTTCGAAAGCTTCTATTCTCTTCTTGTCTAAACTATTTATTGTCCACGTCTCACTTCCATACATGGCTACACTCCATACAAATACTTTCAGAAACGACTTCCTGACATTTAAATCTGTACTCGATGTTAACAAATTTTTCTTCTTCAGAAACGCTTTCCTTGCCATTGCCAGTCTACATTTTATATCCTCTCTACTTCGACCATCATCAGTTATTTTGCTCTCCAAATAGCAAAACTCCTTTACTACTTTAAGTGTCTCAGTTCCTAATCTAATTCCCTCAGCATCACCCGACTTAATTCGACTACATTCCATTATCCTCGTTTTGCTTTTGTTGATGTTCATCTTATACCCTCCTTTCAAGACACTGTCCATTTCGTTCAACTGCTCTTCCAAGTCCTTACAATGTCAACGGCGAACCTCAAAGTTTTTATTTCTTCTCCATGGATTTTAATACCTACTCCGAACTTTTCTTTTGTTTCCTTTACTGCTTGCTCAATATACAGATTGAATTACATCGGGGACAGGCTACAACCCTGTCTCACTTCCTTCCCAACCGCTGCTGCCCTTTCGTACCCCTCGACTCTTACAACTGCCATCTGCTTTCTGTACAAATTGTAAATAGCCTTTCGCTGACTGTATTTTACTCCTGCCACCTTCAGAATTTGAAAGAGAGTATGCCAATCAACATTGTCAAAGGCTTTCTCTATATACACAAATGCTAGAAACGTAGGTGTGCCTTTCCTCAATCTTTCTTCTAAGATAAGTCGTAGGGTCAGTATTGCGTCACGTGTTCCAACATTTCTACGGAATCCAAACTGATCTTCCCCGAGGTCGGCTTCTATCAGTTTTTCCATTCGTCTGTAAAGAATTCGCGTTAGTATTTTGCAGCTGTGACTTATTAAACTGATAGTTCGGCAATTTTCACATCTGTCAACACCTGCTTTCTTTGGGATTGGAATTATTATATCCTTCTTGAAGACTGAGGATATTTCGCCTGTCTCATACATCTTGCTCACCAGATGGTAGAGTTTTGTCAGGACTGGCTCTCCCAAGGCCGTCAGTAGTTCTAATGGAATGTTGTCTACTCCGGGTACCTTGTTTCGACTCAGGTCTTTCAGTGCTCTGTAAAAGTCTTCACGCAGTATCATATCTCCCATTTCATCTTCATCTACATCGACTTCCATTTCCATAATATTGTACTCAAGTACATCGCCCTTGTATAGATCTTCTATAGTGACGGCCTATATTCTCGAGAACGAGCAAATTTTTTGATCCTTGTAAATGTACCATCCCAAATACCCAATTGGAGCCCTCGAATTGTTTTGGACACATACGAAAGGTCTTTCACAAAACTCCACACACACACATATATATATATATATATATATATATATATATATATATATATATATATATATATATATATATATATCATGAGTGTCAGGTTCGGAGATCTAGGTGACAAACAGTGGATCGCAATGTCTTCATGTCATGTACGTCCTATATAACCATTGCGACAGCTGTGATTCACTGTGCTTACGCGGTGATTGTACTTCTGAACTTTCTTTGAGATTCTCTGTAATTCTTATCGATGTGTCGCTATGTATCAAATACTTATATTCATTCTAAACTGACCTTCGTAACGTAGATCCCTCGAATAAAAGGCTTTGTCCAGCGGTTGTAAGAAAGCACAACTCATAGCCGCCTGCAATAAGGGCAGCAGAAGAGACCCATAGAACCAAAGTCCATCAGTCTTACAATCCTAGACCATATTTTGGCCTCAAATTAAATAGGACAGATAAAAAATTGCGGTCTGCATGAAACGACAGTGGTAGGAACAGCTGAATCACCCTCTAAGCAAGAGAATTCAAAGTCCTCCTGTTTGTGCAAAGTGACATCTGCTCGTAAGAGAGTACTCAGTTCCGTAAATGCAGTACTTTGAGGTTTTGACTGGAGAGCGGCGGAGCGCTGAGTGTCCGTGTCCTGTAGAAACCTCTTCAAAGAACTGGGTATATTAACTACTGCCTCTCAGTATATTTACTCCTTAATGAAATTTGTCATAAGTAATATACCTCTTTTTCCAACAAACAGCTCAGTTCATTCATACAATACCAGGAACAAAATTGATCTGCACAAGGTCTTAAAAGCACTTACTTTAGTTCAAAAAGGGGTCCACTACTCAGGAACACTCATCTTCAATAATTTGCCAGCATACATAAAAAATTTTGTTACAAAAAAAGTTCAGTTTAAAAGGAGTCTGAAAAACTTACTAGTGGCCAACTCCTCCTACTCCACTGACGAATTTTTTAATAGAAACAAATGATGTACTGTATATATTCATACTAATAGTACTGTTATTTGAGCTTGAAAAAAAATCGACATGTTCCACATCCACGAGGATCTCCTCACCACCGATCTATGGAACGAAAAACTAATCTAATATAATCTCTAATCTGTGCGCAGCGGCGACGAGCTGCTTGCGGGCGGTGGTGCGGCTGTGGCGGGACCCGCGGCCGGCACTGCTGCGCGCCTACCTGCCGAGCGCGCTGCTGGTGGCGACGTCGTGGGCCGCCTTCTGGATGCGCCGGCGCTGGGGCCGCGTCGCCGCCGCCGCCCTCGCCGCCGCCGGTGTCGCCTACGTGACGTCGCCGCCGCTGGCCGCGCTGCCGCCGCTGCCCTACTCGCCCTCGCTGCGGCTCTGGCGCGACGCCTGCCTCGGCTTCCTCGCCTGCGCCGTCCTCCAGGTGCGCAGCGGGCGCCTCCCTGCAGTCGCAGGCGTGGTCTTGTACCTCCCCACTGTGCGGCTTGTGCCGTGTCTGTTCTACACTACTGGCTATTAAAATTGCTACACCACGAAGATGAAGTGCTACAGACGCGAAATTTAACCGATAGGAAGAGGATGCTGTGATATGCAAATGATTAGCTTTTCAGAGCATTCACACAAGATTGGCGCCGGTGGCGACACCTACAACGTGCTGACATGAGGAAAGTTTCCAACCGATTTCTCATACACAAACAGCAGTTGGCAGGCGTTGCCTGGTGAAACGTTGTTGTGATGCCTCGTGTAAGGAGGAGAAATGCGTAACATCACGTTTCCGACTTTGATAAAGGTCGGATTGTAGCCTATCGCGATTGCAGTTCATCGTATCGCGAGATTACTGCTCGCTTTGGTCGAGATCCAATGACTGTTAGCAGAATATGGAATCGGTGGGTTCAGGAGTGTAACACGGGACGCCGTGATGGATCCCAACGGCCTCGTATCACTAGCAGTCGAGATGACAGCCATCTTATCCGTATGGCTGTAACGGATCGTGCAGCCACGTCTCGATCCCTGAGTCAACACATGGGGACGTTTGCAAGACAACAACCATCTGCACGAACAGTTCGACGACGTTTGCAGCAGCGTGGACTACCAGGTCGGAGAGCATGGCTACGGTTACCCTTGACGCTGCATCACAGACAGGAGCGCCTGCGATGGTGTACTCGACGACGAACCTGGGTGCACGAATGGCAAAACGTCATTTTTTCGAATGAATCCAGATTCTCTTTACAGCATCATGATGGTCGCATCCGTGTTTGCCGTCATCGCGGTGAACGCACATTGCAAACTTGTATTCGTCATCGCCATACTGGCATATCACCCGGCGTGATGGTATGGGGTGCCATTGGTTACACGTCTCGGTCACCTCTTGTTTGCATTGATGGCACTTTGAACAGTTGACGTTACATTTCAGATGTGTTACAACCCGTGGCTCTACCCTTCATTCGATCCCTCCGATACCCTACATTTCAACAGGATAATGCACGACCGCGTGTTGCAGGTCCTGTACGGGCCTTTCTGGATACAGAAAATGTTCGACTCCTGCCCTGGCCAGCACATTCTCCAGATCTCTCACCAACTGAAAACGTCTGGTCAATGGCGGCCGAGCAACTGGCTCGTCACAATACGCCAGTCACTACTCTTGATGAACTGTGGTATCGTGTTGAAGCTGCATGGCCAGCTGTACCTGTACACTCCATCCGAGCTCTGTTTGACTCAATGCCCAGGCGTATCAAGGCCGTTATTACGGCCTGAGGAGGTTGTTCTGGGTACTGATTTCTCAGGATCTATGCAGCCAAATTGCGTGAAAATGTAATCACATGTCAGTTCTAGTATATTTGTCCAATGAATAGCCGTTTATCATCTGCATTTCTTCTTGGTGTAGCAATTTCAATGGCCAGTAGTGTAGTTCCTTTCACAACCACGGTCCGTGCAGTGTGGCAACATGTGCACAGAGCTGGCAAAAGGTACGGATACCTCCCAATATCGTGTCTGACCTCCTTTTGCCCGACGTACTACAGCAACTCGACGTGGCATGCATTCAACAAGTCATTCGAAGTCACCTAGAGAAATTCTGAGCCACGCTGTCTCTATAGACGTCCATAATTGCGAAACTATAGCCAGTGCAGGATTTTGTGCAAGAAATGGCGCCTTGATTATTCCCCGCAGATGTTCGATGAGATTCATGTCGGACGATCTGGGTGGCCAAATCATTTATCCGGATTGTCCAGAATGTTCCTCAGACCAATCGAGAATAATTGTGATCCGATGACATCCTCGTTTGGGAACATGAAATCCATGAGTGCAAATCGTCTCCAAGTGGCCGAACATAATCATCTGCAGCCATAACTATCTCCGGTTCATTTGGACCAGAGGCCCGAGTCCATTCCATCTAAACACAGCCCACACCATTATGGAGCCACTAGCAGCTTGCAGTGCCTTGTTAACAACTTGGGTCCTTGCCTTCGTGCGGTCCGCTCCACAGTTGAGCCCTACCATCAGCTCTTACCAACTGAAGTCGAGTCTCATCTGACCAGGCTGGGTTTTCCAGTCGTCTGGCGTGCAACCGATATGGTGACGACCCCAAGAGAGGCGCTGCAGGCGATGTGGCGTTAGCAAAGGCACACGGCCACGCGGTGTAGCCGATCGGTCAGGGGCGCCTTGTCACGGTCCACGCACCTCCACCCGTCGGAGGTTCGAGTCCTCCCTCCGGCATGGGTGTGATTGTTGTCCTTAGCGTAAGTTAGTTTAAGTTAGATTAAGTAGTGTGTAAGCTTAAGGGACCGATGACCTCAGCAATTTGCTCTCATAAGACCTTACCACAAATTTCCATATTTCCAAAAGGCACTCGCATTGGTCGATTGCTGCCATATAGCCCGTTAAGGCCAAATTTCACCGCACCGACCTAACGAAAACCCTCGTCGCAAGTCCCACATTGATATCTGCGGTTATTTCATGCATTAATGCTTGTCTATTAACACTGCCAACTCTACGCAAACGCCGCTGCTCTCGGTCGTTATGCGAAGGCCGTTGTCCACTGCGTTGTCAATCGTGAGAGGTAATCCTAGAACTTTGGTACTCTCGGAACAATCTTGACACTATGAATCTCGGAATATTGAATTCCGTAAAGATTTACGAAATGGAATGGACCGTTCGTCTAGCTCCAGCTACCATTCCGCGTTAAAAGTCTATTAATTCCCGTCGTGTAGCCATAATTACATCGGTAACCTTTTCAAACTAATCACCTGCGCACAAATGAAGCTCCGCCAGTGCACTGCCCTTTTATAGATTGTGTATGGGATACTTGCGCCATCTGCATATGTGTATGTCACTATCCCATGACTTCTGTCACCTCAGTACATGTAACACCGGGGAGGCAGCCGAGGAATTGCGGAAATGTTAGCAGGGCCACCCGTGTTTGAATAGCACTGAAACCGAGGCTGGACATTTCCAGATATTAGGAAAGCAGTAGGAAAAGTAGAAACAAAGTGACAAAGTAATCTGCGAACACGTTGGTGCAGTACAATTAAGGGGTCATAGAGTGTGAGTGGCAGTCAGTAGTAGTGAGTTAATAGCCATCGAAGCCATCGAAGCACAGACGCAGTCGTACACTGAATGAGTTCCATATTTCCTCCTAAACTACTGGACCGATATGAGCCAAACGCCGTGCACATATCCCTTGCTGTCAGGTAATAATCGCTGTCTGGGTAAGAACCACCTACCTATCATAGTTCAAAAGATGTGATGTCATAAGCAATGAGATGCGTAAAAAAATACCACATCATGCATGCCATTTACATTCATTACTTCTGCGCTACTAGCAACTCTATTTGCGCTAAACGCATTTACAAAATTATATATGGTACCACACACAGTCTGCGATATATGACACCATAAACACTGTTATGCGTGAAAAACTCCCGCATTGTACACGACCTTTAAATTTATTACTTTTTTGCAACTAATTCGATTCGAAACATACTTCGCAAACCGTATCCACATAAGCCGCTGAATGTACCGACACAAATATACTATTGTACAGCACATAGCTCAAGAGATATGATGGTGTAAACAGTGAGATGCCTGAAAAACGCCGCATTATGCATTAAGTTTTAATATATTCATTCTTTGCTACTAAGACACTCCTACAGTCAAGTCAACTTACGGAAAGCCCTGCCACCGGGCAGCGTTTTATGACAGCTTCCTACTGCGAAGCATAAACGGAGGGACAACTGGAGAATGGGATACAAGCCGTTGGCTTTGACCAATGACATCAGAAGTTAGCAGAGATGATGTATTGCACGTATCTAATAGCAAAGACGAACGTTGAGAAACAAAGGAATGTAGGACACAGAAAACAGATCGTAGACGTATATCACGTACATTCATATTTCAAACATAATGTTGAGATATAGCTTCTTTGAGTCCTAGTATCTTATTCTTCAGTTGACCTATATAGCCCAACTGAAGAATGCGAGACTAATACAAAGAAGAAAGAAAAAAAAAGGGCAGAAGTAACGTTAGCATACAATAACTCAGTTGTGACATATATGAGTTGTATCACGAACTTCAGTTGATATGTGTAGATTGACTGCAGTACGGGACACAAATTTAGCGTATCTTCCTTTTAGCCTTCGCTAGCACCATTATCCTATTCTTCAGTTGGCCTATATAGGTCAACTGAAATACGGGATACAAATTGTACAGGTGTTGCTTTTTTCGCCTCCACTACTACTAACAACCTGTTCTTCAGTTGATGCTAGTACTAGGTCAATTGAAATATGGGATACAATTCTTTTTCGCCTCCGATACTAATAGTATCGACTGAAAATTACATAGTAGTACTGCTGACGATAAAAAACCTACAACAGTAAAATTTATATTCTGTACTTAAGGTGACATACATAGGTCAACTGAAGAATTGGATACTAGTGTCAGCGAAGGCGAAAAACTCGACATAGGTAAAATTTGTATCCTGTACTTCAGTTGACCGACATAGGTCAACTGAAGAACAGGATACTATCTTCGTAGATCAACTGAGGTACAGTATGCCAATGTTCAGTATGCCGCTTTTTTCGTCTTTGCTAGCACTAGTGTCCTATTCCTCAGCTGACATATATAGGTCCTTTTTCGTATATCAGTCTTTTCGCATTCGATAGTACTACTATCGACTGAAAAATATCGTAGTTATACTAGTGCTAGCGAGGGCGAGAAAAAGCGACAACTGTAAAATTTTTATTCCGTACTGCAGTTGACGAACCATGCTTCAAGTCTTTCATATTCAGAGGAATTGATAAATTCATAGCTACAAACGAAAATCGAAAAGTAAAAATTGTACGGAATCAAAAACATTTCTTCCAAAATATCTCAAACTCACTATGAATGAAAATAAGTACCGAATGAATAGGAACGAACAAATCATTTAAATTAATACAAGCGACAAAAATTGTACACAATGTCTAGTCTTGTCTTTTAAAAACACATTCATTTTTTTTTTCAATTTACAACGATGACGCTTCGCCACAAGAGATAACCGTTTTATAATCTATGACTCGAAAATAAATACATTAATATCTACGAATAAACTATGACGTTATTCGTCGAAGCCGATGAGTTGTATCCCATTCTTGAGTTGACCCAAAACGGCTTTAGTCGAGAACAATAGCCGTCTAAAGAGTTAGGAAGAGGCGTATCCATATAGATGTTTACAAAATCTCGTTGTAGACATGCGAAACAGTTGCGCCCAGCGTACTGAAGCTGTACGCCACAAATACAGTTAATTTGTTGTTTTCGTTTCCAATAGAAAATTATCAAAATGAATTCCCGGGCAATGCCAAGTTTGTCCGCTCTTTTTCTTATATTTATCGTACGTGATGGTTAAGAACTCAAACATCAGTCCTCCACAGCATGTCTACGAAACTCAAAATTTCTCGAGAAAATCGACTTTGAAGTTCTTTGAGTGACTGCAGTTCACTAAATTTTGTACAGCTTTCCCAAGGGCCATGTGGCTCTGAGGTAGAATGTTCGGCAGTCTCACGTGCAGCCGGTGTTCGATTCCCGCTCGATAAGTGTTTTTAAACTAAGGTGTATGTTTTACGAGTATTTCCGCGAAACGTAAAATAGATAAAGTGCTCGAGACTAGTAATCCTGATCGTTGGTTCATGTCTCGTTTCGATCATTATCTACTTTTTTTCGTTTTAATTTCGTTCTGTTTCTATACCTACGCCATTTAAATACAGAACTCATCAAATATGTCTACTTCCACCTTAAACCTAACGGCATTCATGATCACATTAGTTTTACGATGGAAGTGGAGAGAGATGGAGCACTGGTCTTTCTTGACGTCCTCGTTCGCCCGAGAACTAATAGATACCTCAGCCACAGTGTGTACTGGAAACCTACACACATGGATCGGTGTCTGCATGCACCTAGCCCCCACCACCCGGCACAAAAACGTGGCTTCTGAACACCATCGTCCACCGTGCTAAATTCGTCTCGGGCGCTGAAGATCTGCCGCTAGAACGAAGCCACCTCCGAAAAGCCTTCCGGAAAAACGGCCACAATCACCGTCAGGCATCACGGGCTATTTATGGTGAGCCACGCAGGAAAAACACCAAAGAAGAGAACAAGGAACTTGCGTTTTTGCCGTTCTGTAGCACGGTGTCGAGAGAGATTAGCCGGCTCCTGAAAAGACACAACATCTCGTCAGTGTTCAGGCCCCCTGCAAAAATACGACAGCTAATGAGGCCTCTGAAGGACGGTCTAGGGCTAAGAACGCTTGGAGTGAACAAAATGCCGTGTCAGTGTGGCTGCTACTACGTCGACCAAACAGTACGCATTGTGGAACAACGCCGCGCGGAACACGAGAGGTGCTTACTCCTACGCCATCCTGAAAAATCACCCGTGACAGAACATGCTTTAGGAAACCGACATCGAATTCTGTTCGACGAAACATCTGTCATTATCAGGACGAAGGGATTTTGGGATAGCGTCGAAAGAAAAGCAGTAGAAATAAAAAATATCAGAAAACATCATCAATAAGATCGGCGCTTTGCAGTTCATCACGGCTTGGGACCCGGCCATCGCGACGTTGAAGCGGGCGCGACGGACGCCGGACGAAAACATTATCTCAGTTGACGAGGAAGAGAGCACCAGTGACGTCACAGCCAGAAGTGCGGCTATATACATCTACATCTATGTGATTACTCTGCTATTCACAGTAAAGTGCCTGGCAGAGGGTTCAATGAACCACCTTCATGCTGTCTCTCTACCGTTCCACACTCGAACGGCACAAGGGAAAGACGAGCACTTAAATTTTTCTGTGCGCGCCCTGATTTCTCTTATTTTATCGTGATGATCATTTCTCGCTATGTAGGTGGGTGCCAACACAATGTTTTCGCAATAGGAGGAAAAAACTGGTGATTGAAATTTCATGAGAAGATCCCATCGCAACGAAAAACGCCTTTGTTTTAATGATTGCCCCTCAATTTCACGTATCATGTCTGTGACACTATCTCCCCTATTTCGCGATAATACAAAACGAGCTGCCCTTCTTTTTACTTTTTCGATGTCATCCGTCAGTCCCACCTAATGCGGATCCCACACCGCACAGCAGTACTCCACAATAGGGCGGACAAGCGTAGTGTAAGCAGTCTTTTTGGTAGACCTCTTGCACCTTCTAAGTGTTCTGCCAATGAATCGCAGTCTTTGGTTTGCTCTACCCACAATGTTACCTATATGATCGTTCCAATTTAGGTTATTTGTAATTGTAATCCCTAAGTATTTAGTTGAATGTACAGCCCTAAGATTTGTGTGACTATCGCGTAATCGAAATTTAGCTGATTTCTTTTAGTACTCATGTGAATAACTTCGCACTTTTCTTTATTCAGGGTCAATTGCCACTTTTCGCACCATACAGATATCTCTTATCTAAATCATTTTGCAAGTCGTTTTGATCATCTGATGACTTTACAAGACGGTAAATGACAGCATCATCTGCAAACGATCTAAGACGGCTACTCAGAATGTCTCCTATGTCGTTAATATAGATCAGGAACAATAGAGGGCCTATAACACTTCCTTGGGGAACGCCGGATAGTACTTCTGTTTTGCTCGATGACTTTTCTTCTATTACTACGAACTGTGACCTTTCTGACAGGAAATCACGAATCCAGTGGCACAACTGAGGCGATACTCCGTAGGCAAGCAGTTTGGTTAGAAGACGCTTGTGAGGAAGGGTGTCGAAAGCCTTCTGGAAATCTAAAAATATGAAATTAATTTGACATCCCCTGTCGATAGCATTTATTACTTCATGAGTATAAAGAGCTAGTTGTGTTTCACAAGAACGATTTTTTCTGAAACCGTGCTGACTATATGTCAATAAATCGTTTCCTTCGAGGTACTACATGATGTTCGAATACAGAATATGTTCTAAAACCCTACTGCACATCGACGTTAGTAATATAGTCCTGTAATTCAGCGGATTACTCCTACTCTCCTTTTTGACTATTGGTGTTACTTGAGCAATTTTCCAGTCTATAGGTACCTATCTTTCTGTGAGCGAGTGGTTGTATATAATTGCTAAATATGGAGCTATTTAATCAACATACTCTAAGAGGAACCTGACTGGTATACAGTCCGGACCGAAGGCCTTGCCTTTATTAAGTGATTTAAGCTGCTTTGTTACACCGAGGATATCTACTTCTATGTTTCTCTTCTACGTTCTTGATTGGAATTCAGGAACATTTACTTCGTCTTCTGTGGTGAAGGAGTTTCGGAAAAACGTGTTTAATAACTCTGCTTTAGTGGCGCTGTCATCAGTGACTTCACCGTTGTTATCGCGCAGTGTATTGATTATGTCTTGCCACTGGTGTGCTTTATGTATGACCACAATTTCTTTGGGTTTTCTGCCAGATTTCCAGAGAGAATTTCGTTGTGGAAATTATTAAAAGCATCTCGCATTGAAGTACGCGCCATATTGCGAACTTCTGTAAAACTTTACCAATCTTGGGGATTTTGCGCTCTTTTAAATTTGGCATGCTTTTTTCGTTGCTTCTGCAACAACCATCTGACCCGTTTTGTGTACCATGAGGGATCAGTACCATCACTTATTAATTTATGTGGTATATATCTCTCAATTGCTGTCGATACTATCTCTTTGAAAATATTCCACAACTTTTCTACACTTACATGATCAGATCGGAAGGAGTGAATACTGCCTCTTAAAAAGGCATTAAGAGCATTTTTATCAGCTTTTTTAAATAGATATACTTTGCGTTTCTTTTTGATGGTTGTAGGTGTTACGGTATTCAGCCTATCAGCAACTGCCTTGTGGTCGCTAATCGCTGTATTCGTCACAACACTCACTATTTGTCCAGGATTATTTGTTGCTAAAAGGTCAAGTATGCTTTCGCAACCATTTACGCTTCGAGTGGGCTCATGAACTAATTGTTCAAAATAATTTTCTGAGAAACCGTTCAGTACAATTTCGAATGATGTTTTATGCCTGCCGCCGGCTTTAAACGTGTAATTTTTCCTGCATATCGAGGGTAGATTGAAGTCACCACCGACTATAATTGTATAAGCGGGGTACTTATTTGAAATGAGACTCAAGTTTTCTTTGAACTGTTCAGCAACTATTTCTTCTGAGTCGGGGGGTCGGTAAAACGATCCAATTAATAGTTTAGTCCGATTGTCAGGTATAACCTCTACCCATACTATTTCACATGAACTATCTACTTCAATTTCGCTACAAGGCAAACTACCCCTGACAGCAATAAATACTCCACCACCAACTGTATTTAATCTATCCTTTCTGAACACTGTTAGATCATTTGAAAAAATTTCGGCTGAACTTATTTCCGGCTTTAGCCAGCTCTCTGTACCTACAACTCTTTGAGCTTCAGTGCTTTCTATTAGGGCCTGGAGCTCTGGTTCTTTCCCAACACAGCTACGACAATTTACAATACCAATCGTTTATACAACTACCTTACTGTGTTTTACTTGCCCACTTTCTGACGGACGCCCCTTCTGTGGTTCTCTGAGACCCTCTAACCTAAAAAACCGCCCAGTCCCTTCCACACAGCCCCCGCTACCAGTGTAGCCGCCTCCTGTGTGTAGTGGACTCCTGACCTATTAAGCGGAACCCGGAAACCCACCATCCGATGGCGCAAGTCAAGGAATCTGCAGCCTACACCGTCAGAGAACCGCCTGAGTCTCTGATTCAGACCCTCCATTCGGGTCTGCACCAAAGGACCACAGTCGGTTCTATCGACCATGCTGCAGATGGTGAGCTCCGCCTTAATCTCGGAAGCAAGACTGGCAGTCTTTACCATTTCCGCTAGCCGCCTGAAACCAGACAGAATCTGCTCGGATCCAAAGCGACACACGTCATTGGTACCGACATGAGCCACCACCTGCGGTTGGCTACACCCTGTACTCTTCATGGCATCCGGAAGCACCCTTTCCATATCCTGAATGACTCCCCCCGGAATGCACACAGAGTGCACACTGGCTTCCTTCCCCTCCTTGGCAGCCATGTTCCTAAGGGGCCCCATTACGCGCCTAACGTTGGAGCTCCCAACTACCAGCAAACCCACCCTCTGTGAATGCCCAGAACTTGCGGGCCGAGAAGCTTCCTCTGGAACGGGGTGGATGACTGCATCCGGCTCAGATACATCGTCAGCCACAGATAACGGCCGAAACCTGTTCGTCAAACGGACCGGGGAAGCCCTACAATCGGCCCCACGGAAAGTTTTTCGCTGCTTGCCAGAATTTGGAATGATCTCCCACTCGACCACGGGTGAGGGGTCAACCTCAGTGCAGGCAGTACCCAGGGAGGTGACAGCAGAGGGCCGACCGGAGGACACGTGGGACGTGCTCGACGTCCCTCGCATCCCCGCGTCCAATCCCCCACAGTGGCGCCCCTAGGCAGCAGCGTCAAGCTGTGTGACGGAAGCCAACGCAGCCTGAAATTGTGAGCGAAGGGTCGCCAGCTAAGCTCGCATCTGTACACAACAATCACAGTTCCTATCCATTGCTGCACTCCTCCTGTTTGAAGCTCGTAAAATATGTAACAAGCGAACGGTGTACTCGCCTTAGTAGTAGCAGGAACTAGCGGTGCGCTCTCGCTGACGGTCTAACTGACACTGAGGCGAGGCCACGGCGACACAGCAATCATTTACCACTTGACAATGGCCGAGGAGAGCTGCATCGTAAACCACCTGTCGCAGCTGGAAGTCCTAGAAGATTTTATTAAGTAAGTTCGCCCTGACACTATGCATTCATGCATTGAACTGTTTTGAGAAATTATTATTTGAGTTCTGATCTTCGCATTCCATAAATATAAGGAATTACAAAAATCCAGCTGCCATGTTGCCTCCTTGTAAGACGCGTGGAGTGCTCCAGCATAGCCGCGACGTCTCAGAGATGGTCATGCAGCAGTAAGCAGTGTGCAATAAAATCTGTATTCCACTTCAGAGAGCTACTGACTTAGATAAGTATAGAACAACAGAAACTTTTGGGTTCTTTGTATGTGTGTCAGATAATAGTTATAAGAACAAAAAATGGTCTGTGTTAGTGAGCTAATACAAGTAGTCCTGTAAATAGTTACGATTCATGGTACTCATTTCTGACAAAGCTGAGTAATTAAGGGAACAGATGAGATATATGTATTCTCCATAAGTAAGCAGAAGGAGACACGGAACATCATTCGTCACCAAGATTGTTAGCGTAATCAGAACAGTTTGCTACAAAGCAACTGCCCCTTGAAGAGCATTCACACTCGTCATCAAGCTTCTGTTCGACCACGTCTGAACACACGTCCCAATACCAGAAGAGAAGATCGCTCTATTGTGCATCAAGCACACCGTAAACCTTACAGTAATTTTTGGGTTTGCAGCCGGATCCCACCAACATTCTGTCACGATATTTCGGCCCAGAGACGTCCGGCCATCCTCAGGTGAGTAGACGAAGTACTGAAGAGACCTGATGCAGTCATGGTATAGCGAATTCCACGCATGCGAATCGTACTGGCGGTTTACGGCGCATGCGTTAGGAGGTCACATGCGCGAGGCAGCCAAGTTGTGTGTGAAGTAAAAACAATCTAATCGCTGAGTATCGACTGAGCATGTCGATTCCGTTGTGGCCGCATAATTTTAATAATTGGATTCCAATTTTTGTCCAGCTGAAAGCCGTTACCACGTTTCCTTAAATTATCAGCAAGACGTATTTCCACGGATTATTTAATTACAGAGTCCCAGAAACTGGACCCGGTCTAAAATGTTGGTATTATTGTATTCCTTTGAATGTCCCATGGAAATGCAACGTTCTGCTACTGCTTCTTTTAAAGGTTGCCGCAGACGCGTGTGTCTTTCGTGTACTACACAGCGCTCCTGGACCATTCGCGTCGTCTGACCTATATATGCAGAGCCGCACTCACAGGGAATTATATAAACACTCGCCTTCCTCAATTGTAAATCGTCTTTAACGGATCCGACTAAGGCCCTGCTCTTTGCTGGTGAACCGAAGATGACGTCAATATTATCCTTCCTAAGCAATCTGCCTGTTTTGGAATACACGTTCCCGGCATATGGAAGGAACGCAGTTGATTTATAGTTGTCATCAGTCTCCTTAGAGCTCTGTTTCCTGTTATTATAATTGTGCATGGCCTTGGGTGTTTGACGCGATGTATAGCCATTCTCTTTAAAAACCTTCTCCAGATGCACTAATTCTTCGTGAAGGCTATCAGCATCCGAAATTACATGCGCCCGAACTAAGAACACCGGCGGTTTGTGCGGGGTGATGGCAGCTGATCGCCTGAAGATACAGATCTGTATGTGTGGCTTTCCTATACACCGAATGTCCCAAAGACCCAGCATTCCTGCGGTGTACTAACACGTCTAGAAAGGGTAAAGTCCCATCTTTCTCAGTCTCCGTCGTAAACTTAATGTTCTCATGTAAGGAGTTGAAATGACAAAGGAATTTTTCAAATCAAATGGCTCTGAGCACTATGGGACTTAACTTCTGAGGCCATCAGTCTCCTAGAACTTAGAACTACTTAAACCTAACGAACCTAAGGACATCACACACATCCATTCCCGAGGCAGGATTCGAACCTGCGACCGTGGCGGTCTGGCGGTTCCAGACTGTAGCGCCTAGAACCGCTCGGCCACACCGGCCGGCAGGAATTTTTCCAATTCTTGTCTGCCATGAGGCCATACAATGAAAGTATCATCTACATAACGCCAGAAAACCGTAGGCTTTAAGACGGCCGACTCAAGAGCTTTCTTCTCAAAGTCTTCCATAAAAAGATTGGCCACCACAAGGGACAAGGGACTTTCCAAGGTGACACCGTCATTTTGTTCAAAAAATTCGTTATTAATTAAAAAATAAGTCGAGGAGAGTGTATGTTCAAACAAAGCTGTCAAATCATCACTGAACAAGTTACCAATAAGATGTAGCGAGTCAAATAAAGGCACTTCGGTAAAAAGTGAGACCACATCGAAGCTAACTAGTAAATCCGAGCTGCTCAGCTTAATAGTCTTCAAACGATTTATAAAATCCTTGAAATTACGTATATTGTGGCAGCACTTACGCACATATGGCTTGAGTAAGGCGGCCAGACGTTTGGCAGTGGAATAAGTAGAAGCACCAATATTACTCACTATCAATCGTAGTGGGACGCCATCCTTGTGAATCTTGGACAGCCCATACAGTCTTAGTGGAACAACAATGTGTTGTCTCAGCCTCCTGATGATCTGTTCAGGTAAATAACTATCGTTCAAAAGAGTAGCAGTTTTTCTGGATATGCGGCTCGTTGGGTCCTTATCGATTTTGCGGTACATAGAGTCACTTAGCTGACTATATATCTTCTCGTTGTAGGCTTTCCTTGTCAAAAGGAGCGTAGCATTACTCTTATCAGCAGGGAGCACGACCGTACCAATATGTTTCATTTCCACATAAAGCTACAGTCCGCACATATACTTCCAAGAAAGGCTTTCTTACACACAATATAGTGTTAACATATATCGAAAAACTTTTGTTGTTGTTCATAGTCTGCATTTTATCTCGTCTTTACTTCAGTTACCGTTATTTATTTTACTGCCCAAATATCAAAACTCTTCTACTATTTTCAGTGTCTCTTAGTCTAATTCCTTCAGCGTGACCTAGGAGGGATTTACAATAAGTAATGCAACAGATCCTTTTCGCGCACAATTCCAGCTGAAAAATACGGAATTTGTTGTGAAACATTGTGGAATATTCCTGCTTCAGCCCCCGTAGCTTTCAAAGTGCTGTGTTCAAAGCAGAGAGCTGTCACTGAGTTTCTTTTGGAGGAAAACCAGAGCATTGCAAATATTCATAGGCGCTTGTAGAATGTTTAGGAGACCTGGTAGTCACAAAAGCACGAAGAGTCGTTGGGCAAGAAGTCAGTCATCATCGCAACAAGGTGGAGCAACCCTGTACAATCTCCCGCGTGCCAGTCGGGCACACACGGCTGTGACTCCTGCAATGTTGGAACGTGTGGACACTCTCATTCAAGGTGATCGACGGATCAGAAGCAAACACCTTACTGCTCAACGGGAAGTCTCTGTTGACACACTTGTCCACCAGTTGGAATACTGAAAGGTGTTTGCGCGCTGGGTGCCTCACCGCCTAACAGATGACCATAAAGACCAACCAGGGACCATCCGTACTGAATTCCTTGTGCGTTACGAGGCTGATTGTGACACTTTCTTGTCGGACACCGTGACAAACGATGAAACGTGGGTCACCGCTTCTAACGCGAAACAAAACGTCAGTTCATGAAGTGGCACCACATCACCTCTCCTCCGAAGAAGTACTTCGAAGCCACACCCTCAGCCAGTAAGATCATGGCGACGGTCTTCTGGGACACTTGGAGGGGGGGGGGGGGGGGTTATTCTGTTTGATGTCCTCCCTCACGCTACGAGCATCAACTCTGAGGTGCATTGTGCTACCCTCAGGAAACTGAAGGAACGACTTCAGCTTATTCGTCGCCACCAAAATGCAAACGAGCTTCTCCTTCTCCATGACAACCTAAGACCTCACACAAGCCTGCGCATCCGACAGGAGCTAACAGAACACCATTGGATTGTTCTTCCTCATTCACTCTACCTTGTACCTCGTACCTTCCGACTGCCATCTGTTCGGCCCAGTCAAGGTTGCCCTCTGCGGAAGCAATATGTGGATGATGGGTAACTTACTGATGCAGCAAGACGTTGACTCCGGTGTCGACCAGTAAAATGGTACCAAGCCAGCATACAGGACCTCCCATTAAAGTGACCTAAGGCAGTCGCACTGAATGGAGATTCTGTTCAAAAATAGTGTTTTGTAGCCAAAAGAGTGGGGATTAACTAGATGTATTGGAATCTTGTATAAAACCAACCTGCTTTCGGAAAAAAATACGTTACATTACTTACCGAACGCCCCTCGTAGACACAATAATCGTTGACTAACTTCAATTGTGAGGTTTAAATGATTACAGAACTACACAAATGGCTCCCAGTGTAGGGCTCAACACAACCATCACTATAGATGTGGTGTTCAAAGTGGGTCGTGACAAATCTGTTACAAGCTGTATGGAGGTAGTATTGATGTTTTCTAATTATTCCTAAGCTTTTTTAAGCAAACTGACGAGCGCAGCCTGACGTGTGTGGCACGCAGGTGCTGGTGGTGGCGTACCTGGCGTACGACCAGCGGTGCCGGCGGCGGGCGCGGCTGGCGGACCCGGAGGCGGCGAGGCAGCAGCAGCAGCAGGAGGCGGCGCCCAGCCACGCGGCCGACACCAACTCCTCCTTCGGCATGGTTAGTCTTACCAACTTGCCTTCGCTGTTATTCACTGACTGGACAATGAGTCTTCCGACCCGCCCGATCGCTGTTCTAAGTTCAGGAACTCAACACCTCAACCCATCAAAAGCTGAACGGAGTGCAACACCCCGGTCGGCTTCTTTATCTAAATAAGTAGCTCAGTACAGGCGTCGTCCAGGTGTGCATCTGAGTCCATCTCCTTCTGCCAATCTTGTCTCCTCTTCACTCTCTTTTTCTTCTCCTCCCCCGTCTATCTCTTTCCATTTCCTTCCCCCTCTCTCTGTCCATCTCCTCCCCCCCCCTTCTTTCTGTCCACCTCTTCCTCCCCTCTTTCTCTCATCATCTTCTCTTCCCTTTCTCTGTTTGCTTCCTCCTTCCCACCTCTCTGCCCATCTCTTCCTCCACCCTTTTCAGTCCATTTACTCTTCCCCCCTGTCTCTCTCTAATGCCCCTTCTTTCCTTTCACTGTCCATCTGCTCCTCCTCCCTCTCTCTGTCCATCTCCTCCTCTTACCTTTCTCTGTCCATTCCCCCCTCCCTTCATTGTATTCATTTCCTCCTTCCCCATATCCGTGATCATGTAGTCCTCCCCCTCTCTGCTTGTACATCTCTTTCTCCCCCCTTCTGTTTCTCTGTTATCACCTCCGCCCCAATAATGGGTTCTTACACCAACAGCATTTCTTTCCAGGTAGTAATATATGCGCGACGTTTAGCAGATATCGATACAGGGGTTTAGGAGCAGCATTTTAGCTGCTGATCTGCCAGAGTATACACACGCCACATATATTTCACATATTTCAGATATATTTGTAAACATATTCCACATGTAGCTGTAATGAATTTCGTCCTGCAGTTTCGATTTCACACAGTTAAACTTCTATGTCGTCATATCTCCTGAACAATGTCTCGTACAATAATATAATTTTGCAGGTACATTCAGTGATGTATGTGACTACTGCCTGAAAAATGTGTCATGAATACAGTCAGTAGTAAAGAAGTAATAAATTAAAACGTCATGCCTGGTGCTGCACTTTTACTGCATGAAGAGTTAAAATGTAGAAAGCGATAAACTTTTTGCATTTCATCATTTTAGGGGGAGAGGTGGCGGTCGGGGTGTCAATAGGAAAGTGTTTCGTAAATGTTTCAAATGATGCGTAAAGTGTGTTGGAAGTCACTAAGTGCTCTCATTCTCAAATATTGGATGAATAAAGTCTGCGAATTCGTGCGTTGTGACCAACGCTACTTTTTCACCCCCACCATCGCCCCTTTCATAGGGAAGGTGGTTTTACCTCCGTCCCCCCCCCCCCCCCCCGCCGCCCACCACAGCGATTCACGCCCGCCAGACAGTAAATGATATGTGTATCTGGACTGGTTGAAATTGGTTTAGTGGTTTAGGGGGAGATTTGCGTCATACATACATGCCTACAAACGTACATCCATTTTTATACCATGTACGGATTTTATCCAGTTCTTCAGAGATTGGGTCGAGATTTTGTGCCTTCCACAACGTTGCGTGCTCAGTGCCAATTAATTTGCGATAACACAAACCAAAGACCTTAACTTGCAAACTTATTTTTTTTTTTTTAAGGTTTACAATGTATGACAAAGAAGTGGGACATCCAGAAGATATAGTCGGATTTCGATTAAATTTTGTAAAGAGACGCACCACTGGTGGGTATACAAACGATTAGAATTTTAACTCTCTGTGACATGTACAATGGCCACCAGAGTGGATTAGTGCGGCTATGGAGGCAACCTCATGAATCCATTGACCCTGCATGTCAGCAGGGGACTGTTCAAGCTGATGGAGGCTCTGTAATGATATGGGGCGTGTGCAGTTGGAGTGATATGGGACCCCTGATACGTCTGGATACGACTCTGTTTTCATTGTGCATTCCGACGGACTTGGGCAATTCCAGCAGGACAATACAACACGCCACACGTCCAGAATTGCTGTTTAAACACTTTCGCTGGCCACCAAACTCCCCAGACCAGAACATTATTGGGCAACTCTGGGATGCCTTGCAACGTACTGTTCAGAAGAGAAATCTCGTAGTGTTGCGGATTTATGCACAGCCCTGCAGGATTCATTGTGTCAGTTCCCTCTAGCACTACTTCAGACGTAACTCGAGTCCATGACACGTCGTGTTGCGGCACTTCTGCGTGCTCGCGGTGGTCCTACACGATATTAGGCAGGTGTACCAGTTTCTTTGGCTCTACAGTGTATATCCAATACTCATACGTTTTGTAAAGGTATGCATTCTCTTTCCTTTCTTTGCCATGTAACCGGACTGAGTCACAGCAACGTGTGGCTGGGAGTTGCTAGTAGTTTTATATAACCCTTTAGTGACCAAATTATTTCCAGAAGTTGTAGACTTTTTATGAATGTTTTATTGGGCTAAGAAACCATTCATAAAATCTTAGTTTAAATCTTGAAAGTGACAGTTTGGCCTACGAGTATAAAAAAATTACTGGGAACTATTGTTCCCAACGAACTCCAGAGTAACTTCACTTTCTAATTTAAAAAAAAAATGTATATCCTTTATTTTTATATACAAAAAACGTGTTAAACATTACATTTATATTTGTATTCGTTCATATTGTCCTTTAGGTCACGAAGGTGATGTACTATGGAACTTAGAGAAGCATGGTGCTACATACAAAGGTACACGACAGTTGCTACACATTACTTTTGTTCTCTTTTCTTTGTTCTTGGTACTACATTGGCGGCATCTTCTGTTTGTTGTACCTTTTGTAGGCAAATTAGTTCCAACTTTCTCCAGACGAACTTCATCTGGTACTCCAGACACACTTCTTTTTGGTGTTTAAAAATGAACGGGCCTTCCTCTTCGCTTACGACTTGAGAAGCCAGAGAGATAAGCTGCTTTGTCAAGTGCAATCTAAATGTTAGCTGGTCTCATTCTGTCTTCTGTAGCTTCCACATAATGCAGGAACTGACAACTCCCAAATCTACGAGAAAGAAAAACAGTCTGTGCCACCACTTCCATGAACAATGGCCTGCAGCATACTGTTCATGCAGCTGATCAAATCTGTCCGCTCCTTCCATTATTTTATTATACTGTGCCACAGCCAGTGGGCAGAATACTTCTGCTTCCATCTTTGTTTCTTCTCAAAACAGTTGTAATGTGTTTGGGATTGTGGTAATTTGATAGTATACAAACAGGTTTACTATCCTGCCACTTCACTGCTGCAACACATGACCTGACAGAAAATTCGAATTCTCCCCTGCTAAATCTAGAATTTTTTCCAACATATCAGGCAAATCCTTCCTGTTTGAACGAACAGTTCCAATGCCATAAAGTCCACGAGACTGTAACTCTTCCATTATTCGTACTGTTGTAAAATAATTGTCAAATGCTACCAGCCTTTTGCTGCCAGCCATTGCCTTTGTTAGAATAAGCACAAAGTAAATTCAGACGTATCATTTGTATCTCTTTTTCCAGTGTAGATGTCAAAATTAATGATGAACCCATTACTAGCATCAGCTATGCACCACACATTACATCCACGCTTCCCTGGTTTCATTGGCATATATTGTTTGAGTGTTGACCGTCCTTTGAAGGCTATCATACATTCGTCAACTGCTAAAACAGAAGATGGTTTGTACACTTTACAAAGCTTATTTGATATTGCGCTGATGACAGGTCGAATTTTGTGTAACTTGTCATAACCTGGTTTTCCCTTCTTGACACAAGTGCTGTTGTCATTGGAATGCAGGTTCTCAACAATTTCTTTGTATCAAAGCTTTGTCATGACTGGTGAGATAGCAGTTACTCCAAGAATAGGACCACTGCTCCAATAAATTCTGAGTTGTGGAAGCTGATGAACACCCATCAAAGTAAGCATTCCCAAAAAAGCTTTTAGTTCTGGAACAGTAATGTCCTGCCAGTTGGAAGATACTTCAGTTGTTTTCTTCCCTGACTTCACAACACACCTTTCCTGCCTTGCATCTAAGTTCGTCTGATTGCAGATATGAAGCAAAAGCTCTTCTGTAAATATAGACTAGAAATAATTTTATTTCTTTATCAGACTGTGAGAAATTTACAATATTTTCTGCGCTTTCTTCTAATTTCAGTGGACGATTTTCAAAATAAGAAATATTCTCATTCCACATGTTATCACTAGAAGAAAATGTTGCAGCAGCTGTTTCTGGGGTTGAATCAGATACACTTGCCTGACAAGGAGACATGTTCCCAATTTCACTAGTGTCTATTGTCAAATTCAAACAGTTGTCCACATTTGAAACAATAAGTTATCACCATTTTCGTTCAAAATCCGTGAAGTATTTCGTGACTCAAAATCATCATCAGAGTCAGCATCAATATCTGAATCTTCTACATCTTCTAGTAACGCGTACAAAATTCTGAAAACCTCTTCTGGCGTCAGTCCAGGCATTCTAAACAATAAGAAACAAACAATAACTACGATGCCGATTGCGCAGCCATATGCATTGCACTTCACACAAGTTCAGTGGGAAGTTACCTTACAATGTTTATGTACACTACTGGCCACCGTAAATGCAACACCAAGAGGTAGCACAACAAAATTTATTTTGTAGATAACGTGTTGACCAAGTATGAAATGATTACGTTTACAGACGTCTGTGACATGTGGTTCCTGCCAGAATCAGTAGCCAGAGTAGCCGCCATTGTTGGAGATCACCACTGCCACCCGTCTCGGCATTGAGTAAAAGAGACGTTGGATGTGTTCCTGGGGTACAGCAGCCCAAGCAGCTTCCACACGTTGCCAAAGATCATCTGGTGTGGCAGCTGGGGATGTAATCTGGGTCACTCGTTGAGCAACCATGGACCACATGTTTTCTATCGGCGAAAGATCCGGAGAGCGAGCCGGCCAGGGAAGCAATTCAATCTGGTTATTGACGAATAACCCTTGGACAATGCGTGCCACGTGTGGTCGCGCATTATCCTGTTGAAATATGGCTGTGGCCGAGCCCTGAAGGTAAGGAAGGACAACTGGCTCCAGCACCTCGGATATGTAGCGCCGGCTATTTAAAGTATCGGCAATGGGTACTAGAGGCGTGCGAGAATAATATCCAATTCCGCCCCATACCATAATACCCGGTGCAAGACCAGTGTGGCGGTGCATAATGCAGCTGTCCAGCATCCTCTCTCCACGGTGTCTCCACACTCGAATCCGACCATCGTGGTGCTGCAGACAGAAGCGTGCCTCGTCAGTAAAGACAACGTCATTCCATTCTGCCGTCCACATCCGTCTGTCATCACACCATTGGCGACGGAGGCGTCTGTGGTTCTGCGTCAATGGTAGACGAAGCAATGGACGTCTTGCGGACAGACCACTCTGCTGTAAACGGCGTCGAATGGTACGCGCAGACACTGGATGATGCGTTACAGACGCAATGTCCTGTGCTATGGTTCGGGATGTCACTGAGCGATCCGTCACTGCCATGCGCACAATTTGCCTATCAGCACGTGCAGTGGTGCACCGAGGTGAATGCGATCGACCACGTCGGTCCGTCGTACCCTCGTGCATCCAACGGTCACATATTCGCATTACAGTTGTTTGGTTTCGTCCAACATGACTAGCGATTTCTCTGTATGATAATCCACAATCTCGGTAAGCCACTATCCTTCCTCTGTCGAACTCGGATACTTGATCCAAAGATGTTCGCTGTTTTCTACGAGGCATAACTGATCGTCTTGTGAAACAACCACAAGGTAAACACACGTGCCGAACGTACACTCGTCGAAATCGCCAAGCCTTAAATGGCGCTATGAGGTGGCGCCACAGGCGCGCGTGATGTGCGTCTGCGCTGAAATTCTAATCAGTTGCATATCACATCGCTGCAAACCCATGGTGTAAAATTCACTTGATTCGGATGCTTCCTTCAGGCTGTTGCATTTACGGTGGCCGGCAGTGTAATTTTCAGACAAATCCAGCAAATATACACGAATACTATCTCCCTCGTAAATATAAAAGTAGATAAATGCAACACTTCAAATACAAATAAAAATAAATCACTTCACGCGCGAAAGGAAAGCACACTATACAAAAAACGCTGTAGCGGTCGAAACAGTGGCTGGTTTTCACGCGGGAACTGCGCTTCTCCATTGATTGACTGACAAGGTAGGAATACAACCGCTTTTGCGCACCCATTGACAATCTACATGTAGTTAGCACACTCTAACAGAGATGGCAGCAAAATTAGAAGTGGGAACACGGATTACCGCTAAACGTACAGCGAAAACGAATAAGTGGGAATTATAGTTCCCACTGGTCACTAGAGGGATAAATCAGGTTGTATCTGGATTTAGTTATTTTCTATCAGGTTTAGGAGTTCCATTGATATATCATCCGATCAGTGTGACATCCTCCTTTTCGTAATGAGTCGAGCAATTACATAAAAATATAATTTAGGTGTAAAAAATACTTTTTTGTAAAAAAAGCTACTACACTACAGGCCATTAAAATTGCTACACCACCAAGATGACGTGCTACAGACACGAAATTTAAGCGACAGGAAGAAGATATGCAAATGATTAGCTTTTCAGAGCATTCACAAAAGGTAGGCGCCGGTGGCGACACCTACAACGTGCCGACATGAGGAAAGTTTCCAACCGATTTCTCATACACAAATAGCAGCTGACCGGTGTTACCTGGTGAAAAGTTGTTGTGATGCCTCTTGTAAGGATGATAAATACGTACTGTCACGTTTCCGACTTTGATAAAGATCGGATTGTAGCCTATCGCGATTGCAGTTCATCGTATCGCGACATTACTGCTCGCTTTGGTCGAGATCCAATGACTGTTAGCAGAATATGGAATCAGTGGGTTCAGGAGGGTAATACGGAACGCCGTGCTGGATCCCAACGGGCTCGTATCACTAGCAGTCGAGATGAGACGCATTTTATGCGCATGGCTGTAACGGATCGTGCAGCCACGTCTCGATCCCTGCGTCAACAGATGGGTAAGTTTGCAAGACAACAACCATCTGCACGAACAGTTCGACGACGTTTGCAGCAGCATGGACTATCAGCTCGGAGACCATGGCTGCGGTTACCCTTGACGCTGCATCACAGACAGGAGCACCTGCGATGGTGTACTCGACGACGAACCTGGGTGCACGAATGGCAAACCGTCATTCTTTCGGATGAATCCAGGTTCTGTTTACAGCATCATGATGGTCACATCCGTGTTTGGCGTCATCGCGGTGAACGCACATGGAAACGTGTATTCGTCATCGCCATATTGGCAAATCACCCAGCGTGATGGTATGGGGTGCCATTGGTTACACGTCTCGGTCACCTCTTGTTCGCTTTGACGGCACTTTGAACAGTGGACGTTACATTTCAGATGTGTTACGAACCATGGCTCTACCCTTCATTTGATCCCTGCAAAACCCTACATTTCAGCAGGATAATGCACGACCGCATGTTGCAGGTCCTGTACGGGCCTTTCTGGATACAGAAAATGTTCGACTGCTGTCCTGGCCAGCACATTCTCCAGATCTCTCACCAATTGAAAACGTCTGGTGAATGGTGGCCGGGCAACTGGCTCGTCACAATACGCCAGTCACTACTCCTGATGAACTGTGGTATCGTGTTGAAGCTGCATGGGCAGCTGTACCTGAACACGCCATCCAAGCTCTGTTTGACTCATTGCCCAGGCGTATCAAGGCCGTTATTACGGCCAGAGGTGGTTGTTCTGGGTACTGATTTCTCAGGATCTACGCACCCAAATTGCGTGAAAATGTAATTACATGTCAGTTCTAGTATAATATATTTGTCCAATGAATACCCGTTCATCATCTGCATTTCTTCTTGGTGTAGCAATTTTAATGGCCAGTAGTGTAGTTGAAGTTTGAACTGCGTTGGTCCGCTACGTGTGTGGTGGTTCGGCGACTGCCTGCAGAAGCTGCTGTCGCAGGCGGCGGGCGCGGCGCGCGCCCCCTCGGCGGACGAGGCCGAGGCCGAGGGAGAGGAGAGCCGCTCGGAGGGCGGCTGGCTGCGCGCCTGGCTGGGCTCCCCGGCGGTCGGCGGCCGCCTCGACATCGTCTGCCGCGCCGGCTTCCCCGCCGCCTTCGCGCTCTTCAACCTCACCTACTGGGTCGCCGTGCTCAACTAGCCGCCCCGCGCTGCTCTCCACCGCGCGGCGATCCTTCCTACCACGCACGTCTCTCACCGAACACGGCGAATCCGAACTCTACCAGACCTTGTTCAGGGCTGTTTTCTGAGTATTTTGGTACAAGTGACCCGTAGCCTCCGCCTAATCGTTATAGAGTACTTTGTAACCATCAGTTACTCGCTTTCTTATCCCGATGATCTTTCTTTCTCTGAAAGTATCTTCTCAAAATCGAAAGCAAACCTACTACTTCAACTATCTTCAGTTCTAACATGTGACTATCCAACTTCTCTTAGGGGCCCACCTACAGATGCAAACGTATTGTGGTTTCCGTCACTGCAGTGACAGCTCAGTGGGCGTCGTGCTGCTCTTCCACCACATTCAGCGAACGCACACATGAGTTGGGTATTTCTAAGTTCTTCAACAATACATCAGTCCATACGGCTGTGCATCAAAGTTAACATACAACTAACACAGCCGTAAGAGCAAATCCTGCAACACAACGGAGCAGTACGGAAAGCAAGGTTGAGCGTCAAAGTGAAATGGGCATTACTATTGTCAATAGTAAGTACCGTGAGTGAATGGAACAAGTACGTTTCCAAACATGAAAAGTACCAATGCCGTCGACATTTGCACTGTTGCGCCGATTCTTTCAGCGCAGTAAAGATACAAAGATAAAAACGAGCAGGAGATCAAACGAAATACAATTACTGGAGACCACGGATCCTTTATACCAAAATACTCAAAAAATGTTCCTGAACAACCTCTGACATTTTATCGGTGGAGTACACGTTCACTCTTAGAATCTCCATAACTAAGCTCATAGGGTAAACAATTAGTCACCTGTCGTTTTGAAGCAGACAGTAATTTCATGAATCTAAGGAACGCGCAGCGGAATATACCTGCTTGCAGTGTGCAACTTCAGTTTAGAGAAAACATGATAAAATTTACGATGAAACATTTTTAAAAGAAATACAGGTAGAAAAGGTTTACATAACGTTATATACACTACTGTTTGGAAAAAGTGAAACACGAAGACAGAGAAATGTGATCACAATGGACTTTATTTCACAGACTAGCGACATGATACTGCACAAATTATTAGCATTAACCCTTCAATGCATAGTGTAGCTCATCAGCTACAGACATAATTTCTTCGAAGTATCCCGTACTGAGCAACATTTTGTAACAAATTCGTTATGTAGTTAAGTGTATACACTCTATTGCAGCAGAGCCCGCATCTCGTGGTCGTGCGGTAGCGTTCTCGCTTCCCACGCCAGGGTTCCCGGGTTCGATTCCCGGCGGGGTCAGGGATTTTCTCTGCCTCGTGATGGCTGGGTGTTGTGTGCTGTCCTTAGGTTAGTTAGGTTTAAGTATTTCTAAGTTCTAGGGGACTTATGACCACAGCAGTTGAGTCCCATAGTGCTCAGAGCCATTTGAACCAAAAAAACTCTATTGCAGCTGTTAAGCTGCTAGTCGTTCTTCATAGCGATCGTAAATGGCAGGATGAACTGAACTAGTTCGACAATCAGCTGTGGGGATGGACTGCCGCGTGTGTGTTTTGGCGGAAGGTAGAGACTTTTTTGGTGTTTGTACACTGATTTGTGGGTTTGAAAATTACTTTTTTGTTTTGAAAACGTAAGTAGATATGGCGTAGACAGTTAATTTGAGTGTCTTTACGATAGATTTGAAATTAGGTCTGTTTTTGTGTTTGTAGCGATTGTCAACAACAATGCTTTGTTTTTTAATTAAAACATTTTTTAAATATTTTTTCGTAATGTAGGCACTATAAGCTAAACGTCGTAATTTTTACAGCTTCAAATAAAAAATCATGCATTTAAGGGTTAAGGACCTGTACATGCACTGTGACTGTAGAAATTCAGTACGGAGTAGCGCCACAATGTGCTGCAATCAGAGCAGCTAGACATTGTGCCATGGAATCAAAGAGTGCCTGAATATGCTTCTCGGGAATACTCTTCCACACAGTTTGTAGCCACAGCCACGAAGCATCAACTGTGGCTGCAGGAGCACCTGGAGGAACAAGCTGTCGACCGATTGTACGCCCGACATGTTCTATGGGTGACATGTTACGTGAAAGGGCAGGCCAGGGAAGTAGTGGTACGTATCCTTCTCCAAAGAAGACTTACACATCGGTCGCCACATGCGGCCAGGCGTTATCCTGCTGAAATATGGCATGTGAGACAGCCTGCACGAGGAGCAGTACTTGGGACTGTAAAAGCTGATGTAGTGGTAGCTGTTCAATTTGCGATCAAGACGTAGGAGTTGCGACGGCGTCAATGGCGCCACAAACCATCACACTTGGCGTTTGTCTGCTATGCCGCTCAAGAGTACAGTCTGCCCGATTACGTTCGCCATGGCGGCATCGAACGCATATGTGGCCATCACTGTAGGACAAGTTGAAGCGGGACTCATCCAGAAAACGCTACATTTTTCAACTCAGCATTTCAGTGTTGGTTCTCATTCCCATTGCACTGTGTTGTTGGTGGATTCTGGTCAATGAAAGCCGACGCAACGGTATGTGTGCCACCAGTCCAACCTGCAGAAGACAGCTTCGAACTGCCACCACAGACATGCCCCCCCTCGTTGCAGCTCTCCATCATAGTGCCGAACAGTGTCGACAAAGCTGTTCTGTCAATTATGGCCACGTGGACATGATGGCAGTCATCTCGCACTCTGATCACACTGTGTTCATCAATTCCCTGTCGGGTCTGCGTATGGCGTTCTTCTCTCCAATGCTTCTACACAGGGCCGGCGCAAGGCACGTGCGAAACGTGCTGCCGCACGGGTCGGCACTTTCCGAGGCAAATCTGCCGTCCCCTCCCTTTTTTTCCCAAACTCAACATTCATGCTCAAGAGGGGATTCGAAACCAAACCTCGGAGGGAGCGGCTTCGGGAACCGTGGTATGGCGCCTCGACTACCTGCCGGCCGCCCCTGTTCAACAAGGGGAGGGAGGAGGACTAATTTCTTCCTCGCCACTGTGGCAGCACCGTCGTGTTTGCGCCGGAGGAACAGAGAGGGGGAAGCAGTCTGGCGTACACGCCAGTATTCAACTAATTTTGCAGAAGACGAAATCTAATTTGAAAATTCGAATGCAATGTTCGATACTACAGTTACATGTTAAGCCTGAAGCAATTTTGCTAAGCCCTTCAAGTGCTTTATTCTTCCCACATTATGGAAAAAAATTGTTGAACGTTACTACAGTCAAACATGTCCAACACCTACAATGGCTAGAAGTATTCCGAATGGGGAAATACGCTGCGAGTAATAACAAGGGATAAAGACATTGCTAATAATCCTGGCATAAGTTGGGGTTCGACGTATTTTTGAAAATTGTTGCTATCCGTTTCTGAGTGATAGTCGGACGTTTTGGTTTTTGAGCCATGAAACACCTGTCTCCGCCTGCACGAACAACAATTAAACTCTGACCGGCACTTTTGTTTGACGATACTACTCGCTCACTAGATGTAAGCACACATTAAAAGCTTTGAGACTGGCCACTCACTGGCCGAAACCTAGGTAGATCTGAAAAGTAAAAACAAAAATTGCGATTGATTGCTGACATTTCCTACAGATCTGTTTAAATAAAATTCCACAAACGGTTTGAAAAAAAAAAAAACGGGGGGGGGGGGGGGGGGGCGGCGACAATTTAGCAGCTCGCACGGGGCGGCACTTGGTCTTGCGCCGGGCCTGGTTCTACATATGCCTCACTGTTGAAGTAGCACACCCCGTACAGGCGGCAGTGTCACGGAACGACAGACCTGCCTCCCAGAGACCAATCATTCTGCCCATTCTATCGTACTCACATGCCGATATTCCACCCTGTGATGTCAGCAAGGCATAGTGGCACGTCTTTAGTGGTTTAAACTTGGTATGACGCCTCCACACAAACTGAACTTTGCGTAACACTGACCTCCTCAGACACACACAAAACGGCGCTGTTTGGCCTACATGCACACCGCTTGAATGCCATTTAAATCACTTATTATGCTTCCGCTGTTCTACGTGTCCTGTTAAAGTGGAGTGTTGCACTTCCGAGTATTTCACTTTTTACAAACAGTAGTGTACGTATTCCTCTGATTCAGCTACACAATACTCACTGTATTTATCAAGATGCAAAAATCTGTGAAATTGTCCACCATAAATTGTTCAATAGAAAATATCACTTTTTCCTCCTGAAGAATTAAGTGAAACCTTTTTAGTGAACCAAGATTCATTGTAAGTACATTACTGCATTTTAGTTCAGTGTAAATTTCTGGTGTTTGAGCATATAGTTTTAAACAGTGCGTCGAAACATTAAAATTCACTCCGCACAATGTGCTGTGTTGTGCTGCAATTGGAAATTTACAAATATGATTTTCTTTGTGTGTGTGTGTGTGTGTGTGTGTGTGTGTGTGTGTGTGTGTGGGCGTTTATGAAAATGTGTCCCCGCTCACTGTCCCACGAGCTCACCAACAGCAACACACGTCATGTTCTGCAAGGACTTTACTGCAAAAATGCTATTCTATGAATTATGTGCTGCTTCATATTCACTGTAGAGCTACGGTCATATGTTGCTGCGTATGAAATTTAGCTAACAAACTGAATTTTTCTTTAGACTACGATGGAAATTTCTATGTGTCACCAGTCTCGAGAAAATTGATCTGCAGCATACTAATTTGCGAGCGCGCTGCACCAGCGATAAAGCCAGAGTGAAATAAATACCCACAATATTACTTCTATTTCATAAATGAGTTGAGATATCGAAATGAAATGTTGGAAACTGATAGTATGTAAAGAGGAGCGTATTTTGCTGTATGGTTATTATGCAAAACGTAGTTACCTGCCGTATAATTCCACAAACTACAG
Source organism: Schistocerca nitens (assembly GCF_023898315.1). Taxonomy (NCBI): domain Eukaryota; kingdom Metazoa; phylum Arthropoda; class Insecta; order Orthoptera; family Acrididae; genus Schistocerca; species Schistocerca nitens. The sequence goes on along the minus strand of NC_064614.1, from coordinate 476,733,910 downwards.
AGTTTTTCGAAGAAAGAAAGTAATTTTTAAGGGTCATCAGTAGATGGTGAAACGAGAAACGCTTTGGGTTTTGGAGCAACACAGGTGAAGACGACATCACACTTTTATTTTGTACCGAGGATACGCTTTTCATAAGCTATGGAGCTTACTTTTTCTCAATTCTTCATCTAATAAACTTAAAAAGCCACTGTTTCAGAACTCTCTCACAACTGCATCTGCACAACATGTTCGTGTGGTCACACTATGTAAACGTCACTGTGTTCTGGTAAAAGCAAATTTTAATGTGGCAGCAAGAGAAATGTGTAGGTTTTACTCAAAATTCACCACTCATGATGCTTCTCTGAAAGTTACAAATGGTTAATAGGGCAGGCGAAAGTAAATGGCTGCATTTTCAATGGAATGCTTTTTAGATACTAACCAAAGCAAAGATGACAGCTCTTTTTAAATGGTCACCATTGAAGTGTGGGCGTAGAGGGACTCCACTTAATATGTACCAAAAATGTGAGCATAAGTTTCAGATTAGAACGGTACTTCCTCTCCAGCCCTCGACATTTCCCCTACAGCGCCTGCCTGTAACCCCCACCAATACCGCTCTCCCTATGCATGCCTTCTTTCTACTACTCTGATCGTTCTAGAACTCAGGCTCTGTTCGACCAGAACATGTTTATATATTTTATAAGTATGTAGTAAAGAAATTAAAAGTGTATCTTAATACCTTCCCTAACCACATCCATTAGGCACTGTTAAAAGTTGACATAAAAAAACTGAAGTACAAGTAACAGACTTCGCGCTACCCAACTGCTGCGTGGCAAATATTTGGACTAAAATGGCTGCCCCACCTCTGTGGGACAGGTGATCCAACATATTTCCCTTCAGTGGTGGGAACAGCTAACAATACTGCCAAAGTAAGAATTTCCTACATGCCATTACTCTTAAGTAATTACAGACTAGATGCAGTAAGCGTATAAATGACTACCTTGTAGTTAGAATCGTCCCATTGTTTGCAGGCTACTACAACTAAAACACACACAATCTGAGGTCTTACAGATGCTCTATTGACATTAAGTTGTGAACGTGCTGGCCTCGCAAAAAGTCAGTGCTCTTTACAACTTGTTAAGTCACGGCCACAGTGTGAAATCGATGGTTATATTGCTACAGAATGCCATCTATGAAAAGTCGAGATGGTCACAAATCAAGCAACAGAATGTCGCATCTATATCAATTTTCATTTACAAACTGTCTACGTAACGCTAGATTAGATCTAGGTATCTGTATAGTTGTACTGGTAACTAAGAACTGTCCACACCATAAACTCATCCTTAGGAACACTATTACCTTATACTATAATGACAGACCTGTTGTAGTGGGCAGTTGGACGCCATGTTCTGGTGTGCCCATTATTGTTGCCTAGTGCGAACACATAACTAACCTGAGAAGACAATGCAATGCAATCCATATCTTCTACGTCACACTATTCGTCCCTTGGAAGATGAGCTTTATGATGAATTGGGTTCTTAGACAATCTGTCTAAATGACGCTGCCCATTCAAACTGTTAACTTGGTCAATGATGGTCGCTGTCAGAACTCAAAATCTGCGAGTGCTGCGGCCAGTTATTACGTGTACATGATGTGCTGCAGCTATCGTCTAAACATATAGTATGGCAATGGCCACTAGATCTTACCGAAGTGAAGCAACTTATGCGACTTTGTACAGAACTAATACACAGTCAATGTATTCACACAGCATTCAGTAAACTGTGATGTATACGATGTTGGTGCAGAAGTAAATGCGATACCTATTGAACGCATCCAAATACGTCTGAAGTTTTTCAGTTACATGGCATTCTCTGACTACACATGTGCACGATAACTACATTAAAGTGATCGGCAATTCTTCTGCTATTACCTCATATTTCTTTACAAATAGCGGTCTCTGTATGACTTTTTCGGGCTGTCACGTGAGCATTTGCTATGATATTGACATGATATTACACATCTTTGATACAATGGACAAAACAAAGGTGATTTTCTGCTACTGAGTTGTTTTGTGAATTTTTCTCGTTTTTGTGTTATTAATATGATGATTGTGATATCACATAAAAAGCACTTTTATCTCATGAGCAATCTAAAATTTCCACTGCCAAGCTCCCCATCTGCTTGAAAAATCATGAGGGAGTTCACGCTACTGGCAAGACTCACTCGATAGTGTGGCGTAAGGTAAGCTCTGCTCTTGGAACCTCGTGGTGCTGCCAACCTGAATCTGACACTCCCAAACCAAACAGAGACAGATCAATTTCCTAAACTGACGTCCAGTATTGACTTTAATATGTTTGTCGCAGTCTACTGTGTACACTGTGACAGCTGTCTGGTCACATCTTCCTGTACGCAATATGAGTTCTGTCATCTAGACGCATAAACTCCAAACACTCCTTAACTTGATGACATTCCATTTGACTGTAAAACTAAATTCACTGTCACAAAGATATTGGGCTAACTGATTACTGATGGGCCATAAGGCTAACACATTACGAAACACTAACTCAAAGCGTAAAAGTCGTTTACCATACCAAAACCGACCTAGATCTAATTGATAAACCAAAACCATACTTAAGAATTATAGTTCACTGCATCTTTTGATTGTGTAGCACCAAATTCCAAGATGAGAACATATGCAACCTCAGGCTTATTTTTCATAATAAAATCAAAAACTTAACATCAAGCCTTAGATCTGGTTTCAAAGAAACTCCATGTAGCCATGATTAGAAATATAGTAACAGGGTATATGGCTCTACCCACATCATCCTCTTGATAGCTGGGTTCAGTCTTGCACTCAGCTGCAAGTTGCTGACTATATTCAGGTTGTTGTCAAAGATTTAGATCTTTATAACTTTTTATATTATGCTTTCTCAAAAATCATTAATCCTCGTCATGGCCTGTGGGCATAGTAAACTTAGGATGAAAACAATGCCTTACCAGTGAAAGACTAAGCACTAGAGACATCACAGCCAGTAACAAGGCAGTATGAGGATGAAGCCAGCAACCATGGCAAACAGATATCACTTGGCAGTGGCTGAAGAACGGTCACCTAAAATCTCACTGACGTATAGCCATGCACCTGGAAGCTCGGCAAGATTACATTCACGACATATAATAACTTCGAAGAGCATTCTAGCAGTGAGACTTAGCAATGAGGTGATGTCTTCCATAACAAAAGTGAGATCCACTTTTTTCTGCACAGTGTCTCAGTATTATATATTGTTTGATATAGGATAACAAGAAATTACTCTAAATTGCATGTGTTATCTGTGACCATTTATTGCTGGATAATTTTGTTTAAAAATTGCATGGTTCATTTTCATAATTATTTTGGGTAATTTTGTGCTCATTTGTTGGCAGAGTAAGTGAACAAAATTAATTTGTTACATATTATATTGACTTAAGTGGGAAACAACAACATGAGCAGAATCTTAAGCACAGATAACTTTCAAAGTGAATATATTTGTAGTGTACAGAGATGCAGGTATGATAATGGTAAGTGTTTACGGATCAAAGACTGGGATAGCCATTCTGTGCTTGGTTATTTAGTGACATTCTGGAAGGATAAGGGATAACATGACTATCATTATGACTCCAAGCATCAGAATGAACTTTATTGCCTTGATATGGACAAGCAGATACCAATATGTGTTCTCTAGGTAGTTATTACACCCATACTTGAGTGTAGTTATACAGTTTCTGTTGGTGTGTTGTAACTCCATTATGTGATCTTGAGTATTGTATTTTATTATTAATTTGTAAGTTTGAAGTGTCTTACCTGTAGATTACATGCACCACATGCATTGATAATATATTTTATTTTTTTAAATTTTATATCATTTCAGTCATTTGGTCCATTTTGATTCATTACATACTTAAATAGTAAAATGAATATAGGACAACTCAAATTTGAAGAAGGAGACAGACTGAGAGAGAGAGAACAAGTCAAAATTCAGTTTACAAATAACAATCATAAATTATAAGTAACAAAAATAACACAATTTGAATTTAACCATAATTACATATTCAGTTTGCAAGGCTGTCTTTTAAATTTAAAAATTCTTGTACGGAGGAAAAACACTGTGCCATCAGAAATGACTTAAAGTTATATTTAAACAAATTTTTATGTCACTGCAGCTTAACTCACCAGAGAAGCTGTTGAATAATTCAACTGTTATCTGCGAAACATTTTCCAAAACAATTCTGTTCTCCACTGAGACATGTGGATATTACTAATGTTCCTTGTGTTGTGGCTATGAATGTTCATGTTTTGCATAAATGTCCAGTACTGTTTGAAAGATACTCTTTTGAAAACTGGATGCACTCCTATATGGACAGGCTTGGCAGGCTCATTATTTTCAGCCATATGACATGTGGTCTACAGGTTTCCAGTTTCTTTAGGTTGCAGATCGCTCTGACCACTCTTTTCCTCAGAAGATTAGCCCATGCCAGAGTACTGAATGGAAATATGCGTAATATGCCTGAATGACTGCTGAACTGCTTGCACTTTGGCTTAACACACAAGGAACATAATAAGCTTTCGAGAGCTTGTTTTCAAGTCCTTTCACATGACAAGCCTACTTTAAATTGTTTTATATCAGCATCTCTAGAACTTCAGTTTCAGTACCTGATTTCAGTAATGTATTGTCAAGATATGGTGTTGCATCAAATTCTTCTAAAAGGGGGGACAGTTTTTTCTTTATTTATTTTTTTGGAACTATCTAGTAACTGGGGCCATTAAAGTATCTATTGCTACTTTCATAGAGATTTTGTCAGCAGCTGTTATTGAAATGCTGGTGACATCACCAAGTAAGATTTTTTTTTTTTTTAACGTTAATAAAGTAAAGTAAAGCAGGAACAACAGAGCTCCTAGGACACCGTCTTGTGGCACTCTATACTTTATTGGTGATTTATTGGATAGATGTGTTGTTGTAATGACATTTTCTTTAATATTATCATGCCTTAAAAACACCATTTGCTACCCGTCTTGTAGGTAAGATCTTATTCCCTGGTTTAGTACCCCTCTGACATCTTTTTGTGCTAATTTGTTATGGTCAATTATATCAAATGCTTTTGAGAGATCTAGAAAACATTAGCAGTTTGCTCTCTGTCATCCTGTGCTTTAGAAAGAGCTTCTAACTACTCATACATAGCTGTTAATGTAGGCTTGGATTTTCTGAATCCATGCTGATTTGATGAGAGTAACGAATTTTTTGTAATATAGCTTTGAAGCCCGTTGTGGAAAATTCTTTCAAATAGGTTGGAGAAAACACTGACTTGGGATACTGGGCAACAGTTGTTTAAATTTTCAGTGTCCCCTGCTATTTTAGCAGTTTTTAAGTTATTGTGAAAGGTTCCAGTTGATAATTATATGTTTACTATATACACTCCTGGAAATGGAAAAAAGAACACATTGACACCGGTGTGTCAGACCCACCATACTTGCTCCGGACACTGCGAGAGGGCTGTACAAGCAATGATCACACGCACGGCACAGCGGACACACCAGGAACCGCGGTGTTGGCCGTCGAATGGCGCTAGCTGCGCAGCATTTGTGCACCGCCGCCGTCAGTGTCAGCCAGTTTGCCGTGGCATACGGAGCTCCATCGCAGTCTTTAACACTGGTAGCATGCCGCGACAGCGTGGACGTGAACCGTATGTGCAGTTGACGGACTTTGAGCGAGGGCGTATAGTGGGCATGCGGGAGGCCGGGTGGACGTACCGCCGAATTGCTCAACACGTGGGGCGTGAGGTCTCCACAGTACATCGATGTTGTTGCCAGTGGTCGGCGGAAGGTGCACGTGCCCGTCGACCTGGGACCGGACCGCAGCGACGCACGGATGCACGCCAAGACCGTAGGATCCTACGCAGTGCCGTAGGGGACCGCACCGCCACTTCCCAGCAAATTAGGGACACTGTTGCTCCTAGGGTATCGGCGAGGACCACTCGCAACCGTCTCCATGAAGCTGGGCTACGGTCCCGCACACCGTTAGGCCGTCTTCCGCTCACGCCCCAACATCGTGCAGCCCGCCTCCAGTGGTGTCGCGACAGGCGTGAATGGAGGGACGAATGGAGACGTGTCGTCTTCAGCGATGAGAGTCGCTTCTGCCTTGGTGCCAATGATGGTCGTATGCGTGTTTGGCGCCGTGCAGGTGAGCGCCACAATCAGGACTGCATACGAACGAGGCACACAGGGCCAACACCCGGCATCATGGTGTGGGGAGCGATCTCCTACACTGGCCGTACACCACTGGTGATCGTCGAGGGGACACTGAATAGTGCACGGTACATCCAAACCGTCATCGAACCCATCGTTCTACCATTCCTAGACCGGCAAGGGAACTTGCTGTTCCAACAGGACAATGCACGTTCGCATGTATCCCGTGCCACCCAACGTGCTCTAGAAGGTGTAAGTCAACTACCCTGGCCAGCAACATCTCCGGATCTGTCCCCCATTGAGCATGTTTGGGACTGGATGAAGCGTCGTCTCACGCGGTCTGCACGTCCAGCACGAACGCTGGTCCAACTGAGGCGCCAGGTGGAAATGGCATGGCAAGCCGTTCCACAGGACTACATCCAGCATCTCTACGATCATCTCCGTGGGAGAATAGCAGCCTGCATTGCTGCGAAAGGTGGATATACACTGTACTAGTGCCGACATTGTGCATGCTCTGTTGCCTGTGTCTATGTGCCTGTGGTTCTGTCAGTGTGATCATGTGATGTATCTGACCCCAGGAATGTGTCAATAAAGTTTCCCCTTCCTGGGACAATGAATTCACGGTGTTCTTATTTCAATTTCCAGGAGTGTACATTAGTGTTTTTATTACTTTATCAGAAGACGTTTCTTAATACATAATATGTCACACCATTTGGCCCACATGTATATTTTGTTCTTATTGACCTTTTTATTTGGTCTGTTTTCATACTGATTGAGGATTAAATGATTTGCTGTATTAGTAAAATACACATTAAATGTATTAGCTACCTCTTTTGGATCTGAGGATGTGTTATTTTCAATTTGCAGAGAGTTATTTTTTGATAATGACCATTCTGTGTTAGTTTCTACTCTAATAACCATCCACACAGCTTTCATCTCCTTTTTTTTCCCACATAATTTCTAAATTCTGGAATAGGGTTATTTTACATGATGAAAAAGTGGAGAATTTTTTCTTTCTACTGGAATTTATAATACTATTTGCTATCCAACATTTGCTTTTAACTATCTTACTCCTCTTCTTTTTTCATTGGAAATGCTATTTGAAATTAATGCTGATACATATTGTGGAAACAGTCAAATATGCTATTTACTTAAATTTTACTGAAGGCATCCTTCAATTTTTCCCTTGACAGTATAAAATTAAACAATCTGAAATTATAATCACTGAACTCTCTCCGTTCAATTACTTTAAATCTGCCAGTACCTCCTCTCCGACCTTCCAAACTTCACAGAAGCTCTCCTTGGAAGGTAGGAGATGAGGTACTGGCGGAATTAAAGTTGTGAGGATGGGGCATGAGTTGTGCTTGGGTAACTCAGTTGGTAGAGCACTTGCTGCGAAAGGCAAAGGTCCTGAGTTCGAATCTCAGTCCGGCACACAGTTTTAATATGCCAGGAAGTTTCAGTAAATTTCTGAGTTTGACAAAAAGTATCTTGGTTAAATCTATACCTATTACAAAAACCAACTTGATGAACTGAATATGAACAGTAGGTAGAGGAGCTTCTGTTTCCAACCCACAGACATTCCTGTCAATTTTATGGAAGACACACATTTATGATTCTTTTAATTATATTACCTTAAAGATCCAAAGCTCATTATGCAATCCAGACAATACCACAGCAGTTCCTAGATGCTGTAGATGTATTTGTGTCTGTCAACCGAACATTCTTGTGAGTAGATGTGAACACTTGGAAAGCAGCATGTGCTTCTCTTGTACATTCAACTCTGTGAAGTGCATCTGTTGAGGCCATAAGTTCATACTAATTGAATAGGTTGAAATGTGGAACTTTAGATTTTGTTGGAATTTCAGTTTTGTTCCTAAGCACATGGCATTTGGCTGGCAAGCTTTCTTGCTGAGCCATCTGTATCTGAATGTGTGTTGCTGATTGTAATTCATAGACAACGAATTTGTCATTAAATTTTTCTGAATACCAAACATTGTGGATGAAACACAGAAGCCATGCCATTATGTATAATATTTTCCCAAAAGAAATATATTTTGACACATCATTAGGACACATCCACACATTAACAGTCAAACCTTACTGGTAAATCTGTCATGTTTCTGGGAGAGAACCATTAAAGATTTGCTTTTAAGACCCAGTGCCAGGCAGTTTAATTAGCCAGGAAAACCCATGCCATCATGAAGTGGAAAATTGGAATTTCCCCCCTGATATCCCATGTGATACAAAATATACTGTATTAGTTATTGTGGGTGGTGTTGCAACTGAGAAGGTGTCAAGCTCTCTTGACTTTCAGTAACTCACTTACAAATAAATGTATTCCAGCAACATGTGTCACTTCAATTCTAGCCAAGAGGCACCAAGCAATTGGCCCACATTTTTGTGTTTGTGACGTCAAATCCAGATGATTGGCAGAAATACCTAATACTGACTCATTTTTCACAACACAACTTATTAACTGCCTCTTAGTTAATGGATTAATTTTTATTTGGCACATTTGACCACATTATGTACAGACTGTGTATTTGTAACATAGGGAAAGTCACCTTAATTCAATGTCTTAAAATATTTAGCCTACATATTACAGTGTAAAACAAAAGAATGGTAAATACATTGAAGATACACCTGTCTAATATTGTGTTAGGCCCCAGCGAGCACACAGAAGTGCCGCAACACAACATGACATGGACTTGACTAATGTCTGAAGTAGTGCTGGAGGGAATTGACACCACAAATCCTGCAGGGCTGTCCATAAATCCATAAGAGTGTGGTAGTGTGGAGATCTCTTCTGAACAGCATGTTGCAAGGTGGCCTAGTTATGCTCAGTAATGTTTATGTCTGGGGAGTTTGGTGGGCAGCGGAAATGTTTAAACTCAGAAGAGCATTCCTGGAGTCATCCTGTAGCAATTCTAGATGTGTGGGGTGTAGCATTGTCATGCTGTAATTGCCCAAGTCCATCAAAATGCACAATTGACATGAATGGATGCAGGTGATCAGACAGGTGGTTACGCATGTGTCACCTATCAGTTATATCTAGATGTGTCAGATATCCCACATCACTCAAAATGCAAATGCCCCACACCATTACAGAGCCTCCACCAGCTTGAACAGTCCTGCACTGACATGAAGGGTCCAGGATTCATGAGGTTGTCTCCATACCCATACACGTCTATCCACTTGATACAATTTGAAATGAGACTCATCCAACCAGGCAATATATTTCCAGCCATCAGCAGCAGTCCAGTGTCAGTGTTGATGGGCCCAGGCGAGGCATAAAGCTTTGTGTGATGCAGCCATCAAGGATACGCAAGTGGTCCTTCAGCTTCAAATGCCCATATCAATGATGTTTCATTGAATGGTTCACACGCTGATGCTTGTTGATGGCCCAGCATTGAGATCTGCATCAATTTGCAGAAAGGTTGCACTTCTGTCATGCTGAATGATTTTCTGCAGTCATCATTGGTCCCGTTGTTGCAGGATCTTTTTCTGGCCGCAGCGATGTTGGAGATTTGATGTTTTACCAAATTCCTGACAATCACAGTACACTCATGAAATGGTCGTGTGGGAAAATCCCCACTTCATCGCTAACTCAGAAATTCTGAGGACCATCGCTCATGTGCTGACTATAATACCACATTCTGGCTTACTTAAGTCTTGATAAGCTACCATTGTAGCAGCAGTAACTGATCTACCAACTATGCCAGATGCTTCTTGTCTTACATAGGTGTTGCCGACAACAGCACCATTCTGCCTGTTTACATTATCTCTGTATTTGGATATGCATGCCTATGCCAGTTTCTTTGGTGCTTCAGTGTACATTTACCTCCATATTTTTATTTAGAGACCGAAGTTATTTAAATATTGTTTAAATGAGATGACTGCAGTACAGACTCACAAAAACATAATGGGCTTACTACAATAATTGACATTTATCTCTAGTTTTATAGTCAAGTAAAAATATTATTTTTGTGCACTCTTTCATGTAGGTAACTACAATAAATCTATAATAATAATTAAGCATTACACATTACTTACCTTCACACTCCTCCATACTGAAAAATTCTTTCAGTATTAAATAATCCATAAAAAGTTCCTGGAACACTTTGTCACTCACACTGCCTGCAGACTTAATAGGTTGCGCTTGTATGTATTAGGACCTTTTTTGACAACTCTCTGTGTGGTACACTTTTCAGGCAGTCTTTGATTCTTGTGACATCTGAAGGGACTTCTGCATTTTTTCCCTTGTAACATGTAGTGTTTTACTAATGAAACTGATGTTCTACACATCTACATAGATGGAAAAGTCAATATTTTTAGATTCTGGAAGGAAGTTCTGCATGAGTCAACTTATTTTTATTCAGAATGGTCCTAATGGGTATTGCCGCTCAAGATAACTCCACGCAGTAGTTACACTCTTAAGTATTGTTCAAAAGACCATGGTACACTGTACAATGAATTTATTTATTGGGTTAATGTGCAAGTTGTTTAATAATAAACATTACAGTGTTTAATTTAGAGTAGATATTGTCTATATGTTGTCTCCATTGGAACTTATTGTCTAATGCAATTTCCAAAACTTTTACAAAACTAACTTCAAGTTTTGTTTCATCCATAAATATGTATGTTTGCTCTTCCTTTTCTTCATTAATGAACAGGATGAATATTGTTATTTTTAAATGTATAATTACATCGTCTGTAGGCCACTACACTGTGTTTTTTGTTGAAATAAATGCATTTGTTTCAAGTGTTTCTAGATTTTTTTCTAAATTTACTAACATCAAGTTGTCAGCATGCAGCATACATTGACTCCAGTATAGTGGACTAGGTACAGATTTCTGAACTACACCATACCCAATAGGCCTTGATTACAGATCTGCATTTAAATTCTGTTATCAGGTATTGCTCTTTGTTCCCAACATATAATTTTGTACATTGTACTGCTTGTCCACATACACCACATTGTTCAAGGTTTATAATCAGAGCTGCATTGGTGCTTTCATCAAAATCTTTACATGAATCTGGAAACATAGCAGATACAGTGTTTCTTTTGTCTAAGAATTCTGTGGTGATGGACAAGTACAAATGACAAGGAGATGACATAGCAGAAGATGATCACTGGTTGCAGCATGGAACTGTTATTATGGATGGAACTTTGTCCTCGTTATTCTCTGATTTACCTTTGTTGATTTTTGTGTTTAGTTTTACGTTAATAAAGTATAAAAATATTCCTCACCTGTTACTTTCAATCTCTACTATTGTCCATGGTAAAATGGGGACCCTGACTTGAAAGACAAGAAGAATTTTAAGACAGCATATCTTTTTTCTGTGATGTGATGGCAGAGCAAGACAAGCAAGATGCAGAAACTGACGTAAAGGAAGAGCTGCCACTGTCCTCAATGTCACCATATCACACCACTATGCAGGTGATTAAAGTATAAAGACATCCGTTAAATAATATGCTTTGTATCAAGTTGCCACACTTTTGACCAAGCCAACCACTAACATGGTTTATACATGTCGAATGTGTTTTCAATAGCATGACATGGGCACAGATGAAAGTAGATGTAAAATCACTGTGGCACATCTAGACGGAGTGCTTATAGAAGAAGTGGAAGACATATTATGACAGGTATGCTACACAACTCTAAAGGAAGCACTCATATGTCAATATACTTTGTCAGCAGAATTTCATCCTCAGAAAGCTTTTCAAGATTAAATTAGATTAGATTAGTTTTTCGTTCCATAGATCCGTGCTGAGGAGATCCTTGTGGATGTGGAACATGTCAATTTTTTTAAGCTGAAATAACAATACTAATAGTATGAGTATATACAATACATCATTTTTTAATCTGAAATAACAATACTAATGGTATGAGTATATACAATACGTCATTTGTTTCTATTAAAAAATTCGTCAATGGAGTAGGAGGAGTTGGCCACTAGTAAGTCTTTCAGACTCCTTTTAAACTGAACTTTTTTTGTAACTAAATTTTTTACGCGTGCTGGCACACAGTTTTAGTCTGCCAGGAAGTTTCACATGAGTGCGCATTCCGCTGCAGATTGAAAATGTCATTCTGGTACATGCTACTGCAATGCTATCAGTGATAAATGAAGAATTCAGACTTTCCTTGTATGACTGCTTCTTGGTTAAGAGTTGCCTGACTGACTCAGGGTACAAAGAGAGTGTGTGCCCTCAAAATGATGGCAAACAGCCTGATCACACCAACACAACATATTCTCATTGCAGCAAATGAATCAATAGCCATCACATTCAGAAAGCAAGAATGGGTTGTAAACCTTGGACTTCCACAAAAAACTCAAGTGGAACTTCGTCATAAACAAATATACAAATGAAAATGACAAGTAATGACAATGGATTCAACAATCTCTGACATTAATATCCAGAGATCACACCATTTAGTGTGGAAAGAAGATGGAGATAGACAACCTGCACCACATCAACATGACAACCAGTAGCAGCCAGACTGATGACACTGTCACCAGACCGGCTACAAGCAGCACAAGCCAGTTTTGAAGAAATAATCACACCAGGCATTGTAAAGTGTTCCACAAGTCCTTGGGCTTCACTATCACACATGGTATGTAAGAAAGAGGGGTCTCAGTTGTTATATGGTGACTACAGAGTATTTCATTCACTTGTAATTCCTGACAGCTATCTGGTAATTTTCATAAGGCTATTGCACAGGCAAAGGTATAAACATAATAGATTGTGCAAAGGCATATTTACAGATATCAGTAAGCAAAGAGGATATATGGAAAACCACAGTAATTAGACCCTTCAGCTTGTTCCAGTATAATTTCATGCCATTTGGATTAAGAAATGCAGCACAAACATGGCAAATATTCATGAATGAGATATTGTGCAGCTTTTCGTTTTTCTCCTGCTACATGCACAATGTAGCCATTTCTCAGCAATGTGACTTCAAAGGAAGAACATAGGTCACACTTCAGCTTACTCTTTCAGTGGCGGTAGGAGTATGGAATAGTGGTCAATGTCAGCAAATGTATACTAGGTAGGAGCAAAGTACATTTCCTAGGATATGCGGTATCTGAAAAAGGGTTGTTGCCACTTCCAAACCAAGTGGAAGCAATATGAAACATGCCGCTATTGACAACTCTGAAACAATTACGTAGCTTCCTGGGAATGGTCAATTACTACCAACACTAGCTTCCACATATAGCACAGCTTAATTTATTATTGTGTGGCAAGGAGTCATCAGGAAACTGCAGATGCCAGCAGACAAGGAAGCTTTTAATATGATCAAATTTTGTTTTGCACAGGCTATAACTCTAACACACACTCATAATGAGACTGAAATAGTTCTCAAGGTAGACAGAAGTCAGACAGTAGTTGGTGTGGCACAGTAACAAATGGTCAAAATGGAGCACTTTCAATTGTGAACTATGGGTAGTTTTTGTAGCAATCAAACATTTCCTTTCAACACCAGAAGGCAGACATTTCATAGTTTTCACTGATCTCACTTATAATAAGCCACTTACATTTTTTTCCATCATATAATGGACCATCATTCTCCGAGACAATGCAGACAGGAGGAATTCATTGCTCAATTCACAACTCACATGTTTCATATCTCAGGGGCAGAGAATATAGTGGCAGGTTGTCTACTGTGAAACTGAGTCCCATTAAAAACAATTATGTGGGAATAAATAGCAGAAAGATGATAGGGAGCTGCAAGGCCTGCAAAACAATAATCAAAGAGTGTTGTGGCTGTCGTGCATATTGAGGACTCAGTGATATCAGAATTTCATGTGGTATGTCAAGGGGTCAACACATTTATTCTGATGGAGTTTAGATGGAATATCTTTCAGAACTTGTTTGTATTGACCCACCCAAGTATTAGAGCAACTGCAAAGCTAGTGGTAAACAAAGTCATATGGCCAGGCATACAAAAAAGATTGCAGTCCTGATTGCTGGACATTAAAGGCCATGGTAGTGTCCTTCAAGATGTCATGGACCAAGGCATTACAACTCATATTATTAGTCTTACAGGCACAAGATGCTTAGAACGCCAATGTAACAATATCAGCTGACATGCTCTTCCTCCAATTTCACAGTTTCCACCACCATCTAGAAGATTTGCTCACATTCATGTGGATTTAGTAGGGCCACTATCCTATTCTGAACATAGTGATGATCATGGATCATTTCATGAGATGGCCAAAGGCAGACATCACAGCAGAAACTGTCGTGAATATTTTAGTAGGTGAATGGTTCACACGTTTCAGAATTCCACACTCAGTCATGATATATAGAGATCATCAATTTGGATCATGACTGTTAACAGAAGCAAGGAATATCAGCAGCTGCAATGGGACAGTAGAAAGGTTTCACTGGACATTAAAGGCCATGCTAGTGTCCTTCGAGATGTCATGGACTGAGGCATTACCACTCGTATTATTAGGCTAGCAAACAGCAGTGATGGAAGATATGCTAAGTTCACCAGCACAATTGGTATTTAGAGAAGGGCTGTGAGATCTTGAAGAACTCAGAATGTCAATGACACCCTCGGCTGTACAAGACCTGAGAATGGAATTTGTTAGGCATCTTAGCAATCACATGAGACAGTTGCAAGCAGTGCCACACATCAGACATGGCGATAGAAGAGTTTTTCTAAATAAGGGCTTACAAAAATGCCACTTTATCTGGCTGCATGATGATACTATGTAATCACCACTAAAAGTCCTTGATATGGGTCCTTATACAGTTTTGACAGAAAGAAACAGTACCTTTGCAGCAGGCATAAATGAGAAGCAAGAAAGAGTAACAAGTGAACAGTTCAAACTGTGTTACCATCACAAGGAACAGATAGACACATCTACCAGCAATGACCCCTCAACAGAGCCAAGTGGAAGAGACAGTCACTCAGCAGAGAAAACCTTAGAACAGAAAGAAGACATCCCAGCAAAACAACTGCAGGCTTTTGTCACCAGGGCTGTCTGTTGCAACAAGCACCAGTACCCCAACAAACCTGGGGCTCCAGGTTTTTTTAAAAAAATGGGGTGCAGGTGTAGCAACAGATGAATACAGATGACAAGTATATGGTGCAGTAGATTATGATCATTGCCAGCAGCATGGAACTATCATTATGGATGAAACTTTGTCCTCATTATTCTGTGATTTACCTTTGTAGATTTTTTTGTGTTTGGTTATGTTAATAAAGTACAAAAAGTTTCCTTACCTATTTCTTTCATTCTCTACTATCATTCACACAAAAAATTGATAACATGTTCTTTTAGACTTGAGTTTGCTATTTCTGTAGATTCCCCTTTTTGGTTTTCTGTTAATGTAATCAATCTATTACGTGTAAGTGTCCCTAATATTTTTGAGACATAAGATATTAATACACTGATCTGTGTTTATTTGGGTCGTCTTTGTCACCTGTCTTGTTTATTGACATTACTTTGATTATTTTTAATTTTTCTGGGAACACTCTTTCTCTGAATGAGCAGTTTCCTTATATCCAAAACTATTACAGTTATTTCTTCACTCACATGATTTATTAGATGAGTTGGTATTTCATTATCTCTTGAAGGCTTCTAGTATTTTAGTCTCTGAATGTTTTTTTATGAGTTCCTTTTCATCTCTGGGTCCAAGAACATTGTATGGCATGGTTGCCTAGTGTTTTGTGATTCCCTGGTCCCCTATTTTCTTCCACACTTTTATTTTGTGGAGTATCTATGAAATTGTCTGAGTATAGGGGCACTTTTACTCAGTCTGTTACTATGATAGGTACCTTTTTTTATAAATTTAATAATATTTCTGTTGTTTGCTCAATTTTTACTATATTTTACAGTGTTACTTATCTCCTGTGATCTTTCGCATCTGTTTTGCATTTGTTATGGCTCTGTGTATTTAACTGGCCTTCATGTCTAGTAATAATTGCCAGTACTTCTTCCAGCATTATTTGCATGTCTGCAAATTCAATGCTTATCTGAGACCCTTCAGTTTAGTCTACAATTTAATCATTTCCTTCACAATTGATTGCCTATTGTGGCCATACATTTTCTAATAAATCATTTTGGAGAAGACTACATGAGAATGGTGCATTATTATATAAATACACTACCCACAACAAGAACAGTAAGTGTTTGGTAATGGCAAAATACCACAGTTTATCATTGTTCACTTGCAGATACATGAAACATGAGACAATAAAGAGAATCAACAGCATGCCAAAAACACAAAGGGTGTGGAGGCAGAGATAACAAAATAAAAGATATTCCACACTTCAGTTCTTCAGTAATTGTTTCTAATGTTCGATTAATTGTGACACCACAAAGCCCCCTCCCCCACCCCATCCCCCTCACTACTTTTGTACTTTGTAAGCTGAACTCCTGGAATTAAAGGGGGATTTGTAGCATTGTAGCATACAACCCTGCTACTTCTAGTTCAGATTGATGCTTGCATAGAAGGTGCTGGTTTGGCATCTGAGTGCAGTAGATCCTGGTCACCTGACAGTGCATTTTGACCTCATCTGCATTATGCAAAGATTGGAAATCTGGCCCAAAACATTGCCCTCTTGAAGTAGACAGACAGGTCTAACTCATTCAAAGGACACCATTGTGGGTTTATCACTCATTAATATCTTCAAAATGTGTTCATCCAGTGGTAATATGGGATAAGCATCCATGTGTGGTGTTTCTAATGGTACTTTGACTGATTCTGTATGTATCATGACATGAGGACACATCCATAGATCCTTGTTTCCAAAGACAGCTGAGTCCATACACAGGGATGCCACTGACAGGCAAAATTTGCAGTTGAAACATCTAACTTGCTGCAGTAGGAATGAATACTTTCATGGAGGTTGGTCACGTTGATGCTCAAAAAGTTCTGAAGAGTGCCTGAGGACTTCACCACACACAAATTCTGCTCCAGAAACTCTGATGTCATGTTGAAGGCTGCTTGTAGTCCCTGTAGCACCAGCAGCAGGGCAGAAAACCTCAAAGATATGTGATGCATTAGGGAAGATTTTAAAGTACAATGCCTTGGTTCCACCATTCCTTTACTGGCTGGGTGCCTGAAACCACATAGGTTTGCCAGTTCGTGTAACAAACTTGATTCAAATTGACATCCTTGATTGCTAGTACTGTTGGTGGGACATCTCAAATGAGAGATCCATGTGATTAGAAAGGTCTGTGACACAATTTCTGCTCAAAATCTGCCGTACGCATTGCTTTTGTCCAATGCCAAATTGCTGAAAAAATACATTGAAACCCTTTACTAGAGGTGCCCAAAAAATTGAGCACAGTGGGTATGTGTGTGTGTGTGTGTGTGTGTGTGTGTGTGTGTGTGTGTGTGTGTGTGTGTTTTGAGCTTATGGGCACTCAACGGTGAGGTTATCAGTGCTCTTACGCTAATTAAAACAAATGAATGTGGCTAAAACCCCAAAAATTGTTCCACATTCATGCACTTGTATTGACCACAAAATCACTCTCTCTCTCATGCACTAAAACAATGGAGAAAAGGTAAAAGTAGCTATATATGAGATTAAAAACACAAGTAAAATGAGAAAGAAGCTAAGAGAAAGGCATAGGCGAATGTCACTGGCTGACAACTTACAAGAAATATGGTTGAGCCAGTCACCCTATTAACACATTGAAACCATCTCCCTAAAATCCTGCGAAAAATATTGGACAATTCACAAAATTTTAAACTTGAACCACATTTGTCTGAACATTACTTAAAATAGAGGGCAGATCTGTTGGTAAACCTACTGTGACCAGCTGATCAGGAAATAAAACACAGACCAGTAAAATGTGGCACAAAGTGATCTGCACTCCACAAGCACCAAACATTGTAGGGTGCTCTCATTGGAGTAAGAAGCCCTGCATCATGGGGGTGTGGCCTATGAAAATAAGAGTAAAAAGGACCTTCTGCCATCGATGTGGCTGGAAAGGAGATACGCCGTGGCTGAGTTGTGGACCTTACTACACAGAGCTTATTGTCAGTCACTTCCAGCCACTTGTCTTCCGATCAATGTATGACCTTGTAACTCAACAGCAAGGTGATAGCATACAGGGGGCTGGCACACTGAAGTAACTGAGGATAACAACATGCCTCCTTGGCTGTTAGATCCACCCTTTTATTCTCCATTATACTCACGTGCCCCGGTACCCAGTGGAAGGACACCTCCTTCCCCAACCACTGTAATTGGAGGAGGGCATCCTGGACATTCCGGATTACTTTGTCTGTTTGGTACAAAAGTTGACGAGAGTGAAGGGAACTCAGAGAATGGAAACAGACAAGAAATTTAGCACTGGAAGAACATGCCCAGAAGCCGGCCGGAGTGGCCAAGCAGTTCTAGGCGCTACATTCTGGAACCGCGCTACCGCCATGGTCGCAGGTTCGAATCCTGCCTCAGGCATGGATGTGTGTGATGTCCTTAGGTTAGTTAGGTTTAAGTAGTTATAAGTTCTAGGGGACTAATGACCTCAGAAGTTAAGTCCCATAGTGATCAGAGCCAACCAACATGCCCAGAAGATCACATATAATTTTATGTTGAAGACAATAAATTCTTGAGGGAGCTGGACCTTGAGAACATGATCCAGGGAAAGACAGAGCAACCAACACAGTCCCCCTGCTTGGACCCATCCAGAAAGACAGCGACACAGTTGTGGTGCTCATATAAAATATTAGGAAACATCACTTCAAAATCAGAAGCTAGAGTGCAATCTCTCCCATATTGCATTAAATTTAAAATAATGCTGCAATTGCAGTAACCAGGGGAGCAGACAACTAAAGCCCTGGATTTATGGTTGTACATGCTCCACACCAAGTGACTCCAGCACATGCTACATGTGGATCCCAAACAGCATTGTGGCTCATAGACAGTTGCAAAAAGGCATTCCGGAGGTGGATGAGCAAGAGTATGGTGCATGTGTGAAGTTGGAGCAGAGAGGAAGTTAAAACCCTGCTGCACCATGAGGAGCTGCCTCCAGATGGTGAGTGGCAGTTTCCCAGCCTCAACACAGAGACTGCGTAAGGGACTGGACCTATAAGCACACGTGGCCAGCTGAATCCTCTCATGGTGGACAGTGCCAATGATCCTCAAAAATGAAAGTCTTGATAATCCATGCACTGTTCACCTATAGTCCAGCCATAAATGCATGAAAGCCCTATAAAACTGGAGCAAATTTACTCTCTTCACCCCAAGACCTGTGGCTAAGGTACTTGATGTTGTTCAGTGCCTTGAGGGTTCTCACTTTCATGTCCTGCAAGTGTGGCAATCATGAAAATTTGGAGTCAAAAATGAGGCCAGAAACCTCATTGAGTTTCTAAAATGTAGGATGGTCTTCCTAATATGCAAGTAAGGTAAATTAAAAATATGATGAGAATAATTAAAATGAATGCACACACACTTACCTGCAGAAAACTGAAAATCTGCCTTTGCAGTCCACTCCTCTAATCTCCACAATATAAGCTGCAACCGGCGGCCAGAGTGGCCGAGCAGTTCTAGGCGCTACAGTCTGGAACCGCGCAACCGCTACGGTCGCAGGTTCGAATCCTGCCTCGGGCATGGATGTGTATGATGTCCTTAGGTTAGTTAGGTTTAAGTAGTTCTAAGTTCTAGGGGACTGATGACCTAAGATGTTAAGTCCCATAGTGCTCAGATCCATTTGAACCATTAAGCTGCAACTGATGGCTTGGTGTTGCAACATTGGAGGAGGAACAGAAAACAGCAAAATCATCCACAAATAAGGAACACTGCACAGGACTCCTTATTGTAGATGTGATCCCGTTTATGGCCATGGCAAAGAGGGTAACACCTAAAACAATGCCCTGAGGGACACCATTCTCCTGCTCAAAATGATCTGACAGTGAGTCACCAACTTGGGTCCTAAAAAACTGCTGAGACGAGAAAGACTATGAAGATGTGGAGGTGGCCATGAAAATTGATACAGCTGTGCAAGAATATAGTGTCTCCAAGTAGAATCATACACCTTACTGATATCAAAGAACATGTCAATACAGTGATGTTTAAGTAGGAAAGCCAGCTGTAGAGGCACCTCTAGTAGGGTCAGGTTGTCGACAGTGGACCAAAATCTCCAGACTCCATGCTGACAATGGCTAAAGTGTTGCCTGGTCTCTAACAACCATACGAGACGACATTTAACTATTCGGTCCAGGGTCTTTCCTACAAAGTTTGCTAAGGCGATACTCCTGTAGCTACTGCACTGTATTTGTTCTTTTCCTCATTTGAGGAGAGGTATCAAAGTTGCCTCTTTCCACTACTTGGGAAGTTTCTATCTGCCATATAAGATTAAAACATTCAAGGAGGATTTCCTGTGACGCCTCTGGCAAATGTCGAAGCATACAGCAGCAGATTTGGTCCTGACCAGGTGCAGTACCACAAGTCTCAGACAGTGCTGATTGCAGCTCCCACATGGAGAATAGGTTGTTGTAGGACCCAGAACTGTTGAATCTGAAGTCCAACTTGCTCCTCTCTACAGTTGCATGGTAGTGACAAAATGATGGATTCTGGCTTTCATTGGTAGTAATTTTTGCAAAACGCTCTGCCAGCTTCTGAGTGATATCTCCAGGTATTGTTTGGAGACACTGCTGTTTCAATACTACAGCTATTGGCAAATGCTAGTTTTTACAAGAAATCCTCTAAATGGCTTCCCATGCTTTTGTAGAACAAGTGGAATGGTTTAGAGAATTCAGGAACACTTGCAATGACCTCTTCTTGCTCTCCTTTATTACACGCCAAGCCTTCGCGCTTGCAACTCAAGATGCTATGAGGTTGTCTGCTGTCTGGTGTCATTTAAATTGTCGAAGAGCCACATGCCTGTCCTGGATTCTTGAACTGTCCTCATCTGTCCATCAAGATACAGGTCACCTCCTAAGATGACCTGAGGACTTTGGGATGGATAAATCAGTGGCATGATGGATCACACATGTGATGTGGCCCACCCATTCCTGGATGCTGTTGCAATATTCAAACACAGCAGCTGGCTGAACAGCATCCAGTTGGCCTGCTGACCAACCATTCTGGAGGGTTCTGTTGAATCAATCCTCCATCCAGTAGGTTAATGTGGAGTGGGAAGTGGTCATTGTAATGAAGGTCATCAATGACTTCCCACTGAACAGAATCTGCAAGAACTGGAGAGAAGAAAGAGAAGTTGATGACTGAGAATGATCCAGAAGCATCACAGAAATGAGTGGGAGTACCACAGCTTAGGATGCACAACCCTTGGGATGTTATGAGGCCCTCCAAAACCCGATCCTGAGGGCCAAGTGGTGGTGGAGCCCCACAAGACATAATGAGCATTGAAGTCTCCCAAGAGAAGAAATGGCAGGGAAATTGTTCCATAAGATATGTGAGAGCCTCAGAGTCTATTGGATCAGACAGAGGTAAATGCAGTGAGCAAACTGCAGCAACACCTCCCTTAGCCCTTTCCGCAGTCAGGTCATCCATGTGATAGACTGTATAGCTCCATAGCACAGAGGCATCAGACGCTTTAAAATGCCTCTCCTGCCTACAGCTGCACACTGGGCGCTCCTCTGCTAGCAGCTTCACTTCCTCCACTTATGTCCTGAACCCATTAACATTTTGCTGGAGGATGAGAGCCATTTAACATGTGGGTTGCACTATCAGCCTGTCTTTTCACCTGGGAGGTGGCTCAATGTATGAGGTAGCTCAGCTTTGAGACAAGGTTATTGCACCAGTCCGACATCAAGTTCCATTAGCTCTGATGAAGAATCAAAAGATACAACAGAGGGAATGAAATGGACTTTGTTGGACAATTGACTTCTGGGCTCTGTCAGTGGCCAATGCTTTTTCTTGGATTTTTTGCCCTGAGTGGACTTTAGGGCCACAACCATGATTGTGGTAGTAGCATTACTGGACAGTGAACCAGCCTCGACCTTTGAAGGAGCAGGGAGTTCCACAATAGGGACAACCACAGCCTTGTCTGAAGTCCTGATGGAGGTATGGGCTTCAAAATTCAGGCAGCAGAACAAGTGCATTGGCAGATGCAGGTACTAGTGCTGACACTGGAAGCCCCTGTTCAAGTAGCAGCATCGGTTTTAGGAACTGTCTGCTTAAGAAGAGATGCAAAGGAGGTAGCAACATCACGGGCTGCATGACCTTATAGATTTTTTTGGCCTCTCCACATGAGATAAGTTTAGTTGTTTTTAATTTCCTGTATCTTCCTTTCTTCAAGAAAGACACTGTAGTACCTGCTCCAGGTGGGGTGGTCCCCAGAGCAGTTCACACATTTCACAGGAGATGAACAACCAGCTCCTTCCTAGGCAGCCTTCCCACATTTATCACAAGTGGCTTCTTTTTTACATCTGACAGTAGTGTGCCCAAATCAGTGGCACTTAAAACTGTGAATTGGGTTTGGGAAATTAGGCAGCATGCTGAGGCAAAGGAAACCTGCCTTGATATGCTCTGGAAGTTTTGTGCTCTTGAAAATAAGTATAAAAGAGTCTAATCTGACCTGATTCCATTCACACTTTTCATTATGTTTAGTACACCAAGAATAACTTCTTGGACCCACTCATTTTTCAATTCTTCTCTGGAAATGTTGACAAGATCCCTAGCAGTCACAACACCTTTACTGTAGTTTAAGATGTTGTGCAGTTCTGTCTCTGTTGCATACTTCCCAAGACATCTAGCTTTTTTGTTAAGAACTGTCTGGAAATTATAAATTTCAACTATCAAAGTTCCATTTTGCAAGCACTTAAAGGACTTTAAATAACCACAGATTCCCTCCAAGCCATTTCGAATATAGAAGGGCAAAACCTTTTCAAAACTACCCTCTTTCCGCTAGATAATGAAAAATGCATTCTGGGCAACAACCTGCATTCTGTTACTATAAACACCACCACTCTGAATAAGTCCAGACTCAGGAGGACTGGCTACAACAGCTCTTTTGATTAACTGGGTGTTGGTACTTACTAGTGGCCCAACTTTTCTGCTGGAAGGAGCAAGAGAAAACTTCGAAGAATCCATCTCAGTCCCACAAGCAGCTAGGGAAGTAAAAGTCCACCTAGACAGAGCCTTGCCTGCCTAGGTAAGCCTTATACAAATAAAGTGTGGTCATTTCCCTAGAAGTTGCCCACTAAGGACTGTTCCACTGCAACAGCCATGCTTCTCATTGGCATGCAGCACACCTTGAAGTTGAAGGATTTTTTTTATAGAGGTTTTTATCATCCTCATGATCCAAGCATCCAAGACAAGATCCCCAGTCCCTGTGACACAAAATGCTCCACAGCTGTGCTACATGGTGGTCACTGAAGCATGCCCAGAGCTTACGATGACAGTGGACTTGCGGCGCTTACCATATCCCAGCTGAGGAACCCTGGGGGTCGACAAGCCCGTACTCAGCAAATGAATGCTGAGCCCCTGAGGACGAGCTTTGTGCAGTTCCATTGAAAGAACCTATAACCTTGCAGACATGGTGTTCCACTTTAGCCTTTTGGCATGCTAAGCAAGATCTTACCCATGATCAGCAGTCATGTTTGATGCATCACTATACATATCTATCAGTTACCATACAGATTGTGCAATTAACCATAGAATATGTGAGTATTTTAGAATCAAAAACTTGTTTTCTAGAAGCTGGTGGAAGAAATGGGTGAGGCCAATTTTTGGAACTATTGCACCATCTTAAGGCATTACATCCATCCATTGGAAGTTGTTTCAGATTCAGACCAGTATTTTGACTTCTGATAAGTTACCCTAATTTCACGTCAATTGCCTGTTCTGTCACCAGATGTCTGTAGTCAGTGTTAATAGAGACAGTACTAATTCAAGAAATATAGTTATCTACTATATTATCAGCCCCCTCTCACATGGCAAATGTCAGTTGTAATTCCAGTTGGTGGAATTGATTTTGGTGAATTGGTTTATGATGAGTGAACACAGCAAAAGGATGTGACTCTACATGTGGCCTAAAGTGTCTAATGGCTTCATATACAAATACCACCTCTCACTACAAGCAATCCATTCTGTTTCAAAACAAACCAAGCAGTTGAGACATGGTGAAGTGTGACTCTTACCAGCATTTGGTTAGCATCCATTACAGTGGCAAGGGATGCAGTATGGATGGGTTGTGTTAAGAGGCTGGCACCATGTAAACTGGTTTTTACCCTCTTAAATGCCTGTAACATTTCAGGAGTCCAAGTGAGGGTGCCATATGAGGTATATGGCACCTATAATTTTATCATGCATAGGAAATGCAGTAGCTGTTGGAAAGTATTTGGGCACAGTACTGACTGATCTTCATCAACCTTGTAGTGTAAAGGAATAATTCCAGAAGCAGAAACCAGGTGCCCTAATAATTCTGCTTTCTTCTGCTAAAGAGTGCATTTGTTTTCATTAATCAGCAATCAGTACTTTGGAAGTCTATCAAAAATCATTTGTAAAAGTTTATCATATTCTGAAGGTTACTTTGAGCACACCAACATCTTTTCCAAATACACAAAACAGAAAAACAGTCTTCACAGCATCTCATCGTCAAAGCAGTGCCATGTTTTGGCATCATTCTTGAGACCAAATGGCATGTATAAGTAATCCAATAGTGCAAAAGACATGGTATCAGCAGTTTTTGGTATGTCCATGGGTGCTGCTGGAATTTGGCAGTAAATACTCTTGAGATCATTCATTTTGAATATCTGCTCACCTGCCAATTTACCAACAATGTGCTTTATGTTAGGCACTGGGTAACAGTGTGGCATTTATAAACCCCTCATACTGTATGGCAGTTGATAATCAGAAAAAATATTAGCATGCCATCTTAGTGAATCAACATGAATGCTGCATTGTAGTTAAAAATCCACTGTTAAGAGTGTTGTAAAACATTAGTTTACTTAAAATCCACTGCAAGAATGTTGTAAAACACAATAGTGGATTACTTTTCTTTAACTGGTGGTAGTCATCTATGGGCATAAATAAATCATAATAGCTTTCCATTACCCAGGTCTGAGTTTTGCTGTAAGACTGCAACACAGTGTTTACTCTTGACTTTTTGATTTTTTGCAATGCCTTTCATTCCACAGCAATGTAGTCATACCCGTTGATTCATAAACAAGAAAGTGCACAACAATTGCACTTTGTTCTCAAACTTCCAACAGCTGCAATAACGAGCTTATAACTTTGAAATCAAGTGTTTTTTCTACATGACTGTCCCTCTAGCACTGCTACAGCCATTTATTTTACTTTTTTGGCATGTTTTCAAACCAAAGACTTGAATACAGTAAAGACAATTTTCCTAGTATTTACAAAGTTACAAATATTAACTGTGTTATCACCAGTATAAAATAAAATTATTTGTGTAATAACATGTGAGTCAGAATTTTATGTGTCAATTTATGATCTTATTTACTTTCATTAAATTAAACATAAAAGAATCAGGATGACTCATTTTCTGAAGTTTTCATATTTTTGCATTCTGAGCATACAAAATGGCCTCATTAGGCTCAAAAAGATAAAAGAAATTGCAACAACAGGAAGTATGTAAAAAATAAACAAGCTTCCCTCTAAAAACCAAGAATCGTCCAAAATCATACAAAAATGGCATTGGAATATACATATGAAAAGATGGTAATGATTGATCCAATTTAGGTAAGATAATCACTCCATACAACTGTGAAAATAAAAACTTATATAAAAGAAATATGTTTCATGTGACAATTTTTTTTTAAAACAATTAGTTTTGTTAGTTTGAAGTGTGACAAAAACAACTGCATTAACTAGCCAACGTATAACAGACTGACCAATAATTTTCTTGAGGAAATGGAGATATATGAATTTTATAGAAAATAGTTGATAATCTTTTCATTTGTTAAGTGCATCACAAAATACAAGCAAAATGCAGACTGATATGTCATACATAACTTTTTGAAATTAAAAATTTTAAGTACATAATGTTTTTTCTGCTATGTAAGTGTTCATGGGACAAATAGAAAATATACAAAAATGTGTGGTGCACAAAAAGAAAATATTTTCAGATGGGCATGAAAAATATTATAGATATTAAGGTGCCTACACAAACTCATTACAAAACATAAATACTCCCTTTCCTTAGCAAATAGAGATCTGAAACCAGTCCCACAGTTTGGTTTAGTTAAGACAGGAAATCAGAGAAATGAAATTACTAAAAACATACAGTGAAACTTAAGAAATTATGGTAATAAACAGAGCAATATACAAGGAGTAAATAAACATATAGTAAAATAGCAAGTGACATATCTGTATCTGTGCAAATGGTGGAAGATAAGACCAAACAACTGCAAGCATATGTTAATTTGACACAGAACAAAATGATATATATGCAAAAGGACTCAAAATGAGGTCATTTTTATAATTATTTACTGATCGTTGTTTTACGTGCAGTGTGATAACTTCTGACTGGAAAACTTTAAGAGCATATAGATTGCCAAACAGCTTTGAGCCAACATTAAAGTAAATGACAAGTCTGATAAGTAAGTTCATAAAAAGGTGGTAACAGTAAACTCTCTGTTTTCCAGTTTATTTTTTCTGGGAGTTCTTATCTGGTTATTAATATAAGTTTCTATTCAAAAAAATTTTTACTCATATTTCACTTCATGTCTCCTCATCAATGAAGTCCTAGTCCTTTTACTCAGTCACACTCGTGCTCAAATGTAGCTTCAAAACACCATCTGGGTTGCAATAGTCCTTACCTCAGATATATGTCCACAGTCATCTCAATAGTTCAGCACTTGATTACATAGATGCCTTTGGGTGGTAGCGCAATACTGACAAGAAGAATATGCCAAGTGCCATAACATGATCTGCCAGGAACTTCTCTCAGTGAAAGACGAGTCAAAATAAGTGAACACATCTCTCGGCTAACCGACAGATATTTGACTGTTTCTGAAAAACCGACAGTCAAAGTTTTCAAGATATGCTCTATGCCTCTTGGTTGAAGAAATCATTCACTAAAAATGATGGCTCAGTGGCTAGCATTATGGCTTCACACTTTTGTGCCCTGTGTTTGAAACTCGATTATTATTTATATATTTATTTTTGTTTTTCATTTATTTGCCCAAGTCTATAGAAGATTACTATCCAAATATTTTCCATTGTATATTGAAATAGCATTGTCCTTCTGTGTCTACTAATTGTACATCCAGTGAATGAATTTTTTTAAAAAAAAGTCTGAATGGAAAAATTTTTTGAAATTGTTTTTTGGTGAAATTCCTGTAGCGTATCTTGATTAACACTTAATTGCAAGTGCCAGTTTTATGAAAAGTGATCAGTTCTCCGTGTTTTGCAATAAAAGTATTGACAACATGTGAAACCTCCAGCATTATGTTAACAATGCTACTTTCTCAAATTAGAGTTATACAAAGAAATGTTACAGTGGTAGACCTGCCTTCATGCGATGCCCATAGTATTCAGCATTTCTATGTTTTGGATGTTTCTGCAATGGGGATAATCCATAGGAATACATCACATCTTCCTGAAGGATAAACATAACAATAAAATGTAAGAATTAACAACTGACATAAGTATGAAATGTAAGAACATGAGAATTGAAACACTGAAAATATCATACACAAATATATTATATATTAATTTTAAGGCACCTATTGTGAAACTCAGTTGTAATTTTACAATTAGTGTAATGCTGTTGCATTCCCTAAGTTGATAAGAAACATCCATGCAGTAACTTTCGTGAATATAGGTAGACAAGCAAAAAAATAAAATAAATAAAAACAATAACCTGGTTTCAAACACAGGAGTCAAAAATGAGAGACAAACTAGCCTCTACACCTTTAGCAGAGCTGAGCAACTTTTGCGCTAAAAGGTATCTACATTATGTCAAAAACTTTGATAGTCATTTCCTTGGAAATGGCCGAGTATCCACGAATAATCTGAGACAGGTTTCACTTATTTCATTCCTCTTCCAATGAATGAAGTTTCTGGGAAATTGGGTTATGGCACTTGCCACAGTCTTCTTGTGAGTTCCAGATTCATTATATCTATACACAGGAAAATGAATTTATGTCTTCTAATGCAATGATATTTAAACATTTTGTAGTAAAACTAATCCACACAAAAATATTTTTCATAAATTAACATACTACTAACAACCAAATAATACACTAAGTAGAGAGATCAAAACATAAAGTTATGGTGAAACTTTCAGGAAAACCACCTAGAGAAAGAAAATATATGGCATGGATCCAGAAGTGCTTTATTTCCATGTCAGAGGTCAGTTTCTATAAGTCCAAAACACCTTAATCATGGAAACCACTCAGGAAAAGAATGTATCCGTGCAGTATGAAACACTTTTCTAAATGAAATGTTCAAAATACCCTTCATTAGCAAGGATACATGAATCAACCCACTATCACATTGAACCCTGATGCACTAAGTGTTTTAAGTCCAGAGAACATGGCAATCAAGGAATTGGTCCACCTCTATCAATCTGCTGTGGACCCTGCTATTTAGAAGCATACAAACATTAACATTGAAATGAAGAGGAGCTCCATCATACATGAAGTGTATGTTTTGTTATACTTGTAAAGGCACATCTTCTAGCAGAAGAGAAAGCAGGTTAGGCTTCTCCATTCAGCCTGAGTGGAAGAATGTGAGGCCCTAAAAAACATTTGTAAGCAATGCCATCCCAAACACTGTTAGGAAATATTGATGATGTTGTTGGTGTGATTGCACAATTTTGTAAGGTTTCACATCAGCCCATATGTGCTGATTGTGTAAATTTATGATCTGATTACACTGAAGTGAAGTCTCATCTGGAAACAGCACACTTCCAGTGATGTGACGGTCAACAGATTGTTGAATGGACCATTTGCAGAAGTGTACCCATGCATGAAAATCAGCCACTGTAAGTGTCTGCATATGTTATCCATGGTATGGTTACAGCAGGTTCTCATGTAGCACTCTGCAGACACTCATGTAGTCAACATTACTTGTTGCAACTAATTGTTTTATGCTGATACTAGAGTCATCATCAACTGCATGAAGAAGTTTCTCCACCAGCTAAGGTGTCCTTATCCTTCTAGGGCTCTCCCAGTCATGAGTAGTAGGCTTAAACGTCCCAAGCTCCCAATGATGGTAAAATTAACACTGAATGCAAAATAGTGTTCTAATCCAATAACAATCTCAGAACTTTGTTTCAGAACTATACTGACCAACAAACAAGTTTCCCAAGGTACACTCTTCATTTAACATACAACCATAAAATTCCTTAACATATTTTCCACCAGTAACAACCCCTTATTTCATTTGATCATTGTCTATTTTTTAATTACCCCTAATTTCCTTTTATGCTCACTTTTCCTTTAATTTTATCTCAAATATGTCAAACAATTGTTTGCATAGTTCAGTCAGGCTGTAATAATCTATAGTCAGCTATAACAGTAATTTGTCAACATTTCATACATTTAGCTATCTTAAATTCTTTATGCCAGTAATATATTATCATTACAAAGCTGTTAATCAAAATCCCACTACTTCAGAACTATAAAACCCACTATTAGTAAATGACAGACTCATGTTTGGATCACCAGACAAAATATGCAAATGACAGCACAAAATCGGATTACTTTTTGTTCAAATCATTCACAACATTGACACAATGAATATAAAATGCTGCAGTTCAGAAAACAAGAAATCCCTAACCTGTCATCAACACTATCATCATCATCCCCATCAGAATCATTATTACAAGCCATTACTTCAAAACTCATTATAAACATCAACATAAATCACATAATATATCCACAGTACTTCAACAAAACCCTGCAAGATCCAGCCTAATACCTTAATTACAAAACTGTTCTGACCACAGTTCCCATATCACATACATTCCCCACAGCACATATTTCAAAGTGACCTCATTTGTCCTTACCATTTAATTTTTCCAACATTCTTAACAGCTGTAGTCTGACAATCACATTGTTCCCTCTAATGATCTGTAGCATTGCTACCTAGTCTTAACCAAAACTTGAAAGAATTTGCAAGAAACAATCATAGAGCATTACATTAGCTACCAGTGACCAGTAAATGCAATATAGTGATACTTAGATTATAACAACATGTACACAAAAGGACTGCAATACAGTCTATCCACGCTCTGTGAAACCCGCACCATGCAGCAGTAATAGCTAGAGTGGGCAGGGTGAAATCACCACACAAGGATTAGAACCATGTTATCTGCTACATGACCGAGTGCTGGGCAATAGTCCTACAAATGCACCCTGGAGCAGTACGAGTAGCAGTGAATCTTGAGACAGATTCATTTGGAGGCCAGCAGTACTACCATTCTGCCAGGGCTGGACCAGATGATGAGATAACTGGGCACCACTAGCTGCACCCATGGATTCAAGATGGGGTCAGGATAGCTGCCTCCTGCACTAAGACCTGTGGGACATAGCTCCACAGTGCAGCAGGCCTGCTGCCTGTCCCTGCTGATGCCAGGCTCCGGCCAGGAGGTGGCAAGTCATATCCCACATATGGTATCACTGTGGAAGGCGTGAACCATGCCAAGTCATGTGGGCGTGGCATTCAATAGCAGAATGCAGATACATGAAGAAGAAAAAGTGTGCCACTGGTGTCTGGAAAGTGTCCTACTAAGAGACCACCACCTTGCTGCCCAGTCTGACATCAACATCATGGAGAGCTGATATGTGAACTGTCCCACTGAGCAGAGGCTGGCCACCCACTGACCATCGCCAGCATGCAGTGCTGGTGTGCAGCATGTCTGCCTCAGACTCACAATGGAGAAATGTATAACAGAAAAGTAATGAAGTGTTTTTCTCAATCACCAGTTTATCACTGGGACCACCAGCCTGCCACTCAGTCCACTTCTTCCAAGGGGTGCAACAGAGTGCCAATCGAGCCCCCCCCCACCCCCACCCCAAAACAGTCTGCTCCTCTGCCCTGCCCCTGCCTCCCCCCCCCCCCCCTGCAGATAATTCATCTCAAATTGCTGCAGGAGTAATAAATAGAGTTGAAAACTTCACTTAAAACTTCCGGGTTGATAGGCCGTGGTCGAAGTATAAAACTGTCTCCTGATGTTTCGTCTCCGACTGCAGGAGACATCCTCGGAGGTAAAGCGGCGAACAGTTTTATACTTCGACCACGGCTTATCAGCCCGGAAGTTTTAAGTGAAGACAATACCAGCCGTGAAAGCTTACATTGCATGACAGAGTTGAAAAATTTGCAAAAATGTAACTCAAAAATCTTTGTTCTCAACAAGTTTTCTCATTAAAGCTTCAGATATATCCATAATGACCATACTTACCAGCTGATTACATTCAAAATGTTACAGGAACATACCAATAAGTCTGACAGCCCAATATTTATCAAATAATTCAACGGAATCAAATCTCATGTAAAATATATATTAGTTCCCCAAATAAGGCCAAAATTTTTATATTTGCATATATATACTCATCCATTTTCGAAAACAGAAATTGCACTCTCTCCATATAGGTCATTCAGAACAAATGCAAAATCCCTTAGAACAAATGTATAGTTTCCCAAACTAGTCACATTTCTTTAAACCAACATAAGGATTTTCTGTCATACCTAATATTTCATAAATACAACATATTTATTTTCCGATATAGTAAGTATTTCATTGTATGAAATTTTTTGACTTCAAATGTAGCAGTATACAAAAATATACTAAAATTCTTCCTTCATGCAGTAACATTTTTTTGGTGCTGATATTAAGAAGTTCTTTCACATTCCAAGAAAACCACAAATTTCTCATTGAACATACGAGTACAAAATATGTAAGTAGTTATCATGTCTTACTGTTAAATTTCATTTTAACACTAACCATTCTTAAAATCTATCCAAAATGAACTTCATCCTGTGCATAGAAGAGAGTTTGACAGTAGCAGATAACATGTAAAATTGAATAGATAACTAGAAGAAAACAGGCAGCCAGGTAAGATGAAAGTTTTGGGAGTAATACAACTTTGGCTGAGGCGCTGTATTTGTCATGCTCATATCGTGAATATATTTTCATGACCCCCTGGGCACACAGACTTCAGTGTCTCTGCTCTTCATCAGTGTTTCTCCTACAACACCTACTTCAACTGTTGTAACCTTCTGCCTACAAAAGTTTTTTTTAGCTCTATGATGCAAAACAATTCTTGTAAGATACACAAAAAAGTTTCCCTTTAATAAATTGCGTTGTATTATTCCACAGAAATATGTTACTTGCAACTTTGTCTTTACACACATCTCTCCACAATATAGTCAGCAACCTTTTCAAATCTTTGTCAAAACAGAAATTCTCAGAAACAGTTAAGGTACATTCAAACTTGTTGCTGCACACCTGGCCAACATCATGGAACTGTCATTTTTACCACAATGCTGTTAATATGTAATTCTACAAAAAAGTTTCATCTTTAAACACAAGCAACTCATCATCTTCCACATTACTGTCTTCTCCTTCTGCTGAAATGTCCATTTTAATGTTTTGAGATGGTTCACAGTTTTCTGCTTTGGAAGACTGAACGTGCCCACTGTTTTAATTTTAACTGTTCACAATTTTCACCTAGTTTCTCCTGTACTTGTTCATTGATTACTTATATTTGTATGAGAATTGCTTCGAATGTTTCTGTATCATTGAAGACTTATCCTGAGGTAATTTACTTACTTTTTCATTTCCAGTTGCATTCAAGTATAGCTTAAAATACTTGTCATGGATTAATTCTTCTGGTGTTCTCTTTAAATTGATTTCATATTGTCAACTTAAAGTTTGCTGCAAAAGTATTTAAAATAGTATGATGAATAAAAATTGCATATTTCACACATTTCACTTTTCTTAATAATTCTTCTTAAATCTAGTCTTCAAATTATTTTCATCTGAAATACGGTGTTGTTACATGTTTCTTTGCCATGTATCATCCCCTCTTTTCATTTACTTTGTTACTTTGATTCTCATTCATTTTATGTACTCTGCCAAAATAGATAACAATAATTAGTATTTCAGTCTATGACTTTCAGATTTCAGCTAGCACACTCAGATATAACATCCTTCCATGGTGTAATGGTTAATAATCAGAAAGAATATTAGCATGCAATCATAGTGAATTGACACTATTGTTTGACTTGAATTAAAAATCCACTCTAAGAGTTTTATAAAACACTGTTGTGGATTACTTACCTTCCACTGGCAGCAGTCATCTAGGGCATAAACAAGTCATACAAGCTTCCCATTACCCCACTTCAAGTTTTACTGTAAGACTGAAACACTATTTTTGCTCATGACTTTTCAATTTATTGGAATCTTTTTCTTCCATGGCAATGTAGTCATATCAACTGATTCAGAAATAAGATATTCACATAAACTGTTCTTCATTTCAAAACTTCTACTAGTTGCATCACCCAGCATACAGCTTTAAAGTTGAGCATTTACAGCATGACTCTCTCTCTCTAGCATTGCTACTGTCATTATGTTTTTTCTTTTCTTTTCTTTTTTTTTAATACAATTTCAAAACCAAAGACTAATATAGCAACAATGTGTTTCCAAGCATCCACAAAGGTATGAAAGGTATTCAGTAAGTAATCCAACACATTTTTTCCTTACTCAAAATCAGTTGAGAAAATATAGAATTTGTTGTGGGACATCATGTATTATTCCTACTTCAGCCCTTATTGTTTCATGAAGTTCCAATAGGTGAAATGCTTTATGTAGCCTTCAAAATGGCACCTGTATCAGAGCTGCGTCCCGAGCAGAGAACTGTTATTGAGTTTCCTTTGGTGGAAAACTAGAGCATCACAGGTATTCATAGGCACTTGTGGAATGTCTATGGAGATCCGACAGTGAACAAAAGCTTAGTGAGCCATTGGGTGAGGCATCTGTCATCATTGCAACAATGTCATGCAAACTTTGTTCAGTCTCTTGCGTTCTGGGCGACTGCACACAGCTGTGACTCCTGCAGTGTGTTCATTGCCATAAAAATGAAAATGAACTTCTCCTTCCCCATGACAACACTATCCCTCACACAAGCCTGCAAACCTGAGAGGAGCTCACAAAACTTCATTGGACTGTTCTTCCTCATCCACCCTACAGCTCAGATATCACACCTTTCAACTTCCATCTGTTTGGTCCAAAGAAGGATGCACTCCATGGTAAGCAGTACCTGGATGACTGGGAGGTTCTTGACGCAGCAAGACATTGGCTCCAACATTGACCAGGAGAGTGGTACTTACAGGCCCTCCCAGTAAGGTGGGATGAAAGTATAGCATTGAATGGAGTATATTGAAAAATAGGGTTTTGCAGCCAGAAAATCATGCAGTAATATGGCGTACTGAAATCCTGAAAAAACTGGACTGTGTTAAAAAAAAAGTGTTCCATCAATTATTGAATGCCATTCACATAAATATTTATTGTGTTTTTCATTGCATACAGTAAAAATAAAGTTAAATTATAAATGCACAATGGAGAATTTTATATCTCTCAAAATTTATGATTTTATTTACTTTTATTTAAATAACATATAAAAGCATGAGGATGGCTAATTGTCTGAATTTTTCATATTCTTGCATTCTACCCATGCAAAATGTCCTCAGTGATCTCAATAAGATAAAAGAAATTACAACAACAGAAAGTATGTTAAAAAACCAAGCTCCCTTCTTTCAACCAATAATCACACAAAATTTGCCCAAAAGTGGTAAAATATGGTATAAAAAGATTCCATTTACATAAGAAAGTATCAACCTAAATACTTTGTATGCACATTTAATGCACAATAGTCACCACAAGGTGCCCAGGAGCCATCTTTTTTTTTTTTCCAAGGGGTAAATACAATACCCAAGAAGTATCTGAATGGTGGATAACCCCTGCAGTTAAAAAATAACTGAACTCTTCCTTTGCTGCAACGTATTTCTCTGGTAGTAACCTGTGAGCCTTGACGGCAACAGGGGATCTCATAGTAGTTTGAATGTGATGTCTGGTGTTGTGGGTAGCAATGGGGATAGTTTAGGTTACTGTTTAGTACACCTCAAGGTTGTAGAAATGCACTGGGGTGGAAGAAAATGTTTACTTAACTTACATATTTCTGCTTGGAGCTCATCCAGGCCCTTAGCTCTGTTTCTGTTGCACTGCCCCTGTTTTTGTAGATGTGACACATTAAGCTTTGACAATCAGAGATAGCTGTTGCAGAAATTCTGCTTCCGAGTTACTATTGGTGGTGATATTATCAATGATTCCCTGGCTTTGACTGGTCAATCACATAGGTATATAACTGTTATTATTACACTGCCAAAAAGGCTTTTTTTAATTCTTGTTTTAGTTTTGATTCTTTAGCCACATCTATGTTGCAGTCTCCATATATTACAATATTTTTCATTTTCAGCTTTAGTAATAACACTGAATCTTTTCCAAAAATGTTACAACATTACCACTCAGAGACCTCTATTGCTTGAAAATTCTTTTAAAACCTTTAATAAACATCATAGTTCACTGCCAAAGGCTGATAATACATATTCCTTTATTATCTTGATTTAGGTTTTCCATGGCTTCCCTAAATCACTTTCGTCAGTTTGTCTCCTTAGCTGAATGGTCAACATGTCTGACTGCTGTGCAGTGGGCCCAGTTTCCATTCCCAGCCAGGTTAGAGGTTTTCTCCAGTTGGGGACTGGGTGTTGTGTTGTCCTCATCATAATTTCAATACTCATCAACATGCAAATCACACAGTTTGGCCTCACTTGAGAAGACTTGCAACTCCAGGGCTAAACTTCTCCAGGCAATGAGTGTGGCCATCAGTGTCACACTATCATTTCATCTCCCTTCAGGCAAATGTAGCAATGGTTACCCATCCTTGTCATACTAATGTTTCTTGTTCCTGTTTTCCTTTGGTGTCCTGGCTTGAAGAAATCTTTAGCTAAGTATTGATCAACTGTTCATAATT
Organism: Schistocerca nitens; assembly: GCF_023898315.1. Classification (NCBI taxonomy): domain Eukaryota; kingdom Metazoa; phylum Arthropoda; class Insecta; order Orthoptera; family Acrididae; genus Schistocerca; species Schistocerca nitens. Next base: position 476,697,776 of record NC_064614.1, on the reverse strand, counting down.
TCTATGAAGCCCTCATTGGTTCACTTCCTATTTTTTTTTATTTTTTTTTTATTTTATATATATGACTCTTTGATATTTTTTGTGGTATTCTCTCTGTCTGTCTGTCTGTCTGTCTCTCTCTCTCTCTCTCTCTCTCTCTCTCTCTCTCTCTCTCTGTGTGTGTGTGTGTGTGTGTGTGTGTGTGAGAGAGAGAGAGAGAGAGAGAGAGAGAGAGAGAGAGAGAGGAGAGAGAGAGAGGGAGAGAGAGATTTAATGCTGTACCAGTTGGTTCTGCTGTTGAATCTAAGTGATCTTCCGGTTTTTGGATTTTGAAGGAGATTTACTTTGCACTGTTCACTGTGATTTTCACTTTAGATTTTGCATAACTGTGGTTTACATTTTGATTGTTAATGCATACTGTAGTTCTGTGCAAAGTTTCTTTCTTCCTTTATTATTTATATTCAACTCTTCCCATATGAAGTTATGTGTACTTAGTCTGTTTTCATTAACTACTATGACATAGTTGGATTGTTCACCTATATTTACAGCATATTTTTACATACATTATTTGGCTGTACGATGTAATGTTGGTATGGAAATGTATGTATTGTATTTGATTTGTATTTGATTAAGTCATTTACAGTATTTATGAAAATGTATATCTTTTCCTTATTACCAGTGTCATTTGCTCAACAAGCAATGTTGGTACATCAACTACCGAAAAAGGTTCGCCATACAGAAAGCCATATAGAATATCATAAATGAAGTCCTAGCAAGGAAATGCAGTGAACATTATCCTGTTGGTACATTCCATGAGCGTTCCTGTACTTTTAACTGTATGGACAACAAAATTGAACTTGTGATTCAAAAACACTTTGAAAGGTTACACTTCCGGCCACAAAATGTAAATCAATACAATAAATTTTCTAAATTTCTACCAAGCATGTTGGTAAGTAACTAAAGAAATAGTACTCTTATAGGTTAAAGACATATTATTAAATGGTAACGTGACAGCTGAACTACATTACAAAACCATGTATTATGACAATTAATATACAAAAAGAAAGTACACTATGAAAGCAAGAAAAATGTGTATATTTAATTATATGAAAGACACTGAACAGTTTTACTTACAATCTTTGAGCAAAGATGAACAGACATATAATTTATTATTATCTTAACAGTTTTTACTGTCTTACTCATAATGAAATTAAATCTTCCATTATATGCATACAACATAAGACCAAATCTGTATTGGTCTGAATGTGAACTAATAGTTCCTAGGTAACAAATTGAAAATGCCTTTGAGTTAGTAGTGGCTTGTCCTATGGTGCAATAGAGCAATGACCCCCACAGATATATTCACATTTCAGAAAATTTCACATTATGTAAACCCATTCTCCTGCCTCTGTTACAGACGATGATTTGTGGTAGTAACATAAATGAGCCTCAACACTTTTGCTCACAGTCATGTTTGAAGCTGATAGTCAGCACTTACATGCTTGGCTCAACCTGTGCACAAAATCCACTTCTGTACCCCCTAAGATCTCATTACACCACCAAGCTCACTGGTGAGGAGTGGAGTAGGGAAGAGGGGTATGAATGTCCCCTGTACATTGAAAATGCTGCAACATGTATCCACTGGAATCTGCTTTCCCTCTTGCTGTTGAGCCCTGCCAAAGCATGGTTCCTCTTCCTCCCCAGTTGTTCCACCAACATGACACACGAATAGCAGATTTTGAATTCAATTAATATTACAGTATTCTATAACTTATAATATATGTTGCACCACTGATCCCTGTAAACAGTGATGTCTATGAAACTGCCATATCTACATTAGTTAGTTAGCAACAAAACAAAGGAGTTACATTTTATTTGCTGCAGTCAAGTTACCAGTAGTGTCACCAGCTATTATTGTTTGTCATGCAGGAGGATTCAATATGTAGTTGTGTGTTTGAAGATGTGAATCTCAGTATCTACAGTGTTAAGTCAATATCTATGATAATTCAGTGCACAGGCTTTGGGAAACTAATTTATCTTCCATGTCTCTTTACGATAAGCTCCATGTCTAGCACTTAGGGAGACTGGTGTTGGATACCAAGTTAGTCAATAAAACTCAAAATAAAAGTAAAGAAACTGTATGACATTTCAGGCCAGGAATTTACAGGAAAATAGATTGGATATGTTGTTGTGATATCACAAACAAATTGCACCATTTATTTGTAAAAGATAATGCTTGGTGCAAAATGATGTGGACACTAAGAAGCATTGACAAGCTTGGACATTTATCACAGAAGATAAAGAAACAGGAATGCTCTAAATTGAATATGACCACACAGGTAGAGCATAATTTTTTAGGGGAACACCAAAAATGATTAAGTACTCTCTAAAATTGTGAATTCTACTAAATTTTGTGGTGCTTTTGGGCTCACATTTTGTGGAAGGGATGAACATAGTGATTCAACAAATCCAGGAATTTTCTGTGGTCTTATAAATTTCATCAATGAAGTTGATGCTGCACATAGCAAACATCTTTTGAAAGCTGCTGTTTTCATACATACATCTAAAGACATTCAAAATTATTTATTTTCTTGTTTGATGGAGGTTTGTAAAGGCTGAGTAAGAAAGGAAACTGCTGCCACTGATTTTGTGTCAGTTACTGCTGATGAAACAACTGATATTGCAGCAGCTTCAGCTCATCATGTTCCCCCCATTTATGTTTTGTCTGAGGTTAAACCTGTGGAAAGGTTTTGGACTTCCCTCATTCCTCATGAAAATGATGCAAAAACATTAGCAGAATCACTTAAAGAAACTTTGCTGCATGTTGTGGATAATTCAGATAAAGTTTTATCTTGGAGCTGTGATGGTGCAGTTATTATGAGTGATCATCATTGTGGTGTATAAGCTCTTCTCAAATAGCACTTAAATCATCCCTGTTTTGTTAACTGTTATGCCCATAAACTCTATATAAGCTCTTCTAAAAGACCACTTTAATCATCCAGACTGGCTTTGGGAGCCAGAGAGTGTGGTCACGCATGTGTGAGTTGCATTTGCATGAGTGAGTGTGTGTATGTTTTCTATTTTCGATGAAGGCTTGTTGGCCGAAAGCTCACTTTCTGGCAGTCTTTTTGTTGTGACTATCTGTGTCTCAGAATCTCTGCTATGTGGTGAGTAGCAGCTATCCTGTTTGTATAATTGTTATATATTCGCACCTTTTATGGAGCTTCAGATGCAATACATGGGGAATGAGTTAAGAACTCTCACAGATGCTATTCCACTTCTGTAATTGCTTCTTGAAAATAATTTACAGGACACTTTTAGTGAAAAAATGAAACTCCTGAAAGGGATTATTACCATATCAATGACAATGTCTGAGATGTAGCAGGCTTTCTCTAGACTGAAGAGAGTAAAAACATCTTTGTGAAGTAGGCCTACTATGAGTCAAGAGTGGCTAATAGTACCAGCAGTGCTCCACATTGAGAAGGACAACATCTGCAGCAATATAGACTTCAATAAATGCATCACTGATAGATTATCTGCCCTTAAGGAGAGGAAAATGGATTTTTCATACAAACATTCATCATAAGGTAAGTGTATTTTTGTATAGTAACTATTTTATTATTCTTTTTTAGCTTTTTTATAAGGGTTATTTGGAACTTTGTAGTCCATATTAAAATGTCCCTATCTTTTGTGGTTACCAAGAATAGATACTTGGTTTTTCTTGCAGTTCCAACAACTGCAGTGCATATCTTTTCACTGCAATTACCCCCACTTGTAAAAATGTCTTAGGCTCTCCGTGATGTCAGGATTGATTCATCTTGGTTAATAAATTATACTAAATGATATGGCTAAAATGAAAATTTACTTAATAACTTGTTTATTCACACCACAAACATGACATAACATTGACACAAAGAAATGAAATCTGAGACAGTACTAGCCATGCCACAGCTGCTGCCACTGGTCCTTATGTACCTTACAATAATCGAAATATGAGTACATCCATTGTTTAAACAGTCATTTTGAGGTATACAATTAAAAGTTGAATAGTTTTCAAAAAAGCTTAAAAATTTGGATTTACTTTTTGTTTTGGTCTTTTCATAATAAATAACATACTGAAATAATTCAGTAATTATTGCCAAACTACATGAAGTAGTTTATGACAATAATATTTCATATAGATCAGAAATGTAATTAAAATGAGATTTCTGAGTACAAATTTTGAAAATATAAGTTTTGCCAATTGGTACACATACTTTAAAGTAGAAACTACATTTCATAATAATTTTACTGTATTTCATTATTATTCAGATCAAGGTACTTTAATTTAATTTGTGGTTATTCCTGATGTGCAGAGCAACGGCGATCATTGAATAACACACCAACATGCATTAATACAACTTTATTATGAGAGAATATTTACAACGTCTTATACAGTCGGCAGCACACAACAGAATGGGAAGCAATATGGCGGTGCACAATAAGTCTACATGGTCAGAGAGCCTGCTATGGTGAAGATATCTCACTCGTAGAGTCGATAGTCGCCACAGAGCCCCCCTCCCCCCCCCCCTTGCAGTGCGTAGCATGGTGGTGCGCCGAGCCCTGTGCCAGCCCGGTGGGGGTAGGACACTTGATGGTCACAAAAGCACTTGTCCATGGTGAAATCACACGCACAACACTTGGGGGTAGGTGTAGCAAGCTCGACTGAAGCTAGGACATAATCCCTGTGCCAACGTGGTGGAACCACGGGTCGTCCGGCCCGTGATGTAGGCTGCAAGGGGGGAGGAAAGGGGGGAGGGGTGGTGGGCCCGTCCAAATCATGATGGGATTCCTGGGAAGGAGGGCAGGCGTCATGTACGTCGGGGTCACTTGCAGAGTGCTCCTGCAAGGTCCACGCAGGTTTCACCCGGTGGAGTGAAACAGTTACTGGTTTGCCGTTGTTAAGTATCGACAATGTGGAAGGGCCTCGGGACAGGACTTTAAACGGACCAGTGTAGGGAGGCTGCAGGGTTGTCCGTACTGTGTCGTCACGTAACATGATAAATTCACATGTGGCCAGTTCCTTATCCACGAACACACAAGGCTTACAGTGGGCAGATGGCAAGGGAGGTTTGATGAGCGCGATGTGCCCTCGGATGCTCTCGACGAGTGCTGGGAGCTCGGAAGAGCTTGGTAGCGGCGTATCCTCGACAAATTCGGCTGGTAAAACCAGAGGCTCCCCATAAAGGATCTCGGCGAGGGAGGCTTGCAAGTCCTCTTTGTATGCGGTGCGGAGGCCTAGCAAAACCCAGGGGAGAGATTCAGACCACTGGCCACCGTGGCACATAAGTGCGGCTTTAAGCATGCGGTGCCAGCGCTCCACAAGTCCATTGGCCTGGGGGTGATAAGCGGTTCTGTGAAACTTTGCGACGCCACAGTACGAACAGAGGGAGGCGAACAGCTGTGATTCAAACTGCCTACCTTGGTCGGTGGTCAGTGAGGTAGGGCTTCCGAATCGGGAAATCCAAGTGGCAATGATGGCCCGAGCCACAGACTCAGCCGAAATATCTTCCCAAGGGACTGCCTCGACCCATCTAGTGACCCTATCAATAACAGACAGGATATATCGAAAGCCCTTGGAGGGAGGGAGGGGACCTACAATATCAATATGGGCATGTCGCAGACGTCCTTTAGGTATGTCGAAAGTGCCTGGCGGAGGGAGTGCATGGCGGCCCACTTCAGCTCTCTGACATGGTATGCAGGCGCGAGCCCACATCCTACAATCATGTTTAACACCGGGCCAGACGTACCTTTCTGTGACCAATCTGGTGGACGCTTTGATGTTGGGTGAGCTAGGTTGTGGAGTGCATTAAAAACAGAGTGGCGGAGAGCTGCGGGTACGAGAGGGTGGGGGCTACCAGTGGAAACATCACAACAGACTAGTTCTGTGGTGCCAGGGAATGCACGTTGTTCCAGTTTGAGGGAAGAGGTTGTGTCTTGTTGCAAGGCAAGAATATTGGGGTCTTCGGTTTGCCGGTGGGCCAGGTCGGTAAGGTCAAGTGGGGTAGTGATGATGTTGACGGGAGACAGGTAGTCAGCGACTACATTGTCAGTGCCTCGGATATATTGTGCATCAGTGGAATATTGGGATATGAAATCCATATGGCGGAAGCATCATGGGGGAAGATCGCATGAGGGGTTACAGATTGGATCTGCCAAGGGTCTGTGATCTGTATAAATCGTGAACGGGCGACCCTCGACATCGGCTCTGAAATATTTGACCACCTCGTACAGGGCGAGGAGTTCACGGTCGAAAGTGGACCATTTGGACTGGGATTTGGTTAATTTCTTGGAGAAGAAACGGAGGGGTTGGGGGGGTATCCAATATATGTTGCTGAAGGACCGCACCAATTGCAGTGTCGCTCGCATCAGCTGTAATAGAAATTGGTGTGTCGGGAGTGGGGTGAGCTAGTGTGACATCTTTAGAAAGGGTGGTTTTGAGACTTTTGAATAAATCAGCCATCTCCAGTGTCCAAACGAGTTTGTGTTTGCCTTTAGTATCCTTACCCGCCAGAACGTCGGTCAGAGGGATCTGGATAGACGCAGCATGGGGCAGGTGGCGCCTGTAGAAGTTCACCATGCCTAGAAAACGGCGAAGTTCAGCGAAGTCCTCTGGGGAAGGGAGGCTAAGTATGAGTTCAACCCGAGAGGAAGTAGGGCAGACACCCTCGGCCGTGACTGTGTGACCTAAGAAGGTGACCTCAGGACTGCTAAGCTGAGACTTCTCGTGGTTGATCTCCATTCCATTAGCAGCGAGCAGTGCAAGCACTCTGGAAAGATAGAGAGTGTGTTCCTCAGATGAGGGAGAGAAAATCAGAATATCGTCTAAGTAGGCATAGGCGAAAGGGAGGTCAAACAACAGAGCGTTGATGAAGCGTTGCCATGTCTGTGCGCCGTTTTTGAGACCATACAGCATGGAACAGTAATCAAAGAGGCCAAATGGAGTGATTATGGCTGTCTTGGGGATGTCGTCGGGGAATATGGGAATCTGATGATATGCTTTGCTACAATCGAGAACGGAGAAGATCTGGGAACCGTGCAACATCTGGATGAAATCTTGAATGTGGGGGATAGGGTAGTTATCGATGGTAGTGCATGCGTTAAGAGCACGGTAGTCACCACAGAGGCGGAAAGTACCGTCCTTCTTCGGCACGAGATGGATTGGTGACGACCAGTTACTATCAGATTGACAGAGAATGTTGGAATCCAAAACATCTTTAACAATGTCTTTAGCATGGCAAAGTTTCTGTGTGTTTAGGTGGCGCGCCTTATGCCGCACAGGGGGTCCTTCAGTTGTGTTTATTCTGTGGCACGTGCCATTGGCAATCGCACGCAAAAACATGGGAGAAGCAGAGGGGGTAGGGGCAGGAGGGGTAGGGGCAGAGGAGGTAGTGGCAGGGAGGTAGGAGCAGGGGTGGTAGGGGCAGGGGAGGTAGGGGCAGAGGCTGGCCGAACCGTTAATGGGATCACAGCTGCGGCACAATGACCAGGCTGCGGAGGCTTGTCAACGATTGCAAGAGTGGGTGTGCGGAGCTGTAGAAGCTGCTCTTGTGTCTGCAACAGTTGTGCATGGACTTCATCAATGCGAACACGCAGGTCGACATCCTGTGTGCGCAATGCATCGACGTCTGAACGCTCGCGCAAGAAAGCTGAGAGAGCAGAAGAAAGGTTTGCAGCAAGTGACATACACTCTGAAAGGGCAGAGTGTGAACAGCCAGTAGGAACTTCGGGCTGAGGGGGGGAATGTTGTGACGCACCAGGAACACTCGAACCGGAGACGTGAGTCAGACAGCCAGCTTGCAGATTAGGGGAGAGGGCATAATGATGAAGAAAATCGAGGCCCAGTACAGGTGCATCAACTTCCGCAACGTAAAATGTCCAGAGGAAAACTTGATCTGGGGCAAATTTAAGCAGGAGATGTGAGGAACCTAGCACCGGAATTGGGGAATTGTTAGCAGCTATCAGTGGCGGTGCACATAAGGGATCTATGTTAGGGGCGAGGGAGGGTGGGATAACACTAATGTCGGCTCCAGTATCCACTAGAAAATGAAGTTCGGTGTCGGTGTCCTCGACGAAGAGGCGCGAAGCGGAAGACAGTGCAGCAGCCGTCGGACGAGATGCCGGTAGGCGCCATGAGGCAGTGCGGTGGGACGTGGCGCCTAGACGTGCCCGCCATAAGCGTTTGGGAAAGTGCACGGGGGCTTGCAGTTGCGAGCCACATCAGCAAATTTAGCGTGGAACCAGCAATAAGGAGAGCCAGCTTGCGGTGCAGGAGCATGGCTGGGCGGTGAGGCGGCCAGCTGCGCGGCCGGAGTGTACTCAGGTGCTCGCTTGGCCGTCTCTGGTGACCTTTGGGGTGGCAACCTAAAAGTAGGTGGTGCGGTCGGGCGACCACGGGGTGGCGGGGCCGTTGCTTGCGCTGACAGCGTGGTGCATGTCCTGCTGCGGCCAGGCTTGGCTTCTGCTACTGCATAATGCGTGGGGGCGGCGGATGCCGGACTCAAATGCTGGAGGTACCGGTGTTGAATGATGCTGTAGGCGCGGTCGGCGATGTGCAGGCATGCTTCGAGGGGCTCAGAGACATGGGACAATAACTGCAGTTGTAGCTCAGAAGGAAGTTTAAGCAGCCAAATTGTCCAAAGTGCGACGTCTGGTAGAAAGTCTGTGTCCACAAGGGCGCGTAAGTGGCGCCACAGCTGTGATGGGGTACGGTCGTCGATGTGTTCCTCATGGATGATGCGATGGATCGACTCAGCAGGAGGACGGGATAAGCGTTCAACGATACAAGCTTTAGCAAATTCGTACTTATTCTGCATGGGAGGCGAAACAGCAGGTCGCTAATAAGATCTGTGTGATCGTGCAGGTGACTAAGAAGGCACACAAATCGGGCTCCGTCGTCTAGCACGCCGTGAATGTCCAACATTTTATCCACTAATGCAAACCATGTCTTAGGGTTCTCCGTTTGCAGGGCTGGCACTTTTGGGAATCTGCTAGGCGAATACACTACTTGGAGGTGCAGACGGTGTAGCAGTGTAGAGTGGTGCCAAATCAGGATTGTAGGCACCAGGAGACTGGCACACAGTAGCTGTACTAATCTGGTTATTAGGGACAAAACCACACGATTTACAAGCAGCAGGAGTGCAAGAAGAGAGTTCAGTCTTGACATGTGAATTCTGTTGCATTGTGTAGGCAGATACAGTTGCTGGGGCCCCGGCTTGTGGGGGCACGGTTGGGTGCGGAAGACTCTCCAGTACCGTGGAAACAGGTGCAGTTCAGACTGGTGAGCATGCGACCGGTGTTTGCCAAGCGAAAGAACCCGGCGCGGAAGTCGATAAAACGTTGTGCACCGGCGCGGGTGGGGCGGCCAGTGCCACCGCGGGCGCGGGCGGTAGGCATGCTGGAGCTGTTAACAACGGGTTCTGGAGTGTAGCGGGCGCAGTTGAAACCGACACGGCAGAGACAGACGAAACCATCGGGAAAACATGCGGAAGACGAACAGGAGCCGGGATGGCTGAGCGGTTGTAAGATGTCCATGGGGAGTTGTGTAGTCTGTGGCTGTGGAGCAGGCGTCATGTGTGGCTGCAGCAGATGAGTAGGAACGGCAGGTGCTGGGGCATCGATAAGCAGAATGCAGTCCGACGGTCGTGAGGCAGCCGTAGGCGCGGGAAAGTGCTGCGGTGGCCAAGCGGGAACCGTTGACTTTATCTTGGGGCCAGGTAGGTAAAAATCCGGTTGACAGCAGAGTTCACTTTGGCACTGAAACTGCGGCATGATTTCCAGAATGGATTCATTTTCCACTTTGAAAAACTGCGTTTGAGAAGTCGCATCACAGGGCCTGAACGGTTGTTGAAACATTGTTCGTAGCACAATACAAATCACTGTTAATAGCACTCGCGAATTGAACTAAAACAGATCGAGGTCACCAATGTGGTTATTCCTGATGTGCGGAGCGGTGGCGATCATTGAATAACACACCAACATGCATTAATACAACTTTATTATGCAAGAATATTTACAACGTCTTGTACAGTCGGCAGCACACAACAGAATGGGAAGCAATATGGCGGCGCACAATAAGTCCACATGGGTCAGAGAGCCTGCTATGGTGAAGATATCTCACTCGTAGAGTCGATAGTCACCACAAATTAATACAGTCAACTAATATTGTTACTACAAGGGCTCATTAAGTTACCTAAGTTCACATATACATTGAGAGTTAGTATCAGTTATTATGATATGATCTGTATTGCACTCATCATTATTTGCAGTCTTATTTTGTTACTTTGCAACACCTATTGCATGTAAGAATTATGGGAGTGACTCGGCCATAGTATGTATGCAATAGAACAGGAGTATGTTAAACAATAATTTTGATGTCTGCATTTGTTTGTGTTGAAAACTGGTCGTGAGTATTATCCCTTAGCATGTCACAATGTCTTTCCATAAGTCACTAAACATTATATGAAAGGTGTTTTCTCCATATTCTTTTTCTTCCCCATTGAATGACTAGTACAACGGGAATTCATAAGCAACACATCACCAGTAGGCAGGTAATTTCTCCTTCAGTCTTTAAAGAACAACTTTTTTTTCTGAAGTAGCACACTGATTCTGTCACCAATAGCTCAGCCCTAATCCAATGGGACCAATGACCTCACTGTTTGGCCCCCTCCCCAAATCAGCCAATCAGAAAACAAGAACACATGCTTTATTCAGTTTCATGATTTCATATAAGCATATAAATCTCTGTGCTCAATCCATGTGTAACTTGTGTAGGTGTATGATCATAAGCATCAAAACATTCAAAATACTGAGAATTTCTTACAAAATGTATTTACAAGTAACAAAAACCTTAGTTGAACAGGTCTCTAATTAATCCTTGAAGTTTTTTCACATATACAGTGCATAAGGATAGTGTGTATGTCTAATATATTTCAATGTAAATTATGATATTCCACATGTGTGTTCAACAAACATTTCCAAGTGTGCCTATTCAACATCATTGGCAGCTACAGATCATTTAGAATTGACTAGGATGGATCTATGCCTACAGTTTGCATTGTGGGCATCTGATTTTTCATTGACATTAGACATCCTGATCTCAACAACTATTCTTTCAAAACTAAGTGCATAGACATTTTTATAATAAAATCATTCCTTGTTAGGTTTCACTTGAAAGGTAACTCCATCACATATACAGAATGACACCAGTATTATAAGTTTTAGATTTATATATAAAAGCCAACTCAGGAATTTTCCCATGGGTGAGACCATGTGTACAAGATTGTGTGCTGATTTAAAGTTCTAGGATTCATATATTTCACTGTTCACATTGCTTCTGCATAATCTTTCATTGATTGTACCAATACACATTTGTATTGTGATATTTTGTGAAATTTTGAAGATTCGCAAGTGCCACGATAAGCTAGTACTGTTATTGTCAAATGTGGTCTTGTAAATTCTTTAAGAACAGAAGGCCTATCCTCATTCAAAACAATTGTTCTCTAATTTCATTGTACAATTACTTTAGAAATGGGTTAGTCTGAGAATTATATTTTTGTAATTTACTGGTACGATTGTTTTGGATGTGTCATTTATTTCACAGCAAATCAGCATTTGTGATTCGCAGTTCAGCCAAAGAATAGTGGTACAACACCGCTGAATTTTGTTGTATATCAACACAAATAAAGAGTGTTTTTGAGAATTTTCGGAAGCTGTCATTGTCCTTTACTTAATCTGCGAGCAATTTGTAGCAAATTGGCATTTGTGATTTAGTTACTGTAGCAGTAACATATTATGTTACATCTGGTTTTCCATTGAAGAGGAGTAGCCCCCCATTAACTGTAAATTAACTCCATTTTCAAGTTTGCTAACAAGTATAATTAACATCAAAATGTTTTAGGGAACTAATAATTTTTACTACAGTGGTTTTTACGTTGGCATAATAGAAATCCTGTTTTCTCTATCTGCTTCAATTCTTATAGGTAATTAGCAACTTTTTAGCCCGGGAGATTAAAAGATAATCAGCAGGCTTCATTTAAAGTTATTTGTTCACTGTCTTGTAATGTTTTGCACCAGCCAAAATGCTGTGATTGCTGTTCTCAAACACGGGATGAGTTGGTTGACATTCATAAGCAGCAGGAAATCGCCCCAACTATTGTCAAATGATTGGCAGCTGCTGCAAGTCAGTCTGCTGAGAGGGCTCCCAAGGGTTGTGTACCTGTGATACCTGTACCAGAGGTACCTCAGGTATTATCCTCTGCTGTGGATCCTGTCTCCTCTGCAGAAAGTACAGGATCTATCATTACCTATCGACTTGACTGCGAGTGGTGCATCAGTAGTGGATCTAGACATCCTGTACAGGGTTGAAAGAGCCAGGTAGGACTCAGGGTGTTGTAACAATCCCCCTAACCAACAAGTTTCACTGAAACTGAAAGTGAGCCAGTGGGCCTCTCTTCGCCAGTTTTGGGAAGACCTATTTTGTCCAGTGTCAGAAGGAGGCAGATGCAAAAGGGTTGGAGTCTGTTAATTGGTGGCAGTGCAAATGTATAGAGAATGATGGTATCCCATAGGGAAATGGCTGAAAGGGACAGTATAGGATGCCAAGTGCACTTAGTGTGTATGCCTGGGGGCCTCATTCAACATGTTGAAGAGGTTATTCTGGCACCTGTTGGGGAACAGGTGCAACCAACTGGAGACTATAGTGCCTCTTGTCTGGGCTCTGAGGTCATTCTTGGGTCATTACAGTGATTGACAAAGAAGACTGAGAGGACCAGCCTTGTGCATGGAGTTTCAATGAAGTTCACACGTTGCAGCATTATCCCCAAAACTGACCATGGTCCTTTGGTTCTGAGTTGAGTGGAAGGGTGGGACCAGAGTCTTTGAAAGTTCAGTGACAAGTGAGGGTGCAACTTCCTGGACTTGTACCATAGGGTTGAGAACTGCAGCAGTGAAGCACACATAATATTAGGTATAGGAAGCAGGTTGTAACATGAAATTGATAGCAGGGAGATTTTTAGGGAAAATTTAAGTCTATATCAAAAAGATAGGCAAATGAGTATGGAGGTGTTGTATTTGTCAAAGTAGACAAGAATCTTAATTCCCCAAGACAGAAATTGAAGCTGCATGTGAGATTCTTCGGGCAAGACTCAGTATCAGGGGTGGGCATAAAATGATGATTGTATCCTTCTATCACCCATGAGACTCTTCTTGTGGCATAACTAAAAGCTTCAGAGAAAACCTCAGTTCACTTGTATCTAAGTTCCCCCATCATACTGTAATCATTGGTGGAGACTTTAATCCCCAATAGTTAATTCTGAAAATAACAGTTTTGCTACTGGTGGGTGTGATATCTTGTAAAACTCTGCTACACAGCTTCTCTGAAAACTACCAAGAACAGATAATTAGGAACCCACACATGATGGAAATATATCGGATCTCTAATGGCAACAAATAGACCTGACCTCTTTGATGGTGTCCCCACTGAAACTGATTATAGTCACTATGACACAGTCGTGGCAACAATGATTACCAAAGTAAAAAGAACAAGTAAAACAAGCATAAAGGTATACAAGTTCAGTGTAAAATATCAGTAGTGTCATATCTAAATAGGGAACTTGAAACTTTCAGCACAGGCCAGGAGCTTGTAGAGGAACTCCAGCTCAAGTTTAAAAGAATAGTTGACCATGCACTGGATAGATATGTTCCCAGTAGAATAGTTCATAATGGGAGGGAACCTTTGTGGTATACAGTCACTGTAAAGAAACTTCTAAAGAAACAGAGATAACTAAATAACAGGTGTAAAACAAAATGTAGGTCTATAGAGAGAGACACACTGAATGAAACACATTGGCTGTCAAGAGAGCAATGCATGATACTTTCAGTGACTACCGAAGCAGAATATTGTCAAGTGATTTTTCAAAGACCCAAAAGAAATTCTGGTCATATGTGAAAGCTGTTACTGGTAACGAAGTTAGTGTCCAGCCCATAGAAAATGAGAAAGGAACTGAAATTGAGGGTAGCAAAGCAATATCTGAGATGCTTAACTTCATTTTCAAATATCCCTTTACAAAGGAAAAACCAGGAGAATCTATATAATTTAGTCCTCGTACCACTGAAAAGATGAATGAAATAAGTATTAATATCAACAGTGTTGAGAAACAGCTGAAATCATTAAAACGGAACAAAGCTCCAGTCCCAATGGGATTCCTGTCAGATTCTATACTGAATTTGTGACTGAGTTAGCCCCTCTTCTACCTATAATCTATCACAGATTCTTTGAACAAAAATCTGTACCAATTTCTTGTAAAAAAGGCACAGGTCACACCTGTCTACAAGAAGGGTAGTAGAAGTGACCTACAAAACTACCATCCAATATCCCTAACATTGATTTGTTGTGGTATTCTACTGTCCAATGAACTTACACAACATCCTTGTCATCCCCACACAACCCTTCCTCCTAATAACTTGCCTCAAGGCTCATTCCATTGCTGAGCACACTGCCCAACATGAGGTTCTTCATTTCAATGAATGCTTCACAGCCTGTGCCATCTGGATCTTTCCCAACAACACCAGCTTTTCCAAATTGCACAGGTGCTCTCCCTCCTCTCCGTGCAATACATCCAATGTTCTCATAACCCTCCTGTCCTCAATCTTCTTTAGTCATTGTCCCTTCCCATCTAGCCCCTTCCTCATTTCAATTCCAGCACTACACAGCCACTGAACTTGTGGCTGATTTAGTTCCTCTTCTAACTATAATCTATCATAGATCCTTTGAACAAAAATCTGTACCAAGTTCTTGTAAAAAAGGCACAGGTCACACCTGTCTACAAGAAGGGTAGTAGAAGTGATCTAAAAAATACCATCCAATATCCTTGACCTCCCGACTACACCTAGCTGCCCTACCATCTCTCCACCTCATCTCTATACTCTCCCACAAGCAGCACTTTACCGTTCCCGCCCATAACTTGATATCCCTCCCCTTCTCCACTCTAATGTCCTCCTTCCCCCCCCCACCCCCACCCCACCCCCCACCCACACCCACCACCACCACCATCTGCCTCTCCCATAACATGCCTCTGCTCACAGTCTAGCCTCAGCAGCCAGTGATTTTCCAACAGTCTTTTTACTGTGCTATCTGCGACTCAGCATCTCCACTGGTTAGTAGCAACCATCCTTTTCATAATATAATTACTAGTAATAGTTACATCTTCATCACTAATCTCATCACAATCATCTGAGACATACACCTCATACTCCTTATTACTAATATCTGAAATAATTTCTTCTTCACTATGTACATAATTGGCAGGTTCAGCAACATCAACATTAAATAAATTATCTACCTATGTCTACTAAATTTTCAGCCATTAATGTATGTAACCCAAATTCATCACAATTATTATAATTTTTCTCCTCTCCCACTGAAATTTCATTACTTCATCAAGTGGAAAATTTTTCTACAGAATCTGCAACTGGTTCTGTTTACTCACTATATGTAACTATTGCTGATCTTCTTCTCACATATCTCTGTTCATGGATTTCAAAACTCTGTCAAAAAGCAATCAATTCATATTTTTCTTCTGTTGCCAACATGTTCCAAAATTTTCTCTCCTCTCAAACTTCCTATCAATGTAAATGTTATAATAGTTAACCTGATTTCTTCTGTTTCTCCTCAGCCCAAACTGACAGGTTGCTAATGGGATGACCTTTAGTTTACTGAGTTATTACCTCTATTTTCATATCTGTTGTGGTTAAAAGGTCTATTATCCCTTTCCCAAGGTCTGTTTATACTGTCATGTAACATTTTTTTTTTTTTATTTCTGTCAACCCATTATGATTCTCTTCTCTCCTGTCTTTCATGAAAATTACAGTTTCTGAAATTTCCTCCTTTTCTTCTTGCGTAATTACAAGTGTTATTATAATTTTGATCTTGCCCCCATTCTGATTACCATCAAATCCATTCTGATTAAGGTTATATCTCTCATTCCTTTCTAATGTCATGTCTAATTTATCTATATATTTTAAGAATTGTTCTATAGAATCATCTGGTCCATATACTAAACACCATTGCAGGTTTCTTGGTAATCTCCATTTTAATGCACCTCTTTGCATAAGCTCATTGAATGTTTATCTAGGAGCTGATATTATCTTTTTCTGCCAATATATGGGCAATTTATTCTCTATTCCCATAATAATTTGTTCTGTTTCCACTTTTGAGTTTAAATACAATAAAGTCATTACCCATTTTTGTGCAAATCTTTTAACACTCTCTTTCTTGGGATCATATTTTCCCCTCAGATCAGAATTTATTCAAAATTTCCATTTGCTTCCTTTTTCCCCAATATTCCTCAAAAAAGTCTTGCTTAAATTCCACTAACTTATCATATAAATCTGTGGCCAAATTTCCCCAAATTCTAGTCTCTCAAATTAAATTTGATGTAATGAACCAAATTTTCTGTTTGTCATTCCAAGATTTGGGCAATACGTCTTCAAAATCACTCCAAATTTCCTTTGGATGTACATTTTTACTTGGTTCGAACCCCAAAAATTGTCGATGAGTCACATAAGCAATTTCTGATGATTCTACTACACCACTTGATATAATATAACCACTACTGTTGATAACATTTTGCTCTACTCTGGTTAGTCTACCTTCATGGTTACACAACTGCTCATCTACATGTGCGCTACATTGATTGATGTTACTTTCGAGGTTAGTGATTTTATTAGCCACTTGCACTCCAGACTTCGCACATACATCTTTTCCTTCCTTAATTTGATTCTCCAATACAATATGACTATCCTCACATTGTTTTTCTACACTGTTAACTTGTTCATGAATATTATCTAACTCTGAATTTACTTGTTCCATTAACTGTTTGTTGTCATCAGCAACTTGCTTAATCTGTGAAGTTAATTCACTTTTTACTGTTACAACAGCATAATTACACTCTTGTTTTACCTGACTAATCTCAATTCTTGTACAGTGTCATATCATTTTCCAAGAATCCCTTAATTTAGAAATTTTAATTTCCATTTTGGATTCCATTTCTATGGAGAAGTTCATAAACCCTTGTTCAACTTAAGATTGCAACCCCCTCACTTCAAAAGCCAATTTATTCATTTTAGTGTCCATATCAGAGCTTAATGAGTTTTTAATATCAGAACCCATTTTATTCATTTTAGCATCAATATCAGAACCCATTTCCTTCATATTGAGATTCATCTGATGCATATGTTTTAAAATATTTGCTAACGTATTTGACACTCTATCTCCTTGCTCACAAGCAACTGACACTGGTTCCTGCTTTATTTCTTTAACAGTAACAGGTATACATTTAATATTGGCTTCCACCATGCACAGCTCATTGTCTGTCACATAATTAGAAGACATTGAATCAGGTAAACCACTGCTTGTAATACACCAAAACTAAATTCACCAATCATTGAATCATGTAAATATTTTTCTTTTCCCAAATCTACCCCCATTTTCTCCTTTACTATCTCCTGGTTCTTATTTTCCGCCACATTGCACAGTTTTCTTGCACACACACACCAAATAAGTTGCGTTGTCAGCACGGCGAGATGGCACAGCAGGTCCGTTCACCAATCTCTGCCCCCGCAGGTATAGTTTCTGGCTCCCCACTCTGGCCTCTGCTGCCAACTACTGCAGACTCCCGGCTGCTGCTGCTGCTCGCCACCTCCCAATGCTCAGCTGTCACTGACATCGTTAGTCTCCTCTTACACCAGTTGCTCTTGCCACTATATTTTTCCACTTCTCTACTGCTTGCCTATTAAAGTTCATTTATGCATGTGTGGGTCTTTCATTTATCAGGTTATTTACACTGCTGCTTTTTGAAGTTTGTATGCACTCGAACTTTCCTATTATTCCCAGACACTAATGCACAAATTGCGGCTCGGCGGGGTTTGTCGTCATTACTCGATCATACACTCTCTCACATTCATTGTCCATCTACCTCAGTATGGCTTCCTAACGACATCCCATGACTCTGCAGTAGTAGATATTCACTAGGCCATGTAAAGCAGCGTTGATGAAATCACGACCTAATACCTACCACACAGAGGCTGCGTAACTCAAGTTGAGAATCAGTTCCTGTAAGTTCATTTTAACAAATTTCAGGTGGTGGGTAAATGCAGTTTACCTGCAGTAAGTCTTCAGAAATTTTAGTAAACTGGTTTTTATTCTTAAGGAAGCACATAAATTTGCTATCAAGTCCGAATTTACTATGTTAACTTCTCTACTATTCCCAACTCACAGTCTATACAAAATGTTCTCACACGAAAAAAAGCAGACAGAATATCTATCAATCCAACCTGATTAAGGTTCGATCTGACAGTCAATGACCCACTACTACAGTGAGTTGAACATTCGGTCAAATTAGTGGTCTTCAATGTTAGAAATGTTTGCCCAAGTATTCCATAAAGTATACGGAATATGCCACACGAAATTTCACTAAGACCGAAAAGTCACACACTCATAACAGATCAATTAATTAATCAAATTGTCCTCAAAATGTTCATAACTTAAACTACCTAAGTCCTGACACTTCCTAACACCAATGAACTCGACAGTTCTTCATTTTACAAGTTACTTTCTTGGTGACATTTAGCAAGATGAAGGTTGGTGAGGGACTATCGATGCCACCCCACTCTATGCCTACCTAACTTTCTGTTCACAGCAACAGCTTAACTCTGAGTGGCTAATGGTTTGAATGACCGATCAGAATGATCCTTCTAGATCACTGTCGCAGAAAAACTTGCCTGAGCCAATCACTAATCAGAAAATCATTTACATCATTCCAATGCCAATTTCTAATATAATATTTAATAAAGTATACCAAAATGCAAAATAATCTTTAAATAAATTTAGAAACTTATTCAACTTCTGACTTTTATTCTAGCTGCTCTCTTAGAAAAGCAAGTACACATCGACATACGTCATCAGCTTCGTGGTTACAACACTATTTTCCCACAGTTCATTTTCATAAGTTCTTACATAAAATAGTATTAAGTTTTTTTTTGTATGTCCCACAGACACTCTCTCATTCACTCTGATGTATACACACAAAAAAATAATAGCCAGATAATAATTTTGAATAATTTTTACTCTACGAAATGCAGAGTAATTAAAGTTTTGAGGAAAAATTCCAATTAAGTGATTTTATACACTGAGAACTCTGTTTATGAATGTTTATGACTTAGATGATAACAAAAGATAAAGCACTATTGTTTCTAACTGAGTTTTGAAACATAAGTGTCAGTTTTTGGACATTTAAATAATTTTCTCAATCTCCGGAAGTTTATGAGATAAAAGTCTTAAAATTTTACAGGATCGAAACTTCGTGGCAGATTAAAACTGTGTGCCAGGCCAAGTCTCGAACTCGGGACTTTTGCCTTTCGCGAGCGAGTTCTCTGCCAATTGAGCTACCCAAGCATGACTCACACCCTGTCCTCACAGCTTTACTTCCGGCAGTACATCATCTCCTACCTTCCAAACTTTAATCTGCCAGGAAGTTTCATATCAGCACACGCTCCGCTGCAGAGTGAAAATCTCATTCTTTTACAGGATCCTTTACTTAATAATAAAAGATGGTATACCAAGTTTGAGTGAAATTGGATGATACTTACTATATTTTATTTATCTTCATAGGGGGTATGAATTTATGTTCCTACTAGATGGAGACCGTTCTCACGGCTTGTAGCATCAGCTGCGCTGTGAGTCTTAGCAATGACACAGTTCTGCAGCCATTGGGCTACATGGCTGTGTGCTATACTGCACTGAATGTTATCCCCTAATAACCTGCTACATTACAATGTGATGCTGCAAATTTAATAAATAAGGCTCCATCAGAGAAGAAAAGCAGACTCTCCAAGGTGACTAAAAAGGCAAAAAGAAACTGCAACACATGAACTATTATTAAATGTGGGAAAAACCATCTGGTTCTTTGTTGGAGAGCTGGGTGCCTGCTAACAAAAGACCCACTTACCAAAGAGTTCAATCGAGGTCATCAGTGCAATGCTTGGACCCCATGTTGTAGTATTTATATGTAGCCAAGCCATAAGTTCTTCCTACACCAACTAAACATCACTAGAACACTAGGAAGAAGGTGGGTTTCATGTGTGGATGGGAATTCCTGGGCAGAAACTTGAGAGGGCCAGTCCCAGTGGTGGGGGAAAGACATACCTATCACCTAGAGTGCTCACTGTAGTGAAAGCACTTTGTAGAGTATCTAGCTATTGAACTGCTATGAGAGATTGTGTGCTAGAGTTTGCTGTTGAGGTTGTGACTCCTTAGATGAGAGAACCACTACACAGATCCCTCCTGCGAGAGGAGGACGTTAGGATGAGGACACTGAATGCAACTCCAGGGAGTCAAATGCTAGAATGTAGATACTACAGTGATGAGTGGCATCAGCAATGATGGTGTGTGCAGGTGCCAGTTGAGTAGCAGGGGTGGAAGAGATTCATGCCATACCTGATAGCTGTTGTGATGACAGGTGGGCATGTAAGCACAGTAGGTGGGTGAGGGCAGGCTGGTGCCAGCAGTTGGGATGGTGCAGAGGTCACATTTAGTGTTTTCAAAGCTAGCTGTCATTGGCAGCATCCACAGCATGTGCTTATTACACTTTGTTTAGTCATCTTGCAGTGTGGCAGTGAGGGGCTCCTGAACAGAAGCCACATTTCTTTTAAGAGAAATAATGGGGTCAGTACTGCCTTCTGAGTTGCTACATTCCTCTGGAATTCAAACTGATCTTCCCTGAGGTCAGCTTCTACCAGTTTTTCCATTCTTCTGCAAATAATTCATGTTAGTATTTTGCAACCACAACTTATTAAACTGACAATTCAGTAATATTCACACCTGTCAGCATCTGCCATCTTTGGAATTCGAATTCTCATACTCTTTTCGAAGTCTGATGGTTTATCACCTGTCTCATGCATCTTGCACACTAGATAGAAGAGTTTTGTCATGGCTGGCCCTCCCAAGGCTATCAGTAGTTCTGACAGCTACCCCTGGGGTCCTGTTTCTACTTAGGTCTTTCAGTCCTCTGCCAAATTCTTCTTGCACCATCACATCTCCAATCTCATTGTCATCTACTTGTTTTTGCTGTTCTATAATATTGCCTTCTGGTACATCTCCCTTGTACAGAATTTCTATATACTCCTTCCATCTTTCAGCTTACCATTCTTTGCTTAGGACTAATTTTCCATCTGAGCTCTTGATATTCATGTAGCTGCTTCTCTTTTCTTCAAAGGCATTTTCTGTAGGTGGCATCTATCTTTCCCCTAGAGATATATGCTTCTAAATCCTTAAATTTGTTCTCTGGTCATTCCTGCTTAATCATTTTGCACTTTCCATAAATCTCATTTTTTAGACATTTGTATTCCCTTTCACCTACTTCATTTACTGCATTTTTATGTTTTCTCCTTATGTGAGTGAAATTCTGTGTCACCAATGTTATCCAAATATTTCTTCTGAGCTTACCTATTTCATTCTCTCCTGCTTACAACATTTCATTTCTCAAAGTTATCCATTAATCTTCTACTGTACTTCTTTTCTCTGTTCTTTTCAATCATTGCCTAATGCTCCCTCTGAAACTTTCAACAACCCCTGGTCCTTTCAATCTGTCCAAGTCCCATCTCCTTAACTTCCTACCTTTTAGCACTTTCTTCAGTTTTAATCTACATGTTATAACCAGTAAAATGTGGTCAGAGCTCATGTCTGCCACTGCAGATATATTAAAATTTAAAAACTGGTTCTGAAATCTCTGTATTACTATTATATAATCAATCTGAAATCTTCCAGGTTTCTTCCATAATTTTGAAAACAATTGTTATGGCTGACTAAATTATGTGGTGAACAAAATTCAACTAGGCGGCTTCCTATTTCATTCCCTTCCCCCAGTCTATATTCACCTACTATTATTCCTTTTCTTCCTTTTTTCACTATCAGATTCCAGTCCCCCATCACTATTAAATATTCATCTTTCCTACGTATCTGAATAATTTCTTTTATCTCATCATTAATTTCTTCAATCTCTTCATCTGTGGAGCTGGTTGGCATATGAACTTGTGCTACTGTTGTGAGTGTGGGGCTTCATGTCTATCTTGGCTATGATAATGCATTCAGAATACTGTTCATAGCAGCTTATGCTCATTCCAATTTTCCTATTGATTATTAAAGCTGCTCCTACATTACCCCTATTTGACTTTGTATTTATAAACTTGTATTCACCTGACCAGAAGTCCTGTTCTGCCTGCCACCAAACGTCACTAATACCCACTATATCTAAATTTAACCTCATTTCCCTTTTCAAATTGTCTAATCTAACTTCCTGATTAAGAGATCTAGCATTCCACATTTCAATCTGTAGAATGCCAGTTTTGATTCTTGTGATGACAAGATCCTCCTTAGTAGTTCCTGCCTGGAAGCCTAGATGGGGGACCATTTTACCCCCATAATATTATACCCGAGAGGGTGCCATCATTGTTTAACCATACAGGAGAGCTGCATGCCCTTGGGAAAAATTATGGCTGTATTTTCCCCTTGCTTTCAGCTATTCACAGTACCAGCACAGTGAGGCCATTTTGGCTGATGTTATGAGGCTAGATCAGTCAATGATCCAGACTGTTTCCCCTGCAACTACTGTAAAAGCTGCTGCCCCTCTTCCAGAACCACATGTTCATCTGGCCTCTCAACAGGTACCTCTTGGCTGTGGTTGCACCCATGGTAGAACCGTATGTTCATCTGGCCTCTGAACAGGTACCTCTTGGCTGTGGTTGCACCTATGGTATGACTGTCTGTATCACTGAGGCATGCAAGCCTCACCAACAGTTGCAAGGTCCATGGTTAATTTGTTCTGCTTTAATCTCCTCTAATGCACTATGGAGATGAAATGGAACAGAGATTTTACTTTTTCCCCCCTTGAAGGAAAAGAACAATATAGAGTACACTAAGTAGAAAATAGTTTACTGTAGGCTATTGTATACAAAGTTTTACAGGTTTATGTTAACAACAGGACATTTTCTGAAAAGAATATAATTTTAATGCTCTGTAAGACGAAAAAAAAAAAAATCCATGCTAACTACCACTCATCAAACTATCGATATGGCAGCATTCTCAGACAAAGTCAGGAAGCGAAACCTTCCTCTCCTGGTGTCCTGATATACATCAATTCTCCATACAATATCATTTTACAGAACATATGAATGTCAGAAGCTTGAGGAAAATGGAACACTGTCATTTTATTCCTTTCCTTTTCTTTTTCCTTAGAAAATTTACTTCAGTCATCTTATCCTTTGGTGTACCTGTTATCTCTCCTACGTAAGTTTCCTCTTGTGGCATTCCTCTATGATAAAGTCCACCACAATGAAGCCCATGGCTTGTTCCATAGTTCTTAGTGGAAACTGACATTTTATTTCACCACTGCCATTCTCATCTGTAGAAGTCTAGATGTTTTTCTTCAATGGTTCCCCTCTAATCTGCCAACATTTCAGTTGGTCAGGCATTGGTGGACGACTGATTCTTGGAGATATTGGTGTGGATGCAAGAGGTTGTGGCAACACTGAGGCCAAAACCAGTAGAATAAATGCTCGTATGTGGTTAAACAGTCAGTTTGCTGCCTCTTCTTCTTGGTGATTGACAAGATATAGCTATGACCAGCTTTTCAGATAGAACATCTGCTTCTGTATTCTCTGACTCTGAGCACTGAACTTTTCTTCACACTCTCTGAAGCACTTTTTCAGGATGTAATGGTATTATACCACATGCGCTAAAGCCAGAGATGATACTTCTTGTCATGTTTTCAACTTTTTCCAGTGCTTCCTTCTATTTTCTTGGGAACAGGATCTTTGGCAGGTAGCCCTTGTACAGTTTTTTCCAGTTCATCAAAACAGCCCTCCATGCTGCTTTAATGGGTCTGGATACTGCAACGTTCAGGGGCTGAGTAAGATGCATATAAAAGCAGTATTGTGATCATGACACATCCTTATCGCTTTATGGATAAGATGACTTGGAAGATTTCATAACAGCTTTTCTTCTGTCAAACATTCTATTTCACAAACTACTCTTATGGAAAGACTATTAAAGAAGTAACCAGCACAAATTTTCTAGGAACTATAATAGACAAACATTTGGCATGGGGGGAGCACATAGATGCACTGTGTAAAAAGACAAACAAACAGATCTTCATCATGCATAAAACAGCTAAGACTGTGGATGATAAAGTCCTCAGATCAATGTATTATAGACTTGTCTTCCCACATTTGTCTTATTCAGTTCATATATGGGGAAGTGCACAAGCTGGCTACCTAAAAAGAAGATTCACAATTCAGAAAAGGGCAGTGAGATGCATTGCAAAAATACCACCAAGACAGACCTGTAGGCAAGCTTTTGTACACTATAATATTATGACAGTATATTCACTGTACATATACCAAAGCATAATGGCAGTAAGGTCAAGTGATAAACACCTCCTAAATAAAGATGTACACAAACACAGTACAAGAGGAAATGAAAATTACTACATGATAAACAGAAATCTAAAACTGTCTATGACTGCCCCAGAAGAAGCAGGCAAAAGGTTTTTTAATAAACTCCCCAAAATCATTAAAAAAGAAACAGACCTAAAATGTTTTAAAAATCATTTGAAACTATATCTCACAGAGAAATGTATATACAGTTTGAGTGAATACTAAGATGGTGTTTAAATATGTTATATCATTACTGAAATGTACCTTTAAAAATTATCATTTCTGTTTGTTGTTTGGATTTGTGTGTATAAATAATGTGAAACATGTAACACCTTTGTATGATTATGGACTATTTCTGTTTAATTATTTGTTTCATTTAAATACAATGAAATCAAGTTTGATGTTAATAGCCTATTGTATGGCACACCCAATACTCTCAGCTGGATTTTCAGCTGTAGTCCATGGGCAAAGAATAAATAAATAAATAAAACTAAAGGCATGCGAAACCAACCAGATTTGCTTATTGCATAGCACGAGTCCTCAACACCACCTTCTGTCCAAATTGGGTAGCGACTTGTGTCCCCACTCTTGTAGACAAAAGGTGAGATATATATCCATTTCCAGATGTAACAAATATTATACTGGTTGACCATTGCTGAGGTCAATGACTCTTATTAAATATTGTCAGCCTGTTCTCACAATGACCATGGAAGACCCAGAATCATCTGTGAAATTTGTGTCACTGTGTCATCATAATTTAATATCCTCTATGGACGAATGCCTTTCAAATTAGCTTCCATATTTGTAGAGTAAGCAGTGAGATAATCTTCATCAACAGCAGCCCTTGATCTCTTTCAAGAAGATGTCAATAAAAGAGATTCCTGATCCAGTCTCTCTCTTGTCTGTTATCCTCTAACTAGATTGCATGATGTCCATTCTGATAAAGAAAAGTTTCCACCATATCCCTAAAGTCATCAATTTCAAGAGGAAACTGCCACTGCAACTGCATTAAAACTCTTCTACTATTGTTCCTCACTCAAAACTTGCCGACCTCCATGTTTCCTCTTAAGTTCTTCATTAATCCTATTTCCCATTGTTTCTTTTAACAAAGCTTTCCTCAGCTATTTTCCTTAAGCTTCTACCATTTCCCCTGGACTGTACAGTATAATAGCCTTTTGCATTGCGTTTTCATAATATTTGAAGAGCCCAGCTCTCCAAACAATGTTTTTATGCTTTCTGACCATGTAACACTTAAACCCTGAAAACAGCAGTTGTTAGCCTCATGTATAAATTAATGGCAACAATATCAAGAAAATATGTGTACACCATAATCTCAATACCAGATCTGAGATTGTTTGTTAGTTTGAGAGTTGTATTAATCTTCTTCGAGGCTATGGACAAGATTTGTAAATATATCACACAGTTTTCCTTCTGCTACTGGAAATAAAAAAAATGATGTGAAATACTTCACAACAAAATTAACCAGAAACATATTTGCGTTATTATACCTTGATGGACAAACTGAGTGCAGAGACTAACTACAGAATGAGCTATTAGATGTCAGAGCAACAAAATAATAAAGAACCAACAAAATAGTAAAGATGATCTGATGTACCACTTCACCCGACATGTCCCCCTCTATGATACCTTTTGTTAGCTTCCATACGAACACAGCTTTCATTCCTTAGTATTACAGAAATTATCTCCTCCTTTTATATGCCACATGGTTATAATTAAACTGAAAGTGTTCTGAGTGCTGCTGTGTGGGTTGTATGCACCACAGGACGCTGAACTGTCATAGGTATGTTCATTAGTTGGTGTGCTCACAGAGTATGCTGAAAAAAGTAATAGCTCCACTTTCCACCACTACGTGAAAACAAGGTACTATAAGCAGTCAGAATGTGTTGCGGATGTGGGAAAAGGGGAGGAATGATTAAACACTTGTTAATGGAGGTTCTGAGACATTATTAGGGTATGATCACAAGTCAACACATTGTGTTCAATATGGTCTCGCAACACAACATATTTGACAGTTGCTCACAGCATATCCAGTGTAATCATAGCATTATGTTGTCGTTTGCTATCCATCAGATCAGGAAGATTTCAGATACATCCCTGACAGATAAAATCCTTAACATAGACCATGCAGAGTGAAATGTACCTTTTCTGTCCAAAGAATATTCCCTAGCCATATGTCATGCACTTCCATGGGTGTCAAGAAACAAAGGGCAAAGTCATGACATTGTAGCTTATCTTCAGGCTTCATTTGGAGCACATTCTGAATCTTGTATGGATACCAAGGTAAAATGCAGCACAAAATCTTTTTAACTGTTGACCAGGAGAGAGACAATTCCCATGACACAGTTCGAGCACTGGCTGCAGAATTTGAGGCTATTACTGCAAGCAAGCAGTAGCTACAGAAACATTATCAACAACTGCCATGGGTATGGGCCACCCCATCTCGCTGCTGCACCACATAATTCACCTGTTTCTTCAGATTTCTTGATCATATTCTTTATCCAATTTAATGACATGGGGCCTCTATGCGGCTGTTTCTGTCAGCAAAATTCCCCCAATGATGCTGTGTGCTGATATGCTGCCTTTCAGATAAAACAATGTTACAGCAGTGCACGGTATACCTTTCTCAATAGCCACAACGATTAGTAAGGAAAACTTCAACCTTCTTAACGCTTTATGAGTTCACGCCAACAGTCACTTCACAAAAAGAAATTAGCAGGCATCACCAAATGCTGAAAAACATATTGACATCAAAACAGGAAATACTTCATATTCTGACTGCTTACAGCGCCATATTTTCACCTGGTGGCAGAAAATGGAAGTATTATTTTCAGCATACTTCACGAGCACACTGATTAATGAGCATACCTACCATGTTTCAGCATCCTGCGATGTATACAGCTTGCACTGAAGTACTTGGAACACTGTCAGTTTAATTATAAATACCCAGTACTGAATAATGTCCTCCTACACCATACTCATTATCCTCTTGGTGTTAGTCCGAAAAGTCATATGGGAGAGTCACCATCTGAATCTAGAAGAAAGTTACTGGTGTATTACGGGTTTCAGAGTCCCAGAGCCAACTTCTTTAGTTGGCAGGGCATTCCCACAAATGGCAAGTATCTGGGTTCAAACTCCACTATGATGCACAATTTTCGCACATCAGAAAGATTCAATACCGAGCACACTACACTGCTGAGTGAAAGATTCGATAGAGCAGGACATTGCTTGGTTAAACTGTTGATTGCACGCCCTGTATCACACCTAAATTTGATCATTAACTGAAAGGAAAGTCGTAAGCTTCTAGTCCTTTGTGCTCCAATGGGCAATTCACCTGTTGGCGCTGTTCTAGCTTAGCTATAATTTTCAGTGGCCTTCAGTATTTAGGTCTGTAAAAAATAAAGAATATCTGTTCTGTATGCAAGTGTAGTAGTAGAGTTTTAACTATCACCTTGAAACAAATCAAACTGGGATCAAGTAATCGAGTGATGGTGTGTGTCCTTCTTCACATTTTCACCCTTCAATGCACTGCTGGTTTTGCACCAACTGAAAACTTGGCGTAGAAGTTGGTTTTCGATGTTTCCATTTTAGCTGTTCAGAAAAATTTCATCCTCCCAAAACACCTCGTCATCATTCTGGAAACGCCTGCCACATAATGGTTTGTCAGTGGGTACCACACCAGGAGAATACGCCAAGAGTGGCAAAATTTGAAACCCTGAAGGGGCAGGACGTGTAACAATAGCCTGTGCAGAATGAGCTGGGTTGCCGTGGTGAAGCAAAGACATCCGCTTGGTCAGCTTTCTGCTACACATCACACTAACAGCCTCCCTTAACCTCGTCAGGAGATTTCAGTACTGTGCTCCTCTGACGGTTTGCCCTTACGAGTATAACCTGTTAGTAATACATCACGACAGTCCCAAAAAACGTGAGTATCTGGCCTTGCCCGTAGATTATTGGGTTAATGCCTTTTTCGGTGGTTGTGAACTCACATGTCTCCTTTCCTTTGCTTCTTCGTGTTAGGGTTGCTGCCTTATTTCAGTGGGCTTTTTGAATGAGCGTTGGCAGTCACGGAATCTGCCAGACGGCGTCCTGTGACACGTGGAAAATTTCGGATTCTTCACAGAGAAATGGTTTTGCCACTTCGTTTTTGGGTATTCAAACATATTTGGCCTCATGGGAAGCGTCTGCCCCGCGTAACCACTGTGTTGTATGATGGAGCATTGTTGACATACACTTTCACCAACTTACACGGGTTGTTGCAGCTTTGTTCCTCTTCAGATCCAAAAATCTATGCCGCGCGATACTCCTCTTTGTTAATTGTCTCTAACATTTTGTTTTGGCTTATCTAGCGGCGTGCTACTGTATTGTGGTGCATGGTTTTAAATGTGTACCAGGATTGCAGACACGTTCCTGCAGATACACAGTCCAGTCAAGTTAATGTAAGCACCGTCTATTTTCGACGTCAACGTGCAATTATCACTCACAGACGTCAGGTGCCATCACTAACATTGCAGGGTATATGAAGCGTGTGTGGGGAACGCGGAAAACATTGTAGTTGTTGCCGTAATGAGAAAACAGAGCGATTCCTCTGGCGTCTAAAAGGGCGTGGTCATTGGCCTTCGGACGAGGGGTGGAAGCATTTCTGAAATGGCTAAGATTGCAAACTGTTGGCATGCTGCAGTGATTAAAGTGTACCGTGCACGGCAAAATGGCGCTATCCGAAACCGACGCTGAGGCAACTGTATTGCACCACAGGCCTTAGACGACAGCGCGAACGATGGTTGCGGAGATGCGTAGGGCGAATAGACGTGCAACTGTTGAGTAACTGACAGTCCAGATGAACCAAGAGGTTACCAACAGTGTCTCTTCAACGACTGTTCAGTAAACGTTGCTGTGTATGAGCCTCCACAGCAGGTGCCTGGTTCATGCACTCCATGCTGACTGCTGTTCAGTGGCGACGAAGGATAGAATTTTCACGCCAGTACCACAAATGGACGTCCACTGAGTGGTGAGAAGTGATCTTTTCAGATGAATCACGTCTTATGCTTCACCGGACAGACGGCCATTGGCGTCTATAGCATGAAACGTCTGAAAGCAAACGCTCTGAAACAATCGTCACAAGGTTCCAGACCTGTGGGCACTCCCTGGGAGATCTCGTCATTCTCGAAAGTATAATGGATCAACACAAGTGTGTATCCATCCTTAGGAACCACGTCCGCCTCTACATGCAGTTTGTTTATCCTCAGCGTGATGGCATCTACTAGCTGGACAATGCAATGCATCTCACAGTTCGCAGTGTATGTGCGTAGTTCAAAGAGTTTCCCCTACTCCCCTGGCCACCAGACGCCACGGGTTTAAACCTAAACGAGAACCTGTGGGACCACCTAGTTCAGGATGTTCGCGCCATGGATCCTCAACTGAGAAACCTAACATAGCTGACCATGGCACTTGAGTCAGCATGGTTCCACATCCCTGTTGGTACCTTCCAGAACATCATCGACTCTCTTGCTGCACGTCTTACTGTGGTGCACTGCAAAATGTGCTTATTCAGGCTTTTGACAGGTGGCCATATTAATCTGTCTGGACAATGTACATAGGGTAAGGTGGGGTAAATCCGACATAGTAATTTCTTGTGTCTTATCCGAGGCCGGATCTTAACGTTACATATGTTAAATTATAGGTACTACAAAGGAGCAAATGTTTGCAAAATATTTTTGTTATACCATCAATAGTTTTTGAGATGTCCGTATTTTAAGAAACGTCCATTTTTGCCATTTGCAAAAATGGTGGGGTAAACACGACCCTCTATTTGTTTTTCTCAGAAATAGTTCTTAATGAACGGTTTTTTGAGAATTAATTAGAAGAAATTATGTTTTTTTTACATAAATGAACAAAATGTATTAAAAAATAACAACGTTTTGAGTACTAAATGAACTGAAAGTTAAATGAACGTAAATTTTAATAGAAAAAAGATGATTTCACGGCGGTGCAACAGCAATGCCGATCTCGGAATCTTAAAATCACGAGCGACAACTCGTAAAGACATTCCCATTTGCATTGCAGCAACTGCTTGACCAATATCGTTTTGATTGCGTTTTGTCGTTTTTTGTTTGTAATTTCGTACCTTTTTCCTAAAAATAAGCAAGAATTCACTTTGTTTCCATAAATAAATAATTCCATACACATAAACGATAAACAATATGCGGTCGGTTTTACCCCACCATTTAGCGGTCGGATTTACCCCACCCTGCCATTTTTCATTTAACACACATAGAAACAATTTACACGAAATTTCTAACAAAAACGATACATACACTGAATAGGTCACTAAATGCACTACAAAATCTCTTACCGTTTGTTTTGCGATCGTTTTATTTAATAAGGTAAATCTAGCGATGCAATTTGCACAAAAACTAAATTGAAACAATCGAAAACACACTTGTTGTCTTTTGATTGTCTAAATGTCAAATGCGGCAAAGCTGTCAAGGTGACATTTTCTATGTTTTGAATGCTCTATGTGGTAACACTAGTGCGAAATCGCTCCGCTTTGTCGTTTGTCACAAATACAGGTGGTCGGGTTTACGCACCCGGTCGTATTTACCCCACCTTACACTATAAAAAATAATAACGGAGCTTTATTTTTACGGGGAATCATTAAAATTTTATGACTGCCCATCGTAAAGTAGATCGTGTCATTCTGAATGACTGCATACAATTTTGCTACTCCTCGATGGTTACTATCACGAAACGATCATGGTTGAAAAAATGTGTGTGAAATCTTATGGGACTTAACTGCTAAGGTCATCAGTTCCTAAGCTTACACACTACTTAACCTAAATTATCCTAAGGGCAAACACACACACCCATGACCGAGGGAGGACTCGAACCTCCGCCGGGACCATCCGCACAGTCCGTAACAGCAGCGCAATAGACCGCTCGGCTAATCTCACGCGGCGACCGTGGTTGACAGCTGTGCCTACTCACACAGAATGACAGTCTTGTGTGTGTGTGTGTGTGTGTGTGTGTGTGTGTGTGTGTGTGTGTGTGTTAGTGCAGTATTCCAGGCGCTTACATGGTAAAAAGGATCCATTAATGATGAGCTTCTAGTTCTTTCCAAAGATTGAGTGTTGCTCCAGCTGTATGGTACCAATACTTGAACTATCATGTATGACTCAAGAAAGCAAGTAGTAGCTTCCAATCGTGGCGAGTCCACGATGTTAAGAGGAATAGGAACAAATGTCTGACCGCCCAACATAATTGATTTCTGTTTAGTTACTGTGAGTCACTTCCGCAAAAGCTGTGGTCGTCCCTTAAGCTTTCTCTTCAGTTATTGATCACTGAAATTAACTGCAAATATTGTGTCAGCTTGTTAACGATATAAGGCAAAGCAAACATATAGATCTACGAACGTTTTTGTGTATCCTTCTTGACAGAGATTGTACCCAGTTTCATAAAAGCCATTCTATGTCACAGGTACGAACATTCAGATGCTCGTCGAAGGCCGCTGCATGTAGTTGCGAAATATCCGCTATTATCATCACTTGACGTTTACACTGAAGCTTATCGAAGCCGTAGTGCTACATTTGAGCTGTTTGTTTTCTGAATCGCTTAACTAATCAGAGGAGATTAACACCAGGTTTACAGCGTCAGGAAAATACGCAGGTTTACTCGAGGAAAACCTTCGCGAGCCACTTTCTCCGTCAACTGTTTCCTTCCTGGTGGATAACCGTGCGATTTCAACAGCCTGCACTGGTGGTAGTTCTTTGCGTTACCAGAACAGACACGTATATCAACTGAAGCAGAGTATAACGCGCTGCATGAACTTCGATCTAGTCTCCAACTATGTTGTTCTATCGGGGCTATCTAGAAAACGCCGTTAAATTTACTCACGCTTAAGCAATTAGTTCGATTGTGTACGTAGACGTCGTGAAATGGTATTTGTGAGTTTCGGATGAGGTCCTGGAACGACACAGACGCATGTCGTCTGTTAGTGTTCATGTTATTATCGTTTCTTACTTGTCCGAAAGTCGGATTCTCAAACTGAACCTCATTCATTTTTGTTGTAATAGTATTATATGAAATTGGAAGATTGGTATTGAGGTAAAAGGTACATGGGCACCAGCAAAAATTGTTTCAAGGGGAACAAGATTCTAAGATTTTCGAAATAATTGATTCGGCGAGCCTGAAAATGTGTCGTGTTCCAATAACTAAATTTGACGAGAAGTTCTCAAAATTTATTTCCTGTCAGGTGATCGGTAGTTATCCACTTACTATTTCGAAGGTAAAATGATGCCAATACAAAAGGAAATTTCAATAGTATATGCAAAGGGTGTCTTATGTTTTGAGATGAAAATTAATGATAGATTTTTCATTCAACACCCTAAAATTACGTCCTCGTATGATATGCAGGGTATCTAACGAATTATGGATTACAGAGCTTGAAGATATTGATATTTACAAAAAATGATGCATACTCTGATAATGTTAGGTTGAAACTGAAAGTTACAAATCTGAAATACACTCCTGGAAATGGAAAAAAGAACACATTGACACCGGTGTGTCAGACCCACCATACTTGCTCCGGACACTGCGAGAGGGCTGTACAAGCAATGATCACACGCACGGCACAGCGGACACACCAGGAACCGCGGTGTTGGCCGTCGAATGGCGCTAGCTGCGCAGCATTTGTGCACCGCCGCCGTCAGTGTCAGCCAGTTTGCCGTGGCATACGGAGCTCCATCGCAGTCTTTAACACTGGTAGCATGCCGCGACAGCGTGGACGTGAACCGTATGTGCAGTTGACGGACTTTGAGCGAGGGCGTATAGTGGGCATGCGGGAGGCCGGGTGGACGTACCGCCGAATTGCTCAACACGTGGGGCGTGAGGTCTCCACAGTACATCGATGTTGTCGCCAGTGGTCGGCGGAAGGTGCACGTGCCCGTCGACCTGGGACCGGACCGCAGCGACGCACGGATGCACGCCAAGACCGTAGGATCCTACGCAGTGCCGTAGGGGACCGCACCGCCACTTCCCAGCAAATTAGGGACACTGTTGCTCCTGGGGTATCGGCGAGGACCATTCGCAACCGTCTCCATGAAGCTGGGCTACGGTCCCGCACACCGTTAGGCCGTCTTCCGCTCACGCCCCAACATCGTGCAGCCCGCCTCCAGTGGTGTCGCGACAGGCGTGAATGGAGGGACGAATGGAGACGTGTCGTCTTCAGCGATGAGAGTCGCTTCTGCCTTGGTGCCAATGATGGTCGTATGCGTGTCTGGCGCCGTGCAGGTGAGCGCCACAATCAGGACTGCATACGACCGAGGCACACAGGGCCAACACCCGGCATCATGGTGTGGGGAGCGATCTCCTACACTGGTCGTACACCACTGGTGATCGTCGAGGGGACACTGAATAGTGCACGGTACATCCAAACCGTCATCGAACCCATCGTTCTACCATTCCTAGACCGGCAAGGGAACTTGCTGTTCCAACAGGACAATGCACGTCCGCATGTATCCCGTGCCACCCAACGTGCTCTAGAAGGTGTAAGTCAACTACCCTGGCCAGCAAGATCTCCGGATCTGTCCCCCATTGAGCATGTTTGGGACTGGATGAAGCGTCGTCTCACGCGGTCTGCACGTCCAGCACGAACGCTGGTCCAACTGAGGCGCCAGGTGGAAATGGCATGGCAAGCCGTTCCACAGGACTACATCCAGCATCTCTACGATCGTCTCCATGGGAGAATAGCAGCCTGCATTACTGCGAAAGGTGGATATACACTGCACTAGTGCCGACATTGTGCATGCTCTGTTGCCTGTGTCTATGTGCCTGTGGTTCTGTCAGTGTGATCATGTGATGTATCTGACCCCAGGAATGTGTCAATAAAGTTTCCCCTTCCTGGGACAATGAATTCACGGTGTTTTTATTTCAATTTCCAGGAGTGTAGAAAAGAAAAATAAGAACTATAGAGGAAAATCATGTTGGATGCCAACAAAATAACCAATAAATAATGCCCTATTAATACTCCCCGAAGTGAGGAACTTTAAAAAAAAGTCTTGTTAAACCTTAATGTCATCTACAACATTTCGCTTACAATGTTTTACGTTTTATGGGAGCTATTTCATTACTTTGCCGCTCTCTCTTTTTTAATGTTGACTGCGGCAACTAAGTAGAACAAAATATGTTTTGAAATCTACATTTTAGGGGTTGGTTAAGCAAAGTGTAGCCCAGGGTCAGTATAGGACTATTGTGTTGAGAACTTCCCAACTATCCGGGAGCATATCTTTTTGACCTTTGAAATTTTATACTTTTTTCCCCATTTTTTTCCGCTGGTGTATTTGGACCTACAGATTAAGTAGAGGTGAACACACATACATTACAGTATGGCGGTGTTTTTCGAAGTCTAATACAATACCTTTGCGGTATAAAACTGAATGTAGAATTAACAAAATCGACAGGGGTCATTTTTGTCCATACTAAAATGGTAAACTTCTGTTGTGCTTCCATTGGACAGCAAGGGGGGAGGAGGGGTGGGGGGCGGTGAGCAGTGGTTCTTGTGAGAACTGGGGATGGATGATGGGCACTTGTATGCTGGTGTCGTGTTCATGTTGTGCTAGGAATTTGCACGTGTGGATGTTGGACCTGTCCCTTCCTGTATCTCGAAAAGGGCTGTGCAAGGAACGGACAGAGAAAAAGTTGATGACACCATTTCGGCACTGTTCTATAGAGCTTCATATCTACTTGACTTCAGAATGTCATCTAAACCGCACCGCACGGAGGAATCTGCGTAATTCACAAGAACTGCGTGAAAACCAAAACTACCCCAAGATATGTAGTGATTGCTAAAGTTCTACGTCGCGCTCGGAAATGTTACACCTGCAGTTTAGTAAAGACCCAGACAGTCATTTCTAAAAATTCGAGTGTAGTTCCTGCTACATTAGCAATCGCGTACATGGCGTTTAGGAGTAACAATAAATGTTTCAAGAAAATGTAGTTCGGAAAATCACGTGTAATTTGTTCAGTTACCCACATCCCAAATTTTAGGACGACTGGTGTGTATGTAGTTAAGTCAACAGGGACTGGAGGAAATGAATAAATGGGGAAGCCAGGTGCTAAGCTGCAAAACATTTCCAGAGGCAGATGTAGATTCCGGTTATGACTTACTTTTTGTGAAATGCAGATTAAAACTGAAGACATTGCAGAAGTGTAGGAAATTACGACGAGGGAGTTAGTTCAGGAAATGAGACACTAAAAGTAGAAAATCAGTTCTATTATTTGGGCAACAAAATAGCTGACAGTGGCAGAAGTCGAGAAGATATAAAATGTAGACCGGCAATGGTAAGAAAATTATTTCTGAAGAAGGTATATTCAAAAATATTGAACATAAATTTAAATGTTAGGAAGTCTTTTCTGAAGGTATTTGTCCGGAACGTAGCCGTATACGGAAGTGAAACGTGGACGATAAACAGACCAGACAAGAAGAGAATAGAAGTTTTAGAAATTTCGTACTACATAAACATGCTGAAGATTAGATGTGTAGATCGGATAACTAATGAGGTGGTGCTCAATCGAACTGGGGGGGGGGGGGGGGGAATAATTTTATGACAAATTCACTACAAGAAGGGAACAGTTAATAGGGTACATCATGAGGCGTCTAAGAATCATCAGTTTGCTGGTGGAGGGAAGCGTGGGATGTTCACTGTAGAGGTAGCCAAGACATGACTACAAGAATAGACACGGGTCTTTACAGGATGACTACACCACCAGAAGATCGTAGGCTTCTTTGACTGATTCTGATGGAAGACAATAGCTGAAATATGGACAGGGATTACCGGTGGGGAGCCACCATGAACTGCCGGAAACAGATTACTGGATTCTGGAGTGAGATGAAGACTTGTCATGCGTCGTTTACTGCAGACACTGTCCAACAGACTAAAAAGACTGGCACTGTGTGGAGCCGGAATCATCTGGGACACCGAGTAGGATTCTGTGGTGTACAGCCAGAGTCTCGTACCCGTCTGTGGCAATCGGCTTTACACCATTGTGTCCGTAAACGACTTGCGTCGCCGCAGGCAGCAGCGAGTCTCGAGACCCATAACTCTCAAACGCTTAAAATCATAGTGTGGGCAGATATTGCATACGATAATAGGGCTGATTTGACAGTTACTGAAAGGAGGTAGAATGCTCGTCAGTATACGGTAATAGTCGCAAAACCTACTATCACACTCTCCATGTCGAGGATACTGAATGGCATATTCCAGCAGGACATTGCAAGACCGCACGCTACAATCAGCAACACAAACGGCTTGATGAATTTACTTGACCTGTATTTAACTGGCGTGCTATTTCTCCTGATTTCTCGCCCACAGAGTCTGACTGGGTTGCAGTAGGAACGTTTCCTCCATCCAGCAACCTTCATGAACTGACACAGCATGTGTTAAGGCATTGTGAGAAATTCCTTAAGATGATATTCGGAGGCTTTTTGATACCAAGCTGTAACAAATACGAATGTATTTG
Organism: Schistocerca nitens; assembly: GCF_023898315.1. NCBI lineage: Eukaryota > Metazoa > Arthropoda > Insecta > Orthoptera > Acrididae > Schistocerca > Schistocerca nitens. The sequence goes on along the minus strand of NC_064614.1, from coordinate 476,660,738 downwards.
AGCCTTTGGGAGTAATACTTCGTACTAGTTTTGTCTATGGCCATCAAAGTTTGATAAATGTTGGACTGATGCTTCATGGTGAAGATGCAGATTTAAGCTCTTGTTCTATTTTCTGCAGTATACGTATCACTCTCCCTTAAAAATCCACAAATAAATGTCAGGACCTGGAATGAACTGCGTGGCCGCGCTACAGCGATATTTCTTGTGACTAGTCCTCGTGATCAGATTTGATTCTATATCGCTTTCTTGTAATTACTCATCGTTTGTTTTCTATGGACTTAAATTTATCCTATCAACTGTTTTCTTAGGGGTTAAACGTTATCACATAATGCAATACACCGACAGAACTGATACCACATGTGACATATCTGTCCCCATTTTATACAACCCAATTTTATCATTTGTGAAATTATATTGATATTGAAATATAAGTGGAGTTGCGCATTTAGCATGAAATAAGAGAATCTCTGTATAGGATAAACTACCAAAAAGGCCCATGGAAAGAAAAATACAACGAGGAAAGCAACAGTAAAAATTAAAAGTAGGGAATACTACGGCCACACACATCATCTGCAACTAAACCCTATCTAATAGCAGGAAAACGTCGTTACCGACCAATATGTAGCAATGGGCCCTTGAAGAAACTCAACAAGCCTTAAATATTTCATGTCGAGTAACATCTAAGCCTCTTATTTTTTCAGGTGCAGAAAGTTTGACATATGAATGAAATGAACCAGAGCAACAAAATAGAATTTTTCCATTAAAAATTCACTTCAAAATTTTATTTGGTAAAATAAGTATCGCCTAGGACCTTAAGCTGTATTGTAATTTTTATATTATTTAAAACTCGTTGAGATACAAGTGTTAAATATCAATTACATCTCCATAAAAACACAACGATGGAAAAAAATCGCAACATCTAAAAAATAATTAACGTAGTACAAAGAAATTTCGGGAATGCATTTGTCTAGGTAACATACTGACTGGCACTGCAAGATCACAGGTTAATGTAAGCGAGATACAAGCCACTGTTTTTGTGAACTGCTGGTATATTAATAACCAGTGTAAACGCCACAATTCTGAATGTAAGCATGCAGAGGTGCGTGCACTGTGTTTTACAGGTGTCGGTTGTCAGTTTGTGAGAGGGAATTCCATGCCTGTTACATTTGGTTCGTCAGTACAGGGACAGTTAATGTTGTTTGTGAGTGACACTGGAGTTGTCGCCCGATGATGTTCCATATGTACTCGCTTGGAGACAGATCTGGTGATCGAGCAGGACAAGGCAACATGTCGACACTCAGTAGAGCATACTGGACTACAACAGCAGTGTGCGGGCGAGCGTTATCCTATTGGAAAACACCCCCTGGAATGCTATCCATAAATGACAGCGCAACGGGTCAAATCAGCAGACTGTCGCACAAATTTTCAATCAGTGTGCGTGAGATAACCACGAGAGTTCTCCTGCTGTCATACGAAATCAGATCCCAGACCATAACCAAGACGTAGGTCCAGTGTGTCTAGCACACAGACAGGTTGGTTGCAGTCCTTCAACTGGCCTCTTTCTAACAAACACACATCCATCACTGGCACCGAGGCAGCACCATATTTCATTAGAAAACACGACAAGCCTCCACCCTGCCATCCAATGAGCTCTCGCTTGACAGCACTGAAGTGAGAAATGGCCATGGTTTGTGGTCATTGGAATGCACTCTGGTTCCCGGGTTCGATTCCCGGCGGGGTCAGGGATTTTCTCTGCCTCGTGATGGCTGGGTGTTGTGTGCTGTCCTTAGGTTAGTTAGGTTTAAGTAGTTCTAAGTTCTAGGGGACTTATGACCACAGCAGTTGAGTCCCATAGTGCTCAGAGCCATTTGAACCATTTTTGAATGCACTCTACAGGGCAATTGACTCGGAGCTGTCCTTGAAGTAACCGATTTGTAACTGTTTGTTGTGACAATGTGCTGGCAACTAACGCTCAGACTGCTGTTGCAGATGCAGTACGATGGGCCAGCCGTAGGCTGGCCATGGTCGTCCCTATCCGGAGCCCGTCTTCCTGCCACCACACATTCTCGTGACCACCGCTGCCGGCAATCATTTGCAGTCGCTACGTTCCTGCCAAGTATTTCTAGAATATCGCAGAAGGAACTTCTAGCTTTCATAAGCCCTATTACATGACGTCGTTCACACGAAGTGAGATGTTGATAATTGCGTCTATGCCGCCCGAAAGGCATTCTTGACTAACATCAACTCACTATGTCCAGTCCCAAAGGCAACTAACGCTCACCACTGTCACATCGTATATTTAAAGGAAAAAGGGATTGGCATCATCATAGTGACGCTATTAGCGCCACTCTTAGCAGACTGGCGCGAAATTTGAATAGACAACATCTTTTAGATATATGGCTCCCATACTCCAAGGAGCGTAGAGGACGATGCGGGAGGCCCGCACCACCATACTAGGCGAGGTCCTAGTGGAGAGGGTTTCCCATTGCCTTCCTCCGACCGTAATGGGGATGAATGAGGATGATGACGACACAACACCCAGTCATCTCGAGGCAGGAAAAATGTCTGACCCCGCCGAGAATCGAACCCGTGACCCCGTGCACGGGAAACGAGAACGCTACCGCAAGCCCACGAGCAGAAACGCGTCTACTAACATTCATTTATGTCACACAATTCGTTCTTGGCGTTGCGAGTTTTCTCCGTCAGTGTGTAATTGTCCAAATGCTACTTCTTCATGGTAATGTGAAACTCGCTGTCGGCAACAAAGGATATGGTTTAAGCAACGACAGCTTCTTAAGGAACAAATTAGAACTACTTCGAGTCGAGATTTTTTAAATGTACGACATATATTTATAATATTTGTTTCATTCAAAAGTAATCGTGCTGAAGCCTCTCCCACCCACATGTTTATGTTCAAAGCCACGTAGTAGAAGTGTTTGGTAACGTTGGACACCGTCATCCAACAACGGAAAGAAGACATTTTTCTTTACTCGCTGACGATACACATTTCTGTCTTATCTTCACGCTGTATTATCTAATCGCACCACACACTCACTGTCGCTCTGACATTGCAGTAGGAATATTTTCTGCTGGGTCATGTAGCTATGTTATTTAGAGATAGGAGATACGACTTCGTGTGCTCGCTCGACGCGTTTGGGCACTAGAAACGTGCACAACGGTTACAAAGCTTTTTACCTTCAAAAACAACTTGTGATACACGAGATGATGCGTTAACACACGAGTCGATACTCTCGAAGCATGATCCGTGTGTGACATGTCCAGCCCATTTAAGTTTGGAGTTTGTAGTATGAAACGTCCCCTTTTATCATTTATACACGACTGTGCTTAACCTGATACACAATATTTTTTAGCGCAACGCAATCTGACTTTCAAAATTCCCTACAAAAGAATGGCCCTGACTAACATTAAACTATACCTTTCACAAATCACTTACCTCACAAAAATCTTCGCTGCTCAAGCTACTGCAATACAGCGAGCGCCACTACTGCCAGCTAAATAAAAGATTCAAACTATGGAAGGCACTAACTACTGATAGGGATAGTTAGCAAATGAAAGATATTAATAGAGAACAAACAATGTATTTACCTTGATATCATCATATATATATAGCAGTTCATGACAAATTACAAAACTCCGCCATCTCTCTCCCCACATCCACCACTGCTGGCGGCTCACCTCCAACTGCGCAACGCTACGCGCTGTTCACAGCCAGCTGCCTAACACTACAATGGTTGAGTATTACAACAATGCAAAGCAGCCACAGACTGCACACAGCACAGCCAGTGATTTTTTTATACAGAGGTGGCGTTACCAATAAAAAAACCTAAACAGCCTACTTACAGTAGCCGCGGAGCAGTTTTCACGCACTGGGTCGGAGCGTAGGCGTGACGAGTGGTGAAGGGCGGGGGGAGGGCGGGGGGTGCACAAAGTTTTTATTCATTACAAAATTCTCGTACTCCATTGATAATGAACAATCCTCGGGTCAGCTATAAAATTTAATTCTTGTGGCATGACACATCTCGAAACTAACCCATTTATATCAAAATGGCAATTTTCCAGTCTTGCCTCCCTGCTCCCGATTAACTTCCTGCAGACGCACATGTCCTGGGCTGAGGCGTATAGGCGAACAGGTTCTTTACGTCGACCCGCGGTATCGTGGCGCTAATGATATGCCACGGAACGGCAGGGTCCCGTCAGTCGGCCCCTATAGCTGAATGGTGCCGGCACGGTGTTCGGTCAGAGGGCTGCTCGCCCTTTGTAATAAAAAAACTAAGAAAAGGAATCAACCATAAACTTGAATGGATGTCTTGTGACGTCCGCCCAGACCAAACGCAACGAATAATGTCGAACCAAATTAAGGAAAAAATTGTCAGCGTGACGGACTGCCGTCCTAAAGGGCCAGGGTTCGATTCCCGGCTGGGTCGGGGATTTTCTCATCTCAGGGACTGGGTGTTGTGTTGTCTTCATCATCATTTCATCCCCATCCGGCGCACAGGTCGCCCAATGTGGCGCCGAATGTAATAAGGCCTGCACCAAAGCGGCCGGACCTGCCCCGTGAGGGGCCTCCCGGCCAAAGACGCCAAACGCTCATTTCATTTTCAGGGTCCCGTCAAAACAAGTGCAGCGTTGCTCCACCATTTTTAACACCACGCGGCGCTTACTGTCAAATCACATGTCATCATCCTCCCCGTGGTGCTGGGTTCGTAGTTCCAGTCTCTAGGTAACATAAATTCTGGGCTGCTACTCAAACACAAAACACACCACTACGAAAGATTAAGATTGCTTCTGTCTGAGGAAACCTAAGGAAATTTTCTGAACGAAGGACACAAATGCCTAATACTGACATACAACCTAAGTTAATGGTACTCGATGTGTAAGAAAGCTATTCGATTTATGAAGGACGAAAAGGCTCATAGAGATTATGTGTTTCTGCAGAAATGATTACAGCTGGAAGGAAACTAATGTAAAAAGAACTTGCGAAATTATTTATAGAATATTTATGAAGAAAAACAACCACCTACTCATAACTGGAACAATGTTGCAATTGTTCTATTGCATAAGAAATGACATAGTCAAGGAAATAAAAAATATCTACAGACCTATCAGCGTCCCTTATGTAATGTGGAAGAATGCGACTAAAATTTTCGTCAGCCACAAAGCAGAAAAATTGGTTTTCAGTTAAATAAAAACATAAAAGAGATGGACTCAGAAGTGAACAGAGAACAATGAACTATCTGCAAACCACGAAAGAAACAGAAGGGACCAATAAACATAAATTATCACTTTGTTCATTCATAGATTTCGAGAAATCTTTTGTCTCATTTTCTACCAGATGCATTGCAACAGCATTTGACAAGCAAGGCGTTGATTCATCCTATGTTACTATACTGAAGAATTTATAAGTCAATACTGCAGCGACCTGCAATAAGGCCAATATCCAGAAACGTGTGAAATCTAGTTATATGCACCACTGCTTAGAGAACCACTCAACTTCGTACGAGTGAAGAAAGAAAGATATATCGTATATTTATTCCAAGTATGATAATTCAATTATATAAATACATTTCAGTGGGACAGATGAAGGTTTGGTGAAGAAGATAATGTAATGGTGCAGCTATCATTACATTTCGTCACGTTAATGGGAATTCAGACTTCAATGAGGCTCGACAAGGACATGCCATATTACTAAAGCTAACGCCAGCAACCGCAGAGGAACTTTTCAGGTTTCTAATCTGGAAAAATTAACCCAAATACTGTATGTGTTAACGTGGCATCCATGAATCAACTTCATTATGCTATTTGCCTTCAGTGCAGATAAATTTCGACAGTGGAAAGCTATAACAGACCCGAAAATAAACTCTAAAAAAACTACATTGAAGAGCCAAAAAATTGGTACACCTGCCTAATATCGTGCAGAGCCCCTGCTAGCATGCAGAGATGCCGCAGCACTACATGGCATAGACTCGACTAACGTCTGAAATAATGCTGAAGGGAATCGACACCATGAATCCTGCAGGGCTGTCCAAAAATCCTAAGGGTACGACGGGGTGGAGATCTCTTCTGAACAGTACGTTGCAGGGCATCCCAGATATGCTCTATTAGTAACTTTGGTGGCCGGCGAAAGCGTTGAAACTCGGAAGAATGTTCCTGGAGCCACTATGTAACAATTCGGGACTGTGGGGTGTCGCATTGTCCTGCTGAAATTGCCCAAGTCTGTCGTAATGCACAATCGACATGAATGGATGCAGGTGATCAGACAGGATGTTTACGTATGTGTCACTTGTCAGAGTCGTATCTAGACGTATCGGGGTCCCATATCCCTCCAACTGCACACGCCCCACACCATTATAGAGCCTTGACCCACTCGAACAGTCAACTGCTGCCATGCAGGGTCCATGGATTAATGAGGCTGTCTCCATACCCTTACACGTCCGTCCGATTGGTACAATTTGAGACGAGAGTCGTCCGACCAGGCAACATGTTTCCTGTCATCAACGGTGCATTGTCGGTATTGACGGGCCCAGGCGAGGCGTAAAGATTTGTGTCGTGCAGTCAAGGGTACACGAGTGAGCCTTCGGCTTCGAAATCCCATATCGATGATGTTTTGTTGAATGGTTCGCACGTTGACACTTGTTGATGGCCCAGCATTGAAATCTGCAGCAACTTGTGGAGGGGTTGCACTTCTGTCACGTTGAACGATTGTCTTCAGTCGTCGGTAGTTCCGTTCTTGCAGGATCTTTTTCCGGCCGCAGCGATGTTCGGAGATTTGATGTTTTACCGGATTCCTGATATTCACAGTACACTCGTGAAATGGTCGTACGGAAAAATACCCACTTCTTCGCCACCTCGGATATGCTGTGTCCATCACTCGTGCGCCGACTATAACAGCACGTTCAAACTTACTTAAATCTTAATAACCTGCCATTGTAGCAGCAGTAACCGGTCTAACAACTGCGCCAGACACTTGTCTTATATAAGCGCTGCAGACTGCAGCGCCGTATTCTGCCTGTTTACATATCTCTGTATTTGAATACGGATGCCTATACCAGTTTATTTGATGCTACAGTGTAAAAAACACATAATCTCCATATCTAAACGAAAGTAGCACGAATTAACACTGAAGTCACATAACCAATTGATCAACAATTGCATTTTGCAGACTTTAAGGCAATGATTGTTTACCCGTTAGACAGACAAAGAAATATACAGAAAAGAAAAAGTAGGCTGGTGTACTTTCGATAAATTAAACAGAGACTCGAAACTATATTTCCTAGGTGTGTGAAAGAGACTTTCTTTCATTGTGTGTTTCCAGTTTAGATCCATGGCATCGAAACACGGATTTTGAGTGCGAAAACCATTGAAACCTGAAGGTTACTCAGCGAGCAATGGAGACACGTAGTTTGGGAACTAATAGAAGAGACAAGTAAATAAATAATTTGGTCAGGTGAAGGATGGGAGTAGGGGACGTAATTACGACTGTCTTTGTTGTTAAGGTGTTCAGCCCGAAGTCGGGTCTGATACAGGCCTCCACGCTGGTTCATCCTACACAGGCGTCTTCATCTCTGCATTAACTTCATCTCTGTATTAGTAATGCAACCTACACCCAGCTAAACTCATTTACCGTAGTTAGGCTTTGATCTCCTTTTACAAATGTTTGCACTCCAAACTTACTGTATCTCCATTGCCAAATTAAGTATTACTTGATGCCTCCGATATAAGGCTTGTTTAACTCATCTTGTGCTATTAAACACTTTTACCTCCAATTCAGCTGAGTACCCTTTATTACTTAGTTACTCTACCCATCAAATTTTCAGCATTTTGCCGGCATCCCATTTCAAAAAGATTCTATAGTCTTCTTGTCTGCAGTGCTAATAGACCACATTTTACTTCCTTATTAGGCAACACTTAAGAGCAGTACTTTCAGAAAAGACTTTCTTTTGGGCCAAGGGTGGAAGCATTCCCGAAACGGCAGAATAACTAAACTGTTCGTGTGCCGCAGTAGTTCAAAACTGTCAAAAAAAAAAAATGGTTCAAATGCCTCTAAGCACTGTGGGACTTAACATCTGAGGTCATCAGTCCCCGAGACTTAGAACTACTTGAACTTAACTAACTTAAGGACATCACACACATCCATGCCCGAGGCAGGATTCGACCCTGCGACCGTAGCAGCCGCGTAGTTCCGAACTGAAGCGCCTAGAACCACTCGGCCACAGCGGCCGGCTCAAAGCTGGCACCGAGGTAAATGTGGTGCACCACATGCCATAGATGACAGGGGTGAAAAACGGCTGCCGAAATGTGTATGGGCGAATAGACATGGAACTTTGGGTAACTTTCCACCCAGATGAACCAAGGGGCTACCAACAGCGTCTCCTCAACGGCTGTTCGTGTGCCGCAGTAGTTCAAAACTGGCAAAAAATGGTTCAAATGGTTCTAAACACTGTGGAACTTAACATCTGAAGTCATGCTGCTGTGCTGTGTATGGACATCCGCAGAAGGCGCCTGGTTCATGCACCCCTGCTGACTGCTGTTAATCGGTGACAAAGGCTGGAATCTGCAACCAACACAGCAAGTGGACGTTCATTAAGGACGACATGCAGCTTTTTCATATGAATCACGTTTTATGCTGCATCGAATAAGTGGTTGTTGGCGAGTACAGCGTGAAACGCCCTAAAGCAAACACCTTACAACAGTCGTCAGAAGTGTTCAGGCTGGAGGGCATTCCATGTCGCATCTCGTCATTTCGGAAGGCACAATGGATGAGCACAGGTATGCATGTATCCTTAGCGACCATGTCTACTGTTAAACGCAATTTGTCTTTCCTGGGCACGGCGGCATCTACCAGCAGGACAATGCGTGTCACACAGCTTGCAGTGTATGTGTGTGTTTCAACGAGCATCAGGATGAGTTTACCATACACCCCTGGTCACCAAACTCCCCAGATTTAAACCCATTTGAGTATCTGTAGGACCACCTCGATCGGGATGTTCTTGCCGTGGATCCTCAACCAAGAAACCTAGCGCAGCTGCTAAGGCACGACGCCACATCCCCATTCGTACCTTTCAGAACCTCATTGTCTCTGTTCCTGCATGTCTCGCAATGATTTTCAAAAAAATGGTTCAAATGGCTCTGAGCACTATGGGCACCAGTCCCCTAGAACTTAGAACTACTTAAACCTAACTAACCTAAGGACAGCACACAACACCCAGTCATCACGAGGCAGAGAAAATCCCTGACACCGCCGAGAATCGAACCCGGGAACCCGAGCGTGAGTGATTTTCACTTAGAATGGTGATTAGTCAGGCTTTTGACTGGTGGCCACATTAACGTGACTCGACAGTGTAAGTTCCGTCAGGTTTTCAGAAAACGACTACCCAAAAACTACAAGACGTATAGAAAACAAACATCCATTGGTGAACAGAGCATCTCTACAATTTTTAACGAATATTACAGATGTTCCATATAGGCACCATTTGTCACATGGTAAACTGCAGGGGAAGACAGAGATCACTGTACGATGCATGGCGGAAATACAGGGTGATTCAAAAAGAATACCACAACTTTAGGAATTTAAAACTCTGCAACGACAAAAGGCAGAGCTAAGCACTATCTGTCGGCGAATTAAGGGAGCTATAAAGTTTCATTTAGTTGTACATTTGTTCGCTTGAGGCGCTGTTGATTAGGCGTCAGTGTCAGTTGATGCTAAGATGGCAACCGCTCAACAGACAGCTTTTTGTGTTATTGAGTACGGCAGAAGTGAATCGACGACAGTTGTTCAGCGTGCATTTCGAACGAAGTATGGTGTTAAACCTCCTGATAGGTGGTGTATTAAACGTTGGTATAAACAGTTTACAGAGAATGGGTGTTTGTGCAAAGGGAAAAGTTCTGGACGGCCGAGAACGAGTGATGAAAATGTAGCACGCATCCAGCAAGCATTTGTTCGCAGCCCAGGAAAATCGACTCGCAGAGCTAGCAGCGAGCTGCAAATTCCACAATCAACTGTATGGAGAGTCCTACGAAAAAGGTTAGTTATGAAACCTTATCGTCTGAAATTGGTTCAAGTACTGTCTGCAGCTGATAAGATTAAAAGAATCGATTTCTGTGATTTTATCCTTGCTCAAATGGAAACAGATGAATCTTTCGTTTCAAAGATTGTGTTTAGTGATGAAGCAACTTTCCACACTAACGGGAAAGTCAACCGTCACAATGTCTGTATATGGGGCACTGAGAATCCGCGGGAAACAACTCAGTATGAACGTGACTCGCCTAAGGTGAACGTTTTCTGTGCCATTTCAGCCAATAAAGTTTTTGGTCCCTTTTTCTTCGAAGGTGCTACTGTAACTGGACTACAGTATCTGGAGATGTTAGAGAATTGGCTGTTCCCTCACCTCGAACAAGAAGCACAACAATTCATATTTCAGCAGGATGGAGCGCCACCACATTGGCACTTATCTGTCCGTAACTACCTGAACGTCAACTACCCGAGGCGATGGATCGGCCGCCAGGCAGCCCGTGACAGAGCACTTCATCACTGGCCTCCAAGAAGCCCTGATCTTACCCCCTGCGATTTTTTCTTATGGGGGTATGTTAAGGATATGGTGTTTCGGCCACCTCTCCCAGCCACCATTGATGATTTGAAACGAGAAATAACAGCAGCTATCCAAACTGTTACGCCTGATATGCTACAGAGAGTGTGGAACGAGTTGGAGTATCGGGTTGATATTGCTCGAGTGTCTGGAGGGGGCCATATTGAACATCTCTGAACTTGTTTTTGAGTGAAAAAAAACCTTTTTAAATACTCTTTGTAATGATGTATAACAGAAGGTTATATTATGTTTCTTTCATTAAATACACATTTTTAAAGTTGTGGTATTCTTTTTAAATCACCCTGTACATCGTACCTATATTAGCAAATTTCTTTTCTGGTACATTTGAATACTGAGTGAGGAACAAACGACTATCTGTATGCCTATGCAGGCGCTCTGATCTCTGCACGAGATATAAACTAGCACCAGCATAATAGTCGTGCAGTCTTCTTGGAATACATAAGTTTATATATCAGCGCTTATGGTTTCGGGATGACTTCCTCATCTTCCTTCCAAGAATTCCCTTTCAAGTTCACCCAGAACTTCTGTTACACTTCCGGATAGGATATACCGAGCTATTACGATACTAAGATCGTGTCGCTGAATTCGTACTATGTCCATTGTCATGGATACTTCAAAGACAGTACAAGCACTGGAACAATGTTCTAGAGTTAGTCGAACTTGCGTCTTTAATGCGATTCCCTTTACGAATACACTATATGTTCGCAAAACACTTTCACCAAATATAAGTCGTCCACTCGTCCTCCCTGCACAGATTTTAAATATTGTAATCGTCCCACTTCATTGAATACTAAATACGATGCGAAGTGACCAGGACTAATATTGGAATCAGATACTATCGGGTCCTTTCTTTTTATCACAGGCATGATCTTATACTTACCCACATTTAAACAGAGCTGTCATTTTGCAGTTCCTTATAACAGTGCATCGATATTTTCCTTTGCCCAGCTATATTGACAGCGGACAATTTTCCGCTGATCCTGTGTCTAAATCGTTCATGTATATTGAAAACATTATACATCCTACGCGGTACAGTCATATTAATATGATCACCACTTATGTTCCACTTCAACTTGCAAAAACCATCAGAGACGGCAGGCGCCAGTACCAGCAGTAGAGGGTATTTAAAACGCGTAGGGGAAGGCGGAGGGGGAGGGGGTAGCAGAAAAAAGTGCAGTTGTTTTCGTGCTGCATAATCGGAGGAATTTATCTGACATCCAAACGGGCATGATCATTGGTTTTCAGGCCAAGGGTGGAAACATTTACAAAACAGCAAAGTTTGTAAAATATTCGCGTACCACCGTGGCTAAAGTATACCGTGCATGTCAGAGTGACTCTACAGAACCACAACAGAGGCGACAGGGGTGAACGACGGCTGCGGAAATGTGTAGTGGCCAATAGACGTGCAACTGTCGAGCAACTGACTGCCCAGACGAACTGAAGGACTGCCAACAGTGTTTCCTCAACGATCGCTCAGCGAACGTTCTTGTGTATTGACCTCCGTAGCAGGTACTTGGTTCATGCATCTACGCTCATTGTTGTTTATCAGCTATGAAGGCTGCAATTTGCACCCAAATACTGCAACTGGACGTCCACTGAGGGGTGACAGGTGGCCTTCCGCGTTTTGTACTCCATCAGACAGATAACATGTACGGCGTGGAACATCTGAAAGCAGACACCGTGCAATAATAGTCTAAAGGATCCAAAGTCTCGTCATTTGGGAAGTCACAATGGATGAACCTAAGTATGCATCTATCCTTAATGAGATTGTCCACTCCTTAATGCACTCTGTGTTTCCTTGTCACGATGGCCTCTATCAGGAGGACAATGCAAGGTGTCTCACAGCTCGCAGTGTGTGTACATGATTCGAGGATCACTGTACTCCCTCGTCCACCAGACTCCCAGGATTTAAACCCAATCTAAAGTCTGTGGGACGACGTCGATCCGGGTGTTCGCGCCATGGATGCTCAACCGAGAAACCTAGCGCAGCTGGCCACACCGCTGGGTTCGGCACTGGCTCCACATCCTTGTCGGTACCTTCCAGACTCTCTTCCTCTGCGTCTCGCAGTGCTCCGTGCTCCAAAAGGTGATTATTCAGGCTTTTGGCAGCTGAGCAGTGTATTGCATTTTCTTGAGGCGCATTCATTGTTACTGTGGATCATTTTCTGTCCATTGTACACACATGTTTGTGAAGACACTCCTAATGATTGCATCTTTGTTGATTGTCGACGACGTGGTATATTGTCGGACGCGTTACGGAAATCCAGGAAGACGCAATCTACACTTTCAGCTGCACTTGTTGTTTGTCGGATGTCGTGTAGGAAAAAGCAACCTGTGTCTCACACTACTGGTTTTCCGTATCCGTACAGGTTCTTTGAGAGAATGTTGTTTTCCTCCAAGAACGTCCTAATGTTTGAGCATAGAATATGTCCTAAGATACTACAACAGACAGTCAGCTGCATCAATCTATATTGCTACAAGCCTTGGTGCAAGTGGTGTGGCGTACTTACCAGCGTCGCTAGCTGCCGTATTGCGGTCGCTAGTTCAGAACCGACTGCTAGTATCTGTTTGTTATTTAGCATTTTTCATTTCTGGAAGGTTCTTGAAATACCTTAAATTTGTATTGTAAGTATATGGGGCAACCAAAAGTTTTCGTTTGTGGGCGTAGCTGCAGTGTATATGCAGAGTAATGCGACTCCTATGCGGGTATATAAATACCGAGATGTGGGCAAGGTATTAGTGTGGCATTCGTGTCTTTCCGTCGTGCGTGCGATAAATACGGAAACATAAACTATGGCGAAGTTATTATCAAATGTAGTGTGTGGACATTAAGTTGGGAATGTGGGTTTCACGGGGAGCGTGCAAGGGATAAATCCCTGCAGTCGCACTGTGCTCTGTGCCCTCGATGGCTCAGATGAACAGAGCGTCTACCATGTAAGCATCCCGGGTTCGCGTCCCGGTCGGGGCACACATTTTCAACTGTCCCTCTTGATATATATCAACGTCTGTCGATAGCTTAGGGTCTTGATTTAATTATCATTCCTATCGTCTATGGCCTGTGGAGCACCACTGACCTCTCTGCTGTGGTTTGGTAGAGTCATTCTGTCACGCACGGTATACTTTAGCCACGGTGGCACGTGGCAAAACTTTGCTGTTTTGTAAATTTTTCCACCCTTGGCCGGAAAACCAATGATCATGCCCGTCTGGACGTCAGATAAATCCCTCCGTTTCCGCAGCACGACAACCACCGCACTGTTTTCTGTTACCCCGTCCCCCTCCCCCTCCCCCTACGCGTTTTAAATACCCTCTACTGCTGGTACTGGCGCCTGCCGTCTGTGATGGTTTTTGCAAGTTGGAGTCGAACATAAGTGGTGATCATATTAATGTGACTGGATCCCCGGGTTCCCGGGTTCGATTCCCGGCGGGGTCAGGGATTTTCTCTGCCTCGTGATGGCTGGGTGTTGTGTGCTGTCCTTAGGTTAGTTAGGTTTAAGTAGTTCTAAGTTCTAGGGGACTTATGACCACAGCAGTTGAGTCCCATAGTGCTCAGAGCCATTTGAACCAATTTTGTGACTGGATCGCGTAGGATGTATAATGTTTTCAATATACATAAACTGTTTATGACACTGGATCAGCGGCAAATTGTAGCCGGGCAAAGGAAAATATCAATGGACCGTTGTAAGGAACTGCAGAAAGACTTGGACAAAATTTCCACCTTGTGTAATGAACGACAGCTCTGTTTAAATGTGCATATGTATAAGATCATGCCCGTGACAAAGAGAAAGGACCCGATGGTATCTGATTCCAATATTAGTGCTGGTCGCCTCGCATCGTATTTAGTATTCAATAGTAAAGCAAGGAAGCGGTGTGACGTGGGACTATTATTTAAAATCGGTGCAGGGAGGACGACTTAGATTTGGTGAAAGAGTTTTGGGAACATATAGTGTATTTGTAAAGGGAATCGGATACAAGACGCTAGTTCGACTAACTCTAGAGGCATTGTTCCAGTGTTTGTAGTGTCTTTGAAGTATCCATGACGACGGACATACTACGAATTCAGCGACACGCTCTTAGTATCCTAATAGCTCGGTATATCCTATACCAAAGTGTAACAGAAGTGCTGGGTGAACTTGAAAGGGAGTTCTTGAAAGGAAGATGACGAAATCATCGCGAAACCCTTAGCGCTAATACATAAACATATGTATTCCAAGAAGACTGCGCGACCATTATGCTGGCGCCAGTTTATATCTCGCGCAGAGATCAGAGCGCGTACATAGGTATGCAGATAGTCGTTTTTCCCTCACTCAATATTCAAATGGAACAGGAAAGGAAATTGCTAATATAGGTACGATATATCTCTGCCATGCATCGTACAATGATTAGTGGAGTACACATGTAGATGTCTGATGACTGACGAGATATCCCGGCAGTAGCAAGAAGATGCAGCTTCTCAACGAAAGGCAACGCCAGACAGAATATACCTCACTGTAACGTTAACTAGAGTGGAATTCGTTGCAACATTTTGCGTCTATCGTGAACGGTAATAATTTCAATTTTGAACCACTCTGTTTCACAGCGCATAAGTTTCGAGGCGTTTCTACGTCTGAATATTAATGGAAAGTTCTGAATAGGTGTTTCACCAACGGTTCGTGGACTGTTCATTGAAATACGGCTGCAGACATGCCGGGATAACCTGTGCTTAGTCGCAGTCGTCGAGCGCGAGTCCCGAAATAACTCAGCCACTATGCCAAGAGGGAATGCGCGCGGAAGTCGTTACACACACACACACACACACACACACACGCACACGCACACACACACACAAACGTAAGCCGCGTGCCTTCAATGGGGTGATGCACCCCACTGCTTTATATTCAGTGAATATTACTACATCAGTTAACGATAAAAAGAAGCTCGGTCGTACGGAGTATTGTCCATGATGCTCTGTGTCATAGATCTTCTGACAGACAAAACAGCTCAAATTGTTGTTTGTAAGGCACTATCAGGGCTTCAAGATAAGTTGAGGGCAGTAGATAGTTTTTTTTTTAATTTAATAAAAGCATTTGATTGTATGAGCCTTGTTATTCTTGTTCTTAAGTTGGAACATATGGGATTACGGGAAAAGCCAAAGAATGGTTCACTTTATATATGGAAAGTAGGAAGCAAAAAGTTTTCCTCCATTGCCAATCGCCGACAGGAAAGAGATTTGACTCTGTCTGGTGTCATGTAAAGTATGGTAGGGTAAAGGGGGGAGGGGGGGGCAGAGGAGGGGGAACATGCGGTTCTGCTTTGTGTCCGTTGCTTTCTTGATATATAACTTCGATCTGCCATTAAACATTACAAATTACTTTAAAAAATTCTCTTTCCAGACGACACAAGTATTATTGTGGAATATGTGGAGACTAATGTAAATGATCTGGCTAATAGGGTAGTGGGTAACATCAGCGCGTGGCTTTCAGACAGCAAATTACCGCTTAATTGCAGCAAAACGTATTGATATGGAACTCTTGTAAAATTTTATTGTGCTAAGGTGGTCAAACAGTCAGCGAAGTCGACTCTTTCAAACTCTTAGGTCACAGGGCAGATAGAATGGTTTTCGGAAATATCACGTTCTAAGACCTTGTGCTGCAACCGAATGCTGCCATCTTCACTATAAGAACAATTTGCACTGTAACTGTCGCTGTTTACTTTCACTCTATGATCTCGTATGGTGTTATACATTGACGGAAAAAATCGCAACACAGGAAATATTTAATGAAGAGTAATGAAATTTCTAGGCAACATATTTAAGTGATTAACATTGGAAGGTCGCAAGTTAATTTAAGGGCTATATAAGCCACTGAAAATGTGAAATAGTGATACACTATTAACCGGTGTAACAGCCATAATGGTGAATTCAAGCATGCAGACGAGCATGCATTGTGTTTTACAGGTACCGGTTGTCAGTTTGTGGTGTGGAGTTCCATGTCTGATTCACTTGGTCGGTCAATACAGGTGCGGTTAATGCTGTTCGTGGATGGTGCTGGAGTTAACGGCCGAAGATGTTTGATACGGGCTCTATTGGAGACAGATCTGGAGATCAAGCAGGCCACTGCAGCACGTCGACTGTGTGCTGTTCATTTTTGGAACACAACCTACGACCAGCTTAGAGACAGAAGTGATGAAACTTTCTGCAGGACCTGGCCATCATTTTACAGGACAGTGCTCAAGCACGTACAGTGCAAGCTGTTACTGATTTGTTTGACTGATGGGCCCGCTAAGTGCTATACCACCTACTGCACTCCCCTGACTTAAGCTCTCATGAGCTCAACTCGATTTCTAAACTGAAGGAAACGCTTCACGGCATTCGCTCCAGAACTGCTCCAAATTCGTCGGGCAACAGAACGCGCCGCTCAAACTGTCAACACAACTGGCACTGCTAAGACTACCGTACGACTTCCACATCGCTGGCAACGGGTTTTTTACACAACGCTGGTGACTACTTTGAAGGTCAGTAAAACTCTGAAACACGTATCTATTTTGTACGAGCTGTAAATAAATAGTTGCCACTATTAAAGTTCCAACCCTCGTATATCCTTAGTCGTCAGAAGCATTTTTCCTGGTGTTTCGGCAGATATTTGCAATTTCGTGTTTTCAGTGTGTAGCTGGAATAAGCCCGTACAAATATGCTCATCAGTTCTTCCATGCGACATCCAGCATGGACGGAAATCGGCGGTTTGTTTCCTGTCACAAACAAAATATATATTCTTTGGTATTAAAAGCGGCTGTAAAACACGAAGAATAACCAGTACTCCAGCAGCGACAGTACCACACTGCAGCAGCGCTCTTCAGTTGGCTGCTGGAGTTCTGCTTATTCTTCGCGTTCTACTATCGCTATCGATAAAACTAATATTTTTTAGTCTAACCTGAGACCGCTTATGAAACAGGAATCGTCCTATTACATGATAACGCCCGTCCCCACACTTCCAATCGGAGGAAGGCTACGGTTCAGCGTTTTGATTGGGAAACACTGCAACATCGTTCCTACAGCCCAGATCTTTCACCGTGTCATTTTAACATCTTTGGCTACCTGAAGAGAGACGTGCGTGGGCGCCGGTTTCAGGCGGGCGATGAAGTGCAAGAAGGGTACCGTTGTGGGTCCGTCAGCGTCCAACCCCGTTGTACGAAACATAAAGTGATCGCCTCGTCCCCAGTTGGGATAAATGTCTTAACGCGTGTGGGTATTATTTTTGAATGGACCGATTCCATGGTCCCGTTGTGGCGGATGTTCGGTTTTTATTTGACAGCCCTCAAATTTCGTTTTACTTGTAATAAGTTTCGTGCGCTTGTTCTTAAGAAGTGCTAGAACGATCACAGATTGGAGTGGTAATGAAAGCCCAATCCAATGTGCGAATTTGACTGTTCTCTTGTAGAGCTCAGCGTAAAAGAGAGAAGGAGCGAAGACACTTGTGATCCGTGATTAACTTTTCGCTTTTCTTAGTGCTTGACTATCACAGTAGTCATCGCCCGCATCTCGTGGTCGTACGGTAGCGTTCTCGCTTCCCACGCCCGGGTTCCCGGGTTCGATTCCCGGCGGGGTCAGGGATTTTCTCTGCCTCGTGATGGCTGGGTGTTGTGTGACGTCCTTAGGTTAGTTAGGTTTTAGTAGTTCTAAGTTATAGGGGACTGATGACAGATGTTAAGTCCCATAGTGCTCAGAGCCATTTGAACCACAGTAGTCATCGGGGATCAAACAAAGGAGGAAGAGGACCATATCTACTGAAGGAACACGGGCCCGCTGAAGATTTCAGAGTAGCTATAAAGCTTCAATTAAAACTACAACATTATCACCTGGAATAAAGACATAACACATTATACGGAATACATTTTGATAACACTAATTTCTAACGAAAATGTATTTTAAAAATACATTTATGTGGCGTGTAATCATATTCCTGCGATGTTAAAAGGGACTCGGAAAAACAAGAGAGACTGAAATACTTCAATAACATAGCTGAGAATTGACAAAATGAATAATACTGGTTACGGTACCACAACTCGATCGCGGGTCTTTGCTTTCAGATAACCCTCTGTAAGAGCCCATCCGAGCACACATCACGGTGGAGATTTGAGCTCCAACCTGTACAGTGTGTGGCACTGATCCACATTTACCATAGTTTCGACACAGGTTTCAACGGGAATGCCGCTAAGGTTTCTTTGCTAATGTAGCGGCGTATTTCCTCCCGTACTGATGTCCAAAAGTGTCTTTAGGCTTTCGTTATCGACGACACATTTATCTGTAATTCTGGTGTGATTAATCTTCGGATGGAACATCAGACGCATTCATCTGTATTTCGTGAGTATACTGTTATATTCAGCTGTTTTACCGACGGCGTTTAATTCACATTGTCAGTTTATAAGTTAAAAAAATTCACCTTAAGAGATTTTTGTGGTTGTGTTAGACTGCCAGAAGCACATCGGAAGATGAAACTAAATAATTTCTGGATCGATCACGTGAATTAAATACCATCAATGAAAAAGCTGAATGGACTAAACCATACGAGCGGCGGAGGTTCGAGTCCTTCTTCGGGCATGGGTGTGTGTGTTTGTCCTTAGGATAATTTAGGTTAAGTAGTGTGTAACCTTAGGGACTGATGACCTTAGCAGTTAAGTCCCATAAGATTTCACACACATTTTTTTTTACTAAACCATAGCACTACATTACGTTAACCTCTGATTTACCCCCTTTTCAAAAGCACTAGCACCTCATTTCGGCAAAACTTTGGTTGTACAAGGACGGTATACTGCTATACCACGTACAAAGGATATAAAAAATGACTCTCCTATCCCTCAATGGAAACAAGTAACTGGGTGACATAGTGTGTACTGTGACAGAATAATTCAAAGAAGATTAGAGAGAAGATCAGAGAATGGCATATGTGAACGTCAACACGAAGCTCCATCAAGGTGAAATATTTACTTACTGAAACAACGTTTGTTAACGCAGATATAATACTGCATCTTTCGTTCTCCAACCGGAGATTCGTAACACAACCCGGTGAGAGCAAAACTACACTATTGGCACTGTTTCTAGATTTCCACCTCTCAGCGGTGGTTCTTACAAGTTGGGAAACGTTATATCACTGACCTTTGCAGTGAGCAGTACTACTGAAAGCCATCCGAGTGACATGAGCGGCTGGGTCGTTACAAACGGAAGTAGTCAAGGCGACTGCACGTGGACTTTATGAGTTGTACGTGTTCCAGCACTAACTAAGGCCCATTAATTTAATTGACTACCTGACGCTTTTAGTTTCTGAGCACTCTGCTTATCTTATCGATAGAACGATTATTATTCGACTCTCGCGAACGCATTTAATTTGGTTTCATAAGCCTAGATTACAAAGCCTTCCTAAAATTTACGACTGCAATAGGATATAAAACAGGACGTGTGTGCTTAATTTGGTATGAAACACTTTTGAGTAAGAAACTCTCAGCCTTGAAGTGCGCAAATTACACAAGGCGAATATTTTAACGATGCTACACCATGAGATAACATTTAACTTAGTTCAGAGACACAAAACGTCAAAGTTAATCTCATAAGAGACACAAGAAATGAATGTGATGGACGACGCTGTAATCTATTACTGTCCTGGGAAAGGCTCCAGTTTGCGATGCGTTCCTCTGACGTGTTTTGAAGTGTGTGTTTCTCGTGTGCTTGACCGTGATGTACTTATGGAGAGAATTAAAAGAGAAGGAGTAGTATGGCAGTGTTGGCGTAATTACAAAATGATTTTCCTCTTCGTACGCAGTACCCCTTTCCACATGGCATATGATAGTTTGTCTTCAGTGGACCTGACTGTAATTGGTGTGTGGACAGCGTGTATAATAATGCTTGATGATGGGGAAAGGGAAAGTTTCAAACGCGGTGCCCACTCCTCTCGAACAGCACCAAGGGGTCTGCCAGGCATAGCGTCCCCAGCTGACACTCCAGAAAATATCTATGTTTGAGATTTGTGAGTGATTATTTAGGACAGTTCACGTACAGCAGAAGTTTATTGAAATAGATTTAGTGTACCGGAAAATTTTATTGATAATGGTTGGAAATATTCTGAATTTAGAGGGCGACACTATGTTAGATGTAATATATAAGTATGATTCAAATTTATTCGTTACTCATCTTAATCTACGAGACACTAGCTTTTTGTCCAAGACTTCGCCCGCTCGCATAGTCTGATATATCCAGGATGGTCCATTGATCGTGACCGGGCCAAATATCTCACGAAATAAGCGTCAAACGAGAAAACTACAAAGAACGAAACTTGTCTAGCTTGAAGGGGGAAACCAGATGGCGCTAAGGTTGGCCCGCTAGATGGCGCTGCCATAGGTCAAACGGATATCAACTGCGTTAGGAAACCCCCATTTTTATTACATATTCGTGTAGTACGTAAAGAAATATGAATGTTTTAGTTGGACCACTTTTTTCGCTTTGTGATAGATGGCGCTGTAATAGTCACAAACGTATAGGTACGTGGTATCACGCAACATTCCGCCAGAGCGGACGGTATTTGCGTCGTGATACATTACCCGTGTTAAAATGGACCGTTCACCAATTGCGGAAAAGGTCGATATCGTATTGTATGGCTATTGTGATCAAAATGCCCAATGGGCGTGTGCTATGTATGCTGTTCGGTATCCTGGACGATATCATCCAAGTTTCTGGACCGTTCGCCGGATAGTTACGTTATTTAAGGAAACAGGAGGTGTTCAGCCACATGTGAAACGTCATCCACGACCTGCAACAAATGATGATGCCCAAGTAGGTGTTTTAGCTGCTGTCGCGGCTAATCCGCACATCAGTAGCAGACAAATTGCGCGAGAATCGGGAATCTCAAAAACGTCGGTGTTGAGAATGCTACATTAACATCGATTGCACCCGTATCATATTTCTATGCACCAG
This sequence comes from Schistocerca nitens, assembly GCF_023898315.1. Classification (NCBI taxonomy): domain Eukaryota; kingdom Metazoa; phylum Arthropoda; class Insecta; order Orthoptera; family Acrididae; genus Schistocerca; species Schistocerca nitens. The sequence continues at coordinate 476,639,177 of NC_064614.1, read as the reverse complement.
GAACGGCATGGTGACGACTTTGAACGTCGGGTACAGTTCTGCCACTGGGCACAAGAGAAATTAAGGGACTATGACAGATTTTTTGCACGCGTTCTATTTAGCGACGAAGCGTCATTCAGTACAGCGGTAACCTAAACCGGCATAATATGCATTATTGGGCAACGGAAAATCCACGATGGCTGCGACAAGTGGAACGTCATCGACCTTCGCGAGTTAATGTATGGTGCGGCATTATGGGAGGAAGGATAATTGGCCCCCCATTTTATCGATGGCAACCTAAATGCTGCAATGTATGCTGATTTCCTACGAAATGTTCTAGCGACGTTACTACAAGATGTTTCACTGCATGACAGAATAGCGATGCACTTCCAACATGATGGATGTCCGGCACATAGCTCGCGTGCGGTTGAAGCGGTATTGAATAGCATATTTCATGACAGGTGGATTGGTCGTCGACGTACCATACCATGGCCCGCAGGTTACCGGATCTGACGTCCCTGGATTTCTTTCTGTGGGGAAAGTTGAAGGATATTTGCTATCGTGATCCACCGACAACACCAGACAACATGCGTCAGCGCATTGTCAATGAATGTGCAAGCATTACGGAAGGCGAACTACTCGCTGTTGAGAGGAATGTCGTTACACGTATTGCCAAATGCACTGAGGTTGACGGACATCATTTTGAGCATGTATTGCATTAATGTGGTATTTACAGGTAATCACGCTGTAACAACAGCATGCGTTCTCAGAAATGATAAGTTCACAGAGGTACATATATCACATTGGAACAACTGAAATAAAATGTTCAAACGTACCTACGTTCTGTATTTTAATTAAAAAAAACTACCTGTTACCAAATGTTCATCTTAAATTGTGAGCCATATGTTTGTGACTATTACAGGGCCATCTATCACAAAGTGAAAAAAGTTGTCCAAATAAAACATTCATATTTCTTTACGTACTACACGAATATGTAATAAAAATGGGGGTTCCTATTTTTTTTAAAAAAAGCAGTTGATATCCGTTTGACCTATGGCAGCGCCATCTAGCGGGCCAACCATAGCGCCATCTGGTTTCCTCCTTCAAGCTAGACAAATTTCGATCTTTGTAGTTTTTTCGTTTGACGCTTATTTCGTGAGATATGTGGCCCGGTCAGTATCAATGGACCACCCTATATATATATATATATATATATATATATATATATATATATATATATATATATATAATATCAGCCATATCTCTAGCGAATAACGCCCCACAGTTTCTTCTTAACTCTTAGGAAACTTGTGATAATGCCAGTAACTGATTGTTATTTTGAGAAAAAGGACTGTCGCTGGCTTTAGAGAGGACGTTAAATGTATCTGTCGTATTGAGTTGTGCGGCATGATCCGAGGCCCCGAAACAACGCTGGCAACATTACTGGCTCGCCGCAATATCATTCTTGCGATATGGCTGGCGCTTTGAACAACGCAGATAAGAAACAGATTGCAAGTCATTCTTTTATAGTTGTTGTTGTTGTTGTGGTCTTCAGTCCTGAGACTGGTTTGATGCAGCTCTCCATGCTACTCTATCCTGTGCAAGCTTCTTCATCTCCCAGTACCTACTGCAACCTACATCCTTCTGAATCTGCTTAGTGTATGCATCTCTTGGTCTCCCCCTACGATTTTTACCCTCCACGCTGCCCTCCAATACTAAATTGGTGATCCCTTGATGCCTCAGAACGTGTCCTACCAACCGATCCCTTCTTCTGGTCAAGTTGTGCCACAAACTCCTCTTCTCCCCAATCCTATTCAGTACCTCCTCATTAGTTATGTGATCTACCCATCTAATCTTCAGCATTCTTCTGTAGCACCACATTTCGAAAGCTTCTATTCTCTTCTTGTCCAAACTATTTATCGTCCATGTTTCACTTCCATACATGGCTACACTCCATACAAATACTTTCAGAAAAGACTTCCTGACACTTAAATCTATACTCGATGTTAACAAATTTCTCTTCTTCAGAAACGCTTTCCTTGCCATTGCCAGTCTACATTTTATATCCTCTCTACTTCGACCATCATCAGTTATTTTGCTCCCCAAATAGCAAAACTCCTTTACTACTTTAAGTGTCTCATTTCCTAATCTAATACCCTCAACGTCACCAGACTTAATTCGACTACATTCCATTATCCTCGTTTTGCTTTTCTTGATGTACATCTTATATCCCCCTTTCAAGACACCATCCATTCCATTCAACTGCTCTTCCAAGTCCTTTGCTGTCTCTGACAGAATTACAATGTCATCGGCGAACCTCAAAGTTTTTATTTCTTCTCCATGGATTTTAATACCTACTCCGAACTTTTCTTTTGTTTCCTTTACTGCTTGCTCAATATACAGATTGAATAACATCGGGGAGAGGCTACAACCCTGTCTTACTCCCTTCCCAACCACTACTTCCCTTTCATGTCCCTCGACTCTTATAACTGCCATCTGGTTTCTGTACAAATTGTAAATAGCCTTTCGCTCCCTGTATTTTACCCCTGCCACCTTTAGAATTTGAAAGAGAGTATTCCAGTCAACATTGTCAAAAGCTTTCTCTAAGTCTACAAATGCTAGAAACGTAGGTTTGCCTTTCCTTAATCTTTCTTCTAAGATAAGTCGTAAGGTCAGTATTGCCTCACGTGTTCCAGTATTTCTACGGAATCCAAACTGATCTTCCCCGAGGTCGGCTTCTACTAGTTTTTCCATTCGTCTGTAAAGAATTCGTGTTAGTATTTTGCAGCTGTGGCTTATTAAACTGATTGTTCGGTAATTTTCACATCTGTCAACACCTGCTTTCTTTGGGATTGGAATTATTATATTCTTCTTGAAGTCTGAGGGTATTTCGCCTGTTTCATACATCTTACTCACCAGATGGTAGAGTTTTGTCAGGACTGGCTCTCCCAAGGCCGTCAGTAGTTCCAATGGAATGTTGTCTACTCCGGGGGCCTTGTTTCGACTCAGGTCTTTCAGTGCTCTGTCAAACTCTTCACGCAGTATCGTATCTCCCATTTCATCTTCATCTACATCCTCTTCCATTTCCATAATATTGTCCTCAAGTACATCGCCCTTGTATAGACCCTCTATATACTCCTTCCACCTTTCTGCTTTCCCTTCTTTGCTTAGAACTGGGTTTCCATCTGAGCTCTTGATGTTCATACAAGTGGTTCTCTTATCTCCAAAGGTCTCTTTAATTTTCCTGTAGGCAGTATCTATCTTACCCCTAGTGAGATAAGCCTCTACATCCTTACATTTGTCCTCTAGCCATCTCTGCTTAGCCATTTTGCACTTCCTGTCGATCGCATTTTTGAGACGTTTTGTAAAGGCACATTTGCATGCCGAGCGTGAGTTTCCGCGGAAACGCGAAATATTAATTAAATAAATAATCAGTGACTAATAAATAAAGCCTATGGCACACAACTGCAGCGCTGTGTCGCTGATAAAGACAAAAGAATAATTACGTTACTCTTATGTCTGTTTAAGAGAGGAGAGAGCTCAGGTAGAAGTGGTGCGAGAAGCACGTATTTTATTTTATTGTCTGGCACACCGCCATATTTTCATGTTATAGAAGAATACTGCGAGTTGCAACCACACTAGGCACTCGATTCTGTAATGAATTTATATTTATAAAAGTAAGTAGGATTATGAACTGTAGGCTATTTCATTTAATATATCTGATTTAACTAACTGTGTAACTTTTTTTATGTTTAGTAGACAATCACCTCTGTACGACGTATTGGCATGGCTGGCAAATCATTGTAATATTGAGATTAGATCATGAGTCCGTACCTACCGCAGCAGTCTTTGGAAATGATTTAATTACGAAGTCCGATTATTTCAGTTTTCTTTCACGGTCAACTACGAGTTACATTGCCTTTTCCAAATAGCCATTGATACCGAATAATTAAACGTCCACGTTCCAGATAAGCAAATACCAATTACATCCAATCATCATACATACAGAATAATTAATCATTAATATTTTATTCCAAAATTTTATTTTTATTTATTTTATATTGGCGACTGCGTGTCGGACTTGTTATTTTGTCATTTGTTACATTGTTCTTTTTGTTTCATGTCAAAAATCAACTTTCTGGACCTGGACGTGAATGTATGAGAGATAATGAAAATCTGAAGATATTTTCCAATTCTAAAGTTTTGCCGGAAGACGCAATGAAGCTTCCAGCAAAATAAGGTAAGACGCAGCATCTTTGCATTAGCAGGCTTGACCAGACGTATAATTCAGTGTATTAGCTTTTCAGTAAATTCTGTAGTGTTTCTTTCGCGCATAACAGTTTTCAGTAACAAATTTCATTCTTAGCACTTTTTCCTAAACAATAACGTATCCAACAATACCAATACACGAGTGTACAATATGGCCGACTTCTGTACGATATGATGTAACATGGCCAGCAGCCATTACCAATAATCTCAAATTCAGTTTATATTTTTAAATTAACGGGACAGCCATTGTTGCTACGAGCGATTCATGCTCAACTGCATTTCATTTTAAAATCAGTGTCAAATATTTTCTTGAAACATAAATCACGTGTGGCATGGTAATGACTAGAAATCAATACGCAAAAATGGAACAGCAAAGACGTACTGTTCACACACAATCCGACTCGGACGAGAGACAAATGTTAGAAAATGACTTTACGACAGCAACCGGTAGTGACGATTTATCAAACATTGACGCAAGTGTTGACGGAAATTTTGACAATAGGCCGTCCACCACAAAAATTTCAAAGTCTCAGTCAGAGCCCATGTTAATGCATGACGTCACGTCTAATGACGCGGCGGGGGCACAGACGTTGCAAACGGTAAACATTGCCGACATGTTACAAATGATAATGAAACAGAACGCCGAAAACATGGCAACTTTACAGACACAAAATGACGAAATTAAATCTGACCTCATAGCACTCAAGACGAGTAATGACACTTTATGTAAACGTGTGGAACTTATAGACGCCACACTGACCAAACAGATGACTGAACTCAGTACTAAATTTTCCCAGCTTAATACGACACAAGAAAAGACTACAACTGACGTAGCACTTTTACAGACACAAGTAAAAAATCTTAATGTCACGTCTGAAGTTCTTACTGAACAAATTCAAACATATCCTTCAGTACACGACAACCTTGAAAAACGAATTACTGACGTACAGAATAAATTTGACAATGTTGAACAACACCTGACTGACATCTTACAATCTGATGCTACAGCTCATTTTCAAAACATTAATAAAGAATTTCATGATTGGGTAGTGAACAAAGACAAACATTTTGATAGATGCCTACGTGAAAATTTACCAACAATTGTGCACGACTCCGTAGCGCAATACATTACTAATAACAAACAGCTGATCAGTGACGCAGTACAATCCGTCACTGGACCAATGACACAATTCACCGATCGACCACAGTCTGAATGTAACGAAAATATCAGTCAAAATGTACAGTTCAGGAACCAATATACATTCGAGTATGACACACACATACCGCACACGACAAACACACAAGAACAAAACACACCACGACTACAACACATACCACGATGTACAAACACAAATACAAGCTATTATCATGGTAAACCACAGCAACATTATCGTAATTACTCGCCAGCTGAACATTGCAGTAATTACAGTGGAACAAATCCATATCACAATGCGAAGGAAGAAGAAAGCTTAATGAAACACAGGCAATTTCAGATTTTTATCCCAGAAAAACGAACCATTCATCCGGTGATTTTTCTTAAATCTTTTAGTAACGCATTTCCACGCACTTGGAGTGACCGGAAAAAGATTTCATATATTGTCGGTTACATCCAAGGCGATGCAGCTGTCTGGGCATACAGTCAAGCTGACGTATGTACCACGTACAGTGAGTTTGAGCGTGCTTTTCTGAACAAATTCTAGTCGCAATCCGTCCAGGAGCGACTCAGAAGACAAATTCTAGAACCTGAAACTTTTAACAGTAAAAATGGCAACTTACGCAGATATTTTGAAAAATACTTGAACATGGGACACTTTTTAGACGAACCAGTCGCAATACGCGATATTCTCCGTGCGTTGAAGGCCAAATTGCCTTTCAACATTAAAGAAAAACTCCTACATATCCCGGATGACGATTCAGATTATTTTCTAACAGCTTTAGATTCGGTTGAAATGTTACTTGAAGATCAGCGCTTCGCGCGGCAAAACAGCAGCCACAATGTTTACACTAGTGGAATGCAAAACATGCAGGCTTGCCAACTCAATTCTGGCGCGCCCACAGTTGGATACGCGGTACAACAAAAACAGCAAACTCACATGCCGTCTCAATACGGAAATCAAAATCAACACGCGTATTCCAATACAAACAATAGTTACAACAGTAATAACACTTCATGCGGCAATCCATACAAAAGGCACCGCGGTAATAACTACAACGGTAACAACGGATACATAGGCAACAACAAAAACACAAACAGAAACAGAAATAATAATAATAACTACGAGCCAAGACAGCGTCAAGGCTGGACTCGTAACGATCAGTACTTTCATTCAAACACTGCTTTAACACAGCAGCCACCAGGACAAAATTGGAGCATACCTTATGACCGACAGGTAAGTTATAATGCGCAACAGCAACAACAACCGCAAAAGTTTGGAGATCACAATAGGCAATATCCGAATGTGAATATAATAGAAATGACACCTGACACACAACCTCAATCTGTGTCAGTACCTAATACAAATGCTAATCCAACAAACTAGAAACAGTCACTTCTATGCCCCAGGTCGTGGCTGAGGAATTCTTGGGGGGCGACTTCAATGTTAATCAGTTATTTGGCACCACAGTTGAACATCAGAATAATGATATGCCGAATAATTCTAAACAAAAATTACCTGTTTTATTTATAAGATACAACCACAATAACAATATATCAGATGAACTTTTACAAGACAGTACACAATGTCGTTCAAACACAAATGAAATTGTTTTAGCATCTACCACTGGTGTAGTAGGTGGGATTCCAACTACTATTATTCTAGATACAGGTGCAGCTGTGAGCGTTTTGTCTTTTAATTTCTATAAAAAGATGTGTGAATTGGAACCTGTGCCTGAGTTTCCTGCCCAAAACTGTAAAATAACTACTGCACTAGGTAACAAGTCATGTATGGTTACGAAGCAAGTTTTTGTAAACATTAAAATAGGTAATGGAACCGTACAATGGCCATTCCTGGTTGTACAAAACCTTGTGACAAATTGCATATTAGGAATAGATAATACGAGCGAGAAGGACTGCATTATAGACTTCTCCAAAGGTAAATGTATTTTAAATGATAGAGGCAGTGTAATTATTATTGATTTGGACAGGAGAACTCTAAAGCATGACAAACACTCTACAGGGTACAAGGTTCAGTTAGTACTTGACAATGACATTCAAGACACGCACACGCACTCATTTGACACAGAGCTAATGGACTTGAAAACATTGCTTGATCATAAGATAAATGAAGCTACAGCTCTCAGTGCACATGAACGTATAAAACTACAGGAAGTGTTATCCAAATATTTACAAGTTTTTGCCAAGCGAATAGGTGTTATCAACACGTATGCGTACAAGATTGAAGTTAAGCCTCACAAGATCTTCTACCACAAGACATATAACGTACCGTTATCTCAACGACCTACTGTGTGGCAAGAATTAAAACAAATGTTAGACTGGAAGGTCATTGAACCATCCACCTCACCTTACTGTAGTCCTCTACTTGTTGTCAAAAAATCAAATGGAAGCATCAGGTTAGTGTTAGACGCACGAGCAATTAATGAAATAATTTTACCAGTTCACACAAAACCCGAAAATTTAGAAGAGCAATTACAGAAATTTCTAGATGCAAAGTATTTTTCCACAATAGATCTCGCTAATTCATTTTGGCAGGTGAGTATCACTCCTGATTCTCGGAAATATACTGCATTTATGTTCGGGGGGCGAACCTATCAGTTTTGTGTTCTACCTTTCGGACTGAATGTCAGTTCTGGGGTATTCATTACAGCCCTGGATACCGTGCTTGGCGATGATTTAGTTGAGACAGTCACACACTATGTTGATGATATACTGATAGCTACACAGTCTTGGAATGAACACGTTGACACACTTCAAAGAATTTTAGAAAAATTTGCACAAGTTGGAGTCACAGCCAATCTTAGAAAATCAAAGTTTGGTTGCAGTGAGATAAAATATTTAGGACATATCATTAATTCACAGGGCATACGTCCTGATCCCAGTAAATTAGATGCTATCAGAAACTTTCCTAGTCCTCGAACTAAAAAAGCAGTTAAAATCATTCCTTGGGCTATGTTCATTTTTCAGACGTTTTTTACCACAACCACTTTTGAACAGTAAACATCTGCTAAATCTACTCAGAAAGAATCAAGTTTGGATCTGGTCGGAACAGTGACAGAATGACTTTAATACAATTAAACATGCTTTAGTGAATGCAAACTTATTGAGCCATCCAGATTTCAATTTAGATTTTTGTATGACTTGTGACGCTTCACGTACTGGTTTGGGATGTTGCTTATTTCAACTTGTAAAGAATAAAGATAAGGAACAGATAAGAATTATTGGGTTTGCGAGTCGTACTCTATCTGAATGTGAGCGTACATACTCCACTACTGAGTTAGAAACACTTTCCATAGTATGGGCATTCAAGAAATTCAATTATTATTTATTTGGAAAACATACAGTAATTTACACCGACCACCAGGCCCTGACATTTTTGTTAACTTGTAAACTTGTACATCCTAGACTATCACGATGGGCAGTTACACTTCAGAACTACTCTTTTGAAATTAAGTACATAAAAGGTAAGGACAACACCATTGCCGACGCTTTGTCTAGACTTCCACAAGGTATGAATGAAACCAACAGTGACTTAGAAAATATAAATGACTACAGGATTCTCTTAATGCAAGACAAGCAGTATCACCAATATTATATTGATATGTGCAGAAACATGGCTAAATTACAAAAATCTGATCCTCACTGGTGTAAGATAATAACATTACTGGTAGAAAAACACAATCATCCTTTGACTAAGTATTACAAGTTACACAATGATGTGTTATTTTATCACCGACATCCAAATGCTACTAACTGGTGTGTATGCATTCCCAAAGAGTCTGAACGTAATCTAATTTGGCACACACACTTAGTTTGGGGTCATTATGGGACGAAGAAGTGTTTAGCAAAGCTCAGCACATACTGTTATTTTAGCAATATGAGAAGGAAAATTTACAGGGAACTGAAAACATGTGTCATATGTCAAAAATCAAAACCTCAGAATTTATCCACAAAGACAGATTTACATTCTATTTTACCCAGTAAACCCCTGGAAATTCTGTGTACTGACATCAGTGGACCGCATCCAGCAAGCTCTGGAGGCGTCAAATATATCTTGGCTTTTTACGATATATTTTCTAAACATGTAAAACTTTATGCTTTAAAATCCGCCACTGCAAGTGCTATAATACGAAGATTCTCAAGTGATTACCTGACGCACGTCGGAAAACCAAAAGCAATTCTGTCAGATAATGCAGCATACTACTCTGGGTACAAATGGAGAAATTTCTTGAAGGACAATAACATTAGAAGTATATCTATTTCAAAGTTTAGTCCACAATGTAACGCGACTGAGAGACTTTTCCGAGAATTAAACCGATTCATGAGGACCTATATTTGATCAAAACATACTAATTGGGTGTCCTACCTAAGTCTTTTCGAAGACGTACACAATAACTTAAATATTTACGATACAAATTACACACCTAACGAGATCATGTTCAATTGCAAACAGAACGATCAGTGGATAGAACCATTACCTAAGTTGTCAGACAAGGAAATCACACCTGAACAGAAAATAAAAGAAGTTTTGACTACGCTGACACATCACGCACAGATACGAAACAAACATCACAGAAACATAATAAAAAGAAAACAAAAATTCGAGGTAGGAATGCTTGTACTACTTCGTACTCATCATAAATCTGTAGCACTCAAACGACGCAACGCTAAGTGGCGTCTGTTATATGAAGGACCTTATATAATTGTTAACATACCGCATCCTGGTGCGTATTTGTTACAACATCCTAGAACTAACAAAATTATTGGGCTATACGCACACCGAGATCTTAGAGCATTTCATGCGGAATAATGTCAAAGTCACATCCATCAAAACATTGCTAAGCAACTCCAAAAAACTCTGTTGCTACAACACAGATAGTAAGTAGTATAGAAATTTTCATTTCAGCGGTTCCAGTGACGCAGTTGAAGGCAGAAGAACTCTTCTTTCAGCGCGCGCCACCACCTGGAAGACGGAATATTAAAATAAAATTTATGTTTACGTAGCAGTGAATGATATATTAATTTTTTCACGGAACATTTGTGACTGTAGGTATCACTGACTTGGTGTGACACCTGACGAACCGACAGACGTCATCTGTGAAGCGAACTTTTACTTTGAGAAATAGATTAGACGCACATCTCTCAACACGAAAAGCATCTATCAGTAGTCAAGGCCACACAGACACTATACACACACGCACAAAACGCGAGGAATCAAACATTTTCTCTCTTACTATTTTGAATATTTATTGAGTAGTGAAAATGCCTGGTCTTGCCTACTGATGTAATGAATGTTGTGTCTAACCTATCTTAATTTCAGATGACATCACAAAATAAACATCGATAAAATCCCAGCAAAACCCTTAAAGAGGACGTAATTATCTGCAATTCATGTAATCAAATGTGACACAATGTAATAACCCATAGCTATGTAATAATGATGTAAACATGTTTATGTGCAACTGTATTATGTTTATGCTATGAAAATATGTGACGTGTGTATGTATGATTACTTATATTTTTTTTCTTCTCTTTCAATGATGTATAATGTAACTGTTACTATGTAAAAGAAATTTGAACAAAACGAGTGCCAAAAGGACATTGCATAGTGAACCATTGTTCACGGACATTAATGAACATTACTAACTCTGCAACTACGCAGAAACCTATGTGAAAGAAACTGTTAATGACATTCATTATGCATCGTACCTATGTAAACGCGATGAACCATTTCTTTGATTAATAACTACGAACATTTAGGTGAGCTATATTCAGCAAAAAACTGAAAATGTGAAGTGCATAATTCGTGCATCGTCTAGTGACAATACTACAGTACCTAACTTCAAGATGTTAACTGGATTAAACGGACACAAAGTGCCTGTCCAGAAAACAACACGACGGGTGGAAGAATTTTGGTTGGAACTTCAGGGAATGAAATGTTCTCGAAATGTGACGGACACTCTTACCTGGACTGTCCAAGGATCCACGCCAGCTATGTGCCGTCCGAGGTTCTGCAACCAAGCTTCCACGGAATGTAAAAAACGAACTGCACGTGGACCAATTACTAACGGGTCACGTCAGATCTGTAATAAACAATGCCTTTTTGTCACAACGAACTGCATCACAACGACTATAATGGAAATGGAAATGGACACGCTTATGTTTTAATCACGTTGTTATACAACGATGATACTAACCTGTGAAAAAATTATTGTGCAGCAGATGAATATGAACTGTAATAACGACACGATGTGAATAGGTCGACGCACCTGAAACATACGGACATTTTTCTTTTAAGTATTTCAAAACAATACTATGTAACTAAGAACATTCAACAATCTGAGTTGTATTGTGATATAACAAATATTGTAAATTTAAAACTAAGTTACCTGTTATAGAATGTAGTCTTCATATGTAATCTTGGTTGAATATTTTCTTTGTGCAACGACTAAGATACGCGTGCACACGAACAATATGAACTGCATTACTGTGCCGCGTGATCTAACTGTATGATATAACGGCACTGCCGGAGTCACACAGACGCTTCTGCGCATGCGCGCACTCTATCTGCCAACATAAGAACTTTTACGGCGCACCCGCGTCATTCAAATTTTGTATATAATGTGTGTAATGTAAGTCATGTGAATAGTTGTAGATAACTTAGATTTACTTGTGCCTTTAGGTGAATTGCTCGCCTGCAGGTGTGTCCTTTCGCCTCGCAATTCAGGGGGCAATGGAAAGGCACATTTGCATGCCGAGCGTGAGTTTCTGCGGAAACGCGAAATATTAATTAAATAAATAATCAGTGACTAATAAATAAAGCCTATGGCACACAACTGCAGCGCTGTGTCGCTGATAAAGACAAAAGAATAATTACGTTACTCTTATGTCTGTTTAAGAGAGGAGAGAGCTCAGGTAGAAGTGGTGCGAGAAGCACGTATTTTATTTTATTGTCTGGCACACCGCCATATTTTCATGTTATAGAAGAATACTGCGAGTTGCAACCACACTAGGCACTCGATTCTGTAATGAATTTATATTTATAAAAGTAAGTAGGATTATGAACTGTAGGCTATTTCATTTAATATATCTGATTTAACTAACTGTGTAACTTTTTTTATGTTTAGTAGACAATCACCTCTGTACGACGTATTGGCATGGCTGGCAAATCATTGTAATATTGAGATTAGATCATGAGTCCGTACCTACCGCAGCAGTCTTTGGAAATGATTTAATTACGAAGTCCGATTATTTCAGTTTTCTTTCACGGTCAACTACGAGTTACATTGCCTTTTCCAAATAGCCATTGTCAAGCGTCTGATACCGAATAATTAAACGTCCACGTTCCAGATAAGCAAATACCAATTACATCCAATCATCATACATACAGACTAATTAATCATTAATATTTTATTCCAAATTTTAATTTTTATTTATTTTATAGTTTGTATTCCTTTTTGCCTGCTTCATTTACTGCTTTTTTATATTTTCTCCTTTCATCAATTAAATTCAATATTTCTTCTGTTACCCAAGGATTTCTACTAGCCCTCGTCTTTTTACCTACTTGATCCTCTGCTGCCTTCACTACTTCATCCCTCAAAGCTACCCATTCTTCTTCTACTGTATTTCTTTCCCCCATTCCTGTCAATTGTTCCCTCATGCTCTCCCTGAAACTCTGTACGACCTCTGGTTCTTTTAGTTTATCCAGGTCCCATCTCCTTAAATTCCCACCTTTTTGCAGTTTCTTCAGTTTTAATCTACAGGTCATAACCAATAGATTGTGGTCAGAGTCCACATCTGCCCCTGTAAATGTCTTACAATTTAAAACCTGGTTCCTAAATCTCTGTCTTACCATTATATAATCTATCTGATACCTTTTAGTATCTCCAGGGTTCTTCCATATATGCAACCTTCTATCATGATTCTTAAACCAAGTGTTAGCTATGATTAAGTTGTGCTCTGTGCAAAATTCTACCAGGGTATTCCAAGTCAATTTCTTACGGAAAAGAAATACCAATAGATCGTTTTCGGCTGTTTCTGCTTATCTGGTTTCTCACTCTCACAGTAAATTTTTCCAGATAGCAAGTGACACGAGTACCAATTCTCGTAGAAACTCCTTCAGGTATTACAGAGATATGCTGAAATGTCACTTTCTTTTGCAACCCCCCCTCCTTCCCCTACACCTAACTTTAGGGAAGAAACGTCACCATGACTATTACCACTATGTCTAGCGACCCCAAGAACTATGGATTTCATACTAATACCATTCCTCATCAAATATTTTTACATGCAACATTTACTCACACCCATCCTAATCCATAGGAGTCATTCGGATATATTACGCTACAGTACTTTTGTTCAAATGATTATACCTATCATGAGTCATATATACGTATACAAAATTTGACTGAAATTGGTCTACACGTTGCAGAGGTAAGATTGCATGTCAGCCACTTTTCTCCCCCACCTCTATGCGTGGTCGGTGGTTCTTACCGTGCAGAAATCTGTGCAGGTGTGTGCGCAGCAACTCGCCAAGTTTCATAGCAATCGGGTGAATCCTGTAGGTGGTATACCAATGCACAGAGGACATACAAACATTCTTTTTAATACATTAGATTTATTTATTTATTTATTTTTTATTTATTTACACGACAAGTACCGTAGGACCAAATTGAGGAGCAAATCTCCAAGGTCATGGAACCCGTCACTATATGAAATTACAACATAAAAGTAATAACAGATTAAAATAAAATGTTTATGAACCCGAAAAAAAGTCAATCCATAAGTTGTCAACAGTACAATAAGAATTCTTCAAGGAACCTCGACAGAATAGGAAGTGTGACCCATGAAGAAACTCTTCAGTTTAGATTTGAAAGTGCGTGTATTACTGCTGAGATTTTTTAATTCGAGTAGTAGCTTAGTGAAAATGGATGCAGCAGTATACTGCACACCTTTCTGCACAAGAGTTAAGGAAGTCCGATCCAAACGCAGGTTTGGTTTCTGCCAAGTATTAGGTGACTGAAAGCTGCTTATTCTTCGGAATAATGTAGTATTGTTAACAAGAAATGGCGGTAAGGAATATATATATTGACAAGCCAATGTCAAAATACCCAGACTCGTGAACAAGGGTAGACAAGAGGTTCGTGAACTTACACCACTTATTGCCCGAACCGCCCGTTTGTGAGCCAAAAATATTCTTTTAGAATGGGAAGAGTTACGTCAAAATATAATACCATACGACATAAGCGAATGAAAATAAGCAAAGTAGACTACCCGTTTCTGAGCCAAAAATATCCTTTTAGAATGGGAAGAGTTACATCAAAATATAATACCATACGACACAAGCAAATGAAAATAAGCAAAGTAGACTAATCATCATGTCGAACGATCACTCGCTTCAGATACGGTTCGAATAGTAAAAATGACCACATTAAGGCTTTGAACAAGATCCTGAACATGGGATTTCCACGACAGTTTGCTATCTATCTGGACACCTAGAAATTTGAACTGTTCAGTTTCAGTAATCATATGCCCATTCTGTGAAATTAAAACGTCAGGTTTTGTTGAATGGTGTGTTAGAAACTGTAAAAACTGAGTCTTGCTGTGATTTAGCGTTAGCTTATTTTCTACAAGCCATGAACTTGGAGGTCATGAACTGCACTATTTGAAACCGAGCCAATGTTGCATCTGTTCATCAGCGAACAGAAATATTTTGGAGGTACCCGTGACTCTAGAGGGCATATTTTTTATATAAATAAGGAACAGGAGTGGCCCCAACACTGATCCATGGGGCACCCCCCCCCCCAACTTGACTGTACCCCCCGCAGACCCCACATCACAGCCATTCTCAACATTGTGAACAATGACCTTTTACTGTCTGTTGCTAAGTAAGAGATGAACCAATTGTGAACTACTTCCTCTATTCCGTGTGGTCCAACTTCTGGAGCAATATTTTGTGATCAACCCAATCAAACGGCTTAGTTAAATAAAAAAAAAAGGCCTAGCGTTTCGTTTAACCCATTCAGTACGTAACAGGGAAAAGAGAATATAGCATTTTCAGTTGTTAAACGACTTCTAAAGCCGAACTGTACATTTGATAGCAAATCGTGTATTATAAAATGATCAATTATCCTTACATACACAGCCTTTTCCATAACATTAGCAAACACTGACGGTATAGAAAAAGGTATAAATTGTCTACATTATCCGTTTCTCCCTTTTTATAAAGCTGCTTTACTACTGAGTAGTTTAATAGTACAGGAAACTGGCCATTCCTAAAGGAAAAATTACAAATATAGCTAAATAAAGGGCTAACATGTGCAGCACAGTACTTTATTATTCTGCTAGGCACTCCATCATATGCAGGAGATTCAGTAATTTAATTATTGACTCAGTCTCCCCTTGTCTATATCACAGAGGAGTATTTCAGACATCGATCTCGGAAAGGCATTTGACAAGAGAGTTACATGATTCTCTGTAGAAACTGATTTTTTATTTAACTCGCCAGCAATGCCCAGAAAATGAGTGTTAAATACTGTACACATATCTGATTTATCAGTACAGAAATATTTTTACTTCGAACTGACTTTATATCGTCGACCTGGTGCTGTTGACCACACACTTCCTTCACAACTTACCATATGGTTTTAATTTTATCCTATGAATTAGCTATTCTATTTGCATACCACATACTCTTTGCCTTCCTAGTAACATTTTTAAGAACCTTACAATACTGTTTGTAATGGGCTACTGTAGCTTGATTGTGACTACTTCTAATATTTTGATATAATTCCCGCTCTGTTCTACATGATATCCTTATTCCACTAGTCAGCCACGTGGGGTGCCTATTACTGCTAATAACCCGTTTCGAACGTTCTAATGGAAAACAACTCTCAAAGAGCATGAGAAATGTATTAAGGGAAGTATTGTGTTTATCATCTATGTTATCGGCACTATAAACATCCTGCCACTCTTGTTTCTTGACAAGGTTTAAAAAACTCTCTACTGCTGTTGGATTAACTTTCCTACATAGTTTGTAATTATATGTGACATTTGTTTGAGAACAAAAGCCTTTTAGTGTTAAAATTTGTGCATCATGGTCTGAAAGGCCGTTCACCCTTTTACTATCAGAATGACCATCTAGTAATGAAGAATGAAGAAAAATATTGTGTTATGGCTGTGCTACTGTTCCCCTGCACCCTAGCTGGATAAAACACAGTCTGCATCAGATCATATGAATTTAGGAGATCTACCAATATCCTTTTTCTTGTACCATCATATGCAACATTTGTATTGAAGTTACCACAAAGAACTAATTTCTGGTACTTCCTACAAAGTGAATCAAGAGCCCCCTCTAGCTTGAGCAAAAATGCTCTGAAGTCAGAGTTAGGGGACCTGTTAACAACAACAATTAGAAATTTAGTTCCACTAAATTCAACTGTCCCTGCACAACATTCAAATATCTTTTCAGAACAGTGCCGTGATACGTCTCTGGACTCATATAAAATTCTGTTTTTTACGTACATAGCCACTCCCCCACCCCTCAAGGAACTACTTGAAGAACAGCCAGCTAATCTGTATCCTGGTAAAGGAAGCCTCTGAATTGTCAAATTATTTAAGTGGTGCTCCCAAATACCGATGATTTCAAAGTCAACGTCTATATGCAGTTCACTAACTTTATCTCTAATACCTCTTATATGTTGATGAAATATGCTAATTCCTTCTCTATTTGGAAACATGGCATCCTCTGAAGGTGAGCCCTTAGTTAGAGAGATTTCCTTTAAGCAGGTATACCTATCAGCTGACTTCAATCTTAAAAAGGTGCAGCTCTAACATCAACTACAACAGGAATTTTTCCATGAGTGATCACACCACCACCCACTACACTGTCAACTATAAGCTTTGCCAGCCTCCCCTTTCCATACCTATTGAGGTGCAGGCCATGCCTACCGAAAGCCGACCTACTGATAGACCCAACTGGCCTACTTCAAGGGCCGTGGCAACAATCACGCTGTCTGCGTCTTCATTAGCTTGCTTTGCTGAGGAGCCTTCGCCTTCAACCTCTCAGTGAGCAAGCTAATTAGACGCGCTTTATTCCTGTCGTTGGAAAGGTACTACTCTTGAGTCATGGCCACCGCCAATAACTCGGTAAAGACGACCTCAGGAGTATTGTGTCTTTTGCTTCGACGGAGGCGCTCAGTATATTCGATGCTCTTGGTGGACAGGTCTTCTGAACAGCCATCAAACACCACACTTGTTGCACTTCGGTCGTCGTGTCTTTTTAGGTAGTCAACGTATTCGGTTAGGATTAATTAGAAAGTTTCACCATTCTTACACACAACCCGGTGGAGAGGAAATCCACCGTCGATGAAAAAGCAGCTCTTTCCAGGATTACCTCATTCAGTAGTGTGAACATGTCATATAACAATGAGTTGGGAGTCTCCCTCTTTCCAGCTGCATCGAACACATTTCTTAAAACGAGCATCTTTCTCATCACGTCTCTTCTTACAGCACTCGATAAAAGTTCTGGTTCCTCTTGCTTTCACAGTCATTACCTCTATTGTCTTTTCACATACAGGTCACAGATCCGTCATTTTTACATCCGTTTGTTTCCAACCTGTAACGCAATTAATCGTAAATTTCAAATGTTAGCTAAATAACATATTCCTATATTTACTAGGCACAACACTAGTACTATATGTGCTATAGCACTATGTTTTACACTTTACCTGAGTTCAATACGAAACAGGCGGTAACAAAAAAGTTCCCTGTTCTTCCCCACAACCTACACAATCAATGTGAGTTGATCCGTCTTTAAGTTTGAGCTGTACGGAAACGGGTGGTCCAGAATATTCGGTTTTGGTGTCATCAAACGGAGAATTTTTGTCTGGACCATTTTATTGGTAACTGGGTTAGATGATATTATCAAAAAGCAGAGGTTAAAACGAAAATTCCTCATAATTATGTAAAATTTGTCCAGTTTTGATGAGCACTAATATGCGAACATATGGTCCAAAACAGGTTGGTTTGGTCCCTTTCAATTCAGTATTTAATGCCTTACAACTTTTAATATGACCATGTTTTGGATATTATGAGTTCTGTACGAGGTATAACGGTATAACCTCATAAATACTCCCCTTTGATGTTAGGTTTGCGTATGCAGTAATTAATTACAATATCTGGCGAGTGATTGTGTATTTTTTTCTCCAACTCCCAGAAACGGATCAGGGTTATAACACTCCTTTCCGCTACTGCTATACCATAACCTTAAAGTTGGAAGCAGGTCGTGAAATAAAACTATGTTGTTAAAGCAATTATGGTATAAAGCAACAGAGCAGTGTTACCCTCTGAGAGGAATTTTGTTATGTTGACCGTGTTGTACCTAACGGAGGTGGCTTATCGGAAATGAAAGTCAGAATTACGTAAATATTTGAACAGTAACAAACAAAATTTTGCCTATCTGCACTGTTTAACGGATAAAGAAAACGGTCGCCAGCCTAACTAGGCAAGAGAATGATTAACATTCTCGTTCAAGAAAATAGTTATTAGTAACTTCAATGGATAAACACAACCTATACTTTGTCACACGCGAGTGCAATGAACTCTGACACATACATATGCTTACGGTAAGATTGAAACTATTTGCAAACATATAACAGGTACCGAAACACACTATTACTTTCAGGGCTTACACAAACTGAATGGTCTTTATAACGTTATTATTACTATTCACTGCAGAATCATTAATTGGATATAGATTAAGTCTCTCTCAGTTAAATACTTCACTATTTAAAATGAAAGTTAATTGGAATCCACTAACAGGTTGCTTCTCACTATCATTTGAATAAAGAAACTATGGTTTTCATAATTAATGGTCTTTCCGTTACTTGTTACCGAGCATTAACACAATAGACAAACTGTGGATCCTGTTATACTATTAATATGCACTTCTAATACACAAGAGAGACAAACACTTAGCAAACATGAGTATATAACGTTTCAGGGTGAGTAATTATGCCATTGCTCTCACGGACTGTGGAAGGGCATTGCTGAAGACAATTTGACACATCTTTCCTGAGGAATGCAAATAAATGTAGGAAGTGCAATTAAGAAAGTAATTGTGTAGAATTTATTGACTCAAGGTGACAAGAAGGTGAGAGACGGCACTGAATTTGTCTCTTGGTTACCGCGCTGGAGGATGGGGGTGATGTGTATGAGCGTGCCACCCCCGACTGTAATAGAACATATTGCATGTGAACGGTTTCATGTAGATGGGAATTACTTTCAAGTAATTTATTTTATCTCTGGAAATAATTGTATTGTGAGGTCACATCTTGTGTCACTTGGGTGTTTTTCGTAATCAGTGCTGTTTTTCTAAGTTTAAGCAGTGTCGTTGAGTTAGAGGAAATCTCAGTATGTTTTAATCCGCGTGTCCGATAACATGTGGGAGCTTGAAGCTGAGACAAAATCGTCCCAGTCACTAAATAATGAGGGCACATCCTGACCCACATTTTCCTGTGCAGTTCAAATACTCGTAGGAGACCGTTTAGACTTAATTTGAGAGGAATTAATAACGATTAGTTAGAAAATTGTGAGGTCTATTATGTAAGCAGTTTCACGTTATGTTTAGTACCATAGGATCATTACGCGGGCGTGTTCGTTTCCCGCCAGATGTACGCGGTCAGTCTGATTAAATAGCCATGTTGTTCAAAGAAGATGAAATGGGCGTCCATATTGTTCTTCGACCCCGTCACTTAGGTCCGTTCAAACCGTTTTGTCTCGACGTACCGCCATTACTCAGAATTCCCATGATAGCACTTCGGAATATCTTCCATGTGTAAATGTTACATTCATTAAGTGGCTCACTGAGCGTAGTCTTCAACATTATATAATTAATTATTTGCATTATCTATTGCTTAGTTTAATTATCATCCACCAAAAGGAAGTGAATTTGTCATTAGCCAGGGTCGGAAGACTTCCGCAATAAATTCGTTTGAAGGCAGAGCAGCTCTGAACGGACTTCAATAGTGCTTATATTTCATGGTCACAGGAGAAGGCGCACTACCACCATCCACATCTCCTAGCTAAGGGATACAATAAGAATAAGAGACCGAATGTGGCGGCACGAATGGAATACAAGATTATTTGCAATAAAATTTACTTAGTTAAATTGCAGCCCGAACAGTAAAGGGAAATAATTTATCATTCCACCGGCACAGTCACCGTTCATCATGTTACTCATCGTGAAGCACACAAGACATACTCACAGTCATGCGTGCTGCACGCTCTGAAACGACCTGCTACATATCAAGGAGGAGGAGGAGGAGGAGGAGATTAGTGTTTAATGTCCCGTCGACAACGAGGTCATTAGAGACGGAGCGCAAGCTCGGGTGAGGGAAGGAAATCGGCCGTGCCCTTTCAAATGAACCATCCCGACATTTGCCTGAAGCGATTTAGGGAAATCACGGAAAACCTAAATGAGGATGGCCGGAGACGGGATTGAACCGTCGTCCTCCCGAATGTGAACATATCAAGGAACGTGTTCCTCAGTGTGATTTGCGACCGAAGCGCCCTCCAAGGACAGTTGTCGGTTGCATCGAGACTCAAATCGCACCGTTTTTTTTTTTTTTTTGTTTTTTTCTTTGCGAAAAAGGACACTCGTTTAATTTCTGCGTTATTTCTGTCAGGGAACGTTGAAGAAGAGCGGAGAAAATCATAAATCATGAAGAAGGTTCTTATCTCTGGCTTGTACAGTGAACTGGTAGTAGAGGAACACTATACATCCTGCGCAGTAAAATCACTGTTGGTAAATGTTATACTATAAAATACGCTATTAATAGTAAAATACCTACATCATCTGGCGCAGCTCCACTGCTAGTACTATCTTTTACTTCCCTACTATCCATGTTGGGCATGTTCAACATGCTTCTAAATTGCGTCTAGTATTACTCTGAAGGCAATAGATTCTGCCTGATGCATTTCACTTTGCCAAACACGTGGGACATCTCCTTGGCTCGACTATGTTCGTTGTGATTATTCTTACTTTTAACGTTACATAAGAACAGACGAATGGAAAAACTAATAGAAGCCAACCTCGGGGAAGATCAGTTTGGATTCCGTAGAAACACTGGAACACGTGAGGCAATACTGACCTTACGACTTATCTTAGAAGAAAGATTAAGGAAAGGCAAACCTACGTTTCTAGCATTTGTAGACTTAGAGAAAGCTTTTGACAATGTTGACTGGAATACTCTCTTTCAAATTCTAAAGGTGGCAGGGGTAAAATACAGGGAGCGAAAGGCTATTTACAATTTGTACAGAAACCAGATGGCAGTTATAAGAGTCGAGGGACATGAAAGGGAAGCAGTGGTTGGGAAGGGAGTAAGACAGTGTTGTAGCCTCTCCCCGATGTTATTCAATCTGTATATTGAGCAAGCAGTAAAGGAAACAAAAGAAAAATTCGGAGTAGGTATTAAAATCCATGGAGAAGAAATAAAAAGTTTGAGGTTCGCCGATGACACTGTAATTCTGTCAGAGACAGCAAAGGACTTGGAAGAGCAGTTGAATGGAATGGACAGTGTCTTGAAAGGAGGATATAAGATGAACATCAACAAAAGCAAAACGAGGATAATGGAATGTAGTCGAATTAAATCTGGTGATGCTGAGGGAATTAGATTAGGAAATGAGACACTTAAAGTAGTAAAGGAGTTTTGCTATTTGGGGAGCAAAATAACTGATGATGGTCGGAGTAGAGAGGATATAAAATGTAGACTGGCAATGGCAAGGAAAGCGTTTCTGAAGAAGAGAAATTTGTTAACATCAAGTATAGATTTAAGTGTCAGGAAGTCATTTCTGAAAGTCTTTGTATGGAGTGTAGCCATGTATGGAAGTGAAACATGGACGATAACTAGTTTGGACAAAAAGAGAATAGAAGCTTTCAAAATGTGGTGCTATAAAAGAATGCTGAAGATAAGGTGGGTAGATCACGTAACTAATGAGGAGGTATTGAATAGGATTGGGGAGAAGAGAAGTTTGTGGCACAACTTGACCAGAAGACGGGATCGGTTGGTAGGACATGTTCTGAGGCATCAAGGGATCACCAATTTAGTATTGGAGGGCAGCGTGGAGGGTAAAAATCGTAGAGGGAGACCAAGAGATGAATACACTAAGCAGATTCAGAAGGATGTAGGTTGCAGTAGGTACTGGGAGATGAAGAAGCTTGCACAGGATAGAGTAGCATGGAGAGCTGCATCAAACCAGTCTCAGGACTGAAGACCACAACAACAACAAAGAACCGCTCCTCCTTGGTTGAGTCTATTAAGACAATTTCATCCCAGGGACCACGTGTAGTCACGTTGTTCTCTTTGCGGTACAAACTGTACTGAACTACGAGGAAATCAGCCAGTAACATAGAAGATAGAGTTGCAATTCATTGGTCAATTTCCCTGACACAATCACAACATCGAACAAACTCTGTGTTGGGTGGAGAGAGCTCTTACTTATAATATCAGCGATTATTGCAGATAACTGCAGAGGCTACCCGGAAAGTAAGGAACGATAGGTCGCGAAATGGAAACCACAGTGAAAACCAAAACTGTTTTATTTGCAATAGTTAGCTACAACTACCAGCTACATATCTCCATAGTCGCCGATCCGACTTAGACGTTTGTCGTAGTGTTGTACCAACTTTCCAATACCCTCGTTATAAAAGGTAGCCGCCAGTGCTTTCCGCCAATTCTCTACGCTGGCCTACAGCTCGTGCCAAAATGTTGTCTTCATAGCCAGCGGTTCATGTGAGCAGAGATGAAACTCAGGGGGAGACAATTACGGGCTGTGGGTAATCAAAAATTTCCAACTGAAAACGATGCGGGAGCATCTTCATTTCCCCTGCAGAATGTGGCTGAGAATTGTCTTGAAGAAGAAAACGCACGACAGTTATGTAATGTTGGTTGCATAGCTTCAGGCGAAATTTCTCACCAGGCCCTCGTACTTGGCGGGAGACACTATTGCTATAGGTATTTTTACGTCCTCCCTGTGTGCTCAGAACTAAAACGAACGACGTAACGAGATCGACGGGCATACTGGAGACACTGCCCAACACACCTGTGCAAAACTTCATCGGATTTTCACTGTGGTTTCCATATCGCGACCAATCGTTCCTTACTTTCCGTATAACCCTCGTACTTCCATTAAATTGGTAAGGAACTCCAAGAATCTTGAAGAAAACATGAAATATGCAGGTAATCAGCTACGAACCTGCAATTCTTTGCTTCGTGGCTCACTACTATCAATTACCCTACAGTTTCAACAGGGTAGTGAGGTCTAAATTGTAGTGCACATATTCAACATGGTAGTGAGGTCTAAATTATAGTTCGTAATGTATACAAATGTCTAAAGGTTGTAACCACACATGTCATTATTTGACATTTAACTATAACAAACTGTACCAAAAATAGGCCTTTTGTTAAATCCTCAATGCACCATAGCATTGAAACGGCATACTTTCAGAGTGCGCAAGTTGTTATATGAGAATTATCAAATACGAGACGCCTTTAACTACCGATATGTGGTGTTCTGCCTTTTATTATAACAGATCGCTCCCAATATGATGCTTTTCCGAGACATCCTCAGTGTGCTGGTGCCTTGAAACAGCTTGTATTCATAACATGTACGGAATAACATAGAAGCCACCAAATTCGGTGTTCAATTCCATATGACTTAATCTAATATGGCAACTCAAATTTCCGCCTGTGGCGTGAACCGATGTTGCATCTCAGTGGTCACTTTTCTCTCCACGAGGAAAAATCTGACTTGGCAGATTCTTCCTTTCACACTTCGCAATGTAGTGGCACGCGAAATTCCATGCTGTGACGTCACAAAATTCAACCAGCTCCTCGTCCACGAATGCTTTCACACCCCGTGAGAGGACGCCTCAGCGCGACTATCTTAGGCTGGCATTTTGATAAGCCTAAGCTTGGCAGAAATAACACTAAAATGCAAACTGAAGTCTTGCACAAAATAGATAAAGGCAGACCATTCACCGTTTTAGAAATTGACTAGTGCTTGTAGTGACGCGCTGTGCTGCCTTGCCCGTGTCGCGTCTACACTGCCATGCAAATGACCAGAAACGTAGACAGCCTGCTGCCAGAAGGACGCCGGCAGTGGTCAACATGATGGTCTACGATACGTTCTATTACATACGTTTATTTCACTAGTTCTATTTGTTGTAGCGTTGTTTTATACGCATACTCCGTCCTAATATGAATATCATGTTACGCACTGTCATCTTAAAAATGTATTTGTTTGTTATTACGTAAGTTATTTATCACGCACACTGTGTCCTTAAAAAGTATAACGTACTTAATATACGTTCTGTAATACTTTTAAATCTTCAACTTGGCAATACTGACAATTGTTGTGTAGAAGTACAGACATAAAGAAAATTCGATATTGCATGCATGCAAGTCCGGAGAAACATTGCATCGTTCTTTTTCGAAGCTGTAATTATGCAAATAAAGTTACAGGGAGGGAAATGCTTGATATTGAATCTGTACAGATCACCTAGCTCACCAATAAATAGCTTTTAAAAAAAAACTGGAAGTATTTCTAGGGAAGGTCATTAACGAATTCCCCTACATAGTTATAGTGAGGGATGTAAATATTGATACTTATAGTGGGGTATGTATATATCGATACATTTGAAGGTAACTGACATACAAAAAGTTTCTGTGATATGATAAATGCTTACACTCTATCCAGTTACGCGTAAAAAGCCGAACAGGATGTTGTCAGGCCTCACAACATTAATATATCATGTAATTACTTATATTCCTCGCAGCAGGCAAACAGTGCAAGTAATAAACACTTTTATCTCAGACCACTATAGACAAGCACTTGAAATATCAGGAATAAATGTTAACAGTGAAAAAATGCTGCTGGAATCTAGGCAGCTAAAGCCAGAAAATTTGAGTAGACTACAAATACTACTTAACAAGGAAGATTGGAAGGTAACACACTCCATAAATAATGTTTAGGAGAGAAGGGAGTATTTTTGTTCTACACTACGCTAATACATATATATTGCTTGCACCGTTGTATCCAGAAGTCTTAATATGGAAGTTACTAAGAAATGGATTATCTCATATAACATAAAATCGAGGGGGGATCTACAAATTACGTATGAAAATTTCCGCATAAACCAAACTACGGCGAACATTGACACATATAAGAATAAAAAGAGAGCCTATAGCAGAATTAAAAGAGAAACTAAATCCAGATTTTACCAGAATAAAATTTCAACATCTAAAAACATTCCAAGACAGTATGGTCACACATAAAAGGGAACAGGAAAGGGTCAGTTAGGGAAGATAGCAGTAATGTAATTTTAGAGAAAGATGGTAAGGAACGTAGAGCTCCAAATGATGTCAGCAATATTTTTAATCTACGTTATTTTGAAGTGCTGGAAAAGCTTATAAAGAATATCAATAGGCCCCAAAAGGCAAGTAATATTTATAGCATATCCAATATTACAGAATGCATTTTTATGACGCCAACAAGTGAATCAGAGATAGCAAAAATGATACACACGATGGAGCCAAAAACCACGGGAGGTCTTGATGAGATACTTACATGTGTAGAAAATTACTGTTCTCAGTGGTTAGTTGAATTTATCAAATCAGTCAGAGGCCTCACTATGTAAAGTGGGATATTACTCAAATGTCTGAAAAATAGTAAGCCTGTGCCGATTTATAAGGGTGCTGATAAGAAAACTATTGCAAACTATAGGGCAATTACAATCATGCCTGTTTTATCTTAAATTGTAGAAACAGTTTTGAAAGACAGAAAATTAAATTTTATAGAGAAGAACAACATATTAAATGAAGCACAGCATGTTTTTACAAAATTTATTTCCGCCACCACGGCCACAGCTAACTTTGTAGCCGATGTTATTGGAGCATTAGTTCAACAAAGAAAACTCTGTGGTATTTACTTGACCTCTCAAATGCATTTGATTGTGTGTGCCACAGCAAATTAATTCACAGGCAGAACTATTATGGTATCAGGGGTAAGGCAGCTGACATCATAAAATCATTAGTGGAAAACAGACAGCAGTATGTTGAAGAAAAACATAAAACGAGTGGCGCAACTGTAAACATACACTCTAAATATAGTGTAACTCAGGGGTCAGTTCTGGACCCTTTCTTTTCATTCTGTACGTAAACGATATGACATCAAGCAGCACGTGGCAATGTAATAATGTCTGCAAATGACACTTCACTCACAGTAAAAAGTGACTCGTAATAGAACTGAAATCAAGTGCTTCTGAAAATCTGAGTGAGGCTTAAAAATATTTCAGAGAATACAACATGTGTGTAAATTCGAATAAGTCAACATACATACAACCAGAACCGAAAAAACAGCTGAGACTGACAATATTTCCGTTGAACTGGGTAACGCAGTTCTCAAAGAAGTAAGGAACACAAATTCTCGGATGTCATCATTCATAAACATTTTACATGAGAGGACCATATAACTAAAGTATGCTCAAAAGCAATCACGAACATATTCTTAATGAGGAAGATGTCTAGGGCAGTAAACACAGACACCCCATTAACAATGTACTATGGTCTAGTCTACCACAACTTACCATACTGCATTTTTGTCAGGGGAAATGCTGCACATATGCATACCTATAGGTTAGCGAATCTTCAAAAGAGGCTGTTAGATGTATTGCTAATTTGACACCAAGACAGTCCTGCAGAAATAAATTCAGGGATCTTAACATCATGACAGTCCCTTAACTACATATGTTTAAAACAATTATGCGCGTGAAAGCAAATAGCGCTATTCATTTGAATAGAGATACACACAATAATTGTAGAGGAATTAGGGATGATTATCATCTACACAGAAAGCGGCTTAAAATATCCGAAAAAGATCCTGTGACTGCAGAGCGTACTTTACGCAATAAATTGCCACACAGAATAAAAAAAATGGCATCTGTATCCAGAAACAAATTAAAAGATTATTTAGACTCCTTAGCCCCATATATTTTAAAAGAATACCTAGAAGCTAAACAGTAGAGAGGATCTTGTTCAAACAGGGAGGCCATCATAAAATGTGAAGCCATAAACCAGTAAGCACAAACATAAAACACATGAACTGTCTTAAAATGTAAGAATTATCATGCTGCTATTTGCCTTTTTTATTTGTTTTAGGTGCCTTGAAAGACATGCTCTTATAAAGTGAGGCTATCGTAGTGTAAGATGGCAGAGATTATTACTCAGTGCATGGTGTACAATACTGAAGTGTGATGGTGAAAGAGTAACAGTGTCAAAATATGAAGATGAGCATATGATTATCGTGTTGTCATGAAAGTGTTAATATCCATGTTCTCATCTACATCTACATCTACATTTATACTCCGCAAGCCACCCAACGGTGTGTGGCGGAGGGCACTTTACGTGCCACTGTCATTACCTCCCTTTCCTGTTCCAGTCGCGTATGGTTCGCGGGAAGAACGACTGTCTGAAAGCCTCCGTGCGCGCTCTAATCTCTCTAATTTTACATTCGTGATCTCCTCGGGAGGTGTAAGCAGGGGGAGGCAATATATTCGATACCTCATCCAGAAACGCACCCTCTCGAAACCTGGACAGCAAGCTACACCGCGATGCAGAGCGCCTCTCTTGCAGAGTCTGCCACTTGAGTTTATTAAACATCTCCGTAACGCTATCACGGTTACCAAATAACCCTGTGACGAAACTCGCCGCTCTTCTTTGGATCTTCTCTATCTCCTCCGTCAACCCGATCTGGTACGGATCCCACACTGATGAGCAATACTCAAGTATAGGTCGAACGAGTGTTTTGTAAGCCACCTCCTTTGTTGATGGACTACATTTTCTAAGCACTCTCCCAATGAATCTCAACCTGGTACCCGCCTTACCAACAATTAATTTTATATGATCATTCCACTTCAAATCGTTCCGCACGCATACTCCCAGATATTTTACAGAAGTAACTGCTACCAGTGTTTGTTCCGCTATCATATAATCATACAATAAATGATCCTTCTTTCTATGTATTCGCAATACATTATATTTGTCTATGTTAAGGGACAGTTGCCACTCCCTGCACCAAGTGCCTATCCGCTGCTGATCTTCCTGCATTTCGCTACAATTTTCTAATGCTGCAACTTCTCTGTAAACTACAGCATCATCCGCGAAAAGCCGCATGGAACTTCCGACACTATCTACTAGGTCATTTATATATATTGTGAAAAGCAATGGTCCCATAACACTCCCCTGTGGCACGCCAGAGGTTACTTTAACGTCTGTAGACGTCTCTCCATTGATAACAACATGCTGTGTTCTGTTTGCTAAAAACTCTTCAATCCAGCCACACAGCTGGTCTGATATTCCGTAGGCTCTTACTTTGTTTATCAGGCGACAGTGCGGAACTGTATCGAACGCCTTCCGGAAGTCAAGAAAAATAGTATCTACCTGGGAGCCTGTATCTACTATTTTCTGGGTCTCATGAACAAATAACGCGAGTTTGGGTCTCACACGATCGCTGTTTCCGGAATCCATGTTGATTCTTACATAGTAGATTCTGGGTTTCCAAAAACGACATGATACTCGAGCAAAAAACATGTTCTAAAATTCTACAACAGATCGACGTCAGAGATATATGTCTATAGTTTTGCGCATCTGCTCGACGACCCTTCTTGAAGACTGGGACTACCTGTGCTCTTTTCCAATCGTTTGGAACCCTCCGTTCCTCTAGAGACTTGCGGTACACGGCTGTTAGAAGGGGGGCAAGTTCTTTCGCGTACTCTGTGTAGAATCGAATTGGTATCCCGTCAGGTCCAGTGGACTTTCCTCTGTTGAGTGATTCCAGTTGCTTTTCTATTCTTTGGACACTTATTTCGATGTCAGCCATTTTTTCGTTTGTGCGCGGTTATGTTAAAGACACGTATCATAGAGTAATAATTTATATTTTACTAAATTATGTATGTCTGTTTCATGTAAAATATAACGTGACCACATCTATACAATAAAAATTGTCCACGGATGGATTAAGAACTAAATAAATAAACAACAATGGCAGTGCAATATCTTATTTATCCGCCTGTGTCAGGCAGCGACTTTCAATTAGAATGTCGTCCCATGTACTGGAATTACATAATGTGTGTACGAATACAAGTTGTGACGTAGAGACGACGATTTATGGAAGTTTGGATCTGGGTGTGAAGCGTGCACGTATAGCCAATTCGGTTAAGGCAACCGCTCGCCTGAAGCGGGAAGTCCGGGCTCGGCACAAATTTTCATTGCCATCATTCCATTATACAGCTGATGGCTGCTCGTATTCACAACTGCGAATACATTTCATGTATACACAAGAAAAATTGTTTTCATGTTTTGAAGTTATATATGGACGGCATACACGTGTAGTGCTAGGAGTGGGAGGAGAAGCTATGTACAGCTTATAGTTTAAATGAATACCTAGAAGCCAAACAGTAGAGAGGATCTTGTTCAAGCAGGGAGACCATCATAAAAGGTGAATCGATAAACCAGTAAGTATAAGTACGCATTTACTGTGCATTACACGTACATGTCATATACACGTGTGGGCCATATTTCATTTTTAGTTTATTTTTAAAGTGTGCTTTGCCAAGTAGAAGAGATACGTCTGTAATTTTATTTTTATTTTAAGTTTTTAGTCGTGCTTCTTGGAGAAACAGTCACAAGAAAAGAATTATTGTGCTTACGCCAGACGGAATAAAAAAATTACAATCACTTTCGATAGTAAAACTTCCAACATTCTAGTTCTATATATATATATCGTGGCAAAAACGAACCCTTAAATCTTTCCGTACGAGCTCTGATTTATCTTATTTTATTAC
Source organism: Schistocerca nitens (assembly GCF_023898315.1). NCBI lineage: Eukaryota > Metazoa > Arthropoda > Insecta > Orthoptera > Acrididae > Schistocerca > Schistocerca nitens. Next base: position 476,608,854 of record NC_064614.1, on the reverse strand, counting down.
GATGATCATTTCTCCCTGTGCAGGTGGGCCTCAACAAAATAATTTCACTCTCTGAGGACAAAATTGGTGATTGAAATTTATTGAGAAGGTCCTGTCACAGCGAAAACGCCTTTGTTTTAATGACTGCCATATCAATTCATGTGCCATAACCGTGGCAGCTCTCCCCTATTTCACAATAATACAAAACAAGCTTCCCTTCTGTTCTGGAGAGCTGGACAACAGTACTTCAGAAGAGGGCGGACAAGCGTAGTGTAATCAGTCTCATTTGGTAGAGCTGTTACATTTTCTGTTCTGCCAATAAATCGCAGTCTTTGATTTGCTTTTCCCACAATGTTATGTATATGGTCGTTCCAATGTAAGTTATTCGTAACTGTGATCCCTGAGTATTTAGCTGAGTTTACACTCTTTACATTTTTGTGGTACATCGTGTAAATGAAATTTAGCGGATTCTCTTCAGTGCTCATATGAATGACTTCACACTTTTCGTGATTTACAGTCAATTGTCACTTTTTCCAACATACAGATACCTCGCATAAACCATTTAGCAATTCGTTTTGATCATGTGTTGACTTTACATGACGGTAAATGACAATATCATCTGCAAACAATCTAAGAAGACTGCTCAGATTGTCTCATAAATCGTTTATGTAGATCAAGAACAGCAGAGGGCTTATAATATTTCCTTGGGGAAAGCCAGATAATACTTCCATTTGAAACTGAAATTTGTGCTAAGGTCTTATGGGACCAAACTGCTAAGGTCATCAGTCCCTAACCCTACACACAACTTCACACTACTTAATCTAACTTACACTATGGACAACACACACACCTATGCCCGAGGGAGGACTCGAACCTCTGACGGCGGGAGCCACATGGACCGTGACAAATACTTCCGTTTGGGTCGATGACTTTTCGTCAATTATTACAAACTGTGACGAACTGTGACTTCATTGAACATCTCCACTCCTCATCACAACCAGTAGAGTACCATGTAAGAATCCTTGGCTCTTCTGCCTGCCGAGAAAGTATCGGATTTCGGGCAGGGAAATTAGTGGACATTTCCTAGAACTTTTCTGGGCGCAAATTCCACTGGATGCACTTTACGTGACTCCCAGTCAATTAGTTGTGGATCTATATTTCAACATGTACTTCGAACCACGGAGCAGCTCGGCATTTTTTACATTAACTTTGCCGGGTGGTGAAGGAAGTGATGTGACAGATAAAAAACTTGCAGTATCTGGGAATCGAACCAATTTTGCTCATCACCACTGACCAACCGAGCCACACTGTTTCATTTTACAAACTCTTAATGCAGGTTAAGTCCTTTTGTCTATATGACTGCTCAGATTTTTTCGGTCTTGGAAACTATTTGAGTTTCAACAGCAGTGACTATTGCTTGTTCGATTTATGGGCCATGATGGTGGACCGAACTTTTCTGTACCATAACAATCCTGGTTTAGGAATTGTCCTTTTTTAACGCAACGTTGAAAATTCTCATGGAAATTTTCGAGACGACTTGCTTTGTGCTTTGTAAGCAATTCTTTAACACCTGTTGCTATAAGGCGCCATCAAGACTGGATAGGCCCGTAATCATGACAGAACACAGTTCTGATTTTAACATACTGATTTTACATTGTAGACTTCATATGCTTCGATATTCGTTTCAAATATCCCTTCGTATTCTATTTGGACAGTAAATGGGCATCGTCAGTCGGTATTCGAAAATGCAAAGGTCAAGAATTACTAAATGCAGTACTCACCCTAACGTAACTTTCTATTTCTTCTTTGATCACCATGTGAAATTATTTATCGGGAGTAAATTTCAAAACGTCTTTCTCTTTGCTAATTCGAGGTGTTATTAGTGACAATCAGCAATACGTGCACACGATGTACTGTACTGGCTCGATACGATTGTTGCCTGGAAAATTTGATCTAATGTTCTGGTCAGTTGGGGCAAGAAGTCAACAGAAGCTGAAGTATTCGAATATCAAACTGACTACGGTGCGGTGTGAGCGGGGTCGTGCGAGCACCACTTGGTGCTGTTAGCGGGTGGGTGCAGTACCACGTCACCGCCCTGCTAACAGCTGCAGCGTCGACAGCACACTGCGCCAGTGGAAATGAGCTCATTCACCCTGACATGACATCATCTGCGGAAGAATAACAGAGAGAGATGGCACAGTGGTTAGGAACCACATTCGTAATGGGCTGACAGCTTATCAACTCCATTTAGCACATTCCGATTTAGCTTTCATTTGTTTTCCCTAAATTGCTTGAGGCAAAGGCCAGGATGGTTCCTCTGGAAAGAACGCGGTCGATTGTCTTTCCCTTTCTCCATCTCTAATGACCTTGTTGTCGACAGGACGTTAAAGCACAATCGCTCTTCTTACAGAAGAACCGCATACATACGTGCAATAAGATATAGGTGAATATACGCTAGTGTCTGAAAGTAAAGCATTACCCTGAACTGAGAGGATATTTCCTGAGAAGAATTTCGGAAATGTCCGAAATACACAGTTACTAAATACCTAAAACGGATAACACACATTAAGAAAGAAGAAAATCTAATTCACAACTTCGAAATGATTGATGTTAGCAACAAAGTGTCATATTCTCTGATGTAGTGGTTTTTTTATTTGCCTTAGAACTAAGGGAAAGCCTGGTCTAAACCAGTGGTTTGGCGCTATTTACAATACGCCCCTTAACAAGTATAATGGCCCAGTGCGAGTTTCGGTAAATGTTGAAAAGTACGATATAGAATATAGGTGACTTGCCTCGACAAATACTCTATAACTAGCCCGTGGCGCGTGTCTCATCCTCGGGATTACCCTGGAGTCCCCACTGACTAGGCAATGTATTCCCATAGTTTCACGTGCAAGAAATTCAGCTACCTGTACATTTTGATGCATACGAACATAATCGTGCATGGAGAGTAAGTCAGCGCCATCGTCCCCTCTGAGAAGTACTACTTGGGTGATTGAGTATAATGTCTCTATGGCGATGACCATTAATGGCACTCCTCCGCCTACCAAAGAAGAATTATGCTCCCTTCGATCATTCTACATTAATATCTGGCCACATGAGGACACCACCTTCCCCAAACTGGTCTCTTTCCACGACATTTCCTCGATTTTATTGGTCACTGCTTTTCCGACAAACGAATACGTGAACTCTGCTGGAAACAGGAGACATGTTCGTGTGTGAAGATCACAATCTTCCATTCATTCATATTCCGATCTCGATGTTGCTGACCGTGAAAATGGGCCGGTAGTACATTGTCTGGGTATCCAGTGCACAGCTTCTGGAAATACTGCAACTAATGATGCGGGTGTAAGTTATGTTCACAGTTGTCCCAGAATCATCGTTTTGATTTCATCTGCAATTAAGAAATCAGCACTGGATTGTTACTTTTGGTCAGTCATTCACCGGCAACGTCAAACATTTCCTTTGACTCGGAACCGCAGCTGAAGTATAACAATGAGACATTTCATGCTACTCAGACTGACGAGGATTGTTTCCATCAATCTGGGTCGCAATAGTGTCATTGTCGCATTACGTTGTATACTGCATCAAGTGATAACATTCTTCTGGTAGTAAAAATGCAGACACGATCAAACACTACAGCTCTAACACACTGTTTTTCGTTTTGTTTCAATTACGTGCCTAGTCAAAGCAGGAAGTAGGCTTTTCCGACACAGAGAGCAAAATTTCGTTTTAACAGTGATTACCTCCAGTTTTCCGCGTTTGTTCTTTTAAGATAATGGGCTCCATGATTTAAGAGATGATCCTTTTTTTGCAGTTTTAGAACAGATCATAAACAGTCGAAGCAAATATTAACCACATCTACATCTATTCTCGGCAGTCCACCTTACGGCGCGTGTCGAAAGGTCCCCCTTACCATGCTACTCATTTCCTTTCCTATTTCACTCGCAAACAGAAAGAAGGAAAAACGACTGCCTATATGCCACCGTATGATCCCTAATTTCTCGTATCTTATCTCCGTGGACCTTAAGCGCAGTGTATGTTGGCGGCAATAGAATCGTTCGGAGTCAGCTTCAAATGTCAGTTCTCATTCCCTAGTAAGCAGTTTCATGGCAAGAATTCACCAGAATGACCCATGATTTTCGCGTATATATTTTATTATTCCTTAAAAAGAGCAATTTCTGTCTCTCAGACAGCTTTGGAGGATGCTTAACTACTGCAATACACATTCCATGATGACTTCAAACTTGCTCAAAAGCATCAGTTCTGCGTAGCGCATTCAGTTCATGGATTCTTGTTTTATCGTGTCTATAGTTAACTTAGTTTTAGAAGATAGTCGTTATCGCCTATTAGAATTAAAGAATCGTCGATAACACCCAAATATGCCACGATAAAATATTTAAGGATCACCTCCTCGTACCTATGTACCATCAAAGAATTGTGCCAGATGATGTACTGGTACGTCTGTCCATTAATGATGAATCTAACCAACACTGCAGTTTGCCATGACGACTTTGAGGTATTTCGCGAATATATATGCCGTCGTTTCAGATTCCATATTTTCTCTTGATGTAAATGCATCTATTGTCAAGTTCGACATTAACTAGCGACTCATTAAAAGACAAAATAAGGTTCATTTTCATGCACCTTCATCCACGATGTCACCTCAGCTCTGTGTATTCAGGCAATGCAAAGACGTATTTATGCTGGTTTGCATATCAGCAGCCTACATATAATAATGAAGGATGGAAGAAAGTAAGATTTAACGTCCAGTCGATCACAAGCTCATTATAGACGAAGCATAAGATCAGACTGGTGAAGCGGAAAAAAATCCGCACTGCACTTTCAAAGAAACCATCCAACATTTCGGAAAATCAAGAATGACATAAATCTCACGGCCGGACAGGGATTCGAACCGCCGTACTCCCGAATTCTAGTCCAGCGCCTTACAAATGTGCCACGTAGATCTGTGCCTATGTGTATTGCAGCTACTGTCACGATGTCGGTTGTCGGCGGTCTGAATTGATAATACGTGTCCTGTTGATATTTAAATGTTTTCGACGCAGTAAAGTTTCATTTCACCAACTATCCAGCTTGGCATCGTCATTCTCTCCTTCACAGCAAAACTCGCAGGATCATCTTTACCCCGGCGGGTTCAGGGAATTTCTCTGCCTCGTGATGACTGGGTGTTGTGTGATGTCCTTCGGTTAGTTAGGTTTAAGTAGTTCTAAGTTCTAGGGGACTGATGACCATAGATGTTAAGTCCCATAGTGCTCAGAGCCATCATCTTTACCCCAAGCGACCCCAAATACTTCTTCAAATTCCTCTAAGACTCCAACCCTATGGTTGCCCACTTTTGCCGAATTTCTACCAAATTTTCATTGCAGTTTAAGTACCATATCTCTAAGGAGCCCACTTTTGCACTTAATTCCCCGCATGCTCATAACTGGACTTTATTTTCGTGACCCCTATCATTCTCTGAAGACCACGAATGGCAACGACATTCCGAATCATCCGCTGGACCTTCATGTGAGCATTTAACGTTCTCCGCAAAACACCGACAACGACAGAGACATCGAAAGGGGCAAACGTCCATTGTATGTAATGGGAAGTTTGTGGTGATTAGATGAAGCGGAGAAGTAACACGGGAATACATCAAAAGTCTTGCTAATATCAGTAGACTACTAGTCACCGAGGACTAGCTTGTTACCTTATTTTGTTGTTAATAGCCAGCCGGCCGCTGTGGCAGAGCGGTTCTAGGCGCTTCAGTCCGGAACCGCGCTGCTGCTACGGTCGCAGGTTCGAATCCTACCTCGGGCATGGATGTGTGTTATGTCCTTAGTTTAGTTAGATTTAAGTAGTTCTAAGTCTAGGGGACTGATGACCTCAGATGTTAAGTCCTATAGTGCTTAGAGCCATTTGTAAATCGCCAGCAGGCAAAAGCTGCAAGTGAATAGGCCACTAAACCGATAAAAAGGTTTAATGTTTCTATTCTGTTAATTTTAGTGCAATGGCAACTAATATTAGTATAGTAAAACAAATTTTATTTTTCGACTATTGCATAAACGCTCTAGACGAACAGTCATGAACTGAACGGAACGCTCGGAAATTTATCTGTACAGTGATGACAAGGAATATGACCTTTGCCAACGGCTCCTTAGAAAATAATTTTTGTTAAGTTTCTTAGCTGAAAACTGTGGTTTTCTATATTAATAGTCGTTGACAAGGATGATGATGATGATGATGATGATGTCCCACACTCCGAGGAGCGTAGGGGACGAAGCGGGAGACCTGCACCGCCGAATAGGCAAGGTGGACAAGGATACTGTCTTATTATTAACTCAGCAGCTGTACTGTCTGCCTAAAATTCCATTGTCAATACACATACAACAAATTCAAGAGAAGATTGAAGTTTTCAGTGAAAAGATAGTGCACCAGAAACGAAAACCTGTAAATCTACAGTAACTCTGCAGATGTACTGGGCAGTTCAGTAAGGAAGAGTTTTTTTATATCTGATTTTTAACTGTCTCGGAAGACAGCATCAGTGCAGTTATTATGCCATTCAATGATTCTCTGGAGAATATCGATTCAGTACTCTCGCAGAACATCACCAGGCTGTTACATGCACGTTTACCATGAGCTACTTTATATGGAATGGCGATTTTTTATGAGCAGCTGGAAGACGTCGCCATAGCTAGTCCACTTAGTTCAGTGGCTGCCAATTTCTTCATGGAGAATTTCGAAAGACAGATGCTGGACTTTGCACCTTATAAACCTCAAGGAGTGGTACAGCTACGTCTGGTCATAATGCGGAAGAGATCGGTGAGTTCCTAACACATCTGAACAGTCTCCATGTCAACATTAAATTTACTATGGAGTTAGAAATGGACCTACAGCTACCCTCACTAGAAGTGCTGGTTACGAAGAATAATGAGAACATGGACCTGAGCGTATATCTAAAACCTGCAAAAAGCCAGAGAAAAAAATGATTAATACGCCCATAACGCCATAACGCGAGCTGCACACTTCAAACTCGAACTGCATCAGGAATGCGTCCTAAGGAGCACTGCGTACCCCACTGTCACAAAACCTAACACTCGGTGAAAAGACCATTCGGAAGAAGTAATGCCAGGTACGACCTTTCTGCCAGACATCTCCAGGGTGACGAATATAGTACACAACATACCGCGCAATCACAACGTAAAGACTGTATACAAAACGGCCAAGAAAATCAGAGAATGTTCTAGGTCGACAAAGGACAAAAGGGACTTACAGTGTCGGGAATACATCGCATACTATGTACATGTGGAAAAGTACTTTTTGAAACAACTGAACCATCAACCAGTGCCAGGATTAATGAACATAAAGGACATTGCAGGTTGGAACACACAGGGAAATCGACAATGGCGGCGCATGCACTACGTGAGAACGATCACATAACAACATTCGCTGACACGCAGGTTCTCGCTGTGTAGAAGAGCTACCACGCCAGTTTGTTCAGGTGATTTCCCTAAATCGCTCGAGCCAAACAGCCAAATGGCGGGATGGGTCCTTTGAAAGGGCACTGCCGAATTTCTTCCCCATCTTTGACACAATCTCAGCTTCTACTCCGTCTCTAATGACCTCGATATCGACGGGACGTTACACCCAGTTTCCTTCCTTTTTTCAGTTTGCTTAGGAAAACCACAGAAATTCACTAACATGACAATAATTTCAGCAAGAAAGAAGAAAGCTTGGACGTAAACAGATCCTGTGATCCCGTGCTGCAGCGAATGACCGTTGCAGGTAACGAGGGGAAATGACAGCAGTACTGACCAATGCAAAGGTCTCAGACGTAGGCGCGACAAGTACGTAAGTTCTCTGCCACGGACTCGACTCCTGTTCTCCACCAGCAATGAAGAGTAAACATTTGACGATGCCAGTCACTCGTGGTGGTGGAATGTCAGGAAATCGTCGGCCGAAGAACCCTAGATAAAAGCCAAAAGACTATGCGTCGTCAAGGGGTCACGAAAGCCTCAGTGACTTTGTCAATGGATTCATTTCATTAGGAACGTTTGCGTCTAATTTCCATTCGACATCGAGGTCATTATAAACAGTAGCTCGGACTAAATAGGGAAGGGAGGTGGGAAGTAGCTATCAGTGGACTGACTGAAAGAAACATTCCGGCGTTCATCCGCAGTGATTTATCAGAACTATGGAAAACCTAGCTCAGGGAGGCTACATACAGGAAGTTCTGACAACGGAAGCAGCCGAGTTCCAATGGCTAAAATCGAATAAAGCCGTTTTAAAATACAGTGATGTTCCACCACCCACCAAAGTAATATATGTGTAAAATTCTCTACAGCCTAACGAATGCACAAGCGCAAGTCCCTGAAAAATCGGTACGGTGTAACTGACAATTACAACCAGCAGGTACACAAGAACCACAAATGAGGTATTATTTGGTAATAAGCGAAACATTTACTTGAAACAGTAGATATGTTAACACATACAGTACTTACAGAGTCATATTTCGCTAAACAGAAATTGCTATATTGTCAACCGTTCTTCCCTTATTCATGGTAATAGGGTAAGTGTGGAGTTTCGGCGCAGAATTAAACCACGAAGGGATGGAACAGAATATACACTTACTAAGCTAACCATGTGGACATGCTTCTTCATTTTCCGTGTATCTGTTCTGCAGTAGACCGACAGTGCAAGTCATAGCGATTGTGATTTGATACGATCGGTTTCACTTTCAGCTTCAAATCCACGACTCGATACATTTCGCTTACAATCTAATATGTCACCGCCACACAACCCTCAAGGTACGAAAATTTACGATTGGAGAGCCACTGGGAAACAAAGGTCTATGACTTGTGCCAATGATAATCTTTTTATACTGTATAACCAGAAAACCTCTCACCCTGTCATAAAAATCGTAGTGATATCGCTGTTTCATTTGTATTATTTTACATTGATATATATCACACAAGAACGAAAATTACCTTATTTTTAAGTTTTTCGCTTAATTTTTCAATGCCGAGCGCCGCGAATTCACACCATACAAAAGCAACACTAGTAACGGGAACATTAAATCTTTTTGCGTGCCAGTGACGATAAATGTAGATTCTACACGAACCAACCAACCCCTCTGACATGAACTTCCGTATCCCGAATGTTTCCGGTACTTCTACAGCAACTTGTTCACGCCCTTGTTCACGCCACACAAACGAGAAGTGCGATATGGGGACTATGTTATGTAGAAGCAACAACACTCCTCGTCGTGCACCATTCCAGAATGGTGATTTTCGACGGACATGCTGTCCCATTCTCCGATGAACGTCTTCCGGTGTCTGTCCTTTGGCTACCGAAAAAAGAATAATAGCACGCTGGTCTTGTTTGGACGCATTTGGTAAAAAGTCTCCACAGTTCATGTTTCCGCTTTTATCGCACGCACGTCGGAAAGACAAGAATGCCACACTAATCTCTTTTCTTCATGCCGGTGCTTACACACCTGCTTCGGAGTAGTACTACGTAACATAAACGCTGCAGCAAAGCCCACAAGCAAAACCTATTTGATCGACCCTTACAATAAACTAGCTTCACCTGCAAGTGAATTCGAAGTTACTGTTTGAATAAAATACGCATCACTACTCGTTTGTGTGCCTTTGTGGGCGCATGCAAGAAATGTAATCAAGTGAAGTGAAAGCAAATATTTCCTTTGATTTTTAGCACCGGAGTACTTCAGTGACCAGTTGTGTTCATTATTTACGCACATATACTTCAATTTATCACAAGATTCAAAGAATTCATATGAACATTCGACCTCAACACTGTTTTGACTGATTACATTTCACTTTTACTGCGCTGTGGATATTCTAATAAACTGGTAATACTCTCAAACCTTTATCGTATTAGCGATGGATCTCTAAGGCGGAGAATTAAAAACTCGTATATCACCAGTGGGGGGGGAGGGAGTCTGTGACGTTTCCAAAATTTCCCATAAGGCTGTAATAAACATAAGGATTTACAAGAATTCAAATCCAGAATACCAGAAGCAGTCTGCAAGCAGGGAAAAAACATGATACGCAGACAGATAGACCTTAACGAAGTATAGAGGCAGAACTACTATACAAGAAGCACCAGGGTGCAACAAAACCGGTTCCACGTAAGTCCACTCGAAATGGTGTAACAGATCATTAGCCAAGGGTTATAGACACAAGGCAAAGATAAAAGACCGAACTGTAAAGGAGGACAGCACTCATGTTCATCTCTGTCCAAACAAACGGTTTCCGCGGATTTCACGAATGAGGCCATACTAAACATATGCAACTATTTAAAACTTATGGTACTATGCATTTTTCGTTTTTAATCAAGTAAATGCTGTCAATGTTTTGTCAACATGTTAAATAAAAGTCTTTTTCTAAATGAAGTGCTGTAAGTGTGACGTTTCTCAAATGCCTGTTGCACATATGAAACATACCCAAAGGTACTGACAGGTATAACATATCTTGTTTTTTGCGTTATGTCCTCTAAACACTTCATTATTGGTTAGAAAGTATAATTTTTTATTTTTTGTTTTAAGTATAAATGTGTTCCACTATTAACAATGGAGTGTGAAACAGTAAAAATATAAGTTACAGGTGGTTTATAGCCAAAAGAAATTTATTCAAAATTGTTGAGCATTGAAAACAAGTCTATTACTTCGTTTTCAGCATTATAAGAAATTATCTGCTGAATCTAAAAGTGACTGTACCTCACTTAAAAGATAACCTTCTTGGAGTAAGCAACAAAACTTGAAGTGCTATTAAGAAAACACAAAGAAATTGCAAAACATGATTTGTATGATTGATGATGAAAGGTATACAAGATTGGTGCTGCATTTCATGAACAAAGACCTAAAGCAAACAAGAAAATGAATATCTCTGCATTGTTTGTACCAACTGAAATATAATCCAAACGGTATAGGACGCCGATTTGAGATGTGTCACACCAGAAACCAAACGTGTCTAGAAGGCAAAGACCACACATCATGAAAAGCGAAGCAGATCTGATCTATCGTAGTAGCTATAGCCAAGAAAGTAGCTATAATCCGTTCATCACAAGAATAAAACGAATGTAAACAAACACAGACGCGATGATTGGTCAGACGCCGTAGCACACGTACACTAGTGTTGTTACGCTCTTGGAAGTAGGTCCGACTTATGTATTAGATATCTTATTACTAAGTTACGTTAAATCAAACTTTAAGATATTCAAATGTATTAACAGCCGTCAACGTATTTCTTAATCACGCTTTAGCCACGTAGTTTTTTTTTTTTTTTTCAGAAACAGTGTACAGTCACAGCCTCTGCAGTGTTGTGCTCTGATTGTCTCGCTGTTAATGCGCAGTATGAAAATGGCTGAGGCTGCTTTCTGTTCCTTAGTGAAACACGCGCGTGGATCACGGTTAAAAAGTGCCGAGAAAGAGGCTGATCTTAATGTTTTTCATAAATTTACGGAGATAATCGGCTTTGAAGTTTTCCCAGCGTTGCATATAATTCAATTCCTAAACGCACCCACACTGAACGTGTAGCATAGTCGGTAGCGTAATTGACTGTGAAGCAAGGGCGGTTAATCGTGCGTTTCTTCAAATTTCCTCAGTAACATTTTCTCTTCTCGTTCAATTTGAAATACCTACATCTCGTAATTATGAAACTCATAATCATTTTTTATAAATAATGCGCGTCTCCTTGTTTCTAATTACATATTGGACGCGAAATTCTTTTTTCCGTTTCAAATACAAATTCTTAATTACCGGTATTTTATGAAAGACTGTTCATAAAAGTTGTTTAAATTAAGAAAACAATTTAATTTTTAAGGCAAAAATGAAAAACCAAATCCTCTTTATTTGGAATGCGGTATGTCCATCGTTTTATAACACTGAGGTAGATAAGTATCGTAGAAACATGAAAAACAATTATTTTCACAGCATGGAGCACATCATACAAATGCTGCATTTTTACAGTTGGTACTGTACCATTACAATATGAACCCAACAGAATTGACCTGGAGCCAAGGTGAGGGATCTGGCCCGAGAAGTAACAAGACTGTTAAGCTGCCAGACGTACTGAAACTAACGCATGCAGCTTTTTCATACGTCACTGCCGAACGCTGGCGCGATATAGAACGGCTCGTCATAAAAAAAGTGGAAGAGAAAATGCTGCGCCTGGTTGGCTTCATGGATTCTGTTGTTGATAGGCTCGTTATCCACATAGCAGATGACAATTCCAGAATTGAAATGTATTTCTCGGATTCGGATAAGGAAAGAGCTAAGAGATTACCAGATGACTGACTGTAAGTAAAACCTTCAGTGGCTTCAATATTTAAATGTACGGCGAAATCCTTGAATACTCTCTTACGTTACACACAGCTTACGCAGAAAAATTACCCTGTGGTTAAGTCAGGAATTTTCATCATACTTGTTTTTAGTTACAATAGTACGTTAGCACTGAGCAAGCAGTAAAGGAAACAAAAGAAAAATTTGTAGTAGGAATTAAAATCCATGGAGAAGAAATAAAAACTTTGAGGTTCGCCGATGACATTGTAATTCTGTCAGAGACAGCAACGGACCTGGTAGAGCAGTTGAATGGAATGGACAGTGTCTTGACAGGAGGGTATAAGATGAACATCAACAAAAGCAAAACGAGGATAATCCTATTTGGGGAGCAAAATAACTGATGATGGTGGAAGTAGAGAGGATATAAAATGTAGACTGGCAGTGGCAAGGAAAGCGTTTCTGAAGAAGAGAAATTTGTTAACATCGAGTATAGATTTAAATGTCAGGAAGTCGTTTCTGAAATTATTAGTATGGAGTGTAGCCACGTATGGAAGCGAAACGTGGACGATAAATAGTTTAGACAAGAAGAGAATAGAAGCTTTCGAAATGTGGTGCTACAGAAGATTGCTGAAGATTAGATGAGTAGATCACATAACTAATGAGGAGGTATTGAATAGAATTGGGGAGGAGTTTGTGGCACAACTTGACGAGAAGAAGGGATCGGTTAGTAGGACATGTTCTGAGGCATCGAGGGATCACCAATTTAGTACCGGAGGGCAGTGTGGAAGGTAAAAATCGTAGAGGGAGACCAAGAGACGAATACACTAAGCAGATTCAGAAGGATGTAGGTTGCAGTAGGTACTGGGAGATGAAGAAGCTTGCACAGGATAGAGTAGCATGGAGAGCTGCATCAAACCAGTCTCAGGACTGAAGACCACACCAACAGCAGTACGTTAGCTAAAAACGATAACGTGTCACGGTTTTCGTCTAGTCGTATAAGGAGTTTATTGTGAGAGATTTTCTGTGTATTATTTCATGCTCCTTAAAAATTAAATGACATTCGAAGCTGTATTGCTCCTCTGCTCGTCTCGTTTTACGTGTGAACTGCAGCTGACCACGTCACTTCAGGCTAGTTGTATCAGCTGACCGACCAGTGCTAAGTTAAATGCACCGGTAAAGCTGTTGTCCCGTATTATCGCTAAGTCGATGTGCGCGCAATGCATAGCACAAAACGTACCCTTACTATAGTACTGGACAGTACTCGCGACAGCTTGGGTGCAGTCCCACGTGAAATTGAAATCCAGTGAGGTTCCAGAAAACGCGGAAGAATGCATAGTGCAATGTTTACATCAGGTTTATTCTTATGATGAAATGATTATAGGCTGGGGTACGGGTCTAGCCGTGGCATTGCCATTGGATCTCTGATACTGAAGAGCGTCTATCGCAGAAATCAAGAAAAAATGGGAAGAGAAAGTGGAAAAATAATTAAACATATCAGTCCCTATATTAAACTAACCAAAGTTAGTTACGGAAATCATTTTGGCGTAAAGAAAGCGAATCATGCATCAGCTTTAACTAGCAGACCACGCTGTGTTCAGTGCGCCTACGTACTCGTAAACGAAAGCAGACTTAACTTGTCGAGTTAAAAAACACAGACATACTGTACATTACTGAATTTTAAATAGTTTAAATATACTGATGCCTTCAATGAAGATACTCTTTGCACACAGTAAGTGAAATTTAATATTGTGGCCGGAAACAAGTGAATATCAGTCGGAAGTCTTCTACCAAAACAACAACTCCCTTCATCCACTGTTCCGGACGTCCTCTTCGAATGAAGGATTAATGCTCGTTTTAGATCAGGGGCGAGGGGTACAAAATACCGTAAGTGGTTTTGTACAAATGATAATCACTGCCACAAAATTCTTATCTCCGAGCTGAACACAGCATTAAATGATGATAACAATAGTGTCAGACATACTGCGCACAGCTTCATTTAATCGCCAAAGTTGGTATCGAGAAGAATCAACAGATTATCAACAGGAATTCCAGCGACCTCTACCGACTCAGTACGAACTGCACTGGCAAAAAGGCGATAGTTGTCTCACCTTACTTGTCTATAGGTACATGGGACCAACTGTATCAAATCACATTTCTTTCCATGAATAAGAGACCTACGATCTGAAAGACAAATTAGTTTCCTGACGAAAATACAGCTTAATGTTTGAAACTCGTCCTTAGTCGTTACAGATCTTCCAAAATGCGTTATTTAGTGTGACATTTGCACGGAAAACTTGTGTTTCAAGGTACCATGATGACACACTCAACTTTTCGAACAATATCTGTATTGGTGAACACTGAGATCATTTGACACAGAAAATTCATAAGAGGAAAATATATAATGTGAACTATTCCGATTTTCCTGTAATCACACTTCTCCAACACAAATTACCTCAGAAAAACGTGATAAACATTTTAGATGACCGGTTTGCAAAATCAAATTACCCCGAATACAACCTCAGTTTCAAATAAAGAACGATATTCATAAACATACCTGCCCGTGAGAATTCGTGTTGTGCATCCGCAGAACAGTGCAATCGATTTGACGCCTGTGTCTTAGATGTCACGGATTGGAGGAATTCAGATGCTTGTTGATGGCTGACCTTCGTGATGTGGTATCAGTGTTCCGTGTTCTTAGTGCATTCCAAGATTTTTTGAAGTTTTTGCTAACTGTGGTGACATATTCATGTTATTCGACAGTCATCGAGTCTCGAACTGTTGCTAAGCAATGGCGCTGGCCGCTGCAAAAACTCTTGTATTGTTGAGAAGGTGGCGCAGTGGTTAGACACTGGACTCGCATTCGGGAGGACGACGGTTCAATCCCGCGTCCGGCCATCCTGATTTAGGTTTTCCGTGCTTTCCCTAAATCGCTCCAGGCAAATGCCGAGATGGTTCCTTTCAAAGGGCACGGCCGATTCCTTCCCCGTCCTTCCCTAATCCGATGAGACCGATGACCTCGCTGTCTGGTCTCCTTCCCCAAACAACCCACCCTACGAACGCTATTGTTGAGAACTGCGTCACGTCGCGTTATGTTGTTTACTCTGAGAGGATATGCGGAATTAATAATCACCACACAATTTAAGAAACTATCCAGCGATAATAGTAGGGGCATAATTATCCTGGGGCGTCTGAGATAATGCCCCAAAGGTTATGATGCCTCCAGGAAGAAAATAACAGGAAAAAAATACGTGGTAAAATTAACGTGGGAAGGAAAGGTGGAAAATTTAATAAAATAGATCCGTCAAGAGAAGTTTTTCGCTACGTTAAAATAATAAAATATTGTTCTGGAAATCATCATGACGCACAGGTACGAGAATCGTTTCCCTCCTCTACTCAGGCCAAAAATCAATGTACAGTAGGATGTGAACAGCAGTTAGTTGGATATATACACAACGAAAGGAACCGCAGATGAGTCCAAGTGTTTCGGGCAAGGCTGTGACGGAGCATCCATCATGAGTAGCGCATTCGATGATGTGCAAAAAAGAATTTGTCCCAATTTAAATTTAATCCTTGAAGGTACTGTAGAGGCAAAGAGGCTAATCAAGAAACAGCCCTGTATTCCGAAACAGTTGAGAACATCTAAATTTTTTGATGCAGATCTGGCTACGGGATTCCGAGAATACTTCCAAGGTAACGCTAAAGACTTCAGGTCCGACGCTTTGGGCTTGCAGATAAGAAAGCATCTATACAGGCAGAGCTTCATTTTCTTAAGCCTCTGCAAACATTATTCTTAAGGGTAATAAATGTCTCGAACGAAGTGTGGTAATAGGCTATGAAATATGATGTTACCCTTTTCATATTCAGTGAGAATTAACGTACCACATTTGGCCTAGCAGACTGAGAGTATGGACGCCGCAGCCTGCATTTGACTTCTTAGGAGGAAGCCGTTAGAAACGGAGCGCTTGATCGGGTATGGAAAGGATGGGTAATGAAATTGACTTTATACGTTTGAGAGGAACCGTCTCGGGATTTGCCTTAAGCGATTTGGGGGAAAGCATCAGCCTGGATGAGTACATGGGGATCGAAATCGCTCTCTTTCCGGATGCGAGGCTAGTGTCTCACCACAGCAACATACAGCTCGGTTGCTGTCAAAAGCAGCCATCATCAAATAATCATGCGGTAAACTACGTGACGGAAATTTCAACATCTGTGAAAGATGGGCCGTCGATTGCAAAGTGCCTAACAAAAGAAATGAAGCAATAGAGGAGCACTTCGACGAGCTTTGCGAGGACGAGAGGCTGACAGCCCGTAACTGCACTTAAAGTGACAATTTTTTAACCCAGTGATTGCCAACATTTATTCACTACTAAAAACCTGGTTTTAAAGGAATGAAGTATGTTATGGCGCTTATTTACCATTACAAACTTCTTTCATATCTACCGCATATGACGAAGATCTTGATAGTTTTGCAGTGACATTTCTCATTCGTTTCCAGCAGAGCTAATGTTGATATGAACTTTATTTAAAATAATCATGATGTATCTAACAAAATCCGCTGCTGTTGAAAAAGCTGAGCGTCCTTTCCTAGGCTAAAAATATTTACGTTCTACTAAGAGTCTGGAATGATTACCCGGTTGGGAAATGCTATCAATAGGAAAAAGGTGGCGCGAATGGTCACAGAGTTGTTTGGTCGACGGAAGAGGGCAACGGGAATACTGAAAAATCTTAACTGGTGGAACTCAAAGCAATACTCAATACATCCCTCAATAACGTGTTTGCAAAACTCAAAAACTTATCTCTTAGTGTAGAGACCACGAATGTTCTTCATCCCGTAACGTGCCCATCCCGTAGAGATCATGCAGATGAAATTACTGTAATTACAACTGGCACAAAGGGGCAGAAAGATTCATTCTTCCCAGGCTCCATCCGCGAAAGAAAGAGGACCAGACGTCACGTATGTTTCAGTTAAAAGTTTCTTTACCACGCCGTTTACAGCGATTCGCAGAGGGTATATGAGGATCTATATGTATAACTTTGGTAGAAAATGAAACAGCACGAAATATTCTTGCAGTACGGTATTAGATATTATTTCACTTTTTGAATATAAGCTTTCACCTTTTTATTCTGGGATTGCATTACTAGTTAATAAAAGATTCTCATAAGAAAGAGTTTTGCACTGTACTTAATTAAAATGTTTCTTGTCTAGTGTGCACTATTTGTTATATGCGGTGATGATTACCTGTTTCGTACATGGGTGTACACAGCAAATTGTTAACTTATATTTTGCTTCAACAATTATTTAAAATAAAATGGATTGTATTAAAAGTTTTTTAACTAATTTTACATTTTGGCTTAAGTGGAAGGAGGGCAGTGAGGGTAATTGTGTTATGAGTGTGTGTGTATGTGTGTGTGAGTGTGTGTGTGTGTGTGTGTGTGTGTGTGTGTGTATGTGTGTGTGTAAGAGAGAAAGAGAGAGAGAGAGCGACAGAGAGATAAAGTGGGGCGGGGGGCGGCGGAGGCGAGGGGGCTTGAGTGTGAAAGACGAGGTGTGGGCGACGTTTTGTTGACTTTGCGATGGGTTGGATTGGAATAGGCAAGTAGGAGGTTCAAATGGTTCTAATGGCTCTAAGCACTTAGAACTACATAAACCTAACCAACCTAAGGACATCACACACATCCATGACCGCGGCAGGATTCGAACCTGCGACAGTAGCAGCAGCGCGGTTCCAGACTGAAGCGCCTAGAACCGCTCGGCCACAACGGCAGGCATGTAGGAAGGAAAGGGGACCCTTTTTGTGTACTTATCCCAGAGGCTCCGTGACTATTTATCCACTGACTATAGCCAGCGTTTCCAGTGTCATAAAAAAGATTATTGTGACTGATTATTACCTTGTGGAGAATAAGCAAATAAATGTTGTGAAATTCTTCTAAACCAATTTGACCGGACAATGTTTGAGAAGTGGTGCAGATTGGGAAAAAAAGACGTTTTTCATCAAGACAGTGCACCCGGTCACAAAGATTCTTTGGGAACTGGATATATGCAGGATTTGAAGTAGAAATTGATATATGTAACATCAAACCGCCCCTCAGATTTGGCGTCCTACGCCTTTTACACGCTCGCATCGTAAAGTAATTGTGTCTGTAAAACGTTTTGAATCCAATCAAGATGTCATAGCAGCCTAACAAACTGTGTTTGTAGGCCATGGAGCATCGCGCACCTTTCTGAAATATAAGTGGGACCGATACTTTGTTAGCATTGCATTTTAATTATAAAAGACAATAATTTCTGCCACATGGAGAAATTAATTCTTTGCCAGAACATAGTATTTGGGGATTCCCGTTATATCTTCATCTGTATCTTTATACTTACCCTGTAAGCCACCATACGGTGCATGGCGAAGGGTACCTTGTATCAATACTAGCAATTCCCTTTCTTGTTCCACTCGCTAGCGGAGCAATGCAAAAGCGAATGTCTATTCGCCTCCGTACGAGTCCTAATTTCTCTTATCTTGTTTTCACGGCCCTTACGTGAAATGTACGTTGGCAGTAGTTGAATCGTTCCACAGTTTAGCCACAAACATCAGATATGTAAATTTCCTCAATAATGTTTCTCGCAAAGGACGCCGTCTTCCATCCAGGGATTCTCATTTGAATTAACATAGCATTTCCATAATACTTGTGTGTTGGTCTAACCTACCGATAACAAATTTGAAATGCATCGAAGTCTTCCTTTAATTCAACCTGGAGTGAATGACAAACTCTCGAGCAGCATTAAAGAATGGAACGCACTAGTATTCCATATGTGGTCCCCGTAATAGGTGACTTACACATTCCTAAAAGTCTCCCATTAAGCCGGCCGAGGTGACCGAGCGGTTTTAGGGGCTTCAGTCTGGAACCGCGCGACCGCTACGGTCGCAGTTTCGAATCCTGCCTCGGGCATGAATGTGTGTGATGTCCTTAGGTTAGTTAGGTTTAATTAGTTCTGAGTTCGAGGGGTCTGATGACCTCAGATGTTAAGTCCCATAGTGCTCAGAGCCATTTGAACCATTTATTTCTCCTATTAAACTGAAGCCGACCATTCGCTTTCCCTACTACCATAATCACGTCCACGTTCCACTTCACGTCGCTTAGCGACTTTGCGCCTAGATACTTAATCGATGGCCGGCCGCGGTGGTCTAGCGGTTCTGGCGCTGCAGTCCGGAACCGCGGGACTGCTACGGTCGCAGGTTCGAATTCTGCCTCGGGCATGGGTGTGTGTGATGTCCTTAGGTTAGTTAGGTTTAAGTAGTTCTAAGTTCTAGGGGACTTATGACCTAAGATGTTGAGTCCCATAGTGCTCAGAGCCATTTGAACCATTTTTGAACTTAATCGATGTGACTGTGTCACACAGTACAAACACTAAAGAATTTTTTTTCCTACTCATCTGCATTAACTTACGTTTTTCTACATTTAGAGTAAGGTGAACATGCCTCACACCGACTAGGAAATCCTCCTACAGTCACTCAATGACGATACTCCCCCGTACACTGCAATCATCTGCAAATAGCCGCACATTGTCGCTATTCGTCATATCACCTGTGTGGATAAAGAACAAGAGAGAGCCTGCCTCACTCGCCTGGGGCGCTCCTGACGATACCCTTGTCTCTGATGCAAACTCGCCATCCAAGACAACGTACTGGGTTCTACAAGGGTAATCCCAAAAGTAAGGTCTCCTATTTTTTTATAAGTACAGAACTCTGAGTGGCGGTTGGTCACACTGTTATGAAGAGTGCTTCATGCGCTGTTTGTAAACATGCGCACGCTGCGCTGAGGGGCTCAGTCTTGGCTTGGCAGTCGTTGAGAATGGAGCTCACGTTGGATGTTACCGCCAAGTGCGAATTACGCGCAGTTATTCGGTTTTAGAACGCAATGGGCACTGCGCCGATTGAAATCCATCGCTAATTGACGGAAGTGTATGGTGAGTGGTGCACGGGTGTCAAAAATGTTCGTAAGTGGTGTAGAGAGTTTGCAGCTGGTCGGACCGAAATTCACGACGAACAAAGGAGCGGGAGACATTCAATTTCTGAGAGGACAGTGTTGAAGGTTGAGCAAAGCATGCGTGAAGATCGGCGGATCACCCTGGATGATCTCTGCAATTTGGATCCTGAGTTTTCCCGAAGCACCGCTCACAGAATTTTAACGGAAACATTGAACTACCGGAAGGTGTGCGCAAGATGGGTGCCACGCATACTGACTGAGCACCACGTGCGGGAACGAGTTGATGCTTCCCGCGCACTTCTTCACCGCCTTGCAGCCGAACAGTACAACTTTCTGGACTCGATTGTCACGTGTGACGAAACCTGGGCATACCACTTTACACCTGAGACCAAGAAACAGTCACGCCAGTGGCGGCATCCTTCTTCGCCAAAGCCGCGGAAATTCGAACAAACACAGTCTGCCGGTAAAGTCATGACAACCGTTTTTGGGGATCAGAAAGGGGTATTGTTGGTCGAATTTATGCCCACTGGGACCACAATTAACGCTGACAGGTACTGTGAGACTCCGAAAAAACTCAAACGGGCAATTCAGAACCGAAGAAGAGGAATGTTGAGCAAGGGCGTACACATTCTCCATGACAACGCTCGCCCACACATCGCTCGGCAAACCGTTACTCTCCTGCAACAGTTTCAGTGGAACATAATCACCCACCCACCCTACGGTCCTGACTTGGCTCCCAGTTATCACCTGTTGCTTAGGTTTAAAAGAACATTTGGCCAGAAAGCGATTCAGCTCCGACGACGAGGTGAAAGAAGTTCATAACTTTTTGAACAGCATGGCGGCGAGCTGGTATGACATGGCCACATCGTCTACAAAAATGCATCGACAGAAATGGTGGTTATGTAGAAAAATAGCTAAATGTTCAAGCT
This sequence comes from Schistocerca nitens, assembly GCF_023898315.1. NCBI lineage: Eukaryota > Metazoa > Arthropoda > Insecta > Orthoptera > Acrididae > Schistocerca > Schistocerca nitens. The sequence goes on along the minus strand of NC_064614.1, from coordinate 476,587,668 downwards.
GTAAACTGATATAAACCATTGTAGAAATTAACAGGTCTATGTACATATAAAAAATAGGAGACCTTACTTTTGGGATTACCCTCGTATTACTTAAGCCAATTACATATCTGGGAACCTTTTCCGTATGCTCGAACTTTCGTTAACAGTCTGCATTGGGGCACTGTGTCACACCCGTTCCAGAATTTTGGGAAGATAGAAAATGGTTCAAATGGCTCTGAGCACTATGGGACTCAACTGCTGAGGTCATTAGTCCCCTAGAACTTAGAACTAGTTAAACCTAACTAACCTAAGGACATCACAAACATCCATGCCCGAGGCAGGATTCGAACCTGCGACCGTAGTGGTCTTGCGGTTCCAGACTGCAGCGCCTTTAACCGCACGGCCACTTCGGCCGGCGGGGAAGATAGAATTTTCCTGCTGTGCCTCATTAGTGATTCCCATGTTATCGTGTGAGGGAAACCCACGCCGAGTTTCGCACGAGCGATGATTTTTAAATCCGCGCTGGTTTGAGGACAGAAGCTTTTCTGTCCCAGAAAAATTTATTACATTCGAACTCAGAATGTGTTCAATAATTCTACAGCAAACCGATGTTGGGGATATTGGTCTGTAATTACGCGGGTCCGTTCCTTTACCCTTCTTATAAACAGCTGTCATCAGCGCCTTTTTCTGGTCACTTGGGACTTTTCGGTGGGCGAGAGATTCGCGATAAGTGGGTGCTAAGTAAGGGGTCAGTGGCGAAGAACACTCTCTTCAGAATCGTACTGGGATTCTGTGCCTTGCTGGCGTCTCATGTCTTTTGTTAGTTGCTTCTTAAAGCCAGGGGCACCTATTTCTATGTGCTCCATACGGATATCTGTGCGACCGTCAAACGACGGTATATGTGTACTACCCTCGCTCGTTCATAGTCTTTTAAATGTGAAATTTAAAACTTGGGCTTTCCTTTTGCTGACGAGTCACTTCATACAGGCCTTCGACCCGCTTAGTGAGTTCACGAAGTACCAGAATTTTCTCTGTATTTCGCTAAAGTGTGACGATGACAGTCGTTGTACGTTTCGCGCATCGATCTTTTTATAGATTACCAATTTCTACTAATTTTTGCCCGTCTACATTTCCGCGTTCTTTTCTCAACCGAAACGGTAACATAAGTGTTGTGATTCTTCAACTTTTCCGAATTCTGTTATTAAAGCACTATGGGTCTTTTTCGTCCTCAGTCCACTTACTTGAAATTTACAATCTGTTTAAACTTTGTCTATAATTTCTCTACGTCCGCCATATTGGAACCAAATGATGTCCATGTCTATATAGTTGAAGCCGATTGGCCATAGGTGAAATGACAGAAGAGGTGGTGGCATATAGTCAGACTTCAGAACAAATTTGTCACCGAATCCAATACTCTCCACGGTGTTCCGTGGAGTGAGGGCATGGAACGCTGTTGATGCTGCTGATGGTGATCAGTCCGTTGGATGGTTACACAACGCTCGGCGACACCTTTGGTTCCATGCGAAAGGAGTAGGCTAAGGGCGGGCACCAGCTTTCAGCCTCTGGCTTTGCTAATCACCTGGAAAAACAAACATGACGCCATACGAGGTGCGATCTAAAAGTAACGGGAATTTTCTAATTTCTCGGGCTTTATAAATCCGATTTTCAAACCTTTTTCTCATCTTTTTAGTACACGTGTTCCTGATGTATTTTTGTATTTTCAGCCTTTATAATATATAATTTATTGTTGACAGTCGAAAAGGTTATAGACGTTTTCGAATAACCGGCGAATTTTTATTTACGAAAAAGATGCATCAAAGAATTTGCATTAAATTTTGCTTGAAAATGGAATAAATCGCATTTTGCATGGCTCTAAGCACTATGGGACTTAACATCTGAGGTCATCAGTCCCCTAGACTTGGAACTACTTAAACCTAACTAACCTAAGGACATCACACACATCCATGCCCGAGGCAGGATTTGAACCTGCGACCGTAGCAGCAGCGAAGTTCCGGAAAGAAGCGCCTAGAACCGCTCTGTCACAGCGGCCGGCTAACACCTTGTCAGTGGCAATTGCTTTCAAACAGAACAGGAATTGCTGCTATCAGTCAGTGCAAGTTTATCTCCAATTTCCGCGCGAACGCTGCAAGGGGAACTACATGAGATGGAGATTTGGAGCTGTGTACCTCGCAAAAGACCATGGCTCACAGCGGCACATAGAGCTGCCCGTCTTCAGTGAGACAAACAACAAATAAACTAGGCAGGCTGCTTATGTAATGTTTTGAGATTGGTTTTAATAACTTGATTCGGGCCCTCTCGTTTATTTCAACGTGAGCATGAAGCAAGATATTTCAACAGTCTCCGTAACCTAGAGCTGACCTACACTACTGGCCATTAAAATTGCTACACCACGAAGATGACGTGCTACAGACGCGAAATTTAACCGACAGGAAGACGATGCTGCGATATGCAAATGATTAGCTTCTCAGAGGATTCACACAAGGTTGGCGCCGGTGGCGACACCTACAACGTGCTGACACGAGGAAAGTTTCCAACCGATTTCTCATACACAAACAGCAGTTCACCGGCGGTGCCTAGTGAAACGTTGTTGTGATGCCTCGTGTAAGGAGGATAAATGCGTACCATCACGTTTCTGACTTTGATAAGGGTCGGATTGTAGCCTATCGCGATTGCGGTTTATCGTATCGCGACATGGTTGCTCGCGTTGGTAGAGATCCAATGAATGTTAACAGAATATGGAATCGGTGGGTTCAGGATGGTAATACGGAACGCCGTGCTGGATGCCAACGGCCTCGTATCACTAGTAGTCGAGATGACAGGCATCTTATTCGCATGGGTGTAACGGATCGTGCATCCACGTCTCGATTCCTGAGTCAACAGATGGGGACGTTTGCAAGACAACAACCATCTGCACGAACAGTTCGACGACGTTTGCAGCAGCATGGACTGCTCGGAAACCATGGCTGCAGTTACCCTTGACGCTTCATCACACACAGGAGCGCCTCCGATGGTGCACTCAACGACGAATCTGGGTGCACGAATGGCAAAACGTAATTTTTTCGGATGAATCCAGATTCTGTTTACAGAATCATGATCGAGAGAAGACTTGAACCAAGGACCTCTCTTTCCGCAGCTGCTCACGCTAACCACAGGACCACGGCGCTCCAGACTGCACATCACCCTTGAAGTTGCATATGTTGCACGTGGACTACTCAGTTCGTATATTTTGCTAATTTTTTTCATAGTTCCACACAACTTCTTCCTGTTTTCTCGATTGATCTGTATTCAGTTTTTCAAGGCCTATCCACTGTTCCAACTTACAGCTAAATCTGAGGGGGGTGCGATGGGGAGGTTCCCTTGTCAGGATAGCAGCTGTATAAACAGCAGTGCTTAATTTCTAAAATTTTAGGTGTCGGAATGCACTCCTTCAATCGCACAATCCCCCTTCCCTCCTTCCTCCGACCCTCCTACCCCAGCTACAAAAATCACCAGTTTTAGTTTTTTCTAAGTAAGTGATAAAACTTACAATGAAGAATCATTTTTTACAAAATACTGTCCTGATTCAGGTTTTTAAAACATAGTTTCTGATAATCAAAACAATAAATCCACAAGACTTAATATAAACAATAGATACCACCATCTGTCGCCGTAGCAGTCTCACTTGGCTCCCCACTTTGCTCAGCACATGACAGCAGAAGCTGGTAGCCTTTGTAACTATGTTGTCATGTTATCAGCTGCTGCCAGCCGCAGCGTTCAAGCAGTTGCACTGCAGCTGCTCGTTGAATGTGTGTCCAATATTAAATAATACAGCATTTAGCGATGAATGACGAAGATACTCCTGGCCCATCAGGGTCACATACAATTCTGACTTCCCGAGTAGTTTGGAAAAACAAAACACGATGTGACATGAGACACGGAGCTAGGCGTTTAGTAAATGCTGTAAATGTCATTTGTCTTCAACTCATTGAATTCTATTGCAATAGGATTGATTTAAGTTCACATGCGTTAGTGAGCGGACTATTCGTAAAATAAGGAATGATCGGTTGCAAAATGGAAACTACAGTGAAAACCCCATGGGGCTACGCACAAACGTGTTGGGTAGTGTCTCTAGAATGTCCGTATGTAGCGTAACGTCGCTCTTCTCAGTTGTGAGCTCACAGTTAGCACGTAATGATGCCTAGAAAATAGTGTCTCTCGGCAGATATGAATGCCTGTCGAGAGATTTCCCCTGATTTCATGCAACTTCATATAACGTAATTGTCTTTCAGTACCTTCTTCATGACAGTTCTCGGCCGCACACTGCAGGGACATCGAAGAGGCTTCTGTAGCACTTTCGATGGGAAATGTTTGATCGCCCTCCATACAGCTCGGACTTGGCTCCTCCTGATTTTCATCTCTATTCGAATGAACCGCTGGCCATGAAGATACCATTTTGACACAGACAAAGAACTACAGTCCACAGAAAAAAATTGTCGGAAACTACTCGAGGCTGCCTTCTATGACGAGGGTAGTAGAAAATTCGTACAACGCTACGACAGAAATCTAAGTCGGTGCGGTGACTATGTAGAGAAGTAGCTGGAAGGTCTAGCTAACTGTTGCAAATAAAACAGTTTTGATTTCACTGTGATTTCCATTTCACGACCGATCGTTCCTTACATTTCCAGTAGCCCTCGTACAAATGAGCAACACATTTGGCCGCGAACGTTTAACACCTATGTACTATTTTAAACCTCCGGTGCCGATTTTTTCAAGTGAGTTAAAAAAATATTCCGTGGGAGGTGCCGAAACGCCCTTCCTGCTCGTTCCGGTCGAAATTAAGCTCTGGTTCACAGCGCTTTCCTGATTTTAAGAATACTCAGACACCCTGTTGCACCTCGACTACCTCCTTGGATCGGCCGATCTTAAACCCGAAAAAGATATGGGACGCTTCGGAACTGTGGGTGAAACATAGCATTCAACATCGCCACCAACTTTGTAGCTCTATGAGATGTAATGTTCAGTGAATGGATTCATCTGGAGGCAGCATACCTAAAGAAATTTTTTGACTCTCTTTCTCCCTGAACTGACGCCATTCTCATTCTACAGGCGGTGTTATACGGTTGTAGAGTAATGTTTTTTTTCTCCGGTCTGCTTAAGATACCAGTTGACCGAGGCGGCAGCGGGTACAGACTGGCACTGGGCAGTGACTGGCCGTTACGTGAGCCAGGCCAGGCTGCCTGATGCAACTAGCCACCAGCTCTTCATTATCACGTGTGCGGCCTGGGCTGCTATCACCGCGCCGCACAGTCACGCTGAAGTTGCTCGCCGCAGGCGTGTGACAAATGTTGACCTTCGATGCGGTGTGACTATAACATGTGAAGAGCGATGTAGAAGGACTTACCTAAACTGGCTGCACTGATCGCTTAAATTCAGCGTTGGTATTAAAGACCTGTGCCTAATCCGGGTTCGATTATGCATAGTATGACATTTTCTTTACTCTCTCACAAAATTAGCTGGAAATGGTTTTTTTTCTTTTTTGTTCATGACAGGCCTGTTGCGGCATTTGTGCCTTTTTCAGTTGTTACGTTGACATTATATTTATATATCGTTTATTGCATGTCTATGTAACAGTCCTTTGACATTTTTGTCTTATATTACACTTACATCTAGCTCGAGTGACGTTCATAAAACATCATGGGACGTAATTTCTTTTATTTTCTACGTTGTTAATATAGGTCATGTATTTATCTTCTATAGAAATTTCGTGTTCTTTTTTGACAGTTGTCAAATGTGAGATTGTTCCATTGATGCATTATATTTATAAGTAAATTATGCAGTAGGCAGTCAGAGATACTTCATGCCAGAGATATTTTTCACTGTGTAAATGTGCATTCATAACGTTGTCTATGTTTTTTGTTTTTCGTTCATCCATTTTGGCTGGTTCAAATGGCTCTGGCACTATGGGACTTAACGTCTATGGTCATCAGTCCCCTAGAACTTAGAAGTACTTAAACCTAACTAACCTAAGGACATCACACAACACCCAGTCATCACGAGGCAGAGAAAATCCCTGACCCCGCCGGGAATCGAACCCGGGGACCCGGGCGCGGGGTTCATCCATTTTCTTGTTCTATTATGCTAATAAAGTTTGCCTGGTAATTTTTATGTTTAAAGAGCTTGCGACCGTCTTGGAAGCTATATTGTGGTGTCACCGCTAGACACCACACTTGCTAGGTGGTAACTTAAATCGGCCGCGGTCCTGTAGTACATGTCGGACCCGCGTGTCGCCACTGTGTAATCGCAATCCTAGCGCCACCGCATGGCAGGTCACAAGACACGGACTAGACCTCGCCCCAGTTGTACGGACGACATAGCTTGCGACCAGACGTACGAAGCTTTCCTCTCATTTGCCGAGAGACAGATTGAATAGCCTTCAGCTAGGCCATAGCTACTACCTAGCAAGGCGCCATTTGTATCAGTGCTTATAGCGTACTAATATTCAAGAGAGATGTATTCCAACAAGAGAATAAAGATAAGTATATTATTCCAGCTACGTACTTTTCTTCTTATTCATTAATAAGTCTCATGTTCCAGTACTTCACGCCCGTCTGCGTTAGTTTAGCGTGCACCTAGCTACCTCATTGTGTCTCGGCTGTATGAGCGACACAACATATATAATTTGCCTACTTATTAACAGACAAACATACCGTTATTCTGTCTGACTAAATCGTTCCTGTCTGACACTCAGACCGTTAAATAGCATACTTGATAGTAACCAATATCTGCTGGCTGACTAAAATGAGGCATCACATATTAGTTGGTTGGATAAAAGCATATATCAACTTATCAGGAAACGAAGTAGCTGACGCAGTTGCGAAGAAAGCAAGTTTTGAATATAAAGGTGACCACAAACTAGTACCTCTGGGAAACTTTATCAATAAGGTAAACCATGGGACAAAGAGTCTTGTAGGCGACAAGGAAAGGAAACTAGGGCACACTTTGGTTCCGTGGGCGTAGCTGTTGACTAGAATTCTTAGTCATTGTCTCTCGCACGATTTGCAGTCACTATCAAATGGTTCAAATGGCTCTGAGCACTATGGGACTTAACTTCTGAGGTCATCAGTCCCCTAGAACTTAGAACTACTTAAACCTAACTAACCTAAGGACAACACACACATCCATTCCCAAGGTAGGATTCGAACCTGCGACCGTAGCGGTCACGCGGTTCCAGACTGAAGCGCCTAGAACCGCTCGGCCACCCATGACGGCCAGTCACTATCGATTCAAATTACACATACATCATATCAGCATCATACCGTCTCATACGTTCGATTGTGGTGAAGACGAACACTTAATGTCAGTTATTATAGGTTCCGCCATCTTACGCTTATTACGAGGAACTGCAGTAAACTTAAGACTGCGAAACCAGTAATAATTGATTCCAGTAACCTTAACACGGCAAGACCAATAATAACTGATTTTTAACAGCTGCTGCTTAAGATGGCTATCCAAACAAACTTACACTGATGGAAACAACCAAGACACCATAAAATAATTAATATAGAGAAGTGAAGGTTCTGGAATACATCTGTCTAGGCAACATATTTAAGTGATTAACATTTCAAGATTACAGGTTAGCGTAAATTAGAGCTTATCCATTGTAAATGTGAAATTCTGATTCATTAATAACCGTGTAACAGCCAGAATGTTGAATGCAAACATGCAAACGTACTTGCATTGTGCTGTACAGTTGCCGGGTATCAATTTATTGTATGGAGTTCCACGCCTGTTGCACTTGGTCGGCCAATACAGAGACGGTTAATACTCTTTGTGGATGATGCTGGAGCTGTCGTCCGATTATGTCTCATATATGTTAGATTTGAAACAGATCTGGTGATCGAGCAGGTCAAGGCAACATGTCGACACTCTGTAGAGCTTGTTGGGTTACAACAGTGGTATGTGGACGAGCGTTATCTTGTTGGAAAACACACCCTATTCATGAATGGCAACACAACAGGTAAAATCACCAGAATAACGTACAAATTTGCAGTCAAGGCGAGTACTATAACCACGATAGTGCTCCTGCTGTCATACGGAATCGCGCCCCAAACCATAACTCCATGTACAGGTCCAGTGAGTCTAGCACGCAGACAGGTTGATTGCAGGCCCTCGATTGGGATCCTTCTAACCAGCACAGGCTCATCACTCGCACCGAGGCAGAACCAGCTTTCATCAGAAACCTCAGCAGACCTCCACGCTGCCCTCGAGTGAGCTCTCGCTTGACATCACTGAAGATGCAAATGACGGTGGTTTGGGGTCAGTGGGGCGCATGGTACAGAGCGTCTGGTTCAGAGCTGTCCTTTAACTGACCTATTTGTAGTAGTTCTTTGATTCACTTTGGTGCCAACTGCTGCTCAAATTGCTGCTGCAAATGCAGTACGATGCGTCAGTGCCATACGCCGAACACTATGATCTTCCTATGAAATCTTTCTGCAATATCGAAGAAGGAACATCCGGTTTCCCGTAGCCCTATTACACGCCGTCATTCAAACTCAGTGAGGTGCTGATAATGGCGTCTTTGTATCCTTAAAGGCATTCTTTACCAACAGCAATTCACCACATGAGACATATTCACAGCTGCGATCATAGACAACCATCAGCTGTGAAATGGAATGATAACAATGAAACTTTGTGCCAGACCGGCACTCGAATCCGGATTTCCCGCTTATTGATAACGGTCTCCTTACCATTTGGCAATCCGAGCACGATTCACGGCGAGACCCAAACTTCCATATGTCGTCAACGACGTTCCTACAAACTATAGTCGTACATCCATTATGTTCAAATGGCTCTAAGCACTATGGGACTTAACATCTGAGGTCATCAGTCCCCTAGACTTAAAACTACTGAAACCTGACTGACCTAAGGACATCACACACATCCATGCCCGAGGCAGGATTCGAACCTGCGACCGTAGCAACAGCGCGGTACCGGACTGAAGCGCCTAGAACCGCTCGGAAACAGTGGCCGGCCATCCATTATGTATATTCCTGTACATGGGAGACATTTTACTTTAAAGTCGCTTCCCCGGTACTACAGTGCCTGTGTTATTCCGACCTACGATGCAAAGTTCCTTAAGAGGTACTTGTATGTCGTGCTCGGACGGCCATATGGTAAAGCAACCGCTAGCGACAAGCCGGAAATCAGGGTCGAGTCCTGGTCGGACACAAATTTTCACTGTCGTCATTCCATTATCCTGCTGATGGGTGTTAATATTTGCAACCGCGAATACATTTCATGTATTTTATAACGGCTGTAGTCGTCCATTGCAACGTAATTCAGAATAATACAGGCGCTGTAAAATCGTATCGTATCAACTCACCACGTCCAATCTCAAAGGTAACTATCGCTCACGGCCGTTACGGCGTGTACGAGGTGTGGCTAGAAAAAAACCGGACTAGTACTGGTGAAACAATAAAACGAATGCAATAAGGCTGAAAGTCGCGTGGCCTGTCACGTGACTCTCGCTCCGCCTACTGCTCGAGTTTCATCTGCCTCCTGCACTCAGTCTGCCCGTGGCGTCTGTTTTAAGTGGTTGACGTTTTGTCAGTGCGTCGGAAAATGTTGAGTGTACAGAAAGAACAGCGTGTTAACATCAAATTTTGTTTCAAACTAGGAAAATCTGCAAGTGAAACGTTTGTAATGTTACAACAAGTGTACGGCGATGATTGTTTATCGCGAACACAAGTGTTTGAGTGGTTTAAACGATTTAAAGATGGCCGCGAAGACACCAGTGATGACACTCGCACTGGCAGACCATTGTCAGCAAAAACTGATGCAAACATTGAAAAAATCGGTAAACTTGTTCGACACTTTCCTTGTCAACTCCTGTTAACTCAGACACTGCTCTGATTGTTAAACGGCGATCTTGTCGAACAAGTTTACCGATTTTTTCAATGTTTGCATCAGTTTTTGCTGACAATGGTCTGCCAGTGCGAGTGTCATCACTGGTGTCTTCGCGGCCATCTTTAAATCGTTTAAACCACTCAAACACTTGTGTTCGCGATAAACAATCATCGCCGTACACTTGTTGTAACATTACAAACGTTTCACTTGCAGACTTTCCTAGTTTGAAACAAAATTTGATGTTAACACGCTGTTCTTTCTGTACACTCAACATTTTCCGACGCACAGACAAAAGTCAACTACTTAAAACAGACGCCACGGGCAGACTGACGCCGCTTTCACACTATACGGTTTTGACCGTACGGCAAAAAGCCGTACGGCTGTAGGTGTGAAGAAATGTATGGCGCCTTTCACATTATACGGCGACGGCAAAATGCCGCTGCCGTGCCGTGCTGCAGCCGTGTCTTGCCACTACAACAGACGGTCGCCGTACGGCAAGTTCGACAACAGTGGCCTACGTGACTAAGTGCATGCTTTCACACTGGACGGTTTTGAGCCGTACGGCGTCGACTAGTTCGTTGTAGTGTCGTTTTATTCATTTGTGTTTATTCTTGTTTACTGAAAAGTGTAGAAGAATGGATGAAATTGATACTGAACTTTTGATAACCTTGGTGGAAGTAAGACCTGTTCTGTGGGACAAAACTCTAGATGCGTATAGAGATCGTATTGCTACAAAGAATGCTTGGCGGGAAGTTTGCGTAGCACTGAAGCAAGATTTTGATGAGATGGAAGACAAAGATAAAAATGCGTTTGGTAAGTATTTATTTAATATATTAATATTACATTTAATACGTTTTAAACAGTTTTTATTTAACGTTATAAATTTTATTCTAAAAGTAAATCGTTTGTTTATAAGTAAATTACTGCTACCAGTCACGTTTTTTTTGTTTTGTTTATATTTTGCACGACGCGTTTCGGGAAATAATTCCCATCCTTAAGTGCGTTTTTCTCTAAGTTTTCATCATGTGTGGTGTCTTTTTATGTGTCAGGTCTTGCATTCTGTTTTCTTTACTGTAATTTATAAGAGAAACACGCACAAGACCTCACAAATAAAAAAACACTACACATAATGAAAACTTAGAGAAAAAAACGCACTTGAAGATCGGAATTATTTCCCGAAACGCGTCGTACAAAATATAAACAAAACGATTAAAAACGTGAGTGGTAGCAGTAATTTATTTATAAAGAAAACTATTTACTATACAGTCGCAGGCTTTCACAAACAATCTACAAAAAGGAAAAGGCTTGTTAATTTATATCTTTGACATCTGCCATGACACGCTTCCAGCATTTGTCATAAAATATTTACAAAGAGTGTTCCTTATGGCGTTGGCTGTCAGTCCTCCTCTTATGTTGGCATCTTGGGCTAAGTCTTCCAAACCAGTGAAGGATGTGGTGTCTTCAATTATAAATCCATCTCTCTGACGTACAAAATTGTGTAAAACAATGCAAGCTTTAACCATTTTTACTGCAAAATCTGGATGAACATTTAAAGGTCGGTGAAACAACCGCCACTTATTGGTGAGGATGCCAAAAGCACATTCCACATACCTCCTTGCTCTGCACAAACGGTAATTAAATACACGTTTCTCAACTGTCAAGTTTGTTCCCCCAAAAGGCCGGAGCAAATGCGTGTGTAGGCCAAATGCTGCGTCTCCCACGAAGAAGTAGGGTACTTTTGGACCTTCCGTACCAGGCAGACATTGGACGTCTGGAAATTCCAGGGAATTACTTTCTATTGACTTCCATAAACTGGACCGTCTGAACACTGAAGAGTCACAGTCTTTGCCATAACTTCCTACGTCGACATAAATGAACCTGTAGTTGGAATCCGCTACAGCCATCAGAACCACAGAAAAGTATTCTTTGTAATTGAAGTACATTGATCCGCTATTAAATGGGGCAGTAAGACGGATATGTTTTCCATCCACCGCTCCTAAGCAGTGGGGGAAATTAGCAGTACGTTCAAATCCAGCCGCTATTGATTCCCATACCTCTTTGGTCGGTCTTTGTATACATTCTTCCCGCAGTGATGACCAAATTGCTGTGCATACATCATTAACCACTTTACTTGCTGTAGAAATCCCAATTCTGTACTGGAAATGTAAGTCAGTGAAGGAACAACCGCTTGCCAGATACCTGAACAAAACGAAAAAAAATCAGTGACATTTAGTTTGCAGTGGACATTTTTTGTTACAGTTTTGCTTTTTTCTATACAAAATTAAAATGTTTTCATACAGTTTTGTTTTCTTTTGATGTAGGTATAGAAGTAATACGGAGGTGGACCAATCTACGAGACTCCTTTGTGAAGTCAAACATAAAAATTCAAGCTGCGAAAAAAAGTGGCTCAGCAGCAAAGAAAATGAAAAAGTATGTATATTCTGATCAGCTGCAGTTTCTAAAAAAGCTGTATGATGCTCGAGAGACGGAGGACAGTTTTCAATCGGAACGCACCGCCAGACTGGAAGAAGATATAGAAACGCAGGGCTCCGTCGAAAATACTGAGAATGTTTCTGGGCCATTTGATACAGCACCCACACAACAAACATCCAAAAGCGAGTGCCATACAAACAGAAAACATAGAAAACCTGATGCAATCGAAATGAAAATATTACGAGCTCTGGAAGAAGACAAACCTTGCAGCAAAATGTCATTTTTACTTAGTCTGAAGCCTCATCTGGAAAAATTTGATGAACAGGATTATCTTCAGTTTCAGATGGGAGTCCTCAAAGTTATAGAAAATATATATGAAAGGAGAAATATATTGACAGCTCAACCTCCTCCATTTACCCATTACACACCTCCCATGCCCTATAATAATAGATTTCAAGCTTATTCTTATTCACCTATGGAAAATGCTGCTCCAATATCCTCTTACCATACGCATCAGATTCGTCCTCCTCCAGCTGCACCAAACCCAACTACTTTTCTCGAACAACCATTACAGACTTCTCAAGGTCGCAGTTCTTATCAACGAATTAATAAAGTGCCACCACCATACCCTTCGCCTTCCACAAGTAGCCATGAAGGCCCACCATCAACAACGCAGTTCTACAACGTTTTTGCAGAGAGCCTGTCGCCACAAAGTGACAGTACAGTCAGTCCTGCTACAAACTCTTTGGTTTCAACTGCTGATATTGATATTGACTTTTCTACTTCATAATCTGAGCGTAATAAAAATGTAAAACACAAATAAATAAGTAAATAAACAGAACTAGTTTTTATGTATTAAATTACCTTAACGTGATAGCCAGCATTTGAACAGGTTGGATGCAATTGCGGAATTGTGTGTTTTGTCGTTGTAACACATCCTTTAGTTTTCTATGTAATTCGTCAAACGAGGTAATAGACATTCGGAAATAGTTAAAGAATTTATTTCCGTCGTTCCTCAAATCTTCAAAGAGTGTATAAAATAAACCCACTTCGTCTCTTCTCTGGTTAATGGGGTGTACCCACAAAAGACGACCTTTTCTTTTGCGGCGACGATGAAGCAACCACAAAGCAACAACTCGTTTACGGTTCATCTTGATACACACATTAAGCAAACTGAATAGACACCAACAACTGGTCACGTCAAAAAGCCGTGTAATGTGAAAGCAACACAGGCACGGCTAAAACTCGTACGGCTTTTTGCCGTACGGTCAAAACCGTATAGTGTGAAAGCGGCCTGAGGGCAGGAGGCAGATGAAACTCGAGCAGTAGGCGGAGCGAGAGTCACGTGACAGGCCACGCGACTTTCAGCCTTATTGCATTCGTTTTATTGTTTCACCAGTACTAGTCCGGTTTTTTTCTAGCCACACCTCGTATTTGAAGCAAATCTAATTTTCATCATCCTACTAGCACCACTTCTGTGCAACTATTGCGAAATTTGAATAGACATCATCTTTCAGATGTAGGAACATGCGTACCATCTTCCGTATATGACGCACAACTCCTTGTTGGTTTTACGATTTTTTTTCCTGTCGGTGCATTTTCTTCCCCTCTATATCCCGGAAGGACTTGTCATCAGATAGTCATTAAGAATATTAGCCGTCTACAGCATGTGTTACCAACCTCATTACCTGTCCTGTTACAGTGAAAAGACGTAACCTTGAAAGAGACTTACAAAGCAATGATTTTAATGTGGAAAGCTGACTGTTATCGTATTTGCTATATTTTTGTTCTAATTCTCGAGCCACTTCAACTATGTATTTACCTATTAAGTATCAACCTGTAATATTTCTTCCATGTCTGTTATTTTTGTAGTTGGCTGAATGTGGAGCACTCGGAAGAAGAAAACAAAAAGAAGTATCTATACACGAGGCAGGTATAAATGACAATGTTAAATAAGTGATTCAACTGTCATATTATTTGACCCATAACTACAAAAGTAACGATAATACGAAAGAGAAACTAAAACTATTTGAGTTTGAAACTGTTTCGAGAATTGCACCTCGAAATGATGACACAGCCACAGAGCAGACCGTATAGTGCTGATACACTGTGTACGTGCGCCAAGGCCGTGGCTTCTGCTGAGTAATTGCGAGACCGAGATAGGGGCCCCTTCGGCCGCCGCTGTACCACGAGTGACGCCGGCTGACCACGAGCCGCGCTCTCCTTTCACTTGCCGTGACGTCACCAGCCGTGCTACGTCACGCCACACCGTGACGCGGCTGTTCGCTCCGGAACAAACTATGACTTCACCCAGTTCACCAAGAGCGAGTTACGGTTTCACCATGTACTGCAAGAACATTGCGCAGAATCTCCGTTGATTCATCGAGAATGCGGGACAGCGGCAGGTCAGAAATATACCAAAGAAAAATCACGGAACAGCCGTATCTTTTCAGAAGTTGTTTTGTATAGTCGACCAGTTCCGGCATCTCATTAATGCCCTCTTCAGGCCCGTGCATGTTAAAAACAACGAGTACACATATAGCGTGTATCAAGCTATACCACAGCTGACATTACAGAAAATGAAGCGTAATAATAAAAGTCCTTAAAATCTATAAATGCAGTACGCAGCGGTAACAAGAGTACCTGTAGACACAAAGGACAACAAAGCGGAATATGTACATATACTGGCTAGCATCGAAACTATTTTGATGTCGCAGAGTTACAACAGAATAAGCCAAACATTACAAAAAACAGACAATATACAAAATCAGAATCACAGAGGAATAAAAGTTTTCTAGTTTTTTCCCCTTTTCCCCTTGGTTAACATGACATTTGGGGTCATTGTTTGTTTCACCCAAGTATTTGCCTGCCTATTAATTGAGAACACCAAGCTATATCTTTGTATTTTTTGATTTGGTGTGTAACATTATGCCCTCGAGGTATTCTACGAGCATTCCACGCAAGTTCTTTACTTACCATTATTCACTTAGTAATTTGTCTACCGTTGGGTTTTGCCTCTGGTTGTGTTTTTTGATATTGAGACAACTAATTCTGATTATCAGCAGTGGTGATAACATTTAGGCGACAGATATGCAAACCACTATGTACTCCATAAGTTGTGTCGCGACGTTTTAATTTGAATGATACGTTTTCGTAAGAAATTGGGTCATTTCACTTATAAGAATTATGGATGTCTTATATAAAAAATGAAAAAGGAGAAAAAGAAAATAAAAAAGGGGAAAAACTACTTTTTTGGTTTTTGTAACGTTTGATATGTTCCATCATAATTCTGTGATGTCAACATAGTTCCGATGCTAATCAGTATGAGCCGCGCGGGGTAGCCTCGCGGTCTTAGGCGTCTTGTCACGGTCCGCGCTGCTCCCACCCGTCGGAGGTTCGAGTCCTCCCCCTGGCATAGGTGTGTGTGTAATCCTTAGCCTAAGTTAGTTTAAGTAGTGCGTAAGCTTAGGGATCGATGACCTTAGCAATTTGGTCCCATAAGTCCTTACCACAAATTTCCAATTTTCCAATTTAACCAGTATGTGTATATATTCTGCTTTGTTGTGCTTTTTACGCGAAGGTATTCTTCCTAACGCTGCATATTGCATTTTGTAGGTTTTAAGGACTTCTATTATTACGCTTCATTTTCTGTAATGTCGACGGTGGTATACCTTGATATACACTACAAGTATACTCGTTGTTTTTAACATGCACGGGCTTGTGATGGCCGAAAGTGGTCGTCCAAATAAAAAAAAGTTTCTGAAAACAGTTTTTCTTTCGTAAATTCCGCAGAATGGTTGTCGAGACAAAGACAGACTAACCCACTTCCGGCTCTCTCAACGGCTTGTTTTTTCCGCTAGCGGACTATGCCTTCTTTCATTGACTAACTTCAGAATTTCATCACATACATTATATACAAGTTGCAGTGCTTTAAATAGAAGACAAATAATACGTTCTTCCTGTACAAAAAAGCAGGGATGGATGAAAACGGGAAGACGTAGCACCTAACAGAACTTTTCTTTTTCACTGCCAAATATATCTGAACAAATTAACGCATTCAACCGATAAAACAGCCTTTTCATTTTCCTAAGCGCAATGACATATCGAGTACTGTACGCCCATAATCCAGTTTAGATTTCTCTCAGACACCTTTGTTTCACCATCACTTGCAAGGTCCGAATTCAGAAACACACACCACTGATCATGAATATTTTAGTTTCAAATACAGAAAAACATTATCAAAACTTCACTGACACTTACGGTTTTCATTTATTAACTGCCATTTGGTGTAAATGTTATGCAGCCAGAATCAAATCATGAAAGTGGTATATCTAATGGTTAAAACAATTTTGCTTAAGCAAACACTGATCAAATAATGACTGCCAACAGATCGTAATATAATATCATGACAATAGGCAACAGATAAAAGTCTCTCAGATGATTAAGGAATAAATGTAAAGAACAGCACAAATACTATAATGTTACTTATTGATCGAGATACAACTCCCACGAAAAGAATATGCGACTTAAGCTACCCTGTGACGTTGAAAAGTTTTGAGTATGTGACGCCTATAGTGTGTGGGTGACAAGTATCCGTGATACAAGAGCATTTTTACTTCGGACGTTGGGTATCACTTGCCGTATGCCCGGTCCAAAAACCACGGTCATCTGTAGGAAGCAGGTTGCGGTTTATAGTATTGGTGGCATTGTTGTTAAGTAGAAGCTGCTACTCAGTAGAGCGTGTTTGGTTTCATCAGAGAAAAGAAAATTGCTGCTATGACGCTCCTATAGGTCAGTAGTTTCTGAACAGTCGAGGGGCAGGAGTGTGACTAAAATAAATGAATGGAATAATTAAAACTTGAAGTTTGTGATCATGAAGATGGACACAATTTACGAATGTGACTATTCCACCAAATCGCACTATCTAAGTACAAGTCTTATAGTCAACCCAAAGAATGAATCTGGTTGTACGCACTCAAGGATGATCAGGAGATGTGCAATAAAAGGTCAGTTATTATTCTATATATTTTTGGATCCTTCAAACGACCAAGTAGATTGTGCCTGTTACCACACAGAGAGTACAGGAAACATCAGTTACCAGGAATTGCCGCCGAATATGACGAAGCATTTTCGCTGCTTCCCAGCACACCTAAATAGCCGGTGCTGAAGGCATCGCTTCGAGTTATATTCTGACGCAGCGCTACTAGATTTCGTCAAATCTGCTATCTTGACGACACTGTGATATTCGGCTCGTGCATAAGTTCGTAACATTTCTCCGTAGGTTCAATAAACACAACGGATACATGTAACAGAGACTTTAATCAGCAATAACATATTCTCCTTCATTATTTACAACAATTGGCCAACGCTAGGATAACTTTTCGCTTCCGCGGTTTTGAGGCTAAGAACACGTTGAACCATATTCGGAGCGCATTTTCATCCGGAAAGGAAATTTCTTGAAGGTTGTTATAGAGAGCGAAAAAGGTGGAAATCTGAGGACGCAAAATCAGGTAAATAACGTGGGTATGAAATGACCTCCCAACGCAACGCCTGTACAGTATTTTTTGCCAGTCTAGCAGAATGCGGGCGGGCGTTATCGTGGAGCAGTATCACTTTACGCAGTCTTCTTCGCCGTTGTTCATGGATTATGCCTACTAAACGTCTCAGATGTTGACAATAAATGGTTCAAAATGGTTCAAATGGCTCTGAGCACTATGGGACTTAACATCTGAGGTCATCAGTCCCCTAGAACTTAGAACTACTTAAACCTAACTATCCTAAGGACACCACACACATCCATGCCCGAGGCAGGATTCCAACCTGCGACCCTAGCGGTCTCGCGGTTCCAGACTGAAGCGCCTAGAACCGCTCGGCCACTGCGACCGGCTGGCAATAAATGTCAGCGGTGATGGCTACACCTTGGAGAAGCAATTCGTAGAACACCATACCGTCGCTGTTCCACCAGATGCACATATGGCCACCCGCTGATTTTTGTGATTTTGGCACAGAGCATGCGGTACCCAAACACCTGATTTTTGAACCTCCCATATTGCAAAAAATGGTTCAAATGGCTCTGGGCACTATGGGACTTAACTGCTGAGATCATCAGTCTCCTAGAACTTAGAACTACTTAAACCTAACTAACCTAAGGACAACACACACATCCATGCCCGAGGCAGGATTCGAACCTGCGACCGTAGCGGTCGCGCGGCTCCGGACTGTAGCGCCTAGAACCGCTCGGCCACTCCGGCCGGCCCCCTATTGCACTTCGCATGATGATGGAATGATCGCAGATCATCACATATACCAGTTCTCGAGTACACTAACGTGGATCATTGTGGAGTGAATCGTTTGAACGATCTTCATCAAACTAAGAAGGTCTTCCTGAACATGGAGAGTCACAAATGTCAGAATGATCCTCCTTAAAACGGTAAAATCATTTTCTTTCCTCGCTCCGTGGCATTGTCCCCGCACAAGGAGCAAATTGTTGGCTGCCTCCGCTGCTGTCATACTTCTATGGAACTCCAACAGGAGAATGTTCCGGAAAAGTTCAGATTTCTACACTTGGCACTCCATTTTCTAGCGTCCACAGCTCCACTCACTACCTCCAAATGTTGAAATGATAATTGTAAACTCAGATAACAATAGTGAAAGACAAATAAAAATGACAGTCGATAAATTATTCTATAGTAACCGAAATACCGACATACAAAACAAAAACGCTACGAATCTATACACAAACATAATAAAAATCGCATGATAATCCAGTTGAGGCCTCACCAGTGATCGGTATAGGTCGAGCATTATGGTGAGGTGTGTGCCACAAACAAGAACTACAGGCCAATGTACTGAGAACGTTATCACTTGTTCTGACCACGAAATCAAATGTGTTATGTGTGAATACCACGTGAGCTATGAATCCCAGATTAGTCACGAAGATATTGCGGTCGAGATTACTGATGTCGTAAGGTCTCCGACCTTCATGTAAAGAGTACGATTGTGTACACGTTTTCAAATAAACATCACTGGTCATGACATACAAGGTGATATTCCTGGCCTATTTTTTGTTAACCAGATATCAAGTAATAAGGCAGCACGACCTAGTCTATGGCGGATGCCTGTGAAGAGGTGACCGCTGAAGAGAAATATACATCTTCTACATACTGTAATAATTTAAATGTTGGTGTCAAATAAACTTCATTACCTCCGTCGTCAGGCCACGAGTGGCCTACCGGGGCCATCCGACCGCCGTGTCATCCTCGGTGGAGGATGCGGATAGGAGTGGCATGCCCGCATCTCGTGGTCGTGCGGTAGCGTTCTCGCTTCCCACGCCCGGGTTCCCTGGTTCGATTCCCGGCGGGGTCAGGGATTTTCTCTGCCTCGTGATGGCTGGGTGTTGTGTGCTGTCCTTAGGTTGGTTAGGTTTAAGTAGTTCTAAGTTCTAGGGGACTTATGACCACAGCAGTTGAGTCCCATAGTGCTCAGAGCCATTTGAACCATTTTTTTGGAGTGGCATGGGGTCAACACACCACTCTCCCGGTCGTAAGATGATATTCTTGACCGAAGCCGCTACTATTCGGTCGAGTAGCTCCTCAATTGGCATCACGAGGCTGAGTGCACCCCGAAAAATGGTAACAGCGCATGGAGGCCTGGATGGTCACCCATCCAAGCGCAGACCACGCCCGACAACGCTTAACTTTGGTGATCTCACGGGAACCGGTGTAGCCACTGCGGCAAGGCCGTTGCCCAAACTTCATTACCTACAAGAAAAAATTTACCGCTGTCTGATCACGTTGTCTTGTTACATAGGCAAAAGTTTCTGTCACAGTTGTAAGTAGCCTTCATCAAGGCGACGTACGTTCTCTGAGGTGAAAAAATTCATGGGATACATCCTAATATCGTGTCGGACCTCCTGTTGCCAGGTGTAGTGCAGCAGTATGATGTGGCATGGAAGACGCTGGAAGTCTCCTGTAGAAATACTGACCCGTGACGTCTCTATAGCCGTCCATAATCGAGAGAGTGTTGCCATTGCAGAATTTTGTGCACGAACTGACCTCTCGGTTACATTCCATAAATGTTTGATGGGAGGCATGTCTTGGATCTGGGTGGCCAAAGCATCCTCTCCAATTGTCCATTCTCATACCAATGGCGAACATTTGTGGTCCGCTGACATGCCCATTGTCACCCGTAAAAATTCCATCGTTGAATGGCTGCAATGGCCTCCAAGTAGCCTAATGTAACCATTTTCAGTCAACGATCGCTTCAGTTGGGCCAGAGGACGCATTCCAATTCCATGTAAACACAGCCCCCAGCATCATGGAGCCACCACCAACTTGCACAATGCCTTGCTGACAACGTGGATCCATGGCTTCGTGGAGTCTGCATCACATTCGAATTCTACCACCAGTTCCTACCACCTGAAATCGGGACTCATCTGACCAAGCCAGGAGAGGCGCTGCAGGCGACTTCATGCTGTTAGCAAAGTCACTCGCGTCGATCGCCTTCTGCCATAACCCAGTAACGCGAATCTCCCGCACTGACCACACGGATACGTTCGCCGTACGTCTCACATCGATTTCCACGGTTATTTCACGCAGTGTTGCTTGTCTCATTGCACTGACAACTCTACACAGACGCTGCTGTTCTCGGTCGTTAAGTGAAGACCTTCAGCCACTGCGTTGTCCGTGCTGAGGGGTAATGCCTGAAATCTGGTGTTTTCGGTACGCTCTTGATACTGTAAAACTCGGAATACTAAATTCCCTAACGATTTCCAGAACCGAATGTCCCATGCGTCTAGCTCCAACTATCATTCCGCGTTCAAATGTCTGCAAACTCCCGTCGTGAGACCATATCACGTGTACCACCCGAGTGCAAATGACAGATCCCCCAATGCACCGCACTGTTATATGTTGTGTACCTGATACATGACTTTTGCCACTCCAGTGCAAATGTCAAGTTGTTTTATAGCCCAACTTTTGTAAGTTACCTACTTCAATGTGGTCCATTAAATACGCACTTCAAGTTTCGTATGTGTGAACACCGTAGGAGGATAAGCTCCGTAGTGTGAATATTCTGATAGTGAATCTCACTGCATGTCGTTGCTTCACAGTTGAGGTAACTCGGCGCGGGGACGAGCGTCAGGTAGACTGCGCATGCGCTGAGAGGAACGACCTTCAGTCGCGGTTCGGTTGCCGCCACGCCAGCTTTGCGGAACAGGATATGCACAGCCATTCCAAGGAATCTAGCCGCAAGTAGCTTTCCGTCCTAACGAGACACACCGCGAGCACTAGACCTGTGTTAAAGTGGAACCTTATAACAATGTCTTACCTGTCCGATTAGAGCGTTAGGTCAACTAACGCAAGGGTAAGATAACCTTCACGGTTATCACTGCCACACTATGTTTAAAGAAGAGACTAAATGGGATGCTCTTAACTTTATAGAATGTTCGTCCGTGTCTATGAAAGTTTTACAGACGGCCTGAAAACCGTTAGTCCATTAGGACTTTATGGGACTGCAACTCGAAGTAATAAACTGAGGTCATACTTCCTACGCCACCTGTTTTGCATTTGTAAATAAGTCTCACACGGAAAAAGTATTTGATAATGTTATCAATTTCCTAGTTCCCTTATAGGATATAGGTTCCAACTTTTATGAAAAACACTGTCTTTTTCTTTCTACCCCTTTTCTGTGCCATCACCAGTGGGTTTTGTTTATTGAAAACTGTAAAAAGTGAACATATTTTAGGTTATAACTGATATAACAAAACGAGGCCTAAAAAAGTTTCGTTCGTTTCTTCTTACCGTGATTTAACATTATGTAGTTTTGCAGGACTATTTGTATTGTGTCCTGCACTGATAGATTGTCATCTGCAGACCAAACGATGTAAATGTGAATTTCATGGGCGAGTTAACACATCCCTTGATTTAAAAAAAAAAGTGATTTTTACATGGGAAAATGTTTTGCATATACATTTATTATTACTCACGTTTTGTTGCGAATGATCCTTCTTCTTTTCCGTCCTGAGGACACTTAACACAAATATTAATGTACGTTGCGTAATTTCATTTTTATAAACGCCTTTTCACTTCCTAGTTCACATGGATGTCAAATCTCTGCACAGAAGAACCATCGCAAATGATAGGTCGATTAAACAGTGGGGATATTTGAGTCTTTAGGTGCAACAATAACATACGAAATACAGCCTGACAAGTCCTGACAAATTATCCACTTCTACTGCAGATCAAGTCGATAACAGCCCCAGTTGCTGGCGGCACATTCTCGAGTACAAGGGGACAGTTATAGTCTCCAAAACAGTCACTGAAAATTCAGTCACGATGTAGGGGTATTACGAAAGACTGAAACGATTTAACTAATGTACCATAGCTTCGTTTTTTGACAAAATGTCAAATTTTGCAGTCGTAGAAAGAAAGCCATACAACGAGACGACAAAAGTCATGGGATAACACCTAATATCGTGTCGGACCTCCTTTTCTCCGGCATAGTGCAGCAACTGGACGTGGCGTGTACTCAGCACGTCGTTTGAAGACCCCTGTAGGTTCAGTTAGGCTAGAAGACTCAGTTCATTTCCATGTAAACACAGCCCACACCATTATGGAGCCGCCACTAGCTTGCACAGTGTCTTATTGACACTTCTTTCAGTTTATAAGAGCTGATGGTAGAGTTCGAGTGTGGCGCAGACCCCACGAAGCGATGGACCTCATGTCGTACTATTAGCAAAGGCACTAGCGCCGATTGTCTGCTGCCATAGCCCATTAACGCCAAATTCCTCCGCACTGTCCTAACGGATACGACCCACCTTGATATCAGCCGTTATTTCGCGCACTGCTGCTTGTCGGTCGGCACTGACAACCCTCCGCAAACGCCGCTGCTCTCGGTCGTTAAGTGAAGGCCGTCGGCCACTGCGTTGTCTGTGGTGAGAGATAATACTTGAACTGTGGTATTCTTAGCACACTTTTGACAATGTTGATCCCGGAAAATTGAATTCCCTAACGATTACCGAAATGGAATGTTCCATGCGT
Organism: Schistocerca nitens; assembly: GCF_023898315.1. NCBI lineage: Eukaryota > Metazoa > Arthropoda > Insecta > Orthoptera > Acrididae > Schistocerca > Schistocerca nitens. Next base: position 476,564,311 of record NC_064614.1, on the reverse strand, counting down.
CTAACTCCAACTAACATTCCGTGTGCAGAGTCTCTTAATTCCCGTCGTGCGGCTATGTAATCACATCGGAAACCGTTTCACATGAAACGCCAGAGTACAAATGAAAGCTCCGCCAATGCATTGCGCTTTCATACCTTGTCTACGTGACACTACCGCCATCTTTAAAAGTGCATATTTCTGTTCCATGAGTTGTCACCTCAGTGTAAAGTTATTTTTACAAGTGTTCATTACATTCCACTTGCAGACTCGACAGTTATCGAATTCGTATTTAAGATTAGCTCACACTGTATCACTCTGTTCGAAGTCACTGTTGACGTGAGTATGCGGATCTGGTAAGTCTATAATTTTTTGTGCGATAGGGTCTACAGCAGCGATGAATTTTTTTGGTTCAAAATGGTTCAAATGGCTCTGAGCACTATGGGACTCAACTGCTGAGGTCATAAGTCCCCTAGAACTTAGAACTACTTAAACCTAACTAACCTAAGGACATCACACACATCCATGCCCGAGGCAGGATTCGAACCTGCGACCGTAGCGGTCGCGCGGTTCCAGACTGTAGCGCCAGAACCGCTCGGCCACCAGCGCCGGCTACGAATTTTTTTAATGATTTCGTGAAGCCTTCAGCTACCATCTGGTAAATCTGTTTGTAAAAGTGAAACAACCGCTGATTCCACACAACAACAAAACAGTCGCATGGGGTGCTGTCAGTTGGCAGTGGAAGCCGTCTCTAGGACTTCCGATCACTCCCGCAGCCTAACCGATGCCTCTGTTCCTCACTGTCGTGTTTACGAATTCATGAACGTTAGGCGATAGTGTGGAACATCATCGTATTGGTAGATCTTAGCCACGCTTTCTGACCCAAGCTATAGGCTTAAAATTCCGAGATCGTGCAGAATACATTAAAACCAATGAAAATGGTGCACAATAGTGCTGAGAAATTCTTAGCTCCAAATTCGCATATTGCGTCAGTTCACTCTGCCAGTCATGTAAGTCATATTCTCACAGAACCTTCTGCGTCCATATGCCTTTGCGTTTTCTAGGATATTCAGAGTGACTTATTTGGTCTTTGGGCTTCAAAGCTCGTAGGAAATGACAGAGGTAATGATTTCCCTTAGATCTTCCAAACAGTCGGTTGATGAATAGTCACCACTCTGCTTTCTCTGTACATCGACTTCAATAGGCTACTGGAGGAATGCACTCAGCTGCTCCACATATCACTGTCGACTATCTGTTTGTTTCCGCCCGGCTAGCCGCGCGGTCTAACGCGCTGCTTCCCGAGCGGGAAGGCGTGCCGGTTCCCAGCACGAATCCACTCGGCGGATTAGTGTCGAGGTCCGGTGTGCCGGCCAGCCTGTGGATGGTTTATAAGGTGGTTTTCCATCTACCTTAGCGAATGCGGGCTGGTTCCCCTTATTCCGCCTCAGTTACACTGTGTCGGCGACTGCTGCGCAGTCCGCATCTCGTGGTCGTGCGGTAGCGTTCTCGCTTCCCACGCCCGGGTTCCCGGGTTCGATTCCCGGCGGGGTCAGGGATTTTCTCTGCCTCGTGATGACTGGGTGTCGTGTGCTGTCCTTAGGTTAGTTAGGTTTAAGTAGTTCTAAGTTCTAGGGGACTGATGACCATAGATGTTAAGTCCCATAGTGCTCAGAGCCATTTGAACCATTTGAACTGCTGCGCAAACACCGTTTCCACCTACGCGTACGCCATCATTGTTCCAACACACAAACATTTGGGGTTACACTTGTCTGGTATGAGACGTTCCCAGGGGGGTCCACTGGGGCCCAAACCGCACAATAATCCTGGGTTTGGTGTGGGGCGGCGGTGGAGTGTGTGGACTGCTATGGCCTGTTGTGGGGTTGTGAACCAGTGAGGGCTACGGTGGGACGAAGCCTCTCCTTCATTTCTAGGTCCCCGGTTCAATACATAAACCCATACATACATAGGGCCTACATCTGTTTCTTTCCACTTAGAGCCGGCCGCGGTGGTCTAGCGGTTCTGGCGCTGCAGTCCGGAACCGCGGGACTGCTGCGGTCGCAGGTTCGAATCCTGCCTCGGGCTTGGGTGTGTGTGATGTCCTTAGGTTAGTTAGGTTTAAGTAGTTCTAAGTTCTAGGGGTCTTATGACCTAAGATGTTGAGTCCCATAGTGCTCAGAGCCATTTCCACTTAGAGAGACGTTCGGCAGCTGTGAGCTACACGTACCACCACCACTTAGCTTCCCGTCAGTGTGCTTTTTGGAAACCTCATGCTGAAGTATCATTCCAGTGTTGAAAGACTGATGTGAATGAAACTGAAGTGCTATATGACCTTTCTGAAGCTATTTAACGACACTCATAGAAGAACTACTGAGGTTGTCATTAACATTAGGTCGTGACCTCCTTTCACAATTTTCTATGCACCAAACATGCACAAAAATACTCCAGGTCAGTAGAGAGGTAGCATTGAAATAGCACATTAATAAACATATTTTTTTTAATTGTCTAATTTGGGAAGGTCGTAAAGGAACGAGTCCGTAACATTTGGTCTGGTAAGAGCATGATTTGAGTTCCATTGTATAAATCCGAGTTCTGTTTGGTATGATATGGTCTGGTTCTCCCTTCCCAGGTACTTGCTATTGTTCCAGGCTATCATGTGGTGTTCAAGTTTGCGCAAGACGTTTGCTCAGCGGCAACCTCTCACTTTTCACAACGTTTGCTGAAATACTCAAAAGTGCGGTTGGTGATATTACGAGATGATTAAAGGAGGAGGACCGCACAGAATCTGTCCTTCAAAAGTAGTAGCCAAGGAAGCCGAACAAGCCGGCCGTTGTGGCCGGGCGGTTCTAGGCGCTTCAGTCCGGAGCCGCGCTGCTGCTACGGTCGCAGGTTCGAATCCTGCTTTGGGCATGGATGTGTGTGATGTCCTTAGGTTAGTTAGGTTTAAGTAGCTCTAAGTCTAGGGGACTGATGACCTGAGATGTTAAGTCCCATAGTGCTCAGAGCCATTTGAACCATTTATTTGAGGCCAAATAATAAAAAAAAATAATAATAAATGAAGCACATTCGTCGATTAAATGTACTTAAAAGTGCAAGAATATTTCAAGAAACTAATCTGTCTAGAAGATTATCAGAGAAGAAATTTACAAAGATATAACGGCAAGAAAAAGGCATTAAAGAGCATAACTGGAACGAGGTTAAAGTCTCCATTTCGCAAGAGACTACGTTAGCAGAAATCCGAGTGGTGGAATGATGTTGTATTCGCTGATGAGAGCAAACTTCAACTTATTTTCAAGGTACAGAAGGGCTATGGTATGGCGGAAGCCAAATGACAAGCTTCAAGTTAAACATTTGCAGCCTATAAAACAGGAAGGGCACACTCTTTTGATATGGTGCTGTATTTCGTCGTCTGGTGTGGAAGAGATTACTTCCATTGACAAGTAGTGACGCCTCAACATCCTGAAGCAGGAGTCGTACAGGAAGCGGAAAAGTTTGGGATGGAATACCTATTCTAATTTTTTCAACACATAACATAATACAATGTAAAAGAACAACTCCTTAATAACTGTCCCAAAGCAGCTCAGACATCACCTCAGTCGACAGATCTCAGCCCCATAGAAAATTTGTAGGGTGATTTCAATAGAAGTGCCAGAAAAAATTCAATCAACTCGAAACAAGATATGAAAAACAGTTGAAGGAAGAATAGGAAGTAACTGGGCTTCAGTATACCACAATATCGTATCGTTGGGAAAACGCAAGAGCGTTTGAAAGCAATTACAGTGCAGAAGGGATATTCCATGAAGCATTGAATTCAAATATATTTTTCTCTTGAAGAACAATTATGCTATGACTAAATATTAAGGACGCTATAGCGTTATGCTGAAAAATATTACTTAAGGAAATATTTTCTTATTATGTTACTTTAAAAATTACATGCCACAGTTTACATTGTTTAAGGGAATGAATTTTAATTGATTCAGACTTCATTTTTATGGTTCCGTACCTCAGTTGGCAAAAACGGAATTCTTATAGGATCCATTTATTGTCCGTCCGTCTGTCTTTCTATCTATCTGTCTGTGCGACTGTCGAAAACCCTTTTTCTCAGACACGGCTGGATGTTTCAAGTTGAAATTTATGCCACAAACACCTACGGTCCCTTGGTGTTGTAAAAAATTCAAGCTTCCAAGTTAATGTAATTAAAAGGTACGGCCATTTATGTCATATGTTTTGATACTCGCAAAAGACTCTTCAAGACCAACAGTGTATTTCCCTTTAGTCTAGAATCGTGAAATTTGGAAAGAAGCAAGATTTCACCTCTTTAGTCTAGAATTGTGAAATTGGGAAAGAAGCAAGTTTTCACAGTACAAGTAAAGGAAAAAATCCTAAAACTGTTAATCTGTAACAGTGTCACACGAAACAAATTTTGTTTTGTCCTCTGGTATCCGACTGTCTGTTTTTCTACCTGTCTGTTAAGACCCTTGTCTCTCAGGAGTTGAAATTTATGTCACGTATTGAGGTCCAATGTTTCTTGGCAGCGTAATAAATGTAGGTTTCTACGTCAATGCAATCAAAAGATGCTGCCATATATGTTAGTATTTTGACACTTGCAAACTCACATCAAAATCTATAGGGTATCTCCCTTTGGCCAAGAATCGTGAAATTTGGCAGTAAGAAAGATTTCATAGCATAAGTAAAGCAAATAATCCACAAATTGTTAATTTGTCATTATGTCACAGGAATCAATTTTTTTTTTTTTTTTTTTTTTTTTTGCATTTGTTATCTGATCGTCTGTTTATCTGTTAGTCTGTCTGTTAAGACCCTTTTTTCTCAGGAACTCGTACATGTACCAAGTTGAAATTTAGGTGACATACTAAGATCTATAGTCCCTTGACAGTGTAGTGAATATAAGCTTCTAAGACAGTGCAATCAAAAGATACGCCTATTTACGTCATACTTTTGTTACTCGCAAACTCACTCACCAAAACCTATAGGGTACGTGCCGTTGACCTGGAAACATGAAATTTAACAAGAAGCAAGGTTTCACAGTGCAAGCAAAGAAAAAAATTCAAAAACTGTTAATTCATATTTACATATTTGTTTTGTCATTTGTAATACGACTCCAAATTAAAAATTAAAAATTCTCGAAAGTCTTGGAATACCCGAGGCCGATAACATCAACACAGTGAATAGTGCAATTTTTTGTCCTGGTGGCCAGCGGTAGTAAGTGCCACACTTCTTTTTTGGACTGCTGCAAAGACAGTCCAGTCCTCTGTAGTCTCGAGGCGGCACAGTTACCATCTAAAGCGGGTGTCAAGGAAGAATTTGTCAGTAACGATTTAGAGCAAGAACGGAAAATCAAAATCATGATGGTGAGACACGGGGTTGAACCCTCGCCCTCCCGAATGTGTTAACCACTTCGCCATCTCCCTCCATACAGTAACCATTCTGGGCTCTAAATGAGCTGTTTTTCCGTACGCCGTCAACATAAAATCAGCACATTCATCGGGAACTTAACATTCTAAGTTACTGTGCGGCCTGTCCGCTAAGTGCATTGCGTGTTTATAAGGAATAACAGACTTTCGAGACGAAGTAATAAGCCGGTTTTATTTTTAAACTGACCAACTCACTTACAATTAAGTGCACACTCTGCTCATGAGGGAAACTCATTTCTATTGTTCCATCATCATTTCGGCATTTGCTCCTCTCCACGCAATATCTGCAATGTATCATACATGGTACTCAACGAGTACATCAATACAAAGGCAGGTGAGCAGGACACGGAGTTGTTGATGAAGAAAAGCGCCTACAGCACACTCCCGTCCAGTGCGCAGCTCGCGTAAAGCCCGCTGCGGCGCATCAAAGCATCCGCCGAGGGCGTGGTCGGAGTGCAGGCGGCGTGTTTGTGGCTGCGACACTTCCGCCAGCAGTGAACTCGTGTCCGCCGGCGCCCCGGCAGGCGGGTCTGAAGCGGCCCTCGCACGCGCCATGTTATCGCATCAAAAACCTGTGCCCATATATTGCGCAAACCTTCGAGCCAAGAACGTTAAAATTTTTGCGCAACATTCATGCCCAGGACGCATCACTTGCAACTCTGGCATTATAGCGGCACTCGACAATGTGGATGTGTGTTGCTACTGAGCTGTTTGCCTTGCGGGAGATAAAAAAATGGCTCTGAGCACTATGGGACTCAACTGCTGAGGTCATTAGTCCCCTAGAACTTAGAACTAGTTAAACGTAACTAACCTAAGGACATCACAAACATCCATGCCCGAGGCAGGATTCGAACCTGCGACCGTAGCGGTCTTGCGGTTCCAGTTGCGGGAGATAGATCGAAATTATGTAGAACGGGCAAAACAAGTCCTACAAGCTTTCTGTGAACATTTTAATGGCCCAATGGATCTTCCAAAGCAGTACAGACACCTAAACAACAACAACTAAATACATATTACACAAACGAACTGCATAATTTATCGTCTACATATGCTGCTTTCTATGTACGTCTTCTCTGTTAACTACTGCTGCAAACCAAATAAAGCAATTGTGCTGACTGAAAGTCTACATGATCTAATGTGTGTAGTGTGACAACTCTCGTGAGAAAAATAAACTTCTATGCGTACTTGGACAGCTGACCTTTTTTGCCAGTTCTGTCTACTGCTAAAAGTAAACGTAACCATTTCTGCTTCCCTTCACGACACCATGACCTTTAGTTTCCTCTGCTGTTATGGACAATGAGTTACCTGGTGTTTCCGGACTGTAGTTTAGCTAAATGGTTTATGGCGCACACTGCACTGTCACCAGATCCCCCTAACTCCCCCTCCCTCTATGACTTTAGTGATGATGTCAGCATGAATTGTTCCCAGATTTGTCCCCCTCCCACTTTCTCATCTCTCGGGCACAAGGCCAATTTACTGTATGTATAAAATGGCAGGAAATTCAAAAAATTAGCGGAAAATTAAAAACAGCCAGCGTTTTCCCTCGCTCCTATAATGTCACTGTGGAAAAGAATATTTGTCTTAAGGGTAAATAGGTGTGAAATTCAAAACCTGAGATGGGCAATTATCCTATTGATTGACAACCCACGATGGCAGCAGTAGGTCAATTGTGCTATTTATAGAATTCAACATGGCGGACCCTGAGGTTTTGATGCAACCCGCATGGTTGTCAGATTTCCTTGGCTTTTCCCATCCCTAATATGTAAGAATCCAAAATCGCTAACCTGGGCATACTGGTGTAGTCTACATGTTTGTGAATCCCAGACTGCGATGAAAGATGACCACATGCTTTTCCTCCCATCTCCCTAATGTCAGAATTCAAGATAGTGGAACTTGGTATATTGGTGAAGTTTGCATAGTTGTCAGATCACTTACGCTAAGTGTAGAAACCAAGGTTGCAGGCCTTGAGATACTGGTGCAGTCCATATGGTTGCTGTGTCATTTGTGCTAGGTACAGAATCTAGTTCTAAGTTTAAATGGTGGGAAATTCAAAGAGTCCAGTTCAAAATGCCATCCAAACAGTTTTCTCTACGTTTCTGACATCGCAGCTTAAATAAACACCTCCACCACAGTTACCCCAAAAATCCACAAGTCCTATATTTAAAATGGTGGGAAATTCAAAAAAATGTGCCCATTTTCAGTTTAAAATGGTGATAAATTCAAAACATCCATTTACCGCAAGTTTAAAATGATGGAAAGCCCTCTCGATGTCAAAAATAGACGCTTATCCCAACTTTATCGCTCGCAATACCAACATATTTTCGATAAAGTATTGACTAATATCAACAACAGACTTTTCGAAGAGGTACTGATGTGTGACTTCATTGAAAAAAGTTTATATCTTCTCAGAATTTTAAAATGTGTAGTGCCTGACTAGATTACACTATTTTCAATGGCGGTCACCCGACTGGTATGCTGACAAGAGAGGTGCCTCCAACTGCAGTGTTCTTACCAGTAAAAGATCACCCAGCGTCCACCGGTAATGGTTCCAATAACCTGGCCAAACCTGTCGCCATGACAACAACCAAGGATTTACAGAATAGGTCCTTTCCAAGACGACCCTTTAGAACAACTCAATCAGCGTCGACTGATTTTCACCAATCACATCACTTTTATTATTTGACCTATGTCAAAAACACGACTGTGATATTTTATGGATACAAGAAACCTGCCGTTGTACGATCGACTGCCAACCAAGAACTGATGGCATAAAATTAGTTATATAGAGACCTCACGCAAGTATGAAAGTGCATTACTCTGCAAACCAGTCCCAGTGACAAAATCTGCTCGTCTAACAGATGATGACGACATCGAAATCCTAACTTTGGAACTCGGCAAGAGCACTGTAGCTTCTGTCTACAAATACCCTACCAATATGTTTGATTTACGGCCCATAAGAGACAATCACAATCAAAAAACCAGTCATTACCGGCGCTACCGACAGCCACCACACTGATAGCGCATGTAGTGCATGTAACAACGATGGACTTGAAGTTGAGCTGTGGGCAGAGTAGCAGCAACTAAGACTCATCCATGACACAAAGTAAACAAGTACATTTTATTGTTGTCGATGGAAGAAGAGTTACAATCTGATACCCCTTTTTTTCGGCTGATACATGTGCCAAATATTAAAGAAGGGGATTCTCCAAGCAATACCTTCGACACAACACAGACCAGTTATGTGAACCACCCAAAAAGTTTTACAACCTCAAACCATACACTTCAGACGCAGATTCAACTTTAAAAAGGCCAAGTGGGATGTCCATTAAAATGGTTGAAGACGAAGTGTTAGAAACAGATGCCATACCAAACAACTATGATGCATTCATAACGCTCAACTGCTTAAAACTGCGTGTGAGAGCATCCCAAAGGGGCTGCAGAACAGACTAAATACCAGGTTTACGAGGTGGCAATGGACAGTTATAGGCCGATTACTGTCGCAGCTTTGAGAAAGGACCATTCTCAGACGTAACGACGGAGTTGAGTGAGACACTAATGCAGAGGTAGGTTCCACTCGTAGAGCTGATTGGTGCAAGTTGATGACAGACCTCGACTTTACTTACAACAGCAAGAATGCCTTGTCTACATTTAAAAAAATATATATATCAACGACTCTCACGAAACTGTACGATTTAGCAATGTCTTTGCAAACGAAATCTCCCACCAACTTCTGCTTAACGGGAAGTGCAGCAGAAAGCGTGTTTGAAAGTTATTGAAAGGTAACACGCGATGTTGTTGTTGTTGTGGTCTTCAGTCCAGAGACTGGTTTGATGCAGCTCTCCATGCTACTCTATCCTGTGCAACCTTCTTCGTCTCCTAGTACTTACTGCAACCTACATCCTTCTGAATCCGCTTGGTGTATTCATCTCTCGGTCTCCCTCTACGATTTTTACCCTCCACGCTGCCCTCCAATACTAAATTGGTGATCCCTTGATGCCTCAGAACATGTCCTACCAACCTATCCCTTCTTCTAGTCAAGGTGTGCCACAAGTTTCTCTTCTCTCCAATTCTATTCAATATCTCCTCATTAGTTATGTGATCTACCCATCTAATCTTCAGCATTCTTTTGTAGCACCACATTTCGAAAGCTTCTATTCTCTTCTTGTCGAAACTATTTATCGTCCACTTCTCACTTCCATACATGGCTACACTCCACACAAATAATTTCAGAAACGACTTCCTGACTCTTAAATCTATAATCGATGTTAACAAACTTCTCTTCTTCAGAAACGTTTTCCTTGCCATTGCCAGTCTACGTTTTATAACCTCTCTACTTCGACCATCATTAGTTATTTTGATCCCCAAATAGCAAAACACATTTACTACTTTAAGTGTCTCATTTCCTAATCTAATTCCCTCAGCATCACCCGACTTAATTCGACTACATTCCATTATCCTCGTTTTGCTTTTGTTGATGTTAATTTTATATCCTCCTTCCAAGACACTGTCCATTCCGTTCAACTGCCCTTCCAAGTCCTTTGCTGTCTCTGACAGAATTACAATGTCATCGGCGAAATTCAAAGTTTGTATTTCTTCTCCATGGATTTTAACACCTACTCCGAATTTTTCTTTTGTTTCCTTTACTGCTTGCTCAATATGCAGATTGAATAACATCGGGGAGAGGCTACAACCCTGTCTCACTCCCTTCCCAACCACTACTTCCCTTTCATGTCCCTCGACTCTTATAACTGCCACCTGGTTTCTGTACAAATTGTAAATAGACTTTCGCTCCCTGTATTTTACCCCTGCCACCTTCGGCATTTGAAAGAGAGTATTCCAGTCAACATTGTCAAAAGCTTTCTCTAAGTCTACAAATGCTAGAAACGTAGGCTTGCCTTTCCTTAATCTAGCTTCTAAGATAAGTCGTAGGGTCAGTATTGCCTCACGTGTCCCAACATTTCTACGGAATCCAAACAGATCTTCGCCGAGGTCGGCTTCTACTAGTTTTTCCATTCGTCTGTAAAGAATTCGTGTTCGTATTTTGCAGCCGTGGCTTATTAAACTGATAGTTCGGTAATTTTCACATCTGTCAACGCCTGCTTTCTTTGGGATTGGAATTATTATATTCTTCTTGAAGTCTGAGGGTATTTCGCCTGTCTCGTACATCTTGCTCACCAGATGGTAGAGTTTTGTCAGGACTGGCTCTCCCAAGGCTGTCAGCAGTTCTAATGGAATGTTGTCTACTCCAGGGGCCTTGTTTCGACTCAGGTCTTTCAGTGCGCTGTCAAACTCTTCACGCAGTATCATATCTCCCATTTCATCTCCACCTACATCCTCTTCCATTTCCATAATATTGTCCTCAAGTACATCACCCTTGTACAGACCCTCTATATACTCCTCCCACCTTTCTGCTTTCTCTTCTTTGCTTAGAACTGGGTTTCCATCTGAGCGTCTATCTTACCTCTAGTGAGATATGCCTCTACATCCTTACATTTGTCCACTATATATAAAATCAGAAACTGACAGCATCAGCCGCCCTATCACAACAGAAGAAAACATTCATGGTCTACGAGTTCTGAAAGGTGGCAAAGTTGTTAGCATAGACAGTGTACATGTATAATTGCTATAACACCTTGGCAAAAGAGGTGCTGACTGGTTCTGCCAAAGCTCAACAACAGCCTGAAAACTTTCAGCATTCCAGATCTCTGGAGACAAACCAATGTTGTCGGTCTGATCGAGCTCGCAAAATCACCAGACAACCCAAAAAACTGTCGCCGGCCGCTGGTGGCCGAGCGGTTCTGGCGCTACAGTCTGGAACCGCGCGACCGCTACGGTCGCAGGTTCGAATCCTGCCTCGGGCATGGATGTGTGTGTTGTCCTTAGGTTAGTTAGGTTTAAGTAGTTCTAAGTTCTAGGGGACTTATGACCTCAACAGTTGAGTCCCATAGTGCTCAGAGCCATTTGAACCATTTTTTGAACCAAAAAACTGTCGGCCAATATCTTTACTCTGCCATTCATTAAAGCTATTTGAACAAATTATTTTAGCCTGGCTCACCCCATTCATAGAAGATAAACTCATTAAAGAACAAGCCAGCTTCCGACCTGGGCAGGTACTGAATCTTACCTAGCGTATCCACGATGGCTTCGATAAAAGTCTTGCCACTGGTATTGCCTTTGTTGGCCTGAGTGCCGCTTACTACACCGTAAACATCGTGAAACTTTTACCAAAGATGTAGAAGAAAAAATTTGGAAATTTTTGGTAAATTCCTATGGGACCAAACTGCTGAGGTCATCGCTCCCTACGCTCCCTAGGCTTACACACTGCTTAATCTAACGTAAACTACATACACTAAGGACAACACAAACACCCATGCCCGAGGGAGGACACGAACCTCCGATGGGAGGGCGGGGGGGGGGAAGCCGCGCGAACCTTGACAAGGCGCTCAAGACCGTGCGGCTACCCCGCGCGGTCGGTGTAGAACACAACCAAATATTACGGCTTTATGAAGATCACTGGAGAAATGCTCAGTAGCAGAAGATTCTATATTGGTTTTCGAAGCACCAAAAGTCGACGGCGCAAGACAGAAAATTGTCTTTCCCAAGGAAGTGTTCTTGCTTCCACACTATTAAACTTGTACAGAAATGACCAATCATGTAACAAGGATTGCATATGATTTATTTATGCCTAATATCTGGTCTTCTCTATCCAGCATGACACATTTGAAGGCGTTGAAAGACAACTTTCGTCTGCTTTTGACATGGGAAAGTCTTACGAGGCCAACAGCCTAAAGCCAAATCCAAGCAAAGCAGTAGCCAACGCTTTCCATCTCCGCAACAAATATAGTTAATTACAGGTTAAAAGTCTCGTGACTGGGAGCTCCTCTCAATCATAGCTCTACCCCTAAATACCTTGGACGTATTCTTGATAGGAGGCTGACATTCGAGGAACATTATGACAGTGTCAGAATGAAGGTCGCAGCACGGAACTATATCTTTAAAAAACTCAAAGGCACAGGTTGGGAGCAATCCCACTTGTACTCCGGACATTGGCCCCAGCCTTTGCTACTCGACATGAGAATATGTTTCACCTGTGTGGTACGGGAAAATTCCCAATTCATCGCTACTTCGGAGATTCTGTGTCCCATCGTTCGTGCGCCGACTGTAACACCACTTTCAAACTCACTTAAATCTTGATAACCTGACATTGTAGCAGCACTAACCGATCTAACAACTGAGCCAGACACTTTTTGTCTTATATGGGTGTTGCTGACCGCAGCGCCGTATTCTGCCTGTTTACATATCTCTGTCTTGGAATACGCATGCCTTGTAAGTAGGCTGTTTATGTTTTCTTATTGGCAACGTTACATAGCGCTCTGTATGAAAATCACTGGGTGTGCTGTGTGCAGTCTGTGGCTAGTTTGCATTGTTGCCTGCCATTGTAGTGTTGGGCAGCGGCAGCTGGATGTGAACAGCGCGTAGCGTTGCGCAGTTGGAGGTGAGCCGCCAGCAGTGGTGGATGTGGGGAGAGAAATGGCAGAGTTTTGTTATTTGTAAGAATGGATGTTATGAACTCCTATATATATTATGACTTTTGATGACTATTAAGGTAAATACATTGTTTGTTCTCTATTAAAATCTTTCATTTGCTAACTATGCCTATCAGTAGTTAGTGCCTTCCGTAGTTTGAATCTTTTATTTAGCTGGCAGTAGTGGCGCTTGCTGTATTGCAGTAGTTCGAGTAACCAAGATTTTTGTGAGGTAAGCGATTTGTGAAACGCATAGGTTAATGTTAGTCAGGGCCATTTTTTTGTAGGGATTTTTGAAAGTCAGATTGCGTTGCGCTAAAAATATTGTGTCAGTTTAAGCACAGTCGTATATAAATTTTTAAAAAGGGAACGTTTCATATGTCGAATATGACTTTCAAAAATCCCTACAAAAAAATGGCCCTGACTAACACTAACCTATGCGTTTCACAAATCGCTTACCTCACAAAAATCTTGGTTACTCGAACTACTGCAATACAGCAAGCGCCACTACTGCCAGCTAAATAAAAGATTCAAACTACGGAAGGCACTAACTACTGATAGGCATAGTTAGCAAATGAAAGATTTTGATAGAGAACAAACAATGTATTTACCTTAATAGTCATCAAAAGTCATAATATATATAGGAGTTCATAACATCCATTCTTACAAATAACAAAACTCCGCCATTTCTCTCCCCACATCCACCACTGCTGGCGGCTCACCTCCAACTGCGCAACGCTACGCGCTGTTCACATCCAGCTGCCGCTGCCCAACACTAAAATGGCAGACAACAATGCAAACTAGCCACAGACTGCACACAGCACAGCCAGTGATTTTCATACAGAGCGCTATGTAACGTTGCCAATAAGAAAACATAAACAGCCTACTTACAGCCTATACCACTTTCTTTGCCGTTTCAGTGTAAATAGAATTAAGTTTGCTTTAGTTACTGGAAAAGTTTTAGCTCGACTGTATTGAAACTTTGCCGGCTAGAATTTTTAGAACGGAACTGAAAGTAGTACATACCTTTTGTACTGCCTCTTCAGGATTCTTTCTAACTATTATTAGTCACAATACAGTCTTGAAAGCCGGCCGAAGTGGCCGTGCGGTTAAAGGCGCTGCAGTCTGGAACCGCAAGACCGCTACGGTCGCAGGTTCGAATCCTGCCTCGGGCATGGATGTTTGTGATGTCCTTAGGTTAGTTAGGTTTAACTAGTTCTAAGTTCTAGGGGACTAATGACCTCAGCAGTTGAGTCCCATAGTGCTCAGAGCCATTTGAACCAACCAGTCTTGAAACTTGGTACAGCTGTATTATAGCATGAATGTAATCGAGTGCTGTAATTTGAACTTCCTATTGAAAGTACAAATGATAGTTAATCTACCATTAATATGGACGTTTTCGTTCCAAATTTGTTTTTTTTTGTAAATAACATTAAAAATAATAGACGTCACATATGGAAATTTTTTACATGCAACTAAGGTTACTCATGAATTTTCATCTTTCTGAGTGTAATATTTGGCGCCTTCTATTTTTCGTTAAACGCCAGTTATGATCAAAATATTGCTCTTTTTAAGTTAAAACTTGAAACTTTTAATTGTGACATATAAATATATGCATATTCTGTACAGCTTTTTGCTTTGTAGTCTTATTATTCAGCGCTACTTATCTTTTTCTTAAGATCGTACAGTTACCTTCTGAGACCTTACAATGTTAACAGTAATATTCTGAAGCATACATTGACGAAGTTTCGAAAAGTTTAATTTTTAATTTCATGCTTAGTTTATGGTACTATCCTTCGTATGTTAAGCACAGGCGCATTATGATGACGTGGCGTTGTTAGTAGTGAACTGGGGTAAGTTCTGGCACACACACTCCCCTCTGTACCTCTTACAATGACACAGTGCTTATTTTGCCTAAGTGGCAGAGTATCGCTTTTGATTAATGAAACTTCTGCCTTGTTACATAGCAGATGAATGGTGACCAATATCACAGGTTTGCCATGTAGGAAGGCATGCAGATTCATGGGAAACCATGAGCACTGGGCATCTCATGGAAACACCAGAGCAGCCAGGGATGCTGTTTGATATTAGAAGGCAAAATCTCGTCCCACGTGGCTGAAAATGGTTGATGGAAACGACCTCTGTTTGTGGAAGGACACAGCCACATTATAGATTTGAGAACGATTGTCTTACATGTCAGTAAGATAAAATCTTGAGTAGGTAAGACTGAAAAAAATCTTAGGGTGTGGTCTGAAACTCATAGATGCTATTGTCCTCTTGCGTGCAGTATACAGAGGGAGTCTGTAGCATTCTAAAACGATCCTATTCGAAACATTTTAATTCTTTAGTCAAGGAATATTTAACTAGTAGAATACAGTTTGTTATAACATTCGACTACATTCGACCTCTTCACTGTAGTATAATTTCTGATTACCAGATAGGCATACACTTGATCCTGCAGCTATCAGCGCATCTGCCACCGTTAGTAATTTACAATATCAAACGTAACAGAGGCTAAAGTAGGAGACAGTCATCATAAACCTACCTAATGTTACGCCAACGTATATAGTTCCTGAGGAAACTTTGTCAGCTAGATGTACTATAGGAAGAGTAAATGGAAATCAGAAATCATGGCAGCACACATACAGACTCCCTGATGCAGAGTGTGATATGCCGGAGCAGTACGCAAAACTGTTTCTTGACAGGTACCCTGATACACTGAAGCAGGGCACACCGAATTGTTTCCAGACTTTGAGCTTCCACTATCTCCAACCTTTGTCCCACTAGCACAGCGTACTACACAAATGAGTGCAAAATTAATCTCTGCAGTGTCACTCATGTTGTCAGAAGACTGTCACCATATCAAGATTTTAATGTAGTGTTTATTTTTTTAAATCAGCGATTTACCGACATGAAAGTAGTGCTCTCGGGTTGATATCAGTTATGTTAGAATTCAAAAGAAACAACTCCGATGTTCAGTTCTCAAATGCTGACAGTGTTACTTGATTTACAGTTCACAAACATTCCATAGCTGATGCATCCAACATAGCTGTCAGATTTCCCTTCTCCCACTGTGTGTTCCCTGACGTCACAGTGAAAGTAATTTACATGTGCTAAGTATAAAATCCAATATGCTCATTCATCATACTAGATTCTCCACAGCTGTACTAGTCAATTTGCTACAATTTTTGCTGCAACATGGGGTATCCTGTCACAATTCCACTGTAAAATGGGTCAATTCGCTACAATTTTAGCTCTAACATTTAATATTTTGTTATAACGTTGGTGTAACGAGGGGTAATTAGTAACAATTTTTGTTGTTACATGGCTTCGTTTCTTACAAAGTTTTGCTGTAACATGGAGCAATACACATGGATGGAAAAAAAATCGCAACATCACAAAATAATTAATGTATAATAATGAACTTTCGGGAATACACTTGTATAGGTAGCACATTTAAGTGGTTAACATTGCAAGATCACAGGTTAATGTAAGCACAAGATAAGCCATTGCAAATGTGGAATGCTGGTACATTAATAACCAGTGTAACAGCCTGCATGTTGAATACAATCATCATAACATGCATGCATTGAGTTGTACAAGTGCAGGATATCGGTGGGATGAAGTTCCATACCGTTGCTCTTGGCTCAATGAATACAGGGACGGTTAATGCTGCCAGTGGATGACGCTGAAGTTGTCGTCCGATGATGATCCATATGTGCTCGACTGGAGACAGATCTGGTGATCGAGCGAACCGAGGCAACATATCGACACTCTGTAGAACATGTTGAGTTACAGCAGTAGTATGTAGGCGAGCGTTATCCAGTTGGAAAACAGCGCCTGGAATACTGTTCATGAACGGCAGCACAACAGGTCAAATCACCAGACTGACATAAAAATATGCAGTCAGAGTGTATGGGATAACCTCGAAAGGACTTTTCCTGCCATTCTCCAAGTACAGGTACAACAATTGTTGATGTGTTCTTGACTTGACTTTGTCTCTCATGGAGGTGACCGTGGACGATTTACCAAAAAGATACCTTTTAAAGGCACCACATACATTTGGAAGTGTTTGTTAGTTGGTCTCCTCTTCCTACCAGGAAGGTGAGTGTTATTAAGCACTTCAGTGCAGAACAGGCAGGGGGGGGGGGGAGGAGGAGATGGAACCTCTTGATTACCACCCATCTGACGCTACGTTGTCCCACTATACCATTCAAGTACAGCACTGTACTATATCATCCAACTAATGCAGTATACTATCACTCTCAGGTGTCGCGTCTGGGTACAGTGGCGTACCACATTGTCTAGCTAAAGTACTGTTCGCTCCTGTCCAAGTACAGTGTCATAATGTACCATATGGCTAGTGCACTGTACTGTCATACACAGGTATTGCATCAAGGTACAGTGCAATAGCATACCATCCTGTAATGTGCTGTATTATATGGTTCATAACGGTGGTGCTTGCAAGTGTCAGCCAGATGTAAAAAGGGTGGGGGAAATTCCTGTGGTACAGCTGGGCTATTTTGAATTTTCTGTGAATTTTTGAATTGCTGCCCATTTTACACGTAAGGTAATTGCCGTATTTCGGAGAGCTGGTGAAGGGGGAAAATCTGGGAACAGTGCATGATGTCATAGGAGGAGAAGGAATTCTGGTAACAATACAGATTGTCTTTATTTTCCGCCAGTTACACTGCATGTGTGATACGTGTGAGTCAGTGTAAGACATACGTTTGCGAAAAATTCCTGAACACATTCATAATGGTAATCATTTTTTCTAGAGTCCTGTCACACTGGCCATTCCTTGTGTGTACAGGAAACAGAACCATCAACATGGCTTGACACTCCAGAACGTGTCTATTAATGACATGGGGGAAACGTTAGAAACTGCATCAAATTTAATTAACTGACTATGTGATTGTAAACTTATATTGACGCACAAATTTGGAACAGTACACAGTGTGTAAATTTTGTTACCTGTTGAAGAATGGTACATTGTGTCAGACTGTTCTCTACAAGAGTTGTTGCTGCTTTATGGGGTTTTTGCACTGTTGAGCCGAACGTAACAGTCTTCCAATGCTTTTGTACCAGGAGAAAAACGTCTTTGATATTTTGTATCATGTTCTGTACCTTGTACATTCGTAGATACTTATTTCAGTTAACTAACAAACGTTGTACTTAATGTCTATGGGAGAGGGAGAAATGCTGACAGCAAGAGTAAAATAAATCTTTTGAACTTTCCCTTCGTTAGCCTAGCACCTTTCCATCACAAGATATGTGCTGTACAGTACTGCCTTAGTTCTAAGAATTTTGTCACACGCTTAACAAATGCTCACAATGTTCGAACTTTCGAGTTACTGTGTCATTGTCGGTGTGTCAGTATTTCTTCATATTCAGACCGTTGTGGGCTTCAGCAGAGATCTCGAAACTCCCTTTTGACTACGCACATTGCAGCGATACTTCGCATTTCTGTTGAAAAGTAAAGGTTGGCAATAAGTTCCTACTGTCACTGAACGAGAAGGAAATTACGGTGTCAACGTGTCATATCAATCGTTAATTGGTTTATAGTTATCCATCAAGCCCCTCTAAAAGTGAATGTTTCTGTTACTTACTTTATACATATCACAAATCGTTGGGATGAGGTGTCTCAGGTTTGCCCGGCCAGACTAGTAGACAGTTTACTGGCGATACATACTGTGTAACAACGGCATTTGGGAAAGGAGCAACAGCTTCAGCGTGCCCGCGGCATGAGAATCGTAAGACACAGAATACCGTCTAAGATATATGAGAATAATGGCATGTAATAATGTTCACCACCAAACAGACCGTTAGTCTCAGAGCAAGAACTTATTCTTCGACAGTCAGAGTTGTCATGCAATTATTAAGCAAGCGGTAGCGGATAAAATACAGCTGCTCACTAAAACTGATGAGGGGCATGAATCCAGTGTCCGGTTGGGGTTCTGTGAGGGCCGGTGGGGTGGGTGGGGAGGGAGAGTTTCTTCTCTCTCCTTATATCAGTGAATACTATACTGCTTTAACAGAAAGTCCAGACGTTGCGATTCAGAACAAAATATAGCATTCGAGAAACAACTATAATACCATGACACTATTAGAACCTTGATGATGTCATAATTCACAAAATATAAAATCGAAGTTTCCATCCACAGTTATCAGTATTTCACCAAGCATGAGGAAATGAAAGCCCTAACACTTCTGTGGATGGTCTGTTTTAGCGTTGTTTCTCAGTGTGTTGATGAACCGCTAATAAGCAAACCAGTGGTGCATGTGCTGCAGTCAGTCAAGTATCCACGATTCCTCCAGAATCTGTTGCCAAAGAAACTGAAGGATATTTCTTTGACAACGTGTATGTAAAATGAACGGTCCGTCGAAGGGCAGTTGGTGAATTGGAGGCTGTGGGAGGGGGAGGGGGGAGAAAGGGGAGGGAGAATTGGTGTTATTGAGGTCATGATCCGTTCAGAGAACAAAGTAGCTGGAAAAGTTAGGAACTACGAATATTTAAATGACTACTCGAATATTATAGACCATGTTTAACACAGAATAATTTTCATTTGCTAGCCCATATGAAAACCGCCAGACCGCGTACGCGTACGGAAAACACTCCAACTGTCGACAGCATTCACAGTTATCAGTATTTAACCAAGCATGAGGAAATGAAAACCCTAACACTTCTGTGGATGGTCTGTTTTAGCGTTGTTTCTCAGGTAAAGTGTGTTGATGAATCACTAATAAACAACCCAGTGGTGCAACTGTTGCAGTGGTTACGCAAAACAGGCAAACCCCAGGAAGTTTAGTAAAGCAAAATAGTAGGAATTCTACTCCCACCGTTTTCACTAAGAAATAAATAAAATAAAGATTGACTTCCCGCTGGACGTAGGCGGCAATGTCTAAAATAAACAGCATTCTCCCATTTATATGTTCGCATAGTGATAGTTCACAGCTGCTAACTTAAATACTGATCATGGTGAATGTGCATTTCGATTTTATAGCGTGTAAATTTTGATGTTGTCAAAGATTTGATAATCTGTCTTGCTATTATAGTTTTTAAATCAATTGCCTGAAACATATATTTCCAAAATTTTTCGTCACGTGATTTCTAAATGCTATATTTTCTACATTAGAACTTCTTGAAAGAGATGTACAAAGCACTTCGCTTAGCCATGTATTATTATTATTATTATTATTTTAAATAATTATTATTTTATTGTTATAATTCTAATCATAGCTATATGTGGCACATTAAAACGGGGGGCTGGGGGTGATGGCAAGTTAAATATGGGAGTGGTGGGGTGGGAGGGTGGCACACTGTAACATACTGTAGCCCGCCCCCCCCGCCTCCCCAATCTCTCCCCCTCACCCCCTCCCCAGAAAAAGTGAACTGTGGATCGATAGCAGCAGTACTGTTATTTACCCACTAAGATTCCAAGACGCTTCATCACTAGGTTATTTATCGTTCGTTAATTTTTTAAAGACCAGATTTATAGTCAAAACATGCAAATAATGAAGGAACAAGGCCCTCAGGTCTGATACATTTGAGCATAGAATCATAACAGAACTGGCAATACAGCATCCGTTTTCGCTAACTGTAAAATGTGTTGTCCCTATATTAGCATTATTTTAAACATCAATTGTAAAAAAAGTCCATTATTTCATTAATTTACTGTCAACTGCACCGTTTCCATCCCTTAACGGACACCCCTCAGCTTTCAAAACGTCACGCATTTGTGGTTTTCTCCTCCAACTCCTGTGTACAGTAGCCGCATGCTTCTACCTGATTTAATGTATTACAAATTGTCCACTGAACTACTACGTGAGGGGTCCCTGCCAAGTGTTTACCATACGAGTAAACTGCTACTTCCTCCGTTGTTTGCGGGGTTAGGGAAAGATGGCGGAAAATCCTCTCAGATGGCCGGCAGAAACCGCCTCAGGAAGTGACGTGCAGCTGTTCCTGCCGTGTAACTGCCCGCATCACTACAGCGAACGGCGAGTGCCTGTGTCCACTCATTAGAAATTCCCGCAGTGAAAGGTGAGACACGCACTTCAGAATGCTCAGTGATTCGCTTCTCGGGAGACAGGCTGGGTCCACTGTCTTTCAACCTCTTTGATGCACTTCGTTTCTTCCTGTTTCTCACGCAGACGACACTCGTCATGGCGAGTGTTGGAAAGAATTGCCAAGAGATTAAAGAACGCCAGAATCAATGGATGGTGCAGTGACAGAAGTTCCGGGTTCGTGGAAAAATTGAAAAAACTTGTGAAATACGCTCAAGCTACAAATTTATAAAAGCAAAAGGAGACAGGACGAGTAGTTCTGACCAGACTGGCTCAGTGTTTTAACTAGACGCCAGATTTTTGTGTAAGTGGTTCAGTGTTAATAAGCAGGAATGCGTTTAACAGAGTGAATGACTATGAGAAATGCAATGACAGAATTATTCTTCTCAGAACTGAAATTCATTGTCAAGCTCTAGTGTTCAATATTTCACAACTATATCACAAGCTACTAATGACAATACAAACGACGTAAGTAAGGAAGTTGTGAACTAACACAATGTGTGAAGGGATGTGGAAATTTAGCCGGCCCCTGTGACCGATCGGTTCTAGGCGCTTCAGTCTGGAACCGCGCGACCGCTACGGTCGCAGTTTCGAATCCTGCCTCGGGCATGGATGTGTGTAATGCCCTTAGGTTAGTTAGGTTTAAGTAGTTCTAAGTTCTAGGGGACTGATGACCCCAGATGTTATTAAGTCCCATAGTGATCACAGCCATTTGAACCATGTGGAAGTTTATAGTTTTAAGAGAATGTATCGCAATAGTTTTTTTCTTCTTTTCCTCATTCTTATGGTTAGTGTGCGGGGACGATACTTCCTCTGCAATTCTGTCTTCTTGATTTGGTGGTGCAGTAGTCCTTTCTTTGTGGCATTTATAAATTGGTCACGAGATCTTCCACTTGCTCATTTTCCTTCAGCTTCTCCCACAATGATATTGGTGCACCAGTTAGAGTGCTGCAGAAGATGACCTGTGAACCTATGTTGTGCTTCATTTCTTCTTTCAGAAAAGCTTTTGTTTACCTTCTTTCTTTCTAAATCCCATTCTTAAATCATTGCTCTGCGCACTCTCAATAATTGCAATGCGAAATTACCGGCTTCTCCCGTCACCGGAAATCTCACCATTCAGAAAACCGCACTGTTACTGAAGGTCGGTATGTGTCTTACGATTTGAAAACAGCCGGTAATGGCCGTCATCTGTAACATTGTACTGAATTTGTTGTGACTGCACCAGAAAATAAATTATTTTAAAAACATGTAGTTACTGGCATTTATTTTCAAGAATCTCTTTTTTTGCCATCCAGACAGTCCACGGTATTCGTAGTGCTTGCCCCCAGAACCACATTTCAAAAGCTTCCAAATTACTTATTTAATTTTTCCTCGTTGGCCATGTCTCTGAGCAGTATTTTGCTTCCTTCCACACAAAGAATTTTATAAACTGTCTCTTTACTTCTGTTGATGCTGAAAGAAAAAAAGACAGCATTCCTAGATAATATGGCAGAAGCAAAGAATCAAAACGAGAGAGGAAATTCTAGAGTTCTGTGAAAGGTTTCAACTGGTTATAGTTGACTCATTCTTCGAAAATTTAAAGGAAGAGAGGTACACTTGGTGAACTCTAGAAGACAGAAAGAAATCCTATGACACCAGACACTGAATAGCGATGCATACTTAAATGCAGATATTGGAATATTGGTTTGAATAATAATCCAGTAATTGCGAAGAAAAGCTACCATCCAAAAAGGTACACAAAACAAGACAGAATAAAGAGATAATAAATTAAGAAAGAATAACTACAAGACGAAAAAATTCTGAGTCAGTGAAAAATAGGTAAGGAAAAATATCGAAAGTAATTCTTATAAAATCAGTGGAACAGAGAAACAAAAAAAGGAAAAAACAAGGTTATTTGTAGAACTATACAGTCCTATCGATGAAATAATAAAATTCAAGACTTCAAAGGATGCAATTATAAAATAAAAATCATGAAGGAAACAGATGGAAACTGGCACTAAAAAATAACGGTTTTTAGAACGTGTTGATAAATTCAGAACAGAACTGAAAAAAAATATTTAAACAGTCCGTTTGGAGTACAGCACGGCATAAAAGCGACATGTGTAATGTAGGTAAACTGAAAAAAGTCTGAAACTGAAGCATTAGAAAGGAGATGAAGATTTTGTAAAACTAAAAACTGAAGCAGGAACAGCTTACTGGGACACACGAAAGCTACAGCATCTGGTAACTGACACTGAGAGGGTAATATTTACAGAGTTGGAGTACGTCATCAGAGAAGGTGAGATATTAATCAGAAGAAGTAGAGGGAATGGAGCCTTAGCCTTTCTCTCAATTTTTCCCTTCTTCTGCTCCCTTCATCGCTGAAACAGATCACTCTGAAAACATTAGGAGATATGCTTCCAACTTACCTCTTTTTATGAAGAAAAACGACATATTTGTTTTTTAGGGAACAGTCTTTAACTGCTTTGCTGTGTTTCCTCTTGCTTTGTTTTGCTAGTTGTTTTGCTAGTCTTCCCAGATTCACGTGACTGTTACGCCAAGAACACACTGCGTGCTTAATTAATACCAACAACTCAAAGGCGCGTCGAAAATCTACATCTTAAGTTGGCCTGTCGTTCGCCGATGTATATACATGTAGCACAGCCAGTTTTCAGTAACCTGCTTTGCTTCTCATTTATGTGAAACGATTGATACAAATAAATTACTTTGAGTGAAATCAGGACGCTCTCTGTGTTAGTTTGCTATATGTCTCCATTGTTTCGTCGGTCTTGCACCCCTTTGATTATTAATTAACACAATGCCTCAACATCTTTTATTGCATGTATCTAAATTTTGATGCCTTGCATCTTGTTTCCATTACCCTTGCCGTCCATAATTTGTTCCTTTGCGGTCCCCGGGAACAAGATTCACACTGAAGTACTTGCGTGTTCTACTGAACTGTACAATGTGGTTAGTGGCATGAATGAGTGAATATTTCGTTTACACTGTTGCTGCAGGAAGTTCCTCAGAACAAGCTGTGTTTCTCGGTTTTCCCTGCGCTCCTCACTTTACTGTGACAAGAAGCAATTTTTTTGGCGGAATGCGTCTGGAATTAAGGTTTCCTCTCTTGGCGCCACATCCTTTACGAGTCACTCCAATGACTGAGAGAGCTCAGTCACCTATGACACTCGAACTGGCCAGTCGGACGGTTTCTTGTATCGACAGAACGCAAAATTCTAGCCTCCGTTTCCCACTGATGGAATAAGTTTTAAATTCTCAGGAAGTGACCAACAAAGGGAGCAACGGTGGCAGTATGTAGGACTCGGCTTCTAGATTGCCTTGGTTTACTTTTTCTAGGATTGTGCAGCGTACTGCTGGATGAGGTTATGTGGGGCTGTTGGTGGTAGTGCGAGAATTCTTCTTCTTCTTCTTCTTCTTCTTGCGTTACGGCCTCTATAGGACCACGGGTACCATCTTCGTGGACTGCATTTTCCTCTTCTTCTCCCAGAACCTCTTCATTCTTTCTCTTCTTGTCTACCGCTTTTCTTCCGAGATCTTCAGTTTCCATTTCTCCTGTCGGCTCCACTGGTGAGACTCTAATGTTTTCCTGTATTTTTCTCTGTCATTGATCTCCGGCATATTGGTCGGTGTATATTTGTTCCTCCAATTTTCCTTTCCTTCGACCTTGATCCCCAATTGCAACCAGTCCTTCCGAAGTTCAACAACACACTTGGTTCCTGTCTTTCCCATTGTCCTCTCTGTAGTTCCCCACACTCTCTTCGTCATTCTGTCCATACTCATCCTAACTACATGTCCAGCAAACCTTGCCCTTTTGAGTCTGATTTCCCCGTATATATTGTTCTCATGTTCTGGTACAATTCTTCCCTAGGTCTTCGCATCCACCTCTCTCCACCTCTTTTGGGACCTAGTATTTTCCTCAATATTTTTCTCTCTTCTTTCTCTAGTTGTTCTGCCCCATTTCTTCCTAGTGTCATCGTCTCAGCAGCATAAAATACTGCATTCTTCGCCGTTGTCTTGTAGTGGCTTATCTTTGCCTCTGTGGATATATTCTTTTTATTGTACATGTCTCTCGTCATGCAGAAGGCTGATCTCATCTTCTTTATCCTCTCTGTTATTCCCTCCTTGCTCCTGTTCCTTCCTGTTATAAACTCTCTCAGGTATTTAAATTTGTCCACCATTTGCACAGTGCCTTCCGGTGTTTCCCAGTCTGCAGTGGTATTTAATGCCTTTGTCTTGTTATAGGCGATCCTCAGTCCCACCTTTCTGGCTACCTTACTTAAGTAGTCCAGAAAGGTGGCACTGAGGATCGCCTATAACAAGACAAAGACATTGCGAGAATTATATGGAGGTGTTAAACTTTCTGGATCTCTCGGCAATTTCGGAAATCAACTAGCTAGTTGCCGACATTGTGCTTTCGTCTTCCACTTCCTTCCCCAAAAACACAAAACACATTAATTTACATGCAATAATGGCCTACTCTGAACAACACATCTCGTGAAATAAGGCAACCAAGACTGTCAATGACTCAAAATACTGCCAATAACCGCAAACGTTAGTTACAAAAATTCAACAATGAATGATTTCCGGAGCAAAAAACAACGTCCATTGAAGACAGAGAAAGACTCTGGAAGTTGAGACTTGCAGGTCCTCTTGGTGCATTTCACTGATGAAATCTTTTTGAATTATCAGTTCAGTGTTCTCAGCGACTTGTGGCAACGTTTCAACGAGTTTCTTACGCGTCATCTTCAAGCTATCTTCATCATTCTGAAACATGTCGAGTATTAAAAAGCAAGCTCCTGAAAGGATGTTATTTACCGATTGTAAATGTATTGAGACAAGCTCTATAAAACAGAGGAAAGTATCTGAAGACATGTATTTGTAACATTTAAGCAAAACTGTCATCGGTTTGAACACCCCAGTGATTTACTAGGCATGGTCTTACAGGAGCACACAAGGCACTGCTGCAACATTTGAACTGCATTACGCAGCCAGTTATAGGGTACCTACCAATAGTTGCAGCAGCCTTCTTTGGGCTATATTAGCAACAGAATCCGATAGAACGAGGACGTGTTGTACGCACCTCTGTTTTCCCCACTTTAGTTTTTCTGTGGAAGGCCGTTGAAGGTCGAGGGACGTCCTCTGGCAGGGATCCTCCCGCCCCTCACCACAGACCTGCCAAGGAGCAAAAAACGGCGCCTGGTGCCTGCTGCAGGTGCTCGTTGTGCCTCGGTCCTCCGTAGCCCTCTGTAACCCCAAGACTGCTGTACCACTCGCACGCAGAACTGTACTGTTATTGAAGTCTTCCGTCCAGTGACTGGTCTGTTGTGGTTCCATACGGTAGTCTATTCGGTACAAGTCTCTTCATCTGTGCGAGATATTATAACCTAATTTAATTTCATTCATAGTAATCTACGTTTTTCAAGAGTCTGCAGCTGTGTCATTCATGATTAAAATGCTAAAACATTGCACCATTCACGTTTTTTCGTGCATAGTGCAACGTATTCCGAGAGTTTGTTTTCATTGTCAAGCACAAATTTTTTCATTGGTACTTCCTGTGAAGCTACGGTCGCAGGTTCGAATCCTGCCTCGGGCATGGATGTGTGTGATGTCCTTAGGTTACTTATGTTTACGTAGTTCTAAGTCTAGGGGACTGATGACCTCAGATGTTAAGTCTCATAGTGCTTAGAGCCATTTGAACCATTTTTTTGGTACTTTCTGTGATGCTTGCGCGTGAGTTGCTCTGCCTCTCTTATTTTGCTATCGTCTTCTTGTAGTTTTAACACTATTTTCTAGCATTAGCGCATAACAAAATCACAAGATTATATTTTCCGATTGCATTAATATCGCAAAAAGATGACTGCGTGGCAAAAGAGGCAGAACAAGCATGCAAACGTCACATAAAATTATATTGTAAATATTTAGATACATTATCGAAACGTGTTGCGCTATGCATGAAAAAACGTAAATGGTGCAGTGTTTTAGCATTTCAATCAGATATTGTAAAGCACATCTACGTGAACTGGCTTTCTGACACTGTAAATTAAAGCCGTCCCAAGTATGAGAATGAAGGCTGTGCAATGAGATTATTAATGTCTTCCGCACATCGAGGTTATTAGAAACAAATCAAATTGGCCGAGAGCTTGTTCAAAGAAACTTTGCAGGATTCATCTTAAGCACTGAAAAATTCCTGGCGTTGTTGCCTTATAGTTTTTGTTTCTCCAGGGAAAGTCCGCAAATGACATTCTCAGTGAGATGTTACGAATACTGGGATAGAAGTGTCCTTCCCACAGCACTGTGAAAACTTGGATATCTCGTCTCAAGACTTTCCATTTCGCTGTTGGAGATGAGCCCCGCAGCGGTCGCCCACAAACCGTAACAGACACTGCAACATCAGGTGCTGTCCTTGAGCTTATTCTGCAAGACCAACGAATATCCGCCAAAAAGACAGCCGAGATACTGAACATCTCCCGGGAGCATGATGGCGAAATGGGTACCGAAATGTTTGAACGGCGATCAGCGAAACGATCGTTGTGAGACATCGAAGGCTTTTTTGCGCCATTTTGAGGCTTTCTGGTGAGATTAGTGACTGAGAATGAAACTTGGATTCATGTTTATGGCCCAGAAACTAAGGAACGATCAAAATAATGGTACCACAGCGGGTCCCCACGGCCGAAGATGTTCGACATCCAGAATTCGGCCAAAAAAGTGATGGTGTTCGTTTTCTACTACCTAGACGGCATTCTGTTGGTGGACCATTTACGCCAGAGATATACTGTAACCGAACAATATTGTGCTAAGCTGCTGGACGACCTGAAGGAAGCAATTAAGAATAAATGCCGAGGAAATTTGACCAGAGATTTCGTTGTTGCATGACAACGCGCCTGCGCATATGCCCAACGTTGTGGCGGCCAAATTGACGACCTTGGACTTCCAACTAGTCAACCATCCTCCCTACTCGCCAGAACTATTTCTCTTGGACGATTATTTGTTTCCGAACTTGAAGGAACGCCTGAAGGGTAACCGTTTTCAGGACATTGCAGGAGTCAAACAGGCTGCGGAGAGCTGGTTTCGCGAACTACCATGTGACTTATTTGCACGGACTAGAAAATCTGCAAGAACGGTGTCTGTGGGAAGCATGTGTTGAATAAATGGGTCATTTCAAAAGTGTAGCTTTATTCTGTCTAGGCAAAACCGGGAACTTTTCAGCGCCCCCCACGTAGACGGCTGGACGGGAATGTGTACCCCGCACCTCCTGATTACGAAGCTAGTGTTCCAGTCACTATAAGGCTCTGTCAGATCTGTAGAGTTCTCCATTCTAGGAATCATTTACTGTATCAGTCGTAAGAAACGCAATGTTCTTTATATGCGGTTCCTCTGGAGCATATCCAAAAATTCAGTACTAATGTATTATACTTTTAGCCGGCCGCAGTGGCCGAGCGGTTCTAGGCGCTTCAGTCCGGAACCGCGCGACTGCTTCGGTCGCTGGTTCGAATCCTGCCTCGGGCATGGATGTGTGTGATGTCCTTAGGTTAGTTAAGTTTACGTAGTTCTAAGTTCTAGGGGACTGATGACCTCAGATGTTAAGTCCCATAGCGCTCAGTGCCATTTGAACGATTTTTTTATCATACTTATAAAGAGCATAAACAAGTAAAAAGCAGCGAGTTTAGGCCGAAGGTCCCGTCAGTATCACCGTCACTGGAGACGAGATACTAGTGCAGATGGACGAGAATCAAACAGAGAATTGTCGGTCGCCTTCAGGAAGGTATCATCCATGCATTCACACGGTATGATTTGCAAAAAGCAGAGAAAACAAATCAAGATTAGCCAGACAAGAACTGGAACCTGACCACTAACGAATGATTCATTCTGTTAGCTCTGTTCCTTCCTGTCCGGCACAGACACGTATGCACCATATTACATGTGACTAGCTAAAAGCCGTGTAATTCAACGATGCTATAACTGAACAGCTGCTTCTCGCGGAAGTCTTCCAACTGAGCGATCTGAAAACGCTTCGCAGACGGACTCAACAGGTTTTACTCCATGCCTTCCGTATTTCGCAGAGGCGTGTGTGCAAATCTCTGTGAGCAGCACCCTTTGCGAAAAAGTGTACTGCAAAGTCCAGACGCGGAACAGGTTTCGTCTTATGCATCTCATCCCCCTTCTTCCACTCCACAAATACAACTTGCAGTCACCCGCTACTTTTTACGTGTCACGGAATGTATACGACTTTGATAATAAAAGCAATGAAATACATGCAATAACTATATAATTAGAAATGTAAATGTTCGTTTGTCGAAAGTCGTAAGTCTCCAGAAAGTTGTTGTTGTTGTCTTCAGTCCTGAGACTGGTTTGATGCAGCTCTCCATGCTACTCTATCCTGTGCAAGCTTCTTCATCTTCCAGTACTTACTGCAACCTACATCCTTCTGAATATGCTTAGTGTATTCATCTCTTGGTCTCCCTCTACGATTTTTACCCTCCACGCTGCCCTCCAATGCTAAATTTGTGATCCCTTGATGCCTCAGAACATGTCCTACCAACCGGTCCCTTCTTCTTGTCGAGTTGTGCCACAAACTCCTCTTCTCCCCAATTCTATTCAATACCTCCTCATTAGTTATGTGATCTACCCATCTAATCTTCAGCATTCATCTGTAGCACCACTTTTCGAAAGCTTCTATTCTCTTCTGTCCAAACTATTTATCGTCCATGTTTCACTTCCATACATAGTTACACTCCATAAAAATACTTTCAGAAACGACTTCCTGACGCTTAAATCTATACTCGATGTTAACAAATTTCTCTTCATCAGAAACGCTTTCCTTGCCATTGCCAGTCTACATTTTATATCCTCTCTACTTCGACCATCATCAGTTATTTTGCTCCCCAAATAGCACAACTCCTTTACTACTTTTAGTGTCTCATTTCCCAATCTAATTCCCTCAGCATCACCCGACTTGATTCGACTACATTCCATTATCCTTGTTTTGCTTTTGTTGATGTTCATCTTATATCCTCCTTTCAAGACACTCTCCATTCCGTTCAACTGCTCTTCCAAGTCCTTTGCTGTCTCTGACAGAATTACAATGTCATCGGCGAACCTCAAGGTTTTTATTTCTACTCCATGAACTTTAATACCTACTCCGAACTTTTCTTTTGTTTCCTTTACTGCTTGCTCAATATACAGATTGAATAACATCGGGGAGAGGCTACAACCCTGTCTCACTCCCTTCCTAACCACTGCTTCCCTTTCATGCCCCTCGACTCTTATAACTGCCATCTGGTTTCTGTAAAAATTGTAAATAGACTTTCGCTCCCTGTATTTTACCTCTGCCACCCTTATAATTTGAAAGAGAGTATTCCAATCAACATTGTCAAAAGCTTTCTCTAAGTCTACAAGTGCTAGAAATGTAGGTTTGCCTTTCCTTAATCTTTCTTCTAAGATAAGTCGTAGGGTCAGTATTGCCTCACGTGTTCCAACATTTCTACGGAATCCAACTGATCTTCCCCGAGGTCAGCTTCTACCAGTTTTTCCATTCGTCTGTAAAGAATTCGCGTTAGTATTTTGCAGCCGTGACCTATTAAACTGATAGTTCGGTAATTTTCACATCTGTCAACACCTGCTTTCTTTGAGATTGGAATTATTATATTCTTCTTGAAGTCTGAGGGTATTTCGCCTGTCTCATACATCTTGCTCACCAGATGGTAGAGTTTTCTCAGGACTGGCTCTCCCAAGGCCGTCAGTAGTTCCAATGGAATGTTGTCTACTCCCGGGGCCTTGTTTCGACTCAGGTCTTTCAGTGCTCTGTCAAATTCTTCACGCAGTATCATATCTCCCATTTCATCTCCACCTACATCCTCTTCCATTTCCATAATATTGTCCTCAAGTACATCGCCCTTGTATAGAACCTCTATATACTCCTTCCACCTTTCTGCTTTCCCTCCTTTGCTTAGAACTGGGTTTCCATCAAAGCTCTTGATATTCATGCAAGTGGTTCACCTTTCTCCAAAGGTTTCTTTAATTTTCCTGTAAGCAGTATCTATCTTACCTCTCGTGAGATAAGCCTCGACATCCTTACATTTGTCTTCTAGCCATCCCTGCTTAGCCATTTTGCACTTCCTGTCGATATAATTTTTGAGACGTTTGTATTCTTTCTTGCCTGGTTCATTTACTGCAATTTGATATGTTCTCCTTTCATCAATTAAATTCAATATTTCTTCTGTTACCCAAGGATTTCTACTAGCCCCCGTCTTTTTACCTATTTGATCCTCTGCTGCCTTCACTACTACATCCCTCAGAGCTACCCATTCTTCTTCTACTGTGTTTCTTTCCCCCATTCCTGTCAATTGTTCCCTTATGCTCTCCCTGAAACTCTATACAACCTCTGGTTCTTTCAGTTTATCCAGGTCCCATCTCCTTAAATTCCCACTTTTTTGCAGTTTCTTCAGTTTTAATCTACAGTTCATAACCAATAGATTGTGGTCAGAGTCCACATCTGCCCCTGGAAATGTCTTACAATTTAAAACCTGGTTCCTAAATCTCTGTCTTACCATTATATAATCTATCTGATACCTTCTAGTATCTGCAGGCTTCATGCATTTATACAACCTTCTTTTATGATTTTTGAACCAAGTGTTAGCTATGATTAAGTTATGCTCTGTGCAAAATTCTACCAGACGGCTTCCTCTTTCATTTCTCTCCCCTATCCATATTCACCCACTATGTTTCCTTCTCTCCCTTTTCCTACTCTCGGATTCGTCTCCCTTCACTACTTGAATAATCTCATCATACATTTCATCAATTTCCTCATCATCTGCAGAGCTAATTGGCATATAAACTTGTACTACTGTAGTAGGCGTGGGCTTCGTGTCTATCTTGGCCACAATAATGCGTTCACTATGCTGTTGGTAGTAGCTTACCCGCACTCCAATTTTTTTATTCATTATTAAACCTACTCCTGCATTACCCCTATTTGATTTTGTATTTATAATCCTGTATTCACCTGACCAAAAGCCTTGTTCCTCCTGCCACCGAACTTCACTAATTCCCACTATATCTAACTTTAACTTATCCATTTCCCTTTTTAAATTTTCTAACCTACCTGCCCGATTAAGGGATCTGACATTCCACGCTCCGATCCGTAGAACGCCAGTTTTCTTTCTCCTGATAACGACTTCCTCTTGAGTAGTCCCCGCCCGGAGATCCGAATGGGGGACTATTTTACCTCCGGAATATTTTACCCAAGAGGACGCCATCATCATTTAACCATACGGTAAAGCTGCATGCCCTCGGGAAAAATTACGGCTGTAGTTTCCCCTTGCTTTCAGCCGTTCGCAGTACCAGCACAGCAATGCCGTTTTGGTTAGTGTTGCAAGGCCAGATCAGTCAATCATCCAGACTGTTGCCCCTGCAACTACTGCAAAGGCTGCTGCCCCTCTTCAGGAACCACACCATTGTCTGGCCTCTCAACAGATACCCCTCCGTGGTGGTTGCACCTACAGTATGGCCATCTGTATCGCTGAGGCACACAAGCCTCCCCACCAGCGGCAAGGTCCATGGTTCATGGGTTCAGAAAGTACTTCACCGATTGCTTCTGACACAACGTTGTACTCGAACACGTGTGTGTTTTTATAGACCTATTTTTTAAAATATACATAATATACAAAGGAGAAACTTTATTACCAAAAATCTCAATGTACTCGACCAATTTACTTCAGACTTTTACGCATTTCTCTAATAAACGTTTGGACAGATATAGTTGATATATCTTTTAATATGTACACACATCAAGAAAAGTTTTGCATCACCCCGGTTCCCAGAACGCCTGAAGATAGACGTTGACTGTGGATATTGTATCACAGACACTGTCCCTTTGACTGTTGAGAGATATCACTAAACCCGCCCAAAGTGTATACAACCATGCATGAGTATCGCCTATTAGACGGAGGGGGTGCTACAGGCGATCAGTTCCAGTCGTTCCTTCAGGAAGGAGGTATACGACGCGTGTTGTCTGTAGCTCAGCCATGCCTAGACGGTCAATACCGCGGTTCGGTAGCGTCCGCATTGTTACTTTGTGCCAGGAAGGGCTCCCAACATGGGAAGTGTCCAGGCGTCTTGGAGTGAACCAAAGCGATGTTGTTCGTCTGAGGAGACTCCTACCAGACAAGCTCTTCGCAGAGCAGGCTGGGTTTGAAGAGCTCCTGTAAGCAGGTATTGTGAGACAGATTGGATGGTTGGTGAGCCTCTCCCTTACACATGGTGCGAAAGAAAGATGATGGGTCATACCGATTAAGTGGAGACTATTGAGATGTCAATGCACAGACAATAACCAACCGTTATCTAGTGCCAAACATAATGGACTTTAACAGTGCTATCGCTTAAACTCAATTCTTTAGCTCAGTTTACTGTGCAAAAGCGTATTTGAAAATTCTGGTAGCGGCGGGTGATATTCCAAAAACAGTGGTAACAACACCTTTTGAGCTGTCTCACTACAAATTTCTGCATTACATGTTGAGGAACGCTGCATAGACGTGACAGCATTTTATGCACGAAGTATTACAAGGTCTACCATTTTTCTACTCTTACATGGACGATATTCTCATGTTTTCGCCTACAGCAGCACGCATCCCATTTGGAGAAACTTCTTCGGCGTTTTCGAGAATTCGGCATAATAGTTAATCCTGATGAGAGTGTATTCAGCAAATGAGAATCGCACTTGTCAGGTTCTGTCGTCTCTTCGGCGGGGCTGGCACCGCTACCAGGACGGGTCGAGGCAGTACAAAATATGCTCAAGCCGACAATTTACACTACAAAGGATTATGTAGGTTTTCATGGATGTTAAATATCTATTAGTGACACCTTCCGGAGCTGGCAAGGCAACAACAACCGTTCAACGCGTTTCTCGTGGGCGAACACATGGCAGGTAATCAACGCAAGCCAAAATGCCATAGGAGCAGCATTGCAACAACGGGTTGACCGCAGATGGCTACCGCTCGCCTTTTATTCACATGCCCTCACGATGTAACACAGGAATTAGAGTGCTATCGATCGAAAATTGTTGACAGTCTACGGGGTCGTTTAACAAAAAATGGTTCAAATCGCTCTGAGCACTATGGGACTTAACTTCTGAGGTCATCAGTCCCCTAGAACTTAGAACTACTTAAACCTAACCAACTTAAGGGCATCACACATCCATGCCCGAGGCAGGATTCGAACCTGTAGCGCCTAGAACTGACTATTCCACACTGTAGCGCCTAGAACTGCTTGGCCACCCCGGCCGGCCGTCGTTCAACACTTTCGATCATTGTTAGACGGCAGGCAATCCACGATCTTCACAGATCACAAACCACTAACGTCTTTCTTCCAAAGCCCCTCAGATCAAGGCTCACCGTGACAGTGCAGACAGGCGGGCTATATAGCAAACATACAATCGGTGTGCTGCACATTTCTGGCAAGGATAACGTCGTCGCGGACTGTCTGTCACGGAACTGGACTAGCCAACGAGCAGTACCGTGGGAGGAGATAGTGACCAAGCAGCGGATAATGCAGTACTTAATGACTTGCGCAAAAGTGAACATACGGCTGCCCTATGCAGTGATATAAGCATTCGATGTGACACATCGTAAGGAGTACAGCTATCTTACATTCCTGCAGAATTTAGACACATGGTCTTCCAAGCACTGCGTAATTTGGCCCACCCATGCATACGTGCTATGGCAA
This sequence comes from Schistocerca nitens, assembly GCF_023898315.1. Taxonomy (NCBI): domain Eukaryota; kingdom Metazoa; phylum Arthropoda; class Insecta; order Orthoptera; family Acrididae; genus Schistocerca; species Schistocerca nitens. Next base: position 476,529,600 of record NC_064614.1, on the reverse strand, counting down.
AATTAGTGGAAATCAAATTGGTATGGTCTGGAATACAGGAGGATTGCGGAACTTGGTCACCTTCATGCCTCGAGTACTAACACAACAAAGTCAGCCGGCACGCTTTTGCTCCTGCTATGGAGTTTCCAACGACCGCGGTAAGATTTTTCCACATACACGTGGACATCGTAGGACCATTAGCACATTTCGATGGCCATCATTATCTGTTTGGAGTCATAGATCGATTCACGAGATGGCTAGAAGCTACTCCTGTATCAGACATCTCAACAGAGGCGAGGGCGAAGGCATTAGTGACTGCATGATTTTCGAGATTTTGTATTCCTCACTAACTTACAACAGATTGCGGACTACAGTTCAAATCACAGCTTTCTGCGTAAATCCTAAAGTTATGCCACTGCAATCATCTGCGCGCTACCAGCAAACGCCCTGAGGGTAACGGGATGATGGAAAGTCTGCATCGTACACTAAAGGCTCCACTAATGTGCTCTTCATATACATGGACGGAGACATTACTGGTATTATTGCTAGGCGATGGCGATCAAGGAGGATCTACAGTGATCGCCAGCTCAAATGGCTGAGGGTGCCTAAGGACCTTTTTTTCTTTGGGTCGTCAGTCTGCTGACTGGTTTTATGCGGCCCGTCACGAACTTCAGAGTAGCACTTGCAACCTACGTCCTCAATTATTTGCTGGATGTATTCCAATCTCTGTCTTCCTCTACAGTTTTTGTCCTCCACAGCTCCCTGTAGTACCATGAAGGTCATTCCCACATGTCTTAACTGATGTCCTATCGTCCTGTCCCTTTTCTTTATCAGTGTTTTCCACATATTCCTTTCCTCTCCGATTCCGCACAGAACCTCCTCAATCCTTACCTTATCAGTCCACCTAATTTTCAACATTCGTCTGTAGCACCACATCTCTAATCCATCGATTCTCTTCTGTTCCGGTTTTCCCACAGTCTATGTTTCACTACCATACAATGCTGTATTCCAGACGTACATTCTCAGAAATTTCTTCCTCAAATTAATGCCTATGTTCAATACTAGTAGACTTCTCTTTACCACGAAAGCCCTTTTTGCCATTGCTACTCTGCTTTTGATATCCTCCTTACTCCGCCGATCAGTTATTTTACTGTCTAGGTAGCAGAATTCCTTAACTTCACCTACTTCGTGACTATCAATCCTAATGTTAAGTTTCTCGTTTTTCTCATTTCTGCTACTTCTCATTACTTTTGTCTTCCTTCGATTTACTGTCAGTCCATATCTGAACACATTAGATTGTTCATTCCATTCAGCAGATCATGTAATTCTTCTTCGCTTTCTCTCAGGATAGCAATGACATCAGCGAATCGTATCATTGATATCCTTTCACCTTGAATTTTAGTTCCACTCCTAAATCTTTCTTTTATTTCCAACACTGCTTCTTCGATGTACAGATTGAGCATTAGAGGCGAAAGACTACATCCTTGTCTTACACCCTTTTTAATCCAACCACTTCGTTCTTGGTCGTCCACTCTTATTATTCCCTCTTGGCTCTTGTACATATTGTATATTAGCCGTCTCTCCCTATAGCTTACCCACATTTTTCTCAGAATTTCGAACATCTTGTACCATTTTACATTGTCGAGTGATTTTTTCCAGGTCGACAAATCCTATGAACGTGTCTTGATTTTTCTTTAGTCTTGCTTCCATTATTAACCGCAACGTTAGAATTGACTCTCTCGTGCCTTTACCTTTCCTTAAGCCAAACTGATCGTCATCTAGCGCATCCTCGATTTTCTTTTCCATTCTTCTGTATATTATTCTTGTAAGCAACTTGGATGCATGCGCTGTTAAGCTGATTGTGCGGTAATTCGTGCACTTGTCAACTCTTGCCGTCTTCGGAATTGTGTTGATGATGCTTTTCCGAAAATCAGATGGTATGTCACCGGACTCATACATTCTACACAGCAAAGTGAATAGTCGTTTTGTTGCCACTTCCCCCAATTATTTTAGAAATTATGATAAAATGTTATCTATCCCTTCTGCATTATTAGATCTTAAGCCCTCCAAAGCTCTTTTAAATTCAGATTCTAATACTGGAGCCTCTATCTCTTCTAAATCGCCTCCTGTTTCTTCTTCTGTCACATCAGACAAATCTCTCTCCTCAGCATTTAATAGTGGAACTCCCGTTGCACTCTTAATGTTACTACACTTGCTTTTAATGTCACCGGAGATTGTTTTGACTTCCCTGTATGCTGAGTCTGTCCTTCCAACAATCATTTCTTTTTCGATTTCTTCAGGTTTTTCATGCAGCCATTTCGTCTTACCTTGCCTGTACTTTTTATTTATTTCACGGAACATTTTTGTACTTCCTCCTTTCATCGATCAACTGTAGTATTTCTTCTGTTACCCATGGTTTCTTCGCAGTTACCTTCTTTGTACCTATATTTTTCTTTCCAATTTCTGTGATGGCCCTTTTTAGAGATGTCCATTCCTCTTCAATCGTACTGCCTACTGAGCTATTTATTATCTATGTATGGCTCTGAGCACTATGGGACTCAACTGCTGAGGTCATTAGTCCCCTAGAACTTAGAACTAGTGAAACCTAACTAACCTAAGGACATCACAAACATCCATGCCCGAGGCAGGATTCGAACCTGCGACCGTAGCGGTCCTGCGGTTCCAGACTGCAGCGCCTTTAACCGCACGGCCACTTCGGCCGGCCTATTATTTATGTATCTATAGCCTCAGAGAACTCCAAGCGTATTTCGATATTCCTTAGTACTTCCGTATCCTACTTCTTTGCGTATTGATTTTTCCCGACTAATCTGTTGAACACCAGCCTACTCTTCATCACTACTATATTGTGATCAGAGTCTATATCTGCTCTTGGGTACACCTTACAATCCAGTATCTGATTTTGGAATCTCTGTCTGACCATGATGTAATCTAACTGAAATTTTCCCATATCACCAGGCTTTTTCCAAGCATACCTTCTCCTCTTGTGATTCTTGAACAGAGTATTCGCTATTACTAGCTGAAATTTATTACAGAACTCAATTAGTCTTTCTATTCTCTCATTCCTTGTCCCAAGCCCATATTATGATGTAACCATTTCTTCTACTCCTTCCCCTACAACTGCATTCCAGTTCCCATGACTATTAGATATTCATCTTCCTTTTCGTACTGTTTTATCCTTTCAATATCCTCATATACTTTCTCTGTCTTTTTATCTTCAGCTTGCGACGTCGGCATGTATACCAGAACTATCGCTGTCGGAGTTGGTCAGCTGTCGATTGTGATATGTACTGGGTCGTACAAAGTTCTCGAAAGAGTTAAAACCGCCATATCTGAACATGGAGTAACTGGCACAACATCGCTTTGTCAATTATGTACCAGCACACGCCGAGTCGACAGCACTGAGTGACACGGAGGGCTTCACAGTGACTCCAGAAGACAATGCTGTGCCACTCACTGCTACCACACCAAAACCTCCACTGGCCGTCGTTGTTACGAGGACCGACGACAAGCCAAACAACAGTATCCCAACATTCCCAGGGAAAAAGACGTTAAGGAGAGGGGCGTCGGGAGAGCTGGTGTGGCGACATTAGTATTTCACAGCAAAGTGGCAGACAAGAAAGCGAGATAGTGCACTTTAGTGTCAAGGAACTTGTGTATTTTATGAACATTATTGTTCATTCCTCGGTTTTGTTGTTTTGTGGGTTTGCTTGTGAGCGTTAAATAAAGTAGCTTACTAGATTACCTATCGTCTTTATTATTCAGAGTTATTGTAATTCGAAGAAAGAATTCACCAAAAGAGCGGCGTTCCCCATACATTAAGTAAAGGGACACTATTGATAAAAGACGTGTATCAACTAAATGTGTTCCGACAAACAGACCAGTTCCCATGCAATTCCAAAATTGCGTTGGTATCGGAATCAGCAACTTAATTTATTTATAATTTATTAATTAATGCTTCTATCACATTTGTGTATGACGGTTTTATTGTTCGTTCGCTTTCAGATCATTACCTACCGTATTAATAAGAAAAAAAGAAATACAAAATTTTTAAAAACATAATTATCAGACATTTTGTACGCACAGATTACAGCATTGTAATGCAAGTTATGACATACCTGCATTTGCAATGTGTTTTTTTTTCTTTGCTCTTTTGGGCAATGATGTTTGATTCAGTAAAGCAGTCAGCTGACGATCGTGGGTATCAGTAGTCTATAAAATAATGCAGTAATGTCTGAGATCTTTATCGATACAATATCTTTGTATTTATTTTTAACATTATAATCTCTGGAGAGACAGAGCAAATGAATGTCATAATAAACAACTGAAGACGCCTGTAAAATTTTAATATAGGAACAACAACAACACTGTAACTTGTGCATACAAAAATTTGAAAAATTATTTATGTATTTAAACATTTCGTATTTCATGTTTTCATTAATATTGTTGGTAATGGTCTGAAAACAATCGAAAATGTTCCGAACTAGTCACCAATAAAAATATTATATGCAACAGCGACGGAAACATTATTTATAAATTGTAGGCCAGTTGTTTTTGAAACTTGATATTGTTCAATACAATATGTTTCCGTAATTACTTACACCAGCACACTATAGTTGTTAAACCATTGATTCTATAGACTGCAAAGAATCCCCACACGAGTTTAGCTCCATGCGTACGATCGCAAAAGAATAATTATTCTACACTTTTATTCTTCTTCTTCTTCTGATATGTTGCACGATACTTATAAACTATGCATGTCACTGTAATGTAGCTTTTCCAGCATACTTATTTAGTAGTTAGAAAACAATTTGCAGGTACAATATTTAACGAAACTTGTTTAGGTAGCGAAACTGTACACAATAACATTCATATTTTGCATGAATGTTCCGTTAGGAATAAGACATTTGACTATCACACTCGACTTGGTCCGTTAAATCTCATTTAATCCAGCGCCTCTGATAAACTTCTTTCACTGTGTGTCCTTAACAGTAGGAATCACGGGTAAGTGACTTTCCTTCGTGTGACACAGCTTTAGCACAAGTGGCGCTATTGATCACGAATGTTTCGTAACGACGAACATCGATTTTAGAAAGGCCGTTCTGAGAATTACAACTGCTGAAGTAGTCCGTCTGCACCCTCTGTTACGTAAACCAGTAAAGGACACGACAGACTGTTTTGTGAGCCATAGGCCGGCTTTCTGAATCTAATTTGTGCGACCCGCACGTAAGGTAAGGCTGTTGGCCCGTTTCAATTTCCCCTAATGTTAGCACTAGCTTCAGATTCGACAGTAACATGTTGCCTTCACTGTTTGACGACGGCGATGAAAGTTGTAATATTGTCACTTACTCATTAAAACTTTTGAGTGTTCCGTGTCTCGATGTGTAAAAACGGAACATTTACAGGGTCCCTTTGTTGTCCGTCCGTCTGTCTGTCTCTCCGACTGTTCAGAACCATTTTTCTCAGTAACGGATTGGCGTATCAAGTTCAAATTTATGTCACGCGTTAAGGTCTATGGTCCCTTGGAGTTTCAAAAATTTAAAGCTTCTAACGCACTTCAGTCAAAAGATATGGCCATTTAAGTCACATTGACACTCCAAAACCCACTCATCAAAATCTGTAGGGTGGTTTCCGTTGACTTAGAATCATGAAATTTGGCAAGAAGCAAGGTTTCGCATTAAAAGTAAAGGAAAAAATGCGAAATTGCTAACTTGTTGTTATACCACAAGAAAAAAAAGTTTTGTCGTTTTTTATCCATCAGTCTGTGGCGTCTAAAGTTCAAATTTATGTCACATACCAAAGTCTACGGTCCCTTGGCGGTGTAAAAATATTTAAGCTTCTAAGTCAGTGTAGTCAAGAGATTGTGCTCTTGATATCACATATTTTGATACTCGAAAACTCACTACAGAGTGCCTCCCGTTAACCTACAATCACGAAATTCGGCAAGAAACAAGGTTTCACAGTACAAGTAACATATTCGAAAATTGTTAAATTGTAATTATATCACATAAAAAATAGTTTTTGGTATTTGAACGTCCATCGCTTTCATCATCCGTCAAAAGCATAATAGACGAACATCATCAGTAAATGCAAGCTGAAATGTAGGTTGTAGTCATGTTTTAGTAAGTAAATAAAAGAAACTTTTATTAAATTTTATCTCTCTACATATATAAAGTGAAGTCCCCTGCTCACTTAAAGTGAAGTTCCCTGCTCGCTTCTTTTTGCATGTCCGGGCTAGTCTGGGGAACTACTGGAGAGATTTTGATACTGTATTGAAATTTCTGGGACCAATATCTTGCCAGTATCGATATCGATGACGGGCAAAAATCGTTGAGATTCTCGATTCCCAGGAGGAATTAACGGTATATATACATAATGAAGTTTGTACGGAATCTCCAGTGCACCAGTCGTACTCACACTTGATCAACTTTTTCTTACACCACGTGTCTGTTTTAGGTGCATGTTATGGGGTCATTGGAAACTTCCATAGGGACTGCACAATGTAAAAGATATTAAAAACGGCTCTGTTTCTCTGAAAAGTATTACTATGTCAGTAACCTTTACGGAAATGGATATGACGGGGTATCTAGCAGAATACTATGTATTTAGCCCAGTACTTAGCCACATCTGTAACTTTTCCTTTAGGAGTGGTCGGTTTCCTGACCGATTAAAGTACTCGGTAGTGTAGCCACTTTATAAACAGGAAGACAAGGATAATGTTGACAATTATAGACCTATTTCTATGCCATCGGTGTTTGCTAAAGTTATCGAGAGGGTTGTATATACAAGGTTACTGCAGCATTTAAATTCACATAATTTGCTGTCAAATGTACAGTTTGGTTTTAGAAATGGTTTAACAACTGAAAATGCTATATTCTCTTTTCTCTGTGAGGTTTTGGACGGATTAAATAAAAGGTTGCGTACGCTAGGTGTTTTCTTTGATTTAACGAAGGCTTTTCACTGTGTTGACCACAAAATATTACTGCAGAAGTTAGACCATTATGGAGTAAGGGGAGTAGCTTACAATTGGTTCGCCTCTTACTTTAAGAACAGAAAGCAGAAGGTAATTCTCCGCAATATTGAGAGTGGTAGTGATGTTCAGTCCCAATGGGGCACTGTTAAGTGTGGCGTTCCCCAAGGATCGGTGCTGGGGCCACTGCTGTTTCTTATTTATATAAATGATATGCCTTCTAGTATAACAGGTGATTCAAAAATATTTCTGTTTGCTGATGACACCAGCTTGGTAGTGAAGATCTTGTTTGTATTATTGAAACAGTATCAAAAAATGTAGTTCATAAAATAAGTTCGTGGCTTATGGAAAATAATTTAATGCTAAACCACAGTAAGACTCAGTTTTTACAGTTTCTAACTCACAATTCAACAAGAACCGATATGTTGATCAGACAGAATGGGCATATTATAAGCGAGACGGAACAGTTCAAGTTCCTAGGCGTTCGGATAGATAGTAAGCTGTTGTGGAAAGCCCATGTTCAGGATCTTGTACAGAAACTAAATGCCGCTTTTTTTACCATTAGAACAGTATCTGAAATAAGTGACAGTTCAACACGAAAATCAGTCTACTTCGCATATTTTCATACGCTTATGTCATATGGTATTATTTTTTGGGGTAATTCTTCTGATTCATAAAGGGTATTTTTGGCTCAAAAACGGGCTGTTCGAGCTATGTGTGGTGTATGTTCGAGAACCTCCTGTCGACCCCTATTCAATAGTCTGGGAATTCTGACATTGCCCTCACAGTATATATTTTCTTTAATGTCGTTTGTTGTTAGCAATATTAGCTTATTCCCATGAGTTAGCAGCTTTCACTCAGATAATACTAGGCAGAAATCAAATCTGCATGTGGAATGCACTTCCTTGACTCTTGTGCAGAAAGGAGTGCAGTATTCTGCTGCATCCATTTTCAATAAGCTACCACAAGAACTCAAAAATCTTAGCAGTAGCCCAAACGCTTTTAAGTCTAAACTGAAGAGTTTCCTCATGGCTCACTCCTTCTATTCTGTCGAGGAGCTCCTGGAAGAGCTAAAAAATTAAGCAAATTCCAGTGCTACATTCTTGATTTTCTTTATTTAAACTTACGAATTGTCGCCTGAATATGTTATTTATATTTCATTTTATCTGTTTCTACTATCGTTTTATGATTTCATGTATTGACTCGTTCCATGACCATGGAGACTTCTCCTTAATTTGGTCCCACGGAACAATAAATAAATAAATAAAATAAATAACAAAATTTTAATAGGTACCGAAACGAATATATGGCACTACTTGTGATTACCTGTGAAGCATCTAGTCTTTTTACCTCTTTATGGTTGGTCCTTTTCAAGCTACCGCAGTACCAATGTTCGTATTTTCTCATGTAGCGTGATAACAACCACATCAGGTTTCAGCTACAGCGCTGATTACTTTTGACCTAATATCCACTGTCTTGTATAATTTTATGTCAAGCAGTCACAATGTAGTAAAAATAATCTGGCCTTGTATATGCAACTTCATACTAACTTGAAACTAATTTTGCGCAAATGGAATTGGTTATCTGTGTCGACGTAACTTTTTTTTTTTTTTTTAGCGTTTAAATAGAGGTACGATACGCTTGCTCTCTTAATAGGTGCGACATAATTTCAGGTTAAAATATTTCATTTGCTAGTCTTCTTTTTTGAAAAAATTGTATTTTTTTAAGAAGACTTTCATATAACACATCCATCTTTAAATCCGCTCCCTAGATTTGTCTGAAAAGGATCGTTACTTCTCATGAAATTTACCCTTCATAAAATGTATGACGGAGTTTTGGTTCTATATATACGTAGTGCATTCAAGTACTCACACCCAGTTAAAATAAAGACAAAATTAACAATTGTTGCTTGTGGACCAAAATGCGAAAAAACTACAGGTATAAACAATGGATTTTAATGAAATTGTATGGGTCTTCTATAGTCGATGATCTTACAGCAAAACCCTGGATTATCATACAATCGAATTGCTAAAGATAAATTTATGCTCCAATTTGACTCAAGGAAGTGATAGATTGATTAGGCACATCCCGAGACACTCAAGAATCGTCTGTTTAGTTATGGACGGAAATGTGGGAGTTAAAATTTGTAGGCTCGATTGCAGTGGTGATGGTGGTGGTAAGTTCCTACGGGACCAAACTGCTGAGGTCATCGATCCCAGGGCTTAACCACTACTTAATCTAACTTAAACTAACGTATGCTAAGGACAACACACACACAAATGCCAGAGGGAGGACTCGAACCTGTGAAGGGGGAGGGGGGAGGGTAGGAACCGTGGCAAGGCGCCTCATACCGGGCGGCTAGATTGCAATAGGCACATAGAAACGGATGTAGGTTGCAGTAGTTACGCAGTGATGAAGAGACTAGAACGTGAAAGGCTAGCGTAGAGAGTAGCATCAAATCGGTTTCCGGAGTTAAGACAAAAATAACAACAATATATACTGTAGGTCTTATGGCATTCCAAGCGAGGCTTCCTAGTCTTGGAAAATTGGTTTAATTGCCGGTATTCCGCGTTCTACTTGCACGATATTTCGACCGCGTAGCTCGCAATCTTCATCAGATACTTCATAAGACCCCCTAAGGCTGAGGAGTACCTGAAAGACCTCGAGTTATGCAGTCGAAATATCATGCAACTACGGCGCGGAGCACAGGCACTTAAACAAATTTTCCAAGATTAATACAGTATATATTGTTCGTACTATTACAATTTTCGGACTTGCTTTCAACGTAAACTTTGCTTATGCTCTTGCTTTTGCAAGAGTTTCTCTCTTACCAACTAATATTTTTGTGTCCTTTTCAACAGAAATTAATGATACCTTAACTTACAGCATTCTGAACATTAATAAAAGCATTGGCCTACACAGACAATGTAGTACAATGTTATAAAATAAGACAGCCTAGGCCAGTAGCAGCTAAACTCTTCTTTCAGTTCATTTTTATGTTGGTAGGATTTACAAAGATCATTCACATCAATTTTATAATTACTAATAATATGTGCAGAACGTCATAGGTATGACGCCGTTATTTATATTTTGCACTAAATATCAAACTTCAACTTTACACGTATTTTTCCTGTTTCGCGTGTTTATTTATTAGTAACAGTAATGTTGATGAACTTTTGCAGCTATGAGTGCAAGTTCCGGCCGTGGTGGCCGAGCGGTTCTAGGCGCTACAGTCTGGAACCGCGGGACCGCTATGATCGCAGGTTCGAATCCTGCCTCGGGCATGGATGTGTGTGATGTCCTTAGGTTAGTTAGGTTTAAGTAGTTCTAAGTTCTAGTGGACTGATGACCTCAGAAGTTAAGTCCCATAGTGCTCAGAGCCATTTGAACCATTTTTATGAGTGCAAGTAGAGCTTCGTCAAAAGACGAAAAGCTATTTTGATCTGCAAGTATCATAAGGATCTTAGTTATCATACTAGTAAGAGGCGCTTTATGTGTAGACTAATATCGAGGGAGTGAAATGAGGGCATAAATTAGCAGATCATATTTATGTATTGTAGAAACATACATTTAAGAGACATGTGCTAGGTGAATTCGGTACTGTGGGTTTGTCCTCAATTTTCATCTGAGGATAAGATGACAGCGTGAGTCATTCCCTCCGTAATATACAAATTTCCAAACCATCGCGTTTATTTTAAGAATCACAATAGGAAGCTATATTACTAGTACCTATGACGTGGAACATGATTTTGTGCGATCAACGTTTCAGTTTCTCTAAGGATGAACGAAGGTTAAAAATGTGGTACCACGAAGTACAAATGGAAGAATTTATCCTTAAATGCATTTCAAAACGCAATAAACTGCCAATTTTCTGGATATTACAGTTCCAAATTCGAGTTTTCGGAATACTTTCACTCTGGCATATTAGGAAACCATTTCGGAATGTCTTCGTAGCTTAATTTGTTAAAAGAGACTTGTCAATAGGACCAAATTCAGTACAAAACCTCAAAATGGCAATGACTGCTATTTTGTATTATTACAAGAAATCACGAAATACAATCAATGATACTTATCGCAAAAGAGGGAAATATCCTTGCACGTATCTCTTCAAAGATTCGTTCGAGAAATCTAATTAAAATTGTTAAGATACCTGTGAAACGTATACACAAAACTGAAGTTATTTTTGAGCTAGGTCTGACTACATCTTCTTTGAAATCTGAGCAAATTACTTATTAGTGTGGATACACGATTCTTCTCGAAGGCAATCGTTAAATTAAGAACACACTACATACTTTGCGTTAAATTACTATCTAACTTACGAAGAAAAGACCTTTAATATTAATTATTTACGATCAAAATGTGATTGTATAAGCTCACTGCATAACTTATTAGTCACTCCATTAAAAGTAAACAGTGGACTCTTTGCACCGCTGTATATGGGATACAAGTAGTGTCAGGTGATTGTGTGATCACCCACTGCTGCCCTAAGTCACGGCAGTCACGTGTTGTGTACAGGGGGTGGATAAAAATATGGAAACACCAAAAATACAAAACATTTTATCATGACGAATACGGAGCTTGAAAACCGATGGCATTCAAAATAGCTTTCAGTCGTCTCGGAACGCGTAAGTACAGGTACTGTATTATTTTCAAGGGAATCTTATACCATACTTCCTGACAATACTGGCGACTCAGGTAACGATGATGGAGGTGCGTAGTGATAAAGCGCTCTTATTTCCAAAGTAGAACACAAAGGCTCAATAATATTAAGATCCGGTGATTGTAGTGGCCAGTAATAATACGGCAATTCATCCCCGTGCTCACAGAACCAGTTCTGGGAGATGTGAACTGTGTGAAGACGGACCGTGTCGTCTAGGAACACAGCATTACCATTGGTGAACAAACATTCTACTAAGGGTTGGACCTGATCAGCCAAAATGGTCACAAAATCCTTGGCAATAACGTGACCTTGCAGAGGCCCATGTAACACAACTTTATAGATACCCAAATCATCACCGAACCGAGGCATATTTCACTCTTTGGACGTAAATTCGGCCTGAAGTTGGAAACAGCGTAAACAAGACTCAACCGACCAAATGACATTCTTCAGTTGCTCAACAGTCCAGGTTTTACGGCTTCGGCACCACGTTTTCGTGTTACGGGCATTTCAGTCTCTGATGTGAGGTTCTGGAATTCCACCTCGCCCTGCAATTTCCTGCTTATAGAGCTCCCTTCGTGATGTTTTTTGCTGACAGGGTTCGCGACTGCGACATTCACTTCTGTAGTGACTTTTCCAGCTGTCGTCCTTTCATTTTTCGTCACATACGTCTTGAATGACCGTTCGTGAAGATCACACAACACACACTTTCATCCGCGATTCGACTTAGCGAACGATATTTTTTTGCTTTTATTGGGTGCCGTATATTCTACGATATAGTCCCTCTTGGAACACCACCCACTTCGGCTGCCTTGCTTAGGAAAGCACTGGCAATACGAGCGCCAACAATTTGCCCACGTTCGAACTCACTTAGCTCCGACATAAAGCACTCACAACTACACTGACACGTACAACGTCTTGAGGACACTGCTCAGATGCTATTAGTGGTCACATACAACAGTCCAACCTGCTGGCTTGGCCAGCATCCGCATCCACGTTCAAGCAAGCGTTTTTCGCAGTGTTTTCATATTTTTGCGCAGCCCCTGTATTTCCGAATCCGTTGGATAGAATCACTGCACTGCGGTAAGATGGGTCGAGACAACGACATGACAGAATTACAGAAAAGAGCTATCGTTATTGTACATACCGAATACCTAACTGTGAAACAAGTTACCCGACATGGTGGTATATGAACGTTGACGCTCCTGTCTGCGAGGGATGGCCAACCACTCGTAGCCGTGTAACTCGGCGTAAGAATGGCGTTCGCAAAAAGATCCTAACAGGTAGCGACCGCAGACAAGTGTCGCACCTGATAGTGACAATCGCTTTCAAATATGACAGAAATGGCTGCTGTCAGTGAATGCAGGCTCATCTCAACCAGTTTCCAGGCCAATATTGCATAGAGGACTTCTTGGAATGGACAGATGGAGTTGGGTTCCTCGGAGAAGACTTTTCCGCACAGTGGTACACAAAGCTGTGCTTCTTCAGCGGGCCAGAGAATGCAAAAACTGGACAGTAGTTGACTGGAGGCGTGCAGTATGGCCCGACGAGTCGTGATTTTTCGCTTTTTCAAGGGATGCAAGTCATCGAGTGCACCAACAGCACAGTGAGGTGCTTAACCTGTAGTGTGAGGAGAGTGTGTGAGAGGCAGTCAAGTAAAAACTGAAGATCCACCAGAACGAGAAAAAAATGTAATCAAGTTTATGTGACTGGGAGACGAGATGATTAATTCCTGTTTCACAAACCGCAGTCGGCTGCTGACGGCTCCACGACCGCACCCACTCTTTCGCTTCCTCGTCCGACTGGAACCCACGTCCATGCTTGTCTTTCTTCAGGTGGTTAAAGACGTGAAAGTTACACGGTGACAGATCCTAGCTGTAAGGAGGATGTTGCAGTGTTTCCCAACTGAGCCGCTGAAGCGTAACCTTCGTTCCATTGGCAGCGTGGGGCGGACGTTATTGTGCAACAGGATGATTCCATCGGACGGCATTCCGACAGTCCGAGGGCAAAGTCAACAAAGCTAACAGTGGAAACATTCCACATCTGCCCCGGCAAAGAAATCCAGAGCTGTCCACACAAGTTCCAGTACAGTCATGATGACATTCTTCTTCGACTTCCGGCGCCCTCTGCTAGTCGAGTTCCTCGAGTGTGGAGCCACAATCAATACACAGCGCCATGAAGACATTTTGCAGAAACTGTGACACACCATAAAGTCAAAACTCCCAGGAATGCTGTGGAACGACATCATCCTGTTGTACGATAATGCTCGCCCCCACACTGCCAATCGCTTCAGCGATATGATTGGGAAACATCATCCATACAACCTGGATCTTTCACCGTGTGAATGTTACGTCTTTGGCGACCTGAAGAAATACTTGCGTGGACGTCGGTTTCAGTCGGACGAGGAAGTGCAAGAGTGGGTGCAGTTGTAAGTCCGTCAATGACCGATCGCATTCTATGAAACAGGAACTCATCATCGTGTCTTCCAATAGGATATACCTCTTAGCGCGTGTGGTTATCACTTTTGAATAGAATCATTCCATGGTCCGTTTGTGACAAGTGTTCCATTTTCATTTGGCTGCGTCTTATAGTTCAGTTTGGAGGTACTTCTGTGTTGAATTGAAGGTGTTTCTCATACGATAACAAAGTTTCACTCATTCATGTTACCTTGAACATGAACCATGACGTTTATTTCGACATTCTACGCGATCAAGTACTACCTTTTCTCCCACATTTTCATGATTTTGCTGTGGAATCTGTCGTCTCCCAGGATGACAACGCCGCGTTAGAGAACTCTGCGCTTGTGTTCCTGGTTTGACGAACACTCAGGCACACCTCAGCTGGCTATCTAAGTTACTCGATCTTAATCTCATAGGAAATGTTTAGGACTATTTCCACGTTTTGGTCTAGGAGCAATTAACGCCCCTACAATTTGGTAGCTCTTTGGGATCTGCTCGTCAGCTGGGTATGGCATACTTGAGGAAAGCTGTGGTCTCACTTCCTTGCCGAATTGAGGACAGAGGCGGTATTACACGGTATTAGCGTATTCTCACCTAGGGCTGGCTAATTTTTTGTCCCATGTACTTAAATTAACAAAGCGTCCATGATTTGAATTGCGTGAATCTATATACAATAATCCAGAGAAATGAATATGTAATTAAAAAACGGGCCTCGCATCCGGGAGACAGCATTTCTAAAATGCGTCCGATCACTATCACCTAGGTGGCCTATTTTAACTAAATCATTAAAGGCAAATACCTGTGTGTTTTGTACGGTTTATAGTTTCTTTCTGGCAGTCAATAAATGTCAAGTGAGCTCTTTATTTTCATTCTATGTGTCATATCTGTACTTTGGACATTTTTAAAACAGTAGTCTTGAATAGTCGATGTGTTGCGCCGCAGAGGTTCCAGTACAAGCCTTGTGATCTCTGGTTGCCAGTAGCATTGTCGTTGCAGTAGACATTCTGTGAGATGTAAATGAGTGAGTAAGGAGTTGGTCAGACTACTGAGAAGTCTGGAAATAGCTTGCAGTACTTACAGAGAGTTAAAGAGGACGCTGAATTTTGGAAATGTGATTTGGTAAAGATTAGTTTGAGAAGTTTGAAGATTTATACAGGTAATCATGTTGCTGCATTGCTTGCCTGTGAGTAATGTAAAACGCATTTGCAAAATGGAAATTTTTAATGGGATTTTTCTTTTTTGGTTCGGGTTAGTTAGTTTCATTGTTCATGTGAATAAGTAAAGTATCTATTCATATGGGTTGCACTCATAAGTTACAGATTTACCACTCTTTTACCATTTCAGTAATTAATTTCATGGAAGAATCGCATTTATAATAAAAAGTAAGTTTTGTAAAAATGGTTTTAATTATTAAGGAATGAATCAGAGTTTCAATATAGTTTCTGAGTGCTGGTCTTGAGAGGTGGCATGCCTTTGCAATGCACACAGTGACTTGCCCCCTCTCATGTTTATATCTTACTCCGAGTAATTCGATTTGGGGAAGTATAGCCGAGTATGGTCGTTACAAGGCTAATATTGAGAACTCAGAAGACATGAGTACTTTCCTCTCTAATTGCATGCATTGAAAAGTTGCTATTCCTTCAAACGTGGACTTCCCACGCAGCATCTCTCGTCATCCGGGTGGTCCGGTGACAGGCAGGTACTGCTGATCTTGAAAGGGTTATAATCCACATCATCGACTATTGAAAATCTGTACATTTATAATTAAAATCCATCGTTTATACACGTTTTTATTTTCACGTTTCGGTCTAGAACCAATAATTGTTAATATTGTTCTTTTCGTTAACAGTGTGCATAAGTTACAAAATCAAATTTTACCATTTTCCTTCAATTTCAAACTCACTGAAGAGCATAACTAGTTAACTCGTCCACCATTGAGCTTACCACCATCCGTCCTAGAGTCAGATATCGCAGTAAATTTGTACCATTGTCAAGAAGCATACAGAGCGAGGTCCCCAACCGAAAATCTATTCGTCACGAATAAATACGGGGATAAGTCAAAAATTACAGAATGAAATTTTCACTCTGCTGCGCAGTGTGCGCTGATTTGAAACTTCCTGGCAGATTAAAACTGTGCCGGACCGAGACTCGAACTCGGGACCTTTGCCTTTCGCGGGCAAGTGCTCTACCAACTGAGCTACCCAAGCACGACTCACGCCCCGTCCTCACAGCAATAGTTCCGCCAGTACCTCGTCTCCTACCCTCCGCAATATCCTTTCTTTCAGGAGTGCCAATCCTGCATGGTTCGCAGGGCAGCTTCTGTGAAGTTTGGAAGGATGCCGGCGCGGTAGCTCAGCGTGTTTCCAGCGTGTATGTAATAAAAAAAACTGAGTTAATCGATCAACAACGAACTTAAACGGGTGTCTTGCGAAGTCCGCCCCGAGCAGATACAACGAACAAACACGAACAAAATGAGATTAAAAAAAAATGCGTGTTCGGTCAGAGGGTTAGCTGCCCTCTGTTATAAAAAAACTGAGTTAATCGATCAACAACGAACTTAAACGGATGTCTTACGACGTCCGCCCCGAGTAGATGCAACGAACCCAAGTTAACAAAATAAGATTTTTAAAAAAAGTTGGTAGAGAACTTGCCCGCGAAAGGCAAAGGTTACGAGTTCGAGTCTCGGTCCGGCACACAGTTTTAATCTGCCAGGAAGTTTCAAGTCAAAAATTATCAGCAGTGTTAACATAACTCTTCTCACATTGTCCATACTGATCTCTGTTCTTATTTTATTGTTATGCTGTCGTCGTCCTCCATTTCTCTTCATTTTGTTACATATAGATCATTGGCCACGCCATTAGAAATTTCCACCAAAGAGGAGCAACGAGCGATGATACGATTTCTTGTGGTCGGAAAGTGTATTGGGGGCCGCAATCCACTGAAGACTTTCGACACAATACGTGAATACTGTCTTGCCTCAACGGAGTGTCTACCAGTGGATTGCAGAATTCAAAACTGGTCGCACACGAGTTACGCACAATCAAACACGGCCACAAACGATGACAACATTGAGCGAGCAGGTGACATGGTTCTGGTAAACAGACGAGTGACTATTGGTGAAGTGGCACATTGCTTGCGTGTAAGTCATGGTTCTGTCTACGACGTCATACGCGACAGTCTTGGGTTTCATGTCCGTTTAAGATGGCTGCATAAGCAACTCACAGTGTTGCGTAACAAATGCTCTTGAACATCTGCCAAAAGTATTTGGCTCGCAATGGTAACGAGCGTGACGGCTGTTTTCTGGAACGCACAAGGCCCAGTACTGGAATGTTATCAGGAGAGTGGCATAACAATAAGCAGTGCGCGTTACACTGAGATGCCGAGGATTATTGTCAAAAGGTGTTGTGCTGTTGCACGACAAAGCCCACCCAGAAATTTCCCACACTGCTGAGACGCTCCGGAAACGCACGTTTGAAGTAATGGCTCATCCTCCGTACAATCCTGGTTTTGTCTCTTCCGACTACTACTTGTCTGATCCACTCAAAGAGGCACTAAGTAGCCGTCTATTCACCTCGGACCAAGGCGTGAAGGACGCGATGCATTCATGGCTCGGTGTTCAGTCGGAAACCTTCTTTTCTGAGGCCATCAGAAAGCTTGTGCAACGATGGAGCAAGTTCGGTAAAAAGCAAGGGGACTGTATTGAAAAATAATGTTAACGCACGTGTCCTGTTTGTATTGTATTAAGAGATATAGCAACGTTGCGGATAATTTTAGACTTACCTCGGATATGGAGATACAGTTTTAACTAACTTAAAGCGAACAATGTGGTGACCTTTCTGATGTATGCAAGTAATTTTTATTTTTTATAGCTGTCGAATTATGGCATCGGGCGTTGTATATAAATTCTCGCCCGTAAATGCCAATGGCGACCAACAAACATCTAAAATGACACTTTGGCGACCTATTGCTGTTTTGTTAAATACAATGTCTGAATTAAATAGCACCTGATGTGGATAAATTCACTGTAATAGCTGAAACTGTATTTTCCCTCGCTAATTTTTACTCATTTTCTGACAACCTGCGATTTATGAAAAATTATCGTAAATTTTTTTATAAGTATGGAGTAAAACTGTCTTAGAATAATGTAAAGAACGTTGCGAAAATCTGTCAAATAGCCATGAAACACAGTTAATTCCAACTGAATACGAGTGAGCAGGTTTACGACCGTATATGGGCAATTATTTATCATAAACGTGTATCTAGCTAAAAAATTAGTCCTTTAACAAGTTTGTGTTTGATTTCAAAGATAAATACAAACGTAATAAAACACGTTTCTGAGGGAATGTAGAGTAACATTAGTCAATAAGATAGCAGAATGAACTGTGGTACCGTGAGCCACGTCGTCTGCGATAGGCACTGCGCAAATAATAGCCCCTTACCCACGTAAGGTCCTAGTGGCAGAACGCTACGTCAGAGACCCTTCTTAAGAAGCTAAACTTACGAAGTTCATACAGGTTGGTATCTAGAATGAATTAACAGATCTTACTCTAGACTGCCTCCCCCCATGAACCATGGACCTTGCCGTTGGTGGGGAGGCTTGCGTGCCTCAACGATACAGATAGCCGTACCGTAGGTGCAACCACAACGGAGGGGTATCTGTTGAGACGCCAGGCAAACGTCTGGTTCCTGAAGAGGGGCAGCAGCCTTTTCAGTAGTTGCAGGGGCAACAGTCTGGATGATTGACTGATCTGGCCTTGTAACACTAACCAAAACGGCTTTGCTGTTGTGGTACTCCGAACGGCTGAAAGCGAGGGGAAACTACGGCCGTAATTTTTCCCGAGGGCATCCAGCTTTAATGTATGATTAAATGATGATGGCGTCCTCTTGGGTAAAATATTCCGGAGGTAAAATAGTCCCCCATTCGGATCTCCGGGAGGGGACTACTCAAGAGGACGTCGTTATCAGGAGAAAGAAAACTGGCGTTCTACGGATCGGATCGTGGAATGTCAGATCCCTTAATCGGGCAGGTAGGTTAGAAAATTTAAAAAGGGAAATGGATAAGTTAAAGTTAGATATAGTGGGAATTAGTGAAGTTCGGTGGCAGGAGGAACAAGACTTTTGGTCAAGTGAATACAGGGTTATAAATACAAAATCAAATAGGGGTAATGCAGAAGTAGGTTTAATAATGAATAGGAAAATAGGAGTGCGGTTAAGCTACTACAAACAGCATAGTGAACGCATTATTGTGACCAAGATAGACACGAAGCCCACGCCTACTACAGTAGTACAAGTTTATATGACAACTACCTCTGCAGATGATGAAGAAATTGATGAAATGTATGATGAGATAAAAGAAATTATTCAGGTAGTGAAGGGAGACGAAAATTTAATAATCATGGGTGACTGGAATTCGACAGTAGGAAAAGGAAGAGAGGTAAACGTAGTTGGTGAATATGGATTGGGGCTAAGAAATGAAAGAGCAAGCCGCCTAGTAGAATTTTGCACAGAGCATAACTTAATCATAGCTAACACTTGGTTAAAGAATCTTGAAAGAAGGCTGTATACATGGAATAACCCTGGAGATACAAGAAGGTTTCAGATAGATTATATAATGGTAAGACAGAGATTCAGGAACCAGATTTTAAATTGTAAGACATTTCCAGGGGCAGATGTGGACTCTGACCACAATCTATTGGTTATGAACTGTAGATTAAAACTGAAGAAACTGCAAAAAAGTGGGAATATAAGGAGATGGGACCTGGATAAACTGAAAGAACCAGAGGTTGTACAGAGTTTCAGAGAGAGCATAAGGGAACAATTGACAGGAATGGGGGAAAGAGATACAGTAGAAGAAGGATGGGTAGCTTTGAGGAATGACATAGTGAAGGCAGCAGAGGATCAAGTAGGTAAAAAGACGAGGGCTAGTAGAAATCCTTGGGTAACGGAAGAGATACTGAATTTAATTGATGAAAGGAGAAAACACAAAAATGCAGTAAGTGAAGCAGGCAAAAAGGAATACAAACGTCTCAAAAATGCGATCGACATGAAGTGCAAAATGGCTAAGCAGGGATGGCTAGAGGACAAATGTAAGGATGTAGAGGCTTATCTCACTAGGGGTAAGATAGATACTGCCTACAGGAAAATTAAAGAGACCTTTGGTGAAAAGAGAAGCTCAGATGGAAACCCAGTTCTAAGCAAAGAAGGGAAAGCAGAAAGATGGAAGGAGTATATAGAGGTTCTATATAGGGGCGA
Source organism: Schistocerca nitens (assembly GCF_023898315.1). Taxonomy (NCBI): domain Eukaryota; kingdom Metazoa; phylum Arthropoda; class Insecta; order Orthoptera; family Acrididae; genus Schistocerca; species Schistocerca nitens. The sequence continues at coordinate 476,509,265 of NC_064614.1, read as the reverse complement.
TGTTATTGAGGACAATATTATGGAAGTGGAAGAGGAGGTAGATGGAGATGAAATGGGAGATATGATACTGCGTGAAGAGTTTGACAGAGCACTGAAAGACCTGAGTCGAAACAAGGCCCCGGGAGTAGACAACATTCCATTAGAACTACTGATAGCCTTGGGAGAGCCAGTCCTGAGAAAACTCTACCATCTGGTGAGCAAGATGTATGAGACAGGCAAAATTCCCTCAGACTTCAAGAAGAATATAATAATTCCAATCCCTAAGAAAGCAGGTGTTGACAGATGTGAAAATTACCGAACTATCAGTTTAATAAGTCATAGCTGCAAAATACTAACGCGAATTCTTTACAGACGAATGGAAAAACTGGTAGAAGCCGACCTCGGGGAAGATCAGTTTGGATTCCGTAGAAATGTTGGAACACGTGAGGCAATACTGACCCTACGACTTATCTTAGAAGAAAGATTAAGGAAAGGCAAACCTACGTTTCTATCATTTGTAGACTTAGAGAAAGCTTTTGACAATGTTTCTGGAATACTCTCTTTCAAATTCTGAAGGTGGCATGGGTAAAATACATGGAGCGAAAGTCTATTTACAATTTGTACAGAAATCAGGTGGCAGTTATAAGAGTCGAGGGACATGATAGGGAAGTAGTGGTTGGGAAGGGAGTGAGACAGGGTTGTAGCCTCTCCCCGATGCTATTCAATCTGTATATTGAGCAAGCAGTAAAGGAAACAAAGGAAAAGTTCGGAGTAGGTATTAAAATCCATGGGGAAGAAATAAAAACTTTGAGGTTCGCCGATGACATCGTAATTCTGTCAGAGACAGCAAAGGACTTGGAAGAGCAGTTGAACGGAATGGACAGTGTCTTGAAAGGAGGGTATATGATGAACATCAACAAAAGCAAAACGAGGATAATTGAATGTAGTCGAAGTAAGTCGGGTGATGCTGAGGGAATTAGATTAGGAAATGAGACACTTAAAGTAGTAAAGGAGTTTTGCTATTTGGGGAGCAAAATAACTGATGATGGTCGAAGTAGAGAGGATGTAAAATGTAGACTGGCAATGGCAAGGAAAGCGTTTCTGAAGAAGAGAAAATTGTTAACAGCGAGTATTGATTTGAGTGTCAGGAAGTCGTTTCTGGAAGTATTTGTATGGAGTGTAGCCATGTATGGAAGTGAAACATGGACGACAAAATATTTTAGACAAGAAGAGAATAGAAGCTTTCGAAATGTGGTGCTACAGAAGAATGCTGAAGATTAGGTGGGTAGATCACATAACTAACGAGGACGTATTGAATAGAATTGGGGAGAAGAGGAGTTTGTGACACAACTTGACTAGAAGAAGGGATCGGTTGGTAGGACATGATCTGAGGCATCAGGGGATCACCAATTTAGTATTGGAGGGCAGCGTGAGGGTAAAAATCGTAGAGGGAGACCAAGAGATGAATACACTAAGCAGATTCAGAAGGATGTAGGCTGCAGTAGGTACTGGGAGATGAAGAAGCTTGCACAGGATAGAGTAGCATGGAGAGCTGCATCAAACCAGTCTCAGGACTGAAGACCACAACAACAACAACAACAACTCTAGACTGATTTCAGAAAAACATTTTTTCCTCTAGTTCAAGTCTGAACAGTTTTAATTTAAGTCTAAATCCTAAAAAATGATTTGTGATAAATTTCTGCGACATACTTTCTTTGCGATTACAAAGTTTTCCCTCTATCAAGGATCCTGGAATTGCGTGAAATCCAGATTTCTATGTATTCCACTCCGAAAACTGGTTGACAACTATCGGGTCGGTAGCAGTGTGTTAGCAACAGATCGCCCTTATTTATCTTTATGTTGCCTCCTTGAACCCCACACCTTGCTAAGTTGGGGTGGCTTGTTTGCCTTAACGACACATGTAGCCGTACCGTAGGTGCACCCACAATGGACGTGTATCAGCGGAGAGGTCAGACTAATATGTGGTTCCTGAAGAGAGACAGCAGCCTTTTTAAGAGTTGCAGAGGCAACAGTCTCTATGATTTGCATGGAGGCTTAATTAAAATAGAATGCAAATAATTTTAATTTTTTGCTTCAGTAGCTGTCTGTCCGATTACGAAGTCTCGTAAACGGTTGGCCCTGACTAGTATTATTACGCTATCTGACTGCATAGAACAATAACAAAGAATGAAATGGAAATTTTCATTAACACAATTAATTAATTAAGTCCCCAGCAACTATAAAACCTACGAAACCAAAGCACAAGTGTAACTGTTCTGTGTGTGGAAGTATGACTCAACGTACGCATCTGGCACGGTTCTTCTTCAACAACACAAGAAATTTTAAATATCATTTATACTGAATTAATTAAAGAAAATAGAAATACCATAATTACTCAAGAAAACCAGAATTACACTCTAATACAAGAACACAAGCCAGATGCTTTGTTGACTGAACCTGTAATGACGCATTATTCAGACATTGAAATAATGAGAAAGAAAAGAAAAGTAGTTTGTTACCTTAATTTATATTGATGAAAAGCACTCTAGACATTACAATCTCTCCACACCGACTCGCTACTATCACATCTCAACAAGAACTTTTCAGTATCACATCTCAGCAAGCACTGCCTACTAGCTCATCTCAACAAACACTCCTCACTACGACATCTCAGCACTGACTACCACGAGTTCTCCCAAAGCACTGCCCACTACGAGTTCTCAATAATCACTGCCAGTGGAGGCGGCGGAACAATACCCTCTAGCGCGATCTCTGGCGCTGTGGCTCAGTGTAGCCACCTTTCATATGCCCTTCCTCCACAGGCTAGAATTTGATGGTATTTTTGCCAGCATTGGTGGTGAAAATACCACCAAATTCGTCAAAACAATACAGACAAAAATAAAAGATAATATTAATACGTAAATATCACATACTAGATAAAATTTTGGCTTTGCACTGACCTTTCAATAACCTAATATATAAAATACAGTAAGCAATACAAATTCTTTCATACATGTGACTTTACATAACAGTTTACACAAGTATTATGTGGTTATACAGTTCAATCAATAGCGTCAGCAATGACGAATATGTGCAGGTAAGAGTCTCATAACTTTTCACAAACAGTAATACACAAAAAAATCAGTTTATACAAATATTCACATAAACGCTTTCCATAGCTCAAGAATAAGCAGTTGACAGTTCCAGCAGTAGCACCCAGCAATGGTCAACAGGTGCAAATACCAACAAGTGACATTTTTTCAGTAGAAACAGTCCATCAGTGGCACACAGTAATGTTGAATAGGTGCAGACACCAACAAGTAACACCATTTCAGTATAAGCAGTTCCATTAGTGGCACCAGCAATGTTGAGCAGGTGCACACAGCAACAGGTGACATCTTTTCAGTAGAAGCAGTCCATCAGTGGCACCCAGCAATGTTGAATAGGTGCAGACACCAACAAGTAACACCATTTCGGTAGAAGCAGTCCATCAGTGGCACCCAGCAATGTTGAGCAGGTGCAGACACCAACAGGTGACATCTTTTCAGTAGAAGCAGTTCCATTAGTGGCACCAGCAATGTTGAGCAGGTGCACACAGCAACAGGTGACATCTTTTCAGTAGAAGCAGTCCATCAGTGGCACCCAGCAATGTTGAGCAGGTGCAGACATCAACAAGTAACACCATTTCAGTAGAAGCAGTCCATCAGTGGTACCCAGCAATGTTGAGCAGGTACACACAGCAACAAGTCACATTTCTCAGCAGAAGCAGTTCCATAAAATTCACTATCACTGATCACACTGTTCATCAGAGTTTATAAGCAGAAATTAAACATGTCCTAGTGGCACCAATCATGTAGAAAAGGTACAAGTAACAGTCCATAATTTTTACAATCACTGATCACACAGTTCATCAGCAGAAATTAAACATGACTAAATGTCACACATCATGTTGAAAAGTGCAGCACCATCACTAATCAGACAGTTCAGGCATGAACAATAGTTTGAATACACATACAATGCTTTTACACTAAACATACAAATCATAACAAACACACAAATGATATCAGATAATTGTCCTATTAACTATTACAATACACAAATACCAGTAAACCTATAACATTTATGGGTGTCAGTGCAAGCCACTACCAACAAATAAAATAATATTTAGGAGATAGGTGGGTCGGATTAGGAAAGGAAAACACACAAAACACACTCACTCATCTTTCATCCACATTAAGTACTACTGTGTAATTGAATAGTGTTAACTGTGTAAATGTAACTCTGTCCAAGATTTGATGTTCATCATGTGTACCAAGTAGTAGTGGCAGCAATGTATAACAGTCAATAATAGTTAAGTCAACGTCATAGTCATCATGTCTAGACCAATGTTTGCCAAGCCAGATCAAAATGTACGGTTGCTGAACAACTGTCAGTGAGCCAAGATATGCACATGCTTCCTCTCTCAAAAAAAAGTATATACTGCTTAGTGATTTGACAAAGTGTGTGTAGATAATCTTCTTTCTACTTGAGTGTTCTAGTCTGCCATCTTCATCCTCCTTGTTCCACATAGACCAACAAAAAAATATGCTCCTCACTTACTTTACCTCTTATCCACCAAAACTCCAATAATCATCAGCATCAATACATCGATACATATAAACCTTTGTCCACGAAAACTCCAATAATCATCAACTTCACATAATCTCAATACCTCAATAATATGTCGATACATATAAACCTCAGCACCAATATCATTTCACTTCCATAACAACTCTTTCCTCTAGTCAGTCTCCTCGAACAAGTACAGACAAAATCCTAGTGCAACTTCAGTTCATCATCCCATACAATCCGTAGACACAGTGTCCACACACAACCTCTGTGTAATCCATCTGACACAAATTTTCTACTCATTATAAATTATAAGATACATTTTGGTTCCTTGTCCATCATTAAATAAAAGAAATGCATACATGACCTCTAACAGCCTTTAGTTTGAATAACTCTCAGTAATTAAGTACGATTACGAAGTGTGAATGATCATAATATTTCACAGTGTGTACACCACTTCAAGAATCATAGCAGAAGCAAACATGTGGAGTATTTTTTGTGTCAAGTGTCACTTCCTATTTCAATTGCTCACGAAAAATGCAGTGTAATAACTGTCAATGGTCTAAACCTAGTTTTGGTATGTCATGTCGTTAGCTTCCTTCCTATTAGCATAAATTTATACAGCTTCCATAAAACCTCAGCTCATGTGACTTCTAAGCAGTTTCTTGTACCAATGTCGTTCGTAGAATTATAGCAGTTCATTTTCTTATCTTAAAAATATCAGGCACTGAGCGTAAGCAATACATGCAATATCGCGACAATATACCAGTAGCGAACAGAATGTCAACAAGTGGATGCAGCACAATCCCTATAACGAGGCTCTGCCAAGCGAACAATCTACAATTAATACAATAGTGTAACCTAATCTTCATGTTTGTACACTGTACATCAGCATTGCTATATTCTAAATTAAGAGTAGTTATGACAACAAAACAGAAATGTGTAAATATGCAATCCATACGCACAGCAGCAAACATATATCTTACGTAATAAACAAGTCATTAGCATCATATCAGCATAAGCAAATAAATGTTTATATGTAATCTTAATAAGTAAACATGAAGGCGCAAGCAGAGAAATCACAAAGTGTAACCTACATACATAACCATATCAGCACAATTAATCAGGTGACAATTACAATTTAAATAAATAAGCACAGCAGGCACATAATTAAAAAATATGACATCAGTGAAAAAGCAGTGCAGCCAAGCAATGCATAATATATACAAATAACAACCCTGTTCATTAGTCAGTCATTGTCAAAATCAGTTAATGTGCGCAAGCACGTCGCTTCACTAGTAAATTCATAGAACATGAAATTTAGCACAAAGTATGAATCACGTAATCGCGAGCAGCAAATTACGTCTAAAGTACGTACCTAAGTGGAAATATGTTACCTGAAAAATAAACTCAATTAATCGTTACCTTTTTGGTTTTTTTACTTCCCTTTCTTTTTTTTTTTTTAATTACATTCTTCCTGAAATTTTCTCCATAGCAAGTCCTCTTAACGTCGGACACACATAGAATTTACCTGAAGGTCTTAAATATTTTATACAACCGTATCCTGAAAAATACTGAACGTTAATAACATAATTTATCAAGTCACTATAGCTTTATACTGAATTTAGTCGGAGAAATTAGACTGTGTATTTGTTTACGTCTGTCAGTGCATTCGCACTGAGCGCTCGATCATATGTAGGCGCGTGACGTAGGAAGCGATTGTTTGCGGTCAACGACTGCCTTGTGCGGCGCGCCGACTTGACTGTTGCTTTGAGTATGTGCCGCCGCCGGAACACGGCGCGGTATCCTTGTATTCTCTGCATGTTTACATGTAGCTGTTAGTTTCTCTAAAGTATGTCATTCCACAAAAATTTTAACGTTAGATATGTGATGTATTCCCTTAGAGCGTCGAGATTTAAGAGTTTCTACTTCAACAGTGTTATCATGTATAATTTTGCGAATTCTATATGGACCGTTATAAAGCAGAAAAAATTTGCGACACAAGCCTTTTCCTTTGTGAGACAAACGATGAGACTTAATTAACACCTTTTGGCCAACTGACAAGATTTTTAAACGACCAGGATGTTTAGCTGATTTCTCTCTTCTAGCAGCCGCAGATGCAATATTTTGTAGAGCCAGGTTGACAACTTCAGAATGCCGCAGTTTCCGTGAAGGCGGAAAAGGAACGATTTCAGAAATGCGATTTGTTGGTACTTTATTTTTTAATATCAATAGAGGCGGTAAAGAAGTTGAGTCATTAGTAAGTTCATTCAGAATGTTTTGAAAAATATGAAGATACTGATCCCAAGTTCTGTGATTCTGATGACAATAAAGACGGCACAATTTATTGATTTCCTTCATCCATCTTTCTGAAGCGTTAGATTGAGGGTGAAAAAGTGAAATGAAGATTGGTTTAATTTTACGACGCCGTAGAGTACGAAGCCAAATTTTAGAGCGAAACTGTGATCCATTATCTGATATAACCTTATCAACATGACCCACTTCTTTAAGAAAATGTTTGATGAAAGCATTAGATACTGAACGAGCTGTTGCTTTGCGTAACGGTGTAAAACACACATATTTTGATGTCAATTCCACTGCTACAAAAATGTACGCAAAACCATTAGTAGATCGAACCACTGGACCGAACAAATCAACTGCAGCCATCTCCTTTAATTTCGCTGGAATGATAGGAAACAACGGTGCTCTGTGAGAAATTGTTGGCGGCTTAGCCTTTTGACATAATTTGCATTTGGCAAGAACAGATCGAATACGTTTTTCCATATTACTGAAGTAGCAATTTTCTCGTAATTTATGAAAGCATTTTCTGGGACCAAAATGCGCATAACTGAAATGTGTGTACCAAATCAATTTATTGACCCACTCATCAGGAATACAAACTAACCAAACAGAGTTTTCGACCGATTTTCGTTTAAAAAGAATATCATTGCGAACTAAATAATACTGTCTGATCGCTACGCTTTCCTTTCTCCTCCACTTCTCCTTAATGTCCTTCCAGATTGGATCCTTATTTTGCTCCTTAGCGATGTCCTGGAGCGAAGACGAAATAAAGTTCTCAAACGCAACACCTTGAATGTACATCAAACAATAATGGTTTTCTTTGCAGTCCTCTTCAGCACTTTGTTACAAACCCATAGGTGCACGTTATAAAGCATCAGCAACAATATTTGAAGATCCCTGTATGTAAACAATACTAAAATCAAATTCCTGTAGGTACAACGCCCATCGTGACAATCTGCCATGAGTTAATTTTGTCGACATAAGAAATTCCAGAGCTCGATGATCGGTGTAAACTTTAGTATGTCTGCCAAACAAAAATGTCCGAAATTTTGTGAAAGCCCAAACAACAGCCAAAGCTTCAAGTTCCGTAATCGAATAATTCTTTTCGGATTTAGAGAGAACACGACTTCCAAATGCAATAGTCTTCTGTACTACAACGCCGTTTTCTTCTATCTCTTGAAATAAATGTGCACCTAGGCCTTTGTACGATGAGTCCGTCGCCAAACAAAAATCTTTTGATAAATCCGGATGTGAAAGAAGTGGAGCAGCAACTAAAGCATCACGAAGTTGTTCAAATTCTGACTGAGCTTCCTCATCCCAACACCAATTAGAATTTTTTCCAGATAGTTCACATAAACGAGGTGTGGCCAAATTGTCCAATCTAACAAAGCGTCTAAGAAAATTACAAACACCAAGGAAACTACGAACATCACGTTTTGTGGTAGGAACAGCATAATTACGAATAGCGTCTAGTTTCTCTGGATCAGGAAGAATACCTTCTGTAGAAATAATGTGACCGAGAAATTTCACCTGAGAACGACCAAATTCAGATTTTTCCAAGTTCACTGTCATGCCAACTCGTGCAAAAATACGTAATAATGAATCCAAAATTTTGTTATGCTCACTCCAAGAACGTTTAGCAATAAGAATATCGTCAACATATGAAGTAATATTGTCACGAAGATAAACAGGTAAAATTTCATTTAAACTACGAATGAATGCTGCAGAAGATACAGTAAGTCCAAACGGTAATTTCCAAAGTCACTTTTGGGTAAAACAGTCAAATCCGGTTATTCTTTACCTACTGTCTAGATAGAAGGATAGTAGAAGAATTGCTTTTATAGATGCAAAGAATAGTGAAAGAGTAGGCAGCGGTGCAGAAAACTAAAAGGGAAATAGCACCACTACAGCTCGGGGCCCTGTGAACGCTACGGCACATATTCACTTAGTGTAGTGAATCCCCTGAGGACTTTAATAGCTGCACATAAATTTCAGTTTGTGAATTAGTGGCAAATTTGGCGAAAGTGCGCACGTAAATCGATCCAACCATGAACATGGACGTATGTCATTCCTAGAATTGCAAAAGATCTTAAATTTCCGAACAGTCAAGAAGTGTTTACAGTCAAAGCTTCCGCCTCGTGGCGACAAAGACCTACCGCGTCTGTCCCAGTACCAATGTCGATTATTGTCAAGTTCGCGCGCCTGGCGCTCTCTTGTTGCATCCCGTAAATGAAACAAATTACTTTCTTCAAAGCCCTCTGCTATCTGTGATACTAAAATTCGTCTGCTGTCTTTTCCTACGATTTCGCTTTTAATATATTTGTCTTGCTTTTGTAATGCCTCAAATTCCCTTTTCACGCGTTCATTAAATTTTCCCTGATTTTCAACATGCTTACTTAGGTTCTGGTACTCTTCGGTTTCTGCAAATGGTAATGGAGCTGTATCATCTGAATCTCTATCCCCATTTAAACTAAGATTTGTCAATTTATCTGAAATCTCCTCAACTCTTTCCGATAAGTCACCTATTTTTTCTTTCTGTTTACTTACGTCTTCCGTAAGTGTCGCGACTCGGGTTTCGGTATTGTCACATTTAGTAGTTAACTGTTCATACTGTTGCGTTGAGTCATTTGTTACAGATTCCTCGATTCCTTCAAATATTTCTTCCTTATCGTGTGCACGTTGTAAATTTAACTCTGAAAATTTTTGTACTATCACGCGATCTTTTTCTTCCCGTTCTCTGTCCTGTTCCTCTTGTCTGATTTCTGTTGAAATTAAACTATTATTGTGAGCATTCAAAATCGGTTGTACTTCTTCTCTAATTTCTTTCTTTGATTCATCATTCGTATTTTTGAAACATGTCCCTATTCGTGAGCATAACCGTGTTGTCATTGTTCCCATCTGTGTTTTTAATTCAGATCCAAACCGTGTTTCCATTGTTCCCATATCAGTTTTTAATTCAGATCGTAAAGTTCCCATCTCTGTTTTAATTGTTCCTATTTGTGATCCCAGTGATTCCATTGTTCCCCTCTGTGTTTTTAATTCAGATCCAAACCGTGTTTCCATTTTTAATATAGCACTCATCAACTGCTCCATAGTAACTGATTCGAAACTCCTTTCGCCCCTAACATTTCCCGCAAAACCAGTTTCCTTCGTCATAGCTGTAAAGCTATCTGTGTTCGATACTATTTCAGACTCTTCTATCGTTAATCTCGTATTCTGTGAATTTCCTGATTGAGAAAAATTTTGAAATGGTTCCGGACTATTTTCCCGACTTATTAAATTGTTTTCCACTCCATTATTCATCATACTGTTGTCCTGTGTTGGCGAGTTCGCCATGTCAACAATTTCGTCATTCTCACTGTCCATCATTTTTGCCTTTTTCATCGACCGCGTAATCATTTACAAAACATACAAAACTCGTCACTATATGAAATTACACACAATGACACTTTATCTCCAACAATACCATTCACACGAAATGTTTCCCTCAAACACGATTAATCGAACAATTGAAATAATTGCACTAATTGTCAAACCCGTAGACAAGACAACAGAAATGAAATTTTGCAAAAAAAAAAAATACCATTAGAAGAATGACAATTACCAAATCTACACATGCAAAACAGACTACAATTGCTAAACTACAAATTACTACAACAATACTACTGTCTACTATTTTTACAATCAGAAGATTCCAAGGGACGATCCTGGCAGGGTCGCCACGTGCATGGGGGCTTAATTAAAATAGAATGCAAATAATTTTAATTTTTTGCTTCAGTAGCTGTCTGTCCGATTACGAAGTCTCGTAAACGGTTGGCCCTGACTAGTATTATTACGCTATCTGACTGCATAGAACAATAACAAAGAATGAAATGGAAATTTTCATTAACACAATTAATTAATTAAGTCCCCAGCAACTATAAAACCTACGAAACCAAAGCACAAGTGTAACTGTTCTGTGTGTGGAAGTATGACTCAACGTACGCATCTGGCACGGTTCTTCTTCAACAACACAAGAAATTTTAAATATCATTTATACTGAATTAATTAAAGAAAATAGAAATACCATAATTACTCAAGAAAACCAGAATTACACTCTAATACAAGAACACAAGCCAGATGCTTTGTTGACTGAACCTGTAATGACGCATTATTCAGACATTGAAATAATGAGAAAGAAAAGAAAAGTAGTTTGTTACCTTAATTTATATTGATGAAAAGCACTCCAGACATTACAATCTCTCCACACCGACTCGCTACTATCACATCTCAACAAGAACTTTTCAGTATCACATCTCAGCAAGCACTGCCTACTAGCTCATCTCAACAAACACTCCTCACTACGACATCTCAGCACTGACTACCACGAGTTCTCCCAAAGCACTGCCCACTACGAGTTCTCAATAATCACTGCCAGTGGAGGCGGCGGAACAATACCCTCTAGCGCGATCTCTGGCGCTGTGGCTCAGTGTAGCCACCTTTCAGATTTACTGACTTGACCCTGTAATATTAGCCAACATGGCCTTACTACAGCGCAACCTCTGTAAGCCGACCACATGAATTTTTGTGAGAAAGAGGTCATCTGGAGGGAGGGTCTTCTTAAATGGTGATCAAGGCAAAATTTGATGCTGAACATAATCATTTAAATACGATTAATGACAACAACTGCAATACTGAAAAACAAGCTCTTGTAATGTATTAATAACTATAATAATAATGCAGTACGTGCCTAATGGTATACATAGCAAAGTACGCTGAAATTGGCATCTGCACACACTTTTTCACCTCAGATAGTAAGTACATCAGTTTCTGGTTGGAAAGCTGAGAAGCGAGGGACCTGTGTCTAAAAATACTATGTGAGGCATCGCCTAATGGGATTGTCTCTACAGGAACTGCGTCATCTTCACTATCACTGTTTTGGTTGTCACTACTCTGCGGATCTGGTTTCATTTTCGTAACGACATCTACTAATTATCACCGCTGTTGAAGCATTCAAATTCTTCTTTCACCGTAGAAATGTCCAGATCAATAATGACAGCATCGGACAGGTGACTGACGATGTTCCTTCATTCATCGCCACCTTCTTCTTCTCCAGCGTCAACATTTTTTGACGAATGAAAACCAGAATTAATGAAGCGTTTTATAATTCTTTCGTTTTTCACTTCATTCCACGCACTTTTAATCCAGCTGACAGCATCGGTCACAGACTTAGCTAGGTCATACACGAATGTGGCGTTGTCCATTTTCGCAACTAGGGTACGCAGAAGCTTCTTTCGGTGAATAAATTTAAAACACCGGATAGCTGTTCTAGTGAATGAACATGTTCTTTCTAAAAACGGAAAAATCAAAACTATTAAAAGACCAGATAAAGATGAAAGTCTAGAGACTGTTGTGTCACATTGTCGACGAGAAATGTTAGAGGAATACAGTATTGTAATCTTCTATGATTGTTTGTGGTCGTCTTAAAGGGAAGACGTTGTTAGTTAAAGAGTGGTCGTTGGTCGGGAAAGGGCGCTGTCATGTTAAAAGGGATAAAAATACATTGGTCTTATTGAAGTTTATTTCGTTCCTTAAAAATGCGGTCGTTTATAGAGAGGGAGTCGGCTTAAAAGGATTGTCTTCTCGAGACGTTTCACTGTATTTTGGTACAGTGAATTTATGAAAGCAAGGGGAATCTACAGCGATTATTCTTCTCGCATACATGCAGCTCTACTGTACGACTCAAGGATTATCACATTTTCTTGGGCAAAATATTCTGGACGTAAAATGGCTTTTATGCGTACCTCTGGGCGAGCACTGTTCGGGATAAAATAGTATACAAGGAAAAATAAAACTAGCATCCTACAAATCAGAGCATGGGATGTTATATCCTTTAATCGGACAGGTGTAGAAACGGAAGAGGACGTTCTCTCCATAATATAAAAGTAGTAATATGTAGAATGCTACATGCTTCATATGAGAAGTGATGTGCTTTTTTATCTCTCTTTCGTTGTCTCCACACAAAGAACCAAGTACCGAACTATTTCATATGAAGAAAATTTAATACTTTACATACATTTATCCTGTCTTCTCTGTTGTCTCATGGCCTTCTTCATCCTATGCCTTAGAAAATCAGTCGTCTTTTCTAAAATTACGAAATAGCCCACCCAAAGGATAAAAGGATATCCTACATGCTACCTACTCAAACATATATACTTACATATACCTTGGCGATCGCAGACACTGAAGATCGTGCGCCGACCTTACAATGTACCTCCATAGAAGGTGATCCTGTGCACCAGTTCTCATGCACACCTATCTGCTGCTCTGCAGATCACCTTCACATCCCTTACCAGGTCTTCCAAAAATGGTTCAAATGGCTCTGAGCACTATAGGACTTAACATCTATGGTCATCAGTCCCCTACAACTTAGAACTACTTAAACCTAACTAACCTAAGGACATCACACAACAGCCAGTCATCACCAGGTCTTCCAATTGGACGGGCTCCATCGGGTTTTCCCGTAAGCACAGCTATGGCCCGGCATCTTTCTGGTCATCTGGCAATGTGTCCTGCCAAGTTTATTCTCTGCGCTTTCATTTCCTGACAGTGTTCGGTTGTTTCATCAGGTCGTACCATTCCCGGCTCTTTCTACGGCGCCATGTGTTCTCCTCGTGAATTGGTCCAGAGATCTTTCTGATGATTTTCCATTCAAAGATCGGCAGGTTCTGTTCATCTTTTTTGTGGCTCGTAACATTTCTGTCCCAAACAGCAATCCCCAACCGCATTGTAAACTTTAAGTTTAGCCGTAACTGGCAGTTTCCTGATGTTATCTGCTCCAGGTTGATAAGTTTTAGACCTATTGACAATACGTTGATTTATTTCTTGTTTGTTATGTCTATTGAACTAGGTGCCAAGCTATTTAAAAAAATTTCCACACTGGCTATTTTCTAAACAATAATAGGGCATTGTTAGGGACTTCTCTAGGTACTTCTACCATTTCGGTCTTCTCCGTATTAATTCTCAGTCCAGTCTTACTGGCATTCTTTACTAAGTCATCTTTTGTTTCTGCCATCTCTTTCTCTGACTCCGCTATGCAATATCGTCTGCATATCCCAATAGCAGTGTTCTTCCATTTAGCCAAACGCCTTTGCTCTCACTTGTCATTTCCATAATTACTTTCTTCCGGGACAAATTAAAAAGTAATGGTGAAATGGCATCACCTTCCCTCACACGTGTTCAGATGTTGAATTTCTTGGATACCTCCCCCTGAAATTTCAACTCCGATGTTACCTCTGGTGCACACATCTTCACCAAGTTAATTAACTTCATTGGGATGCCAAGCTCCCTCAGGATAATGTACATACGTAATCTGTGTATACTATCATACGGTTTGGAAAAATCTACAAATGTTACCAGCCACCGATGGCGAAATACCCAGCACTCCTCCCAGATTTGTCTCACGGTGATACTTTGATTCTCGGTTGACGATCCCCACCCGAAAATCTGTTTGGTACTCCTCAACAATATATTCAGCAAAAGGCTTCAGATTTTCAAGAATTATTAATGGTAATACTCACACTCGCAGCTACTCATCCACTCTCAAAATTCTCGTTGACACTTGGTAAAAGGATATCTTCTTAACCCGCGAGATATGTGGTCCCTGTAAACCCTAATCATTAGCCGCTTGTTAAATAGTACACTACTGACCATTAAAATTGCTACATCACGAACATGACGTGCTACAGACGCGAAATTTAACCGACAGGAAGAAGATGCTGTGATATGCAAATGATTAGCTTTTCAGAGCATTCACACAAGGTTGGCGCCGGTGGCGACACCTACAACGTGCTGACATGAGGAAAGTTTCCAACCGATTTCTCATACACAAACAGCAATTGACCGGCGTTGCCTGGTGAAACGTTGTTGTAATGCCTCGTGTAAGGAGGAGAAATGCGTACCATCACGTTTCCGACTTTGATAAAGGTCGGATTGTAGCCTATCTCAATTGCGGTTTATCGTATCGCGACATTGTTGCTCGCGTTGGCCGAGATCCAATGACTGTTAGCAGAATATGGAATCGGTGGGTTCAGGAGGGTAATACGGAACGCCGTGCTGCATCCCAACGGCCTCGTATCACTAGCAGGCGAGATGACAGGCATCTTATCCGCATGGCTGTAACGGATGGTGCAGCCACGTCTCCATCCCTGAGTCAACAGATGGGGACGTTTGCAAGACAACAACCATCTGCACGAACAGTTCGACGACGTTTGCAGCAGCATGGACTATCAGCTCGGAGACCATGGCTGCGGTTACACTTGACGCTGCATCACACACAGGAGCGCCTCCGATGGTGCACTCAACGACGAATCTGGGTGCACGAATGGCAAAACGTAATTTTTTCGGATGAATCCAGATTCTGTTTACAGGATCATGATGGTCGCATCCGTGTTAGGCAACATCGCGGTGAACGCACAATGGAAGCGTGCATTCGTCATCGCCATACTTGCGTATCACCCGGCGTGATGGTATGGGGTGCCATTGGTTACACGTCTCGGTCACCTCTTGTTCACAGTGACGGCACTTTGGACAGTGGAGGTTACATTTCAGATGTATGACGACCCGTGGCTCTACCCTTCATTCGATCCCTGCGAAACCCCACATTTCAGCAGGATAATGCACGACCGCATGTTGCAGGTCCTGTACGGGCTTTTCTGGATACAGAAAATGTCCGACTGCTGCCCTAGCCAGCACATTCTCCAGATCTCTCACCATTTGTAAACGTCTGGTGAATGGTGGCCGAGGAACTGGCTCGTCACAATACGCCAGTCACTACTCTTGATGAACTGTGGTATCGTGTTCAAGCTTCATGTGCAGCTGTACCTGTACACGCCACCCAAGCTCTGTTTGACTCAATGTCCAGGCGTATCAAGGCCTTTATTACGGCCAGAGGTGGTTGTTCTGGGTACTCATTTCCCAGGATTTATGCACCCAAATCGCGTGAAAATGTAATCACATGTCAGTTCTAGTATAATATATTTTTCCAATGAATATCCGTTTATCATCTGCATTTCTTCCTGGTGTAGCAATTTCAATGGCCAGTCAGGAAGGTCGCAGTTCGTAGTAATAGACGGCAAATCATCGAGTAAAACTGAAGTGATATCAGGTGTTCCCCAGGGAAGCGTCCTGGGACCTCTGCTGTTCCTGATCTATATAAATGACCTGGGTGACAATCTGAGCAGTTCTCTTAGGTTGTTCGCAGATGATGCTGTAATTTACCGTCTAGTAAGGTCATCCGAAGACCAGTATCAGTTGCAAAGCGATTTAGAAAAGATTGCTGTATGGTGTGGCAGGTGGCAGTTGACGCTAAATAACGAAAAGTGTGAGGTGATCCATATGAGTTCCAAAAGAAATCCGTTGGAATTCGATTACTCGATAAATAGTACAATTCTCAAGGCTGTCAATTCAACTAAGTACCTGGGTGTTAAAATTACGAACAACTTCAGTTGGAAAGACCACATAGATAATATTGTGGGGAAGGCGAGCCAAAGGTTGCGTTTCATTGGCAGGACACTTAGAAGATGCAACAAGTCCTCTAAAGAGACAGCTTACACTACACTCGTTCGTCCTCTGTTAGAATATTGCTGCGTGGTATAGGATCCTTACCAGGTGGGATTGACGGAGGACATCGAAAGCGTGTAAAAAAGGGCAGCTCGTTTTGTATTATCACGTAATAGGGGAGAGAGTGTGGCAGATATGATACGCGAGTTGGGATGGAAGTCATTAAAGCAGAGACGTTTTTCGTCGCGGCGAGATCTATTTACGAAATTTCAGTCACCAACTTTCTCTTCCGAATGCGAAAATATTTTGTTGAGCCCAACCTACATAGGTAGGAATGATCATCAAAATAAAATAAGAGAAATCAGAGCTCCAACAGAAAGGTTTAGGTGTTCGTTTTTCCAGTGCGCTGTTCGGGAGTGGAATGGTATGGAGATAGTATGATTGTGGTTCGATGAACCCTCTGCCAAGCACTTAAATGTGAATTGCAGAGTAATCATGTAGATGTAGATGTAGTGTATTTTCGCCCGTCAAATGTTAGGAAGTAAGTATCAGTGTTTCCCCTCTTCGAGACTCAAAATGTGATGTGCTTGCTGGACTTTCCAGTACTGTTACAGTATTTTTATTCGACAAATAAATCTACTATTCGCTCACTTCGGTTTGGGCTAAACGCTGAAAATCTGGATTACAACGTGAAAACCATTAAATCCCGCCAGTTATGAAAGAAATGTTTTTACGACTGTATCACACCTTTTTCGGCGGGATATTTTCTCTATCAATAGTGTAAAAATTTCTTTTGCAGGTCTATCAAGTGATGTTCGACTGCGCGGTAGTGTCGACACATAATGAGAGAGGAAATCAGATTACAACATGATGTAGTGTCCTACTAAGGGACACTGGGTTACGCGATAGGCGCATTGATCGGTGCTTAGTTGCACTGTCATGGGTCGCAGCGACGCCCCCACACAATACCAGTAAACGACCGTAACTCCATTTCACCAACTCACGACATTAAACGTCTTAACAGGCAGTTTCACACTATGTTACGCTTCACAGCACTTGATAATTACAGTTCCATTATAAGGTTTAAAATTACTATTTCACTCCTTTCTTTCAAGATTTTTATAGCATAAATTAAACAGCGTGCGTGAGTTAATTTAAAACTTGAAATATTCTTTAAAATAAGAAAGAAGAAGTAAACATAATGTGATTGCAAGAATCTGCGAAAAAACGATTTAGTCACAGTAATAATAAATTAAGCTTTATAGTAGGGTGGCAACAGATACTTTCTCGACGCATTTAAGTTCAACATTTCACAATGTATAGTAAAAATTTGCTTCACTTCTGCTAGCATTAATAACTCACCCCTTTAGGGGATATTGTTGATACTCTCGAAAAAAGAAATAACATATAATGTTAACTTCACTTTTTACTTAGTTGCATGTTGCGATGGTTGAGTAAAAAGTAAGAATAATAGTTTTTTTTTTCTCTACTTTGGTCGATCACTCACATACGGTACAGCTTTTGCCTATTATGGCATTATGCCATTAAAATAGTGCTCCCTGTTTCCTTCATTCTTCCTGTATCGGATGAAATTTTGTATTTGATAAAGAGACGGGAACTCGGTAGAGTCGATTCAGTATACGATTTTAAAGGATTTCTTTCTGTTAGGAAACAGAGAGTGAACATCTTCTATTTATCTTTGTTAGGTGTGCTCAGATCTCCAGACAGGACTATCTTTAATATAATGGGCAAACTTTACAGGGCAAACTTTACAGCTAAAATACTGAACAATATCAACATTTTATTCTCGCGTAAGGCTGTACTTTTTAGGTTTTTTTGTGAGTTTGAAATTGATGAATACTGTGATACTTCAAACTTTTCCTTGAGGAGAGTTAAACACAGTTGGAACGGTACGTCAGTTCCAATATGCTCTTATTTTTCGGCATAGTTCCCTTTTAGGTCAATATTCTATGCCTAAGCTTTTTTTACCAAGCGTGTAGCTCCCGTCTTAGAACTGCAAGCTCAGAAGAATATCCACCTGGGACTTTCATGACTTTTTTACTGGACTCTCTCTAGTTTCCCAGCCATAAATTTCCTTAGGTGTGAGAACAGGGGGAACTCGAAGACTGCTAAATAAAGTTATCAGGAGGAATATAACAACAATTCGCACTGCACATCCCTCAGTTTTTCCGTTGCCAAATGCTGTTTGCAGGCAAATAAGTTTTCCTAACGAAAGACGATTTCGTTTTAATTCTGACCCACACTCGTTTATTTTTATATCCTGTTCATCAATTCTTACGCCACCGCCTACGTAGCAGCTACAAGGTGATTCAGTTCTATATGCCAGGAAACATGGAACATGACCCATAACCTCTCCATCCAATGAAATCTCTTCCCTTTTTTGGTGTAGGGCTACAGACCCTCTCTCTTCTAATTCCACTGCCCCCATCCCTACTTCTTCTTTGATTACTATCCTGTTTCATGCGTGAAGAGGTTGATCTGTGTCTCCTCGGGAGTTATAATTTGGCTCAGAAACACCATTCAGTTCCTTCTAAAACAATCTAAAATGTACCGAGTAATTCCTTTCCTATTTGCTTTCGGCCACCAATCAAAAAATGCATCGCACATCCGACATAATACTACTTCGCATTCAGTTCTTATCGATCAAAGCACCACAGTGTCCTCTCAAATACTGACATGGCGTCAGCTATCTCACCCGCCTTTGGTCGTCGATCGCCCAGTACCGTATTGTTTCTATCTGGTGTTGTAGTTTTGGGACGTCATTCACGTGGATGACCTTCAAAGGAATTGCCACCACGATAAACACAATTTCTCGCTATTTACTGTTTGAATGAAGTAGCCGGCTGCTTATACCGCTTTACCACTTGCGTCGAATATCCATCGTACATAAATCAACCAAAAAGAGATGTGTCGACATACCTGGTGATCAAAAAGTCAGTATAAATTTGAAAACTTAATAACCCACGGAATAATGTAGATAGAGAGGTAAAAAATGACACACATGCTTGGAATGACATGGGGTTTTATTACAACCAAAAAAACACCCCATATTGCTAGACGCGTGAAATTTCTCTTGCGCGCGTCGTTTGGTGATGATCGTGTGCTCAGCCGCCACTTTCGTCATGCTTGGTCTCCCAGGTCCCCAGATCTCAGTCCGTGCGATTATTGGCTTTGGGGTACCTGAAGTCGCAAGTGTATCGTGATCGACCGACATCTCTTGGGATGCTGAAAGACAACATCCATCGCCAATGCATCACCATAACTCCGGAAATGCTTTACAGTGCTGTTCACAACATTATTCCTCGACTACAGCTATTGTTGAGGAATGATGGTGGACATATTGAGCATTTCCTGTACAGAACATCATCTTTGCTTTGTCTTACTTTGTTATGCTAATTATTGCTATTCTGATCAGATGAGGCGCCATCTGTCGGACATTTTTTGAACGTTTGTATTGAGTATCAATTTGTACCTCTCTATCTACATTATTCAGTGATTTATTCAGTTTTCAAATTTATACTGACTTTTTGATCACCCGGTAGTATCGCAGCTTCTTCACTGGAGCGACACAAACGTATTGAGACTACTTGAACACTCCATATGAACAAAATTAATCTGCAGTTGACATCTGAGTTACGTTATTGTGCAACTTGTACCAACATAACACAAATCAAAATTTTATTAGGTGCACTGCCATATCTGTTGCAGGTGAGAAATTGCTCCATCCCTTGTAAATGTTGTCGAATTTAGCAGTGACCATCGCTTATGCAGCGTTTGCTGTACTGTGATGCAATACACGTGAAACGTATCAGATGCGTACTGGGAGATTACACGCTACGTAAATTTCTGTTTCATATGTGAACACAAAACTAGACAGCGCGGTTCAGATGGAAGAACATGAAATCGAGAAACGCGAATGTAATGGAAAAGTTGGTTGTCGTATTTGTCACGCAACAGCAGGGCAAGCTCGGCGTGGTGAGCCTGTGTGACGTGTCGGCCAGCACGTGGCCTCTCCCAGCGCCTAACTGACGCGCCGCGCTCTTCCGCCCACAGTTCCGCGCCGTCTTTTCGGGGAGTGGCGAGTGACGTCATCGTGTGCTTTCCTCGTCATCTCAGTAGCCTTGCCGCTTGCGGTAACACCGCAGCCAGTCGGCGAAGTGGGAAACGCTAGCTAGCATTGCCATTTAGAAGGACTGCTAGTGTGCGACGGGATGCGTCATACACCAATTAGCGAACTGCTAGGCTCGACTACTCGATCTTTTTGGCAATCTGGAGTTTCAATAACGGGAAAACGTAGTCCGTGTTCCAGTTCACCTGTCTGCATAAGAAAGCAACGTTTCCACAAAGAATCTGGTTTTCAAGACAAAACATTATCTCAGGCCACTTTCGCTCCAATGTGTTTAAGCGGATTGGTTCCTTTGTTTCTAAACACATGACATGACATGAACAGAAGGTAAAGAGATTTTTTTTCCCCATGGACAAGACTGCTATAGAAGAAAAAGTTTATAATCTATAACAGTTTTATAAAATGACAGAGTTGGCTTGAACTAATAAGAAGCACTGGTAAAATATGACGGCCGCGGTGGCCGAGCGGTTCTAGGCACTTCAGTACGGAACCGCGCGACTGCTACGGTCGCAGGTTCGAATCCTGCCTCGGGCACGGATGTGTGTGATGTCATTAGGTTAGTTAGGTTTAAGTAGTTCTAAGTTCTAGGGGACTCATTACCTCAGATGTTAAGTCCCTTAGTGCTCAGAACCATTTGAAACCTTTTTTTTTTTTTTTTTTATTTGTAAAATATGTCTGTATGTCTGTACTCATCACATAATGCCAAAGTTCTTAGCAGAGTAGTTTTCCTTGTACTATGTATTAAATTTCATGCCTCTTCCATTCACGAATGAACTGTTGGGAAATTGGCTGTTTACGTAATGCTGCGTGAGTTATTATTAGTCTAATTCTTCAGAAACGGTATATTCGTAGTCTGAAGTCTGAAATTCTGTCCTCGAAGTTTTCCACAACAGTTTTAACGATATAGTAGCCGTCTTTCACGAGTCAGAGATTTTCGCCACATCTGATGCATTCGCAAGCGAGAGAGACTATTCGGCAATCGTCCACAAAGGCACGCCCTCAACATTCACTGTTACTCCACTCTGCTACGAATCCCATACACTTGAAAAGTAGTCCACTATGCTCCACACATACAAGACTGTGCTAATCGCAAACAGCTACGGAGCTGTTTTTTTTTTTTTTCAAGATGAGAGTTACATTTCCTGATTTAATGAGCTTATTACTCATTATAATTTTCGCAATCAAATTTAGAATAAAAACAAGCATAAATTTCACAACACAGTGTCTGTTTTCCATGTATGTGAGTCTCCGTCCGAGAGCTGGGATATTTCTTCCACCTATATTTACGCTTTTCGTTAGTCCTCCCGTAAGACGAAGTACAATTTACAATTACAGTTAATATGTATTACTATAGTAAATTTGTTCGAATAATAGAGAGCAAACATACAGAAATTAGACACTGTTGGAAGGAAGGAGAGAAAATTTCCAAAGTTAGTGGATGGTTTGCACGTCAGTGATCAGTGTTTCATTAGGCAGGGCATCACTTCCCAGGCGTCACGGAACAATGCTTCTGTTCTGGTGGCGTTGGGTGCGTGCGGAAGGGGGACGGCTGGGGGGGGGGGGTGGGGGGGTGGGGGGGGGAGGGGGGCGGTACTTCTTCTTCTAGTGCCTATTCGTTTCAGAGGTTGACGACCATCATAGCTACATCACTTCTGCTTATTCGAAAAAGTCCTCCGCTCGTGTATGAAGCCCATGGGCAAGTTTCAGAGGCAACATGCTCTTCTTCAAAAAATGGCTCTGAGCACTATGGGACTTAACATCTGAGGTCATCAGTCCCCTAGAATTTAGAACTACTCAAACCTAACTAACCTAAGGACATCACACACATCCACGCCCGAGGCAGGATTCGAACCTGCGACCGTAGCAATCGTGCGGTTCCGGACTGAAGCTTCTAGAGCCACTCGGCCACCGCGGAATGCTCTTCTTCCTCGTTCTCTTTTACCAGGTATCTTTCCTTGAACAATATTCTGTAGCAACTTGAACCCGTTTCTGTTCCTCAATATGTGTCCGAGGTATTGTCGTTCTCTGTATTTTACTGTGTTTGGACTTCTTTTCTTTCTTCATTTTGCGGAGAACGTCGTTATTAATAATTTTATCCGTGCATGCACACTCTCTGTATAGCTACATCTGAAGTCGTTTGCCCATCGTCTCGGTGAGTTACAGGTCTCAGCTGCATAGTACAGGATGGGAAGTATGTAGCAATGTAGAAATCTTAATTTTGTTTCGATTGAGACATGGTGGCTCTTAAAGACATTAGTCATTTTGCAAAATACGGCTGTGCCTTTCCCAATACGGATTTCAATTTCTCGAAAGTTATCCCATTGGATGCTGATTTTAGTTCCCAGCTATGCGTCTTTTCTTACTTCTTCAATAAGTTTACCATCAATGTTTAAATGACAATTTTGCTACATCTTCCTCGCTGATTACAATTGATTTTGTATTATATATGTTGATTTATAGGCCGTAACGCTTACTATTTTCGTTGATTCGGAATACAAGATGTTTTAAGCTGTCAGCAAATATTGCCATATCATCAGCGCAGCGGATATTGTTGAGCTACTCCTCATTCAAGACCTTTTTTTGTTCGATATTTTCAAGAGTTTCTTCGAAGATATATTGCCAATAAAGATTAATTTTCAGTGGCGACAAAATGCAGCCGTGTCTCATTTCTCGGCGTGCATTTCAATTGTCAGCTTTCCCATTTTCCACTCTCATAGCAGAGTATTGATTCCAATGTAGATTAATTATAATCCGAAGGTCTTCGGCATTAATCCCATTATTTTTATGGCCTTGCCATCTTGTATCGCAGTACTATACAAAGGCCTTTTGATAATGAATACAACAGTCAGAGATGTCGCAGTCTATGTCTGTACACCTCTGGAAGTAGATTTGAATGCAGAACGGAGACTTTAGAGTACTGACAGCATTTCTGAAGCCGAACGGTTCTCCACGAACTTTGTATATTCTTTCTGGAATAATTTTTAGAAATATTTGCAGGAGATGGCTCATCGAACTTACAGTTATGAAATCACTGTATACTTTAACTTCTTTTTTTATATTTTTGGGCAAGATTACAAACTCTAATTGAAGCCATTTTAGAGGAATGATACACGAAATATAAATTTTATTCAACAGTTTTTACAATTATTCTATTTGTTCTTCATCAAACGACTTAAGGATTGCAGAATGCAGCCGTTCTAGTCCTTCCGCTGATCATATTTCTTCTATTATAGTATCTGGTCCCGTTTCTCCAGCGACCTATTATCATGAAAAGTTCGTCCACATATTCTTTCGTTTTTCTCAATGGTGAGTTTACCGTCATTATATACTAAGCAGATGAGGCTCTTGCACGTAAGTTCCCAGTCAATTCTTTCTCTTTCTTATTAACATTTGAAAAGCATTCGTCCAAAAATTTGATAGGTACGTGTGGTCATGCAAGTGATTTGAGAGCTATAGTAGTGACAAAATATCAAATCTTTGATAATATCATAATTTACATAGCATAACATCGTAGTGTGCACTCACTAGTATTAATATTTGATTCAACAGCACGATAATGAACATAATCTGCAGTGTACGGCTATGTCTGTGTGTAAATGAGGGCAGCGCTGTCTGTTTTTGGGTAGTCAGTATTTCTGTTATTTTTATTTTTATTGGAGTGTGTGTCCCTTTCTCTCCTACTTTACTCGACTCTCTCTGATTAGCTGATTCTACCTGCGGAGTCACAAATCGTCTCACATTTGTTTGTTGTTGTCAGTAGGTACGTGCAGCCTGTGAATGGTTGTCCTTAGTTGGCTGGAATGTTCCCCGTACCGATTCAGCCCGTAGTGCCACGCACGTGGGCAGCCCTGCACAACCAATTGTCTCGTCTTAACCACAGCTTGTAGTTTCCTTCGCACCGCGGAGTTTATTCTTAGAAAGTTAGCTGGTAAATATCAAAATTTATATGTGTAAAAATATATGTGTACATAGTTATACTAAACTGTTTTATTTCGGGTAGGGGGAGAAGTGGGATACTCATGACTTTCATAACTTGAACTACATTAGTGTAATGAATGGTAACTCTTCTTAAATAAGGATCAATACACTAACGTGACAAAAGTCTTGGGATACCTCATAATATCGTGTGGAACCCCCTTTTGCTGGGCGTAGTACAGCAACTCCACGTGGCATGGACTCAAGAAATCTTTGAAGTCCCATGCAGATATACTGAGCCTTGCTGCCTCTATAGCAGTCTATAATTGTGAAAGTGTTGCCTGTGCAGGATTTTGTGCACGAACTGACCTCTCGATTCTCTCATAAATGTTCATTGGGATTCGTGTCAGGAGTTCTGGGTGGCCAGATTATTCGCTCGAACTGTCCAGAAGTTCTTCAAACCAATCGCTAACAGTTGTGGCCCGGTGACATGGCGCATTGCCATTCATAAAAATTCCATTTCGATTACGCGATAAGTCACACAAATCTGAAGGCTGTAAATTCAACTAAATACTTAGGAATTACAATTACAAATAACCTAAATTGGAACGATCACATAGATAATGTTGTGGGTAGAGCTAACCAAAGACTGCGATTCATTGGCAGAACATTTAGAAGGTGCAACATATGTACTGAAGAAACTGCTTACAAAATGCTTGTCCGCCCTATTGAGGGGGCCGGCCAGTGTGGCCGAGCGGTTCTAGGCGCTTCAGTCTGGAACCGCGCGACCACTACGGTCGCAGGTTCGAATCCTGCCTCGGGCATGGATGTGTGTGATGTCCTTAGGTTAGTTAGGTTTAAGTAGTTCTAAGTTCTAGGGGACTGATGACCTCAGATGTTAAGTCCCATAGTGCTGAGAGCCATTTGAACCTATTGAGGGGTATTGCTGTGCCGTGTGGGATCCGCATTAGGTGGGACTTACGGATGACATCGAAAAAGATCGAAGACGGACAGTTCGTTTCGTATTATCGCGAAATAGGGGAGATAGTGCCACAGCACGATACGTGAATTGGAGTGGTAATCATGAAAAGGCATTTTTCGCTGCGACAGGATCTTCTCATGAAATTTCAATCACCAGTTTTTTCCTCCGATTGCGAAATCATTCTGTTGGCACCCACCTACATTGGGAGAAACGATCATCACGATAAAATAAGAGAAATCAGAGCTCGCAAAGAAAAATTTAAGTGCTCGTTTCTCCCGTGAACCGTTCGTGAGTGGAACGGCAGAGAGACAGCTTGAGGATGGTTCACTGAACATTCTGCCAGGCACTTTATTGTGAATAGCGGAGTACTTACGTAGATGTAGATGTCCATCTTTTTTGGGAACATGAAGTCCATGAATGGCTGCAAAGTGTTTCCAAATAGCTGAACACACCATCTCCCGTCAATGATCGGTTCAGTTGGACCAGTGCACCCAGTCCATTCCTTGTAAACACAGCCCACACCATTATGTAGTCACCACCTGCTTACGCAGTACCTTGTTGACAACTTGCGTCCATGGCTTCGTGGGGTATGTCCACACTCGAATCCTCCCATCAGCTCTTACCAGCTGAAATCTGGACTCATCTGACCAAGACACAATTTTCCAGTCGTCTAGGGTCCAACCGATATGGTCACGAGCCCAGGAGAGGCGCTGTCGTGCTGTTAGCAAAGGCATTCGCGTCGCTCGTCTACTGTAACAGCCCATTAACGTCAAATTTCGCCGCACTAACCTTACGGATACGTTCGTCGTGCATACCACATTAATTTCTGCGGCTATTTCACGCAGTGTTGCTTGTCGGTTGGCACGGACAACTCTACGCAAACGACACTGCTCCCGGTCGTTTGGTGAAGGCCGTGGGCGTTGTCCCGTGATGAGAGGTAATGACTGGAATGTGATATTCTCGGCACACTCTTGACAATGCGGGTCTCGGAATATCGAGTTCCCTAACTATTTCCGAGATGAAATGTCCCATGCGTCTAGCTCCAACCACTACTCCGCGTTCGAAGTCTGTTAGTTCCCGTCGTGCGGCCACAATCACGTAGGAAGCCTTTTCACGCGAGTCACCTAAGTGCAAATGATAGTTCCGTCAATTCACTGTCCTTTTATACCTTGTGTACGCCATACTACCGTCATCTGTTTGTGTGCATGTCGTTATCCCACGAATTTCGTCATCTCAGTGTATAAGGTAATGCCTATAACAAAGAAAAGAACCCGATAACATCCCGTTACAAAATCAGTGGTGAACATTTTGATCACGTTACGCCGTATGAGTTTTTAGCGGTAACATTAAAAATCTATAAGAAATGAGACAATAACGTAGCATCAGTATTAGGGAAGACGAATGAAAGACGTAGATTTGTTGGGTGGAGCCGGCCAGAGTGGGCGAGCGGTTCTAGGCGCTACAGTCTGGAACCGCGCGACCGCTACGGTCGCAGGTTCGAATCCTGTCTCGGGCATGGATGTGTGTGATGTCCTTAGGTTAGTTAGGTTTAAGTAGTTCTAAGTTCTAGGGGTTGATGACCTCAGAAGTTAAGTCCCATAGAGCTCAGAGCCCTTTGAACCATTTGTTCGGTGGATTTAGGAAAGCGCGGTTCATCTTTAAAGGGGACTGCATACAAGGCATTAGTGGGACCAATTCCAGATTATTGTTGCAGTGTTTGGACTCCTTACCAAGTAGGCATGACAACGAATATCGAACGAATTCAAAGACACGCTGCTTAACAGATCGGTATAGCCGATGTAAAAGTGCAACATAAATGCTGGGAGAACTTAAGTTGGAATCCTTGGAAGAAAGATAACTGAGTTTTCAGTAATACAGTGTAAATTTAGAGAAGCCGTATTCGAAGAAGATTGTGCGTCGACTATGCTGCCAACCATATATATATCTCTTGCAGGTGTCACGAGGAAATCATTAGTAAGATTTGGGCCGCGACCTCGTGCATTTAAGAGCTACTTTTGTCCGTAGCCCAGTATGCGAATGGAATAAGAAAGAAAACTGAGAATTCTGATACGATGTATGCTCATAAATGCACTCTACAGTGCATCTGACAACTCTTCCTCCCTCAAAACGATATTAGACAGACAGTTATAGACAGACCGACAGCGTAACGTCTAATGTAACTTCCATTCGGGAATGAGGTGGTTCATACCCCGTTAAGCTATTCAGATGTAGGTTCCCTGTGATTCAACGAGACCACCTAAGGACACGGAAGATTTCCTTCCCCATCCTCCAATCAATTTGGATTCTGTTTCGTCTCTAATCCTACTTTTCTCATCTCTGCCGGCCGGAGTGGCCGTGCGGTTCTAGGCGCTACAGTCTGGAGCCGAGCGACCGCTCCGGTCGCAGGTTCGAATCCTGCCTCAGGCATGGATGTGTGTGATGTCCTTAGGTTAGTTAGGTTTAAGTAGTTCTAAGTTCTAGGCGACTGATGATCTCAGAAGTTAAGTCGCATAGTGCTCAGAGCCATTTTTTCTCATCTCTGATTTCCGCATTCACATTCAAACACTGATGAGCCAGAACATTATGACTACCGTCCAGATATCGAAATAAACCCGTTAAGCCGACAATTGCGTCACCTGGTGTGAAATGACTGCTAGTAAGACACATGCACAGTGCATGTAGAGCCGGCCTGGGTGGCCGAGCGGTTCTAGGCCCTTCAGTGTGGAACCGCGCGACCGCTACGGTCGCAGATTCGAATCCTGCTTCAGGCATGGATGTGTGTGATGTCCTTAGGTTAGTTAGGTTAAATTAGTTCTAAGTTCTAGGGGACTGATGACCTCAGATGTAAGTCCCATAGTGCTCAGAGCATGTACTATCAGTGGGCGTGCTGTCCTTGTGTGGACTGGGAAAGGCGGACGATCTATTTCAGTTTGACCGACGGCAGATTCTGATGGCCCGGAGGCTCGGCACGAGCATTTCGGAAACTGCACGATCTGCCGGGCCTTAGAGGAGCGCTGTGATGAGTATCTTCAACACGTGACGAAACCAAGGTGAAACAACGTCCAGACATCGTGGTATTGGGCGTCGGACGTCGTAAGCTGGGCAAAGTGGTAAAACAGGACATTTGGCGAACTGTGGCGGAACTAACATCAGATTTTAATGCTGGGCAGAGTACTAGTGTGCCTGAACACACAGTGCACCAATCATTCCTAACGATGGGCCCCGCAGCCCATGACCCATGCTTGTGCCAGTGTTAACATTACGACATCGGCAACTACAACTGAAACGGGCACGTGACCATTGGCACTGAACGTTGGCGCAGTGGTACACTGTTTCGTGGTCCGATGAATCACAGTACCTTCTTCATTATGCCAATGGGAGAACGCGAATCCGCTGTCTTCCAGGGGAACAACATCGTGACACCTGTACTGCGAAACGGCAACAAACTGGCGGCGTCGGCATTATGCTCTGGGGACCGTTTGTATGAGCATCCATCGGTCCAGTGGAACTCGTGCAAGGCAGCATGACGGCCAAGGAGTATCGTACATTAGTTGCAGACCACGTACACTTCTTCATGACGATCATATTTCCTGACGACAGTGCTATTTTTCAACAAGATAATGTGCCATGTCACAAGTCCAGGAGTGTCATGAAATGGTTCGAGGAACACAATGACGAGTTCACATCGATGTTCTGGCATCCAAACTCGCCAGATCTGAACCCGATCGAACACATCTGGGCTGTGATTCAACATGTCGTCAGAGTCCATGAGCCCTTTCACCGTAGGGGTCATAACGTTCTGGCTGATCAGTGCTAGAAGTCGTCCTAGGACCAACAGCAAAATGAAGACTTCAGCTGCGGAACGTTAAGGTTTGTTTGGGGAATGGCAGCCCATTCTTCACTGAGTGCAGCACTGAGGAGAGGTATCGATCTCAGGTCGGTGAGGCCTGGCACGAAGCCGGCGTTCCAAAATATCCCAAAGGTGTTCTGTAGAATTCAGTTCAGGACTCTGTGCAGGCCACTCCATTACAGGGATGTTAGTGTCGTGTGACTAATCCGCCACAGGCTGTGCATTATGAACAGGTGCTCGATCGTGTTGAAAGATGCAGTCGCCATCCCCGAATTGCTCTTCAATAGTGGGAAGTAAGAAGGTGTTTATAACATCAATACAGACCTGTGCTGTGATAGTGCCACAAAAAACAACAAATGGTACAACCCCCCCCTCTATGGAAAACACGACCACACCATAACACCACCGCCTCCGGATTTTACCGTTGGCACTACACACGCTGGCAGATGACGTTCACTGGGCATCCACCATACCCACACCCTGCCATAGGATCACCACTTTATGTTCCGTGATTCGTCACTCCACACAACGTTTTTCCACAGTTCAATCGTCCAGTGTTTATGCTCCTTACACCAAGCGAGAAGTCGTTTGGCATTTACCGGCGTGTTGTGTGGCTTATAAGCAGCCGCTCGACCATGAAAGCCAGGTTGTCTCACCTTCCACCTAACTGTCATAGCACTTGCAGTGGATGATGATGCAATCTGGAATTCTGGATGTATGCTTGCCTATTACACGTCACGACCCTCTTCAACTGTCAGTTAACAGACGAGGACGGCCAGTACGCTTTTGTGCTGTAAGTGTCCCTTCACGTTTTCACTTCACTATCCCATCGGGAACAGTGGACATAGGGATGTTTAGGAGTGTGGAAATCTCGCTTACAGACGTGAGGCACAAGTGCCACCCAATCACCTGACCACGCCGGCCGCGGTCGTCTAGCGGTTCTAGGCACGCAGTCCGGAACCGCGCGACTGCTACGGTCGCAGGTTCGAATCCTGCCTTGGGCATGGATGTGTGTGATGTCATTACGTTAGTTAGGTTTAAGTAGTTCTAAGTTCTAGGGGACTGATGACCACAGATGTTAAGTCCCATAGTGTTCAGAGCCATTTGAACCATTTTGAACCTGACCACGTTCGAAGTCTGTGAGTTCCGCGGAGCGCTCATTCCCTCTCTCACGATGTCTAATGACTTCTGAGGTAACTGATATGGAGTACATGGCAGTAGGTGGCTGCACAAAGCACCTAATATGAAAAACATAATTTTGATCACATACTGTAGCACTCGCCATCCAATTAAAATGTTTCCTTGTTCTATATAAAAATAGGATGTAACAAATCAGTGGTACTAATTATCACCGTGTTCTTTATTTCGCCGATTAATGAAAATCTACAAAGACTGCGAAGCATTTATTTTTCGTCATTTTAAAAATGAAAATGTTCAAAGAAACATCTCTTTCATTCTGAAGTTAATGTTGATAGTGAAGGAGAGAGGGTGTGGAGGTTATTATACACATCTGTTTGCACTCAGGGTGAGCTGATTCAGAAAGTTTGGGGGAACCACTGCTGTAGATGCATACAGCGCGAAACCATTTTACACCCTCTGTTCGACTTGGTCCAGCGGAGGATTGAACATCTATCTATTGGTGTCTCCGTGTTGAGCTGTGCGGATCACGCTCGCTCTGACAGCCAGATTTTATTTTGAGAATTCTGCGAAGCCGGCGCCGGTGCTGTATTTCCGCCAGCACGTAGAATAGGAGACGGCGTTGCGGCGAGCCGTCGGTTGGTCGGCCGTGAGCCGCGTGACTCACTCACCCAGAGAAGGCCTCGGGCATTCCTGAAGCGGCGCGCGCCGCCACAGCCACGGGCCCCGCTTTGGCTGTTGCCGCTTTGCACCGTACTCTGTACAGCCTCCAGTCCCGCGACGCATTAGGCGGACCGCCGGGCACATTGCTGTGTTTCCGCTAGACACTGCTGCCAAAGTGTGGGTTTGGCAAAGGCAGCGCTGTGACGCTGCATCTGCGATCAGTGCCAGACGATAACGCACCGCAACAGAGCAGACGCGGAAGCAAATACAGTAGTGGAAATCGTTATAAAGGCAGGGTTCCACGAAGGTAACAGTACACTATTGCAGTGTGCGATTTGCAGGGGGGGGGGAGGGGGGGATTTCCCCCCCTCTGCATCAGACCATCCCCTCCTCTGGTTTTAGTTTATGCATCCCAACCTGGGATGTTTATTTCCCACGCGCTGTAGTAAAACTTTACATATAATGTAATAAGTACAACTTTTCACAAATGTTCCTGTACTTTTTGAATTCCCCTCGTATATCTGTACCCGTATGTAAATGATTTTGTAAATAAGCTTTACCTATAATGTACTTTTAAAGATATAACAAGGGGTGGCTTTTCTCATAGTGCATACGCGTGAATAGTGAGTTTCGACATTAACATCTATTTATAAATAGCTGTTTAACCAAGCGTAACGCCACGGTCCAAGCTAGTAACATATGTAATTCTACTAACCCCCTAAGACATCCCCCCCACTGGTAGAAGCACAAATCGCATCCTGCACTATTCGGCCCAGATATGTTTCGAAGTTACTGTGAGAGTAATAGATAAGAGTAGGATATAAATGGTCATGACGTAATTACACTGAAGCGCCAGAGAAATTGGTATAGGCGTGCGTGTTCAATTATAGAGATGTGTAAACGGACAGAATACGGTGCTGCGGTCGCCAACGCCCGTACAAGACATGTGTCTGGCGCAGTTGTTTGATCGATTACTGGTGCTACAATGGCTGGTTATCAAGATTTAAGTGAGTTTGAATGTGGTGTCATAGTCGGCGAACGAGCGATGGGACACAGCACCTTCGAGGTAGCGATGAAGTGGGGATTTTCCCGTACGACCATTTCACGAGTGCTCCGTGAATAGTACGGATCCGGTAAAACATCAAATCTCCAACATCGCTGCGGCCGGCAAATGATCCTGCAGAAACGGGGCCAACGACGGCTCAAGAGAATCGTTCAACGTGTCAGAAGTGCAGCCATTTCTCAAACTGCTGCAAATTTCAATGCTGGGCCATCAACAAGTGTCAGTGTGGGAACCATTCAATGAAACATCATGGATATGGGCTTTCGGAACCGAAGGCTCACTCGAGTACTCAAGATGAGTGCACGACACAAAGCTTTACGCCTCGTCTGGACCCATCAACACCGACATTGGACTGTTGATGAGAGGAAACATGTTGCCTGGTCGGATAAGTCTCGTTTCAAATTGTATCTTGCGGATGGACGTGTATGGGTGTGGATACAACCTAATGAATCCATGGACCCTGCATGTCAGCAGGGGACTGTTCAAGCTGGTGGAAACTCTATTATGGTGTGGGGCGTGTGTAGTTGAAGTGATATGGGACCCCTGACACGTATAGATACGACTCCGACAGGTGACACATACATAAGCATCCTGTCTGAGCACCCCCATCCATTCATGTCCATTGATCGTTGCGACGGACTTGGTCAATTCCAGCAGGACAATGCGACACCCCACATGTTCGGAATTGCTACAGAGTGGCTCCAGGAAAACTCTTCTGAGCATATCTGGGATACCTTGCAACGTGCTTTTCAGAAGAGATTTTCCTCTCCTCGTACTCTTACTGAATTATGCACAGTCCTGCAAGATTCATGGTGTCTGTTCCCTCCAGCACTACTTCAGACATCAGTCGAGTCCATGCTACGCCGTGTTGCAGCACATCTGCAATCTCGCGGGAGCCCTGCACGATGTTAGGCAGGTGTAACATTTTCTTTAGCTCTTCGGTGTACATAGATTCTTTCATAACACGAGTAACAAAATAAGACGTTCGCATTCCCCAGAAGGGAATTGGTATAAAGGCACTCACTGTCGCGTTATGTTGCTGTACTGTTAGTACTTTCACCAACCTTCGTTCTTCCTAAGTACCTTAAAAATTCTTTACAGCATTGATTTTGTTAGATTTCGTAGTTCTTGCAGTGAAACTGTCTCCCACTCTTTTCGTGTCGCTCTTTTCAGCTCACATACGGCCTCAAATTGCCTTCCATAGCTATAAACACGCAAAGGTTTTTCCACGGGCTTCGAATCCGGGATATGTGCAGGCTAGGACAGTATATCGATATCTTTATTTTCAAACAACTTTTTGGCTGTGGCAGAAACATACAAAGACGCATTATCTTGCTGAAACATTAGACTTTCGTCCCCTAGATCCTCATACGTTCTAAACAGCTCTGTGTCTAGCATTTCAGTGTACCTGCAGAGTTCATTTTGGTTTTCAGCCAAGCAATGTGTGACTGGCCTTTACTTCAGAAGGCTGCCCAGATGATAACACGTCCGCCATCAAAACTTCTGCTCGT
The DNA here is from genome assembly GCF_023898315.1 of Schistocerca nitens. Taxonomy (NCBI): domain Eukaryota; kingdom Metazoa; phylum Arthropoda; class Insecta; order Orthoptera; family Acrididae; genus Schistocerca; species Schistocerca nitens. The sequence continues at coordinate 476,475,569 of NC_064614.1, read as the reverse complement.
TCTTACCTGCTGCTCTTTTCTCATACCATGCCAATGGTAATGAGATCCATCCTGCCCATCTAAATTAAACTTCTTCTCGTCACTGAATATCAATTTATCCCATTCTGAAGTCTATGACATACATTTTACAGCAAGCTGCAATCTAGCCTGTTTATGTTCGGCTGTTAGTGCGGGTTTCTGCAGTCGCTTCCTGAATGCAAGATGTTTATTTTAATTCCTATTCCTCTTTTGTTTCCTTTATTGCTTGCTCATGTGTAAATGAAGATATATTTAAGGTTTCGTTTGACATATTTCATATCCATGAGAACCATTTCACTTGTGATCTGTAGAAGGTACATCAGTATCTGTCTTTCTTTGTAAATGTGTATTCTTGTTTTGTGACGTGTTCTACGGAATTGGGGATGTTCTCACTACGGATCAATGGAACGAAACGTACATCTAATGCAACCACCTCGGCAGACAGCCAGCGCGGCGCGAGGCAGCACGCGCCTCGAGGCAAATCGGCTACGGAAGGCGTGGCGGGCGTATGTTTATTGATCCTTCTCTCTCTGTTGCTGTTATCGACCACATTAGCGACTGGTCAACAACAAGCCGCGTAGCCACAGTGTTAACACAGTACGGTATAACATCACATTCAGCATATTTTTCCCCGATGTTTCCACATCCTTAACACGATAATTTCTACTGTATTTTACTATGGTCCAGAGCTCTGAGAAAAAAGGAGCAGAAAGTATGATAAAATACCCATACTGGAACTCAGTTACTGCACTTAATAAACGTGTTCTAGAATCTGTTCTATCGGTAAACATTTGTTGGCAGCGACTTCCGTGCTCGGCTCGGTCTATCAGGTGTGCCAACTCACTGTACTTAGTATGTCTGCTAGCGCTGCGCAGCAGATCTACTCATTCGCTGCTGGACTCTGGTTGTTCGTTGAATTTTTTTGTGCCTCTTGGCAGAAATCATTAAACCGACATCGTACTAGTAGATCGGGATTTACTAGGCGTGGCCTGCACCTCAAAACAGGTATAGGAAGGGGAGGCTGGCAAAGCTTAGAGGTGGCAGTTTAGTGGATGTTGGTGGGATAACTCATGGAAAAATTCCTGTACTAGTTGATGTTAGAGCTGCACCTTTTTTAGATTGAAGTCAGCTGATAGGTGTGCCTGCTTAAAGGAAGTCCCTCTAACTAAGGGCTGACCTTCAGAGGATGTCATCTTTCCAAGTAGAGAAGGAATTAGCATATTTCATCAAAATATAAGCGGTATTAGAGATGAAGTTAGTGAACTGCTTATAGATGTTGACTCTGAAATTATTAGTATCTTGGAGAACCACTTAAATAATTTGACAATTCAGTGGCTTCCTTTACCAGGATACAGCTAATCAGCTGACTGTTTCTCAAGGAGTTCCATGCGGGATGGGGGAGTGGCTATTTACGTAAAAAACAGTATTCCATTTCAGTCCATAGACGTATCACGGCACTGTTCTGAACAGATATTTGAAATTTTGCAGGGGTAGTTGAATTTACTGAAACTAAACTTCCAATTGTTGTTGTTTATAGGTCCTCTAACTCTGACTTCAGAGCATTTTTGCTCAAGCTAGAGGGGGTTCTTGGTTCACTTTGTAGGAAGTACCAGCAATTAGTTATATGTGGTGACTTCAATACAAATTTTGAATATGATGTTGCATGAAAAAGGATGTTGGTAGATGTCCTAAATTCATATGATCTGATGCAGTCTGTATTTTTTTCCAACTAGGGTGCAGGGAACAGTAGCACAGCCATAGACAATATTTTTATTCATTCTTCATTACTAGATGGGCATTCTGTTGGTAAAAGGTGAATAGCCCTTCAGATCATGATGCACAAATTTTAACACTAAAAGGCTTCAGTACTCAAACAAAGGTCACATTTAATTACAAACTATGTAGGAAAGTTCATCCAACAGCAATAGAGACTTTTATAAACCTTGTCAAGGAACAAGAGTGGCAGGATGTTTATAGAGCCGATAACATAGATGATAAATATAACGCTTCCCTTAACACATTTCTCATACTCTTTGAAAGGTGCTTTCCATTAGAACGTTCTACTAGCAGTAATAGGCAGCCTGGGTGGCTGACTAGTGGGATAAGGACATCATGTAGAACAAAGTGGGAATTATATCTAGAGAGACTTCCTAGCATTCGCCCCAGTTGTACAACCGACTTTGCTAGCGATGGTTCACTGACAAAATACGCTCTCATTTGCCGAGACGATAGTTAGCATAGCCTTCAGCTACGTCATTTGCTACGACCTAGCAAGGCGCCATGTTCAGTTACTATTGATATTGTAAATAATGTCCAGACAAGAGCTACGTTCAACAGTAATGGATTAAAGTTAAGTATTCCACCAGCTACATCCTTTTTTTTTTCTAGTCTAAATTCATTGTCCTGTTCCAGACCTCACGCCAGCCTGCGTGAGCAAAAATGCGTGCCTTTCGGCTTCCTCTATAATCCTGGGTTGGCTCTCCTGCCAATCCACAACATTTTGGCGACGAGGCCAAACCGCGTTCGTAACTATACTGCCCTGATTTACTTGTGTAATGACTTCGCCACCATCTCCAGATGTACTGTCCAAATTTTATCGCTTACAGAATCAGCAGACGCAGGCCTTACTGGATGCTCTTGGACAGCTCGTCCAGGGTCAACGTGCGATGCAAAACGATGCGGCAGCCGCCGCTCCACCGCTACCGCAGCCACAACATGCAGTTGCACCAACTTTTCGTCCTGTTGATGCTGCACTGGAAAGCTGGACGGAGTGGTCACGCTAATTTGGATTCCATCTCGCCGCCTACAGAATTCAAGGTAACGAGCGGCAGCCATTTTTGTTGTCTTCCATAGGCGTCCAAACTTACCGTGTGATCGTCAAATTATTTCCCCGATGCAACGTAGCAACTCTGTCCTACGACGAAATTTTGTCTGCATTAGATGCATATTTCAAAGAATCAGTCAATGTAGTTGCAAAAAGGTATACCTTCTTTCGTACCAAACGTACGGCAGGTCAGACTAATAGGGAGTGGGTTGCAACTTTGCAATGCCTTACTAGGGATTGTGCTTTTGAGTGTCAATGTGGACTCCCTTATTCAGATACTATGGTACGTGATGCAATTGCACAGAACATTTCTGATGTTCGTATAAGGGAACAGTTTTTGAAACTATTCAGTCCCTCCCTTCAACAAGTGATGGACATATTGGATCGGCAGGACACACTTGACTTTGCTCAGGAATCATTTGAAACTTCGCCACCCGTGTGTCAGGTTAACCGGCCCGCCGGGCAAGCTGCACGGAACAGTAAACAGTCCTCGCGCCCGGCCGCGCAGCTGCCGCCAGGCTCTCAGCCACGTGTGCCGCGCAGGCAAGCAAATGCAGTGCTAAAATCATGCCCGCGGTGTGTTACTAGACATTCGCGTCAGAATTGCCCATCACGCCAAGCTATTTGCTTTTTCTGTAATAAAAAAGGACATGTTAAGAGAGTTTGCCAGAAAAAGCTCAGATCGGACACTCACAATCATTCCAGGGCCTTTGCTTCGCGCCGGAATCGGAATCGAACCAAGGATACTCAGGCACGCGAAACTTCGCCCATGGAAGTTCATGTAGTTCATTCCACTCCGCCCAGTGCCACTCTCTCTAACAGTGACTGTGTTCGTCCCACAAATAGTGTGCGTCGACATCGCCGGAAATCCCGTCAAGTCGCAAGTGATTCTGTACCAGTGTCAGTTCACGTTGCACGAGACAGTCGCTCTTGTCGTCAGCAGGACAATAAACTTTTTGTCGACTTGGACATTAACGGCAAAGTGATACCATTCCAGCTCGATACCGGAGCTGCAGTTTCAATGATCAATCAAGACACGTACAAACAGCTGGGCACACCTACGTTGCGTGCCGCAAATGTTAAGCTCACTACCTATTCAGGTCATGGGCTCCCTGTGTTAGGACAGTGCAGCCTTCTTGCAACATACAAGGAACAAACAAAACTTGTGCCATTTTACGTCCTTCGTTCTTCTTCTGCAGTGAACTTGTTTGGTTTCGATTTATTTCAGTTGTTTAACTTGTCTATAGTCAATCAGGTCCTATCAGTTGAAACACGTATGTTGTGCGGCAGCGATGCTGAGACATTGTAGAATCTCTGACCAGAGCAGTTGCGCTCGACTCGCAGTAGCGAGCAGTCAGTCAGTCTGCAGTAGTCAGTCCTCAGTAGTGCTTGGAGTCGGTTGCTAGCAGTAGCGGAGAGCAGTCGGCGGGCGTCGGCATCGCAATGGTCGAGATTCAGGACGAGGTATAATTTATTTAAATAAATAATCATGCAGCTTTGCGCTCATCAGATAATGTAACGAACACTCATTGTAATTTAACTTTCAAAAATCGCCCCCAATAATAATTTGGATTTAAAAACAAATTTACAAACAATCATTCAAATTCCCTCCATTTCCCTTTAACAAAAATTTTTAAAAAAAAAAAAAAAAAAAAAAAGGGCAATTGCAATGTTTTTCCTCCAAGCCGCAGCCAACAATAAGAGCAGAATTTTGACATGCAGTTTTAATAAGGTAAGAAATTTATTCTGAATTCGCACAGGGCAAAGACCGACATTTCGGTTAAATTGATTTTTGAGTATCACTGTAGTTTCATTGTCATGGGATTCTCGTTCATTATTTTATGGGAACTTGCACTTGAATCAGATTGCTAAATTTGTTTAATTGTCTTTGTCATTAATATTTTTGCGGGAAGGTTACGCTTGGCTCCATTTCCATTAAGTAATGTCTTTTAAAATTTTTGTGGGGAGGTTACACTTGGCGACACCCAGTCCAGGATCGTATTTCGTGTGAATCTTTTGAAAAACAGTCAGATATCTGCTCTTATTGCTTAAATATAATTATAATTTGGCGCAACGCTTTTATTAATTTGTGACTTTCTTTCCTCAGATCATCGGCAATTCGTTGCTCTGTTGTATTTTGTTTGTTGCTTTTGCATTGTGCTTATTTGTTTTGTGATTAATTGTGACTATTGTAAAAATGCCGCGAAAGACTGTGAATAGTGTATCGCGAGGTATTATGAATGAATTTACCGACTTAAACAACGTGAACGATAGTAATTGTGACACGCAGTGTAATGATGACAATCCTGCGTTCACCGACAATCAGTGCGTTCCAGTCACCTCTAATGATGATTTTTGTCTTAATGATGAACAAACGAACTCGGTTATGTCCTCTGTTGATTTGACAATCGATGACGCGGGACGCTCTATTGTAATGAGCGCTGCCCAACCTAACACAACCGGTTTACTAGATTCAAGTAACGTTCAGGCAAATATTTCAAATGAAAATGAACGGGACACAGAAAGTACGCCGGATTTATTTAATTCCGAAATAGTGAGTGACAATGTATATCCGACTGAGAAACCTTTTTACAAATCTCAGAATAACCAAATGGTTGCAGAAAGTGAAACAATTCGAGATCCTCCATTAAATAGCACAGAGAATAGAAATGCTAATTCTGTATCGGATCCAATTATGGCACTATTGCTGCAACGAGTTAACCAAATTCTTGAAGAGAACAAACAACAGAGTGAAGAGTCCAAACAACAGAATGTAAATCTCAAACAACTTAATGAACAGGTCAAACAACAGAGTGAAAAATTAGATAACAATTCCAAACAGTTAAATGAAAAATTAGATAACAATTCCAGACAGTTAAATGAAAAATTAGATAACAATTCCAGACAGTTAAGTGAACAAATTAGAGCCGTTGCCGCGCAGTGCCATGACACTAAGGAACAGTTACGCGAGGAAATCGAGGCTTGTTCGCGAAAAAGTAGCGAAGAAATTAAGTCTGTTGCTCAGGAATTAAGGGAATTGCAAACAGCTGCAACAGAAACACTCAGAGACGAAATCAGTACAGTCGCTAAACAATGCTCCGAAAAAGCTACACAATTACGCGACGAGTTTAAAGTTATGACGGTAGAACTTTCGCGCACAATGGATGAAAAGATTGACGCGAAATTCGAGCAACAGAACACTCAGATTAACGAACGTCTTAGTCTTCACATACAGAACAGTGATACGCGTTTCCGCAAATTTATTGATGATCAAAATAAAGTAAAACGTCAAGTAATGGAAACAATCACTGCTCAGAGACAGGAAGACAAACGTAAAATGTTTGCGAAAGCAAAAACATACGTAGACAACAATATTGTTACAATGTCCGACAAAATTAATACCATCGAACGGTTGAACGCGGAATTACGTGATGAAATTTCTGATCTTAAATCAAAAACGGATACACACACAGCAGATATTCAGACAGTGACAGACAGATTTGAAGAATTAGAAATAACACAGGATTCCGATGTCGTCAAAGCTGACGTTAAAAATCTGAACGAAATTACACGTAAGTTGCAAAAACAGATTAACGCGTCCGATTCTAAAAACTATGATCAGGCAAAAATACTGACTGAAAAATATGACGAATTGGCCAGTCGTATTGATGCTATTGAAAGTACTAATGACAGCAAATCAGACGACATTTCACCGGTCTCATTTAACCAAACACCTGAATTTCAAAATTTACAGCAGACAATTAATGAGATTGATTCATCTAATAACACTTTACGTAGAAAATTGTCTAGTTTACAACAGGAAGTCACAGAGATGAAAAGTATTTCGGTTAATAACGCATCACAGCAGACGCCACTTTGCGAACATTTGTCAGATTCGCGCAACGCGTGTAATTTGGGTAATCTACAAAGAGCACACGACTTTGATTCCGAACAATCACAGTTCAACAGATTCTCTTACAACCATGAACCTGTTCCATCACACAGAGACGATAATTTCGATTACAAACATTTTCTGTCAGTAAGAAAGTTTAAAGTGTTTAAAAACGACAGAACACAGATTCACCCGCTAGATTGGATCCAACAATTTAGCTTTGCTTTTCCACCGACTTGGCCTGTAACGCACAAACTGGAATTTATTTGTAGCTTTTTGGAAGGCGAACCGGCAACTCGTATGAGACCGATCGCGAGACAATGTTATTCAGTAGAGGAATTTCAGAATGCTTTTCTATCAGCGTACTGGTCGAAGACGACACAGCGCGGAATTAAAGATCAGCTAATTAGTTTACCAAATTATGAGAACTCCAATTTTCCCAGTGTTACGCAATTTTTTGAACACATGGTGCAACAAAATCAGTATTTAAATGAACCTTATAGTGAATCTGCACTTATACAATTATGCATTTCTAAATTGCCACGGTCATTAAGAGTTTCACTTCTAACCGGTCAGCAAAAAGAAAACATTTCGGCATTCAGGGATCTGCTGCAGCTTTTAGAAGTACAGCAATCTGATTATTCTTTCGTAAACAAAAATTTTTCGTATAACAACCAAGGCCAACAGACGTATAGCAATTATGATCAGACACGTAATTTTAATAGGAAAAGTAACAGACGTTTTAGGAATGAAAACCACCAAAGCTTTAATAACAGACAAAATTCTAATTATCAATATCGTCAAAATTTTGAGCAACAAGAATCACATTTTGGTAACAATAGACGTTTTCCACCACAACAGCATGAAAGTCAACCGGTTAACATGCCTAACCAACAATGGAATGCACAAGGTCAACCAGGCTTTAATGTTTCGCCGCGTACACGTGTAGTCCCTGATACAACAAACAGTAACGCACGGCAGCAAAGAAACAACTACGTACAGAAAACACAATACTTCAATTCCTATCGCAGTGCACCGTATAGGAATGAATATTACGACAGACGTAGAAATAATGAGGACAATTTTCAGCGTACATCTAACAACAGTCGGTCTTACCAACAGCAAAATTATCCACAAGAACCTATTCTCATGAATGAACCCGACAGTAGGTATCATCCAGAGCGTGGTACGTCTGGAAGAAGTAATAGGACAGTTCAAATAGTAGAAATGCCACAACATCCTCCTGATAATAGTAACACGTCAGATAGAATTTGACTAGATACTGTAAAAATCGCATCTTCCAATAACACAAGCACTAGTTTTGACACGCAAAATGTTGTTCACGAGAATGTAATTACGTTTGACGACATCAGAGACACTCTTTTGCAGGAAAAACCAGTTATTCAGAAAATCATTTCACATCCTGTCATCGAAATTAAAATTGGTTCATCGAAATTTTCAGCAGTAATTGATTCTGGCTCACCCATGTCAGTCATTAATGAGGAAACTTTTAACGAGTGCAACAAAGAGAATACCTATCCTACATTACCTTTAGGCAAAACGAAAGTAAAAGGAGCAGTATCGAGTAAAGGAGTGGATGTAAAATTACAGACGCATTTATCATTTTGTATTGGAGGTCATACTTTTCATTCAAATTTTTGGATTGTTCCCTTGTTGACAACAGACGTTATTTTAGGCATGAACTTTCTGGTACAACACGACGCAGTGGTCGATTTTCAAAATTCTTATTTAATGTTGAAGGACGAAAATGTGCAATTGGCTTTAGAATTTCAGCACTCATTATCATCAGAAGAGGAAACAATTAACTGTACAGAGGTCATTTCAGTATTGCGTAACATAGACTGTAATCCCACATTGTTCACAGACACGTACGTACATAACTATAACATTCCAGACGAAACCGACTACGACGTAATGCAGATGATTTCTGATAAAGTTAAACAAAGCAGTGCAAATACAGACGACGAACGCACGCAGCTACATAAAATTCTTTTACAGCAAGCTCCAGTTTTTGACAATGTTCCTGGTACTATGTCCGGCTTTATGTATGAATTTCAAGTGAAACAGCACGATACATTTAAAGCAAAACATTATCCGATTCCATATATTCATAGAGAACAAGTTAAAAAAGAGTTGCAGGATATGCTCGATCAAGGAATTATAGAACCAGCAGTTAGTCCGTACATAAACCCGCTGCATATTGTTAAGAAAAAAGATGGGTCACTTCGCCTTGTACTTGATTCACGTCACATCAATGACATAATTATTAATGAAACAGATCGACCACAGACTTTAGAAGAACTGCTACAGAAATTTCACGGTACAGCTATTTATTCCACATTAGATCTGAAATCGGGATTTTGGCAAGTTCAACTTCATCCGAATTGTAGAAAGTACACAGCATTTCTCTGTTTTGGTGACTGTTATCAGTTTTGCAAATTACCATTCGGGTTAACTATTTCCTCTGCAGCTTTTATTCGCGGTTTGAACACAATACTTCCGACAGAACTGAAAGACAGAATTACGACGTACGTAGACGACATTCTTATCGCAGAAGCTAACTGGTGTGAACACAATCTGATTTTAGAACGACTATTGCAAACTTTTCACGCTCAAGGACTCACAGTTAATCTCAGTAAATCGCATTTTGGCAAAACGTCTATAAAATTTCTTGGACACGTAATTTCAGCAGAAGGCATTGCGCCTGATCCAGAAAAACTTCAAGCTCTACGTGACATTACTGTTCCTACGACGAAGAAACAATTACGCAGTTTTTTGGGCTTAATTAACTTTTTTCGCAAATTTATTCATCACTCTGCTTTAGATACACCTAGATTATGCCAATTAACAGGTAAAAACACTATTTGGTCATGGGATAAGCAAGCACATTCTGAATTCGTGAACCTGAAACATGCTTTGTTGAATGCTCCACTTTTATCACACCCAGATCTTACTCGAAATTTTTCCATTACCACCGACAGTTCCAATACCGCTTTAGGCGTACATATTTTCCAGGAAATTGAAGAAGATGGCTCAATAGTAATTAAAAACATTGCATTTGCAAGCCGCATTTTGTCACCTGCTGAACGAAATTATTCCGTTACTGAACTAGAAACATTATGTGTTGTATGGGCTTTTACGAGATTTAGGCATTTTCTTTATGGAAGACACACGACCGTTTACACAGATCACAGAGCTATTCAATTCTTACTTTCGGCTAAATTCACTCACGACAGGTTAAGTAGATGGAAACTTTATTTACAGGAATTTGATTTTACAATAGTTCACATTCCCGGAACACAAAATGTTATAGCAGACGCACTTTCTCGTTCTCTCAGCAACAATCAGCAAGACGTCGCAACCAACTTCTGCAAAGCAAATTTCAGCATCATGTACATTCAGCAAGTCGCATTTGAAAATTTTATTTCATCGTCATTACAGGACATAGCACGAGAGCAAAGTAAAGACAATGTGTGGAAAGAGATTAAACACCTTTGGCAAGATAAGAATAACGTTACGATTAGGAACCACTACACTGTACGCAATGACATTCTGTTTCGCCGCTCTCATCCAGACAGCAACAATTGGTTATTATGCATTCCTGACGAACTGATTAACAAATTAATTTGGTATACTCATTTAAGCTACGCACATTACGGAGCTAGAAAATGTTTTCTTATATTGAGACAGAACTGTTATTTTACAAACATGGAAAAACGTATACGACGAGTTTTAGCGTCATGTAAAATTTGCCAGAAAGCTAAGTCTGACACCACTTCATACATTCCTCCATTATATCCCATTGTACCTGTTAAATTAAGACATATGGCTGCAGTAGACATTTTTGGTCCAATTCCGAGAACTAACAGAGGTTTTTGCTACATCTTTGTCGCTGTTGAACTCACTTCAAAATTTGTTACCTTCACTCCGTTACGCAAAGCTACTGCTAAAACTGTTTCGAAAGCATTTGTAAAGCATTTCTTATTTCATGTAGGGCATGTGATGAAAGTAATTTCTGACAATGGATCACAATTTCGTTCTGCTATATGGACACGCATGTTACGAGCTAGAAACATTTCTCCGATTTATATATCCAAGTACCACGCCTCTTCGAACCCTTGTGAACGACTAATGAAAGAAATTGGTAAACTGTGTAGAATATACTGCCACAAAAGACATGTTAATTGGGACACACACATACACTCATTTCAAGATGTAATTAATTCCATTCCAAATGAATCCACTATGCTATCTCCGTCTGTTATACTGAAAAACGTCGAACCACCCAACAAAATCAAAGAGTTAGTAAATTTTCCTACATCTCGTCGATTACGACACCACGAAATAATTGACATTGCGCTGAACAACATCAAACGTGCCGCAGAGCGCCGGAGAAGACAGCAAAAACAGGTTTGTAGACACCGAGACTTTCACGTTGGACAGAAGATATTAGTACGTACACACTATTTATCCAGCAAATTAAAAGGTAAGTGCAGTAAATTTGAACTTCTATACGCAGGTCCATATCGGATTCGCAGCATTCCTCACCCCAATGTTGTACACGTCGAAACTCTGAGAACCAGAAAATCGAAAGGCAACCATCATGTGTCAAACATTAAACCCTTTATCGAATGAAACCACTTTACGATGTAACATGCTATGAGGCCGTTTACACATTTTATGACCACTTATGTAATTATATTCACATGACTAATTACTGATGATTATCGTATTTTTTCTTGGCAAGTGCCCGGCAAGGTAAGGTTAGCAGGTCGCTTTTCTTGTCGTTACACATCAGACCGTGCACATTTTTTCAGATGAATTTACACATTTTATGACCACTTATGCAATTATATTGACATTACTAATTACTGATCATTATCGTATTTTTTCTTGGCAAGTGCCCGGCAAGGTAAGGTTAGCAGGTCGCTCTTCTTGTCGTTACACACTAGACCGTGCATTTTTTCAGATGAACTTACGCATTTTATGAATAATTATGCAATTCTCTATAATGACGCATTAATTTTATCAAATTCTCTCTCCATTGAAGTCTTTAATTATCGCATCTATTAACTACACTACATATAAGCTGAACACAACGAATGTCACATTTTGTCTTTCTTATGTATGTACGATTGTTTTCATGTTTTGTTTGTATGCACTGTGAACTAGTTAAGGTATAACACACACCATTTGACTTTGACTTTTTGCCCTATGATATCTCAACATCGTGACTGTTTTACATTTTTTTTGTTTTGCAGCTGCATTGTGATATTCTCTGTACATTTTTTGCCTTTGAACACTGTCTATGCTTTTGACATATTACGTTTTTCTGTCATGTTATGCTGTATGCTTAATTGTGTCACCATTAACCAGTCATTATTTAATGGGTATATGATTTAAATGCAAGACATTAATCTTTGTTCATCAATTTCAGAAATAAATGATGCGTAAAGGAAATGAATTAAACAGAAGTAGGAATTTCACCTATGGAATAAACGAAAGAAGATGCAATAAGCTAATGAGGACGAGTAATGGATCAGAATTAACAAGCATTAACCAGAATATATTATACACATCGCAGAATAGCAGTCTTAACTAATTTTTTCTTTCAGAATACAAAGCGATTGATGCAAGCTGTCAGACAGAACTACACATTTTAGTTTTAAGTGATGAAATATGCTAGGGATTAGGAATAGTTGTGTGATGAATAATGAAATGATTTTTTGCAGATGATAATTAATGCTGATGAAGAATAATGATGAAGAATATGGTACTATGAATAATGAAGCTTTTCTTTACAGGTGATGATAATGAAGTTATGATAATATGGATAATGAAGTTTTTTCTTTACAGATGAGGATAATGTTGAAGTTATGAATTTATGCTATGTAGTTATTTAAGTATTTATTGCAGTTTGCTTGACAGCAGGTGTTATATTGCGTAGTAGGATGACTGAAGGTTTTGGAAAGGACAGCTATGGAACACATTTTTTATACACATTTCACTACCTGTTAATTCGAAGTTCACTACTTTTCAGCATAGTCTGCGTTTCTTCTTTCAGTTCAATAATCCATTTTGTATTTTTCTTTCAGGAGAAGCTTTTTATGATAGTTACTAAACTTGTTACTTATTATACCTGTTCTAGTATTTGCATTTTTCTTACCCACTTGTGTCTATCATTTATAAATGTGATAACCTTGCTACAGCTGACTCATGACGAATGACGTTACACAATCTTTTCATTTATAGGAACAACCTAGAAGCAATTTTTTCTCTTATTTCTTCTTGCTTTCCCTTATAATTACCCAAAGCAATGCATTGCTAGCAGAAAAAACAAAATGTATTAACAGTCCCAGATAATGTCACTAGTTTATGATAATTCTGAATAACACTGATCAGCTCTGAATAGTATGTCACTTGAATAATGACTTCTTAATGATACCAAAACATAATTGCCACTATCTATTGTAATGAGAGTACTTATTATGCCCATGCTTATTAATGCTACTAATGTTTTGTACTATTCAATACTTGCTGGCCACTGAGTGCCCATAATTAATGTAACTTATAATGCCCATGCTTATTAATGCTACTAATGTTTTGTACTATTCAGTACTTGCTGGCCACTGAGTGCCCATAATTAATGTAACTTATAATGCCCATGCTTATTAATGCTATGACTGTAATTAACTGATTTTTAATAATGATTTCTTAATGATATGAAGAATACTGAATGATGAATAATATTTTATACTATTCAATACTTGCTGGCCACTGAGTGCCAATAATTAATGTAACTTAACGTTTTGTTAGTGTTTTCAATGATGACTTCCCATATTAATACTGAATGATGATAAATATTTTGTACTAATCGAAAGTTGCTAGGCCACTGAGTGTTAATAGTTACTTGTAAATATGTCATTTGAATGAGGAAAAATGTTTTGTAATACTCAATACTTGATGGCGATTGATTACCACTCTTGTCTTTAAATTAATTAATGAACATTTTTCTGTAATACTACATTCATGGTACAGAAATGTTCAATGACTAGAGTATGGATACCGCAAACTACTTATGTAATCACTAATCAAGACTTGTGTGTTAGTTAATGTCCTTCACCTTCTGACCTAACTACCTGAAATTATTGTAACATCCATTTGTCTTGTCCATCCTCATTATCATGGAGCACTATATTTGGTTTTTGCACTAATTCTACGTTGGTGTGCCGCCTCTTAAAAGCGTGGTGTTGACACGACATGCTGTCCACCACTGTAGGCGAAGAAACTACTTATGTAATCACTAATCAAGACTTTGTTATGGAGCACTGTGTGCCGCCTCTTAAGAGCGTGGTGTTGACACGACATGCTGTCCACCACCGTAACCGATGAAGACGTTATTCTGGTCCCACTGTTTGGTGTACCTGGTATACTGCCAAATGATAGTATGGAATACTACTACGACGTTTCACTGTCTTGATAAGCTGATAAATACTTCTGGGAACGGAACTGCAGATTGTATCACTTAGTTGTGATTCTGTGGAAAGATATGGACTTTCAGTGCAGCTATGTGCAAACTAAAGTGCTACAACCATGATGCAATCCTTCCTTTCCTATCCTAATAGTGAAAATCATTTTTTACTAACACCATTTATGTTCATGGCATATACATTTTTCTCGATTTGTTGAACTCTAGTGCGAGTACACTTGTGTCACTTGTCGACATGATTTTTGCCATTTGTTGTCAAAATACTAAAGACATTTTCGATTTGTTTTGAAGTGCAGTATGTGTGCACTCTTGTCATTTATATTGTATATACTTTTTGTGATTTGATGATTTTTTGTACACTTGCGTTTATTTCTTATGAAAATGTTCAAAAATTTGCAGTGCATGTGCACTTATGTGAATATGTTTTCAACTGAACTACAGTGCCTGTGCACTCTTCTCAATTTTCGATATGATTTGTGTTCATTCTGTATACCTTTTATGATTTATGTCATTTGTTACTCTTGTATATACATTTCGTCTTTTACTGATATGTTCTCCACTGCAGTGCATGTGCACTCATGACACTTGTCAACATGATTTTTTTTTTTTTTTTTTGCCTGTTATGAAACTGCTAAAGAATTTTTTAGTGTGTGTACACTTTGTTATCTGTCAAATAATTTGTATATACATCTTTCCTGATTTGTTTTGTACTTATATTTTGTCTTGTCTGTAATGTTTTGTAATCGGTGCATGCGCACAACATTTAATTCATGTGATACATCTAAATATTTTGTTAATTAAAGGAAAAATTTGTTACGATGGCAAGTCCAAATGACTCACCATCGCTGCCAAATTTTTGCCCCCCCAGTGGAGGGTTATGAAACACGTATGTTGTGCGGCAGCGATGCTGAGACATTGTAGAATCTCTGACCAGAGCAGTTGCGCTCGACTCGCAGTAGCGAGCAGTCAGTCAGTCTGCAGTAGTCAGTCCTCAGTAGTGCTTGGAGTCGGTTGCTAGCAGTAGCGGAGAGCAGTCGGCGGGCGTCGGCATCGCAATGGTCGAGATTCAGGACGAGGTATAATTTATTTAAATAAATAATCATGCAGCTTTGCGCTCATCAGATAATGTAACGAACACTCATTGTAATTTAACTTTCAAAAATCGCCCCCAATAATAATTTGGATTTAAAAACAAATTTACAAACAATCATTCAAATTCCCTCCATTTCCCTTTAACAAAAATTTTTTAAAAAAAAAAAAAAAAAAAAAAGGGCAATTGCAATGTTTTTCCTCCAAGCCGCAGCCAACAATAAGAGCAGAATTTTGACATGCAGTTTTAATAAGGTAAGAAATTTATTCTGAATTCGCACAGGGCAAAGACCGACATTTCGGTTAAATTGATTTTTGAGTATCACTGTAGTTTCATTGTCATGGGATTCTCGTTCATTATTTTATGGGAACTTGCACTTGAGTCAGATTGCTAAATTTGTTTAATTGTCTTTGTCATTAATATTTTTGCGGGAAGGTTACGCTTGGTTCCATTTCTATTAAGTATTGTCCTTTTAAAATTTCTGTGGGAAGGTCACACTTAGCTGTGGTTTCATTTCTAATAAATATAGTCATTCGAATATTCTTGTGGGGAGGTTACACAGTGAACCAGACTGGGCCTTCAGACAGTGTTTCTCGTCTATGTGAAGAATTTGCAGACATTTTTGCACCAGGCCTTGGTTGCGCTAAGAACTATAAAGCACATTTGGAACTGCAAGTAAACGCGCAACCGAAATTTTTCAGAGCGCGCAATGTTCCCCACGCATTGCGTGATGAGGTCGCACAAACATCACACGATTTGGAATCACAAGGTGTAATTGAACGTGTGCAGGCTTCTCTCTGGGCATCTCCCTTAGTAATTTTGCCAAAACCTTCCGGAAAATTGAGACTTTGTGTGGACTTCAAGGCAACAGTGAATCCACAACTAGTGATTGCAACTTTTCCTTTACCCTGCCCAGACGATCTTTTTGACAAACTGTGCCCGGGTAAATATTTTTCGAAGTTGGACCTAGCAGATGCGTACTTGCAAATACCGGTGGACGAAGAATCCCTGCGCGTTTTGGTGGTTAACACGCATCTTGGTTTGTATCGATTCAAACGACAGCCATTCGGGTGTGCATCCGCCCCTCATTGTTTCAGCAATATCTGCAAACTGTTTGTGTGTCGGTCCCTACTGCAGCAAACTATCTGGACGATATTGTGATCTCCGGAAAGACGGAAGAAGAACATTTAACCAATCTCAGAACATTATTTCAGGTCTTGCGACAAAATGGTCTTCGCTTGCGGAAGGACAAATGTGTGTGTTTTTGCTCGTGACTTACCCTACCTGGGACATGTACTCAATGCCCAAGGGATACATCCCAGTCCCGAGCACCTCCGTACCATACAAGACTTGCCTTCGCCGCAGAATCTGAAGCAGCTACAGAGCGTGCTGGGAAAAATTAATTATTATCATCGCTATGTTCCCCATGCCTCTTCCATTTCAGCTCCGCTTCATCGCTTATGCCGTAAAGGTGTTCCGTTCGTCTGAACGACGGAATGCGAACGCGCCTTTCGCCAGTTGAAATCGGCGTTGCTTTCCAATACTTGCCTTACGCCATTCGATCCCCAGAAACCCCTTTTGTTGACGGTGGATGCATCGGATTTCGGGATCGGTGCTGTGCTTGCGCACAAAGATGGATCGCAAGATCGCCCTATTGCCTTTGCGTCCAAATTGCTCTCGTCTGCGCAAAGAAATTATTCACAGATCGAGAAAGAAGCATTGGCTCTCGTATTTGGTGTTACTAAGTTTCATGATTTCTTGTATGGTCGTCACTTTACCATCATCACAGACCACAAACCTTTGACATCGCTTTTTCATCCGAACAAGCCTGTCCCTCCACGTACAGCGCAGAAATTCATTCGCTGGTCTATTTTCCTCCCGCAGTACTGCTACGATATCTTGTATCGGTCCACTGCTAAGCACGGAAACGCCGATGCGTTGTCCCGTTTGCCTGTTGCTGAGGATAGAGCATTCGATTCCTCCGAACTTGCTTGCATGTTCATTGATGCGGAAACCGATGACGTGGTCGAATCGTTTCCGATTGATTTTCGTCGTGTAGCTACAGCCACAGCTGCTGACCCTGTCCTTGCTACCGTGCTGCGTTTTGTTGCTACGCAATGGCCCTTGTCAAAGTAACGGATCGGGGATCCGTTGGTTCGCCGATTTTTTGCTCACAAGGAGAGACTTTTTGTTCGACGTTGTGTTTTGCTGTTGCGTTCTGATAATGATCAGTCCAGGGTCGTGGTCCCACGTTCGTTACAGTCCTCTGTCTTACGGCTTCTCCACCAAGGACATTGGGGTATAGTGAGAACGAAACAACTTGCTCGTCAGCACTGTACTTGGTTCGGAATCGATGCTGCGATTACGAATATGTGCTCTTCTTGCATGGCGTGTGCCGAACAACAATCCGCACCACCGCGGAAATTCTTTGCATGGCCGAAAGCCACTTCCCCTTGGCAACGCTTGCACATTGATTTTGCTGGTCCATTCTGGAATGCTCGATGGTTGGTTGTGGTAGATTCATTCAGTAATTTTCCTTTAGTTGTCCGGATGTCTTCCACGACGTCATCTGCCACCATTCAAGCGTTATCTGCCATCTTTTGCATTGAAGGTCTGCCACTGACTATTGTTTCCGACAATGGCCCACAATTCATGTCTGCAGAATTTCAGTCATTCTGCAAGGCCAATGGTATTCGCCACAGTCAAACGGTGCCGCTGAACGATTGGTAAGGACTTTCAAGTCACTGATGTTGAAGTTGAAAGAGTCTCATTCTCGGGAGGACGCGTTGTTGATCTTTTTGTCCTCGTATCGCTCTCAGCCCCGAGATGGTCGCTCACCGGCTGAGTTGCTCCACGGTCGTCCTCATCGAACCTTGATGTCTTTGCTACATCCGCCGCATCAGGTTCCTGTGCAGCGGCAGACACCTGCTTTTGCTCCAGGCGACGTTGTCTACTGTCGTCACTATCGAGGTTCACGGCGTTGGCTCGAAGGGCGCATTCTTCGCTGCCTCGGCCGCGCTATGTATCTGGTTTTGGGGGCCTCTGGTGAGGTGCGTCAGCATCTCAATCAGCTGCGCCTCTGTCGTCGCACGGGATCTGCCGCTCTCCGTCTGCTTTCAGCGACGGTGCCGTCCGGTCAGCGCCCTGGGGACCCATCTACTGGCTCGCCTCAGCCCCAGGTGTTACTGACGCTGCCTTCCATTTTGCCCCATGGCGACGCGCAGCCGCCACCGCCACCGCCGCCGCCGCCTGTTCTCCCGCCGGCGACGCCCGCAGTGGACGCGTCGCTGCAACCGCCGGGCGCCTCCCTGGGTCACGCGCCGCCGATCGCTTCCCGTGACCAGTTGTCCTCCGACATGGAACTCTTGCCCGCTCCGGACCATATGTCGTCTTCGCCCGTCGGGTGCCCCGGTCCGATGAAGGTCGACCCTTCGGACCCTCCTGTCTCTCTACGGGCGCATACACCGCATGTTGGCGTGCACCCTGGAGTAGGTTTTCAGGCGTCCCCGCGGTTCGAATGGCAGGGTGCGGGTGGCACAGCCTCGCCTGTTGTTAGTCTCCCCACCTCGTCGCATACGTCAACATGGGGTCCTCCCCACGGCGGGCGGAAGCCTTATGCCACAACCGTACGCCGATTTTCGGGGGAGAAATGTGGTGTCACCGGCAGACACCACACTTGCTAGGTGGTAGCCTTTAAATCGGTCGCGGTCCGTTATTATACGTCGGACCCGCGTGTCGCCATTATCAGAGATTGCAGACCGAGCGCCGCCACACGGCAGGTCTAGAGAGACTTCCTAGCATTCGCCCCAGTTGTACAACCGACTTTGCTAGCGATGGTTCACTGACAAAATACGCTCTCATTTGCCGAGACGATAGTTAGCATAGCCTTCAGCTACGTCATTTGCTACGACCTAGCAAGGTGCCATGTTCAGTTACTATTGATGTTGTAAATAATGTACAGACAAGAACTACGTTCAACAGTAATGGATTGAAGTTAAGTATTCAATCAGCTACATCCTTTTTTTTTTCTAGTCTAAATTCCTTTTCCTGTTCCAGACCTCACGCCAGCCTGCGTGAGCTAAAACGCATGCCTTTCGGCTTCCTCTATAATCCTGGGTTGGCTCTCCTGCCAATCCACAACACTTCTGTTCGTTGATGACATTAGCTTGGTAGTAAGGGATGTTGTGTGCAACATTGGCTCGGTTTCAGATATCGCAGTTCATGACCTAAGTTCATGGCTTGTAGAAAATAAACTAACGCTAAATCACAGTAAGACTCAGTTTTTACAGTTTCTAACACACAATTCAACAAAACCTGACGTTTTAATTTCACAGAATGGGCATATGGTTAGTGAAACTGAACAGTTCAAATTTTTATATGTTCAGATAGATAGTAAACTGTCGTGGAAAGCCCTTGTCCAGGATCTTGTTCAAAGACTTAATGCTGCCATTTTTACAGTTCGAAAGGTATCTGAAATGAGTGATCGTTCGACACGAAAATTAGTCTACTTTGCTTATTTTCATTCACTTATGTCGTATGGTATTATATTTTGGGGTAACCCTTCCTATTCTAAAAGAATAGTTTTGGCTCAGAAACGGGCGGTTCGGGCAATAAGTGGTGTAAGGTCACGAACCTCTTGTCGACCCCTGTTCACGAGTCTGTGTATTTTGACATTGGCCTCTCGATTTATATATTCCTTACTGTCATTTCCTGTTAACAATACTAGCTTATTTCCAAGAATAAGCAGCTTTCACTCAGTTAATACTCTTCAGAAATCAAACCTGCATTTGGATCGGACTTCCTTAAGTCTTGTGCAGGAAGGTGTGCAGTATACTGCTGCATCCATTTTCAGTGAGCTACCACTCGAATTCAAAAACCTTAGCAGTAATCCACGCGCTTTCAAAACGAAGCTGAAGGGTTTCCTCATGGGTCACTCCTTCTATTCTGTCGAGGAGTTCCTCGAAACGTTAAGCTGATTCTCATTGTATTTCTGATAGCGTTTGCTTAAACTTGTGGACTGACATTTTTTGGGTTCATAAACATTTATTCTTATCAGTTATTACTTTTATGTTGTAATTTAATGTACTGGAATTTGGTCCTCAATTTAGTCCAAAGGAACTTGACGCGTAAATAAAATAAAAAAACTTGGGACCGCTCTGTCGGATGGTCAGTGTAATGTTTCTTCTAATGCTCTTGACTACTAAATATCATTCAAAGTTCGGTTCTAATTGCGTCTTACATCAAAATGACAGATGCGTTGCAGTTCTTTAACATGTATCTGATATCAGGAAACGCAACATATTTTTGCTTATGTTTTGTATTGTTGATCTTTACAAAAGTTCTTTGTATGCATTCTGTTACAGTCCTGGAGTCATTTCTGTTTCTCTATATTGTTAGTAGAAGTGATGTTTCTGTTCATTTTATAGATTAACGTCTTCGTCTTCCGTCAGACACATTAATGTACCCGCTTTTAGTTACAATATCTTACCCTTGGCTACAATACTAAACATAAGGACTCACTAAGGCAAATTCCAGCTTGAAAATCACAACTGAATAGATATTTAAATTTAGCACAACTGCTCGCGAAAGAAAGAGGGCTTATCACAGATAATTATACAGTTCAAGGATTTGACATCGAATGTTTAGACAAATCATTGTTTTTCAAACAATTGATTCAGAAGCTAGGGTTTTATATGTTCACAATGTATGTTCATACATACGTACATAAATAAAACTGAAATAACTTTTGAGACATTATACATTGATAATGTGACTAGAAAAATAAAACAGTATTAATAGCCCATTTGAATGTGACATAAAATAATGGAGAAACGATAATTAGACAGCTATCACATCACAACCGCAGTGATATAATTTATCTCCCTGTGCAAAAGTCACCAAATGAATAGGTCGATATCACGTTGCTATAAAGTATGGAGAGACTAATTCCCAAAGGAATGAAATCTCGTACCCCTAAACACATTACATAAAATGACATTCCAATATAACAAAATGAGACACATTTATTTGTAACGAGAAACATTGCAAAGTTTTTCACTGACATTGGGCATCACATGAAACTCGCAATGAGCGATAGCTGGTATATGTTAGAGTTGACTTCACCTGCACATTGCAAAATCGAAATTATGAATAACTGCCAAAAACACAGATAAAAAACGCCTGACGACCCTTGGGAGAGATACCTGATACAGGCACCTTTGTTAAGCCGTCATGCTGCTATCAACAAGTGGACATGTACTATTATAGATCATAAACTAGTAGATTATGAAAAATGCGCACCTCTAAAGACTTAATGTAGAGCACCATATTTGTACACAAAATCGTCAGAAGCTGGTAATGATGATCATTTATAGCACTATACTCTACCCAGAATAAGAAGCATGTAAAGAACATAACAGCACTCATACCATAGCAAACGTTTTTCTTGTTGAAAGAGTGGTATGTTTTTCCGAGCATCGTAGTGATATTTAAAGAAGGCAGACATGACATGAGGGCGTCATCGAGCACAGTAAGTTCCATCAGTTAACTGAATTTCAGCGACGTCTTAAAGTGAGCACGTGGGAGACCGTTTATCACTTTGCTGCTAGTGCTTGAAATGAATTACTTTATTTCCCTGTGTCCAGAAATGCCATCATTTTTCCGAATGCAAGGTTCACTTCTATGCCATAATTAATTAAGCGTTTTAATTTTTGATTGTCCAATGTTTTATAAAAAGTGAAGTACGGAGAGTTGTCTTCCTGCGTCTTCTTACTTGGACCGCTATACAAAACGGTCATACACAAAAATAGTCAAGCAGTTTAAGGGGAAATGATAATTGATTTCAGCTTAAAATGTTCTTAGCTTAACCCCATTAACTAATAATTTTTAAACCATTTATATATTTTTCAGCCTGTGAAATACGTTGGAAATGGTCGGTTTGGTGTCGCAATGATTACTCGCCAGTACAATCAGCATGCTATCGTTTACGCACATCAATAATTATAAGTCGAACCTGCAAGCTATGTATTTAATGAAGTCTCATTATTATCATCACATACATCATTTCATTGTATTAAAACTCAACAATGACATGGTTTTGTGTCACTAAGCTCCTCACTTAACAACGACGACTTTTGGCATTTAACTACATATCGACGTGATGAGAAAAGGGTTCCATGCAATGAAATCAGGCAGGCAATTGAGGAACGATTTTTTTTAAAGATTTAGTACATCATATCTAAATTATATGTCTATCTCTGCATTCATCGTTCTATTTTTGCCATCAGTTAAAGCTGACTTCCATCATCAGCATTTCACTTTCATACTTTAAAGATTTTAAAGTCGATAAAGTCAATTCACAATAGGAAGACAGCATTAAATTGTGCGGAAGAGCACCACATACTCGTCACCGTGGTTTCAGACCTCATTAGTATTCAGATTCACTGTTGGATTGTCGCATCACAAGGCTATCGCTTATCGCAAGGCGACCAGAACACAAAGCAAAAAATATGTTGCACCACACTGTGCCAATATCATCAACGATTTGCTTGAAAGTGGACTGTGACAAAGTGTGTAGCCCAGCACGTTTTCTGTTGCAAGACGCCAGGCCCTCTGGCCCCTTCAAACACTTATTAATGGTCATCAAAGTAGCCTATCTTGCATTTCTAAAATCTGAATTTGCATACGTACAAATTAATATTTTCGCTACCATATCACACTGTCATGCAGAGTAATTAATCAGATGCTATGTACCAACATTTACATCATCGGGAACAGGATGCATACTTATTGTAATTCTGTTCTTCTCGCGTAGGAGATGAGCCGGAGCTTTTGGGCTGTGAGGAGGCCAACCATTCACAATAGCAGGAGGCGGGGGGGGGGGGGGGGGGGCGTCCGCTCATTGGGAAATGTGGGCGGAGTCCCGATTCATGGCTGGTGGCTTTCTCTTGTGATGTCGGGTCTCAGGGGTCAGAGAGGTGGAGGCTCGGTATTTTTGCAATAGCTGGGGCCAGTTTTCTCGTGAAAGCCTCAGATCTGGGCAGGAACGCGCCAGCTCGGCGCTGCTGCGTGCTATTGTTTGGGACGTTTTGGAGAAATGGGCGACGAGCTCCACGGGACAGCCGACAGAACGGCACCAAACATCGCACCCCAATTATCATACTCTACTGAAGCCCGTCGCCAAAAAGTTTCCCGCACAAAGTCCTGAAGGACACTGTGATAGACTGCTCGACTGTTCCGTCAGCGAATGTTTGCAGTCACCATCGGGAATTGGCAGGAAGGAATATACTGGCGATTAGGTTGACGAAATACGGTAGTGGGAGTCTAGACGAATTTGCTGTAAGGCCATAATTGGCAAAATCTTTGCCTGTCGGCGACGACTGGCCGAATTGTGGCTCAGCGGAGCGGCCGCTCTCTGGACGCGGGGCGAAAGAGAATTTGGAGGGGAGTTGGCTTCTGGCCGCAGCATGAGTCGGTCGTGTACTTTGCCGGCCTTGCTGCAGAGTAATTTCATTCGCAATTTCAAGTTTCACTTGTCCGGTCGCCCACCCTTACAGCGCTTAACGCTTAGGTTTTTTTTTTTTTTCGTTTTTCTTCAGCGCTTGCGCGTCGATCGGTCTCCAAGACGGAACCCATCTCCAAGCAACGGAGCTGACGACGAGTAGCAGCCGTCATCAGCATGCTGCTTGCTCAGTACTGTCGGTAACATACGCAGCTTTGACCAGTAGGGTTTCAGTTGGTTTTTCAGCCACCCAGAATTCGAACTGAGGTTTCTCAGTGCTGCCATCCGTAGAACCACTTTGCCTCCTTAGGTGATATCATGGTACTGCGTCCGATGACCCACTAGTTTATCGATATCACTTGTTCGCTTGCCTTCCCCTTCTCGTAGCAGAGAAACACACTAGACTCCATGCAGTGTCTAGGTTCTTGCCAACACCTCTTTCAAGTGAGGACTATTTACATGTTTGGTTTACGTTTATATACATGATTGCTCCTTGTCCGAATTCATGAGAAATTTTGTGATCCACTTGAAAAAAAATGTAACTGTCAATTTTTAGGACGGCATTTATCCCACCAGAATATTTTCCCATCATCATTTTTGGAGGAAAACTTTAATCAAGTAATTTAAGGTATAAATTGTATAAGAGGTTAGCCATCCCACGTACGGTTTATATCAGGACCATTATGGATTGCGTTACGCACGTTGTGCAGATTCAGTATAAACCCACTTGGGCGTAATTTCCATAACATCGTGATTCTGCTCGCAGACTTGCATATCAGTTGAGGGTCCCACGATAGCAAAACACACGGCTGGTTTCCATTCTCATGTTTCACCACCACGCAGCATAGCGAAAGATGGAACGGGTGGGATGAATGATGCAATGTTGCGTTAAGTGAAGATAGCAAACGCTGCCTTGTTGACAGTGACTTTTGTTTGCTAGTATTGCGCTGGCTAGAAGACGGAAAACTGCCGGAGCGTGCATGCAGCAAGATACACGATCAATTCCTGGTACGTAACGTAAGGCGCCTTGGGCTACTATGACTGTACATTTCTAGTGTTCGTTAATAAACACTGAAAAGCGCAGCGTACATTCTGAACGCCACCTGGCCTATTTTGTTGTCGTTCCTACAGCGTCAGGAAAGAGAGTGAATCAGAATCTATCAGAATGAAATATAATATAGAGCTTGAGGAAATGAAAATTATCCAGACAAGAAAACCTTTGACCAACTGGTATCATCGATCATCAAAGACTATACCCGTAAATGCCTGAAACCGTAGATGAAATACATGGAACTAGACGCTCACAAAATTAAGACGAGAGTTTCAAATGTGAGGAGGATACATTAAAGCGAACCATAAGCCTTAAAAAGTACTGATATATGAAGAAGGTACACAAGAAAAAAATACTGTAACCTATATCCGAGCACTGAGGCAGACGCGTAAGTCTAAAATGAAATTGAGATGCAAGATCATCGCATACGACCGTGTTGGACAAATCTTCTTGTTCTTCTTCTTAAGTGCGTGTCACTATGGACTACGGTTATTTCAACTGTATCTCCTTTCTTTTCTTCGAAATTTCTCTTGGTCTTTCTCGATGTTTCGTTCTTCTTTCCTGTCTCCAAGTGACTTCAGTCTTATTCTTGGATTTTTCGTGGAAGCTTTTGGAATTTTGCAATTTATCTCTGAATAGCAATCGTTGCTCAGTGCGTTGTGGAATAATTCGGAGTTCGCTCATGTCCCTTCCCACTACTTTGCGCAATGTGCCATCCATTTTTAATTTACCGAAATATATTAACAGTCTTTTGGTCATTCTGAAGGGATTCATTCTTTGAATGTGACGGTAAAAAGCTGTCTTCTTTTTCTAATTACGTATTTATATTTTTTCAGTCTGTGCATAGCATTCACCATTATGGCGTCCTCTGTATTGTAATTGCTCTTTAAGTGGTCCCAGAATTTTCCTTAGTATTTTTTCTTTCTGCGATTTTCAGCGAATCCATTATCACCTTTATGTTTATAGTTAAACATTCTACTGCCTAAAGTGCTTTTGGGCGAATTACTATACAGTTATGTCTAAGTTTAGCACTGAAGGATTTAATTTCTTATTATATATATCCTTAGTGACGTAGTACGCCTGTTTTCATCTTAACGCTTTGTTTAATGACTTATTTTTCTGAAATATCTTGCTCAGTTATTTCTCCTACGTACATGAACTCGTTAGCTCTCTCAATTTTTCCACGTTTAATTTTCAGTATCCCAGGGGCTGCCTTAATGTTTGTCATAAATTTGGGTTTCTCAAACGACATAGGTAAACCTACTTTTCCATCTCATTCTTTCAGAAATTCTGTCTGCCTAGTATGTAGCTGTTTCTATTGAGTCTGAAAAAATAGCTAGAACGCCTGCAAACGTTTGACAGTCTATTTGTAGGTTGCCCTTTTGTAACCTAATCTAACTCCCTCATTGTCTGGCTTTCTATTTATAGCATTCTCCATTCTCTTATGACTTTCCTACGACACATTTACAGAGCAGCGGGTAGAGTCCATCTCCCTGTCTGAGTTCAGTTTTGATTTTATAACTTCCAGAAATTTCACCGCTAAATTTCGCTTCAGAATGCGGGTTTGTTAGTGTTTGCGTAATTAGAGCTGTGGTTTTACTGTCTAAGCTCAATTCATGGAGAATTTGAAACAGTTACTTGCTATCGGCTGACGCATAGTCTTTCCCGAAGTCAACAAAGGTGATTACGAAATTTTTAGATATTCATTTCATATAAATTATTATTGACTTTAAGTTTAGAATCTACTCTGTACGTGATCTAATCTGTATAAAACCACATTTATATTCATCATTCGAGAGTCGTGTTGTTTCTCTGTAGTTAATAATGGTTTTGATATGATTTTAAAGGTGACTGGTAGGAGAGAAATGTCTGTGAAGTTGTTCAGATTGGTTTTATCACCTGCTTTGTGTGGGTGGCTCAAGACTGTCTTCCAGTCTTCAAGAATCTCTTTCATCGACCAGATATTTTGTGATTTCAGCTAAATTGCCCAGACATTTGTTATTTGAATGTTGACAAATTTCTGCCGTTATGGAATGCTCCCCAAATCCATTATTGTTTTTCGGGGATTTGATGATGACCTTGATTTCCCCTTTCGCTGGGGGATATTAATCCAGGTATGAGTGTGTCATTTGTGTAAGATTTAATCTTGATTTAAGGTATTCACAATTTAGTAAATTTTCAAAATACTTTGCTAAAACTTCACAAATTTGTTGGTTATTATGTGCTATTTTCCGTGTTTGTTCTTTAAAAAGCAGATGTTTCGTGGAGAACATTTACTTAAGTTTCTTTTGAAAATCTTGTAGAACTTTCTAGCATTTTTTTTTTTTTTTTTGAAGTAGCGGTCCACTTGTTTTAGTTAGGTTGCATCATAATGTCGCTTAATATACCTAATTAGTTTGGCTGTTTCCTTTGTAGTTTCAAGGATCTTGTCCAATTTTCTGCCTTCTTGTATTTATTCCATTTTTGTCTTGCATTTTGTCTTCTTCACATTCAATATTCCACCACGCACGCCTTTTGATGTGGTAAAGAGAACTGTTTCTTTTGCTGTTCGAACAAGAGGCTCTTTCAGTTGTCCCTAGTTTTCTGTGTTTCTGGTTTCCAATTTATTGGTATGGTTTATTTCTTGTTTGATTTTCTCAATATCATATTTCAGAGTCCCTGGTTTGATTTGTCTCTTGGTAATTTTCGGGTGGCACTTAGCTTTGATTGTAGATAGATAGTGGTCAGAATCTAACTCAGCATTTGTTATTTTCTTAACAACCTGGATTTCTTGGAAGAATTCTCTGGATATTGAAACATGATCAGTTTGATATTCACCGAAATTTCAACTTGGAAAGCACCGTGTTTTCTCTTTCCTGGGGAGATGATCCAGTATTTTTTCTCTCTATCCAATTGTGCATTAAAATTTCCCAGCAATATTATAGTACATTTATTTGGAATTTTGGTGATAATTTCCTCAAGTACTTTTCATTTATCTGCTTCTTCTCTGTTTTATTGGCGTATGAACGTTTACTATTACATATACCTTATTTGTGCCTGTGAAGTAGGGCATGGAAATTCTGCCATCAGGCGACTGGTAATCTGTTATGGAATATAAAATTCTCCAGCTGACAATGAAGGCTGTTCCTAAATGTGGGACAGTTTTCGTAACCCTTTCAGCTACTTTTGCTTTGAAAATTCTCTGATCCAAGGGCATGCTCATCCGTGAATCTTGTTTCTTTGTACAGCAGTAACGAGTATGTTGTGTTCAGTAAGAAAGTCGTAATCTATTTAAGTTTTCCAGCTTTCAGAAGAGAATTTATGTTAGTTGTTGCAAAGAAATTCTTCTGGTTGGCTTGATTTTGTTTTATCTGTTTCCAGAAAGGTCCGACTCCTTTCAGTAGACTGGTGCTAGTGCTCAAGAATCCGATGCGTGTGCTACCCGTGGCAACAGTGGATTGGAGACAATGTCATCTGTTATTCTGTGGAACCTACGAAAAGACTACCCATAAGCAAGATATCAACAGTTCTCACACGGAGCTTCTAGAGCGTGGGTTTGCGTAAAAATCGCTATTTATTTTGTGTTAGGCTAGTGGCATTTGCATTCCTTACGAAACTGTTTACTGAAGTCTACTTTCATATGACTGCAACTCCTTATAGAAACTAGTGGGTCTTTTACAGAATCTAAGAGATCATGTCCATGAGTGAAAAGGGAAAAGTCCATTTAGACTAGTTCTTTTCAACGGTCCTCTCAATACTGAAGGTACCCTTTCAACGTAGGATAAGAAACATCTGTTTCTTATGCACGAGTGAAATTATACAGTGATAAGACACTGGATCCAGAGTAAAGTTTTGCCGAAATTTCCCCGAAGTGTTGGGGTCATTTCTTTTGTAAGGAAACGGCCGATTTCCTTCCCCAATCCGAATGTGTGCTTCGTCGTTGGTGAGACTTTAAATCCTAATCTTCCGTCATTCCCTCTTTTTGTTTCTTATAGCAGCTTTTTCACAGATGCACGTCAAAATGAACACCGAACTTGCACTTTCCATGGTGA
This sequence comes from Schistocerca nitens, assembly GCF_023898315.1. Lineage (NCBI taxonomy): Eukaryota > Metazoa > Arthropoda > Insecta > Orthoptera > Acrididae > Schistocerca > Schistocerca nitens. The sequence continues at coordinate 476,446,653 of NC_064614.1, read as the reverse complement.
AAAATTGTCCGCATGTGCTTCGGATTCGAAATGGCTCGATAACTATTGTACGAGGGTCTTCTGTAGACCGCTGCATTGATGTGAATGATGACAGCTTCTTGCATTACGCTACTGGTCTGTAAACGTGGACATCCGTTAAACTTCACAATGTAATGATTCGTATTCCTTTCTACATAGTAGTGCATCCAGAAAGGGAAAGAACATTATTCTTGGCTCCATGATAGCCTGAATATTAGAACGGGGAGAATTAAGAATGCAGCACCATCTGCCGCAACGGCAGAGTGTCTCGGCACCATTTATTACGCCGAAGAAATACTGCGTATTCCAAATAGAAAAGTAATAAAATCATACATTCATCACCCAAAGAGGTTTCTCCCGCAGAACGTGGAAGGGTCTATAGGGACTCTCGCAACTACTTATTCTGAGTGCTATACTGTTTCTCCTGCTGTATTGAACCAAGTCTCGGGGTGTCTCTTTGCGGCAAACTTTCTGGGCTTTCGAAACTCTCCATCTGTTTACATTAAAGGTAGAACGATCAGTTGCAGATTTCTAGGTGGCACATGCTATTTGCCAGTCTCGTTTTCAACGACAGCAAAGGAAATGAAATGAGTGAAACATAGTATCACCAACAAACAAATATCCATGGAGTGATTTTTTGATGACCGGAAAGACTACTCATCAGATGGGCGAAGCAATGATGCCAACTGCTGCATTCTGTTAATAAAAATGAAAAAAAAGAAGGAATGTTGTGTCAGTTCATAAGAAATTATATCCTTTACTGACAAAAGTGTAGGAGCTGTTCAACTATATAGGCTTAACGTTATGGTGTCAGAGATGTGTATTCTCTAGCATTTTATGCTCCAGTAATTTGGTGATGATGTGTTGAGGGACTTTATTTGGACCCTTGGTCTACGTTACAGCTACGTTACAGATAAATACTAATTAAATACAGTCTCTTTACTGTGGTTGTTGAAAATATGGGAATACGTGAGCTGCACGAAATGTGGAGCCAGGCATCATCTCCTACAATGACCGTCGTACAACCCTTGCGAGACTACTGCGGTCCATATCCGGAACAGTTGAAATGACAATTATTTAATTATAGTACTTTTATTTGTAGTATATCGGCGGCAGACATACGGACACAATTTAATTTTTTTTTTTTTTTTTTTTAGGATGAAATTTATAACCAAACTACTCAACAATAAGTTACCAGGAAGCGTATTTTCCCCAACTTAAAACGCTCAGCTAACGTTGCAAAATATCACATCTAAATCTGTTAGAGCTTCGTTCATTACGTATGAGGTCATGCGGTTTGTTGTATCTGCACTGTCAAGCGAAACTCCCGAAAGACATGGTCGGATATCAACGTAATTTTGTTTGCGCGTAGATACCACTGACGGTTACGAAACTATTAGAGTTGTCCCCATGAAGGTATGTCAACAACACCTGTCGCCAGCTGAGGGTTTCAATTAATCATCATTTATTAGAGTTGCATTTCCCTGTGTCAGGTAGAACGGCCACCAGAGTGCATGAATGTCGTTCATATTTACTGTTGTTACCAGGGCAGATAGGGTATACAGGGCTGTGAATAGCATCAAACATTGAGTGACCACTGCGAAGGACAGGGAGATGCCGCGCACTAGCGTGATACAGAGTTATCAGCATCCGACAGACTTCGAAAGGGGCCTCATTGTAGGCCTTCATTTTACCAGCTGGTCGAATCGTGTAACATCCGGATTTGTGGTACATTCGGTTGTGACAGTGGCCTCGTGCTGGACTTCACGCCAATGTCGTCAAGGCTCCAGCCGACCGCATCTGTCCATCACATAGGAGGATCGCAGTATTGTGCGCCAAGCACATCGTAACCCCTCCACATCTACGTCTGCAAATCGAAAACAAGTAACTACTTCCTCCGACATTCTGTACTATTCCGCGCATTTGGTCGCTGACTAGTAGCAGCTGGACAAGGAAATTACCATCCCATGCGTACACTGCCGTTAACATTACAACACAAACGGCTGCTTTTGAAGTGGTGACGTGATCGGGAACCAAGAATTGCTGATGAAAGGCGTCGCTTAGTGATCTGCGGTGAATCGCGTCTCTACACTACCCTGGATTGCCATCTTCCTTCCTTTATTTATTTACCAACTGCAGTGCAGTAAGTGTAGATAATACCACGACAGGGGCAGGTGCCACAGAAAATGAAAACTCCGAATGTTGCACACGAAATTTAGTTTTTGTGTCATTACCGAAAAATGTGAAACAAAAACATCATAAACCATTTCTGAACATAGGGCTCCGATAAATTCGTTTGTTGTTGCACAATTCTCTGTTTCTTTTCTTACTATCCAGATTTTTTCAAGGTTATGGAAAAAGATCGTGGATTATTACAATAATTTCTTCGCAGTGCTCGCAATCCTTTAATGTTAAAATTGCATATATATTTCTCTTTGTAGTGACAAAAAATGAGTATTACATAGAAATGCAATAAGAACTTGATGACATCAAGACACGAATCACTGAAGTTTGTGTTAGTTGACAATAGTTGTGTCAGCTGACCAGAGTTAATACGAAACTTATATTTCTATCAAAACCCTGTGCTTTGATTTGTCGTTACAGACAATCATATGTGTTAGCATGAGACTCCAATACGCTATTTATTTTAGTGGAATGGCGAGTTTTGATCAGTTTGGTGAGGCTATAAAAGTTCGCTATCGATCTTAATCGTTTTTAATTGTGGGTACTAGTGTATGGGTTTAATAAACAAGTAGCGGGCTTAAGTTTGCCATCCCCTTAACAGAAATTAGGAAATTTGTTTTTCTGTCATCTTCGCTCTGTAGACACTCTATTAATGAAACTAATTAATACTGTTACATGCGACCGAAAAGTTTATTTTTCTTTGTGTATCATTAGAACTATTGTTTCCACAATGACCCATGACGACTGGTAGGTTATTGTAGTGAAGATGTAACTATAAAGCAATTTGTCACCGATCACTCACAGGTAGCTTATGTCTCACGTTTAATTAACAGTTTAGTTCGTATGTCTGTCGTAAATGTTAAAGCCTAGCGGAGACGAACATAGTATAATTAGAATTAAATCTGCACTTTCAAAAAAACCACCAGTGACCCACCATGCCAACCAGTTATTTTTTTACCTTCATAGCGCCTGACAGAGACAGTGGATGGAAACTTGTGATGCAGCCGGTCCGAAAATGGTTGTGGTCTGTGGCCTCTACTGATCCGTAACAAAGAGTGGTGAGCAAGATCATTCTTTCATGTGAGTCAACGAGTGAGGGCCCGTAGTACTAAACCAGCTGATTAGAGGCTTTCGTTTTAGTTGAGGGTTTGACGATAACGAGCAACAGAAAAATATAAAAATAATGCAACTACGAGGATTACATTAAGATAACATGATTCACGTGCAGACGACAAGTAACTCTAATATCAATCTAAAACTACGCTTACGGGATTTGTGGGAAGAGTAACGCCCTTTCAGTTATGGCTCTTTCGAGGGGAAAAAAAAGCTTATCGTTTCTGGAATGTCACTTCTCCCAGCTTAGTGTAGTCAGTCAGACGGCGCCATAGCTAACAGCGTCTGCTTAATATATATATACATATACAGGGTGTTACAAAAAGGTACGGCCAAACTTTCAGGAAACATTCCTCACACACAAAGAAAGAAAATATGTTATGTGGACATGTGTCCGGAAACGCTTACTTTCCATGTTAGAACTCATTTTATTACTTCTCTTCAAATCACATTAATCATGGAATGGAAACACACAGCAACAGAACGTACCAGCGTGACTTCAAACACTTTGTTGCAGGAAATGTTCAAAATGTCCTCCGTTAGCGAGGATACATGCATCCACCCTCCGTCGCATGGAATCCCTGATGCGCTGATGCAGCCCTGGAGAATGGTGTATTGTATCACAGCCGTCCACAATACGAGCACGAAGAGTCTCTACATTTGGTACCGGGGTTGCGTAGACAAGAGCTTTCAAATGCCCCCATAAATGAAAGTCAAGAGGGTCGAGGTCAGGAGAGCGTGGAGGCCATGGAATTGGTCCGCCTCTACCCATCCATCGGTCACCGAATCTGTTGTTGAGAAGCGTACGAACACTTCGACTGAAATGTGCAGGAGCTCCATCGTGCATGAACCACATGTTGTGTCGTACTTGTAAAGGCACATGTTCTAGCAGCACAGGTAGAGTATCCCGTATGAAATCATGGCGGTGAATCGAGGAAGTACAGTACATACTGTCGAAACTAAAATGAGCTCTGACATGGAAATTAAGCGTTTCCGGACACATGTCCACATAACATCTTTTCTTTATTTGTGTGTGAGGAATTTTTCCTGAAGGTTGGCCGTACCTTTTTGTAACACCATATATATATATATATATATATACTGCCTCCTATTGGCCTACAAAAACCATTTAAGCTGTAGCGAATCAGCGTCGCGGGAGGTTTACAGTATACTCTCTCTCTCTCTCTCTCTCTCTCTCTCTTTCTCTCTCTATGTCTTCGCGGAAACTATTAATCCTAGAGAAAAGAATGAATAGGGTGGTTTTTGTAGCAAATTTAATGCAGTTTAATTTCGTAGCTACTGGAATACGTTTTCGCTAGAAACCACTGTTTTTTAATTGTTCAAGAAAAGCGTGCAAATGCAATCTTCGAGCACATCCCCAAGCCCACACTCACCTTCCATATGACAGGAGCTTTTAGAATGTTGCTCAGGGCATCCGTTCCAACCGCCGTACAAAAATTTGTGACTGTGCGGATTATTACGCATTTTTGACCTTTTTTCATTTTCATTGACTGAGCTGTTACGCCACTGCTTAGTCGTGCACTTGAAAACTGTGAAGTTCACGTTTGTGTAATTTAAGGAGCAGTTCTAGGCGCTTCAGTCTGGAACCGCGCGACCGCTACGGTCGCAAGTTCGAATCCTGCCTCGGGCATGGATGTGTGTGATGTCCTTAGGTTAGTTAGGTTTAAATAGTTCTAAGTTCTAGGGGACTGATGACCTCAGATGTTAAGTCCCATGGTGCTCAGAGCCACCATTTCTTGTAATTTAAATCTCAAATTTTTGTAAATTTTAACAGCATAAAATAACAAACTCCACCATTGCCGGTCCCAAGTCCGGTGTCTCACATAGCAAGCGATGACGAAGGAGGAGGAGGGGGAGAAGTAAAACTTTGTAAATAAACCTGGGTTATCCGGCTCCGGGTGGTAGTATACGGTAAGGGCCCCTGCCTAGGGTTACTAGGTGAAATCTGGTGAACGGTATCAAAGGCAGAAGAGGAAACTCAGATTTCCAACGGCTTGGTTGTATTTTCTTGTGGTCCTCGGCCTACTCTCGAACTAGCTTTCATCAATCATGAAGTGTGTGATGTGAACCATTTTACCCCAGTGGGCGATCCACCGTACGTCATTATTTCCGCAGATATTCGGATTCTGGGGAGTCTGCAACACTGCACAAAGACACGTCGGAGTGTTTGGGAACCTCATTCAAATTTCAACATAAACAACCAACGTTCTTAGCAACTTTTAATGTAAACTCATTGTTGAAGGCTGGAAAACTAAAACATCCTACAGATATGCCAAACAACTACAACATACTCATAGCAGCCATTCAACAAATGCATACATAGACTAAGATACATTCGACTCTGGATGCTTTAGGATATACAAAGGCAAAGTGGAAGCGAAAATGATGAAAAATGTACCAAATCTTGGAACAGCTTTTATAATCGACAAAAAATCTGGAACTCAGTAGATGACATTGATTCCCCATCTTAAAACTGTCAAGTCCTACATTCACAAGCACAAAAAAATCTACACGATCATCAATGCCCATGCCCCTATGAATGAAGATAACAAGAAAAGCAAAGAAAAGGCGGAAGCCTCTTAGAATCAACCAGATGGCATTATTCAGAAAATTCCACATAAAAACATCATCATTCTTCTTGCAGACTTTAATGCATAGGTTGATAAAGAAAAAAAAATATAAGAAAATTGTTGGGAATTACCCTGCCCACAAAACAACAAACAGAAATGACACCTGGCTAATGCAACTTTGCCAAGCATACCATCTAATTCTTAAATCTACAGCTTTCAAAAAACTACTATGAAAACAAAAGACATAGACATCCCCAACTCCCAACGTATTGGAATTTCAACTTGATCATGTGGCAATCAAGAAAATTTCTCGCAAATAAATTATGAATGTTAGAGTACTCAGGGGCACAAACTCGTATTCGGACCACTTCCTCTCTAAAATTAAGTTCAAAGTCATCCCAAACAGGAAACGCAGTATGAAACAAATCAAGGGTATAAAGTACAGCACCGAAAATATATTAAAATCAGATGAATTCACAAAACCAGCAGAAACAATTCAGACACAAAGTTGGGTGGATGTCAAGAAAAACCTCGTTACTACAGCCGAACGGATAGCACCCAACACAAAAAGCAAAAAGCGCACCTGGTAGTCGCTAGAATGTGATTCGCTCTTGGAAACAACAAAACAGGAATGGCACGATTGACAATCAAAGAAATCAGAAGAAAGCAGATTAAATTTCACTAGAGTTAGAAAACTGGTAGATAAAAGTATGAAAATCATTAAGAAGGATCATGAAAACAAAACTCTTCTCCAGCTTGATGAATAATTTACGAAAAACAACACAAGAAGCTTTTAAAGACCCTTCAAACAAAGGTTATCAAGGTACAAAGCTCCCATCCTCCAGTTTCGAAATGTAAATCGGACTATCGCTCACAGTAACACGGAAATTGCAAGATACAAGCAGGCTACTTTGAGAAGCTCCTGAATTATGAACTTATCCTTGAAAAACTTTAATCCCTCCAAAATAACAGTGAGAAGCCCGGTTCAGAACCACTAACGGCTGAAGCGCTACAAAAGGTAATTTGAGAACTGAAAAACAACAAAGCGTCCCGAGAAAACCAAATAGTGGCCGAACTATGGACAAAAGCTGACAAGAATAAGATTTTGATAAAATCTGGAAAAAAGAAATGATGCCAGCAGAATGGAGAACAGCTCTCATCCACCCTGTCCACAAGAAAGGCTTAAAGACAGGCACCAACAATTATAGAGGAATATCACTGCTTCATGTAACATACACCATTCTTTCTAAAGTTCTTTTGAACAGGGCAGACCCGCAGCTGGACCCGCAAATCAGGGAAGATCAGGGATGTTTTGGAAAGGGCAGGTGATGCTCGGAATAAATACTAAACCTCAAAAACATTATAACATACCAAAAATCAAGGGCAAAGACATGTGTAATCTCCTTCATTGATTTCAGAAAAGCATATGATTCGATTGACAGAGAATCTCTATTAGCAGTTCTGGAAGAAATGGGTTTGGGTAAAAGAAACTGCTAACATCATAATAGCGACCCTTACAAATACATTTTCGAAAGTTAAATTAATGGGTGAACTATCAGAACCCTTCGAAATATAACGGGGGTGCGACGGGGGGATGGGCTCTCACCATTGCTGTTCAATCGTGCACTTGAGAAAGTAGTCAGAGAATGCAACACAAATATAAAGAGTGGTATGAGATTGGGTTCCAAAAAGAAGAACCTAAAAGTAAATTGCATTGCCTTTGCAGATGATGTGGCACCTTTTGCCAAACTAATGGGAGAAGCAAAGGAGCAAATCCTTAAACTAAAGAAATAAAGAGCCAAAATAAGTCTTCATATCTCCATGAAAAAATTAAGATCATGATAAATATCAAGAATTCACATAAACACTTCGAATTCTAAGAACAATAGTTTGAAATACTAAAAGTGTTAAAATATCTCGGAGAAAGGATTACTTGGAATGATGGGGAAAGCAAAGCAATGGAATCCAGAAAAAATAAACTTGAACTGGCCTTCCAACTAACAAAAGATAAATACAACAAAATATCCTTTTCATAGTGATCCAGAATTATACAATACAAGACAGTGATTGAGCCAGAAGCACTGTACGCAACATAAACACCAAACATGAATTTCAAAGGCCAAATGGAGAAACTTGAGATAAAGGAAAGAAAAATTTTAAGGAAAATAATATGACCAAAATTTCAAGATAATAAGGTAGTTTACATCAAAAATGAAAAAATCTACATGAAAATCGGAAATCGTTCAGATACAATGCGAAGAAGAAGGATAAACTTTTATGGGCATCATTCGTAATGAACTCGAACAGATTAACGAAACAAATTTTTAATTTTTCCCGTAACTGTAAAACAAAACCCACTTGTTTTAAAGAAAGTGAGAACTAGAACTAAAAATTTAGAAAAATCACTAATCTATCGAAGAGCTAAAGTAATTACTAAAGATGAAAATATAAGGTTCCAAGACAAATCTACACAAAAACCCAAACACACAATCTCGGGAGAACGGATGCAGAGAAGATGAGAAAGAATGAGGAAATACTGGGCACTGAGAAAAGAACAACAAACAAAAAAATGATTGGTCAAACATACCTCCAAGAGGTTCAAATGGTTCAAATGGCTCTGAGCACTATGGGACTTAACTTCTGAGGTCATCAGTCCCCTAGAACTTAGAACTACTTAAACCTAACTAATCTAAGGACATCACACACATCCATGCCCGAGGCAGGATTCGAACATGCGACCGCAGCGGTCGCGCGGTTCCAGACTGAAGCGCCTAGAACCGCTCGGCCACTCCGGCTGGCTACCTCCAAGAGGCTGAAAAGAAAGAACTATAGTGCTTGTAAGGATTAAGTTTGGATCGCACTGTAAAGATAATGAGTTTTTGCATAACGTTTACAAAAATTCTTTTTCTTTATTACCTTGGCGAGGAAGTTAACATTAATAATTTTAACGAAATGGTCGATTAAGCTGCTTTCGTAAGAGGTCAGTGAAAAAAAGAGCAGCTAAGGTCGCATATTGGAAATAACTTATGTAGTCGTAAATTTTTGTACTTTGAGAGGGGAGAGTGTCATGAAATGCAAACTAAAAATCCTGGCCAGTGATGGGGGAGGGCTGAGCGTGAGGTTGAGTTTGAAGGTAACTTCTGTACGTTTATCTTGTATAACTCAAAACCTGCAACCTCTAGAGAAAATGTATCCCCGTATAAAATTGAACTACATCTTCCGGGCGGGAAGGAGCGCCGGTCCCCGGCACGAATCCGCCCGGCGGATTTGTGTCGCGGTCCGGTGAGCCGGCCAGTCTGTGGGTAGTTTTTAGGAGGTTTTCCATCTGCCTCGGCAAATGCGGGCTGGTTCCCCTTTTCCACTTCAGCTACACTATGTCGGCGATTGCTGCGCAAACAAGTTCTCCACGTACGCGTACACCACCATTACTCTACCGCGCAAACATAGGTGTTACTCTCGTTTGGTGTGAGACGTTCCCTGGGGTTCCACCGGGGGCCGTACCGCACAATAACCCTGGGTTCGGTGTGAGGCGGCGGAGGGGTGAAGTGGACTGCGGTAGTCGTCGTGGGGTTGCGGATCACTGCGGCTGCGGCGGGGACGGCGCCTCTTCGTCGTTACTAGCTCCCCGGTTAACGTAACATACCGTAACGTAACATAAACTACATCAAATTTCTTACAAAACTAAGTTTTCTCTCTAGGGCTAATGGTTCGCTCGCCGCGTGGGATTAGCCGAGCGGTCTCAAGCGCTGCAGTCATGGACTGTGCGGCTGGTCCCGGCGGAGGTTCGAGTCCTCCCTCGGGCATGGGTGTGTGTGTTCGTCCTCAGGATAATTTAGGTTAAGTAGTGTGTAAGCTTAGGGACTGATGACCTTAGCAGTTAAGTCCCACACACACAATGGAGAGCGAGAGAACATCGGAAATCTTGCGCGACCGCATGTGCAGTAGCTTTGGTGTTTTTTTGTAGGCCAATCTTAGATAATTTGCCAACTTGATAGACCACAAATTTCTTATATCAAATCGTTCGTCTCGACATACTCTACAACACTATAGAGTAACACTTCAAATGGTTCAAATCGCTCTGAGCACTATGGGACTTAACATCTATGGTCATCAGTCCCCTAGAACTTAGAACTACTTAAACCTAACTAGCCTAAGGACATCACACAACACCCAGTCATCACGAGGCAGAGAAAATCCCTGACCCCGCCGGGAATCGAACCCGGGAACCCGGGCGCGGGAAGCGAGAGTAGCAGTTATCGTTGCACTCTGTAGATGCTTCAGCTTGCCACCTGCAACCAAGTCTGGTTAAAGAACTATCTCATAACACATGGATAAAGCTGATTCAACAAAATGGATTGGCATTGTGTATGTTCGTTGAATACGTTGAAGGAGTGTTCTGCATCTGGTATTTAACAGAAAAACTCCTAACGTGACAAAAAAGCCTTCTAATTGACTACTGAACTGCTGTGATCGATGTGTAACAGTTATAAGAAGTCATCCAGAGTTACAGAATTCAAAAGAGAAAGGATATGTTTTGGAACTATGTTGATCCACCTCTCTCAATGGCCGCCTATAACGTACGGAGTTGATCGAACCGGTGTCCAAGTTGTTCACATCTTTTCCTACAACGATCCACACGTACTAAGTAGGGGTCAGGCCAGTGGTGTCGAGACCGTGGAATGTTCAACAAAGGCGGTGGGATATGCCATTGCTCCCACATGTTATCTGAGGCCAAAGGAAAGGGAGTACATGGTTTTCTACCACTTGTGTATGTCATTGACGCTTCAGAAATGATAGAAGAGTCCTGTGAAACATATTTCTTTCCACATAAATTATCCCTTTACAAGGATACAAACGCCTTTTTGAACTGTGCCATATTTTTCGATACATCTGTACCAGACTATCACAGTGCACCAAAATGTATTGCAACTCACCGTGCGCACTGTATCGTCTGCGTGTGTCTCTACGTTATCGTTTGTTGCCTGTCAAATGTTGTCAGCGAAGGTGAGACGCTAGCTATTGTAACCTATGTTGAGTTGATCCTGTACGGCTGATCGTGTGTTACTGTTGATGATGTGTCGTGATCTGCTGTACAGTGGTCCATCTATCCACAGGAGCAACCAGAGGCATCAGAGGGCCGCGCGGGGAGATAGCCTGGGCCGAAATGGTAAATGGAGTGGAGCGCTGCGAGGGGAGACGGTGTTGCTAGAGACTGACAGCTCTGTGCCAGATATACACGTCCTTATCTCGTCGCCCTACAGTTCAGTGCGACAGTACAAGTACAAGGGTTAGAGGCTGGGCTTGTGTTTAAAACAGCTGATACGTAGAGGGAGACCAAGAGATGAATACACTAAGCAGATTCAGAAGGATGTAGGTTGCAGTAGGTACTGGGAGATGAAGAAGCTTGCACAGGATAGAGTAGCATGGAGAGCTGCATCAAACCAGTCTCAGGACTGAAGACCACAACAACAACAACGAGTGCTATAGATTCAGTCTGTCAGCACACTCGGAAGATGGTTGGATGGTCTTCTTCTTTTCTTGTTGACTAATGTTGCTCCTGTTTGTCTGCCTAATTCCGTGGATATACTGGACCAGCTGGTGTCCCATCTCTGGGGTGGTCGTCTGAGTAGTCGTTTCCCTGTTTTGTTTTCACCCACTTATTTATATCTTATTTTCCACACTGTTTCCTTGTAGATATATTTGTTCTTTTGTCCCACATGGTTACTCCTTGGATCTGTCTTAACTATAATTTCTACAGCAGTTGACTTTTGTTTTATCTCTATTGTTTCAGGTCTAGTTTCCGCTGCAAATGTCACGAAAAAGGCGCACTACTGTTTTATATATTTTTATTTTCCCCTCAGTTGTCATAAATTTATTTCTCCAGATGCCCTTACTATCTTTATCACTTGATTTTTCACTTCCATGGTTCAGTATTTATTGCTGCTGATAACAGTGCTTAGATAATTAGAGCTCATCACTTGTTAAACTGACGCACCGTCTACTTCTAATTCATGTCGTACGGCTCTTTTTGATATTACCATATTCTTAACTTTTTAAATGAGATTTCCATACTATACCGCTTAGCTGCTTCACTGAATTAGTGAAGTAACCTTTGTAAATTATACTCATTATTTACTACCGGTATTGCATCACCAGTATAACGTATGATATTTATCACTTTATTTCCCATTTCATAGCCCGGTTTCTTTCATAGAGCATCAATGAAGTGGTCCACTGCTGTATGGGATGGGCTTAATGAGTCTCCTTGCCTAATTCCTTCATCAAGTCTAGTTTCTTCTGTGAAATCTTCATGTAATTTAATTCTCGTTTTATTACCTGTATGTGTATCTTCTTTCACTAAACTTATTGGTAGTCTCTTGTCGATTAAGGTACTAATTATATTCTTTTTTGTAATCCTATCAAGGTGTTTTGACAAATCAACGAAGCAGAGGTAGGCTGGGTTATTAAACTCTATAGATTTCTCCACAATCTGTCTTAAAGCGAAAATAGTACCTACTGTGCTCCTGTTTCTCCCGAATCCTTGATGTCCTTGTGTTATTTTGTAACATTCTGCATTCAGTCTCTAATTACTGATGTCAGCAGTTTAAGGTGGTATCAAGCAAGGTAATTCCCAAATAATTATCTAATACTTGTTTATATATTTTTATACTCTGCGATTGTAGTACTTTCTTTCCATTCTCTTCGCATCCTACCTTCTTTCATGATACTGGTAAGCAGGGTATGAAGCCGCTGATATAACGGATTTCCGCCCCCCCCCCATATTTTATCAATTGTATACGCCATATGAACCTGGAGAATTTCTATTTTTAAGTCTATTTATTGCAGTGAATATTGCCTCCAATGAGACGTCGATCTGGCTGTCATTTTCTTCGCTTTGATGTTTAGTTTCGATTCCACCTTTGTCACGTCCGTATACTGTATTTTAAAATAACTTCCCCACTGCATTTTGCTTACATTTCGTATCTTAATGTGTTCATTAATATCCTTCTGCTTTTGGAGCATTGCTGGCTGATATGCGGCCGAAATATCAGTGAGTAAATGGAGTCTCTGCGGCTAACATCCAAAATCTAATGGATCAGTCAGTACACCGCCAAAATATAAGAATGCACGTGTTGGTCCTAAGCTTACTAGCTTCTCTCTTAACTTAGTCGGAATTTGACTTCTGCAAAGACCAGCAGTCACACCTCATATGCGGACATGTCACTGTGACAACCAATTTCAAGGAAAAAAATGATCATGCAACCGTGGTATTACTAAAGCGGTAGGAAGTAATCGCAGTTGGCCTGACGTCGAAGCATGGCGTAGCCAGTTGTGGGGAATCACTGGAGCCCATGCCTAGCCTTCACGTTTCCGCGCGCAAACCTGCTATTGCGAGGATGAAACGGTGCCAGCCAGCTCCGGGACTTCCCCCCTCGCCGAGCCAGAAACCATCACCCACAGACAAACCGTAAACAGTGCGAAAAATGTGACACACGTAGTAGCGGCGAAAGACCAAAAGAACATTCAAACGTTTGTGGGATACACTGAGGGTCGCACATTAAAGAGGAAAACGTAGAACTTGCGCGAAGCTAAAGAGGTTCGTAAAATGCTATACAAGGTCTGTTAAAATATAAAATAACGAACGAAGACTGCCTTCTTGTCACGTCTTCTGTCAATAGATGAGACAATACCGTACACGCTGGGTCGTTAAACTACCTGTGCGCTCTAGTCAAAGCTACCGAACAGCTGTGGAGGAAGGAAATCACTCTTTGTTTATTTTTTTCGCCCGTGACATCCGACAGCAAATTTATCATTCTCGAAAAACTTCCAGACGGCAGGCATTAGATTTGCTTCAGTTTTTCAAATAGCAGAAACTGAAACATCGTAAGTGCTTGGTGAAGAGATGAAGCAGACATAACGCTCAAAAACCTGAACGAAGTCGTCCTTGAGCTCCGGCTTGCGTCACTGCCGTAACGACTGGCTGCGCAGTCTCACTGTGGACGCCGGAGTCTGAGCAGCTGTCACCTAGGCTGCGAAGCTTCGAAAGATGCTAAAAAATATGTACAAGGAGTGGCTACACTTCAACAAATCACGGGCAACAATACATTCTGCTCTGTGCTTCTGACTATTAATCTCTATGGGGGAAATAGTTTGTTATCAATCGCATCTCTTACTGGATACCACTCACAATATGGATGACTAGGAACATTTGAAACAGAGACATTTTAGCTTGAAAATCACTCTTTTTACAGAGATATTTGCAGGTTTTTCGAAAAGGTGTAATATGAGAATGACGAAAGTGATGTTGTGTTGCAGAGGGTTTTGCACTGCTGCAAAAGAATTTCGGTGCTGTCCTCAGATAATTGTACAGCAGAATAGCTTGGCTGTATATTATTTTATATTTAATTTTCGTAGACCTAAGGGTGACCTGTAACAGCCGAAACACCCTCATGATCATTTCCGTCGTTTAATATCTGTGACTGAAATAAATAACCATTTGTAACATCCTACCGCTCTCGTTTTATGCAACCCGCAATTTTTACTTGGCCTTCATTTAATACGGTCGACATTTTAATATTCTCTCGCTCACTTGCGCAGACTATTAGTCCAACAGAAAAATAAACACTACCTTTTTTATAGAAAATTTAATGTAGTTAAATTTTGTGCTGGGGTACGTTTTTGCTGGCGGCGTCAGTTTTCGAGTTATTCAAGAATAGCGTACAAAAGTGACTTTCAAAGACACCTCCAACCCACAATTATCTTTCACCAGTCAAGATTTCTAGTATGTTGTCCATGATACTAATGCCCACCACGGTATAAAAATTTCCGACTTCATGAACTGTTCCCAATATTCGACCTTTTTTCGTCTCTATTGACGTTGTGAGTTAACGAGCATTCCGCTCTCATTTAAGTATATGGCTGAAAGAGCCAGCCTTCAGGAATTGTGAAACGAACCCTGTCGTCCAAGACCGTGTGCCATAAAGAGCGCAGATTCGCCACGAGATAAGGAAATGTACAGGAGTCTATTGTGCTGAATGAGGCCTAAGCGCTGTAGTGTGCGAGTGAGACAGACGAGAACCTATATCATAGAAGCTGTTTGTGGTCAGGGAGAAGTAGCAGTGTTAAACATGGCGGACCTAAGATTGGCCATAAAGGGAAACATTTACGAAAACTATTTAACTCTGTAGTAATTCAGGGAATGAAGCCACAGTAATTTTAATCCCCCATCCTTCATAAATTTTCATGGTGATCCCAATACAACTTGAATATTGATCATATCTGTAATAGTTTAGGATTTAGTGTTAAAGTGAAATTAACAAGTTTTGTAACAAAGACCTGAATGCTACAATTTGAACGCTATGGTCGATCTTAACGATCGACATTTCATAAAGAAGCGCATCACTAAATGACAAATGTTGTAAATATCAACTCTGTAACTTTTTTTGTTGAAAAGATATGGTAAATTTAAATTATCAGTATTTTCAGTTAAGCAGCAGATCATCCTTTCCCCTACACAAAACACATTGAACGATGACAGCATGACACCTTATTGAATCATTAGCTAATAGAATATTTGTTGTGCATAATAGTTACTTTTGTTGTTTATTTATTTATCAGAAAGCACATTTGTGCAAGGCTACTGGCCGTGACATTCAAAGCTAAGAAGGAAATTGTATTGGTTTTATGTAAAAGAATTTAACGTTTATTATGTAATGGATATAATTGTTACTTTTTTTAGAACATGAAAGTGGTCAAGCTTTGATTATTTAAATATGTTAAAATGTAAAATACTGTAGAATAAGCTGTAGTCAATCAGATGGACGGCTTCAGGAAATGAAACTGCCCTAGTCAGTCGAGCGAGGGTGTTCGGCGCGCAGGAAACGCAGTCGGGGACAGCCAGAGGGACAGTGCTGGTGGAGACGCGAAAGCAGACGGTCGGCCTTTAGGTAGCTAGCAAGTGAAACGACTTAGAAAATTTCGTTGTTTGGTATCACGGGACTTAGTCTCTGAGAGGTGAGCAGCCGCGCGCCTGGAGTGAACTACAGCTTTTCGCGTAGTTAATGAGGCGGAGTATTGGGCTTGCAATTCGCGGTGAGATTGTGAATGGCCAAACTGTGTCAAATGGATATGAGCTAGAGTGTAATAGTAATTCTAAATACGACCACTTTCACTATTAGTTTGCTTTCTGAATAAACTTTATTCCAACCAAATCGCAACTGTGTGGCCTAAATCATTTATGGGTCGTTAATTTAGCTCCCGATATTATTATTACTGTTGTTATATGTTATATTAACGTTGTATGACTCATACAATTTCGCAAACTTGCCATCAGCCAGACAATTTAACTAAAGGGTCACAAGTGTCTACTATAGGGCGTGTAATGCGACATGTGCGGTTCAACCCCTAGACGAGTTTGAGCCAAGACATTTCGACGAAGAGGAACCGCATATGAACCCGAACATCTTTGGGATGTTAGCTCGCAACGTGGCTATTACGCCACCAGCATAGTCGGCTATTAACTTAACATTATTAATCTAAACGTGGCCGTGAGGGAATTGAAAGAAAAACGACTTTTATGAACGTTACCCTAAATCTAATTAAGCTGACAATTCGATTCAAACTTAACGCTTACAAGCGTAGTAGTTTCGTAGTCAGACGAATATTCAGATGTAATTGTTTGTTTCATGCTAGTAAAATTCACAAAATGTTGGGCAAAATTCACACGAACTGCAGTTTTACAGTTTGTAAGTGCCCGACTACGCCAGTAGTGTTATAAGGCCAGTCAGTGACTCTGAAAAAAGGTCGAAAGTGGGAAATAATTTGTGCAGTCGGAAATATTTGTACAGAAATAGGAGGGAGCGCCATGAATAACATACTAGAAGTCCTGACCGGTGAGGGCGAAGTCTGGAAGTGGGGGTGCATTTGAAAGTCCCCTTTTTACGTTTTCATTGAGTAACTCGAAATCTAAGGCCTCTAGCGAAAACATATACTAGTACAAAATTTAGCTGCATTAAAGTTTCTACAAAAAGATACTGTTCATTTTTTTTCTGCATGTAGCGACCGAGAGAATATGACCACCATCAAAATAACGTTGCTAATAACCAGCAATCGGAAAACGATGTGAATAACCAGCAATCAGAAAACGATGTCAATTCGGTGGATGGGAATACACGAAAGGATATGGAAAGCGCTTTAGCCCAAACATGTCTAGGCAGTAGTAATTATATGTAATCCAGAAGAGAGACAAGGATCGAATCTAGGTGCAACTGGTATCAATTCACCACATTCCAGAGCAGCTTTGCCTGGAAGAAGTAGTGATTCAGGAGCTACCCAGTTCAAGCTAATAGACTTTTTATAAGAATTTGGAGAATAAATCCAGTAACTGAGTCAGGGAAATACAGAAATGAGGGACGAAGACTAAAATATAAGGAGAGAAAATAAAGACAGAAGGAAAGAAATTAAAGACATGGGGGAAAAGATCAGGGGGAAATAAATGACGTGGGAGAAAGTCTAAGGAATGAAATTCCGAAGATGAGGGAAACAGAACAAAAATTTAGCTAGTTGACAGAAGAATCTCAGAAGAAGACGGACCAGACGACAAACAAAGCTATGGAAGCAAAAAGGGGCAGTGAACGAAGCGTTTACAGTTACCAAACAAACCGATAATATGATCGTGAATAAATATCAAAAATACACCACACAGTTGAGATCCTAGACCAGCATATTGGTCAGAGGTTGGAAGAAGCTCTGAACCTTCTTGCTAATGAAATCAAAGACAAAATCGGAAGCTCTGTTGAAGAACTGCGGGAAGCGCGATATCAGACTCACAAACCTGACACCAGTAGCTGAAACACAAGAAATATGTATGCTGTTAACATATAAGGATCGACAATAGCTAATTAATTCGAAACTGAAGAAGAGGATGGAAGAGAAGTTTAAAAATATATATCTGACAGTAAGCAAAATATAAGTCCAGATGATTCAAATGGCTCTGAGTACTATGGGACTTAACTTCTGAGGTCATCAGTCCCCTAGAACTTAGAACTACTTAAACCTAACTAACCTAAGGACATCACACACATCCATACCCGAGGCAGAATCCGAACCTGCGACCGTAGCGGTCGCGCGGTTCCAGACTGTAGTGCCTAGAGCCGCTCGGCCACTCAGAAAATATAAGAGGACAGTCAGTATGGAAGGATAATTCGCACAATTGTGTACCACTGTGCAGGTGCCAGCATCAGAATGTTATGGGTAGAGGCAAACTGTCACCTCAAGAGAGCAAGATAATTATAATAATAGGAATGGATGTACAGGAAATGGAAACCATCAGTAGAACCCATCAGGAGTTCAGCTTATGGGAACAATTACCGGCCGCATAATGGTGACTGGAATAGTGGAAGAAGGAACAATAACAGAAATAACAGACACTGTGACACAGATTGTAACAAACAGAGAAACTATAAGAGCAAACCACAAAACAGTGAATGGCGCAATCCGAGGAATAAGCAAAGTGGAGTACGTCTGGAAGTTAACAACGGAGGTGGTGTGGCAGATCAGAGCAGAGCTGAGATCATCGAAATACGAGGCCCGAACCCACAACCCCATCAATGTGACTACACCCCTCCTAGAAACTGACGTCTGAATAGTGATGTGGAGGCAAATATAACACCCTCATCATCAACTGGACACAGCCTCACATAGATAATTCAGCACGATGACGTTCTGAATTCGGTATCTGAAGAAACCAGCTTGCGTGAGAGAGTACCGTGTGGGTGAGAAAGTCATGGTCAGGTCTTTCCGTCTGTCAAATAAATAGAAGAAGCTCTGGTACAAGTTGTTTTCCATGTACAACAGACCATTACATACACACATATTGATGCATATGAATTAGAAACCAAAAGTCCAAACACTCAGTCAGCGTGCATCATAGCTGCCACGTCGAACCCTTTATTGAATAAGTTCAAATGGGTCAAATGGCTCCGAGCACTATGGGACTCAACTGCTGAGGTCATTAGTCCCCTAGAACTTAGAACTAATTAAACCTAACTAACCTAAGGACATCACAAACATCCATGCCCGAGGCAGGATTCGAACCTGCGACCGTGGCGGTCTTGCGGTTCCAGACTGCAGCGCCTTTAACCGCACGGCCTATTGAATAAGTAATTTAGGTAGTAACGCCAGAGCGAGTTTAATCATTGCTTCCATTCGACTCTTTCACATATAGCAAGTTGTAGTTTTCTAATCTACAGTACGAAAGATATTAGCAATCAGCTCAAAATCATCGCTAACATATTACAACAGTCAGATAGCGGTAGAGAGAATGAGATATTTATTTTCCAAACTCCCCACTTTAAGAGCTATGCGTAGGGCCGTAGTTTTCATGTTATCCTTTTAACTTTGTACTCAAGTATTGATAGGTTAGTTCTTAAAAAGATGGCCTGTCCACTGTTAGTTTTGAAAGGTTAAGGGAAAGTCAACATCTCGGGGTTTCACACACGTTTGTTGCTATTAAATATGATTATGATATATTATGTGTTACACGAGAAAAGATATGACAATGACTAACCTTATGAAGCACTTTTAATACCATAAATGACAACAGAGAACTTGTAGAATATATTATCAAATATCGAATACAAGAATCGCTCCGTAATAAACTTTTTTGCATCGCAGTATTTAGCATGTATTATTTCTTTCCAATAACTATCCTTAGTATCGACTGACTGCAAATAAAATAGTTGTTTCGCATTCTTTGTTTGTTATAAAATGAAAGTCATTAATTTTAAATATTTATGTAAAGTATTTCGTACGGTAAAACGGTTTACTTCGTAAAATAAATTTGTGAGTATATCGTTGCCACTGGTACCTTGTTTTGGCTAGATACATCAAAGTTGCATTACATAATAAATCTGTGAGAGACAGAGGAGACAGATGAAAAGCACGGAACCTCGGTGGAAGCTGACATGGAGGAGTCGGACGCCAGCACTTTGAACAGACAAAAATGTATGATGTTCCCAAAACCGTGAAATTTTTATGATGATACTGGTGGAATGGTTCAATATATAAGCTTAAGAGATGCCCAAGGATGTTGGCACTATGAAATATCGTTGACACGGCCAACTGTTTTTGTGGGTGAGCGATTTGCATATGCTCCAAATACACTTCCAGCATCGGAAGGAAGTACAGCGTTGCAGCCAACGGTAGTGTGACTTGGTTAGTTTTGTAAAAGAACGGGACCAGGGAATCTTATTCAGTATTAATATACTAATCTTATTCAGTATTAATATACGAATTAAGTAAAAATTTTGCAAATCAGTTTTTGATAAGAATCGACATATTGAGGTTTATTCCTGGTCTTGAAATACATTGGGGATCTCTCAAATTAATGTTTCCTAAGAAGGGAACTTATTTCAACGAATTCAGCAACTCTAGTAAATGAAATATTCTCTTTCTGACCAACTGATACTTTCAGACAGTGCTGTTGCATATTTACTTTATATGTATGTACGTTTGTGACGGTTTTTCTTGTCTGGAGTGAAATGACTTCAGAGAGCGTAGGTACCATGAGGTGTCATTGAACTGATTACGACGTTCAGTGTAGTAATGACATTTCGTTTGTGAAATAACGCACTTATTCCAAATTACTGAAAGAATATTTTGTTTTTCAGAAATTTTTTATCACTAACTCAGTACCACTGTTGGTTAACGTCAGTTTACCGTACACCGCTGCTATCATAGTTTATTTATAGTACTCTTTACTTACAGTAAGGTATAGACTAATAATATTAATGTCGGAATAGCTATGAAAGTTAATTTTACATTGCTTTGGACTGGCGAGAGGTCGTTTTACTTCCAGACTGTGTAAAATTATATCCCAGAGTTTTTTGCGTTGTGTAACTCATCCGCAATAAAAAAGAGACCGAAGTTAACATGGAGAAAATTGCCGTTGTACCATTCTTCCGAATCTTGATTATTCGGAAGTCGGGATGAGTCACTGTGACCGCCACAGGAATCGCATATGTAGATCCAGAGTTAAATCCAAGTAATGCTGATATCTTACAGTTTCTAATGCGGGTCGTCTATTTTGTTTGATTTGTTTACCGGATGTACTGGTAATCATGTGCCGAACCGTTGTTGGCGAGCAGATAGGTTTCGTGACTGTAGACACTGTTTGTATTAAATGTGTTGCAACAAATGATTTGGCATTACGTGGAACAAAGTAAATTTAAATTGCAAAGGTTCGACTTTCCTGAGGTGTGCAAAGCTGCACGCAGTGGCGCGTGGTTGACGCGCAAATCGAAACGTCCCAAACTGATCTCCTTCCATCTTCATTTACACTGAAAAATTATCCCTGTTGTTATCATTATTGATATGAATTATTACAGTGCTTTTAAAGTTAAACATAGACAAAGGTAGAGATTACAATTATTATTTTTCAAACAAGTGGAATAAAAGATGGGAGGCGAATCGTGCTTCCCTTATTTAGAAAAGAAATCGTAGAAATATAAGTGGCGTAGAAATATAACAGCAATACCTGTGTTTCGCACCGAAATAGTCACTTACAGTAGCTTATGATTGACTACTGCTCTCAAATTTTATATTTGGCTGTAGCATTGATTTAGCCTTATCCTTAAGAAAAATAACGATTAAATATCAGCACTGTCAGACTAAACAGAAAGAGTAATGGGCATTACAAAGTGACTATACAGGGTCATAGACTGCGTCTCAGCTGCTGCCATTTCAAGAAGCTGGCGCATATTTATAGTGACAGCGACAGTCGTTACAGCTTCGTCCTTGTCAGTGTGGACTACATGTTGTAAAAAAAGCTTTACACTTAATAAGGGAAGGCGAAAAAGTAAAGCTATTTTCGTAATGGCCACAGTATTTTCGGTAGATAAATCGACTTCGTGTATTTAGAAGCAAAGTCATCAGCTTTCAGACACCACTTTGACTAGTCTTTCGTTCATGATGTGAAGTAGAACCAGGTCTCAAACAGGACTCGAGAAATAGGTCTGATTCCCTTTAAAGTGGTCCAGACATTGCTGAGAGTTACACTTTCCCTTTTGGTCAAAATGCAATACTAATCTTGAATAAGGGATTCTAATAAAATAAAAAATAAAATATAAAGCACTCTTCCTTCTGATATACCAATAGCGCTATATATTTCACACATCTGTAATTGCTAATCCAGTACCTTATTATGGGTTACCTCGATGTTTTCAACTCGGATTGCGGTTTTGGACGTCCTTCACGAAGATCGTTTTCAAGGAAGGAACCTCTGCGTTAGTGTTAAGCTTAAGTATTTTTCAGCTGTCGAAACTGATGTGGATTACTTTTAATTTATAGGAATTTTGGATGAAGCTCGGTGGACAATGAACAATTCAAACAATACGACGGCTCAACTTTCCAGTTCATTCATTTGAATAAAACAGACGTCTGTTCTGCAGATCACGTTGTCAGTTCATATACATTATTGGGTTCCACACACCAACATTACCAAAAGCATTTTTATTTATAACGATGCAATCTCTGTGACAGGCCGACAAAATTCCCCATGAACCGAAATTATTGGTATGATCTTCGAAAACATAGAAATACGAAGACTATCTGAACCGTAGTTTCATGTACGGTGCATTACACCCTACAGGCCCCTCAATTGGGGCATTGTGTTTGCATATTTCGGTCGAAATCAGTGACTTTCATCAGTTAATAACTTATTTTGACATTTCTACGCATCCCTAAAGTCGAGTAGGGGGCTCTAAATAATTGGTTCAAATGGCTCTGAGCACTATGGGACTTAACTTCTAAGGTCATCAGTCCCCTAGAACCCAGAACTAATTAAACCTAACTAACCTAAGGACATCACACACATCCATGCCCGAGGCAGGATTCGAACCTGAAGCCGTAGCGGTCGCGCGGTTCCAGACTGACGCGCCTAGAACCGCTCGGCCACATCGGCCGGCTCTAAATAATTATTTCGAAAGCACTTTTTCCATGGTTGTCCATTGTATCAAGTAGATTCATCAGACTGAACCGTATTAGGATGGGTCAAGAGAGGTGTGGTTACACCTTGAAGAAGTGGGATTTCCGTTCATCTGCTGATTGCGAGTGCAGAGTGGAAGCGTCAACAATAGAACACACGCTAAGTAGTGGCCAGTGCGAGCATTTGACGGCGATCTGAGGACTCTACATCAAGTGACTGGTAGTCGCATTTGAACATTTCCATTCGACTGTGCACTTGCAAAACAATACGATAAATAAATAACAGGTGACATCCTTTCTCTCAAAGACGAGTGACACTAAACGTATTCTCTACAACGAAACTGTTATTCTGAGTTACAGCCAAAATCTACAGGAATGTGTTCTTATAGACAATTAACACAATACAGAAACGGTTTCCCTCTACAACAAATTGCGCCCAAACAAAGGGTAACGAGGATCTTGTGTCAATACGGAAACTGTCAGAACTAGAACTGGATCCCCATGACTAAAGCATTTGCGATCCGACTGTATTTTTACGGATTCATCAATGTAGACTAAAAGCATGTCTAGTGGCTGGTTATTTTGAAATCACATGGGATAGTGTCTCTTTGGGTTCGAAGGCAAAGTATGCTTCTTGTAAACACGAGAAATGAGAGAAATGTCGTCACTTACCCATCACGCTCTAAATGAGTTTTTCACATCAAAATATTCAGACAATATCGCTTTGTGGAAGACTATCATTGAAGCAGTAGCGTTTTCTCCTCCATCGCATGCAGAGTATCCTGATCTTCACTCTGTTGTGCGCTGTTGGATTTTAAAATAACCTTTTTTTTCTATAAATCTCGTGCGATCTATCGTTTGAGAGAAATATTCTGATCAATTGCGTGGCGTGATAACACTGGAAATGAGGGACCATTTAGGTAAAGACAAATTAAACTGAAAAATACGGACTAGTACAGTAAAATTAGTATTAAAAATGAATTATCTATATTTGACATTAACAGTGTTGCTGAACATGGTTGTAGTCAGAGTATTATCACTTTTGTAGACATGCTGACGCAGAAGGTTGCGGTCGTATGTCTCTCAAAGAACGTGAGCCCAAGTGGAACCAAACTTAGGATGTTGCGGCGCATCGTGAATGGATTTTGTGTGATAATCTCATTCGACAGCTAGCTCCTGGTTTGAATCTAATGGATATCGTACTGTAGATCCACCTGAAGTAGTTGATGTGCGATAGTAATCAGCCAGACTGTAATAAAACATCACTAACGTGCACTGTATGGTGTTGGTATTTCGACGATTAAAAAATGAAAAACAAAACAGTTTTTGTTGCAGGAATATCAGAAGAAAGAGAAGATATATTTTAAATGAAGCATTCTGTATTAAACTGTTTTTTTTTTCACGATGCGGATCGCATTTATTGAATGAGAAATGAAATGAGAGAAATGCCGCCAATTATTCATCACTCTCTAAATGAGGCCTTGTAATGGATAAAATGATAATTGAAGAATACTACCCAAGTCTTATGAGTCAGCTGAGATTAGAAGTATATAAGAGGTCTCTAGACCACAAAAACCAAGTATCTTTCATATACATAACGAATCTGTCCAAAAAGGAACTTCGGAAATGTGAAAGTGACGACCTCAAAGTCCGAACATTCTTCCTCTTGACCAGATTCGGAAATCCCTAACAGCTAATCTCACGTGTATAGTAATGTGTGAATGGAATACGTTTTGCGTCTTATGAAAACTTAATAGCGATGATAGGTAAGTATTTTGCAAATCTTCCAGGATCGCTCGTTAACGGTGGAATGCACCCGCTGCTGAACCTTTGGACAATAGAGCACTGTACTCGGAGATAAGTACATCGAAAAACAAGTGCATTTTAATGTTGGGAAGAACAATTGTTTCAACGAGTTTGCCACTGAAACTAATCTGTGGAATTAAATCTTTGCTCTAGGAAGAAGAGTGTATCTTAAGTGCAATGGAAAAGTCATCGTGGCTCAGATAGTCGACAAATGCACTGGAGCATAGCACATCCACACCTACCAACGCTCTCCTAGTTGACACTGGGGAACTAGAAGAGAAAAACTTTCGAATAAATTCATTTTGAAGCGAATTTCACAGACAGGACACTCTCTAGTAAATGGCATAATAAAATATTGATCGATACCGAAAAATTTAACCATTTCTCAGGGACCAGAAGAAACACACTGATATATGAGATCTCTTGAATGGTGGATTTCGCGTGAAAATAAATTAGAGAAGTACGATATCTTACCACAATTTCTAGCCCCATTTACCTACAGCTAAGAAAATGTACTCATCTTTGGTAACATCTTACAATATAGAGATTCTTCAAATTTGAAGACTGAAATCAACATTTTGCTCAAAACTACTTTCCTTAATGCGGAGAACATTTATACTGATGGATCAAAGACCATCGACAGCGATAAAATAGTATGTGCAATGTACAACCCTGCAGAAAATTATCAGATTTTATATTCTCTTCCTAAGGAGGCAACAATCTATTACGCGGAAGTCATCGCAGCTGGAGAAGCAGTAAAGTACGGCAGATCTTATAGACGCTTATAGACGCAGTGTGATGATATTAACAGACTCCCTAAGTGTACTAAAGAGCCTTAAAAACCACAATAGAAAAAAAAACTGTGTCGCCTGTAATTATAGACATTACTACAGAAGTCGTTACAAAAAAGTAAGCAGGAATAATAACAAATTTTTTGTGGATTCCGGGGCACAGTGACATCTTTCATAATGAAATGGCAGACAGTTTAGCGAAGTGAGCAATAATAATAATAATGTCGTGTGACTAGGGCCTCCCGTCGGGTAGACCGTTCGCCGGGCGCAAGTCTTTCGATTTGACGCCACTTCGGCGACTTGTGCGTCGATGGCGATGAAATGATGATGATTAGGACAACACAACACCCAGTCCCTGAGTGGAGAAAATCTCCGACTCTGCCAAGAATCGAACCCGGGCCCTTAGGATTGATATTCTATCGCGCTGACCACTTTTTTTTTTTTTTTTTTTTTTTTTTGGAAACAAAATTAGGCCGTTCACAAACACTAAATGAAATGCATCCTCTGCAAAAAAAAAATCATTTTAAAACAAATCACAAATTTAAAGGAACAGGGATGTTGTTTTTTATTTGTTTATTTATTTATTTTCAATAAAGATCACTCTGTTAAAAGGAACATGTAGATCATTTCATCGTATAGTATGTGCATTACATATTGAGTGGTGAGAGAAGCGTGAAGTTTATTATCAGCTGTCAAATGTGCACACCGACTGCACCCGGCACATCGCAACTGCGTGGGGGGTCGAGGAAGACTGCCTGAAGATAGCTGGCAAAGATTTTCCGATAGTGTGACCATCTATGAACCTCATTGTGGGCTTGCTGCAAGAAATACCAAAAGTCAAGTCGCGACTTGACAGCATCCCCATAGAGGTACGCGATCGTCCAACCTTTGACCCAGATGATCGACTGTGATTTAATCGCCGGATAGTAGTCACTCTCCGGATGTAAGAAGGCAGCAGGTGTAATATGTTGCGGGGTCACACGGAGGTAGCTAGCCACCATCTGTCTTCCTAGGAGCCAGACGTCCTCCACCGCGATACAAGTTAAGCGGTGATGGTCGTCATCCACTTGGCGACATTTCGGGCATAGTGGAGTGTCCACTAGTCCAATTGCATGGCGCCGTTGGTTGGTGTTGAACTTGCCACAGGCGACAGAGAACCACAGTGCCCGAACGGAGGTAGGAAGGAATTTTTGGTGCACATGTCTCCAAATCTTCGGCCAATGCAACCTGGGGTGTTTGAGTTCAATGACATTACGACTTATATGTCTTAGCAGCCAAACATAAAAATCCTTCGCGCATGGCGGTCTCGTGCGCGGAAGCTCGTCTCTGATATAACTAAGTTCCACGATAAATGTTGATACATGCTCAAAATGTGGCGTAATGTTGCCCACCGCCACCGGAGGTGTGAGGGACGCTGGAACCAGGAGATCCAGTAAGCGGGATGTAAGGGAATCACGCACGCTACGCCATTGCTTGTACATCGTGGCTAGAAGGAGCGCCGTCGCTCGGCAGTGAACATTCGTAAGTCCGAGTCCCCCCTTGTCCGTAGGGAGTGTGAGCGTTTCGTATCGCACCTTGAGGGGCGATCCAATCATCACAAAATAGCCTAGTGCTGATTGATGTCTACGTCCGAGCGTGAGTGGTAGGGGCATAATCTGCGAAATATGCACCATTCGAGAAACCACATAAGTGTTCAGATACTCGACTCGCTGCAAAGGATCAAGGCGCCGTAGGAGATGTTGTCGGACCATGGTACGTGTTGTATGTAAAATACGTCGGTAGTTAACAGCCGCAGTATGTTTTACAGATGAGGTAAAGTCTATGCCGAGATAGCGGAAGCGTTGCACATAAGGAAACGGACTGATTTCTTCCGGCGTAAGGCCCCTTCCAACCGGCATTGCCGCCGATTTGTTCATGTTCACTGCACTACCCGCCGTCACACTGTGGTCCAACAACAGTTCAAGGACCGTCTTCACCTCTTCCTCAGAACGAACGAGCAGCAGAAGGTCGTCCGCATAGGCACGACATTTGAAGGTGTAGCCCCGTAGTTCCATCCCAGAAAGAGAATTGGTTAGCCTCCCAATTAATGGTTCCAACGCTATCACGAACAGCAGCATCGAAAGAGGGCAGCCCTGGCGAATGGATCGTCGAATTTGAATGGGCCCTGCTATACGCCCATTAACCTGTACCAAGGGTTGTGCGGCCCCATAAATCCTTCTAATGAGACCGGTAAAACGGTCTGGAAATCCCATTTGTTCCAGTACAGCGTACAGATAGTTGTGGCGCACCTTATCAAAAGCACTGTCAAAATCAACCGCCACCATCGCCGCTTTAAGCCGGCACTCCTCCGCCAGCGCTATCACATCACGGCATTCGCCAGTAGCTGTTTGCACGTTCACCGATCCACCCGGTGTCGTCTGTTCTGGAGAGAGAACGCTACGAATTAACATACGACATCGGGACGCTAACAACCGTGCAAAGATCTTATAGTCGGCATTAAGCAGGGTGATGGGGCGATAATGTGTGACCGTAATTCCTGGCTTCGGTTTATGTACTGGCACCAAGAGGCCTTCCATAAAAGCCGGTGGAAAAGGCGCATCGGAATTTAACATCTCGTTGTACATTTCCGTCCATCGCGGTGCCATTTCGTTGCGAAATTCTCGATAAAATTCAGCAGGAAGCCCATCAATGCCTGGGGACCGATTCAACGCACCTTGTGCGATCGCATCATGTACTTCCTCACAGCTAATGGCTTCCAGTAAGGTCCCCGCGGCTTCCACCGTCACTGTACGGGAGACGTACGTGGCTATACGGGCGAGATCATCGACAGGGGCTGCTTCTTCCCGATAGATGTGTTGGTAATGGTCGACGAATGCAGAGACAATGTCCGCTTGAGCGTCACTCTTCGGTCTTCGCGGGTAATTAATTCCCGTACCAAAACGCGTCGCCGGTGCTTTCGTTCATTCACAACGTTGTGCATGGAAGGAATCTCGTGCCTTATCGTATCGTGACATCTGGCGCGCACCATGGTTCCCTGGAGATGTTTCCGAGCTAAAGCCATTAGTTTAGCTTTTATCCTTTTGCGTTCGATCCAGATGTCCTGTCCCGGCGGATCATCATCCAGGTCGCGCAGTGCTGCAAAATAAAAGTCGGTCGTACGACGGCGCCATTCTGCCATCTCCCTGCTATATGAGATGAACGTACGGCGAAGCGCCGGTTTAGCACAAGTCAGCCACCAATCAAGCATCGTTGTATACCTTCCAACCCTTCGCTCGCACATCGTCCATGTCTCAAGGATCCGTTGACGGCATTCAGGATCATGTAGATGTTGAATGTTTAGTTTCCACGGGGCCTTACTGTTCCACACCTCTCTACGGGGAAGAAGCACCGTACAGATGTAAGCGCTGTGATCGGAAAATGCCAATGGCCAGCGTTCCGTGTCCTGGACATCATTTGCATGAGCCCATGAGATATAAATGCGATCTAATCTGCTCGCCGAATGACTTGTCACATAGGTGTATCCCGGTGCATCTCCATGTCGTAATTCCCACGTGTCACTAAGTACCAGGTCGTTGACAACGATTCGTAACTCCTGGCTGATGTTTGCTTGCGGCCATTGGTCTTTCTGGCTGAGAACACAGTTGAAATCTCCACCAATTATTACACATTCATAACGTCCATGGAATAGTGGGGCAATGTCTTCTGCATAAAATCGCGTCCTTTCCCGCCGCCGATTATTTCCCGACTGTGCATAAAGATTGATGATGCGTGTCCCAAACGTCGTGAAAGCCATTCCCCTGGCCGACGGAAGATAACACACGTTTTCCACTGGGAAGCCATCTCGCACGTAAACTGCCACCCCACTCCCATTGTGATCTAAATGGTTCAAATGGCTCTGAGCACTATGGGACTCAACTGCTGAGGTCATTAGTCCCCTAGAACTTAGAACTAGTTAAACCTAACTAACCTAAGGACATCACAAACATCCATGCCCGAGGCAGGATTCGAACCTGCGACCGTAGCGGTCCTGCGGTTCCAGACTGCAGCCCCTTTAACCGCACGGCCACTTCGGCCGGCCATTGTGATCTCCATGTGACGAATAGGATTGGTAGCCTGCGATGTATGGGAGTGCAGCTATGTGGACTTCCTGCAGCAAAGCAATATCCACATCAGATGCCCAAATCGTTTCCTTCAGTAGGTGTATTTTGGCCGGTGAACGCACGTCATTTATATTTAATGTCGCAATACGGTTCGCGTGGCGTTGAATCCCACTCTGTCGAGGCGCAACAACATCTCCCTGCATTGGCGCTGGGGGCTGAGGTAGAAGACGTTCTCTCGCCCCTCTCCCTTCACCTTCAGCGATTATTAGGCCGTCTTCGTCAGTGCCGGCTGCCTCTTTATGACGTCCGGCGCCTCCTCAATATCGTCATACCACATCTTTTCAGGCTGTGATATATTCGTGTCCATAGCCACAGCATCTGCGTCTGGGGAGCCAACTGGCTGTGATTCCTCTTCAGCGTCACCACGTCCCGGTACCGTCAATGTGACAGACCGCTGTGGGTCTGATCGAACAGTTCCTGTTTCGTAGAGGCTCTTGTGTCGTCTTGGTCCACAGGCACATCGTCGTCGGGGCAAGGGGAGTCATCCCGAGGTGATGTCGTGCGACGCCGCCGTTTCCTCCTTTTCGGGGAACGTTGTTTGCGTGATCTTCCTTCCGTGTCCTCAGATTGTAGGGAATCACGGCTGCCCGACAGAAAAGCATCCGTAGGAACTGGAAGTGTTTCGAGTCCCATCGTTGTACTTGGCGGGAGTTCGGTCGAAACTGATGTTGTCGTCTCAGAGTGCGTTCCAGACGGAACGGCATCCGTAGTGGCTGGAACTGCTTCGTGTACTATCGGTGTGCTTGGTGGGAGTTCGGGTTCATCTGATGTTGTCACCGTAGATTGTATGCTCGATTGAGCAGCATCCTCTGTCATCCCGACGTCTGCTACAAGGTTTCGGAGAGTGCCATCTTGATCTTCCACCGGGGCTGTGCCCTTTCGGTCATCAGCGGGCGCAGTGAGGGCTTTGGCATAGGTGATCGGTAGTACTGTCATCGCCGGCGACGGCTCCCGCACATCTGAAGGCAGTTGCGTAATCCGCCGTTGCATACAGTTCGACCTGAGGTGCCCCTCCTGGCCACAGCCAGAACATGTACGTGGTTGACCATCGTAAATCACCACCGCCCGACAACCACCAATTGTCAGATAGGACGGTACATGCTTCTGAAGATCAATAGTTCAAATGGCTCTGAGCACTATGGGACTCAACTGCTGAGGTCATTAGTCCCCTAGAACTTAGAACTAGTTAAACCTAACTAACCTAAGGACATCACAAACATCCATGCTCGAGGCAGGATTCGAACCTGCGACCGTAGCGGTCTTGCGGTTCCAGACTGCAGCGCCTTTAACCGCACGGCCACTTCGGCCGGCAGATCAATAGTGATCTGTCGCACTCCGTTAAGAACGGGGTACGTGGCGAATTGTGTCCAGCGTTCTGCCGTGTGACCATGTACCGTGCCGTATGACTTAAAAGCCTTGATAACTTCTTCAGCCGGGAGCTCAAATGGCAGCTCAAAAACACGTATTGTCCGTACACCCAGACCAGCATGTTCTACAGTTACCGTGCCGACATTCCCGTCACTATGGCAAAATCGGAGACCTGCTTTTGTCCCCTGTAGAATTTTCTCACACGCCGCGTCATTTACCATCTTAACATACACCGTGGGACTAACGATGGACACCGAGCGAGGTGGCGCAGTGGTTAGCACACTGGACTCGCATTCGGGAGGACGACGGTTCAATCCCGTCTCCGGCCATCCTGATTTAGGTTTTCCGTGATTTCCCTAAATCGTCTCAGGCAAATGCCGGGATGGTTCCTTTGAAAGGGCACGGCCGATTTCCTTCCCAATCCTTCCCTAACCCGAGCTTGCGCTCCGTCTCTAATGACCTCGTTGTCGACGGGACGTTAAACACTAACCACCACCACCACCACTAACGATGGACAGGTGAATTCCGACAATATCGTTTGGCGGTATCTTGACGTCCTCTCGAATGAATCCTTCCACTGCTAAAGCCTTTGGTCGTTCGTAGTCTTAGCAGAAATTGAATCGTAATGTAGTTTTCCTGTACTTGTTCGCCATGATCGTTGTTACTAGCCCGCGCGCAGAGTAAGTCCACAAGTAAACAAACACTCGCACACGCCGCGCAGGCGGAAGTATCGGACCTCCGCTTAGCACGGCCGCTAGCGCCGAACTGGACCACTCAGCTACCAGGGGCGGACGAAGTGAGCAATGAACTTGGGAGAAATCCTAAATGATAGTCTTCCTTATCAAGAAATCAATGAAAAAGCGAGAAACGACTAGCAGACGCAATGACATTCGACCAAAATATCAAAAGGAGTACAGTATGGACAACTGCAGCCTAAAATAGCATTATCCTCTTGGTTTACTGATTGGAGTAGGAGCAGACGATTCGTATCAACGATTACGCGCATAACTTAAATCATTGCCAACCATCTGTTCCGAATACGATCGAAGGAATCTCGATTATGTGATTTATGCAACAGAAGAAGGAGACGTGAATCACCGACTGTTCTCGTGTAACAGGTACAAGACATAAAAATTCTTTATCAGCCTTTTGGTTAACGCAAAGATTCCTCTTCCAGCGTCAGCTACAGTGTTGTTGTCAACCCAAAAGTAAGTATTAGTTTTAAATGTGATATTCAACCACTTAAATATGTGTGACCTATTTAAACACACTGTGTACATTATGTGTGTATTTTTGTATGTTATGTTTAGTTTTTCTATTATTGTCGTATAATAACTTCATGAGTAGTTCACAGTGGTGATATGTATCAATCATTTTAAGTATTTTCGTAAATAACAATTCAGGCAGTGTATAACAGAATAACCATTAAGAAAGATACTATGTAAATACGTTGAACGGATGTATGACGATGGCTGAATTCTTCGTTTCAGGAAACACAGTCTTTCACTGTAAAGCTGATGAATTTTCTTCCTATCAAAAAATTAATATGTATGCTATTATGAGAGCTAATAATTAGAAAGACAGGAGGCGGCAGGAGAGAGAGATGACACAAAGAGCGGTGTGTCATGAGCGGCTTTTATCAGCAGACGTGTGTGTGTCTGCATGACGGGCACAGTGAGAGCTCGTCAAGGCGAAAGCTTCATCAGGATGAGTGCAGCAACTTAAGCGTCGCTCAGCGCAAACCCGCAATGCTGTCTGAAGGAGGTGTTTGCTGATTTCCAAACAGCGTAGAAACTTCCGTTGTATGTCTACTGATACACACGTTCCGTGTGATACGCTAAAGAGCCACGTTTTCTTCACTGCTTGCTTATAGCCACCATATAACGACGTGCTTCAGCCGAATGAAATTTTATACAAAGAAACTGGTACACCTACCTAATATCGTGTAGAGCCCCCGCGAGCAACAACACGACGTGGAATGGACTTGACTATTGTCTGAAGCAGTGCTGCAGGGAACTGATACTATAAATACCTAACAGTACGAGGGGATGGAGATCTCTTGTGAACAGCACGTTGCAAGGCATCCCAGATATGCTCAATAATCTTCGTGTCTGGGGAGCGTTTAAACTCAGAACAGCATTCTTGGAGATACTCTGTAACAATTATGGACGTGTGGGGTGTCGCATTGTCCTGCTGGAATTGTCCAAGACCGTCGGAATGCACAATGGACATGAATGGATGCAGGTAATCAGACAGGATGCTTACGTACGGTGTCACCTGTCAGAGTCGTATCTAGACGTATCAGGGGTCCCCTATCACTCCAACTGCGCACGCCCCACACCATTACAGTCTCCACCAGCTTCAACAGTCCCCTGCTGGCTTGCAGGGTCCATGGATTCATGAGGTTGTCTCCATACCCGTGCACGTCCGTCCGCTCGATACAGTTTGAAAAGAGACTCGTCCGACCAGGCAACATGTTTCCACTTATCAACGGTCCAATGTCGGTGTTTACGGGTCCAGGCGAGGCGTAAAGCTTTTTGTCGTGCAGTCGTCAAGGGTACACGAGTGGGGCTTTGCCTCCGAAAGCCCATATCCATGATGTTTCGTTGAATGGTTCTATGCTGACACTTCTTGGTGGCCCAGTATTGAAATCTGCAGCAATTTGCGGAAGGGTTGCTCTTCTGTCACGTTGAACGATTCTCATTAGTCGTCGTTGGTCCCGTTCTTGCAAGATCTTTTCCCGGCCCCAGCAAAGATTTGATCTTTTACCGGATACTTGATATTCACGGTACACTCGTGAAATGGTCGCACGTGGAGATCCCCACTTCATTGCTACCTCGGAGATGCTGTATCCCATCGCTCGTGCGCCGACTATAACACCACGTTCAAACTCACTTAAATCTTGATAACCTGGCACTGCGGCAGCAGTAATCGATCCAACAACTGCGCCAGATACTTGTTGTCTTATAGGCCTACAGGTGTTGCTGACCGCAGCACAGTATTCTGCCTGTTAACACACCTCTGAATTTGAAAACGCGTTCGTATACTAGATTCTTTGGCGCTTCAGACTATATAGACCCACAGGTCACAGAAGAGGTATCTTTACTGATTTAGACTTATTACCAAATCATCCGATGATGAGTTAGTGATAACTCGAAATAGGTATTGATACCAAATGTATTATATTATTTAGTTTGCACATTTCTATTAAGAATGCACATTCATCGCTAACTGGCTGTGATGTAGGAGAAGTACTCTCTCTATCTCTCTCCCCACTCCCTCTTTTGATAGAAGATAGAAAATATCCAGTTTTGAGAGATTCTGTCTTAACATCAAAACATTTGCTGTTGTCTTTCACGATTTCTTAAATCTAATTTATCTTGGACAATACGTATGTATTTAGTGAAATGATTCCCGATATTATGTAAGTTTTCTTGGTGTACAAAGTGTGATGGTTGCAACTACGAGCTGCTCTACCGTTTAATATAAATATGGGAAAATTTATCGTTACTGTCTTCCCTTGTCCATAAATACTAGGAAACGTGATGGGAATTTTACCTAGATAAGTTTGATTAGTGTGCACATGTTAATAATGTCTTACACATGTCGCTTATCCACTCCAAGAATAAGCGAATAGAATAACGGTGATTTAAACGTAAGGCAAAAAATCTGTTGACCTGTAACATCACGTCTTAGAGTCTAGTATATTACGGTTCAATGTTGGACGACACAAATGAACTGTGTATTAGTGTTGATCAGCAATACTTGAGTTCCTAGTTCACAGGACACTCAAAGTTGCGAAAACTAATGTTAAAAACGAAACTAAGCTTTTTACTGCAACCCACTACTTTGTAACGGATGAACTAACATTGAAGTGAACTTTTTTTTCTCTCTGTCTAAATATCTAGTAGGGAAAATCCGTCAAGTACTTGATATTGGTTATCTTATTTAGCTGTGACGCCATTCGTCTACATCTAGCTTTAAAAAATGATGATCACAAGACAACAGTTAAGGCAATGCATGTAAAGAAAAGGATTGGGATACTACGTCCAGTTGACCATCAGATGCGTAGCAAAATCTCGGATTGAGCGTGAGATTCTGGGGCATCTGTTCAAAGGGACCATCCCAGCGTTCGTCTTATATGATTTAGGAAAAATGATGATAAAATAAATCAGCGTTCTCAGGCACGAATTTGAAACTCGCTGCTGTCGATTCCTAGTTCAGTGCTTCAACACTACACCATCTCTTCTGCGGTTACAGCACGGAATGATACGGTCACAGGGTGAAGGACGCTTATATTGCATGTGAGAGTTTCGTGGCCACCAGCCGATACACTCGAATGACTGCTTAGCAGGCCTGACTCGGTGTTCGTTCTCGAGTATCTAAAGTGTGTTCCATTGTACCGAACAATAAATTGTATTAAAACTCCTATAGCCAAGCTGCTATGTTGAAACTCTCTTTTATCTAGTCGCTTCCCTAGTAGCGTTCTGAACACTTTCTCGACAACAGAGCACGATGACACATGGGATCTGACTCCGCATAACAGTCCTCTCCGTTTCTTAACGCCCTCGTCATACGTGACAAAGTGTAAGCTGAGTACCCTTGGGGCTTTTGTTCTAGAGCATCAAAATAAAAAAATACGTATTTCAAATATACTCTTGAGTAGACGCAAAACTTATAACAGTGTACATTTGCGCAGCATTTCCCTTTGTACAAAAGACATCGTATCTGGATAGTTTATTTCACAAAACTATCACGAATTTCTCATCCATTTTGGTCTAATACTTGCGATATTCTCTTATTACCGAGTCTCGTGTATTTTTACTACTAAAAACAGATCGATTTCCAGATTTGTTATGTAATTTTTGGATAGAACATATTGCTTGTTCCGTAACTTCTTCAAAATGCCTTCACAACGCCTACTGGTTCTTACTTAGTCCATAAAACCAATTATATTGGAAAATATACGCTAGTGAGACAACTGATACCAACCATAATCTGTTTTCCAGCGACATAACTGCATAAACCGTACGTAATGCAGGGCAACACTATAGTTAGCTTACCTCAAGCGCTGGCGCCTCTCGATAAAGGCCTGAAGTGCGAGATGCAACCACAGGTAATTATGTTTTGCTTTCTGAGGCAATCAACCGGCTTAAAAACAGTACTCAGCAGCTGCGCGTGACCATGAGAAACGCTTGACTTCATAGCAGTCTGCGAGTGGAAAAGCACTAAGCAGGCTGATCGTTGATGCGTACGACTGTAATTTTTAGCTTCTTCTGAAGCTTGTATACGCGATACTCCGTTTTATTTACCATATTAAACGTTGATCCACCAAGGATCCGCGGAATGACTGATCAGCCTTTTCCATATCTCACGTACGTGCATAATACTAACGCTCCTGTGGCGATAGATCGTAATTTGCCATCTGCTCATTAAAGTAACCAGTGGTGACTGGAGACGACGTTGAATATCAGAACAGACTTAAAAGCTAAACGTAAGTTTCATTTCCCTACGTCTTCACAATAAAACCGTCCTTAAACAGTGTCACGCATGGTCTATCATTTACACTTTTCCTTTAACTTCGGATATGTACATCGAAAAATTCTTTGCAGTTTTCAGTGCGTTCGAAGTAAAGTTTATCCAGTAGCATAACAGATTTTCTTCGTGTATATGGTGTCGTAATTGAAGCAAATTAGATACTTCTTTTCACAAGGTGCCTTGTTATTTAAATTTATTGTCAGCCAGAGATGATCACTTTTTCGTAGCGCATCTGATAAGAATGATTGTGATATAATATCTAAAGGCAATCACTTATGAGAAGGAAACAGAGAGATTCAAGCATGACGTAAAATGCGCCGTTAAATTTACCTACATATTTTATATTTTTCGATTGTGCTGAAATCTGAGTAGAAATATATTTATCCAATTCAACTGAAAGTTAAAGTTAAAAATTAAATATGTTGTATGAAGTAAAAAAACCAGAAGTAAAAATTCTGTGTTTCAAAATATTAGAATGCGTTAGAAAGATTCGAAAAGAAATTAATATCTTATCGACAATGAAATTGACGGGAATATTACAGTAGGGTGCTTCTTTACAGAGAAAAAATAACGTTTTTAGCATTGGGCTCCAAATTATGAAGCGAAATATAACGATAGTTTTGATACAGTTGTGAGCTGTGAAACCTTTCAAAATTGTACCTGTGTGTTCATATAAAGTTATGAACCGATTTATGTCCTGAAATATATGTCCAGGCAGTGGATAAGGCCCATTAATATAGTGATATGACTTTAGTTATAGCAACAGAAGGTGACAAAGCGCAACGAGAGGAGAGAGAGCGGAGTTACTCTGAAGTTACGCAATCGAATATTGAAGCTGAACTCCAAATCTCATCCTGCACAGCTCAAAGTACAATAAATCGCTTCTCATAAGCTCTATTTGTGCAACAACAAATGTTTTGGTCGTCTGTTACCTACACTACCCCATAAACTGAAAAAAAGCTTGTGTGGTGAAAGTGATGACTAACAATGATGTCGTCTCCGCCGCTGGGTCTCTTGAAGAACTGTATCAGCGTCATCTTACCAGCACAGCCAAATGTTCTTGTAGAAAATAAATGTAAGCACGCCATGGATGTACACTGTAGCCCCTGAGCAAAATGTAACACAAGTGTATGGAACACGTTCCGTATGAAACTAGTATTAAGTACCCATTCTAAAACGGGTGTCTGAAAATGTACAACTTCAATGCGTTATAGAATTGTGGTTGTGTCTGGTTTAAATGTCTGCAACAGCTGCAGTCTATATGAATACGTCTGTCAACGTTTTCGAAGGTTGCTGGTGCTCTACGGGTATGTAGCTCTTGCGACAACCTCCGAACAGACTTGTGCGGTAAACGTTGAAAGGCCAACCACATCCGTTCTACGTTGCTTTCACTTGTTCCTGTTCGTCCAGTATGATGATTCACATCATCGCTTCCTGTCTGCATGAAATTACTGTTCCAGCGGTGTCTCGACGTCCGTGAGAATGGTTGTTTGCCGCGCGGGATTAGCCGAGCGGTCTCAGGCGCTGCAGTCATGGACTGTGCGGCTGGTCCCGGCGGAGGTTCGAGTCCTCCCTCGGGCATGGGTGTGTGTGTTTGTCCTTAGGATAATTTAGGTTAAGTAGTGTGTAAGCTTAGGGACTGATGACCTCAGCAGTTAAGTCCCATAAGATTTCACACTTTTTTTGTGGTTGTTTCCTATGCCGTGTTTGGCAGTACTTTTGAACGTGCATGTCCCATTGGTCTGAATAAACAATTCCATACACTGAGTTTTACTAGAACCGTTGTCGTCGTTATGCTTCACTCACGACAACCTGGAACATCTACAAACAAAACTGTGAGAGTCTGTCACATAAGCAGAACATGGTGTGAACATCATAATTAGATTGGATGCTATAAGGAATTGAAGTTGTATCTTACCTCCTGAGACAACTTGTACACGTGATAGAAGTAGCAGATCAAGGAAACGGTGTAAGATAATGTACTCGCGACGTCCAAATGTATGAGAAACCCGAGAGTATGATATAAACACATGAGATGTACAAGGTAACGGTTGCGTCTGTGAACAAACGTCGAGTCAGACCATTTAACTTCCATTCCGAAAGTCTCATCACAGAATGACCCTCGCGCCTGACTGTCTGTGACTCAACATGTGGATATATACATATACTGAAGAGCCAAAGAAACTGGTACACCTGCATAATAATATCGGATATGGCCACCGCGAGTATGCAGAAGTGCCGCAACACGTCTTGGCATGGACTCGACTAATACTTTGAAGTAGTCCTGGAGGGCATTGACACCATGAATCCGACAGGGCTGTCCACGAATCTGTAAGAGTACGGGGGGTGGAGATATCTTCTCAACAGTACGTTGCTAGGCATCCCAGATATGATCAATAATGTTCGTGTCTGGGGAGCTTGGTAGCCAGCAGAAGTGTTTAAACTCAGGAGAATGTCTGTAGCAATTCTGGACGTGTGGGTGTCGTATTGCCCTGCTGGAATTGCCCAAGTCCGTCGGAATGCACAATAGACATGAATGGGTGCAGGTGATCAGAGAGGATGCTTACGTACGTGTCACCTGTCAGAGTCATATCTAGACGTATCAGGGGTCCCATATCAATCCAACTGCACGCAGCCCACTCCATAACACAGCCTCCACCATCTTGAACGGTCCCCTGCTAACATGTGGCTGTCTCCATACCCGTATACGTCCATCCGCTCGATACAACTTGAAACAAAACTCGTCCGATCAAGCAACATGTTCCCAGTCATCAAGAGTCCAATTTCGGTGTTGACGGTCCCAGCGAGGCCTTCGGCTCTGAAAGCCCAGATCGATGATATTTCGCTGAATGGTTGGCACGCCGACACTTGTTGATGGTCCAGCATTGAAATCCGCAGCAATTCGCGGTAGGTTTGTACTTCTGTCACGTTGAACGATTCTCTTCAGTCGTCGTTGGTCTTGTTCTTTCAAGATCTTTTTCCGGCCGCTGCGATGTCGGAGATTTGATGTTTTATCGGATTTCTGATATTCACGGTCGTACGGGAAAATCCCCACTTCATCGCTACCTCGGAAATGCTGTGACCCATCGCTCGTGCGCCGACCATAACACCACTTTCAAACTCACTTAAATCTTGAAAACCTGCCATTGTAGCAGCAGTAATCGATCTAACAACTGCGCTAGACACGTTGTCTTATGTAGGCGTTGCCGACCACGCGCCGTATTCTGCCTGTTTACATATCTCTGTATTTTAATACGCCTGCCTATACGAATGTCTTTGGCGCTTCAGTGTAGCATAATTTCTTTAAACACTCGACTAGGTGAGAAACCTGGTGCTGCCCGTATATTTAGTTATTCTCATCTTCTATTAATCCCTCCCCCACTCTCTCTACTGTCTCTCTCTCCATCTCTTCCTCCCACTCTCTCTGTCCATCTCCTCTTCGCCACACTCACCACATCACATCCTCCCCCGACTCTCTGTCCACCCCCACCTTGCCCCTCTCTCTATCCACCCCCCGTCTATGTCTACCTTCTTTTATCCTCCGTCTCTCTGTCCATCTCCTCCCTCCCCCTCTCACTATCCATCTCCTCCTCCTCGTAACGCTACGTGTGCGTGGGCGAGTTATTCGTCCGTCTAGGCCTGGTATTTGAGGAGAGATGAATTTGTTGCACGGCTGTCGCTCGCATGGCCTTTGTGCTGGCGACAATGATCCAAGAAATGGCATAATGTCAGACAAGGTGAAAGACGGCTTTTTTATGGCTCTTTGGGAGTCTATAATAATTTAGAATCAAATATTAATAAAATCTGAATACACTGACAATCCCAGAAAAGTGAGGCGCATCCAGTGACATAACAGTAACTTCAATAGCTTTCGAACTACAGAAGTTAATATTTAACAGTGAAAAAACATTTTCAAAACGAACCTCTGAATTAACAACTTTTAAACACGTCAGGCGATTTCAACGTACCATGTTAGCATTGCACTATAACTATCATCAACGAAAGATATGTACCTGTATGTATTTTATTTTTTGAATTATTACGTTTTTATATCTTCTCGATATGCAAATGCCTGTCAGAACATCGTATACTCCACAGTTACACAGCAAATTAATACAGCTTGAATGCCTCATATTTTGTCATACTTGTGTTTTTCTTTAATGAGCAGTTTACTAGCTTCCACCCTGCTGCAATAACTGCAGGTCAGCAGTTCCGTTAATCAGTAGATCGAAAAATCAGGTAAAGTTGCAAATTGCACTTTTTTGTGTACTCGATGACTAGTTTTGTGCCAGGACCCATTTTCATATCATTGTAACACATAATTAAAACGGTATTTCTAAAAATACAAAAACCAGATCAAAAATATGTAAACATATTGTGAAGTGCAAATGAACAGTAATAGTGCATAGAGAGAGCTTCCTGTATGCGCTGTAACTCTTCATTTGTGCTTCCTAATATGTATATAATTTTGACAGAGTCCTCATATTTTCAGGAAAACCTTTTTGACTATCAGTTATGATCATTTGAAAACTAGTCATCGCGTAAATACAAAAAGTAAAATTTGCAACCTCGGCTGGTTTTTCGTTGTACTAAAGAGTTTACTATTTTACCAGCAAATTTATTTAAATGTTGACTGCAAGTGCTATTAAAAATGTGCTGATTAAAAAGTCGTCAGTCACCTGTGTTTAATGACACCACAATTGAAAGGAGAACCAAGAGGAATAAATAATTGTGTTAACGAAATTTAATGACAATTCGTTGTCATTTAATGTGGACATACTTCTGCAAGAATGCTGGCTTATTTATTTATGAACCAACTATTGCCTATATTTAATGTAAATGATCTGTGTGTAGCCAATCGTTAGAAATTAAATATTGTTGTAACATAATACTTTAATGTGGGGAGTGATGAAGCAGAGTCAACTAGCCAACTGAGGTCTTTACAGCGATGTAGTTTTGGTGGGACGGTGTTCAGGCACTGGAAAAGTGGATAGTAACAGAAGATCATGGGAATCCGGTGGAGACTGCTATGTTTCGAGTGAAGAAGACAGCGATCCTGGACACTTTATGTTGAGTTCTGGAAGGAGACAGAGCTGCCTACGGTAATGTGATTCTGTTGTATAGATGATTGATTCTGGGCACTGAACGGCCGCTACAATACTCCATATGAATGTGCTCCTGAATAGACTCCAATTTTTTCTGTTCGTATTTCGGAACTGATGATAGAGTATGAGCTACTGTTCTTTGTAGTGCGTGTATTAATTTGTGAATCATGAAATTGGACTCAGAACTGTTTTGACCTGGTGAATATTTCGTGTACTGTGATTATAAATGGCCTTAGTTTTCGTGCTTTTTTGATGACTAGTTAGTTTGGGGGTTTTGCTACCATTATCGTAACGTTCTCATTGTAAATTTACTGTATTTAATAAGGGCATTTTCTGTCTGTATTTTAATTGAATATCGTAAGACCACTTCCCATTTATTTGAGATGTCTTCTCTTGAATAAACATCATTCAACATAATTCTCTTTTGCCTACATCAATTACAGATGTTAGAACAAAACTCTTGTTAGTAAATTATTCATTTAATTTTTATTTTGTATTTCTGTGTATTATATTAACTCGCAATTCTAGCCAATGTACTGGCATTTTGACTGCAGGATCGAAGCTACAAGTTATAATTTGCAGCAAATTAGCTGTGGAGTGTGAATGCAGACGTGGACAGCTCAACCTTATGACTACATCGAGCTATTCTTTTTAAATAGAACAATGCATAGCTCAAGTACCTAAAGTAGGAGAACCACAGGTAAAGACGCAACAGGTTTCCTCATGTAGGATTCTGTTTGGAAGAGCAACTACACTCTGCAGTAACCGTTGGCTACGTCGCAATCGGGGCACTTTGCAATATTCTGTGATCCAGGTCACAAATCTATTGCACGATAGGCAGTTTGCGCGGGGACACCGAGCATAAGATTTTGCAAAAGTTACATGCACGTGAATTGGTAGCAAAAGAACTTCAATAAAGATGAAGAAGGCTCTCAGAGGCGTGCTAAGTTCGAGTCTGCTACGGCCAGCAGCAACGGAGACCTATACGCCGCGCCGGCACAGCGGCAGCGCAGCCGCGGCAACGCGGACTGCAGGCAGCGTCTACACTTTCAGCAGCCACAGTGCAGCAGAAGCAGCAAGCATGACCGGCAAGTTAAGTACTTGCGCCGATAACGTTGAAATGCGTCAACCCGCAAGGTCATCGTCAGTTATGAAGCCTACAGCGAATGAGCAGCCACGCAGTCTCTAATATTAGTCTACCAGCTATTCCTGAGTGTGAGCGTGGCAGTTCCGAAATGGATCTTACTGATGGAGCAGATAATCCTAAATCAGGGATGGTAAGAAAGCTTTCAGATGATACATTGTCATAACTAATGCAAATTTTGCTACAAATACAATCTAGTGCGGGAGGAATGCAGTCTAGTATGGGACCTTTGGGTGCAGAGTTAAGTTCCGTGAAAAGAGAGCTATTTGAAACAGATAACGCAGAACAGGGAATCAGCGATCATAAAGCGGTTACAGAATCGGTGATTTCAGCCGTAAATAGAAATATTAAAAAAGGTAGGAAGATTTTTCTGTTCAGCAAAAGTGACAAAACGCAGATTTCAGAGTACTTGACGGCTCAACACAAAAGTTTTATCTCAAGTACAGATAGTGTTGAGGATCAAAGGACAAAGTTCAAAACCATCGTACAATATGCATTAGAAGGGTATGTGCCAAACAAGATCGTAAGAGATGGAAAAGGTGATTGGATTGAAAAGTTCCTAGATAAAAGAACGCAGCATATCATTCTCAATGGAGAGAAGTCTTCCGAAGTAAGAGTGATTTCAGGTGGGCCGCAGGGGAGTGTCGTTGCTATTCACAATATATATAAATGACCTTGTGGAGAACATCGGAAGCTCACTGAGGCTTTTTGCGGATGATGCTGTAGTATATCGGTAGGTTGTAAAAATGGAAAATTGTACTGAAATCCAGGAGGATCTGCAACGAATTCACGCATGGCGCAGGGAATGGCAATTGAATCTCAATGTAGACAAGTGTAATGTGCTGCGAATACATAGAAAGAAAGATCCTTTATCATTTAGCTACAATATAGCAGGTCAGCAACTGGAAGCAGTTAATTCCATAAATTATCTGGGAGTAGGCATTAGGAGTGATTTAAAATGGAATGACCATATAAAATTAAACGTCGGTAAAGCAGATGCCATAATGAGATTCGTTGGAAGAATCCTAAGGAAATGCAATCCGAAATCAAAGGAAGTAGGTTATAGTACACTTGTTTGCCCACTGCTTGAATACTGCTCACCA
Source organism: Schistocerca nitens (assembly GCF_023898315.1). NCBI lineage: Eukaryota > Metazoa > Arthropoda > Insecta > Orthoptera > Acrididae > Schistocerca > Schistocerca nitens. The sequence goes on along the minus strand of NC_064614.1, from coordinate 476,402,749 downwards.
GTGTCGGATCCGTATCAGATAAGGTAGATAGAAGAGATAGAGAAGATCCAACGCAGAGCAGTGCGCTTCGTTACAGGATCATTTAGTTATCGCGAAAGCGTTACGGAGATGATAGATATTCTCCAGTCGAAGACTCTACAAGAGAGACGCTGAGTAGCTCGGTACGGGCTTTTGTTGAAGTTTCGAGAAAATACCTTCACCGAGGAGTCAAGCAGTATATTGCTCCCTCCTAGGTATATCCCGCGAAGAGACCATGAGGATAAAATCAGAGACATTAGAGCCCACACAGAAGCATACCGACAATCTTTCTTTCCACGAACAATACACGACTGGAATAGAAGGGAGAACCGATAGAGGTACTCAAGGTACCCTCCGCCACACACCGTCAGGTGGCTTGCGGAGTATGGATGTAGATGTAGAAGAGAGGATTCATCCAAAACTATGAAATATAAGTGTGTGTTTTTCTATTTAAGAGGTCTAATATCGCGTTTTTCTAAGTGTAAATTATTCAGTCTGTAGCACAGTAGTTGCTTATTTGTTTTGTCTTGAAGACAACCGTCCGTTCGTTTACTAAGCCAGTCAGTCAGACTGCAGCTGTCGGCTGATATACATGTACAGAGCGGCTAATTAAGAGTTTATCTTTTTCTGCGTTTTTCAGGCAGGGTCATCTCGATTTTTTTGTAAGGGTAAAAATCATTCAGTATGCACCGCAATACTTGCTCACTGAATAGCCAGCTACATTGTTTATTAACACATCAGTGTCCATTGGTGACGTATCAGGACGGACTCAAGTTTGCACAGCTAGGATTCTGTCCGCTTTTATGGTTTACTTCTTCAATTAGTCCTGATAGGACGGTTAGGATGTGTGCAAGTTGTGTGCAGATGCAGGAGGAGCTGCCTACAGTTCACGAACTGATGACTGCGCTTTTGGCTACGGTCAGTCACCTTCATGCTGCTGCCTCGGGGTGTAGTGGTGGCGGAGAATCTGGCGCGTCGCATGGGATTCCTCACGTGTCACTTGTTTTTCCTACGGACTCTGCTTCCGAGGCACCTCCTAGCGTACAGCAGGGTGAGGGGCGGATGGTAACGGGTTCGTGCCACTTGAGGCAGAGGGCCAAAGCGGAGACTGGCCGCCTGGCCTCGCCCATTCACCCTATGAGTGGACAGGTGAGCTATCCTTTAGCAGGGTCCGAGCAGGCACACAGGGGGGGGGGGGGGGGGGATTCATCGTTCAGGGTTGGTCTGTGGTCTGCCAGAGGGCTTCCTCCGAGATGTGGAGGCGGCCTTAACTGTAGCTACCGGGCGTGCAGGGTGCAGCCGTCTGAAAGTTGTGGCTCACGTCGGAACCAACGACGCCTGTTGCATGGCTTCTGAGGCAATCCTCAATTCATACAGGTGGCCAGCGGAGCTGATGAAGACTGCTCGAGCGCGAGGTGCAAACTGAGCTCGCAATTTAGAGCATTGATCCCAGAGTTGATTGGGGTCCTTTGGTTTGGAACTGAGGGGATGGTCTCAACCACAGGCTTTTACGACTCTGTGACGGTCTTGGCTGCAGATGTCTAGACCTGCGTTATCATCTGGGGATTTGTAGAACTCCGCTCGATAGGTCAGGGGTGCACCACACAAAGGAAGCAGCTACTCGGGTAGCAGAGTATCTGTGGAGTGCACATGAGGGTTATTTAGGCTAGACAGTAGTTTGAGGTGCTCTTATGAACACTCGTCAATCGATATGCAGTAAGGGAATTCAAACCGTGTTTAGTGTAAAGACACTTCGACTGTCAAAATTTTATCAGTTAACTGTCAAAGTATTCGCAATAAAGTTCCTGAATTTACTGCTCTGCAGGGAAGTTCTCGTGCTCAAATTATTCTTGCGACGGATAGCTGAAACCCGAGGTGGAGAGCTCTCAGACATTTAGCGAGTCGTGGAATGTATACTGGAAAGACAGACAGAGGCCATAGGAGGAGGAGTGTCAACTGCAGCGCACAAAACTATTGTCTCTGTTGAGGTAGATGTTGAGTGTGACAGTGAAGTTATCTGGTCGCGTATAACAGCTGTAGGTGAACCAAGTTAATTGTTGGATGTCTTTACCGACCACCCTACTCCTTTGTCGCAGTTCTAGAGTCATTCAAAGAAGCTCTGTGGTCAGCAGCGCGCAAATAGCCATTTCATGCAATACAAGTTGTAGGGGACTTTAACCTACCGAGTATACACTGGGATGTCTACGGATTCGTTGCAGGGGTTACAGACAGTCATGCGAAATACTTTTGAACACGTTTCCTGAAAACTGTCTTGAGCAGCTATCTCGGCAGCCCACACGCAATGGAAATGTCTTAGACCTTGTAGCTACAAATAGGTCGGACCATATCGACAATTCAGTATAGAAACGGGAATTAGTGATCATGAATTCATTATAGCAACTACTATTACGAAAGTTAATAAATCGGTGTTGAGGTTGGGAGAGTGTTTCTGCTAGACGCAGCAGATAAGCAGTTTTTAGCATCACACTTAGACAGTGAATTGACATTACTTAATTCCAGTAAGGTGGACGTGGAGGAATTGTGGGCAAAGTTTAAGCAGACTTTAAGTCGTGGTCGAGAGTTATGTGGCTAGTAAGCGGATAAAGGATGGAAAAGAATCACCGTGGTTTAATAACGAAATTCGGAAGATGCTGATGGAGCAAAAGCTGTTGCACTCTCGGTTCAATAGAGAATGAACAAATGACGACAAGCAAAGGTTAGTACAGATTCGTGCGTTTGTGAAAAGATCTATGCGCAAAACACACAACAGCTATCAGCGTCATACCTTAGCAAAAGATGTGGCAGAGAAATAGAAAAAAATCTGGTGCTATGTAAAATCACTAAGCGGGTCTAAGGCTTCCATCCAGTCGCTTGTTGACCAAACTGGTGTGGCAGTTGAAAATACCAAAACGAAAGCCGAAGTTCTAAATTTCACGTTCAAGAAATCACTCACACAGGAGATTCGTACAAACACATCGTCGTTTGACCATCGGACAGACTCCCGTATGGGCGACATTGTAATTGGCATCCCTGGAGTAGAGAAACAACTGAAAGATTTGAAAGCAAATAAATCACCACGACCGGATGGAATCCCAATTCGGTTTTACAAAGAGTGCTCTGTGGCATTGGTTCCTTACCTAGCTTGCATTTATCGTGAATCTCTAGCCCAGTATATAATCCCAAGCGACTGGAAAATAGTGCAGGAGACTCCTGTATATAAGAAGGATAAAAGAACGATCCAGCAAAAATACAGACCAATGTCCCTAACTTCGGTTTGCTGCAGCATCCTTGGACATATTCTAAGTTCGAATATAATAAACTTCCTTGAGACAGAGAAGCTTATGTCAACAAATCAGCCTGGATTCAGAAAGCTTGCCCTTGGTTCACGTGATATCCTGCGAACTATAGATGAAGGGCGACAGGCAGATTCCGTATCTCTAGATTACCATAAAGCATTTGATACGATGCACCACTGCAGCCTGTTAACGAAGGTACGAGCATATGGAATAAGTTCCCAGATATGTGAGTGGTTCGAAGATTTCTTAAGTAAAAGAATTCAGTATGTTGTCCTCGACGGCGAGTGTTCATCAGAGACAAGGGCAACGTCATGAGTGCCCCAGAGAAGTGTGACAGGACCCTTACTGCCCTCTACATACATAAATGATTTGTTGGTCAGGGTGGGCAGCAATATGTGGTTGTTTGCTGATGATGCTGTGGTGTATGGTAAGGGTCGAAGTTGAGTGACTGTAGGAAGATACAAGACGACTTAAATCAAATTTCTAGTTTGTGCGACGACTGGCAGCTAGCTCTAAACGTGGAAAAATGTATGTTAATGCGGATGAGTAAGAAAAACAAACCTGTAATATTCGGGTACAGTATTAGTGGCGTCCTGCTTCACACAGGCACGTCGTTTGAATATCTGGACGCAACATTGTAAGACGATATGAAATGAAACGAGCATATGAGAAATATGGCAGGGAAGGCGAATGGTCTAATTCTGTTTACTGGGAGAATTTTTTTAGGACAGAGTGGTTCACCTGTAAAGGAGACTGCTGGTGCGACCTGTTCTTGAGTACCTCTGGAGAGTGTTTGGGATCCGTACCAGGTCTGATTGAAGGAAGCCATTGAAGTAATTCAGAGGCGGGTTGCTAGATTTGTTCCGATAGTTTCGAACAACACGTAAGTGTTACGGAGATGCTTCGATAACTCAAATGGGAATCCCTGGAGGGAATGCAACGTTCTTTCCGAGGAACACTAAAGAGAAATTTTAGAGAATCGGTATTTGAACTTTACTGCCGAACGATTCTACTGCGGCCAATATACATTGCGCGTAAGGACCATGAAAGTAAGATACGAGAAATTAGGGCTCATACGGAGGCATGAACCATGGACCTTGCCGTTGGTGGGGAGGCTTGCGTGCCTTAGCGATACAGATGGCCGTACCGTAGGTGCAACCACAACGGAGGGGTATCTGTTGAGAGGCCAGACAAACATGTGGTTCCTGTAAGAGGGGCAGCAGCCTTTTCAGTAGTTGCAGGGGCAACAGTCTGGATGATTGACTGATCTGGCCTTGTAACATTAACCAAAACGGCCTTGCTGTGCTGGTACTGCGAACGGCTGAAAGCAAGGGGAAACTACAGCCGTAATTTTTCCCGAGGACATGCAGCTTTACTGTATGATTAAATGATGATGGCGTCCTCTTGGGTAAAATATTCCGGAGGTAAAATAGTCCCCCATTCGGATCTCCGGGCGGGGACTACTCTAGAGGACGTCGTTATCAGGAGAAAGAAAACCGGCGTTCTACGGATCGGAGCGTGGAATGTCAGATCCCTTAATCGGGCAGGTAGGTTAGAAAATTTAAAAAGGGAAATGGATAGGTTAAAGTTAGATATAGTGGGAATTAGTGAAGTTCGGTGGCAGGAGGAACAAGACTTTTGGTCAGGTGAATACAGGGTTATAAATACAAAATCAAATAGGGGTAATGCAGGAGTAGGTTTAATAATGAATAAAAAAATAGGAGTGCGGGTTAGCTACAACAAACAGCATAATGAACGCATTATTGTGGCCATGATAGACACAAAGCCCATGCCTACTACAGTAGTACAAGTTTATATGCCAACTAGCTCTGCAGATGATGGAGAAATAGATGAAATGTATGACGAGATAAAAGAAATTATTCAGGTAGTGAAGGGAGACGAAAATTTAATATTCATGGGTGACTGGAATTCGTCAGTAGGAAAAGGGAGAGAAGGAAACATAGTAGGTGAATATGGATTGGGGGGAAGAAATGAAAGAGGAAGCCGCCTTGTAGAATTTTGCACAGAGCATGACTTAATCATAGCTAACACTTGGTTCAAGAATCATAAAAGAAGGTTGTATACCTGGAAGAATCCTGGAGATACTAAAAGGTATCAGATAGATTATATAATGGTAAGACAGAGATTTAGGAACCAGGTTTTAAATTGTAAGACATTTCCAGGGGCAGATGTGGACTCTGACCACAATCTATTGGTTATGAACTGCAGATTGAAACTGAAGAAACTGCAAAAAGGTGGGAATTTAAGGAGATGGGATCTGGATAAACTGAATGAACCAGAGGTTGTAGAGAGTTTCAGGGAGAGCATAAGGGAAGAATTGACAGGAATGGGGGAAAGAAATACGGTAGAAGAAGAATGGGTCGCTCTGAGGGATGAAGTAGTGAAGGCAGCAGACGATCAAGTAGGTAAAAAGACGAGGGCTAATAGAAATCCTTGGGTAACAGAAGAAATATTGAATTTAATTGATGAAAGGAGAAAATATAAAAATGCAGTAAATGAAGCAGGCAAAAAGGAATACAAACGTCTCAAAAATGAGATTGACAGTAAGTGCAAAATGGCTAAGCAGGGATGGCTAGAGGACAAATGTTAGGATGTAGAGGCTTGTCTCACTAGGGGTAAGATAGATACTGCCTACAGGAAAATTAAAGAGACCTTTGGAGAAAGGAGAACCACTTATATTAACATCAATAGCTCAGATGGAAACCCAGTTCTAAGCAAAGAAGGGAAAGCAGAAAGGTGGAAGGGTTTATACAAGGGCGATGTACTTGAGGACAATATTATGGAAATGGAAGAGGATGTAGATGAAGACGAAATGGGAGATAAGATACTGCGTGAAGAGTTTGACAGAGCACTGAAAGACCTGAGTCGAAACAAGGAACCGGGAGTAGACAACATTCCATTAGAACTACTGATGGCCTTGGGAGAGCCAATCATGACAAAACTCTACCATCTGGTGAGCAAGATGTATGAGACAGGCGACATACCCTCAGACTTCAAGAAGAATATAATAATTCCAATCCCAAAGAAAGCAGGTGTTGACAGATGTGAAAATTACCGAACTATCAGTTTAATAAGTCACAGCTGCAAAATACTAACGCGAATTCTTTACAGACGAATGGAAAAACTGGTAGAAGGGGACCTCGGGGAAGATCAGTTTGGATTCCGTGGAAATGTTGGAACACGTGAGGCAATACTAACCTTACGACTTATCTTAGAAGAAAGATTAAGAAAAGGCAAACCTACGTTTCTAGCATTTGTAGACTTAGAGAAAGCTTTTGACAATGTTAACTGGAATACTCTCTTTCAAATTCTGAAGGTGGCAGGGGTAAAATACAGGGAGCGAAAGGCTATTTACAATTTGTACAGAAACCAGATGGCAGTTATAAGAGTCGAGGGTCATGAAAGGGAAGCAGTGGTTGGGAAAGGAGTGAGACAGGGTTGTAGCCTCTCCCCGATGTTATTCAATCTGTATATTGAGCAAGCAGTAAAGGAAACAAAAGACAAATTCGGAGTAGGTATTAAAATTCATGGAGAAGAAGTAAAAAGTTTGAGGTTCGCCGATGACATTGTAATTCTGTCAGAGACAGCAAAGGACCTGGAAGAGCAGTTGAACGGAATGGACAGTGTCTTGAAAGGTGGATATAAGATGAACATCAACAAAAGCAAAACGAGGATAATGGAATGTAGTCAAATTACATCGGGTGATGCTGAGGGGATTAGATTAGGAAATGAGACACTTAAAGTAGTAAAGGAGTTTTGCTATTTAGGGTGTAAAATAACTGATGATGGTCGAAGTAGAGAGGATATAAAATGTAGACTGGCAATGGCAAGGGAATCGTTTCTGAAGAAGAGAAATTTGTTAACGTCGAGTATAGATTTAAGTGTCAGGAAGTCGTTTCTGAAAGTATTTGTATGGAGTGTAGCCATGTATGGAAGTGAAACATGGACGATAACTAGTTTGGACAAGAAGAGATTAGAAGCTTTCGAAATGTGGTGCTACAGAAGAATGCTGAAGATAAGGTGGGTAGATAACGTAACTAATGAGGAGGTATTGAATAGGATTGGGGAGAAGAGAAGTTTGTGGCACAACTTGACTAGAAGAACGGATCGGTTGGTAGGACATGTTTTGAGGCATCAAGGGATCACAAATTTAGCATTGGAGGGCAGCGTGGAGGGTAAAAATCGTAGAGGGAGACCAAGAGATGAATACACTAAGCAGATTCAGAAGGATGTAGGTTGCAATAGGTACTGGGAGATGAAGAAGCTTGCACAGGATAGAGTAGCATGGAGAGCTGCATCAAACCAGTCTCAGGACTGAAGACCACAACAACAACAACAAACGGAGGCATATAGACTGTCGTTTTTCTCTCGCTCTATTTGTGAGTGGAACACGTAAGGAAATGGCTAGTAATGGTAAAGGGTATCCTCCGCCAAGCACTGTACGGTACTTTGCGGAGTATCTATGTAGATGTAGATGCAGAAGGGCGGATGTGGGCCAGATTTCTGAGGAGGTTGGCTTGGTGAACTCCAGGGTCGATATAGTAGAAAGAGATTTCGGGAGTAGGTCGGGAAAGATAAAGGATGAGCTGCGCGGCGGTGTTAAGAGTTGTGTACTGAGGCAAAATGCGCTTGAGGAACTGACCACTAAGACTGCTAACATTTTGTCTGGCAGAGCGGTAGAGTGTGAGAAAGAGGTGCTTAAGAATAGAGAACATCGTGAATCTGTATTAATTAAAGAAGCTATGCAGCATTTTAAAAACAAGAGGGGTGATACAAATTCCTTATCAGCGACTCAGGCTGCTACTGTGATAGGTGTTTCATGGGTTAATTCAGGAACTACAAAGTGTTTTGCAAATGATGGTAAGTTCCATGCAGTTGATTTTCTTCCAACAGGTAGAGATAGATTTGTGCGAGGTATGTCGGAAGAGGCAAAAATTAAATTCGCTAAAAGATTTCTTGAGGGCAAATTTAACGAGTGCTTCATTTATCACCTATGAAGTGTCTGAGAGTTGTTTCTTGAACAGATTCTGGAATGAAGCGAAACAAATACGATTTCAGAATGAGTTCCTAACCGGAACAAATTTCAAACACGGTAGTGAATCGCTGCGGGACTTCTGTGTGTGTGAACTGGCTACGTTGAGCCATATAAATCGTCCACTTGGAGTGTTAACGGAGATTATGACGCTCAAGAGACTACTACAGGATGTTTTATGATGATATCTTGTCCTCAACCAGACACATTCTATTCACGAGTTTTTAGATTTCACTGAGAAACGTGACTAGGCGTTGAAATTCAAGCCACGTAATAGGAACAGTAGGCATGGAAAAGGGTACCAATATGGGAACAACAGTAATATCCACAATAATTATAATCATAACAGAAATAATTATCAACGCAATAATAATTTTCAAGGAGGAAATGGGAACTGGAACTTTCGTAACAGAAATCAAAACCGGAAATGAAGATCTTAGAAGCAGGTGCCTCATGAAATACAACACCAGAGTAAGAGATCGGGACTCTAGAGATCGCCGCATCTCAGGTACGGAGGAAATGAAAGAAACTGGCTTTGCAAAGGACACGTTATTTTAAAAATACTGTATGTGTCGAAAATTCGGCAAAAAGTCACAAATGTTGACGATAGAGGCTATAAGACATAAAAATAAAATTGGGGAATAACTTTAAGCAGTGCAGCCACGAAGAGAGTACAAGAAATATTGTAGAATGTGTCGAGAGATTCCATAATAATATTATGGGGCTGGAGAATTTATTTGAAGAAAGGGAAGTGTATGATGGAATGAATGTATGTTTGTTGAAAGAGAGGCAGAAGTGGACCTGAATTTGTTAGAGGTGGAATGTATCACGAATTATAATGAGACACTAGTCACTACACTCATGCTCATAAATTAAGGATAATCCTGATACATGGTGAAACAATGCTCTGGTGGGCGGTTTGCGGGTTTAAATAACCTCAGGGTATGACCATGCGGCGCATTCGACCTGCGGTCGCCGCACGGTGGCGCTGGCAGCATTCTACATACTCAGAGGTGTGTTGGTGCAAGTCAGAGTACGGTGCAGCGAATAAGTGTGCAGACGTTTTCAGACGTGCTAATGGTGACTGTGTGTTGAAAATGGCTCAAAGAACACGTATTGATGTCGTTATGAGGGGTAGAATACTAGGGCGACTGGAGGCTGGTCTATCATAGCAGGTCATAGCACGGGCCCTTTGTGTGCCACAAAGTGTGATCTCAAGATTATGGCAACGATTCCAGCAGACAGGAAACGTGTCCAGGCGCTACAGTACAGGACGTCCACAGTGTACAACAGCACAAAAAGACCGATATCTCACCATCAGTGCCCACAGATGACCACGGAGTACTGCAGGGAGCCTTGCTCGGGACCTTACCGCAGCCATTGGAACAGTTGTCTCCAGACAAACAGTCTACAGACGACTAAACAGACATGGTTTGTTCGCCCGGAGACCCTTAATGTGCATTCCACTGACCACTGGTCACAGGAGAGCCCGTAAAGCCTGGTGTCAAGATCACAGTACATGGTCGTTGGAACAGTGGTCCCAGGTTATGTTCACGGACGAGTCCAGGTATTGTCTGAATAGTGATTCTCGCCGGGTTTTCATCTGGCGTGAACCAGGAACCAGATACACACTCCTTAATGTCCTTGAAAGGGACTTGTATGGGGGTTGTGGTTTGATGGTGTGGGGTGAGGTTGTGATTGGTGCACGTACACCCATGCATGGCTTTGACAGAGGAACTGCAACAGGTCAGGTGTATCGCGACGTCATTTTGTACCAGTATGTCCGCCTTGTCAGGGTTGCAGTGGGTCCCACCTTCCTCCTGATGGATGATAACGCACGGCCCCACTGAGCTGTCATCATGGAAGAGTACCTTGAAAGAGAATATACCAGGCGAATGGATTGGCCTGCCTGTTCTCCAGACCTAAACCCCATCAAGCACGTTTGGAATGCTCTCGGTCGACGTATCGCTGCACGTCTTCAAATCCCTATGACACTTCAGGAGCTCCGACAAGCACTGGTGCAAGATTGGAAGGCTATATCCCAGTAGCTACTTGACCACCAGATCCAGAGTATGCCAACCCGTTGTGCGGCCTGTATACGTGTGCATGGTGATCATATCGCATATTGATGTCGGGGTACATGTCCAGGAAACAGTGGCGTTTTGTAGCACATGTGTTTCGGGAAGGTTTTCTCAACTTATCACTAATCCCGTGGACTTACAGATATGCGTTGTGTGTGTTCCCTATGTGCCTATGCTATTAGCGCCAGTTTTGTGTAGTGCCAGGTTGTGTTGTACCACATTCTGCAACTATCCATAATTTATGTGCATGAGTGTATAATGACAGTAATGTAGGCGAAGGTAATGAAGAGGATTTTTTACCGAAGTATTTAGGTGAAGCTACACTATGTGATCAAATGTATCCGGACACTAGGCTGAAAATCACTTACAAGTTCGTGGCACGCTCCATAGGTAATGCTGGAATTCAATATAGTGTTGGCCCACCCTTAGCCTTGAAGACAGCTTCCACTCTCGCAGGCATATGTTCAATCAGGTGTTGGAAGGTTCCTTGCGGAATGGCAGCCCCTTCTTTACGGAGTGCTGCAATGAGGAGAGGTATCGATGTCGCACGGTGAGGCCTGGCACCAAGTCGGCGCTCCAAAACATCACAAAGGCCTTCTACAGGATTCAGGTCAAGACTCTGTGCAGGCCAGTCCATTACAGGGATGTTATTGTCGTGTAACCACTACGCCACAGGTCGTGCATTAAGAACAGCTGCTCGATTGTGTTGAAAGATGCAATCACCACCGCTGATATACTTCACATATTTTTTTGCAATCAACGTCCCCAATTGCTCTTCAATAGTGGGGAGCAAGAAGGTGATTAAAACATCAAGGTACGGCAGTGATGTGATATTGCCACCCAAAACAACAAGGGGTCAAGCCCCCTCCATGAAAAACACGACCACCGCCCCCCAATTTTACTGTTGGCACTACACGCTGGCGGATGACGTTCACCGGGTATTCGCCATACCCACATCCTGCCATCGTATCGCCACATTGTGTACCGTGATTCGTCTCTCCACGCAACGTTTTTCCACTTTTCAATCGTCCAATGTTTACGCTCCTTACACCAAGCGAGGCATCGTTTGGCATTTACCGGCGTGATGTGTGCTTATGAGCAGCCACTCGACGATGAAATCCAAGATTTCTCAACTCCCGTCTAACTGTTAAAGTACTTGCAGTGGATCCTGATGCTGTTTGGAATTCCTGTGTAATGGTCTGGATAGATGTCTGCCTATTACACATTACCACCCTCTTCAACTGTCGGCGGTCTCTATCGGTCAACAGACGAGGTCGACCTGTACACTTCGGTGCTGTACGTGTCCCTTCACGTTTGCACTTCACTATCACATCGGAAACAGGGGACCTATGGATGTTTAGGAGTGTGGAAATCTCGCATACAGACGTATGACATATGTGACACCCAATCACCTGACCACGTTCGAAGTCCGTGAGTTCCACGGAGCGCCCCATTCTGCTCTTTCACGATGACTAAAGACTTCTAAGGTCAATGACATGCAGTACCTGGCAGTAGGTGGCAGCACAATGCACCTAATGTGAGAAACGTATGTACACTCCTGGAAATTGAAATAAGAACACCGTGAATTCATTGTCCCAGGAAGGGGAAACTTTATTGACACATTCCTGGGGTCAGATACATCACATGATCACACTGACAGAACCACAGGCACATAGACACAGGCAACAGAGCATGCACAATGTCGGCACTAGTACAGTGTATATCCACCTTTCGCAGCATGCAGGCTGCTATTCTCCCATGGAGACGATCGTAGAGATGCTGGATGTAGTCCTGTGGAACGGCTTGCCATGCCATTTCCACCTGGAGCCTCAGTTGGACCAGCGTTCGTGCTGGACGTGCAGACCGCGTGAGACGACGCTTCATCCAGTCCCAAACATGCTCAATGGGGGACAGATCCGGAGATCTTGCTGGCCAGGGTAGTTGACTTACACCTTCTAGAGCACGTTGGGTGGCACGGGATACATGCGGACGTGCATTGTCCTGTTGGAACAGCAAGTTCCCTTGCCGGTCTAGGAATGGTAGAACGATGGGTTCGATGACGGTTTGGATGTACCGTGCACTATTCAGTGTCCCCTCGACGATCACCAGTGGTGTACGGCCAGTGTAGGAGATCGCTCCCCACACCATGATGCCGGGTGTTGGCCCTGTGTGCCTCGGTCGTATGCAGTCCTGATTGTGGCGCTCACCTGCACGACGCCAAACACGCATACGACCATCATTGGCACCAAGGCAGAAGCGACTCTCATCGCTGAAGACGACACGTCTCCATTCGTCCCTCCATTCACGCCTGTCGCAACACCACTGGAGGCGGGCTGCACGATGTTGGGGCGTGAGCGGAAGACGGCCTAACGGTGTGCGGGACCGTAGCCCAGCTTCATGGAGACGGTTGCGAATGGTCCTCGCCGATACCCCAGGAGCAACAGTGTCCCTAATTTGCTGGGAAGTGGCGGTGCGGTCCCCTACGGCACTGCGTAGGATCCTACGGTCTTGGCGTGCATCCGTGCGTCGCTGCGGTCCGGTCCCAGGTCGACGGGCACGTGCACCTTCCGCCGACCACTGGCGACAACATCGATGTACTGTGGAGACCTCACGCCCCACGTGTTGAGCAATTCGGCGGTACGTCCACCCGGCCTCCCGCATGCCCACTATACGCCCTCGCTCAAAGTCCGTCAACTGCACATACGGTTCACGTCCACGCTGTCGCGGCATGCTACCAGTGTTAAAGACTGCGATGGAGCTCCGTATGCCACGGCAAACTGGCTGACACTGACGGCGGCGGTGCACAAATGCTGCGCAGCTAGCGCCATTCGACGGCCAACACCGCGGTTCCTGGTGTGTCCGCTGTGCCGTGCGTGTGATCATTGCTTGTACAGCCCTCTCGCAGTGTCCGGAGCAAGTATGGTGGGTCTGACACACCGGTGTCAATGTGTTCTTTTTTCCATTTCCAGGAGTGTATTTGCGGGTGTCCGGATACTTTTGATCACATAGCGTGTCTGTGAAGGGGCGAAGCAGTAGTCTCTCGGCAGGAGGTGAATTTTGTGCTGTATCTACGGAAGCATGTTAACGTAATTGTGAAGGCTGCGTAGCAATTAGTCTCGTCAACTCGTGATGAATTTTATTATGTATCGTTGGACGTGGGTTATTTGTAGTTAAGGAGAGGTAAAGGTGATATTTTAGGTGCTGATGTTACGAAGGCTGAAGGTACTGATTGAAGGCATGGAAAAGGGTACCAATATGGGAACAACAGTAATATCCACAATAATTATAATCATAACAGAAATAATTATCAACGCAATAATAATTTACAAGGAGGAAATGGGAACTGGAACTTTCGTAACAGAAATCAAAACCGGAAATGAAGATCTTAGAAGCAGGTGCCTCATGAAATGCAACACCAGAGTAAGAGATCGGGACTCTAGAGATCGCCGCAACTCAGGTACGGAGGAAATGAAAGAAACTGGCTTTGCAAAGGACACGTTATTTTAAAAATACTGTATGTGTCGAAAATTCGGCAAAAAGTCACAAATGTTGACGATAGAGGCTATAAGACATAAAAATAAAATTGGGGAATAACTTTAAGCAGTGCAGCCACGAAGAGAGTACAAGAAATATTGTAGAATGTGTCGAGAGATTCCATAATAATATTATGGGGCTGGAGAATTTATTTGAAGAAAGGGAAGTGTATGATGGAATGAATGTATGTTTGTTGAAAGAGAGGCAGAAGTGGACCTGAATTTGTTAGAGGTGGAATGTATCACGAATTATAATGAGACACTAGTCACTACACTCATGCTCATAAATTAAGGATAATCCTGATACATGGTGAAACAATGCTCTGGTGGGCGGTTTGCGGGTTTAAATAACCTCAGGGTATGACCATGCGGCGCATTCGACCTGCGGTCGCCGCACGGTGGCGCTGGCAGCATTCTACATACTCAGAGGTGTGTTGGTGCAAGTCAGAGTACGGTGCAGCGAATAAGTGTGCAGACGTTTTCAGACGTGCTAATGGTGACTGTGTGTTGAAAATGGCTCAAAGAACACGTATTGATGTCGTTATGAGGGGTAGAATACTAGGGCGACTGGAGGCTGGTCTATCACAGCAGGTCATAGCACGGGCCCTTTGTGTGCCACAAAGTGTGATCTCAAGATTATGGCAACGATTCCAGCAGACAGGAAACGTGTCCAGGCGCTACAGTACAGGACGTCCACAGTGTACAACAGCACAAAAAGACCGATATCTCACCATCAGTGCCCACAGATGACCACGGAGTACTGCAGGGAGCCTTGCTCGGGACCTTACCGCAGCCATTGGAACAGTTGTCTCCAGACAAACAGTCTACAGACGACTAAACAGACATGGTTTGTTCGCCCGGAGACCCTTAATGTGCATTCCACTGACCACTGGTCACAGGAGAGCCCGTAAAGCCTGGTGTCAAGATCACAGTACATGGTCGTTGGAACAGTGGTCCCAGGTTATGTTCACGGACGAGTCCAGGTATTGTCTGAATAGTGATTCTCGCCGGGTTTTCATCTGGCGTGAACCAGGAACCAGATACACACTCCTTAATGTCCTTGAAAGGGACTTGTATGGGGGTTGTGGTTTGATGGTGTGGGGTGAGGTTGTGATTGGTGCACGTACACCCATGCATGGCTTTGACAGAGGAACTGCAACAGGTCAGGTGTATCGCGACGTCATTTTGTACCAGTATGTCCGCCTTGTCAGGGTTGCAGTGGGTCCCACCTTCCTCCTGATGGATGATAACGCACGGCCCCACTGAGCTGTCATCATGGAAGAGTACCTTGAAAGAGAATATACCAGGCGAATGGATTGGCCTGCCTGTTCTCCAGACCTAAACCCCATCAAGCACGTTTGGAATGCTCTCGGTCGACGTATCGCTGCACGTCTTCAAATCCCTATGACACTTCAGGAGCTCCGACAAGCACTGGTGCAAGATTGGAAGGCTATATCCCAGTAGCTACTTGACCACCAGATCCAGAGTATGCCAACCCGTTGTGCGGCCTGTATACGTGTGCATGGTGATCATATCGCATATTGATGTCGGGGTACATGTCCAGGAAACAGTGGCGTTTTGTAGCACATGTGTTTCGGGAAGGTTTTCTCAACTTATCACTAATCCCGTGGACTTACAGATATGCGTTGTGTGTGTTCCCTATGTGCCTATGCTATTAGCGCCAGTTTTGTGTAGTGCCAGGTTGTGTTGTACCACATTCTGCAACTATCCATAATTTATGTGCATGAGTGTATAATGACAGTAATGTAGGTGAAGGTAATGAAGAGGATTTTTTACCGAAGTATTTAGGTGAAGCTACACTATGTGATCAAATGTATCCGGACACTAGGCTGAAAATCACTTACAAGTTCGTGGCACGCTCCATAGGTAATGCTGGAATTCAATATAGTGTTGGCCCACCCTTAGCCTTGAAGACAGCTTCCACTCTCGCAGGCATATGTTCAATCAGGTGTTGGAAGGTTCCTTGCGGAATGGCAGCCCCTTCTTTACGGAGTGCTGCAATGAGGAGAGGTATCGATGTCGCACGGTGAGGCCTGGCACCAAGTCGGCGCTCCAAAACATCACAAAGGCCTTCTACAGGATTCAGGTCAAGACTCTGTGCAGGCCAGTCCATTACAGGGATGTTATTGTCGTGTAACCACTACGCCACAGGTCGTGCATTAAGAACAGCTGCTCGATTGTGTTGAAAGATGCAATCACCACCGCTGATATACTTCACATATTTTTTTGCAATCAACGTCCCCAATTGCTCTTCAATAGTGGGGAGCAAGAAGGTGATTAAAACATCAAGGTACGGCAGTGATGTGATATTGCCACCCAAAACAACAAGGGGTCAAGCCCCCTCCATGAAAAACACGACCACCGCCCCCCAATTTTACTGTTGGCACTACACGCTGGCGGATGACGTTCACCGGGTATTCGCCATACCCACATCCTGCCATCGTATCGCCACATTGTGTACCGTGATTCGTCTCTCCACGCAACGTTTTTCCACTTTTCAATCGTCCAATGTTTACGCTCCTTACACCAAGCGAGGCATCGTTTGGCATTTACCGGCGTGATGTGTGCTTATGAGCAGCCACTCGACGATGAAATCCAAGATTTCTCAACTCCCGTCTAACTGTCAAAGTACTTGCAGTGGATCCTGATGCTGTTTGGAATTCCTGTGTAATGGTCTGGATAGATGTCTGCCTATTACACATTACCACCCTCTTCAACTGTCGGCGGTCTCTATCGGTCAACAGACGAGGTCGGCCTGTACACTTCGGTGCTGTACGTGTCCCTTCACGTTTGCACTTCACTATCACATCGGAAACAGGGGACCTATGGATGTTTAGGAGTGTGGAAATCTCGCATACAGACGTATGACATATGTGACACCCAATCACCTGACCACGTTCGAAGTCCGTGAGTTCCACGGAGCGCCCCATTCTGCTCTTTCACGATGACTAAAGACTTCTAAGGTCAATGACATGCAGTACCTGGCAGTAGGTGGCAGCACAATGCACCTAATGTGAGAAACGTATGTACACTCCTGGAAATTGAAATAAGAACACCGTGAATTCATTGTCCCAGGAAGGGGAAACTTTATTGACACATTCCTGGGGTCAGATACATCACATGATCACACTGACAGAACCACAGGCACATAGACACAGGCAACAGAGCATGCACAATGTCGGCACTAGTACAGTGTATATCCACCTTTCGCAGCAATGCAGGCTGCTATTCTCCCATGGAGACGATCGTAGAGATGCTGGATGTAGTCCTGTGGAACGGCTTGCCATGCCATTTCCACCTGGAGCCTCAGCTGGACCAGCGTTCGTGCTGGACGTGCAGACCGCGTGAGACGACGCTTCATCCAGTCCCAAACATGCTCAATGGGGGACAGATCCGGAGATCTTGCTGGCCAGGGTAGTTGACTTACACCTTCTAGAGCACGTTGGGTGGCACGGGATACATGCGGACGTGCATTGTCCTGTTGGAACAGCAAGTTCCCTTGCCGGTCTAGGAATGGTAGAACGATGGGTTCGATGACGGTTTGGATGTACCGTGCACTATTCAGTGTCCCCTCGACGATCACCAGTGGTGTACGGCCAGTGTAGGAGATCACTCCCCACACCATGATGCCGGGTGTTGGCCCTGTGTGCCTCGGTCGTATGCAGTCCTGATTGTGGCGCTCACCTGCACGACGCCAAACACGCATACGACCATCATTGGCACCAAGGCAGAAGCGACTCTCATCGCTGAAGACGACACGTCTCCATTCGTCCCTCCATTCACGCCTGTCGCAACACCACTGGAGGCGGGCTGCACGATGTTGGGGCGTGAGCGGAAGACGGCCTAACGGTGTGCGGGACCGTAGCCCAGCTTCATGGAGACGGTTGCGAATGGTCCTCGCCGATACCCCAGGAGCAACAGTGTCCCTAATTTGCTGGGAAGTGGCGGTGCGGTCCCCTACGGCACTGCGTAGGATCCTACGGTCTTGGCGTGCATCCGTGCGTCGCTGCGGTCCGGTCCCAGGTCGACGGGCACGTGCACCTTCCGCCGACCACTGGCGACAACATCGATGTACTGTGGAGACCTCACGCCCCACGTGTTGAGCAATTCGGCGGTACGTCCACCCGGCCTCCCGCATGCCCACTATACGCCCTCGCTCAAAGTCCGTCAACTGCACATACGGTTCACGTCCACGCTGTCGCGGCATGCTACCAGTGTTAAAGACTGCGATGGAGCTCCGTATGCCACGGCAAACTGGCTGACACTGACGGCGGCGGTGCACAAATGCTGCGCAGCTAGCGCCATTCGACGGCCAACACCGCGGTTCCTGGAGTGTCCGCTGTGCCGTGCGTGTGATCATTGCTTGTACAGCCCTCTCGCAGTGTCCGGAGCAAGTATGGTGGGTCTGACACACCGGTGTCAATGTGTTCTTTTTTCCATTTCCAGGAGTGTATTTATGAAAGTGAACCGATGGCTCGTGATGAAAGCATGAATTATGTGTAGATGTGAAGGATGAGTGTGAAAATGTGTTAGAAGCTATGTTAACACATAAACTGATGGCGCTGTCTGAGAGTAGAGAAAATGTAAAAGAGACAGAGGTAGGATCAAGTCTAGCGCAATTTGAGTGTACTGTGAATTCTAATGTGGAGCGATTAAGTAACGGCAATTTGTGTAGTGTATCGGCGGAGGTTGACAGAGTTATTGCTCGTAATTTCCATAATGTATTGAAGAATGTACTGGATGTTTTAAGTAAAGAAGCTTATGAAATATGGGCAGATGTTAATGGAGTTTATGGTGACAAAGTTTGTAGTGATTCGACGGAAGTAAGTGAGGTTACGTGTAAGGGAGACGGGGTTGTGTGGTTAACTGTGACATTACGGGAGCTATTCATATCGTTACTTCGGAGGGAGGGAAGGGCGATTTGGATCCTACACATTATGTAGAGGTAGAACGGGAAAACATGGAAGTGGATAGTGGGGAAAGTATTTGTTTGAAAATAATGTTGGTATTGAATGGCACGGCAAGAAAGTGACAAGTTCGTAAATGTTTGGAAATGGTAAGGGAAAAATTATAAATCGTTACTATCTTACTAGTGGGCATAGGAGAAGTATAAAATAGCAAGAGGGAGAACTACAGCAGTTAATATTTCACAGTGAAAAAACATTTTCACAACGAACCTCTGAATCAACAGATTTTAAATGCATCATGCGATTTCAACATACCGTATCTCAGATGATAGCATTGCAGTATAGCTACCATTTATGAAAGCTACGTACCTGCATCTTTTTTATTTCTTGATTTATTACGTCTTCTGTATCTTTTCATTCTGTTAGTGTCAGAAGATCATATACTCCGCAATTACACAGCAAACGAATACACCATGAATACCCGTATTTTGTCATACTTGTGCTTTTATTTAATGAACGGTATATTATTTTGTCAGAAACTTTATTTAAATGTTGATTGCAAGTGCTATTAAAAATGTGATAATTTACAGGTGGTCAATCACACGTGTTAACTGACATCACAATTGAAATGAGAGCGAAAAGGAGCTTTTGTCAAGAAGGCATAAATAGTTGTTTACCAAATTTTAAGATAATTCATTATCATTTAATATGTTAACACATGCACAAGAATGCTACTTATTTATTTATGAACAACTATTACTTATATATAATGTAAATTATCTGAGTGTAACCGAGTGTTTGACGTTTCATCATTTAAATATTGTTGCAACATGTTAGTTTAGTTGGGAAGTGATCGAGTAGAGTCAACTGATGTCTTTAGAACGATGTAGTTTTCATGGGATGGCCTTTAGCCAATGGAAAGGAAGATAAGAGCAGGAGACTACAGGAGTCAAGTGGAGACTGGGACTGTTTCGAGTGAAGAGCTCAAGGAAGCGATCCTGGACACTTTAAGTCGAGTTCTGGAAGGAGACGGACCTGCCTACGGCAATATGTGCGATTCAGTTGCGTAGATGATTGACTCAGGGCAGTGAACGTCCGCTATAAACCTTCATCTTTTGAAGAGACTTTATATTTCGAGCGGTCTGAATGTGTTCCTGAGTAGGACTCTAATTTTTTCCGTTCGTATTTCGCAACTAAGGATAGACAGAGTACGACTTACTATTTCTTGTATCACAAGTGTTAATTTGTGAATCATCATATTGAACTCAGAACTGTTTTGAGCTGGTGAATATTTCGTGTATTGTGAGTACGAAATGGACTTAGTTTTCGCGTTTCTTCTATGACTATTTAGTTTGGAGTTTTTGCTATCGTTATCATAACATTATCAGCGTAACTTTACTGTAGTTTATAAGGGAATTTTCTGTATGTCTTTTAACGTATATAGTAGGACCACTTCCCATTTATTTGAGATGTCTTCTCTTGAATAAACGTTAGTCACATAATTCTCTGTCGCCTACATCAGTTACCGATGTTAGAATATAACCCTTGTTACTAAATTAATCATTTAACTTTTATTTTGTATTTCTGTGTATTTTATTAACTCGCAGTTCTACCCAGTACATAGTTTGACTGCATGATCAGAGCTACAGATTATTATCTATGGGGAATGAAAGCGCACGTGTGCAGCTCTACCATATCATTATATCGATCTATTCTTTTTAAACAGAGCCGTTCATTGCCGTACCTAAAGCAGGAGTAACTACAGGTAAAGACGCAACAGGTTTGCTCGTAAGGGGTGCTGTTTGGAATAGCAACTATACTCTGCAGTGACCGTTAGGTACCGTCGCATCTTCCTATCTGTCCATCCCCTCCTCCCTCCTCTCTATGTCCATCTCCTCCGTTCCCTCTCTATATTTCCTTCGTTTCATCCCCCTTTCTCTATCCACCTAATTCTCTCCCCCCTTCTCGGTCCATCACACCGATATCAGCACTATCCCAACACCAAAGGGAGTTTGGTGGTTTTTACGCCCACAGTATTTCCTTGCGGATAGTAACATTTGTACCACGTATGGTTGAAATCGATCCAGTACTTTAGAAGGAGATTATATATATATATATATATATATATATATATATATATATATATATATATATATATTATTAACTCGCAGTTCTACCCAGTACATAGTTTGACTGCATGATCAGAGCTACAGATTATTATCTATGGGGAATGAAAGCGCACGTGTGCAGCTCTACCATATCATTATATCGATCTATTCTTTTTAAACAGAGCCGTTCATTGCCGTACCTAAAAATATAAAATATATATTGTAAGTAGGCTGTTTAGGTTTTCTTATTGATAACGCCACGTAGCGCTCTGTATGAAAATCACTGGCTGTGCTGTGTGCAGTCTGTGGCTAGTTTGCATTGTTGTCTGCCATTGTTGTGTTGGGCAGCAGGATGTTAACAGCGCGTAGCGTTGCGCAGTTGGAGGTGAGCCGCCAGCAGTGGTGGATGTGGGTAAGTGAGATGGCGGATTTTTGAGAATGGATAATCTGGAGGTGTGTCCATCAGAAACAGTACATTTGTAAGAATGGATGTCATGAACTGCTCTATATATTATGACTATTAAGGTAAATACATTGTTTGTTCTCTATTGAAATCTTTCATTTGCTAACTATGCCTATCAGTAGTTAGTGCCTTCTGTAGTTTGAATCTTTTATTTAGCTGGCAGTAGTGGCGCTCGCTGTATTGCAGTAGTTCGAGTAACGAAGATTTTTGTGAGGTAAGTGATTTGTGAAAGGTATAGGTTAATGTTAGTCAGGGCCATTCTTTTGTAGGGATTATTGAAAGTCAGATCGCGTTGCGCCAAAAAAATATTGTGTCTCAGTTTAAGCACAGTTCAAAAATGGGTCAAATGGCTCTGAGCACTATGGGACTCAACTGCTGTGGTTATCAGTCCCCTAGAACTTAGAACTACTTAAACCTAACTAACCTAAGGACATCACACACATCCATGCCCGAGGCAGGATTCGAACCTGCGACCGTAGCAGTCCCACGGTTCCGGGCTGCGCGCCTAGAACCGCGAGACCACCGCGGCCGGCTTAAGCACAGTCATGTATAATTTTTCTAAGGGGACGTTTCAATATATATATATATATATATATATATATATATATATATATATATATATATATAACCTTTGTGCTACTTTCACTTGATGCCTTTTCTGTTGTTATCGATATCCTGATATTCTCGTACGTTTGTACTACATGAGCTGTGTCGGCTACAGGACTACACCCAAGTATGTTCCTAATAAGTGGGTTACGGACGGAAAAGACCCGCCGTGGCTTAACAACGAAATTTGGAAAATGCTGAGAGAGCAAAGGCTGTTGCACTCTCAGATAGAAAGAGAAAACGCAAATAAAAACAGGAAAAGGTTAGTAAAGATTCGTTCGAACCATATAACTACCACCGTCATACCTTAGCAAAGGATCTTTCCGCGAAATTCTGCTACTATGAAAATACCTGTAGCTTCAATTCTGTCACTCTTTGACCAGTCTTGTATGGCAATTGAAGATACCAAGACGAAAGCCGAAGTTTTAAATTTCGCATTTAATAAATTTTTCACGCAGAAGACTAGTACAAACATACCGTCATTTGACCATCGCACAGATTCTCTTACGGACGACGCAGTAACAAGCATTCCTGGAACAGAGAAACAATTGAAAGAGTTGAAAACAAATAAGTCGCCAGGTCCGGATGGAATCCCAATTCTGTTTTACAAAGGGTACTCTACCGGAATGCCCCCTTACTTACCCCGCATTTATCGCGATGCTGTCGCCCAGCGCAAAGCCCAATCTCTAAAAAAAAAGCGCAGGGTTATTCCTGTATATAAGAAGATTAAAAGAACGCACCCGCATAATTACAGACGAATATCCTTAACATCTGTTTGCTGCAGAGTTCTCGGCCATACTTTAAGTTAGAATACCATAAATATTCTGGAGACCGAAAAGCTTATGTGCGCCAATCAGCACGGTTTTAGAAAGCATCTCTCGTGCGAAACTCAGCTTCCCTTTTCTCGCATGCTGCACTGCGAACTATGGATGAAGGGCAACAGGCATATTCCATATCTATAGATTTCTAAAAAGCATTTGACTTGGCGCCGCACTGTAGACTTCTAAAGAAGGTACAAGCATATGGAAAAGTTTCTCAGATTGTGAGTGGCTCGATGACAGAATCCAGTATGTCGTCCTCGACGTCGAGAGTTCATCAAAGGCAACGGAATGTTCGGAGTGGCCTGCGGAAGTGTGATAGGACAGCTAATATTTTCTATGTACATAAATGGTCTGGCGGACAGTGTGGGCAGCAATCAGCGATTGTTTGCTGTTGATGCTGTGGTGTACGGGAAGGTGTCGAAGTTGAGTGACTGTAGGAGCATACAACACGACTTAGACAAAATTTCTAGTTAGTGTGGAGGATGGCAGCTATCTCTAAATGTAGAAAAATGTTTCTTAATGCTGCTGAGTAGAAAAACAAAACCCGTAATGTTCGGATGCAGCATTACCAGCATCCAGTTTGACACAGTCACGTCGTTGAAATATCTCGGCGTAACGTTGCGAAGCTGTATGAAATGGAAGGAACATGTGAGGACTGTGGTAGAGATGGCGAATAGTCGACTTCGGTTTATTGAGAGAATTTTAGGAAACTGCGATTCATCTGTAAAGAAGACCGTATATAGGACACTAGTGCGAGAATTCTTGAATACTGTTCGAGTGTTTGGGATCCGTACCAGGTCGGGTTAAAGAAAGACATTGAAACAATTCATTTGCGGGCTGCTAGATTTGCTACTGGTAGAGTCGAGCAGTAGGCAAGTATTACCGAGTTCCTTCCGCGTCTCAAACGGGGATCTCTGGAGGGAAGGAGACGTTCTTTTCGAGGAACGCTATTGAGAAAAATTTAGAAGATGAATGCAAAACGATTGAACTGCCACCATCACACATTTCGTTTAAGGACCTCGAAGATAAGGTGCGAGAAATTAGGGTTCATAGGGGGGCATATAGACAGTCATTCTCACCTCGCTCTATTTGCACGTGAAACAGGAAAGGAAATGACTAGTACTGGTGCAGTACCATCAGTCACTCGCAGTACGGTAGCTTGTGGAGTATATATGTAGATGTACGTATGTTGCCATTATGCAACAACACACTTTTGGGGGTCCCTAGAGGAAGAATTGGATGACAACTTCCATTGAACAGAATAATGTTCAGTTCCATAGAAACATTCACCAGTCACAGAGTTAAGCAGATCGCATTTCGAAGAAAACGTGCCAGGATGTACTAAGAGTCGATGTGTTAATTAAGAAAGAGCAGCAGCAATATTTCTGCTTATTTCGACTAAAATTAACATAGCAAACTGTCAGGAAATTTCTACTTCAACTCCTGTTTTTAATCGACCATTAAATGCTTAACATATCAACCATGGATAACAGTTATCTACGACACGTGATGACAAACGTCTATTTAAATTAACATTGTTACTTCTCATGTACTTAAAGGTGTCCTCAGCCCCCAATTCTTTGTAATCATTTAACGTATAAGAGTAGCTAACGAAGTTGAGGTTTCAAGTTTCTTGTTTTATATCAGGTGGTTGCTTGTAGTGGATCTTTCCAACAGAACACAGAACTCCGTTCTTGAACCCTAGACGAGGAGGCTAAGTCTACACGGAAATTATTTTTGTGTCTTTTCCTATTATTATTTTATTGATATTTCATCTGAAATTTATTTTCCTGAATGGCAACAAATGCCATTACGAGGTAAATGTACAGGTAGTGAGTATAAGAATTATTGCGTCTTGACGAGGCCTCTACAAGATACTGTGTTATCTACTTTACACAATATTCTTACTGCTTGCTTTTGTTGAACAAATTCGGTGAATAATCTAAATGAATATGCCAATAAGACAATTCCACTTCACTAAAGTGAGCGGAAATACTCAGAATAAGCTAGCAACTTAGTACGTAAGTCAGTTCAATGAAAGATAATAGAACATGCTGGCTTCTTGACTTATCTACATTTACAACTACATCTATAGCCCGCAAGTAACCTTATGGAGAATGGCGAAGGGTACTTTGTCCACCAACGTTACTTCCATTACGCTTTCCTGTTCTAGTCACAAAAAATGCGCAGGAAGAAAGAGTGTTGGTGGGTCTCTGTGCGAGCTCGAATCTCTGTAATTCACATGAAAACCTTAATAGTTACATAAAATTTCAAAAAGTTGTGTGATGGAGTTGGTAGCTGACGGCAGTGTTCCTTGAGGTTCAGAAAGTGAGCGACAGATGACAGTGTGATGCTACAACACACGAGTAGGCAGCTGTGTCCACAACAAGATGGCCACCCCACCGTCAACATGCACCAGTATTGACGAGCGATCTGTGATGGGTATTTTGATAGTGACGGTGTCAAACCAATCGAAATTCATCGCAGTACGGTGATTCGTGTTTGTCGTTGCAGGACGTATATGAGTGGTGTAGGAAGTTTAAAAGAGGTCTAACTTCTGCGGAGGATGCTCCACGAGCAGGGCATGCTCACCACGTAGGGACGGAGGGGAACATTCGGTTAGTGGAGGAGCTTGTAAAGGAGAACACAAGCGTAAGTGTGAACGAAATAGCCACAGGTTTGAAGATTAGTATAGGTGCAGCACAGAGTATTGTTGACAATCTGCTACACGTCAATAAGGTGTCTGCAGGATGATGATATTTGGTTTGTGGAGCGCTCAACTGCGCAGTCATCAAAGTCCCAATTTTTATGCAGTCCAATTTTTTCGCATTCCAATCTAGCTACTGTCACGAATGATGATGATGATGAAATGATGAGGACAACATAAACACCCAGTCCGCGGGCAGAGACAATCCCCAACCCGGCCGGAAGTCGAACCCTGGACGCCGTGATCCAGAGCCACTAGACCGCGAGCTGCGGACGTGTCTGCAGGATGTGTGACACGTCAGTTGACAGCCGAACTGAAAGACTGTCGTGTCGATGCCTGTGAAGAACTTTTGCATCATTTTCGTGTCAAAGGTGATGCATTTCTAGGAAAAACTGTTACAGGTGATGAGACTTGGGTCCACTATCACCAACCAGAAAAGAATAGGTCAAGCAAGGAATGGTGCTACAGCTCATCGTTGAAACCGTCTTCTGAAAAAGTCATACTCATTCTCTTCTGTGATGCAAAGGGAGTCTTTTTGGAGCATTACATTAAATGGGGAGGAACAGTAACCAGTATTTCTCATTCACACATGTTGAAAAATCAACTTCACTCTGCAATGAGGAGTAAACGACGATGACTTCAGGAGTATTGTCACAGCATAACAACTCCCGATCCCACACAGTCGGTAAGACAGTTGAGGCTATTCAGGAATTTAAATTTGTATGTCTGGTACATCCTGCTTATTCACCAGACTTCGCTCCTAGTGACTCTCGTCTGTTCGGTGCACCCAAAAAAGCAATGAGAGGCAGGCATTTCAGAAGTGACGAAGAGGTGAAACCGCGGTGCACGATTAGCTACACACGCTACCAAAATAATTCTTTCATCGTGATATTTATGGACTTCTGAAGTGGTGGAATACGTGCATTCAAGGTCAGGGAGATTACTTAGAAAAATCACATTTAAGTTATTTGTTCGTTGTTGGAATTAAAAATATTATAACACTTTTAAGGTTGTAATTTGAAACACCCTCGTATCTTCATGGTCTTTTCGTGATATATATGTAGCAAGAAGTAATACATTAGCCGCCTCTTCAAAGAATGTACTCCCCTGGAATTTTAACAAAAAAGCACACCGTGCTGCTGAATAACTCTCCTGTCGCCTCTCGATGAACGTCATCGTGACGCTTTCGAGCTCGCTGAACCAACCTGAGACACATGCGATGCCCTTCTTTGGCTCTTCTCTATTTACTCTATTAACGCTATGGTTCAAAATGGTTCAAATGGCTCTGAGCACTATGGGACTCAACATCTTAGGTCATAAGTCCCCTAGAACTTAGAACTACTTAAACCTAACTAACCTAAGGACATCACACACACCCATGCCCGAGGCAGGATTCGAACCTGCGACCGTAGCAGTCCCGCGGCTCCGGACTGCAGCGCCAGAACCGCTAGACCACCGCGGCCGGCTATTAACGCTATGTAGTATGATTCCCAGACTGAGGAGTTATACTCAAGTGCCGTTCAAATGAGGCTTTTGTAAGCTACCGGTTAGCTTCTGTGTGTTGTCTCCACTTTAGCTTCTTTTCCCGTTGGATTCGAAGGAATTTTGCTCATTTATTGTATGACCATTGATGCCTGCGTTTAGTATCAGTATGTTATTTTTTTCTATTTAAAATTTCATCATTTGAGTCTTTATGAGATTAGGGCGTAAGCTGTTAGCGTGAACGAGATGTAGACCTCATCGTAGAGATCGATGATCAATATGCACGGCGTGAAATATCTTAGTCTTTGAATTTATGCGGAGTTCACTAAATACAGCCACGAGGGCAAGTTACGACTGAAGTCTGTTACCTCACAGGCATTCATCTACGCCAGTATGGCACTGGTAGTACAACAGCTCACAGGTCTAAAGTTTATTTTATGACGATGTAATTAGGGCCTGGTATGGCGCGACCGGGAATGACTACTACTTTAACCCGATGCGGCTCGCAGCTCCTTTCATCTTCTTCGTGATAACGGCACAACGAGTATTTACAAAGTGTACTATCAAATGTTTCTGAAAAGGTTATGGTTATCCTTATGTAACATTTTATCACCAAAAAACGCTTTGTACCCACTGACACTTTCCTAACCACTTCGTAATCGAGCCGGATTAATGGACATCCCAGTTCTCAGCAGAAAGCTATCAGCACAGAATCTGCGCCATGAGATGTAACTTTGAAGTTTGACTGTGCTTCTTTTTCCCAGATAAAAAGCGATGACTGGTTTCATGACATGTTGTCTTATTCTTTATGTGATGCAGCAATTCTCAGGCGGGTAGTTTCCCATAGACATGTATGTGCAAATCAGGTCAGAGATCCTGATAGTACTGGCACATTGACTATATTTCAGAACATGCGTTTTCCGTGATGCCGCGGTAAAGAGTCGCCTAGAGTTGAGTTCAAGCTCTTGCTGACGACCTTGCAGTACATAAAGGGAACGAAATTGTACCCATACTCTTGGCAATAGACTCTAAAATAGTGCTTATGACGTACACTCGCCAAAAAACGAACTCATTATTGGTGGGATAAGCTGCATCAAACTAGTCTTCGGACCGAAGACCACAACAACAACAAGGCTAAGTTGTGACTGCAGGAACATATTAACGTCAGTTTTTCTAATAACTTGGAGAACTATTAAATGAAAGTATGACCCCGTAAAAAGGCTTTATAAGAGCAAAGATAAAATTCGTGTCGCTACAGGCGGATTACAAGCTTGAAAAAGATTTGTCTTGGTCGATTTTTGTTGCAAGACAAAATAAAATTACATTAATACAGAATTACACCTGAAAAAACTAGAAAATTAGACATATAATTCCAAACGAGCAAGCAAATGAGGGAACAAGTCCCGTTACTTCACTCATGAAGTGATAGCGGAACGAACGTTAGTTCTGACCGAGCAGTGGGTGAATATTTGGTTGTAAATTGTTTTAGAGAAGTCAAGAGTAAATTTATCACTACTGGCTCGAGTTCTGTTTCCTCTACGGACATCTTACTGCTTACTGAAACCCACGTTCACTATACTGAAATCTAACTATTTCTCCCAAATCTACACCCGATGCTTCGCCTGGCAATGTCCGTGCCATGGCTGAATCTGCGGTTGTGGCAGCAGACGACGTATTGCGACATCGAGGTGCGGCCGCGGCTGGTCAGCAATCATCATATGAAAGTCGCTTGCTAATGATGTCCGCCTCCAAACGCCGGTGGGGCGACCAGACGAAATCAGCAGTTCTTTACAGCGGAAACGCTAAATGACTTTAAACTTGATGAGTCCTTGCTCACTGAAAACTCTGTCCTGAAAAGAAATACCTGAAAATGAAGTGTTCGTGCTACGTCTTAACTTTTAGAAACCCGTGTCGAGAATGTTCACAAGTCGGATCTCGAGTATTAGTCCTCTCTAATGGAACTCTGGCTTTCCTCATGGCCGTGGAGCACAGCATCGTTCCCGCCCCCCTCACCAATAGTTAGGCAGATGGCAGACGCGGCTCCCAATCAAAACCTCCAGAATAATTTTTAACCTCCCATCGGTGCAGCTACCGCAGAGGAGCCAATCACAGTACACTACTGGCTATTAAAATTGCTACACCAAGAAGAAATGCAGATGATAAACGCATATTTATTGGACAAATATATTATACTAGAACTGAGATGTGATTACATTTTCACGCAATTTGGGTGCATAGATCCTGAGAAATCAGTACCCAGAACAACCACCTCTGGCCGTAATAACGGCCTTGATCGCCTGGGCATTGAGTCAAACAGAGCATGGATGGCGTGTACAGGTACAGCTGCCCACACTACTTCAACACGATACCACAGTTCATCAAGAGTAGTGACTGGCGTATTGTGACGAGCCAGTTGCTCGGCCACCATTGACCAGACGTTTTCAGTTGGTGAGAGATCTGGAGAATGTGCTGGCTAGGGCAGCAGTCGGACATTTTCTGTATCCAGAAAGGCCCGTACAGGACCTGCAACATGCGGTCGTGCATTATCCTGCTGAAATGTGGGGTTTCGCAGGGATCGAATGAAGGGTAGAGCCACGGGTCGTCACACATCTGAAATGTAACCTCCACTGTCCAAAGTGCCGTCAATGCGAACAAGAGGTGACCGAGACGTGTAACCAATGGCACCCCATACCATCACGCCGGGTGATACGCCAGTATGGCGATGACGAATACATGCTTCCAATGTGCGTTCACTGTGATGTCGCCAAACACGGATGCGACCATCATGACGCTGTAAACAGAACCTGGATTCATCCGAAAAAATGACGTTTTACCATTCGTGTACCCAGGTTCGTCGTTGAGTACACCATCGCAGGCGCTCCTGTCTGTGATGCAGCGTCAAGGGTAACCACAGCCATGGTGTCCGAGCTGATAGTCCATGTTGCTGCAAACGTCGTCGAACTGTTCGTGCAGATGGTTGTTGTGTTGCAAACGTCCCCATCTGTTGACTCAGGGATCGAGACGTGGCTGCACGATCCTCTACAGTCATGCGGATGAGATGCCTGTCATCTCGACTGCTAGTGATACGAGGCCGTTAGGATCTAGCACGGCGTTCCGTATTACCCTCCTGAACCCACCGATTCCATATTCTGCTAACAGTCATTGGATCTCCACCAACGCGAGCAATAATGTCGCGATACGATAAACCGCAATCGCGATAGGCTACAATCCGACCTTCATCAAAGTCGGAAACGTGATGGTACGCACTTCTCCTCCTTACACGGGGCATCACAACAACGTTTCACCAGGCAACGCCGGTCAACTGCTGCTTGTGTATGAGAAGTCCATTGGAAACTTTCCTCATGTCAGCACGTTGTAGGTGTCGCCACCGGCGCCAACCTTGTGTGAATGCTCTGAGAAAGTAATCATTTGCATATCACAGCATCTTCT
The DNA here is from genome assembly GCF_023898315.1 of Schistocerca nitens. NCBI lineage: Eukaryota > Metazoa > Arthropoda > Insecta > Orthoptera > Acrididae > Schistocerca > Schistocerca nitens. Next base: position 476,372,203 of record NC_064614.1, on the reverse strand, counting down.
TCCTGTCGGTTAAATTTCGCGTCTGTAGCACATCATCTTCGTGGTGTAGCAGTTTTAATGGCCAGTAGTGTACATTTTACCTCCCTCACAAGAATGCGAGCTAAAACAGACCAAGTTGCTCTAAGTGGCGCCCAATTTCCTCAAGGCTGTAAATAATTTTTATCTCGGTGGAGGTTCTATTTTCTTCATTCCTCATTCATTACATCTTATGCGACATGTTGTCCGCAGGCGTCAGGCTGCCTACCGTACGAGTACTGCAGTTACGACCCCCGTGTGTTTCTCTTGTGGTCAGTACCACGTTGTACTGTACTATCTTCCAAGCGCAGGACGCCTAAATGAGCCTTTTGGACGTACCGATAGTGTTCCAGCACGGACAGCGAAAAGAGAGCGTATCTGCCTCTTTCCACAGAGCTACCTGCATGCTCTTCGACCTCTCCTCGCTGATCAGCCCATCCACGATGGGCTGCCATTTACTCCAGCCCAAGAGAAGAACAGAACTTCTACTCAGAGTGCCAGGAATTCATCCACCTCAGCCAATTCTTAAACTTAAAATAATTATCCACTACTTGAGTCTCTTAGATACTCATAGCGGGATAAAAGAAACAGTTTGATATCAAAATTATCGATAAAATACGTAATTCGAATTTAATTTCATATTACATTCGAAGACGAGGCCTCAAATGGACCAACGCCCCACAATACATACGAGGTTTATTTGGAAAGTAAGGAATGATCGGTTGCTAAATGGAAACCGCAGTGAAAATCCCATGAAGCTTTGCAGAGACGTGTTGGGTAGTGTCTCTAGTATTCCCATAGATAACGTCACGACGCACTTCTCAGTTCTGAACGCAATATGAGCGCGTAAAGATGTCTAAAAAATAGTGTCTCACTCCTATTATGGGTGCCTGCCGTGAGATTTCGCACGATTTCATGCAACCCCATATAACCACAAGTATACGGACTACGGTTCTATACGGCCCAGTGTTCCGCATGCATGGGCCGAAACTCAAAGATGCACAAGGGTGCCTCACAGAGAGCATTCCAGGGTGCCCCTGACAGCTAAAACACCAAGAATCGCTTCTCGGCTTTCGGAACGATCAATGTGTAGTTTTCTTGGGGAGAGGGGGGTGAGGGGGGGGGGAGTCTACGTCGGAGAGGCTACTATGTAGAGAAACAGCTGGAAGGTGTAGCTAACTGTAGAAAATAAAACGGTTTGGATTTTGACTCTGGTTTCCATTTCGCGGCCGATCGTTCCTTATTTTTCGAATATTCCTCGTAATTAGGTTTGCAGGTGACCTGGGAGTATACAGGGTGCGAAATTTAAAACATGGAACTGCCATCTCTGACAGAAACGACAGCTTCAATCCTGTTGCTCGTCGAGCTGAAGTGAGCGAGAATGACAGCCACGGGTACGCCATACCATGCTGCTTCAGCGCTACAGCAGAGTTCACGAGCCGTTGGCGAGTGTTGGCGTGCCACACTCTGTGAAACCCGTGAATACATGTTTTCAGTGGTTGGCATATCTGAAGGACGACCTGGCTTTATCGAAGTAGTTCAGGGCAACATAAGCGACATGCGGTCTTGCGTTCTATTGTAGAAGATATCATTACGGTGTCCTCAAAGGTACCTCAGAAATGTAACGACTGCTGCACAAACTAAGAGCTATGCGAACCAACCTACAGATGATATCAGTTCAGAATCATGGCAATCGTATAAGAGTGGCGCTAGTAGCGCCACTATGAGGATGCAAACAGGTTTGCTTTAAATACACACTGTTACGCTCTTGAGCGCTAGTTACATTAGATTGGACGTGGTGAGTTGATGTTAGTCAAGAATCCCTTTAAGGCGGTAAAGACCCCATTATCAACACCTCGCTGAGTTTAAATGAGGTCGTGTAATGGGGGTACGAGAAGCTAAATGTTACTTCTGCGATGTTGCAGAAAGACTTGGCAGAAACGTAGCCACTGCAGATGATTATTGGTAGCGGTGGTCACGAGGATGAATGGTGGCAGGAAGACCGGGCTCCGGGCGGCCATGTGGCATTATCGAGAGGAAAGACCATCGAGTTCGGCGTATGGCTGTGGCGCATCATATTGCATCTGCAACAGCAATTTGTGCAGCTGTCCGCACCACAGTGACACAACGAATTGTTACAAATCGGTTACTTCAAGGACAGCTCCGTGACAGACGCCCTGCAGCATGCATTCCACTGACTCCAAGTCACCGCCATTTGCGACTTCAGTGGTGTCACGTGAGAGTTCATTGGAGGACAGGGTGGAGGTCTGTTGTATTTTCCACTGAAAGCTGGTTCTGCTTCGGTAACAGTGATGGCCGTGTATTAATTAGGAAAAATCCAGTTGAGGGCCTGCAACCAACCTGTCTGCACGCTAGAGACACTGGATCTACGTCTGGAGTTACGGTAAAGGGTGTGATTTCGTATGACAGCAGAAGCACTCTCGCGGTTATCCCACGCACCCTGACTGCAAATCTGTACGTAGATCTGTTGCTTCGACCTGTTGAGCTGCCATTCCAGGAGGTGCTTTCCAACAGGATAACACTCGCCCACATACCACCGTTGTAACCCAACATGATCTACAGGGACATTTTGACTTGGCCGGATCGATCACCAGATCTGTCTCCAATCGAGCACGTATGGGACATCATCGGATGGCAACTCCAGCCTCATCCACAACCAGCTTTAAACGCCCCAGTATTGACCGACGAAGTGCAAAAGGCATGGAACCCCGGCCCAGAAACTGACATCTGGTACCTGTACAACACAATACACGTACGTTTGCATGCTTGCATTCAACATTCCGGCGGCTACAACGGTTATTAGTGTATCAGCATTTCAAATTTTCAATGGCTTCTCGCGCTTAAATTGACCCGCGATCTTGCAATGTTAGTCACTTAAATATTTTGCCTAGACAAATGCAATCCCGAAATTTCATTACTCTACATGAATTATCTTTTTATTGTTGCGATATTTTTCCTTCAGAGTATTACCCCAAGTGTCATTGGTCCAAATGGCTCTGAGCACTATGGGACTTAACTTCTAAGGTCATCAGTCCCCTAGAACGTAGAACTACTTAAACCTAACTAAACTAAGGACATCACACACCTCCATGCCCTAGGCAGGATTCGAACCTGCGACCGTAGCGGTCGCGCGATTCCAGACTGTAGCGCCTAGAACCGCTCGGCCACCCTGGCCGGCCCAAGTGTCATTACTAAATGACAATGCCGAATGAAATCTTGCTACGTTTGTTCTCCCGAGAGTCTCTGCAAACGGATAGGTCCATTGTAATGCTGTATGCAGACCATGGACTTGTCTGAAATGACGACGTGGTGCCACTCATGTGTGCAGTGCTATGATTGGGGTCATCACTATCGGCACGGTTCTCAAGCGAAACCACAATAATGATCACTGTGCTCCAGAGGTTGACACACTCTCCGTATGGATACTTGTCTCGCTGCAAACAAGCCCATTTCCTGAATCGAGGTATGTTACAGGGAACTACGCTCCTGGACGGTCGAACGACCAATATGTCTGTCCTCTCAGGAGCTAGTCACATGGGTACGACGTGTTACTGTGTGGCTTTGAATATGGCCCTCCTGAACTTATCGATTCCGTTTGATCATGAAAGTTGTGACATTTCTACCAACGCGAATAGCAGTATCGATAGGACACGATCCGACACGTGCTGGTGGAGGTATCTCCCTCTAACAAGAGGCGTAACAAGATCATCCCACAAAAAAGCAACGATCAAATGCGATTTCTGAGTCAGAAACAGGTGTCCTTGTACACACAACTTAGACGACCTTAATTCGTAAAAACGCTAACCACTTGCATATCCAAGCATTTAGTTCACTTCATGCTAATTTGATGTTTGATACGTGACGTCTTCATGGTGTTTCAGATTTAGTGGCGAGCAGCGTACTTAATTGGTTATGCGATTTCGCAAGATTATGTGTCTTCCACTAGATATTATCGAGCATATCTACATCTACGTGACGACTCTGCAGTTCACACTTAGGCGCCTGGCAGAGGGTTTATCGAACCACTTTCACACTATTTTCTACCGTTCCACTCTCCATCAGCACGCGGGGAAAACGAACACTTAAATCTTTCCGCGCAAGCTCTAATTTCTCTTATTATATTACAACGTTCATACCTCACTATGTAGGCGGGCGCCAGCAAAATATTTTCGCTTTCGAAGGAGAAGGCTAATAACGGAAATTTCGTCAGAAGATTCCGCGGCAGCCAAAAAGGTCTTTGTTTTAATGATTGCTACCCGCACTCGCGTATCATATCCGTGACACTCTCTCCCCTGTTTCGCTGTCTACATCTACAGTGACATGATTACTCCGCAATTCACATTTAAGAGCCTGGCACAGGGTTCATAGAACCACCTTCAAGCTTTTCCTCTGCCGTTCCACTCTAACAGTCCTCGGGAAAAGCGAGCACTTACATACTTCTCTGCCAGCTCTGATTTCTCTTATTTCGTTATGATGATCATTTCTCCCAGTGTAGGTGGGCGCCAACAAAATATTGTCGATCTCGGAAGAGCAGGACGGTGACTGAAATTTCACGATATTCTGCCGCAACGAGAAACGCCTTTGTTTTAATGATTGCCAGCTCAAATCACGTATCATGTCCATGGCACTCTCTTCCCTATTTGGCGATGATACAAAACGATCTGTCCTCCTTTGAACTTTTTCGATCTCCTCCGTCGATCCTATCTGATGCGGCTCCCGCACAGCACAGCAATACTGAAGAGGACGACAAAGCGTAGTGTAGGCAGTCTCTTCGAGAGACCTGTTGCATTTTCTCAGTGTTCTGTCAATAAATCGTAGTCTTTGGTTTGCTTTCCCCACAATATTGTCTATGTGATCGTTCCAATTTAAGTCATTTTTAAATGTAATTCCTAAGTATTTAATCGAATTTACAATCCTTTGATTTGTATGATTTATCGTGTAACTGAAATTTAGCATATTTCTTTTAGTACTCTTGTGAATGACTTCACGCTTTTCATCATTTAGAATCTATAGCCATTTTCGCACCATATAGACATCTTGTCTAAATCACTTTGCAATTCGTTTCGATCATCTGATAACTTTACAAGACGGTAAATGACAGCATCATCTGCAGACAATCTAAGACGGCTGTCCAGATTGTCTCCTATGTCGTTTGGAACAGCAGAGGGTCTATAACACTTCCTTGGGGAACGTCAGATATTACTTCTCTTGTACTCGATGCTTTCCTATCGGTTACTACGAACTGTGATCTTTCTGACAGCAGATCACGAATCCAGTCGCACAACTGAGTGATACTCTATAGGCAAGCAATTTGATTACAAGTCTCTTGTGAGGTACGCTACCAAATGCCTTCTGGAAATCTAAAAATGTGGAAAGAAAATTTGTCTGCTGTCGATGGCACTCATTACTTGGTGGGAATAAAGAGCTACCATAGTTCCGTTTCACAAGAACGATGTTTTCTGAATCCGTGGTATTTGCCAATAAATCGTTTTCTTCGAGATCATTCATAATGTTCGAACACAGTATGTGATTCAAAAACCTACCTCAAATCAACGTTACTGATAGGAGTCTGCAACTCAGCGGATTACTCCTATTTCCCGCTCTTGTCTGAACATTTTCGATATCACCTCTCAATTCTGTCTGATACGGATTCCATACGGCGCAGCAGAACGCCCGAAGAGGAGAGCTGTTGCATGTACTAAGTAATGTAATATGTAGTACCAGAAACGAGATTAGCGATAAACTGAACGTCGGAATTGGCCACAACGAAGAAGCCAAGTAGCCGGAAAGAAAAAATTCTGCTTTGTGAGAAGGAAAATAACACATTACGGACGAAGCAAGGAGAACGCAAAAATCAGCAGGCGAAGAGGGCATACGTGGACGAAGGAAGTGTACTAGTATCAAACAAACACTTTAGTTTGAGGAAGAAATTTTTGTGAAAGTACGAGGGACGTTCAATAAGTAATGCAACACATTTTTTTCTCGGTCAATATCGGTTGATGCTGAATTTGTTGTGGGACATCGTGGAACATTCCCGCTTCAGCCTCTATAGTTTAATGAAGTTCCGATAGGTGGCGGCACTATACGTAACCTTCAAAATGGCGTCTGTAACGGAGGTGCGTTCCTAGCAGAGAGCTGTCACTGAGTTTATTTTGGCCGAAAACCAGTGGATCGCAGATATACATAGGCGCTTGCAGAATATCTACAGACCCCCAGCAGTGAACAAAATCGCGGCGAGTCGTTGAGTGGCGCGTCTGTCTTCATCGCAACAAGATCCCGCAAACCTGTCCTAACTACAGCGTGCCGACCGGCCGCACACAACTGTGACTCTTGTAATGTTGGAAAGTGTGGACACTCTCATTCGAGGTAATCGACGAATCACAATCAAACACCTCACTGTTTAACCGGACGTCCACCGCTGGAGTATTCAAAGGTGTGGGATACTCAAAGGTGTCTGCCCGCTGGGTTCCTCACCGCCTAAAACAAGACCGTAAAGGGCAACGAAGAACCGACTGTGCGGAACTGCTTTGCACGTTATGAGGTTGGTCGTGACAAGGCTGCACACCCGAGAGGAGCTCACAAAACTGCACTAGACTGTTCTTCCTCATCCACCTTACAGGCCGGAACTCTCATCTTCTCACTTCCACCTGCCGGCCGGTGTAGCGGAGCGGTTCTAGGCGCTTCATTCTGGAACCGCGTGACCGCTACGGTCGCAGGTTCGAATCTTGCCTCGGACATGGATGTGTGTGATGTCGTTAGGTTAGTTAGGTTTAAGTAGTTCTAAGTTCTAGGGGACTGATGACCTCAGAAGTTAAGTCCCATAGTGCTCAGAGACATTTGAACCTTTTTTTTTTTTTTTTTTTTTTTTTTTTTTTTTTTTTTTTACTTCCACCCATTTGGCACAATGAAGGGTGCACTCTGTGGGATGCAGTACGTGGATCACGGCGGCAAGGGTACTGATGGAGCAAGACGTATGGGGGTGCAACGGGGAATGAAAATTTTTTATGGAAATATTTAATTGTGCAAGCAATTTTGAAGCTAAATCAATGAAAATTTGTTTATCTATTAGAAACAAAACATAGTGACTTCACTGTTTTGGAAATGCAACCCTTGATGGAGTGAAATAGAGGGTGAAGCGTTCTATGAAAGTATTTTATTGTGAAAGCATTTTTAAAGCTAAATCTTTGAAAATTGGTGCTCGACTTCTCGGTTAGGGGTGAAAAAATACGTGTTTCACTGCTTTTGGAAATTCAACTCCTAATGGGGTGAAACAAGCACAGACTGGTTAACTGACTTATCACCGCACAGCCCAAGCCGCTAAATACGGGAACTTGAGGTTTGGAGATGGCGTAAATCTTATACTGTAGGCATCGCTTAAGAAATGACTGTCCTAAATTCCGCTTCTCAGGTTATGAAATAGGGAATGGGAGGCTTTTTAAAAGTATGTCGCTATTAAGGGAATTTTGAAGCTATAACTGGTTTCTCGGTCAGAAAATAAAAAATACGTGTTTCAGCATTTTTGGAAATTCAACCACTAAAGGGGTAAAATAGAGGGTGAAAGCTTTTTTAAGTAAATAATTCCCAAAGGAGTGCTAAACGATCTTTAAGGCTACGTCTACGACAATTGGGTATTTGACTTCTCGATTAGAAATAAAAAAAAAATACATCTTCCAGTATTTCTGGAAATTCAACTCTTAGGATAATGGAATGGTTCAAATGGCTCTGAGCACTATGGGACTTAACATCTGTGGTCATCAGTCCCCTAGAACTTAGAACTACTTAAACCTAACTAACCTAAGGACATCACACAACACCCAGTCATCACGAGGCAGAGAAAATCCCTGACCCCGCCGGGAATCGAACCCGGGAACCCGGGCGCGGGAAGCTAGAACACTACCGCACTACCACGAGCTGCGGACGGGAATGGAATGGCGTGTGAAAATTTTTAAGAAATTATTTTTTTACATTAAAAGATTTTTAAACCTAAATTTATGAAGATTGGTATTGCACATCTCGGTTAGATATAATGAAATATGTGTTAGAAGATGAAAGTCGCTATGGAAATATTTCCACAAGAACACGAAAGGCAAGACAAACTTTGGACCCCAGCTACCAGAATCGTTTTTTGGTCTAAAGTACAGTCGGGGAAGATCATACTTATACGGCCGTAATTAGTTTGAAAAGTTTTGAAGGTAATGGAATTTGTGAACAACATAAAAATTCGATTAAAGGAAAACAAAAAGAATCTCTGCAGGATACAGTCCAGCGAGCGAAGTAGCGGGCGTTAAGCTAGTCATCTGGTAAAAAAAAAGAAAAAAAAACAGACGGCAGATACATGCATTGTCACATACTTAAAACAGAATTACATATGGTATGTCCACTCTATACGTTGTACGAATGTACTATTTATTAATAAAACTTTTAACTAAATATTCTGTTTTTTTAATATGTCTTTGTAAGTTGATAATGCTATTATTACTGTTTATGCATACGTGACTGAAGATGGTGCACTGAGTCACCAAAGCTGGGCCGGCCGGAGTGGCCGAGCGGTTCTAGGCGCTACAATCTGGAACCGAGCGACCGCTACGGTCGCAGGTTCGAATCCTGCCTCGGGCATGGATGTGTGTGCTGTTTTTAAGTTAGTTAGGTTTAAGTAGTTCTAAGTTCTAGGAGACTCATGACCTCAGAAGTTAAGTCCCATAGTGCTCAGAGCCATTTGAACCATTTTGAACCAAAGCTGGTTGCCATATAATAAAATAACATCAAAACAACGGCTGCAGGTGTTTCATTTTATAGCATAAGTGAACAGCCGAAGTCCCACGGACCATCGATCACAAGGGTGGACATACAAAAACCTGTCTCTGATACATTTTCATTGAGCCATTGCTTTGAAACAGCACGCTGGGGCACAACATACCACAAAGTAAACGAAATGCACGCGGTTCACACAGGGGTCGTTCGCATGCGCTCTGGGAAGTCGATAGTCGTAAACCCACTAGTGACGTCACGACTGCAATAAATAGTGCGAAGTGCACTCGGCCCGCGTGGGGCGCGCCGGCAGGCAGCGCTCTCGCGGCGCCCGCCTGCCGGGCGGTGGGCTGCGCTACGCCCTCTCCCTCGCCCACAGCCTCACCGCCTCTCCTCGGCCGCCGCGTCTCGCAGCCGGGCCTGGGCCTGGGAGCCTGCCAGCCACCGTTCCGCCCCCGAGCGCCACTTATTGACTCGCGCCTCTCCCAAGGACACCCCGTGTGCCGGTCACTTTCACTAGCTCACGACGGTGGCCGGACCATTGATCTGAACTGCCGAAATCTCGTTTTAAAAATTTACAATGCATTTCGACACCAAGTCACGTGGTCATCACAGAAAGCGAACTGACCGATCAAAAGGCCATCTGAGCAACGACTAAAGAATACGATATTGCAGTGCCTGCGTTATTCCTAATTACGATGCAATATTCCTTCAGACACACATGCATGTCCGAAGGAACAGGTACCGCGGCGACTTCAGCCGTTATAAAATACTACTACTACTACTACGTGATCAGGCCCAGTGGACCGCACGCATCTACAAGTTTCCTCCTCCACTGTATTCTGTCCATTGCTGCTATCCGCCATCCGTTCACATCTATTGACACTTGGTTTCAATCTTCATGGAGTCCATCCCCCCAACGCTTCTTCGGTCTCCCTGGCGGTCTCTTTCCTGTGGGTGTGAAATCCAGGAGCTTCCGAGGCCATCTGTGATCCTCCATCCGGGCCACATGGCCGGCCCACGGCATTCGTTTGGCTTTGACAGTTCCTGCAATGTTGGGCTGCTGGTATAGTTCCTCAAGCTCTTGGTTGTATCTGATCCTCCATTCCCCTGTATCTGCATCCAGAACCGGACCGAAAATCTGCCGAAGCACTTTTCTCTCAAAAATAAGGAGCTGATGGAAGTCCTGTTTCCGGATACTCCAGTCCCACAGCCATATAGAACAACAGGCTGGATCAGGGTTTTGTACAGTCGACTCTTGAACTGTCTGGAGAGATATCTGGACCGAAGCAGTTGTGTTAGGCTGTGGTAACATCGGTTTCCTGCTTGTATTCTGGCGTTGATCTCTGCTTCACATGAAATCTATTCTCAGCTGTGAATTTGGACAACTGTCAGCTGTATAATGGAATGACGGCAATGGAAATTTGTGCCGGATCAGGACTCGAACCCGGATTTTCCGCTTATCGCATGCAAGTCCAAAGGAACACTGCGTCGTAATTCAGAGTAACACAGGATCTGCGATATCATATTTATCCGTCGACACCGGGCAAGTGACTTTCAATTAAAAATGTCTCCACTGTACGGGAATGTACATAATGAATGTACGAGTACAGGTTGTAGATGCATGCTTGACGACATATGGAAGTTGGGATCGGGCCATCACTCGTCCTCAAATAGCCAAATGGTAAGGTGACCGCTCGAGTTAAGCGGGAAATCCGCGTCCGAGTTCCGGTTTGGCACAAATTTTCACTGTCGTCACTCCATTATACAGCTGATGGTTGTCCGTAGTCGCAACTCCGAATGCATTTCGTGTACAACTAAAGAACTTCTTCCATTCCATCATTGCGACCGATAGAACAACCAATGTAGGATTTGAGATAAAAATACAGTCTTGGTTGCGGAGGTATTTATTTTCAAATTTCAATGACGCGTTTCGCCTGTGGTAGGGATCTGCAGATTATCTACAACGCAAAAAATTACATAAATAGGTGCACGGAAACGTCATGAGCCCATCTTGTGCAAGAACGTACTCCAAGGAAAAGTTTTCATACAAACCTACAGAATCTGGTCACGGCGCACGCCGTCCATAAACATGATTACACGATGCGAATACGTCGGTAAAATGCGATTAGCATATCGAAAAGTTGAAAATCCCCAACGTCCGTCAAGTAGGTTCCTGAAAAGAACCGGAACGATGAAAAATTGCAGCGAATAATTTTTTAAGGTTTAATAAACTGGAATTAGAGTCGAAAGGCTCGAGTGAGCAGACTACAAAAATAAAAACAAAAAATCCCTTAATTACCTTATTCGTTGTCATTCGCATAGGATGCCGCTTGGGTAATTAACATGCGCAGCAGAGCTTCGCGGAGCGAGAACACATGATGTATGAACGGCTCCGCTGACAAACAAAGAATGCAGGATCGATGTTTAATACCAGGTCTCAGGAACCCCTACTCACAAACAGAGGGCAGATAAAAAAACAACACAAGCATCTGGGCACTGCCCGCCTACTATCAACAACATGAAAATTTTGCATCTTGCCCATTAGCGACGGAAACTCGATTTGTAAGGTTATGGTTAGGAGTTTTCTTATTCTATGACTGAACACAACTGCATAAGCTGTAATGACATTGTTTAATATTGCAATCTTGTCACGGAAATACACGATTTTACACAGGTGACAATGTTATGGCAGTTGCTAAAATGACGCTTCTCGTACTGTGAAAGTGAACTAATCCTAAACACAACAGTATTAAATTTTAACTCTCAGAAAGTTAAATAATCCTAAACACAACAATATTAAAATTTAACTAGAAGTTACTTTACAAAATTATTCTTACGATTGCATTATGATGTTGGCCAGTACTATGATAAATCATCCGATTCCGGGTCAAAGTTCGTTACTATTTTCAGGATGACAATCAAGTATACAGAGGATGGCTGGTTTTGTGAAAAGTTGAGCAAAAGATTACCCAAGGTCGCTAGAGTTTACAATGGACGCAAGCTAGTGAACCAACAAATTTACACCTCTGCACGTGGTATTTACCTTAGCTGCAGTGAGCTGTCATCTGCCTGGCTGCTCTCGCCCTCTGAAATTCCTACAAAACTAATTAAACCTTTGCTGAATTTTCCAGCAGAAACTCTCCCTATGTTTCTTGATATGCAAGAAAACATTAACTCGCTGGTGCAACTTGTATATTATAATGCCCTCCCAGTTCTTGCAAAAACAATTAACTAACTGGATGGTTCGTTTCTTCACAGTTGGAGCTCAATGACGCTACAGCTGATTTCTAGCTGGAGGTCAGCCGCTGTGAACGCAGTGTTCACACAAATTTCTCCTCTGCATCGTACACAGCGTTACGTGCCTCGTCCTGCACTAGACGTCAGTTCAGAGAAGAGTCCTCGAAAATTTCCGTCTTGTCTTTCTCAAAGCTGAAGTGTCTCCCCACCTGGGTTCTTTCATCCTCCACATCATGGCTTTTCTCGATCAATAGGAGCATTCCTCTCATTTTGTGGAAACTCTCTCTACCAATCGCAAGTGTCCTACCATTAAACTGCGTCGAAATATCGGCACTTTACTCGTTCCCAGTGCGTTTCCGCCAATCGGACGTTTTGTGCCCGCTTCAGACCCCTAAGAAGTTACATGTCTTTATCATGTGCGTACCACTCGCAGTTCACGTGATCGAATGCGTCACTAGTTTAGTTCGTATCCATTTGGAATTCTGAAATACAGTTTTCTAAAACTTTTTCTGTCCTCCTCCTGGTGGCCCAGCCCATTACTCTCTCTCCTGTCTCAGTCACTTGGTCGGTCGGTCATTGACTCTCACCTGGGACACCCCTTAAGGGGGGTAGGACGCCAAACGGGCCGACTTGGCGCAGGAGAGCAGCCACAGGACATTTTAATGTCCATTGTCTATACTTTTACAAATAAATTCATAAAACTTTAACAACATGACCAGGAAGGATTCAGAATTCATATTCATAGCAGTGGAAGCTCAAAAACGTAACAAAACACTTTTTTTTACATGTGAAATTTCATCATTTTTTCACATACTACTGGCTGCATTTGTTGCTATAGGTACACTTTTCTTCCTAAGTAAGAGAGATTGTGTGTCATTCCTTTTTGGATTACATACTGATAGGCAAATTTGCTCATTACCGCCAAATTAAGTTAGGTGTCATATTCACCTTCCCATTGCGATGTATAAAGTTCTTGTGTAAGGTGCGAAATGATCTTCATTTATTCCGCCACCTTACAAATTTACTTGACGAATATGAGATGGCTAAGCGAATGTTTTTTGGTGCTGATGGCTTCCTCAGTGATCCGCTGATTAGCAAGTATCAATCATTTTTTGATATACACATGGCCCTTTTTAAGGAAGTTTAATCTCATCGCTGTGAAGTATCCAAGTATCACTTTCGTTATTTGTTGACTCTCTTATAGTCAAGGCATAATTTGATTCTTGTTCTTTTATATTTATGATGACCTTTTCATAATGTATAAATGTCTTATCTGGTAGGTATCTGCGCGTACGGAGGTATACATACAGTCACTGCATTTGCGAGTGAAATAGGAAAGGAAATGTCTACTAGTCGCACATGGTCCCCTCTGCCGTAGGCAGTATGGTGGCTTCCGGAATATATACGTAGATGTAGATGTATAATTCTAAAAGGATGCGAGCAAGAATGCCGCAGCATAACTATATGCAACAAATTAAGACCGATTAAAGGAACAGTAGCTGCAAGCAAGACCTCTTAAAGAGATGCCCGGAAAGAGTCAGTCTCTCCTATTGCGTGGTCTCTAGGGCCTGATGGCGCGGTTTCCTCTCCAACATTCGTGGGCGTATGGACTTGATGGCGCGCTTCAATTTCTACTAAGTGTCCACGTACCGCTGTACGTTAATTGCGGAGCCGTGTGGCAGAAAATCGATGAGAAGGCGCCCTTAAAGTCAAAGAAAAAGGTCATGATGATTTTCCCAGAACTGATTTGCCTGTTGTTTCGACTACGCTGAAGAAGTTTCTCTGGAAGCCGTTACACATCCTCAGTAAAGGCCCGATTTCTTCCCACGCGATTTCCATATTTTTTGAACCCTGAAAATAACTTATGTTGGAACTTAAATAGTGGCAACTATTTATTCACAACCGATATAAGAGAGTTACATGTTTGCATCTGTTACTGTCCTTCAAAGTAGTCACCAGCATTGTGTACAACCCGTTGCCACCGATGTGGAAGGCGTAGTATACAGTTAGCAGAGCCTGTTCTGTTGATGGTGCGAATGTAGCGGTCTACTGCCTGTCGAATCTCTGGAACAGTTATGAAACGAATGCCACCAAGTGGTTTCTTAATCTTCGGAATCAAATCAAAGTCACAAGGACTTAAGTCGTATTACTGTTCGTTTTTGGAGCGTCACCTGCGACCATCTTTGCGAAAGAAGCGGCAACACTTTCTGCGCAACCAACCCATCATTTTGCACAACAATGCGCGGGCGCATACAGCGCAAGCTGTGGTTGCTCTGTTCGGTCGATGAGACTGGGAACTACTGTACCATCCACCATACTCCCCGGACTTGTGACTTTGATTTGATTCCGAAGATGAAGGAACAACTTCATAGTATTCGCTTCAGAACTGTTCCAGAGATTCGACGGCAGTAGACCGCTCCATTCGCACCATTAACAGAACAGGCTCTGCTATTGGTATACTGCGCCTTCCACATCGCTGGCAACGGGTTCTACACAACGCTAGCGACTACTTTGAAGCACAGTAACAGATGCAAACATGTAATTCTTTTGTATCGGTTGTGAATAAATAGTTGCCACTACTTAAGTTCCAACCCTCGTATATTAGGTTGGTGCATAAATTCGCAGCGTTTTCCCAGAGTTTAATAAACACGACAGGTACGCATAACAGACACTTTAAGCATCAGTAATTTATTCTCGTTCACTATTTACCACACTCTGCCAACGCTGGGGTAACTATTCGATTCCGCGACTGCAGAAATCACGTGGTTTTGAGGCGAAGAACTCTTCCAGCCATGTTCGGAGCTCATTTTCCATCCTGAAGTTCCTTTAAGGTTGTTAGATAGAAAGTGCAAAAAGGTGAAAATCTGAGAGTGCAAGATCAGGTGAATAAGGTAGGTGAGGAACGACTTCTCAGCCCAACTTCCTGTATAGTGTTTTTTGTCAGTCTAGCAGATGCGGGTTGGCGTTATTGTGGAGTTGCATCGCTTCACGCAATCTTCCTGGTCGTTGTTCATGGCCTACGTCTGCTAAACGTCTCAGTTGTTGACAATGAATGTTCAAATGGTTCAAATGGCTCTGAGCACTACGGGACTTAACTTCTGAGGTCATCAGTCCCCTAGACCTTAGAACTACTTAAACCTAACTAACCTAAGGACATCACACACATCCATGTCCGAGGCAGGATTCGAACCTGTGACCGTACCGGTCGCGCGATTCCAAACTGTACCGCCTAGAACCGCTCGGCATCCCGGCTGGCCAATGAATGTCAGTAGTGACGGTTACATCCAGGGGAAACAATTCGTAGTGTACCACACCGTCTCTGTTCCACTAGATGCACAAAATTATCTTTTATGCATCCGCGCAGATCTTTGTACGGGGAGATGCAGCTTTGTTTGGGCTCAACCATTCCTTTCCGTTTCTTATGTTAGCATAAGGACAGCATTCCTCGTCACCAGTAATGATACGGGACAAGAGTGGTCGCTGTTGCTCACGAGCCAATTGATGACGAGCAGGCACAGATGCATGTATGGCCACCAACAGATTTTTGTGACTTTAGCATAGAGCATGCGGTACCCATACGCCCGATTTTTGAACCTTCCCTACAGTATGCAAATGTCACACGATGGTGGAATGAAACAGTTCAAAACTTTTCTCATTTCTCGAGTACACTGACGTGCATCATCGTGGATTAAAGGGTATGAACGATCTTCATGAAACCCCTGAGGTCGTCCTGAATGTGGAGATTTACTAATGTCAATACGATCGTCCTTAAAACGAGTAAACCACTTTCTTTGCATGCTCTCTCCAATGGCACTATCCCCAAACACGGCGCAATTGTTTCTGGCTGCCCCCGCTGCTGTCACCCCTCTGCTGAACTCAAACAGAAGAATATGTCGAAAATGTTCCGATAACTGCACTTGGCACACCGTATTCTAAGGCCCACAGCTCCACTCGGTACCTCCAAATGACAAAATGACAATATGTAAACTCAAACAGCAACAGTGAACTACAAATAAAAAATGGCAATCGATAGATAATTCCATACCAACAGGAATTCCAAAATACAAAACAAAATCGCTACGAACTTATGCACCAACCTAATACATTCATGGCCGTTGATTTGCTTCGGACAAAGAGGTGCACACCCAGGTACAATCAAAGTTCTCAGGGAACTGCAAACATTTTACCACAAAGGCACTGGCCGTCATGTATAACAGTTGGACAAATGTAGTAACAGTTATCGCGATTACTTTTGAAATAACAAACAGTTTAACTACTCTTCTCCTTCTGTCTCTTTTTCATTTGACTGCCCCTTATGTAAAGACAACAAAAGCAGTCCTGTCGCACTTCCCTGGAACACTCAACGCCAGGCACTCCACGCTACGTATACACAAGATTTTGTTCTCAAAGGAACAGGCCCTTATCTAAATAAATGTTGTGCCCCCTGTCAGTGGGCAATAAGCTTGCGGAATACACCGTTTTGGCAAACAGGAGGAGACTAGGGGAAAGTTTTGTACCTTGGTACACTTTTCAGTCAATCCCCTCTAGCCTGCCCTGTAATGGAAGTTTAATGTATTTTCTTATTCTGTTTTTAAATGATGGGATCCAGTTTCCATGGCTGTAGTTCTCTTGTGAAATTACAAAAATTACTCGGAAAAATTAAGGTTTTTCCGTATGTGAAAAAATGTTCCAACGCGCAACACGGTCATTGAAGTTTACAAGCGTTGCAAAGGATAAAATCTTGTCAACGCTGTACTTAATCGTGTATCTGTTACATTATTACTCTACTACATACCAATAAACAGTAAGTGAAATCAAATTAAGCAGAATTATTATCAATAAACAGTCATAAGTTAAATACGTTTTGAAATAGAACATATTGAAAATTAACACAGATTTCCGTTTTCGAGACAGGTAAAACTGTTAAGAACTTAAAGAAAGTCAGCTCATTTGCAAGTACAAGATGGTGCACGATCGATGAAGCGTGGCTCCAGTATCCACATGTCACATAAATAGTTCTAAAAATATATCACATTTTAGTCCCGACAAAAATCTGTATCTAAGGAATTAACAATTAATTCCAAATATCTTTAATATATTCTAAATCACCTACGTGTGTAGAACCCGAAATATTTAAAAACGCTGTGCTAAACGCAACCAGATGGCTAACAACTACAAACAATGTAGAAAATGGCGGTAACTTCTTGTGCCGATCTCTAGCGCGCATTCCTTCGTGTGACTCCAAAGTCAGTCACTAGACTGAAGTACCGCCGAAAAAACATCATGTGTTACTAGGTACACCGTACTCTAAGCGTAACATTCTTGCCTCCTGGACTTGTAAGCTTCCTTACAAGCGAATCCTGCATTTTATAAGATTACGCTGTTATTACAGTAAGCATTAAGTCCCGCTGTTATTGTGCTGGCGTAGAGGATAGGCATGGAGGATGAATCCTCGGCTCAAAGTTTCGACACGGAGCGGCCACCACCCAAGACCCTGCCGCCCCTTGTTCGCCTCACAAAAACAACACATCTGAAAGCCAGCCATCGTTGTTATCTCCCTGCACTTCGGACTTGCTCCAACATCGTCACCGCAGCTCCTCTTCTGAAACAGGAAGCAAACATCCGTTTCTCCCGCATCATCGAGCACTTTCGAACAATTAATCTTTGAAGGGACCGACAGCCATATACTTTGCTCCTGAAAAACAGCAATCATCGTTATCATCTCAACTGTGTTGTTATGTGATGTAAACAACGTTTAAAAGCCGTAACGAAGGTTTTTATGTAAATTTGCTTGACAAAAACAACTCTTGTTTCAAAGACTGCACACTACAACTATCTGGAAGCAAATGTTCTAATTTTTATAACGAAAGCAAAAAAAGGTTGAATACGAAATGGCATAGTTCCCCAGTTTTGACCACATTAATTCAAGCTATGGCCAGTTAATTCCCCTCTTTTGGCAACTGCATATTGTAATAGAACTGGAGCTTTAAGTATTGTAACTGTAGAATCAATTTGCTAGAAAGTAATTGGCTCATTATACAAGCACATAAGACAACAACGCTGCATAAAGTAGGTAAAAGTTATAGCAATAGAGTGGAACAAAAAACAACTAACAAAAAGTATTTTAGTGTTAGGATTAGAAATAATCTACGATTAATTCCCCTTAAGAAGCCAGAAAAAACCGCTATTAGTGTCATTAACATATTCCTATCACTCAGATTTTCAGATACTTCGTGGAACCACTTTCTTATTTCCCTTTCCTGTAATAGAACCTGTAGCCCCGTTAACATTCAGTATGCTTTTGCGACAAAACTTTGCCTTCCTTAAGAAAACCATGATATCACTTTTTTTTCAGGTTCATGTTTTGCAGTGCAGCCTCAGAACTTCATAAATCTGCCTTTCAAGTAAGTTTCTGCGTTAATACATAAAGATTTTCCTTAGTAATTAAAAACCCCATGATGGAATTATCCAGAACCAAGTCCGTCAACTCCAGCGCCCCTCTCCCCCCCCCCCCTCTCCCCCTCCTAAGACAAAAATGGACCACATTATCCAGTAGATTCTAGTGGAGTTACGGCAGAAATTTAAATATTTAATGTTCTTCGCCCATTGTACAACTTTATTGCAATAGTAATCTTCGTTCCGTCAACAATAGCCTCCAGTGAATTTCCAACATTGCACGGAAGATACTGAAATCTTACTCTTCTTCTGGCTCAAAAATTTTGAACTGAAAAGTGTTATATTTTCGTAATTCATATTCCATATTTTACAAGGATAGCTAAATTAATATGAAACGTTCGGGCAAGATTATTAATTAGCTCTATCTTGAAATAAAAATCCCAGAAATACACTCCTGGAAATGGAAAAAAGAACACATTGACACCGGTGTGTCAGACCCACCATACTTGCTCCCGACACTGCGAGAGGGCTGTACAAGCAATGATCACACGCACGGCACAGCGGACACACCAGGAACCGCGGTGTTGGCCGTCGAATGGCGCTAGCTGCGCAGCATTTGTGCACCGCCGCCGTCAGTGTCAGCCAGTTTGCCGTGGCATACGGAGCTCCATCGCAGTCTTTAACACTGGTAGCATGCCGCGACAGCGTGGACGTGAACCGTATGTGCAGTTGACGGACTTTGAGCGAGGGCGTATAGTGGGCATGCGGGAGGCCGGGTGGACGTACCGCCGAATTGCTCAACACGTGGGGCGTGAGGTCTCCACAGTACATCGATGTTGTCGCCAGTGGTCGGCGGAAGGTGCACGTGCCCGTCGACCTGGGACCGGACCGCAGCGACGCACGGATGCACGCCAAGACCGTAGGATCCTACGCAGTGCCGTATGGGACCGCACCGCCACTTCCCAGCAAATTAGGGACACTGTTGCTCCTGGGGTATCGGCGAGGACCATTCGCAACCGTCTCCATGAAGCTGGGCTACGGTCCCGCACACCGTTAGGCCGTCTTCCGCTCACGCCCCAACATCGTGCAGCCCGCCTCCAGTGGTGTCGCGACAGGCGTGAATGGAGGGACGAATGGAGACGTGTCGTCTTCAGCGATGAGAGTCGCTTCTGCCTTGGTGCCAATGATGGTCGTATGCGTGTTTGGCGCCGTGCAGGTGAGCGCCACAATCGGGACTGCATACGACCGAGGCACACAGGGCCAACACCCGGCATCATGGTGTGGGGAGCGATCTCCTACACTGGCCGTACACCACTGGTGATCGTCGAGGGGACACTGAATAGTGCACGGTACATCCAAACCGTCATCGAACCCATCGTTCTACCATTCCTAGACCGGCAAGGGAACTTGCTGTTCCAACAGGACAGTGGACGTCCGCATGTATCCCGTGCCACCCAACGTGCTCTAGAAGGTGTAAGTCAACTACCCTGGCCAGCAAGATCTCCGGATCTGTCCCCCATTGAGCATGTTTAGGACTGGATGAAGCGTCGTCTCACGCGGTCTGCACGTCCAGCACGAACGCTGGTCCAACTGAGGCGCCAGGTGGGAATGGCATGGCAAGCCGTTCCACAGGACTACATCCAGCATCTCTACGATCGTCTCCATGGGAGAATAGCAGCCTGCATTGCTGCGAAAGGTGGATATACACTGTACTAGTGCCGACATTGTGCATGCTCTGTTGCCTGTGTCTATGTGCCTGTGGTTCTGTCAGTGTGATCATGTGATGTATCTGACCCCAGGAATGTGTCAATAAAGTTTCCCCTTCCTGGGACAATGAATTCACGGTGTTCTTATTTCAATTTCCAGGAGTGTATTTACAGACTTCTAGTTAGAGACAGTCATTTGATTTACTCCTGGTATACAATACTTTCTTTACAAATAACTTATTAAATAATGTAATGCCACATTGTTCACTCATATCTCACTGTCAGTCACTGCACACACTATACACACATTGTTTCATAACACTTCACTCACTGCACACACACACACACACACACACACACACACACACACACACACACACACACTGGTGATCTCTGGGCCATTTTCTGTACCGCAACTTCCCATTTGCTATCCTAAAAAACTGAGTCAGCATCCCTCCATAATGAGTGAGATGTTGAACTCAGAAAGAGGAAGAGGTGTTAGTATTGTGCCATGCACAGCTTGGGGGTAAGTATTTCTAGAAAGGAAAAAAAGAAGGAAAAAAGCATAAAGTGAAGGTGTTATGTGGAATGTTGGATATTTTATAATCATTATTATTATTATTATTTATTTGTATAACATTTTTTCATCAAACCCCTACTCTGTTTTAGCTAAGTAATAGTTCAATGTATAAAATGTATTGCATAACAGATACTTTTTAGCTGCCTTTTTAAATAAGTGTATTTTTGCAATTTCTTTAATCTCTTTCGATAATTTATTGTACAGTTTTATTCCTTAGTAGAAAATGCTGTTTTGAGTTTTATGTTTATTTTTTCTTGGTAAATGTAAATTGAGTCTATCCCTTGTTGCATGGTCATGGACAGAGCTGTTTGTGCAGTAATTACCAATGTTATTTTTGATGTGTACAACTGACTGGTAAATTTATTCACATGGAGCAATTAAAATCCTCTGTGTTCTGAACAGATCTTTACAATGAGCTCGACTAGTATTTTTGGTTATTATTCTTATGGCTCTTTTCTGGAGTTTGAAAATTGTGTTCGTATTTTGAGCATTTGTTCCCCAATAAAGATTGCCATAACTAAGAATTGAGTGTACATATGAATAATATGTAACTAAAAGACACTGCATGTTACACACTGATGATAGGATTCTAAGGGCATAACATGCTGATGACATTCTGTTTGCAAGTACCTTTGCGTGTTCGCACCAGTTTAACTGAGAATCAATATTCATGCCTAGAAATTTTGCATTTGTTACACAGTCTATAGACGTTCCATCTACATTTAATTTAACATTGTCATTTTTCCTCTTCAAACTGAAATCCAGGCATTAGTTTTCTTTACATTCAATGTCACTTTATTACTTATTGACCAATCATAAACTTCCTTGAGAGTTTCATTTGCTTTCTTGGCAAGGAGTTCTCTTGTTTTCTCAGTGACCATAATATTGCTGTCATCAGCGAAGAGGATTTTTTCACCATGAATAACACTACTGGGAAAGTCACTGATGTACATCAGGAAGTCATTGATATATATCAGACTGCGTTATCAGCACCTGACATAGTTAGAAAGGAGTCCTGTGACTCCTTAGAAAGGAGTTACGGTGCTCCGTGTGGCCAATTCATCGCACCGCGCAATATCCATATTTGTGAGGCATTTGGATGTGACGGTGGCTCAATTCGAACTCTATGGGAACGGGAGAGCAGGCATCCTCGTTGTCAAGATTACATTCGATTACACCTGACCACCTTTTGAGTGGATCGCTGCATTGTGCACCAAGCACACAATAAGACCACATCTGCTCCTGCCATCCGAGAACAAGTAATGGATTTCTCACAACATTCTGTGCCGTCCTACACCGTGATCGGAGACTAGCAGCAGCTGGGCTAGTGAATTACTATACCTTGAATCGCGGTTGTTCACTAACCTGGATAACAATCATCGGCGCATATGGAGGCGACCTGAGGAGAGGTATCAATCTTCCAACGTTTTGGAGCGGTCCAGCGGTGTTACTACCGGTATCATGGTGTGGGGAGCCATCAGGAGTGGCTTCAGGTCACGGCTGATAGTGACTGAAGGAACTCTGACGACACCGCGATACGTCGCTGACGTCGTGTGACTCCATGTGTTACCTCCCGTGCGGGCGTGTCACGGTGCCATTCTTTAACAGGACAATACTCTTTCAGACATGTCTCTATGAAACGTCTACGTTGTTGAGGTACTCCCTCGGCCAGTAACATCGCCAGATCTGTCTCCGATAGAACACGTGTGGACCAGCTGGGAACTTAACTCCACCCCAGTGCCACTATCTAGGATAGCAGGGACCACTTACAGCAGCTGTGGACCACCTTCCCTCAGGGGAGGATACAGCGGCTTTATGACACCGTTAGTTCAGGCATGCAGGTCAGAGGGGGTGCAACGCCACATTGGTAACTGGGCTCCTATTTCCAAATACTTTGTTAATTTGAATCGATGTTGCAATTTATGAAATAACATGGTATACCTTCTAAAGTCGTGGATTTTCATCCCATTTCGTCCTTCCCTTCTCGGTGCTTCAACTTTTTTGTCAGACATTGCATGCACACATATTCGCTAGTGAAATTCATTACGAAAAACCTAACACTATTTGAGGAGAACTCCTATGTCCATACCTACAGCATTACAAGAACATACGACCTTTATCACTCATTATGAAGGCTGTCAGTGCCTCAGAAAGGAGTTCACTATGCTTCAACAAAATGTTTTGACCATTTGCTCAATAGCACAGAAAGTCTTACAGGTACTAATGCAAGTTTTAAATCTAATCTAAAACCATTTGTTCTCGACAATCCCCATTTCATAGACGAATATTTGTTTAAAACGCGGTAGCCTGAAGAAAACACGGTCTAGTTTTAACTGTAGTTGCAAGACGAGGACTGAAAAATAGTATGTTCATTGATACTAAATTTAGGCCGCTTCACCATTTAGAAACTTCAAAATTTTTAGCATGTAACCGTCCACTGAAACTAATTATGTATACATATACCGCAAATTGACTCGTTCCACATAATTTCGATAAGAGAATTGTTCAAATGATATGTGTCAAGCTGGAACAACCATGACATCGCCCCAGGACCCTCAGGTTGAGGGAAAACTGGCACCCGAAAAAATAAACAGGAAAAGAGAAAAAATAAAATTGAAAACAAGTAAAATTAATTAGTTAAGTGAAACCTTGTCCTGTATTAAAATAATCAAAGTTGGCTTCGTAAATCATTCTGACGTTAGAAAACATGAATCATTTAGTCGACTTGAGCTAGCAGACGACGTTGTGTTCACTGCGTCTATGAACTAGTAGATAAGAGCAGACGTTACACGCCAAGTTAAAGATCATGGAAATGTTATATGTAATTGAACTGAAAATAGTTTAAAAGTATTGTTACGTTCAACAAAAATACTCTTTGCACTCAATATTGAAAGTTTAGATTGGTAGCGACCGGAAACAAATGAATATCAGATCGAAGTGATCAGCGCGGCTCCCCCCGTCGGAGGTTCGAGACCTCCCTCGGGTATGGGTGTGTGTGTCGTCCTCAGCGTAAGTTATTTTAAGTTAAATTAAATTGTGTGTAAGCTTAGGGACCGATGACCTCAGTTGTTCGGTGGCATAAGACCTTACCAAGAATCTCTCTCGAAGTGACAAGCAGTCTTTCGACCTCCATTACAATTACTCCTGTCTTCCATTGTTCCGAAAGCCTTCTTAGAGTTTCTCTAGAAAAGGACAGCCACGACTTTGGGTTCTGCTTCGTACTGATCTGATGAGTGACCACCCATATGTCTTCATGCGGATCAATGTGTGGCGCGCCCCTAAGCCTGGCACGTTGCCCTCCTCTGTGAAAGCTCTTGTAGCAGACCTAGGATTGAAGGGGATATTCTCTTGCAAGCCATGTACCAGAGATGCATATTTTAACATATTTTAACCTTAGTTATGCCACTTAGCGGACTCACATTTATTATGTACCTCAAGATGGGACATATGTCCTGAAACCGGATAGTGATTTTCGTTCTAGAAATAAATAATTTTTACAACTGTAGAGGATTTTATCACTGACATCATCTTAGAATGAACAATTAGTACGTATTGTGTCACACCAGGGGATACACAATGGCGTAAGAGGTCATTTACAAATGATACTCACGACTGCAATTTACTTATCAGCGAAATGAAGCACGACATTAAACAATGACGGCTATAGTGCCAGACTTACTGCACTCAATGTCATTTGATCGCCGGTGATAACAGCTACAAGAGACACTCCAAAAGTTTCGGTGTGAATACTGCTGCGCGGCGTGGGATCCTTACCAAATAGGACGGACGGAGGACATCGAAAAAGTTCAAAGAAGGGCAGCACCTTTTGTATTATCGCGAAATAGGGGGGAGAGTGTCATTGAAATGATACAGGATTTGGGATGGACATCATTAAAACAAAGGCGTTTTTTGTTGTGGAGGAATCTTCTCCCGAAATTCGAGTCACTAACTATCTCCTCCGAATGTGAAAATATTTTGTTGACGCCGACCTACATGGGAAGAAAGGATCACCACGATAAAATAAGGGAAATCAGAGCTCGTACGGAAAGAAATAGGTGTTCGTTCTTTCCGTGCCCTATACGAGATTGGAATAATGAAGAACTGTGAACGTGGTTCTGCCAGGCACATAAATGTGATTTGCAGAGTATACATGTAGATGTAGATGTGATGTCGTTGCTGCATTCCTATGTGCAACACAGCGCGACTCCGATGCGGGTGTATAAGCACCATCATGTTGGCAAGGGATTAGTGTGGCATTCGTGTCTTTCCGAAGTGCGGATGGTAAATGTGGAAATGTGAACTACGGTGACATCATTACCAAATTCGTCCAAACAAGACGAGCTGCGGCAAGAGGTGCTGCTGATTCAAGCTAACGCGCGTCCCCATGTCGCAAATGCCGTAACGCAGAAGTTAGGCCAACTCAAGTGGGCACACTCGAGCATTCCCCCTTTCGTCCCGATTTTAGCCAGTGGCTTCGTCGACTCTGTGAGGCTCTTGCTTGAACTTTCCTGGACCTCCATTATCGGTTGGGGATGTATAGGATTCTCCTTGATAGGTCAAGGGTGCACACAAAGGGAGCAGCTACTCGAGCAGCAGAGTACTTGTGGAGCTCTGAGATATTTAGCGAGTCATGGAACGTATACCAGAAAGACAGATTAGAGGCCACAGGAGGGGAGTGTTCATTGCAGTCAACAAAAATATTACCTCTACTGAGGTCGAATTTGAGTGTGGCAGTGAAGTTATCTGGTCGCGTATAACAGGTCTAGGTGAAATTAAGTTGTTAGATGTTTTTACCGGCCACCCGATCACAGTGCGACAGTTTTAGAGTTGTTCAAAGAAACTCTAAGGTCTGTAGCGCGGAAATATCCAGCTCACGATGTGTTAGTTGGGGCCACTTTAACCTTCCGAGTATGGGCTGGGACGTCTATGGATTCATTGCAGGGGGTACAGAAAAACACTCTTGTCAATTTCTTTAGAACACGTTTTCCGAAATCTGTCTTGAGCAGCTAGTTCGACAGCCTAGACGCAATGGAAATATTTTAGACCTGTAGCCACAAACTGACGTGACCTTATCTACGGCGTCGGTATAGAGAAAGGGATTAGTGATCATGATGTCATCATAGTAACTACGATTACTTAAGTTTATAAATCAATCAGGAAGGCTGGGGAGTATTTCTGCTGGAAGGAGCAGATAAGCGGTTGTTAACATCCCACTGAGACAATGTAATGATATCACTTAGTTCCAGTTTGATGGACGTAGAGGAATAATGAGCAAAGTTGAAACGCATTGTAAATTGTTGTCTCGAGAAGTATGTGCCGAGTAAGCGGATTAAGGACGAAAAGAGTCGCCGTGGTTTAAAAACGAAATCAGGGAAATCTGAGGGAGCAAAGGCTATTGCACTCTCGGTTCAAAAGAGAACGGGCAACTGATGACAGGCAAAGGTTAGTAGAGGTTCGTGCGTCTGTGAAAAGATCTGTGCGCAAAGCATACAGCAACTACCACTGTCATAATTTAGCAAAAGATGTGGCGGAGAATCTGAGAAAATTCTGGTCCTACGTAAAACTGCTAAGCGAGTCTAAGGCTTCCATGCAATCACTCATTGACCACTCTGGTGCGGCAACAGAAGATATCAAAAGTAAAGCCTAAGCTTTAAATTTCGCGTTTAAGAAATTGTTCACACAGTAGAATCGTACAAACACACCGTTGTTTGACCGTTGCGTAGACTTCCGTATGCATTTCTTTTACATAGGGTGGAGCTCCTCCACGCCCACACCAGCATGATGGATGGCCAATACAAAAGGTTTACTGCCATTTCTGCATAGTGGTTAGTTTTCATTAAGTGAGGTCTTCGCAGGATGTGGGTACTGCGATGTCTGCGTACGTCTGGTTATGATTAACCATTAATACGCACTCATCCGGAGATAACTGGGTCGAAAGTTGAACAAAGGGTAGCGGTTTGAAGGGCAGATGAAAATAAGTGTCAAGGCAAGAGCCAAGGGAAAAAAATTCTCCGTAGTCGTCGGATTGCTTGCTGTCTGCGACAGATCATGCAAGGGATACGTAAGTTAGTGGTGGGCATCATTCGGGCGGATACCTTTGACGTTTCGAAGCGTTGTTACTCGGCGGCGGCAGCCGGATACCGGCGTTGTCTTCTCGACCAACATCAGCATACCTGTAACAGTTGGGTTCATCATCGGCTATTGTCCGATACCTTATATATCGGATGCACAAAAAATGGTTCAAATGGCTCTGAGCACTATGGGACTTAACATCTGAGGTCATCAGTCCCCTACAACTTAGAAATACTTAAACCTAACCAACCTAAGAACATCACACACATACATGCCCGAGGCAGGATTCGAACCTGCGACCGCAGCGGTCGCGCGGTTCCAGACTGTAGCGCCTAGAACCGCTCGGCCCCCCGGCCGGCTCGGATGCACAGCGTAGGTTAGTGTTGGCGGTGTGTTTGTGCGGTAGTGTGCGAGTTTATCGGCTTCCTTGCCGTTGCCTGTTGGTCGGCTGTGATAGCACCTGTCATATCCAGTCGGTATTGTTGATGTGAAGGGGCTCGCCGATGTTGTCGCTTGTGAGTGTGTGTGAGCTCGCCATAGGCGAATATGCGAGAACTAGCAGTCTCTCTGGTCGCTTATGCCTATGGTTGTGATCACAGATCCTCAGAGTAAGGATATAAGGACTGTTCGAGGGTCTCGAGTTCCTGTACAGTCGTGTGGCGAGTTTTTTAATACTTCCTTGAGGGTTTCAAGGTGGTATTAATTGTGAAGATCCGCTGTGCGTGTGTAGCTTGAAGCGTTGCTAATGATGCATAGCACTTTGTTCTGTATGACCTGCAGGCGGCGCAGGCGTGTAGGAGTGGCACAACCACAGACTGGAGCCGCGTACGTCATCAGAGGTCTGATCAGTGTCATGTATATGGACCTCGATACCCTCCTATTTAGTGTACTTTCCCTCCTGAGCCTTGGGTAGAGTTGTTTGAGCCTCCCGTACGCTCTGTTGGGAATGTATTCTTTGTAGTCCCCCCCCCCCCCCCCCCCATGTAAGTTTCCGGTCCAGCCAGACGCCAAGCTATCTAGCTTTCTCTCGGAAACGTATGTGGCATGCTTGTAATGTTACCTGTCTACAATGTTGATGTTTGCACAGTAGTTTCAGTCTGCGTGTCAGCAGAACTGCTTCGTACTTGTCAACGTTTACTTTAATACGCTATCGTTCTAATCAAAGGACGGCAGTTCTGAGTGCTGTCTGTAATCATGAATTTATGTTTCCAATGTTGCACAATGAAGACCTTGTCATCCGCGTAGATGGCCAACGTCATGTTTTGTGTTGCTGGGAGATCATTAATGTAGATGTTGAACAAGATGACCCCAGTAAGCTTCCCTGGGGTACTCCAACTTGGATACCGTGTTGTGACAATTGTTTGCCCTGCACGTCAGTGTTAAAACATTTGTTGATGAGATATGAGACGTGCGGGACTTATGAGACGCACGAGCCCGTCGGGGAAACCAGCATCGCTTAGTCTGCGTATGAGGCCGTTGTGCCAGAGACCGGCGAAAGCTTTTTCGATGTCCAGGAACACATCCCCTGTGGCTTTGTTCGTGTTGTAGCCGTGTGTTATATGTTCAACTACGCGGAGGAATTTTTGTGCTGTTGAGTGGTGATTCGTAAAGCCGATTTGCTCCGGCCTTACGGCGTCATTGACGATGCAGTGCCTAGTGATACGTCTTAGTATTACCTTCTCGACAATCGTGCTGAGCAAGCACAGCAGACTGATGGGTCGGTAATTTTGTGGAGGGAGTGATCTTTCCCAGGCTTCCTGAACATCAGGACCTTGGCATCCTTCCAAAAGTCAGGGAAGTGTTGGTGTTGTAAGATGGTATTCGTTACTTGAGTAAGGTATTCTACAACTCTATCTGTGAACTCCTGGAGGACACAGTTTTGAATGCCATCGGAGCCAGAAGCTTTTCTAGCATTGGAATGCTTGATAGAACATGCGACTTCGTTTATGCTAGTACGTCTGATCTCGTTGTTCGTGGGCTGGGTTACAAGTCGTGTAACCCCCTGGTCCGTTTCAAGTGTGAATACTGGATCTGAAAGAACCAGATTCGGCATGAAGGACGCTGCAAGTGTTGTGGTCATAAGCCCTGCCTTCTCCTTCGAGGAATACGCAGGGCCGTCTGGGCCTTGTAGAGTAGGAATGTAGTGTTTCTTCCTGGTGAAGTACCTGGCTTGCTTTCACGCGCCAGGCCGTGTGGCACCTAGCCTTCCGAGTGTCTGCCCCCATTGTTCGTTTATAAATGTTTGTATTTTCTCCAGTATTAGCCCGTGGAGTCTGTTAACGAGCAGTTTATAGAACGGACGCCTGGTACACTGCCATTATCTCTTGAGGCGGTTTCTCTTTGAGATACAGCCCTGGATTTCCTGTGGCAGGGCAGTCGAGTGTTGGAATGGCGTCAGACAGTGCGTCTTGGACAGCAGTAGTAAGAACCTTCACCGTCTCATCAATTTGCTGCGTATTGTTAATTTCGTATTCTGGACAGAATAAGACTATCAAGCGTTTTCTTGAACAGAGTCCAGTTCGCGCGCTTTTAGTTCAGTATCCCGGGTGCTTCTGTGCCCGACGGTGTTTATTTCGTATGAAGTATTACAGTATGTGGTCTGACTCCAGATCGTTTTCAACCGTAAGGTTGAGTGTGCATGTGATCCGTTGATGAGGGCTATGTCTAACACGCCTGGCCTGAGTCGGACCTGTGCGGACACATACCTGGGGCCGTCCGGCCCTAGTGTAATGTAGTTTCGGCCTAGTGCATGTTCGTATAGTTTCTTGCCGTTGGAGGAACATATTCGTGAATTTCAGCTGTCTGCGTTTAAATCTCCAGCGGCGATTACCGACGTGCTATGTTGAGAACTGTGCTGATACCGTGTGTTCATTTGTTCTAAAGTGGGTAGCGACACTAGTGTGGTGTTAGCTCCGTTGAACGTGACCCTGATGGCCATAGTCTCTAGCCTCTCAAGTGCAGGGAGCTCGATGTTCGTGTGTTCTATGTCTTTTGTGTATGATGATGTCTGTGCCGCCGCCCCCCCCCCCCCCCCCCATTCCTGCCGTCCGCTTGGTTGGTCGATGCGATAGACGCAGTTATCTGGGATGTTTAGCTACTTGTGAGGTATAAGCAGTGTCTCGTTCTCAAGAGCGATTCGGATGCCCTTTCGCTCCATGAACGCAACCAATTCGGTCCTTTGGATAAGATCGCGTTGGCATTCCGAAACAGGATCTGTGGGTTAATTGGAGGACATAGTGCGAGTAATAGGCATCCCTGGCGTAGACAAACAACTGAAAGAGATGAAAACAAATAAGTCGCCAGGTCTGGATGGTATCCCAATTCGGTATTACAAAGAGCGATCTACGGCATTGTCCCCTTCCTTAGCTTGCATTTATCGCGAATCTCTCAGCCAGTGCAAAATCCCAAGCGATTCGAGAAAAGCGCAGTTGTCGCCTGTATATAAGAAAGATAAAAGAACGGACCCGCTAAATTACACACCAATATCCTTACCATCGGTTTTCTGCAGAATTATTGAACACATTCTCAGTTCGAATAAAATAAAGTTGCTTCAGGTGGAAAAGCTTCTGTCCACGAATTAGCACAGTTTTAGAAACCGTCGCTCGTGCGATAATCAGTAAAGGAGTTTTGCTATTTGGGGAGCAAAATAACTGATGATGGTCGAAGTAGAGGGGATATAAAATGTAGACTGGCAATGGCAAGGAAAGCGTTTCTGAAGAAGAGAAATTTCTTAACATCGAGTATAGATTTAAGTGTCAGGAAGTCGTTTCTGAAAGTATTTGTATGGAGTGTAGCCATGTATGGAAGTGAAACGTGGACGATAAATAGTTTGGACAAGAAGAGAATAGAAGCTTTCGAAATGTGGTGCTACAGAAGAATGCTGAAGATTAGATGGGTAGATCACGTAACTAATGATGAAGTATTGAATAGAATTGGGGAGAAGAGGAGTATGTGGCACAACTTGACAAAAGAAGGGACCGGTTAGTAGGACATGTTTTGAGGCATCGAGGGATCACAAATTTAGCATTGGAGGGCAGCGTGGAGGGTAAAAATCGTAGAGGGCGACCAAGAGATGACTACACTAAGCAGATTCAGAAGGATGTGGGTTGCAGTAAGTACTGGGAGATGAAGAAGCTTGTACAGGATAGGGTAGCATGGAGAGCTGCATCAAACCAGTCTCAGGACTGAAGACCACAATAACAACAACAGTAGTGAGTTTTATTGTACGGAGCTAAGTAAATTCTAACGTGGGCAAATTATTGATAGTCGTAACCAATGGAGCCGGAGTGTTTGGTATTTCAAGAGGCACATTACCGAAAGTTTATACCACATACAGTGAAAGCGGAAAAATACCATCTGCTAAGTCACAAAGCGGACGAAAGTGTGTGTTGAATTATCATAACTGACCGTCATTGAAAAGGACTGCGACGAAAATTAAGAGGATTCTACATCTACATCCACACTCCGCAAGCCACCTGACGACGGTGTGTGGCTGAGGGTACCTTGAGTACCTCTATCAGTTCTCAAATGGTTCAAATGGCTCTGAGCACTAAGGGACTTAACATCTGAGGTCAACAGTCCCCTAGAACTTAGAACTAGTTAAACCTAAGGACATCACACACATCCATGCCCGAGGCAGGATTCGAACCTGCGATATCAGTTCTCCCTTCTATTCCGGTCTCGTACTGTTCGTTGAAAGAAAGATTGTCGGTATGCCTCTGTGTGGGCTCTAATCTCTCTGATTTTATCCTCACGGTCTCCTCTCGAGATATACGTAGGAGGGAGCAATATACTGCTTGACTCTTCGGTGAAGGTATGTCTCGAAATTTCAACAAAAGCCCGTACCGAGCTACTGAGCTTCTCTCTTGCAGAGTCTTTCACTGGAGTTTATCTACCATCTACGTAACGCTTTCGCGATTACTAAATGATCCTGTAACGAAGCGCGCTGCTTTCCGTTGGATCTTCTCTAATTTGGTCAGATGAGTCCTGTTTCACACTGTTTCCAATTTCTGGCCGAGTCTGCTTCCCAAGAGTGAAAGATGCCGAGGCTCTGTGATGATTTTGGCAGCCATACTTTGGTATTCCATGAGCTCCATGGTTACTTTGCAAGGTCGCATTTCTGCCAAGGATTATGCGACCATTTTGGATGATCAGATTCATCCCACGGTACAATGTTTGTTCCCAAATGGTGGTGTTGTGTTCCGAGGTGACAGGGCCCACATTCACACAGCTCGCTTCTTCCAGAACTGGTTTCGTGAGCACGAGCATGAAGAGTGGCAGCTCCCTTGGCCACCACATTCAGCAGATCTCAGTATTACTGAGCTTTAGTGGCTTACTTTGGAGAGTAGGGTGCGTCATCGTTATACACCTTCATCATCGTTGCCCAAACTTGCCACCGCTTGGTAGGAAGAAGATTCCGTTCAAAACCTACAGAACCTGTATTTATGCACTCCTAGACGACTGGAACCTGTTTTGAATGGCAACGACTTTCTTACATCGTATTAGGCGCGGTAACGTGTGGTGTTTTTTGTGTTTCCATATTTTTGTCCACCCCTCTACATAGTGTGCAGGAAAGAGTCAGGTCACAAGTTAGTTTTTGTCGGTATAGACGCTGTAGAGGCTAAATGGCTAAGCAAGAAACAGCTCTGTACTTCGAAATAGTCGATACCATCGTTAAATTTTTCGGCCGCTTATGGTGATAGGATTTCAAATGATTCAAATGGCTCTGAGCACTATAGGACTTAACATGTGAGGTCATCAGTCCCCTATACTTAGAATTACTTAAACCTGACTAACCTAAGGACATCACACACATCCATGCCCGAGGCAGGATTCGAACCTGCGACCGTAGCAGCAGCGCGGTTCTGGAGTGAAGCGCCTAGAACCGCTCGGCCACAACGGCCGGCGATAGGATTTAAAAATTAGTTCTGTGAGTATTCCCAAGGTAATACCAGAAACACTAGATCCAGCGCGTTCGTCTGCCAGATAACAAATCATCTATACTTTTAAAGAAAGGCTCATTCTCATTTCATAGGCTCTGATAAACGTAATTCATAAGAGTAAGAAATGTAACCAACGTATTGTAGCAATTGGGCCATGCAAACAAACATATATGACATTATCCTTTTAAGATTCAGTGTAAACCAATAAAGAGAATCAATATACCATCTAAGGACCTATAATGTGACAGTATGGTCGTTCCAAGAGCATGATTACTGTTTCACATGCCGTCGACGACACGGTCATTAGAGCTGGAGCGCAAATTCGGTTATGCGAGGAAGAATTGGCGAAGAAACTGGCCTTGTCCGTTTCAGAGGAACCATCCCAAAGCGATTTTACGGGTAAACTACCGAAACTCTTATAATCTGGATGGACAGACGGTGATATGAATCTCCGTCCTCCCGAAAGAGAGTGCAGTGTTTTATCAATGAGAAAAATTTCACTCGGATGGCGCCAGAAATAGATAGCATCAAAGGATCTTACGACAGACTTCTTGACGAGACTTTCAACATTTGTGAAAGATGGGTCATTGAGTATAAATTTCCTAAGAAACGAATTTAAGCGGTAGAGAAGCACATCGACAACCTTTGAGAGAACGAGAGGCTGATAGAGCCCGTAATTGGACATAGAGTAACACTTTTTTATCCAGTGATTGACATTATTTATTCACAGTTAAATACCTGGTTTCAAGGAATGTAGTGTGTTATTGATACTTACGTAGCAACTCAAACTTTTTCGAATCAATCACCTATGATGAAAATCATGACTTTTCCTTTTCCAGCACAGATATTGTTGATATGAACTGTATTAAAGCCATCCTGATGTATCAAACAGAAACTACGGCTGTTTCAAAAGCTGATCATACTTTTTCCAAGCTAAAAGTATTTTTCAAAGAATGCTTACGTTCTACAATGCGTCAGGAATGGTTACTCGGTTTGGAAATCCTATCAGTAGGAGAAAGGTGGCACGAATGGTCACAGGCTTATCTGACAGAACTCGAAGTAATATGCCGCACGTATCTCAAGAACGTGCTTCGAAAACTCCAAGACTCGTCTTTCAACATAGAATCCACAAATGTTCTTCAGTCCCCAACGTACCTACGACGTAGAGATCGTGAAGCTCGCACCGAATCGCAGAAACTGTCATTCTTCACATGCTCCAGTCTCGATTGATCAGGAACAAACTTTAAAATATGTTTCATAAAAAGTGCCCTCTGCCACACTATTTACAGTGATTGTACTAAACTGCGTAGAAATTGAAGGAGCACGAAAAACTGATTTTTCTAAAACACTGGACCACTGTGTAAATAGAACAACTAAGAAAGACTCATTTAAGTAAGACAAAAATTTAGGTCACTAGGACATACATTTCAAAATCAGTTTACATTTTTACACGGATATTCAAACTTACGTACTTCTTTGAAATTATCAATTCATTCTTGTTTTGTCTTGTTTTATATTAGATATTGTTTAGTTTTGTGAAATTATTCAGTTTTTCATTAATTAGTTTTTCGTTTTTGTTCGAACGGAAGAACATTGTATTATACCAGTTAATGAAATCATATCATAAGAAGATGTTTGGTTTTGTATTTAATTAAAATGTAAATTGGGAAGTATGCAGTTTTCGTTATGCGAGATGACACAGGGACGAATAGCCGTTTGGCGTCTGCGTAAAGCAGGGTAAAATTGTTAAGATTATATTTCGCTTCACGTAAATGAAAATAATGATAGAAATAAATGAAATAGACTGTTTTTTTTAACTTTTCTTGCTTACTTCACTTTTTGGCTCAAGTGGAAGTGAAAGAAGACAATAGAGGAAATGGTGCAATGTAGTGTGTGTGTGTGTGTGTGTGTGTGTGTGTGTGTGTATGTGTGTGTGTGTGTGTGTGTTTGAGCTGGAAAGGCCAAGGAGAGGAGAAGCTGGCCGTGAGAAACGGCATGTGGGTGACGTTTTGTTGAGTTGGGAATGGGGAACGGAGGCGAGTTGGGGTTAGCATATAGCTGGTCCGGAGCACCCACCACTACGTTCCGCTGATCTATGGAAGATGCCATTAACTAACTAGATACTTCTACGACCTCGTTGCCGTAAATTTCAATGTGTCCTTCTACCCTACAGAAAGGCATCTCTTAACTCTACGACTGTAGAGAAATCAGGGCTAACTGGATGCTCTGGAGAAGACTCTCTGATGAGTATATTCTCTGGAAGCTTTACAGGGCATTCTGTGAGTCGGAGCAAATGAGCGAAGTCTTTGTGTGGGCACATCACATCCGCTTTGAAGCTGTAAATATCGCGTATAACTCGCCACTGAAGGCGCTGAATTCTGCTAACAGGTAAATCCTTAGCATATTGTATAGATAAGTCCTCTCGGTCGGAACCGTCTCTGCTTAAACGACTGTGTCGGTACGGTAATTGTTTGATACTCAGTGGAATGGATGTATGCTAATAGATAACTTCAGCTAAATTTAGTTTGCTATATGCGATTAATTTAAAATTTATCTTGAGTCTCTCAAATAGTTTTGGAGACCGCTTGCTCCAATGCTGTGGGATGAGCTTGGCATCTGATACATTGTTGTCTTCTATGATCCGTTTCCCCGGATCCCTAACAGGATTGTGGCTTATGGGCGGTCGGGAATAGTCCCCTACTGGATGCTCAACAACGACTGAGTGCTGGAGACATTTTGGTCGACTTGGCTCTAGACCGGTGCTACATGGTCAGGAACTGCCCGCGAATAGTAAGAGCCGGTTTGACACATCTATATCTACATTGATACTCTGCCAATCACATTTAAGTGCGTGGCAGAGCGTTCTTCGAAACACCTTCACAATTCTCTATTATTCCAACCTCGTATAGCGCGCGGAAAGAACGAACACCTATATCTTTCCGTACGAGCTCTGATTTCCCTTATTTTATCGTGGTGATCGTTTCTCCCTATGTAGGTCGGTGACAACAAAATATTTTCGCATTCGGAGGAGAAAGTTGGTGATTGGAATTTCGTAGGCAGATTCCGTCGCAACGAAAAACACCTTTCTTTTAATGATGTCCAGCCCAAATCCTGTTTCATTTCAGTGACAATCTCTCCCATATTTCGCAATAATACGAAACGTGCTGCCCTTCTTTGAACTTGTTTGATGTACTCCATCAGTCCTATCTGGTAAGGATCCCACACCGTGCAGCAGTATTCTAAAAGAGGACGGACAAGCGTCGCGTAGGGAGTCTCCTTAGTAGATCCGTTACATTTTCTAAGTGCCCTGCCAATAAAACGCAGTCTTTGGTTTACCTTTCCCACAACATTTTCTATGTGTTCCTTCCAATTTAATTTGTTTGTAATTGAAATTCCTAGGTATTTAGATGAATTTACGGACTTTAGATTTGACTGATTTATCGTGTAACCGAAGTTTAACGAATTCCTCTTAGCACACATGTGGTTGACCTCACACTTTTCGTTATTTAGGGTCAGCTGCCAATTTTCGCACCATTCAGATATATTTTCTAAACAGTTTTGCAATTTGTTTTGATCTTGTGATGACTTTATTAGTCGATAAACGACAGCATCATCTCCAAACAACCGAAGACGGCTACTAAGATTGTCTCCCAAATCGTTTATATAGGTAAGGAATAGCAAAGGGCCTATAGCACTACCTTGGGGAACGCCAGAAATCACTTCTGTTTTACTCGATGACTTTCCATCAGTTACTACGAACTGTGACCTCTCTGACAGAAAATCACAAATCCAGTCACATAACTGAGACGATATTCCATAAGGACGCAATTTCACAACAAGCCGCTTGTGTGGTGCAGTGTCAAAAGCCTTCCAGAAATCCAGAAATATGGAATCGATCTAAAATCCCTTGTCAATAGCATTCAACACTTCATACGAATAAAGAGTTAGTTGTGTTTCACAAGAATGATGTTTTCTAAACGCATGTTGACTGTGTGTCAATAGATCGTTTTCTTCGAGGTAGGCTAGGACTTGTTCTATAAGCCCATGTAGTGTGCATGATATCCAAATAGTGTGTTGCATATAGCATCTTAAGGCACAAAGTTTGAGCTAAACTGCAAGTGGTATGCACACAGTCTACACGAGACCAGGTGAATGCTTTACACAATAATGTAGACAGACCCCGTTTGGACCCCTACCATTTCCACTGTTTTAAAGTGTCTAAGGCTTTGCTCCGCAAAAGTTGTAGCCATATGAGCCTGTGATTAAATATGAGACCTAGGAAAGTAAAAGACTGTCACTGATTCGAAATTGTGACTGATATGAATGAAATGAAAATATACGACTTTATTTGTTGAGAATTTAAAATCTGTCTTTTGCACCAAATCTTCTAGTCTCAGAAGTGTTGACTGACTAACGCAAGGCAGGAGGAAGTGCAGTATATTATAAAATTTTGTAGGAACAGGGAGATCTTCACTGCAATCTTCACAATGCTTATGCTGTTTACAGTAGTTGCAAAGAAAGTGACAAAATACTCTCGCAAGGGAAATCCTTTTCTTATATGAATTGTTTTGATTGTGTCTCCCAATCAGTAGCGACGTGACTGCTGTGCAGGGAAGGATTCACCCTTCCACGCCAGCTGCAGAACTGGTTGAGCACGTTGTATCTGCACGCAGTGTCACATGCCTTTTTCAGTGTCAGAGAATTTCCCTACAAACTCTCGCAGTTATATTGCTTTATACAGATTACCTATGGCGTTGGTCGAGTTTTAGGTGCAATTTTCTATTCATTTGAAGATGGCTATGTTTGTGTGTGCAAGGATGATGATTTTGTATGTTCTTGAACTTGTTTGGATGACTCGTTGATTTTGGTGCATTCGAGGATTGAGAGGAAATAGTTCATTTTTCAGATGCAGCTATATATAGCCTATATGTTCTCGTACGTGATTTGTATGTCTGCTTTGTATTTGAAGGCTTTATTGTTAATACACTTTTCTGAAATACTGCTGCAAAAAATGTGACAGCCGGAGGTTGCACTGCATTGAATGCTCTTCTTGCCTCACCATACGCGAGTCACCTCGTAGCCTCCTGGGACACAGCTGAAGGAGACCAGTACTGAACAATGGCCACTTTGTCATATGATTTATCGGAAGTTATAGAGTACAGGAAGATTTCTCAAAAGACAAGTTAGCAGTTAGTTTTGTTCTTCGATAAAAATTGCCTATGTTGCGATATTTGATATTCAATTATATTACACTATATGGTTCTTATAACTTGTAGATTTTAAGAACCAAGGCCCAGGATTCATCAGACTAAAAAGCCCATGTGCACTGCCTCCGTCCAGTAATATGTTTTCCGTCATGAAGAGAGTGGAAGGCAAGAGCGCATCAAGGATCTCGGCTAGACAGAGAAGAAGGCGGAGGATGAGGAGAACCCCGTGGTAGTTTTCCGACGAATGACGAAGAAGTTTGAAATTTCACGACAAACAGACTCAGGTACACTTACTAACAGTCAGTAACCATTAAACGTTTTACTTTTCTTCGAACTGATATAACGGGAAGAAAAGATTTGTCTCTGAAGAGCATGAACACATTTTATTCACTCACAAGGAAAATATTTTGTCCTCTCCTACAGACTAACGATATTCCTTCGGTATACTGTACATAAAAATAGTTGTCACTTGGAAGTCTGCATAACTGAACAGGGCAGCTCACAAACTATTTCGTCTATGCATATGTTTTAACTACCTTACAATCCATTGCTGAAAATGTAGCCCCTGCGCATTTTGAAAGAAATCCAGCACTGAACGAACAACGCAATTAAAATGAGGACTACAAAAGAGAGGAAGATCAAGAAGAAATATAGTGAACTTCAGTAGCGCTGAACTACTGCTGTAGCAGCATCATAAGGAAATAGTTCCTTTCGCAGAGCAAACGTTTATTATTATTCTTAGATTTTGCCTTCTGCGCTGCTGTACGGTACAACCAAGATCTAAGGTTTATGTCTGTCCAGACGTATCTGTTCTGTGGTTCATAATGATTTGTACAGTAAAGCAATGCACAGTTACGAAGAGATGATGTTCACTTGTTCTCGAGATCTGTCTATTTACCCTGTTGTATCAACGAAGAACTTAAACCACATCTTCCTCGAGAGAAAATGAAATAATGGCTTTATTGTTGAAAACTGTGGGACTCAATGCGAAGACTTACGTGTGAGGTTACTTGACTTTCATGACATGTTCTAAATCTTTGAGGGTTTACTCACTATGACTGGATCTATAGGCGAAACATACAGGGTGTTTCAAAGTTATTTTAAACACTTCTAAAAATTGTACAGGGGCTTAGTAGATCTAGGTTTATATAGAAACCCTTGTCCGTGAATGGTTGGTTTCCACATTACAGGGAAAACAAGATGTATACATTTCACTCCTATTTACTGTGATATTACAATAGCTGTTCGATATGACGACCATACAGTTCGGTGCACACAGTGTATCTGCGCAAAACGTTCGTATAAACTCTGTCCAACAAGTGTAGTGTATGCATAACCTCTGGAAACCTGAAGTCAGAGCTATACAGTAAATCGAACAAAACAAGTTGTAATGTGTTGGTTGGCACCACTAATTGTAAAATATTCATGAATAATATTTTTTTTAAAATTTTATACATTGTTGCAGGCCACGTATCATATACGATACTTCTGGCTGCTAACAGGACAATTTGCCACTCAGTGAAGAAATAAATGTTACTTTATTTTTGCTTATTTGCAAGACATACATTCCTCCTCATGCTAGAAAATGCACAAAATTGTTACAATTGGCTCATTACAAGTTCTTGTTGAAATATAAATTGTTAAAAATATAATAAATAAAAAATTACAATTTTTTTTTTACAAATTTTTAAAAATGTTGCAGGATATTCTTATGAAGTATGAAACTTTTTGAAGCAGTTTCTTTCTGAAGTAAAGCTCAAAAGCACCATACATTCAGAACATCTCACATTCGTTAGCTTTGAACAACCTGTTCCACCCTCATACATAAAAAATCTAAAGGCAGTCCCGTTGATGAAGCCATTAAAAAGTTTTTCAGGCCCACAAGTTGAGGTTTTTCTCTAACATATTGTTTCATGTGGACTTGTCCATGGAATGGCACCATTTGATCGTCAATAGAAACCATTTTTGGATGAGGTGTTGCAGACACGCTTTTCTAATCATTGACAACATTGATCTTACTTTCCATTATTTGTCAGTTATTTTTCATTGTCACTGACGGCATTGTCATCAACAACCTTGAGATATGCTCTAAGGCAGTAGAAACGATCTCTGCTGACGTTTTCTGCAGCCATTCGACATCTAGTACGTCGTTCCCAACACATTCTAAGCTTAGGAAAACCAAGAAGAGAAATCACAATACTTGCAGCCCAGTATTTCTTGATCTCATCTAGGGTGGTGTTGTGAGATTTTCCATGTGATGAAACATACATCATGTTTGTTTTTTCTGCCATATTACTGAAGAGATCTTCATTTAAATACTTACTAAAATATTCAACTGGTTTCCTAACTCCTGTACTGACAGATTCTACATCAGAGCTTGACGTTGTGGCAGTTGAGATACTGGACGAAAATCTAAAATAGAAAGAATAATATTGCTTAAAAACGATTTTTTGCAATAATTAACATTCATGTCTATTAAAATTACTAAACACATTATTTACTCTGTTCTGTGGTGCCAGCTTTGCGTTGGGTCTCTAGGTGATGGAGTTTCATGAGCTTGTGTTGGCACTACTGAACTTTCACTGTTTGAAACTTCATCTTCTTCTTCAGATGCTGTCAGTTGCGATCCCTGAATGTGAACTTCACCATCATCACCATCATTATCATTATCGTCATCATCAATTTCAATGTCAGAACAATTAGCGTCAAAGACCTCATCCAGAAGCTATTTCTGAATCAGATACACCTGTCAATAATATTTAGTTTTTATTTTTAAATCACGTTTGCAAAGTTTTATTTGTATAGAAAGAATGAGAAATGCCTACCCCATTATTAAAGTTATGAAATGCGCACTAAACATAAAATAACACTGAAACAACGAACAACAACAGAAAATGCAGCCGACTGTCATTTGCTCACAGGCATATGAAATGTAGTCACCGAGACCCAATGTATCAAATATGTTACATCTACTAAAATACGACTTTTCAGAAGTAAAATCGTCTTTCACGTCACGTTCTTTAATAGAATGATAGTCAGGGAACTGTTAACAATACTTTAGTACTGGTTTAGAAGTAAATAAACGATTAATTAAGAACACTAACCTTTGTTTCTTGAAGACATGCTTACTCGTCCAAAACTCACTTGTTACTGACTGCTCCTGACACCTAGTGGTCATTCTGAGAACTACAAGTCGGCTGCCTGCTTGTTCTGTGAAGTGTATCAAATACAATGCAATCGGCGTTTTTACAAAAAAAAAAAAAAAAAAAAAAGGCACACATTGTGTAGGAGTATCATTTCAACAGATGTATCATATATGATACAAGGGGTCGCTAGGGGTTAAGCACTTCTGCCACAGCCATGATACATGCAACCAGATCTTCCGCCAACTTAGATTCTTCATGTGGCCCCACAAGAATAAGTCCAAATGGGTTATATACAGGGATCGTGATGGCGCACCATGTAGTTCATCTCGACCAATCCACCTATCCCTGATGGTTTTGGACACCAACTGTTAAATGTACTGCCATTCCATCATGCTGGAGTCATAATTCGTGCTGAATGTCCAGTGACACATTTTCCAAAAACTCCGCCAGCACTTGTTGCAGTTATTTCAAATGCCTGGCACCTGTTAGTTGGGGAAGTAGGATGTACGGCCCAATCACATGATCATCCCAGATACCTCCCAGACGTTGATGCCGGATGTGTGCTGAAATCTTCGTACAGACGTTGCTTTGGGTTATCTTGGCCCCAAATGTGGCTATTTCAAGCTTTCAGAACGCCTTCCCTGTTCAAATGCGCCTTAGAAACTGAGGAAAATCAACACAACAGTGTAAAACCCAAGTACAGAAATTTACACGTGGTACCAGATCCACCGGGAACATGGCGTGCTCCTTGTGAGGGTGATATGGGTGGAGTTGCTGTTCATGCCGAAATTGTCAAATAGATGAGTAAGTTGCATGCAAGTCACGTGCTGTGTCTCGAATACTCGTCGACGTGTTCTCTTCAACTTGACGAAGCACTTCCTCTTCCAATAAGAAAGTGCGCCGCCTTCTTGGAGCTCCACAGTTTGCTCTATCGCTTGTGAAATTTCCACTTTCGCTTAGCCATTGTTCTACTCCGGCAAACATGGGATGAAATGGAGTCACGCGATTTGGAAAGCACTCGTGGCACAGGCGTTGAGCCTCTCTCATAACGCCGAGCATCAAATGGTTCAAATGCCTCTGAGCACTATGGGGCTTAACATCTGTGGTCACCAGTCCCCTACAACTTAGAACTACTTAAACCTAACTAACCTAAGGACATCACATACATCCATGCCCGAGGCAGGATTCGAACCTGCGACCGTAGCGGTCACGCGGTTCCAGACTGAAGCGCCTAGAACCGCACGGCCACACCGGCCGGCTCGAATGAAGGGTAGAGCCACAGGTCGTAACACATCTGAAATGTAACGTCCACTGTTCAAAGTGCCGTCAGTGCGAACAAGAGGTGACCGAGACCTGTAGCCAATTGCACCCCATACCATCATGCTGGGTGATATGCCAGTATGGCGATGACGAATACACGCTTCCAATGTGCGTTCACTGCGATGTCGCCAAACGCGGATGCAACCATCATGATTCTGTAAATAGAACCTGGATTCATCCGAAAAAATGACGTTTTGCCATTCGTGCACCCAGGTTCGTCGTTGAGTACACCATCGCAGGCGCTCCTGTCTCTGATGCAGCGTCAAGGGTAACCACAGCCATGGTCTTCGAGCTGATAGTCCATGCTGCTGCAAACGTCGTCTAACTGTTCGTGCAGATAGTTGTTGTGTTGCATATGTCTCAGTCTGTTGACTCAGGGATCGAGACGTGGCTGCACGATCCGCTACAGCCATGTGGATAAGATGCCTGTCATCTCGACTGCTAGTGATACGAGGCCGTTGGGATCCAGCACGGCGTTCCGTATTACCCTCCTGAACCCACCGATTCCATATTCTGCTAACAGTCATTGGATCTCGGCCAACGCGAGCAGCAATGTCGCGATACGATAAACCGCAATCGCGATAAGCTACAATCCGACCTTTATCAAAGTCGGAAACGTGATGGTACGCATTTCTCCTCCTTACACGAGGCATCACAACAACGTTTCACTAGGCAACTCCGGTCAACTGCTGTTTGTGTATGAGAAATCGGTTGGAAACTTTCCTCATATCAGCACGTTGTAGGTGTAGCCACCGGCGCCAACCTTGTGTGAATGCTCTGAAAAGCTAATCATTTGCATATCACAGCATCTTCTTCCTGTTGGTTAAATTTCGCGTCTGTAGCACGTCATCTTCGTGGTGTAGCAATTTTAATGGCCAGTAGTGCATAAAAAGGATACACTAACAGGAAATGGAGCTGCTGTAGACGAGACATTTAAATCCACCGAGACACAAATTGAAAATGCAAGCGAGACTGTTGGAGGAAGAGTCAGTACCAGAGGTACACATAAAATTGTAATTGGATCCTTCTGTCGACAACCAGACGTACCTCCTGATGTAACAAAAACTTAGAAAAAATCTCAGTTCGCTTGCACTTAGGTTCAACAAACAGACTGCAATCATCGGTACAGACTTTAACCACCCAACAATCAACTGGAAAAATTACAGATTTTTTA
Source organism: Schistocerca nitens (assembly GCF_023898315.1). Taxonomy (NCBI): domain Eukaryota; kingdom Metazoa; phylum Arthropoda; class Insecta; order Orthoptera; family Acrididae; genus Schistocerca; species Schistocerca nitens. The sequence continues at coordinate 476,328,636 of NC_064614.1, read as the reverse complement.
GTGGTGGGCGTGACAAGAAACTCTGGGAAACATTACTAACTGCCTTCTCTGTAAACTATCTAGAACAGTTGGTTCGAAACCCCACTCATATATTAGATCTAATGACAACAAATAGAGATGACTCTTGGATGTCAACACAAACTGGTATCAGTGACCATGACACAGTTGTGGCAACAGTGATTAACGAAGTACAAAGGGCAACTAACACAAGTAAAAAGAGATACATGTTCAGTAAATTAGATGAAAATGCTGTAGTCTCATATCTCAATGAGGAACTTTAGCAAAGGACAAGAGTGTGTAGAGGAGCTTCGGTTCACGTTTTAAAGTATAGTTGAACAAGCAGTGGGTAGGTATGTACCCACTAGTGCAGTTCATAATGGCAGAGCCATTCCATGTTACACAGTCATTTAAAGAAACTTTTAAAGAAACACAGACTACTGCACAGTAGGTGTAAAACAAAGCATATGGCCTCTGATAAGGAGGTGCCGAATGAAAGTTGTTCAGCTGGCAACAGCGCAATGCGTAAGGCCTTCAATGACTGCGGTAGTAGAATTTTGTGAGATGATCCTCCACAAAACCTAAAGAAATTCTAGTCGTATCTATAGGCTGTTTGGGGCGTCAAAGTTAGTGTCCACTCACTCGTGGATGAGACAGGAACCGAAAGTCAGGGTAGCAAAGCAAAAATAGAGATGCTTAATTCCGTTTTCAAACGGATCTTGAGAAAGGAAGCCCCAGGAGAGAGGCTAAAATTTAACCCTCATACCACTGAAAAGTTAAATGAAGTTGCGGCTGAATTAGTCCTTCCTTTAGCTATAATCTATCGCAAATCCCTCGAAAAAAATACCGTGTCCAGTAGTTGGAAGAAAGCACAGGTAATGCCCGTTTACAAGACGGGTATAAGCGATCCACAAAACTTCCATCCAGTATCCTTGACACCGATTTGTTGTAGAATTTTAGAACATATTCTGAGCTCAAACGTGATATCTCGAGCAGAATGATCTACCAGTGCCAACCAGCTTGGATTTTGAAAACATCGATCACGTGAAACCTAATCGCACATGACATACTGAAAGCTTTGAATCAGTGAAGTCAGATATAAGCAGTATGTCTTGATTTCCGAAAAGTAGGTTCATTTTCAAATGTACGATCGTGTAGAGTATCAAACGAAACTGTAACTGGATTGAGGTTGTTTGGTAGGGAGGATACGGCAAGTCATCTTGGATGGAGAGTCGCGAACAGGTGTTTAAGTAACTTCGAATGTACCCCAGGGAAAGGTGTTTACGTTGTATATGAATGACCTTGCAGACAATATCAACAGTAACCTCATACCTTTCTCGGATGATGCAGTTATCTGTAATGAAGTACTGCCCGAAAAAAACTTCATAAATATTCAGTCAGATCTGAATAACATCTCAAAGTGGTGCAAAGATACATACTTGCTTTAAATGTTCAGATATGTAAAATTGTGCACTTCACAAAACGAAAAAAAAAACGTAGTATCCTATGACGATATCAGTGAGTCATAGAATCGGCCAACTCATAAAAATAACCACGTGCAACACTTCGTAGGGATATGAAATGCAATGATCATATGGGCTGAGTAGTAAGTAAAACAGTCGATAGACTTCGGTTTATTAGTAGAATACTGGGGAAATGTAATCAGTCTACAAAATGGATTGCATACATATCATTCGTGCGATCCATCCTAGAATATTGCTCAGGTGTGTGGGATCGTTACCAGAGAGGAGTAACGGAATATTGAACTTATACAGAAGAGGACAGCACGTATGGTCACAGGTTTGTTTGATCCGTGGGAGGGCGTCTGTAAGATGTCATTGGCAGACTGTTACTAAAAATATACCGACAAAGTCTACTAACAAAGTTTCAAGAACCGGCTTTAATGATCACTCTAGGAATATACTACAACCCCTACATATCGCTCCCGTATGGATCGTGAAGACAAGGTTAGATTAATTTCGGCACGCACGGAAATATTTAAACCAGCTTTCTTTCCGCGCCTCATACGTGAATGGAATGGAGAAAAAAATCTAATAACTGGTGTAATGGGACTTACCCTCTGTCATGCCCTTCATAGTGGTTTGCAGAGGATAGATGTAGACGCAGAATTAAAATTCAGAAAACACACGCCACATACAAATATACAAAGATTTTTATCTTCAGCTCTTGTGCATAGGCCTAGCGAAAAATTAAAGGGAAAGCAGATTCAGCACTTAATACAAGTAACAATAATCCTCGAGGCAGACAGCCATGTCTAAATTTGTGCTAAAGAACGTACTACTCAAGATTTTTCGGTTTTAGCGGGCAAGTAAATCAGTGGAGTCGCATTTGGGAGTATGGTGACTCACATCCCCGTCCGACCATTGATACTTACAAGGGAACCTCCCCATCGCACCCCCCTCACATTTAGTTATAAGTTGGCACAGTGGATAGGCCTTGAAAAACTGAACACACATCAATCGAGAAAACAAGAGGAAGTTGTGTGGGACTATGAAAAAATAAACAAAATATTCAAACTGAGTAGTCCATGTGCAAGATAAGCAACATCAAGGGAGTCGGCGCTCAGGGATGCCGTGGTCCGGTGGTTAGCGTGAGCAGCTGCGCAACCAGAGGTCCTCGGTTCAAGACTTATGAAAACTGCAATTTTTTATTTTCAGTCTGTGACAAACTCTTACGTTTTCATCGCTTTTGGGGAGTGATTACCACATTCACAAGAAAACCTAAATCGGGCAAGTTAGAAGAATCTTTTTACCCATTCGCCAAGTGTACAAGTTAGGTGGGTCGACAACATATTACTGTCATGTGACGCATATGCTATCACCAGTGTCGTATAGAATATATCAGGCGTGTTTTCCTGTGGAGGAATCGGTTGACTTATGACCTAGCGATCAAATGTTTCCGGTTCCCATTGGAGAGGCGCGTCCTTTCGTCTACTAATCGCACGGTTTTGCGGTGCGGTCGCAAAACACAGATACTAACCTTATTGCAATGAACAGAGACGTCAATCAACGAACGGACAGATCATAACTTTGCGAAAATAAAGAAATTAAAAATTTTCACACGAGGGAGGACTTGTACCAAGGACCTCTTGTTCCACAGCTGCTCACGCTAACCACGGGACCACGGTGCTGCTGAGCTGAAGTTATCCTTGCTGTTGTATATGTTTCGCGTGGAATACTCAGTTCGTATATTTTGCTTATTTTTTCATACTCCCACACAACTTCTTCCTGTTTTCTCGACTGATCTGTGTTCAGTTTTTCAAGGCCTATCCACTGTGCCAACTTATAACTAAATCTGAGGGGGGTGCGATGGGGAGGTTCCCTTGTTAGGCTTTCTGTGATTTCCCTAAACTGCTTATGGGCAATGATAGTTCCTTGTAAAAGGACAGGGCCGATTTCCTTCCTTACCCGTCCCAAATCCAAGCTTGCGGACCGTCGCTAACGATCTCAACATCGACGACTCCTTAGATCCTAATCTGTCGAGCTAGGTTTCCGGTTAGAACATTTCTGTACATTTTGTTTGATAAGTAACATTTACAGTTGACGTCTTTTGCAAAATTAAGATTTTTTTCTGTTCATACTATCCAGTTGCTTGTAAATCCATTCCCTGATTCAGCCAAAGAAAGCATTGCAGTTGTAGTGTAACCTGTCCACAGTAATGTAGACAGGATTTTCAGTGTTACTATGAATAATTCGCGGAGCGACTCTAGAAAGGGACGTCAGCCTAGCATACCAGCATTTTTAAATTAAATTACATGGTTTTCTGATACTGGCATAAAAGAAACAAATGGGAACCGGAAAACTCAGTCTCTGAAATACATATACAATTTTATGTAAATATTTGAAGTGCATTTCTTAGTTTTTTGATTATTATGAACATTATTGCAAAACATAGGATTTGCAGTCACATAGCCGCATGCTCTCACAGTCTGTTCACAAGACGTAAAATTCGGGTTGTCCTTTTTTTAGCACAAATATACACGCGAAGAAACTTCTGACAAAACGACGTGTGACCGACAATTAACCTGTATTTCTTTACAACGGAACCTACATTTTGTTCTCACATCACGAGACACTGTTACCCAATTTCTGTTTCGTCAGCCATGCAAATAATCGTTCGTCATTGACGTTTTGAGTCACAGAGAGCATGCTAAAGTACCAACATGTTCACATGAAACGTAAACGTTTGCTGCTTTTCTTTGCTTAGATTTCTTTTATTCAACTTCGAAACGGATAATAAAATGTAATATTTTTCATATCACATGTGATATCGCAAGAATATGTGATTTCTATAGTTTGAAAGAAAAAAAATTAAAGCTTTAAAGCAAAAGTTGCAAGATTTAGTATGTTAGTGTTGGCAACACTTCTTCAGTGAAGTTATATATCCGTAATTCTCTTCCAACCGGAGACAGTTCGTTCTCACTGGTTTAGATTGATACGTGTGGTATATTTTACAGTGTGATCGTCGGCAAGATGGTACACATCATTACAGGAGAGGTAAGTTTCCATGCATTTATTAGTTTAGCGTGGATTATCGCCGTCTTCAAAACCTCGCGTTTTCGGTAACGGAAATTCAGCAAAACTCACAGAGACGAAAGTTTGTTGTTACTTTCCTAAAATATTTTATAATTGATAATTAACTATCATGCAGAAATTTTCATTTACTGTTGGATTTCTACAAGTAGTGGACACAGAGCGACATTCTTACAGTGTGCGTAATAAAATTAAATTATAATTCCGTTTGCGTGTGATACTTGTTTTCGTGAATTATCACTTTGTCGTTACTAATAGAACACTTTAAAGACGCAAATGACTGCTGTAAATGTTGTTGGTTGTCAAAACTCGCTGTACACTAGACGATGAAAGTGAAAATTTCCAGATAGTTTACGGAGAATACACATGGCGGCTTTTACGTGATAAGCGGAAGTCTTATATAACTACTATATCGCAAAGAAATGCTTCAGCTGTAGCATTGTATACTAAAACTAAACCGCGTTGGTTTGCTATTCAGTTTGAAATATAGTTTCGTTTAGCTTCTGAAGAGAACTGCTTGGAAAAGAAATAAGTTCCTCCGCTCTCACCTCGTGGGCAGTTGAAAGTAGATCTAGCGTGATTACGTTTACGCGCGAATTTATCATTATGATTGCTCTGTTTGCAGGACGACTTGAAAGCGAGGTTGGCCGATGCCGGTTCCAATCTTGTTGTCATAGACTTCTTCGCTGATTGGTGTGGACCTTGCAAAGCAATTGCGCCAAAATTTGAGGTAAAATACTTTCATTTAACGCTTTGTGTAGCGTGAGAAATTTTCCTTTTTCATGATGTGAACTATTGTGAACTATTCCCGATTAGCATTATAATTTGATTCGTATCTTATGTGCTGTGCAGGTTTAAACTAGGTGTTAAAATTATTTTATCGGTTTTGAGAGACAAGAATTGAATATTTATTCTGATGTTTAGTAATATAGGAATCTCCAAATTCGCCCTTTCTTCTTATATAAAAAAAAGCCCTGACATTCAGTATTTCCGTTTACTACAGGAGCTCTCGCAGAAATACCCGGATGTTGTTTTCCTGAAAGTTAATGTTGATGATAATGAGAGCATTGCTGTCACATACGATGTGAAGGCAATGCCCACCTTCGTCTTTATTAAAGACGGCAAAACCGTAAGTATCCCTTTAAAGGGTATTGTTCTTAATAAGTTTCTTTGAGGGAGCAGAAGTAATGTAACCAACCAAATGGAATGTAAATTAGATCTAAGATTTTTTTTTTGTAGGTTAACACAATTACTGATATCTAGAATAAGATAAAGCAGATAGTAATAAAGTGTTAGAAGCAATTTGCTTTACATACACATCGTCATTCTGCTAAACTTGATTTGTGTGTGGATATTTTACGTGTTAACACCTGAAATTGATTTTTTTCCGCTTCTTTCTCTTTAGTTGGACTCGTTTGCTGGAGCAAATGTGGATAAGCTCACCCAGCTTCTGGTGCAACACAAATAAGCGTTAAAAAGGCTGAGCATCTTAGGGGTTTCACATCCTCGAGGTGCAGTCCTTTGGAGTCATGCCAGTTTCAGTTCAAATTAAATTACCAAATGTGGTGAAACATGCATTTTTTCACTGCACTATAAATGTATTGTTTTACAGTATTTATAATTTTTTAAGTTTGTGTAAACGACATATTTATGAATCTTCCAGTTTTAATTTTAAATTTGCATGGCTATTTCTAAATTTTGTTAATGCCCATTGAACTGTATTAGAAATATATTTTGCAAAGAATGAGTAAAAAGTGCTGCTTTAATGTGAATGTTAGTGTGCCTTTGGATCATGTTGTGCAATTTTTTTTGTTTTAATATGAACATATGTGAATCACTGATCTGAAATTTTCTGGTTAGTATTGACTGTTACTAGTGAAGGATGTTATCAAAATTACTAACTTGAGTGTTCTCATTTGTTAGTTCAGAACTAGTTATTGCAGACTTGCAAGTGCAAATTCTGCCAGTGGAGGAAGTTGCTAACGGTGATGCTTTGTTCTTAGCAGCACTATCAAGACAAGATAAAGTTGAGCTTGGAATTTTAGGTTTTATGGAAATTTTACTGTTTAAGTGCCTTTCAGATCTAAAGAAAATGTGTGAAAGCTTTGCTTAAAGTCTGCAGGCATGAATACTGAGATTCCCTCTTAAGTTGAGGAGATAGTATTCACTTATATGCAATATAAGAAATTTTTTAAACAAGATAATAAATTCAGAGTTCATAACATTGTCATGAAATGCATTCCTTTCATTCTGCTGTTGTAGACATATTTCATATGGCAGTCTGTGTAGGAAATGTGGTTGTTGCTTTGCTGTTTTGTAACATTTACAAATGTCTGACCTTCAAAACATATTGTCATTGTTGAAAATAAATTTTTCCAATTTATGCAGTGTTTCGTGTAGTTTCCTAAAGTTCCTATTAATATTTGAGAAAGGTGACTGAGATGTATATATTAAATGTTAATGAAAACTGTGGTACAGAATGACACCTAAGAATGCTGTAGAACTTGAAAGACCAGCTGTAGCATTCATATATTATGACATTTAATATGGAGATTTAAGTAGGAGATGTGATAGTGAGACAGGAAAGGTAGAAAAAATCTTAGAAACATCTAATTGCTGGTACAGTGGGTTTTTGGTTTACATAGGCTTTCAAATTCTTGAATTGTTCACTTACAGATTAGTAAAATACTTGTTTTCTCAAAACATATATAACAAATTCTTAGTGGCAGCTGTTAAAAAAAAAAGTCACAATATTAATGTGCAGAAGAAAAATTTATTAACTTTCAGAACTGGCAAGTGTCATGGAAGTGACGTGGATGTTGAGAGATGCAGTGTCAGGTGCTGGTTTGACAATCTCTAGGTATTTATAAATGTATTAAACTCTCTCTTCGGAAGATCCAGTTCAGGAAACGTGTGTGTGTGTGTGTGTGTGTGTGTGTGTGTGTGTGTGTGTGTGTGTGTGTGTTTTTAGCATGCGTATGTATATTCTTTAGTGCTCAGTTATCCTGTGATTTGGAGTAGGTCTTTATTAGTTCACGACAAGTTAGAACTGTCACAGTAAAATTCTCGTGGAGCTGTAAAACTGCACCTAGCTCATAAAGAGTCGCTTAGTTCCAAAATGTCCTTTATCCAATCGGCATAAACTTTGGTAATTGTTAAAAAAACGTATTTAACAATTTCTGTTGCATGTATAAACTTGAAATAGTTTCTGTGATCTATTTTTTATAAAAGCATCATAAAAATAAGTTATTTCAAAATTTTGTTACAAGTAAAAATATCTTGGATAAGGGACATTTTGGAACCAAAATATGGAAAAGACATTTTGAAAATAAAAACTTTGGATAAGTTTGAAAAAGAAAATAGGACAAAAATTATAAAATGATTCCTTAGTAAATGTATATAATTTTTGTAGAAATATCTGTAGGTACTTTTAAAACAGCTGAAGTAATTCCTGGTTAAGGAAGCAGATAGAACATACATTTACCAGAAAATTATTTAAAAAAATAGCATTACATTAAACGTACACGCATAACAGAGAACATCATTTTAAAAATGCCTGAAGGGTAGTCATTTACTTAATTAAATCTGGATTTCTTCTATTAACTGCTGTGAAGTAATTAAAAGCCATTTTCATCATTTGTGTGACCTTTGGCATTTTCATCATCAGATTGTTCTTCAGGTCTATTCTGTACTGGGTTGAATATATTTTTGTATACGGCCAGGTCTTCATTTTGAACCCAGTGTTCCCCAAATTGAAGAGTCAGAAACTTGTTGACACCTTTCACTGTTACTTCAGGTAATTCAGTTTTGAACCTTAAATCCAGGTTTGAGTACTTTTTTCACCTTTCCGAGATTGTTTTGGTAATTTTCGTGTACCTTCATCCAGTCAAAAAAATATTACAGCTGTAATACTGAAGAGTTCCACATTCCTTAAAGAGTTCAATGTATTTCTCAGGCTTAATAATTGTTGTAATTTTGAATTTCCTTCTCAATTCTGCCAAATACACGATCAGGCGGCATATACCAATGACCTGGTACAGGGAATACTAAAACAATATCTTTAATATTTGGCAGTGCCTCATTTACCAACCAGTATTGAATCATATTCATCATTTAATTGTTCTGATTTTGTCCTCCACATCCATCCACAAAAAGCCTTACAGTGGTCACTCCTTCCAAGCAAGTATTTTTTAGCCTATGAAAAATTGCTGATGCAATTTCATTCGAACCTTTTTTGAAGTCTCGATTCAGTCCAGTGATATATAAAAACAAGGTCCTTTGTCTGCTTATCTTTAGATGTACCTCGGCGGAAAGTTAAGTAAATAGAACTGTCAACTATAGTAAGCTGCCAGGTCAGGGATTTTGGGTAAAATCAAATTCTATTGGCAGTCAAAGGATAGGGTGATTTCAGTTTCAGTAAATTAAAGAATGCTTCTGCCCTCTTTTTGTGGAGATTTAAATAAATTTCAACAGATTTGTCCCCACTATCTGATTTCAACTGAAACTGGTTGCATGTGGAGTGCTTGTCCACAGCAGGGGAGCCAAAGCTTAAGTTATAATCTTTGACAAATATTTCATAAAAATGTGAGTGTGGGACTTGATCACTTTCTACTCTTGAGTTTTAAGCCTTGTGAAACTTCTTCATTGAAAGATGGCCCAAATAATTCTGTCTTGTAATTCATGTATTTCTGCAATAATGTTTCTCAAGTGGGCAGAGGGATTCTATGAATGCCTTTACAGAATGCCTTTTAGCCCCAAACAGCTTAGACTTACAGTCTCCTCCTCTATTCTCTACAGCTAGTTTTCTGGAGTGGAAATGTCTCTTACAAACTCGTTGAACTCTCTTTCTCTCTCTCTCTTTTTTTTTGTCACTAACACCAAGTATGCCACAAAACTATTTCTTATTTCTTACATACCTGAACCAAAGAAGTGTTTCCAGATTTGGTATGTGGGATTAGATAGCGATTCCAATTTTCAGTGATTTGTTTCTGTTCATCTTCATTAGTTCTCTGTTTAGGTGTTTCACTCCCAGTATATTTAAGTATACAGTTATCCTGATCAATTTTATTCTTAGAAGAATAAAAGCCTACATGAAACTTACAAAAATCTTGCCTTGTAAGCTGATTACACTTAAAAACTTGATCCAGAATGAAGGCACTGTGGTAGCCTGGGCAAAGTCTTTGATGTGTAGAGCCTTCGCTTCTCTATTGACTTTGTCTATGTAACTGGATCCTTTATACATTTCATTCCTTTGTTGTTCTGGCATGGAGTTATCTTCGGTCTCTCCATAACCTGTTGTTCAGTAGTTTGAGATTGTAGTTCCTCCTTTGGTTAACTACAATGTTTATCTATTTTTAGGCCTATAACACTGCCTGTACAGTACACTCTTAAAACAAGAAGCTCACTTTAAATTCAGAACACTTAAAAACAGTCTAATTTCAAGAATTGGTAAGACTTTTTACAATAAAAACTAGAAAAAACACCATGGTGAACGCACAAAACAAGCACTAACTTTACAATAAACAAAAAACATAACCTGTTGTCAACAGTAAACAAAACTTCGCTTCGGCTGATTTCGGCTGATTTCACTGGAAATATACCCAACATAATGATTTTAAATTACTCTATTCCTTAAAATGGTTGGTAGTTGGGAAAAAAAAGTTACACACTGCTTAGAAAAAGACAAAGGATATAGGTCATTTTGTTACAAAAATTAAAGGTAGATGAGCTGGCCTCGTTGGATTGGATAAGGGACATTCTGAAACTAAATAGGCATATTTCAAGATTTTATTATTAAATTGTAATGGTTTAAAGGACATTTTGAACAAAAACTGTAGTTCAAGATTATGTAAAAAAATAATGAATGCCATGGTAACAACTTAATTTCCACAAAAATTGGATAAAGGACTTTTGGAAATGAGCGACTCATATAGTGTTAACATGTAGTCCTTGAAACTTCCTGGCAGATTAAAACTGTGTGCTGGACCGAGACTCGATCTCGGGTCCTTTGCCTTTCGCGGGCAAGTGCTCTACCAACTGAGCTACCCAAGCATATCAGCGCACACTCCGCTGTAGAGTGAGAGTTTCATTCTAGAAACATCCCCCAGGCTGTGGCTAAGCCATGTCTCCACAATATCCTTTCTTTCAGGAGTGCTAGTTCTGCAAGGTTCGCAGGAGAGCTTCTGTAAAGTTTGGAAGGTAGGAGACGAGGTACTGGCAGAAGTAAAGCTGTGAGGACGGGGCGTGAGTCGTGCTTGAGTAGCTCAATTGGCAGAGCACTTGCCCGTGAAAGGCAAAGGTCCCGAGTTCGAGTCTCGGTCCGGCACACATTTTTAATCTGCCAAGAAGTTTCATATCAGCGCACACTCTGCTGTAGAGTGAGAATTTCATTCTATGTAATCCTTGAAATTGTAAGAATTTAAATTGGATATATAACATTCACATGTAAAAAAACGATAAAGTGGCCGAGAGAGATGGTGTTTGGAGGATTGCCACACACACAGTGATGGATGTTTCACTGCGAGGCCATGGCATCACCTGTGGAGCTCTGCTGTGACTGTCAGAGGGCACATGGTGTAAGGTTCAAGGCTTTCCTGTGACCACAGGTGACCCTGTGGCAGTCAATGCATTAAGAATAGTTTGGTAGTAAAATTCAGTTATAAATAGTCAGTGTGTCCTTGTTGGTATCATAGGAGTGCATTGAGGCTATTAGCAAGTGGGAGCAGAGCATTTGAATAATATTGATATGGTAGCAAAGAATAAATCTGATTAAAATAGGGTCAATTATGAATAGCTATATATGATGTCTTAACTGAACAGAGAAGGCTTGGAGTGACACACATTGAAAAGAGCTTGAACAAGTTCATATAGTATTAAACACACAAAGTAATCTCTGAAGTTACTCTCCCCTCGAGTTCTACTGTCAGACATGTATTAGGAGTGTGATGGCACACTTAGTTTTGCATGTTTGTTAAACTCTGCCACAAAATGTAATTTGAAAGCTTAGCTGGTAGCTGACCCTATCTGTGCCTGCTACTGAACACCTGTATTCAGTGATAATGTGTTCTCATATAGATGCACATTTTACCAAATAGGACTGTGGTTGAGGTGTTATGCCAGGAAGTTTTCATCAGAGTCATTAACATTTCGCAAACTATGGTATAATGCCATTTCAGTGGGACATATCCTAGTAGGAAGGTGGATTACTTTCTTTATTTCAGAGTTCCCATGTTTAATCTGCTACTTACAACTTCACCCTATAATCACCTGTGATGATTTACATATAAATTTTTTTAGGAACTCTGTGTCATTTACTTTGTTTTGGACCAATAGCTATTTGACATCTGTGGCCGCATTAAGATTTTAAGGTATGAGGATGCATGTAGTCTTTTTGTATGTTTTTAGTTTTGGTACTGATTTTCAGACCTACTTTCAAATATTTGTTTCCATTTGCTATTAAAATTAATCTAAGTTGTGTCCTGACTGTTCAGTGTCATCAGAAAAACTAATGGGTCTCAGGTATGATGCAGTAACATGTTTTCTTTCTTCATTTTCCCAGTTTAAGGATCCGAAAGCTTGTATTAGGGCTCCTGAGAATACATTTGCTGATATGAAATGCCCTTGTCTTACTCCTCTTAATTTTGACTTTTCCAGTATCCAGATGAAGTCTAATAGAAACAGTAGCATTGACATATACAGGATGAACCCAAATTTCACAGAAAAAATTGAGGTGGTTGTCCGTACACATGCATGATGAAATGAAATAAATCTTCACATTGGCTGCAATTGGACATGGAAATGGATTCAATTGCTACAAGTGCAGGTTGGTCCCAGACTGGGATTCAAAGCCAATTTCACGCATTATGCGAGCGATCCCCTACACCACTTAGGATGCTTTCCATCCATGCCTCCTGTCTGTCATACCCATTGCTCGGCTGCGCAGCATATATATGTGTGGTGTCCGCCCTTTTGGACAGGGGTATGGTGGACTGGGAGCAGTTAAGGCAACATTCACATAAAGTGGGGTAATCCATGTTTTGGTCCCAGTCCAGCACAAATTTTCACTTGCGACCATTGAATTCATTTCAGTGCCCAATTGCAGCCAATGTCAGAATTTATTTCATTTCATCATCAAATTGTATTTCATTTGATTTCTTATTCTCATTTATCTTTGTTTCTGTATTGCACAGAAAATATGTGCACAAGAGTGTGAATGTCGGTAGAATATGTTGTGTGTCTTGTTTGGCAAAAAAAGTGGTCCATTCACACTGTGTAGCTGATTTTACAATAGACAGAGAAGGATTGTTTCTTTATGGTGTTTTCTGCTGCACAGGCTTTTTCAATATTCTGAAGGTATTTTTATAAAGACAAACGTAATTAGGGTAACAAATTGAGGAAGTCATAGTTACATTATTACTCTAATGCTGTAATGAGCCATGGGTGCCTTATGTCAAACTACTTGGCAAATATTCCTGAAGTTCTTCTTGGATATTCTTCAATTGCTCGCCGGCAGTCATCCACTCACCTATGCTTAATATGATGCATAATGGAATACTATGAATTAATTTGTAGTTCGGGATTGAGTTGACACCGGTGAACTGGAAATTGGGTATAATATCATATTCATTGTGTGTGGTAGATTTCTTTTCCCCCACAGACACCCAATATTCAACAGAGTGGGGCATGTGGCCGCTGTCAGGCATGGCCTCAGGTGTGAAGTCTGCTTTGTCTGTCACTTGTCTTGCAACAGTCAGACATGTTAAGGACACTTAAAATCAAAGAATTTTAGGCAAAGTGGTAATTCATACTCATTGCACTATACTACAATTTTGTTCTTGTCTTTTAAGTGGTCTGTTGTGTTATGGCCATTTATAAAGATATCAGGCTAATAGGTCCATAGATTTTTATGTCTGGTCTTCCTTTCTTGTGAATTAGAATTGTCAGCATGGATCTAGTTTGGAGAACTGACGTGTTCCATGAACATTCTATAAATAATTTTGAAAGTACATTTTGTGTTACTTTCTGTGATTTGTATTTACTTTCCTCTTGCCTTCTTTGTATAGTAACATCTTAATAAGTACCTCTTTTGTGTAGGTCTTAATGATTTTTGTTTTTGTAGTTGCTTAATTCAATCAACTATACTTTTATATTAAATAAATCCTGAGAAAGTACATTTCTGATGTCTGATGTGCTGCCTGAATTAGGTGTCCCTGTTCAGCTTTGCCTCTAGTATTATTCTGCATGACATGAGTCTAAAAGCTCTTGTGGTTCAAAAGTGGTTAAGGATAATTATACCTTTTACCTCTTTTTAATTGTTTTAATGCATGTTACCAGTTTAAAATTTTGTTGTATTTAGTTCTTAGCAAGTCTGTTTGCTATTTGCCCTCTTATGGGAGCACGGTGTTGGAGTTCTCCTCCTTTGCAATTTCTGCTAATATATCACTTGTGTCATTTCTGGTACCATATCCACAGTTTCCCAATGAAGAATTATTCTTTACTTATTGTCCTACTCCTGCAGGAAAATTCCCCATTATCATGTTGTGTTTATCAGTTTATCAAACACTTAACTGATTCTATCAACAACTTCATCAGAACAGACTTGAATGATTTTCATGTAGTACCTCTTGTTGATCTTAAAATCAGATCTGTCTATTCTCTCCAAAATTATTTTAGCATACTCAATATTGTTTTTAATTCTCTTGTTCATGATAAAGCTTACACCAGACTTTTCTTCCTGGTCTCAGATAAACCTCATGACTTGGTAGTAATGTTTTTAGTGCTCATTACGTGCCACACTTCTGATAAACTTACTGTTGTGTCCCATTTGATCTTACTTAACTCCTCTTCCAATTCCAGTAATGTATCTACATATACGCCCATATTCTGCAAACCATTGTGAAGAACATGGCAGATAATACACCTTAGAGTACCAAATTTTAGGGATTCATCCTATTCCATCTGCATATGGAGCCCAGGATAGTGACTGTAGCATATCCCTAGATCCTTCTCTAAAGTTTTGCAGAATAGTTGGAAAGATTCTGCCAGTTCAGGTTTTTTCAGCATTTCCATGATGGTTTGCTGTGAGTCAAATAAACCTGTGATGTTCTTACTGCTTTCTTCATATTTGTTCAATAGCCTCTGTTATTTCTTTTGGTATGGGTTCCTTAAACTTAAGCAACATTCCATGATGGGGCACATGAGTTTTTTTAAGCAATCTCATATGTGGACAGATTGCATTTTACTAGAATTCTGTCAATAACCGAAGTCTGCCACTTGCTCTTCTTATGACTGTGCCTGCAAGATCATTCCATTTCATATCTTTGCAAGCTGTTACAGCCAGGTATCTGTATTAATATACATTCTAACTGTAACTTCTTGATGTTGTAGTCATAGGATTCTTCCCTTGTTTGTTAGTACAGTATACTATTTTACATTTCTGAACATTTACAGAAAGTGGCCAGTCCTTACATCACTTTGCAAACTCATCAATAGCTGATGGTACAGAGGGTATCCCAGGAGGAGTGATCAATATTCGGGGATATGGCAGGAACGATGCTTCGAAAAAAAAATGCAGTCTAGTAAACAGGGCTCTAAAATGCATACTTTAAGAGCTATGAGCGCTTCATCTTCAGAACCGTGAAACAAACATCTTCTACTGAGGGCTCTATGCTTTCCATATTTTGAGAGGAGGTAACATTGACTAGTACACAGAGGTTTCAATTTGCATGCCTTAAGGGATATGAGCACTTCAAAAGTAGAAGAGATATGTTTCACAATGACTCATAAGACATGCACTTTAAAACTCATGTTTACCAGGCTTTTCCATTTCTCCTGGTATATCCTGTAAGTGCATCCTTCCCTCCCCTAATAGTACTTCATTATAGGGCCTGGAATCTATTGTCTGTCAGGTAATTTATATACAACATAGACAGCAAGCGTCTCACTACACCTGTCAGGGGCATGGCGGTTAATTCTACTTCTGTTGATGATACACTGCCGAACCAAGAAAATCTGTCTCGCCACCAATTTTGATTGACACCCCATACTGGGGAGTACTGAAGGGAATACTACTTGTAAGTAATACTGCATCTACCTAATTGTCTTGATACATGGATTTCAGGGCATTATGTGAGAAAAGTGCAGTGTGCCTTTCACTTGACCATTGTTTGCAGAATCCATGCTGGTTGGTGTAGAGAAGGTCATTCTGTCAAGAGATATTATTACATTTGAATTCAGATAATGATCTAAGATTCCTCAACAGATGGGTGTCAGCGATATTGAACAATAGTTTTGTAGATCATTTCCATTACCGTTCTTGTAACCAGGTGTGACCTATGATATTGCAAACCATTGGGTACAGTTTTTTATTTAAGAGATCTATGGTATGTTATGGATAAAACCAGGACTAACTCAGTAACACAGGTAATTCTGTATACAAACTGACGGACTCCATCAGACCCTATGACACATTTTGTATCTATGTCATCCATATTTTCAGTGTTGTGAGAATTAAACTAGACCTTCATTCATGAAGGAACATCTGAAAACTAAGTTAGCATTTCTGCCTTTGCCTTGGTGCCATCAGTTTCAGTTAATGTGTCATGAGGAATCATTCTATATGCCTATGCACATGTCATTAAATTCATACTTTATCAAACAGATAGTATACAACCACTGTGGGTTCCCATCACAGTCTCTGTGTTGCACGCTACGGTATCATCCTGATCAAATAGGTGGTTGGTGCCCACACTAGACTGCCCTTGCCTGTGGCATGCAGTTGGCAGGCTGCAATTTTCTACAAAGTCTGTGGCAGACAAGTGTGTGCATGATGGTGGCAGAAACTGAAAGACTGATTGATTTTTTGTGTGCAAATGCATT
The DNA here is from genome assembly GCF_023898315.1 of Schistocerca nitens. NCBI lineage: Eukaryota > Metazoa > Arthropoda > Insecta > Orthoptera > Acrididae > Schistocerca > Schistocerca nitens. The sequence goes on along the minus strand of NC_064614.1, from coordinate 476,312,209 downwards.
TTTGGATGACATACAACACTTACTATAAAAATGTTATGAAAAAGGCATCAACAAGAGAGAAAACTGACACAATTTTGTATCAAACAAGTGCTTTTTTTGGTTTATAAATAAATACACAGTTCTATGATATAGTACCAGATGAATATTTAGTGTACAATACAGTTCAGTTGAAATAATAATGTGCTTGCACAAACTAGTAGTGTCATTGTAGTACAATTTAAGCTAAAAGTATACCACTCTGACAACAGCTTCTGCAGTGTTGATTATAAGTATATAGGCCAAAAAGACTCATCACTCTTGAGTGTGTATACAGAAGGCATTATCCACCCTGCATATTTGATTATTGGAAACAGCTTTTGATGGATCTTCCAAGGCTGCTGACATAGGGAAAGGGGTCATCAGATAGGTTTGAATTTAAACTCTTCGTTGCCTGTCAGAAAATGAGGGACAGACATGTTTGGGCCCAGCAATGGTTTCAAAAGTAGAATAAATTTTTCTTGTATGCATTTGCAGAAAAATGCAAAGTTTTCAGAAGTTGGTCTATCACAGTGTCTGACATAGCTGCTCATGTCAGTAACCAAGGAGTTGTAATCTGGATCAATAACTGCAAGAAGGACAACTGAAAAAAAGTTTTTGTAACAAAAATAATTTGAGCCTCTGTTTTTAGGCTACTTCATTCTAATGTGCTTCCCATCTCTGCTGCCAGTACAACTGGAAAACTGTCACTGTTCCATCAATCCCATTTTGATTTTCTTCCAGTTTTCCTCTGCTGATTGAGGTAAGTAAGGTAGTTGTGAAACATTGTGCAGTTCTTGACACACATATTTGACTAGGTCTGGAGACACGAGTCCTTCACCATGCAGAATTAAAAAGCAATAATATTCTTCAAATCACCAGTGGCGAAATATCGAAATATCTGGAACAAAATGTACTATTGTTAGTAATAAATGCATCATATGAAGTAAAATAATTTGCATATGGCTTGAATGATAGGTGAAGCTGTCTGAGAAAATGGAAGAGTTCATGAAACTCCAACAGAACATACCTAAAATTCATAATGGGAAGCACAGGTTAAGCCTAGAAGTATCATAATTGCCCAAGGGCAGGTCATTTGGAGTTTCTTCCTAATACACTGCCACCACATTATTTTTTATTTTTTTTTTATTTTATTTTTTTTTAAGGAGGGGGGAGAATCATCAGTCTTCTGACTGATTTGATGTGGCCTGCCACAAATTCCTCTCCAGTGCTAACCACTCCATCTCAGAGTAGCACTTGCAACCTACATCCTCAATTATTTGCTGGTTGTATTCCAGTCTCTGTCTTCCTCTATTGTTTTTGCCTTCTACAGCTCCCTCTAGTGCCATGGAAGTCATTCCCTCATGTCTTACGAGACGTCCTTTCTGTCCCTCCTTATCAGTGTTTTCCACATTTTCCTTTCCTCTCCAATTCTGAGAAGAACCTCCTCAATCCTTACCTTGTCAGTCCACCTAATTTTCAACATTCATCTGTAGTACCACATCTCATATGCTTCAATTCTATTCTCTTCTGGTTTTCCACACTCCATGTTTCACTACCATACAATGATGTACTCCAAATGTACATTCTCAGAAATTTCTTCCTCAAATTTGATATTAGTAGACTTCTCTTGGCCAGGAATGCCCATTTTGCCATTGATAGTCTGCTTTTAGCTATAGCTAACACTTGGTTCAAGAATCATAAGAGAAGGTTGTATACATGGAAGAATCCTGGAGATACTAAAAGGTATTAGATAGATTATATAATGGTAAGACAGAGATTTAGGAACCAGGTTTTAAATTGTAAGACATTTCCAGGGGCAGATGTGGACTCTGACCACAATCTGTTGGTTATGATCTGTAGATTAAAACTGAAGAAATTGCAAAAAGGTGGGAATTTAAGGAGATGGGACCTGGATGTACTGACTAAACCAGAGGTTGTACAGAGTTTCAGGGAGAGCATAAGGGAACAATTGACAGGAATGGGGGAAAGAAATACAGTAGAAGAAGAATGGGTAGCTCTGAGGGAGAAGTAGTGAAGGCAGCAGAGGCTCAAGTAGGTAAAAAGACGAGGGCTAGTAGAAATCCTTGGGTAACAGAAGAAATATTGAATTTAATAGATGAAAGGAGAAAATATAAAAATGCCGTAAATGAAGCAGGCAAAAAGGAATACAAATGTCTCAAAAATTAGATCGACAGGAAGTGCAAAATGACTAAGCAGGCATGGCTAGAGGACAAATGCAAGGATGTAGAGGCTTATCTCACTAGGGTTAAGATAGATACTGCCTACAGGAAAATTAAAGAGACCTTTGGAGAAAGGAGAACCACTTGTATGAATATCAAGAGCTCAGATGTAAATCCAGTTCTAAGCAAAGAAGGGAAAGCAGAAATATGGAAGGAGTATATAGAGGGTCTATACAAGGGTGATGTACGTGAGGACAATATTATGGAAATGGAAGAGGATGTATATGAAGATGATATGGGAGATATGATACTGCGTGAAGTGTTTGATGCAGCACTGAAAGACCTAAGTCGAAACAAGGCTCTGGGAGTAGACAACATTCCATTAGAACTATTGCCAGCCTTGGGAGAGCCAGTCCTGACAAAACTCTACCATCTGGTGAGCAAGATGTATGAGACAGGAGAAATACCCTCAGACTTCAAGAAGAATATAATAATTCCAATCCCAAAGAAAGCAGGTGTTGACAGATGTGAAAATTACCGACTATCAGTTTAATAAGTCACAGCTGCAAAATACTAATGCGAATTCTTTACAGACGAATGGAAAAACTAGTAGAAGCCAACCTCGGGGAAGATCAGTTTGGATTTCGTAGAAATATTGGAACATGTGAACCAATACTGACCTTACGACTTATCTTAGAAGAAAGATTAAGGAAAGGCAAACCTACGTTCCTAGCATTTGTAGACTTAGAGAAAGCTTTTGACAATGTTGACTGGAATACTCTTTTTCAAATTCTGAAGGTGGCAGGGGCAAAATACAGGGAGTGTAAGGCTATTTACAATTTGTACAGAAACCAGATGGCAGGGCATGAAAGGGAAGCAGCGGTTGGGAAGGGAGTGAGACAGGGTTGTAGCCTCTCCCCGGTGTTATTCAATCTGTATATTGAGCAAGCAGTAAAGGAAACAAAAGAAAAGTTCGGAGTATTAAAATCCAGGGAGAAGAAATAAAAACTTTTAGGTTCGCCGATGACATTGTAATTCTGTCAGAGACAGCAAAGGACTTGGAAGAGCAGTTGAACGGAATGAACAGTGTCTTGAAAGGAGGGTATAAGATGAACATCGACAAAAGCAAAATGAGGATAATGGAATGTAGTCGATTTAAGTCAGGTGATGCTGAGGGAATTAGATTAGGAAATGAGACACTTAAAGTAGTAAAGGAGTTTTGCTACTTGGAGAGCAAAATAACTGATGATGGTCGAAGTAGAGAGGATATAAAATGTAGACTGGCAATGGCAAGGAAAGTGTTTCTGAAGAAGAGAAATTTGTTAACATCGTGTATAGATTTAAATGTCAGGAAGTCGTTTCAGAAAGTATTTGTCTGGAGTGTAGCGATGTATGGAAGTGAAACATGTACAATAAATAGTTTGGACAAGAAGAGAATAGAAGCTTTTGAAATGTGGTGCTACAGAAGAATGTTGGAGGTTAGGTGGGTAGATCATATAACTAATGAGGAGGTATTGAATAGGATTGGGGAGAAGAGAAGTTTGTGGCACAACTTGACTAGAAGAAGGGATTGGTTGGTAGGACATGTTCTGAGGCATCAAGAGATCACAAATTTAGCATTGGAGGCAGCGTGGAGGGTAAAAATCATAGAGGGAGACCAAGAGATCGATACACTAAGCAAATTCAGAAGGATGTAGGTTGCAGTAGGTACTGGGAGATGAAGGAGCTTGCACAGGATAGAGTAGCATGGACGCATGGAGAGCTGCATCAAACCAGTCTCAGGACTGAAGTCCAAAACAACAACAACAGTCTGCTTTTGATGTCCTCCTTGCTCCATCTGTCATTGGTTATTTTACTGCCTAGGTAGCAGAAATCCTTAATTTCATCTACTTCATGATCATCAATCCTGATGTTAAGTTTCTCAGTGTTCTCATTTCTACTACTTCTCATTACCTTCATCTTTGTCCGATTTACTCTCAATCCATACTCCGTACTCATTAGACCGTTCATTGTGCTCAGCAGATCATGTAATTCTTCTTCATTTTTACTCAAGATAGCAATGTCATCAGCGAATTGTATCATTGATATCCTTTCACCTTGAATTTTAATTCCACTTCTGAACCTTTTTTTAATTTCCATCATTGCTTCCTCTATGTACAGATTGAACACTAGGGGTGAAAGGCTACATCCTTGTCTTACACACTTTTTTATACTAGCGCTTCATTCTTGGTTGTCCACTCTTAATATTCCCTCTTGGCTGTTGTACGTATTGTATATGACCCATCTCTCCCTATAGCTTACCCCTACTTTTTTCAGAATTTTGAACATCTTACACCATTTTACATTGTCAAATGCTTTTTCCAGGTGGACAAATCCTATGAACATGTCTCAATTTTTCTTTAGTCTTCCTTCCATTATTAACCGCAACGTCAGAATTGCCTCTCTCATTCATTTACCTTTTCCAAGTATACCTCTTCCTCTTGTGATTCTTCAACAGAGTATTCGCTGTTACTAGCTGAAACTTGTTACAGAATTCAATTAGTCCTTCTTCTCTCTCATTCCTTGTCCCAAGCCCATATTCTCCTGTAACCTTTTCTTCTTCTCCTTCCCCTACAACTACATTCCAGTCCCCCATGACTATTAGATTTTCATCCCCCTTTACATACTCTATTACCCATTCAATATCCTCATACACTTTCTCTATCACTTAATCTTCAGCTTGTGATGTTGGCATGTGTACCTAACTTATCGCTGTCAGTGATGGTTTGCTGTCGGTTCTGATAAGAACAACCCTGTCACTGGACTGTTCACAGTAACACACTCTCTGCCCTACCTTCCTATTCATAATGAATCCTACTCCAGTTATACCATTTTCTGCTGCTGTTGATATCACTCTATACTCATCTGACCACAAATCCTTGTCTTCTTTCCACTTCACTTCACTGGCCCCTACTATATCTAGATTGAGCCTTTGCATGTCCCTTTTCAGTTTTTCTAATTTCCCTACCATTTTCAAGCTTCTGACATTTCATGCACTCATAGAATGTTATCCTTTTGTTGATTATTCAATCTTTTTCTTATGGTAACCTCCCCCTTGGCAGTCCCCTCCTGGAGATCTGAATGGGGGACTATTCTGGAATCTTTTGCCAATGGAGAGATCATCATGACACTTCTTCAATTACAAACAACCTGTCCTGTGGGTACATGGTATGTGTCTTTAATGCAGTGGTTTCCATTGCCTTCTGCATCCTCATGCTGTTGATCAGTTCTGATTCTTCTGCCTTTAGGGGCAGTTTCCCACCACTAGGACAAGAGAGTGCCCCGAACCTCATTGTATATATATATCATCAAATGTTGGAGCGTCAGAGTAATCATTTCCTAATGATGGGGACTGAGAGGAAGAATCATAATTGGATCCATAATGTCAGTTCATCCAGCAGAAAGGCCTAAATCGAAAGAAATAAATGATGCTTTAGCTGCAGTCACAAATTATTAACACACCAGGGACAGTAACAGAAGAGAAGCATGAGCTCAACCATATAGCATCTCATTTTTTAGTTATGACACTCATTCAAGACATTTCCAGTTTGAACATTCAACGATGCAGCCAGTACAGTGTTTGGAGAGATTGCACTTGTCATATTAAATGATGAAACAGCACCACACCTACCACATTCCCCCCCCCCCCCCCCCCCATGCCACCTACACACCCTGCAGTCCTTGCATCATCCAGCTCAGTGATGTCACAATTTAGTGCTAATACTGTATCATAAAATGAAGTCACCATTGCAGTTTTGGAACCAGGGGAATCTTCCAGTGACTTTTCTAACAACAGACAAGGCAAAGGTTTGTTTCAGTGTAGATGACTGACAACTGACCTGTAGCTCACACCTATTTGTACACAGTATTGCCAATATTTTTCAGTTTATATTTTGTTTATGTAGTTCCATGTTTTATGATTATTAATATTTTAAAAATATATAGTTACAGTAAATAATAAAATAAAGTAAGTGGTTTCTACCATAAATAATGTTCTATTACAAATAATTTTCTACTAGGCTTTGCTCTAAACCTACGGGCTTTCCCTGGTTCATTTCAGTTTCTGAAATATTCTGTTAAATGAGCTTGTGTAATGTTTCCAGTTGTACACAAGACATTCAAAAATAACTGAAGCAACAGTCTTCACAAAACTGTGGTTCTATGCACAGATGGGTAATTTTCCCATCATCTTGTCATTCAGTGTTAATTTCATATTTCCACTTTCTTTGTTTCCTTGAAGTAAGTGCAAATAAATGCAACAGTTGAACATCATGAGAACTGCTACTCATGTTTATTCGACAGCAGCTGACTCACTCACAGCAAGCATCATTTGACAACTGGGTCAATGCATCCTGCTCACTCTCTCTTTGATCACAGTTGACCAGAGTGGGCAACTGAGTATTCTGATTCTCAAGCCTCCAGATATCAGACACACTGGTCAGTACCAAAAATTTGTATGTCAATAGAGTCTCCACCAAAACACCAGTTTAGTTCGTACTATGTGCTGTTGTCCAGAAGAACAGGTGTAAATGTTAATTGAAAGTAACACCAGAATTACAGAGCACAGGAAAAGCATAACTGTGAATGACTCATACTTGTAGCTTCCATGGGGAAGTTGGTAGAGCATTAGATCATCGTACCAAGAGTCCTGGTTTCAAACCCCAATTATAATAATTCTTTTTTACTGTATTATGCTTGAAACTGTTATATGGGACTCTTAATACTTTTGTGCATGTGATGCAATTGTTTCTTTATTCCACTGTTCGAATTGTTCATGTTTAAACTGTAAAAGTATAAATACACTAGCTGCTTCATCACAAGTGGTGTCTGCTTTGTCACACATGTCTGACAGAACACCACACCTATCTATGCAAGTGTAATCTATAGGTTTGTTACTTTCAACTAATGAAGTGAAAGCAGACTGCCAAAAGAACATTGCTACAAACTCCGAAAAGTCCTTTTTACATGTCAGGAAAATGTTCTCCCCTATGACAGTTCCATGCATGAAAAGTTAAGACAAATTGTTATCAGTTTGATTTGAATGTGGGACCTTTGGCACAATGGTCTCATATGCTACCAACTCACTCACACAAGATCTGCAAAACTACCCCTCACTGATAAAATTTGCCTCTTCTCTGTAGTTTTGGTGTTTCTTTTAATTACTGCTGATGTAAGTTGTTCTGGACGACAGCACAAAGCACAAAATAAATCAGTGTTTTGGCCGATACTCTATAGACATACAACATTTGGTACTGATCTGAGTGTCTGACATCTGGAAGTTTGGTAGTGAGTGCATTGGCAGCCTGCGCTCTGTCTGATACAGCTTTACTCTTTGTGCGATCACGTGACATATGAGATCTTGCATGTGACATGTTGTTCAGTTCATCCAATCATGGTTTTGTTGCTGTCAAACACTACACAATATTTCATGTGGTTCTCAACTTAACATAAGGTATAATGTAAATGGGTAGATAAAAGATTTACTCACCAAGTGGCCACAGGGGAACACACACACAAAAGGGGTAACTGTTACAAGCTTTCAGAGGCAGTGGCTTCTTTTTCTGGCAGTGGAGTTGAAGGGGAAGGAAGAGGGGTGAAGGAAAAGGACTGGAGGGGTTAGACAGGTCAGAATATGAAAGATGCAGAAAACTAAAATGGAGTGGAAAAAGGAATAGTTACTGAGAACAATTACTGAGACAGAAGGAATTAATATAAATTAAAGCCAGGTGGGTGGCAAGAGCCAAGAACATGTTGTAGTGCTAGTTCTCACCTACAGAGTTCTGAGAAACTGGTGTCTAGGGGAAGAATGCAGATGGCGCATGTGATGAAACAGGCACCGAGACCTGACTATCATGTTGTAGAGCATGCTCTGCAACGGGATATTGTGTATTGCCTGTATACACCCTCTGCCTATGCCCATTCATCCTGACTGATAACTGGGTGATAGTCATGCCTATGTAAAAGGCCAAATAGTGTTTACATAACAGCTGGTATATGACAAGTGTCGTTTCACAAGTAGCTCTTCCTTTGATAGTATATGTTTTGCCAGTTACAGGGTTGGAATAGGTGGTGGCAAGAGGGTGCATTGGGCAAGACTTGCAGGGTAGGAAGACGGGTGCAGAAGGAGCATAGGGTCTGACAAGAATATTGCAGAGAGTGGGAGGGCGACGAAAAGTTATTCTAGATGTTGTTGGTTAAAACCTCAGATAGAATGGATCTCATTTCAGGGCATTATTTTAGGAAGTCATGGACTTGTTAAAGTAGCTGATAAATACATTCAAGACCAGGATAATACTAGGTCATAAGTGGTGTGCTCCAAAGTTGTTTTTGGAGGCATCAGCAGTACCAGGATTGGATGTGATGGCTCGGAAAATCTGATTTTGAACTAGGCTGTCAGGATAATTATGATCAGTGAAGGCTGAGATGAGAGTGGTAGTGTATAGTTGTAAAGAGTCTGCAACTGAACAAATATATTTGCCTTGAATGCCGAGGCTGTAAGGAAGGTAATGTTTGACATGGAAATGATGGCAACTGTCAAAATGTAAATATTGTTGTTTGTCAAGAGGTTTAATGTAGATGGAAGTGTGTAGCTGGCCTTTGGTGAGGATGAGATCAACATCAAGGAAAGTGGCATGGGATTAGGAATAGCACCAGGTGAAATTTAATTGGGAGAAGGTATTTAGAGATTCCAGGAATTTTAACAGGTCAGCCTCACCATTAGTCCATACAACAAAGAAGTCATCAATGTATCTAAATCAAACCAGGGGCTGAAGGTTTATGGATCCCAGGAAAGCCTCCTCCATGTGACCCATGTAAAGGTTGGCATCCTGGTTCCCATGGCCATACTTCTGATTTGTTTGTATGTGTGCCCCTCAAAGGTAAAGTAATTGTTGGTAAGCATAGGGTCTGACAAGAATATTGCAGAGAGTGGGAGGGCGACGAAAAGGTGAGCAAGAAGGACGTCATAGGCTTAGAATCAGGTGGGCGTTGACTGAGGAAATGTTCAGCACCAGACAGACCATGTACATGGGGAATGTTGGTATAGAGGGAGATGGCATCAGTGGTATCAAGCAGGGTGTGTGGTGGTAATGGGATGGGCACAGATTTCAGAAGATCTAGGAAGTGGTTAGTATCTTTAATATAGGAGGGAAGTCTTTGTACTATGGGTTGCAGGTAGTGATCAACTAAGGCAGATACACATTCGGTGGGTGCTCTGAAGGCAGCTACTATAGGACAAACTGCCTATTGGCTCGGGTTCTTCGGCCGACGTTCATCTAATGATTTTTCTGACGTTTCGCCAGCACGAGTGGCTGGCATTGTCAAAGCTTCACCCTCCATTGCCGGTGGTGAACTGGAGGCGAGCTCGCGGCCGCAGACTATATGTACCTGGCGCGCCAACGTCCGAGGGCTTTTCCGCGGTCATTTCCGGTGCGGTTCTCCTCTTGCTACCTGCGACGGTCGTTCGCTGCAGTACGGGAAGCCAGGATCCGTTTACCTTAAGGCTTTCCTCTTTCTTGTTGAAACTGTTCGCGTGTTTTTGGATTTCTACAGCTTCTCTGAACAAGCGCGTGTGATAGTGCTTCTCTACAGCCAGAACTTCCATGTCGGCGAATTTTATTACGTGGTTGGTCTCATTCAGTGCGTGTTCTGGCACGGCCGATTTCTCCACCTGCCCCAACCTGCAATGTCGCTTATGCTCTTTGATCCTGGTGTTAATGGATCGTCCAGTCATTCCGACATAAACTTTTCCGCATGTGCAAGGTATACGGTATATTCCCGACATTGCAAGTGGGTCTCTTTTCTCCTTCGCCGATCTAAGACACTCTTTGATCTTCCTTGTCGGTTTGAAAATCGTCTTTACACTGTGTTTGCGCAATATACGGCCGATTCTGTCCGTCACTCTGGGAATGTATGGCAGAAAGGCCGTACCCGACATTTCTTTTTCTGGATCCTTACTTCGCCGAGTGTTTGGCTCTGTTACACTTCTAATGTAATTTGTGGAGTACCCATTGCTCCTCAGAACAGTTTCCAGGTGTTGCATTTCTCGTTTGAGGTGTTGAGGCTCACATATTCGTCCTGCTCTCGTTACGAGCGTACTAATCATGCCTCTTTTCTGGCTCGGGTGGTGGTTTGACAGTTTGTGGAGGTATCGGTCCGTGTGTGTCGGTTTTCGATACACGCTGTGTCCCAGGTTTTCGCCGTCCCTTGTGACCAGCACATCTAGAAATGGCAGTTTCCTGTCCTTTTCTACCTCCATGGTAAATGTTATGTTGGCATGGAGGCTGTTCAAGTGTCTCAGGAATTCACCGAGCTGTTCTTCACCATGGCCGTGGCAGAACACGCACTGAATGAGACCGACCACGTAATAAAATTCGCCGACACGGAAGTTCTGGCTGTAGAGAAGCACTATCACACGCGCTTGTTCAGAGAAGCTGTAGAAATCCAAAAACACGCGAACAGTTTCAACAAGAAAGAGGAAAGCCTTAAGGTAAACGGATCCTGGCTTCCTGTACTGCAGCGAACGACCGTCGCAGGTAGCAAGAGGAGAACCGCACCGGAAATGACCGCGGAGAAGCCCTCGGACGTTGGCGCGCCAGGTACATATAGTCTGCGGCCGCGAGCTCGCCTCCAGTTCACCACCGGCAATGGAGGGTGAAGCTTTGACAATGCCAGCCACTCGTGCTGGCGAAACGTCAGAAAAATCATTAGATGAACGTCGGCCGAAGAACCCGAGACAGAAGCCAATAGGCAGTTTGTCAACAAGTGGCCACGAAAGCCTTAACAATTTTGTACTATAGGACAGCCAGGATGATTGGGTTTGTAGATCTTAGGAAGAAGGTAAAAGGTGGGGGTGCCTGGTTTAAGTGGGGCAAGAAGTTCTATGGATTGAGGTGTAAGTCCTTGTGAGGAGCCTCAGGTTTTAAGGAGGGACTGCAGGTTGGTTTGACTCACAGGGATGGGATCTTGATGGCAGATGCTCTATGTAGAGGTGTCAGACAGCTGGCGTAGACCTTCACTAACATACCCCTTTAGTCAAGTACCACAGTGGTAGATCCTTTGTCTGCTGGGAGGATAATGGAGTCATCAGCTTTTAGGAAATGTTGAGCCTGGAGTTCTGCAGAGGACAGGTTAGGGCCATGTTATATAGTCTGGGAGACGAGTCTTTGGTATTGACAGCTCAGTAGCGTCTTTCCGTTGCCTAGTGACCGCAGGCAGGCAGCCAATGACGGCCTGACTTTGAGCGGGTAGCAAGGGCCACGTTGCCGCTCTGAAACCCGGTCGCGCACGCTTATGAAACTTACCAGTGTCTCGCGTGCAGGCGGTGCGGTCGTTTGTCTGAAGTTGAATTCGCAGTTTATTTCGTTTTTGTTGTTTTTAGTGTTTCTTTGTTTATGTTTCGTTGTAAACAATGTCTAGTGCGGGTAGTACCAGCCCAACACAAGAAGTGAAACGGAGGAAGAAAGGTGTGCTACACACCCAGGCCCGTGAATTCGTGTGCTCTGTGAGGGATTACTTTGAGAAAGAAAAGGACAAAGGTGGGCCCTTAATTCCTGTTGTTCAGGTTGTGAAGAGAACTGCAGCAGCATTGAAAATAAGTAAGAACACTGTTGTAAAGATAGGGAAAGAACAGTATAGTGTAGATTGTGACGAGAGTGGCACAACAAAGCTGCACACACCAGGAAAGAAGCAACCGAGAAATAAGCAGGTGACAGCTTTGGACGATTTTCAGAAATACGCTATTCATCGTCATATATACAGCTATTATAAGAGAAGGGAACATCCTACTCTATCTAAATTACAGGTGTCGCTTCAGAAAGACGATCTTTTTAAGGGGCTCCGGATCGCCCTATACTTGCAATGTTAAAATAACGCTTATAAATTACATCTTTCCTCACAAAGTATTTGAGGTAGGAAGTTGAACTTTTTACAGATTATTTATTGGAATATGGGCTACAACTTAACACAGGGATTTTACAAAATTTTAGTTCAGTTATTAAAGATGATTTTTTTTTCAATTGTAATGAAAATTCACAACATTTTTTTTGCAATTTTTTATTTATATATTCAAAAATATACATTTTTTGGAAAAAGGCTGTGTTAAATTATGCAGAAGGTACTGTGTAACATTTACTGAAAGTTTGAAACAAATATGTTTGGAAGATCCTTAGAAAACATGTAATTAGTATGAGAAAATAAAAGTTTTGGGAATCGAGTGACAAAGATTGGATTAACTTTTTAGTGCATTCCAGGTCCATAGGATGGATTATCTTCATCCTCTGCAAACTCCTCCTCCAGCTTCCTCTTGTTCCTCCTCCTGTTTACTCTTGCTTGTATTTCTAGACTCTTTACAGCCCTGTCTGCAGCCCGAAGGCGTTCCTTGTCTAAAGCAAGCATCGCTCGTACCATGTTAGAACCTATCTTCATTCCCATATTTCTAAATACCTTGCACCTTACAATGTTGCCATCATTGAAAGTTGCAACAGCATCATACACACCAAAGTTAAGTGTTTCTATTCCAACAAATACAGTCTTGGGGATTCTCGACCATATAACACTATTTACACTTTCATTGGGGTTTTGAGTTTTTCCGTGAATACACTTTTTCAACAGTTCAGGTGCTACTAAGTCTCTGAAAATAGGTTTTATCACCTCCATTATTGCATGAGGCAGACTATGCTTATGAATGTACACTTCACCAGTTAGCAATCCTTTGTTATATTTACACCAACTGTCTTCTTCTTTGGGACACAAGCTATGTTGGGGATTTTCATCGTCTTTATTGTTTACAGTAATAACACGTACCTTTGGCTTTCCAACATTTCTCCTTTTCTTAAGAGCCTTCAGAGGATTTCTAATAACTTTACTTTTACTCATTATTATACTTCAACAAAACAGAGACTCAAGAAACAGAATTAATTACGAATATTTTCGAGATAATGACAGAGTAAATAAACATGAAACAATCGACAATCACGATATATATTGAACCATCACAGGTTAGCCACAACACATACTTTATCTCACATCACTGAAATGTTCCTGATGAACACGGACGTTAATAATAACACCATTTGACAGCAGTTTAACAGCGCCACAGTGGGTCACGCCCATGTAGAACACATTTCAAAAAAAAATTTAAAATAGTTGTAGTCTTCGGAATTGAATAAATTATATATCTATTAAAAGGTAATAGTCTGCAGATTCAGAAAACGCAAAAAAGTAAAAATTGAACTTTTCATGATTTTGAGCCTTTCCGGAGCCCCTTAAAGGGAGCAAATTTTCATTGCGTGCAGTGTTGAAAGACATAGGCTTCAGCTGTTCACTGTTTAACGGATGCAAAATATTAATGGAAAGGACAGATGTAGTTGCATGGCAGTGCAGATTTCTGTGCAGGATCATGGGTGTGGAATTCGAAAGTATAGTGTGGTTAGATGAAACTTGGGTCAATGCCAGCCATTCTTTACGTAGAGGCTGGAATGATGGAACGCCCGAGTTAATATATTTCAAGCATCAACTTTAAATAAATTCACGCGTACCAATACGACTTGTATTTTGTCTCGCTTTTATTTCTGCTGCTAGAGAATGCGTGTAGCAGACAGGGCGCGGCGTGCTGTGAGCCACGTTCGGCAACAGCGCCGTCTGCCCGCTGGAACTGTCAGTACCAATCACTCGTCTCACGGACTATAGTGACATGAGGAAGGATGGTGAACCAATGTGGATGTGAGGAATTCTTGGAAGACTTGTAAGGGATGGTTCTGAGGTTTTGGTGGTGGATCAAGTTGGGATCATGGCCAGAACTGTTCAAGGTAGGGTTCAATGTCAGGTTTGCTGTTGGAAAGGTTATAGGATTAGGATTTTTTGCCCCTTCACCTCTGTGACATCAATGCACTTAGCTTTTCACTCTGATTAATTTGTGTATGACATTATAGTAGTAATCTCTGTCTTGCATATTACCTTGCCTTCCACCTTTAAACTCTCTGATTGTCAAATCTCTTCTGGTGCAATGTCCAACAATCAGTCTTTCCTTCTCATCCCATCTGGTAAGTCTCCCTTGACCTGCAGTTCTGGGCGATTTTTTTGAACTGTAACCCTTTCCGTAAACCCCTCCAGTCCTTTCCTTCACCCCTCTTCCTTTCCCCTCAACTCTTCTGCCACAAGTAAGAGCCACTGGCTCCAAAAGCTTGTAAGAGTTAAACCCTTTTAACCCTTTGTGTGTGTGTGTGTGTGTGTGTGTGTGTGTGTGTGTGTGTGTGTGTGTGTCTTTGCATGTACTACACTTTTCCAAAGCCTTAGCAAGAAGAGCTTTAGAATGTTTTATACATCTTTTGTACTTCTAACAAATCTGGAGTCGCAATTATAATACTGAATCAATTATGGGAACCATACTTCACAAAATGAAACTTACAAGTTTTCACACACGACAGTGAACACATGTAGAGTGCAGCTCTCTTGGCAAACCTGTATTCTTTATTTGTTCAGCTACGTACAAGGTGGCCAAAGCATGTGCATTGTTAAATTTGTATTTCATGCAGTCCTTCCTTTCTGTTTTGATTAAAGAGTCTGAAATGGGTGATAAATAAAAAAACTTGTAGTGGTTATGACAGTATACCTTTGGTATAAAAAGGTGTTTTTAATAGTATTGCGGGGGTCAGAAGAGATAATTTATAAATCGCTGGCCTATTCAGTTTTTTGTTGTCCACTTTGACCATCTGCCATGTTACGCTGTAAAGTCGGGAGTCTACTGTATGTTCAATTTCCAACACTGTAACTCACAATTTTTTTCCTTCAGTTTATGGTAATGGGATGGAGGACAGTCTAGGTTAAGTGGTGCTGCATATCAAAAGAAAGCTGCAGAAAAAAGACAGAGAGATAGTAACTTTTTACAGAAAATACTCCAACAGGACTCAAATTTTGGTGGTAAAAGCAAAAGAGAGTTGTGTGACTCTGAACTTTCAGGTGAAGTTGAGGCTGAAGACAGTAACAATAAACAGGGTAGCTCTGTAAGTGCAGACAAAATTAGAGTTCTAAATAGTAAACAGAATGCAGACATTTTAAGTTAAGGAGTGCCAGTAGGATGTCAAGAATCTACACTCTCCTGTTCCCAGTAATGACTAATTTTATGGGGAAAACAATGACCAGACACTGGATTATTTTGTTAAAAACAGTTTCAACCAAAACAAAAATGATGATTTTTCTATGTCCTTATGACAATACGCTGACAGAGGCCAGTGATTTTGCAGCAAAAAATTGTTTCAGAGGGTTCTGGTGAATGGATAAATTATCAACGATGAATATCTTGTATATTCTCCTAGCCAAGGATCATCATTTTGTGCATGTTGTAAGTTACTCATTGGTGCACATTAATTTGCAACATCTGGTTTCAGTGACTGAAGCCATGCTGGAATCAAGTAGCTGAAAATGAAAAGTCTGATTCTCACAGAGATTGCTTGTTAAAATTGAAAAACAGAGGAAATGAGATGAATAGAATTGAAAAGTTGTTTGACCAGCATGAACATGAAATTACATATTGGAGAAATGGGCTAAGAAGAGTTGTTTCTGTAGATTAAGAAGCTAGCTTTTAAGGATCTGGCATTTTGTGGAGACAAAGAGGTGTTTGGCTCTGTGAAAAATGGAAACTTCATTATGCATCTGGAATTAATTATAGAGTATGATTCCTTTTAGCTGACCATATAGCAAGGTTTGGCAACTGTGGAAAAGGATTTAGTTCATAACTTGTCATCAGCAATTTATGAAGAATTAATACGTCTTATTGGGAGGTCAGTGACACAAAAAATATGTAACGAAGTAATTTCCGCCAAATATTTTTCATTCACAGAAGATTGTACTTCAGATATATCCCAGAATGGCCAGTTAACTATAATAATTAGATAAATAAATGAAGATGGGCTCTCAGTGAAAGATTCCTGTCTTTTACAAAAAATTCAGGTCGTAGAGGAGAGAAGCTGTCTGTAGTTGTTTTGAATTCTTTAGAACTATGTACATGAACTGAAATTTGACAACTGTAGATGTCAGTCATATGATAATGCAGCCAATGTGTCCGGTGCATATTCAGGCTTGCAAGCAAGGACTGGAACATTCTAATTTTCTTTTTTCACAAAGATTTAGTCACTTAATTTGGTTCAGAAACATGTCCAGTATTTAGCAATACACATTTTCAATAACATGCAAGCAACCATAAAAAGTTCAACAAATAATAAAGTTCAGTTTGAGAAGAGTCTGAAGAATTTATTGATGGCCAACTCCTTCTACTCCATTGATGAATTTCTTAGCAGAACTGATTGATGGATGCATGTCATTATTAATATCATATAATGTGAATATTGTACATAATCTAACTTCTGTACACGTTTTGTGCAGTAATATGATCATTATAAATAAGGTCTATAAAATATTTTTAATTTTATTTTGTTTATTTGATGATGCATGTCTGCAAGAGCCTAAGAATTATCATATGCAGCTAAGTGCATTGAACATTTAATATTTGGTGACAAGTTTTATATCCTTTGAAATACTAATTTGCTTATGATTTTTGTTTTCTTACTGATTCCTCACTCACAAGGGCAATTTCTTTTGGGATATGTGAAAGGTACATTAGAATATCTGTTCTTATGCTGTAAATTTTTATTGTGTATTCTTCTTTTATGACATGTTTCACATCACAAAGGCTCTCCATCACTATAGATCAGTTGGAATGAAAAGTACATCAACTCTATTCTAATCTGGATTCCATGTCCGGCTCACTTGCTGAATCTAGTTGGCTCACAAGTTGCACAATTCTGCACAGCTGCAGTATGGTTTTTTGTGTTAATTCAAGGTTTATACAACTTCTTTGCAGATCCTACAGGCAGACAGAACATCATGGAAATATTTTTTGATTCTGTGAGTATGACTCTAAAGTCACCATCTACAACATAATGGTGTGCATATGAGGATGCTAGTAGGAGTTTGAATGCCAACTACAATGCTATGTTTTCTATGTTAAGAACGATTTCAGAAAATAAGTGGCAGAGTTAGATGTGAAGCTGAAGATCTTTTTAGAAAGTTAAGTAGTACTGAGTTAGCTTTAATGACATCAGTGTAGGGTTGTATTCTGCAGCAGTTTGGCAAAGCAATGAAAAAACTGCAAGCTGAGAATTTAGACATTTCTACTTCCCTTGAAATGTATCACACTCTTGCAATGTTTTTAGCTGAGCTTTGGATATCTTTTTCAGTTCACAAGAATTCAGCTGTAAAGAAACTTAAGGAGATCAGGAATTTGGAATCAGTTCCATCTTGTTCAGCTGCTGAAAATCAAAGAAGGAGACATAATACAAAACAAAAGAGATTTGTTGACAACTCATCTGACTCAGAACATGAACACAAGTGTCCTGAAGAAGAAACAGTATCAGATATGAGATCTGGAAAAGAATGAAAATATCATATTCTAAGATTATGCAAACTCTTCAGAATGAGTTACAGAAGAGAGTTAATGTATACAGAGAATATAACAAGATTTTTATTCCTCTCAAATATCAATGAACTAGAAGCTCCTGAAATTTATGCTGCTGCAGGGAAACTTAGAGAAATCTATAATTCTGAAACAGAGAACTACTTTGGGGAAGAATGTATACATCTCAAAAGGTATCTGCTGACTATGAAGAAAGAAGATGGTGATGAGTTTATCTCTCTTCCATTTCCCTGTAGAATGTTGGCTCCAAAGAAATTGGTGACGTCCATGCAAATGTGTTACACAGCACTCAAGATTTACAACTGTACTCCAACAACAATCTGTTCAGCTGAAACGTCCTTTTCCTTTTTAAAACACATCAAGAACTATCTAAGGGCAACAGAAAATCAAGAATGAATTGTCATTCTTGAAATACTAGCCACGGAATCAGGCATGACAATCAGTTTGGATTTTCTGGAAGTGATAAAAGGATTTGCAAATACAATATTGGGAAGGAAGCCATTTCTCCAATTTTGCTATGCTTTGGAAAAGGTCAGTAAAATGGTATCTCATCATGTATCTGAGACAGGCTAAATTTCACATTTAAGTGAAGTAATTTTGGTATAGGGTATTAAACTGCCATGATTTTCTTCGTTTTTTTTTTACCATATATTGTGTTTAAGTTTGATGCTTCTGTAGTAATTTTTCAGTAAAAGGGGTTGTTGAATTGTAAGAGTTATTTTATTATTTTTGAATATTTAACTTGTGTTACCGGTATGTGTTATTTAAATTCTTCAGTAAAGTTTTAGAATTTAAGTTAATGATTACACATCTTTATTGTTGGTACTCTATAAATGAATAGCCATGCTGAAGTTCAGCAGTGGGGAGGGTGGGACACAAAATAAATTACTGCACATGGGCATCTCATACCCTAAATAGAGCCCTGCATGTGATGGTAAGACAGATTTGGGAACCAGATTGAAAAATGTAAGATACACCCAGGAAGAGATGTGAACTCTGAACATAATTTATTGGTTATGTACTCCTGATTAAAGCTGAAGAAATTGCAAAATGGAAGGAAATGAAGGAGATGGGACCTGGATAAACTGCAAGAACGAAAGTGAACATTAGGTAATAATTGATTGAAACAGGGGAAATAAATACAATAGAAGAGAAAGCACCAGCTTTGAGAGACGAAACAGGTGGTCAAAGGGGTAAAAAGACAAAGCTCAATAAGAATTCCTGGATAACATAGGAGATGAAAACATGAAAATGCAGTAAGTGAAGCAGATGTAGGGAATAACAGGTGTATTAAAAATAAGATTGTCAGAAAGTGGAAAATGGATAAGCAGGAATTTCTATAGGACAAATGCAATGCTAGTAGAAGCATGCATAACTAAGAGAAACAAAGGTGCTACCTGTAGGAAAATTAAAGATATCTTTAGAGAACAGAGAAGCAGGCTGTATGAATTACAAGGGCTCCAATGCTAAGCCGGTACTAAGGAAAGAAGGAAAAAATAAAAGTTGGAAAGAATACATACGGGTCTCTACCAGTATATAAGTGAAACAAACTTTAACACAATACTACAGAAAGAGAAGAGAAATTAGATAAAGTTGCTGCACTAGTATTAGTCTTAGTCATAGGAAAGAGGAAATTTTATCAAAAGTCAATGAACGTGCGGTTGGAGGATGGAATCTGGGGCTGCTGGTAGAGTGCTGAAACAATCAACAGCTAGTAGGCCAGGAAATGCAAACACAGCACTCACGAGCGCAGTGCTGCGACGGCACTATTGCGCTCACAAATTGCTTTGTGTGAAGCAACAACGAGGCAGCAAACTGCAGTGTTGCTTGAAGTTATTGTGATATGAGGTGAGGAACTAGGCCAGAGCCAAGTCGAGACTTGTAGATGGCTGATGTTTGGGAATTTATCTCTGTCATAGTTTCTGTCTCTCTCTGACACTATGTCAGAGGCAAGGGGAAAGGCAGTTTAAATAGTGAGGTACTTTTACCTTGGGACAAGGTGTGCAAGGCCAGTCAAGCATCGTGACAGGCCTGTGATTGTCCACGCATATAGGGTCCAGTCTGGCAGCAATGTTGTAAATATTCTATGTAAATCTTTCTTTATTTCTATGTTCTTTTTCGGCCTGTATTCCGCCTCTGGGGATGCAACCCCGGGGTGTGATGGAACGGCAGCCGGGTACTTGGAGATCACACGGTCAGCCAGAAGGAGGGCAGTGGCAGCGGTCTGCAGCATCCAGGATGGGCCGCATTTGCTTCCCACCTGGCATACTGGGGTCCGAGCGAGGCATACGCTATGGGAGGCTATGGCAGCACTGGAGCAGTGCCAGAGATGGCAGTGGGGGTTGCCATCCAGCAAGCACCCCTAGTGGCAAGTTGCAGCACAGTGTCCAGGAGGGCGTGGGTTTGAGTCCGCTCCTGTCCTGGAAGCAGCAGTGGCCAAGGGTCACAGGCAAACAGTACATCCACCTTCGTCACATGGTCGGACAGAGCAGGCCAAACAGGGAGGAGGGCGGCGAGGACCAGGGACTGTAGCAGCCTCCGAAATAGCAGGCAGCAGCACAGTGCCAGGTGCTATGCCTCGGAAGGTGAGGGCGACCAGGCGAGTGTGGTTGAGTTCCAGCTGAGCGGCCTTGCAGACGGCAGCAGCAGTGTCGGCATACCAGGAGTTGCTGAGCTGGCTGGAACCACGGCACAGCACATGGGCAGCCGCCGACACTATGCTGCACTCATCGAAGCACTGTAAAGTATGAGAATAAAGTAATGCCACAAAATACCGCTGTATCACTCTGCACTGCCCATTGATGCTCTTGAACTTGCTCAGCCTCCTGACAAAAGATGGCAGTGGGTTCCGGCTTCAGCTTGGCCTCTGGAGTCCCGGGTTCGACCATCCCGACATCCCACAACAGTGGTGCCAGAAGTGGTGCCGGTTACAACACTGGTACTGGATTTTCACTCCCACATTTTATGTCAAGCAAGTAGCATTGAGGTGCGCCTGTGTAGAGGGGTATTTGAGGTGTTTGGCTGTGTTCGTAATGGGTGGTCGTACACTTCTTGTTACGTCTTGTCGTTCGGGAAGTGTTCGTCCATACCAGTATAGGGAGGAAAGCAGGACTGTCACCTGTGCATGAGCACGATGGGGACGGGTGAGTGACATTTGATCTATTGTTCATGTGTCATTTTTTTGTGTTTTGAGGGGTTAAGTGTCCATCCTAATTGACTTTTTGAAGGTGTCTTTTGTAAGGCCAGAAGAGCCTGTAGGTTTATCTGGATTCTAAGTGATATAATTTTTGTACCGTGTCAGGCCATGGATTGCCACGTACAATGTGGGAGCCAAGGAATTGTTTTATTTCTAAGAGATTTTGTCATTTGGCACGCAATTGTTCAGAATGTAGATTGGCGATGATTCACCGCAAGGACTAAGTTTAACTTGTGTCAGGGTGAAATTAATGGCAACAGTGGAGCTATAAGCAAGAATAATGGAAACACGGTCAGCAGTAGCAGTGACTACAGTGGAAGCTGTAGCCGCTCTAACAGAGCAAATTCAGGTAATGTCAGAGGCGAGGATATGTGACAAAGAAAAATATGACGAATTAGCAGGGAGATTTGAGGCACTGCAAGTAGGGGAAGGGACATTGGGTGAAAGTAAATTGTAGGTCGTGGAGTGTCACAGACCATTTTAGCCTGCAATCGCCACAATGATTAACCCCTTTTCAGGTAAAACAACAGAGGATGTGTCGGTATTCCTTAATGACATTATCACAATGGTTGAGGCCAATGGGTGGTCGGATGTTGTAATGTTAAGAGTGGCCAAGTTATGCTTGATAGGGGACGCCAAGTCGTATGTACTGTACCATGAAACATTGAACAGTTAGTTATGAGAAGAAATGAGACTGTGGAAGTTTTCTCAGACAGGATTCGAAAGCTGAATGCACAAATGTACGAACTGTCACAGAATGTGGAGACTAATAAAGTGTTGTTACAAGAGGCCGAGAACAGGGCATTAGATGTGTTTTTGCGAGGAGCACCGCTGGAGATGTTACATTGGGTGAGAATGGAGAATCCCAGTGATCTTTCGGCTGCTCTAAGGATTACCACATACTTAGAGGAGGTAGATTATGTGACAAAGCAAAGGGTGGAGCATAAAGTTCTGGCAGCGGAAATTAAGTGTTTTGGTTGTGGCTAGTTAGGGCATATTAGGAGGCAGTATCAGCGTCAGTTGTGGTGTTACTCATGTGGGAAAATGGGTCACTGGGCAGTGAACTGCAGGAGTAAAAGCAGGGCGGAACCTCGGCGACAGCAGCCATTAAACGAGAATGAGACTGCTTCAACCATCAGAGGACGGTCTCTGCGAAATTAGGCAATGCGCTTGTAGGTGCACAGATGGAATGCTGCTTATTAGGCTTGGTGAACTGAAGGTTTCTGGCTGACACGGGGGCACATGTGTCTGTTATTAGTCTAGACCTGGTTAGCAGGAGAAGGCTTGAGCCACGATGTTATAGGTTTCATGGGTTGGGGATAATAAAGTGGAGTCATTGGGTATGACAGTACTTCAATTTGTGATTGCAGGAACTAAGTTTAGTGAGCAGATAGAAGTGTTACCATGTATGGGTGAGGGGTATTCAGTGATTCTCAGACTGGACTTCCTTAACAAAACATCGGGTGGAGATAGATCTTTGGCAACAAACAGTGGAACTCAGTGGAACAATGTTTTGCATGGGGTAAACACTTGCAAATGGACAAATGTCACAAGGCACACTTAACGCGAAGGTGACGCCAGCTAAACTGCGAACGGATTCATTAAAGGTCGATCAGCAGGATAACATACCGGCAGGTACAGGGAAGGCAGTCTGGGTTTCGATAAATATAGACTTACCAAGGGAGACTTTGTACATGGTGGAGCCACTCTGGAGTAATGAGGAGTTGGATAATGGGCACTGGTTTGTGCAGAGGAGTTTAGCTCATGCAAGTTATGTGGAAGGAGATATAGGGTTCCAGTAAGTATAGATAACTTCAGCAGAGCAGATTTTAGCATGTCGAAAGGGTTGTTATTGGCCACATTGGGGGTTTATGATAAAGATGACCTTGACAGGGAGGATTTAGAGGCGAGACATAAGCAAAACATTGATGCAGCACAATTGAGGGGAAAATTACAGCATTTGCATGGAGGCGACAGGGACACATTGGGAGGAATTATTACTGTCATTTAACAATTTATTCGGAACAAAGGGTAGGTTACCGGCAACACCGATTACATAGCATCACATCCCAATGGAGGATAATACAACAGTGTTTAGAAAACCATATAGGGTAGCACATCATGTGCAACCGCTACTAGAGGAGTTTATAGAACAACTACGGGATGGAATCATAGAGCATAGCAATAGTCCATATTCAAGCAATGTAGTTCTCATACCTAAGAAGTCAGTGGATGGTACAAGGAAATATAGGATTTGTTGTGATTATAGGTTTCTGAATATGAAAACCATTCTGGACGCATATCCGAATCCGAATATCATGGACACTTTGGATAATCTGGGTCACTGTAAGTATTTCACGACTATGGATTTACGGAGTGGATACCATCAGTTAGAAGTAGCACCAGAGGATAGGGCAAAGACAGCTTTTACTGTTCCTGGGGGACACTATCAGTATATATGTATGCCGTTAGAGTTGAAAAATGCACTGGCAACTTTTCAGCAATTATTAGATGGGATTTTAAGGGGATTGAAACCAAAGACATGTATGGTTTACCTAGATGATATTATAGTATTTTCAAAGGATATATCAGAACATGTATCACAGTTAAGAGAAGTCTTTAGAAGAATGCAGTTGGCACGGTTAACATTAAGTTTAGAAAAATGTAATTTTGCGCAGACCAGGTCAAATATTTAGGTCACGTAATTAGTGAACAAGGGGTTCAAACCGATCTGTGGTTAACGGAGGCAGTTCAAAATTTCCCAACACCATGTACAACGAAGCAGTTACAATCGTATATTGGGTTATGTTCATATTATCATAAATTTGAAAAAGATTTTGCTAAAATAGCCAAGCCGTTAACAAAGCTTTTAAAGAAAGGGGTTAAATTTCAATGGATGGAGGAATGCCAGCAAGCTTTTGATGAGTTAAAAATGAGATTAGCTTCTGGTCTGGTGTTGGTGTTTCCAAATTTTGAAGAAGACTTCATCTTATTGTGTGACACTTCAAATGGCGCAGTAGGATGTTTTTTGGGACAAATGGTGAATGGACACGAACATCCAGTGACATATGCTTCCAGACAGTTAAATAGGGCAGAGCATAATTATTCCACAATGGAAAAGGAGATGTTGGCTGTAATATATGGAGTAACATATTTTTGTTGTTACGTTTATGGTAGGAAGTTTAAGGTCGAGACAGATCGTGCAACGTTGAGATGGTTACTGGTGCTCAAGGATTCTTCTAGTCAGTTAACTTGGTGGGCTCTAAAATTAAGTGAGTTTGACTTTGAAGTAATTCATAAGCTAGGGAAGAAACACGGGAATGCAGATGCATTAAGTCACAAGTTAGACGCATTAGAAGTAATGGGTAAGAGTGTTGCGGAATGTCAAAGAGCACAAGCAGAGGATGAGGAGTGCCAGGGCTTTATAACTCAATCACATTTCATTGTGGAGAGAAATTTGTTGTGTAGAGTTACCAGGTGTGCATGGGTAGATGTACCAAAAAGTTTGAGAGAGGAAGTCTTAAAGCAGGCCAATGATCATGTGCTTTCAGGGCATGGAGGTTGTCGAGCAACAGAAAGACGAGTAGCAGAATGATATTGGTGGCACACTCAGAGAAGGGATGTGGAACAATACGTAGAAAATTGTGCACCATGTGCACAATGAGTGGATGTGATGTGCGCAAGAATTCCATTGCAATGGTTACCAGAGGCTTCAAAACCTTTCGAGTTCATCGGACTTGATATCTGCGGGCCATATAACAAAACACCAGTGGGGAATCATTACATTTTAACTATAATTGTTCATTTTTTGTGGTTTCTAGCCATGATCGCAATACCAGACCAACAGGCAAGTACAGTGGCACAAGCTTTAGTCAATAACTGGTTATTGAAGTTTGGGGTGCCTGATACCATAATTACGGATCGGGGAACAAACTTCATGTCTGAATTAATGTCACAGTTGTGTCAGTTATTGAGAATTAAAAAATTATGGATTAGTCCATTTCATCCACAGGTGAATGGGAGAACGGAGCGAGTACGTAAGACAATTTAAAAAATGCTAAGTTATTATGTGAATGGAAACCATGATAACTGGAACGTTTACCTTCCAAACATGGTATCGAGTTATAACACCAAAATACATTTGGAGGTCGGAATGTCACCATTTGAGGTAGTCTATGGAAGAAAGATGCCATCACCATTTGATGTTCTATGTCCGAAAGCAGGAGCAAAAGGGGACGCAGTGAGGAAATTTGCACGGACAATACGGGAAGTCTGGAAGAGGGTACAGAAGGCCAATATGAAGGCATTGAAAAGGCAGGAAGAACCAAATAAGTGGTTGGGATCTTTACCACAGTATAGGGTAGGTCAGTGGGTACTGATCATGAATCCATATACACCTAAGGGAAAGATGAAAAAATTCTTGATGAAGTACCACAGACCATACCAGGTCGTGGAGATGACTTCGCCTGTAAATGTTATAGTGCAGCTACCAACAAAAACATCCATTTTTCATGTGAGTAGGGTAAGGTAGGAATGATGGATGGATTACCTCAATTACAAGGCAGTGACCCAACTGCAGAAACTAAGGAAAGCAAATGGAAGAAAAAGGTTGTGGTGGAGGGACAACAACGGACGCATAATGTTCCATCCGTAACGGTCATGGAGGGAGTAAATTATTGTATGTGTAATATTGTATGGCATGTTTACATTTTGTGTTTTGTATCAAGGGATAATTTGCGTTTCTTTTGTGTGTGTGTGGGGGGGGGGGGGGGGGGGGGGGGTCAGATAACAGTTGCGTTTTCTTGTTTGCTGTTTTAGTTTTGTCATTGTATGGAGGACACTATTTTCAGAGATTTCGATAGGGGCAGAGTGAACTATCGGGAATTTTTGAGGATGTTGTATGGTGTTGTAGTAACTTGTGGCGGGAAGGGGTTCTGGAGATATTACCAACGCAGATTCTGACATATTTAAACTCCACATTAAATCGAGTTTTTGGAAACATTGCATTCCTCTGTTAATGGAGTATTAGAACACATTCAAACATTACAACAGCATCGGAGCAACAGGATAATGACAGTGAGCATTTCAGCCACAGGGTCTGCCTTTTTTCTATTTTTCTTGAGTATAGCTTTGTGGAGAATGTGGAAATGTGCAACAGTAGAGGATGTGTCAACACATCAGTTGCCTATGGCAGAGTGTTGAAACAGTCGACAGCTAGTAGGCCAGGAAATGCAAATATGGCATTCGTAAGTGCAGTGCTGCAATGGCACTATTGTGCTCCTGAATTGCCTTGTGTGAAGCAACAACGAGGCAGCAAACCGCAGTGTTGCGTGAAGTTATTGCGATATGAGGCGAGAAACTAGGCCACAGCCAAATCGAGACTTGTAGATGGCTGACATTTGGGAATTTACCTCTGCCATAGTTTCTGCCTCTCTCTGCCACTACGTCAGAGACGAGGAGAAAGGCAGTTTAAATAGTGAGGTACTTTTACCTTGGGACAAGTTGTGCCACGCCAGTTGAGCATCGGGATGGACCTGTGTTGGTCCACGCTTATAGGGGCCAGTCTGGCAGCAATGTTGTAAATATTCTATATAAAACTTACTTTATTTCTATGTTCTTGTTTGGGCTGTATTCCGACTCTGGGGATGCAACCCCAGGGTGTGACGGAATGGCAGCCGGGTACTTGGAGATCACACGGTCAGCCAGAAGGAGGGCAGTGGCAGCGGTCTGCAGCATCCAGGATGGGCCGCATTTGCTTCCCACCTGGCATACCAGGGTCCGGGCAAGGCGTATGCTATGGGAGGAGTGGCAGCGCTGGAGCAGTGCCAGAGACAGCAGTGGGGGTTGCCATCCAGCAAGCACCGCTAGCCGCAAGTTGTGGCACAGTGTCCAGGAGGCCATGGGTTTGAGGCTGGTCCAGTCCTGGGAGCAGCACCGGCTGAGGGCCACAGGTGACAGTACATCCACCTTCATCCCATGGTCGGACAGAGCAGGCCAAATGGGGCAGTGGGCGGCGAGGACCAGGGACTGTAGCAGTCTCCGAAATAGTTGGCAGTGGCACGGCACCAGCCACTATGCCTCGGCGGGTGAGGGGGACCGGGAGAGGGCAGCTGAGTTCCAGCTGAGCAGCCTTGCAGATGGAAGCAGTGGTGTCAACATACCAGGATTTGTTCAGCCAGCTGGACCTGCGGCACATCGTGCAGGTGGCCGCCGACCACGCTGCACTCATTGAAGCACTGTAAATTATGAGAATAAAGTAATGCCACCAAATACTGCTGTATCACTCTGCACTACCCCTTGACACTCTTGAACTTGCTCAGTCTCCTGACGAAAGATGGAGGTGGGTCTCGGCTTCAGCTTGACCATCTAGAGTCCCAGGTTCAACCATCCCGACACTCCGCAACAAAGTTAAGGTGGGAGACATAATACTGCAAGAAGAATTTGACAAGACACTGACATACCTAAATGGAAAGCAGGTCTCTGGAGAAGACAACATTCCCTTAGATTTATTGAGATTCTTTGGAGAGCCTCCTGCTGTGCCACATATGAGACATACAAAATTTCCTCAGACTTCAGGAAGAATGTAATACTTCCAGTTGCAAAGAAGGTATGTGGCTGGGAATACTATTGATCCATTAGTTTAATAAGACTTGGTTGCAAAATATTAACATGAATTATTTACAGAAGGATGGAAAAACTGGTAAAGCCAAACTTAAGGAAGATCAATTTGGGTTTCTGAGAAATGTAGGGACACGTGATGCAATACTGTCTGTTCAACTTAACACAGAAGGTAGGATGAAGAAAGGCAAACTTACATTTATAGAAACATTTAAAAACGTTTTTAAAACTATTGAAATCTTCTAAAAAACTTATGGTAGCTGCATTAGCTATAAATATAAATTATTACAGGATCATACACAACCAGTTTCATGATGAGTTAATCACATCCTCAGGCTATACATCTATGAAAAATATAGTAACAATTTTACTCTCCATCTTTCTCTTCATTAATTTATATTGTGACAGTTTCCAGCCCTTGACTGATATGTAATCATGTTTCTTCCATCTCCATCTTTGCACCCTCTAGCAGCACATTTCCATACTTCCAGTAAGCCACTTCTCTCGGGTACACTACACACTGGTAGTTTCAATAACACTATATCATCTGGGCTGTTTTGTGGTCTGGCCTTCTTACTTCATGCATAGTCATGTCTCCACCATGCAGCTTTTGTGATCTGTTGATTTTTCATCTCTGGTGAGCCTATATTTTTTTCTTTCCAAACACACTTAAATTACATAAAGTTTTCTTCTGGGGTCATATTTGAACTTCTTTTCAGGTCATACCTGTGGCTCCCACTGCTGATATATGCTGTCTGCAACTGCTGTCCATTTGAATTTTGGATTTCTTTTTATTTTGTGACCATCCAACTTAAGCAGTTCTGACAATTCAAACGACATCCAAATGTTTGGAGACCATGTTAAATTAATTATGTGAAAGTTGTTCCCCTATCTGTCTGGATTAATTGCCTTATTTTTTACCCCTGTTAACTTCCTAATTCTCACTATATTTTTCATAGATGTATACATCTGAGGATGTGATTAAATCATTGTGAAACCAGTCATGTACCATCCTGTAACAAAGGAAGTATTTACATCTAATGCAGTTACCAGAAGATTTTAATAGTTTTTTTTAAAAATATTTCGATTACATACATAGCTGTGGATTCCCAAACTGTAAAGTCATATATTCCATGTTTATAGCATTTTATATGTATAAAAAGCTATGTTGACTGAGTAGAGTTTGGATGAGTATACAAAACTAGAAGATACGACCTCTACTTTCACATCACTTGAGATCATTTAAATTTTTTAATGCATATAATGTTATCTATTGAAGCATAGAATACATTTTAGCTTATACAGCAACAATAATTTTATTTACTGTTAGTAATTAATATGAAAACTCTTATCAATCACAACATGTACACATAATATTTCTCAAAGCTAGTCATTCTATTCATTTCTGTTTAAAGTAGAGAAGAATAAGTATGGACATAATTTTGAAATAAATGTATGTCAAAAACATAAAATTATGAAATTATACTGAAGTTGTTTAAGACCTAAATTTATTATTCATTAGTTAAATATTTATCGTTTGATTACAGAAATGTAGTTATGATTTCAAAGAACATTTTTACTTAATATGGGGTCATGCAACAGCAATATGCAGACAAAGTTTCACAGATTTACCTATTCTGGTACATTCTAAACTAAAATTGTTGTCACTCAAAATAACTAATGTCACTGATTTAGTTCTTTTAATTTTTTCTGCAAGAAAATCAATATTTTTGCTGAAATTTACACTTCACTTGAAAACTGGATGTAATAAAATTAACTCTGTGATGAAGCAAGCTGGGATCTCTTTATTTCCTCTCTTGTTTTGCCATCTACCTCCTTAAAATCGTTTTATTTTCACCTTTGCTTAATTACCATTAACATGCTTGAGTATAATCTGCATTTCCATAAAAGAGAAAGATTGGCCCTCAGTCTTAAGAAATATAGCACCAGGTCTAATTTTCTGCTTAGTTTTGTGTATTTAATTAATTTTCTAATGTATTTTGACCATTCCTAGTTAATACTTTTGTTATAGGATGGAATCATTAAGTGTTTTGTGACTTAGATTAGAATATAAATTCTGTACTAATAATAAATATTTGGCAGAAGAACTACTAGGCTTCTTAAAGTATTTATTTGGATCTACTCGAAAACATATTAGCAAAGCTCACCCTTAATTAATTCCAAAATAATTATCAGGCTTGTGAAAAGTATTGTTTGTATAAAACTATATCTATTAATTTCATTATTCAAACAAATAATTTGGCCTAACTTTTGTGGTAGAAGAAAATGTTAAAAGGAAGGAATTTTTTTTATGCATTCAGTTTGTGGCGCCGATGAAATCGACACCAATATCAATCTTAATATCATCTTTGGACTAAGCAAAACATAATCTGTGTGTAGTTCCACCAGCCAGTTCTGTGTAAGCCTTTGTTGTGTGAAGATGTGAATAAATGAACTCCTGATTATAAGGTGTTGTTTGGTGTATCTCACCCGAGCATCCACCTCACTGGTGACCCTGAGTTGTAACGTCTTCTGTTTTCGCCGTTTTACTGTGTCCGTGGCCCCTGCGTCAGTTATGTCGGTTATTTATGCGTGTATTACATCAACACAACATTCGAACAATGGCTTCGGCCCAATGCCTAATGCCAGATTTTGTGATCGACATGCACCATGTTTTGGGCGATGTACACCTGCCAGGACTGCAACACGATGCCTCTCACTAGTCGATTACGCCGATTTCGCTGGACGTTTTTGTGCCTGCAACAATAAGTGAGGTTAGGAGTGTGCATGACTCCGGCTATCAGACGCCTTTGTTCCCGCCACATGTGCCCTCCATCATCGACGGTGCAGCTACCTTTTACGGGTCTCCGTGCAGTGCAGGATCAATGCCGATTTCTGCAAATGCTTCGTTGGATAACCTACCACCGCCAGGACAACGGTTTGCCACACTGGAATCCGTGCGGTACCATGCAGATTCCTGCCAAGTGGCCGGCACTGCTTTGTTCACAGGTCCACCTCCTCAGCACCCGACCACACCCGCACCCACCTCGGTTCAGCATCAGCACATGCCTTCCTGCTTCAATTCCTCGGCCTGCAACAGGAACAATGACTTGTTATCTGTGCCTGACCTCCATCTCTGTCCTACTGATATGCCTCAGTGTTTTGTGCCATGATATTCACTTTATCCACGCACTGTTTTGAGTGAAGTGACTATGAACAGTGAATATTCACACATTCCGCCCAAAGTTCGACATCATTTTCATCACTGTGCTTCTGGACAGCCGGCAGCTCCGCAGCCTCCCTGCAACACAGGTGGCTCCAACTCTGGTCGCACGTCGAGTTTTCCGTGGACTGGCACGTGTTTTCAAACTTTGAACTTTCTCTCACCTTTCACCTCCGCGCCGACTCCATTTGAACTTCCGCAACTGCAATTGACACATTATGGTATCTCACCGGCGTCAGCCTTCCGCATCGCGACGGATCATGCTCAACCACAATGTGTCACCTTCACGCTGCCCACTGACCAGCTGTTGTGGCCATGTACCCTGGAGACACACTCTCATGGAATACTGCAGCAACAACAGCTTGTTTCAGGCAGTGCCCCGACGAATTCTACTCAACCTGTTCTTCCGACCGTTCTACAACGCTTACCGACGCTGCCGCCATTCAATCCTGACAGGGCAACAACCTGGTTAAAAATTGTGGACGAAATGTTCGACCATTTCAAACTCAACGAATCAACCAGATTTCTGTGCCTTATCACCAACCTGCACGACCAGGAGGACTTGATTGCTGACCTGGTCGACGCCACAGACTCTGCTATCCGGTACACTCTAGCCAAAAAGACAATTCTACATTGGCTTTCACGTTCAACTGAGACAGCAATATGGCAAGTGCTCCACGTCAAGCAACTAGGCAATGACAAACCTTCACAACTCTGGAGATGGCTACGGACCCTGGTCAGCGACGATCTACTCTCTGACACAGCTCTCCTCGCCATCTGGTCAGATAAACTACCTCCTCACATTCGCTTTGCTCTGGCTCAGAGGTCTCCCGAACCTGTCGAGCAACGAATGACAATTGCTGACAAACTGCATGATGCTTCACTGCTCTATTTCTCCAGCCACTGCCTACCTGGCAAGTCTAAGGTTCAGGCTCCTCATCCCACGGCTGGACACGGCCAGGGCCGCACTGTACTGACTGTTCCGCTCACTCCGGGACGCAGTAAACAAGCAACTGGGACGTCACCATCTCTGCCCTCGGTCACGCCCCCTCCTGCAACCAAACCAGCTGCGGCCACCGAACCTCAACCACCACCTCTGGCAACGAACTTTCCACAGGAAATGCAACCGCACTACCCATACTGTTACTTCCACACACAGTTTGGTGAGGTGGCACGGAACTGCAGACCACCGTGGTGCTTCCCAAATGCCAATCGCAGGTAGGTCCGGGTGCTGCCTCCTGCGCACAACATGACAGGCACCTCCCAGTGCTCCATTCTGTCTGGGAACAATCGGAAATTACAGACGACTTTATATTAAAGACATTTCATCGGGACACTTTTTCCTAGTGGACACAGGCGCCGATGTTTCGCTGCTGCCTATGTCCTTAGTGTCGTCACCATACTTCACTGCAAGCTGTGAATTCTACTAAACTACAGTGCTCGGGTTCAACCTCCCACGTCATCTCACTCTCTGCAAACTGCAAACTCGAGTGGACTTTTTTAGTGTGGAATATTGAGGAACCTATACTAGTCATTGACTTCTTGCAACACCACAAACTTACACCGGACCTAGTGCGAAACACCGTGTTTTTTATCACCCATCCAAAACTCACTTCCCCTGTGCTCCATCGAGCAAACCCCCCATGACACGTCAGTCTGGGCTAATCTCATCTGTACATGCTTGGCTCTGTCGACGACGTTACAAGAA
Source organism: Schistocerca nitens (assembly GCF_023898315.1). Taxonomy (NCBI): domain Eukaryota; kingdom Metazoa; phylum Arthropoda; class Insecta; order Orthoptera; family Acrididae; genus Schistocerca; species Schistocerca nitens. The sequence goes on along the minus strand of NC_064614.1, from coordinate 476,279,758 downwards.
ACAACGCACAAGTGCCTTGTCGAGCTTTAAAATGTTGCTCGCTTATGCAAGGAAAACTTCGAGCTCTCCCTCTGGCTCCATGAAACTTGGCTCCAGCTATCTGACACAGCAAAGGAATTACAGACACTGCAGCAAGGACAAAGCAAGGTCAGTAAGTGTGCCGAATCTGCTTGTAGTGCCAGCAATTGAGCCTCCATGTGCTTACCTCCCATCGGATCCGCTGAGTGGCTCCGAACACCACGACCTCACCTCGCCTGGCCCGCCTGCTGCACATTGTAAACAAACCGCCTCCTGTGCCGCCAGCAACATTTCTGTCATCACCAACAGCATGGTTCACAAGCTTCGCCTCACGCCAGGCCCCCCGATCTCCAGTAAACCACGTCGACTTTGTCCCGAGTGCCTCTCCGACCTTAAAAAGCAGATTTCTGAACTTCTAAGCTCTGGCGTCATCGAACCCTCTGCCAGCAGCTGGTCTACACCCATAAATATGACACCCAAGAAAGATGGGTCCTGGCGCAGGTGCGGAGACTACCGTTGACTAAATGCACAAACAATCATGGACACCTACCTCATACCCAACATTGCCGACTTCACCAGTTCCCTCGCAGGTGCGACCATGTTCTCTGTCATTGATTGCAAACGGGCCTATCAGCAGATCCCCATGGCTCCTGAAGACATCGAGAAGACAGCAATCACCACCCCAATCGGGTTATTTCAAATTTGATTCATGCCCTTCGGTCTGAGAAACGCAACCCAGACGTGGCAACGCTTCGTCAACGAAGTGCTATTCGAACTAAAATTCTGCTTTGCATATCTTGATGACATTCTTGTGTTCAGCTCATCTGTCGAGGACAACATTTGACATGTGCAAACTGTTATGGACACTCTCGCGGCAGCAGGCATCGAGACCAACCAGGACAAATTGCAGCTACATCAACCTGCTGTCACTTGTCTTGGTTTTCGGGTCTCTGCCGACGGCATTTACCACTCCCTGACAAATTACAAACAATACTAAACCTACCCAGACCTTTGTCATTCAAAGAGCTCCGGTGCTTTCTGGGGATGGTTAATTATTATCACCGTCATCTACCTCGGGCTGGGGAGATTCAGACTCCACTGACGGACACCTTGGCAGGCACCAAGACTTCTGGATCTTGGCGCGTTCCATGGACCCCTGATATGACTGACTCTTTGACATGTGCAAACTGTTAAGGACACTCTCGCAGCAGCAGGCATCGAGACCAACCAGGACAAATTGCAGCTACATCAACCTGCTACATCAATCTTCTTGCTGAGGCCTGCAACATCGCGCATCCTCATCCCAATGCGCAGCTTTTTATCACCACAGACACGAGCGATACTGCCATCGGTGCTGTCCTTAGCCAGACAGATGGCCAAACTTCGCCTCTGCAGTTCTTCTCGCACAAGCTCACCAATGCACAACAGAAATATTCCGCTTTTGACAGGGAGTTGCTCACGGTCTACAAAGCGATCAAGCATTTTAAGACCAACATTGAGGGACGCCCTTTCTATGTTTTAACAGACCATAAGCCGCCTTTTCAGATACATGGACTTCATATCTCAGCCGGCCGCTGGTGGCCGAGCGGTTCTGGCGCTACAGTCTGGAACCGCGCGACCGCTACGGTCGCAGGTTTGAATCCTGCCTCAGGCATGGATGTGTGTGTTGTCCTTAGGTTAATTAGGTTTAAGTAGTTCTAAGTTCTAGGGGACTTATGACCTCAGCAGTTGAGCCCCATAGTCCTCAGAGCCATTTGAACCATTTTGAACTTCATATCTCAGTTCACCACCGATGTCAGACACATAAAGGGTGCCAAGAATATATTTGCTGATTTCCTTTCATGAGTTGAGGCCGTTCATTCACTGTTAGACCTCTCTGAACTGCCTAACCTCCAACCCGCTGACGAGGACACACAAAACCTGATTTCAGACTCTACCTCTTCACTACACTTCGTCCGCACCACCTTCCCTGGCATTTCTGGTGAGATCTGGTGCAACAACAGTATGGGAACGTTACGCCCCCTCATCCCAACCATGTTCCATCGAGCTGTCTTCAACGCACTGCATAATTTAGCCCACCCCAGTGTTCATGAGTCCGCCCGCCTCGTAGCGGAGCACTATGTGTGGAGAAATGTCAACAGGGACTGTCGACAATGGGCACGCTCCTGCATTGCGTTCTAAGATTGCAAAGTACACAAGCACACTTCACCCCCCTTGTCGCCTTTTTGATCCCTCCTGAGCATTTCCAGCATATTCACATTGACATTGTCGGCCCTCTCCCCCCCTCTAACGGCTTTCGTTATGTTCTCTCGTCTATCGACCAAACACTCGCTGGGTAGAGGCTGTCCCTCTCCCCAATATTACGGCAGAAACTGTTGCTTGAGCATTCGTCGAGTCATGTGTATTGCGTTTCGGATGTCCAGGTTTCATCATGACTGACCAGGGCAGACAATTTGAGTCGGCCCTGTTCAACGAGATTTGTAACATTTGCGGCATCTGGCGCATCCATACCACAGCATATCACTCTCAAAGTAACGGGCTAGTTGAGCGCTGGCACCGCACTTTCAAGGCGGCTCTTCAATCCCATGACTCTCTTTGGACGGAGGCCCTTCCCCTTGTGCTACTCGGCATTCGTGTGATCTATAAGGAAGACCTCAAAGGCACAATAGCCGAGTTCGTATACGGCCAGAACATTGTTCTCCCTGGCGAACTTGTGAGCCCTTCCGCTTCTCTCCCCCAGTCTGACTTATCTTCCTACATGGACTGTGTCAGATGCCACTTCATCAACCTCCACATCCCTCCGCCTGCCAGCCATTCCCATCCTAAGGTTCACGTCCCGAAATCTCTGAACAATTGCAAGTATGTCATGCTCCGAGATGACACTGTCTGTGCTCCCCTCCAACCCCCATATACCGGCCCGTACCGAGTTCTCCGGCGCTCAGCCAACACCTATGACATCCAGATAAAAGATGCAACTGTTACAGTCTCTCTCAACAGACTTAAGCCTGCTCATGTTGAGCCCGCTTCTACCTCCCTTCAGGCCACGACCATGCCACTCACTGTCGTAGCTCACGATGCTCCAACCACTCCCTCCACGTTGAACTTACTCACTCAGTCGAGTGACTTCCAGCTCCAATCGTCAAGGTCTTCTCCGACCTCGCCCTCTACTCCTGTCTCACGCACTCCATCGAGCGATCACATGCTTCCCACTTCGAGCTTCCCTACAATCACGCCCTCGCCGCCGGGCCCTCTCTGGTCCCTTCGATCTCCCCCGTCGCCTGCCTTGCTGTGTCAAGGTTTCTCACGCCCCCCCACCTTGAATGTGCCCTCGCTCGAGTTGTTTGTGCCTGTCCCCCCGGACATAATCCATGACATCTCTAGAATACTATGCAATGACACACTGTTCGTCATGTGTTTCCCTTCATCCAGTGCTCATGACACAACCTCCGCCATTCCCTGCCACCTTGTGAAATGTGTTCCCCTCTTGCCCAACGTTGATCTGGACATGCTTCGTGTGTTCGCCATGCCCACCGGAGATATTGTTGTTGTTCTGTTCCTCCCGCAAACCGCTGGCCTACCTGTCGCCGCACGACCAGCATGCCCAGTATGACACCCGGTGCGCTTCAACGACTTCCAGGTTCAGTGGCCAGACCTTCCTTCATGACATCTACCCACACAGCTCCCCGACGATGCTGTAGAACTGACCATGGTCCGGCTCCCGCGGACCACCCCTGCCGACGCCTTAGTCATCCCTCCCCCCCCCCCCCCCAGACTCTCAGAAGTACTCCGCACTGTGGGAGGGCGGCTACGTGGCACCGATGAGATCGACACCAGTATCGATCTTAGTATCATCTTTGGACTAAGCAAAACATTATCTGTGTGTAGTTGTGCCATCCAGTTCTGTGTAAGCCTTTCTTGTGCAAAGATATGAATAAATGAACCCCTGATTATAAGGTGTTGTTTGGTGTATCTCACCCGAGCATCCACCTCAAGTTAATTGAATGAGCTATGTTTTAATAGTAATTCCTGCAACTTAAACATCAAACAATGTATAGTTTCAGTGATTATTATTATGAGGATATATAAAGGACCTATTTTTGGTCCCGAGACAGTCAGCGCATGGCCGATTTTCAGACAGGAATAATGTTGTGGTTAAAGTAACAACAATGTATCAACTTAACAGTGGAATAAGTGTAACATAAATAGGCCATGTGTTAAAACAATTAATGACACTGCTTGTTCAAATTATTTGAGAATTAGTGTCACATGTACCATATTATTCTGCAAGAACTGTGAACTGTGTGGTTAGGTTTTTATTGCTCATTGATGTTCACCAGCAAACTATTGTAGCAGTATGCTGATGTTTGCCTGCAACCTGTTAATGAGGCTTATCAACATTTATTAACGGTGAACTGGCCATCTAATTGTGTAATACTTGGGGATTGTGAACAGTGAAAGTAAAGAACTGTGAAACGCAATTGTGCAACTATTGGCTACATCATTTACAGTAGTCAGTGTTAAACTTCCATCCCCCCCCCCCCCCCCCCCATTTTTCAGCCAGTAAAACAATGCAGTATTTCAACACCGAGGACTATCAAGGAAGAAATAAAGCAGGCAAACGTCACAACTGCATTAGTACTAGGAGTTTTTTGAATGTTCTGAGGTGTAATGTAAAATTATAGACTGAGGTGACAAAAGTTGTGTGATATCTCTTAATATTTTATCTGGTGTAGTGCAGCATTTCAATGTGACATGGACTCAACAAATTGTTGGAAAGTGTTACCAGTGAACTGACCTCTTGATTATATCCCATAAATGTTCAATGGGATTCATGTCAGGTGATCTGGGTATCCAAATCATTTGCGCGAATTGTCCAGAATGTTCTTTATATAAATCATGAACAACTGTACCCCAGCGACATGGCACATATAAAAATTCCATCATTGTTTGGGAACATGAAGTCCATGAATGGCTGCAGATAGTCTCCAGGTAGCCAAATATAGCCATTTCCAGTCAATGACTGGTTCAGTTGGACCAGAGGACCCAGTCCATCCCATGTAAACACACCCCACGCTATCATGGAGCCACCACCATTTTGTACAGTGCCTTGTAGACAACTAGGTCCATGACTTCATAGGATCTTTGCCACACTTGCACCCTAGTGTCAGCTCTTATCAACTGAATCTGGGACTCATATGACCAGGCCAAGTTTTCCAGTTGTCTATGGTCCGACTGATATGGTCATAAGCCCAGAAAAGATACTGAAAGTGATGTCATGCTGTTAGTAAAGGTACTCACATTACTCATCTGTTGCCGCAGCCCACTAATGCCAAATTTTGCTGGAATGTCCAGACAGATACATTTGTCATATTCCCCACATTGATTTCTGCAGTTATTTCATGCACTGTTGCTTGTCGGTTTGCATTGACAACTCTATGCAAATGCTGCTGCTCTCAGCTATTAAGTGAAGCCTGTACACCACTGCATTGTCTGTGGTGAGAGGTAATGCCTGAAATTTGATGTTATTAGCACATTCTTGTCACTATGTATCTCAGAATATTGATTTCCCTAACAATTTCTGAGATGGAATGTCCCATGCATCTAGCTCCAACTACCATTCCACATTCAAAGTCTGTTGATTCCCACTGAGTGGTCATAATCAGATCGGAAACCTTTTCACATGAATCACCTGAGTAAAACTGACTACTTGACCAATGCACTGCCCGTTTATACCTTGTGTATTTGATTCTACCACCATACATATATATTCATATCACTAACCCATGAATTTTGTCAGCTCAGTGTATGTTCTTGTCAAAAGCAAGCCAGAACACAGTTTCGTGTTTCTTTGTATTCATTTAATATTAGACAATTTGTAGTTTCAGTTTTTTGTGTGTTTGTTTGCATTTCTTGTTACACATGTCTTTGGATGCAATTTATATCATCAGGATTATTATGAAGTAATCTTCAGTACTGTTTGTTTAAAAAATAAAATTTCAAGGAATGTGTACCAAGTAATTTTGCAACATGTGACTTTGAAATGGAAACTAAATTTGTGTCATTTATTGCAAACATTTGCCAGAAGCATAAATATTAGTTAGTTAGTTATGGTCTTCAGTCCTGAGACTGGTTTGATGCAGCTCTCCATGCTACTCTATCCTGTGCAAGCTTCTTCATCTCCCAGTACCTACTGCAACCTACATCCTTCTGAATCTGCTTAGTGTGTTCATCTCTTGGTCTCCCCCTACGATTTTTACCCTCCACGATGCCCTCCAATACTAAACTGGTGATCCCTTGATGCCTCAGAACATGTCCTACCAACCGATCCCTTCTTCTGGTCAAGTTGTGCCACAAACTCCTCTTCTCCCCAATCCTATTCAGTGCCTCCTCATTAGTTATGTGATCTACCCATCTAATCTTCAGCATTCTTCTGTAGCACCACATTTCTAAAGCTTCTATTTTCTTCTTGTCCAAACTATTTACCATCCATGTTTCACTTCCATACATGGCTACACTCCATACAAATACTTTCAGAAATGACTTCCCGACACTTAAATCTATACTCGATGTTACCAAATTTCTCTTCTTCAGAAACGCTTTCCTTGCCATTGCCAGTCTACATTTTATATCCTCTCTACTTCGACCATCATCGGTTATTTTGCTCCCCAAATAGCAAAACTCCTTTACTACTTTAAGTGTCTCATTTCCTAATCTAATACCCTCAACATCACCCGACTTAATTCGACTACATTCCATTATCCTCGTTTTGCTTTTGTTGATGTTCATCTTATATCCTCCCTTCAAGACACCATCCATTCCGTTCAACTGCTCTTCCAAGTCCTTTGCTGTCTTTGACAGAATCACAATGTCATCGGCGAACCTAAAAGTTTTTATTTCTTCTCCATGGATTTTAATACCTACTCCGAATTTTTCTTTTGTTTCCTTTACTGCTTGCTCAATATACAGATTGAATAACATCAGGGAGAGGCTACAACCCTGTCTTACTCCCTTCCCAACCACTGCTTCCCTTTCATGTCCCTCGACTCTTATAACTGCCATCTGGTTTCTGTACAAATTGTAAATAGCCTTTCGCTCCCTGTATTTTACCCCTGCCACCTTTAGAATTTGAAAGAGAGTATTCCAGTAAACATTGTCAAAAGCTTTCTCTAAGTCTACAAATGCTAGAAACGTAGGTTTGCCTTTCCTTAATCTTTCTTCTAAGATAAGTCGTAAGGTCAGTATTGCCTCACGTGTTCCAGTATTTCTACGGAATCCAAACTGATCTTCCCCGAGGCCGGCTTCTACTAGTTTTTCCATTCGTCTGTAAAGAATTCGTGTTAGTATTTTGCAGCTGTGGCTTATTAAACTGATTGTCCGGTAATTTTCACATCTGTCAACACCTGCTTTCTTTGGGATTGGAATTATTATATTCTTCTTGAAGTCTGAGGGTATTTCACCTGTTTCATACATCTTGCTCACCAGATGGTAGAGTTTTGTCAGGATTGGCTCTCCCAAGGCCGTCAGTAGTTCCAATGGAATGTTGTCTACTCCAGGGGCCTTGTTTCGACTCAGGTCTTTCAGTGCTCTGTCAAACTCTTCACGCAGTATCATATCTCCCATTTCATCTTCATCTACATCCTCTTCCATTTCCATAATATTGTCCTCAAGTACATCGCCCTTGTATAGGCCCTCTATATACTCCTTCCACCTTTCTGCTTTCCCTTCTTTGCTTAGAACTGGGTTTCCATCTGAGCTCTTGATGTTCATACAAGTGGTTCTCTTATCTCCAAAGGTCTCTTTAATTTTCCTATAGGCAGTATCTATCTTACCCCTAGTGAGAAAAGCCTCTACATCCTTACATTTGTCCTCTAGCCATCCCTGCTTAGCCATTTTGCACTTCCTGTCGATCTAATTTTTGAGACGTTTGTATTCCTTTTTGCCTGCTTCATTTACTGCATTTTTATATTTTCTCCTTTCATCAATTAAATTCAATATTTCTTCTGTTACCCAAGGATTTCTACTAGCCCTCGTCTTTTTACCTATTTGATCCTCTGCTGCCTTCACTACTTCATCCCTCAAAGCTACCCATTCCTCTTCTACTGTATTTCTTTCCCCCATTCCTAATTGTTCCCTTATGCTCTCCCTGAAACTCTGTACAACCTCTGGTTCTTTCAGTTTATCCAGGTCCCATCTCCTTAAATTCCCACCTTTTTGCAGTTTCTTCAGTTTTAATCTACAGGTCATAACCAATAGATTGTGGTCAGAGTCCACATCTGCCCCTGTAAATGTCTTACAATTTAAAACCTGGTTCCTAAATCTCTGTCTTACCATTATATAATCTATCTGATACCTTTTAGTATCTCCAGGGTTCTTCCATGTATACAACCTTCTATCATGATTCTTAAACCAAGTGTTAGCTATGATTATGTTGTGCTCTGTGCAAAATTCTACCAGACGGCTTCCTCTTTCATTTCTTAGCCACAATCCATATTCACCTACTACGTTTCCTTCTCTCCCTTTTCCTACACTCGAATTCCAGTCACCCATGACTATTAAATTTTCGTCTCCCTTCGCTATCTGAATAATTTCTTTTATTTCATCATACATTTCTTCAATTTCTTCGTCATCTGCAGAGCTAGTTGGCATATAAACTTGTACTACTGTAGTAGGTGTGGGCTTCGTATCTATCTTGGCCACAATAATGCATTCACTATGCTGTTTGTAGTAGCTTACCCGCCTTCCTATTTTCCTATTCATTATTAAACCTACTCCTGCATTACCCCTATTTGACTTTGTGTTGATAACCCTGTAGTCACCTGACCAGAAGTCTTGTTCCTCCTGCCACCGAACTTCACTAATTCCCACTATATCTAACTTTAACCTATCCATTTCCCTTTTTAAATTTTCTAACCTACCTGCCCGATTAAGGGATCTGACATTCCACGCTCCGATCCGTAGAATGCCAGTTTTCTTTCTCCTGATAACGACATCCTCTTGAGTAGTCCCCACCCAGAGATCCGAATGGGGGACTATTTTACCTCCGGAATATTTTACCCAAGAGGACGCCATCATCATTTAATCATACAGTAAAGCTGCATGCCCTCGGGAAAAATTACGGCCGTAGTTTCCCCTTGCTTTCAGCAGTTCGCAGTACCAGCACAGCAAGGCCGTTTTGGTTATTGTTACAAGGCCAGATCAGTCAATCATCCAGGCTGTTGCCCTTGCAACTACTGAAAAGGCTGCTGCCCCTCTTCAGGAACCACACGTTTGTCTGGCCTCTCAACAGATACTCCCCACCAACGGCAAGGTCCATGGTTCATGGGGGGCATAAATATTAATGAACATGAATTTGTGACAACAAATGGTCTTATTCATGAAACTGAAAAATTGGATCCGTGAGATAATGTTGCTGTTCTACAGATCTTCATGACTGAAGATGACTATAAAAATTAATTTTTTATTCTTTACATCATTCCTTTCCCATGAAAATATCAGCTGCCACAGTGTCTTTGTAACTGCTAGAACAGTACTTTCAACAACTTACGCAACGTTTAAGTTCCATGAACAAATTCTGTGCATGTATTTTTTAAAATATTGAAAGTAGATGGTTAACAGGGAAGAGAGTGTTTCAACTAGAGTACATTTTTTGAAATATTGAATGTAGCAGGGATAAAATACAGTGGACAAAAGGCTATTTACAATGTATGTAGAAACCAGACTTCAGTTATAAGAGTCAAAGGGTGTGAAAACGATGCAGTGGTTGGGAAGGGAGTGTGAAAAGTTTGTAGCTTGTCCCCATGTTATTCAGTTTGTGCATTTGGGAAACTGCAAAGAAAACTAAAGAGGGATTCAGAAAGGGACTAAAATTCACAGAGAAAAAATAAAAACTTTTTGATTTGCTGGTGAAATTGTAATTCTGTCAGAGATGGCAAAGGGCTTGGAAGAGTATTTGAACAGAATGGATAGTGTCCTGAAAAGAGATGAGATGAGCATCAACAAGAGTAAAATAAGGGTAATGTAATGAAGCAAATTAAATCAGGTGATGCTGAAAGAAATAGATTAGAGAAGAGTCACTAAAATTAGATGAGTTTCACTATTTGGACAGCAAAATAACTAATGATGTCTGAAGTAAAGAGGATACAAAATGTGGACTGGCTATAGCAAGAAAAACATATCTGAAAAAGAGGAATTTGTTAATATTTTTAAATGGCAGGAATTCCTTTCAGATGATATTTGTGTGGAGTGTAGCTTTGTATGGAAGTGACACTTGGACAATAAACAGTTCAGAAAGAAGAGATTAGAAGCTTTTAAAATGCGATACTACAGACAAACAATGAGGATTTTATGTGTAGGTTGAATAACAAATGAGGAGGTACTGAACTGAATTCACGAAAAAAAGAAATTTATGGCAGAAATTGATTATAAGAAGGAATTCATTGATAGGGCACATCCTAAGGCATCAAGGAACTGTGAGCTTGGTAATGAAAGTGTGAGTAGAAAAAAATGTAGAGGGAGATCAAGGCTTGCATACAGTAAATAGATTTAAATGGGAGCAGGCTGTGGTAGTTGTGCAGAGATGAAGAAACTTGCACATGACAGACAGCATGGAAAGCTGCACCTCTTCAGAGTGGAGACCATGTCATCAACAGAAGCTACCTATAGGGAAGTTAAAGAGATCTATGGAGAAAAGAGAACACTTGTAATATGCTTGAATAATAAGATTTCAGATGGCAGTCCAGCACTAAGTAAAGAAGGGAACCCAGAAAATTGGAAGGTGAATAAAAAATGTCTATATAAGGGAGACATACTTGAAGACTGTTGTGTACATAGTTCCGCGTAGTCAGCACATACACAACTTTCCCAATAGAGCACGCCCTGCTAAGCACAACAGTGCAGGCTCAGTGCTCGTCCATCTCTGCACTACGAGATGGCACTGTCTTAGAGACAGACCAAATTCTGCTTCCACCGATCTGCGTATTAATATTTCTCGCAGCCAATGAGATTGCTGCTAACGTAAAACCTTTTCTCCTCGCGGATCACACTCGCGCAGTGATACCTGAATGCGCGAGGTATTATAACGAGTGTACAGACCTCCGATTACTTAGTCTGCATTAGTCTGTACGAGTCTGCATTTATCTGCACCTGTCTGTACCAGTCTGCATTAGTCTATAGTCAAGTTTCAGTCTGCACCTAATAAGATTATCATATTCCTGTACATAGCCATGAAGATAAATGAATAGACACTTTGTCAAGTATCAGAGATATGTGAGAATAAGATCAACGTACCAAGACCAAAGGAACTTCAGATTGTCTATTGTAAACAGCATCCAGAATCAAGTTAAGTAATTTCTATGCTTTTTATTATTTTAATAAATGTGTGTGAAAATTAATCAAGTTCTGTTTAAAGTTGGTCACCGTCCATCTGCTACTCTAAGCGTGCAAGTGGCATTTCTATCATCTGACCTAACGGCAGAAGATAAACACGCCACGATAAGACCATGAGACATATTGCTGACAGTCGCCTACTTCGTTAGAGAGACAAGTCAAATAATCTGATGGTGTGTGTACCGAAGGTCTTACAGTACGCACACCACAAAGACATAATTATAGAAGGAGAAGAGGAAATAAATGAAACTGAGATGGGAGATATATATATATAATATTTGCAAAAGAATGTGGCAGAGTACTAAAAGATAAAAGTTGAGCAAGGCCACTGGAGAAGAAAATAAACCCTCAGAAGTATCGAGTTCCTTCTGAGAGCTAGCCATGATAAAACTACTCTAGTTTCAATTCAATATTGCTATGCCCCACAAATAAATCAGAAGTTCTAAGAATAATAAAAACAATGCGGAATAAAATGCCTTCAGGGATTTATGAAGTACCAGATTCAGACCTAAGAAAATGTGCTAGTGTCAAATCAGAACTGTTCTCACACTTCATAAATATATCATTGTCAGAAGGAGTGTTTCCTCAAAGATTAAGAATTTCAAAAATAAAACCACTGAATAAAAAGGGCAATGTACAGGGTGAGACTAACTGTTGCCACCTAGAATAACTCCAAAAGTATTATAGTAACTGAAAAGTTTGTGGGAGAAATGTTGGATGGGACAATGAGGCCCATAACATGACGGTTTTTTGTTGCTAGGTAGGGTCACATCAGAGATATGAAGGTCAACTTTGTTTTTTTTTCTTTTAATGGGATGCTATAGTTTTGTACTTATTTCCTGGTAGTGGCTATCAAGATGAATCCAATTATGTGTAACAGTAAGGTCTTTGAAGGTCAATGAAGGTCAAGAAGGTGGCATGAACGTCCATTTACAGAAGGTGTTCGAAGTGATGACCATTGGTATCAATGCAGTGCTGCAATCTTCTTATCATGGATTGAGTGGTATTCCTTATCATTTCAGCACTTACTGAAGCATGTGCTCTGACAATTCTCTCTCGTATATTGTGCAAATAGTAAATATTCGCCAAATACGGCATATCCACCTAACGTGCCATTGACACGCAAACACCATTCGGCAGTTTTGCAACACAACACTAATAGGAATCGTAAGACTAGTATTGTCAAATCAAGTGAATGTGAATGATGTATTCCTTTGAAGAAAAAGTCAATATGCTTCTCATTTATGGAGAACGACAACAAAATTCAGTGAGAGCTAGAGACTTATACGCTGAAAGATATCCTCAACGTACTCACCCTACACGTCATACATTTAAATATGTGTATGATAAATTGAGAACAACTGGATCTTTAATGCATCGGAAACATATCCAGCAAAGGAATGTTACTAATGAGGAAACGGAAATTGGTACTCTTGCCACTGTGGTTCGAGATCCTTGTGTTAGTTCGCGTCAAATTGCAAGGAAACCTGACATGAGCCAGAGTATTGTTGTTTGTGTTCTGCATCACCATAAATATCATCCTTACCATATCAGTCTCCACCAAAAATTAACTGGTATGGATTGTATGCATCACATTGAATTCAGACGATGGGCTCAACTTCAGATTCAGAGGGATGACACATTTATTAATTTGATTTTATTTACCGATGAGGCTACATTCACAAACCATGGAAATGTTAATTTGCATCACATGTATTATTGGGCAACTGAAAATCTATCTTGGCTGCAGCAAGTTGCACACCAAAAACCATGGTCGGGAATGTATGGTGGGGGATTCTGGAGGACAGAATTATAGGCCCCTATTTCGTTGAAGGAAATCTTAATGGGAGGAAGTACACCAAATTCCTGCAAGAAACATTAGGTCTGTTATTGGAAGAAATACCTTTAGGAACAGGGAACAGAATGTGGTATCAACATGAAGGGTGTCCGGCACATTTTTCACTGATGGCTAGAAATGAGTTGCAGAGACAATTCCCAAATTGTTAGATGGGAGGTGGAGGAGATGTGTTGTGGCTTGTTCATTTGCCAGACTTGACGCCTCTGGATTTTTTCTTGAGGGATTCGTAAAAGACATTAGTGTCATGCAATATTTTGTGTAATGTAATATCTTGTACAGACATCTTTTATTAACCTGACATGTTCCACATCATTACGAAGTGTCGTATTCATGATCTATGGAACAAGTATCTAATCTAATCTAATCTAAAGACATTCAAATTACAAATGAAGATATGCAAGAGAGAATTGTCAGAACATGTGCTTCTATAAGTGCCAATGTGCTAAGGAATACCCCTCAATCCATGATAAGAAGATTCCAGCACTGCATTGATACCAATGGTAATCACTTCGGACACCTTCTGTAAATAGACGTTCATGCCACCTTTATGACCTTTGATGACCTTCAAATACCTTACTGTTACACATCATTGGATTCGTCTTGATAGCCGCTATCAGAAAATAAGTACCAAACTATAGCATACCATTTTAAAAAGCAGAGTTGATCTTCATATCTCTGAAGTGACCCCACCTAGCAACATGAAACCAGTGTCATATTATGACCCCATTGCCCCATGCAACTTTTGTCCCACAAACTTTTCAGCGCCTATAATTCTTTCTGAGTTATTCTTGGTGGCAATAGTTAGTTACTCATCCTGTATAAGAAGTGGAAAAATAGAGACCACTTGCTTTGTTATCTGCATTTTCAAAATAAATAGAGATAGTCTTGAAACATAGAATTACAAATTTCCTTGAAAAATTCAATCTCTTGGCTATAAACCAACAAAGAATCGAATATAGAATCAGGAATTTCCCATTTCATACAAAATACTGCAATGGGACTAGACACACACAACAGTACAATAGGAATAAATTTGGCCTTATCAAAGGCTTTTGATACTTTCTAACATGATATCTTTTCTAGACAAATTAGAAGACACTGGCATATGAGGAGTTGCAAAAAAATCATTTCAGTCTGATCTCCATAATACAAGACAGGTAGTAGAAATTATCTTCACCACATTAAAAACTGAAGTAATGCTTACAGATCTGATTTTCAGATTGTGCCCATTGGGGTGCTGCAGGGAAGTGTTCTAGGACCTCTCTCATTTCTAATTCTAATTTATGTAAATGTCTTTGAAATTCCTATCAGTGGTACTCATGTAACCCTGTTTGCTAATGATACAAATGTTTTTGTAACTGATATAAACCAAGTATTGCCAACATCTGCAACTAGAGTTTTGGTAAATTTACAAAAATGGTTTGAACTTAACAAGTTAACTTTAAATATTTCAAAAACTAATTACATTCATTACAGGAAAACAAAGTCACAAAATGACCTGGATCTCAGAATACAAAATAAAGATGTTAAGAGAGTACTGTCATAAAATTTTTAGATGTTCATATAAATGAAAATTTAGATTGGATATCCCGCATCCACTATCTTGCTAGCAACTTAAGCTCTGCTTGCTTTGCACTATGCATAATTAGTAATGCACCTAGTAAACAATGTAGCAGAACTGTCGACTCTGCTTACATTCACATTGCTATTACCTATGGCCTTACTTTTTGGTGTTATAAAGTGACAAACTTAAAACCCATTTTACGCTACAATAATGAGCTGTCAGAATAATTACAAACAGTTCAAGCCCAATGCCCTCCAAGCAGCTATTTCAACAGATAAATATTCTACCTTTGCTATGTCTCTACATACAATAAAGTGTAATTAACATAAAAACGTGTGCTGAAAATTTCAAGATTAGCTCAGATCTGCATTTATATAATACAAGAAGGTGCAGTGATATCCATGTAAGAAGAGTAAACAAGGCTATTGCACAGAAACAAACAAACATTCAAGGTACAAAATCATATAACAAACTTCAAGCACATATAAGAAAATTAAAAAAATTGTCTTCATTTAAGGAAGCAATATTCGAGTGTTTAATGACCAGCTGCCATTACAGTGAAAAAGAATACCTTCAACAACCAAGAAGCAATAATTATGTTCATGCACTATGTTGATACCATATGCCATAGTCAAAGTCAATAGTATGCATTTTCTGATGAAATCTATGCAATGTAAATTGTCTCTGGATGAATAAAGTACTACTACTACATCGCTCAGAACTGAATGGTGCCCATTGCTGGAATGACCACTGATGTACAGACATCTAGATCTACATCTGCATCTACATGGATATTCTGCAAATCACATTTAAGTGCCTGGCAGAAGGTTCATCAAACCACCTTCACAATTCTCTATTATTCCTGTCTCGTATAGCGTGAGGAAAGAATGAACACATATATCTTTCTGTACAAGCTCTGATTTCCCTTATTTTATCATGGTGATCATTCCTCCCTATGTAGGTTGGTGTCAACAAAATATTTTTGCATTCGGAGGAGAAAGTTGGTGATTGGAATTTAATGATGTCCAGCCCAAATGCTGTATCGTTTCTGTGACACTCTCTCCCATATTTCGCAATAATACAAAATGTGCTGCCTTTCTTTGAACGTTTTTGATGTACTGCACCAGTCCTCTCTGGTAAGGATACGACACCGCACAGCAGTATTCTAAACGAGGACGGACAAGTGTAGTGTAGGCAGTCTCCTTAGTAGTTCTGTTACATTTTCTAAGTGTCCTGCCAATAAAACGCAGTCTTTGGTTAGCCTTCCCCACAAAATTTTCTATGTGTTCCTTCCAATTTAAGTTGTTTGTAATTGTAATACCTAGGTATTTAGTTGAATTTACAGCTTTTAGATTAGAATGATTTATTGTGTAGCCGAAGTTTAATGAGTTCCTTTTTGCACTCATGTGGATGACCTCACACTTTTCATTATTTAAGGTCAAATGCCACTTTTTGCACCACTCAGATATCTTTTATAAATCATTTTGTAGTTTGTTTTGATCTTCTGATGACTTTTTTACTCAATAAACGACAGTGTCATCTGCATACAACTGAAGATGGCTGCTCAGATTGTCTCCCAAATTGTTTATATAGATAAGAAACAGAAAAGGGCCTATAACACTACATTGGGGAATGCCAGAAATCACTTCTGTTTTACTCAATGACTTTCTGTCAGTTACTACAAACTGTGACCTCTCTGACAGGAAATCGCAAATCCAGTCACAAAACTGAGACGATATTCCATAAGCACACAATTTCACTATGAGCCGCTTGTGTGGTACCATGTCAAAAGCCTTCCGGAAATCCAGAAATATGGAATCGATCTGAAATCCCTTATCAAAAGCATTCAAAACTTCATGTGAACAAAGATCTAGTTGTGCTTCACAGGAACAATGTTTTCTAAACCCATGTTCTTCAAGGTAATTCATAATGTTCGAACACAATATATGTTCCAAAATCCTGCTGCATATCAATGTTAACGATATGGACCTGTAATTTAGTGGATTACTCCTATTACCTTTCCTGAATATTGGTGTGACCTGTGCAACTTTCCAGTCTTTGGGTACGGATCTTTCGTCAAGCAAACGGTTGTATATGATTGTTAAGTATGGAGCTAATGCATCAGCGTACTCTGAAAGGAACCTAATTGGTATACAATCTGGACCAGAAGACGTGCTTTTATTAAGTGATCTAAGTTGCTTCACTACTCTGATGATATTTACTTCTATCTTACTCATGTTGGCAGCTGTTCTTGATTCGAATGCTGGAATATTTACTTCGATTTCTTTTGTGAAGGCATTTTGTAAGGCTGTGTTTAGTAACTCTGCTTTGGCAGCACTGTCTTTGATAGTATCTCCATTGCTATCATGCACAGAAGGCATTGATTGTTTCTTGCCATTATCATACTTCACATACAACCAGAATCTCTTTGGATTTTCTGGCAGGTTTCGAGACAAAGTTTCATTGTGGAAACTGTTATAAGCATCTTGCATTAAAGTCCACATTAAATTTCGAGCTTCTGTAAAAGATCACCAGTCTTGGGGATTTTGTGTCGGTTTAAATTTGGCATGTTTGTTTCGTTGTTTCTGCTACAGTTTTCTAACCCGTTTTGTGCACCAAGGAGTGTCAGCTCCATCGATTGTTAATGTATTTGGTATAAAGATGCTGCACTTGTGCTGCCGACTTCAGAGTCTTCAATGACGATGGCCCCCTGTGTGATATCGATTGTGTAAGGATACCACAGAAATCATCACAGATGTACCATTCAGTTTATGTACTATCACAATTAGCACTGTCCATTCACTACTGGTAATGGATTCCATGATGCCTTTCTGTTATAGGCGATCAAGTTCCTGTTTTCATTAGGCCCATCCTTTAATGAAAAGCTAATATTGAGTGTTTTGCAGAGTTCTGGTGTAGTGCTCAGTTTTAATGTGATGTGTGCCTTGTTATTTTTAATGCCACTTGTTACTTCCGGAAAAATATTGCCATGTTTTTGTAACAGCTTTTGGCAACTTTTCGTTTGGAAAACCAGTGTTAATGACTTGGTCAAGGTTCATGAAGTTTAGTGTTTTTAAGGCTCAAGGAGTATGTTGCTTTCTGTGAATTTACAGCTGTGAACCTGGCCTGTTTAGTACATTGCTTGTATGCATCATCTACTAGAAACTGATCAATGACTGAAATTTTTTGGTCATTAAAGCTAAATGGGAAGCTCTGAAATTCAGTAAATTTTGACCATAAAAATTTCTTATATAACTGTAGATTACTTAAAGAAACTGATGGTCCTGTGCCAATTTGAACTTACAATGGCACATTATTAGTCACAGATAACAGCCTTCTCATTTTCTGAAAAAGTAACATTCACTTTGCTTCTTTTCCATGAACTTTATTGGCCTGCTCCTGTTTGTGGTGAATATAATATGAATTTTTATTAGGAATCACTTTTGAGTTCCTGAGTGTCTTATTATATTACCTGGTGTGCTTTGTGTTGTACACATTGGGTTTGTGACCTGACTTTCTACGGTCACTACATTGTGCATTTCAAAAGAAATATTCTTCACGCTTGTAGTTAACTCCATAGTGTGCACAATATTTGTTTGTAGACTATAGGTGTCTTCATTTTTTCATTCCCTGTGACTTCCATGAATGATTATGCTGTCAGCTTGATCATGCAGGTTAGTTATATGCACCGTGAACATGAAAACACCTTCAGACTGTAGTACATCTGCTGATAGTGGAGCTCATTCATGTGCCAAATTGGAGGCAAACTGTCTCACAATGACAGATCTAAGCAGCCCTTTCTTCAATTTATTATCAGGTTAGTGCATGATAACCATGTTGCAAATGAGAGAACTGGCAAAAGACTTTTTACATTTGTCAATTTTACACTGAAATTTTCAATCTCCAGTTAAGCCCTGTAATTGTACTATCTTCTCCTTCTGTCACTGATTTGATTTCTTAAAGCATAAAAAAAATTCGTAGCTGGTTCTGCCACCTGTGGTTGTGCCTCAAAATATAATTTTTACATATCATTATTTTCTGAGTATGAAAGTGTCACTAGTATATTTCAGGATTCAGATTGTATATAAGCTTGAATAGGTCAGAACCAACAATAAGAAAAGCTTAGCACTGAACATCACCTGAAGCTTGGTGCATGGTGAAATGTTATTCCAACCAGAAAATGTATTTAGATGAAGCTTCTGTTTTCTGGTCAAAATGGAGATGGTGACATTTTAAGATTCCCATGGCCATTCTCGCCATTTTTATATGGAGCACTTTGAGCAAGTAGCCCTGACATCATCCAAATGGAAACCTGTATGTTTTTTTTTTTCTGTTATGTGGATGATAGGTTTGTCATCTGGCTGCATGGTAGTGATAAACTCCATGAATTCCTCCCACATCTGAACTCCATTCATCAGAACATTAAGTTCACTACAGAGACTCAGACAGAAGGAGATTACCCATCCTTGAGGTCATGGTCAAGAAGAGAACTGATGGCACCCTGGGCTGCAATGTGTATTAAAAGGAAATGCAAACAAATCTGTACTTGCACATGGCAGCCGAGACCATCCTGCATGGAGTAATGGGGTACTAAAAACACTGGTAAACAGAGCACACACCAACTCAGATGGAAAGAGCTTTCCCTAGAACTGTGTTACAATTGATTGATTGAGGGAGGTTATGGGACTAAATGGTGAGGTTATCAGTCTCACAATTCAAAAGTTACATTTGTAAGATAGAGGCATTAAAAGTGGACAGGTCCAATCAGAGGGGTCAAACTGTAAAATGAGGAAGCTAAAAACACATGCAGTAGATGGCATAAAAGAGTAGGGCAAATCTAAAAACTGCAAAAACAGAGGTAAAAAAGAGCTATCTCTGCACAGGGCAGTGGTCATGGATTCCAGAGCCAGAAAGCATGAAGAGACACCCCAACCACAACAACCCTGCCCCTGCTCCAAGAGAAAAGCAAACCCTTATGACTGAAAATAAAAGTCACTTTCATGAAGGAAACTGAGGAGCAAACCAATCATCCATGAATTTTCTGATAACATTAAAGACAAAGAATCTGGAAGGTTATACTTAGTACAAAGGACGAAAAGATGGAGACATTCACTAATACAGGGGATACCGACAGTCTGGCTCCACAACCACATTGTGGGGACTACACAAGAGAAAGCAATGGGTGAGCCTACTGTGACCAATGTGTAGATGGAAAAAGACAGTGGACTCCTTGTGAGAGAAGGGAAAGTAAGAGCGCCAAACTGCGATAGCCTCCTTGGTTGGGCAGAGTTTATTACTGAGAGCACTAGTGCACCAGATATCATATCACTTTTGAGGAAAGAAAGATATTATTTGCATCCACATATTTGCACGTGGACTCATGAAAGGGAATGGGGAGTAAGTATCTGCCACTCTAGCCAAGCAGAGATCAAAGGGTGATGATAGTAGCATTGGTCTATAGCCAACAAGCTGCTCATTCAGTTGGTACATATCAAAACGCTGTGAATGGAGGCCTGAGTAACAAAATAAAGGACCCTGTTAATGGCTACCAGCTCTGCTACATGATCCCAGCAATAAATGGTGTTCCATGCCAGTAGGAGATATAAAGGTGAATCCCACCTTATCTATCGTTTTAGTTCCATCTGTGTAGAAGATGGTAGCACCCTGGAACTCCTCAAGAATGGAATGTACAAGATGCTGGAATGTAATAGTCATGACAGAGACCTTAGGACCCTGGAATAGGTTGGTCCTAATTGGTGGTTGAGGCACTATCTAAGGGGGGTTGCAGGAGGAAATACTTGGGGCATTTTCCAGACAGTGGAAATGGAAATTCCAACAGAGGAAAGTGTCACACTACGATCTCAGCAATAAATGGTGTTCCAAGCCAGCGGGAGATATAAAGGTGAATCCCACCTTATCTATCATTTTAGAACCATCAGTGGAACTCTTCAAGAATGGAATGTACAAGATGCTGGAATGTAATAGTCATGACAGAGGCCTTAGGACCCTGGAATAGGTTGGTCCTAATTGGTGGTTGAGGCACTATCTAAGGGGCGTTGCAGGAGGAAATACTTGGGGCACTTTCCAGGCAGTGGAAATGGAAATCATGACAGAGGTAAGTGAGATGCATTCCAACAGGCAATCCCAACCAAGGGTGGATATCAGGAGGGAGACATCCCTCATTTGCAAAGAGGGTAAGGTACACAGGACATTCAGGGAATCATTGACTGGCAATTGCACGAGCAACCAGGAGATGGCTCAACCATAATTGTACAGGGGGAATCCCTGTTTCTGTGAGGATATTGTTGATGGGAATAGTGCAAAAGGCACCGACACCCAGATGCACCCCATAATGATGAACAGGGTCAAGTAGTTTTGAGTGGAAGGAACCACTGAGCCATAAACCCACAATCATAATGTAGTCTGGACAAAATCAGAGCATGGTAAAGATGGAGAAGACTAGCATGGTCTTCATCCCACGGTGTGTGGGCCAGGAGGTGGAGAGCATTAAGCTTCTGCATGCATGTAGCCTTCACATGGTGAATATGGGACAGCCACATCAGCTTTTTATCAAAAAGAAGGCCCAAGAAATGGGACTGTGCCATAACATCTATGTGCTGGTTGCCTAAATAAAGTTCTAGATTGTCGTGTACAGAGGGTCAACGGAAAACTGCATAACCCATGTTTTGGAGGGAGAAACTGGAATCCATGGAAAATTGCCCTCATGGAAGCATGTTGAATGTTTCCTTGGAGCTGGCATTCAGCAGATGCTGCTGAGTGTGGGCTGCACCAGATGCAAAAATCATAAACATACAATGCCAGTGTAATCAGACATCCAACAGACATTACAAGCCCATTCATGGTGATGAGGAAGAATGTGACACTTGACACACAACATTGTGGGATACCATTCTCCTGGATCCAAGGGGTCTGAGTGAAGTGCCAACTTGAACCCAGAAGAGCCGATGGGGTAAAAATTCGTGGATAAAAATCAGGGGGGGGGGGCACGGAAGCCTGAGTCATGGAGGGTAACTAAAATTTTATGGTGCCAAGCTGTGTCATATGCCTTATGTAGGCCAAAGAGGACTGTGACAAGGTGTCAGCGGTTAGTAAAAGCCTGTCAGGTTGCTGTTTCCTTTCTGAGGAAATGGTAAGTTGTAGACTGTTTTTTTTTTCTTTTTTTTTTTTTTTTTCTGGAAGACATAATGATACAGGGGCAAAAGGTCCTGAGATTTGAGTACCCAACATAATCAGAAGAAGCTAACCATCCTCTTGAGCAGTTTACAAAGTAAGCTGGTCAGGCTACTAGGTCAGTAACTGTTGAGAGACGTTGGGTTTATCCCAAACTTAAGGGCGGGGATAACTATACTGTCTTGCTTTTGCATGGGAGAGGCACCCATGAGCCAAATGTGGCTGAAGACTCTAAGGAGATGCTGCCTCTTGGTAATGTCCAAACATTGAAATGTTGGATCATCTGGTTCTGGATGGAATCTGGGCCTGTGGCCATGTCATATGAACAGCCTGTAAGAATTCCTGTTCAGTGAGGGTTCATTATGGGATTCAGCTTGGTGGAGGTTGAAGCAGAGGAGGTGTCTTCAACTCATCCTTTCTGGCGGAGAAAGGCACCAGGATAGGAAGAGGGTGCCAATGTTGTCACAAAGTGTGTCCTGAGGATCAGTGCACAGAGCACCCTGCAGGATAGGACGCTGGACAGTTTGTTGTCACTGGAGGCCCAGGAGGCTACTGAGCTTGGACCAAACCTACGATGAAGAGGCATACATCCCCACAGAGGAAACATAGACCTCACAACATTCATTTTTGCTCTGCTTAATAAGATAGTCCACAAAGAGTGTCGTTTAAATTGTCACAGCACTCATCGGCAGTTCTGGATAGTGACTGCTACATCTTTGTTCCACCGAGGTACCAGTCAATAACAAGGGGGACCCATGGACTGGGTGGACAGCAGTGCCAGCAGCATGAAGAATAGTGGCACAGTTGTCTTACACAAACGCATCAACGCAATTCGAGTCAGAGGTGTCGATGTTCACAGCAGATGTATATCGAGGCCAATTGGCTCTGTGGAATACCCAACATGGGGGCCTGTCTCTGTGGCAGCTGCAGGGGAATGATAGAATCACCAGAAAGTGGTCACTGTCACAAAGCTCATAATGGGGTGACCAGTGTAGGGAAGCAACTTGAGCAAAGGAGGAGATCATGAGACTGATAGCAGAAAATGTGACATGAGCAGCACTGAAGTGGGTGGGGGAACCATCATTGAGGAGAGACAAATCAGAGTCTGTAATAAGTTGATCAGTTAGAAGACCCCTACCTGTCAAAGTGGCACTCCCTCACAGGGGCTATTGTGCATTGAAGTCCCCGAGGAGGAGATATGGGGGTGGGAGTTGCTGTATTAAGGTAGGCAGGTCAACATAAGGCAATGGCCTACCTGGAGGGAGGCAGACATTGCATATGGTGATTGCTTGGGTCACTTGCACCTGTACCACTATTACTTCCAGGTTGGTATGAAGGGGGATCCAGACACAAGCAACATTGGTGAGAACTAATATGCAGACCCCTCCAGATGGCTGGCATGGTTCTGATAGAATGCCCAATAACCACAAAATGTTGCAGAGTGGTTATCATGGAAGTGCATTTCTTGAAGAACAAGCCAGAATGCAGAATAAGAGGAAACAAGTTGTTGTATTTCTGGTTGGTGATGGTAATATCTGTAGCAATTCCACTGGATTATCGAGTGGTGAGAGACCATGTTAGACATAAAGAAGGGGACAGGAGGTCGTGTCACATGGTCAGTAGTCATCACTGACGAAGATGGGATGACATACATAAATAAGACATCAGACTCAGGTTATGAGGGGGGAGTTAGCAACTCTGGGGCACCAAGGAGCCTTGCCCTGGGACTTATGTTTCTTCTTCTTCTCTTGTGTGAGGAGAGCAGGAAGAGCAGGCTTCGGCAAGATCCAGAACCAAAAGAGAACCGGCAACTTTGAGGCTCAGAGATTGTGTGGTTGCAGGCTTCTGGCCTGATGGGGACTGGGGGGGAGGGATCCTAGGGGTGAGCCCCATCATTAGCGGGCGTTGAAGAAGGGTGGGACTGCTTCAGTTGGGGAGGGCAAGAGGTACCTGGAGGACAGGTTGTGGCAACCACAGGGGAGGGGGAGGGGAGAAGGGGATGGGCAGGGGTATGGAGGAGGTAGGAGGGGGAAAGGATGTAACAAGGGCAAAAGTAGAAGAAATCAACACTGGATGGAATCGGTCATTTTTCTGGTGAGTCTCAGCATAAGATAAACAATCCAGGGACTTGTACTATTGGATCTTCTTTTCTCTCTTGTAAGCTGTGCAATCCAATGAGTGTGGGGTGTGGTGGTCATGACAATTTATACACACAGGTGGCAGAATACAGGGGCTTCCATCATGGAGTGGGTGTCCCAGCCACCACACAGAGGGTCAGCCATACAGCAAGAAGACATATCCCCAAAATACAAACACCAAAAGCACCTCATCTGTGGTGGGATGTACGTCTTCATGTCACATCAGTAACAAACGACTCTGACCTTCTCTGGGAGGTTACCTCCTTAAAAAGCCAGAATAAAGGTGCCCATATCAGTGTGGTTGTTTTTAGACTCTTCCACACGCGTCGAACAAAATGAATGCTGTGTCACTCCAGATTAGCCTAGAGTTCCTCATCAGTTTGCAGGATGAGGTACCTCTGAAAAATCACTATCTGGATCATATTCAGAGATTGGTGAGGGGCAATAGACACCAGGATGTCCCCAAGATGATAACAAGCATGAAGAGTGGCAGAATGGGCAGCAGAAGAAGCTTTGATCAACAGTGATCAGGGATCCCAACCACATCTTACTGAAAGACTCCACTTCGTCAAACTTGTCCTCGATATTCTTCACAAAAAACAATGGTTCTGTGGTGGTGAATGTCCTAGTACAAACCAGGTAGTGGGGAAAGTGTTTCAACCCAAGACGGTTAGCCTGGCTTTCCTCCAAGGGGAGGGAAGTCTGCAGTGTCATACGAAGCAACATTTACTGATCCTTTACCACTCAAAGTGGCAGCCATTTGAGAACAGCCAGATTTTTGCAGCTTGTTACGCTTCATGTGCCAAGCATCTGTCCTGATACCATTCACTCTGATCATGGGTTCTCCCAATGGGCACCACCCAGCCACAGCCAGGGCCATCTGGCACAGCAGCTGTTGTTGTGAGTTCCAATGCTCCAGGATGACAAGCAACCACTCTCTGGCATATATGGGGAGACAACAGCCCAGGTATCAGCAGTGTGATCCCTCTGTTGTCTGTGGTCTCATCCAGATGGGTACATAACAGCCCCACTACACAGTACGGCTACATGTGCTGGTGACCTAGCAGGGCAGAGGGGGGTTACAGCAAGGAAGGAAGAGGGGAAGGAAGGGGGAGGGAGGAATCCACACTGTAGACACTAGGGAGAGAGTTCTTCCCCAAATGGCTCAACACTAAAGACAGAAAACTTGGAAGTGGAGGTCAAACCCCAAGGGAGACCAAAAATTCCAAAAAGAGTGAATGAGGATGGGTAAGAGGAACAAAATTGCAAGGAATACAGGGAACCAGGTGGGTAGTCAAGTTGACATAAATCAGAACACCGAGCGGGAGGTAAGGAGGAGGCAATTGGGAAGGAGTGAGGACAGGGAGGGAAGGGTACAGTGAAGGAAATGCAGCCCAGGAAGGAAGAATGGACTGCAATAGCTTGGGGCCCCATGTGCACCATGCACGAACTCATGAAAGAACTGTGAGCCCCCTGGGGGGCTGTGTACACTACAATCTGTGGAGATGGATGAAGGCATAGAGCAAGAATCAGGTGTATATTGAAAAACCACACATTAAGAAATATCTTGTCCGGCCAAGAAAACATGGGCATTATTGGAGATCATCAACTATGATCAAGTTTTATGGATGGCCAGGGTAAATCACTTTCTGTGCTGATGTGGCCCAGTGCACACTATTGAACATCAATGCCAAGAACATCAGTGGGACACTTTTCTACTGTGTTACAACAAGTAATATTGATATTAAATGTGATATACATAATATATTTATGAAACCTTTTCTAACCTTCAGTTCCTGCTTAACTACTTTGTCTTGGATTGTGTTTTCAAATTTTGTTTAGGTAACATCATGTGTTATACACTTTGGATTCCCTTTTCTCTTGAACTGATTATTAAAGGTTGACTGAACCTGATTACCAGCAAGAAGTGAAAGGGGAATTATCTGGGTACTGAGGTGGCAACCGGCATACTCACTGGTTGCTGGCTCATTTCTAACATGGGATGCATAACTGTGAGAATAAAAATCATTACTTCAATGCTGGGATTGCTTTGCATTGCAGTATTTCTGTAAAAAGTATTGGACTCTTTAACTTGAAATTAGAGTAAATGCAGGTGATTTTATTGATCATGCAATGTGCATTCAAGACTGTAGCAACAGCAGTCAATCAATGGAATCACAATATTAGCAACGTCCAGCTTAATTCTGCACTTACACTTTCAAAACCATTTAAAAACCAAAGTTAGGACAAAGAGTAATGATAATACCAACTAGAAATATTGTATCTATCAAATATCTTCATCTACATTGACATCTATACTCTGTAAACCACCATGATGTGCATGGCAGAGGATACATCCCACTGTACCAAATATTAGGGTTTGTTCCTGTACCATTCATGTATGGAGCATGCAAAGTATGATTGTTTGAATACCTCTGTGTGTGCAGTAATTATTCTAATTTTATCCTCATGATCCCTGTGTGAGCTATACATATGGGGCTGCACTAAATCCCTAGAGTAATAATTTAAAGCTGGTTATTGAAACATTGTTAACAGGCTTTCCCGGTATAGTTTATATCTGTCTTTAAGAGTCTGCAATTTCAGTTCCTTCAATATCACCATGACACTATCCCATGAATTAAAGAAACGTGTGACCATTCATGCTGGCCTTCCCTGTATACATTCAATAACTCCTGTTTGTCCTAGCGGTTCTAGGCGCACAGTCCGGAACCGCGCGACTGCTACGGTCGCAGGTTCGAATCCTGCCTCGGGCATGGATGTGTGTGATGTCCTTAGGTTAGTTAGGTTTAAGTAGTTCTAAGTTCTAGGGGACTGATGACCACAGATGTTAAGTCCCATAGTGCCCAGAGCCATTTGAACCATTTTGTTTGTCCTATCTGGTATGAGCCCACACATTTGAGTAATATTCTAGAACCAGTCATACAAACAGTATCTTTTGTAGATGCATTGCATTTCCAGTTTTCTAGCAATAAATCAAAGCCTACCATCTGCTTTACCCACAACTGAACCTATGTGATCATTCAATTTCATATCCCTACAAAGCGCTATACCCAGCTGTTTGTATGAGTTGGCAAATTCCAACAGACTCAGTAATATTACAGTCATAGTATACTATGGTTTATTTATTTATTTATGGGTGTGAAGTGCAAAATTTTACATTTTTGAACATTTAGAACAAGTTGCCAATCTCTGCACCATGTTAAAATCTTACCAAGATGTGACTGAATATTTATGCGGCTTCTCTCAGATAATACTTCATTACAGGTAACTGCATCACCTGCAAAACACCTGAACTATTAAAAATGTCTGCAAGGTCATAATATACAACGTGAATGGCAAGGCTCCCATCACACTTCCCTGGGGTACACTCAAAGTCACTTCTGCATCTGATGATGACTCTGTATCCAAGGTATCGTGCTATACCCTCCCAACAATAAAGTCCTCAATCCAGTCACAAATTTCACTTTATACTCCATATGACTGAATTTTTGACAATAATCGTATATGTGGAACTGATCAAATGTTTTTTGGAAATCAAGAAACAATGCATCTACCTGGTTGCCTTGATCTAAAGCTTTCACTATGTCGCATGAGAAAAGTGCAAGTTGGATTTCACATCATTGATGTTTTAGAAAACCATGCTGGTTTGCATTGAGGAGGTCATTCTGTTCAAGGTACCTCATTATGTTTGAGCTCAGAATATGTTCTAAGATTTTTCAGCAAATTGATGTCAACAATACTGTATGGTAGTTTTGTGGATCACTTCCACTACCCTTCTTGTAGACAGATGTGACCTGTGTCTTTTTCAAAGAACTGAGCGTGGTTTTTTGTTCGAGGGCTCTACAATAGATTATAGTAAGAAGAGGCACTATCTCAGCCACAGATTCAGCTTAGAATCTGACAGGGGTTCCATCGGGGCCTGGAGCTCTGTTCAGCTTTGGTGATTTCAGCTGTTTCTTAACACCACTGACACTAATTCTTCTTTCATTCATCTTTTCAGTGGTACAAGGATTAAATTGGGGCAATTCTCCTGGGTTTTCCTTTGTAAAGGAACATTTGAAAACGGAGTTAAGCATTTCAACTTTTGCTTTGTTACCCTCAGTTTCAGTCGTCTCATTCACTAGGGACTCGATACTAACTTTGGTGCCACTAACAGCCTTTACATACAACCAGAATTTCTTTGAATTTTGTGAAATGTCATTTGACAAGATTCTGCTATAGTAGTCATTGAAGGCATCATGCATTTGCTCTCTTGACAGCCAAATGTGTTTCATTCAGCATCTCTCTATCTATAGCCCTATGCTTCATCTTACACCTATTATGCAGTAATCTCTGTTTCTTTAGAAGTTTCTTTGCAGTGACTGTATACCATGGAAGTTCCCTAACATTATGAATTGTTCTACTGGGTACATATCTATCCAGTGCATAGTCAACTACTCTTTTAAACCTGAGCCAGAGTTCCTCTACATGCTCCTGACCTGTGCTGAAAGTTTCAAGTTCCTCATTGAGACATGACACTATGGATTTTTATGTAGTTCTCTAAACATACATATATCTTTCTGCTTGTTTTAGTTGTCCTTTGTACTTTGGTAATCATTGTTTCCACAAATGCATCATGGTCACTGATACCAGTTTTGATGTGGACATCCTCAAAGAAGTCAGGTCTATTTAGGTCCGTATAATCCCATCATGAGTAGGGTTCCAAACTATTTTTTCTAGGTAATCTTCAGAAAAGGCATTTAATAAAGTTTCACAGGATGTCTTATCATGTCCAGCAATAACAAAACCATGGTTTTCCCAATTACGTGTTGGATGGTTAAGGTCTCTACCAATGATTACAGTATGATTGGGGAACTTACATACAAATGAACTGAGATTTTCTCTGAAGCTTTTGGTTACATCAGGAGATGAGTCTGGTGGCCAATAGAAGAATCAGTTATCATTTTATGCCCACCCTTGATACTGAGTCTTGCGCAGTCTCACATGCGGTTTCAATTTGTATCTCAGTGAATTTGAGTTTTTTGTCTATCACAACAAATACGCCACCTCCATTTCCCATTTACCTAACCTTTCAATATACACTAAATTTTCCCCAAAAATCCAATTGCTATTAATTTCAGGTTTCAATAATAAATATTATTAGTCTAACAAATACAAAGAAAAATATGAGAGCACCTTGTGTTAGAAGCTCAGACACAGAAGGCCAATGAAAAGAGGTATATCGAAGCTGTTCAAGATTCAACAACTGTTTTTTAAATAAAATCAGGATGAAATTCTGATGATAGATTCTATACATTCTACAAATATTTTTAACATTTTCAGGTAACTTGTTAATTATGTGGACTTTACACATTTTCCTACTATACTAACATTCTTCACATATGACCCAGCTTCCAGAGCTTTCCATTATTTTTGTAATATTTGCTGCTTCTTGGGAACCAGTCTATATGAGAAAGATAAAATGCACTCAGTGGTGGCAGTTTACATGAAAAATAATTAATAAATACATAATTTATTTATTCTAGTCACTTAATTAAAAAAGAAACAGTAATACTGCAAAAATTCTAATGCTTCAACTACTTTCTATTACTGCAAACTACAATAAAATACTCAAGCACTGATTAAACTACTAATCCTACTGTTAATACTACAGAATTTGTTCTGTTTTTATTCATTTATTAGGGTGCATTTAAACTGTAGATGGTTGTTTCCACTACTAGATCTCCTCTCATACTATTCCCATCAACAGCCATTATCTGTTGGATTCCTTAGATGTAGGGCAGCACACCAGCAGTGTTTCCACTATAACAAATGATTTCCCGATTCACTGTAATCTCTTAGGATCCACAATTTCTGTGATCACTCACTCCCACGTAATGCCACTTCTTTAAAAACCATTTCATTCAGCAGTTGCCAGCCTCAGTTGTCTTACTTCATCTGAACAGTATGTTGTCTATCCAGGAAGGCAGCATGCTGCCATGTGGTTTAACGCCTCATGAAGTCTTCCTTGGCCTTCCTGGACACTATGGCTGCTGTATCATTCTAGATACACCAGACTGGGTCATTCCTCATTGCTGCTTAGGAATCCAACACCTGAATGCTGACCACCATCACCTGCTGCATCTTCATAGAGTGCACAGTTCCACAATGTGTTATCTGTATTGCCCACACCCTTAGCTGCAACTATCATTCATCTGTCTTTTGATTTTGTATAGATAAGTAGCATAATGGCCATGGCTGGTCAAATAATGTATCAGTCCACTTGATTGAGCTTAAAAATTTATTTTTTAATCTTTTCTTGGTGTTAGTGAGAAATTCTTATTCTGGCTGTGCCTGAATGGTCCCACTCATTTTGCAACAGTTGTAGTGCGCAATCTTGTGTCAGCTTTATTGTATTGGCCTCAGTTCTAAGTAACCTTCTTACCTCCAACTAACTGCTTTTCTTTTACCAATAAAGGGCTTCCCTTTTCCTTATTTCCAACTCCAATGGGCATATACTGAGGTTTACTAGCAAAGTGTCATTCGGAGTAGTGCAGGAGTTGCTCATTAATCATGCAAGGGATCCCTAGAGTGCAAGATCACAAAGAGGCCAATGATGTTTATGGCATTTGATGCCCCACATATTGTCTACAATGCACCCACAATATTGGCTGTTAACAGCAACAGGGGATGAGACTGGAGGTATTCAGTGATGAGCACAGCATGAGGCAACGGAGTGTACTTGAACTGCTTAGTCAATGAGTAACTCACAACAGTGCTACAGTGCTAGTGGTGTTGATACACAGCAGAGCAATGGCAATGATAAACAAAGCAAACATTGCATTATATCTATGATAACAGTTGCTGAAATTGACATTTCATCAGGAAGGAATTCAACAAATTTTGTAGAATGAGCAAGAAGTGGCAGGTGCAATATTAGTGTTTCTACAAGGTGAGTTGGTGGAATGTGTGCTGTCATATATGCTCGACTGTCCAGACAATGCACATGAGGAATACAATCAAGATGATACATGCTTAATAAGTGAAAGTGATATTGAAACATGTGTTCAGCCATGTAGTTCATCATACCTGTCAGTCACGGAGCCTTAAATCCTGTCTACAGTGAAACACAGCAAAAGATGACTATGTGCCGTGCACTGATATAATTGTGCATGCATATTCAATGCTATGTGTGAACACTGTCTGCAAAACGTGTCGCGAATACAGTTAGTAATAAAGAAATAACAAATTAAGACATCCTGTCTGACGCGAAAGAGAACAGCAAGATTCTAGTAAACGATGAACATTTTTCCTTGCATCATTATGTGGGAGATGACAGCAAGAAAGAAAATTCGTAAAGATTTGAAATTATGTGTAAAGCTTTTTGCTAGTCCCTAAGTGCTCTCGTCCTCAAATACTGGATGAATATAATTTCAGTTCGCGCGTTGTGTCCTATACTTCGTTTTTATTCCCACCCTTATCCCTTTGATAGGTCGGTGGTTCTTACACCAACAAAGATTCTTTCCAGACAATAAGCGATATGTGTGCCCAGTTTCATTGCCATCGGTCCAGTGCTTCTGGCGGAGTGTGGAACACACATACACACGTTTTTTAATGTGTACGAACATTTTTTTCGTGATCTGATTATATGGTCTATGTGGTGCCCTTATGTACGCTAAAATTACCAGTCGGAAATGAGTCTAGTAGTTTTGGAGAGTAGCGTGTTCAGATTAGAAAGCTTTAGTGAAAGCTTAAATTACGATATCTTTTCTTCCGCAGTCCGCTTGTGGTAACTAAAGCCTGAACGGTGTTCCAAACTACGCTCAATTTACCTGCGAAAACCACTTGAAAATTCGTATAGTAGTTTCGGAGACAAGCGTCTTCAAAGACAGACAGACAGACAAAACTGTTTCACAGATTTATAATTAGTACAGAAGGTGACGCAAGTTCGCGTATGTCCATTGTTCAGTCTTAAGAGAGTGCTTAACATGAATCGACTGCTTCACTGTTCACAAAAATTTAGATGCCCCAAAACAATGGCCGCGAATGAATGAATTCGAACTCGCTTGATAGGTAGATCGATCTGCTTGCAATAAGTCATTTAACATCCTTAGAGATGCCTCCCTCTCTCCACCCTTTATCCTATGCAAGGCCGCACAATCCTGTAAGAGGTCTATAGTGAATAGCGGACAAACTGAATAGCAGCCATTGTGATGGTAAATTTACGCACGAAATCTCCTCTTGGTTGCACTTCAGTGTCTTAAAAGTTCTATAGTTAAAATGCAGTTAAAATACGATAGGCCCTATGGGTTACAAAAGTAATCTCCACTTGCTGAATATGGTTTGGAAAATAAAAGATAGGTTGGACAGCACCATCTTTTATCCTTGTGCAATTTATACAGTTCGCCAGGAAATAGGTTCCATCGTAATGTCCCGAACATAGGAAATGGTTCCAGAATGAGATTTTCACTCTGCAGCGGAGTGTGCGCTGATATGAAACTTCCTGTCAGATTAAAACTGTGTGCCAGACTGAGACTCGAACTCGGAATCTTTGACTTTCGCGGGCAAGTGCTCTACCAACTGAGCTACCCTAGCACGACTCACGTCCTGTCTTCACAGCTATACTTCTGCCAGTACCTTGTCTCCTACCTTCCAAACTTTACAGAAGCTCTTCTGCAGGAGAAGGTAGGAGACGAGGTACTGGCAGAAGTAAAGCTGTGAGGACAGGGTGTGGGTCGTGCTTGGGTAGCTCAGTTGGTAGAGCACTTGCCCGCGAAAGTCAAAGATCCCGAGTTCGAGTCTCGGTGCGGCACACACTTTTAATCTGCCAGGAAGTTTCATAGAAAATGGTTTTCTGCCGGTACGAAACCTTGCCTCCTGACAGCATTTAACCATTTTCATAAAAGCTATGGTTTTCAAACAGGAAACCTACACTGAAATGCAGGTTTTTGTATTATCACGTCGTAGACATATTTGTCAGGCAATTGCATTAAAATACAAAACATCTAAAAACATCCAAGAACCTATGAGAGATAATATTGGTCCCTTTATCGAATTTATTTGTGTAACTAAACACTGCTCAACTCTTCACCAGTTTTCTTTATCAGCGTAAACAAACATGTAGACAGTACAATTACGACTAACAAATACAGTATACACAATGAATCACCCAAAACTTGAACCGCAAATATTGCGGAAATGGAAAGTTCTATTGATGTGTGGTTTTCGCAGAATGGATTGGTAGTCAGGGTTCGTATTGTTAGCTAATAAACAGATTGTAATAATACTTGGAAAGTGTATGTTTTGTGCAAACATAAATCTTTTAAATCGAACAATGTCTATTGACATTTAGAAACTAAAATTAGGGTAAATTCGAATATCAGCGGTGTTTATTACAGAATTCTAGTGCCAGCCATTCACGAGATGTCGAATTTTCAACAGTTTGCACGCCGACACTAGTTTGTGCCATTCAACCTAGGTACGATGTGCTTATGTTTTCTCACAGTGTGCTAGTGTGCCCTTCTGTGCATTGCGACTTGCTGGTCAGGTAGTGCGTGATACTTCAAGTATCAGGTCGTGAGTGGACGATGAAATTTACCAGTGTAGAAAAAGCCGACGTGCTGATGATGTATGGAGAGTGTAGGAAGAGGCAAACAAACGTAGAATAACATACTGCTAAGGAAGGGGGATAAGGTAATAAATGATCCACAACACTTAGCAAACTATGTAAACGAGCATTTTTCAAGTATTGCCATGAAGTTACAGCAAAAATTCCCCAAAACAAATACAGCACCTGTAAATAATGTTACACTAAATACAATGATGTTACTTCCAACCACACAAAATTAAGACAATAAAACTGTTCAAAAACTAAAAAATAAAAAGTAAGTATCTCAGAAGAAGTAGTGTACTGAAACAATGCATAATGATTATACAAGGCCCCTTAACAAATATAATAAATGAATCGTTCACATCCGGGACATTCCCAGAACAGATAAAACAGGCAAGAGTTGTACCTTTGCTTAAGAAACGTAATGCAGAAGACACAGAAAATTACTGGCCTATTTCCCTGCAGTCACCATTCCCAAAAATAATAGAAGCAGTTATTCAAGACAGATTAATGAATTACCAGAAGGAATACAATCTTTTAAGTGAATCATAATTTGGTTTCCAAAGTGGCAGAAATACAGCGTCAGCCATAGTAGATTTCACAAAAGTTGTACTTGATGCTCTTGACAAAGATGAGTGTGTCACAGACATATTTTTGGATCTTTCTAAGGGCTTTTATACAGTCGACCACAAGATCCTATTAAATAAATTAGAAACATTAGGAACAAGAGGGGTAGCTAATGACTGGTTTTGATCATATCTAGCAGACAGGGTACAAAGAGTAGAGATAACACATACTTAAAATACATCTAAAAATTTAGTAAAACACTTCTCAGAACCAAAATACATTAATATGTGGTTCCACAAGGTAGCATATTAGGACCAATACTATTCCTGATATACATCAATGACTTTTGTAGCAGTGTTACTCATGGTGAAAAAATTCCCTTCGCTGATGACAGCAGTATTATAGCCACTGAGACAACAAGAGAACTTCTTGCAGAGAAAGCAAATGTAACACTCAAGGAAGTTTACTATCGGTCAATAAGCATTTAAGTGATATTGAACATAAAGAAAATTAATGCCATGAATTTCAGTTTGAAGAGGGAAAATGACAATGTGAAATTAAATGGAGATGGCACCTCTATGGACTGTGTAAGAAATGCAAAATTTCTAGGTATGAATATTGATTCGCAGTTGAAGTGGTGTGAACACACAAAGGTACTTGCAAACAGAATGTCATCAGCATGTTATGCCCCTAGAATCATGTCATCAGTGTGTAACATGCAGTGTCTTTTAGTTACATACTATTCATATGTACACTCAATTCTTAGCTATGGCATTCTTTTTTGGGAAACAAATGCACAAAATATGAACACAATTTTCAGAACCCAGAAAAGAGCCATAAGAATAATAACCAAAAATAGTAGTTGAGCTTATTGTAAAGATCTGCTCAAAACACTAGGGATTTTAACTGCTCCATGTGAATACATATACCAGTCAGTTGTACACATCAAAAATAATATTGGTAGTTACTGCACAAACAGCTCTGTCCATGACCATGGAACAAGAGCTAAACTCAACTTACATTTAACAAGAAAAAATAAACAAAAAACTCAAAACAGCATTTTCTACCAAGGAATAAAACTGTACAATAAATTACCAAAGGAGATTAAAAAAATTGCAAAAATCCACTTATTTAAAAAGGCAGCTAAAAAGTACCTGTTATGCAATTCATTTTATACACTGAAGGATTACTTGGATAAAACAGAATAGGGGTTTGGTAAAAAATGCTATCCGAATAAATAATAATAATTATTATTATTATTATAAAACATCGAGCATTCCACATAACACCTTCACACTATGTTTTTTTCCTTCTTTTTTCCTTTTCTAGAAAAGCTTACCCCCAAGATATGCATAGCACAATACTAACACCTTCCTCTTTCTGAGCTTAACATCTCACTTATTATAAAGGGATGCTGACTCAGTTTTTCAGGATAGCAAATGGGAAGTTGCGGCACATAAAATTGCCCAGAGATCATCAGTGTGTGTGTGTGTGTGTGTGTGTGTGTGTGTGTGTGTGTGTGTGTGTGTTTGTGTGTGTAATGAGTGAAGTGTTATGAAACAATGTGTGTACAGTGTGTGCACTTACTGATAGTGAGATATGAATGAACAGTTTGGCATTACATTATTGAATAAGTTATTTGTAAAAGAAGTATACGATGAGTAAATCTAATGATTTTCTCTGACTGGAAGTCTGTAAATGTATGTGTATACGAATTAGCTTATTTTAAATTGGTCTAAACTTGTAAATATTTTGACATGTCCTATATCCTTCTACAAATAGATCAACGGGTGAATTCCATCCCTATCACATCTCTGTCCATCAAGAGCTGCATGGAAACGATTATGAGAATCATTTTAACTTCAGCACATGGGTATTTAGACAGTATATTCCAGATGTCTAATGTATCTTGTTTAGTGATGAAGCCACATTTACCAGTCATGGTCAGGTATACCACCAAAACATGTTGACAATCCCCGTTGGCTTTGTCAGGTGGGCTGGGCTCTGAGCACTATGGGACTCAACTGCTGAGGTCATTAGTCCCCTAGAACTTAGAACTAGTTAAACCTAACTAACCTAAGGACATCACAAACATCCATGCCCGAGGCAGGATTCGAACCGGCGACCGTAGCGGTCTTGCGGTTCCAGACTGCAGCGCCTTTAACCGCACGGCCACTTCGGCCGGCTTTGTCAGGTGGAATGTCACTGTCCATTGGAGTGTGAACGTGAGGTGTGGGGTAGTGAAACATCAGCTCATAGGCCCGTTTTTCACGGACGGAACAAAAGTATCGCAGCCTCCTAAAAGATCATCTTCCGTGGACGCTAGAAGACATTATCTGCAGACTAGTAGGAACCTGTGTGCCAACATGATGGCTGTCCAGCTCATAGTGCACCAAGTACTGCTCCATGTCTTCACCAATTGCTTCCAAACCGTCGGATTGGATGCAGAGGACCTGTACCTTGGCACGCCCTTTCTCCGAATTTGACGCCTGTAGAGTTTTCTGTGGGGAAAGTCTTAAGTGGCTGTCTAGAAGGACATACTAACTATACCTGATGATACGCGAGGACCCATTACCGCAGCCTGCTCGGACATCTCCGCTGAAATACCAGCACGTGTGCAACAGTCATTCCATACCAGACAGGAAGTGTGTATTGCTGGTGGCCATTTTGAACACAACCTGTGATGGACAATTGTCTCGTTACTGGTCAGAATCCATGTTACTAGTGTATGCACTTGTGTTGTTCCTTAGTTTGTGCCACTACAGGTATTCACAAGCCGGGGTGTGTGAAGAACTTTTCAAAATACGATTTCTCGTAAACGACTCGTACTAGAATCCTGCATTGAACAGCACTGACACTCTGATATACCCTACTTTTAGTTTGTTAATGTCAATAGGCACTGTCCCATTTAAAAAAGTATATGTTTGCACAAAAACACCCTAAGTATTATTGCATTCTGTTTATTGGCTAACAAGACGAACCTCTGACTACCAATCCATTCTTTGAAACAGCATATCAGTAGCACTTCCCATTTCCGCAATATTTGGGGTGCAAGTTTTAGATGATTCGCACTTGTATATCACCCCAATAGTCCGCCCCCGGTAGCTAAGTGGTCAGCGCGACAGAATATCAATCATAAGGGCCCGTGTTCGATTCTCAGCTGGGTCTGAGATTTTCTCGGTTCAGGGGCTGGGTGTTGTGTTGTCCTAATCATCATCATTTCATTCCCATCGACGTGCAAGTCTCCGAAGTGGCGAAATCGAAAGACTCGCTGGCACGGTAGCTCAGCGTGTTCGGTCAGAGAGCTGATTGGTCTCTGTAACTGAGTGAAAGAATCAACAACGTACTTGAACGGATGTCACGTGATGTCCGCAACGACCAAACACAACGATCAACAACGAACAAAAAGCAAAAAAAAAAAAAAAAAAAAAATTAAAAAAAATAAAGACTTGCACCCGACGAATGGTCTCCCCGACGGTAGGCCCTAGTCACACGACATTTATTTTTGTATCCCCCGATAAACGCATACCGTTAGGTTTGTGTCCTTACAAGCTACAATAAGCTTCTACTTAACAGACGCTTACCACAAAGGCGTCCACCCAAAAGTTCAAAATGTCCAGCGACTTCAGCACCCTCTGGAAGACTAATTACTTTCATCCTATAGCAGCTGATAAAATTCCAGAATCCTCTCAAACGTTCGGTATAGGCAGGGCTGGCTTAAGGCCTTAGTGACACAACCGCCGCTTGGGCCAAAAACACGTGCGTGGGGCGCAGAGGCGCCACAGCGGTGATGATGATGATGTCTGGTTTATGGGGCACTCAACTGCGCGGTCATCGGCGCCCGTACAAAGTCCCAATTACTACACAGTCCAATTTTTTTACATACTCCGATCTAGCCAATGTCACGAATGAGGATGACGATGAAATGACGAGGACAACACGAACACCTAGTCCCTGGACGAAGAAATTTCCCAACCCGACTGGGAATTGAACCCGGGACCCCGTGATCCAGATGTAGCAGCGCTAACCACTAGACCACGAGCTGCTGACCCACAGCGATGAAATTTCTATACAGAACATATCACAATTAGTAGCGGCTGCTTGGTGCCTCAAGTTGAGAAGGGCGCCCAGGTGCAAGATTTGTATGTAATGCCTACCACAATTAATAGCAAAAAAAAAAAAAAGGTAAAATTGTTCGGGGGAAAAGGGGATGAGGGAGTCGGTGTACCAAGTAACAATCGCTTATGTGGAAAGAAGTTCTCAAACCGATCCTGGGTATGCTTTCACAACCCCTGCGTCTCCTGCAAAATATGACCCCCAGCAGCCCACTGCATACACCATCTTTGAGATGCTCTTCTGCTGTCACGCTTATATTGTCTCCGAGTCGTCTAGTAGGACTCCTTGGGAATGTTGACACATAGCAAGCGTTGACACACCCATCGGCCAAGAAGTATTTATAGGATAGCCATTAAATTTTTTATGCTAGTGTTGACTAAAGTAAACATTATACTTAAAAGTATGGACTCGCCGATGCACTCTCCCAGTATCATAGTAAACTGGAATAACTCCGTCACCATGTCCCACAATTTTTATACTTCCACTCATTTTATGTCTTTTCCTGCAATAATCTTCACTGCATCCCTGATGTAGATGCTACAAATGCGCACCCGCTACAGGAGATGCTCGAAGTTTTGTCCAGATGCATCGATGCACGCCTGACATCGACGCTGCATTGAACGGCGCACCCTTTCAAGGATATCTGGTGTGTCTCGAAGAGCAGTTCTAGGCACTTCAGTCTGGAACCGCGCGACCGCTTCGGTCGCAGGTTCGAATCCTGCCTCGGGCATGGATGTGTGTGATGTCCTTAGGTTAGTGAGGTTTAAGTAGTTCTAAGTTCTAGGGGACTGATGACCTCAGATGTTAAGTCCCATAGTGCTCAGAGCCATTTGAATCATTTGTCTCGAAGACATCCTCTGCCGCAACAATCCTACCCACTAGGTCCTCTGCCGATGTAACATGTTTCATACACAAGGTCCTTCAGGCAGCCCATAGGAAAAAATCGATTGGGAGCAGATCGCGTGATCGTGGTGGCCATGCGACTGCTCCTTCACGACCAATCCAATAGCCAGGAAAGATTTTCTGCAGATGTGCTCGTACTTACCTACTGGAATGCTTGGAGACGGCGTCATGGTGAAATCAGATCGGCGACGAGTATGCACGGGGCATCATTCAACATGTCCGCCAGAACCTCTCGCAGGAATACGAGAGATATGAGGCCATCAAGTCAGTCTGGGAGAATGTATGGCCGAATTAAACAGGCTCCGACGATGCCAGTCCACACGGGACCATAGCGACCTCTCATGACGTTTGCGACTCCAGTTCCTATGTGATTCGTGATCCTTGATGTATGCCCAATGTGCCATGTCAGTTTGTAAACGTTTTTTTGAATCATCCTATGTATTAGGATCATTCAAAAAGAAATAAACCTGATATAATCCTCTAATCCTCCATCACGTTGGAGGCCGGGAGGAGGGGAGGGGGGGCTTGCAGTGGACGACTAATAATATTTCAAAATATCTTCTGATGACGCTTTACGTGTAACAGATGAAATCAACAAGGCAGCACACAACGGGGTTTTGTTCAGAAATAAATAATTATAACCCTGTAACTACCGAGCAGAATGACAACTCTATCAAAATTGATAAAGAAGGGGTGAGCAACTGTGCCACTGCGAACTGTCTCCTTCCAGCTTGGAGTAATCGCCGTAGTCAGACAGCACGCGTACAACTGTTTCATATATTTGAAAGAAAGGCGGTAGCCTATAGTATGAGATATGAAATGCCCAATTACAATACTCACAAAAAAAGAAACAAAGAGGTTCCGAATTATCGGTTATCGGTAGCAGGGAACAGTTTTCCAATAGTGGGGCTCAAAAGGTTTAATACGTTACCTGCTGAAATGCGATCATTGCCGGTTCATTTTGAACAAAAGTTCAAAATGCTATAGGACAGTTCCATTCGTATTCATTTGGTGGATTTTTTGAGACTGAACTCGCAGATTGTTTCTGTGGAGCTGCTTGACGAATAGTGCTGTTAAGTTATTACAGAGGTGATAATTTCTTGTTTAAGCACCTACAACTTCCAATGGAGTAAACGATTAAATGCTTCAGATTTGACAATAAATGTCACTATCTCGTTAAGTCTGATTACATTAAATAGTAGATACATAACATTTTCTGAAACAATATCAATACACTCGGAAGTTCTCCTCCGTTTATTGGAACCGTTCTATATTATAGTCAAGGAGGAGAATTACTGCCTTCGAAGATTTCAGCAGGGGGGAGGGGTTTATCAGGGACTGGCAATTGCCCCCATCTGGAATCATGGGTACATGATATTAAATCGTTGCAGAATTCTCACGAACTTCTAGGAATGATTATCTCCGACTCTAGTAAACAGCAGATTTAGCATTGACGAGTTTTCCTACAAACATCCAGTTTCCTATAAACATCTAGTCAAATGTTGGCCCTCGGTTTCTCTTTACACAGAACTCCCAAAACATTCAGCCTTTAAAACACTTTTTACCAAAGAAAAACCGCCATTCGGCATTCACTACTGCCATCTTCAGTCCTCTATGCAATCCATGTATAGAGAATCAGATACATTGATGAATACATAACCGGAGCATCAATATCTTGAGTCCGTGAATTTTTTTGTGGCGTGTGCACTTCGAAGACTTAACTTGTCAAGCCTTCGAAGTGCACACTCCACAAAAAATTCACGGAATCCATATATTGATGGTTCTGGTTAAGCGTGCATCAAGCATCAATATATCTGAGTCTCTATACATGGATTGCATAGGGCCTGAAGAGTGCATTAATGAGAAAAAAAAAACTTCGGGAAACATGTTTGGCGGTTTTTCTTTGGTAAATTTCTGACTGGCTGCTGTCCCGTATCCACGATGGATCAGCAGAGATTTATAACATTTTAACAGTCAATGTAAATAAGTAGTAAGCATGAAAATATCACAAAACATGCATTACTTTGACCAGATGTGATGTTTTGTAAGAAAAGTGTTGTAGATGGTATCAAAGGTGTACAAGGCGAACTTTTTAAAAAGATTACCGTTTCTCCACTGTGAAGAGTTGGAAACAAAGGTATTTTGTTGGTTATTTTTGTTGACATTCATCACGACTTCTTGTCTGTCATCCTTTTCTTTTCTATTGCAGTTTTTTTTTCATTTTCTGTACAACCCAACACTATTGATGTATTAATAGACAATTTCGTGAATATTTTCTAACTTCATTCCCTAACTCGCTCGATATTGTTGACTAATCTTATAGAGATGTCATTTCAGACGAAAACCTGCAAAAATCGATATCTATAGTTATATTGATATGAACTATGTAAAAGATGTATATTGCACGTATAAATTCAGTGTGCTTAGGCCTACCTTTTATGTTCGAAAGTACCCAACCCATTTTGAAAAATATGATAGTGCAGCATGCAATACGTTTTGTGCACTCTATGTCAAGTTTAATTCTAGGCGCACAATACACACCGAATCAGCTACACAAAATAGGGGAATTTTAAAATCTCGCCCCTTCTTGTGTACATTTATGCGGACGCCTGTGACTTCTCTAGATATACATCGACATCTGTACCCTGCAAACCACCGTGAAGAGTGTGGCAAAGGCTTCGTCCCATTGTATATGTTATTAGGGTTTCTTCCCGTTGCATTCACGGATGGAGTGCGCGTAGAATGGTTGTTTGGATGCCTCTGTGCGAGCGCTAATTATTTTAATCTTATCCTCCGATTCCTACGTGAGCGATACGTAGGAGGTTGTAGTATATTCCTAGAATCCTGATTTAAAGAGGGTTGTTGGAACTTTCTTAACAGTCTTTCTCGGGATAGTTTACGTCTATCTTCAAGACTCTTCCAGTTCAGTTTCTTTAGGATCTCTGTGACACTCTCCCATGGATCAAACACACCTGTGTATACGTTCAATATGCCCTGTTAGTCCTGTTTGGTACGGGTCTCGCGCACTTGACCAATGTTCTAGGATTGGTCGCACGAGTCTCCTTTGTAGACTGATCGTACTTCCCCAGTATTCTACCAATAAACAGAAGTCTACCATCTGCTTTATCCATGACTGAACCTATGTGAGCATTCCATTTTATATCCCTACAAGGTGTTACACCCAGGTCTTTGTATGAGTTGGCCGATTCCAACAGGGACCCACTGACATTTTAGTCAGTGGCGGCTCGTGAATACACATTTTGAGTGTTCACAAATTTTTAGACTCATATCAACCTGAATGCGTTAAAGGCATTGCTGTATAATAGATATGATTATGAACAAATTTATACAACTGCAGCTACTGCCAATAATAATAATTATTATTAATAATAAAAATAACAGAAATAATAATAATGCATAACTTTTCTGATGAAAGGAAGACTTGATTTTATGAAATTGTCTTGTTTTGTAGATAATTAAGTAGAGTTTAGAGCAAGAATGAAATAATGTAAAAGCGTTCACTATTTCCTTTCTCGTCAGCCAAATACTAATATTACTTAAGTTTTATCACTCACCAAATCTTAGTTTCTAAAGCAGGAAAACGGCATAATGTCTTCTCATGAAATGTTCTATCCTTCCGTATAGGCTTAGTCCACACAAAAGTTGATATTAATACACGGTACACTGCACTGTAGGTACACATTAAATAGAGAAAACTTTTCTGCAGCATGATTGACATGCCTATTTGTAAAGAAAACCCGTGTGTCTGTATTTCAATCGTGCAAATGTCTCCATCACTCTATGATTGAAGTCTTTAGTATGATTCGCAATCTGGTCAGTCTATGATTGAAGTCTTTAGTGTGATTCACAAACTTTTTTTTTTTTTCAGTTGCAAGCATTGCCAACGCCGAAAGTCCCTTCTTTGTCATTGTGTTTCGAAGAAAAGTTTTTATCCTTTTCGGTTGTTAAAATTATCCTACTTAGTTCATGTAACTGCGGAAATGTGTCTAGATTCGAGTTGTTGTCTGGTAGAATTTGCAGCACTGCAACAGCGCCACCTGCGTGCTGGAAATCTTTTCTGCTGTAGAGTAATTGTAGCGCTGTTCTCAGTTGTGCCTTTGATAACCAAGTTCTCTCTCAGGAAAATTTGCCGAAAATAGAGAAAATCAGCTCACATCTAACAATTTTGCTACCCCAAGGTGACTCGTGAATGAAACTCTTTCATTCATATGATTTATTATGGCGACACAAACTTCGTTCGCATCTGCTACTTTGTTTTCTTATTTCCTTTTCTTCTAAATTTGTTATTCACCAGATGACAAAATTTCTTCAGAGGCAGTATTTCTTATTCCCGTAATTACATCTTCAAGCTCCAATTAATATTGTCTTGCGGTTATTGCTTCAAGATTCCAATATTGCAGTTTCCCGAAGAGTCTGTCTGCATGTGGCATGATCCTGTGAAAAAATTCTTGCCAAAATAAGAACTCAGGGTCTTTCAGATTGGAGAGGAGACCATTACTTTCTCGTCTGGTTTTGTCATCTGCACGATCAGAGAGCGTAATTTCTTCTAAACACTCGACCATACTTTCCTCGTTCTCTTTAACTGTGTTGATTGCCCGAATGTTAAACACCCATCTTGTAGCTGCTATCCGTGGTAGTCTCGTTTGCACAACTCTGTCTAGCATAATTGTTCTGTCTGAGGACCGGGAGAAAAAAGCTGGAAAGCCGGAGAGGCTAGAAAAAAAAATATTCTAGCAGATTCGTTTATAGATGCAGCTTTTTGCAGGACCAAATTAAATTGATGTGCATAGAAGTGAACGTAATAATCCCTATGATATACCTGCTTAATCCTTGCCTGAACAACGTTAATGCCTCCACTCATGATAGCAGCACCTCATAGCATTGTGCGATCACCTTTCCCTTCTTTCCATCCGCATGAACCAGTCGGTGTGACCGAGCGGTTCTAGGCGATTCAGGTTTAAGTACTCGAACTCGGGACCTTTGCCTTTCGCAGGCAAGTGCTCTACTAACTGAGCTACCCAAGCACGACTCACGCCCCCTCCTCACAGCTTTACTTCCGCCAGTACCTCGCCTCCTACTTTCGAAAGCAGAGTGAAAATTTCATTCTGGAAACATCTCCCAGGCTGTGGCTAAGCCATGTCTCCGCAATATCCTTTCTTCCATGAGTGCTAGTTCTGCAAGGTTCGCAGGAGAGCTTCTGTGAAGTTTGGAAAGTAGGAGACGAGGTACTAGCGGAAGTAAAGCTGTGAGGACGGGGCGTGAGTCGTGCTTGAGTAGCTCAGTTGGCAGAGCACTTGCCCGCTAAAGGCAAAGGTCCCGAGTTCGAGTCTCGGTCGGGCACACAGTTTTAATCTGCCAGGAAGTTTCATATCAGCGCACATTCCGCTGCAGACTGAAAATCTCATTCAGGTTTAAGTAGTTCTAATTTCTAGGGGACTGATGACCTCAGATGTTAAGTCCCATAGTGCTTAGAGACATTTGAACCATTTTCCACCTGCATGCATT
Source organism: Schistocerca nitens (assembly GCF_023898315.1). Lineage (NCBI taxonomy): Eukaryota > Metazoa > Arthropoda > Insecta > Orthoptera > Acrididae > Schistocerca > Schistocerca nitens. The sequence goes on along the minus strand of NC_064614.1, from coordinate 476,234,882 downwards.
TGCAACTCATAATTTATCACCTTAAATAATTTCTCGACCTCCTGTGCTTCAGGGTTAAGAAATTCCCAAAATCTCCCAACAACAGAGCCGTGAAGTTCGTATCTATACGCAATCACCAACCGTTGCACGGTAGACACATCTGTTGTTTGTCCGACATTATAGCCAAATCATGCGCACTTAAAAAGTTCTTGAGTTATTATTTCTCTGCATACGCTTAGCATGCAATCTACAACTTCATTTTGAACTGTTTTGTGTGCACCTTTAAATAAAGTTGCAGTTTCTAAACGTTCCTTCATTGAGCCGAGAACAGCTGTTACTGAATTTACAAGCCCACGAAACACCTCTGGGTTTTCTGAACCTTCCCTTTCATCGTCAGCACGTAAAGCTAACTCAAACGCCCTTCAAAGTTTTTTGCAGTCTATTTGGAGAAGGATGTGTCTGTTCCTGTCCACATGCTCGTTACGTTTCCTGACAGACTCTCTACATACAGTCCACTGTCAAGCTGAGTACTGAGGGTCACTTTACCAAGCACTGAGAGTTCAATGTCCGCATTTTTGTGTAAGCGAAAATCAGACATGGGAAACAATACAGTGCCTGTCTTGCGTTGCATCCACGTAACCACATATACGTATTGTACACTTCATTGTTAAATGTTCGCTTGCAGTCACACTTATTTGATTTTGTCACATTCTCAATCAACAGATCTGGTCTGAGGTGCCCTAGTTCCTTCGCGCCCAACTCGTCCTGGTAATTTAGTTTTCTGTTAGCCCTTAAAATTGATTCAACAGAATTCATCTTGGCATTGCACACGAAAGCCGAGTCACTGTTTCGTGTCCGTTCTGCCAAGCAAACTATACCCAACGAACTTCAAACACAAACTGCTTTTTATACAAGTGATTAAATTCAGTTAATAGCGTCTCCATGCCTACCAACATGTTCAGCTGACTACAGGTAAATGAAACCAACTAAACTGGTGCACTCTTCTGTTAGAAATACAAAATGATTACTGTATGATAAAATTCAAAACATAATATACTATAACTGATTCAGAAATCCACAAAATAGGCTTTTCTATCAGTCTAACTATAACATATACTGACGTCTCATTTAATTTTACTACACATCGAGTGAATTGCCGTACCTGACGACTGTGCTACCACTTAACGGCATTTGCGCCAATAACCAAGCGAATGGAAATAAAGGTCTTCTGTAGTGTACCACCATCTAGTGGCATTGACATAAACTTGTAGTTCAGAGATAAGGCCAAGCTGTGCACGCCACGAACCGTGCACATTACATATCTGATTCGCATGTATTTTACCCATAAGTCAATTACATCATGCCAGTTGTGCATGCGCAGAAGCTCCTTAAAATGTGCACAACTGAAGATGTACTCGTGCCCCTAATGCCGAGTTTCACAGAGTCCAGAGAGGTAGCAATGTGGCATAGCGCGGTAAATTGATTTCAGATTACTGCATCTTTGTTACGTTTAACAGCATTCAAAGAAAAATAACCAATAAATCCACAAGATGTCAAAAGTTTGGGTGTTCACATGCTCTTATGCCCTTACACAGCAGCCGCCGCTGATTGTAGTCACAGTATACTATATTTTTTTCGTTGTGTAATGTGCACTGTTTTACACTTCTGAAAACATAAAGAAAGTCGCCTATTTTTACACCACTTGAAATCTTCTCAAGAGCTGACTGCATATTTACGCAACTTCTTTCAAGTAGTACTGTATCATAGGAAACTGCATCATCTGCAAAAAGCCTGATGTTACTCTTAATATTGTCTGCAATTTCATTAATGTACAGCTCGAACAACAAGGGTCCCAACACACTTCCCTGGGGCACACCTGAAGCAACTTCTACATCTGACGGTGACTCTCCACCTAAGAGGACATGCTGCACCCTGCCTACCAAGAAGTCCTCAGTCCAGTCACAAATTTCACTTGATACCCCATATCATCGCACTTTTGACAATAAGCGTAGAAGTGCTACTGAGTCAAATGCTTTTCGAAAATCGAGAAATACTGCATCTACCTGATTACCTTGATCCAAATCTTTCAGTAAGTCATGTGAGAAAAGTGCAAGTTGGGTTTACTTGATCGATGTTTTCGGAATTCATGCTGGCTGACATGGAGGAGTTAATGCTTTTCAACATAACTCATTATATTTGAGTTCAGAATACGTCGAAGAATCAACAACAAATCGATGTCGCGGATATGAGACGATAGTTTTTTGGATCACTTCTGCTACTCTTTTTGTAGCTGGGCGTGATCTGTGCTTTTTTCTAATAACTGGGTATGTTTTGTTGGAGGGGTCTAAGACAGATTGTAGTTAGGAGAGGGGCTAACTCAGCTACAAATTCATTATAGCCTCTGATAGGGATTCCGTAGGGCCGTGGAGTTTTGTTATAAGTGGGCACGTTGTTCGAGGGATCTACGACAGACTATATTTAGAAGAGGTGCTAACTCGACTGCAAATTCATTATAGACTCTGATGGGGATTCCGTCGGGCTGTGGAGTTTTGTTCAGTTTTAACGATTTCAGCTATTTCTCAAGACCACTGGACATTAATACTACTGATTTCGCTTATCTTTCCAGTAGTACAAGGATTAAATTGTGGTAATTCTCCTGGGTTTTCCCTTGTGAAGGTACATTTTAAAATGGAGTTACGCATTCAACTTTTGCTTTTTTATTCTCAGTTTCATTCGGTAGGGGCTAGACACTAATTTTGGTGCCACTGATAGACTTTACATACGATCAGAATTTCTTTGGGTTGTGAAAGATCATTTGACAATATTCTGCTACGGTAGTCGTTGAAGACATCACGTATTACTTTCTTGACAGCCAAACGCATTTCATTCGGCATCTCTCTATCTATTTACACCTGTAATGCAGTAAAGCTGAGGTTTAAAAACTTATAATTGTGTTTATTTATACGATGCGTGTTTTTTAAGTAAGTACCGTTTTGAAATTAAAAAAAGACGTGCCAAGGTATCTCAATAATTTTATTTTTACATGAAAGCTTGTACCTTAATCTACTTTTCTACATAATTTCCGTCAATAATGAGGTAGTTGTCATAACGTACCAGTTTTTGAATACCCTACTCATAGAAGTTTGCCGCCTGACTTGTTAACAACTGCGTCACCACTGTTTTGACTTCGTCATCGTCCTGAAAATGCTGACCGGTGTTTCTTCAAGTTCAGGAACGTATGGTAGTCACTGAGCGCAAGATCGGGGCTGTACGGAGGATGATCTAGAGTTTCCCATCGAAAAGATGTGATGAGATCTTTGGTCTGATTCGCCACAAGCGAACGGGCATTGTCTTGCAGCAAAACGATGCCCTTACTCAACTTCCATGAACTGTTGCATTGATTCTGGTATGACGCAGGCCACCCATGTTTCATTGCCCGTAACAATTTGGCTTAAGAAATCATCACCGTCGTTGTGGTACCTCTCAAGGAAAGTCAATGCACTGTCTAAACGTTTGGTCTTGTACACATCCGTCAACATTTTCGGTACCCAACGTGCGCACAATTTTCGGTAATTCAAGTATTCGGTCACAGTGCCATACAAAACACTACGAGAAACATTAGGAAAGTCATCCCGCATGGAGGAAATCGTAAAGCGTCTGTTTTCTCTCATCTTATTGTCCGCTCCCTGCACCAAACTTTCATTAACGACCGAAGGACGCCCACTCCGTTGTTCATCACGCACATTTGTGCGGCCATCTTTAAATGCCCCCACCCACTTTCTTACCATTCCATCACTCATAATATTTTCTCCGTAAACTGCACAGATCTCACGATGAATATCGATCGCTTTTAGGCCTTTAGCACTAAGAAATCTTATAAGAGCCCGTACTTCACAGTCGGCGGGACTCACGATTATCGGAGACATCTTAAACACTCAGTACACAAAGTAAACAAGGAAGAATCAGACTCTAATGGCGTCAGTGCGTAAATTAAGGTACAGGTTTTCATGTAAAAATAAAATTGTTGAGATATCTTAGCACGTCTTTTTTAATTTCAAAACGGTACTTACTTAAAAAAAAAACACGCCTCATACCTTGAAGAGTAACAAAAACGGCGTTGAAGTGCGCAAAAATCAAAAAGCGGGAGAAAAATATAATTTAAGAAGCCGGCCGTTGTGGCCAAGCGGTTCTAGGCGCTTCAGTCCGGAACCGCTCTGCTGCTACCGTCGCAGGTTCGAATCCTGCCTCGGGCATGGATGTGTGTGATGTCCTTAGGTTAGTTAGGTTTAAGTAGTTCTAAGTCTAGGGGATTGATGACCTGAAATGTTAAGTCCCAAGTGCTTAGAGCCATTTGAAATATAATTTAAGGGGGGTAGGACGTGAAACGGGCCGACTTGGAGCAGGAGAGGCACCATAGGACATTTTAATTTACGCTGTCTATACTTTTACAAATAAATTCATAAAACTTTGTTAGCATGACCAGGAAGTATTCAGGATTCACACTCATAGCAGAGGAAGTTCAAAAACATAACAAAACAAATTTTTTTACATGTGAAATTTCATCATTTTTTCACTTGGTATTAGCTGCATTGGTTGCTGTAGGTACACTTTTCTTCATAAGTAAGAGAGATTCTTCGATGAATTTTGCACAGCATACAAACCATACTTGCAGGTGTATGAAACTCTAGAATTTCCCAAATCTGTTAAAAACTGTGGTAAAAATTGAGATAATTAACTATAAAATTCGAGTTTCCTCTAAACACGAAGTTTAAAACGTAACAGCCCATTCATTTTTCCATAGAGTAAATAAATTCTCGAGTTTCATACACCTGTAAGTATGGTTTGCAAGCTGTGCAAAATTCATCGAAGAATCTGTCTTACTTATGAAGAAAAGTGTACCTATAGCAACAAATGCAGCCAACAGTAAGTGAAAAAAAATCATGAAATTTCATATTTAAAAAATATTATTTTTTCGTGTTTTTGAACTTCCACTGCTATGACTGTGAATCCTGAATCCTTCCTGGTCATGTTGACAAATTTTTATGAATTTATTTGTAAAAGTATAGACAGTGCAAATTAAAATGTCCTGTGGTGCCTCTCCTCGAAGTCGGCCTGTTTGACGTCCTACCCCCCCCCCCCCCCTTAAGAGAGTTAATTGTCTAGCAGACCGATGTTCCGTCTTACTGCCGAATGAAAGATGTTCCGGTTAGAGGGTTAACATCATCAGTAAGGCCGAGATGGTAGTATGTGGGCAGAGAGTGAAAACTAAAAAGTATGATCTCTCAGTGCCAGTGTAATATTTTTGGGGTGGGCTGTATGATCCATTTGCAGTTACTTTCTGACAACACTGGGTGAACTGTGCACGAGGATGTGACGGCGGCGATGACGATGACGATGACGGTGAGCGTCATGCAGCGGGCAGTGCGAACGCCGGCAGCGTGCCGCGATATTGATCGCGAGCCGCGCCGCTCTTCCGCCAGACTCGGTCACGGCGCGGTAGTCTCGTGTCCGCTAGCTCACCGCACGGAATGGCGCGCCTCGCTGCTCTCTCCTGCGTCCTCGCGTCAGGTGAGACACAGCCAGGTTAACACATCGGCTGTCGCTTTGGCCAGATGATCAGTTTTGGTCGACAGTAAGCTGTCTCAGCGCTGGTATCCGTGACTTTCCTTCCGCGACCCCATATGTGCTCCTTGTACCAATGTGCGCTTGTGCAGCTGTAAAATGTCTGATGAGAATGCTTGTAATTTAACTCAACAGCCGTTTAGGCCACCCCATTGTGCCAGTTCGTCGCGACGTCGATTTCGATGAGACCGCCGCAGTTTCCTCCTTTAAACTACCGCCACCGTCGACCCACTTTAATAATGAATAACGTGCAACAGTGATCGCGGAACCTGCCGACTGGTTTTCACATTGTTTGTGTGCCTACCGTCTTTTCCTAAGTTGAAGTAGTAGCAACAGGCGCTTCCCACACACTAACACCCTTTCGTTTGTTGTTCTTTAGCACGATACAGCCGCATTGCAGCAGTGTGTCAACTGAAAACGACGTCTTGTAGCTGTCTGGTTGCAGGTCCATTAATTGCAACTGAGGAGAACAGGACCACAAAAATTGAAGATGCAATAGAAGTGTTTGTTATGTTTTGCTTTCCTACTATAACTAGTGTTGAAGAAATGCGTTCGTACAATTGTTTTGAAGCGCAAAACTTTATTCATTTTTCACCGCACATACTTCGCTCAGTAGCCTTCTCTTCTTGCAAGAAATTTAAAAATCGTGAACACACTATTTAGCACAATGAGTTCAGTCTGTTATAGCCCATTTCAAGAACGTATGTGGCAGAAAACAAACAAGCGAAATGAAAACGTGTTGTCCTATCTCAGAAACTTACGAGTTGTGCCATAAATAAAAAGTTTACAACTGCATAAATATACCAGTAATAGAACTGTGAAGACTAAAACATAATATAAATGCAGTGACACTAAGACAATACATTGTCATTGCCACTCCCCTTCCAACCCAACCCCCACCCCATCCTCCATCTCTTCCTCATCTCCCTCTGTCTCCTGCACCCCCACCCCCAATCTACAACATCTCTAATCCAGTGTGCCTTCATTGTAATACAGACGTCTGGTTCTCTCCAATTCTTTCCTTCACTCTTCTTATTCTGAACATTACTGTAACTCTTCACTCCATCTTGCCCATTGCAATTGCTTTTCTTCGTTAATTTGCAATTCATGTTTATGCCTGTATATGTTGTTCTTGTACACTGACTGCTATTATTTACTTATATTACACATATCTTTTTCAAGCAGCTAAAACGAATACTGGTACTGCATCTCAATCACATTTTGTGACTGATTTTGAATGTGCACACCATTTTGCACCCATGTGGTTAACTACAGGAAAAGTGTTAGACAGTTGACATCCTGACTTCACCTGATTCTCTCTGTGTGGTCCTCAGAGTCACTCTTAGTATCTGCCAAAACTATGAGCAAATTTTGCTCCCCTGATTATCAACAAGGAGTGGAGCAAACAGCATTTCACTAATAATAATAAATCATAGCTAATTTTTGTTTATTTCATTAATTTACTGTGTTTATTATTCATTTATTCATTCACCTTCAGACTTTAGTATGCAGGTAATATCATCATGAATGATTTTAAAAATTATTTTTAGATGACGGATTGACATGCTAGAGAAAACATTTTTGTTTATTGTATATAATGCATACCAGCACTATGCAGAACAAATATGTAATTTTTGTAAAAAGGTAAAATCAGTCTCAACAATTACTTAGTAACATAGTTAATCATTTTTCCAACAGTTTTCATGTTCTTCAAGGGTGTGGAGAGCTTTTCATGTCAGCTACTTTTGAGTTCTGTTTAGAAGGCATTTACTTAGAAGTGCTTGTGAATTTAATTGTCAAAAAACTTTATTTATGTATCTGTGTATTTGTTCTCCAGTGACAAATGCAAGGATTTGTTTTGGGTTGTGGACCTAGTCTACACTTTCTCTCATAATTTTGTGGGAACAATTACAAACAATAAAGATAAAAATATGTAGCTTCGTTACTGGTACATAAAAATACTATTTACACAACTGAAAGTATTCTACACCTCTGAAAGGAATCTCTTGATACTATAAAACATATATTGGTAAGAAACTCCTTCAGTGCCATTTCAAAGCAGCTTCCACTAGAGCTTTTTAAATTGTTTGAAAGTTTGTTATAAAATTTGATCTGCATGTAATAGGGGCTGTTTTCTGTACTTTTCATTGTATCTTTTGAGAGGATTATCTTAGTCCCTCCTAGTATTGTAAATGTGCACACCTCAATTTGAGCTGTTGTACTGCCTGTATTTTAAAATTAGTTGAACAGTTTTATAAATATACGTATATTGATGACAATAATAGTAGATTCTTACTTTTGAAACTCCCTTTGGAAGGCCCATTATAACTAAGCTCACACATGATCTTTATTGCCTTTTCTGAAGGATGAATACCCTGTTTACATATTTGGCAGCAGTGCACCCCTGTACTTCAATCCCATTTTGTAGTGTGGATGCACTATAGCATAGCAGATAATGTCCATTAGCTCATAATTAAGAACTCGTGAATTGTCCTCTTTTTGTAAATTGATATTTTTAATTTTTGGCTCAATAAGTCAATATGATGCTCCCAAGAGAGATGCCAGTTTAACACTATGCCAAGAAAGTTCTTTTAGCATCCAATTTTATTTCTATCCCTTTATCAGACACAACAATGTATTCCACTTCATCCAGTTGGTAGTATATCTGAAAGTCCATTAGACTTGTTTTGTTGATGTTTAAGAGTAATCGATTATTTTAAAAGTAAATCATCAATCCAAATAAGATACCAGAGCAATACTGGACCAGATCATTCATATTGGGTCCCCCATTTACAATTATACTGTTACTGTGTAGTCAAGTACTTTGCTGTTGTGTTCTATAGGTAGGTCATTAACTCACATGAACAATAAAGGTCCCAGAACTGACTCTTGAGCCACACCACTTTACTATAATTGGACTGGAACTGTACTTCTTAATAATGTTATCCACTTTGTGTGCGACTTGTGTTACATGATATCTGTCTTGTAGGTATAACTATAAGAGGATTTTAGTTATTCCTCTGATATCATTAATTTCCAGTTTTTCAAGTAGCAGCTTGTCTGACACCATGTAGGATGTATGTGATAGATCTGGGAATAAACATGGCTCCCTTTCTGTCTCATTTAATTTCATAAATACTGTGTGTGGCAGATGATGCTGAGTAGCCATGTTGGATCTTGTGTAATACTTCTTCTTTGGCAAGAAAGTTTTCTAATCATACTGCAATAGTCTTTTCTAATATTTTGCTTAGGGTTCAAGTTATACTGATGGGTTGATAGCAGATTTTCATAACTGTACTCTGTTATCATAAGTGTAGTTGTAAGTGTATCTATTTCCAGTATTTGAAGAATTTTATGTTAACATACAGACAGCCTCAGGCTGCCAATACATCTGTTACACATTTCTTTTATACGTAAAAGGCAACTATTTGTTTATAATGAAGGATCCCACAAAAGGATGATGTGTGATAGTTTTTTATGTATATATTCTTTATGAATCTTTCAAGTTAATTTTGAATCCAGATATACGCCAAGGATTTCAGCAGATGTGTACTCAGTGTCAGCATTAGGTAAACTGAAAATAAAATTCAGTTTTTTCATAATCAATAGCATTAAACAACATATTTGATTATTTAAGATGCTCTTTCTTTCTGTTCATTCACATTTTTTCCATTATTTATGAACATAATGTCATCTGAACAAAGCAAAAATTTACACGGCATGTAACACAACAGATCGTTTACAAATAATATAAATAGCAGTGCCAAAGGTCCTGATCCTTGGGGAACTCCTTCAGTTGCTTTGAGTAACTGTGACTTTTCATTGTTGTGGGGTACAATTTTTTTTCTGTTACTAAGGCAGTGTTCAGTGAGGGCGAGTTCCACATCCATCTGCTATATCCGTCACTATAAAATAAAATTTATGTTATTCTTTTACTGATCATGTTGTAGATTTTCTTTCTCATTTGGATGTGTTCTTCTCAACAGATGTGTCCAAAGAATTTCATAAGGTGACTGAGCATAATAAAAGGAACTAATATTTTCATATCATTCTAACAATACATAAATTCCATGTAAGAGAATACCCAGGATCTGATTTAGGGTGGGCAGCTCATTTCGGTTTCATGAAGAGTGATGAAATAGTTTTGACATTTAATCACAAATGGCTCTGGGCACAACTATGACTTTCTGCTATATCTTCTGGCTTTCTTCTGAGCGATACTGCAGTCATGCACAGGTGCCGACTCCAAGGGGCCTAAGGGAGCTCGAGCCCCCTCAAAAATTCATTTGAGGGGACGCCCCCCCCCCTCCCCCCCAATAATTTAAGAAAATTATTAGTTGTATAATGCTTTGTAAAATCACAAAATTATGTTGGAATTTCTTATTTTCCTTGTTTGATGATAGTTAACTTTTAAAATACAGTCAGGAATGAGTTAAAACAAGTAATTATTATGGTAGTAAGCAGATTAACTGAAAATGGGTGGTGAGAATCATGATAGTGTTACGGTGCTGCGGGCACACTTACAATTTGTCCTGGTGCGTGACCCTGTGGGTAAAGTCTGCCACCGGTGGGCCAGTGCTGCAGCTGCGGCAACATCAAAAGAACTGGAGCAAAAGCACCTGGAACCCTCCGCTTCATCGCCTTGACGCTTCGGGACACTATGATGCTGCAGCTATATGAAGCTCATCCTGCTGTTGCAATCATTCAGTGTGAATAGTTTCGTTCAGTGCATGTTGCAGACATGTTTAATGTTCTGGCTTTAGTGTCTAGTGGACTATTTTACGTAACTATATTTTATTCATTCACTTTACTCTCTTAGTGTATTGTGAATTAAGTTTGCAATGGATAAATTTGTTACCAAAGAGGCGCACTTGGAAGTTGGTGATACTGCAAGCCAATCTCCAACAATTATTGTGTCACCAATTGCATTGTTGTCTTCAGGCACAGCGGAAACCTGAAAAATGCGGTAAGAGAAGATCATTTCAGAAGTCTTGGTTGATCAAATATACATGGCTAGAATATGAAGCATCTACCAAAAAAGTTTCTTGCAAATCCTGCAAAGAGGCAGTTTCTAAAAATCTGATACAATTTTCTTCAGAAAAAGAAGATGCATTTACTTCTGTAGGGTTTTCTAACTGGAAAAAGGCTTTGGAAAAATTCCATCTTAATAAAAATACGTTTACGCTTAAATAAGGTGTTCTGAAACTAAATTCTATCACTAACCAAAGTGTGGCCTCCCAATTGAATGAACAGTTAGACAGTGATGTGAAGAAAGGCTGTTTAGCTCTTGAGACAATTTTACTACCATGCAATTTATATGCCAACAAGGACTAGTAATTAGAGGGCACGAAAATGTAAACTCGATTTTTTTATTTAAAAAAAATTTTTTTTAATTTTTTTTATTGTTGGAACTCCGAAAGAATGACATACCTGAGTTTAAAGATGCTTAAAAAATCTTTGAAATTTCTATTTTTCATCTAAAATTTAGTAAATTTCCCAGGGTAAGACCCCCAGAATCCCCCCCCCCTCCACCTCCCCACAATATTTTTTTATAAATCGGCTCCCCTGAAGTCATGTGTCTGTCTATTTGGCAGAGTAGATAGCTGCTCTTCCCAACCACATGCTGGATACACTCTTGATTCCATGTGTAACTTCTGGTTAAGAAACTCTATGTATTTTACCTCCTCTGCTTCATAATTAATGTTGTGAGTACTAATAGTGCCAGACAGAGTTAATGTTTTGCATAAACACTTACAAAATGTTACCTGTGTTTCTAAGACATCTTGCATACCCTGACAATCTAGCTGATATTTTTCTGTTATTTTACAGGTCCTTCTCAACAAATAAATTAAAAATATTATTACAAATGTGTAGAAATGGCATTGTTCTCATAATTTCTGTCTTTGGTAAAACTATTTTTGACAATCCTTCTAAGAGACTTCGTTGAAAACTTGTTTTGTATCCCACAATTAATAAAAGAAGGAACATCTGCATTACAGACAAATCTTCTTTGTAAGAGTTTTTAGCATAGATATATGGGTAATAAGGAACCTTTCCCTTCTTGTGAGAAGGGTCCATTCTCTTTTTCCATAGAAGTTCAAATGATGGTTGTCTGATGCTGCATGCCTTCCATTTCTGAAAGAGCAGTGCATGGCTTATCTGATTGAATGGCTTTATGAGATCTAAAAAGATGCCAATGCTATCTTACCTTCATCCAGACATCTGTATAGGCCTGACAGCTGCTTGAAAATTGCAATCTTTTCAAAATTTCTGTGAGTAGATTGTTCCTAAGAAAACAGATGCTAAGCTGAGCTAGCTTTACAGACTCGAGCATCTTACTAAATGTGGGAATCAGTGGTGTTAGTCTGTAGTTTGTTGCTTCCTTGCTTGATTCTTTTTTATTTATTTGTCTGGCAATGCTCCATTTCTGAGCACTAAGAAACGTTCTTTCTCTGGTGCTACGATTGATGAGATACACAGTGGTTTTATATTTTTGAATTATTGTGCTGGAAAGACCATACCAGCCACTCAAGCATTTAATTTTTAGTTGTATGTTTCTTATGCTGCCCATGAACCATAGACCATGCCATTGGCGGGCCTCAGTGATACAGATAGGGGAAACCGCAATGGAGGGGTGTCTGTTGAGAAGCTAGACAAACATGTAATTCCTGAAGAGGGGTAGCAGCCTTTTCAAAAGTTTCAGCAGCAACATTCTGGATGATTGATTGAACTGGCCTTGTAACATCAACAAAAACAGCATTGCTGTGTTGGTACTGTGAACAGCTGAAAGCACGGGGAAACTAAAGCCATAATTTTTCCCAAGGGCATGGAGCTTTACTGTATGGTTACATGATGTTGGTATCCTTTCTGGTAAAATATTCTGGAAGTAAAATAGTCCCCCATTCAGATCTCTGGGTGGGAATTACTCAAGAGGACATCGTTATCACCAGAAACAAATTTAGTGTTCTATGGATAATCATGCAGGCAGGGTAGAAAACTTAAAAAGAGAAATGGATAGGTTAAAGTTAGATATAGTGAGAATTAGTGAAGTTCGTGGCAGAACAAACAGGACTTCCAGTCAGGTGAATACAGGGTTATAAATACAAAATTAAATAGGGGTAATGCAGGAGTAGGTTTAATAATGAATAAAAAAATAGGAACACGGATAAGCTACTATGAACAGCATAGTGAGCAAATTATTGTAGCCAAGATAGACATGAAGTCCATGCATACCACAGTAGCACAAGTTTATACGCCAACTAGCTCCGCAGATGCCAAAGAGATTGAAGAAATTTATGATGAGATAAAAGAAATTATCAGATAAAGGAGATGAAAATTTAATAGTCATGGGGGACTGGAATTTGATAGCAGGGAAAGGAAGAGAAGGAAAAGTAGTAGGTGAATATGGACTGGGGGCAAGGAATGAAAGAGGAAGCTGCCTGGTAGAATTTTGCATAGAGCATAATTTAATCATAGTTAAAACCGGAATGAGATTTTCACTCTGCAGCGGAGTGTGTGCTGATATGAAACTTCCTGGCAGATTAAAACTGTGTTCTGGACTGAGACTCGAACTTGGGACCTTTAACCTTTCGCGGGCAAGTGCTCTACCAAATGAGCAACCCAAACATGACTCACGCCCTGTCCTCACAGCTTTACTTCTGCCAGTATCTTGTCTCCTACCTTCCAAACATTACAGAAGCTCTCCTGTGAACTTGACCGCAAAAGGCAAAGGTCCCGAGTTCGAGTCTCAGTCTGGAACACAGTTTTAATCTGCCGGGAAGTTTCAAAATTAACACTTGGTTTAAGGATCATGAAAGAAGGCTGTATACATGGAAGAGACCTGGAGACACTAGAAGGTTTCACATTTATTACATAATGATTAGACAAATATTTAGGAAACAGGTTTTAAATTTTAAGACACTTTCTGGGGCAGATGTGGACTCTGCCCACAATTTATTGATTATGAACTGTAGATTAAACTGAAGAAACTACAAAAAGATAGAAATTTAAGAAGATGGGATCTGGATAAACTGAAAGAACAAGAGATTTTAGACAGTTTCATAGGGAGTATTAGGGAATGATTGACAAAAACAGGGGAAATGAATACAGTGGAAGGGGAATAGGTAGCTCTGAGAGATTAAATAGTGAAGGCAGCAGAGGATCAAGTAGGTAAAAAGACAAGGGCTAGCGGAAATCCTTGGGTAACACAAGAGATACCGAATTTAATTGGTGACAGGGAAAAGTATAAAACTCCAGTAAATGAAACAGGCGAAAAAGAATACAAATGTCTCAAAAATGAGATCGGCAGGAAGTGCAAAATGGCTAAGCAGGGATGGCTAGAGGGCAGATGTAAGGATGTAGAAGCATGTATCACTAGGGGTAAGATAGATTCTGCCTACAGGAAAATTAAAGAGACCTTTGTAGAAATGAGAACTATCTGTGTGAATATCAAGAGCTTAGGGGGAAAAGCAGTCCTAAGAAAGGAAAGCAACCAGAAAGGTGGAAGGAGTATATACAAGGGGGATGTACTTGAGAGCAATGTTATGGAAATGGAGGAGGACATAGATGAAGATGGATGGGAAATCTGATACTGTGTAAAGAATTTGACAGAGCATTGCAAGACCGGAGTTGAAACAAGGCCCCTGGACTAGACAACATTCCTTTAGAGGTACTGATAACCTTGGGAGAGCCAGCCATGACAAAAGTCTTCCATCTGATCAGGAAGATGTATGAGACAGGTGGAATATCCTCAGATTCAAGAAGAATATAATAATTCCAGTTCCAATGAAAGCAGGTGCTGACAGGCATGAGAATTAATTATCTACTTAATAAATCATGGTTGCAAAATACTAACACAAATTCTATACAGACGAATGTAAAAACTGGTAGAAGCTGATCTCAGGGAAGATCGGTTTGGATTCTGTATAAATGTAGGAACACGCGAAGCACTACTGATTAGATTAGATTAGATTAATACTAGTTCCATGGATCATGAATACGATATTTCGTAATGATGTGGAACGAGTCAAATTTTCCAATACATGACATAATTAAGTTAATTTAACAACATACTTAAGTTTAAATATAACAACTTCTTTTTATTTTTTGTGTTTTTTTTTAATTTTTTTTATAATTTTTTTTTCTTAATTTATATCTAAAAATTCCTCTATGGAGTAGAAGGAGTTGTCATTCAGAAATTCTTTTAATTTCTTCTTAAATACTTGTTGGTTATCTGCCAGACTTTTGATACTATTTGGTAAATGACCAAAGACTTTAGTGCCAGTATAGTTCACCCCTTTCCATGCCAAAGTTAGATTTAATCTTGAATAGTGAAGATCATCCTTTCTCCTAGTATTGTAGTTATGCACACTGCTATTACTTTTGAATTGGGTTTGGTTGTTAATAACAAATTTCATAAGAGAGTATATATACTGAGAAGCTACTGTGAATATCCCAAGATCCTTAAATAAATGTCTGCAGGATGATCTTGGGTGGACTCCAGCTATTATTCTGATTACACGCTTTTGTGCAATAAATACTTTATTCCTCAGTGATGAATTTCCCCAAAATATGATACCATATGAAAGCAGTGAGTGAAAATAGGCATAGTAAGCTAATTTACTAAGATGTTTATCACCAAAATTTGCAATGTCCCTTATTGCATAAGTAACTGAACTCAAACGTTTCAGCAGATAATCAATGTGTTTCTTCCAATTTAATCTCCCATCAATGGACACACCTAAAAATTTGGAATATTCTACCTTAGCTATATGCTTCTGATTAAGGTCTACATTTATTAATGGCATCATACCATTCACTGTATGGAACTGTATGTACTGTGTCTTATCAAAATTCAGTGAGAGTCCGTTTACAAGGAAACACTTAGTAATTTTCTGAAAGACAGTATTGACAATTTCATCAGTTAATTCTTGTTTGTCAGGTGTGATTACTATACTTGTATCATCAGCAAAGAGAACTAACTTTGCCTCTTCATGAATATAGAATGGCAAGTCATTAATATATATTAAGAACAACAAAGGACCCAAGACTGACCCTTGTGGAACCCCATTCTTGATAGTTCCCCAGTTTGAGGAATGTGCTGATCTTGGCATATTATGAGAACTGCTTATTTCAACTTTCTGCACTCGTCCAGTTAGGTACGAATTGAACCATTTGTGCACTGTCCCACTCATGCCACAATATTTGAGCTTGTCTAGCAGAATTTCATGATTTACACAATCAAAAGCCTTTGAGAGATCACAAAAAATCCCAATGGGTGGTGTTCGGTTATTCAGATCATTCAAAATTTGATTGGTGAAGGCATATATGGCATTTTCTGTTGAAAAACCTTTCTGGAAACCAAACTGACATTTTGTTAGTACTTCATTTTTACAGATATGTGAAGCTGCTCTTGAATACATTACTTTCTCAAAAATTTTGGATAAAGCTGTTAGAAGGGAGATTGGACGGTAATTGTTGACATCAGATCCATCCCCCTTTTTATGCAAAGGTATAACAATAGCATATTTCAGTCTATCAGGGAAAATGCCCTGTTCCAGAGAGCTATTACACAGGTGGCTGAGAATCTTACTTATCTGTTGAGAACAAGCTTTTAGTATTTTGCTGGAAATGTCATCAATTCCATGTGAGTTTTTGCTTTTAAGCAAGTTTATTATTTTCCTAATTTCAGAGGGAGAAGTGGGTGAGATTTCAATTGTATCAAATTGCATAGGTATGGCCTCTTCCATTAACAGCCTAGCATCTTCTAATGAACCTATGATTTATCTTAGAAGAGAGGTTAAGGAAAGACAAACCTACATTTATAGCATTTGTAGACATAGAGAAAGTGTTTGACAATGTTGACTGGAATACTCACTTACAGGTTCTGAAGGTGGCATGGGTACAGTAAAAGGAGCGAAAGGCTATTTATAATTTGTACTGAAACCAAATGGCAGTCATAAGAGTCGAGGGGCATGAAAGGGGATCAGTAGTTGGGAAGGGAGTGAGACAGGGTTGTAGCCAATCACCAACGTTAATCAACCTGTATACTGAGCAAGCAGTAAACAAAACAAAAGAAAAAATATTGGGGTAGGAATTAAAATCCAGGGAGAAGAAATAAAAGCCTTGAGGTTTGCCAATGACACAGTTATTCTGTCAGAGACAGCAAAGGTCTTGGAAGAGCAGTTTTAACAGAAGGGACAGTGTCTTGAAGGGAGGGTATAAGATGAACATTTAAAAAAAAAAAAAAAAGGTTAATGGAATGTAGCGGAGTTAAATCAGGTGACCATGAGGGAATTAGATTAGGAAATAAGACACTTAAAGAAGCAGATGAGTTTTGTTATGTGGGCAGCAAAATAACTGATGATGGTCATAGTAAACAGGATATAAAATGTAGGCTGACAATGGCAAGAAAAGCATTTCTGAATAAGGGAAATTTGATAACAATGAATATAGATTTAAGTGTCACAAAGTCTTTTCTGAAAGTATCTGTAAGAAGTGTGGAAGTGAAATGTGGATAAACAGTTTAGACAAGAAGAGAACAGAAGATTTTGAAATGTAGTGCTACAGAAGAACGCTGAAGATTAGACCGGTAGATTGCATAACTAATGAGGAGATACTGAATAGAATTGGGGAGAAGAAGAATTTGTGGCACAACTTGACTAGAAGAAGGGATTGGTTGATGGGACACATTCTGAGGCATCAAGAGATCACCAATTTAGTATTGGAGGGAAGTGTGGAGGGTAAAAATTGTAGAGGGAGCCGAAGAGATGAATATACTAAGCAGATACAGAAGGATGTAGGTTGCAGTAGTTACTCAGAGATAATGTGGCTTGCACAGGATAGAGTAGCAAACCAATATTTGGAAGACAACAATGACAACATGTTTCCTTTTTTTTATTTTTATTTTTTAACTTGACCCTTTGTTATTTTATATTGTTAAGGTAATACTCTACACACACCATAGTTTTCTTAGCGAATTTTATTGTTTATTCAATAAGAAGCTTTGGCAAGATCACAGTAGATACTGACAGAGTTACTTTCTGTGTGTTGTTCTACCAGAACTGTGTTCATGACATCATATATTGGTATATGCGATTGCAGTCTTTCTCGGTGTATTCCATTGATGAATTCTTCTTGGTTTATCAGCCAGATGGTAGCACCGTCTTGTCGTAACATTTCAATGAGTTTCGTAGGCATCATCTTCTGACTTTGCCAGAAGATGATGGGTACGAAACGTTGCAACAAGATGACGCCACCACTCGGCTGATAACCCGAGAAGAATTCATCAGTTATATATTGGTTTCTCCATTGAGAAGCCATTACAGAAACCAAACTGAACTTTTGTTGAAATGTCATTTGAAGAAAGTTGTTCAAAATTTTGTTGTTAAGCTATCATCTCAAATGTTTTTCAGAACTACAGAAAGGAAGAAGATGGGTCTACACTTAGAGATCACTTTCTTGGCTCCAGTTTCATGAACAGTGTGTAAGGTGGATTTAAAGTAGACTGGGGTGGCATTAAGAATTGGGAGCAAGGAGGGAGGCATGCCAGGGTAATCCATGCAGTTGTGTGAACCACTGTGCCAAGGCGGCTTAATGGCTGATGCACCTGCCTAGTAAGCAGGAGACCCAGGCTTGGTTCCAGGTCTTGGTACAAATTTTCATGTGCTGCTACAATCTATATACATAAAATCATATCTGTATGAAGCTAGTGAAGTCTCTGAAATTATGTCATTTCATTCAGAAGAAGAATTTGGTGAGATATTCATATAACTGAAATTGATGTGGGTTACTTTTTCAAAATACTGCTTAGAGTTTTTTCTTGAACTGTTTGTTCCTGTATTTTCTACGACATGTAAGAAATTATTATTAAACATATCTGCTACCTTTGACTGATCATTTATAACCCTTCCATTTAAATCAATAATTACATTATCCTGTTCTGTGGTCTGTTGTCCTGTTTCTCATTTTACTACATTCCATATAGACTTAAACCTGTTGCCAAAGTTACTGATTTCTGATGTGATGTGCATGTTCCTTGATTTTTAATAACTTTTCTTGGTAATTATGCACAGTTTTTGTAGTGTGCAACAACTGCAGGATTTTTTATTGTTCTTGTCAATAGATATTTTTCTCTTTTTCTTTCACAAGATATTTTCATCCTTCTAGTGATCTGTGATTATTTACACAGCTATTTAATGTCCTTTTTTGATTTGCTTACTTGGCCAGCTATTTTCAGATAATGATATTGGTTTGTAAGGGAATAAGTAAAATTTTACATGAGAACTTATTTCATAAGTCCACCTCCATAGCTGACTAGTCAGCGTAGATGGCTGCTACGCAGAGGATCAGGATTCAATTCCTGGCACTACCAATGATTTTTTCCTGGTGGGAGGACTCGTACAGAATGTGGTCAGCATCATTATGCCAATTGAGGATCTACCTGGCTCAGTAGCAGAGGCTCAAAATGGCCAGGAGAGCAGTATGCTGATCACATGCATCTCCATACCTCACCTGCATGACAGTGCAAGGTGGCAGATGACACAGCATCTGGTAGATTTTCCTTGGGCCCTCACTGTCTGGATGAGGAGCTTGTTTTTTATTTGGTTCATAAATTTTTGTCCACGTCATCTCATATAAACTATTCTTAAAAGCACTTGTGCTGGAGTCATTAATTACTATAACTGATTTACACTGAGGAGTATCTGTACTGTAAAGCACTATCTTGAGTATCCTAACTGCACATTATGGTCAGAGAGAGCATTTGTTACTGGGTAAATAGTTACTTTCTGGCTTTGAGCTTCATCAAAGAAAACATTATCAGTTAGGGTTCCAGTGTCTCTATCCACCTGTGTTGGAAAATTAGATTTCCAGAGCAAAGAGTACGACCCAAATCATATTTCCAGATAATTTATTTCTATCAGAATTTTTACACTGAAATCACCATAAACTGTTACCTGCTTGCTGCTGTCTGGTACACAGCATATTAGTAAGTCCATACACCTCATAAACAGTTCAAAATTTCACAGTAAGGATCCGTATACAGTTACAGTTAAAAGTGAACCATTTTTTAATTGAATTCACGAGCACACGCTTCTACATGTGACCACTGAAACATCTACTTGTTTCAATATTTGTGAACTTGTGTTCTGTAACAACTCCTCATTTTCCCATATTAGGTCTTCATGAGTACAATGCTCAAGGATAATGTTTCTGAAAAGAATTAAATTTCTCATCTACTTTGTGTCCTTGATAAAGATGATCTTTCCATTGTCCATTCTGCAGCTCTTTTCAGAATTGTGTAATGGAATTACAAGGTGTGCAACTTTGCTTCCGCTGTTTGCCAATAGGTGCCGACAATGGTAAGTAGCGGTTGAAAGAAACAGCTCAAAGATATCAGGCAGTTAGCTTGGACTTCAGCTAACATGTTGTTGTTGTTGTTGTTGTGGTCTTCAGTCCCGAGACTGGTTTGATGCATCTCTCCATACTACTCTACCCTGTGCAAGCTTCGCTTCTTCATCTCCCAGTACCTACTGCAACCTACATCCTTTTGAACCTGCTTAGTGTATTCATCTCTTGGTCTCCCTCTATGATTTTTACCCTCCATGCTGCCCTCCAATACTAAATTGGTGATCCCTTGATGCCTTAGAACATGTCCTACCAACCAATCCCTTCTTCTAGTCAAATTTTGCCACAAACTTCTCTTCTCCCCAATCCTATTCAATACCTCCTCATTAGTTATGTGATCTACCCATCTAATCTTCAGCATTCTTCTGTAGCACCACATTTCGAAAGCTTCTGTTCTCTTCTTGTCCAAAATATTTATCGTCCATGTTTCACTTCCATACATGGCTACACTCCATACAACTACCTTCCGAAACAACTTCCTGACACTAATCGATACTCGATGTTAAGAAATTTCTCTTCTTCAGAAACACTTTCCTTCCATTGCCAGTCTACATTTTATATCCTCTCTACTTCGACCATCACCAGTTATTTTGCTACCCAAATAGCAAAACTCCTGTATGACTTTGAGTGTCTCATTTCCTAATCTAATTCCCTCAGCACCACCCAATTTAATTTGACTACATTCCATTATCCTCGTTTTGTTTTTGTTGATGTTCATCTTATATCCTCCTTTCAAATCACTATCCATTTCATTCAACTGCTCTTCCAAGTCCTTTGCTGTCTCTGACAGAATTACAATGTCATTGGCGAACCTCAAAGTTTTTATTTCTTCTCCACGGATTTTAATACCTACTCCGAAATTTTTCCTTTGTTTCCTTCACTGCTTACTCAATATACAGATTGAATAACATCAGGGACAGGCTACAACCCTGTCTCACTCCCTTCCCAAGCACTGCTTCCCTTTCATGTCCCTCGACTCTTATAACTGCCATCTGGTTTCTGTACAAATTGTAAATAGCCTTTCGCTCCCTGTATTTGACCCCTGCCACCTTCAGAATTTGAAAGAGAGTATTCCACTCAACATTGTCAAAAGGTTTCTCTAAATCTACAAATGCAAGAAATGTAGGTTTGCCTTTCCTTAATCTAGCTTCTAAGATAAGTCGTAAAGTCAGTATTGCCTCACGTCTTCCAATATTTCTACGGAATCCAAACTGATCTTCCCTGAGGTCGGCTTCTACTAGTTTTTCCATTCATCTGTAAAGAATTCGCATTAGTATTTTGCAGCTGTGGCTTATTAAACTGATAGTTCGGTAATTTTCACATCTGTCAACACGTGCTTTCTTTGGGATTGGAATTATTATATTCTTCTTGAAGTCTGAGGGTATTTCGCCTGTCTCATACATCTTGCTCACCAGATGATAGAGTTTTGTCAGGACTGGCTCTCCCAAGGCTGTCAGTAGTTCTAATGGAATGTTGTCTACTCCCAGGGCCTTGTTTCGACTCAGGTCTTTCAGTGCTCTGTCAAATTCTTCACGCAGTATCATATCTCCCATTTCATCTTCACTTACATCCTCTTCCATTTCCATAATATTGTCCACAAGTACATCGCCCTTGTATAGACCCTCTATATACTCCTTCCACCTTTCTGCTTTCCCTTCTTTGCTTAGAACTGGGTTTCCATCTGAGCTCTTCATATTCATACAAGTGGTTCTCTTTTCTCCAAAGGTCTCAGTTAACATAACGTCATTCAAAAATTAGTCAACTTGTGTTGTTCTTAATTGAAAATGTCAGTTTATGAGCCTAATCCTCATGATTTGTGGGAGGTGTTACTGTTTTGTTTCATAATGAAGAAAACAGTGGCTGAGTCTCATTGAATGCTCTGAAGTATGTATGGTAAGGACGCTATTAGTAAATGAACGTGTCGTGAGTGGTTTCAATGCTTCAAGAACGGTGACTTTAATGTCATAGACTGGCATAGTGGTGGAAGAGAGAAAGATTTTGAAGATGCAGAATTGGAGACATTGCTGAGTGAAAACTCGCGTCAAACTGAAGAAGAATTGGCATGATTTGTGGGAGTGACACAGCAAGCCATTTCCAAACATCTCAAGACTATGGTCATGATTCAGAAAGAAGGAACTTGGTTTCTGTGTGAGCTGAAACCAAGAGACGTTGAACGGTGTTTGTGTGTTTATGAACAATTGCTTCAGAGGCAAAAATTGAAGTGATTTCTGCATCACATTGTGACTGGGGACGAAAAATGGGTTCATTACAACAACCCTAAACGCAAAAAATCATGGTGATATCCCAGCCATGCTTCCACGTTGACAGCCAAACCAAATATTCATGGCTCCAAGATCATGCTCTACATTTGGTGGGACCAGCTCGGCATAGTGTACTATGAGGTGTTAAAACCAAATTAAACAATCACAGGTGCTCATTACTTAATGCAATTAATGTGTTTGACCAGAGTATTAAAAGACAAATGGCCGCAATACGGCGAGAGGCACGGTAAAGTGATTTTGCAGCATGACAACGCTCAACCCCACATTGCAAAAGAGGTCAAAACATACTTGGAAACATTAAAATGGGAAGTACCATCCCACCCACCTTGTTCTCCAGACACTGCTCCTTCTGACTATCACCTCTTTAGATCAATGGCACATGGCTTGGCTGACCAACACTTCCAATCTCATGAAGAAGTCACAAATTGGATCAATTCGTGGATCGCTTCAAAAGGTGAACAATTTTTTTGAAGAGAGGCTCATACACTGCCCAAAAGATGGGAGAAAGTAGTGGCCAGCGATGGAAAATACTTTGATAGATACATGTCTAACCAATTTGTTTCATTAAAGCCTCAAATGTTGGGGAAAAATGGCGGAAGCAAAGTTGTACACCTTGTAGCGTTTATAATATTGTGGAATTTTGCAGTTTCATTCTGAGCTAAACCTGACTGATGGGCGGCCAGATAAACCATTTCTTAGGAGGCTCACACCCCTCTCAGGGAAGATATTTGGATGGAGTCCTCATCAACAGTCACTTGTTTTATATGTGAATGTTGCAATGAAATTAATTCTGTGAGACATTATCTACAAGTTGAGCTCAAGCTGTGAAGAGCAATTTATTGTAGCCCAAATAAATAGATATAAAATCTGCTTATTGTCTAGAAAGATGGCACTATCCTGACAGCCACACATCAGTTTGGTCATTCTGGGAACACATATTGTTCTATTGAGATAGAGTGGATGCCGTCAGATTGCATATGTGTGTAAAACTAATTCTCCTGTCCCAGAACATTCTTTGTAATGTTACAGCATAGAACTGTCATACATATTACAACTTATGGGTTTGGATGAAATTCCAGATATATTACCTCTGAGATCTGTTGCTGAGAACTTGATTTCTTCTATTTAGCTACCATCTCTTAATTTACCAACTACTACCCACCACATTCAAAATAATAATAATAAAGAACCTATTATTGTGTTGAAGGGTAATAGCAATACAGGAGGCAGTCAGTATTCTTTGTTCTCTAGTCAATGATAATTTAAAAGAAAATGAACGTTCTTCAACATGATTCCCAACTATAATTGAGCCTTTACTTTGCTTGGAACTTTATTATATTTTCCATTTCATATCTCCTGCTTTCCCTCTCTGCACCAAACACCTCCTCTCACCTTCCAACATTCTTTCACTGTGTGTGGAGTGTAATATTTGTGTTGTATAACGATTATGATGATGATGATGATGATGTTGAAAGAAGAGAGAGGCTAAAACCCTGTGCTGGCACACAGCCTACTTCTTGCAAATATCACCAAGGTGGCCATCAAGCTTAACGTCCCCACCTGACGGATGGATCACCATCAACAGTGTCACATGCCCTCACTTCGTGAGACAATATGGAGAAGTATGATATTGACACAAAGTTTGGTGATCGGGAGCTTTACACCACTACCTCCTCTTCCCTTGCCAGCCAAATACTGGAAGTGAAAATTTTCTCCACTACTGGAATTCAAGCGAGCTTACCCCCAGGTTGAGCACCACCACAGAAGCATGTCTTAGGACCTCTGCCAAGGAGGTGGATTGGCTGATGTTTAGTGTGCTGCCAATTCAAATCAGATCCCCAACAAATATTTAAATAGTATTTACTGTTTCCAGAATGTTCTAAAAAATCTCTTATGTTTGTAATGTTTGTGTATTTTGGAATATTTGATGTCTGAATAAATAGCAGCATTTTCCATCCAGGAGACAGTTCTGTTCCTTCTGTACATTTGTGTCTGTAGTAAACATGCTTTCAGTTCTAAGTGTTGTACTTCACTGATGACCCTGCTTTCAATTTGGACCTAATTGCGGTTGTGAGGTGACAATATTTTATTTTTCTCAGCACCCACTTGAGTCATAAGAGTGTATATATAATATAAAATAGACTTGATCATGTTGACATTAAAGAAACAGCCATTACTACAAACTCTTTTCATGATTATTCTTAAACATACTGACATTCATCATTTCCAGAAAATTACGTTACAGATTGTTAACTGCTAATACCACTAATTTTCACGCTAGTACAATATATTGTAACATTTATATACAGATGATGATGATAGTGAAACAAATTTATTGATGCAGGAACAGAAATGTAGCAAAACAAGTAATAAAAATATGCCAGTCAAAAGCTAAAAGTCAGAATGATTGCTACTGATAGCCAGTGGAAAGTACCTGTGTTCTTTAATGCCTTGAAAAGTGACAGAAGCCATTTTAAGTGCACTATTCCTCTAGTTGTTTCTCTAGAGAAAGATTTGTTCACAAAAGCAGTCTCATGACATGTCTTAAAATGATATGTGCAAAGTGTCACAAAAAACACAATGTTTTCTGAATTCAATTCATTTTAATGAGTGGAACTGACAGTAATAGACCTTAGATTACAATGAACATAGTTGAAATATTTTGTTAGGAGAAAAACTTTCAACATTGTTGCTAAAATGTAAGTGTGTCACTAACCACCCTCAGTTTCAGCAGAAATGATAAAGACATGCAACCTACATACAGTTCTTTTCTCTGTTTTGTGTTTAGTAAGAGATTATGTATATTGCAGCATCAGTGTAAGAATTGTCAGATTATTAAACAGTGACCTAAGTAGAGTTCATGAATTGACAACACATGGCCAAAATGGTGCTCTTTTGGACTGAAAGTTACCTTTACCAAAATCTCTGAATGAAGTAGTCTCAGAATACTAACTCATGTCAAAAACATTGAACTAACTTTGTTATTAGTAATTAAATTTAAGAAAATACAACATAGTGACATTTTGTTGTCAATTTCATTTGCTTTCACGTATGTAGATAAATATAAGCAACAAAATACCTCAAAAACATGTTTCATAACCCTTTTTGTAGTTTTGTTGATAGCTGAGATTCATTCTCATGGAACTGGTGGATAAATGTTACGTTAGATTGGTTGTGATGAAGAGAGAAAAATTAAGAGCAGAAGCAAGGATAATTAACTTTAAAGTACAGTACACAAATTCACATCTAATATGTTTGTGTCATCTACTATTGTTATATATTCCACTTATTTCATTTACTTGTGTGGTTTGTCTGTACTTGTTATCATTGTATATGGAATCTGCCCCTAACTGTTACTACTCATTGACTGCGTTTGGTTGCTCTCTCTATGTAGTAAGTCTCTCATAGTCTAATGGAGTATTAATTCTCTTATTGCCTATATAATATTACCATACTTCTTCCTTTTTCTTATCTTTGTACTCTGTTCCTTCATTTTGTTTACAGTTCAGTCAACTTGCATGTACTTCTGCATCAGCTTATTGGTTGGAAATCCAATCTTCCTGATTGAATTTTTGAGTTTAATGAGCTGGTGATTTAATTGCCATTATATTCGGAATGCAGGCAGATGAAAATGGCTGCAATGATCAAAAGACTTTTGTAATTACTCTGAACTGTTAACAACTCTTAATATAGTGCCTGCCATCTGTTATTTTTTGTAAAGATTGATTCAAAATCAGTGTTTCACTCGCATTTTGAGAGTTGTTAAGTTTTTTGATTGCTTTCCATATCATGAATGAGTGAATTAAAAATTAAGAGCTTTCTTTCTATGATATGTAGTACATTTTTGGTTCATTTTCATACTACATATTACTTCTGTGCTTTATGCATTTCTATGGAGACATTTATAAGCTTTTGATGAAATGCAGTAAAAAGATATAAACCTTATTTTTATTGTCTCTTATCTTACACTTATTTAAAAAATGGAAAAAAGATGGAAGTGATATTTGTCTTAGATTTTACATATGTTCTCATTCTTGTATAAAAGATATAATTACGCAGTTTCATTGGCTACATATATGATGCAATAAAAGTGATAAATGACTAGTATTTGATAGCTTTAAGCAGTCTACAAGTAGGCATCCACAAGTGTACCATTTGGTTGTTTGTTACATTGGCTAGCTAGATGGTGCTCAGAATATGTGGAATTGTTTCTAGAAGCTCCCATAATCTGTAGTGGAACATATCAGTGTGCTGACATGTGACAATTACCTGTTTAAGAATGCATAATTGTCGAACTGACCAGTGGAGCATTTATCAATAAAGAGATATCCTCTAACAGATGTAGACTACATACAGATGTGTATGTAGGGTATACTTCAAGTAAACATCTTATATCCCAAATTATAAATGAAATTCAACTTGTTCATATACTGCATTACCTCTTATCTGGGATAAAAAGTTTCCTACTTATTCATTAATCTTAATGTTGTGTGTCTAAACAAAGATGTTAGTAATCTACCTTGAAGAAGGAAGGTTATGTGAAGGCACTTGAGTTGTCAATAGATATGTGAGAAGATTCATTAGGGTTTTTCCAACAATGTACCAAAATTTTTGTGAAAGCTGTAAGGGATCAAAGATTAACCAATACAGGGAGCAAAGACAACCACTCATCACGTAATGGAAGTGTAGCACTGTAGCCTAACTTATTATCACAATGCTGGTCAGTATAGATCTATGTGCATTTATATATCTGTGTGCTTTGTAAAAGAACATCGGTTTCTAAGCTGAGCTGTTATGTTCGTGCTTATTTGCTTATCCACTATGCATCACCTCCAATACATGTTGAGTGTCTATCTTTATTCTTCTCACAGCTTTTATTAAATCCATGTTTTTATAGGATCATAGTAGATGTAATTAATAATTATAATAAAAAATGTGTACAGAGAAAGCTGTAATACTTTGTCTTTACATATTTCAGTCGTGATCTTGGCAACGTGTCAGACAGAAGATACAAGAACTACACCCATATCTGAAACAGATGAGGATCATAATACTTCTGAGTTAACTGCACCTCTCACAGTAAGTATAACTCTTATTACAGACTTCAATCTGTATATCTATTCATTTTGAGGAAATGCTAATGTTTATATATAATTATTCATGTACATAATTTTTATTAATTGTTCATTTGGATGCCTTGTGGGTTTCATTAATGTCCTGATTGTTAATATCCATTGCCATAACTTGAAGTATTTTTTGTTGTTATGTAAATCTGTATCTATTTGCTGTGAAGCATTTGTGTACTTGGTTAATGCCTGTCAGGACTGTATCCTGCATTGTTGAGTTGGATACTTTGATCAGAATATTTGTATTATCAACAAACATAAATGTTTTTATTTTCACTCTCTTATTAATTGTACTTGGTGTATCACTAATACAGATGAAGAAAATCGGTGGCACAAGGACTGAACCTTGAGGGACTCAACATTTGTGTTTCCCCAGTCTGAGTTTGTTGTTCATGTGCCCTCATTAAGACAATGCTTTGTTTCCTGTTATGTAAATAAGATTCTAACCAAGACAAAGTTTCATCTTTTATGCCATAGTGTGGAAACTCTTTTAGCAATGTGTTATTATCTATGCAGTCAAATGCCTTGGCAGGGTTACAAAAGATCCCTGTAGGATGCATTCTGAAATTCTGATACCCAGAATTTCATCTGTTAAGCTAAATGTAGCTCTCTTTGTGGAGAATCCCCTATGAATGTTAAAATCCTAATGGTAAACTACCGAAGTATACACAACAAAGTGCCAGAGTTTGAAGCGCTCATGAAAAGCAGTGAAGCTTACATAATACAAGGTACAGACATCTGGTTGAGACCTAAAATTGATGTCAGTGAGATTTTTGTGGGAAATTTAAGTGTATATGGAAAGGATAGGTGAATGGGAAATGGATGTGGTGTATTTGTCACAGGAGACAAGAAGCTCAAATCACTGAGGTAAAAATTGAAGCTGTATGTGAGATTGTTCAGGCAATCCATCTATCACCCACCATACACATCTCCTTATGCAACTGAAAACATTATAGAAAACCTTATTTGACCTACCCATAAGTGCCCCAGTCATACTGTAATTACTGGGGAGACTTAAATCATACAACATACAACAATTAATTGGGAAAATTACAGTTTTTTTTAGTGGTGGGCATGATAAGGCATCCAGTGAAACTTTAGTACATTCTCTGAAAACTACCTAGACCAGATAGTTAGGAACCTCACTCATGAGGGAAATATATTGGATCTAATGGCAACAAATACACCTGATATCTCTGAGGATGTCCACATTGAAATCGGTATCAGTGACCATGATGCAGTTGTGGCAACAATGATTGCCAAAGTACAAAGGACATTCAAAACAAACAGAAACATATACATATGTTTAATAAACTAGATAAAAAAATCAGTAGTATTATATCTTAATGAGGAACCTGAAACTTTCAGCACAGTTCATTAGCATGTAGAGGAACTCTGGCTCAAATTAAAAGAATAATTGACCATGCACTGGACAGATATGTATCCAGTAGAACAGTTCATAATGGGAGGGAACCTTCTCAGTATACAGTCTTTGTAAACAAACTTCCAAGGAAACAGAAATTACTGCATAACAGGTGTAAAACAAATCATAGGGTTATAGATAGAGGGATTCCGAATGAAAGGCATTTGGCTGTCAAGAGAGCAATGCGTGATGATTTCAATGACTGCTCTAGCAGTATATTGTCAAATAATCTTTCACAGAACCCAAAGAAATTCTGGTCATATGTAAAGTCTCTTAGTGGCACCAAAGTTAGTATCTAGCTCCAAATGAACAAGACAGGAAATGTTATTGAGGACAGCAAAGCAAAAGCTGTAAATTGCCACAATTTAATCCTCAAACCACTGAAAAGATAAGTGAAATCAGTATCAGTGACAGTTGTTTTGAGAAACAGGTGAAATCATTGAAATTGAACAAAGCTTCACTGCGCGATGGAATCCTTGTCAGATTCTATAATGGATTTGGGGCTGAACTAGCCCATATTCTATCCATAATCTGTCATAAATCCCTTGTACAAAATATCGCGCCCGCTATTGGAGAAAAACACAGATCACACCCATCTACAAGAAGGGTATTAGAAGTGATCCACAAAACTACTGTCCAATATCCTTGAAATCTGAGTTTTTACAGAATCTTAGGATGTATTCTTAGCTCAAACATAATGAGATATCTTGAACAGAATGACCTCCACAGTGCCAAAAATATCAGTCATGTGAAACCCAGCTTGCACTTTTCTCACATGACATACTGAAAGCTTTACCAGTTGGATCTGATTCAAGAGATTGAGAAGGTCCAAAGAAGATTCATGACTGGTACATTTAGACATTGTGAGAGCATTACAAATCCCATAGAAAGTATGAAGTGGGATACATTTGCAGATAGGGGACGCACTAAACAGGGAGGGGGGCTGCTCACTAAATTCCGAAATCCGATCTTTGCCGAGGATGTAGAGCATATATTATTACCAGCAACTTTCAAATCCCGTAGCGATCACCATTCAAAGATAAGGGAAATTAGAGCTCATACTGAGGCATTCAGAGAGTCATTTTTTCCTCGTATGATCCACATGGGAGGAAATATGACTTTGGCGCGAATTGTGCCCTCCGCCACACACCGCTTGGTGGCTATTGGAGTATATATGTAGATGTAGATGAAAGCAACCAGGAAGACGCTGTATTTCTTGATTTCCAAAAAGCATTTGACTCAGCACTGCTCCTACGTTTATTGTCAAAAGTATGGTCCTATGGGGTAGCCAGTGAAATTTGTAACTGTATTGAGGACTTTTTGGTAGCGAGGATGCAGCATGTTATCTTGAATGGAGAGTCACTGTCAGATGTAAAAGTAACTTCGAATATGTCCCAGAGAGGTGTGTTAGGACCCTTGCTGTTCATATCGTATATTAATGGCCTTGCAGACAATATTAACAATAAAATCAGGCTTTTGCAGATGATACAGTTATCCATGATGAAACAATGTCTGAAAGAAGCTATATAAATATTCAGTCAGATCTTGATAAGATATCAATGTGGTGCAGGGATTGGCAACTTGCTCTAAGTTTTCAGAAATGTAAAATTTTTCACTTCACAAAACAAAAAGACGTAGTATCCTTTGAGTATAGTATCAATGAGTCACTGTTGGAATTGGCCAACTCATACAAAGACCTGGGTGTAATACTCTGTATGGATATGAAATGGAATGATCATATAGGTTCAGTCACGGGTAAAGGATGAGGTAAACTTTGGTTAACTGGTAGAATAGGGGACATAGATGAAAGCCAAACTGTATGGATGTCAGTAATATTAAAAAAAAAAAAAAAAAAAAAAAAAAAAAAAAAAAAAAAAAAAAAAGAGAGAGAGAGAGAGAGAGAGAGAGAGAGCTATGAATCCTATCACACACAGTTCTCTCAGATATCTTTGAGACCACAGATAGCAGGAAGATAGTCTGATAATTGAATATTACATTCCTCTGTCTATTCTTAAGAGTAGGCATCACTACAGCATGTTTTAATCTATTCAGAAATACCCTAGTTTTCATTGACGGCCTACAAAAATAGCATAATATGTGATCTAGTCTGCACATGGTTTTATAATCCCACTTGATACACCATCATATCCAAAGGATTGTGTACTTTCATATTATTTTATGATTTTACAATTTCTATAGAAGTTGTGCTCTTGAAATGAAGTGCTACATTTGGTGTCATTTACCTGTGGTGAAATAGCTCTGTGGTTCCCATGGGAGGAGACTGGTTGTGATGTTTTCTTATTTTTTCAGCTGCAGTGAGAAAAATTTATTGAATCCTGAGGTTACAAATTTTTGATTATTCTGTTCTATACCACTACCAGAGGAGTGTGGCATTTCTGCTTGTTCTAATTTTAAGTTCCTATATGTCTCTTTATAACACCTCATATAGTTTTTACAACATTGTTTGATTCAATAATATTTTGTGCACATAACGCAGGCATTTCATTCACATGCCTGGTTACATGTGTTAGGATTTTACAATATTCCTGTTAACATAATTTCCTGCTGGGTTTGTACTAATCTTCTGTCCTATATACTTGTACAGATCCCTCTCTGTGGCATATGTTATTTTAATGCTAGTTGTTAACCACTCTTTCCTTTCGCTACTGGTTGTTTTGATTTTAATATGTATTTGGGAGAAGCAGGGTTCCAAATGTTTGAAAAATAAGTTCGTGAATAAATTGAATTTCTCATTTACTCTGTTTGCCTGGTATACTTCCTCTTATTTTCTCCAGTGTAATCTATTCACAACCAAACTAGTATATTCAGTATCTATTGTTCTAACATGTTTAACTTGGGTGAGACCATTTGCTGTTTTTCTGCTGACAAGTTTTAAGGTTGTCCTTTGGCAGTCATAATCAGACAGGCACTTTATTACAGCATGTGTCTTTATGTCACTGTAATCTTTGGGGTCTAGGAAAGATTACCTTGCTAAGTGCATGTACTCTTGACTTAATAGTGAATAGTGTGAAAGTGGACAATAATGATTCCAGTTGTTTATGATTGATATTGTTTTAAAAAGTACTAACATTAAAATCATCACATACTATAAACTTACTCTTACACCTATTTAGTTTTTTGAGAACTGATTCTAGATGGGAAAGAAACTTATGACTGTTTCCCACATGTGCCTTATAAATTATTACTGTTGTGAAAACTGGGTTTCCAGTTCTAATTTGCAGCACAGTATTCAAAATGCTATTCAATGCAATGACAAGGGAATGATCCAGTCCAATACAACACGTACCCTGAAATTTTTCAGCTTGAAGAATACACACACACACACACACACACACACACACACACACAAAAAGAAATTGCACTGTCAGATTTTTGGCTGCTAAGAAGCAGTGCAAGCATTTTTAAAAGAATGTTAAGGTCACTCATTTTTGCCACACAAAGAGCCACTTATAACAGCAGTTTCTACACCTCTTGGTGTGTAGCACACAAATCAGTGAATAAATAACAATTCCTGTAGCATAGTTCTTGCGGTAGTTATTCAATAATGTATATTTTACTGACAATGAAACAGTCCCTTGTTTATTCCCTGTAGTCATCACAAAAAGGCTAAGTGTCTATTGGACGATGAAAACAAACATGCCCTTACACCAGGCACACCTGAAGAAAGAAGGCGCTCCATAGTAATTATTAGTTTTATTTAGACAGAACAGGGATGGAGAAGAAGCTGTCATAGCCATTGTTTTGCGTACCAGGCATACTTGATCAAATTCGTAACATGTGCAAGCTTCCAAATTTTATTAAATCTTTTCATCCTCCTCCTAAGTACAGAGGTGTTGTTACGTCCAACCCAGTAGTTCACCAAAAGTAAGAAGATGCTTCAATTGTAACATTGAAACTTATATTGTTCCATTTTTCCAAATTTTGCTATTTTACTCTTGCAGGTAGAAATTGCACACAATAGGACAAAAAGAAAGTTTGCAAAACTGACATTCATTGCTGTGATCTACTTTTCCTTTACCACCATTCAGAACACATTTGATATTGTCTAACACTTTAAGTAACTAAACTCTGTCTGAACAGGCCATGAAGGCCCAATGGTACTGACCGGCTGCCGCGTCATCCTCACCCCACAGGCGTCACTGGATGTGGATATGGAGGGGCATGTAATCAGCACGCTGCTCTCCTGGCTGTATGTTAGTTTTCGAGACCAGAGCCGCTACTTCTCAATCATTTAGCTCCTCAGTTTTCCTCACAAGGGCTGAGTGCACCCCGCTTGCCAGCAGTGCTCGGCAGACCAGATGGTCACCCATCCAAGTGCTAGCCCAACCTGACAGCACTTAACTTCGGTGATCTGATGGGAACTGGTGTTATCATTGCGGCAAGGCCATTGACGCAACACTTTAAGTATTTTACTGAAAAAACAGGAAGGTGCCCCACATCTTTATCCTGAAATTCTCCCTCTGAATGATATTCTTGTTTGCCAGTATAATTGTTATCACTAGCTACTGCAAAACTGTCATCTTTTTGATTTATTTCTTGATCTATATTGCTGACATGTCCCTCTGTTCACTGACTACTAAGTTCATCAAACTTAGGTTTGTTATAATTGACATATTCCTGCGAACACATTTTGTGCTAGTTTAAGACAACAGGTACATAGACCATGAGGTACAGTCTAGGAGATCCCAACACGTGTTAACAATGCTTGTCAATTATGAACAAAGAAGACTATAATGCAACTGACTATAGAACATTATAGACTTGACAATTTAAGGAGGGTAGGTGAAGTGCGGAAGCACTCCATCAGAAATTACCTTGGAGAGTGAGTTTGGAACTTCTTGGGCAGTCTGAGAGACCACACCTCATGCATTAAGGATTAAAAGGCAATAATTTATAGAGGGTAATATTCATATAATTAACACACTTTGAAAAATTAAGTATTTTAAAATTTTTAATTTATAAAATTTATTAAAATTAATTTCCAGTGCTAGGTTAAAACCACAGAATACTCTGACATTTTATGAAATTTCCTTGATTTTTCCAGGCAAAATATAATCCCATGAGAATTTCAGGTTTCCCAGAAGAATCACTACCCTGTTTTTAATAATGAAATACCTAGTTCTAAATGATTCATTCATATTTCAATAATGATCTCGGTGTACATTACACACTCTACAGTGTTTACAATGCACAGATTGTCTGCTGATCTGAGGACCATGACAATGACGTTTGGTTTCCATTTTTTCTACTGCAGCTTCCCATTTCCTTGCCTAAAAAATTGAGCCAGCATTCCTCAATAATGGATGAGCTGTTGAGCTCAGAAAGATAATAAGATGTCAATATTATTCACTGCAGAGTGTTGGTGTAAGGTTTTTCAGAAAATAAAAAAGAAGTGGGCATTTTAATGCAGAAGTATCTTGTGAAGTAATGTATAGGTTTTATTATTATTCATTCCTTACCATGAGGTATCTAAGTAATGCTTCACTATATAGAATGTGTTATTAAACCCGCACTTTTTAACTGACTTTTTAGATAAGTTTGTTTAAGTAAACTCTTTAATTTCCTTGAGAAATTTTATGTGCTATTTTATTGTTGGTAGAGCTGTCATTTTGGAGTTTTATATTTATTCTTTCTTGGTAAGTTTAACTTCAGTCAACATCTTGTTCCATGGTCACAGCCATAGCTTTTTATTCAGTAATTATAAAGGTTATTTTTTATATGCATAATAAAATGTTACCAGGTTGAAATTGGCACACTTCAGTACTTAACTTGCTGGCTGTTCATGAATGGTGGTGGTGTAAATCTATAAATTTCAAAGCTCTTGCATTGTAAATATTGCTTTTGGTTCTTTTCCTTGTATTCTTGTGCAATTTTTGATGCACCAACTATGAAATAATTTACTCAAACTGCAGGATGCACCTTTAAAATAATTATTGCAAATTTTTAGCAACATAATATATTGTCTTTAAACTACAAACTCTGATACAGCACTGAAGCATACATGGCTACCACCCTGCTTCTTTTATAATTTTTTATAATAATCAGAGCTGAAGGCATACATTATGTTACTAGATTTTGCACATATTACAATTAATGTTGTACAATTCTGAATTGCTGATTAGTTATTGACAGTTTGCTTTTGTATGAACCTTTGTATCTTATAATAGATTAATGGAATTACACTGGGCAACTTATATAAATATATTACTTTTCTGAACAATGATTTACATAAATATGTTAATTATTTCAATTTTTGTAAATGTGGATATTCCTAACATGTTTTGGTGTAATCTTGTCACATTTTATTTGATACAAGTATTACTTTTTGCACCAGTGTTCAAAATATATCAGTAACTGTGTTTCTTTATGTTACCTGGCTATGATAAAGACCTTTTCAGTATAGTATCATGTAAATTTCTTTAAATAAGAGAGTAGGTTGACAAATTACATCTAAAACTGTCTGGTTTACATGAATAATGCAAGTACAAAACACTGACAGTGGTTGTTATACACGGATTTAGCAATGTATGGAGTTATCTCAGTTTTTGGTTGACCTGGTATCAGTCTGTTCTTAAGATATTGTCCTTTTCTGCTACATTTCAATAACTGATTATTGTTCATACCATTTTCTGTAGTTTAAAAACTGTCCACATTTCTGGCAAGTGCTTGTCTTCACTGAATGCTCTGATGTTATGTCTCAATTTAAACTGTGTTCCTGTTCTCATATAAATACAGTGTCCCCCACGCTTTGAAGAAGTACTACACTAAGAGACTGTCTCTTCATACTACATGTTGGATTTCTGTCTTTATATACCAGTGCTCAGTGACATAAAGTAAGGTCCAGTTCAAAGACTGGAGCTCAGCTTCAGAGGGCTGTGTTTTATTTTAAACAATTTTAAGTCCAGGACCGCAAGTTTTGACGAAGAATTTTTAAATCTGTGAAATGTTACTTGTCCCAGTTACTTATTTTTGTTGGTAACAACTAGTAAGCATACCTTTTGACACATCAGACTCTATCTCATGATTGCTTACTGCAGACGGGTATTTGGCTAATGTTTGGTCAAACTTCCACATCTTATACTTTAATGAATCAGCTATACCTTAGCAGTGGATATTAGATTGTTACTCGTATAAACTATCTTCATTTCTGTAATGTGGAATCGCAAGTGCTTTTTGGTAGATGGTCATGTTGTAATGAAACTTGTTGAGTTTTACAGTGATGTTCACTGTCCTCGATGCACTGTCAGTAGATCTTCTGTACAGCAAGAA
The DNA here is from genome assembly GCF_023898315.1 of Schistocerca nitens. Lineage (NCBI taxonomy): Eukaryota > Metazoa > Arthropoda > Insecta > Orthoptera > Acrididae > Schistocerca > Schistocerca nitens. The sequence continues at coordinate 476,198,754 of NC_064614.1, read as the reverse complement.
CAAAAATTAATAGTCATTTGTTGTGATCAGTCAAGCATGCAAAAGTACTATATGATAATGGCCTTCTAATACAAATTATGACATTACTTAGTTCTTAAAAAACCTCTCCATCATCCATGGCATATGATTTTGCTCATGAGTTTTTATCTAATTAGTTTAAATAATTTATGATAATTGCTGTTTCTTATAGGTCCCTTCTTTCCACTCTGAAGACCAAAAAAACAAAGAATCAACATCAACAACACCCAAAGAAACCATTGGTAAGCAGATAACTGAAAGTTATTAATATTTATTTTGGTACTGGGTACTCCTAACTTTAAAATGTAATAAATTTATGCTTTCAAAACCCTGAACATTAATAACTGTTGCTAGATGCTTTTTGTTTTGCTGCAATTGCAAAATCTAAGTTGCACTTTATGGGTGCTTATGAATACACTACACACAACCACATGCGCACACACACAAATAAACTTACCATCATTAACATTATGGCATGGGTCTTTAGGTAAAGCTGCTGAAACAGTGACTTTTCCCCATTTTTTGTTACTTATTATTAGTTATCAAGTCAAGTCATGATAAAAAGCCAAATACAAATACACAAAGACTGTTTGACAGACTAACAAACTCTAACAAACCTTCTTCTCACAATCACTACAACAAAAACTGCAAGAAAAACTGTATATAAAAGTGGGTCACAGCATTTTCCATAAATACATGAGGGTATGGTTAAGTAGATCAGTCACATAAGGTATGTATCCTTTATACATGCAGAATTAACTTTTATTCATCAATGAAAGCATACAATAACTTTCAGAAAAGAATATATTGAAAAGCACTGAACTTTCAGGATTACAGGTAAGAGCAAAAGTGAGTGTCAGAGAGTTCATACAAACCTATCAATAAATCGATACTCTCATGACAAACAAACACAACAAATGACCATTCCTTGTGTGGATTGGATGCCATGATGGTGGCAAAAATGTCAGATATGGTTCAGGCATATCTGAAGACTGTGAAGTAGGGTTGGTCAGTGACAGGAAAATCTAATCTGGTGACTCTGGATTGGTTGTTGTGTGAGGTGTTGGCATGGCATCTGGAGCAATTGAAAGTGAAAGTGAAATTTCATGTGTAAGTTAATGGTGCTGGCAATGCTTTCTGTCTGATGCACAATATGTTGTGCCTAACTCAAACTGTAATTGCCATTTGGATAACTGCACCATGAGGTACAATGTACAGCATGTTGGACACAGTCTGTGGTAGAACCATACCCCATGAGCATTGTTCCCTTGTAACAGTACTCATGGCAGTGACACTGGGTTCGATAGAGCTTGACTGTCAGTGGCCCATCATTGCTGCCACATACCTGTGTTCATAGCATTTACACTGTGGTTCATAAGCTTTGGAACTTCTCAGAAACATTAGTTGGCATTCTGGTGTGATGACTTAACAGTCTGAAATAGTCACTTCAGAGTGGCTCGGCAGGTATCAGTCAGGTTTGAATACCATGTCCAACACTGCTAACACGGCAACTGATATGAGCATCTCGAGCATTATGTAGACCCTAAAGGCAACCTGATTTATCATCATATACTGCCAACACTGTTTGTACTTGGACCAGTAATTGTTGCTGCCAGATGTGCAGCTACAAAGTATTGAACATTGTGGAGCTGTCTTCTAAAGTACACAGATATCGTTGGAATCCTGATGGCATTTTGTCACCAAATTTTTCTTGGTATCACCAGTCTGATCCAGAGGTTGGTGGATCTCGTACAGCAAGAAATTAATGGATTTTTTTTAATTTTTTGCAAGCTCAGTCTGGCAGCAGGTGCAGAATAATATCTAAAACTAATGCTATGGTTTGGCAATTCAATTTGCTAATGACCAGAGTAAATTGTTGTTGGTTGTTGACAAAATATGTTTTCTATTACTGTGAACCAAGCTTTTGGTTGGCTGGGCATTAATGGTGGAGTCCATAACTGCAGGCATGCCATGGCTGAACTGCTGGATCCAGCACACAGACAGTTCATTGCTCCAAATTGTGGTCATGGTCACCAGTACCATTACAGTCTCTGAGTCTGATGCAACCACAGAGTCAATTTTGATGGGAAAATCCACTGTACCAAGGTGTAAAATTGGCCATGTTGCCTGCATTCACATCACTGTCATAGAGTTCGTTGTTTCATGTGGTCACAATGTGGAAGAATTTACCTGGGCTGACACTGTTTTGAAAATTGGTTTGATGTCACATTTCACTTCACCTGGAATGTTTATTGATTTACTGCACTGTCATATGGAGCCAGCCTTGTTGCATTTACATGAGTCATTGCAGAATTAATGCCATTTTCTTCACACTGCATAAGGTTCACATTCTGAGTCAACAGGAGAGTAATTCATGACAGTCCTTTTTAACTGTATTGTCCTTGTATTCTTGAAGTCTCATACCTAGATGTTTCACAGAAATAAGCTGAAGACTGACTTTCAGGATACTGGAAATTATGTACTATACAGATGTTATGGCTAAGGGGCTTTTTCGACTTTTATTGGAACTACAGCTATTGTGATGGTCAGTTTCAGTTTCACATTACATGGTTTATACAATAAAGGACCCTCTGTACCTTCATTAGATGCATTTGTGGCACTGATTACATTGCAACAACTCTTCCTAGTTTTCACAAGACATAATATTCAAGTCCATAATAATAGCAAAGTAATTCAGTGAAGAACAAAAACACAGTGGCAATGCAGCACAACAAAATAATGCACTCGCTTTGGTCTTTTGTAAAGCCACCAAGATTGATTACAATATCCTGTGAGTAGTATTTCTGGAACATCAACACTTAATTATTGCTTATGTGCTAACCCGTCACAAACTTTTATTTGAACTCATTACATAATGTAAAGTGTAAGCTTACCAGACACCATCTTTTAGGAGTGACTGAGACAAAGATGTTACACTTTTTCTATATGAACTAAAACTTTTATCTGAACTACGCACTCGCTGCAGTTGTCTGTGGGGATTTCAACATAAATTTTATGAATGTAAGAAGCCTAAAAAATCAATTCCTAAAGCTGTTACGTAGTTTCAATCTGTTTTCACGCATACACAAATGCACAAGAGTAACATATAATACAAACAGTCTTATAGAAAATAAATTTTCAAATGTACGATCCACAGAAGTAGAAGTAACAAATACTCATTTGGGATTATCAGACCATAATGCTCTTGTTCTTGAAATTCCTTCAATACCACTGCAAGGAAAAAAAGTGTACTTCACATATAAAAGAAAATTTTCCATTGGAAACTGTGTAGATTTTACAAACATCCTAACTAGTGAGTTCTGGACATAAGTGCTGTCCCTAACAAGTACAAATGATGCATATAACACTTTTTCTTCAATTTTAATGGGATATTTCGAAATGTGCTTTCCAAAGAAGCTGTCTAGAATACATCACATCACAATACAAAGTAGAATACATCACATCACAATACAAAGCAAAGTTCTTTGATCACAGTTGACTTCAAAACTTCTTGTGGAACTCTAAAGAACTAAGTTCAAAATCAAAGATATCTACAGGTCCACAGCTCACAGAATATGTTAACAATTACAAGAGGGTACATCAAAAAGTAATTGCCAAAGCAAAATTTATGAGTAATGACAACTTAATAAGACAGTCTGATAACATATCAAAAGCCATATGTGGTATTGTGAAGACTGAAACAGGAAAGAGATGTGAAGACCAGGATATCATTCTCAAAAACACACAAAATAGAAATATTAAAAAACAGGATTTGCCAAATTACATCAACAATTATTTCATAAATGCGGCCACTTCATTAATCTCAAAATGTACGAACCATGAAAATCCCGAATTACCAGAAGCTGCTTGTAGCATGAGGATAGATCCAACAGATGAACATGATGTGTTCAAAGTAATAAAAAAACTTGAAGCCTAAGATGTCAGCAGCAGTAGATGAGGTGCCTGTTTATATCATAACAATGACAACTGCACAAATTGCAAGGCCCTTGGGATACATAGCCAACTTATCATTTTGTGAAGGAGTGTTTCCGGAAAGGATGAAAATGTCAAAAGTGAACCCATTATTCAAAAACAGTGACAAGCATAAGGTAGAAAACTATTGGCCAATATCCCTTCTTCCAGCACTTTTTAAAATAATAGAAAAATTTATAAAGCACATAATCAACAAATATCTAAATGATCGTAAGCTACTAAATAGAAATCAGCATGGCTTCCAAGCAGGTAAAAATACAGAAGCAACACTAATGTGCTACACTGAACAAATAATCAAAAATCTAGAAAAAGACAACAGCATAGTAGGAATATATTTAGATCTCTCCAAAGCATTTGACACTGTCAATCATGGCTTTCTTTTAGAAAAACTGGAAGCATTAGGTATTCATGGAACAGGAAAAAAGTGGTTTGAATCATACCTGCAAAACAAAACACAGATTGTAGGACTTATGTCAGGTTACTCAATCCACAAAATAAATTTAGTATCAGATGCAAAAAAAGGTAGAAATAGGAGTGCTGCAAGGTAGTACTCTAGGTCCCTTATTGTTCCTTGTCTACAGAAATGACTTTCACACCTCAGATGGAACAGCAAAGGCCATACTATTTGCAGATGACACTAGTGTGAAAATAGGTGCACCAAAGCAAATGCTGCAAACAACTACTTATCAAGTAATAAAGTATGTCCACACTTGGTTCATTGCAAACCGGTTGACATTAAATGCAAATAAAACAAATTACATGCAGTTTGGTAAAATATGTCAAAATGTAAATCTTGATCTGTTGTTGGGTGACAAGGCCATAGACAGAGTGGCATCAAGAAAATTTCTGGAGATTCATGTAGATGAAGATCTTAATTTTAATGACCATGTAATGAAACTTGTGCAGAAACTTAACTCATCCTGTTTTGCTCTTAGAATTATTGTAAATGTCTGTACTGCAGAGGATGCCAGGATAGCATATTTTCGCTATTTTCAGTTTCTTGCTACATACGGAATAATATTTTGGGGTTCCACCACTTGCCATCTAAAACAAATCTTTCTGTTACAGAAGAGGGCTATCTGAATAATAACACACAGTCATCCACAGACACAATGCAAACCCTTATCCAACAAGCTAAAAATTGTAACAATACCTTCCTTATAGATATGCAAATGTGTTTCATATGTTAGGGCCCACCTTGCAGATTTTCAGACAAATGCTGACTTGCATAAGTACAATATTCAAAATAGCACAGCACTCCATACTCAGTGAACAAAAAGAACACTCGCACAAAGGCATATGAGCCCTATTGGTACAAAACACTACAACATACTGCCAGCCAGCATCAGAAAGTTAGAAGATGCAGATAGATTTAAAGTAGAATTTAAAGAATTTGTACTTGGACAATGTTTTTACTCAGTAAATGACTATTTAGGCCAATAAATAAGTCTGATAATGTTTATATTAAGGCAAAACTGAAAACACTGTCTTTCATCTCCTAAAGTTTCTGTTAATTTTTCATATCTGATGGACAGCTGCTCAATGTAGTAAAATCTTTACTGAATTATTGTAGTGAATATAAGGGCTTCCTGTTTAGGGAAGACGAAAATAAAGCCATATGGCAAACCTACTATGCAGTTACAATACTGTTGTTGTTGTGGTCTTCAGTCCTGAGACTGGTTTGATGCAGCTCTCCATGCTACTCTATTCTGTGCAAGCTTCTTCATCTCCCAGTACTTACTGCAACCTACATCCTTCTGAATCTGCTTAGTGTATGTATCTCTTGGTCTCCCTCTACGATTTTTACCCTCCACACTGCCCTCCAATGCTAAATTTGTGATCCCCTGATGCCTCAGAACATGTCCTACCAACCGATCCCTTCTTCTAGTCAAGTTGTGCCACACACTCCTCTTCTCCCCAATTTTATTCAATACCTCCTCATTAGTTATGTGATCTATCCATCTAATCTTCAGAAATCTTCACCAATACTGTTAATATACATTTTTTGTATAATTTTGTATGTATTATTCTTTGTACTACTTAATGTAAAATTTTTAGGCTCCTTCTGCACAAATCGTTTCCCATAAATTTACATGTACTTTTGGACAACACAAATACAATATTTATTGTCTACAGAGGGATAAATAAATAAATAAATACTAACATAGAGCGGTTAGCATCATGCTAGCTAGGCACAGACTGGCAATTTTGGGATGGGGTGTGTAATTTAAAAATTGATGTACAGATATTTGTTAATCTCAGAAATTATGTGATGTTTTGAAGGTTAGATTTCCCTGTTCCAAATGAAATATGAATCCTAATACTTGTTTGGTTAATGGAATATGCTGAAGGTTAGTAAATTAGAAAAGGTTATAGAACTATATTATGCTTCTGCATGGGGAATAACCTACTTATGAGTATGGCATCCTCCTTGAAGATTATTTTACATTATAATAAATTATACAAAATTTTAACTAGTGATTTAATCAAGTACTAAGGGATGTCATCTTATTCTGAAAAAATAATAGCAAGAAAAATACAGTGTCAAAGTTCAGACCCTAAGAAGCACAGCAGAAAATGGACAGTTGAAATAATATGTTATGGAACTTTCAGCATCAGTTATCTCATAAATTAATTAGTTTCACATAATTCAAAGTGTGTTATTAAAGAGCTGTATTGACATCCTTTTTAATGGTATGCAACATTTTACCCAAATATGTTGATCACTACACAATATTTTGCTAACAATGAACTGTAGCATTAACTTCAATTACAGGTGTATTTTAATTAATACTGTCCTAATGAAAACTATGTGCACTAATGAAATTGAAATCAGGACGATTTAAATAATGATTTGGATAATAAATTTAAGAGTTGACAAGCTCAGTTAACCATTGAAGAGATTTAAGTTAGTGTCTCATACTACTTAGATACCTACACTGAAAACAGAATAAAATTTAGAGAAAAAATAGTTGTTGATGGAAGTAAAAGGCATAACAAATGGAGAGTTTCCAACTTGCCTTGCCTCTATGTTCCAAAACCTGTATGTCATTGCAGAGTTTCTCAATCTTGTCAACAATGATGTGGAATAGCATGATGTCATTACCCATCATCCAGCCACATAAATTATTCCCCTTAAAATACACAATTATCTTATAATCATGAATACAAGTACACAAAAACATTCAGTAAAGAACATAGCGAAAAGCTTTCAAACTCCAAGTTTATGGCAAAGATCAAAAATGTGTTAGAGAGGTTACATATATGCATTGATAATCTCACAACACACAGACATAAAATACATCACTGTCACAATCAGTTATAATTGCTGTAACTTCTGCAAATTACAAATACATATTTTATTTCACAAAGAAAAGTTTATTTCTTTTTTCGTAAAATATCTTAGAATACTGTGACAAATTAGTATTTACATTGCTGAAAATGGTGTATGATGGATTTATTTCAATAGTGGATTTACACACAGTTTACTTGACTAATATCGAACTTTGGCACTCACCCACACAGATTTGGTACTTAATATCTACTATGTAAAATCTGTTTTTGGTAAACAAAAGTATACAATACCACAGTGTTAACTTCATTTGTAAAATTAAGTGTTTTAATTTCAAATAAAAGAAATAACCTCTCAATTTATGCCAACATATTAACCATCTACCCAGCTGTATATTAAAGTGTCAAACCCTGTATGAGTCAAGCCATAAGGATATGGAATACGCAGGTATCACATACTTCAGTACATTGCTGGATGAGATACTATACTAAACCCATGTCAAGGCATTTACATTTCATACTGAAGTATGACATATTCCTCATAATTAAGCATATCATAATAAGTGTATTTAATTGAATTAGCAGTTTGATAAAAAAAATCCACAGTCTGAAAACTTACTAGTAATAAATAAGAATGAGATGCAAATTGCAAATATTAGCTAGAATTCTGGGTTTAAAGAGACAGTTTATGAATATGTTAGGTTTTGTACCTTTTTGTTGATCTCCAATCATCTTTTACACATCTGCAACATTAATTTGTTTATACATTTACTATTTACTGTTTTTTCTGTTACGAAAAATGCATCACAGAACCAAACGAGTGTCTCCCTATGTGTAAAGACTGATATTCACCATAAAACATGAGTCATACAACATGTGGTTCAATAAAGACTTGACTTCATAGTTTTCATTTCGTTCTTTCATCATATTCTGAAATCCCACCAATCAGTGCAATAGTCAATGACATGGAACAAGCCAATGTATACACTAACTACAGAAATGAAACTCATAGAAATGTAATCTGTTGCTTGATAAAACCATAACTGATCATTATTCCGAAGAAGCAATGATTGATAGCTTCTAGAAATTTTTTGGAAAAGTCATGGTTTGTGCACAGCTGTGCTCTCACTGTATTAAACAGCAAATTTTAGTCTAAAATGGACCACCTCAGGTATAATGTGACATCATTAATTTGATGCATGAAAAATAACAACTGTTGACAAGCATTACACCACAAAATATGTTAAATCCAAGAATAATATTGGAATTCATACAGCACACTGTAGGTAGTGTGGTGAAACACATGGCTAGAGTAATTCTTGCAGTATTTATGTATTCAGTATATTAGCAGGGCAGCCCAAATTTTGTGTAGCTTTCGATTATTTACTGAATAAAGTTACCTGTGACAACTGCAAAATGAAGTGCAAGAGCTGCTGGAAATTTGTTTGTAGACCCAGTTTCCTCCAATGATTTGGATGTAGAAGTTGTATTCAATAATTTATCTGATCATGATGAACAAGTGTAAACAATATAATGTGCCAAATAATGGGTTTAGAAAGTATTGCATTATGTAATTACAAACAGTTAGTCAATCACAGTGTTTAAAGAAAAATTATGGGGAGATATTTTTGAAGCAGACAGTGCTGTTGGTAATGATGGCATCCCTAACAGAAAGTTAAAATCTTATGCTGACTTGATACTGCTTCCAATAAGTTAACTTTGTAATTTCATAATGCCTCATAACATATTTCCTGGCAGATGTAAATACGCTGTAGTAGCACATATCTATGAAACTGGAGATACACATACCACCTATAATTACAAATCCATTTCATTCCTTCCAGTCTTTCCAAATATATTTGAGAAGTGGCTATATATTTTTTTCTGAGCAGTATATGTTAGCCTCTCAGTCTGGCTTCCATAAGTCGTTTTTCACTGAGAAATCATACATAACCTCATGAAAGCATTTACGCCAGTGCTAAACAACAAAAATTATCTGTCCTTGTATTCTGTGACCTTACCACATCCTTTGACTGTGTAGATCAGAAAGTTCTACTTAAAGACTAAAGTGTTATGGAAGTAATGGCATCCCTCTTGCATGGATGGAGTGTTACCTTCATAATAGAGAGCAGAGCATTAATTGGCAGACAGTGACTCAGTCATTAATCTAACTTCATGGCGAACATAACATATAGGGTTCTGAAAGAATTAGTGCTGTACTTACTCTGATTTTTAACTTACATAAATACTATTCCACTTACTTTACCCTTAGAAGCACATCTCACTGTGTTTCTCTAAGAGAATAGAGTTGTGCATATTTCCAGTCCATGTTATCTTATGGGATTATCTTTTGTGACATTGCACTTAAAGTAAATATAGTATTTATTCAGCAGAAATGACCATTAACAATATTGTGTAAAATAAGAAATAGTAGAGGCCTCTTTAAAGAGCCTAGAGTTCTTATTCTCATTTCCTACTTTCTCCTTATTGCTTTTGTTGCTAGCAGCTCATGTCCCAGTAACTATAGTCCTTAGTGGTTTTGTTACTGACAATAAAAATCAGTTTCAACTGAATTGACATCTACAAAATTGCAATACAAATTACAAAAAAAATTCTCATATAGACTGTGCTTCTTTATGTGCTCTGGTGCAATGGTATTCAAAAAGTTCACAATTAACACAAAGCAAGAACTGTGAATCCCAAGCAATCCAAAAGAAAATTGGAAACACACTTCTTTTACAAATTATCTGAATATTGGGATTCAAAGACTGAAAAGTTATGTGAGCTACATTGCACATAGGCACTGTTTAATTGTCAAGCTCCATGACCGTTGGAAATATATTGTAATGAGTATTCTGCATTTTTTTTATGTAGGTAACTGTTTCCTTTCAAAAATACCAGTGTAAACAAACAAATATAAAGTTACCAGAAACCACAGCTTTTGTCTGATTAGCAGCTTTCTTTGTAATTAACCAGCATGAATGCAGCTGATGTTAAAGAATAGCATGAAGCAGTATACTGGTAATTCATTGTTACTGTATTGTTAATTATCTATCACTACAAATGAGTTTCATGATTTTCTTGTCTTTTGTCAATGCTTAACTTGACTTGTTTCACATCCCAGAATGATTTCTTTGATGGAATATACAGAAAATGATGAATGAATGAATAAAAAAACATGCATTACACTATTCATGAATCAAGCAGGACAGTGGGTGACTAGAACTGGTTCAAAGTATCCCTTAAACTTTTCATAATGCTACAGTATTGTATCTTTTCAATAATTCTGTTGTTTTTTATAAGACATCTTCACAATCTCTTTTCTGCTGTACTTCCTTTTTATTTCCAGATATCTAAAAAGTTTTATTTGGTATGTCATTTATCTATTCAGATAGTTCTTTCTAAGTGAATTGTTGAGTTAATTTCACTTCTTACAGTCATTATGTATTATGTCTGCATTATGTAAAGATAATCTCAGTTTTATTTTTGTCATGATGTTGTACTGTTATGTGGTAGAAACTTCATAAAATTTCAGATAATTAGTCAGCAGAGTAAAATTCATTATTTTTTTTATACTCATTTTTATCAATCTTATTTCTATTTCTTTTGCAAGGGTCAGTCACAAAGCTTTAATTATAGCTTCAAATAGTGAAATTACATAATTACCTTCTTGTTTGTTTGCAGGTACATGTCTGCATTCCTGGTATACATTGAAATCCCCATGTCATAGTGCTGTACCATGCCTCTAGAGGAGCCCAAACAAAATCGTGCAGGCCGTTGATGAAGTGGGGTAATGAACAGTAATTTGTTTTCTGCATTTGAAAGGGAATAATGCTGTCACATTCCATGCTGAGTTGTTGGAAATGTACAGCACATTCCAGTATAGAATAAGTTCATGGCGCCCTCCATCGGTAATGCTGGAACTCAATATGGCGTTGGCCTACCCTTAGCCTTGATGACAGCTTCCACTCTTGCAGGCATTTGTTCAGTCAGGTGCTGGAAGGTTTCTTTGGGAATTGCAGCCCATTCTTCATGCACTGCTGCACTGAGGAGAGGTATTGAAGTTGGTCGGTGAAGTCTGGCATGAAGTCGACATTCCAAAAAATCCCAAAGGTGTTCTATAGGATTCAGGTCAGGACTCTGTGCAGGCTAGTCCATTACAGAGATGTTATTGTTGTGTAGCTAATAGATTCAGAGTGCTATCTGATGCTGGGGGGGGTGGGGGCGGGGGACTGAGCCGGATCAGAATGCACCTTCTGTCAGGAAAGTGGACACTTCCACCATAAGGTCCAGACAGGCACATGGGGATATGCGTTTGTTAGTTATTAGGAGCTCTAATGTTAGGCGGGTCATGGAGCCCCTCAGGAACATAGCGGCTAGGGTGGGGAAGAAGTTCAACATTCACTCGGTGTGCTTGCTGGGGGGGCCTTGTCTGGGATGTGGAAGAGGCTCTTCCAGTGGCTATCGAGCATGTGGGGTGCAGCCAGCTGCAGATTGTTGCACATGTCGGCACCAACGATGCTAGTCATGGGGGTTCTGTGGAAATCCTTGGGTCCTTTCAACAGCTGGCTAAATTGTCGAATGTGACCTCCATCTCTTGAGGAGTGGAAGCCAAGTTGATGATTTGCAGCATTGTACCCAGGGTGGACCGGGGTCCTTTGGTTTGGAGGCAAGAGGAGAATATAACCAGAGACTACACCGACTGTGTGATCCATTTTGATCACACAGTCGGTGTTGTAGATTCCTCGACCTACGCTATGGAGTGGAAGGTTGTAGGATGTCCCTCGACAGATCAGGGGTGCACTACACACAGAAAGCAGCTACATGGGTAGCACAATACTTGTGGCATGCACAGGGGGGTATTTTAAAAGTGTGCAAGGGATAAGTCCCTGCAGTCGTGCTATTCATCTGTGTCCTCGGTGGCTCAGGTGGATAGAGTGTCTGCCATGTAAGCAGGAGATCCCAGGTTCGAGTCCCGGTCGGGGCACACATTTTCAGCTGTCCACATCAAGGTATAACAACAACACCTGTCGGCAGCTGAGGTTGTCAGTTAGTCATCATTTATTCCAGGGAAAAGCTGCACGGTCATCAACAGTATCTGTTCTTTCGAGAACAAGTTACTGTCTTCGTATATATAGTTAAAGGCTACTGAGCCATTGACCTTCGTCTGTGCGAATGCGCGCAGGTTGCCCAAACTCTTACGGGAATTGCCAAAGCGTTCGCGAGTAATGAGTGGGTGGGCAAATGTCTATAAGGTAAAATTAAGGTAAAATACCTATGTAGAATTGTGGACAGTTGGGAATGTGAGTCTCACGGGAAGCATGCAAGGGGTAAGTCCCTGCAGTCGCGCTATTCATCTGTGTCCTCGGTGGCTCAGATGGATAGAGTGTCTGCCATGTAAGCAGGAGATCCCGGGTTCGAGTCCCGGTCGGGGCACACATTTTCAGCTGTCCACATCGAGGTATAACAACAACACCTGTCGGCAGCCGAGGTTGTCAGTCAGTCATCATTAATTCAATACCTTCTCTTGCTGGCTGAATGGGTAATGTAACAGATGGTGATAAACAGAAGACCAAAATTCGAAACCTAGCTTTCAAATACTCATTTACGGTAGAGGACTGCAGCACCATTCCCCCTTACAATTATCAAACAAACGCAAGGATGGCTGACATAGTGTTTAGTGTATCTGGGATTGTAAAACAGTTAAGATCCTTAGACACCAGGAAGACATCTGGCCAAGACGGTCTCCCTGTAAGATTTTATGTTGACTGTGCTACAAATATAGCACCATTTTTATCCATCATCTATCAGAGATTACTGGAAGATTGGAAAGTTCCACAGGACTGGAAGAAGGCCCAGGTTAGAGCAATCTATAAAAAGGGTAGAAAATCGGGTGCACATAATTACCGGCTAATTTCACTGACATCGATTTGTTTGGACATAATGACCTTTCTGGACTCCAAGAAGCTCATTTGCAGAAACCAGCACAGTTTTAGGAAACAGCGGTCATGCGAGACACAGCTGGCCCTCTTTGCGAATGATATACAACAGGCTCTAGATACCGGCTTCAAATTTGATTCCATATTTCTCGACTTTCAAAAGGTGTTCGACTCAATTCCACACTGTCGCTTGCTTCATAAAGTGTGTGCTTACAGTCTATCCAATGAGATATGCAGTTTGATAGAAAGTTTTCTAACAGACAGAGAGCAGTATGTCATCCTGAATTGGGAGACTTCAACAGAAACATGTGTAACCAGGTGTACCCCATGGCAGCATAATAGGTCCACTGCTTGTTACGATTTACATAAACGATCTGGTTGATGGTATTGACAGTGGCATTAGACTGTTTGCCAATGATGCTGTAGTCTACAGGAAAGTAGTATCACACAAAAGTTGTGAACAAATCAATGATAATTTGCAGAAAATAAATGTGTGGTGTAATGACTGGCAGTTATCTCTCAATATTAGTAAGTGTAACCTACTGTGTATAACAAAGCAAAAATCCCCATTAATGTACAAGTGCAAAATAAATGCCCGGTCTTTGGAAGCACTAACATCTGTCAAGTATCTGGGTGTGACTATTCGAAATGATCTCAAATGGAACAATCAGATTACACAAGTAATGAGTAAGGCGAACTCTAGATTGTGGTTTATTGGTAGAATCCTGAATCGATGCAGTCCTTCAACAAAGGAAATTGCTTACAATACTTTAGTTTGTCCAGTCTTAGAGTATTGTTCATCTGTATGGGACCATTACCGGTTGGGTCTGGTTGAAGAGATTGAGAACATCCAAAGAAGAGCAGCAAGATTCGAGACTGGTACTTTTAGCCATCGCAAGAGTGTTACAAATCTCATAGAAAGTTTGAAGTGGGACACACTTGCAGACGACGCACTAAACAGAAGGGGCTGCTCACTAAATTCCAAAATCCAATCTTCACTGAGGATGTAGAGCATATATTATTACCACCAACTTTCAGATCATGCAATGATCACCATTCAAAGCTAAGGGAAATTAGAGCTTGTACTGAGGTGTTCAGACAGTCATTTTTCCCTCACACAATAGGCAAGTGGAACAAAGGGGGGGAGGGGGGGGGATATGACTTGGGTGCAAATAGTGCCCTCTGCCACACACTGCTTGGTGGCAAGCGGATTATATATGTAGATGTAGATGCAGATGTAGATGTAGATGTAGCCACTCCACCACAGGCCGCACATTATGAACAGGTGCTCAAGCTTGTTGAAAGATGCAGTCACCGTCCCCAAATTGCTCTTCAACAGTGGGAAGCAAGAAGGTGCTTAAAACATCAATGTAGGCCTGTGCTGCAATAGTGCCATGCAAAACAACAAGGGGTGCAAGCCCCCTCCACGAAAAACATGACTACACCATAACACCACCGCCTCCATATTTTACTGTTGGCACTACCCACGCTGGCAGATGACATTCACCTGGCATTCGCCATACCCACACCCTGCCATCAGATCGCCACATTGTGTACCATGATTCATCACTCCACACACTGTTTTTCCACTGTTCAGTTGTCCAATGCTTATGCTCCTTACAACAATCGAAGCGTCATTTGGCATATACCGGTGTGATGTGTGGATTATGAGCACCCGCTTGACCATGAAATCCAAGTTTTCTCACTTCCCGCCTAACTGTCATAGTACTTGCAGTGTATCCTGATGCATTTGGAATTCCTGTGTGATGGTCTGGATAGATGTCTGCCTATTACACGTTATGACCCTCTTCAACTGTTGGCAGTCTCTGTCAGTCAACAGATAAGGTTTGCCTGTACACTTTTGTGCTGTATATGTCCCTTCAAGTTTCCACTTCACTATCATATCAGAAACAGTGGACCTGGGATGTTTAGGAGTGTGGAAATCTCACATACAGATGTATGACACAAGTGACACCCAATCACCTGAACACGTTTGAAGTCCATGAGTTCAGCGGAGTGCCCCTTTCTGCTCTCTCACGATGTCTAATGACTACTGGGGTCACTGATATGGAGTACCTGACAGTAGGTGGCAGTGCAATGCACCTAATATGAAAAACGTATGTTTTTGGGGTTGTCCAGATATTTTTTATCACATAGTGTACTTCCAGTGTGGTCAGACAAGTCTGACTGATGAAGAACAAAGTGACAGATCATTTCTCATGAAGAAGTGGGTATTGCAAGTGTTGTGGTGCTGGAAAATCAAGTGATAATGAGAACGTCAACATCAGTCATGGGCCAGTTTTCAACATCTTGCATGACATTTTGAAAAAGACAAAGAGTGTCACCCACTGGATTCTGCAACTGCCCAACACTTTCCAAATGCCTACTCAATGGAGGCAACAATGGAAATATTGTAACTGTGTAAGGCCAGTCCAGAGGACTTCTTTAGTTGCCTAATCACTATGGATGAATGCTAGGCCTGTCAATAAAATTCTGAGACAAGGGAGCAAAGCAAGCAGATGGACTTGTGAATTCACCATTGCTGAAAATTGTAAAGGTACAACTATCAATGGGCAGGTTAATGCTGAACATTTTTTCCATCACAGGAGTATACTATCAAAAACTTGTGATAAGATTACAAGATGCTGTCAAAAAGAAGCATCATGGGAAGCTGTCCGAAGTGTATTTTTCTCAATGACAATGCCCTGCTCATTCTGCATGGGAAACAACCACACATGCTGATTTTTTTGAGTTACCAGATTTTGCCTCATACCCTGTATTTTTCTAAAATGGCACTGAGTGATGTATTCTTCTTTCCTTGGATGAAGAAATCATTACATGGCAGGCATTTCTGGAATGATCATGTGTGTTTATAGGTAAAACGTTTCATGAATAACCAAACTGCAGCTCTTTCACAGCCATGGCGTTCAAGCCAGACATTGTTGAGAAAATTGTGCTGCATTTAAGGGTGGAAATGGAGAGTAGAACTGATGCCATCACAAAGTTTGAAGTGATAATTAAAATGTTGTGACTGGCCCTCATGTAAGCAAGTAAAGGATGCCATTGAAAATCTCCTAAAATTATATTTAAGGAAGTAAGTCTTGTGACCAAAGTTGACTTTAAACACAACTAAAATGCTTGTGCTCACTTATTTATGTACTGAAATTGTCAAGGAAAATGATAAGATTAGGTTGTAGAATTCTGCATATCTATAGAAGACCAAAAACATTTTCTACTTTTATTTTATTTATTGGTGTTTTGCAGAACCTTTGTACAGGACTGGGACTTAAACCTGGAACATTACCTTTAATGGGCAATTCTCTCAAGCTGTGGCTAAGGTTCTGGGCTGCAGCTTAGTCGTTTCTCCACAGTATCCTTGCTTGCAAGAGTGCTTAGCACACAAGTTATACAGGATGGCTTCTATGAAGTGTGAAAGGTTGGAGAGAAGTACTGATAAAAGTGAATCTGTAAGGGCTGTTGTGATCCATACTTGGATGGTTCGTTCAGTAAAAGCACTGCCCATAAAATCCAAGGTTCCAGGTTTGAGTACTGATTTGACATACAGTTTTAATTTGTCAGGAAGTTTCATAACAGGAAACACTCCACTGCAGAGTGAAAGATTCATTAAGGGACTCCATATTTCTGTAAGAAGCTTAGATTTTCAGCTGCATATTTCTTAACAAAAGCAATATTTTCATAATGTTGCACAAAACAGAGCATCATATTTTGGAACAGGAGAAAAAACCATAGTATCTTATGTGTCACCTAACACTTCTTCAGTGACTAGTAAACATACTCATTTTGAAAGATATGGAAATAACACATTTCTTCTCACAGAAACTACAACATCACCACCAACAACAACATCAAGACCTACAACGACAGAAGTACCTCGCACAAATTCGCTTTTCCGTTTCCGGGGAAAAGATGGAGCAACTTGTATTCTTCTTCAAGTTGATGCTTTGCTTTCAATCAAGTATAAAACAATATCTGGTGAAATGAGGGTAAGATCTGCTAGCTGAAATGCATAATGATACTGTACACAACTATTATTATATTTATGGGCCAATATGAATTATGTTCACAGGATAGAGATATTTATGTCCCTAACAAAGCTAATATATCGGGGAGCTGTAATGAAGACACTTCTTATTTGGATCTGACGTGGCCATCATTTTTTATCAGATGGAGCTTTTCCAAGGTACTCTGAATTTCTCGTGTGACTTGATGTCTATTTCAAATTTATTTATGAACAAAATTTTTAATGCTGGTTTCTCATGGAACAACTTGTCTCCTGTTTCAGACACCAGGTGGTGAAAGATGGTACATTAATAAGCTAGAGTTGGCGTATACACTCTCTAGTGAAATCTTTGAACATGTTGCAAATCCAGGTAAAAGTAGTTTTACATTATTTTAATTTATTAGTAGAGTTAATGATTTTGTGTATAAATATTTGACAGCTTAGTTGCTTGAAGCAAAGTATTTTATTTATTTAAATTCTGGGCTAAGCTTCTCTTCTTTGACTTGCATCCTACACAAATATCTATTTCCTTCCGTTTTTCTCTTTGGGGATTGTCTTTTAAACCAATATTAGTACTCTAAATAGGAAACCCAGACTCACCACCTAAGATCCAATATCCTATACTTCAGTCAGCCATCCAGGTACTCTTCTGTGCCAGTACAATCATATCTCACATTACATGCACCTCCATATCATATCAAACCTATCCTGCAGTAACCTCAACCAATCCCAACCATAAATCTGCCCCTGACAACCACAGCCAACCAGGCTTCGTTATAGGTTGACTCATGTGGTTTTCTGTGGTTCTAACATAGTAAACAGAATTTCATCTCTATGAATATGATGCTACCATACACCATTACCACCATCATCTCAAAGCAGCATCTACATAATTATTTCTGTGTGTTTTTAACTATCTTAAAAAATCACTGATAAATTTTAAATACTTTTCAAAGGGTATAGTTTTAATACCAACAGAACTATCTCGTTTGTTTTCATTTTTTACACAATAATATAAACCATTTCAGTTTTGTCTGAAAAATGGTTTTATCTACTGTTATCCCACCTCCTTTTGGAGGGAGAGGGGGTGAAATAACAATAAAGAAAAGATATAATGGTTACCATACCTAAACCCAAATCAGCATCAACCTGCAACACCTCCAGCCAAGCATGTACAACATATTCCAAGAAATGTCTATCCATATCACCTCCCAAAAACCTCAGTGCAGTGTACTCATACAAGCAGCTATTACATTTCTAATGATTAAATTATACTTGCAGCACAAACAGTTGCAGAGTTATATGAGCTTAATCTCTGAAAAACTCCATCCTGCAACAGATCATCGTTGCCACCTGTACCATCTTCATTCTCAATGTACATGCCACTTACACTAAAAGCAGACCAATTTCTTTCTTGAACTTTTAGAAACACTTATTTAACCAAACCCTCAGATAATCTTCCCTAATGGCCTGATACATTTGTTCAGTCTGCTTTCTGTAAGAACAAAATTTATGCGTACCTTCAAAACAATACATTCTTAAAAACCAGATATTCCATATTCATATCTCCCTGCACAATACATTGTTCTCACAATCTCAGTCCTATTACTTCTTCCTCCGCTGTCCATCTAAAAAAAAAAATTCTTCCTGTGCATAATCTCTCCTAAGTGGCCTTATTGAACATTTATCATCATTCCAGATAGGTATAGGACTATTTTCATGAAGAATGTAATGCTATATGTAAGAATATACAGCTTACAGTTGCAGGTTAACTTTATCGTTTACCTAGGTTTCAATGTTAGTAATAACGTCTTCTTCAGAACCTGCAAAAAGTTAATATTATAATGTGCTAGTAAATTATATTAGATATGATCATCCTACAGGATGCAATGTGTAGTACTTACATAAAATATTATTTAAATGTTTGCCTAAAACAAGCCACAAAAACAAGCCACATCCTAAGTCAACTTTATAAAACTTGATGCAAAACCATAAGGTTTTGTCACTTCTATTAGACAAGCTGTAGAAAATTCACTTTAAGCCCATTGTATGGGCCTCGTCATGTGACTAGAGACTGCGGACCATGAAGGCTTCGCGGTCTGCCTCACAGAGTGTGGCGCGCATTCGCGAGACGAATAGAATCAAACTCTTATTACGAACGTGTCAGATAACATTTTTGCTATGAATTAATTTTATACTTCACTATTGTAAGTTAATTACAGTATCGAGCATGACTATGTTTTACATTCTACTACAGGGCCTTATAAACTGACCAACAAATCTCGTATGAACATCTGTAGGAAAGGTTCTATTATTACAGAAACTGTAATGGTCACATGCATTATGAATTATTGTAAACCTAATATAGGCTGGAAGCCTTCGAAGAATGCCCTATTTTTTAGATACAGTTGATTGTTCAGTAAATTGCCTCTATCTGTAATTAGGTGTGCATACATTTGTAGTTCCTCAAGCGTGTCGAGTCTATATCCCTTAACTTCATGATGTAGTAGCTCTATGTCATGTAAAGGTTTAAGTGTATGAGCCATTTGCACCAGATGTTCCTCAAAGGCTGACCCCTGTGTTCCTACGCCCTTTATTGGAAGATGTTCTTTAAACCTTACTGCTATAGCTCTGCCTGTTTGACCTATGTAATAACATGGGCAATCATCACACATAATCTTATATACGCCTGATTTTGCTGACTTATCACAGTCTTTCTCAAGGGAATGAACCAAATTTTACTTTAAACTATTACTCGTTGAGAAGGAAATTTTAAAACCTGAATTTTTCAACAGCCACCCTACCTTGTAGGAGACATTACCTGTATAAGGAACCGACAACCATTTCTTGGTCTGATCTTGGATTTGAGTATTTATGTTTACTAAAGTCGTTGTCCTTTTTTGCGTTTTCTTATGATCTAACTGCCTCACTATCTTCATATCATAACCATTATTCTGTGCAATACTCTCGAGTATTTGTAATTCTTTTTGGAGGTTGACATCTGACATTGGGATAGAAATCGCCCGATGGATACTAGAATAGAAAAACGCCATTTTATGCGCTTGGGGGTGGGTTGAATTGGCTGGGATGATGTTGTCTGAATTAGTAGCCTTCCGGAATATGTTGAACTCTATTTTAGCATCTTTAATAGTCAATGTTAAATCAAGATAATTTAGTGATCTATCAGCTGATTCCAATTCTTGTTTGAATTTTATTTTTTTATGTAGACTGTTAAACATTGCAAAAATTTGCTTTATTCCTTCTGGAGAGTTATTAACCAGTAGAAGAATGTCATCCACGTATCTCGCATAAAAGATGATGATGTTCACTAATTCTGGGTAACCATTACAGTTTCTGTAATAATAGAACCTTTCCTACAGATGTTCATACAAGATTTGTTGGTCAGTTTATAAGGCTCTGTAGTAGAATGTAAAACGTAGTCATGCTGGATACTGTAATTAACTTACAATAGTAAAGTATAAAATTAATTCATAGCAAAAATGTTGTCTGACGCGTGCGTAATAAAAGTTTGATTCTATACGTCTCGCGCATGCACGCTGCCCTCTGTGAGGCAGACCGCGAAGCCCTCATGGTCCGCAGTCTCTAGTCACATGACAAGGCCCATACAATGGGCTTAAAGTGAATTTGCTACAGCTTGTTTAATAGAAGTGACAAAACCTTATGGTTATGCATCAAGTTTTATAAAGTTGACTTAGGACATGGCTAGTTTTAGGCAAACATTTAAACAATATTTTATGTAAGTACTACACATTGCATCCTGTGGTATGACTGTATCTAATATAATTTACTAGCACATTATAATATTAACTTTTTGCAGGTTCTGAAGAAGACGTTATTACTAACGTTGAAACCTAGGTAAACGATAAAGTTAACATGCAACTGTAGGCTCTATATTCTTATATAAACAATATCAGTTGCTGTAGCTGCATAAAAATGTTAAAAATGATAATGCCTATATATCAAGCCCCCATTCAAATTGACAGCCATAATTTATAGACTGCTTTCCGTAAAATGTTGATGGCGTACTTCAAACATCCACAAGCAAATTGTACTATGTGGCCTTGATGCCATTACGTTCTGCCACTTGAAATTAATTTCACAGTGTCTACTGCAATACCCTTTCCATCATTTATTGTACCATATTCTACACAGGTTATTATCCAGAGCAGTGAAAAATATCCAAACTCCTAGTTTTCCTAAAACATGCTAAACACCCAGGTCTTGTCCTACTGAGCCATCAGTCTTACACCTGTCTTCATAAAAACCACTGAAAGTATCCTCACTTTACAGTTGGGCATAGTGGTCCAGTGGTAAAGTGCAAGTCAGGAGCCTGTAAGGTCGTGGGACCATGTCCTGGTCAGACACTGGAATGTTTCAGTCTATTTTTATGCTAGCCTTCACCTCTAATGTGAAGATTTGCCAGGAATGAAATGTGGTTCATATTCCACATTAAACTATAGGTCTCCTTTCATTGCCAGTATTACCATGGTAGGTTAAGTATGAGCATGTCACCAAAGTGGAGCATGCTTTAGAGAACTTGTAAACAGGAGCAAAAAATCTCTCTTGGAGGACTCCCAGGCAATTATGCCATACAGATCTACTTTATTTTTACTTTACAAATTTATTGGCACCAGCAACACACCTACCCATTTCCAATAGCCATTGTGCCTACTGCCATTTCTCTGTGCCAATAACAATGCTATTTTCTGATTTGTAAGCAGCAATGCAGATACTATAGCAACATCACAGGAAATGTCATAGTAATCCCTCACTGCCCCCCCTCAGGGCTATAGACTGGTGGACAGACAAGAAAAGATCATGATAATTTCAATTGCTGTGTGGATGACAAGGTCTCAAGCTCAGACTGTTTTAAGACTTTGAAGGAATCGCTAAGAAACCAGTGGGACAATGAATGGAAAACTTCTAGCTGCTCTAGGGGTAGTTCTATAGTGGGCTTTGTCATTGCATCCCAGCCTCACAGTAGAGTCCAAACAAATCATCCTATGTAAGTTCTAGGTGATAGTAACACATAAAATTGAACCACAGTACTACAAAAACATTTGCTCCAACCAAGAAGCACTGAATCTTTCACTCAGTAGTAATGTGTGCTGTTTTGAAACTTCCTGGCAGATTAAAACTTTGTGTCTGATAGGTCTCAAACTCAGAACATTGCTTTTTGTAAGCAATACTTTTGCTGGCTGAGCTATCCAGGTACAGCTTACACAACATTACATTTGCTGTACATCTCTCCCACATTTCAAACTCCATGGAAGGAAGGAAGGGTAAGTAGGGTTTAATATCTCATCAGCACATTAGAGAAGGAACGTAAGCTTAGATTGTTTCAAGGATGCGGAGGGAAATTGTGTGTGCTCTTTCAAAGGAACTGTCCTGGCATTTGCCTGGAGAAATTTAGGAGACTGCCTTTCATGGGCAACATCTGCAAAAGACAATATTCCAAGTTTGAGTCCTAGTCTGGCACACAGTTTTAATCTGCCAGTAGGTTTTGACTTTACCTAACTTTATATTTTGTATGACTTACCATCATTGTACAAGACATCATAAACTTAGCCAAGGTTGAACTTACCATACAGATTAGCATACTGAATGGTGCATGTAGCAGACAGAGTGAGCTTGAATACATGATGCTGTGAGAGTGTGAGCAGAATAGCATTTTTCATAGATTGAAGACGAGAGTATGATTTCAAAAAATTGAAGCTAACAAAGAAAAAAAAGAAACTTCATAGATGACCATCTCCTTCAACTTGCCCATCTTTTACCATAGCAATTGAACATATCATCTTCACAATTTTCATTTTACTTGGCACCCAAAAAGCATTTGAATAAGTACAGAGTCTGGTGTGCTCCCAGTTAACTGTTTATGTCTCATAATAATTTTCCTTCCTCATTATCCTATACAAATTACATTATATTCAATTAAACCTGCAGCTGTATGTCTCATGTGTCCCCTTTCTTGCATATAATGCACGTGGCAAGCATTCTGAAACCTCGACTCCTCACCTATCTCCTCCAATATACTGATAAAAATTGCCTACTTATTTATCCACCCAACCAGACAATCCAGCGCACCCGTACCTCCTTCCACTGTCACCTACATCTTGTGCTCAGTTCAGATAATAAAAGGAAATAACACCTAAATCAACAGGAAAGCCAGGCTGTCTCTGGCTGCACCTCATGGCTGTAAATCATACCGGATGTCAAATTAAACACCTTTCAGCCATCTAGTTTCCAAACTTATTTTATTTGGCTACCAGTTTGGCAATTTATTATGCCATCTTCAGGCCCCTGACCGACTTGTAGGAAGATTCCACCTTGGTTCTGAGCAAAACAGATATTGGTATTAGTAGATTTCTACTTGCTCTAGTGATCACTTCAACCATCATGATGGTTGAAGTGATTGCTAGTGCAAGTAAAAATCTACTAATACCAGTACTGGTGGCCCCTTTTTGATCAGAACTCAGGTGGAATCTTCATACACATTGGTCAGGGACCTGAAGATGGAATAGTAAATCACCGAAACTGGTACCCAAATAAAATAGGTTTGGGAACTAGACTGCTGAAAGGAGTTTAATTTGACATCCTGAATTGAACAGCAGAGTCCCGCAACCATCTCTAAAAATATGGACATGTTGTTGTTGTTGTTGTTGTGGTCTTCAGTCCTGAGACTGGTTTGATGCAGCTCTCCATGCTACTCTATCCTGTGCAAGCTTCTTCATCTCCCAGTACTTACTGCAACCTACATCCTTCTGAATCTGCTTAGTGTATTCATCTCTTGGTCTCCCTCTACGATTTTTACCCTCCACACTGCCCTCCAATGCTAAATTTGTGATCCCCTGATGCCTCAGAACATGTCATACCAACTGGTCCCTTCTTCTTATCAAGTTGTGCCAAAAACTCCTCTTCTCCCCAATTCTATTCCATACCTCTTCATTAGTTATGTGATCTACCCATCTAATCTTCAGCATTCTTCTGTAGCACCACATTTCAAAAGCTTCTATTTTCTTCTTGCCCAAACTATTTATCGTCCATGTTTCACTTCCATACATGGCTACACTCCATACAAATACTTTCAGAAACGACTTCCTGACACTTAAATTTATACTCGATGTTAACAAATTTCTCTTCTTCAGAAACGCTTTCCTTGCCATTGCCAGTCTACATTTTATATCCTCTCCACTTCGACCATCATCAGTGGACATACAGAGAGGTAAATCATACCAGTTTCTAGCACTCTCTGTTCAACCAGCTCATTACAATCATTAACACAGTTGCATACTTAGGACTAAGCCTTGGTAGAAAACTAACTTGGAATGCAACCTCTTTTTCAGTCAGGACAAGCTTTATACTGAGTACATTTGCTAGAACAGATCTAGCTAGGGTCTACATCCTTCAACATCATTCTTAACTATACACCTGTCATTTTTTATTGTAATGAATGCCAATATTGCTTGGATCTCTGCCGCTCAAAAATTCTACAAATGAATCAAACTTTATTCTTCTGTAATGTAGATAACAGAATAATTTGAGATATTTTCTAAAATGTATGTGAACTGTTAAGATTTTTGTGTACAGGACAAACTGTGCAAGTTTCTACTGCACATTCACACGAGAACATGTTGTATCCAACACTAGTTGGACGATCATTTACCTGTAAACAAGAGCTTACTGTTCACCTATCTGGAGAACATGCATATGGTGCCACCCTCTATCTCAGAGATCTACGACTTCAACCATTTATATTCAATGTTGATGACTTTAGTCCAGGTAAGAACTAAAATAGTAATGTAATCATAACCAAAAATGAAATATGTAGTGTTATATACATGCACCAACTCCTAGATTTAGAGAAAAATAGTTTGTACCATAATTGATATCAAAGTAATGAATTACGTAAATTCAAGTTGATATTGTCATATTATTTATTCTGAAGATGGGAGTGCCTATTTAGCAACTGGCTGAACATGCAATTTCTCTTGGGGATGATGTGATGAAAAATGTTCCTTAATCATACTGGAAAAAAGCAAATGCCCAAGGCTTTTCACCAAAAGCAGTTTGTAAATTAATGATTGCTTCTTGTTGTTCTGTTCCATGCATTCACAATTGAATCTGTGAAACATAAACTGTCTTTTTATATTATTTATTTCAATGTTGGTCTAGAGTAGCTTCTTTGATTAGTAATCAAAACATACTCAGTCCCTGGTTTGAACCCTGCCACTATTTAAATTTTGAATAAAAATCATCTTCAATGGCAGATGAAGGCTTCCAGCATAAGAAATCACCCTAATTCTGTCAACAACCTTGTAAGAGGGGATGGAGGAGCATACTCTCTTGCCCTTGAGGTGGGAAACTGCTCCTAAAGACAGGAGAATCAGCAATGATCAACAGCATGAGGATGAAGAAGACAATGGAAACCACTGAATTAAAGTCACATACTGTGCATCCACAGGACTTGTTGCCTATAACTGAAGAAGTGTTGTGATGATCTCTCCATTGGTAGTTTCATCCCAGACTACCCCACATTGAGATCTCCATGAGTGGATTTCCAAGGAGGAGGTGACTATGAGAAAAAAAATGAATAACCAATGAAAGCATACTTATTTAAGAGCCAAGGCATGGAATGTCAGAAGTTTGAATATGGTAGAGATGCTAGAAAACCTGAAAAGAGAACTGCTAAGGTTGGTTGGTTGTTTCGGGGAAGGAGACCAGACAGCGAGGTCATCGGTCTCATCGGATTAGGGAAGGACGGGGAAGGAAGTCAGCCATGCCCTTTCAAAGGAACCATCCCGGCATTTGCCTGGAGTGATTTAGGGAAATCACGGAAAACCTAAATCAGGATGGCCGGACGCGGGATTGAACCGTCGTCCTCCCGAATGCGAGTCCAGTGTCTAACCACTGCGCCACCTCGCTCGGTTAACTGCTAAGGCTCCATATGGATATAGTGAAGTGAAATGGAAGACGAGGATTTCTGGTCAGATGAGTATAGGATAATATCAAGAGCAGCAGAAAATGGTATAACAGGAGTAGAATTTGTTATGAATTAGAAGGTAGGGCAGAGGGTGAGTTACTGTGAACAGTTCAGAGATAGGTTTGGTCTCAGCAGAATCAACAACAAACGCACACAGACAGTGATAGTTCAGGTATATATGGAATTGTAGCAAGCCGAAGATGAAGAGATAGAGTAAGTATATGAGGATATTGAATGCATAATTCAGTATATAAAGGGAGACGAAAATCTATTTGTCATGGGGGACTGTAATGTGGTTGTAAGGAAAGGAATAGAAGAAGAGCTGCAGGAAAATATGGGCTTGGTACTAGGAATGAGAGAGGAGAAAGACTAATTGAGTTCTGCAATAAGTTTCAGCTAGTAATAGTGAACACTCTTTCCAAGAATCACAAGAGGATGTGGTATACTTGGAAAAGGCCAGGAGATATGAGAAGATTTTAGTTGATTACATCATGATCAGGCTGAGATTCCAAAATCAGATACTGGATTGTAATGCATACCCAGGAGCAGATATAGACTCAGACCACAATGTAATAATGGTGAAGAGTACGTTGAAGTTTAAGAGACAAGTCAGGAAGAACCAATGTGTGAAGAAGCGGGATAAGGAAGTATTAAGGAATGAGGTGGTACACTTGAAGTTCTCTGAGGCTGTAGATGCTATGATAAGGAATCACTCAGTAGGCAGTTCAGTTGAAGAGGAATGGATATCTCTAAAAAGAGCTACCACAGGAATTGCAAAGAAAAATGTAGGTACCAAGAAGGTAACTGAGAAGAAGCCATGGGTAACAGTAGAAATAATTCAATTGATTGACAAAAGAAGGAAGTACAAAAATGTTCATAGACATTACAGAATACAGAAATAAGTCACTTAGGAATGAAATTAGTAGGAAGTGTAGGGAAGCTAAGGCAAAATGCCTGCATGAAAAATTTGATGAAAACGAAAAAGAAATGAGTGTTGGAAGGACTGACTTAGCATATAAGAAAGTCAAAACAAACTCCAGTGACATTAAAAGCAAGGGTAGTAATAATAAGAGTACAATTGGTAATTCCACCATTAAATGCAGAGGAGATAACAGGTAGGTGGAAAGAGAACATTTAAGGTCTCTTTGAGGGGGCAGTCTTATCTGATGATGTGACAGAAAAAGAAACAGGAGTTGATATAGAAGAGATAGGGGATCCAGTATTAGAATCAGAATTTGAAAGAGCTTTGGAAGATTTAAGATCAAATAAGGCAGAAGAAATAGACAACATTCCATCAGAATTTCTAAAATCGTTGTGTGAAGTGGCAACAAAGTGACTATTCACGTTGGTGTGTAGAATGTATGAGTCTAGCGATACCCCATCTGACTTCTGAAGAAACATTGTCCCCACAGTTCCAAAGATTGCAAGAGCCAACTAGTGTGAGAATTATTGCACAATCAGCTTAAATTCTCATGCGTTCAAGTTGCTGACAAGAATTATATACAGAAGAATGGAAAAGAAAATTGAGGATGTATTAAATGATGGTTAGTTTGGATTTAGGAAAGGTAGAAGCACCAGAAAGGCAGTTCTGATGTAGTTGATAATGAAAGCAAGACTAAAGAATAATCAAGACACATTCATAGGATTTGTCACCTGGAAAAGGTGTTTGACAATGGTGAATGGTGCAAGACGCTGAAATTCTGAGAAAAATATGGGTACACTATAGGGAAAGACGTGTAATGTACAATATGTACAAGAGCCAAGAGGGAACAATAAGAGTGGAAGACCAAGAACAAAATGCTCAGATTAAAAAGGGTGTAAGACAGGGATGTAGTCTTTCACCCCTACTGTTCAATCTTTACATTGAAGAAGCAATGACAGAAATAAAAGAAAGATGCAAGAGTAGAATTAGAACAAAAGGTGAAAGGATAAGAATGATAAGATTCACTGATGATATTGCTATCTTCAGTGAAAATGAAGAAGAATTACAGGATCTGTTGAACAAAATGAACAGTCTAATGAGTACAGATTATGTATTGAAAGTAATTCAAAGAAAGAGGACAGCAATGAGAAGTAGCAGAAGTGAGAACAATGAGATACTTAACCTCAGAACTGGGGATCACAAAGTAGATGAAGTTAAGGAATTTTGCTGCCCAGGCAGCAAAATAGCATGGCAGACAGGACAAGGAGGATATAAAAACAAGACTGTCATTGGCAAAAAATGCATTCCTGACCTCCTGGCCAAGAGAAGACTAGTAGTATTAAACATTGGCCTTAATTTGAGGAAGAAATTTCTGTGGATGTATGTTTGGAGCACAGTAGTGTATGGTAGTGAAACATGGACTGTGGGAAAACTGGAACAGAAGAGAATCAAAGCATCTGAGAAGTGGTGCAACTGGAGAATGCTGAAAATTAGGTGGTCTGGTTAACTAAGGAATGTAGATGTTCTCCAGATAACCAGCAAGGAAACGAATATGTGGAAAACACTGACAGGAAGAAAGAACAGGGTGGTAGGACATCTGTTAAGACATCATGAAGTAACTTCCATGGTACTATAAGGGTCTGTAGAGGGTAAAAACTGTAGAGTAAGACAGAAACAGGAATACATCCAGCAAATAATGTCTTGGGTTGCAGGTGCTACTGTGAAATGAAGAGGTTGGCTGAGGAGAGGAATTATACATATTCTTCTCACAGCATTCAATATTCTATTTGCAGTGTGGTAGTGAACTGTTATTAATATTCTTAAATATGGAAAGAAGGCCAATGTGAATTAGTAATAGACATGCAGTGTAATTTTTGTCAATTTAGCTGACTCTCTCTCTCTCTCTCTCTCTCTCTCTCTCTCTCTCCCTTCTTTTTTTCCCATTACTTGGTGAGTCTCATCAATTTGCTTGGAACTGGAGTATCTGCCACACCAGTTATTTATGAATTTGCATATTTCATAGCTATGAGTTTTTTAGCACATTTTACTGCACCTATCTGAATATATCTCCCTTATTTCTTTCTTTAATTTCTTAATTGGATAAACATTTCTGTAAGCATTCTCATACTTATGTACTACCTCTTGTATATTAAACAATGGAAAACCAGCATGGAATGCAACAATAATATGAAAAGGAAAGTTGATACCGTATAGCGAAGATGTTGAGTCGCAGATAGCCACAACAAAAAGACTGTCACAAATAAATCTTTCGGCCATTAAGACCTTCGTCAACAATCGACAACACACACACACACACACACACAAATGTAACTCTCACACACGACTGCAGTCTCAGGCATCTGAAACCACACTGCGAGCAGCAGCACCAGTGCATGATGCGAGTGGCGACTGGGTGGCGTAAGGGGGAGGCTGGGGCAGTGAGGGGGGAGGGATAGTATGGTGGGGATGGCGGACAGTTAGATGGAGGGCAGGGGGGGATGTTGGGAGGGGGAGCGGGAGGAGGAATGGCGGAAAAGGAGAGAAGTAAAAAGACTGGGTGTGATGGTGGAATGATGGCTGTGTAGTGCTGGAATGGGAACAGGGAAGGAGCAAGATGGGTGAGGACAGTGACTAATGAAGGTTGAGGCCAGGAGGATTACGGGAATGTAGGATGAATTGCCGGGTAAGTTCCCACTTGTGCAATTCAGAAAAGCTGGTGTTGGTGGGAAGGATCCAGTAGCACAGGCTGTGAAACGGTAATTGATATGAAGGATGTCATGTTTGGCAGTGTGTTCAGCAACAGGGTGGTCCACTTGTTTCTTGGCTACAATTTGTCTGTGGCCATTCATTCGAACAGACAGCTTGTTGGTTGTCATGCCCACGTAGAATGCACCACAGTGGTTACAGCTTACCGTATTTACTCGAATCTAAGCCGCACTCGAATCTAAGCCGCACCTGAAAAATGAGACTCAAAAAGAAGGAAAAAAAAATTCCCAAATCTAAGCCGCACCTGAAATTTGAGACTCGAAATTCAAGGGGAGAGTAAAGTTTTAGGTCGCACCTCGAAATCGAAACAAAGTTGGTCCATTGTAATATGAGACACAATTTAGGTCGAATGAATGACGATACAGCTACAATAGTTTGGTTCGAGCCATAAGCTTAGCACTTAAGCTTTACCAGGTAGCCATTGCTATGCGTCAGGTGCTCCAACCGTATTTATACGGGTACCCTTCATTTTTCACGTGCTTCGTCTGGTTTGAATTGAGTACTTATTTTTCTTTGATCTAATAAGTGCCGTTCTCTTTGTTATAGGTGTGTACGTCACTCTAAGCTGAAAATGCATTACTGTACTGTGTCATGCATTGTTTTTCGCATTCTGATAATGAGCGTTTACGACCTGTCACCGCTCGCGGCATGGTTTGCTCTAGTGTGTGCTACTGCCGCTTACAATAAAAAAAAGAAGAGAGGAATTGTCTCAGTAGCGAAACAATGGCAAGAGACTGCTATTTGTTATTATTTACACTGCTGCTTTCTTTGATAATGATCAACAAGAACCAAATAATAAACTGCGTATGATAGAAGATGTTCTGAACGAGAGTTTAGCAAAAATTTTTCTCCGTTTGAAATCTGTGCAGACGCCTCTTTAGTACATTACTTTCTGCACAGAAATTGGAGTCATCTTAGATTTAAAAATCTAGTCAATTGCCGTGCTTCATTTATGACTGTATCGCTATTAGGCATAAGAATAATACGAATATAAACATGACATGATATGTGTATACTCCCGCGTTTGCTGTTGTCTCACTCTAGTTTCATACTTTATTAGGTAGACAGGATTTAAAAGAGATAGCAGCAAACACGAAAGAATACATGGAAAAATGTTTATATTTGTATTATTCTTATGGTGAAGATAATACTGCATGTGATTCGAAATTCATAAAAGTTCCCATTAGCAACCATCTCTTCTCACAGGTAGGAAAAAATTCAGAATGTAGAATTGGCCATACTGACAAACATCGCAAACAGTCTTGCCAGACGGATTTTCGTAGTACATTGAAAAGCTGCTACATTCGAAGATGAACAATACGGAATTTGTATTTACTTCGTTGGATAAAGTATGAAAATGCAGTGGTCGAAATTCGGGGCGGAGAAAAAAGCTCGTCTTTCACCTTTTTTTTAATTTAGTTACTGACGCAGAGGTTTTGGCGCCAGTATTTATCTTTGTGCCTGCAAAGCATGCCTGTGTAGCGCTACATATATTCGACGGCAGAAGTTAGTTGTGGCGGCACCTACCAACATATTTAAGAACTTCCGCTTACTTTGCACTCGATTCTAAGCCGCAGGCGATTTTTTGGATTACAAAAACCAGAAAAAAAGTGCGGCTTAGATTCGAGTAAATGCGGTAGCTTGTAGACCACGTGACTGGTTTCACTGGTAGCCCTGCCTTTGATGGGATAGGTGATTTTCATGACCGGACTGGTGTAGCTGGTGGTGGGAGGATGTATGGGACAGGTCTTGCATCTACGTCTATTACAGGGGTATGAGCCATGAGGTAAGAGGGATAATGGATTGTGTAAGGATGGATGAGTATATTGTGTAGGATAGATTCTGCCATAGTCTTTCAAAACCATATCAACCAAGCCCAAACCTCCTTGCAGTACCTTATCTCCATTTGCAAAATTCTCCTGCAGTGCAATCCCAAATTCCCGGAACCCTTAACACACAATGAAACTCTTGCCCTGCAGGAACTTGAGCAACATGCACAACACCACTCAAAAAATTCTCCATCCTGCTCACTTCCTATTTGTGCCTTGGAGTACCACTATCCACTACCTCTACAACAACCTCCAAACCTCCCCCACATCCCCTCACAACTGACAAACCCTGGCTCACAGACCTACTACACTTACCCCACCCTCCAAAACTCCGTCCTACCACAACACAGAATCCAGAACCTAAACAGACCAGAAACACAGTAATGAACCTTTCCTCCAAAAGCCTTAGCCTGACAGAAATATCAGTCCTCTCCAAAGGCCTCATCTTTTGCCACAGCCCCAAATTCAATCATGCAGGACTTGTTTAAAGGGCTCTCCTTCTCCCGGTCCCTACATTGGAAACACTTTTTTACCACCAACCCTACCAATCAGACTCAACTTGCCTAACTCAGTTCACTCCTCCATCCAACCGTGATCCACCCCTGCTGCCCCCAAATCAGCTCCTTTTAACTTTCCAGACTTTCTTAACCTCAAACCTTGCATCACCATCATTCCCCAAATACCTCAACATACAAACTAGCCTTAAATCCACAGAAAGAACCACAGTCCACCATCTAAAAATTGATCCTGACCTTATAATCCCACCTGCAGACAAAGGCTCCACCACTGATTGAAACACAAAGATTACGAGGCAGAAGGACTCCACCAGCTTCCAGATACTTCCACCTACAAACCTTGCCTCAGTGACCCCATTCCAGAAATCCAGCAGGATCTCTAGTCACTACTCATGTTCTTAGGCCAATCCCAGATCCTCTCCCCAGAATCCATCTGTCTACTCACACCTACCACTCACTGCACTCCTACCTCTACATACTTGCTAAAGTCCATAAATCTAAGCACCTAGGACACCCCATTGTGGTGGGTTACTGTGCCCCCACAGAGAGACTCTCTGCTCTCATAGACCAACACCTTCAACCTATTACCTGGAACCTACCCTCCTATATAAAAGATAGCAATCATTTTCTCCACTGACTCTCCACAGTTCCTGTTCCTTTACCACACAGTGCCCTGCTCATCACTGTTGATGCCATCTCCCTTTACACTAACATTCCTAGTCCCCGTGGCCTTACCACTATTGAACACTACCTTTTCCAACACCTGATGGATTTCAAACACACAATTATTTTTCCTTTGAAGGTCTTATCTACAAACAAATCCAGGGTATGGCTATGGGCTCTTGCATGGCACCATCTTATGCCCACCTATTCATGGGCCGTCTAGAGGAATTCTTCCTAAAAACCCAGAATCCTAAACCCCTCACCTGGTTCAGATTCACTGATGACATCTTTGCGATCTGGATCTTCCCCATTTGCTTCACCTGGTCCTACTCAAATCAACAAGCCACCATCCTAGATGTTGACCTCCACCTCAAAGATGGCTACATCAGTACCTCTGTCAATATCGAACCTACTAACCACCAGCAACACCTCCACTTCGATAGCTGCCACCTGTTCCATACCAAGAAGTCCCTTCCATCCAGCCTAGACACCCATTGTCATCACATCTGCAGTGCTGAGTGGTCCCTCTCAAAATATATCAAGTGTCTCATTGAAGCCTTCACAGACTGTAATTATTCTCCCAACCTTGTACAGAAACAAATTTCTCATGCCTTATCTTTCCAGTCTCTCACCACCTCCCAAAGTCCCATCATCTGGCCACAGAGAAGCATTCCCCTCATAACTCAGTACACCCAGGACTGGAGCCGCCAAATTACATTCTCTGCCAGGGTTTCAACTATTTCTCGCCATGCCCTGAAATGAGAAATGTCCTGCCCACTATCCTTCCCAACCCTCCCACAGTGGTTTTCCACCATCCACTGAACCTACACAATATACTTGTCCATCTGCACACAACTCCAGCTCCCAACCCCTTACCTCATAGCTCATACCCCTGTAATAGACCTAGATGCAAGACCTGTCCCATACATCCTCCCACCACCACCTACTGCAATCCAGTCACGAACATCACTTATCCCATCAAAGGCTCGGCTACCTGTGAAACCAGTCATGTGATCTAAATGCTAAGCTGCAACCACTGTGGTGCATTCCATGTGGGCATGACAACCAACAAGCTGCTTGTTTGCATGAATGGCCACAGACAAACTGTAGCCAAGAAACAAGTGGACCACCCTGTCGCTGAACGTACTGCCAAACATGACATCCTTCATGCAGGTGGGAACTTTCCTTGCAATATATCCTATGTTGCCATAACATTCCTGGCCTCGTTCGTTAGTCACTGTCCTTTCCTATCTTGCCCCTTCCCTGTTCCCATTCCAGCACTTCACAGCCATCATTCCACCATCACACTCAGTCTTTTTACTTCTCTCCTTTTCCGCCACTCCTCCTCCCGCTCCCCCTCCCAACCTCTCCCCTGCCCTCCATCTAACCTGCAGCATTTCACTGTCTGCCACCCCCACCATGCTACCCCTTCCCCTCACTGCCCCAGCCTCCTCCTTACCCACACCGAGTCGCCACTCCCATCATGCACTAGTGCTGCTGCTCGCAGTGTGGTTTCAGCTGCCTGAGACTGCAGTCGTGTGTGAGAGTTACGTTTGTGTGTGTGTGTGTGTGTGTGTGTGTGTGTGTGTGTGTGTGTGTGTGTGTGTGCGGCTGTCTGTTGTCTATTGCTGACGAAGGCCTTAATGGCCAAAAGCTTTATTTGTGACAGTCTTTCTGTTGTGCCTATCTGCAACTCAGCATCTCCACTATGTGGTGTCAACTTTCCTTTTCTTAATATTGTTACATCTCTTGTATGTTACTTCTTTGACATCTGAATATCTGAATTAGGTGTGGTAACTGCTGAAAACTACTGAACTGAATGAACTGAGTTGATTTTATTGTAAAAAAAAAAAATACAAAACGTAAGTGTAAAGCTTGCATAAGCAACGTCCATAAATATACACACAAAGTAGATAGTAAACACATATACAAATAAAGAATAATGAAAAGTTATGCTAAAAGATAGTCTCGAATTACTAAATTCCTTACAGATTTCCAAAATTCCTACAGATGCAGATTCTTGACACAGTGTTACTGAGAAATGGTGAACAATGTGAAGACTGAGTACACTTTTTTATGTAGAATACCTTGAAGTAGTCTGTCTGTTGTAAGATTCGGTAGCATGTGGCACAGCACTAGCTGCATCTACCACTCCATGGTTATGATAGAACTCTCACTCTTGTAGCTATGAGTGGAAGAATAAATTCTCTCCATCTTGTGACTAGAAACAGCACACCATTTCTTAATGTGTACAGAATCAATTATATCTTTGTTTGCCAAAAGGGATCTGTTCACTACTGTAAATTGTGGGATTTGTGTGCAATGTGTTATTGCTTTCATCTAAAACAGAAAGGGAAATTATGAAAGAATTTCCATTGATTTCGCTCAAATAAGTTAATTATAACACTCAAAATAAAATAATAGGCCTACCACTTGCATTCATTTCCAGCTGACAATAAAACAGAAGATACACAAGTCAAAATTATGTTTGGCTCCGCAGAAAGGCAAAGCATTGCAGAAGCACATGAAAATGCTTTTACTATGAGACAATAAAATAAAGCAATTATTTACTGCTAGAATTCACTTCAAGTTAACTGAAGTTCTTCCCATCTAATGACAGTTAATGGTCTTTGTTACCTTCTGTTCTGGAACATCAGTTACAAACACAATAGTTACTACACTAATAATTCACTGCATGTGCAGATACAACAGCTTACTCTCTACAGGACTAGGTTGCTAAATACTCATAGCTGTTAGAGATAATGAATCATAGAGGAAAAAGGAGAAAAATGTCATAGTTAGTCATGCGTTGACATGAGAAACTTGAAATTAGTTATGTGCTCAACTGTTTGAGAGTTTGTAATTTTATTAATTTCAAAAATTTATGGTTTGGTTTGAATTAGATTCACAAATAAATAGTTTTAATTAATATCATTACTGCTAACTGTCAACCCACAATTGATGTTATTAATAAAGTTCACTTCAAAACAATGAACTTTTAAATATTGTGAAAAGAAATATAAGAACTGGATAATTGTTGACCCACATTTGATGTTATTAATAAAGTTCACTTCAAAACAGTGAGCTTTTAAACATTGTGAAAAGAAGTATAACAACTGGAAACAGTCTTTTACATAACAGAAACCTACGGTATGTGATTCTGCTTCACTCAGGTAGATGGTGTACATAACACAAACAAATGGAATGTGATTTGTGCCTCACTCAAGTAGATGGTTAATTGCAGATTATACCCATTACATATATATCTTCAGTATTTTAAAGGACACATAATGTTAATTTACAATCTCATGGTCTTCATTAATTTTACTTTTTTTCATTTCATTCCACAAGACAACTAAGCCGTTAAAAGCTTTTATATGCTATCCTCAACAGCAAGGTGTAGGGTGGGGGTGCCCTGCCAGTTAGCTGAGTGGTCTAACGCACAGCTTTCTGGAGTGGGAAGGAGCACCTGGTCTCCAGCATGAATCTGACTAGCAGATTTGTGTTGAGGTACAGTGAGCTGGCCAGTCTATGGGTGGTTTTTAGGCGGTTTCCCATCTGCCTCGGCGAATGCGAGCTGGTTCCCCTTATTCCACCTCAGTTACACTATGTCACAATTGCTGCGCAAACAAGTTCTCCAAGTACACGTACACCACCATTACTTTACCACGCAAACATAGGGGTTGCACTCGTCTGGTGTGACACGTTCCCGGGGCGAGGGGGTGGGGGTGGGGGGGGGGGTTCACCAGGAGCCGAACCGTACAATAACCCTGGGTTCTGTGTGGGACGGTGGAGGGGTGAAGTGGACTGCGGTAGACATCATGGGTTTGTGGACCGCTGCAGCTGCAGTGGGGACGGAGCCTCTCCATCGTTTCTAGGTCCCCGGTTAAAATACAATACTATACCGGCAGGGGGTTTTGGCATTAGCTGGCCACAAGTGGTTTCAGTCCAGCCCATGAAAGAACTGTGGGGTCACATACACTGAATATTTTCTGAAAAACACGTGTTTTCAGGCATATTTTGTTGGCCTGGCATGCCAGAAAGAGGTGCCACTCATATCAGTGCATTGCCTCATAAATATTGAAGTCCCAGTCACAGTAGTTCTGACTTTATGCACTAGGAGTGGTGCTGTCACATCATGATAAGGGAACCCATGTGCTTAAATGAGTATGTGACTCAGGCATCGAGATCACAAAAGGCTGTCCATGCCTGTTCTACGGTCCTCTACTGATTGACTTACAGCAATACTTTTAATAACCCTGGCATCCACATTAATATACATCTTCATAAAGAAATATTGCATTTTATGACATCCAATCTATTTACAGCTCAATAAAACCTTATTTTAAATCACATTCTTAATATTAATAAATGATTAATGTACACTGCTAAGAAATTAAAGTTTTCAATAATAAGTACTCATAAGTGTTAGTACTTATAACTCTGACATAAATCAATCAGAAGTTTGGACTATAACAATACCAGAGAAGGAAAGTTGCTACTCACCATATAGCAGAGATGCTGAGCCACAATAGGCACAACATAAAGATTCACACAGTTATAGCTTTCGGCCATTAAGGCCTTTGTCAGCAGTAGACACACAAACTTGCACACATGTCTGCAGTCTCAGAGTGCTGAAACTACACTACCTTTAAGAAGTTTGGACTATTGATCATTAGGCTTAAGTATTTACATTTCCATTGCTTAACTGTGTCTATTTACACTACCCTACCACACAATACTTTACTGGAAGAACCTTGCTGGCACTCAGTGGTGAAGTTATCAGCAAACACTTTACTGAACCTGGTAGGCAAAATTTATCTCCTTAGAACTTGGAGACACACGTTTTCATTATGACATCTAAGAGATACTGCAAGACACGTTTTCATTATGATATCTAAGAGATACTGCAAGTCTGGTGTCTCCAACAGCTCCACTGCTCTAGAGACCATGGACAAAAATGAGAAGACGAATCAAGAAATTTAGGAACAGTCTGACAAAATAGGGGAAAAACTGCTCATAAAGGCTAATAGTAAGTAGTAAGAGGATTCAGTAGACCCAGAGGGACATTAGAGGCTCCAAGAGGGAAATTTTCAAAGTAGTACAGGACTCCCAAGGCATCTTGGCAGTGAATACCAATGACTAATATGTTTAGCTAAGCGCAGGACTCATTGATCCCACATGTTATTTAGGCTCTACAGGAAAAGATCTTGCTAATGAAGAACATTTAATGATTTTTTTTTTTTTCTGTGGCAAAAGGAGGATGGGGAGGTGACCATTTAGGACCAGAACCTACACTGCACAACTGAAGACGACATCAGATACATGTTCATCATACTAATGTCAAGATTTTGTCATTCTTACTGTGATATGACAGGACTCGGTTGTCATATTCTGTTGAAAATGTAAATGCCCAGCTTTAGGTGTCACTCAACATAATGGGACAATATCACTCTGGTGTGATTCAGGCCACAAGTGGTCTTATCATACACAAGTCTACACCTGAATGTTTCCAGTAAGGAGTTAGCTGAATGACTAATTTCCAGAAGCATTCAATGTTATGATGTTATCAGACCATTTTTTTTCATTTATTGTGTTGGGTTGAATGGATAACAGGAACGAGGTGGTAGGGAGGGGATGGAAGGCGGTGGTAGCTGGCAGCTGGGAGGGAGAGACAGGAAGGGAATGGGGTAGAAATGTGGCACATTTGGGATATTTTGCTTCCGTAACACATCTGCAGAAGTATCTATTGATTTTTCAGTGTTTAGTTATTTTAATAGGGTTGTTATGTTTGGTGAGCGACTCCATATATACTTTGATTTTTGTTTAATTTGCCATCATTTAATGCAAAAATGGTGTAACTGTGCATATAGTCATATTAGAACTCACTCCTTCAGTAACATTTACCCTAAGAGATGGCTATTCAAGACGTGATGATGATGATGATGATGATGATGATGTTCCATACTCCGAGGAGGGTAGGGGACGATGCGAGAAACCTGCAATGCCGTACTAGGCAAGGTCCTGGTGGAGGTGGTTTGCCATTGCCTTCCTCTGACAGTAATAAGGATGAATGATGATGATGAAGACGATACAACAACACCCAGTCATCTCGAGGGAGGGAAAAACTCTAACGCCACCAGGAATCGAACCCGAGACCCCGTGCGCGAGAAGCGAGAACGCTACCGCAAGACCATGAGCTGTGGACTATTGAAGAATTCAAAAATATCAGTGCAGTAGAGGCAATCTGATGGAATCACTGGCAGAAAACTACCCACTGGGGAAAAGAAGCCTTGTTTAGTCCTCTGCAGGTAGTATGAGCACAAGACATATTCATGTACTCATACTTGGATCATTATCCACATATTGTAACACAGGTTCATACATTCTTGATATTCCAATCTGGTATTTCCATTGTTTCATAGGAAGCATTTGTGCAAGCAAACTCAACACCATCCTTATAGGCAGACAACACTGAGTAAACCTGTTTCACACATGGTGATATGCTGCTGTAGATATCATATACAAGGGTCACTGTATGTATGGACACTTTTGATACAGCCATTCCACTTCATACCTGCTGATCTTTTCATGGCCATGGCCATGAGCAGCAAGTTTCCATGTTCACAGGGTAATAACAGAACATGTTCCACATGTGGCCAGCTTATCGTGTTTTTCCACCACACATTATGCACTGACTGTAGAACTGTTATTCTTCCTGTACACAATACAGAGTGAATGTGAATAACCCCATGCATCATCTGTGTATTATGTATCAAGACTTATGTGGTTCATATAACATCCAAATTCACAGCAAATTTATATTGGCAGTACATTTTTTTACTTCTGTGTGGTACCACATTATGTACAGTTTATGCACCTCACTACATATGCGTTTTAGAACAACTTTTTTCCCCCTGTATGTGATTTTCATCTCCTACTACTTGTTACATATGTTCAGAACAGTTCTGTATAGTTCACATTTTTTGTCGGTACCTACACATATCATAAAAAGGGTGTATGTTCCACATTCCTTCCTAATGCAGTAGACTGATTTCAACCACACTTAGTACACATGTACAGATAAGAACCACTTATCTATCATAGTTCAGGAGATATGATGTCAAAAACAATGAGATATCTGAAAAATTGCCAGATCGCGCATGACATTTAAATTTATTACTTCTGTGCTACTAACTTTATTCTCTATAAATTTCACAGAGAGTATCCATGTACAATGCTAAACACAGCTTGAAAATTATATCATGGTACGTCACACAGTCCAGGAGATAAGACATCATAACAGTGAGATGCGTGAAAAACTGCCACTTCATGCATGACATTTAAATTTATTCCTTCTTTACCACTAACTCTGTTCACAACATATTTTGCAGACAGTATCCATATATGCTACTGAATATATCTGTGCAAACATATTATTGTATGACACATAATTCAAGAGACAAGGCATGATAAACAATGAGATGTGTGGCCGCATCATACATGAAGTTTTAATACATTTATTATTTAGTGCTAAGATACCTGACTACACTTTTGACAGCTTTCAACTGTGAAGTGCAAATGTTTGTAGGTGAAAATGATAGCCATCTATAGAGTTGTGAAGAAGCTTTGCTATAGAGACCTTTACAAAATTGCATTGTAGACACACAAAACAGTTGTACTCAGGATACAGAAACTGTTCAGGATACTGTACTTATACATTTGTACATTATCCATATTTTGTGTATGACTTTTTCATAATTTCAAAGGCGTTTTCACAAAGACATGGAAATGAAATTCTTGATAACAAGTGTTGTAAAAATACTTACAGGGTGACAATTATTGAACTATATGAAAAAAATGTAGATTACTTACAAACTACGGCATGCACACACTTTATTCAACATATAAACATCACTACAGATATTCAGATTTAGGTTATGACATGTTCGATATGCCTGCCATAATTGACGATGATGTGGTGCATGCAAATAGTGAAATTCTGCATGACCCGCTGAAGAGTCAGAACATCAATGCTGTTGATGGCCTCCTGGATGGCCGTCATCACTCAGTCATGGTTTTAGGGTTATTGCTGTACACCTTGTCTTTAATATAGCCCAACAAAAAGGAGTTGTGTGTGTTCAGATCCAGAGAACATGGCAGCTATTCAAGGTCCATGGCAGTGGCTTCTGGATACCCCAGAGCCAGAATGTGGTCTCCAAAGTGCTCCTCCAGTATGTCAAACACTCTCCTCCTTCGATGGGGTTGAGCTCAGTCTTGCATGAACCACATCTTGTCAAAATAAGGTTCACTTTCGATAATGGGGGTGAAATCATCTTCCAAAACCTTCACATACTGTTCCGTAGTCAGCCATCAAGGAATATTGCATCAATTATTCTATGATTGGACACTGCGCACCAGACAGTCACTCACTGAGGGTGAAGAGATTTCTCAATCATGAAATGTGGATTCTCAGTCCCCAAATGTGCCAATTTTGCTTATTGACAAACCCATCCAAATGAAAGTGGGCTTCATTGCTAAACTAAACCACACATACCATACTAATTCCCATCATTCCCCACAGCCAATCACACAGTTTGAATGTCCTAACACAAACAGATCAGTGGTTGACAATTTTATTTCATATAGTTCAATAATTGTCACCCTGTAAGTTCACATATTAGTATTTCAAACATAGTTCTAACTCGCCCAAGTGATCTTCCTGAAATGACAATATAACTGCATCACAGCTCTTTCACTTAAGGTGTGGGATGAATGGAGGAGGGAGGTGGGGAAATGCACTGAACCTTTTGTCAGTGTTGTTTCTTATTCAAATATAATTAAGTGACCTGCAAAATATTATTTGAGAACTTGAAAAAAATGAAAGAAAGAGAAAAAGCTATGCTGTCATCTTAAATGAATGCGCAGGATGACTAGCCTTATTATGTTAATTATGGTTAAAACATATTCCTGATATTGTAACTGGACAAATTATTTTTTAATTTTGAAAAATTATGCATCATCCAAACATCTCTAACTACTGCAAAATTAAATTTTATAGGACTTAACCATTTCAAAAGTAAACTAACTAAATTTTCACATCAGCTACATATCACCCATAAGATGGACTTTAAAATGTGTACATACATGCAACTATGTAGAAAGTGGCAGATTATAAATTACTACTGTGTTCAGAAATTGTCACAAATGAATTTTTGGTTTCACTCTTTTTACAGAATATGAATGCTCACCTGGAGGTATAACGTTTCGAGATGAGACTGCACCAATTGCTGTTGGAAGTACTCTGGCAATTGTTGTTCTCCTTACAGTAACTGGATATGGTATTTATCGCTATTTTAAAATCAAAAAAGTTCAGTATGATACTATGGAGTAAATGTATTTAGTTAAAAATTTATTCCTACGTGTGTAAAGTTGTAATTACTTTTAGTTTATTGTAAATTTATGACTATTTTCAACTTTGGTGGTTTTGTTTCCTACTTTGAAATGTCTGTTTGCAGTCTTTGATAAAAATGTCTATCAATGACATTTTTTTAAGGAGTACAAGGTGTTACTGCTTTGTGTTAGAACTGCAGCTCTTTAGACACCAATACATGGCAGGCTTTTACAAAAAAGGCAGTATTTCTCTTGAAAATAAATACAACCTGACAAGTGACAACAAACAAAAAAAGTGTAACCTAATACTTAGTTCATGATGCAGCCATGTCTGCTCAAGCAAGTAGTCAACCACTCACAGATTTATTTAGATGCTTTTCGTTGCTTCTTCTCTTTCACTGCTTGATTAATTATGTGGCTTACTAATTATTCATTTAATGAACTTGAATTCTTTATTTGACTGTAAACTCGACAGAAGAAGACCGAACCAGTAATGGGAACCTTAGACATGATAAAAATATAAAATTGTTTACTATCCAGACTCTTCATATTGGTAGTAACACAAAAACTTTTGATAACTTTTTTAGATCTTTATTTGTCAATAGTTTCACAGTGAGCCATTCTTTTCACCATAGAGATTTGTATGTAATGTAATGGAATTTCTGAGACTAAGCAATTTGATATACATTCTTGGCTCACATTGTCAGGAAATACAAAAACCATTTTTGTGTATAATAGATATTAGCTCTAGGATGTAAACAGTAGTCCCATATTATAATGGACTAT
Source organism: Schistocerca nitens (assembly GCF_023898315.1). Taxonomy (NCBI): domain Eukaryota; kingdom Metazoa; phylum Arthropoda; class Insecta; order Orthoptera; family Acrididae; genus Schistocerca; species Schistocerca nitens. Next base: position 476,155,614 of record NC_064614.1, on the reverse strand, counting down.
CATTTCCAAGTTTCTTCTAAAAATAAGTACAGCCACCATGTGCTCATTTTTAATTCAGAGCCATTGAAACACTTGTGGTTAAAAAGCAATAGATGATCTAAAACCTAAAGTTATTTAACCCCAAACACATTTAAATCAAGCCCTTCTTCATTTTTTCATTTGCATTCAACAGTAGGCACTGTACTTGTCATTTAAGGAAGTTCTTCCTCTACCAACAGATGAAAAAGCATTTCAAATAATTCTCTAACTTAAAAACTGAATGTATCCTTCACAGTCTGGAAGCACCTTGTACCCAATAACACACTCATTGATGTGAAAAGCTGCAACAGTAATCAAAGTTTACAGAGTTACTTATCAATTTAAAACATTTATTGTTAATTGTGGAATTATATTGATATCTCTGCAAACCATCACAGGAATTGAGTCTGCTCAGTGTATCGATGAGTAATTTCGTATTATTATATGTTATGTAACAGGAGCTTGATGTAACAGTAAAAAAAGTATCCCTTAGAGCTTGTGTGCAGTTTATGTGTGTACGTGCGTGTGTGTGTGTGTGTGTGTGTGTGTGTGTGTGTGTGTGTGTGTGTGAGAGAGAGAGAGAGAGAGAGAGAGAGAGAGAGAGAGAGAAAGAGAGAGAGAATGAATTTATTTGTTTGTTTGTATGCATTCAGTATGCAGATTTTTCTAAATCAGAATGTGGAGTTTGTTGCACATAAATGGCATTTACGAGATACACGACTGAAATGTTAACAGAGACTGTTTCCTGATATTTGATGATTAATGTATGTTATATAGTTATATAGAGTTAAAGTAAATATATATTGTAGTTACATGTGTGGTCATAGATAGCAATAAAATTTCTCTCTGCATTTTTGTGGATTTAGTATAAACAGAGTGCATGACATGATACATTACTGAAAGCTGTGGCTCTTTGGTGCCTATTTTATGCCAACATATGTATATGTGCATCTCAAATTAGAGTGCAGCATTTGTGTAGATGAAGAACAGAAAAAAATTGTATTAGCAGCACGAAAGTGAATCCGCACTGAGCTATAGGCTGAAAGAAGAACAGCAATAGCAGTGGAAAGAAAATTAAGGAAATTGTTTCACTACATTGTCTTCTTGAAACTACTTCACATTTTGGCATGAATGTTTATTCTCTTTGCTATTTTTAACTTTTGCACATACTTATCAGTCTTGGGTTTTTTATTTATTTTTACAAACAAATTGTAAACTGCTCCTCTCTCCACTTCGATATGACTTAAGAAAGGAGTGTGTTGTTACCTAGCACAGGAAGCATTTCCTCTTACACTTTTGCACTAACTGTCTCCTTCTAATCCTATACTCATTTTATTTTCCAAGGGCAACACCTTCAGTTTCTTACTTGATACATTTATTACCCTACAAATAATCTACCACAACAAGAAATGCACCTACCTTTAAACTTACAGTTTCAATTGTTGTTACTATAATGCCAGAGAGACAAAGTAAATTTTTTTATCTATTAGAAGTTATAGAAGACCATAGTGGTTGTAATATATCAATGGAGTCAATGAGTCATTAGTCCTGCCATTATTTAAGCTTCACATTCACCCTAAATTGACTAATTGTGTTTTGAGTCCTCCGTATAACCTAACTGAACCTTAATGACTTACTTTTTAGTGACAAAAATGAGAAATGGAATGGTGTAAGTAATTACTGTTATCTTTTATGGCAACAAAATTACCCAAGTGTGTTATTTCAAATTTTAACACAAAACCCATATTTTAAGAAATGTAATAACATGAAACTGTTTTTTTTTTTTTTTTTTTTTTTTTTTTTTTTTTTTTTGTGTGTAAAGTAAATTAATCCAAAATTTGTTGTTTATGCAGAAAACTTGATATAGTGACATCATGAAACTAAAAGAAAAGTGTTGTGACCATGAGTACTTCATATTAGTCACACAATTTGACTCTAAGGCCTTCGAACAACCAGTAAAATAACTGCTTGACGTTAATTATTGTAAAGTATCGTATTCCAAGCAAAACTCAAAATAAAAGTATTCTCTGTCTTTACTGCCCCTATTAATAATATGCAAGGCATTTAAAATGTAAGGATAGTATTCAAAGAGATCAATGAATTTCATTGTCACTAAAAAAAAAGTGCACAGAAGGCTGACACGGTACTTTTCATTTAGTAATGATAGTGATATACAGATGAAAATAAATTGTGCTGATTTATTTTGAGAAATTATTTATTGCAAAATTTTTAAGTAGAGCTCCTTGCAAATCAGCATTATCCTTCTGAAATCAACTAAAACATGTTGACAAGGACAGATTGCTGCTCACCGTAAAGATGCTGCATTAAGTTGCAGACACACATGATGAAAACACTCTTATGAATAATCTTTTGACCAAAGCCTTCTTCAGAAAAGAAAAATGCACACACATTCACACCAGCAAGCACACTTCACGCACACACATGGCTACTTATCTCTGGCTGCTCCAACCAGAATCAAATTCTGACCGGAGCAGCCAGAGATAGTAGCTGCTCCAGCCAGCATCAAATATGAATGTGTGTGCATTCTTCTTTTCTGAAGAAGGTGTTGGCCAAAAGCTTATTCACAACAGTCTTTTCATCATGCCTGTCTGCAGCTCAACTTCCCATCTTTATGGTGAGTAGCAAGTTATCCTTTTCATCATAATGTTGTTAATATTCCAACATGGACTTTCCATTGTACAAAAACAAGTTGAATTCCATTCTTTTGCCAGTGTGAGTAGGCCATCATCAGATGCTTCTCTTAACTTGAGCCTGTGATGTCAATAGAATTGTTGTTACTGTTAATAAAGAGTAAGACATTGAGCTGTAGAACTCTCCATAAAGCAGACAAAAAATTCTGTGTGTGTTATTTACGTATGCAAAACCTGTAAAAGTACATAATTATCTCCTGTTATTACTCTGTAAAATATTCACTGTTATTCTGATTATTTACCATTGGTTTTAATTATCATGTAAGATTTACACTTAGAGCAAAGAAATAAACAAACTACTGAGAACCTAACTGAGGCCTCGTGTAAATGATGGTAGTAACTGACCAATTAAAGAGGCTTTCTCTCTACTGATGCAACATATCAACAGCAAAAGTTCAATGAGAGAGCATATGTTGTATAACAATTTGGAGCAACAAAATAACTAAATTTCACATTTGAGTTATATATGACACTCATGGGATGTAAGAAAAATGTCTGTCATTAGTCAGATATTTCTAAACCTGTCTTTTGTTGTCCATGTGCTTTTTATAGAAAAGACTGCTGATCAGTTCTTATTTGTTTATGCTGTAGTACACTTGACAAGATTTCTGTAAGCTTGTTATGGAGAAAAACAATTTTTACAGCCATCTTCAATTTGGTGTCATCATGTTATAATTTCTGGTGTTTGTCTGATTATTTTGTCTCTGTGAAGCTAAAGTCTTCCACAATTGTAAATTGCAATATATTATGATAAATAAATTGTTACATGTGTGCAAAATTTATTTTCAACCTTTTATATTATGATTACCTAGGAGTTGTAGCAGTGTGTTTCAGTAGGAATACTGAATACTTCAGGAGGTGGTGGTATAGACTATTTTGAATAAAATATTGCCTATAATGTGTCCAGTTTTTATTGATTGCAGAAATACAAGTGTGTCACCCAAACAAATACTCACAGAATGTGTTAAGCAAAGGCAGATGATTAGATTCAAAGTAGATTTACATAAACTCCACCTCTGACTTTAATGCACTTCTTACTTCTCTTGATAACGCCCTGTATAGCATTCCTGAGTTCATGTTGGCATTTCTTTTCTGGGGAGCAGCACTATTCATAACCCAAGCAATAAATTTATCCCTCCTCTACACAGTAACATAGAGGCTTAATCATCTTGTTGCCTATCACACTGCACTGTGCATTTACAGAGAAGCATTCTTGAAAATGTGCATCTACAAATGGATGTGGATTTTTGTCAGATCACTGGTTGTGATGTTATGGACACTATCATAAATGAATGTGGCTTCATCAGTTAACAGCAGTAATGGGATTACTGGTGATTTGCCATTAGCCAATGAAAAAAATCCAATCATCCACTTCTGTCTCTTTGTTGAAGATGTTGAATCCATTGTAGATGATAAGGATAGAGGTCCTTTATAAATAGTGTCTGTCATATTCTTGTACGTGGAGCACTTATATGAGTAGAAACTCAGCATGTGCTTGTTGGAGAACAATGTTCTGCCAACTGAATACTGTCTTCTTCTCCATCTACACTCTGTTCATTTGCATGTTCAGATGAAATGTGACTGCTGGGCACTGCACCAGTCTCACTCTGCAGTTAGGAAATTAATGTTCATGTTCTCTACCAGCAACAGTGCAGTTTCCATTACAAAACCCATACACAACTACCATAATGACATACTCAGAATTTGTAAATAGGAATGTCATGATTAAGTGATACAATTGAATTGACGAACAAATCACAATCACATTTGAAAAATTCCGTTACGTAAACTCAGGCACAACTTCACAACTTGAACTTGAAAATGCCGATGAGTGCTAATAACGCCATAGTAACTGCAGTACCAATACATCACACGAAAGCTTATCACTGTAACCAGTTGTATTTCTGTAACCAATAAAAATTGGACACTTGTTATACGGAATGTTTTATTCAAAGTGGCTATACTACCATCTCCTAAAATATTCACTATTCCTCCTGAAACATGCTTCGATCACTTTGCCCAACAAAGCCCTAGGGATGAGTTAAAATATTGCTGGTGGACACAAGAGTTTATCAGAAGCTGGAACATTCATATTGTTAAAAAAATTTCTTTGTGTGTGTGTGTCACTGAAAAACCATTCTTGTATAGTCACAGACTTTTATTTCATGTATGACCATTATTTTGGTCATGGATTGTTTAACAAACCAATTTATGCGGTATTGTTTCTGCATTATGATGTAGGTGGTAACATTGTGGTTGCAGGGAAGCTTCAGAAACTGAATGTGTCATTGCCCTAAATCACAGAAATAGAAACCCAGTAGAAGTAACACAATAATATATTTATTTTAAACAATATGTACAGTACTGCAGAATGATATACCAGGTAACTACATAATTTTAGTAATATAATAAACATGTCATGCTTAAAGCCATTTACAACAGAAATAGGAAGGAACATAAAGACTTTAAGAAAACCAAGTTTGTGACTTTTAAACATAAAAACAATATCAATTACATACAGTTTCTTCTTTCATTTAAGAAGACCTGACAACAAAGCAACACACAATCTGAGAACTCAACCTGTACTACTTGCAATATGTTCCACAGATGAAAAACTTATGTTTCAACATTACTGATACATCATTTATTGCATAGCATATAAAAAGAAAGTCACTTATCCACAATAATTCATCATCGATGTCCATGGCAAATTCTGCTGTAATCTGCAGTACTTCCACAGTCACAAGGTGTGAATTTATGATGATCTGGCAGCACATTCTCTCTCTCTCTCTCTCTCTCTCTCTCTCTCTCTCTCCATTTGTTACACACACACACACACACACACACACACACACACACACACACACACTGTATTTCATAGCACAACTGAAAATGTGCAGATATCAAACCATCACAAATATCCAGTGAAATCCATTTCATTTGATAAGCTACAGGCAACAACTGAAATGTCATAACGAAGGATGATTCGGCAGATATCATCTTGACCAACAACAATGTGAAATGGTAATTAGTTTAAAGAATATTTCTGAATCCAAAACAAATGAGGAAGCATATTTGGAGGAATATCATCACTATGATTTTCAATGTCTTATGTTTCTTCTGATGAATCACATTGATATTTCCTTAACTATTACCCTCTCAAGATGGAATGGCTGCATGCAAGTTGATTTCCATAGTTGAGGAAAATGTGCCAGAGCTTATTTTGCTGTAGGTATTTGACTTTCATTTAAAATTTTATGAACTTGTCTTCTACCCTTTAACTGTCTATCTGAATTCCAAATATCAGTTATTTACGTGTATATAATAAATCCTTTGTTTCATTGTAGCTGTTCTACCAATCTAATTAGAACTATTTAAAAGTACTAATAGCAACATTTTCCTGCATTACATATTTCTGGAATATTTTTGTAATACAAGAAATTCCCCAGAATGTTGCCCATCTTAGTTTTTACCCAAACTGTGATCTGGCTATGAAGCTTTGTTTCTGTGTGATGTATGTTTACTTTTCAATTAATTTCTCAATTTGAATTTTTTTCATGTAAAGACATGTCTAGTCATCTCACAATTTTTGAAAGAAGTATAATAATACTGCAGTATTATATATAATTCATAATTCTGCAGTAACAGCCCCTTTCTAGTTATGGTACTGACAGTGTTCAACCTGTCTTCACAGGTGAATGTTAGACAGGAGATGAACCAAATACCAACATCTGGTAGAAAAAAGAGACAGTGAAATGACGAACAGTCATAATTATTTTAAAAAATATGAATAAAAAATTAATCTTGGAGTACCTCACAGACAACTGTGAGCAGTAGGCACCATAAACAAAAAATAGAATTGAGGGTGATTTCCAATTTTCTAGTTTTGCAAAGCCAGGGATTTGGCAGTCATTAGTTTTACTAAGAAAACATGAAAGATCACTAGAATTAAAGATGTGGAGAGGCTGTAATCATGAGGGTATTTTTTATGTATGTTACTGAAAAACAAATACAGGAAGTAAAGATTGATATATCTTTCAAAGTAAGAAGAAATAGAAGAATTAAAGTAATAACAAGTCATGACTGACCATCTGCAGAGATTTACCTCCAGAACTGTTCAGATAATTACCCAAGTGTTTGTGCCGCTAAAAGCAATAACATTTGACTTTCTGATACTAAGAAGTGTTACTACCTTTTGCCAAGATCCATGCTTTGCCCTAATGAGCAAAGTTAATCTGAGTTCTTCAAATGGAACATTTAGTGCACTTGTTACAAGTGTGATTTTCCTTATATGAGGCAAACAACTTGGATGGTACAAAAAATATCAGTGTATCACAGAGCATTCACATTACTGCAAAACTCACATTGGAAAAACCCAGAAAATATAGGAAAATATATCTTCCAACAAGTGAAATTGATTTCACATTTAAAACAACAAATTACTCAGGCTATACTGGTTCCATTAAACTTCAGAGATTGAGTTTTAAGAGTCTAGTTGAACCACTCAAATCACTTATTTGATGAATAAAATTCCTCATCATTAGATAACAGGAAATGAAATAAATGTAATGTGTTTGTCTGAAACTATGAGAAGCTCTACTTAAGGTTCACAACCTACATCTGTTTTCCAAGGTACCTATAATATAAGCCACAGGTACAAGTAGAACACTGATGTACAGTGTTTTAGTACCACACAACTCTCACGCATTAATGTCAGTTCAGTATGCTATAAAGAAGAGAAACACTTAATATTAACAGTTATTGGCACAAATACTAATTTCAATCAATTTCATAGATGATGCTTGACACTATGATACAGGATAGTAATGTTTATTACTTGCTAGGAATCAATCATGATTAAATTTTATGTGACACTGTGAATTGCTTTCTTTGATATTCCAAGTCATTGTAGTGAAATCTGAATCAGTGAACTTGGTAATATGTCAGTAGAAGGGACTGTTGAAATTGAGAAACTAGAGGAATCGTAGAAGAACAGATAAAATATACAAAAATAATATTTGTATGAGGGAAATTAATTAAAGGTCTGCAGCAGTTAAAAATCAAAAGAGCTGATTGTATAAGAATGCTTAGAGATGAAGGCAAAATACTACATGTTCTTATTTAAAGACTAGTCACTGTAAGATCTCCAATGGAAGCAGTTTGAGCATCTTTCACTTCTCTCAAATACTGTATATCTTCTGTTCTACCTCAGTTTTACTTTTCTTCTTACCTTTTGTGTTGTTCACATTTTACTCTACGTTTTGTAACTCTTATTATGTATCTTTCCCCTTCAATGCCATTTTGTTTCTCCTTGAAAGCTTCATTGAGTCACTACTCCCACTCTATAATCATACCTTCACTTGCTACACACTTTCTTTCTTGTTCAGTAGGTGCATCAGCCACTCCATTTCCTGCTTCTTCATTTGTAATTCAATGTAATTCTCCACATTATCTCAGCTGATTGGACAATCCTTCACATTTCCAGTTACTTGTCTTCTATTGCATGTACAAATGTAATTCTACAGGTTCAAATGAAATTGAAATCAAGTTAAGACATAGACAAAAATTTAACAAATTTCATTAGTAAATGAAACATGTCAGTGCAGGTAAACTGTGTTGTTTGTTGAAAGACAAATTCAGTATCTCTGCCCTTAATTTTCTCCGGTTTTCTGCTAGATTATTATCTGGATTGTACCCAAGCTCCAAACCGCAATTGTAATTGTTCAAAACATGGGAGTGTATATATTTTCTTTACAATTTGTGCATTAATTGCTTTCTTTGAATTTGTATATAATGTTGCAGATGTTCCATAAAATAATTTTTCCCCTTGCTGTGATTTTCTTGAAGTATTTCTAAGTTACATTCATATTTGTAATACCATCTAATACTTGGACCTTTGTACATCATTACTTTGATAGATGAAATTCCATTTCCATTGACTTAGTCAGTCCATACAGCTGGAGCTTTCGATTGAATTTATGAAGTTATATTTTTTTTTCACCAGGCCCTTAATGGATTCAGGGGGTAGTATAGCTACTGTGGTGAGTACAAATAGGTAATATTTTTAACAAATTTTGTAACACTTTTGGAGAGATTACAATAGAAGGTTTAAATACAAATATCACACTAGGTTTTTTTATGGACAGAGATTAATAAGATATCTGTGAAGCTGCTCAAATGAGCATTGTCATCTCATTGAGGTGACAGAACAGCATCGTATCCAGCGCTGTAAGCAGCCTGAATATACGCATCAGGTTCACTCTTCACTCCACCAGTTCCTGGAACCCCATGAGTGGCATAGCACAGGGTCGGAGTAGTACTGCCCCACAAAAGGCTGACATCTGCAGCTGTTCCATTGCTCCCAGTGCTACTCGTGCTGCCACTGCAAGAAAATAACAGTATGTCATGTAACATCATGTTTCAATGTTGAAAAATCAAGAAATCAGGCATGAAATATTATGTTTCTTGTCTCTGAATCAAAACTGATACCAATTAAATTGGCTTGAAACACAAACAAACTACTCTTATCCTCAGATGAATGGCTGGAGTGTGCATTGCATTCTGCTTCTCTTTGTTATGTGACTGTGCAATATCTATATACTCCTGTTTGTGTGCTCTGAACAAAGAAGTTGAATTGTGAACATTTGTTAAATGGATTATTCTTGTGGTATGAATTTTACGTCTCACTCAATAACATATCTCATTCTGTAAGTAGTTTCAACAAAGAGAAATTCACTGACATCAATCACCTATATGCAACATTAACAAGCTTGAAGTAAAAGTTTTATTTAACAGAACAATCACTACCAAGTGTGTACCAAGGATCTGAGCTAGAGTAGAGCATGGTACATCAATAGTTTCACAGTGAATGGTGAAATAATTTTAAGATTCACAACAAATGTTTTCGGATGTGATTTCAACTAGTCAGCATTCATTTCACGTAGCACCTTTCATTCAAGTGATACATATTTCAGTGTATTGGAGCAGGATGTGAATACACTTTGTGAAAACAATTTTTTCCGGGGGGCAGGAAATGGGGAGGGGGGGGGGGGTGCAGTTAGACCATTACCCATCAGATATCGGTTATACCAGCCAAAGTTGATTCCTGCTTCCTGCCCACATAATCAGTAAGCCCCACAATACTGAGATTTTACGATTATAAATGTGACTGTGCACGTATAACACTCTTTGAAAATTAAAAAAAAATTGATTAAAAGCCTTTAACCTTGATCACTACTTGATTTGGAACAAACACAGCTCTATAATTTACACGTCTGAGACTTTCATTTGCTCTATGTCTTCAGCCGTTTTGCTATCAAGGCAATAAAGTGATACAGCATGTTGACTTATGTGCATAGAAGCCATCTTTGTGAAGACAACTGAGAACAGTTTAGGTTGATATACTACTGGTACCTTATATGAGGGCAATTTGGAAAGTAAGGTCTGATGTGGTGCAAAATGGAAACCACAGGGAAAATCCAATGAAGCTTTGCACCAATGCATTGGGCACTACCTCTAGTATGCCCGTCAATTGCATCACGTCACTTTTTTCAGTTTTGAGCATACAATAAGCACATAAAGATGCTTAAAACAATAGTGTCTCCCATAAGGCATGAGGGCCTGGTGTGAGATTTCGCCTAATGTCATGCAGCCCACATAACATAACTGTAATGTGCTTCCTTCTGCATGACAACTCTCGGCTGCACTCTACAGGGGCAATGAAGAAGTTCCTGCAGCATTTTTGATGGGAAGTGTTTGATCACTCACAATAGAGCCTGTAATTGACTCTCCCTGAGTTTCATCTCTGCTCACATGAATCGCTGGCTTTGAAGACTATGTTCTGGCACAGACAATGAGCTGTAGATCAGCATAGAATTGGCAGTAAACACAGGTGGGTGCCTTCTATGATGAGGGTATTGGAAAGTTGGTACAATGCTATGACAAATGTCTAAATAAGAGCGGTGACTATGTAGAGAAGTAGCTGGATGGTGGAGCTAACTGCTGCAAATGAAACATTTTTTATTTTCACAGTTTTTACCATTTTGCAACCAGTTGGACCTCACTTTCTGAATAGGCCCCGTATTTCCATAAACCAGATTCACTGGCAATCAGCTACTTTTCAGTATCTGTTGTAATGGCCTATTTGCAATAGATTGTCATCCTCTCTGGCAGTTGCTCATAGATGACCTTGCAATAATAATCTCTGTAGAACTCAGAATTACAATTTGGAGGACTCTAATGATATATGATGTATGATTGAGCAGTAGTAAACAAATGTGTCAGCTACTGAACCAATGTAGATTACTCATGTTTGTATCATATACTGAACATGAGAAATTAAGTAACCGAGAGGAAGCGTCAACCATTAGACATGAAGAATAAATCTGCATTACAAACTGGCACTCCTGTATATTTCACACCATTACCCAAACATTAACACATTGATAATTAATTGGGTACATAACATATTATGTCAAAATGAAACACACTTCATGAGCAGCAGTTATGAGGATTACAAAATGAACAAAATTATCAAGATTTTCTGCAAGAATTATCCATGCAGAAGTGAAAAATGCAATGTTAGTCACGTGGGTACTTAGGTTGTCAGAAAAAAATGCTGAAGGTGTGAAGAAATAACAAGAAAAGAAAATATCTAACTAAACAAGATGGCTGTTGAAGAGGACATGTGAGATTGAGTAAATAATAGTAACATGATAAAAAGTCCTAAATTACACAACACTATTCAGGAATGCCTTAGAGTGGATATGAGAAGATACAATCAAAACCTAGTTAAAGAAATAGTTGAAAACAACAGTAATAGTATGCAGAAAAAAAACTTAAACTTATGTTCAATAAATTGTGGGACAGATTTGTTGGCCAGTGCTTACCTTCAAGACAAAAAGGCATATTACTATCAATTCATTTGATTTGGTTTCTTATTTGGTTCTGTTGATTACGTATTGTACAAATTGTTTACTGGTAATACAGGAGGAGTCAAGGGATATAATGCAAAATCATGTGAGCATTTTATATATCATACAAATACTGATTTTCTATAAAATGTGGACAATATTACAAGCTGCATTCAAGTGAATGCTTAAAATAGCAGAATGAATGGAAGTACACATTTTTATCCTAGTGCCATAAATAAATAATGAAATTTACAGTATGTAATTATGATTTAAACTAAAATACAAAATTTTTATCTTCATCACATAAGTGAATTCAAGTGAATACTTAATAGACTAGAATAAATGGTAGTGCACATTTTAATATATGTTATAAATAAATTTACATTTTATCACTATAATTTATGTTAGGAGTACACAATTTTGTCTTCATGACATAAGTAAAGATTTCCTTTCCTCTACTTTTATTCAAAAGGACGCCTTATTAGTCTAGGAATTCATTCACTTTATAATAAGTTTATTCTTTGAGGAATACTTGTAGTTTCCTTTTCAGTATCTGCATGTTATTAATTTTCTTTTTTATACTGATGGGAAGCTTGTTATATATGCTTATTCTTGACTCAGTTACTCCCCTATGGACTTCTGTGAGAGTTGCAGAACCTTGGTGGAAATTTTTCCCGTCTTGTGTCATGTTTGCGAATGTCACAGTTCTTCTGTAATAATTCCTTGTTTCTGGCTACAAACATCATCAGTGAGTATATACTGTATATTGAACTATTACAGTTAATATTCTTAGAGTCTTAAAGAGACCTATGAAGGATGTTTTGTTAGAGATCCCACATATGTACCTCACTGCTCGTTTTTGTTGTTTGAAGACTCTTTCAATTCCTGTAGCATTTCTCCAGAAGATAATACTATAAGACAAAACAGAATGGAAATATGCAAAATATGACAAAAGCTCTATATCTCTGTTAACAAAGTGAGAAAGAGCTCTCAGGGCAAAACACACTATGCTAAATTTATTGACCAGCTGATCAATTTGCTCTGACCGTCTTACCCTGGCTGTCTTTCTGGATGCCTAGGAATTTTGATATGTGTGGAGTCATAAGTTTTTTGGTTGTTGATCTCCATTTCAGGAACTTTGAGTTGTTTGTTTACTGTCTGAAACTGCATAATGTTAATTTTTGAAAAATTTAGAAAATCTAGAACATTATTAAATGTTTTAAGGTTTTTAAAGCTGCATTGCACAAACACATCTACTTGTTATGATGCATGCCTAGACAATATTATGGTTAATTTACATAGAGAGGAATATATGACTAGCCTGACTGATGTAGTTTTTGCAGATCATGATCCTTTTCTTTTAACAATTTATCACAAGCATCCACCTTGTTATAATGCATCTAATGTGGCATGGGTGAAATGTCAGAGAGAAGAGTACATTACATTGTTTATTGACAAGTTAAAAAGCACAAATTTGGGCTTTACATATGGGTGTCAAACAGGAAAAGCTGGAGATGAAAATGGTTTTGAAGACCTCTTTTAAAAAAACAAGGAGACATGTTATTCATGTTCCCCATTACTAAAAGTTAATTCCCCAAGTAGACCTAAATGTAACAACACAAAAATCAGCTGGTATATAAATGAATTGGCAGTAATTAGAGAAAACATGCTTGTACTGTGTTGAATGCACAAAAATGAGGATAATCAAGGGGAGGAGGAGAGGAGTATGGTCTACAATGAATACCTTTAGAATAAAAAGCATTACAAAGCCAATCTCAGACAGGCCAAAAAATAGCACATGAAAGGTACACAGAAGGTGCTCTAAATAAGTGCAGACCAGCATGGGAAGTAATTACACAAGATAATTCTTCCAGCCAGGTATGTCAGACTCTGACTGATCCATGAGATCTGAATGACTATGTTGTCACATCAGTCAGAGAAGTAGGAGATAAAATTAAGACCTGAGATACTTCTGCAAGGGATCTACTTGGTCCCCAGCTGCCAGAAGGACCTGTATTTCGATGGGATAAAATCACACCTGATGAGGTCTGTATAACTGTTTCCAAATTGTCAAATTCTAAAAGTATGGACTGCTACTGAATTTCAATTTATGTTGTTACAAGAGTGGTTCACTTGATAAGTGAGTTACTAAGTTTTATTTTTAATAAATGTCTAGAGTATGGAGTTTTTCCAGATTCACTCAAAATCTCAAAAGTTATTCCCATATGCAAAAAGTGTGATAAATTACTCCCCCAGAGCTATCAACAGTTTCTACTGTGCCAATATTCTCAAAAATATTTTAATCACTCATGTACATCCAATTAAATAATTACTTTAAAAAATGTGCCCTTTTATGCAATAATCAGTATGGATTTTGCCCAGTTAAAAATACCACTGCAGCTGTTCTAGAAACTGTTGACCAAACTTTAACTGCTTTCAAAAATAAGAAGATGGTGTCACTTGTATCATGTGATTTAAGTAGAGCTTTTGACTGAATTCCTTTCAACATATTATTAACATAATTGGAATAGTATGGTCTACAGAAATCTACACTGGCAGTAATCTCTTCCTACTTGACCAACAGAAGACAGTTAGTCTCAATTAGAAATAGACATTTCCCCTTAGTAGAAATTGGCATGGGTGTACCACAGTGCTCGGTCCTTGGCCCCTTCTTTTTCATTGTGGCTGTCAATGACATGCCCCATTGTGTATCACAGTCTGTAATCTACTATGCTGATGATACAACTTTACTTTCTTTGCATCATGACATCCCAAGCCTTAACGTGATCTTGCAAGAAACTCTTGACACTGCATTTAACTGGTATGCAGTCATTAAATTTGTCTGTAATCCAGACAAAACTCAAAAACTTATGTTAGTATTGCCTAAGAAGATAGAAAATAAATGTGTCAAACTTTTAAGAATACATATTGATGCCAAACTCATTTGGGTGGAACATATCAATCAAGTCTAGAAAGATCTCATAAGTGTCCTGCTCATATGGAAACAGAGAGCGATGGTCAGTAATAATTATCTCCGTATGGCATATTTTGAGCTCTTTCAGTCACACATCTCATATGGGGACATTCTCCTCATATAGCAACATTTGAAAAGTCCAAAAAAAGTTGTCCACATATTATGCAAGGCTGGTCCTAAAGAGCACTTTTGTCCTCTTTTTACTAGGCTTAAGCTACTAACAGTTGTAAACCTATACATCTATGAGTCTGTACTCTTTATCAAGAACAGCATTAAGGAATGTGTTTTAAGGGAAAAAGGCAAACATTGACATTCCAAGGCACAGGCTAACTATAACTGGAAACTCCCATAAAGTAAATGCCCTCAAAATTTTTGACAAGCTGCCTCTCACTGCTTGACCCCTTCCATTCAAACAATTGGAAACAAAATCGTATGACTAGCTGACATAAAACCAATAATACAATATGAAAGAGCTCTATGAAATGGACAAGATTGACATTAATATTTAAAATTATAGCTGTATATCAGATAGTTAATCTGTACATGAATTGAAAAGGTTAACTGTAATAATGTAAGTGCAACTGTAACCTGATTGTTATTAAGATATTACCTGATATTATCAAGAATGCCTATTCTTCTGTATGTGCTCAGTGGCAATGAACGATTCAGATTCAGATTTCACTCCCCATGTTTTATCCCTGCTTCCCTCAGAAATTGAAAGAGTGTATTCTAGTCAACACTGTCAAAAGCTTTCTATAAATGTACAAATGCTACAAAAGTACTTTTGCCTTTCTTCAAGATATCTTCTAAGATAAGTTGCATGTTCCTATAGTTTTCTAGAACCCAAACTGATCTTACCCGAGGTCAGAGACTACAAGTTTTTTCATTCTTCTGTAAATAATTCATATCAATATTTTTGCAACTGTAACTTTTTAAACTGATAGTTTGGCTACATTCACATGTATCAGCTACTGATTTCTTTAGAATTGGAATTATTGCATTCTTCTTGGAATCTGACGATATTTCGCTTTTCTCGTATATCTTGTACACCATGTGGAATAGTTTTGTCATAGTTATCTCTCCCACGGATATCAGTAATTCTGAGGGAATTTCATCTATTTCAGGAGCCTTATATCCACTTAGATGCTTAGATGTTTCAGTGCTCTGCAAAATTCTTCTTACAGTATCATATGTTCCCTTTCTATAATTCTGGCCTTGAAGTTCATTCCCTTGCATAGACCTCATGTATATTCCTTTCACTTTTCCACCTTCTCAGTTTTGCTTAGCACTGGGTTATCATCTGAGCTCTTAATTTCCTGTAGGTGACTTCTACATTTCCTCTTGTCATATAGGTTTCTATGACTGTGCATGTGCCCCCTATAAGCCGCTGCATTTTGGCTGTTTTGCACTTTCTGTCAATCTAATTTTTTCGACGCCTGTATTTCCTTTTGCCTACTTTATTTGGTGCATTTTAAGATTTTATTCTTTTATCACTTAATGTGTTATCTTGGGAGTTCTACTGGGTCTTGTAATTTTGCCTATTTGATCCTCTGCTACCTCCGCCATTTTGTCTCTTGATATCATATTCCTTTCCCCTGTTTCATTCAATTGTTGTCTAATTCTCCCTTTGAAACTCTCAATAACCTCTGGTTCTTTCTATCTATCTAGGCTCCATCTCCTTAATTTCCTACATTTCTGCCATTCTTTTAGTTTTAATCTGCAATTCAGAACCAACAAACTATGGTGGGAGCCCACATCTGCCCCTGGAAATGTTTTGCAGTTTAAAATAGGGTTTCAAAACCTTTGTCTCACAATTATATAATCTATCTGAAACAGTCCAGTTTCTCCAGGTCTGTTCCAGGTATACAATTTTCTTCTCTGATTTTTAAACCAAGTGTTAACAATGGTTAAATTATGTTCTGTGAAAAAGTCTTATGAGGCAGCTATCCCTTTCATTTCTCTCCGTAATCATTGTTCTTCTAGCATTTTTCCTTCTTTTCCTTTTCCTGCATTGAATTCCAGTCTTCCCACTATAGTTAAATGTTTGTCTCTCTTAACTACCTGAATAACTTCTTTTACCTTACCATATGTTCTTTCAGTTTCTTCATCACCTGCAGAGCTCGTTTTCATACACATAATTGTACTACTGTGGTATGTGCTGGCTTTGTATCTAACTTGGCAACAATAAGTCATTCTCTTTATTGTTTGTAGTAACTTACCCACATTCCTATTTTCTTATTCATTATTAAGAGTTCTCTTGTTTGCTTCTATTTGACTGTGTAGTTATAATCTTGTACAATTTTCACTATATCTAACTTCACCTTATCCATGTGCCTTTTTAAATTAAAAAATTAACTCCAGAAAATTGAAGCTGATTCACACTAGAACACGGTCATGTACCTAGGATCATACATTCTATTGAAATTTAAAGGTGTCACAATCATAAAAATCTTGTCAATTCTGGGATCACGACTCACTCCGTTACATTATTACTCTATCACACACTGATAATCATTAAATGAGATCATATTAAACAGGAGTATTATAAGAAACCAGTTACAAAGTTAAATACATTTTGAAACTGAACGTTTTGGAAAGTAACACAAATTTCTATTTTCAAGACAGACAAAATTGTAAAGACATTAACAGAATTCAGTTAATTTGCAAATATCCCATACTTCATTGCAGAAGGCAATCTTCTGTTTCAGTGTACAAAATGGTGCATGACTTATTAAGTATGGCTTTACTGTCCAGACGTTACATAACTAGTTTTAAAAATACATAGAATTTTACTTGCTGCAATATTTTGCAACTGAAATATTAACAATATATTCCAAATAAGTTTAATGTATTATATAGCACATAAATATGCAGAACTTGAAACATTTACAAATGCTGTACAAAACACATCCTCATATCTAGTGATGATAAAAACTGTAGAAAATGGTGGAAACTGCTTAGGGTAGTCATGAATGTGCATTCCTTCATGTGCTTCTAAAATCAGTCATTAGGCTGAAGTACAGACGAAAAAACATCATGAGTTCCTAAGCACACTGTACTCTACAGACAATAGTCCCTGATACCAACAAACTGCTGACTAGTGTTAAAAAGTCAGATCAGTCAAATATCCACACTGTTGCTCCTGCAACAACTGAAAATTCTGCTTCCCTCTTCAGGTGCCACAGGTTAGCTTGGCTTCTCCGCAGATACCCCTGTGTTGTGGTTACATCAGTGGTATGGCTGTCACGTTAAGGCATGGAAGGCACCTCATATTGGCTAAGACCATTGTTCAGAGAGGCGGTTGGGTTAAATTTTTCAAGTTTTGCTGTAGTCTATGACTAAACCAAAACTTAATCATGTAAATGATGAGGAAACAGCCATGTTTTCACTGAGAGAAAAATGTCATATTTGTGAACCTAGTGAAGCATTTCACATCATAATGTATTGTGATGACTATGATCCACAGAACATGCAAAAGAACTAAACTGTCCAAATAACAAACCATACAATGCTAGAGTAAATCTGATCATGTGTTGCAATGGGTAGATCATTCATGGCTCTTGACAACCCCAGCCATTTTTATACTGTGCATTAACAGCGTAACAATCAGAGCACAACACTGTAGAAGCTGTGACTGTATGCGATTTTTGAAATAAAAACTACATACCTAAAGCGTGATTGAGAGAAACGTTGCTGGCTGTTAATACATTTGAATATCTTGAAGTTTCATTTAACGTGACTTAGTAATAAGATATCTAATACATAAATAGAACCTACTTCCAAGAGTGTAACAACACCAGTGTATGTGTGCTGCAGCTTCTGACCAATCATCACATTTGTGTTTGTTTACATAAGGCTTATTCTTATGATGAGTGGGTTATAGTATCAAACATAGGCCTTAATTTTGCGGAAGACATTTCTGAGAATGTACATTTGGAGCACTGCATTGTACGGTAATGAAACGTGGATCGTGAAACACCAGAGCAGAAGAGAATCAAAGCATCTGACATGTGGTGTTACAGACGAATGTTGAAAATTAGGTGGACTGATAAGGTAAGGAATGAGGACATTCTGCACAGAATTGGTGAGGAAAGGAATATGTGGAAATCACTGACAAGGAGATGGGGTAGGATGATAGGAGATATGTTAAGACATCAGGGAATGACTTTCATGGTATTAGAGGGAGCTGCAGAGGGCAAAAACTGTAGAGGAAGACAGAGATTGGAATACGTCCAGCAAATAATTGAGGACGTAGGTTGCAAGTGCTAGTCCAAGGTGAATAGGTTGGCACAGGAGAGTAATCCATGGCGGGCCACATAAAACCAGTCATAAGGCTGATGACTAAAAAAGAAAAAGAGTTGTCTTCACAGTATGTTCCATATCTTTGGGTACTGGCTGATCCTTTGTTTATATATTGAACAGGATGGGAGCTAGAACACTTCCTTGAGAAAGGCCAATTTGCTGCTTCTTCCAGTGACTTTTTATCCCTGCAAGAGCTATGTAGATTTGTTGGTTCTGCAACAAGGATTCTATAAATTTTGCTAATTGACGGTCCCTAGTAATATCACGGATTTTGAACATCAGTTTTCGGTAGTACCATAGGTTGCACTTAGATCGACCAGTCAAACCCATTATTAGTTTGTTTTCATATACTTCTTGTTCTGTGAGTGCCAAGACCTGGCTAGTACAAGATTTCCTTGGCCTGTTGCCAGCTTGCTGCGGGATTAATTTTGAATCAATGGTGTTATTGGTTCGATTAAGGATCAGCCTTTCATACACTTTGAAGAGTGGCACAAAATGGATATGGGCCGATTTGCTTGGTGAGTAAGGCTCTTTTTGTGTTTTAATGACTGCTATTACCTTGGCTTTCCACCATAGTTTAGGGATTTTAAAAGGCTTTCGGCAGTGGCTGAATAGCCTTAACACCCAATGTTAGACATTTGGTCTGAGATGATTCACCCATTTCACACGAACACACATCAATAACACAGCCGTCTTGCATAGTGTGTATACCCTCATTGAGCTCTCTCATTTTGAAAGGAGAGGAGAAGTTGTCGATTTCTGTGTGCATATCACATTGTAACTTGTTTTTCTCATATTTTTTGTTGGGCGTGCCATTCAGTAGTAGGTGTGTGCAGTTTGATTAGGAGTTGCTCTAACCATTTCTTTGCTTTTTTTGGGTCCCCATTGAGCTTTCTGATCAGATTCCATGCAATTTTGCTGCCATATTCTCCAAGATTGCCCCCAATTTCTTTTGCCTTGTTTGACATGTGCTGTCATAAAGAGTTGTGCCACAAGCTATTTGAGAGAACCAGCCAAAAAGAGACTTCATGTAGGGAATAAGGTTATTGGTACAGTTAAAAGAGCCTGCCTCACCTTTGAGTGCAAATGCAACATTTCGACTTCTGAAATAAGTAAACAGCTACAACAGTGGGCAGTTTTATGCAATAATCTATTGTTAGTATTCTTTTGTCAGCATGAGTTACTTTCATCAGTGAAATTAGATGTTTCCCTCTGCAGCCTGCAAAATGACTATCTCGATAGAGATTTTGGAAGCATATGTGAAAAAAGGTTCGATTAAGAAAATTCGCGAAATTTTCGGGGTCAAGTGTCCGGATAGAAAACTACCAGCAAATACAGCAATACAAAGTCTGCATAAAAACTTGCAAAAGATAAAACGACAAAGAATCCCTTCAGTTCACCCACCAAAAGTTATTGCAGACATTCGCCGAAAAACTATTCAGAGCCCAAAGAAGCCTACACGTAAACTGACCCACCAGAGTATGTGACTGAGCGAGGTGCCGCAGTGGTTAGCACACTGGACTCGCATGCGGGAGGACGACGGTTCAAACCCGCATCTGGCCAAGCTGGTTTAGGTTTTCCTTTATTTCGCTAAATCGCTACAGGTAAGAGCCAGGATGGTTCCTTTGAAAGGGTACGGGCGACTACCGTCCCCTTCCTTCCCTAATTCCTGGCGGGGTCAGGGATTTTCACCTGCCTCGAGATGACTGGGTGTATGTGTTGTCCTCATCATTTCATCATCATTCATGAATGTGGCGAGATTGGACTGAGCAAAAGTTGGGAATTTGTACGGGGGCTGATAATCGCGCAATTGAGCGCCCCACAAACCAAACATCATAATCATCCTTCCCTAATCCGACAGTCCCCTCCCCCAACTCAACCAATCAAAAGACGTATGTAAATGGGAGGAGTTGCTAGCGGATATTGAAAAGTCTTAATTTGAAACCTATCGTGTGACGGTTGTGCAGCAATTACGGGAGTATGACAGTCAGAAACATGTAGATTACTGCATTTTGAGTAACATCAACCCTTTCCACTGCATCTTGAATGATGAAGCATGGTTTCATCTTTCTGGTCGTGTGAATTCACAGAACACGAGGCACTGGGCAACGGAGAACCCTAACACTGTGGTCGGCAACCACTCCATAACGAAAAAATCAGCTTTTGGTGCTGTGTAAGACGAACGCGCATCATTGGACCGATATTTTTGATACTATCCTCAACACGGTTCCATATACCAAAATTTTTGATACATATTGTGCTCAACTGACTGAATGTGAAAGATAATACTGCTTCTTCCAGAAAGATGGAGCAACATGCCACACGCCTGAGGGATCCCTGGAACAAGTTCATAATGTCTTTGAGGAACGAACTGTCAGCAAACACATATGGCAATCACGTTCGCCGGATCTAACGACATGAGATTTTTTTCCTCTGGGGACTCTCGAAGAGCAAGGTCTTGAAACAAATCTACAGAGAGTACAGGAAGTGAAAGATAACATCAGCCTTGAAACTGCCACCATCGATAACCGAAATTTACATCGTGTGTACAGGGTGTTTCAAAAATGACCGGTATATTTGAAACGGCAATACAAACTAAACGAGCAGCGATAGAAATACACCGTTTGTTGCAATATGCTTGGGACAACAGTACATTTTCAGGCAGACAAACTTTCGAAATTACAGTAGTTACAATTGTCAACAACAGATGGCGCTGCGGTCTGGGAAACTCTATAGTACGATATTTTCCACATATCCACCATGCGTAGCAATAATATGGCGTAGTCTCTGAATGAAATTACCCGAAACCTTTGACAACGTGTCTGGCGGAATGGCTTCACATGCAGATGAGATGTACTGCTTCAGCTGTTCAATTGTTTCTGGATTCTGGCGGTACACCTGGTCTTTCAAGTGTCCCCACAGAAATAAGTCACAGGGGTTCATGTCTGGCGAATAGGGAGGCCAATCCACGCCGCCTCCTGTATGTTTCGGATAACCCAAAGCAATCACACGATCATCGAAATATTCATTCAGGAAATTAAAGACGTCGGCCGTGCGATGTGGCCGGGCACCATCTTGCATAAACCACGAGGTGTTCGCAGTGTCGTCTAAGGCAGTTTGTACCGCCACAAATTCACGATGAATGTCCAGATAGCGTGATGCAGTAATCGTTTCGGATCTGAAAAATGGGCCAATGATTCCTTTGGAAGAAATGGCGGCCCAGACCAGTACTTTTTGAGGATGCAGGGACGATGGGACCGCAACATGGGGCTTTTCGGTTCCCCATATGCGCCAGTTCTGTTTATTGACGAAGCCGTCCAGGTAAAAATAAGCTTCGTCAGTAAACCAAATGCTGCCCACATGCATATCGCCGTCATCAATCCTGTGCACTATATCGTTAGCGAATGTCTCTCGTGCAGCAATGGTAGCGGCGCTGAGGGGTTGCCGCGTTTGAATTTTGTATGGATAGAGGTGTAAACTCTGGCGCATGAGACGATACGTGGACGTTGGCGTCATTTGGACCGCAGCTGCAACACGGCGAACGGAAACCCGAGGCCGCTGTTGGATCACCTGCTGCACTAGCTGCGCGTTGCCCTCTGTGGTTGCCGTACGCGCTCGCCCTACCTTTCCAGCACGTTCATCCGTCACGTTCCCAGTCCGTTGAAATTTTGCAAACAGATCCTTTATTGTATCGCTTTTCGGTCCTTTGGTTACATTAAACCTCCGTTGAAAACTTCATCTTGTTGCAACAACACTGTGTTCTAGGCGGTGGAATTCCAACACCAGAAAAATCCTCTGTTCTAAGGAATAAACCATGTTGTCCACAGCACACTTGCACGTTGTGAACAGCACACGCTTACAGCAGAAAGACGACGTACATAATGGCGCACCCACAGACTGCGTTGTCGTCTATATCTTTCACATCACTTGCAGCGCCATCTGTTGTTGAAAATTGTAACTACTGTAATTTCGAAAGTTTGTCCGCCTGAAAATGTACTGTTGTCCCAAGCATATTGCAACAAACGGTGTATTTCTATCGCTGCTCGTTTAGTTTTTATTGCCGTTTCAAATATACCGGTCATTTTTGAAACACCCTGTATTTGAATATGCTTAGACGTGCACTGCTGTGTAGTGATTTTGCAAGTGTCACTTTCAACATCTTCTATAAACGTGCTTTTTACTGTATTTTTCATTGTAAACAAATGGTAAGTCCATTACATCTCTTCATTTCTGTAATTTCACTGCGTTTCCTTTATACTTACAGAGACTGCTTTTGTCTGCGCTACCTCTAGTTAACAGATCATATATTACGCAAAACCTGTAAAATTCAGAACAGCTGAAGCTAAGAAGGACCAATAAGCAAATAAACACACGTAATGAATTCTGGTACCTACTGTCAAGGCAAGTAATGAATCACGTATCTTCTTCATGCTTCTGAAGAAAACTCAGAAGTCGGCTTGATGACAACTACAAATGATATAGCGCAGACTACTGGCAGCAACTGAACATAAACGATTTACGACATATGTAGAATTCCGTAGGTGTAAGAATACCACCTGTGAATGATAATTTCAGGACCGACATTTCCACATTTCGTATCCTTCATATATTTTACCATTAAGTAAATGGCTGTGATCGACATTTGTCATTGTTACGATGAACGAGTTACCAACAAACACCAGAAAAGTTGCTTCCTCGTGTAAATATTTTCGTGTGAGCCGCTTCCTTTTCAACCAAAACATAATAGTCACATATTAACTGAAAGGAAGACACCGCCACTATTCCGTGACAGTAACTGTAAAAAAAGTGACTGTGACTGTAAAAATAAGTAAATAAAATGAATGTTGGTCAAGCGATGGAACCTCTAAAGGAGCGTCTTCAAAGTATTGGTATCTCCTCGCGTTCTGGTAGTTTCAGATCCAGTAAGTAACTACGCTGCTGAAACTTCCTGGCAGGTTAAAACTGTGTGCCGGACCAGGACTCGAACCTGGGACATTTGCCTTGTGTGGGCAATTGATTTACCAACTGGGGTATCTAAGCACGACTCAAGACCTACACTAACATCTTCACTTCCACCAGTACCTCGTGTCCTACCTTCCATTTTTCACAAGTCTCTTGCATACTTCGCGGAACAGCAATCCCTGAAGAAATCATATTGCAGAGACTTGGCTTAGCCACACCTGGGGGATTGTTTCCAGAATGAATTCTCACTTTGCAGTACACTGCATACCGAATCAAAACTTCCTGGCGATTAAAGCTGTACCGGAGTCCGGACCAAGCTCGAACCTCGAACATTTGCCTTTCGCGGGCAAGTGCTCTACCGACTGAGCTATCCTAGCACGTTTCACCATCCGCCCTCAGAGCTTAACTTCCGGTGGTACCTCGTCTCCTACCTTCCAAATTTGATGGAAGATCTCCTGCATACCTTGCGAGAGTAGCACTGCCTGACGAAAGGACATTGCGGGGAAATAGCTTAACCACAGCCTGGAGTAACGTTTTCAGAGTGAATATTTCACTCTACAGCGTAGTGTGCGCTTTCTCCGACGTGCATCGAAGTACAAAGAACTTCCTTGCGAAAGGTCTTTTGTAGATGTGAAATCCTTCATTGAGTTAAAAGATCGGAGGTGCCTTCTTGTAGCTGATAACCTGTGTTTCCTGCCGTGCACAACATTTTCTGGATAAAAAGTCTTTCCACCACCCACTCGCGAGGCGAGGGTGGTCGGTTGGCTACGGAGGTAATTGGCACTGCTGCAGGGAGATGATGCCCTGCTGCCGGCTTATTAAATTGACTGCACGCTGGTCCCTGCTAGGAGGTCGGCCAAAGATAATTAGGGTAAACTTTCTGCAGCGATCACGGCTGCAATTTGCGAACAATTCCGTCTAGCTGGAAATACGAGCCACCCTGTGCAATAACAAGCCCCAGGCAATGCGTACGCTCTCAAAGCTGAGGGTACTTTTCTGTAACGATATTAATGCGGGCAGCTCTGATTACTTGCAACGTTTTTCCTTTGAACAAAAATACTACATGTATTTAAACACGTCTCCATAGCCGCGATACTTCACGCCCGCAGTTGCAGTGGCATTCGACGAGAATGTCGCTGGCTCGAAAGTAGGTGGAGGTAGATACGAGGGGCGTCCAATAAGTAATGCAACACCTTTTTTCTCGGCAAATTTCGGTTGAAAAATGCTGAATTTGTTGTGGCACATCACGGATTATTCCCTCCTCAGCCGGCCTCTGTGGCCGAGCGGTTCTAGGCGCTTTAGTCCGGAACCGAGCGGCTGCTACTGTCGCAGGTTCGAATCCTACCTCGGGCATGGATCTGTGTGATGTCCTTAGGTTAGTTAGGTTTAAGTAGTTCTAAGTCTAGGGGACTGATGACCTGAGATGTTAAATCCCATAGTGCTCAGAGCCATCTGAACCATTTCCTCTTCAGCCCTTATGGTTTCAAGAAGGTTCGATAGTTGGCGCCGCGATATGCAGCTTTCAAAATGGCGTCTGTAAAGGAGATCCGTTGCGAGCATAGAGCTATCATTGAGTTTCTTTAGGCGGAAAACAAGACCATCGGAGTTACTCATAGGCCCTTGTAGAATGTCTACGGAGACCTGTTGTTGTTGTGGTCTTCAGTCCAGAGACTGGTTTGATGCAGCTCTCCATGCTACTCTATCATGTGCAAGCTTCTTCATCTCCCAGTACATATTGCAACCTAAATGCTTCTGAATCTGTTTAGTGTATTCATCTCTTGCTCTCCCTCTACGATTTTTACCCTCCACACTGCCCTCCAATACTAAACTGGTGATCCCTTGATACCTCAGAATATGCCCTACCAACCGATCCCTTCTTCTAGTCAAGTTGTGCCACAAACTCCTCTTCTCCCCAATTCTATTCAGTACCTCCTCATTAGTTATGTGATCTACCCATCTAATCTTCGGCATTCTTCTGTAGCACCACATTTCGAAAGCTTCTATTCTCTTCTTGTCTAAACTATTTATCGTCCACTTTTCACTTCCATACAAGGCTACACTCCATACAAATACTTTCAGAAACGACTTCCTGACACTTAAATCTATACTCGATGTTAACAAATTTCTCTTCTTCAGAAACGCTTTCCTTTCCATTGCCAGTCTACATTTTATATCCTCTCTGCTTTGATCATCATCAGTTATTTTGCTCCCCAAATAGCAAAACTCCTTTCCTACTTTAAGTGTCTCATTTCCTAATCTAATTCCCTCAGCATCACCCGACTTAATTCGACTACATTCCATTATCCTCGTTTTGCTTTTTGTTGATGTTCATCTTATATCCTCCTTTCAAGACACTGCCCATTCCGTTCAACTGCTCCTCCAAGTCCTTTGCTGTCTCTGACAGAATTACAATGTCATCGGCGAACCTCAAAGTTTTAATTTCTTCTCCGTGTATTTTAATTCCTACTCCGAATTTTTGTTTTGTTTACTTTACTGCTTTCTCAATATACAGATTAAGTAACATCGGGGATAGGCTACAACCCTGTCTCACTCCCTTCCCAACCACTGCTTCCCTTTCATGCCCCTCGACTCTTATAACTGCCATCTGGTTTCTATACAAATTGTAAATAGTGTTTCGCTCCCTGTATTTTACCCTTGCCACCTTCAGAATTTGAAAGAGAGTATTTCAGTCAACGTTGTCAAAAGCTTTCTCTAAGTCTATAAATGCTAGAAACGTAGGTTTGACTTTCCTTAATCTGTTTTCTAAGATAAGTCGTAGGGTCAGCATTGCCACACGTGTTCCAGTATTTCTACGGAATCCAAACTGATGTTCCCCGAGGTCGGCTTCTACCAGTTTTTCCATTCGTCTGTAAAAAATTCGAGTTAGTATTTTGCAGCTGTGGCTTAGTAAACTGATAGTTCGGTAATTTTCACATGTGTCAACATCTGCTATCTTTGGGATTGGAATTATTATATTCTTCTTGAAGTCTGAGGGTATTTAGGAAACCTAGGAATGAACAAAACCATGGTGACTTGTTGGGGTGGCGTTTGTTCATCAGAGGTTGGCAGTCCTGGCGCAGACCGATCACACGCTTGAATACTGACGTCGTGAAGATAAGTAGTTAACTGTATGATAACTGTCATTTAAGATAATATTACACAGTAAGGAAGTCAATTAGAGCATATTTCATATTTCACTCGTTTCAAAAGTATTTCTCGAAAAAAAGAACCTAGGGGTTGGTTTCCGCGTACTTCAGACGCAGTTTAGCCCTAAATACAAATCTAAGACGTTTGCTAATTATTAAGTGAAGAATTGAAGTTGTTTTCGCTACACATACATTTAGTAGTGCTGCATGTACACAAGGAATAAAGATTTTAAGTTATGTCGTTTATTTCTTTGCAAAACGCTTAAAGACAATATCGCGCAAACGCAATCTTACGCTTAAATTTGGCCTATACAATTTTGAGTTTTAACGTTATTTTAAGTGCATTACGTAACTATATTAATAGTACACGCATATATTAGTGTTCCACGTAACTTTAGTGGCTCTGGTCATCTGTAGTTAACAAAATATTGTCTAGAAAAATTTTGTGAAAATATTGTAAACAACCATGAGCGAGAAGTGTTTGAGCTGCAGTAGTCAAGTTAGTTCTGGAGTTCTATGCAGCTGTTGTGACAGATGGTTACATTGGGGGGGGGGGGGGGGGGGGGACTTAGTGGCATGGGAATTGGAGAAGTAAATGAGTGTCTTCCATGGTATTGTAGAATATGTGCAAGGGATAGGAAAATAGCTGGGCAGGGAGGAAAGATTACAGCCCTTATGGCTGAACTGGATGATGTTGCAGAGGAACTGATGAGGTTAAGTGGGAGAAGGGTGAAGACAAGTGGGAAGTGGTAGCAAGAACAGGAGCCACAGAAAAAGAACAGTATTTGACAGTTTCATCATTGGAACCAACAACAGATTCGCCTTGCTACCTCAGTTAACTAAGGAAGAGCCTCAGGATGATCTAAGTGTAGTTAACACTCATCAGACCTTCACCAGGAAACCAACAGTTTCAAAAAAAGTAGAAAGTAGGAGGAAAGTTCTGTTGTTAGGTAGTAGCCATGGAAGAGTGTGGGCCAGATCTTGCAGGAAAAATTAGGTGACAGGTACGAGGACACACGTCTTTTCAAGCACAGTGCATGTCTTAGCCAAGTGATAGAGTACATAGGATCATTGTGCAAAGTTTTTACAAAGCAGGATCATGTTTTGATAGTGGTGGGAGTGGGAAACGTTACCATAAAGGATCAGGGCGACAATTTGAGTGTGACCTGGTAAAAATAGCTTCCGCAACGACCCATACAAATGTTGGCTTGGTTCCTGCTTTCATGTGGTATTACAGGCCCAATTAAACAGCTCTCTCACGAGGGTCAATAGGGAGCTAGATCAGCTGCTTTGAGTGGCTACTTTATCAGGCATAAGTTTAGTTCCTGTTGATGTTACTGGCAGGTGGGACTTCACAAGGCATGGCCTGCATCTCAATAGGAAAGGGAAGGGGAAATTGGCTGGGACAATACCGAAATATCTAAAGGAGGGAGGAGGGGATCACTGAAGCTCATGGGAGCACCTCTTTTTCAGGCTAAGATCAGTGTCCAATGATTCAACATGGAATGAAATTAAGCTTAATGAGAAGCTCAGGGACATTCAGGTACTAGAGATGTTAAAATATCACAAGATTCTCATAAAATCACAGTGAAAAATAATTTTAGTATGTTACAAGTTTCTCATCAAAGCATAGTGAAAGAAAATGTTAGTATATTGCTTCATAATATGAGGGGATTCAAAAACAATGTATATGAGCCTCTTACCTGTGTAGAAGATTTAGACACTGAGGGTGGAATAAATGTACTATGCCTGTCTGAACATTATATAGTCACAGATATGGAAGAGATAAATGTAGGTAGACATAAGCTTTCAGCACATGTAAGTAGAGGTGTTACGGAGAGAGGAGGAGTTGCCGTATATGTTAAAATTTATCATAGTATAAAAAATTTAAAAACGAAATAATTCAGTGTAAAGCAACATATAGAAGCATGTGCATGTGAGGTTAAACTACATAACGGAACTTTTATAATTGTAGCTGTGTATAGGCCCCAGTTGGAAATTTTCAGATGTCTTCGAAAAATTTGGTTTCTTTGTTGTGCTATCTGTCAGACAGAGAGAAGAAAATTATTGTTTGTGGAGATTTAAAAGTAGATTTTCTGAAAGAGTCCGACAGGAAGCTTGACCTTGATGTCAGTTATTGATTTTCCTACTCAGATGGTACAGGAAAGCAGCGTGCTGGTAGATAATGTTTTTATAAACCAGGATAAATTTAATCAAATAAAAACTTTTTCTGTTAAGAATGGTCTGTCTAATCATGACACACAACTAATGACAGTATATAACATAGCTCCATACAGTAATGCAAACCAGTCCTCCACAATTGTGGGGCCAATTAACGATTTAATACTTTCAGATTTTTGGGAGAGCTTGCAACAGTTAGACTAGGATGAGATGTACACGGAACCTGATGTTAATTTAAAATTTAACCTACTTCATGATACCTTTGTGAGTATATTTGAAACATTTTACTAAGAAAACAGTGAAACGCAACTGTAACAAGCCATCTGAAAAGCCACATCTAACTAAGGGACAAAAATATCTTGCAAACAGAAAAGGGAAAATATATCTTATAGCTAGAAGGTGTAATGATCCAGAAACAGTGAAACATTATAAAAACCTTTGTCCCATATTAAGAAAAGTTATTTAAAATTCCAGGAGTATGTGCATTATGTCTGAGATTAGCACCTCTAATAATAAAATTAAAACAATTTGGAATATTATTAAAAGGGAAATAGAGTAACTGAGAGGACAAGAAAACCGTATTTCTATCAAACTCAGTGAAAAGTTTGTTAACAAATAGTCAGAAACAGAAAATATTTTAATAATCATTTTTAAATGTTGTGGAGAAAATAGGGTCCAGCTATTCTTTAGAAAATGCAAGGCTGTATAGGCAATACCTCTGCAATTTGATAACAGTGAAATTCATGCTACTTTTCCTACTGAAATTAGCAAAGCAATAAATTCGCTCACAAGTAAAAGCTCACATGGAATTGATGGCATTTCCAACAGAGTACTAAAAGCTTGTTCCCAGCAGGTAAGTAGGATACTCAGCCACATATGTGGTAGCTCACTGAAACAGGGCATTTTTACAAATAAACTGAAATATGCTATTGTTAAACCATTGCATGAAAAAGGGGATAGGTCTGATACTAACAACTACTGCCCAATCTCACTTCTGACAGCTTTACCCAAAATTCTTGAAAAAGCAACGTATTCAAGAGTAGCTTCACATATTTGTAAAAATGAAGTACTAACAATATGTCAGTTAGGTTTTCAGAAAAGCTTTTCAACAGAAAATGCTGTATATGTTTTCACTGATCAAATATTGAATCCTCTGAATAACTGAACATTCAGTATTTCACAAAGCAGCTGAGTGGTAAACATCATTTAAAATAAAATTAAACTGAAATCAATGCATAAAAAAATACACTTTGATTTGCCTGTGTCACCCAAAAATCGTTGATCAACAAAAAAATCGCCCAAATGCCAATGGTTGCGTTTCCTTAAAAATTTGCTCAAAATTCTATGATTATTAGCCCAAATCTGGTCATCCGGGAGGTACTCATTGCCTATACGGAACGATGGTGAGGCGTTCGTGGAGAGCAATAAGGTCTGTGGGACGACAACACATTCTACAGCTCATTCTTTTCTGAAAATTTTTTCAGCGTCCTGCTTGAATTCGTCCGAGCTGAGAGCATCCTGCAGCCCACCCGCTTTCGTCCAAAATCAATTTACGCTCTTGTAATACCATAATAACCGAAGCCACGTATTCCCCGTACAATTAAATTTTAAAATGCATGCGTTCATGCACTATCAAATGACGAAACACGCACAGTGAAAGGAAAAAGATGCAACATCAGAATTCCATCTTTTGATGTGATGCATTTTGTTTTATTTAAAAACAGTGTACAACAACCAGTTTTTTTTTTTCACATTCTCCGCCAGCCGGGGTCCGACAAATGTGGTTCAAATGGCTCTGAGCACTATGGGACTTAACATCTGAGGTCATCAGTCCCCTAGAGCTTAGAACTACTTAAACCTAACTAACCTAAGGACATCACACACACCCATGCCCGAAGCAGGATCTGAACCTGCGACCATAGCGGTCGCGCGGTACCACACTGAAGCGCCTAGAACCGCTCGGCCACTCCGGCCGGCCGACAAATGTGAATATGGTTTTCTGTGATTTCCCATTTCACTTTAGGCCAATGCCGCGGTTGGCCCCTTACTATAGGCCACATCCCTTTCCTTACGAATTCCTTTCTTTCCTGACAGATCCCAACTGTCTTAAAGATGCAGTCTCTCTGTTTAAATAAAAAGAGCTGGATCGAAGGCGAGCTGAACATTTCTTCCGAGACTAAAAGCCATATTTAAATTGGAAGGCGGCTAGCTATCGTAATTTTGTAGTACGTTTCTGTGCATGAAGATGGCTCAGATGTGGAACGACGATATATCGTGCCTTCAAGTTTAACTACAACGAGGTTCTATTGTGAAATGTCTTATTCGTAGTATCCTTGGAACAATGAGTCCAAACGTCACAACTCTAACGTATTTGTAAACAAATGTCATATAAACGACAACGTATGTTGTCTTTGAGGAGTTTATTAGCATCAAGGACTACATAATCATGGATAAATGGATAATATCATGGATAAATACAAACTCATTTACGAGATGGCTTACATTAGAAGTCGAGTTGAAATTAATGCGTGAATCAGTCTTATGATTTCAGAACTGTAGCTCAAAGTATCTATTTTATTCCATGTTGTTTTATAAGTAAATTTGGTTGCTATAGTATCAAGTTGAGTGTTGAGACAGTAAGTTTAAAAATGCCGTTGATCACTTAAGGAAACTGAAGAATTTTAATTAAATGGAAGATACTTTAATAAAATCTGAGACGGAACAGAGGAACTTTGGCTGCTTTGATGTGCTGAAGAAAATATGACTTGGTTTCAGGTAAGCCGCAAATTTAAATACAAGATCGTAGGAAAAAGATAGCTGTTGTCAAAAATGATTTGAACCAATTTAACGTTACAAGTTATTCAGCCCAACATTCTTTTGCTCTGCGATAGTGAACCTTATATTAGAAGACTGAGTTGTGTTTTGTTGGTAATTAGGCAATGCATTACATTCGAATTTTAATTCGTTTGGCAATCGAGTGACGTTATCTTATTGCCAAGTAAATAAATATTTTATTAATTTCATCCACATTAGTCAGTGTTATTTTCGTTACTGTACTACCTTTCGTAAAATAAAGAACTACCGCATTCAGTCACAATCGTGATTTTATTTCAATGCACGACGCATTTCTCCCTGGGGCTCATGTTCAGGTGCTTTAACAGACTACATATATTTTTTTGTCTTGTAACATTTAGGTTAATTGTGGTCCTTGTAAGATTACAATGGTATATTACAAAGTTGCACATTGTGAATATAAGTTTACAAAACTAAAACGAATTGAAAAATAACTTATTGTTTCCATTAGTGGATATATAGTTTTGAAGCTCAATGAGTAAATATGTTTATGCATATTTATATATACACTTATGTATGTATGTGTGTGTGTGTGTTTTATACACTTATGTGTGTGTGTGTGTGTGTGTGTGTGTGTGTGTGTGTGTGTGTGTTTATAAGCAATGTACACATGTTTGCTCACGTTTATGTGCATTCATACACTTATGTAGGCCTATACATGTGTGTATGCTCATAAACATGTTAACTCATTCTATGCTTCAAAAACATGTATCCATTCTCAGTCACATAAACATGTTTACTCACACTGCTTCAAAACCATGTATCCACTACTGGAAACAATTTGTATTAGTTCTGTAAACTTATATTCACAATGTGCTACTTTGTAGTATACCATTGTAATCTTACCAGGTCCAGAATTAACCGAAATCTGAGAAGAGGAGAAAAGAAAGTGATATAGACTGTTGAGGCACCTGAAGATGAGGCCTCAGTGATGAAAACGCATCGTGTACTCAAATAAATCACTAATGTGACTGAAGGCCGTTATTCTTTATTTTACGAAAGAAATATTTAATCGCGAATTTGGGTATTTCTTTTTTAAGATAAGCTTCTCCTGTTTTATTTTATAGGCCAAATATTATTTGTTTGTACGTTTCCCGAAAGCAAATCCTGTACGTAAAATTAAAATAAATAAACGTGCTTTCCGAATAGAATGCAAAACATGAGCCTTTTTAAGGTCCTCTTGAACAAATCGGAATGCCCCCTGCCTTTGACAAAACCCTGGCTACGTCCCTGATATAACGACTGATGATGCAAAAAGACTGTTAGGAAGAACTACCATTACCCAAGTGCTGGACTTTGGGCTATGAAGAAAGGTGTCGCTCTTGAGGCGTTCTCTCACGTCTCACCACAGTGCAGCACATCTTTGGTACTGAAGCGAAATATGCAACAGGAGGGATGAAAGGCGCAAAGTTATGTTTACTGGTGGCAGCAGATTCTGCCGTGGAGCCAACGCCGTGAAGACCAGTCAGTGGCATACATGATCGACTCTAGCCATCACTTGGTAAGGAGGCATAGCATACAATTACCGTACACGTCTCATGTTTTTGGAAAGACCTCCTGTTACAGAAGGTGACCCCGCTTGAAAACTGTAGCGAAATGTAGGAATAAGAGTGAAACCGAACGCAATTCTCTGCTTTTTTACCTTTAAATATGATATCGTTCTACCAAGAAGCGACAGAAAACAATCCATTTACATGACTAAGTGGAATATCTGTAGGTATCCCAAAGAAAAGGAAAGTTTTAGTTTAGCGTCTCATTGGCAAAGAGTACATTACAGATAAACAGCAAACTCATTCGGACGAGAGATGAATGTGGCCACGGCCTGTCTGAGCAAGCATTTTGTCGATAAGAATTAGGGAAATTACGGAAAACTAATCGGAATGAGTAACGAGGCATTTTAAATCTGGTCCTTCCGAATACGGGTACGCCGCAAGGAGAGTCGCTTGGCTTGCCCGAGCGGGTAAAAATTATTTGAGATGCGCTGTCCTCTTGCTGTCAGCTGCCAGGCAGAGAGAGAGCTGGCGTGGAGACACAGGCGGTGCTGCTGCGACCCCGGCAGGGCCTGCTGTCGTGGCCTGGCGAGGACGCAGTGCTGGCCTGGCCCTGCCTCGTAAATCAAGGGGCCAGACACGCCCACACCAGACAAGGGCTGCTGCCTGCTCTGGTCGCGCGCGCGCACACATACACGCACAGATAGATAGATATTCAGACACACGTGCTGTAGTGTGCAGACTTTGGAAGAACAATCAAAGTTTCGATAGTTGACATAATTCTTAAGGTGTAATATGCACTGAGGTGACAAAAAGTCCTGAGATACCTCCTTATCGTGCCGGACCTCCTTTTGCCCACCGTAGCCCAACAACTCGACTTGGCATGGACTCAACAAGTCGTTAAATGTCCCCTGCAGAAATATTGAGCCATGCTGTCTCTATAGCCCTACATAATTAAGGAAATGTTGCTGGTGCAGGATTTTGTGTATGAACTGACTTCTCGAATGGTTCAAATGGCTCTGAGAACTATGGGACTTAACATCTGAGGTCATCAGTCCCCTAGAACTTAACAACTACTTAAACCTAACAAACCTAAGGACATCACACACATCCATGCCCGAGACAGGATTCGAACCTGCGACCGTAGCGGTCGCTCGGTTCCAGACTGAAGCGCCAGGAACCGCTCGGCCACAGCGGCCGGCTGACCTCTCGATTATGTCCTATAAATGTTAGATGCGTTTCCTATCGAGCTATGTGGGTGGCTAAATAATTCCATCGAATTGTCCAGCATGTGCTTCAAACCAATTGCGGCAAGGGTCACCAGATGGCATGGCGCATTCTAATCCATAAAAATCCCATCTTTGTTTGGGAACGTAAGTCCATGAATGGCTGCAAATGGTCTCCAGAAAGCCGAACATAACCATTTCCAGTCAATGATCGGTTCAGTTGGACAAGAGTACCCAATCCATTTTTTTCTTTTTTTCTTGTGTTTCGTCGTTGAGAACGTCACATGACATCCGTTCAAGTTCGTTTGTTGATTCTTCCACTCAGTTTTTTTTTTTTTTTTTTTTTTTTTTACAGAGGCCAACCGGCTCTCTGACCGAACACGCTGAGCTACCGAGCTACCGTGCCGACGTTTTTTCTTTTTTGTTTTGTTTTTTATCTGCTCGGGGCGGACGTGCAAGACACCCGTTCCAGTTCGTCGATGATCCATTAACTCAGTTTTTTTATTACAGAGGGCAGCTAACCCTCCGACCGAACACGCTGACATACCGTGCCGGCAAAGTCCATTCGATGTAAACGCAGCTGAATCATTATGGAACTGCCAACAGCTTGCACAGTACCTTGTTGACAACGTGGGTCAATGGATTCGTAGGATCTGCGCCACACTCGAACCCTATTATCAGCTGTTACCAAATTAAACCGGATTCATCTGACCACGACACGGTTTTTCAGTCGTCTAGGGCTAAGACGATATGGTCACGAGCGCAGGAGAGGCGCTGCAGGCGATGTCGTGCTGTTAGCAAAGGCACTCGCGCTGGTCGTCTGCTGCCATAGCCCATTAACGCCAAATTTCACCGCACTGTCATAACGTACGAGTTGGTCGTAAGTCCCACATTGATTTCTGTGGTTATTTGACGCAGTGTTGCTTGTCTGTTAGCACTGACAACTCTACGAAAAAGCCACTGCTCTCGGTCGTTAAGTGAAAGCCTCGGCCACTGCGTTATCTGTGGTGAGAGGTACTGCCTGAAATTTCGTATTGTCGGCACTCTCTTGACATTGTGGATCGCGGAACATTGAATACCTTAACGATTTAGCTCCAGCTAGCACTCCGCGTTCAAGGTCTGTTAATTCCCATCGTGCGACCATAACACGTCGGAAACGTTTTCAGGTGAAGCATCTGAATACAAATGAAAGCTGTGCACTGTCCTTTTATACCTTATGTACACGATACTACCGCCGTCTGTATGTCTGCATATCGCTGTCCCATGACCTTTACCGCTTCATTGTATGAGGCATGTTCAGAAAGTAAGTTTACTAGATTTTTACATTATTTTTTTTTTAAAAAAAAAATACAAGATACTGTTGATACACTTGTGTGCTATTTTTCTACACAGTCGTCATTCCGTTCAGTGTATGTGGTGCGCCGTCGCACAAGCTTCTTTACGCCCTTCTCGAAGAATTCTACCGTCAGCTCCTTCCCCCACTTCAGAACCTCTTTCTGCATCTGCTCGTCGGTTGAAAATTTAATTCCTCTCATATGTACCTTCAGGGAGACGAAACGATGATAATCTGAAGGCACCAAGTCAGGGAAATACGGGAGGTGGTTCAAAACATCCTGAGTCCACGACCGCCTTGGTGGCTAAGGCTTTGAGGGGAGTGGAGTTGTCGTGGCAGCAAATACACTCCTCTCGTCAGCATCCCCCTCCTTTTGTTTTGAATGTTCCTTTCGGTTTTTTTTTTTTAATTTCTCACAATATCGTAGTGCATTGATGGTCGTCCTGAGGCAGAAATTCGATTAAAATGGTTTCTTCTTGGTCTCAAAACAACGAGGCCATGATTTTTTTTGCCCGAAATTGTGGTTTTGAATTTTTCGGCAGACGGGGAATTGGTGTGATACCAATGTGACGACTGTTTTTGTTTTGTCTCAGGCGTGTAATGAGTCAACCACGTTTCATCTTCAGTCGCAATAGACATCAGAAAATCCTCACCTTCCAATTCAAATCGCTCAAGAAACTCGCGGGCGCTATTGACACAATTTTTCTTGTGTTGCTCTGTCAGCTGTTCTGGGTCCCATCTTTCGCACCGCTTCCGGTTTCGCAGCATTTCTATGAGTGTCTCGTATAACAGTTCTGGAGAGTTGTGGAAACATCGCAGAAATTTCATTCACAGTTTCCTCGATATTTTGGACCAACTCGTCAGTCAAAGTGGAAGGTTTTCCACTCCTCTGTTCGTCATGAACATTTGTTCTGCCTCCTCTAAGCTCTCTACACAACTTGGATACACTTACTTGTTCTGTTTAAAATACTTTCACCATAAACCGCTTTGATTCGCAGGACACTTAGAAAATGCAACAGATCTACTAAGGAGACTGCCTACACTTCGCTAGTGCGTCTTGTTTTATAATACTGCTGCGCGGTGTGGGATCCTTACCAGATAGGAATGAAGGAGTACATCGAAAAAATTCAAAGGAGGGCAGCACGTTTTGTATTATCGCGAAATATGGGAGAGAGTTTCACTGAAATGATACAGGATTTGGGCTGGACATCGTTACAAAAATAGACGTTTTTCGTTGCGACGGAAACTTCTCACGAAATTCCAATCACCAACTTTCTCCTCCGAATGCGAAAATATTATGTTGACACCGACCTACACAGGGAGAAAATATCACCACGATAAAATAAGGGAAATCAGAGTTCGTACGGAAAGCGTGTTCGTTCTTTCCGCGAGCTGTACGAGATTGGAATAACAGAGAATTGTGAAGGTGGTTCGATGAACCCTCTACCAGGCACTTAAATGTGATTTGCAGAGTATCCATGTAGATATAGATGTAGAAATTTTGGTAGGTATTATTACTTCCGCGAGCAGGAAGCGGGTCACAGCACGTGCCCCGCACTTGGCGGGATTTGTTACCGACATCTTTCACGCAACTGGACAATGTA
Source organism: Schistocerca nitens (assembly GCF_023898315.1). Classification (NCBI taxonomy): domain Eukaryota; kingdom Metazoa; phylum Arthropoda; class Insecta; order Orthoptera; family Acrididae; genus Schistocerca; species Schistocerca nitens. The sequence continues at coordinate 476,117,902 of NC_064614.1, read as the reverse complement.
AGTGAATTTACGTACTACCGTGTTCATATCTCCCTCTACTACTCAGTGTAGCCATCCGTCAAAAAACAAAAAAGACACAGCCCGTTACGGTCAGAGCATACTTGCTTTCCGAACATGCATCATATTTGAAGTTTCTTGATATAAAAGCCATAAACCAGCTATTCAGTTGTTACAACTGAGTAAAATCTGTACCATGGCTTTAAAAAATGGTTCAAATGGCTGTGAGCACTATGGGACTCAACTTTTGAGGTCATTAGTCCCCTAGAACTTAGAATTAGTTAAACCTAACTAACCTAAGGGCAACACACACATCCATGCCCGAGGCAGGATTCGAACCTGCGACCGTAGCGGTCTCGCGGTTCCAGACTGCAGCGCCTAGAACCGCACGGCCACTTCGGCCGGCCACCATGGCTTTATAGATTACTCGTTGACCTATCAAGGTGCACCTCTTAAGCTCAAGGAACGATATCATAAAACAAAAAAAAAAAAAAACGGAAGCTGCAATTAGAGCACCTTTACATATTCAGATGGCGGTAGTATCGCGTACACGAGCAGTTCATTGACGGAGCTGTCATTTGTGCTCAACTGATTCATGTGAAATGTTTTCCGACGTGATTATGGCCGCACGATGTCAGTTCGTGCATAACATCCTGCACCGGCAACACTTTCGCAGTTTTGGACGGGTATAGAGTCAGCAAGTCTCATTCTTCCTCCAGGCGACTTTCAACGGCTTGTGAAGCCCGTGCGACGTCGATCTGCGTCACTACGCTGGGCAAAAGGAGGTCCGACGCGGTATTAGGAGATACGGCATGACTTGTCACCTCAGTGTATTTGCGACGACAATGCACCTTCGACAATGTTGTAAAGCTTCTGGTAACTGTCAAGGAAAAACTCTTTTTGAATAATTTTTTAAATGTGTTGAACCTGTATCACCAAGCTCAGACGACCTGGTAAGAGGGGGATTGGGATCGGGGGGGGGGGGGGGGACAGCGGGGAGGCAAGGAGGGAGCGGGTCCTAATTGTAAATATTTGCAAGACGGGAATTTCTGGTTCCAAAGTTTGCTTCAGCTAAGGGAAACCTCCCAGGATCGTTGATCGAAACCGTGATTTTGCAGCTCTTTTACTGCCTTTCACGGAATGCCAGTGTGGGTCCTGAGAAACAAATTAGCATCAAAGAGTGTAGCCCCAGTGTAGCGGAGTCGGAAGACTAACTCGGCTATAAATATTGCCATGACACTTTGGGAGTCCTCACAGCGAGTACGCATATCACAGCTTGTAGCACCTGAAGAATGTTACTAGGGAGGTCGTCGAAATACTGAGCGTGAAATAGAAACAAACAGGGTGTACACCCTATAGCACACCACTGACCATCCACACTGAGAAAACCCGAGATCACTGTACGTATCTTGGTAAAGAAATTTTATTAAATCCCAAAATGTTTCGATTCGGGATGCCTTGCGACCATCCGATAATTTGGGCTGCACAAATGGGAAACTGATGATCGACTTACCCAAATATTTGTGGATTATGATGTTAACATTCCCTCTCAATTTCCCAATTCTTCTGATATTAATCTCAGAGTGAGTACCCGGTTTTGTGTTAGTATTACGAGGGCTATCCACAAAGTGCATTACGTTTTGGAATTAAAAATAAATAAAGTATTGAAAATTTTTTTATTATATACAGATGAAAGCCACACTTAAATACTACTTTTCTACATAGTTGCCATTTAAACTAAGGCACTTACCGTAGCGATGGACGAGCTTGGAAATTCCTTCGTCGTAAAATTCGGCCGCCTGCGCCTTTAACCACGTGGCGACTGTCTTTTGGGACAGAAAAGGTGTGATTTTTGTGGATTTCCTGGAAAGAGGCACTACAATAAACTCTCAAAGGTATTGCCAAACTCTGCACAACCTCAGAAGAGCAATACAAAACAAGCGCAGGGGAAAGTTGGGCTCAAAGATCTTGCTGATTCACGACAACGCCCGGGCCCACACGGCAAATGCCACTCGTGAAGTTCTCGAATCTTTTAAGTGGGAGTTGTTTCCTCATCCGCCCTACAGTCCCGACCTGGCACCGAGCGACTTCCACTTATTCCCAGCAATGATGAAGTGGTTGGCTATGCAGCGTTTTGATGACGACGCACAGCTTCAAGAAGAGGTAACCACGTGGTTGAAGGCGCAGGCGGCCGAATTTTACGACGAAGGAATTTCCAAGCTCGTCCATCGCTACGATAAGTGCCTTAATTTAAATGGCAACTATGTAGAAAAGTAGTATTTAAGTGTGGCTTTCATCTGTATATAAAAAAAAAAGTTTCCAATACTTTATTTATTTTTAATTCCAAAACGTAATGTACTTTGTGGATAGCCCTCGTATTTCACTTGAGCAATGTTCATTCTCGTTATATTTGTTGGCGGTGAGCTCGAAAATAGCGCGTCTTTTCCGTCGCAAAAATACAAGGAACAGTCGTACATTTTCTACTCGTAATCTCAATTCCTTAATTTTGCGGATAACAGCATGATTGTACATTGCAATATTGCTTTCGGATTTCAATCATCACACTTCCTGGTTTTGATTGGTTGTGGCAGACATACATGCTAAAGCTTGGTGTCTTCGCGACTACATACCATTTTCTTACGTCTCTTCAGGGGCATGCACGCGTTTTTAACATATATGGCCAATTACATACCCTCAAAAGTTTTATAACTCAATGATATGTTAATTAACTCTTCTGGGTTTTTCTTATTATCAGCAAAATGCCATTATAACATAGTGCAGGAGGCCATTGAAATACGATAGGTAATAAACATGTTTTCTCAGAAAGATTTTTAGGAGGGAATCGTGTTGCTTTAAACGAAAGATCAAAGTATAGCTAGTTGTAGTATACAACTGTATTTACTTGTGTACTTAAATTATAGGCACTAACGATAGACAGGCCCCACGTGAGAACTGTGCTTTTAAAATTATTCGAAGATGTTGGTCCCTGTGCATGCGAAGTTAGTTTCTGTGGTCAAAGAGGAATGATTCAGATAAACCGAAACTTTTGTCAAGAGTGCGAACCAAGTGCAGCTTCGATTTCCAGATATGACACTCCCCAGCTCTCAAAATCACCAGGATTTGAGCATGCTAAACACCAACCATTTCACAATGCACTGATTTGGAAAGAAATGAATTGGAGGTAATACGTAGTCATGTAAATATTTTATTATGAAAAGAAAAAGACATAGTTGGGGTATGATTAGCCCAGTGGAAACTAGGCTACAGACTTGGAAATTAGAAGAAAGTACCGCAAATTTCGTGGGAAAAGTGGGAAAGGTGTCCATTAGATCTGGCAAGTAGAGTTAAGATTTGGAAATGAGAATCGTTTAAAACTGTGTTGGGAAAATGTTTAGCAGCTGCTAAGATGATGGATGTGATGGCAAAGGAGTGAAAAATTTTACTGATTGTACGACGGAAGTAGCGCCATGGTTAAAACAATGGACTCAAACTGATGAGGTGCTAGGTTTAAATATCTGCTCGGCCATCATGATTAAGGTTTTCCGTGGTTTCTTTAAATCACTTGACATGAGTTTTTGAGTGGTTGTGTCTACAATGCCACGATCGATTCACTCACTCGTATACTTGATCGTCTGAGCTGATGTTCCTATTCTAATGCCACTGGTGATGAGACGTTGCAGTGTAACCTTCGTTTCGTTCAGACGTTGAAACTGAGGTTCTATGCCCGTTTTAGACTTCAGACGGCACTGTCAGAAGAGCTATTGGGTAAATTACCGCTGCAGCGTACATTGAGCGAATTATTGGTTTTTATAGCATCAGGTGTAAGTTTCTGCGGTACGTGTTAAGATAATTTTCTTATTTTACTTCTTTGGATTTGATACCTGTTCTGGTGGGAATTGGCTCTTTGGTGTGGCACTGAATTCACTGCGCTCGTGATCTGTGATTAAAATTCTAGTAACGGGAGAGTGAACAACTTTTTGCACCTACGACGATACACTATACCGCACTTAGAAATCTACGAGAGATATTCAATAAGTAACGCAATACATTCTTTTTCCCGGCCAGTTTCGGTTGAAAAAATGCAGAATTCATTGTGGGACATCGTGGAATATTTCTGCTTCAGCCCCTATAGTTCCATGAATTTACGATAATAACAGTATGGGAATTGTGAGTCCGCCTTGATGCAGTAAAATTTATTCTCCAAACTAGTTTCAGTGACAAATGTCGTCACCATCAATGGGTTCTTAAATCTAAAACGTGGAGAAACTGGCAGAGTTATAAAACACTATAAAACATTATTAAATGTGTACCATTCTTTTTAAATATTTTTTTCTTTGAATACTTTCACACCACCTTATTTATTATATGTTACAGCATGGTTTTAAGATTGTTGTCGCTGCTTGCCGCATATTTTCTATGTTTTTTCTGCTGCCGCTTTTCTCGGGTACATCACGTCATCTGCAACTGTGTGAGCGGCTGTTAGTACGCAAATACAAAAATGTGTACATACGTATGTCAGCGTTATACAAATGGGATTGCGGTTATGTTGTGGATGCGGTTTTGATGTGTACTATAGTGTTACTTAGTTTGCCGTGTACTCACGTTCGCTGGTCAGCTTGCAGTTAATTTTATACACAGAAAAACGTAACTTTCGCACTTCGCTCACAATCCAAAACATTACGCGATCTTGATGTTCGCGTGTGCCGCGCGAAATGTATCGCATGTTGCGAGAAGGTTATGAAAATTGTGACGGAAGTTCTGATGACTTCTGTTCCTTAATCACGTCTCTGTATGTGATGGGGGAGTGGTTCTTTTGTGTATGTGTGCTTTCTGTGTTGTTAGTTGTCGGTATAAATTGTTGCTGTGTTTCACGATGTGCAAATAACCTTCGATATTAGTGAGGTTATGGTTTTTGTTCTCTAGGTGTTCCGCGAAAGTGGAATGCTTGCTCTTACTCTTTAGAGCTCTCATGTGTTCTGTGTACCACGTTTGAAAATTTCTGCTTGTGTGTCCTATGTACTGGGTCTGACAGACGTTACATGTGAGTTGGTATATTCCAGCATTGCTGGGTTTGTCTGAGGTCTTAGCCTTTCAAGATAGAAATCTTCTTGAAAAATCAAAGGATCACAGTAACATTCAGAACAACAACAAAGTTCCAAAAAGACTAAGAACAGATAGAAGAACCTGAGACAAATTCCGTAGTGTCAACTCGCATATAATTCCAGTCAGGCCCAATACACTGAGATCAAACCCTGTCGAATGGCTGCTCATGCTGAGCCACATTCCGCCCACTAGCATTCGGCGAAAAGCAGCTCTTCTCCGTGAGTTCAAACCCATAGAAGCCAAACCGCAACTCTCTATCCAACAAGATGCAGTTACCCTAAAAGGTGGCTTCGATCCAAAAAACCATCCATGAAAATAGCCAAACAATTGCACACGTTTCAGTTCAAGTTAACCGACACGTAGGAATGAGAACTGGACAGAACCTTGCCCTCCACATTGCCAGAACTTGCCCTGGCTTCGAGCAATCGCACAGACTCGGGACAACGATTAACAGAATACGCACCAAACACGGCAAAAGCCCGGACTCTCATTATTGTGAGTAGCTCCGTGACCACAAGGCAAATGTGAAACAGCCAGCCAAATCGGTCGCCACATTGTTACATTATGTCCCAACAACGCATGTGGAACCTTCCACGGTTTCCTGACGCCAATGAACGACGCAGTTGATTATATTGTTAGGTTTGTGCGTAAATTCGTAGCGTTTTTCCCTAAGTTTAACAAAGACGACAGATAAATATAACAGAGAATAAAGCCATAAATAATATATTCTCCTTCAGCATTTACGAGGGTAATCCGAAAAGTAAGGTCTATTTTTTTATAAGTACAGAACTCTGTGTGGCAGTTGGTCACACTGTTATGAAGAGCGCTTCACGCGCTGTATGTAAACATGCGCACGTCGCGCTGAGGCGCTCAGTCTTGGCTTGGCAGCCCTTGAGGATGGGGCTTCTGTTGGATGTTACCGCCAAGGGCGAATTGCGCGCAGTTATTAGGTTTTTCAACGCAAAGGGCACTGAGCCGATTGAAATCCATCGCCACTTGACGGAAGTGTGTGGTGAGTCGTGCATGGATGTCAAAAATGTTCGTTAAGTGGTGTAGAGAGTTTGCAGCTGGTCGGACCGAAGAATCTACGAACAAAGGAGCGGGAGACCGTCAGTTTCTTAGGAGACAGTTTGAAGGTTAAAGCATGCGTGAATATCGGCGGATCGCCCTGGATGATCGCTGCACGTTGGTTCCTGAGGTTTCCCGTAGCACCGCTCACAGAATTTTAAAGGAAACATTGAACTACCGGAAGGTGTGCGCAAGATGGGTGCCACGCAAGCTGACTGAGGACCACGTGTGGCAACGGGTTGATGCTTCCTGCGCATTTCTTCACCGCCTTGCAGCCAAACAGGACAACTTTCTGGACTCAGTTGTCACGGGTGACGAAACCTGAGCATACCACTTTACACCTGAGACCAAGCAACAATCACGCCAGTGGCGGCGCCCTTCTTCCCCAAAGCCGCGTAAATTCAAACAAACACAGTCTGCCGGTAAAGTCATGACCAACGATTTTTGGGATCGGAAAGGGGTATTGCTGGTCGACTTTATGCCCACTGGGACCACAATTAACGTTGACAGGTACTTTGAGACTCTGAAAAAACTCAAACGGGCAAATCAGAACCGGAGAAGAGGAATGTTGAGCAAGGGCGTACACAATCTCCATGACAACGCTCTCCCACACATCGCTCGGCAAACCGTTGCTCTCTTGCATCAGTTCCAGTGGAACATAATCACCCACCCACCCCATAGCCATGACTTGGCGCCAAGTGACTATGACCTGTTCCCTAGGTTAAAAGAACATTTGACCAGAGAGCGATTCAGCTCCGACGGCGAGGTGAAAGAAGAGGTTCATAAGTTTCTGAGCAGCATGGCGGCGAGCTGGTATGACATGGGCATACAAAAACTTCCACAGTGTCTACAAAAATGCATCGACAGAAATGGTGATTATGTCGAAAAATAGCTAAATGTTCAAGCTGTAAACTGGTGTAAACCATTGTAGAAATGAAGAGGTCTATGTACTTATACAAAAATAGGAGACCTTACTTTTGGGATTACCCACGTACAACAGTCTTCCAACGCTGAGTTAACTTTTCAGTTGCACGTCTGCAGAAATCGCGTGCTTTTGAAGCGAAGAACTCGTCAAGCCATGTTCGGAGCACATTTTCATCCGGAAAGGAAGTTCCTTGAAGGTTGTTTGATAGAGAACAGAAAAAGTTGAAAATCTGTAGGGGCAAGATCAGGTGAATAAGGTGGGTGCGGAGTGACTTCCCAACTAAACTCCTGTATAGTGCTTTTTGTCAGTCTAGCAGAATGCGGGCGGGCGTTGTCGCGGAGTTGCATCACTTCACGCAGTCCTCCTGATCGTTGTTCCTGGATCGCATCTGCAAGACGTCTCAGTTGGTGACAATAAATGTCAGCATTGATGTTGACACCTCGGGGAAGCAGTTCGTAGTACAACACTCCGTCGCTGTTCCAACATACGTGAAACATTTTCACCTCGGGCATGGATGTGTGTGATGACCTTAGGTTAGTTCGGTTTAAGTAGTTCTAAGTTCTAGGGAACTGATGACCTCAGATGTTAAGTTCCATAGTGCTCAGAGCCATTTGAACCATTCTGAAACATTTTCTTTTGAGGGTGTGAGCAGGTCTTTGCACGGGGGTCACTGCTTTGTGTGGTCTGAACTATGCCCTTCTTCTCCTTCCTTTATCATAAAAACGTCGATACAGGATAGGAATGGTCGACACTGTTCACGAGCCAATTGATGACGAGCAAACGGAGAAACAGCCACTGATTTCTGTGATTTTTGGCTTAGAGCATGTGATGGCCATACACTCGATTTTTGAACCTTTCCCATTGTATGCAAATATCGCACGATGGTGGAATGATCAAAGTTCATCACATCTGCCAGTTCTCGCGTACGCCGACTGGGATCGTTTTGGGTTAATGCGTTTTAACGATCTTCATCAAACCACGAAGGTGTTCCTGAACGTGAAGACTCACTAGTGTCAAAACGCCCCTCCTTAAAATGGGAAAACCATTTTCTTGGCGTGCTCTGTCCAGCGATATCATCCCCATACATGGCACAACTGTGTCTGTCTGCCTCCGCCGCTGTCACCCCTCTCCTGAACTCAGACAGAAGAATATGTCGGAAATGTTCCTATTTCTCCACTTGGCACCGCATGTTCTAGCGTCCACATCTCCACTCGCTATCTCCAAATGACAATATGTACACCCAAATAGCAACAGTAAGCTACAAATAGTGAATGACAATCGATAAATAAACCCGTAGTACCCGGAATACCAACACACCGCACAGGAACGCTACGAACTTATACACCAAGCTACTATAAACTGGAATGTCTGCAAATTACATGAGCTACTGTTAGTTTAGTTAATATTGTGCTTAGAAAACCATAAGATAAACAAATAAATAATTAAACATTCGTAATATAAATGCAGTCCCCAGTTTCTTGGAGTTTACTTCTTCTTTCTTTGCACTAGATATTGGGTGTAACTATGTTTTCCTCGTATCCTAACAATTGTTGTTATTGCCGTCGTCTGGCTGAAAACAGGTTTGATGCAACTCTCCACACTGGTCTATCCTGCGCAGATCTCGATATCCCTGCACCTCTGCTGCGACCTATTTCCGTTTGAATCTGCTTACTGTATTCAAGTCTTGGTCCGCTCTACAAATTTAAGTCCCATACTTATCACCAGTACTAATTTAACTATTCCTTGATGGTTCAATATGTGTCCTATCAACACATTCCTTCTTTTAGTCAAGTTCTAGGAACTATGTGCCCTCTGATATTTGTGTTAATATAGATTTAATTAACCAGCTATATAAATTTCCTTTACTTTAAAAAAATGAAAATTTTAGCATGTTTTTATAGAAACTAAACATTTTTTTAAAAATAAAACTCGTGTCCTAATCAACAGTGACAGACAGCTGTTAAAACAAATCAAAACAACAATATTTTCCTGTTTTGAAACGGGTACCTTTTCTTTCAAATTAGAATCTTCCTTTTTTTATATTTCGAAATCCGACGTATAGAAAATATCTGTATTTTACATCTAGTATATCGTCAGCATGGCTAGCACTCACACGATTTATCGAAAACTCGATTTGTCGATAGGTCAGAAAATATTGCTATCTCTATTCACGCCGGCCTGCGGCAGGTCTCCCTCGGGGTCGCCAAACTGCAGCTAGGTCAAATCAGACACTGCAGTAGTGGGGGGGGGGGGGGGGGGGGGTTTAACCCGTGGCTCTGGCGGGCACACGCATGTAATTGCAGTCATTACATTGCTGCTAAACTCTGCGCTGCCCCACATAATTACTGACATCTAATTGGACACAGATAGATCCGCAGCCCCGAGCAAGAGAGTGTGCGCTGGTGGTGCACTAAACTATCTGAGGCTCACCGTATTGCCGGCCGAAGTGGCCGTGCGGTTAAAGGCGCTGCAGTCTGGAACCGCAAGACCGCTACGGTCGCAGGTTCGAATCCTGCCTCGGGCATGGATGTTTGTGATGTCCTTAGGTTAGTTAGGTTTAACTAGTTCTAAGTTCTAGGGGACTAATGACCTCAGCAGTTGAGTCCCATAGTGCTCAGAGCCATTTGAACCATTTTTGAGCCTCACCGTATTCTGCTCTGCTCGCGACGAGCCTTCAGCGTCACGGTAGATAATGCTATATCGTGCCACCTACTGTCTCTCTCACTCAACGTTATTACCTCCATTTCAACAGAAAAAACTGCATTGCGATGTGAAGGTGAAAGTTTCCCGGATTGACAGACACTGACTGTTTCGTTTTTAGTTCAAAAACGTACATTTTTTTACGTACATCCATTTTAGGCGAACGAACATAGAACAATGTTTTCCCATTGAGCATAATTCACCCCGAAAGTTGTGATTTTGCAATGTCTAGAATATTACACCGAGTCACAGTTTGTTTCTTTGGTCCATTAGTTAGATAATGCCAAATTTGTTGAACTGAGTGGATATTCCCGCAATTCAAATCGTTGCTCTTGCGAAAACTACGTTTACGAGAAGTAAACTGCGCAGTTCTACAGACGCAATGTTACCTATACTTGTTACACTGACGTCTTTGCTGTCGGTAGTACATGTGATCGTCTCTCAGTGGCTGGTCGACTGAGCGTAATGCAACTCCAATTTACGGACACATTTATCTTCATGTGCTCGACTTTTTGACTGGTTATTACTGAGGATATCCTCATCGGTGCACACCTCTATTGTCCAGCCAGTGAAGGAAATTAGGGGAAACAATACGAGTAGTCGCAAATTTTTGTACAGCTGTAGGGGTGAGGACCATGAACAAGGTACCAAAAATCCCCACCGCTGGGGTGTGTTAGTGAGGGTGGCAGTTTGATTGGGGTTCGTTGGAAGCCCACTTTTTAGGTTCTTAATAAATCGAAAACTACGCCTTGTAGCGAAAATGTTTCCCAGTACAAAATTAAACTACATCAAATTTCCAACAGGAGACATCCTGCTCATTTCTTCAGGAGGACGAATAGTTCCCGCGTTGTATGAGATGTAGGAATAGCAGATTGTTAAAAATGGTGTTTTAATGGTTTAAAATTAAAGTTTATTGTTAAATACTGTGGGTTAAGAACAAATATTAAATATGAGTACCACGGCCATATTAAGAGATTTATGTTTTTGAGGTGCAACATGGTGGAGGGCGTGGAGTGGGGACAGAAGCGCGAGGCAGACTACGTTGCTGGACTGTGTCATCCACTTCCTTCCTGCACAGGCCGGAAAACTTAAGAGTGAGCAAGCAATTCCCCACTCTGTCTACCCCACTAAGTAATAACAAGCAACTGCAGAGTGTTTCACAAATTTATACCAACATTTCTCAGCGCGTCTTGTGAATCACTGCCGACGCAGCGAGCAAACATGCCGGGAGGCCTTTATTTTCTACGAAGTCTGTTAACACTCCATGCAGAACGAATACGACTAATGCCTTGCTGATAATACTAATGCAAGAGATGTACATGGACAGAGTTTCCGTAAAACTCTGCACACTGCTATGCTGCTACAAGGGAAACTGACTTAGTCATTCTGCACAGCGGCTGTAGCGTTCATCCGGGAAAGGCAACTTCCCCCAACACAAGCGCGGCTCGTTTTTCAGTTTTCAGACAGACTTTGCCTCCCTAGCATTTCTTGTCCAGTTAGCTTATGTAAGTAGACAAAATTGCTTGACCGAGCTCGTGTTTATATAATGGAGTAATTTTCAGCTTTGATGTAAAATACGTTCCTATAAACAACGGCTGAGAGGTGTTAAATTGTAAGTCTGATGTTGTCAGTAATGTGTGGTGCGAAAGAGACAAGATTGTTAAATGTGGCACCTTGTTGCTGCCTATCGTTGACAGCATATTTAAAAGCCGTGTAATTACGTTGTAGTCACTTGGCGGTGAATTGAAGAATGACCTGAGAGCTACTGCACTTCTGTCGTCATTAATTGTGCTACTAGTAGGCTGTATAAATCCCATCCATTCAGGAATTGTTGGCGCTTGTCGAATCGGCTGCACTGAGTGGAGCCACTTATCATACATCAGTAGTACTCACAAGATGGATGTGAACATGTGTGGCAGAATAGAACTGATCTGCTGTGCCGTAAAACGTTTGACTTACGTTGATATATCTGAACTTCTATAACACCTTTGTAACCTACTTCTGTTGAAGGGGAAGAGAGCTTAAGCCGCTGGGACAGTTCATATTATGGGAAAGCCGAGGCTGGGGGTACGCATTTGATACCCTTCAAGCTGGGAAAAGTATTGCAGCAAGTGGTAGTGGAAGCAATCAAATCGTCATTGTCGAATACATATTGAGAAGATGGTACTCCTGAGACGGGTTCTACACTGAAGAAGACAGCTGACAGGTCCAGCTGTTGATCCTTTTCTTTTTACATCGTAGCTCACTTAACAACGACAAATAAGTACTCAGCTAATAAAATGAAAACAATTGAACTATATGACCAAGAGCTTCGTCAAGTCGTTTTGGCTGCAGTGGCCGAGCGGTTCTAGGCGCTTCAGTCCAGAACCGCGCTGCTGCTACGGTCGCAGGTTCGAATCCTGCCTCGGGCATGGATGTGTGTGTTGTCCTTAGGTTAGTTAGGTTTAAGTAGTTCTAAGTCTACGAGACGGATGACGTCAGATGTTAAGTCCCATAGTGCTTCCAGCCGTTTGAAGTCGTTTTGCCTGCTCACATAAGAGAGATGGACAGTAAATTGTGGGGAGGTGTGGTCTATCCGTATACTGAAACTGAGCAGCACTCGTGTTGAGGGAAGATGCCTTTCCCGGAAGAACGCTACAAATGCCGTGCAGGAAAACTAAGAATTAATTTCCTCTGGAGCAGTTTAGAACAATGCGCAGAGTTTTACCTAGAATCTATCCATATGCATTTCATGGATTAGCATTGTTAGTAGCTCACATAGTCATATCTGTATTTCACGAAGTGTTCACGGACTTTAAGGAAAATAAACACACCCGTACGTGCCTGCACACTGCGCCGCAGTGATTCATGAGGCACACTGCAGTGGGCTGGCACAACTTTGTGAAACACCCTGTAGTTAGAATGCACTTGCCCGCGAAAGGCAAAGGTCTCGAGTCTCGGTCCGGTACATAGTTTTAATCTGCCAGAAAGTTTCATATCAGCACACAATCCGCTGCAGAGTGAATATTTCATTATGGAAACATCCCCCAGGCTGTGGCTAAGCCATGTCTCCGCAATATCCTTTCTTCCAGGAGTGCCAGTTCTGCAAGGCATGCAGGAGAGCTTCTGCGAAGTTGGAAGGTAGCAAACGAGGCAATGGCGGAATTAAAGCTGTGAGGACGGAGCGTGAGTCGTCCTTGGTAGCTCAGTTGGTAGATCCTTGCCCGCGAATGGCAAAGGTTCCGAGTTCGAGTCTCGGTCCGGCTCACAGTTTTAATCTGCCAAGAAGTTTCACCCTGTAGTTGCTTCTAATCACATAGTGGGGTAGATGGAGTGGGGAATCACCAGCTCGCTCATCAATCTGCAGACCTATGAAAGAGGGAAGTGCGTGAGAACAATCCAGCGACCTATCTTCCCTCTCACCTCTAACCCCCCACTCCACACCCCTGTTTCCTGTTATACCCCCGGAACAAAATTAGTCACTCAGTACGGCTCTGCTGCAGTTAGAAGTGGAACGCAGGCTTAATATTTGTCCTTAAACCACTTTATTTAAAGATAATCACTGATTTTGGACCGTTAAATTTAAAGTCTTAATAACACGCGATTTTTCCATCCTCTGCAATGCGAAAAGTATTAGCCCTAGAGAGCCGGCCGGTGTGGCCGTGCGGTTCTAGGCGCTTTAGTCTGGAACCGCGAGATCGCTACGGTCGCAGGTTCGAATCCTGCCTCGGGCATGGATGTGTGTGATGTACTTAGGTTAGGAGTCTGATGACCTCAGAAGTTAAGTCCCATAGTGCTCAGAGCCATTAGTCCTAGAGAAAAAATGAATAGGATCTTCCCTGTAGGAAATCTGATGCAATTTAATTTTTTACTGTGACACGTTTCTGGTAGAATTCACAGTTTTCGAACTATTATAAAAAGACCCAATACAGTCGTCTTTAAACGAACCTCAGCCCCAACGCTCTCACCTCACCGGTGGGGATTTTGCACCACTGTACAAAAATTTGCAACTGTACTGAAACGTCCCCATAGAAAAATTAATGAATTACTGTGCTGATAAACTTCTTAAATTATTTAATTTTCAAACAGCTGAGCAAAACTGATCCTACTCAGACATTTCGCTCTTTACCTATTCTGATCAACACTAAACTGACACAATATTTTTAGCGCAACGCAGTCTGACTTTCAATAATCCCTACAAAAGAATGGCCCTGACTAACATTAACCTATACCTTTCACAAATCACTTACCTCACATAAACTTCGTTACTCGAACTACTGCAATACAGCGAGCGCCACTACTGCCTGCTGAATAAAAGATTCACACTACTGAAGGCACTAACTACTGATAGGCATAGTTAGCAAATGAAAGATTTTGATAGAGAACAAACAATGTATTTACCTTAATAGTGTTCAAAAGTCATAATATATATAGCAGATCATGACATCCAGTCTTACAAATTTACTGTCTCTGATGGACAGACGTCCAGATCATCCGCTCTCAAAACTGCGCCATCTCTCTCCCCACATCCACCACTGCTGGCGGCTCACCGGCTCACCTCCAACTGCGCAACGCTACGCGCTGTTAATAGCCAACTGCCCAACACTACAATAGCATATACTCCAACAATGCAAACCAACCACAGCCTTCACACAGCACAGTCAGTGATTTTTATATAGAGCGCTACGTGGCGTTTCCAACATAAAAACCTAAACAGCCTACTTGCAGTACGATTTTTTCCCCTATTCGACTTTTCTCGCTCTTCGTTGACTGGAGTAAATGTTGCGGTGCTGCTGCGTGGGAGGCCGCGAGGCAGTGCGGGTGGTTAGGAGCGTGAAGAGAGAGGCGTGAGGAGGGGAGGACAGCAGATAGCGGCGGCACGCGGCGGTGACTCGCACCACCAGCACCAGCAGCAGCCGACACCCGACGCTGCGGCACGCCGGGCCAGGCAAGCCCGCCTGTGGCCTTGCAAGGGCACGCCGCCACATGCTACAGGGCACCTCGCCGCCGGCCGATCGACCACCACCGTCACGACGACAATTTTTTAAATTTGTAAGCAGGTTGATTTTATTCGGTACTCCAATACATTACACTATTCCTCACACTTTTGGCTACAAACTCCTGTTTCTCACCTTAATCTCCATTCAATCCGATGGCCTTACGCCATCTGACTGGGAGAGCCTGTGTGCCTGCATGTTACCATTACTGGTCGACGTTGGACTGAACGTCTTTCTGCATCAATAACCGCCCCATCATCCACGTACTGCTTCCCGCAGAGTGCATCATTCATTGGGACAAACAGATGGAAGACCGAGGGGGGGGGGGGGGTCGAGGTCCGGGCTGTGGGATGGATGAGGAAGAAGAGATGGTTCAAATGTCTCTGAGCACTATGGGACTTAACTTCCGAGCTCATCAGTCCCCTAGGACTTAGAACTACTTAAACCTAACTAACCTAAGGACATCACACATATCCATGCCCGATGCAGGATTCGAACCTGCGACCGCAGCGGTCGCGCGGTTCCAGACTGTAGCGCCTAGAACCGTTCGGCCTCGGAAGAACAGACAAACGAAGTATTGTGAGCTACTCCCTGGTGCACAGACTTGTGAGAGGTCCTGCGTTGCCATGGAGAAGTAGTAGTTCCCTTGCATTTTTGTGGCGACGAACACGCTAAAGCCAATTTTTCTGTTTACTCAGGGCAGCACGCTACACTTTAGAGTTGATCGTTGCACCAACAGGCAGGACGGCAAACAGAGTCCCAGAAGACCATCGCCATAACGTTTACGACTGAGTGTGCGGCTTTGAACTGTTTCTTCGTAGGACAGGTGGTGTGGCACCACTCCATGGGTTGCCGTTTTGTTTCCTGTAATATGGAAATGCCGTGTGGCTAGGGCCTCCCGACAGGTAGATCGTTCGCCTGGTGCAAGTCTTTCGAGTTGACGCCACTTCGGCGACTTGCGTGTCGAAGGGGATGAAATGATGAGGATAAGGACAACACAACACCTAGTCCCTGAGCGGAGAAAATCTCCGACCCAGCCGGGAATCGAACCCGGGCCGTTAGGTATGACATTCCATCGCGCTGACCACTCAGCTACTAGGGGCGGGCCGGCCGAAGTGGCCGTGCGGTTAAAGGCGCTGCAGTCTGGAAGCGCGGGACCGCTGCGGTCGCAGGTTCGAGTCCTGCCTCGGGCATGGATGTTTGTGATGTCTTTGGGTTAGTTAGGTTTAACTAGTTCTAAGTTCTAGGGGACTAATGACCTCTGAAGTTGAGTCCCATAGTGCTCAGAGCCATTTTTTACTAGGGGCGGACCTGTTTCCGGTTGGAACTGATGAACCCACGTTTCATTGCCTGTGACAATGTTCCACAAAAAATTGTCACAGTCAGCCTCTTAAAGCAAAAACAATTATGCACAGATGGTCCTTCGTAGCTCTTTATGGTCTTCTGCCAGGTGGCGAGGAAGCCAGTGGGCACACACCTTTGAGCACTTGAACTGACGGACGACTGAGTCAGCACTACCAACAGAAATGTACTTGAACTGACGGACGACTGAGTCAGCACTACCAACAGAAATGTCCATTGTGCAGCGAGGTGTTTGTTTGTCATCCGTCGACCACCTCGAATGAGAGCGTCCGCACGTTCCTACATTGCAGGAGTCACAGCTGTGTGCGGCCGGCCGAAACGCGGGAGATCAGATAGATCTGAGCGACGTCGTTGTGATGATGACAGACGCCTCGCAGAACGACTCACCGTGCTTTTGTTCGCAGCTAGGTCACCGTAGACATTCTGTAAGCGCCTATGAATATCTACGATGATCTAGTTTTCCGCCAAAAAGAAATTCAATAAAAGCTCTGTGCTCGGAACGCACCTCCGATACAGACGCCATTTTGAAAGCTACGTATACCACCTATCGGAACTTCACCAAACTATAGGGCTGACGTGGAAATATTCCGCTACGTGCAATTCCTGCATTTTTTCAACCGAAATTGGCCGAGAAAAAAAATGTGGTGCATTATTTGATGAACTTCCCTCGTAGTAGGCTCACAGAAAGAAGTATTGGTCGCCCCGTTAAAAGAGCGTGGTCGTAGCGGTCTAGAGAGTCCCGTGTTGAGATCCGGAAAGTTGGGTATTTTTCCTCGTCCCAGTAGGACGGTCCCAGGTCCTGTGAGGCTGCTATGAAATGAGTATCGGGGCCTTTCGCAGAGGTAAAAGGCGACCGGGACAGTAAGCCCGCCATCCTCCTCCTCCTAGTACCGCGGCGAAGAAAGGTAGCACTCTACTTGTAGTAAGGCTAGTAGTCTGGTGACGTGATGTGCTACAGACTTTGTGGTCGAGGCCGGCCGGAGTGGCCGAGCGGTTCTAGGCGCTACAGTCTGGAACCGCGCTGCTGCTACGGTCGCAGGTTCGAATCCTGCCTCGGGCATGGATGTGTGTGATGTCCTTAGGTTAGTTAGGTTTAAGTAGTTCTAAGTTCTAGGGGACTGATGACCTCAGTAGTTATGTCCCATAGTGCTCAGAGCCATTTGAACCATTTTTTTGTGGTCGAGCGGTTCTAGGTGCTTCAGTCCGGAACGACGCGGCTGCTACGGTTGCAAGTTCGAATCCTGCCTCGGGCATGGATGTGTGTGATGTCCTTAGGTTAGTTAGGTCTAAGTAGTTGTAAGTCTAGGGGACTGATGACTTCAGATGTTAAGTCCCATAGTGCTTAGAGCCATTTGTACCATTTGCTACAGACTTTACCCTTTACCTTGAAAGAGCACGTTTGTCGCCTTGCAGCGCTGTAGATGGTGTAAAACTGCTATGGGGCAGTCGTGTGAGACACCATCGCTGACGTAAGCCATGGCAGTGGCAACTGGCTGAATGGGATCAGCGCAGTAACATGAATTGACTTGTAGATGTGACAGAGCGGCAGAAAGGATATACGCATGGGAACATTGTGATCAAAGTTGCACCGGTTTGTTGTTGTATCATCGTGGACAGTCAAACTTGTGTACAAGGAATGGTGTATCATTCGCGACCATGCATCATGGCATAAAAACAATTGTCGTTAGATGCTCCAAACCGACAGCTAACGGAGACGGAGTGTCACAGCTTGTCAATAATAATCCGTTTCAATCCGACACTAGTTGCTGCTGTTCGTAAATGCAGTCCATCTCACTCAGTTTCCGAGCAAACGTCGCAAACCAACAGTGTGTAGTAGAATTTTGTAGTCGAGTACCTAGCAAAGAGCCGGTGCTTGCAGCAGTTTTAAAGCTGCGCAACTTCATTGGGTCTAAGGAAACAGAAAGCTGATTGGAGGCGTGTAGTTTGGACCGAATAGTCGTGATTTAGTCTCTTCTCAAACGACTCACGGCGTTGACTGCACGAACGGCCCAATAAGGTCTTTAAACCGCAGTGTGTGGAGGGTGCAGTAAAGCCAGAGGTGGTTTTGTGACGTTTTGCGAGTGTTTTTCGTACTGCAGGTACCATTTGGGCGCATTCATTCATGAACCTGGAAATTGAACCAGAATATTTTTCAGCGTGATCATTGTCCAAGTGTTGCCCTGCCTTCCCCATCTTCGTGACTGGAACGTTGTGGACACTTACATTTTCGATTATGAATTATGAGTATGCTCTCGGCATTCACGTCTTCCAAGAAGACAACTGTGTCGCTGGCCTACATGCATTCGTTCCTCGTTTGACGAACACTCAAACACCCAATCACACATCGACTAGCCTGTAAATTACCCGATTTTAATATTACAGAAAACGCGAGTATTTTGACCAGCGAGTGAAGCGTACCACTCAACAACCTCGCAGTTTGTCAGCTCTACGGAATCCAATCGTTAACGAGTGGCTTTCACTGGATATGGCAGACCTCAAGACATTATTGGTCTGCCTTCCTCGCCAAATTGACGACATTTTTAAATATGAAGGCCGTGTTAAACGGTGTGATCGTGATGTCTCCCGGAGGTGACTAATTTTGGTATAATGTGCTTATCATTCCAGGGTTTGAGTATGAAGCCTATGAAGTCATGCACGATTTTCCATTTGTGTGATTTAAATCTACACTTGCAGGGGAGCGGATGGTCACTATTACGAAATTTTTGCTTTCTGCTGTCATTCATCTTCGAGTTCCTGTAACGACAATAGAGTATAATTTTTATAAATTCGAATGTACTTTCCTTGCTGCGATATACTTATTTACTTTACAGACATGTTTCGTCTTTCATATTAAAGGCTTCCTTGGCGTATTTTTTCTTAGAATAATACATTATCTGATCAACAATATCCGGACACATATTAGTGGACTTTAATAAGGGAGTGCACACTCTTCGCCTTTGTGCCACTTTGAACTCTCATGAAGGCATTTTCAGTGTGGTGTCGGAATGTTTGTGGAGAAATGACTGCCCATTCTTCCTCACGAGCTGAAACCACAGGAGACAGTGATGTTAGACGCTGAGGTCTGGAGCCGTGCATACGTTCTAACTCATTCCAAAGTGGTCTGCTGTGTTCTGGTTGAGACTCTGGACAGGCCAGTCCATTTCAGGACTTTCATTATCCACAAGCCATTGCCTCCAGAAGCTGCTTTATGTCTGGGTGGATTTTCATGCTGATACAATTAGTCATCGTCTCTAAACTGTCCCTCGCCTGAATGAAATTTTCACTCTGCAGCGGAGTGTGCGCAGATATGAAAATTCTTGGCACATTAAAACTGCGTCCCGGACCGAGACTCGAACTCGGGACCTTTGACTTTCGCGGGTAAGTGCTCTACCAACTGAGCTACCGAAGCACGACTCACGCCTCGTCCACACAGCCTCAATTCTGCCAGTATCTCGTCTCCAACCTTCCAAACTCCACATAAGCTCTCCAGAGAACCTTGCAGAACTAGCAGGAAAGTTTCTGTGAAGTTTGGAAGGTAGGAGACGACATATTAGCAGAATTGACGATGTGAGGACGGGGCGTGGGTCGAGCTTGGGTAGCTCAGTTGGTAGAGCACTTGTCTGGGAAAGGCAAAGATCCCGAGTTCGAGTCGCGGTCCGGCACACAGTTTTAATCTGCCAGGAAGTTTCATATTCCTCGCCTGTAAGCATTAAGCGACGTCATAAAATATGTTCATATCCTTCAGCGTTTAGCATTTTCTTCGGCGCAGCTAGTTCACATACGAAATCACTGAGCTCAACTAACAGACCAAGTCAGCTATTACTGATGCTCTACTAATAACACAATACTCTCTACATCGCTTTGTACTGGCAGGTCTGCCTGTAGTGATATGTAGTGTTCAGTTTCGCCTTACACAGAGGTGTATAGATTCTTTTAATCGGAAGTGTATATTTATTGCGGAATATGGCCACATCAGCAAACATGTGACAATGGATTATATTGATATATCCAGCAAACAGAGTATTGTTAAGCGGGCAGAGAGAGCCGGTTATAATGTGAACGTCGGGCTGTACCGTAGAGAACGTCTACACAGAAACAGTAAGAAAAAATTGATTAATAGTGCGTTAGATTGTGAACTGCAGCCCCAGGAACTTTTTAAATACACTGTCGAAAGAAAGAAATGCAACACCTTCAAAGACAAAGTCATTTTACTGACAAGTATGGTAACAGGTAGTTCATCATTGTAGCAGTATATGATAACAAATTCAGACCAAGTGGAACACAAAAAATGGTTCAAATGGCTCTGAGCACTATGGGACTTAACATCTGTGGTCATCAGTCCCCTATAACTTAGAACTACTTAAACCTAACTAACCTAAGGACATCACACACATCCATGCCCGAGGCAGGATTCAAACCTGCGACCGTAGCAGTCGCGCGGTTCCGGACTGCGCGCCTAGAACCGCTAGACCACCGCGGCCGGCAAGTGGAATACATGTTACATTAAAGGGTGCCCACGCAGCCGCATCAGCACACAGCATAACTGCCATCTCCCCTTCTGTCAGCAACGCAGGCGTGTATTATTTCATGGAAACGGTGCGACAGATTGCCCCAAACATCTTGCGTCTTTTGTTGCAATTCGAAAATGGTTCTTGCAAGCTTTGGAGAACGATTAGGTTCCCGTTTCAACACGTCCCATACGTGTTCAGTTGACGAGACGTTTGATGAACTTGCTGACCATGTCACTTGTACACTACAGACAGCACGTTGCGTGCTGCAGCTCCATGTGGACTTGCATGGTTCTGATGATAAAGCACTTCACCTTCTTGTCGAAGAAATGGCAGAAGCCCGGGTATAAGAGACTGTGCGCGAGTTGTTACTGATGGCACCCGACACCATATAGCATGTGTGTCGTGGGCGAATGTCCTCTGGGATAGGCAACCGACCAGGTCTACACGTGTACGTCCATCAACCGCACACATACGGAAACTACCCTCATCAGTGGAGACAAAAGAGTGTCATGCCATTCTCCGGTCAACTGTTTCACGACACTGTAACAGTCATGCCTGGCGATATCGTGGTGTCAGGTGTAGGCTGCCCAGAGCCACACATGATCTTAATCCTGCTGCAAGCAGACGTTTCCCAGAGGTCCCCGATGACACAGCAGGTGCTACACGTGCCCGGATGATGTTCGGTCGGCCACTGCTGCTCCCAGAATGCGTCGACCTTGACGTGCGTCTGTACTACGCGGACCTCCAGAATTTCGTCTACAGGTGAGGGAATTTTCCATGTGCCACTGCTGAAAGCAGCGACACACCACAGATACACTGTGCCAAACATTTGCAACGGTACGTCGATACGTTTGATACGCTCGCCCAACTTCCCGCACGCCCATAATGCGATCCCGTTCAAGTGGATGAAGCTGTTCAACAGCAGGGCGCAGGGCGTACAAGTCGTGGAGCATTGTTGTAAACTAGAATGAACATTCCAAACACTGCTCACCTCTGAACTCAGCACATTTACTGATGCAGAGAGTGCACAGGCAGGTCTAAATAGTTCAAATGGCCCTGAGCACTATGGGGATTAACATCTGAGGTCATCAGTTCCCTAGACTTAGAACTACGTAAACCTAACTAACCCAAGGACATCACACACATCCATGCCCGAGGCAGGATTCGAACCTGCGACCGTAGCTGCCGCGTGGTTCCGGACTGAAGCGCCTAGAACCAATCGGTCACAGCGGCCGGCACAGACAGGTCTCCTGATCGCCATCCGATCGGCGATGACGTAAGAAATGAATCACTATCACTGCAACCCCTCAGTATGCACATATTATACCCTGATGGCATTGAACACAGTCCTTTCTTTTTCGATAGTGTATTTATTTCGCATTGGAAACTTGCGCGTACAACCATCCCCGGGCGGTTTTGGCATTGCGAATGAAGAGCTATCAGATGAAGATAATGATAATTTTATCTCTGTGAAATAACTTGTTATACGAGTACTCTTCTCAGGTTTGCAGCAGTATCTTCAAGTGAAGATGACGGCCAGTTGGACCGTCGAAATGTTATGTCAGCTTAACTTGAAGAGTCGACGTACTCTATGTCTCTTTCCCTCCTCTTATTCCTGTCTCTCTCTCTCTCTCTCTCTCACACACACACACACACACACACACACACACTTCCATTCACTTGACTCTAGCTGCATAAAAAGAAAGGTTTTACTTAACTATCATGAGCCGTTCAACATTCTCAGCTGGACAAAGGTCGCCTCTAATAGTTCCATTCATTACAGTCCTTAGCTATATATCTTGTGTTGCTGCTGGGCATTTTCTGATGTTTTCTGTCTGGCTTCCATTAGATCAGGGTTTCCCAAACTGTGTTCCACGGAACACTGGTCCTCCTTATTAATCTTCAAAATAAACAAGTTGTTCCGTCAACATACCAGGATTCTCAAATTGTTCCGTCAGAGGAAAAGTTTGAAAACTCCTGAATTAGGTAATCGCCTCGGTCCTTTCTTATCCAGCAAGTGAGCTGGTGTAATGGACTCTCATTCGGTAGGATGCCAGATCAAATCCCCGTCCGGTCGTTCAAATTTAGGCATACCGTCATCTCCCTAAACCGGTCCAGACAAATGCCAGGATGGTTTCTTTGGCAGAGCACAGCCCATTTCCTTTGTCATCCTCCCCTAATCCGAGCTTCTGCTCTAATGACCTCGCTGCGATTGAATGTTAAAGACTAATTTTCCTTCCCTCTTCTTCCCTTTATTAGCTCTTGGAATCCAGCAAGGAAATCCAGTTCATTTTCATTACTCTCTCGTCTCCCGCTCCAGTTTGTTCTCTGATGAGTTAACGTGTTTTCCTGTCTTACCTTCAACTCTCCGTCGACTGCTGAGCTACCGTCAGTCACTGAATGGTTTTTGTTTCATTGACATAACTGGTAACAAAAATGGACTGCAAACTTTCGTTTCAGACACATCATAATCTTGGTCTGGAAAACTCTAATTTAGACCACTTCTATGTTGATTTTTTTTAATATCCTACCAGTCGTCTTCAACTGTGTCTATGAATCCACTTAGTTTGCGCAATTTTCTTTTTATTGTTTACACAATATTTTAGTCTTACTATAACCGATTTTCAGGTGTATTTTTACGCTTCCGTTGTTGAAGTTTATCTATTGCGGAGGCAAAAAATAAATAAAAAGTTAACAAAATAAAGACGAAATGAACGTTTTCCATTAATAACTAATTCCTTCCTCGTTTTTCCGGTTTAAGGATCTGATAAGAATAGTTATGGTGTTACAGAGACTCTATATTACTTTTGAATTTTTCATTGTCCTGATTAAGTGTATAAGACATTGCAGAGATACTTGACTTTCAACCTAGTGCCGCTATAAACGTTCCTTTTAGCGCGAAGTTCCACAGACTGCCTAAGCTCGCTACCCCACTCCTATACTGCATGTAGCGCGGCCCCCAAGTACCTTAACTGAATTGCCTTAAATTTCCAAGTGTGGTGGAGTTCTCAACATGTTCGTGTTTTTCTGCCATTCGTCGTTCGATGCTAGTGTACTTTACTTGTGCTTGTCGTCCTCTTGGGTATCCGTAAGCGTATGATTCAAGAATAGCTTCCTACGCATTGCGCTTGTCGTCCTCTAGGGTATCCGTGAGCGTATGATTCAAGAAGAGCTTCCACGGATCGATAAGTTGGGCCATCTTGTACTCAGGCTGCGTTGTATTATCTGGCCCATCGTCCGTATCTTCCTGTTGTTCGAGCGTCTCGTCTTCTCGTACAAGAAGGGGACCATCAGTCAGTCACCCGAAAACGGCCCGGAGCCGTGGGGCTTCTGCCATATCGTGAAGCTGACCAGTTGGAAAAGTTCTAAGTGCAGAGCCAAGCGGAGCGCACGGTTCTACATACACTGTTTGGAGTGACTTCGGGTGCATTTACGTAGCCTGACCGCAGACGACGTACGGGTAGCCACGGCGCAGCAGCGCCTTGTGCATGATACAGAGCCGAGGCGCTAGGGTAGAAGTAGGGTTCAGCAAGGAGTGCAACTTATGGAAACAGCTCCTGGCTTAATTCTTCACGGCCTGGATATGAAGACGCCATCTAAGTCGGCGATCCAAAGTTTCGCTGCGATATCGCGCCGTGGGTTTCGATGGAAGAGGGCCGCCTTCTCCGACAGGTGGCATCGCTGAGGAGATGATTCGGCGAGTGACCGTCAGGAACTCATCTTGAAGCCGTTGGCTTTGGCACCATTTGGTAGCTCAGGTGTTGGTGGTGTCCGAGACGAGTGCTGTCAGCGTTGTAAGTGCTGGCGTTTATGCCGCGTCTGAAGATAGATGTATCAGCAACACACAGGGCCTATCAGCCGTGTACATCGTTTACAGGATTGGTCTTCAAACCGAGCCCTATAGCACGCCTGCACAGATTCGACGAACTTTCCAGTCGCTGCATTGAAGTCCTGCCGTCGAGTAAGTTGAACAAGAAGCCATCGTACCACACGCTATCAAAAGCTCACAGTACACCGATGGGCACCTCATGAAAGTCCCATAGCGTCAGTCGCAGAAGTTGATGGATCGTTGAGCGGTTCCGGCGAAACCCGAACTGCGCCTCCGGTAGAATGGCTTCAGTGATGACGTGACGGTGCAGTCTCTTGAGATATCCATCTCAGAGACTTTAGAGATGATCGGTAATAAACTTATTCGGCGATAGCATTGCACAAGGCAGAGATCTTTCCCGACATTTGAAATAGCCTCGATTTCTGCAAGTTTCGATGCAAGGGGAAAGGCTGGTCCGGAAGACCACGTTGGAAGTGTCGATCTGATGAGTGGTGGCTGTCGGCGGCATCTGTTTCAGGTGTGCGTTGTGTACTTCGTCGTGCCCTGAGGCCTTCATGGAGTTGAGGGCATGGGGCACTGACGTAACTTCTTCTGACGAAGTCTCGTCAATGACGTAGTCGTCTCTCAGCCCAGAATAGAGTTGAAGCTATTCAGCCGCAAGGGTGACGTGGGCTGCATCCATTGGATCTTCGATGGTGGGAGAAATTCACTTCAAATTTTCGCCTTTGCGATCGGTTCGCTGACGGCCCGACTACAGTCCCGAAGTCGAGGTATGTACTGCGTGCTGCGTAGAAAGTTACTACGTAGAAAGACGCCCGCCAGGCAAAACCGTCGTGGAGTCGGTGTGTGGCAAGCATGTTCCCCCAATCACGATTGCGATGTTCTCGTACAGCCACTTTGGTATCTCACATGTTGCACGAAACTGAAGAGAGTCTTACGTCCTTGCGTGACAGTGCATACGATACTGCACGACTGCTGGGGATGGAAGCCGAAGTATTCACTCTCACGTGTGCCTTTAAGCGGTGAGGAAATCTGCAGCTGTGCACCTTACAGTTTCCGTGACGCGCTGACAAACTTATTTCAAGAGGAAAGCAGGTAGAACATAGTAGTTTGATGGAAGGAACAACTGAGTGTTTTATTTGTCAATATGAACAGAAACCGAGCCTTTTAACATCAGAAGTAAATATTATAACGCCAGGAACAATCGTGGTACAGCATGAAACTAATTATTCTATGCGTCGAAAAGAAAATAGAAACTCTGTATTGACAGAACATCCGCGAAAGACATCATTTAGCTCTCGAAAAGAAGTGTTGCTGGCAGTGACAATGTTTACGTGCGAAAAGTATGATTTCTTGGCAGACTTCGATTCACAGAGGCATGAATTCTAAGTGCAGCTGGGAACTTCTCGCAAAATGTAATTGCTTTCCTCATTACAGTGTGCTGCTTCGTTAATTCCTGTTGTACAAGTCTAGTACATCAACATAATCGATAAACATACTCGCTCATCCTCAAGTAATTTCGAAACTAGTTTTCTTCTAAAAGAAATTATTTTCGTAGAAATATCGAACTTTCCGCCCTGTCCCTTCTGCTCATCTATTTTTCACCCAAAATGGCCGTTTTCTTCTTTTCTACATATAATGTAGCGTTCGCAGAGGAAGCAAGCATTGCGTATTTCCTTTTAGCACCCGACGCCAATTCTCAGCGCGTTCAGTCTAATGTACCTATCCAAACGCGATTTTTCCCTTTCGCTTCAGCGTGCACTTTGTTGTGTGCTGTAACAAACGTTTATGTGACCACTGCAACTTGTGATGCTGAGAAACTATACGCGCAGTCCTCTCGTCACCTCTCGAGACAAATTTGTTCCATCGTCAGATCTCGAAACGGCAGCCAGTACAGTAAACGCCACTGCAAAAGTGTGCATTGGTGAACTTGGCTGTGAACTCTCATAACTCCAATACATCCTCACTATACTATACGCTTTGTTCGTCAGATACCGACTGGGCTAATCACGTCTGAGACTGACAAACTGTAATTACTTTCTACACATTTTCGTCGCGGGTTGTCATACAACATCTACAGACAAGTAAATAACAACCTGCACCCCCATGTCTTTTCTTATCGTGAACCAAATATCAGAATCATCCTGTAGTATTAGTCTGCCTCCGTAGCTCAGCGGTCAGCGTGTTTGGTTAATATGCAGAGAACTCGGGTTCGATTCCCGCTACCGTCGGGGATTCTTCCTTGGTGGAGGGACTAGAATGGGTTGCACTCAGCCGCGAGATACAAACTTAGGATCAACTTGAGTGAGAAGTAAAGGCTCCAAGGTCAACAAAGCCAACAACGGTCGGAGAGGCAATATGTTGATCCCACGTCCCTCTAAACGGTATCGAATGACGCTGTTGGCAGAGAATGACACGGCGGTCGGTCAGTCCCGATTGGACCTGAGGGCCAAACGCGTAGATTTGCGTTGCAGGATTCGTCTACTCAAATGCAGGAGACTGCCAGTGGAGGAAGTACAAAAACCAGTGACTGTAAATTAGGAGTGAACCTCTCTCTGCTTTGAGCAGCTGGTTACTGGTACTGGAGTGCGGTGTACGTTGGACCATCAGTGAAATTGTGTGTAGTGCTGTGTGAAGACGTGACAGGGTGGTACGCGGCACAACAAACTTTATACAAGTAGATACATGTGCAGAACTCTCGTTGTTCGTGTTCCTATAAAGGGGGCGCCACGTGTGTTGCTACAGAAAAAATGTTGTAATTTGATCAGGATGCCATTAATACCAGGACTACAGGAAGAAGGGTGAGGGTGGTGGCCAGCAGTGTGAGAGGAGCGTGTAGCCAGAAGTACACTCTCTAACCTTTGCTGTCATCTTTAGGAATCGGAACTGCCGCCACTAAGCTATAGTCTTTGACAGCACTGAAATCAAACTTGGATCCTTGGCGCTCTTGTTAGATTCGACAGTCACTCAGCTATAGTGGCGTAGATGTTACATAAATTTTACACAGTTCTGAAGCAACGAAATAAGCTACGCGTTCTCAGTTTTTCCTCAGCTAGTCACATGGGATACCACCATAGAGAGAGCATCAAATTTGTAACGTAAGTGAAACTAACATAGATTAGTGACTAGATATCCATACATGCTTTGTACTCATAGAACGTCCGTGCAACGGTTGTAATATTGATAAGGTGATGATGCAGGCAAACACAATAGCAGTACGAAAAGATTCACTTTAAAAAAAAATTCTTTTTAATTCAGTTTTGATTGCACCACGTATGGTACAAGAACATAGGTCACATGACCATCATCAGACCCATGGCATCCTTCGAAGATGGTAGGTGGAGCACTCTTTACAGCTACTGTGATGTCAACTGGTCAGCTTGTAGCTTACGTGGTGCCATCAAGACTGAATTTTAAAAAGAAAAATGTAAAAAAAAAATTTTTTTTGATCGCTGTTCCAAAAATGTTTATTAAAAGATTCATTTTATATCAAGCAAAGGCGTTACATGTAAAATATCGTTTCTTAAAGATGTTCATTTCTAAATTACAGCTGCACGCTAAAGAGAGTCAACACACAACTCTCTCTTAGCTGCAAGAAATGTGCTGAACAACTTATCTGGTAACCCCCCCCCCCCCGCCAAAAAATGAAAATAAGATAAACAGAAACGTTACGTGCTGAAAAAGCGTACAACATGACAGTTAATGAATTGTGGCAACGCAATTCAAAATGAAGAATTCATGTTCACACTTAGAACATACTTCCTTCATGCCACTTGGGACGTATTTACGCAGAATAACAGTACGACGTACAGTGACGTGACAAAAGTCATGTAATAGCGATATGCTCATATACAGACGGCTTTAGTATCACATGACAAGGTATGCATTGGCAGAGCTGTGATTTGTACTCATGCACGTGAGAAGTTTCCGACACGATTATGGCCACACGACGGGAACTGACAGACTGTGAACGCAGAGTGGTAGTTGAAGCTAGATGTACGGGACATTCCATTTCGAAAATCGTTAGAGAATTCTGTATCCCGAGGCCCACTGCGTCAGTAGTGTGCTGATAACACCAAATTACAGGCATTACCTCTCACCACGGACAACATAGTGGCCGACGTCTTCCACTTAGATACCGAGAGTAGCAGCGTTTGCGTAGATTCGTAAGTGCTAATAAACAAGTAACACTGCCTGAAATAACTGCAGAAATCAATATGAGACGTCAAGGAGCGTATCCGTTAGGACATTGCGGCGAATTGTGGCGATAATAGATTATAGCAGCAGACAACCGACGCTAGTGCCTTTGCTAACAGCACATAGCCTGCAGAGCCTCTCCTGGCGTGACAATATCGGTTGGACTCTAGACGCCTGGAAAAGCCTGGCCCTGTCAGATGAGTACCGATTTTTGTTGGTAACAGCTGATGGTAGGGTCCGAGTGTGGCGCGGACCCCTCGACGCCATGGACCCATGTTGTTAACAAGGCACTGGTGGTGGCTCCTTAATGATGTGGACTGTGTTTACATGGAATGGACTGGATCCTACGGTCCAGCTGAATCGATCATTGACTGTAAATAGTTATGTTCGGCTAATTGCAGACCATTTGCAGTCATTTATGGACTTCATGTTCCTACGAGTTTGAAGAACATTCTGGACAATTCGAGCGAATGATCTGACCACCCAAATTGCCCAACATGAATCACATCGAACTTTTATGGGACATAATCGAGAGGTCAGATCGTGCACAAAATCCTGCACAGGCAACACTTTCACTATTATGGACGGTTTTGGAGGCAGCGTGGCTCCACATTTCTGCAGAGAACTTGCGACGACATCTTGAGCCCATGCCACTTCGAGCTGCTGCAGTACGCCGGGCAGAAGGATGTACGGCACGATATTAGGAGATATCCCACGACTTTAGACACCTCGCTGTATGCAACACATGGTGATACTGTTAATTTTGGCTTCTTGGAGATAAATAAGAATTGAATACTATTCTTGGAAAATTATTTTGGCTTGATGAGTGTGATCAGAAGACCGTGTACATATATTGAACACTTTCGTCTTGAATGATGGAAATTGTTCCGTATCTTTCTGCATGTAGGGCGTAGGAAAAGAAGTGCGTGTAGCCTATGGTGGAAATGTCTGTAGTCCTGTGCGTGCAGCTAAAGATATACTACCCTACACCGATATACTACTTCTTGTAAGTTACTGCTTTTACTTGTGTTACGAGGGGCGTTTGAAAAGTTCGTGCAAAAATAAAAACTACATACATGTTAAAGGGAAACCTTTTTTATTTTTCGACATAGTCTCCTTTCACGCTCATACACTTCGTCCAACACTGTTCTACTTTGTTGATCCCTTCTGAAAAATAGGAACTGTCCAAGTCTGCAAAATAGCTATTAGTTGCTGCAATCACCTCCTCGTTTGAATAAAATCTTTGTCCCGCCAGCCATTTCTTCAAATTGGGGAACCAATAGTAGTCTGAGGGAGCCAAATCTGCAGAACAGGGGGGATGTGATGGAAAATGACTTTTTTGCGGTCCAATCGCCGGCGTTTTCCTTGCAGCTCGGTTTTCAAACGGTCCAATAACGACGAATAATGTGCACCTGTAGTAGTTTTACCCTTTTCCAGATAGTCGATGAGGATTATCCAATGCGAATCCCAAAAGACAGTCGCCATAACCTTTCCGGCCGAAGAACTGGTTTTCGCCGTTTTGGTGCAGATTCTCCCTTGGTAACCCATTGTTTAGATTGTTGTTTGGTCTCAGGAGTATAGTAATGTATCCACGTTTTATCCACAGTGACGAAACGACGCTTAAAGTTCTGCGGATTCTTCCTGAGCAGTTGCAAACCTTACTTGCAACACTTTGGACGATTCCGTTTTTGGTCAAGCGTGAGCAATCGCGGAACCCAGCTATCCGAGCTTTCTCATGTCCAAATGCTTATGCAAAATATTATGTACCCATTCATTCGATATGCCCACAGCACTAGCAATCTCACGCACCTTAACTCTTCTGTCATCCATCACCACATAATGGATTTTATCAATCAGTTCTGGAGTCGTAACCTTCACAGAGCGTCCAGAACGTTCAGAATTACTTGTGCCCATATGGCCAATCCGAAAATTTTGAAACCACTTATAAACTGTTCTATTCGAAGGTGCAGAGTCACCGGAATGTTTATCAAGCTTCTCTTTAGTCTCCTGAGGCGTTTTGCCTTTCTTAAAGTAATGTTTAATCCCCACACGAAATTCTTTTTCATCCATTTTTTGACAGTCACTTGACTTCACTGATTCACACGAATGTCAAACACAAAGAAATAGACCAATATGGCTAAAACTTGGTGTGCGTTCTTTCCAAAGATGCTACTAAATAAACATGACCTCGATACGCGCCAGTGGTGCCATCTCTCGGACTTTGCACGGACTTTTCAAACGTCCCTCGTAGATGAATGGTAACGTGTTCTATCACCTCGTCAAATCAAAACGTGTCTGTTGACGTTTTTCAGATTGAGCCGCAGATCATTCTTGAAAAGAAAGGTTCTTCATTCATCCAGTGTGCATATTACTGTCTCCTAGACATAGTCACTAGCGTGGGAAGCAGGAAGCAGCGTGCACGTGTCAGAACGCCTTGCGTATATGACACCTTCGTCAAATCTTACACATGTACACGATTATGGTAGGACTGGATCCGATTACATTAATTTCAATAGATAATGCAAACATGGGAAGTCAGTTCACTTCGTAGGCCTAAACAATCACTAGCCAAAACTATTAGGTTAGAAAATGTGGCTGGAAAATGTTACTTAGTCGAAGAACAACGGAAAGGATGAAGTGATGTTAAAACAGTAAATGCCGCTTTCTACACTCCTGGAAATTGAAATAAGAACACCGTGAATTCATTGTCCCAGGAAGGGGAAACTTTATTGACACATTCCTGGGGTCAAATACATCACATGATCACACTGACAGAACCACAGGCACATAGACACAGGCAACAGAGCATGCACAATGTCGGCACTAGTACAGTGTATATCCACCTTTCGCAGCAATGCAGGCTGCTATTCTCCCATGGAGACGATCGTAGAGATGCTGGATGTAGTCCTGTGGAACGGCTTGCCATGCCATTTCCACCTGGCGCCTCAGTTGGACCAGCGTTCGTGCTGGACGTGCAGACCGCGTGAGACGACGCTTCATCCAGTCCCAAACATGCTCAATGGGGGACAGATCCGGATATCTTGCTGGCCATCTCTCGGACTTTGCACGGACTTTTCAAACGTCCCTCGTAGATGAATGGTAGATGAATGACTTACACCTTCTAGAGCACGTTGGGTGGCACGGGATACATGGGGACGTGTATTGTCCTGTTGGAACAGCAAGT
The DNA here is from genome assembly GCF_023898315.1 of Schistocerca nitens. Classification (NCBI taxonomy): domain Eukaryota; kingdom Metazoa; phylum Arthropoda; class Insecta; order Orthoptera; family Acrididae; genus Schistocerca; species Schistocerca nitens. The sequence continues at coordinate 476,086,050 of NC_064614.1, read as the reverse complement.
TCCCTTGCCGGTCTAGGAATGGTAGAACGATGGGTTCGATGACGGTTTGGATGTACCGTGCACTATTCAGTGTCCCCTCGACGATCACCAGTGGTGTACGGCCAGTGTAGGAGATCGCTCCCCACACCATGATGCCGGGTGTTGGCCCTGTGTGCCTCGGTCGTATGCAGTCCTGATTGTGGCGCTCACCTGCACGGCGCCAAACACGCATACGACCATCATTGGCACCAAGGCAGAAGCGACTCTCATCGCTGAAGACGACACGTCTCCATTCGTCCCTCCATTCACGCCTGTCGCGACACCACTGGAGGCGGGCTGCACGATGTTGGGGCGTGAGCGGAAGACGGCCTAACGGTGTGCGGGACCGTAGCCCAGCTTCATGGAGACGGTTGCGAATGGTCCTCGCCGATACCCCAGGAGCAACAGTGTCCCTAATTTGCTGGGAAGTGGCGGTGCGGTCCCCTACGGCACTGCGTAGGATCCTACGGTCTTGGCGTGCATCCGTGCGTCGCTGCGGTCCGGTCCCAGGTCGACGGGCACGTGCACCTTCCGCCGACCACTGGCGACAACATCGATGTACTGTGGAGACCTCACGCCCCACGTGTTGAGCAATTCGGCGGTACGTCCACCCGGCCTCCCGCATGCCCACTATACGCCCTCGCTCAAAGTCCGTCAACTGCAGATACGGTTCATGTCCACGCTGTCGCGGCATGCTACCAGTGTTAAAGACTGCGATGGAGCTCCGTATGCCACGGCAAACTGGCTGACACTGACGGCGGCGGTGCACAAATGCTGCGCAGCCAGCGCCATTCGACGGCCAACACCGCGGTTCCTGGTGTGTCCGCTGTGCCGTGCGTGTGATCGTTGCTTGTACAGCCCTCTCGCAGTGTCCGGAGCAAGTATGGTGGGTCTGACACACCGGTGTCAATGTGTTCTTTTTTCCATTTCCAGGAGTGTATTTGTACTTGATGACCGGTTTCAGTTAAAAACCGGTCTTCAGACCATAATATCCATGGTGAGAAGGCACTGAAGAAGTAATACCTTATATTGGGACAACACACTTACGTAAGGTAGTGAATTTGAATAATGGACACAGCTGACGGGTATTGAATAAAAAGCATTAGTTCATCAAGGCCGCCGACGCTTGCCCTTCAGCAAGGACATGTTGCTCTGAAGACTGTTATTTAATGAAAACCGACCACTAGCTGCGAATAGGAAGCTATTTGACTGCTAGTTTTTAACAATCAGACGGTGTGAAACCATTTCCGTCCTACTTCCAGAGACACGCATAATTTATGAGGCACCGTGACCAACAATGCTACACTGCCATGTGCGTGATTACTGTCTGAACCTGAATAATTGTAAAGATCGTAGTCCGCTCGCAGAAAATGAATTGGCAAGTACTGTGCGCTACACAAATAAACGTCTTATGTTGGCGGAAGGTAGGCGCTTGCGTCTACTGTTTTCGGACCTCACTGCTCCCGCTGAGTCCGGCTTTTCCAGACGCTTCTGCGCTGCACTCCAATGCCGGCGTCACATTTCGCCGCCGTCGTCGCCATCGGCAGCCTCTGTGCGGCGAATTCGTGGAACGCACGCAGACCGCTGTTTGCCCGTGAAACAGTACGGCGTGCGCGTCGCCCGACACACAAGTTGCGAAAGTAGTAGTAGGACATGACGACTGCAGCTGAAGTAATTTGTGCACCAGTTACGTAACGTAGTACCAGCGAGACAGCGCACGTGCTCGTTTTTTTGTGGTAAGAGGAACTTCATCACAGATTCACAGAAGCAAATAACGGCTAACTGAAGTAGGGGAGACACTGGCACGGATATGATATACGAATTGGGGTGACAATCATTAAAACAATGGCGTTTTCCATTGTGGCAGAATTTTCTGGTGAAATTTCAATCACTAGCCTACTTTGGTTAAAGCAAAATACATTGCTATATAGGGAGAAATGATCCTCATAATGAAATAAGAGAAATGAAAGCTCCCAGGGAAAGATTTATGTGTTCGTTTCTCCCGCGCGCTGTTAGAGAGTGTAACGATACAGAAATAGCATGAAGGCGGTTAATAACCCCTCTGCCAGGCACTAAATTTTGAATTGCAGAATAATCATGCAGATGTAAACGCTTTTGGTTAGCATTCAAAAACTGCGCCGCCCACTAGGCTTTCTTATAGTTCATTCTGTACGTAAACTATCTGTATTTTTTTTTTTTTTAGTCACACGCCAGTGGCGTTGGTTACTTCATACATCATTAATGACCCATTTTCAAATACCACATTTTGCATTACAGTATCTACATGTAATAGCAGTTTAGAGACCGAAGTGGGCAGGCGGAGGGAAAGGGGGGGAGGGGAAGGGAAGGTACGTTTGATTCACTGGCGGTTTCGTACTTGTTGAAAATGAACAAGGATACTTTTTATGACCCCTCACCAAAAATTGATAAACTTAAGTTACCAACAAAACGCCAAAAATACATACTTTTACGTCCAATTTTGTGTTCCAATTTGCCCATTTTAGCGAAGCACATTTAACGACACTACTGGCCGTTATAATCACAACACCATGAAGGTGTTATTTAAAAAAACGTAACGGACTTTTCATTCAGAATCGCATTCGAATGCGGGTTGTTTTGTGGGAAGGCGAAACGGCTATCAGCACATGGAATTCGGCAGTTGCACCAAAATGTCCTATCGAGACTTATGATGATGTTTGATTCATGTGGCGCTCAACTGCGCGGTCATCAGCGCCCATACAAAGTCCCAATTTTTTTCACAGTCCAAGCTAGCTACTGTCACGAATGATGTTCATGATAATGAAATGAGGAGGACAACACAAACACCCAGTCCCCGGCCAGAGAAAATCCCCAACCCGGCCAATCGAACCCAGGACCCCGTGATCCCGAGGCAGTAACGCTAACCACTAGGCCATGACTGCGGACATCTAGACTGAGATCTATCGTTCGACGTTATTGCTGCTCGCACTGGTCTGAAACCCACGACTGTCATGCGAGTACACAATATATTTGTGTGAAGAGTGCTTTACTCAGCGCCGTACGGGATCTCAAAACCACCACGCAACTAGCGCCCAAGAGGAGAGAAGTAGTGTGCAGTCAGCCATGCAGTGGTATACGTACTTTTAGTCAGGAAAAGGGCGTCTATGCAGGAATGACAAGTGTCCACAAGGACAGTGCGTCGACATCTGAAGCCCATCGGACTGTCAGTACAGTGGTCACTGTTGCGATCTTCCTCGACGTGAAGCTGAGAGAGGCGCGCCGACAATGGTGCGGTCAACCACAACACTGGCTACCTGAGTAGCAGCATGTAGTCCTGGTTATGCGTACAGCATCACGATTGACGTATCTCTCTGTGGAGGCTCCAATGAGTACTAACGTTGCCAGATCGGATTCCTCGTCGCCATTCGGAGCCAATCTCCTGGCGTGATGGTAAAGGGTGCCACTGAGCACACAACACGATTACTTCTGGTAGTCTTAGCCGGTAATTCTGACAGCAAGTGTTACATTTCTGAAGTGGTAACGCCAGTGGCTGTGCCTTATCTTCGAGGTCTCCGTGATAATGCAAGATTGCATGTTGCAGTCTTGACCTACCTCGGTACAGACAGTGTTCTAAAACTTTTCTGGCGACGACTTTCTACAGATCTCACCGAACGAAAACAATTGGGCACGGTTTGCCGAGAGACTGCGACGTCACCACTTGACAGCTACTGCGACTTATGATCTTTGGCACAGAGCAGAAACAGGAACGGTACCTGTCGACCAAGATCATTTCGACTCCACGCCCAGCTGTGTTAGAGGCACTGCTTCTGCAAGAGGTGGAAGCTTTGTATTCTAAATTTTGCACCCTTATACCGCCAAATCAGCTACAAATGTCAGTATGTATTCCTCCTACTATTCTATATATGCGTAACTAGAATTACGTTTATTTTCTTTTCTCTTGGTGTTGCACATTTAATGACTATCATTCTTCTTTGAAAATCGATACAAACAGAAATATAGGGCAAATCTAATTTACACTTTATCAGCATGGAGGCCTTCCTGGCAAATTTAAATAATGAAACTTTCTCGTGTTATTAGCTGATTCGTCGTGTCGTATTGGCGCAACGTTTCGTCGAGTTCACTAACCATCTTAGTGTGGCTGGCTGGCTCTGAGCACTAGAACTACTTAAACCTAACTAACCTAAGGACATCACACACATCCATGCCCGAGGGAGGATTCAAACCTGCGACCGTAGCGGTCGCGCGGTTCCAGACTGTAGCGCCTAGAACCGCTTGGCCACGCCGGCCGGCCATCTTAGTGTGAAGATGAGGAGTAGGAAACTTCTGGAAACGTTGCGAAAAGACGACGCTACGACTCAGCTGACAACCACAAGAAGATTTCATTAAAGTGTACACTTGACTTACGTTGAATCGAAACTGGTACCAACATAACGAAAACAAAATTTCATTGATATCAATGCCATCTTCGTGGCAGGTCGAGAAGTTTTTGTCTCGCACTCGTGGCGTCCGAATTGGGTTTAGTCTGCGTATATGTCGGCCTGAAGTGGTTAGGAGGGACGAAGAAGCGGGCAGGGCAGTTCTAGGTGTTCTGCCGCCCTAGGCGAAAACTGAAAAATAACAATGACGGCCCCTCTATTTTACTACTATTTATCTTCCAGATATACCTCCATCCTTCCACCACCACCAACATACAAAGGCACAACAATTCAAATCTCCTATTACACTTTTAATCATTAAACTAAGGTGATTAGACGTCCTCAATTTCTTATTTTTTGCCCTCAGTTTCTGAAATTTGCCAAAATAATTGAAATAGGAAGAATGTGCTGAACATACCAGTGCAACCAAATGATGCATCAACTATTTCAAAAATTGTTCAAATGGCTCTGAGCACTATGGGACTTAACATCTGTGGTCATCAGTCCCCTAGAACGTAGAACTACTTAAACCTAACTAACCTAAGGACATCACACACATCCAGGCCCGAGGCAGGATTCGAACCTGCGACCGTAGCAGTCGCGCGGTTCCGGACGGAGCGCCTAGAACCGCTAGACCACCGCGGCCGGCGCATCAACTATTTATTTTATTTAATTGAAAGAAAACGGAGTAATAAAGTTGTGGAACTATTTCCTCGTGCGAATGAATTTTTCCTTGAATTCTGAAATTATCAGAGACATGTGGAAGAATCAGACTAGGTCATCCGGGTAATCGTGGTGTCATTTCGTTTCTGTTTTGATTGAAATATTTTTAGAATAATAGATAAATTTCATATCTTTTGGCATCCACTAGCTTGCGATTAAATAATTAAATGACGCCTTGTTTGCATTTTCTATTGAGACTTTTACATCTTTTATTAGCCGCCCCAGTGGCGCAGTCGTCCTAGCGATTGGCTTGTGATCATTCATACCAGACGGGTGTTGGTTCGAATGCCGGTGAAGAACGTATGTTGTGTTTGTCTAAAGGCACAGACCCTCTCCCTTCTCTGGAGTCAGTGGCCCTAAATTAGGAACGGCCGACTTCTTAGCCCACTGAATTGTCACGGTAGTCGTACCTTAAAAAATGTGCAATATGCAATACGGTCATTGCATTACGCACTAATGTGTAAATTAGTTAATTACATTGAGACACAGCTTTTAAGCACAAGGCACACAATTTATGCAATTATTTTTCGTCGATAAACAAGTCGTGACACTCTCTCTAGTTATTATTTGTGTAAACGTCAATTTTTAAGAAAACTACAGCGAATTTATTTGAGGAAAGACAATGTAGTTCTTTTCTCGCGTTGCGAGTCTCAGACACTCAGAGACAGACTTTTATTGTACGTACCTTTCATGACTTTTAGATACAATGAAGAGAAGCACAGAACCTAGCTTGTGAATAGATGATCAATTAGCAACAGGAAATAACTGTAGAACTAAAATCATCAACAGAAGCGCTCAATACAACTGACGCTTGACAGACGATCCACAGAGACAAAAACAAACCTAAGGACTGAGGGAGGTATGGTATCAAGTCGCAGTATGATCGCAAGCCAGCGCACGTGCCCTGCTCCAGCGCTCGACAGAGATCAGTCAAGGTCGCGTTTGTTTCCGTTTCGTACTCACTAGCGGCTGCTTTAGTTTTGAGGTAGGTAATGGCAATGAGTTTACTTTCACAAAGTTAGTAGACTTTTAAGCATACAAAGGAACTAGAGACACTGGCTACGAGTAGGCATTGACTTAAATCAATGGGGAAAGTTGAAAATTTGTGCCAATTGGGATTCGAACACAGGTCATCGTAATTATACGGACTACCATAGCATACCTCCTATGAGACCCGAATTCTCAACATTCCCACACATTACTGATGCAGTGCCCCTTGACCATTATACTCATTACTCCTGGCATTTCGCCGATTCCCGACAGAGTTTGGGCCTGGTATGTTGCTGGATCACAATGGTATCTGTTCTTTCCGTTAATACGAGTCAGCCTGAAGGAAGATATAAAAACCTAGAGGGTTTCGCCAAGAGAAAAGTAACAGTTTTCGAGAAGATGTCCGAAAGAACAGTCACCACATACACTACTGGCCACTAAAATTGCTACACCAAGAAGAAATACAGATGATAAACAGGTATTCATTGGGCAAATATATTATACTAGAACTGGCATGTGATTAAATTTTCACGCAATTTGGGTGCATAGATACTGAGAAATCAATACCCGGAACAACCATCTCTGGCCGTAATAATGGCCTTGATACGTCTGGGCATTGAGTCAAACAGGGCTTGGATGGCGTGTACAGGTACAGCTGCCCATGCAGCTTCAACACGATACCACAGTTCATCAAGAGTAGTGGCTGGCGTATTGTGACGAGCCAGTTGCTCGGCCACCATTGACCAGACGTTTCCAATTGGTGAGAGATCTGGAGAATGTGCTGGCCGGGGCAGCAGTCGAACATTTTCTGTATCCAGAAAGGCCCCGCCGGCCGAAGTGGCCGTGCGGTTAAATGCGCTGCAGTCTGGAACCGCAAGACCGCTACGGTCGCAGCTTCGAATCCTGCCTCGGGCATGGATGTTTGTGATGTCCTTAGGTTAGTTAGGTTTAACTAGTTCTAAGTTCTAGGGGACTAATGACCTCAGCAGTTGAGTCCCATAGTGCTCAGAGCCATTTGAACCATTTGAACCAGAAAGGCCCGTACAGGACCTGCAACATGCGGCCGTGCATTATCCTGCTGAAATGTAGGGTTTCGCAGGGATCGAATGAAGGGTAGAGTCACGGGTCGTAACACATCTGAAATGTAACGTCCACTATTCAAAGTGCGGTCAATACGAACAAGAGGTGACCGAGACGTGTACCCCATACCATCACGGAGGGGGATACGCCAGTATGGCGATGACGAATACACGCTTCCAATGTGCGTTCACCGCGATGTCGCCAAACACGGAAGCGGACATCATGATACTGTAAACAGAACTGGATTCATCCGAAAAAATGACGTTTTGCCATTCGTGCACCGAGGTTTGTCGTTGACTACACCATCGCAGGCGCTCTTGTCTGTGATGCAGCGTCAATGGTAACCGCAGCCACGGTCTCCGAGATGATGGTCCATGCTGCTGCAAACGTCGTCGAAGTGTTCGTGCAGATGGCTGTTGTCTTGTAAACGTCCCCATCTGTTGACTCAGGGATCGAGAGGTGGCTGCACGATCCGTTACAGCCATGTGGATGAAATGCCTATCATCTCGACTGCTAGTGATGCGAGGCCGTTGGGATCCAACACGGCGTTCCGTATTACCCTCCTGAACACGCCGATTCCATATTCTGCTAACAGTCATTGGATCTCAACCAAAGCGAGCAGCCATGTCGCGATACGATAAACCGCAATCGCGATAGGCTACGATCCGACCTTTATCGAAGTCGGAAACGTGATGGTACGCATTTCTCCTCCTTACACGAGGCATCAGAACAACGTTTCACGAGGGAACGCCGGTCAACTGCTGTTTGTGTATGAGAAATCGGTTGGAAACTTTCCTCATGTCAACACGTTGTAGGTGTCACCACCGGCGCCAACGTTGTGTGAATGCTCTGAAAAGCTAATCATTTGCATATCACAGCATCCTCTTCCTGTCGGTTAAATTTCGCGTCTGTAGCACGTCATCTTCGTGGTGTAGCGATTTTAATGGCCAGTAGTATATAATTATTAAGTAACTGCTCCGTAGGCCTTTGAAAATAATGTGGTATTTTAATTTTTCTCTTTTCAGTTTTTTCTCCTCATTTGCTCCATTGTTTCGCTGTTTGATTTGAAATTAATTTTTTAGCCTTTTGCTGCCACTACAATTTTGCCGCCCTAGGCGGCCGCCTAGTCTTGCCTAATGGTAGAAACGGCCCTGGCGGCAGGTCGCTGTCACACGTGGCCCCACCCGGCCATTAGGAGTCGGCTTCCGGCGGGTGAATGATGGCCCACCAGCGTCCCGAGCACGTGTGCGGCTGCCGCGCCCAGACCTCCAGCCACCCCAGCCGCTCCTAGGCCTAGGTCAGTGTTCGCGCAGGGGCGTTGCGTTACGAACACTAACAACAGCCTGGCTGAGACGTCGGCAGTTCATTCTGTTGCTCACGCTACGTGCACTGACGGCGTGGGTATTTATGAGGACCAACGGAATATCAAAGTTCATTTTACTTCCTATTGGCCCTTTTTTTGCCACCTTTTTTTCTGACCGGTCCGATGAAGCCCGCCACGAATTCCACTCTGTGACAGACTCTTCATCTCATAACACTTGCATCCCACGTCTTCAATTATTTATTCGAAGTATTCCAGCCTATCTTTCACTATAGTTTTTATCCCCTACAGCTCCCTTGCAGCAGCGATGGAAAAAACCGACCAGTTCTACATCTACATTTATACTCCGCAAGCCACTCAACGGTGTGTGGCGGAGAGTACTTTACGTGTCACTGTCATTACCTCCCTTTCCTGTTCCAGTCGCGTATGGTTCGCGGGAAGAACGACTGTCTGAAAGCCTCCGTGCGAGCTCGAATCTCTCTAATTTTACATTCGTTATCTCTTCGGGAGGTATAAGTAGGGGGAAGCAATATATTCGATACCTCATCCAGAAACGCACCCTCTCGAAACCTGCACAGCAAGCTACACCGCGATGCAGAGCGCCTCTCTTGCAGAGTTTGCCACTTGAGTTTGCTAAACATCTCCGTAACGCTATCACGCTTACCAAATAACCCTGTGACGAAACGCGCCACCCTTCTTTGGATCTTCTCTATCTCCTCTGTCAATCCGAACTGATACGGATCCCACACTGATGAGCAATACTCAAGTACAGATCGAACGAGTGTATTGTAAGCCACCTCCTTTGTTGATGGACTACATTTTCTAAGGACTCTCCCAATGAATCTCAACCTTGCACCCGCCTTACCAACAATTAATTTTATATGATCATTCCACTTTAAATCGTTCCGTACGCATACTCCCAGATATTTTACAGAAGTAACTGCTACCAGTGTTTATTCCGCTATCATATAATCACACAATAAAGAATCCTTCTTTCTATGTATTCGCGATACATTACATTTCTAAAACCGAAACCGGTATTTTAGTTCTCAATAGTCGGTATTTTTCGGTATTTGATTCTTCTCGGTTATATCAGGTGCTTTTTTTATTTTTTGCTAATAACCGAGAAAAAAAACGAAATACAAGTTAGCCAAATCAGCAGAACTATTTTTTTTCGGTTTTAAATAAACCTTCTTTAAAAAAGAAGTAATCCTTATTACCAAAATTTGAATTGCTTTGAAATTTAACGTTATTATAGAAAATGAGGAAAGCGATCAGCTCTATTTTAATAACAATGCCGACAGAAATGAGCAACAAACACGTCGCATAAAAATTGGTATAGCATTTCTGAGACAATGACGTCCGTGTTGCCAGTTGTCGTGGCACAAGGTACGCGTGTACGTCGAGTGCGCAAGGCTTGCAGCCACTTCGTCCATACTGTAATTCCTCGTTGTCGTCCTCGGACATCCGTTGTACTGCATCAACCCTAGCTTGGAAATCTTTTTACGAAGTGACGTAGTAATGAAGTACAACGCTTCATTTGCTTTAATAGATTAGAAGTTTGTCTGCCAGTTCTTCGAAATAATGTAACAGTAATAAAATAAAAACTTAGAAATTCATTCGTAGTATAGAATAAAAACAGAAAGCACCTGATCTGTTGCATGTATCTACATAATACGCCTTTATCTGCTTGTAGCCCTTGAAAACGGATAAATTAACAAGAAAAACAGAGTCCTTCAACCTAAGTTTTCAACCCCTAGAACTTACTATTCGTAATGACAAGTAGTGGTGTGATCACCGTTTAGCAGAGTTTCAAACAATATGAATCAATAGGACAACACTGGTGAATTTTTGTAGTATTCTACCATTTATCACTATTTGAGGAAATCAGTGAACGATGAACGGATTAAGTTTCCTTTTAATTACCTATTTATTTTGATATTTCGATTCTGTGTGTTTTGAAAGTGAAAGAGTCAAAATTTTTCTGTCAACGTTCGATTACTACGTTTATTGTAGGAAATAACAGAAATAAAAAAAAACGGAAAATCAGTTATTTCAGAAACAGTTTATTTTGAGCAGTTTTTACAGTCAGGTTAAACTGGTATGAAAAAAAAAAACCAAAACCGTATGTTTCAGCGATAACCGACATCCCGACATGGAACGTACATGGAAGTTATTCCCTGAGGTCTCAACACGTGTTCCACCACGTGTTCTTTTCCATATGTTAAAAATGGTTCAAACGGCTCTGAGCACTATGGGACTTAACTTTTGAGGACATTAGTCCCCTTGAACTTAGAACTACTTAAACCTAACTAACCTAAGGACATCACACACATCCATGACCGAGGCAGGATTCGAACCTGCGACCGTAGCGGTCGCGCGGTTCCAGACTGAGGCGCCTAGAACCGCACGGCCACAAAGGCCGGCTCCATATGTTACTTTCTTCGCCGATTCTATGGAGAATTTCCTCATTTTTCGTCTTCACAGTAAACCTAATTTTCCACGTCCTTCTACAGCACCACATATCAAATACTCCGATTCTATTTTTTTCGGTTCTCCCACAGTCCATGTTTTACTAACGTACAATGTTCCAAACTTCTACAACCTCAGAAATTTTTTCTTCAAATAAAGGCCTAAGTTGATACCAGTAGACTTCTTTTGGCCAGGAATGCCTTCCTTGTCTGCACTAGTCTGCGTTTTATGCCTTCCTTTCTTCGCTCGTCGTAGGTTGTTCTGCTTCCAAGGTAGCAGAATTCCTCATCTTCGTCCATTTCGCGGTCGTCAATTTTCACGTCAAAGTTCTTCCTACTTTCTTTCCCGCTACTCCTTAGCACTTCGGTCGTTCTTCCGTTTACCACAATCCACAGACTGTACTCATTAACTCTTCATTCGATTCAACACTTCCTGTAGGTGTTCTTCACTTTTACTGAGGATAGCAATGTCATCAGCAAATATTATCATTGATGTCCTTTAATCCAGAATTCTAGTCCCACTCTTGAACCTTTCTTTTATTACCGTCACCCCTTCTTCGATGAATAGGTTGAACACCAGGGGCGAAAGACATCCCTGCCCTACACCCTTATTTAATCCGGGAACTTCGGTCTTGGCCTCCCATTCTAATTACTCGCTGTTGGTTCTTGTACACATTGTATATTACCTGATTGTCCCTGTAGCTTACTTCTATTTTTCTCAGAATTTCCAACTTATTACAACATTTCAAATTATCGAACGTTTTTGACAGGTCTATAAATCGTAGAACGTTTCTTGATTTTTCTTAAATCCAGCTTCCTTTTATCATGTGCAATGTCAGAACCGCCTCTGCGATGTCTTTACCTTTCCGGAAGCCAAACTGGTAGTCATCTAATAGCTAGTCGATTAAATTTATTTTTCCATTCTTCTATATATTATTCTTTTCAGCATTTGGAATGGATGAACTGTTTATCTGATTGAGCAATAGTTCGCGCACTTATCAGCTCTTGTTATCTTCGGGATTGTAGGAATGATAGTTTTCCGAAATTGTGGTGGCGTATGTCTCCAGACTTTTAGATTTTGTACACCAATTTCAACAGCGGTTGGTTGCTATTTCCCTCAGTGACTTTATCTGTCATATGTAAAGGAAATGATGAATCAGGATTGCAAGAAAAGACAACCATTGCCTCCCCAGCTAAATGTGATAGCGTTTATGAACAATAAAGTTTGAAGGTGCTTAAGTAACATCATGACCAGTGGCGGCTCGTGAGTATACATTCTGGGTGATCAATTTTTAGATTCAGATACATGTGAGAGTGCGAAATTAATAACGTCTGCTGTATAACAGTTATGCTTATTAACAAGTTTATACAACTACAGCCACTGCCAATAATAATAACAACGACAGGAGTAATAATAATAATAATAATAATACGATGCATAACTTAGCTGATAAAAGAAAGGAATGTTTTTGTGAATGTTTTTTGTTTTGCACATAATTAAGTACAGTTTATGGCAAAAACGAAATAATGTGTAAGCTTTCGCAACTCTTCATTTTGCATTTTTGTGTAAGTGAGAGTTTTCGTGCTTTTCCATTTTTTCGGACAAATGTACAAGATCCCTAACAGATGTATTAGTTCACGAATTTGCTTACAGGCTGAAACTCAAGTATTCTTGCGCTACACCCACACTAAAACTTCTGTTAACTGTACATTTGCTTGTTATTTGTTCGCTTGTAGTCACCCTTATTTGACTTCGTCACTCTCCCAATTAAGGGGAGTTAGAACGGAAATTTTTTTCACATTTTCGGATTTTTATCTACTTATAAAATTTGCTATTTTTGGAATAAAGTTATATATATATATATATATATATATATATATATATATATATATATATATATATATATTATAAACTCACTTGGGAAGTATTTTATTTATTTAAACATAATATACATCGGTTAAAATGTTAAAATTTTTACGTGCATTACTTCAAGATCTAATAAAATCGGTAATTTTTTATATAGAAGTCGGTGGATTGCTGTGTTATAAAGGTTAAATTACGTGTTCGTATTGGTAGCACTGTCAAAAACAGTATCGTATCGTTTCATACACGCGTTGTATGTAAAACCACAAGAGGCAGGCTGACAGACGAAATGATTGATGAACTACAGCAGTATTATGGGATGGCCATTAGAAATAATACTGAGAATTTGTTGAAAATGAAGCAGGCAGTATGGGCTACCTTCTTCCACAGACTGTCAACTGATGATAAACCAGTACACCACCTTTGCCCTCCTGGACTTGATTCATGGTGCAATTACCGCAATGCCCAGTACTCAAACAGGTAATACAGCCATAAACATTCCATCCAAACAACAGTCATGGATATCATAAAAACTATTTACAGAAACCTGGCAAATCGTGAATTATGGTCAGACTCAAAATCCCAATGAGTCGTCCATTAATCGTATATGGACTCGCTTACCAAAAAATGTTTTTGTGGAATGAATACATTAAAGTGAGGGGTCAGCGATACTGTTATTGCTTTTAATGATGGCAACGTTGGTAGGGTGAAATTGCTACAGCATGTGGAAATTAATCCTGGAACAAACTGCATCAGAGAACTTGAACGGATGGACAAGGTACACATTGATAAACAGAGTATGCAGCACAGTGGGCCACTAAGGAGTCCAGAAAGAAGAAAAGAAGGAGAAACTTGGAAAAAGAGCAAGAGGATGATATACAGTATGATGCATGGTGCTTCTGAGTCACCAAAAATAAAAAATTAAGCATATGTTAAGTGAGTTACAGTCTTTTGAAACTTTAGAAGCCGTTCCTGAAAATTTACATTTTATGTTGCATTTTTCCCTAAATCTCAAAAGCCACTTCGATTAGAGTATTCGAATTTTCAGGGAGTAATAACATACGTATCCCGAGTTTACTGAACTAAAAGAAGAACATAATATTATGTATAATTAAAATTATTTAGGATAACGTACAAAAAAGTACACAAAATTTTAACCGTCTAATTAAAAAATTGTATTTCCGAAAGCAGTGGCTGAAATGCAATTATTATAGTTCAGTAGGCTTAGAACATACAGTTTAATGTCCTGTAAAAGTTTCATGTCGATGGCTACAGTGGTTCCTGAAATACAGGGAAGCCAACTCACTAAATTTAACATTGTCGAGATAGGGCGTTCCAGCTCCCCTTAAAGACCCTAGTTCCTTTGCGGCTAACTTTTCCTAGTATTTTCTTTTCTGTTCCCAGAAGGAGATTTTCACTCTGCAGCGGAGAATGCGCAGATGTGAAACTTCCTGGTAGATTAAAGCAGTGTGCCGGACCGAGACTCGAACTCGGGACCCTTGCGTTTCAAAAATGCAAAGAAATTTGTCTGTAAAGAGCTATTGGAGACCAACTACCCTTTACAGCAAAATACTGAGGAAATATCCCTGAAAACGCTCAGAAATTTTTCGATTGAGTTAGGGTTATCCCATATAAACGAGGGACATTCAATAAGTAATGCAACACATTTTCTTCTCGACCAGTTTTTGTTGCAAGAATGAGGAATTTGCTGCGGGATATTGTGGAATATTCTCGTTTCAGCCTCTTTAGTTTCAAACAGTTCCGACAGGTGGCAGAGCTATACGCACCGTTGAAAATTTAGTCTGCAACGGTGGTGTGTTCCAAGCAGAGAGCTATAATTGTGTATCTTTTTGGCGGAAAACAAGAGCATCGCAGATATTCATAGGCGACGGTGAGTCGTTGGGTGTCTGTCATCATGGCAACAAGGCATCGTAAAGCTGTCCTATCTCCCGCGTGCTGGCTGTTTTTTTTTTTTAATTGTGATTTTAATACCAGTATTACAGGTAGGCTGGCAGCAGCAGAATATGCCGCTCTTCAGCCAAAGATAGTACAATGATAAAACAGAGAAGACACACGGGTTGGAACAAAACGGTGGGAGAAAAAACAGTAGACACATGAACATAAAAAACAGGAGGCCGTTCACACTCGAAGACAATGCACACTACAAACTGTAGACATGAGGCACAAACACTGAAGATGTCGATGGCACTGGTGAACGATGGAGTGTGACGGGGAACACTGAACACTAAACATGACGGCACACACGATACACTGATGGCGGTGATCTCCGGCGCGCGAATGTCCACTTAGCGTGTGCGAGTCCGGGGACCTGCCAAGAGGGAACAGGGGTGAGGTGGGGGAGAGGGGAGAAAAAGGATGCCAATGGATGAGGGGACGGGGGCAGGAGGAGAGGGACAGGGGAGGGGAGGCCCGGGGGAGGAGGGGGGAGAAAAGGAGGAGGGAGGGAAAAGGGAGAGAAGGGAGGGAGGGTGCCCAGAGGAGTAAGCACAGGAGGAGGGCGGGAGGATCGAAGTTGGTAGGAGGGGTAGATGGAGGGGAGGAGGGCATCATCAGGGAGAGGGAGCTGGCGGAATCCACCTTGGGAGAGGGTAAGGAGGGTGGAGAGAGGGAGACCGGGTGGGACGTGCGAATACAGGCGCGGCAGCGGGCGGGGGTGGGAGAGGATCGGGGAGACGAGCGGGTGAGGAGGATCGAGTTTTTGGGAGGTGTACAGGATCCGTATCCTTTCAAGGAAAAGGAGGAGGTGGGGGAAGGGGATGAGATCGTACAGGATCCGCGTGGGGGAGGGGAGACGGATGCGATAGGCGAGGCGGAGAGCATGACGTTCAAGGATTTGGAGGGATTTATAAAAGGAAGGGGGGGCGGAGATCCAAGCCGGATGGGCATAACAAAGGATAGGGCGGATGAGGGACTTATAGATGTGGAGGATGGTGAAGGGGTCCAGACCCCACGTACGGCCGGAGAGGACGTGCTGGCTGGCCGCATACAGCTTGTCGCTCCTAGAATGTTGCAAAGTGCATTCGAGGTGATCGACAGATCACAGTCAAACACCTCGCTGCAAAACTGGTCCTCTCTGTTGGTAGTGCTCACAAAACTTCATTGGACAGTCCTACTCATCCAACCTACATCCCGGACTTCGCACCTCCGACTCACATCTGTTTCGCCCAATGAAGGGTGCAGTCCATGGGAAGCAGTATGTGGATGACGAGGAGGTTATTGATGCAGCAAGACGTTGGTTCCGACGTCGACCAGTAGAGTGGTACCTTGTGGGCACAGGCCCTCTCAGTAAGGTGGCGTAAGGCCGTCGAACTGCAGGGAGATTGTGTTGAAAAATAGGCTTATGTAGCCAAAAGTCTGGGGAATAATTTGGTGTACTGTAATCCTGAATGAAACCAACCTGCTTTCAGAAAAAAAAAGGGTTTACTTATTCAGCGCCCTTGTAAAAACGTAACATTAAACAGTGGAAGTATTTCGTGTCAAGATGCTGTGCAAAATGTTTGACCAAGTTACTTATGTGTGCAACTACGTACGTTCTAATATTCCGATTTGTTTTCCATTGTGTGGCACGTAACATGGGCATGTGGCTCGAGAGCGGTCCGACATAATCTATACTATTTTACTAAATTAAAGACCCCGCCCTGTTTTTCTCAGGAACTACTGTAGGGATTTTGATACTGTTTTTACTGACACATATTATTGATTCTGGAGCCAGAGGCCAAGAACGGAAAGCGTATTGTTGGGGTGGAGATAAAGCAGATACTTGCAGAAATAAACACGTTTCTGAAAGCAGGGATAAATAAAGACGTATCAAGAACATTAGAGACATTTATAAGTACTGGACAACGCGCTACTTTCCATAACGAAGGACTGTCTCCAGAGGAAACTTTCTTGGGAAGTATGTGTGCTATTTTTACCGTGAGAAATAGGAGCAGTATACTCAGTTATGGTAGTAGTTGTCAACAGCAAAAATAAGAGGTTGAGTTGGCCAGTCAGACACGCTCGTAGAAATTTTTACTTATTTTTATTCTGGAAATGCCGCACTAAAGTGTAGTTAAATTGTAATTAGTAAATTAACAACCTTAGGTTAAGAGATGAACATTAACAAAATAAATCAAAGGTAACAGAATGTATATACGAAATTTATTCACAGTTGCGAATACGATCAACCATCAGCTATATAATGGAATGATGACAATGAAAATTTGTGCTGGGTCGGGAGTCGCCACACATTTTCATTATCGTTATTCCCTTATACAGCCCTGATAGTTGTTCGCCTTCGCCACAGCGAATAGTTTTCATGTATTTCATAACGGCTGTAGTCGCTACAGTACCGACATTGCATCGTTCTTCTTAGCAACAGACACACTGCAGTTGTTGTTGTTTTTGTGGTCTTCAGTCCAGAGACTGGTTTGATGCAGCTCTCCAGGCTACTCTATCCTGTGCAAGCTTCTTCATCTCCCAGCACCCACTGCAACCTACATCCTTCTGAATCTGCTTAGAGTATTCATCTCTTGGTCTCCCTCTACGATTTTTACCCTCCACGCTGCCATTCAATACTAAAATGGTGATCCCTTGATGCCTCAGAACTTGTCCTACCAACCGATCCCGTCTTCTAGCCAAGATGTGCCACAAATTTATCTTCTCCCTAATTCTATTCAATACCTCCTCACTAGTTATGTAATCTACCCATTCTATTCTATTCAATACCTCCTCATTAGTTATGTGATCTACCCATCAGTATCGTAATGCAATATAGTCGAATTAAATCACCTGGTGCTGAGTCAAGCAGGTTAGGAAATGAGACACTAAAAGTAGTAGATGAATTTTGCTGTTTGGGCTGCAAAAAGCTGATGGTGGGCGAAGCAGAGAAGCTATACAACGCATACTGCCAGTAACAAAAAAAGGCATTTATGAAGAAAGAGGAATTTGTGAACATCTAACATAAATTTAAATCTTAGGAAATCTTTCCTAAAGGCATTTGAGTGGAGTGTAGCCTTGCACGCAAGTGAAACGTGGACGACAAACATTTCAGTCAAGAAAATGGAAGCTTTTGAAACATGGTGCTACAGAAGATTAGATGGGTAGATCAAGTAACTAATGAGGGGGTACCGAATCAAACTGGAAGAAATTTATGGAACAACTTGACTAAAATAAGGGATCGTTTGATGGGACACATTCTGAGGCATCAATGGATCGTCTATTTGGTAATGGAGACAAGTCTTTCGGGCAAAAATTATGGAAGGAGACCGAGGGGTGAATACAGTAAACAGGTTCAAATGGGTGTAGGTTGCAGTAGTTATTTGGAGATGTAGGGACTTGCACGGGACAACGTAGCATGGTGAGCTGCATCAAACCAGTCTTCGAACCGAAGGTGACAACAATAAACATTAACAAAATTCACTACATGGTCTACGGTATGTTCGCAGGCTGAACTCTGACGTATCTGTATACAGCTAGGACATTCTGTCAGTCACGCCATGAAGACCATGGAAAGGAAGAAGGAAAGAAGATTGAGTTTAGTCAGAATCGATGTCATTAGAGTCGGAGCACAACTTTTGATTGTGTCAAGGATGGGGAAGGAAATCGACCGTGCCCTTTCAAAGGAACCATTCCGGAATTTGCCTGGAGAGATTGAGAGAAAATCATTGAGAACCTAAATGTGGGTGGCCGGATGCCGGTTTGAACCGTCGTGGTCCCGAATGCGAGTCCAGTGTGCTAGCCACCGCGCCAGCTTGCTCGGTCATAAAAATCAAATTACTCCATTTCTAAGGATTTCGATGTCGAAGTGATGTTAGGTCCTTACGGAAGAAAGAGTTACACATTAGACTTTCATGTCTTCGTCGTCAGAGTTCGAGCTTTACTTCCGGAAAAGTGTGGAGACGGGAAATGTCCGTAATTTGTGAAGAATGCTATTTCGGCGTTTACCTGAAGTTTTTCAGTGAAACCACTGGTAATCAAAATCAAACTGAGGGACAGAAATTGGAAGTTCACTGCTCTAGTCATAGCACCAGCTAACTTGGTCGTTAGATCCCAACCAAGTAGTTGTTCAGTGTAAAATATTTTACTTCTGACGAAGTACTACTATTTTTAGACGTATGTCATTCATTGGCGTCGCTATTCTAGTTACGTCATTTGGGCAGAACCGTATCCTACTGCAATTTTTATCCTTCGCTTTAAAATTCCATGAGACTTCTGTGGTCTTGTTGCAGGAATAGTGCGCCTGCTGACTGTCGGTGAGGACTATCTTTTCCCCAGTCTCTACGTTATTATTGGATCGAAATGTTGTGCGTAATGCACAGCCAGTGAAACACAGAATTACAAAATGGTTCAAATGGCTCTAAGCACTATGGGACTTAACAGCTAAGGTCATCAGTCCCCTAAAATTAGAACTACTTAAACCTAACTAACCTAAGGACATCACACACATCCATGTCCGAGGCAGGATTCGATTCTGCGACCGTAGCAGCAGCGTGGCTCCGGACTGGAGCGCCTAGAACCGCACGACCACCGCAGCCGGCACAGGATTACAGGCACACCGTCTCAGACAAGTAAGGGTCTTCATTTTTCTCCTGTTTATCCTGTATCTTCACGGTGTCGACATGATAATTTGTGGATCTGGTAGTGTTAGTGGTAGTGGGTAGCCAATTACTCTTCCTATCGCCAGTCCTTTCCCCCGTGGGACAGAATTTGCTTACCTTAACTGTGTGCGTCAAGTCTTTTCCACGTGAAAGTGTGAGAACGTGTTCCAAACGATTGAGAATCCTGTAACTGAGGCGGGACATGGGTACCAGCCCAGTAGTCACCTAGTGGGGTGTGGGGAACCCCTAAAAACCACGTCCAGGCTGGCCGGTACACCGGCTCTCGTCGTTTTAAGCTGCGGCGCACATTTCATCCTGTACCTGGGCCGACGCGCCTCCCCGAAAACCGAAAGTGGCGTGCTAACGCGTGTGGCTATCCGGAAGAGTGTCACGCTGGTAAGAATGTTCAAATAATTATTTCTTTCCCCCAAGTTTGGGAAACAGGGTCATTTTTATTAACAATTCGTTCTCGGTATGAGATGTACTTTGGGGAGCATCCTCAAGGGAAATGAACGATGAAAATATGTGTCTAAGCCATTCTCCGCCATATCATTTATCCCAGGGCTCCTGCTCTGTTAAGATTGGCACAAGAGGTTCTACGACTGAAGAGAAATTCCATCTTCCAAACGGAACAATTAAACTTGATAGAACTACAATGACAAGTAAGCTGGTGCAGAAACCTTGTGTTTATGTGATAAGATAAACAAAAAACTGATGACTAAGAAAATAACGGGAAATAACACTGGGGTATTAGAAATAGTGAGTAACACACCAAAAAGCACACCATGGTGTAACCATTTTCAGTCTGGAAGGGACGAAAAACAGAAGAAAAGATAACATTTTGTTTTCTGTAGATGACAAGTTGTAGAATAGATAGTAGATATAAAACTACCAGCATCAAGTAACTAATAGCGTTATATGACGTACATCTTATTTTCCAAGTTAGTATCCTCTGCATAATTTCAAAAGAGCATAAAAATACACTAAATGGCTCAGCTGCATAACATGTATCTTTAAAGATATATGTCCTAGGGGTCACAAACTGCCCCTAAAGGTGGAAGAATCGGAAATGATCAACGGCATGAGGATGCAGAAGGCAATGGGAACCATTGCATTAAAGACACGTAACGTGTATCCACAGGACATGTGGCCTGTAATTGAAGTAGTGTCATGATGATCTCTCCATTCCGTTATAGTCCCCCATTCGGATATCCGGGAGGGGACTGCCAAGGGGGAGGTTACCATGAGAAGAAGATTGAATAATCAAAGAAAGGATAACGTTCTACGAGTCGGGGTGTGGAATAGCAGAAGCTTGAACGTGGTAGGGAAACTAGAAAATCTGAAAAGGGAAATGCAAAGTCTTAATCTAGATATAGTAGGGGTCAGTGAAGTGGAAAGAAGACAAGGATTTCTGGTCAGATACGTATAGGGTAATAGCAGCAGAAAATGGTATAACGCGAGTAGGATTCGTTATGAATAGGAAGGTAGGGCAGAGAGGGTAGTACTGTGAACAGTTCAGTGACAGGATTGTTCTTATCAGAAACGACAGCAAACCAACACCGACAACATGCAAGCCGGCGTCGCAAACTGAAGATAAAGAGATAGAGAAAGTGTATGAGGATACTGAATGGGTAATGCAGTATGTAAAGGGATATGAAAATCTAATAGTCATGGGGGACTGGAATGCAGTTGTAGGGGAAGGAGTAGAAGAAAAGGTTACAGGAGAATATGGGCTTGGGACAAGGAATGAGAGAGGAGAAAGACTAATTGAGTTCTGTAACAAGTTTCAGCTAGTAATAGCGAATACTCTGTTCAAGAATCACAAGAGGAGGAGGTGTACTTGGAAAAGGCCGGGTGATATGGGAAGATTTCAGTTAGATTACGTCATGGTCAGACAGAGATTCCGAAATCAGATACTGGACTGTAAGGCGTACGCAGGAGCAAATATAGACTCAGATCACAATATAGTAGTGATGGAAAGTAGGCTGAAGTTTAAGACATTAGTCAGGAAAAATCAATACGCAAAGAAGTGGGATACGGAAGTACTAATGAACGATGAGATATGGTTGAAGTTCTCTAAGGCTATAGAAACAGCAATAAGGAATAGCTCAGTAGGCAGTACAGCTGAAGAGGAATAGACATCTCTAAAAAAGGACCGTCACAGAAGTTGGGAAGGAGAACATAGGTACAAAGAAGGTAACTGCAAAGAAACCATGGGTAACAGAATAAATACAAAGGAAGTTCAAAAAGTTTTGCACAGTAGTCTCTAAATTTTTTATTTTTTGCAAGAGGAGAATGAAATTTTATTTGAACATACTTAAAACATTTAGTTATACATTGAGCCTGCTCATTGTAGCCTCCATCAGCTGTGACGCATCTGTCCCAACGTTCTTTCCATGATGTAAGTGAACTTTGGTAAAATTCTGGGGATTGACTTTTACACCATCGCTTGGGAGGATGAGGAACAATTTTGCAACCCATTTTCCTAATTTTCTTGTGCTATCTTGAGTGAAAGTGAGGAAGAATTACATGATCTGCTGAACGGAATGAACAGTCTAACGAGTACAGAGTATGGATTGAGAGTAAATCGAAGAAAGACGAAGGTAATGAGAAGTAGTAGAAATGAGAACAGCGAGAAACTTAACATCTGGATTGATGGTCACGAAGTATATGAAGTTAAGGAATCCTCTACCTAGGCAGTAAAATAACCAATGACGGAAGGAGCAAAGAGGACATCAAAAGCAGACTAGCAATAGCAAAAAGGGCATTCCTGGCCAAGAGAAGTCTACTAATATCAAATATCGGCCTTAATTTGAGGAAGAAATTTCTGAGAATGTACGTCTGGAGTTCAGCATTGTATGGCAGTGAAACATGGACTGTGGGAAAACCGAAACAGAAGAGAATCGATGCATTTGAGATGTGGTGTTACAGACGAATGTTGAAAATTAAGTGGATTGATGAGATAACGAATGAGGAGGTTCTGCGCAGAATCGGAGAGGAAAGGAACATGTGGATAACACTGATAAGGAGAAGGAACAGGATGATACGACATCTGGAACCGTGCGACCGCTACGGTCGCAGGTTCGAATCCTGCCTCGGGCATGGATGTGTGTAATGTCCTTAGGTTAGTTGGGTTTAAGTAGTTCCAAGTTCTGGGGGACTAATGACCCAGATGTAAAGTCCCATAGTGCTCAGATCTATTTGAACCATTTTGAAACTGTGATATTAAGACTACGTGATGAAAATGAAGCGCGACTAAAAATTTTTGTGGAATGAAAATGTAGTAAATTGGGAAAGTGTAAAGAGAAAGAGAACAACAGAGAATGGTATCCTGCTGACTGACTATGCAAAGGGAAGCTATCAGCGAGCGTACACTCATGTTCGAGCAATGCGGACAGACGTGCCAGAAACTATAAAGCGACGGTGAGCATACAGCCTGAGCAGTGGCCACGGACCGGCCAGGCACGAAATGCCGCTGGAAACTGACCCATCACTGATCGAGACATATCACCAAAAAGCTGCTCACGCAGAACGATGTCAGGACACCTGATCCCTCTCAAGACAACGCAAATAATTACAATAGCGTACGCACATCTCATCCCCATTCTGACAGAGAGAAGCGATGGCCACTTACGATGACAACACGTCGGATAAGCTTTGAAACAAACAGAGAAAAGGCTGACAGATTGTTAGGTTGTAGCAGTAGGGAGAGGAATAAAAATGTGATGGGGAAAGGTTCGTACACTACGCTACATAGACCTTACACCCAGATGTAAGGAATTCTCAGAAGACGTCTTGAAATGAATGGATAGCGTACTTAACACAGAATATCCCTTAAGGATAAACAAAGCGAAGGCGAAGATTTAAGAACACTAGAAAGGAGTATAGCAACTTGCTTAACATTAAAATTTGGAAAGACGCAGTAGTTAGAGGAATGAAACAATTTTTCTATACAAGAAGCAAGACTAAGTAGGAAGGTAAGAGGAAGGAAGATATCAAAATAGACTTCCGCTCGTGAAGAAAAGAAAGTTTCCTTCAATAAAAATGTTCTGTTGGTGTAAGATACTGATGTGCAGCTGAGCAAGAAGTTCCTAAATGTGTTTGTATGGAGAGCAGCAACGTACAGAAGTGAAACGTTGAAAGTTGCTTGTTAAAGAGCCACTTTCAATTTGCGACTACATTAGTACTTTATTTCGCGAACCAATTATTCCTGAAGTAATGCAAAGATAGTTTTCTGTGCTAAGACTCTACTGCAAACAGTTTGGTTATCTTGTACAGTCTTTGAGATTTACGAGGAATCGTGTGTTTGGTTTCGGGTCCGGTAAACCAGTCACATTGCAAACCACCGACTGAGGAACTCTGGCTTGAGGTTTGAATAAGTTTGTCGTATTTTGGCTGGTGGGTAGGCGAGACGTGTTGGTTGAATGTAGCCCGTCGTTGTGTTTGCTTCTTGATGAGGTATTTTATGAGACTAGGTTTATCCGTAGGCAAAGTTATTTCGTTAGGCATTCCTGCGGTGCTTACATTTTAGTGGTTAAGTTTTAACTGACTTACGCACCGACGTTGCTGCGAACGCCGCGAGTGCAGCCATGCTACGTGTGCTGTTGCTAATTCTTTGTCTTGTGAGGTCAGTAACCTAGAGACTTGGTACAGAAAGCGAATTTAATTTACTCATTTAAATCGAAGAGTATTACAGTCAGATAACTCAACCTTCAAATCAGCTTAGCTTATTAAATAGTTCGTGTGGATATGGAAACTTAGTTGACATGATGATGTTAAATTAAACACCTTTCAGCCGTCAATTTTCATCCTTATTTTATTATGCAACCAGTTTCGGCGCTTTATTACGCCATCTTCAGGCCCCTGACTGACGTGTAGGAATAATCTACCCCGCAGAGCCAGCAATACTGGTATTAGTAGATATCTACTAATAATAAAGCTCCGAAACTGGTTGCCTAATAAAAAAAAGGTTGAAAATTGACAGCCGAAAGGTGTTTAATTTGACATCATGAATCGAACAGCCGAGTCCGGCGACCATCGCTAAAAAGGTGGACGTACGAAGACTAGTCATGATGCTCACCTATCTGGTCTACCTTACCACCTATCTTTCTGCTGCTAAGCCGTGTTTCTCTTTTTACTTGACCTTTGAATTAATTATATGATGTAAAACTATATGAAACTTCCTGGCAGATTAAAACTGTGTGCCGGACCGAGACTCGAACTCGGGACCTTTGCCTTTCGCGGGCAAGTGCTCTACCATCTGAGATACCCAAACATGTTTAGCAAAGGGGATGTTATCTATGGTACGAAACGTTTCGAGAATTACCAATGGCACCTTTGTCACTGATAAGCGATGCAATTGGTAATTCTCGAAACGTTTCGTACCATTGATAACATCCCCTTTGCTAAACATAATGTATTCCCGTCCTCCGCATGCAATTTACAGTAAACAAGATGAGTGTGACTCTCTTCCAATGTGCAGTGCTTCACCATTCGCTTCTACAAAAGAGCATATTTGCCTCGTGTAGGATTTGACTTGTCTTATTACATCCGGGTTTATATCGACATAGCACTGTAACCGGCTGTATATCATGTTGCTGCTACATATTAACTACTGCGAGAATCTTATAAATGATTTTCATGATTACTTTGCTCAATCTCATATTGCTCTGTGCACTATTTTATCGTTGCACTGTTTATGTGGGTGTTTAGCGCTCAAATAACTTTCATTCTGTACTGTAGTCAGATTGCGTTAGTTACTTAATCATATGGATCGTAACTTTATCTGTAATAGGACTTAGTTTATTAAAATAATGGCATATGGGGTTTTACTTGTACTAGTAAACGAAATTTCAGAAAGAGCAGACCGCTTACTAGGTGCAACATCGGAAATCCGAAGAAGAAAAGAATTTCAAAATTTGAGATATGGTACTATTGAAAGTATGCAAAAAAAATATGAAATGAAAAACTGGAGAAAGAATAGGTGAGGAAAAAAATCTATGGAAGACTGTTACTAGAAGATGGGACATCAGCAGCGATGTCAGCGTATAGTTAACTTCAGACTGAAAGAGGCAACATAAGAGAAAAATAGCAAGGGGATCAGAGGCTAAAATATGCAAAACAAAGTAAAACATTTTCGATGAAGCAGCTACGTGAAGAGCAAAGGATTAACACAATTTAAGAAAAGACGTAGGACACTATCAGACCAAATGTAAGACCGGCGGCTTCATATATATAACGTGGATAACGATAATTATATATTCTGTTTTAATGCTGTGAGCTACATTTTTCACATAAGAGCTTATAGTTTGGTTTTAGATCTCTGGATCCCTCACGTGAGACATAATGAGTTTTGTATACTTACGAACGGTGGTTGTGACTTTTATATGCTTATGTGGAAAGTGGCATCCAGTAGAGCGTAGAACATAGCAACGACAAGACAAAGCCGTGTAGCACCGCAACAGTGTTTTACCAGCGTCGTTGTCCATAATATTAAGAAAAATGTTTCAAATTTCATTTTCACAATTAAAGAAACGAACCCTAAGTTTTTAAATAGCTATTTAGGAATTTTACTGCATTTCAGTCATTTCCATTTGCCTTGTTTGGTGACTTGAATGGTGCAACAGAACATTTTTCCCGTGTATTATTTCGTTTATTTTTGCCACATATTACGACAAGTTTTCTCTGCAATATACATTACCATCAACACCCTTTGATGAAAGGGGCATTCTGTATAAAATGCCTCAAATATTTCTTGTGTCTTCATATAGTTTTTCACATAATTATTGTTCCAACAGATCCGTGTTAAAGTTATGTGGTGTTAGAGAAGAATACTGAAGGTTAAATGTGTAGATCGTATAATTAATGAAGAGACACAGCATCCGGTTGGGGAGAACAGAAACTTTACTAAAAAAGGACTGGCTGATAGGACACAGCCTGAGGTATCAAAGAATAATTAATTTAGCAATGTAAGGAAGTGAGTGGGGGGTGAAAACGGTAAACGGAATCCAAGTCTTGAGTACAGCATGTTGGTTAAAGTAGCTTTAGGTTATACAGAGATGTGGAGACTCACTCGCACACGGGACAGACTGGCGTGGAGAACTAGATCAAACAAGTGTTCGGACTGAAGACCACAACAACAATAATAACAGCGGACGTAAATTAGAATAGAATATAGATCGCGATTTCTGGCCCAGTTTTTTTATATACACTGTTGAAGGGTATGTACCTATGATAATTGGTTTAGACCTCAATAAGACATCCATCTTAAGTACAGGAATGAACGTCCATGCCGCTTAGTATGTACCACAGACAACTTCGATTTTGAGTTTTGTTACCCTTTTTGCAATTGTGAACTGTGCACTTGATACGGACTTTGAGCACAACGCAAGCGAGGGCGATGGTGCCGTGGTAAGCATGCGGGACTCGTAGCCGGAAGGACAGCGGCTCCAATCCCTGTCGCGCTGCCCAGATTAAAGTTTACCGTGGTTTCCCAAAATCGCTAAACGCAAGTCCCTGGATGGGTTCAACGTAAAGAGCATGACTAATCCCCCCCCCCCCCCAATTCTTCCCGAATCCGAGCTTTAGCTCGGTCTCTAATGAATCGTCATCGGCAGAACATAGTATCTAAACCGTTCTCTTAGAATCTTTTATATATTCGTATAAACGTACACTGATAGAAATGCGCCGGATAACGCAAAAGTGCAATTTTTATATTTCAAAACTACAGCACAATAAAGGATTGCTGGTAGGTGGCACTGAATAAAAAAGAGAGCTCGTTTCATATTAAGAAAATTTTCATTTTGTTGGGGAGGGGTGGGGGACGGGAAAGTGCTGTGGATAAGTTAATCTTGAGATTACTTGTCTTGAAATAGATCCTATTAATATTATATGTTCTGTATAGTGTGCAGTATTGCAGACACATTTTGACATTGATGCAAATTGGTCATCTCCAAGGAGGGTAGGACGCCAACTGCGCCTCCACACGTGTCAGAGCATTTCCGGTCTGTAGACCTAGAGGATTGGGTAGAAGGCGTGAGCACTATAGATCCCACGATCGATGCAAAGATATCATGGGTCTCCGGAATCACTAGTTCGTCTGGACTGGAACACCACTGATAGCTTTGCAGCGCCAATGTAAATTTACACTACTGACCATTAAAATTGCTACACCAAGAAGAAATGCAGATGATAAACGGGTATTCATTGGACAAATATATTATACTAGAACTGACATGTGATTACATTTTCACAGTTTGGGTGCATAGATCCTGAGCAATCAGTACCCAGAACAACCACCTCTGGCCGTAATAACGGCCTTGATACACCTGGGCATTGAGTCAAACAGAGCTTGGATGGCGTGTACAGGTACGGTTGCCCATGCAGCTTCAACACGATACCACAGTTCATCAAGAGTAGTGACTGGCGTATTGTGACGAGCCAGTTGCTCGGCCACCATTGACCAGACGTTTTCAATTGGTGAGAGATCTGCAGAATGTGCTAGCCAGGGCAGCAGTCGAACATTTTCTGTATCCAGAAAGGCCCGTACAGGACCTGCAACATGCGATCGTGCATTATCCTGCTGAACTGTAGGGCTTCGCAGGGGTCCAATGAAGGGTAGAGCCACGGGTCGCCGGCCGAAGTGGCCGTGCAGTTAAAGGCACTGCAGTCTGGAGCCGCAAGACCGCAACGGTCGCAGGTTCGAATCCTGCCACGGGCACGGATGTTTGTGATGTCCTTAGGTTAGTTAGGTTTAAGTAGTTCTACGTTCTAGGGGACTGATGACCACAGCTTTTAAGTCCCATAGTGCTCAGAGCCATTTTTTAAAAACAGTTTTGCATCACCCCGGTTCCGGGACTAATGACCTCAGCAGTTGAGTCCCATAGTTCTCAGAGCCATTTGAACCATTTTTTTAGCCACGGGTCGTAACACATCTGAAATTTAAAGTCCACTGTTCAAAGTGCCGTCAATGCAAACAAGAGGTGACCGAGAAGTGTAATCAATAGCACCCCATACCATCACGCCAGGTGATACGCCAGTGTGGCGATGACGAATACACGCTTCCAATCTGTGTTTACTGCGATGTCGCCAAACACGGATGCGACCATCATGATAATGTAAACATAACCTGGATTGATCCGAAAAAATGATGTTTTGCCATTCGTGCACCCAGGTTCGTCGTTGAGTACACCATCGCAGGCGCTCCTGTCTGTGATTCAGCGTCAAGGGTAACCGCAGCCATGGTCTCCGAGCTGATAGTCCATGCTGCTGCAAACGTCGTCGAACTGTTAGTGCAGATGGTTGTTGTCTTGGAAACGTCCCCATCTGTTGGCTCAGAGACCGAGACGTGGCTGCACGATTCGTTACAGCCATGCGGATAAGATGCGAAATATCGAAGATTGGCTAAAATTTACAGACGCGCGAAATTTGGCACGGACTTCAATGCGAGATGTATTTAATAGGTTCCACAACGAAACATTGTCTCTAAATTTGGTAGAAAATCCGAAGAAATTATGGTCGTATGTAAAGTACACAAGCGGCAAGACGCAGTCAATACCTTCGCTGCGCAGTGCCGATGGTACCGTTACCGACGACTGTGCCGCTAAAGCGCAGTTATTGAACGCAGTTTTCCGAAATTCCTTCACCAGGGAAGACGAATGGAATATTCCAGAATTTGAAACACGAACAGCTGCTAGCATGAGTTTCTTAGAAGTAGATACCTTAGGGGTTGCGAAGCAACTCAAATCGCTTGATACGGGCAAGCCTTCGTTCCTTCCAGACTACGCTGATACAATAGCTCCCTACTTAGCAATCATATACAACCGCTCGCTCACCGATAGATCTGTACCTACAGATCGGAAAATTGCGCAGGTCGCACCAGTGTTTAAGAAGGGTAGTAAGAGTAATCCATCGAACTACAGACCTATATCATTGACGTCGGTTTGCAGTAGGGTTTTGGAGCATATACTGTATTCAAACATTATGAATCACCTCGAAGGGAACGATCTATTGATACGTAATCAGCATGGTTTTTAGAAAACATCGTTCTTGTGCAACGCAGCTAGCTCTTTATTCGCACGAAGTAATGGCCGCTATCGACAGGGGATCTCAAGTTGATTCCGTATTTCTAGATTTCCGGAAAGCTTTTGACACCGTTCCTCACAAGCGACTTCTAATCAAGCTGTGGGCCTATGGGGTATCGTCTCAGTTGTGCGACTGGATTCGTGATTTCCTGTCAGGAAGGTCGCAGTTCGTAGTAATAGACGGCAAATCATCGAGTAAAACTGAAGTGATATCTGGTGTTCCCCAGGGAAGCGTCCTGAGACCTCTGCTGTTCCTGATCTATACAAATAACCTGGGTGACAATCTGAGCAGTTCTCTTATGTTGTTCGCAGATGATGCTGTAATTTACCGTCTGGTAAGGTCATCCGAAGACCAGTATCAGTTGCAAAGCTATTTAGTAAAGATTGCTATATGGTGCGGCAGGTGGCAGTTGACGCTAAATAACGAAAAGTGTGAGGTGATCCACATGAGTTCCAAAAGAAATCCGTTGGAATTCGATTACTCGATAAATAATACAATTCTCAAGGCTGTCAATTCAACTAAGTACTTGGGTGTTAAAATTACGAACAACTTACAACTTCAGTTGGAAAGACCACATAGATAATATTGAAGGGAAGGCGAGCCAAAGGTTGCGTTTCATTGGCAGGACACTTAGAAGATGCAACAAGTCCACGAAAGAGACAGCTTACACTACACTCGTTCGTCCTCTGTTAGAACATTGCTGCGCGGTGTGGGATCCTTACCAGGTGGGATTGACGGAGGACATCCAAAGGGTGCAAAAAAGGGCAGCTCGTTTTGTATTATCACGTAATAGGGGAGAGAGTGTGGCAGATATGATACGCGAGTTGGGATGGAAGTCATTAAAGCAAAGACGTTTTTCGTCGTGGCGAGATCTATTTACGAAATTTCAGTCACCAACTTTCTCTTCCGAGTGCGAAAATATTTTGTTGAGCCCAACCTACATAGGTAGGAATGATCATCAAAATAAAATACGAGAAATCAGAGCTCGAACAGAAAGGTTTAGGTGTTCGTTTTTCCTGCGCGCTGTTCGGGAGTGGAATGGTAGAGAGATAGTATGATTGTGGTTCGATGAAACCTCTGCCAAGCACTTAAATGTGAATTGCAGAGTAATCATGTAGATGTAGATGTAGATGTAGATCTCGACTGCTAGTGATACGAGGCCTTTGGGATCCAGCACGGCGTTCCGTATTACCCTCCTGAACCCACGGATTCCATATTCTGCTAACAGTAATTGGATCTCGACCAACGCGAGCAGCAACGTCGCGATACGATAAACCGCAATCGCGATAGGCTACAATCCGCCCTTATCAAAGTCGGAAACGTGATGGTACGCATTTCTCCTCTTTAGACGAGGCGTCACAACAACGTTTCACCAGGCAACGCCGGTCAACTGCTGTTTGTGCATGAGGAATCGGTTGGAAACTTTCCTCATGTTAGCACATTGTAGGTGTCGCTACCGGCGCCAACCTTGTGTGAATGCTCTGAAAAGCTAATCATTTGCATATCACAGCATCTTCTTCTTGTCGGTTCAATTCCGCGTCTGTAGCACGCCATCTTGGTGGTGTAGCAATTTTAATGGCCAGTAGTGTAAATTGTTGTGCGGCAGTGCAATATACGTTTCAGTTTCGAATCGCAAATTTATCTTTGGATAACGAAAGATATGTGTCCCTGACATGCAAAACACGTGTAAGCACACAGGCTTGTGTGTGTGTGTGTGTGTTCCCATGGGCGGGGGCGGCGAGCTGCAGGAGACAGAGATAGGCGAGCGACGCTGCTGACGCGGCCGTCTCACGGTGGCCACCGACGCCGCCGCCGCCTTCTCACGCTGCGCGCGGGGCAGCGTCCGCGCGTGCGTGCCCCTGTGTACGCACACGCGTGAGCAGAAGCGTGACTCGATGGCCGGACCCCACAGCGCGGGCCGGCTGCAGCCGCGGCCGGCACGAACCCAGCGCGTGCTGCCGTCTCCCCGAGCGGGCGCCCGCGCCATTCCAACTTTCACCTCTCTACTCCACCGACCATTCTGGCTATTCTCTCCTATTCACAAACTTAGTATATCCAACGACTGGAGTTTATTATCTTTATTTATTTATCCTTTATATCTATGATTACCTACCAAAGAGGACAGGAGATGTTTTAAAACTCTGTTCGTTACAGCTAAATATCAGTGGTCTGAAAGTGCACCAAAATGTTCCTATCTGTAAATACATTGACTGGTCAAAAGTCATGAAGATCTACTGGGGCCCTCGTCGCTTGTCGGCTACTGGAACCTTTACGGCGAATGCTTCCGTCCAGTTCTGTTACACGTGGGCCCCTGACGCTCCATGTGCAACTCAGTGGCATCAAATCACAGCAGACGGTCCATCACCCCGTATGGGTCTGTCTGGGCGTCACGAAACACTAGTGATCGCACTGTACAATAGTTTACGCGTGTGGAAACAATATCTCTGTGATATTGTAGGTCCATCCTAGGCACTATTCACCTCGAAAACGCGGACTCCAGTGTAAAAGTCTGTGGTGTAAACCTGTGACCGTTCTATTGGTCTGACGTAAAGTAGTGTATAGTCTTTCCTCAACGAGGAAGGGTGACAGACCCAAGCGCCGTCCTCCTTTTTACCCCGCGGGAAAGATCCCTGGTAGTCATCTGATAGCAGACTGAGTGGGCCTGGGGCAGTCCTGAAGGGTATGTAACAAGGAAAATTCTCCGAGTTGAGCCATGGACCTGCAGGTCTGGAGTCTTGTAGACTATGCGCTAGTCCTCCACAATTCTGGTATAATCTATGCTTCTTGTACCGATTATCATCCCACGTTCGAAATTGATCATAGTGCTGCCATCTTTACTCTGCATCTCTATAGCAGAAAGATTGTTCAGATATCCAACATCCAGCCGCGACTTTCGGCTCTCATGTATGGCACATCTTCAGACGGGCGACCCTTCCCGTGACGTTTGGATACTCCATTTAGAATGGAATTTCCACGAAATTTATTTCCGCAGAGTGCAGAACGTCTGCACAGCCTTTCTTCACCTGATCAGTTTATGCCAGTAACAATGTAAATACTTCCATACAGCGGTAACGTTTTACTCGATATTCAGTTCACGTACAGTTGATTTCAAAACTATATGCTTTAATCATCAGATACGAGACGTACCTCAGAAATCAGAGTCGTAAGTACTGCGAGCGTTCCTCCAGAACTATAGAAGTTACGCAGTTTTGGAAGCACTTCTGGTACCTGATGAGAACACATATTTGGTCTTTAAATCGATTTTACGTGAAAAGAGGTCTTTAAATCCATTTTACGTGAAAAGAACTACAGCTGTTTGTAATTTATTTCTGCACATTTCATTCTCTACGTACAGCGAACTGCTAGAGTAATGGCCCATGATATAGACAGCGACTTTTCAGCCAAATACCAGGCGACTTGGTTGTAGGGCAGGAGGAGTCCAAATTGGGAACACTTGGGAGCGCATTTCATGTCGCGGCTTTTGCCTTAACAACCAAGGGAAGCCTATCCAACACTGTTGCTAATTTCACAAAAATCTTGAAAGTATTGTGCATGTGCGAGAGCATTTCTTTATTCATATACAGAATGAAGTTACTGACTTTCTAAGCGCGCATAGTCTACCTGAGTCGTTTCCGTATGATAATGAAATGTCTAAGAAAAAACTTAAGCGCCCAAAAGACGTGGTGAAATGTTAATGTAGCTTCGTACATACAAATCATAGGCGCATATGTAAGTGATTAAACCCTGCGCCTGCCTTCCGAGAACAGGTAATGGACTCCCTACAACATTCTATCGGAGACTAACAGCAGCCATACTAACGATCTACCGTCCCATTCATAGGCTTCCGATAACACTGTAATTAGGCTGTTTAGGTTTTTATGTTGGTAACGCCACGTAGCGCTCTATATGAAAATCACTAACTGTGCTGTGTGAAGGCTGTGGTTGCTTTGCATTGTTGGAATAGTCGCCATTGTAGTGTTGGGCAGTTGGCTGTTAACAGCGCGTAGCGTTGCGCAGTTGGAGGTGAGCCGCCAGCAGTGGTGGATGTGGGGAGAGAGATGGTGGAGTTTTCAGAGCAGCTGATCTGGACGTGTGTCCATCAGAGACAGTAAATTTGTAAGACTGGATGTCATGAACTGCTATATATATTATGACTTTTGAACACTATTAAATTAATACATTGTTTGTTCTCTATCAAAATCTTTCATTTGCTAACTATGCCTATCAGTAGTTAGTGCCTTCAGTAGTTTGAATATTTTATTTAGCTGGCAGTAGTGGCGCTCGCTGTATTGCAGTAGTTCGAGCAACGAAGATTTTTGTGAGGTAAGTGATTTGTGAAAGGTATAGGTTAATTTTAGTCAGGGCCATTCTTTTGTAGGGATTGTTGAAAGTCAGATTGCGTTGCGCTAAAAATATTGTGTGTCAGTTTAGTGTTGATCAGAATAGGTAAAGAGCGAAATGTCTGAGTACGTTCAGTTCTGCTCAGCTGTTTGAAAATCAAATAATGTAAGAGGTTTATCAGCACAATCATTCATAAATTTTTCTAAGGGGACATTTCATATGTCGACCCTTAGCCGAGGATACCTCACTGGAATCTTCTGATTTTTTCTTGTAGTTTCTGTAATTAGTGTAGCTATTGTTTATTGCTAGCGCGTAATTACAGAGAGAATTTACTTTGTAGTTGTAGTTTTTCATTGTTGTACAGTAAAACAGTTGTGGCATGCATGTAGATTTGCACCAAGTATTTCGCAGCTGCACTTGCAATTATTTTCAATGCTATGTTAATGTGTTTTCTAATTTTGCTCTTCAAATTGTGCTTTTCTGTGTTATCGTGTGAAATATTGTGACAATAATGGCGTGTGAGAAACGTAATACTAGGCTCCAAAGTAAACTGAGAAATGACAGTGAAGACGAAAGCAGTGTGTTAGCGCCACCATGTAAGTAATTAACTAATGTTCAAAGTAGTAATTTGGTAATTGTGCATAGGGAAATGGAGCGGGCTGCAAATAATGGTGTAGACAGTGAAACAATTAGTGAACAGGGAAGCATTATCAATCGATCGGTCGGCAACAGCTCGCCTCAGGAATCCGAAATAACAGAACACAATCTCGCAAATACTGTAGATTCAGCTTCTGGGTCCTCACCGTTTTCTCAAATAAGTCAAGACACATTTTCTGCTTGTCAAAATGTGAATGTTGCCGGTGCAAATGCACTGCCGAAAAGCACTGAGGAACATGTTTCAGACACCAGTGCATTGTTATTACAATTAATACAACAAATGGGACAAAATCTTCAAAAGTTAGACACAATGGAACAACATCAGAGACAAACACAGCAAAAGCTTCAAAAGTTAGACACAATGGAACAAAATCTTCAAAAGTTAGACACAATGGAACAAAATCTTCAAAAGTTAGACACAATGGAACAAAATCTTCAAAAGTTAGACACCACACTTGAACAAACACATGAAGATTTAACTACTGAGTTACATAACATCGAATCGAAATGTCAAAAAGTCTGTAATGACGTAAAAAACACAAATTTGTGGGCATTTTCAACCTATTTTTTCGCGGCATGAAAATGCATTTCAGAATCACGAAGCAGCCATAAAAGAACTGCAAACTATTGTTCATGAAAATCACGACACCTTGCAGGCTAAAACTGACTCAGTTGCATCTACCGATTCGGTTATGCTACTTGCAAAAACTCAGGAAAACTTAAAGGACACAGTAGATACTCTGAAAATTGGTTCAGAAAGACACATGGAGGAAATTAGTTCATTATCAGAGAAAGTAGTCAAACTTTCGGATCAACTAAATAATTTATCTACGAAGGTAGATGATAATCAGAATGACACAAGACTGGTAGTCTTTAATGATACAGAAGAGTTCGAACAAATTAGGAAATTCAAACAAAATCAGAATCAAATTAATACGCAACACCAAAGAGAAATCCGGGAAGTACAAGATCAGTTGACACAGGTAATACAAGAATTACATATTTCAGAGGACAATCGCGCTCCAATACGGGAAGAGGGACATAGAAATTCGGAATAGCCACAAAATAATTACACAGGGGACGTTTCTTAATAAGAGTTATGTTGTAGAATTTTTCTAATAATATGTTATTTACTTTGTAAAGATGTTTAAGACATTATTTATTCTGTTTTGTTTTAATGCTTACGTGTGAAGTTGATGTTTCGAAAGCTATTCTGATCTTTTATGTATGTACTTATATCATAATTCCTGTAACTCTGATGTATACGTCTATTTCTATTCTTTTGTAAAGCCCGTATTACTACAAATGTTATCTGTATTGTTATGTTCTTTAATGATGTATTTTGTACCTTTGTTATTGTATTCTCATGTTATAAAATTGTAATTGACACCAGTTCATCAAATTAAGTAACTTGTAAGCATTCATTTCACTGCACACATTTCTGTTGGTCATAGTATATGCACAATATGTGAAAAAAAAGAGGACTGTTAGTGTTTGGGCGTGTGTTAATAATTCAGCAAGGGACTGGTTAACAGCATTGCTAGTTCTAAGGACAATTCCAAAAACTTTGTGATTGCACAAGTGGTGGTTTATGGACTCGCTATATTGTCCGCAAGACTCTTCGATGGTGATTGTGCACTTGCACAGTCGCAACAGATGGCTGCTGGCCGTCTCTACAAGGACTACAGTGGGTCTGCATCTTTGATGGCCCACCAATACCATTATTTCTACAAGGACTGCAGTGGGGCTGCACCTCTGGTTGCCCAACAATACCGTAATATCTAACAGGACTACAGTGGTCTGCTCTGTGATGACCTGCCTGCTAATATTCTTCGAAACTTCGACTGACTCTGCTGTGGGTTTGCTCTGTTGTGGCCCATTACCTGTCTGCATGTCAAGAGTCAGCACTGTCTTTCCGTTGGAAGGACAACAGTACTTCGTCAAGACTGCATGGAAATCCACTACTTCCGTGTGCAATTTCTTTTACTAATGAGACTTTGTAAAAAAAAAAAAAAAAAAAAAAAAACAGTAATTACTATTGTGATAAATGATCAGGACTGTCTTTATAAGAACAATTTTTGCTTTTGACCAACAGTGTATCAATAAGTGTGTGCATTTGATATCTTTGTTATTATAATCATGAAAATTTTTTTCAAATCTGTATTGGCCACGACCCAAAACAATTTGTAAAATTTTTTGTGGGGAGCATGGAGGCTATGTAAGTAGGTTGTTTAGGTTTTTATGTTGGTAACGCCATGTAGCGCTCTATATGAAAATCACTGACTGTGCTGTGTGAAGGCTGTGGTACTTTGCATTGTTGGAATAGTCGCCATTGTAGTGTTGGGCAGTTGGCTGTTAACAGCGCGTAGCGTTGCGCAGTTGGAGGTGAGCCGCCAGCAGTGGTGGATATGGGGAGAGAGATGGCGGAGTTTTGAGAGCAGCTGATCTGGACGTGTGTCCATCAGAGACAGTAAATTTGTAAGACTGGATGTCATGAACTGCTATATGTATTATGACTTTTGAACACTATTAAATTAATACATTGTTTGTTCTCTATCAAAATCTTTCATTTGCTAACTATGCCTATCAGTAGTTAGTGCCTTCAGTAGTTTGAATCTTTTATTTAGCTGGCAGTAGTGGCGCTCGCTGTATTGCAGTAGATCGAGTAACGAAGATTTTTGTGAGGTAAGTGATTTGTGAAAGATATAGGTTAATTTTAGTCAGGGCCATTCTTTTGTAGGGATTGTTGAAAGTCAGATTGCGTTGCGCTAAAAATATTGTGTGTCAGTTTAGTGTCGATCAGAATAGGTAAAGAGCGAAATGTCTGAGTACGTTCAGTTCTGCTCAGCTGTTTGAAAATCAAATAGTGTAAGAGGTTTATCAGTAAAATGATTCATAAATTTTTCTAAGGGGACGTTTCAACACCACAACAGAGATGTCTGCGTTTGATGTGGTGGCGTGTGCGGGAAGCATGACTGCTGGTCAGTGGTTTTCGTATTGTGTTCAGCGATGAAACGCGATTCTGCACTACCCCAGATGAGCATCGCGGGAGAATGGCCGTGATCTGATGAGAGGTCCCATTCTTCCAATGTTTTGGAGAGGCAAAGCGATGTTTCCCCTGGCGTCATAGAACCGGAGCCATCGGGTATGACGTTAGGTCACTTCTGGTAGGGAACTCTGAAGCCACAACGCTACGTCACGTACATCCTGTGTTCTCATGTCTTATCTCTCATGCGACAGTATCGTGGTGCCATTTTTCAACAGGACAATGCTCGTCTACGTATGACTTCTGTCTCTATGAACTATCTACGTGGTACTGAGATACTGCCATGGCCAGCAAGGTCCCCAGACCTGTTCCCAATAGAACATAAGTAAGACCAGCTTGGACGTCAACTCCACCCAAGTGCCAGTGTCTATGATATTATGGAGCAGTTAAAACAATTATGAGCCAGCTTGCCTCAGGAAAGGCGCAATTACTTTATGACACCCTTCCCAACCGAATCAATGCATGAACACCAGAGGGGTGCAACGACATACTGATAAATGAACACATGCTACGAAGTTCTATGAAAATATGACTCAAATTTGTAATCACTGAAATAACATCACATACTCTTTCAACATGTTAAGTTTCGTGTCGTTTCCTTCTTCCCCTTCTGGATGCTTCACTTTTTTGGTTAGACAGTGTATTAGCATTACTGGAATTACGTGAAACCGGTTGCGTAATTCGACTGAATGTGTTTTCAAATATCTTGTATTGAGTGTCATGTAGTATAAAAGTGAGAGCCACGATAGTTTTCCACTGGACCTAATTCATTTATCTCTTTTTTTAACATACCTACAACAATGTTTTGATTTCATTCCCTCGTCTCTCACAGGCGAGAATGGATTGGTAGCGATACATATTGCAGCGTTTGTCATAAACATTTAAAGAAAAAATTAATATTATATATGTACAATTAAAAAAACTAAAAGATTCTTAACACTCGTACTATTAAAAACTACCTCATGTTGCTGTTGTTTTTTTAATGATCTTGTTGAGGCAATGAAAATGATTAAGCAACTCATGCATTTGGTGAAGGCCAGCAGTAGTTCTGTAGCGTACCAGGATTAGCAGTTTCTGTTGGTACAACGGGTTTCTGGTGTTGTGTGCGATATGGTAAGGAGAGCTTGGAATTTGATGAGGGTCAGGGGCAGTATATATGGAAAACAGGCAAAGTACAAGGTGTTCAAGGATTGCAGTGAGCAATACAATTTTTAGGATGTGAGAATACAAGTGAAATTTGCATACGAGGGAAATTGATGGTTAAGAGTGTTATAAATACGGTGGATGATGGAAAGAGACATTCTCCAACGTTTAGATTGTTAGAACTTCAGTGTATCATGGGCTTCCTGTAGAATGGTCCATTGAGGGCGATCTCTAATTCAGCTCAGGGTCAATGACTGTACCGACATGTTTCTGTGTAGGACGGTTGTAAATGGTTATGAACAAGCTGCCTAGCCAAGGCAGGGACAACAACTCCGTTTGTTGGACTGGAGTGTATCCTAACTATCATTGAACTCTGTTTCCGAACACACCTTGAAACACAAATGGTACTGAACGACCGCCATGTCCTCATCAGCCTATAGGGGTCACTGGAAGCAGATATGGAGGAGGATGAGGTCAGCACACCAATCTCCTGACCGTTGTCAGTTTTCGTTATCGGAGTCGCTGCTTCTCAGTCAAGTAGCTCATCAATTGGCCTCGCAAGGCCAGTGTGCGCCCCACTTGCTAATTGTGCTCGGCAGACCCGGACAGTCACCCATCCAAGCGCTATCCAAGACCGAAAGCGCTAAACTTCGGTGATGTGACAGTAACTGTTGTGACCAATGTGGGAATGCTGTTGGCTAACAATCATTGAGAAGATGGTGAAATGTGAACTGTAGAGATGGAACAGGAGGCAGCATGTACAACATTGAACTAAAATCTAAAAACAAAAACACGGCAAGCTAAGTATGCCAAAACCATGTTTAAATAGAAGTTCTCTATTTTTGGGCTTGAACAGGAGACACATTAAATTCATAGTAAGTTCAATTATCGGCGTGGAGACTTGGAAAAACATCTGTACACGATGGGAATAGAGGAGGAAGCCCTTAAGTCCAGACTATGTAGTACAAGGGATGATACTGCACCTCATCTAATCGTCGACAACAAGGCACTGGAATACAAATGACACAAAATACTAGGATCACTAATTATTGAAGAAATTGTGGCTACCAGAGACCCAGCAAAGAGTCTGCTACTCGTCAGTAAGGGTATTGCCTGGCTTTAATAGGTAGGTAGCCATATCGCACAAGAAACTTCGTTTGTGTGCGGGCATCAGCAGGGCGAGACGACTGTTTTTTTGTCTCGCTGATGAAATCAAATCAAATAATGGGGGTGCTTCGGATGGTTCATTTTATAATACTCGTCTGGAATTAGGAAGGCGCTGTTGTTAGGAGCCATTAGTTGCCCAAGAACTGTACAAGATGTTGTTGGAAGGGCCACCGTGACTTTTTGGGAGCTGGGAAGGTAGTAAGAAAATCAGGGTTGTCAACATGCTGGAGGAGATGTGGGAGCGAGATACAAAGAAGAAATAAGATTAGGATTTAATTTTGTATCGACGATGAGGCCATGAAAAGCTTATCAAATTAAAGAAGAATAGGGAAAGAATTCGGCCGTTTCAGTTTTCACGGCGTTTGCCTTAAGCGGTTAAGGGTAACAACGGAAAACATAAAACTGCATGGGTGAACGGGTATTTGCTCCCCTGTCCTTCCAAATGCAAGCCTTAACAACTCACTCAGGGGAAGATAAAGGAAGTGGTACAGAGGTGATACATGGTGGGCCTGCAGGGGAGAAGAAATAGTAAAGGACAGACGCAGGTACTGGGGAGGGGTTGATTAGGAGGTCTAGAGGTTATACATAACGGTAGGCTTCCTGAAGATAAGGGACACGTAATGATGCTTTTACGGTTAATGAGCTGCCGGAATAACGCATGAGTAGGTGCAGAAGTTGTTAACCGGCAGGGAAATTGTAATGGAAGGCAGTCTGACTAATGGGAAGGAGTAATGATTGTGTAGCTGTTGATAAAATTAGAAATCTTGCTCCATGAAAAAGTTTATGCTTCTTGGTCAGAAGACGAGACTACACCGATAACTTCGTAGAGATATATGCTTTGAAAACGATTGATAGTTATAAATCACACAAGTAAAGTTTCTAATCTAGTTCCAGCCGCAAGACTGTGTACAGATCACTTACACATTAGTGTACTACTTTACACTACCGTATTTTCGCCCAAAATTAAGGCAATAACCTGATGACTACCATGCCAAACACACACATTTAGAGTTTCGACAATAGCAAATACCACTTACGTTAATGGAAGATATGTATTACATCCGTTGGACGAAGAATGTGGTGACGTCACCGATGGATCTTAGCTGAGATGTGCTCGATGCCATTTCACGCTTATTTGTAAGCATTCTGTTCAATACAAAAATTACATTAATGAAAAATTGGCGAAGTGCGAGTAGGACTCTCGTTCTGAGGGTTCTGTATAAATTTAATTATCCATACAGACAATTCATCCAGAATCTAGACGGTTTCACTTGTTGAAGACATTGATACTCTCAAGATATCGGTTTCGGGAATTCCAAGTGAATGTTTTAATCATAAATTTAAAGTCGCATATTTTGTGATAATATTACAAATGAACAATTTTCTGATTTTTTTTTCTTTGCTTGTGTTGTGAAACCGAGCTTCATGCCAAGTTTTCTGATTAGACGTGAACCCTATAGGTTTTAAAGAGTAACTTCGTTAGTATCAAAATTTGTGACATAAATGGCCGTATCTTTTGAGTACATTGACTTGGAAGTGTAACTTTTTTACACCAGCAAGGCACCATGAACCTTAGTACGTGAAAAATTTTAACTTGATATGTCTACCCCTTCCCGAGAACGGACGGACGGCCAGACAGACGGCCGTGTAGTAAATGGCAGTTTTTTTTGTGTGGGATAATTACATGTTAACAATTTTGAGATTTTTCCTTTACTTCTATTGCGATATCTCGCTGCTTGCCATATTTCACGATTCTACGCCAGCGGGAAGTACCCTGCAGGTCGTGAGTGAGTTTTTCGAGTATCAGAATACGTGACGTAAATGGCCATATGTTTTGGTTGCACTGACATGGAAGCTTAACGTTTTTACACCACGAAAGGACTATAGATCTTAGTATGTGACATGAATTTTTAACTTAATACGTTCACCCGTTCCTGAGAGAAAGGTATCGTAATAGATGGACGGACAGACAGACAGAGAGACAGACGAGTGAGTAACAAAGTGATCGTACAGAGCTTCCGTTTTTACGACTGAGGTACACAACCCTAAAAATGGCTACTTACTGTTATTAACCATCAATTTTTTCGTATAATATAATTTTGCTAAATCTGCAAAAGTAGTAAAACGATTACAACTTCAATCTGTCAAAACTAAAAAAAAAGTTTTGTAGATCATACCCAGAGAATGCATAAGTGATTCGTTACAAAGATCATAGCTCTAGTCCTTACAGACCATCATCAACAAATAACGTACACTGTTACTCTGACATTTCAGTTGGACGCTGAAGGTTGAGGTCCCATATCCGCTTTGTTATGTTGTCTTCTTATCAGATGCTATACCTCTGGAATGTGGTCTACGTGAATTGCCGCTGCGCACGATGGGTCTCAAGAAGTATGACAGCGACTGATTAAAACAGTTTATATTTGCACGGTCATAAAGATACAGTGGACGCAAGACCGCTGAAGTCGCTGTTGCGGTGAGCAATTCCTTGAAACTTGGTAGATCGACAATGGTATAAATGTATTCTGTGGAGTATGGTGTGATAAATATGCTCGGAAAAATATCCTAATGGAGGGAGGTCACCGAGTAATGTAGGACACAGAAGTCACCGACGGTTTTGCAAGACAGTAGAAATTGCTTCAAACCGACAATGAAGCAACACATCCAGTGATCTCAGAATATCGGCTGCGACGAGAACTACGTAGCGTGACATCTGAAGCAGGGATTGTGTCGAACAGCAGGTTAAGGTGAAAAAACACTAATCCAACACATCTCCACAGGTTACAGGAGCAAATGACTTTTCGATGATGTGCCTTGACGCGCATTTAAAATCTGCACGACGCCGAATTTCGACTATTGTTTATCCCAGATACAATGGAATTGCATATATAAAGGTACGATTTCTCAGCAAATCTATTTTTTCTTAGTGTTCTCAGTGGTGCTTACATCTGAGTAAGTACACTCCTGGAAATTGAAATAAGAACACCGTGAATTCATTGTCCCAGGAAGGGGAAACTTTATTGACACATTCCTGGGGTCAGATACATCACATGATCACACTGACAGAACCACAGGCACATAGACACAGGCAACAGAGCATGCACAATGTCGGCACTAGTACAGTGTATATCCACCTTTCGCAGCAATGCAGGCTGCTATTCTCCCATGGAGACGATCGTAGAGATGCTGGATGTAGTCCTGTGGAACGGCTTGCCATGCCATTTCCACCTGGCGCCTCAGTTGGACCAGCGTTCGTGCTGGACGTGCAGACCGCGTGAGACGACGCTTCATCCAGTCCCAAACATGCTCAATGGGGACAGATCCGGAGATCTT
This sequence comes from Schistocerca nitens, assembly GCF_023898315.1. Taxonomy (NCBI): domain Eukaryota; kingdom Metazoa; phylum Arthropoda; class Insecta; order Orthoptera; family Acrididae; genus Schistocerca; species Schistocerca nitens. The sequence continues at coordinate 476,042,799 of NC_064614.1, read as the reverse complement.
GCTGGCCAGGGTAGTTTGCTTACACCTTCTAGAGCACGTTGGGTGGCACGGGATACATGCGGACGTGCATTGTCCTGTTGGAACAGCAAGTTCCCTTGCCGGTCTAGGAATGGTAGAACGATGGGTTCGATGACGGTTTGGATGTACCGTGCACTATTCAGTGTCCCCTCGACGATCACCAGTGGTGTACGGCCAGTGTAGGAGATCGCTCCCCACACCATGATGCCGGCTGTTGGCCCTGTGTGCCTCGGTCGTATGCAGTCCTGATTGTGGCGCTCACCTGCACGGCGCCAAACACGCATACGACCATCATTGGCACCAAGGCAGAAGCGACTCTCATCGCTGAAGACGACACGTCTCCATTCGTCCCTCCATTCACGCCTGTCGCGACACCACTGGAGGCGGGCTGCACGATGTTGGGGCGTGAGCGGAAGACGGCCTAACGGTGTGCGGGACCGTAGCCCAGCTTCATGGAGACGGTTGCGAATGGTCCTCGCCGATACCCCAGGAGCAACAGTGTCCCTAATTTGCTGGGAAGTGGCGGTGCGGTCCCCTACGGCACTGCGTAGGATCCTACGGTCTTGGCGTGCATCCGTGCGTCGCTGCGGTCCGGTCCCAGGTCGACGGGCACGTGCACCTTCCGCCGACCACTGGCGACAACATCGATGTACTGTGGAGACCTCACGCCCCACGTGTTGAGCAATTCGGCGGTACGTCCACCCGGCTTCCCGCATGCCCACTATACGCCCTCGCTCAAAGTCCGTCAACTGCACATACGGTTCACGTCCACGCTGTCGCGGCATGCTACCAGTGTTAAAGACTGCGATGAAGCTCCGTATGCCACGGCAAACTGGCTGACACTGACGGCGGCGGTGCACAAATGCTGCGCAGCTAGCGCCATTCGACGGCCAACACCGCGGTTCCTGGTGTGTCCGCTGTGCCGTGCGTGTGATCATTGCTTGTACAGCCCTCTCGCAGTGTCCGGAGCAAGTATGGTGGGTCTGACACACCGGTGTCAATGTGTTCTTTTTTCCATTTCCAGGAGTGTAGTTCATTACGACAAATCAGGAGTAATTTGCTTCATATCAAGACACTAAGCTGCAAAGGAAGTTTTCGGGATGATTTTCTCTTTCATCGTTTCACAATCTGTCGTTCCTTCACAGCTAACGGCAAGCTGACGTCCATGCTGCAGAACAAGTAAAGAGAAAACAGTCTCTGTACGTTCAGTTTTACTCAGCTGTTTCAGTATCAAATAACGTAAGAGTTTTTCCTGCACTGTCATTCTTTACATACAAAGCGGATGTTTCAATTTAGCTTGATGAGCCCTTAAAATAATCGTCATTAGGGACAAGAGCCATTGAAAAATAAATATCCCTTATAACCGTATGATTTAAGTCTTAAATCAAGACATAAAACTAAAAATAAAAGCCAAGAAGTCGGAAGTCATGGTTACAGACAAGAAAGGAGATGAAGGTAAGACTGGTATAAGAATAGGCAGTGAGCATCTCGAGGAAGAGAACCGGCCATCACTACTTCGGAAGCATTCTGGAGGAACAACTGGTGCCTCAAGAAAATGAAGAGAAGAAATGGACTGGCATACTACGCCTTCCAAAATAAGAACCTACTACTGAACAATCACGTAAGCGTCCACGCTGTTGAAATATTTGTGAAGACCTTGTGTAGAGCGTCCACGTGCCGATGTGGAACCTGCACGTTAGTCAAGCAGGACAAAACTCCCCTGCTTAGAAGCTGCAGAAACGCGGTTCTGGAGGAGAATTACAAGAACTAGCTCAACTGTCAGGAAAACAAATAAGACGGTTTTACAAGAAATAGGAGAACTACTGAAAGTTGTGGGCCAACGCAAATCAAAACTCATTGGACACTTAATAAGGGATGATGATGTGTTATAAAACGTCTTTGAAGGCAATATCGTAGAGAAGGAAATGAGGGGGCGATCGAGAACATCCTGTTTAAACAATATTATCAGTGAAATGGGATGTCCTCCATACATGAAGAGGACTGCTGAAGTGATGAAGTCGTGGCTGCAGAGACAGGACTTACCCTTTTGAAAAAAAAAAAAAAAAAAGAAAAAGAAAAAAAAGAAGTAGTTAACCGTATAAGCATTGTATGAACAATTTCTGTTTCAGGACTGACATAAATTGAAAATAAAGATAACAATATGGTCCACAGATTAAAATAATATTTATACGTGTATGTGTACGTGTGTGTCACGCACACCATCTCTAAGACCGTTGTAAGAGCTGTAAAATAACTTTCAACCGATTTCATAAAATTAATTTGAAATAATTTTAGCAAAGTTAATAGCGATCATGGAACGTTACACGATTATATCAAATTTTAATGAAATTATGTAATTAAAAGTAACAACACAATTGACAGACTGTTCAGCAGACCCGCAACTGGAAATATTTTCTCACAGAGATAACAGCTGAAACACTATCTATTGAAATACTAATTGGTGTATGACATTATACTATTAAGAATGCACCCGCCACAACAATGAAGCTAATATAACATGCATTGTTGTTGCGCTTGCCTCAGTAAGTTACTACATCTTTGAAAAGTATGTTGATGGAATAGCATAAGGTATTAATTATAAACTGGAGTATTACCGCTTAATATTAACAGATTAATGGATTAGCACATCTGTGAACATTCTGTTGATGAAGTAGCGTAAGGTATTAACGTTGAGGCATTACCGTTAAATATTAACAGATTAATGGATTAGCACATCTATGAAAATTGTTTTCATTTAGAGGCATGAAGTATAAATACTTACCATTAATATTATATCTAAAACGTAAACTAAAAATGTATTTCTCTGTCCGGAGAAGTGCCGGAAGATAATCCTAGACGTTTAGAAACACACAAGTCAGCAGAACAGATGATGTAATTAGCTAACATCACAAAAAATCCAGTAGTAAAGGAAGATAAAAAATGAAAAAATAGAACAAATTATTTCCACCATGACTATTGATCTTGGTGTGACTGAGATACAATATGAAACGTGTGGCCTTGGACCAGGCTCGTTCAACAGAAGCGGAATCGATGATCATTCTTTTACATTATGACGCGTTCACACACCCAAATGAACTTCATTGGCGTTCCGTCCTGTGACGAAAGGTGACGCTCTTAAAATATATCACGTACATAATAAAATGGCAGAAAATATTACAGCAAATTAGAACCAATAATCTTTACAGAAAAGTGTGAAATTACTGTACGTGTAATTACAAAATGGAAATTTTGCGAATAACATCTTGATTGTAACGTCTTTTGCATCGCCTTAGCCAATGTGTTAAAAAAGTTAATGGAAACTTTGAATTCAGTAAAACACAGATTTAAAATTTTGCAAAATAAGAAATGCTGCACATAAAAACATTTTACATGCTACACGAAATAATAATACATAGCAAGATAGAGATATGTGTAACAAATCATGAGGTACGGCGAAACAGAGCAGCAGAAGACTTCAAGAGTCGATAGCACAAATTGTAGCCATTGTACAAAGGGAAGTTTATTTTCACAACCTCACGGTTTACAGACTCAGGTGACAGGTAAAACAAAGGTTTCTCTCATAAGCCTTGTCTGTAATTTAGTATCACCAAAGTCCATTTTGACTGAACAAACTAGAAAGAATATAATGTATGCTGATAGATATGTTACCAGCTAAACCCGGTTTTAGGATGAACTAGTTTCGCCTAGATCAAACTCGTTCATCCTGTTACGTATAGGATAAAACAGTTTAGCTTAGGTCGAATCGGTTCATCCTAGTTAGAATTTACATGCTCTAGGATAAACTGGTACGTCCTAGTATGAACTAATTTCACCTAGTTTGTATCTTCTACAAGCGTTACAAAGTAAACTGAATAAAGGAAAAGGAATAAAATAGTCCATATGCTTCATTAAAGTTATTTATTAACTAGTCAGTAATTTCACATCTATCACTAGATCAACTTACATATCCATCCACAGAAATCACCTTACCTGCAATTTCGTTATTTACTTATTTTTGCTAGGTTTACTTTGGTGGCACTTAGAATTGCAGAATACTTTGTTTTTCTTACAGCTACATAGTTTGTTGTACAGTTTTTCATGCAACTGCATTTCGCGAAGCCTTGCCCTGATCCAACAGAATGTTTTGTGGTTGCAGTCCTTAAAGATATTTCAATATCCTGGTTAATATCTCCCACATCTAAAAACTTCTGAATGCAAACGGTGAAATCAGCTCTAAAAAAAATAAAAAAGAAGTTAAAACAAATATTTTTTAATATTTTATTACAAAAATTATGGAAAATTTTAATAAAGTTATACCAGCAATAATGTTTTTGAAGTACACCATGTTTGGTGCCAACTTTGTAGAGGCCTTAATCAGTCTTTTGAAGTATTACTCCAATTATGTTTCGAAGGTCACCTCTGCATTTATCTACATCTGGAATAGGTATAGCTACGTTGTCTCCAATGTCAGCTGGTGGATGGGATTTGTCAGAGGAATCTTTCATTCTATTAGATTGTTTTTTTTAATTGTCTGTCGCAATTTTTCTAGCATTTTGAATGTCGTTTGTATCAATTTTCACAATGTTATCATCACATTGTCTTCGTACTGTTCAGTATTGCTGTCATCTTCGATTGCCTTCTTTAGGCCATCTTCATCCTGAATATCATTTATGATTTCTTGAGGTAACGAGGAAGTGGAAAGTCCCACTCTAGATCGATTCCGAGTAATGCTTTGTAATGTGACTGTTTTATGCCAGAGTGGTAAGCTAGATTTTTCATGAATTGGACATACCTTAATCCTTCCGACCACTTCGTCGAATTGTTGTCCTTTAACCAAAAACTTATCATATTTTCAATGTCTTGGTTGGCACATTCAACAGAACCCTGACTTTGGCTGTGCCTTGGTTTTATATGCACAATTTTCAGTTCTGACCAAAGATTTGCGAGTTAACTTATAACATTATTGACAAATTCTCTGCCATTATCAGATTGAAGAATGCACGGCGCCCCTACAGTTAGGAATATGTCATTCAAATGATAAGTAACTTCTTCATCCCACTTTGATGTTAACACACGAAGGAGAACAAATTTTGTGAGATGATCTTGGTGAACTAGAATGAATTTTAAATTTGCGTCTGGTTGTGTTTGGAAATCAATCAAATGGACTTGGCATCTGCTATTCATTTCCGAATGGAGAATTGGCTTTGAAACTAGCCCTCTTTACTGTTTGTATTCTTTCGTTGACAAACATCAAACACTGATAAATAGAGGCATATCATTTCCTCTGTGATAGCGGCATATTTTTTGGATGTCTCGGCTAACATCCTATCGCGATCACCATGACCAACAGCTACATGAGCTGCGTCAATCATATCATGAAGTTCATCAACTGGAACAAAGTATTTTATATTCCCTTCACACCGTGCAATGAGTTTTTTCACATCACCAATTTTCAAAACAGCGTCGTTTCAGTCTTCTTTTTTTGTAATGTTCTTTTTCCCAACTTTCCCGCGTCTTCTACATGTTTAACCAAATCCGCATATTCGTCTACTGACAACACATTATAATGAGAAGACTGTTTTCACTCTGCAAAATTTCCTCCAGAAACTTCTCTCTCCACAGCTCTTGATTGGCTTGTCAACTACACGAAGGGTCATCCATGATGAAATGCCTCTCAATATTTATACTAGAATTATAATAAAATCTTTTAAACGCAACCAGCAACTTAACACGCGCACTCGTCGATGCAAAATACCGTTCAAAACAAAGAACAGCGCGAGCGAAGAGCGATTGAGAGGCGCGAGGGCGAGTCAGAGATGATTCGGGGATTCACCGTTCGTACAGGCAGCTACTTGCGTTCCGTCAAGGCAATATTAGTTCAGACTAGGACGTACCATTTTATCCTAAAGCATGTAAATTCTAACTAGGATAAACCCGTTCGACCTAGGCTAAACTGTTTTATCCTATCGGTGACAGGATGAACGAGTTTGACCTAGGCGAAACTAGTTCATCTTAAAATCGGGTTTTGCCGGTAACAGATATACGTCGTAGCTTCTGTAACATTCTTATTACAGCCACCCTTGCAAGTGGTTTTCATAAAGTAAGTAAAACATTTATCCTCACAGTGTGCAATGTATGTATTATTTATCCTTATGAAGGTTATACACAAAAGTGGCTAAAACGTTGGTTCGTCATTTTACAAAATAATGTGGTCTGCAGCCCGGAAGAATTTAATGCAAAAGAAAAGATTCTTCTGCTGTAATGAATAAAAAGTTCTGGCAACAGATCAGAACTTGATATTAATGGATACATGCTGGCACACTGAAAACTGAATCGAAGGCTTCTAAGATCTTTGATGTTCTGGGAAACGCTAAGGTAAGTACCTACACTAAATACATACTAAAACAATCGCTACGTTAAATATATATCCCCGTAATTGTGAACACCTGCCAGTATCATTTTATCGAACGCCGACAACAAGCGTCACTTCGAAGTTACAACATAAATTGTTAGCACAGATCTTGTAACTGCTGTTTTATCGAAAACTGATATTTTTGAGGCAGTGCCCATGTAGAAAGTACAAGTTGATTATTCAAAAGAAGAAAAGTGCAACAAATCGCAATTAATAATGCTATTTGTTTACACAAACGCTATTAGATAAGAAAATCCTAACGTCAGAACAAATAGATTGTAAAGACACAACATAGCTTGAGAGCAGTTACTGACGATCGCAGGAGGTGTAATACAGAAAACAGTATCATCATTAATTCTGTTAATGCTGCCTGTGTTATTAAACGAGAAGAAAGATTCGTGCACTAGAAAACGAACTAAGTTTTCGAAAATATTACATGCGAAAGGGCTGTGCATAGAAGCATAGTAGCTATAGCTGTCGACAGAGAAACTGACAGAGCATTTTCTTAAATTTGATGTGTTGGAGAAATCTGTATAATAAGCACAAAAATGTTCTTAAGAATGATAATGAATATTTGCGGGTAATGCTATTACTTGTTTTGAAATTACTTATTTTGGGCACAACCACACGCGATATCTGTAAGAAATCTTCGTACCATAAGAAGGACGCAATTTTCTTTACTCCAATCACTGAGAAACCCACATTGTCAACCACGAGCGAAATGTCCTTACCAAAGCGTCAGTATTAAATTTGACAAAGACATCTACTATCTTCTTTGTGCGGCTTCAAAAGATTTTATTCTTCATTTAACATGTTTAAATGGTTTTGTAGAATGAAGTTAGTTGAACTGTGTACTGGAAAATTATAGAAATGGGAAGAACAATGAAATAAGTAAATTATGAATGTTTGAGGTAGATATGGTAATTTTACGTCAACAGCTCCAGGAGGCGCAAAGTCCCACTTAAAGTAAACATTTACAACGAGGAACAAGATAACGATCTGCCAAAAAGAGGCTAAGTCCACAGAGGAACACAATTTTATAATACTGTACCTAGAAATGAAACCTTTCGGTATGTGGCGGAGGGTAACTTGTGCATTGCTATCATTTCTTCCCCTGCTTATCCTATTCCAGTCGCGGATGGGACACAGGGAGAAGAAGGACTGACCGGCCTCGGTGGCAGAGCGGTTCTAGGCGCTTCAGTCCGGAACCGCGCGACTGCTACGGTCGGAGGTTCGAATACTGCCTCGGGCATGGATGTGTGTGATGTGCTTATGTTAGTTAGGATTAGGTAGTTCTAAGTTCTAGGGGACTGCTGACCTCCGATGTTAAGAGCCATTTGAACCATTTGAAGAACGACTGTTGACTTATTTTCGCTGCAATTTTAACTTGCTGTAATGCAGAGGAAGTGAAAACGGTAAAGTTTGATCAATTGAGCACACTAGTACAAACTGAACACTGCTGGTAGACATATTTTCAATGCAATCGGTCGCTAGTTTTTTTAAACAACTCCCATGAAAATATACTCTCCAACGCAATGAAAGCCTCAATCCTCCCCATTTCTTCTCTCTTTTGTTGTTTTTAAACTTTTGTTCTTCACAACCATCACATCAGAGTTACAGTTACTGAATATATTCATCACATTATACTATGGCGGTTCGGAGTAGCCTCCCTTTTTATGCAGCGTGGGAAGTAGAGAAGGGAACGGAAGAGTCGCACTGCAGACTCGCGCAGTAGGTGAGTGTGCCTAGAGCTGAGATGGTAGGAAAGCTACATAAGGCCGCCATTAGCCGTGGGCACCAGGGGATTCAATCGTGACGTCACTAGTGATGCCACCGGATGTACGCCAGTGACGTCGTCCGTTTAAGAGTGGAAGGATAGATATTTTTACGTATGATGACAGAATTGGTCATCTCTCTCTAGTCACCAACAAACTGGTAAATAAATTGCCTATAAAATTGATGAAAAACTGCGTATTACGATATCTCAGCTGCCGGATAACGTCTCGCAGATTTCTCAGAGTGCTTTAAGTGATATCGTGACTAAACTGCCAGTACATCACAAGTTCTACGGTTGTTGGACTCCAAACGTCCTTTCTAAGAACCACAAAACTGACCGGATGACTGTTTCTCTGCACTTTCTTTTCCTTTACGCTGCGAAAGGAAAAGACTCAGAATCGTGACGGGTGTTTCCTATGCTAACCGGGAGGCAAGGCAGCGGTCAGTGGTTCAGGGATCACACCGCCTCACCCAACAAACCGAAAAAGCACACCAAACTCTGCCTTTCATAAACATTATCGATAGTGTTTTTTATGACGCTAAAGGAATATCATTTCTGTATTTTACGAAACATAGAAAGAGAATTGATTTTTTTTGCGTCTATTAAAGTGGAACGCTTTTGAAAACCTCCCTACAGTCCAGATTTCGATTTAAGGGCTTTCCACATCTTTACGCTCATGTAAAAATAGGTTGTCTCCCGAAGTTTCGACGCTGACGGAGAACTTCGTGATGTGGTCACAGGGAGGCTGCAATCTGAAGTACCAGAATTTTATGCAAACGGAATTTGTCAACTCGTTAAAGAAACAAGAAAAAGAAGAAGATAAATAATTAAATATTAATGGTGGTTATGTAAGAAGTTATATAAATGTAGAATGTTTAGAATTTTTCAATAAATATACTTTAACTTGTCGAACATTTTATTTATGGAACTCGAACTCGTCACCTCCGGCTTACTGGGGCCACTAAGCGTCGCCCGACGAAAAGTTCCTGAATGAGCGAGGGATCAGACGTCCTGCCGATTTGGTGTCTGGCCGATAAGGACGCACACTCATCCGTACCATAATGCTATTATTAAATACAGTGGATGCGTGATCTGCGCTCAATGATTGAAACTACTATTACAGTTCAGGTTTCACTTAGTTCTAATTAATTCATTTAAATGAATATTTTAATGGTTTACGGAAAATTCTGTGCAGTCTGCTCCATGAAGTGAAGACGATAATCATGAAATGAATACTTTTTACCTGCATAAACATATAGATTTAATGTAAAGTGAGCGAGAAACATTATCATTTTCGTTATTTTTTCATAGCAACAGCATAATTGGTTTTGTAAGGCCGAATAATTAAATTTGAAATTTTTTAACCATCACACTGAAATACAAAATTTAGAAGAAAGTTTATCATCAAAAGAAAATCCATAAAAATAAAATCAAGAAAACCAATTGCTAACGAAAGGAAAATAATCAATCGAGAACTAATTATTTATGAGGTAATATCAGAATTGCGTAAAATAGGTATATCTGATAAATTAATTTTACTGTTCAAAACATTACAGCGTATATATTTTCTTTGTTTTGCTATCAAGCGCATATATATTACGAGATATTCTTTGGGAGAGCCCATGGACACGAGCTTTTGTATGGGACTCATGACGGAAAGATTCAACAGTAGGGTCGTGGAGAATAGTTCTGGCGTAGAGCTAATACGGAAACACGTAAAGTAAAGCTCGAAATACATCTACATCTACGTGATTACTCTGCTATTCACAATAAAGTGCCTGGCAGAGTGTTCAATGAACCACCCTGTCTCTCTACCGTTCCACTCTCGAAAAGCGCGCGGGGAAAAACGAGCCCTTCAATTTTTCTGAGCGAGCCCTGATTTCTCTTATCGTGACGATCATTTCTCCCTATGTAGGTGGGTATAACAGAATGTTTTCGCAATTGGAGGAGAAAACTGCTGACTGAAATTTAATGAGAAGATCCCGTCGCAACGAAAAACGCCTTTGTTTTAATGATTGCTACTCCAATTCACGTATCATGTCTGTGACACTATCTCCCCTATTTCACGATAATACGAAAAGAGCTGCTCTTCTTTGAACAGTTTCGGTCATGTGGATCCAACACCGCTTAGCAGTACTCCAGAATAGGGCGGACAAGGGTGGAGAAAGCAGTCTCTTTAGTAGACCTGTTGCACCTTCTAAGTGTTCTGCCAATGAATCGCAGTCTTTGGTTTGCTCTACCCACAACATTATATCTGTGATCGTTCCCAATTTTGGCTATTTGTAATTGTAATCCCTAAGTATTTAGTTGAATTTACAGCCTTCAGATTTGTGTGAGTTATCGCGTAATCGAAACTTAGCGGATTTCTTTTTGTACTCATGTGAATAACGTCACACTTTTCTTTATTCAGGGCCAATTGCCACTTTTCGCACCATACAGATTTCTAAATTTTGCAATTCGTTTTGGTCTTCTGATGACTTAACAAGATGGTAAATGACAGCATCATCTGCAAACAATCTAAGACGGCTACTCAGATTGTCTCCTATGTCGTTAGTATAGACGGCCTATAACACTTCCTTGGGGAACGCCGCATATTGCTTCTGTTTTACCCGATGACTTTCCGTCTAATACTACGAACTGTGACCTTTCTGACAGGAAATCACGACTCCAACCGCAAAACTGAGGCGATATTCCGTAGGCACGCAGTTTGGTTAGAAAACACTTGTGAGGAACGGTGTCGAAAGCCTTCTGGAAATCTAAAAATATGGAATCAATTTGACGTCCCCTGTCGATAGCACTCATTACTTCATGAGTATAAAGAGCTAGTTGTGTTTCACAAGAACGATATTTTCTGAATTCATGCTGACTATGTGTCAATAAATCGTTTTCTTCGAGGTACTTCATAATGTTCGAACACAGTATATGTTCCAAAACCCTACTGCAAATCGACGTTAGTGATATGGGCCTGTAATTCAGCGGATTATTCCTACTTCCCTTTTTGGATATTGGTGTGACTTGAGTAATTTTCCAGTCTTTAGGTATGGAACTTTCTGTGAGCGAACGGTTGTTTATATGGAGCTATTGTATCAGCATACTCTGAAAGAAACCTGACTGGTATACAATCTGGACTGGAGGCCTTGCCTTTATTAAGTGATTTAAGCTGCTTTGCTACACCGACGATATCTATTTCTATGTTTCTCATCTTGACAGTTGTTCTTGATTGGAAATCAGGAATATTTACTTCATCTTCTTTCGTGAAGGGGTTTCGGAAAACCGCGTTTAATAACTCTGTTTTAGTGGCACTGTCATCAGTGTTTCACCGTTGTTATCGCGCAGTGAAGGTATTGATTGTGTCTTGCCACCGGTGTGCTTTATGTATGACCAGAACTGTTTGGGTTTTCTGCCATATTCCGAGACAGAGTTTCGTTATGGAAATTTTTAAATCATCTCGCACTGAAGTACGCACTTTTTTTCGAACGTCTGCTAAACTTTGCCAGTTTTCGGGATTTTGCGTTCTTTTAAATTTTGCATGCTTTTTTCGTTGCTTCTGCAACAACGATCTGACCCGTTTTGTGTACCATGAGGGATCAGTACCACCACTTATTAATTTATGTGGAATGTATGTCTCATTTGCTGTTGATACTATCTCTTTGAAATCATTCCACATCTTTTCTACGCTTACATGATCAGATCGGAAGGAGTGAAGACTGTCTCTTAAAAAGGCGTAAAGAGCATTTTTATCGGCTTTTTTAAATAGATATACTTTGCGTTTCTTTTTGATGGTTGTAGGTGTTCGGTATTGAGCCTAGCAACAACTGCCTTGTGGTCGCTAATCCCTGTATTTGTCACGATACTCCCAATTTGTTCAGGATTATTTGTTGCCAAGAGGTCAAGCATGGTTACCCAACCACTTATACTTCTCGTGGGCTCATGAACTAATTTTTCACGATAATTTTCTGAGAAAACATTCAGTACAATTTCGGATAACATTTTATGCCTGCCGCCGGCTTAAAACGTGTAATTTTTCCAGCATATCGAGGGTAGATTGAAGTCACCACCAACTATAATAGTATCAGTGGGGTACCTATTTGAAATGAGACTCAGTTTTCTTTGAACTGTTCAGCTGCTATTTCTTCTGAGTCACGGGATCGGTAAAACGATCCAATTAACAGTTACGTCCCATTGTCAAGTATAGACCTACCCTCTACCCATACTATTTCGCAGGAACTATCTACTTCAATTTCACTACAAGGTGAACTACTTCTGACAGCAATAAATACTCCCCCACCAACTGTATTTAATCTATCCTTTTGAACACTGGCCGGCCGGGGTGGCCATCGGTTCTAGGCACTACAGTCTGCAGCCGCGCGACCACTACGGTCGCAGGTTCGAATCCTGCCTCGGGCATGGATGTGTGTGATGTCCTTAGGTTAGTTGGGTTTAAGTAGTTCTAAGTTCTAGGGAACTGATGACCTCAGAAGTTAAGTCCCATAGTGCTCAGAGCCATTTTTTTTTTAATACTGTTAGATCGCTGGAAAAAATTTCGGCTGAATTTATTTCCGGCTTAAGCCAGCTTTCTGTACGTATAACGATTTGAGTTTCAGTGCTTTCTATTAGAGCTTTGAACTCTGGTTCTTTCCCAACACAGCTACGACAATTTACAAAAAGCTACGACAATTTACAACTAAAATACCGATCGTTTCTACAACTACCTTACTGTGTTTTATCTGCCCCTTTTAGACGGACGCCCTTTCTGTGGTTTCCTGAGACCCTCTAACATAAAAAACCGCCCAGTCCCTTCCACACAACCCCGCTACCCGTGTATCCGCTTCCTGTGTGTAGTGGACTCCTGACCTATTAAGTGGAACCCGGAAAACCATCACCCGATTGCGCAAGTCAAGGAATTGTTGGAATTGAAAGTGTAAAATTCGTCGAGGGCAAGATTTTGTAAAGGTATTTGGATGAACTTTGGTCTGCAAATGTGCCAAAGGGAATAAGTAAAAGATTTCCGAACCCTTCATTTTGATTTATAAGACAAGGATAACCTTTTTCAATTTTTCATTATTTTTTATTTTACATATTTCTAAACTGATCCTGGGACGGAGTTGAATTAATCGCCACTTTAACTTCAAGAATGCAATAGATAGAACTAGGTAAGCCATACCGCTTTCAAACTATATGAGTCATTCTCTTCAGTTTTGGTGATACAACTTGCAAAAACGTGTTGGTTTTGGAAACAGAAATTCCACAGCTAAACTTTGTTAAGTTTTATTTTATTAACTTATATTTGAGTCTAGCTGCGACCATAGGCGACGCGGCTTTCCATCTCGACAACTCGTCTTTGTACAGTATGGACGTGTGACAGGTCGTCGTCGCAGAAAGATAAAATATAAGTAGGTAAAGACAAAGTCTGTGGTAAAAGCCCGTAACAAGGTATTAGATTGGCCTGACCATAGGTTGAGTACCGCCTTTCGCCACCGTGGCACTAGGAAGGCGTGGGGAGCGGGAGGGAGGGGAGGGAGGGGCTCATCACCGCAGCCGCCTTTTACCAACGAGAAAGGTGCCTGGAACTCATTTGACAGCAGGTTGATGTGATCTGGGGTCATCCTGGAGGGACTGGGACTAGAAAAAGGAAAAATCCCGCCCCTGTACTGGACTGAACTGGAGACCTCGAGGATTGGTTGTCTATTGCTCTACCCACTGGACAACCACGGGTATGCAATATAAACAAACAAAATGGATACAGGGAAGTTTAGCTGTGGAAATTGCATTTCCAGACCACATACTTTATAAACTGCCGTCCCGCATATAGAGATCTCTTTCGAAAATAATGGCGACGCCCTTGGAAACATGTTTTATCACGCATGCCGTTGTAGGAGGTAGTGCTGTGCGGAAAACTTGTAAGAATCATGTTTGCCACCAACATGCATGGACGATACGACGATTTTTTCAGTTATGTGCATTTTATCATTTGTGTTCATTTTATCAGCTGGGTGCATTTTATCAACTGGATTTTTATCAAGACGTGTAGTGCCTTTTATGCTTTGACTTCATGTAATGCAACATGGCAGTCTGCAACAAGTTCCACAAAATCAGATGATAGCAGCATAAGACTGTTGAAACCGCTCGTCTTCGCACAATAACAGTGGTTGCACTGAGATCGTGGCGTAGGAAATGCGTTCATTTTCAACCATACCGATCGCCCCACAACACAGCCTGTGTACCTTATGAGGTAAGAATAGTCTAGTTGCAATACCTGCGTGTTCAATGGCCAGTTTGCACACCATGTACGGATACGGTACGCAGAAACGAGTTTCAGTCTCCCGTGTCTCGGCCGTTCATCACATACTTGGGGATTTAAAAAAAATGTATATACAAGTACGTTCCGAAGGCCGCTGAGGGGCTGCCCCAGGCGTGTCGCCGCCCCCGGCCATAATGGAAACCCGACACACTAGCGGCCCTACACAAAAGAGCAGCGCAGCCCGGCCGTGCTGGCTCTTCTTTAGCGCTCGTCGGCGGAGCGGGAGGGACGCGCCCGCGTGTGAACCCCGCATTGTACGGCGCCGTGTAAACTGTACAAATTGTCGCACGCGGGCGGCCGGCCAGCCTGCCCCACAGACTCGAATGAGGTCTGCTGACAGCAGCGGTGGCAGCGGCGGTAGCGGGTAACACGAGATGCTGCTGCCGCTGCCGCTGCTCCCACAAGAATCGCGTCTTCTTCCCGCGGGGTGAGCTGTGCAGTGCTGCGTCGTGCTGACGTTTCTGGAACCGCAGCGAGCGGCAGGTACCTGCGGTCGCGTGCTCGTCTGCTCGCAAGACTGCGCAGCCACGCTCCGCATCCACCGATAACACGGCCTATTTGAGGCACAACCCCAACAGTCTAAGGCTTGCCGTTTTCTGCTTCTCGTCCCTCCGCTGGTTGACAAGCGAAGGCGGTGGGAATGCTCATCCACGTCGTGAACTGTTTACCACAGGTGTATGTCCCTGCAGGTCGAGCAAGCTGAGTGTGCGACAAGACGCATATTAAAATTTCTCTGATCAGTTAGAACTGCAAGTACGTAACAAGAAAAAGCTTGGTTCAACACTAGATGTGACAGAGAGTTCTAGGGAAGACTAGGTAAGCTGTTGACAGGCGAAGCATACTGTTCGCAGTCTAATGAAAAGGCTGTCTTCAAGTGCCTTCATTGTTGTTACTGTTTTTATCATAGTCATCGGTCCAATGCCAGATTTGATCAAGATCTGGTCGTTGTTGTATCTTGAGCAAGCCTTTCACATCTGCACAACTACTGCATCTTACATGCATCGAAACCGACGTACGAGGGGCGTTTGAAAAGTCTGCGAAAATAAAACTACTTACGTGTTTGGGGTAGACCTTTTTTTATTTTTCGACATAGTCTCCTTTTAGACTTATACACTTCGTCCAACGCTGTTCTAATTTGTTGACCCTTTCCGAATAATAGGAATTGTCCAGGTCTGCAAAATAGCTATTAATTTCTGCAATCACCTTATCGTTTGAATAAAATCTTTGTCCCGCAGGCCCTTTCTTCAAATTGGGGAACAAATAGTAGTCCGAGGGAGCCAAGTCTGGAGAATAGGGGGGATGTGAAACGAGTTGGAATCCTATTTCCATTAATTTGGCGACCACAACTGCTGAGGTGTGTGCTGGTGCATTGTTGTGATGGTAAAGGACATTTTTGCGGTCCAATCGCCGGCGTTTTCCTTGCAGCTCGGTTTTCAAACAGTCCAATAACGACGAATAATATGCACCTGTAATAGTTTTACCCTTTTCCAGATAGTCGATGAGGATTATTCCTTGAGAATCCCGAAAAACAGTCGCCATAATCTTTCCGGCCGAAGGAATGGTCTTCGCCTTTTTTGTTGCAGATTCTCCCTTGGTAACCCACTGTTTAGATTTTTGTTTACTCTCAGGAGTACAGTAATGTATCCATGTTTCATCCACAGTGACGAAACGACGCTTGAAGTCTTGCGGATTCTTCCTGAACAGCTGCAAACCATGCTTGCAACACTTCACACGATTCCGTTTTTGGTCAGGCTAGAGCAATCGCAGAACTCACCTTGCGTATAGCTTACTCATATCCCAATTTTTATGCAAAATATTATGTACCCGTTCATTCGAGATGCCCACAGCACTAGCAATCTCACGCACCTTAACTCTTCTGTCATCCATCACCATATCAATGATTTCTGGAGTCGTAACCTCCACAGGGCGCCCAGAGCGTTCAGCATCACTTGTGCCCATATGGCCACTCCAAAAATTTTGAAACCACTTATAAACTGTTCTGATCGAAGGTGCAGAGTCACCGTCATGTTTCTCAAGCTTCTTTTTAGTCTCCTGAGATATTTTGCCTTTCATAAAGTAATGTTTAATCACCACACGAAATTCTTTTTCGTTCTTTTTTTGACAATCACTCGACTTCCTTGATTAACACGAATGTCAAACACAAAGAAATAGACCAATATGGCTGAAACTTGGTGTGCTTTCTTTCCAAAGATGCTACTAACTAAAAATGAATTCGATACGCGCCGATGGTGCCATCTCTCGGACTTTGCACGGACTTTTCAAACGCTCCTCGTATTGTAACGAGGCGTTGGTCTCCCTCAAGAATTTTTACTTTATATACTTTCTTGCTTCATCAAATAAAATACATCTGAATCTCTCATCAACCTATCACTTCTTTTGGCCAAGATGTATCAGGGGCAATCAAAAAGTTTCCGCTCGAAGGCCGTACAGTCCAGAATCGGTATGCCAATCAGGCAAAATGGCCGTGAGCACTGAGGCAATCATCCCACCGATGCACCAAGTTCAAGACACCTGTTTGATAAAATACCGTGTCCTGTTGTATGAAGAAATTCGTAACTGCCTGCTGCACATACCCGACAGGAGTCGGCGACCCTTCAAGGCCTTTTTTACGGGGCCGAAGACGTAATAATTGCATGGGGAGAGATCAGGACTATAGGGCGCTTACTTGAAAGTCTCGCACTTCAGATGGCGTAACGTCTGCGGTACGGCATTTGCGATATGTTGACCTGCAGTGTCATGAAGCAGCAGTATCACTTGCCGCATCATTCCACAACGGTTGTTTTCGACAGGCGTGCTGTCCCTTAACATTCTTCTTTCTCCCATGGATGTCTACTGGTGTTCGTCCTTCGACAGCCAAGAAAAGAATAACAGCTCTTGGGTCTTGTTTTAACGTCGCCATAGTTTCCGTTTCCACATTTGCACCACGCATGTCGGAAAGACACGAATACCACACTAATATCAGTGTTTATACACCCGCGTTCTAGTCGCGCCACGTAGCACACAACGCAAACTTTTTGATCGCCCCTTATGCCGTAAATCTCTCTACTCCTCAATTGTATTCAGTATTATCTTCAATATTCGCATCCATTCTTTCTCAATTGGTACTTCAGTGACGTTTATCACATAGAGAACCATTTCTGGACTGAAAGTTTATTTCGTTTATAATCAAACAAATTTCACCTATTCGTCTCTAGCATCATCGGTGATTACTAAAATGAGACCGGCCAGCACACGTGGCGACAGGACGGAAATTCGGTGTAACCACAAACAGTGCCAAATCAGAGAAACACGCCGATCCCCTAAAGACACGGGATTAAAACCAGGAAAAAAAGAAAAAGATTAGTCCACAAAATAAATGATAACTGTTTAACTACACATATTTTGATATGAGAAACGTAGTATTCGCTGCCGATTATAGGGCTTTTCAAATGGTTCAAATGGCTCTGAGCACTATGAGACTTAACATCTGGGGTCATCAGTCCCCTAGAACTTAGAACTACTTAAGCCTAACTAACCTAAGGACATCACACACATCCATGCCCGAGGCAGGATACGAACTTGCGGCGCCAAGGACCGCTCGGCCACACCGGCCCTCGATCTAACCATTCAACTTGTTGCATGGCGCTTCAGAAGCTAATGTTCTCTTCTTTTCTGAATTCTTCACCCTCCATGTTTCACTCCTACGCAGGGCTACACCCATGCAAACAGTAAGTTTCAAAAAGGAATTCCTACGACTTAAATTTATAAATTGACGTCCTCATATTTCCCTTCGTCAGAAAATCTTTTCTTACGATTGCCAGTCTATATTGTATATCCTATTCACTTCTCGCGATATCAGTTATTTTTCTGCCCAAATAGCAAAGCTTATCTACTACTTTTATTGTCTCAGTCCCTAACATCATTCCCTCAGCATCGCCTGACTCAGATTATACTCCATTACCTTTCTTTTTACTTAATCGCATCTTTCCAGTACACTATTCATTCGTTGCAACTGCTCTCCCTAGTCCTTTGCTGTTTCTGACAGAATTACAGTGTCATCGTAAAATATCGTAAAACTTGGAATATTTTTCTTCTCCTTGAACTTTACGTTGAGCAATCAGTAGACGAAATTGAACAGTTTTTGCAATTGCAGACTGAATAACATAGCGGTAGGCGACAAAGCTGTGTCACCCCCTTCTCAACGATTGGGTCCCATTCATCTCATTTAACTCTTGTAACTGCAGAATGCATTCTGTGCTAGCTGTAGAGTACCATTAGCTTCCTGTATTTTACGGTAATATCTTCGTAAATTTCGACTGGTTTCAAAATGGGCTACTGTGAGCACACGATTGCAAGGGAATACCATTTGTAAGACGAGACGCCAGTACCTGGATAATGAGAGATGTTCGATTCTACTATATTGTTCAACATGAGAAAAGCTAATTCCCTTTAACAAACTAGTTACAGAAGACATGAAGAGTGCGATATTAAGTGTAAGAGAAAATTATATGAATGATGATTTAGTCCAAAATCTTAAACATGGCTGAAAACAGCAACTGTATAAATCTCAAGAGGTTGAAAAATCAGCCAATCAGTTGCAAAACAAATGTTTATTAGCCCTTGACCTAGGTTTTGATGTTTCTAAAAATATCTGCTTCAGAAGGAGTGGCCTTATTACATCACATGACGGTACATTAGAACACAGTTCTCTTAGCCATGCTGAACTTTGATGCCACTGTTGTTATTTCATGCGACGTAATTGAGTTACATCCAAATTGCACATTAACCAGTTTTATTCATATATCCATTCCAGCATATCTTAAAAACGTTTGATAGCTACGCCGTTCATCTAATCTAATCTAATGTACCTCATGAGACGCAATAAGGCCACTCCTTCTGAATAAGATATTTTTAGTAATATCGAAATCTAGGTCAAGGGCTAATAAACCTTTGTTTTGCAACTGGTTGACTAATTTTTCAATATCTTCTTGTGATGCAGTTCCTCATAAATTAAACAGTTTATGGTTATATGTATTTCTGTCAATAAATTACTTCCTAGCTGTGCGTCACTGGTTGAAATTGATTGCCTCACCGCCATTCGAACTGAGATCGGTACGTGTAATGGAAACTGCGCTAACGGGTACGCCAACTTTCTCTCTAACTAACGCGAAAAAAAATACAGTGAAATATGGTGTTAGTTATATTTCAACCGACCCCTGTCGTCATAAGTTTGCTATTCAACCTGCCGACATGCTACTGAGCCCCCTTTTTTATTTTATTTATTTATTTATTTTGTACCTCCATGGTCCCCTTCTAGCCACTTTGTTGTCATCAACTTTGCCTCACGGGCCAATGGAAAGCTGCAACCTGTCACGGGCTCCTTCCTGTGCTTTCCAAACTTTGCAAAGACTCTGCCACGGCGCCGTGGGTCCAGTAACTCCGAGAGGAAAGATGTGTTTAACAGCGAATTCTCGGCCACATGCGCACTGCTCGAGAAAGCTAGCGATCCGGGTCTGAGTCCCGGGCTGCGCCAGTTTTTTTTGCGTCACATGCGATGAACGCAGTTTGTACTTTGCGTACAGTATGAGAATCCAATCTCAAATCATTTCTCCATGGTCTCCAGTATTTAGAAAACATGTTTGTGCCTCATGTGTTAATATTCATTCTGTGCGATGCAGGCTAATACCAACTATGTGTGATATGTCGTAGTTACATTTTCGCTTTCCATTTAAGGTAACACCCAAAATATTCCCCCTCCCTGTCCGTTTATCTGTCTTCCTCTCTCTCTCTCTCTCCCTCTCTCTCCCTTTCCGAAGGAAAATACGATACGATGTCTCTGACAAGAAAACAGTTCTCTTAGCCCAGCTGGTTTGATGCCACTGTTGTTACATCACGCGATATAATTGAATTAGACCCGATTTGTACATTAATCAGTTTTATTCACATATTCATTCCACTATATTTTAAAAACATTTGATAGCTACGCCGCTGTTCATCATAATATTTTATACGGGTTTCATGTCACAGATATTATTTGTGTAGTATAATAAGCTTCATACTTTATTTCATAGTTTCATCCATTTTAGCGAAGTTCCAACCTCTCTCAGCCGTTTTATTCACCGTGTCATGAGGAAGCTTCAGTCTTTAACCGTTCAACGCAAAACGTCGTCTAATTTACGAGAGTAAGTTATTCTCATAATGAAGCATCTGCCACTTCTGATTTAAGGATACTATTTCGACAGCGAAACAAGACTCCGCCTACCTTGCGATCCGGTGTTCAGACAAACGCGTGACGACCGATCAATCTAATCAGTGCTTCAATCCAGGACATGTCACATCTCTCTAATTCGTTGTTTTTAATTATAAAATCCTGTCGAATGATCTTTCGGTACTCTACTGCTCTTATTAATATCTTTCAGGCCTCGCAAGGGAAACTCCACTTCACACACACATCAGATTTAGTCGTAAAATCGTCCAGTGGACAGCCAGTCATAAAATGAACACAGATCAAGCATGCAAACAGGAGTAAGGTGTACTGAGCTGTGAAAAAAGAAGCGAAATGGAAACAGTGAACGGTCTAAGCTAAGATACGCAACATCAAGCGAACTGTAAGACCCACGGTTTCGTGGTTGTGTGGGCACGGTGATGGATTTCAAAGTAGGGAATCCGTGTTCAAGTCTCCCTCGGGCCCCCTTCATTTTTTCAGAGAATTATGAACTTTCCATCCGGTCTTTGACGTGTCTGTTGTTCTGTAGTTTTGGCAATTGTCATACTATACTTCGGTAATAGAATGTGAGTCATATGGTAAGAGTATATTACCTTTGCAAGTAAATGTAATGAATAGTGAAAGCAGGCATGATGGCGCATAGACCTCTCACAGAAATGAAAACAACATATAAACGGGTGTGAATTATGTTACAACAATGGAATTCAAGAGTAAAAGCTTCGAAAAAGGAACGCAAGAGTCATAACATGTAGTATTTGTGTAGCATAGATAGATGATACGTACGATTGGAGGTACGTTCCTTACAACTCACTATTGCAAACGGCCGTTACACCACGACACAGACACAAATTTCAGTGCGGCGAACAAGACACGTCAGACACAATTCTGTGGGAAAAAATGGGGCACGAGGGAGATTTGAACACGGATTTTTCTTTTCGCAGTCTAACACCGTGACCAGATAAACACGACACGGGTGCTAATCGAAATCGTTAGGTGTTGCACAGCTTGAGCGTGAACCGCTCACTGTTTCCATTTTGCTTCTTCCTCACAGTTCAGTACACCTTCTTCCTGATTTCATGCTTGACCTGTGTTCAGTTTTTTGGGGCTGTCCTGTGAGCTCTCTTACCACTAGATCTGAGCGGAGTGCGATGGGGAGTTTCCGTTGTCAGTAGTCACAATTTCGCGCTGCTCCTTTAGTACTCAACAATAGCTCGCATAACGTAGCGCAGCGAGAGAATGCCGTGACACTCCGATCGGAGGGACTGACTGCAGGTGTCAACGATATTCGAGAACAGGTGAGCAGAGTTGGCTTCTTCGCAAGAGAGTTCATTTGAGCTGACGTTACCATTTCTCTCGTTCCGTGAGCCGACTGTTTATTTACATCTGTTTCACCGTATTTCCCAGTGTTCGTCAGAGTCGTACAGGAAGGGCGATGTAAGAAATCCTACTTATGGCGCGTAAATAATCACAGTGTCGAATATCACAATGGTTGTACTCTAAATGACAAGGCAAAATGAGTGCCGAGGAGATACTCTAGACTAAGCATTTCCGTTTCGCAGGCAACGCTCGACCTCGGCTATTCGCGCTGTCATACCAGTTCACTCCTGCTATTGTAAGATTAAAAAAGAAGCTCTCACACACGCACAGAAATTATGTGATACTATAAAATGCTGGGTAATGAATAAAGATGAGGTGCTGAGTGGCAGGTTGTCGTATAAACAAGAACTCAAATACAGAAGCTGAGCTTACGAACTTCTTCAGAGCACGCATGGTTAACGATGTTTTGAGACTGCCTCCCGAACGGGCCACGTGTGCTAAAGCCAGTCGCAATGTTCGTTGTCGTTGCTTGCGGATGAGAGATACTTTCGGACTGCGAACTGCTCCTCTTACATGTCCCAGAGATCGATCGTGGTTTATTCTCTAACAAAAGTTGAGAGAGACACTCCTCCTCTTTTATTTCCTCAAGATAATTGAAGTAAGAGATCATATGGAGCAGAAGTTACACATCTCTAATATTGCACGCGTAAGTCAAGATTTATGGGCACATCAGTTTTGTCTTCCGTTTTCACTTAGAAATAACCGACTACAAAAAATTACGCATGTATTAATTCATTTCAATCTCTTTCATCTAAGGAACAAAAATTTAAGATAGCATTACGCATTTGTCGAGCAACGAATAAAATGAGCGCGATGTCGACGATTACCTTTGAGCTTTGGCAGCATCTTTTACCCCACACTCGTTAGTTCATTACAAGAGCTATTGCAATGAAAAATGAAAAGAGAAATAAAAAATGAAGTTTGGCAGAAAAAATACATACTGCTTACTTCTGACACTGACTGTTTATGCACGATATCAGCGGTGCATTTATACTGTTCGACATTGTGATGATATTTAAACAATTACTACTGGCGACATTACACTCTGGCCCGCTGTCGGTAACGTTCATGTTGTTGTTGTTGTGGTCTTCAGTCCTGAGACTGGTTTGATGCAGCTCTCCATGCTACTCTATCCTGTGCAAGCTTCTTCATCTCCCAGTACCTACTGCAACCTACATCCTTCTGAATCTGCTTAGTGTATTCATCTCTTGGTCTCCCTCTACGATTTTTACCCTCCACGCTGCCCTCCAATGCTAAATTTGTGATCCCTTGATGCCTCAAAACATGTCCTACCAACCGATCCCTTCTTCTAGTCAAGTTGTGCCACAAACTTCTCTTCCCCCAATCCTATTCAATACCTCCTCATTAGTTACGTGATCTACCCACCTTATCTTCAGCATTCTTCTGTAGCACCACATTTCGAAAGCTTCTATTCTCTTCTTGTCCAAACTATTTATCGTCCATGTTTCACTTCCATACATGGCTACACTCCATACAAATACTTTCAGAAACGACTTCCTGATACTTAAATCTATACTTGACGCTAACAAATTTCTCTTCTTCAGAAACGATTTCCTTGCCATTGCCAGTCTACATTTGATATCCTCTATACTTCGACCATCATCAGTTATTTTACTCCCTAAATAGCAAAACTCCTTTACTACTTTAAGTGTCTCATTTCCTAATCTAATCCCCTCAGCATCACCCGATTTAATTTGACTACATTCCATTATCCTCGTTTTGCTTTTGTTGATGATCATCTTATATCCTCCTTTCAAGACACTGTCCATTCCATTCAACTGCTCTTCCAAGTCCTTTGCTGTCTCTGACAGAATTACAATGTCATCGGCGAACCTCAAAGTTTTTACTTCTTCTCCATGAATTTTAATACCTACTCCGAATTTTTCTTTTGTTTCCTTTACTGCTTGCTCAATATACAGATTGAATAACATCGGGGAGAGGCTACAACCCTGTCTCACTCCTTTCCCAACCACTGCTTCCCTTTCATGCCCCTCGACTCTTATAACTGCCATCTGGTTTCTGTACAAATTGTAAATAGCCTTTCGCTCCCTGTATTTTACCCCTGCCACCTTCAGAATTTGAAAGAGAGTATTCCAGTTAACGTTGTCAAAAGCTTTCTCTAAGTCTACAAATGCTAGAAACGTAGGTTTGCCTTTTCTTAATCTTTCTTCTAACATAAGTCGTAAGGTTAGTATTGCCTCACGTGTTCCAACATTTCTACGGAATCCAAACTGATGTTCCCCGAGGTCCGCTTCTACCAATTTTTCCATTCGTCTGTAAAGAATTCGCGTTAGTATTTTGCAGCTGTGACTTATTAAACTGATAGTTCGGTAATTTTCACATCTGTCAACACCTGCTTTCTTTGGTATTGGAATTATTATATTCTTCTTGAAGTCTGTGGGTATTTCGCCTGTCTCATACATCTTGCTGACCAGATGGTAGAGTTTTGTCATGACTGGCTCTCCCAAGGCCATCAGTAGTTCTAATGGAATGTTGTCTACTCCCGGTGCCTTGTTTCGACTCAGGTCCTTCAGTGCTCTGTCAAACTCTTCACGCAGCATCTTATCTCCCATTTCATCTTCATCTACATTCTCTTCCATTTCCATAATATTGTCCTCAAGTACATCGCCCTTGTATAAACCCTCTATATACTCCTTCCACCTTTCTGCCTTCCCTTCTTTGCTTAAAACTGGGTTGCCATCTGAGCTCTTGATATTCATACAAGTGGTTCTCTTCTCTCCAAAGGTCTCTTTAATTTTCCTGTAGGCAGTATCTATCTTACCCCTAGTGAGACAAGCCTCTACATCCTTACATTTGTCCTCTAGCCATCCCTGCTTAGCCATTTTGCACTTCCTGTCGATCTCATTTTTGAGACGTTTGTATTCCTTTTTGCCTGCTTCATTTACTGCATTTTTATATTTTCTCCTTTCATCAATTAAATTCAATATTTCTTCTGTTACCCAAGGACTTCTATTAGCCCTCGTCTTTTTACCTACTTTATCCTCTGCTGCCTTCACTACTTCATCCCTCAGAGCTACCCATTCTTCTTCTACTGTATTTCTTTCCCCCATTCCTGTCAATTGTTCCCTTATGCTCTCCCTGAAACTCTCTACAACCTCTGGTTCTTTCAGTTTATCCAGGTCCCATCTCCTTAAATTCCCACCTTTTTGCAGTTTCTTAAGTTTCAATCTGCAGTTCATAACCAATAGATTGTGGTCAGAATCCACATCTGCCCCTGGAAATGTCTTACAATTTAAAACCTGGTTCCTAAATCTCTGTCTTACCATTATATAATCTATCTGATACCTTTTAGTATCTCCAGGATTCTTCCAGGTATACAACCTTCTTTTATGATTCTTGAACCAAGTGTTAGCTATGATTAAGTTATGCTCTGTGCAAAATTCTACAAGGCGGCTTCCTCTTTCACTTTTTCCCCCAATCCATATTCACCTACTATGTTTCCTTCTCTCCCTTTTCCTACTGACGAATTCCAGTGACCCATGAGAATTAAATTTTCATCTCCCTTCACAACCTGAATAATTTCTTTTATCTCGTCATACATTTCATCAATTTCTTCATCATCTGCAGAGCTAGTTGGCATATAAACTTGTACTAGTGTAGTAGGCATGGGCTTTGTGTCTATCTTGACCACAATAATGCGTTCACTATGCTGTTTGTAGTAGCTAACCCGCACTCCTATTTTTTTATTCATTATTAAACCTACTCCTGCATTACCCCTATTTGATTTTGTATTTATAACCCTGTAATCACCTGACCAAAAGTCTTGTTCCTCCTGCCACCGAACTTCACTAATTCCCACTATATCTAACTTTAACCTATCCATTTCCCTTTTTAAATTTTCTAACCTTCATGCCCGATTAAGGGATCTGACATTCCACGCTCCGATCCGTAGAATGCCAGTTTTCTTTCTCCTGATAACGACGTCCTCTTGAGTAGTTCCCGCCCGGAGATCCGAATGGGGGACTATTTTACCTCCGGAATATTTTACCCAAGAGGACGCCATCATCATTTAATCATACAGTAAAGCTGCATGTTCATAATGGTTGAAAAGGCTCTGAGCACTATGGGACTTAACATCTGAGGTCATCAGTCCCCTAGACTTAGAACTGCTTAAACCTAACTAACCGAAGGACATCACACACATCCATGCCCGAGGCAGGATTCGAACCTGCGACCGTAGCGGTTGCTTGGTTTCAGACTGAAGCGCCTAGAACCGCTCGGCCACACCCGCTGGCGCCGAAAAAGGTATTCGAAGCTACATGGACAAGTCACGGGACAGGTACGAGGCAGAAAACCACCAGAAGCATTTGACCAACTGACATCACCCTTGCGGAGTCATATGGGGGGTTATAGACGAGCTACTGTTCCTCAAACAGCCGCCGATTTCCGTATGGGTCGTCGGGTATTATATTCCTAGCAGCTGGTGTGTCGCGAATAAACGCCAGGTGTATCGCGAGATTTTTAATGTCTTCTAATCTGCAGATAAAATATCCAGAACATAAAAAAATTATCGGCAAATCGTTTTTTAGAGTTTGCAAGAAGTCGCCCGTCATACGTAACTGTACGTATTTAAATGTGTATCGTGTTATAATAATCATATTATTTCATGCACTCCACTTTAAAACGAACGATCCCTAATTCCATGAATAATCGTCACCTCAAAAGCCTCAATTTTTGCTGCGGGCGGCGTTCTTCGATCTTCTGTTTGCGCCGCCGCCGTTTCCTTTCACTCTTTGTCGGTATTGTAGCCCGCATCAGTAACAAACGTCGGTGGATTCTAAAAGTGGAATTCTTGAGATTTGTCTCTGATAGTTGTCCAATAATAAGAAATATGAAATCTATGTACTTTATGTGTTCGCTGTTTTTCTAAAGTTCCTGCCCAAGAGTAATAAGTTTCATTTATTGCATGTCTTATGTTTATGTAGATACATTCCTATCAAAGTCTTACGTAATAAGTTCGTGAAATTTGTATCTCACTGTCGTTCTATATCAAAAACATGTGCTGTATGTACTGAGCGTCTTTGATTTTTTGGGGTCTAGCGAAAAAAATAACATGTAGGGGTGTCGTGAAACTTTGAAACGTACTTTGGTGTGCCCGTAAAGAAAAGAGAATGAGGAACGCTGCTCTCTGGAAAATAAATTTCATTTTTGTGTACTCACTCGTATATTACGTTACTTTCATTTTCTAAAAAATAATTACTATAAACGAGATTGCAAATCTTTCATATGTGTTAATTCTGGAAACATATTAGAATTTTTTATTAGGTGCTGGTTGCACAACATGTCTCCTAAATTCGTTCTCTTCAGTGTAACTGTATCTAGACGTTATTACAATCTATCACACCAAATACGAATCCCACTATTCAGACCCATGTTCGTATCGAAGGCCGTGTCACCTTGACAACAGATTTTAGAAATCAATCAAATGTTGAAATACTCTTGTCTAAAACCGTAACAGTAATTTTCTCCAGCTCTCTGAACAGCACACGACATGGTCTTGCTGCAGCCTCTGAAACGGGCAAAACTAGTGTGTTCCTGTTGCCAGAGATGATTGTAGAAGTTTAACGCTGTCGCAATATATCCTGTGCCATTAATATTAACATATATTTTCTTAACGATAATGTTTAATTTATGTATGTGTTTTGTGTTGTACTTAAGTAACAGAAAAGGGAACTGCAGTCAATTCAGACGCGAGAGAGACCCAGCATGGAGAAAAATCCGTGGCTAGCTGTTACCGACGAAAGCCAAGAAGCTGTCCACAAGGTAGAGCTGCGACAGCGGCCCGCAAAAGCCACAACTGTTGTTACCAAAGGGCTAAACACGGTCACATTTTTGGTTGTTTCATGAGGACGATTTTTTTAGACTCTCTGTGGAATGTAGAAGAGGTAATAGATGTGAATTAATGATACAGGGCGGGAACGAGTTGTAATTTTGAAAATGGGTCAGATATAAAGGAAGTTTCTGACACCTAAACGCTGAGTCAGTAATTTCAGATTTAGATAATCAAACAGTACCTGCGATAAAATTAGTTTTGCCGGGAACATAGTCCCGATCGGTGAACATTCGAATTTTTATTCTGAAAGGGAAAAGTAACAGCTCGAATCAAATGGTTAATTGGATGACGAAAGTCTTCCCATAGAATTTTTTTTAAGTTGAGCCTCTATGGACTCCGTGATAATAACCAGTTTCATTTTAGTGTCTAGATCTTGTTCTTGTTCCAGCTTTGACTTCCTGCCAGTATCTTCTAGCCCACCAAGAAGTGCCTGTTTATACTCTTCGGACAAAGGTCCTCTCCGTCTTTTGGACGTTGCTGCCATTTTAAAATCTTGGTAGTTGCTCACAAATTTTCTAAATTTCTTCCTGCCAGGAATTTCTCACTCTGAGATACAAATCTGTTTAATATCTTTTACATATGCTTCGAACAATCTCGCTTTGTTTTCTTAGATTGGATGAAACTCCATATTCTTTTTGTTAGTCGGTCACCGTCCATCCTTATGAGATGACCGTAAAATAACAATCGTCTCTTCTTAATGGATCCTGTGATAGGTTCTGTCTTGCTGTAAAAGTCCTCATTTGCTCTGATTCGCCATTCTCCATCAACCCGTGTATTACCTAGGATTTTCCTTAATGTTGTACGCTCTCGCTTTTCCAGCCGCTCAACTTGACCTTGTCTATCCATATAAGTATATAGTTCTGGCAATACCGGCCATGACCTTCCTCTTCTGTAAGCAGGAGATCCCGGGTTCGAGTCCCGGTTGGAGCACACATTTTCACCTGTCCCTGTTGATATATATCAACGCTCGTCAGCAGCTGAAGGTATTAATATATAATTCTAATTTTGTCTATTCATGGTCACAGTTTCGGACGCATATAAGCCCTGAGGTTTTACAACTGTATTATAATGTTGGAACTTGGGCCCTATACTCATAGACTTTGTGTTGTAGGTGTTCTTTGTCAGTTGGTATGTCTGGTCGAACTTCCTCATCCTGAAATTAATTGCTTCTTCTTCTAATCCATTCTCCTGGATGACTTCACCGAGATACCTGAAATTCTTAACTCGTCCGATTTTTCCCAGATTGGTGATCATCTCATAGAAGTTTATACACTGAAGCGCCAAAGAAAGTGGTATAGCCATGCGTATTGAAATGCAGAGATATGTGAACAGGCAGATTACGGCGCTGCGGTCGGCAACGCGTATATAAGACAACAAGAGTCTGGCGCAGTTGTTAGATCGGTTACCTTTGCTTCAATAGCAGGTTATCAAGAGTTTGAACGTGGTGTTATAGTCAGTGCACGAGCGATGGGGCACAGCATCTTCGAGGTAGCGATGAAGTGGGGATTTTCCCGTACGATCATATCACGAGTGTACCGTGAATATCAGAATCCGGTAAAACATCAAATTTCCGACATCGCTGCGGCCGGAGAAAGATCCTGCAAGAACGGGACCACCGACAAATGAAGAGAATCGTTCAACGTGACAGAAGTGCAACCCTCCCGCAGACTGTTGCAGATTTCAATGCTGCAGACCCATTCGTGTAGCCTTGATGACTGCACGACACAAAACCTTGCGCCTCGCCTAGGCCCGTCAACGCCGGCATTGGACTGGTGATGACTGGAAACATATTGCTTGGTACGACGAGTATCGTTTCAGCTTTTATCGACCGGATGGACGCGTACGGGTATGCTCATGACTCCATGACCCTGCATGTCAGCAGGGGACTGTTCAAGCCGGTGGAGACTCTGTAATGGTGTGGGGCGAGTGCAGGTCGAGTGATATGGACCCCTTATACGCCTAGATACGACTTGACTGGTGACACGTTCGTAAGCATTCTGTCTGATCACTTGCATCCACTCATGTCCGTTGTGCATTTCGACGGACGTGGGAAATTCCAGCAGGACAATGCGACACCCCACACGTCCAGAAATGCTACAGAGTGGCTCCAGGAACACTCTTCTCAGTTCGAATACTTCCGCTGGCCACCAAACTCTCCATACATGAGCATTACTGAGCATGTCCGGAATGCCTTGCAAAAGTGCTGTTCAAAAGAGATCTTCACTCCACGTAGTTTTACGGATTTATGGACAGCCCTGCAGGATTCATGGTGTTAATTCCCTCCAGCACTACTTCAGACATTAGTCGTGTCCATGCCACTTCTGCGTGCTCGCAGGGGCGGTACACGAAATTAGGTAGGTGTGCCAGTTTCCTTCGCTCTTCGGTGTGTGTTGAAGATGTATAATATCTTGAAGAATTAGCGCTTTTAGTCCACTGGTGAAAACAGAAATTGATTTTCCACGATATATGTATTTGAAAGCTAGTGGGAGAAGTTAGTTCGACAGAAGCCGACGTCTGAAAGGGGAGAGAGTTGACAAGATAAATTTCATGGACATGGGCATATGGCGGGATCGATATATGTGTGTGCGCGCGCTCCTGTGTGTGTGTGTATGTGTGTGTGTGTGTGTGTGTGTGTGTGTATTCTGACCGCCTACAATGAGTGGTAGGATCCAATCAAGAAGATAATAAACGTCTACACTGAGTTGTTATGAAACAAAAGGAGTATCTGTACAGTCCTTGGAGTTTTAACAGTTTAAAAGCTGTAAGAAAAGTAATTATTCTGGTAATCTCTGCTATATGTACATGCTGAAAAAAGTAATATTATATACAAAGAAATAAATCATACCATCTGAAAGATATTGGAATAACCTGATTGACGGTATGTGTGAACAGAGGACGTTATATCGCTGACTATTGAACTGTGAACATCTTTAACTTTTTGGTGTAAGTACCAAATGAGCGAACTTGTCAAAATTCTGTCAATTTCTTCAACGTAAACAAACTGAAATAGCAAGAAGCACGCCTAATAGACACCGTTGAAATGTACATCTATAAAAAATTTCGTCACAAAGAATAAAATTGGAGACACTGAAGCTCACAGATAAACTCTCAAGCTCACTGAACACAAGTCACACCAAAATCTATCAACTAAATAAGAGAAGTGTAGACCAGCGAGGCATTAACTCTAATAATGCGCATAGCAAGGGAAAAGTTGTAACTGATCCCTCTAACAGAAGAACTAAGTGCACAGGGATGATTTAGGGACGTTACACATGGCGGATGAGCTCTTCTCGTTCCCATATTACGCAAAATCATAAATAATTGTCTGATTACGAAAATATATTCATTAATTTGAACTACTCAGTCTAGGGAAAAACGACGAAATCCATAAAACATAACCTTTTTGGCTGGTGCAGCTGCCTTCTGGTCAAGACATGGTCGTCATATAACACACTGAAAACTTCAGTTATTTATTTTTGTATATATAACATTGAAATTTAAAAGTAAGTAGAAGGACAGCTTTAGAAAATACAACTGCCAATTTTTCCCCCTCACTTGATGCTCAGTATTTACGTCCAGTACAGGCCTAAATGTTACTTTCCAGTTTTCCTGCAAGCGTTTCATATTTTTTTAAATCTCTCGTGCTGAACATAATGAGGAAAACATGTGTATATTCCTTGCGTTAAAATAAAATGAGAGTTACTACGAACCTGGATGCTAATGTGAATAAATCCTTTGTAACTAGCAGAACACTTCAATGATACAGACTTAAATAACTGATACTCTTGTAAACCGTTTAACATAACTTTTAAAAGGATGTTTACACCCAACGTCCCGTCAATGAACTGGTCATCAAAGACAGAACACAAACTCTGATAGGGCAAGAATGGTGTACAAAGTCGGTTGTGTCCTTTTCAGAGGAACCATCCTCTGACCGACATAGCGGAACGATCAAAAACATAAAATGTGAATTGTTTAATGCTGCCTTGAATCTCCCTCCCCCTGAATGCGGGTGAAGTATCTTAAACACTAACTTCGCGCAGTGGTGGACTCCAGGAACTACCTCTGTTGAAACTTATCCTTGAACTCAGAATATGTTTTTCTTCTCTGTCTACAGAAGGCGCAAATGGTGTTTATTTTGAAAAATGTAAAGAAAATTTATCCATTTTGTAATACATCGCAATTAAAATAGTTCTATCAGTAATGACAAACTGATGTTGACATCAACAACGAAAGTATTTAGTACATTACAAATAAAGCAACTTCTTCTTAAACCTCCGTGACCAACTTGTCGAACGTTCACAGCCAGCGTAATTTAAGCCCGTACTAACGCGAGAGAAAATTAAGTAGTTGTGCAGTTTTCACATACACTGTTTTAAATTTATAATTTTAGAAATTAAATCATCTACTAAAATAGACCAACTCGCAAAGATTTTATATACGTTTCGGCTTAGTTAACTATTTTCGGACAATACACAGATAAGAATCCATTGATATTCACATGCTATAGTTTGTGCAAGTCTTAAAGATGACCACATGAACTCTTTCTTGAAAATTTTCTTAAGATGATTAACCAAATTGAAACCGGCAACATATGTTCAGTTATATCGACTTCCACTGTTTCAATAACAGTTTTTGTTTTATAGCTATAAATAATGATTTTATGGAACCAAAAGCACAGGGGTAACCTAAATGCAAATCCAATTAAGACGCATTAGAAAAAACAATTCTTCCACGTTGACAAATATTTTGCGTTAAAAGGCGATTTATTTAGTATTTTCAAGACAATATATTTTAAGGAGGATGTGCAAATGTCTTCTACGATAAATTCGTTTCTCAGCATGGATCCTCAAGTTGTAAGCATCGACAAAATTAAATTCTATGATGCTTACGGTAATATAAAAGATATTACATTTAGCTTACATTAGAGACGATCGATTTTTGTTGCTGTTTCAACGGAGTTAGAATACTTTAATACCTCTAAGGAATAACAACATTATTAGGCCGAAATATCAAAAGCATCACTTTCAAATCGTTCTTTCGTTTCATTAATCCAAACGTAGTTGATGTAATGGTAGCAGCAATTGCTGTTTACATACAAATGTATGAGGCAGCGAAGAATAGTCCAGTTATGACTTTGAAAGCGACGAACAGCTCTTTTCTGTGCTAAGACACGAAGGTTTTCACACCTCTCAGAGACACCGAAAATCGGGGCATCTGTTGTTCCAAAAGGTTTTATGTGGCTAATCATGCAAAACACGCAGCACATTATTACTTCTTATCACTTTAATAGAACGTTTGTTTTTGTTAGTGACCTAGTGAAATCGTTTTTATATCCTCGTGATCTCTCTTTGTTTTAATTTTGGCAACCGTCTCAGTACGGTACGTGAAGTGATTAAGTGCTAAATGAAGTAACTGGACTCTCAAATCTGTCTGTTGGTAAAGAAACAAATCTCTCTTTGAGACTCGTATGTTTCTCTTTTTTAATGTTCGTGTATCGAAGATGCCTGTAAACAGAATCAATAAACTTAATCTTCTGACTACTTCTCTAGGGTAGTGGAGAAAAGGGCCTACGCGTCAGAACCCCTCTGACAGGCGTGCGGAGGAAAATAAAGGAGTATGGGGTCTCTGGGAGAAGTCTAAAGGAGTTAGAAAATCCACCCCGGATTCAGAAAAATTTTCTCCGCCAGCACACAAGATACGGTTCAAAACATAGCTCATATTGTAACGTTTCCTGTGGATTTATATAGAGGAAAAGGCGTTTCTCCAATTTTCGCTGCCTTTCACGGTCGTATCTGTCAGTTTTCGTGGTCTTTACGTTGTATTCACAGTGAGAGGTGGGTGGCGTCTGCGGTCTGCAGACAACTTCCCTGGTTGGGTGAACAGTAGGGCCTACCGGCGGGAAACGGATGGGGCGTTCCCTCAAACCTCGACTTTTTAAAGCCTTCCCCGTAACGTCAATAATATTCGCTCACTGTGAAGTCTCCCTGTTCAGCTCACCTGAACACAGTACTTAGAATGAAAGGTTAGACGACACAGCACTCTCACCAATTTTTTTGTCGCTTCTGTTCCCCACTCCACTATCCCTACAAATCGCCCACGGCCGTTGTAAAATAATTAATCATAGTTTCCTGAACTTGTAATTTTCGTCATTTACGGCGAAAAAATGGAAGAGCTGTTTCACTATTGATGCAAAGTGGAATAACTGTTACATAATGGCAATTGTTACGCCCGTTGCATACAATTTATTTCGTTCAAGAAATTTTTGTTATAATCAATTTGGTAACCATATGAAGATTTTACAGAAAAAGTCACCGCTGAATCAGTCGCTGAAGCTGCTTCTGGTGTCCACGTTATTTACTAATGTAATGTATTTTATAGAGGTGCTTTAGAACTCTAAGCTCGTTTATAAAGACACAAAGTACGGGTTCTACTGAACTGCTAAGGGCGTGGCATGTTTGAGTCTCACGCGGGGCATCTGAGTGTAATTTTTTACAACAAATGGCTATAGAATCACTCCATATGAATAAAACGGCTAGAAAATAATCTGTCACAGGTTCAGAAATTTCACTAGTTTGATCGCCTTCATCTTGAAGGAAGAAGGAATATTATATATTAACATCCCCTCGACATCGAGGTCATTAGGGACGAACACAAACTTGGATTGGGGAAGGATGGGGAGAGAAATCGTCTCTGTCCCTTCAAAGGAACCATCCCGGAATTCGCCTTAACTGATTTATGGAAACTACGGAAAACCTAAATCTGGATTGCTGGACAGGGATTTGAACCGTCGTCCTCCCGAATGCGAGTCCAGCGTGCAATCATAGGCCGATCCAGAGGGGGGACAGCAACAAAGGGTTGATCGCACTCTCCTGCCCCCCCCCCCCCCGTACCACCCTTCTCCCAGCGACACGGGTACCAGTGCTGAAAAAGCCCGAGTCCTCACACGGCAGCCTAAAAATTATATATTTTTTCAGTTTTTCCAGTAGCCCTAAATTTCATAAATACGGTTTTTGGCGTAGGAAACTACAATAAGCAGTTTAATTATGAGTTAACACGCAACAGCTTCAGATCATTTGAAAATATTTTCACCCCCGCCTCCTCTCCTGGAGTACACCCTGGATCCGCCTCTTAGTGTGCTAACTACGGCGCCATTTCCCTCGGTGCCTTCATCTAGCTAGGTACCAGTGAAGAGTTCGATCACATATCAACATCGAGAAATTCAGGTAGCTCCAAAAGCTTTTTCTAGCAAAATAGATGTTTGAATACTTACAACTAAACTCCTCCCGAACAGGCCATGAAGGCGCAACGGTACTGACCGGCCGCTGAGTCATCCTCAGCTCATAGGTGTCACTGGATGCGGATATGGAGGGGCATGTGGTTGGCACACCACTCTCCCGGCCGTATGTCAGTTTCCGAGACCGGAGCCACTACTTCTCAATCAAGTAGCGCCTTAGTTTGCCTCACGAGGGTTGAGTGCACCCCGCTTGCCAAGAGCGCTCGGCAAATCGGATGGTCACCAATCCAAGTGCTAGCCCAACCCTACAGCGCTTAACTTCGGTGATCAGACGTGAACAGGTGTTACCACTGCGGCAAGGCCGTTGGCGTTTGAATACTTGCTACTAAAACTTACCTAAGGTTCCAGTAGCTTTTAGGACATAACATATACAGATCTTTGCTACACTTATCCACTTCCAGCAGAGTAGCTCACATGTTTTATTTGGCACGTCTGGCTGAAGGCAGCATGTACCAGTTCGTTATGTACGAACGTCCTTTATAGGTAATTAGGAGACTGAGAAGGGAAATTACTATTTTGAGAGTATCTATACAATATCTTATTACTAACGTCGACTCGGAAACCATTTAATGCTACAAAAACAAGGGAACATTCAACAAAAATCCGGTATATCGAGTCAACTTAAGCATTATAGCTCCATGATGTGTATAGGTTAAGTAAGTAAACAGTATGTTATCCGAGATGCATGCCGAGATTTTTCTTTTCCACAGGATATAATGCTGCGGTTATTTTAGGACGCGTTGTTACTAAATACCCTCAATCAATTCAGTCACATTCCGGTATGGTGTAAAATATTGCAAGAGAGACACTATAACTATTAATCAGACGTCTAAAGTCGGATGCAATTTTTTTTCTGGAAGAAAGAAAGGAAAAAGTTATTTGATATTACTTGCGGTAGCAAGAAACTTAAAAGTGATATGGTGAGTAATGTCTTTGCAGCACCCCCAGCAAAACATACTGGAATATTTGGCGTGATTTTTATAAGCATAAACATACTGTTCTATAGAGGCACAGCAACTAGCAGTGAGAAGAAACTGATTATGTACGAGGCGTGTTTTTTAAGTGAGTACCTTTTTGCCACACCGCGGCCGCAGCGCTGCGGACGGCGTTCTGCACATGCGCGATCCCAGCGGAGGTTCGAGTCCTCCCTCGGCCATGGGTGTGTGTGTTTGTCCTTAGTATAATTTAGGTTAAGTAGTGTGTAAGCTTAGAGACTGATGACCGTAGCAGTTAAGTCCCATAAGATTTCACACACATTTGAACATTTTTTGCACATGCGCTCTGGGTACCTACATCTGTTGTCTACGCACTGACGCCATTACAGTTTGATTCTTCCTTGTTTACGTTGTGTGCTGAGTGTTTAAGATGCCCCCGATAATCGTGCGTCCCGCCGACTTTGAAGTACGGGTTGTTATAAGATTTCTTAGTGCTAAAGACCTAAAAGCGATCGATATTCATCGTGAGATCTGTGCAGTTTATGGAGAAAACATTAAGAGTGATGGAATGGTAAGAAAGTCGGTGAGAGCATTTAAAGATGGCCGCACAAATGTGCATGATGAACAACGGAATGGGCGTCCTTCGGTCGTTAATGAAAGTTTGGTGCAGGAAGTAGACAATAAGGTGAGAGAAAACAGACGCTTTACGGTTTGCTCCTTGTGGGATGACTTTCCTAATCTTTCTCGTAGTGTTTTGTATGGCATTGTGACCGAGCACTTGAATTACCGAAAATTGTGCACACGTTGGGTATCGAAAATGTTGACAGATGTGCATAAAACCAAACGTTTAGACAGTGCATTGACTTTCCTTGAGCGGTACCACAAAAACGGTGATGATTTCTTAAGCCAAATTGTTACGGGCGATGAAACATGGGTGGCCTACGGCACACTAGAATGAAAGCAATAGTCCATGGAATGGCGGCATTCAGATTCACCCAGAAAAGTGAAGTGTGAGCAAACAATTTCTGCCCGGAAAATCATGTACACAGTTTTTTGGGACAGAAAAGGATTACTGATAGTCGAATTTCTGCCTCGTAATGAGACAATCAATGCAGCTGCTTACTTTAAGACATTGCACA
The DNA here is from genome assembly GCF_023898315.1 of Schistocerca nitens. NCBI lineage: Eukaryota > Metazoa > Arthropoda > Insecta > Orthoptera > Acrididae > Schistocerca > Schistocerca nitens. The sequence goes on along the minus strand of NC_064614.1, from coordinate 476,005,442 downwards.
ATCTGCGCCGTTCATTTCAGAACAAAAGACGTGGCAAGTTGAGCAAGGGCATCGTTTTGGTGCAAGACAATGCCCGTCCGCATGTGGCGAATCAGACCAAAGATCTCATCAAATATTTTAGATGGGAAATTCTAGATCATCCTCCGTACAGCCCCGATCTTGCACCCGGTGGCTACCATCTGTTCCTGCACTTGGAGAAACACCTGGGCAGTCAGAGTCTTCAAGACGATGACGAAGTCAAGACAGTGGTGGTGCACTGGTTAACAAGTCAGGCGGCAGACTTCTATGAGGAGGGTATTCAAAAACTGGTACAACGTTATGACAAGTGCCACAATATTGACGGAAATTATGTAGAAAAGTAGACTAAGGTGGCAGGCTTTCAAGTAAAAATAAAATTATTGAGATATCTTAGAATGTCTTTTTTTAATTTCAAAACAGTACACGCCTCGTACTACAGTCAAAGGTTCCAGCCTGTTAGGGCATGTTCTTATCTGACTGATCAGCTACAACAGCTGCCTCAGTGTTTCCAACCCAGATAAACCCTGACGTCCTTCTGGAAGGACGACGTCACTCACTGTTGAAATTATTTATTTTTGCGAATAACGCATTGTTGCACCGCACTGTGACGCATTGTTATATGAAGTAGGCAGAGTCAGTTGCGCGCTGCGACAGTCAGTTTGACGCTGTCGTGCATAGTGAGTGAGAAACTGTGTCTTGAAAATAGGGCCGATTTTACCATGGACGAACTGACTGACCTTGTCATCGATGGGTATGTATATTTTCTTTCATATTTCGTCAATAATTCTTAAACTTGTCATATAATATCTTAAAGAATTAACCTGTATTATTTATGGGTTCATATTACGATTGAAAGTTTTCGTCAGTTGTAATTCAATAATGTTTTCAACCGTCCTTCCAGAAGGACGTCAGGGTAATATGTTGTCATTTTGTATTCACAGAAAACGATGTACACTGATGGAACTCTTTGACATGTTAGAATCAAAAGATGAGGAAATACCCAATACAGGTGTGAATGTAACATTACACCCTCCTCTAAATTCAACTGATGACGTAACAGATGAAGATTCGGGTGCTGAAGAAAATCCAAGTGTAGATAAATTACCAGCAAGTCAGCTCAAAGCTACTGCGCTTTGTGATTTGGCCATTTCTACCAATGGTAATGCTGTGAATGCAACAAGGAAACAATCCTTTACCTCTGATGTTGTTCCAGGATCCTCCAGCAGTACAAAACAGCAACAACAACAACAACAACCACAAACAAACCAGCAAAGCTATCGAAGAATAAAGTTCTAAACCTCAAGAAATATAACTGGAAAAGTTATGAAATAGGTAATCCAACACAAGTATGGCCTCTGATGTTCACAGTTGCAATGAAGAAAGGGCGAACACCGCTTGAATATTTCCAACAGTTTTTTGATAACGAAGTGCTTCAAATGACGGTCACTTACACAAATCAGTACGCAGCCAAGAGAAATAGACTAGGTGATTGTTCAGAAGATGAGATGTTGGTGTTTATTGCAATACTTCTGCTAAGTGGATATGTAACAGTGTCACGCAGAAAGATGTACTGGCAATCAGATAAAGACAGTCACAACGACCTCGTAAAAAATGCCATGTCCAGAGATCGATTTGACTTTATCTTTTCCAATTTGCATGTATGCATCAATGACAATTTAGATAAATCAGACCGTTTTGGGAAAATCCGACCATTACTATGTATGCTGAATGGTAGATTCAAACAATTTGCGCCTCACGTGCGGTATCATTCTGACGATGAATCGATGGTCCCATACTTCGGAAGTCACGGGTGCAAACAATTCATAAAAGGGAAACCAATCCGATGCGGATTCAAATTTTGGTGTGGAGGCACAAGTGGTGGATATATTATTTGGCTCGAACCCTACCAAGGAGCTGGCACGTGTAGTAAGGATTATGAAACGAAAGGTGTGGGGTACGGTGTGGTAATGACTTATGTTGACCAGTTACCTCCACATGTTCCATATCGAATATACTTTGATAACCTCTTTACCAGCGTTGAACTACTACATGACCTAAAAGAGAGGGGCGTGGAAGCAACAGGAACAATAAGAGGAAACAGAGTTAAGAATTATACTCTATCATCTGTAGATAAAATGATAAAAGAAAATAGAGGATCATATGAAGTTTGTTCTGACTAAGCATCCGGGATTTCCATTGTACGTTGGAATGACGACAATGTTGTTACTGTAGCCACCAACTTTGACCGAGTGCAACCACTACGCTCTGTAGCAAGATTTTCCAGGGAACAAAAGAAAAGGGTTAGCGTGCCTCAACCTACACTCCTACAATACTCATATGGGAGGCATAGACCGAGCTGACCAAAATGTATCCCTATATAGATGCTCTCTAAGAGGGAAAAAAGTGGTATTTCCCGATCATTGCACATTTTACAGACATTGCAGAGCAAAATGCCTGGAATTTTTACAAGCACAACGAAGAACCCATAGATCATCTGACATTTCGTCGTCGAATTGTCACAATTCTTGAAAGTAACAAAAGAGTTACTACTAGCAGAGGACGTCTCAGTAGGAGGGCAAAACTAGATTCAAGATTTGATGGAAGAGAACATTATGTTGCTGAATTACCAACGGATAGGGTAACAAAAAAGAAGAAGCAGCTGAAATGTCGAAGTTGCCACAAAAAAAAACTACTACTATGTGCATTAAATGTGACGAACCACTTCATGTTTGTTGCTTTTTGTCTTATCATACTAGTGCATAAAATATGTGTATAGGTTATTTTCTTTGTTTTTTGTATTTATTAGCTGTTTTAGCCCATAATTCAAATTTATTTATGTTTATTTGAAAGTATAAAAACCAAAACAAGTTAATTGTGCAATGTCATATACTTTAAAAACATGTTCCCTTATTGTCCTGACGTCCTTCTAGAAGGACGCCCATTTTTGGAAATACTAAATAAAAATAAATACTCAAAATTGTTTTTACTCTCTTCCTTACAACCTTCTGAATGAATGTAGATAAGATATAAATCAATTTTGAAAAACAAATAATTCAGGACTATCTGGGTTAACAAGTCAGGAGGCAGACTTGTATGAGGAGGGTATTCAAAAACTGGTACAACGTTATGACAAGTGCCTCAATATTGACGGAAATTATGTAGAAAAGTAGACTGAGGTGCAGGCTTTCAAGTAAAAATAAAATTATTGAGATATCTTAGAATGTCTTTTTTTAATTTCAAAACAGTACTTACTAAAAGAACACGCCTCGTACTACAGTCAAATGTTCCAGCCTGTTAGGGCATGTTCTTATCTGACTGATCAGCTATAACAGCTGCCTCAGTGTTTCCAGCACTGAAGGTGCTTTTACACATGTGCGCCTCAGGGCTAGTCGTCGTACGGCTGTGTTTGCTCCACAGGCAAGTAGAGGCACATGTCTCCCGTCTGGCATGGGGAGACCCCTGCGGCTGAGCACGGCGGTCCGTAGGCACAATTCAGAGGCAATGCGCACCGGTAGTCGCAATGGTATAAAAGCCCCTTTACAATTCCATGGCAGCCTGCCGAGCGAGGTGCCGCAGTGTTAGGCACTGGTCTAGCATCCGGGAGGACGGCGTCTCAATTACTCATCTGGCCGTCTAGATTTAGGTTTTGTAAGTAGGCTGTTTAGGTCTTTTTATTGGTAACACCACCTCTGTACGAAAATCACTGGCTGTGCTGTGTGCAGCCTGTGGCTGCTTTGCATTGTTGTAATACTCGCCATTGTAGTGTTAGGCAGGTGGCTGTGAACAGCGCGTAGCGTTGCGCAGTTGGAGGTGAGCCGCCAGCAGCGGTGGATGTGGGGAGAGAGATGGCGGAGTTTTGAAATTTGTCATGAACTGCTACATTTATATATGATGATATCAAGGTAAATACATTGTTTGTTCTTTATTAATATCTTTCATTTGCTCACTATCCCTATCAGTAGTTAGTGCCTTCCATAGTTTGAATCTTTTATTTAGCTGGCAGTAGTGGCGCTTGCTGTATCGAAGTAGTGGGAGTAACGAAGATTTTTGTAAGTGATTTAGTGGTTTGTGAAAGGTATAGTTTAATGTTAGTCAGGGCCATTCTTTTGTAGGGAATTCTGAAAGTCAGATTGCGTTGCGCTAACAAAATATTGGGTGTCAGTTTAAGGACAGTCTTATATAATTGTTAAAAAGGGGATGTTTCAGTTTTACTATGATGGTCCTAAATCGCTAAAGGCGGCTGTCGGGATAGTTCCCCTGATAGGGGACTTCCGAGTTTTTGCTCCGCCTCTAATGACCTTGTCCTCGATGGGTCGTCTGCCTTCCTTTCTTCCTTTGAGGCAGCCATTCAGGGTGTAGAATCCTTTGTGACTTATTACAGTTTAGCCAACCAAGCTGATCTCAGACTGCTTCTAGAGGCCGAAAGAGATAATTTTCACCTACATTAACCAACAACTTATGAGGATTGGTTTTCTTATAATCTGATCTTAAAGAATGGCCTCTCTTTAAGTGGGAAGATTTTTTGTTAGGCTTTATTGTGTTAACTGATATCAATTGAAGCAACAAGTTTACTATTACCAGTCACTATTCACTCTATTTCCGCTGCGCCGTTTCAGTGTTTTAAGCCTCCGTCATCAAGTGGATTTATGTAGATTAATACGACATAAGTGTGTTATGTTACGACTTTCGTGTTTCGTTTTTGCCAACATCTATTAGACAGTGCCACAGCTTACCCCAAAGTTTTAACACTACACACACATGTCGTCTTAATTCGCATAAATCCACTTTATGATAGAGGTTTAAGCCTCTTAAACACGTAACAAATTCTGATCGGTAACAATAAGAATGGACTTGCCGAAAAATCAAAGAGTAAAATAAAGCTAATATCAAGTAATGTGAAATAATAACTTCTGAAGACAGTTGTTTCACCGCCATCTCTATATAGTCTACATCGAAAACTAAGTTCATTAAAGACCATTTTAAATTTATGGTCATCGAAAAACAAGTACTGAAAAAACTTAAGGAAATATACGTTCTCGGATGATTAGAAGGAGTTTGCTTCAATAGGAGAAAAGCAGATCACAGCGTTCCAGTAAAGCGGTTAATTTACCCTGTATGTTAGGTATGTTTGAATTTCTACTGTCATATTTACGTAATAGACAACACCAAACTAAGCAAACGACGTAGATAACCAGTTTAAAGATGGTCAAGATCAAGAAGTTGACGGAACTAACGAGAACCTACACCTAAAGAACATACCAGAACTTATCTCAAGAACTCATGGAGCCTTTTGAATTCTAGTAAATAAGTACAGATACGTGAACAATTAAAACGCGGCGCAGTAAACAAGACAATGACTTCTTTTAGGGGATGAGATGGTCATGAGCCCAGCTAACAAGTTAGGATGTGCTGTCTGAATGGGTAAAAAGAACAACAGTAAATTTCATTTCCAGCTACTTCATAATGCAATAGCAACAGAAAGAAGCATTTTATGAAGCGGTACACACGGTTACTCTTCCACTGTTCTACATTAACACATTGCGTACGGATCTCAAGTTAACTTGAATTTCGCGCGCCACGCCTTACGGATGGATCTCGACATGACTCGTATTTTCTACACGCTGTCTTTAGATGCTACCTCCTGTCATATATTTTAAATACTACTTATATTTAGGTGTTTACACCAGTAGTAAATGTATCAGTCCCTATTGTCCTCATGTAATTTATGCTTATTTAGTATTCTGGTTGTATTTTTATATTTCAAATAATTACAATTTTCGTCTGTAAATTACTCGTTCTTCTAGACATGGCTCTATTCGGAAAACGGAAGGAAATGAACGAATCTGAAATACTTTCGGAGATTCAGCTGTTCCTACTCAGAATGAAGATCCAGATGAATGCGTGAATGAATGTTTTCATGGTCCTTAGCTCGATTCCAGTGACAGTGACATCATTAGACGTTTAAAGAAGATTGCGATGTTTTCAAGCGATTCCGAAAATAACGATGAATGTGATTCTGTTCTTGGGAATGATTCATTTTGTCATAACGTTAACCCTTTCGAGACGCAGCCCGAGTCTCTTTCGGGCACTGGCTATATTCCAAATGACTTTCATGTCGACAAACTTCCAATTGACAGGGACCAATAATTTTATGAAATTCGCGTGCCTATCTTGTCCTATGACGTACAGTGCCCAATGTGTATGCGTAATATTTCACTGAAAATGTGTGAGAGTCCTACAAGTTGGTGGAACATAGAGGGGAAATTTACTGTTTCGTGATGAGGTCTTTAGCGATTTCTATAAAATAAGTCAGCCATTAAAAAACTATCAAAAACTTCGTTTTAAATGACAATGGAGAGGATTCAAGAGCTGTGTTTTATAGTCGAAGTGATCATGAGAAGGGAGCTTGTAGTGTGACTAATGTTCTGGTTGGTGGAATTTGCTCGTATTTCTTAAAACGCTTCAATTCATAGAAAGCTTGGAATAGGAGGTATATGTAACATGTAGAATCTTTCGGGATTATATCTTTTGGGGAAACAACATAAAAAACAGCACAGGTACCGCCTTTCGATACTCCAGTAATTTATGATAGGAGGTTTAAATGTTTTTAAGAAGGTGATCAATACGTCTCTGCTCTTATTTTAAGTGACATTATCAAAACATAGTTGCAAATGGAACCTATCTGATAATGTGTTCATAAAAGAAAGATCAATTCAACATTCACTACTGGTGATTGTTGATCACTGACAAAAGTGGGGAATGACACACGAGATGACGTATTTCACAGCAAACATGACACTCGAGCTGACAGAAGGAGGGAAGAGCCGAGTAACACACTATGTGGGTGACATGCAGAAAAGCTACGGAAGTGAGCGAGCAGGGGCATACCGACCTCCGGGTGTGGACGGGCCTGTCGCGCTGGCGCCGGTTCTTGAACCAGTTGGACACCTGGGTGAGCGTCAGGCCCGTCTTCTTGGACAGGCCCTTCTTCTCGTCGGGCGTGGGGTACCGGTTGCGGTTGTAGCACTCCTTGAGCGCGTTCCGCGACCGCTCCTACGACAGCAATGCAACCACGTCAAGCAAACAGCGCAATACGCTCTCACGCTCGCCATTGCTGCGAGGCATATTCAAGAAATGATCCCATTTCCAGACAGTAGTTTTAATACGTTACGCAGAAAAAAAGTGAAAACATTTTGAGCAGTTTCTGAAGTATGTCTGCCTGCTCCATAAGTAATCACGCCGTGACTCAAGTGACGCTCGCGTGCACCAGCCATATGGGGAGTGGTGGTAGAATTGGTGATGATGAATGTTTGATCCGGAACGAATCATGAGCGACTGGAGGGCTGCTGTCTCAATCTAATAAACGGCTTCATTTTTAGACTCCTGAGAAATGATACAATGGAAACATAGCATGACTTCCTGTGACACGGATGATGAGAGGAGGGTGGTCAAAGGAAAGTGAATGCCAGACGACGACTCGATCTGGCCCTGGCTTTCGCCAGCAGTGCAGTTACCGCCGAACCTTTCTATCCGTCTTTATGGCTCAGAGTCGCACCATTGGGTATACAGGCAGAACTCATTTGGCAACAGTGAAAGGTAAGGATCCGGTCTTAAATCATTGTCCACAAACACTTTTAATCCGCCAGAAAGATTACGATGCCAGGAATAAAATTCATTGTGGCATATCAAGGAAGGTTAGAGTTTAAACAGAGTGAACAAATTAAAAGTAGCCTGGAAAATATTCCAAGCACCTTAAGATGGGCTAAGGAACAATACCAGTACATCATCTTTCCGGAGTGTGTACGATGTAAACTAGATTGCCTACCTTAAGGTGGATGAAATGTTTTCCGGACCCCTTTTACTTCGCCCACCCAGAAGTAATCTTCGACGTCCAAGTATTCAGAAGAGCTAAGATAATAATGATGAGAAAGTGAAAGCACTGCGACTTGATTGACGAAACCATCCAAATATTCTCCTGAAATTATTTAGGTAAATGATGGGAAACCTAACTAAGGATGACCGGACATGGATTTCAACCTCTGCTCTCCCGCATATTGCCCACTTTCTTACCACTGCGCAGTCTTGACGACTGGAGAAAAGTATGTTAGGCTGAAAACTCTGTGTTTACTTTGTGGACCGACGTGTTTCATGTCAACTGCTGCGGCCATTGAGCTATAGGCTCTGAGCACTATGGGACTTAATATCTGAGGTCATCAGTCCCCTAGAACTTAGAACTACTTAAACCTAACTAACCTAAGTACATCACACACATCCATGTCCGAGGCAGGATTCGAACCTGCGACCGTAGCGGTCACGCGGTTCCAGACTGTAGCGCCACTCCGGCCGGCCCATTGAGCTATAGGGTGCGTAGTGGGTGACAGGTGTCGCATAGTGGAATGTTTACGTGGCAAGAACTTCGACTCACTTGGACCTCTGGGGTTAATAGGAGATCTCTTTTCAATGTAGCTGATTTTGACAAAGTTGCCAGCAAAACACTTTCCCATTCCAAAAACCTGTACTGGAATTATTCGAAATACACACCTTGACCTTCAAGCGCCATGAGTGTCACACCCACTGTGCACTCATGGAGACCATACAGTGGAATGTTACACATGTTATAAGTCTCCATGTTTTACTGAAATCTGAACTGTAATGTTACAATACAACAAAGCAAAACGCATATATGCCTAAAAGTGGTTTAGTTGCTTTGTTCATATGTGTACACAATAAATGACAATCCAAGAATCACGCCCAGTTCACCAGTACCAAAACCTTAGAGATTCTTATATTCCATAAGATAATCAAGAGTCATTGACTTCTGAATTGCATATATTTGTGTAATTAAGGTGATTGTGATCGTTGTATGCTCAATGATAGGTCACAAAGTCTTAGATTAAATAACAATAGTAACAGTGCACACACTGTTGGTGTCGTGGTTAGTTCATTAATGACACCGTTTGTACTGTAAATTAAAGACAGTTTCCGGGGTTATGAGATATTTGTACTGCTGTCGTTAAATGCAACAGAAAAAAGCTATTTTTTTCACTTGCCTCTCACATGCCGCTAGTTATGGACAAATTAAGTTAATTAAAGTCAAGAACCTCTATCCCAGCGTCATATAGATGGTACCCAAACAAAAAAGTAGTAAGGAGCAGTTTATGGAAAGAACATTAAAGCACTTAACGACTGCGTTGTCCTTTGTTCCTCTTCATTGTTCCTTCAAACGGCGCATACAATTTGTACAAGCTAACATTATTTCGTAACACCCGGTCTACTCATTTCACGCTGCATATATACAGACTTCCATCACTGCGTCATAGAATAAGGTGGCATACAGCCTGTAAGGCTTAAGAAGTCATCAACACATGTCTATCCCATTTCCGAGACTCCGCTAAACATACATTTCCCCTGACGCCATTTAAACAATATTTTGGTACTAACGAATGCTTTTTATACGAACCATGATACTTTTTCTCAAAGTTTTGAGATTAAATGCTGTTAGATGCATGAAGTATTTAAAAGCACAACTTAGACGGGCATGAATCGTTGCTATTGGTGCGTTAAATATGTGAAAAATACTGTTGATTCTAACAAATAGGCAATCAGTCGAGACCTGTCCCCACTGTGATACATATTGAAAATTGTATTGCAATTTAATGTATTTCCAAATTTGGTGTTTGATGCCTGTGCAAAATTTGATGGTAGATCGGTTTCCAGCAAACATGATAGTTGAACTTCGTGCTTATTATTTCGACGGCAGACCTGATGGTCTCCTTCAGGTGCTGTCGCTGTGGTTTTACGCGTGAACAGTGCCTGGTCTCCACCCCGACCACAGACATTGTTGAAACACACTTCTTCTCCCAGAGTCCACTATGTCCTTTAACGCACTTTTTTTTCTAGGCCATCTCGCCATTATTTCGTTGAAATTGATCCACGAGATCTTAATAAATTGAGTGCCGGATCCGAAGCCTCGCTTAATTTGAAACCTCCATCCCTGTTTCCCAAGTTTTCCAACACATTTCTTTTGACAGATTCTTTAATTACGCTGTGCCAGAAACACTGACGCTGCTGAACGATACTAGTTTAGTCATATCTCAGTCTACATCAATAAGGGAAACCAGAGCTCACACGGGAAGACTTAGGTGTTCATTTTTTCCGCTCGCTGTTCGAGAGTAGAATAATAGAGAATTTTTTTGAAAGTAGTTCGATGAACCTTCTGCCGGGCACTTAAGTGTGAGTTTCGGAGTATTTAGGTAGATGTAGATGTATGCTTATATTCCAGGTAGTGTTCGATGGCAGCTGCTTAGTGTGGCTCATTCAGATGTGTAATTTCTTAGGAAATTCTGTGATGATCTCAAAGTAAAACCTATGACGAATACAACACTTTTTCTGTGAATCTCATCTATTTCCATGGCAGTGTCAGGGAGCGCACGAAACATCATTGCCCGTATGCCTCAGCTTCCACTGCGGCGACTTGCTTTAATTAAATAATACTAACGAACAGTAGATATATTTCCTAAAAAGATTTTTATAATAACTGTAGCAGCTTTTCTAAGTATACGAAAACATTAAAATATTTCGAAAATCAATGGTAAAATTTGCCGACTGTGTTACAACAGCACAGATTCACCTTCGAGGCTTTCATTGCGATGTTAGCATGTTTGAAATGGGTATTTGTAAGAAATAACGATGAATTTTAAATCAATAAATGCAATTATGCAGACTGATCGATAGTGGCCATGAAGTTATCTATATGGAAACCTAGTTTAGTGTGCCTCTGTTCATGCCGAAGGAATCACACTAGGCATTAGAATCTACTGACAGAAGTACCTCACGTCGAGCCCTGCAGATAATATATTTTTACAAGACCCTCGTCGTTTATCCCCACCACTGCCTGTTTCTCCCCTTTCTTTTGCTCTCTCACACCCAGTACAGTTCTTCTGTCAGTAAGCAGCCGTTATGTATTGTAGACAACATCATAGAACCTAATCTAATGAAAATCATTTAAAATTTACTGTTCAGTAATAACAAACACTTCGTAACCAGTAATATAAAAGAAGATATATTAACTCATCCTGTAACACGAATACAAGAAGCATTTCTGTCACAAAGGACAATCAGGTATGAAAATCTGTAAATTTATTTTCTAGAATGTGATCTGTGTTGTCCAATATTTAATTTGTGTTGCAACCTGTGAAGTTGTAATTTTATCATGTAAACACTGTATACAAATCAATAATCTTGCAGTATAAGTGATGAGAAGAAAAACTACATTGGTACGTCACATGCAAGGGAAGGATGTAAAAACATTCGCAGTTTAAAATCCACTACTTGTTCTAAGTTAGTTTCGTGCATTTCTTCACTGTAAATTCATCATAACACCTCTCTGAGACAGGTTTCTATCGTAATGAAGATTCTTCCATAGTCACTGGAGCCAAGGTAATATAAGGTAATACATCCCTTAACTTTCGCACCTGAATGTATCATTAATTGTTATTGTTTTTGCTGTTATTGCAGTGTTGCAGATGGCACTGTATTACTATGTTATGTAGATTATATGCTTTAAAACAAAGTAGGAAACCATATTGTTATTCAAGGGACATCAGCATTATGTAGTAACAAGGCACTGAAGGCACTGGTTTGCTTCTGTAAAAATCCCCGCTTAACTTTCCAGAACGACATAAGAAACTTGTCAATAGCGTAAAAAACTGTCCACATATGCAGCGTGCCTTGCAGAAACAACTTCGAGTGTCCTCCGACACTCGTCTGTTCAGCAACAACTACACGGGCTTCGGCAACATTTGCCCTAAGGGTAACATCATATGCGCAGAGGGGACAGTAAGGACAATAGAATCCGTGCACTTCATTCTTCATCCAACCTTCCCTTTCCTTGCCTTCCCCTCGGGAGTGTGTGCTAACCCCAATGAGCGCATGCATACGTGGCGGAGCAGGGAAGACCTCGCAGATATGGACGGTAAGAGGGGAATCAAGCACCTCTCACCAGCAACAAGTAACATATGAATCAGTGGAACGGCAACAGTGTCAGTCGTTTGCTGTAATAGAGCGATACACTACGACGTGAAAACCGAAGGAGAATGGTACAACGCACAGTTTATTACCGATGCAATGACTATGTTCAGTGAACTCTATAATTATTGTTCCTCTAGAAGCAAAAGGTACCCAGTTACTCCCCCTTTCGGATCTCCAGCAGAGAAATGCTCGAAGTACAGCCATAAACAAGGGAAAAAATTAGTACGCGTAACAGCTTTATTACGGAATCCTAGAATATCAAAATCCTGAGTTGATAACAACTTCATAAACTGGAATTGTAAATGGATCGCTGCAGATTGAACATTAAGAGAAATAATTATACATAAATACATACTGAAACACATGAAAGAATATAATTTTTTTCCAGGTGGTAAATTGCTGTAATTAATTACTGTAATGGAAATGAACTATATAACCTAACTGAGATTTGTAAATAATCGCCCGATGTGCATAAAAATGATAAGTGCTCAGTGGATAATCTAACATTAAAGTGCATGTGTCAGTATGCACTTATAATGTAAAATATTGTGATTTGTATATGGAAATACATAAGGTGGGAAGTCTTCAATGAAGTTTTCGGGCCGGCCGCGGTGGTCTCGCGGTTCTAGGCGCGCAGTCCGGAACCGTGCGACTGCTACGGTCGCAGGTTCGAATCCTGCCTCGGGCATGGATGTGTGTGATGTCCTTAGGTTAGTTAGGTTTAAGTAATTCTAAGTTCTAGGGGACTGATGACCACGGCAGTTGAGTCCCATAGTGCTCAGAGCCATTTGAACCATTTGAATTTGAAGTTTTCGGTGAACGATGTGATTGGTCCCGGCGGAGATTCGAGTCCTCCCTCGGGCATGGGTGTGTGTGTTTGTCCTTACGATAATTTAGGTTAAGTAGTGTGTAAGCTTAGGGACTGATGACCTTAGTTAAGTCCCATAAGATTTCACACACATTTGAACATTTTGAATTTTGAACGATGCGAAGAGAAAATAGTGAAGACCTAATGATAAAAAAAGAAATGTCACAATAAGGATATTATTTGATTTTAGTCAACAGCTTGACTTGTAAATAAAAGTGCACAGTTTAAATAGAGGAAAACAAAGCTCTTCTTGCTACAGAGTTCCGTAACAGTTAGTTGGTATCAGACTGACTTTAGTCTCTTCATTAGCCCAGACTTTCTTATTGTAAAGTATGAAGTATAACTGAAACTGTTTACAAACACATTACGAAAAAGCGAAGATGGGTTTTGAAATACAGTTGCACAGTAACGAAATCTTTAGATGAAAACATGTAGAATGAAAACCAAAGTATGGACAAAGGGTGAAAAGTATACAGGGTTTTATAGTATAATGTTGCGAAAGAATAAATAATTGCCGGAAAAATTCGGATAAGAGCAGATTCATTGATTGAAATGAACGATAAAGATGGTATATGAGAATCAATGTCGTTTCAGGAAAGTGAAAGACAAGTCAATATTTCAGCAGACAGAACATTTAAAATGGAGGGGGAAAGTATCTCTTTAATTGTCTGTAAAACAAAAGTTTAATGGAAAGTACGTTAAAATCGGGGAACTCACTTAAAATATGGAAGCCTTACATCGGAGAATTTTATGGTAGAAGAAATACTGAGTAAGTTATCGAAGCAGAAGTAGGAGTTATGATAGATGAAGTACAGAAAGAGGCTGTTATACAGAAGACTGAAGTTAAATGATAGAAATGCGATAGGAAGCATAAAGTACCATTGGACATCACGTGATGAGGGGGTTATTGGAAGAAATGAAAGAAAATCGCTTGAGAAAGATTTCTCATTCTATTAAAATGTCTTAGCAACTGTAGAACAAATAAGACTTCACTGATGTGTTTGCAGTTACTCTAAAAAAGAAGAGAAGTGCATGGTAACGTAAGGGTCAGGAACCTGTTAGTCTCATTCATTACCGAGCGAAGTGGCGCAGTGGTTAGCACACTGGACTCGCATTTGGGAGACCGAACCGCACAGTAGTCCTGGGTTTGGTGTGGGGCGGCGGTGGGATGGGTGGACTGCTGTGACCTGTTGTGGGTTTGTGGACCATTGCGGGCTACGGCGGGACGAAACCTCTCCGGCGTTTCTAGGTCCCCAGTTCAGTACACAAAACACAATACGTTTCTGAATGCACTGCTTGACGCATTTCGGGAATTTATTCTCTTTGTAAAGTACAAATATCTATATCGGTGCTTCTCCTGTCTTGGAATGATCGTCTTGTGGTGTTACTATAATTGGAAAGTCGAAAAATGCGGGGCTGCTATACATGATTCATACGTTTTCAAAGCTCTGCATTATCCAAAGTGTTACATGTACAAATATTATTTGTTCGTGAATAGAACCGTAAACTCACCGAGTTTTCATTTCACCCTCTAAAAATTTTCTGTGAGTGCCGCTCTGGTCACACGACACACGTCCAATCGGTAGGCAAATTAGTTCCATTCTTATGTAGAAACAGTCTGTCAATGGCCATCATAGCAGCACTGATGCGTTCTCTGAGCTGTTCCAATATTATTCGCAGGGGGATATGTAAACACGGTCCTTATTGTACCCTAAAAGGAGAAAGTCACAAGGCCACAGGAGGGGGGAGGGGGGGGGGCAACGGAACAGAACTACATCATCATCACTGCATCCAATCCAGCGCTGCAGAATTCGGAGTTTAGGTGGCGACGAACACGCTGCTCCAAGGAGGACAGACTGAACTGTTTGAAATGTAACCTAAATTAAACTCCCTCCGAACAGGCCTTTGAAGGCCCAACGGTACCGACCGGCCGCCGTGTCATCCTCAGCCCACAGGCGTAACTGGATGCGGATATGGAGCGGCATGTGGTCAGCATACCGCTCTCCCGACCGTATGTTAGTTTACGAGACCGGAGCCGCTGCTTCTCAATCAAGTAGCTCCCCAGTTTGCCTCACAAGGGCTGAGTGCAACCCGCTTGCCAACAGCGCTCGGTAGACCGCATGGTCACCCATCCAAGTGCTAGCCCAGCCCGACAGCGCTTAACTTCGGTGATCTGGCGGGAATCGGTGTTACCACT
Organism: Schistocerca nitens; assembly: GCF_023898315.1. Lineage (NCBI taxonomy): Eukaryota > Metazoa > Arthropoda > Insecta > Orthoptera > Acrididae > Schistocerca > Schistocerca nitens. Next base: position 475,990,329 of record NC_064614.1, on the reverse strand, counting down.
GCGGCACGGCCGTTGGCTTGAAATGTAACCGCCATCACAAAATCTTCTACACAGTATGCTGCGGAATTGCCGTTTTCTTTTAGGACTACGTAGGAAACTCACTCTCACCCTCTTCGCGGTTGCATCTGGCACACTTGGTCCAGGAGCACTTCTCTGTAAACACAGACAACTATTACCACTAAATTGTCGGTATCACCGCACAATGCTCCGTTTACGTGGCGGTTTTTTCCATAATTCCTGTGAATGCGAGCTACACTGTCGTAACAGATAAACATCTCGCATATTCCACATGTTCCTTGCTTTGTCTCCATTTTGTCAAGGTACTGCACTCGTAACGCCAACTGGTGGGCACAATACAAATTCGCAGAATCTATGTTTCTATTGATACATCAATCACACTTGTACACGTAATACTCTGAAAAACATAGAATTTTCAAAAGGGATGAACTATTTATAGACGCCCTATATAAAACTTACGATTTTTTATGTAGTAATGTCAAACAATAGTTTGGAAATACGTTCCGTCTTTGCAACTAAATGAAAGGCAGTCTTTTTATTGCCATAATCGTTTCGCTTCTTTTATTTATGAAGCGTCTGTAACACATTTGTTTTTATACATGTAATAAATACATCATGTAGAAGTTACAAATATGTTACTATGTTAGTTTCCTCGTGTTTTCTCTTGTTTTTTCAGAACATAAACAACTTTTGTGGCACAAGTTTGGTGATGTTAAATTATGTTTGGTGTTACTGACGATTTCCAATGTTGCTAGTTCGCGTTCGTGACCCTGGAGTTGTGTTCATTCGGTCCCCATCTCCAGATCTCCAGATGGCCGACTTCCGGTGCTTTTTTTTTTTTCACCCACATTTATTGCAACGCTTCGCTTGCACTTTTCGCTGTGTATTTAACATGTGTGTGTTTAAGTATGTAGTGTGTGTATCTTTCGTCTTTTGCTTATGTTTTGTCTGTGGTTTGATATTTTAATTTGTTTTGTGTGTGTGGTTTGCTACGTGTGAACGAGTCATTGCTAATGAGAGTGTTTTCTTTTAAAAAGAAGTGTGAATGTGTTATCTCTGTGTGCATGTGTGTCTTAATTAGTCTGGTTATGTTTCACATTTCTTTTTGTTATTGTTTTAGTGGATAACGTGATCAGTGAGTCACTGCTTATGTTGATTTGGTCATTAGTTACTTGCTTTTTCGCTGCAAGAGCTGTTTATATATGACAGTTTTCCTTTAATGTTATGAGTTTTTGTTGTAACTGTTCACTCTAATAATTTACATGTGCTGCTCCATGTTTTATCAGGCTTTCAGCAAAGGTAGATTGGCTGTTTTCGTACTTCCAGCTTCTTATATGTTCTTTATATCAAGTTTTGAAGTTCCAGCCTGTCATTACCAGAATAAGCTTATTAAATAAAGGAAGAGAAACGCATATGGAACGAATGAAAAGGGAAAAAATGATGATCAAATAAGAGTATTTTTTCTCTGTCTACTTACACGTATCGTGTCTCCCTTTCCCATTGCTTAAATTACAAAATTATGAACACAACACTTTTTTGGTATATATGAAGGGTTTTTGGAAAGTAGGGTCCGATTGGGGGCGAAATGGAAATCACAGTGAAAATCTGATGAAGCTTTGAAAAAGATGTGTTGGGCAGTGTCTCTAGTAGGCCTATCGATCGCGGCATGTCACTCTTTTCAGTCCTGAGCTCATAGTGAGAATGTAAAAATGGCTAGAAAGTTGTGTCTGCCGCCAGTATCAGGCCCTGGTGAAAGATTTCGCCTGGAGCTATGCAACCCACTTAATATACCTGTCATACGTTTCGTTATACACGAAAATAATCGGCCGCACTCTGCAGGGGCAATGTAGATGCTCCTGCAGCGATTTTGATCACCCACGATACAGCCTGTAACTGCCTCCCCCTGAGGTTCATCTCTGCTAACATGAACTGCTGGCTAAGAAGAAAGCCTTTTGGCACAGGCAACGAACTCCAGACCAGCGTAGAGAATTGGCTGCCTTCTATGACGATGGCATAGGAAAGTTGGTACAACGCTACGACAGAAGTCGAAGTCGGAACGACGACTATGTAGTTAAGTAGCTGGAAGTTGTAGCGAACTGTTACAAATGAAACATTTTTTATTTCTACAGTGGTTTCCATTTCGCGCCCGACTGGACGTTACTTTCCAAATAGCCCTCTTATCAGTTACACATGTATTATAGCACGACAGTGAGGTGAGTAGTATAACTGGCGCGTCATTTTACCGGGGAAGACGTGGTCTTCTAAAGCTCTGAGTTTTGTGAGCAGTTTACATGCCAGATTTAAAAAAGCGGATAAAGTGTCACTAGAAGCCTTCCTAAGAGACAATCTCCATTCCTTCCGAACTAACTATGCAAATGTAGACGAGATGTGGCTCAAATTCAAAGATATAGTAGCAACAGCAATTGAGAGATTCATACCTCATAAATTGGTAAGAGATGGAACTGATCTCCCATGGTACACAAAACAGGTCCGAACGGTGTTGCAGAGGCAACGGAAAAAGCATGCGAAGTTCAGAAGAACGCGAAATCCCGAAGATTGGCTAAAATTTACAGACGCGCGAAATTTGGCACGGAATTCAATGCGAGATGCCTTTAATAGGTTCCACAACGAAACATTGTCTCGAAATTTGGTAGAAAATCCGAAGAAATTCTGGTAGTATGTAAAGTACACAACCGGCAAGACGCAGTCAATACCTTCGCTGCGCAGTGCCGATTATACTGTTACCGACGACTGTGCCGCTAAAGCGGAGTTATTGAACGCAGTTTTCCGAAATTCCTTCACCAGGGAAGACGAATGGAATATTCCAGAATTTGAAACACGAATAGCTGCTAGCATGAGTTTCTTAGAAGTAGATACTTTAGGGGTTGCGAAGCATCTCAAATCGCTTGATACGGGCAAGTCTTCAGGTCCAGATTGTATACCGATTAAGTTCCTTTCAAATTACGCTGATACAATAGCTCCCTACTTAGCAATCATATACAACCGCTCGCTCACCGATAGATCTGTAGCTACAGATTGGAAAATTGCGCAGGTCGCACCAGTGTTTAAGAAGGGTAGTAGGAGTAATCCATCGAACTACAGACCTATATCATTGACGTCGGTTTGCAGTAGGGTTTTGGAGCATATACTATATTCAAACATTATGAATCACCTCGAAGGGAACGATCTATTGATACGTAATCAGCATGGTTTCAGAAAACATCGTTCTTGTGCAATGCAGGTAGCTCTTTATTCGCACGAAGTAATGGCCGCTATCGACAGGGGATCTCAGGTTGAATCCGTATTTCTGGATTTCCGGAAAGCTTTTGACACCGTTCCTCACAAGCGACTTCTAATCAAGCTCCGGGCCTATGGGGTATCGTTTCAGTTGTGTGACTGGATTCGTGATTTCCTGTCAGGAAGGTCGCAGTTCGTAGTAATAGACCGCAAATCATCGAGTAAAACTGAAGTGATATCAGGTGTTCCCCAGGGAAGCGTCCTGGGACCTCTGCTGTTCCTGATCTATATAAATGACCTGGGTGACAATCTGAGCAGTTCTCTTAGGTTGTTCGCAGATGATGCTGTAATTTACCGTCTAGTAAGGCCAACCGAAGACCAGTATCAGTTGCAAAGCGATTTAGAAAAGATTGCTGTATGGTGTGGCAGGTGGCAGTTGACGCTAAATAACGAAAAGTGTGTGGTGATCCACATGAGTTCCAAAAGAAATCCGTTGTAATTCGATTACTCGATAAATAGTACAATTTTCAAGGCTGTCAATTCAACTAAGTACCTGGGTGTTAAAATTACGAACAACTTCATTTGGAAAGACCACATAGATAATATTGTGGGGAAGGCGAACCAAAGGTTGCGTTTCATTGGCAGGACACTTAGAAGATATAACAAGTCCACTAAAGAGACAGCTTACACTACACTCGTTCGTCCTCTGTTAGAATATTGCTGCGCGGTGTGGGATCCTTACCAGGTGAGATTGACGGAGGACATCCAAAGGGTGCAAAAAAGGGCAGCTCGTTTTGTATTATCACGTAATAGGGGAGAGAGTGTGGCAGATATGATACGCGATCTGGGCTGGAAGTAATTAAAGCAAAGACGTTTTTCGTCGCGGCGAGATCTATTTACGAAATTTCAGTCACCAACTTTCTCTTCCGAATGCGAAAATATTTTGTTGAGCCCAACCTACATAGGTAGGAATGATCATCAAAATAAAATAAGAGAAATCAGAGCTCGAACAGAAAGGTTTAGGTGTTCGTTTTTCCCGCGCGCTGTTCGGGAGTGGAATGGTAGAGAGATAGTATGATTTTGGTTCGATGAACCCTCTGCCAAGCACTTAAATGTGAATTGCAGAGTAGTCACGTAGATGTAGATACTTTTCCCAGCAGCGACCTACATGATCGTCTACTTCTCAATTCAACAATCAGTATGGTTCGAGCTCAGCTTGGTGTCGGATGGGGGCGGCTAGGTAAGGGCGAGCAGCGCGGAGCGTTACCTTGAAGCAGTAGACGGTCTCCTCGCCATCCCAGATGGTCCTGGGCAGCTGGTACTTCTTGCGCAGGCGGTACTTGTCGACGGCGCCGAGCGGCCGGCCGCGCACGCGCTCCGCCTCGCGGTAGTGCGCGGCGAACCACAGCTGCTGCAGGTGCGCGTGGTGGCGCGCGCTGAACGGCTGCGACTCGAGGATGGCGTACAGCTCGTGGTAGTGGCCGCGCTGGAAGGCGACGGCGGCGCGCGCGCGCAGCACCGACTCGTGGCCGCGGATCAGCCCCGCCGGCGACAGCAGCCGCAGGAAGCGCTCCAGCCGCGCGATGTCGCCCGCCTGCGGCACGGCGGAAGCGTTCACTTCTACATCTACATCTACATCCATACTCCGCTAGCCACCTGACGGTGTATGGCAGAGAGTACTTTGAGTACCTATATCGGTTCTCCCTTCTATTCCAGTCTCGTATTGTTCGTGGAAAGAAAGATTGTCCGTATGCCTCTGTGTGGGCTCTCATCTCTCTGATTTTATCCTCGTGGTCTCTTCGCGAGATATACGTACGATGGAGCAATATACTGCTTGACTCCTCGGTGAAGGTATGTTCTCGAAACTTCAACAAAAGTCCGTACCGAGCTACTGGGCGTCTCTCCTGCAGAGTCTTCCACTGGAGTTTATCTATCATCTCCGTAACGCTTTCGCGATTACTAAATGATCCTGTAACGAAGCGCGCTGCTGTCCGTTGGATCTTCTCTATCTCTTCTATCCACCCTATCTGGTACGGATCCCACACTGCTAAGCAGTATTCAAGCAGTGGGCGAACAAGTGTACTGTAACCTACTTCCTTTGTTTTCGAATTTCATTTCCTTAGGATTCTTCAAATGAATCTGTCTGGCATCTGCTTTACCGACGATCAACTTTATATGATAATTCCATTTTAAATCACTCCTAATGCGTACTCCAAGATAATTTATGGAATTAACTGCTTCCAGTTGCTGACCTGCTATATTGTAACTAAATGATAAAGGATCTTTCTTTCTATGTATTCGCAGCACATTACACTTGTCTACATTCAGATTCAATTGCCATTCCCTGCACCATGCGTCAATTCGTTGCAGATCCTCCTGCATTTCAGTAATTTTTTCCATTGTTACAACCTCTCGATATACTAAGCATCATCCCCAAAAAGCCTCAGTGAACTTCCGATGTCATCCACAAGGTAATTTCTGTATATTGTGAATAGCAACGGTCCTACGACACTCCACTGCGGCACACCCGAAATCACTCTTACTTCGGAAGACTTCTCTCCATTTTGTCTTTGTGGTCATTTCATAACTACTACCTCCACCATGAGTTTTCACTTTGCAGTGGTGTATGCGCTGATTTGAAATACCTCGGCAGATTCAAGCTGTGCGCCCACCGGCACACGAACCTACGAACTTTGTATTTCGCGGACAAGTGCTCTACTGACCCTTTTAGTTTCCAAAGCTTGTCTTCCAAAACAATCAAGATATCACGTGTTTCTTGAAGTTCTCCCAGTAGAAAGAATATTCCATCATCTTTCGTGCGTGCATCTGGGACAGTGATATTTCTCCTTCCGATAATTCGGCTGATAACCGTACGCATCCGTCTTATGTCTAACGTGCGGGCATTTACTCCACGATATTGTGTCGTGTGGTTTAAATTTTGCCTGCGTTTCACCTTGAGGATGGCTGTTATGTCATCATCCGAAATATCGAAAGAAGGTATAATACTGCCCGGAGGCACGTCTGAAGCATGATGGAATCATCAGGATACCTTTACTGAAACAACAAGGTTCCTCTTCTAGAACAACCAAGACTTGTCATCTGAGACAACAAGGTCCCTCGTTTACAACAAATAGCCGGACGGTGTGGCCGAGCGGTTCTAGGCGCTTCAGTCCGGAACCGCGCGACTGCTACAGTCGCAGGTTCGAATCCTGCCTCGGGCATGGATGTGTATGATGTCCTTAGGTTAGTTAGCTTTAAGTAGTTCTAAGTTCTAGGGGACTGATGACCTCAGATGTTAAGTCCCATAGTGCTCAAAGCCATTTGAACCATTTACAACAAATACACCGACTCTTCTGGAACAAACACACACCTAATGTCGTCAATTACTCCTCCCTCTAAACAAATAAGGTACCTCTGCTAAAACAAAACGGCCTTATCTTCTTAAGCAAATAAGTTTCACATTTTGAAAGAAACCAGGCTTCTCTTCTGAAACCAACTAGGCTACTGTCCTAATGGGGCAAATCTGCTGAAAGAAACAAGACTTCCCTTCTAAGCAAGACAAACAAAATCTAATCTTCTAAGAAAACGAAGACTCCTCTTCCAGAACAAACAAGATGTCTCTTTTAAACCAGCGAGTCTCCTTTTTTAAAACAAACACGGCTGCTGTTCTCATTTTGAAGTGAAATAATCTTCATGAACAGATAGTGGGTAAAATTTACTTGCTCACGAAGATGCGCATTAAGTGTTCGTTCACTCTGTTGCGCTATCAACTTTCATTCCTTCCGAGCTGCGTCACAGATAGAGCTACCCAACAACGACTCACGACCCGCCCTCAACAGCTTCATTTCCACCAGTACCTCTTCTCCTACCTTCCACGTCCGACTACCTCCCCTGTGCTTCTCAAACTAAACATCTAAATACGTAAATTACTTTATATATAAATTATCTGCAGTAACCATATAAAAATGATTCAAGGATGAATAAAACTACTACTACTACGACTAAAACTACTACAGCATTAGCGGCAGATTGAAAATTTTTCCACATCACCAATCTTTCGCACTAATTCTTTTTTCTTTTCTGAAAAACCTCACACCAAACTGTGCCACAGATAATACTAATACCTCATCCTCTTTCGAAGCTCTGCATCTGTCTCATGTGGAGGGGTACTGACGCAATTTTTCAGATAAGTAAATGCGAAGTTTCAGTACATCAAATGGAAATCAAAGAACATCGCCATGGTCTTCATACTAACTGATAACATGAGTGTTGTTACATTATGAAATAAGGGTGTATGGAACGTGTAGTGCCCGTGGTGATCAATATTGAGAAATGATTGAACAGTGTAGCACTAGGTCTTTATACTGTTAAGTAAATTCTTTGCAAAATTGTATGTCCGCAGCTCGTGGTCGTGCGGTAGCGTTCTCGCTTCCCACGCCCGGGTTCCCAGGTTCGATTCCCGGCGGGGTCAGGGATTTTTCTCTGCCTCGTGATGACTGGGTGTTGTGTGATGTCCTTAGCTTAGTTAGGTTTAAGTAGTTCTAAGTTCTAGGGGACTGATGACCATCGATGTTAAGTCCCATAGTGCTCAGAGCCATTTGAACCATTTGTTTTGCAAAATTGTGTTTATGCATTGCATAGGGGGGTGGGGGAGGAAGAAGGGGAGAGGGGAGGAGTCTCCGATCTTCATCCAGCCATCTTAATTTTTGGTTTTTCGTGGTTTTCCTAAATTACTTCAGGCAAATTCCGGCCAAGGCCGACTACCTTTCCTGTCATTGTCATACTAGAACTGTAAGTATGTAAATGGCTTTATAAGTGAATTATCTTTTTTCCATTCTTAAACTGTAATACCATGACATGTACAAGTGATCCAATGATGAATGGAACAACTAGTGGCACATATAGACAAACGAAAACTGTACGGCAGACCTGGAAGGAAAGGCGAAGATATGCCTTTCCAAGACAATCTACACCTACCTCTACATATATATACCGCTAGCCACCAAGCGGTGTGTGGCGGAGGGCACAATTCGCGCCAAAGTCATATTTCCCCCCCTCTGTTCCACTCGCGGATCGCGCGAGGGAAAAACAACTGTCTGAACGCCTCAGTACGAGCTCTTATTTCCCTTATCTTTGACCATTACGCGATTTGAAAGTTGGGGGTAATAATATATGCTCTACATCCTCGGTGAAGATCAGATTTCGGAATTTAGTGAGCAGCCCCTTCTGTTTAGCGCGTCGTCTATCAGAAAGTGTGTCCCACTTCAAACTTTCTATGAGATTTGTAACGCTCTCGCGATGGCTAAATGTACCAGTCACGAATCTTGCCGCTCTTCTTTGGACCTTCTCAATCTCTTGAATCAGACCCAACTGGTAAGGGTCCCATACAATACTCTGAACTGGACGAACTAACGTATTGTAAACTGTAAACTATTTCCTTTGTTGAAGGACTGCATCGCTTCAGGATTCTACCAATAAACCGCAATCCAGAGTTCGCCTTCCCCGTTACTTGTGTAATCTGATCATTCCATTTGAGATAATTTCGAATAGTCACACCCAGATACTTGACTGATGTTACCGCTTCCAAAGACTGATCATTTATTTCGTACTCATACAATAATGGAGATATTCGCCTTTTTATACGCAGTAGGTTACACTTACTAATATTCAGAGATAACTGCCAGTCATTACACCACGCATTTATTTTCTGCAAATCCTGATTTGTTCACAACTTTCGTGTGATACTACTTTCCTGTAGACTACAGCATCATCGGCAAACAGTCTAAGGCCGCTGTCAATACCATCAACCAGATCGTTTATGTAAATCGTAAAAAGCAGAGGACCTATTACGCTGGCCTGGGGCACACCTGAAGTTACTCTTGTTTCTGTTGAAGTTACCCCGTTCAGGACGACAAACTGCTCCCTGTCTGTTAGAAAACTTTCTATCCAACCGCATATGTCATTGGACAGACCGTAAGCGCGCACTTTTTGTAGCAAGCGGCAGTGCGGAACTGAGTCGAACGCCTTTCGAAAGTCGAGAAATATGGCATTAACCTGGGAGCCGGTATCTAGAGCCTGTTGTATATCATGCACAAAGATGGCCAGCTGTGTCTCGCATGACCGCTGTTTCCTAAAACCGTGCTGGTTTCTGCAGATGAGCAGAGTCTAGAAAGGTCATTATGTCTGAAAAATATGTTCCATGATTCTACAACAAAACGATGTCAGTGAAATTGGCCAGTAATTATGTGCATCCGATTTTCTACCCTTTTTATACATTGCTACGACCTGGGCCTTCTTCCAGTCCCGTGGAACTTTCCGCCGTTCCAATGATCTCTGATAGATGACGTATACGAATGGTGCTATATTTGTAGCATAGTCAACATAAAATCTTACGGGGATACCGTCTGGGCCGGATGCCTTTCTGGCGTCTAAGGATCTTAACTGTTTTACAATCCCAGATACACTAAACACTATGTCAGCCATCCTTTCGTTTGTTCGATAATTGAAAGGGGGAATGGTGCTGCAGTTCTCTATCGTAAACGAGTTTTTTAAAGCTAGGTTTAGAATTTCGGTTTTCTGTTTATCATCATCAGTTACATTACTCTCGCCTGTTGAGTATGCAGCCCGCAGACCGCCACAAATGTACAGCTTGTTACTGCCTTCTCTCCATTTCCTCCCAATACATGAAATGTATTTGCAATTGCGCATATGGACAACCATGAGCTGCAGAATGCAACGACAACAATGAAAATCTGTGCCGTACCAGGACTCGAATCCGGATTTCCCGCTCAGCTGTACAATGGAATAACGAGAACGAAAATTTGTGCCGGACCGGGTCTCGAACCTAGATTTACCGCTCGGCGTTCGAGTCCTAGTCCGGCACATATTTTCATTGTTATCATTCAATTGTACAGCTCATGGTTTTCCATATTCGCAACTGCGAATACATTTAATGTATTTCATAACACTGTGTAGTCACCTCAGTGCCTGTTCCATTGGATATGCATGCATGTCCAGAGAAACATTGCATCGTAATTCGGAATAATAATAGACGCACTGCAATATCGTATTGCTTCCTACCTCCATTCATATTCTTCCATCTCCATACAGGGCGGAGAAAAACTGTCTGATAACACCAGAGCAGGGGTAAGAGACGTCGAATCAAGCAAAATTTTCCAAATATTCACAGGTCCGGGAGTCATCGTTCCAGAGACATAGCCGCAGAACAGCAGCCACTGAACGGCGAGCCCGCGGGAGTCAAAACCTGTGAGGAGCTGGCTGGTCACAAGAAGTTTTGAGACCGCGACAATTATTCTCAACATGCCACGAATTTTCAAGATTGTGCACCATGGATTTCATCGACGAAATCAAATTTGTAGCAATGTTGCAGACAGGTTTTTCGAGCATTTTCTGTAAAAAAAGTCATTTGAGGAAAAACGATTGATCAAAATTTAATTTGTTTTCTTTTTCACCGCTGTGTTCATTGCAACTTACTGAGCCAGTGTACTTGTTATAATAAACGCTCATTCATGCTCCCTGTACAACAGCAAAAATTAAAACAAGTGACCTTTAGATTTAATGTTAACAATTTTGCACCCTACAGGTTTTGCAGTACAGCCTACTATCTTAAGAAATTAATGGCATTGCGCTACTTTTGCCGTAATTGATTTAATACTCAAGCTTTTCCCAATGAATGTCACAGAAAATATGCGTGAAACGTTGCCAGCTACAGATATAAACTTAAAATACGTCTAGCTTTGACAAGTCAACGGAAACAACGATGGATATCCGACCTGTGGTTGTTTTAAAAATTTTAGTTGGTTCAAGTTTCCCTGGCCTGATCCCACCCAGTGTGAAGGATGATGTGCCGAATTTTTTCACATCAAATAATTTTTCAGTCGTTAAAAATATCTATAATCGCTTTTGATCTAGACGATTACGAACCAAGGGCTCATGGAATACGAGGCAACACATTTTAGCAACTTCATTGATCGCCGAGATGCAGGTTATTTTTCACGGAAAGATGTTTTTTTTCCCCCTTCCAGAACAGCAGATCTGTGTGAGTTAAGTTCAGTGACAATTATTTTGTAAGTGTACAAATTCATTGAATACGGAGATTTTTTGTGTTGTTCTTGAGGCCGTTTGGTTGTCTGTCTGGAAGTTTTCTCCCCTCTCCACGGAAGCTAAGGTGCCGAGTCAATAAAAACAAAATGTGTACGTCACTCTGAAACAGAAACCTTCGTGCTCTAAACAGGACATATTTCATAAGGCTGACAGGCTGAAAGACTTTCATCGATACAATATTCTCTTTGAAACAAAAAGGCTTAAATCTTCTTAAAGTCTCCCGCTCGTGTATGAGTTAGCATCACAGCCTGGTGCAGCAAGATTCCTCGGAGAGTGAAATAAACTTCGGGGTGGACACGTAAACGGCCGCAACAGCAGTACAAAGCATTCAGTGTATTTTTACTTCGAAATTTCTTGTCAAACGCACAAAAAAGATGTATCGCTAAATTCGTGAAACAGAGATCTGTTATTATGACGCTAAAAAATATCATAGTTTTCCTTTAAAAAGGAGCGTTAATGCCTCTATCTCGATGATAAATGGCGTGCCGAAAACACGTGGGTCTTTCTTCCATGAGCCTCTAGTTTGTAGTTGTATAGGTGAAAAGAGGTCACAAATATGTATATTATGTCGAAAGTCAAATGAGGAGCCTTGCCCCTTACACTATGCAACCCACTATACTCTGCAGATCTCAACGTATTAGTGTTTTTATGCCCCAAAATTCAGCATTGAATGATTATGCCTCTTTAAGGGTCGCATCCTCTCCTATCTTGTTCTCATGGTCCCTAAGTCAGGGATACAACGGAAGCAGCATAAATGTCGCACAATCTTCTGCGAACAGCGATTCACTATATTTATCCAGCAGAACTGCACGAAATTAACGTCTCTTTTCCTCGGAAGATTCCCACTTAAGCTCCCCGAACACCTTTTTATGCATTGATATAGGCTGCACTGGTCTGTTGTGATCCTTGTAGTGTATTTCTGTATTTGGTCTATGTCTGCCGTTATATCTGCTTAATAAAGGCTCTCAACATGAGAAAAATATTCCAGAGTTAGTCACCCTGGCGTCTTGTTGGGCTTCCTTTACATTTCCACAGGATATTTTTCATAAATGAAAGTCTTCCATTTCTCTTGTTACTGCTGTTCGTCCCATTTTACGTCGCTGTGTAGTGTTGTATCTAGATATTTAAACGAAGTGACCGACTCCAGATCTAATCTAGTAGTTGGAGTCTGTTCTTTTTGTTATGAGTGTTATTTCCATTCATCCACATTTCGAGTGAGCTGGTATGAATCAGTACAGCAGATGGAAGTACTGCTCAAGCCGTTCTACATTTCCTCAGGGCTGTATAGCGACGATACATTGCTGCAGACAAAGGCGTTACCATCAAGCAGTCTGAAACTGATACTGAACATTTCTGATAAAGCATTCATGCGTACTGAGGGCAATAGCGATTATGTTACATCTTCCGTCCATTACAATGTAATGGAGTCTATTAGTCAAACATTTTTCGAGCCACTAGTTCATCTATGTAGACACACCTCTGAGGCTATCCTGATGTACGATGTGGCAAAGCGTCGAATAACTTTATGATCTTTAGGAACGCGGAATCTACATTTTCAGCTACATCTATTATTATTTGTTGTACGACCAACACTCCTGGAGGAAAAAATATTGCAGGTATTTTGACTTGAGCACAGTTTCGGTTTCGTTACTGACGAGAAGTGAAGGCGACCGGAGACGGTGGAGGCGACACGAGCAACGTCCATCAAAAGCAGGAGTCCGGGGTCGCAACCAGTCCTCCATGCAGGTTTAACTGCTCTCTCGTTTTCAGTCCAGTACGTATTCCATAAAAGAGTACAGTTTGCTTCTGATGAGCTGCTGCGATAAAAGTGTTTACTGCGAAGTTACTGTAAATAAAACAGTACGGATCATACATGATGTCAGAAATGAAACAAGACTAATCAATAGAATGACACACAGAATATCAGGACAAAACTAATATCGGGTGTAGAGCAGAGTTGATATATAAACGGTTAATTCAGTACGACACAGATAAAGAAAAACAAATTATAACGGCACATGAGCTAGGCCGACTTCGTACGTTTCACTGTTTCGGATGATAGTGGGACGTAAGAGGCTGTGGTGGCCGAAGTCAGATTAGGTGTTGGCAGCTGAGGGGCAGAAACTGCCCACGCCTCACAGAACAAGGCGCACTCCGGTACGACTCTTTCTTTTAATTTCAGTTTTACTCGCTTTATGCTGGTAACAATGCAGCTACTTACAAGTGATTCTTAAAGTTATTAAGATAGTTAAACTCATAGTATGCAACACACACCGTTAATTTATAGTCTGCTCTTACCGATTAGGGTTTTAGTATTTGTTTATAGGGAATTTGCTTTCTCACGTTTTAGCTCAATGAGGAGCACATTTCGTACGTTTCATACGTTTCACTATAACGTGTTCACACCTTTTTCGCCTTCTGATTGATCACTGTTTGTGGGAAAGTCCATCACTCCGATACTATTGACACGCGCAGCTAATACGCTTGTCCTAACCTTCTTTTGCTTTTCATATGGGCTTCTATTCTCCTCGGAAGATTTTTCTGGCTGTCTCATAGACATGTCGTTATGCTGCACTGGACTCACGTATATGTAAACTGCTTTTTCCTAATGCTCCCATTGGTGGATACTACTTTTCTCAACAGAGGTATCAAGTCGGGATGCGAAAGCAGAGTATGTAGGGTTTCCCATCCTTAACGCTGTCTTATGGGAAGCCATTAACTACACCGGCTCTCTTTAAAGTTGTCTTTTGCAAGGAAATTTACTATTTAGTTGACCCAAATACCTGAGTGCTCATTTAACCACATTAAATGATCGATTTTCTTTCCTTTCATTATCAGTTCCACCACGTCACAGATACAACTATTGGTGTAAGATTTCCAATTTCCACTGTTCTAAAGCAATTCTAAAGTCTGTAAGAATTAGTGTTTTGTTTCATCCGTGGGTCACAATATAACTGCGGTTATTTCTACATAGGAGCTCCAGATAATGAAATTACATTTCGCTATATGCAATGTAAGACAATTATACGCATGTGTTTTGGATCCATCGAATTCCCCTGCAGTGGTACCCTTGCAATAAAATAATCGCTTCAGTAAAACGGTTTTGCTTGCATCGCATGGTACAGCAATAGACCACACGAGTAAAAATATTGACATAGTTTCAAAACTTCCGGACTTTTGTAGTAGAGGCGATGTGTTGTGTCTTCAATACGAGTTGGTGTTGATTACTTGCGCTTCATAGTACACCTACGACACTTAATTGACAGTTGTATCGTTGTTCAAGGAAGTATGCACTTACCTGCATTGCGCACTAAATGTTACAAAATAAGTTCCATTCCTGACTTGATTGCTAGAAAAATGTGTTTCCTTACCTAACGATGCCACTTTTCTGTGCGATGTGCTGATCTTTGAGCCTATAGTTTTTCGGAAGTACTAATAGCACCTGTCTCAGAAAGGCAGTGAGCACGTCCACTGCCATGGCTCGCAGCAACTCGCGAAATCGACCGCCGAACTTCAGAATATTGTACAGAAAAGTGGAACTTTGAACCCGCGGAAAATGACGAAACTTATTTTTTGTCAATCACGTCGCGATAAAATCAGAATAACATTAACTTCTTGCAATGTCAAACAAGCGGAAACGAAATTGATTTCAACGGTCATATTATTTCAGTTAAAATCTGAAATTTAATCGCCCTTAACTGGTTTAGATATCAGGTCTTCCTTCAAAAATAGCAAACAAACCTGATCTAGCACAGTCATATGTTGGTAGCTCAGTAACAGGTGATATGACCTAGTACCTATAGTTTGCTGTACCTATCTGTATTAGCAATTAAACTGTCGGTACACTGTTCGTTTTTTCCCTGTTTCTCCACTACGTATTTCGCTACTGTAGTCAACGTCGAACTCTATAATGCGAAGAACGTTAGTTTTCGGGAATTGTTGGTAAGCCAGATAAGGATCTAATCCTCACTGGCCGGACTAAACTTTGTGCTTCGGATATGCGATTTTATTACATGATGATAGGCACAAACTGAATTCACGAAACTCTCTGTTTTTTGGAATTCGTAATCCTTTAGCAGTTCTCATCTGCAGCATCGCACAGAATTTACTGCCGGATAATAATAAACCGAGAAGTAAACACAATTTAATGCATCTACAAACCGATATAACACTCTTACTAAACCGTACAAATTACTACAGAAATAGCTATATTAAGCTTCACAGTTATTTCTTACCCCGAAACAGTAAAATTGCATTGAAGTAATAGTAGAGACCGAAAAAGGATACATGTACATTTGAAGCGTCTGACTTACTTGCTCCAGCGTCGGCCATTCGAAATAACATCAGAGTACGTATCCTTATTTTATTTGTGTTTTCTTGCTATGATATTCTGAGAGTAAGTAGCAAACATTAACTAACTTCCTTTCCACGGATCTGATAATAAACTGTGCAGGGCGTAATGTCTTAAATATGGTTACTCTATAACGATGTAACATGTATATAAAATCTGCAGGTCGGGCTCTCCTTGCGAGTGTCTGATAAAGTTCTCGCGGAAGAAAGGCGAACAATATACTAATCATTCGTTATGCACTATAAGTAGAAGTGCTGGAAAGCAGAGACATCGAAAGTATCAAGAACACTGTATGGAACCTCCATCTTACCCGAATAACATTGCAGTTTCCTCCAGAACGAATTATGCTTAATTACATACTACGGAAAATGTTTTACTCAAACATTAAATAAGCTTCAAGAAAAGATACGTATCTTCATTTTTTTAAGTCACTGGAGTAAAGTAGGAGTGGGAGAATACAGTAATGTAGAGTTGCTCTCCTTGACGGTACATGTTCATCGCTGCATTGTAAGTGAATTTAATGCCCTACTAAATACAATACGAAAAAGGATTTGCTATATTTTTGTTGTCGTTACACTAGAGACTTTCATATTTCCTAACATGTACTGGTACTTCTGCTAGTACAGAAGTAAATCGCACTTCTAGTGTATGTGAAGAGTTTTGCAAACATATGAACTGTAGATCATAAGGTAATTTTAGTTACACTTGAATTTAGAATGTTCAAGCGCTATTTATTTATATTTGAGCAACCTAGAATGTACCAGGGAATGGGAACAGTTACCAAGTTTGGTATCTTGGTGTGACGGCAATTGTGATTTGCATGAAATACGTCTATAATAATGCACAACCTAATGTACTGTTGTTAGCTGTGATGCGTTACGAAACTGCTCGACTATAGGTAGAATGAGGGTCATCCTCAGTACAACAAATAATTAGGCCAAAGAAATGTTGGTACGTAACTGGATCATCTATGTCATGGACGCTAACGGCAAGGTCAGTTCTAGCAATACTTCTGGTCGTTCTCCCCGTCTACTCAACCCAGAAACCTCGAAACGAAAGCTCTTCTGTTCTCTGGTGAGATTTTAACCAAAAGATTACGTGCCGAGAAAATTGTTTATCGCGAAATATGTGAAATGCTTCCTAACTACAAAATAACAGAAGAAAGTGCAAAACCACTTTATTTATTACTCGAAGAAAAAGTTGAGTGCTAAAGGAAAAGGATTAATTTCATTTTTTATGCTCATGTTAGTTGCATAAATGTAAAAAGGGAATACCAAAAGGTAGTATGGATCGACTGACATGCATAAATGAAAAAAAGTGTTCCGATTATCCTCAAACGAAATTCATTTTCGATGCCGTCACAGAATAAATAACAACAGGAGGTTTCACTGTGTTCTCTGTAACAACTGCCACACGTCAACTTTTAACAACCATGATACAAACAACATTATTTACTCCAATGCGAAATTTTACCTAAACATGCAGTAAAGTATACTTCTCCGTAACTCATCAAAATGACGTCATTTGGCAGGGAGTGACATACGAATGACATTCAAACCAAGAACATAGACATCATTCGCACTTAATAAGCATTCTTCTGTAATCACCAAAGTAGTCACTGAATATTTGCTTAGAAGGTTTTCTACGAGCTTTTTTTGTGGCTCGAATACTTGGTTCATTGATACTGTTGCTGAATGGTCACACGGTTCAAATTTTCGTTTCCTGATATATGCATTCGGAAGACCAGGATGTCGCACAAAGAACGTCAAGTGTTCAGGCAGAACTGCGGACTCCCACGGACGTAGAACTGCAGAAATATACAGTTGCCTCTCAAGCACTTCGTCTTGCAGTTACAGTAAACCTAAAATTCGCAGATATATTTTATATTTTAACGTAGTTTATTTTGCGTAAAGTTTTTAATCTTACATTTGCTCAATTTATAATGATATAAGGAGTAAATTACATGATGTTAAGATTGTTTTTGCTTCGTGTACTGGCATCAAATGTTTTTGTTCTCGTTATTAACAAAGCGACCGACTGGATTGGTTCAGTGATGTGGACACTGTCAATCCAAACTAAAATTTTCTGTGTTTTAATAAATCACCGCTAAATCATTAGACATTCCACTATCACTTCCATTCTTTACAATTTCCTACAATGTCCACGACATGTTACGCTGTTTCCTCCAATCTTTAAAAATTTCGCACTAAATAAAAATAGATGTCATGCTCCTAGTTTCTGAATTATAGCAATATGGTAAAGACTAGGGCTGTATTCTGAACGATTACTTCCGCACACCGACCTTCGGAAGGGAAAGAATGTGAGAACTTAGCTTGTTGGTGGTGGTGACATCATAAGTACAGACGAACATAAAGCGGTAATCAGTCGCCGACAACCTTACAGAAGAAAATGTTCGAGCATTCACCCGAATCGCTTGAGGAGAATCGTGTGGAAACTAGAGCTTAATTTCTAAAATTTTTGGTGCCGGAACGCACCTCTTCAGCCATAATTATTTTAAAGCTTTCTGGCAAATTGAAACATTGTCGTTTACCAGGACTCGAACCCAGAAAACTTCCTTGCACGGGCAATGTTATTACTCAGTTGGAAGAGGACTGCAAACATAGATCAAAGTGCAATGTCATTTCCTATTCTGGAACACTGATTTGAACTGTCACGATGTTTCAAAACAGCACACCCTCCACTGCAGAGTGAAAGATTCATTATGAAAGCAAAATATATTATTTAAATACAGGAATCAGTTGAGTGTATGTCAAATATTAATTGTAAGGTGCATATCGGTACTAGATGCTGTACGGACTGGAGTTATGACTCGCAGTTCGTGTGACGATTATTAATTCAAGCCAATACTCAAACCTTGTACACACCAACTAATTTACCTGGATTGGACTGAAAATAAGTATCGTACTAGGGGTTATTATAGGTGGATACGGGCATGCTGTATATATGCAGGCAAGTACAGGAATCAGTATCGGAATATTTCAGACAGTATTTTAGACGAATTAAATTCAAACAACGTGACATTATAGGACAAAAAATGATAGAAGTGTATGTTCAATACAGTACTTGCAGGAAACTCATGCGACTTGCTTTTGTGTTCAGTAAAATTTCTTTATCAAATCAAGCTACTCTTTGTTATAATATATGCTCATTATCAATTTCGACACGTTATTACCATTGACAAACGTGTAATATTCATATAAAAAACAATGTTTCGTATAACGCTACAGAGAGTAGTTTTATACGCATGATCGTCGATAATGATCGACACAATGCTATTAATTCATGAGTAAGTTACTTGCTGGGTGGCACTAAAGAGGCTGCATGTGGTTGTTAGCGGATCTTGCTGTTGTGTACAGAGAAGACGCAACGCTAGAAAACTGTCGTGAAATGCTAGAAGACATGCACAGGATCAACGCTTGTTGCAGTGATTACCAACATAAACAACGTAAACATACTCGTAAATAAAGTACTGCGCATAAACAGACCGAAAGACCCATTATTGGAAAGGCACCTGCCAGACTGAGATGCATTTGAAGAATCATCAGTAGTTTAGTGCACCCACGAAGGAGGTAACTTACAAGTAGAACACCTTAGTTCGACTGATACTTGAGTATTGCTCGTCCGTATGGGATACGTACCATACAGGACTGATAAATGAAAGAGAAGATCCACAGAAGAGCAGGGTGTTTCGCCAGAAGTTCGTTCAGTAAGTGCGAAAGTGTGATGGAGATGCTCACCGAACTCCAATGGCAGAAACTAAAAGGGAGATGTTGTGCATCACGGGATTAAAATCCCGAGAGCGTGCGTTCGTAGAAGAGTCAACCAATGAATTGCCTCTTTGTACTAGGGGTGGAGATTATGGCTGAAGCAACTAGTTTTCCGTTACACCGGTTCTTTTCGTCGCCAGTTTAATCTGACTTAAAACGGCTGAAAATAACCGGTTTCTGAAATAACCGATTTCCAGTTTTGTGCTGCTATTACTTCCTGTAATAAACGTGGACTGCAAACGAAGATTGAAGAATTCTAATGAATGTGAAGGAAAACGGTCACGATCGAGGTGGGGCTGAGGCTGCGACAAAAATCGTCTGCATTCTCTCCAGAAAAGATTGCGAAAGTGAAGAAGGCGGGCGCGGTGTTAGCCAGAGCGAAATGTCATATGTTGAGGCCTTTCCCACATCGTCTCTTTTGCATGGTGTCAATTTTTCACCTTGATCAAACACATAATTAAGCGCTGAGTTATTACCCCAATTTTATAGCGCGTCATTGAAATTCTAGGTGTATCGATCAACCTTGCCTTCCCTCCCAAGGAACTACAACGGCATTGTGTCAGGGTGGCGTAGTGCCTAGCGCGTCTGCCGAGTGAGTAGGAGATTCGGGTTCGAATCCTGGCCTCGGTACAAATTTTTATTCGTCGCTTCAGTATGCATACATACTTCCAAAGAACGTTGTGGATGTTTTCACCTTACACGATCTGGCAAGTTTGTTGCGCCTTCTCCAGTTTGTAATCTTTTGAAGTAAATGTAGCATTATACTTCATTACTACCGCACTTGTTCAAATGTGTGTGAAATCTTATGGGACTTAACTGCTAAGGTCATTAGTCCCTAAGCTTACACACTACTTAACCTAAATTATCCTAAGGACAAACACACACACCCATGCCCGAGGGAGGACTCGAACCTCCGCCGGGACCAGCCGCACAGTACATGACTGCAGCGCCCCAGACCGCTCGGCTAATCCCGCGTGGCACTACCGCACTTAGTAAAACACTTGCCATATTGCAATGTAGTCGATGTGCGAGGATGACAGCGAGAAACTACCGTACGGAGAAGATGGGAGGGAGGGGGGCGGGGTAGTCTTGTACACTGCACGTATTACTCGCTTGCCATCTGACAGGCCACTCCAAATGGCAACTGGTAGATTAGCGTCTCAGCAGAGCTGCATCCATTCTTATGCCATTTGCTTATCGCTAGTTTCGAACTATAGGCGCTGTTACTAAAATAGTTCTGATCGCTTTCCTCAAGTTACGTAATATCCAACATTTCGAAGCGAATATCATTCGTTTTTTTAAAAAAGATTTTTAAAAAAACAAAAAATTTCAGCACAGGTGCTATCGGAAATTGATATGCCGTTTTTTTACTTGTTTGTTAGTATGAAATGAAACAAAGCCTGTTATAATCTAGATCAAACAAATGCCAAAAAATAACAGTTATTCAGAACTGAATTATCAGTATTAGTTGTTATCGGCAGTTTTTCCCTTCGCTACCTCGTACGTACACCCCGCGAAATGGTCATAAAGTTAAAATTACAGATATTCGAGCTTACGATGTACATGACATGTACATGTACATGTACGCAGAAATCGATTGTGTAAATTTGAAGATACACAAATGCAGGATCTATCGAATGCAGCAAGCAGATGAATGTTTCTACAAAAGTTTCTGTGATTGGTGAGTAGCGTTACTTCTGCGAACAGGAAGTCCGACTGTTGTCGAAGGACCGTTAACACTGTGAAATGTTGGAAAGCCGAGAAGCAATTGTAGCACTCATGTGATTGCTGTTACTGAGGCTGTACAGGTAGTGCGACATACTGCCACTCCCAGGACACATCCTGAGAGCTTCAAGGAGTCGTCACTTTGGTAATGGAGGAAAATGTGTGTGTGTGCGTGTGTGTGTGTGTGTGTGTGTGTGTGTGTGTGTGTGTGTGTGTGTGCTTGTGTGGTGGCCGGAGGGAGAAGTGGGGTAAAAGCTGTACAGGGAGGCAAAAAGGATGACTGGTTGTAGTATTCGGATATGGAGATGCGGCCGGCCGCGGTGGTCTCGCGGTTCTAGGCGCGCAGTCCGGAACCGTGCGACTGCTACGGTCGCAGGTTCGAATCCTGCCTCGGGCATGGCTGTGTGTGATGTCCTTAGGTTAGTTAGGTTTAAGTAGTTCTAAGTTCTAGGGGACTGATGACCACAGCAGTTGAGTCCCATAGTGCTCAGAGCCATTTGAACCATTTTTTTTATGGAGATGCTTGTACAGAACTGACTACGGTGGAGAGGTGCATGTGCGCAGTCTGCGGCCTGAAGACCACGACGACAACACGAGTATGTACGCCTCGCTCTCACCTGGAGGAGGGCCTCGCAGACGCAGGCGACCTGCTCGGCGGAAAAGCTGAGCGGCCTGGGCTGCGGAGCGTCCGCCGCCGCCCCCGCCTGCTCCTCAGCAGCCGCAGGGGACACCTGCTGCTCCATGGCGCATCGCAAGTCCGTCTCGGCACGGCGCGGCGCGGGAAGCTGCTCTGCTCTCACGGAGACACGCAGGCGCGCAGCACCCACGCAGGCTGGCTGCAGACTGGCGCGCGGACCACGGCGGCGCCGGCGCCGGCGCCCCGCGCATCACCCCCCCCCCCCCATCCCTCCACGACGAGACGCCGCGGTCCCTTATTGGCCGGTAGGCGTGGCAGCTGGGACTCTCGCCGCGCGCTATTGGTGAGATGTCACGGCGGCGACTTGAGAGCCGGCGTTAGCACGTGGTGTCAGCTTACAAACGGCGGGGCCGTGAGCTGCAGCAGAGTTGCCCACCGGTTACGTCCGCCACTCCCACCCTCTTCGGTTTGTTACGCATGGAAGGAGCAGGACGGACTGGCGTCTGGAAACGGGGCAATACGTTGACGTCATACGCAACAGGCTGGCGTTGCAAACGTAAGGTGGCGAAAGTAACCTAGAGCTTGGCCCAAGCAGCCGCAATAGGACCATTAATCGGTACGCGTGCGAGAGCATGCACTCCAGTCCGCACCTCGTGGTCTACTCGTCAGCGTTTCTGCCTCTGGATCACAGAGTCCCGGGTTCGATTCCTGGCCAGATCGGGGACTTTCTCCGCCTGGGGAATGGGTGTTTGTCTTGTCCTAATTTCAACATCATTCAGGAAAATGGCGAGACTGGACAGTGAAAGGAAGGGGAAATAGTACGGGCGCTGATAACCGCATCATTGAGCGCTCCACATACCAGACACATCATCAGCATAAGCTCTGAAACGCTACGAATAAAAATGATGTTTTTGGGGGTCTCGTAACTCGTGTTCTATTGGTGACAGAACACTAGGCTAGGGATCATTTGTATACCCAACAGGAAAATTCTACTTAAGCAAGGGCCGTGCGAGGCAGCCGTGCAGTCTCAGGCGTCTTGTCACGGTTCGCGCGGCTGCCCCCGTCGGAGGTTGGAGTTCGCCCTCGGACATGGGTGTGTGCTGTCCTTAGCGTAAGTTAGTTTACTTTACATTAAGTAGTGCGTAAGCCTAGGGACCGATGACCTCAGCAGTTTGGTCCCTTGGTCCTTACCACAAATTTCCAATTTTTTACTGAAGCAAATTGGTTGGTGCCTTTTGAATTTAATGTCACCTACGCTGGGCCTTAAGGGGCTTTGGAGGCTCCATTTAGTTCACAAGCAGTTCCTGAGAAAACCAGAGAAAAACGTCTTTTTACCTTTTTTTCGTACCAACACCGAGCCGCCGATTTCAAGAAGGCTATGCACAGTAAATTGCTGAAATTTTTACGATATATTGCTAAGATCGTGATCTCGAAATCCCCTGAAAATTTACTTGATGTCTTTATCTGTTTACGAGATACAGAGGTTCAAATTTATCCTAACTGTACACGTCATATACGCACGAAAAATCGGATGTGAGACGAAAACGCACTATACAAAATAAACTTAACAATAAGACATATGCTGTAAAGTATCTCCGTTACCGTCAGAAGGTTTCTGGGAACCCCATTTTGTAGAGCTGAAGCACATGCAAAAATTTTTGTTGACATAAATTCCAGCCTGAGGTGTAAAATAAGTTTTGCAACATTTCAGCTTCACATAAGCAAACTCTCAAAAGCTCTTTTCATATGAGTAACATGCCCCGCTGTGACAGAAAAAAGAAGGGAATAGTGGAAAAATGGTCATATCGCACCACAGAAAAAGGCGAATATGCTCCTGTCTAATAGACTCTGAAAAGTGGGGTGCCGCCTTAATCATTCTAGCTTCCTCATCAGCTTTAAAAATTTTCCCAAAAAATTTCGCATTTAACATACTCGCGCTTTTTAGTCCTGAGAGAGAAAACGACAATGGCAGTGGGAGAGGAATAGAGAGACGTTAGTGAGAGCCAATGATAATGAGAGACAGGGTCTATAATAGCGACGATGAAGACGAGAGAGACAGTGACTGTGAGAAGAGACAGCAGCAGTGGGAAGGAAGAAATGAGATATTAGCAGTAAGAGAGCAGGAGGAAGACACTGACATTGAGAGAAGACAGTAGTTGTGGCACATAGTGAATGTGTCTGGCTGTGATATGGGAGACAGTGACAGTAAGAGAGACACAAAGAAATAATAACAGTGAATTGGGATGAATGAACGAGTGAGAATGGGCAAGTAGGAGTGGGTGGTTATGAGCGACTTACAGCAACGTAATAGTCGGTGTGAACGAGTTACAGTTAGATGAGCTTGTTGGAATTTGAGGTGGGCTGCACGTTAAAAAGAGCGCGAATGTATCTGCATGCCAAAATTTTTAGAAAATTTTTAAAAGTTCTATGGAAGGTGGAAAGAGGCAGCTGATACCCCACCTTTCAGTCAGAGTCTTTTAAAAAGTGGCGTATTCGCCTTTCTTGTGCTCCGATAGCGGCACTTTTTCGCTGGTGCATTCGATATACATAAACGGTTTATACACCGAAGCGGCAAAGAAACTGGTATAGGCACGCGTATTCAGATACAGACACACGTAAACGGGCAGTCGGCAACGCCTGTACAAGATAAGTGTCTGGCACAGTTGTCAGATCTGTTACAACGGCAGGTTATCAAGATTTAAATGAGTTTGAATGTGGTGTTATAGTCGGCGCACGAGCGATGCGGCACAGTACCTCCGAGGTAGCGATGAAGTGGGGATTTTCCCGTACGACCATTTCACGAGTGTGGCGTGAATATCAGGAATCCGGTAAAACATTAAATCTCCGACATCGCTGCGGCCGGAAAAAGATCCTGCAAGAACGGGAACAACGACTACTGAAGAGAATCGTTCAACGTGACGGAAGTGCAACCATTCCTCAAATTCCTGCAGGTTTCAATGCTGGGCATCAACAAGTGTCAGTTTGCGAATCATTCAACGAAACATAATCGATATGGGCTTTCGGAGCTGAAGGCCTACTGGTGTACTCTTGATGATTGTACGACACAAGGCTTTACGCCTTGCCTGGGCCTGTCAACACCGACATTGGACAGGTGATGACTGGAAACATGTTTCCTGGTCAGACGAGTCTCGTTTCAAAGTGTATCTAGCGGATGGACGTGTATGGAGACAACCTCATGAATCCATGGATCCATGGACCCTGCATGTCAACAGTGAACTTTTCAAGCTGGTGGAGGCTCTGTAATGATGTACATGTGCATTTGGAGTGCTATGGCACCCCTGATACGTCTAGATACGACTCTGGCCAGTGACACGTACTTAAGCATCCTGATGATCGCCTGCATCCATTCATGACCATTGTGCATTCCGACGGGCCATCTCTTTGGGCACAGCCGAAGTTAATTTTGCATCTGAAGACTTCTCTGAACTCGGAATGACATACAGTGTTTTATTTGTTAAAAATTCGTTGATAAAATCAGACGGTATGTCTGATATTCCGTACTCTCGTATTTTGTTCATTAGGTGGCAGTGCGAAACTGTATCGAACGCCTTCGGGAAGTCAAATTACACGGGATCTACCAGTTTTTCGGTCTCGTGGATAAGCAGAGCGAGATGGGTTTCACACGATCATTTTCAAAATCCATGTTGATTCCTACACAGGAGATTTTCGATCTGCAGAAATGTAATGATATGTGAGAATACAACTTTTTCCAAAATTATACAACAGACCAGCGTCAGGGATGTAGGCTTATAGTTTTGTGCATCTGTTCGACGGCCCTTCTTGTAAACGGGAATGACCTGCGCTTTTTTCTAATCACTAGGAACGATTCACTTCCCTAGAGAGTTACGGTTGACTTCTGTTAGGAGAGGGGCCATTTCGTTCACATACTCTGTATCGAATCATACTGGCATCCCGGCGGGTCCAGTAGCCTTTCCTCTGCTGAGCTATTTCATTTGCTTTTCTATCCCACGGTCACTTATTTCGATATCGGTCATTTTATCATTAGTTCTGCTATCTAATGGAGGAACTAGAGTGTCAGATTCCCCTGTGGAGCACTTTTGTAGAAAGATGTTTAGTATTTGGACCTATTCTGTCTCATCCTGTTTCAACACCACCACGGTCACATAGTGGCGGGACAGATGGCTTCGATCCCTTTACTGATTTAACGTGAGACCACAACTTTTTAGGAATTTTTGTCAAGTAGGTAGGCAGAATTTTGGTTTCTACTTAGTTGAACGCTTCATGCATAGCCCTTCTTACCCTTCTTTTCACATCGTTTAATTTTTGTTTGTCTGTGAAACTTCGGCTACGTTTAAATTCGCAGTGAAGTTCTCTTTGCTTTCGTAGCAGAGTTTTAACACGGTTGTCGAACCACCGTGGGCCTTCTCCGTATCTCACGGTTTTGCTCGGCACGTAATTGCGTAAAGCGTATTGTACGACAATCTTGAACTTTGTCCATTTATGCTCAGCATTGTCAGTGCTGGACACGAAATTTTCTTATTGACGTGCCGGCCGGTGTGGCCGAGCGGTTCTAGGCGCTTCAGTCTGGAACCGCGTGGCCGCTACGGTCGCAGGTTCGAATCCTGCCTCGGGCATGGATGTGTGTGATGTCCTTAGGTTAGTAAGGTTTAAGTAGTTCTAAGTTCTAGGAGACTGATGACCTCAGCAGTTGAGTCCCGTAGTGCTCAGAGCCATTTGAGCCTCATTGACATCTTAGGTAATTTGAATTGCGTCTCTTACGGCTCTTGGTAAACATGGATATATTCCTACTTTTCTTTACATTCATATTTACAGCAATATTCAGTGATGCAGTAGCGGCCTTGTGGTCACTGATTCACCAGATGAGTCGAAAAGTGGAGCTGTGAAATGTGTTCCTGTTCTTCTGCATTTAATGTTTGCTTAAAAGCAATAAGGGGACCGCATCCTAACCATTAAGAATACCCCCATAACATAACACCACCACCCCAGTGCACCAATTTTCGCGTTACATCTGACGGCAGGTAACGTTCTCCAGGCATTCGCCAAACACAGAACCTTTCGTCTCATTGCCACTTCGTATAGCGTGGTTCATCACACCAAATCATTCATTTACAGTCACCTGCCATCCAATGACAACGGTCTTTTCACCACCTCCATGGTCGCTTAGCAATGACTACAGAAGTGTGTGGCTTATTGGTAGCTGCTCGACCATCTACTCCGTTCTTTGTAACTATCTATGTACAGTGATTGTGCTAGCTGGACTGCTGGCAGTACTTTGGAACTCACGACTAGTTGTTTCCGGTGATTGCATACCATTTTTCACAACTACCCTCCGCAATTCTCGATGATCCCCGTCCGTCAGTACATGAGGTCTGCCTTGTGTTGGTTTAGCTGTGATTGCCTCTCCGTGTTCCCAATTCACGGTCACAGCACCAAGAGACGACTTGGGCAGCATTAGACAGATCCAAATGTCACTGGCGGATTTGGCACTCAGGTGGCTTCCAACGACTTGTCCACGTTGGAAGTCACTGAGTTCTTCTGACACACCCATTCTGCTGTTACTGTTTTTCTACCGAAAACCCAATACTCCCCGATTCCTTTTAAACTGGCGAGTCCGCCTCTAGTGAAAAATTCGGAAATTTGTGGTAAGTTCCTATGGGACCAAACTGCTGAGGTCATCGGTCCCTACGTTTACACAATACCTAATCTGACACACACCCACGCACGAGGGAGGACTCGAATCTCAGACGGGGGAGGAGCCGCGAGAACCGTGGCAAGGCGCCTCTAGTGAAATGTAGTGGTTAGTTTCCCATCATACACGGGTGTCCGGATATTTTTTATAAGGAAGTGTAAGTGTCCGCCTCCGTAGCAGAGTGGTCAGCGTAAATGGCTACGATATCGAGGCCGCTGGTTCGATTTCCGGAACTGTTAGAGATTTTATCTTTGGTGGTAGGGCCGGTGAGGGGTGCACTCAGCCTCGTGATGCCTACTGAAGAGCTGCTAGAATGGGAAGTAGCTGCTCAAAATTCTGGTAACTAAGTAACACATGCAGCATCCTCGTGGCACCGAGTGGCAGAGGATGACACGGCAGCCGGTCGACATTCCTTGTGTCCTCAGGGCCTGGATGAGGAGCTCATTTTTTAGCGTATTTAGCGATAACAAAGCTAAGAAGCTGTATGAAATGGGACGATCACGTAAAATCAGTATTAGGGAAGGTGAAAGTGAGACTTAAATATGTTGGAAGCCTTCTGGAAAAATGCAGTGCACTCGTAATGGAAATCAGAAACATGGTGATAGTGTAACCAGTTCTGCAGTTTTGTTGCACAGTTTGGAATTCTTATCTAGTATACAGGACAACAGATACTGGACGATTTCAGAGATGGACCGCTAGCATCGTAACACGTCGCTGCAGCCCATATGAAAGCGTAATGCAGATGGTCATGGCACTTAAAATCCTTGGAAGAAAGGCGACTTAGTTCACGCGAAACTCTGTTGGGTAAATTTTGAGAATCTACACTCCTGGAAATTGAAATAAGAACACCGTGAATTCATTGTCCCAGGAAGGGGAAACTTTATTGACACATTCCTGGGGTCAGATACATCACATGATCACACTGACAGAACCACAGGCACATAGACACAGGCAACAGAGCATGCACAATGTCGGCACTAGTACAGTGTATATCCACC
This sequence comes from Schistocerca nitens, assembly GCF_023898315.1. Classification (NCBI taxonomy): domain Eukaryota; kingdom Metazoa; phylum Arthropoda; class Insecta; order Orthoptera; family Acrididae; genus Schistocerca; species Schistocerca nitens. Next base: position 475,961,759 of record NC_064614.1, on the reverse strand, counting down.
TTTCGCAGCAATGCAGGCTGCTATTCTCCCATGGAGACGATCGTAGAGATGCTGGATGTAGTCCTGTGGAACGGCTTGCCATGCCATTTCCACCTGGCGCCTCAGTTGGACCAGCGTTCGTGCTGGACGTGCAGACCGCGTGAGACGACGCTTCATCCAGTCCCAAACATGCTCAATGGGGGACAGATCCGGAGATCTTGCTGGCCAGGGTAGTTGACTTACACCTTCTAGAGCACGTTGGGTGGCACGGGATACATGCGGACGTGCATTGCCCTGTTGGAACAGCAAGTTCCCTTGCCGGTCTAGGAATGGTAGAACGATGGGTTCGATGACGGTTTGGATGTACCGTGCACTATTCAGTGTCACCAGTGGTGTACGGCCAGTGTAGGAGATCGCTCCCCACACCATGATGCCGGGTGTTGGCCCTGTGTGCCTCGGTCGTATGCAGTCCTGATTGTGGCGCTCACCTGCACGGCGCCAAACACGCATACGACCATCATTGGCACCAAGGCAGAAGCGACTCTCATCGCTGAAGACGACACGTCTCCATTCGTCCCTCCATTCACGCCTGTCGCGACACCACTGGAGGCGGGCTGCACGATGTTGGGGCGTGAGCGGAAGACGGCCTAACGGTGTGCGGGACCGTAGCCCAGCTTCATGGAGACGGTTGCGAATGGTCCTCGCCGATACCCCAGGAGCAACAGTGTCCCTAATTTGCTGGGAAGTGGCGGTGCGGTCCCCTACGGCACTGCGTAGGATCCTACGGTCTTGGCGTGCATCCGTGCGACGCTGCGGTCCGGTCCCAGGTCGACGGGCACGTGCACCTTCCGCCGACCACTGGCGACAACATCGATGTACTGTGGAGACCTCACGCCCCACGTGTTGAGCAATTCGGCGGTACGTCCACCCGGCCTCCCGCATGCCCACTATACGCCCTCGCTCAAAGTCCGTCAACTGCACATACGGTTCACGTCCACGCTGTCGCGGCATGCTACCAGTGTTAAAGACTGCGATGGAGCTCCGTATGCCACGGCAAACTGGCTGACACTGACGGCGGCGGTGCACAAATGCTGCGCAGCTAGCGCCATTCGACGGCCAACACCGCGGTTCCTGGTGTGTCCGCTGTGCTGTGCGTGTGATCATTGCTTGTACAGCCCTCTCGCAGTGTCCGGAGCAAGTATGGTGGGTCTGACACACCGGTGTCAATGTGTTCTTTTTTCCATTTCCAGGAGTGTATATTCGAAAAAGACTGTGCAACCATTATGGACGCTTACTGATCACGAGGATAAGATAAGAAAGACTAGGGTGCCTACAGAGGTATGTATACAGTCATTTTTTCTTCGTTCAGTTATGCCATGCACTGTACACTAAGGTAACAAAACTCATGAGATGGCGATAAGAATGTATAATGATGCCGTTATTATCACGTACACAAGAAATAAAAGGGCAGTGTTTCGCTGGAGCTGTCATTTGTATTCAGGTCATTCACGTGAAAAGGTTTCTGACGTGATTATGGCCGGGCGACGGGAATTAACAGTGTATGAGGGCGAAACAGTAATTGGAGCTAGACCCATGGAACATTCCATTTCGGAAATCGTTAGGGAATTCAATACTTCCGGAACCACAGCGTCAAGAGTGTGCCGAGAATACCAAATTTCACGCATCACCTCTCACCATGGACAACGCAGTGGCCGAAGGCCTTCATATAACGACCGAGAGCAGCGGCGTCTGCGTAGATTTGTCAGTGCTAACAACAAGCAACACTGCGTGATATAACCGCAAAAATCAATGTAGGACGTACGATGAGCGTATCCGTTAGGACAGGATGGCGAAATGTGGCGTTAATAGGCTGTGGCAACTGACGACCGACGCGAGTGTCTTTGCTAACAGAACATCGCCTTCAGTGCCTCTCCTGAGCTCGTGACCATATCGGTTGGCCACTGGACGACTGGAAAAGCATCGCCTGGTCAGATGAGTCCCGATTTCAGTTGGTGAGAGCTGATGGTAGGATTGGAGTATGTCGCAGACCCCACGAAGCCATGGACCAAGTTGTCAACAGGGCACAGTGCAAGCTTGTAGTGGCTACATAATGGTGTGAGCTGTGTTTACATGGAATGGACTGGATGCTCTGGTCTGTTTCCTTACTTGGAAACCATCTTCAGCCATTCATGGACTTCATGTTCCCAGACAACGATGTATTTTTCACTGCGTCATGTCACATGACTACGATTGTTCGCGATTGTTTTCACGAACATACTGGACAGTTCGAGTGAATGATTTGGCCATCCATATCTTCCGACACTAATCCCATCGAACATTAATGGTACTTAATCGATAGGTCAGTTTGTACACAAAATCCTGCACTGGCAACACTTTCGTACTTATGGAGGGCTGTAGGGGACTTCCAAATACTTATTGACTCCATGCCACGTCGAGATGCTTCCCTTCGCCACGCAAAAGGACGTCCGACACGATATTAGCAGGTACCCAACGACTTTTGCCACCTCAGTCTACAGTGGCTTGCAGACTATAGGGGTTGGGCAGAAACATCGAAATAAAGAGAGAAATGAATGCTTGAACATAAAAGCAGCTGTAGGTTGCACTGTTGTATTTGATTGTGAACGGCACCTGAAAACCCCTTCAATACTTCGCAATTGTCAGTTGTGGTCAGAACAGTGTTCTGTAATGTTGCGAGTGCATTACGTCGGAGCTAAGTGAATTCCAACGCGGGCAAATTGTTAGCGCTCAATTCAAATCGTGTTCAAATGGCTCTAAGCACTATGGAACTTAACATCTGAGGTCATCAGTCCCATAGACTTAGAACTACTTAAACCTAACCAACCTAAGGACACCACACACATCCATGCCCGAGGCAGGATTCGAACCTGCGACCGCAGCAGCAGCGTGGTTCCGTACTGAAGCGCCAAGGTAGCCGAAGTATGTGGTGTTTCAAGAGGTACCATGTTAATGATTTATACTGCATGCAGGGAAAGCGGTAAAACATCGTCCGCTAAGTCACAGCGGGGGCGAAAGAGTATGTTGAGTGATAGTCAGTCGTTGAGGAGGATTGTTACAAAAAATAACAGGAAAGCACCTAGAAACGTCACTGTAGAACTGAATGTCGCACTCGCGAACCATATCAGCACCATAGTAACACGAAACGAGCTTCATAAGCAAGCAACTGAGGGTTGAAATGGAATTCCAATACCACTCACCAGCGATGTAAATGCCCGTAACATGAAAACGTGGTATCGAAACTACAAATCCTGAAGTATAGAGCAGTAGAAGGAAGTCATTTGGTCAGATGAGTATTGTTTCAAACTGTTTATAGCTTCTGACGGAGTTTACGTCCCAAATATGAAACAGGGCCTGGGGTTCGATGATGATTTTGGAGGCCACATCGTGGTATTCCATGGGCTTCGTGGATACTCTGCAAGGTCGTATTACTAGCAAGGATTATGTGACCACTTCGGCTGATCAGTTCCGTCGCATGGTACAATGTTTGCTCCCTATTGGTGATGCTGTTTTCTAAGACAAAAGCACCCAGCTCACGTAGCTCGCTTTGTTGAGGACTAATTTTGTGAAAACGAAGAAGACTTGTTGCATCTCCATTTGACTCCCTTTTCCACCAGTCGCAAGATCTCAGTATTATAGATCATTTATGGTCTCCTTTGGAGAGAAGGATGCTGGTCGCTATCCACGTTACCTATATATATAGACGCAGTTATGTGGCTGTAGATGGTCAGGTTAAATCATTATGATCTACGTCTATAGTCTGCAAGTCATTCAAAAGTATGCGGCAAAGGAAATCTTTTTGTGCCACAAGTTTATGTTCCATGCTATCCTGTTCACCAAAAAACACAGCAAGAACTGAAAGTAAAAACTACGTGATTCGGTGCTTCCTATTCCCCTTTAACAATATGACGTTCCAACAGCACTAAGGGCTTCGTCACAGGTCTAAGTGTCACCGGGCGAGTGCACACTGTGGAAATTAAGTGTCGCGTGCACTTACATACGGGAGTTTCCCTAGTTTTTTCGGAATAAGTATTATTAAGTAAATATTGCCACGTTGTGATTGGTGGACCATTAATGTTCGGTAGGTGTTGTTAGCTGGCACCGAAATTGAGGAGGAACTTTACGAAAATGTGATTATTGTCGTGCTCTTGTTGTAGCTTCGCCATAGATGTTAATATTCCTCGCACGACAACTGATCCCTTACACAATTATATTCGGATAATACCCACTGAACCTCAGAAATTTCGGTGGTGGAGTTCGGTTTAGCCCTGTACGTCGTAACCCTGGTTTGTATGGTCGTTCTGGTACCAACGGAAGGTGTACGTATTTCGCGATAGAGTTTGCCGTTTTGTTTAGACAGATCTAACAAAATGAGTCGCTGATTACATCCACATCTATATCCAAACTCCTCAAGCAACTCTACGGTGTGTGGCGAATTGTACTTCGTGTACCACTGTCTCTTCTACCTTTTCCTGTTCAAGTTACGGATGAAGGGTTGCTGCTAAGCCTCCGTGTGAACTCGAATCTTTCTACGGGACCCACACAATCAGTAAATACCGGCGCCCAGCTTGATGCCGTGTTCATTGACTTCCGGAAGGCATTACATAAAGTTCCGCACTGCAGCTCGATGAACAAAATAAGAACATCGGTATATCAAACCAGCTGTGTGACTCGATTGAAGATATTCCAGCAAACAGAACATTCTACGTCTACATCTACATGTCTACTCTGTAATTTCTTGCAGAGAGTTCATCTAACCACAATCAGACTGTTCCTGTAACGCTCCACTCTCGAATAGCGTGCGGGAAAACCGACCACTTAAATCTTTCCAAGCGAGCTCCAATTTCTCTTATTTTATTGCGATGATCATTTCCTCCTGTATAGGTTGGCGTTAACAAAATATTTTCGCAATCAGAGGTGAAAGTTGGAAATTGAAATTTCGTGAAACGATCTCGCCGCAGGGAAAAACACTTTTGTTTTACGATCTCCCTCAGTGAAATAGTTTTGGTGAAAGTTGTTAATTATTTTGACTTTCACTCTGTCCTCGTCAGTGTCGATACCACTTTTCTCGGCACATACCAGTCTAAGGTACAATACTCTTGAACTTTGTCCCCTATTGCTCAGAATTTCGGTACTGGAGATGATTTTTTTCCTGTTGACCATTAAAGTAATCTGAAATCTGTTTTGCCGCTCTTGCTAAACAGAAATATCACCCTACGTTTCTTTACATCACTGTCGACAGCCGTATTCAGTGCTGCTCTAAAGATCATTTGATAACCCATTCCCTCTTCTACTTTTACACAGTCGGAAACTTGGGGCCTCCTGGTGACCTGGAGATCTAAGTTGTTGCCTTCAAGAGGTGGTTGTCTGATTAGCTACTCAAGGTAATTATGGGGTAAAGCATGTAGAACAATTTCCGATATTTCCCGTCCTTACTACCCTACTTAATCACGTAGCTCAAAAATGGTTCAAATGGCCCTGAGCACTATGAGACTTAACGTCTGAGGTCATCAGTCGCCTAGAACTTAGAACTAATTAAACCTAACTAACCTAAGGACATCACACACATCCATGCCCGAGGCAGGATTCGAACCTGCGACCGTAGCGGTCGCTCGGCTCCAGACTGTAGCGCCTAGAACCGCTCGGCCACTACGGCCGGCAATCACGTAGCCTGCCAGTCTATAGTTGGTAAGTTGAAACTATAACATGACTACGAAATTTACGGGATATCCCTCAGTTGTTCCCCCACCACTGCTCCCGAGGCTGGCGATCCATAAAAGTGTGCTATGAGCATGTTTGATCCTTCTTTAAGAGTTATCTTCATCCAAATTATTTCGATTTCGGAATCTATACTAGCTTCACAAGAAATACACTACTGGCCATTAAAATTGCTACACCAAGAAGAAACGCAGATGATAAACGGGTATTCATTGGACAAATATATTATACTAGAACTGACATGTGATTACATTTTCACGCAGTCCGCCCCCGGTAGCTGAGTGGTCAGCGCGACGGAATGTCAATCCTAAGGGCCCGGGTTCGATTCCCGACTACATTTATACTCCGCAAGCCACCCAACGGTGTGTGGCGGAGGCACTTTACGTGCCACTGTCATTACCTCCCTTTTCTGTTCCAGTCGCGTATGGTTCGCGGGGAGAACGACTGTCTGAAAGCTTCCGTGCGCGCTCGAATCTCTCTAATTTTACATTCGTGATCTCCTCGGGAGGTATAAGTAGGGGGAAGCAATATATTCGATACATCATCCAGAAACGCACCCTCTCGAAACCTGGCGAGCAAGCTACACCGCGATGCAAAGCGCCTCTCTTGCAGAGTTTGCCACTTGAGTTTGCTAAACATCTCCGTAACGCTATCACGGTTACCAAATAACCCTGTGACGAAACGCGCCGCTCTTCTTTGGATCTTCTCTATCTCCTCCGTCAACCCGACCTGATACGGATCCCACACTGATGAACAATACTCAAGTATAGGTCGAACGAGTGTTTTGTAATCCACCTCCTTTGTTGATGGACTACATTTTCTAAGGACTCTCCCAATGAATCTCAACCTGGTACCCGCATTATCAAAAATTAATTTCATATGATCATTCCACTTCAAATCGTTCCGCACGCATACTCCCAGATATTTTACAGAAGTAACTGCTACCAGTGTTTGTTCCGCTATCATATAATCATACAATAAAGGATCCTTCTTTCTACGTATTCGCAATACATTATATTTGTCTATGTTAAGGGTCAGTTGCCACTCCGTGCACCAAGTGCCTATCCGCTGCAGATCTTCCTGCATTTCGCTACAATTTTCTAATGCTGCAACTTCTCTGTATACTACAGCATCATCCGCGAAAAGCCGCATGGAACTTCCGACACTATCTACTAGGTCATTTATATATATTGTGAAAATCAATGGTCCCATAACACTCCCCTGTGGCACGCCAGAGGTTACTTTAACGTCTGTAGACGTCTCTCCATTGATAACAACATGCTGTGTTCTGTTTGCTAAAAACTCTTCAATCCACCCACACATCTGGTCTGATATTCCGTAGGCTCTTACTTTGTTTATCAGGCGACAGTGCGGAACTGTATCGAACGCCTTCCGGAAGTCAAGGAAAATAGCATCTACCTGGGAGCCTGTATCTAATATTTTCTGGGTCTCATGAACAAATAAAGCGAGTTGGGTCTCACACGATCGTTGTTTCCGGAATCCATGTTGATTCCTACATAGTAGATTCTGGGTTTCCAAAAACGACATGATACTCGAGCAAAAAACATGTTCTAAAATTCTACAACAGATCGACGTCAGAGATATAGGTCAAATGGGGTCGGAGATTTTCTCCGCTCATGGACTGGGTGTTGTGTTGCCCTCATCATCATCATCATTTCATCCCCATCGGCGCGCAAGTCGCCGAAGTGGCGTCAAATCGAAAGACATACACCCCGCGAACGATCTACCCGACGGGAGGCCCTAGTCACACGACAATTTTTTTTCTTATTTTCACGGAATTTGGGTGCATAGATCCTGAGAAATCAGTACCCAGAACAGGCCTGGGCATTGAGTCAAACAGAGCTTGGATGGCGTGTACAGGTACAGCTGCCCATGCAGCTTCAACACGATACCACAGTTCATCAAGAGTGACTGACGTATTGTGACGACTCAGTTGCTCGGCCACCATTGACCAGAGGTTTTCAGTTGGTGAGAGATCTGGAGAATGTGCTGGCCAGGGCAGCAGTCGAACATTTTCTGTATCCAGAAAGGCCCGTAAAGGACCTGCAACATGCGGTAGTGCATTATCCTGCTGAAATGTAGGGCTTCGCAGGGATCGAATGAAGGGTAGAGCCACGGGTCGTAAGACATCTGAAATGTGACGTCCAGTGTTCAAAGTGCTGTCAATGCGAAAAAGAGGTGACCGAGACGTGTAACCAATGGCACCCCATACCATCACGCCGGGTGATACACAAGTATGGCGACGACGAATACACGCTTCCAATGTGCGTTCACCGCGATGTCGGCACACACATATGCGACCATCATGATGCTGTAAACAGAACCCGGATTCATCCGAAAAAATGACGTTTTGCCAGTCATGCACCCAGGTTCGTCGTTGAGTACACCATCGCAGGCGCTCCTGTCTGTGATGCAGCGTCAAGGGTAACCGCAGCCATGGTCTCCGGACTGATAGTCCATGCTCCTGCAAACGTCGTCGAACTGTTCGTGCAGATGATTGTTGTCTTGCAAACGTCCCCATCTGCTAACTCAGGGATCAAGACGTGGCTGCACGATCCGTTACAGCCATGCGGATAAGATGCCTGTCATCTCGACTGCTAGTGATACGAGGCCGTTGGGATCCAGCACGGCGTTCCGTATTACCCTCCTGAACTCACCGATTCCATATTCTGCTGACAGTCATTGGATGTCGCGATACGATATACCGCAATCGCGATAGGCTACAATCCGACCTTTATCAAAGTCGGAAACGTGATGGTACGCATTTCTCTTCCTTACACGAGGCATCACAAGAACGTTTCACTAGGCAACGCCGGTCAACTGCTGTTTGTGAATGAGAAATCGGTTGGAAACTTTCCTCATGCCAGCACGTTGTAGGTGTCGCCACCAGCGCCAACCATGTGTGAATGCTCTGAAAAGCTTATCATTTGCATATCACAGCATCTTCTTCATGTCGGTTAAATTTCGCGTCTGTAGCACGTCATCTTCGTGGTGTAGCAATTTTAATGGCTAGTATTTTGTTACAACTGGAAACACGCCTCCACCACTGGCGTTCTGTCTTTGTAATATACATTCCAGTCGGAATTTAAATTTTCACGTTTTCCATCGAACCAATAGCGTGCCTGCAGTCACTTCTCCGCGGTACTTTTTTCGAAGTTCCTATACCATTGTAACGTAACTGTATAAGAGTAATTCATCCACGAAGGTTTTTTTTTTTTTTTTGGTCAGCAGTCTACTGACTGGTATGATGCAGCCCGCCACGAATTCCGTTTCTGTGCTAACCTCTTCATCTCAGAGTAGCACTTGCAACCTACGTCCTCAATTATTTGCTTGACGTATTCCAATCTCTGTCTTCCTCTACAGTTTTTGCCCTCTACAGCTCCCCCTAGTACCATGGAAGTCATTCCCTCATGTCTTAGCATATGTCCTATCATCCTGTCCCTTCTCCTTATCAGTGTTTTCACATATTCCTTTCCCCTCCGATTCTGCATAGAACCTCCTCATTCCTTACCTTATCAGTCCACCTAATTTTCAACATTCGTCTATAGCACCACATCTCAAATGCTTCGATTCTCTTCTGTTCCCGTTTTCCCACAGTCCATGTTGCACTACCATACAATGCTGTACTCCAGACGTACATCCTCAGAAATTTCTTCCTCAAATTAAGGCCGGTATTTGATATTAGTAGACTTCTCTTGGCCAGAAATGCCTTTTTTGCCATAGCGAGTCTGCTTTTGATGTCCATGCTCCGTCCGTCATTGGTTATTTTACTGCCTAGGTAGCAGAATTCCTTAACTTCATTGACTTCGTGACCATCAATCCTGATGTTAAGTTTCTCGCTGTTCTCATTTTTACTACTTCTCATTACCTTCGTCTTTCTCCGATTTACTCTCAAACCATACTGTGTACTCATTAGACTGTTCATTCCGTTCAGCAGATCATTTAATTCTTCTTCACTTTCACTCAGGATAGCAATGTCATCAGCGAATCGTATCATTGATATCCTTTCACCTTGTATTTTAATTCCACTCCTGAACCTTTCTTTTATTTCCATCATTGCTTCCTCGATGTACAGATTGAAGAGTAGGGGCGAAAGGCTACAGCCTTGTCTTACACCTTTCTTAATACGAGCACTTCGTTCTTGATCGTCCACTCTTATTATTCCCTCTTGGTTGTTGTACATATTGTATATGACCCGTCTCTCCCTATAGCTTACCCCCACTTTTTTCAGAATCGCGAACAGCTTGCACCATTTTATATTGTCGAACGCTTTTTCCAGGTCGACAAATCCTATGAAAGTGTCTTGATTTTTCTTTAGCCTTGCTTCCATTATTAGCCGTAACGTCAGAATTGCCTCTCTCGTCCCTTTACTTTTCCTATAGCAAAACTGATCGTCACCTAGCGCATTCTCAATTTTCTTTTCCATTCTTCTGTATATTATTCTTGTAAGCAGCTTCGATGCATGAGCTGTTAAGCTGATTGTGCGATAATTCTCGCACTTGTCAGCTCTTGCCGTCTTCGGAATTGTGTGGATGATGCTTTTCCGAAAGTCATATGGTATGTCGCCAGACTCATATATTCTACACACCAACGTGAATAGTCGTTTTGTTGCCACTTCTCCCAATGATTTTGGAAATTCTGATGGAATGTTATCTATCCCTTCTGCCTTATTTGACCGTAAGTCCTCCAAAGCTCTTTCAAATTCCGATTCTAATACTGGATCACGTATCTCTTCTAAATCGACTCCTGTTTCTTTTTCTATCACATCAGACAAATCTTCACCCTCATAGAGGCTTTCAATGTATTCTTTCCACCTACCTGCGTTCCCCTCTGCATTTAACAGTGGAATTCCCGTTGCACTCTTAATGTTACCACCGTTGCTTTTAATGTCACCAAAGGTTGTTTTGACATTCCTGTATCCTGAGTCTGTCCTTCCGACAATCATATCTTTTTCGATGTCTTCACATTTTTCCTGCAGCCATTTCGTCTTAGCTTCCCTGCACTTCCTATTTATTTCATTCCTCAGCGACTTGTATTTCTGTATTCCTGATTTTCCCGGAACATGTTTGTACTTCCACCTTTCATCAATCAACTGAAGTATTTCTTCTGTTACCCGTGGTTTCTTCGCAGCTACCTTCTTTGTACCTATGTTTTCCTTCCCAACTTCTGTGATGGCCCTTTTTAGAGATGTCCATTCCTCTTCAACTGTACTGTCTACTGCGCTATTCCTTATTGCTGTATCTATAGCGTTAGAGAACTTCAAACGTATCTCGTCATTCCTTAGTACTTCCGTATCCCACTTCTTTGCGTATTGATTCTTCCTGACTAATGTCTTGAACTTCAGCCTACTCTTCATCACTACTATATTGTGATCTGAGTCTATATCTGCTCCTGGGTACGCCTTACAGTCCAGTATCTGATTTCGGAATCTCTGTCTGACCATGATGTAATCTAATTGAAATCTTTCCGTATCTCCCGGCCTTTTCCAAGTATACCTCCTCAAAAATTGGTTCAAATGGCTCTGAGCACTATGGGACTTAACATCTGAGGTCATCAGTCCCCTAGAACTTAGAACTACTTAAACCTAACTAACCTAAGCACATCACACACATCCATGCCCGAGGGAGGATTCGAACCTGCGACCGTAGCGGTCGCGCGGTTCCAGACTGAAGCGCCTAGAACCGCTCGGCCACCCCGGCCGGCTATACCTCCTCCTCTTGTGATTCTTGAACAGGGTATTCGCTATTACTAGCTGAAACTTGTTACAGAACTCAATTAGTCTTTCTCATCTTTCATTCCCTGTCCCAAGCCCATATTCTCCTGTAACCTTTTCTTCTACTCCTTCCCCTACAACTGCATTCCAGTCGCCCATGAGTATTAGATTTTCGTCCCCCTTTACATACTGCATTACCCTTTCAATATCCTCATACACGTTCTCTATCTGTTCATCTGCAGCTTGCGACGTCGGCATGTATACTTGAACTATCGTTGTCGGTGTTGGTCTGCTGTCGATTCTGATTAGAACAACCCGGTCACTGAACTGTTCACAGTAACACACCCTCTGCCCTACCTTCCTATTCATAACGAATCCTACACCTGTTATACCATTTTCTGCTGCTGTTGATATTACCCGATACTCATCTGACCAGAAATCCTTGTCTTCCTTCCACTTCACTTCACTGACCCCTACTATATCTAGATTGAGCCTTTGCATTTCCCTTTTCAGATTTTCTAGTTTCCCTACCACGTTCAAGCTTCTGACATTCCACGCCCCGACTCGTAGAACGTTATCCTTTCGTTGATTATTCAACCTTTTTCTCATGGTAACCTCCCCCTTGACAGTCCCCTCCCGGAGATCCGAATGTGGGACTATTCCGGAATCTTTTGCCAATGGAGAGATCATCATGACACTTCTTCAATTACAGGCCACATGTCCTGTGGATACACGTTACGTGTCTTTAATGCAGTGGTTTCCATTGCCTTCTGCATCCTCATGTCGTTGATCATTGCTGATTCTTCCGCCTTTGGGGGCAATTTCCCACCCCTAGGACAAGAGAGTGCCCTGAATCTCTATCCGCTCCTCCGCCCTCTTTGACAAGGCCGTTGGCAGAATGAGGCTGACTTCTTATGCCGGAAGTCTTCGGCCGCCAATGCTAATTATTTATCAAAATTTAGGCACTGGCGGGGATCGAACCCGGGACCGAAGACGTTTTGATTATGATTCAAAGACGCTACCCCGTTTTTTATTGTTTTTTTTAATCTCATTTTGTTCGCTTTTGTTCGTTGCATCTGCTCGGGGCGGACGTCGTAAGACAGCCGTTTAGGTTCGTTTTTGATCGATTAACTCAGTTTTTTTATTACAGAGGGCTGATAACCCTGTGACCGAACACGCTGAGCTACCGTGCCGGCAAAATATAAGAAACTAAACTATGCGACAGTCGCTAGAAAGAGAACCAGCTGAATGTAGAATGACTAAATATCGCAACAGGTGGTGCGAACACTTAGAGACGATGGACGAAATACGTTACTTTCCGAATGATGGTTGGTTGGTTGGTTGGGGGAAGGAGACCAGACAGCGAGGTCATCGGTCTCATCGGATTAGGGAAGGACGGGGAAGGAAGTCGGCCGTGCCCTTTCAAAGGAACCATCCCGGCATTTGCCTGGAGCGATTTAGGGAAATCACGGAAAACCTAAATCAGGATGGCCGGACGCGGGGTTGAACCGTCGTCCTCCCGAATGCGAGTCCAGTGTCTAACCACTGCGCCACCTCGCTCGGTAATGAAACTTCCTGGCAGATTAAAACGGTGTGCCCGACCGAAACTCGAACTCGGGACCTTTGCCTTTCGCGGGCAAGTGCTCTACCAACTGAGCTACCGAAGCACGCCCCTAGACCACGAAGGTAGCGGATTAGAAAATCATTGTTAAACGATACAGTGCTTCCGTGCAACTACTAAAAATAAAGAAGCTAGGTACTTGGATTCTGTGTGTTGCATTCTCTGTGCTGGGCGCGGCGGATGTCGCGAGCGGCTAGCAGTGTAGCAGTCCCACTTTCAGATCGGACACCGCAGGTTCTCTGAAGTTCTGACCCAGAGGGCCAGAACACTACTGCGACTGGGCTTCCGTGAGCAACAAGAATACCTGACGATCCTCCAGGTGACGGTTAGCAAAGAGCGTACCTGCCAAATACAGACTCAGCAACCCACAAAACAGAGCTAATGGTAGTAATACACAACTACAGTTTATAGCAGAGAAATAGTAGCTTGCCCGCATCTCGTGGTCGTGCGGTAGCGTTCTCGCTTCCCACGCCCGGGTTCGCGGGTTCGATTCCCGGCGGGGTCAGGGATTTTCTCTGCCTCGTGATGGCTGGGTGTTGTGTGATGTCCTTAGGTTAGTTAGGTTTAAGTAGTTCTAAGTTCTAGGGGACTGATGACCATAGATGTTAAGTCCCATAGTGCTCAGAGCCATTTGAACCATTTTATTTGAAATAGTAGCTTCAGATCGAGAGAAGTCTGACTGAGACAAGTAAGGAGGACTTTGTTACAAGAAAATGCTACAAAGTAATAAGAAAAGTTGGCAGCGTGGGGAATGGCTGACAGTGATTAGCCGGTGCTTCTTAAGAAGTATTACCTAGAAGAACGTGCCACCTGCCCAGGATTCTCTCCCACTCCACAAGGACATGTGGTGAAGTTCGTTTTTGACACTATGGCACTCACTTATAACAGCGACTTGGTGCACGGCAGATGAGATGAACAGGCGGAGTGGCTTGCCGTCTTAGTAATTGTCAGCGGTGTCGGATTCGTTTCCACCGCAAAGCTTAAACCACAGTTACGGTGTATATCAGCTACAGTTGTGAGATCATTGTGCATGTTTTCACCAGCAACATATTAAACGTGCTGACGTTTGCTCACAATCCTGCCGTAGTACAATTGTCTTTTTTCAGGCGGCTTCCCCTCGTTGCATGTAGGCCATTGCTTTCAGGAGACAACACAGATATAAGCATGTGTACAAAAGCTTCAGAATTTTTCCACTATTAAAGTTTGTGATTCCTTCGTGAGCTTTCTTCGTTAGTCTGTGAGCTATTAGTGTACAAGGTGAATCAATATTTAGAGAATATTCATAAAAGATATGCGCGATCCGTCATTGATTTGTTTACGCAACTTGGGAACGTCCAGAAAATGCTTATGGGACCCATGTGGGAAATGTTGCAAGAAATATGCTATGAATCACAAAAAAGACTGCTTAAAATTTAAGCGTGTACATTCGAAATTGATTAAAGGTATATTTCATCATCCCTGCCCCTCCTATTCAGATAATATTATGCACTAATCACGGCAGTATGGACATAAACATTTGTGCATGAAAACCACGAGTGGAAATGAAATGACTGAAACGGTACCAGCGTAACACGTGGCTCCGTCTACCTTGAAGACTGCATACGTAGATATTCTCACGAAGATGGTTATATTGCTTTGCACTGATTATTAGAACCGACAAAATCGAAGACATTATTTACAACAATCCGTTTAATATCCTTTTGAAGATGTGTAGTGACTGAAACACGTCAGGAAATTAAAAATATATTTTAAGTCCAGACAAACGTATAATTGAACTGAAATAAGCTAAATTACATAAGTGCAATTATGACCGCTGCATTTTACGTTCATAAAAGATATTACTTTGCATACTTTCCTTTGGATGTTTCACAATTGTTATTTTTAGGTCAATGTAACAGATATCATATGACGCAAATCTCTAAAGCAAACAGTTTCCTATTGAATAAATTTCATTGATGAGACTAAACATTATGACCACCTGCTTAATAGTGTATTGGCACATCTTTGGAATGTAATACATTAATAATTCTGCATGTCATGGATTCTACAAGTTTTCGGTAGCTTTACGGAGGTGCGTGGTGACAAATGTCTACTCACCGGTCGCGCTGTTCCAGTAAATTAAGCGCCAGTGGTTTGTAAGAGAAGAGTAGGGTCCCGATATCTTCACCGATCTGTTTCATTGGATTCAGATCAGGGGAATCTGAAGACCATGACGTCAACGTCAGTTCACTATCGAACTGCTCAGCCGACTGTAGCAAAATTTTGCCCTTGGGAAATGGGCAGTGGTCTAGCTGTATGATCGCCGGCGGGGAAGACATCAAGCATGCATGGTTGTAAGTGGTCCTCCATAACGTCCACGTTGTCTACAGTTGTCATGATACCATAGGTTACCACCATAGGTTCGATAGAAGCTTAGAGAAATGTCCCTCCGCTCCCCCTCCCCCCCCCCCCTCCCCTCAAGTAGCACGTTTGCCTGTGGCCTGGTGCCCGTCTTCCAATAGCCGTTAGCCTGGATGACAGCGTATTCATACACGATCAGCGACCTGGGGTAAAAAGAAGCATGGTTCAGTGATTCACCGACCAGGCGACACGTTTCGATTGATGTGTGCTCCAATATCGATGATGTTGTGACTAGTGCAATTGTAGCTGACTATGTAGTTGTGTCTATGTGGGAACACGTACAGATCTTCTGCTACGGAACGCGATGTTCAACAATGTGCTTTAAACAGTGTGCTCTGAAATACTTGTGCTTGCACTATTATCGTGCTCTGTCGTCAGATATGCCACAGATAGCCGCCTGTCTTGCTTTGCCATACTTTGATGAGGTTTAGACGTCCCAACATCTGGTTGCGTACTCTTATCCTTCAGCCACTTCTCATAGGAGCACTTTGCCAAAGTCGGTTATATTAATGGTTTTCTTCATTGGTGTTCCGTATCGTCGTTTTCTCTGCTCCCCTTATATGGTTTCCATACCGAACCACGTGATCGTAACGCCAACAGGGGGCGTTAGATATGTCATCGGGCAGTGTGTTTTGGTTTATCAGTGCACTTAGCATTGTCGGAGGTTTGTAAAGCTTCGCCACAATCTATAAAATTGGGATTGGAGAAATACTTACAAACAGGCATTTGTTGTGTTCCAAAATGTATAAAGAAAGACCAGAATCGTACTTAGTAGCCGGCCGCGGTGGCCGTGCGGTTCTAGGCGCTGCAGTCCGGAACCGCGGGAGTGCTACGGTCGCAGGTTCGAATCCTGCATCGGGCATGGAAGTGTGTGATGTCCTTAGGTTAGTTAGGTTTAATTAGTTCTTAGTTCTAGGGGACTGATGACCTAAGATGTTAAGTCCCATAGTGCTCAGAGCCATTTGAACCATTTTGAACTGTACTTAGTACCCATCTTCAGCAGCTCAAGCAAATTTAAATATAAATAAATAGCATCACAATGTGTTAGCATCGATTTGAATGAGCAATTCCTGCTACGTGGAAAGAATTTTCTCGTTGGATGATGTAGGCTGCCCACAGCAAATCCAAACTGTGATTCACTTATAGTTGTAGTCATACTTGTTGATATATGGATTGTGAGCACGTTATTCATGTTTACGTTATACATGTTGTGCAGTAAATCGGTTCTTGCATGCCTGTTTTGAAGACGGATTCTTGCGGTTGCAAAATCGATGTCGTTTAGATTGAAAAAGAATAAATATAGCTGAGAAAATAAAGCAATAAAAAAAATTGTACTTACTTTTCCCCGTGAAGTTCTTAACAACTTACGTATTCACCATTTTTCAACACTATTGAAGCTACAAGAATACTGTGCGTGTCTTTCACAGCAACTTGATTAAGTGTTATGGGAGAAGAGACCTGGATTGGATGAGGAGATGAAGCACATTTCATCAGGCCAACATAGACCGCCTTGGCAATGAGAAAACTGAGTAATTTGAAGTGTGAACTGTTGGGACATCAACCGTATTCATACTACACACATCAAATCAAATTTTGCATCACACCGGTTCCCAGAACTCCTGAAGACAGACGTTAACTGTGGAATTTGTATCTCAGACACAGTCCCTTTGACTGAAAACCGCCCAAAGATGTAAACAGCCATGCATGAGCAGCGCCTATTAAACGGAGGGAGTCCGACAGTCAATCATTTCCACCCATTCCACCAGGAAGGAGGTACACGGCTCGTGTTGTCTGTAGTTCAACCATGCCTAGACGGTCAATACCGCGGGCTATCAACTAGGGAGGTGTCCAGGCTTCTCGGAGTGAACCAAAGCGATGTTGTTCGAACGTGGAGGAGATACAGAGAGACAGGAAATGATGACAATCCTCGCTCGGGCAGCCAAGGGCTGCTACTGCAGTGGATGAGCGCTAATACGGATTATGGCCATGTTGAATAATGCTTTTCGTGCAGCCACAGGACGTCGTGTTACGATTCAAACTGTGCGCAATAGGCTGCGTGATGCGCTACTTCACTTCCGACGTCTATTGCGAGGTCCATCTTTTCAAGCACGACACCATGCAGCGCGGTACAGATGGGCCCAACAATATGCCGAATGGACCGCTCAGGATTGGCGTCACGTTCTCTTCACCGATGAGTGTTGCATATGCCTTCAACCAGACAATCGTCGGAGACGTGTTTGGAGGCAACACGGTCACCCTGAACGCCTTAGAAACACTGTCCAGAGAGTGCAGCAAGGTGGAAGTTCCCTGCTCTTTTGGTGTGGCATTATGTCGGGCCGACGTACGCCGCTGGTGGTCAGGGAAGGCGCCGTAACGGCTGTACGATACGTGAATGCCATCCTCCGACCAATAGTGCAATCATATCGGCAGTATATTGGCGAGGCATTCGCCTTCATGGACGACAATTCGCGCCTCCATCGTGCACATCTTGTAAATGACTTCCTTCAGGATAACGACATCGCTTGACTAGAGTGGCCAGCCTGTTCTACAGACATGAATCCTATTGAACGTGCCTGTTTATTAACGACGTGACCCACCGACCACTCTGAGAGATCTACGCCGAATCGCCGTTGAGGAATGGGACAATCTGGACCAACAGTGCCTTGATGAACTTGTGGATAGTATACCACGACGAATACAGACATGCATCAAATCAAGAGGACGTTCTACTGGGTATTAGAGGTACTGGTGTGCATAGCAATCTGGACTACCACCTCTGAAGGTCTCGTTGTATGGTGGTACAACATGCAATGTGTGGTTTTCAGGATCAATAAAAAGGGTGGAAATGATGTTTATGTTGATCTCTATTCCAATTTTCTGTACAGGTTCCGGAACTCTCGGAACCGGGGTGATGCAAAACTGTTTTTTATGTGTGTATTTGGTGTTCTCTGACTTCCGTCTAATCGCTTGTCTAAACGCTTTTTTTTATGAAAATAGAAAGTACCGGGGGGGGGGGGGGGGGAAGAAAGAGAAAGAAAAGGAAAGAGAAGGAACTCATGATGACAGGTGCATCGGGAGATAATCTGGAGTCAGCGGCGACGAGTGAAAATGTGTGCCGGACCGGGGACTGGAACCCAGGATCTCCTGGTGATGAGAGTGTTCCCTTAACTACTACGCCACACAGACGAAGTGCTAATTGCAAATGCGTGGACCATCTCGGCACGCTCCTTGGCCGGCCCAGACTCCTGGCTAGCGCCACTACTTATCCGCAGTCACCGTCCATATCCTCCTTCTGCGCTAATTTTAGATTCCTACTGGTGGTCGAACGTAAGTGTGCATCTGATCTGATGGTCGTGTGTTCATCAGTTATATGAATGCGTCGTGACTGTTCTGTCGGAAAAGTCCGGAAGACAGACACCACTGATTCATATAAAGGAGTTTGTGCCTGTGAAACACTGTTAGTCCAATGAAGAGGCTATGGTAACTGTAAGTCAGTACATTGCAGACTTTTAGAATTACAGTGCAGGGTCGCTTTTGCTTACTGGAAAAACGTTATGCATCCCATATTAAAAGATTGTTGTACAGAAAATTGAATACGTTTTACCTATAACCACAATCTCTCACTGCCAGCCTGGGAAGTTTTAAACTTTCCATCGAATACTGGAACGATGAAATTGCACTAAAGTACAGCTTGGCCTATTTGTCATGCAAACATCGTAATGAAAGGTAGATGGCAGATGGAGCAGAACCCTGACCGCAATGGAAAATGTTACACCGTGAACTCCAGGAACGAAAGCCACGAAACTGATACTCTAATATTTCCATGCCTGTCAGAAATGGTGAATGAAATTTCATCCTTGTGTGAGCTCTTTTTCAGTGAAGGAAAACGCCATCGTACAGATGATGAATGGTGTGAGTACATGATGGATATTGTTTATGTTTAGCGTTACTGGAACTGTGGAGGTGGAGTTTGCACCAGAGCAAGTCCAGAAGACGATTACGTGTAGCTTATCGTCATCTTTCTGACTGAGAAAAGTCGAATCATTGGCATGACGAACATGAGAATATCATACCGACGCATGGAGACACACTTAACTCTAGTGTAATGACTTTACAACGGGTGGTGACGACATGGACGCAGGACAATATTGGGGCAAGAAGAGTACGCACAGGTTCTTCCAGAAAGTCTACACCGCGAGAAGAGCGTAGGATTGTTTGACTGGCTCTGACGAATAGACTGATGACGACAGCAGAAATCTGGGCAGAGGTTATGGGCGGAGTGTCACCATACGTCGCTGGTAACAGATTGATGCTGAATTGAGATTACGTTTTGTCGTGCGTCATTTACCATTGACCACAGACAACAGAGCCTAGCATGATGCAGAGTCCCAGTCTACTGGGACACTGAATGGCAGTCTGTGGTGTTCAGCGATGTTCGTTGGGATCTTATTGACACCAACGTGACTGTAGACGATCCGCTGAAAGGTCGCAAGAAGCAGCCATTCTCGAGATCCACACTTGTCCAACACTTGTAATCACGATGTGCAAAGCTATTGGGTATTTGTATTTCTTGAAGAGAAGGAGAATGTTACCCAGGATACAGCAAAAACTTTATTCCTTGTTGTCGACCCATCGTGACCAGAGAATTAGATGGCATTTTCCAGCAGGACAATGCAACACCCCTCGCTTCATTTCACATCACACATGCCTTAAGCAATGCTATGCACTGATCCTTGGGTGGCATGCCCAGTCACCTGATTTGTCACCGACAAAGCATGTCTGGGATGCAGTGGGAAAACGTATACTTTCATATCCACCTCCAGCCAGCAGTCTTCATGAACTGTTTTTCATGAATGGCAAGACGTTCCACACGATGACAATCGGAGGCTGTTTTCCTCCGTACCACAAGGAGTAGTATAGGGGCCAAACATCGTACTGATGTTTATCAAGAATATCAGGTCCTAATGGAATGAAAGATTAACCATTTAACATTTCCTTAAAGTTTCGCAAATGTCAGACTGTAAGTTCATGGTAAAACACATCCCACTTCCGTCAGTTTATTATCTCACACTTATCTATCAAGCCTCCGAGCTTGCAGGTTATCAGGTCTCAACCTGTAACTTCTACTTTCTTTGTGTTTTGCCACTGTTTCCCGGCGAGATACGCGAAAAATGGGTGAAGTTTAGAGTTTTTTATGCATGGATAGTTTTTATTATAATGGGAGTTTTACCACTTTAGTATACATACATTCGTGTATTGCAAAATGTTTTTATCTCGTAACAATTTAAAAATGGGGACTGCAGCCCTTTTCAAAGTATGTGTCTCGCGGCTAGTCCTGATTTGTGCGAAGCGTTGGAGAGACTCATGGCTATCTCTGAAATCATGAAAATAGAATATTTTTAAGTTAGAACGAATCTGTATCGCCATAACGATGGGATTTTAAAAAATATTTTAAAAAATACTCGTACATATTTGAAAAACATGTCAATTTCTTTGCATTTTTCTACTTTCAAATGTTTAAAAAATATTTAAAATTCGAATAAAAATCTCGCCCTAAGACTTCCAAAATAATCAAATGAATCGGGTCAGCTATCGAGGCTCTAGAGTGCTTCACGCACTGAAAAACGTTGTTTCGAGAAAAAGACGTTTAAATTTTGGAGTAACAAAAGAAAAGATGTTTCAAAGGTTAATCTGCGATCCCAGGACCATAGAGGCATCCGTCCTCTTCCTCAGAAATTCTCTGGTTCTGAATTTGGTGCTGTATGTTTTCAATCCGGGATCTTTTAAGAAACTGATACATTGTTACTTCAGCGGTGGACACGCGTTTCCTGTCAAATAACCGCTCGAAGTTTTTGTTCTTCGTCCTTATGACGATTCCTAACAAGTTCACGGTATTTAAAATAGATGAATAGACTTCACTGAATACATCTGCAGCCAGACATGCTGCTATTTAAACAGTTTTTGCCCACAATGAAGTTGTTTCGGTACCAGCTTCCAAATGCACACGTTGAAGCTCTCGTTGTCATTTGGTGTATTGGGACCGGTACGTCTTTCAAGTAAATCTTCATTGGAAAGAAATTTGTATAGTGGTCGAATCTTTTCTTGAACTAATTCATCGAGCGCCTAAAACTGTCTATATTGCGGTCGACACACGTTTCCATTCAGTACCTCTAACATCCTTCCACAATCAAAAAATCCTTTTGCAGTCATAATCTACGTGTTTTGATGATGCAAGTTTTGTAAAAATTGTAAGTAGGCTGTTTAGGTTTTTATGTTGGTAACGTCACGTAGCGCTCTGTATGAAAATCACTGGCTGTGCTGTGTGCAGTCTGTGGCTGGTTGGCATTGTTGGAATATTCGCTATTGTAGTGTTGAGCAGTTCGATGTGAACAACGCGTAGCGTTGCGCAGTTGGAGGTGAGCCGCCAGCAGTGGTGGATATGGGAAGAGAGATGGCAGAGTTTTGAGAGCAGACGATCTGGACGTGTGTCCGTTAGAAAAACGAAATTTGTAATACTGGATGTCATGAACTGATATATATAATGTGACTTTTGAAACTATTAAGGTAAATACATTGTTTGTTCTCTATCAAAATCTTTCATTTGCTTAGTATGCCTGTCAGTAGTTAGTGCCTTCAGTAGTTAGAACCTTTTATTTAGCTGGCGGTATTGGCGCTCGCCTTTCTTTTGTAGGGATTATTGAAAGTCAGATTGCATTGCGATAAAAATATTGTGTGTCAGTTTAGTGACGATCAGAATAAGTAAAGAGAGAAATGTCTGAGTACGTTCAGTTTTGCTCAGCTGTTTGAAAATCAAATATCGTAAGGGGTTTACCAGCACAGTAATTCATAAATTTTTCTAAGGGGAGGTTTCAAAATAAAATCCATTTTTTCATCGGTTCGATCAGAATCTCCCATTAATGTTACACTGTACGTTATCGAATGTGAACGCCGTATTTTGATACGTGTCAGCCTGCCGCTTATGTGATGTGCACAGCATGCAGCTACAGTGTACTACGCCGTTGTTTGCTATGGTATTTACTGCGAGTTCGTTTGCAGCAGTCCTTGTAGCACCCAGAATATAACAGGAACAACATTACCACGGCAAACCAACAGAGAGGAATCATCATTAATTGTTGTTCCCTCACGCTGCTCGCACACACAGCAATGAGTTACAAGAATGGGCAACGAAAGTGGAAAGTGTTGCACGGTTAACAACAGCGCTAGAACATAATAAACCCCGAAAGGTTTCCCATAAATACATCAGAGAACACAAGTGACGCACAAGAAATTCACAGAGATTTCTCACATGTAATCACACCGTTCCATGAAAATCTAAAGTCCATAACGACGCCGGCAGACACTTATTTACAATTTTTTTCAGGTTTATTTCAGCTGATTATATTCTGCTGCACTGGACTTCAAACACGTACATTAAAATTTTTACAAACGTAATTTCTCCCACTTCTCAATTTTTATACAGATTCGTGAAACATTTACGTATAAATTAGGGACATTTTCATAACAAAAAGTACAATTAACAATGTGGATATAACAGTGGCTAATAATAGTGATAATCATGAAAGAGCAGGCAACAGAAAACATATATACACTGTCCCGTCACATGAATGTGACCATCTGTCAGAGGCCCGAATAACCACCTTTTGCAGCAATACCGCTGCGAGGCGTGCTGGAAGACGGTGTCAGTGAAGTTCTGGAAGGTACCGACCGGGGTGCGGAGCCATGCCGACTCAAGTGTCTTAGCCAGCTGTGTTAGGCTTCTTGGTTGAGTATCCACGGCGCGAACAGTGCGATCGAAGTCGTTTCATAGATTCTCAATTGTGTTTAATTCTGTGGAGTTTAGCGGCCAGGGGAGTGCGGTAAACTCTATCCGGTGCTCTTCGAACCACACACTTTCACTGCGAGCTGTTTGATACATAGCATTGTCCAGCTGGTAGATGCCATTGTGACGAGGAAAAACAAACTGCACATAGGGGTGAACATGGTCCTCAAGGATAGATGCGTACTTGTATTGATACAGTGTGCCTTCCAGAATGACGAGATTACCCATTAAATGCCACAACAGCATTCCTCAGACCATAACGCACTCACCTCCGGCTTGGATCTTTCCAAGCCGTGCATGTCACCGGCTGCGCGACTCCTCTCGCCGGAGCTTCGAGTCCTCCCTCTGGCATGGGTGTGTGTGTATTGTTCTTAGTAAAAGTTAGTTTAAGTAGTATGTAAGTCTAAGGACCGATTACCTAAGCAGTTTGGTCCCTTACGAATTCACAAACATTTGAACATTTTCAAATCTCATTCTGGAAACATCTCCCAGTCGTGGCTAAGCCATGTCTGCGCAATATCCTTTCTTCCAGGAGTGCTAGTTCTGCAAGGTTCGTAGAAGAGCTTCTGTGAAGTTGGGAAGGTAGGAGACGAGGTACTGGCAGAATTGAAGCTGTGAGGACAGGTCGTGAGTCGTGCTTGGGTAGCTCAGTAGGTAGAGCACTTGCCCGCGAAAGGCAAATGTCCCGAGTTCGAGTCTCGGTACGGCACACAGTTTTAATCTACCAGGAAGTTCCATTTGAACATTTTGATTTTCCCGAAGATCGTTGCAGCGTGTTTGCTTTCTAACGTTTCACGTCGTACACGCCAACGGCCTCACGTACGGTAGTACATACAAAGTAATTCATCTGAGAAGCCGCCAGTTGGGCTGCAAATTCTAGCCTCCGTGGCCGATGACTAGAAGGGTGCATGAAACATGCGCCCGCTGCAAAGGCCCATAAACAGCAACGTTCGCTGAACGGTCTTCGAGGAGACACCGTTGTTAGCCCCTTGGTTCGCCTTGATGGTCTGTTGCTCAATAGGTGTACTTCTGTTCGTCCATACATACTTCCGCACCCGCCGTTCACACTTGTCATGGCTCGTGGTGCACCACTGTTGCCTCAACGCCGATTTGAACAACGCCATTTTGCCATGCATGGTGTACCCACAACGGCATGCGAACAGTTTACAAACTAGGCCGTTTCGGAAATGCTTCCACCATTGGGCCGAAAGCCAATGATCATGTCCCTTTCGACGCCAGATAAATCGCTCCGTTTCCGCATTACAGTAGCTGGACTGTTTTCAGCGTCCGCCGATACGCTTTTTGTATCCTCCACTGCTAGTGCTGCCATCAGCTGTCTGAGAATGTTTAGTGTACGTTGACATCAAACATAGGTGGTGATCATACTGATCATATTAATATGACTCGGCCGGATAATAAATGTAAATAACTTCTTTTCTAATTACTTCGTCATTGACGGGACGTTGAATTTCAGTATGGTGGAAGCCGTGTAAGTGTCATCTGGAAAGCTGGGATGTTGGCAGAGGAAAATTTGATGGTGTTGGTGGTAAGTTCCTTTGGGACCAAACTGCTGAGGCTGAGGTCGCCGGTAAAAAAAAAAAAAAAAAAAAAAAAAAAAAAAAAAAAAAAAAAAAAAGGTTCCAATGGCTCTGAGGACTATAGGACTTAACATCTGAGGTCATCAGTCCCCTAGAACGTAGAACTACTTAAACCTAACTAACGTAAAGACATCACACACATCCATGCGCGAGGCAGGATTCGAACCTGCGACCGTGGCGGTCGCGCGGTTCCAGTCTGAAGCGCCTAGAACCGCTTGGCCACACGGGCCGGCGGTCATCGGTCCCTAGACTTACACATCACCTAATTTAACTTAAAGTAACTTACGCTAAGGACAACACACACACCCACGCCCGAGTGAGCAGTCAGACCCCCGACGGATGGAGCCGCGCGAGCCGTGGCAAGGCGCCCAAGCCCGCGCGGCTACACAGCGCGGCTAGCGGACTATTTGAAATGAGGTCAGTAGAGTCTGTTAAGAAAGAGAAGATGGAATGTTTCAACAGAGAGTTGTCAAAATGGAGAGAAGTAAGAAGAAAGTGATTTCCAGGCAAATGTGCCGAAGACATTGCTCTTGTGATAGACAGTACTCCATCAACTGTCTTCTGTAAAGGAATGCGGAGGAAGATACTGGAAGTGGTGTCGGAAAATAGTTGTGAAAAGGATAGGCACGTTAATGACAATGAGTTTTCGCAGTAATATGAGCCAGAGTAATCTATTTACACACATCAAAAAAAGTTTTGTATCACCTCGGTTCCGAGAGTTCCGTAAGCTGTACAGAAAATTGGAATAGTGATTAACATAAATATCATTTCTGCCCTTTTTATTGATCATGAAAATCACACACTGCGTGTTGTACAACCATTTAGCGAGACCTTCAGAGGTGGTGACCAACACTGCTGCACACACCGGCACCTCTAATACCCAGTAGCACGTCCTCTTGCATTGATGCATGCCTGTATTCGTCGTGGCATACTATCCACCAGCTGATCAAGGCACTTTCGGTCCAGATTGTCCCACCCCTCAAATACGATTCGGCGTAGATCCCTCAGAGTGGTTGGTGGGTCACGTCATCCATAAACAGCCCTTTTCAATCCATCCCAGGCATGTTCTATAGGATTCATGTCTGGAGAACATGCTGGCCCCTCTAGTCGAGCGATGTCGTTATCCTGAAGGAAGTCATTCACTGCATGGTGTCGTGGTTGCAAAGATGGACCTCACCATGGACGTTGGGAGTGAAGTTACTCATCATGCAGCCTACTGCGCACAATTTGAGTCGTAACACGACGTCCTGTGGGTGGACGAAAAGCATTGTTCAACACGATGGCGTTGCTGCCAGGGTTCCTCCGAGCCATAATCCGTAGGTAGTGTTCATCCACTGCAGTAGTAGCCCTTGGACGGCCCGAGCGAGGCATATCATCGACAGTTCCTGTCTCTCTGTATCTCGTCCATGTCCGGACAACATCGCTTTGATTCACTCCGAGACGCCTGGACACTTCCCTTGTTGATCGCCCTTTCTGGCACCAACAATGCGGACCCGATCGAACCGCGGTAATGAAACTTTTAGGCATGGTTGAACTACAGACAACACGAGCCTTGTACGTCCGTCCTGGTGGAATGACTGGAACTGGTCGGCTGTCGGACCCCCTCCGTCTAAGAGGCGCTGCTCATGCGTGGTTGTTTACATCTTTGAGCGGTTTTAGTGACATCTCTGAACAGTCAAAGGGACTGTGTCTGTGATACAATATCCACAGTCAACGTCTATCTTGAGGAGTTCTGGGAGCCGGGGTGGTGAGATACTTTTTTGATGTGTGTACTTAAAGCAAGGACAGAATCTTGAAGTACACTTGAGAGTAGAAGAACAAAAAAAGGCATGAAACATTGAGAAATGTATCAGTTTCTACATGACATTGCTCAAAAATTGTAATATTCACCACAGTTAAAAGTAACTGTCAGTGCAACAGAAAGACCGCATACGGTGCTTACCAAAAAAACTCAATTGTACTAACTGGCTCACCACAATACGATGGGTTGCTTCGCTTTATTCTTGCAGTTATTGAACGCGGTCTGATATTTAACATCAGTTGCAGCTTTAGTGGGTGTTTGTTCGTGATAAAATCTAATACAGTTAATGGAATTTGTATATACGGTGATTTCCAACCTCGATCTTACAACCGAAGTGTCGTGCCAAGCATTTTCCTATTATGTATGTTCTTCAAGTAATTATTGGAACAATAAATACTTAACATCCGAGAGAATAGCGGAATGCGCATTCTAAGGCGTGCTAGTGCAGCTAAAATTTAACTTTTTTTCTTTTCTCTTTCTTTTAGATTGCTAGCGGTCGAGAGTGAAATTTGACTAGTCAGATATACTCCTTACAATATCGACCTGATGGTATTGCAAGTAAGCATCTCATGATACGACAACAAGCTCGCTAGAGCTGCACGAGAATACAACAGTATCGTTAAACAGCCCCTAAATGGCACTTTTGGGGCGTTTCTCTCTCGTTCATTTAGCAAATAGCGACGCTGACGGATATGTTATGAACCATAAAACTACGATGTTTCCAGGATTCTATGTCCTAATGGCACGTCACTAACAGAAAAGCATCAACAGATTGGTGAGATATACCATTCAGTGTCATGTCACAGAGAAATGTGCAGATTTCACGAACAGAAACCTGTAATGGCATCACAAATGGTTACCTCCGACGTGACTCGTCAAGCACATGTACAAAAGATGACATGTATCTCGTTTTTGAGATGTGATTCTGGAATAACTTTGTATTCAACTTTATGATGTTGCTAATGAATCGAATATTTCTGTTAGCGATGTATTTGCTTCCAAATTGACCATTTTACTGTTGAACATAGGCTACACACTACTGAAACTTTCTACCGTATTAAACATTCATTAGTGTTCCGGTCTGATACAGTGATATTGTCTGTCGGAAACTTTCAGAGGTACTTACTCTATATTTCGCTGCAAAGTGAAATTTTCAATGTGTAAGCAAAACCTACATTGTGCAAAGCCATTCTGCCTTTTCTCCAAGGAATGTTAAGCCAAAAAACTGCGTTGTAGACTCCTGCTGACTGGGTGAGAGGCACCGACAAAATTCCAATTTGGAAGTCGGATCGTGAATGGTGCAAGGATACCTCAGTCGGTAGGATCAGTGCCCACAGAGACAAGAGTCCAGGTTTTGAGGTCTGGTTCGTCTTGTAATTTTAATCTGTCAGGACGTTTCAATGTGGTCTCATTGCGTAGCCTTCCATGGCTAGTGTCAATTTGAATAAAACAATTTTGGGTGTTAGTCCGCATCAAAGTGAAACACTAAACAACTATAGCAGTATAGATAGCTACCTAATCTTTGACATACACTTCAAGTTTCCAAAATAGTGGATGGTAGAAAATTCAAAATTGCGGGTTGATGTTGGTGGAAAATTAAAAAAATACAGGATGCTGATGGTGTGATGCACAAAAATGCAGGATGGTGATGGCAGAAAATGAATAATATGGGGAATTTAAAAATTCAAGATGACAGAACTAGCCCAGTTCTCTATTTTAAACTTTCACTTTCCCATTCCCCCTTCCCCTCCCCTTCTCCAGCCAATCATGTATTAGTTTCAGCTAGTAATCAGAAGGTTGAAGATGTAATATTGTTAACAGTGATACGAATTTATCTGACATACATTTTTTGGTTGTGCACAAATCCATGATAAATATCGTTGAATGATGTTGACAGGTGCTATGAGACGACTTCAGTGGCTTCTTCAAGTGGAAGCTCTGCTTTTATAACCACACCTTCCAAACGAATAGTTCTGAATACTTTCGAACTGTTTCGAAATTTTATGCTGAAACAGCAGGGAAAGAGCGTGTGTATCTCTATCCTCGGAATTTCTTACGTTGTGTTAAACAGCAAGTTCCCACCAGTTTTCAGACGCGTTCCGACAGACAAAAAAGCGATAAGTTGTGCCTTGTTGACATATTATTCGTATTACGCTTCCACATTCAAGATACACATCATCTCTCCACTTCTGCGCTGGCATCATAGTCTTTAGATTAGATTAAATAGTTTTCGTTCCATAAACCCAAAAAATGAGATGGTTCTCGTGGGTGTGGAACATGTCAGAAAGTGTAACATAAAAACATAAAACATTTGAATATAATTCTCACTACCCTGATCATTTGTCAGGAGATAGTCGAAATAGGTTAACACAATGCAGTAAACTGGAACAGCTAATATTTACAGAATTAACACACTGTCAGAATGGCAATTATGCGCTATTAATAAATTCATCATACACAAAATAATTAATCTTGACTGTTGTGACCAAGTGTTGTCAAAACTGAAATCTAACAGATATTCTTATTTAAGCTGTCTTAACAGTCTCTGTTAAGATATTCATCTATGGAATAGAAGGAGTTGCCTGTCAAAAAGTCTTTCAAACTCTGTTTAAACCGTGCCTTATCTGAAACCAAGTATATAATGGTTCTGGCAGTTGATTTAAAATGTGTGTTCTGGAATATTGGACCCCTTTTTGGACCAAGGTAGGTGATTTTAGGTCTTTATGTAGACTGTTCTTATTCCTCATATTGATACTATGTATTGAGCTATTGGTTGGAAATAGAGATGTATTACTTGCAACAAATTTCATTGAGGAATAAATATACTGAGAAGTAGTGGTTAGAATACAACTTGAACAGGTTTCTACAAGATGTTCTTGAATTTAACCCACAAATGATTCTTATCACACACTTTTGCACTCTAAAAATGGTTCAAATGGCTCTGAGCATAACTGCTGTGGTTATCAGTCCCCCAGAACTTAGAACTACTTAAACCTAACTAACCTAAGGACATCACACACATCCATGCCCAAGGCAGGATTCGAACCTGCGACCGTAGCAGTCGCACGGTTCCGGACTGCGCGCCTAGAACCGCGAGACCACTGCGGCCGGCCTGCACTCTAAAAACTTTTGCTCAGTTTGATGAGTTGCCTCAGAATATGATCCCATATGACATAATAGAATGAAAGTAAGCAAAGTATGCAAGTTTTTTTTATATTTATGTCTCCTAGATCAGTCATCATTCCCATGGCAAATACAGACTTGTTTAGGCGCTTAAGCAATTCTGTGGTATGCCCTTCCCAACTGAATTTATTATCAAGTTGTAATCACAGGAATTTAACACTGTCAACCTCTTCGATCTTCATGTCGTCATATGTTATACTCGTGCTGGAAGGAAATCTCTTACAGGTTCTGACCTGCATATAGTGCGTCTTCTCAAAGTTTAATGACAGCGAATTAGCTTTAAACCACTTGTTAATGTCAGTGAAAATTTGATTAGCAGCTATTTCTAAATCTGTACTTGACTTTCTACTTATTGCAATGTTTGTATCATCTGCAAACAAAACAAACTTAGCATCTGGCAATGTAACAGATGAGAGGTCATTAATGTACACAAGAAAAAGCAATGGACCCAAGATGGAACCTTGAGGAACACCACATGTAATTAATTCCCAGTCAGATGAAGACTGACTGCTTGCTGCACAGATATTTCACAACGACACCCTTTGTTTCCTGTTAGACAAATCTCAAATCATTTCGCAGCATTGCTGGTGACACCATACTATTCTCATTTACTAAAGAGAATTCTGTGGTTCACACAGACAAAGGCTTTTGACAAGTCACAGAAAATGCCAGTAGCCTCTAATTTATTATATAATGAATTAAGTCATTCTCACTGTAAGTGTAAAGAGCTTTCTCTTTATCAGAACCCTTTAGAAATCCAAACTGTGACGTGGACAATATATTATTTGCAGTCAGGTGCTTCAACTCAACCTTATCAAATATTTTTGAGAAAGCCAGCAAAAGTGAAATTGGTCGACAGTTTGATGGTATCTCTTTATCCCCCTTCTTGTAAAGAGGCTTAACTTCAGCTTAATTTAGCCAGTCTGGAAATGTACCACTGATAAGAGACTGATTACACAAATAACTTAAGACAGAACTCAACTCACACGAGCATTCTTTGATTAACTTTGTTTATATGTTATCATACCCACTGGAATACTTAGATTTTAAGGATTTTATGATGGATGCTACTTCTTTGGAAGCGTGAGTGTCATTTCCATTTTACTGAAGCTATTTTTAAGGACTGGTCTCAGATACTTCATTGCACTGTTGACCGAACCTGATAATCCCAAGCTGTCAGTAA
This sequence comes from Schistocerca nitens, assembly GCF_023898315.1. Lineage (NCBI taxonomy): Eukaryota > Metazoa > Arthropoda > Insecta > Orthoptera > Acrididae > Schistocerca > Schistocerca nitens. Next base: position 475,930,666 of record NC_064614.1, on the reverse strand, counting down.
TAAAAGTGAAGTACTTGTTTAAGAGGTTTGCAACACTAGATCTTACTGTTCCTATTCCTTTTTGGCCCCACATGTCTCTGTCTTCGCAATATACCGTGCAGTTTTTATTTTGTTACCTGATGTAATTATCTTTTTCTCGTAATAAAGCTGCTTCGCTTTCTGGAATACTTGTTTCAATATTTTGCATTAATCTTTGTAATGCCTTACAATTCTAACATCAGAGCTGTTACTAGATAGTACATAAAGTCTCCTTTTTGTCCTACATAATATCGTTATTCCTTGTGTAATCCACAGTTTATTTTTTGACTTTGCGTGATTTGAGTTACCTTTAGAGGAAAACAATTTTCAAAAGTGGAGGCTACTTTATTAATGAATGCTTTGTATTTTCCATTTGAGTCAGACGTATTATAAACATCTATCCAGTTAATGTCTATGAGCAATTCCCTAAATTTCTCAATTTTTAACTTATTTATTACCCTCCTGTGCTCAGATTTAATAGATTTTTTTTATCCTGACAAGTTTTAAGAATTAACACAAGGTGCTGCATGTCATGATCAGATGGCCCATTGGTTTTGTTATATAACTTTTGCCATAGATTTGTCTACAAAGATATTATCAATAGCAGTCTCAGAGCATTTACATATCCTAGTTGCAACGTTCACAGTAGGAACTAAATAGAATGATAGTGTTACTGACTGCAATAATTGTTCACTGACAGAGCTTTTCAATAAATTCTCATTAAAATCCTCAGCAACCACTATTTCCTTGTTTTTTACTATGAGATGGGACAGCAGAGCTTCCAGATTTTTTATGAAGAGGTTAAAATTTCCTGAATGTGATCTATATATACCTACTATTATAAAGGACTTATTATGAAGTACTGCTTCTGTTGCACAAGCTTCTAAGTGCTGTTCTGAGCAAAATTTATTAATATCAATATTCTTGAAATCAAAACAGTTTCTGACAAATATGTCAACTCCTCCTTTCTTCATATTTTCTCTATAGAAATAAGAAGCTAACTTGAATCCTGTAACATTTAACATATCTATATCAGTGGTCACATGATGTTCAGAGAGACAGATTATATCAACTGGTTTGCTTAACTCCAATTCTTCAACACAAATAAGCAGCTCATTAAGCTTACCCCTTAGTCCTCGGATATTCTGATGCAATAGTGATAACTGATTTTGTGCACTGGATGAATTACAACTGGATGAACCTAATTTTTCTGCAAATTTTTTAGTATCTTTAGTTTCAATCAGAGGCTGTCTGCATGAATTGTGTACATTAAAATTTCCGTTTTGGCTGCCTGTTTTATCAATGTGAATGTGATTTTCAGCCTGTCTCTGAACATCTTTTGCTTCTGTCCTCCCTACCCAGAAAAAACTGCTGATCTGTCATTTGTAACCACTGGTGCTTTACCACTTGTGACAGTGCCCCCCCCCCCTTAAGTTATTTGCTATTAGCCCAGACAGTTTTCCCTTCTGTGGCGTCCCCGCACTCCAACCGCGTGCTGATATTGTCGACACGATGCGCGATGACGTAGGTCCCCGTTGGCGAACGGGAGACAGAAATGCGAACTCGTACGATGGATGCTTCTCTTGATTTAAGATTGAATGATTCATTGCCCGGATATGCAGTAGTTGTTAAATCTTATCTCATCCGCATCGTACACACCACCAATTGCGAGGAAACATTGTAATTATCAGTCTTCTCGTACGTTGTTGTCTCGTTGCTATGGAGTTGTTGAACCTATATGAAGCGAGATCCACAGATACTCTTTGACCACGTCTGAGTGAACCTACGCCGTAATGTTAAAAAAAATGGTCAAAAGTTCTCTTTTCAATTAATGAAGTAGGTATTTTGATATTCAGATTAAATTGTCCCTGCTGAACAGTCGTTGGTTAACTATCATTGATTAAATCACTTAATAATGTAGTCCACGCTTGATATTTCACTTGGAACGAACAGTTTACTGTTCCTTGGCCACTAAATACTTCATAACTTTCGCACCACACGAACACGCAGTTGGTTGGTAAAGTCAGTTCTATTAAAATTAAGTTTCTTGACAATTACGACAACTTGACTCTTCAGCATAATTGTATTATCTTCGTGAAGTCGTGTAATTGTGTCCTACTCGGGACTAACTGAGTGTAGTCCTTTGATATACTACCCACTCTTCTTTTAGTTCCAACTATTTGAAAGTCAAGTCCAATATTCACTAGTTTCGTCAATAAAGTTCAATTAACCCGTTATTCACGGTTAAACGTGTCTATCAGTTCCTGTCTCTGCCTAGAAAATCAGTTTCAGAAGTTCGTGGATCACGTCATGCAAGAAACACTTCTGAACGCAAAACAATCTCGTCGCGTTTCGTACTCTCAATAATAAAGACAAGAATTGTTCTCGCACGTCTTTACAGGACGAGAGCCAGCAAGCGACTTCTTCTGTGAAAGAGTATTGCAGGCCCATTGAATTTCTTCGTTGCGCTTACAACTCTCTTCCACATAAAAGTTATCTCTGACTAACATCACCTTGGACTTAGCTTACAAGATATTAATTGCAATTATCACTTGGATATTTGTCTATTAATTAAATCTGAGGTTTCTTCCTCCTCTTTTCATAACAAAAACTCTCAGTGATGTATAATGTTGTTGTTGTCAAAACTTCTTGGTGTTAGCTTATCGGCAAAGATGTCGTATTTGTCAAGATAACTCTTCCCTACCTCATATTATGATATTCTGGCTTAATTGACTTTAAGGGGGTCGTTGGGGTGTTATACTTCAATTTCCTGTTGAGGTGAAGGCCACGCCTAGTACAGTCTCACCTGCTGATTGAGTCAACAGGAACCACACCGATATGAGACCCCATATCTGATCCAAGCAACTGTTCCACCTCTAAATTAACTCTCCTAACAGAAGAGTTTAAATGAGGTCGGTCACGGCGCCTCAGAACAGATACAAGCCAAACACCGGTATGTCTCGTTGCTGAAGCTATCTGTACCAGGTCACTCTCAATTGAATAATTAGGGTTCCTATCTATGCTGTTGCCCGCCCCACCCACTATTACCACAGTTTCTTCCTTTGTGAAGTCTTTACGAAGTGAACCTATATCCTCTATCACCTGACCTAGACTTGCACTAGGTTTAAAAAAGCTTGTGACCAGGTAACCTAACCCTAATTAATCCTGCAACAGTTGGCCAACACCTCTACCATGTGAACTACCTAACAACAAAACTTTCTTCTTCTTCACAGCTTGTTCTGACTTCTTACTTTTCAAACTCCTTTTGAAAGTTTGTTGCGTCCTGTCTACTCCTACATCTATTTGTGGCTCATCAGTTTCCAATTGTGACAACAGATCAAACCTGTTTTCCTCATTCACAACCAGACTGTCTGAGAACGTCCTATTCCTATTTCTTCTATAACATGTTGCCACTTCCTATCTCTCTTTTCCCTTCTCCCCCCTTAGCCTTTCCAGATCTTATTTCACTTTATCTAGTTCCGCCTGAAGGGCAGCAATCTTCTCCTCCTGTTCCACTATCTTCCTATCTCTGCAGCAAATCCTACACAGCCAGTGAGCCTGATTTATTTCCCCAATTTCCACAGCACTGCAGTCACCCGCATGAAAGAAACTGCAACAATCCTCACACCACACCCCGGAACTAACAATCCTACGGCAAAACTTGAAGGAATGATAAGTACACATGGATGTAATTTTTCAATAATTTCCCCATTAAATTTATACTTAAGACTAGGGAGTTTTTTTTAAAACACACTTTATTTGAACATAACGCTATTTTAAGCCGATTCTTTGACCCTGGCGCATATTTAAGTGAAGGTTATGTAAATTATTTGGACTACTGCATCTCTCTGAACTTTATGCCAACGTCTGGTGAGGGAGAGGAAACCGGGCAAACGGGAAAACGGTTCAAAGCACAACTGCGGTAGGTGCAACATCTTGGATTTTTTTAAATTTTCCATCGTCTTGCATTTCTTTTTTTAATTTACCACCGTCGCTGGCTTTCATATTTAAATTTCACACCACACTCATCTTACGTCATTTAAATTTCCGGCCAACGTCATCTTGCATTTTTTAATTTCCCGCCATCAACCATGTTGGATTTCTGTGGCGACTGCAGCGCTGACTGGTGACGGAAATTTGAACTGTCGGTCGAAGGGTTCATAAATATACTACTGACGAGGAAGCTCAAGTTTCGACGCTGTTTGGTGAGGCGAGTAAACTGCAGTTTTTAGCAACTTGGCTACCGAGAAAAGTTCGTTCCGGAATGCACAGAACTACAACTGCCTCCCACGAGGTGCTCCTGACGCTCTTGAGACTTTAGTCCTCGGCTGATATACGTCTACAGAGCGGCAAGTTGATTGTTTACCTTTTCCTGTGTTTTCGTCAGACTATATTTACAGGGCTATTACAAATGATTGAAGCGATTTCATAAATTCACTGCAGCTCCATTCATTGGCATATGGTCACGACACACTACAGATACGTAGATAAACTCGTAAAGTTCTGTTCGGCTGAAGCCGCACTTCAGGTTTCTTCCGCCAGAGGGCTCGAGAGCGCAGTGAGACAAAATGGCGACAGGAGCCGAGAAAGCGTATGTCGTGCTTGAAATGCACTCACATCAGTCAGTCATAACAGTGCAACGACACTTCAGGACGAAGTTCAACAAAGATCCACCAACTGCTAACTCCATTCGGCGATGGTATGCGCAGTTTAAAGCTTCTGGATGCCTCTGTAAGGGGAAATCAACGGGTCGGCCTGCAGTGAGCGAAGAAACGGTTGAGCGCGTGCGGGCAAGTTTCACGCGTAGCCCGCGGAAGTCGACGAATAATGCAAGCAGGGAGCTAAACGTACCACAGCCGACGGTTTGGAAAATCTTACGGAAAAAGCTAAAGCAAAAGCCTTACCGTTTACAATTGCTACAAGCCCTGACACCCGATGACAAAGTCAAACGCTTTGAATTTTCGGCACGGTTGCAACAGCTCATGGAAGAGGATGCGTTCGGTGCGAAACTTGTTTTCAGTGATGAAGCAACATTTTTTCTTAATGGTGAAGTGAACAGACACAATGTGCGAATCTGGGCGGTAGAGAATCCTCACGCATTCGTGCAGCAAATTCGCAATTCACCAAAAGTTAACGTGTTCTGTGCAATCTCACGGTTCAAAGTTTACGGCCCCTTTTTCTTCTGCGAAAAAAACGTTACAGGACACGTGTATCTGGACATGCTGGAAAATTGGCTCATGCCACAACTGGAGACCGACAGCGCCGACTTCATCTTTCAACAGGATGGTGCTCCACCGCACTTCCATGATGATGTTCGGCATTTCTTAAACAAGAGATTGGAAAACCGATGGATCGGTCGTGGTGGAGATCATGATCAGCAATTCATGTCATGGCCTCCACGCTCTCCCGACTTAACGCCATGCGATTTCTTTCTGTGGGGTTATGTGAAAGATTCAGTGTTTAAACCTCCTCTACCAAGAAACGTGCCAGAACTGCGAGCTCGCATCAACGATGCTTTCGAACTCATTGATGGGGACATGCTGCGCCGAGTGTGGGTGGAACTTGATTATCGGCTTGATGTCTGCCGAATCACTAAAGGGGCACATATCGAACATTTGTGAATGCCTAAAAAAACCTTTTGAGTTTTTGTATGTGTGTGCAAAGCATTGTGAAAATATGTCAAATAATAAAGTTATTGTAGAGCTGTGAAATCGCTTCAGTCATTTGTAATAACCCTGTATTTAATTTCGTGCATGTTTTCCTGTTTAAGAGGTTTAATCTCCCGTTTTCGTAAGTGAGAATTCATTGAGTCTGTAGCGCAGTAGTTGCTCACTTAACAGCTAGCTACATAGCTCATTAACGCATTAGCGTTCATTGGTGACACATCAGGAGGGTATAAAGTTGCATATCTAGGATTCCGTTTGCTTTTATAGTTTTCTTCTTCAGTTAGTCTTGTTAGGATGGTTAGGATGTTTGCATGCTGCGTAAGGATGCAGGAGGAGCTGGCGGCAGTTTGAGAACAGGTGAATGCGCTCTTGTCTATGGTCAGTCACCTTCAGACTGCTGCCTTGGGGTGCAGCGGTGGCGGAGAATCTGGCTGGTCGCATGGGACACCTCAGGTATCGTTTGTTTTGCCCACAGGCTCTGCTTCCAAAGCACCTCCTAGTGCACCCGACGCCAAGGATCCGCCCTCACAGCAGGATGAGTGGCGGGTGGTAACGCGTTCGCATCAACCCGAGACAGAAGACCAATATGGAGACTGTCCCCCTGGCCTCGCCCATTCAGCCTGTGAGTGGATAGGTGGCCGCTCCTTCAGCAGGGTCCGAGCAGACACCCGGAAGAGGGGTTTACTGTTTACCGGAAGCTCCGACGTTAGGCGCGTTATGGAGCCCCTTAGGCAGATAGCATTCATGGCTGGAAAGAAAGCCAGTGTGCACTCGGTATGTCTGCCGGGGGGCCTCATGCGAAATGTGGAAGCGGCCTTGCTTGCGACTATCAAGCCTGCAGGGTGCAGTCGTCTCCAAGTTGCGGCTCACGTGGGTACCAACGACGCCTGTCGTATGGATTCTGAGACCATCCTCCGGCGGCGCCGGAGGTGGTGAAGACTTCTGATCTCGCAGAAGTGGGATGAGAGCAGAGTTGGCAATTTGCAGCATTGTTCCCAGAGTTGATCGGTGTCTTTTGGTTTGGAGCCGTGGAGAGTCTCAACCTAAGTCTTCGCCGACTCTGTAACGGTCTTGGCTGCAGATTGCTAGATCTACGTTATGGTGTGGGGATCTATGGGACTCAACAGGTCAGGGGTGCTCTACACAAAGGAAGTAGACATTAGGGTAGCAGAGTACTTGTCGAATGCACATGAGTGTTTTCTAGGTCAGGCGGTAGTTTGAGGTGCTCTGATGAACACTGGCCAGTCGACACGCAGCAAGAGAAGTCAGATGGCGTTCAGAGTAAAGACACGTCGACTGGCAAAATTTTATCAGTACACGGTCGAAGTATTCGTAATAAAGTTCCCCAATTTACTGCCCTCCAGGAAAGTTCTCGCGTTCAAATTGTTCTTGAGACCGAGAGCTGGCTGAAGTCCCAGGTGTAAAAGTCTGAGATCTTTAGCGAGTCATGGACCGTATATCAGAAAGATAGATTAGATGCCACAGGAGGGTGAGAGTTCATTGCAGTTGACAAAAATGTTGTCTCTATTGAGGTCGATATTGAATGTGACCATGAAGTTACCTGGTCGCGTATAACAGGTGTAGGTGAAACCAAGTTAATTTGTAGATGCTTTTATTGACCACCTGATTCCGCTGTGACCGTTGTAGAGTCATTCAAAGGAAATCTACTGTCAGTAGCGCGTCAATATCCAGATCATGCAATACTAATTAGAGGCGCCTTTAACCTACCGAGTATAGTCTGGGATATGTATGGATTCATTGCCGGGGGTACAGAAAGATAGTCATGCGAAATACTTTTGAACACTTTTCCTGAAAACTGTCTTGAGCAGCTAGATCGGCAGTCCACTCGCAATGGAAATATCTTAGACCTTGCATCTACAAATAGGACGGACCTTATCAACACTGTCAGTATAAAAACGGGAACTAGTGATAGTGTTGTAATAGTAGCAATTATGATTAAGAAAGTTAATAAATCGGGTTCAAGAAAGTTAGGAGAGTTTTCTGCTAGATAGAGCAGGTAAGCAATTGTTGGAATTTCACTTAGACAGTGAATTGACCTAACATACTTCCAGTAAGATGGACGTCGGGGAATTATGGGCAAAGTTGAAGCAGAATGTAAATCGTGGTCTGTAGAGTTATGTGCCTAGTAAGTGAATAAAGGATGGAAAAGATCCACGGTGGTTTAACAACGAAATTTGGAAGATGGTGTGGAAGCAGAGATTGTTGCAATCTCGGTTCAAAAGAGTACGCACAAATGACGAGAAGCATAGGTTAGTAAAGATTGATGCACCTGTAAAAAGATCTATGTGCGAAGCATCTACATCTACATGGATACTCTGCAAATCACATTTAAGTGCCTGGCACAATTTTGTATTATTTCAATCTCGTATAGCGCGCGGAAAGAACGAACACCTATATCTTTCCGTACGAGCTCTGATTTCCCTTATTTTATCGTGGTGATCGTTCCTTCCTAGGTAGGTCGGTGTCAAGAAAATATTTTCGCATTCGAAGTAGACAACAACTACCACCGTCACACCTTAGCAAAAGATCTGGCAGAGAACCAGAGAAACTCGTGAGCTTGTGTAAAATCGCTAAGCATGTCTAAGTATTCCATTCAGTTCCTTGTTGACCAGTCTAGTGTGGCAGTTGAAGATAGCAAAACGAAAGCGAAGTTTTAAATTTCGTGTTCAATAGATGGTTCACACAGAAGAATTGTACAAATATACCGTCATTTGATCTTCGGACAGGCTCCCGTGCGGACGACATAGTATTAAGTACCCCTGGTTTAGAGAAACAACTGAAAGATTTTAAAGCAAATAAATTACTAGGTCCTTAAGAACTCCCAATTCTGTTTTACAAAGAGTATTCTATGGCACTAGTCCTTTACCAAGCCTGCATTTATCGTGAATCTCTCGCCCAGCACCAAGTCTCAAATGAATGGAAAAAAGGACAGATGACTCCACTATAGAAGAAAGGTAAAAAAACGGACCTGCGAAATTTCAGACCAATATTCCTAACTTCGGTTTACTGCAGAATCCTTGAACATATAATCAGTTCGAATATATGAAACTTTTTCAACTTTTGTAGTCCTCTCTTCCTCAGTTGCGTGTAATATTACGGTATATTGATAATTTTTACTTATGGACCGTCTGACAGCAACTGAATAAAACACAATTTTAGTGCCATACGCGTTTCGCCTTTATTTTCTGCAAGGCATCATCAGTGGCCTGGAATATGTACATATGTTAGATATTTTATTTACATTTTTGTCAATGTGCCTCTAGGTTATAAACAGTTCTAGTTAATAGGAAATACCAACCACCAGAACTGTTTATAACCTATAGGCACAGTGACAAAAATGTAAATAAAATATCTAACATACGTACATATTCCAGGCCACTGATGATGCCTTGCAGAAAATAAAGACGAAACGCGTATGGCACTAAAATTGTGTTTTATTCAGTTGCTGTCAGACGGTCCATAAGTAAAAAATTATCAATATACCGTAATATATGAAACTTTCTTGAGACTGAGGAGCCCATGTTCACGACTAAGCATGGTTTTAGAAAGCATCCTTCGTGCGAAACACCGGTTGCCCTTTTCTCACACGATAACTTTGGCTGAAGGGCAACACGCAGATTCCATATTTTTACATTTCCGGAAAGAGTTTGACACGGTGCCCCAATGCAGGCTATTATCGAACGTACGAGCATATGGAGTAATTTCACAGATACGTGACTCGAAGACTTCTTAAGTAATAGAATCCAGCATGTTGTCCTCGCGCGAGTGTTCAACACAGACAAGGGTATCGTCAGGAGTGCCCCAGGGATGTGTGATAGAACCGCTGTTGTTTTCTGTACAGGTAAATGATTTGGTGGACAGGGTGGGCAGCAATCTGCAGTTGTTTATTGACGATGTTGTGCACGGTAAGGTGTCGTGTGATTGTTGGAAGATACAAGACGACTTAGAGAAAATTTCTAGTTGATGTGATGAATGGCAGCTAGCTCTAAATATGGAAAAATATAAGTTAATGAGGATGAGTAGGAGTAAAAAACCTGTAACCTTCGGATACAGTATTACTAGTGTCCTACCTGACATAGTCAAGTCGTTTAAATATCTCGGCGTAACGCTGCAAAGCGATATATAATGGAACGAGCGTGTGAGAACTGCGGTGGGGAAGGCGAATAGTCGACTTCTGTTTATGGGGGGAATTTTAGGAAAGACTGGTTCACCTGTAAAGGAGACCTCATATAGGACGCTGATGCGACCTGTTCTTGAGTACAGTTTGAGTGTCTGGGATCCGTACCAAATCGGGTTGAAGGAAGACATCGAAGTAATACAGAGACGGGCTGCTAGATTTGTTACCGGTAGGTTCGATCAACATTTGAGTGTTACGGAGATGCTTCGGGAACTCAAATGGAATTCCCGGAGGGGAGGATCTTTTCGAGAAACACACTTGAGAAAATCTAGAGAATCAGCATTTGAAGCCGACTGCCAAACGATTCTACTGCCGCCAACACTCATTGCGCGTAAGGACAACGAAGATAAGGTTCGAGAAACTTGGGCTCGTACGGAGGCAGACAATCGTTCTTCTCTCGCTCTATTTGTTAGTGGAACAGGGAAGGAAATGACTAGTAGTGGTACAGGGTACCCTCCGCCACATACCGTACGGTGGCTTGCGGAGTATCTATATAGCTGTAGATGTAGGTACGTAACGACAGCCATTCCTTTCCTAGATGTTTCCCATGATACGCGATATGGGTGGATCTACATCTACATCTACACACATACTCCGCAATCCACGATACGGTGCGTGGCGGAGGGTACCTCGTACCACAACTAGCATCTTCTCTCCCTGTTCCACTCCCAAACAGAACGAGGGGAAAATGACTGCCTAAATGCCTCTGTACGAGACGTAATCTCTCTTATCTTATCTTTGTGGTCTTTCCGCGAAATATAAGTTGGCGGCAGTAAAATTGTACTGCAGTCAGCCTCAGATGCTGGTTCTCTAAATTTCCTCAGTAGCGATTCACGAAAAGAACGCCTCCTTTCCTCTAGAGACTCCCGCCCGAGTTCCTGAAGCATTTCCGTAACACTCGCGTGATGATCAAACCTACCAGTCAACAGACACCATGCAAGCCAAAATGCTACGGGGAAACACATTGTTCCGACAGTCTAAGAACTTTAGAACATCTGCATCCAAGAAGAGGCCAACGCAGTGGCTTGCTTCTGAATGCTTTCCTACAAGAGTGGAGCGACATCTGATGCTATCTCTCTGTTGCTATATAAAAAAGCGTAGTTTTGAATGTAATATTGCTTTTTTAACATACCGAGTGGTTCAAAACCGGCATAGAAGACCTTTGTACAAAAGAATATCGTAGTTATATTATTCACTTTAGTTCTCTACTCATACAGTTGATGTATATTTGGCGTGTTTCATGCATATTAGCCTCAGATTTGTACTTTTTCAGTTTATGTATATTACATTATAAACATTAGTCCAAATGTGTGTATGCTAAATACTCTTATCTTTTTATACCACAGAAGAACAACTGGCATTATACTGTATTATCTGCACTTAAGAAAATATATCTTTTCTGTTCATTCCGCTCTTCTCAGTGTACCTATCTATAATTTTTTCTTTGTTGATAATAATGTTTCTCTGTGGACATACAAAAAAGCAAGTCCTGTTAAGCGGTTTTGCCCACAACGGTTCCTCAATCAAATCTTAATGACTTTCAGTGTCGAGAAAGACCGTTCTGCTGTTGCAGTTAACACTGGAAGAGAAGAAAGAATCAACATTAAAGATCCAGTTGAAGGGAAAATTTCTGTAGGGCAAAACTACAAACGCTTAACTGTTTTGTATCCATCTTCGCTTTTACATTTTGCCTCCCTGACCTTGTTGAACATGAGTAGTTTATTGGCAAAAGTGTGCTAAGATTATAGAGCCCGAGAGCGTCTTTAGAGAATGTATTTCCTAGATCGATGTAATCGTGGCTGTTTGAATGGTGCTTCCTACGATATCTGGCAGTTTTTTGGCTTGATCGTACAGCAGGCTGAATATGCAACAACATTCCTCGTTTCAATAGACAGTCCACTACGGACGAGAACGCATAAAAACTGGTGAATAATCTGAAATAATGTTACTTCAATAACGTAAATTCCTAAACTAAGTAACACAGAAACAAAGAAAAAACACTGGTCCAAGTAATACGTAAGTAGCTACTTACATGTCGTCTTCGGTGTTTTAGAGAACATGTCATTTCTAGAACTCGTTTCATGATGCACAAGACTGAAAAACTCGATACTGTAAATACGAACTGTTTGGATAGACTACTGGGTTCTGGGCAAGCGGTCTAACGATAGTACCACTGACAAGAAAAGAGGCAAACAGATAGTGCAGTAAAGGGTACGCGCACTGCTCTGGCAGATCTGGGAACTCAGCTAATGCGTATTTGGCGTGTACAATTGCAACAGACAGTGGAGTGCAGCACACTGGTACAGATAGTACATTCTTCCAGGCACAGAAGACAGGGTGGTCTGGGAAATACGGAAGTAAATGACTAAATCTGCTGACCAGGGCTCTAAATCTGCGTGCTTAATTTTGGCGCAGATTACAAAATTACCATTTGATTTTACACTACTGGCCATTAAAATTGTTACACCATGAAGATGACGTGCTACAGACGCGAAATTTAACCGACAGGAAGAAGATGCTGTGATATGCAAATGATTAGCTTTTCAAAGTATTCACACTAGGTTGGCGCCGGTGGTGACACCTACAACGTGCTGACATGAGGAAAGTTTCCAACCGATCTCTCATACACATACAGCAGTTGGCCGGCGTTGCCTGGTGAAACGTTGTTATGATGGCTCGTGCAAGGAGGAGAAATGCGTACCATCACGTTTCCGACTTTGATAAAGGTCGGATTGTAGCCTATCGCGATTGCGGTTTATCGTACCGCGACATTGCTGCTCGCGTTGGTCGAAATCCAATGACTGTTAGCAGAATATGGAATCGGTGGGTTCAGGAGGGTAATACGGAACGCCGTGCTGGATCCCAACGGCCTCGTATCACTAGGTGTCGAGATGACAGGCATCTTATCCGCATGGCTGTAACGGATCGTGAAGCCACTTCTCGATCCCTGAGTCAACAGACAGGGACGTCTGCAAGACAACAAACATCTGCAAGAACAGTTCGACGACGTTTTGCAGCAGCATGGACTATCAGCTCGGAGACCATGGCTGCGGTTACCCTTGACGCTGTATCAGAGACAGGAGCGCCTGCGATGGTGTACTCAACGACGAACCTGGGTGCACAAATGGCAAAACGTCATTTTTCCGGATGAATTCAGGTTCTGTTTGCAGCATCATGATGGTCGCATCCGTGTTTGGCGAAATCGCGGTGAACGCACATTGGAAGCGTGTATTCGTCATCGCCATACTGACGTATCACCCGGCGTGATGGTATGGGCTGCCAATGGTTACACGTTTCGGTCACCTCTTGTTCGCATTGACGGCACTTTGAAGAGTGGACGTTACATTTCAGATGTTTTACGACCCGCGGCTCTACGCTTCATTCGATCCCTGCGAAACCCTACATTTCAGCATGTTGCAGGTCCTGTACGGGCCTTTCTGGATACAGAATATGTTCGACTGCTGTCCTGGCCAGCACTTTCCCCAGATCTCTCACCAACTGAAAACATCTGGTCAATGGTGGCCGAGCAACTGGTTGGTCGCAATACGCCAGTCACTACTCTTGATGAACTGTGGTATCGTGTAGAAGCTGCATGGGGAGCTGTACCTCTACACGCCATCCAAGTTCTGTTTGACTCAATGCCCAGGCGTATCAACGCCGTTATTACGGCCGGAGGTGGTTGTTCTGGGTACTGATTTCTCAGGATCCATGCATGCAATTGCGTGAAAATGTAATCACATGTCACTTCTAGTATAATATATTTGTCCAACGAATAGCCGTTTATCATCTGCATTTCTTCCTGGTGTAGCAATGTTAATTGCCAGTAGTGTAGTTTCACTTCAGATGGGGAGAGAGGGAAGGGAAGTGATCGCTCCCTCCACATTCACCCGTTAATCCGCCATTGTTCTAAGAAAATATAGCCAGTAGAGCAGGGTTAGAAATCTGTGGAAGGGAAAACAAATCTTTACCGACAGACGTTAGTCAAATAGAAAAGGTCAAAATGTCTAGGTATTTATGAGAGATAACACAAGTAAATGCGTTAGAAAAATCTACCATGAGTGAAAATGATACACAAAATGGAAAGGGCATGTGGTATAACGAAAAATATGTACAATGAAAATGCATATCAAAAAAGCGAAAATAATACAACACAGTAATGGAACTATAATTCCTCAAAGCAAACGCATTTGATAAACAAGAATTCTTAGGAAAAATATTCATGAGGAAATTTTAAAGTCTCTTAAGGAGCAAAGAAGCCTGGAATTTCAGAAGCAACGTCGAACCCATACGTACTGTAAAATGTATGTATATAAGTATGTGTATGTGTGTGAGTGTGTATGTTCCACAACTCCTCACCAATCCCTTACCTTCAGGCAAAAATCGCTTTGGGATTAAGAACTACCTACCTATCATAGTTCAATTGATATGACATCATAAACAATGAGACGGCGAAAAAAAGCTAGTGCAGTACGCGTGACGTTTATTTGCATTACTTCTGTGCTACTAAGTGTATTCGCAAGTAATTTTGCAGGCAGTCTCCACATATGCTGCCAAGTGCACCTACAATTGTTTATCATAATTCAGGAGATATGACTGATAAATACTGAAATGCTTGAAAAACTGCTGCATTGTGCGTGGCGTTTAAATATATTACTTCTTTTCTACTAACTCTACTCGCAACATAGTTTGCTGACGGTATCCACATATGCCGCTGAATGTATCTACACACATACCTCATTGTACGGCACACAGTTCATAAGATGGACGTCATAAATACTGAGATACTTGAAAATTTCTTCGTCATGCAGAAATTTATTCTTTACTATTAAGGCCATCCTACTGTCGCGTCAACTGACAGCGCTCTTAAAAGTTATCGACTGTGAAGCGCAAATGGCTGCAGGCTAAAACGAAAGTCGTGTATAGAGCTTTGAAGAGCGTTGTAGACACGCGAATCAGCTGCACACAGAATACAAAAATTGTCAGAGATCAAGTTTCGTAATTGGGATAGTGTACTTACATATTTGTGCATTATGCATTTGCTTTGTAGACTGTTTCATCATTGCAAAGGCGATTTCACAAATATTTAACTGCAAACACAGGTCTTTTTTGTTTTCGTTTCTAATAGAAAATGGGCAAAATGAATATCCGAGCAATCACCGATTTTTCAGCTAGTATATTATAATATAGAATGAATAATAAAAAGGCGCCTGAAATTTTTAGATACTTATATAGGATGAATGACAACAGGCTGACAATACAAGTTTTTCAGTCTCTCTTGGCAAAGACATTGTCAAGAAGCTGGATACGAGAAGTTATAAATAAAATATTTGTAAGTACATACCATTAAAAAAGATGAACCAGAAGAAAGATTTACTTTCAGAAGAAAAGTGTAATATTTATAAGGATTCCAAGGCAGAATCAGTAAGAGAACAGACCAAAAGAATGTTTCGTGAAAAGATAAGAGAACATTTGAAGCAAAGAGCAAATGAGAAGGAACAAACTGTCATGGCATCACTAAATGGGACAAACCAAAAGAAAAACAAGTGATTACTGCTATTATTAATTCGTTTTAGTTATTGTAATTATTATTATTGCTGTTGTTCGTGTGTCTACAGCCTTTCAGTATTTCGCAGGTCTGTACGTTGCTGAAGGACATTTGTGCCTTGTTAGAGTAAGTTAAAGATTTCCTCTGGCGGCAAAAATAAGTGAAACTGGAACAGTGCTGTCTGCTGCTGGTACACGCCACTTTTTAACGGCCTCTGGATGGGACGAGGTTGCATTTTGCGCGCTCTGCGAAGCACTTTTGTCACCATTCATAGGATTCGCTTTAATTTTATACTTATACCAGAATCAGCATGTTCTGCGGCATTAAGTTGAGTGTAGGGAAGCCGGGGAAGTTGTCACATGGATTGGGTGTCAAAAGCCTCAGTTCTCAAACAAATACAGGATAATAATATTCTGAGCAGAGTGTAGGTAGTTTCTAGTTCCTGGTGACAGTTTTATGGATTTTTTAACGTTTCTGTTTTTTTGCAACTGGAATGTTAATTTATTCATATAATTAACTCTCATTGCTCACTCTTCATTCAACGCAGTCTGTATCGCTACTATTTTCAATTATCGTAAATCAGTTCCACAATGTCATTCTGTATCAGCAATGAGGTTAGGTTCAAGGTCTGTTTATTCAGCTCGATTTTTGTCTTGAAAGTCTGTTCTGTGTCGATTTTCAAAAAGATTTTTAAAATGACTGTCACATGTGAAATCCTACACGGGCAAGTTTTTACCAGTTTGTTTCATTTGTTTCAGGTAAAGATGGTGAGAAATCACAGAAGAACTAGGGAGAAGTTGCTCCAGACATCGTGCTTTTCTTTTAGCTGTAGCTCATTATCAGATCAGCTACCGAACTTTAGCAAGACACTATGAGAGAATTTCCCTCGATGAAATTGTTGAAGAAAAGATAGCTCGGCCTTCCACCATCGCTGGCTATTTTCCAAATAGATCATTTTTTTCTGATAAGGACGCGTAGAAGTAAAATGAATACATTCTTCAAGGTTCTTCAAGCTGCTGATGATCACTATGGTTTAACACACAAAAAATAAAATAAAAACTTTGTCATATGATCTTTGTGTAGCAAATTCTGTCAGCAATGTGAGCAAGTAACCTCTTGTAATAAAACCTTTACCAAAGGCTGGCATAGTAAAAACACGGAAAGAAATAACTCCGAAAAAAGAGATTCAGTAGATTTAACAGTCACCAGTTAAAAAAAGGGCTTGAAGAGTTATCTGAAAAGTAAGTAACAAAATTGATTATATGTCTATTTAGAAAAGCAACTGAAAATAATGAAAATGCCAGCAATGAGAAAAGAAATTAAAGGATGAATGGTCGAATATCTCAGTTAGTGAAGAGGAGGATGATACAACATTTTTATTTATAACATCTTGAACCGTTTTATAATTGTAAAACCAAGGAAAAATTGATCCAGTGTATAGAATGTAAGAAATAAATTGTAAATTACCTTTATTTAAAGACAAAGATATGATCATTATTCTGAGAATTAATCATTAGCATATATGACAATCTGTGTAAAAATTTCAAGCGTCAGTTGTCCTTAAATACTGATGTACTTTTTTATCTGGATCATCACTTGTCTTTCGCTCCTCGTTGGCTCTCTGGAAAGGAGGTGGTGAGGAAAAAGTCCTGTATGTCTATCATGTGTAATTTGAGCTTAATAATAATCCTGGATAAACTTAACCATGTTTTCATTTATTGACAAAGTGTTCAATTCCTTCTACTATTATTATCTGAACTTTGTGTTTATATGTTCCACCCAAATAAATCATAGGAAGTGAACAGTTTGATGACGTGATAATCGTACATCATCAGCGTGATGTCGAATGTACATTTACGATTTTCAAAAGTCGAAATGCAGCCTGATTTTCTTTCTAAGAAATCCGATTGTCATTAATACTGATATGCAAATCACTTATTACATTGCAGTTTAATAAAATCATGGCCCTACGTCACGGAGCATTAATTTAAAAATTCTACTGCTGCAGGTTCTTCTTGACGTTCTCCTACTGACGTCAATGTCATGTGTCTCATCAGCCTAACAATTAAACATTCAAGGATTTCGCTTTTTTCCGTTTTATTATCTTTGAGAGATACAATACAGAACATATGAATTATGCACCCTCAGGGTAATTAACGTTTAAACATTTCAACGTTGTGACTGTGCATTAGAAAGCGAGTAGTATGACATAGGACTTCTCTTAAATATTTATTTACATTACTATTTTAGCGTCCAAATAAGTCTTAAATACGTATTACCGCTTTTCAATATCACTGTTAGATTTTTATTTTCTTAATACTGTGTTGAATAAATAATTTTTTTCTGATCAAAACAAATCGCGACAACCAACCCCTATGTCTATGAAAACAGACCCACAATCGTGGCACGTTGTCAGAAAAATTTACTCCGACAGAACAGCTTTTATTCAGAAAAGTCAAATCCTATTGCCTCAAATTTTTGCGAAAATACAGCCAAGGAGACATAATGACAGAAAAAGAGATTACAATGACTGCTTCTTCAAAACTTAGAAATCATGAATTGTAACAACTTGCCCCGGTCTCCGTAATTTATAATCAAGTGTTTTTCTTGGCACTTGGAAATATAAAATTATTCTCTTTTAAAGTATTTCTCAGGAAAATTGTTATATTAAATAAGGCGATGGTTGAATCCGTCTACAAACTATCATTTTGTTCTTGATCAGCCATGTTGTGGCATAATGTTGATGCTATGAGTTCCTTACTTGTCATCTTCAGACCAAGTTCAGGAGTAAGAAACTCGTCTAAACATGGCGACAACACGACGCTACTACTCGGCTGATAAACAGAGAATATTTCTTCAATGAAATTCTTCGAGAAAAACCTGCATGCCCATATATGGTGCTACTATCAGCATCTGTGTCCACCCCTTCAAGAAAACCTGTACCAATACATGTCAACATGCAAGAGGGATGAGAACTACCGTAACCGAAGCCGTGTTAAAATGACGGCCCGTCGAAAGCGGGATGAAAGACTATGTGGTTTTTCACATACTCGTATCTTCCCATTGGCGAGTATCATTATTTACCGAAAGTGGTCAGTTTGGGGGAGCATTTTCCAAACTTCTACAACTCAGTGGTGCAGTTCTTAGGCCCTATTCACTGTCTGTGAAATGTTGTGAGCAGAGATACACATGTGGCGTGGTTACTTCACAGTAAAGAGGTTTTTGTGGATGGTGCGACTGCTGACCGTTATTGCCCGTCATTCAGCTGATGAGTAATTTGCTGCACTGCAGCTTTTCTCTCCGTTGTTACACATCGTGATTAGCGTGAGGGAGTTTCGTGTTATATTTACAGAAGCCTCTGTAGCATTTAGCGTGCTGATCGGACGGCAGTATATATCTGCGTCGAGTATCAAGGGTTATCCGGCGCCACAGACACACAGCGGCTACTAGAGAGCGCGGACCTCAGGTTACAGCGCGGCTCGGCGCTTCCTAATGAAATTCCCGCGCCTGCACGGTAGGCATCCGCGCAGCGCAAGCCGCGCGCGCCGCATCGATTGATAGGGCAGAGGCGGCCGCTTGCTCGAGAGGGTAACGTGAGATCAAGCGGCGCGCTCGGGTTTCCCTACCCTACCTGATTTACTGCACGGTCGACGAAATAATCAAAGGGCGCGAGAGGACTGTCCAGCATCTGCAAGTGCGGGCCTCCCCGTGTTCCTGAAGTGCTGCAACACTGTGCTCATGTTCGGGGAAAAAACATCCGCAAATACCGTTGTTTGCAAACTATACGAGGAAAATAATACATTGTGACGTTTACTGTACTGTGTCAGTAATATTTAAAGTCGTCCGTAAGGCTTTGAAATCACACTATTTTATCTTTGTAAAATAGTAAAGTAGAATTGTGTACACGTAAGCTCTGCTTAGTTAGGGAAGACATCTCTTGGCTGTTTTTATGACTGAATATAAAAGGTGAATTTGAACTTCACGTACGAAATTTCGGACGTTGTTTAGGGTATTTTCAGAGTATTTTTGTATAAATGTTCCAAGGTCCCCTGTAGCTCGTTACTGAGTAAGTGCATTTCGTTTCATTTATTACCCCCTCCCTATTTTTCTTTCTATGTGTAGTGCGGTAGTACGCCGAAATTATCTTTACAACAGTGCAAATGTTGATAGTATACGCTAGTGTATCTTATTTGGAAACAAACTTGCTCACTCACTCACAGCAGTTGTTGCAGAAAATAATAATGTCCATTTTACTCCTTGCCCTTAAGTTTGCTTTCAGTACAGTTCGATCCCGTCTATATTTTTTTCTGGCATTGTTATTTGTATGTGAACACATAAACAGCGGTATGGATAAGTTTGCTGAAAAAAAGTTGATCGATTAGCGCCTTGTGTGTTCACTGGATACAATGGAACGTCATAACGGCGCCATGCTGAGCTATTCCCGCAGTGACAGTAATCACATCAAAATAATTTTGAATTTGAGGGTTGTTGCATTGCCTTGTATTTTATATTATACTTTTTGGTGAATGCGTATTACAAGCTTTTTCACTTGGGGCAACAAGGACGGAACACTACAACGCACAGGCATGTAGGCGATCCACTTAACGTTTCACTAAACGTCAAAGCTACTAACTTCGCTCCGCGTTACGGTAACGTATGGCAAGACTTCTGCATCGATGCGCCGCCGCAGCATTGTATCATTCGCCAGTGTATGTCTATGCCACCTGGCATCAAAATAAATCCTCTTGGGGTCTTTATAAATACACAGGAACCATGACTGTCGCCAAACTCTTCACTGGTCGGTAAGACTTCAGCGGATCTATATATCGGGTCAGGCGCCTTCCACGCGACTGGGGGTCTGAAGTTCGAGAACACTGCGCCGTCATGGAACCCAGTGTCCTTTGCCAAGTCGCCATTGACTGAGAGACTGCAGTCACTCCTACCTACACAGTGGCTGCGTGTACACCACATGGCCACCGCTGCAGCACTTTGCCTGTGCACCTTCTGCTAGGGTGAACGAGAACTTCATTCGCAACCAACCTCGGTTACACCAGGTACAAACACGCCGTGGATCGACGCTAGGTTGCGCACACAAGATAGGGCGCGCACCTGCGTCCACTTCAACTCAAGGTTCACTGTAATCAGTCAGTCTTGCCGACCACCTTCGTCTTGAACGGATTCCTGACTTCCTCGCTCGTCGATTGAACACATAAGGTCTGGGTGGGAAGCAGTTATACCATCCTGACTGACTTAATCAGCTCTCTCTCACCTCTTAAAAACGGGCAGGAGAAGAAGACCCTTAAACGCTGCTGTGAAGTCATTTTTACATAAACAAAGGTAACTAGGGTATCAAACTTAATAAATCGTAATTATATTACTATCCTGCAGCGAAAAACCGGAGACCACTGATCCCTTTGCCAAAACACTTAGAAAACATCCCTGTACAGCCTCCTAAATTGTGATACATATTTATTTATAAATATTTATTTATAAATTTTAAGTGTCAAAATTATTCAATATAATATTATGAAATGAAACATTCAGCATAGTTTTCTAAACACTAATCTTTTCTTGGTCCAGTAGGCGTTGTCATCAAGCTAGAGTCTCGATTGTTGGTACCTCTGGACTGCAAGGCGAGGTAAAAGTAATCCCCATTCCATCAGTCAGAAGAATGAGACGTGCCAAAGTTTTCTGGACTTAATATTGTGCTGCGTGTATTGGGAACTCTCACGGTTCTTTTAATGATGTCGAAGTAAGTTCAAAAGCAGGCCCGAATCATTTACATAACTGACGTCTTGCTCATAATTGTGGAAGTGGAGACGCTGACTGTCTCCATGTCTCCATTGGTAACATGACGACATCGTTTTTGCAACTCCAGATTGAATGTAGCCTGTTTTTGGGGTTGAACCATTCTCTTAGAATGATTTTTTTCTGCATATCACACATGATTTTCTATTAAAACTATGTGACTGATCCTGTTAGTTCGTCCCTGTTCATTAAGTTAAACTCATCTGTTCCGAGTAATCAAGTAAACATTATAATAGTTAACAACTCCCACGAACCTACTACGGTGTCGTAGCAGGCGGAGAGGTGATACTCCGACGTGGCGCGTCCCAGGTGGCGGATAGGGGGGTCCTCACCGGTTTACCGGCGGACTTGAGCGAAATAAAATAGCTCTCGCGGACCAAACACTAAACAACCTCTACGGCTAACAACCGCAGTTGTAACTCGGAGCTTGCTCCATACAAGGTTGACTACCTTTGAAAGTCAAACATGGAAGGAAATCTTTCAAGGAATAATCCACCGCTTGGCAATAACCAAGGAAGACTGCACTCGGATACGGTGGGCAGTCACCTGAAAGATAACTTGGATGAGTCGGAGCATCTGAAAATACCCAAAACGGACAGACGACCAAAACTCAAGACAAGACAAATAAACTACATTGCGACACACAATATAAATTCCCTCATACAACCAGGCAAACTCAAAATTCTGACGGATGAAATGGATCGCAAGGGGATTCTCATAACCGGACTTCAAGAAATGAGAAATACTGATCAGGAGCCGATAGAATCACAAGGATATAGGATTTATAAGGGAATACCAGGAAAAAGAGTCATGAAACAGTGTCCACAATTTGGAACAGGATTCGTGGTGAGTCTGAAAATAATAGAGTCCATAATAGAATTTAAAGCACAATCTCCCAGGCTCTCAACATTAACTCTAAAAGCTGCAAATAAAATGTACACAATAATAAATGCCCATGCCCCGACAAATGATAAAAATAATAAAAAAGAACACAGAGAAGAGGTAGAAAAATTTTGGGAGCTCTTAGATCAAACGACGAATAACATTAATAAAAATCACATCAAAATTTTAATTGGAGACTTCAATGCCCAGTTAGGAAGGGAAAAGAGATATAGAGACATAATAGGGAAATGGACAGCACAAAGAAGAACAAACAAAAATGGCATAAGACTAGTGGAATTTTGCAGAAACCATGACATGATCTCAAAGTCGACGTATTTTAAGAGAAGACCAAGTAAACTTAAAACTTGGAAACATCCAGACTGGAAAAAAGGAGAATGGCAACTGGACCATGTCTGCATGGATAAGAATTACCACAAGGAAATTTACAATGTGAAAGTACTGAGAGGGACAGATACCGGATCAGATCATTACATGATAAAAATTAAAATTAAATTAACCCCATTAGCAAAGAAAAAATCCCACCAGAAGAAGAAGAGAACCTATGACCCTCATAAACTGATACAAAATGAGGATTATGAAGCACAAACCAGGGATATAAAAATAACAGATGATCTGGAAGAAATAATTCCCAAATTGAAACAAATAGCTGAACAAGTTGCCCCTATAAATCCAAGGAAAAAACACCAGTGGTGGAACGATGAATGTGATGAAGCAGTGTTGGATCGACACCAAGCCTGGTTAAGGCATCAAAATGAAAAAACAGAAAAATCATATTTGGAACTCACAAAACAAAGGAATGTTGTGTCGATTCCCTAAGGTCTCGACACAATGAGTGGCTAGGTGCACGCGAAACTAAGCAGACGGGCGTAAATTCTGAAACAGGAGACTGGATGAAAACTATAAAGAAAAGAAGAGAGATTTTAATATACTTAACTTTAATGTAGTCTTGTTCTTGTTGAAATACATCTCTTGCATAGTAGTAAGCAATTAGCAATGATACACATGGCGCCTTGCTAGGTAGTAGCGATGGACTAGCTGAAGGCTATTTAATCTGTCTCTCGGCAAATGAGAGGAATACTTGGTAGGTCTAGTCGCAAGCTATGTCGTCCGTACAACTGGGGCGAGGTCAAGTCCGTGTCTTGTGACCTGCCCTGTGGTGGCGCTACGTTTGCGAATACACAGTGGCGACACGCGGGTCCGACATGTACTACAGGACCGCGGCCGATTTAAGTTACCACCTAGCAAGTGTGGTGTCTAGCGGTGACACCACATTCCTCCCCCGCAAATCGGCGAACGGTCGTGAGATAAGGCTTCCGCCCGCCGTGGGGAGGACCCCATGTTGACGTATGCGATGAGGTGGGGAGCCTAACAACAGGCGAGGCTGTGCCACCCGCACCCGGCCATTCGGTCCGAGGGGAGCTAGGAAACGCCTGCAAACCTAGTCCAGGGTGCACGTCAACATGAGGTGTATGCGCACGTAATGAGACAGAAGGGTCGACCTCCATGTGGTCGGAGCACCCGACGGGCGAAGACGACATCTGGTCCGGAGCGGGCAAGAGGTCCATGGCGGAGGACGGCTGGTCACGGGAAGCAAGCGGCGGCGCGTGACCCAGGGAGGCGCGAGGCGGCTGCAGCGAAGCGTCCGCTGCTGGCGGCGCCGGCGGCGGCTGCGGCGGCGCGACGCCATGAGGCAAAATGGAAGGCATCGTCGGTAACACCTGGGGATGAGGCGAGCCAGTAGATGGGTCCCCAGGGCGCTGACCTGACGGCTCCGTCGCTGAAAGCAGACGGGGAGCGGCAGAACCCAGGCGACGACAGAGGCGCAGCTGATTGAGATGCCGACGCACCTCACCAGAGGCCCCCAAAACCAAATACATCGCGCGGCCGAGGCAGCGAAGAATGCGCCCTGCGAGCCAACGCTGTGAACCGCGATAGTTGCGATAATAGACAACGTCGCCAGGAGCAAAAGCAGGAGTCTGCCGCTGCACAGGAACCTGATGTGGCGGATGCAGCAAAGACATCAGAGTTCGATGAGGACGACCATGGAGCAACTCAGCCGGCGAGCGACCATCGCGGGGCTGAGAGCGATATGAGGACAAAAAGAGCAACAAAGCGTCCTCCCGAGAATGCGACTCTTTCAACTTCAACATCTGCGACTTGAAAGTCCGGACCAATCGTTCAGCGGCACCGTTGGACTGAGGCGAAAACGGCGCGGATGTCAGATGTTGAATACCATTGGCCGTGCAGAATGACTGAAATTCTGCGGACATGAATTGTGGGCCATTGTCGGAAACAATAGTCTGCGGAAGACCCTCAATGCAAAAGATAGCAGACAAGGCTTGGATTGTGGCAGAAGACGTCGTGGAAGACATCCGGACAACAAAAGGAAAATTACTGAAAGCATCGACCACAACCAACCATCGAGCAGTCCAGAATGGACCAGCAAAATCTATGTGCAAGCGTTGCCAAGGGGAAGTGGCTTTCGGCCATGCAAAGAATTTCCGCGGCGGTGCGGATTGTTGTTCGGCACACGCCACGCAAGAGGAGCACATATTCGTAATCGCAGCATCGATTCCGAACCAAGTACAGTGCTGACGAGCAAGCTGTTTCGTACGCACTATACCCCAATGTCCTTGGTGAAGAAGCTTTAAGACAGAGGACTGTAACGAACGTGGGACTACGACTCGAGACTGATCATTATCGGAACGCAACAACAAAACACCACGTCGTACAAAAAGTCTCTCCTTGTGAGCAAAAAAAACGGCGAACCAAAGGATCCTCGATCCGTGACTTTGACAAGGGCCAGTGCGTAGCAACAAAACGCAAAACGGGAGCAAGGACAGGGTCAGCAGCTGTGGCTGTAGCTACACGACGAAAATCAATCGGAAACGATGCGACCACGTCATCGGCTTCCGAATCAATGAACATGCAAGCAAGTTCGGAAGAATCGAATGCTTTATCCTCAGCAACAGGCAAACGGGACAACGCATCAGCGTTGCCGTGCTTAGCAGTGGACCGATACAAGATATCGTAGCGGTACGGCGAGAGAAAAAGTGACCAGCGAATGAATTTCTGCGCTGTACGTGGAGGTACAGGCTTGTTCGGATGAAAAAGCGATGTCAAAGGCTTGTGGTCCGTGATGATGGTAAAGTGACGACCATACAAGAAATCGTGAATAATTTCTTTGCGCAGATGAGAGCAATTTGGACGCAAAGGCAATAGGGCGATCATGCGAGCCATCCTTGTGCGCAAGCACAGCACCGATCCCGAAATCCGATGCATCGACCATCAACAAAAGGGGTTTTCGGGGATCGAATGGCGTAAGGCAAGTATTGGAAAGTAACGCCGATTGCAACTGGCGAAAGGCGCGTTCGCATTCCGTCGTCCAGACGAACGGAACACCTTTACGGCGTAAGCGATGAAGCGGAGCTGAAATGGAAGAAGCATTGCGCACAAATCGATGATAATAATTTACCTTACCCAGCACACTCTGTAGCTGTTGTAAGTTCTGCGGTGACGGCAAGTCCTGAATGGCACGAAGGTGCTCTGGACTCGGATGTATACCTTGGGCATTTATGACATGCCCCAGGTACGGTAAGTCACGAGCAAAAAACACACATTTGTCCTTCCTCAAGCGAAGACCATTCTGACGCAATACCGGAAATAATGTTCGGAGATTTTGCAAATGTTCTGCTTCTGTCTTACCTGAGATTACAATATCGTCCAGATAGTTCGCAGCTGTAGGGACCGACGCACAAATAGTTTGTAAATATTGCTGAAATAAAGCAGGGGCGGATGCACACCCGAATGGCAGTCTTTTGAAGCGATACAAGCCAAGATGCGTGTTTACCACTAAGACGCGCTGGGATTCTTCGTCCACAGGTATTTGCAAGTACGCATCTGCTAGGTCCAATTTTGAAAAATATTTTCCCGGGCACAGTTTGTCAAAAAGATCGTCCGGGCGGGGCAAAGGAAAAGTAGCAGTCACAAGTTGTGGATTCACAGTTGCCTTGAAGTCCACACAAAGTCTCAATTTTCCGGAAGGTTTTGGCAAAATTACTAAGGGTGAGGCCCAGAGAGAAGCCTGCACACGTTCAATTACACCTTGAGATTCTAACTCGGCCAATGTTCGTGCGACCTCATCACGCAATGCGTGGGGAACATTGCGCGGTCTGAAAAATTTCGGTTGCGCGTTGTCTTTCAGTTCCAAATGCGCTTCATAGTTCTTAGCGCAACCAAGGCCCGGTGCAAAAATGTCTGCAAATTCTTCACAAAGACTAGAAACACTGGCGGAAGGCACAGTCTGATTCACTGATAGGACCTGATTCACTATAGACAAATTAAACAATTGAAACAAATCTAAACCAAACAAGTTCACGGCACTAGAGGAACGAAGAACATAAAATGACACAAGTTTTGTCTGTCCCTTGTATGTTGCAAGAAGGCTGCACTGTCCTAACACAGGTATATGCTGTCCTGAGTAACTAGTTAACGTAACATTTGCGGCACGCAACGGCGGGGCGCCCAGTTGTTTGTACGTGTCGTGATTGAGCAATGAAACTGCAGCTCCGGTATCGAGCTGGAATGGTATCACTTTTCCTGCAAAGTCTAAGTCCACAAAAAGTTTATTGTCTTGTTGACGACAAGAGCGACTGTCTCGTGCAATTTGAACTGATACAGGTCCAGAAGCACCTGCAACTTTACGGGATTTCCGGCGACGCCGACGCACACGTTGGGTGGGACGAACACAGTCACTGTTAGCTAAAGTGTCACTGGACGGGTGGGCATGAACTACATGAATGTCCATGGGCGAAGGTCCACGAGCCTGATTGTCCTGGGTTCGATTCCGGCGCGAAGCAAAAGGCCTGGAATTTGTGTGATTGTCTGATCTTAACTTTTTCTGGCAAACACTTTGTACATGTCCTTTCCTGTGACAGGAAAAGCAAATAGCTTGGCGTGACGGGCAATTTTCACGCGAATGTCTAGTTGCACACCGCGGGCAAGATTTCACTGCATTTGCTTGCTTACGCGGCGCACGTGGTTGCAAGCTAGGCGGCCGCAGCGAAGTCGGGCGCGAGGGCCGCTTAGCGTCCCGTGCAGCGGGCCGGGCGGGCCGATTAATGTGACACACTGCTGGCGAAGTTTCAAATGATGCCTGAGCAAAGTCAAGTGTGTCTTGCCTGTCCAATATGTCTATCACTTGTTGCAGGGAGGGATTAACTAGTTTCAAAATCTGTTCCCGTATGCGAACATCAGAAACGTTCTGTGCAATTGCATCACGCACCATAGTATCTGAATATGGGAGGCCACATTCACAGGCAAACGCGCAGTCTCTAGTAAGGCCTTGCAAAGTTGCTACCCACTCCCTGTTAGTCTGACCGGCGGTACGTTTTGTACGAAAAAACGTATACCGTTTTGCAACAACATTAACTGTTTCTTTGAAATAGGCATCTAAAGCCGACAAAATTTCCTCGTAGGTCAGAGTTGCTACGTCGCGTCGGGGAAACAATTTCACTATCACCCGGTAGGTAGACACACCGACACAAGAAAGCAAAAACGGCTGCCGCTCTTTACCTTGAATTCCATAAGCAGTGAGGTGGAAGTTGAACTGATCGGCCCACTCAGTCCAGCTTTCGGTTGTGGCCTCAAAGGGCCTAAATGGCGGTGCGACAGCGTTGTGTGGCTGCGGTAGCGAAGAAGCGGCTGCCGCCGCATCGGTTTGCAGCGCACGTTGACCCTGGACGAGCTGTCCAAGGGCTTCCAATAACGCCTGCGTCTGCTGATTCTGCAAGCGAAAAAATTCGGACAGTACATCTGGAGAATGCGGCGAAGCCATGACACAAGCAATTTAGAGCAAATAGAACACAAAGACTGCAACGTGGGCGCGGCACCACTCCTCGTCGCCAAAATATTGTTGTGTCGATTCCCTAAGGTCTCGACACAATGAGTGGCTAGGTGCACGCGAAACTAAGCAGACGGGCGTAAATTCTGAAACAGGAGACTGGATGAAAACTATAAAGAAAAGAAGAGAGATTTTAATATACTTAACTTTAATGTAGTCTTGTTCTTGTTGAAATACATCTCTTGCATAGTAGTAAGCAATTAGCAATGATACACATGGCGCCTTGCTAGGTAGTAGCGATGGACTAGCTGAAGGCTATTTAATCTGTCTCTCGGCAAATGAGAGGAATACTTGGTAGGTCTAGTCGCAAGCTATGTCGTCCGTACAACTGGGGCGAGGTCAAGTCCGTGTCTTGTGACCTGCCCTGTGGTGGCGCTACGTTTGCGAATACACAGTGGCGACACGCGGGTCCGACATGTACTACAGGACCGCGGCCGATTTAAGTTACCACCTAGCAAGTGTGGTGTCTAGCGGTGACACCACAAGGAAGACAACACAAAAAATAATAAGGAGAGTTAAACGTCAGTACCAAAAAGATATACTTCTAATGATAGAAACAAATAGTGAAAAAACAAACTCAAGAGACTATTACAAAATATTTGGCAGACAATTACAAAGATATGATCCTCCAACATTAATGTTAAAAGATAAAGATAATAGCCTAGCCCATAGCAATAGTAAAAATACAGAAATTCTAGCAGAAACATTTAACAAGTTACTAAATTGTGAAGATCCCCCAGAACTTCTTCAGATAAACACAGATACCCCAATTAAAACACCAGCAGAAAATATAAATCCACCTACAATTAATGAGGTCTACAGAGCTTTGAAAGAACTCAAAAACTACAAAGCAAGTGGAGAAGATCAAACGTTTGCTGAACTTTGGAAATATGCAGCAGAACCAGTAAAGATAGCATTACACAAATGCATAGTAAAAATCTGGAATGAAGAGAAATTACCAGAAAATTGGACTACTGCTATAATACATCCATTACATAAGAAAGGAGAAAAATCAAATCCAGACAACTATAGAGGAATTTCCCTTTTGGACTGCACGTATAAGATCATGTCAAGAATACTATACAACCGCTGTAAAGATCAACTAGAACTGGAACTGGGAGAATATCAAGGAGGATTTAGATCCTGGAGAAGCTGCCCAGAACAGATAATCACCCTGAAGTTAGTTATGGATGTCTACAAAAGAAGGCAAAAACAACTAGTCATAACCTTTGTAGATTTCAAAAAGGCGTATGATTGCATCCATAGATCTTCAATGATGAAAATATTAAGGAATTTTGGACTTCATCCTAAATTAATAAAAATGATACAGTTAACCTTAACAAACACCAAATCCAAAGTAAAATTTAGAGGAGAAATATCTGAACCATTTACGATTAAAACAGGGTTGAGACAGGGAGATTGTTTATCACCATTGCTATTCAATTGTGCTCTTGAATATGTAATGAGAGAATGGTACAAGGAAAATCCTATGAATATTAAAATTGGAACTAAGAAAGATAAAATAAACCTAAATTGCTTGGGATTTGCTGATGACCTAGCATTACTAGCTAATAATATTCAGGAAGCCACGAAACAAATAACAAGCTTACAAAATATAGCACAAAAATTAGGACTCCAAATATCATTTGAAAAGACTGAAATAATGGTAACGGATCCACTTGTAATAGATCACATCACAGTGAATAATAGGGAAATTAAAATAGTGAAACAATTTAAATACCTGGGTGAAATTATAACACATAAATTGGACGAGAAACCTGCATGGCGAGCAAGAACTAATAAAATGATAAAAGCTCAAAAACTAACGTGGTCTACGTACAATAAAAAATGTCTATCAATTAAAACAAAATTAAAACATTACAAGACGGTGGTTCAACCAGAGGTTACATACGGAAGTGAAACTCTTTTTAAAGTCACCCAGAAAAACAGAATTGACAAAATTTTAAAAGTAGAGAGAAGAATTGCTAGAACATGCATAAATAAGAAATATCAAAAAGCTGGGCAATGGCGGATAGTTCCAAATGAAGTGGTATACAGAGAACTGGAGCCCATCACTGATACTATACGAAAGAAAAGGATCTCTTTTTGTGGTCACATTCTGAGGACACCAGAAACCAGATTATCAAGGAAAATTATTGAGAAACTCTGGAAGTTGAAACAACAAGGAGGATGGCTTAAGGAAATAAGAGAGGATATGGAAGAACTGGAAATAACCCTGGATGATTTGCAGAACAAAACGCCAAATTTAAAGAAGTTGAGGGACACAGAAATAAGATTTAAATCAAAAATTGACAAACGACATACAATGAAAAGGGTATTTACAGATGAGGAACGACGAAAAGCATCGGAACGAATGAAGAGATACTGGGCCACTCGGAAGGGGAAAATACCAAAGAAGAGGACCAGAAATGATTGACTGAAGTGGTCCAATGAGGCCGTAAAAGCAGAAGAAGAAGAAGAAGAAGAAGTTAACAACTCACAGGAGTTACATTTACATGTTCGTTAATACTTACCAGCATTGTCACTGCATGAAAAGCACTTTGTTTAGTTATTATATCAAAATGCATTGTACTGAGACGCTTGTTAAAATAATTTTGAGTAAAGCCATTGGCGGCTAATTTGTACAATCGTGGCTGAGCTATCATTTTATTTGTAGCGATTATATTTACCATGAGCTATGATTAATGTCTATGGGTCTGCATGCAGTACAGAAGCTCTGATACATTTCTACGAGAGAATCCGTTTCTTATCTTTTCGCTATTTTCATTTACCTGTGTTTCGTGATCTGACTGCACTGATTTTCACCATCAAAGTAAAGTTCTTAATGATTTATTCTTTGTGTGTATTCATTTGTGCGAAAATTTTTCGAGGTTTCCAAATTATTTCATTTTTCATTGTATTCAGCTACGTAATGTTCTTCCTAGCAATCAGTCTGATAATCAATGGCGTAATCAGTCAGACTGCCAACAAAAATTTATCAGAAGCCTGCTTACCGTTGAGATTGACTCCAAAGAGTGTGTCTGCCCGCAGAACGTATTTCGGAGACACGGTAATAGTGAAGACGTTTTGTTGTAATCGAAACTCAATGTGTTGAGCGTCCCAGTTCAAGATTACGTATTTCAATCTGAAACCATAATTTCTCGACGCATTTCGTACTTATTGTTTGGTCTTGCCCACTCGTCTCGTATAGGGGGTGCCTAAGGGATGCTGCGTTCTCCCAATACTATACAACAATTCAAGTAAATAACATTAGTAATTTTATTTCTATAAAGCAGATTGACAATACTTAACTTTAATGTACAAAGGTGTCGCAAGCGATGGGCGACGTGCAACATAAATCGGAGTCCTTGCTATACACAATCTTCCTGCATGTTGATACACGTCACTGATAAACGCTCTCGTAGCACACTCTGCTAGGCCGTGCTAATACTCTGCGAATCTGTCCACTAATGTCCGGCCGAAGCTGGCAGGAACGGCGCTTATATTCACTTC
This sequence comes from Schistocerca nitens, assembly GCF_023898315.1. Taxonomy (NCBI): domain Eukaryota; kingdom Metazoa; phylum Arthropoda; class Insecta; order Orthoptera; family Acrididae; genus Schistocerca; species Schistocerca nitens. The sequence goes on along the minus strand of NC_064614.1, from coordinate 475,899,113 downwards.
TTGCAGGTGTCGCTCCTGTCGTGGCACGGTCCTAGTCAGCGCACCATTGGCCGACGTCGTTTCACCGCCTTCTTTGGTCTTGCACTCTTCGTCTTCGTTCCGGCGCTTGTGATTACGCCAGAATACTTATTGTAGTAAGTAAACGTCAATGTATTGCGCCGTTGCGCTGAAAGGCAAGGTCGCAGTACCGTTATGCATTGTGACAGAGTGGTTTGAACGGTCGATGCATTCGTAAATCCGGTGATTATAAAGCGCGACTACGATTCTTTTTTGTGCTCGAATAAAGCAATACCCAGGCAGATATTCACAGTGGAACTTGTACAGTGTATGGAAAGATTATTTTGATAACATTCCTGTGAGATAATGGCGCAGTATGTTTCAGGCCAGACGAAATGATGAGCACTACCTGGCAAGGGATTGATTGCCGTCTGTAGTCACCGGTATGCTTGCCCAAAAGCTGGACGGTGAACTCGGAGAAAATCGACGGTCTAAACTGCGGAGTCCTCAAGTCCCGACGCTCTGCTGTACCTGAACCAAAATATTTCCTCCAGCCACACACACATACCCTCGTCCCGCATCCTCTCATTACCCAGCTACAAAACAGACCCACACCAAGACCAGGATATCCGTCGCCACGACGCTGTGCCTGAACTGCTCTGCTAGACGTAAATAAGCGTCAGTCCCCATTTTTACACTCGGACGTCCGCGCTCAAGTCTACCTCGGAATCCATACCTGAATAGCCAATCAATAGTTCTCTCCTCCTAATAAAATGTTTCGTAACGTCAAAAACTCATAACTAAGTATCCGCTCCATGCCTGCACTACACGTTATCTTCTAAATAAAATAGTCATAGAACCAAATCATCTTCATCCTTCACTAGAATGATGTGAGCGTTTCACTAACACCAGTCAAACATCAACAGATCATCTCACCTAGCATTTAATTATTGAGAGACCAATCACCTCCAGCATGGCGTGTGCATTGCTTTTAAACTTCTTAGCAGATTAAAATTGTGTGTCAGGTGGAGAATCGAACCTGAAACCTCGCCTTTCACGAGTGAGTCGACTGAGCTACCCAGACGCGGCCGGCGACCAACCCTCACACGGCCTGATCTGCAATCATTTGCAATCAGCTAGAAAATCTCTAAAGTCGGACAAAGAGGGGAATAGTCAAGTCAGAGTGTGTGGATGCAGAGGGTGAAACACAGCTTGCTTTTTTCATACACGACATCTTGCAAACAACAGATGCAGGTGAAAAGGTAGACTCCGTCCTCCTGGATTTCCTAAAGGTGTTCGACACGCTACCACTTCATCGTCTACTAAGTAAAATGTGATCACACGGAACATCTTTCCAGATGTGAGAGAGGCTCCAAGAATATCTAACTAATACAGGGTGTTCAAAAAGTGTCTCCGCATTGCCGTATGAAGGTTAGCCGCGCGTGCCGTATAATTGTTCGCCTGCCTGGGTTACTTCCCTTCAAGTGGACTCTCCCAACATTCCACTGTTTCGTTTATCTCAGCCAACGTCAGTAGTATCGTTGGTGTGTGTCATTACGTGTTGACGTGAACGTTTACGTTTAGTTCCTTTGTTCGTTTTTTTCGTTTTTGTCACTGTTAAAATGCTAACCATTGAAGAACGTGTGTTTTTAGTAGAACAAGTGTTCAAATCTGGCGATAAATACACAGTTTAAGTTCGTCAAGCATTTAATTCAGTTTTCCCAGAGACAACACTCCCACATTGCGATATTCTGCGAGATTTGATTACCAAATTTCGAAGTACTGGTTCAGTGACAGATGCACAGAGAAATTGTCGTCCTTGCGTTTTGTCTGAGGATAAACTAGTCGATATTTCCGATAAAATGTCCATGAGTCCGAACAAGCCAATAAGAAAACTCGCCCAGGAAATCGATATTAGTGTCGCAACGGCCCACACAACTCTAAGGAAAAAGTTAGAACTTTTCCCATACAAAGTGACAGTCGTGCAAGAACTGAAAAATGCTGATCATGGCAAGAGACTGCATTATTATCAATGGTTCAAAAATTTAGTTCAACAAAATGGAAGGGATAGTCTTAATGAAACGTTTTTCACTGATGAGGCAGGGTTTGTTTTATCCGGGAACATGTGTATTCATGAGGAACCGCTTCATTCTGTGAAAATAGGAGTTTGGATTGCAATTTCTAGACGTCGGATTGTGGGTTCCATATTTTTCAACGAAACAATAAATGCACAACGGTACTGCAGTGATATTCTGTACCGATTCATAGGAGAACTTGAGTTGAGTGAAATACTGAACGGTTATTTTCTGAAAGATGGTGCAACCGCGCGTACAGCTCGCGTTTCAATGTCACTGCTTGCTGATGTTTTTGGTGATCGCATAATTTAACAGGGACTTAGGCCTCCACGATCGCCTCAGCTAAAACCACCTCACTTTTTCTTCTGGGGTGCAGCGAAAGCAACTGTCTATAAAAACCGTCCAAAATCCATCGATGAATTTGCAATATCCACTGTCACTGCTTCTGTTACAGAAGAAATGTTACAGCATGTGTTTGGAAACATGATTAGACGAATTGAATTGTGTATTCAACAACAGGGGGAACAGGGGAACACTTTCGACATTTAATGTGAAAATTTATAATTAAAAATGAATATTCAATAAATTACTAACTTGTATTTCATTGAGTTTCATTTCAGTATATTCACTGCTGCATACGGCACGAGCGGCTAACAACCATACGGTACTGCGGAGAGACTTTTTTTAACACCCCGTAGAACCTAATATGTTGTACTGCACGGTGAAAGTTCCACAGCGTTACAGAAGCTCTAATGTTTTCAATATACATGAACGATTTATCGGATAGTGTTAGCAGATGTATAAGGCTGTTCGCTGACTGTGCAGTTCCGTACAGGAGAGTCTTTTTTGGAGTATCGCAAGAAATGTCAGAACGACTTGGAAAAAATTTCCATTTCGTGTACTGAATGCCAGCTCTCTCTAATTATGTGTGAAAGTAAAATAAAGCCTACAGCAAAGAGAAATATTCATACAGTATCTCATTACAAAATTACTGATAAACATTTTGAGCACATCAATCGTATTAGTATTTAGGGGTAATACCAAAAAGCGACATAAAATAAGACGAGCACACAAGATGAGTATTAGAGCAAAATTATATTTCTTGGAAGGATTATAGTGTATCGATAAAGGAAATTGAACTCATACAATTCCCTAGTGCGAACTATCGTAGAATACTGTTCCAGTGTTCGGTTCAAAATGGTTCAAATGGCTCTGAGCACTATGGGACTCAACATTGTAGGTCATAAGTCCCCTAGAACTTAGAACTACTTAAACCTAACTAACCTAAGGACATCACATACAACCATGCCCGAGGCAGGATTCGAACCTGCGACCGTAGCAGCCCCGCGGTTCCGGACTGCAGCGCCAGAACCGCATGGCCACCGCGGCCGGCTCCAGTGTTCGGAACTCTTACCAAGCAGGCATGATAACGAATTCAGAGACCCACTGCTACGATCGTAACTGGTTGGTATATCCTATACGAAACCGTGACAGAGATTTTCGGCGAACTTGAATGGGAATCCTTGGAATAAAAGTGACTTAGTTCTCGCGAAAAAGTGTTGGGTAAACTTAAATTTATTTTTATTTATTTACTGATTTATTTAACCTGGCAAGATTAGGGCCATCAGGCCCTCTCTTACATCTAACCAGGCATTCTACTTATTTTACATTCATATGTTTTAGTAGGCATGTTAAACTACATCTAGTATAAAAAGTGAAATAAACAATTTGAAAGGTACACCTGGAAAAATACATACATATAGAGTTTATATTCTTAGATCACAAGTACTGTTATAATTAGACATTATTGAAGAGACAGATTTTAGATAGGAGTGCTGGCAGCAGGGAGTATGAGGGAGACTCATGATGAAGGGAGGAGAAGAATAGAGAGAAATGATGAAACATAATTAAGGAAATATAAAGGAAAAGAAGATTGCGTGGCTAATAGAGATAGATGAAGAGGAAGGCATCTCAGAAGCAAGATAGGAGACGCTAGCTATTTGACAGATGAGAATATTGGCCTTGTACATTAATTTTATGGAGAACGTTATGAGGACGATAGTAGGAAATGCTTCAACTTCTTCTTAAAAGCAGCAGGAGATTGAATTTTGCGGAAGGTAAGGGGCAGTTTGTTCCAGAGGCGGACAGCGGCAACTGAGAAGGAGTTTACAAAAGTTTTTGTTTTGTGAGTGGGCACAGTTAGGATACCAAATAAGAGTGACCTCATGTTTCGATTATGATGACATGACAGGTTTTTAATCTCTGAAGCAAGGTACTGGGGTGCTTGCTCGACGAGGAGTCGGTGGAGTAGACAAGACCCTATATTCGAAGAAGACTGTGAGACCAACACGCTTACACCTCCTTAAACCTCGCTCCGTGATGATGAGGATACCGTAATATAAGAGAGTTCGGGGCGAGTACAGAGGCATGCAGACAGTCACTTTTCCCCAGCTCAATACGCAAACGGAATACGTAAGAAAATCGATAATGGTTACACCGTACATTCTGCGATGCACTGTACTGTGGCTTGTGGAGTGCATTCGTAGATACAGATATATGTAGAGACGAGAAAATTAGCAGAAGATAGAAAGAGATATGCGGTAGTATGAAGCCAGGAGAACGTAAATAACCGGTATTAAGATCTTGTTGCTTTAAAACACCCGTCTTATACTGATACCCCAGACGTATATTGGTGTCCCATTCTCTCTTCATAAAGAATATATGCTACTACACTCCTTCCTTTTCACGTGGTGTTCGTGTCATCATCGTACAAACGATGCGACAGAAGAGTTAAGAAGGAATAGGGAATGAGAAGATAATTTTTTTCTTTCTCTTTTTATATTTACCTATTGTCAAAAAAATGGTTCAAATGGCTCGAAGCACTATGGGACTTAACATCTGAGGTCGACAGTCCCCTAGACTTAGAACCAACTGAACCTAACTAACCTAAGGACATCACACACATCCATGCCCGAGGCAGGATTCGAAGCTGCGACCGTAACAGCAGCGTGGTACCGGACTGAAGCGCCTAGAACCTCCCCGTTGTCCAGCTTTCCTTTTCTTCCTTGTACAGCTCGTTTTGTTTAAAAGCGAGAACATAAGCATGAAATTACGCTTTGGAACGCTCCAGTAACAACTGATACCTCACGTCGCAGCCGATCATCTTTCATTCCACCAATGGGAAAGAAACATAGGAAATTCCATGTGCATCACGCCTTTCTTTAGTCTGGCAGTGCCGCGATACATTACGGAAACCATTTATTGAGTAAAACTAGAAATACAAAACTCAGAAAACGAGATACACTCACAGAATACAGAAACATACTGAGCATTTATTATGAAATATCTTGGCAGAGTGTAATGGAGGAGATTTCACACTGCACACGGAGACTGTCTCCTCTTATATTTGAACTAGTGCATTATGAATGCGTATTTTTCCCGAAAACGTAAATCCAGAGTCTCTTTAATGTATTGTCAAAGTGTCTAGAAACTATGTCTCAGACTAACTGAGCAGCCTATACGCAGCACCTTCCGCCTAATTGTTGGTACCCGCAGCGCGTTCAATCCGTACAAGCGTGCGATATCTTCGGCCCGTTATAAACACGGCGTTGAGACCAATTAGAATTTGCTTTTGTTTTATGGACATAGGTTTTGCAATAACCTAAAGAATTGTCAGTTCCTGCTACGGTCGCAGGTTCGAATCCTGCCTCGGGCTTGGATGTGAGTGATGTCCTTAGGTTAGTTAGGTTTAAGTTTCTCTAAGTCTAAGGGACTGATGACCTCAGATGTCAGGTCCCACAGTGCTTAGAGCCATTTGAACCATTTGAACTGTCAGTTTGCCCTACGAAATAGATATGTTTATGGGAATACTGTTTGTGTTAGTTTTTTACCAACGGCAATCGAAGGAAGGTTGTGCGTTTATAAATAGCTTGCTCCTCTGTTTCCAACATACAAAGGGAATGTCACGATCACACCTACGTGAGAGAACATAACAGACCAAAAACACTCTTCCGTAGGGAAAAATGACCACCTACGGCAAGTTCAAACCAAAAAACACAGACTATCTGTGGCAGCTTAGCCCCCATATTCCACCAAAACTTGTCTCCGTCAGCTACACTTTTAGAGCCAAACAGCTGACTGCATAGAAAAGCCAACAGCAGGCAAATCACAAAGCAAGTAATCTACACCGAGAGATCAGTATCATAATCAAATCGTTCTCTCTGATGATAATTACGGCAAATTGCAGAGCAGAGACTACTGCGGTCGGCCCAGGAGATGTGGTCGGTGCCCTGCAATAGCGGGCGGGTAGGCGTGTCGATCCCCGGCACGAATCCACCCGGCGGATTAGTGTCGAGGTCCGGTATGCCGGCCAGTCTGTGGGTGGTTTTTAAGGCAGTTTTCCATCTGCTTCGGCGGATGCGGGCTGGTTCCCCTTATTCCCATGGGGGGGGGGGGGGTGTCCACTTGGGCCGAACCGCACAGTAACCCTGGGTTCGGTGTGGGGCGGCGGTGGCGTGAGTGGACTGCTGTAGCCTGTTGTGGGGTTGTGAACCGATGAGGGCTACGGCGGGGACGAAGCCTCTCCCCAGTTCCATACAATACAATACAATACTCTGCAATAGGGGGAGGTCACGTTTGTTATTAGCAAGCAACGAAGCGATGTTTTGAAACACTTTCTTCGTGTGATATGAACAGACGTATCACTGAATACAATTCTATTACTCTAAACATTCAACAACTGGACAAAACAAGTAAAATAAGCAAACTGAGTTTTTCATGAAAACCGCTCATTCAGAAAACAATAGGGCAGTAACAGTCCCTTCTTCATCGTGGTTAAAAACCGCATTCATGACGTCTTATGCCTATGGCATAACAGCACTCAATTCATGTGGTCACATTTCGCACGATGAACACTGCATCCAGTCTTCGAGATAGTTTTCTCTGTGAAAAAAAAAGTTCTTTTCACTTTTTGGATTATTTATGTTGTGGTCGTCTGCATTTTCAATCTTCCCTCAGTACGGCTGTTTTCCATATAGAATTTTCCTGGCCCCTTTCTTGAGCTGCTCGTTCTTCTTGTCCTCCAAACGTTTCTCGTATGGAGTACAACTCATTATCTCACTTGCCTCAGATTTTCAGTATCGACGAGCTTCTCTTGTTTCTGGTGGCATCAGGAACCGGGCTCAGTTGTTGCAGTATTTCTCTTTGACACTGACAGGTAGGGCCATGTCGCTAGCAAGAACAGTGCGAACAAACTGCTTGGGGATATTTGTTAGCACTGGAAAATCAACTGCTTTAACGTCAGGCAATCTGTGTTTATTTGCTGTCTCCGTAGGAGAATTTCTAGCTCGTTTTTCATTTGTATCCATTGCAATGTCTGTCAGCTTTGATGGAAGGAAATCCAGACCCGTAACAAGATTTTGGGTTAAGGAACTGCATTCACGCACGGTGAAGGTCCTTGACAGCAATCTCTGCCCCTGAAACGCTCGTGAATGAAACGTGCAGCTTACGAGACCAGCTATCTCATATTCAGTAAATCTTTCAGCTGGTTCCACAAGCTTCACAGTAAGCATTTTAAATGTGTTCTTAAAATACGGTCGGGTTTCTGAAGCTTGTGGGTCGTATGTTTTGGATTGCTGATCATACAATTATATAATTATTGTGGCGTCGAGCAAGTTTTTATGAGTTACATCGGTGTCTAATATTAATATAACAGGTCGTTCAATAGTAGGGTGTTCAATAACAGATGTGATGTCATTCACCCGTTTTGTTAGACCTCTTCTCTAACCATTGTAATAGCATCAAAGGGATATCTTCCATTCATACCCCACTGGGGACAGATAAACAATGGTGGCGTAAATTTTCAGTCTTCATACTGAAGAGTATGTTCACATTTTTCCCCTTTCGGCTGAAGACAGTTTACCAGTTTGTCTCTTCTATTTCAATGAAGTAGCTCTGGCATGTTTTTGAACAGTCGTGAGACTGGTTCGGTCACAGTTGTAGATTTTATAAGAAACGGAAAATTACTTTTGTTCATGACAGTTCAATGGCTCTCAGTGAATCGATTGACTTGTACGTTATTAAATCCAAATGGTCGATTCTGGAATTCTGTGACAAACATTATCGTGCCTTTTCACGAAAGTGTAATACAAGTATTTACCAACTGTTTGTTTCTTCCGACTGCAGAATTTTGAATGACTCAGCAACTTGGAAAGCCAATTTTAGAAACTATTTCTTTGACGGACAGACATTTTTCACCATCCACTAAAATATCTTCGAATTCAGTAGCGGAAGTTGAGTTGAAACCGCCACGTTACCGAGTGAATTTAATGTCCTTATCTCATTTTCTAGCAGAAACATTATCAATTAAAGTGTTCTAAGGTAGTTTGTAATTATCTGTGGCTTTCCGCATTGAAAGATCGTCTGTTAATATGTCCTGAATAGCCTGCTTCAAGGCATGTCGATCCCATTTCACTTTGCATTGTTTGTTTGATATGCTCGACATCATTTTCATGCTACAGAAGCACGAGTGAAACATAAATCACATGAAATAAAATGTACGGTACCGTCCGATCATCTTATGAACGGATGTGGTTGACTCTAATATTTTAACATTTTTATGAACGAATCCCACGTTACAAGTACGTAATGTAGTATAGTGATATCGAATGGAACTGTCATGTCGTAGTACTTACCAAAACGCCAGTATTATGAAGCATTTTGCAGTAGGTAAAAAAAATCTGACGCAACAAAAAATGCCCCTGGCATCCGTTTCCGGTGCAAAACGCGAGGCTAAATTTTCGGTTGTTTTCGACAATAGTTGGCAGCTACTAGAAATGGCTGACAGAATACATGTGCTACTATCCGTTACAGTGTCTGAGAAATACTGGGCCCTGACCGGTACTGCCTGACTTAGCCTAGTGGTGACTTTCCCAATATCAGCAATCCTTGTATGAACTGCCACTGTTAACAGCAGAACTAGCACGCGTCTGCTCTGTACCTCTACCCTTCCGACTTCTGTCTAGTACCTCCCAGGTGGGACCAGATTAACTGGTGACCGCACCCAAATGTGTGAACGACATGCCAGACCCAAACCCTGTAGATCTAGGATAGCAAACTAGTCCTTTCGTAGAGGTGTCAGTAAAACATTTCTGTGATGGTCACTATGCAAGTGCGACCGTGGTGGTGCTATACTTCTCTTTAAAAGGGTAACTGTGATTGAAACGTAACCGTCCTTTTCTTGAATGTGATTCGCGTACAGGATGTCTGAAAACAGAAACCACAGATGAAGTATCGAGAAAGAGCACAATATGGAAAATCGGAGTTTAACGTGTATGGAGTAGCTACGCCATAGGCGCATCTGAAGAGAGTTTATAGTATTTTAAGTAATTATTTGACTATTAGAATGTTTTGTGCCAGATGAATGTCACATTTATTGAATACTGACCTAACGAAAATGCGAATACTATTGTTAAGCGACATGTGTAGAAAATAAAAAGGAGTCCATCTGCTAAAACTCAGCCTATTTCTTACTGTAGGTGAAAGGCGGGTCTACCATTTTATGTCAGACCCGAAACAGTAATCATAGAAGCGGCTGAAAGGTGGTGAAACGGCACAAAATAAAAGCGAAATCAAATTTTTCCGTCAAAAAGGCAACATTTTCTGTATTCTAAGATTAAAATTAGATTACCTTGCAAGGGATACACATACTGTGTAGCTTTCTGGCCCAAATGGGTAAAAAATAAGCATTTATGTCACAGAAAAATGTTATGTTATATGTACACCGTAGGAGATGCTTTTGGCAGTGGAAAACTCAATGGTTTGAAGTACAAAAAAAAAAAAAAAAAAAGTAAGTTCAGATGTGTGTGAAATCTTATGGAATTTAACTGCTATGGTCATCAGTCCCAAAGCTGACACACCTTAACCTAAATTATCCTAAGGACAAACACACACACACACCCATGCCCGAGGGAGGACTCGAATCTCCGCCGGGGCCAGCCGCACAGTCCATGACTGCACCGTCTTATACCGCTTTTTTTTTCACTTCCTTCATTATCAAAAATCTTCATCAGAAGTTGGAATCGATCCCAGACCGTAAGTATATGAACATATCATCAATTCATTTTTTTTTTAATTTCTTTACTTCGGGCCTCCTTCCTCCCCTTCAACCAGTCCTTTATGCTCGCCAATTTTTGCCTTCTCGGTCCGGCTTCTCCGCCTTTAAAGAGAGAAACAACCGCTCGGCTAATCCCGCGCCGCTGGAAGTACGAATTGTCGGAATATGCCTCCTACTCGTAAGATTTAGCACTTTGCAACTTCCACGTAAACCCATATGTAAATAAATTAGTGACTGCAGGACGTTTTGAGTTCAATGAAGATATAAATGCACCCATAGAAAAAATTGGTTCAAATGGCTCTGAGCACTATGGGACTTAACATCTCAGGTAATCAGTCCCCTAGAACTTAGAACTACTTAAACCTAACTAACCTAAGGAGATCACACACATCCATGCCCGAGGCAGGATTCGAACCTGCGACCTTTGCGGTCGCGCGGTTCCAGACTGTAGCGCCTAGAACCGCTCGGGCACTCCGGCCGGCTGCACCCATAGAAAAGTGTCTCACAACTACTCCAAAATCACGGACGAAATGGTGGTACAAATGCACAATGGAAAAAGGCTGGTCAAAGAGTAATGATCCAATTGCAGGGCGAGGCGGCGCAGTGATTATAACGAAGTTTTGAATCCGCGTCCGACCATTCTGATTTAGGTTTTACGTGATTTCGCTAAATCGTTCCAGGCAAATGCCGGGATGGTTCCCTCGAAAGGTTACGGCCGATTTCCTTCCCCCTTCTTGAAACAATCCGAGCTTGTGCGTCGTCTCGAATGATCTCAGTGATGACGGAACGTTAAACCCTAATTTTCCTCTCTTTCTTCCTTCTTTTGAAAAGAGCCTTGAAGAATAGGAGCATTTTTACCTAAGACGGAGTCTTCGCCAGAAGAGCGAGACCTCACTCCGGTACTACGGGCGTAGGTGTGTCACAGAGAGCGCACCACTCCGCCATGTTGGACCTCGGCTGGCCCGGGGCGTGCGCGCCACGCGCCGCTCTCCACAGCAGTCGTCGCTGCCTCCGCCCAGTATCGATTCACGGAAGCACACGAGCCCGTCTCCTCTCCAACACTTCCAGCCTATTGCGAACACGCAGCACTCTCGCTGTTGACGTCCGTTCGTGAGCTCTTGTCGTAACTGCTCTCGAGCTACGTCGTCTTCAGAAACAACCGTGTTCGGGGAAACAATTTCCGACGACATATTTCATGTTATTAGACATTTATGTCTTTCTTGACACATAGTAGCTGCATGTTAGAGGTGATAAGAGTGTGTAATGAACATTTAACTGTACATTGCCACATAATTACAAACAGGTACAGGGTGGTCCACACGTGTGCAACAGCCCTTTTGAAACAAAAAAAGGGTGATAAACAGAAATTAAAAGTCAGGTAGTATAAAATGAGGGAAGAGGAAAACCTCATGAGGCTATGTTACCCACATGACGGTCATTTTGGAAGCCTCTATCTTGGATGCAACTCGTAATTTTCAAGCGGAAAATGGCTTGTGTGATATTTCAAACAGACAGAGAGTTACACGAGAAAAGTACGGTGTCTTTGCCTCGAGCACAGCGTTATTCATGCTCAAATTACGATGATGTTTCTTCCTTACAGTTAACGTGAAAGCTGATGGCGTTAACAAAGGAGTAGGAAAGGTTGGTCGGTTGGTTGATTTGGGAGAGGGGACCAAACAGCGAGGTCATCGGTCATTTGCCTGAAGCGATTGAGGGAAATCACGGGAAGCCTAAATCAGGATGGCTGGAGGCGAATTTGAACCGTCGTCCTCCCGAATGCGAGTCCAGTGTGATAACCACTGCGTCACCTCGCTCGTTACAAGTAGGAAGGAGGAGCACTCGTGTCATCGCAGAGGATTTAAACCAACGCCACCCACACAGACCACCTCTTTTACCCACAGTGTGGTGGTGAAACTTCTTGCGAGATTTCGTGCACCCGGCTCTGCAGGAGACAAATTGAAAGCTTGACGATGGAAAATGGCTACAGAGAAGCAACGTCAACCGCTGTTCTGGCATCGTTCAGTAAAAGCTCAGAGCGAAGTGCTTGCCGTATCTTACAGTAAAATGAGCCAGCTGTGTATCAGAAACCTTGCGCGCCTCAGGGAGTGGACTGTTGATGCTTATTGTCTGTCGCATTCCAATACAGGCGTCGTTTAAAGTCCATGAGGAATGGGTTAATCGGATAACAACAATGCCGGCCGATGTGGCCGAGCGGTTCTAGGCACTTAAGTCCGGAACCGCGCTGCTGCTACGGCCGCAGGTTCGAATCTTGCCTCGGGCATGGATGTGTCTGATGTCCTTAGGTTAGTTAGGTTTAAGTAGTTCTAAGTCTAGGGGATTGATGACCTCAGATGTTAAGTCCCACAGTGCTTAGAGCCATTTGAACCATAACAACAATCTTAAAACGTGCTGTATAGTACGTTGAGCATATCCTGTTTCTTCTATGACTTATCACCAGTATTTATCGTGTTCTGTATAAAATCCGACTCGACAATGACTATTCCATGCTGATAAGGACACTATCGTTTTTCTCGTGTAATTCTCGATATCTATGATCTGGGCGGGTTCACTGCCAATCCGAAATTCAACTTTTCCAGGAGAGTAAATTTAAAGTTTTCAGTTCAAAAATGTGGAAATTTGTGGTAAGAACTATGGGACCAAACTGCGGAGGTCATCGGTCCCTAGGCTTATGCGCTACTTATTCTAAATTAAACTAACTTACGCTAAGGACAATACACACACCCATGCCCCTGGGAGGACTCGAACCTTCGACGGGGGCAGCCGCGCGAACCGTGACAAGACGCCCCTAGACCGCACGGCTACCCCGCGCGGCGTTTTCAATTCACTTTAAATTCATAATTATACAGGGTGTTTCAGAAATGATGGTCAATATTCAGGGATGTGACAGGAATGATCATCAGCCCGCATCTCGTGGTCGTGCGGTAGCGTTCTCGCTTCCCACGCCCGGGTTCCCGGGTTCGATTCCCGGCGGGGTCAGGGATTTTCTCTGCCTCGTGATGGCTGGGTGTTGTGTGCTGTCCTTAGGTTAGTTAGGTTTAAGTAGTTCTAAGTTCTAGGGGACTTATGACCACAGCAGTTGAGTCCCATAGTGCTCAGAGCCATTTGAACCATTTTTGAACAGGAATGATCATTCTAAAAAAAGGCAAGTAAACATGGACTCTACTGCTCAGGCATATGACAGGAATGATCACTCTAAAAAAAAAAAAAAAGGCAAGTAAACATGGGCTCTAAAACGCGTAACTTAAGAGCTGGGAGCAATTCTTGATTTAGATACTGACAAGGGAACCTCCCCATCGCACCCCCCTCAGATTTAGTCATAAGTTGGCACAGGGATAGGCCATGAAAAACTGAACACAGATCAATCGAGAAAACAGGAAGAAGTTGTATGGAACTATGAAAAAAATAAGCAAAATATACAAACTGAGTAGTCCGTGTGCAAAATAAGCCACATCAAGGTACGTGTACACTGAGGAGCACCGTGGTCCCGTGGTTACCGTGAGCAGCTACGGAACGGAAGGTCCCTGGTTCAATCCTCCATCCAGTGAAAAGTTTTAATTTTTTATTTTCAGACAATTATCAAAGTTCATGCACACAGACATGATCAACTTCGCTCTCCAAAATTCCAGGACATGTTCAGATTTGCTTGGACACATGCAGGATTTGACGGTCTACACACGGAAAAACTTGAAAACGTTAAAAACGTATGTTTTGACAGAGCACAGGGAAAACTGTGCGACTGTGAAACTGTTGCATTCATTTGTTGCCATTTATGTGACAAACTCTTATGTTTTCATCACTTTTTTGGGAGTGATTATCACATCCACAAGAAAACCTAAATCGGGCAAGGTAGAAGAATCTTTTTACCCATTCGCCAAGTGTGCAAGTTAGGTGGGTCGACAACATATTCCTGTCATGTGACGCACATGCCGTCACCAGTGTCGTAAAGAATATATCAGACGTGTTTTCCTGTGGAGGAATCGGTTGACCTATGACCTTGCCATCAAATGTTTTCGGTTCCTATTGGAGAGGCACGTCGCAATACACAGACACTAAATTTATTACAGTGAACAGAGACGTCAATAAATGGTCAGATTGTAACTTTGCGAAAATAAAGTAAGTAAAATTTTTATTCGAAGGAGGACTCGAACCAAGGACCTCTCGTTTCGCAGTTAATCACTCTAACCACGGGACCACGGCGCTCTTCTGCTTACATACTCCTTGATGTTGCATATCTTACACTTGGACTACTCAGTTTGTATATTTTGCTTTTTTTTTTCATAGTTCCACACAACTTCTTCCTGTTTTGTCGATTGATCTGTGTTCAGTTTTTCAAGGCCTATCCACTGTGTCAATTTATAACTAAATCTGAGGGGGGTGCGATGGGGAGGTTCCCTTGTGAGAAACGAATCTCTTCTACTGCAAGCTCCTTGTTTTTTCTTTTTTTGAGAAGTGGTAGTATGGACCAAAAAAAGGAAAAAATGCATACCTCAAGAGCTATAAACACTTATTCATCTTCGCTACACAACTCTTCTAATGAATAAGTGCTCATAACTTTTAAGGTATGCATTTTAGAGCATATATTTGCCGCACATCTTTTTCTTGTTTTGATCCATACTATCACTCCCCAAAATACGGAAAGCAAAGAGCTAGCAGTAGAGGAGATTTCTTTCACAGTGTCGAAGATCAAGAATTGCTCATAGCTCCTAAGGTACTTGACTTTTATGTCTCGAATGGTCATTCCTGCCATATCCCTGAATATTGACCATCGCTTCTGAAACGCCCTGTATACTTCTTGAGTAAATTGTGGCAGGGCACTAACCTGTCAGAGTATTGACCAACAGAGACTGAGACTGACTTTTATCACAGATGTTTATTACTCCGTTTAAATGTTTAGATGATCTTTTTCGAAGTAGTCCCCTCCTAATTGAATGCAGTTTTTATAGCATCTCTGCCAGTCCTCCAACACATGGTGAAGCACATTGTTGGTCTGGTCCTTGAGGATCGCCTCAGTTTTCTCGCGCACTGCTTCAGAGTTCTCGAATCGAACGCCCCGCAGCATTGCGTTTATTAAAGGGAGTAAAAGAAAAACGCATGGTGCAAGACCGGGGCTATGAGGCGGGTGCGATACGAAGGTAACGTTGAACTGAGCAAAAAACTGCATGACTTGATTTGCGACCTGATGCCACACATTATTATAATGAAATCGCCACCCAGTCCGAGAAAGTTCTGGTTGGTTCGTTGCAGTGTGCTTCCTCAGTTTAGTCAATACTGACGTGTAGTAGGCTGCTGTAAGAGTAGTGTGAGGTGGAAATGCACGCGGGTAAATCACTGCAAGGTAGTCAAACAACGTGATCACCATCACTTCATCTGCAGATGGAACAATTTTCGGCTCTTTTGGTGTTGGAGAATGTGCTGGTTCGTTTTGCTTCAAGATCATAATGATGCAGAGATGACGCATCTTCGGTGATAATCGATTCCAGAAACGCATCTCCTACATCAGGAAAGAGACACAGCACATCATAGGTTGCCCGGGAGTCAACAGACGTGACACCCAACGGGCAAAAACGCGGATCATATGGAAAATATAAGCATAATCGTAAAGACACTGCCGTATGAAATTCTCAATCCTTCATTGAGGTTACGTAATGTTATCCATCGGTCCTCAAGGATAGTCACAGCAGCCCTCTCGATGTTGACTCAAGCAGGTGCCGAAACATCAGGTCCACCTTGGTTAACACAGCTTTCAGCCACCTAAACATTGTTGCTCGAGGTGGTTCATCTTCACCGCACGCTTCCTGCAGCTTTTCGTAAGTTTCAGTGGCTGTACGGTTCGAGCGAACACAGAGTTTTATTGCGCCCTACTACTCCTCTTTCATCGCGTCCGTTGTTTGGTGTGTGAAATGCAAAGAGTGTCTACAAAATAGAGCATTACAATTGTTGTGGATTGGCAGGAGCCAACCCACGGAGTTTGGAGGAAGCCGAAAGGCACGCGTTTAAGCTCACGCAGGCTGGCGTGAGGTCTGGAACAGAACAAGGAATTCAGACTTCAGAAAAAAGGTGGTACTTGGTGGAATACTTAACTTTAATCCATCAATGTTGAACGTAGCTCTTGTCTGTACATTCTTCACAATATCAATAGCAACTGATAATGGCGCCTTGCTAGGTCGTAGCAAACGACGTAGCTGAAGGCTATGCTAACTATCGTCTCGGCAAATCAGAACGTATTTTGTCAGTGAACCATCGCTAGCAAAGTCGGTTGTACAACTGGGACGAGTGCTAGGAAGTCTCTCTAGACCTGCCGTGTGGCGACGCTCGGTCTGCAATCACTGATAGTGGCGACACGCGGGTCCGACGTATACTAACGGACCGCGGCCGATTTAAAGGCTACCACCTAGCAAGTGTGGTGTCTGGCGGTGACACCACATTCCTCCCCCGCAAATCGGCGTACGGTTGTGTTATAAGGCTTCCGCCTGCCGTGGGGAGGACCCCATGTTGACGTATGCGACGAGGTGGGGAGCCTAACAACAGGCGACGCTGTGCCAACCACACCCTGCCATTTGGACCGAGTGGAGCTAGGAAACGCCTGAAAACCTACTCCAGGGTGCACGCCAACATGCGGTGTATGCGCCCGTAGAGAGACAGGAGGGGCCGAAGGGTCGACCTCCATCGGGCCGGGGCACCCGACGGGCGAAGACGACATATGGTCCGGAGCGGGCAAGAGTTCCATGTCGGAGGACAACTGGTCACGGGAAGCGATCGGCGGCGCGTGACCCAGGGAGGCGCCCGGCGGTTGCAGCGACGCGTCCACTGCGGGCGTCGCCGGCGGGAGAACAGGCGGCGGCGGCGGCGGCGCGTCGCCATGGGGCAAAATGGAAGGCAGCGCCGGTAACACCTGGGGCTGAGGCGAGCCAGTAGATGGGTCCCCAGGGCGCTGACCGGACGGCACCGTCGCTGAAAGCAGACGGCGAGCGGCAGATCCCATGCGACGACAGAGGCGCAGCTGGTTGAGATGCCGGCGCACCTCACCAGATGCCCCCAAAACCAGATACATAGCGCGGCCGAGGCAGCGAAGAATGCGCCCTTCGAGCCAACGCCGTGAACCTCGATAGTGACAATAGTAGACAACGTCGCCTGGAGCAACAGCAGGTGTCTGCCGCTGCACAGGAACCTGATGCGGCGGATGTAGCAAAGACATCAAGGTTCGATGGGGACGACCGTGGAGCAACTCAGCCGGCGAGCGACCATCTCGGGGCTGAGAGTGATACGAGGACAAAAAGAGCAATAACGCGTCTTCCCGAGAATGCGACTCTTTTAACTTCAACATCTGTGACTTGAAAGTCCGGACCAATCGTTCAGCGCCACCGTTTGAGTGTGGCGAAAACGGCGCGGACGTCAGATGTTGAATACCATTGGCCTTGCAGAATGACTGAAATTCTGCGGACATGAATTGTGGGCCATTGTCGGAAACAATAGTCTGCGGAAGACCTTCAATGCAAAATATAGCAGATAACGCTTGGATGGTGGCAGATGACGTCGCGGAAGACATCGGCACAACAAAAGGAAAATTACTGAATGAATCTACCACAACCAACCATCGAGCATTCCAGAATGGACCAGCAAAATCGATGTTTAAGCGTTTCCAAGGGGAAGTGGCTTTTGGCCATGCAAAGAATTTCCGCGGTGGTGCGGATTGTTGTTCGGCACACGCCATGCAAGAAGAGCACATATTCGTAATCGCAGCATCGATTCCGGACCAAGTACAGTGTTGACGAGTAAGTTGTTTCGTTCGCACTATACCCCAATGTCCTTGGTGGAGAAGCTGTAAGACAGAGAACTGTAACGAACGCGGGACCACGACCCTGGACTGATCATTATCAGAACGCAACAGCAAAACACCACGTCGAACAAAAAGTCTCTCCTTGTGGGCAAAAAATCGGCGAACCAACGGATCCTTGATCCGTGACTTTGACAAGGGCCATTGCGTGGCAACAAAACGCAAAACGGTAGCAAGGACAGGGTCGGCAGCTGTGGCTGTAGCTACACGACGAAAATCAATCGGAAACGATTCGACCACGTCATCGGTTTCCGCATCAATGAACATGCAAGCAAGTTCGGAAGAATCGAATGCTCTATCCTCAGCAACAGGCAAACGGGACAACGCATCGCCGTTTCCGTGCTTAGCAGTGGACCGATACAAGATATCGTTGCGGTACTGCGAGAGGAAAATAGACCAGCGAATGAATTTATGCGCTGTACGTGGAGGTACAGGCTTGTTCGGATGAAAAAGCGATGTCAAAGGCTTGTGGTCTGTGATGATGGTAAAGTGACGACCATACAAGATATCATGAAACTTAGTAACACCAAATACGAGAGCCAATGCTTCTTTCTCGATCTGTGAATAATTTCTTTGCACAGACGAGAGCAATTTGGACGCAAAGGCAATAGGTCGATCGTGCGATCCATCTTTGTGCGCAAGCACAGCACCGATCCCGAAATACGATGCATCCACCATCAACAAAAGGGCTTTCTGGGGATCGAATGGCGTAAGGCAAGTATTGGAAAGCAACGCCGATTTCAACTGGCGAAAGGCGCGTTGGCATTCCGTCGTCCAGACGAACCTTTACGCTTTACGGCGTAAGCGATGAAGCGGAGCTGAAACGGAAGAGGCGTGGCGCACATAGCGATGATAATAATTAATTTTTCCCAGCACACTCAGTAGCTACTTCAAATTCTGCGGCGAAGGCAAGTCTTGTATGGCACGGAGGTGCTCGGGACTAGGATGTATGCCTTGGGCATTGAGTACATGTCCCAGGTAGGGTAAGTCACGAGCAAAACACACATTTATCCTTCCGCAAGCGAAGACCATTTTGTCGCAAGACCTGAAATAATGTTCTGAGATTGGCTAAATGTTCTTCTTCTGTGTGTCCGGAGATCACAATATCGTCCAGATAGTTTGCTCCAGTAGGGACCGACGCACAAACAGTTTGCAGATATTGCTGAAACAATACAGGGGATGATGCACACCCGAATGGCAGTCGTTTGAATCGATACAAACCAAGATGCGTGTTAACCACCAAAACGCGCTGGGATTCTTCGTCCACCGGTATTTGCAAGTACGCATCTGCTAGGTCCAACTTCGAAAAATATTTACCCGGGCACAGTTCGTCAAAAAGATCTTCTGGGTGGGGTAAAGGAAAAGTTGCAATCACTAGTTGTGGATTCACTGTTGCCTTGAAGTCCACACAAAGTCTCAATTTTCCGGAAGGTTTTGGCAAAATTACTAAGGGTGATGCCCAGAGAGAAGCCTGCACACGTTCAATCACACCTTGTGATTCCAAATCGTGTAACGTTCTGGCGACCTCATCACGCAATGCGTGGGGAACATTGAGGGCTCTGAAAAATTTCGGTTGCACGTTTACTTGCAGTTCCAAATGTGCTTTATAGTTCTTAGCGCAAACAAGGCCCGGTGCAAAAATGTCTGCAAACTCTTCACAAAGACGGGAAACACTGTCTGAAGGCACAGTCTGGTTCACTGATAGGACCTGATTTACTATAGACAACAACTGAAATAAATCGAAACCAAACAAGTTCACTGAAGAAGAAGAACGAAGGACGTACAATGACACAAGTTTTGTTTGTCCCTTGTATGTTGCAAGAAGGCTGCACTGTCCTAACACAGGGATTGCTTGTCCTGAATAGCTATGTAACTTAACATTTGCGGCACGCAATGGAGGTGTGCCCAGCTGTTTGTACGTGTCTTGATTGATCAGTGAAACTGCAGCTCCGGTATCGAGCTGGAATGGTATCACTTTGCCGTTAATTTCCAAGTTGACAAAAAGTTTATTGTCCTGCTGACGACAAGAGCGACTGTCTCGTGCAACGTGAACTGGCACTGGTACAAAATCACTTGTGACATGACGGGATTTCCGTCGATGTCGACACACACTATTTGTGGGACGAGCACAGTCACTGTTAGAGAGAGTGGCACTGGGCGGAGTGGAATGAACTACATGAATTTCCATGGGCGAAGTTTCACGAGCCGGAGTATCCTTGGTTCGAATTCGGCGCGAAGCAAAGGGCCTGGAATGGTTGTGAGTGTCCAATCTGAGCTTTTTCTGGCAAACACTCTGAACATGTCCTTTTTTATTACAGAAAAAGCAAATAGCCTGGCGTGACGGGCAATTCTCACGCGAATGTCTAGTAGCACACCGCGGGCATGATTTTAGCACTGCATTTGCTTGCCTGCGCAGCACACGTGGCTGAGAGCCTGGCGGCCGTTGCGCGGCTGGGCGCGAGGGCTGTTTACTGCTCCGTGCAGCTCGCCCGGCGGGCCGGTTAACGTGACACACAGTGTAACAACAACAACGCTGTACTATTGTACATATAATTATTTTGTCTTCTGATTTTTGGTAAATTAATGTAATCGATATTCTGATTTCATTTCCTTTTCTTTTCTTGCCATTGTGTTAAAGAAACTGTACACAATTTTCTATGTGAATATTAATGTTTATGTCAAATTGCAAGCAATATTATAACAAAATGAAAATGTAAGAAATGTTGAAAGTGTTGTAAGATGTTAAAGTTGTAATTGTGTGCCTGGTCCATACGTAGGCAATGTATTAGGATATGTGGAATGCAAAACCTTTGGTGAATACCCTGTCTGTAGGGGAGCGGTAAAAGGTGGATGGCAGGCGAGCGCGGGAAAATGCACACGGGCGCGGCACGGCATAACAGCCTCAGAGTAGTAGTCAGAGTTGGGCATTGGTCTGAGCAACACATCCTGGATCGAGGAGGCTCTCCTGGAAGACATAGTTTCATTGAGCCTCGGATATGCCATTCCGACGCCTATACAGCATGGCAAAATTCCATAGGCACTAAATGGAAAAGTATTGCGACGCTATGAAGAAGTAAAGTGCCGATACATCAAGAGCCATTGCTGTGGTTGTATGTGTGCTCTGTGCCTCGCCATCTCGCCGCCCGCCAACCGCCACATCGATACAATCAGGTTGAAACTTTTAGTACTGTATTCGTGTGGACCAGTGTTACTTTTGTTCCACACTGTTCAATAACAACTTAAATTTTACCAGAACTGTCCTATCATTTAATTATCCTCACAACTAACCTAGACAGGGTCCTTTCCAAATGTTGTGCAATCCGAGTGTCCCGAAATGAAAAATTAAAGTTTGTGTTAATAACAATTACCTGCAGACCTAGCTATGTTAGAATGATGTTTAAAGAACTTTTTTTGTTAATGAACTAATAGACGAATAACAAAGGTCTGACAAAGTTGGAAGATAATTTTGATATCTATTTAGAAATGAAGTTTAATTATTTTGAGGCAGATATAATGGTATTTAAATGAGCAGGAAATAAAAAAAAAGTAATAACTCATGTATTGGAAATCTTGAGTGCTTAATACTTTCAATAATCAAAATTTCAGTACAGTGATCATAACAGTTTCAGGGTCCTCCCCCCCTTTTCTCTTTTCTATTCATTTAAATTCTGAAGTGTACTGAACTGATTTGACCAGCAAAGTTAAAGTCAATATAAAACCAAAATTTATTAGTGTTTTACCCTTTTCAAAATTGACATTGAATGTGTGTTTCGAAAGTGCTATTGCTAGGGTAACCTATGCCCGAATTTAATCAGATCAATAGACAGTACGAAGTTGGTAGTAAACATTATAGTGTATTGTTGTGTATTTATGGCTCGTCCATATTAGTACAGAAAGTGAAATTATTAGTTCAGTAGATTTTCTGGTTCTAAAAGTTACCATATTATGCAGTGTTATTACGTGTTGTTTTGTATGAAAGTACAGCAACTTGTGCAGGGAAGAAACTCAGTTAATGCCTAATTAGGCTGGCGACCGTATTATTAACAATTTGGTAGCATATGCCGTGTTGTTTCTTGTCTGTCCTAACGTGTAGTTGCACTTCAGAATTGCTTGACGTATCATTGTTGTTACTGAGTGGGTGAAAGTCTGATTTTGCCTCCATTTAGGTGCACGCGGTCAACATATATCCCAAAATCCTTTTTTATAAGGTGAAGCCCGTCAACTTACCATAGTACAGGCTTTAATAAGTATCGTGCCCCATAGCGTAGTGTTACAACGGCTGGGGAAGTTTCAAATGATTCCTGAGCAAAGTCAAGTGTGTCCTGCCGATCCAATATGTCCATCACTTGTTGAAGGGAGGGATTGACTAGTTTCAAAATCTGTTCCCTTATACGAACATCAGAAACGTTCTGTGCAATTGCATCTCATACCATAGTATCTGAATAAGGGAGTCCACATTGACACTCAAAAGCACAATCCCTAGTAAGGCCTTGCAAAGTTGCAACCCACTCCCGATTAGTCTGACCGGACGTACCTTTTGTACGAAAGAAGGTATACCGTTTGGCAACTACATTGACTGATCCTTTGAAATATGCATCTAATGCAGACAAAATTTCGTCGTAGGACAGAGTTACTACGTCGCGTCGGGGAAATAATTTCACTATCACACGGTACGTGGTCACTCCGACGGAAGATAATAAGAAAGGCTGCCGCTCGTTACCTTGAATTCTGTAGGCGGCGAGATGGAATCCAAATTGGCGTGACCACTCCGTCCAGCTTTCCAGTGCAGCATCAAAAGGACGAAAAGTTGGTGCAACTGCGTGTGGTGGCTGCGTGAGCGGTGGAGCGGCGGCCGCCGCATCGTTTTGCATCGCACGTTGACCCTGGACGAGCTGTCCAAGGGCATCCAGTAAGGCCTGCGTCTGCTGAGTCTGCAAGTCGTAAAATTCGGACAGTACATTTGGAGATTGTGGCGAAGCCATTACACAAGTAAATCAGGGCAATATAGTTAAGAACGCAGAAAACCTCGTCGCCAAAATGTTGTGGATTGGCATGAGCCAACCCACGGAGTTTGGAGGAAGCCGAAAGGCATGCGTTTAAGCTCACGCAGGCTGGCGTGAGGTCTGGAACACGACAAGGAATTCAGACTTCAGAAAAAAGGCCGGCCGCTGTCGACGAGCGGTTTGTGACATTTGTAGATTTATAGGATGTTTTGACAATGTTGACTCGACTACACTCTGAAAATTTGAAGCTGGAAGGGATAAAAGACATATGGTGAAAGGAAGTGTACAAATTGTACAGGAACCGGAAGTAGTTAGGAGAATCGAAGTATTGAAATGGAATCAGAGGTTGAGAAAAAAGTGAGACAGGGTTGTAGTCCATCCCCAAGTGATATTCGATCTGTACATTGGACAAGCAGTAAAGGAAACCAGGGAGAAATTTGGAAGGGGAATTAATGATGAATGAAAAAAAATAAGAAATTAGCGACTCTGTTATCCTGTCAGTGATGACAACGGACTTGGAAGAGCAGCAGAAAGGAGTTGATAGTGTCTTGAAGAGTTGTTGTAAGATAAACATCAACAAAAGTAAAACTAGAGTAGAGGAATGTAGTCGAATTAATCAGATGCTGCAGAGAAAATTTGGTTAGGAAAAGAGACACAAAAGTAATAGATGAAATTTCCTTTTTCGGTAGCAAAATAACTGATGATGATCGAAGTACGTAGGATATAAAACACAGACTGGCTATAGCAAGAAAGGTATTTCTGTAAAAGAGGAATTTGTTGACATCGAATATATATTTAAGTGCAGCAAACTTTGAAGTCATGGCAGCCACAGCCTGGATATACCATTTGTTAAAGATAATACCGCTTTAACTGTAAGTCCTTTATTTATAGGTACGACTGGTTTCCTAGCATTTTAGATGAATCATCAGGTGCAATAAAATCAAGTCATGTTCTGGTCGAAAAAAGAGAATGGGATGACCCAACGTTCATTGTCAGCAAATTTTCGCAAACTAGCGGACATGAAACATAAAATAACGTAAAACACTCCCGTTATTTTATGTCTGACGTCCGCTACTTAGCGAAAACTTGCTGGTTATGAACGCTAGGTCATCCCATTCTCTCGATTGGAACATGATTTGATTTTATTGCACCTGATTATGCAGCTAAAATGCTGCGAAGCAGGTCGTGCCTATAAATAAAGGATTACAGCTGAAGCGGTCTTATCTTTCCAAAATAATAAATTTAAGGAGTAGGAAGTCTTTTATGTGGGTGTTTATGAGGAGTGTAACCTAGTACGGAAGTAAAACTTGGACTAAAAGCACTTCGGAGAAGAAGAGAATAGAAGCCTTGGAATTTGTTGCTTCAGAAGAAAGCTGAAGGTTACATGGGTAGAACTAATAGCAAGCTATTGAATCGCGGTGAGGAAAAAGAGATTTATGGACCAAACTGACTAAAAGTGGAGATCTGTTCGTGGGGCGCATCCTGAGGCATCGTGGAAGTATCAGTTTGATAATGTAGGAAAGTGTGGTGTGTATGAGAGCAGTAAACAACTTCAGCTGGATGTAGATTGCCCTAGTTATTCACGGATGAAGAAGCTTGTGGTCGAGCTGTTCTAGGCGCTACAGTCTGGAAGCGTGCGACCGCTACGGTCGCAGGTTCGAATCCTGCGTCGGGCATGGATGTGTGTGATGTCTTTAGGTTAGTTAGGTTTACGTAGTTCTAAGTTCTAGGGGACTGATGACCTCAGAAGTTAAGTCCCATAGTGCTCAGAGCCATTTGAACCATTTCTGAAGAAGCTTGCACAGGATACATTAGCTGTAGGAGATTCATAAAGCCAGTTTTCGTAGTGAAGAATACACTACAATTACAAGTGTGCTTACCCGCCCAAAATCCACAACTTCACTCATATGTTCCGATAGCTCACTGAATGTTGCACGCATAGGTTTTGAACAGGGCGAGACGCCATGTTTATCACGTCAGTGGCCAGGCCGATGGCTCTTAACGGTAAACGTGCCTTTGCCCTGTGTTCCAGCAGGCAGGCCTATTGCTGACGACTTGCCTGCAGCTAGTGGGAGCAGGGAGGCGGCAGCAAGGCGTCGTTAAAGGCGCGACGAGAGGCATCAGGTGTCTGCCGGCCTGGCTGACAGGGGGGGGGGGGGGGGGGGGAATGAAAAGGAGGGGAGGGCGGAGGCGGTGTCGCTAAATCATGGCGGCTGCCGGAAGCTCCCCTATTGCCGTATCCCGCACTAGCACGCACCGGGGAGAAGAGGACTGGGAGGTGCAGGAGCAGATAAGGACCACTCTTTCTGTCCGAAGTTTCCCCGTTTGGTGGCAATGGCATCTAATATCCTAGAGAAGTTTATCTATTCGTCAATGTACGAGGTATCATTCATGATTCAGATTATTGTATTGGTATGATATCGCAGTTTTGAAGCGATTGTGACGTCCAGACTATTGAAATCAGATTAATACTTACAATGAATTTATTAGTATAGGTATTCGAAACCGTAGCACTAGCCTTGTACCATACTAACGTACACGGGACCACATGTACCGTTTCATTATTATCATTTAGATGTAAAATGTGTATCCACAATGCTGATCTTCTTCTTGTGTGTTTAACTATAGAGCGGAACATTGGCCTCTGGAGAAAAAAAAAATTGACCGGCTTTTTTGTTTATCCTTTCCGATCCTTGTATTTCCTTTCTATAGTCATTAGTGAGTCGAAATGTGTCTATCATGAGTTTGAATGCTTACGTGGGGCAACAACAGATACTTATATAGAACCGCAGTCAACCTAGCTTCATGGGCAACTTAAGCAAGGAAAGGGGACCAGAGAATGAGTCAAATATATACGATGGACTACAACTCTATAGTGGTATAGTTGGTCACAACCTACATGTCATTTGCCCCCCTACCACTAGTTTGAACGTAGAACCGCTCCTCGACGTCCGCCATGATAAGCATTAGGTCTCCGAAGTGATATGTGAACTGACGCTCTGTCACAGATATTGCTTGTTTTGTGTATTCAGGTATTATAATCAGTTATTTAATTATAGAATAGACCAATCCTTTTACTTTCAGAGCTACCTATGTTAGGCACATGACGTGAGGTCTCCTAATTTTCATTATTTTTGTAAATTCTGTGGCCGGCCGCGGTGGCCGAGTGGTTCTAGACGCTTCAGTCCGGAACCGCGCAACTGCTGCGGTCGCAGGTTCGAATCCTACCTCGGGCATGGATGTGTGTGATGTCCTTAAGTTAGTTAGGTTTAAATAGTTGTAAGTTCTAGGGGACTGATGACCTCAGATGTTAAGTCCCATAGTGCTTAGAGCCATTTGAGCCATTTAAATTCTGTGAGAAGAGTGTAGTCTGATGATGATCCCTTTGTGTGAGTTAGAACCACCGATACGTGCCCGAACGTTACAGGTTACTGCTTTGTTAATATTGGGTCATATATAGTTCGTATAGGACTCCATGTGTACTTTATCCAGTTCTAGGGATTGTTTCCGAGTGACTAGTATGGCCACGTTGGTCCCCATCACTGCACATGTTCATTGTTTCACAACTGATTATCTGTGTTACTTTCTATGGAATAACTTACTAAATTCCTTGGGAGATTTATTTTTGAGTGGTTTTGAGCTAATTCTAGTGATGGAGCGTTTCTATGTTTGTTCACCGACATCAAACATGCTCATGGTATCACCACTAGCAAGCTACAGTATCCTCTGTTGCTTCGATTATAAAATTATTTTCCCGTGCGAAATATTAACCAGCGTTTATTTTGGTCTCGGAATTATTAGAGGTCCTCGTTCATAACTGTGCTTCTTAGTTTGGGCTTCACGCTGCCTGTTTCTTGAATTAATCCGCCAGTAAAGCAAAGGAGGGGTGTTGGTAGGAGTTAACTGCTTTTAGTGATGTTGCTTTGTCAGTAGCGTTTCCATCTTTGTCCACCAACACCACCACCACCAATCAATGTATTCCAGGTTTCAAAACTAGCGAGGAACACTTCCCACCATTATATAGCACATTAAACTCCCTGTATAGCAATTACCTATTTGCTATCCAATTCATATTTTGGGAACCATTTTCTAGAGTTTTTGAGAACCTCCCAATGTAGATATACCTTTGATATGAATTTCAACATTAGCCAGTGCGTTTGCCCTTTGCACGGCTTGCCAACCGTAGCTAGTAGTCTATATAGTTGCCCACTGTTTCACTAAGTTGGGATGGGTTGTTTGGGGGAAGAGACCAAACAGCGAGGTCAACGGTCTCATCGGATTAGGAAATGACGGGGAAGGAAATCGGATTTCCGTTTCAAAGGAATCATCCTGTAATTTGCTTGGAGTGATTTAGGGAAATCACGGAAAACCTAAATCAGGATGACCGGACACGTTATTTAACCGTCGTCCTCCCGAATGCGAGTCCAATGTGCTAACCATTGCGCCACCTCGCTCGGTGTTTCATGATGTGGCTGAGAATGAGCTTGATTTAAATATTCGAATTGGCCATTGACCTGTAGTTTTGCCCGTTCACAATCGTATCCTGTGTACCTAGGTGAACTAATTACGAGCATAATTATGGCAATACAGTTGTTGATGTGCCTGTTGGCATAATGAGTGTGTTAAATGTACTCCAAAGTGTTACCGCCAAATCATTGGCTTTAAAAAAAGACAAGTGTCGATTACAAATGAAACGGAAACCCTGTTCGTCATTTTCCTCCCGAGAAATCAGTACGCTTATAATGTGGAGAATGATGATTTGCGGAGTACTGAATGGAAATAGGACTGAACTGTACATAAAAAACAAAATCTGCTTACGACAGTTCTCTTCTCTGTACGGCCGCGTCCACTTGCGCTATCCGTTGTGCTGTTTATTCTTTTCCCATTAAATATTGTGCTACGAGACGTTCTTCTATTAGACGTTGTACTGTGAAACGCAGATTTTGATTATCGAGCCAGATCATTGTTTTATTAAGACGAACTTTTAATCTGTTCTGTGTTCTGAAACACATTCTAACTTACAACCTCCCCTGAGAAAGATAACTGGCAAAGAGGAGGAAAACTGTGTTACACCCCGTTTCATATTTCGTGCTAGGACTCATCTGCAAAAGATCGGAGACTGCTGCGTAAAGTATGCGCTGATGTTGAAAACGGTTCGAGTGAGTGGTGATTTGTAGTTACGACGACGTAGCAGCAGCCGATTCTCCTTTAAAGCATGTGTTGTCAGATCCCAGCTTCACCACCACCTCGGAAGTCGCGTTATATTTTGAAAGAAACGCCAAAATTAAGAGAGTTAGCCATTAAATTTTAATTATCATCTCGAAAAATTGTAAAAATATAGTTAGGTTTTTGTTTGTTAGCAGGTACATGTCTCCAGACGTTGAATACAATGTAACGCCCGCGGCGCAGCGTTGTAGCACCTGGCTCCTACAGCGCCGTGCGACGGCCCTGTGGCGAGGAGTTTCAACGTTTCAGCGACTGAAGAGATATACCTGCAAACAAACAAAAACCTAACTAAAAATGTATGATTGTCTCTCGTAAATGTTGCCCCGTAGAATCCACAGCCAAACAGCAGTCACGAGAAAAGGTCATCAACAAAACTTCACGTTGAAAGTGCTTTTATTGGGAACACGCGAAGGAACAGACGGAATTGAGATGCCTGTCTCAGCAGACAGCGCTCCCGTACATGTATACACCGAGGTGACAAAAGTCGCGCGATACCTCAAAAAAATGGTTCAAATGGCTCTGAGCACTATGGGACTCAACTGCTGAGGTCATTAGTCCCCTAGAACTTAGAACTAGTTAAACCTAACTAACCTAAGGACATCACAAACATCCATGCCCGAGGCAGGATTCGAACCTGCGACCGTAGCGGTCTTGCGGTTCCAAACTGCAGCGCCTTTAACCGCACGGCCACTTCGGCCGGCGCGCGATACCTCCTAATATTGTGTCGGACATCCTTTTGCCCGGCAGAGTGCAGCAACTCAGTATGGGCATGGACTCAACAAGTCGCTGGAGGACGCTGCAGAAAAATTGAACCATGCTCCCTTCATAGCTATCCATAATTTCGAAAGTGTTGCAGGTGCAGAATTTTGGGCACGAACTGACCTCTTGATTGCGTCCCAAAAATGTTCGATGGCATTCAGGTTGGCCGATCTGGGTGGCCGAATCATTTTCTCGATTTGCCCAGAATGTTCTTCAAACAAATAGCGAACAATAGTGGCCCTCTGACATGGTGCAGTGAAATCGATAACAATTACATTATTTTTTGAGAACACAAAGCCCATGAATGGTTGAAAATGGTCTCCAAGTAGTCGAACAGATCTGAGATCCCAGTCCATTCAATGTAAACACAGCTCACACCATTATGTACTGATTTGCACAGTGCCTTATTGCCTACTTGGGTCCATGACTTGGTCGAGTCCGCGCCATTAGTTCTTATCAACTAAAATCGGGACTCATCTGACTAGGCCAGGGTTTTCCAGTTCTCAAGTTTCCAACGGATATGGTCATGAGCCCAGGAGAGACGCCGCAGGCGATGCAGTGCTGTTACCAAATGCACTCGCATCGGTCGTCTGCTGCCACAGCCCATTCAAGCCAGATTTCGCCGCACTGTCCTAACGGATCCGTTCGTCGTACGTCCCACATTGATTTCTGCGGTTATTTCACGTAGTGTTCCTTGTCTGTTAGTTAACACTGACAAGTCTACGCAAACGATGGTGCTCTCGATCGTTATGTAAAGGCTGTCGGCCTCTTCGTTGTCCGAGGTGGGAGGTTATGTCTGAAATGTGGTATTCTCGGCATACTATCTATTCCCGAAATGCAAAGCCCCATACATATGGGTCCAACTACCATTCCGCATTCAAGATCTCTTAATTCCGGCCGTGTGGCCATAATCACATCGGAAACCTTTTCACATGAATCATCTCAGTACAAATGACAGCTCCGTAGAAGCAATGCCATTTTATACCTAGTATATGTGGGATACTACCTCCATATGTACGTGTGCCTAGCGTTGTCCTATGACTTTTGTCATCTCAGTGTAAATACACTGATCAGCCATATCATTATGACCACCTGTCTGATAGCCAATATGTCCACCTTTGGCACGGACAACAACAGCGACACGTCGTGGCATGGAAGCAACAAGGCCTTGATAGGTTGCTGGGAATTGTCACCAAATATGCACACACAAGTCTTTTAATTCCCACAGATTTCTGGGAGGAGGCCGAAGCGCTCTGACGCCCCGATCAATCAAGTAACAGATGTGATCGAGTTCAGATCTGGCGAGTTGGGGAGCCAGCACATCAACTGGAACTCGCCACTGTCTTCCTCGAACCACTCCATCACGCTGCTGGCCTTGTGACATGGAGCATTATCTAACTGAAAAATGTCCTTGCCGTCGGGAAACATAATCGTTGTGATGGGGTGTACGTGGTCTGCAAACAGTGTATGATACTTTTTGCCCATCATGGTGCCCTGCACGAGCTCCAGTGAACCCATGGATGTCCACGTGAATGTTCCCCAGAGCATAATGGAGCCGTCGCCAGCTTGTCTCCGTCCCGCAGCTGAGGCGTCAAGGAGCTGTTCCCTTGGAAGACGACGGATTTGCGCCCTTGCATCGGCATGATGAAGAAAGTATGGAGATTCATCAGACCACGCAACGTTCATCCAGTACCGATGGTCACGTGCCCATTTCATTCGTACTTGGCGATGTCGTGGTGTTTAACATTGGCACATGCATGGTTCGTCGGCTGCGGAGGCCCATTGTTAGGAGTGTTCGGTGCACTGTGTGTTCAGACACGCTTGCACTCTGCCCAGCATTAAAGTCTGATGTTAGTTCCACCACTGTTCACCGCCTGTCCTGCTTTACCAATCGGCTAAGGCTACGACGTCCGACATCTGTGATGAGTGGTGGCAGCCCAATCCCACCACGTCTGGACATGGTTTCACCTTGGTTTCGCCACAGCATTTCTCGAGCAGCCTACAAGTTGTGCAGTTTCCGAAATGCTCGTGCAGAGCCTCCGGGCCATCACAGTCCGCCCTCGGCCAAACTCACACAGATCGCGCGCCTTCTACATTCTACATACCGACAGCACGCTCACTGACACTACAAGCTCCTTGCCTGTGTCTTACCAGCAATCATTTCATACCAGGTGATGTACCTGTCGCATGGACGTATTTATATCGGTAGTTGGTCGGTGGTTGTAATGTTCAGGCTGATCACTGTATATCGGGAATACAAATGTCGTATTTCTCTCAGTACCATTGTCCTCGTCTTGTACATTCAACAAACCACGTTGACCAGAACTCTTCATTCTTCTCTTGCCGATAAACAGTATTCTTCACGATAAAATTTGCGTGCTTTTTCCATAATATGATCTCGCTTTCGACCTTCACTGAACTCTCTACACATCCCTTTGGGTCTCTCCCTCTTTCCCTCTCTTTCTCTCTCTCTCTCTCTTTCTCGTGTTAATAACATTAAGCTCTGCTATTAATACTCCCATCGGCTCGACGTGTACAATAACAATGAAATTACTTATACATGTAAAGTACACAGATGTGGTTACACAAAACTATCACAACACAAAAACGCGTAATTTAAAGAAAAACAATACACAAATGATGAATATTTTGAAAAAAGGAACAATATAGAAGCACACAAAAAGACTGAGTCAAATTGGCCCGTCACAATGCCTTGAGGAAATTTCGCAGAGCTCACATTTTTTCCAAGTGACACCTCAAATGTAACAGCTATGGCCCTTTTATATGCAATCAGTAATGAAGAATTCATCGTAAATCCTCTGTGCTTTTTGCTGAGCTCAGCTAAACATTAACTACCAATCGCTTTTTTTTTTTTCAGAAAGAGGCTATTGTCGTTAGTACAACAATCCCATAACTTTTGTCACTTCAGTGTAGAAAATTATGGCAAATTGCACCATTCAAGTAGTCATAAATGTTGATAAATAACTGCTCATGCCGCCAGCCATCCACTAGAGTCGTTATACCACGGCGAACAACGGGAAGCACACAGTAATATCAATTTTAGCTGCACTTTTAGGTCCCAAGCTTTTAACCACCTCAAAAATCGCGGAAATTCAAATTACAAGACTAGTATTTGCAGAATAAAGAAACATATTGTGATATAGCTGTTGTTATTTTGGGAACACCCTGCAAGAATCTTTTCAAAAAACTTGATAATTTACAAACGTTACCATTACCAATATTTCTCTTTTCCCACAAAACAGTGAAAGCATGAATATAACACTATGAGCAAAAAGAATATCTTAATGGCATCTGGGGGTTATCATTAGTATAGAAATCAGTCAGATAACTGAAACCCAGTGACTTAGCAGTAGTCGGCCGCGGTGGCCGAGCGGTTCTAGGCGCTACTGTCTGGAACCGCGCGACCGCGACGGTCGCAGGTTCGAATCCTGCCTCGGGCATGGATGTGTGTGATGTCCTTTGGTTAGTTAGGTTTAAGTAGTTCTAAGTTCTAGGGGACCTTATAAGTTAAGACCCGTAGTGCTCAGAGCCATTTGAACCACTTAGCAGTGGCGACAACACGATAATATCCGAAATGTTTGGCCGTGACTGTAGTACATTCGTTAGAACATCTGTTCGACAATCAGTTGTAAATCTTCTAGTTTGTACAAAATGTGCTACTGGAATAACAGACTACTGAGCCATCAGATTCGGTTATTATCGTCAAGTGCACCTTTATTTGCGGTCTTGAATGAATAGTCTGTGATCCCCCCAAATCCCAAATGTGGTAGGGTGTGACTTGCAGAACCCGCTGCTCAAACTACTTACACTCCTGGAAATGGAAAAAAGAACACATTGACACCGGTGTGTCAGACCCACCATACTTGCTCCGGACACTGCGAGAGGGCTGTACAAGCAATGATCACACGCCCGGCACAGCGGACACACCAGGAACCGCGGTGTTGGCCGTCGAATGGCGCTAGCTGCGCAGCATTTGTGCACCGCCGCCGTCAGTGTCAGCCAGTTTGCCGTGGCATACGGAGCTCCATCGCAGTCTTTAACACTGGTAGCATGCCGCGACAGCGTGGACGTGAACCGTATGTGCAGTTGACGGACTTTGAGCGAGGGCGTATAGTGGGCATGCGGGAGACCGGGTGGACGTACCGCCGAATTGCTCAACACGTGGGGCGTGAGGTCTCCACAGTACATCGATGTTGTCGCCAGTGGTCGGCGGAAGGTGCACGTGCCCGTCGACCTGGGACCGGACCGCAGCGACGCAC
Source organism: Schistocerca nitens (assembly GCF_023898315.1). Taxonomy (NCBI): domain Eukaryota; kingdom Metazoa; phylum Arthropoda; class Insecta; order Orthoptera; family Acrididae; genus Schistocerca; species Schistocerca nitens. The sequence goes on along the minus strand of NC_064614.1, from coordinate 475,865,805 downwards.
GGATGCACGCCAAGACCGTAGGATCCTACGCAGTGCCGTAGGGGACCGCACCGCCACTTCCCAGCAAATTAGGGACACTGTTGCTCCTGGTGTATCGGCGAGGACCATTCGCAACCGTCTCCATGAAGCTGGGCTACGGTCCCGCACACCGTTAGGCCGTCTTCCGCTCACGCCCCAACATCGTGCAGCCCGCCTCCAGTGGTGTCGCGACAGGCGTGAATGGAGGGACGAATGGAGACGTGTCGTCTTCAGCGATGAGAGTCGCTTCTGCCTTGGTGCCAATGATGGTCGTATGCGTGTTTGGCGCCGTGCAGGTGAGCGCCACAATCAGGACTGCATACGACCGAGGCACACAGGGCCAACACCCGGCATCATGGTGTGGGGAGCGATCTCCTATACTGGCCGTACACCACTGGTGAACGTCGAGGGGACACTGAATAGTGCACGGTACATCCAAACCGTCATCGAACCCATCGTTCTACCATTCCTAGACCGGCAAGGGAACTTGCTGTTCCAACAGGACAATGCACGTCCGCATGTATCCCGTGCCACCCAACGTGCTCTAGAAGGTGTAAGTCAACTACCCTGGCCAGCAAGATCTCCGGATCTGTCCCCCATTGAGCATGTTTGGGACTGGATGAAGCGTCGTCTCACGCGGTCTGCACGTCCAGCACGAACGCTGGTCCAACAGAGGCGCCAGGTGGAAATGGCATGGCAAGCCGTTCCACAGGACTACATCCAGCATCTCTACGATCGTCTCCATGGGAGAATAGCAGCCTGCATTGCTGCGAAAGGTGGATATACACTGTACTAGTGCCGACATTGTGCATGCTCTGTTGCCTGTGTCTATGTGCCTGTGGTTCTGTCAGTGTGATCATGTGATGTATCTGACCCCAGGAATGTGTCAATAAAGTTTCCCCTTCCTGGGACAATGAATTCACGGTGTTCTTATTTCAATTTCCAGGAGTGTAGTTCAAAGAAGTGCCAGTATAAACTGACAGCTTTGTGTTTTACACAACTACGATTATTTAGTATTTAAAACAATTGAACAAAAAACTGTTTCAGGTTGAGTAACGAGACAAAGGCTCTCGATCCACTCATCGTTATGTCACGTAATAAAATTTCTCTCAAAGCTACGCATGAGAAAATAAAAATAATTTGGTGAGTATATTACTTTTATCTAAGCAAAAACAATCAGATATCGGTCGTCTTAAAAGTTCAGAATTATTTCTATTTTGTCGAAAACTGGTACGTTGAGACTGTGGCTGTAGGTTCGTTCTGATAATAAAATAAAAACAGCAACCAGAGTTTCAAATCAAGAAAGAAAATAAAAAGAAAATAAAGAAACTACGCAAGCAAAGAATTATTCACCCACACGAGGGAATTATCCTAATGCGGCGGAAATAGGTGGTAGTGATGTACATGTGGAGATGAACAAATGTTTACAAGTTCAGATCTGTCCCCAGTTGAGAACGTTTGGAGCATTACCGGCAAGGCCCTCCGACCAGCTCGGGATTCTGACGATCAGTGCGTCATTTGGACATAATATGTCGTCCCCTCAGAGGGATAGCCAACAACTCTATGAATCAATGCCAAGCCGAATAACTGCTCGCACAAGGGCCAGATGTGGACCTGCTCAACTAGTGAAGCCCTTTCTCTTGAATAAATTATCTAATGTTTCTGAATTACAGTAATAATATAGTAATATTTTTGAATAAATTATCCAATGTTTCTGATATTATAGTAATATTTTTGTATGTATATATGCATACATGGATTTCCGTCCCATTCGGTAATTCCTTCGTGGTGCGTCTTTTTTTGTCTTGAGTGCATTTTGGTGTTTCTTCGAATTTCTGAGAAGTGTGGAATTTTGCTTACAATTTGGCGAAATATAAACTTTTTCATTAAGAACGCTGTAAAATGGCACAGGATTTTCGATGGCACCACCGACTGAAGGAACTTTCGTTACAACGAAGAAGGAATTTACGCTACAATGAAGAAGGAACTTTCGCTAAAACGAAGAATAGCCAACATCGCTTGCACAGCGTAAGCTAAACGTAGTTTTAAAAGTGATAAACCGTTTAAGTACGAACCTGTCGCTTAGAAACCGGTAATGGCGCTATTTATTCTTTAAAAAAATATTATTAACAGTGGCTGGTTTCCGTTAATCTATAAGAATTAGTTTATTTGAGGCAATGTGAGATGAACCTTTGGTAGTCACTTTCTGCCTCACTTCATAACCTAGCCAATTCTTGTGGACACCAAACAACGGGAGGAGTGAAGAACGTGATCTACAGCTGTCACGTCCTTGTGTGAATGTGTATACACGTGTGTCTGAAGACCAAATGAGCAGGGGAGGGGTGGCAGGAACAGCATGCCAGCTCATTAACCCTAGCGACAGATTTACTGCTAGTCGACACGCCCCCATGTGCGACCCTACCCAACCCCGCGCCGTGGTGAACACCTCCGCCACACACACAAAAAGAGCAGTTCGCGCAGGCCCCTTGAGGCAGTGGGGTGAAGTAGTGTTGGGGTAGATGTCTGCTGAAGGTGCGCTGTTCTCCAGCGACTTCAGCTTATCTGCAACTATGAGGGTGGTCTGATAACTTTCCGTCCTCAATATGAAAATAGCAGTACTTGCCTGCCAAAGTTGGGATGTTGTTTCCACGTTCCTAGTAAAGCACTCACAAAAATTTCAGCAATTTTGGACATGCAGCTGCTGTTTGACAGTCGTTTTAGTGATTCGATGTGTGGTGTCACCGCAAGACACCACACTTGCTAGGTGGTAGCTTTAAATCGGCCGCGGTCCATTAGTACATGTCTGACCCGCGTGTCGCCACTGTCAGTGATCGCAGACCGAGCGCCACCACACGGCAGGTCTCGAGAGACGGACTAGCACTCGCCCCAGTTGTACGGACGACTTTGCTAGCGACTACACTGACGAAGCCGCGCTCCTTTGCCGAGCAGATAGTTAGAATAGCCTTCAGCTAAGTCGATGGCTACGACCTAGCAAGGCGCCATTAGCCTTACATAGCAATTGATACTTATCGTATAAAGCATGTCTCATCAAGAACGATGTATACAACAAGGATGGATTAAAGTTAAGTATTCCAGAAGCTACGTACTTTTCTTTATAGCAATCATTAAGTATCCTGTTTCAGACCTATCTCTAGCCTGCGTCAGTAACGCGTGCCTTTCGGCTACTTCAGAGTGGCGTGGTTGTCTTACTACGCCACAACACGATGAGCGTGCTTTGTGAAAACGGACAAAATCGAGTATCGAGCTGTCATCAGATTTTCGGTTTTCAAAGGCAATACGCCCACACGAATTAAACATGAGTTTGACGCGGGTTATGGGGACTCTGCACCATCATTTACCACCGTGAAATTTTGGGCAGCTGAATTTAAATGTGGCCATACCAACTTGGGTGACAATGAGCGTTTTGGACGGTCAAAAACTCTTACCACTGATGATAACATTGCTCATGTTCTTTAAATGGTACTGGAGAAATGTCAAATTAAGGTGAGAGAGATGGCACAGGCTATATCTAAGTAATGTATTCGTCACATATTGATTGACAATTTAAGGATGAGAAAACTGACTGCACACTGGGTACCGTGACTGCCCACTCTGCACTGTGTCACACCTAAGAGGTTGCCATGGCTAAAATCCACAAACTACGCTTTCAGCTGCTTCATCACCGTCCTAACTTAACAGACCTATCTCCGAGAAACATTTTTGTGTCCTCGCCTAAAATTTGAACTAAGAGAACAGAAATTTTTGGTGAATGAACATGAAATTGAAAGATGGCGACTCTTGGGACACACTATCTTTCACCGCATATTAATTACTTAGTCCCTGCAGAGGCACTGTAGCCATCTCAGCTACATAACGAGTCATCAGGACAAGCAACTGTAGATAAGACAGGGAATGACAGAGTTCTCCTAACAATAATAGTTGTGGCACTCGACATTTTCTGTGTTGGAGCGGATGGGAGGAAGATGCCCCAGGGCTTCTACAAAGCTGTGATCCCTTTGCTTGTGAGCGCAGGCCTCTCTCCGTAAAGTCGGCCTACAGGGGCGGCTCAGTCTTCAGCAGGACAATGCTCAACAGCCTACATTCCGAAGGCGTACTGTCCACCTTCGGTACGAGGCCAACAAACATCACTGGCACCAAGTTTAGCGGGGAAGAGCATAAATTTTGATGGCAAACTTTCTCATTGGAGGAATAGTGCTACGCCGCGTCTAGACGGCACTTCTAGCGCGGTGTTATAAGTACACCATTGGCGCATTTTGTGCGAACAGCTTGGCCATTGAAGGGGACAGTATTTGGCGACTCGACAATGGATTTGGTGTCGACAAGGGAAGAGGAGAGAAGAGGGATTTTCGTGGCATTCGGTGGATGTCCACCGTGGAGGACGGTCTGGGCAGTTCGGCTGAGGTACGCTGTATGCTCCACAAATTGGCGGAAAACCGCCACAGAGGACAGTACTGGTTTCTTCGGGGCGCCAGCCGTGGTTCTCTGAACATCTCGGAGCGAGGGTACGCCGGCCGCGGTCTTTGCAGATGCACACATACGGCCAGCCCCGCAGCACCCGGTTGCCAGTTCAGTGGTGAGCATATGGGCAACCCGTGCCTATTAGGAATCTTTGTCTAAAGACTTAGTCTTCACTGGAGCGAGTCCATCTGACGTGCAGTCCCGTATTTCAAATAACCTACGGCGTATTAACGTTCAACTTGTAATTCACAATCTCGATCAGTACCTCACATCCAGTAAGAAAGCGTTGTTGCTATTACCTTGAGGGAGGCATCGTTTTAGCTTGACCCCCTTCCCCTTTAATAATTTTGGCAGCCATCAACATAATCTGCCACCATGTATTTTGTTCCATTACTGCTTTTTGTAATTTGATCTGTATGCTAATTCTGGGTATTCAGGTGTTGGTTTTGTAATAAACTAAGTCTGAAAAGAGCAATATTTCATTCCAGTACGCTGTTCATGCTGACATTTGAATTATAATAAATTTTTGTGCGCTGAGAGTACGTAATAAGCGTAGTAAACCTTAGAAATTGATGGCACCTGCCGAGATCTTACCAGTAGAATCTAATGACACACAGACATATTGGTAGCATTTGATTTTTAATATCTCATGTCAGAAAGAGATTGTGAACAGATCAGACTTGCGATACTGTTAAGTTGGTGGCGTGATATGTATTAATACACTCCTGGAAATGGAAAAAAGAACACATTGACACCGGTGTGTCAGACCCACCATACTTGCTCCGGACACTGCGAGAGGGCTGTACAAGCAATGATCACACGCACGGCACAGCGGACACACCAGGAACCGGGTGTTGGCTGTCGAATGGCGCTAGCTGCGCAGCATTTGTGCACCGCCGCCGTCGGTGTCAGCCAGTTTGCCGTGGCATACGGAGCTCCATCGCAGTCTTTAACACTGGTAGCATGCCGCGACAGCGTGGACGTGAACCGTATGTGCAGTTGACGGACTTTGAGCGAGGGCGTATAGTGGGCATGCAGGAGGCCGGGTGGACGTACCGCCGAATTGCCCAACACGTGGGGCGTGAGGTCTCCACAGTACATCGATGTTGTCGCCAGTGGTCGGCGGAAGGTGCACGTGCCCGTCGACCTGGGACCGGACGCACGGACGCACGGATGCACGCCAAGACCGTAGGATCCTACGCAGTGCCGTAGGGGACCGCACCGCCACTTCCCAGCAAATTAGGGACACTGTTGCTCCTGGGTTATCGGCGAGGACCATTCGCAACCGTCTCCATGAAGCTGGGCTACGGTCCCGCACACCGTTGGGCCGTCTTCCGCTCACGCCCCAACGTCGTGCAGCCCGCCTCCAGTGGTGTCGCGACAGGCGTGAATGGAGGGACGAATGGAGACGTGTCGTCTTCAGCGATGAGAGTCGCTTCTGCCTTGGTGCCAATGATGGTCGTATGCGTGTTTGGCGCCGTGCAGGTGAGCGCCACAATCAGGACTGCATACGACCGAGGCACACAGGGCCAATACCCGGCATCATGGTGTGGGGAGCGATCTCCTACACTGGCCGTACACCACTGGTGATCGTCGAGGGGACACTGAATAGTGCACGGTACATCCAAACCGTCATCGAACCCATCGTTCTACCATTCCTAGACCGGCAGGGGAACTTGCTGTTCCAACAGGACAATGCACGTCCGCATGTATCCCGTGCCACCCAACGTGCTCTAGAAGGTGTAAGTCAACTACCCTGGCCAGCAAGATCTCCGGATCTGTCCCCCATTGAGCATGTTTGGGACTGGATGAAGCGTCGTCTCACGCGGTCTGCACGTCCAGCACGAACGCTGGTCCAACTGAGGCGCCAGGTGGAAATGGCATGGCAAGCCGTTCCACAGGACTACGTCCAGCATCTCTACGATCGTCTCCATGGGAGAATAGCAGCCTGCATTGCTGCGAAAGGTGGATATACACTGTACTAGTGCCGACATTGTGCATGCTCTGTTGCCTGTGTCTATGTGCCTGTGGTTCTGTCAGTGTGATCATGTGATGTATCTGACCCCAGGAATGTGTCAATAAAGTTTCCCCTTCCTGGGACAATGAATTCACGGTGTTCTTATTTCAATTTCCAGGAGTGTATATGTAATCTCTCTTGAGGTGTTTAATTTATTGTATGTTTTGTATGTTTGTGTTTTGTGGTTTCTGCACCACGTGTGGTCTTTGATTATTAGATCTGACAACGGCGTTGTGGATTTTTGGAGGACAATTTTCCTGATGTGTTTGTGCGTTTGAATAACAAAGGCATTTAGAAGAATTGTGTTTACTGTAAGTTTGTGTTTTGAGATAGCTGTTTGACGTCAGAATGATAACTAGGAGCAGGGCGAGAGTCGTCAATGCAAAGTGTGAAGCAGTGGGGTCTCTTGACCCCTTTAAAATCTTTGCCAGCCATCAACATCATCTGTCACCGTGTATTTTGTTTGGTGTTTTTTTAATCTTCATGCCAATTCTGGGAATTAACGTGTTGGCTTTCTAATAAACTACGTCTGAAGAGAGCAATGCACTTCAGTACCCTATTTATCCTGACCATTTGAATTATAATAAATTTTTGTGAGCTGACGGTACGTAATAAGAGTTGCAAATCTTACACCATCACCTTTATATACTACTATTTTGCAGAGAAAGACACTGGACATTACTTATTTTTTTAGCCATACTGACTGACACGATTTTTGTAACCTTCAGTCTCGAATAAATTCCGCAGTATTACATACGTGCGAACGTACGCAGGACAACAGCGGAATTTCCTTTCATAAGTTAACAGCAGGTCAGGTTTAACTTGATGTTTCCTTAGAATCCTGCCTATTTTAAATGAAAGGTTGCCGACGTATGGGAGGAACGTCCTGGACTTGAATAGCTCCTTATCTTCTTGATTTTGTGGGTGGTCACGTCTCTTCCTTCTTAGTTAAAGTAATCTTCCAGCCACCGGCGAAGATTAGTGCCCTTCTCGGTTCAGTAAAGGACGATCTGGGTCTGTGGAAGGTCGGGATCTATAAAATTCCTTGCCAGTGTGGCAAAGCTTACATCAGTCAGACGACACGCACATTACATGAAAGGTGCGTTGAACAAGAACGCCACACTCGCCTTTGGCAGCCCAATAAGTTGGCCGTAGCTGAGCACTGTACTACCACAGGACATGCTATGGATTTTTCTGCAACGAAAATCTTGGCCCCTGCGAAAACTTTCTGGGATTCGGTAATTGAAGAATCTGTGGAGATATGCCTAGCGAAAAATCTTATTAATCGTGATGGCGGTTTTCAACTGGACAAGGCTTGGGAGCCGATGATCTCTCTACTTTCCTCTGAGAGACGATAGTTTATTCACAATGACACGTCTGGCGACATCTGACTGTTTATTTAGCGACGCGGGCGCGCATTCCGACAGAGGGCGGACATGTAGTTTTCACCTTTACGCATGAGCCTGCGCTCCACAGATATAACAGTAGCTCCAGAGGGCACGGATTTCGACAGAGAACGCTCCTGTGTCGGAGCCCAATGCGCATGCGTTTTGGCGCCAATTTTTTGCTATAAAGTTGACTCCGGGAACTTGCAGTCTCCAGTGACGGACACTTACCCGAAGATGGCTGGACGATTGCCAGCCGAAATATCGTGGTAAGAAGTCAACATGATCCGGCTGCAATCCCGAAATCTCATCGAATACTGTTATTTATTTTCCGCATGTCCTTACAAAAGTTTGGAAAAGTCTCACCGAGCAAGGTAGCGCAGTGGTTAGCACACTGGACTCGTTCGGGAGGACGACTGTTGAGACCCGCGTCCGGCCATCCTGATGTAGCTTCTCCGTGGTCTCACTAAATCGTTTCAGGCAAATGCCGGGATGATTCCTTTGAAAGGACACGGCCGACCTCCTGTCCTAATCCGGTCCCCTGCCCGAACCAACCAACAAAATTTCATTGTCCTAAGATCACTCGTTTTTCGTGGGAACTCTCCCAAACAGCGAAAGTTTAGTTATAACCGCTCTAGGTATAATAGAGTACCAAGAATACAACCATACAATTTATTGACAAGGAAAATCTTTGTCTTTGGGAATGAGTGGTCTACGGGTAGCGTCTTTGATTAATAATCAAAAAGTCGTCGGTCCAGGGTTTGAAATCCGCCATCGTTTAAGCTTTGATTAATAAATAGCATTGGCGGCCAAATATTTCCGGCATAAGAAGTCACCCTCATTTTGGAAATTTGTGGTAAGGTCTTATGGGACCAAACTGCAGAGGTCATTGGTCCCTAAGCTTACCCACTACTTAATCTAACTTATACTAACTTACGCTAACGACGACACATACACCCATGCTCGAGGGAGGACTCGAACCTCCGACGGAGGAGCTGCGCGCACCGTGACAAGGCGCCTAAGACCACTCGGCAACCCCGCGCGGCCTTTATTTTGCCAACAATCTTGCTAAAGAGGGTGGAGGAGCGTACAGAGGCTCTTGGGGTAGGAAACTGCCCCTAAAGGAGGAACAATCAGAAATGATCAATGGCATGAGGATGCAGAAGTCAACAGACACCACTGCATTAAAAACACACAACGTGTATCGAGTGGACATGTGGCCTGTAATTGAAAAATTGTCATGATGATCTGTCCATTGGCAAAAGATTCCGGTATAGTTCCCCATTCGTATCTCCTGGAGGGGACTGCCAAAGGGGACGTGACCATGAGAAAAAGATTGAATAACCAACGAAAGGATGACGCTCTACGAGACGGGGCATGGAATGTCAGAAGAAGAGGATTTTTGGTTAGATGAGTATAGGGTAATATCAACAGGATCAGAAAATGGTATAAGGGGAGTAGGTTTCGTTATGAATCGAAAGGTAGAGCAGAGAGTTTGTTACTATGAACAGTTCAGTGATAGTTTTGCTCTTATCAGAATCGATAGCAAACGCACAGAAAATGTTCAAATGAGTGTGAATTCCAAAGGGACCAAACTGCTGAGGCCATCGATCCCTAGAATTACGCACTACTTAAACTAACGTGTTCTAAGATCAACACACACACACTCATGGCCGAGGGATCGATCCCTAGACTTACGCACTACTTAAACTAACGTATTCTAAGATCAACACACACACACTCATGGCCGATGGAGGACTCGAACCTTCGGCGGGAGGGGCCGCGTTCTACGTAACATGGCGCCTCGAACCGCGCGACAGCAAACCCACACTGACAACGATAGTTCAGGTACACACGCCGACGTTGCAAGCTGAAAACGAAGAGATAGAGGAAGCATTAAAGGGTAATACAGTACACAAAGGGGGATGAAAATCTAATAGTCATGGGGGAATGGAATGCACTTGTATGGGAAGGAGTAGAAAAAAAGGTTACAGGAGAACATAGGCTTGGGACAAGGAATGAGAGAGGAGAAAGACTAATTGTGTTCTGTAACAAGATTCAGTTAGTAATAGCGAATACCATGTTCAAGAATCACAAGAGGAGGAGGTATACTTGGAAAGGGCCGACATATACGGGAACATTTCAGTTAGATTACATCATGGTCAGACAGAGATTCCGAAATCAAAAATTGTATTGTAAGGCGCATCTAGGAGCAGATATAGACTCAGATCTCAATGTAGTGGTGATGAATAGTGAGCTGAGGTTTAAGAGATTAGTCAGGAAGAATCAATACGCAAAGTAGTGGGATATGGAAGTATAAAGGAATGACGAGATACTCTTGAATTTCTCTAAGGCTATGCATACAGCAATAAGGAATAACTCAGTAGGCAGTACTGTTGAAAACGACTGGACATCTCTAAAAAGGGCTATCGCAGAACTCGGAAAGAAAAACGTAAGTACAAAGAAGGTAACTGCGAAAAAACCACGGGTAACAGAAGAAATAATTCAGTTGATCGTTGAAGAAGAAAGTACAAAAATGTTCAGAGAAATTCAGGAATACAGAAACACAAGTCACTGAGGAATGAAATACCTAGGAAGTGCAGGGAAGCTAAAACGAAATGGCTGCATGAAAAATGTGAAGAAATCGAGAAAAAATGATTGTCGGAAGGACTGACTCAGCATATGGGAAACTCAAAATAACCTTCGGTGGAATTAAAAGCAAGGGTGGTAACATTAAAACTGCAAAGGAAATTCCACTGTTAAATGCAGAGGAGAGAGCGGATAGGTGGAAATAGTATATTGAAGGCCTCTATGAGGGAGATGATTCGTCTGATGTGATACAAGAAGAAGTAGGAGTCGATTTAGAGAGACAGGTGATTCAGTATTACAATCAGAATTTAAGACAGCTTTGGAGGACTTAATATCAAATAATGAAGAACGGACAGATAAAATTTCATCAGAATTTCTAAAATCACATTGCGGTTGATAATGGAAACAAGACTAAAGAAACATCGAGATACTTTTATAGGATTAGTCGATCTTGAAAAAGAGTTCGACAATGTAAAATGGTGCAAGATGTTCCAAATTCTGAGAAAGATATAGGTAAGCTATAGAGGGAGACGGGTAATATACAACATGTACAAGAGCCAAGTGGAAATAATAAGGGTGGACGACCAAAAACGAAGTGCTCGGATTAAAGAGGGTGTACAACAAGGATATAGTCTTTCGCCTCTACTGTTCAATCTGTACTTCGAAGAAGCACTGATGAAAATAAAAGAAAGATTCAGACATGGTTCATGGCCAAAAGATATCATTGATACAATTCGCTGATGACATTGGTATCCTGAGTAAAAGTAAAGAAGAATTACATGGAATCAACAGTCTAATGCGTACATAATATGGAGTGAGAGTAAATCGAAGAAAGACGAAAGTAATGAGAAGTAGCAGGGACGAGAACAGCGAGAAACCTAACATCAGGATTGATGGTCACAAAATAGATGAAGTTCAGGAATTCTACTATCTAGGCAGCAAAATAACCAATGACCGAGCAAGAAGAACATCACTTTGCATTGGCAAAAAGGGCTTCCTGGCCAAGAGAAGTCTACTAGTATCAAACATAGGCCGTAATTTAAGGAAGAATTCTATGGTAGTAAAACAGGGTTATGGGAAAACCGGAACAGAAGAGAATCGAAGCATTTGAGATGTGATGCTACAGACAAATGTTGAAAATTAGGTGGACTGTTAAGATAAGGAATGTGGAGGTACTGCGCAGAATCGGAGGCGAAAGGAATATGTGGTAAACACTGACAAGGAGAAGGGACAGAATGATAGGACATCTGTTAAGACATCATAGAATGACTTCCATGGTACTAGAGGGAGCTACAGAGGGCAAAAACTCTGGAGGAAGACAGAGATTGGAATACATCGGTAAATAATTGAAGACGTAGGTTGCCAAGCGGTACTCTGAGATGAAGAGGTTGACACAGGAGAGAAACCAGTAGCGTGTCGCATCAAACCAGTTAGAAGATTGATGAATCAAAAAGAAAAGGCGAAAACTGTGACACACGGTAATTGTTCGCATGCTGCGGTCATTATCAATTCTTCTATTGTCGCCTATACGTACCTCGTCAATTATACTAACATGTTTAATGTCGTTTAACTAGCCAAAATATATTCTCTTTGTCGTTCTGAAGGAAATTGTCTTTCTTCAGTGATTTTCCTCGCAAAATATGACACAACCAGCAAACGGATGACAACGCATGCTTTTAAGTTTACACTTGAAACACATGTTCTAACAACAGACATTCATAGCCTACTTGAATTACCACATAACTGACGAAATTTAAGCTTTTTAATTGGAATACATTTTGATGTATCGTAATTTTTAAAGAGAAATATATGCATTATTTTACTATACAATAATATGAAGTTTCAGAACGTGCGTTGTGAACCCATAATGCGTATTTTTTGTGAAGTACTTTTTTCCTTCTTAACTGCTTTGTGTTACGCGAGGCAGTCAAAATGTTACAGTTTATTAGGTTGTCATCGTTTTTTTGTTTCTGTGTTTCTAACTTATTAATGGCTTTTGGGCATCACTCACACGGCCAGCCCCAGACCATAATAAACAACTATTATTTGTTACATCCAAGTAAACGAACTCAAGTAAACGAACTAAGTAAATTAACATATTATAATGTTAGAAAAGTCTGTCTTCCTATATTCTTATTTGACTCTCTGTTATAAAATCGTATATGAGTTTATACACCCTTGTGTCTTCCATTGCTAAAAGGGTTTTAATGTTTGTAGGTAAGGAAGTCTCAGAGGTCATCAGATGCTGTAATAGTTTCGTAGTTTGGTTGGTTGATTCGGGGGAGGGAACTAATCAGAGAGGTCATTGTCCCCATCGGATTAGCGAAGGAAGCGGCCGTGCCATTTCGCAGGAACATCCCGGCATTTGCCTGAAGCGATTTAGGGAAATCACGGAAATCCTAAATCAGTATGGCCGGATACGCGTTTGAACAGTACCGAATGCGAGTGCAGTGTGCTAACCACTGCACCACCTCGCTCGGTTTTCTGGTTTTGTAGCATTTGATAATTGGATAACGTAGTCCCGAAACCTATTGCGCTGAGAATGTCACACATTTGGAAACTGGTGTCATAATATTTCTCACTACCGAACAACAGTTCAGGTAAACCTGCCAACGACGCAAGCAGAAGGTGAAGAGATTGAAAACGTATATGAGGATAATAAAGTGTAATTCAGTGTGTAAGAGGAGATGGTAATGAAATAATCGTGGCGAAACGGAACACATTGGTAGATGAATGAATAGAAGACAGGAGATTATGACCCTCATGATAGGAACAACAGAGAGGAAAGACTAACCGAGTTCTGCAAAACGTTTCAGCTAGTATACACTGTTCAAAAACCACAATAAGATCCAATGTACTCGGATAAGGCCTGGAGACACAGGATGATTCCACCTGGATTAAAAATCTGTGGTAAGGTCTTATGAGACCAAACTGCTGAGGTCATCGGCCCCTAAGCTTACACTCTATTTAATCTAACTGAAACTAACTCACACTAAGGACGACACACAAACCCATGCCCAAGGGAGGACTCGAACCCTCGACGGGGGCAGCCGCGCGAACAGTGACACGACCCCCAAAGACCGAGCGGCTACCCCGCGTGGCACATCTGGATTATATCACAGTCATTCGGAGACTCCGAAATCAGATATTGAAGCGCAAGGTGTATCCAGGAACAGATATAAATTCGGGTCACAATTTAGTAATGATGAAGAGTAGGCTGAAGTTTAAAACAGTCGTCCCAAAGAATCAGTTTGGAAAGAATTGGGCTACAGCAGTACTGTGGATTTGTGAGATGCATTTGAAATTCTCTAAGGCTGTAGGTTTCGTGATAATGTATGCCACAGTAGTAGATAGTTTAGCTGAAGAATGATGGACATCTCTAAAAAGGGAAACCACAGATGTTGGACCGTCAGACATAGGTATAAGGAAGGTGACTACGAAGAAACCTTGGGTATACTTTAACAGACCGACGAAAGAAGGAAGTTGAAAAGTATTTTGGGAAAGAGAGAAACACAGCAATATAAATCTCGTAAGAGCGTAATAAGTAGGAAGTGTAGGGAAATCAAAGCGAAATATCTGTTGAAAAAATGTGAAGAAATCGAAAAAGAAATTATCAAATGAAGAACTGAGTCAGCGTATAGAAAAGTCAAAACAACCTTCCGTGAAATTAAAATGATGAGCATCAACATTAAGAGCGCAGTGGGAATTCCACTGTTAAACACTGGAGAGACAACAGGTACATACGTGGGAACAGTACATTGGTGGCGTCTGTGAGGAAGAGGAATGTCTGATGATATGACAACAGAAGAGAATCGATGTGGAAGATCCAGTATTAGCGTCAGAGTTTAACAGAACTTTGGAAGACAGTAAGGCAGAAGGGTTAGATAACATCCCCATCGGGCGAAAATCATCGGACGAAGTGGCTTTCAAGCTGGTATGCAGAATCTATGAGACTGGAGACATTCCATAAGGCTTTCGAAAACATATCATCCACACAATCCCGAAAATAGGAGGAGGGATAAACACGAGAAGTGCCGTACAATCTGCTTAACAGCTCATGTATTCAAGTTGCTAACCAACATAATATACAGAAAAATGGAAAAGAGAAGATCTGTTGGATGACGATCAGTTTGGCTTTCGGTAAGTAACGGCACCAGGGAGGCAAGGCTGAAGAAAAATGAAGACACGGCCGTAGGATTTGTCGACCTTGAAAAAGCGTTCATCAATGTAAAACGGCGCTAGATATTCGATATTTCACAAAAATAGGAATAAGCTATCGGGAAAGCCCTAGAGTTATACAATGTGTACTATAACCCAGAGGGAACAATAAAATGCAGGCCCAAGAACGAAATGCTCATATTGTCTCTGTATTTCAACGAACCAATGACGGAAATAAAAGAAAGGTTCGAGAATGAGATTAAAATTTTGAGTGAAAAGAATCAGTTATCAGACTGGCTGACGATATCGCTATCCGCAGTAAAAATGAAAATAATTATAGAACATGTTGCGTTGAATAAATCGTCTAGCGAGTACAGAATATGACAGAATAAACCGAAGAATGACGAAAGTAATGAGGAGTAGCAGAAATAAGATTAGCGACGAACTTAACATCAAAACTGGTGACCACGAAGTAGACAAAGTTACAAATTTCTGCTACGAGTATCTTGGAAACAAAATAACACGTGACGAACAAGTACAGCACCGCTGGGACAGAGGGCATTCCTGTTCGTAAAAAAATATATGAGTATCAAACATAAGCCTTTTCTGAGGGAAAAGTTTATGAGAAAGTACATTTGGAGCACAGCACTGTGCAATAGTGAATCATGACCTATGGGATAAACGGAAAGTAAGAGTTTCAAAGCGTTTGAGATGTGGTGCTCTAGAGGGGTGTTGGCATTTGGGTGAATTGATAAGATAAGGAATGAAGAGGTTCTCCGCAGTACGGGTGAACAAAGGTACATATGAAAAACACTGAAAAGAAGGGACAGGATGATAGGAGATGTGTTAAATACATCATCAGGCAGTTGTCTTTTCAGAAGTAAGATGAAAGCGAAAAAGGAGTCCGGAATGGACCTTGTAAAACGTATGCGTTCGTGTTGTGGAATTAGGAAAACCCCTTCCAAGAGGTTGTAGTAAAGAGAGACTACAAAGCACAGGGAGAAAGTTATTTTAAAATCGCTAATTTATGTATCGATTTCAGAACGCGGCAGAGAGTATACTTGGGCCACAGATGATAAAACTGTTACAGCTCGCCCATAAAACTACATGCCACGTATTCACTTCTTATGGAGGTGTGTAATCGTTTATCATCTGCTAAAGACAATACAATCCAGAACAATTAGGGGCAACAACGATCTTAAAAATGCGACATGTCTTAGTAAATTGCCCACTGTTCGTTGATTATGAATAAGCTCGATGGCACAGACGGGTTCGGAGACTTCTATCAATCAGTAGTGGATTAACTTTACTTTCCTATTACATAAGGATCTAATAAACATAAGGATCTAATAAACGGCGGTATTTTGATAGGACCTCCAAAATCTGGCACAACTTTCCGTACGTCAAGAAGGCTACATTTCAGTGTTTCGAGTCTGCCAAAGTGAACTCATGTACATCCGTGCAGTATTCCAAAAGATAGGTAAATAGGGATACAGGATTAATTTGCAACTTTAGATATTTACTGCGGTGGTAACATGTAATAATAACGAAGCAGCAAGTGTGAAACATTCGACAAAAAACGTACCTCTATTATTTTCTAAACCATTAACTTTAGTTTCAGGAGAGTCACGTGATTTCAGAAGAATCTTGGATTAACGCCGAATACAATATTTGGTATCATCAGAGCACGAGAAAATCACGAGAACGGTAACTCAGAAAGTTTTATGGTGAGTGGGATGAAAATTAACCAGAGAGAAGAACAAATGATAGCAACTGAAACATTATTCTACTTGAGAAATTTATATTCAAATTTAGAACAAAAAATGGTTCAAATGGCTCTGAGCACTATGGGACTCAACTGCTGAGGTCATTAGTCCCCTAGAACTTAGAACTAGTTAAACCTAACTAACCTAAGGACATCACAAACATCCATGCCCGAGGCAGGATTCGAACCTGCGACCGTAGCGGTCTTGCGGTTCCAGACTGCAGCGCCTTTAACCGCACGGCCACTTCGGCCGGCAAATTTAGAACATATTTGGGATCTTCTTATGGGTCGCATCAACTGTTGTGCACATAATGTAGGTCGCCTTGTAGAATAAAATCTTCGTATACATATAGATTGAAACGACCCCTTAGAAAAATTACGAATTACTGTGCTGGTAAACTTCTACGTTATTTGATAGAAAGACAGCTGAGTAAAACTAAACGTACTCAGACAGTTCTTTCTTTACTTATTCTGATCATCACTAAACTGACACATAATACTGCCAGCTAAATAAAAGATTCTATCTACTGAAGGCACAAACTACTGATAGGTATAGTTAGCAAATGAAAGATTTGGATAGAGAACAAACAATGTATTTACCTTAATAGCGTTCAAAAGATATATATATATATATATATATATATATATATATATATATATATATATATATATATATATATATATACCAGCTATCTTGTCCACCCAAAATATCTCTGGAACAATAACAGCTATTGAAAAACGACTTTCACCGGTATCAATGTAGGGCTGGGGTCCATGAATGTACATATTTGGAAACATTCTAAAACGAAAGCATATGTGTTTTTAACAAAAACTTATGTTTTTTTAAATGGACCTCCTATATTTTTTCTTCAGCAATCCATAGCATGACAAAGCACATACACAATGGCGTTGATTGCATCGCAATATTCCCATTACATCACGAGATATTGAGACACGAAGTTGACGCTTGAAACACCCGACATGCGCTGCTACCGCACGTCCTGAGGCTCAGGCGTCAACCCCATGATGCCCGTAATCGCGATGTGATTGTCATGCGTAATCACACCTCCATACTTATCAAGAGGTCCGAAACGAATAATACGGTCTGCTGCCATCCTGCATTAACGTCGTACATTCCAGTAGGTATTTATCCCATAGGCTAGGGGCGATGCGGTTCTGTAACATATCTGTGTACCGCAACGTTAGTCACAAAGTTAATTTCGCTTATCGTTAATCCGTTACTAAAAAGGTAATGCCGTTCAACGTTAAAACTCCGTTGTTTAGGTAAAAATGTTTTGATTTGGGAAGTTCAGGTAGGACATAGAAGATGAATGTAAACATGTTTAACCAATTAGTTTTATTACCACATAATTATCAATGTTATGTTTATCTAATGCGTTAAATGACAAATTGTTGCAAACAAATGTTTCTTAGCATCAATGGGTAAAATGGCTCTTTGTAGAAACTTCCACTGTGGTACCAGCACTACATACTAAACATAGCGTTCACATCTCTTGCTCAAAGTGATGCCCATTGGCTTGCATACATAGGGTCACTCTGCGGATGAAGGATGCCTTACTTCGTGCTACTGTTTCCTCTTTGATGGCTGTACAAGCATCAATAATGCGTTGCTTCATGTCCTCTGGTGTTGTTGGTTCATGTTGGTAAACAGCATCCTTCACTGCTCCCCAAAGAAAATAATCCAGCGGCGTAAGGTCCGCAGATCGGGCAGGCCACCTAAGTGGGCCACCTCGTCCAATCCACCTACCAGGGAACTTACGGTTCAGAAGTCGTCGTGCTCGTAAGGCGTTATGTGCAGGGCATCCGTCATGCTGATACCACATGACCATTCTCCGGTTCAGAGGTACGGTGTCCAAGAGAACAGGAAGATTGTGTCATATAAATCTGGAGTATTGTCTGCCATTTTGGATGTCATTTATAAAGAAAGGTCCGATAATGGTATCTCCAATGATCCCACACCAAACATTAACTTTCCACGGACGTTGATGCTCTACCTGACGGAGCCATTTTGGATTGTCTGCGGACCAATAATGCATATTCCTCATATTGACAATTCCTTTGTTGGAGAATGTTAACTCGTCGGTAAAGAGAACATCTTCAAAAAAATTTGAATTAGTCAGAAGTTTTTGCTGAGTCCACCGACAAAATGTTACCCTATTGCGAAAGTCATTTACATGAAGATCCTGGAGTAAATGAACATGGTAAGGATGAAATTTATGACGTTTAAGAATACGCTGTGCACTTGATTTCGACACACCAACTTCACGTTCAATTTGACGTGTGCTGATTTGAGGATTCACAGCTATGGCAGCGAGCACAGCAACTTCAGCACGTTCATCTGTGCATGTTCTAGGACGATGTCGAGGTCTTGGATTTAAGCTTCCCGTTTCACGTAGACGAGATGTGAGACGACCAAACATCCGGCGCGAAGGCGATGGCTTGTCAGGGAATCGTCTTCTGTACAGTCGTTCTGCCTGAACAGCATTTCGTCCACCTACAAAGGGTACAGTACAGGTATATAGAGTAGGGTAGAAAACAGACACATTAACTTAATAATCATAATATTCGATAACAGTACTATCAACAAACAAGCAATCTCATAACGTATTTCCCGTCAACGTACATTCTCCATAGATCAGCAGCATTTCTACCATACCTTCATGTGTGTACATTATACTGTACAGTATAAGTGGCACAACACAACGTTTATTCACAATGTGTACTACCTTCGTGCCGTCACTAGATTACTCTGATGCACGACTACACTGGCAAGCGGTGTACTACACGCCAAAGCAAACACAAATGGGATGCTCGGAGGGTGGTGGAGTACAGGAGTTTGCATGGGTCGCAAATCATAAACAAGGCGAAGTGGTAACTGTGGCAGTAGTGGGAACTACGTTGGACACTTGACTAGGTAGAGCCAGGCCCTGCGCGACAGGCACAATGCGTCATATAGCGCATTAGATAAACCTTATTTTGGGTGTGCAGGATAAATAAGACAACCTGACGGGTGTACACCGATCGGTACTGGTTCATATTGTGTACGTAGATACGTAAAACGTGCAAGAGGGAAACCATTATGTGCTTATGAGAGTTGATGGCAGCAGACCGTATTATTCGTTTCGGACCTCTTGATAAGTATGGAGGTGTGATTACACATGTCAATCACATCGCGATTACGGGCAGCATGGGGTTCACACCTGAGCCTCAGGACGTGCGCTAGCAGCGCATGTCGGGTGTTTCAAGCGTCAACTTCGCGTCTCAATATCTCGTGATGTAATGGGAATATTGCGATGCAATCAACGCCATTGTGTATGTGCTTTGTCATGCTATGGATTGCTGAAGAAAAAATATAGGAGGTCCATTTAAAAAACATAAGTTTGTGTTAAAAACACATATGCTTTCGTTTTAGAATGTTTCCAAATATGTACATTCATGGGCCCCAGCCCTACATTGATACCGGTGAAAGTCGTTTTCCAATAGCTGTTATTGTTCCAGAGATATTTTGGGTGGACAAGATAGCTGGGACACCCTGTATATATAATTTTGTGACATCCAATTAAACAAATTTCCTTTTTCTGACGGACACACGTCCAGATCGTTTGCCATCTCTCTCCCCACGTCCACCAATGCTGGCGGCTCACCTCCAACTGCCCAACGCTGCGCGCTGTTCACATCCAACTGCCCAACGCTACACAAGAGAATATTCCAACAATGAGTCCAACCAGCCACAGACTGCACACAGCACAGTCAGTGATTTTCACACAGAGCTCTACGTGGCGTTACCAACATAAAAACCTAAACAGCCTACTTACATAGCCCCCATGCTCCCCACAAAAAATTTTACGAATTGTTTTGGGCAGTGCCCAATAATTATTTGGTAAATTTTTTTTATTAACGATAACAAATATATCAAATGTACACACTTATTGATACACTGTTGGTCGAAGGCAAAAATTTTCTTGCAGTCCATAAAGACAGTCCTGATCACTCATCACAGTAGTTATTACATTGCACAAAGTCTGATCAGTGAAAAAAATGCACGCGGAAGTAGTGGATTTCCATACAGTCTTGAAGAAGTAGTGTTGTCCTTCCAACGGAAAGACAGTGCTAACTCTTGACATGCAGACAGATAATGGGCCACAACAGAGCAAAGCCACAGCAGAGTCAGTCGAAGTTTTGAAGAATATTGGTAGGTAGGTCATCACAGAGCAGACCCACTGTAGTCCTTGTAGAGATGGCCAGCAGCCATCTGTTGCAACGGTGCGGGTGCACAGTCACCATCGATGAGTCTTGCGGATAATACAGCAAGTCCATAAACCACCTCTTGTGCAATCACAAAAAAAAATTGAAATGTCCTTAAAACCAGCAATACTGTTAACCAGTCCCTTGTTGAATTATCAGCACACGTGTGAGCACTAACAGTCCCTTTTTTATTTTTTATATTTTAATAGTTTTCTAAACATTAACTTCACACATGAGCATTAAAACAGAACAGAATAAATAATGTCTAAACATCTTTACAAAGTAAATAACATCTTATTAATGCAAATTATATTTGAGGATAACAGCATTCCTCATCATAGTGAATTAGCTTAGTATTAGAAAAATTCTACAACATAACTCATTATCAGATAAACACATAGAGACAGGAAGAACATAGACACACAAGGATACACATAAACACATAACGGATACACAAAAGGACAGGACAGGGTTTATTTTCAGTGTGACATTTGGTACTGCAGTATTTATAGTATTTGATTTGCAAACAAAATTTTCTTTACTTCTCGGAGATCTCCCTTAGTTCATCATTTGTTTCCAAGAAAATCCTACCTAAACCTGTTGTCCCTAAACCCTACTGTGATGCTCATATCCTCTTTCAAAATAATTATTCTTGTACATTACATTTTTGCCAAACCTTTTTCTTATACCTTGTCAATGCATTTCTTCCAATTCATCACAACTCATTCTCTAATATAGCCTACCCCCTCTGAAGCTAACTTAAATCTACTGAGCTCGGGTATATATACAGGGTGTTTAAAAAATGACCGGTATATTTGAAACGGCAATAAAAACTAAACGAGCAGCGATAGAAATACACCGTTTGTTGCAATATGCTTGGGACAACAGTACATTTTCAGGCAGACAAACTTTCGAAATTACAGTAGTTACAATTTTTAACAACAGATGGCGCTGCGGTCTGGGAAACTCTATAGTACGATATTTTCCACATATCCACCATGCGTAGCAATAATATGGCGTAGTCTCTGAATGAAATTACCCGAAACCTTTGACAACGTGTCTGGCGGAATGGCTTCACATGCAGATGAGATGTACTGCTTCAGCTGTTCAATTGTTTCTGGATTCTGGCGGTACACCTGGTCTTTCAAGTGTCCCCACAGAAAGAAGTCACAGGGGTTCATGTCTGGCGAATAGGGAGGCCAATCCACGCCGCCTCCTGTATGTTTCGGATAGCCCAAAGCAATCACACGATCATCGAAATATTCATTCAGGAAATTAAAGACGTCGGCCGTGCGATGTGGCCGGGCACCATCTTGCATAAACCACGAGGTGTTCGCAGTGTCGTCTAAGGCAGTTTGTACCGCCACAAATTCACGAAGAATGTCCAGATAGCGTGATGCAGTAATCGTTTCGGATCTGAAAAATGGGCCAATGATTCCTTTGGAAGAAATGGCGGCCCAGACCAGTACTTTTTGAGGATGCAGGGACGATGGGACTGCAACATGGGGCTTTTCGGTTCCCCGTATGCGCCAGTTTTGTTTATTGACGAAGCCGTCCAGGTAAAAATAAGCTTCGTCAGTAAACCAAATGCTGCCCACATGCATATCGCCGTCATCAATCCTGTGCACTATATCGTTAGCGAATGTCTCTCGTGCAGCAATGGTAGCGGCGCTGAGGGGTTGCCGCGTTTGATTTTGTATGGATAGAGGTGTAAACTCTGGCGCATGAGACGATACGTGGACGTTGGCGTCATTTGGACCGCAGCTGCAACACGCCGAACGGAAACCCGAGGCCGCTGTTGGATCACCTGCTGCAATAGCTGCGCGTTGCCCTCTGTGGTTGCCGTACGCGGTCGCCCTACATTTCCAGCACGTTCATCCGTCACGTTCCCAGTCCGTTGAAATTTTTCAAACAGATCCTTTATTGTATCGCTTTTCTGTCCTTTGGTTACATTAAACCTCCGTTGAAAACTTCGTCTTGTTGCAACAACACTGTGTTCTAGGCGGTGGAATTCCAACACCAGAAAAATCCTCTGTTCTAAGGAATAAACCATGTTGTCTACAGCACACTTGCACGTTGTGAACAGCACACGCTTACAGCAGAAAGACGACGTACAGAATGGCGCACCCACAGACTGCGTTGTCTTTTATATCTTTCACATCACTTGCAGCGCCATCTGTTGTTGAAAATTGTAACTACTGTAATTTCGAAAGTTTGTCCGCCTGAAAATGTACTGTTGTCCCAAGCATATTGCAACAAACGGTGTATTTCT
The DNA here is from genome assembly GCF_023898315.1 of Schistocerca nitens. Taxonomy (NCBI): domain Eukaryota; kingdom Metazoa; phylum Arthropoda; class Insecta; order Orthoptera; family Acrididae; genus Schistocerca; species Schistocerca nitens. The sequence continues at coordinate 475,842,856 of NC_064614.1, read as the reverse complement.
ATCGCTGCTCGTTTAGTTTTTATTGCCGTTTCAAATATACCGGTCATTTTTGAAACACCCTGTACTAAAGAACGAGGCAATGGAGCAGCACAAAACAATTAACGCAAACAGCAATGACAAAAAAAATGCAGATTGGCAAAGCAAGCAGCAATAAATATAAATTAGAAAAGCAGATGTAATATTACAACTAATACAAGCCAATGTGCAGCAACAAGAAAAATAAATCAGTAGTAAAACTGGCTCAATACAACGTAAAATTCAGTAGGACAATGCCTGACAAACAGCAGCAGCAAATGCAATAACTTATATCTAAGCACGAAAAAGCTCAAGCAGAAGAAATACACTACTGGCCATTAAAATTGCTACATCACGAAGATGACGTGCTACAGACGCGAAATTTAACCGACAGGAAGAAGATGCTGTGATATGCAATTGATTAGCTTTTCAGAGCATTCACACAAGGTTGGCGCCGGTGGCGACACCTACAACATACTCACATGAGGAAAGTTTCCAACCGATTTCTCATACACAAACAGCAGTTGACCGGCGTTGCCTGGTGAAACGTTGTTGTGATGCCTCGTGTAAGGAGGAGAAATGCGTACCATCACGTTTCGCACTTTGATAAAGCTCGGATTGTAGCCTATCGCGATTGCGGTTTATCGTATCGCGACATTGTTGCTCGCGTTTGTCGAGATCCAATGACTGTTAGCAGAATATGGAATCGGTGGGTTCAGGAGGGTAATACGGAACGCCGTGCTGGATCCCAACGGCCTCGTATCACTAGCAGTCGAGATGACAGGCATCTTGTCCGCATGGCTGTAACGGATCGTGCAGCCACGTCTCGATCCCTGAGTCAACGGATGGGGACGTTTGCAAGGCAACGACCATCTGTACGAACAGTTCGACGACGTTTGCCGCAGCATGGGCTATCAGCTCGGAGACCATGGCTGCAGTTACCCTTGATGCTGCATCACAGACAGGCGCGCCTGCGATGGTGTACTCAACGATGAACCTGGGTGCACGAATGGCAAACGTCATTTTTTTGGATGAATCCAGTTTCTGTTTACTGCATCACAATGGTCGCATCCGTGTTTGGCGACATCGCAGTAAACACACATTGGAAGCGTGTATTCGTCATCGCCATACTGGCGTATCACCTGGCGTGATGGTATGGGGTGCCGTTGGTTACATGTCTCGGTCACCTCTTGTTCGCATTGACGGCACTTTGAAGAGTGGACGTTACATTTCAGACGTGTTACGGCTTTTGGCTCTACCCTCCATTCGATCCCTGCGAAACCCTACATTTCTGGAGGATAATGCACGACCGCATGTTGCAGGTCCTGTACGGGCCTTTCTGGATGCAGAAAATGTTCGACTGCTGCCCTGGCCAGCACATTCTCCAGATCTCTCACCAATTGAAAACGTCTGGTCAATGGTGGACGAGCAACTGGCTCGTCACAATACGCCAGTCATACTCTTGGTGAACTGTGGTATCGTGTTGAAGCTGCATGGGCAGCTGTACCTGTACACGCCAGCCAAGCTCTGTTTGACTCAATGCCCAGGCGTATCAAGGCCTTTATTACGGACAGAGGTAGTTGTTCTGGGTACTGATTTCTCAGGATCTATGCACCCAAATTGCGTGAAAATGTAATCACATGTCAGTTGTAGTATAATATATTTGTCCAATGGATACCCGTTTATAATCTGCATTTCTTCTTTGTGTAGCAATTTTAATGGCCAGTAGAGTATTACAGTAAATATAGGAAATGTCTAGTACCTATGTCACATCTTAACGCTAGTGTGATGCATCACGATAACCTACTCTACCAAACAAGTTATCAAGTCGTTGAAAAAATTATGTACGCAATTCCTGTGAAGGGATATGTTTATTTGTGCTCCCTTTTTTAAGAAAGTAGTTCATAAAATTATTATTTAGTCCATCTATAGACTGAAAATAGTGATATTAGTACATCTATTAAATTTTATTTTAACCAATGCTGCAGTTCATATGAAACGTCCCCTTGGAAAAATAATTAATTACTGTGCTGGTTAACTTCTGCTATTCCAACAATGAGTCCAACCAGCCACAGACTGCACAAAGCACAGTCAGTGATTTTCATACACAGCGCTACGTGGCGTTAACAGCTTAAAAACCTAAAAAACCTACTTACAAGATATATGTTACTATCGCCACATACTTCAACAGTCACTCCTGCATGACACGGTCCCTGCACATGCCTCCGCCACCCTCTCCCCCCCCCCCCCCTCGTTTCTCCCCCCCCCCTACACACACACACACACACACACACACACACACACACACAGCAGACACACACACCATCACCCAAATGCGTCACTTTCACTTATGTTTGAAGAGTTGTAAATGGTTCTCGCTTCTCGGTAAACAAATACCCGCCTCCTGCCAGTCTGTAAGCTAAACGATGATTCACCCAAGGCAACAGTCCTCCACTGCACGGGAGCTCAGCGTACACTTTGGCGTGCCATTGCGAACACTCCTGCACCGAGGCGGGTGGTGAACACTAGAGTCCGGGCAGGATGCGGTGGCCGGTGCGCGGTAACCAGTTCCCGTCCAGGGCGCTGGGCGAGTATATTTATTCGTTCAGAAGGAGAAGCCGACGAGTGTGTTCCATTTCTCGGCCGCTTAGCGATGACAGAATCGAGGAGCACGCCCTGGAATCTTTCTCAAACGATTTTACAGAAACCATTCGGCCAAAAAATTTCATTTTTACTTTACTTACAGATTGATATGTCATGTTCCTGACGATGTGCCCATCATTTCGTCAGTGGTTAACGTAGTCGTGATATTTATGTCGTAGTAATACACTAAGCGAAATTCGGAAGTTTGCAATGAAAAATAGAGGTCGCTATGATTTTGCGGTTGGTGCGTTTTATATAATATGTTGTTGTACATGAAATTTAGCTAACACATTGAATTTTTCTTCAGACATGGGTAGAGGTAGCTATCTCTACGCAATTTCGAGAAAATTTATCTGACTTAACACACTCATCTGCAATCGAGCCAGAGCCATAAGGCCAGAGTAAGATATCCACAAAATTCCTCATATTTCATGAACGGTTTCAGATATCGAAATGTGATTTTGGCAAATAATAACACTCAGAGAGGAGAATATTTTGCCACATCTTTATTATGTAAAACTTCATTATCTACTGTGTTATTCCACTAGCTACGGACTTTTTCGATGAAAGAATATAATTTTTAAGGGCCATTGATAACAGGTGTAATGAGAAATGCTATGGGTTTTCGAACTACATAAGTGAAGACATGACACGTTTTTTACACCAAGCATGTGCTTTTTCATAAGCTACTGATCTTACTTTTCCTCAGCTCCTCATTTAATAAACTTAATAAACCACTGTTTCAGAATTCTCTGACGAGTGTGTCTGCGCAACATGTTATTGAAATGATACTGTGTAAATTCTGTTGTGTTTTGGCAAAAGAAGCAACTTTTAACAAGCCAACCAGAGAAATATGTAGGTTTTACTCAAAATTCGCCACTCATAACGCTCCTCTGAAAGTTACAAATTGTTGACAAGCCAGGCGAAAAGAAATTGCTCCGTTTTTGGCGGAATTCTTTTTAGGTATCAACCAAAGCAGGTCTTTTCGAATGGTCACCATGCAAGTGTGGATGTGGAGGGGCCCCAAGTAATATGTACAAAAACAATGTGAGCATAGGCTTTAGTTTAGAATGGCGCTGCCCCTCCAGCGCTCAGCATTTCTCCTGCAATGTCAGCCCATAACTGCCACCACTATCTCTTTCCCCACATGTGCCCTGTCATCCACGCATCTACCGGCCACGGCATTCTACAAGGACAATACAAACGAGGGAGGCTGCCTCGTTTTCAGGAAAAATTCAGTGCCCATTACGCGTTGCTACCACTGTTCTGGTGGTCACAATAAGAGCAGACTGTAGTTGGAACAGGATGGCAATCTTATTGACTCTAGTGCATAAACCACGAACATAGGTTACTGATAAGCCTCTTACGCACAGTCTGAACCTTCTTAATGCCCAACCGGTTATATTACATGGAGGATCAGAATTTTACCACCTAGCAGCCCTGTCAGAGAGTGGCTTACCCTAGTACGCCCTCTGACAAATAATGCTTCGATATGAAATGGTCCAAATGGCTCTGAGCACTTTGGGACTTAACATCTGAGGTCATCAGTCCCCTAGAACTTAGAACTGCTTAAACCTAACTAACCTAAGGACATCACACACATCCATGCCCGAGGCAGGATTCGAACCTGCGACCGTAGCGGTCACGCGGTTCCAGACTGAAGCGCCTAGAACCGCTCGGCCGGATGCTTCGATATGAGTCGATTACGTTAACATCCCAGCTGTCGTTTATTACTCCCTCTGTGTCAGCCATCACTTTACTTTGAAATATTTGGCCGTCTGGTAAACAAAGACGTTTCTAGCTGATTGCAGCACCGCTGGTTCGCTTATGTCACTTTTGTCAGGCATTGCCATGGAAAAAATATGTCTTGAACGTTCACTCTTCTTTCATATTTTTCTTGATTAATGTCGTAATTTAAAATTTTTCATTACTTTATGGAAACAAAGTACTATACTTTTTGCACTGCCACACTGTTATTATGACACGTGTCTTTTTTATGTTAAAATAAATTGAGTGATGCTGACATTTGCGAATTTGGCGACATAAATCTAAACCAATCGAAAAGCGAAAGATCCATTTGAACACCAATTTGTTTTTTTATTGAAGCCTGTGTGTGATGTGGCTGGACCTGGATGTCCTCCGACCTGCTAATCAGCTCACCTTCAACGGTGATACTACAGGGAATGAATGGAGTCTCAAGAAGTAGAAAACGCCTAAGGATTGACTAGGCGTAGAATGCTAGCCATTTCGATAACAGTTATAAAAATAAATAGAGCTACTGCGACTTACCAGTATCACTAGAGACTACTTTTAAGGACAGATACACATTGAATTCTTATTGGTTGAGCAGCATTACACAGCAGTAGTAAAGCGTACAAAGCAGCGAATCGAGAGCTTTCTTTCCTTGGATGCTAAATGATCTGCTCCACCAGATTTAAGTCTGAAGGTTTTTTGCTGATAATTTAATTTGCCAATATCTGCAGCATCATTTCCAAAATGTAAAATAAAATAGTTGAGTAATTTAAAATTCGTATGTGCTTCATTGAAAGCAACTAGAAACATGGTGTTACAGAGAACGTATCGAATGTCTTCCGAAGCAGTAATACTTAATTTATCTTATGTAATACTTGATGTAGGTAATTTTATTTATTTTATTTACCCTAATCATCGAAAGAAGAAAAACAAGTTCAATACATACAGATTCTGACACGACTACCTTCTGAGGTCTGAACACTTGTTTATAGGAGGAGTTCAACATAACGTCCGTCCATAGCAGTGCATCTGGCTGTCCTTTGCTGTAATGAATGACTCATGCTTGTAAGGTGTCAGGCAAATCCAACGCCTTACATGAAAACCCTGACATGATAAGCAAATCCAGTAGTATGTCACATAGCTCCGAATAAATCGTGACATTAAATTAACCAAAGTAATGCGAGTAAAGAGTGAGCAAATGGAATACCACAGACTAACACAAGAATGCCTAAATGCATGTCATACCTTCCCATCGTGAGACAGACGCAGTTCCGAGGGGAGAAACGAGAACAGAAGCCGAGAGCAGAACCGTGTTAAGCTGGAAGGCCCTACGATAAGGGACGGACACCCACGTTGCCAGCTAACCGCTAGGACCACCCCAGCCGCAAGATTTAGCGTGAGACTTTTTCGCGTCTCTGTTACGTCAGGACCACCCCCCAGCCCATGTTAAAAGATAGAGCCCTCCAGAAGAACAGTATAGATCTTACGATAACACTAAAAGGACCACATCAGCTGCAATTTTTAGCGTGAGACTTTTTCGCGTCTCTGTTACGTTGCAAACTTTAAAAACATTGCCCCACCACGTAAAGTATAACGTTTCTCATTGGATGGACAGAATTTTTGTAGGCGGAGCTTACATCTGACTGGTCAGATGAAAACACAGCCAGATAGTTTTTTTAAACCAACTTCGGTAAATTGTAGTAAGGAGAAGTTAGGAGAGAGTTGCTTCCGAGACGGCGAGGTGAGCGGAGCTGTGCTGCCCGCTGCCCCCTGACGAACACCGACAAGGGAATGAAAGCACGCGATGCCACATAACAGCGCATAAAGCTTCACTCAGAACTGCAGAAGTCTCATCTGTTACATCCCCTTTTTGCGTAATACTAGTGTCGATCGTCAATTAAAGCTCATGGTGTTCACATTTGCCACTTGAAGTAAAAATCTGAAACGCGATGATTTTTCTGTTATATACAGGGTGTTTCAAAAATGACGGGTATATTTGAAACGGTAATAACAACTAAACGAGCAGCGATAGAAATACACCGTTTGTTGCAATATGCTTGGGACAACAGTACATTTTCAGGCGGACAAACTTTCGAAATTACAGTAGTTACAATTTTCAACAACAGATGGCGCTGCAAGTGATGTGAAAGATATAAAAGACAACGCAGTCTGTGGGTGCGCCATTCTGTACGTCGTCTTTCTGCTGTAAGCGTGTGCTGTTCACAACGTGCAAGTGTGCTGTAGACAACATGGTTTATTCCTTAGAACAGAGGATTTTTCTCGTGTTGGAATTCCACCGCCTAGAACACAGTGTTGTTGCAACAAGACGAAGTTTACAACGGAGGTTTAATGTAACCAAAGGACCGAAAAGCGATACAATAAAGGATCTGTTTGAAAAATTTCAACGGACTGGGAACGTGACGGATGAACGTGCTGGAAATGTAGGGCGACCGCGTACGGCAACCACAGCGGGCAACGCGCAGCTAGTGCAGCAGGTGATCCAACAGCGGCCTCGGGTTTCCGTTCGCCGTGTTGCAGCTGTGGTCCAAATGACGCCAACGTCCACGTATCGTCTCATGCGCCAGAGTTTACACCTCTATCCATACAAAATCAAACGCGGCAACCCCTCAGCGCCGCTACCATTGCTGCACGAGAGACATTCGCTAACGATATAGTGCACAGGATTGATGACGGCGATATGCATGTGGGCAGCATTTGGTTTACTGACGAAGCTTATTTTTACCTGGACGGCTTCGTCAATAAACAGAACTGGCGCATATGGGGAACCGAAAAGCCCCATGTTGCAGTCCCATCGTCCCTGCATCCTCAAAAAGTACTGGTCTGGGCCGCCATTTCTTCCAAAGGAATCATTGGCCCATTTTTCAGATCCGAAACGATTACTGCATCACGCTATCTGGACATTCTTCGTGAATTTGTGGCGGTACAAACTGCCTTAGACGACACTGCGAACACCTCGTGGTTTATGCAAGATGGTGCCCGGCCACATCGCACGGCCGACGTCTTTAATTTCCTGAATGAATATTTCGATGATCGTGTGATTGCTTTGGGCTATCCGAAACATACAGGAGGCGGCGTGGATTGGCCTCCCTATTCGCCAGACATGAACCCCTGTGACTTCTTTCTGTGGGGACACTTGAAAGACCAGGTGTACCGCCAGAATCCAGAAACAATTGAACAGCTGAAGCAGTACATCTCATCTGCATGTGAAGCCATTCCGCCAGACACGTTGTCAAAGGTTTCGGGTAATTTCATTCAGAGACTACGCCATATTATTGCTACGCATGGTGGATATGTGGAAAATATCGTACTATAGAGTTTCCCAGACCGCAGCGCCATCTGTTGTTGAAAATTGTAACTACTGTAATTTCGAAAGTTTGTCTGCCTGAAAATATACTGTTGTCCCAAGCATATTGCAACAAACGGTGTATTTCTATCGCTGCTCGTTTAGTTTTTATTGCCGTTTCAAATATGCCGGTCATTTTTGAAACACCCTGTAGTTATTGAGAAGCCACATCAGCCACTGTAATTTACGACAAGTTAGATAAGTAATTAAAGATAATTGAGGGTCACTGTAGACCATTTTGATAGTTTTCTCTTTTATGAAACTTAATTTAAACCTAGATTATAGATGTGATATGGCATAGGTCATCCTTGGATCCATTGTAGAACTTGGAAACCCATTCAGGGAATATTCGTTCACATTTTTGTTGAATGCAGTTGGTTTTTACCATCCAGTATGAAAACATTTCCTTTTATCAAGAGTGCAATTTATAAACAATGTTTTGTGAGTAGAATAAAATTTCCAATGGTAAACTTAACTGCTTTTTTCGACGTTATTTTACCAGCTAACTAAAACTAGGAAAGCCTTGAACCCCTTCCACTAAATTTAGTTAGTAATAAGATTCTTTTACAGGGAGAGCAGTGGAGCTGACGCTGAAATCATTAAGTATTTGGTTATGTCATCGCTAGTCTCACTGAACTCTTCTGAACTCTACATGTCATATGTGGTTTGACGTCTCCTTACCAGCAACAGGTCCCAGGTTCAAACTAGTCAATTCCCTAAAAAACACGCTCAGAGCGTCGTTGCGCGAAAGTGGTAGGGAGACACGATATAGAACAAACAGACACCACGCAGAATGTTAGATGCTTCAAAATTCTTTGTTTTGAATGGATTAGCGTCAACGAAAATTCAATCCCTGTTGGTAATGATTATGAGTAGTTTCCACTCTTTTCAGTAGTTAAGAAATGGGTCGCTGGACTCGAATATGACGTGTCCCGATCAAGATATTCCATATTGAGTGCGTCCCAGTACTGGAACCACAGATGAAACCGACGACAAAGTGAACAATATAGTACTGGGCAAATGGTAATTATAGCTGTGTGGAAAAGCTGTTGCAACAGGTATATCAAAGAAAGAATATAGCGTATTTTGCACAAAAATAAGGAAGATTCGTGCAAGGGGAGGAAGTGTCACAATTGTTGACTCTCAACAAAAGGGAATATGAAAGCAAATCCTCAGCAATACTTGTACTGATATAAAAACAGTCCATCTGTTTTTGTGCGTAGCTTTTTCATTGAGTACGGCCCGTGGATCCACCACTTCATATCTGAAACGAGACAGCAATCAAAGCAAGATGGAGTCAAGTAGTTCTGTGTCAGAAGAGGCGGAGTGGAATTTTTTTTATTGTTTGCCTCAAAATATTTAAAATTATTAACTGATGCTGCATAAATCTTCTGCAGCCCTGGATAAAACATTATATGAGAAGCCTGGACTGCTATAAGACAAGGTGATCTGGCATCATCACAATTCATCTGCCTAGTGAACTCTATAAAATATTATGTTAATGATGAATCTGAGGGATATAACGTATGAATTGTTGGAAAATTTTATGTTTTATATTTGTATAATCCAAGAAAGACATTACGGCATATGGTGGAGGGTACTCCATGTAGCACTGTGATTGTACCCCTTTCCTACCCAATTGGCGAAGAGTGTGCGGGAAGAACATCTGTATAAGCTTCAGTTTATCTGATTCTGCAGTCATGGTCATTTCGTGAGACGTATATTATAAAACAGATATGTTATTTCAAAAATCATTGAACTTCTGTTCTCGGGATTTTAACAATAAGCTACACCGCGATGGACAGCCCCTCACTGGAATTTGATAAGCCTTTCGTAATGCACCCGCGCTTACTGAAAGAACTCATGCCTAGCTCATTTGATTTTTACACTCACCTCTAAAACTTACGAGCGAGGTGCAGTGGTTAGCAACTGGACTCGCATTCTGGAGGACGACGTTTCAAACCCGCGACCGCCCATCCAGATTTAGGTTTTCCGTGATTTACCCAAATCGCTCCAGGCAAATGGCGGGTTGTTCCTTTCAACGGGTACGTTCGAGTTCCTTCCCATCCTTGACACAATCCGAACTTGTGCTCCGTCTCTAATGACATCGATGTCGAAGGGACGTTAAATCCAATCTTCCCTACTTCCTTCTTTCCTTAAAACTTCTACGTGGTGAACAGTAGCACAAGTGTTTTACATTTCCCTAGGAATCTCATTCTGTCATTTGTTCCTAGACTGTTAATGGTTGTGACACTTTTCAGTCTTAGAACGCTAATCACGAAATTAAACAAAAATGTGTCTTCTCACCCTTTTTGATTTAGGTTGCCCGTGATTTCCCTAAATCGCTTAAAGTAAATTCCGGGATGGTTCCTTCGAAATGGCACTACCGCTTTCCTTCTACGTCTTTCCCTAATGTGAACTTGTGTTCCGTCTCCAATGACCGATTGTTGGCGGGACGTTAAACAATAGTCTCCTCCTCCTTCATCCTGTAAGTTTTTCTGAATTTCTAGCGTTGCGATTTCCATAGACAGGGTGTTACAAAAAGGTACGGCCAAACTTTCAGGAAACATTCCTCACACACAAAGAAAGAAAATATGTTATGTGGACATGTGTCCGGAAACACTTACTTTCCACGTTAGAGCTCATTTTATTACTTCTCTTCAAATCACATTAATCATGGAATGGAAACACATAGCAACAGAACGTACCAGTGTGACTCCAAACACTTTGTTACAGGAAATGTTCAAAATGTCCTCCGTTAGCGAGGATATATGCATCCAACCTCCGTCGCATGGAATCCCTGATGCGCTGATGCAGCCGTGGAGAATGGCGTATTGTATCACAGCCGTCCACAATACGAGCACGAAGAGTCTCTACATTTAGTACGGGGGTTGCGTAGACAAGAGCTTTCAAATGCCCCCATAAATGAAAGTCAAGAGGGTTGAGGTCAGGAGAGCGTGGAGGCCATGGAATTGGTCCGCCTCTACCAATCCATCGGTCACCGAATCCGTTGTTGAGAAGCGTACGAACACAGACTGAAATGTGCAGGAGCTCCATCGTGCATGAACCACATGTTGTGTCGTACTTGTAAAAGCACATGTTCTAGCAGCACAGGTAGAGTATCCCGTATGAAATCATGATAACGTGCTCCATTGTGGATGAACATGGGGCCCACTCAAGACATCACCAACAATGCCTGCCCAAACGTTCACAGAAAATCTGTGTTGATGACGTGATTGCACAATTGCCTGCGGATTCTCGTCAGCCCACACATGGTGATTGTGAAAATTTACAATTTGATCACGTTGGAATGAAGCCTCATCCGCAAAGAGAACATTTGCACTGAAATGAGGATTGAGTATTGACACATTGTTGGATGAACCATTCGCAGAAGTGTACCCGTGGAGGCCAATCAGCTGCTGGTAGTGCCTGCACACGCTGTACATGGTACGGAAACAACTGGTTCTCCCGTAGCACTCTCCTTACAGTGACGTGGTCAACATTACCTTGTACAGCAGCAACTTCTCTGACGCTGACATTAGGGTTATCGTCAACTGCACGAAGAATTGCCTCGTCCATTGCAGGTGTCCTCGTCGTTCGAGGTCTTCCCCAGTCGCTAATCATAGGCTGGAATGTTCCGTGCTCCCTAAGACGCCGATCAATTGCTTCGAACGTCTTCCTGTCGGGACACCTTCGTTCTGGAAATCTATCTCGATACACGGCTATTTCCCCGTGCTTATCCATACATCAAATGGGCATCTGCCAACTCCGCATTTGTAAACATTGCACTGACTGCAAAACCACGTTCGTGATGAATACTAACCTGTTGATGCTACGTACTGATGTGCTTGATGCTAGTACTGTAGAGCAATGAGTCGCGTGTCAACACAAGCACCGAAGTCAACATTACCTTCCTTCAATTGGGCCAACTGGCGGTGAATCGTTGAAGTACAGTACATACAGACGAAACTAAAATGAGCTCTAACATGGAAATTAAGCGTTTCCGGACACATGTCCACATAACATCTTTTCTTTATTTGTGTGTGAGGAATGTTTCCTGAAAGTTTGGCCGTACCTTTTTGTAACACCCTGTATACAGCATCATCGTTCGCGTACCACCTATTTGAGCTTTCGATATTTTTCACCATTTCCCAGTAACGGTCACATAACAATTTTACTTCCATAACAGATAATTTTGCTGGTTCAGAACGTTTTGCCGTGTTCTTTTTTCTAGGAAGTCTTCAACATACACCGCCAGCTGGTTGGATATATTACAGACTCGCACCATGTTCGCTGGATGACACTGCTGAGCGTTACCGAACTCTCTGTGGGTGTGAGGAAGCACCGCATCAGCTTGTGCACTTCCTTCTGGCTCCCACAATACCACTCTCTCTCCAGAATCCATGTTGATTCCAACAGAGAAAAAAATTATAATACGCTAGAATAAAATGTGTTCCACAATTGCAGGACAGATTGACATCAGCTGTGTAATTCTGTAGTTATGCGCACCTATCCGATGACCATTGTTGAAACGGCTTTTTTTCCAACCGCTTGCAACGCCCTGGTGCTGCAGGTATCTACGCCATATTAAAAGGCAAGAAAACTCTTTCACGTAATCGGTATAGAATCGCGCGGGCACAGCAGCGAATTCTGTTACCTTTCCTCTTTTGCACGAATTTAGCAGTTTTCTTTTCCACCATAACGCAACTTATTGAACTGAAACCACGAGTCAATGTCTGGCACAAATTTTCAGTTGCCGCAATATATTACTATGTTTACTTATATCAATGTCTTTCATTTCAGCGTCTAGCTGCGACGGAAAGATACGCTCTGGTCATCGAATTCAAAAGTTTTCGACTTCCACCTGTCCCCAGATGTAAACGTGTTTGCGGTCGGAAACTATTATGAGTTGCACGAAGACAACTAGGTAACCATAGATGTGAAACTTGCTGACCTTTCTGAATGGTATTTCAGGGACGGGATGTGTGAACCGGAAAAAATGTGGACAACTTCATTGATCTAAAAGTGACCTGCATCGAATATTAAATGTATTTTTGACCTAAAAACATATTGTTTCACTGGTAGGCCAATAAATTTTTTCTATGTTCATGTAAAAAAAAAGTCCTTTTCTTTTGCGTAATTCTTCTTCCTGGTGTAGTCGCTTGATCGCAGGACTAACAGTACTACAATTCTTCTGAGTTAGAGACCAGATGCCGTTACTGCTGCCAAGTACGTCAGTTTGGGAAAATGAAGGAAGTGGTGTGCGCCATCTGTCTGTGACTCCCGTACCAGACTTTGTTCTGCGTGTTACGTATTTCAACCGTTTCTGCTCTGTGTTCACTGAGTCTGAGATCGCGGAACAACTCGGTATGTGCATAACCTAGCGTGGAAACGACCTAAGATCCGCAAATATGAAGCATACACAGAACGGGTCACCGAATTTCATCCCCTTTTGAGTAGCTATAGTACTTGCTTAGATGTAAAAAATACAGTGTACATTACTTAACGCAAATATAGCCCGGTATGAATTGACTGCGATTCGCGCCTGTACAGTGCACGTTACAAAAATAAGGGATCGTAATAAAATGAACATCTATTTAGCTGCACGTTCATGTGCGTATAGCAAACGGTTAAATTATTCAAAACGGGTATAGTTAGATTTGACTTCACTACGAGTGCGCAACAGTCTATCTTAATATCGTTCATCATATTAGATGATCGAGGATAGCCTGCAACTGTGTCATTCATGATTTAAATATGAAAACTGCACCAGTTACTTATTTTTTATGCTTAGCACAACGCGTTTCGAGAATTTATCGTCTTGAATATATTTGGTGACGTTTGCATGTGTGATGGTCTGCCTCTCTTGCGTCTAGGTTAGAAGGTATTGTGCCTTCTCCAATGCAAATCACTTAAAGATGAAAATAAATTCTCGAAACGCGTTGTGCTAAGCATCAAAAAATAAGTAAGTGGTGCAGTTTCCTTATTTAAATCAACAGCGTAGCGCTAAACCAACATTCATTACATCACCATTACATACTACTCCTCGCCATACCGAGATTTATCACAGAACGTCGAGATATAACATCCGACTCCGCGCGATGAAAACATCTGAAGTGTCTGATTTCACTTGGGATTGGTTGGACGGTGCCTCATGGACCCAAGCTGACTGGGAGTACAATTCCGTTACTGCCCGGCATTTGGCAAAGTTTGAACGTTTTCATCGCGCGGAGTCGGATGTTATATCTCGACGTTCTGTGATAAATCTCACAGAGAAATCTTTTGACGACGCAACCTTATCCCTGCTAGGGAAGGGTTTAAATTTTGCACCCACTCCGAAGAATTTGCCGGTAGTTGATTTTATTAGTTCAATTGAACAGGCAGTTTGCAAACTACCTCCTGACGCTGCGGAGGAAGTTAGGAGGGAGGCATGCCGTGTTTTGACTAGGGCTCGTCCACCAAAGAGTAATGTAACAGCAGCAGAGAGGGCTGCTTTACGCTCTCTCAAAGTTGATCCCAGTATTGTTATTTTACCTGCTGACAAGGGCAATGCCACCGTTGTTTTAAATAAACATGATTATGTACAAAAGATGCAACGTTTACTATCTGATTCAGCGTATCGCAGAATTGATGCTGACCCCACGAAAAGTGTTGAGAGAAAGACCAACAGCCTCCTGAAGAAAAGTGGTTTGTCGCGGGACACAATCAAGAGGCTTAACACCTATAGTGCTGTTCCCCCTAGGTTATATGGCCTTCCGAAGGTTCACAAGGAAGGGGTTTCTTTCCGTCCTATAGTGAGTAACATCGGCGCTCCGACATATCGTGTATCCAAGCATCTTGCTTCTCTGTTGAGTCCACAAGTAGGACGGTGTGAACATCATATCAGGAACTCAGCTGATTTTTTACGTCGTTTGGAGGGACTGAGGCTGAAAGACTCTGATATTTTAGTGAGTTTCGATGTGGTCTCTCTCTTCACTCGTGTTCCTCTGTCTGATTCGTTGCGGTTAATTGAAGCCAGGTTTGGTGCTGATTTAACTAATCTCTTTAGGCATGTGTTGACATCCACTTACTTTTTATTTAATGACCAGTATTACGAGCAGACAGATGGAGTTACGATGGGTAATCCGTTGTCTCCTGTGATCGCAAATATGTTTATGGAAGACTTCGAGGAACGTGCATTGGAGTCGGCGCCTTTAAAACCCGCCTGTTTCTTTAGATACGTTGACGATACCTTCGTTGTTTGGCCTCACGGTAGGGAGAATTTGAATGTCTTTCTAGAACATCTGAACTCGATTCACCCGAACATTCGTTTCACGATGGAGGTGGAAGAGGATGGTTGCCTTCCCTTTCTCGACGTGTTGGTTAGGAGGAAGGATGATGGATCATTGGGACATGCAGTCTACAGGAAACGTACTCACACCGACTTGTACTTACAAGCTAATAGTTGTCACCATTTGGCTCAGCGTGAAGGGGTACTTCGTACCTTGGTACACAGGGCACATGTCGTTTCTGACGCTGAGACTTTGCCAGCTGAGCTGTCCCATCTTGAAGTTACATTTCGTCAAAATGGTTATAGTGATAGACAGATTGAACGTTCGTTGCGCTATCGACCAACTGTACATCGGGTGATTGATAATTCTGAGTCAAACCCTAAGTCTACTGCCTTTTTGCCTTACGTAGGAAACACGTCCAATAAGATCGGTCGTATTTTACGGAAATACGATGTGAAATGTGTTTTCCGACCTCCATCTAAAATTAGAGCACTTTTGAGTTCCGTTAAGGATTATCTTGGACTGCGTAAGGCGGGTGTATATCGTATTCCTTGTAGCTGCGGCATGGCATATATTGGTCAAACTATCAGGACCGTGGAGGACAGATGTACTGAGCATAGACGGCACACACGATTACAGCAGCCAAATAGATCTGCTATTGCCGAACATTGCTTGGATACTGGTCACCCCATGTTATATAATAACACCGAGATATTGGCACGCACGTCCAGCTATTGGGACAGTGTCATTAGGGAGGCAGTTGAGATTAAATTAGCGAGCAACCTCGTTAACAGGGATGGAGGTTTCTGTTTAAACTCTGTTTGGAATCCGGCTCTCTCCCTTGTCAAAAGAGGAACAGAGTCAATGCTGCCTCACCTGCGAATTCATAGTCTCACTATCGATAGCTCTGACTTTGGTCATCTTTGGTGGCGCTAGTGTTCAGTGCGTGTGTGTGTGTGTGTGTGTGTGTGTGTGTGTGTTATCTTTCCTGCTTCTGTCCGAGAACCGAGGTATTAAATTTGCATGTACGCCGCCTGTCCGTTGCAGTTTGCCTTGAAAATGGCGGAGCGTTCTCCCGCCGAAATATCGGCGGTCGCTGAAAGTGTTACCTGGCTGAATTCCCGGAAGTTATTTGAAAGTTGTATACGCCAGGAGAAACTCAGGTCTCAGAAAATGGCTAGTTTATAGCAGACGAGAAGACCTTATGAAAAAAGACCCATTTTACCTGTATAATAACATTAGGTTTTGTTAGCTACATTTCGAACAAAACCAGTTCATGTACGCAGACAATAATAAACTCGTGTGGAATGCAGTGCCCACACTGTTTGACATCCCAAATGAGCCACCTCAACTGTCGATGAAGAGGAAACTGCCACAAAGATTCGACAATCCATCTAAAACTGTAGAACAGTCCCATGACACAGAAGAAGCCAGTTCAACTCTCCATGTATCAGTACCAGATTTATGTAAAACGTCAACACAGACCTGATTTGACAAGGAAGTGGTTAGATTATTTGCAGTTATTCGTGTCTTACAAAAGCGTAATTTTTGGTATGTATTTCATTCACTTCTATTGTTAGTCACTTAATTTTCCTTGCTTCCTTCGTGTGATGACATTATTTTGTCAACACCTTGTTCACTGAAATTCACTGAAAATTATTCAAATATATGGTTTTGCGTGAAATGTAACGTAATCAGCTCAATATAATGTTTTCAACAAATTTTCCCACTATTTGGCAGTTGCTTGTCCCACTTAGAATAATATAAAGTGGAAGGTCGTACTTGTGGCAACAGGCGACAATGACAAACACAGTAGGCCTACAGAACGATAAATGAGCTGTCGATCGCTTTTGAATGTAGAGGTACATGCCTGTGCTTCTTACGAGTGAATCTGTGTGTTTATATTCTTTTGATATCAACGTGGTAAGCTGCAATTGTAATAAACGTCACAAGTGTTTCTTCACGAATGTGTTGTAGCTTGCCACTAGATTCATGGTTTTTGTCCATATTTACAGTTATTTTAGAATCACTTTTATAAACATGTATGCCTTCTGGTACTACACAAACTCTTGGAGGCAAGAAAATAACTCAAATATTTCGTAAATTGCGTAGGAAATGATTGCAAAACAAACATTATGCTTACGACGCATCTGACGTTTACCCTACTCGCCGCTTGGAGCGCTAGTGTCGCTCTATCTGTCAAACGGTAACAACTTTTACAGCAGTGAGTGTCGCGACTGTTATGTTGGACTGTGGCTGCGGCACTTATATCGAGAGTGGCCACAGGAGAGATGACCTGTCGAGAGACGCGGTGGTGCCGCGTGTGATTCCGCGCGGGCGGCAGCTGGCAGCGGAGGCGGTCTGTCAGCTGAGAGTCCCGTGTCAAAGGCTGCCGCTGGCATACGTCACTAGGCCAGCCAGCAGCATGCGGGCGCTGGACAGGTAGCTTGGGGGGGGGACTGCCGCCCGCAACTGACACCTCAGTCGCTACGGGCGTTCTGCCAGCCAGGCTCAGCACGCCCCGGCGTCTCGTCTTCTAAGGAACATAATTCAGCCTGAAAACAGGGCCGTCACGTCGACGTCTCAAGTGTGTTTCCGTGAAGCATTACGGTCGTTTCACACGCTCCGTGTTTCTTCTAGTGAAGTTACAAATATTATTTTTAGAAATGAGTGGATGAATTAGCTATTTGTATTATATTGCAAACAGTAACATTTATATTTGTTTTTTGTTTAACTCAACATAAGCTACGCTTTACCAGCATGTCCTGCTCATCTTCAAGAGTGTACACATACATCTGTATATAGAACATCTTCGGTTTGGCGGTCCAAGTTTAGTGCTTGGGCGTGCTGTCGTACAAATCTTTGAACACGGTACGCTCACCGGCCAAAGTTACTGTATTTTAACAAGTGCATCTTTTCAGGGGTGCATTCGACTCTGACTTCATGTTTATGGTTGACGAGCTGTTCCCGGCTAGGCTCTGCTGTTCCTCAGTCTGGTAAAATGGAAAAGAAAGGAAAGGGAAAGCACACGCTTCGACTATGTATGGGAACTAGAAGTACGTCCTAATCTCCTCTCCCCTCTCTCTGTCCATCTCCTTCTCCCCGTCTCTCTGTCCACCTCTTCCTCCTTCGCCTTCTCTCTATCACCTTCACCTCCTCTCTCTGTCTATCTTCTCCTTCCCCATTCTCTCACCCACCATCCATCACCTCCTGCCCCCCTTTCAACGTCCAGCCTCTCCTTCCCCTCCCCCTCTCTCCATATTCTCGTGCCCCTCTCTCTGTCCATCCCTTTCTTTCCGCTTTCTGCGTCCATTTTCTACCGCAGGGTTAGCACACTGGAGTCGCATTCGGAAGGACAACGGTTCAAACCCGCGTCCGATCATCCAGAGTCACATTTTTCGTGATTTCCCTAAATCGCTTCAGGCAAATGCCGAGACGGTTACTTTAAAATGGCATGACCGATTTCCTTCTCCATTCGTCCCTAATCCGAGCTTGTGGTCCGTCTATAATGACCTCGTTATCGACAGGTCGTTAAACACCAATATCCTCCTCCTCCTCCTACATTTCCTTCCATCCCTCTGTCCATCTCCTCTTCTGCCCTCTCTCTGACCTTGAGCCTTGTTTGTTGTTATTGAAAATTCACATTCTGCAGTAGAATTCTAATCATGAGCTGATAAACCATAAATACAAGTTTCGTTTCGCTAACTATTAAAAATGTAGCCTATGTCGGTCAGAATGTTCATTTCACTATTGTGTTACATTTGAAGTAAATCGGCCAAGAACTTTTCGAGATTTTTGGTAATAACGGTTACCCTTTATATATTACATATTTATTTATATTTGGTCCTCGGAAATTCCCGCTAAAAACTTCTACGATTTGTAGAGGGGACTGACTACATAATATTTTGAACAGGAACCCACGTCCGAAAACTTACCACTTCCGTTATACGATGGTTTCAGTTAATACGTGTAATGCGTTCGCGGTTGGTTCAAAATGGCTCTGAGCACTATGGGACTTAACATCTGAGGTCATCAGTCCCCTAGAACTAAAAACTACTTAAAGCTAACTAACCTAAGGACATCATACACATCCATGCCCGAGGCAGGATTCGAACCTGCGACCGTAGCAGTCGCGCCGTTCCGGACTGAAGCGCCTAGAACCGCTCGGCCACCGCAGCCGGCTTCGCGATTGCTGAGAGAAAGAGAGAAGTCTCGGAGTTGCTTATCATGGTGTGTAATAGGGTACACAGAATGATCTGTACTAACTCCTATGGACTATTTATTGTGGGATCTAATGCGAAGTTTAATTTACTGGACTCTTCTAGAGACATAAGAAAATCTGCTGGCACGGGTTCTGGCCGCTGCACTAGAAACTGAAGAGACGCCAGGTGGGATGGAGTCTGTGTATCAGAACGTGCTTCGAGGTGCATTGTCTGTAACGACGTTCGTGGTCACCTCTCCGAGCCGCTGATGTAACGCTTCAGTGTTGTTCTGTACGTACAGCATGCAGGGTTCTTTTTTGTTTTGCAATCATTTAAACTCGTAATTCTTAAGTGTTAATATAAACAAATATGCTTAAGTGATAAGTGGATGTTTCGTTATGCTTCCTTTCGAATCGTTACCTAATAATTGTACTGCGTCACGCCTAATGTGGATGAGTTAAACATCTGAACTGAAACCGTCGCACAGGGACCTATTCAAAGTCTTATGTACTCGCTCCCCTCTACGACTCCTAGAAGTTTGTTGCAGGAATTTCCGAAAACCCTGTCTGTTCTGTACATTAAACAGTAACTATATAAAAATATGTACGTATTCTAATGCAACGTTATGTCAAAATTTCAAAGGAATCGGTAAAGAATTCCCAGAGATGTAAAATTCTGAACAAACTAAAAATTACATTTTTATTTACATGGACGTAAATGTTCGTTTGTTCAAAGTACGAAATCTCCGGATATTCTCCACCAATTGCTTTGAAATTTTGCCACAACGTTGCATTCGAGTACGCACGAATTTTTATGTATCTACTGGAGCTCCATATGACAGACTATATACAAATACATGTATAATATGTAAAGGGGATACGTTGTTAGCAAGAATCTAAAGTCCCATTTTTTCAGAATCTTAAATTTCCGCAACTTTTTCACAGATTCCTTTGAAATTTCGACACAACGTTGCATTCGAATAACGCGTGTTTTTATATACATACTGGAGCCCAATATTTTATTATATATAATATACTGTGTATCTTTGTATACTATATGGCGCTCCAGTTGGTATATAAAAACACTCACGCATTGGAATGCAATTTTGTGACAAAATTTGAAAGGAATCGGTGAAGAATACACTGAGATTTAGGATTCTGAACAAGCGAACATGAGGTTTTTGGTAACAACGTAGCGCGTTTACATATTATTTATATATTTATGTACCATTTGTCACGTACATCCAGCCGCTAACGCACACTAACTACGTAGCTCATACCGTGGCAGAGCACAATACTGTTTTAGTGCAATGTTTATCTGAGCACTGCGTAATTAACTTTAAATCAGCTTCACTAATACAGGTTTAGTTTCATAACTTGTTATGCTACAATACTGCAAATCGTCTTTAGCATCTAAAGAAACAACTCCCAAAAAAGTCGTTTATGTAAATTGGGATGGAAAAAACAGGGATAAAATTTACAGAATTCTCGAAGATAGGTTTGTTTCTCGAAATTATTTCGAGGTTATACACAGTAACAAACGTATAACAATTCCGAAATCAGTGTTAATGTACGACAGATATTGGCAATAAGAAGTATTGTTGATGGAAGAAACGAGATACGACGGTTATAAAACGCACAAAACAAAATATTGCAACAGAGACACTGAATTCGGAAGAGCTAAGTATACGTCGCGATTTTAAAATTTGAAGTACTGGCTTAGGAGAATTAGGCAAATAAGAAGAAAAACATATGAAAATATTGCATTAATTACGTAAGTACCTACAGTGTAATGCGGAAGTTTACAGAATACACACTTTTAACTCACAATTTGCTACGGAATACCTTTTAACTCACACACAGCACTCACCAGTGTCTGAAATTTCCCAGAAATACTGATCTACACATAACAACACAATGAAATTAGGGTTCGATCGCTTTTGAGCGAGAATAAGGTTGCAAAAAGTTTCCAAAACGCATATATTAAGCGTATTGTTCACAATATGGTCTGTGCGACTGGTCCTTAGGATAATTTAGGTTAAGTAGTGTGTAAGCTTAGGGACTGATGACCTTAGCAGTTAAGTCCCATAAGATTTCACACACATTTGAACATTTGAACACAATATGGTACGAATGTTTCGTGGCACTCGCAAATGTGCTAAGATACGTAATATAAGGGGTGATCAAAAAGTTTCCGCTTGAGGGCGTCGCTGCAGCGTATACTGCAAGTATATAAGCACCGACATGTAGACGAAGGATTCGTGTGGCATTCACATCTTTCCGACGTGCTTGTTGCATGTGAGCGACGGCGACGTAAAGCAAATGGGTCCAAACAGGACCAACGTTATGTTATTCATTTCTTGGCTACCGAAGGACAAATACCAGTAGACATTCATCGGAGAATGGGGAACGAGTGTGGAGCAGCAGGTGTGTCGAATGCCACTGTTGTGGAATGGTGCACCAAGGGGTGCTGCTGCTTCATAATAACGCACATCCACATATCGTAAATGCCGTAAGGCAGAAGTTGTGCCCACTCAAGTGGATGACTCCCGAGCAACCCCTTTTTATTCATGATCTCTCCCCACGAGATTATCACGCCTTCGGTTTCTTGAACCAATGCCTTGAAGGGTCGACGATCCCCGTCGGACTTGGATGTACAGCAGGCAGTTACAGACTTCTCCACGCAGCAGGACACTGTGTTTTACCAAATGGATGACTTCAGCCTGGTGCGTCGGCGAGATAACTGCTGACCGATTCTGGACGGTTCGGCCTTCGAACACAAACTTTTTATGTACAAGCCTTGGCACAATAGACGAAAATTATGCGAAAACGATACGAACAGTCAATATTGGAATCTAGCTAGAATTTCTAATCTGGTCTATTTAGCACACTTGATCTAATTCAAATGAAAATTCAGAAATTGGCATATATACTGGAATTAGTCAAAAATATGGAAACACCATCGAGAAATACATGCTTGGATGTAAATAGAGATGCTAGCCAAGGCTGCAGGTTTCGCCGCTGCATCTGACCACGAACGATGTCTCCAATACCTTGAAAGTGTCACTCATGGTCCAACACTGTACTGTGTAGTTGTGAATGTGTTATGTCGGAGTTAAATGGCTTCGAACTCGGCAAATAATTGGTGCTCATGTGGTGTGCTTCCGTAGTCAATGGACCCAAAATGTTTGGTGTTTCAAGAGGCAAGATGTAAAAGATTTATACCGCACACATCGAAAGCAAAGCGGAAAAACATCATCCGCCAAGTCACAACGCTGACGAAAGTGTCTTGATTGATCGTGATAGACGGTCATTGGAAAGGATTCTGACGAAAAATACGAGGAAGACAGTTGCAAAGTCGCTTCAGAAATGAATGGCGCACTCGCGAACCCTGTCAGCACCAAAACAACACGAAGGCAGTTCCATAAGCTGGAAAATGCAGGTTGAACTGGAATCCCAAAAACACAACTCAGTTATCCAAACGCCAGTAACAGAAAAACGTGGTACCACAGTCACAAAATCAGGACTATGAAGCAATGGAAGAAAGTCATTTGTTCGGACTAGTCTTGTTTCGCACTGTTTCCATCTTCTGGACGGGGTTACTTCCCAGGAGTGAAACCTGGTGGGAGTACGGTGATGATTTGGACAGCCATATTGTGGTATTCCACGGGCCCTGCAAGATCACTTTATTGCCAAAGATTACGTGAACATTTTAGCTGAGCAGGTCCATCTCATCTACATGACTACTCTGTAGTTCACAATTAAGTGCCTGGCAAAGACTTCATCGAACCACCTCCAGGGTATTTCTCTAACGTTCCACTCTCAACAACGCTCGGGAAAAACGAACACTTGAATCTTTCCGCGGGAGTTCAAAAAATGGTTCAAATGGCTCTGAGCACTATGGGACTTAACTTCTGAGGTCATCAGTCCCCTAGAACTTAGAACTACTTAAACCTAACTAACCTAAGGACATCACACACATCCATGCCCGAGACAGGATTCGAATCTGCGACCGTAGCGGGCGCGCGGTTCCAGACTATAGCGCCTAGAACCGCTCGGCCACCCCGGCAGGCCGCGCGCGAGCTCAGATTTCTCTTATTTTATTATAATGGCCATGACTCCCTATGCAGGAGGGCGCCAGCAATATATTTTCACACTGTGAGGAGAAAGTTGGTGTTTGGAATTTCATGAAAAGGTCTAGCCGCTATGAAAAGCACCATTGTTTTAATGCCTGCCACCTTAATTGTGTATCATATCCGTGGCACTTTCTCCCTTATTCCATGGTAATAAAAAACGAGCTACCCTTCTTTGAACTTTTTCAATGTCCTCCGCAAATTCTAGCTGATGCGGCCCACATCTCACAGCGGTACTCCAGAAGATGGAGGAAAAGTGTAGTGTAAGCAAGTCTCTTTAGTAGACCTGTTACACTTTTGTAAGTGTTGTGCCAATGTATAGCAGTCTTTGGTTTGCCCACAGCAAAGTAACCGTTGCGATTATGATAGTTTAAGTTATTCGGAATGGTAATCACAAAGTATTTAGTTGAGTTTACAGCTTCAAATTAGTGTGATTTATCGTGTAACCAAACTTTTGCGGTTTTCCTTTTAGTACTCTTGTCGATGACTTAACACTTATCATTATTTACTGTCATCTGCCACTTTTTGCACCCTACAGATAGCTTGTCTAACCCATTTTGCAATTGGTTTTGATCATCTCAGGACTTTACAAGACGGTAAATGACAGCATCGTCTGCAAACAATGTAAGAGAACTGTTCAAATTGTCCCCTAAATCGTTTATACAGTTCAGGAACAGCGAAGGGCCTATAACACTTATTTGAGGAGCGTCAGATATTACTACTGTTTTACTCGATGACTTTCCGTTTACTATTACGAACTGCGACCCTTCTGACACAAGGTTGCGAGAGCACCAGCAGCAGCGAGTACTGTTTGTATAAAGCGTTTATTTTGCATTTTGTTTACGACCTTCCACTAAGGAAGGGATTCTATTAGTGTTTATCTGCTCTGCATAGTAACTAACAGTTCTTGATAAAACTTTACGTAGTTTTCGTGTTAGATTTCTTAGTGTTTTCTTGATCGTTTAGAGCAGAAAGCGCCCTAAAACCGTCTTTTGTTTGTTTCGCGGCCGTTAGCCACTAGTCACTTGAATCAGCAGTTGTCTTGTGACAGCCAGAGCGAGAGCACCAGCAGCAGCGAGTACTGTTTGTATAAAGCGTTTATTTTGCATTTTGTTTACGACCTTCCACTAAGGAAGGGATTCTATTAGTGTTTATCTGCTCTGCATAGAAACTAACAGTTCTTGATCGTTAGGAGAGAAATTTATTTTGTACTTATTGGCTGCGCTTAGCTTTTAAATAGTTTTTCTGGGAAAACCTAGCGTAGTTTTCGCGTCTCGTATTTCAGTGAGTGTTTCTTGATTATCAGAGTAGCTCATCAGAAGATTATCTTGGGAATTTGTCACCGTATAGAGTAGGGTAAACATAGTCATGTGTAGGGACTGTGGTTGTTGTGAGCGGACGCAAGGAGAATTGGCCACTCTTCGGGGGCAGGTGGAGGCTTTGTCTGTTAGGCTCATCGAGCTCGAGGCGCAGGCGTCGGCTCGTAGTGGCGTTGGGGCAACTGTGGTGAGACCTATGCCTACTTCGGTGGCCTTGGAATCACATGGAACCCCTGATGTCGCTGCGTCTTCCGGCAGTGAGCATCTTACCGGTCAGCCATCACTCCAGGGTGAATGGCGGACAGTGGTGGGCTCGCGCGTGCCTGGCCGAAAGGCGAAGGTGGGATCTGGCCGCGTGGCAGCTGCCTTACCCCTTTCCAACAGGTACGGGGTGCTTCCTAGTGGTGATGACATCGTTTCCGAGCCACCACAGGATGCCTCGCCTGTTGGGCCAGTGGCCGATTCTCCGGCAAGGTCCCGACAGTCACAGAGGGCGGGCCTATTAGTTATAGGGAGCTCCAACGTTAGGCGGGTTATGGAGCCCCTCAGGAAAATAGCGGGTAGGTCGGGGAAGAATGCCAGTGTGCACTCGGTGTGCCTGCCGGGGGGTCTCGTCCGTAATGTGGAGGAGGCCCTTCCGGCAGCTATTGAACGCACTGGGTGTGACCGGCTGCAGATAGTAGCACATGTCGGAACGAATGACGCCTGCCGCTTGGGTTCTGAGGCCATCCTTGGTTCCTTCCGGCGGCTGGCTGATTTGGTGAAGACAACCAGCATCGCACGCGGAGTGCAAGCTGAGCTTAATATCTGCAGCATAGTGCCCAGAGTCGATCGCGGTCCTCTGGTTTGGAGCCGTGTGGAGGGTCTAAACCAGAGGCTCAGACGACTCTGCGACTATAATGGTTGCAAATTCATCGACCTCCGTTATTGGGTGGAGAACTGTAGGGCCCCCCTAGACAGGTCAGGCGTGCACTACACACCGGAAGCAGCTACTAGGGTAGCAGAGTACGTGTGGCGTGCACACGGGGGTTTTTTAGGTTAGAGGGACCCCCCCTTGGGCGAAACGATAAAATACCTGACGGCTTACCAGAGAGAACATCAGCATCGTTGATAAAGAACGTCCGTCCTCAGAGACCAAAAACAGGAAAAGTTAACGTAATATTGGTAAACTGCAGGAGTATCCAGGGCAAGGTTCCTGAATTAGTATCGCTTATTGAAGGAAATAGTGCGCATATAGTATTAGGAACGGAAAGCTGGTTAAAACCGGAAGTGAACAGTAACGAAATCCTAGACACAGAATGGAATATATACCGCAAGGATAGGATAAACGCCAATGGTGGAGGAGTATTTATAGCAGTAAAGAATTCAATAATATCCAGTGAAGTTATTAGCGAATGCGAATGTGAAATAATCTGGGTTAAGTTAAGTATCAAAGGTGGGTCAGATATGATAGTCGGATGCTTCTATAGACCACCTGCATCAGCAACCGTAGTAGTTGAGCGCCTCAGAGAGAACCTGCAGAACGTCGTGAAGAAGTTTCGTGATCATACTATTGTAATAGGGGGAGACTTCAATCTACCAGGTATAGAATGGGATAGTCACACAATCAGAACTGGAGCCAGGGACAGAGACTCTTGTGACATTATCCTGACTGCCTTGTCCGAGAATTACTTCGAGCAGATAGTTAGAGAACCAACTCGTGAAGCTAACGTTTTAGACCTCATAGCAACAAATAGACCGGAACTTTTCGACTCCGTGAATGTAGAAGAGGGTATCAGTGATCATAAGTCAGTGGTTGCATCAATGACTACAAGTGTAATAAGAAATGCCAAGAAAGGAAGGAAAATATATTTGCTTAACAAGAGTGATAGGGCACAAATCGCAGAATATCTGAGTGACCACCATCAAACGTTCATTTCTGAGGAAGAGGATGTGGAACAAAAATGGAAAAAATTCAGAAACATCGTCCAGTACGCCTTAGATAAGTTCGTACCGACTAAGGTCCAAAGCGAGGGGAAAGATCCACCGTGGTATAACAATCATGTACGAAAGGTACTACGGAAACAAAGAAAGCTTCATCATAGGTTTAAGAGTAGTCGAATCATAGCTGATAAGGAAAAGCTGAACGAAGCGAAAAAGAGCGTAAAGAGAGCAATGAGAGAAGCATTCAACGAATTCGAACGTAAAACATTGGCAAACAATCTAAACAAGAACCCTAAAAAGTTTTGGTCATATGTAAAATCGGTAAGCGGATCTAAATCCCCTATTCAGTCACTCGTTGACCACGATGGCACCGAAACAGAGGACGACCGAAGAAAGGCAGAAATACTGAATTCAGTGTTCCGAAACTGTTTCACTGCGGAAAATCGTAACACGGTCCCTGACTTCAGCCGTCGCACGGACGCCAAAATGGAAAATATTGAAATAAACGATATTGGAATTGAAAAACAACTGCTATCACTTAGTAGCGGAAAAGCATCCGGACCAGACGAGATACCCGTAAGATTCTACAGTGATTATGCTAAAGAACTTGCCCCCTTTCTATCAGCAATTTATCGTAGATCTCTGGAAGAACGTAAAGTACCTAGCGACTGGAAGAAAGCGCAGGTCGTTCCCATTTTCAAGAAGGGTCATAAATCAGATGCGAATAATTATAGGCCTATTTCGCTTACGTCAATCTGTTGTAGAATAATGGAACATGTTTTATGTTCTCGTATTATGACGTTCTTAGATAATACAAATCTCCTTCATCATAACCAACATGGATTCCGCAAACAGAGATCATGTGAAACTCAGCTCGCCCTATTTGTCCAAGAAATTCACAGTGCCGTAGACACTGGCGAGCAGATTGATGCCGTATTCCTGGACTTCAGGAAGGCATTTGATACGGTTCCGCACTTACGTTTAGTGAAAAAAATACGAGCTTACGGAATATCGGACCAGGTTTGTGATTGGATTCAGGATTTCCTAGAAGAAAGAACACAACATGTCATTCTTAACGGTTCAAAATCTGCAGATGTAGAGGTAATTTCGGGAGTACCGCAAGGAAGCGTGATAGGACCTTTATTGTTTACAATATACATAAATGACTTAGTTGACAACATCGGTAGCTCCGTGAGGCTATTTGCAGATGACACGGTTGTCTACAAGAAAGTAGCAACATCAGAAGACTCGTACGTACTCCAGGAAGACCTGCAGAGGATTAATGAATGGTGCGACAGCTGGCAGCTTTCCCTAAACGTAGATAAATGTAATATAATGCGCATACACAGGGGCAGAAATCCATTCCAGTACGATTATGCCATAGGTGGTAAATCATTGGCAGCGGTAACGACCGTAAAATACTTAGGAGTTACTATCCGGAGCGATCTGAAGTGGAATGATCACATAAAACAAATAGTGGGAAAAGCAGGCGCCAGGTTGAGATTCATAGGAAGAATTCTAAGAAAATGTGACTCATCGACGAAAGAAGTAGCTTACAAAACGCTTGTTCGTCCGATTCTTGAGTATTGCTCATCAGTATGGGACCCTTACCAGGTTGGATTAATAGAAGAGATAGACATGATCCAGCGAAAAGCAGCGCGATTCGTCATGGGGACATTTAGTCAGCGCGAGAGCGTTACGGAGATGCTGAACAAGCTCCAGTGGCGGACACTTCAAGAAAGGCGTTACGCAATACGGAGAGGTTTATTATCGAAATTACGAGAGAGCACATTCCGGGAAGAGATGGGCAACATATTACTACCGCCCACATATATCTCGCGTAATGATCACAACGAAAAGATCCGAGAAATTAGAGCAAATACGGAGACTTACAAGCAGTCGTTCTTCCCACGCACAATTCGTGAATGGAACAGGGAAGGGGGGATCAGATAGTGGTACAATAAGTACCCTCCGCCACACACCGTAAGGTGGCTCGCGGAGTATAGATGTAGATGTAGATGTAGATGTAGTCTCACTACTGAGGCATGCAATTTGATTAGACGTCGCTTTTGAGAAGCGGCGTCAGAAACCTTCTGGAGTTCTAAAAGTATGGAATCAATTTGACGTTTCATGTCGATAACACTCATTACTTGGTAAGAATAAAGAGCTAATTGCGTTTGATATGAACCAAATTTTCCTAATCCATGTTGGCAGCTTGTCAATTAATCGATTTCTTTGAGTTTATTCACAATATTCGAGCACAGTATATGTTCCAAAATCCTACTGCAAATCGACGTTAGTGATTTGGTCCGTAATTCATCGGATTACTTCTAACTCCTTTCTTGGGTATTTCTGTGACTTGGTCAACTATCCAGTCTGTGGGTACACATCTTTCTACGAGCGGGCGGTTGTATATGATTGTTAAGTTTGGAGCTAATCAGCATACTGTGAAAGGAGCCTGACTTGTATACAACCTGGACCGCAGGTATTGTCTTTCTCAAGTGTCCTAAGCTGTTTCGCTACACCAAGGATATCTACTTCTGCCTGTCGGCAGTTGTTCTTGATTCGAATTAAGGAGCCTTTACTTCGTCTTCTTTGTGAAGGAATTTCGGAAAACAGGGCTAGTAAGTCTGCTTTAGTGGCACTGTCATCAATAACCCCACCATTGTTATCTTATACTGATAATACTGAATGCACCTTGCCACTCGTGTGCATTACATAGACCAGAATCTCTTTGGGTTTCCTGCCAGATTTCTAGACAGAGTATCGTTATGAAAACTAATAAAAGCATCTCGCATTGAAGACCGTGCTAAATTTCATGGTAGAATATTTGTTCCCAAGTGGTGATGCTGCATTCCAAGACGACAGGACCCATATTCACTCAGCTCATATGGCTCAAAGCTGATTTTGTGAGCACGAGGATGAATTGTAGCATCTCTCCTGCCCACCACGGTCGTCAGTCTAAATATTATTGAATCTTTGCGGTCTGGAGAACAGGGTGAGTGATCGCTATCCACCTCCACCATTGTTACCTGAACTTCTCACTTTTTTGCAGGAAGAATGGTATACAATTTCCTTGCAAACCATACAGGACCTGTTTTTATCAATTCCGAGATGATACGAAGCTGTTCTGAATGCCAACGGCATTATGTACCGTAATGTATTTTGTTTTTGGTGTGCCGGCCGGTGTGGCCGAGCGGTTCTAGGCGCTTCAGTCTGGAATCGCACGACCGCTACGGTCGCAGGTTCGAATCCTGCCTCGGGCATGGATGTGTGTGATGTCCTTAGTTTCGTTAGGTTTAAGTAGTTCTAAGTTCTAGGGGACTGACGACCTCAGATGTTAAGTCCGATAGTGCTCAGAGCCATTTGAACAGTTTTTTTTTTTGTGTTTACATATTTTTGTCCACTCCCTGTATTTAAATACAGGCCTACATATAAAATGGACGGATTTTTTACGTATTGTTAGCTAAATGTGTGACGCCGCCTACATTATCATGCTAAGGTGAGCAATCCAGCGTCAGCTTATTAGAGTCTAAATAGCGAAAATCGTCGACCACTTAAAAGGTACATCTTCCGCTTGAAGCACCTAACAATGCAATGATGACTTTACACTCAGAATATCGTAAGTGTACTATATGGTTTGTAAAGAAAGTGGAAATAGCGATGTCCAAGTCTTTAAATAGCTGAGAACAGAACGATTACCTTTCGTTGTGTCAGTTACGAAAATAATTAAGTTTGTGAGCCTACAATAAACTTTGTTTTGTTATGCCTTGCACAACGCCTATCCTCCTCGTTTGACAGCTCACACTCGGCGACAGTAAAAACGCTGTCACTTTACCATTACATCTAATTTTGTGTATGCATCAGAAGTCTACATCTACATCTACATCTACATTTATACTCCGCAAGCCACCCAGCGGTGTATGGCGGAGGGAACTTTACGTGCCACTGTCATTACCTCCCTTTCCTGTTCCAGTCGCGTATGGTTCGCGGGAAGAACGACTGTCTGAAAGCCTCCGTGCGCGCTCTAATCTCTCTAATTTTACATTCGTGATCTCCTCGGGAGGTATAAGTAGGGGGAAGCAATATATTCGATACCTCATCCAGAAACGCACCCTCTCGAAACCTGGCGAGCAAGCTACACCGCGATGCAGAGCGCCTCTCTTGCAGAGTCTGCCACTTGAGTTTATTAAACATCTCCGTAACGCTATCACGGTTACCAAATAACCCTGTGACGAAACGCGCCGCTCTTCTTTGGATCTTCTCTATCTCCTCCGTCAACCCGATCTGGTACGGATCCCACACTGATGAGCAATACTCAAGTATAGGTCGAAAGAGTGTTTTGTAAGCCACCTCCTTTGTTGATGGACTACATTTTCTAAGCACTCTCCCAATGAATCTCAACCTGGTACCCGCCTTACCAACAATTAATTTTATATGATCATTCCACTTCAAATCGTTCCGCACGCATACTCCCAGATATTTTACAGAAGTAACTGCTACCAGTGTTTGTTCCGCTATCATATAATCATACAATAAAGGATCCTTCTTTCTATGTATTCGCAATACATTACATTTGTGTATGTTAAGGGACAGTTGCCACTCCCTGCACCAAGTGCCTATCCGCTGCAGATCTTCCTGCATTTCGCTACAATTTTCTAATGCTGCAACTTCTCTGTATACTACAGCATCATCCGCGAAAAGCCGCATGGAACTTCCGACACTATCTACTAGGTCATTTATATATATTGTGAAAAGCAATGGTCCCATAACACTCCCCTGTGGCACGCCAGAGGTTACTTTAACGTCTGTAGACGTCTCTCCATTGATAACAACATGCTGTGTTCTGTTTGCTAAAAGCTCTTCAATCCAGCCACACAGCTGGTTTGATATTCCGTAGGCTCTTACTTTGTTTATCAGGCGACAGTGCGGAACTGTATCGAACGCCTTCCGGAAGTCAAGAAAAATAGCATCTACCTGGGAGCCTGTATCCAATATTTTCTGGGTCTCATGAACAAATAAAGCGAGTTGGGTCTCACACGATCGCTGTTTCCGGAATCCATGTTGATTCCTACATAGTAGATTCTGGGTTTCCAAAAACGACATGATACTCGAGCAAAAAACATGTTCTAAAATTCTACAACAGATCGACGTCAGAGATATAGGTCTATAGTTTTGCGCATCTGCTCGACGACCATTCTTGAAGACTGGCACTACCTGTGCTCTTTTCCAATCATTTGGAACCTTCCGTTCCTCTAGAGACTTGCGGTACACGGCTGTTAGAAGGGGGGCAAGTTCTTTCGCGTACTTGCTTCGAAGAATTAGTAGGGTTGTGTGATTTGTTAAAAAGTGTAGCTGTCAATCACCCAGAAATTTGCGATTCATGCCTGAGAAATAAGAGTAGTGGATCTCTCTAGACTCAAGTGACTTGAAACAGCTACGAATGGATGTAGGAGGGCGAAATGTGGCTCACGCAACAGGCTGACACAAACTCGTCAAGGGTGAACAAACAACCTGCGGTGTTTAATTCCCCGCTTGAAGCTCAAAAATGCCTTAGTACGTTCTGGGGTTCATTGTCTACGCAGCAAGAGCACAGCCTAATAACTAATAGGCGTATGCGGATAGCGGAAGCCGGTAAACAGTTCAGTAACATGCATGTTTTTCTTGTATAAAGAACTCGAGAAATATAGCTAAACAAAAACAAATGTGTCCACAGTGATCATTTGCTTATCGCATACACACCAAATAATCGGAGAGTGCATTCTTCAGTAATACACTAACATTATTCTAAACATGCGTTACTGTTTATAGAGTTATAAAATTTGAAAAAAAAAATAAGCTAATGTTCGCAGAGGAGCTACTGTCTGAGTTCCTTTCTGTTCGACGAGAGATTTTCGCGAACGACGCATAAAGCAGAGACTGTATTTGTGTGGGTATATAAATACTCTTTGGCGGTCAGAGATATGAACGCCGGAGGCCGCGATGTAGGGAGACAGCCGAGGCGGAGCGCTCTGTCGAGATGCTGGCACTGGCTGCGCTGTCTGCTGCGCTCGTGCTTCGCGCGACGCGCAAGCTACCGCCCACCGCCCCCGCCGCCCCCAATGCCCGTGGGGCTGCTGCCGATCCCCGAAGGCCCCGCTCTACCGCAGCTGCCAGGTAAGTTCCATCAGTCCATGTCCAACTATTTCGTTCGTACCTCGCTCAGTTTTATTTTGATTGGTTGGAAAAGAACTATGGGGAAGAAATTGAGAGAAGTGTCATAGTATCACGCGTTCAGTGAGAATCAATTTACGTTGCGTATCGTTTCTTAGAGGATTCTGATGCACCAGTTCTTTCCGAAAGACAATAAAGTCATATAGTAGGAATTTCTATGCAAAGAACATCGAAATAAACAAGATGGAATTATTGTCACCAACATTCATTGAATCAGTCACCTGACTGTGGTTCGGCGTAAGATAGCCAGGAGGCGGCCTGAATAATTTGAATGTCATCACATTGCTAGTAAGACCGATTTCATTGAAGGGTATTATGGTTTCTGTACATGCATTTCAGAGGCATCTTAATAATTTGCATTCGATATCTAGAGTGAACTTGGCTTAAAGCTTTGAAGAGGTATGTGCAAGAACGTTTCGCGTGTTTGTATCTAGTGTCAGAGTTAGTATGTTCTTTTTCGACTTTTGTTACAGGAGATGAAGTGGTAGCCACCGCAATTTTTAGATTTTCTACTGCATTTCATAGTGTTGCCCAGTAGTTTCTGGATAGACTATGCTGCACAGACATTTCGAAGTGTCTTCCTAGTACGTCAAAGTGAAAGTGTCCCGAAACACTCCCAATTTAGGAGCTATGACAAGCAGCAAGCATCCTTTTCATAATATTTCCAAATATTTTTAGGGACTAACTTGTTTCGTTATCTTTTTCTTTCAGATACTGTATTTACAACCACAGTTAATTATTAAGAAAACTAATACATTAACCACTCCTATCATTCTCTACATCATAGGCGTTAGTACTATAGTCTCCTATATCGACTACTTTAAAATAAGCGCTGTGGTTTAGAAGTGTATGTATTGCGGGTGATATGACAGAGTGTCATATATAAATTTGTCTGCAGGCGATATTGCTCGAAATGCATATACATTCAACGGATTGATTGGTAGCACACTACCGAATTTATCCAGTGCTTATCTCGTACGTACGGTATATAGTCATAGAGTCACGTAATTTTGCCCCATGGTCCTATGTCTTCATTACATTGCATCTCGATATTAACTGACACCTAAAATGTCTTTTACAATTATGATAAGTACATTAGCCCTCAGTGGTACTTAGGTCTACTTATGAAAAGTTAATTTTTCTTCCACTGATAAACTTCGGTTTGCAGCCTAAGCAGCAATATTTCATCACTACAGCCGTTAATAATAAACAAATGTGTGAAACAGAACAAATGCGAGGAATATTAAAGATTCAGTTTTAGTGCAAAATGTATACAACAGCGTCATCCCAACACCACATGACTATTTATGTATGATGGTGGCGACATGTCTTACTCCATACATATTTCCACTCTGTGTGCGAAGCGACTTACCGCAGCCGAAGCGACTTTTACCGAATGCTTCACTACACTTCACAGTAACACAGACACATACATGTCACTATTTTTCAACATAGTCACCATGTCTCTGAAAACGACAATCAGAATGTTCTACCAATCGTTCGATTCCTCGGTGATAGAAATCCGCTCCTTGGTCATGGAGCGAATCGAGATCCGATGTGTGAACGTCCTCATCATTGAAAATCTCTCTCCTCTTGATATTCTTTTAGCTTTCCGACCGCATGGGTACTGTAATCCGTGGTCGATTAACATACCCCACGTCTGTGGTGTTTTGCTGAAATTGTTGGCACCATTGCACTTGCTGGATACGACAATGCATTTCGTCCGTACACCATCAGAATTTCACCGCGAATTTAGACGTCTTTCCCAATATAATCGTACTGTCCTGCGTATTTCAACTTTGGATTACGTTGCGAGTTGTCATGCCATTTCACTCCCACGCAGTGACGCATCTGTTATCCGTGCCGCGGCAGAACTGTGTCAGCAGAAAATGCGGATCATGCACTCAATTTCTGAATTTTCTACGCAATAAGTATACGATACCACTTAACAGTTGGTGCAGAAACGAATTCAGTCGTCAGTGAGTTATGCTGGCAGAATACTTAAAATGCCTGAGACAATTTCAGAATTTTATCCCACATAATTCATCATGATATTAAATGTATGATTCATGAAACCAAGAACAGTCTTAACCTTCAGTTAACAGCCGCATCGAAATTTGTAGCGGTACCTTGGAAAAAAGCTAGTCAATCTGTGAGATTTCCACGGTGCAGTTTCTAGCCTGGTCTTCAAAGATGGAGCATTACTCACTACAAAAAATTATAGAAAAGCATTTAATGTATAGTACAGCAAGAGGAACTGCCCAGAAAGCTGAAAGAATAAACAAAAAAACGTTTTGCAACAAGTGTCATCTTAATTGGAATATATTTATCACCGTGTGTAGAAACATTGGAGAACGTCGGTCGTTCAAGTCACAAAGAGCCGGAGAAGGTTATCGATAAGAAACTGTTCGTGAAGTAGAAATTGTGCGCGACCGTGTTCGATTGCATGCGAGAATATTCATTACTCTTGGAAGGATTCAGTATGGTATCAGCAGTTACATCCTCATCATTAACAATACGTGACACCAATGAGGCCAAATGATTTTGAGCACAGGGTTTACTACCGTCAATCGATTACATTATAACTTATGCATCAAGACCGGTAATCGTCACTGTGAACATTTGCTATGAACTTAAAATATTGCCGTATGGTGTAGGTTAATTTTCATAAAAAACTGAACAATAAATTTTGACCTCAAGTTCCACACCTCAAAATACACCATTTATGTTTGTGTATCACCTCTACAATTTTGACTCTAATCGTTTGGAACGTCCTGTACTGAAGTTCCCTCCAGTTCCTTAGCAAATTTATTGTTTGTACGAGATGTTTTTAACCTAGTTTGATCTTCATTGTCTCGACGTAAACAATAACTAGATAGATAGTTGAAACACAAGCTATGTACTGAAAACATTTTTTGGAATTTTACCAGTAAGTCCCCGCAAGATACTTAGCGATTTCTTTACGTACTTCCCAGCTCACATTTTCCAGCATTTCCGCCTCACTGTCTGACTGTCTGTCTCTCTCCCCCTCCTTTTCTCTCCCTCTAGCTAAGCAAACCAGATTGTGGCTATTCGCGCTACACCTAGTTGTATACCCCGGTTGTTTCCAGTTAGCCTGTATCCTAGCATAGGACATAGAAATATTTTATAAAAAGTCAGTTATTCCCTAATATGCTGTCAATGAATCGATGTTTACCATTTGCTGTACCTACAACAAGGGGTCCACGTGGTGCTTGCACTTCAAATCCCCATTGACTGTTACGCCCAGGTATTTGTATGACTTTTCAGACGCCATTTGTTTCTCATTGTGCAGTTAAAGCCTACTACACTCTCTTCGCTTTGTGAAATGCACTGCTACACATTTATCAACATAAAGAGCTAGTTGTTAATTTTTGTAGCAGGCTGATATTTTATCTTGATGTGACTGTACATTCTTACAATACTTATTATACAACATTTCTTCGGAGGCAGCCGCGACATCTGTGAGTAATCTGAGACTATCCTACAACAAGGGGAGTACGTAACGGCCTTGCCGCAGTGGATGCACCGGTTCCCGTGAGATCACCGAAGTTAAGCGCTGTCGGGCGTGGCCGGCACTTGGATGGGTGACCATCCAGCCGCCATGCGCTGTTGCCATTTTTCGGGGTGCACTCAACCTCGTGATGCCAATTGAGGAGCTACTCGACCGAATAGTAGCGGCTCCGGTCAAAGAAAACCATCATAACGACCCGGAGAGTGGTGTGCTGACCACACGCCCCTCCTATCTGCATCCTCCCCTGAGGATGAGACGGCGGTCGGATGGCCCCGATGGGTCACTTGTGGCTTGAAGACGGAGTGCTTCTAACAAGGTGAGGGTCTACATGCGGGTCACCAATGTTCATCAAGTTTTGCAGGGACGTTCTATATCGGAAGTAAAGAGATACGTATTTCCTCTTTGTGTTAGACACTCCCTACTTTTTGAAAAACACGAGGTGAAAGTTGATGACGAAAAATTGTGCTTTCAATCCCATACATCGAAAGATCGTCTAAGAACAAATATTTTTATTAATATAATATGAGGTCCAACGTTAATAATGTTCGAATTATTAAGTTTTTGTGTTTTCATGCTGTAGCTTGGGTACAGGTCATTCTGTGTATCTAGGAGAGCGAGTTTTTTTTTTTTTTTTAATAAAGTAAGAAAATTACCTCTTCCACTTCAGGCGTTGGCCCCTATCACCCATACTACCCCCAAAAACCTATCTAGCCTAAAAACAAAAACAAAGCCAGTGCCACCGCCACTTTCATCCTAAAGCTAACTAGGACGGCCGTTCGCCGCCACTTCAGGTTCCGCCAACGAACAAAAATTAAATATGCCTCTGAACTTTGTATAAAAAAAATAAAATAAAAGAAGAAAGGAAAGGGTATAATACTTTATTAAATTTTATTTGTTGTTCATTTTGTTCTTATTTTGTTCTTGCGTATTTATTTGGATTTGAACGCTGGTCTCCTGCCCACGTTTTATTTTTATTTTTATTTATTTTTTTTATTTTGTCAATGTGCGAACAGTCACAGTTAACCAAGCCTGGAAAACTAAAACAGAATGAAGACGCCATCGAAGATATGAAACATAAATAGCATGAAAAGAAAGCTACCACGTCGTAGTGAGGCTTCCCAGCGACTGCGCCCACTGATAAGATTGTTCAATATATGGTCGTTTGCAGTTCGTTCTGACCTCATCTGCCACTGCCTGGAACATTCCAGCTACACGGCGGGCTGTGAAAGGCACTCCATAGGTAGTTCGCGAAGCACTGTCGATATCTGGTATGCCCGGAAATAGCATGATGTCTTTCTTGCAAATAGAGCCAGAAGTCAAGGAAATCCTTGTGTCCGTCACGACAGAGGTAATGGACTGCATGTCCACGTATCCAGGTGACAGAGTTGGTTCGAGTCTTGGGGTAAAATGTCTCATCCGGAAACAATAACGTGCGTGCAGATACACTCCTGGAAATTGAAATAAGAACACCGTGAATTCATTGTCCCAGGAAGGGGAAACTTTATTGACACATTCCTGGGGTCAGATACATCACATGATCACTCTGACAGAACCACAGGCACATAGACACAGGCAACAGAGCATGCACAATGTCGGCACTAGTACAGTGTATATCCACCTTTCGCAGCAATGCAGGCTGCTATTCTCCCATGGAGACGATCGTAGAGATGCTGGATGTAGTCCTGTGGAACGGCTTGCCATGCCATTTCCACCTGGCGCCTCAGTTGGACCAGCGTTCGTGCTGGACGTGCAGACCGCGTGAGACGACGCTTCATCCAGTCCCAAACATGCTCAATGGGGGACAGATCCGGAGATCTTGCTGGCCAGGGTAGTTGACTTACACCTTCTAGAGCACGTTGGGTGGCACGGGATACATGCGGACGTGCATTGTCCTGTTGGAACAGCAAGTTCCCTTGCCGGTCTAGGAATGGTAGAACGATGGGTTCGATGACGGTTTGGATGTACCGTGCACTATTCAGTGTCCCCTCGACGATCACCAGTGGTGTACGGCCAGTGTAGGAGATCGCTCCCCACACCATGATGCCGGGTGTTGGCCCTGTGTGCCTCGGTCGTATGCAGTCCTGATTGTGGCGCTCACCTGCACGGCGCCAAACACGCATACGACCATCATTGGCACCAAGGCAGAAGCGACTCTCATCGCTGAAGACGACACGTCTCCATTCGTCCCTCCATTCACGCCTGTCGCGACACCACTGGAGGCGGGCTGCACGATGTTGGGGCGTGAGCGGAAGATGGCCTAACGGTGTGCGGGACCGTAGCCCAGCTTCATGGAGACGGTTGCGAATGGTCCTCGCCGATACCCCAGGAGCAACAGTGTCCCTAATTTGCTGGGAAGTGGCAGTGCGGTCCCCTACGGCACTGCGTAGGATCCTACGGTCTTGGCGTGCATCCGTGCGTCGCTGCGGTCCGGTCCCAGGTCGACGGGCACGTGCACCTTCCGCCGACCACTGGCGACAACATCGATGTACTGTGGAGACCTCACGCCCCACGTGTTGAGCAATTCGGCGGTACGTCCACCCGGCCTCCCGCATGCCCACTATACGCCCTCGCTCAAAGTCCGTCAACTGCACATACGGTTCACGTCCACGCTGTCGCGGCATGCTACCAGTGTTAAAGACTGCGATGGAGCTCCGTATGCCACGGCAAACTGGCTGACACTGACGGCGGCGGTGCACAAATGCTGCGCAGCTAGCGCCATTCGACGGCCAACACCGCGGTTCCTGGTGTGTCCGCTGTGCCGTGCGTGTGATCATTGCTTGTACAGCCCTCTCGCAGTGTCCGGAGCAAGTATGGTGGGTCTGACACACCGGTGTCAATGTGTTCTTTTTTCCATTTCCAGGAGTGTATATGCTCCGGCCTAACTCGCAAGAGATAAGCCAGCATCTGCCGCACTAGGTGCCAAACCGGTTCCGCCTCTCCACAGCTGAGGCGGTGCTCGTCAGAATCTACTGTATTACAACCCACACAATTGGGAGATTCTGTCATGTGGATATTGTAGAGACGTTCTTGCGTCACGAGCTTCCTATTAACGACGACGTACCATTGAGAAACAACATCGGAATCGAGCATGGCATCGTGTACAGTCTTCCACACCACGCGCCACCGTACGTCAGGATATTTTAGTTCGACCACATTTAGGGGGCGGCGTTGTAGCATGTCATGATATAGGCGTCGAGTTGTGGCCATTTGTGGTGTCGTGAGCGCGACACTGCAATAACTTTGTTCTAAATAGAAACGTCCTATATAAAAGAGGGGCGCTGGGATGTCCTGTAGTGGCACCGGCGCTCTTAGTGAAGCAGGACGTAGCGCCGTCAGAAGCAGACTCGTGAGGCTCGTAGGACAACGGCGCAGCAGACATAAATGTGAGCTAACATAGAGGGCAATGGCCCTATCATGGACGTTAACTAGGCCGAGACCACCTTTTTCCTTGGGGAGGGTAAGAGATACGTATCTGATCTTCAGTAACATACCAGCGGTGACGAAGTATCCCAGCGCTGCCATAATGCTACGAGCCAAGGGCTTCGGAATGGGTAGCGTTTGGGCGACATGCGGGATGC
Source organism: Schistocerca nitens (assembly GCF_023898315.1). Taxonomy (NCBI): domain Eukaryota; kingdom Metazoa; phylum Arthropoda; class Insecta; order Orthoptera; family Acrididae; genus Schistocerca; species Schistocerca nitens. The sequence goes on along the minus strand of NC_064614.1, from coordinate 475,802,912 downwards.
GGGACGCAAGGTATATATTGGCATAATACGCCCGCTGAACGATGTTGAGGGATCGCAAGCGCTGATTTGCAATTCCGGCCCTAATTTGGTTAAGAAGGCGTCGATAATTGAGCGTCGTCCCGCGTCGCATGTCGTTCATGAAATCTAAGCCCAAGCAGCGTACAGTATCACTGAAGCGTAAGGGGGCAATGTGTTCCTGCGGTAGCCCAATCCCGATGCTCAAGGCGACGGACTTGTTAACGTTGATTTGGCTACCAGAAGCTGTACCGTACGTTGCAATCCAGTCCAAAGCTGCGGCCATATCGTCAGCTCCTCGTATGACGATCATCAAATCATCCGCATATGCGGTGCAGCGATAGATGGAGCCGCCGAACTGTATCCCAGTGAGCCTGTCTCGGAGACCACACAACAAGGGTTCTAAGGCCAATGCAAATAACAATGTTGATAATGGACATCCCTGTCGTACTGATCGGCGGATCGGCATGGGTGCCGTCAGTCTTCCATTGACTCGAGAAGTTGCACCATGTAGTAGGCGTGTCAACACTGTGATAAAGGGGTCGGGGTATTCCATGGGCCGTAGAACGGCCGTGAGGAAAGTGTGGCCCACACGGTCAAAAGCCTGGCTAAAGTCGATAGACGCGAGGGCTGCCGGCAAACGTCTCACCCGTGCAAGGGAGATGAGATCTCTGTAACGACATAACGCAGTTCTGATGTTGTTGGGTCCGCCCAAGGACGTCTGATCGCCGGACAAGACGTGCAATAGTGTGCCGCGAATACGTTCTGATAGCAGCCTCGAAAAGATCTTGAAGTCGCTGTTCAATAACGTTAAGGGACGATAGTCGCGGACATGATTCCGTCCCTTCGGCTTATGGATGGGGACAATCAGACCTTCCAAGAATGGTGCAGGCAATGTTATACCCGGGGACATCAATTCCTGGCAAATTTCAATCAAACACGGTAGCAACAGTTGTTTAAAGGCTCGATAGAACTCTAATGGTAACCCATCGATTCCTGGTGATTTATGGGGAGCACCTTTACCAATGGCGGCGAGCACTTCCTCTTCTGTCACTTCTCCCAGTAAAGTCGGTACCATGTCTGGTGGAACTGTACCGTGGACATGTGCTGAAACGGTGTCTACCGTCGCCATATCAGGGAGCACTGCTGAATAAAGTTGAGCGTAATGCCCATAGAAGGCTTCTGCTATATCTGCTTGTTCTACCACATGTCGACCGTCGTCGGTTATCATGTCGGTTACCAGTGCCCTACGGCGCCTCCTGCGTTCTATGAGCACGTGGTGCATAGATGGCCTTTCTGATTGTATCATGTCTGGAGCACGCGACCGTATAACAGCGCCTTGTAAATGATGGCGTGCTAAGGAGACGAGCCGCGCTTTCGCGCGATTGACTGTGATCTGCCTGTCAGGTGAGGGCTCCATAGCAAGACATTCCCGTAGGACGGTGTAATAAAAGTTTTCCGTGCTCCTCCTCCATGCCGCTGCTTCCCGGCCGTAAGCCATGAAGGTGCGTCTAAGAGCAGGCTTCGCACATTCAATCCACCAACTGAGGGTCGATCGGTAACGACCACGACGCCGTAAGGACGCGTTCCACGACTCTTCGACAGCACCTTTACATGCCGGCTCGTCCAGATGGGCGACGTTCAGTTTCCAGGGGGGCCTACTGCGCCACACACGTGCAGGTTTGAGGGCAATGGTGCAAATATAGGCTGTGTGGTCGGTGAATGCAGTGGGCCAGAGCTCTGCTCCTCTCGTCGCCGTCGAAAGGGTGCGTGTGACGTAAATCCTGTCCAACCGACTTGATGAATGGCTTGTATAATGGGTGTAACCAGGAGCTGGGCCATGGATGTGGCGCCACGTGTCAATCAGGTGGAGGACACGCACTAGCATTTCCAATTCCGCACACGGGACGTGATGTGGCTGCTGATCGGATGGAGATAATGTACAGTTAAAATCTCCTCCGACCACCATATCGTCTATGTGGCCCATAAATAGACGCGTAATATCTTCCGAAAAAAAGCGGGCCCGATCTCTCCGTCTCCCTGATCCTGAAGGGGCATATACATTGATGAGTCGTACACCGTTGACAGTTACTGCCATGGCTCTTGCACTCGGTAAGTACAGTACGTCCGTAGCCGCCAAATCGTCCCGTAGCAGAACAGCCACACCACAATCGGTAGAAGAGGCGTGGGAGATGTGGGCGGTATATCCGTAGAAGTCAGGGAAACTAGCGACACATACTTCCTGTAAGAGGGCCACGTCGATGTCCGCCGCATTAAGCATGCGTTGTAGCATTGTCAGTTTGTGTGGTGCCCTTATCGCGTTGATATTGATTGTGGCAAGGCGAAAGGTGTGCTGCCTAGCCTCTTCACCTAGGGTAGACGCCATGGCAATAAAAGCTAACCGCAAGAGATGTCGGACCCACCAAACCCGTTACAAATTATGAGTCTTTCACGCTAGTAGTGGCATCCCCAATGCCGCCCCCTCCCCTGTCACCCGTGACCTCTTCAGGAAGTTCCTCAACATCGTCCGACCACAGTGGGTGCAACACGATGCTGTGTGGCTGATCGGCACCTAAATCTCTCTCACGTACGTCGTCTTTGGTAGAGGTAGACGGATCGCCATCCATCGACGCGACCTGCCGCGTTAGTGGTGCAAGAAGTAACTGGGCACTCGTAGTATGGGCAAGTGAACCGTCTACACCACTTAGATCCTCAGCAGGCGCAGCATCCATGCTGTCTGATGAGATGTCACCTTCTTGACCGGCCGTGTGTAGGAGGCAATCGTCAGAAGGGGTCCGCCGACGTCGCTTGCGTCGTCGGGGCGAACGTTGCTTTCGAACGTGGACATCCGCATCCGAATGTGGGAGGCAATCCAGCGTCGCATCACCTTCCGCTAGGAAAGCCGCGGTCGGGACAATGTTCGCGTCCACGTCCATCGCGTTCTGAATGTTGTGTTGCGTCTGGAGTCCGTGGGACTGTTGCTGCTGTTGTTGCTGTGGAGGGGGCGACATATGGGTTGGCACCGAGGGTCCTCCCTCTTCCTCCCTTGGTACTTCTGGCGTCGATGGATGTGTCTGATCGCCCGTTTCGTCCTCGACTATGGTGCGCATCGTCGTCTGAGCGTACGTGAGGGGCAGGATTGTCGTCCCCGTCGGGGAAACGGAGTCTCCCACTGGTATCTGCGTAATTCTACGTTGTAAGCAGCTCGATCGAACATGGCCTTCCTGCCCACATCCGGAACAGGTACGCGGACCGTCGCACATGATGATTGCACGACAGCCACCGATGTTCAAATAGGACGGCACATGTTTCTTGAGCTCAAGTTTAATTTGTCGCACACCATTGTAGACCTTATACGTCGAGAAAGTTTGCCACTTTTCTGCAACGTGGCAGATAACATTGCCATATGGTCGGAAGGCGTCCTTGACAACTTCCTCTGGGACCTCGAAGGGGAGCTCAAAAACTCTTACAGTCCTTAGGCCCATGCCTGCATGATCCACCGTCACTGCACCGATATGCCCGTCAGAATGTTTGAATCGGAGAGAGTTCGAGTATTTAGAAACCACTGTCGCGCAGACCTCTGCACTGGTCATTTTAACATAAACCACGCTCGCCGTTATAGAAAAATGTATTCCGACGACAGTCGCCGGATCTAAACGTAGATCGTCGCGTATGAACTGTTCTATTTCATAGGCTCGAGGACGCGCGTGATCTGGTTGGAAAGTAATTTTGATCGTATCGTGGCGCCATGTGTGTGCCATAATCGCACTGAACTTGGAACAAATACAATTCGCGCCGTGAGAAGGTAAACACAAGCAAGCGCTCACGGTCGCGCACGGCGGGGCTCAGCGGACGTCCTCGCCCCACCGCAGCCGAAAGCAGACTGATGCTGTTCGGCGGTCGAGCGGTCACGGCACTGGACTACCCAACCGCTGATCCGTGTTCCATTCTTGGTCGTGTTTTTTTTTTTTTTTTCATTCGATATGTTTTCGGTGTATCTGATATTCTGATAATGGGAATACCTTTCTTTCCTTTTTTTAAGTGGAACATCAGGAGGTTTGATAAATAATCAGATAAGTATATACAAAGTATTGACAATTATTTTCATCTGAGAGATGAAGCGCAAGATAGGACTTCCGTAAATGACGATGCTCAACCAACATGCACCGCGAAAGTGATACCACCAAAATGTACCTCTCTTTGTCAACCGTGTGACGTCTACTTTTTCCGAAAGTTAAGAAATTCCGTCATGCGACTTCAAAATCATGCGACATCACAGCAGGGCAGAGAAATAAGAAATAGTACGGATGCTACCAAAATTCATGCGTTGGTACATACCCAGCCTATCTTTCAAGATATGCTTTTATACGCTTGGTACGCATGCAGATAGATATCTGATAGATCTGCTTTTAGCAATGTGAATTAGGTAAGTTTTCCACGGACTTTGTGCCGGAAAACTATTCAATACGGTGAGATTTCTTTCCTTTGCTGCGCATACTTCTAGAAATATTTGATTCAGTACCAATAGGTTATTTATTCGTTGCGCCCATCTAATCTCCAGCATTCTTCTGTAACACTACATTTCTCCTCATTAGCCCCTTTCTTAGCTTGCATTTATCGCGAATTTCTCGCCCAGCGCAAACTCTCAAAGAAAAAAGCGTAGGTGGCCGCTTTATATACAAGAAGAGTATGAGAACGGACCCACAAAATTACAGATTTATTTCCTTAACATCGGCTCGCTGAATAATTATAAAACATATTCTGATTTCGAATATAATAAATTTCCTAGAGAACGATCAGCTTATATCCTGGAACAAACAAGGCTTTAGAGAGCACCGCTCATGTGAAACTCAGCTTGCCCTTTTCTCACATAATATACTGCGAACTATGGATGAAGGGCAACGGGCAGATTCCACACTCTTAGATTTCTGGAAGGTGTTTGGCATGGTGCCCCACTGCAAACTGTTATCGAAGGCTCGAGCAAACGAAATAGGTTCCCGGATATCTGAATGGCTCTAAGACTCTTTAAGTAATAGAACCCAATATGTTGCCATCGACAAGGGCATCGTCAGGATGTGTGGTGGACCGCTATTACGTTATATATACGTAAATGACCTGGCGGACATGGCGGGCAGCAATCTGTGATTGTTTGTTGATGATGCTGTGGTGTGTGGTAAGGTGTCGAAGTTGAGTGACTATAGGAAGATACAAGATAACTTAGATAAAATTTATGGTTGGTGTGATGAATGGCAGTTAGCTCTAAACGTGGGAAAAATGTAAGTTAATGCAGATCAGTAGGAAGAACAAACCTGGTATATACAGATATAGCATTAGTAGTGTTCTGCTTGACAAAGTCACGTCGTTTAAATATCTAGGTTAACGTTGCAAAGCGGTATCAAATGGAACTAGTATGTGAGGATTGTGGTAGGGAAGGCGAATAGTCAATTTCTATTTATTGGGAGAATTTTAGGAAAGAGTGTTTGATCTGTAAAGGAAACCACATATAGGACGCTCGCGAGACCTATTCTTGAGCACTGTTAGAGTGTTTGGAATTCGCACCAGGTCGGATTAAAAGAAGACATCGAAGCAATTCAGAGGCAGACTACTGTATTTGTTATCGGTAGTTTCAAACAACAGGTAAGTGTTATGGAGATGCTTCGGGAACTCTAAATGGGATTCCGTGGAGGGAAGGAGACGTTCTTCTCAAGGAACACTATTGAGAAAAGTCAGAGAACCAGTATTTGAAGCCGACTGCAGAATGATTCCACTGCTGACAACTTACATTTCGCCTAGGGACCATGAAGATAACATACGAGAAATCAGGGTTCATGCGGAGGCATATAGACAATTGTTCTTCTCTCGCTCTGTCTGCGAGTGGAACAGGAAAAGAAACGACTAGTCGTGATAAGGTACCGTCCGCAACGGACCGCACGGTGCCCTGCGGAGTATGTGTGTAGATTTAGATTTCCAAAGCTTGACTATTTTCTCTGTCGTCCATGTTTCGCTTACGTGTAAGGCTACTATGAGAGTTAGAAACCAGTCATAAAGCTTCAGGACTGTCGCGTAAATAAATACGCTTCACGTTAATGTGAAAACTGAGTTACTGAGAAATATTTTACGTGGGGTGTTTGAAAAGTCCGTGCAAAGTCCGAGGGATGGCACCACCGGCTCGTATCGAGGTCATGTTTAGTAGCATCTTTGGAAAGAACGCGCACCAAGTTTCAGCCATATTTGTCTATTTCTTTGTGTTTGGCATTCTTGTGAACCAAGAAAGCCGAGTGATTGTCAAAACATGGACGAAGAAGAATTTCGTGTGGTGGTTAAACATTAATTTATGAAAGGTAAAACGCCTCAGGAGACTAAAGAGAAGCTTGATAAACTTTACGGTGACTCTGCACCTTCGATTAGAACAGTTTATAAGTGGTTTTAAAATTTTCGGAGTGGCCATATGGGCACAAGTGATGCTGAACGTTCTGGACGTCCTGTGGAGGTTACGACTCCAAAAATCATGATAAAATCCATGATATGGTGATGGATGACAGAAGAGTTAAGGTGCGTGACATTGCTAGTGCTGTGGGCATCTCGAATGAATGGGTGCATAATATTTTGCATTAACATTTGGACATGAGAAAGCTATCCGCAAGATAGGTTCCGCGATTGCTCACGCTTGACCAAAAACGGAATCGTGGGTGAAGTGTTGCAAGGATGGTTTGCAGCTGTACAGGAAGAATCCGCAGGACTTCAAGCGTTGTTTCGTCACTGTTGATGAAACATGGATAATTACTATACTCTTGAGACCAAACAACAATCTAAACAATTGGTTACGAAGGGAGAATCTGCACTAAAAAAGGCGAAGACCATTCCTTCGGCCAGAAAGGTTATGGCGACTGTCTTTTGGGATTCACAAGGGATAATCCTCATCGACTATCTGGAAAAGGGTAAAACTATTACAGGTGCATATTATTCATCGTTATTGGACCGTTTGAAAACCGAGCTGCGAGAAAAACGCGATTGGACCCCAAAAAAGTCCTTTTCCATCACGACAATGCACCAGTACACACCTCAGCAGTTGTGGTGGCCAAATTAAAGGAAATAGGATTCCAACTCGTTTCACAAGCCCCCGATTCTCCAGACTTGGCTCCCTCGGATCACTATTTGTTCCTCAATTTGAAGAAATGGGTGGCGGGACAAATATTTTATTCAAACGAGGAAGTGATTGCAGCAACTAATAGCTATTCTGCAGACTTGGGCAATTCCTATTATTTGGAAGGGATCAACAAATTGGAACATAATTAAACGAAGTGTATAAGTCTAAAAGGAGTCTATGTCGACAAATAAAAAAGGTTTACCCCAAACACGTAAGTAGTTTTTATTTTTGCACAGACTTTTCAAACGCCCCTCGTACGTCCCTCGAGTATTTACCGTTGCGACAGTCCCATACGTAGTGCAGACTGAGCAGCCCGGCTGGTGTTTCAGCGGACGCGGCGCAGACGCGGGCGCGCCGGCCCGGCTCCCCGAACAAGCTGCGGCGCAGCTCCCCGCACACCGTGGAGGCCATCGTCCACGCCCTCCGGCAGCTCGAGGTCGTCTGCGGGGACGCCACCCCTGAGGACTCGCGCCAGCGCGGCTGCGGCGAGGCCATCTGCATCACCTGACTCTGCCGTCTCTCCCAGACTCTGCACCACGAACGAGCGATGGAAACTGCTTTGAAATACAGCGCATGATACCGTGAAATGCTCGCTATTTCTTTAGTTCATCCATGTTACGTGGAACTGGATGAGGTTTGAGACTGTCTTACGAATTGTACGAGGGTGAGTCAAATGAAAACCTTAAATTTGTAATAACAAATCGAAATTTCGTGCCGTTATCCTGTAAGTTGGTAAGCTTGCTACAAACAGCATGCAGAATGTAGGTGGCAGCATAGTGCAGATGCATACATACCGTCACAGTATCAGTATAAAGATGGCCGCCCCACTTGCGACTTGCACTAGGGAAGAACAGCGGTCTGTTATTCGGTTTTTGAGTAGTGAAGGTGTGAAACCTATTGAAATTCATCGACGAATGAAGGTTCAGTACGGTGATGAATGTTTGTCACAGCAGCAAATCTACGAATGGAGTAGGAAGTTCGCAAATGGTGTGACTTCAGTGGAAGATGTTCCTCGTCCAGAACATTGCAGCAATTGAAGCCATAGTGAAGGAAAACTGCCGAGTGACACTGACTGACATTGCAGCATGTTTACAGATTAGTCATGGGTCAGCACACCACATTGTGCATGATGTGCTCCAATATCACAAAGTGTCTGCAAGATGGGTGCCACGGCATCTGACTCCTGAAACGAGAGAACGACATGTTGATGCTTGTGAAGAACTTCTTCGGCGCTTTGAACGAGAAGGTGATGGTTTCCTTGCAAGAATCGTTACTGGGGACGAAACCTGGGTTCATTTACACCAACGAGCAACCCACATCTTGCCTCAAGTGATTTCCATATGTTTGGACCACTCACAGACGCAATGGGAGGAAAGAAGTTCCGTTCTGATGAAGAGGTACGCCACGCGGCGCATGAGTGGTTGTGTGGACTACCAAAAGAATTTTTTTCTAAAGGAATTTATGCACTTTGTAAGCGCTGGAGGACTTGCACTGAGTGGGGGGGGGATGATGTTTAAAAGTGATACAGCTTTGTACCACTTCTGCGCAATAAATAATATTTAAAAAAGTATTTAAGGTTTTCATTTGACTCACCCTCGTATAAACAGAATGTGTTTCAGCTACAATCATATTTCATTAATCATGCTTAGTTTGGCACGGCGCTTTTCAACAACATGCTGCCACTATCATGTTTTCCTCTTCTTCTCCTCCTTTTTCTTCTTTTTCCCGTTCTTTATCCTGCATCTTCACGGGTTCGGCAAGCTAATTTGTAGATTCGACAATGTCAGTGGTAGAGGATGGACGCACGCCCTTCCCATCGCCATCGCCATCCCTTTCCTCCAAGAGACGGACCGTGTACCCCAGCTGTCTGCCACTACTGTCATCCTATGAGAAAGTGTGCAAACATTTGTCTAAATCAGTCAATAAAATTCTCCTGGGCCTGTGTCCGCACTGTCAACGTATAAAATTTCCAGCGTTTTGGCCACTAGTGCAAGTACTCTCCCTCAGGTTCTTTATTTTTCCTTACTGCTGAATGTGGGAGAGTTTGCTTCTTATATTCTTTTTTCATTTTTTGTGTGATGCAACTGAAGTGCTACCAACTTAGTGGCTGGTCTTCTGTGATGCAGGCGAACGAGTAACAATATCTTATACGATATAAATAAACATATTGTTAGAACTGCAGCCTCATGTTCCCTAAGTTCTCATGACACGTTGGTTACTGGGGTTGATGTTATTAAGGGACTTCAGTGATGGCACGAGGCACCCTAATACGCTGCCAGCACTGGCGCGTGACAAAGCCTGCGTATTTCAGGTGCCTCGAGTGCGGACGCAAGAGTTCGACCTTATCCAGCAAGTTCTGTGTGGTACGTACGATCGATTCTTGAACAGTGGGTTGGTTTCGCTCGGCATGTAGATCCAGGACTCGTTTCCACTTCGGTGCCCCCAAGGTGAGACTCAAGCACCAGTTCTGAAGTCGTTGAATGGGTCGGAAATTGGCAGGACATGTTGTTCTCCACGTAGAGCAGCTGTACAAGATCGCTGGGAGGACCGTTGATAGGAAGAGGCGAAGTTTCGTGTGGACTTGCATATCGATGCTGGTAAGCAGACGGTACAGACGCATGATGAGGCAAAATATCTGCACCCGTTTCTCCTTGACATATTGGTTAAAGAGGAGTTTGCTGTCCAGGACGAACCCCCAGTATCTGACATGGTCATCCCATCTCAGTTCTCTATGCTGAAGAGTCAGGCTGTCACGCAGGCAGGGCGTCAACCTTAAACAAAACAGCGCGTATCTTGGCAGCGTTAAAGGTAATGGTATTGTCTGCAGCCCATCGTTCGGTGGCAATGAGCTGTTGCTGAAGACGCATAATAACTGCATTCACTCGATAACTGCTCGTCAGAAGGGCGGTATCATAAGCGAATTGGTCCAGTATCACCTACGGAACAGTTAGGAAATCGTTCACACAGATGACGAACAGTTAAAGTGACAGTACTGATGCCTGGGGGATGCCGTCCATGAGGTGTTTCAAGCTGGAGCGATGTCCTTCGGTCTTAACTAAGAGTTGTCGATGCTGGAAGAAGCTGCCAATGAGACGAAGGCAGTAGGCCGGAATTGTTTCCAAGTTATGTATTTTGACTATTAATTTGTCCTTCCATGCACGATCATAAGTCTTCTCAACATCAAGAAAATCAACGGCTATGTGGTTTGATACATAAAGGTTCTAGGCAACGTATTCTGTCGCCAATAGAAGTTGGAGTTCAGCGAACAGTTTCGGCTGGAAGACAAACTCATTGGGTCTGATAATGTCATTGTCCAGAATTGGTTGTTTCGGTCTGACAATGATGAGCCGTTCGAGAACTTGTGATAACGTGAATAGTAAGCTGGCTATTCTGTAGTTGGTCGGTTGCGCCAGTCTCCGATATGCTATGCTGTGCGGGCGATCCTCCACTGAGGTTTGAAATATCCCATGAGCAGGCACTGGTTGAAGATTTGGGTGAGAAGTACCAATGGCTTCATTGGAAGGTGTTTGATTTGCATGTTAGTCGTCCCGTCTGGGCCGGGGACTGAATGGTTTCCCAACCGACGGATCAGGGTCTTGATTTCAGCAGGTGGGGTCAGCTCTGGCAGCATCGGAAGAGCTCTGTCCCTGTTTCCTGTGCCAGTTGTCGCGTCCGTGCCACGTCTTCAACGCCACTATTACGAGTCATTGTATTTTGTGCCTCTAATGTTGTGAAGAATTCGGCTTTGCTTAGAGGATTGCAATTCTCGCCTTCTGGGCCCTGGACAGCCAGTTTCGGAGGTCGCGGGTGTCGTAGGCTCCACTCGTTCCTAGATTGCAGGGTGAGAGTGCCCGTCTTGTCCTCCTGTAGTTCTATCCGGTGTTCAGTGGCTCGGACGTGAAGCTCCCGTTGCAGTCTCTTCATCTCCCTGCCGTCGGCAGGATTGTGGAACTGTTGCCGTCGTCGCAGGACCCAGTTCTTACATATTGGCGGAACATGCTATTATCGAACTCTGATAGGCTAATGAGGATGAGGATGAGGAAGAGGGGTGCTAGACGGCCTCTATTGACGTTCTCATTATTTCTTTTCATTGGTGGAAATAGACTTTCTTGATTGGCGTTTGCTTTATTGCTTGCCACTGGTGGAAATAGGTGAATAGGAAACGGGCGGCAGTTGTGACGTAGCGCTGTTTGCGTGGCCGGCTGAGGCGTGCCAGCACTGTGTGTACCTGTTGCCGCTGTGGTCTCCGGCGCGCCTTTTATGTTGCTTCGCGTGAGCTGTCGTTCCCTAGCGCTGTTACCGCTGGCACCCAAGACACCGGAAACCGGTACCCGTCCCCTCCATTCCTGTTGTGGGTTGCTTGGCTATTTCTGTCGCCTCTAATCTTCCTCCTGAGGCTGTTTTACTAGTACGCGGGCTTCACGAAATTCTATCTGTTTCCCGCATTCATCCCGACGTTTAGCCACTGCTGACTTCGTGTGTTGTCCTACAATTAGTCGGATATATCTTTCATGTTCAGATACCCGTATGCTGATGGGTTGCTCCGTCTCGCGTACATACACTAACTAGTCCACACTCGCAGCTATTTCGTAAACTCCAGTGGCATGTAGCTTGGCGACTGCATCTTTCGTTGAGCCAAGAACATCGTTTATTCCGTTTGTGCTTCAAAAAAATCGGCTTGATAGCTCCTTGGAGGAGAACCTTGCCCACACATTCAGCGACCCTTTGAACATATGGTAGTAGGGCGATGTTTGGCGCTTTCGTCTTTATTGCCTGCACCCTTTGCTGCCGTAGTTTTACCTACTACCTTCCTCCCATAACCATTGTCTCCAACAGTGGACCTGAGGTTTTGCAGTTCAGCCTTGATGTTCTTCATCACTGTTGCTACAGGCTCTCTTGGCTGAAGTGTTCAGGCTGGATTTCTTCTGCGTTGGGTGATGGCTGGAGGAGGCACGTAACCTAACCTAACCTAACCACCTGTCCGTGCTGGTGAGTGCTGCATCGGCCGCGATCCAGTCGACCGCAGTTTCAAATACGCTCGCCACCAATTATAACGTAACGTTTCCTACAGCCGCCACCGCGGCACGTGGGCGCTGCTACGAACAGTTACCTCGCTGCCAACGAGACGCAAGCACCCCCTCCCTGGAGCTCCAGCGGCGGATGTACTTATGTTCGAACATTCATGCACTGTCCCATTTTGTGTGTTCGCCAGTTGAAAAACATTTACTGACCTTCATACTGGCCAGGGCTCGACATCTTTGAATAAACTGGAGTGACAGATTTATAAATCTTTTGCATCTATGTATATTTCTACATTCAGATTTACTGTTAGCAAGTGACGCTTCAGTTACAGAAACAAAGTTATTATTATTGTTACTATTTGATATTAGATGTGAAATAAATTAACATCTTAATTCTCTGTCCGTGAACGGCATCTGTTCCTCTCTCCTGTGTCCACTAAAGAGCCATGCAGCGTACAATGGTAGATATAACAGTGGGCTCTCTGTGTATTCTAAGGCCAAGTTCACCATCCGGCTTTCGGTAAACTTCCACATCGAGAAAAGGCAGCATTCCATTCTTTTCTAGCTCCGTAGTGAACTGGATTCTGCTGTGCTGCTGATTGAAGTGTTGATGGAAGTTCTTTAGCTCTTCTTCTCCATGTGACCAGATAACGTAGGTGTCGTTAGGATATCTGAGGTAGCATTCTGGGCATAAGGGTGTGGCTTGGACTGCTGTTTCTTCAAATGCTTTCATGTAGATGTCTATTGTAATAGGTGAAAGAGTGGGACCCACAGCTACACTACCTATCTGTTCACAGAATCCTCTTTCCGCCTTAAATAGCTGGTGGTTAAACAAAAGCGCACTAGCCTCCTCACCCTCATTATTAACTATCAGAGTTAGATAATAAGCCTCTTCCGTCCATATATAAGAACCAAACTTTCTTCAATCGGCAATTAACAAAAAAAAAAAAGAAGGACCTGAGGAAGCCCACTTGCAATAATGGCCGAAATATCTGAAGTTTTACCCATGGCTAATGCCGTCACAGAACCAGATGAATTTTATTGACTGATTTTATTGACAATGGCCGCAGAAGCCTACACTTACAGTTTGTCTAAATGTTTGAGAATGATTTGTCTGAGGTGGGACGTGGCTACCAGACCACTATTCACCCACGTGTATGTGGGAAACCGTCATAAACCACATGCAGGCTGGCGTGCACGAGGGCCCTCGTCCTTAGTCCTCTGGGCAGATTCGACACGGGGCTTGTGCGCCCAGCCGAACCCCAGATAACTCACGCTGCTATCTGGGTGGGTCATCAGGCTCACTTCACTAGCGATATATTATTTGCTTGACTAAATAAAGAACTGTTAGCACTGTTGACTACCAGGTCCCAAACGCTTGTTAAACCAGACACAATATCGTCTTTCCAAGCACTGTATAGGAGCTGGCAAGTGTAAGTGACTGGACTGTGTGTATGTTCAACGTGGCGTATGATGATGAAAGAGGGGAAGAGTGAAACCCGCAGTCAATATATAGCCTACTCCTCCCTATAACACCAAAGAGGCGACCACCAGGCTCAACGCCCCAATCTCACCCCATGAGACAATGCAGAGGAGCTGGAACTTAGCCTAGGCCACTGGTGCAAATTCTGGAAATTAGGAATTTTCCGCCAACATAGCCTACTCCTCCCTATAACACCAAGGAGGCGACCACCAGGCTCAACGCCCCAATCTCACCCCATGAGACAATGCAGAGGAACTGGAACTTAGCCTAGGCCACTGGTGCAAATTCTGGAAATTAGGAATTTTCCGCCAACATAGCCTACTCCTCCCTATAACACCAAGGAGGCGACCACCAGGCTCAACGCCCCAATCTCACCCCATGAGACAATGCAGAGGAACTGGAACTTAGCCTAGGCCACTGGTGCAAATTCTGGAAATTAGGAATTTTCCGCCAACATAGCCTACTCCTCCCTATAACACCAAGGAGGCGACCACCAGGCTCAACGCCCCAATCTCACCCCATGAGACAATGCAGAGGAACTGGAACTTAGCCTAGGCCACAGGTGCAAATTCTGGAAATTAGGAATTTTCCGCCAACATAGCCTACTCCTCCCTATAACACCAAGGAGGCGACCACCAGGCTCAACGCCCCAATCTCACCCCATGAGACAATGCAGAGGAACTGGAACTTAGCCTAGGCCACTGGTGAAAATTCTGGAAATTAGGAATTTTCCGCCAACATAGCCTACTCCTCCCTATAACACCAAGGAGGCGACCACCAGACTCAACGCCCCAATCTCACCCCATGAGACAATGCAGAGGAACTGGAACGTAGCCTAGGCCACAGGTGCAATTTCTGGAAATTAGGAATTTTCCGCCAACATAGCCTACTCCTCCCTATAACACCAAGGAGGCGACCACCAGGCTCAACGCCCCAATCTCACCCCATGAGACAATGCAGAGGAACTGGAACTTAGCCTAGGCCACTGGTGCAAATTCTGGAAATTAGGAATTTTCCGCCAACATAGCCTACTCCTCCCTATAACACCAAGGAGGCGACCACCAGGCTCAACGCCCCAATCTCACCCCATGAGACAATGCAGAGGAACTGGAACTTAGCCTAGGCCACTGGTGCAAATTCTGGAAATTAGGAATTTTCCGCCAACCTCTCTTACCATTACGAGCGAAACGCAACCAATGAACATCTTGGCACCAACAGGACTCGAACCTGTATCTCCGGATCGAGACCAGCTGCTCAAGAGTGCGTTAGCGACATCTACTGCATTTGCCGGGGAGGTTGGGTGTCCAGTATTGTTGGTTCTGCTCTTGGCCAAAATAATCAATACAGACATTTAATGTTTACCAAGAAATGTATTATGCATTACTATTGAAACTTGGCAACCAGCCCTCTGTGGCACCCACAAGAACAGCTGCAAAATCGCACTTACGGCAAATACGAGTATAGTCATACATATACATTGAGTCCAGGCGACAACAGCGTAACCTGGCTAGGAATGACTGATAGTCAAACACACGCACGGTGCTTGTGGTATCAGTGACGTGTTGTTCGTGTGTAGAATGGGAAAGGCATGCGAGCTATCTGAATTTGACCGAGGTCCGATTGTCATGGCCTGGAGGCTCGCCATAAACATTTCGGAAACTGCACAACTTGCAGGCTGTTCGAGGAGTGCTGTGGTGAGTGTCTTCAACATGTGGCGAAACCAAGGCGAAACCACAGCCAGACATCGTGGGGTTGGGTGAATACCCCTTATAACAAATGTCGGACGTCGGAGGTTGGTCAGACTGGTAAAATAAGACAGGCGGCGAACTGTGGAGGAACTAACATCAGACTTTCATGCCGGCCAGATTGCAAATGTTTCTGAACACACAGTGCACCGAACACTCCTAACGATGGGATTCCGCAGCCGACGACCATGCACGAGCCAATGTCAACACCACGACATCGGCAACTACGACTGAAATTGGCACGTGACGATCGGCACTGGATGTTGACGCAGTGGCAGAGCGTTGAGGGTCTGATGAATCCCGATACGTTCTTCATCATGTCGATGGGAGGGCGCGAATCCGTCGTCTTCCAGGGGAACAGTTACTTGATACCTGTATTTCAGGACGGAGACAAGCTGGCGCCGCCTCCATTATGCTCTGGAGAACGTTCACGTGGGCCTGGATGGGCCCAGTGGAGCTCATGCAAGACACCATAGTGGCCAACAAGTATAGTAAACTGGCTGCAGACCACGTACACCCCTTCATGACGATCATGTGTCCCGACGGCAGTGGCATTTTTCAACAAGATAATGCACCATGTCACAAGGCAAGGAGTGTGATGAGGTGGTTCGAGGAACACAGTGGCGAGTTCCAATTGATCTGCCGGCCCCCAACGCGCCAGATCTGAACCCGTCAAGCACATATGAGCTGTGACTGAATGTGGCGTCAGAGCTCATTGCCTCCTCGCCGGAGTTTAGAAGAGTTAGGTGACTTGTGCGTGCAGATGCGGTGCCAGCTCCCTCCAGCGACCTACCAAGGTCTCATTGCTTCCATGCCAAGACGCGTCGCCGCTGTTATCTGTGCCAAAGAGGGACATACAGGTTGTTAGGTAGGGTGTCGTAATGTACTGGCTGGTCAGTTTATATAAAAGGCAGTGCGTGACTGACTGACTCATCATCGCCCAATCAGATCGCTAAGTATAGAAATTTGTCATTTGGAGAGAGTGTTTATCTGGTACTGTAGGCATCGGTTAGGAATGGATTGTTCAAAATTCCACTCCTAAGGGGGTGAAACAGGGGACGAAAGGCTTTTTGAATATCTGTCGCTATTAAGGCAATTCTGAAGGCAGAACTGTGAAAATTGGTATTTCGTTTCCCAGTTATAAATAAAAAATAAGCGTTTCGGCGTTTTTGGAACTGCAGCCGCTAAGAGAGTAAAGTGTGGGTGGAACTTTAAAAAAAATCGTTATTAAAGAACCACTAAAGCATTTTTAAAGCTACGTCTACGAAAACTGGTATTGGAGTGCTCTGTTAGAAATAAAAAATTGTGTGTTCCAGCGTTTTTGGAAATTCAACCGCTAAGGGAGTTGAGATAGGGGATGAAAAGTTTTATGAAATGGAAGCATTTTCAAAGCTAAATCTATGAAAAATTTTATTTCGTATCTCTGTTAAAAATCAAAAAATACGTGTTTCACTGCTTTCGGAAATACAACCACTATGGGGATGGAATACGGAATGAAAATTTTTAAGAAAATATTTCGTTGTGTTAAGATATTTTTAAGGCTATATCTGTGAAAATCTGTATTTCGCTTCTCAGTTACATGTAAAGAACTATGTGTTGGAGGATGAAAGTTGCTATGGAAATATCACCACAAGAAAGCAAGAAACATGATTAACAAAGACCTTGTACTCCAGCTACCAGAACCGGTTTTTGGTAATAAGTACGTTAGGAAAGGACCATGATTCTATGGCCTTAAGTAGCGTGAAAAGTTTAGAAGGTGTTCCAATATATGAACAACACAAAAATTTGATCAAAGGAAAACAAGAAAGAGAGAAATCTGTGCAGACGATACAGTCTACGCGAGCGAAGCAGCCGGCGCCAAGCTAGTACAAATTAAAGTATAAGTACTAGGTTGTCGTAATGTTCTGGCTGACCAGGTAACTGATGATAGCAGTATGTCACAGAAACGCGACCTGCAAACTAAACATCGTATTGTTAATATCTGCAGCCATTCTTCGTCAGTTGTTTTGATCACGTAGACGAACTGTTGCAGATACCCTTTCCCAGGTTGCCGCCGAGAACGTTGCTTGAGTCCCGCAGCATTTCTACGAGGAGAATCTTTGACAAGTTTAGTTTGGCGCGATTTGCAGCATCATCCAGCGTAAACATTTGAAACGTTGCTTCGAAGAAATGACGTGGCACTTACACACTGTTTTCGGCAAAACCGGGAAGTGTATTTACAACAGATCCACCTCCACAACTGGTTTCATACGAATAAAGCAGAAACGTATATTGTTTACAGAACAGTTATGTTCTACGAAAGTTTCTTTTACTACATATGTCACCGCTGCAAGTTGAAAGGTCAGTTATAGAAGCAACCCCTACACTGTGGATAAGCCATTTTCAGTTATTCGCGGCTGGCGGTTTTGTACGATTTGGAAAGAAAGAAGCCAGTGTGGGAAAAACAAAGCTCTGAGTAGAGACCTTCCACCTCGTCGAATAGCTCCACCATAACAATGTTTCTCGCGAAAAGGAAACGGCAGTTTCCAACTCGCGAAGTGGCGTAGTGTTTGAGGCAGTAGTTCGGATTAGGGAGGATCTGCGGTAAACTTCCCGTCCTGACATCCACTTGTAGATTTTCTGCGGCTTTCGTTAATCACTTAAAGCAAAAGACATGATTGGTCCTTTGCAAAGCCCACGTCCGATTACTTGCTGCATTCTTACCCTACCCTAGTTTGTACCTCGTTTCTAATGAGATATACAGGGTGGCTACATTTAAATTTTCGCTACTTGAGCCAATGTGGACGGGAAACTATTTACTGTGTGGGTATCCAACTTTTAAAGAATGATGTTCAAATTGTGCACTGCAGGATTTCCTTTGTTAGCAGTGCCGATACTGGTACGGCGACGTAGGGTTGAAACAGAAGCGTCAGTGTGCATTACAGTTGCAGATACTCTGGACAAGGTGACCAGGGCTTTACTCATAAAGCTGTTTTATCATAACAGCAGCATTTGCGCCATGGTCCACGGTTCGAACAACAGCGAAGTGATCTATACAAACTTCGAATTACTCATTACTTGCCGGCCGAAGTGGCCGTGCGGTTAAAGGCGCTGCAGTCTGGAACCGCAAGACCGCTACGGTCGCAGGTTCGAATCCTGCCTCGGGCATGGATGTTTGTGATGTCCTTAGGTTAGTTAGGTTTAACTAGTTCTAAGTTCTAGGGGACTAATGACCTCAGCAGTTGAGTCCCATAGTGCTCAGAGCCATTTGAACCATTTGAACTCATTACTTGTGCCACGTAACGCAGACATTCGAGTAGACTTTGCTCTTACGTTTCTTGCAAAGGTTGTACCTGACAACATGAGGCTTGGAACATTTTGTGGAGTGATGAAACAGACTTTACGCTCACTGGGGCAATGAACGTTCTCACTTGTCGCATTTGGGGACCGTTCCCGCCAACGAACGTTCGTGAAGTTCACTTGCATAGTGGACACGTCACTATGAGGCGTTACTTCACAGGACAGATACAGTAACTTTGGTTTATTTTTCTTTGAGGAACTAGGAAACCAAGGACGAATGACATGCAGCATGAACTGGATACATTACTGTGAACTGTTTCGCCAGTGTGTGATCCCTATTCTACGGGAGAGAAATGCTTTGGACTGAAGTGTTCTGATGCACGATGGAGCTCTATCTCACATTCCCCGTGAAGTCACTCGGTTACTTCGTAAAACATTTGGAGAAAATCGAATCACTGGCCGATCATTCCAAACCGTTTGGCCACCAAGATCACTAAAGTTGAGCCGGCCGAAGTGGCCGTGCGGTTAAAGGCGCTGCAGTCTGGAACCGCAAGACCGCTACGGTCGCAGGTTCGAATCCTGCCTCGGGCATGGATGTTTGTGATGTCCTTAGGTTAGTTAGGTTTAACTAGTTCTAAGTTCTAGGGGACTAATGACCTCAGCAGTTGAGTCCCATAGTGCTCAGAGCCATTTGAACCATTTGAACCACTAAAGTTGAAGCCGTCTGATTTCTGGCTGTGGGGTTACCTGAAGGACAGGGTTTATTAGCGGGTCACTTACACAAGTTGTAGGTTGATGATGAGCGTAGCGATGGGGATAGCCAACATCCCACCTGAGCGGGCAGTAGGAGAGCAATTTCTAGTGCTGTCGTAGATGCAGATGGCCGTCACATTCAGCAATGATTGTAACTTCGTACGTAAACACGGTATGCAATTAACAAATGCTACCCTCTCATGTGGAAACTGGAGTGTGTTTCTGTCAATGGTTTATTCGTTATATCTCTTTCGCACCTCGTACAAATGTTTCCATCAAGTTTCATTTTTCTATGATCACTTGTTTTTCATGGTGACCCTCTCAAGTAGCGAAAGTTTAATTGTAACCACCATGTACATCGATAGTCGTTACATCTTAATTTCCTTCCTTCAGTCCCCAGTCAAGGCCGAGCACACCATTTTAATCTGAACGTGAAAGGAAAGTAACTAGTTGCAAAACAGAAGTACCGTAGAGGTGTACCTATTTGATGATATGATTTGAGTGCTGACAGGTCATGTCACTCGTAATAGACTAAACAAAAGACGTCCACAAGCACAAGGGCACTACATTAACCTGTCAGAGTTGTTGGTTACATTCCAGCGATAATGTCATTGCTCATACCTCCCAATTTATAAGGTATTTTTCGTCTTTGATCATATGAAAGGGCTGTTTTGTATGTCAGATTTGATTTCTAAAGGCGTGTCATGGGAAATTCATACCACGTGTCCTACTCCTCTTTTTGGCTTATGCATTTGTTTCAATTTCCGTAGTCATCTCATGGATCAAGACATATAGATATATAGATATACCTGTTGCCGATCGTCGTGGGACGCTACCTCTCTGCAACTACACACATCAAAAGAAGGTTTGCATCACCTCGGTTCCGAGAGTGCCGGGACCTGTACAGAAAATTGGAATAGAGATCGACATAAACATTATGTCCGCCCTTTTTATTGCTCATGAAAACCACACATTGCATGTTGTACCACCGTACAGCGAGCCCTTGAGAGGTGGTGGTCCAGATTACTGTAAACACTATACCTCTAATAACCAGTAGCACGTCCTCTTGCATTGATGTTCGCCTGTATTCGTCGTGGCATACTATCCACAAGGTCATCAAGGCACTGTTGGTCCAGATTGTTCCACTCCTCAACGGCGATTCAGCGTAGATCCCTCAGAGTAGTTGGTGGGTCACGTCGTCCATAAACAGCCCTTTTCAATCTATCCCAGGTATGTTCGATAGGGCTCATGTCGGGAGAACATGTTGGCCACTCTAGTCGAGTGATGTTATCCAGAGGGAAGTAATTCACAAAATGTGCACGATGGGGGCGCGAATTATCGTCATTGAAGACCACACATTGCATGTTGTACCACCGTACACCGAGCCCTTGAGAGGTGGTGGCCCAGATTTCTGTAAACACTATACCTCTAATAACCAGTAGCACGTCCTCTTGCATTGATTCTCGCCTGTATTCGTCGTGGCATACTATCCACAAGGTCATCAAGGCACTGTTGGTCCAGATCGTTCCACTCCTCAACGGCGATTCAGCGTAGATCCCTCAGAGTAGTTGGTGGGTCACGTCATCCATAAACAGCCCTTTTCAATCTATCCCAGGTATGTTCGATAGGGCTCATGTCGGGAGAACATGTTGGCCACTCTAGTCGAGTGATGTTATCTAGAGGGAAGTAATTCACAAAATGTGCACGATGGGGGCGCGAATTGTCGTCATTGAAGACGAATGCCTCGCCAATATGCTGCCGATATGGTTGCACTGTCGGTCGGAGGATGACATTCACATATCGTCAGCCGTTACGGCAATTTCCATGACCACCAAGCGGCGTACGTCGGCCCCACATAATACCAACACAAAACAGCAGGCAACCTCCACCTTGCTGCACTCGCTGGACAGTGTGTTTATGGCGTTCAGCCAGACCGGGTTGCCTCCAAACACGTCTCCGACAATGGTCTGGTTGAAGGCATATGCAACACTCATCGCCATCCTGCAGATAAAGAGGTTCCTGCGAATGGACGTACGTGTAGAACACTACGAACCACCCATGATCCCTCAACAATGTAACAACTGCCAGCGATTCGGCCACTCGGCCCTTCGTTCTGGCCTCGCAACTCGTTGCCGCGGATGTGCTGGCAATCACAGATCCAACACTTGCACACAAACACAGCCAAACCAGCGACGCTGTGCCAACTGCGGTGGGCCCCATGCGGCAAACTTCAGACAGTGCAACTCATACAAACAGGCGCTGAAGCGTAAACAAGACAAGAGCAGGGTACTGTACGACATACCACGCCCAAGACCGGCGCCGAACCCAGTAAGGAACGGCGTAACGTTTGCCACGGTTGCACGCCCTGGCGGAACGGCACAGGCCGCGAAACCTCGGCGCCCTTCACAACCGCTGCATCAGCTACATCACAGTCACAGACAACACCAGAAAACCAACAAGCATCGGTGCCAACATCTATGCCCCCGAACAACACGCCGGCCGTT
The DNA here is from genome assembly GCF_023898315.1 of Schistocerca nitens. Taxonomy (NCBI): domain Eukaryota; kingdom Metazoa; phylum Arthropoda; class Insecta; order Orthoptera; family Acrididae; genus Schistocerca; species Schistocerca nitens. Next base: position 475,780,965 of record NC_064614.1, on the reverse strand, counting down.
GTGGCCGTGCGGTTCTGGGCGCTACAGTCTGGAGCCGAGCGACCGCTACGGTCGCAGGTTCGAATCCTGCCTCGGGCATGGATGTGTGTGATGTCCTTAGGTTAGTTAGGCTTAATTAGTTCTAAGTTCTAGGCGACTGATGACCTAAGAAGTTAAGTCGCGTAGTGCTCAGAGCCATTTTGAACCGAACAACACGACCCCACTCCCGGAAGTCACGTGCTGCGAAGAAACGCACACTATACAGGAAAACTCACCCACACAAGAACCCCCGGAACCCCAAGCCCAGAGGAGGAATAGACGCACACGTAAGCACAGGGCGGGGAACACGAAATCACTACAACAGGTCACCCAGCAACAACAGAGCAATAACACACAGGTAAACAGTCAACAAGACATCGAGACTGTAACCCACAGCACCATCCCCCTCACCACAGAAGTAACACAGGCGCCACAACCTCTGCCACAAAACATAAACGCAAATGCCACTCCTAACAACACACCAATACCCGCACAAGCGGCCGCTAACTCTGCAACAGCACCTCAGGCTGCCACACCCAACACCAACACATTACCTGGGGGTAGTATATTGGAAACACTATTTCCTCGAAACACGACCGTTCAAATCCTTACCAAGGTGCTGACGGCCGTCGCTACACTCATCACCCAGCTCATGAGCGCCGAACCCGGGCAATACTGGGCTGTCATACACACTGCCATTACAACACTCTTTCACACTCTTACATGAATAACATACCACACCCGGCCCGTAACGCAAACCCGCACACACTATCACAAATCCTGTTCTGGAATGCAGACTCGATCTACAACAAAAGAGCAGAGTTTGCCGCGTTCATGGAGCGCAAGGGAATCCTTGTCGCACTACTGAGCGAGACTGAGCTTAAACCGCACAAACAATTAAACTTTTCTGGCTACTGCGTCTATCGTACCGACCGACCGGGCGACGCCGTGGCAGGTGGAACTGCAAAAGTCATACACAAAGACATCGAGCACACAAACATAGAGCTCCCTGACCTGGAAATAATCGAGGCCACGGCTGTCAGAGTCAAGTTCAACGGAGCCTACACTACACTGATATCGGTATATAACAGTCGTGCAGGCATTTCAACACGCTATATCAGCACACTACTCAACATCTCACCGCGAGTAATAGTCGCTGGAGATCTGAACGCAAAACACCCAGAATGGGATTCACGCATACGAAATCCCATCGGCAAAAAACTATATGAACATTCACTAGGGCCGGCCGAAGTGGTCGAGCGGTTCTAGGCGCTTCAGTTTGGAACCGCGCGACCGCTACGGTCGCAGGTTCGAATCCTGCCTTGGGCATGGATGTATGTGATGTCCTTAGGTTAGTTAGGTTTATTTAGTTCTAAGTTCTAGGGGACTGATGACCTCAGATGTTAAGCCCCATAGTGCTCAGAGCCATTTGAACCATTTGAACATTCACTAGGCAGAAACTACATTACACTAGCGCCGACTGAACCGAAGCACATTCCCTATCAGAGGGGACACAGGTCAGACATGTTAGACATGGCCCTCATCAAGGGCATTACATCGACACTCAACGTTGCTGTTGAAAACGATCTGCCCTCAAACCACCAACCTGTAATACTATACATTGAGGAAACACTGCAGCACATGGAACAACGCAGAATGTTGGACTACGGGCGTGCGAATTGGACATTGTTCAAGGAAACGCTCGATAACCACATCCCACCTATACACGAAATTAACGAAACAGCACAAATCGACGATGCAGTAGAAACCCTCACTTACGCCGTCCAGGACGCAATGGCGGGCACCATACCTGATCGCACCTCACAACAACACAGTGCGGCCCTGCCCCAGGAAATTCTGGGCCTAATCTCAATGAGGAATCGCCTCAGGAGACAATGGCAGCGTACCAGGCGTCAGTACTTCAAACGGCACATTAACATGCTACAGGGCATCATACACGACAAAATACAAACACATAGAACACAACAGTGGAACCAAAAACTCGAAGGGCTGGACACCGCGCGACCTGGCGTGTGGCAACTAGCCCGACACTTCACCAGGGAGGAAATGTACACTCCAACGCTTCAAGGGCCGGACGGACCTGCATACTCAGCGGAAGAGAAAGCAGAACTAATGGCGCGCACACTCGCAGCGTCATTCACACCGAACCTGGTACCATCAGATCCAGTGTTCACACTTGCTACTGACCAGGAGGTTACACGCATCTTAGCGCAACCATCGCGCGACGACATTCGACACGCTAGTACAGCCGAAGTCTCCTGGGCTATAATGCATTCCGCTGTTAGGAAAGCCCCTGGTCACGATAGATTTCAAAACCGTGTCCTCCAGGAGTTCACGGATAAAGCCACTGAATACCTAACACACATAATGAATGCCATACTAAAACACCAACACATCCCCGCCTTTTGGAAGACGGCCAAGGTCCTGATGTTCAGGAAGCCGGGGAAAGACCACAGCCTCCCACAAAATTACCGACCCATCAGCCTTCTGAGCTCACTCAGCAAGATTGTTGAGAAGGTGATTCTCAAACGCATCACTAGGCACTGCATAACAAATGACATCCTGAGACCGGAGCAATTCGGCTTCAGGTATCACCACTCCACAACACAACAACTCTTACGGGTCGTTACGGGTCGTTGAACATATAACACATGGCTTCAACACAAACAAAGCAACAGGGGCGGTGTTCCTGGACATCGAAAAGGCTTTCGAGCATCTATGGCACAACGGTCTCATTCGCAAACTCAGCGACGCAGGATTCCCCGATGGGCTGGTGCGTCTCATACACTCATACCTCACAGACAGGAGTTTCAACACTGACGTGCAGGGAAAACAATCAGCACGACACGGTATACACGCGGGAGTACCCCAGGGAAGCATCCTAGGGCCCCTACTGTTTAACCTCTACATAAACGATCTCCCAATCACACACAACACAACGATGGCAATCGACGAGGATGACACAGCCATCCTCGAGCAAGATTGGAAACCATCAAACATTACGTCACGCTTACAGACCGCACTCAGAGTGGCTGAGCCTTGGTTGGAGAAATGCCGTGTTAGAGTAAACGTCGACAAGTGTGAAGCCGTTCTGTTCACTAGAAGACCGAAGCAACTGCGCAAACACCGATACTGCAGACCTATAACTCTACATGCAGGCCCAATACGTTTCCGTGAGAAAGACAAATACCTCGGTGTCTGGCTGGACCGGAAATTACTCTGGGGGGACCACATACAACACATGACCAACGGAGCAAGCGCGAGGCTCAAACAGCACTACCCTATGCTCAACAGACGTAACACACTGAACAGATGGGTGTCGAGGTCCGTGTGCATGACACTTATTCGACCCCTGATGACGTACGCAGCTCCTGTCTGGGGATACGCTGCGCCCACACGCCTGCGCCGTCTGCAGATCATACAAAACAAAGTACTCAAAATCATAAGCAATGCTCCACGATACACACGCATCGCGGACCTTCACCGGGAATACCGACTTGAGACTCTCACGGAGGTAATCCACAAACTCACCACAAGACTATACAGAAACTCGACATTCGCAGAACCCGTTTATTCTGAATCTGGGGAACTACGATCACAACCATAGACGGAAACATAAAAGACCAAAATACATACTTGTAAGGACCTAACACCTATGGCCAAGTACATGCAAACACAACGGTACAAGTGAGCCTCTATTAATCAGACACCATTACTGGAGATCCAGTTGGAACACACTTGCCGAATAACTGGCAGGGAAACCGTACCGTATACTACATGCAGACAAACTCCACACACACCCCACACAGTGAGATGATCTATGGCCGATCTCCCACTACTATAAAACCATCTTGATTGTTCCAGGAATGCAGCGGCTGCAGCAACCTCCGGTACATCGCCATCACTTGCCACGGTAATGATACATGATACCCATACTAACAAACCTAACCTTGCATGAGCTATCGCAGCTAGTAGGCCACTACCGCTCTTACTATCCATCCCACTGTTGCAGAGGTTTTTTTTTCCCACGGCACGAGCCTTGGCAGTCTTTTCCCTCTGGTCTTCAAATTGCTACCCTCATTCGCGTTTCGTCCACTATCTATCACCTGATGGACCGTGGTAATGCGTAGTCTTACCCAGACGCACAGATAACATCACAGCCCAGCGTCCTGTGATCCACCTGTTAGGTAACTAACATGTTGACGGGGGTGATAGTAAAACTTTTGGTCTGGTCACCACGTTGGTGCGGGCGTGGAGGGGCCCCATCTCTTTATAAAAAAAAATTTAAAAAATTTAAAAAAAGATGGTGTCGTGGTTGCAAAGGGCAGTAGTAGCCCTTGGGCGGCCTGAGCGAGGCATGTCATCGACAGTTCCTGTCTCTCTGTATCTCCTCTATGTCCGAACAAAATCGCTTTGGTTCACTCCGAGACGTCTGGACACTTCCCGATTTGTGAGCCCTTCCTGGCACAAAGTAACAATGCGGACGCGATTGAACCGCGGTATTGACCGTCTATGCACGGTTGAACTACAGTCAACACGAGCCCTGTAACTCCTTCCTGGTGGAATGAGTGGAACTGATGGGCTGTCGGACCCCCTCCGTCTAATAGGCGTTGCTCATGCTCGGTTGCATACATCTTTGGGCGGATTTAGTGACATCTCTGAACAGTCAAAGGGACTGTGTCTGTGATACAGTATCCACAGTTACGTCTATCTTCAGGAGTTCTGGGAACCGGGGTGATGCAAAACTTCTTTGATGTGTGTATAATTACATAAATGTCGAACTTTGCGCTGAATGTCAAAATTTAATATTACTTTTATGCTTCCTTCGTGGTGTTATATGTTTAAAAAACTTTATTATATGTACCTCAAATTTGTTTTAAATTGTGGTAAGAGAGAGAAAATAGTTTTGCTGCCTGAAACACTTGCGTAATGGACTACATCCACAAATGAACAGAAATGGTTAACGAAATAACGAATGCGAAAAACGTATCAGAAGCATAAGACTAGTGAGACTATCCAACAGCAAAATTTACCCTACAGTGTTCGATCCAGTACATGAACGAAGGCACTATTAGAGCACAGAATCCCGCAATATCACCAGTACAGTGTCACGTATCAGCTACCTGTAAACATCGCAGATCTCGCAACCCAGAAGCACCCAACGGAAGAGAAAAGCACAGCAGGTGACGTTCAACTACAATATCGGCTAAATGAGGGTAGGGCGAACTAAATCGGCTTATACAGGGTGTTACAAAAAGGTACGGCCAAACTTTCAGGAAACATTCCTGACACGCAAATAAATAAAAGATGTTATGTGGACATGTGTCCGGAAACGCTTAATTTCCATGTTTTTAGTTTCGTCCACCTACGCTCAATGCAGCACGTTATCATGATTTCATACGGGATACTCTACCTGTGCTGCTAGAACATGTGCCTTTACAAGTACGACACAACATGTGGTTCATGCACGATGGAGCTCCTGCACATTTCGGTCGAAGTGTTCGTACGCTTCTCAACAACAGATTCGGTGACCGATGGATTGGTAGAGGCGGACCAATTCCATGGCCTCCACGCTCTTTGTCTACGCAACCCCGGTACCAAATGTAGAGACTCTTCGTGCTCATATTGTGGACGGCTGTGATACAATACGCCATTCCTCAGAGCTGCATCAGCGCATCAGGGATTCCATGCGACGGAGGGTGGATGCATGTATCCTGACTAACTGAGGACATTTTGAACATTTCCTGTAACAAAGTGTTTGAAGTCACGCTGGTACGTTCTGTTGCTGTGTGTTTCCATTCCATGATTAATGTGATTTGAAGAGAAGTAATAAAATGAGCTCTAACATGGAAAGTAAGCGTTTCCGGACACATGTCCACATAACATATTTTCTTTCTTTGTGTGTGAGGAATGTTTCCTGAAAGTTTGGCCGTACCTTTTTGTAACACCCTGTATTATGTAACTCAAATATTTGTTAGTTTTCATTCAAAACCGCGGCAGATATTTCACTAGCAACCAAAGGAACAAAATGTGATAACACAATTAAAGACAATAGGACTTCCGTGAAAGATTGGAGACGCAACAGAATTTTTTGTTCTATTCCTTCAACGTTGGAATGAGATACAGTCCAGTGCTTATATCAACTTCCTCTCCCAACAGAGAGGAGTTGCACTATGAAAACAAAGTGCTGTGTATTCTGACACACTTGGATCTGGAGAAGTGTCCACACCCAAATAGGCATTATTAATTGAAATACGTAGCTGCGTTATTAACATTATTTTGGCAATAGTAATAACTGGTCAGTACTAGAACAGCCACCATGTGATTGGTGGCATAACAGCTCTTGCAACAGTGCATCATTTCCGAATAACCTGATCGCAATGGGACTCTTATTACGGCAAAACTGAATTCAGACAAAATAACTTTCGACATAAACATATAACAGAAATACAAAAATTACAATTGAACTGAAATGAATGGACCAGCAACCGTTTCATGTATCTAAATACATTCTACTCGTACTGAATATACTTTATTTAGATGCATGAAACAGTTGCTGATCCAACCATGGAAAAAGTTATACTGCATGACTAACCAGACTTCGGCAGTACATCACGTAACCACACACTTAAACGTCTGTTCCGACACTATAATACAACCTTAAAAAGCAAAAATCTGCCTATTCTACCAAACAGAGAAGTGCCTTCTCTCGTGATAGCACCGCCGCTAATCTGGGTGGACGCAAAGCCGTACTGATCCCGTATGACAGACACAAGTACGACGCTGCATGCTACGTACTTCAACTCTGTGCCAGAGTTCATCACCTGTAGTAATTAGCGAGTGGTGGCGTGCAAACAATGACCAGATGTTTTCAGCTGGTGACATACATGGAAAATTTGTTGAGGGGGCAGCACTTTGTAATATGAACGCCGAGCGGAATGGCCGCGTGGTTTGAGGCGCCATGTCACGGTCTGCGCGGCCGCTCCCGCAAGAGGTTCGAGTCCTCCCTCGGACATGGGTGTGTGTGTTGTTCTTAGCATAAGTTAGATTAGGTTAGTTTAACTAGTGTGTAAGTCTAGGGGCCGATGACCTCAGCAGTTTGGTCCCTTAGAAATTCACACACATTTTTTGTAAGATGAACATCAAATTTCGTAAGTTTTATCGTAATTTAAATTGTTGTTGTTGTGGTCTTCAGTCCTGAGACTGGTTTGATGCAGCTCTCCATGCTACTCTATCCTGTGCAAGCTTCTTCATCTCCCAGTACCTATTGCAATCTACATCCTTCTGAATCTGCTTAGTGTATTGATCTCTTGGTCTCCCTCTACGATTTTTACCCTCCACACTGCCCTCCAATGCTACATTTGTGATCCCTTGATGCCTCAAAACATGTCCTACCAACCGATCCCTTCTTCTAGTCAAGTTGTGCCACAAACTTCTCTTCTCCCCAATCCTATTCAACACCTCATTAGTTACGTGATCTACACACCTTATCTTCAGCATTCTTCTGTAGCACCACATTTCGAAAGCTTCTATTCTCTTCTTGTCCAAACTGGTTATCGTCCATGTTTCACTTCCATACATGGCTACACTCCATACAAATACTTTCAGAAACGACTTCCTGACACTTAAATCTATATTTGATGTTAACAAATTTCTCTTCTTCAGAAACGATTTCCTTGCCATTGCCAGTCTACATTTTATATCCTCTCTACTTCGACCATCATCAGTTATTTTACTCCCTAAATAGCAAAACTCCTTTACTACTTTAAGTGTCTCATTTCCTAATCTAATCCCCTCAGCATCACCCGATTTAATTTGACTACATTCCATTATCCTCGTTTTGCTTTTGTTGATGTTCATCTTATATCCTCCTTTCAAGACACTGTCCATTCCGTTCAACTGCTCTTCCAAGTCCTTTGCTGTCTCTGACAGAATTACAATGTCATCGGCGAACCTCAAAGTTTTTAATTCTTCTCCATGAATTTTAATACCTACTCCGAATTTTTCTTTTGTTTCCTTTACTGCTTGCTCAATATACAGATTGAATAACATCGGGGAGAGGCTACAACCCTGTCTCACTCCTTTCCCAACCACTGCTTCCCTTTTGTGGTGTCACCGCTAGACACCACACTTGCTAGGTGGTAACTTAAATCGGCCGCGGTCCTGTAGTACATGTCGGACCCGCGTGTCGCCACTGTGTACTCGCAATCCTAGCGCCACCACATGGCAGGGCACAAGACACGGACTTCACCTCGCCCCAGTTGTACGGACGACATAGCTTGCGACTAGACCTACCAAGTATTCCTCTCATTTGCCGAGAGACAGATTAAATAGCCTTCAGCTAGTCCATCGCTACTACCTAGCAAGGCGCCATGTGTATCATTGCTAATTGCTTACTACTATGCAAGAGATGTATTTCAACAAGAACAAGACTACATTAAAGTTAAGTATATTAAAATCTCTCTTCTTTTCTTTATAGTTTTTCATCCAGTCTCCTGTTTCAGAATTTACGCCCGTCTGCGTTAGTTTCGCGTGCACCTAGCCACTCATTGTGTCGAGACCTTAGGGAATCGACACAACACCTTTCATGCCCCTCGACTCTTATAACTGCCATCTGGTTTCTGTACAAATTGTAAATAGCCTTTCGCTCCCTGTATTTTACCCCTGCCACCTTCAGAATTTGAAAGAGAGTATTCCAGTTAACGTTGTCAAAAGCTTTCTCTAAGTCTACAAATGCTAGAAACGTAGGTTTGCCTTTTCTTAATCTTTCTTCTAAGATAAGTCGTAAGGTTAATATTGCCTCACGTGTTCCAACATTTCTACGGAATCCAAACTGATCTCCCCCGAGGTCCGCTTCTACCAGTTTTTCCATTCGTCTGTAAAGAATTCGTGTTAGTATTTTGCAGCTGTGGCTTATTAAACTGATAGTTCGGTAATTTTCACATTTGTCAACACCTGCTTTCTTTGGGATTGGAATTATTATATTCTTCTTGAAGTCTGTGGGTATTTCGCCTGTCTCATACATCTTGCTCACCAGATGGTAGAGTTTTGTCATGACTGGCTCTCCCAAGGCCATCAGTAGTTCTAATGGAATGTTGTCTACTCCCGGGGCCTTGTTTCGACTCAGGTCTTTAAGTGCTCTGTCAAACTCTTCACGCAGTATCTTATCTCCCATTTCATCTTCATCTACATCCTCTTCCATTTCCATAATACTGTCCTCAAGTACATCGTCCTTGTATAAACCCTCTATATACTCCTTCCACCTTTCTGCCTTCCCTTCTTTGCTTAGAACTGGGTTGCCATCTGAGCTCTTGATATTCATACAAGTGGTTCTCTTCTCTCCAAAGGTCTCTTTAATTTTCCTGTAGGCAGTATCTATCTTACCCCTAGTGAGACAAGCCTCTACAACCTTACATTTGTCCTCTAGCCATCGCTGCTTAGCCATTTTGCACTTTCTGTCGATCTAATTTTTGAGACGTTTGTATTCCCTTTTGCCTGCTTCATTTACTGCATTTTTATATTTTCTCCTTTCATCAATTAAATTCAATATTTCTTCTGTTACCCAAGGATTTCTATTAGCCCTCGTCTTTTTACCTACTTGATCCTCTGCTGCCTTCACTACTTCATCCCTCAGAGCTACCCATTCTTCTTCTACTGTATTTCTTTCCCCCATTCCTGTCAATTGTTCCCTTATGCTCTCCCTGAAACTCTGTACAACCTCTGGTTCTTTCAGTTTATCCAGGTCCCATCTCCTTAAATTCCCACCTTTTTGCAGTTTCTTCAGTTTCAATCTGCAGTTCATAACCAATAGATTGTGGTCAGAACCCACATCTGCCCCTGGAAATGTCTTACAATTTAAAACTTGGTTCCTAAATCTCTGTCTTACCATTATATAATCTATCTGATACCTATTAGTATTGGCCCGCATCTCGTGGTCGTGCGGTAGCGTTCTCGCTTTCCACGCCCGGGTTCCCGGGTTCCCGGGTTCGATTCCCGGCTGGGTCAGGGATTTTCTCTGCCTCGTGATGGCTGGATGTTGTGTGCTGTCCTTAGGTTAGTTAGGTTTAAGTAGTTCTTAGTTCTAGGGGACTTATGACCACAGCAGTTGAGTCCCATAGTGCTCAGAGCCATTTGAACCTATTAGTATCTCCAGGATTCTTCCAGGTATACAACCTTCTTTTATGATTCTTGAACCAAGTGTTAGCTATGATTAAGTTATGCTCTGTGCAAAATTCTACAAGGCGGCTTCCTCTTTCATTTCTTCCCCCCAATCCATATTCACCTACTATGTTTCCTTCTCTCCCTTTTCCTACTGACGAATTCCAGTCACCCATGACTATTAAATTTTCGTCTCCCTTCACTACCTGAATAATTTCTTTTATCTCGTCATACATTTCATCAATTTCTTCGTCATCTGCAGAGCTAGTTGGCATATAAACTTGTATTACTTAGTAGGCATGGGCTTTGTGTCTATCTTGGTCACAATAATGCGTTCACTATGCTGTTTGTAGTAACCCGCACTCCTATTTTTTTATTCATTATTAAACCTACTCCTGCATTACCCCTATTTGATTTTGTATTTATAACCCTGTAATCACCTGACCAAAAGTCTTGTTCCTCCTGCCACCGAACTTCACTAATTCCCACTATATCTAACTTTAACCTATCCATTTCCCTTTTTAAATTTTCTAACCTACCTGCCCGATTAAGGGATCTGACATTCCACGCTCCGATCCGTAGAATGCCAGTTTTCTTTCTCCTGATAACGACGTCCTCCTGAGTAGTCCCCGCCCGGAGATCACAAGACATATTTTCTACGGCTGCAGCTCAAGAGAATTACATTATATTGTAGCTGAACTAATTTCACTTATCATATGTGTCTGAGAGATATTCACTGGTGGTATGTCTGTCTTCCTCTGAAGTGGATCTGTTTAAGGGATCGGAGCGCTGAGCACAGTTTCCGTCATTACACGCAGACTAGTTAATGTCCTATAGATAAACGCCGGTACTGGAACACAGGCACTGTTATACTGTACTGATCAGATAGAGAAAAATTGTATGCACAAGGTAAAACAAATGTTTTTCTTGGTGTTTTTATATGCACTTAGCAACCTAACTGCACTCTGTTATTAGTATGAAACTGATATGTGTTTAAGAGAATTATACTGCAATTGAAAAAAAAAAAGAAGAAATGTGTTGGAAATTTGCGAGTATTGGTTGCAGTGGAAGGTAAAGAATTTTAGTTACATACTATTCGACTCCACGCAGCAAAAAATAAACATGTGTGTGAGAGAGACTGTACTTGGGATTTATGTTCTTCTGAATAACTAACATTCTTGTAAATACGTCGAATATCAATAAAATCAATGCATAACATCTCATGACATAAAGGATATACAGGGTGTTTCCGTACGAGCGTGCAGAAATGTAACAGGACATAAAGAATGCTCCACTGAACAATTTGAGGTAGTGAATCTGGGGTCGAAGAAGCCAGCTTAAGGAGATATAGATGTAAACTTGTCTACCGCTTTGTCTGGCATCACTGTTTTCAAGATTATATGCAACTAACATGCGTACAAGTTTACACGTACTGTGCTGTTTATTTACATGTACATTCTTTATTTCCTGCATTGAAACGAGGAGGACGAGTCTGATTACAGTCGCTTGTGTATGAGACCCCAGCGGATACGGAGATGGAATTAGTTGCCAGAATTGTAGCTGCCTATGATGTGATTCGAAACATACCAGGGATACTTGTCAGTCTGCGTCAGAATCATGTTCGTCGAGGTCATGCTTCCATTGAGGTTGATGGCTATCAGTTTCAGCACATTTTGGAAGATACAGTACAAATGGTACGTTCATTGTGTCAATTATGGTATTTGTAGTAAACTGTAAATAATGTAAATATAAAAGTACACAGTAATGTGATTTTATTCCTAATACCTCTTTAAGCTGGCTCCTCCAACGCCTTGCTCCCTACCTCATGCTGTTCAGTGGAGCATCCTCTAAGCCCTGTTAAATTTTTGCTCCCTCTTACGGAAACAGCCTGTATTTTTTTAAGAGAATTATCCTGTATTTGAAAAAAAAAGTGAGTTCGACGTCCGCGAGTAATGATTCCAGTGGAAGGTAAAAAATTTTAGTTACATACTATTCGTCTCCACGCATCCCGAAAAGTACGCATGCGTGTGAATGACAGTTCTGAATAATGAACATTCTTGTAAATATGCCATACATGAAAAAAATCAGTACAAAACTTCTCATGACATACAGAATTTATAAATAGCGACTGTAATTTCAGCACAATATTTTGTGTAAAATACAAAACTGTTTCCGCGTCTGCTACAAGTTGAACAGTCACTGTATCGAGATAATCAGCACATGGCCTTCTGTCCAGATTACTGTCTATGCGAATCGGAGATGATCGTCTTATGTACACAGTGGCATCCCATTCCATCACGCCAGGTGCTGTGATGATAACGAATACAACGTTGCAACGTTTTCTCTCCCCGGGACTTCTACACACAGGATGCTGCACGCAGAACCGGGACTCGTGTCGAAAGACGTGGAGGTACTCCTGTGTCCAGTACTGTCGTCGCTGGGCACAGCGCTGGCGACGCGCCTCTCTCCGCCGCGTCAAGGGATACCGTAACAATGGTCTCCTGTTGACGGTTCATGATACTCCAAACGCCGCGTCGCACTGTCCACGTAGATACTCGTCGGACTGCAGACAGGTCCAGTTAAGACTCAAGGCAAGTGACAAGCTGTGCTATCTGACCACGATATTATTGCATTTGGCCTCCCCGGTCGTTATTGGAAATACGCGGTGACGTTAAAAGAAACAAGTACACTGGCGACTAAGAAGGGAAACTCCCAGACTTAATGGTAAGATGGCCCAGTGAAACGCCCGTCAAAAAATGAACACAGGTCAAGCATGACAACAGGATGAAGGTGTACTGAACTGTGAAAAAAGAAGTAAAAACGAAACAGTGAATGCCGGCCGGAGTGGCCGAGCGGTTCTGGGCGCTTCAGTCCGGAACCGTACTACTGCTACGGTCGCAGGTTCGAATCCTGCCTCGGGCATGGATGTGTGTGATGTCCTTAGTTTAATTAGGTTTAAGTAGTTCTAAGTTCTAGGGGACTGATGACCTCAGATGTTAAGTCTCATAGTGCTCAGAGCCATTTCAACCATACTCGTATAATCGCCCTGAACCCGTGAAAACCTGTTAAGCGAAATGTTACAACAGTCTCCGAATGGACACTGGGGCGTGGCGTAACGTCCCTCTTATTTGTTCAACACAAGTACCACACGTTATGACTCTTGCTTTCTGTTTTAGATGTTTTGACTCTTGAATCCCTTTGTTGTAACATTGTATTGTGTTATATTGAACTGGGGACCTAGAAACGAAGGAGAGGCTTCGTCCCCACCGTAGCCGCCAGTGGTGCACAACGCCTCAACAGGCTACAGTAGTCCACTCACCTCACCGCCACCCCACACCGAACCCAGGGTTATTGTGCGATTCGTCCCCCAGTGGATCCCGCCGGGAACGTCTCACACCAGACGAGTGTAACCCCCATGTTTGCGTGGTAGAGTAATTATGGTGTACGCATACGTGTGTTTGCACAGCAATTGCCGACATACTGTAAACGAGGCGGAATAAGGGAAACCAGCCCGCATTCGCCGAGGCAGATGGAGAACCGCCTTAAAAACCATCCACAGACTGGTCGGCTCACCGGATCTCGACACTAATCCGCCGGGCGGATTCGTGCCCGGAAAGCAGTGCGTTAGACCGCACTACTAACCGGGCGGTCTTTGTTGAAACATAGTTCACATTCGTTTACTTGTTGTTTGCATTCCCGTGAGTGGTCTATGCGCCATCTCGCCTGTTCTATATATTCATCACGTTGACTTGCGACGGTAAATATATTCTTACCACAAGACTCATATCCTATAACCAATGTGTATTATGACAATTGACAAAACTACAGAACGACAAGAGACACGTCAATGACCGGACGGAAAGTTCATAATTTCGTCAAAAAAAAAAAAAAAATTGGGCACGAGGGAGATTTGAACACAGACCTCCTGCTTCGCAGCCCAACACCGTGACGACACAACTACGACGCCGTGATGCATGGGATTCGTTCGATGTTGCACATCTTGAGCTTGGACCGTTCACTGTTTCGATTTTGCTTCTTTTTCCACAGTTCAGTACACCTTCTTCCTGTTTTCATGCTTGATGTGTGTTCAGTTTTTGATTGGCTGTCCACTGGTCCATTTTACCACTAAATCTAAGGCGGGTACGATGGGGAGTCCCCCTTGCAAGGGAAGTGCATAGCTCAGTGAATGACAGCTGTGCGTATACTATAAGGTGGTTCAGCGGGTCCTCGAGAAATATCAGGATAAAAGCACACGATAATCCGACCAAAGCGCTCTCATTCCCAGGTGCAGTAATACTGTGGTCAGCTAATACGTATCTGCGAGTCCGAGGAAATAATCTGTTTTCTCGGACACTAGCACGGCGGGCGGTAGGGGGGGGGGGGGCAGTGGGAGGTGAGATGTACGTCGTTGAGAATGGCGCTCCTGAACCCATCGATTCCATATGAACATGACGGACGTGAGATGCCACCAGCAATATCATGAAACGATAAACTGCAGTCTATATAGATCACAATTCCGTAGCTGTCAAATTCTGTCACGTATTGACGGACGTTTCTCCCCCCTCCTTACAGGAGGCGTAACATGATCTTTTCACGAACAACTACATTAAAATGTGATTTCTGTGTGGGTAACCGCCTTATGTAATCTTCCCTTACACATAGAATGTACGTGGCGTTACTCCTACCTACTTTCATCAGTTCTTCCACTTCTCATGCGATTTCCGGTTCTTCAAATGGTTCAAATGGCTCTGAGCACTATGGGACTCAACTGCTGTGGTCATAAGTCCCCTAGAACTTAGAACTACTTAAACCTAACTAACCTAAGGAGAGCACACAACACCCAGCCATCACGAGGCAGAGAAAATCCCTGACCCCGCCGGGAATCGAACCCGGGAACCCGGGCGTGGGAAGCGAGAACGCTACCGCACGACCACGAGATGCGGGCTCCGGTTCTTCATGGGTGCCTCTTAGTTCTGTATCATTTAAACCTATTTGGCTTTACTGAAGGCGTCTGTGCTAGCTAGTGCCGTACTGAAGACATGAAGAGACAGGCTCCCGCCAAGAGCAAACGCACAGTGGAAGCGCAGGAACTGACAAAAAAAAAAAGAGGAATTTTTTAATATAGTAAAGACAGCCCACTGGCTGCAATGGATTTTATAGTCGAATTGACCATGGTTTCGACTCCTAAACTAAGGGAGTCTTCATCAGAATTTATATTACCTAAATAATGAGGATACGAAGTTAGTCATTAATAAGAAAAGTACAAGACAGTAATAATTAATATTCGTATATAAAGATGTACTTACATACGTAAAAAGTTGAGCATTACAGCTCTCGTCATACAATTTTAACACCAAAAAGGCCACGTCACATAATAAAACATCCTACGTAAAAGTTTTACTGTCATTTCTAGCCGGCCGCGGTGGTCTCGCGGTTCTAGGCGCGCAGTCCGGAACCGCGCGACTGCTACGGTCGCATGGATGTGTGTGATGTCCTTAGGTTAGTTAGGTTTAAGTAGTTCTAAGTTCTAGGGGACTGATGACCACAGCTGTTAAGTCCCATAGTGCTCAGAGCCATTTGAACCTTTTTTTTCAGTCAGATATAAAGAGCATCTATTGGGGAAAAAAGGCACTAACAATCATAATTCTTCTTTCGCTGATAATTTGCTGATCACAGGCAATAAACCTAAGGAAATTAATGATATTAATATTCTGCACACAGAGAAAAAAGGTCGTAGACTTGATGTTCTTGAGGAAATAGAAATATTCAAACACTTCTCTCTCAATGATAACCTTGTTCTAAATGAACAGTTACAGTTACGTAACAAGAATATTTTCAATGGCTTCAAACCTTTACTGAAGCATCCTGTCTGTTTTTCTGTTTTCTCGGGCACTAGCACGGAGGGCGGTAGCGGGCGGGGGGGGGGGGGGGGGAGAGCACAGGGGGAGGTGAGGTGTATGTCGTTGAGAATAGCGCTCCTGAACCAATCGATTCCATACGTTGCTGCGCTTCCACTGTGCGTTTGCTCTTGGCAGGCTCCCGCCAAGAGCAAAGGCACAGTGGAAGCGCAACAACTGACAAAAAAGAGGAGATGTACGTCATTTCTCCTATTCCTCACATTTTCATCATCTGCCTGCGAGGCGGAGGCATTCCCTCGGCCCGAGATTAAACTCACTTCGTTACCACAGTTTCACTTCGTCTATGTAGCGTCATAAAGAAATGGCTACTGCCAAACAGACGTCACATCAGTTGTGTCTCAGCAGTCCACTTGGTTCATACACCTAGCTCATGTGCAACAAATGAGGTTTTGTTCCTCCTTCGCTAGGATAGTGTAAGATATCAAAGGTTAGGGAGCGGGTTCTGTTATTTGACCGAGGGTTCCCCATTTTTGCCGATTTTTGTCGACTGAGGACTGGAGTGAAATCGTTTGAGCTAAAGTGCTTTAAAATATTAGCTACCATAGTAAGTGAACCGGGAAACAGATCTCGCATATAACAAACCTTTTTATCCGACTTTAATCTGCCGCTGGGAACGGTGTAAATGAAAGCCCTGTATCTTATTTTGAAAAATATTCAGCAGATTTCGGCAAATATAGCAGAAATGTCGATACAGCTGACCCGGTTAACATATAGCGGCCTTCAAATTCCGGTACAAAGAGCCCATGAAGAGCACTGAGGTTCATTTTTGAATTATGCGTTACGAGGTGCTTAACAACACGGAAGTAGTTTTCAGGATATTGATGACAAATCTAGTGACTGCTGCATTCTTTGAACGCAATTCCAGCAAATTAAAGATCATACAAAACTACTTATGGTCGAGTAGCAGACTGTCAGATTCCGTCATCTTGTCAGTGGAATATTACATAGTCACTGAATTTGATGTCAATCACGTAATCAATGAGTTTGCTTGCTCAAAGGTTATTGAAAGTAAAATTAGATAAAAACATCGTTGTTGCAAAAGATTTTATTTCACTTAGTTATTTATAGAAAGCTTACACAATTTTAAATTCATTTACCATAATGATACAACTCATTTGTTGTGTAAAATATTTTTTATTTAGATAGCTCATTTAAGCAATATTTTTCAATAACACTTCATTTTTATAGGACATGCCTGACAAATTACAATATTTCCTAAATATGTGGAGAAAAAATTATAAAAATGTGGTTTTTCTGGGGGGGAGGGGGGGGGGAGGAATGTCTGATGCAGCTTTCGAAGTTCTGCAAATGGCGCAGGATCACCTCCGTACAGCACTGCTGCCATCTCATCACTGAGTCATACGATGATACATCGCCGCCTAGCATGGATTGTTGCAGCGTTGTTTGCCTTCAAATGCTGGAAAGAAAATATCGCACGGTACTCAACTTTACCAAAGTGCTGCACCATTTCGGTTTGGCTCTTCTAGCAGCGTTCTATATTGCTGTGGCGCAGAGATTTCAATGTGTGCCAGAACGTCAGACATACACGTTGACTCAGGTGCCACTAGCGGTGGGTTTAATGCAACCTGCAACACGTTCAAGTACCACATGCAAAAACTATTAGTTAGGAACTTTTGTAGGAGAATGTAATGTACACTACTGGCCATTAAAATTGCTACACCACGAAGATGAAGTGCTACAGACGCGACATTTAACCGACAGGAAGAAGATGCTGTGATACGCAAATGATTAGCTTTTCAGAGCATTCACACAAGGTTGGCGCTGGTGGCGACACCTACAACGTGCTGACATGAGGAAAGCTTCCAACCGATTTCTCATACACAAACAGCAGTTGACCGGCGTTGCCTGGTGAAACGTTGTTGTGATGCCTCGTGTAAGGAGGAGAAATGCGTACCATCACGTTTCCGACCTTGATAAAGGTCGGATTGTAGCCTATACGGATTGCGGTTTATAGTATCGCGACATTGCCGCTCGCGTTGGTCGAGATCCACTGACTGTTAGCAGAATATGGAATCGGTGGGTTCAGGAGGGTAATACGTAACGCCGTGCAGGATCCCAACGGCCTCGTATCACTAGCAGTCGAGATGACAGGTATCTTATCCACATGGCTGTAACGGATCGTGCAGCCACGTCTCGATCCCTGAGTCAACAGATGGGGACGTTTGCAAGATAACAACCATTTGCACGAACAGTTATACAACGTTTGTAGCAGCATGGACTACTATCAGCTCGGAGACTATGGCTGCGGTTACCCTTGACGATGCATCACAGACCGGAGCGCCTGCGATGGTGTACTCAACGACGAACCTGGGTGCACGAATGGCAAAACGTCATTTTTTCGGATGAATCCAGGATCTGTTTGCAGCATTATGATGGTCACATCCGTGTTTGGCGACATTACGGTGAACGCGCATTGGAAGCGTGTATTCGTCATCGCCATACTGGTGTATCACCCGGCGTGATGGTATGGGGTGCCATTGGTTACACGTCTCGGTCACCTCTTGTTCGGCATTGACGGCACTTTGAACAGTGGACGTTACATTTCAGATGTTTCACGACCCGTGGCTCTACCCTTCATTCGATCCCTGCGAAACCCTACATTTCAGCTGGATAATGCACGACCGCATGTTGCAGGCCCTGTATGGGCCTTTCTGGATACAGAAAATGTTCGACTCCTGCCCTGACCTGCACATTCTCCAGATCTTTCACCAATGAAAACGTCTGGTCAATGGTGGCCGAGCAACTGGCTCGTCACAATACGCCAGTCACTAGTCTTGATGAACTGTGGTATCGTGTTGAAGCTGCATGGGCAGCTGTACCTATACACGCCATCCAAGCTCTGACTCAATGCCCAGGCGTATCAAGGCCGTTATTACGGCAAGTGGTGGTTGTTCTGGATACTGATTTCTCAGGATCTATGCACCCAAATTGCGTGAAAATGTAATCACATGTCAGTTCTAGTATAATATATTTTTCCAATGAATACCCATTTATCATCTGCATTTCTTCTTGGTGTAGCAATTTTAATGGCCAGTAGTGTAGTTAAATTTTGTACCGAAATATTTTTTCGCTAGAGGCCATAGTTTTCGAAACGCACGAAAGTGGGTTTGAGATGCGTCGATCTTGAATAACACGAAAACCGTGGCATCCAGTGAAAACGTATCCCAGTACAAGATTTAACAACATTAGAGTTCCTATAAAAACGTCGTGTTCGTTTTCTTCTGTAGGACTGCTAGTTTGCATGTAGGAAGCGAAAATCTCGAGTGGGGTTTTTGAAGGCAATGTTAGTTGCATAAAACCCAGCAGTAGGGGCAGCTGAATCACCCAGTATACCTCCAAACAACAACAATAATAATAATCATAATTAGGTAAATAATTGAAATTTTATGACGACCTCTCGTACTAAGTAACTGTTCTGTTTGGAGTCCGATTTCCGGTAGAAGAATAACATCGAGACATGGACGTCACCGTCAATATGAAAACTGGCCAACTAGAGTGACAAGAAAGGCGAAATTTTCCGCAAGTGACTATCGGATGATATCTCTGTACGTCGGCAATCACTGGATATCGAATCCCGAAGCTCCAGCTCCGTTTCGCAGTTGTTGGCCGCACGAATACGAGTCAGACACAGACGTAGGAGCGGCCGTCCCCCGGCCGTGGCCGCTGTGTGTGCGTGCCGCTCCCACCGCCCCCGCCGCCCCCGCTGCTCCGCCGCGCCGGGCACAGCGGCGCAACGCGACACCGCGGGGGTTGGGCCGGCCGCGCCGGGCCGGGCCGCCTCTATAATTAATTCAGCGGGGACTCGCGTCCGCGCCGCCCTGTGATTGAGCACCAATTATTGTCGTTATCCGCCGGCGGCGCTAATTGGCTGACGTCACGGGACACCTGGCGGCGCTGGCGGAGGCGCAGTGACACACACGCTGCCGCAGCGCCGCGGGGGTGACGAATGGCGGCAGCACGCGTCACAGCCTAACCCACCACCCAGTGCCACGAGCCAGCCTGCCGTCCAAATTAGGTTTAATCTTCCTTCACTCAGCAAATGTTTATCGAAAAATGTTTTCATTTGGTGTCACAATCAAAAAAATCTACCGTTTACACTGAGGTGACAAAAGTAATGGAAAGCGATGTGCACGTATACAAATAGCGGTAATATGGCGTACACAAGGTATAAAAGGGCAGTGCATTGGCAGAGCTGTCATTTGTAAGCAGGTGATTCGTGTGAAAAGGTTTCTGATGTGGTTATCGCCGCACTACGGGAATTAACGGACTCAGGGAGCGGAATGGTATTTGGAAGCAGACGAATGGGACATTCTGCTTACGGACTTCAATATTCTGAGATCCGCAGCGTCAAGAGTGTGCCGAGAATACCAAATTTCAGACACTACTTCTCAGTACGGACAATACAGTGGTCCACAGCCTTAACGTAACGGCCGAGAGCAGCACGTCAGCGTAGAGTTGTTAGTACTAATAGAAAAGCAACACTGCATGACATAACCGTATAAATCAATGTGCGAAGTACGACGAACGTATCCGTTAGCACAGTCCGGCGAAATTTGGAATTAATGGGCTATGGCAGCAGACGACATATGAGAATGCCCTTGCTAACAGCACGACAAAGCCTGCAGCGCGCCGGCCGATGTAGCCGAGCGGTTCTAGGCGCATCCGTCGGGAACCGCGCGACTGCTACAGTTGCAGGTCGAATCCTGCCTCGGCCATGGATGTGTGTGACGTCTTTAGCTTAGTTAGGTTTAAGAAGTTCTAACAAGGGAACTTCCCCATCGCACCCCCCTCAGATTTAGTTATAAGTTGGCACAGGGATAGGCCTTGAAAAACTGTACACAGATCAATCGAGAAAACAGGAAGAAGTTGTGTGGAACTATGAAAAAAATAAGCAAAATATGCAAACTGAGTAGTCCATGCGAAAGGTAGGCAACATCAAGGAGCGTGTTAGCTTACGAGCGCCGTGGTCCCGTGGTTAGCGTGAGCAGTTGCAACTTCGCTCTCCAAAATTCCAGGACATGTTCAGATTTGCTTGGACATATACAGGATTTGACGGTCTACGCACGGAAACATTTGAAAACGTTAAAAACATATGTTTTGACAGAGCACAGGGAAAACTGTGCGACTGTGAAACTGTTGCATTCATTTGATGCAATTTATGTGACAAACTCTTATGTTTTCATCACTTTTTTGGGAGTGATTATCACATCCACAAGAAAACCTAAATCGGGAAAGATAGAAGAATCTTTTTACCCATTCGCCAAGTGTACAAGTTAGGTGGGTCGACAACATATTCCTGTCATGTGACGCACATGCCGTCACCAGTTCCGTATAGGAGGAATCGGTTGACCTATGACTTTGCGATCAGATGTTTTCGGTTCCCATTGAAGAGGCACGTCCTTTCGTCGACTAATCGCACTGTTTTGCGGTGCGGTTGCAAAACACACACACTAAACTCATTACAGTGAACAGAGACGTCAGTGAATGAACGGACAGATCGTAACTTTGCGAAAATAAGGAAAGTAAAATTTTCACTGGAGGAAGGACTCGAACCAAGGACATTTGGATCCGCACTTGCTCACTCTAACCACGAGACCAATGCGCTCATCAGCGTACATTGTCCTTTATGTTGCCTATCTTCCACATGGACTACTCAATTTGTATATTTTGCTTATTTTTTCATAGTTCCACACAACTTCTTCCTGTTTTCTCGATTGATCTGTGTTCAGTTTTTCAAGGCCTATCCACTGTGTCAATTTATAACTAAATCTGAGGGGGGTGCGATGGGGAGGTTCCCTTGTAAGTTCAAGGGGACTGATGACCTCACATGTTAAGTCCCATAGTGCTCAGAGCCATTTGAACCATTTTTGAGCCTGCAGCACCTTTCCTGTAGGTCGGACCCTAGACGTCTGGAAACCATGGACTGATCAGATGAGTCCCGATTTCAGTTGGAAAGAAATGCTGGTAGGATTCGAGTGTGACGCAGAGCCCACGAAGCCATGGACCCAAGTTATCAACAAGAACTGTGCAAGCTGGTGGCGGCTCAGTAATGGTGTGGGCTGTGCATACATGGAATAGACTGAGTCGTCTGATCCAACTGAACCGATCATTGACTGGAAATGATAAAATGTAAATGTCGTGTGACTAGGGCCTACCGTCGGGTAGACGGTTCGCCGGGTGCAAGTCTTTCGAGTTGACGCCACTTCGGCGACTTGAGCGACGATGGGGATGAAATGATGATGATTAGGACAACACAACACCCAGTCCCTGAACGGAAAAAATCTCCGACCCAGGCGAAAATCGAACCAAGGCCCTTAGGATTGACATTCTGTCGCCCTGACCACTTTTTTTTCATTTTGTTCGGTATTGTTCGTTGCGTTTGGTCTGGGCGGACGTGACAAGACATCCGTTCAAGTTGATCGTTGAGTCCTTTACTCAGTTTTTTTTATTACAGAGGGCGAGCAGCCTTCTGACCGAACACACTGAGCTACCGTGCCGGTTACCACTCAGCTACCAGGGGCGGACACTCGAAATGATTATGTTCGGCTACTTGGAGATTATTTGCAGCCATACATGGACTTCATGTTTCCAAACAACAACGGAAAATTTAAGGATGACAACGCGCCATGTCACCGGACTACAGTTGTTCGTTATTGCTTTGCAAAACATTTTAGACAATTCGAGCGAATGATCGGTCCAACCATCGAACATTTATGAAACATAATTGAGAGGTCAGTTTGTGCACAATATCCTGCACCAGCAACACTTCCGCAATTACGGATCACTATACTGGCAGCATGACTTAATATTTCTGCAAGGGACTTCCAGCGACTAGAATCCATGCCACGTCGAGTTACTGCACCACGCCTGGAAAAAGGAGCTATCACATCACTTTTGTCACCTCAGCCTATATTCACTACTAGCTGAAAACGATACGTGATCTCTCAAGCTTTCTCGGCGCAGTGAATTAATAGTGTCCTTCACTGTGTTCTGCCGAGTTCTTTCTTCCATTTTATGCACAATATTTCGACGACGGCCCAGTCATTCGATTCTCTATGGTTGGAGTTCAGGCAGCGAGTACACCAAAACTCGCAGCACCTGTAGAACAGCATACAGCAATTCTTTTTTATCACAAATCAAAATATGTGGCTAAATTATTTTTTGCATACGCGGTGTTCAAAAACAACGACTTTAATTTACGATGCCTGAATATCAATCTACACTGAGGTGACAAACATCATGGGCTATCTCCTCTAGCCAGGTACAGTGCAGCAACTACATGTGGGTTGGACTCAACAAGCCGTTGGAAGTCCCATGCAGAAATATTGAGCTGAGCTGCCGCAACAGTCGTCCATAAACGCTAAAGCACTGGCAGTGCAGGATTTTGTGCTAGAATTGACCTCTCGGTTACGTCCCATAAATGTCCGATGGGATTCATGTCGGGCGATCTGGGTGGCCAAAACACTCGCTCGGATTGTCCAGAATGTTCTGCAAAGCAGTAATACCAATTGTGAACTGGTGACAAGTTGCACTGTCATCCGTAAAAATTCCATCGTTGTTTGGGAACATGAAGTCTATGAATAGCTGTAGATGTTCTCCGAGTAGCCTAAGATGACCAGAGGACCCAGTCCATCCCACGCAATCACAGCCCACACCGTTATGGAGCCACCACTAGTTTGCACAGTATCTTGTTGGTCCATGGCTTCGTGGGGTCTGCGCCACTCTCTAACCCTACAGCCAGCTCTTACCAACTACAATCGGGACTCATCTGACTAGGCCATAGTTTTACAGTCGTCTAGGGTCCAACCTACTGGTCACGAGCTCTACAGAAGCGCTGCAGGCGATGTTGTGTTGTTAGGCACTCGCGTCGGTCGTCTGCTGCCATAGCCCATTAACGCCTAATTTCGCCGCACTGTTCTAACGAATACGTTCGCCATACGTTCGACATTGACTTCTACGGTTATTTCATGCAGTGTTGATTTTCTGTTAGCACTAACAGCTCTACGCAAACCCCGCTGCTCTAAGTCTTTACGTGAAGGCCGTCGGCCACTGTGTTATCCTTCGTGAGAAAGCCTGAAATTTGGTATTCTTGACACACTCTTGACACTGTGCATTTGGAACACGGAATTCCGTAACGATTTCCGAAATGGAACGTCCACTGCGTCTAGCCTAAGGACATCACACACATCCATGCCCGAGGCAGGATTCGAACCTGCGACCGTAGCGGTCGCTCGGTTCCAGACTGTAGCGCCTAGAACCGCTCGGCCACTCCGGCCGGCTTATATCTTGTGTAAGCCACACTACCACCATCTGTATACATGCGTATCGCCATCCCATTACTTTTGTCCCTCCATGCATATCACTACATTCACGAGCCTCAGAGATTAGCTATACGCAACACTATCTTGTTTTAACAAGCCTGCGTTTCAGTTTCATTTGTAATTTCCGTATTTACTTACCTTTCTCTGTCTTATCATTGTGGAAACAACATGTAATTTATGTATACTGCCTGCTTACGGAATAATAAGAGAATTTTAATTGTCTTAACTGTTTTTAATTTCGTAGTACTACATGAAATATCTCACTTCCATTATCTGCGAAACATGTTTTCATCGTATGTTTTATTTATGATTTCCGGAGGCTACATTCAAAGGATTGGAGTCAGATTGTTTAATGACCACACGATTCAAGCGCTCTTTCGTTAATTTCATTCTTTGACATTGTCAGCGGGTGAAGATAGGCGATCTGTTGATTTGAAATGTATAAGGATAAAAAAATTTCCTTTACTGATTACCGGTTCGGCTCATTACAGAGCCATTTTCAAATCAAGCTAGAATGTTGTTCAGTGTGTCACACTCATTACACATCGTCTGTTTTTTTATGGCTAAGTATCTCCTGCTAAATAAAAGCCCTAAAACGAAAATCTTAGTTGTTTATGAAAGTTGATAACGATAATCACTAATCAAATGTTGTTACAGTCTTTTTGCCATACACCTTAAACATAACACACAACTTAAACATAGCATGATCAGCAAATCATTTTCTTAGTGAAAGAACCCATCTTCGTCAATATCGAAGTTAGATTCCATTACTTTTTACATTTCTTCAGTGTAAGAAATTTATTTTACTTTCATGGCCGAAAGTCACTGAACAATGACGGCAGATAACTGAACACATTGGTGTGAAACAATTTTTTATGAAGATAGGAATAATTGTTACTGATTTTTTTATCTTTTCAGATCACTAAAGCTTTCTCACAAAACTCATTTATCCAGTATGCAAGCATAAAAGGTAATCTCATAGCTGATGAAATGGCGCCTCTGGAGCAATAGCATACGCACGCGAAAACTTGGAAATCATTCGCATTCTTCAATGTTACGTAAAATGAAAAAAGTCACTAGAGTACTCGGAAGCACACCGTTAATGAAAAGGACCCGCTTCACTTTTTTCCATTTTTTCCTCAATTGGATGAAAATGTGCAATTAATCATTCTATTTGTATAGCGTCTGACTTAATCAAGGTATTTGCTGTAAATGTAATCTGATGTTTTGTTTCCGTGTGCAGAGACGAATAAGTTTCCTGGTTGTCCAGCATGCAACACGCGACGTACTGTTGCCCGTGAGAGAAACCAGATTCTTTCACGTTCTCTCCACAACAATGGAATGTATGCCCTAGGGCTTTATTGGTAGTCATACTGAACACCATCTTATAGGAAATTTGAACTTTTTAAAGCTGAATGGTTTGATAGGAAGTCTTTGTATGAACAGTGACTTACCTTTTTCTTTTATGGTTAATATTTCCGCTTCTATGATTTGTTTAGAAGGTTCTAGCAAGATTATACCGGAAACATTCAGCGAATTTAGAATTTCTGTTGGGAAATTTTCGCTTTCGTCATCGTTCATCATTGTACTCGTATCAATGGATCTCGATATCTTTTCTCTCCCTGGCATCATATTCTGTATTCTTCTATTTGTTTGTTGAACTAAGTCATTTTTTGATGCTAAAATTGTTCGCACACGCAATTACTCTTTATTTAGGTAATTTGTCTCTATAAGCGTATCACCTTTTTCGGCGAGTTGTTCCTCTGTGTTTACTACGTTGCACAACTCGCCGGTTAAGATATATGGACGGCCTGTTGCCTTAGTACACCCGCTTACATGTACGTTCGGCTATTTACGCAACTGCCTATACGCAGTGGGAGGGAGCTGACTGAAAATATGAGTTACATTAATATTCATATGTTATCATCGGGTCGTGAAAAGTGTGAGCCCTCCAATAAAACATGTACTTACATACATTAAAGTTTATTATCATAAAATTACTGAAGATTTTAGAAGAGGATTACCACAACATTAAAATGCCAACACCTCTAGTGTGTTGCAGGTCGCAACATATTTGTCTCATTATACATATGTCTGTGCCCAAACATGTCACAACTGTGACAGGGATATAAATGTGTCTTTAAGTTTTTCGATCAAAAAAAAAGTTCCAACAACGCTACCTGTAACTGAGAAGACGCACTACGCTTACGTATCTTATTTCCAATACTACAGGAAATATGAATGTCGCCTAGTATCCTGCAAAAGAGCGTTGCACCAGGTCTCTAATCGCGATGAGAGAGGGAAACGTGGAGCAGATAGCATGTTGTGTTAGGTAAGCACTTCATAAGAAGCGCCAGACCTTCACAGGGCGAATGTCTATTTTTTGCTGTTACTTTTTACTATCTGTTTAAATTCTGGTTTCGTTCTGCCAGCCGGCCGTTGTGGCCGAGCGGCTCTAGGCGCTTCAGTCTGGCATCCGCGCGACCGCTAAGGTCGCAGGTTCGAATCCTGCCTCGGGCATGGATGTGTGTGATGTCCTTAGATTGGTTCGGTTAAAGTAGTTCTAAGTTGTAGGGGAATGATGACCTCAGGTGTTAAGTCCCATAGTGCTCAGAGCCATTTGAACCATTTTTTGTTCTGCCAGAGAGACTTCTGTTTTAGTTATCGATTTCATAGAATCTGTTATGTCTTTGATCTGCAAGTGAGACAGCTACTCGATCGCGACACCGCTCTGCCCATCACATAAAAACCGACGCACAGAATCCAAGTGTCTAGCAAGTAGCGCCTTTAATTTCTCTTAATAGCTGCGCACGGGAACGTTACTCGGTTCATGTATTTTACTTACAAAATGGAACAGTTATTTTCTTGGAGGGCATACGTGTATGCTTAGCTTACGTGCAAGGCAAGTACAATTAAAAAGAAATGGTATGTATTGAGAGGGACCCACATGCCTTGCTCATACTGTGGCATCAAGCAGTCAGGCCTGCAAGATGAGTGGTCTGCCAAGCGAGTGGATTCATTCTTATTTATCGAGTAACATGAACTCTCGTACTCACAATTAAGTTACAAATTATCCTCCTGTATGAATAATACGCAACGGAAACGCACATCTGACTATCAGTGATTTACAGAACTCTGACTGTTCACTACGCACTGGCAATACCACATTTTCTTTTTGTCTTTTATTTAACGGCTTTTATCAACACGTGGCCATCGTACTGAATATGAGTGGCGCACACATTATAAATTCTGGATATCATGACAACATACAATTCGAAGGAAAAGGCCACCAATCTTTTTCTTTTCACTATCTTATTTATTCCGATAAATTCTATAACCTAAACACACAAATTCTATAACCTACAACAATAACACATGAGAAATTCCGCCCCGTGGGCATGGCTTTACATTGTTGAATCTCTATCTTATGGTCTCGTAATTATTTAACGCTACAGTGCACTTTCTGGATAGGAAGGTGGATCTTTTATTATTTCTCACACTTCGACTCTCACAATCATCATCACGAAACTTTCCTCCAGACCGAGCAGTACGAAAGGAACACGCATAACCCACTACCTCTGAAACTACCTTGCTTCTCTCCCATGCAAACCACACATATTTAAATTACATGACATACACCACACTACAACATGAAATACTACACAGGGAATAGTCACAACATTATCACTTTCAGCTTTCCCACTTCAATTAATATTTATCCCAGTTTCACACGACACTGCCCCACTTTGTAATTCTACTTTCCTACTATGAACTCTGGAGATATATGCACGTCTTCCTGTGCAATGCAAGCCAAGTGGCGTTGCTGGATAGACGGCTGACTCACCTTGTTTCTCTCTGAGTGTTATAGTTTGAATCAAGCGTCACACGGAAACATATCTCGCAAAGTAATATTAAGAACATATTCATCACATACACGAGTCCTCAACTGCTACCATGGACGAGTACTTCTCTTTATCCTTTGTCTCATACACAGATTGAGACTCACACAGTACGCACCACGTGGAAGTACTCATCTCTAATTTCAAGTCCTGCACACGCTATTTCTTAAATATTTCAACTTACAGTACACACGCTAGTAATTCAGCTTAATTTAAGCACACGGAAGTATTTAAACTTATTGCTACACGTGGTTTCATTGTGACCGTTGGTCACTTCTGAAGATTACTACGATCCCATTAATATTACCTGCCTGACATTTAATTCTCTCCACAAAAGTTCCTGAAATAGAGAAATTATTATTTCAAACTACTCTTAAATATTCCACATGCATACCATGTCTCCACTCTTTTGTCTTTACGGAGCACAACTAAGACAGGTCTTAACAGCACAAGATCCAGCGGCAGAGTGCTGAAACATGGCCGTTCTTCAGGTTCTCTCGCACCTCTGTCGAAGTGGGGGAGCACCTTGCTACCGTATTGGTCAGCCACATTTCAGGCGCTCAAAGCTCAGGTAAATTTCATCTCTTTGGTCCCACCAAAGGTGGCCAAAGGATCGTCTCAAAGATGATCATATATTTACATTCACTATCTGCAGTTAGCAGATGACCATACATTCATTCATTTCACAGATCTCACCAACCTGGATGTAGGGATTTATTTTGTGGGAGTGCACATGTGATCAGTTAAATAAATAAATTGTCATTCTTTCCTACACTGGTATCCGGCTTCGCTGTATTAATTGAAATTGAGTTATTTTACAAAAAAAATGTGTTGTTCTGACAAAAATAATGAAGTATGTTGTACCTATTTTCCATGTCGGGTGGTACTGTACCCTTTCAGTATAAAAAACTTAACGAAATCATTGTTTTACATTTTTTAGTTTAAAGAACCACAGTTTCGAGTATTTAGAGAAACTAAGGTGAATAATGATGCGCACCAAGGGGACCACTCTTCTAGTAAAGCAAATAAACATTTTTGTCACTACTGTAGTAGGGAGTATTTAAGTTCATAAAAAGCTACAAAGTATACGTAAGAATATTATTGTTACAGACATATAACTGTACAGGGTTATTCTAAATGACAGACCCATTTTCAAAACTTGATATTTATTAAAGCACAAATTCAAAATGAACAAGCTTTATGCCAACGAAAAGAGGAAGTTTCAAAGTTTTTTCGTAATTTTTTATATCAATTTAATAATTTGTAATTAATTAGTTTTTAATAATTATTTAAAAATTGGAAATGTGATAAATGTTATAAATGTTCAGTGTGGCCACCGTTGGCTGCACGGCAAACATCAACACAGTAGCCAAACTCGTCCCTCACACGCGAAAGCGTATCTGCTGTTACTGAGTCACGGTAGCAGTGATCCGGTTCCGCAGATCGTTCAGAGTGGTTGGTAGAGGCGGGACATAGAAAGTTTCCTTGACATAACCCCATAAGAAATAGTGGCAGGGTGTGAGATCAGGAGATCTCGGTGTCCAGAAGTGCACAGCCATGTCTTCAAGTCCCCTGGGACCAATCCAGCAATGAGGAAGGAAGTCATTCAAAACGCCTCGTACATCACGGTGCCAATGGAGCGGAGCTCCATCCTGTTGCAAAAAGTTCCATAACTTGAGGGAATAGCCATTGTTTCAACATGTCCAGCTATGTGATTCCATTTACAGTTTTTTCCTCAAAGAAAAATGGTCCATAAACCTTTGTACAGGATACGGCACAGAACACGTTGATCTTCGGTTAGTCTATTTCGTGTTGCAATGGTGAATGTGGATTTTCCAAACCCCATATGCGAACATTGTGTCTGTTGACTTTTCCACTAAGGTGGAACATGGCTTCATTGCTAAAAATTACACGCTGTAGAAATGCGTCATCCTCCATCTTTGCTAACATATAACCACAAAATGCGAGGCGCTTCTCTTCGTCATTGGGGTTGAGAGCCTGCACAAGTAATAATTGGTAGGGCTTGTGCAGCAAACGCCGTCTCAGAACTTTCCATACAGTTGGTTGGGGTATTCCAAGTTCTCGACTGGTTCTGTTGGTAGACTTACTGGGACTGTGCACAAAAATTTCTTGAATTCGTCGGATATTATCCTCTGACACACGCGGTCGGCTTGTGCTTTTTCCTTTCCACACACTTCCAGTCTGTTTAAATTGCTTAAACCAACGGCCTAATGCTTTTTCGAGTTGGTGGTTGGATACCGAATTTGGTACGAAGTGCCCGCTGCAATGCAATTTGCGACTCACTTTTCGGGAACTCAGGAACGCAGGAGACGTTGTGCTCCAGAGTCGCCATCTCACTCCCAACTGACAATGAAATGGAATGACGGTCCTACTGCTGCGCGAACTCTACCAGCTGTTTCTGGAAACATCACCGTCCGCCCTCTTTTCATTGGTATAAAGCTTGTTCATTTTGGATTTGTACTTGAATACAAACGAATTTCTGAAAATGGATCCATCACTTAGAATAACCCTGTATTACCATCAGAGACCATAAAAGGAAAATGACAAATGTTTCAATGTGGCCACCACGCCTCACGATCTGCAGATGTGAATTACTTTTCTCGTTATTTTTTTCAGTTGGAGGTTTTTGGATTGTACTTCCGCATATGTAAGCCAAGCATGATCATGTGCCCTCTACGAATATAACTGTTCCATTTTACAAGTGGTGAAGACGAATCTGAGGTGGCTGTTCGACATTCTTCTTTTTATTTTGGACTTTTTAATTTTTTATATTTAAAAGTTACTTTGTAGTTTGTCTTTCTGAGGATGAGTCACAAGAATCGAAACAGGGAATCTGTTGCAAGTCCATCTAATGCGATCAACACAATTGCGAATAAATAGTATCTTCCAAAACAGAAAGCGTGCTCCAAAGTTAATTTTCGTTATGAAGATCTACTCCACTTCATTCTAGCGGTTTCATATCGGTGCACAGGAAAAAGTCTACGCTCTTTGCTATATAATTTCGTGTGTGAATATGGAAAATATATGTGCAACAGCTCAGTTTTTTTTTTACTATAATAAAGCTTCTGTTTTTTTATTGTGACATTCCTAGGACAATTATGGTAACGTCTTGCATAAGATACACAAGGGATGTAACATCGTTTCCTTTTACAGAAAAGTTGTGCAAGTGTAAGTATAGCTGCGGAGAGTAAGGCCTTCGGGAATTATAGGTAGGTGAGTAGTCAACGAACCAAGTAAGCGCGCTGGGCAAAAAATTACTCACGCCCAAGAGACATGACGCTGATACCGTGAACACGTACTCTAGCCTTGACAATGGGTTCGACTCGAGGAGGAAGAGAGTCCACAAGTTTCTTTAGGTGCGGCATATCAACCTGGAGTCACTCACTCATCATTATGTCCTATAGAGCTACCAGGCTTGCGGATGATGTCTGCTACGTTTCACCCGCTTTTTCCAATAGTCCCAGGCATTTTCCGTGGACCTGTGATCGAAGGATTTACCGGCACAGTCGATGTGTGGTAGGGTGCTCCGACGTTCGCCAAATCAGGAACGTTTCCCTGTGCACGCCAGTTATTGTATTCGGAAATGGAAGTGTCCCAAAGGTACTCATCAAGAATATGTGGAACAAAGAAGAACAATTGATCATCAAAAATATTAAAATAAACATCCTGATTCGTAAACACGGCGATCCTGAGTGACTAGGCCTAAGTCATAGCGCGAAAAACGCATCCAAAACATCATAGAACCTCATTGGACTCGAACTGCACCCTGTACAAACTGACGAGAAGAACACAGGCAGTGTCATAACCCGATTTCCCAGGAGGTTTGCCTAGTGGAAGAAGGGTCAATATAAGCGAACACGTTGTAAGGGGTTCATTACTATTCGATAGCGCACTTGAGCAGATGTAATTCGATGGATTGCTCGTGCGCTGCCTGTGATATGGAGTATCTATGCTACAACAGAATCGCAGGTCAGAGCAGTGTTGGCAATAAGTCGAGTTTAGTAGCTCGCAGAGAGCAGTCGTTTTTTGTAGCTCGCATAGAGCACTTGAGTTCGGGAGTTCGGACAGGGCAGTCCAGCGGTTGGCTTATGTTGGGCCGGTCGTGCAGAACGATGGCAGTGCCTGGGCGATGTAGTATAAGGTAAAAAAAAATTATTGTTCTTTGTTGCCGCGCGCATATGTTAATTGCCACAAATGATTTAACCACAATTGTAATGTTAAAGTCCCTTGTAATTCCTTGAAGAAATGTTTCAATAATAACTTTTGTTCTGAAGAAAACTTTTACCAGTCATTTATCTGAGTTTAGAGATTTTACGAATTTTTCCCGTGCATACTCATGTTGATTAAGCAAAAGAAAATCAGTTATTTTCCTACAAATGAAAATCTAGTGGCCAGCACTGCACTGGGTTGTGCCAAAAATTTCTTATAGGAGCAGATATATAGATAGCGTTATCCGGCGACATCATTGTGAGGTAAGACTTTTCTAGTTTATTCAGGATGATTTCACGGAGCCATGACACAGCGCTGCTGACGTCAAAACTTATTAATCTCGATATGCAGTCGGTCTTAATGGAAGGTCACATTAAAACTTGAAATTTTATTATTGGAAAGAAATTTATCTATTGGGAACTTAAACGAGATTTTGCTGTTGGGAGGTTACACTAAATGTGAATATTACAATTATCTTTCTGTTGGAAGGTTACAACGTGTCTCGCCCCTAGATAGTGTCGCAAGTTCCATGCGGCTTTTCGCGGATGATGCTGTAGTATACGGAGAAGTTGCAGCATTAGAAAATTGTAGCGAAATGCAGGAAGATCTGCAGCGGATAGACACTTGGTGCAGGGAGTGGCAATTGACCCCTAACATAGACAAATGTAATGTACTGCGAATACTTAGAAAGAAGGGTCCTTTATTGTATGATTATATGATAGCGGAACAAACACTGGTAGCAGTTGCTTCTGTAAAATATCTGGGAGTATGCGTGCGGAACGATTTGAAGTGGAATGATCATATAAAATTAATTGTTGGTAAGGTGGGTACCAGGTTGAGATTCATTGGGAGAGTCCTTAGAAAATTTAGTCCATCAACAAAGGAGGTGGCTTACAAAACACTCGTTCGACCTATACTTGAGTATTGCTCATCAGTGTGGGATCCGTACCAGATCGGGTTGACGGAGGAGATAGAGAAGATCCAAAGAAGAGCGGCGCGTTTCGTCACAGGGTTACTTGGTAACCGTGATAGCGTTACGAAGATGTTTAGCAAACTCAAGTGGCAGACTCTGCAAGAGAGGCGCTCTGCATCGCGGTGTAGCTTGCTCGCCAGGTTTCAAGAGGGTGCGTTTCTGGATGAGGTATCGAATATATTGCTTCCCCCTACTTATACCTCCCGAGGAGATCACGAATGTAAAATTAGAGAGATTCGAGCGCGCATCGGAGGCTTTCAGACAGTCGTTCTTCCCGCGAACCATACGCGACTGGAACAGAAAAGGGAGGTAATGACAGTGGCACGTAAAGTGCCCTCCGCCACACACCGTTGGGTGGCTTGCGGAGTATAAATGTAGATGTAGATGTAAATACTAGACCGTTTCCGAAAAAACGGCTGTCAAAGTTCTAGATGTAGCTTAGATGCCATTTAGCACACCATAAGTTCAACCGAATAGGTGGCACAGTGACTAGCGACGCGGAGTCCACTTTTGCGGCCCGTGTTCCAAACCGGATTATTGTTTTAATTGTTTACATTTTTTCGTTTATTTACCCACGCCCGTAGAAGATTATTACACGAATGAATGGACCAAATTTTCCTGAAGAATAATATAAGAATAAAATATGAGAAGTAATGTATGAATTGATATAAGAATGAAATATAAGAGCATGAGAATTTAACAAGACTCTGGAACTACCATTCACATATGTTATATAATAAAAGTATGACACTTATTGCGCAACCCAATTCTAATTTTACAATTAATATAATGCCCTTGTATCCTCTAACTTGATAATGAAACATTCGTCTAGTAACCTTCTACGCACATGGATAGGTAAACGAATAAAACAAAATTAAATAATATAAAAGTAACAGTCAGGTGTCGAACACGGGGCGTAAAAGTGAGAGGCTGCGATACTGGTCACTGTGCTACAACTTCAGTTGCGACTCCCACACGCTAAAAGGCATCTAAATTATGATGAAAACTTTGACCGTCGTTTTCTCAGAAACGGTCGAGTATCTACGCATAAGTTGAGACACATGTTCGCTTGTTTTGACTCCTCGGGTTGTGGCTCTTGTCGTGTTCTCCACGTGAGAATCAACAGCCTCACTGGACCGTCGACCACTCGACACCTTGCATGATTTGAAAAGTGGCAAAATCGCGACTCGTCGGACCACGCTAAGCGCCTCCAGTCAGGTGCTGTCCAGTATCTGTGCTGTTAGTCCCACTGGAGACAGGCAGCTACGAGTGCCGCAGTGAGAATGATCTTTTGCTGGGTACTCGGCTCCAAACGCCCATTGTATGGAGTTTCCCTCGTAATTTTTGCTGGAAAACTGATTGATGCTGACGTGCATTCACTTACAGCAGCAATTCCTGTCCTTTTCGAAACCGATTGTCATTGACATGGCATGACATTCGTCTCCGATGAAGACGTTAACGACAACTGTTCTTACGGCGTGTTACGTAAGTGGTTTCTTGTAGACACATTGGATAGTCCACGACCAACAGATCGTGCAGATTGGGTTGGTGTTGCCGATTGTCAGTTTGAATTTTCTGACAGTATTTTGGACGGTGTTTTGAATATGGTCCACAATTTACGTCCTTGTCTGTAGTCGTTTGTAAGATTCGTCCCATTGGCTTTGTTGATGTTCGGAAACTAGTCGTTTTATATTTGCGTTTAGTCTGTTCCATACGAGTTCAAGTTCTCGGTTCTTAGTCCCTGTTACTTCTGTGAAAAGACGACTACACACGTAAACAGGAAGAACTAACAAGCGAGAACTTAAACCTACATGGAACGGACTGAATGCAAAAATAAAATGACTAGTCTCCGAACAACGACAAAACGAATGGGACGCAACTTGCAAACAACACATCTGCAACAAGGACGTAAATTCTGGGCCAACTTCAAAACACTCACCGGCCAAAACGCTGACAGAAAATGTAAACTAACAATCGACAACACCCTCACCATCAACGCAAAGGTAATAGCAGAAGTCTTCAAAGACGTACCGATCGACACACACAGCTTTCCATAAGAGAACCTCTTCGGCGAGCGCTCCCGGCAAACAATCTCCTACGAACTCCCCAACCTCCCCCGCATGCCCATGGCGCCCACAGAACACTACCACGAGATAACTATGGAAATAACGGAAGACGAAGTCGAAGACGTCATCATGTCAGGCAGGAACACAGCCCCAGGGGAGGCTTCATCTCAGAAAATGGCACACGCAAACCCCCCCACCCCCCTCTCCTAACGCCTAACGCCACTATTCAACTACTGCCTAACGAATAACACAATCCCCACAGCGTGACAAAAACAGAAAAGATAATTATACCCAAACCAAGGAAAACATAGACCAGAAAAACTGCAACTAATACTTAAAATCACTCTAATAATGATCCACTCTTCATACTCATCATCATCACAACTGAACACCTAAATCTAGGACAACGCACGCTCGCTCTCTTTCTAGACATCGAGCGCGCATTCGACAAGATATGAGATGACGGACTACTCTGAAGACAGGACTTTCTCCCAAAAAAGTAACACTTTTAGAAGCAGTGCTACATGACACACAACGCCAAGTGCATGTGAATGAGGAAACCTCCTCCCCGTTTCCTCTCCAAGCGGGAGTGGCTCAGGGCGGAATAATTTTTCCACTGCTGTACTCATTATACACCACTGATATTCTGATTACGCCAAGACCAAATGAACAGGTACAATCCTTTCGCCGACGACACAGCTTACTGGAATTCCACACCCTCAACGACCACCATCAATCAACAAACCACTACACACAGGATGACAGGACTGGATGCGTAAATCCAAACAAGACACAACTTACACTGTGTAGACACAGGAACATTCCCTAAAGACAAAACAAAGCCCAGACAACATCGCACTCTCGCTGTGGGGAACCACACTTAATCTAACGGACGAAGCACAATACTTGGGAATAAGCTTGGACAAGTACCGCAAACTATGTGAGCGCATAAAACAGACACTAAACAAAGCCAGACATAGACAACACCTAATAGGAGAGATGCAAGAAAAGTTCAATAGTTGCAGCGATAAAACTGCAATCAATACCTCTAAAACATTCACTAGAACAGTTTTGGAATATGCAACAGACCCTGCCCCTTCCCCCCCCCCCCCCCCTTCCTCACACGAAGACATAACGACTGTACCAGGCAGAAAGAAAATTACTACGCAGCCCACTAAAACTTCACCCCAGCACTCCCAGAATAGACGTGTACGAAGAAGCCAAGGGAATGCCCGTACAGAGCAGACACTCATTACTCCGAGCGCGTTATGGCCTACGAATACTGACAAGCTGTCCAAACCTCGCACACATCTTCACAACCAACCGCAGACACAAAAACAAACCAAAATACGAATACACATTCCCACCACGAACATTCATACGCAACAAACAAACAACACACCCACACACAGTACATGATCAAGAACAAGCAGCACAAATATACATTTTAGCCAAGAGACACGGACACCACCTTATCTCTGGCATTGGATCCGGACCCTGATCCAACATAAGCCCAGAATAACTCCAGAGGAAACAAAAAACCCAAACCACCTTGCTCGAGACACCGTTCATTTTCATCTAATTATTTTTCTTTAATTATTATCCTTTTATTTATTTATACATTACAACAATACTTCATACTAAAAAGAACTCTTGTAATTGCCGCGTGGAGTGGCCGCGCGGTTTGAGGCGCCCTGTCACGGACTGCGTGGCTCCTCCCGCCGGAGGTTGTAGTCCTCCCTCGGGCATGGATGTTTGTGTTGTTCTTAGAATAAGTTAGTTTAAGTAGTGTGTAAGTCTAGGGACCGATAACCTCAGTAGTTTGGTCCCTTGGGAATTCACACACATTTGAACATTTGTTCTTGTAAGCATCTCTACAAAACGCAATTTTAGCTTACACTTTTAGATTCGTTATGTCACTTTATTTTATATATATGTAATATAAGTTATGCAACAAGAAAACAAACCTCAGAGGTCTTAATATATCCATACTATCAAAAATTAACCAAATGGACAGCACAATTAATGACACAACCAAAGATCAGTTTGTCTTAAAAATCTCATAATGTTGTCAAGAACTATATCTTAAGTTAAATATAAGTATTATAAGCAAGAAATTGTCAAATAAAGTGAAAGAATAAAAGTAACCGTTTTAAGTTAAGGCCCCAACAGAACAAACATCGACTGTGGCCTGCCCGTATTCCTCACGCACCGGAAAAAAGGTATTACAAAATTTTAAAAAATTAAATAAACACTGGATTCAGTCTCAGGGAGCACCTGACGAAGATTGCGAGTAATGTGATCGAAATATCGTCGGCAGAAAACCCGATTTTCAAGGATGACAGATAGCTTCTTCCTGTCATTATGTGACATCTTCACGTCGACCCACCTGATTACGCTAATCCCATACGAGAGACCGGCACGTATGCACACCACTTCACTGCCACGACTTACTAAGCAGTGGCGGATAACATGTCCGCCTGGTACCAGTTGTGCACCATCTACGTCGCTCCAGAGCGACCAGCTGGCTCTTTTAAGCTTCCCACACCATCATACAAGAAGCAGCAGCGCAAATACTGAATCCACCAACAGCTCGCGTGTGGCAGTGGGAATAATGGACGACGTATATAGAGGCAGCGCGGCGCCGGTAGCAGCGGTCACAAGGAGACGTAACGAGGGGGTTGTCCCTGCGCCCCAGGGGGACGCGGAAAGGGGTGGCTAATTTACCGCCCGCGTCCATTCTTCACTCCAAATGACCTCCTGCTGGATACAAAGATCATAATCTGACACCGACGTGGAACAGTTTGTAACCTATCTGTTCTTCGATATACACTGACCAGCCAGAGCATGATCACCACCTATCTAATAACCGGTGCGTCCACCTTTTGCACGGATAACAGCGGCGACACGTCGTAGCATGGAAGCAGTGAGACCTTGGTAGGTCGCTGGAGGGAGTTGGCACCACATCTTTGCCCAAAAGTCACCTAACTCCCATAAACTCGGGGGATGGGGGCTATGAGCTCTGACGCCATGTTCAATCACATACCAGATGTGGTTCGATCAGGTTGAGATCTGGCGAGTTGGGGGCCAGCTCATCAATTGGAACTCGCCACTCTGTTCCTCCAACATCTCCATTACACTCCTGGCCACATTACCTTGCTGAATAATGCCACTGTCGTCGGGAAACATGAGTGTCATGAAGGGGTGTACGTAGTCTCCAACAAGTTTACGATACTCCTTGGCCGCACAGTGCCCTGCACGAGCTCGCCTGGAACCACGGATGCCTACGTGAATGTCGCCTAGACCATTATGGATCCGCCGCCAGCTTGTTTCCGCCCCGCAGTACAGGAGTCAAGGAGCTGTTCCGCCGGAAGAAGACGGTATCACATGATCAAGAAGGTATCTGAATTCGCCAGACCGTGCAACGCTCTGCCTCTGCGCCATCGTCCAGTGCCGACAGTCACGCACTCATTTCAGTCGTAGTTGCCAATGTCACGGTGTTAACATTGGCACATGCGTGGGTCGTGGGCTGCGGAGGCCCATCGTTAGGAGTGTTCGGTACACTGTGTGTTCAGACACACTTGCACTCTGCCCAGCATTAAAGTTCCGCCACAGCTCCCGCCTGTCCTGTTTTACCAGTCTGCCCAGCTTACAATGTCGGACATCTGTAATGAGGGACGGCCGCCCAATCCCTGCAATTGGTTTCAACTTAGTTGCGCCACGTGTTGAAGATAATCACCACGGCACTTCTCGAACAGCCGGCAAGTCCTGCAGTTTCCGAATGCCCGTGCCGAGCCTCCGAGCCAACACAATCCGCCCTCGGTCAGACTCACATAGATCGCGCGTCTTCCCCATTCTACACGCGGACAGGACGATCGCTCACCCTACATGCACCGTGCTTGCGTTTGACTGGCAATCATTCCTCGCCACGCGACGCTGCTGTCGCCTGGACTGGTTTATATTGATAGTAGGTCGATGGTCATAATGTTCTGGCTGATAAATGTAATGCATTTATTTGTTTATAAGTGTCCAGATTTCCGAACAATCTTAAAAAGTCAAATGCATTCACTTAAGCCAGAAAAATTTATTTCTCGTACTTGTTTAAAAACTTAACTTCATCACTAGATTTATCGATGTTGAAATTCCTCGCACAAATACTGGTCGCCCTCATTTTTGTACATTATCTCTGCCATCGTTTGATAGATGCAACGAATTTTGATGCTGCCGTCCGAGGCAGTGAAGACGTGGAAGAATACACTAACGTTTGACATGGTTAAAACTCCTAGTATCGGTAGCATGTTGAATCAGTGATTCGCCCTTCCCGTACTCAGGAACACTGGCCAGCACGCTCTTATAATAACGAATCTGCAGAGACTACTTGACAGCAGAGTTGAGATCTACGAAAACTGCGTTTCGATAATTTTAGTACAGTGCGTAAGTGACGTAGTAAATGGTAGGATTGCCGGTAGTACTGGTAGCGAAGGAAACATAAACGAATGTGCTGAGAGAGAACCTGAAAGCCGACGACTTCTCTGTGTATTTTGTTTGTTTTGTATACAATTAGCACAACACGTCGTTTAGTCTAGGTCCATTATGTATTCTAAATCCTTACTACACATAGATGGCGTTTTGCAAGTAATAAAAATTAGTTGATCGCGTAACGTTTGCGCTTTTATGTAACCAATGCAATTACTTTTGATGAAAGTACAATTTATATGCACAGACACAATAAAATCTATATTGTTATTGTTGCTTTTTGGACTCAGCAGGACGTTCTTCGTCATGATCTTATCGCAAAGTGCGAAAGTTGTTTATGAATAACAGAAGATTGTTTTATATAAGCTCGACGAAGTATTGAAGCGATGCTTCATATGTTTTTGTTTTGCGTTTTTTTTAATTTTATTTATTTATCTATGTTTTGGGCCAATTGCGTTTTCTAGCACCATATGATTCATCTGTTTTTTTTTTATTTTTATTTTTTGTTTTCTTTAGGTTACGCGGCCCCTTTTCAATCCCCTCTCAGTTTCTAGACGGTTCACCGCTTCCAGTTTTGGGAAATCTAGTGAGATACTGATGTCATATGCAAGAAAAGCAATGGAAATGAGGTAACGCCTGATACTATGCACCACACCTAAAATATATGTAATACGGTTACGATCTTAGTTGACCAAAGCTACTGGGAAAACTACTGTAGGCTACGCTTACTACAATAATGTCACAACTATAGCTAAAACTATAACAGAGGCAAATCTTCTATTTTTCATCATTCTCACCACCGTATGGGATTAAAATTCTGAAGTTATGTTCAGGGGAAGGGGGCTCAAATCTCGTTCCAGACACTCAGATCTAGGTCTTCCAAGGGTTCCCTAGATCTATTAACGTGAATGCCAGGGAGATTCCTTAGAAATGCACACGTGTGCCTTCCAGGTTACTCCCACTTTGTAGCCTCAATCTATCATGTTGTCGACAGTATGTCAAGCTCTAATCCACTAAACGTTCTTTAAGCAGTTTCATGTTGAAATTTATCCATACACTAGCCTCAGCAACGTTTCTACACGTGCTGCTGATCTGTGTGCAGAAGGGGCCTATTCGCCGAAAACGCATCTCCAGTATTGCCGACTGAACAGATTTTAGGGAAAAAGTTTTTTCTATATTTTCGAGATATTTGGATTCATTGTTTTTCTTGGATATAAATTAACGTTGCAGTCAGCACCATACCTTATGTGAAATTTATCCATACACTAGCATCAGCAACGTTTCTACACGTGCTGCTGATCTGTATACAGAAAGGGCCTATTCGCCGAAAACGAATCTCCAGTATTGACGGCTGAACAGATTTTTGGAAAAACGTTTTTTCTATATTTTCGCGATATTTGAATTCATTGTTTTTCTTGGATACAAATTAACGTTGCAGTCAGCACCATACCTAATGTGGACAATGTTGGATATGCGTTTCAGAACTGGCTGTTTTTCAAGATGTGTCGAGTAGTAGGGAGATGGGGGTATCAGCGCAATTTTGATATCAAATTGATATGAAAATTAATTAAATTGATCAATTAATCACCTCTGACCATCCCTACCCAAGCTCACCCCTGCACACCCCCGCCCCCGATCACGCCCACTCCCACCCCCAGATGATGTCACATGTTTTCTCAGCTGCATGTGTGCCCCAGCCCTCTCCTCCCCCTCCCACCTACCCTACTCACCTCCTCCAACTTATCCTTTTGATGGTAATTTCGACTTTTTGAAGGATTTTCGAATTTTGGCGGGAATTTCTTTGTCGCAGGGCTCTGATGACAATCCACCCCACCCGGGAAATGGTAGGAAATTAAAAAT
The DNA here is from genome assembly GCF_023898315.1 of Schistocerca nitens. Taxonomy (NCBI): domain Eukaryota; kingdom Metazoa; phylum Arthropoda; class Insecta; order Orthoptera; family Acrididae; genus Schistocerca; species Schistocerca nitens. The sequence goes on along the minus strand of NC_064614.1, from coordinate 475,739,004 downwards.
GGCAGTACCCTTTCTGGTACTCGACCCTGGTCCTCCTGTGTGGGAAGCCCAAGTGCACCCCCCTAACGCAATAAAATCATCAGAGGTGCCCTTTCCAGGACTCGAACATGATTCTACTGGATGGAAAGCCCAAGTGCACTCCCAACACATGGAAACTGTCCAGATGCGGGAGAGGAAGGTTAGGTTAGTGTATATTATTTATTTTTGTCGGGAAACTGACAAATATCGATTATAATTACATAATTAATAACAAAGATTGGGATTAATTACACAACCATATGCATAGTGCTGCTCAAGGATGGCATAAAAGCGCAATACCATTCAAACTGACGATGCCATACTGGGAAAAAATTTCGCAATACCACTCGAAACTAGCGACAGACACACTCAAACTCTATCCTACACCTATAATCTGGTGGGAAAAAGGCTGGGGTGCTAGGTACTAGTTTTGTTCTTTTTGGTGGGAAATACATTCCACTGACGAGATGCTAGTGTAGGACAGAGGGGAGTTTAAAAAGTGCATTACCTGTAAGCATACAGTATGTACCGTTGTTTGACGTCAGAGTTAGCTACAGACGCCAGCTCAAAAACCACCTACAGCCCAGGTAACCGATGCCAGTATACGCCACCACAACTGGTAGAAAAAAAATGCGTCATAGTTCTAAGTACACTCTGAAATTGTCGTGAAAAAAACCAGCACACGTAATGAACGGGTCATAATGCAGCGCATGTACAGGGGAAAATCGTCGTCCTAAGAGACTGCAGAGTGCAGAGGGGGTGGTAGTTGAATGAATGTTCTCGATGTACAATCACAAACTGCTGGAAACCAAGTCCTTCTCACTTCCCCTCATGTATCCCCCTCCCCCCCCCCCCCCACGATGCTCTGCCGAGCGTCTCATGCCCCCACTACCACCCTTTAAGGCCGCCGCCCACACTCGGCATTCCACCATCTGGCTGCGCCTTAAGGCGGTGCTCCTACTCCTATATAGTCAACTAAACAATAGGAGATAAAAGTGCAACTTGTTTGTCTAAAACATAGGGACACAGCCCCCACACACTGCTCCACCCCCGTGGAAAGGGAGCGGCTGTGTCCGGCGGACAGCCACAGCAGACACGCCTCCCAGCCCCCTAGCCCACAGCAGCCAGCCATTCAGTGATGGAGAACAATTGTATTTAATGTCAACGCACATATAATCAAGCATCTAATAAAACAATCCAAACACATTTGTGACCGCAATAAATGCCCTCTTTCCACGAAAACAGGTAAAGTCCATTTTATTTTATGAGCAAAATCGGTATAGTTTTTGCGTTCGACTGCAGTCGCAACTCATTATTTTGTGGCATCCAGCGAAGTGTAGCGCCACCGATCTTAAATGATAAGCAGAGACATGCACACCCTGTGTAAAATCAGGGGAAAAAAACATTGACTATTTTGATGCGAGTACTACCGATCACCACAGAATGTCCTAGTTATTTCGAAAGCGTCATCGGAGTAAAGAAAAAGCGAGAATTTAAACTCCAAAGAAAAAAATCTAAATTAACCAATTTCTTCTAGCTTGTTGAACTAATTTCACGACCGGAGAGTGTCTCTCGCGTTCAGTGTCTGTAAATAAATTGTCATGCACATGTGTATTACAAACATTTCAGATAATCTTTCACGCCGTTGGCACACATGTCGGAAAAAATACGTTCATTTTACCTTTGACAACCAGAAGCTATAATTCAAGAGAATTTAGCTGTTTTGTACACTATGACAGGGTTACTTTTACCAGTGCGATGCTATATCATACTAGCGTTTATGAAAGAAATCGTGAGAGCCTGTCTCACCCTGTGTAGGTGGGAGATTGAAATTTCGTTAAAAAATATCGCCAAAACGAAAAAAATGGAACACTTGTCAAGAATCATTTCGCGGGGCCCAAGCCATCTCTTTTACTCACCAAGTGGCACATCATTGATATCAGTTGGATAGGCTAATTAATGAAATTGATCTTGAGATTCACTTTGCATGGCGAATATTTTTTTTTCAGCAGTCGGATTACTCTCAAGAGCTAGAACAACTGGTAATCCGTGGGTGGAACACGATTTTTTTTCGAGGAACACTATTGAGAAATGACATTTGAAGGTGACCACAGAGGGATTCTACAGCCCACAATATACATTTCGCATAAGAACTGCACTATTAAAACATGATCATAATGCCATCAGCCTGCATAAAAAGCAGTCTTGAGTCTACAGGCACACATGGTCGCCGATAGTGTTACGCTCTTAGGCAGAAATGCTGTCCGAAATGCTGTACGCAATTTGGAATCAAGTCCATCCATTCAACCACATATTTGCATTGGATCTTGTAGAGACGTCATATTTGTGCCCCTCTCGTATCTCGAAACGAGTCTTTTTTTTTTTTTTTTTCGAACCTATCTGCTAAGGATCCCATACACCAAGAATTCCACCACTGTTTTTGGATAGTCCTTCCGCATCTTGTAACTGCTCCTAAGTCTATACCCGGTCCTCCCTGCAGCTTAGTCCATGTGATCGTCCCAATTTAAGTCTGACTTGTACGGAAGTCAGAGAATGCTATATCTAAGACCTTCTGCATCCTGTGGGGGAACAGGACGAGCTGAGTTAATGCAACAGGAGCGCGTTTTGACCACTCGGTAGAAATGGGAACACTTAGTCATAGCTCCACCAACTGCGTGCAGTGTGTAAGGTCAGCACCAAACGAAGTTTTGCCCTGCAACACGAGCTAGTAGGAGAGATAGTACGAGCAGTTATGGTGGTGTTTCTTGTTGGGAAAATTAGGAAGACTACACATCATACATGGTATGGAGGAAGGACAAAGATTTTGTGACACATCTCCAACCTACATACATGTAGTCCGAACGAGATCTGTGTTTCTCAGGATGCATTCATGTCTATCACCCAAACATATGTGGCGATCCTATTAAATTTACAGGTATTTATCCATTGGAGCAGGTGGTTTGTGATCAAATTCACTTCCATAGACTGGTGTAAAGTTTCATTACCTGTACTGTAAGATGACCATATCCAACAGACTATCCGTCACATGAGAGGGTTCCTCTATTGCACCTTCATAAGCAGTTTAATACTTTTTTTTCAGTTGTAACACACCCAATCAGTGTACACTGCCATACACTTTATTTTTCCTACCATGACTTAGAGACCCATGTCAGTTTCTGCTAAACTGACATTAACACATTTAGATCCTCTGGCTCTCACAGAAAGCTGAACGTCGCATGACATAAACTATACAGCTACCACACCACAGGCTGGTAGAAAAAAAAACACAGACACGATGTTTCTCATTGACGAAAATGTGGAAGACACCGCAACATATGGAAACTGGAAGAGTTTGCGGTATTGTAGAGCGCCTCCAACAACTATTCGAAAGTGATTACCTGTACAGTTAATTTCATCTTCACATCGAAAGGGTAGCAGATCTCTCGTTGCTCCACTTCGAAAAGCGTTGTTCCTTCATTTTGTAGTTATGCACATGATTACTGTCAGTGTTGACCAACGCCGGAATGTGCATGAGGTAGCACAAATAAAAAGAGATACTGCTCAAAAGATAAAAAAATAAAAAAAGACGTGTAGGGTATCACAGGATATGGAAATAGAACGAGTGTGTAGCTGTGAGGAAAGCTTCCAACAACTGCATTAAGGTTATGGCCTCTTCATTTAATCCCATGTTCCACAGTGACAAGTAGCAGATGTCTCCATCTCAATGGAGTGTAGTCAGTGAATCATTATGCAGTAATCAACAGCATACCGAGTGGACGGTCGGAATTGGAAAGATGCCATTGACATGGAACGATGTACTACAATACAAACTGCAGCTGATAGCGAGAGCAATTTTAGGAATTTTACCCATAAGTCAGAGAGAGCAGTATCCACCACATTCTGCAACCTGTTTAGAAACAGAGTGGTCTGGGTTAATGCTATAGGAGCGTGTTTTGACCACTTGGTGGAAGTGGGAACATGCTGTCGTAGCTCCGCCACCCATGTACGAAATGTAACGTAAGAATCAAATGAAGCCTGCTCCTGCAACACGACGACAGTATGAACAGCTACAGTGGTGTTTCTTGCTGGGAAAATTAGGAAGACTCGACATCGAAGCAGATCTGCGTCCCTCGGGATCCATTCACATCTGTCACCCAAACATTCTATCATCATTATTCTGTACCATCCAGCAGAGAAAAATTACGAACTATAAAAGCTCCATTAATTTCATCCGATAGATTTTTACCACAATCTCTCTTTCCAGTATTTCAAAAACGAATACTGTCTACCTGCCGGCATCAAGCATGTGTGGCGATCCTATTAAGTATACAGGTATTTATCCATTGGAGCAGATGGCCAGTGATCGACACTGCATGCACAGACCGATGTAAAGTTTCATCGCAAGTACTGTACGAGAACCTTCTCCCACAGGTTATCAGTCGCAGGAGAGGGACGCTGGTTCATTGTTTGATACACCGCATTTTCTGCTGTAACACGCTTTGTACACTGCCATACATTTTTTTCCACCTAGACTTCGACGTCTGTGTCAGATTCTAAACTGACATTAACACATTTGGTCCATTGACTCCCCCAGGAAGCTCGACATCGCGCAGTGTAAATCACATTATGTGGTAATCAACAGTGTACCTGGACAGTTGGGATGGAAAAGACACCATCGATGTACTGTAATAATAAGCATCATAGTTGATAGTGCGATCAGTTTTAGCAATTTTACCATAATTTTAACACCGACCAATGACGCGGCAGCATACTTACCAATTTCTGTATCATCGCTAAACAGCCCCTCCACTAAATTACGAGTACCATCGCGAACGTAAGTAGATGACTGTGCAGTATCTTCATTCATTGTTAATTCTCGAACATATACACCAAAGTATACCAGGTAGCGACCTACATATTTGTAGCACTTCGATCATAGTGTGTAACTTACGATCTTTCTCTATGTGGATAGGAGTCACAGGGCATTCTCGCATTCTTAGGATAAAGTTAGAGACAAAGATCTCCTCGCATTGTCTTTAACCAACGCTCCAAGCAGCTGACCAGAAGTAGACCGCTACATTCCACGTTTCGTGTAGGAACAGTGCGAGCCGAGGATGTAACTGCTGTCCCGCACCCATCCAAGAGCATAAAATTTCTCCACATGCGCGAATGTCGAGGAAGTTAGCACCCCTTATCGTTGTACAATAGATATGAAACTGTTGTGATGATATAGCAGACAGTTAAGAACAAGAACGGGTGGTCTTTATGCATGATGGAGCTCCAAGCGAACGGAGTTTGTTGCGTTTTACGTAAATCAACTGCATTATCAATTCTAAAGCATTGTTCTAGTGTCTGGGGTCATTACCAAGTAGGTATTTGTAAGAGAGAACATAAACACAAAATGGTTCAAATGGCTCTGAGCACTATGGGACTCAACTTCTGAGGTCATTAGTCCCCTCGAACTTAGAACTAGTTAAACCTAACTAACCGAAGGACATCACACACATCCATGCCCGAGGCAGGATTCGAACCTGCGACCGTAGCGGTCTCGCGGTTCCAGACTGCAGCGCCTAGAACCGCACGGCCACATCGGCCGGCCATAAACACATGCACCCCTAAGGTACATTGTTCTGCACTTAAAACACGCTATAAGGTTAGATCGTCGCGGTTTCCGACCTATTAGTCGTATGGAATGCAACACTGTTACTATTCGAATGTAAGAAATATATTTCCAGCACATGACGTACATTCTCCTTGCAGGTCTCTACGATAAACTATTTCCTTAAAACATCGATTCCTTGTGATACACGTACAATATAGCTTTCCAGAGGTATATAGCTCCCCACTATTCACATCCGATGATGGTTAAGAAATTATACTGTGCTCGCATCAGACCTATATGAAATTATCTTTAGTAACGGAGAATGCCTCTTACAAGGAAAGAGACAAACGCATAGCAGCGGTGTTTAACATGTAAAATTACACATCATGCCGCCACTAACTCCGTAAACAGGACACCGGTCAAGCAGATGTATACGCGAGGATAGTAGTACCTCACAAACACCTGTCGCTAACTTACAAGGGAACCTCCCCATCGCACCCCCCTCAGATTTAGTTATAAGTTGGCACAGGGATAGGCCATGAAAAACTGAACACAGATCAATCGAGAAAACAGGAAGAAGTTGTATGGAACTATGAAAAAAATAAGCAAAATATACAAACTGAGTAGTCCATGTCCAAGATAAGCCACATCAAGGTACATGTACACTGAGGAGCACCGTGGTCCTGTGGTTACCGCGAGCAGCTACGGAACGGAAGGTCCCTGGTTCAATCCTCCCTCGAGTGAAAAGTTTAATTTTTTATTTTCAGACAATTATCAAAGTTCATGCACTCAGACATGATCAACTTCGCTCTCCAAAATTCCAGGACATGTTCAGATTTGCTTGGACACATGCAGGATTTGACGGTCTACACACGGAAAAATTTGAAAACGTTAAAAACATATGTTTTGACAGAGCACAGGGAAAACTGTGCGACTGTGAAACTGTTGCATTCATTTGTTGCAGTTAATGTGACAAACTCTTATGTTTTCACACTTTTTTGGGAGTGATTATCACATCCACAAGAAAACCTAAATTGGGCAAGGTAGAAGAATCTTTTTACCCATTCACCAAGTGTACAAGTTAGGTGTGTCGACAACATATTCCTGTCATGTGACGCACATGCCGTCACCAGTGTCATATAGAATATATCAGACGTGTTTTCCTGTGGAGGAATCGGTTGACCTATGACCTTGCGATCAAATGTTTTCGGTTCCCATTGGAGAGGCACGTCCTTTCGTCTACTAATCGCACGGTTTTGCGGTGCGGTCGCAAAACACACACACTAAACTTATTACAGTGAACAGAGACGTCAGTGAATGAACGGACAGATCGTAACTTTGCGAAAATAAGGAAAGTAAAATTTTCACTTGAGGGAGAACTCGAACCAAGGACATTTGGATCCGCACTTGCTCACTCTAACCACGAGACCAATGCGCTCATCAGCGTACATTTTCCTTTATGTTGCCTATCTTCCACATGGACTACTCAATTTGTATATTTTGCTTATTTTTTCATAGTTCCACACAACTTCTTCCTGTTCTCTCGATTGATCTGTGTTCAGTTTTTCAAGGCCTATCCACTGTGCCAACTTATAACTAAATCTGAGGGGGGTGCGATGGGGAGGTTCCCTTGTTAGAATCACCATAGTTATGAAACTGAAGACTCGATTTTCTGTCCAAGGTGCGGCAGGGGGATGGAGTGCCTCGCATAAATCACCGCGAAAGTCGAAAGTGCGTCAGAGCCCCAGTATGGCGGAAGTTATGGTGATTCTCGTGTACGACTGTGATGTTGTTATCCTAACGCATTACGTTCCTCCACGGTAGACCGTCAATGTACAGTATTACTGTTCGTTTTTGGAGCATCACCTGCGACCAGCATTGAGAAAGAAGCGGCGACACTTTCTGCGCAACCAACCCGTCATTTTGCAGGACAATGCGCGGGCGCATACAGCGCAAGCTGTGGCTGCTCTGTATGGTCGATGGGACTGGGAAGTACTGTACCATCCACCATACTCCCCGGACTTAAGTCCTTGTAGTTTCGATTTGATTCCGAAGATGAAGGAACTACTTTGTGGCATTCGCTTCAGAACTGTTCCAGAGATTCGACAGGCAGTAGACAGCTCCAATCGCACCATCAACAGAACAGGCTCTGCTAACAGTATACTACGCCTTCTACATCGTTGGCAACGGGTTCTACACAACGCTGGTGACTACTTTGAAGGACATTTAATGGCTCTGAGCACTATGGGACTTAACAGCTACGGTCATCAGTCCCCTAGAACTTAGAACTACTTAAACCTAACTAACCTAAGGACATCACACAACACCCAGTCTTCAAGAGGCAGAGAAAATCCCTGACCCCGCCGGGAATCGAACCCCGGAACCCGGGCGTGAAGGACATTAACAGGTGCAAACATGTAACTTTTTGTATCGGTTGTGTATAAATAGTTGCCACTATTTAAGTTCCAATCATCGTATATTTGTAACTGTGTAGCTTCTTATTGTTAGAACATTGCGTTTGGTAGAAGTATGCTGTAGAAATTTTATATTGTAAGGTATGGACTTTTTGCAATTTTGTCATATGATGACATGTTGGAGACCGTGGCTGTTTTTGAAGACAAATGTTGATGGTGTTAAGACAGCAACCAGCCACAAATTTACTTTGAGTTCCTTTATTCAAAGGAAACCGTTACCGGTTTCGAATCGTTGCGATTCATCATCAGACGGTTTACACGCTTTCTTTCTACATTTGGTGTGTTTTTATAGATTAATTGTCCTAAAATATAAATAAAACATAATTACAAACACGCTACACATTGATGGTTGCGTTGCAGATTTTCGTTGTATGTGACTTACGTGAAACGTCGGTTTCGAGTGTTTGTTTCCATAACGTTCATCCAATCGATGTAAATGCACTGCATTCTCGTTGTTGCACACGTAATAGTTCTCACTGTACACTTTAGATTTGTCGCTGAGATCATTCCAACCACGCACCACATGTTTTGGTACATACAAAGAGCTTACAAACATATAGGTGTCACAGATGCTATAATGTATCGTAACATGTAACGATGATGTCCTATGTTTGGAAAGAATCATATATTCTTTTACAAAACTGTAATGTCTTTTACATTAGTACAGAGATTTTTTTTGCTAATTTAATTATAAAGGTTTTTATTTATATTTAGAACTGTATTGGTAAAATAGTACATTATTTTATTACATTTGGCAGCATGAGAATTATAGTAACATATAAATTTTCCACTTGATCTGCAGATAGGTGTATTAATATTATTTGCTATGGAGGCTGGAAAGTAATTTTTGAAAATTTTTCAGGAAAGGGGTGTTAGCCAACTCTGTTTGTTCATTAGGGATATAGTCTGGGGTGCTGTTTTTGTGTGTGTGAATTTCTAATTCTTCTAATATATTCATAGTGACCCCTTTTTCTGTTAGACGTAAAATCTTTAAATTGTCCTCAATGTTTGCTACTGAATGGTTTTCTTCAGCAATATGGGCTGCAAATGCTGATTTGTTCAAGTTACCAAGTCTTAGAGCGTCCATATGTTCTTTATATCTGATTTCAAAACTTCTGCCTGTCTGTCCAATGTAGAATTTTGGGCATGTATCACATTTGAGTTTGTATATTCCTGATTTACGGTAGGGACTCTTGGAGGTGTTTACATCATGGATCACTTTTTGTTGTAGTTTATTATTTGTGGAAAAGCTGATTTTGATGTTTTTCTTCTTTTTAAATAAGTTTGCTATTTGGTATGAAAGTGGGCCTATGTATGGGAGAGTAGCATATTTAGGTTTGGCTTCAGTGGCACACTGCTTTGGCTTGAAGTGACTGCTGTGAGGTGGATCTGTGGGTTTTGTCTGCATTTTCTTGTGGAGTTTTTCTATTATTGTGGGTTTATATTCATTATTATGAGCAACTGTTTTAATTATCTTGATTTCATTTTGCTGGTCTGTGTCACTCATTGGTACTTTTTTAATTCGGTGTAGCATTGTTCTGAAATATGCCATTTTTTGTTGGCGGGGGTGGCAAGATGAGTTGCTAATACTGACATCTGTTGTGGTAGGTTTTCTGTAAATACTGAATTGATGTTTATTGTTACTATTGCAAATTTTCAGGTCAAGAAAGTTAATGCTTTTATTAGATTCATGTTCAACTGTGAATTTAATATTTTTGTGCATTTTGCTAAGATCTGCTGCTAATGTATCTATTTCATTGCTTGTACCATCAAAAAGCAGTATTGTATCATCAACATATCTTCTGTAGTATATTATTTTGTTTGAGATGTGCTGGTTGGCAGAAAAGAATTTTTGTTCTATATGGTTGATGTAAATGTCAGCCAATATCCCAGCTAAGCTACTTCCCATTGCCAAACCATCATGTTGTTGGTACAGTTTGTTGTTGAAGTTAAAGTAATTATGCTCTAGAATAAGTGAAAGTATTTCTATGAGTTCACAGATCTCTGCAACACTAATTTTCTTATATTTTAGCAGATTGTTTCTTATAACATTAATAGTCTCTTTTACAGGGATGTTCGTGTACAGGTTGACTATGTCTAGTGATGCTAATTTAGCTGTTGGTGGGATGTGGATGTCTTTAATTAAGCTTATGAGTTCGTGTGTGTTATGTATGGTGTAGTTATTTTCAAATGTATAGTATCTGGTAATGAGGTCTTTTAATTTACGGCTTATGAAGTATGCAGGGCTGTTTCTGGAGTTAACAATCGGGCGAATGGGACAATTTTCTTTATGAACCTTTGGCTGTGCCCGCAGTTTTGGTGCCGAGGGATTCATTGTTATGCAGTTACGTATTTCATATTTGTTCAGTAAAAAGTTACAGTTTTGTAGTAGCTTTCGGAGTTTAGTTTGGAATTTCACTGTAGGATCTGTCTTTATTTCAGTTATATTGTTGCTATGGAAAAATTGCAAGGTTTTCTCTACATATTCTCCTTCATGCATTATGATTAAAGAATTTCCTTTGTCAGCTTTTACTATGAGTGCTTTACTTTCAGACAGCTTGCTGTTAATATTTTTCAAATCTTTAAGTTCAGTGTTTTTGCGGGTATTATTTGTTTGAAGTTGTTTCATTATCAGTTTATTTGTCTTGTATGCAACTGCATTTTTCTCACATGTGTCTAGTTTTGCTGTGTCACAAGCAAGTTTTGTGCAGGCTATGAGGTTTTTAACACTGTGATTATTGAGATTTGTTCCAATATTATGTTTCAGACCTTTATTTAACAAAGTGAGTTCACTGCTGCTAAATTGGATGTCAGTTGTATTAATGACTCTATCAAAAAATTTGTGTTGGCTTAGCTGTTTGTTATTATCAAACTCTGGATTGTTTATAGATTTTAAGGCTTCAATTTTCTTTTTGTGTTTGGATAGGATAATCTTTTGTTCTTTGTCTACTTTATCGTCTATGTGCTGTAGGATGTGTGAGAATTGTAAAGGTGAGAGGCTGTGTCCTAGCTGCAGATGCAAGTTGTACATGACATTGTTTAAGTGTTCTTTTTTCTTGTATTGCATTTTAATCTCTGTTTTTAGCCATATATTTTCACATTTTTGCTTAGCAAATCTGGCAGCTTTAGTTTTGCAGTTAATTTTGACTTTGACATATTTTGGGACTATTTTAAGTGACATACACTCTTTGTTGAATTTAATGTTAAGAGACGTTTTCATTAGGTTAATTTTATGTTTCTTGAAAGCATGTATATTTCTCATTACCTGGCGAGGTAAGCTTAATGCAATTTTGTCATATGATGACATGTTGGAGACCGTGGCTGTTTTTGAAGACAAATGTTGATGGTGTTAAGACAGCAACCAGCTTGTCTTATACTTGAAACAAGTGTCAAAGAAGGCTATTGCACACAAGAGAGTTCTTAAGAAATATTTTCGCTGACTTGTCTAGGTGTGAGAACTTTATGAAAAGGTGTATTGTTTTCACGGCCTAATGAAGCATGGTTATACTTCAAGTCTTTGTTGACATTCAACGGTTGTTAAGTATAGTTCTCCATTTTCACTTTAACTCTCATGAATGTTTTCATGCATTGCACATCGCGAATTTTGTATCGATAAACATTTTATGAAAATTGGTAAGATACCATCTCGCATTGCACATCGCAAGTACGGCAAATGAAATTTGATTTTTGACAATAACATAATTAATCCTAATAGCAACAGGTTACGGAGCAGACGAGCGTTCCGTGCGGACAGGTGTGCCAATAACTTAAATTTAAGTTTATGTCCACTGTAAGGCAGAGTGATTGTCAGAGCGTATATGTGAAAATAATATCATGTCAATTCAGAGGCTTAATACCAGTAGAGTATTTTAATAAAGTGCTATCTTGTGAATGTTCAGGAAGTTTTACCAGAAAGTCAGATGAGTTAAATTTTATGTTCATTTTTTGTGTAATTTCAGTAACACTTCTCATACAGTGATCGTTTGCAAGACTAAAGATAAAGATTATCAATATTCAGAGCAAAAATTTTAATCTGAGTCGTTTATATTGTATTCAGATGGCATATGTGAATTTCGTTGAAAACGGATTGCTCTCCCGCAGGCAAATTATTTAATGTACCGGATAGTCTGGATGTCGCGTCGCGTAGCGTGAGTACTAGATATGTTGAAGTCCAAAATTAAATTTGCTCGCAGTTCTATTTCCCTGCAGCGAAATTTACATAATTCGGTATAAAATATACTACTGGCCATTAAAATTGCTACACCACGAAGATAACGTGCTACAGACGCGAAATTTAACCGACAGGAAGAAGATGCTGTGACACGCAAATGATTAGTTTTCAGAGCATTCACATAAGGTCGGCGCCGGTGGCGACACCTGCAACGTCCTGACATGAGGAAAGTTTCCAACCGATTTCTCATACACAAACAGCAGTTGACCGGCGTTGCCTGGTGAAAAGTTGTTGTTGATATCTCGTTTAAGGAGGAGAAAAGTGTACCATCACCTTTCCGACTTTGATAAAGGTCGGATTGTAGCCTATCGCGATTGCGGTTTATCGTATCGCGACATTGCTTCTCGCGTTGGTCGAGATCCAATGACTGTTAGCAGAATATGGAATCGGTGGGTTCAGGAGCGTAATACGGAACGCCGTGCTGGATCCCAACGGCCTCGTATCACTAACAGTCGAGATGACACGCATCTTATCCGCATAGTTGTAACGGATCGTGCAGCCACGTCTCGATCCCTGAGTCAACAGATGGAGACGTTTGCAAGACAACAACCATCTGCACGAACAGTTCGTCGACGTTTGCAGCAGCATGGACTATCAGCTGGATCCCAACGGCCTCGTATCACTAACAGTCGAGATGGCACGCATCTTATCCGCATGGTTGTAACGGATCGTGCAGCCTCGTCTCGATCCCTGAGTCAACAGATGGAGACGTTTGCAAGACAACAACCATCTGCACGAACAGTTCGACAACGTTTGCAGCAGCATGGACTATCAGCTCGGAGACCGTGGTTGCGGTCACCCTTGACGCTGCATAACAGACAGGAGCGCCTGCGATGGTGAACCCAACGACGAACCTGGATGTACGAATGGCAAAACGTCATTTTTTCGGATGAATCCAGGATCTGTTTGCAGCATTATGATGGTCGCATCCGTGTTTCGCGACATCGCGGTGAACGCACATTGGAAGCGTGTATTCGTCATTGCCATACTGGCGTTATCACCCGGCTCGATGGTATGGGGTGCCATTGGTTACACGTTTCGGTCATCTCTTGTTCGCATTGACGGCACTTTGAACAGTGGACGTTACATTTCAGATGTGTTACAACCCATGGCTCTACCCTTCATTCGATCCCTGCGAAACCCTACATTTCAGCAGGATAGTGCACGACCGCATGTTGCAGGTCCTGTACGGGCCTTTCTGGATACAGAAAATGTTCGACTCCTGCCCTGACCTGCACATTCTCCAGATCTCTCACCAATGAAAACGTCTGGTCAATGGTGGCCGAGCAACTGGCTCGTCACAATACGCCAGTCACTACTCTTGGTGAACTGTGGTATCGTGTTGAAGCTGCATGGGCAGCTGAACCTGTACACGCCACCCAAACTCTGTTTGACTCAACGCCCAGGCGTATCAAGGCCGTTATTATGGCCAGAGATGGTTGTTCTGGGTACTGATTTCTCGGGATCTATGCACACAAATTGCGTGGAAATGTAATCACATGTCAGTTCTAGTATAATATATTTTTCCAGTGAATACCCGTTTATCATCTGCGTTTCTTCTTGGTGTAGCAATTTTAATGGCCAGTAGTGTAGTTAAATTTTGTACCGAAATATTTTTTCGCTAGAGGCCATAGTTTTCGAATTATACACGAAAAACTCTCGAAAGTGGCTTTGAGATGCGTTGATCTTGAATAACACGAAAACCGTGGCATCCAGCGAAAACGTATCCCAGTACAAGATTTAACAACATTAGAGTTCCTGTAAAAACGTCGTGTTCGTTTTCTTCTGTAGGACTGCTAGTTTTATTTATGACTCTATCCCAAAATCCCTTTGTCCTAATAACGAAAGATGTTTCGTCGAAAAGAATTCGGTGTCCATTTTCTAAGGCGTGTTCTGCCACGGCTGATTTTTCTGGACATCGTTGGCGTAAGCACCTCTCGTGTTCCGTCCGGCGTTGCTCCACAGTGCGTGCTGTTCGGCCGACGTAGTAACAGCCACACTGATATGGTACCTTGTACACTCCAGGCGTTCTAAGCCATAGATAGTCCTTCCCAGGCCTTCCAGTCATAAAAAAAACTGTTGAAATAAAAACCTCTGAAAACACCATCAACAAGGTCGGCGATTTGCAGCTCAGCACGGCCTGGGACCCGGCCATCGCGAGGTTAAAACGAGCGCAACGGACGCGGGATGAAAACATTACCATATATGGTGAGGAAGAGAACACTAGTGACGTCACAGCCAGCAGTGCGGCTGTATAACGACGCGGCCACGGCGACACAGCAGTCAGTCTTACCACCTGACAAAGACTGAGGAGAGGTCGGTCGAAAGTTCGAGGGATTTTAACCACCTGACGCGGCTGGAAGCGCGAGAAAATTTTATTAATACTACCGCTATCTTTATGTGTGAATATCGCTATCCCACGACCTGTCATCTCAGTGTAAGCCTACCGGGGTACGCTGAGTCGGAAGATCAAAGACGGGATGGAAAGATCAAACTTGCAGCTCGCGGCACGTCGAAGGAGTAAAAGAGGATGATGAAGCTGCTCGACATCGTTCAGGGGGCGATTGTTCGTTGTTTTTAGCAGCAGGCCGTTACGTTCGAATACCTCTTTTGGTGGCCACCGGGAGGAAGCGGCTATGTGCCGTCACTTTCCTATCTCTTCATTTCCATATTCTCCTCTAAGAACACACTCAGCGCAGCAGACTTCATCGGTCTCGCGGAGTAAGACGTGACGTGACACACGTTGGCTGGTGGACTAGTTCAGCAGTGGGCGCCGCGCGCAGGTATACGTGAGGTGCGCGCTGGTCCCCCCTGTGTGTCGCACCTGCTTTATTAAGTCCTGTCACCGCCGGATGCGCCTGTCTGCTGAATGAAGAGTGTTCCCTGGAGCGTGGGGAGGCAGATGTAGGCCTGCTGGTGCCGCAGGGGGACTTGCTTTATCCTCCAGACTGCCGGAAACTTTCATAAAGTTGGATTACACGCAGATTTCTGTCCCACTCGATACTTCACAATTAGAAGAACAACGACGTGTAAACACACATTTACTGGGAATAAACACTGACGGAAAAAAAAATCGCAGCACGAGCTGTGCGACATAAAGTTGGTAGGCGTGTTTGTACATCTGAAAGATGATGTCTGTTTACAGTTCGCACCAGTAGCGTAAGAGTGGCGCTAGTAGCGCCTCTATGAGAATGTAGATCTGGTTTGTTTTAAATACACGCTGTAACGGTGGTGAGCGTTAGGTAAGCCGTCGGCACACGGACCGTGCTGTCGAACGTTAACGTTGAGCGTGCCGAGTTCAACGTGCTGCTGAACGCTCAGGAACTATGCGACTCGTGCATACGGTACGTGGGCCCCGACGTGCTATACGCGACCGCAACGCACTCCAGCGGCAGTTGAGGGATGTTTCTAGTTCGTAAATCACACTGTTTACTCAACGGGAGCGCGTAAAATTCCCACGATAACTCTATTAAAACGCACATTTCATTCACGAAAAGGAAAGTACCGTGTCCAATCAATAAGGACACAGGCTTATAAAAGTTCCATTACAAACATTGCGTCACAAATTTGGAATACTTCTCCACATAAGATAAACATTATTTCATCATTCCCACATTTTAGTGAAACCCCAAGGTCAGTCTTACTTGATCTCTGTTCCTACCCAGTAGCAGAATCTTTGAAACATGTGAATTACGAAGTGTAAAAGAAAAAGGAGCAACATGTCTTTACACAAGTCGCACAAGGTGTCCTGTAGATAAAGCCAATCGAACAAAGTCACTCCTCAAAAAAAAGGTGAACTTATATTTACATAACATCAAATATTATAGTATATATTTGTATGAAACTAATAATAAAGTATCAAAACCTAATAAAAACGCGGATGTTAGGAAATAAATCTGGCATTGTCAAGACGCGACCCACCGCCCCATCCAACCTCTCAATGGAGGGCAGTTACGCTATTCATTACGCATCCATCATATCATATTACCCCGTGCTGAAAACCTTAATCGTAGATATGTTACTAATTGAAATTTAATTATAACAAATTGTACGAAGAACAATACGTTTTGGGTGGATCATCAGTGTGTCGCTGCCTTCAAATAGCCTACTCTCATAATACGCAAGCTACGGTAATTCTTTTGCCACCAATATGATGTTTCTGATTATTTTATTGGAACGAATCACACAGTTAACAACGGGGTTTCCAGTGATTCTCAATTTGCTGGTGCTCAGAAACGGCATATACACATATAGGCTTGAAATGAATGGCAATATGGCGCCTCACAACTCTGTACCGAAGGGAGACGGCGTGCGTGTGACGTAGGCGACGTTGTGCCATCTCATTGGTCAACGCTCAGACGCACGCTTAGAATATCTGACATGCCAGATATTGCTCTGCACGTTCGGAAAGACTCCCGAGCGTACTATTCCACGCTATGACGTCAGAAACTCGGCACGCTCAACGCTCAGCGTTCGGATGCACGGTCCGTGTGCCGACGGCTTTACCGTTGAGAACGAACGTGGTGAGTTGATGTTAGTCAAGAACACCTTTACAGCGAAAAAGACGCCATTATCAACACATCACAGAGTTTGAACGAGGTCGCGTAATAGAACTACGAGAAGCTGAGTGTTCCTTCTGCGATATTACAGAAAAACTTGACAGGTATGTAGCCACTGTACAGCGGTGCTCACGAGAGTGTACGGTCGCAAGAAGACCGAGCTCCGGACGGCTACGTCGCACTACCGAGACGGAAGACCATCGTGTTCGGCGTGTGGACCTGGTGCATCAACTGCATCTGCAGCAGCAACGTGAGCAGCAGTTAGCACCATAACGACGCAACTACCTGTTACAAATCGGTTGCTTCAAGGATAGCTCCGAGCCAGCCGCCTTGTAGCGTGCATTCCACTGACCCCAAACAACGGCCATGCGACTTTAGTGGTGCCAACCGAGATCTCACTGGAAGCAGGGTGCAGGTCTGTTGTGTTTTCTGATGAAGGCTGGTTCTGCCTCGGTGCCAGCGATGCTCGAATGCTGGTTAGAAGGAGGCCAGCTGAGAGCGTGCAACAAGCCTGTCTGACCGCTACACACACTGGACCACACCTGAAGTTATCGTCTGGAACGCGATTTCGTATGACAGCAGGAGTAATGTCGTGGTTATCACACGCACCCTGACTACAAGTTTGTACGTTAGTCTGGTGATTCGACCTGTTGTGCTGCCATTCATGAACAGCATTGCAGCGGCTGCTTCCCACACTCTGCAGAGTGTCCACATGTTGCCTTGGCTGCCCGATCACCAGTCGAGCTCATATGGAACATTATCGGACAACAACTCCAGCGTCACCCACAAACAGCATTAACCGTCCCTCTATTGACCGACAAAGTGCAACACGAATGGAATCCCATCCCACAAGCTGACGTTCGGGACCTGTATGCGCGTTTGCAGGCTTGCATTTCTCCTCCGACTGAGAAAACATTCTGTTGGCACCCACCTACATAGGGAGAAATGATCATCACGATAAAATAAGAAAAATCTGGGCTCGCACAGAAAAATTTAAGCGCTCGTTTTCCGCGTTCCGTTCGAGAGTGGAACGGTAGAGAGCATGAAGGTGGTTCATTTGAAAGGGTACAGTACTGCCCGACATTGAAAATAGGTACAACATACTTCATTATTTTTGTCAGAAGAACACATTTTTTTGTAAAATAACTCAATTTCAATTAATACAGCGAAGCCGGATACCAGTGTGGGAAAGAATGACAATTTATTTATTTAATTGATCACATGTGCACTCCCACAAAATAAATCCCTACATCCAGTTTGGTGAGATCTGTGAAATGAATGAATGTATGGTCGTCTGCTAACCGCAGGTAGTGAATGTGAATATATGATCATCTTTGAGTCGATCCTTTGGCCACCTTTGGTGGGGCCAAAGAGATGAAATTTACCTGAGCTTTGAGCGCCTGAAATGTGGCTGACCAATACGGTAGCATGGTCTTCCCCCACCTCGACAGAGGTGCGAGATGACCTACAGAACGGCCATGTTTCAGCACTCTGCCGCTGGATATTGTGCTGTTAAGACCTGTTTTAGTTGTGCTCCGTAATGACAAAAGAGTGGAGACATGGTATGCATGTGGAATATTTAAGAGTAGTTTGAAATAATAATTTCTCTATTTCAGGAACTTTTGTGGGGAGAATTAAATGTCAGGCAGGTAATATTAATGGGATTGTAGTAATCTTCGGAAGTGACCAACGGTCAGAATGAAACCACGTGTAGCAATAAGTTGAAATACTTCCATGTGCTTAAGTTAAGCTGAATTACAAGCGTGTGTACAATAAGTTGAGATATTTAAGAAATAGCGTGTGTACCATAAGTTGAAATGTTTAAGAAATGGCGTGTGCAGGACTTGAAATTAGAGACGAGTACTTCCACGTGGTGAGTACTGTGTGAGTTTCAATCTGTGTATGAGACAAAAGATAAAGAGAAGTACTCGTCCATGGTATCAGTTGAGGACTCGCGTGTGTGATGATTATGTTCTTAATGTTAAATTGCGTGATATGATTCCGTGTGACGCTAGATTTAAACTCTGAGAGAGAATCAAGGTGAGTCGGCCGTCTATCCAGCAACGCCACTTGGCTTGCATTGCACAGGAAGACGTGCATATATCTCCAGAGTTCACAGTAGGAAAGTAGAATTACAAAGTGGGGCAGTGTCGTGTGAAACTGGGATAAATACTAATTGAAGTGGGAAAGCTGAAAGTGATAATGTTGTAACCATTCTCTGTGTAGTATTTCAGATTGTTGTGTGGTGTATGTCATGTAATTTGGGTATGTGTGGTTTGCATGGGAGAGTAGCAAGGTAGTTTCAAAAGATTAGTGGGTTATGCTTGTTCCTTCTGTACTGCTCGGTCTGGAGGATAGTTTCGTGATGATGATTGTGTGAGTCGAAGTGTGAGATATAATAAAAGATCCACCATTCTATCCAGAAAGTGCACTGTAGCGTTAAATAATTACGAGGCCATAATATAGAGATTCGCCAATGTAAAGCCATGCCCACTGGGCGGAATTTCTCATGTGTTATTGTTGTAGGTTATAGAATTTGTGTGTTTAGGTTAGAGAATTTATCGGAATAAATAAGATAGTGAAAAGAAAAAGATTGGTGGACTTTTCCTTCGAATTGTATGTTGTCATAATGTCCCGAATTTATAATGTGTGCGCCATTCATATTCAGTGCGGTGGCCACGTGTTGACAAAAGCCGTTAAATAAAAGACAAAAAGAAAATGTGGTATTGCCAGTGCGTAGTGTACAGTGAGAGTTCTGTAAATTACCGATAGTCAGATGCGTGTTTCCGTTGCGTATTAATCATGTAGGAGGATAACTTGTAACTTAAGTGTGAGTACTAGAGTTCATGTTACTCGATAAATAAGAATGAATCCACTCGCTTGGCAGACCACTCATCTGGCAGGCCTGACTGCTTGATGCCACAGTACGAGCAAGGCATGTGGGTGCCTCTCACATTGAACCCTCTGCCAGCCACTTTATTGTGAATAGCAGAGTAATCACGTAGATGTAAATGATCGTCCTGGTGATTACATCGGTTATTAATGTACTAACATTTCACATCTGCAATAGCTTATCTCGCGCTTACGTTAACTTATGACTTATATTGTTAACACTTAAATGTGTTATCTAGATAAATGAATTCCCGGAATTTCATTACTCTACATTGTTTTTTGGTGCTGCGATGTTTTTCCGCTGTATATTTTAATGGATACAAATTGACCATTTGTAATTTCGTTCTTATTTCCATTTAGGAATTAATTTGCGGTATGGTATAAGCTATCTTTCCATATTTCAGATTTTTTCCTCATGGGTACTTCATCAAATTTTTTTGGAAATTTGTGGTAAGTTCCTATGGGTCCAAACTGCTGAGGTCATCGGTCCCTAGGCTTACACACTACTTCATCTAACTTAAACTAACTGACGCTAAGGACAACACACACACCCATGCCCAAGGGAGGACTCGAACCTCCGACGGGGAGAGTCGCCCGACCCGTGGCAAGGCGCCTAAGGCCGGTATTACACTATAAAATTTCTTTCTCAAATATTTCATCAAAGATGTGATTAAATATACGTCAAATATATTTGACAAATATCTTTGGCGTGGCGCTAAAAAGGGGTATTACACTGTCATCATATTTTTCGTCTAAGTTCAAGATGGCTGACAACAACAACTTGTTATTAACCGCAGCAGTTGCACGTGCCACAATTGCACTGTGTGCACATGCGGAAGAGAAGCACGGGAAAAAAGGAAATGTACGTGGGTGAAGCCGTGGGTCTTACGACGACACGATAAAATCATTCAACATAATTTGTCACGTGAGCTTATAGTGGAGGACGTCAAGTTGTACATCAATTACTTAAGAATGGATGAGCATACATTTCTGTATGTGTTCAGCGAAGTGTATCCTCATATTACAAAGCACAATACTCACTTAATAACTGCTATATCTGCAGAAGACAGGCTCACTGTAACACTCAGATTCCTTGCTGCAGGAGAGAGTGAGGTTAGGTTAGGTTAGGTTAGGTCAGGTCAGGTCAGGTCAGGTCTCCAATCTTGTTAATCTATCTTTGTATGCAGGGTGCCTCACATTTTAAAGTGCCTCATCAGTTCATACATTTCTATTAATTTTGTAGTTGTCGGTACACACCAATTGTATTTATAAAAACACTACAGATGACAGAACGCTGGAGCGATCCTAGCGTTCCACGTGGTAACATGTCACATTGCAGTGAACAGAAGACAAGCGACTTCTTTGATCAAATCTACAATGAGGCCCTAGATTTGATCAAATATTTGACGAGATTTGACAAAGTTCCCTATTACACCATCAAATTTATTTGACAAAGATATTGGACAAAGAAATTTGATAGTGTAATACCGGCCTAAGACCGCGTGGCTACCTCGCGTGGCTTTACCAAAATGCTGTGTTTTTCAATCCTTTCTTAGCCCCAGATGCAATTGCTGAAAGATGAAATATTATGATTTTTGCGTATCACTTTTAATGTCAAACTCGAATAATTTGTTGACAATGTACATTATTGTACGTGGGCATTTTTTTCAAGGTCAAATTGGTCTCGAAATTAAAACCACAGTGAAAATGCGATGGAGACGAAGATGTATTGGGTCTTGTCTCTAGTACGCCCGCCAATCGCGTCGTGTCCCACTTTTCAGTTGTGAACATGCAAAGAAGCTTAGAATAATAGAGTCCCCCGCCAGGTGTAAAGTGGGTGCTGTCATTCAGTTTCCTCATGCTGAGGGCGTTCTCCTAATTCCATGCACCCCACATAACGTAACTGTCTTGTGTGACAGCAGAGTGCGGCATTGGTGAAGGAACTATTAAGCAGGGCATAACTGACGTTGATGATACAAGCGGTCAGGGAAAGAAGCGAGAGTCGACCAATGATATCATTCAGCGAAAGTATTAGGTTATTCGAGAAAATCATCTAGGAAGAACAATACAGAACAAGCGAAGAGAAATGTTGACATCCGGCATTGTCCTTCTTCATGACAATGCTGAGCCACACACTGCGGCTGCAACAAAGACGCTCCCACAGTGCTTTCGGTGTGGAGTGCTTGATCACCCCATCCATGACTTGGCTTCCTCTGGTTTTGATCCCTTTGGTCACATGAACCGCTGGCTATGAGGACAATGAGCTGCGGTCCAGCGGGGAGAATTGGAGGAAAGCACTCTCCCAGCTGTGACGAGAGTATGGGCAAGATGGTACAATGCTACGACAGATGTCTAAGTCGGAGAGACGACTGCGTAGAGAAATAGGTGGAAGGTGTAGCTAAAGTTTACGTATAAAACATCTTTCATTTTCGCTGTAGTTTCCATCATTTTGGGGCCCATTGGATTTAAAGAAAAGAAAAAAGGAAAAAAGCCCTCGTATAGTACGTGTTGTGGAAGATATGGGACACAGTATACATAGAATAGCGCCGAGCTGAAATGAGTCAGGCGCAACATAGTTAAGGCTTACTTACGTCACACAAATAGTTCTTAAGAGGACATCCATCTGCCAAACGTGAATGTAAGTAGACAAATGGCTCCACTCAGGAGTTAGTTAGACAGTACCTCAAGATAGTACCTCAGGACTCAACTACAGTCGTCGCCAAGAAGAGCCCAACTGGACATTATACAAGCGATGTTAGTCACCATTCACAAGATCTTGGACTGCACCAAGTTTTAATGACAGACCATTACAAGTGACAAGTGAAGCGTCAGGGGAAAAATCAGGTAAGTCACTTTTTTTTTAATTGAATTGCTGCTACAGCTCGAATCAGACTGATTATACACATCTGTTGAGAGCTTAAACTGGTAAAAATATCATGCAGGCCCAGAGATATTGCCATTCGAAGTTTTTTTGTAAGGGGAAGAACCAGGTAAGTCAGTTTTTCAGCGGAAAGATACAGGCGAGTCTGTGATGACCCACGCAGCCACGAGAAGGCAGAAAAACAGGTTTATAATGCATAATAATGCAGTATCTCCCACCCCCCTCCCCCGCTCCACAAATAAATGAAGTGAATCAGAGGCAAGGAAAAATAAAAATAAATAAAAAGAAGGTGATAGTCTGCATAGACTTGGCAAAAGAAGTGTCCGTGCCGAATGTAGCAACCAAAGACGTTTGTTTTAAGTGGCGCCTTGCGATTTATACGTTCAATATTCATGGTTTCGCAACAGGCGAATCCTTTTTTCATGTTTACCCTGAATTCATTGAGGAAAAGGGCGGAAATGAAGTGACGTCATTCCTTTTTCACTGTATCACTGACATCTTGGACGAAGACACTGATGAACTTTGTACAGGGTGACCAAGGAGCAATGGTCAGTATTCAGGATCTGACAGGAATGATCGTTCCAACCGGAAAAGCCTAGTAAACATGGGCACTAAACGTCATATTTTAAGACTATAAGCACTTATTTCAGTAGAGTGTTTCGGTCCACACTATTACCTCTACAAATGTGGAAAGCAAAGCTTGCAATAGAAGATATATGTTTCAGAGCATGAAAGACGAAGAAGTACTCATAGTATTTATAGTATTTAAGCTATCTATTTCGGAGTCCATGTTTACTAGTCTATTTTGCTTCGAATGATCGTTCCTGTCACGTCCCTGAATATTGACCATTCCTCCTGGGAGATCCTATGTACAGTATTACGGGGCCGTAGCGGAAAAAAAAAAAAAAAAAAAAAAAACATCATCGTCTTCTCCTTCATTCATGATGTAACTCGCAATAAAATTAGATAAGAAGATAAAAATTACATTCCATGTGCGTGGCCACTCCTACATAGAGGGAAATAAAAACGTTGGATTATGGAACGCAAAGGCACTGATGGAAACAACTAAAGATTTAGGGGAAATGAACGAAGCATCCAGATGCAAGCCTTCGTCTTTCACTGTGATCATTGCTAACCAAGAAATAGAAAACACTTTCGGACACAAGATACTCTGCAATGCAAAATGCTCTTTCAGAACTCAACCTATTAAGATAAGATCATCTGAATCCAGCCACTGACGTATGCAGAAATATCAAAAGACTTCTCAATGCAAACTGACATCATAAGGACACCATGACAATGTCAACCAATCGATGGACTTTTGAGAACTGCCCATATCCGCTTACAATGGTATGTTTAAATTCAGACTTCCTTACTTATCTAATGTAGCCGTTCTCAAAGTGGGAGGCGCAGAGATTAATAGATGGAGGCACAAGCATTCATTGAAATATTTGCATTTCATATTAAGTACAAGAAAGCCTTCCGGTGAACAAATATTGCTAGTGTGAGGTTCTCATTTCCTTGAACGAAGTTAGCAAGCTCCCCTAGCGTTAATCTGCTGTCTCGTTTCGCTAGAACTGACCAGTTGATCCTGTCAACAGGAAAGTTGAGAAACTGTCACCGAGCACCCTCACGGTTAGCTACTTACCAAGCATTTAACAACCACTAATGACAACGTGACCACCACTTCCTTCCAACGCAGACTACGATAACAGATTGTAAATCACAGCGATTTTGACTGTCTGCTAGAAGTCACCCCGGCTTCCGAAGTCAATTCAAAGGTACTATTCTTCTGAATAACGAGAAGACCACAACGTCTTTTTGATTTTAGCCAACGGCAGCTTGAAGAGTGTAAACCTAAAGAGACACCTGCAGACAAAACATCCAAACCATATGAATAAACCCACAAAATATTTTTAGCATCAGAGCAATAACTAAAAGGAAAGTCAGATTTCTCAAAAAAGGGTATCAGTTCCTAAGAAAGCCCTACGAGCACTCAAGATGTGTCCCACTAAATTGCTAAATCCAGATCACCACGCACTATTGGCGAGAATTTACTTCTTCCCACAGCCGTCAAAATGCATGAAGAAAGGTTTGGAGAGGGTCTGAAGTCGATACCATTCTCCTTGTGGTATCAACGTTCGATGCCACACTTGTTAGGGGTTGCAGTTATCGACCGCGGTCCTTACTAGTATCGTTGGACCCGCGAGTCGAGACTAGCGCCGCTCCGCGGCTTGCAACAAGTCTCTAGCGTGCGCTCGGCCACTCTTGCCCGGGACGTCAAGTAACATAGCCTTCAGCTGATAGGAAGCAACCTCTAACAAGGTGATTAGTTAAAAGTATGGCCTATGTGATGCCTCTATAGCTCTTTGTTTGTAATTATATTCCTCCTGATTATGAAGACTCCTGTACCACCAGTTAAGTACAATATATTATTTTTTACCATCGACTTCTAATTATTTTAGTCGTTGTAGACCCAGACCTTGCAGCCAGCTCCTTATCGACTTCACTGACAAACCTGCTGTATATGCAAGGAAGAGATCTGTATGTTTCTATTTAGCATTGGCCACCAGTCATTCACATTGGCGACGATTCGTTCGTCATCAGTAGCCTCTGATAATAAAGATTAATTGCTACCACATCTTCATGATAGCCCAAAATTCGCCCTGAAACTTGATATCGGAAATCTTTCCCAGCTTCTTGTTTTTATATGCTACTGTTATGAAAATGAAATGCTCGAGGACCTTCTATTTTTTAAAGCTCTGGACGAGAGGACTACAGGCGATGATATTTTCTTTCTTGTGAAGTCTTTTTTAGTTGGCAACAATTTGTCATGGACTGATTATTGTGTTGCATGTACCAATGCGAAGGCAGCATTTACTGGAACTAAAAATGCGTTCCGTCTCCGGTAAAATTCACACAACGCACGATACACAGGTGGGGCATTGGCGGAATTCAATAAAGTGCTGAACTTTTCAGTCAGTGCCGTACACCTTGTGAAACACGTGCTTTAAAAAGTGGGCTGTTTTTCGTTCTTTACGAGGAGATGGATTCTACTCACTTACACACGGAGGTAAGTTGGTCGTCTCGTGGTAAAAATTCTCCGTCGTGTTGTGGATCTGAAGGATGAACTTCGTGTTTTCGTACTGAAAAGCAATTTTACAATCGCGGCTCTATTTCTTGTGCTACTGGGCCGACGTTTATGAGAAACTGAATGATCTAACGTATCGCATTAAGGTCGAAAAAGTATCTTTCTAATCGAGAAAGTGCTTGCTTTTAAAAGAAGACATGGACTTTGAAAAACACAGACGAAGATGAGTAACAGCAAGATGTTATTTTGTCTATATAATTTCGTAAAGTAAAATGAGAAAGATACAGACAAAATTTGTGGAACAGACTTAGTACATCTCGAAAACTTTCATCAACAATTCAAGGATAAATTTCCAGAATCTTCATCCGATTATGACTGGATCAACAACCCGTTCGATATTATAATAGCCGGCCGGGGTGGCCAAGCGGTTCTAGGCGCTACAGACCGGAACCGTGCGACCGCTACGGTCGCAGGTTCGAATCCTGCCTCGAGCATGGATGTGTGTGATGTCCTTAGGTTAGTTAGGTTTAAGTAGTTCTAAGTTCTAGGGGACTGATGACCTTAGCAGTTAAGTCCCATAGTGCTCAGAGCCATTTGAACCATTTTTTGATATTATAATAGACCACATATCAGATTCTTGTCAACAGGAGAATATGAGGAGCTAATAGAACTCTCAAGTAGCGAACAATTCGCAATTAATTTAAATCGAAGTTTCTTTAAAATTTCTGGGTGCAGACTTGGAATGATTATCCCATATTAGCAATTTGAGCAGCGGACGTGTCATTACCCTTCGCATCGACTTACTTGTGAGTGAACACTTTCCGCAATGATACTAATCAAGAAGAAATATCGGTCTCGACTGCAGATGGAAGGGGATCAGCGAGTTGCTGTTTCAGAGATACCAAGACTGAATCTCCTTTCTTCAAAAATTCAAGCACGCAGATCACACTAAACATGCAGATGTCAGAAAATTTCCGAATTTAGGAACGTGTGCATTTTTATCCTTGTTTATTTTATTTTTGAATATTCAGTTTAAATATAAGTTTTTAAATTGGCATTTAAATTGTGACTATTCTACTATCATCATTTGTGCGTCGTGATATTTCAGATGTTACACCACTGTAAATAAATCATGAGCAACATAGATGGAAACAGCTAACTTTAACTAACTAATATGCGAACGAATTTATAAAAAAAAGAGTTATGCAGTGAAATACACATACACTCCTGGAAAAGGAAAAAAGAACACATTGACACCGGTGTGTCAGACCCACCATACTTGCTCCGGACACTGCGAGAGGGCTGTACAAGCAATGATCACCCGCACGGCACAGCGGACACACCAGGAACCGCAGTGTTGGCCGTCGAATGGCGCTAGCTGCGCAGCATTTGTGCACCGCCGCCGTCAGTGTCAGCCAGTTTGCCGTGGCATACGGAGCTCCATCGCAGTCTTTAACACTGGTAGCATGCCGCGACAGCGTGGACGTGAACCGTATGTGCAGTTGACGGACTTTGAGCGAGGGCGTATAGTGGGCATGCGGGAGGCCGGGTGGACGTACCGCCGAATTGCTCAACACGTGGGGCGTGAGGTCTCCACAGTACATCGATGTTGTCGCCAGTGGTCGGCGGAAGGTGCACGTGTCAGTCG
The DNA here is from genome assembly GCF_023898315.1 of Schistocerca nitens. Classification (NCBI taxonomy): domain Eukaryota; kingdom Metazoa; phylum Arthropoda; class Insecta; order Orthoptera; family Acrididae; genus Schistocerca; species Schistocerca nitens. Next base: position 475,711,608 of record NC_064614.1, on the reverse strand, counting down.
ACCTGGGACCGGACCGCAGCGACGCACGGATGCACGCCAAGACCGTAGGATCCTACGCAGTGCCGTAGGGGACCGCACCGCCACTTCCCAGCAAATTAGGGACACTGTTGCTCCTGGTGTATCGGCGAGGACCATTCGCAACCGTCTCCATGAAGCTGGGCTACGGTCCCGCACACCGTGAGGCCGTCTTCCGCTCACGCCCCAACATCGTGCAGCCCGCCTCCAGTGGTGTCGCGACAGGCGTGAATGGAGGGACGAATGGAGACGTGTCGTCTTCAGCGATGAGAGTCGCTTCTGCCTTGGTGCCAATGATGGTCGTATGCGTGTTTGGCGCCGTGCAGGTGAGCGCCACAATCAGGACTGCATACGACCGAGGCACACAGGGCCAACACCCGGCATCATGGTGTGGGGAGCGATCTCCTACACTGGCCGTACACCACTGGTGATCGTCGAGGGGACACTGAATAGTGCACGGTACATCCAAACCGTCATCGAACCCATCGTTCTACCATTCCTAGACCGGCAAGGGAACTTGCTGTTCCAACAGGACAATGCACGTCCGCATGTATCCCGTGCCACCCAACGTGCTCTAGAAGGTGTAAGTCAACTACCCTGGCCAGCAAGATCTCCGGATCTGTCCCCCATTGAGCATGTTTGGGACTGGATGAAGCGTCGTCTCACGCGGTCTGCACGTCCAGCACGAACGCTGGTCCAACTGAGGCGCCAGGTGGAAATGGCATGGCAAGCCGTTCCACAGGACTACATCCAGCATCTCTACGATCGTCTCCATGGGAGAATAGCAGCCTGCATTGCTGCGAAAGGTGGATATACACTGTACTAGTGCCGACATTGTGCATGCTCTGTTGCCTGTGTCTATGTGCCTGTGGTTCTGTCAGTGTGATCATGTGATGTATCTGACCCCAGGAATGTGTCAATAAAGTTTCCCCTTCCTGGGACAATGAATTCACGGTGTTCTTATTTCAATTTCCAGGAGTGTATTTACTCAGTTCCAATAACTGCACACACAACCGTCGTTATTTACAAACTAGTTGTAACTGTTAAAATTCTCCGCCTTCGAATAACATAAATGTATGACAGTTTTAAAAAAAAATGTTTAGCTCTGATGTGCTTGAAGGACACTAATTATTATTGTAGTTATACTTGTAATTGATAGCTGCAAAAGTCGGAGAGAAATGAACAGATGTCGTGCGCCGTTTTTGTGACAGGTGTGAGAAGTACTGGGGAAGGAAAGAAAAATACAGGGAGCGGCAGAAAAATTTATGTTTCAGAAGGGGGGCGCTACGGATAATGTTTGAGAGCCTCTGGCCTAGTGCACAACAGCTTTGCAGTTGTCTTCTATTCGCTGTAATCTAGCTCTGACAGTTCTGCTCTTCATTCTAGATCTCCTTCCAGTGTGCAGGTTAAAACAAAGAGAACTACAAAGCTTGATTAAATTTTTCCGTCCTAGTGCTGTGAAGTTCTTCAGTCAGCTGCCGCACAGCCCCCCAGTGGAGTGAGCGCTGTTGCTGTATTATCACAACTAGAAATTCGTTTAGTCGTGATTATTACGGAATTATTGTCTGTCTCGCATGACCTACTTGTTTCTTTCCCTTACAGACTGACGTTTGACTACATTCTGGGAAATAACTACATTCTGCTGACACTTCGGATGCCATTAACACTATTTCCACATTCGGTGCACCCACGACGTTTAATTTACGAAATATAAAGTATTGTATGTTCTTATATATTGATGTACTCACAGTTCAGTCATTGAAATCGCTTTTTCTCGAGCTTCATAAAAACTAGCTTAGTTGGTTCTTTCGCCTGACACATCAAGAAAACATTGATCTTATATTGCCACACGCAGTCTTCATACTCCAGTTTCGTATTACAAAACTTCTTACTATAAATCATTGTAAACTGTTGCTAATCGGTTTTTTTTTTTTTTTTAGTTGCGCTGTTGTCTGACCCTGTTTAGCTCTGTGATAAAGCTGTATAGTTGCTGCGTGCAAGCGAGTTGCAGCATACATAACAGCAACTGCTTCCGGTGGTGGAGGGTTCTCTTCTAACCACATTTATATGTTCGACGCCATGTGTATTTGGCGAATACAACAGTATGCACAACGCCAGCTGTTGCGAAGTGCCTGAAAGTGGAATGCTTTCGTAATATCGCGCAGCAGACTCTTCGGAAATAATTTAATCAAATGGTTCAAAGGGCTCTAAGCACTATGGGACTTAACTTCTGAGGTCATCAGTCCTCTAGACTTAGAACTACTTAAACCTAACTAACCTAAGGACATCACACACATCCATGCCCGAGGCAGGATTCCAACCTGCGACCTTATCAGCAGCGCGGTTCCGGACTGAAACGCATAGAACCGCTCGGCCGGCTCGGAAAGAATTAAAATGATTCCTGTATTGTGAAGGTTATATTCATTTCTACACTTCATCATCACCACCACCACCAACAACAACAACAATAATCACAACCATTTGACATCTACTGTTGAATAAAGGCCTCTGGTACGTTTATTTGTCTTCCTATTAATTTTAAACATGATTATCTCCATTGCTCGCCGAGCAACCGCCGATTTTTCATTTTTTTTCACACTCAAAGTCACTACCACAAGTCAAAAGTGGTAAAAGGCGGTGAACAAATCGTTGTATATACACATCTGAAACTCATGTAACCTGATGTGTACCCAACGTAAGAGTCTTTTTTGTTTCCTGATACAGTTACTCTTTTAAATCGTTTCTCTTCTTAAATTTTGATTAAATCTTCTGATGTCCTCTACAAGACATATCCGGTAGTTTTGTTTAACACATCACATTCTATCACGTTCTTATTGTTATTTACTAAAGCTATTGCCTTCCTTTTAACAGCTGCCTTGTTACTGGGATTTTTGATTCGTTTGCTTTCACCGTTTATGTAATGCATTTTGCTGTTTTCATAACTACCTCTGACCAATAATTGTTTATTTCGTCAGAGTCTGTATATTCTTTGTATTCTACGATGCTGAACTTGTCGCTTAATTTAATATGATGTGCCTCTCTATTCCTAAAGAAATTCTTGTAATCTTTGTTTCTGTCTTCCTGCCCGGTCACTTTGTTTCTTCCTTACGTATTTTCATCAATTCTTATTCTGAATCTTAATAGGCTGTCGTCACTGGAAATTGTAAACTGGTTTGGGACTGCCAGATCATGTACAATATTTTAATGTGGTTCTTGCTTTCTAAGATAAAGTACGTCAATTTCACTTTTAGTTGGTCCTTGTCATGTCCTTTTCTATTTGCTTTCTTCTGGAAGAACAAATTACAGACAAACATGTTGTTATTCTCGGCAAATCCCATTAACGTTAAGCCCTGCATCGTTCCTGCTATCATGCCCAAAGGTTTCAACCAAAGAATCGTTCTTTGCTTTTCTCCCAGTTTCTAATTAAAAATTCCTCAATTATCATTTTGTTTGCCTGGTCCATACATCATTCTGTTTGCCTGGTTCATACACCCTTATCAATCAGTGAGCACATTGGTGCATAGATCCGAATGATCCCCATGAAATATCAGTTGTTTGTTTTTAAGACTAGTGCAGCTATTCTGTTAGAGATTCCTTCAATGCTGTAACATTGTTGTTAATTATCTGGTTTACAACAATGTCTAGACCTGAGTTCCCTTCCTCCTCTGTTCTTGAGCAGTAAAGCATTTGTCCCGATTTTAATTATGTAAGACTTCGTCTTTTCATCGGTTTTTTGGTAAGCCTATTAGACATCCGCATAATTATCTATTTATATACCCTGTGAACCATAATAAGCTGCGCGACAGAAGGTACTTTCTATCCCAACCATAGGGGAGGAGGAAACGAAATGATACTTCACAGGTTGAAAGGGTGTGTGATGTTATTTCAGTGATTACAACTGATTCAAATTTGCAAAGAAGTTATAGTATGAACCCACTCACCTACATGACGTTGCACGGCCTCTGGCCTGAGTGTATACACTGTTTCGGTTGTTAAGGGTGTCATAAAACAGTGGTGTCCTCTCCTGTGGCAAGCTGGTCCACAACTGTTGTTACTGGTCCCGGATATCCCGCATACAGTCACTGGGACAGAGTTGACTTTCAGTCTGGTCTCTCAGTGTTTCTAGGGGGACAGATCTACCGATCTTGCTGGCCGCGAGAGAACCCAAACAGCACGCAGACAGGTCATAGACTCATGTGGCGTATGTGGTCGAGCATTGTCCTGTTGAAAAATGATCTCACGATGCCATCACATGAGAGGTAAACTTGAGAGGTGACGTACTGTTGTGCCACCAGAGTTCCTTCAATCACTACCAGTCACGGTCTCAAGTAATACCCGGTTGTTTTCCACATCACTACACCATGAGTAACACCAGCGTGCCTCTCTAAAACATCAGAGAAAAGGGACTTCTCCAGGGTTCGCTGGCATACTCGAAGATGTTGGTCATCTCGGGTAGTGCAGGACAGCGCTTGATTGCTGGAAGAAATGCGACGACATTCACTACCAGGCCATGCTTCCCAGTCACAGCACCACCCCAATAACGGCGGTTTATGTTGTGGTGTTAATGGCAGCAATTGCAAGAGACGGTATTTCCCTAGTCAGAGAGGTCACAGTTCGTAGTAAAACAGAAGTGATTTCTGGCGTTCCCCAAGGTAGCGTTACAGGCCCTTTGCTGTTCCTTATCTATATAAACGATTTGGGAGACAATCTGAGCAGCCGTCTCGGGTTGTTTGCAGATGACGGTGTCGTTTATCGACTAATAAAGTCATCAGAAGATCAAAACAAATTGCAAAACGATTTCGAAAAAATATCTGAATGGGTCGAAAATTGGTAATTTGACCCTAAATAACGAAAAGTCTGAGGTCATCCACGTGAGTGCTAAAACTAATTCGTTAAACACCGGTTACACGATAAATCAGTGTAATCCAAACGCCGTCTATTCAACTAAGTACCTAGATATTACAATTACGAACAACTTAAACAGGAAGGAACACACAGAAAATGTTGTGGGGAAGGCTAACCAAAGACTGCGTTTTATTGGCAGGACATTTAGAAAATGTAACAGATCTACTAAGGAGACTGTCTACACTACGCTTGTCCGTCCTCTTTTAGAATACTGCTGCGCGATGTGGGATTTTTACCAGATAGGACTGACGGAGTACATCGAAAAATTTCAAAGAAGGGCAGCACGTTTTGTATTATCGCGAACTATGGGAGAGTGTGTCACAGAAATGGTACAGGATTTGGGCTGGACATCATTAAAAGAAAGGCGTTTTTCGTTGCAACGGAATCTTCTCACAAAATTCCAATCACCAACTTTCTCCTCCGAATGCGAAAATATTTTGTTGACACCGACCTACATACGGAGAAACGATCATCAAGATAAAATAAGGGAAATCAGAGCTCGTACGGAAAGATATAGTTGTTCGTTCTTTCTGCGCTCTCCGAAATTGGAATAATAGAGAATTCTGAAGGTGGTTCGATGAACCCTCTGCCAGGCACTTAAATGTGATTTGCAGAGTATCCATGCAGGTATGTAGGTAGGTAGTCCAGCAACTGCTAGTGTCCTATCAACGGTGGAGGAAGGCACAGAATGTTGCTACGTGGCCATTACTTGTTGGGTGCCAGGCGCAAATGTAGGAGACCGTAAGAGAAATGAACAAAATCCTCAACAGACAGATATTCAGTGACAAGTGCAATTTATCTCACAACCTCCTTTTAAAATTCAAGGAACCGTCTTTCTTTCCTTCTTTCCATTCCTCGATAGTACTCATCACGTGGCGGGAGTAGAGTTGGTTGTGTTTCGCAGAATGATATTTTCTAAATTCTTGTTGGCTGTTTGTCAATAAATCGTTTTCTTCGAGGCAACGCGTAATATTCAAATACAGTGTATGTTACAAAATCCTACTCCAAATCGACGTTATCGCTATGGGTCTTCAATTCCTTTCTTGGGTACTGGTGTGACTTGTGCAACTTTCCAGTCTTTACGCGCGGGTCTTTCAACGAGCGATCGGTTATATATGATTGCTAGATATGAAGCTATTGTATCAGCATACTCTGAGAGGAACCTGATTTGTATACAATCAGGAAGCGAGGCCTTGTCTTTGTTAAGTGATTTAAGCTGCCTTACTACACCGATTCTAATTTACTCATGTTAGCAGTTGTTCTTGGTTCGAATTTTGGAATATTTACTTCGTCTTCTTTGGTGAAGGAATTTCGAAAAACCGTATTTAATAACTCTGCTTTAGTGGTACTGTTATCAGTAACATCTTGTGTCTTTCGCTGCTGTACCTAACGTACGACCACAATCGCTCTCGACTTGCTGACAGATTTCGAGACAAAATTTCGCTATGGAAAGTATTAAAAGCACCTCGCACTGAAGTTCGCGCTACATATCGAGCTTCTGTAAAACTTCTCCGATCCTGAGAATTTTGCGTACTTTTAAATTTGGCAGCCTTTTTTGTTGTTTCTCCAACGGTGTTCCGACCTGTTTAGCGTACGGTGGGGGATCAGCACCACCCATCTCTTACTAATGTATCTCGTAAATTTCGAAGACTGGTCTAATTCAGCTCTCCATGCTGCTCTACCCTGTGCAAACCTCTTCAACTCCGAATAACTACATTCTTCACCGAGCGAGGTGGCGCAGTGGTTAGCACACTGGACTCGCATTCGGGAGGACGACGGTTCAATCCCGTCTCCAGCCATCCTGATTTAGGTTTTCCGTGATTTCCCTAAATCGTTTCAGGCAAATGCCGGGATGGTTCCTTTGAAAGGGCACGGCCGATTTCCTTCCCCATCCTTCCCTAACCCGAGCTTGCGCTCCGTCTCTAATGACCTCGTTGTCGACGGGACGTTAAACAACACTAACCTAACCTAACTACATTCTTCCGAATATGCTTACTGTATTCATAGCTTCGTCTCACTCTACGACTTTCACCCTCCACAATTCCCTCCAGTACTTAATTCGGATCCCTTGACGCCTCTGATTGTGTCATATCAACCTATCTTGTCTCCCAAATTCTATTCAGTACCTCCTCATTAGTTGCGTGATCTACCCATCTAATCTTCAGCATTATTCTGTAGCACCATATTTCAAAAGCTTTTATTGTTTTCTTGTGTAAACTGTTTATCGTCCATGTTTCACTTCCATACACTCCGTACGAATACATTCAGGAAAGACTTAGTGCTCTTAAATCTATATTCGATTTAACAAATTTCTCTTTTTCAGAAGCGCTTTTCGTACCATTGTCAGCCTACATTTTATGTTCTCTGTACTTCGGCCACCATTAGTTATTTTGCTGCCCAAATGCAAAACTCATCTACTACTTTAAGTGTCTCGTTTCCTAATCTAACTTCCTAAGCATCACCTGATTTAATTCTACTACATTCCATTATCTTTGTTTTGCTTTTTATTATGTTCATCTCATATCCATTCCATCCAACTGATCTTCCAGATCTTTTGCTGCCTCTGAGAGAATTCCAATGCCATCGGCAAACCACCGAGCGAGGTGGCGCAGTGGTTAGCACAGTGAACTCGCATTCGGGAGGACTCGGGTTCCGCCATCTTGATTTAGGTTTCCCGTCATCGCTTCAGACAGATGCCGTGATGGTTCCTCTGAAAGGGCACGGCCGATTTCCTTCCCTAATCCGAGCTTCTACTCCGTCTCTAATGACCTCATTGTCGAAGGAATGTCAAACACTAATCTCCTCCTTCTCATCAACAAACCTGAAAGTTTTTATTGCTTCTCCCTATTCCAAATTTTTCTTTCGTTTCCTTTACTGCTTGCTCAATGTACATATCGAGTAACATCGGGGCTAAGCTACAACCCTGTATCACTCCCTTCTCAACCACTGCTCCCGTTCATGCCCCTTGACTGTTATAACGATCGTTTGGTTTCTGCGCAAGTTTTAAATAGACTTCCGCTCCCTGTATTTCACTCCTACTACCTTCAGAATTTCAAAGAGAGTATTCCACTCCACATTGTCAAAAGCTTTCTCTAAGTCTACAAGCTCTATAAACGTAGGTTTGCTTTTTCTTAACCTATCTGCTAAGAGAAGTCGTAGGGTTCCTACTGCCTTGCGTGTTCCTATATTCCCGCGTAATCAAAGCTGATGTTCTCCGAGATCGGCTTCTGCCAGCTTTTCCATTCTTCTGTAAAGAATTCGTGTTAGTATTTTGCAACCATGACTTATTAAGTCATAGTTCGGTAATATTCATACCTGTCACTACATCCTTTCTTTTTAACTGAAATTATTATATTCCTCTTGAATGTGAGAGTATTCCACCTTTCTCACACATCTTACGCACCAGATGGAAGAGTTTTGACATGGCTGGTTCTCCCAAGGCTATCAGTAATTCTGACGGAATGTCGTCTACTCCGGGGGACTTAGATCTTTTAGTGCTCTGTCAAATTCTTCTCGCATTATCATGTCTCCAATCTCATTGTTTCTATTTCATCTTCTGTTTCTATAATACTACCTGCAAGTTCGTCTCCTTTGTAGAGATCCTTTCACTTTTCAGCTTTCCCTTTTTTGCGTAGGACTGTTTTTTCACCTGAGCTCTTAATGTTCATACAGCTGTTTCTCTTTCCTCCAAAGGCCTTTTTAATTTTCCTGTAGTCGGTATCTATCTTTCCTCTAGTGATATATGCTTTTAAATCCTTGCATTAGAGCTCTAACCATTTCTGATTAGCCATTTTGCACTGCCTGTCGATCTCTAGGACATCTATATTCCCTTTTATATATTCTCCTTTCGGCAATTAAATTCGATATCTTTTGTGTTATCAACGAATTCTACTTGACCTTGTCTTTTTACCTATTTGATCCTCTGCTGCCTTCAATATTTCCTCTCTCAAAGCTACTTATTCGTGTTCTGCTGTATTCCTTTCCCTTGTTCTTGTCAGTCGTCACCTAGTGCTCCCTCTGAAGCTCTCAACAACCTTTACTTCTTTCGAATTATCCAGCTTCCAACTCCTCAGTTTCCATCTTTGCATTTTCTGCAGCTTTAATCTACAATTCGTGACCTATAAATTGTGCTCAGAGTCCACATACGCCACTGGAAATTTCTTACAATTTAAAATTTGGATCCTAAATCTCTGTGTCACCATTATATAATCAGTCTGGACCTGCCGACGTCTCCAGGTCTCTTCCAGTGTACAACCTGGTTTCATTCTCTGTGCAGAATTCTATCAGGCACCTTCATCTCTCATTCCTTTCCCCCAGTCTATACTCACCTACTATTTTTCCTTCCCTTCCTTTTCCTTCAGTCGAATTCCAGTCACTCATCACTATTAAATTTTCGTCTCCCTTAACTATCTGAAAAATTTTTTTTATCTCGTCATACATTTCTTCAAGCTCTTCATCGGCTACATAGCTAACTGGTATATAATCTTCAACTACTGTCGTGGTTGCGGGCTTCGTGTCTATCTTGGCTATAATAATACGTTCACTATGCTGTTCATAGTAGCTTATCCGCATTCCAATTTCCTTCTTCATTATTAAATCTACTCCTGCATTACCCCTATTTGGTTTTGTATTTGTAACGTTGTATTCACCTGACAAGAAGTCCTTTCACACCTGCCACCGAACCCCACTAATTCCCACAATATCTAATCGTAACCTATCCATTTCTCTTTTTAATTTTCTAATCTACCTACCCCATTAAGGGATCTAACATTCCACTCTCCGAGCTGTAGAACGCCAATTTTGTTTCTCCTGATGACGACGTTCTCCTGAGTAGTTCCCGTCCGAAGATCCGAATGGGGGACTATTTTACCTCCGGAATATCTGACCAAAGAGGATACCATCATCCTTTAACTATACAGTAGCGCTGCATGCCCTCGGGAAATATTACGGCTGCAGTTTCCCCTTTGCTTTTAGACGTTCGCAGTATCAGCACAGCAAGACCGTTTTGGTTGATGTTACAAGGCCGGAGCAGTCCATATTCCACACAGTTACCCCTGCGGCTTCTGAAAAGGCTGCTGTCCCTCTTCTGGCCTCCCATCTGATATCCCTCCGTTATGCTTGCACCTACGGTACGGCTATCCGTATCGCTGAGGCATGCAAGCCTCCCCACCAGCGGCAAGGACCATGGTTCATATGGTTATACGTCTCTCGATAGTCGTCAATACTATTTCTTTGGATTTAAACCGCATCTGGTCTACACTTACGAATTCATATCGGAAGGAGTGGGGACTGTCTCTTAGATAAGCCTCAAGCGGATTTTTATCTTTTTGAAATAGATGTATTTTGCGTTTAATTTCGGTGAGTTTCTTTGTTATGGTACTCAGTCTCGCTTTAGCTTTTCGGTGACTAATTCCTGTATCCATCCTGATGCTCCCTGTTTCCTCAGGTTCTTTGTTGCTAAAAGTTCAAGTACGTTTTAGCAACCTTTTACACTTCGAGTGGGCTCCTGAACTAATTTTTGAAAATAATTTTCTGAGAACGCCTTCAGAATGACTTCGGGCGACGTTTCATGCCTAGCTCCGACTTTAAAAACGTATTTTCGCCAACACATGGGGTGGTAGATTGAAGTCACCACCAACTGTAGCAGCCGGCCGCAGCGGCCGAGCGGTTTTAGGCGCTACAGTCTGGAACCGCGCGAACGCTACGGTCGCAGGTTCGAATCCTGCCTCGGGCGTGGATGTGTGTGGTGTCCTTAGGTTAGTTAGGATTAAGTAGTTCTAAGTTTTAGGGGACTGATGACCTCAGAAGTTAAATCCGATAGTACTCAGAGCCATTTGAACCAACTGTAGCTGTATGAGACGGGTACACATTTTAAATGAAACAAGTTTTCTTTTTCTTTGTACTGTTCAGCAACTGTATCATCTGAGTCAGGTATTAATTTATTCCTATTGTCAAGTGTAACCTCTACCCATACTAACTCACAGAAACAGTCTACTTCGATTTCACTATTGAGTAAACTATTTCTGACAGCAATAAACACTCCACCACCAGCTGTATTAATTTACCCCTTCTGGACACCGTTAGGTCATTTGTAAAAACTTCGGCTGAACTTACCTCCGGCTTTAGCCAGTTTTCCGTAGCTATAATAATTTTAATTTCAGTGCTCTTCAAGAAGAGTAGGGTATGAACCGGCACACCTTGGGCCAACTCGTTTCAAAACGTGAAAGTAATAGAAAAATGGACATAAAAGTCTGCAAAACATTCTTCTTTTTGGATTATTTGGGTCGCTGATTAGGGATCCGATGTCGGAATTACTAAACTGAAAATGGCGGAGCTAATTTAATGGATAAAAAATTATAAATTTTGCAGATTCGAGTAAAACTTATGGTATAAAGCATTCCGAGGTCTTGATAAAGAAATAGAAATCGAAATGGCCGTATTGAAATGTTTTATTCGATATTTTACATTTTTTAGTCAACATCGTAGCCACATTCGTCGCATGTGTCATTATCGCCTTTCAGAAGGGTCGCTGTTGCATAGTCCACTGGGAGATGGTTGGAAAGGAACGTCTTTTACTCCAAGTGGCACAGGCATTTTCTGGAGTCTCGAGGCGAAAGGATCCGAAGATGCCAAAAGCCGATAGCAGACATCACTCACCGATCTTTCACGGGAATATTTGCGTATAAAATCTTCTCGGTAACGCCGGATATCCTCATTCCGAAATTCCTGCGTAACTTCATTTTAGATAGCCGACGGCTCGGCAACGAAGCAGCTTTAATTATGGCATATCCGTGCATCAAAACTATGTGGACTGATGACGGCATCAGGCATATTGCAGAATATGCCGGTGAATAAGTCCGGTGAAGTTGGTGCTGACTCTCTAAAAGAATACATTTTTTTAAGATTTCTTGACAGACATTCTATGGTTCTAGATCTTTCTATTCAAATTTTGAATAGTTCTTCAGAATTTTAGTACGAAGGAAAATTTTAATTCTCTAAAAAAATTGTTTGCTAGATTACGAGAACAAATTATGATCACAGTTCTGAATAGCTTTCCAACAGTTCTCCAGAAAACCCTAGTGACATTTTTTGTGCACATAATACTTTATGAGATAACTACAATAATGAGACACCCATTTTTGCTGTATAACACTGCCGCACGGTAGAAAAGTGAACGTCCATTTAAACATTCGCACATATTTGCTTGCAAATACATTTGATCTCGTTAGCCTGTACTATTAACGTAGTAAGAGATGCAGCAACAAAAGCGAAGCCAGGCAGAGGAAATTTTGTCGCCAAAGATTTCGGATAGCATCGTGATTAGTTTTGTTTTAAGCCAATATACGTCATTAAACTGGTTAAAAATGTCATAAACATACCTTCTGGAGTGCTACGCATCTAATTTTATCATGAAAACTGGACAGGATCGCTATTATATACTAAACAGGCCGCACAAACAATATCCGAAACACTGGTTATCGGCAGATGTCATTGTACATATCATATCGACTTGAGACTGGAATGCCACGGCAGCTTTGGACAAGTATGCACCAGTGGAACCTACACAAGACTTCGAGGGATTTAAGTCGGAACGCAACCTTTTTCAATTTCTATTCTGTTCAGGTTTTGAAGCGAGTTAGCCCGCTATGTTTTATCCTCACCCTTCTCTCATCAGCTTCAAAACGAACACGACACTACACTACAAATACACCCATTAGTCAGCTACAGTCAACAGATGCGGCTCTCATACTTCGCGACGAAAAGGTGGCTGCCGGTGCGAAAGGCTGAACCAGCTCTTCGGGGTCTCCCAGTCGTGCATGTAGTACGACTTCGCTTTACTTTTTTATTGCACTCGGTGGCTCCAGTATGTCTTGAGATGTCTTCTCGCACACAACTCTGTTCTTGCTATCAGTTCTTGTGCAACACACATATGCAAATAGAAAATATTACTCTAGCTTTAGGAATTTTCGTTTCGATTTTTACTACATCCGGCAAAAAGAAATCAGTGAAGGAACCTTAAGAAACATCAAAATGAAAAAGAGACGTTACCATATTACGTACGAAATTGATTTCTTCCACAGTAGTCAGTACAGTAACGATAATACACTAAAGGGTGTAGACATAAAGTTTTAATTATCAACTAAAAAATTTAAATTGCATTTCTCGTTTATTTATTTGTTTGCAGCTAGACGTCTGCTGTCCTGATCTACATGAGAAGCACAGTACTGAAGGACGCCGTTAGGGGTGCCAAGACGGAGAGGTGCAGTCCGTTGATATAGTGGAGTATCGCGGGCTAATTCTGTTTCTGTATTTCGAGGGGACTAACTCAGCAGCTTTCCATGCTGACTTGGTGGTGTATCACATCAATGCGTCGTCATATAACACAGTGTTTAGGTGGTGTAGACGCTTCTAGTGAAGTCATACAAGCCTGAATGAGAAAGAACGAACTGGAGACCATCTGTTGGTGGAAGCCCTAAACCTTGGTGAATCACAATCGAGACGATTGTGGAAAATATTGAAATGGGCAGTGCTTCAGTTTTCAACGTATTGCACTGCATTTTCTACAGGAGCAAGATCGACGCCCGCTGGATTCTGCGATTGCTCAGGCACATTCAGAACGCCAGTCGTACCGAGTCAGCAGCGGAAATGCTGTAGCCATTTAACGCCAGTCCAGATGACTACTTTAGCCTCCTCATCAGCTTGAACGAGTGCTGCGTGCATCATGATGACCGCGAGGCGACAGAGCAGGCAGTGGAGAAATGGGGATTCATCAGCACCGAAAAATGTGAAGACACTACCGTCGTCGGGCAAGATGATGTTGGGTGTTTATTGGGTCTGCCATGGTGGAGTGCTAACAGGTGGTGTGCTTATGAGGAAAATCGTCTCAAGAGTATACTACCGAAATCTCATGACGAGGATACGAATGGCTGTCGAGACGCAACGCCGCGAGAAGCTGTCCAACAAAGGGGTGCTGGTGCACTCTGTGCACAATCACACATGCTGCTTCTTTAGTCTACCGAACTTCGCTCGCCTCAGTATTCTCCTGACAAGGCACACAATGATTTCCCGCTCTTTCCGCGGATGAAGAAAACATTGCGTAGCAGACACTTGCAGAATGGTGACGGGTTGATTTTCGAGATGGAACGTTTCCTGAACAGACCAAAATGCAGACTGCCACAAACACAGTCTTCACCTAGACACCCATCGTTGAGAAAAATATTTCGAATCCAAGCGTGAATATGTAGAGAAGGATTAACACCATCAGCTGTTTCAAGGACACAGCTTGGTTTTTTCAATGTCATAATTAAAACGTTTTAAGTATTTGTCGTACATTCTTTCTTGATGGAAATAAACCTGTGATCATTCGCATTGTAGACGTTTGAATAAGCTGACTGTCCCCTATTACTCCGTCCCATCACAGATTTCACACATCACCAGCATTCCATTATGACACAAAAAAGTAATGTAAGCCAAATTTTTCGTAATAAAATTACAGTTCAATATAATCTTACGAATCAATCGACTCTTCGAATTTTCCTCATCTGCAACTTCACCGATGTGATCAGTATCCATCACATACCCTACACCTCGTTACTCCATTGTACTGCGCCGGCCGTTGTGGCCGCGCAGTTCTAGGCGCTTCAGTCTGGAACCGCGCGACCGCTACGGTCTCAGGTTCGAATCCTGCCTCGGGCACAGATGTGTGTGATGTCCTTAGGTTACTTAGGTTTAAGTAGTTCTAAGTTCTAGAGGACTGATGACCTCAGATGTTAAGTCCCATAGTGCTCACAGCCATTTGAACCATTCCATTGTACTTGTTTGTCTTTACGGAATCCACTCTGACTTCTTAGTCCAGCAATCCAAAATTAGTAATTTTTTATATGTCATGAAATCTGTAGCTGCATATTTATCTGCATTGAGAACTTAGCGTTAGTGTATGATCCACGTTGAGCTTTGGTGCAAATCAGAATATTGCTTAATTTCTAATTGGAAATGGCTTTCTGACAGATAATCACTTGTGAGAAGTCTGAGATTGCAAGTAATATTATCTATCTAGAGGTCCTACTACTGTATATACGGCGTACATGCAATATTTATTACTAGTAATGCTAGGCGGATGCAGTAAAGATGTTTGGCAAGTGGTGGAATAACGAATATATTAATTGTTTTGGAAATTTGTTTCATGTTGAGTAACGAGCCTCCACTTCCTGCAGCCCGCAGGGGATTGAATTTCCGGACGTAGGATATGTGAGGGGTGACGGCAACACACCAGTAGCCCGGACATAAAAGAATATACAGAAGTTGTCGGCTCTCAGTTACGCCAGATTACAATAAATGATGGTTGCAAAGTTGACTGATTCTCTTAAAGCTAATTAGTCACATTTTAGTGGCGCAGTGATTGTAATCGGGGTTACAAAATATTTGTTTGTTCAGCAGTACACTGTTTTTGTTTTCGTAATGAGAGTATTCTAGTGACTGTGTGCGGACTTAAATTTTCCAATATTACCATGAAGTACAATGTACTTTTCATGGAAAGCTTGATTTGTGTAGCAGGGAGCGCTGTTCATTGTCTGGAACAATTATTCGCTCGAACAGTGGAACTTCGGTTACTTGAGGACCTACTTCAGAATAAAAAGATAGATGCAAATTTAGAACCCTTGTAAGATTTCATGTTCTGGATTCGCTGTCATACACGGGGATTTTTGTGTTAGCCTCCTTTTTATGGACAGTTCAACCGAACCCGTTTAGCAGAAGTGATACTGTATTTAGCTGATAGGGAGCGGTCCGAAACTGGAGGTTGGACTTCAGTAAATTAAACCCAATTACTTAGGCAGTTGTAAACAATAGAAGAACCGCCCCATCCAGTAAGTCACAAATATAGGGTGGTCAGAAAGAGTCTGAATGGCTTGTAAATGTGTTGCAGGATAGGTTCTGTTGAGAAATGATTGTTAAGTAAAAACTCGATACACTACGTAATCGAAAGTATCCGGACACCTGACTGAAAATGACTTACAACTTCGTGGCGCCCTCCATTGGTACTGCTGGAATTCAATACGGTGTTGGTCCACCATTAGCCTTGATGACAGCTTCCACTCTCGTAGGCATTCGCTCAATCAGGTGCTGGAAGGTTTCTTGGAGAATGGCAGCACATTCTTCACGGAGTACTGCACTGAGGAGAGGTATAGATATCGGTCGGTGATGCCTGGCAAAAAGTCGGCGTTCCAAAACATCAAAAAGGTGTTCTATAGGATTCAGGTCAGGCCTCTGTGCAGGCCAGTCCATTACAGGGATGTTATTGTCGTGTAACCACTCCCCCACAGGTCGTGCATTATCAACAGGTGTTCGATCGTATTGAAAGATACAGTCGCCATCCCCGAATTGCTCTTCAACAATGGGAGGCAAGAAGGTGCTTAAAACATCAATGTAGGTCTGTGCTGTGATAGTCCACTCAAAACAACAAGGGGTGCAAGCCCCCAGCATGAAAAATACGACCACACCATAACACCACCGAGTCCGAATTTTACTGCTGGCAGATGACGTTCACCGGGCATTCGCCATGCACACATCCTGCCATCGAATCTCCACATGATTCGTCCATGATTCGTCACTCCATACAACGTTTTTCCACTGTTCAATCGTCCAATGTTTACTCTCTTTAAACGAAGCGAGACGTCGTTTGTCATTTAACGGCGTGATGTGTGGCTTATGAGCAGCCGCTCGACCACGAAATCCAAGTTTTCTCACCTCCTGCCTAACTGTCATAGTACTTACAATGGATCCTTATGCAGTGTGGAATTCCTGTGTGATGGTCTGGATAGATGTCTGCCTGTTACACATTACGTCCCTCTTCAACAGACGAGGTCGGCCTGTACGCTTTTGTGCTGTACGTGACCCTTCACGTTTCCACTTCACTATCACATCGGAAACAGTGGACCTAGGGATGTTTCGTAGTGTGGAAATCTCGTGTACAGACGTATGACACAAGTGACACCCAGTCACCTGGCCACATTCGAAGTCCGTGAGTTCCGCGGAGCGCCCCATTCTGCTCTCTCACGATGTCTAATGACTACTGAGGCCGCTGATATGGAGTACCTAACAGTAGGTGGGAGCACAATGCACCTAATATGAGAAACGTATTTTTTGGGGGTGTACGGATACTTTTGATCACATAGTGTACGTAGCCCCGCTTCGGATTTAATTGGTGTTGAAGTTAACCAATCAGGGCGTTGCGTGTGCAAGTCCAAGCGGCATTCCAGACAATTACTCGTAGTTCAGTTTTTCTCAGGCCTGCTGTAGTAACCGAGCGGTTCTAGGCGCTACAGTCTGGAGCCGCGCGACAGCTACGGTCGCAGGTTCGAATCCTGCCTCGGGCATGGATGTGTGTGATGTCCTTAGGTTAGTTAGGTTTAAGTAGTTCTAAGTTCTATGGGACTGATGACATCAGAAGTTAAGTCCCATGGTACTCAGAGACAGTCAGAGCCAGTTTTTCTCACAGTGTAGATGTCAGCGCAAGAGACTGCTCAGCTCGAGTTCAGTTCTTACTACTGCCCCATTTCCAATTTTTGTATCGACCTCTTTTTCTATTTTAGGAAACCAAATAAAGAACACTTTTGGCAGCACCGTCTCTGGCAGGCCGTATGAACCTGCATGTGCAACGGCTTCACTGATTAGCTTCAATTCTGATTAAATTGGAAATGGAGCAACTTATCAAAATCTTTTCTTAACAATTATTTCTCAGCACAACATTCCCTGCAACACCCTTACAAGCATTTCAGGCTGTTTCTGAGCACCTTGTATATAACACAAACAGTTATTTCCAGTCACACTTCCTTTGATCACGCCTGAGATTACTTGTTGATCTGTTGAAGACTCTCCACGCAAGATAACGTTTTGCCTATCAAGAATTTTCAGTACAGTCGTAAACTTGGTAAGGAATCCCGTACGAATGTGATGTCTTCAACAGCCACTGGTACAGTAATTACAAAGTTCGTTTCGCTTGAACTAGGCACCTAGGCATATTTATAACTACAAACGATAGTTATGATTTCGAGATACGCAAGTGATTCCTGAAGGGTCAGTCAACGACCCGGTGCTCTCGAGAGGCGCAATTCCCACGCACTCCTCGGCAGAGGCGGCCTCTTGGAATAACACTCGGCGCGCAGTTAGGTGGCTGGGAGTGTGAGGAGCCGCGGGCGAGATAAGGTCTGCCCCGGCGGGCTAATCCCGCACCGCCGAGGGCGCCGGGACAGCCAGCGGGACAAAACTGTTGTCGGCCACTGCTCTTGTCGCAGCCGTCACTACTGCGTGTCCGCCTGTGTCTGTGTGCGTGTGCTGGGGTGCGGCGTTATTACGCGCTCAACAAACCCCGGGCCCCGGGGGCGCGGATTATTGTGTAATCCGGCCTTTGTGCGCGCTCACAAAGCGGCCAAATGCGCAATGTCGCCCCGCGCCGCGCCGGCAGCTCGCCCCCGTCCCACCAGACATCACCAGTCCTCTCCGCCCGATGAGGTCCTCTCCAGTAGGGGCGGCACGGGGTGGCCAGCCAGTAACCTGTGACCATTGCGGAGGATCCCCAAATACCCATCTTCCTAACCGTAATGACCTACGGACTTGTAAAAATTGCCGGCCGCGGTGGTCTAGCGGTTCTAGGCGCTCAGTCAGGAACCGCGCGACTGCTACGGTCGCAGGTTCGAATCCTGCCTCGGGCATGGATGTGTGTGATGTCCTTAGGTTATTTAGATTTAAGTAGTTCTAAGTTCTAGGGGACTTATGACCACAGCTGTTGAGTCCCATAGTGCTCAGAGCCATTTGAACTTGTAAAAATTAGAAACAACAGCATCGTTTCAGCTAATCTGGCCATGTTTACCAGAATGGTGGACCCAACGAGACGAGCTATGCAATGGAAGTATAGCCATTGGACGAATGGAACAACTGGTAGAAGCCGACCTCAGGGAAGATCAGTTTGGATTCCGTAGAAATATTGGAACACGTGAGGCAATACTGACCCTACGGCTTATCTTACCAGCTAGATTAAGAAAAGACAAACCTACGTTTCTAGCATTTGTAGACTTAGAGATAGCTTTTGACAATGTTGACTGGAATACCCTCTTTCAAATTCTGAAGGTGGCAGGGGTTAAATACAAGGAGCGAAAGGCTATTTACAATTTGTACAGAAACCAGCTGGCAGTTATAAGAGTCGAGGGGCATGAAAGGGAAGCAGTGGTTGGGAAGGGAGTGAGAAAGGGTTGTAGCCTCTCCCCGATGTTATTCAATATGTATGTTGAGCAAGCAGTAAAGGAAACAAAAGAAAAATTCGGAGTAGGTATTAAAATCCATGGAGAAGAAATAAAAACGTTGAGGTTCGACGATGACATTGTAATTCTGTCAGAGACAGCAAAGGACTTGGAAGAGCAGTTGACGGAATGGACAGTGTCTTGAAAGGAGGATATAAGATGAACATCAACGCCGGCCGAAATGGCCGAGCGGTTCTAGGCGCTACAGTCTAGAACCGCGCGACCCCTACGGTCGCAGGTTCGAATCCTGCCTCGGGTATGGATGTGTGTGATGTCCTTAGATTAGTTAGGTTTAAGTAGTTGTACGTTCTAGGGGAATGATGACCTCAGAAGTTAAGTCCCGTAGTGCTCAGAGCCATTAGAACCATTTTTTTTTTAACATCAACTGAAGCGAAACGGAGATAATGGAATGTAGTCGAATTAAATCGGGTGATGCTGCGGGAATTAGATTAGGAAATGAGAGGCTTATAGTTGTAAATGAGTTTTGCTATTTGGGGAGCAAAATAACTGATGATGGTCGAAGTAGAGAGGATATAAAATGTAGACTGGCAATGGCAAGAAAAGCGTTTCTGAAGAGGAGAAATTTGTTAACATTGAGTATAGACTTATGTGTCAGGAAGTCGTTTCTGAAAGTATTTGTATGGAGTGTAGCCATGTATGGAAGTGAAACATGGACGATAAGTAGTTTGGACAAGAAGAGAATAGAAGCTTACGAAATGTGATGCTACATAAAAATGCTGAATATTAGATGGGTAGATCACATAACTAATGAGGAGGTATTGAACAGAATTGGGGAGAAGAGGAGTTTGTGGTACAACTTGACTAGAAGAAGGGATCGGTTGGTAGGACACATTCTGAGACATCAAGGGATCACCAATTTAGTACCGCATGAAAGGGTGGGGTGTTACAATCGGTAGAGGGACACCGAGAGATGAGTACAGTGAGCAGATTCAGAAGGATGTAGGTTGC
Organism: Schistocerca nitens; assembly: GCF_023898315.1. Lineage (NCBI taxonomy): Eukaryota > Metazoa > Arthropoda > Insecta > Orthoptera > Acrididae > Schistocerca > Schistocerca nitens. The sequence goes on along the minus strand of NC_064614.1, from coordinate 475,691,425 downwards.
AGTAGTTATTCGGAGATGAAGAGGCTTGCACAGCATAGACTAGTATTTAAAAGAGTCTTTGGAATGAATACCACAACAACAAGATCATACAGCACTGAAGATTCGTAAAATGATTGGGCGAAATATGTTTGGTACACGCAAATAAAACATTCAGTTTGCAAAGACGGATTTTTTGTTTTTCACAACTGTGTGATAATGCATAACTGAAGCTACAACTGAGGAAAAGTGGCTGCAAATATTAACAACAGTAGGACAAAATTTCCACTTGGTGGAATGAACTGCAGCTCTCTTTAAATGTGGATAAAAGTAAAATACGCCTGTAACGAAGGGAAACTACTCGGCACTACTAGATGACAAGATCACTGGTCAAATCTTGATCGACAGCGCTTAGGGATAATCATAAAAATCGACATGAAATGGGACGATCACGTAAAATCAATACTAGGGAAGGCAGATGGAACTTTTATCTCTACTGGAGCGGTTCTCAGTAATATACATCAAACGAAATAAGGAACGTTCTCTGCTAGAATCGTACCAGATGGCTATAGCCCATACGAAAGTGCAACAGAAATACTCGGGGAACTGCAGTGCGTATTCTTGGAAAAAAGACTACGTAGTTCTCAATATAACATAGTTGCGTAAATTTAGAGAACCTGCATTCGAAAACAACTGACTATTTACCTACAACCATTGTATCTCTCGACTGGGATCAAGAGAACAAGATAACAAATTAGGGCATGTTCAGAGGCCTCACTAAATACGCGAATAGAGTAGGACAGAAAATCGACAATATTGCTACGAAGTACCCTCCGTCATGCACTCTGCAATTCACACTTAAGTTCCGGACAGAGCGTTCATCGAGCCACTTTCACTCTGTTTTCCTACGGTTTCCCACTCGAACGGCGCGCGGGAAAGACGAAGACTTAAATATTTCATTGAGAGTTCTTATTCTGTTATTTTATTACAATGATCATTTCTTCCTAAGCAAGTGGGTGTCAACAAATTATTTTCGTAGTCTGAGCAGAACGTTGGCGATTGAAATTTCCCGGAAAGAGGTAGCTGCAACGAAAAACGTCTGTGTTTTAATGACTGCCAACCCAAATCGTGTATCAAATCCGTGACATTCTCTTCCCTGTTTCGCGGTAATACAGCACGAGCTGTCCTTCTTTTAACTTTTTCGATGTCCTAAGTCAACCGTAGCTGGTTAGATGTCGTACTGCAAAGCAATACTCTAGCAGACGACGGGAATGTAAGCAGTCCCTTCAGTAAACCTCTTGATTTACGTTTTCTACCAATAAAAGGCAGTCTTTGGCTTGCCTTCCCCACAGCATTAGCCGTGTAATCGTTCCAGTTGAAGTTGTTCGTGATTGTAATCCGTAGGTATTTAGTTGAATTGACAGTGTTTCCATTTGTGTGATTCATCGTGTATCCGAAATTTAACGGATTCCTTTAAGCACCCATGTGGATGACCACGCGCTTTTCATGATTTAAGGGCAGTTGTCTGTTTTCGCACCATACACATATCCTGTCTAAATCATTTTGCAGTTGGCTTTGATGTTTTCATGACTTTACTGGGCCGTAGATGACAGTATTATCTGCAAACAATTGGGATGGCTGCTCAGATTGTCTCCTAAATCATTTGTATAGATTAGAAACAGCAGAGGACCTAGAACACTTCCTTATAAACGCCAGATATCATTTTTGTTTTACTCGACGACTTTCCATCAGTTACTTCTGACCTGTTGACATGAAATCACGAATACAGTCCCACAACTGCGACGATACTCCGGAGATACACAATTTGATTAGGACCCACCTGTGAGGATTGCTTCAAAAGCCATTTGGAAATCTAGAAATAGGGAATTAATTTGAGATCCCCTATCGATAGCACTAAGTATTTCGTGAGAATAAAGAGTTAGTTGTGATTCACAATGACGATATTTTCTGAATCCATGCTGTGTGTCAACTGATCGTTTCCCTCGAGGTAATTTATCATGATCGAAAAAAGTGTATTTTCCAAAGTCCTATTGCAATTCGGCGTCACTGATATGGGTCTGTAATTCATGGTATTACTCGTACTTCCTTTCTTGAATATTCGGGTGACCTGTGCTACTTTCCAGTATTTAGGTACGGGTCTTTCATCGAGTGAGCGTTTGTATATGGTTGTTAAGCATAGAGCTATTATATCAGCATACTCTGGAGTGTAACTGGTATACGATCTGGACCGGAGAACTTTTCTTCATTATGTGATTTAAATTACTTTCCTACGCAGATGATATCTGCTACTTACTCATGTCGGCACCAGTTCTTAATTAGAATTCTAGAATATTTACTTTGTCTTCTTTCGTGAAGGACTTTTGGAAAACCGTGTTTTGCAAATCTGCTTTAGTGGCACTATTATCACTAACATTACCACCGATATTGCGCAGTGAAGGTATTGATTGTGCCTTGCCGCTGGTACGGTTCACACACGGCCAGAATCTCTTTGGACTTCCTGTTAGATTTCGAGAGAGAGCTTCGTTGTGGAAGGTATTACAAGCATGTCGCATTGAAGTTCATACTAAATTTCGAACTTCTGTAAAACTTCGCCAATCCAGGTAATTTTGCGTTCTTTTAAATTTGGCGTACTTTTAGGGTTCCGTGCTTCAGTATGTAAAAACGGAGCTCATATGCTCCCTTTGCTGTCCATCAGTTTGTCCGACTGTTGAAAACCCTTTTTTTTCAGGAATGGTTTGTATCAAGGTGAAATTTACGTAACATACTGAGGTCTTTGACGTCTTGGCCGTGTAATAAATTTAAGCTTCTAAGTCAATGCAATCATAAGATACACACTTTAACACTCGCAAATTCACTCATCAAAACCTGTAGGTACTTCCTGTTGCGCTAGAATAATGACGTTTGGTTAAAAAAAAAGGTTTCAATGTGCAACCAAAGGAAAAAAATCCAAAAACTGCAGATTTGCAGATCTGTAATCCTATCACACTAAAATGTTTTACTGATTTGTTATCAGATTGCCTTTTTGTTCTCCTTTTTCTCAGGTGCGCGTAGACGCATCAAGTTGAAACTGATGTCAAATACTAACGACTACGGCGGTGTAATAAACCTTAACTTCTAAGTCCACGCAGTCAAGAGGTACGGCCATTTATGTCACATATTTTGATACCCGCAAACTGACTCACCAAAACCTATACGGTACTTCTCCTTGGCCTAGTATCATGAAATTTGGCAGGAAGCAAGGTTTTGCGGCATAAGTAAAGGAAACAACCCGAAAACTGTGAATCTGTAATTATATCACACGAAAAAAAATTTCATTTGTTATCCGGCGTCAGACTTGAAATTAAAACAATCAGTAGTTGTGCGTTCAGACTAACTGGATCGCAATGATAAAAGTCAAACATCAGGCAAGGAATGACTTTATTGCTCATATGACGCATTTCGGAATTTATCCATCGTCAGATATCCAGGAGCGATCGTCCGCGAATGTTTGACATACAACTTGAAATGCCACATCTATGGGCAGTAACAGCTCGTGGGTATCTGACGATGAATAAATTCCGAAACACGTCATGCGAACAATAAAGTCATTCCATTCGTGATGTTTGACTTTCACCATTGCGACCCACTCAGCCTGAATGCAGAACTGCTGATCCTTATATTAACGGTCGCCTGCCTCCTATATGATTTTACGTCACATACGTTACTGAAATTAAAACATTCTCGAAAATCTTGGAATCCCTGGGACCGATATCTAACCAGTATCAGTGTCGATAACGAGCAAATATGGCAAAGATTCTCGATTCTCAGAATGGATGAACTGTCTATATACATAATTGACTTTGTACGGAACTCTCAGTGCGAAGTCCTGTTCACACCTGATTATTTTTTTACGTTGCTTCTGCATCAATGTTCTGACCTATTTTGTGTACCATGAGGAGTCAGTTCTATCTCTTATCAACGTATTTGGTACAATTCTCTTCATTTCTGTCGATAACATTTCTTTGAATTTAAGCCAAATCTGTTCAAATGGTTCAAATGGCTCTGAGCACTATGGGACGCAACTGCGGAGGTCATTAGTCCCCTAGAACTTAGAACTAGTTAAACCTAACTAACCTAACGACATCACAAACATCCATGCCCGAGGCAGGATTCGAACCTGCGACCGGAGCAGTCTTGCGGTTCCAGACTGCAGCGCCTTTAACCGCACGGCCACTTCGGCCGGCCCAAATCTGTTGTATGCTTACATGATTAATTCGGAAGGAATGGAGGCTGTCTATTAGGAAGACTTCAAGCGTATTTTAAAAATAGATTTTACATAGGTGTATTTTACGTTTATTTTCGGTGGATTTTGATGTTCCTAGTGGTGATGACATCGTTTCCGAGCCACCACAGGATGCCTCGCCTGTTGGGCCAGTGGCCGATTCTCCGGCAAGGTCCCGACAGTCACAGAGGGCGGGCCTATTAGTTATAGGGAGCTCCAACGTTAGGCGGGTTATGGAGCCCCTCAGGAAAATAGCGGGTAGGTCGGGGAAGAATGCCAGTGTGCACTCGGTGTGCTTGCCGGGGGGTCTCGTCCGTAATGTGGAGGAGGCCCTTCCGGCAGCTATTGAACGCACTGGGTGTGACCGGCTGCAGATAGTAGCACATGTCGGAACGAATGACGCCTGCCGCTTGGGTTCTGAGGCCATCCTCGGTTCCTTCCGGCGGCTGGCTGATTTGGTGAAGACAACCAGCATCGCACGCGGAGTGCAAGCTGAGCTTAATATCTGCAGCATAGTGCCCAGAGTCGATCGCGGTCCTCTGGTTTGGAGCCGTGTGGAGGGTCTAAACCAGAGGCTCAGACGACTCTGCGACTATAATGGTTGCAAATTCATCGACCTCCGTTATTGGGTGGAGAACTGTAGGGCCCCCCTAGACAGGTCAGGCGTGCACTACACACCGGAAGCAGCTACTAGGGTAGCAGAGTACGTGTGGCGTGCACACGGGGGTTTTTTTAGGTTAGAGGGACCCCCCCTTGGGCGAAACGATAAAATACCTGACGGCTTACCAGAGAGAACATCAGCATCGTTGATAAAGAACGTCCGTCCTCAGAGACCAAAAACAGGAAAAGTTAACGTAATATTGGTAAACTGCAGGAGTATCCAGGGCAAGGTTCCTGAATTAGTATCGCTTATTGAAGGAAATAGTGCGCATATAGTATTAGGAACGGAAAGTTGGTTAAAACCGGAAGTGAACAGTAACGAAATCCTAGACACAGAATGGAATATATACCGCAAGGATAGGATAAACGCCAATGGTGGAGGAGTATTTATAGCAGTAAAGAATTCAATAATATCCAGTGAAGTTATTAGCGAATGCGAATGTGAAATAATCTGGGTTAAGTTAAGTATCAAAGGTGGGTCAGATATGATAGTCGGATGCTTCTATAGACCACCTGCATCAGCAACCGTAGTAGTTGAGCGCCTCAGAGAGAACCTGCAGAACGTCGTGAAGAAGTTTCGTGATCATACTATTGTAATAGGGGGAGACTTCAATCTACCAGGTATAGAATGGGATAGTCACACAATCAGAACTGGAGCCAGGGACAGAGACTCTTGTGACATTATCCTGACTGCCTTGTCCGAGAATTACTTCGAGCAGATAGTTAGAGAACCAACTCGTGAAGCTAACGTTTTAGACCTCATAGCAACAAATAGACCGGAACTTTTCGACTCCGTGAATGTAGAAGAGGGTATCAGTGATCATAAGTCAGTGGTTGCATCAATGACTACAAGTGTAATAAGAAATGCCAAGAAAGGAAGGAAAATATATTTGCTTAACAAGAGTGATAGGGCACAAATCGCAGAATATCTGAGTGACCACCATCAAACGTTCATTTCTGAGGAAGAGGATGTGGAACAAAAATGGAAAAAATTCAGAAACATCGTCCAGTACGCCTTAGATAAGTTCGTACCGACTAAGGTCCAAAGCGAGGGGAAAGATCCACCGTGGTATAACAATCATGTACGAAAGGTACTACGGAAACAAAGAAAGCTTCATCATAGGTTTAAGAGTAGTCGAATCATAGCTGATAAGGAAAAGCTGAACGAAGCGAAAAAGAGCGTAAAGAGAGCAATGAGAGAAGCATTCAACGAATTCGAACATAAAACATTGGCAAACAATCTAAACAAGAACCCTAAAAAGTTTTGGTCATATGTAAAATCGGTAAGCGGATCTAAATCCCCTATTCAGTCACTCGTTGACCACGATGGCACCGAAACAGAGGACGACCGAAGAAAGGCAGAAATACTGAATTCAGTGTTCCGAAACTGTTTCACTGCGGAAAATCGTAACACGGTCCCTGACTTCAGCCGTCGCACGGACGCCAAAATGGAAAATATTGAAATAAACGATATCGGAATTGAAAAACAACTGCTATCACTTAGTAGCGGAAAAGCATCCGGACCAGACGAGATACCCGTAAGATTCTACAGTGATTATGCTAAAGAACTTGCCCCCTTTCTATCAGCAATTTATCGTAGATCTCTGGAAGAACGTAAAGTACCTAGCGACTGGAAGAAAGCGCAGGTCGTTCCCATTTTCAAGAAGGGTCATAAATCAGATGCGAATAATTATAGGCCTATTTCGCTTACGTCAATCTGTTGTAGAATAATGGAACATGTTTTATGTTCTCGTATTATGACGTTCTTAGATAATACAAATCTCCTTCATCATAACCAACATGGATTCCGCAAACAGAGATCATGTGAAACTCAGCTCGCCCTATTTGTCCAAGAAATTCACAGTGCCGTAGACACTGGCGAGCAGATTGATGCCGTATTCCTGGACTTCAGGAAGGCATTTGATACGGTTCCGCACTTACGTTTAGTGAAAAAAATACGAGCTTACGGAATATCGGACCAGGTTTGTGATTGGATTCAGGATTTCCTAGAAGAAAGAACACAACATGTCATTCTTAACGGTTCAAAATCTGCAGATGTAGAGGTAATTTCGGGAGTACCGCAAGGAAGCGTGATAGGACCTTTATTGTTTACAATATACATAAATGACTTAGTTGACAACATCGGTAGCACCGTGAGGCTATTTGCAGATGACACGGTTGTCTACAAGAAAGTAGCAACATCAGAAGACTCGTACGTACTCCAGGAAGACCTGCAGAGGATTAATGAATGGTGCGACAGCTGGCAGCTTTCCCTAAACGTAGATAAATGTAATATAATGCGCATACATAGGGGCAGAAATCCATTCCAGTACGATTATGCCATAGGTGGTAAATCATTGGAAGCGGTAACGACCGTAAAATACTTAGGAGTTACTATCCGGAGCGATCTGAAGTGGAATGATCACATAAAACAAATAGTGGGAAAAGCAGGCGCCAGGTTGAGATTCATAGGAAGAATTCTAAGAAAATGTGACTCATCGACGAAAGAAGTAGCTTACAAAACGCTTGTTCGTCCGATTCTTGAGTATTGCTCATCAGTATGGGACCCTTACCAGGTTGGATTAATAGAAGAGATAGACATGATCCAGCGAAAAGCAGCGCGATTCGTCATGGGGACATTTAGTCAGCGCGAGAGCGTTACGGAGATGCTGAACAAGCTCCAGTGGCGGACACTTCAAGAAAGGCGTTACGCAATACGGAGAGGTTTATTATCGAAATTACGAGAGAGCACATTCCGGGAAGAGATGGGCAACATATTACTACCGCCCACATATATCTCGCGTAATGATCACAACGAAAAGATCCGAGAAATTAGAGCAAATACGGAGACTTACAAGCAGTCGTTCTTCCCACGCACAATTCGTGAATGGAACAGGGAAGGGGGGATCAGATAGTGGTACAATAAGTACCCTCCGCCACACACCGTAAGGTGGCTCGCGGAGTATAGATGTAGATGTAGATGTACGGTATTCAGTCTCGCTACAACGACCTTGTCGTCACTAATCCCTGTATCCGTCATAATGCTCGGGATTATTAGTTGCTAACAGGTGTATTATTTGTTCGCGACCATTTACAATTCCAGTGGATTCCTGAACTAATTGTTCAAAATAATTTTCTAGAACGCATTCAGAACGACTTCGGACAATGTTTTATGTCTACCACCGAATTTAAACATGAAATGTCTCCAATACACCAAGAATGGATGTAAGTCACCACCAACTATAATTACACGAGTGGGGTACCTATTTGAAACGAGTCTTGAAGTCTTCTTTGAAATGTTCAGCAAATGTATCTCCTGAGTCGGGAATCCGATAAAGGCAACCAGTTATCATGCAGATGTAATCATCAGACAACTCTCCGCATTTGATGATCTCATTATCTTCGCGACGTTGAATCCTCCCCTTCCTCAAGTAAGAGAAGAAACATTCGAGCCCGAGCCGCGGTCGATCGATACCTGTGTTGACAGCACGCGAACAGAAAGGTGTGGAATCGGAACAGGAGGCGGTTTGGGGCAGCGGCCAGCGCCTGGGTCGTCGCCCCCCGCCTTTTGTGCGGCTGTCCATAACGCGCATTATGTCCTGTTTACACCTCATCGCTCCCACACACCTGCGACAGCTGGGGCACTCGACTCTGGAGCATCCGATTGGGGACGCCCCTCCAGAAAACGTCTGTACTTCACGCTACTTTACCTCCATTTACTTTGGCCACAACGTCTAACTTCATTTTTTACAGTACGTTTCAACACTGACGCTAGATCGATGCTCGACCTTATCACATAGACGCAAATCCAAAAATCCAAAAAGGGTGACCTTGAGACCTCATTTTACCCTTCCCTGCCACCCCGCCACCTCCCCCCCCCCCCCCCGCCATAAAATTACTAGAAATATTTAGATTTCATCATGTAAGAGTCCGCCCCCGGTAGCTGACTTGAGCCGGCACGGTAGCTCAGCGTGCTCGGTCAGAGGGTTAGCTGCCCACTGTAATAAAAAAAAAACTGAGTTAATGTATCAACCACGAACTGAATAGGGTGTCTTCCGACGTCCGCCCCGAGCAGATACAACGAACGAAAACGAACAAAATGAGATTCAAAAAAAGTGGTCAGCGCCACAGAATGTCAATCCTAGGGGCCCGGGTTCGATTCCCGGCTGGGTCGGAGATTTTTCTCCGCTCAGGGACTGGGTGTTGTGTTATCTTAATCGTCATCATTTCATTCCCATCGACGCGCAAGTCGCCGACGTGGCGTCAAATCGAAAGACTTGCACCCGGCGAACGGCCTACCCGACGGGAGGCCCTAGTCACACGAAATTCGCATCATGTAAGAATTTCCAACTTTCTCGGCTTACTTTCGGAGACTGAAGTAAAGTGAAAACTAGAAGATAAAGTAAAATGTGTGCCGCTCAACCCGTGAACGGGCTTCTGGCCTGACGACAGGCAGAGGCAACCTTTCGTTCGTCGCGACATTAAAAATAGATATAGCTTGCAATAGAATAGTGTAAAGTACTGTATAATCGTCGTAACTTAATCGCTTGTAGTTTTATATAACTAGCGTAGTTCGTCGCAGGCAATACTGTGTAATATAATCGCACTTAATTTTGGTGTCGTGATTAAATTCATTAGCCTGTTCCTCTTCGGAGCCTACTCGTTAACATTTGTTTTAGCCGGCTAAAAAGACAAGGTCAAATAGAAATCGTTGATAACACAGAAGATATAGAATTTAACTGCTGAAAGGAGAATATATAAAAGGGAATATAGATGTCCTATAAATGAGATCGACAGGAAGTGCAAAATGCCTAATCAGAAATTGTTAGAGCTCTAATGCAAGAGCCGGCCGGTGTGGCTGAGCGGTTCTAGGCGCTACAGTCTGGAAACGTGCGACCGCTACGTCGCAGGTTCCAATCCTTCCTCGGGCATGGATGTGTGTGATGTCCTTAGGTTAGTTAGGTTTAAGTAGTTCTAAGTTCTAGGGGACTGATGACTTTAGAAGTTAAGTCCCATAGTGCTCAGAGCCATTTGAACCATTTTTTGAACATTTGTTTTATTCATTACTTTAGTATAAACGTAACCTTTCTGTAAACAATTCTTTCCTCGCACGTGACCGTAGTTGGGTATAGCAAGCATGCGCGAATACGGCCACTGCAGACTATGTCAAAAGTAGGAGGGGAGGAGAGAAAATATTTACCATCCACATCTCAGCTAACCCCTCCCCTTGTGCTGTACCAAGTGCAGGCTGCCAGACAGAATTGTTGTCATTCATATTCATTGTTCGCAAAAATGTGTTTAATGTACAGTTTGTATATCGTCATTTTGCTCTGAATAGAATCATAAAATTTTCATAATAGATTTCGAAGAATATTCTCACTTACTTTGGATTATGTCTAGTCTAGCATTCTTTATGTGATTCTCCAGTTTGTGTTAAAAGAAATATCGAATTTTGTGTGTATTTAAGCAAAAATGTATATTGTGTCACATCCTAGAAGTGTTTGTTTGTTTCTTATAATTAGATAGACTTTTCAAAATTCTGTAAGGATTATAGATTGTTGTATTTTCAGTAAAGGCTGTAGGCGCTGAAGTGCTTGAGGTGCTCTGACCTCTTATGTTCAGTGAGTGAGTTCTTTGATGTCTTTATATGGATATAATCGGCGTATTTTTCCTGTTTTTGGGTTGCTGAGAAAAGAGCACCCTGGGTGTGGTATCCTGTACGTAATGTATGATCCTGCATACAACAACTGCTATTTTCTGTTAAGCTTTTTGTGTTTGGTAGATTTAGGATGTGTGTACAATAGCACCTCCTGGCCAATGTGAAAAGTAGTTGTACGAAATCTTCTTTTATCATACTGTTTTTTTCCTAGCTTGTCCCTTTGCTTCTAATGTTATTAAGGTTTCTCTATCCTTTTCTTCTAAAGGCATATGTTTCTCGGAAAATTTAGGTAAGAATTTAACACAGTTGTCTATTTTATACTTCTCATACATTAATTCGATTGGCGTAAAACCTGCTGATGAATGTGGCAAATTATTTACTATTTGTTGAAAAAGCGTCATACATTCAGTCCACTTAGTTTGTCTGTGTGGTGTATACATTGTCATAAATTTTTTAAACTCACGAAATACCCATGCTGTTGGGCTAGCCTCGAGATCAAATTTGAATATGAAAACATTTTTTATGTTACGTGACTTGACAAATTCTTTCCAATTCGCACTTGTGAAGTTAGTTGCATTACAGTCAGAATAGCTTTTCGTTTACCCACTCTCACAAAACATTCTCTCACCATTTGCCCTTAGAGTTTTAGAGGCATACATCTGCACATATTTAGAAAACACATCATACTAGGCTATTACATATTTCACTCCTCCTTTTGTCGTCGAAAAAGGACCTGCAGCATTGATTGACATGAGGTCTGTTTGGTCTTTTGACAGATTACACATTTCTTGATGACCTGTTGTGCTCTACATCTAATGTTAGGGAAATAGCTGTATGACATTTTCTGAGCACACTTGGCTACATCAGAATGACCCCACGAGTTATGAGTATACTTGATAAAATTATCTACTTATACTTTGGGTAAACAAACGCACCACTGAGCGAGGTGGCGCAGTGGTTAGACACTGGACTCGCATTCGGGAGGACGACGGTTCAATCCCGCGTCCGGCCAACCTGATTAAGGTTTTCCGTGATTTCCCTAAATCACTCCAGGCAAATGCCGGGATGGTTCCTCTGAAAGGGCACGGCCGACTTCCTTCCCCATCCTTCCCTAATCCGATGAGACCGATGACCACGCTGTCTAGTCTCCTTCCCCAAAAACCAACCAACCAACCAAACGCACCATTTACCAGACTGAGGCGCTCGACAATAAATCAAAATTCCATCATGTAACTTATAATGTGTTCTCAAGTGTGCATCGTCAGTACTTGTTAGTTGTTGCCTTACCTAGTTCCATCGAGTATCTTCCTCTTGAAGCTGACTCATAGTCTTACTCATTTTCATACTATAGGGACTACATTAAGCATAGTACATGAGTAGAATCCTAAAGTCAGATGTCTGTTCTGTTAATTCTGCATATTCATTTAATCCTTGTGGAAGTCTAGACAGGTCATCTGCTAAATATTCCGTCTACCTTTGATATAAATTACATCAAAATCGAACTCTTTAAGAAAGAGGCACCATCTGGCTAATCTTTTGTGCAATAGGTTACATTTCAGTAAGAATGAAAATGCTTGATAATCACAATATACTTTAGTGTGATTTCCAGGAAGTATGGGAATTTGCAGAATGCTCAAACTACTACTGCCCAAAGAAAGCAGGTGTTGACAGATGTGAAAATTACCGAACTATCAGTTTAATAAGTCACAGCTGCAAAATACTAACGCGAATTCTTTACAGACGAATGGAAAAACTGGCAGAAGCGGACGTCGGGGAAGATCAGTTTGGATTCCGTAGAAATGTTGGAACACGTGAGGCAATACTAACCTTACGACTTATCTTAGAAGAAAGATTAAGAAAAGACAAACCTACGTTTCTAGCATTTGTAGACTTAGAGAAAGCTTTTGACAATGTTAACTGGAATACTCTCTTTCAAGTTCTGAAGGTGGCAGGGGTAAAATACAGGGAGCGAAAGGCTATTTACAATTTGTACAGAAACCAGATGGCAGTTATAAGAGTCGAGGGGCATGAAAGGGAAGCAGTGGTTGGGAAAGGAGTGAGACAGGGTTGTAGCCTCTCCCCGATGTTATTCAATCTGTATATTGAGCAAGCAGTAAAGGAAACAAAAGAAAAATTCGAAGTAGGTATTAAAATTCATGGAGAAGAAGTAAAAACTTTGAGGTTCGCCAATGACATTGTAATTCTGTCAGAGACAACAAAGGACTTGGAAGAGCAGTTGAACGGAATGGACAGTGTCTTGAAAGGAGGATATAAGATGAACATCAACAAAAGCAAAACGAGGATAATGGAATGTAGTCAAATTAAATCGCGTGATGCTGAGGGGATTAGATTAGAAAATGAGACACTTAAAGTAGTAAAGGAGTTTTGCTATCTAGGGAGCAAAATAACTGATGATGGTCGAAGTAGAGAGGATATAAAATGTAGACTGGCAATGGCAAGGAAATCGTTTCTGAAGAAGAGAAATTTGTTAACATCGAGTATAGATTCAAGTGTCAGGAAGTCGTTTCTTAAAGTATTTGTGTGGAGTGTAGCCATGTATGGAAGTGAAACATGGACAATAACCAGTTTGGACAAGAAGAGAATAGAAGCTTTTGAAATGTGGTGTTACAGAAGAATGCTGAAGATAAGGTGGGTAGATCACGTAACTAATGAGGAGGTATTGAACAGGATTGGGGAGAAGAGAAGTTTGTGGCACAACTTGACTAGAAGAAGGGATCGGTTGGTAGGACATGTTTTGAAGCATCAAGGGATCACAAATTTAGCATTGGAGGGCAGCGTGGAGGGTAAAAATCGTAGAGGGAGACCAAGAGATCAATACACTAAGCAGATTCAGAAGGATGTAGGTTGCAGTAGGTACTGGGAGATGAAGAAGCTTGCACAGGATAGAGTAGCATGGAGAGCTGCATCAAACCAGTCTCAGGACTGAAGACGACAACTACAACAACAAGAATGAAAATGCTTGATAATCACAATATACTTTAGTGTGATTTCCAGGAAGTATGGGAATTTGCAGAATGCTCAAACTACTGCAAGTGCTTCAAGCTCAGTCATGGAATAAGCTGACAAACTGCCTATTTTCTTCCGTCTCAGGTTCTTCGGCCGACATTCGTCTGACCCGAGACAGAAGCAAATAGGCAGTTTGTCAACAACTGGCCACGAAAGCCTGAACAATTTTGTACGGAATAAGCTCTTTCGCATTCTGTCAGAGTGCGACTAGCAAAACATTATATTTACATTTTGATTTTCATTGTCATGGTTAGTGTGAAATAATGTAGCTCCCAGACCCTGGAACGACAAAGTGGTACTGAGGCAAAATTCTTGTCACATCAGGATGTACTAATATGTCAGAGTTTACCAAAGCTTGTTTTATAGGGTTAAAGTCCTTCTGACAATTTTCTGTCCATAGAGATGTGCAGTTTTCCTCAAAAGATTGAGCAGTGTGTTACTATTTAGTAGTTGATGAGGCACAAACTTACAAAAGAATGAGGCTTATGTCACGAACGCTATTAATTTGTTTTAAGTTTGTGGAATAGGGATGTGTCTGATGGCATCTAGTTTTGTGTGGGTCAGGTCGATTGCCTCATGGTGAAATAATGAGACCTAAGGACGTAATCTCTTTTCTAGCACATTCTGATTTTCTTAAGTTAAATATGACTTCATAAGTAGAAAATTTGTCTAACACACTTCTTAATATCCACAAGTGCTCATCCCCTTCAGCTGTAGCAATAAGTAAATCATTCACATAGACTCAATAATTCAGACATAGTACCTTATCCAAAGCTGCAATAGGTACTCCTGTACTTACAGTAATTCCAAATGGTTAAATGCTGAATTGGTAACTTCTACCATTACAGATACATGGATAAATGCTGTATGTTCTCGGCTATCGGGATGCAACAAGATTTGCCAGTATGATGCTTTTAAATCTATTATCATAAGGAATTTAACTCCATGGCATTTTAGTAATTACTCCTCTAAGTTTTCTGGTTTGGTTCTTACAGGTACTATGATCTTGTTAATTTTTCTTGCATCCAAAACAAATCGTACACTTCCATCGAGTTTGGCTACCGCAAGGATGGCGCTGCAATATGGTGAGTGAAATGGTTCAATAACATTCCAGTTAATCATTCGTTTGATCTCCTTTCTTGCTGCTTCTTTCTTTGTCTAAGTTTCGTGGGGGTGTACTTCCATATGATAGACATATCCTTTAATTACTCCTGGTTTCTTTTCAAAAACATGCAAAGATTGCGACAACACTGTACCTAGTTCTTATTTCTGTATGGCTAATAAACTAGCCAGTTCTTCTACCTTACTCTTAACTTCTACCTGAAGGTTACAATACTCTTGTTCGCCCACTGCTTGAATACTGCTCAGCAGTGTGGGATACGTACCAGATAGGGTTGATAGAAGAGATAGAGAAGATCCAACGGAGAGCAGCGCGCTTCGTTACAGGATCATTTACTAATCGCGAAAGCGTTACGGAGATGATAAACTCTCTCTGCAGGAGAGACGCTCAGTAGCTCGGTACGGGCTATTGAAGTTTCGAGAACATACCTTCACCGAGGAGTCAAGCAGTATATTGCTCCCTCCTACGTATACCTCGCGAAGAGACCATGAGGATAAAATCAGATAGATTACAGCCCACACAGAGGCATACCGACAATCCTTCTTTCCACGAACAATACGAGACTGGAATAGAAGGGAGAACCGATAGAGGTACTCAAGGTACCCTCCGCCACACACCGTCAGGTGGCTTGCGGGGTATGGATGTAGATGTAGATGTAGATAATGTGTAAAAAAGTCGTTTCTTCTGCGATCTGTTCATTACATTCCTCATTCATGTAAAAGACTTCTGGATACATTAGATGGATACTCACTTTATCTGCTAACTGGTTATTCACACAAAACTTTGTTTTCATTAAATCAATTGAAATTACATTACAACCTGAGTGAAGATAACATTTTCCCTTACCTAGGTCAATTTTCACTTGATATCGTCTGAAAAAGTCCATTCCTAGGAAACAGTTAACTATTAGATTTTCTGCCTCTAGGAATGTACAAGTAATCACGGTTCCAGCGAAAGTTATTGAAATATAGGTTTCTAACTTCATTCCTTTCGACTTACTACCTATAGTTGCTGAAATATGGCAATTCTGCACAGGTAAAGTAGGTAGGTTTAGTTTCCTTTTTATTTCAATGAAAAAGTTGTATGAAAACAAGTTTACTAGTAACTCCTGTGTCTAATATCACATGCACTTCTATTATCCCTATTCTGGTATTAACCATCGTCTGTACTTCTTTGTTTATTACTTTTATATCATTTTTCTTGTCTGTATACAACGTGTTTCCATAAGAGCGTGCAAAAATGTAACAGGACATAGAGAATGCTCCATTGAGCAATTTAAGGAAGGAAATCTGGGGACAGAGAAACCAGCTTGAGGAGATATGGAAGTAATCTTGTCTACCGCTTTGTTTAGCATTACTGTTTTCCAGCTTATTTACAACTAAAATGCATAAAAGTTCAGACGTACTGTGCTGTTTATTTACATGTACATTCTTTGTTTCTTGCAATGAAATGAGGAGGACGAGCCTGGTTACTAGGAAGTACAACTATTTCCTGGTCGCTGGATTGAAATGGGAGGTCCTACTCTATGGTGTGCAAGGTCACCTCACTTGAATCCCCTTGATTATTTCTTTTGGGGATATTTAAAGTCACTTGTGCATAAGACCCTAGCGGGTACACTGATGGAATTAGTTCCCAGAATCGTAGCTGCCTGTGATGTGATTCGAAATACACCAGGGACATTTGTCAGTGTGTGTCAGAATCATGTTTGACGGTGTCATGCTTGCATTGAGGTTGATGGCTGTCAGTTTCAGCACATTCATTCATTGTGTCAGTAATTTTATTTGCAGTTAACTCTAACTAATGTAAGTAAAAAAGTAACAGTACTGTGATTTTATTCCTATTATCTCCTTAAGGATACGGGTACTTTCCCGCTTCAATATTATGTAAAAATCAACACTATTTCTTTCAGGCACTGTTTATAATGTATATGTTTTACAGTTTTTTGTTGATATCAGGTAATGCAGCACACTTTCTAAACAAATTGGAAGTATTTTGAATGTTTTTGATCCTGCTTAGGATTATTAAAAAAATTACAAAGAAATTGATGCCCTTTTTTCAAAATGTTTCCTCAAATTGAGGTACCATTTAATCCAATGTTATACATTTGAAGGAGACCAAATTCGTACCAGATATGCATGACATGATTGCTGAGGTACTAGACCTATTTAATTCCAAAAATGGCTCTGAGCACTATGGGACTCAACTGCTGAGGTCATTAGTCCCCTAGAACTTAGAACTAGTTAAACCTAACTAACCTAAGGACATCACAAACATCCATGCCCGAGGCAGGATTCGAACCTGCGACCGTAGCGGTCTTGCGGTTCCAGACTGCAGCGCCTTTAACCGCACGGCCACTTCGGCCGGCTATATTTAATTCCACCTATTATGTATATTACAAGGATAAAAATGTCACATCTTACATTTTAATTTTTATAATTTCTTTCCTAATGAAAATGTTATTTCTTCTATAATTTAGTTGATTCTGCAATCAAGGTTAGGTCTACTACGTAAGTATGGACTATTGCAATTACAGCAAAAAAAATTAGAGCAATGCTTTATAGGCTTTAGAAAATATTTGTACCTGAATTCTGAAAAATACAACTTGCGGGAAATTGCGAATGAAGACACGAGTTCAATTAAACTGTGCCTCAGAACATTCCTGAAGTATAGTCTTCACCCTGTAGCATTTAATCATCTTCAAGCTTCCTCTTGGCATTCCTTTTAGCACTTCTTGCTTCTTTGGTAACTTGAAGAGCGAATCTTTCAGCTTCATGCTTACGTTGTCTGTCATACGCAAGCAACTGATCTTCCATGTTAGAGCCACATTTTATGGCTAAATTTCTCAGAACTTCCAACCTTCCTGTGACTCCATCACCGAAACATATCACTGCATCTAGTACACCAACTTTTAATGTATTTACTCCTACAAAAACATTCTTGGGTAATCGTTCGCATATGCAATGGCTGAAACTTAGCTTTGTATTCTGGAGTGCCCCCATGAAGACATTTATTAAGCAAAACAGGGTCACTCAGGTCTCTAAAAATTGGCTTTATTTCATTCATAACAGACTCAGGAAGCGAATGCTTATGATGGTATATTTGACCACTTTCTTTTGCTTTTTGGTAACCACACCAAGCATCTGCTCCTTTAGGGCAAAGTCCGTGAACAGCGTAGTCGTCTATGGACAACTTATGAAATTAGGTGGCCCATACAGCTTTTCTCATTGCTGTAACATCATTTAGAGTGCAGTTCGTCTAATGGCCAGTCCATAATAACTCTGAGGAAGGTCTATTCCAGTTTCTGTCAACCTGCTTCGGCCACACAGAGATCTTCCATCAGATAATAAATTTCCTTTCATTTCTCTTCGTAGCTTCCTCAATCTAGCACCCATCCTCTTTTGCACATGTCCACAACACTCCATTTTTCTTACCAAGGTATCAATATAAACATTGAACTCATTAATTTTATTGAATGCTTTAGAGTCCCCATCGCCTAGGTACTTTGTATATGTATAAATGGGCACCGACCTCTGAAATTTTTGTAGAGCTCCATCACACTCCATACCTCCACTGTAACCATGTTCAATACGTCCTTCAGTGTTACCACGGAAGGCGTGGCAGTACTTAGGTAAGAACTCAACATCTCCAGAGAAGTAGCACTTACAACACCATTCCAGGAACGATGTCCTCAACGTTGCCATGTCCCATCAAGTGCAACATCAATGCCCCTGGTTCCACTAATATTTACAGTTTCTTCTACTGCACGTTTCATAGATGCTTTAGACACAACTGTCAAGGCACCTAAAAGTATTTTTATGTACTTGCTGAACCTACTGGGAGGAGGAGGAAGGTCCATCAAACCACAAAAAGTTTGAGCAGCCATTTTTCCTTTTCCTACTGCACACATTGCATACACTAACTTCAAATTCACATCATATGAATTATGCACAATCTTCGAAGTCATTTTAGAGGCAGTTTTATTGCCGGATCTACACAGAACAACTAATTTTGACGCTAAACCCTTCCTGCTACTTTGTTGTTCAGTTATTTCCAGACAGCCTACACCATCACATTGTTTACATTTCGCCACTTTCTTTATCAAAGAAGATAAGATGCCCATATCAACAACAACAAATCCACTACAAACAGCAACATTGTTAACACAAAAATTTGAATCACTAGGAGGCGTGCCGTGTGGGAGTTTCTTCCCTGAAGAACGTGATACATAGGTTACTTTCAACAGTGTGGCGTGCTTTGTTTGTGAACTGCTTAAGAAGAAATTTCCTTTTATTGAATTTCTTGATGCGTGGCATAGTTCGTAGTTATTGCCCACTAAAGGATATGTACTTCCACAAATATATGTAGCACTTGGTCAACAAACATTCAGTAACACGTGAACAAACTGCTTCAGCGAAACAAAAGTAAAAACTAGCAAAGATAATCATTTACAGACACTAGAAACCTGCACTGTTACCAACATATACATTGTATCATACGTATAATCGCTGGAAACAGAAAGTTCACAGTTCTTTTCGAAATGATACTGGTTTCTTTAACAGAAATAAAGGGGGTATAGTGACTTACATGATGTTAACTTTAAATCTGGTATATATAGATCATTTTTCATTTTAAACCCTATAATGTATATATCAATGTAATCAGGAAAGACTATAGAATTTAATATAGTCATAAAAAATTCGATTTTTCCACCATTTATAAGTACCTTGTATTCTTAAGCTGGCTTCTCCGACCCCAGGTTCCCTAACTTAAATTGTTTAATGGAACGTCCTCTATGTCCCGTTAAATTTTTGTACGCTCTTACGGAAACACTCTCTGTAGTTCACTTCGCATATCTATTTCTTTGTCATACCTTAAGAAATAATTATTAAATAGTGTCATGTCCACACTACCGTTTTGGTCGGCCTCAGGGGCTCTAGGCCGACCGATCGCCGTTTACCGTCTGCTGCTCCCATCAGTCACTTCTACAAAGTTTACAGATCGAGCGAGGTGGCACAATGGTTAGCACACTGGACTCGCATTCGGTAGGACGACGGCTCGAACCCGCATCCGGTCATCCTGATTCATGTTTTCCGTGATTTTCCTAAATCGCTTCAGGCAAATGCCAGGATAGTTCCTTTGAAACGACACGGCCGACTTCCTTCTCCATCCTTCTCTAATAGATGGGATGGGACCGATGACCTAGCTGCTTGCTCCCCTCCACGAAATCAACCGACCAACGAACCAACAAAGTTTACAACGTGATCGGTATTTTGCCATGTTCTATTCTACATATATTTGGAGGCGGCGTTTCGCTGATTTTGGTTTATGCCGCTCCCATATCATAACTGATATTTATGCGTAGCTGTTCATTCTCGTTCCTTGACGCTTATTGTCTATCATCACCGGAACCACGCCAGTTATTCCAACC
The DNA here is from genome assembly GCF_023898315.1 of Schistocerca nitens. Taxonomy (NCBI): domain Eukaryota; kingdom Metazoa; phylum Arthropoda; class Insecta; order Orthoptera; family Acrididae; genus Schistocerca; species Schistocerca nitens. The sequence goes on along the minus strand of NC_064614.1, from coordinate 475,671,273 downwards.
ATTACGGTTATTTCTTGATAGCGAGCACAGTATCCTGAGTGGTAATTTCTGTTATTTCTCTCCTGGAAACCGTTACTTTGACGACTTCCGAATCCTCCATTCTTGTTATATCCCTGCAGCAGCGTCTATGAATGCCAACCGCACTGTGCGTTGTCATACTGATTTCTGCTATTACTGCCCTTGTTGTTATTATTACCGTTAGCAGGATTGTTGAGTGCTTCATTTTCCGGTAGACACGAATGGTTTCTGTTACTCATTTCAGTTCTGACTGCCCTCGTAAATGAGGTCAATCGAATCCATGACCGCGAGAGAGTATTCCAGGTCATAAGTTGGTCCAGTTACCAGTTTCAGACGAATTTTAATCGTTACACGACTCTTTAATGTTCTCAAAACACCGGTATGTGATTTCGGATTGTCCCATCACCTCGTCTTGTTCAAGTATCTTCCGGATGGGGCACGCCCGGCCAAAAATGCCGGGAGGCCTGTTCAAATTAGTCATACGTTCGAAAATGATCTGCCTCTTCGGCTGTCCACAACCGCCCGTCGCCTTTTATAAAACCAACAACGAACTAAATCTTTTGTATTTAGGATCAGAGCCGAGGTAAAACATTTCTAAAAGCTCTCACAAAGACAAAGGGATGTGCTTTCTTGGATTCTTGTGAGAAGACTGGAAATTGCCTATGTTTTATCAGACCCTCGTCTATTGTTATTGACGATAGGCCAGGCATGACATCATCCAGATTGCAATGCCATCCTGCGCCTTCTCGGATGCAGCATGCTGCGTATGGTACATACATTTGATGGTTTGCAAATTGTTCTCTTTAGCTTTTGTCATAATCTGACTTTAGAGAAACAATGTTCGCATTACTACTGGTCTAGTACTGTTTTTCTGTTTTGATTAGCTGCGGAAGGCGGTTTGTTTGATCTATCTCTTTCACTGATAAGTTCGGAACGAATCTTACCTTCTATTGCTTTCATATCACTATACATTTTAGTGGGAATTTTAGGTTCCCTTTCGTTTATGATCTCTTCAACCCGCGCCAACGTAAGTTTTTTGTTCATGTAAGCAATTTTCAGCCAGGGTAGAATCACCGTCAGAGATGCTAGTCTTAGTTCTCTCAGTTACTCTTTTTACATCTTTATTGATGCAGTCGTACTAGGTTTTCAAAAACCTTTATCCTAAAATCAGAAATCCTAAATCTTGAGTGCGTCTTTGTACATCGTCCGGTAAATTTTCGCAGACTGACTTCATTTCAGATACGTGTGTTTGAATTGTTGTTACCATTTGTGCCGTCTCCTGGCGTATTTTTCTCTGTGTATGACCTTATAAAAGAGACTTAATATTTTTCTGTATTATGTGAAGAACATTGACTTTTTTCATGTGTAGTGCATCGAGAGATAAGACAAAGGCAATAAGTATGATTTATTATTTGTGTAGACAATGACTAAAGCAGACACAATATACTCTGTTACTTTTCATTTGTCTGTAAAAAAGAAGACATTGTACCTTTTCGAGTAGTATAGCTGCCTAGCGAGACGTACTCTTCCTACGTTTCATATTAAGAGGTTGTAATAAGTGTAATAAGTGTTAATTTAAATTATTAATTTATCTAATTTATTTATCTAAATCGTTTTCAGAATACAAAATGTCATTTGTTAGTACTGAAACCCTTAAAGCCACGGTTCCTACACCCTCTTTTGTTTATAGAAGAATTGTGTCCTTTCCTGAAGTTATTAAAAGTTTTATATGTTACCATCTTATCCTATTGTTGTCCACCATCTCGGTCGGTACAGGTATTTTTGGTAATTACGGCTCTTCTGGACCAAATATTATTGAGAATCCTTATTTATTTTATGCATTTATGAAAGTAGTAAAGCTTCCCCGTCATTATTTCCATTTACTGGCAGAAATTTTGCCACACTGTGCCAATAATGTCGAGTTCGTTATTTTTCACGTACGCGCCATTACATAGAAAGCTATAACTAAATATGTCTCATGCAATTAAAATTAACAAACCAGTGTGTTACTAATAAATATTCATACACGAGAACCCTAAAGTTTCAACCCCTGAGACCAAAAGAGATCATGTTCATATGTTGTTTTTGCTTTGGTGCGCAATAACGCCTCTGCTCGATAACGTAATTCAACAAAAGGAAATAATTACAATCAGTTATTTAGCTAACCTAAGTGCTGGGTGGAATAAATATGTGTCAACATTTTTACAGTTTAAAAGATTGTAAGAAGATCTGTGATAAAAATAACTAACCATTGACTGTTTAAAAGACGGTTTCATAAAACACATTACAATTACACTGCACTCAGATCATTCATTCACATTACACACACGCACGCGCGTGCACACTATATATATATATTCAAGTAGCGTCTATCCCTGCAATTCACTGTCCAAACAGCATCTTTGTATCTATTACGGTTGGAGAGATACAAAGGGTTTTATGACTTAGCTGCCTCACTATATACATATATATGCTCCACTGGCACTCTATAACGTGAGGGCAAAATAAACTAATTTATGTATTTTCTTTTTCATACTTTGACATTTAAATGATTTGAGAGGAAGAAAAGTGAAGGAAACAAAATCAAACTATCTAATAAACTGGAGTTGGTAACTTGTGCCAAACTGTATCACTGTATTATTCTGAGAAGCTGTCACAGGTAGGGACATATATGCATGTGTTCACTTTTTGGCTGTTTACCAGTAAGCTTACGCTACATGCCCACAGCATATTTTTTGTACTGGCTATAGATAAACTCAGCAAGAATTACGTGCGAAATGTCAGCTGTCAGACAGTCTTCAACTGTTGCAGCGACTGTAAGAGCAGCCGAAAAAACAATTTTGTGCAAATATTTGCGTGTTTAGTTATAAGTTTTTTATGTTTGTGTATTTTATGTACATTGCATGTGAAGTTTAATTTCTTAGCTTAATGGTCAACCAAAGCGAAAGAAAATCCCTGGAACGTCTTAGGAAGCTTGCATACAGCCCAGAATTATACTTTCCAAAGTGGGAAATCTCAGAAAATGCTTCGTGATATATATTAACATGACCAGATACTGGGATGAACTCATGTCTCATAGAGAGATGTTAAAGGCTCGTCTTCCCATAAATATATGAGAGAAATTAGTAAATGTTCCCGATACTGACCTGGAGAATTTCCTGCCAGTAGTCGATTCCTTGGGCCTCATACAGGAGGATGCCACAGTTTGCCAAGAAATTGAACGACAAGAACTGGAACAATTACAGTCACCGTAATCATGATGACCGCAGAAATGGCGGTTTCAGACCAAATAACACCGGAAAATTGTCAGAACAATAACGGTGGGCCAAAATCTAGTGGAAATGGTATTAACTACCAAGCTCCCAATAACAAGAACGGAAACTACCAGAACGGTAGCAACAAAGACTATAATAGAAAAAGACGAAATTAAAACGGTTTTCACAACAAAAACCGTAATAAAAACATGAGGACTACAAATGGGTCGTGGCAGAATCCAGGAACCAGCCCTTGAATGCAAAATACAGCGCCAGCACCACAGCAACCACAAAACATGCACATTAATCAGATGTCGGCGATACCGATGCCAAGACAGTAGTCAACAGCAACACAGCCAGTCGCCGCAAACATGTGCATCACCGAATCAGATGCAATCACACAGTGTACGCGTTGTGGATCTACATCTACCTCTACATCCATACTCCGCAAGCCACCTGACGGTGTGTGGCGGAGGGTACCTTGAGTACCTCTATCGGTTCTCCCTTCTATTCCAGTCTCGTACTGTTCGTGGAAAGAAAGATTGTCGGTATGCCTCTGTGTGGTCTCTAATCTCTCTGATTTTATCCTCATGGTATCTTCGCGAGATATACTTAGGAGGGAGCAATATACAGCTTGACTCCTCGGTGAAGGTATGTCCTCGAAACTTCAACAAAAGTCCGTACCGAGCTACTGAGCGTCTCTCCTGCAGAGTCTTCCACTGGAGTTTATCTATCATCTCCGTAACGCTTTCACGATTACTAAATGATCCTGTAACGAAGCGCGCTGCTCTCAGTTGGATCTTCTCTATCTCTTCTATCAACCCTATCTGGTACGGATCCCACACCGCTGAGCAGTATTCAAGCAGTGGGCGAACAAATGTACTGTAACCTACTTCCTTTGTTTTCGGATTGCATTTCCTTAGGGTTCTTCCAATGAATCTCAGTCTGGCATCTGCTTTACCAACGATCAACTTTATATAATCATTCCATTTTTAATCACTCCTAATGCCTACTCCCAGATAATTTATGGAATTAACTGCTTCCAGTTGCTGACCTGCTTTATTGTAGCTAAATGATAAAGGATCTTTCTTTCTACGTATTCGCAGCACATCAAACTTGTCTACATTGAGTTTCAATTGCAATTCCCTGCACCATGCGTCAATTCGTTGCAGATCCTCCTGTATTTCAGTACAATTTTCCATTGTTACAACCTCTCGATATACTAAGACATCATCCGCAAAAAGCCTAAGTGAACTTCCGATGTTATCCACAAGGTCATTTGTGTATATTGTGAATAGCAACGGTCCTACGACACTCCCCTGCAGCACACCTGAAATCACACTTACTTCGGAAGACTTCTCTCCATTGAGAATGACATGCTGCGTTCTGTTATCTAGGAACTCTTCAATCCAATCACACAATTTTTCTGATAGTCCATATGCTCTTACTTTGTTCATTAAACGACTGTGGGGAACTGTATCGAACGCCTTACGGAAGTCAAGAAACACGGCATCTACCTGTGAACCAGTGTCTATGGCCCTCTGAGTCTCGTGGACGAATAGCGCGAGCTGGGTTTCACACGACCGTATTTTTCGAAACCCATGCTGATTCCTACAGAGTAGATTTCTAGTCTCCAGAAAAGTCATTATACTCGAACATAATACGTGTTCCAAAATTCTACAACTGATCGACGTTAGAGATATAGGTCTATAGTTCTGCACATCTGTTCGACGTCCCTTCTTGACAACGGGGTTGACTTGTGCCCTTTTCCAATTCTTTGGAACGCTACGCTCTTCTAGAGACCTACGATACACCGCTGCAAGAAGAGGGGCAAGTTCCTTCGCGTACTCTGTGTAAAATCGAACTGGTGTCCCATCAGGCCCAGCGGCCTTTCCTCTTTTGAGCGATTTTAATTGTTTTTCTATCCCTCTGTCATCTATTTCTAAATCTACTTATTTTGTCATCTGTGCGACAATCTAGAGAAGGAACTACAGTGCAGTCTTCCTCTGTGAAACACCTTTGGAAAAAGACATTTAGTATTTCGGCCTTTAGTCTGTCATCCTCTGTTTCAGTACCAGTTTGGTCACAGAGTGTCTGGACATTTTGTTTTGATGCACCTACCGCTTTGACATAAGACCAAAATCTCTTACGATTTTCTGCCAAGTCAGTGCATAGAACTTTACTTTCGAATTCATTGAACGCCTCTCGCATAGCCCTCCTCACACTACATTTCACTTCGCGTAATTTTTGTTTGTCTGCAAGGCTTTGGCTATGTTTATGTTTGCTGTGAAGTTCCCTTTGCTTCCGTAGCATTTTTCTAACTCGGTTGTTGAACCACGGTGGCTCTTTTCCACCTCTTACGATCTTGCTTGGCACATACTCGCCTAACGCATATTGTACGATGGTTTTGAACTTTGTCCACTGATCCCCAACACTATCTATACTTGAGACAAAACTTTCGTATTGAGCCGTCAAGTACTGGAAGTGACAGAAGCTGAGCAATGTTCACATTCGCAGGCGTCAAAATGTGGGCGCCACCTGTAGGCTTTCGTCAGCCGGTCGCGGCACAGAGTGAAGGCACAACACAACGACATTAGCGATGTTGCGATATAATGGCGGGAATGACCTGAGGCAGGCGTTGTCTCAGGAAACCCATAATTGTACGAAAGACTAAGTGGAAGTGGCACAAGCCGCTGTTAACGGTTCAATCAACGGTGTTGATGTGCAATCAGTTATAGACACAGGAGCGTGTATTTCAGTTATGGATACAGCTTCTTCAAACGCATCAATCAGGTCAAGCGTTTGCCTCTATTTGCCGTACAAAATTCTAAGGTTGTGGGAGCTATTAGTGCTTAAAGCCAAGTGATTAAACACCAGGTCTAGGCTGGCGTCATTGTTGGAAAAGGATCCATTTGTTGCGCTTTTCTATTAGTAAATAATTTGTCAGTTCCTGTGATCCTGGGATGGAGACTTAATGCGCGAGAGGGACGCACAGATCGACCTCTCACGCGTGCTTATTTGCATAATAGCGCATGAAGAGAAGATTGTACCGGATCTTGTAAAAACAATTGACATACGTGATAAGTAATGCCATGACGTCAAGATGAATTGCATACGACCGAATGTTTTGTATCTACACAACAACCGATCAGAGGAAGGTTATTGTGATATAAACGTTGACCATAACGAAGAAGCATGTAATGTGGGTAATTTATCAGATTACTTAAGCGCCGAGCGACATCGTGAGCTAGTAAGCTTACTCCGCCATTACAAGGAAGTATTCTCGGAAAGACCAGGGATGATAATGAGGATACACGAACATGTAAGTGTAAGAACATCAGACGTATTGTCATGCCGTGTATCCTGTGCCGTGGTCTCAGAAAGAGGCAGTGATGAACTAGACGAAAAATGCTAGACTAAGTGGCACTTACTGTATACAGAGCCACATAAAATAGTAAACATGCCACATGAAGGACGTTATGTTCTCGCAAATCCAGACACACTGAAGACAAAAAGATCTTTACCCTCACGCTGACATAAAGTGATCTGTAGTTTAATAATCAACATTTCATTGCGTTGCATGTAAATAGTAATTAGTAGTTTTTCTCTTGTTGCTAGTAAGTTAGTTTTATATTTATTAAGTACAGATCAAGTGCAAATGAATACTCTTCCAGAGTGCTTACTTGATTTATGCTAAACATGAACGATGTCTACAGCGCAAATTTGTAAGCGGACTGATAGAGCATTTCGTATGAATGTGGTTAGTGATGAAAAAAGACGCTTTCTGATTGCCTTTCAAACTCTTTATGTGAATAGAAAGACATTCAGTTATTAAATAACTTTAGAACTAAGTAGAATAACAACCAAAGCTGATGTAGAAATGACGTTGCTTAGGAACGCGTCTGCAGTGCCAAACCTTATGGTGCGCAATGTGTCAGTACAGCGGTCAGCAATCAGTGTTTTGAAATTGTCGCACTGTAGCGGCACGGAGTAAAACACAGGGTGTATTATGGTGACAGTGACAGATTCAGAGTAGCCTTTAATAAAGAAAATCATCTATATTACAGCGCCATTTAGAGCACTCGCACGAAGTATAGCTCCAAAATTCGATAGAGAATAAATTAAAAATTTCGTAGTATTTGGGGTGCAAGAGTGAAAATAATAACTTTTAAATCAATGTTTATAGCATGGTAAATATCAACCAATGTATCATACAAAATCTCTGAAACTCAGAACGCGGTATAGGCCTAATCATTGGAAAGATGTAATCGCCAGATGTCAGATATCACAGAGTCACTTGTGGTTTTACTTGAGCCAGAACTGCATTTTTAATGTAACAGATTTTTTAAAAGAGCTCAAATACTCCTCTAGGCAAGCATTAGAAATCCATTTTGCTGAATTTGAAGCTGTGCAGATATACACTATGTGATCAAAAGTAACCGGACACCTGGCTGAAAATGACTTACAAGTTCGTAGCGCCCTCCATCGGTAATGTTGGAATTCAATATGGGGTTGGCCTACCCTTATCCTTGTGACAGCTTCCACTCTCGCAGGCATACGTTCAGTCAGGTGCTGGAAGCTTTCTTGGGGAATGGCAGCCCATTCTTCACGAAGTGCTGCACTGAGGACGGGTATCGATGTCGGTCTGTGAGGCCTGGCACGAAGTCGGCGTTTCAGAATATCCCAAAGGTTTTCTATAGGATTCAGGTCAGGGGTCCTATTCTGTTTCTTTCCGCCAACATTGTTCTGTTGTGGCGTAACAAGATCGCTACGCCACACTGAAGTAGCCGAAAGACACGCGTTACTGACGCAGTCTAGAGATAGGTCTGAAACAGGATTCGTAATGAATGCGATAAAGAAAAGTACGTAGCTGCTAGAATACTTAACTTTTAATCCATCATTTGTATACAGCATTCATTGATGATACAAGTGAGACTCTCTCTTGAAATGGTTAATGGCGCCTTGCTAGGTCGTAGCCATGAACTTAGCTGAAGGCTATTCTAACTGTCTCTCGGCAAATGAGAGGAAGGCTTCGTCAGTCTAGTCGCTAGCAACGTCGTCGTACAACTGGGGCGAGTGCTAGTCAGTCTCTCGAGACCTGCCGTGTGGTGGCGCTCGGTCTGCGATCACTGCCAGTGGCGACACGCGGGTCCGACATGTACTAATGGACCGCGGCCGATTTAAGCTACCACCTAGCAAGTGTGGTGTCTGGCGGTGACACCACATGTTCAGTAAGCATTCAGAAAGCGATTCCGTAAGGTCCTAGCTGTTGTCAGTTCCCCTCGCGCCAACCAATAAAAAGCAATCTGCCTCAGATCCGCGCATGCGCACTGCAGCGCCACAGTGGCACGAACTCGAAGCGGCTAGCAGCTGAGACAGGCATGCCATTCTTCACAGTACTGAAAAGTGTGGTCAGAGTACATAATACTGTTCAAATTTCGCTGACCACGGGCTTCCATGAATGCGTGATAACGATAGAATATTGAATGTGTTCTGGAAACTGTGATAAATGTCACATTATGTCATTTTATTCACATTCACATCGACGTCTTGTTTTGGATTTTACGTTTCGGAGTATGAGTTAGGAATGGAGTGTAGTACCACATTGTACAAATACATCTATAGAAACACCCCAAAAATTCATTTTTTCTGTTTTCCGTCGTTCCTTAGTCGCTTCAAAGTTAATGGAGGTACGTTCCATGTATGCAACTAATTGAAGGCAGTTTGTTTATAGCCATATGCATTTCGCTTCCTTTATTCGTGATGATACTTCACAAATAAAAGAAGCGAAATGCGTGCTGGAATAAACTACCTTCAGTTAGTTGCATAGACGGAACACATCTCCACGAATCCGAAAAATTGTTTAAGAGAGTGTCAAAGAATAAGAAAATGACTAGAATGTGGTTGTAACTCGCTCTGAAAGATCCAGATGGTGAAGTAGCCTACTTCCCTATACGATACATCAACGATTTGCTTCGTAAAAACAAATTTTAAAAAATCACCTTTTCGAGAGCGTGTGGCGAGTGCAGTATAGAAGTTCGTTATAGTTTATAATATGCATCTAATGAATCAAAATGTCTGATATATGGTGGTATAGTCTGAAAATATTGTGGCAGGAACCTTTCATCTCTGTCTATTGTTGTTAAGGATTCGACCGCAGGTAAGTACTTGTGACAAGCTAGAGTATAAAGACGATTGCTGCTAGTTTCATTCGCACTAATTTACGTTGTACTCTAGTTTCCTGCCTGAACACACTCTCGGAAATCGCTATGTATACTGAAAAAAATGGTGAATTATTTGTGACAAGAAGTAGTATAAATGTCACTGTCAGTTGTTTCACGCACAGTCATTTGATCTTTCATTTCTTAAACATATGGATGTCACGAAACCGGAGATACTCGTTACTTGAAAGTCCGCTCTTGTGTGTAAATTACAACGAATATTGCAGAAAAATGCTTAACTTTGACGATTACCTAAGTCTCAGAATGCGTTGCAGACACTAAGAGGGGAAAAAAAAAATACTTCCACACCCAGCAGAATACGAATCTACACCCTTCACTACGGCAGTCCGTCGCTTTACCAACTTCGCTATTACTACTCACATTCGCATAGCGCTTTATTTTATATAATTCCATTTGAGAGAGACACAGGCTGACTTCGTTGCCGAATGATGCAGGCGTAAGCAGTAAATGCATGAAATTTTAGGTTTCCTCTATCAGACTTCACAAAATTCCTTTGCATTGTTACTCAAAAATTTTAAACTCTTTTCGATAATTAATAAGTAAACCATTTGCGGAAAATATTATGCGAAGTCACTAGTAATTTCAACTAACACTTATGTAATATACGTAAGCAGAGCCAATGTCTTGATATTTAATGATCTTTAAACACTTAATTGCATAAAAATAACAGGATTTTTTGAGAGAATATTGACCGAAAACTTTTTTTTTTATTTTGTAATATATCACAGTAACAACCTAACCTAAACATTTTTAACAAAGGAAAATAGTCTATTATGAACCCACTTTCCAACCGGACGCATCCTGTGGTGCTTCTTTAGTAACACAATCACTAAATCCAAAGCTAAAATCGCTAAATATGTTTAAAATAACAAATTATAAGTGTAAATAAACCACAGCTAACCGAATGACTAGGCCATACCGAAATCCAAAACTTCTCGGTACAGTTGTTAAAAAATGGGTGGGAGGACCGCTCGCTAACAGGTCTCAGAAGCTTACTGAATAGGAAATTCGGATAAAGAACCGAAAATGACGTCACTACCGAGACTAACCTACTGCACCGATCGGTATGAACGATATAGAATAGGGCCCCTGGACTCTGTGCAGGCCAGTCCATTACAGGGATGTTACTGTCGTGTAACCACTCCGCTACAGGCCTTGCATTATGAACAGGTGCTCGATTGTGTTGAAAGATGCAATCGCCATCCCCGAATTGCTCTTCAACTGTGGGAAGCAGGAAGGTGCTTAAAACATCAATGTAGGCCTGTGCTGTGATAGTGCCATGCAAAACAACAAGGGGTGCAAGCCTTCTCCATGAAAAACACGACCACACCATAACACCAGCGCCTCCGAATTTTACTGTTGGCACTACACACGCTGGCACATGACGTTCACTGGACATTCGCCATACCCACACCCTGCCATCGGATCGCCACACTGTGTACCGTGATTCGTCACACCACACAACGTTTTTCCACTGTTCAGTCGTTCAATGTTTACGCTCCTTACACCAAGCGAGGCGTCGTTTGGCATTTACTGGCGTGATGTGTGGCTTATGAGCAGCCGCTCGACCATGAAATCCAATTTTTCTCACCTCCTGCCTAACTGCCATAGTACTTGCAGTGGATCCTGATGCAGTTTGGAATTCCTGTGTGATGGTCTGGATAGATTACAACCCTCTTCAACTGTCGGCAGTCTCTGTCAGTCAACAGACGAGGTTAGCCTGTACGCTTTTGTGCTGAACGTGTCCCTTAACGTTTCCACTTCACTATCACATCGGAAACAGTGGGCCTAGGGATGTTTAGGAGTGTGGAAATCTCGCGTACAGACATATGACACAAGTGACACCCAATCACCTGGCACGTTCGAGGTCCGTGAGTTTTGCGGAGTGCCCCATTCTGCTCTGTCACGATGTCTGACTTACGAGGTCGCTGATACGAAGTATATGACAGTAGGTGGCTGCACAATGCACCTAATACGAAAAATGCATGTTTTTGGTGTCTCCAGATATTATTGATCACATAGTGTACTCAGTTAACCGTTAATAGTTGTCACTCAGCATACAAACACGGAGTCTGGAATAAGATACTCTGAACATATGCAGCACTGTAAAATAGAAAAACATACGTGCACCACATTTGCAAACCACTTCATGGAACAGAATAACCAGTCACTGGTATAAAAACGCCAGTAAGCTGTAACAATAATTTGTAGACAGCCTATGTCCATCTACTACAACCCAAGAAAATCCATCACAGCAACGTTAACATGAGATACACAATCCCTGTAACTTGAATAAATTATTTTTCGTGGTTATAATCTACACCTGGAATTTCCGACAAAGGTTTTGCCTACTTGTGGTTTCCAATAAAACTGCGATTTCAGTCCATACATTCCGAGCTATATAGGTTTTATGATATTTTTCATCCTCAGGATGCCACAGACTACTCCTTTGACTAAACTTATCTGTTTCCACAGGGCGTGTTTCGTGTCGTGTAGGCCATTATGACTGTAAAAAAACAAACATTTGAACTTCACAGATTGTCATCGGAAATATGTACGTTCTGGCTATGAAATCGACTGTATTATGACCGCGCACGTGATGGCGATGGATTTGGAAAGATCGGCCGTCTTCGGACGATGTCGGTCGTTGGTGGAATCCACTGATATCGGTGCGCGGTGCCATTGTGACCGCAGCCTAGTGAAAAGGCGCATGTATCTGCGTATGGGCGTTCTCTTACCCACACGTTGTTTCATTGCGCATGCAGTCTGCTATGGACCTTCTATGCTTCAGAGTTGGTGCTCCATTTATTGTGATGCTGAAAAAATTAAATAAAAAAGTAAAGGCCACTTTGGGCAAAAAGGTATTTCGATAATAGAGCTACGAGAAATATGAAATGACTAAACGTTTTGTTTTTAAATTTTAGGAGGAGGTTACAGGGAGGGTTTAGATTTTCTGCTTGGTGAACTGCAGTGACAAAACTGGACATAACATTTCGTTACCTGATAACCAGTGACTTATACCCCAGTTTGAACTATATATTTCATATTTAAAGACAAAGCACTTCAGCGATTATACCTGAAACTGAGAAATACGTAACGGAGTTTCCTAGTGGGTAGGTGGAAGATAATCAATTTTCAGTACGTCACTTGCATTTCATTTTATAAAATACTTATTTAAACTTTAACCACGAAAGATTGTGTGTAGATTAATATCCTCGGACTCGGCAAATTCGTGAATGTTATAGACGCCAGAAGCCACTAGAATGGAAGTTGTGTTTTACAATTTTGTGTATTCTGAATCATCAGAGTCCTTCATATCATTTAGTAGTTTGTTACGAAGCTACACAAACTCTACACTTGTTTTGTTTAGATGTCAGGTTTCTCTGTTGTGCTATTAAGTCGCAGAAGCACGAATATTCGTCTACAGTTTTCATATACATTTTTCATGTATTTGTAGGCTTCTTCTTTTTTTTTTTTTTTTAATTGTGATTTTAAACACCTTATACAAAGGCGGGCTGTCAGCAGCACAATACGCCGCTCTTCAGCCTTGAGGTCGACAACAAGTAATACATAAAGGTTGCACAGAGTAGACAGTAAAAACGGTGGGCAAAAAATGTAGACACTAAAAATCGAAAAAACATGGAGCCGTTCACGCTGGACGAGAAACATCACTAACACTAGGCGACACGGTGCACAAAACATGGATGATGGCGACGGCACGTGAACGGTGGTGGCGTGACGGCGAACAACACTACACACAAACGAAGGCACACACACGAAACACTGACGGCGATGATCTCCGGCGCGCGTATGTTCACTGAGCGTGTACGAGTCCGGGGACATGCCAAGAGAGGAGGAGGAGGAGGAGGAAGGGGAGTGGGAGAGCGAGAGGGGAGAGCAGAGATGCCACGAGCAGGGGAGAGAGGGGGAGGGAGGAAGGGGGAGGGGAAGCCCGGGGGAAGAGGGGTCGAGGGAGGGGACGGGGGAAAAGGAAAGAGAAGGGAGGGAGGGTGCCTAAAGGAAAGGACACCGGAAGTGGGGGGTGGGGCAGGGTCAAAGTTGACAGGAGGGGTAGATGGAGGGTAGGAGGACATCATCAGGGAGGGGGAGCTGGCGGAAGCCACCTTGGTAAGGAGGGTGGAGAGATGGAGACCGGGTGGGATGTGGGAATACAGGCGCGGCAGCAGGCAGGGGTGGGAGAGGATCGGGGAGACTAGTGGGTGGGGAGGATCGAGTTTACGGGAGGTGTACAGGATCCGTATCCTTTCAAGGAAAAGGAGGAGGTGGGGGAAGGGGATGAGATCGTACAGGATCCGCGTGGGGGAGGGGAGACGGATGCAATAGGCGAGGCGGAGAGCATGGCGTTCAAGGATTTGGAGGGATTTATAAAAGGTAGGGGAGGCGGAGATCCAAGCCGGATGGGCATAACAAAGGAGAGGGCGGATGAGGGATTTATAGGTGTGGAGGATGGTGGAGGGGTCCAGACCCCACGTACGGCCGGAGAGGAGTTTGAGGAGACTGAGTCGGAAGCGAGCCTTGGCTTGGATTGTCCGGAGGTGGGGAGTCCAGGAGAGGCGACGGTCGAGGGTGACGCCAAGGTACTTAAGGGTGGGAGTGAGGGCGATAGGATGGCCATAGATGGTGAGATAGAAATCAAGGAGGCGGAAGGAAGGGGTGGTTTTGCCTACAATGATCGCCTGGGTTTTGGAGGGATTGACCTTGAGCAACCACTGGGTGCACCAAGCGGTGAACCGGTGAAGATGGGATTGGAGAAGGTGTTGGGAGCACTGCAGGGTGGGGGCAAGGGCAAGGAAGGCGGTGTCATCGGCAAACTGGAGAAGGTGGACGGGGGCTGACGGCGGCGGCATGTCCGCCGTGTACAAAAGGTACAGAAGGGGGGAGAGGACGGAGCCTTGGGGCACACCGGCGGAGGGGAAAAAGGTGTAGGAATCTGTGTTATGGATGGTGACATAGGAAGGACGGCGGGAGAGAAAGGAGCCGATCAGACAGACGTAGTTAATGGGAAGGGCAAAGGTTTGGAGCTTGAAGAGGAGACTGGAATGCCATATGTGATCATAAGCACGTTCGAGGTCCAGGGAGAGGAAGATTGCGGAGCGACGGGAATTAAGCTGTTCGGAAAGGAGATGAGTGAGGTGAAGGAGAAGGTCGTCGGAAGAGAAGAACGGCCGAAAGCCACACTGGGTAACGGGAAGGAGGCGGTGCTCGTGGAGAAGCTGGTGGATGCGTCGGTTGAGGATAGATTCCAGGACCTTGCTGAAGACCGAGGTAAGGCTGATGGGATGGTAGGAGGAGACACGGACGGCGGTTTGCCAGGTTTAAGGAACATGAGGATACGGGAGGTTTTCCACAGGTCGGGGTAGTAACCGGTGGACAGGACTACATTGTAGAGCCTGGCCAGGGTGGAGAGGAAAGAGACTGGAGCTTCACGAAGGTGACGGTAGGTGACACGATCGTGACCAGGAGCGATTTTGCGTTTCATGCGGAGTGTAGCAATGAGATCCTGCGTAGTGATAGGGGCATTGAGTTCCGTGTGTGCAATGTTGTCCAAGTACTGGTAACCAGGAGCGAGGGGAGGGACAGAGGTGTCAGTTCGATCGCGGATATCCGGGAAGAGGGAGTAATCAAATGGTTCAAATGGCTCTGAGCACTATGGGACTCAACTGCTGAGGTCATTAGTCCCCTAGAACTTAGAACTAGTTAAACCTAACTAACCTAAGGACATCACAAACATCCATGCCCGAGGCAGGATTCGAACCTGCGACCGTAGCGGTCTTGCGGTTCCGGACTGCAGCGCCTTTAACCACACGGCCACTTCGGCCGGCTATGGAGTAATCGATCTGGGGATCATCGGGGATGAAAAATACATCGGAGTGGTAGGAGGCAAAGTGATTGGCCTTACTAAGGGTGTGAGGGAAAGGGTGATCATTATGGAGAAGAGGATAATAGGGGGAGGGTTTAGTTCCGGTAAGGCGACAGAAGGCCGACCAGAACTTAGACGAGTTGATTGGTAGGGTAGCATTTACACGGGTGCATGTCTGTCGCCAGTCCCGGCGTTTCTTAGCCACGAGCAAATTACGAATGTGTCGCTGGATTTGCCGGTGGCGTCGTAGTGTGTCCGGGTCACGTGTGCGGAGGAAGGCACGGTAGAGACGACGGGATTCACGGAGGAGGAGGAGGACGGCCTGTGGGGGTAAGGTCGGACAGTGGGGGTGGACAGCGACAGTAGGGACGTGGGCCTCCACGGCCTCAGACAAGGTCTGCTGGAGAAAGGAGGCGGCATGGGTTACATCGTCAGGGTGGTGGTAGGTGAAGGGGTGGCTATCGACCTGGGTGGAAAGGGTATCCCGGTAGGCATCCCAGTTGGCACGGGAGTAGTCATGGACGTACTTAGGGGGAGGGTCATTACGAGGGTCGGGGTGGGGGCGACGACCGTCTGAAATGGTGAGGAGGACAGGGAGATGGTCGCTACCAATAGGCTCCAGGACATCCACCGTTATGCGGCCAAGGAGGTTGGGGGAGGAGAGGATAACATCAGGAGTGGAGTTGGATTCGGGACGGGTGTGCTGGGGGATGGGGATGAGGTCGCCTTGAAGGGAGGAGAGGAACCGATGCCACCGCCGTAATTGGGCAGCGGAACGACTATGGATGTTGAGGTCGGCGGCGATCACGTAGGAGGAGAAGGTACGGTTGATGTGGGAGAGGAAGTCGAAGGGAAGAGGGGCGTTGGGGCGGACATAGATGGTGGCGCAGGTGACGGTAAGGCCGGGGAAGAAGAGACTAAGGATCAGGTGTTCGGTGGGGTCGGGAAGGAGAGGTTGGAGCTGAACGGGGATCTGGCGGTGGTGACCAATGGCAACTCCGCCACGCGCAATTGGGAGGGGATTATCGGAGCGGTGGAGGAGACAGGGCGAGGTGTGGACGGAGTGGTGGGGTTGGAGGAAGGTTTCATTGAGGAGGAAGGCATCCACGCGGTGGGTGGCAAGGGTGTGCAGGAAGAGGTTCTTGTTGGTGGGAAGGGAGCGGATATTGTTGAAAAGGATACGTTGCTGTCATGCCATGACAGGGATTTAGACGAGGGTGTCAAGATGGGAGAAGGTGAAATGGGCCTGGTTGTTGGAGTAGGTGGCGTACATTTTGAGTTGGAAAATGGAACAGGTGGCGAGGGAGATTTGTTGGAGGGTGTGGGGGCATGAAAGGGATGAACATTTTGAAGGATGATGGTGAGGAACCTGATGATGTCCTCAGCGGTGGGGGGAGGGGACGAAGGGAATTGCCAGGAGGGGTGGGGGCGTCCAGAGGACGGACAGGTACGGTGAGTTCAGGAGTGGTCGGAGGGGTCGGGCTTTACACTTGTGGGAGTAGGTGGGATGGGGGAGATTGCAGGTATTGCAGGAGGGAGGGGATTGAAGGTTAGGGCACTGCCGGAGGAAGTGCGCTTGCCTACAAGCAGGTGGGGGCCTCGCGGCACTCAGCTGTTGGGTGCGTGTTATAGCGCAGACACCTCTGGCAGTGCAGGGATTGAGGAGGGGAACGGGAGGGGTCGACCTTATAGCGCTGGTTGAAGAGGAGGGCACCCTCCTTCAGGAGACGGTCAATGGAGGGGGCGTCCTTGGAGAAAACCCGCATAAGGCAGGTGGGGCCGGCCGCGTTGAAAATGCGGCGGACCGCCCGCACCTCCAGCGTGGGATGCGCCTTGAGCTCAGCCAATACCTCCTCCTCCGTGATCGACGGACTGAGCCAAGTGATCACGGCGGTGAGGGTCGGTGGGTGATGCGGGGGTTGGGGTTGGCGGGTAGGAGATGGAGAAGGAGAAGGAGCAGGGGTGAGGGAGGCAGTGGGGCCAAAACGGGTGATGGGGAGGCGGGAGAGGATGTCAGTATGGAGGGTTGGGCTGGGGGAGGAGATGAGAACAGAATCCCGTCTGGAAGTGAGGAGAGAGATGGGGGCACCAGGGAAGTGTTGGCGGAGGAGGAGGGAGAGATTCCAGGCCTCGAGAAGGGAAGGATCGGGATGGGAGAGGAGATATTTGTATAAAGAGGGGGGGAGGAGGAGGAGGAGGAGGCGGAGGGAGCAGGGCCAGGTGGGGAGACATCCATGGCACCCTGGGGGGGGAAGGAGGATGGGGCGGGGCCTTTTTGGGAGCCACCACCCTAGCTGGAGCTGCAGTGACAGGCTGGGGGAGTGGGGGGAAAGGATCAGATCGAGAGGAGCGGGAGGAAGAAGCTGGAGAGGGGGCGACAAAGAGCGAGGGCGAAGGGAGAGTGAGAAGAGGTGGGATGGAAGGAGGGGGTGTGTCTGGGCACACCATGTTATAGTGGTGATGGCGGCGGAAGGGGAAGTATAAACTATGGCTGTGGTGGTAGTGGTGGCGGTGGTGGTGGGGGCGGACATGACGACAGGGAGAAACAAAAACGCACTGGACGAAAAAGAAAGGGAACAGAGGAAGACAAAGACGGAGACGGAGGAAGACGACGACGGACGAAGACCAGGGTCCGACGGCGACGACGACAGCGAGTGGCAGGAACGCCGCAGCTGCTGCTGCCGTGGACGGGGCCGGGGCTGCTGCTGCTGCTGGCTGGCTGGCTGGCTGGACCACTGCTGCTGCTGCAGGAGGACTGGCTGGCTGCTGCCGGCTGGACCGGGACCGGGACCGCTGCTGCTGCTGCTGCTGCTGGACCGCTGCGGCTCTGCTCTGCCCGGCTGGCTGGCTGGCACCTGAAAAACCTAGCACTTCGATTAGTGCTGGAATGGCACAATCGAAGGGCGGTAACCTTGCGGAGTACCGCCGGAGATGTTCTTCTTCTTCTTCTCAGTTTTCCTGCTTCTAGATGCGGTGTCTTATTCTTTATGGTTTATGATATGATGTATTTATCGGAGACTTTTTATCTAATAACAGACTTGACGGTCAGGACGTCAAACACCAAATTTTTATGCAAGCAATCTTTAGAAGCGGCATTCCATATCCTATGACTTCTCTTTGTAATTGTTGTGTACATAGTTCTGCGTAGTCAGCGCGTACACAATTTTCCCAATAGAGCGCACCCCGCTAAGCACAACAGCACAGGCGCAGCACTCGTCCGTCTCCACACTATGAGATGGCGCTGTCTTAGAGACGGACCAAATTCTGCTTCCGCCGATCCTCGTATTAATATGTAACGCAGCCAATGAGATTGCTGCTCACGTAGAACCTTCTCTCCTGACGGATCACACTTGCGCAGTGATGCATGAACGCACAAGGTATTATAATGAGTGTACAGACATCCGATTACTCAGTCTGCATTAGTCTTCATTAGTCTGTAGTCAAGTTTCAGTCTGCGCCTAATAAGATTATCATATTCCTGTACATAGCCATGAAGAGAAATGTATAGACACTTTGTCAAGTATCAGAGATATGTGAGAATAAGATTAACGTACCAAGACCAAAGGAACTTCAGATTGTCAATTGTAAATAGCATCCAGAACCAAGTTAAGTTATTTTTATGCTTGTTATTATTTTAATAAATGTATGTGAAAATTAATCAAGTTCTGTTTAAAGTTGGTCACCGTCAATCGGCTACTCTAAGCGTGGAAGTGGCATTTCTATCGTCTGGCCTAACGGCAGAAGATAAACACGCCACGATAAGACCACGAGACTTATTGCTGACACTCGCCTACTTCGCTAGAGCGACAAGTCAAATAATCTGCTGATGTGTGTACCGAAGGTCTTGCAGTACGCACACCACAGTAATCATTTACAAATTTCAGTTTTCTTTCTTTGGAGTCAGCAGACTTTACTGCACATAAATCGCCTCAGAGCATAACCACAACTCACGACACAACAAAACACACATCGCCGAAGCTGCCTGTCGTGTGCTAAACAGTGTGAGAGATTCCCACCGAACTCGGGAAGCAATGCGTCCTTTACGCACGGCCTCCGTTTCATTTCAAGGAAGTAACGCATGCACAAATGAGCGTGCCCAGTTGCACTGTTAGAAATTTAAACAGTTTTTAGAATAGTGTACATCAGTCTTCATTAACGTTTATTGTCGTCGACAGCATATGTCACTTAACTCACATTACAATACACTACAGAAAACCATAGTTACATATATGACGTATTACATGTAAACAGGATACACAGTGTCAAATTCTGTGAAAATTAAACAGAGATACTTAGATATTTCCTTATTTTGATTTGGATGCCTCCGGCGAGGCTTAAAGGTCGCGGCACTTAAGGTACGTTTACACTGGGATACATGTATCGCGACATGTATGAGCGACATGTCAATTTGACATGTCGCGATACATCACCTCATACAAAAATTCACGGAACTTGTATGCGGACCCTCGAGCTCATACATGTCGCGTATACATTTTGTATATCGCTTTTTGGCCATATACGCGACATGTATGAGCGACATTTGAAGAACTCGCGCATGCGCAGTACTATCATTTCCTGTCGCCTTGTCGACTGCCGCTTATTTCGACGATTAGCGCATGCGTAGTACCAGGCTCTTTGGCGGCTGTTTGAGTTTTGAAGGTGCCGACTGTCGTTTCGACGTTAATGTATCTGCATAGAATATCAAAAAGTGCCATATGCAACATTATTCTTCATGTTTGCGAGGCCATTGTGCAAGTTTTATCCCAAGAAGTGAAGGTAAAAGTTAATATATATCAGAGTATGTAATACATTATATAATTTTTTCATGCATCTGGCACGTATATCAATGTTTTGCTGTTATTCCGGCGGCCTCGCGTGATAATGTTGACAACGGATGCCGACAATCGTGTGTGAGACGTTGGCATTAGCAATCGCACGACAATGCAAATGTTTTGTCATGAAATCTTCGTTTTACGAGGAATCCCCAGTGGCTAAAAAACGGAGTGTTACTGCCAACTTATCCTCTGGTGGAATCGCTTCCCGAAAGTTTGTGTTGGTTTTGGACACAAGAGGAGCCACAAGTGATAACAAACCGCGGAAATCCTCCATACTCATCCTAACATAATTTCTAAAATATGCGCCATCCTCTAGCGTTAATTCGCGAGAAACTCTCTGTGCCACCATCTACGCTTCCTCCGCCTTTTCTTCCTATCATCTTCCAAAAGAGCAAGTGTATCAGCACATAAAAATGTGAAAACTTCCAAATCGTCGTCGGAAGCTATCGCACAGTGATACATATCAACCAGTGTAAACGCACGCTCATACATGTATGAGGTTGATACTTGTCAACTCATACAAGTCGCGATACATGTCGCAAAGTCGCATATACATGTATCTCATACATGTGCCGATACAAATCGCAGTGTAAACGCACCTTTACAACAACTTGTTGCTGTATAAATCGATATAAAGCTGTCGATCATACGCTCATAAACAACTTTCATTACAAATAAGGGAGAGAGTGTTACAGAGTATTTCAATTAACGAGGGTTAATTGCGACCAGTTTATATAAGACGCATAAATGAGTTCCCATAATAAGTTATTATTATATATGAGATTATGTTTTCTGTAATGTTGGGGCTAATCCAAATAGTTTAGACTCAAAAAATATTTCTTCAATACAACTGCGACAAAATTTATGATGTTTTATACATACATCTTCCGATCGAGCAATCGATCTTCAATGTGTCGAGATATTGTATTCGATTGTATCGAAAGCTGGGCTGACTGCTGTGGTATTTGTATGCGATTGTGTGTTTGACCTGCTGATCATGAAAGTGGAGTCTTCATGCGTATGTTGTATAAGGTTCTAATAAATTTAATAGCCGTAGCCACGTTGCTTATTCTGTTGTATGGGTTAATAACATCGGAACTACAAGTTAACAGAAAAACAGTGTCTGGCGAAAACAGGACGCTGTCACTCGTCGGACTTAACAAGAAACATGAAACAAAGGCGCGAATTTCTAATTTCACTTCAACGGCAAGAGCTGACAAACGGACTAGTGAGGCAGAACCTATCAATGTGTGGTGCACATTTACCAAAGTTCAAAGTAATTATCAGATGAAAATGAAATTCAAAACGTTTCTGCTTTCTATGTTGGAGCACTCTTCTGTCAGAATTAATCTGCACGTAATAACTGACAGTTCCAGTAGGAGTAGTGGAGAAGATGTGATACATAGTGTTCAGAACACGAATAAGAAATATTTTACGGTAATTTTTCTCTTCATGTTAAATATGTTCTTCATAATAGTGTAATAACGACTGCTGACAAAACATTTCGTTTCAGGTGTCATATTATGATATAGATGAAGCTACAGATCGTGTGTCTGACAT
Source organism: Schistocerca nitens (assembly GCF_023898315.1). Lineage (NCBI taxonomy): Eukaryota > Metazoa > Arthropoda > Insecta > Orthoptera > Acrididae > Schistocerca > Schistocerca nitens. The sequence continues at coordinate 475,649,483 of NC_064614.1, read as the reverse complement.
TGTTGCTGCTATGCAGCCACATTTCAGCTCACAGCCGGGATCTTACTATAGCGATGCATTATTCTTTTTGTCACTTGGTTTGCACAGAATAGCTGAACAACAAGAGCGTGCTATTATGTTTGATATTGATATCAAATTTCTAGCTGATGTAGCAGACTTATTCAGGGAATTTGACAGGTGAGACCCTAAAACGTCATTTTGAAATAATGTGAGGAACCTTCCTTTTGAGCTGAAGGAAGTAATGTTTCAATTTGGCATATTGCTACTTGTTAGTGCTTAGCTTTATCAGAACAATTTATCTTGAAAGTAAAGTTCTGTGCAATGGAATGTGAATTCAGTTTTGGCAGAAAAACTGTGTTGGGGATGGCACCAGAATTGACACCAGTTTATCATCATGTGCTGCACTCATACAGACGAAAGCATAAAGGAACGTTATTTGGCGATCCTCCTTCCCGGGGCGGATTTCCTGGTGTGAACAGTGGTGTAGTGCTTCTCCATCTGAAACAAATGCGTAACTCGGAGGAGTACCGTAGGCTACTCCAGCCACAGTCTGTCACACAGCTTGCTTCAAAATACAATTTCAAGGTAAGTTGTCAAACATCATGAGTAGGAGGTGGAAAATTTGATAAGGACCTGCTAGTAACAAAACCTGAAGGCTAGTCGCGTACATTAATAATCTCCCAACCACATTTGGAATTACTCCTTTTTCTTGCTCAGTATAGCATTGAAAGATGTGTTTTCATGAACAAAAGGGATGTGCTGATAATAAATCTTCCAACCGTGTACCGATGTTTAATGTTTGCTGTAATTTTGTGTAAGATATGGTGATAACGCAGATATCAACAAATAGTTTTAAATGAAAGTATTGGAATAACAGTTTGTGAGAATTTAATATAAAATGTTACACAAATATTTTTGCATAACCAGGGCTTTTTTCATTAAAGATCAATATTTTTTTAATTAATTTTTTACCTTAATCTTGTGTTATGCAGTGCTGTCTTATGTAATAATCAGTCTCATTGGCATTCTGTCAATTATTTGTGGAGGGGCAATTCAGGTCACCATACCATAATGCAAATCTTCAGCCTTTGAATTCAGAACCTGTGACAAGTTACTCACTGATCTGAAACATGAAATTGTGAAGAAGGTGAAGAGCTCATCAAAGTGGAGAATATTCTTCAAATGAAGGATTGAGAGAAACAACCCACTACTGACCTGTAGGTCAGTATCTCCTTGCTATATTTCCTATCTCCACAGGCATACCACTTCAAACAAATTGTCTTCATATAACATTGGCTAATCTGAGTTTTTGCACCTGCCTCAAGAATATGCTTAAAGTTCCAAGACTAAATACTCTATGTACCTACTGTTCATAAACTGCCGTTAAGGAGCTAACAGTGTCATAAAAAAAATTGATTTGTTTTAGGAACAGCAGCAGTCAGTCCTCTTCAGATTACTCCACATCTTCTTGAAATGATGTTTGCTGACTGGAGGAAATCCAATTTATCAGATCAACTGAGTGTCACTGAAAACTACTAATATAAATAAGCATGCGTACATCTTTGCTGATAACATGTTTTAGGTGACACTACTCAGAATGCATTGTTCTCTGTGCAAAGGGCACAGATAGGCCAGTGGTGCAAAGAAGACACGGATTCATTTTTTTATTTTGTTTTTGCTGGTACTTGAGTGCAATAGGTTTGTTTCGGGTCAACCAAAGTTTGCAATGCTACCCATCTGCTTTGATCTGTGACATAACTGTGTGGTTTGACGTGGTAGTGGAGGAATTTATTTGAAATGGATCATGTATGTGGAGGGCGTGCTGGGAGTATGTGGTCATGTTCCCTAGTGTGGGATGTTTGTTTCAAAACTGCCTGTAACCGATGTTATTCTTTGGATTGTGTGGATAGTGTTTGAGAGAATAATATTGGAAGTACAAATTATTGAGTCCTTCATAGCCACTTGTTGAGAAACAGCCTGTTGGCTTCTGTCTTGGGTAATTTGACCATCTTTGTTTGATGATTTTTCTGACAATTGTTTGTTTGATGTCTTTTCAGATGTTTTGCCAGCACACATCTGTCAAGCCAATGCCTGAGGGCCTTTGCCTGGTCATTACTGCTGTAGTTCTCCCCTTGCTACCTGCAGTGGTCGTTTACTGCAGCATGGGAATCCCAAGGTCCATTCGGCTTCAGGCTTTCCTCTTTCTTGTTGAAGCTGTTGTCAGGTGCTGCATCTGAGATCAGAGGTGCTGCAGCTGATGTATTCTTTCATCATCCCTCATTTTAGACTTAGTTGGAGATCTGACTGTTTGTACAGGAAACAATTTATGTGTGTAAGTTTTTGATATATGCTGTGTCCCAGGTTCTCAACACCCCTTGTAACTAGTACAGCCAGAAAGGGCAACTGTTGGTTCTTTCCTGTCTCCATGGTAAATTTTATATTGGCATGGAGACTGATAAGAAAATCGGAGGAAGTCACTGAGTAGTTCCTCAATGGGGCTCCACACAACTAATGTGTTCGCAATCTACCTGAACCACACCTTAGGTTTATAAGGTGCTAAGTCGAGCACATTTGTTTCGAAATGTACCATGAAGAAATCAGGCACCACTGGACTGTGTGGACTTTTCGCGATAACACGTACCAGTTGTTCATAGAAATTGTCATTCCACATGAAATACCTCACAGTAAGACAAAGGAGAAAGAGCTTGGTGATGTCATGTGGGGAAAATGGAACAGATATGCTCCAGAGAACCATTGGGTTGCACTTTGGTAAAATAACAAACATCACTAAAGCTGATGAAGTTTTAGTTTCTTAAGCATGTCCAGGAAATGGCCAAAGTCTATGTATGTATTGGCCTTTCCCACATGTGCCTGAAGCATAGTGGTCCAAGCATTTTCGCAGTTCGTACGTCAGTGAGCCAGGGGCGCTCCCCTAAGACAGATCATGAGACACTTAATGTACTTTTTTCTGATCTAGAGTATTGATTTGTGATTTTAGTTGTTGATTTGAAAGAGAGAAATTATTAAGACTAATGTACGAATACTAAGCAGCAGTAGTTAATATGGCAAGTACTCTTCAAGATTTTCTTGATTCATTCCACACACATTTCTAGTGCATAGTTTTGGACTTGGATGACTGAAGCACATCTGGTGAGATGCTTCAGAGTATTAGTATGATACTGCAAATGTTGTGGCATTAAATTACACTAGTTTTATTCTTGCATTACCTAAGCGCAACAACATTTGCATCACAAAGATTTGTTTAGTAACAATATAATGAAAAGGATAGTTGCTACTCACAGTATAATGTTGATGCTGAGTCCCAGAAACGAACAACAAAAGACTGTCAGAAAGATTAGCTTTTGGCCAACAAGGCCTTTGTCAAAAATAGGCAAGCACCCCCCCACCCCCCACCCCCCCACCCCTACACACACACACACATGCAAAAGCAACTTTCACTCTTATGACCACAGTTTCTGGCAGCTGGAGTCAGACAGCAAGCAGCAGTGCATTATGGGAGAGGCAACCAGTTTGGGGTAAGTAGCAGGCTGGGGCGGGAAGGGGGAGGGATAGCAGGGTAGGGATGGGGGGACGGTAAAGTACTTCTGGGAGTGTGCAGAGATAAGGTGGAGAGTAAGGCAGCTAGGTGCATTAGGAGGTTAGACAGAGAGGGGGGGGGGGGGGGGTAAAGGAAAAGAAGAGTAAAAAGACTGGGTGTGTTGGTGGAACAGAGAGGGATATATAGTGCTAGAATGGGAACAGGGAAGGGGCTAGATGGGTAAGGACAGTGACTAACAAAGGTTGAGACCAGGAGGTTGTGGGGATGTAGGCAATATTGCAGGGAGATTTCCAACCTGAGCAATTCAGAAGAGCTGGTGTTGGTGGGAAGGATCCAGATGGCACAGGCTTTGAAACAGTCATTTAAATGGACATTGTTTTGAGCCGGGGTGCACTGCAAGAGGGTGGTCCAATTGTTTCTTGGCCACAGTTTGTCATGGCCATTCATTTGGACAGACAGCTTGTTGCTGTTGATTTAGAATGCAGCCCAGAGGTTGCAGCTTAGCCCGTAGATCACATGACTGGTTTCACAGGTAGCCCTGGCTTTGATGGGTTAGGTGGTGATTGTGACCGGAGTGTTATAGGTAGTGGTGGGAAGATGTACGGGACAGGTCTTGCATCTAGGTCTGTTACAGGGACATGAGGCAAAGGGTAGGGAGCAGAGGTTGTGTAAGGATGGATGAGGATATTATGTAGTTTTGGTGGGCAGCGGAATACCCTTGTGGGAGGGTTGGGGAGGATAGTGGGTAGGACATTCCTCATTTCAGGGCCTGACGGGAGGCAGTTGGAAACCCTAGCGGAGAATGTAATACAGTTGCTCCAGTCCTGGGTGGTTCTGAGTCAAGAAAGGATTGTTCTTATGTGGCCAGACGGTGGGATTTTGGGAGGTGCTGGTTGACAAGAAAGATAAGGCACAGGAGATCTGTTTCTGTGCAAGGTTGGGAGGGTAATTACGATCTGTAAAGGCCTCAATGAGACCTTTGGTATATTTTGAGAGGCATAGCTTGTCACTAAAGATGTGATGGCCATGTTTAGGCATTTCAGGATTTTGGCTTTTACCGGTAACATAAGAAACATGGGACAAATGGCATAAACATCATGGTGACTGACATGTCCTTGGGTTCTTTTTTTTTTTAGTCCACCTGCTGAAATAAAGCAGTACTCTGAAAGCTAGCAGGTTTTCTTGCTGTCTGTTGATTACTCAACAGCCTCAAAAGAAATGCTAGTGGAGCAACACATAAAATTGGTTCCCAACTGCATGAAGACATACTGTTGAATATCAGAATCTTCCCTGTTGACATTGTTCACAGTTAGAGATTATTATCGACCAGTTCACAGAATTTGCTGGAACACAATATTCCAATGTAATTAAATGGATGTTGCAATGTAGTTTATACATGTTTGAAAGATCACAGAAAATCTAGTTATCTGTATTTATTATCTAAATAATTAAGTGCATACTCAATATTTGTGTAAATAGCCATTTCAATGCCAAACCACTTTCAAGTCCAAACTAAGACTTTGATAATTCTATTGGTAGTCAGACGGCTAAGAAGCCTCTTATGTATTAGGTTTTCTAAAGTATGGAGTATGTAGATAAAAGTGACTCACTGGAAGTTTGTTAGTTATTTCTTTATCCTCTTTCTTATACAGTGGCTTAACGTAAGCATATTTTAACATTTCAGGAAAGGTACTACTACTATTCAGAATGACTCTTATATTCTGAGGATATTTTATCATAATCACTAGATGTTTTTAACAGTTTTATGATAGAGAAATTACTTCTGGTCATATTTGTGTTACTAAAGATGTTTGTGAATGCACAGCAGAATTTACACAACTTAACGACCCTGCCTTGTCAGTAACATAAAGTTGTCTTCATTGTTTTAAACATGTTATCAATGTACCATTTACTCTTAAAGCTATCTCTCTCTCTCTCTCTCTCTCTCTCTCTCTCTCTCTCTCTCTCTCTCTCTCTTTCCAAGCATTAATCCCGACTTGTGGTGTGTGTTGTTGCGGTTAACTGGATTTGGCGTGTGTGTTTTAAAGGGTGGGCAGATGCCCTTCCTGTCACCACTACTCTTAAAGCTATCTGCTATTCTGTATTCTCTTTATTAATAAAATCTGTATAGAAATTACTGCCATCCACTATTTCTCTGTTTTGCATTAATAGGTCAACAGGGCTTTAAAGTAGTTTTAACTTGTTCATACATTTCTTGCTTATGTTCAGTATACAGTCGCCGTTATAAAAAAATTTGTGAAGAAGTGCAACATCTGTCACATGTGCTTCCAAATGCTACTCTAACAAAATTTATTAATATCAACTTTATTAAATGTGTTTTGAATTACAGAGACAATATGGCTAACCATTACTCACCTTCAGGAGGTGAAATTATAAATACTGTCAATAGAGACACACAAAAGTAGAAAAACCTGTCCTGGCTTCTGGAATGGTTAGTTCCTTCCTCAGGGAGGTAAAGCGGTTGAGGAAGGTTGGAAAGGAGGAGCATATAGAGAAAAAGGAGTTTCTTTTTGTCTGCCTGCCAAGTTCTAAGCAAAGAAGGGAAAGCAGAAAGGTGGAAGGAGTATATAGAGGGTCTATTCAAGGGCGATGTACTTGAGGACAATATTATGGAAATGGAAGAGGATGTAGATGAAGATGAAATGGGAGATACGATACTGCGTGAAGAGTTTGACAGAGCACTGAAAGACGTGAGTCAAAACAAGGCCCCCGGAGTCGACAACATTCCATTGGAACTACTGATGGCCTTGGGAGAGCCAGTCCTGACAAAACTCTACCATCTGGTGAGCAAGATGTATGAGACAGGCGAAATTCCCTCAGACTTCAAGAAGAATGTAATAATTCCAATCCCAAAGAAAGCACGTGTTGACAGATGTGAAAATTACCGAACAGTCAGTTTAATAAGCCACAGCTGCAAAATACTAACATGAATTCTTTACAGACGAATGGAAAAACTAGTAGAAGCCGACCTCGGGGAAGATCAGTTTGGATTCCGTAGAAATGTTGGAACACGTGAGGCAATACTGACCTTACGACTTATCTTAGAAGAAAGATTAAGGAAAGGCAAACCTACGTTTCTAGCATTTGTAGACTTAGAGAAAGCTTTTGACGATGTTGACTGGAATACTCTCTTTCAAAGTCTGAAGGTGGCAGGGGTAAAATACAGGGAGCGAAAGGCTATTTACAATTTGTACAGAAACCAGATGGCAGTTATGAGTCGAGGGACATGAAAGGGAAGCAGTTGTTGGGAAGGGAGTAAGACAGGGTTGTAGCCTCTCCCCGATGTTATTCAATCTGTATATTGAGCAAGCAGTAAAGGAAACAAAAGAAAAATTCGGAGTAGGTATTAAAATCCATGGAGAAGAAATAAAAACGTTGAGGTTCGCCGATGACATTGTAATTCTGTCAGAGACAGCAAAGGACTTGGAAGAGCAGTTGAACGGAATGGATAGCGTCTTGAAAGGAGGATATAAGATGAACATCAACAAAAGCAAAACGAGGATAATGGAATGTAGTCAAATTAAGACGGGTGATGCTGAGGGAATTAGATTAGTAAATGAGACACTTAAAGTAGGAAAGGAATTTTGCTATTTGGGGAGCAAAATAACTGATGATGGTCAAAGTAGAGAGGATATAAAATGTAGATTGGCAATGGCAAGGAAATCGTTTCTGAAGAAGAGAAATTTGTTAACATCGAGTATAGATTTAAGTGTCAGGAGGTCGTTTCTGAAAGTATTTGTATGGAGTGTAGCCATGTATGGAAGTGAAACATGGACGATAAATAGTTTGGACAAGAAGAGAATAGAAGCATTCGAAATGTGGTGCTACAGAAGAATGCTGAAGATTAGATGGGTAGATCACATAACTAATGAGGAGGTGTTGAACAGGATTGGGGAGGAGAGAAGTTTGTGGCACAACTTGACCAGAAGAAGGGATCGGTGGGTAGGACAAGTTCTGAGGCATCAAGGGATCACCAATTTAGTATTGGAGGGCAGCGTGGAGGGTAAAAATCGTAGAGGGAGACCAAGAGATGAATACATTAAGCAGATTCAGAAGGATGTAGGTTGCAGTAGGTACTGTGAGATGAAGCAGCTTGCACAGGATAGAGTAGCATGGAGAGCTGCACCAAACCAGTCTCAGGACTGAAGACAACAACAACAACAACAACAACATTCTTTGCTAGTGGGACTAACACCAACCTGTCAGAACTCCGGAGATGGGAACTTGCCCTTCAGTATATCCTCTCTTCTCGTTATCCGCCAGGCCTCAATCTCCGCTAATTTCAATTTGCCGCCGCTCATACCTCACCTGTCTCTCAACAACATCTTTGCCTCTGTACTTCCGCCTCGACTGACATCTCTGCCCAAACTCTTTGCCTTTACAAATGTCTGCTTGTGTGTGTGTGTGTGTGTGTGTGTGTGTGCGTGTGCGCGTGTGCGAGTGTATACCCGTCCTATTTTCCCCCTAACGTAAGTCTTTCCGCTCCCGGGACTGGAATGACTCCTTACCCTCTCCCTTAAAACCCACATCCTTTCGTCTTTCCCTCTCCTTCCCTCTTTCCTGATGAAGCAACCGTTTGTTGCGAAAGTTTGAATTTCGTGTGTTTGTTTGTGTGTCTATCGACCTGCCAGCACTTTCGTTCGGTAAGTCACATCATCTTTGTTTTTAGACATATTTTTCCCACGTGGAATGTTTCCCTCTATTATATTCCTATAATGGTGTCACGTTCACAAGAGCAGATTTTTTATTCATTTCAAAATTTAGAAACTGAAATGTGTAAAGTGTTAAACATTAGCTATTGATTCCTTTTGCATATACATTACTTCACACAGTTTCAAGTAGTTGTTGATTTTACAGTGTGTTTCACTTTCCAGGGGCACTTGGGAGACCAGGACTTCGTTACTCTCCTTGCCTGGGAAAGACCGGAGTTTGTGAAAATATTACCTTGCAACTGGAACAGGCAGCTGTGCACGTGGTGGAGAGATCACGGATATCGTGATGTCTTTGACCAGTTTTTTGAGTGTTCAGGTCCCATATACCTCTACCATGGAAACTGCAACACACCAATCCCTGCCTAGTCAGATGATTCAAATGATGATTTCATGAGTTACCTCGAATATTATTATCATTGTCCTAGTCTTATTATTTGTAGATATTAGTTTTGTCTGAACACATCACTATTATGTAACTATGATACCAGGATTTTTCACAACAAATCAAAGTATATTATGCTTTAACAGTATTTGTGATAGAAAGCAAGTGTCTCTCTCTCTCTCTCTCTCTCTCTCTCTCTCTCTCTCTCTCTCTCTCTCTCTCTCAATCTCCTCCTGATGGCGTATTTTCAGATGGAGGGGGGAGGGGGCACCTCTCCTAGCATCAACAGCAGACAATAGGACTTAGTGTGAGTAGGACTTAGTGTGAGAGTAATAAGGAAAGCCATTTTGTCTACGATGCTTGTAAAGTTCATCAGTTCATATCTAGTTAATTTAAATGAAGTAGTGTTTTCTGAAGTTACTGGTGTGATGCTTGAATGCAAGCTGATTGACCAACTGATTTGCAGAATTAAGTTTGTAAGTTTATGGGCCTGTTGTAGTAACAAGTCAGCTGTATATCAGGCACTCAAATATAGATGTTGATTGTGTTTATTGTCCCTGAAATGTCAAAATATGTGATATTAGAAATTAACAAGCATATCTCAGTCATGTAAATACTTCATTTTATAAGAAGCACTTCATTAAATAGTGTTGATTCAGTAGTAAAACATGTTAACAGGAGTAAGATTCTCATTTTTGTTCATTCCTGTGATACATTAAGTATCATTTAATATGGACTTGAAGATTTTTTTTTATTTAAAAAAACTGAAAGTAGTCATACTGTGTAAGTTCACTATGTGAACAGAATCCCTTGAAAGTAGTTACTTATGTTAGTAGTTTTCATCATTTATACCTCAGATGCTAGTCTCATAAGTTTCAAAATAAAGTCTTCCAGTGTACTGTACATGTTGTGCAAACACTTGAAATATCATTTTTCTGGTTTACATTGTAAGAAAATGGTGAATTTTTATGTAATAGTATTTGAACATAAGTAATACAAATTTGATATCAACTGGTGTAACATTGCTGCAAAATTTTGAGGCTATTATGTACCTGCTGTGATTCAAATAAACTTACATATACATTCAAATAAACTTACTTACGAGAAGGCAATGAAGGCTGCCATACTACTTTTATTTTGTCCTTTCTGGCCAGTACCTTCTCACTGTACTGCAGAGCTTTTGCATCATAGACCTATTCCATTCCCATGTGCAGCACAGGAAGTGCAATCATTTTATACCTTTGTATAAGGAGGCTTAAGGCCAAATATACCTAATTCTATCTACATCTTTAGCCGTGTGCCCACAAGCCACTGTATAGAGCATAGTGGAGGATACATTGTACGAGTATTATCAGTTTTTCTGTCATATTCCATTCGCATACTGAGCGAGGGGGAAACATGGTTTGTGTGTGTCTGTAAATGCCCTAATCTCTTATTTTATTCTCATGGCCCCTAAGAGAGATATATAATGGTCACAGTGTGTTGTCAGACAGTCTTTTCCAAATACAGGTAATGCAAATATAATCAACAGTATTTCGTGAGAATTACATTGTCCTCCTTCTAAGGATTTCCATTTAATTTAATCATAGCTCCACATCTCTGTATTGATTTGATGCCTATTTTCTTGCCTATTTGACAAGGACTTCAAATGTTAGAACAGTACTCTAAAATTTGTTGCATTGGTGTCTTGTGATTTCTTGACAGGTGCACTGCATTTTCTAAGAACCCTTCCAACAAATGTTTTCAATTCACCCTTTCTGATACAGATTTTACATTATTGACCCATTTCATAGCACTGCTTTGTACCAACACCCCATTTCTATGATGTTGCATGACCAAGATGTTCACCTCAGTCTTGTAATCTGCTACGATCAGATTATTTCCCTTTCTTATAAGCAGTATCTTACATTTTACTACATTCAGAGAGAGTTGCCATTCATTACACAAAAATGGAAATTTTGGCTGCGTCTTCCTTCATTTTCTTATGATCATTCCGTACACAATAGCTTTGTAAGCAAATGATCTGATAGTACTGCTGACTGTCCTGATAAATCACTAGTGTATACTAAAAGCAGTCTAGTGTAACATCACTTTAAGTGATTATACCCAGTGTTTACCTAATGGACTAATGATGATCATGACAGTTGACAGTGATTATATTAGTTAAATAATTGAGGTTCTAAAACTTTTTAGAAGTTACTGTTTGTGCATGTAAACTTGTACAGATGAGTGCAGCGCATCTGCAGGGTTGGAGAGTGGTTGTAGTTTTACCAAGATTTGGGTTAGTTGTTGGACATCAGTTATTCCCTGCTGCAGCATCCTAACTTGAATGAGCATAGCGAGTAAGGAGCACTGGGGCAATGAGGATTCTCATTGTCTGCAACATACAAGATGTTAGCGTTCCTTTGTACCTCAAACTGTCAGTTTGAAATTTACACGGGGATTGAGAGATTATTGTAGTGTTCCTTATAGTCATTATATTCAGGAGTACGATAATATGTCATGTTACTCTGAGATGTGGTTTTATTTGTTTCTGAAATTGGGTATGTTGCTATATTCTTGACATCCCGCAACTACTGTAGGCTTAGGAAAACAAATTCTGAACTTTTCAAGGTTTTTTTCAACAGTCATAAAGTAGTGACATGGTATGAATTAATAACCTGAGATTATAGCTCATGAACAAATAGGAAGATACAACCAAGGGGAGCACCACATTCTGGCACTCTTGTGAGTAGGCCCCAGAACGAATATTGCTGTAATTCATGGAACTTGGTGAGCTATAATAATAATAATAATAATCAGAAAATTAAATTAATGAAGATTTGTGATTTTTAATTGGAGATTTACTGTAAATTTAGTGCTTTTTGTCACTGTCAATGGAATCTACAGCAAAATATTATGACTTAAATGAGATTAAGCTAGAGGTGCATCTGGATTACCAGTTGCCTTTGTGGTATAGTCTACATTTATAGATCAATTAAAGCTTTTTGCCTGTAGTTAGTGGACAAAATACTTAGGGATGGTTCATACATAGCGAATTTAAATTGGTATTACACTGAAATGCCCCTGTGTAGAATGGCCAAGTCAGTGTAACTAAAGGTTCACAATTATTAGGGAGTTAGTGTGTTCATTTTTAATTTTATAATGTTGTTGTTGTTGTGGTCTTCAGTCCTGAGACTGGTTTGATGCAGCTCTCCATGCTACTCTATCCTGTGCAAGCTTCTTCATCTCACAGTACCTACTGCAACCTACATCCTTCTGAATCTACTTGGTGTATTCATCTCTTGGTCTCCCTCTACAATTTTTACCCTCCACGCTGCCCTCCAATACTAAATTGGTGATCCCTTGATGCCTCAGAACATGTCCTACCAACCGATCCCTTCTTCTAGTCAAGTGGTGCCACAAACTTCTCTTCTCCCCAATCCTGTTCAATACCTCCTCATTAGTTACGTGATCTACCCACCTAATCTTCAACATTCTTCTGTAGCACCACATTTCGAAAGCTTCTATTCTCTTCTTGTCCAAACTATTTATCATCCATGTTTCACTTCCATACATGGCTACACTATATACAAATACTTTCAGAAACGACCTCCTGACACTTAACTCTATCCTCGATGTTAACAAATTTCTCTTCTTCAGAAACGCTTTCCTTGCCATTGCCAGTCTACATTTTATATCCTCTCTACTTTGACCATCATCAGTTATTTTGCTCCCCAAATAGCAAAATTCCTTTCCTACTTTAAGTGTCTCATTTACTAATCTAATTCCCTCAGCATCACCCGTCTTAATTTGACTACATTCCATTATCCTCGTTTTGCTTTTGTTGATGTTCATCTTATATCCTCCTTGCAAGACACTATCCATTCCATTCAACAGCTCTTCCAAGTCCTTTGCTCTGTCTGACAGAATTACAATGTCATCGGCAAACCTCAAGGTTTTTATTTCTTCTCCATGGATTTTAATACCTACTCCGAATTTTTCTTTTGTTTCCTTCACTGCTTGCTCAATATACAGATTGAATAACATCAGGGAGAGGTTACACCCCTGTCTCACTCCCTTCCCAACCACTGCTTCCCTTTCATGCCCCTCAACTCTTATGACTGCCATTTGGTTTCTATACAAATTGTAAATAGCCTTTCACTCCCTATATTTCACCCCTGCCACCTTCAGAATTTGAAAGGGAGTATTCCAGTCAACATTGTCAAAAGCTTTCTCTAAGTCTACAAATGCTAGATACGTAGGTTTGCCTTTCTGTAATCTAGCTTCTAAGATAAGCCGTAGGGTCAGTATTGCCTCACGTGTTCCAATATTTCTACGGAATCCAAACTGATTTTCTCCAAGGATGGCTTCTACTAGTTTTTCGATTCCTCTGTAAAGAATTCGCGTTAGTATTTTGCAGCCGTGACTTATTAAACTGATAGTTCGGTAATTTTCACATCTTTCAATGCCTGCTTTCTTAGGGATTGGAATTATTATATTCTTCTGGAAGTCTGAGGGAATTTCGCCTGTCTCATACATCTTGCTCACCAGATGGTAGAGTTTTGTCAGGACTGGCTCTCCCAAGGCTGTCAGTAGTTCTAATGGAATGTTGTCTACTCCCGGGGCCTTGAGACTTAGGTCTTTCAGTGCTCTGTCAAACTCTTCACGCAGTATATCTTCCATTTTATCTTCATCTACATCCTCTTCCATTTCCATAATATTGTCCTCAAGTACATCGCCCTCGTATAGAACCTCTATATACTCCTTCCACGTTTCTGCTTTCCCTTCTTTGCTTAGAACTGGGTTTCCATCTGAGCTCTTGATACTCATACAAGTGGTTCTCTTTTCTCCAAAGGTCTCTTTAATTTTCCTGTATGCAGTATCTATCTTACCCCTAGTGAGATAAGCCTCTACATCCTTGCATTTGTCCTCTAGCCATCCCTGCTTAGCCATTTTGCACTTCCTGTCGATCTCATTTTTGAGTCGTTTGTATTCCGTTTTGCCTGCTTCACTTGCTGCATTTTTGTATTTTCTCCTTTCATCAATTAAATTCAAAATTTGCTCTGTTACCCAAGGATTTCTACTAGCCCTCGTCTTTTTACCTACTTGATCCCCTGCTGCCTTCACTATTTCATTCCTCAAAGCTACCCATTCTTCTTCTACTGTATTTCTTTCCCCCATTCCTGTCAATTGTTCCTTTATGCTCTCCCTGAAACTCTGTACAACCTCTGGTTCTTTCAGTTTATCCAGGTCCCATCTCCTTAAATTCCCACCTTTTTGCAGTTTCTTCAGTTTTAATCTACAGTTCATAACCAATAGATTGTGGTCAGAGTCCACATCTGGAAATGTCTTACAATTTAAAACCTGGTTCCTAAATCTCTCTGTCTTTCATGATTCTTGAACCAAGTGTTAGGTATGATTAAGTTATGCTCTGTGCAAAATTTTACCAGTCGGCTTCCTCTTTCATTTCTTAGCCCCAATCCATATTCACCTACTACATTTCCTTCTCTCCCTTTTCCTACTACCGATTTTCAGTCACCCATGACTATTAAATTTTCGTCTCCCTTCACTATCTGAGTAATTTCTTTTATTTCATCATACATTTCTTCAATCTACCCAAGAGGACGCCATCATCATTTAACCATACAGTAAAGCTGCATGCCCTCGGGAAAAATTATGGCTGTAGTTTCCCCTTGCTTTCAACCGTTCACAGTACCAGCATAGCAAGGCCGTTTTGGTTAGTGTTACAAGGCCAGATCAGTCAATCATCCAGACTGTTGCCCCTGCAACTACTGAAAAGGCTGTTGGCCCTGTTCAGGAACCACGCATTTGTCTGGCCTGTCAACAGATACTCCTCTGTTGTGGTTGCACCTACGGTACGGCTGTGTGTATCGCTGAGGCACGCAAGCCTCCCCACCAACAGCAAGGTCCATGGTTCATGGGGGGAATTTTATAATGATAAACTTAATCATATTTGTTATGTTTTTGCCATTCGAGCTGTCATGGTAGCAGATCTGCAGGGCAATGATTTCAATCTGTTGGTGACATCAAGGTAGAAGAGACATTAGGTTGAAGTTGTATGACCTTTATTTGCAAACATTGTAGTCAACACAGTTGCAGATACTCCAGGTGGGATGACACTAGGGTTTTCTACCTCTTACTGGAACATGAACACATTGCTTTTGACTGTGCAAATGCCTGTTTAATAGTTGTTGCATAGTAGGCAGCTGCCGTGCATGCTGCAGAGTCTGGTTCACCCTGTGCCAGTTTCTCATCAAATGAGGATGCCTTTATGTTTGTTACTGTGTAGAGCAAACAGGAAATGAAGCTCTGTACTTGGGAAGAAAGGGCAGTGTATGGAAAGGCTCACACTGCCCAATGTTTGAACGTTCGGTGGTTTCCAAATCACTGAGTGCCAGATCCATGCATATTTGCTGCAGTCTACTTGTCCCTGTGAGAGACAGGTTCACTTGAGTTACATTTTCCATTGGCATGTTCTTGTAATGGCACATGCACATTTAAGGTCTACTTTGAAACCCAGTGTATTCATTTTGTGCTAAGAGTGTGGAGGGATGACAGATATGGTTGTCAACACAGTGCTTGAAGAGGAGGCATAAGCAGGGCTGGAAAGCACGCTGTCAACAAACTTGCAGTGTATTGTAAGGGAAATGGATGTAAGCCATTCCACAATTTTGGCATGTGTGGCATAAAGATGATCACCTTCAAAAGGTTTCCGCCCTTAACTCAGATAATTTTCCACGTCGAACTGAATTCTGCCACTACTTTTTACAAAGGTGTGCCATTCAATTGGACTTTCCGAACCGTGTACTTTCTCCAGCTGTGGCATCCTTTGTATGAGAGGGTATGTTGAACAGCCAATATCAGCAATTGTAAGTACAAGAAACTCTGCTCACCACCTTTTGTTTGTGGTCAGCAAGATCGGTTCACAGTCAACATTTGGGCTGGTTTGGTAGGCGATAATCTGGTTGGTCCATGCATGTTCCCCCAACAACTGAACACAAACAGGTACTTAATCTTTTTATGACAAACTCTGCCAGCGTTGTTGGAATGTGTTCCACTAAACATGCAACAGCAAATGTGGTACCAACACAGTGGTGCACCAGCGCACTTTGCACATCCAATGCAAATGCATTTGGATAAAACCTTTGGTGAGAAGTGGATAGAGCATCCCCCAACTTGAAGTCCATTGGTTTTTTCTTCTTTGGCCACCTCAAATCTGTTGTCTATGAAACACCCACTGAGACTGATGAAGAGCTCATAGTTTGCATTATGACAGCCTCTAATGCAATTTACAGTTTGCCATAAGTGTTTGAAAGAGTGTCACAGTCACTGCAACGTCATTGCATGGCATGCGTTCAAGGAGGGCATAATTATGAGCACTTTATGTAACTGTTTCCAAATAGAGATTACAAAACTTCTCATGTTCCTTGATGACAAAAATACCTTGGAAACATTGCCCTGCAGACATGCTACCATGATGGCTCAGATGGTATGTTGTGTACCTACCCTCTTGGCACTGCACAACACTCAACAGTGTATGGCACCTTACACTACGGGATGCAGGCATGGGTTGCTATGTGAAATATGCTTGTTATGAGCTACTGTACCAGCACTTTCATTTTCTACATTAATTTCAGATACACGCTGTATAAAGAGCAATGTCCTGACTGACTTACTGACTCACTCACTCACTCACTCAGCATTGCCTAACCCAAACCACAACAAAAGAAACTTGAAATTTGCAGAGATGTTTATCTTATATTGTAGGCACTGTTTATGAAGGAATTTTTCGAAATTCCACCCCTAAGAGGGCGAAATAGGGGATGAAATGTTTTTTGAACAATGTCACTATTAAGGCAATCTTGAAGCTAGACTTACAAAAAATTGGTATTTGATTTCTCGGGCAGAAATAAATAAGTGTTTCTGGATTTTTGAAAATTTTACAATAATGGGTATGAAATAAAGGGTGAAAGCTTTTTAAAAATTAAATGATTATTATAGAACTACTAAAGTATCTAGGAAAAGTGGTATTTTACTTCTCGGTTGGAAATTTAACTGTAAGGGTGTGAAGTTGAGCTGTGTTACTGCTCAAGTTACGTGCTAGAGAAACCAAAATTGCAATTTAACCACAGCTACTCAAAGGAAATAGGGATCTTTGCCAATGAACAAACTTGTGCTTGGTACATAATTTTAATTTCAACTAAAGAACAAATTTCATTCTTACAGAATCAGAATAACAATATAAAAATTTAATTTGGACCTTTGCCCTCTTAAGAAAATATACAACTGGCTTTAACCGTCTGCCCTCCTCTTCCGTGAAAAGATATAAATGGAATTACCAAAGATCAAGTCTTTAAATTTCGGATGCTTGTCCACCAAACTTAGAAAAACTGTGTGATTAGATCATGAATTAATACAATGAATAGTGTTTTAAAGATAATAATTAGATCTGATTGCAAAAGGACCAAAGTCTGTCACCACCATAAGTACACTATCAAGTTCATTGCTTACATAACCAAAATTTACACAACACTAATGATTCACCTTGAGTTTCTTATGTAAAGATCTTGTCCGTCCTGGCGGACAAGCCAGATATTTTACTGAAGGATGGAAGTGCGGCTTATACACGGTGTTACTCGGAACAAACAAGTAGAAAGCAACCACCAAGCTCTTTCACAGATGATCAGGCTGCAAGCCAGGGCAGAAAACACGCCAAACACACACGATCTCAGCCTGCCCACCAAGGCGACAAACCCTATCTGCCCCACATACCAGACCATTTCTGCAACAGCAAATAATTCACTCGGCAGACAAATTCAGCTTGTGATTAACATTTCTCAAGACCATGCAAGTCTTACTAACTACGTGACTATCTGTAACATAACTGAAAACCAAACTGAGACATTTATCAAATAAAAGAACAATTAAAATTACACTGACTTAACAATAGCTCTGGCCTTCATATTAAAAGAAAGTCTAAAACCAAAACTGGGCGAAGAGCACACTGGTTAACATACCACATCAAATTAACACTGCAAGGAACCTTTAAAACAAGCAGTAAAACTCTTTTTCCCTTTTGTATTTGCCGAAATAATTAGACTCCGCTGCACAGAAACAACAGTTCGAAGCCTTAGACTTCGTAAGTTCCATATAACACTCTCTTGTTCAAAACCATCCTTAACTGATCTCTGGTAGATACAACATGCCACGATAAGTTCCACAAATCTTCACAAGTTAACAGCAGAATATGAATCATACATAACTTCATGCTTCCAGTTACGCGATGAGGTGATGTCCAGCATGAGGTGATGGACCTGCCACCATTTTGCATGAAAACATGTCAACTAATCAGCACTGTGCACACAGCAAAATGGCGAGGCCCAGGCACAGCAGACTGAGACGAGGGCTCGCCTTCAAAACATGTTGGCTCATTGATCGCCAACCGGAGAGAGAGACCCGGCCACACACCAAAGCCAGAACAGTCAGAGATACAAGACCAGATGAGTGTCGATATCATTGACGCATATGGAGCATAACTAGCGCCAGTCGCCACAGCTCAGAAGTAGTTGATGAATATTTTTAAGAAAATATTTCAATACATTAAATTTTTAAGGCTATGAAAATCGATATTTCACTTATCGGTTAGACGGAAAGAAATGTGTGTTTAAGGATGAAAGTTTGATGGAAGTAACATCACAAAAACGCAAAGGCTATATTAACAAAAACCTTGGACTCAGGCCACCAGAATTGTTTTTTGGTCAGAAATACACTCGGAAAAGATGCTTTTGTGGCCTTAATTAGCACAAGTTTAGAAGGTGTTTCAGTTTATGAAAAAAATAAAAATTTAACTAAAGAAAAGCGAAAAAAAAAATCTTTGCAGACTCTACTGTCTTTGCAAGCGAAGCAGTAGGTGCAAAATATTTCATACTTTGTAAACAGAACTCGAAATTAAAAAAAAAAAAAAAAAAAAAAAGGTCAAATGGATTGTGAAATGATTTCCCAGAAGTAAGAAATAAAATATGTTAGAGAAACATTTGATGTGCCTTTGGATGATGCTTGAAATAATGTGTACAGCAAATATCCTGTGTATATGTGGTTGAACTTGACATCATCAGTTGACACCTCATTTTCTGTAACTGATTTTGAGCATCATTCAATGGTTCTTCAATCTTTCTATTTTATTTCCTACTTTCAGACATATCATTTTCCAAACAGCTGACTTTTTTTATTATTATTTTTTCCTTCTTCCCAAGCCTCTTTTCACCAACTTTTTTTAACAATTTAGTCTAGGAAACATGGGCAATATTGCAATATGCTGTTTCATTCTTTTCAAGAAAACTCCATTATTACAGCCCTGTAACCTTTGGACATTGCTGTTTTGGCAGATGAAACCCACATAGTCTATTTGTTGCAAGGCCAGCAACCTATACACACTTCTTCCAATGCAGTTTCATTTAGACCATGAAATGGTTGATGCACGTCTTATTTACAATCACAAATCAGCAGTATTTTATTTGAAACAGCTCAGAAATTCATTTTCACCATTGCTTTTCATTAGAATTCAGCAAATGGGGCATCCATACTGAATAAATTTTTCTTGTAGTCAATTCTTCATGTGAAAAGTACTTTACCCGCACTTCTGGTGATGAAACTAGCTGTTTTTCCATGTTTAATCCTCCAGCAACATATTGTGCACTTTCACAGTGTTATACGATGTCCTTAACCTGGATGATTTTCTAGAAAATTTTTGTCATAGTTTGCTGAGGGTGTGTGGACGCTAATGTACCAGTTGCCATAATAAATTTCAAATACAAAGAAATCCATTTGACTAGAACAAAGACTTTCATGCATTATTTTATCTACCAAGTTTAGAACTGTAAAGTCCTCTCTCATACTCTCTATGCATGGGTTTGGAAATTTTTCTTTACAAGTAACATAATAATTATCTTGGTTTAAAAATATTGTTTCAGTAATGATATTATCAAATAATTAAACAGTAATTATTATTATTATTCTTTCCTTTCTCAGGCGTTATGTCTGGTTAAAAATGGAAAGTGACACGGACCTTGATCAAGCGTGACTTCCTTTTAACTGTACGGTATATGTTACATTCCATTTAGGAACTTTCAGGTAATTGAACATGTATCAATAATTACAGATTTCTGTAGTTGTATATATATGATTGGATGTAGCTGTATTGCGTTGATGAACTGGTGGATATTGTGGTATGACTCATGTAGTTGATAGTATAATTGGTATAATGTCAACTTTATCCTGATGCCACATGTCCTTGATTTCCTCAGCCAGTTGGATGTATTTTTCAATTCTTTCTCCTGTTTCCTTCTGTATATTTGTTGTATTGGGTATGGATATTTCGATTAGTTGTGTTAATTTCTTCTTTTTACTGGTGAGTATGATGTCAGGTTTGTTATGTGGTGGTGTTTTATCTGTTATAATGGTTCTGTTCCAGTATAATTTGTTTTCATCATTCTCCAGTACATTTTGTGGTTCATACTTGTATGTGGGAATGTGTTGTTTTATTAGTTTATGTTGTATGGCAAGTTGTTGATGTATTATTTTTGCTAAATTGTCATGTCTTCTGGTGTATTCTGTATTTGCTAGTATTGTACATCCACTTGTGATGTGATCTACTGTTTCTGTTTGTTGTTTGCAAAGTCTGGATTTATCTGTTGTCGTATTGGGATCTTTAATAATATGCTTGCTGTAATATCTGGTGTTTATTGTTTGATCCTGTATTGCAATTATGAATCCTTCTGTCTCACTGTGTATATTGCTTTTTCTGAGCCATGTGTTGGATGCGTCTTGATCGATGTGTGGCTGCGTTATATGATACGGGTGCTTGCCATGTAGTGTTTTCTTTTTCCAATTTACTTTCTACGTATCTGTTGATGTTGTGTGATCTAAAGGGTTGTAGAAGTGGTTATGAAATTGCAGTGGTGTAGCCGATGTATTTATATGAGTGATTGCTTTGTGTATTTTGCTAGTTTCTGCTCATTCTATAAAGAATTTTCTTAAATTGTCTACCTGTCCATAATGTAGGTTTTTTATGTCAATAAATCCCCTTCCTCCTTCCTTTCTGCTTAATGTGAATCTTTCTGTTGCTGAATGTATGTGATGTATTCTATATTTGTGGCATTGTGATCGTGTAAGTGTAGTGAGTGCTTCTAGGTCTGTGTTACTCCATTTCACTACTCCAAATGAGTAGGTCAATATTGGTATGGCATAAGTATTTATAGCTTTTGTCTTGTTTCTTGCTGTCAATTCTGTTTTCAGTATTTTTGTTAGTCTTTGTCTATATTTTTCTTTTAGTTCTTCTTTAATATTTGTATTATCTATTCCTATTTTTGTCTGTATCCTAGATATTTATAGGCATCTGTTTTTTCCATCACTTCTATGCAGTCGCTGTGGTTAGCCAATATGTAATCTTCTTGTTTAGTGTGTTTTCCCTTGACTTTGCTATTTTTCTTACATTTGTCTGTTCCAAAAGCCATATTTATATCATTGCTGAATACTTCTGTTATCTGTAGTAATTGGTTGAGTTGTTGATTTGTTGCTGCCAGTAGTTTTAGATCATCCATGTATAACAAATGTTTGATTTTGTGTTGGTATGTTCCAGTAATATTATATCCATAATTTGTATTATTTAGCATGTTGGATAGTGGGTTCAGAGCAAGGCAGAACCAGAAAGGACTTAATGAGTCTCCTTGGTATATTCCACGCTTAATCTGTATTGGCTGTGACGTGATATTATTTGAATTTGTTTGGATATTAAGTGTGGTTTTCCAATTTTTCATTACTATGTTTATGAACTGTATTAACTTAGGATCTACTTTGTATATTTCCAATATTTGTAGTAACCATGAGTAGGGTACACTATCAAAAGCTTTTTGGTAATCAGTTAACGCGTAGTGTAGCAACCTTTGTTTAGTTTTAGCTTGATATGTCACCTCTGCATCTATTATCAGTTGCTCTTTACATCCTCATGCTCCTTTGCAACAGCCTTTTTGTTCTTCATTAATAATTTTGTTCTGTGTTGTATGTGTCATTAATTTCTATGTAATGACTGAAGTTAATATTTTGTATATTGTTGGTAGGCATGTTATGGGGCGATATTTTGCTAGGTTTGCTGGGTCTGCTTGATCTTTAGGTTTCAGATAAGTTATTCCTTGTGTAAGTGTATCAGGGACTGTGTATGGGTCTGCAATGTAACTGTTAAATAATTTAGTTAGATGTGAATGTGTTGAGGTGAACTTCTTTAGCCAGAAGTTTTTTTTTTTTTTTTTGCCCCCCCTCCAGGGGCTTTCCAATTGTGCATAGAATTAATTGCTCGGATGACTTCATGTTGCAAAATGTTGTGGTATCATCTTGTATGTGTCTGTTTCTGCTTGTATCCACTGTGCATGTTTGTTATGTTGTACTGAGTTTGACCATATGTTGCTCCAGAACTGTTCCATGTCTGTTATGTTTGGTGGATTGTCTATTTTAATGTGTGTATTATCTATTGTCTGGTAAAATTTCTTTTGGTTTGTGTTGAATGTTTGGTTCTGTTTCCTTCCATTTTCACTTTTTTTGTATCTTCTAAGTCGTTTGGCCAATGCTTGTAGTTTCTGCTTCTTTTCATCTAATTGTTCTATCACTTCTTGCTGTGAGATTTTACCTAACCTTTTTCGTTTTTTGTCTGATATTTCATTTCTTATAAATGATGTTAGCTGTCCGATGTCTTTTCTAAGTTTTTCTATTCTGATCTGTAGCCTGTGTTGCCATGCTGGTTTTGTGGGTTTCTTCTGTGTGTTGGTTGGTTCTGATCTCTGCCTAGTGTGTATATTTAGTGTAGTGAGTGCTCCTGCCCCCCATGAACCATGGACCTTGCCGTTGGTGGTGAGGCTTGTGTGCCTCAACGATACAGATAGCCGTACCATAGGTGCAACCGCAATGGAGGGGTATCTGTTGAGAGGCCAGGCAAGCATGTGGTTCCTGAAGAGGGGCAGCAGCCTTTTCAGTAGTTGCAGGGGCAACAGTCTGGATGATTGACTGATCTGGCCCTGTAACATTAACCAAAAAGGCCTTGCTGTTTTGGTACTGCGAACAGCTGAAAGCAAAGGGAACCTACAGCCGTAATTTTTTCTCGAGGGCATGCAGCTTTACTGTATGATTAAATGATTATGGCGTCCTCTTGGGTAAAATATTCCGGAGGTAAAATAGTCCGCCATTCGGATCTCCGGGCGGGGACTACTCAAGAGGACATCGTTATCAGGAGAAAGAAAACTGGCATTCTACGGATCGGAGCGTGAAATGTCAGATCCCTTAATCGGGCAGGTAGGTTAGAAAATTTAAAAAGGGAAATGGATAGGTTAAAGTTAGATATAGTGGGAATTAGTGAAGTTCGGTGGCAGGAGGAACAAGACTTTTGGACAGGTGAATACAGGGTTATAAATACAAAGTCAAATAGGGGTAATGCAGGAGTAGGTTTAATAATGAATAAAAAAGTAGGAATGCGGGTAAGCTACTACAAACAGCATAGTGAACGCATTATTGTGGCCAAGATAGACATGAAGCCCACACCTACTACAGTAGTACAAGTTTATATGCCAACTAGCTCTGCAGATGATGAAGAAGTTGATGAAATGTATAATGAGATAAAAGAAATTATTCAGGTAGTGAAGGGAGATGAAAATTTAATAGTCATGGGTGACTTGAATTCGACAGTAGGAAAAGGAAGAGAAAGAAACGTAGTAGGTGAATGTGGATTGGGGCTAAGAAATGAAAGAGGAAGCCGCCTAGTAGAGTTTTGCACAGAGCATAACTTACTCATACCTAACACTTGGTTCAAGAATGATGAAAGAAGGTTGTATACATGGAAGAACCCTGGAGCTACTAAAAGGTTTCAGATAGATTATATAATGGTAAGACAGAGATTTAGGAACCAGATTTTAAATTGTAAGACATTTCCAGATGTGGACTCTGGCCACAATCTATTGGTTATGAACTGTAGATTAAAACTGAAGAAACTGCAAAAAGGTGGGAATTTAAGGAGATGGGACCTGGATAAACTGAAAGAACCAGAGGTTGTACAGAGTTTCAGGGAGAGCATAAGGGAACAATTGACAGGAATGGGGGAAAGAAATACAGTAGAAGAAGAATGGGTAGCTTTGAGGAATGAAATAGTGAAGGCAGCAAGGGATCAAGTAGGTAAAAAGACGAGGGCTAGTAGAAATCCTTGGGTAACAGAAAAGATACTGAATTTAATTGATGAAAGGAGAAAATACAAAAATGCAGCAAGTGAAGCAGGCAAAACAGAATACAAATGTCTCAAAAATGAGATCGACAGGAAATGCAAAATGGCTAAGCAGGGATGGCTAGAGGACAAATGTAAGGATGTAGAGGCTTATCTCATTAGGGGTAAGATAGATACTGCATACAGGAAAATTAAAGAGACCTTTGGAGAAAAGAGAACCACTTGTATGAGTATCAAGAGCTCAGATGGAAACCCAGTTCTAAGCAAAGAAGGGAAAGCAGAAACGTGGAAGGAGTATATAGAGGTTCTATACGAGGGCGATGTACTTGAGGACAATATTATGGAAATGGAAGAGGATGTAGATGAAGATAAAATGGAAGATATACTGCGTGAAGAGTTTGACAGAGCACTGAAAGACCTAAGTCTCAAGGCCCCGGGAGTAGACAACATTCCATTAGAACTACTGACAGCCTTGGGAGAGCCAGTCCTGACAAAACTCTACCATCTGGTGAGCAAGATGTATGAGACAGGCGAAATTCCCTCAGACTTCCAGAAGAATATAATAATTCCAATCCCTAAGAAGGCAGGCATTGAAAGATGTGAAAATTACCGAACTATCAGTTTAATAAGTCACGGCTGCAATATACTAACGCGAATTCTTTACAGACGACTGGAAAAACTGGTAGAAGCCGACCCCGGGGAAGATCAGTTTGGATTCCGTAGAAATGTTGGAACACGTGAGGCAATACTGACCCTACAACTTATCTTAGAAGAAAGATTAAGGAAAGGCAAACCTACATTTCTAGCATTTGTAGACTTAGAGAAAACTTTTGACAATGTTGACTGGAATACTCTCTTTCAAATTCTGAAGGTGGCAGGGGTAAAATAAAGTGAGCGAAAGGCTATTTACGATTTGTACAGAAACCAGATGGCAGTTATGAGAGTCGAGGGACATGAAAGGGAAGCAGTGCTTGGGAAGGGAGTGAGACAGGGTTGTAGCCTCTCCCCAATGCTATTCAATCTGTATATTGAGCAAGCAGTAAAGGAAACAAAAGAAAAGTTCGTTTTAGGTATTAAAATCCATGGAGAAGAAATAAAAACCTTGAGGTTTGCCGATGACATTGTAATTCTGTCAGGGACATTAAAGGACTTGGAAGAGCAGTTCAACATAATGGACAGTGTCTTGAAAGGAGGGTATAAGATGAACATCAACAAAAGCAAAACAAGGATAATGGAATGTAGTCGAATTAAGTCGAGTGATGCTGCGGGAATTAGATTAGGAAATGAGACACTTAAAGTAGTAAATGAGTTTTGCTATTTGGGGAGCAAAATAACTGATGATGGTCGAAGTAGAGAGGATATAAAATGTAGACTGGCAATGGCAAGGAAAGCGTTTCTGAAGAAGAGAAATTTGTTAACATCGAGTATTGATTTAAGTGTCAGGAAGTCGTTTCTGAAAGCATTTGTATGGAGTGTAGCCATGTATGGAAGTGAAACATGGACGATAAATAGTTTGGACAAGAAGAGAATAGAAGCATTCAAAATGTGGTGCTACAGAAGAATGCTGAAGATTAGATGGGTAGATCACATAACTAATGAGGAGGTATTGATTGGAATTGGGGAGAAGAGGAGTTTTTGGTACAATTTGACTAGAAGAAGGGATCGGTTGGTAGGACATGTTCTGAGGCATCAAGGGATCATCAATTTAGTACTGGAGGGCAGCGTGGAGGGTAAAAATCGTAGAGGGAGACCAAGAGATGAATACACTAAGCAGATTCAGAAGGATGTAGGCTGCAGTAGGTACTGGGAGATGAAGAAGCTTGCACAGGATAGAGTAGCATGGAGAGCTGCATCAAACCAGTCTCAGGACTGAAGACCACAACAACAACAAACGAGTGCTCCTATATAAACCAGTAGTTGTAACTCTTCCGTAATTGTATTATCATTTATTTTGTTGTGTATGATTGTGTTGATAGTTGTTATTGTTGTTTCGACTTGTGGGTTATTTGGTGGTCTATGCAAGAATGATAATGTCTGTATTTGTGTCTTTGTATTGTATATGTGTCAGCTGAAATTTTTCTTCTATATCTAATGTGTGTGTCACTTCGTGTTCTATTTGTGCTTGTTCTACTGGCTGTCTTAAGTTTTCATTTTCCTCTGATTGTTTAATTGATGCGTGTTGTTCTTTGTTTGTCTGCTCTGGGATGTTTGAGTCCATTACTGTATTTTCTTTTTCTTCTGATTGCACATTATTTTGTTCCAGTATTTGTTGTACTTGTTGTTTGATGTTTTCTAATTCTGACTGGGGTATCCTGTTATTTTTTATTATTACACGGATCTGATCAGCTAGTCGTTGTTGTGTTAAAAATTTTAATTCTGGGTATCTGGTAATAAATGTTGTGTATACTTGTAATCTGTATCCAGTTGTGTTGGTTCCGAAGTTTGTTGCTTGGTAATAACAAAATATGAGGTGTTGGTTAACTTCATCTGACCATCTCATCCTGTGTCTTTGTTTTCCTTCTAGAGTGGTTGCAGGAAACATATCCTGCAAAACACCTCTATTTGGATTTAAATCATTTTCCGTGTGGCTAGCAGTGTTGTTACCATTGTGGACGGGCACAGGGTTCAAGCATCGCCTCGACCATGGCGGCGCTTGTCTGAGGCTTCATTAGTTCTGTCCTGAATCAACTACTCACACTAAAAGGGGGGTTAGCCCTATTAGTGGTTTGTTCTTTTCGTCGCCTTTTACGACTGGCAGAACATACCGGAGGCCTATTCTTTACCCGGGCATTATTATTATTATTATTATTATTATTATTATTATTATTATATTGAAAAGTTGGAATAATTGTATTCATAGTTACTACAATAATGTCTACCCAATTAATGCTTTGTCATGTCCCATAAGACAACAATGAATTCAGCTGGAGTAATGAAACACTCTAAGGAAGTAGTAGTACTGGGGAACTCAGATCGTTATCCTGAATTAATTGGTACAGAAAGAACATGATTAACTCAGCTGGAGAGACACTAAAAACAGCAACCAAAAAAGCAACTGTGACTACAGAAAAGTGGAGAACATTGACAGAGCTATTGTCAGGTGGATAGTTGTGCTGTTATAGGACAGGAAATAGACATCTGGGATATATTGTAAGAGAAACTACACTTATAATTATGGGGAAACCTTTATACTTCTTTTGAAAGCATTTTGAATTACGTTCACACACAAGTTTATGAATAACCTGTTCCACAGGTATAGGGTTGAAAAAGCTTTGGAGAAAGATCCAAACGTACGAGGTGCAGCTAATGCATTGTAGACATCAGGCTTTTTATTACAGTTATGAATTGATAATTATTTGAGGTATGAGAAGTGCAGTGACTAAGAAACAGCTGGAGAAGGTTATGTTTTTATTTCTAATCATGCTTCTGTTCACTTCATTGTTACCTCTGAAATGTTTCTGCTAACATATACGATGTATAGTAAGTGAAAGTTTCTTGCAAATGATGAAAATAGTTTTTGAACAGGAAACAATTTGTTGATGTACTAACACTTAATTTGATGAACTGAAGGTGCCCATGATTGTTAATCTTACTAGTAATCACATTGAACCCAGCCATATTGGGTATGACAACTAAAATGATCAAACAAATGAATGTCATCTGTCTTACACATTAAATTTGCACAGACGTGCTGGCCAGTACTTCCCATTGAGAGGTGCAATGCCCAGAATAATACACACTAATTAATAATAAAAATAATAGCAGCTTTTGACTTTCTGTGGTTTGGTCAATACCCAGTTTTTGTGCCAATCTTGCTACTGAACAAAGATCGTTTTCCTTGTCTGAGACGGCAAAAATGTTGTACCATTTAGGTCTGGCTCTTAGGTACAGCTGACGTTACGAAAATGTAAATAATAGTTACAAGAAGGTAATTGATGCATAAAGAGAGTAGCAGTGGAGGAAGGTCTGAACCTGGAGAGATACACAGTATTATATTTTTCCATGCAAACTTCTCCATTCCATAGACAATGTACTGATATGTCAAAGTTGTCATATCACATCAGCACACTGTTTATCGAGTGTATTCTGAGATGAGTCACTGTTAAAATAATTGCATTTTCTTTGTCCGTGGCTTGTGATAGGTCTTCTGCAACCTTGGTTAATGCAGTAGTCATAATGTTTTCAAACACTGCTTAAGTTTTACAATAGTCTATCGGCTTTTTGTGGGCAGTGTAGCTCAAAGTTTTTAGTTTTTCAGTTTATGCTGATTAACCCACATTCACATGACACTTTGTGTCATAATTCTTGAGTGAGGTAAAATTATACTGTGTTCCATTCGGGAGGTAAAATTATACTGTAATCCATTCACTAGGATGCAATGAGGTGACAAAAGTCATGGGATGGCGATTGGTGGTGGTAGTACCACACACACAATGTATAACAGGGCAGTTCATTGGTGGGGCTGTCATTTGGACTCAAGTGATCCATGTGAAAAGTTTTCTGACTTAATTATTGCCACACAACGGAAATTAACAGACTTTGAACATATAGTAGTAGTTGGAGCTAGATGTGTGGGACATTCAACTTTGGAAATTGTTAGGAATTTCAATATTTCGAGATCCACTGTCTCAAGAGTGTGATGAGTATAGCAAATTTTAGGCATTATGTTTCACCATGGACAATGCAGGGGCCGAAGGCCTTCACTTAAAGAGTGAGAGCAGTGGCATTAGTGTAGAGTTGTCAATGGTAACAGATAAGCAGTTAACCACAAAAATCAATGTGGGAAGTACTACAAATCTATTCGTTAGGATAGTGTGACAAAATATGGTGTTAATGGATTATGGCAGCAGATGTCTGCCACAAGTGCCATTGCTAACAGCACATCACCTGCAGTGCCTCTCCTGGACTTGTGATCATATCAGGTGGACCCTAGGCAACTGGAAAACTGTGGCCTGGCTAGATGAGTCCGAGTCCCGATTTCAGCTGACGAGAGCTAATGGTAGAGTCTGAGTATGATGCAGGCCCCACAAAAATGATGGGACCAGGTTGTCAACAAGGCACTGTGCAAGCTGGTGGTTACCATAATGATGTGGACTGTGTTTATGTGGAACGGACCGAGTGCTGTAGTCCAACTGAACCAATCATTGACTGGAAATGGTTATGTTTGGCTACTTGAAGACACTTTGCAGCCATTCAATGATGGAATTTTTATGGATGACAGTGCACCATGTCACTGAGCCACAATTGGAGAACATTCAGGACAGTTTGAGCAAATGATTTGGCCACCCTAATCGCCCAATATGAATCCTACTGAACATTTGTGGGACATAATCGAGATGACAGTTCAGCACAAAATCTGCACCAGCAACACTTTTGCAATCATGGATGGCTGTAGAGGCAGCATGGCTCTGAAAAATTCTGGAAAGAATGAGGCAGTACCAAAACACAAGAACTTTTAAGTGGATCAACAATAGCTATGGAAGGTTATGTTGTTATTTCTGTTCACTTCATTGTTACCTCTGAAATGTTTCTGCTAACATATACGACGTATAGTAAGTGAAGGTTTCTTGCAAATGATGAAAATAGTTTTTGAACAGGAAACAATTTGTTGACATACTAACACTTAATTTGATGAATTGAAGGTGCCCATGATTGTTAATCTAACTAGTAATCCTTCTTGTTTGTTTCAGACATCCTGAGATGAGCTGCTGTTGTTAAATGTTATTATTACTATTCTGCATATATACCTAGCAGTACAGAATTTTACTTTAAAATAATCTTCTCACAATCTAATTTCAAAACATCTTTCATTTATTTATAGATTTTCCACTTTCAACATCTTCATTTCATGACTTTTAAACATCACTGCACCACAACTACTGATGCACTGCAACCGCATTTTAACAGCTCTGCTTTAGGCTAACATCAGTCTTTATAACACAGAATCTTGACAATGCTTTGAATTTTCAATATTACATTAAATAGTAATATTTAATTTAATTTAGAATGGAGAAAAACTTGTAAAAAATTATTTATATATGCTAACTTGGCCAGTAGAAAACAAATATATTTTCAGTCAACAATTTTATGACCTGCAAAGTTTGTCTATGCTAAATTTTTGTAAACTAAAGTACTTTTTTTTTGAGTCATCAGTCGTCTGACTGGTTTGATGTGGCCTGCCATGAGTTCCTCTCCTATGCCAACCTTTACATCTCAAAGTAGCATTGTCATCCTACATCCTCAATTGTTTGCTTGATGTATTCCAGCCTCTGCCTTACTCTACTTCTTTTACCCTCTACAGCTTCCTCTAACACCATACAAGTTATTTTATGATGTCTTAATAGATGTCCTACCATCCCGACCCTTCTTCTTGTCAGTGTTTTCCATATATTCCTTTCCTTGCCAATTCTGTGGAGAACACTGTCATTCTTTACCTTACCAGCCCACCCAATTTTTACATTCTTCTGTAGCACCACAGCTCAAGTTCTTCAATTCTCTTCTGTTCCAGTTTCCTCACAGACCTTATTTCACTGCCATTAAATACTGTGCTGCAAATGTACATTCTCAGCCATTTCTTCCTCATATTAAGAGCTATGTTTGATACTGGTAGACTTCTCTTGGCCAGGAATTTATTTTTGCCAATGGTAATCTCCTTTTTATTTCGCCCATGCTCTGTCCGTCATGGGTTATTTTGCTGCCATGGTTGCAGAATAGCTTAACTTCATCTACTTCGTGATCACCAAATCTGATGTTAAGTTTATTGCTGTTCTCATTTCTGCTACTTCTCATTAGTTTCATCTTTCTTCAGTTTACTCTAAACCCATATTCTCTACTTGTTAAGCTTTTTATTCCATTCAACAGATTCTGTAATTCTTCTTCACTTTCACTGAGGATAGCAATGTCATTAGTGAATCTTAACATTCATATACTTTCATCTTGAATTTTAATCCCACTCTTGAACCTTTCTTTTATTTCTGTCATTGCTTCTTCGACTTATTGATTGAACAGCAGGAGCAAAAGACTACATTCTTGTCTCACACCCTTTTTAATCTGTGCAGTTCATTCTTATTCTTCCTCTCTTATTGTTCCCTCTTGGTTCATATACATATTGTATATTACCATGTAGATGCTCACTAAAACTAAATTAACATTTGAACTCTCAATAGTAACAGTAACTTCAGCACTATAGCTTCATCATTTTATACAAAACAGTACTCCAAGTCATACTGAAGACTAGTAAGGTGACAGTCAATTGTCATTTTCTAAGGTTGGAACAATATTATATTAAAGTATTTCCTAATAAAGATTTTATTAAATAGTAGTTGTTGTAAACTGAAAATTAAGACATAGCCATCAGTATATAACCATGTAATAAAATTACTGCATATCATGATGTTTAATAATTAGATGTGTTGTGCACCACCATATGTGAGTTTAGGTCTGTTACATTACGTTTGAGAGGAAATCCTGATGGTTGCTTTTGATATTTTGCTAATTGCAAGAGGTTTTAAGAAACAAATTTAATGACTATGGGTCTGTCACGGGAATGTTGGCTTGTGGTTATGATGATTGACTCATTTACTTTTTGGATGCTGTGGTTTCATATTTTTCACACTGGGCTGTGTGAGTTGACTCTCCAAACATAAAAAAACAACCATGACTGATTATTCCATAAAATCACGGGAGAACTGCCGGATATCAGTAACTTCCTGCCACGATATTTCAGCTGATTATATTCGTACATTACCATCTAATGTTGGTTTATTCCTGTGTGTCTTGTCATTGGCTATTGGACAGTAACTATTTTTAGGTATGAATTTCCTGTGGTGGTCTGCTTGGAATACATTAAGAATATCATCTCAAGGACAGAAAAGCAAAGACTGGAAGTCTGCTTGCATCACTTTAGTCATCTTTGTTGCTAATATATCAGTGACATTGTCACTATGTACTGTGTGATGTATGAGCCATAACAACTCATTCTTACACTGTGATAAGGATAAAGGTAGTTGGGTAGATGAAACATATATGAATTTAGATCCTCCAGTTAAGCAGTGAAGCTGCCTCATTTGTTTCTAACTGCATGAACTCTGATTGTCCTAAGTTATCAGCAAAAGAATGTACTTATCATCTCTGGTTTTAAATCAAGATAACAAATGTCTTCTCTATCGGTTACACAACTGGCAGTAAAAAGACATGTGTCCTGGGAGATGAACAATGTCCAAGGAATTACTTGGTTATAGCCACAAATCAGACAGCAGCTCTCAATGAAAGTTCAGATGGTAGAATAGAAAATAAAACTCAATAAAACATTCAGGTAATGACTGCACATTGGTGAGAGTGGGAAGTATCTCACTGTTATGTTCCAGCTTGGCTGCCCATAGGCTTACCTGCACATCTGCTACTGTGGAATGGGATGTCACTGATCAGTTTCGAAATTCAAAAGGCCATATTTTCTAAGATACAAAAGTACCAAAAATAATAATATTGGTTTTGAATATGCAGTCAATACAATGAATCTGAGTTCTATCAAATGAATAATATGTCAAAGAAAAACATAAAAATCTAACAATGTGGCACTTTTAGAAAAATTCACTGCCTTTTCCTGGTATTTAACACCTCTATAATATATCCCTATCTTCTTCCCTGGATCATCACTAAAGCTCGGCTCATCATGAAGCACATCTTCTATAGTTTTTTCAAGGTTGATTTGATGGTCTGGTATCTACAATCAAGGCACTTACATTCTACTACGTGTGCAGCTCCCCTATGTATGCTTTGCTGCATGGGCAAGAGATTTGGTAGACTCCTGGTTTGCAAAGGCCTAAATCATCCATCACTGAGTCTGATACTGTTCCGGTTTTAGCGGCTGAACAAAATACATATGTAACATTGTGGTGCTCCAATTTTTCTGAAACTATTGTGAACAAACAGGATGCGTGCTAGTGATTTGTGCTCTTGTTTTTCTTCCTGCTGTTATCTAGTTACAGCTTGTCCAAATACATGCCTTACCTCTTTGTTGCTGTACCCATTTCTTCAGAATGTCATCTCAACGTGCTTCAGCTTAGTTGGAAGACTTTCCTGGTTGCAGGTGGATCATGTCCTGTGAAAGAATGTGTGTAAGACACCTTCATGTTGTGAGTACTTGCAACTATTGGAGGGATTCACATACAGATCAGTGCATGTAGGTTTTTTGTATACACTGTGCCAGTTTGCCATCTGGTTTCCATTCCACAGTGCCCCAAAGGTAACAATATAGGAGCAACAACATACAGTTTGGCCAAACACCTGACTGCTGTCCTGAGTCCATCTGTGGGGGAATACCAACACCATATCTGCAGTTCCATTCATTTTGTATGACATGTGTAAGAACTTCACCTCAGTGATAGTGACCTGTTGCTGAGTTTTGATGTAATGTCCTTCTTCATCAGGGTACCACTGAATGACTCCATTGAACAGATAAATGAGAAATTTGACATCACTCTGACAATACTCTTTGAAGTTTGTGCTCACTTCAATGTACTTCCCATTTAATGGAAATTATTATGAGCAGGCAGATGGTGACACCATGGGATGTCCCCTGTCGCCGGCTGTGGTGAATTTGTTCATGAAGGATTCAACGAGAACGTCTTGGAACAAGCCCACCCAAAACCCACTTGTTTCTGCAGTTTCGTGGATGATATGTTTGTCATTTGGTCACATGGATGGGACAGCTTAAGTGAATTTCTCCATCGCCCCAACTCACTGAATCCCAGCATACAGTTTACCATGGAGCGGAGCAGGGTTGCACCCTTCCATTTCCAGTGTGTATAAAAAACCTACACATGCTGATCTGTATATGCATACCTCCAATAGACACAATTCCCTGCGTGAAATCATTGCACTCACTCATTCACAGGTTGCAATCCTTCTGTGACCATGTCAGTCTTTCATTTGAACTGAAGCTCCTTGAGGTGACATTCGAAAGAAACAGGTACAACAGCAAACAGGTAAGCCATGCATTTATACTCCCAGATAACAGCCGGCCGGAGTGGCCGTGCGGTTCTAGGTGCTACAGTGTGGAGCCGAGCGACCGCTATGGTCGCAGGTTCGAATCCTGCCTCGGGCATGGATGTGTGGTATGTCCTTAGGTTAGTTAGGTTTAATTAGTTCTAAGTTCTAGGCGACCGATGACCTCAGAAGTTAAGTCGCATAGTGCTCAGAGCCATTTGAACCATTTTTTGAACCAGATAACAGTAGGAAGAAAGGAAAAGCATAAATCACTAGCGTGCATCCAGTTTTCGGCAACACCTCCTGAAAAATCGGCAGGATCTAGGAACGACATGATGTTAAATTATTATTTCGCCCACCTGCTAAAACATACATTGGGGAAGCTGAATGCATGGTAGAAGAGAGGTGCCGTGAATGTATACATCTCACTGAACTACGCAAGATCACCAAATCTGCTATGGCATAGTATAAGAAGTGGTCATACAATGGATTACAACAACACCAAAATATTTAGCTAATCTTTCTCATTCTGGAACTGCGTGTTTAAAAGGGCGACTGAACTTAGGGACCTACGTGGTCTAATAAGGATAGCGGTATAGAGCTGAGTCGGGTTTGGAACCTTGCACTGAGCCTAAAAAAAAGAAACTCGTTCCCTTACAGTGAGGTCCGCTCCTAACAGCGATAGAGCGGACACTGGAAACCGGAGTTTGCAGATGGGCGCTGCTACCTCAACCGTCGCCACTGTCCACCACAGCAAATAGCGATAGGAGTGGAGTGATCGAGGGGGTATTATAGAGGGCGAAGAAAAAATTCCTCACTTAGCCGTTAGAATGTAGTGCCTCATCCCAGTTCAAGACAAATGTGAATATAGCAAAACCTAGTGCCGCAAATAGTTTAACAGAAATGTGATTTAAAAACCGAGGCCCTGGCAACGCTGAAACTGCATGCAGCGTGGCCAAGAACGGGTATCATGAACACTCACCCGTCCCAGAGCCGTCCCATTAGCTCAGCGAGACGAGGCAGTGTCGTGGGGAATTGATCAACGGACTCGCCGACGTTCGAGTCGCGTTCACGTCATTTTTCTCCCCTTCAAAAAATGGTTCAAATGGCTCTGAGCACTATGGGACTCAACTGCTGAGGTTATTAGTCCCCTAGAACTTAGAACTAGTTAAACCGAACTAACCTACGGACATCACAAACATCCATGCCCAAGGCAGGATTCGAACCTGCGACCGTAGCGGTCTTGCGGTTCCAGACTGCAGCGCCTTTAACCGCACGGCCACTTCGGCCGGCACATCTCCCCTTCAGTTAAAGCAACAAACTGTATCCAGTTTACACCTCCACAATGCGGCATCTTGTATATTTGTTACTGTTACCTTCATTTAAACATTAAGACACAACACCAACTTCTTAAGGATGTAAACGACCTCTTTGTTTTGTTCTTGGCACAAATAAAGCCAATAGAAATAATAGTGGGTACAGTAACATCGTCTGTAACCAGTGAGGCACAAAAAACACGATAGATAGGCTATACTAGATTGCACGTTATGCTAAACACAGTAACTCCATTCTGTACGCCTGATGTCCAGGCTTATCTTCACACAGCCAGTACGTACACATATGAGCAATGTTCACTTTAGAGATGATGTTCCAAGTGACCACCTTGCATTTGCAAACACATGGCCCTTCACAACGCACCTGCATCCACCATTGGCGAAGTGGCATTCACTCGAGCTAACAGTTTGTGTGCATCTGTGGCTGGAGTACTATACAATTTTTTCTTTAAGTGTCTCCATAAATAAAAAATCTAGTGGACTGAGGTCCAGGAAATGTGGAGGCGAGAACATTAGACCTCCATGACCAATCCATTTCCCTGGAAAAGCTGCATTTAATTACACAAATTCATTCCAACGTGTGGCGATGCACCATCATACTGGAAGAATAGCTGTCGCTGAATTCCAAGTGAAACATTTTCTAATTCGTCAGGTAAAATATTGCAAAGAAACGTACAATACGGGGACGCATTCAACTTCTTCGCAATAGTTAAGGGCCCAAAAACACTCCTCCCACGATTCCACGGGTTTATGCCAAAGCGTGCGTATAAAAGCCACATTCACAGGTGACGTGTGGGGTGTGTTCCAACCAATAATGGCTATTGTGGAGGTTGAAAATAGTCTCACGAGTGAAGCTAGATTCGTTAGTCAATATCACGTTATTTATAAAATGTTCATTATCTTCCACTTGGTGCAAAAGCCATGCGCAAAACAATACTCGTCGAATTCTGTCTTCTGGCCACTACTGTTGAGCTTACGTATAATTATATCGATGCAGTTCTTCATCGTACAACACTTCGACAACCAGTCTTTGAGATACATGGAACTGCCTTGCAATATTACAGGTACTTCACCGAGGTGATTGGTGAATGATTTCAAGAATAGTGTCCTCTCTTTGCGGAGTACGTCAAGTCCTTGCACGATCTCTGTCAATTAATTGTGGACAAAGATTTTTCCTGAAGGTGTTGCTCCAAGTGACAAAAACCATTCTTATTGAGATGGCGCCTTTGAGGTTACCGTGAACTCCAGAAGCAGCTTGTTTATCGGATGCACCTAGCACAAAAAGCATATCGATTTATTCATCGTCTGTGAGCTCCATCGGGAAGGGCCCCTATACGAACTTGACAGGACCATCTATTTTTCTTCACTTCGCGGTTAGCAGACAGATGTATGCAGTTTAATGGAGACCCCTGTCATGTGATAGGCTATTGTCATGTGAGAAAATGATGTCCTACTTATAAACACGACGAGAACTAGGGAACGGACGTATAAAAGATAAAAATTTAACCTGACGAGGATTTGAGCCTTAGTTGCATGGTGGATGTGGATTTGATGTCCCAATAGGCTACTTAAATAAAAAAAATTGTTCGGGGCGGACGTCCCATGACACCCGTTCAAGTTCATGTTGATCTATTCACTTAGTTTTTTTTTATTTTCTTTTTTAAATTCAGAGAGTTGCTAATCCTCTGACCGAACACACTGAGCTACCATGGCGGCTACCTCAGTTACACCTGAACAACCTGCTGCTCGGGAGTGCGTGCTGGGAGCCCGCGCTGAAAATTTCATCCATCACCAGAATGCGAACCGATTGTCGATGAGCTACCTCGGCTGGTTTATCAACGCGGCGTGCTGCACATTTCTGTATACATTCCGATGCCCTGCACGGTATGCCAGTTTTGCCATCTCCTCGTTTTCATACATATGTTTTCAAAATGCAACCGATCCCATTCTGTTAGATAAGCTTTTGTATGAAATCTGGATAAGAAATCGCATGCAGACCTCCACCCTGTATAGAACACCGACAGAAGCGAAGCAGCGGTCATCAGGGATCACCTGAAGATGGCAACCAGTCTGTTTGCCGAAATATCACGGAGTAATTACGACGAGACCCGGCCCAACACCGAATGATTGGAAAACATCAGATTGCATACAAGTAGAAGTTGGTCAAAAATAATAGATACAGTATCATCCTGAGTGATTCTGTGAAGTACAATGATTGTCAAAAAATAGACAATGACTTATTAAGGGTTTTTGAAGACAGTATCACTTAAATACGGAGACCTTTGGTGATTAAGTAAGAATAAACTTCAAATGGATTTACTTATTTAGATTTAAACAGTAATAAAATATGATTAAGGAAACACGAGAAATCACACAGAGAAAGGGAAGTAATGCAGATACATGGGTTAGTTAATGACAAAATTACAATAACGAGCTAGAACTAGCTAAGACAACATACGATCATACACAAGTCTGATAC
The DNA here is from genome assembly GCF_023898315.1 of Schistocerca nitens. Classification (NCBI taxonomy): domain Eukaryota; kingdom Metazoa; phylum Arthropoda; class Insecta; order Orthoptera; family Acrididae; genus Schistocerca; species Schistocerca nitens. The sequence goes on along the minus strand of NC_064614.1, from coordinate 475,611,750 downwards.
AAAACAAATAATACTGATGCATTACGAAGGGACAGTTTCTCATGGCACATTAGTGCACAACTGTTTTTAGACTTGCTCAGTCAGTTCGGTCGCAATGGTTAAACAGCTAACTACAAACTTCTGGGTAGTTTGGAAGGTAGGAGACGACGTACTGGCGGAATTGAAGCTGTGAGGACATCTCGCGAGTCGTGCTTGGATAGCTCAGGTGGCAGAGCACTTGGTCGCGGAAGACAGCGGTCCCGAGTTCGAGTCTCGGTCCGGTACACTGCACTCAGCTTCGAAATGACGTGTACTGTAAGTGAACAGCTACTAAACATCGGATTTTTGTGAAACAGTTTGTCAGCAGTAAACGCTTCAGATGTCTTTACATTTTCACTCTATGGAGAGTGATTACGAGGTCCCACTTCAGCAAACGAAAATTTAGGCTAGGCGCAAGTTTTTCACTAGAGCTCCAGCGTACGAAAGGAGTTGAAGTGGTTTACGGTACTTCAATGTCCAAAGATGCGATAAAATACTTATGGATGTGGTGCGAAACTCGGTCGTATTTTTCTTCCACGCACTTATATACGTATATACAAACTTTCCAGAGCCTCTTGGTAGCAAAAATTTAAATATTTTTTCTTAAAGTCGATTCCTCAGGAAACTTGTGCACAGTACTTTTGTACAAACGCTTGATATTTAGGCACTTGAAGATTGTACCATGGAGATTCGGGGGACGGGACCAAATAGCGAGGTCATGAGTCCCATCGGATTAGGGTAGGATGGGGGAGGAAGTCGGCCGCGCCCTTTCAAAAGAACCGGCCCGGCATTTGCCTGAAGCGATTTATTAGGATGGACGGACGCGGGTTTGAACCGTCGTCCTCCCGACTGCACGTGTGCTAACCACCGCACCACCTCGCTCGGTCACCGTGGAATGTTCGAAGCAACTATTGCAGTGTATTTATCGTGGAAAAATTCATTTGCAGAGTTTAGAGTATTTTGCATTAGCGTCAATACCATTTGCTTGTTAGACGATTGCACGGCTTTGGTCCTTGTGTGCGCATCATTACATCGGCATCTATACTCTACTAACCACTCTGAAGTGTATGGCAGCATTTAAAGCTGGTTCTTGAAACTTTGATAGTAGACTTTCTCGGGATAGTCTCCCTCTATCTTGAACAGCCTGCCAGTTCAGTTCTTTCAAATCTGCAGTGACACACTCCCCCGGGTCACATAACATAGTGACCATTCGTGCTGCCCTTCTCTGTATTACGCTCAATATCTCCTGCCAGTCCTATCTGGTATGAGTCTCACACACTTGAGTAATATTATAGGGTGGGTCGCACGAGTGATCTGTAAATAATGTGTTTTACAGACCGACTGCATTTCCCTAGTATTCCACCAATAAACCAAGATCAGCTACCTGCTTTAGTCACTACTGAGCGTATGTGATCGTTCCACTTGATGTCTCTAGTAAGTGTACATCCAAGTATTTGTATGACTTTACAGATTCCAACTATGACTCAGTAATATATTCATAAAATGCTGTTTCTTGGTTTTGTGAAGTGCATAATTTTATAATTTTGAGCATTAAAAGAAGCTGCCAATCATTGCACCTTATCAAGGCCTGACTGAATATTTACACAGCTTCGTTCAGACTGTATTTCGCTGTAGAGAACTGCATCATAAGCAAAAAGTCTGAGGTTATTATTAATATTGTCTGTAAGACCTAATATACAACATGAACAGCAAGGGACCCAGCGCGCTTCCCTGGGATACACGCGAAGTTATTTCTACATCTGTCAATGACTCTCCATTCAAGATAAGATGCTTCGTCTGCCCTACCAAGAAATCCTCAATCTGTTCACATATTTCGTCTGATATTCTACATGATCGTAGGTGTGTTAATCAGTCAAATGCACTTTTGGAAATCGAGAAATACTGCATCTACCTGACTGACTTGATCCATAGCTTTCAGGATGTCATGTGACAAAAGGGTGAGTTGGGTTTCACATGATCTATGTTTTCGAGATCCATGCTGGTTGGTGTGAAGGAATTCGTTCTGTTCGAGGTCCTCATTATTTTTGAGCTCAGAATATGTTATACAACAAATGAATGTCAAGTATGTTGACAGTAGCGTATATGTTACTGAAGTTGTGGCTTTAAAGAGCACCCGATCTACTTATTGCACTATTTACGTAGAGGAATCTCTCCATGAGGTGGGCTGCAGAGTATACTTCACGGACTAATCAGTTAGTGGCGAACAACCTAGTATTTTTCCGTCCGACGTAAATATCTGCACGATATTATTTATTTCATACTGCAAATTAACCCTTTATTTGGCGAAATCGGAATTTTTGAGAAATAAATGAAGGTATTAATTTTTACACTTACGTAGGTGCATAAATGTAAAATATAACTTTTTTCATATGTTTTATTCAAAAACTTTTTAATTTCTTTTGAGCAACTGTGGTTCTCACAGATAATAACACCATGGAAACAAAATTTACTTAACACCAGCTTAATTAAGCAAAATATTGGTTTTACGTCACATTTTAGAGCTCACAAATCTATGTACAGCATATTTATTGGCAATTCGGACTAATTTTCCTTTATTTAGTTAACAAATACAGCTCCATGTACTGTTAAACATTGGAAGTTTTCCTGTTGACGCATTTCAGCTTTACTTTCATACATCTTGTCACATATCAGTGTGTATTAAATTTTCTCCTTATGAAACTTTGTGAAGCATTATTCTTTTCCATGAAAAATGTGGAAGCACTTTTTATCTACAGTAAGACATAGATGCACTATACACCTGACGTAAACAATTGTTTTGGTGGACTTGATGCACGCTTTGCATCGACCTTCCTTCTCCACCATGTCTGCAAACTGTTCAGAACCATCAAAACACACATCCATAACTCGATCTCCACATACAGTCCGACCTTTTACTGAAGAAAGCCTTGTTAACATTGCAGAACTTGGTCTTACACTCTTTTTTTTTTTTGTGAAACTGAGTTCCCTGCAAGCAGCAGACCGGCAGCAATTATAGCTTGACACTGCAGGAGTGTTAGCTTTGTAATTTTCCCACGTTGGACCATATGGCGTTGGTGGAGTAGCAGCCCACTGACAACGGCTACATACAAACACCAGTGGACAACATGCATGTAACAAATATGTGATCTCAAGTTGATCCGGTAGAGTTCTGTCAGCATGACAACAAGATCTATGTGTCTCCCCCACTTCCCCCCTAACTTTTCCACGTTATAAGGTCTTGGTTGGTAAGTAAATGAGTTTCTTTTCAGAGGCAGAACAGCGTCTAAATGTTGTCATGGACTCAATATATGCATATGTTGACAAAAAAATTGTACATTTCCTGTCAAACCTGCGTACCAAAGCTGCATTCTTCGTTGTCTCTTTCTCCAGTCAGAAGAGCCACGTCCAGTTTTTTGAGCGCGACTTGTGTTTTCAAAGGTCGTTTTCCCATCATATCTGTCCTGATTGTGCCGCAGAATTCAATGTCCTTATCTTTGAGTGCAGCTGCTAATGCTAGAGATGAAAACTAATTTTCTACAAACGCTTTGAAATGCTGTTTCTCTGGGAATGTTTCGGTCTATGTCAAAGCAATATCCACAGACAAACCCAGTCGTCTGTCGCTGCAGGTATATTTTCCAATACAAATTTCAAAATCATTCATAATGCTTGAAGTGTCAGCCCTCGCAAAGAATATTTAGCTTCTTTTGTGAGGCTTATTCCTTACATACTGAGCTTCTGCCCTTGAAAGGATTATCTTGTGATCAACTGCCTGGTATTCTTCTGTGGGGACTGGCTGCAATGCAAACAAAGGCGGCCGAATCTTGAGTAGTTTGTCTGTATTACTAGCAGCTTCAGGCAATTTTTGATTATTGACTACGTGAAAATGCCGTAGTAGCTCGGCGTACCGGAATCTGCTCATCACATCAGCAGTTGGTGGATATCTACTCATTCGACCATTACAACTGAATGGAAGGCATTCTAATTATGTCCATGTGTAGTAAAAATCACAACTGTTGCAATTCATTTTCACTTGTCTGCAATGGAACTGAAACTTCCTGCGAAGCATAGATGTTGGACAGCTCAGCGATGAGTTTAAATACATTACCATTTCCAAATGCTTTACAGTGCTACATAGGTTTCATTTCTTTTACTGGTGGAGGTGTAAGTGAGCTTTTCAATTCTGTGTCTTGGGCCACAAGATCAGTCTTTCTCAATTTATAGTTAGTACACCCTCATTTATGCTTCACTTGTCTCTGTTACTGCTGTTTCTTCATTTGTGTTATGGTTGCTTACATCGGCTTCTGGCAGAGATTCTTCAAATTTATCCCTTCTGAATAAATCAACATGAAATTTAAAGAAGTCGACTTGTATGTTATGCAATTACACATTTTCGTATGTACTTTTTTGATATTATTCCTTCTGTTAGTCACAATACATGTACCTTTGGGATTTCATATTCTCGCTCTTGTTCCCCTAACTTGTTAAAATTTTAGCCCATTGAGAATTTTCGCCTATTTCGACAGTTTCATCTCCATATTCGTCTGAAATATCTTATTTCTCGCCATCAGGGACATCAATGTATGTAATGAATTAATTATCAGGTAAATTCATCACAAATTCTAGGTCAGTGATAATCAAAAAGCCAGAAATAATGAAATTTTGTTTAAAAGTTATGTTTCTCATAATTTTACACCTGAAGAGCAATATTTCAAGCCTCCGTATCAATAGGTTCGTAAAGCGAGGTAGTAAATTATGGAATTTCCACTCAAATCTGGTGTTGCTTTGAAGCAACATAAGATTTTTCGCACTTACCTGGTAATTATTATGCAAGAAAAATTTATGTTATACTTGATCAGGAAGGATTGTCACAAAAGTGTAAATTATTTCACTGTAAACGGAAGTGTAAAACTCGCATATTTTAGGCTGTTTTTATCGTCGTTTCTCATCGCAAATACGATCGCAGCAGATCGTCAATCGGAATAATTGTTTCTCGCCTTCTGCTAGTGAGATTCCGCTACCTGTTGTGAAGACTACTGGCATGAGGCTTAAAGCGAACAGCGACAGAGTAGTTAAAATCGATCCGATGCGGAAATATACCTGCGGAAAATGATGTTTCCTGTAAGCACTGATAAAGAAAGGGTTCAAAATGACTAGGCGTGGACGGACGTCATTATCCTTCAGATTGAGGTAAAAAAGATGAGGAAAAGGAAAATAGTTGAAAAGCACTATGCCAATGCGCCTGTTCAGCTTTCGCAGAATCTCAAAATACGGGTGTAGGACGGCAGCCCTGCGACATGGAGGCGAGGCTTGTTGCCCTGCACCGCACGTCTCGCTGTAGGCGGTCGGAGTTGTTTGTTTACGCTCGTGTCACATTATAGTGTCCGAAGTGTGCTAGGACTGTAGTCATGTACTCGCGAACAAACGAAATTAACTATACAGGGTGTTACAAAAAGGTACGGCCAAACTTTCAGGAAACATTCCTCACACACAAATAAAGAAAAGATGTTATGTGGACATGTGTCCGGAAACGCTTAATTTCCATGTTAGAAAAATGGCTCTGAGCACTATGGGACTTTACATCTGAGGTCATTAGTCCCCTAGAACTCAGAACTACTTAAACCTGACTAACCTAAAGACATCACACACATCCATGCCCGAGGCAGGAATCGAACCTGCGACCGTAGCGGTCGCGCGGTTCCAGACTGAAGCGCCTAGAACCGCTCGGTCACACCGGCCGGCTCCATGTTAGAGCTCATTTTAGTTTCGTCAGTATGTACTGTACTTCCTCGAGTCACCGCCATGATTTCATACGGGATACTCTACCTGTGCTGCTAGAACATGTGCCTTTACAAGTACGACAAAACATGTGGTTCATGCACGATGGAGCTCCTGCACATTTCAGTCGAAGTGTTCGTACGCTTCTCAACAACAGATTCGGTGACCGATGGATTGGTAGAGGCGGACCAATTCCATGGCCTCCACGCTCTCCTGACCTCAACCCTCTTGACTTTCATTTATGGGAGCATTTGAAAGCTCTTGTCTACGCAACCCCGGTACCACTACACAGAGACTCTACGTGCTCGTATTGTGGACGGCTGTGATACAATACGCCATTCTCCAGGGCTGCATCAGCGCATCAGGGATTCCATGCGACGGAGGGTAGATGCATGTATCCTCGCTAACGGAGGACATTTTGAACATTTCCTGTAACAAAGTGTTTGAAGTCACGCTGGTACGTTCTGTTGCTGTGTGTTTCCTTTCCATGATTAATGTGATTTGAAGAGAAGTAATAAAATGAGCTCTAACATGGAAAGTAAGCGTTTCCGGACACATGTCCACATAACATATTTTCTTTCTTTGTGTATGAGGAATGTTTCCTGAAAGTTTGGCCGTACCTTTTTGTAACACCCTGTATAACTGAATTTTTTCGAGGTGATAAATCTTGTATTTCTCTCACGATGCAGAGTTTCGCCAACTTTTTTTCCTCGTCCAGGCGTTGACAAATACGCTCTCGGCAAAGGCACGCCTCTGCTTTTCGCGTTCGTGTCTTGTGGGAACTTCGGACGAAGAGGAGCACCACGACTGGAGTCAGGTGGCCGAAGGGGTGGAGGGGGGGGGGGGGCTGTTGGGCAGCCAGCCAGACGACGCTGCCGGCCGGTTCAGTGAACCGGCGGACGGCCACGGGTCGACACCGCTACAGAGCAGAGCTCAGCACAGCACAGCACGACACGAGAGAAGCGACGGACGCCGCGCAGGTAGGTCGCCAGATCGCCGAATACAACGCGCCTCTGTCCGGAGCTGTGGCCCGGTAACGGTGCCGCAGTCAACTTACCAGCTTTCTCTGTTTGCACTGTAGCACGTCTCACTGAGCCACATTACTACTGTAGGTGAAGTACTTCTCGTCTACACCACCGCAAGCCATCTTACGTTACGTGGTGGAGGATATTTTGAGAATCACTATCATATCTCTTCTCTCAGTTTCATTCTCTAGTGTAGCGCCGAAAGCCTCCGTAGGAGGACGAATTTCTCTGTTTTTACCTTCGCGATAATTTTGCGAGATACTTATAGGATGGAGTAACACAGTATGTATCGTGATTAATAGCAAAAACTTACTAAGGTGAAAGCATACATTAACATAAGCCAAATCGTTCTAGCAAACATACGTTTGCTAATGAGGCGTTTTGGAGATAACTGGGAATGTGCAGTTACTAGCCCCCAATGATTTCAGTGTGAAGTATTGTTCTAGTTAGCACAAGCGTATTTGAAATGTAAGCTTTCCCAACTATCCCCCATATAATTGGGCTAAAATTTCATCCACGTGTCCTTCACAGTATTGGAGAGCGTGCTACATGCATGACAGAGCAGGGGCACATTTTGCTACTGATGTAAGACGGCGCTCCAACGTGTCCAGGATGGCCTGAGAGATCACCTGACTATAGTCCTCTGGATCTCTCTCTCTGGAATCATCTCAGGATTGGAGTGTACAGCACTCTCGTTGATAAGAGGCCGAAGAACTGGAGCAGCGAAATGTATACTCTTGTCTGGTTTTACAAGATGATCTTAGGGTGTTTGTAACGATTCGTATTTCGCTCCAGAGATAAGCGCATGAGTGTACGGAAATGTGAAGACGATACATGGAACACCTCCTTTAATGGATAGAAATGTGCAGTAAGTTGTTAACATATAAGACGCTGTATTTCTTGTTAAGGCAGGCTACAGGTGATCTTTGAGTCTAAGTGTATGGGAATGTAATCAAGAAGTATACATTTAGAATATGTTTACAGTAACTGCTAGGCCTTTCCCTGCAGCTCCTCCCACTATGCATTCGATACATATATTGAACACATCTCTCCTCTATCACTCTGCTTTCCTCTCGTCCTCCCTCTGTCCACTTCCTCCCACCTCCATGTGTCTGTTCCCTTCTCCCCACTCTCTCTCTGTCTCTTCATCTCCACCTCTCCCTCTCTCTGTCCATTTCCTCCACACTCTTTGACTCTATCTTCCTCTCTCCTCCCTCTGACCATATTGTCCCCTCCCCCTCTCTCTCTTTCCATCTCCATCTCCCCGCCCCCTTTCTTTTTCCCCTTGGCCAGTACCCTTCTGCACCTTCCACTGCTCTCATGCATCTCCACCTCCTCCTCTCTCTCTATCCATTTCCTCCTCCCCTCACTCTATCCATCCCCTCCTCTATCAGTTTCAACCTGTCCCCAACCATGCTCATCAGCATGTGTAGCACCTGCAATACACCTCAATAAAGCAGGGTGGTATTACTCCCACAATACGCCTGTTATGCAGGATAAGTCACACAGGGACGTGAAAATCATTATTTGTTCCTGGCATATAGGCCGCCATGCAAAGCAGCCCAGTATTACTCCAACACAACACGCCTGTCACGCAAGATGGCCTACATGATAGGGCCTGGGAAACCGTTTCTTGCCCCTGACTTGTAGGCTGCCGATTGGAGCTAGGAGGTCATAAACTTCATAATACGGATACTCACGAGGCCTGCTGCTTCTGTGCCACATTCGACTGAAATCGAAACAGAGGTTGGGGAGGAGATCCATTTCATAATGAAATTAGTGATGGCTGATAGTCACACATTCGCAATTATCTCACAAAGGCCTCGTTATCAGATTCATGTTTCGATTGAGGCGACAAGTTTACTGTTTACTGGGAAGGTTTTGCTTCTGCTGTATTATACTTGCACCCGTATTATTTCCGCTATTAATTATAATACACGCTATGTATACCGTTTGACTCTTCTTGGAATATGCGTTCTCGGAATTTTAAAATAAAACCTCTGCGTAGTGCACAACACCTTTCTTGTAGCATGAGCTGCTGGTGTTGGCTGTACACCTCAGTGACACTCTCGCAGTTACTAAGTCAACTCGTGATAAAACGTCTTGGACCTTTTCTTTCTCATACGTCATAACCATTCGAGATGAAGTCATAATTTCATTTGGCCGAAATGACTTGTAAGATCCAAGCAAAGCGTAAAAAGAAGCTACAGAAATGTTTGTTCGAATCCTTGGAAGGAAGAAAATAACCATAATTTTGAGGCATGATGAAATTGTTCTAGCCGTCCGCTGTGGCCGAGCGGTTCTAGGCGCTTCAGTCTGGAACCGCGCTGCTGCTACGGTCGCACGTTCGAATCCTGCCTCGGGCATGGATGTGTGTGATGTCCTTAGGTTAGCTAGGTTTAAGTATTTCTAAGTCTAAGGGGCTGATGACCTCAGATGTTAAGTCCCATAGTGCTGATAGTCATTTGATTTTTGAAATTATTCTATCTCCGAAATGTCTCTATAATGTTAATAAGGGTTGCATCACAGAATGAGTCACATTCGCTTTAAATAACGTTTCTACCAATACTCTGTTAGGGTTGCACTGTTGTGAGCACAAAATATAATTCGTCTCTAAATTTCATTTTACAGACTAGTGTAGAGGGAGCCTGATAGATACTGGCTGAAGGGAAACTCTTGTAGGGAGACGAATGGAACGGTTCCCATGCTGAGAGAAAGCATGTAAGCCAATGCATTGCCATCTCCCGCGTCTGCTCCATGAAAGACCGATAGCGGTTTACCGTGGCTCTGGCAATTATTACATTTGCAACCAAATTGTGTTGTAACACTGCCCTGTGAGAACCATGGCTGGAGTACAACTGTCACTGGAAGACGATACATCAGTATTATTACTACAGTACTTTGCTTTTTACAAATGTAATAAATACGAAAATTAAGATAAAGTAAAAATATCGTCGGTTCACTCAACAGACGCAGGATACTGACACACGTGAGCGGTCTTACAGCCTGGAACTGTAACGTACGCGTCTGGCTATGGGTTCGTTTTCAGATCCCTATATGTCAAACGCGCTCTACACAGTCTAAAGTCTGCAAAGCGAATTTAGAAAAACTTGACAGTTCCGCTTCAGAAACAGTGTCGTGTCCACAAGGGTGCTTCACAGCACCAAATTCTTGCAGTTTAGACTGCAAAGCGCTGTTTTTCAGCTGAAATGTGACTACGACGTCCAGGTATGTGGCCTGGTTTAGCAACCACGGTACCTCTGGTTGCGCTGAATGAGGCCGTATTCCCTTTTACATCCGCGGGACGCGCTCATTGCCGCGCCCATATGGGCATCCGCAGATGTCTTTCAAGGAGGGAGCAAGATTCAAAACGTATCAGTTTGGATTCCAATTTGGTGTTTTTGGAAACGAGTCGTGTCTCAAGAACTAAATCTGACAAGAAGTGCACAAAACTTACTGAGTCTCAAAATATTGATAGCTGTCTACTTTGTATTTTAAAGATGTATTACTTTCGTACGTAAAGAGTAAACATATTTCAATAGTAGACGCAAAGTACGTCTTTTTATCTTATTAATATGAATATGGACGTCACTTTTTTACTAAGCGATCTGATATTATATCTTTATATAATTAAATCCAATGTATAAAAGTGGTTATGTAATAAGTCTAGAAAATATTCACAAAAATAATTTATTCATACTCCCGTAATATTAACTTGAAACTGAAAATTAAAAATATGAAAAAAAAGCTCGTACTGACTGAGAAAACATTGCTGGATGTCATCAAAAATGACCCATTAATGCCAGTTGAAGTGGAAACAGGAAATAAACTTTTTAAAAATAATTTGTTTGCTTATAAACCTTCACATTTTTCACATTAATGGATTTGCTACATTAGTTTCATGATTTCTATTTCTTAATGCCGACTGGCATAACTGAAGTTGAAGAAAACGTGTTTTCAGAGTTACTTTTTTTGGGTTTGTTTGGTGAAGTTTAGCGCAGGGCCAATATACGACTAGATGAACGTGAGAAAGCGTAAGACACCACCCTCAAACGGGCCAGTAGCATCGACTTTTAGCAGCCTAGGACTGCACTTGTCACACTGTTGCGCAGCATGCCTCATGCCAGCTGGAATGCTGGATTCGTAGCTCTGTGACTGCATGTGGTGCTACGCTGCACCCATAGACTTTGAGAAGATCTCAGTCCTGTAGAGCCCATTTCCTCGACCTTGAAATTCGACATTTTTCCCTTTCTTCTATTGCAGAAAACGGTATTTTCTTTTTTAGAGTGGTGTCTTTTGGGTCAGGTATAGCTTCAATATAGCACGACTATTGTTTCGAGTGTACTACAATAGCCATGTCTTCTAAAACTGATTGCAGAATCAGCAAGCCAACATGGGTTTTCTTTTTCCTGAGACAAACTGTAACCTACTGTTATGATTCCGTTGTGCATTAATGAGAGATGTAGTCGTTAACGAGAATTGGAGACAGGTGACTGGTACTGTTCTGCTACCGTCTATACGTGTTTGGAATCGGTGATGGAATCCGTACGTCATGGTGGCAGACAGGTTCCTTTCTCCGGCTCAGTAAGTGCTGAAAGAGGGGACTACAGAAAGAGGCTGAAGACATTATTTCGGCATGGTTCTGTAAAGGTCCGTATTCATTTGGACTACGGATCAGCACCGAAACCCCACCAAGACCAAAGAATCAATATAATTTTCCATGAACACAGTAAAAACCAAGAAAACCCAAGATACAGTGACTTTTAAGGCCGCAGTATTTCTCGTCGCGGTCGTCAATGTTAAACCTGCAATTTAGTGGAGTTACAGACATTGCTAGAAATCCGACATAATTCTGTAACGAATAAAGAGCCTGTATCCAGATTCCAGGAAGACCAAGTGTCCCATCTGCCCCCACGGGCCCCCCTTTGCGGTCGCCTATGGCTGCGCCCTCAACCAATTACAGACAAAACACTGCCCCGTGCACAGCTGCTGTTCTTTTGTTACTGCCACCGTCCTACATGCAAGTGTTGTACCCGTAAACTCTCTCTTCATATGGAAAATGTTCCACAGAAACTTGTGGGTAGTTATTAAAAAATTACAGTGTAATAAGTTAATGCCGCACGGGATTAGCCGTGCGGTCTTGGGGGCTGCAGTCATGGACTGTGCGGCTGATCCCGGCGGAGGTTCGTGTCCTCCCTCGGGCATGGGTGTGTGTGTTTGTCCTTAGGATAATTTAGGTTAAGTAGTGTGTAAGCTTAGGGACTGATGACCTTAGCAGTTAAGTCCCATAAGATTTCACACACATTTGAACATTTGAACAATAAGTTAATCTTGCACATTCTAGACGTTGCAAATACTGCAAGTATAACACAAATACAAGATAACTCTTGTAGAAACGCCAAACAAACGCGATTTACACCATTATATTTTTTATTCTCCGATGAGTTTGCTATTGAGCTACTGTTGCCTCGTCATCAGATGGTGACCTTCACCGAAACATGATTTTGTGAATCATTTGTAGATTGCCGGAAGCCAGACTATTTTATCTCATTTCTGACGTTAAGTGATTGACCCATCCACAGGAATACAGTAAGTGATAAAAGGTATCCGGATACTTATTACTGGCCATTAACGTGGGATGTGTCGACGCTTCACCTTTATGACGGCTTCAGCTCTGCTGGAGACACTCTCAATGAGGTGTATGGCTGTTTGTGGAGCAGTGGCAGAACATTCTTCCTTAAGAACCGAAACCAGAGAAGTTGGTGAGGATGGGCGCTGGAGTCTGAAGCGAAGTCGTCGTTCTAACTCATCTCAGAGGTTCAGATCGGCACTGTCGGCAAGCCAGTCCATTTCAGGAATATTATTGTCCACAAACCATTGCCTCGTAGATGCTGCTTTATAACAGTGTATACAGTACACAATGCTGTAAATTGTCTTCAAATCCTTCCACATGAAACGTTTCCTTCAGCACAATAAGAGGACCACACCCTCACCACGAAAAACACCCTCATACCGTAACACCACCTACTACGTACATTGCAATTTGTACTACACATCACGGCAATTACGTTCTACAGGCATTCGTCAAATCCAAACCCTTCCATAGGGCTGTCACAGGGTAGAGCGTGATTTATCATTCAAAATCACTCTTTCTAGTCATACACCGCCCAGTGGCGTCGCCCTTTACACCATCTTAGACTTCGCTTAGCACTGACTGTAGAAACGTGTGACTTATGAGGAACTGTTCGACCATTGAACCTCATTCTTTTTAATGCGTGCGCACAGCTGATCTGCTGGTAGCGCTTTGGAAATCAAGAGTGATTCCTTCCGCTGGCTTGATGTGATTTTTTTATAACCATACGACGCAGTGCTCGACAGTCCCTGCCCGTCGGTCCGGGAGGTCGTCTGGTCTTGATTAAGCTATAGTTCCTTCGCATTTCCACATCGCCAACAGTCAGCTGAGGCAGCTTTGGAAGAATTGAAATGTTTCTGAGGGATTGGTGACATCCAGTGACTAGACCACATTCGAAGTCACGTGACCGACCCATTCTGTTGTTACTACTTCTCTACTGTCAACACAATACTCCCCGCCTCCTTGTATATTGACGGGTCCGCCTTTTGTGGCATGTAGTGGTAAATTTGTGCTAGGATCTTATGGGACCAAACTGCTTAGGTTTCGGTCCCTAAGCTTACACACTACTTAATCTAACTTACGGTAAGGACAACACACACACCCATGCCCGAGGGAGGACTCGAACCTCCGACGGGGGGAGCCGCGCGGACCAAAGCAAGACGCCCTAGACCGCGCGGCTACACCGCGCGGCCATGTAGTGGTCACTTCCGCATTACATAGGGGTTTCCCGATACCTGTGATCAGATAGCGTACGTAGACGCACAAATTCAGCTGGATTCTATTTAAAACGAAGAAAATACTGCTGAGAAATTTATTTTAGCCTTTGCTTTTAGGCAGTATTCAACCAACGCGGCAATGGTCAGGAAAATACAGTCTCGAAGTTGATACATCGCAAATAATGTGGCGTAAAATGCAGAGAGGTCCAGAAAAATGTAGACACACTGCTTCTGTTGATGAACTTCATTTTTCAAGGTCCCCCATAAATATAAGTCAAGAGGTGCAAGGTTTGGAGACTCTAGTGGGTAGTCAACAGCTCCTCTTCGACCTTTCTATCGTCCAAGTAGATTTTCGTCCAAGTAGGCTCTGACATCTCTTGTTGTAAGTAAAATCTTCCAGTTTCAAGCACCTCTCGGATGGCAGGTAAAATCGATTTTTGCAGCATAAGGAGATACACATCACCAGTTAAGCTACCTACGAAGAAGAATGGGCCAATCAAACCACGCGATGACAGATTACACCACACATTAACACCCGGTAGATTAACATGTTTGTCCACGTGAAACTGAGGATTTCCAGGAGCCCAGTACACACACTTGTGGCGGTTTACAATACCGTTCAGTTTGAACTGCGCCTTGTCAGACGAGATAACCAACCCTGCAAACCGTTCATCCTCGCGAAGCATGCCTTCAATCCACTCGAGTACTCCATCCTTCGTTCCGGGTCGTCCTCGTTCCTAGCGTGCAGCGATCTTGGACTGTACACTTCCCACTTTGGAGCCTTCAGAAATTGTTGTACGCTTGATCGGCTTACTCCGCTTTTACGTTCACCCTACTTCACAGATTTTTGAGGTGACGTAGTAAAATGTTGCAACACAGCTGCACTGGAAGCTGGACTTGTTGATGTTTTTGGTCGGGCATACCTTCTCTTATGCACATCCTGAACAGTACAGTCGGCTTCAAATTTATCCCGAATACGATAAATTGTCGTTCGTATTAGTGGCTGATTTCCGTACTCATTACGCCATTGCCGTTGTATCTTTATCATGTTTTCGTACTTCCAACACCACTTCAGTGCTGCCTTGCCTTGCTCAAACGACGATCTTACTTGATTCAATGTTGCACTTTCATCTGTTGGAAAACGCGCGTTAAGATCTGTTCAGAAAACAGTGCACTACGCTACCGCGCAATGTTGCAACGATACGTCATTTTGTTCCAAAGATATTACCTATCAAAGTGTGTCTACATTTTTCTGGACTCATCTGCATGTCATAGACTTTCAATTGCATGTCGTCCAACACATGCGCACTTTCTCTGTTACCACATATCTGCCGTTTCTGGACGTCCTTCACGTGTACTATCTTCAGTATAAGTATTGCCGCGTTTGAATTTAACCACTCAGTCTTATGACACCAAAAAAATACCTTTACTGCGAAATAGAAACGAAACAATAACGAAAATAAAGGCATTGTGTACGAATGTGCACATCTTTGAATTCAAAATTGGTGTTGGGTAACGGGCACGACTTCCACGAGATTGTCGAGGAGTTGCTGCACAAGACCGTCCCACCCTCCTGAGGTCAATCAGTGGCTAAAGATGGTTCCTGCAACGACGCACTGCAAGTTTCAACTGATAACAAGCATGCCTAGTTGCATTCGTTTCAGCACATACCACAGGCCATTCCACGCGATTCATTTCTGTCTTCTGGAGTAAAGTAGGCCTACGAGGTGAGTGTGGTGTGGTCATGGAAAATGAAAGTTGGCGATAACCAATCAAAACCTTTTTGACCGCGTGGTATTCCGGATTATCGACTTGAATGCAACACACATATCATGGCAACATTAAAAAGCCGTATGAGCAAAACTCTTACCGTAGTGTAACACATATGCTCCTACTGTTCATTTTTGTTATAAACTACAACGATAACAGGGCGGCAAGCGGGCAATAAGCTTCACCGTCGAATATGATGTTCTTTATAGTGGTTTCTAACATGATTTGTACGAAAGGGAGCGTAGGCAGGGCAAGAAATTGTGGCAATAACGAAAAAAGACACAAATATTGACATTCTATAGGCTTTCGAAGGACCACGGGATGTATGAGACAACACATCACAGGACTGTTCAGTTACAATTTTCTTGTAGCCTACAAACATTTACCGAAGAATAATTGGCAAACGATAACAACATTCACGGCAGTGAGTGTCACAAACAAGAAATAGACGAGTTGTAGAAAGACGTCATATTTATATCCGCAATAACGTGATGTTTTGTTCACTACACTTCGAAACAAACCAGTTCATGAATGGGTAAAATAGAAAACTGGCATTGAATTGTTTACAATATTTGGCGTACCAGATGGGCCTCCACAACTGTAGCTGAAGAGAAAACTACAACACAAGTGTGATTAGTTGATTTTAAAACGAAACGAACAATAAAAGTGTTTCTCGAATCAAAAGAAACCAATTTCGCAATTTTTGCTACATCAGAACCACAGAAGTCACAATTTTTCAACACAGTTGTTTTTTGAAGAAGAAGTAATTACGATATCTGGCAGAACATCCGACACCTTAAGATGTTAACAGATCGCCGGAGAAACCCGAAGAAACACAAAAAGTAACTATATTAAGCAAATATTCGTGAACTGCAAAGTCGATTAAACTGCAGAGCAAATCTTCATAATTTGTGCAAAACTGTTGTGTGAAAGAAAGTGCCAGTCATAAGAACAGTCCGCAACACAAATACGTACTTCTTATGTATGAAATACGGTGTTTATACCTTCTTGCTTTCTATTTTCTTTTCTTCCTTTATTGTCATTTCATTCCCCTCGGCTCACGTATTTGGCATCTTACTTTCACTGAGCTAAGCTGCCATTACATGGAATTTTGCGAGCGTTTCTTGACGAAGATATTGTAACATACGTCATTTCACTCATGAATTTTGGCTCCGTTTGTATTTCTTTTGAGATTATCCAAGTCTCTTGTTATTTTACTAACGTTTGAAATGCAAAAATAGAACTGTGCTATTACGCAGACCGAGTTGACGCCTGCCACAATTTAGTTTATAGTAACGCCGTATCTGTGCTAGGCCAGGCGATTGCGCATAGAACGAGGCGCACGAGGAAGCGGCGCGGTCAAAACCCGGTGACCGCCCGGAGCCAGGGTGGAAGCGAGCGCCAGCCATTTCCGCCGGAGAGACTCTGCCGTGTTGAATGCACAACGCGACGAGACGCCGCACGTTTCCTTAGAGGGCAGCTGGAAGCGACGCCCTGACAGTCGCTGACCCCACCGGCTTGCTCGCATCCTGAACAGTTTCCAAGACGGCGTCGGAATGTCGAACCAGCCCAGCCACTGTATCCAGACCCGCAGAACACACTGCTTCACGATAGGGCTCAGGGTCTATTCTGTGTTTCCTGCTTCCCTAAAAGCTGTCGCTGTAGTGCAGTATGGACTTACACAAAGGAAAATAGCCAAGTTTTCGACTGAACTGGCAATTTCTTGTGATGAATACTGAATAACTTTCCCCAACAAGAGAGTTGTTCACGCACACAGAAGAAATTTGGGTGAGGTGTTCATTAAAGGAAGTGGTATATTTCAGAAACTGCTGTCCTATAAACATTTTATTAATATACATTTGTAACAAAACAATACTAACTCGCTTACATTTTATTAAATTTAGTTACATTTCATGGAAATTACCATCTGTTATGAATTAACGGCTAAGTGCTTTTCTGACTACGAATTCAAAAGTCCATTGTTCACTCTACAATCAGCCGGCCGGTGTGGCCGAGCGGTTCTAGGCGCTTCAGTCTGGAACCGTGCGACCGCTACGGTCGCAGGTTCGAATCCTGCCTCGGGCATGGATGTGTGTCATGTCCTTAGGTTAGTTCGGTTTAAGTAGTTCTAAGTTCTAGCGGACTGATGACCTCAGATGTTAAGTCCCATAGTGCTCAGAGCCATTTGAACCATTTTTTCAGTCCACAGTCGAAGCACGGAAATTTTTTTCACCGCTGGAAATAACCTCTTAATGTAAAATAAAATAAATAGATTGCTATTGTTTGGAGTATGCTTTACACTGTAGATCCCCTTATAACTGAATGGACAAAAAGGTAAACCTTTCTCAACCCGGAGGTTGCTTTGAGCAGCAGAGTGCCATAGTGGGCTTAGTACTATGTTGTTGCTTTCCCCCGACCTTTGACCCGACTGATATGGCCAGTTGTAGGGGTACCCCAGTTACAAGTACACTCCTAACCACGGTCCAACACGGCATTATTCATGTTAACAAACACTGCGACAGGTGCAAGAGGTGACCAATGGGGCAAAAAAAAATCCCTAGGTTTGACCCTTTGACTCTGTAATCTGACACCGAGCCACTGAAACAGTAAGTAAGATCAAAAGGGGGGAGGGAAGGGGGGGGGGAAGTCCCATACCACCGCCAATAGGGCCATGCACCGTAAAGCAATAGTGTTCTAACCGACCTTCGGATTAATGGTGTATTTGCCTCATGAAAAAATAATTTCAAAGTGTTTAATTATAGCCGGCCGTTGTGGCCGAGCGGTTCTAGGCGCTTCAGTTTGGAACCGCGCGACCGCTACGGTCGCAGGCTCGAATCCTGCCTCGGGCATGGATGTGTGTGGTGTCCTTAGGTTAGTTAGGTTTAAGTAGTTCTAAGTTCTAGGGGACTGATGACCTCAGATGTTAAGTCCCATAGTGCTCAGAGCCATTTGAACCATTTGTTTAGTTATACAAGATATCGGGCTTTAAGATTTTCTAGCATTTATTACATACAACTTACAGTTACAAATAAAACTTCAAATGAAAGAGCAGCTCGAAGAGCTTTGTTTGTATACCTGTGCGCAAAAGGAAGAGTAAGGAACGAACAACCGACTGAAGAACGTGTTGAAGGAGTGAGAGTCTTTCACGCGTAGCGCTAAGAAATCTGTTCGGAACGCTAGTCCTGAATTTGCAATTCCAGTGATAACTGTGTGGAGACTTTTAGTGAGACGCTTACAACTGCATCCTTATCGTTTGCAGTTGTTGCAAGCTCTAAAGCCTACAGATTACGGTTTATGTGCCAACTTTACAAACGAAATGTTGCTGCAAGACGATAAAGATTTTCTGGATCGAGTCGGCTTCAGTGACGAATCGATATTTCACCTAAGTAGAAATGTGAAAATACATAATATGCGCATCTAGGGGTCAGAAAATCCCCTTGAGATGGTACAGTTGCAATGGGACTCCCTTAAATTGGATGTTTTTTGTCCCCAGGTGGAGCGTTTATGGGCCTGTTATCGGTGAAGCAACTGTAACTGGTATTTCTTATCTTGGTGCGCTAGAATTATGGCTCTTTCCTCAATTGGAAGACGCTGAACCACAGAATTTTATTTGGCAGCAAGAAGGTGCGCCGCCTCACCGGCACAACTCAGTTCGCGATTGGTTAAACGACGTTGTACCCGAACGCTCGATTGGCCGCAACGGGCCAGATGACAGAGCCTGTTTTGTTTACCTCCACGTTCACACATGATATGACGCCATGCGATCGATTTTTACCTTTGAGGGTTCATACCCGACTTCAGAAACAGCATTATTGCAACAATACTCCAGACACACTGTTCATAGTTTGGGAAGAAATAGCCCATAGACGTGTTGTGTCACGGTGCCCACATTGAACACTTGTAAGAAAAACTATTTGAGTAGCTCTTTCATTTCATATATTATTTATGCTTGTAAGTTGAAGGCAATAAATGATACAAATCCTTAAAAACTGTATGTTCATTTTGGAACACCCTGTATACTAATACATTTATTTTTCTTGTTGTATGTTTGGCATCAATATATAAAATAAAAACAAGTATTTCCTTACAGGGAAAAACATTGCTCATTAGATTAAAATCCTCAGGACCACTACCGGACAGGGATTTCTTGAAACCGTCGTTCAGAAGGCAAATTCAGTTTGTGGCTCACGTGCGCACGAAGTTCTTTTCACTGTGCTATGCGTGTTACATTTGTTGTAGCTCCTCGTCGGACATAATCGTTGACAGATTACACCGGCACACAGAAACGGTGGCACTCAGGGTCAATGGTGGTGGCAGAGGGTACTGCGACACGCCTCCTGTAGTTGCTGACCCTCTTCTTCTTCTTCTTCTCCTCCTCCTCCTCCTCCTCCTCTTCCACCTCCTTATTTTTATTATTTTTCTGGCCACCACCTTGAGTGAGCTACTTAAACATACAGAACTTACTTTTCTTACTTACTCTCTAATATCTGGAAGACAGTCTCCGCTAAGGTGCTTTGTGTCTGATGAGCTAAGGGTAACGGTCCTAGGTCTTCATTGAGAGCGCGAGTAATTCGCATCTGCAAATATAGCATACATAGCACAGCGAAAGAAACGAAACTCAGTTCACGCAAAGAACGCCGTTTCTGTACAGATGACTATCGTCGTTTGCTGTGTCTTAAAAATATTTCCGACGTTTTCAGGTGACCTATTTCACATTCACAGTTTTTCCAAATGTCAGTAGAGCACAAATATTTGAAAGTAACTTTTTTTTCTTTTAATGTCGCCCCCCCCCCCCCCCCCCCCCCGGGTACGGTAACTGAGTGGTCAGCTCGACAGAATGTCAGTCCTAAGGGCCCGGGTTCGATTCCCGGCTGGGTCGGAGATTTTCTTCACTCAGGGACCGAGTGTTGTGTTGTCTTAATCATCATCATTTCATCCCCATCGACGCGCAAGTCGCCGAGGTGGCGTCAAATCGAAAGACTTGAACCCGGCGAACGGTCTACCAGACGGGAGGCCCTAGTCACACATTTACATTTTACTTTTTTAATACGTAGAAATATAAGACTGTGCACGGAACGAAATTTAAAAATAATTTGAGTAGTATGATAATGAGTCTTTTCTGGAACCGGTGCCGGCCGTGGTGGCCGTGCGGTTCTAGGCGCTCCAGTCCGGAGCCGCGCTGCTGCAACGGTCGCAGGTTCGAGTCCTGCCTCGGGCATGGGTGTGTGTGATGTCATTAGGTTAGTTAGGTTTAAGTAGTTCTAAGTTCTAGGGGACTGATGACCACAGCAGTTGAGTCCCATAGTGCTCAGAGCCATTTGAACCATTTTCTGGAACCGGTCATGCCATAGAAAATGAGCTAATAAATTACGACCACTGTCCACTGCGAAATTTGACGTCATTTGGTGGCGTTGCGTGATCGTGACGCGGTGAAGAAAGTATAAAGGCGGATCAGAGACGAACAGGCCACAAAATCCACTGACATAAGCGCCTTTGACACAAGGTGCATTGTTATGGTCAGAACAAGCATTTCGGAACCGACGAAGCTGTACGGCTGTTCGCGTGAGCATCTCTGGAAAGTGGTTGAAGGACGGGGAAATCACGAGAAGGCGACGAGAAATTGGACGTCCACGCCTCATCGCAGAACGTCAGAATCGGATGCTTGGCATCTATGTAAAGTAGGGTAGGCAGTGACCGGTGGCAAATCTGACGACGAGTGCAATGCTGGTGGGGGCAAGGGGTTTTCGGAGCACGCAGTTGGGGGAATAAAGTTCAACATATGGATTCGGAACAGACGACCCCTACGTGAGCCCTGGAAACGTCATCCAGGCGAACGTCTGCTAGACATATGCACCGCGCCACAGACGCAGGTCGGTGGAAGTAGTATTATCGTGTGGGGGTAATTCACGCGAGCTTCCATGGAGCTTATACTAGTAGAAGGCACCATGGCCGATGTGGACTAAGTGAACGTCTTTGCGCGTTACCCGCATCCCTTCACGCTTGATGTCTTCCCCGATGGTCACGTCATCTTCCAGCAGCATAACTGCTGGTGTCCCCAGGCCAGAATCGCGCTTTAGTAGTTAGATTTGCATGTTAGTGTACTCGCGTTGTCTTGACCACCAAATTCGCCTGATCTGAACCCGATGGAACCCACGTGGGGAGCTACCGGACACCAGCTCCGTGCCTACAAATCCTCGCCCCTTAACTTATGGGACTTTGCTCACCTACTCGTAGACATTTGGTGTCACATTCATCCAGAAAACTATCAAGACCTTGTCAAATGCGTGTCAAACACAATCTCTACTATACTACGCTCCAAAGGTGGACCACCACACTAATAAGATGTTCATAATGGTTAGGCCCAATATCGCGTAAGTACGAAAGCAATTGTAGGTGATGCAAATAGTACAATTCGACCAAGGCTGCAGTTTCTGTGGCACTGACGACTGTCGCCGGAGGTCACCCAGTAACATCGATAGACTGCTTGGTCACGATACATCCTGTCTCCTCCGTCAGATTTTGGCGGAATCGATGTCACGACACTGCTTAGATACGAGTCCTGCATTGCATCGTTTGCTATTAAAATGGCGGCGAACGCATGTGAAGGAGCTATGCTTCAAATGGCTCTGAACACTATGGGACTTAACTTCTGAGGTCATCAGTCCCCTAGAATTTAGAACTACTTAAACCTAACTAACCTAAGTACATCACACACACCCATTCCCGAGGCAGGATTCGAACCTGCGACCGTAGCGGGCGAGCGGTTCCAGATTGTAGCGCCTAGAACCGCTCGGCCACCCCGGCCGACGAAGGAGCTATATCTGTCTCGAGAAGAACGTGGCAAATAACATACGCCCTTTCTTCAACTATTGGAACAACCAGACAGATTTCACGAATATGCGACAATGTAGAGAGAAACTTTCTGTCACACACGAGATGATACATGGTAACAGTGATAAGCAGTCCAACTTCAGAAAATGCATTTCAGCAGAAGAACGGTTATTCGTAACTAAAAAATACTTTTTCATTCATTCTGTCTAACAGCTCGTTCAAAAAATTAAGTTGCTGTGTATCTCTTATTTTGCTAGTCATCGGGGCTCTGATCGAGCGGGACTCATCACTGAAGAGAATATTTCACTTCAGTCAAGGCCTAAGCCGTTTCTGGAGACGCTCCGGACAGTGTTGGGATACCAACCTGGCTGCCACCCGACATACCGCCCGACAACAAAAGCGATGGTCTGGAGTGCACGAAATGATACAAAGCCAGATGAGAAACTGCTATGTAAATAAGTGGCGCTTTGTTTAAGAAGATAGAGCTTGCTCAGGAGGACTGGGATTCAAATCGGTATTCGGCCAACATGGCTCTGCATCCGCAATCTGCTTACTGTGTGTGACGGAGCGTACTTTGTGTGCGACTTTCCTGAATGTCAGTAAACCTCCATCTGAGCTCCAGTATCTCTGATTTTTCTGTCTTTACAATTTCACAAGCTATATGTGCAAAGAAGTACTGTGTTATTTGACTCTTCTTGGAATTTTGACAAGAATCCAATTTATGATGCACAACACCTTCCTCGCAGCGTCTACCACTTAAGTTGAATGAAATTCTATTTCACGCTTCTCATCTTACTAAACGAACCTCTCAAGAAAAGTTTTCCTGAAGTTTACTTAGTAATTTCAAGACAAATGCGGAAATAATTCCCTAAACAAAACCATCGCGAGCTGACCGGGGTGGCCGAGCGGTTCTAGGCGCTTCAGTCAGGAACCGCGCGACCGCTACGGTCGCAGGTTCGAATCCTGCTTCGGCATGGATGTGTGTGATGTCCTTAGGTTAGTTAGGTTTAAGTAGTTCTAAGTTCTAGGGGACTGATGACCATCGATGTTAAGTCCCATAGTGCTCAGAGCCATTTGAACCATTTCTGCACTGTTTACACACCAAGTTTGTAATATACTTCCATCCATTGATTCCGTCACCAGCCCTTGTCGTATATGAGGATATGTAGCGCATCTGCGGACTTTGTTTCCGAGAGCGGTACCGAAACATAAACATAAAAAGATACGGGCGAAACATGAGAGGAGAAAAACACTTTTGAGTGCAGTTTAGGGTACATGGTAGCGTTTACGATTCCCGTCTCTCGACAGAGAAGTGAAGTTGCAACTTAATGTCACTTCGCTATCTAGATTATTAGAGAGGAGCATTGGCTTAGATTGACAAGGATGTGGAAACACATCGAGTGTACCCTGTTTATTGAATAATACAGTCACCTGGTTGTAGTCATATAGTTATATAACACAAAATCTAAAGCGGTTAGCTAGTCGTAGATGTGAACCCCGTTCGTCCTGACAAGGAGCAGGGGATTGTTTGAGCGTCCTAACTGACAAAACACTGTTCAGCCCAGAACATATGTTAATCCATTGATTGTAGGCTTCTCCACACATAGCAAGATTCTAGAGACAGAGATGCGACGACTATTCATCAAACAGGTGAATGTTTCTGTACTTATGCATCAAGTTAAAAAAATTGGTTCCTTCATGAAATACAAGCCTTGACAAAGCGTTAGACGACTTATCAATTTTATACCACCGCCGCACGCTGAGAGACGTCGAAAGCAGAGGATTTCACTAAGTAGCACCTTACGAAACTGGACTTTTTCCATGTGATGACTCATTAAAATCAATACCAAAGACGCCTGCTAGACTATGTCGAGGATAATACACACATCAAAAGAAGTTTTGCATCACCCCGGTTCCCAGAACTCCGGAAGATAGACGTTGACTGTGGATATTGTACCACAGACACAGACCCTTTGACTGTTCAGAGATGTCACTAAAGCCGCCCAAAGATGTATACAACCATGCAAGAGTAGCACGTATTAGACGGACGGGGTCAGACAGCCGATCAGCTCCAGTCATTCCACCAGGAAGGAGGTACACGGCTCGTGTTGTCTGTAGTTTAACCATACTTAGACGGTCAATACCGCGTTTGTTATTTTTGCCAGGAAGGGCTCTCAACAAGGCAAGTGTCCAGGCGTCTCGGAGTGAACCAAAGCGATATTGTTCGGACATGAAGAAGATATAAAGAGACACGAACTGTCGATGACATGCCTCGCTCAGGCCGCCCAACGGCTACTACTGCATCGGATGACCACTACCTACGGATTATGGCTCGGAGGAACCCTGACAGCAACGCCACCATGTTAAATAATGCTTTCCGTGCAGCCACAGGACGTCGTCGTATTACGATTCGCGCAGTAGGCTGCATGATGCGCAACGTCTCTCTGACGTCCGTGGCGAGGTCCATATTTGCAACCACGACAACATGCAGCGCAGTACAGATGGGCCTAACAACATGCCGAATGGACCGCTCAGGATTGGCATCATGTTCTCTTCACCGATGAGTGTCGCATACGCCTTCAACCAGATAATCGCCGGAGACGTGCCTGGAGGCAACCGGTCAGGCTGCACTCCTTAGGCACACTGTCCAGCGAGTGCAGCAAGGTGGAGATTTCCTGCTGTTTTGGGGTGGCACTATGTGGGACCGATATACGCCTATGGTGGTCATAGAAGGGGCCATAACGGCTGTACGATGCGTGAATGCCATCCTCCGACCAATAGTGCAACCATATCGGCAGCATATTGGCGAGGCAGTCTTCTTCATGGACGATAATTCGCGCCCTACCGTGCACATCTTGTGAATGACTTCCTTCAGGATAACAACATCGCTCGACTAGAGTGGCCAGTATGTTCTCCAGACATGAACCTGAAACACCCCCGTTTTAAATTCCTGTATTGGGTTTCGTGTAATTTACCGAAACCGTCAAACAATTAATTGTTATGATTATATGACCGTGTGCTTAATGGATGAAAGGCTATCGGTTTTTCTACTGTGGCTTCGGGAGTATTTCAACTGAATGCGGCTCTTCTGAGACGGAATAGTTAATGATTGAAAGTTTGTCTATTATTAAGGACCACCGAGGTTGCGATGTACAAACTGTATTGTATTTTCTACGAAAACAAATTCTGAGGCAGTTGCTACCTTCGCCTTACACGTCTAATTACAGTTATATCATTTATTGATTGTGGGTTTTGAGTACTTCGTCACACGCAATGATGATGGTTATCATTCACAACAATCCTCACTGCAATCCATGGTTGTTGCTGGCCGACGCGAAACACGTAATTCGGCACTTGTCACTTTTGGTTTCATATCACTCGGGAATCGGTATCGATGTGGGTCCACCCCACGACGATCAGGGGGACGCGCTCATTTGTCATACTCCGGTGAATTTTACCGTTTACAACTCACTCGACCACCATTCTTGCCCGCCTCTCCAGTACTACTTCTCACTCAACACACTCTCCAGTACTGCTGTTCACTCGACACTCGTCTCACTGCCTCCTGCAGCGCTCGACAATCGACTTCTGTCTGCAGTCGACCTGTGTGTCGGATACTAATATCTATGCTTGTGGGAACACGGATCCCTTACAAATCCTAAAGCTGATAAGAGTAAAAACAAAAAAGCAAACTTCAACAAAGGTTTAACACAGACAAAAATATTTACAATGATGTAGATAATAGATAACACGTTACAAAGCAAGGCTTTAAAGTACTTCGAAGAACTCTTGTACAGAACAAAAGGAACGTGCTACAAGGAAACCTTCCAATTTAAATATGAACACCTGGCGTTTATCACTCATTGTAAACGAAACTGTTGACTAGAGCACGCTTTCCTATTCAATAGTTACAGAAATGCTTTCCAAAGGCAAGTCGTTTTCCTTCTACAATTCACTGAGTAAATGTGGCATTTGGTTAGACTGAAGCGATGTTAATTTCCACAATTGCTACGAGGGACAGTATGTACAGAAATGGTAGAGTTAGAATTGAGGGGTTTGCTGCAGAAATGGTGCAACTCACAAGTTTCCTGTTTTTAGAAAAAAGGAGTGAAAGTTAATGAAACCGTATAAATTAACTATTACTAGTACAAAAATTGTTCTTTGTACTTGGAGTGATATTATTAACTATAAATATTTGCTCTCTACATGAACTTAAAAACTGCATTTTCAGTGCCATAGCCGGCCGCTGTGACCGAGCAGTTCTTGGCGCTTCAGTCCGGAACCGAGCTGCTGCTACGGTAGCAGGTTCGAATCCTGCCTCGGGCATGGATGTGTGTGATGTCATTAAGCTAGTTAGGTTTAAGCAGTTCTAAGTCTAGGAGACTGATGACCTCAGATGTTAAGTCCCATAGTGCTCAGAGCCATTTGAACCATCCAGTGCCATAATTGTGGGCTATACTATTTTACGTCCAAGAAAAATTTGAAACTTTATTGGTGTATTCCACATTTTTCTACTTTTATACTTCATTGTTGCTCTCTACGAACAAAATATGTATTTACTGCCAGAATGAAGTAACCTACATTATCATAGTTTTAAGAAAAGTGATGGAAATAAACAGTACGTATTAAAGAAAATAAACATCGTTTATTTCACATTTTGCTACAGACATGGGATGCAAAGTACAACTTCTTTCTTCACTGGCATTAGTACAGAAAATAATGTAACTTTTTAAGGTAATGTTAAAAAAAAAAGTCTAGACATTTCTCCCAATAAACAAGCAATCACTCATTTTCGCCTTCTTCACTCAAAAGATATGTCTGGGAGTATAACCTGTGAATTAATAGTTCTTCATAAAAGCTGAGGAGGAACATATTTTATCAGCTTCCTTAAATATTTTGCTTTACGATGCGTTGTTGTAGGTTTTTTCACCTCAGATAACTTCAAAATCGTGGCACAACCTGGTTGATGTATTCGACGTCCTTTTCTGGTTTTCTTGCAATTCATGGACCTATGTGGCATATCTCGATTTACTGTTTCAGAGAAATCTATTTCAAATGGTTTTTCCTTGTGAAATTTCAGCCATTGTATCTTCAGCCAGTTGATTTTGTCACTGTCTATACATATTTTCCTCTTAATAGTTATATCTTTCAAAGGTTTGATGCTTTGAAAATCATCTCCCTGTAGATAAGTGACTTGAAATTTGTTTCCTTTCTTCTTTGCCGCCCCAATAATTCTAATAAGACTTTCAGCATAAAAAATACGAGTATATTGTTCTTTCTTCACCCCATTATCTCTACATGAGAAATCCTGGTCACAGCCATGAAAGTGTCCTGGTACAAAAATTTTTAGCTCAATTGTCTCAGCACTAATCTCTGGATTCGTGAAGCAGCTTAACTGCCGTAGATAGTATATCTCAGAAACTGGGAGTTTAGACAATGAAAGAACACACTGCCAATCAAATGCTATAACACACATCTCAGGATCAGATATGGCCAGTTCAAATGGCGCTGAGGACTATGGGACTTAACATCTGTGGTCATCAGTCCCCTAGAACTTAGAACTACGTAAACCTAACTAACCTAAGGACATCACACATATCCATGCCCGAGGCAGGATTCGAACCTGCGACCGTAGCGGTCACGCGGTTCCGGACTGAGCGCCTAGAACCGCTAGACCACCGCGGCCGGAGATATGGCCAGTTCTACATCTTCCTTCATTTAGGACCTCGCCAGCTCAGCTCTTCGAAGGTGTAGTTGATGTGACAGTTCCAGCATTTTCTTTTCATTTTTATCAGTTGAAGAAATACCTGACGTTAAAGAGATTCCTCTCGTTCTTTACACCAATCGAAATACAACAAACTTTGCATTTTAGCAATTTTTCAGGTCGGGATTAAGGTTTCTGAATTTGGACTGTCCTTTCTGGGGTAGTGTGAGTGGTACCTTGGGAATGATTCTATGTGTTCTTCAACTTGACACTTGACTTTTTTTTTAAGGTTTACATTTACCACAATTATCTGAAGCGACTTCTCCTTTTTGTTTGTAAGGAGTAACAGCACGGTCTAGCCAACCAGACAAAATTTGAAAGGTGTTTCGGAAAGCAAGTCTGCACACATTAACATTAGTACCATCCTGTTTCTGTAAGGTGAATGTACGAGTGAATGAACGACGTGATTCTATTGTACTATGTAGTATATGACCGCTTTTTCATTGTTTGTTACACCAATCCAAAGATAAAACTTTTTTGAGCTAATTCACCTTCTTTGCCAAGAGAGTGGAACCTTTCAAAATTGCACTGCCTGCCTTCTTCAGGAATATTAACCTCACAGTTTTTAGGACAATTACAATGATAGAAACTAAACGTCTTGTACCTGCAAGTAACACATTCCATCTTCTTTGTATTTCGTTTCCACAAATCATGGTTCCTTGTTCTCTTTCTACCCTTTTTTTGAATGGCAGGATGGTCATCTTCAACATAAATGAAGTTTCCACTCGCATCTAGATTAGGAATTTCATCTCCTTCAAAGACAGTAACAATTGTTTTAGTTGACGAACTTGTCATCTGTCCATCATTTCCAGGACCTGTGAGAGTAGGGTCACCTCTTTTACTTTGTGGATCATTTATAGGTGCTGACACAGCAAATGCTTGTAGTGTTTTCACATTTCTCTTTTTAAGCTTCCTTGTGGAGGTTTCATAATCAGAGTCATCTTTGTATGAAGAAGCGTGTGGAACATATTCTTGATTAGACTACAGCAGAGCGAAAAAATGCAAAGTAAACAATCTTTCGTGTTTCAATGGCAGAGAGACAGGGTGTTTGTTGTATTGACTGCAGCATTTATTTTCTTCACAAGATCGTGAATGTGATACTTCCAAGAGAGCTTTTCATTACACTTGCTGTGTTACAACACATTCTTTGCTACACAGAAAATACGGATGCACTGTAATCACTTGATAGTTCACAATTCAGGTTTGTGCGGGGTCGTCGTAAACTGTAGAACACACAAGCAGAATAACACAGATAGTCCGGTATCAAGCAAATGTGCCAATAATCCGTGAAACAGCAAACCAAAACGTAGTCCTCTAAACACCAAGGACACGAAAATATGGTGTGAGCGAGGCAGAGGCTACAGCGCAGCAATGTCTTGCAGCCTGCCAGCAGCTATGTTTTACTTCCAGCTTGACGTCAGTAGCCAGGGCCATTTGATGGTCCACTGGCACCTCTCCCAGCTGCCGGAGGAGTCGTTGACAGCGGACATGACGGGATATCGTCCTCGCTATCGGATTACATATACCGGTTATCCTAATTCTAAGTATTTGGAACGCTCGACTTCACTGAAAATTTGGTCCTCTTGGGATAGCAAAATTTGGCTTCTACTACAAGAGTTCAGTTTCACTAACTGTATGCCGTTCTAGCAGCTAACACGTCTGTTTTGAATAGTCTGCAAACTAATGTCCTCTACCCCATTTGGTATTTCTTACAGAACCATACCGGTCCTAAGCAAATTGCGGAAAAACTGGATCATCCGCCAGACAGACAAGACGTTGATATGACTCTGTGTCACTACTTTAAAGCACCCCAGTCAGATTCAAACCCGTTCTTCGTTTGTTGACCCTGTAAGAAAAGACACAGTTTCCTATTTCCCAGATGTAAATGGATCATGAGTAGTTTTTCCTCTAGTTCCATATGTTACATCTTAGACAAAAATATAGTATAGTCCACAGAGTCACATGTTTAGTTAAATCGAAGAAGATATCTCCAGTCGTCAGGTTATCATTTAGCCCCGCAAGTCTCTCACACGCAAAATATAAAACTGCATTTTTTCTCACAGCTCCTCTCCTGCAGCCAAAGGGCAAGCCTAATAAATTCTACGTGCCAAGTTACGTTACTGCTCTCTTAAACATTGAGTCCTCAAAACTTTCGAAAACACTAATAGAAATGATATTGGCCTAAATTAATCTACAACATTTGCATTTTTCCATAAAGTGGTTTTTCTAAGGAGTGTTCTTATCGTTCTGGGAACTGACGGCTACTGAATGACACCTTGTATCGGTGACGGAGTACAAAAATAATGAGGGATATACTGATCTTTATAAGTCCTCATGGCATTTCATTCCACAATGTGAGTCTTTATTGACAAATGATTTAATAATAGATTCAGTATACTCCTTGCTTGTTTCTTGTAGCTGCACGTGACTTAATTTTCTTGGGACACCAGACTTTAAGAGTTAATGTCATAACTTTGAACTAGAAATTACAGTTGGCATAAAATGACACTTCTCCCATTTACAAAAAATCAACGGTTAGTAATCAGGTACGATAATTTTTTCCGAAGAAAACCTTAGTACCGGGTGGTTATACCAAAACTGACAATGTTCCGAGTGCTACAATGACGACTGTATACATTGCAGGGCGCTGAATCATCGTAGATATGTTCGTTAATCGGTGTGCTCCCGGTGTATGCTGAAAAAAGTAAAAGTTCCACTTCCTGACACTAGGCGAAAGTATGGCGCTCTAAGCAGTCCACAATGTGAAATGTTTCCTATTTGACGTCTGTATGCTGTTTGTTGCTTGGCGGCGCGTGTTGATTTCTTTTATGAAGTGACTGTTGG
Source organism: Schistocerca nitens (assembly GCF_023898315.1). NCBI lineage: Eukaryota > Metazoa > Arthropoda > Insecta > Orthoptera > Acrididae > Schistocerca > Schistocerca nitens. The sequence continues at coordinate 475,580,874 of NC_064614.1, read as the reverse complement.
TGTAAAGGTTTACGAAACGCGATGGCTGTTGAGATGAAACACCGTGCACTGCTGGTAAAGTTGTTTTATCAGAACGCAGCAACAGCAGCGCTGCACTGCGGGAATATCGCCAACAGAAACAGCCGCGAAGAGACCCCATCTCAAGGAATGTTCAAATGTGTGTGAATTCCTAAGGAACCAAACTACTGAGGTCATGGGTCCCAAGACTTACACACTACTTAAACTAACTTATGCTAACAACACTCACACATCCATGCCCGAGGGAGGAATCGAACCTCCTGCGGGAGGGGCCGTACAATCAGTGACATGGCGCCTCTAACCGCGCGTCTGTCAAGGAATGGGTTTAACAGTATGAACAAGAGATTTTTAAGAAACAGGTGAATCAGGTGATGCAGCAGGGAGAGAAAGGCGGCCCAATCCCATGGCAGTCATTGGTGAAGTTGCTGCAGCCATAGCCGACCGTGCAACACATACCTCAATTTCTGCAGCCGGTGCTCGAGCTGTGATCAAAAGATTTTGCGGCGCATTTGACAGTGGTGTCCCTACTAGATTCAGAACGTGCTCCAAATGAAGCTCCAAGATAGACATGTGGCTGGTAAATATTCTTCGGCGGACGAGACAGATTTTACTCTGCACGGTGCCGTCAATGCACAAAACTGTCGCACATGCGGTCCTATTCCGCCATATGTTGTGCAGGAATATCCACTGCCATCAGTTTATGGGACTGTGTGGCGTGGTTTCAAAAGTTCATTTAACCTTGGTCCGTTTTTCTTTGAGGAGATACCCTCTCGCGAGTCTGTTAGGTGTATCGTGACATATGTACGTTATAAGGACCTCCTTGTGTAACGCGTTATTCCAGCTTTGGGCGAACGCAAATGTGTCCCCACCACTATTTTCGTGCAAGATTGGGCAACACTACACGCCGCTTGTCAGGTGAAAAATTTGCTTCGAGAAACGTTCGGTAACGACCGCATCATTTCTAGACAATTTCACGATGTTTGGTCTTCCGGATCCCCCGATCTAAATCAATGTGACTTCTAGTTGTGGGGGTATATGAAAGATCGTGTCTATCAGGGATGTTACGGGACTCTACCTGATTTGAAGGATAGCATATGACGACATATCGCTCTGATTACATCGGAGATGTTGCGAGCAACTGTCGATCATGCCTTGTTATGGATGCATTTTACTGAGTCGGAAAAGACTGAATACATGTTCTAACTTGCGACCATATTCTAATAAACGTGCCAGAACCAGCGTAATTATGTGTTTGATCGTTCCACCGCTTTTCCTACACCCAGACTACATTCTGTACATTCTGACTGCTTCCAACGCCATATTTTCAACTGGTGGTGAGCACGCCGATTAACAGAATACCGACGATGTTTCAGCGTCCTGCGATGTATACAGTCCGCACTGCAACACTCGGGACACTTTCAGTTTAATTATAACCATCCGGTATTTATTCTGTGCGGAAGCGGCGCTTAAACGCAAATAATGTTAAATTCATTGTCTATTAGTAGCTGTTGAAACGAATTCACTGAGTATTCTGATCTGCGTTCCCCATTTAGTTAATGTACTAATTCCCGCTATTAAACGAAGGTTTGTGAAGAAGGGATTCGTCTTAACTAAAGTAATCCTAAAAAGTCTAGCCTTTCTGCATGCAAGTACAGGAATCTACCAGTGAATGAACGCAGATCCACACACATTACTGTCATTTATAATAACGATTCACCTTGTCCTAGACTTATTCAGGTGTACGCCGCGTTTAGCGCTTCCTGACCTACGGATAATCTCAACTCGCATCATCGACATATGTGTATTGTTTGCAGCCATCAGCATCCTCTAAAATCTGATGTTGACTCACCTTACAGCTTTGTCAAGATGGGGTTGATTATGACGTCTGAATAGCTGGCCAAAGTCGACATTGGCGGTGTGAATCCGCATGACATTCCTGTTTGTCATAGCCTTAACATAAGCGCAGTCCTTACTAAGACTTTTCTCAACCTTCCCCACTATAACTTCCTGATTCTCCTTAGTAGAGTCCTTACCCAATGCCTCTGAGTATCCTGTCACCTTCCTAAGCTTTGGACTTAGCTTAAAAATGCTGGTACCAAGGTATTCCCTACCTAATGCTTCGTGCAAATGCAGGCCTACACTGTGTCACTGGCTGCCAAATAGCAACATAACCATCCTGTTCATAACGTTTCTATCTAACTTAGGATTTTTAACAACGTTAGCAATCTGCTCGATCAGAGTCTAATGTCTTAACTTTTTCTTTGTCAGTTCCGATCTGCGGCTCATGTCCAATAGCGACATGTTGCACGTAAGATGAGGGTCAACTGCAAGTGACACCTTCGGATTCCTATTCACAGCGGTGAAAAATGTGATATATGAGATTCTGAAAGCAAGCTTTAATGATTATTTCTTTGTTTTTGACTGTGACCCAAATATACACTTACTGTGCAAAAACTTTATTAATATGACATGAAAGTGGCATAAAGGTAAGAAGATGAATGTTAGTCATTTTCTGTTTCCATTAGTATTATAACTGCTGAAAATGATGAGTACCGTCTTTCAGACGCATCTGACTTTCGTGTTCTATTGTCTTAGTAATATTTATCGCAGCTTCGACTAAGATTGCTCCGAAACCTGTCTCAGTTTCATACTAATGCACTGATTGCCCCCAAGCTGGTTTCCTACAGTAAACAGGGGCGGTCCTATCGCTTGGACAACCTAAATAGTAACCCCAGTGTTCGGAAATTTTTTTCTCATTCGTGTTTATCTTAATTCGTGTCTCAAGATGTGTTCAGTTCCTCCAGTCATGTTAACCTGTAAGGTCATTTAGTAGTTACATTGTTACCGTTATTGTTATTATTATTACTGAGGATACAGCTTACAAAATTTTTTATGTCGCCATACTCCCTGCATAATTTAAACCTAAGATTTTGTACCCTAATTATCGCTAGTGGCTATAATCATTTCTAGGCTTCCTGTAATTATAGCTCCTTTTTGGTTTGCTATTTTTAGGTTCTTTAGTAAATAACAGAGAATTGTTACTACGCCAACTTTTGAGGAATTCATACTGAATGCGTATTATTACTGTGTTAAAGCGGTGTATACTGAATGCATATTGTTACTGTATTGCAGCGGTATACTGAATGGACATTAATACTGTATTACAGCGGTGTCAGCCTGAAGATGGTCTAAGGAAAGGGCCAGAACCGGCTGCCAACAAATAAAAAATCTGAAAACGCAATCAAGACTTTTTCTTGATTTTTAACATTTTATGCCAATCGCTGTTCTCCAGTCAAGAAAGCTTTCTAATATTTTAAATTATAATTTTATTACTTTATCTATCTGAACAATTTACAGTAAGTTAGAGTTGCCTTTAGGAGATGAGACATTACTGTAAGCGACAGGTGAGGAGAGGAAGTGAGGACTTGCTGAAAAGTAATGCCTCCGAATTTGTTACGTAAAAACTCTTTAAGCTTTTTAAATGAATTTTCGTGACTAAATGACGTTTCCTTGAGGTAATTATAAGCATCTGCTTTTCCTACATCTATTTTTACTTGGTCTTTTTATGAGGTCTTCCCAGGCGGTTATGTCTAAGCATCTTATGGTTGTGATATTTCACCAATCACGTTATCGAACGGCAATGGATCTCTTCGTTTATGGTGTACTGTAAACAGTAACGGCGCTGTAACGTTCCCTTGAGCTACTCCCGCAATTAGTACATTGCCTTACAAAAGATGTGAAGTCCCCAGAAGGCACCATCCGATATCAGTATAGCTTCGTATAAGTACACACTACCGCCAGATATGTAAAGGATTAGTTGCAGTTCTCTGTGACAGGTAGAGTATACTGGTGTTGTTCGTCTTTGGTGTTGTTACCAGGCCTGGTAAGGTATAAAAGTTACCTGAACAGACGTTGAGTGATCGCCTTGAAAGACCTCATTGTATGTCTCTATTTGGTTGGCTGCTCGAATCACGCAATATCCACACTTCCCTGAAAGATTCTGTGTCATACTGCGCCGTTGGTCGGAGACTAGCAGCAGCCGGACTAGAGAACTGACCGGCCCATGCGAAGGGCGACGTTAACACCTCATCAATCACACACACTATATTTGAAATGTTGCCGAGGACGGGAAGCTAATGAATGGCGCCGCATATTCAACAATGAATCATGGTTCTGCTCTACTACGGATAACCATTGTCGGCGGATATTGTACGACATAGGGAGGGGTGTTCTGAAGAAACACATCGATATTAATCGTGACGTCATGATGTGGAGAGCTATCGGGTATGACTTCAGCTCACGGCTGGGACTGTTTGAAGAGAAATGTGATGGCACAACAGTGCGTCACCGACGTCCTGCGACCTCACGTGTTCTCTCTCATCAACACTATCGTGCTGCCATTTTTGCAAGAGCGCAATTCTCATCCTCACAGAGGACGTATCTCTATGATGTGTGTGTGTGATGTGGTACGCCCGTGGCCAGCAATAACCTTGTATGGGACCAGCTTGAGCGTCATCTCATCCCAGTACCAGTATACAGGATATCAAGGGCCACTTATAAAAGCTGTGCACCAGCTTGCCATAGGAGGGGATAAAATAACGGTATGACACCATTCCCAAACGAATCAGTGTATGCATTCAGGCCAGAGAGCGTGCAACGTTATACTGATGAGTGGGCTTGGCGTACAATTTTGCATTCAGGGTGCTTGGGAAATGTTAGTATTTTAATAACCGGTGTAACCACCAGAAGGTTGAATGCAAGCATGCAAACGTGCGTACATTGTGTTGCACAGGTGCCGGATTTCAGTTTGTGAGATGGACATTCATTCCTGTTGCACTTTGTCGGTCAATACGTGGACAGTTAGCGCGGCTTGTGGGTGACGGTGGAGTTGTCGTCCGATGATGTTCCGTATGTGCTCGATTGGAGCCAGATCTGGTGATCGGGTAGACCAAGGCAACATGTCGGCACTCTGCAGAGCATGTTGCGTTAGGACAGCGGTATGTGGGCGAGAGTTATCCTGTTGAGAAACAGCCTCTGCAATGCTGTTAATGAATGGCAGCACAACAGGTCGAATCACCACACTAATGTACAAAATTTTCAGTCAGGATGCGTGGAATAACCACTAGAGTTCTCATGCTGTCATACGAAATCGCACTCCAGAGAATACCACCAGGTGTATGTCCAGTGCGCCTAGCACGCAGACAGTTTGGCTGCAGGCCCTCAACTGGCTTCCTTCTAACCAGAACACGGCCATCACAGATACCGAGGGAGAACCAGCTTTTATCAGAAAATACAACGGACCTCCACTCTGACCGCTAGGGAGCTCTCTCTTGACACCACTGAAGTCGCAATTGGCGGTGGATTGAGGTCAGTGGAACGCACGCTTCAGGTCGTCTAGCTCGGAGCTGTGCTTGAACTGATTGACTTGTAACAGTTCGTTGTGTCACTGTGGCACCAACTGCTGCAGCAGATGCAGTACAATGCGGCAGAGTCATACGCCGAACACGGTGGTCTTCCCTCTCGGTAGTGCCACGTGGCCGTCCTGAGCCCAGTTTGACCACTTCTACCAGTACGGTGGCTGCATTACTGCCAAGTCTTTCTGCAGTATCGCAGAAGAAACATTCAGCTCATCGTAGCCATATTACACGAACTCGTTCAAGCTCAGTGAGTGTTTTAATAATGGCGTCTTTGTAGCCTTAAAGGCATTCTTGATTAACACCAACTCAACACGTCCAGTCTCAACGGTAACTAACGCTCGCGACCGTTAAAGCGTTTATTTAAAGCAAACCAGAGTTTCATCCTCATAGCGTCACTATTAACCGAGCGGTCTATGGCGCTGCAGTCATGGACAGTGCGGCTGGTCCCGGAGGACGTTCGAGTCCTCCCTCGGCATGGGTGTGTGTGTTTGTCCTTAGGATAATTTAGGTTAAGTAGTGTGTAAGCTTAGGGACTGATGGCCTCAGCAGTTAAGTCCCATAAGATTTCACACACACACATAGCGCCACTCTTATGCGACTGGCGCTAAATATGAATAGAAATCGTCTTTCGGATGTAGAAGCATGCCTACCAACTTTCTTTTACGTCGCACAACTCCTTCTTGGTTTTGCGATTTTTTTTTTCCCGTCAGTTTATGTGCAATATGTTACCCTTTCTTTTATTATGAGAGTCAATTGCAAATCTCTGTTCCAAATCTCCTACTTCTCTGTCTGCGTTTCTCTACAATTTTCTAGCGTTGTCACTTCTCTCTCTTTATACAACAACATCAACGCGAATATACTCAAGATTAGGTAATGTACGCAGCGGCGCTACAGTAGGGATACGGTAGCCGATTGAGGCAAGGAAGCTACTTGCGTGAAAGCGGCTTAATTGTAGAGCAGATTGATGTGGGCGACACAGGCCGCTGGAGAGGCGACTGGATGGCACAGCGGATGACCCGCAGCCGGCCGGGTAACGGGACACGACCTGCAAGTGGGCGCCTCGTAGCGCCGTGTCGGCAGACGCAGCGGGGACTGCCCGGTCGCCGTGCGCCCTGCCCTACTGACGGCCCTGAGGATGTCGTGCAGTTTACGACGCCTCACTGTTCGATTGATGTTTGTTTACTGCGCCGCCTACAAACGTACTTTTCAGGACATGGAAAACAATAAAATAAAGTGTGTCAGTTATTCATCTTGTGATTGAAGCTTATTTGTACCGTTTGCTTTCAAATATACGACGGGGAATCAAACAAAATCCTGAAATATTTTTTAATTTTTTTGTTGAACGAAAGTGGAACACAAGGGTATTACCTTTCGACATAATCTCCCAGACGTTCAACACACTTCCTCCGGCACGTAGGAACTGCACGGATACCTCCGAAAAAGAAATTCTTTTGGTCGTGTCCGCGGCCACTCGTGCACCGCCTGCTGCACATTTTCATCGAAACGGAATTTATTTGCTCCTATTGTCTCTTAGAGTGGTCGATGCGGTAATCACTCCGTGCGAGGCATAGTGAGTACGGCGGATGTGGCGAAGACTCGAAGTGCGGGTCATCAACAGCTGCAAGTGTTGCTCAGGCAGTAAGAAGCCGAGTATTGTCATGTGGCAAAATCTCACCTTTAGTTAGAAGTCGACGTCAGGTCTACGTCGCCTTGAAGCTGATTTTTTAACATATTGGAATATGACGTATTGGTGATGATGTTTCTCCTAGACGTTTAGTGTTGCAAGATAACGTCGCGTCAATGCCAAACCAGAGTCAACAAAGCTTCCCTGCAGGTGGCTGCGTCCGGAACTTCTTAGGTTTCATTTGGGGTTGGGATTGGTGGTAGTATACCCAGGTTTCGTCTCCTGTAACGATTTTCGCGCGCGAGGAAACCATTACCTTCTCCTTCAACCGCTGTAAAAGTTCTTGACAGACGTCAACTGGGACTTACTTCTTCAATGGACTTCAATTGGTTTCCTACCTTTACCGCTCCGAAAACGTTTGACAGAGCGCTGTTCTTGCTTGGTGCATGTCGCAAACAGTTCCGGAAATTTCAATTGGTAACAGTACTGCCAAATTACAGATCCTTGTGGCGAAATGTCTATTTTAATTTCACTCTTAAGGTTGTCATTTGACTTCCCCTCGTACAATTGTGCAAATGTAGTTCTGCCTTGAGTGAACATAAATTATTTTTAATTAACACCGAAACAAGTTTCCGTGAAGTTTCTTCGTTGTCAGTTGGCTCATTTATTTTCTGCCAAATACCAGGCAAAAATTTTATGTGATAGTATTTACAGTTTTGGGATTATGGTACTTATGTTCGTAACAAACATATGTATCTTACCACCAAAAATTGATGTTTATGTGCCTGTCATTTGCAGTACAGCTGATGTTTTGCTCCAGTTTCTCGTCTACTATCAACCAAGATTTCTGAGTAGAGTATTACATCTATTACGAGGACATTGAAAAGGAAGGAGGGGGAGGGGGGGGGGGGTGGAAGGGCATTCAGACACACTCTACCATTAACATTAGCGAATCTAATAATTATCATGCCGACCCCGTCATGATACGGGATAAAGGTTGGGAAAAAGAAGGAGTACATACCTCATCACGTACATTACATGTGTGCTATGCAGACGTTGAGATAACACGGGCACTCACAGGATGTCCATACATATTGCATTAATGACTGTCAGACGTAAAAGAAAGACATGCCCAAGTTTCAAAAGCGGAATTCAAGCTGTGGCGTGCATTTTTTGTTCCGAAATGGTGAGATTTTTCAACGTATTACTGCTCCTTTGGTAGAACCGTATTGTGGGTGGTCTAATGGTGTGGAAACTACGAAGCTGGCACCAAGCACCTTCCTCAGCAACCCCTTTTTAACTGTCACCTTCCCGACGATATTGACAGCATTAGAAATTTTCTGCCCCTGATTGACTCCGTACTTGTCCACTGTTTTTAGTCAAGCTGAAGTACCGTTTTTCCGAGAATTCATTTGCTACATGACTCAAAAAGATGAATGAAGTGCATTCGATGAACTAGACCATACATTCTCGCAAACGGTACCTCAGGCACGACTTAGAGACAACCTAGAATAGGGAGAAAATGCGCGCAGTGAGAACGAGAGTGCAGCGTAGTATCTAAGTGCCAGCTCCGCCAATGCCTCTGCAAGAAGTAGTGGGCGATGCGTCAAGTCCCTGGAAGCCGATGCGGAGATGGTGAGGGGGATGAAATGAAAACTACAAGAAAGACTGTTGTGCAGGCGTCATTCCAAGACGGAATAAGTTACGATTTAAACTTGCAACCAGCAGTGTTTTCACAACAAAATAAGATTATTCAGATATAGGCAAAAAGCTATGAATAGTAATGGGCCTGTTGTAGTTTTCAGTTTAGTAAAATATATTCAGCAACCACCCCAAAGAACTGGTATTAGAAATAACAATCCACGACGGGAATTCGCTGTGCCAAAGCGTTACGCTCCATTCACAGATACCATTCACCTTAGAGATCTCAACACCACTCACCAGACATCCCAGCGCTATTATACATATATAATTTCACGAAAAACAGAAGCACTTACAGCTAGAACTAACAGGAAGCAGCTAACTGCGATATTTGTCTGATGTACACAGTAAACTGCAATTCAAGCCTGTCGGAGAAGCCTACGGCCAGAAAAAAGCACACCAAACAAAAAGCCTGCCGCTGCCGTTTGCTCGATAACCTGATGCGAGAAGGCTCCACTTATTCACTTTTTACCCTAAATTTTTATTTTTGTTACGATACCTTGATTACATGCTTATAAAGAACTGAAAATAGGATACAAACTAAACATTTACAAAAAGTTATAACGTGGACCATGTAGAAAAAAAGGAAGAGCACGAATACGAACTCGTGACTTTCTGCATGCTGTGCAGACACTCTTCCATTCTTTTTCAACCTCCTTTTGTTTTTGATAGCAAGTAACGTCTACATAGCTGAGCCGTGGTAAAAATTGCTGTTCTGAAGAGCGCGCCGCAGCGCATAGTGAGAAGCAGTCGCCCTACGTTTCTGGCGGTGGCGCCGCTGTGGCAATCGCAGCTTTGGTGTTTCCCTCTGGTGGGAAAGGGGAGAGGTTGCCTGTTCACGTACATTTAAGGGGCGCTAAGAGCTCGCATTTGTTAGGCAGTTAGTGTCTGTCTGTCGTTCGGAGTGCTAGTATGTCTGTCGTTCGGATCAACCTTTAAAGCCGGCAAAATGACAGTCTTTCCGCTCCGCCAGTAAGAGAACTCAGCGAGTGGTCGCCTGGTCGGGGCTTAGTTCCTGCATCTGAGTCTGCACGTTAGGAAATGCAATTTAAAGCTGAACCTATCGTTTTTCCAGCTGCAGAGAGCCTCTATAAATCTATTTTGTTCAAGATAAGCCCATTCTCCCTAATACCTTGGTTTCCATCATTAAATAAAAGAACTCCACCATAAGCTGCAATTATGACAACAGTAGCAGACGAAAATACGGTTTTAGGGTATCGTTTCCATATGAGTGAAAAAAGATAATCATTTGGATTCTAGGTTTTGCCACGAATGCACTGTTTTAGAAGTTCAGGATCGGCTAGAAACCTGTAAGTAAGCTCGACAAAATTCAGGACACAAACTGGAAGCCTTTCCTTGTAAAACATGCGGGTCTACCGAGCGCTGTTGGCAGGCAGGGTGCAGTCAGCCCTTGTGAGGCCAATTGAGGAGCCACTCGATTGAGAAGTAGTGGCTCCGGTCACGAAAGCTGACAAGGGCCTAGAGAGTGGCGTACTGACCACATGCCCTTCCTTATCCGCATCCAGTGACGCCTGTCGCGCTTGGGATGAGACGACTGTCGGTCTGTATTTTTGGACCTTCCGAGACGTGTTCTGATGGGGAGAGAGACGGAAAGAGAGAGAGAGAGAGAGAGAGAGAGAGAGAGAGAGAGAGAGACGGGGGGGGGGGGGGGGGGCAAAGGGAGGGAGAGTACGGAGCCTGAGCAGAGACAGATGGGGAATCATTCTAGCGACAATACGGGCTTCAAATGGGGGAAATCCACTGACACAAGCGATTCTGACTGAGGGCAGGTTGTTATAGACTGGCGCCTGGAAACGAGGATCTCGGAAACGGCGAAGCTGGTTGGCTGCTCACGTGCTCTTGTGCTGGACGTCCCGCAGCTCAAATGGCTCTGAGCACTACGGGACTCAACATCTGAGGTCATCAGTGCCCTAGAACTTAGAACTACTTAAACCTAACTAACCTAAGGACATCACACACAGCCATGCCCGAGGCAGGATTCGAACCTGCGATCGTAGCGGCATCCCGCAGCACACGACTCTCACGGGTTCCCCGCATGTTGACACAACTACATCGTCAATTAGGATTGCAGTGGCTACGGGAACATCGACATTGGAGCGTGGATCAATGGAGAAAAGAAGTTGTCTGGTCGGGTGAATCACGTTTCTCCTTACACGAGGTCGGTGGTCGTGTCCGAGTGCACCGTGATCCAGCCGAACTGCTACTGGAAACACACCGCATCATGGACCGCTAGTGACAGTATTTTGCAATGGTGAAGTGTTCACCTGGGCTTCCATGGGTTCCGTGGTAGTAACCGAAGGCACCATGACAGCGGTGGTCTACCTGAACACCTTTGTGGACGACCTGCACACTTTCATGCTTGATGGTTCTCCGAAGGCGAGGTCGCCTTCCAGCAGTGTAACTGTCCGTGTCACAATGCGAAAATCGTGCTACATCGGTTTTGTTAGCTTTACAGTGATTTCACGTTGATACCTTGGCCACCAAATTCATCTGCCTGAACCGGACAGAATACGTCTGGGGCGCTACCGGTCGCCGGCTCCGAACCCACAAACACCAGGTCCATAATTTACGCCAATACCGTAATCTGTGAGTAGATATCTGATGCCACTTACCACCGGAAACCTACCAAGGACTCGTCAAATCAAAGCCACGCAGAATCGCTGCTGCGTTGCGTTCCAAAGCTCAACCAACACATTGTTAGGCAGGTGGTCGTAATGTTTTGACTCCTCAGTGTATGTCAGCTACAACGTAAGTCAGCAAGTGAAAATTATTGCAACCGGATGAAAAAAGCTTGAAGGTTACTTTCCGAAAGTCACAATAATCTGGATAAATAAATATGTAAATGTTTGTTTGTTGAAAATCTTCAGTCTCCGGAAGTTCTGCACCGATTGATTTGAAATTCTTGCACAATGTTGCATCTGAATACGCGCCTGCTTTTATATAGCGTGGATTACCTAAAACCTGCACCACAAAAATGTGCGGTTTTCACAGAAAGGGTTAGTAGTCAGAGGCTCCTATTGTTAGTCAATCAACAGATTGTAATAATACTTAGAAAGCGTATTTTTATGTAAACATACACTCTTTTATATGTAGCAATGTCTATTGACATTAACAAATTAAAAATAGGATAAATCAGAATGTCAGTGGTGTTTGTTGCACAATTCTAGTGCGAGTTGCTTACGAGATGTAATTTCAAAAGTTCCCACACCGACACTTGTACAATACCTGTGGTAGCACACAGTAGCCGGCCGGAATGGCCGAGCGGTTCTAGGCGCTACAGTCTGGAACCGCGCGACCGCTACGGTCGCAGGTTCGAATCCTGCGTCGGGCATGGATGTGTGTGATGTCCTTAGGTTAGTTAGGTTTAAGTAGTTCTAAGTTCTAGGGGACTGATGACCTCATAAGTTAAGTCCCATAGTTCTCAGAGCCATCTGAACCATTTGAGCACACAGTAAACAACACAAGTTCATATACTAGTTATGTGGACTCTGATCAGTAACAAGACAATTGACCATCGCAGGTTGTGCTCAAAATGACAACTGGCTGCGGCAATACACGCCTCCAGTCGGTTATGGAACGACTGCTACACGCGTGCCAGCATTTCAGCGGAGATGTCCGAGCAGGCTGCAGTAATAGCTCGTTGCATATCATCGGGTGTATTTGGTACGTCCTTCTAGACAGCTTGTTTCAGCTTTCCCCACAGAAAAAAAGCCTACAGGCGACAAATCCGGGGAAAGGGGCGGCCAAGGTACAGGCTCTCTGCGTCCAGTCACACGATTTGCTAGCCAAGCGGTTCTAGGCTCTTCAGTCCGGAACCGCTCTGCTGCTACGGTCGCAGGTTCGAATCCTGCCTTGGGCATGGATGTGTGTGATGTCCTTAGATTAGTTAGGTTTAAGTAGTTCTAAGTTCTAGGGGACTGATGACCTCAGACGTTAAGAGCCACAGAGCTTCGAGCCATTTGAACCATCGAACGATTTGCAAACAATTCGTGAAGACATGTTGTAGTGCTTCGTGCAGTGTGGGCTGGACAGCGATATGTTGGTACTACAGGTTCCTCCTAGTCTGCATAGGAACGTCTCCTAACATCTGTGGAACACGGTCTGTTAGGAGGAAGCAATACTTGTGAGCGTTCACTGTTCCGTCTACGGAAAACGCGCCTATGAGCTGGTAGTTCACTATCCCACACTACATGTTTACACTCCATGGACGCTGACGTTCCACCTGACGAAGTCAACGGAGATTGTCAACAGACCAATTGTGCATGTTTCGGCGGTTTACCTGGCCGTGATCGATAAATGTGGCTTCATCACTAAACAAGATAAACGATACGTCTGGAGTATCCTGTCTTAATGCCCATGTACAAAAGTTAAAACGGTTCTCATAATCGTTTCCATGCAGCTCTTGATGGAGAGAGATGTCATAGGGATGGAACCTATGTCAATGGGGAATGCGTAGGACACTTGTCTGACTCATACCATGCCTCGTAGCCGCGCGGTCTTGGGTGCCTTGCCACGGTTCGTGCGGCTTCCCCCGTCGGAGTTTCGAGTCCTCCCTCCGGCATGTGTGTGTGTGTGTGTGTGTGTGTGTGTGTGTGTGTGTGTGTTTGTCCTTAGGATAATTTAGGTTAAGTAGTGTGGAAGCTTTGGGACTGATGACCTTAGCAGTTAAGTCCCATAAGATTTCACACACATTTGAACATTTTTTTGATTGAGCGGGAGCTAACTTGCGGATCAACTGCAGCAGCAACAACAACATTAATTTCCCCCTCTTCTGTCGTCACTTGCTTTCTTCTGTTACGTTGTCGAAGCGCTACACTACTACTTTCAAGTAACTAGTTGAAGAGGCTGATAAATAACTGCTGACATGTTCGACGTCCATTGATATCTTACCGCATACACCGTACAAGAACGAACTGCTTAATTCCTACAGTCTCCATACACCATGAGCATGTCGGATTTTTCTGCATTAGTAAATTCCATCGTTTACTTGCGACCTACTGCTTGGACTGTCACGCACTAATCGGTTAGCAAGTCGCAATGCACTAAAGGAAAACAGAAGCACACCTTAAGCAAACATGACAACATCGTACCTAGCAATTACGCGGGTTGAACGGCACAAACAAGTGTCGGCGTGGAAACTTTTCAAAATACGATATCTCGTAAACGACTCACTCTAGTATCCTGTAAGAAACACCACTGACATTCTAATTTACCCTACTTGTACATTGTTAATGTCAACAGACATTGTTCCGTTAAAAAAAAGTGTATGTTTGCACAAAAAAGTACACCTTCTAAGTATTATTACACACTGTTTTTTGTCTAACAATACCGAACCTCAGGTTACCAATACATTTTGTGAAAACCGCACGTAAATAGAACTTCCCATTTCCGCAGTATCTGCGGTGCAAGTTTTAGGAGATTCGCCGGCCGAAGTGGCCGTGCGGTTAAAGGCGCTGCAGTCTGGAACCGCAAGACCGCTACGGTCGCAGGTTCGAATCCTGCCTCGGGCATGGATGTTTGTGCTGTCCTTAGGTTAGTTAGGTTTAACTAGTTCTAAGTTCTAGGGGACTAATGACGTCAGCAGTTGAGTCCCATAGTGCTCAGAGCCATTTGAACCATTTAGGAGATTCACCCTGTATAGCTACTGCAGTGAACTCTTATACAAATACATATGTAATATATAAAAGGGAACCGTTACAAAAATTCTCGAAAAGTTCTTGAGCGAGTGACTTCGAATTTTTACACGTTATTTCAATAAACGTTCGGATGGGCATGAAACTTTGTTAGCAAAATTCTCGAAAAGTGCTTGACAAATTTACAACAAAATTTTACAGGACATTCTAAGAAACATTCATATGAACATAAGCTACATATTTTTTACACAGCAATGTAAAATTTGACTGTAAAAACCGATTGCGGGAAAGAAAATATTGTGCCTTGCTCTGCTGTGCGGTTTTGTTTTCTTTCCCCGTAATCTGTTTTAACTACGGCAGTAGGACATTTAAAACAACAGGAAAAATTGTTTCTCCTACACATAATCTTTCACATTATACACGGTGGTCTGAAAAGCTTGTAAGGGTGTTGTTAACAGGGTAGATAGTGCTGAGAAATAATTGTAAGGAAAAAAGCAGATACGTACCGCCTTTTCCGAGTTAATTAGTGTGGTGTCACCGCCAGACACCACACTTGCTAGGTGGTAGCTTTAAATCGGCCGCGGTCCATTAGTACATGTCGGACCCGCGTGTCGCCACTGTCAGTGATCGCAGACCGAGCGCCACCACACGGCAGGTCTCGAGAGACTTACTAGCACTCGCCCAGTTGTACGGACGACGTAGCTAGTGATGCACACTGACGAAGCCTCGCTCATTTGCAGAGCCGATAGTTAGAATAGCCTTCAGCTAAGTCAATGGCTACGACCTAGCAAGGCGCCATTAGCATTACATAGCTTGTATCTAAAGAGTCTCACTTGTATCGTCAAGAGCGATGTACCACAAGGATGGATTAAAGTTAAGTATTCCAGGAGCTACGTACTTTTCTTTATAGCATTCATTACGTATCCTGTTTCAGACCTATCTACTAGCCTGCGTGAGTTAACGCGTGCCTTTCGGCTACTTCCGAGTGGCGTGGCTGTCTTGTTACGCCACAACAATTAGCATTCAAGTTATCCAATCAGGCCGTTGCGGGCCCAGATTGAAGCGGCCCGCCAGATACAGTTAGTGTCAGTTGTTCTCAAAGCGTAGATGACAGCGCACGAGACTGCTCAGCCTTTGGCTAGGATTCGATCCTTACTATAGTCCCATGTCCAGTTTTTGTATTGCTTACTTATTCCGTTTCAGGAAATCGAGCGAAATACACGTTTGAAGACGCTGTCTCTGGCGGGTCGCTCGAATTTGCGCGCGCATCGGCCTGATTGAAAAACCTCGATGCTAATTAACTCGGAAACGGAGAAAAGTATTGATTTTTTCTTAACAGTTACTTTTCAGCACACCCTACCCTGTAATTCCCTTACAAGGTTTTTGCACTGTTTCTGTCCACCTTGTAGTTATTTTTAAACAAAAATTGTATACATAATATTGTACTGTTTTGTTTACTTCATCGCAGTAAATTTTCTCAGGAAACAGAAGAGTATTTACAGCTTATCAGCTTATGTTTAGGATACTACTACGGAACGTAAATTTGCAATAACAATAAACTAGGCAGAGGCTTAGAGAGAGAGGGAGGAGTAGATGAACGGAGAAACACAGAAAGGGGGGAGGAACAGACGACAGATAGAGGGGGGGGGGAGGAGATAAGAGAGGGAGGAGATGGAAATGGAGAGAGAGGGGAGAGAAGATGATGAACAAAGAGAGTGGGAGGATGAGGAGATGAGCAAAGAGAGGAGGAGGAGGAGATGAACAGAGAGGGGTAGGGGGGGGGGGGAAGGAAGAGATTATGACATGTATCCAATTCTCATACTTCTTTAGTAATTGCGAAACATTGCCGAATTTGCTAGTAAATAAGTAAGTAAACAAATAAAACTACGAAGTTCTACATGTTAGCCGTGTCATTCGGGAGGCTTACATGATACAGTCGACCAGAGACATCTGCGTGATTTTCTCAGACTAGATTTGGGTCCAGTACGAAAGTTCATCATGCCTTGTAGCTTACGGACTCTGAAGTTCATGAATTCCGTTGACACTCGTTTCAATGGCGTTGTATCAACGGACAAGTCTGTAACGTACCCGGGAATATCGAAACTAAACATACTCCTGTTTTGCGACGGATACAATTTACTGATTATTATCATTTTCACTTCATTCTACGATGGTTGTCGCCGTGGACAACAAAAAGCGGCGAATATTCACTGTGCAACCATTGCTCGAAGAATACTAGGAAGTTTAAATGTTTTAAAGCAATCTTAGGAGCCACTGTTCTACGTGACAGGCGCTCGTGGTACAGGTGGTTACGAATCCATTCCGGCCGCTAACGTACGCCAATATCTCGTCTGCTTTCGTCGTCATTAACATGTGATTTCTCCACCACTTGACTGAGTCAATTCTAATTATGTTTTCTGTTGCGCGTGCTGAAAACGACTGTTTTTATGGAGTTGTTGTAATGAAATTTGTGATCCTTACTGCCCGTGGAGGGCTTGCACTACTTTGGCATCTACAGATTCCTCAAGGCAATGGTTTCTATTTAGCTGATCTACAATTCGTAACCATTCGGTCACCAATAATAACTCACACCGCTGCCACCTCAGTCGACAGTCAACTCATGAAGCTAGCCAATCGCGAGCGGATCACTGGGATTGTTTACTTCTGTTGTGTTCAAATCACATAGCTAGTTTTTGGCTCGTGTTATTCAATATAAAATTTGGAACGTCATCTTTGACGAATGACGAGTTCAAAATGCGTGCAATATCTTTGCTGATATAAAGTCATACAAGTTTCCGTACATGTATAAATATTATACCTATAGAATTTTACAATAACAGCTGAGTCATAGGCTTCTTTAAACTTATCCATGAACTGACTCTTAGCCATATTTTGTCATTTAAATTTTTAATTGGTATTTTCTGTGGCTTGTCGAAACCATTTGATGGACAATTCACTGTAAACTTTGGAGAATATTAGGAGACTGGGATATTGCTGATAATAGGTTTTCATAATATCTAACAAAAAGAACGCAGTGTGTTACAGCAAATATCCTGTGTTTTTGTCGAAACTTGCTGATGTCATTGTAGCAGCCTGTGTGTGATATTATTAAGTTAATGATTTTAAAAGACTATTTGTGATCATTTTTGAAGACTACGTACTTTAAGGATTTTTGCTTCATTACAGCAGAACACGTTCCTGTTACTAACGCGTAGACAAAGTATTCGAAGCATCAAAGCAGTTTTGCCCCCAGTTCAATGCAGTAGTAGATATGTGCAAGTACAAATTAATCCTCTATCATAAGTAAAGAGTTGTGAATCAGACTGGTCAAGTGCATAATCATCAAGAGTCTGCTGCACTGTTAAAGAAATAAAAAAAAAATATTACTAAAAATAGCAAATAATACACTCCTGGAAATTGAAATAAGAACACCGTGAATTCATTGTCCCAGGAAGGGGAAATTCTATTGACACATTCCTGGGGTCAGATACATCACATGATCACACCGACAGAACCACAGGCACATAGGCACAGGCAACAGAGCATGCACAATGTCGCCACTAGTACAGTGTATATCCACCTTTCGCAGCAATGCAGGCTGCTATTCTCCCATGGAGACGATCGTAGAGATGCTGGATGTAGTCCTGTGGAACAGCTTGCCATGCCATTTCCACCTGGCGCCTCAGTTGGACCAGCGTTCGTGCTGGACGTGCAGACCGCGTGAGACGACGCTTCATCCAGTCCCAAACATGCTCAATGGGGGACAGATCCGGAGATCTTGCTGGCCAGGGTAGTTGACTTACACCTTCTAGAGCACGTTGGGTGGCACGGGATACATGCGGACGTGCATTGTCCTGTTGGAACAGCAAGTTCCCTTGACGGTCTAGGAATGGTAGAACGATGGGTTCGATGACGGTTTGGATGTACCGTGCACTATTCAGTGTCCCCTCGACGATCACCAGTGGTGTACGGCCAGTGTAGGAGATCGCTCCCCACACCATGATGCCGGGTGTTGGCCCTGTGTGCCTCGGTCGTATGCAGTCCTGATTGTGGCGCTCACCTGCACGGCGCCAAACACGCATACGACCATCATTGGCACCAAGGCAGAAGCGACTCTCATCGCTGAAGACGACACGTCTCCATTCGTCCCTCCATTCACGCCTGTCGCGACACCACTGGAGGCGGGCTGCACGATGTTGGGGCGTGAGCGGAAGACGGCCTAACGGTGTGCGGGACCGTAGCCCAGCTTCATGGAGAAGATTGCGAATGGTCCTCGCCGATACCCCAGGAGCAACAGTGTCCCTAATTTGCTGGGAAGTGGCGATGCGGCCCCCTACGGCACTGCGTAGGATCCTACGGTCTTGGCGTGCATCCGTGCGGTCCGGTCCCAGGTCGACGGGCACGTGCACCTTCCGCCGACCACTGGCGACAACATCGATGTACTGTGAAGACCTCACGCCCCACGTGTTGAGCAATTCGGCGGTACGTCCACCCGGCCTCCCGCATGCCCACTATACGCCCTCGCTCAAAGTCCGTCAACTGCACATACGGTTCACGTCCACGCTGTCGCGGCATGCTACCAGTGTTAAAGACTGCGATGGAGCTCCGCATGCCACGGCGAACTGGCTGACACTGACGGCGGCGGTGCACAAATGCTGCGCAGCTAGCGCCATTCGACGGCCAACACCGCGGTTCCTGGTGTGTCCGCTGTGCCGTGCGTGTGATCATTGCTTGTACAGCCCTCTCGCAGTGTCCGGAGCAAGTATGGTGGGTCTGACACACCGGTGTTAATGTGTTCTTTTTTCCATTTCCAGGAGTGTAATTACAATAATGAGACAAGAGATGGAAGAATTAATACTTAGAGCCAAATGAAACCCTTTTCTTCATTTTGTTCTCCTCAGTGGTGGCGGATGATCTCTGATGCGTTATGGAAGCGGCAGTGTTGCTCGAATGCAAATCCAGAGAATGCTAAGGAGCACTTCAGCCGCTAGTGGCGTTGGAGGAATGACCAATAGCAGCAGGGGTCATTCTTTTGGGTTATAAATTACTATAATTAAAAATCACAGTTATCGCTTTAAGCTAAAAGCATTGGACACCTGAGTAAACATGAACCAAAGCAGCCATCATGCTCATAAATTATGGTAATTATCATGACAGTAATTGTCCATTAATTATGGCATAAGTAAACAAAACATACACCCAAGTGAAGTTTATTTAATAAGGATAATTGAATTAGGGTAGCACAAATAGCTGGTTTGTTTACTTAAGGAGAAGACTGCCCCCACTGTGCCAGAACTCTCATGTTTGTGGTGACCTCAGCTGATTTAGGAAAAGCACAAACATTTAAATTTCACTACTCGACTTCTGTTCCCATCTACTCTAGGCCAGCACTGGTGCTGAGAATATTGCATCGCCTTTCATTTTCATTTTTGCTCCTGTGTGCCAGTGTCAGCCTCTGAGTTTTGCTGCTGTGTTTTGCAGGTCGCCATGTCTGCCCGGAGCACGCTGGCGGCGACCCTGCCGCTGCTGGTGCTGGCGGCTCACTCCCTGCCCATAGTGGACCCAGGTGAGAACCTCAGCCGTCGTGCCACACTCTGGTGACTCATGATCTACTGTACGAGGAGGTACCCAAAACAAACAAACTGATTTGTTGAGCGGAGCTTTTGTAATGGTGCACTAGCAGCGCCAGTAAGCCAAAGAAGTCGTCGCTAAAGAAGAGCTGCGGTGCGTACGGAATACTGCAAAGCCAAGATTTCGCGACAAAGTGATCCACTTATTGTCGCGACGGCACGCAACTGGCGATGCAGTCGACCTGCAAACTACCCCATACATTACGTCAACGTATGGCAAAGTTCCAGTAACGATGCGTCAACGAAGCGTTGCATCAATCGGCTGTGCATGCCAGCACTAGAGAACTGAAATGAGCTCCGTGAGAGATTCCTATGACATTATCTCCAAACTTGGGGTCTCCGTGTGCACGGAGACGCGACTAGCGAGTCTCTGCCGCTGCCCACTCGTCACCTGAGTCTGTTGTCGGGTACAAGCGGACTCGACTCGCTCAGAAAGGAGAGCGAGTACTCGAGTCCGCAAGTACAGCATCGGATTCGCGACATTCTCGCTACACACGCAACCGTTTTGGAAGAAATTTCCGACATTAAACCGTAGATTACTATTCATTTATTTCACACAATCATGATTTGGGCTTTATATACATTCTCAAGTGCAAGTTGAAATCTCACAAAATGTTTGACCTGCCTAAATGACAGAATCAAGCTACATACCAATATAACTAGTGACCGATTAACGGTGAATATTGTTTTGTTTACGCATACATTTATGCAGATAGAACTCTTTCGAAAATTGCTGTAAATTTATTTTAATGTTTAATGCCTATTCAGAAGATGTCTAACAATTACGTTGACGTATACATACTTTCGTGGCGTTACCGGGTCTGTAACACGACACCTGATAGGAGAATGACCTGCTATCTCTAAATGACGATTAATTATTAAAATAAATTACGGAAATAAATGATAAGCTACAGAACTTGCTGCTAACCCATAAACACAACTTGCCATGACCAAATGAAAACTTTTTCGTTGCAGGGAAATAACAGCGACGTTGCTCTGTTCCCAGTTTTCGTTTGACGCAGTACACACGTGTTTCGTAGTGGAAATGGAGTAGACAAGAATACAACCATTTTTTTTTTGCAGTGGACGAAATTTGTATGTTTTTCTTCTGAAGCGTGCGATACAGCGTGAAACTTATTCCAGATATCACTCCTCCTCTAATGGAAGACATTTGCAATTGTGTACTCTGCACGTTAGTTTTCGTCTTACGCCCTCCACTGTCTCACAAAACACAACTTTATTAAAGGGCATCTGATTCCGACAATCGGTTGTTTCACCTTGTAATTGTTACTTTACAGCAGCAAAATCGTATACTTATCTCCCGAACTACGCAATACGTCACGACTAGCCTTTCACTCCTGCACGCTTCGGTAGCAGACAACGAGTCGACAGTATGAAGCGTCCGCAGCGCCACAATTCTCGGACTCCATCATCCTTGCCGAACTACAGCGGGAACGAAGGAAGCCCGTCAAAACTGACGAAACAGCGGGCCTTGATTTGTGAAGTATGCAACCTGAACATTAGTTCTCCGTTTGTGATCTCTAGCCAGCACAGGCAGACTGCAAACATCTCGACGCGAGGGTGCTACAAATAGCTGCTTATCACAGCGAAGGGGTCGGCGAAGATTTCGGCAACAGAGCGCAGCGGACCTGTGTGTCGAGTCACACAGCCTCCGCCTCTCAGGAATGTTGCGCTAGCTCCCGCTCGCCACGGGCGATGCTACTCACAAGGGAACCTCCCCATCGCACCCCCCTCAGATTTAGTTATAATTTGGCACAGTGGATAGGCCTTGAAAAACTGAACACAGATCAGTCGAGAAAACAGGAAGAAGTTGTGGGGAACTATGAAAAAATAAGCAAAATATACTGAGTAGTCCGTGGATAATATATGCAACATCAAGGATGATATGAGCTCAGGCGCGCCGTGGTCCCGTGGTTAGCGCGAACGGCTGCGAAATGAGAGGTCCTTGGTTCAAGTCTTCCCTCGACTGAAAATTTTACTTTCTTTACTTTCGCAAAGTTATGATCTGTCCGTTCGTTCATTGACGTCTCTGTTCACTGTAATAAGTTTAGTGTCTGTGTTTTGCGACCGCACCGCAAAACCGTGCGATTAGCAGACGAAAGGACGTGCCTCTCCAATGGGAACCGAAAACATTAGATCGCAAGGTCATATGTCAACCGATTCCTCCACAGGAAAACGTGTCTGATATATTCTACACGACACTGGTGACGGCATGTGCGTCACGTGACAGGAATATGTTGTCGACACACCTAACTTCCACACTCGGCGAATGGGTAAAAAGATTCTTCTACCTTGCCCGATTTAGGTTTTCTTGTGGATGTGATAATCACTTCCAAAAAATTCATGAAAACATAAGAGTGTGTCACATAAACTTCAACAAATGAATGCAACAGTTTCACAGTCGCACAGTTTTCTCTGTGCTCTGTCAAAACATATGTTTTTAAGGTTTTCAAATTTTTCCGTGTGTAGACCGTCAAATCCTGCATATGTCCAAGCAAATCTGAACATGTCCTGGAATTTTGCACAGCGAAGTTAATTATGTGTGAATGCCTGAACTCTGATAATTGTCTGAAAATAAAAAAATTTCACACGAGGGAAGACTTGAACCGAGGACCTCTCGTTCCGCAGATGCTGACGCTAACCACGGGACCACGGCGCTCTTGTGCTCACATCGTCCTTGATGTTATCTATGTTTCCTATGGACTGCTTAGTTTGTATATTTTGCTTATTTTTTCATAGTTCCACACAATTTCTTCCTGTTTTCTCGATTGATCTGTGTTCAGATTTTCGAGGCCTATCGACTGTGCCAACTTATAACTAAATCTGAGGGGGGTGCGATGGGGAGGTTCCCTTGTCAGCATGCTGCCTGCCAACAACGTGCGTGACCTTCAGAGACACCCGCCGCCGCTACGAAGGCACTGTAGATCGACACCAGGTTGCGCGCCCACCTGAAGGGAGTGGAGGAGGGGGAGGAGATTAGTGTTTAACATCCCGTCGACAACCAGGTCATTAGAGACGGAGCACACGAGCCTGAATTAGGGAAGGATGGGTAAGGAAATCGACGGTGTCCTATCAAAGGAACCATCCCCGCATTTGCCTGAAGCGATGTATGGGAATCACGGAACACTTAATCAGGCTGGCCGGACGCAGGTTTGAAACTGTCGTCCTCCCGAATACGAGTTTAGTGTGCTAATTGCTGCGCCACTTCGCTAGGTCCCGGAAGAGAGCCCGCACCTATATGTGTTCTATCTTGATCAATAACTAAGTACACTCCTGGAAATGGAAAAAAGAACACATTGACACCGGTGTGTCAGACCCACCATACTTGCTCCGGACACTGCGAGAGGGCTGTACAAGCAATGATCACACGCACGGCACAGCGGACACACCAGGAACCGCGGTGTTGGCCGTCGAATGGCGCTAGCTGCGCAGCATTTGTGCACCGCCGCCGTCAGTGTCAGCCAGTTTGCCGTGGCATACGGAGCTCCATCGCAGTCTTTAACACTGGTAGCATGCCGCGACAGCGTGGACGTGAACCGTATGTGCAGTTGACGGACTTTGAGCGAGGGCGTATAGTGGGCATGCGGGAGGCCGGGTGGACGTACCGCCGAATTGCTCAACACGTGGGGCGTGAGGTCTCCACAGTACATCGATGTTGTCGCCAGTGGTCGGCGGAAGGTGCACGTGCCCGTCGACCTGGGACCGGACCGCAGCGACGCACGGATGCACGCCAAGACCGTAGGATCCTACGCAGTGCCGTAGGGGACCGCACCGCCACTTCCCAGCAAATTAGGGACACTGTTGCTCCTGGGGTATCGGCGAGGACCATTCGCAACCGTCTCCATGCAGCTGGGCTACGGTCCCGCACACCGTTAGGCCGTCTTCCGCTCACGCCCCAACATCGTGCAGCCCACCTCCAGTGGTGTCGCGACAGGCGTGAATGGAGGGACGAATGGAGACGTGTCGTCTTCAGCGATGACAGTCGCTTCTGCCTTGGTGCCAATGATGGTCGTATGCGTGTTTGGCGCCGTGCAGGTGAGCGCCACAATCAGGACTGCATACGACCGAGGCACACAGGGCCAACACCCGGCATCATGGTGTGGGGAGCGATCTTCTACACTGGCCGTACACCACTGGTGATCGTCGAGGGGACACTGAATAGTGCACGGTACATCCAAACCGTCATCGAACCCATCGTTCTACCATTCCTAGACCGGCAAGGGAACTTGCTGTTCCAACAGGACAATGCACGTCCGCATGTATCCCGTGCCACCCAACGTGCTCTAGAAGGTGTAAGTCAACTACCCTGGCCAGCAAGATCTCCGGATCTGTCCCCCATTGAGCATGTTTGGGACTGGATGAAGCGTCGTCTCACGCGGTCTGCACGTCCAGCACGAACGCTGGTCCAACTGAGGCGCCAGGTGGAAATGGCATGGCAAGCCGTTCCACAGGACTACATCCAGCGTCTCTGCGATCGTCTCCATGGGAGAATAGCAGCCTGCATTGCTGCGAAAGGTGGATATACACTGTACTAGTGCCGACATTGTGCATGCTCTGTTGCCTGTGCCTATGTGCCTGTGGTTCTGTCAGTGTGATCATGTGATGTATCTGACCCCAGGAATGTGTCAATAAAGTTTCCCCTTCCTGGGACAATGAATTCACGGTGTTCTTATTTCAATTTCCAAGAGTGTAGTTTTCCTGAACTCTGTCGACTTCGCTACGGGCGTCTTCACCTCTGAGGGACTGTCACAGTCCCCGCCAGCCCATCGAACCCAGAAAGCAGACCGCCCTCCTGACGACAGGAAGAATGCCTCCCCACCACTTTGCAGTGGCCTCGTTACAAAATGACCGTTACAGAAGGTTCCATTCGACTTGTGTAAATTTTTTAGTGACACTCTTCTTTGTGTATTCGCTCGCCGTTTAGGGGAGAGTCATGTACTATCGGCCAGATTAAGTTTTTTGGCTTCGCGGTGTAACTGTGGTGGTTAACTGGAATATTAATACCCTATTCTCTTACCTCAAGACGTGTTCTATTTATAGTACTTAATTACGTCGAAAGTAAAACAGTTACAATTACAAGGCTCATAGAAAGTGTCTTGCAGTATCGGCCATTGTCTTTTCTGTGATAATATCGGTTGTTAATGATACACTGCACCGATACTGAACAATAATAGAACACATAAGCATAGGAAATATTTGTTACCATTTCAGCTTAGTTCACCAATGTTTAACTCACTGTTGTATAGAGATCGCAAATAAAATACAAAATATTCTTCTGATTCACACTTCCAACATGTGCCTAGCCTCTACACTTGGCACACAGCACCTAGTCTTCTTCAAATGCCTCCCAACACATAATACACTTTTCCGTCTTTTATGTCGACCCATTATTTCCAGTAAATTCCAGTTTTCATTGCCGCTTCGTAATTGGCTTACCATGGCCACCCATTGCGTGTTTACTTTATTTTGGACCATCCTACTTAAGTTCAGCTTCTTCTACTTCTTTTCAGACTTCATTTTTTCTACTTTTAATGTCTTCTCTTCAGTGACGATCTTTTTCTTTTGTAATTGTTGAGAGCGCTTCAGCTGCTTCCCTATGGTCATTTTGTTAGACATAATCTTTCCTGCGTCCATTGTCATGCACTCTTCATTCCAGTTTACTCTCATCGTCTTCTTATTTTCCACCATTTCAATCTGAAAAGAAGTAAAAATAAGAAGTAAATGTAAGTTAAAATTTGAAATTACTTCTGGCCTATACTGAAAGACAATCAGGAGGCCAGTATCGCACGAGAAACACGCAGTAGGATCTGATCATATTGCTCTTCCTTTTATAGAAATTATCATGGAAGGTTTTTTAGATGTCCGTTACTTAACTAACATAGATAACCGAAATATAGCAACTAAATTAATCACCTATCTTAAAAACGGGTACCATGCGCCTCAAGAAAACCTTCCGTGCCTCAAGAAAACCTTCCGTAAGCTAAGAGCTACAGCAACACTACCAAGCACACAGAGCAGACAAAGCACTAAAGAGAGGAAGAAGATTCCGACTCCTGGCACATGGATACACAAACTTGCTTCTGCCTACTGCACACTTCCGCCATTTGGAGGCGCGGAGGCAAGCCACAGTAGTGGCAGGTGCTGTAAGCCGGCCGATACTACACGAATCTCTCCTAAACGAGGGCTCATTCTCGTCAACAGCGCACGACCATTAAGTTTAACTTTTTACTTGAAAAAACGGTGTAGAAACTCTTGAAATGTTTAAAAACTTTTAAAAACTGCCTACGAGGATGATGCAATGGAGAAAATTCAAGTGTCTGAATGGTTTTTCCATTTCTAAAGAGGCGAAATGACGATGGCAAATCTCCCTCTACTCGTCCTTCCACAGCCCAAGAAGACGAAAATGACTTAAATTCCCGAAATCAAGAGGTTGTGAAGCTGTCTGGAGTTACTTGGAGTTACGTTCAACGAAATGTAACGGGAGATTTGGGGATGAAAGCGTGGCTGCTAAATGCGCGCCTCAACTGCTGTCTGTTGAACAGAAATAACGTCGACACTTGAAATAACAGTTCGTAAATGATTAATATTTTCTTCCACGATCACCACAAGAGACGAATCATGGTGCTATAATTATAAACCTGAAACGAAGCAACAATCAAGACAGTGGAAGACTTTAGGTTCCCTTCGCCCCTAAAATGCTCGTCAAGTGAAGTCAAATGTCAAAATAATACTGACGACTCTTCTCAATGCGTGAGAAATCGTCCATTCAGAGTTTGTTCCACAAGACATACTGTTAACCAGACTTTCTATCTAGACGTTTTGAGAAGAATGCGGCGGAAGTGGTTTGATTTTTGCAGTCGGGATACTGGTTTCTCCACAAATCGATAATGCTCCGGCTCATACAGACCTGCCTGTGCGCCAATATTTGACAATCCTGTGCCCCACTTCCCCTTTCCAGCCGACCTTATCCCTTGCGACTTCTGTTTTAATTTTCCTGAATGAAATGAGACATGAAAGTAAAGCGTTTTTCCAAAGTTACTGAGCTGAAGGAAAAAGGACAGAATCACTGGCGGGCATCACAGAAGACGAATTTACAAAATATTTTGAACAATAGAATAAACTATTAGATAAGAGTATTAGTGTCAGAAGGAAATTGAAGGTTTTTTGGTTTGGAAATTGACTATTTTTTTAATAAATGTTGTTCCTTTTGGGTACCCTCTCGTTAAAAAAACGTTGGTATCATAAAATAAACGTTTGAGTGCGTTGCTCGACTAAGTGAGTACGAGAATGAATTGATACATTCATATAGTAAAAAATTGTTGTAAATGAGATTAAAAAGGTATTTTTCTACTGGAGCCTAACTAAGAGAAACGGTGTTTTTCTAGACAGATACCATTCTTTTTTCTATTTACACAGAAAAGAAGTTTGTTCCGAACTCCACATAATAAACTTTCACAGCGCAGATAAACTGAAAGTCAAATTTTTAAAGACCAAACGAAGACGAGTTAACAGTATATTTAACCTCATTCCCAACAAGAGCAACAAACCAAAGTAGTAGCTTCTCACTGGAAGTGGAGAAATGAATTGGCATGATAATGCAAAGTATCTAGGGCTACACGGAGAGAACGTATAATAAAAAAGTCTGAACTATTTTAGGAAAAATCATAAAATTCTCCTTACTTACTCATCTATTCGTTAGGTCAAGTACTCATACCAACACGTTGCAAAACTCGGACATTAATACTCAGCCAACAAGAAGGGATGATGAACACACAACACACTATACAAATAGGAAGTCGCGATTCATAAATAAGCTGGTCAATGGTCTTACAGACAAATTTTATTCGACAGTAATTTATACAGTGTGGCTGACTTTGGAAAAGGTTTCGATCTAATGCCACACTGATTCCCATTGAAGAAAATACGTATGCACGGAAATTTTGCAGGGTTTGCGACGTGATTGGCAACTTCTCGGCAGCCAGAATGCATCACGCATCCCGCATGGATAGTGATAGACAGACGCACGAGTACTTTCAAGTACGACCGTCAAGAGTGTGGAAAAACCATTTCTGTTCCTTTTATAAACTGTGGTCAAAATTCACGGAAATGCTGTCCTGTTTGAAGACGTGCCATGTATGCCGTCCTGAATGTTGCGGCTAGATGGGTTGTATAGCGATGGTGCAAAACACATTATCTGACCAGTCTGTTACAGACAGATGTGTGGTGAACGTTCCAGCACGTCGCGAATTAACCGACATCGGACGTGGGATATTAATGGGCGCGACATCCTAGGGTCATAGCATACTGGAGATTACAGTAGAATTCGGGTTTCCTTGGTCAGTAGTGACTAGGGTGGATCTTCAACATAGCAGACACAGTATTTCTACCGCGTAAACTGCCGCACAAGAGGACCACAAATATCTGACGAATGAACGTCAAGTTGCATTCACAGAGCAATACGAGGTGTGATTAACAGAATTTTTTTTAATTTCGCAGGCTTTACATATCCAATTTTCTATTTATTTGTCTTGTTGGCACACTTGTTCCTTATGTATGTTTGCATTTTCAGTTGTTTTGAATATTTAGTTTACTGTTGACAGCAGTCGAGGAGGTTATATGTGTTTCCGAGTGCTCGGCAAATTTTTCCTTTCGTTAAAAATGAATCAAATAATCTGCATTAAATGTTGCTTGAAAATGGAATAAGTGCAAGCACCGTATTCTAAATGTTGACTGTGGCCTTTGGCGAATCTACTATGAATAAGACTAGTGTTTACGAGTGTATAATCGATTCAAAGAGTGTCGAGAACACATAGAAGACGACGACCGCCCTGGACACACCCCAGCACGTCAGAAGAAAATGGTTCTGGAGAATCGCCATCAAAGAAGTTGCTGATTATGTCTGCATATCCTTTGGTTCATGCCACGCATTTTTTCTGATGTATTGGGCATGAAACGTGCAGCAACAGTCTGTTCCGAAATTGCTGAATTTCGACCAAAAACTACGTTGCGTGGACATCGCTCAGGGATTGCTGAATGATGTCGAAAACGATCTAAAAACGTTATAACGGGTGAAGAAATACTGGTATACGGGTATGACGTCGAAACCAAGGCCCAATCGTTCCAATGGGAACTGCCTAAAGAGCCAAGACCGCAAAAAAATTGACAAGTTCGATAACAGATAATATTTGAAGGTTCCTCTCACTGTTTTCTTCGATTACAATGGGATAGTGGATCATGAGTTCCTGCCTTATGCTCGTAGGCCCTACGGTCACTAAGAAATACTACCTGGAAGTTATGCGCCGTTCGTGTGAACTGAGTCAGAAGGAACGGACCAGAGCTGTGGTAAAACCACTCGTGGAAATTGCAGCACGACAACGATCTCGCTTACACGTCAATCCTTTTTCGTGATTTTGTGGCAAAAAACGGAACCGTTATGTTGCCTCAGCCACCGCGTTCGCCAGACATGGCCCACTAAGACTTCTTTCTGTTCCCGGCGCTGACGAGAACCATGAAAGGACGTCATTTTGCTACCACTGAGGAGATAAAAACAGAATCGCTGAAGGAGCTCAACGCCATAACGTAAAGTGAGTTTCCGAAGTGCTTCCAAGATTGGAATAAGCGCTGATACAAGCGTATCATATCCAAGGGGGCTTACATCGAAGGGAAAAAGTTGATGAATAAATGAAGATCGTAAAAGAATCCCGTTACTCTTTGATCACACCTAGAATGGGGCGATCGACGGCCTTCCCGGGTTAGATCGCTGCCGACGACAGTACGTCACATCCAGTGACTTTCCAACTGCTAGTCACTCAGTGTATATTAATTATTTACCGGATAATATTAATACAAATTATGGGTTTATCTATACAGAAGCGTTATACAGTAAAAGTTTCCAGTTGAATGTAAAGAAATATCGACCTGGTGCAAAGATCCGCAAGGCTGTCTTAATTCACATCCATGTAAAAATGAAGTAGCCTATAACTACAGGGTTAATAAGTCATTAATGAAGTCAGTCTTGTTGTTTCAGCGAGATACCTGTGAGGGACCGTGAGTGATGGTATGACATGTAAGCAACTGAAGGAACCGGCAGGATTCGATTTATGGCTAGGATACTGCAACTAGTCTACAAAAGACGGTTAGAGTGTATAGAAAAGAGGGAGACGCAAGAGGTCATATGCGAGTCTGTCTCGGGAGAGTGCAAGGAAAATACTGAAAAATTTCAAATGATTGACCCTCGAAGAAAGTGGTCGAGTTTTCGTGAAAAACGTACTCAAAAAAAGTCCGAGAAACTTTTTTCAGCGGACATGTGTATCTAGTCTTTGCCACCTGAGATGTGATTTCTTGTTGTGGGTTGATTTTGTTCGGCCGCCGAGTACAAATCTTATTTCAGGTGACGCCACACTGGGCAACTTGCTCTTCGGTAATGATGATGAGGACAGCACAACACCCAGTCCACGAGCGGAGACAATCTCCATCCAGGCCGGGAATCGAACGCGGGTCTGCTGTATGGTAGGCAAACACGTTACCGCTCAGCTAAACAGGCGGACAGCGTAGCGTAGAGTCTATATAACACCATTAGTTTTTCCTTCAGTGTACGACCATTATCGCCAGGCCTCTTTCTTCTTTGGAGGTCACGACACCCCCAACACACGATTGCAAAGTGCAAGTGACTCCTCATTGTGTAGTCCAAATTACACTTCCACAGTCGCTTTCTGCGCTGTGCCCGCATTTTTCTTTCTCATATCTGTACGTAAATTTCAACAAACCCAGGCACAGTAGATGCTTCTAATTAAAGTGACGATTTTTCAAACGCACATTTTTCATCGGTCTAGTAAATGGGACGTGAGACTTGTTGCTATGTTTTATAGCAACATGTAACACTACACACTGTAAGTTATTGCTCCCATTGCACAAATACTCATGTAAGTTATCATTTTTCCCATACTACATCCGTGAATGGAATGGTATATCATCATAATCAGTCATTTGGCATACGTTATTGGATAAAGGCCTTCTTTCCTCAACGTGCGTTTGTTCATTGCTCGCAGATCACAACTCATGGATTGTGGTCTTCAGGTGTTCTTTTCCATCCACGCTCCTCACGTTTGTAGTGCTATACACACATTTTATTTTAGGCCGTGGGCTCAGCCTTTTCTTATATATTATCTCTAGCAGAGATCTTCCTTGGTCCATCTGCCAACCATTACCCTAGTTACATGTTCCGGCCACTTTTATTATATTTTCAGTATAGTCTACTTTACTCCCTTGTCCGAACCATTTGTTTTCCTGGCCCTCAACATGCTTTCGTTCATCGCTCGCGGAGCACACCTCAGAATTTGAATAATTATGTGTCGCTGTCTTGAGTCAAAACTGATAACACGCACTGAATATGTAGGGGTCAGGCAAATGAAAACGAGACACATGGAAAAAAGTAAGTAAATTGTTTATTTTCAAAGTAATCGTCATAACTGTTAATAGAATTGTCCAAATGTGAGACAACATGGTCAATTCCTTCATGGAAAAATGATCGCGGTTGCCTACGGAACCTTGATTGTATTCAGGCGCGCATCTCTTCCTCTGAAGCAAATCGACAGCCACGAATGTCTTTCTTCAATGCTTCAAAAATATGGAAATCGCATGGGGAGGTTTACGAACTGCATGGAGGATGTGTAAGGGGTTCCCAGTGAAACTTCCGCTATGCAATCGAAACAACCCTGGCAATATATGGGAGGACATTACCCTGCAACAGAGTGATGCCGTCCGTCTTCACTCCGGGGCGCTTGGACTTGATGACCTGGTTCAATTTTTCCAGTGTCCACGTACCGCTGTGCGTTAATTGTGGCCAGTGTTTCAGAAAGTCAATGAGCAGCAGATCCTTGGAGTCAGAGAGAACGGTCATCATGACTTTCCCAGAGCTGGCGTGCTACTGTTTCAATTACACTGCCGGAGTTACGACGGGAAGCTCTTACACATCCTCGATACAGTCCAGATGTCTCCCCATTCGACTTCCATATTTCTGAGGCTATAAAGAAAGATTTGTTTCGGACGAAGAGGTGATTGCTTGGGTACGATCATGATTCTGTAGGTAACTGCGAACATTTTCCCATGAAAGCATTGGCCGTCTTGTCCACAGTTTACTTACCTTTTTCCACCTGCCTTGTTTTCGTTTGACTATTCCTTATATAAACGTTCCATTTGAAATAGGTACCTTACAAGCTGTGAGGACGGGGCGTGAGTCGTGCTTGGGTATCTCAGATGGTAGAGCACTTGCCCGCGAAAGGCAAAGGTCCCGAGTTCGAGTCTCGGTCCGGCACTCAGTTTTGATCTGCCAGGAAGTTTCATATCAACGCACACTCCGCTGCAGAGTGAAAATCTCATTCTGGAATGTATAGTTTACCAAAAGAACTTCAAGCCATTTTTACTCTTGTGGTTATTACTTTTACTGCCCATCTAACAGTTGTATGCAACTGCCCTAAAAGCAATAAATCGTCAACTGATTCCGCTACTTCCATGTTAATTTACATCATTGTCTCATATTTATGTTTATGTTTATGTTACATATTATTTCAATCTCACTGTAATTTGTTTTCGGATCTACTAGGAAATTTGATCTATTCTGTTCTTACATTCCTTGTGAAGTTTATCTGCACAAGAGGCAAACTGGAGGTCATTCACATGTGTTCCACTAACACGTATTCCGCCTCCTTTCTTCCTAGTTTAGGAGCCGAAGAATTTTTCAGGGGCTTTTGACAACACATATGGTGATATTTAATCTTTTCTCTGAATCCTCTTTCAATTGTGAATTTCTCACTATCCGGAAGAAGCCTAAGAAGCTGTGGTAAATGAGGTTTTTTTTCCTGAAGAGGATTCTCTTATAACAGCTGTAATTCTTTTTATGATTCGTTGATTTATTTTCCATCCGAATGCCATTTTCGCTCCTTTAATCTTAAGATTTACCTGAACTCACTTTGTTTTTAGAGCGCCATCTTATTTCGATACGTGCAAAGTGCTTCCATTTTCACAACTGTACTGTAATCTCGCAGTCTTGCTTTGTATTATAAAAAGAAAGGAAGTACGACTGAGCACAAGTTCGGATTGAGGAATGGCGGGGAAGGATATCGTGCGTGTTCTTTTCTAACACCCATCGCGACGTCTGCTATAAGCGATTTATAGAAACATTGGAAAAATAAAGTCTGAACTGTCAGATGGATAAGAGCCCCATTTCTTAACTACAAGTGGCTCTTAAGTTACATTTGGCTGGTGTAGTCGGAATACTATCAGGCAGTTCACTTTTGCTTAGTTGTTAAAACAGAGTACACATTAAGTTTCTAAGGGTTGCTTCCTCTTGCTAATGTATAGCTCTAGACTCATTCCACAACCTCCTAGGTTCTCCTTCTTGGAGGGTGCTACTGAACATGATGCATAGATGAATAAATGTTTCTGTGGGATGAAGTTCTTGGTGTTTTGGACAGGCCTGTTCGTGATCATGGGGGTGAGCACGTGCGGCAACGGGTCAGGCTACTGCCTGCTGGGGCTGGACTGCACGCTGGACGACGACTTCGTGGCGGACACGAGCGGCGGCCACTGCCGCGGGCTGCTCACCGCGTTCACACCCAGCGCGCACTTCGTCTGCTGCCGCTACACCATGGACCCCGCCGCCGAAGACGCAGACTCTGCGGACGACGGAAACGCCACCGACGTTACGGACCAGACCGAAGCCTCGGCCACCGTCAGCATCACTACCCTGTCGCCGCACATTACGCCGGACGTAATGAGTGAGGTCGCGAAAGGCAACCGCTCGAGCACAGTGGCCACTAGCAGTAAAATCGAAGAAAATTTGATTGCGGCCAATAATAAAGCCAATATCCCGGGAATCAATTTCTTTGTAGAACCTGAGACCAGGCGAGACCAAGAGCAACGCATCCAGAATCCAGAAACGTTCTCTGCCGATCAAGGAAGTCGTATAAATGAGTTTGTCGAGTACTTCAACACTTTCCTCGAGAAAAATACCTATCAGTACGACCCTGTGGATGAATACACCCAAGAGATGACGACTGTCGATCACAAGCCCTTCGTTTCTGAGAAACATACCAACGTTGCACATCCGTATTTTGAAATAAGTTCCAGGCCCGATTACGTGGATAACAACAAAAACAAAAATGAACAACCAGCACCGAGGTGAGTTACGATTATTTTATTATATTATCTTTTTGTGCACTGTGTAAATAATTGCCAGCTGCAGGCTCACAGTTACAGAGAACAGAAATTAACCGATTCTCTCTAATACCTTTAGTACTTCATCAACGTTTCAGGCTTACGTTCACAGATTTCCCAGTAATCTGCGATACTCAGGGTGTCTACGTGGAGAAGGAAAAAAAAATTCCCGGATTTTTCCCGCATTTCCCGGTTAAAAATGCACTTTCTCCCGGGCGAAAATACACTTTTTCCGTGTTAAGTGACCGTATACTATTTCTTGGCACTGTAAAACTCATCAATCCTTTGAATGTTTATGGTTTTATATATCGACGTAGAATTTCCCGCCACTTTAGAAAACGAAACTCGGGGGCTAGGGGGGGGGGAGGAGGGGGGGGGGGGGGGGAAGACGTTTTGAAACACCTTTGATATGCAGCAATATGTAGGCTGCATATTTTCGTGTTACGAAGGTATAAATTCGAATTCCACCAAATACCGCATGTTACTTTTCGAAGCATTGAAATCGATGTGATGCGCTTTTGTAAGCCACTCATAACTCATGTCACGTGATCTCGCCAGCTGATGACAGCATAGGACACGTGATGTAGTCAGCCAGTAGCAAGATCACTCTTAAGTAGCGCGAAAACACAAATAAGAAAAGTTAATGGTTTAAATTAATATACATAGCATTCACATATAACATTGGTCTCCAAGATTAATAAGCTGGAAGAGAAGCTAAGCTTCCACATATAATGTTGATCTTTTCTGCGCGATACACTTTAAAATACATCACACAAATGAACCAGTAAAATTTTTAATAACGACGTAAATGTGTGATCTTCTGAGCTCGAAAGTCTTCTAAATGGCCATCCTCAAAGAATTGATTTTTAAATGAGAGTCAAACGCTTTGTTCTTTAAGAAATTTATCGTACATTCTCGCACACAGTTCATCTCGCGTAAAAGGAAATTTGCTTTTAATGTATGTAACGCTTTTCAAACCACCGTTCGCAATATTTTCCCGCTACCTGTTAGAAATAGGTTCGTTTCAGCAGTTGCAAGAGAGCGCCACGTACCAGTCGTCACCGCGCGATGACGCAGGAAGGCCATATGTTCGTACGTGTAAAACATTAAAAGATCTTACATCATGTCATAAAAGAAACAAGACATAAAAGGATACTTCAAGAGCATCGGAATTTCGTGAACCATACTAAAATGCATAATTCGGCTTAAAGTGCACATTCGTATGTCCAGATTCGGACGTAAATTTTCTTGGAGTACCAGTATTGTATTATCTCATGTTTGGTTCTTTATTATGGCATAATGTCATACGTGCACTTGAAATCAGCGAACAGTTGAAACCAGCCAGCAGTGGGAAATCAAACAGTTCGTTTCAAATAAACTGACTACCTCAGCAGAAAAGATTAATAAAAGCCAAATCTCTTTAGCAAGCCAACAAAGATAACTTTATTGTTCTGCAAGGCGGTTAATGCTTGACTGTCAGAAAGGTGGAAATAAAATTTGAAACTAATGGCATATTTTTGCCATCCGTAATTATGAGAACGGATTTTAATTCATTTGATATCTCCCGGTCACGAAAATCCGTTTTATCATTTAACGTGAGAGCAATAAATGAAGAGGAAACAACAAAACCACTAAACGTAAACACAGGTCACGTGGAGACGACCCACTTCCCACTCAGACTGCTCTGTGCATCAGGCCCAGATTTACTATATTTCCGAACCGGGGCAATATTAGGTAGTGGCGCCAAGCCACACTTCTGTAACAAGAAGCGGGAGAAGGTACTACTCATACGCGACTCAACTACGCATGCACAAGAGCCCGGCCGCAACTGCTCAAAGGAATCTAATTTAAGCAGTTGTCACGTCACGCTCATCGGAGGCAATTTGTTGTTATGAAGCATTGCATAGTCTTCGAAAAGCATTTGACACATTTTGCTGTTGGCAGACGCTTGTATGAGCACTGTGTTTTGTTGTTGTATACGGCGCATTTCCTTTGCAAGTTGATTTTTTTATTTTTTTTTTCGTTCATGTTTCGTTGCTGCAGTGTTATTCTGCAGTAGCGGGGTACAGTAATATCCTTTGTTAGAGTATTGGGTCTTACTACTCAAAATCACATAAATTTAACTGAAAACTAAAACAATGAAAAATTCCCGAAATTGTAAACAATTCCAAGGTTTTTCCCGGTTTTCTCCCAGACGAAAAAATTCCCGGTTTTTTCCCGGATCTCCCGGTTGTCCCGGGTAGTATACACCCTGGATACTGTATACGTCCTCTCTCTTTTCACAACCCTCAAAACAACCTGTGTCAATCATTCCGGTGTCCCTATTTTACACTATTACACTTGACAATATCGTGAGATAAACTCTCTCGTTGTTTATATCAGTCAGAAGTTACTGAGTTTGTGGGTAACAAGTAATGATTCCTCGTTACACGATAGCAAGAAGTTCGTACTTCGGCCACCTTTTGTTCCTTGCACACATCACATTAATAGACAGATGAAAGACTTTTCTTTTTGTTTCAGTGCAAGCGACTTGCTAACATCATCCACAAATCTGCACATTATTTAGCAGTTATCTTTCAATTCTTATCAGGTTAATCCACTTCCATTTGTGTCCCGAGAAACACTGTCCATATACCAACAGACGATTCTGACTTCGACGTTTTGGTACAGCATCAATAATTTTAGCCAACGCTGTTTTTTTCTGACATCAGGTTGTGCACACACAGATCACGTAAGTCACAAATCAGAGCATAACATTTGCTGAATTACAAACTTTGCTGAGAACTTTGTTTCACACAAGTAGAGGAAGAGGAGATTAGTGTTTAACGTCCCGTCGAAAACAAGGTCATTAGAGACGGAGCACAAGCTCGGATTAGGGAAGCATGGTGAAGGAAATCGGCCGTGCCCTTTCAAAGGAACCATCCCGGCATTTGTCTGAAGCGATTTAGGGAAATCAAGGAAAACCTAAGTCAGGATGGCCGGACACGGATTTGAACCGGTGTCCTTCCGAATGCGAGTCCAGTGTGCTAACTACTGCGCCACCTCGCTCGGTACTCACAAGCAGAGCTCAGCTTAAGACAGTATCTGTCAGTACATCACTTTTTCTTTTGTTAGTTAAATGTAATTATAAGGCTTGTTCTAACACACACAGTTTTTCACACAGTAACCTACTCATCATTTTGAAAGAGTTAGAATGTGAAAATTCTCCATCTATATTGGTGCATTACCAATGCAATTCTGTGTCTGCCCTGATATGTTAATTACAGAAAAACATGTCTTTACACAAAAATTTAATTTAAACTTTTAGTGAACAGTTTGGTAGCCCCAAGTTGGGAAGGTATTTTATATTTTAGAGATATGCTAGAGCCCCTATCACACATGCAGTGATTGCGAAAACCAAGATTGTTCTACTACAGCACAAAGAGGGCTGTCTAAGCAGTCATTCTTCCCACTCTGCATACATGAATGGAATAGGAAGAAATTCTAAAACATAGGAGATGACCTCTTTCGCTCTTTGCAGCAGTTTTGCAAAATATGGACGTAGATATACAAGGAAATACTGCTAAATTGGCCGGCCGAAGTGGCCGTGCGGTTAAAGGCGCTGCAGTCTGGAACCGCAAGACCGCTACGGTCGCAGGTTCGAATCCTGCCTCGGGCATGGATGTTTGTGATGTCCTTAGGTTAGTTAGGTTTAACTAGTTCTAAGTTCTAGGGGACTAATGACCTCAGCAGTTGAGTCCCATAGTACTCAGAGCCATTTGAACCATTTTGAACTGCTAAATTTCCATGAAAGAATAACACATTGTTTTTGCACCTTCACGGTTGATAAGCTCGATTATTCCAAGGATAGTATAAAGAATGTCAACAACGTACAGCGTATAGTTCACTGTTACAGCCATCTGAATTAGTCAACGTGTCGACTGCGTTTGAACACGCAGAAAACAGTTTCGTGCTTTTGTTAAACATTTTCATTTGAAGGTTTGGATTCCAGCATAGGTGAAAACAGAATTGGATGAAGTTAACGTGGACCCTGCACTATCACTGAAGACCATTTACTTTTGGATTAATGAATTAATGTGGTTGGACAAGCACCAAATGCGAAGCATGCTCCAGCTGTCCAACTGAGGTCATCACAAAAGAAAACATTGACAAAATCCATGATATAATAATACAAGACGACCAAATGATGACTCGTGAGACTGCTGAGACTGTAGGCATCTCAACTGAGCGAGTGTACAAGGGGGTGCCCAAAAAATCGGAATTAGTTTTTAAAAGCTACATATTTTCAAACTGTTTACAAAACGACCTTATCCCCTTCAAAATACTCTCCATTATGACTAATATATTTGTCCCCAGCATGCTTCCACTGTTCGAAATATTTCTTGTATCCATATTTAGAAATGGCTGACAGCTCCTCCCTCGTTTTCTTCAATGGAGTCAAATCAGTGTTGAAATGACAAAAAGTCATAAAGAGCCAGGTCAGGCACGTAAGGTGCTTGGGACAGCAGAACCATGTCATTTTTAGCCAAAAACTGTCTAACAGAGATGACCGTGTGTAGGTGCGTTGTGATGGAAGAACAAATCTCCTGTCTGCCAAAAATTGGGCCCTTTTTTATGAACACTGTTATGCAATCTTCTTAAAACTCCCAAATAAAAGGCTTGATAGACGGTCTGACCTGGGCGAGCAAACTCTGAATGAACTACGCAACTGGCATCAAAAAAGCAAATCAGAATTTTTTTTTATGTTCGTCTGACTTATTGACATCGTTTTGGGCAAGGTGACGATGATGTCTTCCATTGGCTTGACAGTTGCTTTGTTTCTAGGTCATAAACATAGGACCATGACTCATCACTAGCAACGACCTTTG
The DNA here is from genome assembly GCF_023898315.1 of Schistocerca nitens. Classification (NCBI taxonomy): domain Eukaryota; kingdom Metazoa; phylum Arthropoda; class Insecta; order Orthoptera; family Acrididae; genus Schistocerca; species Schistocerca nitens. Next base: position 475,541,727 of record NC_064614.1, on the reverse strand, counting down.
ATGGAAAATTTGGATCAATTTCAAACCGTTGTGTCAAAGCACGACATGTTTCAACTTGATATTCCTTTCGGTTGTCAGTCAGAACCTGAAGAACAAATTTGGCAGCAACCCTTTTCACTTCCAAATCTTCTGTTAAAATTCGCTGAACCGAGCTGCACGATAACCCACGAATATCTGTTGTTGATCAATTGTCTGTCGAGGGTCTGTGAGCACAAGTACTCGAATTTTTTCAATATTTTCGTCGATTCTGGCAGTTGATAGACGTGCAGAACGAGTTTTGTCATCAATCGACATGTCGCCACTTTCAAATCGAGCAAACTCACACTTGAGTTTTTTCCATGGCCTCATCTTGGTAAGCTGTTTTCAACATTACAAGAGTTTCGGCAGCAGTTTTACCGAGCAGAAAACAAAATTACACAGCTGCATGTTGTTCACTTAAGCTTGTCTCACGAAAAACTAAACAAAAACAAAATAGCACTAGCAAAATAAAACAATCACTACAGATGAACAAAGCAACCCAGCTCGACAACACAGGTGGCACTGAACTGGGAATGAGTTGCGCTGTACACACCCAGCGTCAGAAATGCGTACTACACAAGCTCCGCCCACAGCAATGTTATTCCAGTTTTTGTCTTTTGGGTACCCCTTCGTGCAATATCACGCACGGAGAATTGGCTATCAAGAAGCTGTGTGCCAGGTAGGTGCCGCAATTGCTCACAGTGACCAATAGCGCCTCTGCCACAACATTTACATTTCAACACAACATCTGGCAATGTTTAATCACAGCCCGCAAGACTTTGTGCCGACTTGTGGCTGTAGATGAAACCCAGGTCCATCATGACACACCAGAGACTAAACAGCAGTCAATCCAATGAAAAAAAAAAATTGCTGACAATACCATTTTGTCAACTGTTAAGATGTTGGCCACTGGTTTTTGCGATTTGTTAAAGAGGACTTCAAAAAGGCTCATCATTTTCATTTATTCTGAATATATATATGAGAAATACTCAAATGTAATATTTAATATTTCTTTATTTGGCAAAATGATAACTTCACTCTATTACCAAAACAATTAAAATACAGTCTTCGATGCTAATAAACTCCTACATTGTCATTGATATGATGTTTATTTACAGATACATTAGTGTTGTGACGGTTGGAATCACTGTTCCTAGGATATTACGAATAATACATTTCGCATTAATTACAACATCGTTCTTGTAGGAAAGTTTGAAGACGTGATGTATCGCCGTCCCACAAGCGAACCCTTTTACTCAACGATACATAGCACCAAATGACAATCTGTACCTGCCTTCAACTATAAATATCGCTGAATTACGCATATTGTCCAAAGTTTACGCAAAACAACATTACTATTAAATAGAGTCTGCCGCAGAAATAAATGACGTTTCCCTAAACCAAGGTACGTACTGCTATAAAAGTAACGAAAAAATAATTTTTGTATCATTGGTTCTACAACTGAAAACCATTACAGTTTGAAGACGATAATACAACATCTGAAAACAATTTAAACTACTAAACAAAACACTGAGTAAAAATAATTATTTTGAATGTCTTTAAATAGATTAAAAATATTTAATACATACTTCAGTCATTAAAATCGTTATGTGAATGTCTCATATTTCAATTAGCTTTGCATGACAGCAACAGGCAAACTATACACTATGTTAACGAATTCAGTTAAATACACACCCCAAGAAAAAAAAGCACACGTGAAGAAAAACAAATGACTGCAATTTCAGAACAACTGAATTATTTATTCAGAGAAAGAGCTTTACAAATTGAGCAAGCCAGTAATGCGTTGGTCCAACTATAGCCCTTGTGCAGGCATTTATTCGACTTAGATCCGTCTTCCTGACGGATATCATGCTAAATTCTGTCTAATTGGCGCGTTAGAAAGTCAAAATTCCGAGCTGGTTGGAGGGTCCTGCCCTTAAAGCTCCAGTTGAGTCTGCTGGCCAAGGTACGGCTTGGAAAGCACGAAGACAAGCAGTAGAAACTCTCGTCGTGTATGGACGGGCATTATCTTGCTGAAATATAACCCTAGGATGGCTTACCACGAAGGGAAACAAAACGCAGCGTAGAATATCGTCGACGAACCGCTGTACTGTAGATGTGCCGCGTATCACAACGAAAGGGGTCCTGACCAGCACTCCGGGCGATAGTCAGGCTGGCTTCCCACTGCTGTCCAGGGCGTCTCCACACACGTCTTCACTGTTCATCAGGACATACTTCGAAGCGGGACTCATTGCTGAAGACAATTCTACTCTAGCTAATGAGATTCCACGCCGAAGACGTGTCTGGAGACTCCATAAAATATGGAGTTCCCATAAAGAAGGATAAACCGTTTTACTCGTCAGTGATCTTGGCGTTTTTACCAAACAGAGATATCATCTCTTTCGTTACTTAGGAGTACTGTATTTTGTCAAACCACTAGAATGTAGTCATGCTCCAATTTCCCTTCACTCTCTAAGGCCATATTACACTCATCTTCTTCCAATCTGGATTTGAGCGAGGAAGTGATCAGGGATGGATGAGCGCGAATTGTTTGGGACGCTGTCATTCTTTTCTTACTGACAGGGCTGTTGGAATAAACAGATCTCATATTGTTCTGTTCGACAGAGAAACTAGAACAATTTCCGATTGTGAAAATGCAAGGAATCTGGAACTATTCAGCATTATACCATCCCAAATTTCTTCATTTGCATCTGTCACTTTTTGCATTGTAAAAAGATCATTTTCTACATTACAGTATATCTCGGCAGATAAACGCATGAGTCTAAATAAGGAAAATGTGGATAATTATTTAGTTATCATGTGGCTTTTAGTGTCGGCAGTCTCCAAAGAGATGTACAGCTCACCTTCGATGCAGCTCTTTTCATTTAAGCAGAGATGTTGCATCTTCAGGGGCACTGCATTCTGTCAGGGAGGGAAGAAATTCGAAAGGAATTAAGTGTGGCCCATAGTAAAGGACCAATCCCAAATTTGCCTAAACTGAAAATGGTGAAAAACCACAGAAAACCACTATCGAGGTTGAGAATGAATTCCACGGATTCGCCTCTACTCAGCGCCTCAATCTCCAGAGCTACCCCAGTTGGTGGAAAATTTGGAAGAAGAGGTTGTTGTAGAATTTTTTTTATATAAAATAACATGCATCACAACGAAAGATGGCATTCTGATATTCCATGTTTTTCCTTCAATTGTGCATGTTCAGTCATCTGATGGTGCATAGTGCATTTATTAGTGCTTGGAATTCCAGGGTCCGTTAATTATAGTTTTAGAAGGGCGCAATCACATTTTGAACGAAAGGGGGGTGGGGGTTACAGGGAAAAGTCGACTCTTGACGAATTCAAGCAGCCTTCTGAAAAAAAATTTAAACGAACGAAATATACAACGGGCTGTCATCACATACCCCTTTCGCTCTGCACAAGACTCTCCCCATCCTTCCGTATCGGAACTGGTTTTCATAATTATCACTCACGTGACCACATTGCAATATATTTTGCCATTTGAGGTGCTAATGATGGAATTTTACGCAATTTTTTTAAACACACGCAACAACCCCGTTTGTGCGATAGTTTGTTGATCGACGCGATTTTTGGGCGCCATGGGCAAATCCAAATCTATTTTGACGCACTGCTTTAATTTAATGTTATTTCTAATGATGTTTAGCGCTCAGCTGCCTTGTGAAATACTAAAATATTGCAACCCCAAAGATCTTTCAGTCTCCAAATACAAAACTTCAGTGGATTATAATAGCGCATACAAATTTTTCAGTTACCGTAACGCTGGTGTATGAATCAAAACCGCTTTTCTTCTTCTTGTTTGTTCCAAACTTATAAGACAATTAGAAACTATCACAACAGCACACGGCATAAAAACAATAAACGTCCGCACATCTTATATTAAATTCAACTGCAAGTAAGAACTGAACTGATCGATGGGTTTCTTAATTACCGATAGTGCGTAGGGTAAAGTAGCCTAAATCACACCACTTTTCAAAAAAACTGCTGTAGAAGCCTTAAAATGTTCAGTTTCAGTTTTTGACCATTTTGTAAAACTCTGCAAATGGTCCCATTTAGGCTACTGGTTTCCTAAATTGCATCACAGGGTGCCAAAATCGCACCTGTTCCTACTATTATGCGGTTTTTGGTTGAAAATTTGTTTTTAAATTTAAGGGTAGGCCTATATTCGATGTAATAAAGTATTTACTTCACTGAATATATCACACAAATAGCCTTTAAAATATTCGTAATAATGCTTTGCTGTTGTTGTTGTGGTCTTCAGTCCTGAGACTGGTTTGATGCAGCTCTCCATGCTACTCTATCCTGTGCAAGCTTCTTCATCTCCCAGTACCTACTGCAACCTACATCCTTCTGAATCTGCTTAGTGTATTCATCTCTTGGTCTCCCTCTACGATTTTTACCCTCCACGATGCCCTCCAATACTAAATTGGTGATCCCTTGATGCCTCAGAACATGTCCTACCAACCGATCCCTTCTTCTGGTCAAGTTGTGCCACAAACTTCTCTTCTCCCCAATCCTATTCAATACTTCCTCATTAGTTACGTGATCTACCCATCTAATCTTCAGCATTCTTCTGTAGCACTACATTTCGAAAGCTTCTGTTCTCTTCTTGTCCAAACTATTTACCATCCATGTTTCACTTCCATACATGGCTACACTCCATACAAATACTTTCAGAAATGACTTCCTGACACTTAAATCTATACTCGATGTTAACAAATTTCTCTGCTTCAGAAATGCTTTCCTTGCCATTGCCAGTCTAAATTTTATATCCTCTCTACTTCGACCATCATCAGTTATTTTGCTCCCCAAATAGCAAAACTCCTTTACTACTTTAAGTGTCTCATTTCCTAATCTAATACCCTCAACATCACCCGACTTAATTCGACTATATTCCATTATCCTCGTTTTGCTTTTGTTGATGTTCATCTTATATCCTCCCTTCAAGACACCATCCATTCCGTTCAACTGCTCTTCCAAGTCCTTTGCTGTCTTTGACAGAATTACAATTTCATCGGCAAACCTCAAAGTTTTTATTTCTTCTCCTTGGATTTTAATACCTACTCCGAATTTTTCTTTTGTTTCCTTTACTGCTTGCTCAATATACAGATTGAATAACATTGGGGAGAGGCTACAACCCTGTCTTACTCCCTTCCCAACCGCTGCTTCCCTTTCATGTCCCACGACTCTTATAACTGCCACCTGGTTTCTGTACAAATTGTAAATAGCCTTTCGCTCCCTGTATTTTACGCCTGCCACCTTTAGAATTTGAAAGAGAGTATTCCAGTCAACATTGTCAAAAGCTTTCTCTAAGTCTACAAATGCTAGAAACGTAGGTTTGCCTTTCCTTAATCTTTCTTCCAAGATAAGTCGTAAGGTCAGTATTGCCTCACGTGTTCCAGTATTTCTACGGAATCCAAACTGATCTTCCCCGAGGCCGGCTTCTACTAGTTTTTCCATTCGTCTGTAAAGATTCGTGTTAGTATTTTGCAGCTGTGGCTTATTAAACTGATAGTTCGGTAATTTTCACATCTGTCAACATCTGCTTTCTTTGGGATTGGAATTATTATATTCTTCTTGAAGTCTGAGGGTATTTCACCTGTTTCATACATCTTGCTCACCAGATGGTAGAGTTTTGTCAGGACTGGCTCTCCCAAGGCCGTCAGTAGTTCCAATGGAATGTTGTCTACTCCGGGGGCCTTGTTTCGACTCAGGTCTTTCAGTGCTCTGTCAAACTCTTCACGCAGTATCGTATCTCCCATTTCATCTTCATCTACATCCTCTTCCATTTCCATTGTTATTGAAAAAAAGAAAAAAAAAATATGATTGTTCAAGTACAGTTTAACTTGTGTACAAAACTCACACTGAAAAGTCATTTCATGTTTTAAAACTACAGCACAGGTTTCATGAGCCCATTTTTTGCTGATTGAGCATTGCACCATATCCTTAACCACACTTTCTTTACAAATGAAGCAAAACCAGTCATCTACATCAATTTCAAGCTAAACATTTTCGAGAGATGATGACGATGAACCAGTGGTATTTTCGTTGCTTCTCTGCTTCTTCCTTTTGAGGGCCCAAGCCCATCAGTTGAGTTCAACTCTTTCTTTGCAACATGAAGTGATTTTTTGTCCCTAATATCTTGCAATGTATTCTTATACAGGCTTGAAGTCAACAGTTCAGCTTTCTAAGCGCCTTTCTTTAGTCTTTTTCCTTGTTTGGTAACCGGTTTTGGCAAAGGATCTAATTCATGGACGGTCACAGCAAGACTTTTGGAAGGGCTAATTTGAAGTGATTTCGATACCTTTGTATTTGCTGCATTGGAGAGGCCTTCTTCAGCTTCTTGACGCCATTTCTCAGCAATGTCATTGGGGAGAGTTAGGCACATTGGCGTCTCTTCAGGTCGATTTGTGTTGCTTTTCTCTGAATGGGTAACGACTGGAACAAAGTCAGTATCAGAAAAGACATTTCTGTCTACGGGCCAGCTTCCAGTGGTTCTGAAACCATTCATCGCATTTCTTAAGGTCGCTGCTCGGCTGTACGCATCGGAAAGCAGAGAACAAATCTCGAACTGAGTCACAGGAGGCTCATTAGCTCGCAGCCTCTTGCACAGTGCGTCATCATAATAGGTTTGCAACGGCCTGAATATTGCCACATCTAGGAGCTGCAAACGGTGTGTAGTGTGCCCTGGAAGTTGTAAAACACCATGCGACCTTGCAAGTTTAATAGCTTCAAGATTCTTGGAGTGTGTCAAGTGTCCATCCCACACAATAAGAACTTTTCTTTCTGCCGATTGTTTGACAAAAGCAATGAAATGTTCCAGCCGTTTAATGAAGAGCACACTATTAATATAACCAGTGTCTGAATTTTCCACAGCGCCAGTTTTCAGGAAAGGATGCACCCTAAGCCTCTTAAATATTATCATGGGGGGCATATAATTACCACTAGCACTCGTACGGCAGACAATTGTAGTATTAGTTCCTCTTTTGGCACTAGAAACACTAGCCACATGACGTTTCCCCATCTGTGCTAATATCTTAGGAGATTTCTTCTGTACAGTTGAGAAACCTGATTTGTTAGCATTGAAAATGGTCAGTGCATTTAGTTTATGCTGGTCAACAATTTTTTCCAGAATATCAAAAAACTTGTTAACATTTTCTTTATTACAACCTGTAGCCCCAGCAAAAGATACATTTTCAGGCTGTCATAAAGTTAGTATCGGATGACGTTTCACAAACGTGTAGAACCATTTCCTACCAGTCATTTTTTTCTCTTTACTGAATGGATTGTCAAGATGGGGATTAGCCACAAGTATTTGAAAAGCTAACTTCCTTACGTCGGTTATAGTAAGACCGAACAGGTTCTCTTCGAACTCTAAAATGACATTAACATGTTCTTCTTCAGCTGAAAGTGGTGATGCTGTTTTTCTCCCATTCATTGCCCCATTGTTGCCACGGTTGACTTCACCTCGAATATGTCTTAGAAACATTTTCTTTGGTATTTCATATTTTCTGCAACATTCTTTAAGTTCCATTTTCCCTTTTTTAAAATCCTCCAATGCACATGTCATACTTTCTGGAGACCACTTCCCGTATTTCCTCCCAGCCATCGTAATGGAAATCTGCAATGAAGAAGGGAAAAAAATAATACCTGTTGTTGTTGTTGTTGTGGTCTCCAGTCCTGAGACTGGTTTGATGCAGCTCTCCATGCTACTCTATCCTGTGCAAGCTTCTTCATCTCCCAGTACCTACTGCAACCTACATCCTTCTGAATCTGCTTAGTGTATTCATCTCTTGGTCTCCCTCTACGATTTTTACCCTCCACGCTGCCCTCCAATATTAAATGGGTGATCCCTTGATGCCTCAGAACATGTCCTACCAACTGATCCCTTCTTCTAGTCAAGTTGTGCCACAAACTTCTCCCCAATCCTATTCCGTACTTCCTCATTAGTTATGCGATCTACCCATCTAATCTTAAGCATTCTTCTGTAGCACCACAATTCGAAAGCTTCTATTCTCTTCTTGTCCAAACTATTTATCGTCCATGTTTCACTTCCATATATGGCTGCACTCCAAACAAATACTTTCAGAAACGACTTCCTGACACTTAAATCTATACTCGATGTTAACAAATTTCTCTTCTTCAGAAACGCTTTCCTTGCCATTGCCAGTCTACATTTTATATCCTCTCTACTTCGACCATCATCAGTTATTTTGCTCCCCAAATAGCAAAACTCCTTTCCTACTGTAAGTTTCTCATTTCCTAATCTAATTCCTTCAGCATCACTCGACTTAATTCGACTACATTCCATTATCCTTGTATTTCTTTTGTTGATGTTCATCTTATACCCACCTTTCAAGACACTGTCCATTCTGTTTAACTGCTCTTCCAAGTCCTTTGCTGTCTCTGACAGAATTACAATGTCATCGGCGAACCTCAAAGTTTTTATTTCTTCCCCATGGATTTTAATACCTACTCCGAATTTTTCTTTTGTTTCCTTCACTGCTTGCTCAATATAGACATTGAATAACATCGGGAAGAGGCAACAACCCTGTCTCACTCCCTTCCCAAACAATGCTTCCCTTTGATGTCCATCGACTCTTATAACTGCCATCTGGTTTCTGTACAAATTGTAAATAGCCTTTCGCTCCCTGTATTTTACCCCTGCCACCTTCAGAATTTGAAAGAGAGTATTCCAGTCAACATTGTCAAAAGCTTTCTCTAAGTCTACAAATGCTAGAAACGTAGGTTTGCCTTTCCTTAATCTAGCTTCTAAGATAAGTCGTGGGGTCAGTATTGCCTCACGTGTTCCAACATTTCTATGGAATCCAAACTGATCTTCCCTGAGGTCGGCTTCTACTAGTTTTTCCGTTCGTCTGTAAAGAATTCGTGTTAGTATTTTGCAGCTGTGACTTATTAAACTGATAGTTCGGTAATTTTCACATCTTTCAACGCCTGCTTTCTTTGGGAATGGAATTATTATATTCTTCTTGAAGTCTGAGGGTATTTCACCTGTCTCATATATCTTGCTCACCAGATGGTAGAGTTTTGTCAGGACTGGCTCTCCCAAGGCTGTCAGTAGTTATAATGGAATGTTGTCTACTCCGGGGGCCTTGTTTCGACTCAGGTCTTTCAGTGCTCTGTCAAACTCTTCACGCAGCATCATATCTCCCATTTCATCTTCATATACATCCTCTTCCATTTCCGTAATATCGTCCTGAAGTACATCGCCCTTGTATAGACCCTCTATATACTCCTTCCACCTTTCTGCTTTCCCTTCTTATCTTACAACTGGGTTTCCATCTGAGCTCTTGATATTCATGCAAGTGGTTCTCTTTTCTCCAAAGGTCTCTTTAATTTTCCTGTAGGCAGTATCTATCTTACCCCTAGTGAGATAAGCCTCTACATCCTTACATTTGTCCTCTAGCCATCCCTGCTTAGCCATTTTGCACTTCCTGTTGATCTCATTTTTGAGACGTTTGTATTCCCTTTTGCCTGCTTCATTTACTGCATTTTTATATTTTCTCCTTTCATCAATTAAATTCAATATTTCTTCTGTTACCCAAGGATTTCTACTAGCCCTCGCCTTTTTACCTACTTGATCCTCTGCTGCCTTCACTACTTCATCCCTCAAAGCTACCCATTCTTCTTCGACTGTATTTCTTTCCCCCCTCCTTGTCAATTGTTCCCTTATATTCTCCCTGAAACTCTGTACGACCTCTGCTTTAGTCGGTTTATCCAGGTCCCATCTCCTTAAATTACCACCTTTTTGTAGTTTCTTCAGTTTTAATCTACAGTTCATAACCAATAGATTGTGGTCAGAATCCACATCTGCCCCTGGAAATGTCTTACAATTTAAAATCTGATTCCTAAATCTCTGTCTTACCATTATATAATCTATCTGAAACCTGTCAGTATCTCCAGGCTTCTTCCATGTATACAACCTTCTTTTATGATTCTTGAACCAAGTGTTAGCTATGATTAAGTTGTGCTCTGTGCAAAATTCTACCAGACGGCTTCCTTTTTCATTTCTTAGCCCCAATCCATACACCTACTACGTTTCCTTCTCTCCCTTTTCCTACTGACGAATTCCAGTCACCCATGACTATTAAATTTTCGTTTCCCTGCACTATCTGAATAATTTCTTTTATTTCATCATACATTTCTTCAATTTCTTCGTCATCTGCAGAGCTAGTCGGCATATAAACTTGTGCTACGGTGGTAGGCGTGGGCTTCGTATCTATCTTGGCCACAATAATGCGTTCACTATGCTGTTTGTAGTAGCTTACCCGCATTCCTATTTTCCTATTCATTATTAAACCTACTCCTGCATTACCCCTATTTGATTTTGTGTTTATAACCCTGTAGTCACCTGACCAGAAGTCTTGTTCCTCCTGCCACCGAACTTCACTAATTCCCACTATATCTAACTTTAACCTATCCATTTCCCTTTTTAAAATTTCTAACCTACCTGCCCGATTGAGGTATCTGACATTCCACACTCCGATCCGTAGAACGCCAGTTTTCTTTCCCCTGATAATGACATCCTCTTGAGTAGTCCCCGCCCGGAGATCCGAATGGGGGACTATTTTACCTACGGAATATTTTACCCAAGAGGACGCCATCATCATTTAACCATACAGTAAAGCTGCATGCCCTCGGGAAAAATTACGGCTTTAGTTTCGCCTTGCTTTCAGCCGTTCGCAGTACCAGCACAGCAAGGCAGTTTTGATTAGTGTTACAAGGCCAGATCAGTCAATCATCCAGACTGTTGCCCCTGCAACTACTGAAAAGGCTGCTGCCCCTCTTCAGGAACCACAGGTTTGTCTGGCCTCTCAACAGATACCCCTCCGTTGTGGTTGCGCCTATGGTACAGCTATCTGTATCGCTGAGGCACGCAAGCCTTCCCACCAACGGCAAGGTCCATGGTTCATGGGGGTTATGAAACGTCAACTTTCACGATCACCGCGAAATTATTTTTCTTAGCTTGGGAATATTAGACTCCATAAATGTATTAAAAGATTTAGCCTAAATGACTTGTATTACTAAGGTTCTTAAATCGCACCAGTAAAGATTCCTAAATCGCATTGGTGCTATTTAGGTAACTCAGCAGTGGTGCGTTTTCGGCAACAACGCCATTTTGTGAGTTTGTCATGCTGTAAGCTAAACAATGGATTGAATGACAGTTATAACGATGTCAGAGGGTTCTTAATTATATGTAATAGATATGAATGTTTCGTACCTTAGTTGCAGGCTCCTTACGAAAAGTACACAAACCTGACATGCAAATCGTCATTTTTCTTGTAAACCAAATACAACACAAACTACCGCAGTCACTGAAACCAAACTATTGTAGCATCATGGAAGTGTTCCCTAGTTCAAACTTTTCCCACTAGGTGGTGCGTAAGTATGACCGGTAAATCTAAAAACATGGTGGGTGATTTGAGAGCCGGTACAATATAGGCTACTTTCCCCATCCCGTCTTCATCGTATGATTGAAAATCAAGATCTTTCAATTTCACTACATCTACATCTACATTCATACTCCGCAAGCCACCCAACGGTGTGTGGCGGAGGGCACTTTACGTGCCACTGTCATTACCTCCCTTTCCTGTTCCAGTCGCGTATGGTTCGCGGGAAGAACGACTGTCTGAAAGCCTCCGTGCGCGCTCTAATCTCTCTAATTTTACATTCGTGATCTCCTCGGGAGGTATAAGTAGGGGGAAGCAATATACTCGATACCTCATCCAGAAACGCACCCTCTCGAAACCTGGCGAGCAAGCTACACCGCGACTCTTTCAGAGTCTGCCACTTGAGTTTATTAAACATCTCCATAACGCTATCACGGTTACCAAATAATCCTGTGACGAAACGCGCCGCTCTTCTTTGGATCTTCTCTATCTCCTCCGTCAACCCGATCTGGTACGGATCCCACACTGATGAGCAATACTCAAGTATAGGTCGAACGAGTGTTTTGTAAACCACCTCCTTTGTTGCTGGACTACATTTTCTAAGCACTCTCCCAATGAATCTCAACCTGGTACCCGCCTTACCAACAATTAATTTTATATGATCATTCCACTTCAAATCATTCCGCATGCATACTCCCAGATATTTTACAGAAGTAACTGCTACCAGTGTTTGTTCCGCTATCATATAATCATACAATAAAGGATCCTTCTTTCTATGTATTCGCAATACATTACATTTGTCTATGTTAAGGGACAGTTGCCACTCCCTGCACCAAGTGCCTATCCGCTGCAGATCTTCCTGCATTTCGCTACAATTTTCTAATGCTGCAACTTCTCTGTATACTACAGCATCATCCGCGAAAAGCCGCATGGAACTTCCGACACTATCTACTAGGTCATTTATATATATATTGTGAAAAGCAATGGTCCCATAACACTCCCCTGTGGCACGCCAGAGGTTACCTTAACGTCTGTAGACGTCTCTCCATTGATAACAACATGCTGTGTTCTGTTTGCTAAAAAATCTTCAATCCAGCCACACAGCTGGTCTGATATTCCGTAGGCTCTTACTTTGTTTATCAGGCGACAGTGCGGAACTGTATCGAACGCCTTCCGGAAGTCAAGAAAAATAGCATCTACCTGGGAGCCTGTATCTAATATTTTCTGGGTCTCATGAACAAATAACGCGAGTTGGGGCTCACACGATCGCTGTTTCCGGAATCCATGTTGATTCCTACGTAGTAGATTCTGGGTTTCCAAAAACGACATGGTACTCGAGCAAAAAACATGTTCTAAAATTCTACAACAGATCGACGTCAGAGATATAGGTCTATAGTTTTGCGCATCTGCTCGACGACCCTTCTTGAAGACTGGGACTACCTGTGCTCTTTTCCAATCATTTGGAACCCTCCGTTCCTCTAGAGACTTGCGGTACACGGCTGTTAGAAGGGGGGCAAGTTCTTTCGCGTACTCTGTGTAGAATCGAATTGGTATCCCGTCAGGTCCAGTGGACTTTCCTCTGTTGAGTGATTCCAGTTGCTTTTCTATTCCTTGGACACTTATTTCGATGTCAGCCATTTTTTCGTTTGTGCGAGGATTTAGAGAAGGAACTGCAGTGCGGTCTTCCTCTGTGAAACAGCTTTGGAAAAAGGTGTTTAGTATTTCAGCTTTACGCGTGTCATCCTCTGTTTCAATGCCATCATCATCCCGGAGTATCTGGATATGCTGTTTCGAGCCACTTACTGATTTAACGTAAGACCAGAACTTCCTAGGATTTTCTGTCAAGTCTGTACATAGAATTTTACTTTCGAATTCACTGAACGCTTCTCGCATAGCCCTCCTTACGCTAACTTTGACATCGCTTAGCTTCTGTTTGTCCGAGAGGTTTTGGCTGCGTTTAAACTTGGAGTGAAGCTCTCTTTGCTTTCGCAGTAGTTTCCTAACTTTGTTGTTGTACCACGGTGGGTTTTTCCCGTCCCTCACAGTTTTACTCGGCACGTACCTGTCTAAAACGCATTTTACGATTGCCTTGAACTTTTTCCATAAACACTCAACATTGTCAGTGTCGGAACAGAAATTTTCGTTTTGATCTGTTAGGTGGTCTGAAATCTGCCTTCTATTACTCTTGCTAAACAGATAAACCTTCCTCCCTTTTTTTATATTCCTAGTAACTTCCATATTCAGGGATGCTACAACGGCCTTATGATCACTGATTCCCTGTTCTGCACTTACAGAGTCGAAAAGTTCGGGTCTGTTTGTTATCAGTAGGTCCAAGATGTTATCTCCACGAGTCGGTTCTCTGTTTAATTGCTCGAGGTAATTTTCGGATAGTGCACTCAGTATAATGTCACTCGATGCTCTGTCCCTACCACCCGTCCTAAACATCTGAGTGTCCCAGTCACTAGAGGGCAACCAGGTCGTGTGTAATTTCATTTGGGTGATGGGGGTGGGGGAGGGGCCATACCCCGTTTGACTATGTCCTTGTTTCCAATCCTAGTAGATTACTTGTAAAAAGGCAGAACCATAACTGGACCCTATTATGATTCATTGGAGTATCGTTTGAAACTTGCGTTGGCGGAAAAAGACCAAGATTGGCACACAAAAATGTGCCCTTTCACCCGGATAATGCATCATCTCACAAATCAGCTAAGTGCACGAATTGGGTGTTGAACTGCTTGCTCATCCACCCTATTGTCCAGCCTCAGCACCAAGTTGCTTCTTCCTGTTCCCTAACTTGAAACACTGCTTGTTGCGAAGAAATTTTCATCAAATGAAAAGTGATAGTTGCAGCTAACGAGTATTTTACAGAGCTTGACAGAACCTAATTTTCCGATGAGATGAAAAAGTTGGAGGATCGCTGAACCAAATGTATAGCCGTCAAAGGAGACTATGTCGAGAAGTAAGGTTATGAAACAAACATTCTTTCTTGCTTTCCTACCAGACTTATCAAACAAACCTCGTATGTCTCTGAGAGCATGCGTTATTTGCCATTTTTCTCACTTGTAATGGTTTTTAAAATTGACAGTCTTACATATATCCCAGACTTCAATGGCCATCTCTGGCCACTCCTTTCTTCCGTTTTTCGGGCAGCCTACAAATCCCGTGGTAGAAGAACTGGGAATCTTTTGAAGAGATCCATGAGTCCATCCAATTTTGCACTTGTTCATCTAACCGGAAGTGCTGGTCAGCCAGACCCTGTGCCATTCATCGAAAAATGTATTCAGAGGGATTACCGGTAATGTCTGGAGAATCGGCAGGTAGTATAGAACTTCCCATTTCAATGTTTCCAAGTGTGTTATGCAAGGTTTTGCAACACAGGGTCAAGCATTGTCAAGCTCGATAATGATCTCCTGTGATTGTTGCCATCGGTTTGAGTAGCTTTGAAAACCTGCTCTCTTCCACAACCATGCTGGTCTTCGACGTCAAAATCACTGTTCTTGAATTGTTGAAACCATTCTCTAAACGGGTGCATCGCCATGGGTCTTACCCAGCATTTTATGAGTTTCAGACTCAAATTTCTTTATGTTAGAGCAGAAAATTAAAGCTTCTCGCAAATGGCAGGAATGAGGCTCTTAAGTTGGCATATTCAACCGAGAATAACTTTATGATGCAATCACAAATCGACCAATATTTTGATGGCATTATGTTTACAAATGGACAGCAGAAGTAAAGTTTTAGACCTAATAACTTGGAGAGGTCAAATTGTTTCATCATATCCTTCAGGATTACCTCAGACATTTTCGGGCCATACCCTCTACACTTCTCTTTTTCTTTCGATCTAGGTGCTGGCTGCTCATTATACACTCCTGGAAATGGAAAAAAGAACACATTGACACCGGTGTGTCAGACCCACCATACTTGCTCCGGACACTGCGAGAGGGCTGTACAAGCAATGATCACACGCACGGCACAGCGGACACACCAGGAACCGCGGTGTTGGCCGTCGAATGACGCTAGCAGCGCAGCATTTGTGCACCGCCGCCGTCAGTGTCAGCCAGTTTGCCATGGCATACGGAGCTCCATCGCAGTCTTTAACACTGGTAGCATGCCGCGACAGCGTGGACGTGAACCGTATGTGCAGTTGACGGACTTTGAGCGAGGGCGTATAGTGGGCATGCGGGAGGCCGGGTGGACGTACCGCCGAATTGCTCAACACGTGGGGCGTGAGGTCTCCACAGTACATCGATGTTGTCGCCAGTGGTCGGCGGAAGGTGCACGTGCCCGTCGACCTGGGACCGGACCGCAGCGACGCACGGATGCACGCCAAGACCGTAGGATCCTACGCAGTGCCGTAGGGGACCGCACCGCCACTTCCCAGCAAATTAGGGACACTGTTGCTCCTGGGGTATCGGCGAGGACCATTCGCAACCGTCTCCATGCAGCTGGGCTACGGTCCCACACACCGTTAGGCCGTCTTCCGCTCACGCCCCAACATCATGCAGCCCGCCTCCAGTGGTGTCGCGACAGGCGTGAATGGAGACGTGTCGTCTTCAGCGATGACAGTCGCTTCTGCCTTGGTGCCAATGATGGTCGTATGCGTGTTTGGCGCCGTGCAGGTGAGCGCCACAATCAGGACTGCATACGACCGAGGCACACAGGGCCAACACCCGGCATCATGGTGTGGGGAGCGATCTCCTACACTGGCCGTACACCACTGGTGATCGTCGAGGGGACACTGAATAGTGCACGGTACATCCAAACCGTCATCGAACCCATCGTTCTACCATTCCTAGACCGGCAAGGGAACTTGCTGTTCCAACAGGACAATGCATGTCCGCATGTATCCCGTGCCACCCAACGTGCTCTAGAAGGTGTAAGTCAACTACCATGGCCAGCAAGATCTCCGGATCTGTCCCCCATTGAGCATGTTTGGGACTGGATGAAGCGTCGTCTCACGCGGTCTGCACGTCCAGCACGAACGCTGGTCCAACTGAGGCGCCAGGTGGAAATGGCATGGCAAGCCGTTCCACAGGACTACATCCAGCATATCTACGATCGTCTCCATGGGAGAATAGCAGCCTGCATTGCTGCGAAAGGTGGATATACACTGTACTAGTGCCGACATTGTGCATGCTCTGTTGCCTGTGTCTATGTGCCTGTGGTTCTGTCAGTGTGATCATGTGATGTATCTGACCCCAGGAATGTGTCAATAAAGTTTCCCCTTCCTGGGACAATGAATTCACGGTGTTCTTATTTCAATTTCCAGGAGTGTAGATATTTATCCCAACACTAATCACTACAAATATTCAAATTTTTTGGAGCTCCCTCTGACATGACATCAATGATTGTATTTCCCAGTAGATGTGGCAGTTAATGCTTGCTGGGTCACTGCATGCTAATAAATTTCTGACAAGTATGCTCGCACTTACTCTGCTATGTATGTCATTGCTATGTTAGCAACCTTAACACAATAAATTAGTTCGGCCATATAACAGAGATGAAACCAAAATATTATAGGCTTAGAGAGGATGCTTACACATACCATACAGTCAATATGATGACACATACTTAGTGTTGCAACAATTATCCACGTAACATCTTTATTATGGTTATAATAGAGGGAAACATTCCACGTAGGAAAAATATATCTAAAAACAAAGATGATGTGACTTACCAAATGAAAGTGCTGGCAGGTCGACAGACACACAAACGAACACAAACATACACACAAAATTCAAGCTTTCGCAACAAACTGTTGCCTCATCAGGAAAGAGGGAAGGAGAGGGAAAGACGAAAGGATGTGGGTTTTAAGGGAGAAGGAGTCATTCCAATCCCGGGAGCGGAAAGACTTACCTTAGGGGGAAAAAAGGACGGGTATACACTCGCACACACACACATATCCATCCACACATATACAGACACAAGCAGACATCTCTGCTTGTGAGATGTCTGCTTGTGTCTGTATATGTGTGGATGGATATGTGTGTGTGTGCGAGTGTATACCCGTCCTTTTTTCCCCCTAAGGTAAGTCTTTCCGCTCCCGGGATTGGAATGACTCCTTCTCCCTTAAAACCCACATCCTTTCGTCTTTCCCTCTCCTTCCCTCTTTCCTGATGAGGCAACAGTTTGTTGCGAAAGCTTGAATTTTGTGTGTATGTTTGTGTTCGTTTGTGTGTCTGTCGACCTGCCAGCACTTTCATTTGGTAAGTAACATCTTTATTAGTTATAGTATGCAGTTTGTTCTTGAGGTTCTCAGGTTCGTGGTGAGTTACCACATATATGAGTGTGATCATCTCTTTTAATGTAAAGTCAGTGATCATACAGAAGTATTTGCTTATATTACACTAGAACACAAAATCTGCTCATTCTGGATCACAGCTGTCACTACATTTCCATTTTGCAGAGCTCAGAAGCATTACACAGTAAAGACACAGAAGACATACGGGACAGTTTCTTTGAAGCTTAGAAACCAGATACTGGCAAAATTGATACTGTCAGGGTGGCTGGTGAATCATACCTGGGGAGCTCAGTCAGTAAGAGCATTGCCCATGGAACACAAGGTTCTGAGTTTAGATCTGTCTGATCCACAATTTTAATTTGTCGGGAAATCTCAAAACAGCAACACTCCTTTGTATACTGAAATATCCATTCAAGATACAAAATAATTTTAATATGCACACTGACACTTTGTCCATGCCTCTCCTTTCAGAGCAAATATTTGTATGTAGACAGCACCTACTTAGCACAATAGAAAATTTAGTAAACATAGTAGCTTTCCTATTAATTGTATTACGGTATTTTTACTGCATATTTCAATTTGTCCTGTATTCCAGAGACCATAAAATCAGCTATTGCTGAGCATTGCTTTTAACAATATTTTGCAAATTCATGTATATTTACTGATAAAAAAAGGATCTCGAAATTCTCATACTTAGTGCCCCATACATTTACTGCATATTAGGCTTTGTTACTGGTAATGAAACACAATTTGATCTTAACTGTGATCTGAACAATCAAAATACAAGACACAAGTACAATTTTCATGTAAATGTTGTCTTCTTGTCAAGGGTTCAGAGTGGAATTATACACCAATGTATTCAACAAGCTCCCAATTAACATGAAGCAAGAAACTGGAACTCTGAATCAGTTCAACAACAAAAAAATAAGAACATAACTCATTAGCCATTATTTCAACAAATCATCTGAATATCTACTTTCAAAGACTGAGAAATTCCCCTAACTACATAACAAGTAGCAATGTTTGTTATAAAGTTGCATGACAACCAGTAATGTACTGTAAACAAGACTCAGTATTTACAGAAGTCAGTAAATACATTCTTTGAAAAGTAGCAATGCAATTAAGTAAATACTAAGCCACCAACAGGAGATAAACAGCAGCTGTTTAGTATAACTAAAGAGGAGGCACTTTTTTCCAAAGCAATGGCTTTCTTTCTAATATATTTAATTGAGTTTAGCTGTCAAAAGCACAAATACCATTGGGTGGTATATTGACAGTTTACTGTTAATAAGAATGCTAAAGATTAAATGAGTGCATCAGACAATGTATTATGAGAAAAGAAATCTCTCGCAAAATCAAACTAAAAGAAGGGATCTGTTGGTAGGACACACCCTGAGGCATCAATGAATAGTAATGGTGGAAAGTGTGTATGTTTGGGGGGGGGGGGGGGGGGGAGGAGGCATAGGAAGTGCAGCAAGGGATAGGAGTAGAAGAAACTATTAAGGGGAATCAAGGCTTGACTGCAGTACGCAGATTCAAAGGCCTCTGGTGGAAATGGATGTAGGGTGCAGGAGTTGTGCAGATATGAAGGGGCTTGCACAGGATAGACTAGCTAGTAGAACTGTGTCAAACCAGTCTTTGAAATGAAGACAACAACAGTGGCAGCAGCATCAGCACACGGATAAAGTTTCTATGGTATGCTTATCTTTGTTCACGTGTACATTAACTCATTCCAGATTCATGGAATCTATGGACAATCATGAATGAATGAATCAAGAAAAAATTACAGTACCGTAATAAATATTCAAAGTGAAGAATATTTATCTTATTCACCCCAAGAAGTCTGTTACATCCTAGAACATCTGGATGTAACAATAAGTTCTTTTTTGAAATGATATATTGCAAACAGTTATGGTAACAGCCATAACATACAAAAATCATGAATGATTTACAGCTGTCAAGATGTGTCACATGTAAATACTGAATGTATAGCTACTTAGCAGTTTGTTTCAGACTGCTTTTTTTTTCAATATTAACTTTATTTTCCTTTCACAGGCCTATGGTGCATCCATGCTGGATGGTATTTTTACAGGATATACGAAGTTCAAATATAATATGTGCAGGAGCAGTAATAGCTAATAATGTAGTACTGACAACAGCAACCTGTGCAACAAGGTAAGCAAACATATTTGAATGGTACGAGAATTATATGATAATACAGACACATGCACATACATTTTAGCATTTCAATATTTATTTCTTTAAATATTATGAAATAGGTTTAAGATGATAAGTTCTTTTTTATTATTTAAATTTCACAGATACATAAAAAGGGCTATAAATACATTTTAACATTTTGCCTTACAAATTTATATTTTAACCCAAATAATATAAATAACTGTTCTAACCTTTCCTCTCACAATAATCATGTCTTAAAAGACACAAAACATTGCTTATAGGGCCTGATGGTCAAACAAACTAGGATGGCTGGAAGGACAATGATTACCAATTGCTGTGCTATTATTTTCATTGGATTATAAAAGAATCTTTCCCAGAAGAAGAAGAAAAACATAAAACAGATTCATCAACAATATCTTTGTGATTCCATCAAAACTATTTAAAGCTCATTCCATTATCATGTTTAAAATTTTCCCCGTTTCTGCTAATCCAAAGCTACCTTCTTCATCACTTTTCATGTATGCTTTCTAATAAACTGAATTTTTTAGCAAAATAGCATGCCTTTTAACAGTTGCCACCTCTTCAGCAGCAAATGACTCCTGCTAGATTAATCTGTTGCAGTATTTCAGCATAAAACAAAAAGTTGACAATCTTGTCATTTCTTTCATGTTTCACAACTAGATTGTCAACCTGATCCATAAACAAACCTCCACCTTCAATCAAATCCAAAATTTGCTAGAGTTCTGTAAGTAGTATCTTATTGTTTCAGTGATTCATTGGCTACAGCACCTGTTGTTATAACATCAACTAGCTTATAACTTTCCAAATGACTTCCTTAATTCTCATATTCATAGCAACACAAAGTCACAAAAGTACATGAGTGCCACAGCTCATGCTCCACACCTTTGAAGTAGTAATAGTTTTATTCATGTGTGGTTTACTGTTGAAAATGATGGACATGTCATAGAATGGCAGTTTAAGAACAAAAAGAAAATATATATAATTCATATACACAGATATTTACATACTTACAGGTTTCTTGACATTGGGACAGATAGTAAGCTGTGGCATTATAGTACAAACCGTCACAGTATTTTCCTGATGTAA
Source organism: Schistocerca nitens (assembly GCF_023898315.1). Classification (NCBI taxonomy): domain Eukaryota; kingdom Metazoa; phylum Arthropoda; class Insecta; order Orthoptera; family Acrididae; genus Schistocerca; species Schistocerca nitens. The sequence continues at coordinate 475,520,746 of NC_064614.1, read as the reverse complement.
TTTAGGAAAACCAAGGAAAATCTAATTCAGGATAGCCGGATGGAGAGCGGAATCTCTATCCTTCCAAATACAAGTTTAGGCTGTTTACTTTATTCAGTTTATCCCTAGTGCAGAATATTGTTTTGCAAACTAGTTATTTAATTATAAAATATCTAGTACTATACATTCATTAATTTGTCAATAGCAATCTCTGACCATACTGTACAAACATTATTTCATAATGTAACACTACATACACATTATCAGCTGACAGGACAATGGTGATGGTTTGGCTTTCATTTAGTAATTAACTTCCCATTTGCTTGCCTGAAAAGGTGAGTCGCATCCTTTCATAATTGATGTCAGAGCTCAGAAAGAGAGTATTTATTATTATCCACTGCAGATCTTTGGAATAAGGTTTTCAGTAAAGTAAAAATTATTATAGTGTGAAATGACATATGTTATTATTATTATTATTATTATTATTGGTGACTAGAGGACCACGCAAAGTATGTATTAGATGTAAGATTTTTCTCAGGCACCACACTTATTTCATATTCTCACTATACAGTTTCTTCCTTTTTTCTGACCAAACTGTTCCCGTATTGAATTCCTTGACCTATTGGTTCATTTTGTGGTTGGATGTGTGTCCTTGTCCAAGACCTTCAGGTCTCTTCTGATTTTGGTGGTCCACTTCATGTTCTTCACATTTTCTGTGTACTACAATATCCATTTAATTTGTAATGTGTGTAGCATTTTCTTGATATGCACTCATAAAATTTCAGTTAATTTTTCTTCGTGTCATGTACTGTGATAGATATCTGTTCAGTCTCTTGTCTACTACACAAACCATCTACTGTCTTGTTGGGCCATATTATTTTTCTGATGAGTCTTCGCTCCAATTTTTTAAAAATTTTTTTGTGCGCCTTGCTGCTCCATGACTATGCTCAAGTCATCTTTTGGCATCTCTGCCTGTGAGCTGCTTTCTCTATCCTGTTTGCCTGTATCATCTCTACAACATATTTTTTTCACACCTGTTTTCTTGAAAGAGATCTGTGGTCTCACCTTTTCAGCCTTCTCTTTCAGGATCTTGATTTGCTTTACTGCAGTTTCTGTGCTGCCTGTGAGTACTGCAAGATCCTTTTGTTTTATTTCCTAGTCTGATTGGTTTATAAAGTGCCTGTATCTTCAAATATTTTTCCCATTCCCTGACAGCTGTCTAATACTACACAGAACAACAGTGATGAAATACCATCATCCTGTCTCACTCCTGTTACAATCTCAAAGGACTCTGATGACTCTCTTATGAATTTAATATTGGATCTGGTGTTTGTTAGTGTCTGATAATGTTGAGACCCATACTTACAGTTCTTGGATTATCCCAGAACTGTCTTCAAACTGAGTATCTGTTCAGCACAGGATATTATTATTATTATTATTAAATTGTGTAACGTTTTTTTACTGAAACTTTCCTCCATCTTATCTAACAAGTAAACCTAACCAATGGATACTCGATTCTGATTGACTTTAAATATATTTTAGTGCAGAGCAAAATAAGAGTGACATTTTTTTATGTGTGCCCATACAGCCATTAAGGGGGTGAAACACCCTCTTGAAACAATTCAGTTTAATATTTATGAATGAATACCTTTAAATAAAAGTTCTATCATTTTCAATGTACGTTAGAATGGTGCACACACATTTGTAAAAAATAAATAAATAAATAAATAAATAAAAATAAAATAATAATAATAATAATAATAAATAATTTAATGATACCCTGCACTTGGTGCACAAAATCAAAGTACATTCAGCATATTTTATGACATGAACAATTCTGTTCTTCCTCTCTACTGTCTGGATTTACAATATTATAACAATAATTTACAAACAATTTCAAATGTAAAATAATTAAATCTGAAAATGTTACAACTTGAAAACAACAAAAATATGGCAAATGTAAAAAAGAAAACAAAAAAACGAAAGATTAAAAGATAAATAAAATTAAAAGAATATCTATATTTAGAACAACACATTTAGAATACACACTGACAGAAAAAATTTGCAACACTAAAAAAATAATTAATGTAGATAGAGTAAAGAATTTTGGGATACATTTGTATAGGTAATGTAGTCAAGTGATTAACACTGCAGGGTCACAGGTTAATATGTCCGAGAGACAAGTGATAGCAAATGTGAAACACTGGTACATTAATAACCAGTGTAACTGCCAAAATGTTGAATACAAGCATGAAAACATGCACGCATTGTGTTGTACAGGTGCTGGATGTCAGTTTGTGGGATGGAGTTCCATGCCTGTCGTACTTGATCGGTCAATGGAGGCACACTTAATGTTGTTTGTGGATGATGCTAGAGTTGGAAAACACAGCATCTTTGGAATACCATATATGACTGAATTGGATATTAATGATGCTGTATGGCTTGCTATTCATCAAATGCCAAATGAAAAACAAAATAGTGGGAAGGGGGGATTTTGAAAAAAATGCCCTTTCTGACAATTCTGGGTGCACCATTGTAACGTGATTGAACTATTATTTGAAGTTACCAGTTCAGCGGTATTTATACAGAAATATTGAACTCAGTTTTTTTCAAAGGGATGTTGTACATCCTTAGTAGATGATGGGTACATACAAAACATGTATGTATCCTTTGGGTAAGTTTACTTTTAAGTAATCCTTCACTGTAGTTAATTAATTTTATGTTCCATGGATTATTTTATGATAAATCGTAGAGATGTAGAATGAATCATTTTACATTCATATTGCACATTCTCCAGTTTATTGAGTGTGTAACTTAACAAGCACTTTTTAACTGGCTTCTTAAATAAATTGGTTTTAGTGATCTCTTAAACCTCTTTAGGTAATTTATTGTACAATTTTATTCATTTGCAGAAAATGCTGTTATGGTGTATTATGTTCTTTGTAAATGTTAGTCCAGCATTTGTTGCATGTTTATGAACAGAGCTGTTTGAGGAGCAATATATCAAGATTACTTCTGGTATGAATATAATAGAGGGAAACATTCCACGTGGGAAAAATATATCTAAAAACATAGATGATGTAACTTACCAAACGAAAGCGTTGTGTACATAACTGACTGGTACTGGTACTCACATGGTGTATTTAAAATTCTCGATGTTTTGAACAAATCATTACAATGAACTCTATTACTATGTATTGTTATTATTCTTATGGCCCTTTTCTGTAGTTGGGAAACGGTATTTATATTCTGCACATTTGTTATCCAGAAAAGAATTCCATAGCTAAGAACTGAATGTATATATGAATAGTATGTAACTAAAAGATGCTAGCTGCTACCCAGTAATCGCTGGACTCTAGAGCAAAACATACGTATGAAATATTGTTTGCAAGTATCTTCATGGGTGCTCACAGCTTCAACTGATAATCAATATTCATTATTAGAAATATTTTTTGTTAGGCAGTCTATAAAGGTACCATCAACATTTAATTTAATAATGCAATTTTCACTCTTAAATTGAGATTCATGGCATTTCTTTCCTTAACATTCAATTTAACTTTATTGCCAATTTGCCAAATTAAAATTTGTGTTTTATATGCTTTCTCTGCCAGGAGTTATCTTGTTTTCTCAGAGACTATAATATTGCTGTCACCAGCAAAGAGAATTTTGCCCCTATGACTAATTTTGGGAAAGTCACTGATGTACTGTATACTAGGAACAGTAGGGGTCTTAACACTTGTACGCTACCCTGAGGAACTCTGTACTATTGAGTTTTGGTTCCAATTAGTGTTTCACTAGAATTGTAGCATTATTTGATGTTCATGTTGTCTCTGCTCTTTTTACCCTACCTGATAGGTATGATTGGAGCAAGTCACAAACCACAACTTCTTTTTTCCATAATGATTCTAGCTTATCTAGTAGAAAATTACAGTCAACAGCATCAAAAGCCTTAGAAAGATTTGAGAATATGCCTGCCATTCATCCTTGTCAAGATCACCAAATACCATCTTCGTGAAATGACTGTAGCTGACTCTGTGCATTTACCACTTAGGAACCCACGCAGTGACTCACTTAGGAGATTGTTTTCACTTAAGTAATTCGTTCTGTTTTTCATAACCAATTCTGTCATTTTTTTTACAGAGATGACACAAGGAAAACAAGCTGGTAATTTTCTGTCTTTTACATTACCTTACTTCAGCAGATGTAATGCATAATTATTTGCAAGTATTAGATTTGTCTTGCAGAATTTATGTTGTAATTTCTTTGCAGTACTTGAAAAAGTCTCATTCACAATGTTTGCTACCTGCTGTGGGTCACTTATTACATTATCCCTTCTCCCTTATCTACATATTATTATGTGGATGACTTCTGCTACTGCTATTGTAAAAATGTGAGTCCTACATTCTTGCCCAATCACTGGAACTACACCAATCATGCAATGTTAGTGGGAGGCTACTTATCTTCTGAGTGCAGAGTGGGAGACCTATGGGTTCACTGCAAGTAGTAAGGACTGACAGCCTTCTTTCTCTGTAAACTGTCTTGAGCCACCAGTTTGACATGCCACATACAATGGAAATACATCAAACCTTGTAGTTACATATAGGCCTGACCTAATTGCCAGTATCAGTATAGAGACAGGAATTGGTGACTGTGATGTCATCATGGCGAAGATGGTTGCTACAGTTAATAAATCAATCAAGAGATCTAAGAGCTTTATGCTAAAAATGTAAATGCCATGTGGGTAGGGCCTCCCCTGGATTGACCTTTTCGCCTGGTGCAAGTCTTTCGAGTTGACACCACTTTGGCCACTTGTGTGTCAATGGGGATGAAATGATGATGATTAGGACAACACAACACCCAGTCCCTGAGCGGAGAAAATCTCTGACCCAGCCGGGAATCGAACCCAGGCCGTTAGGTATGACGTTCTGTCACGCTGACCACTCATCTTCCAGGGGTGGACAGCTTTATGCTGTAAAGAGCAGATTAAGCAGTTATTACTATCCTAAACAGCCAATGAATGGACATCATTTAGATCCAATACAATGGACATCGAGAAATTATGGGCAATGTTTAAACTGATTGTAAATTGTGCTCTACTAAAGCTGTGCCAAGAAAGCAGATTAAGGATGAAAAAAACTCATTGTGGTCAATGACAAAATTTGGATAATGCTCAGAAAACAAGAACTGTTGCACGCTTAGCTCAAAAAAGAATGCAGAAATTTTAACAGGTAAAGGTTGTACCATTATCTGTGAGAGTTAATTATTTCCAGTGCTGGACTCTACATTTTGTCAAGGTGAAAATTATTATCACAGTTAATTAAATCATTCATCAAAGGTAGTTAATGAAAACTGAATTCCAGAATGATGAAACAGATGCTAAAATCTGGATGTTCTCGTAATCCATAGTTTGAGTTGCGTGCATTCAGTGCTCAGCCACACCAGTTAATGAGGTTGCAGCAGATGGGCATAGTACTGATTGCATCCAAATATACAACAAACCACACTGACAGGTCAAAAATGATGTTTATGTTTAGAGAGGATTTGACCTATTTCAGGAGATAGATTCCCTACAAATGGTAGGAAGGTCATGTGACTGGAGCCTTTCCTCTTCAGTTTCTTGAGGTGAGACAAGTACCTTCGATTTGCAAAGCCTAGTGTGGACCTTCCACGGTGGATAGACATCATCTTCAAAAACATTTTTGAGATGTTCAATTTATTACCTGTAGATGTCCCTATCAGCAACCATACATGCCCTGTTTATATGTGCACTGCTTAGAATGGTGACACTGTCCACTCACACAAGCCTGCTGCCATGAATGTAATTCTGATGATCTAAGAAATGATGAAATTTCTCCTTGCTGTGGGCTATGTTAAAAAAAGTGTCATTCACATACCACCAAAAGATAACAGGCATAGAGCTTGCAGAATCAAATGCCTTCTCCTCGAAATCTTCCATTAAAAAGTTTGCCACTGGAGGAGACAAGGGGCTTTCCATGACAATCTTGTCAATTTGTTCATAAAATTCGTTATTAAATGAAAAGTTAGTTGAAGAGAGCATATGGTGAATCAGTGTTATAATTTGTTTGCTAAAACGTTTTGCAATCAAGGATGAGGACTGTGTGGGTGTGAGTTTGGTAAATACAAGTTATACAGATTAATACCATCTTTTGCATCTGTAATGAAAGTATTATTACGATCATATGTGTAGTCCATTATTTTAAAGCATCTCCAGGGGCCACTGTAATAAAGCAGTGTTTCTTACAATTTTGTATTCCAGGATCATCAACAATTTTAATGCTTTAACTTACTGCTATAAAAGTGTTCAATTATTATCATTACTCATGACTTTCTTTGTTATGCCATTCTTAACATTCCTTAAAGCATGTATTGATGGTTCTGTTAACAGTTGCATTAATAAACGCTTTAAGGAATTCAAATAAAGTTGCTGTTCCCTGTCAACAAAATGCTGAAACTGAAAAATTGTTACCATTCTTTTTCACATATATGTTAGACTATTGCCACAGAACTTTCACTGACACTAAATACTTTGCTGTTTGTAGGTCTACTGACATCTCTTCATTTTTTGTACTTTGCTTTGGTGTCATGGGATGCACTCATCTTTTGTTTTCATGGCCGTGGGATCATCTGGTATTGCTCTGTGTTTGCATTTATATTTTTTGGCACACACACATGTGAATTGCTGGTGCCATATTTCCATGCTCTTTTATGTTCTATGCACCTTATTTCAAATGTCTGACCAAGTCTAGGGCATCAAAACTGTTACACAGGGATTGGTAGATACCAGATTTTTTAATAAATGTGTCACCTTCTTTTTGTGTAGTGAGTTTATATCTGTGTGTAGCTATTCTATCTTAGTTTCTGATTCAACTACCAAGCAGAGGATGTCATCCATGTACCTCTGCAAGTATAGAACATTTTTTTCTCCTGCTACTGTTTTCTGGTCTATTCTTTCTTCTGTTTTATTCATAAAAATATCTGCTAACTTTCCCAAAATGTGGATCCCATTGGCAATTCTTCTTGTGGTAAGTAAATTCCTTCTTGAATTCAAAGTAGTGTTGGTTGGTAATGTGGTGTAGGAGTGTGCTTATCTCTACTATGTTTTCCTGTGGAAGTTGATTGTAAGTGTCTAAATCTTGTTCTATTATCTTGATTATTTCCTTGACTGGGATTGTGGAGTACATTTTTTATACATCAAATGAGGCAACATAGTTGTATCTGGAATATACATGCCTTTTATGTTGTTTATTAATTTTTCTTTATTTTTCATTGTTCTGTCAATTTGTGTTCTTTACTGCTGCTGAGCACATTTAACAAATGTCTGGTGAGGTTGTATGTGGGTGGTTTTCTGCAATTTATGGCTGTTCTCATGAGAGTGTTTACTTTGAGAATTTTTTGTTGCCTCTAAAGTTTTGGAGCATTGGGTTTCATACGTGTCATACAAGCCTTTTGTCTGTCATCAAATGTGTGTTCTGTAGTCTTTAGTACATTTTTCATTTTGTGTGTGGAACATATGGGAAGAAGAATGTTAAGAAAGATGTAAGAAACAAAAAACTGAAGCAGTGAGTTGTGTCAATAATTTAACACTGTTTATAGTATTAAGTTAAAGCATGAGAACTATTCATGATCCTACTAAACACAATTGTAAAACTAAACATATTGCAACACTGTCTATTGAAGATACTTTAAAATAAAGTGAAGTCTGTTTGGTCTTAATAATACATTTATTACAGACACAAAAGATGATGTTAACCTACATAGCTCCGACTGTGTAAAACAGGTCTTACATCAAAGAAGATAACTATACTTTGGTAATGATGCAAGATGAGAACTAACCTGTAAATCTGAAGTGCTGAGCCTCAAAGTTTTCAGTCTGCTGCTAAAATTAGCTCAATTCCAGATGTGGTAATGACTCATTCCAACAGGTCATCTCAGGAATGAGGCTAAATGCTTAGCCATATGATAAGGAAAAGACCCAGTATTATTTCTATAGATAGCAGAAGTACATCCTCTTTGTGGGCCTCAGGAAGCACACCACAGGTTTTAATCCACTCACAACTTCTTTATGCAAGAAGGATGCACTCAAGAGCTGAGCCGTCTTGCAGGCCAATGAGTTCAAAGGATTCTTATTTGTGTGGTGGTATGTGGTAATGTCCAACTAACTGCACAGCTTGTAATTGTAGACCTCAAATCAATGGAATTTCTTTTATAACCGTGGAAAGCAACTGTGTCTGCGTCCTCATATAGTCTTTGTAGTGATTCTCTCCCTACACTGGAGAAGTTTCTTCCTTGTGGGCCAGAACTGACAATCGCCCAAGCTTCCTCCCTTACGTCATCCAAAGAATCACTGGAAAGAGGCTACACAGACTTTTCTATGACACTGATGAGAAATGGTATGAGGCTTGTTCTTCAAAGGATTAACATTTGTGCCCACTTCAACAGCTGTGCTCTTGTTCGTAGGGAATTTTTCTTCTAAAATAGATCATATTCTCCCTAAACATAAAATTATGGTTATTTTTCTGTTATCACCAGAGATAGCCACACTTGTCAGATCTGTGAAGGATTACTTGATTCTACAAAAGACAGGAATGTCAAAGGTTCCCTGTCAGTAAAATTTGTTATACAGCAGACATACTTTATGCACAGTTCAAGAATGTCACTAGTGGCATCAATGCTACAATATGATAAATCTACTGTGGCTGAGCACTGTATGCAAGCAAGCCATCCACTGGACTATGAAAATACCTCTGTTTCATGATGCAGGGATTCAGTTTTTGGGAAACCTGCTGAAGTATTTCTGACAGATGATTTAATTAATTGTGACAATGGTTTTAACCTTCACAAAATATGTTACCTGGCACGGGCAATAACTCCTATAGACAACAGTACTACACTCATGTCGGCCAGAATTATGAAACAATATCCTAGGCATGGGGGTCAGAAACAATATCCTTGGCATAGAGGAAATATCATACATTTCTACAGCCTATAAGGCTTTTCTTCCACAATGACTTGCTGTGTTGTCATATGTACTTGTCTGCCCTGCCGCTATATAAAACTGTCAGTTTTCAGGATCACTTCAAAGAAGAACAAGAGTTTTACAGCTGGCTATCACTCATGAATTTGTAAGTTCAGGATGGTTAAAATATGACAACTAATACAGCAAGACTGGATAACATACAGGCAAGTTAAGTGGGATTTCCAATGATGATGATGATGATGATGATGATGAAGTTATTTCTGGAGAAAAATCAAACAGTAGGCAAAAAAGTAAAGGATAAAACTGTAGGTAGAAAAGGGGGTTAAGTCTCAGTCCCTTCAGATTGCTTAATGCTGCTTTAGAGAGTTTTTTGAATTATGTGCCACAGTAGTGGATCACGAAACACACTACCTTTTAGTACTGGCAGTTTGCAGGCCACCAGCAGGAAGTGTATTATGCTGCATAAAGTGGGTATAAACAATAGAAAATTCCTAGTAGATTAAAACTGAGTGCCACACCAGGAATCAAACCTGGGACCTACAACTTTTGCAGGCGTGTGGTATACTAACTTAGCTGGCTCATGACCTGCTCTGACAGCTTTATGTCTGTGACATTTGGAAGATAGGAGGTACTACTGGAAGTAAAACTGTGAGGGCAGGTTGTGAGCCATACTCTGACAGATCATTCTGTAGTAACAAAGAGATAGAGGGGCTGGCAAGTACTTACCTCAGCTCAGTACAGCCGATAGATACACAAAACAGAACAGAAAATTTACATTCCTAGCTTTCGGAACTTTGTTCCTTCATCAGGGAGGAGAGAGGGGAAAAAAAAGGGAAGAAGGGAAAGTGGATTCAGTTACTCACAACCCAGGTTATGAAGCAACAAGGAAAGGTAAACAGGGAGGGTAGTAAGGATGGAGGCAGAGGGAAGCCCTTCCTTGCTTCATAACCTAGGTTGTGAGTAACTGAATCCACTTTCCCTTCTTCCCCTTTTTTTCCCCTATCTCCTCCCTGATGAAGGAACAAAGTTCCGAAAGCTAGGAATGTAAATTTTCTGTTCTGTTTTGTGTATCTATCGCCTGTACTGAGCTGAGGTAAGTACTGGCCAGCCCCTCTATCTCTTTGTTAGTATTTGTTTCACATCTTTATATGAGATTTTCCATTAATCATTTAGATCATTCTGTAGAGTATTTGCCCATGAAGACAAAGTATCAGGTTCAAGCCATGGCTGGCCACTGTGGTCAAGCGGTTCTAGGTGCTTCAGTCTGGAACTGTGCAACCGCTACGGTCGCAGGTTCGAATCCAGCCTCTGGCATGGATGTGTGTGCTGTCCTTAGGTTAGGTAGGTTTAAGTAGTTCTAAGTTCTAGCGGACTGATGACCTCAGATGTTAAGTCCCATAGCGCTCAGAGCAATTTTTTTTTCAAGCCATGAGTCAGCACACAGCTTTTTGCCAAGAAGTTACAGTTCAGTGCACAACCAGCTGCCAGGCAGAAACTGGTGAAATTTTCTGTTAGAGAGTACTTAGACTTGCGGATGTCCAGATTTTGATTATTTTCCACTGAAAATTTCCTAAAAGAAAGCACATAGTGAAACAACAAATGAAAATTTGTTTTTAGTCCCTAGAATCTGCAACGTTTCAAAAGTACATTCACAGAAACATTAGCAATGACTGTCACAGTGTTTGGAGAGAAATTATGGCAAAATCTGTAGTGGAAAATTATACAATAGACTTTGTTGACAGGAAGTTTAACCATTTATTAGATGTATTTCTGCAGTGTTTTAAGTCTTTCTTTCCCATAAAAATAAAAAGGGAAAAATTCAACAGAAGCAAGGAGCAAGGATAAGGTGTGGTTAAGTTGTGGGATTCAAATAACTTGTGCTAAGAAGAGGAAACTCTATGTAATTAAGAGAAGAATCAGTAGTCAAGATTTGAAACTCCACTACTACCAGTATTACAATACTGTAAACTCCTCCAGTATGTCATTAAAAATGAAAACTTATGTATTATGCTCAAAAAATTAAACATTCAAAGTATAAGGCAAATGATATATATATATATATATATATATATATATATATATATATATATATATATATACTGTGAACAAAGTCATTCTACATCATTTCAACAAAAAGAAACCTTCAAATGACCTATGGAACATGTAACTAACTATTTGGAAAATTATCAAACAAGAAACAATGAATATAGTGATCAAATGAAACTGAGCACCCCCCCCCCCCCCCCCCCGCCCAATTCCAGAAAGCAGTTCTGGCAGAAATTATGATGATTTCAAATCACTGTCAACTGAACTCATTGATTATTTCCTCACAGTGGCAGTAAACATTGTGCCCAGTAATAAACAACCAAATATAAAAGCAGAACATTTACTTGCACAGACATCCATGCACCACCAACAGACATTAGTTACAAAAATTCCACCCCTAAGGAGATTGCACAATTTAAGAGGTCACTAAGAAGTAATAATTCTGCTGGTTATGATGCTGTTTCTAACAAACTATTAAAATCTTGACCTGCCAATATAATTACTGTAAAGCTATCTTTGTAACCAATCAATGACTCTAGGCATATTTCCTTATTTGCTTACAGACTTAAATACACTGTAGTAAAATCCATCTGCGAACCTGGAGATATGCAAACCATCTCTCATGACAGACTTATTTCACTGCTTCCAATTGCTTCAAAAATGTTTCAGAAAATGGCCTGTGATAATACTGACTCATTTAGATGAGCAGAACTTATCAACTGCATCTCAGTTTGGCTTCTGGAAAGTATTCTCCACAGAGAAAGCAATAAAAGACCTCACAAATGCAGTCCTGGAAGAGCTACACAAGAAAAATGATCCTGCTGGTATATTTTGTAACCTTGCCAAAGCCTTACATGGTGGATCTCACAAAATTTACTTGGGAAACTACAGTTACGTGTTACGGCATTTATAGCACCCCCATTGCATGGATAGAATCTTACATCCATAACAGAAAGTAGTCAGCCTCATTTACAAACTGTATCTCAGGTATGACACTAACCCCCGAAAGATGTAACACAACATGTGGAGTGCCACAAGGATTGGTACTGGGCCCACTCTTGCTTCTAACCTACATATATTATCTTCTGATTACTTTACAGAATGATTCAAAAGCTGTAATATTTACTGATGATACAAGCATACTAGTCATGGGTCCAAACTCAGCCTCAGCACACACAGTTCAGATGATAGCTGAAGACATCTGCAGGTGGTTCACAGTTATCAGTTTAAGTCTTCATCTCAAAAAGATATATTATGTGATTTCAAATGAATAATAATGACCTTTTAACATCACCAGAAGTAGATATTAATGCTCATACATTACATGAAACATGCACCATGAAACTCATTGGAGTCCAGTTGGATAACGATTTAAAATCGAGTCAGCACATACATGAACTAATCAACAAGCTCAGTTCATTCTGTCCTGCCTTTAGAAGTGTCTATCACACTGTTGATATAAAGACAAGAGTATTGGCTTGTTTTGCATACATTTGCTCTCTCTCATATTATGGAATTATCATCATCAGGGGCAGTGCAACTAAAGTAAATGAAGCATTCATCCAGCAGAAGTGGGAATATTGTGTAAATTAAATAACCATACATACACCAGAAGCTTTTAGAGGGGGTCTCTGAATTCTTACACATACTTCCCAATATACTTATATTAAAACAGTGTTCACTGTTGATAACAAAAATCAGTTTTGGATAAACTGTGATTTGCACACTCACAATACACAAAAATAAGTTTCATATACACGTTGGTTAGGGTACAGATTGGAGTTATTTACTCTGGTGAGATGATATCCAACAAGTCTCCACCTCAAACAAATCAGTCCGCAGCTTGTGGTCTAGTGGCTAATGTTGCTACATCTGGATCACAGCGTTCCGGGTTCGATTCCCAGCCGGGTCAGGGATCTTCTCCGCCCGGGGACTGGGTGTTTGTGTTGTCCTCATCATCTCATCATCATTTCGGAAGTGGCGAGATTGGAACTGGAAAGATTGGGAACTTCTACGGGCACTGATGACTTTGGTGTTGAGTGTCCCACAAACCAACATCATCATCATCAAATAAAGCAAGAAATTGGCAATTGTTACCAATTCAAAAGAAAATTTAAGAGAAGAAGTTGATTTCTGAGTGTTAGATCTAGAAGTAAAATTCCACTAAGCAGGTGAGAACTTTCATCTGCAGCCACAACCACTGCTCTAAATGCCCACCTGTGTGGTGTGTGCAAACTTATTTGAATTTGAAAGATGGTGACAGATCTTAAAGATACACAATGCATCCAAACTGACTGTTTTTTCTTTTTTTTTTTTTTAACTGATAAAACCACAACATCTGCCAGAAATTGGTTTATTCATCACTCTATCACAACAAGTTTCATGACCATGAAACTAGTTGTGACTGAGTGATTAATGGATCAATTTCTGGCAGCTGTTTAGTTTTATTAGTTTAAATGGATTATTACAGTTGTGGTTGCCCCACATACCAAGTGATGTGATTGAGTTTCATAACTGCTTTTTTTTTGCGTGTGTGTGTGTGTGTGTGTGTGTGTGTGTGTGTGTGTGTTGTCTTCTGGCAATAATGACACGATGTTGCTGCTGTTTTTAAGATAAGTTTATTACCTTCTCAGGTTGCTTGCAACTGGCATCAGCTATGTGGGGCTAATAGGAATCAATAAACAAATAAGAAGTGTGTCCATTCATGAAGATTTCATTACTTCCAGAAATCAACAACTCAAAAATAATATTGGTAAGTAAATGTTCCTAGAATGATAAGAAGTAGTTTATAGGGCAGAAAATTAATAAACAAGTCAGAATTATTTTACCTCCATACACAATACACATAGTGTGTGTCTGTAGCACTCAAGGATTTTTCACTAACATTAAATGTTGTTGCACGTAAGGAATACTTTGCCAATGAAAAGGTCGTTTTTAAGCATCTGAATAAATTACTTGGATATGTAACACTATATCAACATTGATTTAATACAAGTGAATTAAGGTTATGGTTTTGTTTCTAAAATACAAGTAATGGCTTACCACCTTTAAAATTTGCAAATATTTGAGGAGAAACATGGGCCAAGATTTTTCAGCTACAGTGGCACAACTGCATATACTTCAGCAGTTTTTGGGCTTGTATCAAGAACATTTCCTGGATATGAAACATAAAAAGTCTTCTATGTCATCCACCAAAAAAACATAAAAAGTCTTCTATGTCATCCACCAAAAAAACTTTGAGTCACGGCTGTGTTTCTTATCAAAATTTATTATAATACAGTAATGTCCTATATCTCATTTCATTTGCAACAAAACCTCAGTTATTCAGGCTAATATGAAAACTCTGTATTTATGCCAATACTGTACTGCAGCTGCCACTATTACTGTCACAAAATTTATTTTCCAGGTTTACTGAAACTCTCAACAGGCAAGGCACAAATGAAAGAGTGCATCTTACCCATAAGTGATCTGAGAACTGATGTCAATTCAAGCATATGTGGGACCTTTCTTACAAGCTATAACTATGGTAAATTTAATTTGTTTGTCTATTTACTTATGATACAATGCTACTTTCTATATATATGAAACTGCTTGTAACGCGAGAGGCCTGTGCAATTGATCAGCTTCACATTTCTTCATAGGATTCCCTCATGCAGCATTAACACCTTGATGTTTTGCCTCATCTACATCTACATACTTACTCCACAATCCACCATATGGTGCATGGCAGAGGGTATCTCATACCACAACTAGTATCTTCTCTCCCTGTTCCACTCCCAAACAGAACGAGGGAAAAATTACTGCCTATATGCCTCTGTATGAGCCCTAATCTCTCTTATCTTATCTTTGTGGTCTTTCCGCAAAATATAAGTTCGTGGCAGTAAAATTGTACTGCAGTCAGCCTCAAATGCTGGTTCTCTAAATTTCCTCAGTAGCGATTCATGAAAAGAATGCCCCCTTTCCTCCAGCGACTCCCACCCCAGTTCCTGAAGCATTTCCGTAACACTCGCGTGATGATCAAACCTACCAGTAACAAATCTAGCAGCCCGCCTCTGAATTGCTTCTATGTCCTCCCTCAATCCAACCTGATACGGATCCCAAACACTCAAGCAGTACTCCAGAATAGGTCTTATTGGTGTTTCATAAGCGGTCTCCTTTACAGATGAACCACATCTTCCCAAAATTCTACCAATGAACCGAAGACGACTATCCGCCTTCCCCACAACTGCCATTATATGCTTGTCCTACTTCATATCGCTCTGCAATGTTACACCCAAATATTTAATCGACGTGACTGTGTCAAGTGCTACACTACTAACGGAGTATTCAAACATTACAGGATTCTTTTTCCTATTCATCTGCATTAATTTACATTTATCTATATTTAGAGTTAGCTGCCATTCTTTACACCAATCACAAATCTAAGTCATCTCGTATCCTCCTACAGTCACTCACATATTCGGGAACCAAT
This sequence comes from Schistocerca nitens, assembly GCF_023898315.1. Taxonomy (NCBI): domain Eukaryota; kingdom Metazoa; phylum Arthropoda; class Insecta; order Orthoptera; family Acrididae; genus Schistocerca; species Schistocerca nitens. Next base: position 475,505,252 of record NC_064614.1, on the reverse strand, counting down.
ACCATATGCTCGTACCTTAGTTAGGAGTCTGCAGTGGGGCACCGAGTCAAATGCTTTCCGGAAGTCAAGGAATATGGCATCTTTCTGATACCCTTCATCCATGGTTCGCAAGATATGTGAAAAAAGGGCAAGTTGCATTTCGCAGGATGCGTGGACAGCAACTTCTCTTTATCAAGGAAATTCATTATATTCAAACTGAGAATATCTTCGAGAATCCTGCAACAAACTGATGTTAAGGATATTGGTCTGTAATTTTTAGGATCCGTCCTTCTACCCTTCTTATATACAGGCATCACCTGCGCTTTTTTCTAGTCACTCAGGACTTTACGTTGGGCAAGAGACCGCGATAAATGCAAGCTAAGTAAGGAGCCAATACAGTAGGGTACTCTCTGTAAAACCGAATTGGAATCCCATCAGGACCTGGCGATTTATTTTCAACCCATTCAGCTGCTTCACAACCCCATGGATGTCTATCACTATGTCCTCCATACAGGAATCAGTACGAGACTCAAACGACGGTATGCTTGTATGATCCTCCTGTGTGAAAGATTTCTCAAATGCTAAATTTAAAATTTCAGCTTTCGTTTTGCTGTCTTCCATTGCCAGGCCAGACTGATCAGTGTGTGACTGGATGGAAGCCTTCGACCCGCTTACCGATTTTACATAAGACCAGAATTTCCTTGGGTTTTCAGCAAGATATTTTGCTAAGGTATGACGGTGGTAGTAGTTGTATACTTCGCGCATCACTCTTTTTACAGCAGCACGAATCTCTATTAACTTTTGCCTGTCCTCATTCTCCCGATCTTTCTTGTACCACGAGTGGAACTGTCTTTGCTTCCTGATCATTCTCTGAATTGTGCTGTTAAACCATGGTGGGTCTTTTCCATCTGCAACCCACTTTTTTGGCACATACTTCTCCAATGCGTGATTTACAATGTGTTTAAAATTTCCCCATAATTCTTCCACGTCCATCATACTGGAAGTAAATGAAGTCCATTCATTTACTAAGTGGAATGCTAACAACTGCTATCTGCTCTTTCTAGTAAGAATATTCTCCTAGCCTTCTTGACCAACTTTTTAACTTTCGTAACCATAGTTGTAATGACATCATCATGATCACTAATCCCTGTCTCAACACTGTCACCGTCGATGAGGTCTGGTCTGTTCGTGACTACCAGTTCTAAAATATTTCCATTACGCGTTGGCTGTCGATTTAGCTGCTCAAGACAGTTTTCGGTTAATGTGTTCAAAAGTAATTCACACGACGGCTTGTCTGTACCACCTGTAATGAATCCATAGACATCCCAGTCTATACTAGGTAGGTTGAAGTCGCCTCCGACTAATACAGCATGATCTGGGTACTTCTGCGATACAGAGTGTAGACTCCCTTTGAATGATTCTAGAACTGTCACGGTGGAACCTGGTGGCCAGTAATAACACCCAACAGTTAGCTTTATTTCTCCTAGCCCTGTTAAACGTGTCCAGATAACTTCACAATCACACTCTACTTCAACCTCAGTAGACACAATATTTTTGTCAACTGCAATGAAGACACCACCTCCTATGGTGTTTAATCTGTCTTTCCGATACACGTTCCAACCCTCACTAAATATTTCAGAACTTCCTATCTCAGGGTTCTGCCAGGTCTCAATCCTGAGAGTAATTTGTGCGCCACACACTTCCTGGAGGGCAGTAAATTCAGGAACTTTATTCCGAACACTCTGAAAATTTACTGCTAATATCTTGACAGCTGAAGTGTCTTTACACTGAGCTCGTCCTGATTTCCCTGCCTGCATGTCGACTGGTGAGTGTTCATCAGGACACCTCGCACTACTGCCTAGCCTAAAAAACCCCCATGTGCACGCCACAAGTACTCTGCTACCCGAGTAGCTGCTTCCTTTGTATAGTGCACCCCTGACCTATCTAGGGGCGTCCTACAATTCCCCACCCAATAGCGCAAGTCTAGAAATCTGCAGCCAAGACCGTCAACGAAGCCTCTGGTTGAGACCCTCCACTCGGCTCCAAACCAAAGGACCCCGATCCACTCTGGGAATGATGCTGCAAATAGAGAGCTCTGCTTGCACCCCGCATGCAAGGCCAGTGGTCTTCACCAAATCAACCAGCCGCCCATACGAACTGAGGATCGCCTCAGAACCCAAGCGACAGGCATCATTGGTGCCGATGTGAGCAACTACTTGCAGACGAGTGCACCCCATACGCTCGATAGCCGCAGGCAAGGCCGCCTCCACATCTTGGATGAGGCCCCCCGGCAGACAAACTGAGTGCACATTGGAATTCTTTCCACCGCGGTATGCTATTTCCCTAAGGGGCTCCATCACCCACCTAACACTGGAGCTCCCAATAACCAGCAAGCCTATGCTCCCATGTGCCTGCTCGGGCCCTGCTGAAGGAGCGGCCACCTGCCCACTGACATGATGAACAGGTGAGGCCAGCCAGCCAGCCTCCACATTGACCCTCCACCTCGAGCGATGCGAATGCAAGGTGCCTCGGCGGCTGAGTCAGCGGACGCAGCAAGTGACACCTGGGGTGTCTCAAGCGACACGCCAGACCCTCCACCGTCTCTGCACCTCGAGGCAGCAGCCTGAAGGCGGCTGACCGTGGGCAACAGCACGCTCAGCTGCTCACGAACCGCGGCCAGGTCCTCCTGCGCCCGCACACAGCACGCACACACCCTATCCATCCTACTGCTAATATCTGGACATATAGAGTTGCGACAAATAAAACAGCAATATGCGAGTGCACAGTTGCGTCACGAGCGCCAGATTGAGCTGCGATATATGAACAATTACTTACTAAGTAAACAATCAAATGACCATGACTATGCCACTATACAGATATTACAATGCAATCCTACCCCTGTCTTAGTACAAATGACAACTGCCTATCCAATGTTACACTCTACCGTTATTAAAATTTGATACTACCCCTTTCTAATTCGAAAATACGCAAAGATCCGAAAAATTTCACCATGCAAGCACACAAACACACAAAGTAATTTGAATTAAACCTGCGGAACTAATACGAAAAACTGAATATACGACTAGTTTCTGCTGCTGCTGCTTGCACACGTCACTCTGCAAGCACAGCTGAAACTGCACTGGCCTCTGTCTGCTGCTAACTGACTCTACGAAATAAACAGAAAGCACTGGCTGTCCAAAACAAACAACTGACTAACGACTCCACGAATTTATATTTTACAGCTATCAATAAGCAATATAATTCCTCTCAAATACGAGAATACGCAAGGATTTTATGTAATTAAATATGCAAGCGCACAAACACTCGGAAAGAAATTAAGAATCAAACTACAAAACAAATATGAAAGCTAAATATGCAACTCGCTACTGCACTGCTGCTGCACTCCCAGCTATCTTTGCTGTGGTTGCGGTCTTCTCGTGTAATTGTCCTCTTGGTACCCTTTTTGTGGTTTCTTATCATCTGGTGCTGGCAGCAGAGTTAACAGCATGACGATGGCCAGCAAGGTTGAACAGTCAGCATGCTTGGTGCAGTGTCATATTGAGGAGTAAATTAATGCACCGACTGCTGGGCAGTCGGTAACTTGGCTGCATCCATAGTTATCTTAATGACAGCAGAGATTTTCTGCACGAGATTTTCAACCCGGTTCATGACACAGCGAAACAACAATTGTAATGTCAGGACTGGTAGTCTAGCAATACTGCATGTGACTGGAAACAGAGGTTAAGGATCACATCCTTGGTAGACCATGAAATTTTCATTCTGCCTTTAATCTAGCCTTCACCTCTCAGTGATTTGAAGAGTCAGCAGGAACACCACATGGTTCATTTTCCATGTGAAACTCCAGATCCTCTTTATCTGTTTTGATTATTGGGTAAGTTAGGGACACACAATTCACCAAAGTGAAGACATGCACCAGGTCATTGAGCCATGTTGAAGAAAGAAATTTTCACTTGTAGCAGAAGTATCAGGCTGGTTGTGTCACCACTTGGCTCGATAGCAACAGAAGAATGGCTGGACATTGTGCTAATGTGGTTGTTAGATTCAGCATGGCCACTGTCACTGCTTTCTGTGATGCTAACGATGCTCTCTGAACTGTGAACTGGAAAGCATTATGACTTCTAGGTTGGTGGGATGTCGCTGCAGATCAGATGTAAGCTTCATGTGAGCTTCCCGAAGTGCGTTTTTGGCAGCTTCTGTCTCTGTGGCAGTTGGCAATGACAACACCTAGACGCTCACAAACCCACCAGTGTCCAAAACATACACAACATTTTTGTGACTTAGATCACACTTTATTTCTTAAAACAGTGCATACCTGGTTTGCGCAAGTCTGTGCAGCTGAGTGTGGACAGCAATTGGAGAGCTCTCACTTCTGTTGCTTCAGTGGCCTGACCACCGATGAGCTATGGTTGCTTTGAATTTATCTTAGCCACAATAGCCTGACCATGTGTGGCTCTACACAGTCTGCACACTTTGTTGCTTTATTCCTGGCAAGCAGACAATTCTGACTAGGATGTTCACCAGTGTGCTTCTCAGACAAACATTGGCCAGTTATAATTGGCATGCCACATGTCCATTGTCCTAACATCAATAACATTGAGCTGAACACCACTTCATCTTCATGCTTTCCACAGTGACTGTAGTACTGGCGATAATGGTGAATTAACATTTTCTTTTCTCTGTGCTGCTGGTGATGAGGGTGACTGTGAACATTTTCCTTTTCCTGCTTTGCCTGTGGCTACAGTCGGAAGAAGAGGCTTATCCAACCTAGTCGTCAGGGATAGCATGCACATCAGTATGCAGACATCAAATCCTAGGTCTTCCACTTCCTCCTTTAAGTGGTCTGGATATGTTGTTTGTGGAAACCATGAATGACAGGCCTAACAACTTTGTGTGGATGGCTCAAGTATAAAGTGTCAACTGACATATAGCTGCCTCACTTATGACACGTCTGTAGTCCATAATGTTGCAGATGATGATCCAGACAAAAAGATCTTTCCCGACAGCTTTCACAGTTAATTCTTCTGTCATACAGTTTTTAAGCAGCTGCAAGAACTGTCATTAGCCATCTCTGATTTGTGGGACAATTACTGGAGCCATCTTCATGGATGATTACATCTTCTTGCACTGTGGATGTGCCACTGGTGTCACTATACGTTGACTCTGTGCTCATTTCCACAGCAGATGGCCAAAAAAGAATCCACTGAAGACGGTTGACAAAAAATTAAAAACGTGCCTGGAACTCAAATTTTTGGACATTTGAACAATTTGTTGATCTGAAATGATGGAAAGATAGGAAGAGAGAATGTGCAAGATGTGCAGGTATAGCTGCTGAAAGAATGAAAACTTACTACAAAATCCATGTTTGGAGAGATGCTGTGATGGATCCAGAAATAGTAATTAAAATGTAAATTTCGAAGTAGCACAGTAAGTCAGTGGAAGTTTTAATATAAAAAATGGAAATGACTATTAAAAATACATAAACAGAGGGGAAAATACACAATTTAAAGAACACAGATACTTTCTGGAAAGAACATTCTGCCTCTTGATTTAAATCCCTTTTTACAGATCAATAGCAGCAAATGGCTCTGAGCACTGTGGGACTTAACATCCATGGTCATCAGTCCCCTAGCAGCAAATGATTCAGGATTTAACACTGTGGAATGGCCATTGTAATTTCTCAACACGCAAATAATATAGTGACTTTTGTGAAGTACTTATATTGCCAAAAACAAGTTTTTCATTCTGGCTTTAAAAGTCTCCATTATAACATCTAACTGCACATTACAAACTGTAAATGGGAACTTGTGAGATTTCAATACTATATACCACTGCCTCTCTTGCTTGTCAATGCAGGCAGGAAAAATCCTTAATGTACAGCCATTGCAGATACTTTTGTGGATACATGGGCACAATTTCAGTAATGTTTATGGAATACTGAACTACATATATTGCTCATAATTACATTGCTCTTGCACTTTCAAACAGCAATAAAAAGTGCATGCAATTTTCATTATAAATTTATCCATTAATTACATCAGAGACAGAGAAACATGTTACATACAATGATCATTCACATATCCATCATGTTACGTAGATCTCATCATGAGGGAGAAACTTCAAGGATATTGAAAGCATCAAAAGCAACAGATGTTAGAAGCTAATTTGGCACCTTGTATTTATAATTACGTATTGTTAAACTGCTATATAATATTTTTACATATGGAGGCTAAATTTAACATTAAAATTAACAAGCAGTACACTACACCAAGAAAGCTGCTCTTTCTTTGATTATCGTATATGAACTACTGACTTTTTACTTCCTACTGTCAGGTTAATATTTAACTGACAATAGAAACATTCATCAAAGATTAACAGATAACTATATGCCATACCCAATAAGATAGGTCTGTGCAGAGTGAACATCATTACTTCTTATCCAGCCAACAACAATCTTCCGTACTTGAAGCTAAATGACCACATAAATTTGGTAAAGTGTCTAATAAGGCATATTTTTAAATTTGTTAGCATTACCAATTTCTTATAACTCTGTAGGCTTTCCCAGCATAATAAGTCTTCAAAGTCTCTTTAAGTTTACTGCCAGATATTAAAATCAACTTGATCCAATATTTCATCAATCCGACTGCTCGCCATCTCAAGGAGAATGCTGCTTCTGCTGCTAAGTCCTGCTGAGAACTGATGCCAAGGCTGCAAATCAACATCCTATATAGGCCTCTGTACCGTACACTGTGCATGTGGCACCCATCACAGTTGCTGCCCTCCAAGGCTGGCCAAGTGGCACAGCCCTTACTAGAACACTGGGTGGCAACAATATATTGCACTCCGAGATGATTTTTGAACACTTGGACTGGCCACACTGAAGATTGTTATATTTTGCTGCGTGATAGTACGAGGTTCCACGTCCTGCTAAGAGGAAACCCACTGTCTCTATTAACCACATTATCCACCAACCTAATTTGAGGAAACTGTGAAATTTGCCAACACTTCTAGTTTTTGGAACAGTGTTTATAAAGAGGCAACTGAAATTAGGTTGGCAGACAATTTGATTAATAAAGACAATGGGTTTCCTCTTAGTGGGACATGGAATCCTGTACCATCATGCATCAAAACAGAATGTTTTTCAGTGCAGAAGTCATAGTGTTCGAAAATCATTTCTGAGTGGGATATATTGTTGCTGCCGGTGTTCTACTAAGAGCGGCACCACCTGCCCTGTCTTGGAGGGCAGTAACACTCATGGGCGGCACATGCACTGTGTACGGTACAGAGGCCTACATAGGACATCGATTTGCAGCCTTGGCATCAGTTCTCAGCAGGACTCAGTAGCAGAAGCAGTGTTCTCCTGAAGATGGCGAACAGTTGGATCACCAAAATATTGAATCAAATTGAGTTTAATATCTGGCAGCAAACCCGAAGAGACTTTCAATTCCTAATTTCTTGTTTTATGACAAACAGGAACTTTTGAGGACCTCTGTACAGCCATACAGACTCTCGCTCTGAATCTTAACCATAAGGGGAAAGTCTCCAATGAAACTGTTTGTCTTGTATTGCGTTGTTTTTGTGTAATACTAGTACATCTAAAAATAATTATTATTTGAAAAAGTACAGTTTCTGAATAGGTGTTTCGGGAAGTAAGTGTAAGAATTCAACGTTCTTTAAAGAAGCCTCGGTAAGACATTAATTTTTATATTTCACACAGTGTTCCTACTTCTAACAAGTGCTGGGTAAGTAACTAATTCACTTTCACTTGCAATACCCTGGAAGACATTTTCATAAGGCAATTGGTAGGGGAAGCATGTAAAACAAACTAACACCTCTGTTTTTAAACACAGATACTGGGACATATTTCAACAAACTGAGGTTCTTAATATGTTTATCTGTTAACTGATTATTGTTTAACATGGTATCCCGCTGGACCTCAGAAATTTGAACATAGTGATTCATTTAGTGTATAATAATTAACGCCTATGTTTGGTACCATGCTATTTGGCAAATTACCAAAGATTTTTGTGGCAGCATAATTCACCCCTTTCTATGCCAATCAGATTTAACCCAGTGTTGCAGCTATGCACTTCGTTGTTATTTTTGAATTGGGATGGGTTATAAATAATAAATTTCATAAGTGAATATATGTATTGTGAATTTTTCTTAAATAAATGTCTGGTAGGTGATCTGGGACGGGCTCCAGCAATCATTCTGATTACTTGCTTTTGTGCAATGAATACATCTACATCTACATACATACTCTGCAATCCACCATATGGTGCGTGGCGGAGGGTACCTCGTACCACAACTAGCATCTTCTGTCCCTGTTCCACTCCCAAACAGAACGAGGGAAAAATTACTGCCTATATGCCTCTGTACGAGCCCTAATCTCTCTTATCTTATCTTTGTGGTCTTTCCGCGAAATATAAGTTGGCGGCAGTAAAATTGTACTGCAGTCAGCCTCAAATGCTGGTTCTCTAAATTTCCTCAGTAGCGATTCATGAAAAGAATGCCTCCTTTCCTCCAGCGACTCCCACCCCAGTTCCTGAAGCATTTCCGTAACACTCGCATGATGATCAAACCTGCCAGTAACAAATCTAGCAGCCTGCCTCTGAATTGCTTCTATGTCCTCCCTCAATCCAACCTGATACGGATCCCAAACACTCGAGCAGTACTCCAGAATAGGTCGTATTGGTGTTTCATAAGCGGTCTCCTTTACAGATGAACCACATCTTCCCAAAATTCTACCAATGAACCGAAGACGACTATCCGCCTTCCCCACAACTGCCATTACATGCTTGTACCACTTCATATCGCTCTGCAATGTTACGCCCAAATATTTAATCCACATGACTGTGTCAAGCGCTACACTACTAATGGAGTATTCAAATATTACGGGATTCTTTTTCCTATTCATCTGCATTAATTTACATTTATCTATATTTAGAGTTAGCTGCCATTCTTTACACCAATCACAAATCCTGTCCAAGTCATCTTGTATCCTCCTACAGTCACTCAATGATGACACCTTCCCGTACACCACAGCATCATCAGCAAACAGCTGCACATTGCTATCCACCCTATCCAAAAGATCGTTTATGTAGATAGAAAACAACAGCGGACCTATCACACTTCCCTGGGGCACTCCAGATGATACCCTCACCTCTGATGAACACTCATCATCGAGGGCAACGTACTGGGTTCTATTACTTAAGAAGTCTTCGAGCCACTCAAATATTTGGGAACCAATCCCATATGCTCATACCTTAGTTAGGAGTCTGCAGTGGAGCACCGAGTCAAACGCTTTCCGGAAGTCAAGGAATATGGCATCCGTCTGATACCCTTCATCCATGGTTCGCAAGATATCACGTGAAAAAAAGGGAGAGTTGCGTTTCACAGGAGTGATGCTTTCTAAAGCCGTGCTGATGCATGGACAGCAACTTCTCTGTCTCAAGAAAATTCATTATATTCGAACTGAGAATATGTTCGAGATCCTGCAACAAACCGTTGTTAAGGATATTGGTCTGTAATTCTGAGGATCCGTCCTTCTACCCTTCTTATATACAGGCGTCACCTGCGCTTTTTTCCAGTCGCTTGGGACTTTATGTTGGGCAAGAGATTCGCGATAAATGCAAGCTAAGTAAGGAGCCAATGCAGTAGAGTACTCTCTGTAAAACCGAATTGGAATCCCATCAGGACCTGGCGATTTATTTATTTTCAACCCATTCACCTGCTTCACAACCCCAGGGATGTCTATCACTATGTCCTCCATATGGGAATCTGTACGAGACTCAAACGGCAGTGTGTTTGTACAATCCTCCTACGTGAAAGATTTCTCAAATGCTAAATTTAAAATTTCAGCTTTCGTTTTGCTGTTTTCCATTGCCAGGCCAGACTGATCAGTGAGTGACTGGCTGGAAGCCTTCGACCCACTTACCGATTTTACGTAAGACCAGAATTTCCTTGGGTTTTCAGCAAGATCTTTTGCTAAGGTATGACGGTGGTAGTGGTTGTATGCTTCTCGCATCGCTCTTTTTACAACAGCATGAATCTCTACTAACTTTTGCCTGTCCTCATTCTCACGATCTTTCTTGTACTGCGAGTGGAACTGTCTTTGCTTCCTGAGCATTCTCTGAATTGTGCTGTTAAACCATGGTGGGTCTTTTCCGTCCGTAACCCACTTTTTCGGCACATACTTGTCCAGTGCATGATTTGCAATGTGTTTTAAATTCCCCCATAATTCTTCCACGTCCATCGTACCAGAAGTAAATGAAGTTGATTCATTTACTAAGTGGGATGCAAACAACTGCTTATCTGCTCTTTCTAGTAAGAATACTCTCCTAGCCTTCTTGACCGACTTTTTAACTTTCATAACCATAGTCGTAATGACAACATCATGATCACTAATCCCTGTCTCAACGCTGACACCGTTGATGAGGTCTGGTCTGTTCATCTAATGATGAATTATATAGAAATATGATGCTATATGACTGCAATGAATGAAAATAGGCATAGTAGTCTAATTTACTGATATGTTTATCCTCAAAATTTGCGATAACCCTAACAGCACAAGTAGCTGAACCTAACCATTTCAGATCATAAATGTGTTTCTACCAGTTCAATTTCTCATCAATACACACTCAGAAATTTTTAATATTCTGCCTTAGCAATAGACTTCTGTTAAAAGTCTATATATATTAATGATGTTATGCCATTTACTGTACAGAATTGTGTAAACAGTGTTTTCTCGAAATTTAGTGAGAGTCCATTTGCAGAGAAACACTTAATAATTTTCTGAAAGACATTATTTACAATTTACTCAGCTGGTTCTTGTTTGTTGGGTGTGATTACTTGTATGATCAGCAAAAAAAACTAGCTTTGCATCTTCATGAATATAGAGTGGCAAATCTTTAACATAAATTAAGAACAATAAGGAACTCAAGACAGCCCTGTGGGACAGCATTCTCAACACCTTCCAAGTTAGCGGACTCTGCTGATTTTTGCCGACTACCAATATTGTTAATTTCAACCTTCTGAATTCTTTCAGTTAAGTATGAATTAAACCATTTGTGCACTGCCCCACTCATACGGCAATACTTAGGCTTATCTAGAAGAATTTCTTGATTCACACAGTCAAAAGCCTTTGAGAGATCACAAAATATCCCAATGGGTGATGTTCGGTTATTCAAAGTGTTTAATATTTGATCAATTAAAGCATTTTCTGTTGAAAAGCTTTTCTGAAAACCAAATTGGCATTTTTTTAGTACTTCATTTTTACAAATATGTGATACTACTCTTGAGTACATTACATCTTCAAGAATTTTGAATAAAGCTGTCAGAAGTGTGTGGACCCAGCTCACAACCTTACAGAATATCATGTTTCACTGAAACTATTTTGAATTTAGTTTTATTCCTGTGGTGTAGTAACTCAATTTGAAACTGTACTTTCTTTTAAGATACAACTTGATTCATAAAACAGGCATGTCTTTAAAACCATAACATCTTACTTTTACAAATAGAAATTTATGGTACACAGGACTCCAGGGTTTCAGGAGGTCTCATAAAGTACCAGAACAGTAATTTTTACTCTCTCTCTCTCTCTCTCTCTCCCCCCATCCCCCCCTCCCTTTTTAGGGTTGTTATGGAGCAGTTCTGCCCAGTATAATGAGTCAGTATTTCATTATAGAGCACTTTCTTATTCCTTTTTACTGGAAAGAGTGAAGTGAGTTCCTTTTTTCACATTTTATATAATTTTATATGTACCTTTAACACTGCATGTTTAAGACTTTCAGGAAATATACCAGGAGTCAAGTGACTGGTTACAAAGATAGCTTATGGCTGATCTGATCAAATTTCCACATGATCTCAATACTCTGTTGAAACATCCACTTGCTTAGCTCAATCATTCCCGCTTTGCATGTCAGACGACTACATTGTGCTTTTAGTTCCACCTCTTCCATAGCGCTACATATATTCCTCATGTCCATTTAGTGTCATGTTGGTCTCTGTGCACGTTGCATCACTGGTTGCCAGCTAGTGTTCGGTGTTCAAGCAGCCCTTCCTGTCGCAGCGGCATCTCACGCCGTGATGTCCACAGTGGTTCCCACGAAAATTCCGCATACAGGTACTATCAGCTTCACCTTCGACAAATCCATGCATCACGTCCAGCCCGGTTCTTTGGAGATACATGACTGGTTAGTCGATACAATTAAAGTCACTACTGATCAGATGCATACTGCATATTTTGACAGCGAATTACATGTGTTTTTTGTTAAGTTTCTTGACCCGCTCCAGGTTGATAGGATACTTTCTCGTCACAGTTCTCAGGTACCCTTTATGCACCGTGATGGTTCCACTAGTATGGTTAACGCTGGTCTGCTCTGCACCGCTTACAGGTCTATAGTGGTGTTCAGTCGGTGGAAATGGTGGTCAAAAACATATTCCTTCTCATCTACAGGTATGTGGTTATAGGGTCCATATTACGTACAGTGGCCAAGAAGGAACATGTCATTATTGTAATCAAACCAGTCATTTCCGTACTAATTGTCCGCGGCCTGTGGTGGTATTAAAACCTACATACAAACAGCGTAAAAAATTGACTTTAGCTGATCTTCTTCCACAGGAATCTTGACTGGATCGCTCCCTGTTACTGAAGGATGCAGTGATCCACTGACCGACACCACCCGTGATTTTCCCCCACTGTCCTTGCTTAGGGATGTTGATGCCGTTAATTCCGATGTGCCTGCCATGATTTCTCACAAGCGTCGTCGAACAAAGGATGATGTGGCTGATGAACCTTCCCTATTGGCTCACCCTTCCAATGGGCCTCCAGTAAAGGACCCTCCTTCTGAGTCTAAAATCGTGGATGAGGACGCCACAGGTGCTTTCACGCCTGTGCAGAAGATCCCTGACACCTTATCTGACGTTGTTCCTGTTGTTGAGGCAGCCCCTTCAGAGACACCTGTGAAAGAACCTGTTTCCAGTTCCCACATGTCTTCTCCTCGGACACTTCTCCTGTCAACTCTGTTTCCCATCCCCCTTCTGCGACTTCTGTCGCCCCCTCTCGGTCATCGCCTTTTCCCATGAAACAACTGATTGATTCTCAAGAGCCAGTGGATCCCGTTGTTATTCCCCAACCATCCCTCCTTAAACCTATGTCTGTGGGCAAGTGGGATGTAGAGTCTCTCCCTTGCAATCTGAAACGGAATACCTACATGATGCTCCCATGCGACCGAACATGGCAGCGTCGGCACTGCGGAGCCACAGTAGACACCGTAAACAGCCACAGAGAGCCGCATCATGGCTGAAGAAAAAGCAGTGGGAAGATGAGTGTTCTGTTTCGTGGTTCTTCTCCCTCTGGTTCAGCGACTGATACTGGTATGGTTACTTGTATGTTGCTCCGTCAACTGACGGATCTCTACTGTTCTTTGTTCTTTTTTCAGGGTTGAAGTTCCATGATCATCATTCACATTTCTTACTCTGAATATTAACAGAATATGTTCTGAGTTCCGGCTCGCCGCTTTGCAACAGTTTATATATCAATCTGGGGCATATATTTTTTTACAGGAATTCTTATTCGACCAGTTTTCCATTCCTCGGTTCTCCACCTTTCTTAATTTAGCTTCCAAACTTTCTATGGGCACTGCCTTGTTTTGTAGGGAAGGCATTCCGTTGATGAATTTCAAAATACTCAACAGTGGAAGGGGGATTGCGTGCATGTTTTGTGATCTCAGTTTACTCCTTCTTTACACCCCTTCTGGCACAGGTCGTACTACCACATGTTCAAGTTTCTATAAAGAAGAAATCATTTACATGCTTCGTAAATCCCCAACAAAAATTATCGTAGGTGGGGACTTCAATTGTGTTCTACAGCCGGTGGATCAGTCTCCTAATTTTAATTTCAGTAAAGAACTCGACGACCTGGTGCGCACCTTGCGCCTGCGTGATGTGTGGATATCTCACTATCCCACACGTAAGCAACATACATACTTTACTCCCACGTCTAGCAGTCGCCTCGATCACTTTTAGCATTCAGATTCCTGGTGTGGGCAATTTCTGGATGCTGAGGTGATACCAGCCTGTTTTACTGATCGTTGCGCCATAGCCGTCACATTTAATTACGAACAGCAACTGGTAAAATTGTTTTGTCCTCCCTGGATGCTCAATATAGCCTATTTGCAAGATATCTCTCTTGGTGTCATCCTGGAGGATGTATGGGTTCGTTGTTCTCATACTATGGACCAGTACTCATCTATTGTGGCCTGGTGGAAACTGCATGCTAAACCACAAATCCGTAGGGCTCTCATGTATTTTGGAGCTGTGAAGGTGGCAGACGATCGGCGAACGCAAGAATTTTATTACTCAGTCTTACATCAACTGTACAATAGTGCTACGCATGCTACCCTATGGGTTACTGATATACAGCGCATCAAAGCCAAATTGCTGCAGCTCAAGTGCATTCAAATGGAGGGACTGCAGATGAGGTCTCAACCATGTTCCCTTTTACAAGATGAATTGATATCACTATAACATCTAGTCCATTTACGGGCGCACTGGAAACATATGTGCCTTGCCTCCCTCACAACCTCTGATGGCCGCATGTTCTCCTCTCACCATGACATTTCCAACTTTATTTACACATATTTTACTGATCTGTATGATACCCATGTCCCGGCTGAAAACTCTCTCGACGACTTTACATCCTTGCTGCATCGTGTTATCACTCCTCAATTAAATGACGCCTTTCTGTGTCCCTTTCAAAAGGATGATATATATGATGTTGTTTTGTTACAGGATCTCAGTCCCCCAAGTCAACTGGATTTGACGGTATTCCTATGGAGTTTTATGTTCAATTTTGGCCACTCATTGGTGACACCTTAACGTCAATGGTAAATGAAGTGATAGGGGAAGTCTCGCTTCCTGCTCTTTTTCAGGAAGGTAAACCTGTCCTCCTCCGGAAATCCACAGGTCGACCTGCGATTGATTCCCTCCATCCTATTACTCTCCTAAACTTCGATTATAAAATTGTCGCTTGATCAATTAATATCCATCTCTCTAAGCTGCTCGATACCATTATTGCTGCCCACCAAAGCTGTGTCCCTGGACGAATAATATTAACTTCTGTTCTCGAATGTCATGATGTAATTTCGGTGGCGGCTGCCACTAATATCCCAGGGGCTTTGTTTTTTCTTGATTTCCAAAAAGTGTTTGACCATGTCTGCCATGATTTTTAAATGAGAATTCTCACCGATGTCGGCTTTAATAATGATGCTCGACAGGTCTTAACTCGTCTTCTTACTGGTATCAGTGTCTTGGTGATTGTGAATGGTCACCCTACCCCCTGGATATCGATCCCACGGGGTTTACCCCAGGGAAGCCCCTTATCCATGTCACTCTTTGTCTTGGTCTTAGAGCCCATACTTCGCTGCCTTGTCATGAATTTATATGGCTGGACTATATAGGGGGAATTTTTTCGGTCCATGCATACGCCGATGACGTCATGGTTTTAGTATGACATGTCGAGGTCATACCGAGGCTTAAGGATACCTTGGATTCATTTTGTCACCTTACTGATGATCGCATTAATGATTGTAAATGCATGTTCCTACCATTGAGAGGCTTTGATCATGTCGTCATTCTTTGGGCAATGGTCATCAATCACCATAGAACCTTAGGGAACTTAGTGGATCGCAATCCGATCAGAGTGGCGACACTAAATGGCGTGAGTTCGTGTTCATGGGGTGATCCTTGAACATGAATGCCGTTCCCTTAGCCTCCTTCACAAGGTACGGGTTTTAGAGACCTATGTTTTCAGTAAAGTATATTACGTTGCACAGGTCTTCCCGCTTCCCGCAACGATGCCCCACAGACTGAAACAGCTATTTGGTCGATTCCTGTGGCGCCGCCGTATCTTTTGTGTCTGATATGAAGTCGTGGCCAGGCCTCAAAAGCTCGGAGGACTGGGTTGTTCCGATATCAAAGTGAAGACATCCATCTTATTTACCTGCCGCAATGATTTAACCTGTATGCGGGCTCCACATTCAGTTACCTCTCGTTTACTTTCCCGCCTCCGGCCGGTCAGTCTGACCCCTCCTGTTGATGTTGGATGGATTAATCCTAAATTGCGGCACATTCGTGAATACGTTCTAATTATCGGTATCCTAGGTGCTGATATACTTTCTATGACGCATATTACTACCAACATGTTATCACCCCTTTGGGGTGCACCATGTTCCCCTTCTTTTGTTGAACTTGCTTCCCCATCAACATCTTGGAAAATGGTCTGGTCTCATCTTAGTCTTCCTATATTGCCAATGGAGATTGCTTCAACTTGGTATAAGGTCATTCACTGTCTGATACCTACTGGTGATCGACTTCTTTGTACTGGCCTTTGTCCGACTGATCAGTGTGAGGAATGTCATCAAACTGACACCTTACTTCACAGGCTTGTTGCTTGTGGATGGGGTCACTGGGTCTGGGTCCGCTGTCAATTAGCTTCCCTTACTCGAGGGCCTGAAATCGCTTTCCCAGATGACATTTTCCTACATCCGGACATATACTTTTTTTCCTCAGATGAAAACAAACATTATTGTCTGGCTCTTGGCTTACTATGTTCACTATGTCGTTGAAGGTGGGAATGACCCAGATCCCCATGTTTTTCACCATTATCTGATGACTGCGCATTGGAAATGGCAGCGGTTACCATGATACTGAACGCCTTTTGCAAATATGCTTTTTCTTGTGTTTAACCATCAGGGTGTTGGTTAAGTTCCCCTGTGATCCCTGTTTCTTCCCTGAGCTTGAGTCCCCTCCTTGTAGCTTTGTTTTGTCAGTTTTTCTCTTCCACATGTATTAAAAAAAAAAAATTGACAATAAGGGTGCGATAATGGGTTAGTTTTCCTGTTCAGAATTTAATAATAGTTTGTACTTGAACTAATTTGTTGATTTTCTTTTTGCAGTTGATATTAAATGATGTCTCATTTTCATGAAAATACCAAGTAAACCTGATAAAAAAAAATAAAAATAAAAGGTAATGTGCATGCCTCCCATGCAGCAGGCCCGGTTTACATTCCCAGCCGGGTTGGAAATTTTCTCCTCCCATAGACTGGGTGTTGAGTTGTCCTCATAATCCTTTCATCCACATCATCAGCACATGAGTTGCCCAATGTGGTATCGACTGAAATAAGGCTCGCACTCGGTGGCCTAACTTGCCTGGATGGGACCTCCCGGTCAGCAATGCCATACAATCATTTTATTTTTTCTGTTGAAAAACCATCATATTCAGAAGAATTACAGATTGAACATCCTAATTCTTGAGAGTTTTATTTCTGAAGTCTGTCAGTAGTGGATATATTGCCTGGCAAGGTAAATCCAGACTAGCTGTATTTAGTTTATTTATAACTATAATGTTTGCTGTGGCTATGGTGACATTGCCACTCAGTACTGAGACCAACAATTTTAACAGGTGATCATTTCTGCTACAGGGATTGTAAGGAACCCGAATTTCACTTACCTCATTTTTTAAAATAAAATATCTTATTAAATATCTTTCTGTGTCGTATTTGCTTAATTCTCAGATTCTCGTGTTTTTTTTTTTACATATGTAACGTGAATGTCTTTCAATTTTTCATAACAAACTGTATGTATTTGCAATACTAGTCGTAAATGAAATAACCTCTCTATTACAGACTACTCTCTGACAATATTAGAGAAGGAACGTTGCCGCTCACCATATAGTGGAGATGTTGAGTTGCGATAGGCATAACAAAAAGATTCACACAATTATAGCTTTCTGCCATTAAGGACTAGGGTGTTGTGGAGGTTGGATGGGTGATTGAACACTACTTTAGGAGGGGTGGGAAGTATCCTGGATAGGATGTCCCTCATTTCAGGGCATAATGATAAGTAATCAAAGCCCTGCTGAAGGATGTAGTTCAGTTGTTGCAGCCCGGAGCAGTACTGGGTAACAAAGTGGACACTCCACAGCAGCTGGTTCTTGGGGGTGGTGGGAGGATTGAGGGTGTGAGGGGAAATGGCATGGGAGATGGGTTTGCCGACTAGGTCTGGGGCATGGTGCCCATCTGCGACAGCCTCGGTAAGACCCTCAGCATTCTGAGCAAGGGAGTTCTTATCACTGCAAATCTGTCACCTCACCAGACCTAGTCCATAAACAGATCTCCCTTACCATTTTCCCTCATATCCCCAATCCTCCCACTGCTCCCAAGAACCAGCCACAATGGCGTGTCTCCTTTGTCACCCAGTACTACCCCAGAATTGAACAACTGAATTACATCCTTCACCAGGGCTTTGATTACCTATCATCATGCCCTGAAATGAGGGACATCCTACCTGAGATATTTCCCACCCCTCCTCAAGTGGTGTTCCATTGCCCAACCAAACTGCACAACGTCGTATTCCATCTCTACTCCAATCCCAATCCCAGCACCTTGCCACAAGGATCATAACCCTATGGAA
Source organism: Schistocerca nitens (assembly GCF_023898315.1). NCBI lineage: Eukaryota > Metazoa > Arthropoda > Insecta > Orthoptera > Acrididae > Schistocerca > Schistocerca nitens. Next base: position 475,486,778 of record NC_064614.1, on the reverse strand, counting down.
GACCCAGGTGCAAGATCTGCCCAGTCCACCCACCCAGCACTTTCTATTCCAGTCCTGACACAGGTTTATCCTACCCCATCAGGGACCAGGCCACCTGTGAAAGCAGCCATGTCATTTGCCAGCTCTGCTGCAATCATTGCACAGTTTTTTATATTGGTATGACTACCAACCAGCTGTCCACCAGGATGGATGGCCACCGCCAAACTGTGGCCAAGTGCAAAATAGACCACCCTGCGGCACAACAAGCAGCTGAAAATAACATGCCTGATTTCAGCGGTTGCTTAACTACCTAAGCCATCTTGATCCTCCACTCCACCACCAGCTTTTCTGGACTGTGCAGTGGGAGTTATTCATACAACACATTCTCCACTCTCGTAATAGGGTGTTTGACTGTTTACTGGAAATGTATTAAATGATTAATTATGTCATTTTATGGTCATAACATGCTTTTTTTCCTCTTGACTTTCAGTATTCTATTATAAATACAGAAATGAAAAATGCTCCATTCGAGTCGGGTGATGTCTGTGACGGCAATGGCTAGATCTCTGCTCCTCCTGCCATAAAGCTAATACACAGTGATATCTTGTTTTAGAATTTACATTTCGGAAAAACATTTACTAATGGTGTGTAGGTCCACACTGTACAAATACATCCATAAATACTCTTGAAAAATTGTTTTTGTGTGTTTCAAAAAATGAAAAGGTGAAAAAAAATTGGTTGCACTGTACTGGCAAAGTGCCACCATGATGATGCCCAAGTTCCCTTGCTTAATTAAAAATGTCTTGCACTTTGAAGTTGACATTAATTTATCTTCAAGACGTGCTTTCCCACTATTACAAACAAGGACAGTGTTAGTCAACAAAATTAAACTGTTAGTAAAAATTATTCTTACACGCTCTTAGTTGCACATCACTGGTAGCTCTGTTCGTAGAGCAGTGGACTGTTGAATATTATAAGATGATGTTCATTGGTCGTGGGTTTGAATCTAGGTTGCAATAACAGTGTAACTTATTTATAAAACAAATTGACAGTCCTTTCATATGAAAACCAAATCACAATTATGAAATTTCACCACACCAATTAGAAGTGGAGCATTATTGTGTTTTCCTTGGCATTTACATGCTCTTACATTTACAATGGCTGTTCACACATGTCACACTGAAAAAGATATTTTCTAGTTAATGTGACCAAACATTTTTTACTTTATTAGAAACAATGTTTTTTTTTCTTCGTGCTTTCCAGCTACGATCCTTTTTTTTTTTTTAAGCTTTTGAAGTTTTATCATCTTGCATAAAGATGAAGTAAGTCTGCTTCAGATGCCAACGTTAGGCCCTTAGGGGTTCAACATTCATTTTGCAAAAAAAACTCAATTTCAAGGTGTGCTGAATGCCAATGAGATGCATGGCTGTTGAGGTCTAATAAGTAGTTAGCAGGCAACCTCTGGGAAATCTGCCGCAACTCTGTCGTATAAGGCTTACTCATGCATGCGGGGCTCTGTCTGAGTGTACCCTTATTTGCCTAGCTACTCAGTGAGACCGAGATAGAAACCTTGAAATCTTCTTCTCCTTCCAGCAGGAAGGGTGTACTGCCTGTGAATACTCACACCAATTCACCAAACAGAATGACAGAGGCTATTGCTCCTGACAATTAGTTTGTTGTTAGTAGCGGGGTTAAAGGAGTCATGAACCAGAATGTCATTGTAGTCATCAAGAGGGAGGAGGGGACATTTGAAAAAGTGTCCGTAAAGGATTTGAAGGGCTTTCTGATACACTAAAGTCTATTAAGCAGTTGCAAAATGGTTCCTTGCTGGTCGAGACTAACCATGCAAAGCAGGTGGAACTACTTAGGAAGCCACAAAAATTGTGGAAGTATGATGTTATAGCTGAATTGCATAACTCCCTTAACTCCAGTAAAGGTGTGGTCACATGCCGTGATATTATGGACATCGACATTGCTGAACTCGAAACAAGAATGGGCATCACAGGGGATAATAGATGTGGAACAAAGGACACATAAGAATAACAGAGAAATTGAGAAGACTGCCACCTTCATTGTGACCTTCAATTCTCTGACACTACCTGAACACATCATGGCGAGTTTCCTCTGACTTAGTGTTATGGCCTATGTACCTAATCCTATGCACTGCTTTAAATGCCATTGTTTGATTTATATAAAATTAATAAACATAATTTTTTTAAAATGATGCAATTACAAAACCAGCAATCAAAAAAGCTCTCCATTACGTTTTGCGGCTAAAACTTTGATGAAATTTTTTGGGTGCTCAGCTAATTGGCAGTGACAACTTAGCTGATCACCTGAGAAGATTTCATCATTGGAATGTGCCAAGAAAGCCTGTAATCACACTAAAACTTTGTCTTTCTGGAGTCCTGTTGTGAAACATGTTTCCCCACTTTTCAGTCTTCTTTAGCATGAGTATCTTAATACTACTACAGTTATAAATTTGTTAAACTTAAACTATCGGGTGTGCTGCCACAGCACAAGTGATTCCATCAATTATATTAGAGCCTAATTTATCTGTTTATGTTAACAAGGCAGTTTTATTTGGGGCACCAAGACAGGTGCAGCACACATAAATATCATTTTCTGTTACTCATCTTAGTGGAAGTCAATATTTAAAAGTGTTAGACTTTGACTCTTTATATCAGTAGATACAACTGCTAATAAGGATTTTTTTTAAATATGGTATTTAAAAGGTGCTGACAAATATAACTAGATTTCTTTTTATAACAGGTGCAGTTCACACTGAAATGTGTAGCAGGGTAGTGGAGATAGAACGAGGGATCAACCACACCTTTCACGTTAAATGTGAAAGATCACCTGACAGTGATGAACAGGTGAGCTCTAGAGTGAGCTTCTGAAAGTGTTATATACCAGTATCTGTATACATAAACATTTTACTGTAAAAACTTCTACTTTAAAGATAACCAATATAATAATAATAATAATAATAATAATAATAAGTCTGATAAATTTTTATGAAGCCTCCTAAAAGCTCTGTATATTGTGAGAACTTTTATTCAAGAGGATTTATGCTCTTATTGTTATCATCAAATGTAACTTCTTTTAAACCTTTTCTAGTAGTGTCCTATTTTATGTCTCTTTTGTTGAACCTTCACATTCCTTTCTTCATTCCTCAGTCCACTTGACTCAGCTTTTCTGTTAAGTAATTATTCATAAGAATCTTTTACAGTTTGTTGCTAGGAATTCAGTGTAATATAGATGAAAATAGCTTCTACACCAATGTTGTGCACCTCCATGCCATATTTAATTTCTTGAAGTCAATTATACTGTTTTTTTTTTTTTTTTAGTTTCTTTTCCTATAGTTGAAATTAAACTTTGCTTTTAGAAAAAAAGTAGAACAAGTTTTGCTATCCTGTTCTTTTTACTTTAAGAATTTCTTTTATACTGTATAATGTTCTATCTAAATTTGGAGAGGTCCATAATTTCTAATTTCTTAGATTTTATCAAAAAGAAAGTTTGGTTCAGTATTAGGCAGACTGCTGCATACAAGTGTATTAAAGTGTATTAATCTTGCATAATTCCTCTTACTAACTACATGTTTTATGTAGCAGTTGGTAATGACTGTATTTTTGTCTCTCTATGGCCAACTACTCACTGAAATTATCTAGCACTGCTGTACGTGTTGTGAATGTTCATCAGAGAGGTGTGATATTACCATTCTATTCTTTATATACATAAATGAGCTGATAGAAATGTTGAGCAGCAATCTGTAACTGTCCAGTGATGTCACTGAGGTGTATGGGAAGGTTCATTATTGAGTGACTGTAGGATGATACAAGATTACTTACACAAAATTTCTAGTTGGTGTTATGAATGGCAGCTAGCTCCAAATATCAAAAAATGTTAGTTAATGCAGATGAGTAGGATAAACAAACCTGTAATGTTTAAATACAGCATTAGTAGTTATTAAGTATCAAAATAACATTGCAAAGCAATATGAAATGGAACAGTCACTTAAGGATTGTAGTAGGAAGACAAATGATTCAAATGGCTCTGAGCACTATGGGACTTAACTTCTGAGGTCATCAGTCCCCTAGAACTTAGAGCTACTTAAACCTAACTAACCTAAGGACATCACACACACCCATGCCTGAGGCGGGATTCGAACATGCGACCACAGCGGTTCCAGACTGTAGCGCCTAGAACCGCTCAGCCACCCCCGCTGGAAGGAAGACAAATGGTCAACTTTGGTTTATTGGGAGAATTTTAGGAAAGTGTAGCTCACCTATAATGCAGACCACATACAGACTGTTAGTGTGAGCCATTCTTGAGCACTGTTCAAGTGTTTTGGATCCCAACTCGTAGGGTTTGCAGGAAGGCATCAAAGGAATTCAGAGGCATGCTACTAGATTTGTTACCAGAAGGTTTGATCAACATGTGAGTAACACATAGATGGTTTGTTAACTCGGATGGAAATCTCTGGTGGGAAGACAATGTTCTTTTCATGAAACACTATTGAAAACATCGAGAGATCCAGCATTTAAAGCTGACTGCAGAATCATTCTGCTGCTGCCAACATACATTTTGCATAAGAACCATGAAGATAAGATAAGAAAAATTAGGGCCTGCAGAAGGCATACATATAGTCTTGTTCCACTCACTCTGTTTGTGAATGGAACAGGAAAGGAAATGACTACGGTAGTAGTGGTACAAGGCACCCTCCATCGGACACAATACGTGGCTTGTGGGGTAAGTATTAGATGTAGATATGTGACTGTAGCAACTGTTCCTAGAGATGGAACACTTTCAATATTCTTTTCTTCACTTTTAATGTAAAATTTTTAGATTGATCTGATTCAAAGGTAGACTCATATATGAAGTATGCCATGAAACTATTGTATGTAGTAGGATTACGGTCAGTCATTTGAATCTCATCACTTACAAAAGAGGTTTTATTTTCATTATTGAAATAAATAAATTGATGTTCAGTCTTTGTTGACTAGCACACAGATAGTTCTGGACCATACAGAATTTTAATTTAAATCCTGTAGAGTCTGATAACTTTCCTGCGTTGCTGTTAGCAATGACTAATTCATTAGCACCTAAAGTATTTTCTTTTTTCAGCTTTCCATCATACCCCTAGTTAAAAAATTGATTTTGGTAGTAATTTAATTCTGCTTCTGCCTTCCCATGGTTCTACTAATATTTACAGGTTGAGAGTGTATTATCAGACTTCACTGGCTAATCATTCAGAAATAGTTTTCATCCACAGCGGAAAGGGCGCCTTACTTTATATTACCCCATCATTTTGTCAAAAAACTATTGACATTTGGAGGTGATAATGACAGTTCTTATCACTTCAGTTGGCTTGGCCTCATTAACACCTCTCCCATTCATCTTGGAGCTTATCTGCATTACTGTACATCCTATTACTACTTGCATTATTATTATCATTATTAGCAGTGCTGGTAAGAAACCATTTTTACATTTTTTCACACAAGCAGCTTATCATCCCCCCCCCCCCCCCCCACCTCCCTAGGACATTATTCACCTTTCTGCAGGCTCATGCTAAGATGTTTAAAATAAATCTGAATCTAGTGATCACGGAAATGGACTGCTTTTTTTCTTTTAAAATGAGAACTACACAGACATTCCTCTGTGGCATAAATAAACTTCCTAAGGCTGTATGGAATGTAGTTAATACTGCTGTTGGTAAAATATTGATACATTTATTTTGGTGCATGCCATGTTGCATACAGTAATTCATAGGATAAAAACTTTTCCTGACTGAATATCTCTCTCCGCTGTGGAGTGTGCACTGTTTTGACTAATAAGAGCACTGCACATGAAATGAAAGGTCACAAATCTGTGTCCCACTCCTGCACACAGTTTTAATCTGCCAGGAAATTTTAGATATCTTCTTTGCTGTATCACTAAAGCTCCCTAATACTGTAAATTAAATGTCTGGCAGTTAGCAAATCCCAAAATAGATCCTTTCTAAAACTGAATCAGACTTACAATACTTTTCTAATCTTCCAACATAAGGTCCACAGCTCGTGGACTCGCAGTAGCATTCTCGCTTCCCAAGCATGGCGTCCCCAGTTCGATTCCTGGCGGGGTCAGGGATTTTCACCTGCCCCGAGATGACTGGGTGCTGTTGTGTCGTCTTCATCATTATCATTCATCCCCATTGTTGGAGGAAGGCAACAGCAAACCACCTCCATTAGGACCTTGCCTAGTACGGCTGTGCATGTCTCCCACATCATTCCCTTATGCTCTGTCAAGAAGCATTAGACTTCATTCCCATTTCAAACACAAGACAAATCTCAATACTCACTGCATCTGTCATCTTCAGAGAAGGCATTTCACCTGAATTTGCTGTGGATGGATCTGCTCTGGAAACAAGTTCTTGAGGTTTTCTAAGCAAGATCATGTGAAATGTAATATATTTTTCTTTGATTATGTGCTAGTTAGGAGTTATTGCACTCTGTAGCCAATATAATGTAACTGTACAAATAAAATTTAAAAAAAACTATTTGCCAAGTGGTGACGGAACACACACATAAAAGAAGGTTATACTTATGCAAGTTTTGGAGCCAGTGGCTCCTTCTTCCAGCAGAAGGGTTGAAGGGGAAAGAAGAGGAGTGAAGGAAAAGAACTGGAGAAGTTTAGGAAACTGGACAGATTTTGGTCAAGTCACCCAGAACTGTGGGTCAGAGGAGACCTACCAGAAAGGATGAGAAGGAAAGACTCTTTCCTGTGCCAACCTTTTCGTGGGTCACTTGAAAGAGCTTTCCTGGCATCCATAAGCCTTCAGCAACTGGTTTGGTTTGGATACATTGATGACATCTTTGCCATATGGATTCATGGTGAAGCTGACCTGTTTAAATTTCTGAAATCTTTAAATACCTTCACCTAATTAAGTTTCATATGGTTCTATTCTGAATCCCATGTCACTTTCCTTGATGTTAATCTCGTCCTCACTGAAAGCCAGCTACACATTTCTGTCCACATTAAACCTACTAATATTCAGCAGTACTTACATTTTGACAGTTGCCTTCCTTTCCATGTCAAATGTTCCCTCCCATACAGTCTTCTCATTCATTGCAATTGTATTTGTTCAGCAATACACCACCATTCTCACCTCAGTCTTCATAATTACCACACCAGCCTAGTTCAAAAGCAGATTTCCTTGGCCATCACATCCAATACTGGTACTGCTGATCTCTCCAAAAAACAACTTCAGAGCACACTACTTGTCACTCAGTATTATACTGGTCTTCAATGTGAAAAAGGAGTCTTTCCTTCTCATCCTGTCGGTAACACTACCCTGATCCGCAGTTCTGGTTTTCTGAAATCTACCACCTTTTCCTAAACCTCTGCAGCCCTTTTCCTTCACCCCTCTTCCTTCCCCTCAGTCCTTCTGCTGGAAGGAGCCATTGGCTCTGAAAGCCTGCATAAGTATAACCTTGTTTTATGTGTGTGTTCTCCTGTTGCCACTTGGTGAGTAGTTTTTTATCTGTCCAATTACAATATGTGTCATAAAATGATTACACTTTCTTAACAGTCACACAAGAGTGTCCATTTCTTTCTTTTTGTGCAATTGATGTCTCTTGTTCGACTGACCACAGTGGATCCCATACAAATTGTCAGTATGCAAGTATAAGCTGTATAAGAATTTTACATTGAATATCTTCTTTAAACAAACTGCAGATTCCTGTTTTCTACCAACACATTGCCTTTTGCTTTACCTGAAATTGGGCCTACATTTCAACTCACGTATCCACACACTGTATTCCAAAATACTTGCAATTGATTAATTCATTCTGAAATTTAGCTCCTGTCACTTGTACTGTGTTAGAAATAGTTGCACAATTTATAACAGTCTCAAATGCCATAAAAGTAGAAGTGTTAAAGCAGAAGAACGGCACACCCCCATTCAATCAGCATAATTCCAGACAGTTTTATCCACTTACAAATAGAACCATATATTTTAATGGGTCTTAACTATTTCAGATTATATTCCCCTGTGAAGCTAGGCAATCAGTTTTAACACTTTACAGTGTCAGGTCTTATAAAAAATAATGCCAGTGGTAAACTTCTATTCAAATTATTCATATTAAATGTATTATCTTAAGGACTAGTCAAGACCAGAATTTGTTACATTAAATGGGACTGAACTGTTGTGTTGACAACGAACCATAAGTTCCTTACAATAAATAAGCATCAACACATGTGCACGAGATGTGTGTAATGATTACTAACTAAAAATAGTGTAACTGCATTGATATACTGTTTGCAGAATCCTAAAATTTGAACTGAAGCAGAACGTGTTACAAAGTAATATTTTGATCCACAGGTTCTAGCAGGCAGTCCTTTAATATGTGAAGGTATTCTGTCTGGAATTGCAGTGCACTCTGAAGGGGAAGATGTCCACTTTGTTGCAGTAACTCCATATGCAATGTGGATACTACAAAACACTTGATGCGTATTTTGGATGTTATTATGTTATTGCTATTTCTGTGATACTATTTTCATTCCATTGTATTTTGTAAATATTTCTGTTATTCATATTATTGCTGATAAAAACGATTACTACTGTACTCTCTGTGATTGAATATTGTGACCAAACATGTTGGTGGTGCTTAAAGATGTACAATAAAACAATAACTTAATATTATCTGCATAACCAATTGTATTAGTGTTACGGAATTCCCGAACTCTTCCTATCCCTAATAATCACAAATATCAAACAAGTGAGTCAGGAAAATTGTAGAAAATTACTACTTATTCACTTTCAGTAATTTCTGCTGCATATTTCACATTAATTTTGTGGAAACTGTTATTCACAAGATGAAACACAAACACAATGAAACATATGGTTTCCACTTTGCCTGTTATAGCCATAATATTGTAACATTTGGAATGAATCTCTCCCTCTGGACTGAAATGTCTGCAGGGATAAACTTTATTGGATAGCAGTGATGATCTGGAACTAAATAGAATTAGAATAGCATTCCAGTGTTTGGGTACAACTAAGTTTCTTACTTGTGCTGCCTTGATTAATCAACTCCTACTTGAACTGGCTTACAGCTAGCTGAGTAATTTATAATGATCACTCTTACCAGACACTAAAAATGAAGAACCTATAAAAACATGAACATTTTAAGGGAATGAATAGTTCATTTCAGAACTGGAAATAGGGCACTTATTTCAACTTAGAAAAGGGGGAAAGTAACAGAGGTTGCAGGGGGTGGCCTGTCATTCAGTACCATAAGCCAGCCAACAAATACATACAAAACACTCAGCTTATAATAGAAAAGTTTCATGGCATTATCAAAGGTCATGGGTTGTATGGGTGTCTGTATTCAACCAACCACACAAACAATTAAATTAATACCTCAATGTTTTTTAGCTGGTAAAAACGATTATTGTTAACCCTTAACTACTATAGACCATCTCTCAGACCGCTACTAATTTTTGTGTCAAGATATTTCTCACACCCCGGCAAAGCCACATGGACTCTTCTGTGTACCTTCCTATTGGCTGTCAAGCTACACGTGCCAGCATTGTTGCACTGCTGCTGCTCTTTGTTTCATAATTATTAGCCTTGAGAGGTCTCACAGACGTACCACAGTGTTTGCGTGCCGCGTTTTTGTTGCATGCTACTGTTTCTCCATGGCGGGGAAAGCTGGGCCTTCTATGCAACATGTGTTATGTGAGGCATATGTGGATGTTCAAGATCTCCCCGTTGAATCTTCGGATGAAGACTTTGATGACAGCGATAATGACCCTGATTTTGAGATATTTAGCAATCACAACACTAATTCAGAGCAGTAAGAATAGATGTTTTCGATGGAGAAAAAATCAGCCACCAGCTAACGTAAGAACAAGGCAACACATCATCATCTTGCAGCTTCCTGGACTGCGACAGATGGCGAAAAGTCTTGGAGAAAACCCTGCTGTTTTGGAGGTATGGAAACTGTTCTTTACACCAGACATTCTAGATGAAATCATTCGATGGACAAATCTGAAAATGTCTAAGCTAAGAGCAGAGTATGCTAATGATCGCTTATCCCATGTACAAGATGTTGATGTGATTGAATTGAAGGCTCTAATTGGTCTATTACTGTATTCAGCCATTTTCAAGTCGGGGAATGAGTCTGTTTACAGCTTGTTTGCAACTGATGGAACAGGCAGAGATGTTTTCAGATGCACTGTTAGCAAAGAAAGATTTCTGTTTTTATTGTCTGCATTACGATTTGACAATCCAGATGATTAGGTGGAAAGAAAGAAAATAGACAAATAAGCAGCAATTTGACAAATCTTTTAGCGTTTCATTGAAAACAGTCAACTTTGCTACTCTGTGGGTGCAACAGTGTGTGTTGATGAAATGCTTGTTTCTTTTCATGGAAGTTTAGAATGTACATGCCAAACAAACCGGCAAAGTATGGCCCGAAAATTTAGTGTTTGACTGACTCTCGCACAAATTACTTGTACACTGCATATATTTATTCTGGAAAAGGCAGCAACGGTCACACCCTTCCCAGCCATGAGAAAGGTCACAGTGTTCCCACACAGGCTGTTCTTTGATTGGTGAAACCCACTGAAAACACAAGGAGAAATGTTACAGGTGACAACTGGTACTCATCAGTAGAACTAGTCAATGAACTTTCATAAAAAGGTCTCACATACATTGGTGTGCTGAAAAAGAACAAAAAGGAGATCCCACAGAACTTCTTACCTAATAAGAAACGTGGTGTGAAGACATCTGTTTACGGTTTTACAAAAGACTTGACTCTTGTTTCCTTTGTGCCCAAGAAGTCCAAAGCTGCAATACTGATCTCTTCTATGCACCATTCAGAAAACAATTCTCCTGAATCAGGAAAACCTGAGATCATCCTGTTTTATAACACAACAAAAGGTGGAGTGGACTGTCTCCACCCAAGGTGTGCAGCTTATTCGTCAAGTTGCCGGACAAGAAGATGGCCTTTGGACATTTTCTTCACATTACTGGATGTTGCTTGCGGTGTAAATTGTTATGTGGTACATCATGCTTATTCAAAGGCAGAGGTAATGTTGAGACTGAGCTTCATGAAGACTCTAGCAAGAGACTTAGTTGAACTTCATATGAAGCGTAGAATTTCTATTGGACGCTTGCTACGAGAGTTGAGTGACACCATCAGAAGAATACTTCACTTACAAGATGAGCCTCAGACACCGAAAGAAGAATTCAAAAATCGAAAAACGTGTGCCTTTTGCCCCCCTCGACTGAAGAGGAAAACAAGATATCCATGTCAACAGTGTGGTGTTCCGATTTGTTTGGAGTGTTCCAGGAAGGTCTGCGTGAAGTGTTTGCAGTTGGAAATAGACTAAAGTATGATTCCGTGGCACATGATAACACATATTTAGTTTTTACTTGTAATTTTAGAAGTAAAATGTGGCAAAGTTTCTCCATTCATAGACTTATGGACTGAAATATTCGCTCTACATTGCAAAGATGAGTTGTAAACTGAAAGTTGACTTCACACACAATTTATTGTAAGTTGGATTTTTCCACCTAGTTATATTGCCAATTAGTTATATAATCCCTCTAATGAAAATCTGTGTGTGCGTAGAGAGCTAACTATTTGCTGTTATTTTCATAACTCATAAAATAAAAATATACTCCACATTTCACTTTGTTTTAATTGTCTAAGTTCAAAATGGCTCTGAGCACTATGGGACTCAACTGCTGAGGTCATTAGTCCCCTAGAACTTAGAACTAGTTAAACCTAACTAACCTAAGGACATCACAAACATCCATGCCCGAGGCAGGATTCGAACCTGCGACCATAGCGGTCTCGCGGTTCCAGACTGCAGCGCCTTTAACCGCACGGCCACTTCGGCCGGCCCAATTGTCTAAGTGTTTAAAATACTGCATTATTTTAAAAAAAATCAAATTTCTACAAAGACCACCTCTAAGAAGTGTAATGAATGACAGGAAGTCCAGAAACTATATATGTTCAGCAAAATTCTGGTTTGATATATAAAATATAAAAATGCGGTCTGCGAGACCCATCCATAGTAATTGTGTTCCTGTAAATGACCATAGTAGTTAAGGGTTAAGTCTCACTACTGATTCATTTCAACCTTGAACACAAACAAGTTCTTAACAGTTTAGCTCTACTTTTTATCAAGTAGTTACTTACCAGCCTATTCCATATGCTGTTGCCTCATGAAGATTCATGGAATGTCTACTTTAATCTCCTACCTGTGGTTGTTTAAGGAAGTGAACTATTACTAAACAATGTACACAACAATGTACAATTTAGTTTTCATTTCTCTTCAGATTTATCAACACCTGGCTAAGTTCAAAGATCGGCTATGTAAAGTATGGGATGTCTATATGTTATCACAGGTTAGTAAGTCATATCTATTACAAGAATTTTCAAATAGTTTACAAGTGGAAATGATTAACAAAACTGACTGTGTGTGTTGCAGATTCACTATGTACTTTTCCAGATCGACACACAGTAACTACACACTTTCAATATGATGTTCATCTTTTGAATAATGGACACACACCAAATGACATGTTAATTTAGATTATGATTACTAAACACTGACTTACATAGTGATTGTACTAACTGAATACCAATTGCAGATTGACTGACACAGTAACTGCACTATTTGAGTAGCAGACACAAACTCAGTAAGGCTTTGTGCCCAACACCTATTTACAGACCCGCAATTTGGTAAGATATTAGGCTGTTACATTTTGAATATTAATGTAAAAGGGAAATCACAAGAGGCAAATACACCATAGGCAGTTAAGTAAGTGTTTATCTAATAGCTGTATAATTAGAAAATGGCAAAAGTATAAGTATTGTTTTATGAGAGGCATGTTTCAATTTGCACAGGAATTCCCAAACTTCACCAAAAAGTTTCTGGAAGTGAATTCTCCAAACTGGAATTATTCACAAACTAACAAGTTATTTATGTAAAAGCACATATAGTTGGAAATAGAAAAATCAGGGCTGCGGCAGCATGGCACTGGATCTTAAAAATAAGTACATTTTAAGACTGGAATATTCTGAAGCATGAAAATTTTGAATAAATTATGAATATCTTATGAAAAATAGAGCTTTTGGGAAAAATAAAACATTCATGGGAAAGTGGAGAATGAGCACTGTGGACCTTAAGATGACAACTTTCAGAAATATGGAATTTTGAATTTCACATGAATTGAGAATGTAAAAAATTCTGAACATTTCTTTTAAAAAATGTTTTCATAAGAAGTAAACGCAAATGAGCGTTTGGCGTCATTGGCCAGGAGGCCCCTTACAAGGCAGGTCCAGCCGCCTTCGTGCAGGTCTTATTACATTCGATGCCACATTGGGCGACCCGCGCCAGATGGGGATGGAATGATGATGAAGACAACACAACACCCAGTCCCTTAGCGGAGAAAATCCCTGACCCAGCCAGGAATCGACTGGACAGCAATCCGTCACATTGACTACTCAGCTATCGGGACGGTACATAAGAAGTAAACAACTTTTGTTATCAGCAACTTGCAAACTACGTAATGGATAATTAAGTTTAATGAATTATTGGCTGAATAAGATACCAGTTATTTCATGTACTAAATGTCATATATATACTATTAATAACAAGAGATCAGGAAAGGAAGAAAATAATACTGACAACAGAAGTGGTAAAAGAAAAAGTAGGGTATCCCCACTTTGCCCTGTTACAAAGTAAGATATTTGCTAAATTAAATGCTTTCTGTGATGCTTGTTTGAAAATTCTTTTCAAAAAATACTTGATACCCATTTTAGAAACTTAATCCATATAATTAACCACAATGTCACAACTATATCTTGGCACAGCAGGCCATTAACAGAGTCTTAAGTAACAGTGCAAAAACTGAGCACAGCAGGAAAAGAAAGATCTTGCTGCTAGGTAGTGTTAGTTGAATGGATGTTAGGCAACAGTTACAGGAAGAACTAGGTCTAGGGTATCATATGACAAGTATTGTAAAACCTAATGCTAGCATCGTCGCATTAATAGATGATATTAAGGCACTGACAAAGGTTATGAGTAAAAAGAACCAGGTATTGATACTCAAGGGAGGAGACAACAGCATGACCAACAATAGAGATTAGAGTACTGCGAATGACTATATTAGTTGACGGCAGCAACCTCACACACAAATGTGAGCTCTGTTGAGTCTCTGGAATGACACAATCAATCCTTCACAATCAAATCTGACAGGCAAGTTAACCAGGTGCCCACTTTGGGTAGGTCTCACATCAATGTTGTCTCAATTGCTGCTGAGAGACAGAGATATAGTAGGGAGAAGATAGATCAGATGAACTTACAGCTGAAAATATAGTCCCCTACGATAATGGGCAATGACACCCTAAAGAAAGACATGGGAAAAATGGGGAAAACTGTAATGGAAAATATGGAATAATTAGTAAAATCAATTAATCAAGTGAAATATTTGTCTGTGTTAAAACAGTTAGTGTTGGTGCTGGAAATTCACACAAATCACTTATTTCCTTTACCCACGTCAAAGATAAATCTACATACATCTTCTTCTACCATTTTGTACTGTAATTAGGACTCTAACATCAATTAATTAGAACAAAAGGGCTAGATATGAGCAAATGTTGTGGCAAAGACTATGATGGAATGAGGACCATGAGATTTATTTACGAATTACAGACTGAAAAAATCTGCAAAACACACTCAACATGGACGAAAAATATTATACGCTCTGTAATACAGACAAAGACAATCTATAGTTGTAGCAACGCCCCTCCATGCGGACTTCACAACCTGGTGTGGTGGACAAACTAGCTATGAAATACTGCTGCTGAGGCTACAGTATTGCTGAAGCATCATGGTACACAACCCCAATCCGCTGCAGGGACATGCTTAATATCCCCGTGCCGTGGGCCAACAAATGCAATGCTTTTGTCATGTACATGACCAAAGATGCAGCCTTGTCACAACGAAGCTGGGCAGAGCCACTATAAATACCCATGCTCAGATCCTTGCACTGTCTGCACTACTGCCAATGTTGAGGTATACTCCCCATCAGCCATTAGTGCCATGTGGAGCAACCAGCTTTATCTACATCTACCTGTTCTCATCCACTAACTACTGGTCTAAGAGCTCGTGTTTGACATGATATTTCCAAGGCTTGAGCTCGTGCCACAAGGTTGACTATGACCAAATTTTATGTGTATAATTGTAGGTATATTGTATTGTATATGATTTTGCTGACGAAATCCACACAATGTAAATTGTTACATGGATTAATAAAGAAATCAATCAAAATCAATCAATCAACCAGCCTCTGGGCGTCTCCAAGGTAGCCTGTGCACCAGTTTGGCACATGCCTGACCTACTGCTGGATATGCTCACTGTCCACCACACATGCTGCTGCCTGCCAAACAGCTGACATCAGTTTCACATCTGCCATGTCACACCAGCTGCTTCCACTTCTCTGATGAAACACTTCTGCCCTTAGTCCTCTTGCTGCCACAGCCAAGTACATCATCATGTGCTACGCTGAGTTAGGAGCTGCTGCACAGGAGTCTTTGGATGCCACTGAACCACCACCATCAACCTCTCTTACTGAATAGAGAATATTATTGTTAATTGCTCTCTTCTGACACCATGACTGCATGATAGCTGGTAGGGCATAACCCATCATCCTACATATGTCATCCTGTAATGACCATCCTGGCATTAATCGTTTCGAGATCCCTAATCCTATTACACTACTTTGAATTGAATTGCCTTAAAAAACTAACATGTGTAAGTAGGTTGTATGCTCCTAAATTGTGGGCAAAAAACATAAGACAAGTATCACACAGAATAAAAATTTAGGAACTTGAATAACTATATGATTAAATTGGATAAAAATCTTAATGGTATAATTCTAACCAAAATCATCATAGAATCAAAATATATGTAAAAACCTTCCAAAACAGATGTTTTATTGGCCAGTTCATACATATCCTCATTACTTGTTTCAGGGAAGTGTACTGCCATCTTCAGATCATCAGGTATGTGAATTATATGTGGCACATTGCCAACTAGCCATTGAAGACATGTGGGTATACACAGAATAAAGCAAAAGCCATATGTGCATCAGCAAGGCAAGGAGGTGTCAAATACATTAGACATAGCACATCCATTGGTGTCAGATGTGTCTATGTTAATAACTGGCTCCATTGGTACAGAGCCGGTTATCAACATACACACATTTGGCAGCAGTGCTCTATCTAATGTACTTGACACCTCTTTGCCTTGTAGATATAGTTACGGCTTTTGCTGAATAGGGAACAGCAGTAAAAAGTAGGGCAGAAAAAAGGGATCATGGAAACTGTTAGATGCTAATTATGAACTAACCTACCATAGTTTTTTATGTAAGGAGAACATAATTTAAGTGTGAATACTTCCTTAGCGGATGAATTGCAGTTTCCAATAAAATTTGTTCCAAGGCACTCTTAATACGTTTGAACTCTTTTTACTAGTGTTCATCGAAATACTCAGTTTAACTAAACATAGTACATAATTATCGGGAATGGAAAGTTCCAATAAAGCGTTCGTAGTATTGGTTCAAATGGCTTGCTAAATCGTTTGTGAGTAACCTACTGCCAACAATATTGCCTCCGAGACTGCCAGCGATACATCACCACTCGTGTGTGCCGCTCATAATTAACTCGTCGTCGACGGAACAACTATCATCAGATCAGTGGGTTCATAATGACTTAAGAGGTCCTGTACAAAAGATATTGTTGTAAATTATTCATTGATTTTTTGTGATATGTGCATGGAAAATGTGTATTTCAAGATGCACGCTATCTTTACGAGCAAATGCAAGTTGGACTCGGCACATCAACTACGCAGGAAAACGTATAATTTGCACTATTCCGATTTTCCTGTAATTAAATTGAAACGGATACACTGTTACCCAAACGCCGAGCAACAAGCAGCGACGAAGAGAATGCTCACATTAAGTTTTCAGCCAAAGCCTTCTTCAGAACACACATAAATGTTCACACAATCATACGCATACAACACACACAAATGTATCAAAAGTGGTTTGGAACTTTTTTTTTTTAATTGGGGACTGCAACCCATCTGCTAAGGATGACTGTTCCCCTTACATAAAGAAAACTGCTCACAATTCAGCATTATTATTAAAGCAGTTCTAAGTCCAGTGACCACCACTGCCGATTTATTTTGCCAATTATTTAAATAGGAAAATTTGTTTTCTTGCAGAAATGCAGCTTAAGGGAGAAATCTGTCTACAATACGCCAGAAATCATTTTAAAAACTTATTATTTTTTTATATGTGCACAGAAAATGAGTTTCAAGACTCACGTTATCTATACGAGCAAATACAAACTGGACTTGGCACATCAATTTCGCAGAAGAACGTATAATTTGCAGTAATCCGGTTTTCCTGTAATGAAAATATATAATTCATATTTTTCTGAGGTAAACTGCCGGAAATTACCTTGTATATAACTGCCCGTTGTTTTGAACGCCTCGGTTTGGCAGAACTCTGATAGACTATTTGGTTTACCGCCTGACTAGTATCGCTGCTCTGTGCTCTTGCTTCATTTCACGGTTTTTTCTTAAAGATTTTGCTGAATGGAGACAGCGACATACATTCACGCTCGATTCATCTCAAACTGATGCCAAGCAACAGCATGGGGCGCTACGAAGATCCCGGTATTGTTGAAACCAGCGCTATGTCATGGTCACGTCGCGATTCGTTGTTTATTCAAAGAGTATAAGCGGAAAAAATTACCATACTTTTAAATGATACTATCATAGAGTAAATATCTCTGGAGTGAGCATTGCGTTCTGCGCATGTTGTCAACATTAAACCAGGATTGTCACGTGATTTCGGGACTTCGCTGTGCATGTGTGCTTTCCGCAGCGTTTGAAGTTTATAATATCAAGAGTTTTTGTTATGTTTCGCCGTTTGTTGATAATGTAATAGCGATGGTGAATTACTGTTGTTACTACGGATGCAAAGAAAAATATGTGAAAGGAGGGATAGCAACTTTTCATGGGTACATACCATGTAGCTCTAATTATAGTTATCATATTAGTAAGAGACACTGTATATGTTAAAAATTTGGAGACGCATTATAATTAAGGCTTGATTCTGTAGACCTACTGTTTCACGATTTCATGACTATGTAGTAGATATTACTGCTCGTACAAAATCTTACAAACAATCGCTTCCTCTTGTAAATTTGCTAGTGGAACAGGAAAGGGAATGGTTAGATGTTTCAGCAAATACTATCCTCCATGCATTTATCAGTGACTTGTCGATTATGTATATGGATTACTCAGTTTACTATTTATTTAATAAAGGAGCAAGTACGTAAAATGCGTTAAATAAATACTTCAAAGTGTCACCAGTAAGAAAATTGTGCTTTAGGTCGCAAAAACGAGAAAATAAATACGCAGAAATAGCAAAAAAAAAAAAAAAAAATTAAATAAATAAAATAAAATAAAACAAAAGGACGAATTAGCAGGGATATAATCGCTAATGTGTGGCGTGGCAAATTCGGTGTTTTTCGGACACTTGCAAAAGTACTAGCGTACTGTCCTGTCGTTTTGCAAGACTATCACTGCAAAAATGTACGTCAGGCTCTGTAATAATTTAAAGTGCCGTATCATACCGAAAACTACCAAAAAACGAGTGCATCTGAACTGTGACACCTATCGCAAAGAAGCAGAATGCAATATCACTTGCCCTTAAAAGTGACGTAGCTGGTTTATTCCCGGTATCAAATGGCTGGCTCTGAGCACTATGGGACTTAACATCTATGGTCATCAGTCCCCTAGAACTTAGAACTACTTAAACCTAACTAACCTAAGGACAGCACACAACACCCAGCCATCACGAGGCAGAGAAAATCCCTGACCCCGCCGGGAATCGAACCCGGGCGTGGGAAGCGAGAACGCTACCGCACGTCCACGAGATGCGGGCCCCGGTATCAAATGGATACTGTTAAAATGTCTGCGCAACATATATAAATAATCCACGACATGCACGAAAAGAATCCGTCTGTACTAGGGATGTAGTGACATTCGAAATATACAGGGCGCTATACGGACAAACACACGACGTCCCGAGAATACGTGACCAGGCCGGCAATGTATGTTGACAACACAAAATCTGTTCTGCGCATGTGAATGCTCACTCCAGAGATATTTACTCTATGGATACTATCAACGATAATAATAAGAGCATAAACCATGCAGGTAAAAAAAGAAGGGAAGTGTTATTACGTCACAAACTTGAAGCCGATGTCCGCCATCTTAGCTAGCCCAAAACATTCACCGCATTCATACCTCAATAGCTCACCGTTGTGATACTTCTCCGTCATCCTGTTGTATCCGTTCTTAGTTTCGACGGTGTCGGGTGTTTTTGATTGTGTGGAGGTGTAGTTGTTTCATCACAAATGTCAGTTTGCATTGTTTTCCTCCGTGACGTCATCCTGTTGTATCCGTGCCTAGTTTCGACGGTGTAGGGTGTTTTTGATTGTGTGGAGGCGTAGTTGTTTCATCATAAATGTCAGCTTGTATTGTTTTCATGTGTACTAATAGATCCGTACTTACTCTAAAGTTTAAAGTAATCACATTTCATTCGTAAGTGGAGCTATCGAAGCCATATTTTCCTCTTTCAAAAAGATACGAGCTAGAACAGCCGGAGACAGCGGTCATGTGCGTGCGAGTTTTATGCGTACGATTGTATGAACATTTATGTGGCCAACACAGTAGCCAGATCTGTTGTGGTTATATGAAGAGCCTTGTGTACAAATTTCTTGTACAATCGCATGATCTCCTTGCTCGAGTTCTCTTTCTATTCTTCTGTAAATAATTCGTCGCAGTTTTCAACTATGACTTATTAAACTGATGGTTCCAATGTCCGGTGTCTTCATCAAGAATGCAACACGAAGTTTCTACAGACAGGTGCGTTAGTCCGTGCAAGAGTGTAACAAAGATGTTGAGGGAATGTAAATTCAGTCTGATTGGTGATAAGCAACGTTGTTCCCATGAAAACTTGTAGCATGAATTTAAGGGCCAAGTATGTGTGTTTGGCATTACAACAAATCTATTGTTTGCATCATGAGAATGAGAAAAGATACACTAGTATGCACACAGCAACAATACAATCGTCCCACCTTACACGGATATAGATAGTACGTGTGCAAAGTACTTTCCGATATGCTCTGTAAAGTAGTTTGTGCCGTATGTACGTAGATTTGAATAATTTCTCCCCAGTGCATTATCATACCTCATTGTATGTACTCATCAACCTTGAAACACCTTTGGTGTTCCTAAGTTGTTATTCCTTGCCACACACTTTACAATGAGCTAATAGTGAAGAACTGACACAATCGGGTAGTGGGATAGCAGTGGAAGTAGGGATAGGGCTTAACTTGTCATAGACGTCAAGGTAATTGATGATGGAGCATTGACTAGGCAGCGGGAAAATATGAAACTTTCTGGCAGATTAAAACTATGTGCCGGACCGAGGCTCGAACTCGGGACCTGTGCCTTTTGCGGGGAAATGCGCTACCAACTGAGCTACCCAAGCAGACTCACGACCCGCCCTCACAGCTTCAATTCTGCCAGTACCTCGTCTCCTACCTTCCAAACTTCACAGTAGCTCATCTGCGAATCTTGCAGAACTAGCACTCCTGGAAGAAAGGATATTGCAGGGACATGGCTTAGGCACAGCCTGGGGGACGTTTCCAGAATGAGATTTTTACTCTTCAGCGTAGTGTGCGCTGATATGAAACCTCCTGGCACATTCCTGTCTCCGCAATACCCTTTCTTCCAGGTGTGCTAGTTCTGCAAGGTTCGCAGAAGAGCTTCTGTGAAGTTTGGAAGGTAGGAGACGAGGTACTGGCAGAAGTAAAGCTGTGAGGAGGGGTCGTGAGTCGTGCTTGGGTAGCTCAGTTGGTAGATCACTTGCCCGCAAAAAGGCAAAGGTTTCGAGTTTGAGTCTCGGTCCAGCACACAGTTTTAATCTGCCAGGAAGTTTCATATCAGCGCACACTCCACTACAGAGTGAAAATCTCATTCAGTGGAAAAACTCACAAAAAGAAGACAATAAAAGCAGCTTTCAGTTGCCTGCGAATCCTTGCATCGTGTGAAGCTGCTTAGAGACACTACGGTAAACATAAATCAGCAAGGATGAGACAAAACGGGGATCCGAAGCACAAATCCTGTGTTTCACTACAAGTAACTAAGCAACAGCTTTCTTTTTCCAAAATAGTGGCTTTCCTTGTACAAGGGGCGATCAAAAAGTTTCCTTTCGAAGGCTGTAGGGTCCACAATCGGTATTTCAGTCAGGGAAAATGGCCATGAGCATTGAATCAGCCATCCCACCGACGCGCCAAGTTGAAGATACCTGTTTGGTAAAACTCCACGTCCTGCTGCGTGGAGAAGTCCTAACTGCCTGCTACACATCCTCGTCCGACAGGAATCGGCGGCTCTTCAAGGTCGTAAGGGACCGAAGACGTGATAATGCTGCAGCAACGTCCTCAAACGGAATCTTTTTGGACGGGCTTGTATTGGGTTAAGCTTAGCTGGCGTAAGCACGAAGCAAATACAAGAAATATATTAATATTTTATTGTTATCACAGGGTACGGATCAAGTTTTTATGATTTTCTTTTTTCAAAGTACACATCAATTCTTTCCACACCCCTCTGCCCCAGCCTTCTCGCTAATGGCGTTAGGAACAAGCCCAGAGGAGCACCGAGATGGTGTTTCTTTCTTTCATTTCGTTTTGGACACCTTGTATCATAGAAATACAGTGAATTTTTCATTAACGACCACCGTTTTTGGCAGAGATCTCTTCCACCCCCCCACCCACCCCCCCCCCGCCACAACAATAAAAAAATTAAGTGTCGCATGGACAGTGCATGGAGATGAATGTAGTCTCTCTCTCTCTCTCTCTCTCTCTCTCTCTCTCGGCCCCTCCCTGCCTCTCTCCCTCTCTATCTCTCTCTCTCTCTCTCTCTCTGTTGGGGTCTTCAGTTTTCCTACAGTGTCGTCTGGCGTTCACTGCCAGTTGCCAGACGCGCAGATAACGTTTCAAGGAATAAGAAACCACGAAAGTGATCAACACTCTCGCGAAAAACGGAGAAAGTGTAAATAGTTCCTTCTAGCAGGAAAAACCGCAAGAGATGGGAACGTGAGCGTATCCGCAAGTCGCGAGTGGATGAGTGCGAGTGGACAGGTAGGGAAAGCATATTAGCTCTCTCGAGCTCGCTGGAGGACTGGAAATAAATCAATACAACGAATTGCAAATACAGCAAGCATAGACGGCAACGGATGTGGAGAAAGGCAGATATTGCCCGTAGGGTGCAATTCTGGAGGCAGTTTTCAGCGACGGGTTTCGAAATCTGGAACCAAATTGTTTTTTATGTTGTGTCTTCCTGATCGACAGCGAAGTTACTACGAAAGAATTATTTACTTTTGTTTGGCAAAGATTAGCCAAAAAACATCAGTTGTCTTGAATAAAAGCGTCGTCCCCTCACTTATACTTGGTGATTTTCAAACCTTGAGCCGAGTTGCAGGACTCGGGATGATAACGTTATACACCTGAATTACAAACTGGTCATATCGCGTTGATCAATGAAGCGAAAATGGGACAATTATACACCAAGCTTCTCGTCTAAAAGTTAGCGGTTGGACTTTCATGTGCGCATTCGGTCCCAAATTAGTGTAGTATGATATTCAGCTTAACGATTTGTTTTAACGGGGACAACAAAACACGAAGAAAAGGCAGTACTTCGGGAACGATGAGCAGCGCTGGTGCAAGGCGGTATGTAGAAGACAGACAGGTGCGGCACTCGACATGGGGAAAGTTCTCACGTTCATCACATTTTCTCAGAACGACTTCCAAGTGAAAACTGTACTGGGCTGTATTATTAGCGTGGTCAAGTGGCTTGCTCTCAGTCACTCGGTAGCAACAACATACGCCAAAAGACCAGTAGACCTTTCTTCCACACGGTCTATGTTTTCCGATTTGCCTGTCGCACACACGCCGTGCAGTGCCACGCTACCTACTACTGCCAATGCAGCAGCGTTACTGAGTTGCTGTTGAAGAACTGATTATTGTTTGTATTTTACCATGTCTGTTAAAACATATCGTTAAACCGAATATTGCATTAGACTAATCTGAGGCCGATCTGTAGAACTGGCCCTAAAAGTCCACTTAAGAAACATTTTGTTCGTAACGAGCGTCGCATTATAACGTGTGCACAGTAGCTTGTCGCTTTAGTGGCAAAAACGAAATCGCAAATATCTATGTCAGCATGTGATGGTACATATATAGGATGGATCGAAAAGGCCGCACACAAATTTAAGAAGGTTATACAGAAGACTATACACAACATCTGGGGAACAGGAACTTCTGGTCCTGTGAGTAATCCTGGGCCAGTAAAATCTTTGGAATGCCGGAAACAATAAGGACAATGAATGCTTACGCGCCTAAGATCAGCAAAGATGATATACTCTTTATTCAGCAATTTTGTTCATAAAAGAAGGTGTTCAAAATGGCAGTCATTACATTCAGTAAAGGCACAGCATCTTCGTACAACATTCTGGCACACCTTTAAGCCGTCCCCGTACTGTTTATTGATTTATAGTTTATTGCTACTATTGCCTGAAAATTAGGCATCGGACAGTCATAAATAGCCAGTTTTGAGGGCACCGATAGCTCACACCGTGGGCCTACAGCACATGCTCTATCTATTCTCCCGCACTGTTCTACAATTCATTACCTTCCAAAATATTCTAATAACAATGTAGATGCTGTATTATGTGAACACTTTTGTACGACAAAGTTAATTTATTCCGTCTCAAATTCAAGTAGCTTGTCCCTACTCGTTCTGATCACACACACACTACAATTCCTGTCATTCATCCATCACGAGCATTGCCGATTCTTTACTGAACGATCGCTTTTTCACTGTATAGCAACTCCCCGATACGGAATTAATCCTCACTTTGCCCACACATATGCGCGTCCTACTCGTATGATGCCTCTAGTGCAACTTTAAATATAATTTTTGCACAAAATACTTCACTTTTATACGCGAACGCGAGGAGCGCGAGCACTCGGGGTCTGCCCTGCTGGCGTGCTCCGGCGTCACTGGCACAAACCGTCGCGCCAAACCCCTCGAGGCGCCATTCTCTTCCCTTAAGCTGGCTTTACATTAGCAAGTCGCTTGCAGAAGTTATTGTTGCAAGTTATTGCGAGCCGCTTGCAGCTGTGTTTACACAGCAGCGCAAGATTCTTCCGCAAGGTCTTTGGCAAGAAACTTGCGTCAACAACTTGCTGATACTGTTTACATATGCTTTCAGTACCAAAACGAGTGTCAGCCTAAGTATAAAATGACAAGTAGGCGGGTGAGATATGCTGCAGCTCTTGTAATTGTAATGAAAAATGTGAAAAAGAAAAAGAGAAGTAATTGGGTTAGAGAGTGGATAATGAGAAGATCACAAAATGGTGCCTATAATAACCGTTTGCAAGAACTTAGTATCGAGAGCATGGATACTTTTGAAAACTTTTGCAGAATGTCCTCAAATGATCTGGAGTGTTTATTGACGTTAATAGCGTCCGTCATATCAAAACGAGACACAAACTTCCGTACTGCTATTTCAGCAAAGAAACGTTGGCTAGTCACTCTACGATTTATAGCTACAGGTGAGCTACGAATAAAATAGACCTTTTCATTTATTTATGTGAAACATACAACCAAAAAATGTTTGAATTTTGAAATCTTTTCTTTGTAGGAGACTCATACAAGTCCCTAATGTACTTGTTTCATATTCCCGTCAGCACGATTTCTCTGGTCGTACCCGATGCATGTAGAGCCATTTTGACGTCTTGAAAAGGGAAAATTATTTGAAAGTATGTGAAAACACAACCATGAAATTAAATTTTTATTGAAATAAACTGCATTTTACAGAATATGCTTATAAAAATGTTTTTTTTTTCTAATGCTCATAAAATGGAAAGTGACAAGCAGATTAAATAGAACAGGTAATAATTACACATCGTCTTTTTCTAGACTCCTAAAATAACAAGCGAGTGGCTGCTGGTGGCAAAGGGGTTGTGTCTTCAAGTTATGCTACTTTCTCTGTACTTCTTTCACAGATGTGTCGAATGTCGACGAGATTTCATTTAATGCGCTCATCTTCTTCACTCTATCCTTAAAGTCCCGGTTATGCACGTTCCATATTTCGGGGTAGCTCTCCACGGCTTCAATAAAATGTTGTGTATCCTGCTTCATCCATTCCCGTTTCTCCTCCGTTTCTGAAATTTGTTTTCATATAATACGTAAGATGGTTGCATAAAATTAAGTCACCACATTAAGTAAAATCTTAAATATGAGTGTTATGCAGACGACATACTTACCATAACTTGCGCTTCCTACTTGCAGGAAATAGAAATAAATCCTTAAAGCTGCAAGTTACTTGCAGATACTTCTTGCGTGGTGTTCACACTGGAAGCGGAAAACGTGGAACAAGTCACTTCCGCAACAAATTGCTACAGTCGCAAGTCGACTTGACGATATGTTTACACTCGCAACTCTCGCGGCAAGTTCCTCCGCGCAAGTAAATTGCTGCAATAACTTGCTAGTGTAAACCGAGCATAATAGAACTATGGAGCATCCTCGTCAGGCATGACGCTGTGTTGCAGCAAAGAAGCGCAAGAGTACATTCGATCCTTCTTTTATAGGATCGATATCTGTACCCTTACACACACTATCAGCTACACCAAGCATCGCACGAGCCTCATAAGACACTGCAACACCCCCTCCCCTCCCCCGAACACCCATGCAGGAACACACACACACACACACACACACACACACACACACACAAGCGCGCGCGCGCGCGCGCGCAGATAGAGGGAGCGATGTGGCCAAGTAATTGGCTATCCCCTTTCGATTCAGGGAGAGGGACGGGGAGAGAGAGAGAGAGAGAGAGAGAGAATGAGTGTAGTAGATACAGGAACTCCTACATCAAAGTATCAAGATATCAACGGTTATTGCAGTATCAGTGCGGAGAATCTGCGAGTATTGCCTGGGAAGTTCCCTAGACGGCCGTTGAGCCGAACTTTTACATTTCCCAGCACAGGTGAAACGTAGAAAGCCAATTTCGCAGGAGACCCAGGCGAGAGCGCCTGCTCAGCTAATCTCACCCCACCTCACTTCACACAGTGAGCTGCAGTGGAGCCCGACTTCTTGCACGCAGCCGACTCGTGACATTAACAGAAGCGTGCTCCTGCCGTCTGCATGATGTCGGAGCGTCGACAGAAGATGTGGGCTTCACAGCTAGATATGTAGGTTGTAACTGAATTCCCTTTACAGACTTTGAGCACAGATTCCTTACATCAAAATAAGAAAAAAGTCTAGTAAACATTGGCTCTAAAGGGAATGCCCCAAGAGCAATGAGCACTTTCTCACCTTCGCTATTGTGAGACACGTCTCTGCTATCGAACAAGTGTTCATAGCTCTTAAGGTATACATTTTAGAGTCAATATTACCTGGACATTTTTTCCCTTGTTTTGGTCCATACTACCTTCTTCCAAAATATGGAAAGCAAAGAGCTTGCAATAGATGTGTGTCACAATATCGAAGAAGAAAAGCGCCCATAGCATAGTATGCATTTTAGAGTCCATATTTACTAGACTTTTTCCTTGTTTTTTTGGTGGAAGGTCTGTAAAGTCTGTAAAGCGAATTTAGTCACATCCTGTGTAAGAAACATGTAATACTATAATAGTAGTAGTAGTTGTAGTTTTCTTCTTTCAAGGCTAGCTTTTACAAGGCTACTGGACATGTATTGGGATTACAATTTAAGAAGAAAAACATAGTTCATATATACAAATATTTACATACTGGGTGATTATAATCAAATTGCAGCTACTCACGAAGGTCCGATGGGCACTGTAATTGTTGTATGACAGCAAAACTTGGTAGATATGCTAATGCGGAATCGATTTATGATGAAAAGATAGTTCCAGTTTTGGCTACCAGGTGCCAATCTGGCGCTGTGCACAGTTAACGTATTAGCGTATCTACCAAGTTTCGCTGCCATAGGGTAACAACATTTTTATTTATTTATTTATTTATTGTTCCGTGGGACCACATTTAGGAGAAGTCTCCATGGTCATGGAACGATTGTAGAAACAGATGAAATGAAATATAAGAAACATATTCAGACGACAAGTCGTTAGTTTAAATAAAGAAAATCAAGAATGTAACACTGGAATTTGCTTAATTTTTTAGCTCTTCCAGGAGCTCCTCGACAGAATAGAAGGAGTGAGCCATGAGGAAACTCTTCAGTTTAGACTTAAAAGTGTTTGGGCTACTGCTAAGATTTTTGAGTTCTTGTGGTAGCTTATTGAAAATGGATGCAGCAGAATACTGCACTCCTTTCTGCACAAGAGTCAAGGAAGTGCATTCCACATGCAGATTTGATTTCTGCCTAGTATCAACTGAGTGAAAGCTGCTAACTCTTGGGAATAAGCTAATATTGCTAACAATAAACGACATTAAAGAAAATACATACTGTGAGGGCAATGTCAAAATTCCCAGACTATTGAATAGGGGTCGACAAGAGGTTTTCGAACTTACACCATACATAGCTCGAACAGCCCGTTTTTGAGCCAAAAATACCCTTTTTGAATCAGAAGAATTACCCCAAAAAATAATACCATATGACATAAGCGTATGAAAATATGCGAAGTATACTACTTTTCGTGTTGAAATGTCACTTATTTCAGATACTGTTCTAATGGTAAATAAAGCGGCATTTAGTTTCTGAACAATATCCTGAACATGGGCTTTCCACAACAGCTTACTATCTATCCGTACGCCTAGGAACTTGAACTGTTCCGTCTCGCTTATAACATGCCCATTCTGTCTGATTAAAATGTCAGTTCTTGTTGAATTGTGAGTTAGAAACTGTAAAAACTGAGTCTTACTGTGATTTAGCATCAAATTATTTTCCACAAGCCACGAACTTATATCATGAACTACATTATTTGATAATGTTTCAATATTACACACAAGATCCTTCACTACCAAGGTGGTGTCATCAGCAAACAGAAATATTTTTGAATCACCTGTAATACTAGAAGGCATATCATTTATATAAATAAGAAACAGCAGTGGCCCCAGCACCGACCCTTGGGGAACGCCCCATTTAACAGTGCCCCATTGGGACTGAACATCATTACCACTCTCAATATTGCGGAGGATTACCTTCTGCTTTCTGTTCTTAAAGTAGGAGGCGAACCAATTGTAAGCTACTCCCCTTACTCCATAATGTTCCAACTTCTGCAGTAATATTTTGTGGTCAACACAGTCAAAAGCCTTCGTTAAATCAAAGAAAACACCTAACGTTCGCAACCTTTTATTTAATCCGTCCAAAACCTCACAGAGAAAAGAGAATATAGCATTTTCAGTTGTTAAGCCATTTCTAAAACAAAAATGTACATTTGACAGCAAATTATGTGAATTTAAATGCTGCAGTAACCTTGTATATACAACCCTCTCGATAACTTTAGCAAACACCGATGGCATAGAAATAGGTCTATAATTGTCAACATTATCCCTGTCTCCCTTTTTATAAAGTGGCTTCACTACCGAGTACTTTAATCGGTCAGGAAACCGACCACTCCTAAAGGAAAAGTTACAGATATGGCTAAGTACTGAGCTAACATACGTGGAACAATACTTCAGTATTCTGCTAGATACCCCGTCATATCCATGAGAGTTCTTGGTCTTTAGTGATTTAATTATTAACTCAATCTCCCTCTTGTCAGTATCATGGAGGAGCATTTCAGGTAACAGTCTCGGAACACTTTTTTCTAAGAGCGCTATATGATTCCCTGTTGGGACTAGGTTTCTATTTAGTTCACCTGCTATATTCAGAAAGTGATTATTAAGGACTGTACATATATGCGACTTATCAGTAACACGGACATCCCCACTACGCACTGATTCTATATTCTCAACCTGTCTCTGCAGACCAGCCACTTCCTTTACGACTGACCATATGGTTTTAATTTTATCCTGAGACTTAGCTATTCTATCTGCATACCACATACTTTTTGCCTTCCTAATAACTTTTTTAAGCACCTTACAATACTGTTTGTAATGGGCTTCCTAATAACTTTTTTAAGCACCTTACAATACTGTTTGTAATGGGCTGTTTCTAACGTTTTGATATAATTGCCACTTTGTTCTACAAGATATTCTTATCCCTTTAGTCAGCCATCCAGGCTGCCTGTTTGTGCTAGTACCCTGTTTTGAACGTTCTAACGGAAAGCAACTTTCAAAGAGCACGAGAAAAGTATTGAGGAAAGCATTATATTTATCGTCTACTGTATCAGCACTATAAACATCTTGCCACTCTTGTTCCTTGATAAGGTTTACAAAAGTCTGTACAGCAACTGGATCAGCTTTCCTAAAAAGTTGGTAACTATATTTAACATGTGTTGCAGCACAAAAATCTTTTAGACTTAAAATTTGTGCATCATGATCTGAAAGGCCATTCACCTTTTTGCTAACAGAATGCCCTTCTAATAATGACGAATGAACAAAACTATTGTCTATGGTTGTTCTACTGTTCCCTTGCACTCTCGTTGGAAAGAATACGGTTTGCATAAGATTATATGAATTAAGGAGGTCTACCAGCATCCTTTTCCTTGCAGAATCACTTATACAATTAATATTGAAGTCAGCACATATAACTAACTTTTTGTATTTCCTATAAACTGAACCAAGAACCTCCTCTAGCTTTAGCAAAAATGTTGTGAAATCGGAGTCTGGGGATCTATAAATAACAACAGTAAGAAGTTTAGCTCCACTAAATTTAACCACACCTGCACAACATTCAAACACCTTTTCAGTGCAGTACTTTGAAACATCAATTGACTCAAATGGGATACCGTTTTTCACATACATGGCTACTCCCCCACACCGCAAAGAGCTCCTAGAAAAGCTGCCAGCCAACCTGTATCCTGGTAAAGGAAGCCTCTGAATTATCTCCTTATTTAAGAAGTGTTCAGATATACCAATAATTTCAGAGTCAACATCTATAAGCAGTTCACTAACTTTATCTCTAATACCTTGTATATTTTGATGAAATATACTAATTCCCTCATTAATCGGATACCCAAGCTTTGTAGAAAGTGGTTTCTTTGTTGGAGAGACTTCCCTTAAGTAGGAATACCTATCAGCTGACTTCAATCTAAAAAAGGTACAGCTCTAACACCCACAACTACCGGAATTTTCCCATGAGTGATCCCACCACCCCCACCTATGCTGTCACCTATAAGTTTAGCCAACCTCCCCTTCCCATCCCACACTCGACCTCTGTGAGTAGCTGCACTTTAATCGGTACGTGCAGGTATAGTTTCACAAGTATGGGACAGGTAGCGGGGCGCGGCAGTAAATGTCCAGTCATTGCCCTGAAGTGATTTAGGGAAACCACAGTAAACATAACTCTGGACAGATGGAGACTGAAACCTCCATCCCCCACCCCCCGTATACAGGGCAAAATCTGTTTAAAACAGCGTTTCCGCATTCAAAAATGGCTCCAAGCACTATGTGACTTAACATCTATGGTCATCAGTCCCCTAGAACTTAGAACTACTTAAACATAACTAACCTAAGGACATCACACAACACCCAGTCATCACGAGGCAGAGAAAATCCCTGACCCCGCCGGGAATCGAACCCAGGACCCCGGGCGCGGGAAGCGAGAACGCTACCGAATGACCACGAGCTGCGGACTTCCCGCATTCCATTTATGCATTGTGTACAATAATGTCTTGCAGAGAAGGGTTTAAAAACTAGTATAACACTTTTCATTATCGATGACCCCCTTCCTCCACAGCGCCCGCGTACACACACACACACACACACACACACACACACTGGAGGATCACTGTAACACTACACACACTATCAGCTGACGACGTTTGGTTTTCCGTTTTGAGCACCGCCGCATTCTGTTTTCTTGCCTGAAAAACTGAGTCACCATCCCTTCATAATGAGTGATATGTCGTGCTCAGAAAGGGGATAAGATGTTAATAATCTACATTGCAGAGCTTTGGAAAAACGTTTTATAAAAAGAAAAAAAACATTGTGATGTACTTTTATTTATTCATTTATTGCCAAACTAATACGTGGTATCGGGCGCTTGCCCATCAGCGGCATCTGCATTACAGGAGACAAAATATCTTTCACAAGACATTTATCTCTAAAATTTTCGTATTATTTAATGTGACTGCTGTTTCTCCCTATAATCTAGCTTGCCTTATACTGTAGAGTGGTTTCTGAGCACATGCCAAATACAATTGTCAATTATAGTCATATATTTATCTAATTATATGACAATTTTAATCAGCATATGTTGGATGCATGTACTTTTCAGCGGAACCGCGCTGCTGCTACGGTCGCAGGTTCGAATCCTGCCTCGGGCGGCATGGCTGTGTGTGATGTCCTTAGGTTAGTTAGGTTTAAGTATGCCCGCCCGGTTAGCCGTGCGGACTAACGCACGGCTTTCCGGATTGGGAAGGAGCGCCTGGTCCCCGGCACGAATCCGCCCAGCGGACTTGTGTTGAGGTCCGGTGAGCCGACCAGTCTGTGGATGGTTTTTAGGCGGTTTTCCATCTGCCTCGGCGAATGCGGGCTGTTTCCCCTTATTCCGCCTCAGCTACACTATGTCGGCGATTGCTGCGCAAACAAGTTTTCCACGTACGCGTACACCACAATTACTCTACCACGCAAACATAGGGGTTACACTCGTCTGGTGTGAGACGTTTCCTGCCGGGGGGGGGGGGGGGGGGGGGGGTTCCACCGGGGGCCGAACCATACAATAACCCTCGGTGTGGGGTGGCGGTGGGGTGAAGTGGACTGCGGTAGTCGTCGTGGGGTTGCGGACCACTGCGGCTGCGGCGGGGACGGTGCCTCTCCATCGTTTCTATGCTCCCGGTTAACATTAATGCAATACAACAGGTTTCAGTAGTTCTATGTCTAGGAGACTGATGACTTCAGACGTTAAGTCCCATAGTGTTTACAGCCATTTGAACCATTTTGTTTAACATTCAAAGATGCTGATTAAGTAGTTTACTTTGTGGATTACAAAATTTAGTTTCTTAATTGTATCGCCCGTGTTAACGGAATTTCCGGACAAAGGAATGCATTTCAGCACAAAATCTTTATGAGAACATGGGTGTAATTTTAGATGCATTTTAGTGTATTACGTTGCTCTATTGGTTCGAAATAATGCCAAGATGTTTCGTCAAATATTGAAAATTTCTGTTCCACCAAAATGTCCTTGATACCGCCAGAAACGAAACTGTTCTAAATATTTTTCCAAATTTAATATGCTGAATAAAACTGTCACATAATAAGATGATCATTAACATGAGTAAAAGTAATCTCTACTGCGCAGCTTACAAATATACAAAGACTGTCGTCTCTCCTAAGAGTTGTCAGGCACATTTTCTCTGGTGCTTCGGCAGATATTTGCCATTTATTTTCTGTAAGGTGTAGTTGAAGTTACACCGGACAAATACAGCTCGTCAACGTCTTTCAGGCTAACCCATAGTCGACTGAAAGCGTCGATTTGTTATTCCTTACAAACAAAGTGATTTTTAAAGCGGAGTTTTACAGAGCGGCCACAACGTAGTCTAGTGCGATATTTGTTTTACGGATATGTATTAA
This sequence comes from Schistocerca nitens, assembly GCF_023898315.1. Classification (NCBI taxonomy): domain Eukaryota; kingdom Metazoa; phylum Arthropoda; class Insecta; order Orthoptera; family Acrididae; genus Schistocerca; species Schistocerca nitens. The sequence goes on along the minus strand of NC_064614.1, from coordinate 475,453,994 downwards.
CAAGGAGAGTAAAACACGAATAATAAATAGCCAGTAGCCCAGGAGGGACAGCACCGCGCGGGACCACGCAGACTACTATTGCAATGCACCAACGATGTTCAGTCGCTGCGGGCGTGCTGCTTACTCTTCCTGTTGTTCTGTTCCTGAGCCAAAAATTGATTATTTTAGGACACGCCAAAAATTGATTATTTTAGGACACTCCTCAGAGACATTCTCTGGACTGATGTTTACAGTGCTCATGGCATGAATGAAAAATATAACATTTTTGCTAATAAAGTGCTTACCTTATTCGAACACTCCTTTCCCCCAAAACTTACCAAGGTTAGAGCAAAGTCTACAAAGAAGCCATGGATTACTCGAGGAATAGGGGTATCTTGTAAAACAAAAAGAAAACTGTATCTGTCAATCCGAAACATTTCCAATGTTGATGTTATAGCACATTATAAGAAATACTGCAAAATATTAAAGACTGTAATACGGATGTCAAAGCAAAAATATTACAAGGAAAAAGATAGTCATATCAGATAACAAAATAAAGACAATATGGGATATAGTGAAGGAGGAGACTGGTAGAACCAGACATGAAGAGGAACAAATAGCATTAAGAGTAAATGATACATTGGTGACAGATGTGTATAGTGTTGCAGAACTTTTTAACAAACATTTTATAACTGTTACTGAAAAGATGGGGTTGTCAGGTTCGGTAGATGCTGCTATGGATTATCTTAGACCAGACATTTCAAGTAACTTCCATAATATGAATTTGACCCTCACTACCCCAACAGAAATAATGTCCATCATAAAATCTTTAAAATCAAAAACATCTAGTGGGTATGATGAAATATCAACAAAGTTAATTAAAGAATGTGATTCTGAGCTAAGTAACATATTAAGCTATCTGTGTAACCAGTCGTTTATCAGTGGAATATTTCCTGAATGGCTGAAATATGCTGAAGTTAAGCCACTGTTTAAGAAGGGAGATAAAGAAATAGCATCAAATTTCCGTCCAATTTCACTGTTGCCAGCATTCTCAAAAATTTTAGAAAAAGTAATTTACAGTCGTCTTTATAACCATCTTATCTCAAATAACATACTGTCAAAGTCACAGTTTGGATTTCTAAAAGGTTCTGATATTGAGAAGGCTATCTACACTTACAGTGAAAATGTGCTTAATTCATTAGACAAAAAATTGCAGGCAACTGGTATATTTTGTGAACTGTCAAAGGCATTTGACTGTGTAAATCACAATATCCTTTTAAGTAAACTAGAATATTATAGTGTAACAGGAAACGCTGCAAAATGGTTCAAATCTTATATCTCTGGCAGGAAACAAAGGTTGTTATTAGGAAAGAGACATGTATCAAGCTATCAGGCATCATCCAACTGGGAACTAATTACATGTGGGGTCCCACAAGGTTCCGTTTTGGGGCCCTTGCTTTTTCTTGTGTATATCAATGACCTTTCATCAGTAACATTACCAGATGCCAAGTTTGTTTTGTTTGCCGATGATACAAACATTGCAATAAATAGCAAATCAAGTGTAGTCTTAGAAAGATCAGCCAATAAAATATTTGTGGACATTAATCACTGGTTCCTAGCCAATTCCTTGTCACTAAACTTTGAAAAAAACACACTACATGCAGTACAGAACTTGTAAGGGGTGTCCCAAGAGTATATGTCTAACATACGATGACAAGAAGATAGAAGTAGTGGACAGTGTTAAATTCTTGGGATTACAGCTTGATAATAAATTCAACTGGGAGGAGCACACCACAGAACTGCGGAAGCGTCTTAACAAATCTCTGTTTGCAATGCGAATTTTGTCAGACATAGGGGATATAAAAATGAAAAAGCTGGCATACTATGCCTACTTTCATTCCATAATGTCATATGGGATTATTTTCTGGGGTAATTCATCAAGCCAAGCTAAAGTTTTCCGGGCACAAAAACGTGCAGTAAGAATTATATGTGGTGTGAACTCAAGAACATCCTGCAGAAGCCTGTTTAGGGAACTAGGGATACTAACTACTGCTTCCCAATATATTTATTCCTTAATGATATTTGTCATTAAAAATATATCACTTTTTCAAACCAACAGCTCAGTTCATGGAATCAATACTAGAAATAAGAATAATCTTCACAAGGATTTAAAGTCACTTAGTCTAGTACAAAAAGGTGTGCATTATTCAGGAACACACATTTTCAATAACTTGCCAGCAGCCATAAACAGCTTAACAACCAATGAAATTCAGTTTAAGAGAAGCCTAAAGGATTTATTGGTGACCAACTCCTTCTACTCCATTGATGAATTTCTTAGTAAAACCAACTGATTTGTATATAAGTACAACATAACTTCTGCACAATTTCAGTGCAGTAATGTGTTCATTGAAAATGTGTGTGTGTGTGTGTGTGTGTGTGTGTGTGTGTGTGTGTGTGTGTGTGTGTGTGTGTGTGTGTCTGTGTGTGTGTGTGTGTGTGTGTGTGTAAGTATAATCTAACTTCTGCACCATTTCAGTGCAATAATGTGTTCATTGTAAATAAGTATTACAGTAGTTGTATTACATGTTTATTACCTTATAAATAAATAAAAAACTTTTTTATTTTAAATTCAGTGCATTAGTATTTGTAAAATGACTCTTAGTGTTCATTAAAAAATGACGATCATTCCACTTGGGACCTGTGGAATGGTACATTAGCTTATTTGTTTTAGTTGTAAATATTTGTCATGTATTGTTGTTTTTCTGACATGTTCCACATCCTGGAGGACCTCCTCACTACGGATCAATTGGAATGAAAGTAAATCTAATCTAATATAATCTGATAATACCTATCGATAAAACAAATAACGCACTAAACTAATTTGGGATCGCTCTACCGAATGAGCACGTAAAGTTCAGCATCAAAAGTCATTTTGTTTGTAAAGGAAAACAAACCGACGCTTTCTCTCGACGCTGGGCATCGCAATACAAATCTGATGAACATTATTTCTTTAGGCTGACTCCAGCTACACATCGCAAAAACGAAATTGGAGTTAGCTGACCAACGATTTATTTATCGAAATGATATGGAACTAGTCCGTTTACAGGTTATGTACACATCATTAGTGTTAATAAACAAATTATTTTTTAGTACTACTCATGCAGTTACAATTAAAAACTTTATTCCCTTCAGGCTACCAATTTTTAAATACAAATTCGTCCATAGAATAGAAAGAGTTGCTCAGGGGAAATTATTTCAGCTTAGATTCAAAATTTATTTTGCTAACTGTCAAACATTTTATATTATTGGGCACACGAAAAAAAATTGTTGCTGCATATTGAACTCATATCTCAACAACTTACAGCATTAATAATGAGTAATAAACATCGTTTTTCCCTCTATGGACCCCACTGTTGTTCTTAAATTGTGATACATTATTTATGACGAATTTCAGTAGCGAATATGTGTATTGTGACAATGTAGTTGGAATGCCTAGTTCCTTGAAGAGGTACCAACATGATGTCGGGGTGAACACCAGATACTATATTTTTCTTACTTCACGATATCATTCTAAGTAATGAGTTACATCAGATAATTACTGCACGAAACATTATTCAGTGGAAATACGCGAAATATATGAGTTGGTTAATTTGTTTGTTTCTAAGATTAACGATTATGCAGAGATCAAAAGAAGCCGAACTTAATTGTTCGAGAAGCTTAGTAATATGGTGCTTCTAGGTCAAGTTTTTATCAATATGTACACCCATAACTTTGGAGCATTCTGCCCTAATTACTGACTCCTGTTCATGTACTAAATCAGTTGTTGGAGTTAGTCTATTTGCTGCACGGAACCGATTATAGCGTGTTTTTTTTTCAGAATTTTGAGAGAATCCATTTTCTGAGAACTACTTTATAATTGTTTGTAGAACCTCATTTATAACATTTTCTGTTGCTCTCTTTCCAATGGGACATATTATAACACTAATATCGTCTGCAGAAAGATCTGCTTGTTGAATGTTAAGTGGTGGGTCATTCACGTATACAGGGTTTTTATGATTAAACTTTCGTTACTTGAGTCAGTGTAGACGCAAAACTATTTACTGTTTGGGCACCTAACTTTATGGGAATGGTGTTCAGACTCCATGCTGCAGGATTTGCGTTGTTAGTACATGACTTGCCATTAGGCGCTGGTACTGGTACGGCGACGTTGTATTGAAAAACAAGGACCAGAATGTATTACAGTTGCAGACAGTCAAAATGGATCTGGACAAGGTGAGCAGGACTCTATTCGTAAAGCTATTTTACCACAACAACAGCAACAGTGCTGCTACTGTTCGTGAGTATCGAGGCATTAAAGGAACGCGGAGAGGTCCTCTTTCCCCACCTAGGAAGAAGAACATGATATGGAAGTTCGAATAAACTGACGGTTTCGAAATTGGTCCTGGGAGATGCCGATGGCTAATTGCGCCACAAACTGTTGAAGAAGTTACTGTTGTCATGGCTGAGAATGATGGGCGCAATGTGTGATCTTCAAGCAGTGCACGAGCTATGTCACGGCAGCTGAACATTTTGTGGTCCACCGGTCGAAAAGTGCTACGTAAAATTTATTGTTAAACGGCAACCGTACAAACTGCCAGGAACGTAAGAACAGCGTAAGTAATTACCAAATGTTGCACTCTCATGTGGAAATTAAAATGCGTTTCTTTCAATGGTTTATTCGTTATTTCTCTTTCGCACGTCCTTCCAAATGTTTTCACAAACTATCATTGCCCTCCGATCACTCGTTTTTCATGAGGGCCCTTTCGAGTAGCGAAAGTTTAATTATAACAACCCTATAAGGAATAAGAGTGGACCCAATGGTGAATCCTGTGGGACTCCCTTTGTGATTTCTCCCCAATCAATTTTTCTGCCCTTACACACGTGTACTTAAATGTAAACTATGCTCTTAACTTTTACGTATACTTATGAGTCTAAATATCACGACCACCTGTTTAACAGCCGGCCGCTATGTCCGAGCTGTTCTAGGTGCTTCAGTCCGGAACCACGCGGCTGCTACGGTCGCAGGTTCGAATCCTGTCTCGGGCAAGGATGTTAAGTCCCATAGTGCTTAGAGCCATTTGAACCTGTTTAACAGCGTATTGGTTCATGTTTGGAACGGAGTACTGCAGCGATTCTGCGTGTCATGATTCGACAATGCCTTCTTAGGGTTCCGCATGTATGTGGCACCAGATGTCTTCGCGCTGGTCACGAAGCTCCCGTAAATTACAGCTGGTGGTTTGAGGGCGTGGAGATAGCGCCCGATAGCTTTCTAGGGGTGCTCCATCAGGTTCTGATCAGTCGAATCTGGTGGCCAAAACATCAACGTCAGTTAACTGTCACACTTCTCAGACTACTGTAGCATGATTGCCTTGTGACACTGACAGTTACCCTGCTGGAGGAAGCCATCGCCGTCGGAAAGACGTCAAGCATGAAAGAATGCAGATTATCCGCAATAATGTTCGTGTAGTCCACAGCAGTCACTGTACCTTCCCTTCGATTACTGCCACAGAAGTCCAGGTAAATGATAACCCCCCACCCCCCACCCCGCTCACCCTAACCCCCCCTCCCCCTCCCGCTGGTCTGCGTCCGCGATGCGGTGGATATGGATATTACTTGTAACCGTTCGCCTGGATAACGGCATGAATTCATTCCAGCAGGTGAAACGTTTCTATTGATCCTCGGCCCAATCTCGGTGATCCTTTGCGCACTGCAGTCGTAACTGACGATATCATTGGATCAACAGTGGGAACACGTAGGTGTCGTCTGTTGCAGAACTTCATTTCAGCAAAGAATGCTGAGCTGTGTACTGCATCTGCATTATATTTTGTGGTCATATCTGCTACAGATCACCGTCTATCGTGCTTTAAAGTAGGGAAAACCACCAATCTCTGCCTTATGAGAGGCGTGATCGTCCAACGCCTTGTAGCTGCTGGTGGTTTCATCGCTCTTCAACCACTTTCCACAGATGCGACAGTAGCATACAAACAGCTGACTAGCTTTCTGAGATGCTCAGTGCCAGACGACTGGTTTAACAATTTTTCCCTTGTCAAAGTCGCTTAGATCAGTTGATTTCCACATTTACGGCCTGTTTGTCGTCCTTTGTTATGGTCAGTTTCATGAATGATGACGACTCGCGCAGGTCGAAGCACGGACAGGGTTCGCATTGTCGCCGGGTCCAAGCGACAGCTGCAATACGCTCATACAAGTGCTATGCTCTTGAAGAAAGCGTGTATCCTACAAATTACGTCTCTCTCTTGCTTATGTAGAATTTTTCTCGTACCACCACCGTCAGCGATGACAACTCATAAGAAATGGAATAAAAGTTCATTAAACAAATCGCTACGATCGCGTTTAATGGTCGCACTGGCTAGGACATTCACACTAGATCGCTAGGAACACTACCGAGCCGCTGATAACCTCGCCTTTGGGCGCCCATAAGCTACGTCATTGAATGCTCATTGGCTGTCGGAGAATACGTGACGTAGGTGCGCGAAACAAACCTAAATTCGTCCGCTATCGTTAGTAACTCCAACAATAGCTCACATACCGGTGCTTTCCTTACCTCACCACTTGCCCGCAGCCCGCAACGCTGCCAGGCGTCTAGCATGGGACAATGTTCATAGTGTTTTGGCCAATCAGTGTACTAAGAATTTTGTATTTCATTCGTCTCATACATTTTGCAGATAATATGACCACATTGTACGAGAGGCATGTCAAGTTTTGTTTTATGATAGACAGGTTATCCATAAGTAGGCTATTTCCATGCTTTCAAAAGATGACTGCACAAAAACTACATATAGAAAATAGACACATATCGATGGATACAGCATTTCTCCAAGTTTAAACTCAAATTACAGTGGCTCAATACGGACACCTTTTGTGACGTAATACGTGCGTGCAGTAAGTCGCTGACACGATTTTGTATGGGAAGGAGCGACAGCAGCCCGCTTTGGGAATCTGCTCATTCCGTTGCCTATCTGCAGACACGAAATAGCTCAATCCGGCAATCCGTAGCGAATGACTTGTCCGCATGTTCTCATATTCCTGCCCCATAGTACAACTACGCGTCGGAGCGTGTTACGAATCAAATGGTTCAAATGGCTCTGAGCACTATGGGACTTAACTGATGTGGTCATCAGTCCCCTAGAACTTAGAACTACTTAAACCTAACTAACCTAAGGACATCACACACATCCATGCCCGAGGCAGGATTCGAACCTGCGACCGTAGCGGTCGCGCGGTTCCAGACTGTAGCGCCTAGAACCGCTCGGCCACACCGGCCGGCGTTAGGAATCGAAACTGCATATACAGAGATGCTCTAGTCTCCGACATGTGTCGTTTTTCGGTATGTTTTGCAGTTTTCTTGTGAAACCGCAGAGGTACTTTATTTTTGTAAGAACTATTTTATAATTAACACAAAAATACACTCCTGGAAATGGAAAAAAGAACACATTGACACCGGTGTGTCAGACCCACCATACTTGCTCCGGACACTGCGAGAGGGCTGTACAAGCAATGATCACACGCACGGCACAGCGGACACACCAGGAACCGCGGTGTTGGCCGTCGAATGGCGCTAGCTGCGCAGCATTTGTGCACCGCCGCCGTCAGTGTCAGCCAGTTTGCCGTGGCATACGGAGCTCCATCGCAGTCTTTAACACTGGTAGCATGCCGCGACAGCGTGGACGTGAACCGTATGTGCAGTTGACGGACTTTGAGCGAGGGCGTATAGTTGGTATGCGGGAGGCCGGGTGGACGTACCGCCGAATTGCGCAACACGTGGGGCGTGAGGTCTCCACAGTACATCGATGTTGTCGCCAGTGGTCGGCGGAAGGTGCACGTGCCCGTCGACCTGGGACCGGACCGCAGCGACGCACGGATGCACGCCAAGACCGTAGGATCCTACGCAGTGCCGTAGGGGACCGCACCGCCACTTCCCAGCAAATTAGGGACACTGTTGCTCCTGGGGTATCGGCGAGGACCATTCGCAACCGTCTCCATGAAGCTTGGCTACGTTCCCGCACACCGTTAGGCCGTCTTCCGCTCACGCCCCAACATCGTGCAGCCCGCCTCCAGTGGTGTCGCGACAGGCGTGAATGGAGGGACGAATGGAGACGTGTCGTCTTCAGCGATGAGAGTCGCTTCTGCCTTGGTGCCAATGATGGTCGTATGCGTGTTTGGCGCCGTGCAGGTGAGCGCCACAATCAGGACTGCATACGACCGAGGCACACAGGGCCCACACCCGGCATCATGGTGTGGGGAGCGATCTCCTACACTGGCCGTACACCACTGGTGATCGTCGAGGGGACACTGAATAGTGCACGGTACATGCAAACCGTCATCGAACCCATCGTTCTACCATTCCTAGACCGGCAAGGGAACTTGCTGTTCCAACAGGACAATGCACGTCCGCATGTATCCCGTGCCACCCAACGTGCTCTAGAAGGTGTAAGTCAACTACCCTGGCCAGCAAGATCTCCGGATCTGTCCCCCATTGAGCATGTTTGGGACTGGATGAAGCGTCGTCTCACGCGGTCTGCACGTCCAGCACGAACGCTGGTCCAACTGAGGCGCCAGGTGGAAATGGCATGGCAAGCCGTTCCACAGGACTACATCCAGCATCTCTACGATCGTCTCCATGGGAGAATAGCAGCCTGCATTGCCGCGAAAGGTGGATATACACTGTACTAGTGCCGACATTGTGCATGCTCTGTTGCCTGTGTCTATGTGCCTGTGGTTCTGTCAGTGTGATCATGTGATGTATCTGACCCCACCCCAGGAATGTGTCAATAAAGTTTCCCCTTCCTGGGACAATGAATTCACGGTGTTCTTATTTCAATTTCCAGGAGTGTATTATTAATTACTTTCTACTTATTTTCTAAATTTTCTAAATATTTAAAGCTAGATTTGTCACACAGTTCAAATTATCATCTCGTCATCTTGTTACTTAGTACTAAAAATATCCTACTTGGATATTATATAGTTTTCTCCTCAGTGAACCTACCTACATGCTCAGTACATCTCTACCTTTCAATTTAATGCAAATTTTTAACTGCCGTATACTCGTGGTGTCTGTTAGAGTTTTAAGCGGTGCTTTGTAAGCTTAAAACTCACTTTGTGGCTAGTGTTGTACACACGTTCGCATATCTTCGTGTATCATCATACAACGCGCTTTGCATAATCGGGAGAAAGTACCGGTCTTCTTCGAGAAACCTTCGTGGTGCTCACAATGGGAAGCTGACTATCATTCATGTCTTCCCAGATCGACGTTGAGATGCGATGATTCTCAGCTGACACCGTTGTTTGCCACTGTTGCTGTGCTTCCTGTGCTCCACAGATCGAATGATCGAACGAGGAGACGCAGTCGCTCCTTCGAATGTACAGTGTGCCACTTTCATGATGCGGAATGACAATTGGGACACTTTGCTGTTTACAACTCTTCACTGACGTTGCAGTTGTAGAGAGTTCATTTTGAAATGGTTTTCTGTCACGATTGAATTGTTATTTCACATTGCTGTGCAACTAAATGACGTACTGGGTACGGTATCGATCACTTCTTTTCGAAAGTGGCAGCCATAGGTTTCTAACCCTGTAACTCCGAGGGGGCATGGCTTTTAAACAGGTTATCAGGACAGTTTACGTTATACCTCTTTGGTCGCTAATCTCTGCCCCTTAAGCACCACACACAGACAGTTAAATACGAAAGAAAAACGAGGTGGGTAACACAGATGGCGTCCACAAAAAGATACTATATTGTGCCCCAAATGCACGGTGTCGGGACGCGGGACTGGAGGTAGCGCTTTTGAGTGCTAAGTTAGTGCATGACAGCGATAATACTCGTAAGTAAAAGTTGCAGCTTGACGTTCATAACAGTGCTGGAGGGAGGTACATCGTTAGTGGCTTCTGGCGTAATATTCGTAAATATCCCTTCGCTGAGGCAAGCCTGAGACGGTACAGTGACGGACCTGGGTGGTCGCACTCAAAGCAAAGATCTTACGAACTGTGCGTTTCAAGTACACGTTTTTCTGGTACCAGGACCGATTCATCATGGATGGAATTTCACTAGGTATGGCCTACACCTGATCAGAGATGAGGAAATGTAACTGACCAATGAGAGTGTAGAAGGAGTAGACTTGTCCAGTAGCTATTGTCACGCTAATAAATAGGTGGTAAACCCTATTATTTTTAATCTCACGACTGACGAAAAAATTACATCTATTAAATATCCGGGAGAATGCGTATAGAGCGATTTAAAATCGAACGATCACATATAACTAACCGTAGGAAAGATAGAAGCCAGAAAGAGTCATTGGAAAAAACCTGGAAATGCAGTACATTCACTATTGAGGTGTCTTACAACACCATCGTTCGAACGAATCTTGAAAGGAAGGAATATTAGGCTTTAACGGCTTAGGGTAGACTGGGGAAGAAGCCCGCGTTCTTCCCAAAAAATCCGTACCTCTATCTGATTTAAGCCAGGCATAGGCAACTGCGTGCCTGATTCACATATGTATTTAAGCTAACTGTCCACTTCGTCACGTGACGCGACATCAGCTCTCCTACCGCATAAAGTCAGTTCTGTGCCGCCCGAGACGTTAATTTTCATAGGGTAACGCACCGATATGAATGGCATATTCTCTTTCACGACACTGCGCGCCAACAAATTTTGCTCACAGCATGCGTTTTGAGAATACATTCGTTTTACATTCACCCCATCTTAAAATGTTCACATTTGTTTACGCCTCGTGAGCATGTGTCTTTACTTAGCAATGTTTTCCAACAGTTATCTTAAAAACTTCCGTTTCAAAATTCTGCAACGCCGTTAGCAAAGAGACAATGTTCATAACAAATAAATGCAAACGTCTGAATATGAGATGCCAAGCTTCTTGAAATGTCATCCAGGAAAAATAAAATCCTATAAAAGAAACGGGTAGCAGTTAACTCATCATAATAACTTCACTTTTAACGGTTGCGGTGTCCTAACACTTCCACAACGATCAAGAATTATTTGCTAATATTAATACGAGAAAGAACACAAAAACAAAATTCGGCAACGAGATACTCAATTCCAGTCGACAAGCAATTAGGAATAACTTTACGATTTTTTGGACACAGGCAGATCATTCGAGTACCTAAAATTTAGTGTGTTAATGTCCACGAACACCGTTAGTGGGTGTTCGGGAAACTTCGCAACACAAACAGTCAAAACTTTTCTTTCTGTACAACAAGAAAAATCAGGGAGCTTTTATAACTGTAAGAGCTTTCATTTAACTTTAAGTAGAATTACAGTTCATTTAGATTCAGTTAGTACACAGTTCTGGAGGTCTGAAAATACACCCACTGCAGAGCCACCCAGAGGACACGACGAACCTCAAGCTCTCGCAAAGAGAAACCAGCGGTAACGAGTATCAGCGCACTGCAAGGAAGACACAGAATCTGTCCTAACAGTATTGGCCACGTACGGCTCGCGATGACAGTTGCGGTGCCAAAGACAACGCTGCACGCTTTAGGAAGTCCCAATTTTATAATCATCTCGTAAGTGAGGAAGATGCAGCAGCTGTGTTTCAGAAAAATGTGTTCTCCCTGATTAGTCGATTGAGTCATTGCAAATACCTGTCTATGGTAGATTGGCGGTCCGCACTATAGGTCTTGTCAACATCATTGCATACCTGCAATCATGAACCTGTCAGCATGTAGGGCCTACCGACACATCTTGAAATCTTGAAACAGTATTTCAAACGTTGCACACTGTCGAAAGGACATGTCGCCATTAGCCATTTTGCTATAATGCTTATTACTTACGTGTTCAACAGCTTGTCAGTAAAATGGAACAATCTGTTACACCACGCAAACATAAATACTGTGACATGTGACGTAGGAAAAGAATGTTTATCAGGATTTCAGTGTGACATCTCCATATTAAAAACTCATTCTATAAGCGATATATAATAAGTGACTTCAGACAGCAAGATGATAAGTCCAATGAACATGAAATGTTAATGACAGCGAAATACAGTAGCTCGACGCCAACACAGACATTACATTACGACTGACTTAAAAATCTAAAAGTGTAGTAAAAGGAAGAAAGAAAGTTAGATGTCAACGTTTCGTCGACGTCGAAGTGTCATTAGGGAGAGAAAACTGTAGGGGAAGAGGTTTCATTTGCTAGACTCTTTGACCCTGCGATATCAGCAGTTCAGAAGTCCAGCGTTGGCATTTCAGTTGCTAACAAAACTTTTTCATACAGTTCATTTGAATTCCGTTTTTTGTAATGTGTCGTGTAAGCGAAAAAATTGTTCCACTGTGGTGCCGATTTCACGTCAAATTTGGCATCTCCCTATTATTGCCTACCCCCGAATACCTAGTCGCAGGAGGACAAGGAGTATTACCTCCAACAAATGCAAGCACAATATAGCCGAATCCGATCATAAAGGTCATGACGACATATTTGCTAAATGTCAGCAATATTAGAATAGAATCAAAGACTGATAAAGATTAGAGTACATAACGTACACAAAAGACAAACAACATGCGACACTGAAACTTTTCTGTAGGCGTGAGTCGGATCGGCACTCAAATTCTGACCTTTCTTCTTACAACCGATCGAGTGATTGCTTCAGTGTCTGAGTGTCTCGCTCCTAACCTTCCTAAGACCACAGAAGTTCCTCTGTGTACTTTGAAATAAAACAACCCCTTGTTTTACGTTCCTTTTTCGATACCCTAATAAAATACTCTCCGACGAGGTAATTTATTGAAAGTTTCGTAATTCCAACTGAATCTAGTATACCTGAACAAAATAAGTGATTTCGTATAATACATTAAATTTCATCAAATTTAAACTACTGGCCATTAAAATTGCTACAACAAGAAGAAATGCAGATGATAAACGGGTATTCATTGGACAAATATATTATACTAGAACTGACATGTGATTACGTTTTCACGCAATTTGGGTGCATAGATCCTGAGAAATCAGTACCCAGAACAACCACCTCTGGCCGTAATAACGGCCTTTATACGCCTGGGTATTGAGTCAAACAGGGCTTGGATGGCGTGGGCAGGTACAGCTGCCCATGCAGCTTCAACACGATACCACAGTTCATCAAGAGTAGTAACTGGCGTATTGTGACGAGCCAGTTGCTCGGCCATCATTGACCAGACGTTTTCAATTGGTGAGAGATCTGGAGAATGTGCTGGCCAGGGCAACAGTCCAACATTTTCTGTATCCAGAAAGGCCCGTACAGGACCTGCAACATGCGGTTTTGCATTATCCTGCTGAAATGTAGGGTTTCGCAGGGATCGAATGAAGGGTAGAGCCACGGGTCGTAACACACCTGAAATGTAACGTTCACTGTTCAAAGTGCGATCAATGCGAACAAGAGGTGACCGAGACGCGTAACCAATGGCACCCCATACCATCACGGCGAGTGATACGCCAGTATGGCGATGACGAATACACGCTTTCAATGTGCGTTCACCGCGATGTCGCCAAACACTGCTGCAACCATGATGATGCTATAAAGAGAACCTGGATTCATCCGAAAAAATGACGTTTTGCCATTCGTGCACCCAGGTTCGTCGTTGAGTACACCATCGCAGGCGCTCCTGTCTGTGATGCAGCGTCAAGGGTAACCGCAGCCATGGTCTCCGAGCTGATAGTCCATGCTGCTGCAAACGTCGTCGTACTGTTCGTGCAGATGGTTGTTGTCTTGCAAACGTCCCCATCTGTTGACTCAGGGATCGAGACGTGGCTGCACGATCCGTTACAGCCATGCGGATAAGATGCCTGTCATCTCGACTGCTAGTGATACGAGGCCGTTGTGATCCAGCACGGCGTTCCGTATTACCCTCCTGAACCCACCGATTCCACATTCTGCTAACAGTCATTGGATCTCGACCAACGCGAGCAGAATGTCGCGATACGACAAACCGCAATCGCGATAGGCTACAATCCGACCTTTATAAAAGTCGGAAACGTGATGGTACGCATTTCTCCTCCTTACACGAGGCATCACAACAACGTTTCACCAGGCAACGCCGGTCAACTGCTGTTTGTGTATGAGAAATCTGTTGGAAACTTTCCCAATGTCAGCACGTTGTAGGTGTCGCCACCGGCGCCAACCTTGTGTGAATGCTCTGAAAAGCTAATCATTTGCATATCACAGCATCTTCTTCCTGTCGGTTACATTTCGCGGTTGTAGCACGTCATCTTCGTGGTGTAGCAATTTTAATGGCCAGTAGTGTGTTATTTCGTTTGTTTGCTTAGGTGTCATGTTCGTCCAGTATATGCTAGCATTATTTTGCATTCACTACTTAAGCCATAATTAAGAAAAATTAGGCTGGCATTGTTGTTTTTCACTATTTCATATAATGTGATGTATATCTTATGTAAAAATCTTTTATATTGTTTACGCAAGATTGGTCGTAAAATGGTTTTTTATTTTGTCGTTCATAATAACTTTGAACTTTTAACTGCTAATTTTATAAATTTGCACTATAATTTTGTTAACTTTATTGTTAAAAACATATAAACCGGGGGAGCAGAAGGCCCAGAGGAGGCTCAGTTGGAGGCAGTTCACAGACGTGACCACTGTGTCGCACGTCACTGTAATGATATAATTGTTGTACTACATTGGTTTTGTGACCGTGTAGCGTGTTACGTGGAGTGGGCTGCCACCAAGCAGAAGTTGTGCACCTTGTCATTGGCAAACCACTATAAAACGACTTGGTACCTGGATTATTTCATGGAAATCACGTAACTACACCCAGTTTGCAGATGAAATGGACTGAGACGACGACCTCAGCAGCAGCGGCAGGAATCAGATTACTCGCTGGTTACACCGGACTAAGATATGTATAGGCAATGGACTAAACTTTATATGTCACTGCGGAACTAAGTACTAAAGTGTAATGTTTGGAAACTGTTCTAGCAATAAACATATGTATTTGTCTCTAAGTTATCCTTGAGTGATGGAAACCAGAGTGATCAGTAACAAGGAGACCTCCATGATCACACGTTCGTGATGTAGAACAGAAGTATAACTACAAATTTTTCAAATTCTCTGTTTAATCAAATAATATTTCAATGATTATTTTTGTTGTATTTTTGCCACAAATCCAGTCCCCCTACAGTTCGTTACAACTTGAAGGGACTAGAATATCACCGAGCGAGGTGACGCAGTACTTAGCACACTGGACTCGCATTCGGGAGGACGACGGTTTGAACCCGCGTCCGGCCGTCCTGATATAGATTTTCCGTGATTTCCCTATACTTCCCGAATCCGATGGGACCGATGACCTCGCTGTTTGGTCCCCTCCACCCAAATCAACCAACCAACTAAAATATCTAAGACAAAGGAATTTCTAAGACAAAGGGAAAGTCGCTTGGTCGCAGTCTGTTGACTGTATCTAGAATGAAACTTCCAGTCTACAGCGAAGTGTACTCTACAATCAAACTCTCTACCAAACTAAAACTATCTGTTGGATCAGGGCTTGAACATGGATCCTTGCTTTGCGCGTCGTAGTCGTATTATCGTGCGCAACCTAGGTCTCAATATATAGCTTCGAGACTGATAGCGATTGAGCTATATGGGTCGTAATAGCGTGCCTGGATGATAAGCGCGTTGCCCCAGAAAGGCAAACGTCTGTCGTGTGTCGGTGAGATATTTAGTTTAAATCTGTCAGGAAAATTAAAGAATATTTTATTGAAGTGCGAACATCAACTGAAAATATAAATTAGTGTAATCAAGTCAGGCCGCGCGGAGTGGCCGTGCGGTTTAAGGCGCCATGTCACGGACTGCGCAGCAGCTCCCGCCGGAGGTTCGAGTCCTCCCTCGGGCATAGGGGTGTGTGTTGTTCTTAGCATAAGTTAGTTTAAGTAATGTGTAAGTCTAGGGACCGATGACCTCAGCAGTTTGGTCCCTTAGGTATTCACACACATTTGAACATTTGAATCAAGTCACACTTTCGATCTTCCCACAACGCGTTTCGTAGGACGATACCTCCACCTACCGGTGGATTTATTTAAAGTAATGACTTAGACGGGTTGTACATACGACTTTTGTTGGCAACCTGTGGCGCTGTCTGATAGCAGAAGGGGTTATTTTGGGTCGATATGGGGGGGGGGGGGGGGGGGAAGGAGACCAACCAAACAGTGAGGTTATCAGTCCCATCGGATTAAGGAAGGATATTGAAGGAAGTCGGACGTGCCCTTTCAAAGGAACCATCCTGGCATTTGCCTGGAACGAGTTAGGGAAATCACGGAAAACCGTATGGTCGAACGCAGATTTGGACAGCAGAAAAAAAAATTAGCATATGATTGAATGTTACGCAGACGCTTTGATTGCAGTGGGTAAACAGTATATATATATATATATATATATATATATATATATATATATATATATATCACTGGGTTTTTTTATTATGTTGATACACACTCTCTCTCTTTCTCAGTGTGTGTGTGTAGAAATAGATAGATAGAGAGAGGACGTGTTGACACGAGACGGAGTTGTTTTGTTACCACTGAAAGCTATGCATATTTTATTTACATCACTGTTCACTATGCAATCGAAGCATGTGCGTAACTTTGAGTCATATAGTACAACAGTTTCTCGTCTTCTGCTCTCTCATAGAACTACAAGTCGTCCACAGAAGTCGTATGTACAAATGGTTCGTGTATTATTAATTTAAACAAATCTCTCTGACGATGGAGGGATAATCTTCGAAATGTGTTATAGAAAGTCACATTCACGCATACTTTTGATTTGTATAATGCACTCTCGGTGGCTCAGTGGTAGAAAAAGACTGTGGATGTATAGGTCCTGGTTCGATCCCTGGGCAACACTACGATCTTTGTCACTAATAATTTCCTTCCCTACAGAAAATACTTATTTATGTGAAAAATGCCGCGTTGGATCGTGGGTCGAAGTAAAAGTTCAACCGTATGGCTCCCTGTAACTGGATAGGTAACTCATTTCAAAGATTGGAGAAAGGCAAGGCCGTGCGACGTCTAACAGGACTATGCATGGTACAGCTCCGTGGTGTTCAAATCAACCTTCGGGTTTGTGACAGCCTTGCCTTCAACGCTTGCAGTGAAAGTTTCTTCTTCAAGATGGGTGGGTGTTTAACGCTTAAATAGTCAGTAAACACTGGATTATGCCACTAGTTCCCGGAGCAGCTTGCGACTTGTACGCTTCGGGTGGCACGGCCCTCTCCGGACCGACGGATTTCCCCAGAAGTGAGTGGTCCAGCCGCCGTTGCAGGAGGGGTGTGATCTTGCGGCAGGTCGGGGAGAGATGCGCCGTGTGGCTCGCTCCCCGGGCTCTGGGCGCTCGCCGCGTGTGGCGTGGGGGAGGGGGGAGAGAGTCGCTTTTCACTTTCCGTAGGCCGCAAGTGGGTCAGCCGCCGCCCTCGGAGGACCTCCCCAGCTGCGCCGGCCAGTACGCTCTCGTTCGCCGCCACGGACTCTCGCGTCCCGACGCCAGCGATCTACCGGAGAAAGTGTTCAGAGCGACACAGCTCCCACTGTTGGCTCCGACGTCGGGCACGGCGTTTGGTACGCGAGGCACACACAGCTCTAGGAGTCGGCATTCTGACGCGCGCTCTGTCGGTAAGTACTATCCGCCAAACGACTCAGGTCTCCTTCAGTATAAAAACGATACCGTCGTGCGAACTGTGTAAATCTGTAATATCGATGACTTCAGCTATCCTACCAACCGATTGTCATAAACTTTATTAATTTTCTCTATTTATGTCTCTAAAGAAGTTCGCCCGTTTGTCAACATCGACGAACGAAGTCATCAGAGGAAGGAGCAACAGCGGCCTGAACACTGTTTACAGAATGGAATGCTTTGTCTGCCCAGGGAAGGCGAAACTCTGGCTTCTAGTATCCGACTGATGCTCACCCAATATCTATCGCGAAGTTTCGTTACAACGCATATTACCATGCAGCGGAAAGTTCTTTCTCGTCACGGGAAATAAAGATTTTTTATACGAAAAGGGTGGTCGAGTAAGCTACAGTATTAACGAAGAAATCCGCTCTTTAGACTGCTGTTTCAGGAAGGATTAAATTCGAGATGTCATCGACATTGAGAATATTTGATCACGATCACGAACATGACGCTTCCAAGAAAGCTTTTCATCTACCCTCAGTCCCAAGAATTTAAAATGGTTGACTTCGCTGGCTGACTGACCACGCTGACACAGTAATATTTCTCTTTTATAGGACTTTCATGTCAGGAACTGTATATGTTGCGTTTTACTGCAATTAAGAGTTAATCTGTTCTCTGAAAGTCACCTGCTGATATTACTAACCTGTTGGCTATATCGCTTGGATTACGTCCCATGTCTTTCATAACAACCATTTTGTCGTCTACAGGGTATTCAGAAAGAGCCTCTAAAGTTTGTGAGTGTGTCTCAGGGGAGGTTGTGCTAAGAAATAATTGTTAAGAACAAAAAATCGATGCTTAGGTTGCGCCGTTTCCGAGTCATTTAGCATTGATACTAGCCAATCAAGTCGCGGCGTGCGCCAATTTCAGTAGCCTGCCAGGAACAGTGTCGCCAAACATGTTTTTCGTTTGGTTTCCTCAAACCGGACTGTTTCTGACAACCCTGTACAAAGAGAAAAGGGTCTTACCCGATATTAGGAACGAGAAGTCTAATAACATGAATTGCGATTTTATTAAAGTAATAAAATAATAATGTATATATTCTTCAAAGGAAATGTTTTTCATAGCATACATTTTATTGGAATATTAATGCTACTTAGAACTGAGCGCAATGGGCCCGAACCCATGTTGTCGCTGGGTAAATGTGAGTCAGAGACGACCAGCGTTCATTTCTGATTGTGACAATCGTCATACACGAAACTGTGCGCCTTTACTCATGTGGCAAATAAGGCGATATTAGCATTTCTGCCGGGAGCTTGGTTCGCTCAGGTCCCGTTTCCTCTGCATCTTTAGCTTCTAAATTTCTTCTAGTTTACTCGTTTCCGCTTATAGACCCTCTAATCAACGTCGGTTCACCTCATTTCTCATGTTTTTATTCAGTTACCCAATCATTATTTATATTCAAGCTTCTTAGCGTAGTATTTCGACGGACGGTTACCACCACAGAATTCAACTCATGGGCTGCGAACCTGGATAAGCATCTTCACAGAAATCTGTTTAACGCATATAAATTAATTTATTTTAATCACTTAATTCCAGTTTGACGAATCACCTATAATGTACAATTTTTTCATCATGTATTTCATGTAGGCAGATACATGGCCAGTAGTCCTCCTTTACTCATGCTGTCAAAGCTTTTGTTCTTCACGCGTATTTAATGTCATGTCAGACAGAGCACAATCTCGAATTTGATACGCATTTCAAGGGAACCACCGATGGAATCACCTTACCTGGTTTAGGAAAACCGCGGAAATCCCGCTCCTCATTGTGCGAACCACTGCGCCTCCTCACTCCGTTTAAAGCTCTGGATGAAGAATACAATCATTTAATGGCGAAAATGATTTTAACACAAACAGTAACTCGATCATTTGATATTTTAATCGTGCGCCAAGAGAATCATTAGTACGAGAGGAGTCAAAAAGAAAGAACAGATTTCATTTATTGCAAAGTACTGGATTATTCTAAATGATGGACCCATTTTCAATAATTCGTATTTATTCAAGTACAAATCCAAAATGAAAAAGCTTTACGTCAATGAAAAGAGGAAGTTTCAAGTTTTTTTCATAATGTTTGGTATCAGTTTCATAAATTTAATAATTTGTAATTAATTAGTTTTTACTAATTATGAGTGTGATAAATGTTATAAATGTTCAATGTAGCCACCGTTGCCTGCACGGCAAACATGGGTGCTGAAGCTAAAGTCGTTCCACACACGCGAAAGCGTATCTGCTGTTACTGAGTGCACGGCAGCAGCGATGTGGCTCCGCAGATCGTTCAGAGTGGTTGGCAGAGGCGGGACGTAAAACGCTTCCTTCTCTTACCTGATAAGAAACAGTCGCAGAGTCTGAGATCAGGAGATCTCGGTGGCCAGAAGTGCAGAGCCAGGTCCTCAAATCCTCTGCGACCGATTCGGCGCTGAGTAAGGGAGTCATTCGAAAAGCCTCGTACATAACGCTGCCAGTGGGGCGGGGCTCCATCCTGTTAGAAAATGATGTTCTGTGAGACTTGAGGTAACAGCCATTGTTCCAACATCTCCAGGTACATAATTCCCGTTACATTTCTTTCCGCAAAGAAAAATGGTCCATAAACCTTTGTATGGGATATGGCACAGAACGCGATCTTCCGTGAGTCTCTTTCGTGTTGCAGTGGTGAATGTGGATTTTGCAAACGCCATATGCGAACATTCTGTCATAGCTAAAAATTATACCCTGTAGAAATGCGTCATCCTCCATCTTTGCTAGCACATAACCACAAAATGCGAGACGCTTCTCTTTGTGATTGGGGTTGAGAGCCTGCACAAGTTGTAATCGGTAGGGCTTGTACAGCAAACGCCGCCTCAGAACTTTCCATACAGTTGGCTGGGGTATTTCAAGCTCTCGACTGGCTCTATTGGTAGACTTACGTCGGACATCATTCTCTCACACATGTGATCGGCCTATGCTTTTTCCTTAGCACACACTCACAGTCTGTTTAATTGCTTAAACCAACGGCTAATGCTTTTGCGGGTTGGTGGTTGAATACCGAATTTGGTACGAAATGCCCGCTGCACTGCAATTTGCGACTCACTTTTCGCGACCTCCAGAACGCTGAAAACCTTGTACACCACAATCGCCATCTCACTCAGAACTGATACTGATAGTGAAACGGAATGACGGCCCTATTGCCGCGCGAACTCTACCGGCCGCTTCTGAAACCATCACCGCCCGCCCGCCAAAAACTTTGAAACTTCCTCTTTTCATTGGTATAAAGCTTGTTCGTTTTGGATTTGTACTTGAATACATATAAATTTTTTAAAATGGGTCCATCCTTTAGAATGACCCTGTGTAAAAGGTAGGAACAAAACTGCGCATATTACTGGATAGAAGAAGGTTCAACGTTTTGGCACTGCTGCGCTGTTATTTATTTGTAGCAACAAGCGGCTACACCACAAGAGAAATCATTTTGTGTGTTGGAATTACAAGCGAAATCAGTCCATTGTTCAACAACAACGTGCATTCCAACGTCGATTTAGCAAGAACCCGCCTCTGCACAAGCAGATATATGAGTGTCATACAAAATTATTGTAAGCTGCTTGCATATTCAAAGGAAAGAGCGCCGGTCGGCCACGCACGTCTGAATGTTAACGTCGGATGTATCCGAGATGAGTTCACAGGGAGCCCTCGGAAGTCTACAAGACGGGCACGCCACGATCTTCAACTTCCTCGAATAACAATGTGGCGTGTTCTGAAACGCAAGTTGCAGGTACTGCAGCAGTAGTATCCCGACGACCACAACAAACAGTAAGAATTTTGCTTTCAGTTCTACGGTATCGGGTAAAGTAAACTGCCATAATTTAAAATTTGGGATCACCAAATCCTGTCGTCGTCGTCGAACATGAAAGACACTCAACGAAAATGAATATTTTGTGTCGTTTCTGTTCGCAAAGTTTATGGGCCTTCCCTTTTTGCGGAAGAAACTGTGACAGTGATGTCATACCTGGACATGGTTCAAAACTGGATGTTTCCTCAACTGCACGAAGATTCCAGTGATATGATTTTTATGCATGACGCCACCTGGCCTCACTTTCACCTTGGGGTGCGACGTTATCTAAACAACGCCGTCCCCACAACGTCGGATTGGATGATATGGACAACAAGATCTTGTTCATTGCTTTTGGCCACCCAGTTCACCAGACCTCACACTTTACGATTTTTTTATGTGGGGACGTAGATAAAAGACAGAGTCTTTCGTCCCAACTATGGCAGTTACTCATCTAGAGTTGAGTAAACAAATTATTGCAACTATCGATTCAATAAACAATGACTCATTGATTTATGTGTGAAATGAAATGGACAGCCGTTTCGAAGTTTCTCGAGCATTTCATGGTGCTCATGTTGAGTGCGAACATAAATCCTGAAACTTCCTTCTATCGAGTGATATGCGCAATGCGTTTCTATTTTTCATAGTTTGTAATAAACCTGTTAAATCCGTTCTTACTTTATGAATCACTCTGTACTTAATATCCAGAGTGACTTAGCTAACAATTACCTTAGCTAGCTTTTCAGACTGGTGTGTGTTTCTCGGGACAATGGCACGTGAACATCAACTTAACCTACAGGGACGCTTAGAAACGTAAATTCATTTATTTCTAGTGGGAGACATATTTAAATGTTTTAGAAAAGACAGAATAAAACAGCATCTGCAGCTATTTTTCAGCGTAGCTGTCTTTTTAAAAAATACACCGGCAAAATTTCTGAGTTGATCAGGGATAATTTTTGCGTGTTTTGTTTGCTGTTGAGAGGACACAACAGTGGACACGCTTTCAATGCCAGCGTACCCCGGTTCCCCGTCAGATAAGAGCACGCGCTCGTAAGTTTAGCCTGCCGAAAGAAAAGGCAAATGGAATTTGGCACATTGTGTTCAAATGGCTCTGAGCACTATGGGACTCAACTTCTGAGGTCATTAGTCCCCTAGAACTTAGAACTAGTTAAATCTAACTAACCTAAGGACATCACAAACATCCATGCCCGAGGCAGGATTCGAACCTGCGACCGTAGCGGTCTTGCGGTTCCAGACTGCAGCGCCTTTAACCGCACGGCCACTTCGGCCGGCTATTTGGCACATTGTGTTACTGGTGAGCAGTTAATGATCTGACGTAGTGCATGTCAGTTTTAAGCTAACGTGAAGATTCAGACAGCTAGAAATACACTCCTGGAAACTGAAATAAGAACACCGTGAATTCATTGTCCCAGGAAGGGGAAACTTTATTGACACATTCCTGGGGTCAGATACATCACATGATCACACTGACAGAACCACAGGCACATAGACACAGGCAACAGAGCATGCACAATGTCGGCACTAGTACAGTGTATATCCACCTTTCGCAGCAATGCAGGCTGCTATTCTCCCATGGAGACGATCGTAGAGATGCTGGATGTAGTCCTGTGGAACGGCTTGCCATGCCATTTCCACCTGGCGCCTCAGTTGGACCAGCGTTCGTGCTGGACGTGCAGACCGCGTGAGACGACGCTTCATCCAGTCCCAAACATGCTCAATGGGGGACAGATCCGGAGATCTTGCTGGCCAGGGTAGTTGACTTACACCTTCTAGGGCACGTTGGGTGGCACGGGATACATGCGGACGTGCATTGTCCTGTTGGAACAGCAAGTTCCCTTGCCGGTCTAGGAATGGTAGAACGATGGGTTCGATGACGGTTTGGATGTACCGTGCACTATTCAGTGTCCCCTCGACGATCACCAGTGGTGTACGGCCTGTGTAGGAGATCGCTCCCCACACCATGATGCCGGGTGTTGGCCCTGTGTGCCTCGGTCGTATGCAGTCCTGATTGTGGCGCTCACCTGCACGGCGCCAAACACGCATACGACCATCATTGGCACCAAGGCAGAAGCGACTCTCATCGCTGAAGACGACACGTCTCCATTCGTCCCTCCATTCACGCCCGTCGCGACACCACTGGAGGCGGGCTGCACGATGTTGGGGTGTGAGCGGAAGACGGCCTAACGGTGTGCGGGACCGTAGCCCAGCTTCATGGAGACGGTTGCGAATGGTCCTCGCCGATACCCCAGGAGCAACAGTGTCCCTAATTTGCTGGGAAGTGGCGGTGCGGTCCCCTACGGCACTGCGTAGGATCCTACGGTCTTGGCGTGCATCCGTGCGTCGCTGCGGTCCGGTCCCAGGTCGACGGGCACGTGCACCTTCCGCCGACCACTGGCGACAACATCGATGTACTGTGGAGACCTCACGCCCCACGTGTTGAGCAATTCGGCGGTACGTCCACCCGGCCTCCCGCATGCCCACTATACGCCCTCGCTCAAAGTCCGTCAACTGCACATACGGTTCACGTCCACGCTGTCGCGGCATGCTACCAGTGTTAAAGACTGCGATGGAGCTCCATATGCCACGGCAAACTGGCTGACACTGACGGCGGCGGTGCACAAATGCTGCGCAGCTAGCGCCATTCGACGGCCAACACCGCGGTTCCTGGTGTGTCCGCTGTGCCGTGCGTGTGATCATTGCTTGTACAGCCCTCTCGCAGTGTCCGGAGCAAGTATGGTGGGTCTGACGCACCGGTGTCAATGTGTTCTTTTTTCCATTTCCAGGAGTGTATATTCCATTGGCGATGGTGATGTAACTCATTTTTTAAATATCATCGGAAACGGTTCTTGCCTGTGATTTACTGACAAGATTCTAACAAGATCCAGATGGTTTATTACTGAAGTGGCGAAACATAGTTGACACTACTCTAGGCGGCGTGTATCAATTATTTAGTCCATTGGTCATATGTAGATGACACCAAACCGGACACCTCTCACTTAGGACGAGGACAGACTGTTGGAGCGGAGTTTTCGAAGTATATGTATCAAAGACAGTCAGTAAAATGGCAACATGACGACGACCACGATACATGACACAACATATTAAAGGAAAGCAAGCCCAATTAGTACGGTTGTGGTAAAGAACAATACAACTAATGCGGCACGATTGACGTCACAGCCCATTAATAATGTACAAAAAATTGTTTCTATAACCACAGCTCGAGAAGAGATGTAGAAACTAATATCCGCTAATGGGACAGATGCTGTACATCAAAAACCAGCGTTGAACACAAGAATGTAATGAGTGGGTATTCACAGTTTCTTCTGGTACTGATCGGCCTTAGAAAGCATGCCACAAATCCTTGGAAGCATATGTTTCGACTTCCTTATTTCCTCATATACGTTTGAAGATTGGTCTGTAATAATGCGACTCGTTAAACCAGTACCTGACTTGCTAATACTGTTCAAGGGCGACTTATAGCCAAGGATTATGCAATCATTTTAAGTCACAAAGCATATTTTGTCCGTACGATAAATGGAAACTTCCACGTTAGCAATGATAATGTCTGCACCGCTAGGTCTGTTCGGGTTTGAAGAGCAACACTAAGCTACCACCGTCTGCCCTACATTACTTGGTAAATCGAGTAAGGGATGCCAACGGCCCCCAGATATTTACCTGAGTTGAAAGTGCTAAATGAAGCATCAATGCTTGTGCATCCCCGTCTTTAGGCGTTTAGGCCCTTGGTGTCCTGTGCTTCTAGCACAAGTTTGAATGTAGAGAAGCTAATGTCATGCCTCCGTCCCAAAAGAATGGTTCAAATGGCTCTGAGCACTATGGAACTTAACTTCTGAGGTCATCAGTCCCCTAGAACTTAGAACTACTTAAACCTAACTAACCTAAGGACATCATACACATCCATGCCCGAGGCAGGACTCGAACCTGCGACCGTAGCGGTCGCGCGGTTCCAGACTGTAGCGCCTAGAACCGCTCGGCCACTCCAGCCGGCCCTCCGTCCCACACAGATCTTCCTGGGGTCAATAACAAGCACTGAAAGGTGGAAGACATGTACGGCGTTAAAAACTCTCCTGGTGATCGCGAAATCGAACATTGTATCTTGTATTCGTTGGAAGTGTCCTCAACGAATTACTCTCATTTTCTCACGTGCCTGATACGCTCATTTGAGGCAAAGAACAAGTTAGATAAGAGATGAATTAAGATTGATTTGTTTCCTGAGTGATGTCAGAATATAAACTGGATACTGCTGTTTCCTAACATACCCAAATGTTTTCCCCTTCACTGTGCAGCTTTCAGTTGATGTTTAAATGTGTTCCTATATTGCTGCGCGGAGTGGCCGCGCAGTTTGAGGCGCCATGTCACGTATTGCGCGGCCCTTACCGCCAGAAGTTATAGTCCTCTCTCGGGCATGGGTGTTTGTGTTGTTCTTAGCATAAGTTAGTTTAAGTAGTGTATAAGTCTAGGAACCGATGACCTCAGCAGTTTGGTCCATTAGGAATTCACAGACATTTGTGTTTCTATTGTGATTACCTACCCATCTTTGAAAGGGAATACTTAAGAATTACTGCTACAAATTTCAACATTTGTCTTTCATTTTTCTTTCTTGGACTGGTTTCAAACTGCTAAATTTGTAGCTGGTATGTCGCATGACATACTGCCTTGTACTTTTTCTAAGCATTCTGCATAGCTTTTTTTACTCCTCAAGCCGCTTAAGGTAAATTGCGAGATAATTCTATTGATAAGGATATAGCTGACTTCCTTTTCTCTCTCTCTCTCTCTCCCTCTCGTTATCCATCCCCAATTAGTGCTTGGGCTGTAACGAAATGGTTGTCATAGGACGTTAAATCACAATTTCTCTCTCTATCTTTCTTTCTTTTCTGTGAGGATACTTATTACTATCAGTTAAAACAGTGTGCCACACCAGGATAAAGACCAGACCATTGCGTTTCACGAGCCAAGCTTTACGGACGTATCCTAGAAAGCCTCATGGCTCGACTCAAAGTATATTCTGCTACTCTTCAGTTTCCGTGTGACGTAATACCTTTCAGCTATTCCTACAGTTGTCTGTGATGCAAAAATATAAGTTCACGAACTTTTTCTCCAGTCACTAATCCACAACGAACGGCAGGTCGGAGGTCAGTACTGGATGTTTCAAAATGAACATAGCGGTTTTAAGGCATTGTAACATTTATTATGTTCAACTTACAATTGTAAATAATATACCAAATGAAAGAGAAACTCAAACAGTTTTGTTTGTATACCTGTGCGCAATGGGAAGAGTATGGTATGACAAAGAGTGACTGAAAAACGTGTTGAACGAGTGCGAGTCTTTCACGCTTAGCCCCAAGAAATATCCGCGCGGAAAGTTTATGGGTCTTTCTTTTGCGATGAATCAAGTGTAACTGATGTTTCTTATCTTGATGCGCTACAGTTATGGCCCGTACCTCAATGGGAAGAAGCTGAACACCTCTTTATTTGGGAGCAAGATGGTGCGCCGCCTCACTGGCATAACTCAGTACGCGACTGGTTAAAAGACGTTGTATAGGGCCACTTGACACAACATTTTATGCATGACCTCCACGTTCACAGGCGATCTGACGCGATCATGTGTATGTGCCTCCGATACCAGCTGATCTATCCGACTTTAGAAACAGTGTTATTGCAACAGTTACTCCTGACACATTGATCAAGGTTTCAGAACAACTCGCCTATCGATTTCATGTGTGATCGGTGTTCACACTGATTAATTGTAAGAGAAACTGTGTTTCTCTTTCATTAGGTGTATTATTTATAATCGTAAGTTGAATGTAATATGTGCTACAAAGCCTTAAAACCCGTATATTCATTTTAAAACACCCTGTATTTCACGACAGTGGATATCTCTCTCAGTCAAGCTCCCTTTCTCCCTCTCCCTCTCTCCCGCTGCCGACCACTCTCCCCCCCCCCCCTCTCTATCTCATACTCCTGCCTAGCCATGTCACTCCCTCCCCCTCATACATATTTCTTATGTCACCTTCAGCGTCTAGCGCTAGAGACGATACGATATTATTGGTATGAGTATCAACTGTTGCGATGCCAACAGATTTGGCATCGATGAAAAGTATTCAACGACTTCATAGCAGCGTATAAAATATCGCAATATCGGTATTGGAAATATCATGTGGCAAGAGATGAAAATTAAAGCTAGTTAAACGAGATTTCAAATGTATGTAGTACGCATGTAGTATCGGTGAAGCGCAAGTGCAGTAGCAAAAATGTACATACATACTACGCGAAACCAGTAATTAACGTATCACATTGCAGCAACGTATGCCAGTAACATTAGGTATATATACCCACTACCTTGTAAAAGTGGTTCTAGTACTTATTTTTGTATCTGGTTGGTTCATACAAAGGTAACATGGTTCCCAAGTTTTGCGTTATGCTCAAAATGAGTGCTTTTTGTCTCAAGATGAAGTCTATTGTAAATGAGTGCTTTTTTTCTACATAAAACCTAATAACGATGCACTATAATTATGGCAGGTATGTCTAACATATTATTTATATCATGCCCCAGTTTTTTTCGCAGATGGAATATTTGTCCTAAACTCCTCGTTATTATATTTGAATTTTGTGCGGAAGTCGGTTCACGAAAATATAGCACGGGTACCATTTTTGCCGTGATATTTAACGAGCCTTTAATGGCGAAGAACAGCTTAATATGCACTATTGGCCATTATAAATGCAACACCGCGAAGTATGGCAAGTAGCGAATTTCTATTTAATGTGCGTATACAGTCATCAACAAAAGCAAAACGAGGATAATGGAATGTAGTCGAATGAAGTCGGGTGATGCTGAGGGAATTAGATTAGGAAATGAGACACTTAAAGTAGTAAAGGAGTTTTGCTATTTGGGGAGCAAAATAACTGATGTCGGTCGAAGTAGAGAGGATATAAATGTAGACTGTCCATGGCAGGGAAAGTGTTTCTGAAGAAGAGAAATTTGTTAACATCGAATATAGATTTAAGTGTCAGGAAGTCGTTTCTGAAAGTATTTGTATGGAGTGTAGCCATGTATGGAAGTGAAACATGGACGATAAATAGTTTGGACAGGAAGAGAATAGAAGCTTTCGAAATGCGGTGCTACAGAAGAATGCTGAAGATTAGATGGGTAGATCACATAACTAATGAGGAGGTATTGAATAGAATTGGGGAGAAGAGGAGTTTGTGGCACAACTTGACGAGAAGAAGGGACCGGTTGGTAGGACATGTTCTGAGGCATCAAGGGATCACAAATTTAGCATTGGAGGGCATCGTGGAGGGTAAAAATCGTAGAGGGAGACCAAGAGATGAATACACTAAGCAGATTCAGAAGGATGTAGGTTGCAGTAGGTACTGGGAGATGAAGAAACTTGCACAGGATAGGGTAGCATGGAGAGCTGCATCAAACCATGCTCAGGACTGAAGGCCACAACAACAACAACAACAACAACAACAACAGTGTAGCTGGAAGACTGTATGATAACACATGTAGGTGATTTGGGTGTGTACAGGCTACAGGGCGCGAAATTTAGCACACAGAGCTGACACGTCTGGCAGCAGTAGAGGCCTTAAACCGGCTGGGCATAGAATATAACTGAACTGGGATGACACATATGGATATGTCAATGGTAGAGTTCAGCAATCGTAGTGACTGACGAGTGGTGTGGTGCCAATCTTTCGGCAAGCAGTGACCAGATATTCTCAAAGGGTAGAAGATCTGGAGGCCATTCTCGCCAGGGTAACAGCAGAACGCCCTCAGTATCAAGTTGGACCAGGACAGCACGGGTAACATGCAGCCTTTCATCATTTTTTCTAAATCTAACGTCGCGGAGATCTCGAAGACAGGTCTTAATACGTCAGAAAATTAACGACTCCCACCCAAAAAAATAGGATATGCGAAACAGAGGCGATCGCGTTGGGTACCCATTAGCATACCGTACCATCTTGCAAGGTGTACAATTTCGCAACGTTCGTTCTCATCAAAGTCTCCACAGAAAGGGACGTCCTTCGTGATGCCGTACACAGATCCGGGACTGGTCTCAAAACGGGATGTGGTGCCACTCAGATGTCCGCGGTTGTCGCTGGGCACACCACTGTCGGCTCACCTCTCTGCGTCAACGGAAGCCACAACAATGGTCTCCTTGTTGACAGACAATAGTGTTCCAGACGTCGTCTCACTCTCCATGTGGCTACTTTGCTTGCAGCAAACAAGCCAATTTCCTGACGCGAGGTACGTGACCTGGCTACACTATCCTGTTTGGCCGAACGAACGAACAATACGTCTGTCCACTCGGGGGCTAGTCGCGGGCTGTCGTGATCCCACATGGCGTCGAATATGGTCCTTCTGAACTCATTGATTCCATACTCGCTTAACAGTCGCGTGATCTTGACCGATGCGAGTGAAAATATGGTGGAACGGTAAACTACAGACTAGACAGGCCATAATCCTGCCACTTGTAACACATCGCCTACAGGGCCCGTCATATTTGTTTTAACTCATAAGTACGCTTCGTCTTATCATGAACAAATATTAACGTCCAGAGATCAACGGTCTACAGGTACTTACAATTTTATGTGTGCTATGTTGTTGTTGTTGTTGTTGTTGTGGTCTTCAGTCCAGAGACTGGTTTGATGCAGCTCTCCATGCTACTCTATTCTGTGCAAGCTTCTTCATCTCCCAGTACCTACTGCAACCTACATCCTTCTGAAGCTATTTAGTGAATTCATCTCTTGGTCTCCCTCTACGATTTTTACCCTCCACGCTGCCCTCCATATTAAATGGGTGATCCCTTGATGCCTCATAAGATGTTCTACCAAGCGATCCCTTCTTCTAGTCAAGTTGTGCCACAAATTTCTCTTCTCCCCATTTCTATTCAATACCTCCTCATTAGTTATGTGATCTACCCATCTAATCTTCAGCATTCTTCTGTAGCACCACATTTCGAAAGCTTCTATTCTCTTCTTGTCCAAACTATTTATCGCCCACGTTTCACTTCCATACATGGCTACACCCCATACAAATACTTTCAGAAATGACTTCCTGACACTTAAATCTATACTCGACGTTAACAAATTTCTCTTCTTCAGAAACGCTTTCCTTGCCTTTGCCAGTCTACATTTTATATCCTCTCTACTTCGTCCATCATCAGTTATTTTGCTCCCCAAATAGCAAAACTCATCTACTACTTTAAGCGTCTCATTTCCTAATCTAATTCCCGCAGCATCACCCGATTTAATGCGACTACATTACATTATCCTCGTTTTGATTTTGTTGATGTTCATCTTGCTAATACCGGTTAAAATGTTGCAGAAGTCTTTCACATATACGAGTCACGTTGTCCACGATGCGGCTAGCGGACTTAAAATAGCTGGTCCTCTGCAGCCTGTACTTTAGCAGCTATATGTTTCGTAGATGTTATACTTTGAGCAGTCGTGTCGAGGCGGACTCGAACTCTAAACCGTGTGGGGTCAGATACAAGGAGTCTTCTCAGAGGTTATGTGCTATCGAATATTGTGTACGATTATCAGGGGATTTAATCTAGGCCCCTTCTGTGTGCTATCGCCATGGATCAGTTTAAGAACTTATATGTATCTAGGTTCCGGAAGGCAGGAAGGTGGACTTTTGAACCGTCCCTAAGTATAACAAAAATTCGTTTCTGAAAGGAGAGGCACCACACGCTGTGGAATTCCGACATATGGTGACTGACATTTCTCCTTGTTGCACGAGGAAAAACACCACCTTCTCTGAAACGCAGAACGTTCAAATGTAGTTTCTGAATGCGAAACCCGCCGCGTGATCTTTCGTTAATACACCAAGTATATTGCGTTATTCCTACCTGATTGGTGTGGTTGCGCTGAAATGTTTATCGTTTGCATGTGTAAGTCCATAGTACACCTCATGCCAATTTGACGTTTGTTGCTTACCGCTTTCGTACTCGATACCGATATCTTTCAGCTGATGTTATCGATGTCTCTACGCAGTTTGATGTATTGGTATCGACATCAAATGTCGCATTGAATCTGGTATAGGGACATAATTACTTACAAGCAATGTCTCTCTTGTGTTTGCTGCTTAAATTGTCGTATTTTATTTGTACTGTTCGGAACCGGGAAATGTGGTACTTGTTTGCTGACGTTCCGTTTCACGTCGCTGCCGAAAGCACAGGAAACAAAACACGGTGTGAGAGGCGTGAAGGCCGGAGAAAGGGGTGGGCGGCGCGCCGTGGCCGCTGGGCCGGCGCCGGCAGCCGATTCGTCACGAGTGACGGCCGCTTCACTTTCCTGGTTTCGGCACGGTGGCTGCCCGTCGTCGGTCAACGCCCGAAGGCGCTTTCCCGCGTCTGCGATGAAAGGGAAGGAAAACAGGAGCACCTCTGGCGCGACACCGACACGCGCACAAGAAACCGTAGAGGGACGAGGCGTGGGAGAAGGGCGCATTCCTATGGAAATGAACGCGCGTTTCCCCGGACTGCGGCGAGCAGAGGAGAGGAGAGACCGGCGCGAACAAAGCCGACGGCAGCAGCAGCAGCAGCTGGGACCGCGGAGAAACCGGGAGAGCGGCGCGCTGCGGCGCCCGCACGGCCTTGCACTTACCTGCGGGAGCTTTCAAGGGTCGCTGTCATCGGGTCGCCTACACACTCCGCGCTAAACAACACACAACAGGACTGCTTACCTGTCTCTTCCCAATATAGTTTAAAATACCGAAAGTTGTAACCAGACGCATTTATTAGATTAAACTTCTCACTACGCGTTTCGAAGAATTATGCTTCCATCAGCAGATGGAGTAATGTTAATTAATAACGCACACATATATTTGATGTATGACTCCCGGTTAATATGTGGTACTGTACATAGTATGTGATCCAAATACGACTGGAAAAGGAGCTTGTGACCACTGAAGAACAGTGCCATAGCACACGCAACAGTCCTACATAAACTACTGGCCATTAAAATTGCTACGCCAAGAAGAAATGCCACCATTGACCAGACGTTTTCAATTGGTGAGAGATCTGGAGAATGTGCTAGCCAGGGCAGCAGTCCAACATTTTCTGTATCCAGAAAGGCCCGTACAGGACCTGCAACATGCGGTCATGCATTATACTGCTGAAATGTAGGGTTTCGCAGGGATCGAATGAAGGGTAGAGCCACGGGTCGTAACACATCTGAAATGTAACGTCCACTGTTCAAAGTGCGATCAATGCGAACAAGAGGTGACCGAGACGCGTAACCAATGGCAGGCACCCCATACCATCACGCCGGGTGATACGCCAGTATGGCGATGACGAATACACGCTTCCAATTTGCGTTGACCGCCATGTCGCCAAACACGGATGCGACCATCAAGATGCTGTAAACAGAACCTGGATCTATCCGAAAAAATGACGTTTTGCCATTCGTGCACCCAGGTTCGTCGTTGAGTATACCATCGCAGGCACTCCTGTCTGTGATGCAGCGTCAAGGGTAACCGCAGCCATGGTCTCCGAGCTGATAGTCCATGCTGCTGCAAACGTCGTCGAACTGTTCGTGCAGATGGTTGTTGTCTTGCAAACGTCCCCATCTGTTGACTCAGGGATCGAGACGTGGCTGCACGATCCGTTACAGCCATGCGGATAATATGCCTGTCATCTCGACTGCTAGTGATACGAGGCCGTTGGGAACCAGCACGGCGTTCCGTATTACCCTCCTGAACCCACCGATTCCATATTCTGGTAACAGTCATTGGATCTCGACCAACGCGAGCAGCAATATCGCGATACGACAAACCGCAATCGCTATGGGGAGAATCAATGTGGGAGGTACTACGAACGTATCCGTTAGGACAGTACAGTAAATCTGGCGTTCATGGGCTACGACATACGCGAGTGCCTGCAGCCTCCCTCCTGGACTAGTGAACCTATTGATTGGACCCCAGACGACAGGAAAACCGCGGCCTGGTTAACTGAGTCCTGATTTCAGCTAGTAAGAGCTGATGGTAGTGTGGCGCAGATACCACGTAGCAAATGGACCCAGGTTGTCAGCAAGGCACTGTGCAAGCTCGTGGTGGCTTCATAATGCTGCGTGCTGTATTTACATGGAACGGACTGGGTCCTCTGGTTTAACTGAACCAAGTGAGACCATTTGCAGCCATTCACGAACTTCATGTTTCCAAACAATGGTGGAATTTTTATGGATGACAATGCACCATGTCACCGGGACACAGCAGTTGGTGATTGGTTTGAAGAAAGTTCTGGACAGTTCGAGCGAAGTTTTTGGCCACCCAGATCTCCCGGTATGAATCCCATTGAACATTTGTGGGACATAATCGAGAGGTCAGTTCATGCACGAAATCCTGCATTGGCAACACTTTCACAATTGTAGACGGGTGTAGAGTCAGCAATATTTCATAACCTTAATGTTAGAGGAAAGTGAAGGGTTGTGGTACTGGTAAAAAAAGAGAGCCTGTTCGACAGTTCGGCAACCAGTTTCGCCACTCTTAAGAGGCCGTACAGGCAGTAAATCAGCCATGCAAAATGTCGTAAAATCATCTGGTAGGGTGAAACATTCCTTTTCCTCCTTCGTTAACCACCATTTCTGGCTAGCTAAACACTCTACTGTTTGGTAGGAAACCTGTTTCGACCAATCACTTGCTCGCGCAACAATCCGCAACATTTGCCGATAAAATCAGAAATGACTCATCCAATTCCGCACCCACGCACTGGAACACACTTACGAATTTACTTAAACTTTATATAGTGGATAATTTTCTGGATGACGAACCGTCAATAACTCCTGAACTTGTATCTGCAACAATCTGCAAATTCACTTCTGCCGTCAAGTTGCCCACGATGTACCTCCTAGAGTCAGGAGAGATGCTAATCACCTTCCGAAATGTGAAACACTTTCAATCACCTGCACCACCCTAGTAGGATCGCATCTTACTCTCTACATCTGGAACGGCCGCCAGTCGGCTCCAAGACTTAGCGACCTCTAAGCAGCTCCACGAAAGCACGAGGCGCTGTCCACTCCTTTCTCCGGCCTTCACGCCTCTGACGCCGTGTTTTGTTTCCTGTGCTTTCGGTAGCGACGTGAAAGAGAACGTCAGCAAACACGATACTTCATTTCCCAGTTCTGACCAGTAACAATAAGAAATGACAATCTAAGGAGGAAACACAAGAGAGACATTACCTGTAAATAGGTATGTTCCAATACCAGATTCGATGTGACATTTGGTATCGACACCAATATATAAAATTGTATAGATACCTCAATAAAATTGGTTCAAAAGTATCAGGACCGATACCACCGTGAAGTATGAAGGCAAATGCAACAAACGTCAAATTGGCATGAGGTGTACTCACGCTTGTATGTGCAAATGGTAAACATTCCAGTCTAACGCCACAAATTAGGAGTAACACAGTCTACATTCAAGCCCTTCAGCTAACCGGCCAAACGATCAGAAGACAGGAATTTTCATTGATCACTTCCTGCTCCTGCTAAAAGCACTCCCCTGTAAAGTGCTGCTTTCTGACAGGACTTTTCACTGGTTTATTTGCAACATGTGCTGGAAAACACCTGCTTTTATGGGAAAGTCACTAGCCCTTAAGCTTGTCTTGTGGGCACCGACCACAACGCAATTTAGAAGGATTATAGAAAGACCGACCAATCAGGTCTGGGCCGAACAAAGCACCCTTCCACTAGATGACAGAAATCGACTTTGGCGACCAAGAGAACTACCTATCGGCGCAGCCAGGAATAATATAAGGGGCACAAAATTCCAGGTCCGTTGTACATGTGTATGTAGTCTTTCCAATGGGCAGTCTGAGTGTCAGATGTCAACCAAGCCTGTTCGATGTGCCTCGGACTGAGCCGAGGCCCAGATACCTAAAGGTTCACAGCGGGAGCCCTATACCATTTTTTAAGATGGACCGTCGGCCTTAAGGTATTGGAATACATGGTCTCACAGAGCAGTATAGTTCAAATGGCTCTGAGCACTATGGGACTTAACTTCTGAGGTCATCAGTCCCCTATAACTTAGAACTACTTAAACCTAACTAACCTAAGGACATCACACACATCCATGCCCGAGGCAGGATTCGAACCTGCCACCGTAGCGGTTGTGCGGTTCCAGACTGTAGCGCCTAGAACCGCTCGGCCACCCGGCCGGTACAGAGCAGTAGTCCAAGAGTGCACACAGTGAAGAGCAGGAGAGGCAGACACCCTTTCCCCCTTCCCTCCCCATTCAGGAAAAAAGTACTCCCAGCGCTCTATCAAACACACAGAGACATAACAATTCGATTTCAGTCTGAAGAATGCTAGAACATCTAGTAAATATTTATTAGTAACAAGTGTAACCAGAGTCATCTTTTGTGAAATACCAGAACTACTTTGTCAATCACCGAGAAATTAACACAATTAGCCCCTAGTCCCCTCCTCCACATTAGACTTTGGATAACCTCTCGCGCTCTTCGTTGTACCCCATATGAATAGAAGAGGCAATAGGGATGAATCTAGGAAATGCCGATGTGGTTCGCCATTTTCCGAATGATAGGTGCCAATAGGCCACAGACGCAGGTACGACTGTAACTTGGCAACTTGGCCCCCAACAGAAATGATTCTCGTCGCCTAATACCACCGACTCTCTTCAGACAGTTGTCGAATATGTCCTTTGCATACACAACCAGAGACGTCGATGCCTATAACCTGGCGTCAAAGAGTAAACCAACGCCAGGCATACAGAATTGCTGACCGACTTGCAAATGTGACATTTCCCTGACAACCAAAGGACACACTGCACCGCCGGAGCACTGTGTGTGTGTGTGTGTGTGTGAGAGAGAGAGAGAGAGAGAGAGAGAGAGAGAGAGAAACACTACTTCTAACACGGACGTGGCATATTCTTCTGACAATTTTGTACAAGATGACATTATAACCTATAAATCTTTCCTGTGAGTACGCACGTTATTTCTGATGCTGTTTCTTACAAATTCTGCCTGTTATCTAGTCTCGCTGTTCTTTAATCATGCCTTACTTTAAATCTTTCTCTTTGGCTAAATTCGTGGGTGTTGTATTGGTAACAACCTGAACTGAAAACCACTTACACCTCTTAGCTCAGTAACTGTTGTCTAATGGGTGGGTAACGGACTTTGGAGGTGACATACTGTTCGTCTTTTCATAGACTGTCTTATGGAGTCATATATTGATTGGGACAACTATTCATTGAGAAATATAGTGATCGTTGAGCAGAAGCGTGTAATAATAGTAAAAAGACCTTTTTTCGTGCGTGGATCCCCTACCTATAAAAGGTTTCTGAAAGATAACATTTTTTTCACAGTTGTCAGATTTTATATTGTTAAATTTGTTGTGAGCAATAGTTCAGTCCTTACGTCATTATCAACTGTACGAAGTTGTGTCACAACAAAACTGAGTGAAAGATTCACGTCTTGTATGTTTTATATATCATATTTGCACCTCTGATTATTAGTCACGAATCTTGAAAATATCAACAGGTGGTTCCTACATAGGAGACTGAGCGTTTTCACGTAGCTTAGTCCTGATGGAACACGCTTATTCTTAGTTCACGTGTTTGGTAATAGCTCAACTGTTAAACTGTCAATAACAACTAATACGGGAGAACATAAAAAAAAGTAAGTTACATCTTATTATGGCAAGCCAAGTAATTTTTACTGAATGCTGGACTACACTTCCATGTGACACAGATACATGACACTATTTTTAAATATCGTAAGTTGAGTATGTTCATTACATAGGCGAATCCAGGGAGGGGGAGGGGAAGGGTTGTGCTGCAGCATCCTCCACCCTAAAACTACACCTGTCTCTTCCTAATCTCATATATATATATATATATATATATATATATATATATATATATATATATATATTGCAACACAGTTTTATAATAATAGTTTATGTATTATAGATTACGGAAACACCTTCGTTACTCTAGAGAATTTGGAGACGGCATGACGGCACAAAATTTCTATGGTTCAAATGGCTCTGAGCACTATGGGACTTAACAGCTGTGGTCATCAGTCCCCTACAACTTAGAACTACTTAAACCTATCTAACCTAAGGACACCACACACATCCATGCCCGAGGCAGGATTCGAACCTGCGACCGTAGCAGTCGCACGGTTCCGGACTGCGCGCCTAGAACCGCGAGACCACCGCGGCCGGCAACATTTCTATGAGCTCAGCCCCAAACCAGACCAAAATCCTGGATCCGACTGGTTTGTTGCGGACCCCGGAACACGCAGATAACGAAGTCTTCTGGCCAGCGGGCTGAGCGCGCGTGGTGACGGTCGCGGCCTTGACCCAGTGGGAGAGCTCCCACACAAAGGAGCCCCGGGCGCAGGGCGGCCAGGGCCGCGCTCGCGCATTCCTCCACTGCATGCTTAGCTGCGGCGTCAACAGGGACCTTCACTGACTGTGAGAAGCCTGCACTAATTAATCACACGATGTTAATGGCAGCTTAGTTACACTCCTAACAGAATAATTTCGTACTCCAAAATATAATACACATTTATAAGCTTTCTGTAACGAAACGGTTATGATCCCAACCAGCTTTCAGTTTACATACCCATTCTCTAGCAAACAAACGTTTGATACCAAGTTAGTCACATTCAGGAGAATTGGAAGCAGAGATGTGAGATCTTGGAAAACCATCGATGTCTAAACCATCGACGTCTAAACCATGAATTTATAGAGTAGCGTAAAAAGAAACGCATACAAATACATCTAACATATTTACTAATAAACTACCTGTACCTGTCTGTCCTTTTTGTGGCTCAGTCTGTTTAAATGGAAAAGAAAGAAAAGAGAAAGCCCACGTATCCAATATGTATGGGAAGTGGATATACATCCTAATCTCCGCTCCTCTCTCTCTGTCCATCTTCCCACCCCCCACTCCCACCCCTAGGTTTCTTTCTGCCCCCTCTCTCTGTCCATCATCTCTTCAACCTTTCTCTATCCATTTTCTCCTCCCCCCCTCTCTTTCCATATCCTCGTGTCCCTCTCACCCCCCCCCCTCTATCACCTTGTCCCCCCCCCCCTCCATCATCTACTGCATAGTTGATAGAGCGCATGTACTGCTTAAGAGAATCTTTCGGTAGCTGATGAGGTTACTGTACAACTGAAATACTGACGTGCTACTTTTTTTGTAACACTGGACATGTAGCTCCGTTGATGTGACGCCATTGTTTTGGTGGACTTTGTTTAAAATGTAAAAGGCGACTTTTCAGATTATAATTGAACTGTCATGGTAGGTCCGTTTCCGTTTCAGTTTGTAAATTATTCTTTTCTTGTGCTGTATCGTAATGCATCAGTGTACTACCCATCCTCACTGCCTGTCGTTTCAACAGCTTCAAACAAACCGTTCATTGTTTTGATTGCCTTCGAACATGTTAAACCACCCCGAAAGTGTATGTTCTTGAATGGAGGCTCAAGTAACGTTGAAATGGATGAGATGTTAACATTCTACTTCTCTACGCAGTGAAAGATTCGTTTATGTGACAAAAATATTAATGACAAAGGTAGCAAGTAGCTTCTTATTCTTTTTGAGATAGTCGAAGGTCGATATTTTCGAACACAGTAATGGATAACATCATATGCAAAGACTACACACACAAAGCTATAGAAAGGAACTGTAACCAACATACAGTTCCATTAACGAATAAGATAAATATGAAACCATAAAACACCGTTCATGTCTGTCACGTGAATCTGTCAAATTCATAGGAAACGAAAATTTCAACAAAAATTACTTAAGAATAACATGTACTGTTGGGAAAAAATTTATATAAGCCATAACAACTCCTTCCGTGCTACAAATAAAATACGCGTAAGTATTTGATAGCTGCGACGTCAACGATGAGATGTGGAAGTAGGTATTCAACACACTGTTACAAAACCAGTCAAATATAACCTAAAAATTGTATACAGTAACAGCTGCGAGTAACTGCAGATCGCTTGAAAATGGCAATCCAGCCAAAATAAGTTCGTCGCCTAACTGTATAAATCTGAATAAAGCATCAAAAAATAACGACGTCCTGGCATACACAAAGCGTTTACAAAATACGTTAACATGTTCAGTTGGTAATAAGCGCTTTCTCATTTCTGCTCGTTTCTGTTCAGTTGCTAGTAAGAACTTTTTTTTATGATGTTACTGTCTGTAATGGTTGAACGCTAGATATACTGATATTCAATATAATACTTAACGACATTACTTTACTGCTTACAACATACTTCTCTAAGCACAGAATGATTCGTTTAAATGAAAAAAATAATACTGACAAAGGTAACAAGTAGCCCGTTTTTTTCTTTTTTTTTTGCCATAATCGAAGATCGAAATTTTGTCTTTAAAATTAAGATTACGATGTTTCAAAGGCTTCAACATCGATAATCAAACATCAATGGCTAAATTACAAATTGAGGTATTTTGTAAGCGTCGATGGTAATAAAACATTGGTAAATGAAAGTGTCGGACGTTACAAATGGAGTATCGTGTTAGGACGTGCTACGGCACTGGAATAACCAATCTGGGATACCCCGTACTCGAACAGAACAGCAATATTGGTTTCAATGACAAACTGAGTGGGCGCAGGAAAAAACTGGAAGTGTATTCCTTGTCCGCAGTTAGTGGTCTAGTGGCTAGCGTTGCTGCCTCTGTATCACGGGGTCGCGGGTTCGATTTCCGGGCGGGCTGGGGATTGTCCCTGCCCGGGAACTAGGTGTTTGTGTTGTCCTCATCATTTCATCATCATCATTCGTGACAGTGGCTAGACTAGACTGCGAAAAAAAATTGTATAAAAAATTGCGAATTTGTGCGTGCGCTGATGACCGCGCAGTTGAGCGCCCCCCAAACCAAACATCATCATCATTGAGTGTATTCCTTGAAGAGAAAATTGTTTCAAACGACGAAAACAGAGCGGAAATTACACGCTTCTAATAGAAAGACAGCAGAAGTGATAGCAAAATTGCCACCACCTTATACCTGTTGCAGAACAGTAGAACATAATATGCTATTTTGTCGAAAGTCGACAAATGAACAGTAAAATAATTTACTACAAGAGATACGTAGATGACAGTCTATTACTTTTTGATGGTAACAGCAGCGAAATTAATGCCTTAGCTGAAGATCTGAGCAAATTACACAACAACATCAAATTCACAGTGGAGCATGAAATAAATAATAGCATCAATTTTCTGGATCTCAAAATGTCAAACATAAATAACAAACACCATTTTGGTATCTTTCGAAAACCAACAACCACAGATGTTACCATCAGTAACACATCCTGCCACCCGAACCAACATAAGATGGCTAATTTCCGGTCAATGCTACATCGTATGCATAAAGTCCCCCTCACCTCCACTGAACAGCACAAAGAAATCAGCATAATCAAATCAATTGCCCAAAATAATGGCTATGATGCTTCAATCATAGACACACTCTCTCAAAAAACAAAAGAAAAAATTGCTAGCAATAAGTCTTTGCAACAAGCAACAGCCACAATAACTATGAAAGACAAAAAAATCAGTAAAATATGTAGCCCTACCATATATAGGCCCACTTTCATATAAAATTTCCAACTTATTCAAGAAGAAGAATGTCAAAATCAGTTTCTCTACCAATAACAAACTCCAACAACGAGTCATACACTCACTCCCACACAACAGCATACCCGATAAAAGATCTGGAATTTATAAACTCAAGTGCAACAACTGTCCTAAATTCTACATTGGCCAAACAGGTAGAGCTTTTGAAACAAGATTCAAGGAACACCTTGATGCCCTACGTCTGAAAAACCTAAGCAAATCTGCTTTTGCCACCCATCTTGCAGAAAACAATCATACAGTTGAGAATACAGAAAACAACCTGCAGATATTACACCTCAAAGACAAAGGTTTCACACTGAATCTCCTAGAGGAGATTGAGATTCATACACATAAAAACAGGTTCCCTGATCTCATTTTGAATGAACAGACAGAGTCAGTTAACACCCCCTTCCTAAATAACTTTGAAGAAGCTTTTACTTTTTTAAAATAACTTAAGCCTAAGATTCCATCAAAAACATTCAGTATACAGGCCCCAAAAACTGCTTATATGTCATTGAAAAATTGCATAATGAAAACATGTGCATTGCTTATTATGTCATATATTAGAATTTATCTCCTACTATTGTAACAACTAATTAGTAACACACAGTAATTCTGTACTACATATAATGTTTGTAATCTTATATGTATGTAATTTTATTTATTCCGTTTTAGATTAATTTCATACAATAGCAAAGAGATATTTTACTGTACCCATATCGACTATACAGCATCTGTAAGTTAACATCGTTATGACTGTAAGCTCTTTGCAAATATTGTTCTCGTTTGTAATGTGAAGCTGGGCCACGTTTTGTAAATGTTATTCGTGTGTCCTGCGTGTGTAATTAAGATGATGAGGTTGAAAGTGACGTCCATTGACTGGAATAGCACTCACATAGTGCATATTGAAAAGTGTATTAAGCTTGCGTTCGAAAATATAAACGCACGAATATTTCGTCAGGCAGAACTACACAGCTCGTAAGTACACTAACCTGCAAGTTTACTAATGTTTATAAAAACCATTTCATGAGCAATTAGATTTTGTAAAAGAAGTAAATCTTTCGTTAAAATACCATTACCGATATGACAACAAAAATATTTCTTTTCTTTCCCAGTGCAGCAAACGAATAACACAAACAAAATTAGGTCCAACTAAGAATGCTTGTAACTGCCATCCGAAGATGGATTTGTAAAGAAAAATCCGAAACCGGTCATGGTCTGAAGATAATAAACCTTTTTAAATCATACATGTGGGTGGTAGCTGTTTTTTATATAAATTATAAACCTTAAGAACATAATATTATTGAACTGTTGCAGAAGTTCAAAGCAGTTTGGTTTTGACCATGACAATAGATATCTATGACCGGACGACTTGTCTAGGCGTAGCAGTAACAAGTTATATACACAAACCTTTCTCTGGGATTTTTGTCTACTAGTGGAAAACGTACCAAAATCTCTACAGCAGTTGTTGAGAA
This sequence comes from Schistocerca nitens, assembly GCF_023898315.1. Classification (NCBI taxonomy): domain Eukaryota; kingdom Metazoa; phylum Arthropoda; class Insecta; order Orthoptera; family Acrididae; genus Schistocerca; species Schistocerca nitens. The sequence goes on along the minus strand of NC_064614.1, from coordinate 475,411,387 downwards.
GAACCTTCACATAAGGACAGAAAACGAGGAGGGTATAAGTAGATATTCTTTAACAACAATGGAATGTAACCTTCTTCGCCCTTTTCCCGTTTCGCTACGGGGTTGGCATTGTTATATGAGTTCTCGCAATGTGATTAACAGCTGGTGACTGTATGCTCTTCCTGACTCCAACCCCTTGCCCCACGATTCGAAAAGGACTGAATATTACTTGGTATTATGGAACGTATTCTTCGCGCCTGGCTATTAAAATACCGACACTCGCGGAAACTCTGTGCGAAGAATGAAATGGAATAATATATCTAAGGTTTTACAACAGTATAAAGAATTCGTAGGTGTCTTCCTTAGACTTCCATTAACCCTACAAGTTTCGAAATGAAAACATAATCATCAGGCAGTTATGACAACGCGAAAATTCTTGTTAAGCTTTCATCAACTGGAAGGTTGGTTTGAACACCACAGTGCAATGTCCTATTAGTGCTGATATGCCTTGCCTTCCTGCAACATTTGAACGAACTTTTACAGTCACTTGAAGGGACCTGTACAGTTCAACATGAACTGCGAACGAAGGCATTTCTCCCGATGTGCAAATAATTGCCGCTTGTGAAACAAATGACAAGTGCTAAAGATCGTCGGACTAAAATCTCTTGATCATTGGATTGGTTGTCTGACAGTTTGCTTGCTTGCTTTCTGAGACAGACACTGTCTCACTCACACCAAATACGTAACGATTTTTCTGTGGTATTATCGGCGTGACGTTGACGACGAAATCTATTGTATGCCCGTCACTAGTAAAAATTTTCTTTTGATGTATCCCTCATCTTCTGTCACTGTAACTGGTTTAAATGTTCTGGATCACTGCCTGGAGTGTTGTAGGACTTAATAGCAACATGCGGCGTAAAGACGAGCACAGTGCTCAGTGACAACCTAATTAGCAAATAGCAAAGGAAGACATCAAATGCCGACGGACACGATGTTCCTCAGTACACACGAAAACAACGGCGTCAATAAAATATTGTTGTGTGCTTAAGATACATGTTTAGTGTAACGTCATATTTGCCTAACGGTGTGTTTCATCTTGACACATGTAGCAAAGTGAAAATGTTAGCAACATACCTAAAAAACTGTGACTGATTCCAGTCTCTGTAAAACGTATTTAAATTACACTGTCCATGCGGCCGCATGAACCGTTTGTTCTAGAATATAGCTACAGGGTTTCCACAATTAATTTTCACTCTGCAGCGGATGAGCACTGATTTCAAACTTCCTGGCAGATTGGAAGTGTATACCGGACAGGAGCTCGAGATTGGGACCTTGCCAATTTTCGCGGTTAAGTGCTCATCCGATTGAGCTATCAAAGCACGATTCATGACACGCTCTCACAGCAAAGGTCCCATTCGTGTCCCGGTTGGCACACAGTTTTAATCTGTTTCGTGGCTCCTAAGACTCCTGGGTCTGTCTAATGACCTGCGCTGTTGTACGTAGCCCTCTGCCGGTCCTGCATACAGGTAAACAGTACGACGCTATACCCGCATGCTAACGCCAGCAACATGACTACTGTATCGCGTACTCGTTGGCGGTCGGAAGTGTGCTACGCGGCTACACCCACACGACAGGGATAATAAATTTCGGTTTATCATGTGGACGTTTTTCTTGTGGCGCCGAGGCGCGCAGTCCTTTCGCGAGCGCGATGTTTAGGCAGGCCTTCCCACGGACGCCGCGCCGCCCACTGGCGCCACGAAGCCGCCTCGAAAGTAGGCTAGAGCGGCCGGCGCGTGGGCGCGCGGAAACGGAAGCTGCCTTCGGCTCGACGCCGCTCACCGTCTCCTCTACTTGCAGGCACCACGCGTCTTTAATGACCCCAATGTCAGGGCAAGAACGGAACGGTTGTACTATTACCATCTACAAATGAAACCCATTACGTTGCACAGCACTAACAAACCCGCAGTCATTCAGGTTGTCTTAGCGTGATTGATTAATGGTATGTTTACGGATGTTCAGTCGAGTTCAGTTACTTTCTGAGCGATATTTAGATGACCGACCCAGTCGGTTTCTTCAGGTGCTGTGAGCTTTGTTGTTACGAGTAGCCACGGCCTGGACTCCAGCTACACTGAACTATTCTTGGCGTCGTGCCGCTACTGTCGCTGAGTTCGAGTCCTGGCGTACGGTCCGCTCTTTGGCGCTCATATTATTTTCGAGGCCCGCACTGCTATTTCATTGAATGTACATTCCATCAGTGCATTCTAGCTCTGATGATTGATATGGCCGACAGGATTTTAATAAAATTTAGCACTAGAGTGTAACCCTTACTTAAATTAAAATTTCCATCCCCGTTTATTAGGTTTCCCGACGTCTCTGTTTCGACAGACTCCGTAACAACGTTGCCCTAGAAACTTGGCATTTTTTGCACGATGCTACTGATTTCGTATTCATTCCTTGATTGTAACCGAGGCAGTGCTCAGCGATAGATGATTTGCTTCTTTGGATTAGTCGGGTGAGTTTCTGATGTTCCATCAACATCTCCTTGAATGTTCTAATAGTTTAATAGTGTACACAACTAGACTCCTGAGACCTAGATCTTCTTTAACTTTAGAAAGAAGACTCTTCATCTTTGTTGACGACAGCCAAATACATTGTATACCATGTTCCAGAAATTGGGCCAGTGTAAGGCCGACAAGCAATTCGTGGGTCCTGTAGCTCTAGTAAAACCTACCAAGATCCTGATCGAACAGAGGTGAATTATCTACGAAAGGTTAAGAATAAAATGGAGGAATGGTTGGCATTGGCATTGCCGATAAGGTGCCCTTACGTTGCAGACTTTGATGTCACATTAACCTCAAGTTTCTGTAGGCAAAGGTTATCGACGTAACAGGCAGTTGCAGTTTTGCGTAATTCTCTAGTATTACGTCGATTTTGCCAAAAATCTTGAAAACAAGGTCATTCTGCTATCATTCACATCATGATTTGCATTCATAATTGCTTATGTATTTCATACGATTAGACTTAAGTTGTTAGTACCTCAGTCAGGATAACGAAGTGATTGACAGTCAAGTCAAAGTTAGGAGGCGGCAAAGTTGTCCGTTGACATTTGTCTGCGCACACAACATGGCTGCGGCAGCAACAGCTGGATGCTTCTGTTCTGGATAAATTCTCACGCTGTCCGTTAACCTGCAGAATCAGGTTTGCTTAGCAGGCCAGTGACAGTCTTATTTCTCAGCACACTTTATAGCTATGCAGTAAGGATATGGGGTTCAGCCTTGAGCAAATACGATTTTTCTTTGTATACCACCCATACATATTTAGGAGAAGTTTCTCTATCTTCAGGGGGTTTCATTTATTTTCTGTTGAACAAGATACTAAAAATTTATGGATTATGCTATTTAACAGTTTTCCGAGTTATAGTATTTCCATCACTACAAGTGTTGACAGAAACAGTAACATGATAAATAAATATGTACCTTATTATTATATACTGGTGTTCACAAGTCTGTCTGGTATTTGCTTCACAGCTGCAATTACTGCCTTCAGTACGTCATCTTCAATTAGTAAGCGTTTATCATTTTTTGTTATGTAATTTCTGACAACTTTTTAAGGCCTAACGTGATATTATGTTGTGTCTGTGTTTCTATTAATTGGCCTCAGTTCCTTTTGTGTAGGGTGTCTGTTCTGTAGGTATTTTTTCAGTCGTTGTTTTTTTTTAATATATTGCCTATTCTGTGAGCTGCTTTGTTGTTGTAGGTACGTGTGTGCCCTTTTTTATATAGTTGCGGACTGAAAACACACACACACACATACATACATACACACACACAACCTACTGTCACTACAAAATTCAAAAGTTTCACCCAGAATAAGATGGAGCAAGAACTGAATATCAAACAAACAGTGAAGCAGTATGTGCTGATAAGCTCCACTCAATGTAGAAGCACGAAAACGCGTAGCATACAATTCAACAAAATTTTCGCAGAATAGTACAGTAACCTAAAAAATGCTAGTCAAAGAGTAAAACAGCGAATCTTTGTTTACAATACATCATAATATAATGACAGTAATCTATAGAAAGAAGGAAAAATCTGTAATCTCATATTAGGCCTTAAAAAGTTGTGAGAGATAACATAATAAAACAATGATAAACAATTATTAATCACAGATGACATATTGGAAGCGAATAATTGTAGCTGTGACGGAAATAGCAAACAGGCTTGTGAACGCCGATATGTAATAATAAGGTATATACGAGGTATGTATACAAAGTAAGTTCCGTTTGGTTATATAAAACAAACGTGTACAGATACAGAAAAAATACTTATTGTACAAAAATCTACCACTGTTAAACTACTTTTTTACATAGCTTCCGAAATTTTGTAGGCACTTTTCATAGCGTGGCACAAGATTTTGCATGCCTTCTTCATAGAAGGTTGCCGCCTGTGTATTCAACCATGTGGTAAAATGTTCTTTCAGCTTTTCATCATCGTTGAAGTGTTGAGCACCAATGACAGATTTTAGGCGTAAGAAGAGATGAAAGTCGCTAGGAGCGAGGTCCGGGCTGCACGGAGGATGATCAAACGCATCCCAGTGAAATTCCCGTAAGAGTTGTTTGGTCACATTCGCCGTGTGAGGTCGGGCATTATCGTGGAAGAAGCAGCACCCTTTAACAGTAATCCTCGGCGCTTGTTCTGTATTGCGCGGCGCAGTTTCTTAATGGTCTCGCAGTAACCATGTGCATTGATTGTTTACCTCACGGTAAGAAATCAATCAGCAAAATACCTTTTCTGTACCGCAAAACGGTGCACATGACTTTTCGAGGTGTCAAAGATTTGCTTAGGCTTAACTTTCGTTTGGGATGAAGTGTGCCTCCATTCCATTGATTGCCGTTTTGTTTCAGGGGTGTTGTACGATACCCAAGCTTCATCCCCCGTGACTATCCAAGAAAGAAAATCACAGCCTTCTTCATTGTAGCGTGTCAGAAACTGAAGTGCATTGTCTATCCATTTTTTTTATTATTATTATTTTTTTTTTTTTGTTCAGTAAGAATTTTGTGTACCCATCGTGAGCAAAGTTTTCGTAACTTCAGTTTTTCAGTAACAATTTCATGAATTAGTGATCGTGAGATTTGCGGAACTTCCATAACAAGGGCACTAAGTGTAAACTTACGGTTGTGCTTAATCTTCTCTGCAATTGTGTGAACCAGTTCATCAGTAACCACAGACGGGCGTCCACTTCGTTCTTCATTGTGCACTTGATCAGTCCTTCATTAATCAGTCTGACCCATCTTCTAACCATTGAATCACTAACAGCATTTTGTCCGTAAAGCTCGCAGATTTGCCGATGAATTTCATTTGGTTTAACTTTCTTTGCATTTAGAAAGCGGATCACAGATCTGATTTCACATGCGGCGGCATTTTCAATTACGGCTGACATTATAAAGAAGCACTACAAAGCACACGTCGGCAGCAGCGATCTGAAAATGTACATGTTTTCTCCTTGAGTCAGAGTAACTGCCTCGCATGCTCGGAACTACGATCGTAGCGCTGCCGCGGATAGAAATAGAAACGGAACTTAGTTTGTGGACGACCCTCGTATTTATTCTTCATATTAATATTTCTATCAATACTTGCAGTAATGTAAAGACTATAATCTCAGGAAAATGATAGCCGGCCGGTGTGGCCGAGCGGTTCTAGGCGCTTTAGTCTGGAACCGCGCGACCGCTACGGTCGCAGGTTCGAATCCTGCCTCGGGCATGGATGTGTGTGATGTCTGTAGGTTAGTTAGGTTTAAGTAGCTCTAAGTTCTAGGGGGCTGATGACCTCAAATGTTAAGTTCCATAGTTCTCAGAGCCATCAGAAAACTGATAAGTATCATTGGAGAAACTTCTCCGAAATTTGCATGGATAGCATAACAAGAAAAATTGTTAATGCTCAAGGCAGAACTACATTTCCGTATTACATATTAGGAAGAACACGCGGCCAAGGAAAGAGCTTCGACCACAAAATATTGACTTTCACAACTACTTTGGAGCATCCTGACTAATAAAACAAATACGCCGCACAGATAAAGAATGCAAACAGCGAAAACGTACCACAATTGTTACGTTGCAGGGCGCAAGCATTGTCTGCAACTGAATCTGTGAGCTAACGCCTGAAGTTGCAGAATGATGTGGCAGAAGCAAACAGAGTAGCAGGCGTGACCACGCTCACTCTGTGACTGGTTGTTACTGTGACAGCTGTCTTGTAAGCAAATAGTTGTCAGTCATATTGTTTTCTGATCCAGGTTATTATAGGTGGGTACAAAACAACTTAGGACATGCGCAGAAACACAATCCCTTTCTCCACAATGGGCGAGTCCACCCCTCTGTTCCAAAGGGGCAGCCATCTTAGTTTGCTGTCGCCTGTTGAGCTGTGCACATAGCCCATTAGAAGTGGTCATCTCAGTTGCTCATGTACCGATTTTCTTATTTGCTACTCCAATTAGAGACTGTTGTTGTTGTTGCGCTCCTCAGTCCTGAGACTGGTTTGATGCAGCTCTCCATGCTACTCTATCCTGTGCAAGCTTCTTCATCTCCCAGTACCTACTGCAGCCTACATCCTTCTGAATCTGCTTAGTGTATTCATCTCTTGGTCTCCCTCTACGATTTTTACCCTCCACGCTGCCCTCCAATACTAAATTGGTGATCCCTTGATGCCTCAGAACATGTCCTACCAACCGATCCCTTCTTCTGGTCAAGTTGTGCCACAAACTTCTCTTCTCCCCAATCCTATTCAATACTTCCTCATAAGTCATGTGATCTACCCATCTAATCTTCAGCATTCTTCTGTAGCACCACATTTCGAAAGCTTCTATTCTCTTCTTGTCCAAACTATTTATCGTCCATGTTTCACTTCCATACATGGCTACACTCCATACAAATACTTTCAGAAATGACTTCCTGGCACTTAAATCTATACTCGATGTTAACAAATTTCTCTTCTTCAGAAACACTTTCCTTGCCATTGCCAGTCTACATTTTATATCCTCTCTACTTCGACCATCATCAGTTATTTTGCTCCCCAAATAGCAAAACTCCTTTACTACTTTAAGTGTCTCATTTCCTAATCTAATTCCCTCAGCATCACCCGACTTCATTCGACTACATTCCATTATCCTCGTTTTGCTTTTGTTGATGTTCATCTTATATCCTCCTTTCAAGACGCTATCTATTCCATTCAACTGCGCTTCCAAGTCCTTTGCTGTCTCTGACAGAATTACAATGTCATCGGCGAACCTCAAAGTTTTTATTTCTTCTCCATGGATTTTAATACCTACTTCGAATTTTTCTTTTGTTTCCTTTACTGCTTGCTCAATATACAGATTGAATAACATCGGGGAGAGGCTACAACCCTGTCTTACTCCCTTCCCAACAACTGCTTACCTTTCAAGTCCCTCGACTCTTATAACTGCCATCTGGTTTCTGTACAAATTGTAAATAGCCTTTCTACTGAATTGAATTGTTGGTAGTACTGTCATAAACTGTAAATACGATCGTTGCAGACTCGCTGGCTGTAGCTTACAAGTTGTCTTGAGAATAGGCTCCAGCTGTTGAACTGCACCTCCTTTACTGCGCGTTGGCCATTCGCAGTGGAACCCCCTCCACTGCCCAATGTGTAGCCTCGCGTCAAGCGTGGCTGGCTGCACGCCATCGAGTGTACCCCTCAACCTCAACTTATCGATGATTGTTGTTTTATTCGAGTTACAGGGAGTTTCAGAGCCGTGTTGAAACTCTGCGGGTTTCTGGGCTACGTTTGTAAGAGGTAATGTATTTAGTTCCCTTCCTCTGTCTTAAAAGCAGTGACATCAATAAATGTGTCACTTGATGGTACAGACTTACAAATGCACTTCTTTTCATTGTAAAATGCAAATATGCAATAGAAAGTGACAATTAGCAGACGCTCAGTTATGGTATTCCAAAAAATACAGGCAATTATATGCAGAGATTTTTCAAATCTAGTTATCAGCTTCCCCTTATTTTATTCATTTATCATGATTATCGTATGTTATGCAGCCCTATTCAGTCACCACACATACATGGGATATATTATAATAGGTCTGGCCCTGCAATTTCACATTGTTAGCTAATAATAGAGTAATTTGTTAGTTCTAGTTTGTTCTCATTCTCCTGGTCAACATACATCGAGGAAAAATCCAGTTTCTAGCGTGACAGTGAGTCAGGAATGTCATATAGGTGTTACATACATGTCTGTGTGTAACTATGAATCGATGATCATGATCATTGAGTCAAAGATTATGATTAGTTTCCAGTCACACCTTCTTTGTGCCACAAAGCATTTGAGAGCAATCCTCATAACCCAGAATTAGTACAAGTTTTGCTCTGTTTCATGACGGAATGTCCAGTATTCTAAAGCAGCAGTTTTTTATAAGAAGAAATCTTTTTTTCTTTTCGTTCTAGCGCTTAACATGGATTTAGCTGTTGTTTTGATTTCATGTTCAACTGTAGCACTGCCTCCATAGTACAGACTGAATGAGACTGTTCTCAGGTCGCAGGAATGTAAGGGTATGCCACCTTCACCTTGCCCAGAAAGCGCTCCGGTGTTCAAATTTGGAGGCTAATGATTACTTCCATTATGTGACATAATAATTATCTGATTAGTAATAGTATAAAGGCACATTCTACTAAAAGTGGCACGTTTTTAGCATATGCGGAAAAATAAATTAAACTTAAGAGAGTGTAAAGAAGAATCTGTCCAGTCAGTGTGAAACTAATGGATAAGTACTCTCCGTCATTCTAACGGCTGTCAGCATCTACATAGTGGGCCCCAACAGCCTTAAATTTGTTGAATGAAGGCGCCATTTTTGCCACTCAGGCCGCAATATTTATCACATAATATCCACAACTAGTTTCGGTTTACACATCCTTTTCAAACGACCACTTCAGCAACATAAAGAAGCATGCTGTAAATGCAGACTACTCGATTCACCACGTTTGTCTTACTGAAACACCGAATGTTTACGCCTGAAGTCGCATTGATAATTATACTTACCTATTCCAGTATTAATATTGGTATCAAACATTCAGAGTATTGGTTGTGTTCAACTGCTACATCACTAATAATGAAACAACGCAACTTTGTAGCAAAACATGCGACCTAAGCGGCAAGGAACAGGAAGGACAACTGTCCGAACGAAAAATGGTTCAAATGGCTCTGAGCACTATGGGACTTAACATCTATGGTCATCAGTCCCTTAGAACTTAGAGCTACTTAAACCTAACTAACCTAAGGACATCACACACATCCATGCCCGAGGCAGGATTCGAACCTGCGACCGTAGCGGCCACGCGGTTCCAGACTGAAGCGCCTAGAACCGCACAGCCACACCGACCGGCAAACGAAAAATAAACCGCAAGATGCCACAGACGTGAAATTGAAAGCCAAGTCACGAAATGTTCGTGTGCTTTTCAAACTGACTGAGCTTTGCCAAGGTCAGCGATAATTAAAGAAAAAAGCCGAGGTCAGAAAAGTAATTTCTGAGATATACCACGAACACATCTTAGTTTATCCTTTATTTTAGCCTTTGGAGCTGCTGAACCATAAAACCACTAGTTAATCGCATATGTAAATAAAAGATAATGGAAAAGCTCGAAAAATAAAAAATGTATAACGTTTTAAGAATACACGAATTAAAGGAAATGCTTTCGGGCAGCATCTAATAAGAAACAAACATACGTACCGAAATATTAATGATAAGCACCAAATCTTTAATCAGGCAATGAAAGAAAAGAAAATGGATAATCTAAACCAAACTGTAGTTTTTAGGGATTTTAAAAATGAATCAGAGACAGTCATCAATGGCAAACAAATCACCAAAACGGAAGATTCCTCGATCATGTTAACCACCTTCTATTTGCAGCTAAACGAAACGAAAGTAGCTGTTCTGATCGTAGGTGTCGTTTTCACACTGACTAGTAGGGTAGTGTATCGTCTTATCTGACAGCGAAGTACTTGGAAGACAGAATAGTGTCTTAAAAAACGTCATAAGCTAAAAATCAACAAAAATACAACATGTGTGGTGGATATAGCCGAATATAGATAAGGAGATGAGACGCTAAAAGTAGTTCATGAGTTTTTCCATTTGGACACAAAACAGCTAATGATGGCCGAAGATGAGTACTACATAAAATGAAGACAGGAAATGTAGAGAGAGGTATCTCTGAAGAAGAGAAATACGTCAACATCAGTTTAAGTGTTAGGTAGTATTTTTCTAAAAGTATTTGTCTGGAGTAGCAGCCTCTTACTAAACTGAAACGCAGACAGTAACAGTCCAGACAAGAAAAAAATATAAGCTTTTGAAATGTTGTGGCACAGAAGACTGGTGAAGATTAGATGGGTAGATCGAATAACTAATGAAGAGGTACTAAATCGAAATGGGGGAAAATAACTTTGTTACGCAACTCGTCTAGAAGAAGGGAAAGCTTGATAGGACACATCCATCGCCATCAAGGAACTGTGAATTTGGTAATGTAGGCAAGACTTCGAGGACAAAATTGTAGATGGAGACCAAAGCGTGACTGCAGAATGTCGGTACAAATACTATAGGTTAAGGCCGGCGGCATTGACCGAGCTGTTCTAGGCGCTTCAGTTCTGAACCGCGCGACTGCTACGGTCGCAGGTTCGAATCCTGCCTTGGGCATGGATGTGTGTGATGTCCTTAGGTTAGTTAGGTTTAAGTAGTTCTAAGTTCTAGGGGACTGATGGCCTCAGATGTTCAAGTCCCATAGTGCTGAGAGCCATTTGAACCATTTTACTATAGGTTACAATAATTACGCAGAAATGGCGAGGCGAGCCCAGCGTGTAAAGCTGCATCAAACAAGTCGTGGGACTGAAGACAGCGACGCCACTAAAACATATAATACAATACTGTTGTTGTACAACAAGTATTATAGATTTTTAAATCTTTAACTTAACTTTTATAAAAATTTTAATACTTTAACTGTTTTGAGTTTTTAATTTTAGGATAAACACATCAGCAGCTCCATGTTTTTTTGTAATAAAATGTTGTTATACCTACATTTAACTTTTCTGGGTATGGTTTGATCGGACACCACAGTATATTATTAGGCATAGTCCTATTGGAGATGGTATGCCTTTTTTGCCTTCATTTGGCCTTTGCACTGACTTACCCAGCCTCTTGTAAGAGGACCTATAGTTCATCGTGGACTTCAAATCTCGGTGTGAGTTGGCATTTTTCGCATTAAAAAGTCTTTGTAGAGATGAAAGAAGCGATAAGTGATCAAAAATGTAATCATAAGATTGACAGGTCCTCGGATTTGCGGTAGTCTGTTAATTACCTTTTTAGATAACGAGCCATACGCGAATAAGTATCCGTGCATATAACTCTAAAACAATTTGTCTAATTGTGCTCCCTACCTAAATTGGATGTCTGTTGGGTGCTCACGGAGCGTGCCGTCCACAGATTGTCGCACTTCGTTTCTTGTCTAAGTACATGGTGACCACGAAGTGTCACCATCAAAAAAAGAAAATACTTCCAGAGTCAGCGCACACATGACCTTCTTATGTCGGCCATTATGGATTTATGGAGAACAAAATGAACTGTTTTGAAAATACTGCAAAAAACAATGACAGATCTGGTGTGTCCTGTTTTCAAAATCCCAGTGTAATCTGGACACTGACAGGCTGGCCAATGTATGGATTCCGCTTGATTCTACTTATGTTTTACTCGTAAATTCTGTTGTACAAAACAACACCATCAGATGCAGTAGAAATGCTTCGTTATGTTCGGCTTCTTGGAGACCGTGTGCATCCATTCACCGACCTCATGTCCCCAAACAACACTGGAATTTTTATCGGTAACATTGCGCGATGTCACCAGGTCCGGACAATTCGAGCGAATGATCTGGCCACCGAGATTGGCCGACATTAAGACCATTGAATATTTATGAGACGTAATCGAAAATTCAGTTCGTACACAAAATCCTGAACTGGAAACACTTTCGCAATTATGGTCGGCTATAGAGGCAGCATGGCTCAAAATTTCTGCAATGCATGCCAGGCTGAATTGCTGCACTAGGCCGGGTAAAAGGAGGTCCGGCACGGTATTAGGGGGTATCCCATGACTTTTTTCACCTCGATGTATGTTCGCTCTCAGTGTCATAGAGACACCTATTATTTCTATTCACTATAGAGGTTTCTGGCAGAGTATTTGTACTTCTGAATTATAGATGTGGTCTTGTTTGACAACACTGATACATGCAGAAGGTGCCAGACAATGATTTTACATTTGCTTATCAGTTTCTTGCAGGAGATAACACAGGAAAGGTGTAATAACACATGAGTTATTTCTGGAGTGTTAAATTTTGTGTTACTAGTTACAGAAACAAAACCATAAGCGGACCTGTAAAATTTGTAGCTTATTTGAAGGAAGGAATCTTGTTGGTTCTATGGGGATCTTCTAATTAAATATTACAGGATTGCACTGATCAGATGGATACAGTTACAGTAAATGAGAATTAACTTTTCGGGCTACCATGAAATACAGTTTCACTCAGTCAATACTTGCCTGAGATGCAGGGAGACGTCCGTGTAGGAGAAGGACTTTTACGTTGCCTGTCTCTTTAAAATTTTTGAGCCTCCTCTTTACGCTTCTTTTTGACGTCGGTGCCCTCCGTTACTGGCCTCAATAATTCCGTAGTGCCGTTCTCACAGATTTAGATTCTGAGTACCAGGTGACACCTTGCGCTTTCTCCTGGTCTGTCACCATTTTGATGCATTCCAAGTCAAATCTGCAACATGGGACAGATGAAAAAAGTCTTTGAGAGCTGCTATACGTGTGACAACAAACAAAGATTCTCTCTTTCCGTTTCCAAGTTACGAGTTTGTGGAACGATATCGCGGCTTTATGGAATCATGTGATGTGTTAACGTTTCATGTTAACAGTGTTGTATGCTTTTTAGAAAGGTACAGTGTCGTGTGTCCTTCCATAACATCGACAGTAACAGTGGAGCATAAACGTTGGTTGTGAAATTTTTACACTTATATTTGACACTAGAATTTGTAAGTGCAATTATGAATACGTCTTCAGATTTAATTTCAACAAGACACACGTGGTGAATTTTCAACTTATTATTTGCAAATTGCTTATTGATGTTATAGGAAAACACCTTTTGGCTTTATAAGCCGAAACTAGGTGTGGTTATGATTGCACACATGACGCAACCAATAAGAGGTCTTAATATATAGACTGTCCGACTAGAATAATTTTGTCTTTGTTGTAACGACTTCTGTTAGACACAGGCAGAAATAGTAAATATACTGTGACGAAACTAAAACGTTAAACATCGAGTAATTAATTGATTTTTGGGAAGGAGTTACTAGTACCGTTTGCCACCGAATGACTGCACGTGTACAGCCGACTAAATATCAGCAGCATGTTTACGGATTAGTGGGAAGACGAAGCCAGAGCCTGAGGCGATCACGCAGGCGAGACCGGGAGGTCCCTGGCGGGCAGTGACGTCCCCCGGGCGCTCACGGTCAGTACGAGTCCGCTGCTGGGGCGGGCAGCGTTGCGAGACGGCCTGGTTTATTTGGTAGGCCGCTGCTTCCCACGGCACCCTGAGCTTCACAGGAAACGTGGTTTCTCTCTTTTCCGACTAGGCTTTCAATCTCCGTGATTTAGAGAGAGATTCCAGCCTATTCAGGTTTATAACGGAAGTGCCTACAGTGCTAAAGTAAAAAAACCTTTGTTGTGAGAAATTTCGCCTTATGCAAGACACTGTTTGTATTTTTACTTTTCCCAAAACATGTTTCAGCCCTTAATGTGCTATCTTCAGTGCGATTTTTTTATTTTACACAGTTACATAGTGTTAGTAGAGTGTATTGATGTTGGTAGATTTGTCACTACCACACGTTTTCTTCCAACCTGTCATAGTTTTTGATTCTGCTAGCCTTTATTCCCTTAATTTATGATGTGTTAACGCACTTATTTTCTTTAAACGGAAGTCCTGTCGGTTTCACACGCATTTTATCAGAACTTCCGCTATCAAGAAAGTAAGTGCCTTAACACATCGCAAATAACGGGAATAAAGGTTAGAAGAACAAAAAATCATGACAGCCTGTAGGAAAACGTGTGGCAATCACAGATCTACCAACATAAGTACACCTTATTAACACCACGTAAGACTGGAAAATCAAAGTATCCCACTGGTGATACCGCAGTAAGTGCGAAAACAAGTTTAGGGAAAGTAAAACAAACCAACAGGGACTTCCATTAGCCGGAATATAATTGCCGTAATTGCCGCCTTATCAACAGACATCTTGTGGCCGAGCGGTTCCAGGCGCTTCAGTCCGGAACCGCGCTGCTGCTTTGGTCGCAGGTTCGAATCCTGCCTCGGGTATGGATGTGTGTGAGGTCCTTAGGTTAGTTAGGTTTAAGTAGTTCTAAGTCTAGGGGACTCATGACCTCAGATTTTAAGACCCATAGTGCTTAGAGCCATTTGAACCATTTCGATCAGACATCTCATCCTTTTTACATTCAATGTTTTTTGTTGCTGAAGCTCTCTTCAGCTTGTTCTAAATTCGCTCATTTTTTGTTGTACCGCGAAAACAATGCCCAGAGAAAAATTTAGTAGTCCACCAGACGTACTCCTGTTGGAGGTGATATACCTTTGACTTCCTCCGACCTTTAGCCTGAGTTACTCAGTTATAGGAGGACGTGCGGAGAAAGAAAGAGTCGTATGGCATTGTTGGTTGGGAGATGCCAAGGGGTGTTCAACCGATTTCTTCCTCCGTACACAATTCCCCTTCGTCGTGGTGTGTGACAGTTGTGCCGCAAGTGTGTCTGTTGAATGTGGGTGACTGCAATAGCCGTGTATGTATAGTGTGGTGTCTTGGCCTTTTTTTATTGTGTAATGAGAGAAGGGTGACGGTGATGCTCAGTGCCGCGACATGGTTTCATGTGGATCGCCGGGCATAATGCTGCACCTCGGCACATTTCACATCAACAAATCGTTGCCAGTGGTGAAGTAGGTCGAAAGTGACAGAAAAAAATACTACAACCGATTAGGGATAGTTTAAAATTTAAAAGACTATCGTAGATTGGCATTCAGCGAACGACTTACCGAATTCTTTATACTCGCTGTTACCAAGTAAAAGTGCCAGAAAGATGGAAAACAACAAAAAAATCCCTTTAGAAAAGACTATAGAAACGATGCAGCCAGTTAAAAAGGTGTAAATGTGCTCAGCATAGAAGAAAAGTAGCCTACATGGCGGAATGATAAAGGTGTTGGTGAAGCAAAATTTAGTAACTTTTTAGAAAGGGACGTTAACGTGTCTATATTGCTAAGAGACTAACCCGGTTCATGGCTCCATGTTAACACATTAGTAAGGTAATCAGAAGTCTGAAACTGTTTTTTACATGCGAGTTCGAATCTTTAAACTGTCGGGGTTTTACTGGTTGATAAGTACTTTGCTAGTTAACATCTGACGGAAAAACACAGAGACGTCAATATTAACTCACGTGGAATTTGAAGGTTTCCAAAAAGCATTCGATCGAGTGAACAGAAAAACGTTGAGGAGATCGTTCAGGAACTGGATATCTGAAACACTTTATAAACAATACTGCAGCGTTCCACAGGAATACCAAAATGGAGACGGATTTGGCAAATTCAAGTAGTGAACAAATTACTGCGAATCGGGGTTTCCAACAGAGATACAACCTTTCAGTTACTTTTCTAAGATACCCTGATGAGCCAACACATTATGACCATCAAGAGCGTGACGAGGTTAAGAAAGTATATAAGAGGAACAGTGACGAATGAAAAATCATTTTAGCGACGATACGGACAGCGAATGGGGAAAGCCACTGACATAAGCAAGTTTGACAATGGGCATGTTGTTCTGGCCCGGTGGCTAGGAATTACCTTCTAGGAAAGGACAAAGCTCGTCGGCTATTCGCGTGCTGCTGTAGTGAGCATCTACCGAAAATGATTGAACGGCGGTGGAACCGTGATTAGGCGACAAGGTCTTGGATATCCGTACCTCATCAGAGAACGTAGAGGTCGCAGTCTTGCTCGTTCTGTAAAGTAGGCTAGTTGGCGATCTGTGACAGAGCTTGCTTGTGAGCACGTCGTGCAGCCAACCTTCTTGAATATGGTGCACCGCAGCTGACGACCTCTACTTGCTACCACCATGCTGACCCAACTACATAGTCAAATACTTCTGCAGTGGACAGACGGCCATCGAGCTTGGACTGTGGATCAATAAAATCGTGTCACATGATCGGGTGAATTAGGTTTCTTGTTTCACCAGACTGATGGTCGTGTCCGGATACAGGGAACATGCATCGCGCACGGACGCCGGCCAGTGGTGGCTGTACGAGGTGCATTCAAGTTCTAAGGCCTCCGATTTTTTTTCTAATTAACTACTCACCCGAAATCGATGAAATTGGCGCTACTTCTCGACGTAATCTCCCTGCAGACGTACACATTTTTCACAACGATGACGCCATGATTCCATGGCAGCGGCGAAGGCTTCTTTAGGAGTCTGTTTTGACCACTGGAAAATCGCTGAGGCAATAGCAGCACGGCTGGTGAATGTGCGGCCACGGAGAGTGTCTTTCAAAAATGGTTCAAATGGCTCTGAGCACTATGGGACTCAACTGCTGTGGTCATAAGTCCCCTAGAACTTAGAACTACTTAAACCTAACTAACCTAAGGACAGCACACAACACCCAGCCATCACGGGGCAGAGAAAAGCCCTGACCCCGCCGGGAATCGAACCCGGGAACCCGGGCGTGGGAAGCGAGAACGCTACCGCACGACCACGAGATGCGGGCGAGAGAGTGTCTTTCATTGTTGGAAAAAGCCAAAAGTCACTAGGAGCCAGGTCAGGTGAGTAGGGAGCATGAGGAATCACTTCGAAGTTGTTATCACGAAGAAACTGTAGCGTAACTTTAGCTCGATGTGCGGGTGCGTTGTCTTGGTGAAACAGCACACGCGTAGCCCTTCCCGGACGTTTTTGTTGCAGTGCAGGAAGGAATTTGTTCTTCAAAACATTTTCGTAGGATGCACCTGTTACCGTAGTGCCCTTTGGAACGCAATGGGTAAGGATTACGCCCTAGCTGTCCCAGAACATGGACACCATCGTTTTTTCAGCACTGGCGGTTACCCGAAATTTTTTTGGTGGCGGTGAATCTGTGTGCTTCCATTGAGCTGACTGGCGCTTTGTTTCTGGATTGAAAAATGGCATCCACGTCTCATCCATTGTCACAACCGACGAAAAGAAAGTCCCATTCATGCTGTCGTTGCGCGTCAACATTGCTTGGCAACATGCCACACGGGCAGCCATGTGGTCTGGTCGTCTGTCAGCATTCGTGGCACCCACCTGGATGACACTTTTCGCATTTTCAGGTCGTAATGCAGGATTGTGTGCACAGAACCCACAGAAATGCCAACTCTGGAGGCGATCTGTTCAACAGTCATTCGGCGATCCCCCCAAAACAATTCTCTCCACTTTCTCGATCATGTCGTCAGACCGGCCTGTGCGAGCCCGAGGTTGTTTCGGTTTGTTGTCACACGATGTCCTGCCTTCATTAAACTGTCGCACCCACAAACGCTCTTTCGACACATCCATAACTCCATCACCACATGTCTCCAACTGTCGATGAACTTCAATTGGTTTCACACCACACAAATTCAGAAAACGAATGATTGCACGCTGTTCAAGTAAGGAAAACGTCGCCATTTTAAGTATTTAAAACAGTTCTCATTCTCGCCGCTGGCGGTAAAATTCCATCTTCCGTACGGTGCTGCCATCTCTGGGACGTATTGACAATGAACGCGGCCTCATTTTAAAACAATGCATATGTTTCTATCTCTTTCCAGTCCAGAGAAAAAAAATTGGAGGCCTTAGAACTTGAATGCACCTCGTATTATACGAGTGCCATTCGGAAAGCAAGGAAATGGAAACCACTGTGAAAATCAAAACTGTTTCATTTGCAATGGTTAGCTACACCTTCCAGCTATTTCTCTACACAGTCGCCGCTCATACTTATCTATCGTAGCATTGTACCAACTTTTCAATCCCCTCTTCATAAGACTGCCGCCAGTGCTATTCGACAATTTTCTACTTTGGACTGCAGCTCGATGTCTGTGTCAAAATATTGTCTTCATAGCCAGCGGTTCTTTTGAGCAGAGATGAACCTCAGGTGTAGCCAATTACGGGCTGTATTGTGGTTGATCAAACACTTCCCATCGAAAACGCTGCAGGAGCATCTTCATTGCCCCTGTAGAGTGCTGCCGAGAATTGTCGTGTAGAACGAACCGCAAGACAATTATGTTATGTGGATTGCATAGCTTCAGGAGAAATCTTTCGCCAGGCCCTCATACTTGGCGGGAGACGCTAATTTCTAGCCATCTTTACGTTCTCACTGTGAGCTCATAGCTGAAAAGAGCGACATGATGCGATCGACGGGCGTATTAGACACAATTCCCAACGGATCAGTGCAAAGCTTCATCAGTGTAGTGTTGGCAGAAGAGCCAACACCGTGTTGCTAGAGGAGGCCGAAATGCACGCGTTTAATTACACGCAGACTGGCGTGAGGTCTGGAACAATTAAGGGAATTTTTAGTAGCAAATAAAGTACGTAGTTGATGTAATACTTAACTTTAATCCATAACTGTAGAACATCGGTCTGACGGTACAGTAATAAGAAGCTCAATATAAATTGGTAATGGCGCCTTGCTAGGTCGTAGCAAATGACGTAGCTGAAGGCTATGCTAACTATCGTCTCGGCAAATGAGAGCGTAGTTTGTCAGTGAACCACTGCTATGAACGTCGGCTGTACAACTGGGGCGAGTGCTAGTAGGTCTCTCTAGACCTGCCGTGTAGTGGCGCTCGGTCTGCGATCACTGACAGTGGCGACACGCAGGTCCGACGTATACTACCGGACCGCGGCCGATTTAAAGGCTACCACCTAGCAAGTGTGGTGTCTGGCGGTGACACCACATTCCTCCCCCGCAAATCGGCGTACGGTTGTGTGATAAGGCTTCCGCCCGCCGTGGGGAGGACCCCATGTTGACGTATGCGACGAGGTGGGGAGCCTAACAACAGGCGAGGCTGTGCCACCCGCACCCGGCCATTCGGTCCGAGGGGAGCTAGGAAACGCCTGAAAACCTAGTCCAGGGTGCACGCCAACATGCGGTGTATGCGCCCTTAGAGAGACAGGAGGGGCCGTAGATTCGACCTCCATCGCGTCGGGGCAGCTGACGGGCGAAGACGACATCTGGTCCGGAGCGGGCAAGAGTTCCATGGCGGAGGACAGCTGGTCACGGGAAGCGATCGGCGGCGCGTGACCCAGGGAGGCGCTTGGCGGTTGGAGCGAAGCGTCCACTGCGGGCGTCGCAGGCGGGAGAACAGGAGGCGGCGGCGGCGCGTCGCCATGGGGCAAAATGGAAGGCAGCGCCGGTAACACCTGGGGCTGAGGCGAGCCAGTAGATGGGTCCCCAGGGCGCTGACCGGACGGCACCGTCGCTGAAAGCAGGCGGGGAGCAGCAGAACCCGTGCGACGACAGAGGCGCAGCTGATTGAGATGCCGACGCACCTCACCAGAGGCCTCCAAAACCAGATACATAGCGCGGCCGAGGCAGCGAAGAATGCGCCCTGCGAGCCAACGCCGTGAACCTCGATAGTTGCGATAGTATACAACGTCGCCTGGAGCAAAAGCAGGTGGCTGCCGCTGCACAGGAACCTGATGCGGCGGATGTAGCAAAGACATCAATGTTCGATGAGGACGACCGTGGAGCAACTCAGCCGGCGAACGACCATCTCGGGGCTGAGAGCGATACGAGGACAAAAAGAGCAATAACGCGTCCTCCCGAGAATGCGACTCTTCCAACTTCAACATCTGTGACTTGAAAGTCCGAACCAATCGTTCGGCTGCACCGTTGGACTGAGGCGAAAACGGCGCGGACGTCAGATGTTGAATACCATTGGCCTTGCAGAATGATTGAAATTCTCCGGACATGAATTGTGGGCGGTTGTCGGAAACAATAGTCTGTGGAAGACCTTCAATACAAAAGATAACGGATAACGCTTGGATGGTGGCAGATGACGTCGTGGAAGACATCCGGACAACAAAAGGAAAATTACTGAAAGAATCGACCACGACCAACCATCTAGCATTCCAGAATGGGCCAGCAAAATCGATGTGCAAGCGTTGCCAAGGGAAGTGGCTTTCGGCCATGCAAAGAATTTCCGCGGTGGGGCGGATTGGTGTTCGGCACACGCCATGCAAGAAGAGCACATATTCGTAATCGCAGCATCGATTCCGAACCAAGTACAGCGCTGACGAGCAAGTTGTTTCGTTCGCACTATACCCCAATGTCCTTGGTGGAGAAGCCGTAAGACAGAGGACTGTAACGAACGTGGGACCACGACCCTGGACTGATCATTATCAGAACGCAACAGCAAAACACCACGTCGTACAAAAAGTCTCTCCTTGTGAGCAAAAAATCGGCGAACCAACGGATCCTCGATCCGTGACTTTGACAAGGGCCATTGAGTAGCAACAAAACGCAAAACGGTAGCAAGGACAGGGTCAGCAGCTGTGGCTGTAGCTACACGACGAAAATCAATCGTAAACGATTTGACCACGTCATCGGTTTCCGAGTCAATGAACATGCAAGCAAGTTCGGAAGAATCGAATGCTCTATCCTCAGCAACAGGCAAACGGGACAACGCATCGGCGTTTCCGTGCGTAGCAGTGGACCGATACAAGATATCGTAGCGGTACTGCGAGAGGAAAATAGACCAGCGAATGAATTTCTGCGCTGTACGTGGAGGTACAGGCTTGTTCGAATGAAAAAGCGATGTCAAAGGTTTGTGGTCTGTGATGATGGTAAAGTGACGACCATACAAGAAATCATGAAACTTAGTAACACCAAACACGAGAGCCAATGCTTCTTTCTCAATCTGTGAATAATTTCTTTGCGCAGATGAGAGCAATTTGGACGCAAAGGCAATAGGGCGATCATGCGATCCATCTTTGTGCGCAAGCACAGCACCGATCCCCGAAATCCGAGGCATCTACCATCAACAAAAGGGGTTTCTGGGGATCGAATGGCGTAAGGCAAGTATTTGAAAGCAATGCCGATTTCAACTGGCGAAAGGCGCGTTCGCATTCCGTCGTCCAGACGAACGGAACACCTTTACGGCGTAATCGATGAAGCGGAGCTGAAATGGAAGAGGCGTGGCGAACATATCTGTTGTAATAATTAATTTTTCCCAGCACACTCTGTAGCTGCTTCAAATTCTGCGGCGAAGGCAAGTCTTGTATGGCACGGAGGTGCTCTGGACTGGGATGTATGCCTTGGGCATTGATTACATGCCCCAGATAGGGTAAGTCACGAGCAAAAAACACACATTTGTCCTTCCGCAAGCGAAGACCATTTTGTCGCAAGACCTGAAATAATGTTCTGAGATTGGCTAAATGTTCTTCTTCTGTCTTTCCGGAGATCACAATATCGTCCAGATAGTTTGCTGCAGTAGGGACCGAGGCACAAACAGTTTGCAGATATTGCTGAAACAATGCAGGGGCGGATGCACACCCGAATGGCAGTCTTTTAAATCTATACAAACCAAGATGCGTGTTAACCACCAAAACGCGCTGGGATTCGTCGTCCACTGGTATTTGCAAGTACGCATCTGCGAGGTCCAACTTCGAAAAATATTTACCCGGGCACAGTTTGTCAAAAAGATCTTCCGGGCGGGGTAAAGGAAAAGTTGCAATCACTAGTTGTGGATTCACCGTTGCCTTGAAGTCCACACAAAGTCTCAATTTTCCGGAAGGTTTTGGCAAAATTACTAAGGGTGATGCCCAGAGAGAAGCCTGCACACGTTCAATCACACCTTGTGATTCCAAATCGTGTAATGTTCTTGCGACCTCATCACGCAATGCGTGGGGAACATTGCGCGCTCTGAAAAATTTCGGTTGCGCGTTTACTTTCAGTTCCAAATGTGCAACCAAGGCCCGGTGCAAAAATGTCTGCAAATTCTTCACATAGACGAGAAACACTGGCTGAAGGCACAGTCTGGTTCACTGATAGGACCTGATTGACTACAGACAAGTTAAACAACTGAAATAAATCTAAACCAAACAAGTTCACTGCAGAAGAAGAACGAAGTACGTAAAATGACACAAGTTTTGTTTGTCCCTTGTATGTTGCAAGAAGGCTGCACTGTCCTAACACAGGGATAGCTTGTCCTGAATAACTATTTAACTGAACATTTGCGGCACGCAACGGAGGTGTGCCCAGTTGTTTGTACGTGTCGTTATTGATTAGTGAAACTGCAGCTCCGGTATCGAGCTGGAATGGAATGACCTTGCCATGAAAGTCCAAATCTACAAAAAGTTTATTGTCCTGCTGACGACAAGAGCGACTGTCTCGTGCAACGTGAACTGACACTGGTACAGAATCACTTGCGACTTGACGGTATTTCCTGCGACGTCAACGCACACTTTTTGTGGGACGAACACAGTCACTGTTAGAGAGAGTGGCACTGGGCGGAGTGGAATTAACTACATGAATTGCCATGGGCGAAGGTTCACGAGCCTGAGCATTCTTGGTTCGATTCCGATTCCGGCGCGAAGCAAAGGGCCTGGAATGGTTGTTAGTGTCCGATCTAAGCTTTTTCTGGCAAACACTCTAAACATGTCCTTTTTTATTACAGAAAAAGCAAATAGCTTGGCGTGACGGGCAATTCTGATGCGAATGTCTAGTAGCACACCGCGGGCATGACTTCACTGCATTTGCTTGCTGCCGCGGCAAACGTAGCGGAGAGCTTGGCGGCAGTTGCGCGGACGAGCGCGAGGGCTGTTTACTGTTCCGTGCAGCTCGCCCGGCGGGCCGGTTAATGTGACACACAGCTGGCGAAGTTTCAAATGATTCCTGAGCAAAGTCAAGTGTGTCTTGCCGATCCAATATGTCCATCACTTGTTGAAGGGAGGGATTGACTAGTTTCAAAATCTGTTCCCTTATACGGAAACGTTCTGTGCAATTGCATCACGCACCATAGTATCTGAATAAGGGAGTCCACATTCACACTCAAAAGCACAATCCCTAGTAAGGCCTTGCAAAGTTGCAACCCACTCCCGATTAGTCTGACCGGCCGTACGTTTTGTACGAAAGAAAGTATACCTTTTTGCAACTACATTGACAGATTCTTTGAAATAGGCATCTAATGCAGACAAAATTTCTTCGTAGGACAGAGTTGCTATGTCGCGTCGGGGAAATAATTTCACTATCACCCGGTACGTGTGGACGCCTACGGCGGAAAGAAGAAATGGCTGCCGCTCATTACCTTGAATTCTGTAGGCGGCGAGATGAAATCCAAATTGGCGTGACCACTCTGTCCAGCTTTCCGGTGCCGCATCAAAAGGACAAAAAGGTAGTGCAACTGCATGTTGTGGCTGCGGTAGCGGTAGAGCGGCGGCGGCCGCATCGTTTTGCATTGCACGTTGACCCTGCACGAGCTGTCCAAGGGCATCCAATAACGCCTGCGTCTGTTGATTCTGCAAGCGATAAAATTCGGACAGTACATCTGGAGATTGTGGCGAAGCCATGACACATGTAAATTAGAGCAATACGACCGTTAAATCTTCGTCGCCATATGAAGTGTTGGCAGAAGAGCCAGCACCGTGTTGCTAGAGGAGGCCGAAATGCACGCGTTTAATTACACGCAGACTGGCGTGAGGTCTGGAACAATTAAGGGAATTTTTAGTAGCAAATAAAGTACGTAGTTGATGTAATACTTATCTTTAATCCATAACTGTAGAACATCGGTCTGACGGTACAGTAATAAGAAGCTCAATATAAATTGGTAATGGCGCCTTGCTAGGTCGTAGCAAATGACGTAGCTGAAGGCTATGCTAACTATCGTCTCGGCAAATGAGAGCGTAATTTGTCAGTGAACCACTGCTGTACAGCTGGGGCGAGTGCTAGTAAGTCTCTCTAGACCTGCCGTGTGGTGGCGCTCGGTCTGCGATCACTGACAGTGGCGACACGCGGGTCCGACGTATACTACCGGACCGCGGCCGATTTAAAGGCTACCACCTAGCAAGTGTGGTGTCTGGCGGTGACACCACAATCAGATTTTCACTGTTTTTTTCCATTTCGCGACCGATCGTTCCTTACTTCCCGAATAGCCCTCGTAGTATTTGGGAGGGGGGGGGGGGCATTCACCTCGGTTTCCATGGGACCTTCATCCTTGATATCTTCCTCGATGTCCACGTCACTTCCAGCACCATAATTGTCCGTGTCACAGGAGCAGAATTGTACTGCAGTGGTCTGAGGAGCATGATATTGAACTCACGGTGATGTCTTGGCCACCAAATTCACCTGATCTGAATTCGATGGAGCACATCTGGGACACTGTCGGATGTCTACTCTGCGCTCACAAACCACCAGTCTGTCATTTAAGGGAACTGCGTGTCTTGTGCGTAGACATCTGGTGCTGTATTCCTACGGAAATCTACCAAGGGCTTGACGAATCCACACGACTCATAATCACTGCTGTACTGCGTTCCAAAGCTGGGCCAACATGCTATTAAGCAGCTGGCTCTAATGTTTTGGATCTTCGGTGTAACACTTATATCTAATCGATGCCCGAAAAACAAGAAAAAAATTCTTTACACCCAAAGGAAAAAACCGACATCTGGAAGTTACAGATGGTTGTTTTAGCTGATCACTTTTCAGTTGTAAAATACACAGAAAACAAACCGTTATTAATCATTCGAAATTTGAACCAATATGATCTGATAGCAATTTACTGGCCGTCAAAAATGTTATGACATTCATTAAAAAATACCAGTACAAAAAAAAGATTACTGATAATAAGTAATTCGAATAAGATTCCCGTTATAGCTAATAAAGACCCGTCATCAGTTACAGCTATGATAACGGTAATCAGATTATACGCAATATGCAGAACAATAATATGCAGTCTGAAAGGATGAAATATATACTCGACTTAATATTTGATAAAGGTATGGCTGTGCCACTACTTTTATATGGAAGTAAAACATGAGTCATGACTAAAATGGGCGAAATGTCTATATAGAGTGCAAAGATGAATTCCTTAGATCGATCAAAGCGATCATAGCAATAAGATAAGAAAAGAGAAGAGCTTAAAGCTTTTAGCATCAGCGGCAAAATGAAAAGTTGCCGAAAGATATGGAAGGAGAATGTAAATGGAATGCGGAATTGGAAATTTGTGGTAAGGGCTATGGGATCAAACTGCTGAGGTCATCGGTCCCTACGCTTACACACTAATTAAATTAACTTACGCTAAGGACAACAAACACACCCATGCCTGAGGGAGGACTCGAACCTCCGACGGGGGAAATGGAATGTTAGCAACGAAAGTTCTACACCATCTACGTTGTAATGATGTAATCGTTCTGCTGTGTGTTTTGGTCTTCGAACTGTTTTTATGTCGTGTTTATGAGGCGGAGATGCCAAAGGAACATGAAGTCTTCCTAGATGTTTTTGAGAAACCGCCTGAATGCCACAATCGCAGACCATCCGTCTTTATCTTTCATTTGATCCTTGAACATCTCATGTCCTTGTCTCTTGAGGTAGTGCTTTATACGTTATGCTAGGTAAGCCGCTCGCTCTAGTAATCCAGTAAGGACAGTAGCAGTACTTCTTTTCCATGACCACATCAATCACCCAAAATTGATCGGGGCACTAATGAGCTACTTATGATCTCAGTATTTATTATTATTTTCCGCAGAATTTGCGCTCTGCAGCGTACGGGACCAGTGGCGCTGTATTTCAGGGTGTAATCCAATAAGGAATAGTTGTCACTCTCTGCAGCATCTACATCTACCTCTACCGGTACATTGTTAATTTGGAAGGATTGGAGATTGTCTCTCAGGAAGCCTTCAAGTGAATTTTTATCTGCTCTGTTGAGTAGGTATATTTTTCGTGTATTTTTGGAGGATTTGGGCATTCAGTATTCAGTCTCGCTACGACGATCCTGTGTTCGCTAATCCCTCCATCCGTTTTGATGCTCGTTATTAGCACAGTACTGTTTGTTGCTATGAGTTCAAGCGTGTTTTCACAACCGTTTACGATTTGAGTGGGCTCATGAATTAACTGCTCGAAATAGTTTTCAGAGAATGCGTTTAGCTCAATTTCGGACGATGTTTTATGCATACCTCCGGATTTAAACATGTATTTTCGCAAAACTACTATACCTTCGTGGAGCCTCTACTGCACAACGCTATTCCAACAGTTATCAGAGTCGGAAGTAGTACTGCGTATCATGTATGTAACTGTGCACAACTGCTGCAGTGTCCAAAGAGCCTGCTGTGACTTATGGGGATGACATGGTCCTTGCGCCAAATATTTCGATATTCTCCACCAAGATGGGTTTAGAACTGCTAGGTCTGTGGCATGTCATTTTATAGCAACATTGTTAGGTCTGTCGTTTCACCTCTTTTTGCAACTTTCGTTCTCGTTATGGTCAGCTGTTTCAAGCCTCACGACAGTGGAAACGAAAACTCAAAAATCGCTCATGGCTTATCTCAAAAATCGATCATGGCTTTTTTTCGTACAAACTTTCTCTTGCGAGGTGTATCACGCTGTTTGTCTGTTGCATGTCCTGTCAAATCGGTTCAGAAGTCATTGGAACATTGAAAAGCAACAGCAAGCCACTTTCATTTTTACATCCTCGGGTTCTGTGATATGGCGTGTAACGTTAGTAAGGTGCCCTCCGAGAATGTTCCTCAAAATTTTTGATGCATGAAAATACAGTCTGACAGACGTCTAATCCCGCAGTCCACAACAAAAAAATAAATTGCAGGAAATGGTCAACAACAGAATAACGCTTCATGTTGGCCGGCCGCTGTGGCCGAGCGGTTCTAGGTGCTTCAGTCTGGAACCGTGCGACCGCTACAGTCGCAGGTTCGAATCCTGCTTCGGGCATGGATGTGTGTGATGTCCTTAGGTTAGTTAGGTTTAAGTAGTTCTAAGTTCTAGGGGACTGATGACCTCAGCTGTTAAGTCCCATAGTGCTCAGAGCCATTTTTGAGCTGCATGTTGTTCTGTACGCAGCAGGTAGTGGTGGCTGTGGTTGTGTCAAGCACAGTCAACGAAGCAAAACTTCGTAGTTGTGTTCTAAATGTACAGATTTTTCATTGCGTCATTAGGTAGTTTAAGTCATCTTTCTGTTTTATTTCTAAATTAATATTACCAGGTGCATGTCACCATGATTGACGAATATGTACGACCTGTTCAGAGTTTTCAGATAACAGGTCTAAAATTCATAACAGTAAATTGAAATGAGTTGAGTTGAAAGTCTAAGTCATGACGGCGACACATCTCTGTCTCTTTGTGAGCACTGTTTAAGAAGATCGTTGGTAAATAATCGATTATGGTATATAATATACATTATGCGCGTGTTTTAATAGCATTTAGCTTAATCTGTGAGTTGTTGAACTGTAGGTCACCTGAGGATGTTCGTATAAAGTAAAACCGGCCGTGGCTTTATAAATGCACCTAAAGTAACAGCTTTGGTGCCTTTCTTAACACTTGTTGAATAATGAAAAACTAAGTTTGCAGTTCATTTGAAACCGTATAAGACTTTACTAGAGACACGTGTTGTGGGCAGCCACTGGTATGACGGATCAATGAGATGCATTATATGTAGGTTGGAACTAATAGTGGCAACAATGCTCTGGAGACACTATACAATGGAATCTACTATTGTCGCAGATAGCACACGTTGCTGACATACCTACATTACATCCGAGCAAATGGACTCGCCCTTCCCACGTCACCGGCGTGCTCACAATCGAGGGAAACACAGTCACTTGTGAGCGAGCGGTCTAACATAACGGTGTCACTATGTTTTCGAAACGGGAACAACGGAGTTGGATCAAGATTGAATGTGCCAGAGGTCGTACAGCACGACAGTGTCATCAAGGTCTACAAGAGACGTGAGGGGAATCGGCATTGCCGTACAGAACAGTGCCGCGTTCGGTAAAAGCCTTCAATGAAGATCGGCAGACATGCATCGGGCTGGTCGTCCTTGCGTCTCTGAAGAAGTACATGCCGTTGCCGCTTTAGTGGACAGTGATCGACGTCATACGACTCGTGAGCTCGCCCACGAAAGCGGATTAGCGCATTCGACTGTGCTTCGCATCCAGAAGGAAGCCTGGCCATGCGAAAAATTGCATCACGATGGGTTCCGCATGAATTGGCGGAAATGCAGAAATGGATGCGTTACGACGCTGCTCAGACGCACTTGGAGCGCTATGAGCGCGAAGGAGAGGCTTTCTTACGCCGTATCGTAACTCTGGATGAGACATGGGTCACATGGTAGGAGACAAAACTGAAACGTCAATCCAACGAATCTTTATGGGTCGCCGCGAAAGTCGAAAGTGCGCCAGAGCCCCAGTATGGTGAAAGTTATGGTGGTTCTCGTGTACGACTGTGATGGTGTTATCCTAACGCATTACGTTGCTCCACGGTAGACCGTCAATGCACAGTATTACTGTTCGTCTTTGGAGCATCACCTGCGACCAGCTTTCTGAAAGAAGCGTCGACATTTTCTGCGCAACCCAACGATCATTTCGCACGACCATGCGGGGGCGCATACAGCGCAAGCTGTGGCTGCTCTGTTCGGTCGATGGGACTGGGAAGTACTGTACCATCCACCATACTCCTCGGACGTAAGTCCTTGTGACTTTGATTTTATTCCGAAGATGAAGGAACCACTTCGTGGCATTCACTTCAGAACTGTTCCAGAGATTCGACAGGCAGTAGACCGATCCATTCTCACCATCAACAGAACAGGCTCTGCTAACGGTTTACTACGCCCTCCACATCGCTGGCAACCGGTTCTACACAACGCTGGTGACTTCTTTGAAGGACAGTAACAGGTGAAAACATCTAACTCTTTTGTATCGGTTGTGCCACTATTTAAGTTCCAACACTCGTATAGTGATTCAGTGCTCTAGCAATAAGATATTTAGACTTTTATGCCCTGTCTATGATGCAAACGCAGCACACCGCTGAACATACCACTGACCACTTGAAGGACATCAAAAAAATGTTCAAATGTGTATGAAATCTTATGGGACTTAACTGCTGAGGTCATCAGTCCCTAAGCTTACACGCTACTTAACCTAAATTATCCTAAGGACAAACACACACACACACATGCCCGAGGGAGGACTCGAACCTCCACGGGACAAGCCGCACTGTCCATGACTGTAGCTCCTGAGACCGCTCGGCTAATCCCGCGTGGCGAAGGACATCACAAATGTGAAATATTGTGGATACATACGAGGTGTGGCTAGAAAAAAACCGGACTAGTACTGGTGAAACAATAAAACGAATGCAATAAGGCTGAAAGTCGCGTGGCCTGTCACGTGACTCTCTCTCCGCCTACTGCTCGAGTTTCATCTGCCTCCTGCACTCAGTCTGCCCGTGGCGTC
The DNA here is from genome assembly GCF_023898315.1 of Schistocerca nitens. Taxonomy (NCBI): domain Eukaryota; kingdom Metazoa; phylum Arthropoda; class Insecta; order Orthoptera; family Acrididae; genus Schistocerca; species Schistocerca nitens. The sequence goes on along the minus strand of NC_064614.1, from coordinate 475,381,880 downwards.
TGTTTTAAGTAGTTGACGTTTTGTCTGTGCGTCGGAAAATGTTGAGTGTACAGAAAGAACAGCGTGTTAACATCAAATTTTGTTTCAAACTAGGAAAATCTGCAAGTGAAACGTTTGTAATGTTACAACAAGTGTACAGCGATGATTGTTTATCGCGAACACAAGTGTTTGAGTGGTTTAAACGATTTAAAGATGGCCGCGAAGACACCAGTGATGACACTCGCACTGGCAGACCATTGTCAGCAAAAACTGATGCAAACATTGAAGAAATCGGTAAACTTGTTCGACAAGATCGCCGTTTAACAATTAGAGCAGTGTCTGAGTTAACAGGAGTTGACAAGGAAAGTGTCGAACAAGTTTACCGATTTTTTCAATGTTTGCATCAGGTTTTGCTGACAATGGTCTGCCAGTGCGAGTGTCATCACTGGTGTCTTCGCGGCCATCTTTAAATCGTTTAAACCACTCAAACACTTGTGTTCGCGATAAACAATCATCGCCGTACACTTGTTGTAACATTACAAACGTTTCACTTGCTGATTTTCCTAGTTTGAAACAAAACTTGATGTTAACACGCTGTTCTTTCTGTACACTCAACATTTTCCGACGCACAGACAAAACGTCAACTACTTAAAACAGACGCCACGGGCAGACTGAGTGCAGGAGGCAGATGAAACTCGAGCAGTAGGCGGAGCGAGAGTCACGTGACAGGCCACGCGTCTTTCAGCCTTATTGCATTCGTTTTATTGTTTCACCAGTACTAGTCCGGTTTTTTTCTAGCCACACCTCGTAGACCACGAAAAACAAGCTTTATGTAAATTGTGGAGCTGGTGATCATTGTGAAAGATTATTTGTTTCCTAAATGCAGCATTCAGGTAGTTCAGTTATCTGCAAGACAATGTAACATAATACGGCACTCACACATACCTCGAGAAATGTGGAAACTCGGTTTGACAGAGTGTTTACCGAAATTTCAGACAGTGTACTACTTACAGCGGTCGCTTAACACAGATCCAAAACAGCGTTTAGGCGGGATTTGCTCCTACTTAAGATACTTTGATAACAAATATCAGAAACATACGGTTAGTGGGCGAAACAATATTGTTCAGCTTTTTACCTGCACAGATATTCCACCAACGAAATGAGTTGATGACAACTGAAATGCTGCATTTTGTCGAACAAGGGGGAGAGATGCGTGCATGATGTTGTTGCTGGAGATCTGCCCTGTAATTGAATATAGTGAAAAGGTAACGGGGCAATAGGGCCCGACTGACTGCCGTGTCCTCCTCTCCATCTGCGTCAATGGATGCGGTACGGAAGGCCATGTGCACGCCATTCTCCCTCCCATTGTCGGGTTTCTTGAGCTTGGAACTGCTACTAACCGGTCGAGTAGCTCTTCAGTGGCCCTCAAGAAGCTCAAGGCATCCCGTACCAGACCGCCCCCCAAGGAAAACATTTCTGGGCCCATCGGGAATCGAGCTCGGGTCCCCCACATGACAATCAGTTGCGCTGACTACTGCATTACGCAGCGAAATTGAATATAAGTACAGTGGAGAAACAGTTAAGCTGCCCTCCGGGAACTATCAAGTTAATACCGTGAAACACCACCTGCAGCCTTGACGTTAGCCTCAATTGGCTAAGGAAGAGAGTCCACAAGTTTATTCAGATAATGCAACATCCATCATTAGACCCCAGAGCTACTAAACTGTGGGGACATTAACCACCATGTTTCATCCGCTATTCCAAGTAGTCCGAGACTTTTCTTTCGGGTTAAGGTTGGTTATTTAACAGTCCAGTGAGGTACGACGTAGTGCCTGAGTGTTAGTCAATCCTGGAAGGTATGCATGTAACACTGAGTACGTGGTTGTTGATTTATTTTTAAAAAAAGAAGAGAGAGGGTTTTCACTGTATAATCCTCAAGACGGTGGAGAAGAGGTTACCGAGAATGTTTAACTTGACATCCTGATTCATGTTCACGGTAAACTGAAAGGGTGGTACTCAAAAGTGGTTCAAATGGCTCTGAGCACTATGGGACTTAACATCTGAGGTCATCAGTCCCCTAGAACTTAGAACTACTTAAACCTAAATAACCTAAGGACATCACACACATCCATGCCCGAGGCAGGATTCGAACCTGCGACCGTAGCAGTCGCGCGGTTCCGGACTGCAGCGCCTAGAACCGCGTGGCCACCGAAGTCGGCAAAGAGTGGTCCTCGTTCATGGTACGAAAAACTCCTCGCAAAACATGAAAGCATCACATAACCACCTCCGACCTGAATTACACCATCCACATACTGCAGGCCTTATTGGACCGTCGATGCACTCGACACATTGCCTCACTTGCAAAAAGGGCAAACGCGTGACTCGTAGGACCACAATACTTACAACCACTGTTCTTATGCTGTGTTACATGGTTATGAGTGGTATAGTATTCCCTATAAACACCTTTGACAGTACGTACTGATATATCAACGAATGGGAAACTCCATTCACGGCGTGGTCACAGACACGTAAAATAAATTAATTTCTGGGACAACGTTGGTCGTTATCCCAGAATGTATATATGTTGTGTATATGTACATCGTGTACGTGCTCATGTGTTGCTGTACATGTCACGTATCCACGTCGATCCATACTGCTGCACCGATTCCGTACAACTCACTGCGACGTGCGGATCACTACACTCTCATGACTTTGCGTCAGCGGTGGAGGGCCACAATATCGCCTGGTACCAGTTCTATACCATGTACTACGCTCCAAAGCGACCAGCGAGCTCTTTTAAAGATGTGATTGATACTATGACTGTTTAACTTAGTTCTGAGTACTGGCCTGTAACAGCACTACGTCGACTACTACACGATGCAGTTGATGATCGTGAAGGAGAGTCTCAGTGCTAAGCACGTTTCTATCTCGCTTTGAATTGTCAGAAACGAGCTCACCGGCTGTTACTTGCTTTGTACGCGTGATGTCCTACTTTCTGCGGAAGGAGACGGGAAACCCGGACGAGTCTGGACATTTCATGTGTGGGCTGCTGACGGGGCACGAGGCGGCGCCGCTCCGTGTAGCAAGCTACTCTGGGCCACTTGCGGTACCGTCACTGACTTATTAGTCTTCAGATACTACCCGTCAATGCCACATTCGATTTGTCTCGAGCTTATTAAATTCATCCAGTTGTCTAACTTCGTCACCAACAGTTGCTTTGCACGAAGTGTTGTGCAGATGTAGCGATAATGGTATGACTCAGTTCGCTTTCGGTGCAAAGGCATCTCACAGTTGTTCCCTCAATCATATCTGAATAGTAGTGTATGTTTCTAAATCTGAACCGAATCCGAGCGAGCCAGTTTCTCTTAGACTAGCGGAACGAAGCGTAAAAATGTAGTATCTTTTGACTAGAAGATTAATGTGTCCCAAATAGTTTTAGACATCCGATATCTTCGCCAATATATGTTACGTGACCTGCAGTGACACACACGGAGACTGCTGATGAAGACCCGTCCGTCTTGGCGTTTTTTGAGAGGAGCAAGGTCTGTGCTCGTACAAAGTTGGGCCCATTCCGCCCGGGCGCTGTCATCGGCAATATGATTACCGCACTCGGTACGCATTCGTCACTGTCAACTAGATCGGACAAACACAACTCTGTACCTCGTTAGGGAGAGTGCGAAATGAATGCAAAAAAATGGTTCAAATGGCTCCGAGCACTATGGGACCTAACATCTGTGGTCATCAGTCCCCTAGAACTTAGGACTACTTAAACCTAACTAACCTAAGGACAACACACACATCCATGCCCGAGGCAGGATTCGAACCTGCGACCGTAACAGTCGCGCGGTTCCGGACTGAGCGCCTAGAACCGCTAGACCACCGCGGCCGGCGAAATGAATGCAGATGAGGAGTATACTTACTTGTCTAATTAGGCGGTTGAAGTACCATTCCGCCTCTCCCTGGCAATAATGATGTATAACTTCACATTTTTACTTGCTCTCATCACTCATCACCATAAATAATGAGTTCCCGTTTGCGAGAAAATTTTATGCTTACTACGCGCCAGTACGAGTACTATAGTGGAGGTTGCAATATTGAAAGTGTCGCAGAAAAACGATCCTGGAGACATATGAACTCATGAATTTATTTAAATTTCGTGTGCATGCCCATGTAATCTTGACCGCATATCGTAGTTACCCAACGTAGCGAGCCGTTGCAACAGGCTAATCAGCAGAAATGTATTCTGGCGAACAAGATTAGTGTTGTTTACTTACCGCGAGCCATAGGATGATGCTGCCCGAACGCCAATTTTTGTGTGCTCTAATAATCTCATTATTGCTCCTCTTATCGTAAGCAGCCTAGAGAGAATAAGTAAATCAAGAGCAGTTTCCGTCACACGTTTCGTGTATCTGATGCTTTCAATGCGTTCCAGTTGTTTCGGCAGAGCTGCCACTAAATTAAGGAGCTTGTGGTGAAAAAACTCTGCCGTGTGTCTAATCCCAACAAGGCTTTCTATAAAGTCAGTTTTCAGCACTATGCCTGTTAACATTGTTTCAATTCAAATAAACCTGCAATTTGAAACATTTTTCTTCCATTTTCATTTCGTAAGGCCGCTGACACATTGCTACTAGAACATGGAACATGTCACCACATTAAAGCAGTTATTAGTAACTAAGCGAGTGAACACAGAATAAATACAAAAAAGGGGAGAGGTGGCGCAGTAGTCACGGCAGTGGAGTCACATTTGGAAGGAGCATGTTCATATCCCTCGAATCTTGACATTGTCAATTGGACAACTGGAGCACGTAATCTGTTTTACTCAAGCATCATTTTGTCAAAATTCTGTTGATGGCGCTTAAAAGACTGATCCGCCAAAAATTATGGGAAGGCTGCTGAAACTTACACCACCCATCCAAAAAGTTTCGAGATTGCGTTTATGAGTCAAGTGTTTGAGCGGAGCGAAAACAAGACGAAATATTATGCAATGGATTTTTGTCCGCATTTTCACAGCCAAGTAAAGAGCCGAAAACAGAAAAATTGGCATCAAACTGATGAGCTTGGCCTAGTTTTACTTTAATTTTGTTTGACTTTGAATTTAATTGCCTGAAAGTAATCGGTGTAATTAAGAAAAATTTTCGAAAATACAAAAAGTCGAAAACATGCGGTCAAATATTTTTTGAAATGATTTCTATGAAAGTAAGAAATAAAATGATTAGAAAATAATCTGACGAGCCTTTGAATAGCTTTTGAAATCATGTACAACAAATGAACTGGAGAGTGAGAATTTAAAGTTCGGTGTTTAACTCAGTATTTAAAAACTACTGGAGAATATTTGTCTGTTGAAATACTATTGATGTTCGTGATTTTGAGCGTTTTTAAATGCGGATCAGATGTTGCTCTAATCTATTATTTCTTACTTTTAGACAACTCAGGACACAAAACATTTGAACGGTTTTGTTTTCATTTTGTTCCTGGTGTATAAGCGATATCAGCGCAGTAACTACGGTTGAAGCTCGAACTGACAACTGTTAATAACAGACGTGCATTCGACTGGTTAGTCGTAAGCAGCAGAGTTAAGCAGTGCACATGTGGCCGCAGTGTGTCTTCATTGTAGTGTGACAAATCGTAATAGCCCAACATTTATAAACCAAACATTCTACAAAATGTTTTGAAGAAGAGGAAAAGTGTGCAAAGTTTGTCCCGCACACCTTGACCCCGAACAAAAACCACGCGTTGACGCCTGCCGCAACTTGATTGAAATCCAAATTTGTGGAAAAAATAATCATGGTGACGAGACATGGTGTTATCAACACAAACCAACCATGAAACAACAAAGTGCAGAAAATCACTCGAAGGTTCAACGTTTCGACGACACAATCGACATTCAAGCCATTGAGACGCTCGAGTTGAACGCCATCCCAAAGAATGACTTTTTTGACGGGTCCACAAGGTTGTATGAACATTCTGTGTGTTGTACTCAGGTGAAGGGAGACAATGTAGTACACTTGAAGAGTTAAAACCACTATCTTTTCTTTACTTTTCTATTAATATAGTCTCGTAACTTCGAGACTGTTGGGGGAAATGTGGTTCAAAAATGGTTCAAATGGCTCTGAGCACTATGGGACTTAACATCTGAGGTCATCAGTCCCCTAGAACTTAGAACTACTTAAACCTAACTAACCTAAGGACATCACACACATCCATGCCCGAGGCAGGATTCGAACCTGCGACCGTAGCGGCCGCGCGGTTCCAGACTGTAGCTCCTAGAACCGCTCGGCCACCCGGCCGTTACAGAGCGGTAGTCCAAGAGTGCACCCAGTGCAGAGCAGGAGAGGCAGACGCCCTTTCCCCCTCCCCTCCCCATTCAGGAAAAAAGTACTCCCAGCGCTCTACCGCGGCCGGCCGCTGGAAGCAGTACGTGGATGATGAGGAGGAGGCTATGGATGCAGCAACACGTTGGCTCTGACGTCGACCAGTGGAGTGCTACCACGTGGACATACAAGCCATGCCAGTAAGTCGTCGTAAGGCCGTCGCACTGAAGGAAGATTACGTTAAAGAATTGGGTTTTGTAGCCAAAAGAGTGGGGAACAATTTGCTGTATTGGAATGCTGAATAAAACCAATCTGCTTTGAGAAAAAAATGTATTGCATTACTTGTTAATCGCCCATCGTAACTCACAGTAGAATGTCGATAGCGGCTTATGTATCTATGGAGGTGAAGTAGTGTCCGTTCGTCAAACACTTGTGGTCGTTCTTTGCGGCTGTATACACGTGTTGCAATTTTGTCTCTGCGATACGGGCAATCCACGCTAGACGCTGTTAGCCTCGTAAATCCGAATTCTAGTGTAATCTCCGATATGCTACGACCCACATGTCCTGCACCAATATCATCCCACGCTCAAACTCGTGACACGGTGATGTGTTCACTACACATCTCTCAGTAACAGACTCCTTAAATATCGGCTCCGCATTCACGCCATAAGCCGCACCTAGCAACAACATCTGGATGTAATACACGGCACATCCTAAAACTGGCCAGTTCCTTCCATGACTGTTGACCATTCACTTTATAAATTCATTATACACTGCCTGAATAACAAAAAAAGAGGTACCCAGAACGGGAGAAGGGAACGAAACGAAACTTCGTAGGGTATCATAAAGGTGTTGTATTCTCTCCTGAATGTACCCGTGGTCACAGCCGGCACGGTAGCTCAGCGTGTTCGGTCAGAGGGTTAGCCGCCCTCTGTAATAAAAAAAACTGAGCTAATCGATCAACAACGAACTTAAACGGATGTCTTACGATGTCCGCCCCGAGCAGATGCAACGAACGAAAGTGAACAAAATGAAAAAAAAAAAGGGGTAGCGTCTTTGATTCATAATCGGAAACGTCATTGGTCCCGGGTTCGATCCCCGCCACTGCCTAAATTTTGATAAATAATCAGCATTGGCGGCCGAAGACTTCCGGAATAAGAAGTCAGCCTCATTCTGCCAACGGCCTTGTCAAAGAGGTCGGAGGAGCGGATAGAGGTTCAGGGCACTCTCTTGTCCTAGGGGTGGGAAATTGCCCCTAAAGGCGGAAGAATCAGCAATGATCAACGACATGAGGATGCAGAAGGCAATGGAAACCACTGCATTAAAAACACGTAACGTGTATCCACAGGACATGTGGCCTGTTATTGAAGAAGTGTCATGATGATCTCTCCATTGGCAAAAGATTCCGGAATAGTCCCCCATTCGGATCTCCGGGAGGGGACTGCCAAGGGGGAGGTTACCATGAGAAAAAGATTGAATAATCAACGAAAGGATAACGTTCTACGAGTCGGGGCGTGGAATGTCAGCAGCTTGAACGTGGTAGGGAAACTAGAAAATCTGAAAATGGAAATGCAAAGGCTCAATCTAGATATAGTAGGGGTCAGTGAAGTGAAGTGGAAGGAAGACAAGGATTTCTGGTCAGATGAGTATCGGGTAATATCAACAGCAGCAGAAAATGGTATAACAGGTGTAGGATTCGTTATGAATAGGAAGGTAGGGCAGAGGGTGTGTTACTGTGAACAGTTCAGTGACCGGGTTGTTCTAATCAGAATCGACAGCAGACCGACAACGATAGTTCAGGTATACATGCCGACGTCGCAAGCTGAAGATTAACAGATAGAGAAAGTGTATGAGGATATTGAAAGGGTAATGCAGTATGTAAAGGGGGACGAAAATCTAATAGTCATGGGCGACTGGAATGCAGTTGTAGGGGAAGGAGTAGAAGAAAAGGTTATAGGAGAATATGGGCTTGGGACGAGGAATGAAAGAGGAGAAAGACTAATTGAGTTCTGTAACAAGTTTCAGCTAGTAATAGCGAATACCCTGTTAGAGAATCACAAGAGGAGGAGGTATACTTGGAAAAGGCCGGGAGATACGGGAAGATTTCAATTAGATTACATCATGGTCAGACAGAGATTCCGAAATCAGATACTGGATTCTAAGGCGTACCCAGGAGCAGATATAGACTCAGATCACAATATAGTAAAGATGAAGAGTAGGCTGAAGTTCAAGACATTAGTCAGGAAGAATCAATACGCAAAGAAGTGGGATACGGAAGTACTAAGGAATGACGAGATACGTTTGAAGTTCTCTAACGCTATAGATACAGCAATAAGGAATAGCGCAGTAGGCAGTACAGTTGAAGAGGAATGGACGTCTCTAAAAAGGGCCATCACAGAAGTTGGGAAGGAAAACATAGGTACAAAGAAGGTAGCTGCGTAGAAACCATGGGTAACAGAAGAAATACTTCAGTTGATTGATGAAAGGAGGAAGTACAAACAAGTTCCGGGAAAATCAGGAATACAGAAATACAAGTCGCTGAGGAACGAAATAAATAGGAAGTGCAGGGAAGCTAAGACGAAATGGCTGCAGGAAAAATGTGAAGACATCGAAAAAGATATGATTGTCGGAAGGACAGACTCAGCATACAGGAAAGTCAAAACAACCTTTGGTGACATTAAAAGCAACGGTGGTAACATTAAGAGTGCAACGGGAATTCCACTGTTAAATGCAGAGGAGAGAGCAGATAGGTGGAAAGAATACACTGAAAGCCTCTATGAGGGTGAAGATTTGTCTGATGTGATAGAAGAAGAAACAGGAGTCGATTTAGAAGAGATAGGGGATCCAGTATTAGAATCGGAATTTAAAAGAGCTTTGGAGGACTTACGGTCAAATAAGGCAGAAGGGATAGATAACATTCCATCAGAATTTCTAAAATCATTGGGGGAAGCGGCAACAAAACGACTATTCACGTTGGTGTGTAGAATATATGAGTCTGGCGACATACCATCTGACTTTCGGAAAAGCATCATCCACACAATTCCGAAGACGCCAAGAGCTGACAAGTGCGAGAATTATCCCACAATCAGCTTAACAGCTCATGCATCGAAGCTGCTTACAAGAATAATATACAGAAGAATGGAAAAGAAAATTGAGGATGCCCTAGGTGACGATCAGTTTAACTTTAGGAAAAGTAAAGGGACGAGAGAGGCAATTCTGACGTTACGGCTAATAATGGAAGCAAGGCTAAAGAAAAATCAAGACACTTTCATAGGATTTGTCGACCTGGAAAAAGCGTTCGACAATATAAAATGGTGCAAGCTGTTCGAGATTCTGAAAAAAGTAGGGGTATGCTATAGGGAGAGACGGGTCATATACAATATGTACAACAACCAAGAGGGAATAATAAGAGTGGACGATCAAGAACGATGTGCTCGTATTAAGAAGGGTGTAAGACAAGGCTGTAGCCTTTCGCCCCTACTCTTCAATCTGTACATCGAGGAAGCAATGATGGAAATAAAAGAAAGGTTCAGGAGTGGAATTAAAATACAAGGTGAAAGGATATCAATGATACGATTCGCTGATGACATTGCTATCCTGAGTGAAAGTGAAGAAGAATTAAATGATCTGCTGAACGGAATGAACAGTCTAATGAGTACACAGTATGGTTTGAGAGTAAATCGGAGAAAGACGAAGGTAATGAGAAGTAGTAGAAATGAGAACAGCGAGAAACTTAACATCAGGATTGATGGTCACGAAGTCAATGAAGTTAAGGAATTCTGCTACCTAGGCAGTAAAATAACCAATGACGGACGGAGCAAGGAGGACATCAAAAGCAGACTCGCTATGGCAAAAAAGGCATTTCTGGCCAAGAGAAGTCTATTAATATCAAATACCGGCCTCAATTTGAGGAAGAAATTTCTGAGGATGTACGTCTGGAGTACAGCATTGTATGGTAGTGAAACATGGACTGTGGGAAAACCGGAACAGAAGAGAATCGAAGCATTTGAGATGTGGTGCTATAGACGAATGTTGAAAATTAGGTGGACTGATAAGTTAAGGAATGAGGAGGTTCTACGCAGAATCGGAGAGGAAAGGAATATGTGGAAAACACTGATAAGGAGAAGGGACAGGATGATAGGACATCTGCTAAGACATGAGGAAATGACTACCATGGTACTAGAGGGAACTGTAGAGGGCAAAAACTGTAGAGGAAGACAGAGATTGGAATAGGTCAAGCAAATAATAGAGGACGTAAGTTGCAAGCGCTACTCTGAGATGAAGAGGTTAGCACAGGAAAGGAATTCGTGGCGGGCCGCATCAAACCAGTCAGTAGACTGATGACCAAATAAAAAAAAAAATCCTCTCCTGAGGCAAGCTGATCCACAACTGCTACTGGTTCTTAACTTCATTGATACTGCCACTGGGCGGAGTTGACTTCGGAGTTGGTCCTACACATGTCTTATTGGGAACAGATATGGGACCACGTAAGTATATCAACATCACGCAGACAATTCATAGAGTCACATGGCATTTGTGGACTGGCATTGTACTATTGAAAAATGGTATCCTGTGCTGTCGCATGAAAGGTGACATATGAGGACGCAAGATGTCCATGACTCACTACCAGCCGTAACTTGTGGTCATACCCGACGGTTTCCCACACCATGACGTCAGAAGTGAGACCACTGTGAGTCTCCAAAATAATCGAAGAAAGCTCTCCCCAGTTAGCCGCCATACTGAATGACGATGGCCAAACCGGTAGTGCAGAACCGCGAGTTATCGCTGAACACATCGTGACGCCATTCATCAGCAGTCCATGCTTCACGGTCATGGCAACACTCCAAACGTAGCCACCTTAGTTGTGACGTTAACGGCAACCTACACGTCAGGCGGTAGTTCCCTAGTCCGGCTGCTGCTAGTCTCCGACCAATGGTGCGGGTTGACACAGAATGTTGCAGGATATCCATTGCTAGTTCTCGCGTGGCAGGCGCAGATGTAAAGGAATTACGATGTGGTTGGCACACAAACGGCGATCCTCCTTTGTGGTCGTGAAACGTGGTCACCCAGAACCTTGACGATGAGTATGCCTTCCCTCATGTTTCCATGCTGCCCAACATTGGCCCACTATCACATCAGAACGCCCTGAAAATCTGGGTATTGCATGATTCAAACAGTCGGCTAAATGGAGACCCGACAATGAAACCCCGTTCCAACTCTGCCAGTGCTGATACCATACTGTCTCACACAAGTATATGGCATCTGCACGTCCTTCGCAGCAATCACTCAACATATGACCTGTTCACGTTCCTTATATGGCCTTCCAACCTTTGTAACAATACGAAGTGCAAACAATACTAATGTACTATGGTGGTCGTTCTATCTGCCACAGAGAATTGCAACTCTAATCATTTAGATACCCGCCAATAAAGTGTATGTGTACGAAGTTACATTGACATCTGACCATGTCTTCTGAATGATTCACATCTTTTTTCATGCAGTGTATTTAGTGCAATCAAGACAGTTTTAATAGAAACATATTTCTTCATACCTTCCACTCCCAGCCATACAGATTTACGAGGGTTGCCCAGAAAGTAAGGCACCGCATTTTTCTTCTTCAACAGTTCTTCATTGAACATAATAAGAATTACACATAAGAAAGAATGGTGTTTTATCTACACGCCCTGTTTTTTCACGAAATCTCCATCCCGTTCTATGGCCTTCCTCCAGCGCGAAACTAGGGTGTGTATACCCTGTCGGTACCAATCCCTGTCCTAGTGGTGGAACCAGTGCTTCACTCTGTGAATCACCTCCTCATCGTATTCAAAAAGTCTTCCACGAATGGCATCCTTTAATGGCCTAAACAAGTGGAAGTCCGTGGGGGCTAGGTCAGGTGTGACAGCCGTGGATGGTCTTCCTGACGGCTGTAAATCGTGGACCTGCCGATTTGGTCGAGCGGTTCTAGGCGCTTCAGTCTGGAGCCGCGCGACCGTTACGGTCGCAGGTTCGAATCCTGCATCTGGCATGGATGTGTGTGCTGTCCTTAGGTTAGTTAGGTTTAAGTAGTTCTAAGTTCTAGGGGACTGATGGCCTCAGATGTTAAGCCATTTGAACCATTTTTGCAAATCGTGGAGTTCCGCCGAACCGCCATCTGATGACATCATCCGTGCTGAGCGACTAACTATACTTCTGCCGACAGCAGATGCTCCATAGACTTTGCACAATGTCTGTGAATATTCCCCACAGTTTCTTTCTCTGCAGTGAGAAGTTCAATGACGGCACTTTGATTGTAACGTACATCACCTAAAGACGCCATTTTGAAACTGTCCTGCATCTACGCTATCGGTCGGAAATAATGGAAACTTGGGGCACTCACTCAGGAGACTTCAAATAATACGTACGTAACGTTTCGCATTCGTAGTACTGTTTTTGGCTGAGAAAAAAAAATGCGGTTCATTACTTTCTGAGCGACCCTCGTAGGTGTTACTGGGTTCCCTAAATTATTTCAAGCGAACGCCTGTCTGTTTCCCGCGCACCCGGAGAGGCCGCGGCAATTGTTCTTCCTTATCCTTGTTTGTATGGGATAGCCTTCCGTCTCGAACAGACTCGATGTTTACTGGATGTTAAACTCTAACGCTCCTTTTCTGTTATTTAAAAAGCGAACAAGCAGGTTCAAATAGAGCAACGGATGAAACGGAGACATAACAGGACTCCCTGTAATTCGAAAGGAGCATATGGAAGCAAACTGATGTCCGTATTTCTATAGTGGCACAGGTTCTCACCGCACCATAAAACCTGAAATTAAAACCACATTTAATGAAGGTAATGCTTCTCTGACCGTCTGCTTCATCGATCACCTGACTATGTGCCAAACGACTGTTTCTATAACTACAAGCAATACAAGACACATTTACAAAAATAACAGTGGTCGGGCCAAAATAGAGGGACAGCTACAGAAAGGCAGAAGAGAAATAATGCTTCTGCTGAATCCCCTAAGGAGAAAGGCGCTTCAAACCATCGTCCCAGTCATCCATATTTAGGTTTTCCATGTTTTCCCAGAATCGACGTGTATGGGCGTTGCTAGACAACTTCCAGTTTCCTTGGTTTTTTTTTCTTTAAAAAAGAAAAAGAAAAGAGTAACGACAGAGAGATTTGTGTCAGTCTGTGCGCGGCTCTGGGAAAGGTGCAGAGAGAGTGCGATGGAGTGAGTCGATGGATTGGTCAGAGCGACAGAGAAGCTGGAGAGATCCGCGAGGGAGGTGGAGTGACGTCAGGGCGAGAATGGCTCGGCGCGGCACATATGGGCCACCGGGGGCGGGCGCGCGCGTTACGGCGCCTGGGCGCAGCCGGGGTCACTGTGTCGCCGCCCGCCTCTTTGTGTGCGCCGTGAAGAACGCGCGGTCCACATTCCCGCTTAATCGCGATGCTGCAGATCGCGAATGGCCGCCGTTAGCTGGGAATTCCTCACAGCTGCGCGAGGATCTCCCACCCACACCTCGTCCAAGTTTCCTGACCCCTCGGTCGCATAGGTCACAGCTCGTTATGAAGAACGTGAGATGAAAACACGGTTTGTTGTACTCGTTTTCGTTTTGTCAGTTTACATCTATCATGGTCATAATGTCTCTTCCGAAATGATTCCTCTGTCCAAGATATGGTTACACAGAGCATCGTCGGAAATATGTGACTGGCTCGAGATTTGACTTACAGAACCAAGTGCGTTTTACTGGACTGGCAATATTCCACAGAAACGAAAATAACATCTAGATTGACCAAAGGAAGCGTTATACGATCTCTAGTGTTTCCAGTATACAAAACGATATGTCATACTCTATCAGCAGCAGTGTAAGATTGTTCGCTGACGACGCTGTTGTGTACAGAAGAGTATCGTCGTTCAGCAATCTTACGGAATTTTAGAAAGACTTGGACAAAATCTTCACTTGGTGTGACGGATGGCAGCTGTCTGTAAATGTGGGTATGCGTAATATAAAGCCCACAACAGAAAGAAAGAACCCAATGATATCTCATTACAAGATTTCTGATCAACATCCTTACCATTTCACATTGTCTGATCAAAATCGCCCGGACATCTATTGGAGGACATTAATGCACCTGTTGGTGAACATTAATAACGGTTGTGTCCACCCTTCGCCTTTATGGCGGATTGAACTGTGCTGGGAACACTTTCAATGAGTTGTCTGTATATCTGAGGCGAATGGGAGCTCATTCACTCAAGAGCCGAAATCAGAGAGATGTTGGACGCAGGAGTTCGGAACGAAGTCGACGTTCTGACTCATCCCAAAAGTGTTTCGTTGGGTTCAGGTCTGGACTGGGGTCAGATCAGGCCAGACCTCTTCAGGAATCTTATTGCTTCACAGATGCTGCTTTATGACAGGCTGCATTTTCATGCTGACAAACAATCGTCATCTCCGAACCATTCCTCTACTGTGCGCAGTGCATAACGCAGTAAAATCGTTCATATCCTTCCACATATAGCATCTTCTTAAGCGCAACGAGGGAACCACAGCAAACTACGGAAGACGCCCTCCTACCATAGGACCGATCACCTTCTCTGTAGTTCACTGTTGACACTATAAATGATAGCAGGTAAAGTTCTCCAGGCATTCGCCAAAGCCAAACCCTTTCATCGGTTTTCCATAGGATATACAGCGGAGTCAGGCTCCAAATCGTTCGTTCCCCGTCATCCATTGTCCAGTGGCGTCGCTCTTCACGCCACCTCAAACGATGCTTAGCACTGACTGCAGGAATGTGTGGCTTGTAAGGAGCTGCTCGACCACTGTATCCCACTTTTTGTAACTCCATACGCACAATCATTGTGCTAGCATTATTGCTGATAGTACTATGGAACTCACGAGTGGTCCCTTCCGCTCATTTCATGTGATTTTTTACAACCACCCTCGACAATGCACTACGGTCCTTGTCCGTCAGTACGTGAGGTGTGCATAGTCTTGGTTTAGCTTTGCATTTCCACTTCACATAATTAAAGTTCGTTGGATTCGAGAGGTACTTGGGTATCTTTAGACTGGCTGAAACGCCCTGATGGATTTGTTACCCAGGTGGCATCCAACGACTAGTCTACGTTCGAACTCACTGAGCTCTCTCGACTGATCCATTCTGCTGTTACTACTTCTCTGCTGACAATACTTATTTTATACTGGCAGGTCCGCCTCTCGTGACACGTAGTGGTCCATACCGCATTACACAGGGGTGTCACGATACATTTGATCAGACAGTGTATTTGGGATAATACTACGAAGTGATATGAAATGCGACGAACATGAAAACAGACACCGAATGAATCCAGAGGTGCTACTAGTACGGGTCATTATGAAGCGGCAGGGCTACTGAGGGCAGGCCACGATCGTCGCTTTCGGTCTTAAGGAAGAAAGTGTGTTGGAATGTCTCGCAGCAGTGTCCAGTGTGTTTTGAATGCCGAGTACTTACAGGCCTTTCATCTCCAACCTGCACGTGTGCGTTTTGCACAGTTGTTTCTGCTACAAAGTGCACGAGATGTGCACTTCCCAGCTTATGTGTTGTTCACTGATGAGGTCACATTCACTAGCGATGGCATATTCAGTCACCACAATGAGCATTTGTGGGCTCCAGAAAAACCCCACGGTGCGCTGCTTCGCGCTGCACATCATCATCTCACAGTTAATGTGCGGGCGGGTTCAATAGCCGACTTTACTATCCCACTTGACCACCGTGAGCTGTCAGACCCTCCCGGAACGGGTTCTTCACGGCTTACTTGAAGAAGTTCCAGCAAATGTGAGGTGCAGCATGTGATCCCAACATGATGGGGCGCCTGCTCATTTTGGACTGGCTGTTCGTAGGCATTTGAACAGGTCATTCCCGCATCGATGGTCTGGGGCTGGTGTATGAGTTCCATATCCCCCATGCTTACCGAATTTATCGAGCATTCTTTTCTTTCTGTGGGGAGCGTGAAATGTCTCATGTATCGCGCCCCTCTGGAATCTGAAATGGATCTAATAGTAAGAGTCGTCTGCGCAGCTGCTATTGTCAAACAAACTTCCGGTGTACTTGAGCGTATCCGGTTGTTAATGCTCCCCCACTGTCAGGCATGCAAGGCGTGCGATGGTGCAAACTTCGAGCGTTTGTTGTAACATTAGAGCTGTACTTATATCGTACACCATGTGTACTCATTACGTCCAATGAATGTTTCAAATGACTGACTCTCTTGTTTCCTTTTCGATCCTCGACCTCTGCTACCACTTACCCTGACGTCTGCTGTCAATTCTCAGTCCTCATGATGTACCCATTCCCCCATAGAAGTTCGTCACAACGTTTCTGGAACTCTCTGTATATCCATAACAACTATATTCGACTTGTTTCGAGTGTTGGTTTTTCGTTCTCTACTTGTGAGAGAATAGTAGGCTGTTGTAGAACTTCGTTCTTTCCAGCCAGACAGAACAGTAGGCTGGGAGTGAGTGGAGGCAATATAACACGAAATTATGCTGTTAACTGACGTTAGGCAAGGTCATACTGTGGGCCTGCGAGAGGTTGGATAGGACATCCAAAAAGCTACGCAACACGTTAAACCTGAAGTGGGTGCTGAGTTATCACTTTCGCACAGAAGCGGCATACAGATTCGTGACTGGACCGCAGCGTCAGATGATCAGCAGTTTCCAATGGCGGTGACCTAGGCACAGATAACGACGCATGTTGTACCCATTGTTATATTCTGGAATGATTATGAACCTTGGCTGGAATCTGCACTCTAAGTGGTGCCGCTTACCTGACTCCCTCTCACACCCAAGCGCTGGACAGTCCAGCTTCCGATGGTCTAGCGAAAGGCATGGTCAGGACGGCGGGATGAATGGTACAAAATGGTTTTAATGATGAGAATATATTTGGCCTTGGTATCGGTGATAGCCTTCCGGAATCCGGTGTCGACTACAGGAACGGCAATTACCACAGCTTGTCAAGTAGTGAAATGTTATTTCCGAGCCGGCCGCGGTGGTCTAGCGGTTCTAGGCGCTCAGTCCGGAGCCGCGCGACTGCTACGGTCGCAGGTTCGAATCCTGCCTCGGGCATGGCTGTGTGTGATGTCCTTAGGTTAGTTAGGTTTAAGTAGTTCTAAGTTCTAGGGGACTGATGACCATAGATGTTAAGTCCCATAGTGCTCAGCGCCATTTGAACCATTTTTTTGTTATTTCCGAACTCCTACAAAGGCCGTACATCTCTGATACTCGTGAGAGGACACTAAAAAGTGCGGGTTCATCAACCCATCCTATTCTGTTACCGTTTCTACAATATCAGGGATTTGTGTTTTCAGCAGAACGATGAGAGTGTCCAACAGACTCTTCAAGATATTCAGTTTCTCTGACGTGGATAATCATCAGACGTGATTTCCATTGAGCATGTGTATGGAGTTGTGGGTAACACGTGGCCCAGTTTGCATTACAGACAACTTGCCTTTTTCAGTTGCAACAACAGATGGAAGTACAGTGGAACACTAACCTCAATATGACTTCTAACACCCTTGGCTCGTCTCTAACCACGACTGAATGTTCATAGCGGCTAGTCGAGGTTATACAAGCCTAAGTTTTTGTTCAATGTACTTACTAGCGTATGGCCGTGAGGTTACTCACCACGTATTTTTTTCTGCGCTCGACGTTCTTAATTATTTGTTCGATACATTCCAGTCTTTGTTCCCTTCTAGAGTTTTTGTCTTTTAAAGCTCCCTCTAGTACCACAGAAGTTGTTCCTTCATGTCCTATCATAGTACCCGTTCATCTAGTCAAGTGTTTAACGTATATTCCTTTCCTCGTCGATTCTGCAGAGCACGTCCTTATTTCTTATCAGTCGACCTAAATTTCAACATCCTCCTGAAGCACAACATCTTAAACGTTTCGATTCTCTTATCTCCCGGCTCTCCTATTTTCTTAATTCACTTTCACACAATGATGTGCCCCTGGAATACATTACCACACATTACTTTCTCAAACTGAGTCCTATACTTGCTACTAGAAGATTTCTTGTGGCGAGGAGTCCTCTCTTTGCCTTTACTATTCTGCTTCTCATATACTCCTCGCTTCGTCAGTCATGCGTTGTTTTACTTCCACAGGAGCAGAATCCCTTCACTTGAAACACTTATGTGGCCCCCCTTTTTGACGTTAAGTCTCATACTAGTCTGATAAATTAATTGCAGAGCACATGGAGAAACTACTAATCGGATTTCTCCTGCTCCTCAGTAACTCCTTCTTTCGTTGGTTTATTATGTCAAATTGCAGTGTGCGCTCATTTGATTGTTCATTCCATTTTACAGGTCCTGTAATTTTCCTCACTTTTACTGAAGATAGCAATATCATCAGCGACTCTTATCGCTGATACTGATTTAACCAGAATTTTAATTCTACTCCTGAACTGTCTTCTATTTTCGCTATAACTTCTTCGGTAGACAAGTTGAACAATAGGGGTGAAACACTGCATCCCCGTCTCCCACGGTAGTTAATCCGAGCGCTTCTCTCTACGTCTTCCATTCCTACTGTTCCTTCTTGGTTCGTGAACATATTGTATATTATTGTTGTTTCACTGTAGCTTCCACCTATTTTTCTGAAGATTTCATACATCTTATAGCATTTTACATTATTAAACTCTTTTCTAGGCAGAAAAATCCTCTGAAAGTATCTTAATTTTTTACATGTCTTGCTTCCATTATCAGTATCATATACCTCTCTGGTGCCTTTACCTCTCTTAAATGCAAACTGATCGTCAACTAACAGATCTTCCGTTTTTTTCCACGTCTCATACAACATGCAAAAGCGTCGATAAAGCTTTATTCTTCAGGTTGATAATTTGTCATTTTCCTATTTTGTATTATGAAATATACAAGAGAACGCCTGTCGGAACTGTTAAGAGTGTGATTCATACATGGGTCTTCGGTTTCTCACTGCAACGTGTGGTTTCTACCACTTGACATGTCAAATTTCGTAATTTGAAATGCTAACAACTCATCGTTTTTGAAAGAAATCAATGGCTGTCACGAACATGGGTCTAGGAAAGTAACGATGGAGTTTGATGGTGAATAGGCTGTCAAGAAGCCAAATATCTCCGTGTCCCAGAATAATTAAAGATTAGCACAAACAACTTTGAAATAAAACAATCTTATTTTGTCAGGTTGGATTCAATTGGAACCGCTGTGCACGGCGACTATGATGTAATTCAGTGAGGAAGTCAGCAGTCAGTCGCTATTCAATCCGTCCTTCATTGTAGATCCAGATTTCACATATACTACAGCTATCACCAATGGATATGAAGTGAATCACATATACTGAACAGGCTCGAAAATGCACATCTTACTGCACGATTTTAGCATGTACGTGTCTTAATTAAAATTACACGAATTATATCAACAATGTGACGAAAATGTAGCATTATCGAAATGAACGGTACTAAACAGCCTTATGATTTCTACAGGGCTTTCACAGTTCCTGCTAAACTGTTCTAGGGCCTATGAAGATTTAGTAGGTTAAGTTTTCACAAGGAATCCATACCCGATAATGTATTCTTTGGATGTGAAATAAGACTGAAAATGAAATCACTCTCAAATCTCCCGCTTCACTATACGCACACGGCTGAAACAACGAGCTCTGGTCTGTGTGCTGTACAGGAACTCATGACGCGGGCATTGTTTACAGTACTCGTCGTCGGGTTCTCTTCTGCTTAAGGGAGAACGTCATCTTCGAAATCGGGACTGCGATGCGTCCTTGGCGCTCCTGAATAAATGTTTGTTACTGCGAACATACCAATTTGTCGCTGCTGTTCTGCCAGCCATACGGAAATGGTATTTGATGTCATAATTACGACAGGGCTGACGACGGCGCTGTCTTCCCGGTTTGTAGGCGTATCGTGAAGTCAGAAATCTAAAATCTTCAAAATTATTTTATATCCAAACAGTAGGTTCAAGGTCAGAGATTTCTTATCAAAACTTTACCTTTTAAGTTCCCCTGCTGCCACTACAAGCCCATAGTACGGACTGTGGAAGAACCTGTACATCTTTTCTTCTCTACTGAACTCTAAACAACAACGAGTGACTTATGAAAAAGATCAAAATTAGGTATTTTGAAAAGCGGTCAGGAGAACGTAAAGGAAGTTTCTGCAATATGAAAAAGATTTTGGCAGAAGTGGGAAGGAGGTACATAAGCCATTTATTTACGCTCCTAGTAGTCTAGGTAGAGAGAGGATTGGTGGCAATTTTCACGGCCACCAGCATCCTTGTAGAATTTTCTGAGGCTGGTGACCGGAGAAAGTCGATGGCGCCGTGTCGTAGGTCACCCCGGCCGGTAGAGTGGGCGGTCCTAGATCCGGCCTGCAGTGGGTGGCGCCGGTACCGAGAGCGTCGCAGACGCGTGGGTGGGCCCTCCGGTCCGCGTAAAAAGATCCAACCGCCAGCTCCCCGCCACAACTCGGCGCTGTCGGCTGTGATTTGCCACGTCCCGATAAACTGCGGCATTAGCTTGTAACTACTCGTCGACGGGGATTATTTAAAACGTAGCATATTTTAGACTTAGCGGGATGAGGGAACGAAGTGTCACGAGCATACTGGAGGCTTTGTTACGCTATTTACCTGAGATTATTGAGTTCGCTGCAGGTAACATGAATCAAGATTCCAGGATTCCTTTTTCAACTTAGCCCTAGTTGCCCGTACCAGGAAAAGAGCACACCCAGCAGGTTTCACGTTGCTCAGTGGGGACTGTGCGCCAGCCTCAGTCGGCATCCACCACGAATTAATAATACACTACATAAAAACAGATGTAATTTCTTCTTTACTCATACCCATAACATTCTCAAAATAGACGTTCAAAACAGACTTAAACAAGGTTCGTACGGCATAACACTTCTATAGTTATGTTACAAGCACAACAAGAGCCAACTTGAACTACAGTTTAACAAAAATGAATAAATGACTAAACAAAGAAAAACTAAGCACCACGAAGGAACTATCCTAATGGGACGGACATGGGTAGGTGTGATGCACGTATTCAGACAAACAAATGAGTATAATTTCAGCAAAGTTGGACATTTATTCAGAAGAAAGAGTATCACAAATGGAGCAAGTTAATAGCACGTCTGGCACCTCTGGCAGTTATTCGTCTTGGCATTGATTGATAGAATTGTTGGATGTCGTCCTGAGGGATATCGTGCCAAATTCTGCCCAATTGGCGCGTTAGATCGTCGAAATCTCGAGATGGTTGAAGTTCCCTGCCTATAATGCTCCGAACGTTCACAGTTGACAGAGTTGCTAGAAGATTGCAGCGGATGACAACCAAACGGTTCCTATTGTGAAATGAAATGGCACTCCAGACCCCTGCTAGTGACTAGGGCGTCTCCAGACGCGTCTTCGCTGCTCATCGGGGCTCAGTTCGAAATAGTACTCAACAATGAAGACAATTCTACTCCACTCAATGAGATTCCAAACCGAAGATGTCTCTGGAGACGCCCTGGACAGTGGTGTGATACCAACCTGAACGTCGCCGGCAACGGTCCGATAACCTGGACTGATGGTCTGAGTGCCATTTCAGTTCATATCAGAACCACTTTGGTTGTCATCTGCGGCAACCTTCCAGAACAGCGGTTTGTCGGCGACGTTCTATGTCCCGTTTTGCCCTTCGTGGCACGCCTGTACTCGACTGCATTTCAAAAGATAATGCAGGGCGAGAGTTTCTCTTGCTTGTCTTTCTGTTTGCCAAATCCTGCCTTGGCTATCAAGATCGTCGGATCTCTCCCCAGCTGAGAATGTTTGGGGCATTATGCGCGGAGCCCTCAAACTAACTCGGAATTTCGACTATCTAACGCGCCAATTGGACATAATTTGGCACGATATCCCTCAGAACGACATCCAACAACTCTGTCATTCAATGCCAAGCCGAATAACTGCTTGCATAAGGGCTAGAGGTGTACCAACACGCTGTTGAATTGCTCAATTTGTGACGCTCTTTCTGTTGAATAAATCATCCAATTTTTCTGACACTGCAAGCATCACATCTACCGATGTCCGTCCCCTTCGAATAATTCCTTCATGGTGCGTATTTTTTTTTCTTTCTGAGAGTGTTTCTTATTTCCCAACCCCCACGCTCCGTTATTCCGTCCCTCCTCATGCGACCTTGATCAAATAAACATACAAATTTCAGAGTCCTAGCTAATAAACTAAATCTTATGGGATTTTGCAAGACTAATGAGGTAAACTTTTACCCAGCAGGTACACCAGCACGCTGTAGATCATGGCTTCTTGGTGTTTTACCAGTTGACTTACTGTTGCTTATTATTATTATTGTTGTTGTTGTCTTCAGTCCTGAGACTGGTTTGATGCAGCTCTCCATGCTACCCTATCCTGTGCAAGCATCTTCATCTCCCAGTACTTACTGCAACCTACATCCTTCTGAATCTGCTTGGTGTATACATCTCTTGGTCTTCCTCTACGATTTTTACCCTGCACACTGCCCTCCAATGCTAAATTTGTGATCCCTTGATGCCTCAGAACATGTCCTACCAACTGGTCCCTTCTTTTTGTCAAGTTGTGCCACAACGTCCTCTTCTCCCCAATTCTATTCAATACTTCATCATTAGTTATGTGATCTACCCAAGTAATCTTCAGCATTCTTCTGTAGCACCACGTTTCGAAAGCTTGTATTCTCTTCTTGTCTAAACTATTTATCGTCCATGTTTCACTTCCATACAAATACTTTCAGAAACGACTTCCTGACACTTAAATCTATACTCGATGTTAACAAATTTCTCTTCTTCAGAAACGCTTTCCTTGCCATTGACAGTCTACATTTTATATATTCTCTACTTCGACCATCATCAGTTATTTTGCTCCCCAAATAGCAAAACTCCTTTACTACTTTCAGTGTCTCATTTCCTAATCTAATTCCCTCAGCATCACCTGACTTAATTCGACTACATTCCATTATCCTCGTTTTGCTTTTGTTGATGTTCATCTTATATCCTCCTTTCAAGACACTGTCCATTCCGTTCAACTGCTCTTCCAAGTCCTTTGCTGTCTCTGATAGAATTACAATGTCATCGGCGAACCTCAAAATTTTTATTTCTTCTCCATGGATTTTAATACCTACCCCGAATTTTTCTTTTGTTTCCTTTACTGCTTGCTCAATATACAGATTGAATAACATCAGGGAGAGGTTACACCCCTGTCTCACTCCCTTCCCAACACTGCTTCCCTTTCATGCCCCTCGACTCTTATAACTGCCATCTGGTTTCTGTACAAATTGTAAATAGCCTTTCGCTCCCTGTATTTTACCCCTGCCACCTTTAGAATTTGAAAGAGAGTATTCCAGTCAACACTGTCAAAAGCTTTCTCTAAGTCTACAAATGCTAGAAACGTAGGTTTGCCTTTCCTTAATCTTTCTTCTTTCCAATATTTCTACAGAATCCAAACTGATCTTCCCTGAGGTCGGCTTCTACGAGTTTTTCCATTCGTCTGTAATTTATTATTATTATTATTATAAAAACCGATCGAATCATTTATGATTACACAATTTTTTTTCTTTTCCTTTGTCTGGAGTTACCTCTGCCTCCACTACTCGTCCATATGTGTGCTTCCTGCGTTCTTTGCTCTTCTGTCCATTTCTCTTAGGTTTTGCTTCAGCTGTAATCTTTACCAAATTTTGCATTTTGATTCCAAACGTACGTCTTTCTAACACTTGAGACTCTCTGAGTTTCGACTTTTCTAAATCTGTCCTAACTTCATTAATCCGTGATGTAATGCTTTTTCCCTCCTTGTAGAGATAGTTGAATATATATTTGGTTTATATAGTGTTGTGGCTTGGCAGGAGAGCCAACCCAGGATTATAGAGGAAGCCGAAAGGCACGCGTTTTAGCTCACGCAGGCTGGTGTGAGGTCTGGAACAGGACAAGGAATTTAGACTAGAAAAAAAGGATGTAGCTGGTGGAATACTTAACTTTAATCCATTAATGTTGAACGTAGCTCTTGTCTGTACATTATTTACAATATCAATAGTAACTGAACATGGCGCCTTGCTAGGTCGTAGCAAATGACGTAGCTGAAGGCTATGCTAACTTCGTCTCGGCAAATGAGAGCGTATTTTGTCAGTGGACCATCGCTAGCAAAGTCGGTTGTACAACTGGGGCGAGTGCTAGGATGTCTCTCTAGATCTGCCGTGTGGCGGCGCTCGGTCTGCAATCACTGATAGTGGCGACACGCGGGTCCGACGTATACTAACGGACCGCGGCCGATTTAAAGGCAACCACCTAGCAAGTGTGGTGTCTGGCGGTGACACCACATATAGTTTCGTTCATTTTGCGATGGCATCCAAGAAACGTCAGCTTACTTCTCCACGTGGTTTTCGAGTTCTAGCGGACTTTTCGAACTGTGCCCCTGATTTTTCTCAGAACTTTCTTTTCGAAGACCCATCTTTTGTTACAACTCCTTCGTCGTTCAAAAGTTGGATTCCTACTGCTTGGCATGCTACTGACTGCTTATGTACCATGTGGTGCTACTTAAACAGTCGGTTGCTGGTTATTCAGCTCTGCACTGTCCTGCTGGCAGTAGGACATATTACATTTGACTAGCTGCGCAAAGCGATATGTTCTCTTGTCAGGTTCTCGGCGTGGGGGCAAAACTGTGATGATATAAATCTAATTTTGATTTCGTTATGTATATACATGTTATGCAAAATCTGAAGTCAAGTGTCGAGTGTTCTGTAAAATGTCTTCGTCCGTGCTACTTCTTAAAGTTATCTTGCTGCGTGATTCGTTAAAAAGGGTGCACTCGATTTCCGTATTGTCATAATTTTTGTTTTTTGACATTACGCGTTATCCCTTCTGCCGCTCGGGATGCTCAGTGATAAACTGGACCGCAAGGAGAGTAATGAACCTGAAATATTTACAGTAAAAAAATGTGGAACGTGATGCAGAAATGAAACGTAAACTTCTAGATATAGCTTCCCAAGAGTCTGGCGAGCCACGGCTTCTTCGCATTAAACTTATTCTCTGGTTAAATGATTTCCGCATACCATACTGGTTGTTCTGAAAGACGGTTCTGAAAAAAGTGAGAAGTCGGAAGAGTTTTATTATAATATTCCGTTGGACAGAGGTTTAAGTAGTTCTAAGTTCTAGGGGACTGATGACCTCAGAAGTTAAGTCCCATAGTGCTCAGAGCCACTTGAACCTTAAGAAGCCCCAAAGGAAAAAATCACATGGCATTAGGTAGGGTGAACGTGGAGGCCATGCAAAGCAAGCCCTGTCATTGGGCCCCTTGCGGCCTATCCAGCGCTTGGGTACACTGAAGTTCAACCAATCACGTA
This sequence comes from Schistocerca nitens, assembly GCF_023898315.1. Lineage (NCBI taxonomy): Eukaryota > Metazoa > Arthropoda > Insecta > Orthoptera > Acrididae > Schistocerca > Schistocerca nitens. Next base: position 475,356,262 of record NC_064614.1, on the reverse strand, counting down.
CTTCACTATGCCAGTGAGGTGGCGCACCATCTTGCTGGAAAATGAAGTTCTCTGGCTCATCTTCTTCCAACTGAGGGAAGAGCCATTGCTCTAGTGTATCAAGGTAAGAAGTGCCAGTTACAGTAGGTTCACCAAAAAAGAAAGGCCCATAAACTTTCCGCTGGGATACGACACAAACAACAGTCACTTTATGGGAATCTCGTTGCATTTGTACCACGTCGTGAGGATTTTCTGAGCCCCAGATGCGCACATTGTGAGTGTTACCATGTCCACTAAGGTGAAAGGTCGATTCATCACTGAAGACAACATGATCCAGAATCGTCATGAAACAACATTTCGTTTGCGAAGTTGACACACAGCCCATGGTCTGCCGGCTGTAGAGCCTGTAATAACTGTAAACGGTAAGGATGTGGTTGTACGCGTTTTCTTAAAACTTTCCAAACAGTCGACACGGGAACTTGTAATTTACGACTAGTCTTCCAGACTGATTTCTTTGGGCTACTAGTGAACGACTCTCTCACTCGCTCAACAGTCTCTTCACTAATTATTGCTCACCCTGTGCTCTTCTCTTTACAAAGGCAGCTGGTATCTTCAAATTGATGATACCATCTACAAATGTTTTTATCACTTTGAGGATCACAACCGCACTTCAGCCGGAAAGCACGTTGCACAGTAACTACAGATTCGGTCTTTACAAACAGCAAAACACAAAACGCATTCTGTTCATTAGTCGCCATCTTCGCTACTACCGCTGTCTAGCGGACTGCGGTGGAAACATTGCCCGCTGCGCATGCGCACTTGTGCCAAACACAACTGTTTGAGTTGCTCTTTCATTTGACATATCATTTATAACTTTAAGTTTAATGTATTAAATATTATAAAGCGTTAAAACCCCAATATTCATTTATAAACACCCTGTATTATGAGTAATACGAGATCAAATTTCTTTCATCGCTGCAGGAAGGTTTGTCATTCGTACTTAAACAAATATGATCCCCTTGAGTTACAAAAGGTAATGAAGCTTTACGTTTTAAGTATCAGCTATCTCGATTATAAAGTTGATGGATAATGATTCTCTCAGTTCGTTTATGGAAATATAAATTTTAACGCTCGATTATTTAACGGGCGCAACCTTTTTCACATGACTGTAGACATTTGATCACCCCAATGAATATAATGTCGAGTAAGACATACCACAAGCACAATTCAAGAGAATTAGCTTAGCAACGAGGAGTTAGCTAGTGCCCCCTCCCTCATCGCGACCCCCCCACCCCACAAGCCACTGCACCACCATTACCAACTTTAGCGCCTAACTAAACTTTTAAATGAAAGATGATTTTCTTTGAACACTTTCATTTTTAAAATGATGAAAGATGGATGATATATAGTTTTAGTGAGTGTTTCATTAAGCTATGAACTAACGAGCCAATGAGACAATCAGTATCCTTTAGCAACCTTCTTCATGCTGGAATGGTTCTCAGTCAGTTCAGATCATGAATCATGCTCAAAATCTATTCAGTTCATTGTTTTTATTTGCGCTGCTATAAAACTCAGAAGTCTACTTTCACATCTATAAATCTGGAATGCTACATTTCTTTTCCCTGTGTTGTATTCGGGTACTGTGTGTGTGTGTGTGTTAGAATAGCAAAGCTAACTATCAACAGTGAGGGTATGCACATCTTACAAAACACGCTTCCCCCACACTACTCTTTGCCTCACCTGTATCCCACCACCATTTAAATCCAACAATGTTAAAATGTATGCACTATACTTATTGTTTGTAAAGCACGGCAGCCGCGGTGGTCTCGCGGTTGAGGCGCTCAGTCCGGAACCGCGCGACTGCTACGGTCGCAGGTTCGAATCCTGCCTCGGGCATGGATGTGTGTGATGTCCTTAGGTTAGTTAGGTTTAAGTCGTTCTAAGTTCTAGGGGACTGATGACCTCAGAAGTTAAGTCCCATAGTGCTCAGAGCCATTTGAACCATTTGTAAAGCACGTGGTTGCTGGACTCCTTACTTCTGTATTGATAGAAACTGGAAGCCTTCAGGCTGTCAATGGTTTGTGTCTGACCTCTCTAATCACAATAACAATAATAATGTGTACAGCAGTCTAGTAGCCCTTGCATAGTTCGTGTTTGACGTGCTGCTAATTAGTTCATTTATCTGTCTCGAAGTGATTAATGAAACAATTTCCGGTCTTTTGCAGAAACTATCTAAAAACCGGAAAAGTCATTTTCATGAGATATTCAGCAATCGTTCTGTATGTATCTCACTTTTACCATCATCAATGTATGGTACAAAGCACAATGTATGTGTGTAGTTGGTGGTATATTTGAGAACCTGTAATCTGTACTGCAGTGTTGTTAACGCTAGTAATTTGAGAAAAAAGTAATTATTGATAACTTATATAATCAGTATGAGACAGTTCTTTTAAAAATAATTTACTTCCATTTCTGAAACACTATCAAAACTTTATTGTTTTTACCCCTCAGAAAATTTAATTTTACTCCTCAGGAGGTAATAGCCCCCAGGTTGGGGACCACCGGTGTAGAGAACAGTGTACCTAGAAACGCATGATGTTTTCTCGTCGGTACTTCAATCTAGAGACTGATTTTAGAATCGCATGATGGAAATTAGCTACCAGTAGCTTCAATATTCAAATATATTTAACTCATCAGGGTTTTTGCCAATACTTTTGCTTAATTAGATTTCACTTACTGATTATTGGTGTGTAGCAGAGTGTTAATGTAACAGACAGATTATTACAGCATTATTGCCAAGATTTTCTCCATTTCAACGCCCTAGAGACTCCATATGCATTTTCCGCCATTTTCTACGGTTTTCGTTGTTTCTAGACATGAGGTTGTGTACTGTACAGTATTTATAAATATTTCAAGTTCTACACATCGAAATGTTGTATAATACAAGGTTATTCTAAATGATGGATTGATTCTCAAAACTTCATATTTATTCAAGTACAAATCCAAAATCAACAAGCCTTATACCACTGAAAAGAGATAGTTTCAGTTTTTTCATAATGTTCGATATCAGTTTGTTGGTGTTGTGGTCTTCAGTCCTGAGACTGGTTTGATGCAGCTCTCCATGCTACTCTATGCTGTGGAAGCTTCTTCTTCTCCCAGTACCTACTGCAACCTACATCCTTCTGAATCTGCTTAGTGTATTCACCTCTTGGTCTCCCTCAACGATTTTTACCCTCCACGCTGCCCTCCAATACTAAATTGGTGATCCCTTGATGCCTCAACACACGTCCTACCAACCGATCCCTTCTTGTAGTCAAGTTGTGCCACAAATTTCTCTTCTCCACAATCCTATTCAATACTTCCTCATTAGTTATGTGATCTACCCATCTAATCTTCAGCATTCTTTTGTAGCACCACATTACAAAAGCTTCTATTCTCTTCTTGTCCAAACTGTTTATCGTCCATGTTTCATACATGGCTACAGTCCATACAAATACTTTCAGAAATGACTTCCTGACACTTAAATCTATACTCGATGTTAACAAATTTCTCTTCTTCAGAAACGCTTTCCTTGCCATTGACAGTCTACATTTTATATCCTCTCGACTTCGACCATCATCAGTTATTTTGCTCCCCAAATAGCAAAATTCCTTTACTACTTTAAGTGTCTCATTTCATAATCTAATTCCCTCAGCATCACCCGACTTAATTCGACTTCATTCCATTATCCTCGTTTTGCTTTTGTTGATGTTCATCTTATAGCCTCCTTTCAAGACACTATCCATTCCATTCAACTGCTCTTCCAAGTCCTTTGCTGTCTCTGACAGAATTACAATGTCATCGGCGAACCTCAAAGTTTTTATTTCTTCTCCATGGATTTTAATACCTACCCCGAATTTTTCTTTTATTTCCTTCACTGCTTGCTCAATATACAAATTGAATAACATCGGGGAGAGACTACAACCCTGTCTCACTCCCTTCCCAACCACTGCTTCCCTTTCGTGTCCCTCGACTCTTATAACTGCCATCTGGTTTCTGTACAAATTGTAAATACCTTTCGCTCCCTGTACTTTACCCCTGCCACCTTCAGAATTTGAAAAAGCGCATTCCAGTCAACACTGTCAAAAGCTTTCTCCAAGTCTACAAATGCTAGAAACGTAGGTTTGCCTTTCCTTAATCTAGCTTCCAAGATAAGTCGTAGGGTCAGCATTGCCTCACGTGTCCCAACATTTCTACGGAATCCAAACTGATCTTCCCCGAGGTCGGCTTCTACTAGTTTCTCCATTCGTCTGTAAAGAATCCGCGTTAGCATTTTGCATCCGTGACTTACTAAACTGATAGTTCGGTAATTTTCACATTTGTCAACACCTGCTTTCTTTGGGATTGGAATTATTATATTCTTCTTGAAGTCTGAGGGTATTTCGCCTGTTTCATACATCTTGCTCACCAGATGGTAGAGGTTTGTCAGGACTGGCTCTGCCAAGGCCGTCAGTAGTTCTAATGGAATGTTGTCTACTCCCGGGGCTTTGTTTCGACTCAGGTCTTTCACTGCTCTGTCAAACTCTTCACGCAGTATCGTATCTCCCATTTAATCTTCATCTACATCCTCTTCCATTTCCATAATATTGTCCTCAAGTACATCGCCTTTGTATAGACCCTCTATATACTCCTTCCACCTTTCTACTTTCCCTTCTTTGCTTAGAACTAGGTTTCCATCTGAGCTCTTGATATTCATACAAGTGGTTCTCTTCTCTCCAAATGTCTCTTTAATTTTCCTGTAGGCAGTATCTATCTTACCCCTAATGAGATAAGCCTCTACAGCCCTACATTTGTCCTCTAGCCATCCCTGCTTAGCCATTTTGCACTTCCTGTCGACCTCATTTTTGAGACGTTTGTATTCCCTTTTGCCTGCTTCATTTACTGCATTTTTATATTTTCTCCTTTCATCAAATAAATTCAGTATTTCTTCTATCACCCAAGGATTTCTACTAGCCCTTGTCTTTTTACCTACTTGATCCTCGGCTGCCTTCACTACTTCATCCCTCAAAGCTACCCATTCTTCTTCTACTGTATTTCTTTCCCCCATTCCTGTCAATTGTTCGCTTATGCTCTCCCTGAAACTCTGTACAACCTCTGGTTTAGTCAGTTCATCCAGGTCCCATCTCCTTAAATTCCCACCTTTTTGCAGTTTCTTCAGTTTTAACCTACAGGTCATAACCAATAGATTGTGGTCCGAATCCACATCTGCCCCTGGAAATGTCTTACAATTTAAAACCTGGTTCCTCAATCTCTGTCTTACCATTATATAATCTATCTGAAACCTGTCGGTATCTCCAGGCTTCTTCCATGTATACAACCTTCTTTCATGATTCTTGAACCAAGTGTTAGCTATGATTAAGTTGTGCTCTGTGCAAAATTCTACCAGGCGGCTTCCTCTTTCGTTTCTTACCCCCAATCCATATTCACCTACTACGTTTCCTTCTCTCCCTTTTCCTACTACCGAATTCCAGTCACCCATGACTATTAAATTTTCGTCTCCCTTCACTACCTGAATAATTTCTTTTATTTCATCATACATTTCTTCAATTTCTTCGTCATCTGCAGAGCTAGTTGGCATATAAACTTGTACTACTGTAGTAGGCGTGGGCTTCGTATCTATCTTGGCCACAATAGTGCGTTCACTATGCTGTTTGTAGTAGCTTACCCGCATTCCTATTTTCCTATTCATTATTAAACCTACTCCTGCATTACCCCTATTTGATTTTGTGTTTATAACCCTGTAGTCACCTGACCAGAAGTCTTGTTCCTCCTTCCACCGAACTCCACTAATTCCCACTATATCTAACTTTAACCTATCCATTTCCCTTTTTAAATTTTCTAACCTACCTGCCCGATTAAGGGATCTGACATTCCACGCTCCGATCCGTAGAACGCCAGTTTTCTTTCTCCTGATAACGACATCCTCCTGAGTAGTCCCCGCCCGGAGATCCGAATGGGGGACTATTTTACCTCCGGAATATTTTACCCAAGAGGACGCCATCATCATTTAATCATACAGTAAAGCTGCATGCCCTCGGGAAAAATTACGGCCGTAGTTTCCCCTTGCTTTCAGCCGTTCGCAGTACCAGCACAGCAAGGCCGTTTTGGTTAGTGTTACAGGGCCAGATCAGTCAATCATCCAGACTGTTGCCCTTGCAACTACTGAAAAGGCTGCTGCCCCTCTTCAGGAACCACACGTTTGTCTGGCCTCTCAACAGATACCCCTCCGTTGTGGTTGCACCTACGGTACGGCTATCTGTATCGCTGAGGCACGCAAGCCTCCCCACCAACGGCAAGGTCCATGGTTCATGGGAAGAGGGATATCAGTTTAATAAATTGTATTTGTTTAATAATTGTTTAATAAATTGTAATTGTTTAATAAATTGTAATTGTTTAATAAATTGTAATTTGTAATAATTTGTAATTATTATTTTCATCATGCGAACGACAACAGCAACCGTTATGATATTGTCTCGAATGAAAAACAGCCCACAGTTGCACTGAATTATGTTGTAACCTTGACCATGGTTTCTGCTATAATAATATAGCCTTCTTCAGAAGTCGTACATATTAATAAATGAAAAATGTCTTAGCCCAGCGGCTGCGTTAAGACCAATAAAATAACTTCAACAGACATATGCTTGTTTCGAACATTAGTAAAATTACATACGGCACCGTATGTAAAACTTTGTGCTCCACAGTTGCCATCTCATTTACAACTGACAGTAAAACGGAATGACGGCGTCCGCAGCTCGTGGTCGTGCGGTAGCGTTCTCTCTTCCCGCGCCCGGGTTCCCGGGTCGATTCCCGGCGGGGTCAGGGTATTTCTCTGCCTCGTGATGACTGGGTGTTGTGTGATGTCCTTACGTTAGTTAGGTTTAAGTAGTTCTAAGTTCTAGGGGACCGATTACCATAGATGTTAAGTCCCATAGTGCTCAGAGCCATTTGAATGACGGCGCTATTACCGCACGAACTCTGCCGACCGATTCTGTAAACACCACCACCCGCCGGCCGCCCACCAAAAACTTTGAAACTTCCTCTTTTAATTGGTATAAAGTTTGTTTATTTTGGATTTGTACTTGAATACATACGAATTTTTGAAAATGGGTTCATCATTTAGAATAACCCCGTATATTAAACATGTTTGAAATATAGTGTTAATTCTTCAGTTATAGAATGCTATGTCAAGTAAAATTCCATATATTAGCATTAGCGTGGAAGGTAGAGTCACACTTCGTCGGTCGTGCATCGTCTTGTACCTTGCAACAGAAGAACGTCGAATATTTACAAATTAACTGAGTTTCGTTAGAGTCTTAACAATTGTACCTGTCCTGAAAATGGAAATTAGCTAGCAGTAGCTACAATATCTAAATATATTTAACTTATCACTGGTTTTTGCCAATACTTTTGCTTGATTAGATTTCACTTACTGATTATTGGTGTGTAGCAGAGTGTTATGTAACAGACAGATTATTAAAGCAATATTGACAAGATTTTCTCCATTTCAACGATTTTAAATTTCAATAGAGCATTTGATTTTCTGGAGTAGTTGCTGTAATTTCAGAAAAAGAGCACAACACACAAAAAGTGAAAGCCATCGTTTCAAAACGGAATAACATAACACATTAAAGTGAAAGTGAAAGTATGAGAAATGTCTCCCCCGCCTTATGGAATAACCTTTCTAGGCAGCGGGCGCTCGGTAAACGTTGCTATTAGTAATTGTGACTCCTTTTTCATAACTTGCGTTTATGAATTTTGAGGATGACACGGCGGTTGGATGGTCTCAGTAGGCCACTCGTGGCCTGAAGACGGAGTGCTTTTTAATAACTTATATAGTAACTTCAGATCAGAAGTTCTATCTGAAGGGCCGATATATCCTACCAAGTCGAGATTAATTCTACACTTTCAGATGTTGTGATGAGTCTTGGCGGAAACCATTTCATAATGTCTTTCGTGGGAGTAAAAAGTTTTAAAATGGTAATGACTGGCCGGAAGAAACTGCTTGGCACCGTCTAGACCTTTAGTAGGCGAACAGAGGTGTCGAGGAAGAGGATCCCGAATTTCTCGGGTCTTCCAGAATAAAAATACCGATACTTTTTTTGATTTAAGTATGTAGTGCTTGTGAGCGTTATTCATCTTCTATACATATTTTTAAAAAAAACGTTATTTACATGATACAGACGGGCATCCCATTATATATTTTATCCCTCCAACGTCTTCCTCTTCAGTATTTTTTATTTTTAAAATAGTGCTTAGAGAATCCAATGAGCAAGTGGAAGAATAAGTCCTGCAAGGGAAGCAGTATCTTTAATTGCTTTATTAAACCGGATAAGCGATAAAAATTTGAAGTTATTCGGTAACGTGTTGAATCACTGGTTACTGTAATTTCCATAAGCTCTATCTGCAAAACGGTGCAATGACATAGAAAATTCGTTAGGATCAAAACTGTAGAGAATTTAGTCTTTCTTGTTAAATATATAAATATTAATGAGTCACTTATTAAAATTAACATTTGCCTAGACTATTAGAAGACGTTGGAAGGGTGCATTGACTTAGTTCACTGTCGCAATGATTATACTGCATTCGCACTCCATATCCTACGCAACTATCATTTTCGGAAAGAGAACTTAAATCCGAGATATGTCATTTGTTTTCGCGTTGCAGCCTTCAGTTGGACTATACTTAATTACTGTTGCCGTCTGTGTTTCACTGTCTATTGCTGTTTGATGTCATTGTCCCTTCACTTAATCAACGCTCTTCTGCTTAATGTCGGATCTTGTTCTCATTTGAATTTTTCTGCAGCTTTAACGGAGGTTGCCCTCGCCCAGTTTCCAAGGGAGACTGTACTAAACTTAGCAACTGCGAACAGATCACGTCGCAGGAAGGGTACTAGTTACGCACAACTTGACCAGGTGCGCATCGAAAAAATGTAAGTACAGCTAAATCTGTGCTTGCACTTACTACTGAACGCGCTAAACCACTCAGATACCTCTTGCAAAAGAACGAGGTGAAGATAATCGAAACTGACCAAATAGTGGGATAGTGTATGGTAAAACTACACAGCCCACGTGGTCTTTAGACACAAAGTAATGAGAGACTGTTACCACAGCCACAGAACAGAATCCATAGCATTTTTAAGATTCTTTTGCCGTATTTTACGGGCTGCAAACGGTACGAACTATAAAACGCATGTTAATTTTTAAAAAAATTCTTTAAAAAATAATATTCTCTATTTTTATTATTAGATTCAAAGCCATACTAAAAAATCTTAGTTTATAAAACTGAACTGACCTTTAAAATCCCTGAAAATCGACATTTGAACTTTCTTCTTCTTCTCTCGCTTCGTCCTCATAGTTGTCCTCTTAATATATATGATAGTCTTCACTGCCATCGAGAGCGTTACTTATGACACACTTTTTGAAAGATTTAACATTAATGTGCTCTCTCACTCACGACTGTTTTACCCACTGACACACTTTTTTATTGTAGGTCGTTTTAAGGTTCCCTTCGGCGTGAATTCATGCTGGGTTTCATCCATCAACCATTTGTCTGATTTCTCTCTCATATACACTTTAAATGGTTTATTTATCGAGACATCAAGCAGTTGCAATTGTGAAGTAAGCCCTCCTCGAATAACAGCAAGCTGTGTATTTCCCTGTCTCAATTTCTCTTTCAGAGAATTTTTCAAATGACTACTAAACTGATCTAAGAAAACTTTTCTTCGATGAAGCACCTTTCCTTCTCTCCCACACTCTATTAATCCATAATTTCATACTAGCCTCGTCCAGTCAATCCTTGTCGTGTACGTAAACATCAATATCTGGCGAAATTTCAGGTGTTTGCATTGTTTTGCGCTTGAAAATGATCATTGGATTAAATTTAGTGCCGTCAGCACAGCGTAAGAGGACAACAGTGTAGTGTATTTTTCACGTCCACTTGTTTTTACAGTTGCGGTTTTAGCACTTTTAATGGGATCACTTCCGTTACTCGGCCATCAACTGTCAGAGGGGTTTCGCCCGTATTCGTATTTGGCTTCGTCCCACACTGGTTTTCTTCCGATGTTAAATAATAATGCGATGGAAAGAAAATATTTTCTCTTCATACACTTGTGGGATTTCCTGAGATAATTTGGTTTTGGTTCGTGTGCTAAGTCCATTGCGCTTCATAAACCTGCAGCACCAACCAACTCCACCCTTAAACACTGTTCAAGTTGCACTGTAGCGCTAGCTTACGAGCGTGTATTTGCATCATTTTTGCATTAATTCCAAAGCCATTTTGACGGGTTCCTTGAATCCATATCAATATGTCATCTTCTAATTTTGGCCGTTTTGCATTCGGTTCTCTATTTACACATTTAGTCCTCATTTTTTCAATTCTTCTTTACTAGCTCGCCAATCGCGACTGGTTTATTCTGTTGGTGGAGGGTCGAAATGTCACTCAGCTGCTCTGTTTCCATGTTCTTACGTATATGCTATTACTTTCAATTTATACCCCGCGTCATATGAATACCTTTTACTTTTTTCCATTACGAAACTAGCTACTAACAAAGATATTGTACTGTTACCGGTAATGCACATCACTTTAAATCAAGTTAACTGGCACCGTAGACTGCAATGACGCATCATAGGCCAGACAGTGTTCTGGGTTTGTGATGGCGGCGCTGAAGGGAGACAGTGTTAGAAAGATTGTGAATCCCCGCAACTCATGTTTGTCGCATCGGAGCACTGCTGCTGCCAGTTGAATCCAATGCTGCTGGACAGAGAGGTTCCCCGCGGCATCGTGTATATGGCCATTTTTAAGACTGGTGGGAATTTAAAATCAAAAATTGGACATTTTTATAGTAATGTATAGTAGTATAAGACGCACCTGAATTTAGGAGACAATTTTTCGAAGAAAAAAATGCCTCTTATAGTCCGTAAAATACGGCACATCTAACAGAAATAATCCTACGGAATACCACGTATACTAACAATGTTAAATGTATAAGGATCACGTACGAGCAATAGCCAAATGTAACAAAATTGTATGTTCTGCTGAAACTTCCTGATATACTTAAACTATGTATCGAATTGCGGATCAAACTGAGCCTTTGCTTTTCGCAGGCGATGGTTTAACCGAGTTAGATGTGTAGACACGATTCGTCAATTTCCAAACACCTAAATTCTGCCAGTAGCTTTCTCATACACCCCAACCTTTGCCGGAGCCCACCACAGAGGGACGCAAGAGTAGTTCGGAATACAATCGCGTTGAGGCAGTCGTGCCATTATAGCTCAGTCGGTCGGCGAAAGGCTATTTCCAGTTCCGATTCGGTACGCAGTTTTAACATGATAGGAACTTTAGAGTGCAAGTTTCCGAGAGGAAGGTTTATGACTATTCTGCTATACTCCTGTCAACCGACATTCGAAAATATATGTCTTCAAAAAGCGAGATGCAGAGATAGAAAAGAACTTGTTCGGCTATAAACTTGCGTATATCTCGCTATCGGTTCTCTATCCCGACTTAGTAGCTCTTTGTGATGTTCACTGACCGTGTAATAGGTGTAACTGTCAGAGAAAGCTGACAAGCAACGAGCGTTATATAACCACCATTCCTGAGCTCAGTTTTTGGTTAAAGAATGCGAAAGATTATACACGTTGTTGTTCTTTAATCACAGGACATATCTGATAGTACTTTGGTTTATAGTAGGACTGACCATGCCATTTAGCGTACTACATTTAAGCTACTAACCTAGTTGTCTTCAAGTGCTTCAAAAATGATGTGATGATGCATGCTTCCTGGACTCTAAGTAGCGAGCAAACAGAAAACCACTGCTCGGAGCTTCTGAAGGGGACGATTATGTCATCTGTAACATTGTGCTTAGAACAGAACTCATCAGTTCAGTTAAAAACCGCAATCACGCCGAGAAAATCTCGTTAATCGCGCTGTCCAACAGTTTTGTATCGAGTATCTCGAACATCTGTAAAAACTTCTGGCAGAGACCAGTCAGATGTTATCACGGGCACGAGCTTATCATGACTTGCGAACAACTCATACATCAAACAAAAATCATACAAAAACACGTTATCTCGCACGACTGCAACGTGTATTGGTTCAACAGGTAGCGAAATGGGTGGAGTAGTTAATATCGTCAACCAGCCACACAGTCTACATCTACATAGATACTCCGCAAGCCACCGTATGATGCGTGGCAAAGGGTACTCTATAGCACTACTACTCATCTCCTTTCCTGTTCGATTCGCAAATAGAAAGAGGGTAAAATGACTGACTATGTTCCTCCGTACGAGCTCTAAACTCTCGAATCTTATCTTCATGGTCCTTACGCGAAATGTACGTTGGAAGCACTAGAATCGTTCGGGGGCAGCCTCAGATGCTAGTTCTCTAAATTTTCTCAACAGTGCTCTTCGGAAAGAACTTCACCTTTCTTCCACTGATCCCCATTTGAGTTCCCGAAGCGACTCTATAATACTTGTACGCTGTTTGAACTTACCGGTAACTAATCTAGCAGCTCGCCTCTCAATTACTTAGATGTCTTCCTTTAATCCGACCTTTACAGATGAACTACACTTTCCGAAAATTCTCACAAAGTTCTCGACCATTCGCCTTCCCTTCTACAGGCCTTACATGCTCATTCCATTTGACATTGCTTTACAGAGTTGCGCCTAGATATTTAATCGAAGTGACTGTGCCAAGCAGAGCACTACTAATACAGTACGCTAACATTATGGGTTTGTTTTTCTTACTCATATGCATTAACTTAGATTTAGAGTAGCTACTATTCATCACGAGAGCCAGAATCTTGTGCAAGTCATCTTGTATCTTCCTACAGCCACTCAACGGCGACACCTTCCCATACATCACAGCATCACCAGCAAACAGCCGCTGATTGCTGGCTACACCTGTGTGCCAGATCATTTACGAGTATGTATATAGAAAATAACACCATTCCTATGAAACTTCCCTGGATCCATCATGACCATATACTTGTCTCTGATGAACACTCACCGTTGATAACAACATACTGGGTTGCGTTACTAACGAAGTCTTTGAGACAATCACAAACTATTAGACCGGGGTCTCCAACCGTTAAGCTTACCTGCGCCACACTGGAAGAAGACGATTATTTTTGAGCCGTACATAATTTTCCTAACAGTAACAATAACAGCTGACGAAAAAAGAGCACGGGATGGACCAATGAGAGAATAACATCATGTGGCGGAAGTATTCAATTTATCATAGCCTTAGATAAACGGAATTTTACGGACTTGCTCCGGCCGCATGGTGCCCGCGGGCTGCGAGTTCGACACCCCTGTATTAGATGACGCCAGTTGTCAGAACTAGAGAAAATTATGTTCGATGAGTTTTCGGGTGTGCGCACACATTATCATTTCCTGCACCAACATTTAGACTGGGAGGCCTCAGAAACTGCTGACTACGGGACCACTACGTGGACGGCCCTGGAATATTATTGCTCTGTCACCTATCGCTTGTTTCAACTCTGTAAATGATTGTTTTACTGGAATTCGATATTCACATTGATCTGTCACACTATAACTGGCTTGGTAAGTCAATTCAAAGATCGAAGGAAGGCAAGGCTGTACCATCCCCAGCCAAATCACCCACGTCTGATAGAGCGCTGTAGTATTCAGACAAACTTTAACGTTGACGGCAGCTTTAATTACTTAACTAACTGAGCCACACGAACTCTTTTGAGACGTCATTGCAAAATTTTCGACTTCCACCACATATCTTCAACCATTAAGTGATACTCTTTGCCTGACTTTTTTTCAGATTTTTGGAGTCACAAGTTTGTGATACGATAAGTAATTATATGACCAAACTAATATCATGCCTACCTACAGTTTCTGCTGCCTGGAAAGCACTACGTTCTTAAAAAGAGGTACGAATATTATGTTGTAGTCTGTGCATTGTCACAACAAATGTAAGAAGTTTCAATAATATTACCAAACAGAATTATGTTTTATAAGAATTGTCAGACAACATATCTTTAGACTGATTTATAGCATATGACTAACATTAAGAAAACAGTCACGTGCAGTTACAATAAACAATAAATATAGTAAATTTCTTGAGTAGGTAAACAAATGCCCGAAACGTGCATTGCGGCCGATATACATAGTCACGATCGCTCTGATTAATAAACATGATTTTTGAAATGACCGATTCAGGTGATGTAAGAGTGTATTTTAGGCGAGATGAAGGATACACAAACTGTTGAGTAGTGAATCAGAAATATTAGGAAAACGATAGACTGCTAATCGCTGTAAAGATGATACGTTGAGTTGCTGACAGGCACAACGAAAATACTGTTACACGTGTAACTTTCAGCCAAAGCCTTCTTCAGAAAGGAAACACACACACACACACACACACACACACACACACACGACCGCCATCACCGGCCGCTCGGACCGGAATTCGTTGAGTAGTGTTGATTTCTTCATGTTCAAACGACAAATTTGATTGTGAAAATGCGCATGGGCGTACCCAGCGTGGGTGCACGGGGGGGGGGGGGGGTGGCAGTTGCCCCCCCCCCACCCCCTAGAAGATATTCGCAGTTTTTCACTAGTTTACTTAAACTGCCATATCAGAAAATGGCTACAGTTGAAATCGATTATGTGTTTATTAACCAATGCGTTAGTGACTATGACCTCGTAGTCGTAAAGATGTCAAACTCCTACTTTCATTTTTTTTTAGAGTGTGCCCAAATAATGTGTGAGATTCCTGTTGTCCCCACAATTGCTTAACTGACCAGAATGAAGTAAGTAAGCAAATAATTTAAATTTAAGAGTGTAGCTATCAAGAACTAGGAATCCGACTGACATTGCATTTTTTGCTTTTGTTTTGTTTCAGGCATATTTCACCGATTTATCGAACGACATAACATCAGAAACAAAGCAGAACGCACAGAACTGAGAGTAAGTAATCTTCTTTCCTCATTGTATACGAACATGTGTCGTCTTCCTTTTACTACTACATAATCCATAAATGTCTTTCACATTACTCAAGATAACTTTCTAATACTGTTACGGAACTACTAAAATGTTAGCTGTTCTAGCGTAAAATTCCACTATATAGCGAACATCGTTTCGTAATTCACGAATAATGTTATATGTGATAATGTTGATGGTTAAAGTCAGTACCAGTTAGATAATAATGATTATAAGCCTATTATTGAACTGAAAAATAATAAAAAATTTTTGGAGGCGCCGGGTATCGATCCCGGTACCTCTCGCATGCTAAGCGAGCGCTCTACCATCTGAGCTACGCCCCCGACGATGTTCGGTGTTCTTTAAGTTTGTAAGACTTGTACACCAGTATAGCGTAGTAAAGACAGCAGAAAATCTGTTAGTGTGTCATTCATTCTTCGACAGCATTGTGGTATTGAAAATGTCCTGAGTGTTTGGTAGCTACTCAAGTTGTAGCATTGAGCTGTCTGGTGGAAAGCTACCCATAATAAGTAATCTCTACTACGGCATGTGATTCTCTGACAGCATAAGTCCTATCTATACCTATTGCAGATTTCCTACCGCAAATAAACATTATCAATGTCATTTAACCAGCTTTACGAATGTATCGACGCCTCGAAAGCAGCCTAATATCTACACTTTTTTGTGGGTATCCACAGAAATCTATCCAAGAGGGAGTAAGATTCCTAAATTCCCAGTTTTGGTATTTCTGATTTGGTAAGACAGAGAACGTCGTACCCCAGCGCTGAATTTAACAAGAACTACGCAAAGCAAAGCGCATTGTAAGCCGAATAACTGACAGTTTCAACTCAATTTCTTTTTCTTTCTTTCTTTTCAGTAGATTACTTCCGAAACAAAAATGTAAACATTATTCAGCGATAAAATACTTATTCAACTTTAATGACATCTGTAACGTTTTGTTTACTAAACATCACATCTAATACTGTCAATGGATTTATTGTATCATATTCATGCCCTCTATTTTTTAAAAGACGACTGTCATGATTGAAGTTTAATCAAATGTCTACTTTCTATTGTAAAGTATAGCTCAAGCCAGCATTTGATGAGATGAATATGAGAATCTCTCCCAAAACAACCTAAAATTGTCCAGTGTAACCGACTCACGACAGCCTAAACTCTCCTGTTTGAGACATTACTGTACGGCCATGTCAACTGGATCGCTGAATTCTTAACACTGTAACTGCATGTCGCATCCCATTGAGTTCCAGAAAGCCCCGATACATGGAGTGGGGATCTTTTTGACCTTCTACTTTTACACATCTTTCTCTTCTGTTCTAGTGCAGCAAAGAGTATTATACGTTTTCGATTGATGCATTTGGGTGTAGTTGGAACCGCGGACGGATGCTGAGGTGAAGAGCAGCCATAATCAGTTTGTGATGGGAACAGGCGCCCAAATCCACGGATTAGCCCGTCAATGCAGCTCGGGAAGAGCTGTTCGTCGAAGGGGCAAAACGTACACTGATGACTGGTTTTGCTATGTTCTGTAAATCTTCGCAACCGCCTTGACTGCAGGAGAGCGCTGAAACCACCGCAGCGCCAAGGGAAATGCGCCATTTCACGTGAATGCCTGACAAACAAACAAGCAAAGCCAGCAGTGCTAGATAATCGGGTTAGTGCAATTACAGCCAGCCACATCTAGAAGTGAGTTCGTATTTTGTAACGAAAATATGTCTATACGTCAGATACCAGGAGGTGGCAAGTGCCATTTCTTGCCTCCCCTTGCCGACACCTGTGGTGGTGGTCTATCATTGATAATGTATGAATAGAAATGTATAAAGGGCAGTCAAATAAAAGGGGGACAGATGGAAAAACAGTAAGTAAAATGTTTATTATTCAAAAGCAATCAACATAACTGTTGATACACTGATCCCACTGTAAGACAAGACAGTTACTGCCCTCATGGTAAAATGTTTGCTGTTGCCTATGGAACCATGATTGTATCCAATTGTATCCAACTGTACACCTCTTCATCCGAAGCAAATTGATAGCCACGAATGTCTGTCTTCAGGGCTTCAAAAATACGGAAATCGCAAGGGGAGAGATCGGGACTATGTGGAGGACGTGGAAGGGCTCCCCAGCGAAACTTCTGCAGCGCACTCTAAACAACCTTGGCAACATGTGGGAGGGTCCAAAGTTTCCTAGTGTGCCTCTCTTTACCGTCCCGATACTACTTGATCCGAAACCACAAAATATTCCATTGTGCTCAGCACTGCTACACCTGCAGTTTAGCGGGATGATAGAAAGTATTTCTAGAAATGCATATGAATTCTGTAATCAATTAAATATCTTTTATCACAGATTCCAATGGACTACAGAGTGGGGGGCAGGTTCCCGACCCCCATCCCTTCTCTTCCGTTCCGCTTTATTCTGCTTTTTTTTATCTTAATATTAAAGTTCTTCAATTTGAAGTGAAGAAGATTGCTTTCAAAGGATAACCGTCCTTACCATTTACTTCGTTCATCTGATTCAGAAGTAACACTCTTCGTAACATGACTAGACACAACCTTGTTTAGCAATTAAATTTACTTCCAGTGTCACAATGAAGATTGTAATTTCCATATTGCTTTTCTGTTTTAAACTGTTGCGCTATAGCAGTTCACTGTAGCCATAATAACTAATCGAAGAAAAATACACCCCGCCAACAGCCGCTACTGAGTAAGTATAACGAGAAAGATTCGTCCATTCATTTCGTATTGATTATGCGCACCCTCCATGATTAAATCGATTAATGCCTCACTACTGAGCTTCCATTCGACGGGAAACTTCTAAACTTAATGTTATCAATATCTACAAATTTTAGTGCGACTCGAGTGCGTACAGCATTTCCACGAGAAACCTGAAGAACAACTCCCATGCCTCGCGTAAAGGCGAGTGACCGGTAGCACTTAGGCGTTCTTGAACGAAAGTGCAAGACAATTCTTCCCGCCGGAAAAGGCGGGCTCGGCACCTAAACTTCCAGAGAACCAGCTGTGCTTGTAAAGAGGACTTCGTTATGTCATGAACATGGCGTTGCAGCAGAATATTACCTATTACACTTTTCCCACTTCCAAGCCGAAGCTGATTAAAGTAGTTATCCATGGGATTACGCTGAAGTTGGCGGCGGACGAGGTTTATAAATAACTCGAAGATATTGGTTTTGTAACCATCAAAGTTGTCCGGATGAAGTACCCAGAGATACAGCACCAAATGAACAAGACTGCTATCATTCCCAGTGAAACAGCAGAGCATCGCACTATCTTTAAGGGGAGATATTTTACTCGCTCCCGTTATGGTCGAAAAACTTCGCTCCATGCGCAATCCAGCTCAATGTTGTAATTGCGGAGAGCCGCCACATATTGCTAACACTGCACTATGCCCCCATAGTGTGTCATGTTGGAGGCAATCACGAACTCCCGCAGGGCAAACCTGCTACATGTGCTGGGCAAGCTCATGCAGCGAGCTAGAGAGGCTGTGTGCATCACAAAAATGCAAACCGCCGTCAACGAGCCCTCCCGCCGCTTTCCAACGATCCCCCGACCTCTGGACGCTCAGCAACGACTCGTCGTAGCCCAGAATGCGCTTCACAAGTACCTACTGCTCCTCCTTTGCGATAGCCTGCGCAACAACGTGTGGATTACCACACGCTGTGGTTTACCTCAGTCACTGTCCCAGCGACAATGGACCTGTCCACACACGCAGACCTGCCTTCAAAGCCGCACCCTCGCCGAGTGCTGGTGGCTCTGAAGCAGCAGCCACAACACCCTGCCCTTCCCCCTGTGCCTGAGATAGCTGACGACATGGCCCTACATCTACATCTACATTTATACTCGCCAAGCCACCCAATGGTGTGTGGCGGAGGGCACTTTACGTGCCACTTCCATTACCTCCCTTTCCTGTTCCAGTCGCGTATGGTTCGCGGGAAGAACGACTGGCCGGATAGCCTCCGTGCGCGCTCGAATCTCTCTAATTTTACATTCGTGATCTCCTCGGGAAGTATAAGTAGGGGGAAGCAATATATTCGATACCTCACCCAGAAATGCACCCTCTCGAAACCTGGACAGCAAGCTACACCGCGATGCAGAGCGCCTCTCTTGCAGAGTCTGCCACTTGACTTTGCTAAACATCTCCGTAACGCTATCACGCTTACCAAATAACGATATGACGAAACGCGCCGCTCTTCTTTGGATCTTCTCTATCTCCTCTGTCAACCCGACCTGGTAGGGATCCCACACTGATGAGCAATACTCAAGTATAGGTCGAATGAGTGTTTTGTAAGCCACCTCCTTTGTTGAACGGAAGGCCTCTCCAGTTTGTCTGACGAACCGGTTCCAGGCTCTGCCTCCGGCTGATACTAATCTTCGGCCGGACATGGCTGCTTGTCCTGTTCCAGAGGTTGCCCCTCAGTTTGAAAGATCCGGGCGGTCGCAGGTGGTGGGCTTACTGGTAGCTGGGAGCTCCAACGTCAGGCGCGTAATGGGGCCCTTTAGGGATATGGCTGCAAGGCAGGGGAAGAAAGCCAATGTGCACACCGTGTGCATACCGGGGAGAGTCATTCCAGATGTGGAAAGGGTCCTTCCGGATACCATGAAGGGTACAGGGTGCACCCATCTGCAGGTGGTCGCTCATGTCGGCACCAATGATGTGTGTCGCTGTGGATCGGAGGAAATCCTCTCTGACTTCCGGCGGCTATCTGATTTGGTGAAGACTGCCAGTTTCGCTAGCGGGATGAAAGCAGAGAGTGCAGCATCGTCGACAGGACTGACTGCAGACCTTTGGTACAGAGCCGAGTGGAGGGTCTGAATCAGAGGCTGAGACGGTTCTGCGATCGTGTGGGCTGCAGATTCCTCGACTTGCGCCATAGGGTGGTGGGGTTTCGGGTTCCGCTGGATAGGTCAGGAGTCCACTACACACAGCAGGCGGCTACACGGGTAGCAGAGGTTGTGTGGCGTGGACTGGGCGGTTTTTTAGGTTAGATGGCCTCGGGTAAGTACAGAAAGGACAACAGCCTCAAAGTGGCGGGGAAAAGTCAGGACATGCAGCAATCGGTATTGTAATTCTAAACTGTCGAAACTGTGTTGGTAAAGTACCGGAACTTCAAGCGCTGATAGAAAGCACCGTAGCTGAAATCGTTATAGGTACAGAAAGCTGGCTGAAGCCAGAGATAAATTCTGCGGAAATTTTTACAAAGGCACAGACGGTGTTTAGAAAGGATAGATTGCATGCAACCGGTGGTGGCGTGTTTGTCGCTGTTAGTAGTAGTTTATCCTGTAGTGAAATAGAAGTGGATAGTTCTTGTGAATTATTATGGGTGGAGGTTACACTCAACAACCGAGCTAGGTTAGTAATTGGCTCCTTTTACCGACCTCCCGACTCAGCAGCATTGGTGGCAGAACAACTGAGAGAAAATCTGGAATACATTTCACATAAATTTCCTCAGCATGTTAAAGTCTTAGGTGGAGATTTCAATTTACCAGATATAGACTGGGACACTCAGAAGTTTAGGACGGGTGATAGGGACAGATCATCGAGTGACATTATACTGAGTGCACTATCCGAAAATTACCTCGAGTAATTAAATAGAGAAACGACCCGTGGAGATAACATCTTGGACCTACTGATAACAAACAGACCCGAACTTTTCGACTCTGTAAGGGCAGAACAGGGAATCAGTGATCATAAGGCCGTTGCAGCATCCCTGAATATGGAAGTAAATAGGAATATAAAAAAAGGGAGGAAGGTTTATCTGTTTAGGAAGAGTAATAGGAGGCAGATTTCAGACTACCTAACAGATCAAAACGAAAATTTCTGTTCCGACACTGACAATGTTGAGTGTTTATGGAAAAAGTTCAAGGCAATCGTAAAATGCGTTTTAGATAGGTACGTGCCGAGTAAAACTGTGAGGGACGGGAAAAACCCACCGTGATTCAACAACAAAGTTATGAAACTACTGCTAAAACAAAGAGAGCTTCACTGCAAGTTTAAACGCAGCCAAAACAGAAGCTAAAGGATGTCAAAGTTAGCGTAAGGAGGGCTATGCCTGAAGCGTTCAGTGAATTCGAAAGTAAAGTTCTATGTACCGACTTGACAGAAAATCCTAGCAAGTTCTGGTCTTACGTTAAATCAGTAAGTGGATCGAAACAGCATATCCAGACACTCTGGGATGATGATGGCATTGAAACAGAGGATGACACGCGTAAAGCTGAAATACTAAACACCTTTTTCCAAAGCTGTTTCACAGAAGAAGACCGCACTGCAGTTCCTTCTCTAAATCCTCGCACAAACGAAAAAATGGCTGACATCGAAATAAGTGTCCAAGGAATAGAAAAGCAACTGGAATCACTCAACAGAGGAAAGTCCAATGGACCTGACGAGATACCAATTCGATTCTACACAGAGTACGCGAAAGAGCTTGCCCCCCTTCTAACAGCCGTGTACCGCAAGTCTCTAGAGGAACGGAAGGTTCCAAATGATTGGAAAAGAGCACAGGTAGTTCCAGGTTTCAAGAAGGGTCGTCGAGCAGATGCGCAAAACTATAGACCTATATCTCTGACGTCGATCTGTTGTAGAATTTTAGAACATGTTTTTTGCTCGAGTATCATGTCATTTCTGGAAACCCAGAATCTACTCTGTAGGAATCAACATGGATTCTGGAAACAGCGATCGTGTGAGAGCCAATTCGCTTTATTTGTTCATGAGACCCAGAAAATATTAGATACAGGCTCCCAGGTAGATGCCATTTTCCTCGACTTCCGGAAGGCGTTCGATACAATTCCGCACTGTCGACTGATAAAGTAAGAGCCTACGGAATATCAGACCAGCTGTGTGGCTGGATTGAAGAGTTTTTATCAAACAGAACACAGCATGTTGTTCTCAATGGAGAGACGTCTACAGACGTTAAAGTAACCTCTGGCGTGCCATAGGGGAGTATTATGGGACCATTGCTTTTCACAATATGTATAAATGACCGCCGGCCGAAGTGGCCGTGCGGTTAAAGGCGCTGCAGTCTGGAGCCGCAAGACCGCTACGGTCGCAGGTTCGAATCCTGCCTCGGGCATGGATGTTTGTGATGTCCTTAGGTTAGTTAGGTTTAACTAGTTCTAAGTTCTAGGGGACTAATGACCTCAGCAGTTGAGTCCCATAGTGCTCAGAGCCATTTTGTATAAATGACCTAATAGATAGTGTCGGAAGTCCCATGCGACTTTTCGCGGATGATACTGTAGTATACAGAGAAATTGCAACATTAGAAAATTGCAGTGAAATGCAAGAAGATCTGCAGCGGATAGGCACTTGGTGCAGCGAGTGGCAACTGACCCTTAACATAGACAAATGTAATGTATTGCGAGTACATAGAAAGAAGGATCCTTTGTTGTTGTTGTGGTCTTCAGTCCTGAGACTGGTTTGATGCAACTCTCCATGCTACCCTATCCTGTGCAAGCTTCTTCATCTCCCAGTACTTACTGCAACCTACATCCTTCTGAATCTGCTTAGTGTATTCATCTCTTGGTCTCCCTCTACGATTTTTGCCCTCCACGCTGCCCTCCAATGCTAAATATGTGGTCCCTTGATGCCTCAGAAAATGTCCTACCAACCGGTCCCTTCTTCTGGTCAAGTTGTGCCACAAACTCCTCTTCTCCCCAATTCTGTTCAATACCTCCTCATTAGTTATGTGATCTACCCATTTAATCTTCAGCATTCTTCTGTAGCACCACATTTCGAAAGCTTCTATTCTCCTCTTGTTTAAACTACTTATCATCCATGTTTCACTTCCATACATGGCTACACTCCACACAAATACTTCCAGAAACGACTTCCTGGCACTTAAATCTATACTCGATGTTAACAAATTTCTCTTCTTCAGAAACGCTTTCCTTGCCATTGCCAGTCTACATTTTATATCTTCTCTACTTCGACAATCATCAGTTATTTTGCTCCCAAATAGCAAAACTCCTTTACTACTTTAAGTGTCTCATTTACTAATCTAATTCCCTCAGCATCACCCGACTTAATTCGACTACATTCCATTATCCTCGTTTTGGTTTTGTTGATGTTCATCTTATATCCTCCTTTCAAGACACTGTCCATTCCGTTTAACTGCTCCTCCAAGTCCTTTGCTGTCTCTGACAGAATTACAATGTCATCGGCGAACCTCAATGTTTTATTTCTTCTCCAAGGATTTTAATACCTATTCCGAATTTTTCTTTTGTTTCCTTTACTGCTTGCTCAATATACAGATAGGAGCAATTTGGCATCCGCCAGCAGCACTCGACCATTCAGCAACTGTTACATGTTATTGCAAAGGCTACCCTAGCTTTTAATGATAAATAATATGGTGGAGCCATGTTTTTGGATGTATCGAAGGAGTTTGACCGCGTCAGGTGTAATGGCTTGCTGTGTAATTTCTTTGTTTAGGGCTTCCCGCCAGCGTCAACCAACTTTCAGCTATCTTGAACACCGCATCTCTGTTGTTCGTGCTGGAGAGAGAATATCTGCCGAATAGGACGTTAAGGCCAGAGTGCCACAGGAATCTGTTTTAGGTCCAGTGCTGTATAATACATACATAGAAGGCCTCCCGAAGTCGCTGAGAGTGACGAACACCATACACTCCGGTGACACAGCACTTTTCACGCTCAGCAGGAGGCCAGCTGCCGTGCGTCACCGACTGCAAAATGCTTTCCACCAGCTTGATGAATGGGCCTATAGAGATCTATAGGATCAGAATGCTTTCACTCCGAGCCTATAGAGATGTAAAGGAGAAAATGAGAGTCTCACACACAGTGGATATTCAGAAAATGACGGAAATCTGATCATGCCATAGTGAGATATTGTGTATTGTGTATTGAACCGGGGACGTCGAAACGACAGAGAGAGTTCGTCCGGCCGTAGCCCTCAGTGGTTCACAACCCCACAACAGGCCACAGCAGTCCACTCATCCCACCGCCGCCCCACACCGGACCCAGGATTATTGTGCAGTGCGGCCTCCGTGGAGCTCCCCCGGGAACGTCTCATACTACACCAGTGTAAGCCCAAATGTTTGCGTGGTAGAGTAATTATGGAGTATGTGTACGTGAAGACAGTGTTTGCACAGCAATCGCCGACTTAGTGTAACTGAGGCGGAATAAGGGGAACCAGCCTGCATTCGCCGAGGCAGTTGAAAAACAGCCTTGGCTGGCACCCGGACCTCGACACTAATCCGCCGTGCTGATTCGTGCTGGGGATCGGCACGCCTTCCCGCTCGGGAAGCAGCGCGTTAGACCGCGCGGCTAGCCGGGCGGGCTAGTGAGATATACTAACTACACTCCACACTTAAGTAAACTTTGGGAAAATCTCCGAAAATGTGGAATCCCTTGCCAACAAACATTAAAATCGTATTTAGGTAGAACAATCTCGAAATTAAAAGACAGATGTGTAAATTTATGCATGTATAATACTTGTATAGCTGTATACTTGAGGTTTAACTGAATTACATTCCTTCTGTATGTACACTGTGTGCTTTATTTTTGCATTATTTTGTTGTGAATAGCTGAACTGTTTCCAGAAGAAGGCAAATAAAAGATAAGTTTACGGTTTTTTGGGGTCTCCAAACCTTTGTTTCTCCTTCCTCATCTTTTTCGAAACACTCGTTAGTTACCTCAAAAGTTTTTGCGTACGAAATTTTTAACCCTTCAACGCCTGCGATAGCCGCATGGTGTGGCCCCACGTGCTACGGAATCGTCTATGCAGCGAGTTCCGCGGTACACGAAAATAATGTGTCTGAGAATGGATGAGTGATACGAGATTAGATGCGACGAATGTATCTTATCCCTCTTTGGGACCCGCACGTCGGACTGGAATTGACTGTTAAAACTACGCATTTCTATTGATTGTTAAGTTTTAACTTATAAGTTATTCCCTGTTATTACTTTTGAAAGTGGAATATACAAATACAGGGTGGCGCACAAAAACCGGCCCCGAGAGCCGACTGCTCGCCAATTGTGCACGAATTGTTGCCCGTCACGAGTAGATATAAGAACAAATAGATAAACATGTAATAATTAGATGATAAAGAAATGACAAATAAACTAATGCAAAGTTCTATATTTACTGAAGTAGTCTTGTCTTCTATATTACATTATATAAGGTGCTGAAAATGACGTCCTTGTGCTTCAGTGCACTTTTACACATGCCCAAGCATACTAATGTTCACTTGGCGCAACTTTTCCGCTTCAGTACCTGTGGTACCACCGTGATGGTAGTCCAGCCCTTAGTGCACGAAGTACTACAGCATGTCTTCGCGAATTGTTTTCAAATAGTTGAATTGGACGCAGTGGACCTGTACCTCGGACGGCCCACTCCCCGGTTTTTTCGCCTGTAGACTTCTTTCTGTGGGGAAAGCTGAAAGACGTTCCCTACAAGAACATACTAACTACAGCCGATGATATGCAACGATTTACTACAGCCTGCTCGGACATCTCCGCTGAAATGCTAGCACGTGTGCAGCAGTCGTTCCATACCGGACTGGAAGAGTGTGTTTCCACTGTCGGTGGTCATTCTGAACACAGCTTGTTATGATCGTCTTGTAACTGATCGGAGGCCACATAACTAGTGTATGCACTTGTGTTGTACTTCAGTGTGTGCTGCCACAGGAATTGTACAAGTGTCGGTATGGGAACTTTTCAAAACTCATCTCGTAAGTGACTCGCGCTAGAGTAGCGCATCAAACACCATAGACATTCTAATTTATCCTACTTTTAGTTTGTTAATGTTAAAAGGCATTGGTATATTTAGAAAACGTGAGTCTGCTCAAAAATACTTGCTAGGTATTATTGAAATCTGTTGAATGACTAGCGATACGATACCCTGAGTACCAACCCATAATTAGCATTTCCCATTTCTGCAATATTTGCGGTGTAAGTTTTAGGTGATTCACCCTGTATACACTCTTAGCTTTATTTTTGCTTTATTAGCTTTTGCAGTACTCCTTAAAAATGGCGTACAAGCTGAAATTGGAATTGTGAAATCAATAATCTCACAGCCAACAGCGAATATGACGTGCTTTAAAAAATTCTTCATAACTGTGAACCCCGACCATGAGAAGTTAAACAATTAGCAGTCCAGTACTTGGGGCCTGTTATTCGTGCACCAGTTTGTAGTGCTATATTTTAGTTCTAAAAAAGGAAAGTCCTGCTATGCACAACAGTAACAAATTTTTTTCCATATTATGTGGTGGGTGATAAGAGTCATTATTGTTTTGCAATTATTGGTGCTCAGTTTTATTTTATAATTTCATTCGGTTATTGCACGAACTATTGTGACAATAATAAAATGAAATGAAAGAAAAAGTAATTAAAAGTATGATCGAATAGGTTATGTTTTGTAGAGCTAAGCTGGTAACATTGAAGAGCGCAAAAGTTTTGTTTCTTCTCGTGGTGTGGGCACGCTCTCATCGGTCTGTCAGACGATGGGCCTCGTACGGAAGGGACACTCCCGTAGTTCGTCATATGCCCTGTCTCGACGTCGTGAAAGGGTTAAATTTAATCCTAGATTACTAAATCCTAGTAAAATTTACGATTGCAGTTGTTATCAATTCGTGGTTCCTGCCAATTTGATATTGTCAATATAGGGTGTAAAACAGGAGATTTTGTACTTATTTTGTGTGTGACGTTACCACTGGAGACCTTATAACCGTATTTAACTAGTGCATAAACTATCAATTACGACGTCCTTTGAATAAAGTTTGGAGTACTAAAATTTACGATGGTTTAGTAACAATGTTACGTTTTCCTACTTTTAGTGTTCTAGGGCTAAGTTTTGTTTTTAAGCGCGCCGTACTTTTTGCGTTTGATATCAGCTGCTTGAGAACAAGTAACTGCCTTTAGAGCAGACTGAGAGTGGGCTCTGAAGCGAACAGACGTTTTCGGAGGAGCGTTTGTCGTCTGGCCAGCTGGCGCGCCGTCGAAGGCCGCGCTGGCGGCGCCGTCCTTGGCAGTGACCGGCGTGGCTGCGGGCCGTGTTGTCCAGCCACGCGCCGCTACGCTACACCACGCCACGCCACGCCTGCCTGCCGCGGCGAAAGTCCGCAGCTTTCACACCGCAGCTGGCCTCGCCTCGCCTCGCAGCCTTCTGTTTCGTTTCCCGTGTGTACAAACAACCTGGCAACAGTAAACAAGCTAAGGGCTTCGCGGATACGGTACCACATGTCTCCACACTACTCTTACCAGCCTTTCCTGTTCCAGTATTTTCCAGGCTCGTCTCTCAGCGAAGTGAAAAGCTTGCAACTCAAGACTTTGTATCGCGCAGTGCGCTCAAAGAAACGATTTGAATCAGTACCAGCAGGAAAATGCTCCTATCAGAACACAAAAATTCCAATGTGTTCCTGTTTATTAAAAAGACAGACTTCATTCTACCTTCTTCAGGCCTTTGAAAATTTTATCAAAACTTTTGGCATGCGAACATACTCGCGCTTCTTTTTAACATACCACTCACTTCAAACTCCACAAGCTCCCATGACTGTTTAACTCATGCACACCCCTAGTCCACTTCTGTAAGTCACTCGTACTTACCCATCCCCAGTTTTCCTTTCTCACTCACTCACTCAGTCAAACCAATTCATTGTCAATATCTTTTTGTGTCCCTCCCACTGTCACTGTCTCCTGTGTCACACAGCCACAGCCCCTTTCGTTCTGTCCTACTACTACAATCTCCTTTCACTGTCACTGTTTCCCCTCTTGCTCCCTCTCACTAGTAATATCTCATTCCTTTCTTCCTGCTGCTGCTGTCTCTTCTCACTGTCACTACCTCTCTCTTCCTCGTTGTGATTCTCATATCCTCCGTCTCTTATTATCACTGGGTCTCACGCACTTCCCCTTCTTCCTTCTCTTTATTCCTCTCCCAGTGGCACTGTCTCATTCACTCAATTAACAACACTATCCTGTCCCTGTCAACTATGTTTCACTACCACTCTGCTCCTTTCTTTTTCTCATACTGCCATTGTCTCCTTCGCTCTTTCTACGCCACAACCACTATCCACTATCTTCCAGCATTTATTACTTTTTCCTCTCCATGCCACTGTCACTCTGTTCTTATCTCTCAGCATAAATAAGCGCAAACATGCTGGGATGCCAAAATACTTAGATTAAATTTTAAAGGTGCTGAGGCAGGTAAAATGAGCCATCTGGTACCCCACTTTTCAGTCTGAGTCTTTTAAATAAAGAAGAACATACTCGCATATTTTGTGCTCCACATGAGCATTTCTCCGCTGATTCCCTTCTTTTACCTGTTGCAGGCAGGGCATGTAACTCACATGAAAAGAAATGTACTAGTCAGTAAAATTTGCATAGTCTCCTTATGTGAAACTGAAATAACGCAAAACTAACTGTACACCTCAGACCGGATTTTACGTGCAAATAATTTTGCATGTGCTTCAGTTCTACAACAGGGGTTCCTACCCCATTACGGAGGTATTTTAGAGCTCATTTCTCCGTCCTACGTCACTTTATAAACTACATCTTCGTCTCACACGGTTAAAGTTTCACCCATTGGCTGTGCATAGCCGTCTTTGCATCCTCGACTGATTTTGAACCGCTGGTGACGGCGAAAATATAGTAAAAAACCCTTTTATGTGGTTTCCGAGGAATCGCCCATGAACTAATGGTGCCTCCGTAAGTCCCATTAAGCCCACCGTAGACCATATCAAATACAAAAAGAGCCAACCGATTTGCTCCATTTGGTTAAGCAGGAGGTAGTGTATAATATTCCTACTTTGACCCTGTACTGTAGGATAGTGACACTAAGACAATTTTTCCGTTGGGTGTACAAATGGTCTCTAACCCAAGGGCTATCCAAAACGCTTGACCCTACCTTTCTATCACCAATAAAAGACTATCCATCCATCCATCCAACATAAATCGAAGATTTCACAGCCATAACAGTTTCAGTCACGTTTCTGTTCCTAGCACTACGTGGTCATTACTAGTTTAACAAGTGAAACTAATTCTAGGACCGTACCATGGCCGCCCGTGTAAGAAACAAACATTACATTTACAAGTGCTTCTTCCGATCTGCAAGAAAGAATATTCTCCGTGATTAACGTGACCAATCTGTTTTTTTCCTCCGATTACGACACGTAATTCATTATCAAGCCTACGGAGGGATACCTCCAGCCCAAGAAACCCACAATGTGCATGCCACAGCTACCAGTGTAATGTATTGAGGGAGGCCTTAAAATTCTCCGTCCGATAGCGGAGGTGAAGAAACCGGCGACCCGGTTGATGCTGTGAACGATGCTGCCATCCTTCCACTCCACCTGAAATGCTTTCTGTCTTTATCAGTTCGGTCATCCATCATTTATCCATTGATCCATCCATAACGAGGATGGCGTCGGAAACCATGACTTGGTGTTATTTGTGCAGGTATGAGCCATAATTTACAGCCGGTCGCACGCAATACTTTAAATCGCCATTGGTAAAAACGTCTTCTGCTTCTCGGACGAGACAACCCACCTACAACACAATATGCTAAGACCTGGATATACACTAGAGACACCAAAGACTGAAAGACACGTGTGTCTGTGCTGCTTCTCTTTGGCACGGATGAAAATCTTTCGGCGGAGTTTTTTCTCTTTCGAAGCCACTGCATTGTGGTGACAAGTTTATCGCATAACTTACTAAGTAAATGACGAACTAGCTACAATCGTTCACCTCTCATACAAGTGCAATCCCTTTCAGATCGGTATGAATAGTCAAATATGTGTACTTCGCAAATACGATTTTGGGAAACAGAAAATCTACGACCTGAAATGAATTTATCGAGTATAGTTTTTAACCAGTGCGCCACCTCCTGCACTTAAACGTTTCGTGCAAATGGTGAGCCGTGCTTCCATACCATGTGCGAAGCTTTCTATTTTATTCCTTCCTTCGGTCCTTCCAAACGCCCGTCTGCAACGAGGATAGAGTCAGAACCCATGAGTAAGCTTTCATCTGTGTAGATATGAGCTATGATGGCGATATGTAGTACTTCATCTTCTTGCAATGTTTTGATGTAGTGGAATGCCCAGGGTCACATCTCTGAATGCTTACTTTTTATGCTGAGTTCGGAACAACATTGTGTCGCAGCAACATGTTGAATCAGCACAGTAGGAGCATCCTCTTGTTCCGCGAATATAAATACCTCTGTCTGGATAACTACTTCAGTGACAAGAGTTTCCCCTTACTACTCCACGTCCGCCCAACTGCCTCGTGAATCTTCCACACATGATGCCACTACCAGAACTGTCACTGCCTCAGGAACTGGCGACCACTAGGCCTCCGTCAGCTTCCGCAGTCGAATGCTGTCAAGAACCAACCGATCCAGTTTTTGGCCACGCAGCCAGCTGTCGGTCACTCTGCACTTTGCCCAGATTTAAAATCCACGTATTTGGTACAACAGGCACTCCTTGCCTCCAGTTAAGTTAGTAATCCTTTCCTGTCTACCATTCAACCGGACATGAGCGAAAAAGGGCACACTCGACCTGCCCTATGCGTAACGGTAATATAATTCCCAGTTAAAGAAGTATTTCATGATGGTCAGATCATTGAATTATTTATACGCCTCCAGCCGAACATCCATCATGTGAGAAGCAGGGTGGAGCTAAGATACCGATGTGGCAATCCTAGAGTAGGTCTTCTGCTGTCTCCCTAAATCATTTCAAGTGGATATCAGGATGGTTCCTTGAGATTCATTTTCCATCCTATCAGTTACAGTTTTGCCTAGTTACCTCAGCAAACGTACAGGGTGCCCATAAATTATCTTTACAGTTTAAAGACTTTAAGACCTTTAAAACTATACTAGATGTTAACAAACGGTTTTCAACGTGTGATGAGGTTACTCACGAAGTTTTGTTTTCTCATTCATACACACCAGTGTGTGCACCCTTAGTGGCACAGATAATGTCTAGTCGAAATTCTATTTCTCTCCACGTAGGCTATTCAGGATCTCCACGGTGACGTGTTCAAATGCATTGCGAATGCGTGCCTTCAAGTCCTGCAGGTCTCTGTGATTCGGTACATCAGATTCCTTACGAAACTGCACACGAGGAAGTCTAGTGATGTGAGGTCAGGAGATCGTGGCGGCCATCGAATTGGATCATCTCGCTCAATCCACCTATCTGGAACTTTTCATCTAGAAATTCACAGACATTTAGGGACCATCGGGATGGTGCCCCTTCCCGCTAGAAATATGACATCCGGATGCAGGTGTTCCAATTGTGGCCCAGCAAACTCTTGTAGTACGCCCAGATAAACACCACCATTGACGGCGGACTCTATGAGAAAGAATGGACTAATAATGAAATTGTGCTCAGTCCGCAGCAAACAATGACGTTGAGACTGTCTATTTCCATTTCCCGTGGAACGTGAGTGAATGTGCTGTGAACCTCATATACGAACGATATGACGATTAGTTTGCCGGATGTATGAAACGTTGCCTCGTAGGAGAAACGAATATTTTCCAAAGAATCTTTGTCTGTGTCAATCTTTCCTAGTATATCCACTGCAAACTGTTCACGCTGAGGCTTGTCCGTAGGTTTTAATGCCTGAAGCAGCTGCACCTTGTAGGAATATAGCCGTAGCCTGTTACGCAAGACCTAGTGCAGTGTCGATCGTCTCGTTTCCAACTCTCTGGCCGCCGTACGCGCCGATTTTGTTGGACTCCTTGCAAACACGTGCCGTACCTTGTCTACTTTGGAGTCTGAAACAGATGGGCGACACGCCCAATTTTTATGGAGAACACTACCTTTTTCCATAAATGACGTATGCCAAGCCCGAGTAGTTCGTCGGGACGGCGGTCGTCCTCCACATCGTGTTCTAAAGTTTTGTTGCATTTGGGTATCGGACGTTGTCTGTATGAACCGGGCCACACACTGAGCTTTCTTCATTGGCGTCCAAGTTTTAGCACGCCTTCAAGTTGAATTTTGCGTCAAAATCGCGTTACCTGGAAGGTAAAAAAAAAAAAAAAAACTGTATGAGTTATCGTGTCACATGTTGAAAACCATTTGTTAAAGTATAGTATAGTTTTAAAATTATTAAAGTCCTAAGTTGTAAAAATAATTTATGGAGGGCATGTATACGAAAACAAATCGCAAAACCTTTCGTGGTACTAACACTATTTTTCTGACCTAAAAAATAATCTATAAATACACATATTTACTACTTTCACTTCGTGCCACGTTCCAATTTCCAAAGATTTGACAAATAGCTAGTCTTGCTTGGAAAGTGTATATTATTCATACACGTGTAACGTCACAATAGTCTCACCTTGAAACTGTTTTGCTGTGAAAATGTTGCAGCTCAGTACTAAAATGTTTAACAAAATGAAATAAAACTGTAGCATATTGAAGTTAATATACATATTCATATTTTTAATAAATAGTCTGTCTGTTACATGCTGTAATAGTACGACTTTTCATTTAACAAAATATTTAAAACAGCTGCCGGCCGAAGTGGCCGTGCGGTTAAAGGCGCTGCAGTCTGGAACCGCAAGACCGCTACGGTCGCAGGTTCGAATCCTGCCTCGGGCATGGATGTTTGTGATGTCCTTAGGTTAGGTAGGTTTAACTAGTTCTAAGTTCTAGGGGACTAATAACCTCAGCAGTTGAGTCCCATAGTGCTCAGAGCCATTTAAAACAGCTACTGGCTTAGTCCCTGCGTAAACATCAAAGGAAGTTACAGTTTATATTCTAAGTGCATTTAGCTAACTCACTGATTTTAATATAGAAATTTACTCTTGCCGTTAACTTTCACTATTTTGCACGAATTCATCTTATGCAGTACTCAAAAACACCCTTTATTTATTTTAGTGCTCTTCAGTCCGAATACTTGTTTGATGCACCTCTCCGTGCTAGTCTATCCTGTGCAAATCTAGTCATCTCTGCAACCTACAACTATCTGAACCTGCTTACTGTACTGAAGCCTTGGTCTCCACGTAAGATTTTTACCCCCACCCTTTCTCCTCTACAAAACTGACGATTCCTTGATTCCACAGGATGTGTACGATCAACCGAGCCCTCCTTTTAATCACGTTGTGACATAAGTTTCTTTCCTCACCTCTTCGACTCATTACTGCTCATTAGTTATCTGATCTACCCTTGTAACCTTCTGCATTGTTCTGTAGCACTGTAGTTGAACTGCTTATCGTCCACGTTTCACTTCCCTATTAGGCTACACTCCAGGCAATACCTACAAAGAATACTTCCTAACAAATTTATATTCTGCGTTAATTCCTCTTTTTCAGAAATGTTTTCCTTACCGTTGCCAGCTTGAGTTTTATACCCTCCACCCTCTCTACTTCGGGTACCGTTACTTATTTTGCTCCCCAAATGATATAACTCATCTGCTGCATTCCTGTTCTAATTCTTTAGGCATGGCCTTGTTTAATACCATTACCCTTGTTTTAATTTTTTATTTTCATGTTATTACCTCTTTTCAAGGCGCTTTCCATTCAGCTCAACTGTTCTTCCTAGTCTTTTGTCGTCTCTAACAGAAATGCAACGACATCGGCAGAACGCAAGGTTTTTGCTTCTTCTTCTTCTTAAACTTCAATTTCCTTTGTAAATTTCTGCTTGGTTTCCCTCACAGCTTGCTCAATATA
This sequence comes from Schistocerca nitens, assembly GCF_023898315.1. Lineage (NCBI taxonomy): Eukaryota > Metazoa > Arthropoda > Insecta > Orthoptera > Acrididae > Schistocerca > Schistocerca nitens. Next base: position 475,322,657 of record NC_064614.1, on the reverse strand, counting down.
CAGACTGAATAACATCGGGGATGGGAAACAACCTTGTCTCACGCCATTGTCAACTATAATATAAAATTTCGCTCCCTGGATTCTATCCCTGCTATCTTCGTTACTTCAAAGAGTGTATTTCGGTAAACGCTGTCAAATGATCTCTCTAAACCTACAAGTTCTATAAAAATAGGTTTGACTGACTTTAACATATTTTCTAAGATACGTCGCGGGTTCCATATTGTCTCGGATGTTGCTACATTTCTCTAGAACCCGAACTGATCTAACCTGAGGTAGGTTTCTAACAGTCTTTGCATTCTTCTATAAGTAAGTCGCGTTAGCATTTAGCAACTATAACTTACTACCGTGATGGTTCGTTAATATTCACACCTGTCAGCACCTGCCATCTTTGGAATTGCAGCTAGTGGGATAGTTTTCTCATGGCTGGCTCTCCAAGCAATCTTAATAATTCGAAGGTAATGTTGTTTATTCCAGGGGACGTGTTTCGACTTAGGTCTTTCAAAGCTCTGTCTAATTATTGTCATAGTATCATGTCACCTGTCCCATTTTCATGTACTTCCTCTCCCCTTTCTTTAAAATTGTCTTCAGGGTAGTGTCCCTTGCACATGCGTTCTATATATTCATTCGACCTATAGCTCTCCCTTCTTTGCTTAGTACTAGTTTGCCATCTCTGCTCTTAATATTAACACAGGTGCATCTCTTCATCTCTTCTCTCCAAAGGTCTCTTTAATTATCCTATATGTGTCATCTATCTTTTCTCTATTTACACATGCTTCTACGACCCAGCACTTGTCCTCAAGTCATTCTTGCTTTACCATTTTGCACTATCTGTCAATCACGATGATTAGTCCTTCTGTCTGTTTCATTTGTTGTATAACTGATTTGTTGTATAAACTGATGTGATACAGGCCATGGGATAGTGATATGCACATACACCGATGGCGGTAGAACCACGTACACGTGGTACAAAAAGGCAGTGCATTCGCTGTGAAAATGCTTCTGACGTGATTATGGCAGCACGACGGGAATTAATAGACTTTTCACGTTGAATGTAGTTGGAGCCAGACGCATGAGACATTCCATCTTGGAAATCGTTTGGGAATTCAATATTTCGAGACCGACAGCGTCAACAGTGTGCCGAGAATACCAAATTTCATCCATTACCTAACACCACGGACAACGCAGTGGCCGACAATCTTCGCTTAACGGCCGAGAGCCGCGGCTTTTGCGTAGAGTTGTCAGTGCTAACAGTCAAGCAACGCCGCTTGAAATAAACGCAGAAATCAATGTGGGAAGTACGACGAACGTATCCGTTAGGACAGTGCGGCAAACGAGCTACGGCAGCAGACGACCGACATGAGTGCCTTTGCTAACAGCGCAGTATCGCCTGCAGCCCCTCTTCTGAGGTCGTGACCATATCGTTTAGACCCTAGACGACTGGAAACCATGGCCTGGTCAGACCAGTCCCGATTTCAGTCAATAAGAACTAATGGTAGGGTTGACGGGTGAGGTAGACCCCACGAAGTTGTCAATAAGACACTGTGCAAGCTGGTATGACGCCATGGCGGTGTGGGCCGTGTTTACAGGGATTGGATTGGATCCTCTGGTCCAACTGAACCGCTCATTGACGAAATGGTTACGTTCGGCTACTTGGAGACCATTTGCAGCCGTTCATGGACTTCTTGTGTTCAAACACTGTTGGAATTTTTATGTTCGACAATGCGCCAGGTCAGTGGGCCACAATTATTCGCCTTAGGTTCGAAGAATATTCCTGACAATTCGACAGAATGATTTGGCCACCCAGAGCGCCTGAAATGTATCACATCCAACATTTACGGGACATAATCGAGATGTCAGTTCGTACACAACATCCTGCACCGGCAACACTTTCACAATTATGGACGGCAATAGAGACAGCATGACTCAGTATTCCAGCAGGGGATTTCCAACATGTTGTGTCCATTCCACATCTAGTTGCTGCACTACGCCTGGAAAAAGGAGGGTCGACACGACATTAGCAAACACACTATGACTTTTGTCACCTCAGTGTAAGCCCTCCCATCATCTGCCCCACTCCCCAAAGAGTGAGGGAAAAATAACTCTCTGTGTGGCTCCTTGAGTATCCTTATCTACCATATACTGTCCTGATAGTCATCCAACGAAATACACTCTGTGAAGGCATTGTAAAATCATCACAAACCATCTGCAGTTTTCATTCCCCAGGTTTATAATTATAAGAATGTTTCACAGCTTCCTATGCCAGTCCACTTACTTTCCGCCACATCTCTTTTCTTCGATTAGTTTCTTCACCTCGGCACAGTGAGTATCACGTCTCTGATCTCCTTTGTGCACGTGGTGGTTTCCCCAAAATGCAAGTCTTCCACTCGTCGAATCTGCATCTGACTTCACGTGTTCATTCCACTTAGCATCACTGTGCTACTCTTTCACGGTAACTCTGTACTATACGGACGTCTCATTCGAGCTGCAGCTTTCGTGTCGTCGTACAACTTTCTGGTGCCGCATTTCACCGCGCATTTTGCCAGGATGCTTTCCTCCATAAAACACCGGCTATCGAGCGAGTGCATCTGTGGTACAAGCGGCCACATCCCTCACGCAAATTCATAGCCACGCTGACTACTCCGAGAGGGAGTTTCACCCTCGACAGTCATCTGAGCAAAGTGCTGAGTCATAGTTAGCAACATCCTCGCATTGTTAGTCTGTTATGAACGGGATGGGTATTATGAATTTAATTTCGTTCCTACGCGAAACACAATTTCTCTTTCAGCAAATATACACTGCCTGACAAAAATGTGAAGCACCCAGAAGACGTGGTAGGGCGTCAATATAACGTCGTTCACTTACACTCCATGGGCACGTGTGTGAATATATTTTGGGGAAACCTCCACGTGCACAAAGGAGATCACAGACGTGATACTCACTGTGCCGAGGTGAAGAAACTGGTCGAAAAACGGCGATGTGGTGGAAGGTAAGGGGACTTGCATAGGAAGCTGTGAAACATTCTTATAAACTTGGGGAATGAAAGCAGCAGATGCTTTACGATGATTTTACAATGCCTTCACAGAGTGTATTTCGTTGGATGACTATCAGGACAGTATATGGTAGATAAGGATACTCAAGGAGCCACACAGAGAGTTATTTTTCCCTCACTCTTTGGGGAGTGGGGCAGATGATGGGAGGGCTTACACTGAGGTGACGAAAGTCATAGGATGTCTGCTAATCTCGTGTCGACCCTCCTTTTTCCAGGCGTAGTACAGCAACTAGATGTGGAATGGACACAGCATGTTGGAAGTCCCCTGCTGGAATACTGAGTCATGCTGCCTCTATAGCCGTCCATAATTGTGAAAGTGTTGCCGGTGCAGGATGTTGTGTACGACCTGATCTCTCGATTATGTCCCGTAAATGTTCGATGTGATACATCTCAGGCGCTCTGGGTGGCCAAATCATTCTCTCGAATTGTCAGGAATATTCTTCGAACCTAAGGCGAATAATTGTGGCCCACTGACCTGGCGCATTGTCGAACATAAAAATTCCAACAGTGTTTGAACACAAGAAGTCCATGAACGGCTGCAAATGGTCTCCAAGTAGCCGAACGTAACCATTTCCAGTCAATGAGCGGTTCAGTTGGACCAGAGGATCCAATCCATTCCCTGTAAACACGGCCCACACCACCATGGCGTCATACCAGCTCGCACAGTGTCTTATTGACAACTTGATGGGGTCTACCTCACCCGTCAACCCTGTCATCAGTTCTTATTGACTGAAATCGGGACTGGTCTGACCAGGCCATGGTTTCCAGTCGTCTAGGGTCTAAACGATATGGCCACGAGCCCAGAAGAGGGGCTGCAGGCGATACTGCGCGGTTAGTAAAGGCACTCATGTCGGTCGTCTGCTGCCGTAGCTCGTTTGCCGCACTGTCCTAACGGATACGTTCGTCGTACTTCCCACATTGATTTCTGCGTCTATTTCAAGCGGCGTTGCTTGACTATTAGCACTGACAACTCTACGCAAAAGCCGCGGCTCTCGGCCGTTAAAATGGCTCTGAGCACTATGGGACTCAACTGCTGTGGTTATCAGTCCCCTAGAACTTAGAACTACTTAAACCTAACTAACCTAAGGACACCACACACATCCATGCCAGAGGCAGGATTCGAACCTGCGATCGTAGCAGTCGCACGGTTCCGGACTGCGCGCCTAGAACCGCGAGACCACCGCGGCCAGCACTCGGCTGTTAAGTGAAGACTGTCGGCCACTGTGTTGTCCGTGATGAGAGGTAATGTCTGAAGTTGAGTATTCTCGGCACGCTGTTGCCACTGTGGGTCTCGGAATATTGAATTCCCTAACAATTCCCGAAATGGAATATTCCAAGAGTCTAGCTCCAACTACGATTCCGCGTTCAAAGTCTATTAATTCCTGTCGTGCGGCCATAATGACGTCGGAAACCTTTTCACTTGAATCACCTTAATACAAGTGACAGCTCTGCCAATGCACTGCCCTTTTACATCTTGTGTATGCGATACTACCATCATTTGTATATGTGCATACCGCTACCCCATGACTTTTGTCACCTCAGCGCAAAACGCCATGAAGTATGACAGTATTTCTAAAAGATCTTTCCTTTACACACAAATTGTATGAAATTGGTCAAAATGCAGGGTGTTTATAAATGAATATCGTGGTTTTAACGCTTTATAATATTATATTAAACTTACAGTTATAAATGATATGTCAAATGAAATAGCAACTAAAACAGTTTTACCAAGAACCTTATAAATGTTCAATGTGAGCCCCATTTGTCACACGGCACACATCAAGTCTATAGCCGAGTTCTTCCCAAACGTTGATAAGTGTGTCATCAGTGATTGTAGCAACAGCTGCTTCAATCCGGTTTCTTAATTCAGGGAAGTCTGCTGAAGCCCCAAAGGAAAAAATCGCATGGCGTTAGTTCTGGTGAACGTGGAGGCCATGCAAAGCAAGCCCTGTCATTGCGCCCCTTGCGGCCTATCCAGCGCTTGGGTACAGTGAAGTTCAACTAAGCGCGTACTTCGCTATGCAAGTGAACATTTATAAGGTTCTTGGTAAAACTATTTGATTTGCTCTTTCATTTGACATATCATTTATAACTGTAAAATTAATGTAATAAATATTATAAAGCGTTAAAACCCCGATATTCATTTATAAACACCCTGTACTATGAATGAGCTTGGAAAAGTACGGCTACTCAGGTAGCATGCTCTGAACTTTCAGAGACAGATGTACCGTAGCTTGTTTGTGGGGGTCAAGTAAACAGTTATCATTTAAGATGGTCGCAATAACGTGTAAAATTGAAGTATTTGATTTTAAAGTGCCTAACCTCAACCATTGTACAAGAGCTCATGTTACAGTACGTTTTGGGTGTGAAGTAATTTCTTTCCGATCGGTGACATAATGATAGACCAAAATGCACGTTAATAAATATTGTAGACAAGGGCTTAAACGCAGTTTCACTGAGATTTCGCCAACCTTTTACAGAGAGTTGATCATTGTAAGTCCCAGACAGAGGAGGGCCGGCCGTTGTGGCCAAGCGGTTCTAGATGCTTCAGAGCGGAACCCCACGACTGCTACGGTCGCAGGTTCGAATCCTGCCTGGGGCTTGGATGTGTGTGATGTCTTTAGGTTAGTTAGGTTTAAATAGTTCTAAGTTCTAGGGGACTGATGACCTAAGATGTTAAGTCCCATAGTGCTCAGAGCCATTTGAACCATCCACAAACCATCCCTGTTGTTGTTGTGGTCTTCAGTCCTGAGACTGGTTTGATGCAGCTCTCCAAGCTACTCTATCCTGTGCAAGCCTCTTCATCTCCCAGTACCTACTGCAGCCTACATCCTTCTGAATCTGCTTAGTGTATTCATCTCTTGGTCTCCCTCTACGATTTTTACCCTCCACGATGCCCTCCAGTACTACGTTGGTGATCCCTTGATGCCTCAGAACATGTCCTACCAACCGATCCCTTCTTCTAGTCAAGTTGTGCCACAAACTCCTCTTCTCCCCAATTCTATTCAATACCTCATCATTAGTTATGTGATCTACCCATCTAATCTTCAGCATTCTTCTGTAGCACCACATTTCGAAAGCTTCTATTCTCTTCTTGTCTAAACTATTTATCGTCCATGTTTCACTTCCATACAAATACTTTCAGAAACGACTTCCTGACATTTAAATCAATACTCGATTTTAACAAATTTCTCTTCTTCAGAAACGCTTTCCTTGCCATTGCCAGTCTACATTTTATATCCTCTCTACTTCGACCATCATCAGTTATTTTGCTCCCCAAATAGCAAAACTCCTTTACTACTTTCAGTGTCTCATTTCCTAATCTAATTCCCGTAGCATCACCCGACTTAATTCGACTACATTTCATTATCCTCGTTTTGCTTTTGTTGATGTTCATCTTATATCCTCCTTTCAAGACACTGTCCATTCCGTTCAACTACTCTTCCAAGTCCTTTGCTGTCTCTGACAGAATTACAATGTTATCAGCGAACCTAAAAAGTTTTTATTTCTTCTCCATGGATTTTAATACCTACTGCGAGGTTTTCTTTCGTTTCCTTTACTGCTTGCTCAATATACAGATTGAATAGCATCGGGGAGAGGCTACAACCCTGTCTCACTCCCTTCCCAACCCCTGGTTTCCTTTCATGTCCCTCGACCCTTATAACTGCCATCTGTTTTCTGTACAAATTGTAAATAGCCTTTCGCTCCCTGTATTTTACCCCTGCCACCTTCAGAATTTGAAAGAGAGTATTTCAGTCAACATTGTCAAAAGCTTCCTCTAAGTCTACAAATGCTAGAAACGTAGGTTTGCCTTTCCTTAATCTTTCTTCTAAGATAACCATCCCTATTGGATCAGATCAAATGCTTTTAGAAAGTCGGGATATACTGCATCCACCCGATTACCATGATCTTCAGTTAATATTAGGTCTACTTTCAGAATGTTATTATTGTAAAGCGCAGCGCGAGTTACGTTATCTGAGCCGATGTTTTCGGAATGCATGCTGCTGTGGCATGGAGGAGGTCATTCGTCATTCTGTTCGAGTTAGCTCGTTATGTTTGAGCTCGAAATATAGAAACAGCTGATCCATGTGGGGCTTCTGTTTCATAACAATACGTTGCGACAAAAGGCAGCAAAGTGAAGATAGTCTTCTTGGGAACTTCAGGGTATTCATTCTTCAGACTAACCCGAAACTAGTTTAGTTACACGGACTCAAACGTATGTTAATGCGGATGAACTTTGGAGATCAATGAGCGCTTCGTATTCCAGGATGGTTAGCATCTCAGGCATACTTCTAATGGTAAAAGAATTTTGTACCAAATCGATCCGCGCCACCGCTAAGGTCGCAGGTTCGAATCCTGCCTCGGGCATGGATATGTGTGATGTCCTTAGGTTAGTTAGGTTTAAGTAGTTCTCAGTTATAGGGAACTGATGACCTCAGAAGTTAAGTCCCACAGTGCTCAGGCCCATTTGAACCATTTTTGAACCAAATCGATGTCCGTTATCAGTATCTGGAATGTAATATGACAAAGAGTTCAGCAGGTTTAACAAATAATCAGTGATGATATTTGTCATTTTAGTTGGTAATTTCAACATGTTTTCTTGCAGAAAATCATATAAAAGAGGAAAACTTTAAATACTGTCCTTCTCTACGCAAGTAATCCAGACCTTTAATTTCTTTTTAAAGGCTTGTCTCTCGTGATAAATATGGTTGTTGATTTCCCCTGCAAAAATGTTGTGATTTCGTTGACCTTTCCAAAAACCTCGGCAAGATAGGCTAATTTTATAACCCATTGTTCATCGTACAATACACCGAAAAGTGTTACGAACACTGATATGTTTTGCTCCTTCAGCTCGTCACAAGGTTCATATAGCCTGGCTAAAGCTTTGCCTCTGGAAAGCCATCGGATTTCAGTGTGCAGGAGGTTTGATTCATAAAGACTACCCATTTCTTCGCAGAAGTTTTTGAACACTCTTAACTGGAGAGGACGACTTTTCACGTAATTAACGATATTCATTGCTTCATCAAGAACTTTCTTTAATCCAGATGGCATTTTCATTACTACAAGAGCATAACGATACGAAATATGATGACTGTTGTTATATCCTGACGCAGTATTTTTAATTTTTGATACGGTGCCTTTATTTTTGCTATCATTGCTGCCGTCCTGTCGCTAGATATGTCAATACATTTTTTTCTAGTCAATGTTGTGTTTATTCATATAACAATCTATGACTTCAGATATTTTATTCTCCAACTGTATTGTTTTCCAAAGGACTGCAGAGAAGTAAACTTTCTTCGATAGATGTACGTAAGGTATGTCTCACGAATACAAGTAATATTGATAGACAGCTACATTAGTACTTTCAAGATGCGTTGCAAACATATCAGAAGCATTCAATTTGCGCATGAGTTCATCTTCAATGCGATCGGATATTTTCTGAACGCGATCAGACAGATGGCATTTTCATTACAACAAGAGCATAACGATACGAAATATGATGACTGTTGTTATATCCTGACGCAGTATTTTTAATTTTTGATACGGTGCCTTTATTTTTACTATCATTGCTGCCGTCCTGTCGCTTTGAACACTGTACTGCTGCAACTTTATTTGCCGCACCTTGTCCAAGTGTACAGCTAACTGTTTCTAACACGCATAGTTTAATTACGTCCTCTGCAGCTGTATGTGGTTTCCCAGTTCGAGCTATCCTGTAACTTAGGAGGAACGATGCTTCAGTGGCATTTTCACTATCGGTTTTTGCAAATTTATGCAATTTGGACACTGTGGCTTCATACGTTTCTTTGGGTTTTGGAAAAAAAGTTAATATCTTATGTCTTGAGATTTTCGTGGTTTGTGCCAAAGTGTCGTTTTAGCTTCGCCGAAGCCAGAGGGCTATTTACTAACACTTTTTACAAGTAAGGCATCCAAATAAGAGTCATCGTATCTTCTTTTTTCCATTTTGCTCCTTTGTTTTCTCTTGTATCTCTTGTTCATTGCTATATACAGGAACAAGGAAAAAATTCCCGGATTTTTCTCGAATTGCCTCGTTATAAATACACTTCTTCGCGTGCGAAAACACGCTTTTTTCCTGTTAAGTGACAATATACTTTCCTCCAGAGCTGTAAAACTTATCAGTCCTTTGAATAGTGAAGTTTAATATAACGGCGTAGAGCTTCCCGGCATTTTAGGAAACGAAACCCAACAAAAAACAACGTGTTTCGAAAGATCCTTGATGCCTGGCAATGTGTACATTGTATATTTCCAAAGAAAAGCCAATTACGTGTCAAACTGCTCAAGAACTAACCTCTCACTTTCTTTTGAAACATAATTACATTTTTTGTCATTATTATTGCATAATTTGTAGGCCATGAAAGAACTAAAATAAACATGAAAAACTAAGCTTGTATTTTGGTCTTATTTAGTGTGTGTTACCTTTAAGATACATCAAACGCAACTGTGCCAGTACAATTTTAAATCATGGCATAAGTGGCTTGTCTCCTGAGCCCGAAATTTTTCCAAGTGGCTGGTCCTCAAAAGCGTTTAGTTCTGAACGAGAGTCAAACGCTCCGTGATTTGAGAACTTTATAGCACATTTTCACACGTAACACAATTCATCTTTCGGTAAAGGAAATTTACTTTCAAAATAACGCTTCTCAAACCATCATTCGCAATGTTTTGTCCGGACCTGTTAAGCCGCGTACACAATGACCTTCAAAATTGTTTTCGAAACAGGTTTGCGGCTACTTGATGTGGGCATTGTTTGGAAACATGTTTAGAAACATGGAAACAACCATCCGTGTCAGTGTCGGCACAGATCAAAGGAAACTATGTTTCAGGCCAGCAACCCCATGTCCACGCTGCACGGCCTGCACGCACGGCGCTAGTGAAAGTCGCTTTGTGTCGCCTGCTCTAAGGAGTTGTTAGGTACTGTGTTTTCGCTTGCTGTATTAAGTTTTTCAAGAACAAATGGAAAGAATTAGGCAGCAGACTGTCGAACTGACACTGCTGTACCAGGCTGAGAACTGCCTGTAGAGTATACGGTGCAAGCAGCGCAAGAACAGCAATAAAAAGCAAGACGCTCTGCGGAGAATTGCTGCTGCATTTGGAAGACTACTGACAGAAACTGTGTAGAAATAAAATAAGTTCGACTGTCGTATCTTCCTTCGAAGTGTGACATAAATTGGCTAGGCTCAGAAATAAATTTACTGTTGTCAAAAATGGGAAGAGTAACAGCATGGTTTTGTTAACTGTAGTTGCTTTCGTGAAACCTGTGTCCTATCTTGGAGAAAATTATGCTACCATTATGAGCCAGAAATTCAAAATCGATGGATGACATCCGAGTGAAATTACGGAAACCAGAGAGTTACTCCGTATTCAGCTAATGAAGCAAACTATTCGCGCCATTTCTATATCGTATCTTTCGTCCACTAACGACGCCGAGGCTTTTCATTTTTTTTTTAGCGTTAACCTTCAGAGTATTAATAATGCAGCACCACATATCATCACAATTTCCTCGTCTCTAGACATAACGTAGCAAACTGTACGAAAACATTTCGACAAAATAGTGTTGCAGACAATGTGAATACACAACGAGAAATGTTTCCTGCCATTATGGACAGAAAAACAGGCAAGAAACAAAACCGGTAATACACTGAACTGCCAAATAAACTGCTATTCAGATACAGAGATATGTAAACAGGCGGATACGGCGCTGCGGTCAGCAACGCCTATATACAACAAGAGTATGGGGCAGTTGTTAGATAGGTTACTGCTGCTACAATGGCAGGTTATCAAGATTTAAGTGTTTGAATATGGTGTTACAGTCGGCGCACGGGCGATGGGACACAGTATCTCCGACGTAGCGATGAAATGAGGATTTTCCCTTACGTCCATTTCACTAGTGTACCGTGAATATCAGGAATCCGGTAAAACATCAGATCTCCGACGTCGCTGCGGCCGGAAAAAGATCATACAAGAGAATCGTTCAACGTGACGAAAATGCAACCCTTATTCAAATTGCTGCAGATTTGAATGTCGTCAACAAGTGTCAGAATGCGAACTATTCAACGAAGTATCATCGATATGGGCTTTAGGAGCCGAAGGACCATTCGTGTACCCTTGATGACTGCATGACACAAAGTTTTACGCCTTGCATGGGCCCCCTTGCATGGGCCCGTCAACATCGACATTGGACTGTTGACTGGATACATGTTGCCTGGTCGGACGAGTCTCGTTTCAAATTTTATCGAGCGGATGGACGTGCAGGGTATGGAGACAACCTCATGAATCGATGGACCCTGCATGGCAGCAGGGGACCGTTCAAGTTGGTGGAGGCTCCGTTATGGTGTGGGGCGTATGCAGTTGGAGTGATATGGGACCTCTGATACGTCTAGACACGACTCTGATAAGTGACGTACGGAAGAATCCTGTCTGATCACCTGCATCCATTCATGTTCCATTGTGCATTCCGACAGACTTGGGCAATTCCAGCAGGACAATGCGGCACCCCACATGACCAGAATTGCTATAGAGTGGCTCCAGGAATACTTTTCTGCGTTTAAACACTTCCGCTGGGCACCAAACTCATCAGACATGAACATTATGGACATATCTGGAGTGCCTCGTAACGTGCTGTCCAGAAGAGATCTCCACCCTCTCGTACTCTTACGGATTTATGGAGAGCTCTGCAGGATTCATGGCGTCAGTTCCATCCAGCATTACTTCAGACGTTAGTCGAGTCCATGTTGCGGTTACACGATATTAGGCAGGTGTACCAGTTTCATTCGCTCTTCAGTGCACAATCACACCAAAAAGTATTGGCACTGTTACATTTTAGTGGTTGTAGGTTAAATGAAACATATATTTCAGAACAGAACCCAGACACGTGCAACCTTACATTACATAGGTTACAAATATGTCCAAGTAACACACAGTGTTATGAAAATAAACATCGCTCTTCTGCATCCAAAAAAGTATTGGAACACGCGTATGAATCGGACAGTGTGTTCGTTTTCTTCATTGAGGTTCACCTTCTAATAGCTAGTGTGCATCCCTTTAGCATCTATAACAGCACGTAAACGCCTAGGAATGCTTTGTATTAAATTCCGGGTGATATCAGGGGCAATTTTCGACCAAGTCGTTTTTACCGGATGGACGCCTTTTTCTGACTTGTGTGTCACGATGAGCCCACAGGTTCTCAATGGGGTTCAAATCAGGGCTCTGTGGTGGTGTTAGAAACCTTCTGGGGGCATTGTACAGTAACCACTCCCGAATTTTCATGGCGGTGTGTTTTGGTCGTTGTCTTGCTGGAAATGAAACACCCCAGTAAGGCCCAATGTCTGTGCTCTAGCGTGTAAATTACCTCGCAACACGTCGATGTATCTCATATGATCCATTGTACAGTGGATTACAGCTAGATTTCCAACGCCGGACACCGCCATAGAGCCCCAGACCATGATACCGCCCGCACCGTGTTTAACTGTGGGATGCATGTGTTTGATGTCGAGGTGCGTATTCCGCTTGCGCCAAACTTTCTTTCTTGCATTAAATCCGAACACACTGAACTTCGATTCGTCGCTAAATATCACAGTGTTCCACAACGCGATCGACTTGCTGATGTAGTCCTTGACAAACTGCGGACGTTTCTGCCGGTTAATTTCCGATATGTATGGCTTTTTCCTGGGAGAACGTCCATACATGTCAGCCTCATTCAACACATTTAGTATAGTTTGAACACTAACCGTCTTGTCAGACGTTGTCTGAACAGCCTCAGCAATGGTTGCTGCACTTGTAGCAGGTTCTTTCCGTGCAAGTGGCGATGATACGGCGACGCTCTCGGGTTGTAAGCGCTTTTGGGCGTCCAGGACGACACTTATTCACTGTTGTTCCAGTCTCTTTATATTTATGAATGATGGCTCGTACCGTGGTGTAGCTAACAGACACCTCTGCTCCGATTTGTCGATAGCTTCTCCCTTGTGAATGGAGCAATACCACTCTCTCACGCAACGCCACTGAATGTTCCTTCTTCTTCGGCCCCATGCTGACCACTATCGCGCAATATAACATACTAATGAATGGGCCGTCAATAACACGCATTGTCTTTTGCGTCAGCAGATGGTGTTCCGGTACCTGAAAACCCATCAATATACCGAGAAGTCACGCTCTGTGCCAATACTTTTTGTGTGCAGAGGAAATACATGTTTGCCCTTAACACTGCATTTAGGCACTGTGGGCAGAATTGTAATGTCTGTTATGTGAGGTACATGTGCTGTGTTCCGGAAGGTGCGGCGTTTGTAACCTGCAACGATAAATACGCACGTGTGCCAATACTTTTTGGTGCGATTGTATACTGCGAAACACCTCAGGAACCTTGTTTCCAACGGGAACATGTTTCCGTTGGCAGTGTGTACGCGCCTTTTGAAACGTAAGCACACTGCCGAATAGAAACAGTTGCAACGTCTCACTCATTGCTGTCTTTCTCCTAAAGTCTTTGACACATTTCGCTGTCGGCAGACGCGTGTGTGTGCACTGTGTTTGTTGTAACTGATGCTTTTTCTGTGCGACTGGATTTTTATTTTGGTGTTATTCTTTCGTTTATGTTTTACTGCTGTAGGATAATTCTGCAGTGTCGGTCTAAAGCAAAATTCTTTGTGATAGTGTCAGTTCTTACCAGCCAAAACTACAAAAATTTAACCGAAAACTAAAACAGTAATTCTAAAAATTCTCGCAGCCAATATTAAAAATACATTACAAACAAATAAGTCTTACCGAACATCTAGAAAGAACATTCTCCGGAAAAATTTCTTGATGCTTTATTCCGTCTTCACTATCAGACCCTGCGTTTGAACTTCTAGTGTTTGACAGGCGTCCAGTCCTTAGCCATTTACCTATGACAAACTAGAAAATAAATACAATTTCAAGTATAAACCTACCTACACTGAAATAACTTTACAATAATTAGAATTAGTATGTTTAGTTGCACTTTATTACAAGTATTATTAAATTTTAATAATATTAGCAATACATATATAGCAATACATACACATCTTAGTTATTACTCTTATTTTCACTGTGATTTACGTGTCAAATCTTTTGAGTCACGGTCAAGCTATGCACAACTATCGTCTTCAATCGAATGAAATGTATCGTCTTCAATCGAATGAAATGAAACACCTGAATGTCAAACATGGGGCGGACAGGAGATACTCTAGTCCACGTGCCGAATATTAGGGCCGAATTCTCACAAACTACGATCATGGGTTCTTCTCAGGGCTATTCCAAAATATTTTTCGTAACTGTGGAATTACTTGACAGCCCTAAAGAATCGAACGATTCAATGATACATATAACTTCGCGCAACGCTAGTTCCGTGCAACCCACTATAGGAATCACTGGTCTACATTACACAGTTAGAGACTAGATTATCCGAGATGATGCTGGAACTCGCTTCGACAATGAAGTATCGCCCACTCATCTTACAGTAATTAAAAAAAAATGGTTCAAATGGCTCTGAGCACTATGGGACTTAACTTCTGAGGTCATCAGTCCCCTAGAACTTAGAACTACTTAAACCTAACTAACCTAAGGACATCACAACATCCATGCCCGAGGCAGGGTTCGAACCTGCGACCGTAGCGGTTGCCCGATTCCAGACTGTAGCCCGTAGAACCGCTCGGCCACCCCGGCCGTCTACAGTAATCATCAACATATCAATTAACTGAATATCTTTTTATGAAGTTCCGTTAGAAATAAAGCCAATGCATCTGACATTAATTCTAATCAGATCAAGGAACCTACCAAGTTTCCGCTAGAGTGGTGATCAAGAAATCACAGAACCGGATTTGCGCGTGCTGTGTCAACGCCAGCTGGTGCACGTTGGTAACGTTTTCTTCGAAGGAGGCGCATGCACCAAAACACGGATCGGACGAAGTAAGAGGAAAAAGCCTTCGCCTCTCCACACGGAGAAAGTAGTGGGGAAAGTGCCGTGCTGAGTATCAGCCGAGCGCGCGACACGCGCCACGGCTAGCCAGAGGGCGGCGCTGACTCACCAACCCGCACGAGTGGGAGAGCTCCAACCCATGACCCGTCCTCCAAGGCCCGACGTGTTCTCAACAGCGCCGAGTAATGACGCTGCGTTATTCAAGATACGTCACACGTCGTTTCGACACCGCAGTCGCATGCTTTCAGAGTAGCAAGTTATTCCGTCCGGACTGTAATCCTGGGCTGTTTTTATAGACATTAGGGGTCGAGTAACACACCCCCGTTTATTAACCGGCCCGTGTTTCCAACGTCGCAGTAAAAAGTATTATTGTTAGAACTCGAATCATATTTGTATCGTACTGTCTTCATCGGATCTCTTGCGGACGATATTGTTGCCGTGACAGTACAGTGATCGTCGGATTTTTTGTGGACGTTATTTTCCCTTCTCTGTCGTGCAGCGCAACTACATTTTATCTGCATCTACATGGCTACTCTGCACATCATACTTAAGTGCCTGACAGAGTTCATCGAACCACCTTCACAATAATTCTCTGTTATTCCACTCTGGAAAAAACGGACACACATATCTTTCTTTATTTTGCTTATGACTATCGTTTCTCCCTATGTAGATCACCGTCAACAAAATATTTTCGCGTTCGGAGGAGAAATTCGATGACTGAAATTTCGTGAGAATTCCCGCCTCAACGAGAAACGCCTCTCTTTTCAATATGTCCAACCCAAATCCTTTACCATTGCTGTCACACTCTTCCCCTATTTCTCGATAATACAAAACGTGCAGCTTTTCTTTTGAACTTTCTCGATTAACTCTGTTAATCCTGTCTGGGGACGATCCCACACCGCGCAGCAGGACTTCGAAAGAGGACGGTCAAGCCTTGTGTAGGCAGTCTCTTTAGTAGATTTGCTGTATCTGCCAATAAAACGTAATCTGGTTCGCCCTCCCCATAACATTTTCTGTGTGTTCCTTCCAGTTTAAGTTGTTTGCGATCGTAATTCCTAGGTATTTAGTTGAATTTACCGACTTTACATTTGACTGATTCGTGAACGTAAATTTAATGGCTTCCTTTTACCACTTATGTAGGTGACATCACACTTTTCATTATTTGTGGTCAATTGCCTATGTTCACAATATACAGATATATTATGTAAATCGTTTTGCAATTGCTATTGATCTGCTGAAGACTTTACCAGATTATAAACGAAAGTATCATCTGCAAACAACCTAAGACGGCTGCCCATATTCTCTCCTAAATCGTTTATATAGATACGGAACAACAGAGGGCCCATAACACAACCTTGGGGAACGCCAGAAATCATTTCTGTTTTATTCGATGTCTTTCGGTCAGTTACTACGAACTGTGAGCTTTCTGACAGGAAATCACGAATCGAGACGCATAGGTGAGACGATATTCCATAAGCAAGCAATCTGACAACAAGCCGTTAGTGAGCTACTGGGTCAAAAGCCTTCTGGAAATTTAGAAATGCGGAATCAGTTTGTAATTCTTTGTCGATATCACTTAACGCTTCGTTTGGGTAAATATCTGGTTGTGTTTCACAAGAACGAGTTTTTTTAAATTCTTGTTGATTTGTGTTAATAGACCGTTCTCTTCGAGGTAATTCATAATGTTCGAACACAATATATGTTCCAAAATCCTGCTGCATATCGACGTTAATCATATGGACCTTTAAATTTAGTGGATTACTCCTACTCCTTTTCTTGAACATTTGTGTAACCTGTGCAGCTTTACAATACGGATCTTTCGTCGAGCGAGCTGTTGGATACGATTGTTAAGTATGGAACTATTGCATCAGCATATTCTGGGAAAGGAACATAACTGGCATACAATCTGGAGCTGAAGACTTGCTTTTATTAAGTGATTTAAATTGCTTCACTACTCCGTGAATATCTACTTCTAAGTTACTCATGTTGGCAGCTGTTATCTATTCGAATTCTGGAATATTTACTTCGTCTTCTTTGGTGAAGGAG
This sequence comes from Schistocerca nitens, assembly GCF_023898315.1. Taxonomy (NCBI): domain Eukaryota; kingdom Metazoa; phylum Arthropoda; class Insecta; order Orthoptera; family Acrididae; genus Schistocerca; species Schistocerca nitens. Next base: position 475,305,621 of record NC_064614.1, on the reverse strand, counting down.
TTTTGGAAGGATTTGTTTAGCAGCTCTTCTTTAGCAGCACTGTCATCTATAATATTTCCAGAGAAGGCACTGATTGTGTCTTTCCCCTAGCATACTTTACATACGACCAGAATCTCTTTTGAATTTCTGCCAGGTGTCGAAGCAAAGTTCCTCTGTGGAAACCATTATAGGCACCCGCACGGAATCCGCGGTCAATTTCAAGCTTCTGAGTTCGTTTAAAAAAAAATGGTTCAAATGGCTCTGAGCACTATGGGACTCAACTGCTGAGGTCATTAGTCCCCTAGAACTTAGAACTAGTTAAACCTAACTAACCTAAGGACATCACAAACATCCATGCCCGAGGCAGGATTCGAACCTGCGACCGTAGCGGTCTTGCGGCTCCAGACTGCAACGCCTTTAACCGCACGGCCACTTCGGCCGGCTGGTTCGTTTAAATTATGCATGCTTTTTCCGTTGTTTCTGCAACAGCGATCTGATGTGTCTTGTGTACCAGGGGAGATCAGCTCCGTCGTTTGTCAATTTATTTCGTATAAATCTTTCAGTTGCTGTCGATACTATTTCTTTGAATTCAAGCTACAGCTGGTCTGCATGTACATTGTTAGTTTCGAAGGAGTTGAGATTGTCTCACAGGAAGGCATCAAGTGACTAGACATATTTTTCGTTTATTTTTGGTTGATTTGAGAGTTAAGGTATCCGTATTGATGCTCGTTATTAGCTTAGGATTATTTGTTGCTAAGAGGTGAAGTGTAATTTCAGAACCGTTTACTGTTCGAGTGAGCTCATGAACTAATGTGAGTAGGGAGGGCGGTAAAAAGATCCAATTCCTATTTTATTCCGGTTGCCAAGAATGACTTCTACCCATACTAACTCAAAGGAACTATCCAATTCTATTTCGCTAAAACATAAACTACTTCTAACAGCAACAAACACGCCATCGCCAACTATGTTTAGCCTCTCCTTTCTGAAAATCGTTAGGTCCTTCGCAAAAATTTCGGCTGAACTTATCTTCGGCTTTAGCCAGCTTTTAGTGCCTATAACGTTTTCAGCATCCGTGCTTTCCATTAGCTCTTGCATCTCTGGTACTTTCCCAACATAGCTGACAATTTACAACCGTTATACCTATCGCTCCTAGGTCTACGTTCTTCATGTGTTCGACCACCCCCTTTTAAGCCCTTTCTGTGTTTTTCCGATGGCCTCTAACACAAAAAACCGTCTAGTTCACACTACACAGCCCCCACTTCCCATGTAGCCGTCTCCTGCGTGTAATAGATTCCTGACCTATTTAGCGGAACTCGAAAACCCACCACCCTGTGGCGCAAGTCAATGAATCTGCGGCCTACACGGTCGCAGAACCGTCTGAGCCTCTGATTCAGACCCTATACTCTGCTCTGTACCACAGGTCCGTAATCGGTCCTGTCGACTGTAGTGCAAATGGTGAGATCTGCTTTCATCTTGCAAGCAAGAATGGCAGCCTTTGCCACTTCTGATAACCTCTTGAAACCAGAGAGAATCCCTTCCAATCCAAAGCTACTTATCTCCTTCGTACCAACATGAGCCACCGTTTATAGTTGGCTGCAACCTGTGCTCTTCACGTCATTCTGAAGGACCCGTTCCACGTCTGGAATGACTCCACCCAGTATGTACACTGAGTGTAGAGTGGCTTTCTTCCCCTCGTTGGCAGCCATTACTATAACGGCCCGATAATGCGCCTAACATTCGAGTTCCCAGCTACCATTAATCCCACCCTCTGTGACAGGCTGAATCTTGCAGGCTGAGAGGTTTCCTCTGAAGCAACTGCTCTAACTGAGGGACATTGTCAGCTACAGACAGCAGCTGGAACCTGTTTGCTATACTAACTGGAGAGGACACATTCCGCCCGCCGGGTAGCCCCTCCCTGTCTGTCACGCCCCGAGGCGACCTTCCACTCGACCATGGGTGAGAGGTAAACCTCAGTGCGAGCGGTAACTGGGCTAGTCACCGGTGCGGACCTATCTGCGGACTTGTGGGTCGTGCTGGGCGTCTGTTGGATCTCCACGGCCGGCGCACAACAGTAATGCCCATCCACTGCAGCATCAAGCTGGGCAACCGAAGCCAATACAGCCTGGAGCTGAGAGCGAAGGGTCACCAACTCAGCTTGCATCCGTACACAGCAATCGCAGTCCCTATCCACGCCTAAGACCATGGAAAACTAAATTACACAGACAAACAAGCGACTATCGACAAACACTGCGAAAGTGTACTGTAGACACCGATGAAAACCGAAGAACTGTGTCTAGTAAATTAGATTAACATGCAGTGAATCTGAAACGAAAGTACCAAAACACAAAGGTGAGACTAAACAATTCGCTTATGTTTAGAAACGCGTAAAATGTCATAAAATCGGTTACTTTCCAACACAAACGAAAACGCGAGAGCTATGACTATTACATATTAACTTAACAGGCAGAAATTCAAAAACTAAACTAACAAAGCACACAAATGAAACTATACTCATGCTCATAAATTAAGGATAATTGCAGAATGTGGTGCCACACAAAGTGGCACTACAAAAAAAGCGCTAATAGCATACATACATAGGGAATAGACACGACACAGATCCGTAAGTCCACGGTGTTGGTGATAAGTTGAGAAAACCGTTCCGAAACACATGTGCTACAAAACGCCACTGTTTCCTGCGCATGTAACCCGACGTCAGTATGGGATAAGGATCACCATGCACACACACACAGGCCACACAACAGGTTGGCATACTCTGGATCAGGTGGTCGAGCAGCTGCTGGGGTATAGCCTCCCATTCTTGCACCAGTGCCTGTGGGAGCTCCTGAAGTGTCCTAGGGGTTTGAAGACGTCAACCGAGAGCATCCCAGACGTGCTCGATGGGATTTAGGTCTGGAGAACAAGCAGGCCATACCATCTTCTGTTTCAAGGTACTCCTCCACGATGTCAGCTCGATGGGGCCGTGCGTTATCATCCATCAGGAGGAAGGTGGGACCCATCACATCCCTGAAAAGGTGGACATACTGGTCCAAATGACGTCCCGATACACCTGATCTGTTACAGTTCCTCTGTGAAAGACATGCAGGGGTGTACGCACACCAATCATAATCCCACCCCACACCATCATACCATGACCTCCATACAGGTCACTTTCAAGGTCATTAAGGGGTTGGTATCTGGTTCCTGGTTCACGCGAGATGAAAACCCGGCGAGAATCACTCTTCAGACTACACCTGGACTCGTCTGTGGACATAACCTGGGACCTCTCTTCCAATGACCATGTACTGTGTTCTTGACACCAGGCTTTAGGGGCTCTTCTGTGACCAGGGGCCAGTGGAATGCACCTTTCAGATCTCCAGGCGAATAAAACATGTCTGTTCAGTCGTCAGTAGACTATGTGTCTGGAGACAACTGTTCCAGTGGCTGCGGTAAGGTCCCGAGCAAGGCTACCTGCAGTACTCCGTGGCCGTCTGCGGGCACTGATGGTGAGATATCGGTGTGGTGTTGTACACTGTGAATGTCCCGTACTGTAGCGCCTGGACACATTTCCTGTCTGCTGGAATCGTTGACATAATCTTGAGATCACACCTTGTGGCAAACGGAGGGACTGTACTACGAACTGCTGTGTTTGACCAGCCTCCAGTCGCCCTAGTATTCTACCCCTCATAATGTCATCGTGTTCTTTGAGCCATTTCCAACACACAGTCACCATTAGCACGTCTGAAAACGTCTGCACATTTACTCGCTGCACCGTTATCTGACATGCACCAAAACACCTCTGCTTATTGGGGACTGCTGCCAGCGCCACCGTGCGACGACCGCAGATCAAATGCACCGCATGGTCATACCCGGAGGTGATTTAAACCCGTAAACCGCCCACCATGTATCAGCATTATCCTTAATTTATGAGCATGAGTGTATATGATTCACATCTAGTTAGGAACTTGTAAAATATTACGAAAGCGGTTACTTCCCTATCACTACTCTGTTTTGGCCGGCGGCTGATACCTGACTCATGGAGTGACTGAGCTTTTTTGTATTTTCATTTTGTAGTTTGTTATTTCATTTATCGTCTGGGTTGCCAAGTGTTCGGTTTTTACCTAATTGTACGATATTTCAGTTCTGTGTTCGGTAACGGAGTTTGAGTGGATCAGTATTTTTAGAATTCCATTCATGTTATTTATTTATTGATTTGTAAAATCAAGTCAATAACTGAGTGTCGATGTGGTAAAAACAGAAATAAGCCCCGTTGTAATTTGAAGTTTGCAACAATCAAGGACTTTCATCAAAAAATTAAAGAAAACAAAAATTTGTTGAAAGCGATAAGTAGCAATAGTAAATATTATTTTTTAATGTTTGCTAAGTGTTTTATTGTGTTCACTCTCAGCCCTCAGCTCAGCAAATCCTTTTCCGGGCAATGTTCGGTAATTTAGTCAGTTTAATCTGGCAATTCTGTTTATTAATAGGATCTGTGTCAAGTAACCCCTGTTATATCGCACCCCGGCATGAACAATGACACAACTCAAGAATGCAATACTTGAGAAAAATCGGCTTAAAGAATTCAATAAAACTTATGTTGAAATTTAATACGTTTGCTTTAAATTTCAAGTAGAATATACTTTAAATTGCTGTAATGAAATATGACATTCGAACCTCAATCAGACAAAATCGATACTTAAATTAGAATAAAAAATGAAAAACAAATTTAAATTGTTTTATTAGAAAAATACAAAATGCAAAGTTAAAATTTATGAAAATTAATCACGAATATCAATTAGGTGCAAATTAAGGAACAGAAATTACGAAGACATAAAATCATAAATGGAGTTATATAATGTAGGAATACTTTTTGCAGAGAAAAGGGATTCAATATGAACTCTCATTACAACATAAATTTCCATTGTTTTATTGTACTCTACAGTACATGAAATTTTTTAATATCTATTTTGTAATACCTACAACAGCTGTAATCGCTAAAACAGCGTCTGCTCCTTCAGACATGCATGTACGTCTCAGGGATATTGTAATGTGAGATTCAGGCACTTTATAAACACAGACGTTGTAATAGTCAATGATATTAAAAATTACATTCAACTTAACCTATACACGAAACGTGTGACTACTCAGAACGTGCCGCTCTTCTTGAATGATCGATGCACACCTGCCAGTAGCAACGCTGAAGTGAAGTGACACTGTTCCCGTCGTGGTATTCGTGAGGTAGACTACAGTAAAACGGACACATCCGCCAAGAAGTGGACATATTGCGAGATAAGGATGTGTCGTTTTTTGTGCACGTCAGGGCACTTCACACTAACTAAAAGTTGATTTTTTTTTAATTTGTGACATTTTCTTGCCGGGGTGTGATATGACCTCTCGAATGCAAAATACACAAACGCAAGGTTGAAAAACTGTGTATGGAGTAAAAATGGAGTACAAATCGAAACAAATGGCACAACATTCACGTTTATTTGCATTAGCCCAGCATCAGAACTGAAGTTTTCTGTGATTATTTGTCCAATGCGAAATGGAAACATCACTGTGCTTCCTCCTCAGTAACTTATTTGTGCCTTTTTTTTTTAAACAAAATCATGCAGTTATCAGGTGCTTGAAATTATGTAATCTGCATCTTTTGGAAAAATCTCAATGTATCTAAAAGCAAGTCTAATTTTTTGAGTCATAACATTAAGAGGTTTATGATGTTTTCTTGCCAAAATCTTCCGGTTGCATAAATTATCTCGTGTTTAAAGTGATATATGTTGCAACAGGCAACGACTCCTCAGCTAAAATAACGTATGAAACTTAAGTATTTGGGTTTGGCAGACCAGAGTTTTCTGGAACATTCAGTGCACCATGTTGAAGAGCTCAGGACCACTGACTTGGCAAGAACACCCACAGCACTGTCAAGTGACTCGTTATGGTCCGCATCTCGTGGTCGTGCGGTAGCGTTCTCGCTTACCGCGCCCGGGTTCCCAGGTTCGATTCCCGGCGGGGTCAGGGATTTTCTCTGCCTCGTGATGACTGGGTGTTGTGTGATGTCCTTAGGTTAGTTAGGTTTAAGTAGTTCTATGTTCTAGGGGACTGATGACCATAGCTGTTAAGTCCCATAGTGCTCAGAGCCATTTGAACCATTTGACTCGTTATGTGTGACTCTACGTTAAGTGCAGGGCGAGAGACTATCGTAGCATGGACTTGGATTCACTTGTCATCGAGACAGTTAACAAGAATTCAGTATATATACTACGTGAGACGCACCTAAGCGTGTATGCCGCAGTGTTACCACAAGCATATGCTATGGTTTCCCTTTAATCTGCAGAGAGGTGGTTTTGCAGAAAGAGTCCAGCAGTCGCAAGTTACTAGGGTGGCAGTTTATGAGTTGACATAAATTTGAGTCTCCCAAAATGCTAGCGTAGACCTTTTAACGCTGGAATGCAAAAACCTATAACAAAAGTTCCCGCCAGAAGACACTTCAGATTAGTCTCATTTACTCTGATGAGTCAAAACATTATGACTGCCTACTTCATAGCCTGTAGTTCCACCTTTGGAATGTTACACAGCAATGATTTTGCGCGGCATAGATTCTACAGGTCCTTGGTGGGGTTCCAGAGGCATTTGGTATCGGACTTCTATGCACAGATCACGCATTTCCCGTAAAAGAGGTACCGGCGGTTTCTAGGAGCTCTCGTCCGAACGCAGATATGTTCCGTTGGGTTCAGATCAGGCGAACATCGAAACCGAGGCATCATTGTGAATTCACTATAATGCTCATCAAACCTGTGTAGCACGATTGTAGTTTTATGACACGGACAGTTGTCCTGCTGCAAGATGCCATCGGTGTCAGGGAAGACATCAAGGATGAAGGGATGAAGATGTTCCGCAAAGGTGTCGTAGCGCACAGTTGTCGTGGTACCTTCGACCACTACTACAGGTCCAAGGCAAGCCCAGGCGAATGTTCCGCACAGCAAAAGATAGTTTCCGTCGGAGTCCGTGGCGCGATGGATGTCTCGAGCAGCCTTTCGTCTGGATAACGGAGTATTCAGGCACGATCATCGATCTGGTGTAACATGAAATTGGTTGATCCCAAGCGTACTGTAATCAAGGCCGGTTTGAGGCTCAAGCGACACAAGCTGCTGTTTGCGGCGCCAAGCTGAGAGGGGCGGCAGATGTGCCACAACTGTAAGATTTCTATGCAGATAGTACCGCAAATTAGAGCGGCCGCTTGGGGCGTTAACCTGAGAGGGACGGCAGAGCAGCTAAAGTACAAAATTTGCATACGGGGCGAATCACAACCAGCAGCAAAACTGACACGGGTGAAAATGTACAACAGAAAACGGTGGCGAGAGGAGCTGCCAAATGCAAAGTTGCTTGTGTGGACAAATGTTCTCGAATAGGCCCTGAATGCAGTCGTGATTGACGATGACATGGGCTCAACTTAAGCCGCGTCCACGCCGGACATGCCGCGTCGCGCAATGTCGGGCCGCAAACAAACGCATGGAGCACAGCAGCCAGAATGGAACAGACACAGTGATTCTAGATGCGCAGCAATATTCCGGAGCAGTGTTCGTCAAACTTTTTTTGCTGAAGAGCCAATACTAACATTATGGGGAGTCATGTTGGACCAATATGTGGTGAGCCTATTGTTAATTGGTAACCTAAATAAATGATTAGTACGATATAAGCCCACGCAATAAGGTGGATGCCGGGCCCCAAGAACTGATCGTAAAAGTCGGCGCCATTTGGAACACCTCGTGTCGACAGTTATGTTTCAGATTGTTGCAATCGTCAGCGAGCTCCAAAGTTGTCACACTGTAACTGACCGACGAAGTGTTGTACGTGTGAGCGGTTGATCGATTGATTAATAACAGTAATTGTACTTATATTTAAATGCATTATCAATACGGGACACGATCAAAAATGTTTAACTAAATACACTGCTCAACAGAAGTTTGGAATTCTATTGTAACATGTAGTCTACGATACTAGAGGTGTCAATGACCTAGGCACTTCGTGCATTATCCAGTTAGAACCCATATACTGGACTATGTTCACTAATGGCGGGTTTTGTTTCCGTTTCCCAGTCATGTAACCATACCGCTGCCGCAGCGTTACTCCGTGAGCAGTCTAGTATCAACAATAGCTTCATTCAGTTTGTGTTCAGCACTGCAGTAACACGCCACGTAGAGGCATACAAAACTGATGGAGTCAGGATAGTGCCTCTGCATCGTTTCCTCCAACTGTGTCGGCTCGTAGGTGCCGAACATCAACTGCCAGAAATACTGGAAATGACTTCTTCCGGGCAACAAGCATTCGTATCTCAGAACAAAGATGAGGATGGTCTTCATTCCAGAATACCAATGAGAAGTTTTGTACTGAGCCAACGGAACCGACACAGTCGTAGCCCTGGACTCGTGCATATCAATATAGGACCATTGCAGAATGGAGTAATGTCATGTCACGAGATCAAAATTGGTTTGCAGTCGTACATTAGACGTGTTAGGGTTTGGAGAAGGCTAGACGGCAACAGGAACGCCGATACGCTCAGGAAGTCAATATGCTTGCAAGTGGAAGTGTGAAGTTCTGGGCGGCAATGAGGGGATGGCGGATCGTTCTAATTTGCCTCTTCGGCAACTTTACTGGTCCCCGAAACCTCCAAGAGATCGTACAAACGAATGTCAGGCCCTACAGACGTGAAATCAATGACAACTTCATCCTAGTCAATGACAAAGAGAGACTGCGCCGTACTGCAGAGGTAACTCGGTATCCTCAGAGATGGAACATCAACCGAATGCATTGGCCAGCACAGTCCCCAGACATGAATGCAACTGATCATGCATGGGACTTGTTGAAGGTGGACATTGCACAGCCTCTGTGTCCACCTGACAATCTTCAGGATCTCGATGAAGCTGCCATTAATGAGTGGGAACCCGTTCCTGAGATAAATTTGATGGCCTCATCAAAAGAAAGTGAAAGAACGCATCCGTGTGCAGGGAGGATATACTCACTATTAAAGACTGATAATCATCATCATGAGACAAAGATTTTTACTTTTTTGTTTTCAAGACGTATACTTACAAGAGAGCCTGCTTTGTTTTGTAATGATTTTTTATAACTATCCAGAAGGAACTGTGTTTATTTTGTTAATAAGGCAGTGTACAAACATCAGTGGGTGTACTATAAGAAGCCATTGTTCAAGTAAACTCTATGATATTCCAAAATTTTACTGAGGTGTATATTTTGGGTTCATTTTCCTTCTACTCGTGACATTCTGTTACAACAGCCTTAATTTAATTTCATATTTCTTGCTACACATGTGTACCGTAGTGAATATGAACGTTTCTGTAATGTGCATTGAAGAACCCATGGTGTCTCAGTGTCAAAATGAATAGCATACCGGCTAATCGGTACGAGCAGTGCACGCCCGTGAGTTGTCAGTCCTGGAAGGCGTCCACAAACCTTCCAGTTTCCGCGCTACTCTGCCCCTGATATAAGCGGCCAACAACTCACGGCTCAACTCAACATCAGTTTACATTAGGCACCTTATAAAATATTAGTGCCCCTGTATGAAGTTTTGTTTGTTACCGCGCAAGAGAAGATCAATAGTAAGAGCTCTTGAGGTTAGTTGACATTACTGGATTCTGCTGTTCGTTGTTAGATGCATATTATTATAAAATAAAGCTTGATCGACCATCCTGTTTTGGATTTCGTATGGCTCCTCTACATCACTTACGTAGTCGATACACTGTATTCACATATTAAATCAGCGATTACCTTGAAAATCGCTCGCTTCGAAGGTGACTCCAGTGTCTTGAATACGTAAGCGATGCTGAGGAGCCACAAGAAATCTAAAACTGGATGGTCGATCAGGGATTTTAACCCTTTTCGCACGGACATCAGGAGTAGGTTTACCGTGACTGCCTTGGTAAAATAAGCCAGTGATAGACCCTTAACTTTTCCTTTACCTTTATTTCGCTTGACAGAGACATACATTTATCACTTTACAGATAATTTGCTTCTCAGTTTCCATACGAGGAAGACAACATCCAATAACATTAAACGCGCACCGCTACACGGGATCAATCACTTATAATAAAAATATTATATAACAGGTTTAAGATGTGTGAGTTCTAGATACAAAACGGTAAGCAAAGAAGTGAGTATTTTGAAGAATGGTTAATAAAGGTAACTTTTTATTTACCAAGGTGCAGAAGGAATGATAGTTTATCCCTTTTTTTATTGGAAAGAGATATTTCTTTTCAGTACCATTCCATAGGTAGAGACTAGACTGTCATGCAGGACCTAGCAATGTTTACAGTCGAATCTTTTAGCTAACAGTATGTAGCGTGGCGATGGGAACAACAGAATGAAAACAATTTATTCAGTCGGTTGTTGCGGACAATTCGACATATTCGTACATTTCCGTATCGGTTGAATTATTAATTCATTCTTTTGAGTTAAACCACCCATTAGAACAACCAAATGGAAAAAAAAAATCAATTCATCGGTTGCAGTTTACGTATCGATTGGATGATTATCCATTTGTTTCTTTCGAGTGAAACCAGTCTATGGAAGCAAACAAATGGAAACAATCCGTTGTAGTTTTGTGTATTGAGTGAATTATTCATGATTTCTTTCGCAGTGAAACCAGTTTGTAATTTTACCATTGGTTGAAAGACGTATACTTTCTTTTAAACGAAACCACTTTTCAGTGTTTTAATTCACTTTGGTTTAATCAACAATCAAGATAGCAACAACATTTGTTTATTATGACCAGTCATAGGGGGTCAAAAAAATCTGAGGATGGTTTTAACGTAAGCCGAAACCGGTCATAATAAACGAATGTTATTGCGATCTCGACCGTTGTTTTAACCAAAGAATAGCACCAGATCGCTGCGCTCCACAGAGAGTGTTGTCTAAATTTATTTCAATTCACTGAGCTATCCATTCATTCTTCTAAGTGGAACCAATCTGCAGTATTTTCATTAGTTGAACCAAAGCAGTGGTATGCAACACATACCCTCGGAGGGTAGCCCTACCGCGGGGATAGGTGAAGAGAAAAGCTGATGTACTGATGGGGTACAGAGTTGACCGTAAGTTCCCTTAGGGGTATTTGCAGAAGAAAACTTGCCAAGTTTTAGCGACAGTTTGCCTTCCGTTTTACTGAATATATGTAATGATTTCCATAAATTGAACACTTATTCATTGTCAAAGGTAAATATATTGTGCATGAAAGTACGTTATCTCCTAAGAAGTACAAATCACACTCATAAACGAAAACTGGCTTCTATGCAGGCATTGGTACTTCAGTTTCACATACCTCTAGCTATCACTGTGGACGACAACTGAGTTGGACTGACCCAGCTGCATTCAATTCAGAGCGAGAACAATCTATCATTTTGATGTATGTTAAACCACTGATGTTGACTGCACCCTGGCATTCTAATGAATAGTTCGTTTTCTTAATTCTGTATCTGGAACGGAACGCTCAGTGACGAGGGGATAGTGGAAACCATATGACTGGATAAAAAGTTATACTCAAAATAAATCCACAGCGATATACACTGAGCAGCCAAAACATTATGACTACTGCCCACGGCGATGGATGCCTCCTGGTGGCCTTGCGGGCACGTGACGCAGTAAGAAAAGTATGTAAGCCGAGCAGAGACGAACTGGGGGTAGGGGGGGGGGGGGCGGTTACCCTAGCGAAGAAGATATGTGCTGCAAATGGAGAAATCCACTGAGATAAGTGACGTTGACAAAGAGCACATTGTTACTACACAGAGCCTGTGAACAAGTATCTCGAAAAAGACGAAACTGGTCGTCCAATGTTCACGTGGTACTGTCGTGAGCGTCTGTGGAAGTGGTAGAAGGGCAATGAAACTACCACTAGGCGCCAAGTGGTTGGACGTCCACGACTCTTCATAGAACGCGGGGTTCGGAGGCTTATCTGTTATGTAAAGTAGGATAGACGGCGACGTGTATCACCTATGGCGAAACAGCACAGTGCTGGTGGACACACATGTGTTTCGGACCACACCATTCAGAGCACATTGTTGAACAAGGAGCTCCGCAGCAGACGGCCCCTGCGTGTTCACATGTTGGCCCAGTTATGATTGTAGTGGGCTCGGGATCATCGAGATTGGACCATGTATCACAGGAAATGTGTCGGCTCGTCAGAAGGATCACGTTCTTGCTACACCAGGTAGATGGTTGTCTCCACAAACATCTGTTCGACGCGTGCACAGTGCCACGCACGCAGGTTGGTAGCAGTATTATGCTACGGGAGACATTCTCCTGCGCTTGCAAGGGACCTATGGTACTAATCGAAGACACCAGGTCAGCTGCGGACCACATGCATCCTTCATGCTTGCTGTTTTCCCTGACGACAATGTCGTCTTTCAGCTGTATAACTGTCCGTGTCTCAAAGACAGAAACTCCTACAGTGGTTCGAGGAGCATGACAGTGAAATCACGTTAATTTCCACCAAATTCACCTGATATGTATCCGATGGTTCCCATCTGGGTCACTATCGAACGCCATCACCACTTACGCTAATCAGCTGTCAGTTATTTAGTGGAATTATATGACTTGTGCGTAGACACCTGGTGCAACATAGCTCCACAAATCTATCAACGAACTGTAGTATCGATGATACACAGAATCAGTGATACATTGCGTTAGAAAGATGATCCACAAGGTATTAAGCAGATGGTCATAATGTTTTGACTCGTCTGCGTACAGTATCTGCAAAGATGAATCATATTATGGAACTATATTAATTAAAGAATATCGGAGAAAATTGACGAATGATATACTTTTCGCAAAAAAATATGCTTTCGACAAAGACTATATGCTTAAAAAGCAAATGACTGAGTCACCAGACAATTAAAGGAAATTGAGTGTTATATGGTCACTGTTCATGTCACCTCAGCATTTACTGAAACAAAGTTGTCGGTGATGAGTGCATGTCAGCGGAAAGAGAGAGAGCAAGAGAAGAACTTCAATAAATCTGAGCAAAAAGTAATTTTTCATTTATTTAAACAAATTTATAACGTAGCACCTGATAGAGGCTTTTTCAAAGCGGCCAGAAATTGTTATTTAATGCCGGAAGTATGAAAAATTCGTTTTTAAGTAGGCCAAAATAAATATATAGTTTTTATTCACCTCTCCTTGAAATAAGATAGTACGTTATTTGTCTCTAAGAAAAGTTGGCAACATCAGTCACGGTTCATGTGTAACCGAGAAGGCTGCAGAAGTATATAAGTGAAATCACTCATGTCATGTAAGTGAATGAAGACATTCATCTAACTGACGTAGCACTCAAAGATTTGTGTCAGTCGGTTGCCTCATATTAATTGAAACTAATCAAATCCAGAAAGTGAAAATGTGTACAGCTGAGGTCACCGCAGAGACTTGCTTCATTCATGTGAAAAAACCGACTGAACGTAAAAAATTCAACTGGCCAACCACTTGTTGACCTGTCATTAGGGTGGAGAAAAACAGCCGGACGAGGTCAGTGCAATAGGTCGGAAATACACCATAAAACGGCAGTCGTCAGTGACGAGAGACGGGGGTGTGTGTGCTTTCGAACTGTGCTGCCCCTCTTAACACTCGGAATTCCAAAGGCCAAGTTACTGAATAAATTAGCTGAAGATGATGGTTTCATCTTGAATTTCTGTCCGTGGCTGGCAAACGTTAAATGCGAATTTTATCTGATGTTTATCGGGTAGGGCTCCACTATTAAATTAACTACCGTACGTTAAAAGTAACGTAATGCCGTTCATTTGTTAACATGCTGTACTACAGAAACATCACCACAGTAAGGTGGTGGTACTCTACATGTGGTACTCAAAGGTGGAAAGTCAAACCTATCCAAATTTGTTGATGTACAGAGAGCAAGCGTGAACTTTTATACCAATAACTACAGTAGATCAAAACTATTCTTGACACTATGAGACTTCTTCGGTTTTATTATAAGATTCTCTTTTTAAGATTGACTTCACGTCTCAGCGATGTGAAGAGTAGCTAGGAACAAGGAGACGGGGCACAAGCTCGGATTAGGGAAGGATGGGGAGGGGAATCGGGCGTGTCCTTTCAAGGTACCATCCCGGCATTTGCCGGAAGAGATTTAGAGAAATCATGAAAAACCTATATCAGGATGGTCGGACGCGGGTTTGAATCGTCGTCCTCCCGAATGCGAGTCCAGTGTGCTAACCACTGCGCCACCTCGCTCGGTCGGGTTAGAAACACATGCGGTTCGGATTCCTCGTTAAACTGTACGTCCCCGCCCCTTTGCCCGGTTGGATAATTGAGGTAGGTCGGGGACACGTAAGTCACCAATGTGGCGTCGAACTGAAAGACTTGCACCAGACCACTGGGGGTGGTAACGTCTTATGGAACCAACAAGACCACTGAGCCACACGAAATTATAATAATGGTTATTATTATTATTACATGGAACAGCTACCAATCACTTACCTGATGACATAGTTCTTGAATAAATTTTATTGTTTCTTGCCATTATCGGTTTCGAATATTTTGTTATCGCATGGATGCGTTGTTTTTACAGGACAGAATATTAATCAGCTGTTGAATGCTCTGAATGTCATGGTGCCCTACAATGAGAACATTTTAGACCGATAAATATTCGAAAAGAAAATGAAAATCGATCGTGAATTCAAGTTGGAAATTGCATGATGAACTTACATGTACTTACATTGAATATGTCCTAGTTCTTTCAGGGCTTACACTTTTCTTCGTGTAGCATGAAATAATGTGCTGATAAACGTACCACTATGTTGCGTTTTTTTCTAATGACAATCTACAATGCTCAGTGTCAAGCTGCGAATGAGATGCTACTGAATAAAGATATACGTAATATGCATTAGACGTCAGAGATAAGCGCAAAGAGATGGCAATACATCGATTATGTCGCATAAAAAGTTCTCGGTTTACTTGCCACCTCAAATTCGAATTAAATTCCAAGCATTCGATGATTGCCTCCGTCATCGTCGTCAGGGGCTAAAATTGAATTTGACAGGGAAAGTAAACCGATAACTTTTTATGCAAGGACTCCGTCACGAAAAACTTTGTAACAGCATAGACAGGTTGTCGGTTGTAAGAAATACATAACTCAATGAGCAGCAAAAACTAATTATACCTATTTGAGAGGTGTCAGCATGATACTAACAGTACTTTGTAAATTGTCTCCGCAAGCCACCGTATAGGGCGTGGCGGAGAGTACCCTGTGCCACAACTAGTCATTATCTTTCTCGTTCTACCCGCGAATAAAGCGAGCGAAAAACGACTACCTATCAGCTTTCGCACGAGACCGAATCTGTCTAATTTTATCTTCGCGGTCCTTAAGCAAAATGCACGTTGGCAGCAATAGAGTCGTTCTATAGTCAGCTTCAAATGCCAGTTCTGGTATAAGCCATAAGTAATAGATTAATTTTGCACCCTTATAACAAGAGACACTTTTACATTTGTGTTGCACATGTGGAATCGCGAAATATGTGTTCTTAGTTTTTTTTATTGCTTTTGATTTGCATTAGGTACTACATATTATAAAAAGTAGTGGACCTTTAAAAGCATATATGAAATACATTTTTGCTTAAAATAAATAGTTCTTATACTTAATGCATGCCGCGTTACATACAGAATTTAACGCAAATAAATGACACAGATATATGGTGTTAGAAGCTGGCAGTTTTCTTTTTTTTTTCACTTTTGTCCTGTGAAAGAGTACTATTTGGAGACTTTTTAAGGAAAGCATTGTTAGCTAGTACAGTCCGTTCGTTGAGTTTCAGTAGATCAATAAGTGTGAAGTAAGGAAATGGTGTCGAAACCGCGCTGCTAGACTTACCCAAATACGTTAGCTTGCAGGACGAACTTCCGCGCGCTTATCGCTGATTGGATGTCGTTTTACAGTCGCAGCTCCACAAAGGTGCATTTACGACCTGTGTTTACTTGGATAATTTTCTACAGTTCGATGCTCGCTATTCTCTTCCGATTTTACTATCAGATTGATTGTCTCCACCCTATGAGGTATATCGTTGATACGGGATGCAGCAGTTATGCTGAATTAGAGATGGTAACTATTAATGGATCAAGTACTGTATCAAATCGATCATAGTCATATGCTCAAATCAACAAAATGTGCTGAGCGCCAGGAATGAGAACACGGTCGCCAGCCCAAATGGGCACTGTGTGTTCACTAAGTAATTATAATTGCGAGCAACATGAGTAAGGAATAATCTGAATACGTTTGGCAACAGAACGAGTTACTCACGTTTGCAGTAACAAAACACGTCACGAAATAATAACGAGAAAGAATTTAAGTTGTTACTACACTCGTTATTAAACACAATGAAATGAATGTCGAACAAACAAACCTCACTCAGAATAACAAACAAATTTCAACCTGACTAACTGGAAGCTGTGTGCTGTTATACTAAATAATTGCGCGACGTCACTTTTGCTGACTTGGGTATTGGCAATAAAACGCGAAACAAAACTTCATCTGATTTTCAGTAAAAGAATATCAACAAGCAACGCCGAAATACGAACCAGGCCAACACACAAAACAGCATCACAAGCTTGCGTTAACTTAGCAAGTATGAATAATCGTTTTCTTTTAAATAAAATCTTTAGTTTAAAGTGCCAGGAATTAATTTAATTTCAGATAATTGAAGTTACTTTTGATCTGCTAGAATAACTTTACCTCTAAACAATACTCTAATCAACAGTATAGTTACTGATGCGCATTAAAAAATATTTTATTCCTGTTTTCAAAATTATTAAAAAATATAGAGAAGAATTGAAACTGAAATAAATTTTGATATATTTCTTTCTTTTAAAATAAACGACACTAGGATTGTCTCAATAATTGGAGTGGACATGGGACTTACCTGGTAATAATGACGGTATAATTATTAGGTTAAAGATTCTAAATTTTTGCAGTGATTATTATTAAAATTAAAAGTTCGCCAACATAACTCGGTAATGCCGTTAAAGTTCTAAAAAACGTGAACTAAGCGAAACAGTCCTACAGTCGTTCGTTATTGAAGAGATGAGGCCGTAGCCGTCGTCGACAATGCTGCAGTAGCTCCGGACAAAATTTGCGAGCACAGATTGACTTAGCAATGACCACTGGCGGAGCAGGATCTTGATGTGAATGGAGCTGCCCTTTCATCTGCCCATGCCCGTCAATTGGTATCGTGCTGCTAATTAAAACTTCTCCTCACATCACTTTAGCACGCAACTTGCGCGTCTGATCCAAGATTATTAAAATATCAGCTGTTTACTCTATTGCTGTGAAAATACTTAAAACTTGCCTTTAAGGACAGGCAGCAAAGCAATCGCCTCTCAGCAGGCACGCGTCTTAACAAGTAAGTGAAAAACAACGCAACTATACGCAAACACAAATTTATAAATATTGATGGTTATGGAGGATGAGCACTTTCACAGTAACCAAAACTGTTTAGTTCTTGTCAGTGACTCTACAATGCAGTAACAAATACAGGGTGGCTAGAAACAGTCTGAAAAGCTTGTAAGAGCGTCGCAAGGAAGGTTGCGCTTAGAAATAATTGATAAGAAAGAAATTCGATATGTTGCGCCGCTTCCGAGTTAATTAGCATTGAAGTTAATGAATCTGGCCGATCCGAGCGCAAATACTCGTACAAATGGCCCGCCAGAAACGGTTTCGCCAGACGCTATCTTCGTGTGGTTTCCTAAAACCGAACACGAGAGCGATACAAATAATGGACTTGGGACGGTAGTAAGGATCGAACTCGAGTCAATGTCTGAGCAGTCTTGTGCTCTATGATCTATGCTGTGAGAACAACTGGCACAAATTGTATTCGGCGGGCCGCTTGAATTTGCGGCGCAACGACATGATTGACTAACTGCTAAATAGCTCGGAAACGGCGAAATGTATCGATTTTTTTCTTAACAAGTATTTCTCGGCACTACCTACCATGCAACACCCTTACAACCTTTCAGACTGTTTGACCATCCTGTATGAACAGTCTACATATACACCAGTGTACCGTGCGAGGAGGAATGTATATCGTACCAGTATTAGTGATTTTGTACCCTGCTGCATTCGTGGATTGAGGCAGAAAAAAATGACTGCCTATATGCCATTGAACGCACCCTAATCGCTCTTATCTTTACCATGATAATCCTTATACGAGATAAACAACGGTGGCAGCAGAATGATAGCATAGTGTTCCCCGAACACAGGTTTTCTAATTTACCCAATAGCGTTTCGCAAGAACTACTCTACTTTCCTCCAAATATTTTCGTTTAAACTCCCCGACCATCTCCGTTATACTTTGAAATGGGCTACACCTTGTAACGACCCTATCAGCACGTCTCTGAATCCATTCAATGTCCGATTTCGCACCTACTAGAAAAGTACTCCAAGCACTGCAGCAATAGAACTGATACATAGTGTTCTATAAGTGATCTCCTTTACACATGCTCTGCACTTCCCCAGAACCCTACCAGCAACTGTAAGTCCTTCTATTCAGCTTCCCTAACACTGATTTCACGTAATCGTTCCATATGATATCACTTTTGAATATTACCCCTAAATATTCAAATGCTGTGATGTGCTCCATATGTTTGCCATTAATCCAATACTACCTGTTTATTCTCTTTATTATATGCATTATCTTCAATTTATCCACATTAAAGGAGAGCTGCCATTCATTATGGAAGTAACGTTCACGACAATTTATATTTCCTTACGAATGTCGAACAACGATACTTTTCTGAGAACAACATCGTGAACGAGTAATTTTATGGTTGTCCTAGTCCTATCTGATAAGTAGTTTATATATACTGAAAACACTAGAGGCTCTGTTACGCTGCCTTGGGAAAAGCCCGATCTTACTTTCGTTTCTGTGGTACATTAGTTGCCCTGTTGCCCTCTGTAACGTGATAAATTCTGTTAATCGCTACAGCGCTGAAGCGCTGTGACAAATCTGTCTGAAAAGGCCGCGCGCAGAATCACGGTTTTGTTGGGGGGGGGGGGGTTTGTCTTCCTATTTGATCTTGGAACATGGTGTAAAAAGTTCTTGGTTTAGCGTATCAGCGGCCATTTGTAATAGCCGTTCGAACATCTGTCCTGCTGTAGCTATGTTACAGAATATTAAGCAAAATTTGAACGACACACTGGATCTGGCGCCTAGGCAAATTGTGCGAATCAAAAAATGGCTCTAAGCACTATGAGACTTAACATCTGAGGTCATCAGTCTCCTAGACGTAGAACTACTTAAACCTAACTAACCTAAGGACATCACACACATCCCTGCCCGAGGCAGGATTCGAACCTGCGACCGCAGCAGCAGCAGCGTGGTTCCGGGCTGAAGCGCCTATAACCGCTCGGCCACATCAGCCAGCTTGTGCGAATAAATTAATTCCTTTTGCAATAGATTTTAATTGGCCTGAAATTAACGCTCTGTTAATGGCAATTTTTGTATGTGTACCGTTCGGATTTTACGCACAAGAACAATCACCCTGAAATAACTCCAGACAGGTGCGAGACTGATGCTTCAAATTTGGTCCATCGGTGTATCAGACCGTCGTCTAGGATAAATTTTAATCAGTTGAAAAAATCTTGATTCGTTTGGATTTTACGTGCAAAAAAATACTTTTTTCTAAAGCGCGCAACTTCTGTGGTTGGTTGGTTGGTTGGTTTTGGGGAAGGAGACCAGACAGCGTGGTCATCGGTCTCATCGGATTAGGAAAGGATGGGGAAGGAAGTCGGCCGTGCCCTTTCAGAGGAACCATCCCGGCATTTGCCTGGAGTGATTTAGGGAAATCACGGAAAACCTAAATCAGGATGGCCGGACGTGGGATTGAACCGTCGTCCTCCCGAATGCGAGTCCAGTGTCTAACCACTGCGCCACCTCGCTCGGTCAACTTCTGTGATTCACACTTGTGCGAATCGATTCAGATTTTGTAAGAAGGTAGACAAATACATGATCATCCTGTTGTTTTGTGAAAGCTTTATCGCCACGCGGGATTAGCCGAGCGGCCCTTAGGATGATTTAGGTTAAGTAGTGTGTAAGCTTAGCAGTTAAGTCCAATAAGATTTTTTTTAAAAAAGAAAAAAAGCTTTATCTGCTGCCACGATATAAACAACATGTTTGGAAAGACAATAAAAAAACTCCTATACCGGTTCAGTCGTCGCCCTAGTGAACAAAAATCTACATGGCTGCCAAGCTATGGCTGTCTAATGTCAAAATTACGGCAGAGTAAAAGTTAGGAACCAGAATGGAAAATGCTCCTGTCATAGCACAAAAACGGTGAATATGTTCTACGCAGTATTAGGCAGTAGAAGAAGGGAACTAGCTTTTCGACTTATCTGGCAGCTTGAAAGGCAATTAAATCAAAATATCTTGCCTAACTCTGCCAGGACATATTCGCCTTTTTTGCTCTACGATAGGAGTATTTTTCATTCTGGTCAGATATTTATCCAGTTAATCAGATACTTTCGAAGACACCCCATAAGATCGTATCTTGATTACTAGTCAACGATGCAGTGCAGTGTCAAACGTCTTTCGGAACTCTAGGAAGAAGTAATTTGCCTGTTCATCTGCGTCTGTTGTTTGCAAGGTTATCGTGTACGAATAAAGCAATCTGCGTTTTACACGAGTGGTTTTCTTCCTGAAACAGTACCGGTTCTTTAAGAGAAGATGGTTTTCCTCCAGGAGCGTCATAATGATTGATCGTAGAATATGCAGTAGAATCCTGTAACAGATGGATAAGTGCGATATTTATCTGCAATCTCGTGCATCCTATCAACAGTGTGAGCCAGAAGTTACATAACCCAAAATTAAAAAAAAGTGTGCGGTGGGAATGTTTGTGATGGCAACGAATGACCTTGTGGGAGACGCATAGCATGCGATATCCAAGCAGCTTCCCGCCTTTTTTTATGTTATTGTGGATTAGGCTGTGTGCAAACATGCGTTTTTCCCAGGTTGAACGTGTGATCATTCTTGATAGTTTCTTCAAATCGCGATTCTTCTTAAAATGTCACAAAGACCTTAGGGTAGGTTTTCCCGAAACAAGGATGCATAACAAATCAATGATTTCACGCACAGTCGCTCGTTTCAGAAAAATTAGCAGCGTACATCAACGAGAACGTTCCCGCCAATCTTCGGTGTTAAATGATGCCTAATTGGAAACCATCCGCACATCCTTGCTACATTCATCAAGAAAGTCGATAGGAAAACTGTGTCGACGCACTGGAATGTCTTACGGGAGTGTTCGCAGAGTCACAGAGAAGCTGAAACTCCATCCGCATAGTATTCACGTTGTGCAAAGACTTCGAGAACCTGATAGAGGAAGAAGACTACATTGCTGTCAATGGTTTTTGCATTTTATTCGCAACAGTGTTCGGGTATTGGCTTATGTTTTCTACTCTGATGCAGCATGGCTTCATCTAACTGGCTACGTCAGCAGCCAGAAAGATATATATTGGAGTTCAAAAAACGCTCATGATAGTTATGAGACAGCATTACAGTCACAGAGGACTGCAGTTTTGTGTGCAATATCGCGCGAAAAAATTGCAGGTCTAATTTTTTTCTCGGCTGATGCACCCTCAGAGAACTGCAAAATGATAATGTTGCTCGAGTTCTTTGGGGGCTAAATCATTTAACGAGACCTGTGGCCGCTTAGAGTCCTAGATTTCTATCCTCCCTTGGGGACATCTGAATGATAACATCTATAAGAACAACCCTCACACACTCGACAAATTGAAGCACAACAACGAAGACGAAATATCTCACATAAGTGTAGCGACCATCCAAAAAGTAGCAGCTAACACCAAAAGTCATGTTGAGAGGTGTGTTGCAGCACATGCAGGACATTTCTAGCATCTATTACGAGAAAAAATGCACAGTGTTTCACATTTCATATTAGACAAAATATTCAAATGTGTGGGAAATCTTATGGGACTTTACTGCTAAGGTCATAAGTCCCTAAGCTTACACACTACTTAACCTAAATCATCCTAAGGACAAACACACACAAACACACCCTTGCCCGAGGGAGGACTCGAACCTCCGCTGGGACCAGTCGCACAGTCCATGACTACAGCGCCATAGACCGCGCGGCTATAGCGGTTGTAGAGGTGACGTAGTAGATCAAATCATAGGAAACCATGTCCGGAAACGTCATCAAACGGCGCTACAGAGCGTCAAAGCTGACGGCGCCTGTAGATGTGTGTTTATACAGATTCATTCCGTAATGATATCAACTTTCAACGATGATGATCAACTAAGGTAAGGGTCCCTGTACCGGAAACGAACGCGTCGAAAGTTATAAGCGGAAATCGCTCTGATACCTACGCCAGTGGAACACATGTGCTGGTACTGCTGTTAGCACTGTAGGGTAGGCAACTTTCAGAGGTGGTATTATAGACTAAATCAAGAAAAAATGTCCCGTAAACATGGGCTCTCAAATGCGTACCTTTAGGGCTATGAGCACTTGTTCAATAGAGGAGATGTGTTTCACGCTGACGAAGATGAACAAGTATTCATAGCTCCTCAGGTATGCGTTTTAGAGCCCATTTTTATTATACATTTTCGTTTGTCTTGGTCCACACTACCACCTCTGAAAGTTGGATACCCTACATTCTAACAACAGCAGTACTGGTACATGTATTCCACTGTCAGAGGTATGAGAATGATTTTCGCTTGTAACTTTCGATTCGTTCGTTTCCGAACCAGAGGCCCTTATCTCAAACTGATACAAAGGTTTACAGGCGCCGACGCGTATAAATTCGACGCTCTGTAGTGTCGGTGGATGACGTTTTCGGACATGGATTTCAACGTAGAACTTGATCTCTACAACCTCTGGAATTGTGTAACATGAAATGTGGAACACCCTGCATTTTGTGAGTCTTTACATTGTAAGTGCATTAACAAAGACTTCAATTTCTTGAAGTTAGGGTTGCATAACTTCAGGTTCATCCTGTGTTAACGTTTTTGGAAACAGGAATCACCCGCACACTTTTTCAGTCACGCGCGTCTATACACACGAGCTAAAAAAAAGGTGCTAATTCTGCAATGTCTTCAATATAAACGTTGACGGGTATCCTCTCATGACTTGGTGCCTTGTCTGCATTGTATTGTTCAAATGGTTCAGATGGCTCTGAGCACTATGGGACTTAACACCTGAGGTCATCAGTCCCCTAGAACTTAGAACTACTTAAACCTAACTAACCTAAGGACATCACACACATCCATGCCCGAGGCAGGATTCGAACCTGCGACCGTAGCGGTCTCGCGGTTCCAGACTGACGCGCCTAGAACCGCTCGGCCACTCCGACCGGCCATTGTATTGTCTTAATTTCTCTACAATAGCGAAGGTCATTATCACATGTCTCTTATTTGTGAACTAGTGTCATGTTCAGGTACTGATATGCTAATATCCTCATGTGTCAGAACATATTTAAATGAGGAATAAACATGGAACGATGTATACTAGTACGTAAATTGAAGGTGGAAGGGGAGAAAGGAAAGGAAATAAACTTCAAATGGTTCAAATGGCTCTGAGCACTATGGGACTTAACATCTGAGGTCATCAGTCCCCTAGAACTTAGAACTACTTAAACCTAACTAACCTAAGGACACCACACACATTCATGCCCGAGGCAGGATCCGAACCTGCGACGTAGCGGTCGCGCGGTTCAAGACTGAAACGCCTAGAACCACTCGGCCACTGCGGCCGGCGGGAAATGAACCGATGATATCAGTTGCATCGGGGCTTCACGCAGAATCGACGAGTGACAACGTGTGCCAGACCGGGACTCGAACCCAGGATGTCCTGCTTACTAGGTAGATGCGTTAATCACTGCGACATCTGGACACAAGTTTATCGGTAAGTGCACGGACTATCTTGGCACGCTCCCCGGCCGATTCGCATTCCCACCTATGTTCTCCACGCCCGCACTGTGTGCTCGTTCGGACATGTCCGGAAGAGCAGACATCACTCATTCACACAAAAAATGTATATTGTAACACCCTGAAAGAGCGATGTTTCGTCCGCATAGACGCATCCTGCTATGCACAGGCAAAACACACGAGGTGAGACGTCTCGACCTCATTTCTGGAGGACGCATGTTACACAACAGGCGGCGAAGCACAATGTGCACGCCTCGGACGCGTCAGGGGCCCACTTTCCTCCGACCGTGACGAAGCGTCGAGGGCCCCACGGGTTTCCCCGAGGCCTTCTCCACCTCGCCCGTTTCCTCAGGAATTCGAGGAACGGGCCGAAAACTATGCTGTTGTAATTGTCAGTGTTTCACATCGACGTAATGGTACAAACTATCTCGTGCAGGCGAACTGTTATTGTGATGTGACGGCACCTGGGCCCACCCATTCTCTTCTGAAGACACTTTTCAAAGCTTGCATTTTACAGGCCGTAATTTAGAGTCAATGAAATGCAGTGTCTAATGTTCATGAGATCTCAGTGGTCCCTGCACTTTTGTTGCGAGCAAATTGTGGTCATTCGACAACATTTACGACGTAGCATTACAGCGATGTCATTACTTTTCTTGTACGCCTTGTAACAAGTCAGAGGCACAGTATAGTCCTAGCATCGTTGAACGTGTCAGAGTGCCGTTTCAAGATTATGCAGCACTGATCACACACCTTATTATAAATGTTGTGCTTGTGGAACAGAGCTACGGTCGCAGGTTCGAATCCTGCCTCGGGCATGGCTGTGTGTGATGTCCTTAGGTTAGTTAGGTTTAAGTAGTTCTAAGTTCTAGGGGACTGATAACCACAGCAGTTGAGTCCCATAGTGCTCAGAGCCATTTGAACCATTTTTTTTGTGGAACAGATTTTTTGGTTTTCTATTTAATAATGCTATCTACAAAAAATGGTTCAAATGGCTCTAAGCCCTATGGGATTTAACATCTGAAGTCATCGTTCCCCTAGACTTAGAACTACTTGAACCTAACTAACCTAAGGACATCACACACATCCATGCCCGAGGCAGGATTCGAACCTGCGACCGTAGCAGCAGCGCGGTTCCGGACTGAACTGCTAGGCCACAGCGGCCAGCTGTGTATCTACAGAAACCGAACTTCGTAATCACATGTTTTTGTAGGGAAGAAGAAAGGAAGTTAATTTAGGTTTTAACATCCCGATGACGACTGATGTCGTTAGATACGGACCTCAAATTCAGAAAAATTGGAAATTTATCGTAAGGGCTATGGGACCAAATTGCTGAGGGCATCGATCCCTAGGCCTACACACTAATCTAACTTAACCTAACTTACGCTAAGGACAACACACACACCCATGCCCGAGGGAGGACTTGAAACCCCGACGATGAGGAAGGGGGGGGGGGGGGAGTCAAGTTCGGAGTGTTACAAAATGTAGAAGGAAATCGGCCGTATCCTTTTGAATGAAACCATACCGGTATTTTCCTTAAGCGTAAGAAACCAAGGACGATCTAATTGAGGATTGCCGGACAGCAATTAGAACCCCGCTCCTCTTGAATGTGAGTGGATGTTTTGAGCGATATTGCATTCTGACTGTCTCGGGATTAATAACGTACCATTTAATGTTTTAATACAAAATACCCTGAAATAATCCTACTTTCAGTCGGCACAAGTATTCTAGTCAGTACTAATACACCACAACACATGCAGCGAATGAGAAATGATAATGATGTATAATGGTTAACTCTATTAAAAATTTCCCCTCCATTGATATATACGTGATTGTGTACACGAAGCATTAATTTTGTATTTATGGTCATGAGAAAGGCTCTAGTAAGCAGAGTGTATCTGCTAAATTTCTGTAGGATAAAAGTTAAAGACGAACCGTATTGTTTCGAGGAAGCTTCCTAATCACATCATTCTGGCATGCAAAAAGTACAGGAAAGATCAGCAACTTGGGAAGCAAAGTGTTCATTTCCCACTGCAGCATCTATTTTACAGCATGAAAACAACAATACGATTTACGAAATTTAATATTTCTGTTTCTCTTAGGCAAGTATTCTTTTATAAAATAATAAAAAACATCTCAAGTATTAACCTATGTAAATATGAGCGTAAAAGATCTCTGCTGAATGTTGTTGCTAATCTAACACCACGTGTTGTTCTACTGCAGTAAGTGTATTGTTAAAGAGGCTGACTGTATAGGTTTGTTAACTAAGGCCAATAAATAAAACTTCAAGAATTGCCATGGTCGTGACTAAACCCAAACAGAGTTGGGCTTCGAATCTATTGTGATCGTCCAAAATATATTAGGTAATTGACTATACTACATAGTTATGTCAATCAAGACAGATTTCAGGGATATATACAATTTTATAGACCCGGCGTGCCGGTATACAGTAGTCAGAGAAGTATTCTTATGTTTTTTTATAATTCATTTTTGTCACATCCCATCACATGAGAGAGGGTGTGAGGGAGGGGCCGGACTAGCAGTCATATTGCTGCTCTTCAGTCTAACTGTATGAACAACTACTCACATAGTTTCGTACAGTTAAATCGACTAAAAAAGGGCAGGGGAAAAATAAAATATTTCTTCCTTTTGTGGTGATGTACGAAACACAGATGGCAATGGTGTGCACGGCGATATATTGTAGACGGCGATGCTGATTCAGAGAGTGCAGCAGGGAGAGGAAGTGATTTGGGGGGGGGGGGGGCAGTACAGGTGGACTGTTGTGTCTGGTAGTGGGAGGAATGAAGTTGGGCTTAGAAGTGCCTGATCAATAACTGAGGCTTGAACAGAAGACTGTATGGAAGGCTAGAGCTACAAATGATAGCACGGATAAATCTCAGGGTCAATAAATTCATTCACAGCAGACAGACGGAGGAGGATAAATTATCGGTGTAGACCTCACTTGCAACCTAGGAGATGTGACAACCGTTTCATTTTTTGTGTGCCAGCGAACGCATATCTACGGAAGGTAAACCATATTTATTTGTATGATTGTTATGTTTACGCGAAAGACTAATTTTGAGAGCGTCTTTGATATTCAGCATTTCTTCAGAGTTTCTTTTTCGCCGAACGCCATGTGAAAAGAAAAAAAGCGTCTACGCAAAGGGAGCAAGTTGAGGGCATAGATATAGATAACTAGTGTATGTGGCTCTCGTCGGAGTGTAATAAGATGCAGATTGTTTGAGGTAAACAAGTTCACACTTGATTTGTATTGGATTGGTTCCACAGTTGTTCATGGAAGTACTCTTTACTGGTCGCCTATCTCGATGAATGAAAATAACTTCCAAGTTACTGTTACTCTTTGACTGTGGTATCTTTGTCACGAAACACATGTGCTGTGATCTGCTCTGACTTTGGTGCTCTAAATACTGCTTAACGAAGGTACTCTCCGATGCACTTGACCCAAAAAACCGCGTTGAAAAGGAGCGAGGACCGCACCGTTTTTCCTGCACATACGGACACGTAGTACAGGCTGGTGCAGATAAAAGTAGCCCGTGTAAGTATGAACGAAATGCAGTGACTTTACAGAAACGAAGAGCTGAAATGGACACACCATTTATTTACAGTGAAAAATACGTTTATATAAGATGTTGAAAGTTACCCCATGCGACATCAGTATACAGCTGTGCACCTCTAAGCATATTCAGATACAGCCGGTGTAAAGTTCGGATATCGATGGAAAGACGAAACTGCGCTTCATCACCCGTGATATAATGGAAAGGGTGTAACAAACCATCGTTGATGTTATTCAAAGGCCACCTGCAGTAACCTACACGTTTCTGATTGCCATCCTCCCGTAATTGCTGCCCAACTGTCACACCATATGGCTTTAAATGAAGACTTTTCAATGTTTGCTGGCAACTCCGATTTAAATGCACGTATTGGTCCAGCTTACATGTAGGTTTCTTTGGGCTCTGAATAATTCTTCGGCAGCCGGCCGCAGTGGCCGAGTGGTTGTAGGCGCGTCAGTCCGGAACCGCGCAACTGTTACGGTCGTAGGTTCGAATCCTGCCTCGGGCATGGATGTGTGTGATGTCCTTAGGCTAGTTAGGTTTAAGTAGTTCTAAGTTCTAGGGGACTGGTGACCTCAGATGTTAAGTCCCATAGCGCTCAGAGCCATTTGAATTCTTCGGCGAACGTCTGCAATAACTTATGGCGTGAGAACTGAAGGAATTCTTTCTCGTTTTACATTTTGCACAGATCCGTAGATGCGCCAATTTTTATACGCACTCTGTATTGCTCTCTTTCCTCAATCGAACCTGTTTCCACATATGCTTCCACAATTACAGTACTTTCTTCTA
The DNA here is from genome assembly GCF_023898315.1 of Schistocerca nitens. Classification (NCBI taxonomy): domain Eukaryota; kingdom Metazoa; phylum Arthropoda; class Insecta; order Orthoptera; family Acrididae; genus Schistocerca; species Schistocerca nitens. The sequence continues at coordinate 475,277,351 of NC_064614.1, read as the reverse complement.
TCGAGAAAGTCATTTTGCAGACCGCTAAGAGAAACGTCATTGATGAAATAAACTGAAATACTGACAAAGTGCTAAAGATAGATAATTGCATAAAACTGTCCATTGTTGTCGCTGTTTATTTCATAAGTCGAAATATTTCATTCGTATTCAAAGACAAGGCGGGCTACTTTTAACTACGCCATCCTATACAGGGTGTTACAAAAATGTACGGCCAAACTTTCAGGAAACATTCCTCACACACAAAGAAAGAAAATATGTTATGTGGACATGTGTCCGGAAACGCTTACTTTCCATGTTAGAGCTCATTTTATTACTTCTCTTCAAATCACATTAATCATGGAATGGAAACACACAGCAACAGAACGTACCAGCGTGACTTCAAACACTGTTACAGGAAATGTTCAAAATGTCCTCCGTTAGCGAGAATACATGCATCCACCCTCCGTCGAATTGAATCCTTGATGCGCTGATGCAGCCCTGGAGAATGGCGTATTGTATCACAGCCGTCCACAATACGAGCACGAAGAGTCTCTACATTTGGTACCGGGCTGGCGTAGACAAGAGCTTTCAAATATCCCCATAAATGAAAGTCAAGAGGGTTGAGGTCAGGAGAGCGTGGAGGCCATGGAATTGGTCCGCCTCTACCAATCCATCGGTCACCGAATCTGTTGTTGAGAAGTGTACGAACACTTGGACTGAAATGTGCAGGAGCTCCATCGTGCATGAACCACATGTGTCGTACTTGTAAAGGCACATGTTCTAGCAGCACAGGTAGAGTATCCCGTATGAAATCATGATAACGTGCTCCATTGAGCAATACATACTGACGAAACTAAAATGAGCTCTAACATGGAAATGAAGCGTTTCCGGACACATGTCCACATAATATCTTTTCTTTATTTGTGTGTGAGGAATGTTTCCTGAAAGTTTGGCCGTACCTTTTTGTAACGCCCTGTACAACAACAACTGCACTGCACACTAAGCTCCTTCCCCGTTGCAACGAACGAGAGGCGCAGCAGAGGAGAGATCGGCGTCATCGCGTCAGTAAGGTGCTGCTGGCTACCCGGAACGTTGTCGCATCCGTTTGTTGGCTACCACCAAAGAGTGTAAGGCACGGCGGCTTTCCCTTTCTCCTCGCTAGCAGCGTACTGAGAGGGAAAGCCGGCGGGCATTCCCATCACGCCGCAGGCGAAAGTGCGGCGAGACGGCGCTGGCGCTGGCTCTTGACTGAGCCGGACACGGAGCGGCGGCTTGCGCAACGCCGCTCAGCTAGCGGATGTGTGCCCCGAACAGCCACTCCACACCCGTCACCCCGTCGTCGTTGCCGGCCGTTGTCGCAGTCGTTAAACCTCACAGTGCCTGCCAAACATTCACCAGTCACCTCCGTATCTGGACACCAATAACGTGGGACCCTCGTGGCATTTAAAAAGTTTTCCTTTATGTACCATAAATATTGTGTTTCAATTTTCCTGTAAACCGTAAAAGATTTTTGAGAGTGTAAAGGATGTTTATTGATCTGTGTAAATAATAATGTAAGTAACTATAATTTTTACTGGGTCACAGCTGGTTACGGAAATGTTAGGGACATGTATCAAAGGGTAATAACGCATTCGCGAGTGGAGTGACGTCAGAACGCGCGCGCTCCTCAAGAACTTGGCTGCGGACTCTGAAGATCTGAAGATCGAAGAGGAGCACCATTCCTGTGAACTTTGGGGAGTCCATACAGTCTGGGTGGTCCTGGAACTTTGGGACGCAGCTTGTTGATGACTTGTTTAGGCAGGCCTGTCTCCTTCAGCAGAGGCCTGGTCGTTTTGTCTACTTTGTCCATGTGGTCGCTTCGTATTGGTTTGTATGCTGGATCCTCCAGAAGTTGTTGCACCTTTCTGTCATACTCATATTCTTCAGGATGACTGGAGTTCCTCTTGTCTGCGGTCACCAGCACAATCCTATAGTCCTCCTGGAGCTGCCTGAGTGCCACCTTTTCATTGCTTGAGATGTTGGATTTGGGTGGCTTGGTCCTGGTGAGTGGCCTGCAGGTCTATCTATGTATCTCAACGACAACACTGGAAGGTAACATGTTGGCCGCTTGCTTAACTGCACTGATGAAGGTTGCGACAGGCACGTTTCTGGGAGTCACTGTGAAGTTGAGACGCTTGCGGAGTACTTTTAAGGTGGTCTCAAAAGGGTGTTTGTCAGTCATATTGATCACCATACGTGGGTCCCCATTCTGTTACACTTCGTTGTTGAGGGGCTCAAACTTGGCTAGTTGGCATGCCGTTGAGTTCTTCCAGGTGCGTTCTGCTAGAGACCAGAAGGCACTATCAACCTGGTCCCAGTCTTGGCTCGTTAAGGAAGCCGCTGTGGAAAGGTGCAGAAACAGCAACTCCCTGAACGTCACATCTTGTCGATGGAGAATGTCACGCACTTTCTCCCTTACCAGCGCGAGACTAGCTCGGTGTTTCATCTCGTTCGCCGCTCTGGACTTAACGTGATGCTTGATCCTGGCTAAAACTGGAACTACTTTCCCCTCTCGGCGTCTCTGCAGGAAACTGTGAGAACGTCGAAGCTTATCCAGCTTCTTAATGTTGCGATACATCTCCTCCATGTAGAGTCTTCTAATGTAATTCTTCAGGCTTTTCCGGCGATCTGTTGACATGTTGTATAATCGGGATCTCTGCCGGATCGCGTCGTTCAGGCACGATATTTCGACTGTGTAATTCGCTGTCTTCTTCAGGTGCTACCCGAGAATGATCCTTGGGTCGAACGAATCCAGTATTTATGACTGGATGCTGTTGGGCGTTCCGTAACCAGTCCGCGCCGCGACGGGTGTTCCGTCCGCGGTCCGTGCCCGCTATGCGCGACTCCAAGGTCGTCTCTGGCCACTGGTGTTCCGACTGCCGTCCGCGCCCGGCTCGGCCGTCCTCTTGCGGTCGTCAACTGAGGTGTGTGAAAATCCGTCCTGTAATGTCTGGTGCTCTGTCTCTTGGCTGTTTTCTCGGACTGCACTTCGGTCTCTTGCGAAATCTCGAAGTGTCCTACGTTGAGTTTTCAGACGCTCAAGAGCCGGATCCCAAGCAGTGCAGAGCTGGTATCTAGTGCCACAGTTGATGACATTATCTCGATGCATTCTTTTATGACACTGTCCCAGGATCTTGGGGTCTGTATGATAATCTTGGTGTCATTGTAGTTCATCGAGTGAGCAAGTTCTAGACAGTGTTCCGCTATGGCTGATTTTGTTGCCTTTCTGAGTCTGGTGTACCTCTGGTGTTCTTTACACTTGATGTTCACAGTCCTGTTGATCTTGCCGCTGTATGATATCCCACATTGACATGGGATGTTGTAAATACGTAGCCTGCATAGCCCCAGGTCATCCATTACATTCACCAGCATTATCCTACTTTTTAGTGGGCTGGAAAAAAACATTATTGATGACATGTTTCATGAGAATTCTGCTGATCTTGACAGACTGGTCCAGCATATGGCAGGTACGCATCTTCTTCGCCTCTTCTGGTTCTTCTTCCGGATCCTGCAGCTGACTGGTAGGTCGACGTGCCTTCTGGATTGTCTCTAGAGGAAAACCCATTTTTGCTGAGCACTGATTGTTTTATTTCCGTCGACTATTGGGATCTGACAGGGTATGTGTCTTGTGGACTAGAGTGTTGAGCATTACGTTCTTCTTTGGTGGATGGTCACAGCTATCGACTTTCAGGTGTAAGTTAGAGTGAGTCGGTTTGCGCTACACACTGTGCCCAAATTTGCCATCTGCATTCCTCTTGAATCGTACATCCAGGAATGGGAGTTGCCCATCCTTTTCCAGTTCCATTGTGAATTTTATATTCAGATGGTGTGAATACTGATGTTCCACAACATCGTCTAGTTTCTTCCTGCCATGGGAACAGATGACAAAGATATCATCCACATTCCTTAGAAATATGTGGCTGACGTAAGTCCCTTCTCGTGAAAACTTTGCAAAAATATGTTGGCCACCACTGATGCTACAGGGCTGCCCATCACCACCCCCTCCGCTTGCTCATAAAATTGACCTCCATATAGGAAGTACGTCGAGGTTAACACAATCGGTGTTCAGAAAAAATGGTCTTTCCTCTAGAGACATCCAGAAGGCACTTCGACCTGCCAGTCAGCCACAGGATCCAGAAGAAGAACGAGAAGAGGCGAAGAAAATGGCATAACTGACACATGCTGGACCGATCTCTGACAAGATCAGCATAATTCTCAAGAAACATGACGTGAATAGTGTATTTTGCCCACCCACTAAAATTGAGAGTAAGCTGGGGAATGTAAATGATGACGTGGGGCTACACAGACCACGTATTTACAACATCCCACGCCATTGTGGGATGCCATACGTCGGCCAGTCCACCAGGACTGTGGACATCAGATGTAAAGAACACCAGGCTCAAACAGGCAACATAATCAGCCCTAGCGGAACACTGTCTAGAACTTGGTCACTCGATGAACTAAAATGACACCAAGGTTATCACACAGACCCCAAGATACAGGGACAGTGTGAAAAGAATCCATCGAGATAAAGGTCATGGAGAATTTCATCAACTGTGACACTGAATACCAGCTCAGCACTATCTGGGATCAGCCTCTTGAGCTTCTGAAAACCCAACGTAGGACACTTCGAGATTTCGCAAGAAACTGAAGTGCTGACCGAGAAAACAGCCATGAGACAGAGCACTAGACATTACAGGTCAGATCTGACACATCCCAAATGTCGACCAAAATACCAGATGTCGTCGGCCGAGCCGGACGCGGCCGGCAGTCAGAACACCAGCGGCCAGAAAGGACCACTGGAGCCTCTCCTGGCGGGCGTGGACCGTGGACGGAACACCCGACAAGACGCGGACCGATTACAGAGCGCCCAGCACCATCCAGTCATAAATACTGGACTCGATCCACCCAAGGACGCAGAAAACACATCTCGCCCACGACACCAGGTTGCCGTCCCCGCCTTCTATATCCGCTGCCGGGACGATTGGTGGGACATCGACGGCAAACTGAAGACCGTCACGATCGGCCCGTTAAAGGTGAAGTGTCTAGATAATGACATTTTACTGGTACTCCAACTTAGCTGCATGCGTGACTTCAAGGTGTTCGTGTCAATCTTGGAGTCATACAAAGCACCGTCACCAGAGTAGATCCAGTCGAAGGAGAAGAAAGAGACAGTCAATGCCCTCCTTAGGGGACTCCCATGGCTGTGCACCGAGGAAACAGTACGAAGAGCACTACGGGACGACGTGTTCGGTGACGTAGCGGTAAAATTACACAACCGAACTAACAAGAGGGGGCTGCCACTATTCATCCTGGCCGTAGACACACCAGCGATGATGGAGGCGCCTTTAGCGGACCAAGCCTGCGGGATCATCAGCATCCTGGGCCTCCATGTGACGCTGTAGCCTCTCCGGGCGGAACGAGACACAAAACCTCAGTGTTTTAAGTGTCAGCAAGAGGGGCATGGGGCAAAATATTGCCCCGAACCGAGCGACGTGTGTAAAGTGCGCTGGCAGTCATGACAGCCACACATGCACAAGATCGAGCGAAGTCACGCCGACGTGCTTCCGCTGCGGCGGACCACACGTGGCCAGCTCGCGCGGCTGCAGGCCTTCAGGGGGCGCGCAAACACCAACGACAAGGCGCAGTACTCTGCACTTGCAGAAAATGATGAGAAGAAGAAACGAAGGAGGAGAAGACGCAGAAAAACCGCGCCTTCGCCTCCAGAACAGAAAAAGGACGAGACGGTAGCAAGCCGTCCACCCGAGGGGACGGTCACCCATCGACATTGAGAGTGGTAGAGGGAAGGGCTGGCTGCGCGCAACCGGGCGGCGGCAGTCAGCGCCAGACCGCCGAGATGACACTGAGGCCGCAGTGGCAGGAGGCGGCGCACGAAAAGACTGCAGCGGAGACAACCCGCATGGGACCATAGAAGCCGCACTGAAAGAAGCAGAAACGAGCTTTACATGAAAGCTGCCTGCCTCATGCTGAGGGAGGCATGTCACCTCACCACAGACCGCGGACGGAAGTAATGGCGGTGCAAACGGGAGCAATGGGAGCAGAGCCGTGTACTACGCCAGCATCCCAAACAGACGAACGTATGGCAAAAGACCAAGGCACGCAGACAAGCATAACGAAAAAGTTGCTGACAAACAGCGCCTCGCAGACGGCGAACGTCGCCAGAGAGGACAGGCCACCACTGGCCAGCAAGGAAGTGCAGTCGAAGCTAGCAGCCTGCGCAATCTCGAAAAACTACAAATAAATTTTCCAAATCCAGAAGACCGAAATATCTGCCAACGTAGCTGGCTGGCGTTTCGCAAGCAGAGGGAAAAAGAAAAAGAACAAGCAGAAAAAGAAGAAGAACGACGCCGCTGGCATTACGGCCGCCAGTCCAACTACCACGACCGCCGCTGAGAGGACAGCGACGTGAGGGGTATGTGCGGCGCAAGGCAGCCGAACCAGCACTGACGAGCGACGACGTAGTACCTCTAGAAAGGACGCGCGAGAAGGAGCAATACGAACAGCTACAGCCAGGGTTTTGAGGTTTCCCCTCGACCGTAAGGCGAATGCCGGAACTGTCCCCGACATCCTCATCTACTCCGAATTGGGAAAGCTGAAGACCCCCCCCCCCCCACATAAGGCCAAGAAGCCAAAAATACAGAACCCAACGCACAACCCCAGAACTGATTGAAATATGACTTCAAATAAAGAAAGATAGGAAATCCCAATCTTGCATTGCTCACTAAGTAGGCAATGCATGCCTTCGACCAACCCGCCCGCCTCCTTAAGAAGCGAGAATTAAGCGACGGGAAAGAAGAAAGAACGCAGGGACCATTCTCGGGTGGCACGTAAAGAAGACAGCGAAATACGCCGTCGAAATATAGTGCGAGAACGACGCGAACAGCCGGCGGAGATCCCGGTTATTCAACATGTCAACAAATCATTGGGAAAGCCTTAAGAGTTGCAACTTTTTAATTTATTATCTTTTGTTATTTTGTTGCTGTATAACAAACGTTTGTGCCTAATTATGTTCGTTACATCTTAACTGCAGATATCTGATTTTCGCAGTAGCCGAAACGTCGTAATAAATGAAGAAAGTTTAAAAAGCGATCTACATGGGTTTATTAAAAAATATTCACAACGTTCGCGGGCACATACCGGAAATTTGTTTCCTTTATTAACAATGTGCCGTAATGCGTACGTTGCAGCACGCACTTAGTTGGAAGACTTTCTCGTTTCTGTAAGAGCGGAGGGCTACAGCCGCACGCCCACCACGTGGAGTAAGCCGTGTCCCATGTTCTGGGCTACGCAGCTTTCCGCGGAGTCTCGCTCTGTTTACCGGGCCCCACAGTAGTGTCTCTTCAGAATTAATAGTCTGCCTGTGTTGAGAGTGTAAGAGTCCGCAACAACGTGACAAGTTCTCTACTGCTTCATGGCTCGCATGCCCTACTTGGTCGAATAGTGACAAGGCATTGTTTATCCGAACAAATTTGCGATGAAAGGTCATAGAAATATAATATCCTGTCCAAACGAAGACAGAAGCAGACAATTATTCACATTTTTGTCGACCTTACGTGACGGTATAAAGTTTAACCACACGTTCGGGATGCAGAAGTTAAATGTACAGGTGACAGAGCAATGATGCAGGCTGATTCGACGATATTTTAAGATATACTTTAAGGAACAGGACAGCGAACAGTTTAAAACTACTGATTGTCCTTTGACATATCGAATATCCGCGCAGAATACCCTGTAGTGGAAAGTATGGAAGCGAAGCGACCAAGCACGTCTTTACCGGCAATCGCAGCTGGTAGCCTTACCCACTGGGTTAACTTGGACGGGATGTCAGTGTTCTTCACATACATATGGAATCAGTCGGGAAACGAATGATTTCGGACTGTGAAACAGGAGCGTCTCACTTCTACAGAGATCATTTCCTTGATTTTCTTTTACTCCAGGTCTATAGGTGATGCCTCCATCCTTTCTATCAAGCAAAGGCCGCGTCTAGTGAACGAATAACTTAAACCGCGAATAGTTCCATTTACAGAGAAGCCACATTAATATCCCCGTAAGATCTAGTAAAGCATATCTGCACATTTCAAACACGTTCCAAGTTCAGACATAGAATATCTTTAGCGTTATCATTTGTGTTTGTTTTATCTGTGATTTATTTCGATGTAGCATATCCACGATGTTATTCGATCTCTACACTGAGCAAGCAGTAAAGCAAACCAAAGCAAAACTTCGAAATGAAATGAAAACTTTGGAATTTGGCGATGACACTGTAACTCTGCCAGAGGCAGCATACGATTAGGAAGAGCACTTGGAATGGAATGGACAGTGTTTTGAAAGCATGATATAATATTAAGGTTAACAAAACAGAACAAGAGTAACGGAATCTTGCGGAAGTAAATCAGGCGATGCTTCGGGAATTAGATTACGAAACAAGACACTAAAAGTACACACATCAAAATAAGTTTTGCGTCACCTCGGTTCTGAGAGTTCCGGAACCTGTACAGAAAACTGGAATAGGGAGCAACATAAACATCGTTTCCGACCACACGTTGCATGTTGTACCACCAGACAGCGAGACCTTCAGAGGTGGTGGTACAGATTGCTGTACACACCGGTATCTTTTATACCAGTAGCACGTCCTCTTGCACTGTGTATGCCTGTATTCGTCGTGGCATACTATCCACAAGTTCATCAAGGCACTGTTGATCCAGATTGTCCCACTCTTCAACGGCGATTCGGCGTAGATCCCTCAGAGTGGTTGGTGAGTCACGTCATCCATAAACAGCCCTTGTCAATCTATCCCAGGCATGTTCATGTCTGGAGAACATGCTGGCCACTCTAGTCGAGCGATGTCGTTATCCTGAAGGAAGTCATTCACAAGATGTGCACGATGGTAGCACGTACTGTCGTCCATGAAGAGGAATGCCTCGCCAGTCTGCTGCCGATATGGTTGCACTATCGGTAGGAGGATGGCATTCGTGTATCGTACAGCCGTTACGGCGCCTTCCATGACCACCAGCGGCGTACGTCGGCCCCACATAATGCCACCACAAAACATAAGGGAACCTCCACCCTGCTGCACTCGCTGCACAGTGTGTCTAAGGCGTTCAGCCTGACCGGGTTGCCTCCAAACACGTCTCCGACAGTTGTCTGGTTGAAGGCATATGCGACACTCATCGGTGAAGAGAATGTGATGCCAACCCTGAGCGGTCCATTTGGCATGTTGTTGGGCCCATCTGTACCGAGCTCCGCACTGCATGGTGTCGTGGTTGCAAAAATGGACCTCGCCATGGACGTCGGGAATGAAGTTACGCATCTTGCAGACTATTGCGCACAGTTTGAGTCGTAACACGACGCCTGTGGCTGTACCAAAAGCATTATTCAACATAGTGGCGTTGCTGTCAGGGTTCCTCCGAGCCATAATCCGTAGGTTGCGGTCATCCACTGCAGTAGAAGCCCTTGGACGTCCTGAGCGAGGCATGTCATTGACAGTTCCTGTCTCTCTGTATCTCCTCCATGTCCGAACAACATCGCTTTGGTTCACTCCGAGACGGCTGGACACTTCCCGTGTTGAGAGCCCTTCCTGGCACAAAGTAACAGTGCGGACGCGATTGAACCGCGGTACTGACCGTCTAGGCATTGTTGAACTACAGACAACACGAGCCCTGAACCTCCTTCCTGGAGGAATGACTGGAACTGATTGGTTGTCGGACCCCCTCCGTCTAATAGGCGCTGCTCATGCATCTTTGGGCGGGTTTAGTGCCGTTTTTGAATAGTTAAAGGGACTGTGATTGAGGTACAATATCTACAGTCAACGTCTATTTTCAGGAGTTTTGGGAACCGAGGTAATGCAAAACTTTTTTTGATGTATGTAGCAGATGACTTCTGCTATTTGAGCGGTAAAATTACTGATGATGGCCGAAGTAAAGAAGGTATAAACTGTAGACTGGCAACAGGAAGAAAAGCTATTCTGCAGACCATAAATTAGTTAACATCGAATATGAATTTATCTGAAGTGTAGCCTTGTATGGATGTGAACGTGAACGATAAATATTTCAGACAGGAAGAGAAGAGACGCATTTGAAATGTGGTGCTACAGAAAAATTCTGAGGATTAGAATTGGACAGGAAAGAAATTTGTGGCACAACTTAAATGGAAGAAGTGATCAATTGATAGGACACGTTCTGAGACATCAAGGGATCACTAGTTTAGTACTGGAGAGAAGTGTGTGGTATAAAAACTGTAGGGGGAGACAAAGACATGAATACAGTAAGCAGGTTCAAATAGACGTAGGTTGCAGTAGTTGTTCAGAAATGAAGAGTCTTGCACCGGACAGAGTAGCAAGGAGAGCTGCATCAAATCAGTCTTCGGACTGAAGACCACAACAGCAGCATTAGGTATTAAATATTTTGATTAAGATGCATCACATTCACTACACAACGTTCTGAATTATTGTTATTAGTGTGATTTTTTCTTTGTTATCTGAAGACTAGCGTGTTTAGAAGAGGTATAATTGAAGATATAAGTTTTTTCATAGCAAACAGTTCTTGTTGGAAATTTCTATTTTAAATTTAATAACCACTTTTTCGCAGTTACATGTTAAATAGCAGAAATTTATCATTTGCCTCAAGAACATGACGCGCTATCTGTTTCTTTTTTCTTTTTTTTTTTTCAAAATGTAAGTAGGATTGGTGGTCAGTGACTTAGGTATTCCAAGAACGTTTTATGTGGCCTGTATCATTAGCCTGGACTGCACATGAACGATCAATAAACTTGTCTGACTATTCTTTCTTGGTGGTGTAACTAGTGTGAGCTAAAAGGGAAGATACTGCAGACTTAATTCAATGCAGGCATTAATTGACAGTGATCAAAAATGTTTGGCAGTTATGCCAACAGTGTTATTTTAACAATAATTCTGTAACCAAGGCAAACAAAGCTAAACTGAGATTCATAGGGAGGCACACGAGCTTCGTATATGATAACACTCACATAGCGTAAAGTTTATAGTAGTAGTTGAGGCATGAAAGTGATTCAAGCTCGAGTGCGAACGGAGGTTACAGCAGAGTGGCCAGCCAAATGAGGTTTTAATATCCAATTGTTTAAACCACACAATAGAATTTACCCCATTCGTATACACAGCTTATTCACCTCCGGTTGAAGTGACAGACGTCCAGGGACATAAATAAAATGGTGGTTAATGCCATGATGTGTGTAGTCCGAAAAGAAATATTTATTGCTCCCAATTACGCAATGGTTTAACGTGATTAATATGAATACCTGCTTCTTAACCCTTTCATTGTTGATGGGTCACTCATATCCTAAGAAAGTATATGCAGTTTTGAGCGCTGAGGTATCTGTGTTCCATATACGTCTAGGCTACCATTGAACAAAAAGCTTTCGTAACTTAGACAAAAATACTACTTACCGCGGAATGGATATAAAGGGTGAGTCAGGAGAATAGGTAAATGCTTTGTGTGGTGACAGTATTGGTGATCCTGAGCATAAAACTTCAACTGATCGTATGCACTTTTCTCAACCGTACAAGAGCTGTTTGAAAATCACAGGCGTCAGTGGCATTTCCTTCCAAGCCAGCACTCACTTACATATGGCCGGCTGCTGTGGCCGAGCTGTTGTAGGCGCTTCAGTCCGGAACCGCGCTGCTGCTACGGTCGCAGGTTCGAATCCTGCCTCGGGCATGGATGTGTGTGATGTCCTTAGGTTAGTTAGGTTTAAGTAGTTCTAAGTCTAGAGGACTTATGACCTCAGATGTTAAGTCCCATAATGCTCAGAGCCATTTGAACCATTTCACTTACATAGGAATATACAACCAAAGCGACTTTGTGCTACTTAGTGTTGTTTTACTGACCACTGCAGGGCGCGCTTCACTTGCGCATGGTGGAGCGACGAGTGTACGCGTTGCTTACCTCACGTCTCAAAACTACAGCCGTTGCACCAGTGTTCTACAGTGTTTTTACGTGTACAGTCAAAACAGTACGGATCAGTGTAGTGGAAGAGCCACAGGTCTTCACACATGCGCAGCTTGGTGATATGATCTTTGTCCACGGGTTTTGCTATGGGAATTTCAGAGGTGGATCGGTCGCCGTGGAGTAATTTCTTAGCCACCGAGGTAGCCCGATCTTAATCCACTGGATTACTATTTGTGGAGCTAGCTTAAGAGCGAAGTCTACGAGCGCAGAATGGACACAAAGGAGGAACTTCTCGCTCGTGTTTCACACCCATGTAAGTACAGGATCATACGAATGAGCTCCAGGTCAGCAAAGTGGCAGCTGTCTACAAGAGCTGCAAAATGCACTGCAGTTGACAGTGGACTTTTTGAACATCTTTTACGAGTAAATGTACACAATTAAACTAAATATTAGATGGCAATATTTCATATGCTACTCCCTGCATTTGTCCTGTTCCCCACTGCTTCCATTAGTTTTCTCGGAAACTGTTAAGAACACGACATACGTTGATATGGTGTATCTTGTTCAGAATAACTAAAACTATCGCCCCTCAAACCATGTACGTTTCCTACTGATTCACCCTGTGTAAAATACTGGGAGAGATCAAGCGGAGCACCGTGTGTTAATATCTGGCACTGTGCCCCTATTTCATGAAAATAAAATAAAATCATCAGCTGCTTCATTCCAAGAATGTCTAAACTGAGTAATTGTGTTTTTTATACACTGCAGAAACAAAACTTTTTCTTAGGTGGCCGTTCACCACCGTCAAGTAATTGATATAATGCATGTTTGATCATCAGCTGTTCTATTGAAAACCTTAACAATCAACTGGTTTCAGTCTTGGATCGTCTTCAAAGGATATAAGGTCAAAACAGCTCAAGTAGATATATCTCGCATATCATTATTTGACAGTGGATACATCTCATATGTTAAAGTGTGTAATGAATTCCAGTATAGTAATTTCTACACAGAACATGTACTGGTGCGCTCACTCGTGAACGTCCTGTGTAGAATTTATTACACACTTTAATACCTGAGATGTATCCACTGCAGCCGGCCGGAGTAGCCGAGCGGTTCTAGGCGCTACAGTCTGGAACCGCGCGACCGCTACGGTCGCAGGTTCGAATCCTGCCTCGGGCATGGATGTGTGTGATGTCCTAAGGTTAGTTAGGTTTAAGTAGTTCTAAGTTCTAGGGGACTGATGACCTCAGAAGTTAAGTCCCATAGTGCTCAGAGCCGTATGAACCATTTTTGTATCCACTGCAAATAATGAGATGAGAGATGTATTTACTTGAACTGTTTTAAGCTTATATCCTTTCATGATGATCCAAGACTGAAACTGGCTGATGCTCAAGATTTTCAAGAAAGCAGCTGACAGTCAAATATGTGTGTCATCAACTGTGGCCGCGTGGTTCAAGGCGCCATGTCACGGATTGCGCGGCCCCTCCCGTCGGAGGTTCGAGTCCGCCCTCGGGCATGGATATGCGCGCTGTTCTTAGCACACCTTAGTTTAAGTAGTGTGTAAGTTTAGGGACCGATGACTTCTGCAGTTTAGTCCCTTAGGAATTCGCACACATTTGAACATCAACTATAGCAACTGTTTTCAAACATTTTGCCACTGCTCGGCAATTCTGCTGGTTTGCACCTCGTGTTTAGTTGCTCGGACGTATATGCCCCAGCAAACTTCTTAGAGTCTAAACAACACCTTGGTATGTGACATATCCAACCCTTCTTCAAATTTTATGTGGAAAATTTTATGCGATGTATCAAGTTTTTCATTGTTATGGGAGTAAATGTGTTTTGGTATTTGTTTGTTATATTTATTCCGTATTTACCATCCTGATAAAACACCCTTGAACAAAAATGTAGCTCTGAAAATCCAAATTTCAAATGAAAGCACGGACTCAGTTAGGTTAATGAGATACGTGTGTCTCACTACATTGTTATGCAAAATCGGCCAACTTTAATTATTTCTGTTAGTATAAGTGTACTATTGATCATAATGGCAGAAAGTTTCTGATCTTTTACTTCTGAAATGTATGTACACTGTGTTTTAACCACGAAAGGACTATGGCAATGGTTCTGTACTAAGCTATCCTCGTACAGACATAGAATGGCAACAGCTTTTGCGAAGTTACGCATTATGACTGATTAGAATTCACTGCTAGTGTTGCCTGAGCTTGTCTGCGTGGGTTGCGTCCGCACTTTCTCTGGCTTCCCCCACGCGTCATCTGTGCGCGGGCGCCTCGCTGCTGAGGTGATTCGTGACGACTTGAGTCAGCACCTCCTGCTACAGTACACCACTCCTTCCTCCCCCGCCCCCCTCCCCCGCCACTCCTGCACACTCCAACTTCTGCTTCCCCCACCCCCCACTCCCATGCCTTCACGTAATCCGGACCGGATGCTGTCTGCATTCCTGGACGTTATCCACTACAAACAGAAGACCTAACCTGAACAGGACCTGCATCAAATCGAAAGCACTCATTTTCTCCTCTTGCGTCACACGCAACCGTTCCTCGAATACTCACTTTCGCAAACTTCTACTTTGTCAGTTAACGATTAGTCCAGAGGTGTCCAACCTTTAGCTTAACGGGACTGCATTGGAAGAAGACGAGCATATTTGGGCCGCACATAATATGCTTAACGCTAGGAAAAAAGAAGCGGGATGGGATGAACCAATGAGAGAATAGCATCATGTGGCAGGAGTTCCATATAGAAAATATTCAATTTATCATAACTTATGAACATTTTTTTTTACCAATCGTCTGATGGATGCTTACTTCTTGGGCTGCTTTAATACTTGCTTTGGGTCACATGCGTCCCGCGGGCCGCGGGTTCGACACCCCTGCATGGGTCGTATTACTTTGTATAGTCGACCTGGCCGCGTCAGAATCGTTCCACTACAGTAACACTTTCTGTCAGCAAATGTATCATAACATTAATTTGTTTTGTCTAGCACAGTCATATGTAGATGGTGGTCTGCTTCGACATTTATTAATAGGTAACTCACGTTCGGGTTTTTGAATAACAAATGACACTACACTGAGCTTGGAAATGATCCATTTCCACACCATTAAGCGGATACGTAAGCAGAACAAGCAACGACAATTTCTTGCACAGGATGTTATGACTAGCATTTTGGTCGTTTAAGAATATCTTCCACAGGAAAATTCGTACTCCAGCGGATAATTTCGGCTATGTGCATTGTGCAGTAGTAATTAGTTAGCCATCCTTACACGAGCCGATAACAAGCTAAAGATGTCGAACCCTAGCTAAGCATGAGATCCTTACTTGCGACAGTTCAACTTCTTAAGACCTGCAAACGTTACGTTAATAAGTTGGGAAAGACAGAGTTCTTTATTCTACATATCTGCGTTTATTTAACATGTTATTTTTGTTTATTTTAACAAAGCGTTGTTAGCCTAACATATGCATTAATTACTTTCTTCACGTCTAATACTAGGTAAAAGAATGGTAGCAAATTAATTCAAGTTTACGGGTTTCGCTAAGAAGTGCCTACATGGTATCCGTGTGACATGGTGACCGCCATTTTCAACACAAAGAAATGCTATTAAACAGTGCAATGAGGTCTTATACATCAGCAAACTGGAAAAAAAACTTGGGACAAAGACTTTCTATAAGCTAAGCAAAGTATCTCTCAGGACCTGTGGTTCGGATCTAGTGTACTCCTTTCGAATTACCAAAAAAAAGGATCAACGATCATTATGACGGCGCAACAAAAATTCATTCACAATGTATTTGACTGTTATGGCTGTCTTCCCATTGTCAGGCCCCACCCATAACGTAGTAGGTCTGATTACTGTACGTGTATAATATTTTTTCTGGGACTGGATGCTTGTGTGAGATGGCTAGAAGAATCACGGTGGTGGCACTAACTGTCGTTCTGCTGACGTCTAATAGCCATATTGCATAAAACAGCAGCATGTGACTGCCCACGGACAGCTGTTTGTGGCCATTAATATAGCGTGTGTGCGCCTCTCGCCTTTACGACTTCTTGAACTCTGTTGAGGACACTTTCAATGAAGGTATATGGAGCAATGGGAGCCCATTCTTCCTCAAGAGTCGAAACCAGGGAAGGTAGTGATGCTGAACGCTAGGGCCTCGAGCAAAGTCGACGCTCAGTCTCATCCCAATGGTGTTCCATTGGGTTCATGTCGAGACCCTGGGCAGGCCACGCCATTTCGGGAATCTTTTTGTCACAAACCATTGCCTCACAGATGCAGCTTTATGACGGGGTGCCCTGTCGTGCTGATACAGTTATCTTCTCCGAACTGTTCCTCTACGGTATGCAGTACACAATTCTGTAAAATGTGCTCATTTCCTTCCGCATTTTACGTTGTCTTAAGCGCAGTAGGGAGACAACACCGTAACCACGATAAACATCCACATACGATAACCCCACCTCCTCCATCCTTCACTGCTGGCACTGCAGATGATGGATGATACCGTTCTGAAGGCTTTCGCCAAACCCAAACACTTACATCGGATCGCTACGGGTATAGCGTGATTCATGACTCCAAATCACTCGCTTCCAGTCAGCTAGTGTCCAGCGGAGTCACTTTTTACACCACCTCAAGCCCTGCGCACAGTCATTGTGCTGACTGGACTATTGGTGACACTCTGGAACTCATGGATGATACCTTCCGATGATTTCATGAGATTTATCACAACCACCTTCCGCCATACCCGACGGTACCTCTCCATCAGTATATGAGGTCTGCCTGCTCTTGATTTAGCTGTGGTTATTCCTTAACGTTTCCACTTCACGAATACATAACCAACAGTCGACCTGCAGAGGAGTTGAAATATCCCTGATGGATTTGTTATCAGTGACGTCCAATGACTAGTTTACTTTCGAAGTCAATGAGCTCATCTGACTGATCCGTTCTGCTGTTGAATGAGAAATCAAAGTAAACTGAAGTATAATTTACGACACTATGAACGCAAGGAAAATGAATGGATTTTACAATTAACTGCACTATAATTTTTAACAAATGTACATTAAAAATGTGATTAAAAAGAAAGGCCAGTTTACTCAAATTCGTTACTTTCGCAAGTGTCGATATCCTGAGCTTCATTACATGTGGTACTCCTTGAGATCACCAATGGCCACTTCGATAGGCCATCTCGCTTCTGATATAAATACTTCAGCTGTTGGGCTTTTTATACAGCGTCCTTCCAGTCATCCGTAGGATTAGAGAAGGAAGCATTACTACAATCTGAACCGTTTATTTTTCTCGACAACTAGGTTCAGCACCCAGGAAGGGAGGAGTTGACCTTCAACCTGCTGCCCCACATGCCTTTCAGAGACAGATCTGGGGTTCTTGCTGCCCACTAGAGCACATAAACATCACGAAGACAGTTCAAAGAGCCATGTGTGGACGAGCACTGTACTATTGAGAAATGGCATCACGATGCCGGCGCGTGAGAGGTAACACGTGAGGAAGCAGGATATCCTTGACGCACCATTGTGCCATCGTAGTTCCCCAGTCACTGCCAGCCGTGACAGGAACTATTATTCAATGGCTCTCCGCATCATGACGCTATGAATACCACCGCTGTGCCTTCCCAAAACATTGGAAGAATTATCAGATTGCCGCAGATCTCGCCGACAATGGTCACTCGGAAAAGTGCAGAACTCCGATTCATCGCAGAACACAAGTGGACGCCACTCATCAGCAATCCATGCTTCCTGGTCACGTTCACGTTACCTCTCCAAACGCAGCCGTTTGTGCTGCTGTGTAAACGGAAGCATGCCTGTGGTACGGCAACTCCCTAGTCAGGCTGCTGCTGGTCTCCGTCCAATGGTGCCACGTGACACAGAATGTTGCAGGGAGTTCATTACTTGTTCTCGAATGGCTGGCACGGAGATGAAAGAGTTGCAATGTTCTTGGTGCAAATTGTGGCGATCCTCCCCTGAGGTGGTCACACATGGTCGGCCGGAATCTTGACGACGAACGTGCCACATGCCTGCCCTCATGTTCCTAAGCAGTCAAATATCGAGCCACTGTCACATGCAAATGCCCCACAAAACTAGATAGTCCACGATTCGACAATCCGGCCATTGATAGATCCATAAAGAGGCCCGTTTCAATCTCTGTTAGATGCCGAAAAAATGGAAATGAGCATATACTGTTGTCTTACACGAATATATGGCATCTCCATGTCCTTCAGAAACCAAACGTCTAAGATCGTCAATCTCGTATCCCGCCCCCCGCCCTAACAAGGATAGAAACTGTGTATCCCATCTGTTTGCATTTAAAATCTACTTGGAAGTGTGAAAAACTTTTCTAAACGTTTGCGTAGCGTGTATCTGAGGTGGGACGTAGGTACCAGTCCGGCAATCGTCTAGGATGATGTGGAAAACCGCCTAAAAACTATATCCAGGCTGGCCAGGGCCGGTGCGCCTCCCCGTCCCGGAAGCGCTGTTTTAACGAGCATGACTATCTGAATAATCGTTATGTACTCTATCAGACCTGGTAACAAAACTATACATGAACTCTGGTAACTTTTCTTACTATTACACAAAACTGCAACTCATATCATTTAGTTACCCGCCGACTGAGTTTACGTGTATGAAGTTACATTGAAATCCAACTATGTCTTCTGGGTACTCCCCTTTTTGTGAGACATTTTATTAAGACGAAAAGAATCATGTTAGAGTCATAGACCAAGGCAGTAAACGGAAAAATTAGAGATAAGCAGACATTTAAAGACATTTTCGAAAGGTATAATCAACAATAAGTCTTTGTTATAGACAAATTGAGTTAAAATACGTATAGTCCGTTTGTACAAACTTTCGTCACTGTCTTTGATATTATTGTCCGTTAGAAACTGCAAACAGAACTGTAGTAGTAGGAGCACCCAGTCAGGATAAGTAATGGTTCAAAAATGGTTCAAATGGCTCTGAGCACTATGGGACTTAACATCTAAGGTCATCAGTCCCCTAGAACTTAGAACTACTTAAACCTAACTAACCTAAGGACATCACACACATCCATGCCCGTGGCAGGATTCGAACCTGCGACCGTGTAGCAGTCTCGCGGTTCCGGACTGAAGCGCCTAGAACCGCACGGCCACCGCGGACGGCATAAGTAATGGTATCAGAATATGAGTAGAAATCGGTATAATACTGAGTGCAAACACAAGGTAGATGCAGACTTTCACTATAGAGTATACTGCGAAGTGCTGAAGAAAATCATGAGGCAAGTTAAAACACAAGTGAACAGGAAGTTCCCAAGAGCAAAAAAACTAGATGATCAGCTATGCAAGACGTATCAGGTAAAAATATGATTGGTTTATGGAAGATCCCATGCGTGGGAGAGTTATCAGCTCGTGGTCTATTGGCAACGTTGCTGCCTCGATCACGCGGTCCCAGGTTCGATTCCCGGCCGGGTAGGGGCTTTTCTGGATTGTGTACAAATTGAACTGTATAAAAATTGGGACTTTAAGAAAATAGCTTAAATGGCTCTAAGCACTATGGGACTTAACATCTGAGGCCATCAGTCCCCTAGACTTAGAACTACTTAGACCTAACTAACCTAAGGACATCAACACATCGATGCCCGAGGCAGGATTCGAACCTGCAACCGAAGCAGCAGCGCGGTTCCCGACTGAAGTGCTTAGAACCGCTCGCCCACAGCGGCCGGCTAATTGGGACTTTATACAGGCGATGATGACTGCCCAGTTGAGCGCCCGCAAACCAGACATCATCATCATTATTCGTAGGAGAATAAAACTGTTGCGAAAATTTTTTAATAATCATTTCCTGTCATAGTTGAAATAGTAAGTCAAATTATTATTGGTACAGTCAAATACGCATAACTTTTACAAGCCAGTGTTCCGAAGATGTACCATGCAGGAAACAGGAAGAAAACTGAACCAATTAATAAATCACAGAAGAGTAAAGGTTCACATCGGTAAAATGAACTGTCATGTAGCATGGGAGAACCCAGTAGCGGTAAGGGATGCGGTAAAAAAATGTTCCTCACAAACAGAACTCAAACACTGCCCTGCCACACAGACAGACGTATTTATCTGAAGAAACATGACGCACAGAATGGATGCTGACTCGTAGTAATTGTATTGACAAACATTTTGGTATGTTACCAATGCAGTGGAGCAGAGAGCAGGAAAGCCAAGACACAAAATATAAAATGCCATCACAGATTGTCTTTCATTCCCAAAGGTATTAACAAAGGAAAATTTGTGCAATTTAAGAAACAATCATCCACATGGACTTAAAAACAGTTGCTCTTTTACAACATTTAAAATTAACAGAACGGAAGAAAAACTAAAAATAATCTGTAGTAAACAAGCAGAGCAATACTTGATATTTGCGGTCACAACCAGATTCTACTATTTCAGGTTGCGAAAAGCAGTCTTGACATCCCAATTTACTAGAAAAAAAGAGATCAGTTTCACACAAATAATACATATGATTATACAAAGGTGAATATACCCAACTGATTACCAACGAAAACGAAAATTCATGCCGAAAGTAATCATATCCTAAACAATATCCAGCAAGCAATTAGCTATGCACATCATTATGTGCATTAAAAATTAAATATTCATAAAATAATTCATATAAAAGTGAGACTGCGCCCATGGCCCTAAACACAACTACACTGAACCTGAAGTGATCAAAGTCATAGGATAGCGATGTGAGCGAATACAGATGGCGGTATTATTGCGTACACGAGGTACAAAAGCAGTGGCGGATTTAAAATGTTGAGCCCCTAGGCACACTATATTATATGCCCCCCCTAAAGAAAACATGTTTTAAATAATAACTATTACCGATCACTTCGCAATTGCCGTTTTGGGTGGGAGCGCTGTGAGCTGTTTGCGTACTCTGCTATTCGTTATTCTGAAGGACGCGTCAGCAGTCTAGTCGCGCTCAATCAAAATGTAATACGGTTCCTGAACTGTGGTTGGTGTACGGCAGCGGATAAAACAAACATAAAACTGCATTGTGTTAACATATTCTTCTGTCGAAAGACAACAGAAACGAACACAAGGAAAATAACTTTTCTTTACGGTCTAATAATTCAGCAGAGTGTATAGGAGACAACGGATTTTTGTTATACATTCACTTTTAATACGTTCTTTTACACGAATCCGTTGAAAATAAAAATAAAAAAGTTATGTTACGATCTAAAACTTGAAGCGAACGTGTCATACATTAGAAATTAATAGGTCTACGTACTTTTACAGAGATGCATTTAAAATTAAACTGTCGTTTTACGATCTAATAACTTGAATGTGTAGCAGATAAAAAGAAAAACACATTCGGTATTAATACATGAATCCATAGGAAAGCATAAGAAATGAAAATCAAATGGAGATTACGGTGCACAAACTAGTAACTAAATACAGACGAACAAACACAGAACTGGATTTGCTATTACATAATTGTACAGACTAGTGGGGAAGAATCAAATTTGTTTTATAATCTAACAGTTAACGTGTAAAGCATTAGGGTCTTTGTAGCTAGATGCTGCATAATAAGTGTACACAAACTCTTAAATCCATGTAAGGGCTGAATAGTTTTGTACTGCAGCTACTGCTCTCACCATAGCTCTTTCAAACGGTATTCGCTAAGCTTTTACGTATTTATCGACAGAACTGAACTACGTTATTTATTAGCATTTTTTCACCTGAGCGTACTCTCCGATAACGTATACTTCCGCGATAACTATACATTTCAGCAGACGCCAAGAATACGCATCAGTACAGTAAGGGTATGACTTGACCGTACAGTGTCGAGAGGCCTGGGTCATTCGGGTATAGTTCAGTATTGTCGGGCGCCTTCGGTCACGTCTGCATGTAAATGAGGTTAAGTTCCGCGTTCTGCCATCGGCAATTGTAAAATAAACAGGTAATACGTAGTTTGTAAATCCAATGAATGTGCTCTAAATTATAATAAAAATTATGTTATAATCTTAAATTTTTAAACTAATATGAATAAATAAACAAACTCCCCAGTTAGCAAAGTTTGCGTCTGGCTTTGACGGCAGAAAACTCGTTAATCGTATCTTCATTGTTCAGACGGTTATCAGTTAGGTTCAATGTGACTAATGGACAAGGCGTTCAATCTCTCCTCAGACAAAGTAGAACTTAAATACGATTTCAGTCTCTTAAGAGCCGAAAACGAGTGTTCTGCTGAACAATTTGTAAGTGCCATACATAGAAATATTCTAAAGAGCAATGTCAACATTCGGAAACACCGACTGTAACCTCTTTTTTCGTAAAAATTTACTCATTTCGATTGGTCTATCACTAATCTCAGAAGATTTCAAAAGTTTCGCGAAATGTACACAGTCACTAGGGAAGGAAGGCTCTAAATCTGTGTCATATGATGGTTGCTGCACGTTCAGCAACATCGTTAGGTGAACGGTTCTTAAGCTTACTGAAAACTGTGGAGTCCAACTGTTCTTTCTATAGCTTTCCTTCCTCCTCACAAATTCGGCGTACAAGTTGTCGAGCACTGGGAGAAGTGTCTCGACTCTAAATTTTTTCCTTCCAGTCAGAGGAACTTCTTCAGAGTCCGCTTCTTCTTCATCATGAAGTTCGCGTTTTCGTGATTTTTTATAGGTGCATTCGTAGTCTATTTCAGTCACAATCTCCACTGATTTGTTTTCATAATAGTCGAACATGCCACGAATAGATGCAATAAATCTTACAAGTGATTCATACAATTCGTGCACTATTTTAGTATCAATATTTACACTTCGCAATTTCAGATTTACGCTATTAAATCTCTGAAGTATGTCCTTCCAAACTGTCATCATGAATACTGTTTCTAGATTGCTGAGTTGATTCAATAAAGCTGAAGCCTCATTTCGCACAAGTGGTTTTTCAGACATATTATTGGCAATATGTGTGAGGGCATTGTTAACGCCCCCCCCAATTTTCATATAGACTTACACATGCGTCCTCTCTTGCTGACCAACGTGTTTTTGATAAAATGTTTACCGTTTTGCTTCCTGGTTTCATGAAAGTAGTTTATCCCAGCGCTGTGCAGAAGCGGAGAAAAAATTATACAGGTTTTCCACTACATTGAAAAATGAACATGCTTCCCAACAACGTGAAACTAGAAATCAGGAACAATTTGCTTTTCTTCGTTCTTAACTTTTGTTTCGTCTGTATTTACTTGTTATACAACAGCTGCAGTGCCAGAATATCATTCGTACTACTTGAACACGAAGTCGAACCAACAATATATTTTGCGAAAACCTTATCCTCTCTGCCAAGCGTTTTTAGAACATTGGATTCTCGTTGTCGCCTTTCCTTCGATAATTTCCGAAATGCCGCCCCACTTAATTTGCTTTTTTCACTGTTATTCATGTTAAGGCACTTACAAAATTGTCAACCAAGAGTCAAAACGAAAGAAAAAAATTTTAAAAGAAAAGAAAGGAAGCTATATCAAGTTCCAATCGTACTGCACCGCACATTAGCACAAAGATTTTTACTTTAGACACGGCACACGAGCACAAAGATTTTTCCTTTAAACACAGAGCGATGAACTAACCAACTCGGATTACTCGACGGAACTGTGCTATGAAAGAACGATAATGCAGAATAATTTAACTTCATTGTCGCTGTTTCTCTGTTGTCACACCTGCCGGTTGGAATGCGTCTCCTAAAGAAAACGGGACAGTTCTTTTTTTGGCTTGTGTTTCCCGCGTCGCCGGAATATTAGCTGGGACGCAAATACGTTTTGAACAGTCTTCAAACTGTCTTTCTAATTTAAAAAGCAAATAATTTTTTCAATTTCTTGCAGTGAGGTGTGCTGGATCGACTCTTATCCCACTCACTCTAATAGCAGTGTAGCGATTTCTGTGGGCAGAGAAGACAAGACTACAAAGTTTAAGTAGTCTTGTTGACAGGTGATGTGATGTATTGTCATTTGTGTGAACACTGCTGTTATGTCTACAGGCAAATGCACCATATCTTCCAACATAAAATAAAAATAACCTTTCCTCGACGAAAAAAGCTTAAGGAAGAAGTTTAATATAAAATTTGCAATGCCACGTACTATTCGATTGCACAGAGTGGGAACTTCGATATAGTATAGGCTGCAGCACAATAAATGCGACAAACTGAAGTTGGTTTCTTCTTTTTTCGCCAAAAAAAGTAACTAAGTAAAGAAATAAATAAAATTTTCAAACTGTTGTGAAGTGTATTTCACACATTATTAGATATTCTGCTTACATTCTTTTCTTATAAACATGTGTTTAAAAGTGTAAAACATTCCCAGTATCAACATGTTATGTTAAACAGGTGTCATTAAATCAAAGCTCAGATATTGAAGACCACAGAGCTTTCACATTAATTACAGTAATGGAGGGTTGACTTGATACTTCCGCGTAATGTCTACAAGAAATTTAAGTAGAGTCGGGTTTTACATACTGAGGCCCACATATGTTACAGTATTTAAGAAACTGCTGATTAGTTTATCACAGCTTTTCAGGGGTCCCGGTATTTTTACGTGGAAAATACGGTAGGGTTAAGTAGAAGCCTACAACATTCTCGGAATAATAACGTTTCGAACATTGTATTGTAGATTATCGTCCTGACAGCTTACTTCAAAGTATTTTGAACAATCATGAAGATGATACCAGACAGAAACCCAATGTTAAATTTCTATTCAGTCACCAAGCTTGTATTGTTGAATTTCGTTCTTAAGGCTTATTTAAATTAGCAAATTGTTTAACAGTATTAAAAAATTTTGTCGTTTGTAACCGCAGTTATTTAAAGGTTAAAATGAGTACAGAGCAAAAAACGCCGCCCCTAGGCCCGTACTTGGTGGGCCTATATGTAAATCTGCCACTGTACAAAATGGCAGTGCAATGGGGGAGCTGTCATTTATACGTAGGTGATTCATGTGGAAAGGTTTCAGACGTGATTATGGTTACACGACAGGAGTCAACAGACGTTGAATGCGGAGTGGTAGTTGGGGATAGACGCCTGGGACATTTCATCGTTGTTGGGTATTCAATATTCTGAGAGCCACAGTGACAACAATGTGTCGAAAATATCAAATTTCAGTTATTACCTCTCACCACGGGCAATAATGTTGCCGCCGGCGTTCACTCAACAGTGTTGCTTGTCACTGCTAACAGACAAACAACACTGCGTGAAACAACCGTAGAAATCAATGTGGGACGTTTGACGACGTACCCGTTAGTACAGCACGGCGAAATTTTGCGTTAAAGGGGTTTTGGCAGCGAAGTTGGATTCTAGACGACTGGAAAACTGTTGCATGGTCAGATGAGTCCCGATTTCGCTTGGTAATAGCTAATTGTAGGTTTCGAGTGTGGCACAGATCTCACGAAGCCATGAACCCAAGTTATCGACAAGGCACTGTGCAAGCTGGTGGTGGCTCCATAACGCTGTTGGCTGTGTTTACATGGAATGGACTAAGTCCTCTGGTCCAAGTGAGCCGATAATTGACTGGAATTGGTTATATTCGGCTACTTTGGGACCATTTGCAGCCTTTCATGGACTCCATGTTCCCAAACAATCATGAATTTTAATAGGTGACAATGCTCCATGTCACCGGACCACAATCGTTCACGACTGATTTGAAGAACATTCTGGGCAATTCGAGCGAATGATTTGGTCAATCAGATCGTCCGACATGAATCCCACCGAACATTTATGGGTCAGTTCGTGCACAATATCCTGCAACCATGACTTATTAAACTCATAGTTCGGTAATTTTCAAACCTGTCAGCAACTGCTTTCTTTGGAATTGCAATTATTACATTCTTATTGAAGTGTGAGGCTATTTCGCCTGTCATACTTCTTGTACACCAGATGGAAGCGTATTGTCATGGGTAGCTCTCCCACTTAGATCTTTCAGAGAGAGCCCTGTCAAATTCTTCTTGCAGTATCATATCTTCCCACTAACCTCCACCAACGTCCTCTTTCATTTCTATAATATTGCCTTCAAGTTTATCTCCCTTGTATAGATCCTCTATATACTCCTTCCGTCTTTCAGCTTGCCCTTCTTTAGTTAGGACTGGTTCTTGATATTCATAAAGCTGTTTCTCTTTTCCCCTAAGGGCAACTTAACTTTCCTGCAGGCGTTCGCAATACTTTTCTTAAATCACTGCAGCTGAATATTTAGATATCGTCAACGATCGGCAGCTGAATATTTAGATATCTTCAACGATCGACAGCCAATTAATTCCTTTATCCTTTTACAACGATCTTACTGCTCTGTACGTCATTACCTCGATGTTGTCAAGACTAAACTCTAGCCGGCCTTTCTGCATTGTCTTTTAAATTTGAATGTTCTCTTCTTAGAATGTAAAATTGCAGCTTTGCCAGAAATATGGAATTTGTATATATAATGCAACAATGTTATAATAAATCTTCTGACGCGTTGCAGGTTGGAACGGCCTGTTCGTGATTGTTCCGCCGCTTCAGTGAGCAGCGGACATGGCTTGCGCTGCCATCTGCCGAATGGTGGCGGTACTGATCCTTATTGGTGCTGTTCTGGCCACCGCTGCGAATAACGCTACTCGTGTGAAGAGACAAGGTAAAGTATCTTACTTGGTTCACTATTTTCGCTTAATAGAGGTGAAATTGTTGCAAATTCTACCAGATCGTAGTTTCATTAGCGCGATTAATCTTCTGTAAATTACAACAATTTTAACCAATGTACAGAAAATAAAGGTAGGATATTAATTATCACAAATAAACCACTTCAGAAACAATTAAATACTGGGGACAATGGAAGACAGCGAGGCTTAACGCTAGTGAGCGTGCATTGCCCCAAAGAAATCACAAACAATGAACATTTCAAAGAAAGTTCTGCTATAGCTATATAGTTGAATGACCCTATTTATAATCTCAGGCACATTCATTGCTGTCTTTTCACTTATGAAACACATTTCTTTGTTCGTAATTTCATTTACTGATCAATTTCCACTTATCGCTTGTAACGATATTGTCCCCAACGAGTTGATATGACTGTCCCATATCCCAAATATTTTGAGAATGTTTATTCGAGAATTAATGTGAAATTGAATAACTCATCATTACGTGACCCACTACAGAGCGATATGCTCTCTATAATGGACAAAGCAAACTATAACTGCTTTCTTTATCTGAACCACATCACTTGAGTTTAAATGATCACCTGTATTAACTGAAAAGTCGAATAGTTCTTACCGTTTCAGAAATACTGTCATATGGCACGTCCCAGGATGTAAACGACAACTGCTGATACCGAATAGCTGACCAATTAACATAGTCCGCGCAGAATAAACGTTCCACCGGTGAGAAAGAATGGTACGCCCTGACTGGCTGAATCCAGCCGATCTAATGGCGGGTGCTACGGGGCGCGCAGTTTTCGTAGAGACACTGCATGATGCACAAATTTCGGAATAAACGTTATCAGAATGTCTCATACACAAGAAACAGAGAAAGAACGCGCGTAAAGATAGTGCTACTTTAGGAAAAACGGAGAGCGTGTGTAGCTGTTCAGTGCTTGAGAGAATATGGCGCTTACAAATCCAAGCCATGTTTTAACACATAAAAACACAAAACTGAGAATGGAGAA
Organism: Schistocerca nitens; assembly: GCF_023898315.1. Classification (NCBI taxonomy): domain Eukaryota; kingdom Metazoa; phylum Arthropoda; class Insecta; order Orthoptera; family Acrididae; genus Schistocerca; species Schistocerca nitens. The sequence continues at coordinate 475,249,751 of NC_064614.1, read as the reverse complement.
TGATAAATCCTTATTAAATGCATGTTATGAAGGAGTCACTATGATTATAACTGGTTTAGAAAATCTGGGATTAGGTAGCACTTGAAATTTGTAGCAACAATGAGAACGCCCACACTAATATTCCGTTAATAGATGTACACTTCGTCATGAAATTATTTTTGTGCAGCTTGCTTAAGGAGAGCTACCTAACTTCATGAATGTTCGGAGTCACGTAACTGTACAGTACAAGAAGAAACAAAGTCATCCCTTCAAATGAGTGACAATGGGTACGCAACATGCTCAGTACTTATAACTGTAGCCATGACTATCGTCTCGTAGTGAGGACGTGAGCCTTGGGTTTGCAATAATATGCCGGATTTGATTATTCTTTCTCGATGTAAGTGGCTACAATAGCCGTTAACAAACTTTAGCCTTTTGTGAATGTATAGGGTGTGTCAAAAATACTCTTACGAACTTAATAAATGCTCGAAATGCCCTCGTCTTGATTCTAAACATGCATACACTCTTCGAATCATGAGCTACTACACCATTTCAAATACTCTCTGAGGGTTTCGAATGACTTCGCAGATTTCCATGACACATCGATGAAGAAGAATTTCTGTACCCGGGTGAATGTCGTATGGACTATTTGTTTAAGGTGCTCCCAGAGCTAATGGTCCAAAGGATTGAGATCTGTCATAGTAGATACCAGCCAGTGCATCTCGAACGCTGAGACTGAAACGTGCTGAGATCCATCGTGCACAAACCCCACATATCTCATTATTGTAGGGGCACACCTTCTAGTAAGTTTTGGCGGATGTTCTGAATAAAGTGCCTGCAGACAGCAACTGCAAGACGTGCTAGAAGAACGTATGGCCCTGCCAAAGTGTCACCTACAACTCCAGGCCACACATTAGTCTTAAACTGACAAAGCCTGTATTGTAGCATAAGAGTTGCGTTCGGCCCACAAGTGTTGATTGCGGAAATTTGTTATTTCATCTCTTCCAAACGTTGAATCGTCTGTAAACAAAACTGAAGAACCAAACAACGAATTGGCAGTTTGTGCAGCAAACCGTCAGCAAAAGATCTATCGTGGTGGGTAGCTGGCAGGAGTAAAGCCCTGCACACGTTCAAGATGATAGGATGCATTTCTAGTGAAATCTCCTCTACCGTGAACTTGCCTTACGCTGGTACCGGACTCTTCTTCGCGAGTCCGTAGAACGTGCTCTTCAAATGGTGCAAATGGCTCTAAGCACTATGGGACATCTGAGGTCATTAGTTCCTAGAACTACTTAAACCTAACTAACCTAAGGACATCACACACATACATGCCCGAGGCAGGATTCGAACCTGCGACCGTAGCAGCAACGCGGGTCCGGACAGAAGCGCCTAGAACCGCTCGGCCACAGCGGCCGGCGAACGTGCTCTTCTTGGTCAGTGGTACGAACAACATGTGTACTTACTCTATCGACAGTCTGTGATGCTAGGGATCTTGTCTCGGCAATGCGACAATACATACCACCATTGGTTGGATGACTCTGTTGTCTTCGATGTGGTAATGCCGTCTTAGTCCGCAGCTCGTGGTCGTGCGGTAGCGTTCTCGCTTCCCGCGCCCGGGTTCCCGGGTTCATTTCCCGGCGGGGTTAGGGATTTTCTCTGCCTCGTGATGACTGGGTGTTGTGTGATGTCCTTAGGTTAGTTAGGTTTAAGTAATTCTCAGTTCTAGGGGACTGATGACCATAGATGTTAAGTCCCGTAGTGCTCAGAGCCATTTTTGAAAGCCGCCTGATGCAGCCATACAGCCTCATGTTCTTGACTATTCGCGCGGCCGTAAATAAAAACCATGTCTGCCTGCTCACGAAATGAATATTCTGCCATGTTTGAACGGAGCACTTTCACTTAACGCACTACCTGTAGTACATTTACACAATGGACACGTTGAACACAACGCCATCTAGAATACAATGAGTGAAACCCGTACATAGAAAAGTGAAGTTGAGTTACCTAGATATTCGTAGTACATCAACTTCCGTTAGTAACGCGAAAACGAAGGATTTTCGGACATACGTTTATATGAACTTTTTTTCTTGTTTTAGTGTAAGGAACCTGTTCCCAAAGTTTGTAAAAGTATTTTTGAAAAGCCCTGTGTAGTTAGAATTCAACTTTCACTGAACATAGACCATTGTTTAATACTTCTAGAATTCTGTGTCACTCAGAAAAATACTTGGTAATAAAACCACCATTGAATGTATCAAAACATAACACAATAAGAGACTAACTAACTGGAACATGCACTTTGTATGGTTACATGCAATACAACGTTTTCGCCGATGGAGGGCAAGGGGAGAGGTCATGTGGCAAGCAAATCTATTAGCTAATTTTTTGTGGTGGAGGGCAAGCAAATCTATTCACTGGGTTTATCTAATGTGCGTTTGACATATATTTTTTTAGCAAAACCGTTAAGCAGTATATCAGTAGTGTTAGAAGGTGTCAGGCAGCCAGAACTACCTTATTCTATAAACAGAAACAATTCATTAATATTAAAAGTCGTAAATACGGGTCCAATTTTATAGGTTTCTTGGAAACAATTTCGTTCTTACAAGCTGGAAAGATATTAGTTCGTTCTGGATATTAGATTACCTTTCTCTGAGAGCACTTAGGAGCAGTAGTTCAGATGACCGCAATAATAATCGGCCACTGCTAAACCTCTTATTATTTGAAGGATTTCCTGCATACACTTTCTCGGCTCAGACATATCACCTAAAACTGAAACAATTAACGCTTAGAAACTCCTTTTTCTAGTGAGAGCCTTAGTAGTTTCCAGCGTCGGTGCATTGGCATCCGGCAGACTGTCCGATACCAATAAAAGCTCTTTTGTTTGGAGGTTCTTAGGGACGATGCAACTTACACAAATTATTGTACTGCTCCAGGCATCCACGTCCGTCGTTGAAACTGCCAAAATTCCATAAAATGGAGATTTTTTTAACAATAGCTGCACAGGGTCTTGTGTGACCCGTAATTACCAGTATTTTGTTTTATATAGGTGGCAGCTATCAAGTATCGCGGCGCTTCAGCAACGTCTTCAGTTCCGGTGCACCGTCCTTTCTCTGTCGGGAAGTCTCACGCGGTTTTCACTGATCTTTTCATGACCTGTCAGTGCGTTTCTTGTTTGATCAAGGAGCCCAAGTGAAGTAATATTACTAACAAAGTGGTTCTGGTTTCATTTACTTATGACTAGGTAGGACAGAGAAGTTGGATTTAAAGACGTTTAACTCTGTCTGACTTGTAGTAGCTTCAAGGAGGCAACAGTTTGATTAAGTTAAAAGCAAAAATATCTGTCAACTAAACTACTTACGGCATATTTACAGACGTACAGCATAATTTTTATCGCTGGATCTGACTGTAGATCAGACTGTGAAGGGGAGGGGAGGGGTGGGCGGATCGTTTGCTTCAATTGGAGGTGGACAACTTTTTTGTCATTCCAATATTTCTTCTTCCCCCAACACTGCACAGAAACTAACTCCGTCACCATAACTCATTCAGTCCAGATAAACAGACGTCTTTAAATCGAGTAGGAACTGAACAATAGAAACACGTTTCAAAAACGGTCGAGCTTTTGCGCGGGAGTGAATGTAGACTGTGCAAGAGGGAACCCGGCAGCTAAAAACGCTTTTCCGGAATCGGTATTTAAGTGTTCACATGGCTACCCAAAAGCGGTATTGGGAAATCGGTTAACAAAAATCGGATTTGGGATTCCCATATAAACATAGCGACGGACAACCAACTTGGTCAGTTAGCGATTGAATACTGGTTGCTCTTTAGTATGTGCGATAATACATTTCAGCATAGAACTCCGTTATATACTTCAAAAATTTTTGCCACCGGGAAAATATGTAATTTTTGGATGGTGAAATAAGGAACTCGTGTGGTTTACGCCATATTACAAACCTTTCATTAACCCCCTCTCCAGCCATTGGGCTGTTGATGTATAGCTATCATATATGAGTGATTGTGATGAGTGTGTGTATTGTGCAATATTGTGATTGTGTTAAAGAAGATAGAAAGTGAAACCTGGCACCGGCATCCCGCTTACTCCTCTCGGGCAGCAACAAGTAGGCATTTGGCTTTAACGTCCCGTACGAAGGACGGATTACCATCAACAATGTCACGTTTCCAGAATGAGATTTTCACTCTGCAGCGGAGTGTGCGCTGATATGAAACTTCCTGGCAGATTAAAACTGTGTGCCCGACCGAGACTCGAACTCGGGACCTTTGCCTTTCGCGGGCAAGTGCTCTACCAACTGAGCTACCGATGCACGACTCACGACCGGTACTCACAGCTTTACTTCTGCCAGTACCTCGTCTCCTACCTTTCAAACTTTACAGAAGCTCTCCTGCGAACCTTGCAGGAGACGAGGTACTGGCAGAAGTAAAGCTGTGAGTACCGGTCGTGAGTCGTGCTTCGGTAGCTCAGTTGGTAGAGCACTTGCCCGCGAAAGGCAAAGGTCCCGAGTTCGAGTCTCGGTCGGGCACACAGTTTTAATCTGCCAGGAAGTTTCAATGTCACGTTTCCTCACTTCACGAGACAGTGGAGAGAGATTTGGAATTTATTCCTGAATTGTGGCCAAAGTAACACAATATAACCGTGTGCCGTGTATTCGAGCTCTGTACTAAACTGAATGTGTTGGCTAAATTTCTTAAATTTGCGCTTACCTCTACGGAACAGTAAAATAAAAAGTCGCAATGAGTGGCAGCGTAAGCTTTCTTACAAACAGTGTATCATCCCTGCTGAGTTAACTCATAATGAAACATTGTATGTAGTAAATAGCAACAATCCTTATCTATGAGTAGCTAGCTATATCCAATTGAACATCACATAGACGTCCTTTTAAAGTATACAAGGTATGAAACAGAATTTACCCAAAAATTAGTGAATTTAGACTCTTTGTATTTAGTTACAGCTCACTCTTACACCTCAGACTAGTCGAAAAACCGCACAGCCTCTAGAAAACGTGAACAATATTTTGAAGAAACAAATGCGAAGCGATGATTCTGCGTTAAGTAAGTTTAGCCACTCGGAGATAAAGTGAACCATGAACATTCTGGAGAGTAACTTAAAAAAAATCAAGCCTATGTTAATCACTGTTACGAATTTTGCTGTATGGTATAATTCCCAGTCGCTGTACGGCAGTCCAGGTTTAGGTTCCCCGCAGTTCCCTAGATCGCTTACAGCAAATACCGAGATAAATCCTTTAAAAAAGACACAATTGATTACTTTTCCCACGAAGAGCTTGTTCTTCTTTTCGCACCTCTCGTACCATTCGCGATAATACGAAATAAAACTGAAACCATTTCTCCAGCCTTAATAAATCTGTTTTATACATAGCGCGCTGTTAGTAAATGCATACTGTTGTTATTAGAAACCAATAATGAAATATTGTTGAGGTTTCATCTTCCTCAGTCCATCGTTAGTACGCAGCTATTAAAACGCTTGTTTCGGAGTTACTCCTTTAAGAGAGGTGAAATTTAACTACACGAATGGAGATGCCTTTTTAAGGTCTATCACATTTCTATGACAAAGAAATATGATCAAATATTCGTCAAATTTACTTGACACAAATCTTCGACGTAGCGCTATAAAAGGATATTACACTGTCGTCGTATTTTTTGTCAAATTTGAACATGGCGGAGAACAACTTGTTAGTATGCGCTACCACTGCTAGTACCACAATTGCATCGTGTGTGTGTATTTGGAAGAAAAGCGGTGGAAAAAAAAGGAAAAAAATACTTGGATGAAGCCATAGGTATTATGTCGAGGTAATAAAAGTGTTCAGCAAAATTTGATACGAGAGCTGCAAGTGGAGGACATCAAGTCATATAGAAATACTGGCCGGCCGATGGTGGCCGAGCGGTTCTGGCGCTACAGTCTGGAACCGCGCGACCGCTACGGTTGCAGGTTCGAATCCTGCCTCGGGCATGGATGTGTGTGTTGTCCTTAGGTTAGTTAGGTTTAAGTAGTTCTAAGTTCTAGGGGACTTATGACCTCAGCAGTTGACTCCCATAGTGCTCAGAGCCATTTAGAAATACTGTATGTCCAGAAGACAGACAAACTGTGACACTGGGATTTCTTGATACAGGAGAGAGGTACTCTAGTTCACAACACAGCACTCGAATATCACATTGCACACGATCCAAAATAATTCCTGAAACGTGTGACGCTATTTATAAAGCACTGAAAGCGAAATATATGAAGGTAAATAAATACTTAGTACACTATATGGGCAATAAGAACTATTTTTATTTTTGAATGATTTAGTTAATGGAATTAGTGTTTCAACTAGTACAAAATTAATAAAAAGTACGAAATAGGTGATGTGCTTTTTAACTAGTGGCCTCCAGAGTTCAAAAATAGACAAAGCAGAATGGAAATTTAAGAAAGAATTTTTTTGTTTTAGAGTGTGACGACATCTTCTATTCCCGCTTGCTTAAAAGCTGTCTGGATGTTTCTAGAGATAGAGGTGGATGGCTGTGGACATGAAGTCGCCTGCAGCATATTCTATTTGCCCATCAACACACAATTAATAGCATACAGTGTGCCCCTTGCTCAGCCCCCATCGTAGTCAAGGCAAGTTTATATAAAAAAAAATTGTTGAAGGAGTACACCAACTTTGAAGCCATGTTTACAAACACACTACAGAGACGTCAAATAGCTGTAACGACGCCAGCGCTCCAAGCGGTTACATTTTACATTGCAGTGAACAGAAGACGAACGACTTTTATGATCACATCTACGGCGAGACTCTAGATTTGATCATATTTGTTTGACGACAGGCGAGATTTTACTAAGTTCTCTATTACACCACCAAATTTTTTGACGTAAATATTTGACATATCAACCTTGACAAATATGATACCGGCCTAACGAAGGAAAACTCCGTAACGCGGAGACGCGCGACTCGTTTTAATGCCAGCAGTATTAGGTGTGTGTGGATGCTGAAGTTCTTCATTCTTAAACATCAGTGTATATTATTAAATTGTAGTGTGACTTACGGGAATGGAGGTCGTCCTTTTGTTCAGAATTATCTCCTTAGTGATATAGTTCTCGATCACAAAATTGTGGCATTTGTCACCTTAGCGATATAGTTCTCGATCACAAAATTAAACTACCAACGCTCATTCTTAACTGTTAGAATAGAACCAAAGATATTATATACGCACTTTTCTTTACAGACGTTTTGCATTGCGTTTTGCTATCATAGAGGAGGAAGATATATAGAGTGATCATTCAGATTTTCTGAGTAAAATTTCTGTCGACTATATACATTGGCTTCGAAGTCACGTGGCTGTAAGGCGGCGTAAGCGTTGCCTGTTCAGGGCTCTGCGCGTTTTGAATATAATTAAGTTGCTAGTAAAGACAAACGTTGTCCGAAAGTACGGTATATTTTGAACATGTGTTTTACAGACACATTAACATTTTGCAATCGATAGGAGGAATGAAACAGACTTAAAAGTTTTTAAGTCATAAATGCAGTGTAATTTTGCTTGCTTCTGACACGTGTCACAGCTTGTGTTTCACTATTTCTTTTGTTGCAGAAAAAGAGGGCATAGTCACTGCTGTTTGTAGGTTTTGCTCTGCATTTGGTCGTATTACCGAGTCCCTGTTTTTATCAGTTCTGCTGGCGTAGCAATGTGAAATTGTCCACCAAAGTGAAAATATCCAGAAAAAGCATGGAGTTTGGATCTACAGCATGCAGCAAATCAGCAATTCATCACACAGTGAAATACCTTTGGGGATGAAATTTTTCCGTTTTTATCATAAAGTAAATAACTCTGGAGTGAGCATTCACATGCGCAGAACAGATTTTGTGTTGTCATCATACATTGCCGGCCTGGTCACGTGTTCTCGGGACGTCGTGTGTGTGTCCGTATAGCGCCCTGTATATTTCGAATGCCACTACATGCCTAGTACAGACGGATTCTTTTCGTACATGTCGTGGATTATTTATATATCTTGCGCAGACATTTTAACAGTATCCATTTGATACCGGGAATAAACCAGCTACGTAACTTTTAAGGGCAAGTGATATTGCATTCTTCTTCTTTGCGATAGGTGTCACAGTCCAGATGCACTTGTTTTTTGGCAGTTTTCGGTATGATACGGCACTTTAAATTATTACAGAGCCTGACATACATTTTTGCAGTGATAGTCTTGCAAAACGACTGGACAGTACGCTAGTAATTTTGCAAGTGTCCGAAAAACACCGAATTTGCCACACATTAGCGATTATATCCCTGCTAATTCGTCCTTTTTTTTTTTTGCTATTTCTGCGTATTTATTTTTTCGTTTTTGCGACCTAAAGCACAATTTTTCTTACTGGTGACACTTTTAAGTGTTTATTTAACGCATTTTACGTACTTGCTCCCAGTTTATTAAATAAATAGTAGACTGAGAAGAAGGGGGAAAAAAGGCGATCGGAGAATAAATGTACTGTAAAGCAAATACAGTTGGTCATGTAACAGTCAACCTATATCACCATTAAGGGAAGTGGAAAGTGACACAAATGAAAGAGTGTGGGGCCATGTTTACTAATATTTTACGCTTCTTAATCAAATGGTGAAGAAAATAAATTGAAGGCAAAATACACCACAGAAGATGAATGTGTACTTTGATTAGCTACACAATTGTGTTTTATTTGATTTGTGCAGAAAATGTATTTAAGCTGAATGCAGAAATTGGTAGTACTCCTGCTTATTTTCTGGAGCCACATATTTACTCGTTGTTCAAAAAAAGGCACTGAGCACTATGGGACTTAACTGCTGAGGTCATCAGCCCCCTAGAACTTAGAACTACTTAAACCTAACTAACCTAAGGACATCACACACATCCATGCCCGAGGCAGGATTCGAACCTGCGACCGTAGCGGTCGCGTGGTTCCAGACTGTAGCGCCTAGAACCGCTCGGCCACTCTGGCCGGCTACTCGTTGTTCATCCTTTGGGAAACTAAAATATAAATCACACATAATCATTCTCAATGAACTAGACACACTTAACATGTTCTCCTACTGTAACTTTATAGAAAAGAAAAAGGTTTCGACACACATATTATACGAAGACACAGACTCCCACTCCCGTCTTTCAAATCTATATACATAATCGACAAGTCACTGATAAATGCATGGAGGATAGTATTTGCTGAAAGAACTAACCATTCTCTTTCCTGTTCCACTAGAAAATTTGCGACAGGAAGCGATTGTTTGTAAGCTTTTGTACGAGCCGTAATATCTATTATACAGTCATAAAATCGTAGAAAAATAGGTCTACAGAATCAAGCCTTAATTATAATGCGTCTCGAAATTTTTAAACATAGTACCCATGAAAAGTTACTATCCCTCCTTTCACATATTTTTCTTTGCATCCGTAGCAACAACAGTAATTCACCATCGCTATTACACTATCAACAAACGATGAAAACGCAACAAAAACTCTTGATATTATAAACTTCAAACTCTGCGGAAAGCACACACGCACAGCAAAGTCCCGAAAACACGTCACAATCCTGGTTTAATGTTGACAACATGCGCAGAAGGCAATGCTCACCCCAGAGATATTTACTCTATGGTTTTTACTTTCTGATGCCACATGTTTAATCTTCCTTACTAGTCCTACATTTTCGTATTGTGATCACTTTACAGTAAACACAATGGTTGAGAAATTTGTATAATCTGGAGGTTATGATTCAGACTGTCGTATGTAAACCTTATCTCCAGGTGAAAATTTCTCTAAGTGTGTAAACATTCAACAGATTGACTAGCGGCATACTACCGTATTAATCTAGCTGTTGACTCATAAAATTATGACCATACAGTCACATAAGGCAGCCTTGCGATATAAACTCTTCATTGCACTGTGTTGAAGTATTTTCAACAAATAATTCGGTTCGTTCTGGTATGATAACTGAAATTAGCCCTATGTGGTACTTTTCCTCCATCCACATATTTCGATTTGGATCCATGTTAGCAATTATTCATCATTGCTTTTACTAACATGTAAGTGTTTAATACAGGGGAAATGAGTGTGATACTAAAGTCTCAGTCTTATCTCAAAATGCAAAAGAACAGCCTTACACACAAGCCACATGAGAGTTTGGGCTTGATGTTGGAGACCTATGCATTACTCTATGCTCACTCCGTGGATATACATGTCCTATATTTGTTAATAGATATATTACTATCTACCTCAAAATTCTGAAAGCTGTTCATAATTAAACGTGTCATTAATGAATACAGAAGTAGATAATAAGATTTTAGCAATTTTTAACATCCTTCAATGAAAAAGACAGATACCACACCAAGTCCATTTATCGTGGTGTATTTAAGAACTCTTAGTGTGCTTCCAGTACTGATATAAATACCGTTGAGTCGAATTCGTATTCGTATTTAAACAGCTATCTTACAAGGTGAGGCCGCCAGTTGTGAAATTCAGATTCGATTCATAATGCGCATAATAAAAGCTCATGGCCAGAGGTGTAATGTGGCAAAGCACCAAGATGCACTTCTCAGCCGTTATCGAGAAAATCGACAGTTAAAAGAAACCGTCGCGGTGAAATACTCTCTACGATTGATAATTTTCTACACCATCATGGCGCAGCGGTAAGCGCTCGGGTTCGTAATCCGAAGGTCGCCGGATCGAATCTCGCGCCGTGCAATTTTTTATTAGTTTTTTGTAATTCAAATATATATATACTTATGCATGTTGGTGAAGGCGGATCGCTCTACAATTGTACCGTCTCCATTTTTCCGTTTGTTTAACAGGGTGAACCAAAACTCTCCCGTCCGCACTGATTTTCGACGATGTTATAGGTTGCGCTAGGGACCGCATCTACCTTCTTTCGAAGTTAGCAGGCAACTACGCTGTTATGCGGCTGCTCGTTTCGGCCCATTCATCTGTCCTTCAAGTGTAACGAGCGAGTAACGGAGTTTATATTTCATACCTGCCACAGCAAATTTGTGTTCGTGGGGTCTCTGTTCTAATTCGAAAGTTTGACTTACGCTATACGTATTCGTTTCGGAATATGGTTTCTACGTTTTCCGTTAACTATACGTGGTTAACATTATGAAGACAATTAATAACATTTGTGAAATACAACTTTGTTTGCGGAAAACATAATGATGTTCGAAGTCGCCAGTTCTTCCACGACAAACGACTTTCAACAACTTATTATATCCATAATTCTTGCAACTGATTGCCGGGAATTATATATATATTTGAATTACAAAAAACAAATACTAAAAAAAGGGTTGCATGGCGCGAGATTCGATCTGGCGACCTTCGGATTACGAACCCGAGCGCTTTATGCTGCGCCACGATGCTGTAGAAAGTTATCAATCGTAGAGAGTATTTCACCGCAACGGTTTCTTTTAACTGTCGATTTTCTCGACAACGGCTGAGAAGTGCATCTTGGTGCTTTGCCACATTACACCTCTGGCCATGAACTTTTATTATGCGCAGTATGAATCGAATCTGAATTTCACAATTGGCGGCCTCCCCTTGTTAGTTTCGCTTGTATTTGTAACTATATTTACAGCAGCAACACTCAGTTTTTGCTCTGTCTTTCGGAGCAAACATTAAAGGACAGTCCTTAAGCTATATGATGAGGTACAGTCACTATTAGTGTAATGAAGTATTTCTGTTAATAATGGAAATGAGCGTTTGGCGTCATTGGCCGGGAGGCCCCTTGCGGGGCAGGTTCGGCCGCCTTGGTGCAGGCCTTATTACATTCGACGCCACATTGGGCGACCTGCGCGCCGGATGGGGATGAAATGATGATGTAGACAACACAACACCCAGTCCCTGAGCGGAGAAAATCCCCGACCCAGCCGGGAAACGTACCCGGGCCCGTAGGACGGCTATCCGTCACGCTGACCACTCAGCTAATGGGGCGGACATTTCTGTTAATAGAAATACCACAATTAAAATTGAAATATAGTTGAGAAAATGTTTGACACGATCATAAAAAGTTAATATTAGAAGGGCGGAGGATGAAACTGTAACGGCCTATCGATGACGAGATCATTAGAAGCGGAGCACAAGCACGGAATGGACGTAGAGTGGGAAAGAAGCTAGCCGAAAACTTTTCAAAGAATACGTTCTGTCTTTCGCCTTAATCGATTTAGCGAAACCAAGGGAAAACTAAATCTGGACGCCACCTCCCGAAAAGAAGTACAGTGTCCCAGCCACTGCCCTATCTCTTTGGGTAAAACTGAACATTAAGTATGTTCTTTTGTTTGATGTTGCGTTATTGTGATTTTAATCGTGTGTCTGTTTAAATATTTTCCAAAGGAAACTTTATGTTTGAACCAACAATCACAAAAGCACTATTTGCTATCTACTGCCGAAATTTATAGCTTCTATCTCAGTTGCACCTGATAACACGTCTTTCCAAAATACTCGCACGCTCAATCTCACTTACTGTCGAATGCACATCACATCTGTGGAGTTCCACGTGTATCGTGGTCAACGCAATATTATTGAGCAATTTTATCATGATCTCGGTTTTGCCATTCACTTCCCTCCCTCTCTATACTTTTTATAGTCATATTATACTTTTCATTTTTCTTCATAGTGCAACAGTGTCTTTTACTGAAACTGTTAAAGAGTGTACTGAACGCCGACACATAAAAGTGGACAATAATATGCGTAAAATTTAGAATAATGGTCACACTGCTACGTTTTTAGAGTGTTCGAAACATCATTTACTGAAAAAAAACTTGATCTTGAGCTGAATTCAATGGAAAGAAGAAAGCAGCTGGAGTCTGCGATATATGGGTGGAACAGATCAAACTCCACGACCGTACTGTCAAACAATAGATTTTGCAACCATTGTCTAAAAATATGCAAGATCCAGAAGATCGTAGTACTGTTGAAACACAGGAAAGACACATACCAACCAAAGAACTACTACCCTACAGCGTTCCTATGCCATCTGCATAAACAGCATGAACAAATAATTTTAAATCATATGGCACATACCGTAGACCAAGGGCTCATTTCCCAACAGACTCAATTAAGACCAGGATAATCGTGCACCAGTCAAATTCTGATCCTTGCTGAAAACACAGGGGCAGGGTTTGAAAGAAAAGAAAAGAAAAAAAAACAAATAAAACGTGTAGGTCTGTTGCATTTAAGTTCTGCTTGTCAACCATAGGGTGCTCATGAAAAAATTCTACAACGCATTTAAAGACCATACGCTCACAAAAATTACGGAAGTTCTATTGCAAAACAGGCAGTTTTATGTAACGCTGGAGGCTAGAAGAAGTCGATGCCGCCGACAAAAAACGGTCTCTCACAGGTTAGTGTCCCGCCACCCCTCTCCCCTTTTGTTTAATCCACACACAAATGATTAACCAATACCAGACCATACTTGTGTGACTATGATCTGCCTGTTACCAATCAAGGAAAGAGCACTGAGAAAGTGAAAGGAAAACTGGAAAACTCGTAAAACATTGGAACATACAGACACACTAAATAGCTGGCTGTCGTGCTGGCCAATTCACTGACACACATGCATCATCGCGAGAGCGGCTGCCAAAAGACTGCCACGGAACAATACTTTAAGGAAAGTAGCGAATAGCAGATGGGGAACCAGATCGACTGCTTAAGCACTTTACTTTTCCATAGTTGAATATGCATGCTCCGTATGATCTACATCCACACTTGTAAAAAAAAAAAATCAGTACGAGCCTATGTGACACATGAAAACAAGCAACAGAATGCATGAAACCCACATCACTTGCGAAGCTATATAATGCTGACATATTCTCAGATCCTGAACTCCAAAGAATTGCGCGAGAGCAAACAGAAAAATTTAAAATCTTTTGATGAGCGCCACTCTCCTCACGGTGCTTTACGCGGGCCTGGGAGACTTGAATCCCGCAGGAGATTTCTGAGCTAAATGAGCCCCCAAGAAACTGCCTCACAAGAGACCTCCAGTAGCAGTACATCAAGCTATATGATTTGTAGAACACTGAATCGCTTCAAAATGGTTGTAGCGTGAGTATAATTAAATGGGGCCTCAAAGACGAAGCAGACAACAAACGCGACTGTGATGAAGTTCAGGAAATGGAACATCTTCTACAATGTCCCACTTGTCTCACAAGGTGTACCTTGACGAACTATGGCTTGATAAGAATGAAGTACTGGACGTGGCCCGGTATTGAACTGAAAAATTTTTCCGAACACGGAAAATAAAGTAATATCGTAGAGGTGATATTTTTATTTGCTTTGTATTTATAAAGACTGGCGCTCGTTTTCAGGTAATGTATTACGCCACAAATTATATTGATACGGAAACTAACAATTCACATTCATATGCGTTAAAAGTTTTATTGATTGTTGGTGTTGCTAACAAATTATTATCATACAATTTGCCGTGCCAACTATAGCTAAAAGCGATACTTAGGATCATTTGATATCGAACTGGCATTTCACTGTAGATGCCTTTGAAATGAAGTTTTACAGAAGAACGCTGAAGATTAGATGAGTAGATCTCATGAACGTATACGATTACTTAATGTAATCGAGAAGAAAACAGATTTACTGCAAAACTTCGCTAAAAGGAGAAAGCAGATTAGAGATTAACGTCCCGTCAACATTGAGGTCATTAGAGACGAAGCACAAGCTCAGATTGTTTCAAGGAGGCGGATGGAAATCAGCTGTGACCTCCCGTGATCCCGTGGCATCAAGGAGTAGTCAGGTCCGCTAATTGAGGGAAGTGTAAACAGCGAACATTGTAGAAGGAGATCAAAGCTTCAGTACAGTAAGGAGCTTCAAACAGGTGAACCTTGCAGAAGTCATGCTGACATGAAGAGACTTAGCACAGGACTGAATAGCGTGGAGAGCTGCAGCAAACCACCTTCGGACTGAAGAACACATCAACTAGAGGCAGGTCTTTTCCCCTTGACTTACTACATGTTTTGTCTGCTGACTGCTTTGGCAGCCGCGCTTTCTACTTTCATTTCTTTTTGCACCAAGTTGCACTGTTTACGTTTTCTATCCGTTTCTCCCGTAATGGAACACACACTAAAGCTGGAACACTTTCCTTACACGGCTTCCTCACTCAGTTCTGGATCCTTGCGTACCCAAAAATGTACCTACCAAAATAACACCGCCAGACGACCTTCGTTCAAAAATGGTTCAAATGGCTCTGAGCACTATGGGACTTAACTCCTCAGGTCATCAGTCCCCTAGAACTTAGAACTAATTAAACCTAACTAACCTAAGGACATCACACACATCCATGCCCGAAGCAAGATTCGAACCTGGGACCGTAGCGGTCGCGCGGTACCAGAATGTAGCGCCTAGAACCGCTCGGCCACCCAGGCCGGCGACGAACTTCGTGACGTTATCTGTTAGTATGACTGTCTCTCTGGTGGGATCAAAGAAATTAAAAGCCAACAGAAATATTTTTGAGGTTCTTACACATAAAATACAGAGTAATACATATAATTTGTTTTCTTATGCTCTATTAGCAGCCCTGGGTACTAGATTCGCCTTATTAAGCACAACTAGTTTCTTGCCCAAACAGGAATATTATTAACCATTTTTTGGAAGTACAGTATGATAATTTCGGAGTGCTCAGATCTAAAATAACCGCAACGTGTTTCTATGTCGTTTTTTTTGCAAGATAGATGTATGTGTAAGACGACAAGAACTACGAGAAAAAAATATGGAAAGCTATATTACAATTTAAAGAAGGTCCTACAAAACTTATCTTCAAAGACTATGGCTGAAATAAAACATGACTCGCTGATGATGGCACAGATCTGCTGAAATATGACTGAACAATAGCGAGATTAGTTGCATTCTTAATCAGGTGTAACCCGATTCCAATAATTAAGAATAAACTTACATGGTCTACTTCAATTTTCATTTTAAAATGTCTTCAATTCGCTCTATGAGTTGCCTACTTGTAAATTGCAGCAGGAAACTGATATTTAAACATGACTGATATTATCTTGCGGGTTAAATCTTAATATAGAATAATTGCAAGTTGCTGGACGCTTTAAGGTGAGATTATTGCTAGTTGATGGACGCTTTAAGGCGAAATTATCTCCTACACCGAACATAAAGCATTTGTATACTTTATCTACCGTATCTTTAATTATACTTGACCCTCTCTTTGTGTTCTTTTTCTTGGTGATAGATGGATCCTATGATGTGAAAATGTAACCATTTCATACTGACGTTGCAAGAGAAGCACAAAGTGCAAACTGTCCAACTACCCAGTGAACCGCAGCAATACTGCCTCTCCACCGATGCTCAACAAACCACCAGCTACGACCGGTCTGTTTTTCAGCAATGTGAATAGTGTTTGTGTTTTCACTAAATGAGAAACGCAAATGTTGACAAATCTGGCATCCCCATGCCAATTTCGAGACTATTCTCTTTAACACTGCAATCAGAAATCGTGTTTTTGAAACTGAACTGAGATGACCAAAAATTCGTAATCACCACTTACAATTGTGTCGCATGCAAAGACAGCGACAGTAGAAGAACAGAACGGCTCGAAACGCATCATAAATAAATGAATGCTGATGAAAAATCAATATTACTATTGGTCCGGAAGAAAAGTAAAGCCAAATCAGCATAGGTCCCAAAACCTAGAAACCTAACATATTAGACGCAAACAATTCACAAGTGAAGTTTAGTTACAATTTAGTTGTACATAATCCTAAAGAGCTCCCAAGACATTGCATAGCAAATGTTATCAGAAAAGACTGTACAATTAAAAGGAAAGCTAGCTGTCCTCATTAATATAATCGTCGGGAAGCATTGCAAAATGAACAAAAAAAGGTACCGAAGTAAATATTGTGAACCCCGACGTTTTGCAACCATTCTCAGTCTCTGAAACAAGGCCTAACAAAGTAGGGTATGGGGCTGCAATGTTTTAAAGGTGTTATGCCTAATATGGATCAAAACACGATTCGTTTGCGACTCCTCAACAAACAAGAAAAAGGGGAAACTCGAGAGTCGTCGCAGTTCAAAACGTTACACTGGTTACTCACTCATTTTCAGCTGATTATTTATGCCATGACAGCTGTACAAAGTACTTTAGATCTCGTTCCAGAAAGTAGCTGATAAATTTTGCGTACGTGTTCCAGACGTATGTACTTTACGAGAATTTCTCTTAAATAATACTTGTTTTACATTTCTCACTCAATATAAGTGGAAAAAATATTAAAATTGAAGAAGAAATTGTGCTCCAAATAATTATATGTAAATTAGCATTCATTTTCATTCACAAATTTTCAATTTAAGTTTCATAATCACTACGTGAAGGAAAAGAGCTAGATTTTCAAAATGGTTCGTAATATTGGAAGCAGTATAATATTTTTAGTCCTAATCATCCAAACTCGGAACAGAAACTGATGATGGCATTTTTCACAACTTCACAATGAGAATGGCTCCAGCAAATATATTTGCCCAACGAGACTTTCAAAACCAAAAATGATGTTATTAGAGGACACTGAACTAAACAGATGACTGTTGTCTCCACCCACTAGAGTCAGTATGGCACAACACACGCCACCGTATAATCAGACTTCAAATATAAAGCATAGCTTTAGCAGTGTGGAGAGATTAAAACAGTTGTTGTAGTATCCTGGGTAAATAAACTACTAGAACTAAAACTTAAGTTGCTGAATTTATTGCCAGGTTGAAACGATAAAAAGTTGTCCATGTAACAAGATAAGGGATGCACTAGACATCAGAGGTAGCTTGCTACCTAGGTAGCCGACGGCGCGTACAAGACCTCGTTTTTTTTCTTGTTGACAAGTCGACTCTAGTCCAGATAATAATAGTTGTAGGAGATTCTGAAGTATTAGAGTCACATCAAAAGAAATTACCCCTACAGATGGAATGTTTAAATCCTAGTAATAAACTACCGAATCAAGTGTTAAAACGGCAATAAGTTGATTTTATGACTGTCGTTTTTTCAAACAAATACAAAAGTGTTGCACGTTCTCTGTACCTCGTTATCTCTTTGCTCACGCCATCTAATCGATAACACCGTATACTGATAAACCAACTTCTCTGGTACTGAAATGTCTCACACTTTCTATGTAAACAACGTAAGTACGAACACACATACTTCGACTATCACCTCAAGTATACAAAGATAAGTGTAGAGTAATAAGAATATATTAAAATAGTATCATATGCAGTTTGTGATAGTATGTGTTATACACTAATCAGTGTCTGAATTTAAATCATTAATGTCACGTACGATTTTCTGGAATATATAAGTTTTTATTATTTCATATCCTCTGTGGGTGTTTTAAGTTAATATAAAGTCAAAGTAAAATCGCAAAACACTAGCGTTACTGCTTGTCCTCTAACAAAAGTCCTTGGTGAAAACGATTAAAACTATCTTCAATATTCATCCCAATTACAATCAATTTAATTGACTGTACATATACAGAAGTTGTATTGTACTAGACTGCTAGAGAAATTACAGTGTGTGCATTCTACTAAAATCGGACTGGCTACCGTTAACCTGAGTGTAGTTTCAAAGAATTGCGCCTCGAGATGACTGAGTGTTTGTGTTGTCCTCATCATTTCATCATCATCATGAAAGTGGCAAGATTTGGCTGAGCAAAGGTTCGGAATTTGGACGGGCGCTGATAACCGCGCAGTTGAGTGCCCAACAAACCAATCATCATCATCATCAAAGTATTGCCCTCCAAGTTTAATTTATTTCTATTATTCCATTACGTGCAGCATATGAATGTTTTGAGGTTCAATTAATTCACTTGCTTGAACTGATTTAGTGATGATCGCAACATTCAAAGTCGTTGTGAATATGCTTTTGTTACTTATTGCCGCCTGCTGTCAGAGTTGACTGAAGGCAGGTTCCGGTAGCAGGATGATGTGTGAAACTTAATGGACCCCGTTGCCTTCGGTCACCTGAGATGGCTGCGAAAATGGCGGCGTTTTCAGTTCAAATTTACTAAATCCCCTGAAAATTACTTTCAGTGACAAGAAATACTGAAATCTCTCCAGGGAAAATTTCTAGATGGGTTCGGATGCGGATAACGTTCAAAAACACCTTATATAAGTTTAAAAGTGAGCACCCGCCAATGTGATGTATTTGTAAGACAGCGTGCACATTTTCGACAAGTCATACACTACGCCCTCACAAAGAATTTAACTGGTTCTAAATGACCCGCCGCATACGAAAGGCAAAGCAGTACTCACTGATTCAGATAAGTTCTTTTGCTACAGTCCAAGTACACCCTTGTCTTCACTGAAGAATAAAGTAATTGGGAACTTCACTAGCCGTTACACTCTCCTCTCACGCCTTCCACCCACACATCTTCAATTAGAATTAAAACAGTTGCTCAAAGTCTTTCAAACTCGATGTAGTTACCGTCCGCCATTAGATAATTCTTGGTCTCTTCTGTTCTTCTCGTTCTCATCAAAAATTCGTATCGCCGCTTCTTACTTCTTGCAATCTTCTTCTCTTCTTTCTTGATACACCCCCATTGTCTCTGAATATTTTATATCACAATCTTCCGACGAAGAAGTCCACCAATGCGTTTTACCGTGACGTCATTACAAAGTCTCTGGAGATGCAGGAATGTTCGGTACGACTCGTCGGCTTTGACCAGTGACATAGGAAACATGTGACAAATGATGTAAACAATATTGCAACTATAGCGTCATATTATTGGGAATTTTTTTGAAACGGGCCAAGCTACAGATCAGTCTGTCATCTTTTTTTTCTAGTATTACATTCGTTAGCTCCATCAGTTCACAGCCAGTCACCTTCCAACCTAACCTAGTGGGGCTTGGGCAAAAATACGAGTACACGTCAGTCTGTCAGCACAACCAGTTTCCCATTCGTTGGCTTCTCCAACCCACAACCAAACTGTCGTCTTCCAACCTAACCTATACCTCGGACTAAGCTACAGATAACACAACCATTTCTTTTTTTTGTGTTTTCAAATTCATTGGCTTTGCCGACTAACAACAAAACTGTGAATATATGCAGCAAAGGTAGAAAAGATGTCGTGATAGCAGCTATTAACGTTACGTCACCGACCAAAGCGACTCTTATCGAACATTCCTCTTGACCCTAGTCTCTGACGACACACTCTATTACAGAGATAAATTCTCAAAATAACATACTTTCATGTCATTCCAGTTGGAATAATTTCTTCCGCACTCGTCTGGACACTTCACAGTCTAAATATTGCTTCAAAATATTTCTTCTTTCCCCGTTACACAAATAGTTCCTCCACTTACGTACCGCCCTCAACCTCTGTTCGCCATCAACTTTCTCCCTTCTCCTACCTCAAGCAGGTTAACCTCCTTGTCCTACTGCGATTACAAAACACAGATATTAATTTTGGCGTAACGGGCATAATATCTTATTACAGTGCATACATACAATACACTAACTTTACACAAAAGCAGAGTGAATGCAATACATTTACAAATAAAGCTTCATTCATTCATATACTAAAATTTTATTAACAAAATTAGTAAATAAAATGTACTAAGTTGACATTGAAAGCAAAGATAGTTAACAAAACAGCGACTGCTGTCGAATTAACAAGTAGAAATTATGTGAGACGAAAATCTTCGCCACGGTGTATATCTAAAGGATATGCTAGCAGGAAATCACAGTAGACAAGAAACGCTTATCTACTAAGACAGAAACTGAAGCTGTATCGAGATTGTATGGGCAGTACTAGGTATTAAAAGGGGGCATAAATTTATAACTGGATCATTCTATTCACCACGAAACGCACTCTCAAATATAACCAAAAACTTTGGAGAAAATGTCAGGTTGCTAATACGTATGACCCCCATTCAAATTATCATAAAGAGAGAAGTCTTTAGTCATCCAATATGAAATAATGCTAAAGGCCTTCTCTAAAACCACCCAGGACTGATAGTTTGGAAGTCCGATCAAGATAAAAATTTATCAGATCAACGGCAACCAATTGATCTGACCAGTTTGCGTAGGCCCACAATGAAGCTGGAATCAGTGGCGATGAGGCGACTTTAGTAGCAACTGTTACCAAAGTGCAAATGGCAACTAAAACATGTAGAAAGTTTTACATGTTCAGTAAACTAGATAAAGAAGCAGTTGTGTCGTAATTCAAGGAGGGACGTGAAACGCTTAATTTTGGGCAGAGCTCCAGGGTCCAATGGAATCTCAGTCAGATTCTATGTAGAATTTTCGATTAATTTAGTTTCTCTTTTAACCGCAATACATCGTACATGTTTCGAATAAAAAAACTTTGGTCAGCAATTTGAAGGAAGCAGAGGTCAAACCCGTCTACAAGAAGGATAGCAGAAGTGATCCATAAAACTACCATCCAATGACATACATCTGTTGTAGAATCTGAGAACATAATTATTGTAAGCTTAAACGTGATGGGGTATCTCGAACAAAACGACCTCCTCCATGCCAACCAACATGAATTCCGCAAACATCGGTCATGAGAAAACAAACACGCGCTTTTCTCACATGACGTCCTGAAAGCCATCTATCAAGGCAGTCAGGTAGTTGCCTAATTCTTGACTTTCGGGAGGTGTTAGAAACGCTTATTAAGAAAAGTATGGGTCATATGCGGTATCAAACAGTACACACGGCTGGATTGAAGATTTCTTGGTAGAGAGTACGCAGCATATTATCATGGATGGAGAGTCATCAACAGATGTAGGAATAACTTCAGGCGTTCTCCAGGGAGATGTATTAAAACCTTGCAATTCGTTCTTTATGACCTGGCAGAAAATATCAATAGTAAAGTCAGACTTTTCGTAGATCATGCAGTTATCTACAATGAAGTACTGCCTGAAAAATGCTGCCCACATATTCAGTCAGGCCTTGATAAGATTTCCAAGAAATACAAATATTTGTAACTTGCTTTAAATGTTCAGAGATGTAAAATAATTGTGCTCGTTACAAAAAAAAGAAAGGTAATATCCTATGACTACAATGAGACACAACTGGAATCAGTCAACTTATAAAAATTCCTTTGTGTAACAATTTCTAGGGATATGACCTGAAATTATGACATAGGCTCAGTTGTAAGTAAAGCAGGTGATAGACTTCCGTTCGTTAGTAGGATACTGGGAAAATGCAATGAACATATAAAGGAGACTGTTTACAAACACACCTGTGACCTATACTAGAGTACTACTCAATTACATGGGTACCAACACCATTTATATTTAACAGGGGGCGCTGAACGTGTTCAAAAAGAGGAGCACGGTTATCATAGATTTGTTTGTACCACGGGAGACTGCGAGTGACTTGCTGAAGAAGCTGAACTGGCAGACGCTTGGAGACAGTCGCAGCTGCTGCGCGAAATCCTAGGTATACCGTTTCAAGAAAGTGAATTAAGTGATGAATCTAGGAATATGTTACAGTCTCATACACATCGTTGTCGTAGGGACCGGGAAGACAAGACTGGAATCCCGTATCTACGGACACACATTCATTTAAATAGCAATTCTTCCGCTGTTCATACGCGAGTAGAACGGGAAAAAATCTTAGTGCGTGGTACGACAGTAAGTACTCTTTGCCATGCACTTCACTACAGAATGTAAATGTGAATGTAGATGGGTACGAGTCAAGTCAGAGAGTAAATCTAGGTGTATATGTTAAGTAAATATTTCGGACTACATTATGTATGTAAATTTGCATACGCAGATGACTCCAGCTGAATCCAGAACACACTGTCAACCTCTCGGTAGCTGTTTCTTTTGCATACGTAAACTGTTTTCGTGATGTACAGCAGAGTGCGTTCATCATGATGAGTTGGTAGCATTCAACTTGCATGTCAAGAGCACTATTTTCAAAGTCTGTTCTGATACATACATTCAGCCGAGACCGTCACAGAACCAACATATGCTTCGCTAAACATGGAAGTCTTCTCGATATGTGTTACAGGAAAATCCATTTCATTTCTATGATGTTGAGGACTAATTTTAATGTTTTTGACAGATGGAATATTGGAAACTGTGAGTGCAGTGTCGCTATTATGTGCGCACGTTTTAGATGTAATTTTATTTTCAGGACTAAATTTTCATACCACATTAATACGATACAGAATATACTGATGGCATTTGACAATTCAAGGTCGTGTAGGTAATCTCACTCTTCATAGAGCTCATAGTCAACAGATACAGTGTTGTGAGATGTTGTAATTCTAAGAGCTATACGTGCATGCCATATTTTACGAACTTTGTTCAAAGAGTTTGGAATAACAGCAAAGTGTTCCTTATAGCTTCAGCTACTTTCGTCTTTTACGTCTACATTCCAGAGAATTATGTTAGCTTGTACTACAAACTTTAAATTCTGCAACTGTCATTATTTACCATGGTACTGTAACTTGGAATTCCGTTTTAGAGACTGACATTATATGAAATGTGTACCTTCGTGAAGAACAGAAGTGTTGAAACGGGCAATATTTATTACAGTTAAGTATGAAATAGACAGGGAATTTTTCAGGGAATTACTTACAACCTATATCCATCTGAACCACTCACTGTAGACATGCGTAATTCCTCTCTACAAATTTTACTCCAAACGTTCCCTCCATTACCAAATTAAATATTACCTGGTGCCACACGGTTTGGCCTGTCAACCTACCTCTTGTTTTAGTCAGCATTTTTCTGCCCATTCCGATTCATTACCTCTTCACCGGTTAGTTGACCAATCCAATCCAACCTCTAGCATTCTTCTATAATGTCCCGTTTCAGGAGCTTCTTTTCTCCTCTCGTCTGCTGTTTATCGTTCACATTACACTTCTACTTAAGGTAACAATCCAGACAAATAATTTTAGAAAATACTTCTCAACACTTCAGTTTATATTAGATGTTTTACATATTTCTGATTTTCAGGGAAGATGTTTATGTTATTGCCAGCCTGCTTTCTGTATCCTATTTATTTCGGCGTTTTCCTGATGTAACTAAAAGGAGAGAATTCGCGACGCACCCATTTCGACGACCTTCAGTATACCAATCGGGCGGCTTTTGGAGGGTAGGGCTCGTATAAGGACTTAAATCATTCTGTTGCCGTTTTCGAAAACAAAGCGAGGTCTGAAATCATGAGGCAGGATCCGTCCGGAGATCAGATGGGATCTTCGGATCGCTCAATTAAAAAAAAAGAAAAAACTCTTGAGGATAGAAGCCTTTGGACCACTGCCCTGTTGGAGAAAGCTCTCTATTTCTGTTTTCCGCATTTAAGCCTTCACTTTCCCATAAAAGGATATGTTTTGTGAGAAAAAAGTACAGTCTGTACTGTGGATCAAAATCTGTTGGCAGGTACGCTGATTACTATTTTTGCTCGCAATAAAATTTATTTTATTTACAGTAGCAATGTACAAGCTACACAACAGCTTTCATTTCCATGTTAAAGAGTAACAATTATCACAATAAATGCATGGCAACTCACGCGTTCTTAGGTGAGCTCTGAGCCGAACGCAGGCCTTATACCACTTGGTCACCGCTCAAGCCAGTCATAACTTTCCTCGTGAAGTATGTCTGCACTGGATCGAAATAACTAGCTTTTCGATTTCTCGGAAAATATTAGGTAGTGAGCTCGTAACTATAAATAAAACTTCCTAATTTACGACCGTTCTAGCGTATTCCGCCTGGTCCGAAACGATCATGAGTCATGACCCTTGACCTCAATTTCACAGTAGTTAGTTTTGAGTGGTTCCCAGATAGTCTGTCGAATTTCTTCAAAGACGGCATCTCCCAGAATCTGGGAAAAAGAAGGAATGTTAGAAGGTTTTACGTCATCGACGACGAGGTCATGAAATACGAAGCACAAGCAGGAGGAAGTAAATCGGTATTTACATCAGGTGGTTATGGAAATCACACAGAACCTGAATCTGGGTGGCTGGAAGGGACATCGAAGCAGCGTCCTTCTTGATAGGAGTCCAATGTTTCACTTCTGTACCTCTTCGCTAGGTCGGATGTCTGGTTTCTCCTAGTGGGAGAAGATACACTTCCAGATTTACGGCCTGATTGACAACTGCACTCAGGTACATCGTATTTTGGTGGGTAATCCTATCAGTCTTCACACGGAGCGGAAGCGATGGCCTGGAATACAAACAGACACCGAGCGAAGTGCTGCAGCGTTTAGCGCTCTGGAGTCGCATCGTGGTCCGAATCTTGGCCAGTCATGAAAATTTAGGATTTGTGTAGTTTCTCCAAGACATTTCTGACGATTGCCAAGAAAATTCGTTTGGAAAGAGCAGAACCTTGTTGGCTAATACAAGTTAATTTCGCGTCTGTAGACCTCGTCTTTAATGGGATATTAAACCCTAATTTATCCAGGGCTTGGTTTCCAATCACACTCTAGGCAACGAACACCTCTGAGGCGACCGCTCGCAGCACACGATAAAAATAATAATAATAATTTCGTATGGCTCAGTGGCTGGTATAAGTCTTTCAATTGAATGTCGTTTTGGCTACGTACTGAAAAATCCTAGGTTCGACCGGGATTGGATCCTGTGACGTCGTGGTTTCCAGTCAAGCGCTTTACCGTTCCTTCTTTTTAAAATCTACGACCCAGCTAGGAATCTACCCTGGGCTCCTTCGGTTAGCTGTTTAGCAGTCTGCCGCGCTGATACCGCGGCTGTTTTTTTAAGTGAGAGTGAACAGTATTGTCGCAGCAACAGTTCGATACCACAGCCTTTCAGTTTCCAGTGAAACTTGGAACAGTGGTATGATCATTTAATATTAAAAGACTACGACCAAGGTGTGGACGGGGCCAAGGAATTAACATATCAGACGTGATTTAACACATAAATAATTTATTCATAACATACAATACATAACACCAACTACGTAAATCCTGCTTCGATGCTTACAATTGCCCAAAATGGGAGGGCCACCACTTTCTAATTGGAAAGACTTTAATTTAAGAAATTAAAACGCCGAATATAATTTTTTTAAATAATAATAATACAACACATAAGTAAGCGCTAAGTGAACGCACTCTTAAATCTTTAATTATTAATCACAAAGCGTGGGTTTACCACATTTAAATTCGCATTGCAATATAAAATATAAATACATGAATTCACAATACAGCGTGGCTTCAAATTTCTACCTGGACAACCTATGGTCCTAAAACTTTCGTATTACATTCCAGCCAATCACATTAATAACTCATAAACACGGTTGGTAAAATACAAACGTTTGCACTATAATGAATTTTAATAATCCACAATCACTCAAAATACAACATCAGAAGTTCGATACGGAGCATGTAAGCCTGTTTATACAATCTTTCGGACCACAATAGGCACGAGGGCCACCATAACAGAAGTGCGCTAATTGCTTTTAGGATAGGTGCTCCCATTAGCTTAATCACTGAGCAGATATTTACTTAAGCGACAGGAAGATAGTTAATGCAAATAGAAGGTATTTCTAAAGTTTTTTTCCCTCCCTCTTAAAAAGGGGGATTTAGTAAGGTGGAAATTACACTTTGAGGAGACGCAATAGCAATGTAGCGGGCACGCCTTCACGGGGACGCCATGCCACTACACAAGTACTAAAGTAGCCGCATGCCCGCTGTTCAAGCCAAACATTAATAACACAGTTCCATATTCATGACACCCAAATAGTCGGGATCAAAACAAAACCAAAAATACCAAGAGCGCAAGATCCAGCATAGCTTCAGAACAGATCTTACTTCATGCGGTTGCCTTCACAAATACAGATATCGAAATGAAAACAAGAACGTGTAACAACATTCCCTAATCAGCACAATGTTCTTCGTTAGGCCCCGGTTGCGCTAGACAACGCTGACATGCCAATGTTAACAAACCTCTAAGGCAACACCCTCCAACTGACAAGCCGAAATCAATGTGACCCCTTATCAGCTCCGTGACATGACTCGAACCCCCAACTACTGTCAGTGCAACTCATTTAGAATAAATACAGCGTAAATAGTATGGCGGACACATATGCCCAGGGGTTAACAGAACACTAGACTGAACTAGAATTAACCTTAATAATAGAGCACTAGATCTTGGGAGACAAGGAACTAACTCCCCACCCGAAATTCTGCAACCACAGGGCGGGAGGATGAACTACTAAAACATAGAAGTGCAAACGTACACAAATAACTTCCAAAATACACCACTATACCGGTTAGCAACGATGCGTGGAGGAATCTGCACTGTCAGAATTGAACCAGTGAACAGAATAGAGGATTGCCACGGCGGTGGCCACAAGGCGGGAAAGACGACTGGATGAACTCAATCCCGAAGGACGATCAACTTGAAACATTCACACTTAACTTCTTTTCTCCTTTCCCTCGGCGCACTTCGTCGTTTATCCGGGACTGCTGAGCACAATTCTGAGCCGTCCCCAGTCGTCCCGGCAGACACCGACCCAGCCAAACTGCTCCCGGACTCAAACCCTCGCCGAACGGCGGCTCCACCGCCCCATGATGGTTACTGTTTGTTTGCCTTCGTCGACGCAGTCGATGATTAGACGGCCATCCGCCTCCCGCGGACAACCAATGAGGAGCGGACAGAGGGGCCTCACGCAGGCCGGCGTTCCTCCACGTGTAGAAGTGCGGGTTAGATAACACCCGTACGCGGAAGGCGACCAAAGACAGAACTCGCAATCGATAGTGGGTACACTGCGGGCGGGAGTTCAAACGAAAGAGCTTCATAAAAGACCAACGCTGAACAACCGCGGGAAAACGAAATAGAAGCCAAGCAATAAAGACAGCAACGAGATGCTAGAGCCCGATCGCGCCCAAACACTCGATTACCAAAAATATTGGCTCCACACGACGCTCAGGAAACGAGCCGTGGAAAGATGGAAGTACACACGGTTCAAAACTTTTTACCACCTTTTTGTTTCTCTCTTTTGTCGATTTGCAGGAACGCACTTTACCGCTTTTTTCAGATTGGAATCCGGTTTACCGCTTTTTCATGACACATAAAACGCTTGTATCGGCAAGGAGGAAAGGCCAAAGTCAGCTTCAAGGTGGGTGGAGACAAGTGGGCTGGGATCGAATCCCGAGGTCTGGTCACGATGCCTCCCTGCCGCTGACCACCTGACCCGACTGCTTGATGAAAATGACTACATCTGTTGTCAGAATATTGTGCATAAGCACGAAATCCTGTTCCGTACTCATAACTGTCAACGTGCTTTTTGTTCAATTACTGGACTCGGTAGAAGACAGTATTGACGTGCTGACGCGACAGACAAACAGCGACGATTCCGTTTGCAGCGACGTACGACTCTGGCTCGGGCCGCTGGGTGTTCCCCGAGTCCGGCGGCGACCGCGAAGCCCGGTGGCCGGCGCGGCGCTACGGCCAGCCGCCCGCCGCCTACGGCTACAGGCCGGGTTGGCAGGACGGCGGCGCCGCGTGGGGCGAGCAGCGCCACTTCGGCCGCAGGCTGCCCGACGAGGGTGCCGGCGAGTCGGGGCGGCTGCTGGCCGTGTCGCCGGACCAGCTGGCGACCATCAGCGAGACGCTGGGCGCGCTCAACACGGTGGGCCGCTTCCTGGTGCGCGCGGCCCGCCACGAGGGCCCCCCGGCCGGGGACCCGGCGGCCGGCCACGGCGACGCCGCCTCGCAGCAGCTGCCCGCCGCCATCCTCACGCTCTCCAAGAACGTGCTGGGCCGCAACCTCACCGACGCCATCGCGCCCATCGTGCGCGGCGCGCTGCCCGCCGTCGTCTCGGCCGCCAACGCAGGTTCCTAACTCACTCACTCACTGACTGCTGACGCCTTCCCCGTGTTGTGATGTCTCACCCGACCTGACGCTCCTTCCCCCACCCGACACTTATTCTACACTGTACATACTCGACTCACTTACTGGTGAATGGTTTCTTCTTGCATCCCTTACCAGAGTCTGGGAAATAATTTACTTTTTAAGACAGTATTTTCAATAAAATAATACTTTTCCTTGTGTCTATAACTATAAACTTTCATTTATTTTCATTTCTCAATGTGTAGACTAGAATACCATTTATATTGCACAACAAGGATACACACGATGTTTAAAAGTCTATGTATGAAACGTCTAGGGACGATAGATTGCTGGCCGCTGTTGCCGAGCGGTTCTAGGCGCTTCAGTCCGGAACCGCGCTGCTGTTACGGTCGCAGGTTCAAATCCTGCTTCGGGCATGGATGTGAGTGTTTTCCTTAGGTTGGTTAGGTTTAGGTAGTTCTAAGTCTAGAGGACTGATGACCTTAGATGTTAAGTCCCATAGTACTTAGAGCTATTTTCGATGATAGATCACGTCATGGGGAAGAAATTTTTTTCTAGACAAAAAATCGCTCACGCTCTCTGGCGACGCCGGACGTCCTTTCGTATTTGTTACGCCCCTGAAAGGCGACAGGGTTAGGCACTTTATGACGACCGTAAGCAAAGTAAGTAGCCTATAATCCACTCATCTGATTCGTATAAAAAGGAGTAGGCCCTACAAAATTAAAGTTCCTGATTCCCCTCGAAAATAACTTTCTCCGCTTACAGACGTTGTTGAAGATCACTCTTATCTGTTTTCTGGGTTAGGTAGGATGCAGCGCACCTGCGTAGTACACCCTGCTGGTTTGGTCAGACGTTCGTCCAGAGCTGGCGAATACTAAGGGGCGTCTAGCGTCATCGCGAAGCATCAGCAGCCTTGTTTCCCATGACGTAATCTTTGGAATACCCTGAATACACTGAGCTGACAAAAGTCTGGGGATACCCCCTAATACTGTACCTTCTTTTGGCCAGTTAGCGCATCAAGTCGGCGTGGCATGGACTTAACAAATCGTTCGAAGCCCCTTGCAGAAATATTAAGCCATGCTGCCTCTGTGGACGTCCTAATTGCGAAATTGTTGCTGGTGCAGAATTTTGTGCAGGACCTGACCTTTCGATTATGTCCCATAAATGTTCGATGGGTTCAGGTCGGCCGATCTGGGTCGCCAAACTATTTCCTCGAATCGCCCAGAATGTTCTTCAAACCAATCGCGAACAATTGTGGCTTAGTGACATGGAGCATTGATGTCCATAAAAATTCCATCATTATTTGGGATCATGAGGCGCGAGAGTCACTGCAAATGATCTCCAAGTAGCGGAACATGACCATTTACAGTCAGTTGGACCAGAGGATCCAATCCATTCCTCGTAAACAAAGCCCACACCATTACGGAAACACCATCAGCCATAGTGCCTTCTTCACAACGTGGCGTCTGTATCACACTGCCGGCCGTTGTTGCCGAGTGGTTCTAGGTGCTTCAGTCTGGAACCGCGCGACCGCTACGGTCGTAGGTTCGAATCACGCCTCGGGCATGGATGTGTGTGATCCCCTTAAGTTAGTTAGGTTTAAGTAGTTCTAAGTTCTATGGGACTGATGCCCTCAGATGTTAAGTTCCATAGTGCTCAGAGCCATTTGAACTACTGTGCACCACACTTGAACCCTGCCGTCAGCTCTTACAAACTGAAATCAGGACGCATCTGAACAGGCGACGGTCCAAATGATATGGTCACGAGCCCAGTAGAGGTGCTGCAAGCAATGTCTTGCTGTGAGCAAAGAGAATCGCGTTGCTCGTCTGTTGCCATAACTTATTATCGCGAAATTTCGCGGCACTGCCCTAACGGATACGTTCATCGTACGCCCCACATTGATTTCTGAGATTGCTTCAAGGACTGTGGCTTATCTGACTGCGTTGTCCGTTGTGAGAGGTAATGCCTGAAATTTGGTATTCTCGCCACGCTCTTGATACTGTGGTTCTCGGAATATTGAGTTGGGCTCATCTGTACCGTGCTGCATAGTGTCGTGGTTGCAAAGATGGACCTCGCCATGGACGTCAGGAGTGAAGTTGCGCATCATGCTGCCTATTGACCACAGTTTGAGTTGTAACACAATGTCCTGTGGCTGCACGTAAAGCATTGTTCAACATGGTGGCGTTCCTGTCAGGGTTTCTCTGAGCCACAATCTGTAGGTAGTGGTCATTCACTGCAGTAGTAGGCCTTGGGTGGAATGAGCGAGGCACGTCATTGACACTTCCTGTCTCTCTGTATCTCCTCCATGTCCGAACAACATCGCTTTGGTTCACTCCAAGACACCTGGACACTTCCCTCTAATACTTCCCTTGTTGAGAGCTCTTCCTGGCATGAAGTAACAGTGTGGATGCGATCGAACCGCGTTGTTGAGCGTCTAGGCATGGTTGAACTACAGACAACACGAGCCGTGTACCTTATTCCTGGTGGACTGAATGGAACTGATCAGCTGTCAGAACCCCTCTGCCTGATACACGCTGCTCATGCGTGGTTGTTTACATCTTTCGGTGGGTTTAGTGACATCTCTGAACAGTCAAAGCGACTGTGTTCGTGATACAATATCCACAGTCAACATCTGTCTTCAAGAGTTCTGGGAACCATGGCGATGCAAAACTTTTTTTGATGTGTGTATATCGTTTGTCGCTTGTCCTTTTCCTATAGCTCCCAGCACGGACCGCACCATGACTGTTTTCAGCTATAATATGCTTAATATAGGAGGTTTGAATTGGTGGGCTAATAAGAGAAACGTCAACTGAGCTCCACATTAACAACATTTTGATTTGGTGACCAGTCTCACATAGGATAGTGCAAAGGGCTGTCCCAGACATTGGAGGAAGACTGTGACACCTGATGAGCTGTTAAGTACTCTGAAGTTCCAGGCTAATTGATTCTCAGTAGTGAGCTGTTCCTGGGATTTTTCTATATACAGTATATCTCGGTGATATATCCCATATTTCTGAAAAAATCTAGTATTCACTAGAGCTGTGAACTACTTATCAATACTGTACCTGCACAAGTGCTGCTTCAATCAACATGCGCTCTTAACTTATATGTATCTGAAAAATGCCTGCTCCGGTAATTGCAGGGCAGTGCAGCAGATTGATAACCAAAGGAGCTGTGCAGGTAGTATAACAAAGTATGTTTCATTGCATTTTGTTAGTGTGGGTTGCCTACATCAGGGGCAGGTATGCACTCAGGGGAAAACCTGCTCCTGATGTAGGCAACCTGCACTACCTTGTTCTACTACTCGCGCATTTGAATCCTGTCCAGGTCGGAGACTTTTTACGCTTGAGGGCTGGTTGCTGAATTGTCCTCATCATCGTTTCATCATCACTGTCATGCATGTCGTTTGAATAGCGTTACAGAGGGCCGAGTGGAGACATCCCTGCGTGAAGTCAGAATAGCTGTTGGAAGTTGTGAAGTATCAACAATGCCACTAAAATGTTGTTGGAGTTCAGTTATTTATTCATTATGTTTTCAAGTCGTCGTTCTTCTGCAGCAGCTTCGCCTGCTGCTAATTCAACAGTGTGTTGAATTCTAGCTGACGCCCATCATAGAGTCAGTTCAGTGTTTGCACGCATGGGAAGTGTCGTCAGCGACGCTGGTGGTGTGGAAGTTGCTGGTGAGTGGGGCTGTGGCTACCCAGCGCGTAGTGGGTCTCGCGCCGGTTGCATTCTGAATTCTACGATGACCCTTGATGACCCATCTGCGATGTACCTGCTGTCTGTAGTCGTATGGTCGGTTGATCTCCTCCCTACCCATGGTAGGCTTCTACACTCGAAGGGGTGTGACTGTTGAACAGGAATGTTGGCCCCAAGAAGCCCTGTTACTGGCTTCCACGTTGAAGTCCAGTATTGGCACCATTCTGCGATGTGTTGTTATCGGCAAACGGTCACTTTATCCGTCAGTAGATGGCATCTAGGCCATAGATTCAGTACAGTATCGTAATCATGGAATCGAGTGCCATCGATCCCATTGATCAACTCATGACAAGAGCTGGGAAGCTAGAATATTTAAAGAGAGCTACCGTGAGGCTATGACTCAAAGGTCGTGTCCTCCTTATTCTGCTATATTTGCGTAACAGGCTGTCAACTGCTGCGTCGGTCCCTCGCTATGTGCTCCTACAAAATAGATACAGCTTCTTGAAACATGCCTTACGAGCTAAGGAACATGCTTGTCTCGCTTCCTTTAGTTTTCTGTCCTCTTTTCCACTGAATTACTTACTCCGCAGACAGTGTCGTGGACCTGACGCAACTGGGACGTAATGGCTCGCTTCCTGGTTTCGTTTCTGGCTGTAGCATGACTTGAATTTTCCTGAGGCAATATGAGTGAGTCTTAATAAAATATTTTCTCATTTCTACCTCTTACTATTCTGTGCGTAACGGCGTCGAATAAAAAAGACTTGCACCTGGCCTCGGGGCCGCCACATGGCCGAGAGAGATCGCAAAAATGACGTTAACCGAAGATTTATTTTCTCACCGATTTAAAAGTTCTCCGAAACAAAGAGAAGACATATTTTTGGGTCTCTCGAAAGTACAGTTTTAAACAATGCCATCAACACCTAGTTACCTTAGTGACATGTTACAACTATAGCTCAAAAATGTAATGGCCTGGAAAATTGCTTGCGGCTGACTGGATAAGAATATCTCCTTTTCACAAGCACTACAGTTTCAGTTAATCCCCCGCACGAATCGTCAATCTACATATCGGCCTCATAATGTCGTAATGGCGCCATCCCTTCTTATCTTTTCAGTCCTCAGTCTCAAATTGGAAATTTGTGGTAAGGTCTTATGGGACCAAACTGCTGAGGTCATCGACCCCTAAGCCTACACTCTTCTTAATCTAATTTAAACTAACTTACTCTATGATCAACACGCACACCCATGCCCGAGGGAGGACTCGAACCTCCGACGGAGGGAGCCGCACGGACCGTGGCAAGACGCCTCAGACTGCCCCAGTCTCAACTGGTGACGCAATTAGTCTCCTTGTAACTCAACTGGACGACGTTGGTGCATTGAAGCGAATTTCATGTCGTTGAGTCTTGAACGAGCGTACAGTTTCATTCTATCACGAAACAATCTTCACAGGTTTGCCGCCAGTTGACGTTGTGCAAATTCCACAATATTTCTTTGGAGCAACTAACCGACATCTTCAGGTGGTTTAATCTTGCTGGGGGCAAGGTACGACTGACGTTAGTCAAGGGCGAACTATTGTTCTTGATGGGAATAGTCCCACCGCTGGACTCCCTACTTTCCTATTACAAGGAATTTAATTCCCGTTACATCATTTTCTGCTGCTGTTGTCATTGTCTTATAGTGGATTGACCAGAAATTCTTACCTTGTTTCCTCACCACTTCACTGATCCCTCTGTTCTACGCTTGGATTTGTCTGTTGACATATCCTAGCTTCCCTGTCATCTTCAGACTTCTGATAATGTACGCTCCGTCTCGTATAAAGTTAACTTTTCGTTATTTACTCAATCTGTCTCTTACGGTCTCCTCTCCCATGGCAGTCCCTTCCCAGAAATTCGAATGGTGGATTAATACGGAATCGTTATTCAATGGAGAGATCATCATGAAACTTTTTTCAGTTACAATCCATATGTCCTGTGGATACGCATTACGTGTCTTTAATGCAGTGGTTCCCATTGCCTTCTGCATACTCTTGCCATTGATCATTGCTGCTTGTTCCGCCCTTAAGTGCTGCTTTCTACCCCAAGGGCAAGAGGGTGCCCTGAATGTCTTTTCCTTCGTCCTCTTTGACAAAGCCGTTGGCAGAACGAGGGCGACTCCTTATGTCAGATTTCTTCGGCTGCCATTGCTGATGTTTTTGTTTAATATTTAAGCAGCCTCTGGGATTGGAACAGTGGCCCGAGCCGTTTTTGATTAGTGCTCGAAGATGCTATCCCTCCATCTCAGTGGTCACATTGTATTAGTGAATTCAATTATGATCACTGACTCGTATTCAGATTTCTTAACCTTTATTGATGAAATCATCATATATTGGTCTATGTAAGGGTTAACATCAAGTTAGAGCTGTGCAACCATAGTTTATTTTTAAAAATCTTTTTATGTCTTCTGCTTGTTTTGATGCTGTCCACCACGACTTCCCTTCCTTTGTCCATATCCAATCTATCGATATCAGAGAAGCACTTACACTCAACAGCCTCGGTAATTAACCTTAACTCCATCTTGCAATTATGCAGGGTAGCACTGCAGCTGGTCGATAAATTACAAAAATTATGGTTCAACAGCTATTACTATTGTAGCTTTTTGTTTACGCTACCAGTTTCAACTCCTCAGGCATAACAATTACAAAATAACAGACAAAAACATAATAAGACGTAGTACATAGTATTGTATAACCGAAACAGTAATACGTTCAGAGTACAATCAAGGATATGCGAGGCATATATGTAGTAGTTAGTACACGTAGTGTGTAACGCTACCGCCCTTTACGGACGTACGTTAGCTGTATAAAGCCTGTACTGTAATAAGTTCACGGGCTTCACCTTATAAACAAGGATTTTAGTACATATATTGACCGCGTGTACCTAATAGAAGCAAGATCGGACTTGTAATCAGTAAATAACTACAGTGATGCGTCAAACATATGTGAAGCACAATTGCTCGTTCGCATGGACAAGAAGTATACACAGTAGATGCTACCTATAATTAATAATTCGGTCGCCAGCCTACTTAGGCAATGAGTGAGCTTTTCCTTGTACAAGTTGTTACATGTACAAACATAGTCACGCGTAGTAATGATGCGTTATATGGCAAAGTTTGGACCCGGAAAAATCCACTGAACTAAAGCTTTCTATCTTGGTACTAATTTGGACGAGACAAATTCACACAACACCACACATCAATGATTACTACAAATTGCATTTTTGTATATTGATCAGACTGAAATCGGGCATAGATTGCCCTAGGATACCCAGTTCTGAAGCCCACATACAAAGTCACTATTAAAATGGAAAAACAACACTATTGCACTTAGGATTAATGTAGAACTTAACTTTACTGGTCAAATCTGATCAGCACATTTCAAGATTTGAAATGAATGAACAAGAAAAGAGGGGGGGGCCCTGAAACTGTTATAGTCGTTATACTGAAACTGTTAATTACTAAAAGTCAAATTAACACTCAAATTTCTCAATCAATGGATAACCAATCTTTTGTTTTACTTCTGAATAATTTAACTGTCATTAGTTCTGTCTCAAGTTAATTAAATAGCATCGCTAACTCAATTCAAAAGACTATCTTCCAGTTTATTTATACTTCTACCAACATTTGCAATAGTTCACAGAACTATTGCATTTCTTTATAGCAAAAGTTTGATTGCTGATAATTCTCATTTGCACTAATTATAAACTTTCAGTTCAGGATACTCGGGTTGCACAATACGAGGTAAGGATCCTGTCTAGGTCAGTGATCAGGATAAGTCATGGCTAAAGCAATTCTGGTAAAATTCACGTTATTATTACACAATTAGAAACAGTTTCGACACTGGTCCACACATTTACACTTCTAAAGATGAAATAAAGGTTTGACCTGTGCAAGTCGATGCGGCGGTTGGCGGGCAGCGAGATAGCGGGCAGCACGGCTCACATACAAGCACGGCTAAGGCTCACACTGTATTGGCACTTTCCATCTTCTTAGCGTCGTAATCTTTCCAATTTTGTGCCTCAGAATATAGCCATGCCAAGTAGTCGTCGGAATCGGTGTACCCGAGGCTCAATGTAATCCACTTTTCCTAGGTAGCCTCCTCGGTACAGTACTTGTTCCTCGGATCAATTTACCACTCCGACTCTTACTGTTGCTCGCCTCCGACTGACTGACTGTGCCCGTTGCGCCAAACCGCGCCCAGTGTGCGTTTTCCCGCACTCGCCTGCCTCCACCTTTTCCCGCTCCCCTACAGGTAGGGTATTCACCACAGGTTTTCTATTACACATATTCTAATGCATTACCTACGTATGGACCAAGTGTTTAAATTACAATTTCCACATTTTACAATATTTTTAACATTAAGTACACTTTCTTTTGATTATCACATTCTCTGAAATCTAACATAAATAATAATATTCATTACAAAAGTTACTCGCAGTTTCTTTAACATCACTATACGAGCCGAAAAAGAAGTTCAAAACCCTGCCAACATTAACTTATCTAAATTCATAGAGGAAAAAATTATTATAGATACAGTTGTCGTTACACATGCCCCTGTTTCCAGTAATTTTCACAACGTGTAAATTTAATGGGAACACTAAATATTACATTTATACAGTTGTTCTGAATCCTTTTACGTAAATGTCCAAAATTTTATACCACCTACTTCCTTTCACTCACATTATATAGGTCTATATTTTTTTAACATACCAAAAACATTTACTTGTCATTTACTCAAGTGCCTTTTGCACAGTCCAACTTATCATCATAACATTACTAAAATAGTAATTTAATTATTTTTCCTAAATTTATCAAAGAAATAATTTAAAATTATGGAATACAAACATTTAATTACAAAACAATTGCATACTTTGTACACACTATAAAATAATTTGTCGCTGCTTGTTTTGAATAGCAGTCCATTTCCTTACTTGCTAAACAAAGTACACACACACATATTGAAAAAATTTAAATACACTTATTTGCTGCCTATTATGCGGATTTGGGCAGTCCTTTTCACTTCATATTGTCACTTCTTCTGGACCATATTTACAATTTTCCATCTACTATTTATCTGCCATCATTAGTATTTGGCAGTCCTTCATATCATGGTTCATACACTGCCCATTTTCCTTTTTGACAGGCCCATCTTTTATCTGGCTTATAGCCTTTATCCCTTCTCCATACATTTTTACAGTTACGCTACAATTGGTAATCTGAAACTTACATAACTACATTAGCACACTTTCAAGGGTATACAGACATTTACAAAGATTAGTTACTTTTAGAATAACTTGGGTTCAGCATAAGATACAGCACATTTATTGCCAGTCGTTTTCTGATTATTCTTATTTCACTCATTTCTAGGAACATACAGTTTCAGGTCCACAATATTTCTTACACCTAAAGGTCTTTTGGATTTTGGGTAGATCAGGTAGTAAGCATTGTCGTGTGGAACATTCTGTATTATATATGGTCCATTATAAATATATTTAAATTTTGAAATTTCATGGTTTAGTTCACTAGACTTTTCGTGGGTTTTTAAAAGAACATAATCTCCAATTTTAAATTTTGAAACTTTTAAATTTTTATTGTGTCTTTTAGATCTAGCTTCAGCTTTTTGCTTTGCCCTTTTTATCACCAATTCTTTCTTTTGATCCAACCCCAAACTTGTACAAGGTGGAAACTCTAGTTTTTCTTCAATTAAACTTTTACTACTTCTGTCTAACAAAATTTCTTCCGGTGGAAATCCTGTAGTATCATGATGTAATGTGTTCATGACATTCTCAAAATCCGATATAAATCTGCCCCAGACTCTAAATCAAGAAAACAATAATTCACATTCAGGTAACACTGAGATACAGTAATAATAAAGTCATGCATAATACTAATAATATATACAAATACAATATCCTGCCCCCAGTCTCTTTATTAACAAGGCAGTCTTTTAGGGTTCATAAAACAGTCACTTAAGTCTGGCGGCTTTTTAGGCCTCCTATTTTCTACATCTTTCACTAAGCCATTCAGATCTTGCCAACGTTTCGTTTCATCAGGTGGCTTTTTAGGTTTTGAAATTTCAAAGTCTTTAGCAAGGTACAACATTCCCTGTTCTGCTATCATTTTATCAGGTGGTTCTTTCTGCTCCTGTAATTCGCACTCCTTCAAAACATTTATTAAGGCATGCCCCAGTATAGTATCATCTGGAGGTTCCTGCAAATTATGCCCCTGTTTTACATTACTAAATAATTCATTCGGTTCTTGCCCACTTCTATTTTCTGTATCTTTCCTTGGAAAAATGTCACTAATTTTCTCATACCCTCTTTCAGTAAAAGTATATTCACTTTCGTTTACACCTGCAAATTCATCGTCACTAGAGTCATCATTACTCTCTTCCTCAACACCAGATTCACTTAAGTACGCTACTTTTGAACAATAGGTAAAGTTAGTACATTCATTTTCGTCTGTATTTGCGTACCTTTCATCATCCGAACTATCGTCGGAATCCGACCATTCCGGATCGCTTTCAGGTTCTAACATAAAAGCTTTTCTGAGACAGGCACTAAGTTCCTCCTCTGTATTGTCGTCAGGCTTGGATTTCAATTCAATCTCCTCTTTTGGCAATACGGCCTCATCCTCAGCTTTATTCACATCCACTGTGACTTCATATTCGGTGTAATCCTCGTGGACTTTGATTACTTTCAGGTAATCATCTGCCCCTTCTCCGCGGTGCCTATCGGTAGCAGCTTGTACTATTTGCGGACTATTAGCAGAAGTTATTTCTTCGTCAATGCTGAGGATTTCATCCTCCAAATCCTTCCCATTCTTAATCTGCGTCCTATTGGCGGCACGCGTACTTTGCGCGGCGCTATTTATTCTCTCCTCTTTCAATTCGGGCCACGTCACCTTATCGACGTCCCTATCATTTCCTTTCCTATTAACTACTTTCTTTGCCTCATATTCCTTCTTAACATCCTCCCACTCACATTGCTTCAGGCCCTTGTACAGATCGTCGATCTGCACACGCCAATCAGTTACTTCTGCTAATTCATCCTCGCCTTTTCTCTCATTGCAAATACTGCTAACCGCACCTCTCTGTGTATTCACAGTTTCCTTTATCGTTTCCTTTGCCACGGAATTATCACTCGTAAGATTTTCATTAGCCCTGACGGCTATGTTCGTATCTACTGCTGCCGTATTTCCAGCGGCTTCTTTCCTAACAGATGTTCTGCTAGGCTGGGCCGTTGCCCTCTGATGCTCCACTCGCCTGTTAACATGTAGCGTTCTGTGCGGCAGAAATGACTCATTCTGGCTCGCAGCTGACGCTTGTTTCGCCACAACACGTCGCGGCGTTCCGAGCCTGTCCCTAGCCTGTCTCATTACATTACGGTCGGTCCGGTATCTTTTCTCAAATCGGGGCCGGTATGTATTGTCCGCTTCCGTTTGGCCCGCAACGTTCGCGGAAATTAGTTTCCCGCGTCGTTGTTACTTTGCGCGGTATACCCTCTACCGCGACCTGAATAATTTCCTCTTCCTCTACCTCTGCCTCTACCTCTTTGTAACATATTGACGCGAAATCCTTCGCCGTCATTTCGTTCGTCATTATTACGATTATTACGATGGCCAAAATTTTGATAATTGGCACGACTTTCGCGCCAATGGTCTTCGTCTTCGACCCTTTCTGGAAATGCTTGGAAGCTACGATGATTGCTTCCCACATACCTCTTTGAATCCTCCGGAAGCTTTTTATATAGCTCCCAGATAATTTCCGAATCTGATCTTCGGCCTCTTAAATGCGTCAATTTTCGGTACCAATACTCGCAGAAATCTTTCAAAGAATTCCTGCCCCTATTATCATGCTGTTTGGCCATGATGAACTCCCGCCATAAATGGTCCTGCTTTTGTTCAGACCAATATTCTTCCGTAAATTTCTGCCTAAATTCTTCGAACGTCATTCGTTCGGTGTCCAAATTAATTCCCCAGCGCTTAGCGTCACCTGCTAAGGCGCTAATTACAACGTTTATCTTTTCCTGATTAGACAAGTGTTCAGGAAATATTCTCTCGCAATTTTTGATGAAATCTAACGGATGCCATCCGTTGTGTTTCTTGGCTGGATCGAAGCGTTCCTCGCCTTCTAACAGCTTCGTAATCAGTGTGCCATTACAGACAACACTAGGCCTATCTTTAATTTTGCTCTCAAGGTCAAAAATTTTGCCTTGAATTTTCGAAGAATTTTGTTCGCATTCGGTAACTCTCTCGCCTAAATCCTTTTCAGTGTCTGAAACTACCTTTTCCAATCGTGATATTCCGTGTTGACATTCGTTTACGATCTCAGTTTTGAGACCGAAAACTTTTTCGTCTACCTTAGTTTCAACCAGAGGTTCTACTTTCTCTTGGATGTTGAGAATTTCAACATCGAACCTACTGTTAATGTTAACAATTTCCCCCTGCATAGTATCCATATTCTTGTTAATGGTATCAACTTCAAGTTTCAGAGTATTTACCACAGAATTTAAATTACTCACTTTTTGTTCTATCTGTTCTATTTGTTTACTAATTTTAATTCCCTGTCCTTCAATTCGATCCACGTGTGTTTTGAGCTGCTCGTCAACGTGTGTTTTAAGCTGATTAACCTGATTGCCGACTTGTTTTTGAAGTTGCTCATTTTGTGTTTTGAGTTGTTCGTCAACGTGTGTTTTAAGCTGCTCATTCTGTATTTTGAGCTGCTCACA
This sequence comes from Schistocerca nitens, assembly GCF_023898315.1. Taxonomy (NCBI): domain Eukaryota; kingdom Metazoa; phylum Arthropoda; class Insecta; order Orthoptera; family Acrididae; genus Schistocerca; species Schistocerca nitens. The sequence continues at coordinate 475,208,544 of NC_064614.1, read as the reverse complement.
CTGTCCTGCAATTTGTTTGGTTAATTGTTCAAATAAGTCGTTCATACTTAAAATTTTTATACTGTTTTGTTCTACGGAATCCGTGTGTTCCGGTTCTACTTCCGAAGTTTCTTTCGGTTCTTTCTTTATCTGTGGTGAATCAAACATGTCAGTGGATTCGTTCACGTACCCACTATCATCTACCAAGTCACCCTCTACTTCCTGTTTTGTCTCTTGCTGTGTCCGAGACAATCTCGACATTTCAATCTGCTCGTTGACGTGTTCATGGTACTGTATGTATGCTAATTGTCTTCCGCTAACGCCATCTGTTATCTGGCCGCGTAAACTCCTACTACTGCCAGCCGCATTCTCAATTTCGCTTGGCGCATCTACCCTGCCTACATTTCTGTCCATATTGAATGTCAACTACACCACACTATTATACTTGACTCCCACTGCAGTTTATTTTACTGAACTTTATTGCTATTCGTGCCACTGGACATCCACTGTTCGATCTTTACGTTAATTTGTAATCGCCTACAACTGGATGTCCTGTCACCGGGAAGCCACGTGTAACGCTACCGCCCTTTACGGACGTACGTTAGCTGTATAAAGCCTGTACTGTAATAAGTTCACGGGCTTCACCTTATAAACAAGGATTTTAGTACATATATTGACCGCGTGTACCTAATAGAAGCAAGATCGGACTTGTAATCAGTAAATAACTACAGTGATGCGTCAAACATATGTGAAGCACAATTGCTCGTTCGCATGGACAAGAAGTATACACAGTAGATGCTACCTATAATTAATAATTCGGTCGCCAGCCTACTTAGGCAATGAGTGAGCTTTTCCTTGTACAAGTTGTTACATGTACAAACATAGTCACGCGTAGTAATGATGCGTTATATGGCAAAGTTTGGACCCGGAAAAATCCACTGAACTAAAGCTTTCTATCTTGGTACTAATTTGGACGAGACAAATTCACACAACACCACACATCAATGATTACTACAAATTGCATTTTTGTATATTGATCAGACTGAAATCGGGCATAGATTGCCCTAGGATACCCAGTTCTGAAGCCCACATACAAAGTCACTATTAAAATGGAAAAACAACACTATTGCACTTAGGATTAATGTAGAACTTAACTTTACTGGTCAAATCTGATCAGCACATTTCAAGATTTGAAATGAATGAACAAGAAAAGAGGGGGGGGCCCTGAAACTGTTATAGTCGTTATACTGAAACTGTTAATTACTAAAAGTCAAATTAACACTCAAATTTCTCAATCAATGGATAACCAATCTTTTGTTTTACTTCTGAATAATTTAACTGTCATTAGTTCTGTCTCAAGTTAATTAAATAGCATCGCTAACTCAATTCAAAAGACTATCTTCCAGTTTATTTATACTTCTACCAACATTTGCAATAGTTCACAGAACTATTGCATTTCTTTATAGCAAAAGTTTGATTGCTGATAATTCTCATTTGCACTAATTATAAACTTTCAGTTCAGGATACTCGGGTTGCACAATACGAGGTAAGGATCCTGTCTAGGTCAGTGATCAGGATAAGTCATGGCTAAAGCAATTCTGGTAAAATTCACGTTATTATTACACAATTAGAAACAGTTTCGACACTGGTCCACACATTTACACTTCTAAAGATGAAATAAAGGTTTGACCTGTGCAAGTCGATGCGGCGGTTGGCGGGCAGCGAGATAGCGGGCAGCACGGCTCACATACAAGCACGGCTAAGGCTCACGCTGTATTGGCACTTTCCATCTTCTTAGCGTCGTAATCTTTCCAATTTTGTGCCTCAGAATATAGCCATGCCAAGTAGTCGTCGGAATCGGTGTACCCGAGGCTCAATGTAATCCACTTTTCCTAGGTAGCCTCCTCGGTACAGTACTTGTTCCTCGGATCAATTTACCACTCCGACTCTTACTGTTGCTCGCCTCCGACTGACTGACTGTGCCCGTTGCGCCAAACCGCGCCCAGTGTGCGTTTTCCCGCACTCGCCTGCCTCCACCTTTTCCCGCTCCCCTACAGGTAGGGTATTCACCACAGGTTTTCTATTACACATATTCTAATGCATTACCTACGTATGGACCAAGTGTTTAAATTACAATTTCCACATTTTACAATATTTTTAACATTAAGTACACTTTCTTTTGATTATCACATTCTCTGAAATCTAACATAAATAATAATATTCATTACAAAAGTTACTCGCAGTTTCTTTAACATCACTATACGAGCCGAAAAAGAAGTTCAAAACCCTGCCAACATTAACTTATCTAAATTCATAGAGGAAAAAATTATTATAGATACAGTTGTCGTTACAAGTGTAAGATGCAAGTCAGTAATCTGAAATAAAAACAGTAGTGTTATTGCAATGGTTCAAATAGTTCAAATCGCTCTGAGCGCTATGGGACTCAACTTCTTTGGTCATCAGTCCCCTAGAACTTAGAACTACGTAAACCTAACTAACCTAAGGACATCACACACATCCATGTTCAAGGCAGGATTCGAACCTGCGACCGTAGCGATCGCGCGGTTCCAGACTGTAGCGCCTAGAACCGCTCGGCCACACGAGCCAGCTATTGCAATGCAAACATTAATCCTATACGTTCTTAGTCCAAAAATATGTAAGTTACAGACGAGAAAGATCCAAAATTTTTTTGAATGGAATAAAATGAAGTATAACATCACAGAACTAACGTAAAAAGGCTAATGAGTATGATAGCTACTGAATGTGGTTGTGATTATTCGTTATAATAGTCATTAGGTCTCTTACTCATTTATGTCATTTCTCAAAATACTAATTAGCGAATAGTACCGTTATGTGTAGCGACACTCCTCACTTCTTACAGTATTCTGGTTCTGCTCTGTATATGATACTTTATTTATGTTGTCTTCATTTCATAGACGACTTGGTAGCCTACATTTTTGGCCTCCTTGCCAAGCCAGTTGTTTGATATAATTTTCCAAATACAGGTCATTTCTCGAATGTTTCCTATATGTCCGTATTTCGCATTTTCGTCTTTGTTAATTTACCTTCTTCTTTCATTGACACTCATCTTGTAACTAATGGGTGTGGATACCTTGTTGATGCTTTCCCAGGTTGTAACTATTACTTTTAGGCCAGTGCATAGCATTTTCCTCATGAATTTTCTTGACTGTAGATTCTTTCACATCGATTACTGAGTGGGTCCCCCTTTTGATATTATTTATATCATTAGCACTGACATGTTTCTCCTTATTACTTTCGTCATTTAGTAGGGCCAGTGTCTTAATTTTACAGTGTCTGTACATTTCGATGCAATTGCCCTTCGGACATGCATGCGTGACACTGTAAGATACAGATACTGCCCTGCTGTAATTCATGCCAAAACAAGAAATGTGTTGAGCAAAAACTATACGTCTCCTTATGCAGGTTAAGGTGACCGGTTGGGAAAATGGGGAAATTCAGGTTCGAGACCCGCTCCAGCACAAGTTTCCGTATGTTACTAGTTCATCATATACCTAGTGTGCAATCGTATTCACAATTTGGGAATAATTTCATAACTTTCGTCATTCTTTGGCCAGCTTCCCATGACACTTTACCTTGACAGAGTCCCTTAGCATCGCCAGGAGATTTAGATAGTATGCTCCTGTAACATTTAAAACCCTTGTAACTGTACCACGACAGCATGGCAGTCCCAAAAAAAGTCATCTTTCCCAATGATGGTTGGGTTCTTTCGTTTTTCGGTGCTGGTAGAGACACATGTCTCCATAGCTTGATTTGATCGTTCGACCCGGGAGTCACCTGATCATCTCAGCACGATTAGGCGTCTCCAGTCCTCTGGGCTCCTCTCACATAGCTGCTGCGTCTATTCGGTGGGCGTTCTGACTTAGTGTGAGCAGTGCGTGTCATTTTCAAAATGCCGTGTAAAATGTTTTAAATTGCAGCATGAGTGATTTTCAATATTTCCATTACCGTTTTGAGAGTGACACGCCGATCTTCGAGCTCCAGCTCCTCCACTTCATTTGCGATTCTCGGTTTTTTTACGGTGAGATGGTCTGCCACTTGGTTCTTCGTCATACAGACTTGTATGATCACACTGGAAGCGTGTGCGCCACCTGACCGCCGTGTCATATAGTGGTGCACTGTTGCCTTACACTTTCACCAACCCAGCATGGACTGTTGCAGCGTTGTTTCCTTTCAAGTGCAGAAAACAAATGATCGAACGATATTTCACTTTAGAACGGCAGACACGTACCTGCAAACAAACAAAAAATTAGTTACATAACTTTATTCTTTTCATTGAGATAATTATAACTTTTGACTACCGCTTTCAGTGAAATACACTGAAGTGAGAAAAGTCATAGGATACCTCCTAATGTCCTGTCGGACTCCCTCTTGCCGGCGTAGTGCAGTAACTCGGCATAGCATGGACCAACAAGTCGTTGGAAGCCTCCTGGAGAATTAGTGAGCAACGCTGCCTCTATATCCGTCCATAATTGCCGGTGTAGGATTTTTTACATGAAGTGACCTCTAGATTGTTGTTGTTGTTGTTGTGGTCTTCAGTCCTGAGACTGGTTTGATGCAGCTCTCCATGCTACCCTACCCTGTGCAAGCTTCTTCATCTCCCAGTACTTACTGCACCCTACATCCTTCTGAATGTGCTTAGTGTATTCATCTCTTGGTCTCCCTCTACGATTTTTACCCTCCACGCTGCCCTCAAATGCTAAATTTGTGATCCCTTGATGCCTCGGAATATGCCCGACCAACCGATCCCTTCTTCTAGTCAAGTTGTACCACAAACTCCTCCCCAACTCTATTCAATACTTCATCATTAGTTATGTGATCTACCCATCTACCTCTAGATTATGTTCCATAAATGTTCGATGGGGTTCATGTCAGATGATCTAGGTGGTCAAATCAATCGCTCGAACTACCCAGAATGTTCTTGAAACCAGTTGCGAAAAGAAAGTGAGACGGTACATTCTCATCCACAAAAATTCCATCGTTGAATGGCTGAAAACGGTAGCCAAGTGGCCGAACACAACAGTTTACAGTCAATAATAGGTTCAGACGTACCGGAGGAAGGAACCCCGCACCAGCTCGTACAGTGCCTTGTTGGCAGCGTGAGTCCATGGCCTCGGGGGGTCTGCGCCTCATTCGAACCCTACCATTAGCTCTTAAACTGGGGAATTGAGACTCATCTGACAAGACCACAGTTTTCCAGTCGTCTAGGGTCCAACCAACATGGTCACGAGCCCAAGACAGGCGCTGAAGCCGACGTCGTGCTGTTGTTAGTGAAGGCACTCGCCTCGGTCGTCTGCTGCCATAGACCATTAACGCCAGTTTTCGCCGTGCTGTCCTAACGGATACGTCCATCGTTTGTCCCATTTTGATTTCTGCGGTTATTTCACGCAGTGTTGCTTGTCTGTTAGCGCTGACAACTCTACGTAAGCGCCACTGGTCTCGGTCGTTGCGTGAAGACCGTCGGCCGTTGCGTTGTCCGTCGTGAGAGTTAATGCCTGTAATTTCGTATCCTCGGTACACTCTTGGATCGCGGAATACTGAATTCCCTAACGATTACCAAAACGGGACGTCCAATACGTCTAGCACCAATTGGCATTCCGCGTTCACAGTCTGTTAATTCCCAGCGTGCTGCCATAATAACATCGGAAACCTTTTTGCATGAATCACCTGAGTGCAAATGACAGCTCCGGCAATGCACTGCCCTTTTATGCGATATGTACGCGATACTACCGCCATCTTCATATGTGAAAATTGCTATCCCATGACTTTTGGCACCTCATTGTACTCTCCCTCATACAAATAAATCTCCGTCCGGAGAGATTCGTAATACTTTTCTTATATGAGACTAACCGACTACCCGGTGGTTCGCGGTTTCTTCTTTAACCCACTCTTGTGTCGGATGGAAAAATGTATGAAATCTGTCCGTGATGACGCTACGGCCGTCTCACTCAAATAGAATTTTTTTTTAGTTAGAAAGTCAATTACGTACCATGTTTTCTTGAAATCCCACCAGATGTTCCAGAATTGTGCTTACAGGGTCCCAAACAGCACCCCGAAAAGGGATTCTAGGACTCTTGTTACCTCACAGTAGTTTTTCCTAGACAGTAAGCCACATAAATACTATGAAAAGATAATTGAATCAATACCTTAAGCTGTCGACAGGCGTTGATATACATCAACGGGGACAGCTGAAAATGTGTGCCCTGACCGGGTGTCGGACCCGGGATCTCCTGCTTACATGGCAGACGCTCTATCGATCTGAGCCACCGAGGGTACAGAGGTTAGTGGGACTGCAGGGATTTATCCCTTGCACGCTCCCCGTGAGACCCACATTCCCAACTTAATGTCCACACACTACATTCGTAGTGATCCTGCCCACGACACTCATTACTCGCGGCAGACAATCTTACCGAGTCCCGTAAGAGTTCGGGCAATGCGTGTGCATCCGCACAGAAGGTCAGTTAGCCTTAACTATATGGAGATGGTGTCTGTTCTTTCGGACATGTCCGAACAGATACCATCTCCATACATATATGTACAGGGTGGTCCATTGACAGTGACCGGGCCAAATATCTCACGAAATAAGCATCAAACGAAAAAACTACAAAGAACGAAACTCGTCTAGATTGAAGGGGAAAACCAGATGGCACTATGGTTGACCCGCGAGATGGCGCTGCCATAGGTCAAACGGATATCAACTGCGTTTTTTTTAAAGAGGAACCTCCATTTTTTATTACATATTCGTGTAGTATGTAAAGAAATATGAATGTTTTAGTTGGACCACTTTTTTCGCTTTGTGATAGATGGCGCTGTAATAGTCACAAACGTATAAGTACGTGGTATCACTTAACATTCCGCCAGTGCGGACGGTATTTTCTTCGTGATACATTACCCGTGTTAAAATGGACCGTTTATCAACTGCGGAAAAGGTCGGTATCGTGTTGATGTATGGCTATTGTGACCAAAATGCCCAACGGGCGTGTGCTATGTATGCTGCTCGGTATCCTGGACGACACATCCAAGTGTCCCGACCGTTCGCCGGATAGTTACGTTATTTAAGCAAACAGGAAGTGTTCAGCCACATGTGAAACGTCAACCACGACCTGCAACAAATGATGATGCCAAAGTAGGTCTTTGAGCTGCTGTCGCGGCTAATCCGCACATCATTAGCACACAAATTGCGCGAGAATCGGTAATCTCAAAAACGTTGGTGTTGAGAATGCTACATCAACATCGATTGCACCCGTACCATATTTCTATGCACCAGGAATTGCATGGCGACGACTTTGAACGCCGTGTACAGTTCTGCCACTGGGCACAAGAGAAATTACGGGACGATGACAGATTTTTTGCACGTGTTCTATTTAGTGACGAAGCGTCATTCAGCAACAGCGGTAACGTAAACCGGCATAATATGCACTATTGGGCAACGGAAAATCCACGATGGCTGCGACAAGTGGAACATTAGCGACCTTGTTGGGTTAATGTATGGTGCGGCATTATGGGAGGAATGATAATTGGCCCCCATTTTATCGATGGCAATCTAAATGGTGCAATGTACGCTGATTTCCTACGTAATGTTCTACCGATGTTACTACAAGATGTTCCACTGCAAGACAGAATGGCGATGTACTTCCAAATGATGGATGTCCGGCACATAGCTCGCGTGCGGTTGAAGCGGTATTGAATAGCATATTTCGTGACAGGTGGATTGGTCGTCGAAGCACCATACCATGGCCCGCACGCTCACCGGATCTGACGTCCCCGGATTTCTTTCTATGGGGAAAGTTGAAGGATATTTGGTGTCGTGATCCACCGACAACGCCTGACAACATGCGTCAGCGCATTGTCAATGCATGTGCAAACATTACGGAAGGTGAACTACACGCTGTTGAGAGGAATGTCGTTACACGTATTGCCAAATGCATTGAGATTGACGGACATCATTTTGAGCATTTATTGCATTAATGTGGTATTTACAGGTAATCACGCTGTAACAGCATGCGTTCTCAGAAATTATAAGTTCACAAAGGCACATGTATCACATTGGAACAACCGAAATAAAATGTTCAAACGTACCTACGTTCTGTATTTTAATTTAAAAAACCTACCTGTTACCAACTGTTCGTCTAAAATTGTGAGGCATATGTTTGTGACTATTACAGCGCCATCTATCACAAAGCGAAAAAAGTGGTCCAACTAAAACATTCATATTTCTTTACGTACTACACGAATATGTAATAAAAATGGGGGTTCCTATTTAAAAAAAACACAGTTGATAGCCGTTTGATATGGTAGCGCCATCTAGTGGGCCAACCATAGCGCCATCTGGTTTCCACCTTCAAGCTAGAGCGGTTTCGTTCTTTGTAGTTTTTTTTTCGTTTGACGCTTATTTCGTGAGATATTTGGCCCGGCCACGATCAATGGACCACCCTGTCTACTAAGTTTGGTTGAAATGTCTGCATGCGTTCTGAAGCTATGCTTGCTTGTCACCTCTTTCTCTCCCCTATAGCCAGCGTCATTCCTAGGAATGTTAGGACTGTCCTACTGTCACAGTACTTTTCCGATAGTAAGTCGTCCATGTACTAAGTTTCGTTGAAATTGCTGCATGCGTTTGAGAGCTACGCTTACATTTCACTATTTTTTCGCCCTCAACTCCGAAGATGGAGGTGCTTGAGGTGTCTTGCCTTCATGATAATTGTCTCCTGTGTAGCAAGTCCGTCTGCAATTGCTCCAAGCGATTCAGAACAACGGCGGAACAGTCAGACGCGCACAGACACATACATGCAAGTCTTTGTGCAGTTTGTAGACTACTGAGAGTTGTGAGGAAGAGAAGAGAAACCTTGCGGAGACAGCGACTTGAGAGGATGCGTGTTCGCAGGAGACGACCGCGTGGGGGAAGATGCGGCGAGCCCGGACGCTCGCGCGTGCCGCACGCCGACCGGCGGCCGCGGCGTCTGCGACGACCTGAGCGAGTGCCCGCAGCTGCTGCTGCACCTGTCGCAGCTGCGCGACTCCATCTGCTTCAAGAGCCTCTTCACGCCCGGCGTCTGCTGCCCAGCCGACGACGACAGGTAAGTCTCACCTAGCATAGTCAACAGGCCTTCACTCGCACAGTCATATTGGAGGCGTCGATGATCCCGTCCTTGAGCTCCCCAAATGTGGAAATAACAACTGAATTTATATGTGAAGCCCCTAAGCCTGCTCTTTTGTCAACGAGGAACCAGATACTGCATGCCACCCTTGTAAAAAACGGAATCAGTTGAGGCTACCATTTTCTTACAGATATGACAACAGCATCCGAGTCTTGAAAATGTTCGCCACGTAGGCCATCTTTCAGAGGTGCAGACAGATGGAAGTCTGAAGGTGCTAAATCGGGAATGTACGTGAAACGCCCTGCTTAAGTCCGCAGGACAGAACAGGTAGTTGGACTTGTGGAAAGGGGCCAAAGGGGGCTGTCAGTACACTCAAACACATATAACTTTATTTAGTTGTCCAAACAATACAGCAAATAATTTTGAACTTAGTTATCGGCTGAATAAGCCACAACCATCTTATGCCTGAAGGGCACAACCACTTAAATTTAAAAACGGCTGAAAGCCATTAGCTTAAAATTCAGACTCAAAGCAGAATGTTTAGAAGGCAGGAGGCCTCACGTGAGTAAGTTCTATAACTTGGTTGAAGGCCCAACAAATCTAACACTTGAAAAGCAAACAAATTTAATTTAAAGACGACGGAAAGCCCATTAGTTAAGACTGCAGGTAAAATTAATTAAAAAAAAACCAAGGCAGAAGGCCTTATCTTCAATTATCCTGAAGGCCCCACACAGTCTGTTACTTGAAAGACAAGAACTTTAATTTAAAAACGGCTGAAGGCCGTTTACTTAGAACAACTAAAATAATTTTTAATGGGCAGAAGGCCCAAAGCTTTATTTTTAAACAATATTTTACACAGGCTGAAGGCCCAAACAATTTAAGATTTAACAAGTAAGGAATTTAAATTTTAAAGCGGCTGAAGGCCCATTATTTAAAACGCAACTAAAAGCATATAAATTGAAACAATCGGCTATAAGCCATTAAAGTACACAATCAAATACCAATAAGAAAATGCAGTACAGCCAGCGGCGCTCAGAAGTTTCAGGGGGTCGGTTGCGCTTGAAATATTAACGTTCGCTTAGGAGAGACAGGTAGTCGGCCCAACTATATCCGATCCACCGGCAACCCAACCAAGAGACAGTCAACGGACCCACCGACAAGACGACTTGCTTTCCGTCCGACCAGTGCACAAGGAACTCCAAAGCCAAAACGTAAAAGGCGTAGCCGACCACAACCAAGTATGCATAAGCTATCAAAACTGCACACACGTGTTGGGCAGCGACAACACGGTGAGGAAAGGACACTGCCTGAATTTTACGTCAGCGGCCATGGCAGATAACCGGAACGCTAACGGCCACAAGACAGAAAATTCCGCTGGTGCACTTGGACTTCAAATAACCAAAATACAGTTAAACTCCACTGGATGGTGGCCAAACTTTTGCCAACTCCAACACTCGCTGTTTCTCAAGGGAATACCTCCAACAGCCAACCATGAAAACCAACGGCACAATGTGAACAGTCTGGCTTCGGTAATTAAATCACCACTCAACTTTGATGTCCTGCGTTGACGAGCCATAAACCTCGTAGCAGTCGGAACAGCTCTCACACACTCCGACACTGCGTAGAGCCTGCCAGCGGGCCCGGCCCACTGCGCCGCACGATTCCTGGCTGATCCACACCAACCGACCGACTGCCACACATCAACACGGAGACAGCACTAAAATAACTGAGCAGTCGACATCACAAGCTACACACAGTTTCACGAACACTTGCACGAAGGACTAGACAATACTAACGGCAGCGACTGTGCAATAACAAGGACGAATCACGAGTGGCACACGCAGGCAACCCACAAGCGATCGCCGGCCAACATACATGTCGTCCGACAAGACGACCGACCGACGACCAATCAAGACGGTCCGCACTCAAGTGATATGTATTGGCAACCGTCGGGCAAGTCATGGCTGTACGGACCTCAATGCACCCGCGCCCCGACTGAAGTTCTGCCGCATTCTAAGTCAAACACTGCCAGGTCCGAACTGCACTGCAGGCGTGTTCCAACTCACTGGCAGATCCGAACCAACTCCGAACACAGGACAACCACGAAGTAATAGCAGTAAGCAAAGATAATACGCCAGGACTTATATCGATAAGCGCCGCTGCTGCCGCTCACAGGCGGGAAAGGCGGCAAATTAGTGACACCAGTAATTGAAATTAACGTAACGAGGTGGTCGTACAGTGAAAACAGGATGTCAAATGAGATATGGCACGAACACGTGCCACGTACGGCTCTGTACGTTGGATGTGGTGAGACAATTCAGCTGAATTTTGCAAAGAGCTGCGTGGTCGAAAAACTGGTGTGGGGTCTGGCGTTATCATGTTGCAGTTGAAAGTTGGCCTCCTTATCTGGCCTTACACTGGAAATTCGGGCTTTCAGCTTCGTCAGTGTCGTCTTGTAGCGTGCTGAATTCACAGTTTCTCCAGGCTCCAGGACATCCAAAAGAGCCACAACCTGGCGAGCCCAGAAGACTGTGCACATCACTTTGCCTTCAGACGTCTGTGTCTTGAATTTCTTCTTTGACGGAGAATTCGCATGTCGCCAGTCCATGGACTGTCTTTTGGTTTTCCCAGCTCGTAGTGGTGACGCCACGTTTCATCTCCGGTGACGATACTATTCAGAAAATTGTCACCTTCAGCTTCATATTGGTCCAGCAGTTCCCAACAAATCTTCATTCGATGAGTGTTTTGTTCTTCTGTAAGCATTCACGGGACCCAGCTCACACAGACTTTACTATAGCCAACATTTTTCAACATTCCTTTCAAGGCATCACAGCCGACATTCAGCTTTGCACACAATTCTCTAGTCGTTGTCCGCCGATCAGCACGGATGAGTTGATCAAGACGCCCTTCACTGCTAGGGATGACAGCCATGCCGTGTTGACCGGGCCGTGGCTTGTCATGCACATCCTATTCACCATCTTGAAAATGCCATATCCATCGCCTCACGTTGCTGTCGTCTCCAAACATTTTTAGCACACGTCGATGGATTTCAATCGGCGCACTTTCTTCAGCAGTGAGGAATTCAGTCACACATCGCCTTCGTATCAGGCTCGATTTTGGAACACTCCTCGTCTGGCGCCAACTACCGCAAAACAACGGAACCACCTGCAAATGAAAGTGGAACGTTCAAGCATTAGCACTACACCAACTAAATCTGGAGCTGACGTCAGGAGTCACCACAAAAAAAGGAGGCATTACTTTCGGAACGACCATCGTATGTTCCATGGACCGTAGCTTAAAGTGTCTCGCTATGGTGTGGAAAGAGTTACATTACGATACACTGATGAGCCAAAACATTTTGACCACCTACGTAAAATCGTGTCGGTCCACCTCTGGAATGCAATTCAGCAGTGATTCTGGAAGCCATGGATCCCGTAATTTACGGGCGTTTTGTTTGTGGGAGCGGAGATGGCGCCAAATAGCGTAACGGTTGGGTTCCATCGGATTCAGATGACCCGAATTTGATGGCTAAAACATTAATTTGAGCTCATTATCATACGCCTCAAACCATTACAGCACAGTTCTGGCCTTGTGACACCCCTTGAGACACTTTGCTGTTGGGAAAGACATCAAGCATAAGGGGTTACAGGTGGCCCATAATAGTGTTCACGTAGGTCACAGCTGTCGTGGTACCTTCGATTACTACCATAGGACCCATGGAAGCCCAGATATGTCCCCCATAACATAATACTGCTCCCACCGGCCTGCGTCCGTTGTCCGCTACAGCTTTCGAGCAGCCGTTCGCCTAGATGACGGCATATCTGGAAACGACCATCGACCTGGTTTAACAATAAATGGCATTTATCCGACCAGGTGACACGATTGATTGATCCGCGGTTCAATCTGGATGATCCCGTGCGGACTGTAATCATAACTGACGATATTTTTGGGTCAACATTGGAATACGTAGGGGTCCTCCTCTGCGGAACACCATGTTCAACACTGTACGCTGAACGGTGTGCTCCAGAACACTTGTGCCTGCTCCAGCAATGTTATCAGATCTGATACAGATCTCCGCTTATCCTGCATTAGAGAGCGGGAAAGCCTCCGATCCTTATGTTGTGTGATGTGGTATGGCCGATCAACTTCTTGTCGGCTACTCGTGGTTTCAGTATTCTTCAACCACTGTCCACAGATGCTCACGACAGTAACACGCGAACAGAAGACCAGCTTTGCCGTTTCCGAGATGCTCGCCCCCAGGTACTGGGCCACAACAACCTGGCTTTTATCAAAGTCGCTTAAGTCGGCGGATTTCTGCGTTTGCGCTCCTTATCGTTGCTACAGTGATTCCCCTTTCGTCTCTGCTTCCCTCCTATACTTCTCTTACCGCATTAAGTGTCTTCGGGACCACCAGTCAACATACAACATCGCGGTAGGCAGTGCATAATGTTGTGTCTCAATACCTAACGCCATCTCTCTCTCTCTCTCTCTCTCTCTCTCTCTCTCTCTCTCTCTCTCTCCCCTTCTCTCTCTTTTCCCTCCCTGTCTCTCTCTCTCTATCTTTCTCTTCTTTACACACGCACACACACACACACGCACACACACACACACACACACACACACACACACACACACACACACACACACACACACACACACGTGCGCGCGCTTACATTCATAAAGTCTTATATGGGGTTAGAAAGAGTTGTCAAGCAAATATGACTTCACTTTGTATTTGCCTTTAATTTTACTATCCATGACAACACTGTGTGAAAAGTCAAATATTTTTATGACCGAATAGCTCACTTCGTTATGTGGAACGCTAGGGTTGAATGATGGATAGGGGACACCATTTATCCTCCTAGTATTTATTTACGTACGTTAATGCTGTTTTCGAATTTTGGTTGACTGTTGACCATAAATTTCACAAAGGAGTAAACGTTTTCGTGAGGATGTTGTGAGTATGCCCAACTGTGTAAAGACGATCTAGAGTGGACACCACATATCAACGTTGTTACACGCTTCTGAGAAACACTTTCTTCCTTCGTGATGAGTCTCCAGAGGTATTATATTATAAAACATTGGCCAATGGGAAAAAAAGACAAGTCAGCTTATTGATACTTTCGCTTCCAGTACCTAGTGTCACCTGTAATGCAGAAGTTTCCTATCTTAGGCGTTTAAAAATATCTGTAACAGCTAACTTCCATTTCAGGTTCTTCTCATTATAAACATCCAAGAATATAGAATGTTTTATTTGTCAATATCCCTCATGCATAATGATATGGTCAGACCTTGTGCGCTATACAGTTGGATGTATTGTGTTTTATCTAAGTTAAGAGACAGATCATTTGCAGGGAACAGCTTATTAACTACCAAGAAAGTTTTGAGTTTTCAAATGTATCGTTAGCTAACAGCACTATCTCAACTTCTTCGGTACACGATGGCAAATGTTTTATATGGGATGTTTTCAAAATTAATGTACAAATGAGAGGGCTGATATAACTGATATAATGGGTCATAACAAGCAACTTTCACATAGCAAGCCTTGTCCGCCTCCCTTAGCGTTCGACGCTCGGCGCCCTTTGACAGCGTAGCGCAGCACCAGGAAGATAGCCATACAAACCGCCATCCGAGTTAACCTGCTAGCAGCCCTGCAGGGCACGTTTTCAATTTTTTTATATCAAGGTAAGAGAGAGGTGGGGTTGACGTTTCATGACCTCTATTTGCAAATAGCTACAATAACTGCTCGAAATTGCGCTCTCTTGCAACGATGCCCGAGTGATGATCGCACGCTTTCAAACACCCCTCGAAAAGTAGTTATTGCATTAGAGGCTGCCAAAACCCGCGCTACCAGTTCTTCATCCGTCTCGATAGGTGCTTCTGCACAACAGATTTCAGTTGTTCAAAAATGGTTCAAATGGCTCTGAGCACTATGGGACTCAACTGCTGAGGTCATAAGTCCCCTAGAACTTAGAACTACTTAAACCTAACTTAACCTAAGGACAACACACATCCATGCCCGAGGCAGGATTCGAACCTGCGACCGTAGCGGTCGCGCGGTTCCAGACTGTAGCGCCAGAACCGCTCGGCCACCAGCGGCCGGCATTTCAGTTGTTCCCAGACGAGAACATAGTGGGGCGTCGAGTGGGGGGAACGTGCAGGTCATGCTGCCGTCCACCGCACCCTATCTGGTTCGCACCAAAGATCTCATCCAAATGATTTCGCACCGCATGAGAGAAATGTGCGGATGTACCATCATGTTGGTACCACGTGCGCATTCACACGTTGAGTGGGATATGCTCTGGTAACTCTGGTCGTATTTCCCTTAAGAAGATTATATATCTGCTTGTGTTCAGTCGTCGGAAGAATGTGTATGGACCAATCAGATTGTCACCTAAAAGCAGTCTAAATGTTGGCGGCGAAGCGCTCTTGGTGACCATGAACAAAGACGGCGTGTGAATTCTCCCGTGCCCATACATGTTGATTGTGGCTCTTGAACACACCTTCCCTTGTAAACAATGGGTCATCCGCAAAAAGTGCAAAGTGATGGAACTCAGGTTGAATGCCAAAACTACAGGCAGAAGACAATCTTCCGGGTTAAGGGCTTGTACTTTCTGAAAGCGGTAAGGGTTCAAACCATATTCATACCAAGCACGTCCGACCTTGGAATGTACCAAGCACGTCAGACCTTGGAATGGCTTACACCAGTTTCTCGAGCAACACTGAACTCGACGAGGGCGTGTTTTTTGCAACAATGCTAACGCCTCCTCTTGAAACTCTAGTATACGCACTGTGCGTTGGTCTTCGCACCTGTATCACAAAATGAATACATTCGGTTTCTATGTAGGCCTTAAATGCACATGTGTCGTTACAACTCACATGAAGTGCACCTATCTCTCTCAGGGAACTCTGGATGGCGGTGAAAGTGCGAGATCTGGTACTCGCCGATTCGGAAACCGCTGAACGTACAACCGCTGAGCAGTGAGATCATTTCCATCCGCCGATCCGTAAGCACAGTGCATGTCTGCCCTTTCATACCAAGGAAAGAACTCCATTTCCCGTCCGCTCTGCACAGTACCAAACACAAGAGTGTCACCGTTTGTTGGCACACAGCATCAGAGCGAACCAGACTGGGCAGTGTGCACATGTGCCGCACTCTGTGCAACATAGTATTAGCGGGCATTTGCAGTGCCAATCGCAACGCGTTCACGTCCCAGCAAATACCGAAGAAACTCCGTGGTGTTGTCCCGACAAAAATGCCTGCTACCATTTCGACTCGAAAGGCTGGCTGTATGCCTAACTTCCCGGCGGCGCGGCGCTGTTAAAAGACGCCTAGCGCTGTACGCTATGGGGCACGGACGTGGGTTGCTGTGTGAAATTTACTTGTCACGACTCACTTTACCCCCTCTCATTCTTTTACATTCGTTTGGGAAACACTCTGTATATAACAAGAACAACAGTGAAGTCATTAACGATGCCTGTGGTACCGATACAGCTTTAGTGATTAGTCCTAGTTATGAAGATGCTATGTCACTGTGTTCAATTTATAAGTTTCTTTATATGACAACCTGCATTCTTTTAGTTCAACAGTGTGTAACATACACCGAAGCCCCAAAGAAACTGGGGTAGGCATGCGTATTCAAATACTGAGATATGTAAACAGACAGAACACGACGCTGCGGTCGGCAACGCCTACATAACACAAGTGTCTGGCGCAGTTGTTAGATCGGTTACTGCTGCTTCAGTGGCAGGTTATCAAGATTTAAGTGAGTTTGAAAAAAAAATGGTTGAAATGGCTCTGAGCACTATGGGACTTAACATCTGAGATCATCAGTCCCCTGGAACTTAGAACTACTTAAATCTAACTAACCTACGGACATCACACACATCCATGCCAGAGGCAGGATTCGAATCTGCAACCGTAGCGGTCGCGCGGTTCCAGACTGAAGCGCCTAGAACCGCTCGGCCACACCGGCCGGCTAAGTGAGTTCGAAGTAGTGTTATAGTCGCCGCACGAGCGATAGGACACAGCATCTCCGAGGTAGCGATGAAGTCGGGATTTTCCCGTACGACCATTTCACAAGTGTACCGTGAATATCAAGGAGCCGGTAAAACATCAAATCTCCGACATCACTACGGCTGGAAAAAGATCCTGGAAGAACGGAACTAACGACGACTAAAGAGAATCGTTCAACGTGGCAGAAGCGCAACCCTTGCGCAAATTGCTACAGATTTCAGTGCAGGGCCATCAACAAGTGTCAGCGTGCGAACCATTCAACGAAGCATCAGCGATATGGGCTTTCGGAGGCGAAGGCCCAATCGTGTACCCTTCATGACTGCACGACACAAAGCTTTACATTTCTCCTGTGGCCGGTCGGTGTGGCCGTGCGGTTCTAGGCGCTTCAGCCTGGAACTGCGTGACCGCTACGGTCGCAGGTTCGAATCCTGCCTCGGGCATGGATGTGTGTAATGTCCTTAGGTTAGTTAGGTTTAAGTAGTTCTACGTTCTAGGGGACTGATGACCACAGATGTTAAGTCCCATAGTGCTCAGAGCCATTTGAACCATTTTGTTTCTCCTGAGTGCGTTAACACCGACGTTGGACTGTTGATGACTGTAAACACGTTGCCTGGTCGGACGTGTCTCGTTTCAAATCGTATCGAGCGGACGGACATGCATCGGTATGGAGACAACCTCATGAATGTATGGACGGTGAATGTCAGCAGGGGACTGTTCAAGCAGATGGAGGCTCTATAATGGTGTGGAACGTGTGCAGTTGAAGTGGTATGGGACCACTGATACGTCTAGATACGATTCTGAGAGGTGACACGTACGTAAGCATCCTGTCTGATCACCTGCATCCTTTCATGTCCATTGTGCATTCCGACGGATTGGTTCAAATGGCTCTGAGCACTATGGGACTTAACTTCTGAGGTCATCAGTCCCCTAGAACTTAGAACTACTTAAACCTAACTAACCTAAGGACATCACATACATCCATACCCGAGGCAGGATTCGAACCTGCGACCGTAGCGGTCGCGCGGTTCCAGACTGTAGCGCCTAGAACCGCTCGGCCACACCGGCCGGCCTTCCGACGGACTTGGGCAATTCCACAGGACAATGCAACACCCCACACGTTGAGAATTGCTACAGAGTGGCTCCAGGAACACGCTTCTTAGTTTAAACATTTCCACTGGCTACCAAACTCCCCAGGCATGAACATTATTGAGCATGTCTGGGATACCTTGCAACATGCTGTTCAGAAGAGGTCTCCACCCCCACGTTCTCTTACGGTTTTATTGGACAGTCCTGCGGGATTCATGGTGTCAGTTCCCTCCAGCATTACTTCGGACATTAGCCGAGTCCATGCCATGTCGTGCTGCGGCACTTCTGCGTGCTCGCGGGGGCCCTACACGATATTAGGCAGGTGTACCACTTTCTATGGCTTTTCAGTGTAGTTACCAGCAGCGTCCGTGACACTGTAATCGCTGCCTCACAAAAAAAAGTGAAGTACCCAGTAGAGGTGGAGGAAACGAAATGAAACTTTGCGGATTGAGAGGGTATGTGATGTTGTGATGATTAGAATATTGAATCAAATTTACAATAACTTAGTAGTGTGAGCACATTTACCAGTGTGAAGTTGCACCCCTTCAGCTTGGAAGCATGCAATAATTCGTTGAGGAAATGTGTCTTAAAGCCGTCATATCCTCTTATGAGGCAAAGTGGCCCTCAACTGTTGTAAGTAGTCCGTGATCCTGGATACTGGCACTGGGACGGAGTGGAAGTCCGGGCAGGTCCCACGCAAGTTCTGTCGGGCAGATCTTCGGACTTGCTGCAGATGAGACTACATCAAAATCACTCAGACAGATCGCAGAGGCACGTGCATGTGTGTATAAACATTGTCGACTTGCAAAATTGCACCAAGACACTATTACAAGAGAGGTAACAAATGAGGACTCAGGACTCACTATGCCGTAATGTACCGTTGTGCCACCAAAGTTCTCTGATTCACAACCGGCCGTCCCCTGTTAAGTTATACCCTATGGGATGATGCCAGGGGTAAAGGAGTAGCACCGCTATGCGTCTCCAGAATGCAATATGAATGGGACCTCGTCCACTGTTCTTCCAGGGTAGTATAGAACTGCTTATTCGTCGCAGAACACGATGCGATGTCTTTCATCAGCAGCCCATGCTTCCAGGTCACAGCACCACTTCTAACGCAGCCATTTGTATTTTGGTGTTAACGGCAGCCTAGACGTGGGTAGGCAATTCTCTTGTTGTACTTCCGCTTGCTAATGGTGCAGACTGACAGAATGTTGCAGGGGATCCATTACTTGTTCTTGGACGGCAGGTGCAGATGTGACGAGCATGTGATGTTATTGATGGAAAATACGACAGTCCTACTTTTTGGTGGTCAGACGTGGTCGACCAGACTCCTCACGACGATTATAGCGGCCCTTACATTTTCATGCAGTCTAAAATCAGTCCACTGCTACATGGGAATGCATCACAAATCTGGATGTTGTGTAGTTCATCCATTCGGCCAAATGGACCCCACAATGAGATTCGCTTCAAACTCTGTCAGGTTCTGATAATGCTCTCACGCAAGTACACGGCATCTCCGTGTTCTTCACAGTGAGCACTCAACATTTGACCTGCTCACGTCCTGTATATACTCTACCAGGCCCGGTAACAACACTCAACACCAACAACACTAAAACATCCTCGTGAGCGTTCTATCTGTCACAGGGAATTGCAACACTAACGATTTACGCACACGTCGATGGTGTGTACGAATACGAAATTACATTGGCATCCGACTATGTCTTCTGGGTGATTCACTTTTTTATAATGACATGTATTTGCGCCTGTACAGGAGAATACTGTGAATAGTACTATCAAATATTTTTGACAAATCACAGAACATAGAAGTTGGCAATATTGTGTCACCACTACCATTTCCCATAACTGGATGAATTCTTCTATGGCAAATAATTCATTGCAGTTATTCAGAAACATTTTCCAACCATTAGCAAACGATACCGACCTTATAATACAGGGTGTCCCACACGAAAGAGGTCCCAAAAACAAACATTTGCTTAAATTACACTTAAAGGCATGCATAAAGATCAGGAAATGAAATGAAACGAACATGTCATACCTTCGTCATGGGGAAATAAAGGTGAATCACAAAAGGTGCTGGAAGTTACCGCCCTCGTCTTGTAAACACAGTTGAACACGACTTTGCAGATTCTCGACGTTGCTGCCAGAGCCTCTGGAGTCACTGTCTGGAATTCAGGAATGATGTTCTCTCGTAAATGGCCCAAGCTGTGTGGTTTGTTCCTGTAGACCTTGCCTTTTCGGCCACCCCAGATGAAAAAGTCAGGTGACCTTGGGGACCATAGTCCTTTCGAAGCCACTATGGCGGGGAAAAATGCTTAGATCTTAGCCATGATCACTCGAGGCGTGTGGCATGTGGCGCCAACCTGTTGGTGCCAGCCGAGAGTAAGTTCTTCATCGTCCAAATGGGTCACAAACTCACGAAACATTTCGATAGAAACTGCATTTGTCACAGTAGACTCGAAAAAAAGTTGGTCCGATAATGCGACACTGTGATATTCCACAGAACACGCCAATCTATTGTGAATGCAGGTGTTGCTAGACCAGTGCATGTGGATTTTCATTACACCAAAAAGTGTATCTGAGAGTTTACATAGCCAGAGAGGTGGAACCAGGCCTCATCAATGAACCATGTGTACTGCAGTATTCCTGACCTCTGAGCAACCAACTGCTGAAACCAACTTCAAAATGTAATGAGTTTGTCTTTGTCATTGACATACAGTTCCTGAGCAACTGTAAACCTGTATGGATACAAGCCAGCTTTCTTTGCAGGTCTGTGACACGTGCTCTGTGACATTCCACATTCCTGAGATAAACGTCGAACAGACTTTGCAGGAGAGGCCAACAATCGTTGTTCCACGTCAGTCACTTTTTCTTCCGATAATGGCGGCCATCTCCCGCCGTGAAGATCCAACACCGTTCCATATTCTCCGTCTTGTTCACTACCTTTTGTATGCAGAATTTAGACGGTATATGCTGGTCACAAAACTGTTCAACAAACATTCGCTGACGTAATCTTAATGGAACCAGTAATCCAATATTGTTTCACAAGGAACAAACGCTCTTCGACAGAATAGCGATACGCTGTCACAAAACACTGAACACTGAGCTACAGCACAGCGACGCGGGGAAACACTGTTGCGTTAAACGATGCTGCAGAGTGCAGTGTTGCCATGTCAAACGTCACAAATTACACGGTGGTATTTCAGCGGAATTGCTACACGTGTTTGCGGGGCCTCTTTCAAGTGTACACCCTGTACATTGAAGTAGAGATAACCACTTACTAGCGTCTTGCACCATTTTCGGCCTGATAATGGCGACATCGCATCTTGGAATTTACTCTACGAGACTCTTAAAGTATTGACGAACTCTCCTGAATCACGAAGTTCGGCTACTACCTGCAACACAACGAGGCAGGCTCAAGGTTGGTTGTTGGTTGGTTGGTTTGGGGAAGGAGACCAGACAGCGTGGTCATCGGTCTCATCGGATTAGGGAAGGATGGGGAAGGAAGTCGGCCGTGCCCTTTCAGAGGAACCATCCCGGCATTTGCCTGGAGTGATTTAGGGAAATCACGGAAAACCTAAATCAGGATGGCCGGACGCGGGATTGAACCGTCATCCTCCCGAATGCGAGTCCAGTGTCTAACCACTGCGCCACCTCGCTCGGTGCAGGCTCAAGGCGCCTGACCTTAACTGTAGACCTCGCTCAGGTGTCCTTGGTAGTGAGAGCAGGTGACTGGAGAATCCCATCATAAGCACTCTCATGTTCATAGAGCGTTCCCGAGTCCATTTTGACACATTCTGGAGCGATGGCGTCATGCTCTTGGTGAGTGTACTGGTTTCCTGTGGGAAGCTGGAGGCGAATAAATGGGTACCTACATTGTTGCCGGCACGGTAGCTCAGCGTGTTCGGTCAGAGGTTTAGCTGCCCTCTGTAATAAAATAACTGAGTTAACCGATGAACAACGAACTTAAACGGATGTCTTACGATGTCCGCCCCGAGCAGATGCAACGAACAAAAGCGAACAAAATGAGATTAAAAAAAAAAGAGGTCTAGGGGTAGCGTCTTTGATTAGTAACCAAAACGTCCTCGGGCCCAGGTTCGAATCCCGCCACTGCTTAAATTTTGATTAATAATGAGCATTGGCGGCCGAAGACTTCCGGCATAAGAAGTCACCCTCGTACTGCCAACGTCCATGTCAAAGAGGGCGGAGGAGCGAACAGAGGTTCAGGTCACTCTATTATCCTAGGGGTGGGCAACTGCCCTTAAAGGCGGAAGAATCAGCAGTGATCAACGGCATGAGGATGCAGAAGGCAATGGAAACCACTGTATTAAAGACACGTAACGTGTATCCACAGGACATATTCCGGCTTTCGCTGTCGCCGCGGTCGGACGTGCTAGCTGGTTGCTCCGCATCGTCGGTGTCCTTGCCAGTGTTTACTGTTTGCCGTTCAGTGTTTCTGTGTTCCGAGTGATTCACGTGTACTGTTCTTTTTTGTGGTCGTCCTTTTCGTCAGCAACTTGCCGATTTTGTACGGGATTCGGGATTTACCGGATCCCCTACAGCTGCAGCGTCATGTCTACCACCATCCGGAAAAACACCCTGGTTTTTGGCTTTGACAAGGATATCCGCCGAGTTCAACCGACCGCCCTCGAGATTCATGACTGGCTAACAGAGATAATAGGCATCACTTCTGATTCTGTGCACACCACCCAGCTAGATTCTGATCTTTATTGCGTGTTTGTCAAGTTTCTCAGTCCAGTAGCAGTTGATCGACTTACTGAAAAAATAGGCAAACAAGTCCCTTTTGTTCATCGCGACGGCACCGCTAGTATGGTTACTATAACACGTGCCGATACCTCGATTCAGACAGTTCGAGTACTTAACTTACCCATAGAGATTGACAATGCTAAAATTAAAGATGCACTTTCTAAGTTTGGTGAGGTTAAAGAAATTGTCAACGAAAAGTGGTCGTCTCGCTACAAATTACAATGTTTCAATGGGATTAGGTCTGTGGACATGGAAGTAAAAATGAACATTCCTTCTCACATCACGGTCAATGGTTATAAGGCTCACATTATACATGGTGAGTCACCTAACGTTACCACTGGATATATTTCGTAAACCACATCAAATACTGACGAATCGATTCCACAGACCGAACGTGAGGAGAGGGGCCAGTGTAATTGGTTAATACAAACCATAAAAAATGCACGGAAGTATGTCTTTTAACACAAACCTACGTTTTTTTAAATGGAACCCCGTTAGTTTTGTTAGCACATCTGAACATATAAACAAATACGTAATCAGTGCCGTTTGTTGCATTGTAAAATGTTAATTACATCCGGGGATATTGTAACCTAAAGTTGACGCTTGAGTACCACTCCTCCGCTGTTCGATCGTGTGTATCGGAGAGCACCGAATTACGTAGGGATCCAAAGGGAACGGTGATGGACCTTAGGTACAGAAGAGACTGGAACAGCACATTACGTCCACATGCTAACACCTTTTTATTGGTCTTTTTCACTGACGCACATGTACATTACCATGAGGGGTGAGGTACACGTACACACGTGGTTTCCGTTTTTCAATTACGGAGTGGAATAGTGTGTGTCCCGACATGTCAGGCCAATAGATGTTCAATGTGGTGGCCATCATTTGCTGCACACAATAGCAATCTCTGGCGTAATGAATGTCGTACACGCCGCAGTACTTCTGGTGTAATGTCGCCGCAGGCTGCCAAAATACGTTGTTTCATATCCTCTGGGGTTGTAGGCACATCACGGTACACATTCTCCTTTAACATACCCCACAGAAAGAAGTCCAGAGGTGTAAGATCAGTAGAATGGGCTGGCCAATTTATGCGTCCACCATGTCCTATGAAACGCCCGTCGAACGTGTACCTCACCCCTCATGGTAATGTAGATGTGCATCAGTGAAAAAGACCAATAAAAAGGTGTTAGCATGTGGATGTAATGTGCTGTTCCAGTCTCTTCTGTAGCTAAGGTCCATCACCGTTCCCTTTGGATCCCTACGTAATTCGGTGCTCTCGGATACACACGATCGAACAGCGGAGGAGTGGTACTCAAGCGTCAACTTTAGGTTACAATATCTCCGGATGTAATTAACATTTTACAATGCGACAAACGGCACTGATTACGTATTTGTTTATATGTTCAGATGTGCTAACAAAACTAACGGGGTTCCATTTAAAAAGACGTAGGTTTGTGTTAAAAAAAACATACTTCCGTGCATTTTTTTATGGTTTGTATTAACCAATTACACTAACCCCTCTCCTCACGTTCGGTCTGTGGAATCGACTCGTCAGTATTTGATGTGGTTTACGAAATATATCCAGCGGTAATGTTAGGTGACTCACCCTGTATATTCTGGTCAGGCCCCCACCTGCCATATCTGCAATGAACTAGGCCATCTTCGCCAGGACTGTCCCCGCCGAGTTTTTGTCTTGAAAAATAATCTCCAGCCGCGGCATAGATTGACACTTAACCAGGTAATGGCAGTAGATACTTCTGGTTCTTCTGCACACCCTGATGTTGATGCTCCCCAGGCAACTACCTCCGAGACCCCGCCCATAACCGCTGATGCGTTTCCACCACTCGTAGAACGGCAAACTGCTGTGCCAGTTTGTCTTGAAAGTGAATCTCAGCAAAAGAAAAGGCCGCTGGAACATAGTGATGAGCATTCAGATGAGGAAGTATCTCACACGACTCCTGCAACCCGGAAACCAAAACCATCAATCGCGGAGGATTTAGTACCAGATGATGTTATGCGGGTCGATTTTGAAGCCAGTGCGGATGGACTTGAGGGGATGCCGAATTCTGAGACGCCAGGTCATGAACAGGAACCTCCAATCTTGCGTGCCGCGCCCGAAGGACAACAGCCGCTACAACGCGCACACAGTGAGGAAGTGTTGTGTCAACAACGCGCTACAGCTGACGCCCGACAACAAGTTCCGGACGGAAGTACACAAGCGAAAGTGTTTACCAACCTGCCAGCTGCCGGCGGCAGTGCTGCGACAACGATACCACCGCGTCTCAAAGAATCCACAAAAACTCCGGGACCTCAAAACGCCCCACGACGAAGGCTCAATCCACAACCAAATATCTCCGTTCCTCGCAACAAGGGCAATTCCACTTCGTCGCAAGCGGATGTGGTACCCCGAAATATTAGCTATGAAATTGTGAGGGAAGGATTCGGTGATGACAACAGCAAAGAACTCGGCGAAGCCCATCCCCCACAGTAGTGTCGCCTAAGGTTGCAAAGCTTCTTCGTGTTTCTTTCTGTCCTCTTATCCGGTTATGGTTCGCAGCATTCACTGTGTCGTTTTTGCTTCAACCGGCCTATGATTCACAGTGTATCACTTGTTATGATCTTTATTTAGCTTCCTGATCCAATAATCGTCCCATGGCTGCTCACATTATACCTTTTTTAATCCTGCAGACGGCACTCTTGTGCTCCATGCCACCGTTTTATTATATTTTTGCATCTCATTATCTATATGCTACAGGCCTACACTATCACCTCCCTTAATATCAATAGGATTACGTCAGAGTTAAAACTTGCTTTGTCCGCAGCTCGTGGTCGTGCGGTAGCGTTCTCGCTTCCGGCGCCCGGGTCCCGGGTTCGATTCCCGGCGGGGTCAGGGATTTTCCCTGCCTCGTGATGACTGGGTGTTGTGTGCTGTCCTTAGGTTAGTTAGGTTTAAGTAGTTCTAAGTTCTAGGGGACTGATGACCATAGACGTTAAGTCCCATAGTGCTTAGAGCCATTTTTTTAAAACTTGCGTTATTAAAACAATTTTTGTTTGACTCTGGTACGGATATTGCCCTTTTACAAGAGGTCGTAACATAGCAATTTAACATTCCCGGCTATGTTACAATAATCAATTTCTCTCCAGAATTGAGTGCTGGCACAGCTATTTCGGTCAGGGAAGGAATACCTCTAACCGATGTCGAAAAGTTAGACTCTGGACGGGGGATAGGCGTGAATATCATGGGAGTCAGTGTAATCAATCTGTATGCGCCATCTGGAAGTGCACGGCGCACTGACAGATCAAAGTTTTTTAAGGAGGATATCATTTACTTATTGGGGAGAGACTCTCCAAACTTGATCGTTGCAGGCGATTTTAATTGTGTATTACACCATAAAGATCAATCGCCCAATTTTAGTTATTCCCATGAATTAAACTTTCTTGTCTTCCAAATTCAATTGAGCGATGCGTGGGAAGTTAAGTACCCCACGCTTGTGAAATACACGCACATTTCGTATAATTCCAGCAGCGGGATTGATAGAATCTATATGTCGAGTCACATAGTGAGGAATTTGCTACAAGTAGAAATAACTCCAGTCAGCTTTTCTGACCACAGTAGAGTGAGTGCCTCCATAAACTTAGACCGGCAACCAACGCACTTTTTTAGGAATCAGTGGAGCATGAATGTCGGCATTTTAACAAACGAGGAGCTCGAGGCCGAATTAAAGACAGCTTGGGAATTTTGCTTGCGCTCTGTACACAATTTTCCGAGTATTTTGGAGTGGTGGACCCGCAAGCCGAAGCCCAAATTAGGGAAAGTAATTATATCTTACAGTATAGAGAGATCTCGGGCAGTTCACCTTACAATGGAATTTTACTACATGGTTTTACGGGATTTGTATAATCAGGCAGATGGCTCAGACAGGCGATTGTCCGACATCAAGAAAATTAAAGCGACATTATTAAGCTTAAAGAGAAAACAACTGGAGGGTCTTAAAATTAAGTCAAAAGCCAGATCTGTCAGCGAGGACGAAACGCGTGCGTTATATCATCTGATTAAACATCGCAAGAACCGACGACGTATATTCATGGACGAACTTAGATTAGAAAACGGTACTGTCCTCACTGTGCAAAACGAGATAATCAGAGAAATCCACAGGTATTACAGTGCCCTGTATGAGGTAGAAGCAACGCAGGAGGACGATTAGGATGAGTTATTTGCATTTACAACCTCCACAATTACGGCCGACGACAACGCCAGCTTATTTTCGGCTTTTAGTCCAGATGACGTCTTTGAAATAATTCGCGGCTCTCCTAAAAGGAAATCGCCGGGCCCTGATGGCCTTCCGGTCGAATTCTATCAACGATATTGGAGTCTCATAGGTGATAAGTTGACACAAGCCGTTAACGGCGTCCTGCGGGGAAAGTTTGTACCACCAGAACTTATGTAAAATCGTGTTGATTCCTAAAAATAAGGGATGTAAAAAGATCCACAACTTCCGGCCGATTTATCTTCTTAATTCAGATTATAAGATTATTGCGAGAGCTTTAAACAAACGAATGATGCCGTTGACCGCAAACATAATTGGGCAACAGCAAACTTGTGCTTATAGGCGATCAATATTTCAGACTATAGCACAATATAGAGGTATCGTCGCTCTGTCGTCTGCCAGCACCATTAATTGCGGCCTCCTTTTTGTCGATTTTTATAAAGCATTTGACCATGTCAGCAATAAATACCTCTTCGAAACGATGCGGAGGATGGGTTTCCGGCAGGACTCCATCGCTATCTTGCGCAATATGATCACTGGTCTGGCCGCCACGATCTCTGTTAACTGCCAGCTCACAAGACCAATTACCATCCCCCAAGGAAGCCCCCTTTCCATGTTGCTCTTTGTCATCTCACTAGAACCATTGCAGCGGCTAGTACAAGAGCACATGACGGGCATAACGATCGCCGGGAAGAAAACTGCAGTTGGTGCATATGCTGATGATGTCGGCATCGTCGTGAGGAACAGGGAAGATGTGATTCAACTGGAGGCAGACCTCAAAAGCTATTGTTCCACTTCTGGCGCAAAAATAAATGAAACTAAAAGCAAATTTCTCCGTATAAGGGGACTTGACGATGTCGGCCTAGAATGGGCTAACCATGTTATGGAACACAAATCTCTTGGGACGATACTGACGGTCCCCCCACAAAAGATGATAACGGCAAATTGGCGGGATGTCTTGCTCAAAGTCAAGGGTGCTTTAATAGATAACGTCCATCGCAGCATGGACCAATTTCAGATGGTTAAATTTATAAATACATGTATCCTGTCGAGAGCATATTATGTGGCACAGGTCTTTCCACTCCCCACCGTCATAATCAAACAGATAATGAGCAAGTTGACCAATTTTCTGTGGCGGGGGGAAATATCTCGAGTTGACGTGAAGACTGTGACCCTCGACCCTCTGCATGGCGGTATGGGTCTAACCGATCTGAACGCCAAAGCAACGGCTTTGTACATTAAACGGATGACATCCTTTATCCAAAGCTACTCTGACACCCTTACGGCTAATACGGCTAAGTTGTTTGAGGCAGTCGCGCCGAAAAGCGTAGAACCGTCGATCAATGTGCCGACGATCGACTACCAGCTCTCCCACATCCACACATATTATCTGGAAAAGAGCTACTTGAGCGAGGTCCTTCTCCAACATCGCCCCTTAACTGCTAAGGACATTCTGGAGGCCGGCCGAAGTCGCCGTGCGGTTAAAGGCGCTGCAGTCTGGAACCGCAAGACCGCTACGGTCGCAGGTTCGAATCCTGCCTCGGGCATGGATGTTTGTGATGTCCTTAGGTTAGTTAGGTTCAACTAGTTCTAAGTTCTAGGGGACTAATGACCTCAGCAGTTGAGTCCCATAGTGCTCAGAGCCATTTTTGACATTCTGGAGCACAGGAAACAATATGAGGGCAAGAACAAAATCGAACACAAGCATACTGGTGTCAATTGGGATGTCCTGTGGGCGAACATCAGCAACAGTGTACTTCCGTCCTTGGTCAGGTCGACGTGGTACAAAACGGTCAACAACATTATCAGCACAAATGAGCGCCTGCATGCGATTGGGCTAAGCGACACAGCCCATTGTCCAGATTGTCACCAAGTGGATACTGTTCTCCACAGATATACTTGCAGTCACCGCATGCGCAATTGGAAATGGGTTCGTCAAAAAGTCGCCCTTATAACTAGGACTTCTGAAAATAACATAGACACGAACTTACTGCACAGACCAGACGTCAAATATTTTCCGCCAACTAAAAATAATGCCGTCATGTGGATGTTGGGTCACTATACAAGTCATGCATTCAATCAGCTGACGGGCGACGATTACAGCGAATTTCTGTTACACATGGAAACGGAATATTTTAAAATTAAACACTACGCGGATCACCGTCGCAAGTACGGTAATATGCGCCATATTGCATTCAATAGAACGGGGATTGGATAGCTGTTCGAGCTCTCAAACCTTCCCCCGTTTATGTATGAAGCGAATAGTCTGGCTCAAAAAATCAATGTCCTTTACAGTCAATGTGAGTGGTGACGGGTATGGGGGCGGCACCGTGGCCAGGCCTCGGACTAATTGACCCCTGACCTCCTTGCCGCCACCTGCCTATCACGCTCGTCGCAAGGACATTGCAGTAGCTTCAGTACTTATATATAATAAAAAAACAATAAATAAAAGAGGACCCATAAAAAAATAAAAAATAAAGAAAAAAGAAAAAGAAAAAAATTGAGCTACAGGAAATTATTATTATTATTATTATTATTACTATCATTATTACTATTATTATTATTAAGTGATGCAGGATTTAAAAAATAAAAAAAAGGTGGCCGCGTGTTTAAGGCGTGGAGAAAAAAAAGTAGTCTTGTGGCAAAACGCGAAAAAAAAAATTGGCGCCGAGGACAGCGCTTGGACTTCTAATCCATAGGTCGTGGGTTCGATCCCCACAAGGGATGAGCAATTTTTAAAAATACGTGCTGAAGACGACATTGATATTGGAACATGGGTGACCACTAGTGTGTTCGAGAGGCAGAAATAGTTGTGTAATCAGCAGTATGATACAGATTGTTTACATTTCATATGCCAGGAAATTTCTCGAAAAAACAAAAGAGTGGTGCTTGACTAGCTCACCCTGGCCAACCTATAAGGTAACTGACGCTCACCACCATTAGAGCGTGTATTTAAACCAAACCTGATTTTATTCCTCATCGTGACTCTTATGCAACTGGTGCCAAATTCAGTATATGTAGGGGACAGCCAAGGGGGAGGTGACCATGAGAAAAAGAATGAATAATTAACGAAATGATAACGTTCTACGAATCGGGGCGAGGAATGTCAGAAGCCTGAACGTGGTAGGGGAACTAGAAAATATGGAAAGGGAAATGCAAAGGCCCAACCTAGATATAGTAGTGGTTAGTGCAATGAGATGGAAAGAAGACAGGAATTTCTTGTCAGATGAGTATAGGGTAATATCAACAGCAGCAGAAAATGGTATAACAGGTGTAGGATTCGTTATGGATAGGAAGGTAGGGCATAGAGTGTGTTACTGTGAACAGTTCAGTGGTAGGATTGTTCTTATCAGAATCGACAGTAAACCAACACCGACAACGATAATTCAGGTATATATGCCAACGTCGCAAGCCGAAGAAGAAGAGATCGACAAAGTATATGAGGATATTGAGAGGGTAATACAGTACGTCAAGGGAGACGAAAGTCTAATAGTCATGAGAGACTGGAATGCAGTTGTAGGGGAAGGAGAAGAAGAAAAGGTTGCAGGAGAGTATTGGTTTGGGACAAGGAATGAGAGAGGGGGAAGACTAATTGAGTTCTGTAACAAGTTTCAGCTAATAATAGCGAATACTCTGATCAAGAATCACAAGAGGAGGAGGTATACTTGGAAAAGGCCGGGTGATATGGCAAGATTTAAGGTGGATTACATCATGATCAGACAGACATTCCGAAATCAGATACTGGATTCTAAGGCGTACCCAGGAGCAGATATAGACTCAGATACAGTCTGGTAGTGTTGAAGAGTAGACTGAAGTTTAAGACGTTTGTCAGGAAGAACCAATACGCAAAGAAGTGGGATACAGAAGTGCTAAGGATGACGAGATACACTTGAAGTTCTCTAAGACTTTAGATACAGTAATAAGAAATAGCTCAGTAGGCAGTACAGTTGAAGAGTAATGGACGTCTCAAAAAAGGGCCATCACAGAAGTTGGAAAGAAAAACATAGGCACAAAGAAGGTAACTGCAAAGAAGCAGAAAATATACGTCATTTGGTCGATGAAAGGAGGACGTACTAAAATGTTCCAGGAAACTCAGGAACACAGAAATACAAGTCGCTGAGAAAGGAAATAAATAGGAAACGCAGGGAAGATCAGATGAAATGGGTGCAGGAAAAATGTGAAGAAATCGAAGAAGAAATGGTTGTCAGAAGGACAGACTCAGCATA
The DNA here is from genome assembly GCF_023898315.1 of Schistocerca nitens. Taxonomy (NCBI): domain Eukaryota; kingdom Metazoa; phylum Arthropoda; class Insecta; order Orthoptera; family Acrididae; genus Schistocerca; species Schistocerca nitens. The sequence continues at coordinate 475,177,046 of NC_064614.1, read as the reverse complement.
CAGAAAAGTCAAAACAACCTTCGTTGACATTAAAAGCAAGTGTGGTAACATTAAGAGAACAACGGGAATTCCACTGCTAAATGCAGAGGAGAGAGCGGTTAGGTGGAAAAATACATTGGAAGCCTCTATGAGGGGGAGGATTTGTATGATGTGATAGAAGAGGAAACAGGAGTCGATTTAAAGAAATAGGGGATCCAGTGTAAGAATCAGAATTTAAGAGAGCTTTGGAGGATTTAAGACCAAGTAAGGCAGAAGGGGTAGACAAAATTCCATCAGAATTTATAAAATCATTAGAGGAAGTGGCAAGGAAACGAATATTCACGTTGGTGTATAGAATGTATGAAACTGGCGACATACCATCTGACTTTCCGAAAAATATCATCCACACAATTCCGAAGACTGCATGAGCTGACCATCAGCTTATCAGCTCATGAATCCAAATTGCTGACGAGAATAATATACAGAAGTATGGAAAAGAAAATTGAGGATGTGCTAGATGACGATCAGTTTGGCTTTAGAAAAGGTAAAGGCACTAGAGGGCAATTCTGACGTTGCGGTTGATAATGGAAGCAAGACTAAAGAAAAATCAAGACTAAAGAAAAATCAAGACACGTTGATAGGATTTGTTGACCTGGAAAAAGCGTTCGACAACGTAAAATGGTGCAAAATGTTCGAAATTCTGAGAAAAATAGGGGTAAATTATAGGGAGAGACGGGTAATATACAATATATACAAGAACCAAGAGGGAATAATAAGAGTGAACGACCAAGAACGAAGTGCTCGTATTAAAAAGGGTGTAAGACAGGGATGTAGTCTTTTCCCCGCTACTGTTCAATCTGCACATCGAAGAAGCAATGATGGAAATAAAAGAAAGGTTCAGGAGTGGAATTAAAATTCAAGGTGAAAGGATATCAATGATATGATTCGCTGATGACTTTGCTATCCTGAGTGAAAGTGAAGAAAAATTACATCATCTGCTGAACGGAATGAACAATTTAATGAGTACAGAGTATGGATTGAGAGTAAATAGAAGAAAGACGAAAGTAATGAGATATAGCAGAAATGAGAACAGCGATAAACTTAACATCAGGATTAATGGCCACGAAGTAGATGACGTTAAGGAATTTAGCTACCTAGGCGGTAAAATAACCAGTGATGGACGGAGCAAGGAGGACATCTAAGGCAGATTATCAATGGCAAAAGGGGCATTCCTGGCCCAGAGAATTCTGCTAGTATCAAACATAGGCCTTAATTTGGGGAAGAAATTTCTGAGAACATACGTCTGGAGTATAGCATTGTATGGTAGTGAAACATGGACTGTGGGAAAACCGGAACAGAAGAGAATCGAAGCATTTGAGATGTGGTGCTACAGACGAATGTTGAAAATTAGGTGGACTGATAAGGTAAGGAATGAGGAGGTTCTGTGCAGAATCGGAGAGGAAAGGAACATGTCGAAAACACTGATAAGGAGAAGGGACAGGATGTTAGGTCATCGGTTAAGACATGAGGGAATGACTTCCAGGGTACTAGAGGTAACTGTAGAGGGCAAAAACTGTTGAGGAAGACAGAGATTGGAATACATCCGGCAAATAACTGAGGTTGCAAGTGCTAATATGAGATGAAGAGGTTGGCAAAAGAGAGGAATTCGTGGTGGGCCGCATCAAACGAGTCATAAGACTGATGACCCCCCCCTCCCCCCCCCACACACACACACAAAAAGAAAGAAAAAAAAAGTGCACTGTTTGTCAGTGAAAGACGACAGCCGGCAAACTAGGATCCGTGTATCACCCCATCAAAACTGCTACCATAGGACGATATCTCGTTCACCTATTTTAACTGTTCCCTGTTTCCAACCAGCACTCATCGTCTTGTACCTGTACCGCATCACCATCGTGTAATAATGTGCACTGTGGTTTTTCAGTGTTGGTGCCTTCTATCAGCTTCATCTACCTGTAACATATACTTTTGGTGATTATTTTGGTCGGTTAATGCATTAGCTTTGATAATGGGGTCAAAATGCTTTGGATTTGTTTGTTAATTCTGAAAAAATTACTTAAGAATATATCTGCAAAGAATTTCTGTAGCTACGCATCCATTTGTGTTCTGGCAGTGCAATCTAAGGGATTGGAAAACATACTCCATGACCATATTACAAACTAATGAAGGAGAAAGAAACCATTACTCGAATAACGGTAGGTCTGCTGCAAATATCATTGCAGGTTGATCGATGTGATAAAAATGACGGACCATCTGGATCCACACAAAAAGACAAGAGGTTGATATTTTGTGATTTTTGAATTTCAGTGAGGCTTTCGATGTAGTGGATTTCTACATCACCTTTACCATTTTCATAAGACTTTTTCACTAAATTCTGTACAGTGCTTCCATCGAATCTTGCATACCGCAGACATGTAGTGTCCGAGCAACCAGATCAAATGAGGAAAGTAAGTATCATGGGTTAGAACGTGATCCACTATCTTCCCGTTTTATGTTTATGATGTATCAATCGTTCCGTTCCACTGTAAGTATCACCCATGCCCTGACGATTTCAGTTACACTTAAATACAGGGGCAGTGAGTCTGAGCGCCATTAGCCATTGTCTTATTTGCCATGTCACAGTGGGCATAGCATATAGGTCTGAAACACAATTTGTCTAAAACTGAAGCAAAGTTATTCGCTGATAAAAGACTCATTGCCTGTCGTTTCCAAGTCTCTCTTCGTTGCATTGTTAAAAGGTTCACAAATAACAATTTCTTTCTAAACAAGAAACTTTGAGAATTCCAGAATGAGATTTTCACTCTGCAGCGGAGTGTGCGCTGATATGAAACTTCCTGGCAGATTAAAACTGTGTGCCCGACCGAGACTCGAACTCGGGACCTTTGCCTTTCGCGGGCAAGTGCTCTACCAACTTTCTTTTTTTTTTTTTTTTTTTTTTTTGCTCTATGTTAAAGATTTCCTATTTTGTTTCAATGGAGCAAAATTAATGCTTTTTGCAGACAACACAAATTTTGAAGTAAAATAAAGAAGCAAAGAAAAATTTTAACATTATTGTGGAAAAAACTATTAACTGATATTTTACAAAAACTGATTCATTTCTTACTTGAAGTTATGATCCACTTCCTACGCACAATGACAAAACTGTATTTGAAACTTCCTGGCAGACTAAAACTGTGTGCTGGTCCCAGACTCGAACTCGGGACCTTTGCCTTTCGCGGGCAAGTGCTCTACCAACTTTTTTTTTGTTTTTTTGTTTTTTTTTTTACATAATAGTGAAAAAAAATAAAATAAAATATCCTGCTTCTGTCAGTACAAAACAATAACGTTCGACGTTCCTCTTTTAGGCGCGTACCTCGCTAATCCCGTCATACCTCGCGTTGGTGTCGGGTACGTCTTCACGTGTGTTTGTGGATCCTCTCCACTGTCCTGGTCCTTTCTTGTTCTGCTACTTATAGACAATAATTACATTCTCCTACCCGGGACACCCCAACTGGGTGGGGGATCAAGCAAGGCACTCCCTAAAAAATTTGCGTAATATGATCGATATCTCGGATGTTTCATAAGCTGTGAGTGGTGTTCCTGTAGTAAGGCCCAAAAGTCAAGCACATTCTTACTGCCGTCTCGGAAAAGATAACGCACAGTCAAACCTCGAATCCAAGTCACTGCGTTTGTCTTCGTTCGGGGATAATACGTCCTATCTGGGAGAAGTAGTGTGCGTGGTTCTATTGTTTGCGGACCCACCCGAAGGAGGAAGGCGATCATTTTTTTGACCAAACACCATACGTCCGCCGAAGGACCGCATATCAGGCGATGCTCCTCAGTGTCTATAACATTGCACTGCGGACACAGTGGCTCGTCCGCCATATGAATTGTATGCAACCTGGAACGAGTCACGTATTTCCCATTGACCACCTGATACCACAGTGCGCGCGTTCCCGTATCAAGGTGTGGGTGGTGCACTGTACGCCATACCACTGACCACGTAACCGTTGGTTGGCGGCGCTCTACGGCATTATTCGGCCGTCGTCGAGTCAAGATGTGATATATATCACGTGCCGTGACCGTCCTGGTAGTTGGTAGTTCCATATGTACGTAACTGTATTCCACAAAGAAGGTTCGCATATGGGCAAGCGATGGTGAGATGTGAGCCACCGCTACCGGAGCCGAACGAGAAGGTGGAGCGAGTTCGTATATCAAGCTGCCCGTCAGACTTGTCTGGTGTCGTGTCCACATCTTTATCATCGTGGTTACATAAATAGCCACTGCTCGGTCGCGTACGTGGACTAGTCCAAGACCTCCACGACTACGAGGAAGGGTGAGGGTTTCGTATCCTACCTTAAAAAGCAGACCTGTGCTCACAAAATATCCTAGTGCCGCCAGGATTCGGCGGGCCAACACCACCGGCATAGGAAGAACTTGTGCCAGGTGGGGGATGCGAGAGGCTAGATAAGTGTTGGCAAAGGTGACCCGTTGTATCATATCCAGTGCCCTTAACCTGTGACTTCGGACACTCGCACAAATTGTTTGCAGAAGATGTCTGTAACTCAGTGCCGCCGTGCGTCGAACGTCTGTAGTGAAGATAATTCCTAGGCATTTCATCGTGGTGATCGGCTGTAATGGTGCTACACTTCCTGTCGGGAGTCCTCTCCCGATGTTCATCGCTCCCGACTTTGCCATGTTCAGGCGACTTCCCGTAGCCATACAATACAAATTAATCCAATGCAGGGCCGCTCTTGCCTCGTCGCCTGACCGTGCTAAAAACACTAGGTCATCCGCGTATGTTCGGCATATAAACTTGTTGTGCCTTATCGTCATTCCTTGGAGTCGATTCCGGAGCCCGCAAAGCAGCGGCTCGACAGCGATGGCATACAATATCGTTGACAGCGGGCACCCTTGTCTGACCGATCGTGAGATGGTGATGGGCCCCACCAAGCGTCCATTGATGAGCACTTTGGATGCGGCTCCGTGTAGTAGTCTCATGACGACGGTGACAAAACTTTCCGGAAACTTCATTTTCGTCATCACGTCCGTGAGATAAGCATGACTCAGCCTGTCAAATGCGCGATCGAAGTCTATCGATACCAATACACCCCGGAGACGACATGTTGAAGCCAGTGCGATAACATCGCGGTAGTCGCTGAGTGCCGTTTGTATATTGCTATCACCTCCTAGCTGGGTTTGGTCGAGTGAAATCACTTGGCGTATCACGCGTTTAAAGCGTGCTGCAAGTATCCTGGCGTAGATCTTGTAGTCGCAATTAAGAAGGGTCAGTGGCCGGTAGGCCTGTATCCCTGTGCCGCCAGATGGTTTGTGGATGGGGATGATCATTCCTTCCACGAAGGTGGGCGGAAGAGGCACGTTGGGAGACATCAATTCGCAGTACATGGCAGTCCATCGTGGAGTCATGTGATCTTTAAATGTACGATAGAACTCTAACGGAAACCCGTCGGGCCCCGGCGATTTGTGCGATGCTCCCTTATCAATCGCTTCCATTACGTCGTCAACTGTGATTTCACCTGTTAACTCCAGGTTGGCCGACTCGTCGAGACACGCGGAGAGCGTTCGTCGGACCTCATGAAAGGCTGCCTGATCGTGTTCCGCTTCTTCATAGAGATGACCGTAGTGTTCCACGAAAGCGTTGGCAATGTCTTTTTGCGTTATCATGCGGCGACCATCTGGCAGTACGACCGTCTGTATTAAGGTTCTGCGACTACGTTGTTTTTCTCTGATAACGTGATACATCGACGGGGATTCTCCACGGACTCGTTCAAAGGCCCTTGCACGGATTGCGACACCCTCCAGTCGGCGGCGCGTTATGGAAATTATTTGGGCCTGTGCTCGTTTTATACCTGCACGACGCTCCTGTGAAGGTGCTTGTACAGAAAGTTCGCGGAGCATCGTGAAATAAAATTCCGTCGTGTATCGCCGCCACATCATCTGCTCCCTTCCGTATGCAATTAACGCTCGGCGCAATGCAGGCTTAACGCATTCCAGCCACCACTGCAACGTCGTCGGATACGTCGGGAGGCGTCGTTCACACACATGCCAAGTGTCTTCGACTAAGCGTTTGCACTCAGGTTCCCTAAGGTGTGCTGTATTCAGTTTCCAAACACTGCGATTCCTCCACACTTGTTGACGACTCAAGGAGACCGTGCATATATATGCTATGTGATCTGAAAAGGCGACAGGCCACAATTCCGCATCGAGGATCGCAGGTTCGAGACGACGTGTTACGTAGATGCGATCGAGACGACTTGCAGAGTGACTCGTGACGTAGGTGTATCCACGTCTGTCGCCATGTATCTTCTCCCATGTATCAATGAGATTCAAGTCCTGTATGAGTTGCCGCAGCTCCGGGCACGAAGTATAACGTGGGTGTTGATCTTTTGGTGCGAGCACGCAGTTGAAGTCGCCTCCAAATAAGACATGTTCATACCGACCTAAGAATAGTGTTGCAATCTCCTCTGCATAAAATCGGGATCGGTCGCGCCGTCTGTCTGACCCCGACGGTGCGTAAATGTTAACGACCCGTACTCCCAGCACTGTGAGCGCCAGTCCTCGCGCTGACGGCAGGTACACCACGTCCTCGGCTACTATGCCGCTACGTAGAAGTATCGCTGTTCCGCTGCCGCCGTCGGTAGTTGGTGTAATGTACGTATCGTACTCATAGAGGTCGGGGAAGCTCTCAACACATACTTCCTGCAGCAGAACGATGTCGACGTCTGACGCATGCAACATGTCTCGTAATAATTGCAATTTGACAGGCGTTCTGATCCTATTAATATTAATAGAGGCTGTTAGATATGCCTGCCGCTGTTCCTCAGTGCGTAAAGCGCACATGAACGCTTATGGTAATTTGTGTGCTTCTGCCCGGTGACATGCTGTCTGTGCGTCAGTCTGCATCTTCTGCGCGGTTAACATCCTGTAGACGCAGCACTCGCCATTGTGGGTGCGTCGTCGGTGTGGGGGTCAGTATCGGAGTCGTCGGCCTAGTTCCTGTGCTGGAGGTCCAGTTCCCGTCGTGTCTCTCCTGCCGGGCTGACCGAAGGCGGTGGCGGTGCTGCGGTGGGGGGACTCCTTCCGTCGGCTTTCCGTCCGGTGTGTCTGTATTCAACCCCCGTGGAGCATAATTCGCGTCGGACTGCTGTGTGGGAGGTAGAACCTCCCGTTGCGCATCCGGATGCACTGTATCGACGTTACACCCAAGTTCGTCTGGCGTGGACTGCAGTAAGCAGGTATCCGACGGCGCTAGCCGACGTTTCTTGTGGCGCTTCGGCGATCTTTGTTTGCGCGTGTGCGCCTCCGTATCCGAGTGCGGAAGTGACTCCCGGTGCTCAGGGACGAAAGCAGCTGTCGGCACAACAGCAGGATCAATTTCCATTTCTCCTACCGATCCTTTCCGCTCGGTTAAGTGCGTCGACGGCGCCGGAGCTGCAGAGGTGTGCGTCGTTTCGTCACTGGAGGCGGTCCCCGCCGCAGTCGGTTGCCGGAAACTGTCAGGATTTGGTAGCTGGTCATTCTTCGGGATGGGATCCGTTCGAAATGCGTCCGCATACGTTAGTGGCAGCGGCGTCAACGTGGACGGAGGTACGGGTTCGCCGTTTGGAACTTGCACTATCCTCCGCTGCATACATTCGGAACGGACGTGGCCCTCTTTCCCACAGCCTGAGCATGTTTTGGGTTGTCCATCGTATATGACTATAGCTCTGCATCCGCCGATGAACAAGTACGAGGGTACATGTTGTGTCAGTTCTATTCTGATTTGACGCACCCCATTGAGAACCGGGTAAGTCGTGAAGTTGGACCATTTTTCCTCAACGTGGCTAAGCACTCTTCCATATGGGCGTAAGGCGTCAACGACCAAGTCAGACGGAACCTCGAAGGGAAGTTCGAAAATACGTATGTTTCGTAAGCCCAGTCCTGCATGATCAATAGTTACTTCTCCAACATGTCCATCAGAGTGCCGAAATTTGAGTCCATGTTTAGTATCTCGGATGATTCTATCACATACTGCATCGTTAATCAGCTTGACGTAAACAACACTGCTCACTATGGAGAGGTGGATTCCGATAAGTTCGTTGTAGTCAAGTTTAACTTCGTCTCGTAGGAACCTTTCTATTTCGTAGGCTTTCGGTCTCGCATATTCATTCGAAAAACTAATCTTGAGAGTCGACTTTCGGTATGCATGTGCCATTCTATATCGAGTCGTCTAAACGCGCGAGTACGCCGAAGAGGTAAACAACTGCGCGAGCGCGAACGTCTCCGGCAGGGACGTAAACAGACGTCCGTGCCGTAGCACGGCCGAAGGCAGACTGTGAGCTACCGAAGCACGACTCACGCCCGGTACTCACAGCTTTACTTATGCCAGTACCTCGTCTCCTACCTTCCAAACTTTACAGAAGCTCTCCTGCGAACCTTGCAGAACTAGCACTCCTGAAAGAAAGGATATTGCGGAGACATGGCTTAGCCACAGCCTGCGGGATGTTTCCAGAATGAGATTTTCACTCTGCAGCGGAGTGCGCGCTGATATGAAACTTCCTGGCAGATTAAAACTGTGTGCCCGACCGAGACTCGAACTCGGGACCTTTGCATTTCGCGGGCAAGTGCGAGGTACTGGCAGAAGTAAAGCTGTGAGTACCGGGCGTGAGTCGTGCTTCGGTAGCTCAGTTGGTAGAGCACTTGTCCGCGAAAGGCAAGGGTCCCGAGTTCGAGTCTCGGTCGGGCACACAGTTTTAATCTGCCAGGAAGTTTCAAGAAACTTTGACGTAACAGCAAAGGGTGCCACACTCTTTATTTTACCTACTTGTTTTTACTTTCTATTGTCTTTCTTATTTGTATCCAGTGTTAATTAACTCCACAGAATACAATTGTGACGAAAGCAAAATCTTCCTTGTACTGCTCCGTAACACAGTACTAAAAAGAAATATTTTTCTCTGTCGGGAACTAGAATCTGGAGTGATAATCTCAAAAACAGACGGAAATCACTCCTCTTCTTGTCTTCAGAAAGCAGCTGCGGTGCACCTTCCATGAAAATAAGAAAAAAATATGATTGCATAATTCCCAGTACTTTCACATTATTTACATTTCTACTTAATTAATATCGTGTGTTAAAAGAAAAGCAGAATAAGTAATGGTAACGATGTTATTGACCATATGTTATTGATCATAGGTGTACCTATTTCGTTTCGTTATAGGTCATTTATCTGTCCCCATAGTGCGGATGTTAGTGTTCCAGAACAGGAGCATTATAGTCTTGTCATCGTTACATAAAAAAGGGTCTGAAACAGTAATCCAGCCATGTTCTGCTCACTAATATACACAGAGGTGATAGAAGTCATGGGATAGCTATATACACGTTTAAAGATGGCGACAGTATCGCATCACGAGGTATAAAAGGGCAGTGCTTGACAGAGCTGTCACTTGTACTCAGGTGATGCATGTGAAAAGGTTTCCTACGTTATTATGGCCACAGACGAGAATTAACACAATTTGAAAGCGGAGTGGTAGTTGAAACATGGGACATTCCATTTCGGAAATCGTTAGGGAGTTCAATATTCTGTGATCCACAGCGTCAATAGCGTGCGAGAATACCAAGTTGCAGGCATTACCTCTCACAATCGACAACGCATTGGCCGACGACGGCCTTCACTATACGACCGAGAGCAGCGGCGTTTGTGTACAGTTGTCAGTGCTAACAGAAAAGTAGCACTGCGTGAAATAACAGCATAAATCAACGTGGGACGTACGACGAACGTATCCGTTTGGACAGTGCGGTGAAATTTGGCGTTAATGGGCTATGGCAGCAGACGACCGACGCGAGTACCTTTGTTAGCAGCACGACATCGCCTGCAGCGCCTCTCCTAGGCTCGTGACCATATCGGTTGGACCCTTGACGACTTTAAAACAATGGCCTGGTGAAATGAGTCCTGATTTCAGTATGTAAGAGCTGATGGTGGGGTTCGAGTGTGGCGCAGACCCCACGAAAGCATGGAGCCATGTTGTCAACAAGGCTCTGTGGAACCTGGTGATGTCTCCATTGTGGTGTGGGCTCGATCCTCCAGTGCGATTGACTGTAAATGGTTATATTCGGCTTCTTGGAGGCCGTTTGGAGCCATGCATGCACTTTATCTTCCCAGTCAACGATGGGATGTCTATGGATGATAATGTACCAAGTTACCTGTTCGCCACTGGTTTGAAGAACATTCTGGACGATTCGACCGAATTATTTGGCCACCCATCGAACATTTATGGGACATAATCGAGAGATCAGTTGGTGCAGAAAACCCTCAACCGGAAGTACTTTCGCAATTATGGATGGCTATAGAGACAGCATGGCTCAATATTTCTGCAGAGGACTTCCAACGACATGTTGAGTCCATAGCACTTCGTTAGAACTGCTGCACTATGCCGGGTAAAACGAGGACCGACACTATATTAGGAAGTATCTCATGACTTTTGTCAGGTCAATGTATACACAATAACATTCTCTGTGGGAACAACAGGGTATAGCAGAGGCAGTTTCCACCATACCCTTTCTCCCTGGTGAAGATCCCTCCGCAGAGGAGGTTGTGTGAAATTTCTGAAGCAGGGGAGACTTATCAACAGAATTGCAATTGTGAAGCGATCCTATATAATTGCCCAAGATGGGTGCCAAATGCTTTTTCAATGTGCCGGAAATTTCACGTATTTACACGATGAACACCACGAAGGAAACATGCAACAAACGGCAAACAGGCCTGAAATGTATTACGTTCTTGGATATGCAAATGATTAGCATTTCAGCGCCTGTTCATTAAGCAGGTAGGAGGAACGCCATCTAGATTCTGTATGTAAGGAAAGATTACAAAACGGTTTATCAATCATTAACAACGTTCGAATGATGTTTCTTTGTTAGAATAACGTGCTATATCTCGAGTAAAAAGGATAAAAGTCTACCAACTCTAGTCGGAAATCGATAACGGCAGGATCGTGTTCTATCGATATGGCGGTTTATCGTTCCATGATACAGCTGCTTGTGTTGATCTGGATCCCAAAACTGCCACGCTACTCTATGGTTTTAGAAGGACTAAACCCAACGCTATGTATTATCTCAAACGCCCCACGAGACCAGCGTACGATTTCAAGAAATGGCTCTGAGCACTACGGGACTTAACAGCTGAGATCATCAGTCCCCTAGAACTTAGAACTACTTAAACCTAACTAACCTAAGGACGTAACCTGCGACCGCAGCGGTCGCGCGGTTCCAGACTGCAGCGCCTAGAACCGCTCGGTCACAGTGGCCGGCAGCGTACGAGTGATATTGTTTGTTAGGCCGAGCAGGATCTTAAAGCCTAGTCACATATCTTGAGTCAGGAAATGGGCTTGTTTACAGCAAGACTAAGATCCACACGGAAAGTGTGACGAGGTCTGGAGCACTACTGTCTGTCAACAAGGAGCAAGGAGGAGCATCAACGTTGCCGCACCAAACGATAACAATGGAAGTAGCACGAGCCCCTGTTCTACATAGAGCATAACGATGGACGTATCTTTTTGTGGAAGATCCAAGGGGACTGGAGGTTGGCAGATTGTATACGGTTAAGTCACGTTAGAGTGACCACCACCTGAATTCAACGTCAACGTGCAACAACCACTCGGATGGCAAGTGGCAGCGTTAGTTGTGGAGGGTATATAAAGCGTGTTGATGGGACGCGGAGAACAGTGCAGTCGTTCTCGTAATGCGAAAACTGAGTGATTTGTCTGATATCCAAAAGGGCTTTATTTTTAGCTTTTGGACCAAAAATGGAAGCATTTACGAAACGGTTAAGTCTGTAAACTGTTCGCGTGCTGCTGTGGTAAAAGTACACAGTGCATGGAAAAATATCACTATCCAAAACTAGCGCCAGTACAGCAGTGGTGCCTGCCTTGGGCATGGATGTTTGTGAAGTCCTTAGGCTAGTTAGGTTTAAGTAGTTCTAAGTCTAGGGGACTGATGACCTCAGATGTTAAGTCCCATAGTGCTTAGAGCCATTTTGAACCAACTGTGGTGCAACACATGCCATAGATGAGAGGGGAGAACGAAAGCTTCGGAGATTTGTATAGCCGAACAGACGTAGGGCTACTGACCAACTGACCACCGCCCAGATGAACCAAGGGGCTACTAGCAGTGCCTGCTCAACTACCATTCAGCAAATGTCACAACGTATGGGACTCCTCAGCAGGCCCCAGGTTCATGCACTCATCCTGCCTGCTGTTCATCGGCGACGAAGGCTGGAATTTGCACGCCACTAACAACTGGATGTACATTGAGTGGCGACAGGCTGCATTTTCGGATGAGTCATGTTTTATCCATCAAATAGACGGCCGTTACCGTGTCTGGCGCGGAACGTCTGAAAACAAACAACCTGCCACAATTGCCGGAATAGTGCAGGCCGGAGGCCATTCCCTGAGTGATCTCGTCATTCTGGAAGGGACAGTGGGCCAAAATAAGTATTTAGTTGTCACTGGGGGCCATGTCGACCCCTACATGCAGTCGGCACGGTGGCAGCTACCAGTACGACAATGCGAGGTGTCACACAACTCACAGCCTACGTGCGTGTTTGGAGAGCACCAGCATGAGTTTACCGTACTCCCATGGTCACCAAACTGCCCAGTTTAAAACTCAATCGAGAATCTGTTGGACCACATCGATCGGGCTGTCCACGCCACTAATCCTCCACTTCATTGGAGGCGGGATGGTTACACATCCCTGTCGGTACCTTCCTGAGTGTCTCTGTTCATGCGCCTTTCGCAGCAGTATGCACTGTGTATGTCACCGTCATACGAACCCTGCACTTGAGGTAATGTTATGTGGTGCCACTCAGTACACAACTCAATCACCTCTGGTTCTAATAGCCGGTAATTTGCACAGCTGACGTTACGTATTAAGGCCGGCGACTATGCCCTGTTTTCAGAGACCTCTTTCAACATCATAACGCAAGGCCGCATGTTCCCCGTTCTATTCCGACCTACCCCGATAAAGAGAGTGTTGGCTGTTGCCTTGACCAGTACGTTCTCCAAATCCCTCATCCGTTGAAAGCACCTGGTCATGGACTGCGGAGATATTTGCAGGCCACCACTAGCCAGCCAGAACGACTGAAAAACGCTGGCATATAGCTGAAGCAGCATGAAATGGCCTACCCATTTTTCTCATTCTAGCTCAGTTAGACTTGGTGCCCAGCAGGCTAAGAGCCTGTGTATACTAACTATCGTTCCCTGTGTACCCCCATATCACCTACGAATTTAATCGTGTAATCTTCATAGTCTAATATATAAGCACAATAAGTAAAATCTGATTATTTGCTATTCTTCGTGATGTTTCAGTTGTAGTGGCCGGCCGGCCGAAGTGGCCGTGCGGTTAAAGGCGCTGCAGTCTGGAACCGCAAGACCGCTACGGTCGCAGGTTCGAATCCTGCCTCGGGCATGGATGTTTGTGATGTCCTTAGGTTAGTTAGGTTTAACTAGTTCTAAGTTCTAGGGGACTAATGACCTCAGCAGTTGAGTCCCATAGTGCTCAGAGCCATTTTGTAGTGGCCGGAAGTATAATTCCCAGGCCGGCCGGTGTAGCCGAGCGCTTCTAGGCGCTTCAGTCCGGAACCGCGAGATCAAAATCGATGTCGTCCTTCCAGGTGTATTAATTTTTTTCCGCCAATGTACTTTAATGCATTTGTGTTTTTGGCGGATTTTATTATGTTCCGTGGCATGTGTTTATAAAGGGAAGAGTTTGTTTTACTTCAGTATTTGGTTATGCCAATGTCAACGCGTGCTCGTACCTGTATCTTAGTAAATATGAGTACAGTTGACTGACGAAGTGAATCCGTCACCCCCCGCCTCCACTGGCTCCTTCCTCCCCCTCTACCATACCACACCTTCTCCCTTTTCCTTTTCCTGTCGCGCCCTCCACCTTTTCCTCTCACGTCTACAGGTCCCAGTACCAGCTTCTTCTCTCTCCTTGTCCCCAACAACCACCCCTGTCTCTTCATCATCTCTTACCACCCCTCAGTCATCATCACCACCACTCTCCTATCTCCTTCTTTTCAACTACAATCTACCGTCCCAGGGCAGATTCTTTTCCAGTTTTAGCGATAGCGTACGGTGCTCCGTTTCTAATGGTCAATGTATCTTCCATCGTGCTCAGTATTTCTCAAGTGTTTCGTGTTGTTCAAGCATTCTAAAGGGCCGCGCGGAGTGGCCATGCGGTTAGAGGCGCCATGTCACTGATTGCGCGGCCCCTCCCGCCGGAGGTTCCAGTCCTCTCTCGAGCATGGGTGTGTGTGTTGTTCTTAGTATAAGTTAGTTTACGTAGTGTGTAAGTCTAGGGACCGATGCCATCAGCAATTTGATCCCTTAGGAATTCACACACATTTCAACATTTCTGATGCATTCTCAAGTGTTTTGAACTGTACTGTCTGTTCACATTTTCATCATTGTTTTTAACCAATTCATGAATACAGCATTATACACTCAAGAGCCAAAGAAACTGGTACACCTGCCTAATATCGTGTAGGGCCCCGCGAGCACGCAGAAGTGCTGCAACACGACGTTGCATGGACTCGACTAATGTCTCAAGTAGTGCTGCAGGGAACTGACACCATGAATCCTTCAGCGCTGTCCATAAATCCGCAAGACTGCGAGGGCGTGGAGTTCTCTTCTGAACAGCACGTTGCAAGGCATCACAGATATACTCAATAATGTTCATATCTGAGGAGTTTGGTGGCCAGCGGAAGTGTTTAAAATCAGAAGAGTGTTCCTGGAGCCTCTCTGTAGCAATTCTGGACGTGTGGGGAGTCGAATTGTCCTGCTGAAATTTCACATGTCCGTCGGAATGGACATGAATGGATGCAGCTGATTAGATAGGATGCTTACGTACGTTTCACCTGTCAGAGTCGTATCTAGACGCATCAGGGATCCCATATCACTCCCAACTGCACACGTCCCACACCATTACAGAGCCTCCACCAGCTTGAACAGTCCCCTGCTGACATACAGGGTCCATGGATACATGAATTATCTCCATACCCGTACACGTCCATGCGCTCGATACAATTTGAAACGAGACTCGTCCGACCAGTCGACATGTTTCCAGTTATCAACAGACCAATGTCGGTGTTGACGGGCTCAGGCGAGGCGTAAAGCTTTGTGCCGTGCAGTCATCAAGGGTACACGATTTGGCCTTCGGCTCCGAAAGCCCGTATCGATGATGTTTCGTTGAATGGTTCTCACGCTGAGACTTGTTGATGGCCCACCATTGATCTCTGCAGCAATTTGCGGAATGGTTGCAGTTCTGTCACGTTGAACGATTTTCTTCAGTCGTCGTTGGTCCCGGTCTTGCAGGCTGGCGGGGTGGCCGAGCGGTTCTAGGCGATTCAGTCCGGAACCACGTGGCTACTACGGTCGCAGGTTCGAATCCTGCCTCGGGCATGGATGTGTGTGCTGTCCTTAGGTTAGTTAGGTTTAAGTAGTTCTAAGTTCTAGGGGACTGATGACCTCAGATGTTAAGTCCCATTGTGCTCAGAGCCATTTGAACCATTTTTTATAATTTCCACCTTTGCCGCTGTTATTGAGTCCCGTATTGCTCGTGCCCTTTTTCCAGCGTGGTGACGCAGCGGCCCACGCAGCTGGTGACGGTGAGGCCGCTGACGAGCACGACGCGCAGGACGACGACGACGACGAGCACGACGCGGAAGCCCATCATCCTGCCCATCACGCCGCCGCCCGTCTACCCGGTGGCCACCTCCACCAGGTTCCCCGCGCTCATAGCCACTGACGGTGGTGAGTCAACCTAGCTAGCGCCATCCTGCTCCGGGGTCAAGGCTTAACATTCTTACTCGACTCCTCCACTGGGTACAACACCGGTTCCACGGTTTGATTCTGGAGATGTCTCAGATCGGTTACTGTCTTACCCCCTCCTCCCCGCCACCGCCAAATAGTTGTAAAACCTATCGTCCCCGCCTTTGATGCAGCACGCATTCTTACGTTTTTAATACTGATAATTAGTTAACATCAATGCTTAGTACTTTGCTTTAGCATAGCAATTCAGAGAAATAAACCATGTAGAATATAGTTTTCAAAACATTTGAGAAGTGCATGTGCAAAGCTTTTAACTTAAGGTCTAAGAGTACAATACGAGGTGCGACAATAAAGTAATGAGACTGATTTTCTTTGCAAGATGTGGCAACCCTGCAGGCTTGCGTAGACACAATATCTTTAACCTTCCAGAATGAGATTTTCACTCTGCAGTGGAGTGTGCGCTGATATGAAACTTCCTGGCAAATTAAAACTGTGTGCCGGGCCGAGACTCGAACTCGGGACCTTTGCCTTTCGCGGGCAAGTGCTATACCAACTGAGCTACCCAAGTACGACTCACGCCCCGTCCTCGCAGCCTTACTTCTGCCAGTACCTCGTCCCCTACCTTCCAAACTTTACAGAAGCTCTCCTGCGAACCTTGCAGAACTATCACTCCTGAAAGAAAGGATATTGCGGAGACATGATATGAAACTTCCTGGCAAATTAAAACCTCGTCTCCTACCTTGGGGATGTTTCCAGAATGAGATTTTCACTCTGCAGCGGAGTGTGCGCTGATATGAAACTTCCTGGCAGATTAAAACTGTGTGCTGGGCCGAGACTCGAACTCAGGACCTTTGTCTTTCGCGGCAAGTGCTCTACCAACTGAGCTACCCAAGCACGACTCACGCCCCGTCCTCACAGCTTTACTTCTGCCAGTACCTCGTCTCCTACCTTCCAAACTTTACAGAAGCTCTCCTGCGAACCTTGCAGAACTAGCACTCCTGAAAGAAAGTTTCATCTTTGACCTTGGTGTATAAGCTGCTTCTAGGCCAAGCGGCACATCGATGCAACTGATCAGTTGTGAGTTCTGCTGTAATAAGTTAACACGTGTTTGTGTCTCTCGTCACGGAAATGGAACCGCATAAAATTGCGCAACGGTAGGCCATTTCTTTTTGCATTAAATTGGGTAAAAACGCGATGACAACTTACGGTAAGCTTCAGAAGGCTTTTGGAGCGCAGGTTATGTCAAGCGCTCAAGGTTTTCGTTGGCATAAAATATTTAGTGAAGACAGAACGGATGTTGAAGATGAAGACCACAGTGGACGACCATCAACCTCACGGACGGATGTCAACGTGGCCAGGGTGCGTGAAATCGTATGATCTGATCGAAGATTATCCGTGAAAATGATTGCAGAAGAACTGAACATCAATCGAGAAACGGTTCATCTAATAATAACTGAAGATTTTGGTAAGAGAAAGATTTGTGGAAAAATGGTCCCCAAAAATCTAACGCCACAACAGTGAGAAACACGGAAAAATGTGGCAGCCAATTTCTTAGAGGAAACGGGAATGAATCGAGAATTGTTGAGCCGTGTTATCAGTGGTGATGAAAGTTGGTTTTTGCAGAACTATCCAGAGACAAAACGCCAAAATTGGCAATGGTGCTCAAAGGGATCACCCAGACCAAAAAAAGCTCGCATGTCAATGTCAAAAGTGAAATGCATGCTTGTGTGCTTCTCTGATTCCAAGGGAATTGTTAATAAAGAGTGGGTGCCTCCTGGACAACAGTTAACCAATATTACTACAAAGAAATTTTAGAAAGAGTTCGTAAAAGAGTTCTTCGTGTCCGTGCCAACATTTCTGGTAATTGGATTCTGCATCACGATAATGCGCCATCCCATACTGCTCTGCAAGTACAGCAATTTTTAACATGAAAACAAATTTCAGTACTACCACAGCCACCTTATTCACCAGATATCGCTCCGTGCGACTTTTTTCTAATTCCAAGAGTCAAAACGGCGGTCAAGGGACACCATTTTCAAAGAACACAAGATGTCCAAAAAGCTGTGACGAGGTTCTTGGAGGATATTACAGAAGATGAGTTCCAGAAATGTTACCATCAATGGCAGAAGCGCTGGAAAAAGTATGTGCAATCAGAAGAAAACTACTTTGAAGGATACAACACTAAACTTGACTAAAACGGTAAGCAACATTTTTTTCCACATCATTACAGAGTCTCCATCAGCTTGAACAGTCCCATGCTGACATGTAGGGTCCACGAATTCCTGAGGTTGTCTCCATACTAGTACACGTCCACAACGAGAATCGTCCGACCAGACAACATGTTTCCAGTCGACAGTCCGATGTTGACAGGCCCAGGCGAGACGTATAGCTTTGTGTCGTGCAATCATTTTAGAGTACACGAGTGGACCTTCGGTTCTGAGAGCCCATATCGATGATGTTTCGTTGAATGGTTCGTACGCTGGCACTTGTTGATGGCCCAGCATTGAAATCTGCAGCAATTTGCGGAAGGGTTGTAGCTCTGTCCCGTTGAACGATTCTCTCCAGTCGTCGTTGGCCCTGTTCTTGCAGGATATTTTTCCGGCCGCAGCGATGTCGGAGATTTGATGTATTACCGGGTTCCTGATATTCACGGTGCATTCGTGAAATAGTCATAGGGTAAAATCCCCACTTCATCGCTGCCTCGGAGATGCTGTGTCCCATCGCTTGTTCGCCGACTGTAACACCACGTTCAAACTCACTTAAATCTTGATAACCTGCCATTGTAGCACCAGTAACCGATCTAAAACTGCGCCAGACAGTTGTTTTCTTATATAGGCGTTACCGACCGCAGCAACAAATTCTGCCTGTTTACATATCTCTGTATTTGAGTACGCGTGCCTATACCAGTTTCTTTGGCGCTTCTGTGTATATGCTTTAACTTGTCGTACCCCTCCCCCCCTTTTTATAATTTTTTAAAAATAAAGTTACTTAACTGCTTTATTCCGACTTCTTGCTGCAGTGGCAACACCGGTTCTCGTCATATACTCGGAGTTAAGCGCCTTGGTCTCGGCTAGCACTTGGCTGGGTCACCGTCAGGGTCTGCCGAGTGCTGTTGGCGAGCGGGTTGCCCTCAAATCTTGTGAGGCAAATTGGGGAGTTACTTGATTGATAAATAGCGGCACCTGTCACGCAAACTGACAACAGCCGGAAGAGCGGTTTGCTGACCACATACCCCTCCGTATCAGCACTCGGTGATGCCTGAGGGCTGAGGAGGAAACGGCGGCCGATTGGCACCGTTGGGCCTTAAGGGCCTGTTCTAATGGCGTTTGTTTTCACTGCTTTATAAATCACTGTCATTATGGAACCAGTGGGTGGTTAGAAAATTTTTCTACTAACAGAGCTAAAAAAGTGAGTGGCAGGTAAGGATGTTGACTACACTTCATCTAAGCGAATACTAGTTGGTTTCCCATCTCGACTTCATACACATAACACACTAACAATTACAATACGAATACATCATATTGAAGTTTAAACGAATTACGCGGGTGACTTCCCTCCTTTAGAGTAACTGTCGATTGTGGAGGCAGGAGGACTATTCATTCACAGATTGTAAATAAAAATAGCTGTCAATTCGTGGCTTGGTGGTTGTTCGTAATTAGCAAACTCTACCACAGAAGACACAAACGCCAAAGGAAAGATTTTGTCATAACAAAAACAGAAATAGTTCAGGTATCCATTGTAATATATCCTACAGTACCTAAAACACCATGTTCCAAGGGGTATTCCTTTCCACATTGTACCAACTTAATCAAGTCCTATCTAATGATTTCGAGTTCATAAACTTCAGACCATTACTTGACGCCTAGAAGACTAGCAGCCGCGGAAACTTGTAAGTATTTCAGGTTGCCTAACGTGTCAGGCGCAATTGGCGCAGATGCAGCCCATTATGACAGCTTGTATTCACAAAGCAAAATATGATGGCTAGTTAAAACAACAGAGATTACAGTATTGTAAATTGAAGTACAGACCTTCGACCTTCTTTTAACTTATTACTACCAATGTTGAAACACATGTAATAACGAGACGGCATATTTTGCACTTCGTATCGAAGAGCGATATCGTTAGCACAGAGAGCGCAGTGGTAACGATTAGCATGACGGCATAATCCTCCTGCAGTCCTTCTACACAAAAATCTACTTTCAGTTCCGAAACGACTTAAAATCAAACTGTGTGTAGGAAGAAAGGAATATGTCAGTGCGTTGTAGGCTCCTCATGGGGCGAGAAATATCATGAATGAAAATAACACCAAGTCCTAATAAGTCACGTCATGTGTTTTGCATTGAACTTGCAAGTTTTCTTCGGATGTGGTAATAAGTATAGGTACAACGGTCCAAAAAGTCAGTGAACATTATTTCAGAAACTTCCTCTGTTATTCAATCCAATACATACACATAACATATGATACATTTAAATTCACCTCGAGGACTGAACAGGTCTCGAACCAGAAACCAGAACCTCTGCTTTGCGAGGCAGTGACGCTACCCAATAGTTTTTTCATCTTTATGCCTTTTATCCACGCGCTATGTTATGCTATTTTATGCTAAAGTGTTAAAAAATTAGAATTTACTTGTTTCTGAAATGAGAATTAATTTTCTTCTTTCTAACTTTAAGTCTTATTTCTTAACAGTATTTAAGTCTTGCGTGTTTTTGACATATTTAGAAAATAATGAAAATTTAAGTTTTGCTTCCACATGCACGAAAAAGTTGTGTAAGGATTTCATATTGCTCCCACTGGTTTTTTTGCTAAATAATTTTCTTCCTAATGATTAACAGAGACAACTGCGTGGATGTGTAAGTTGAAGAAAGTTTTGAAATTTATTCTCCTACTTTTAATCCCAATTAATTCTTATCTTCCAACACTGCTGCGAAATTAATTTGAAGTAGGGAAATGGCCAATAAGCACGATGCAACACGCCACAGCGGACAAATAATTAGTCACACCTCAGAAGACATCCCCCTGACACCTTGTAACACCGCCTCTAGCTTTACCAATGGTGTCAAAATACCTAGTTTGACACGCCCCTGATTCATTTGTACAGTATTCGTTCAGAAACCCCTGTGTAAATTCCTTGTAAGCCGTGCAGTTTGCTGCAGTCACTCACGTCGTGGCGGCTGCCTTTTCCTGTTGATCCCTTCATACGAAACTGATTCCGTAACCGGCAGAACAAGACCTCGAGAGTCTGTCCAAGAATTGTCTGATCGAAATTTTTGGATGCAGACTGTTCGATCTGCCTGGGAACAGCTCGCCCTTCTGTACGGAAACAAAATGTTTTCTAAACTCGTTCTCTCCAACGTCCTGACAACGTATTCCTACTGGCACATTCGACTGTATATTCAAAAGTGGGGATACCGGGTCACCGCGTGTAGGCAGAGTTTGTCTGTTAATTGACGTAATTCCTCCTGTTCATTCTGCCTATCTTCTTCACCCACTGACGTAAATCCGACCCCCGTACTGTTTGCTGAACCACTATTACTTTTTCTCTCCTTCAACAACCTGTACTTTTTTAACATGGAACAACACTTATTTTCTCCTGATCTTTCAACTTTACCAGACCGGTCCTACCCGAACTCGCTTGGCTACGTAATGACACCTCCTCTGCCTGTGTTTTGACTTGTAATAAGTCGTCCGTGACTTTGTCTTTCCACTCTTTAAATACTTAAACTTCCTTGCGTAATTCGTCGGTTTTGCTCTTCATTTCTTGAGTTACCGTATCTAATTCATTTTCGCAAGTACTGATTTGTTCTGCAGTTACTTGTTTCATCTTGTTTCTGCATTTCTTAATTTCTCCTCCGATTTATTTGTCTGATATGACAGTTCTAGTCTAACACACTTGTACAAGGCATGTTAAATGCTGTTCTAACCTCTTGAAATGATGACTATAGTCCTTGAAGTTTCTTCAATCTATTTGAAATGCACATCATAATCCTTTCTGACTACGAAGACTTTCGCGACGTAGTTCATGCATAAAAAGTTCTCGGTTTACTTGCCGTGTCAAATTTGGATAAAATCCCGACCTTTCGATGAAAGTATAATAGTCATCAAGTAAGTATAATAGTCGTAATGATGGTAAAGCAATAAAAATTAGGGTAATTGCTGGTAATGCTATTCAGATTGTTTCAATTAAATGTCCATGAAGTATGTATAGGTTTGTATAGGCAATAAATAATATATAACTTAGGGCATAACCTACAATTACTGTAATTAATAATAATACGACCATAGTATGATCATGAAAGAATGATAGTTGCTCCATTAATGGTGAAGCTCCATCTTGAAGGGATAAATTTGATCATGTTGCCATTTATAATATTTTCTAATAAAAGGTCAAACCTTTATTTGTAGAGCTTAAATCTACTGCACTAATCTGCCATATTAGAATCTAGAAATTAATGGTAATTCTGAGTAACTGTGTTCTGCAGGTGGGTTATTTTGTAGCCATTCTGTTGATCTTCTTATATTAGCTCTAAATATAATTGCTCAGTTTGTAACCATTCTTTCTCATATAATTACAATGAATATAATAATTCCTACAATAGAAATTGTAGATCCAATTCTTGATATTATATTTCATGATGTATATGCGTCTGGGTAGTCTGAATATCGTCGTGGTATTCCTGCTAACCCTAAGAAGTGTTGAGGGAAGAATGTTAAGCTTACTCCAATAAATATAATTGTGAATTGGATTTTTAATCATGTATTGTTTATGGTTAATCCTGTAAATAGTGGGTATCATTGAATAACACCTTCTATAATTGCAAATACTGCTCCTATAGATAATACATAATGGAAGTGGGCTACTACATAATATGTATCATGTAATACAATATCAAGTGATGAATTTGCTAGAACTAATCCTGTTAATCCACCAATTGTGTATAGGAAAATAAATCCTAGAGCTCATAATAATGGTGGATTGAACTTGAATTTAGTTCCATATAGTGTAGCTAGTCATCTGAATAGCTTAATTCCTGTAGGTACAGCAATAATTATTGTTGCTGATGTGAATTATGCCCATGTGTCAACATCCATTCCTACTGTAAATATATGATGTGCTCATACAATAAATCCTATTAGTCCAATTGATAGTATGGCGTAAATTATACCTAATGTTCCGAATGATTCAATTTTTCCTCTTTCTTGAAATACAATGTGTGAAATAATACCAAATCCAGGTAGAATTAGAATGTAAATTTCTGGGTGCCCAAAGAATCAGAATAGATGTTGGTATAAAATTGGGTCTCCTCCTCCTGCAGGATCAAAGAATGATGTATTTAAATTTCGATCTGTTAATAGTATGGTAATAGCTCCTGCTAAAACTGGAAGTGAAAGAAGGAGAAGAAGGGCTGTAATAGCTACAGATCAAACAAATAAAGGTGTTTGATCTAAAGTTTTACTTTCTGATCGTATATTAATTGCTGTTGTAATGAAGTTTACTGCACCAAGAATGGATGATACACCTGCTAAGTGTAGTGAGAAAATAGCTAAATCTACAGATCCACCTCCATGTGCAATAGCTCCTGCTAGAGGGGGGTAAACTGTTCATCCTGTACCAGCACCATTATCTACTATAGAAGATGTAAGAAGAAGGGTTAATGAAGGTGGTAATAATCAAAAACTTATATTATTTATTCGTGGGAATGCTATATCTGGTGCGCCAATTATTAATGGTACAAGTCAATTACCGAATCAACCAATTATAATAGGTATTACTATAAAGAAAATTATTACAAATGTGTGGGCTGTAATAATGACATTATAAATCTGATCATCTCCAATTAGAGACCCTGGTTGACTGAGTTCAGCACGAATAAGTATTCTTATTGATGTTCCTACTATTCCTGCTCATGCTCCAAATAGGAAGTATAAAGTACTAATGTCCTTATGGTTTGTCGAAAATAATCATTTTTGCGGTAAGATGGCTGAATTTTAGGTGGTAGACTGTAAATCTACTTATGAGATATTTTTGAATTTTAGGTGGTAGACTGTAAATCTACTTATGAGATATTTTCTCTCTTACCATATTTTGGTCTTATATTCAATTATGATTCTAGACTGCAATTCAAGAGGTGTAAAATTTTACTAAGGCCTAAAAGATTATTCTTTTCATTATAACTTTGAAGGTTATTAGTTTAATTAACTTAAGTCCTTAGTATAATGAGATTAGAGTTGATGTTGATATCAACCCTATTGTTGAAATTATTACTGTTATAGGAAGAATAATTCTTGATTTTTGAGACTTTATAGATCATGAATTTTCTGTATATGATATAATTAGGGCTGAGAATCTAATACCTATGTAGTAATGAAGTGTAATTGTAGTTAGTACGACGATAATAGTTATAATAGTTGTTATGTTGTTTTCTATTAATGATTGTATAACAATTTATTTTGGTAGGAACCCAAGAAATGGTGGTAAACCACCTAGAGATAGGAGAGATAAGAATATTATGAATTTAATTTCAGTTTTTATATTTCTGGCTGAATAAATATGGTTTATGAGAAATAGATTTATTTGCTTAAATAATAAAACCATAATTAATCTTAGTAGTGAGTAAATAATAAAATATAGTTCTCAGATGTTTTCTCTGACTGTTAGGAATCTAATTATTCACCCTAAATGTCTAATGAAGAATATGCTAGAAGTTGACATAGAGATGATTGATTTAAACCCCCTATTGCTCCAATAATAATTCTTAAAATGATAATTGTTCAAATGAAAGTTCTTAGTTGAATACAATATGATAATACCATTATGGGAGCAATTTTTTTTCATCTTATTAATGTTAAACAGTTATTTCATCTCGAGGCTCCTATTACTTCTGGGAATCAGAAATGAAAAGGTGCAGCCCCAATCTTTAATAATAATCTAGATCTGATTATTATTGATGGAATAAATTATGTTTCCCATCCTATTGGATACTTTATTTGAATCAACAAAATTGAAAATAATAGTATTGTCAATGCTATTGCTTGGACAATAAAATATTTAATTGATGACTCATTTATTATAATATTTTTATTTCTTGTTAGGAGAGGAATAAATGAAAGTAAGCTGATCTCAAGCCCTATTCAAACTCCAAATCAGGAATTTGATGAAATGGACAGGATCGTTCCTATCATTAATGTTGATAGGAAGAAAAGTTTTGTAGAGTTGTTGGTCATTAAAAAGGAGAGGATTGATACCTCTATAAATGGGGTATGAAACCGTTAGCTTGTTTAGCTTACCTTTTTACATTAAGGTGTATGATACACGTTAGTTTTTGATACTAAAGGAGGTAGTTTAATTCTATCTTATGTAATTTGTTTAATGAAGGTAATTTTTATTAACTTAATTTACCCTATCAATTTACCCTTTAATCAGGCACTTCATTTATTTAATATAAAAATTAAAAGTTTTTTTTTGAGAATTGGTTATGTATTATTTTGGTTATTCCAAATTAAATTATCTCGGTTCGGTTAATTTATATATATATATATATATATATATATATATACACTCCTGGAAATGGAAAAAAGAACACATTGACACCGGTGTGTCAGACCCACCATACTTGCTCCGGACACTGCGAGAGGGCTGTACAAGTAATGATCACACGCACGGCACAGCGGACACACCAGGAACCGCGGTGTTGGCCGTCGAATGGCGCTAGCTGAGCAGCATTTGTGCACCGCCGCCGTCAGTGTCAGCCAGTTTGCCGTGGCATACGGAGCTCCATCGCAGTCTTTAACACTGGTAGCAATGCCGCGACAGTGTGGACGTGAACCGTATGTGCAGTTGACGGACTTTGAGCGAGGGCGTATAGTGGGCATGCGGGAGGCCGGGTGGACGTACCGCCGAATTGCTCAACACGTGGGGCGTGAGGTCTCCACAGTACATCGATGTTGTCGCCAGTGGTCGGCGGAAGGTGCACGTGCCCGTCGACCTGGGACCGGACCGCAGCGACGCACGGATGCACGCCAAGACCGTAGGATCCTACGCAGTGCCGTAGGGGACCGCACCGCCACTTCCCAGCAAATTAGGGACACTGTTGCTCCTGGGGTATCGGCGAGGACCATTCGCAACCGTCTCCATAAAGCTGGGCTACGGTCCCGCACGCCGTTAGGCCGTCTTCCGCTCATGCCCCAACATCGTGCAGCCCGCCTCCAGTGGTGTCGCGACAGGCGTGAATGGAGGGACGAATGGAGACGTGTCGTCTTCAGCGATGAGAGTCGCTTCTGCCTTGGTGCCAATGATGGTCGTATGCGTGTTTGGCGCCGTGCAGGTGAGCGCCACAATCAGGACTGCATACGACCGAGGCACACAGGGCCAACACCCGGCATCATGGTGTGGGGAGCGATCTCCTACACTGGCCGTACACCACTGGGGATCGTCGAGGGGACACTGAATAGTGCACGGTACATCCAAACCGTCATCGAACCCATCGTTCTACCATTCCTAGACCGGCAAGGGAACTTGCTGTTGCAACAGGACAATGCACGTCCGCATGTATCCCGTGCCACCCAACGTGCTCTAGAAGGTGTAAGTCAACTACCCTGGCCAGCAAGATCTCCGGATCTGTCCCCCATTGAGCATGTTTGGGACTGGATGAAGCGTCGTCTCACGCGGTCTGCACGTCCAGCACGAACGCTGGTCCAACTGAGGCGCCAGGTGGAAATGGCATGGCAAGCCGTTCCACAGGACTACATCCAGCATCTCTACGATCGTCTCCATGGGAGAATAGCAGCCTGCATTGCTGCGAAAGGTGGATATACACTGTACTAGTGCCGACATTGTGCATGCTCTGTTGCCTGTGTCTATGTGCCTGTGGTTCTGTCAGTGTGATCATGTGATGTATCTGACCCCAGGAATGTGTCAATAAAGTTTCCCCTTCCTGGGACAATGAATTCACGGTGTTCTTATTTCAATTTCCTGGAGTGTGTGTATATATATATATATATATATATATATATATATATATATATATATAATAGTTTATATTAATGTATTACATTTAATTAAAATTAAATACTTATAAGTTTATTTTATTATTATTAAATGATTATTTTAATACATTTATTTACCTAGGATTATAGCTACTTATGTTTTTAGCTTAAAATAGGTTATTATATTATAAAATATATAATAATATGTAATTTAATATTAAATATTATTATAATTAGATATAATAAAATTATTAACTTTAAATATAAAATATTATACAGGGTGATTCAAAAAGAATACCACAACTTTAGGAATTTAAAACTCTGCAACGACAAAAGGCAGAGCTAAGCACTATCTGTCGGCGAATTAAGGGAGCTATAAAGTTTCATTTAGTTGTACATTTGTTTGCTTGAGGCGCTGTTGACTAGGCCCAAATGGAAACAGATGAATCTTTCGTTTCGAAGATTGTGTTTAGTGATGAAGCAACTTTCCACACTAACGGGAAAGTCAACCGTCACAATGTCTGTATATGGGGCACTGAGAATCCGCGGGAAACAACTCAGTATGAACGTGACTCGCCTAAGGTGAACGTTTTCTGTGCCTTTTCAGCCAATAAAGTTTTTGGTCCCTTTTTCTTCGAAGGTGCTACTGTAACTGGACTACAGTATCTGGAGATGTTAGAGAATTGGCTGTTCCCTCAGCTCGAACAAGAAGCACAACAATTCATATTTCAGCAGGATGGAGCGCCACCACATTGGCACTTATCTGTCGGTAACTACCTGAACGTCAACTACCCGAGGCGATGGATTGGCCGCCAGGCAGCCCGTGACAGAGCACTTCATCACTGGCCTCCAAGAAGCCCTGATCTTACACCCTGTGATTTTTTCTTATGGGGGTATGTTAAGGATATGGTGTTTCGTCCACCTCTCCCAGCCACCACTGATGATTTGAAACGAGAAATAACAGCAGCTATCCAAACTGTTACGCCTGATATGCTACAGAGAGTGTGGAACGAGTTGGAGTATCGTGTTGATATTGCTCGAGTGTCTGGAGGGGGCCATATTGAACATCTCTGAACTTGTTTTTGAGTGAAAAAAAATCTTTTTAAATACTCTTTGTAATGATGTATAACAGAAGGTTATATTATGTTTCTTTCATTAAATACACATTTTTAAAGTTGTGGTATTCTTTTTGAATCACCCTGTATTAAGATAAATAATTATATTAATTATAGTAATATAATTGAACAATTATCTATAATTAGATTATTTAAATAACAAATATTTAAGTTAACTTAATATAAACTTAATTTTATATTAATAACATATTACATTAATTTACATAATTGTATGAAATATATTTATTATATTATTTAATCTTTCTTTATTATTAGTGAAAAGAAAGATTAAATAAGAAAGAATATAATACATTTATTGATATACATGTTCCATATTAATCTTTATTTATATATAATAGAGAAGTTATTGTGGTCATACGGAGGCTCGTTTCTTTCTTTTTTGTTAATGTTTGTGATTTTTTCTTTTTTTTCTTTAAATATTTGAATCTTTTATGTTTTCCTAATTTTATAAATTTTAAAATTTCTTATTTTTTGTTCTTAAAAGATTTATTTTTGCTTGTTTACTCACTTTTTCTTTGTATTATATGTAAGTTTTGTTAAACTAAATGTTCTTTTTGCAGTAATTTGATTTAATTATCAAGTGATTTTGGATTTAGCAATTGATTTAGTATCGGCATAATTCGTGCCAGCAGCCGCGGTTATACGATTGATACAAGTGAATATTATTGGTTAAAACAGTTGTTTATATTATTAGGGTTGAAAAATAAATTTGTAAGGTTAAATGTTAAAATTTATTTGTACCTCTTTTTATGGATCTGTGAAATTTAAATAATAAATTAGGATTAGATACCCTATTATTTTAAATGTTAATTATATTTACCAGGGTACTTTCGATGAAAGCTTGGGATTTTATCCAAATTTGATGCGGCAAGTAATCCGAGAACTTTTTATGCAATTATCCTTGCTGTTTGAAATTTTCGTCTACCTTCCTTTTAAAGTCTTACTCCTTTTTGTATTGTTATTCAGATATTATGTACATCATATCATGATGTTCCTTATTCCCTAGCATCATTTCAGTTAAGAAAGACTTCAGATCAAAAGGTGGCGATGAAGCAGGGTATGGCGTGCGATTGGTAACACTGTATTTTATGTACTCGCGTCCTGTGGCTACGGACTGTCCCGTTGCTTGTGATATTATCACAGTCCCTTCACATAACACCACAGCTTCTGATAGTTCCCTGTCACTATGCAAGATATTTAAATCACTGTTCACTGCTACTGACCCTTCTAAATTAGGGAGCGATGACCTAGCATTTTGGTCCCTTTCCCCCCTCTTTTAAACCAACCAACCAACCATCCGTTCTAAATTACTCTCACGACTTTCCCTAACCTCAGTATTCTGTGTACTACCTTGCTTGACTTTCATACTAAATTCACTATTTACCTGTTTAAAATTACAGATGGACTCACTTTTTTGTTTTTCCTTTACTGTTATTTCATCCACTCTCGCCTCTCGTGGGTGGAGGGGTAGACGGGCGGGGGAGGGCGGGATGGCAGCAGGACAAACAACCCGCTGTTCACCAATAGAACATGTCTCTAACCTGCATGCTAAAACAGTAAAAAAAAGGACATATATGTACTATGAATTATTTTAAAAGGTGGTGTTAATGAGACAGCATAAGTAATACGCGGCAGAAGCAGAGAAACTGGTATAGACATGCGTGTTCAAATACAGAGATATGTAAACAGGCAGAATACGGCGCTGCGATCGGCAACGCCTATATAAGACAACAAGTGTCTGGCGCAGTTGTTAAATCGGTTATTGCTGCTACAAAGGGTGTTTATCAAGATTTAAGTGAGTTTGGACGTGGTGCTATAGTCGGCGCACGAGCGATAGGGCACAGCATCTCCGAGGTAGCGATGAGGAAAGGATTTGAGCGTATCGTGAATATCAGGAATCCAGTAAAACATCAAATCTCCGACATCGCTGCTGCCGGGAAAAGATCCTGCAAGAACGGGTTCAAAAACGGTTCAAATGGCTCTAAGCGCTAGGACTTAACATCTGAGGTCATCAGTCCCCTAGTCTTAGAACTAAGTAAACCTAACTAAACTAAGAACATCACACACATCCATGCCCGAAGCAGGATTCGAACCTGCGACCGTAGTAGCCACGTGGTTCCGGACTGAAGCGCCTAGAACCGCTTGGCCACCCCGCCAGCCTGCAAGACCGGGACCAACGACGACTGAAGAAAATCGTTCAACGTGACAGAACTGCAACCATTCCGCAAATTGCTGCAGAGATCAATGTGGGCCATCAACAAGTCTCAGCGTGCGAACTATTCAACGAAACATCATCGACACGGGCTTTCGGAGCCGAAGGCCAAATCGTGTACCCTTGATGACTGCACGACACAAAGCTTTACGCCTCGCGCCGGCCTCTGGTGACCGAGCGGTTCTGGCGCTACAGTCTGGAACCGCGCGACCGCTACGGTCGCAGGTTCGAGTACTGCCTCGGGCATGGATGTTTCTGTTGTCCTTAGGTTAGTTAGGTTTAAGTCGTTATAAGTTCTAGGGGTCTTATGACCTCAGCAGTTGAGTCCCATAGTGCTCAGAACCATTTGAACCATTTTACGCCCGTCAACATCGACATTGGGCTGTTGATAACTGGAAACATGTCGACTGGTCGGACGAGTCTCGTTTCAAATTGTATCGAGCGCATGGACGTGTACGGGTATGGAGATAATTGATGTATCCATGGACCCTGTATGTCAGCAGGGGACTGTTCAAGCTGGTGGAGGCTCTGTAATGGTGTGGGACGTGTGCAGTTGGAGTGATATGGGATCCCTGGTACGTCTAGATACGACTCTGACAGGTGAAACGTACGTAAGCAACCTATCTAATCACCTGCATCCATTCATGTCCATTGTGCTTTCCGATGGACTTGGGAAATTTCAGCAGGACAATTCGACTCCCCACACGTCCAGAATTGCTACAGAGAGGCTCCAGGAACACTCTTCTGATGTTAAACACTTCCGCTGGCCATCAAGCTCCTCAGATATGAACATTATTGAGTATATCTGTTATGCCTTGCAACTTGCTATTCAGAAGAGAACTCCACGCCGTACTATTATGAGTGTTACAGCATGAGTCGATACCTGGGACATCAGGACCACTTGTGCTATTGAACTGTAAATGTAGACATTTCATATATTGCATATGCACTGTTCCAACAACATATCTTGAGTGAACTGGAAACCTTTAAAAGGTTGTACTAATTCTTTCCGGCAGTGTATTTCGACAACAATGCAATTTCGAAACCCAGGGTAACTGTAAGAGAAGCACAAATTATTCTGTAATGCAATAAACATTATTCAGATTAGTTTGTTGTCACTATAATTGTTCTTATTCCTTCACCCGATAGGCCATCCCTGTCCCTATTTGGTGCCGACTGCCTGCAGTGTTGCCAGTTTGTGCAGACACCCGTACTTAGAGAATTATTATAGTGGCCAAGTTATTTGCCCCATGTTGCGATAGGCCTGGAGTTTGCGAAGTCCGGCTGCCGGCAGGTTTTATGGCAAAGAGTGTACGTTTTATGGCCTTGTTGCACAATAAATGTTGTTTCTTCAAAGTTGGAAGTGTAATCGTTTCGTACGAATGGTGTCAACTACCTGACTGCCAACAATGATCGCAATCCGACTTGTCCTTTTGGGTGCAGTGTAGTTGTTAACAACTGCCGCAAAAATTTTCTCTAAAGAGAAACAGGGATACTACTGAAAGTTAATGGGTCGAAGTCGCAAAAAGCTTAAAGTTTCCTAGAAAACAAATTCAGTTTATCAGCATTCATTAAACTTCGTGATGCGCGTCTCTCCCATGAAACAGTACCTGTAGTTAGCTAAAATCTCTATGACCTAATGCGAGGGCCCTGTCTATCAAATACGTACAATCTCACAAAGTGGCAACTGATTGTAGCTCTGCAGTTCCACGTCCGGGATACGCACATACATTTGCAAATTCTTATTACTTTTCAGTGCTGAAATAATAAATTTTGTGATCACAATGAATCGCTAAGTTTCGGCAAATACTTGTAGCACTGTTAAACAGTTTATCTCCACCTCAGAGTGTCCACAAGTTCACTCCCATACCGAGAAGCGCTGCCTTCCGACTCCTGCATTTCACGAGCTCCCAACAACTTCCGAAATCGTTTTAAACAGTCAGCTCCTTGGCCAGTCAGCCTCTTGAACAGACTGCAGGTTTACTGGTTGGTCATTCTCTTGTCTCGCTATCAGTCCTTCTCCAGAAAGTGTTGTGTCCCGTCAGGATTTCTTACAATATTGTTATTACTACCTGACTTAATGGGGAAGTCTGTAGCCTTTAAGCGAGTCTAGCAGACTTGGACCACCATGTTTGACTTGCTTTGTAAATATCCCTGTGAATATTACACGCAAATATAACGAAACGTCACCCCGCAAGTCCCACGGTGAACAAGGTTATATTACGCCGATCACTCGACGCCAGCTCTTGTGCCTTTAACAGCAAGGAGGACATCCACAAGACATGAAGTCCTGTTAGGACAGACTTGAAGGGAATAACATTCCCACCCCAAATTAAAATGTAGGACGGACAGTTACTCATTTAAACACTCATTTCAACAAGCTCGGTCACGATAAGCATATTGGATATAAAAATTGATCCCCAACGCGCGACATCAGGTTAACACCGTGTAACATCATTTCCAGTCTTGGCCTCATTTCGGCGGGCTTCTACACGTACGTCGTATGCAGCTAAGGGTCCCACAGACTGATTGCTACGTTTCACTCGCTGTTCCCTATGCTCCCGGCATTTTGCATGGCGCTAACGTCGGGTATTTAACAGCCTAGCCGAGGTGCGACACACCTAGGTCCACATGTTGTCAGGTTATTTCCATTAAGCTGCAGAAGTTTAGTTGGTAAGCCCTTACACATTCTTCGTACAGTCCCAACCTCTCCGCGTGCGTCTTCCATATTTTTGGAGCCCTGAAAAAAGGCGTTAGTGGCCGTCGATTTGCTTTGGACGAAGAAGTGTACGCTTGCGTACAATCAGGGTTTCGTAGGCAGCCACAAACATTTTTCCTTGAAGGCACTAACCGTCTTCTGTCACAGTGAGATAAATGTATTAACAGTTAAGGCGATTACTTTTGGAATAATGAACAGTTTGCTCATTTTTTTCCATCTGCCTCGTTTTTATTTGACTGTCTCTTATACACTGCAGCGAGAAAGAAAGTGGTATAGGCATGCCTATTCAAATGCAGAGATATGTAAGCAGGCAGAATACGGCGCTGGGGTCGGCAGCACCTATAGAAGACAGCAAGTGTCTGGTGCAGTTGTTAGATCGGTTACTGCTCCTACAACGGAAAGTTATGAAGATTTAAGTGCCGGCCGCGGTGGTCTAGCGGTTCTAGGCGCTCAGTCAGGAACCGCGCGACTGCTACGGTCGCAGGTTCGAATCCTGCCTCGGGTATGGATGTGTGTGATGTCCTTAGGTTATTTAGGTTTAAGTAGTTCTAAGTTCTAGGGGACTTATGACCACAGCTGTTGAGTCCCTTAGTGCTCAGAGCCATTTGAACCATTTGAAGATTTAAGTGAGTTTGAACGTGGTGTTATAGTCGGCGCATGAGCGATGGGACACAGCGTCTCTGAGGTAGCGATCATGTGAGGATTTTCCTGTACGACCATTTGACGAGTGTACCGTGAATATCAGGAATCCGGTAAAACGTTAAATCTCCGACATTGCTGCGCCCGGGAGAAGATCCTGCAAGAAAGGGACCAACGACGACTGAAGAGCATATTTCAACGTGACAGAAGTGCAACCCTTCGCAAATTACTCCATATTTCAATGGTGGGCCATCAAAAAATGTCAGCGTGTGAACCTTTCAACGAAACATCATCGATACGGGCTTTCGGAACCGAAGGCCCACTCTGTACCCTTGATGACTGCAGAACACAAAGCTTTACGGCTCGCCTGGCCCCGACAACACCGACATTGGACTGTTGATGACTGGAAACATGTTTCCTGATCGGACGAGTCTCGTTTCAAATTGTATCGAGCGGATGGACGTGTACGGGTTTGGAGACAACCTCGTGTATCCATGGACCCTGCATGTCAGCAGGGGGCTGTTCAAGCTGGTGCAGGCTCTGTAATGGTGTGGGGCGTGTGAAATTGGAGTGATATTGGATCCCTGATACATCTAGAGAAGACTATGACAGGTGACACGTACGTAAGCATCCTGTCTGATGACCTGCAACCATTCATGTCCGACGGACTTGGGCAATTCCAGCAGGACAACGCGACACACCACATGTCCAGAATAGCTACAGAGTGGCTACAGGAACACTTTCCTGTGTTTAAACACTCCCACTGTCCACCGAACTCTTCAGAAATGAATATTTTTGAGCATATCCGGGATGCCATGCAACATGCTGTTCGGAAGAGATCTCCACCCTTCGTATCCTTACGAATTTCTGCACCGCCCAGCACGATTCGTGGTGCCAATTCTCTCCAGCACTACTTGAGACATTAGTCGAGTCCATGCCACGTCGTGTTGCAGCACTTCTGCATGCTCGCGGAGCCCTACACGATATTGGGCAGATGTACCCGTTTGTTTGGCTCTTCGGTGTATTAGTAGTTTCCTTGCGCCCCAGAACATACATTATTTGGCGGATGGTACAACACTCGATGTAGACACTTTAAACAGTCATCGTTGATGCACTAAGAAATCGGGCAACTACAGTCACGGTTTGGTCGTGGAATTGTCGACACAAGATTGCTCCTTTCTGCCATCCTCTCATCCATCTTAATGCGTTGATTCTATACAACCGACTGGCACATGGTCATGACTTGTGTCAGCCGTGAAGGGTCGCATGAACGCCTGGTAACGGTTCTACACCACCTACAGTGCTCCAGAGTGACCAGTGAGCTCTTTTAAAGAGGTGAAATTTTTTTGTTCGCTTAGCTTTCTTTATGATCTCCGTGCTAAACTCATTGCCCTGCTACGTGATCCTCCGAGCGCGCAACCTTCTGCTGTTGACTGGTGCCTGGTTCTCCACAGAGTGCGGCCAGCCGGAGATCCCCGGGTTCCGCGTGGTGGGCGGCGAGCCGGCGGCGCCCGGCCGCTGGCCGTGGATGGCGGCCATCCTGCTGCACGGCAACCGGCGCACCGAGTTCTGGTGCGGCGGTACCCTCATCGGCGCCCGCCACGTGCTCACCGCCGCGCACTGCACCAGGGACTCCCGGCAGCGCCCGTGAGTACACCGTCTGTGCCGCAGACAAAATGCAAAACTACCTTCACTTTTAGGAACAAACGATGTTGCTAATCATATATTTCATATGGAAACTGCAATCAATCATCCTTCCGGCCAGCAGAGCGTGTTTAAGCGACGCTTCTGGTATCGGGAGCTGCGCCGGTCTCTAATCGAATCCGCCCGGTGGGTAAGCGAAGAGGGTCAACTTGCCGGATGTGGCATTTAGGCAGTTTCCCACATCCGATTACGTGAATACCAGGCAGGTACCCAAGTCTCGCCTCAGTTACAGGAGTCACAAACATTCAGCAAACTTTCGCACACTTTCACATAAATAACATTACACGAAGGCAGTTGTGGTGCACATATTCCGCCGGGGGGGGTTACAGGGTGGCGACAGGAAGGGCAACCGGCCACCCCTTAAGCTAGCCACGCATAACCATATCGACAATGCGCAGATGCGGGAAAATGCCACAAGAAAGAGAAGAAGAAGAAACTGAAATCAGTCGCTTAATAACATTTTTAAACTTTGTTATTACTCATTAACCGGCTTTCGGGCCATTCCATTATAATTATGAGATGGCGGGCAGTTACAGGCATTTTTTGTTTTGTACCATGTACAGTTACTCGCTGGGATAGTGGAGCTAGTGAAAATAGTTAGAACTATATAGCTTCTAACAAATTGTGGGCATAATTGAAAACATCCGCGGAAAAACGGGCTAAACCCTAAATGTAGGAGCTTAGAAATAAGGGTTGCCATCTGTTGCTGGGTACGGGAATATCAGAATTGACATAGGCGTCACCCCTAAGTGACATTTAGGAGTGAGACCAATGTCAGTTTTTATAGTTCGCGTACCCTGCAACAGATGGCAATACTTATCTCTAAGTTCTTATATTTGAGAGTTAGCCGGTTTTTCCGCGCATGTCTTCAATTGAAAGTTTTATAAGATTAGCAGACCGACTTGGAACTGCTTG
This sequence comes from Schistocerca nitens, assembly GCF_023898315.1. Classification (NCBI taxonomy): domain Eukaryota; kingdom Metazoa; phylum Arthropoda; class Insecta; order Orthoptera; family Acrididae; genus Schistocerca; species Schistocerca nitens. The sequence goes on along the minus strand of NC_064614.1, from coordinate 475,140,936 downwards.
AATTCTCACTTCTTAAGAGATATGCCTGGTGCCCACCATTCTACGTGTAATACAGGCGCTTTTTCTCTTACTATTCAGAACATAATTTCAGTATCTGAAACAACTTTATCTACCTTCTAGACCATTCCCGATGATCCGCAGTTTAATTATTCCCTCTTTCCCGACTTCATCGAACGTACGGATACCTCCACGCCTTCCCTTGCTCCTAGCTCCCAGTACTTGGGCCACACACCACCATCAGGACTTAACACTGCCATCACTACACAGGTCATCAGCCGTGACTCCGCACTAAACGCTCCACCGCTCCCGGCCACGACCGCGTTACGTACCGCCATCTCAAAAACTGCCCTCCCTCCCTCCTTCCTTGCAGTCCTTGCCACCCTCTACAACGTAATCCTTGCCACCGGCTTCTACCCCGACCTGTGAAAAACCTCTCGAATCCTGTTGTTTTCCAAACCCAACAAGCCTCTATCTGATGCCTCTTCCTATCGCCCTATGTGACTCACCTCGGTGTTCAGGAAGCTCGTGGAATCCATCCTTACTTGGCGCATCCATCACCACCTCTATCGACACCACCTCCTTCCCCACACCCAACCTGGCTTTCGACCTTCCTTCTCTGCCGATGACCAACTCCTATGCCTCACTCCTCTCCCTCCAGCTTAACTCCCGTCACTCCACCATTTTTGTCTCCCTAGACCTCGAAAAGGCCTACGACCGTGTATGGCATCCCATTCTCCTGTTTAAACTGCAGACCTACGTCCTTCCTACCAACTATGTTCATCTGATTGCCTCCTTCCTCTCCCTCCGCCCCTCCTACGTTACCATCTATAATGCCGATTCCCGCACCTTCTACCCCTTCGCAGGTATGCCCCAGGGCTCTGTCCTCTCCCCATTCCTCTACCTCCTGTACACGGCAGATATGCCCCAACCCCACCCTCTGGTCCACCTCCTGAAATCTGCCGATAACACATCTTCCTTGCCCTCGCTCATACCCTTCAACAGACCCAACACCTTCTCCAGAATCACCTTGACCTTTTTGCCACATGGTGTAACCAGTGGCTCCTCAAAATCAATCCTTCCAGACCCAGGCAATGATCGTAGTTCGTACCACTCGCTCCTTCTGGTTCCTTGATTTCTCCCTTACCATCTGTGCTCATCCTGTCCACCTCTCCACCACCCTCACCTACCTTGGACTCACCATTGACCGTCAGCTCACTTGGATCCGTCATCTCTGCTCTATCCAATCCAAAGCCCACAACCACCTCCATCTTAAACTCCTCTCTGGCTGGTCATGAGGGTTGAACCTGTCTACCATCCTCCACACTTACAAATCCTTAATCTGTCCCATCATCTGTTATGCCAGTCCCACCTGGATATCCCCCCCCCCCCCCCCCCGAAATTCTATAAGCCCCTCCAGACTCTCGAGCGCCATGCCTCTGCCTCGCCTTCTGTATATACCTCTTGTCACCCACGCAGATCCTCTATGACCTGATTCCTTTCCCCCATCTGCTCCTTTTCCTCGAACATGTCAGTGTCCTCTACACCTCCTGCCGACTTAATCCCCCTCATCCCCTGGTTGCTCTACTCCTCTCCAACTCCTGCCCACTGCTGCGCCTTCGCCACTGTGTCCTCCCTACCTACCCTCCACCTCTGCACCCTCCATCTCCTTTCCCAAGGTGACTTCCATCAACTCCCCCTCCTGGATGATGCCCTCTCTCCCTCCATTTATCCCTCCTATCAACTATGATCCTCAACTCCCCCTCCCTCCCTCTGTCCTTTTCCCGGACACCCTCTCCTCCCTTCCATCCTGCTTTTTCTCCACCTACCCACTCCTTGACTCCATTCTCCCCCCCCCCCCCCCCTGAGAGTCCTTTTTCTTTCCCCTCCACTGTCTTCCCCACTCCTTTCTCGCATCTGACCTGCTACCCCATTTTTCTGTGTCCTCTCCCTCCATCGGCTCCCCCCTTCCCCTCCCTGTCATCTGTCAGGGTCCTCCCCCCCCCCATCCCCCCCATACTCATATGCCTTCGTACTCTATAGTGCAGTGTTTTCCGTGAGTGTTCAGTGTTGTGTGTCCCCTTTTTAAAGTGTTGCGAACAGAAACCAGACTGTTGCCACGTTTTTTAATTGTGTCTGTCTATTTCCTAAGTGTTTTTAATCAGCAATACTGACCCCTCTCTTTTTTATGTTTTTTTTCACAACTTTTTCGCCATGTACCAGTTTTAAACAGTCACCGTTTTATCGTTTTGTCGCCTCTTTTTATTGTTATATCTCCTCATTATGTTTTTTAACTTTACCTGTAGGCTGCAGAGCGCCTTATTACACTGCTGCCAGTCCGCCTCCCCCCCCCCCCCCCTCTGGGGGTGGGGGAAATCGAATTACAATAAAGGAAAAAAAAAAGTTCTACAAGGTCGTTCATTTAGGATAATAATATCATACTTAACATACGTATCCTTATTCTTGGCCGGCTGAAGTGGCCGTGCGGTTAAAGGCGCTGCAGTCTGGAACCGCAAGACCGCTACGGTCGCAGGTTCGAATCCTGCCTCGGGCATGGATGTTTGTGATGTCCTTAGGTTAGTTAGGTTTAACTAGTTCTAAGTTCTAGGGGACTAATGACCTCAGCAGTTGAGTCCCATAGTGCTCAGAGCCATTTGAACCATTGAACCTTATTCTTGCATACATTATATGATATTAGTAGAGTTACACAGAAGATCTTACAATATACGAAATCAACATATCAAATTAAGCGATACGATGAAGTGTCATATCTTAGTGCTTGTCACTCGCAATGCTTAACCCTGTTCATATAATTGCTGTGTTTCTCACACTGCTGTCTATTGGGGCGTTTTAGTGCAACCCTTAACTTCAGGGGCTACATGAACCTGTAAGTATCCCCATAAGACCAAGAAGCCATATAAATCCAACTATTTTATGAACGCCACTACTCCAGTGGCTAGCTGCACTTTGTACAAAACATGAACTTTCTCTAAATACCCACCATCTTATGATGAGCACACATTGGTTCGACGCTGGCTAACGGAAGAGTAAGTTTAAAAAATCATTACAAAGCCAGTGGTTCCGATTCCTCATAAATCGCCCGATAATTAACCTCAGGCGCCGTGTTCGACGTACAGAATGAATAAAATAAATTTGGTGCCTGTGGGCTTACAAGAAGACCTCAAGAACGGTTGAATGGTAAATTTATTTTCATCTGGAATTATTTCTAGAAAACTGTCAAAGTGTTGAGGCGATGCATGTGTAATACAGTCCACGTATTTCCAATATTTGGTCAAACAAAAATAAAGTCTGTGTTAGCTAGTCAGACTTCAGTATGAACTTCCGATTCTTCATGTGTACGTTAGATAATCGATATGTCCGACGTTTAAAATGATGTATTATGTTAATTCAATGGTAAACTGCACTACTGCCCACTATGTATTTAATTTACTTGATAGCAATTGTTCCGGAGGCTGCGTTTCGCCACCAGATAACATTTTTTTTTTAAGTCAGTGTTAAACAAGCTTCCTTCAGCTACAAACACTTCTTATTCATGCGAAATGCATATCGAATCTTCTGGGTCTGTCTTCAGGAGTTTCCTAGACCCTAACAGACTACTTAAATCTTGGCCATTTACATGCTGCAAATATTTGAATGAAAAAGGCGCGGTAAGTATTCAACGCGTAGAAATGCTCAATAACCGCGTTAGAAAGGCATTGTGAAGGAAGGCAGCAACTGTAAATGGAGCCACAAGGTTCTAAATCCATTGTGCATCAGTAGAATATCCTTCTGCACCTGAGGGAGGCTTTCATTTACTACCGAGTTATCTGGAATAGTGATGACTGAAAACTATTGCTTTCTGGATAAAAGAAAGAACAATTCTATGCAGTTTGCCTGTATGAATCCGACCTAGTTTTGGATGAATATTTCAAATTGGATTCATTTTTTGTTATGAATAGCCGGCCGAAGTGGCCGTGCGGTTAAAGGCGCTGCAGTCTGGAACCGCAAGACCGCTACGGTCGCAGGTTCGAATCCTGCCTCGGGCATGGATGTTTGTGATGTTCTTAGGTTAGTTAGGTTTAACTAGTTCTAAGTTCTAGGGGACTAATGACCTCAGCAGTTGAGTCCCATAGTGCTCAGAGCCATTTTTTTTGTTATGAATAATTGTTTAAGCACTAAATGCAAATAAAAAACTTAAGATTCACTAAACAGTCATTTTTGCTCCGCAGCTACAAAACATCGATTGTGACGGTTGTCTGATACTGAATGTAAGTGTATGCATGTACGATATTTAGATGGAAGTGGAAACAATATTAATCTGCCATTGACCTCTTAGCCACAAATAATCCTGATCTAATAGAGAGCGTCATGACGGATACAGGTATTAGTGAACACAAGGTCATTTTAGCGAGACTCAAAACCATATCAACCAAAACCACTAAAAATAAACGCAAAATATGTCTATTTAAAACAGCAATAAAAATTCGCTTGATGCCTTCCTAAGTGAGAGTCTCCATTCCTTCCAAGCTAATTATGTAAGTGTACACCAGATATGGCTCAAATTCAAAGATACAGTATCGACAGCAATAGATAGATTCATACTGCATAAGTTAATAAGAGACGGGACTGATCCACCATGGTACACAAAACACGTCAGAACAGTTCTGCAGAAGCAAAGAAAAAAGCATGACAAATTCAGAAGAACGCAAAATCCCAAGACTGGCTAAGTTTCACAGAAGCTCGAAATTTAGTGCGGACGTCAATGCGAGATGCTTTTAATAGTTTCAACAATGAAACATTGTCTAAAAATATTGTAGAAAACCCAAAGAGATTCTGGTCGCATGCAAAGTACACCAGTGGCAAAGAACAGTCGATACCGTCACTGCGCGATGGTTACGGAAATGTTACCGATGATGGTGCCACTAAAGCGGAGTTGCTAAATGCAGTTTTCCGTAATTCCTTCACGAAAGAAGACGAAGTAAATATTCCAGAATTCGAAACCAAAGCAGCTGTTAGCATGGGTGACATAAAAGTAGATATCTTAGGTGTTGCGAACCAACTCAAATCACTTAAGAAAGGCAAATCTTCCGGTCCAGATGGAATACCAATAAGGTTCCTTTCAGAGTATGCAGATACAATAGAGACTTTCTTAACAATCATATACAACCGCTCACTTGACGAAAGTCCTGTTTCTGAAGACTGGAAAGTAGAACAGGTCACACTCATATTCAAGAAAGGAAATACGATTAACCTAAAACTGATACATGACAATAAACTGCCTGCTTCCTACAACAGTGGCAGATGGGGGAGAGGTTGTAACCCGGACCTCATCTTCGTTAGCCATCAAGTAACGTCCCAATGCTCAAAAGGAGTTTGCTCACCAATACCAAACACCTAGCACCGTCCAATAATGTGCCAGATCACATCTTTTGTTAAACCCCATAGCGTACCTTTTCGCCGTAGGTACAATTTTAAGAAAGCAGAATGGTCAACCTTTCAAAACCTCATGGAAGATTCTGTAAACAACCTACCACCTGAACCAAGATTCTATGACAATTTCGTGAAGGCTGTGCAGTGGTGTTCCAAGCAATCGATCCCTAGAGGATGCAGAAGCAATTATGTTGAAGGCCTTACGCTAGAATTAGAGGATCAGTTGCAGCAATACCTGACACTGTTTGACGCAAACCCTCTATCCGCGGAAACTATCACTGCGGGCGAGCAGCTAACCGAGTCACTAGCTAAAACCAGGAGAGAGAAATGGCTGAGGGCAATACGAGGTGCGGCTAGAAAAAAACCGGACTGATGCTGGAAAAAACATTTATTTACAATTATTTAGAATTTCATGTTATCTCCTTCAACGTACTCTCCTCCTCGGTCTCTACACCGCTCCATACGAATTTTCCACTGTTCATAGCAATGCTGCAGATCATTTTCGGTAAGTCCATACATTACTTCCGTCGCTTTTTCTTTTACTGCTTCAACAGTCTCAAATCTAGTTCCTTTCAAAGTTGACTTGGCTTTAGGGAAAAGAAAAAAGTCACAGGGGGCCAAATCAGGTGAGTAGGGTGGATGATCTAAGATGGGAATGTTGTGTTTTGCCAAAAACGTCTTCACTGACAACGCACTGTGAGCTGGGGCATTGTCTTGGTGAAGGATCCATGACTTTTTTCTCCACAAATCGTTCCGTTTTCTCCGTACTCGCTCACGTAGGGTAGCCAGGACGCTAATGTAGTAATGCTGATTCACTGTTTGTCCCTCTGGTACCCAATCAATGTGCACAATCCCTTTGATGTCAAAAAAAAAAAAAAAAAAAAAAAAAAAAAAAAAAAAAAAAAAAACAATCATCATTGCCTTGAATTTCGATTTTGACATTCGTGCTTTTTTTTGTCGTGGAGAACCAGGAGTTTTCCAATGCATCGATTGGCGTTTAGTTTCGGGATCGTAAGTAAAAAACCACGATTCATCGCAAGTAATAACATTTTATAAGAAGGTGGGATCACTTTCAATGTTTTCCAGGATGTCAGAACAAATCATTCTTCGGCGTTCCTTCTGTTCAATTGTGAGACACTTTGGAACCATTTTTGAACACACTTTGTTCATGTTGAAACTTTCATGAAGAATCTGCCTAACACTTTCCTTGTCAACTCCTGTTAACTCAGACACTGCTCTGATTGTTAAACGGCGATCTTGTCGAACAAGTTTACCGATTTTTTCAATGTTTGCATCAGTTTTTGCTGACAATGGTCTGCCAGTGCGAGTGTCATCACTGGTGTCTTCACGGCCATCTTTAAATCGTTTAAACCACTCAAACACTTGTGTTCGCGATAAACAATCATCGCCGTACACTTGTTGTAACATTACAAACGTTTCACTTGCAGATTTTCCTAGTTTGGAACAAAATTTGATGTTAACACGCTGTTCTTTCTGTACACTCAACATTTTCCGACGCACAGACAAAACGTCAACTACTTAAAACAGACGCCACGGGCAGACTGAGTGCAGGAGGCAGATGAAACTCGAGCAGTAGGCGGAGCGAGAGTCACGTGACAGGCCACGCGACTTTCGGCCTTATTGCATTCGTTTTATTGTTTCACCAGTACTAGTCCGGTTTTTTTCTAGCCACACCTCGTAGAGGAATTTGACATGAAAAGGAGCAGTCAGAAAGCCTGGACACTCCTTAAACGTCTCAACAATGACCCGACTTTCTCTCCAGGACATGCTCTCGTCACAGCCGACCAAATAGCCCACCAGTTTCTCAAGAATGGGAAACCCGACACCAAAATCAGGAAGTCGGAGACCAAAATAGACAGGATTGAACACCAAGAAAATTCAACTCTGCCCACCCCTCTCACAATGGCAGATCTGGACAAAGCCAGATTAAACACTTTGGTCCCAACGTTAAACAATGGCTACTGAAACTGTTTAACAATTGCATGGAAACAGGTCAGATTCCCACAATCTGGAGGAAGGCTAAAGTTATTGCCATTTTAAAACCAGGCAAAAATGCTGATGACCCCAGAAATTTCCGACCCGTATCACTTCTCTGCCATATCTTTAAAATCTTTGAAAGAATACTCCAGGATCGTCTCTCCAGTGCCATAGAACCCTACCTAATCCCCCAACAAGCAGGTTTCCGCCCAGGGAAAAGCACTACATCTCAGGTAATTAACCTCACGCAGCTGATTGAAGACGGCTATGAGAACCGGAAAATAACCGGTGTCGCCTTTATAGACTTGACAGCCGCATATGACACCGTCAACTTACGTCTGCTAATGAAGAAGCTGTATGCCATTACCAGGGACTTTAAATTCACATCCACAGTTAGAAGTCTGTTAGAGAACCGTAGGTTCTCTGTGGAATTCCAAGGGATGCATAGTAGTTGGCGGGCCCAGAAAAATGGTCTCCCTCAGGGCAGCGTACTGGCACCCTTACTTTTTAACATATACACCAACGATCAACCACTGCCAGCTGGTACGGAAAACTATATCTACGCCGATGACCGTGCTATGGCCGTACAGGGTGACTCCTTTGAGGATGTTGAGACAAAGCTCACGGATGCGCTAGACATGCTCTGTCAGTACTACGCCGACAATCAACTCAAGCCGAACCCTAGCAAAACACAAGTTTGCGCCTTCCATCTCCGTAACAAGCAGGCATTCCGTAAGCTGCGTGTCTTCTGGAAGGACACACTCCTCGAACACTGCGTTAACCCCAAATACCTAGGAGTAACCCTAGACAGGGCTCTGACGTATAAACAGCACTGTATTAACACCAAAATGAAGGTGAGCGGCAGAAATAATATTCTTCGGAAAATAACGAACTCCTCCTGGGGCGCAAAGCCAGAGGTAGTGAGGACCACAGCACTAGCAGTTTGCTTCCCAGCAGGCGAATATGCAAGCAGTGTCTGGTACAACTCTACCCACGCTAAACAGGTCGACATTGCTCTGAACGAGACCTGCAGGCTCGTCACTGGATGTCTGAAACCGACGCCAACAGACAAGCTCTACCATCTTGCTGGGATTGCACCTCCTGCAGTGCGAAGAGAAGAGGCAGCCTATAGTGAAAGAGCGAGGGCTGAGATGGCAGAGAGCCACCCCCTCCACAAAACTCAGCCAGCCACCAAACGCTTGAAATCTAGACGCAGTTTTCTCAGAGCAACCGAAGATTTTAGCGACCAACCTGGTTCAAATGGCTCTGAGCACTATGGGACTCAACTGCTGTGGTTATCAGTCCCCTAGAACTTAGAACTACTTAAACCTAACTAACCTAAGGACATCACACACATCCATGCCCGAGGCAGGATTCGAACCTGCGACCGTAGCAGTCGCACGGTTCCGGACTGCGCGCCTAGAACCGCGAGACCACCGCGGCCGGCGACCAACCTGGATCTAGGGTGGAGAGATGGAAGCGGTCGGGAGAAGGGCACTGGATGGAACCAAAGGAAGAATTGGCACCAGGTTACGATGAGGACTGGATGGTCTGGAGATCACTAAACAGGCGACGCACCAACACTGCACGGTCAAGAGATAACCTTCTGAAGTGGGGATATTCTACTACATCTAATCTCTGCGACTGTGGAGTGGTGCAGACGACCCAGCACATGTATAACTGCCCTGAATGTCCTTCACACTGCACTTTAGAGGATCTGATGTTGGCAACCCCAAATGCTGTCGACGTAGCCCGCTTATGGGCCAAATGCCTATAACATTTTGTTTCTGTGCGCACATATTTGTATATATATTTATATATATTTTCATATGCCTGTAATTAATTTTTTTCTGTGTGCTATTCATTTTTTATATTCCTGTATCCATGGTGCTTCTGACACGAATAAAAAAAAAACCATTGAATTACAGACCCATATAACTGACCTCAGCATATACTATACTCGAACATTATGAATCACCTTGAAGAAAATGACTTATTGATACATAACCAACACGGATTCAGAAAATATCTTTCTTGTGCACCGTAGCTAGATTTTTATTCCCATGAAGTAACGAGTGCTGACGACAAGGGATCTCAGATCGATTCCATATTCCTAGATTTCCAGGAGGCTTTTGATACCGTTCCTCACAAGCGATTATTAATCAAATTGCGTGCATATGGAGTATCGTCTCAGTTGTGTGACTGGACTCGTGATTTCCTCTCAGAGAGGTCACAGTTCGTAGTGATAGGCGGTAAATCATCGAGTAGAACAGAAGTGATATCTGGCGTTCTGCAAGGTAGTGTCATAGGCCCTCTGCTGTTCCTGATTTACATAAATGATCTAGGTGATAATCTGAGCAGCTCCCTTAGATTGTTTGCAGATGACGCTGTAATTTACCGTCTAGTAAAATCACCAGACGATCAGTTCCAATTACAAAAGATCTAGAGAGGATTTCTGTATGGTGCGAAAAGTGACAATTGTCACTAAACAAACAAAAGTGCGAGGTCATCCACATGGGTATTAAAAGAAATCCGATAATTTTGGGTAGACGATATATCCCACAAATTTAAGGGCTGTCAATTCGACTAAATACCTAGGAATTAAAATTACGAGCAACTTAAATTGGAAAGACCACATAGATAATTTTGTGGGGAAGGCGAAACAAAGACTGCGCGTTGTTGGTAGAACACTTAGAAGATGCGACTAACTCACTAAAGAGACAGCCTACATTACACTTGTCCGTCCTCTGCTGGAATATTGTAGACCGGTATGGGATCCTTACCAGGTAGGATTGACGGAGGACATCGAAAAAGTGCAAAGAAGCGCAACTCGTTTCGTGTTGTCACGCAATATTGGTGCGTGTGTCACTGATATGATAGGCAAGTTGGGGTCGCAGTCATTGAAAGAAAGGCGGTTTTCTTTGCGGCGAGATCTATTTCCGAAATTTCAATCACCAACTTTCTCTTCCGACTGCGAAAACATGTTGTTGACACCCACCCACGTAGGGAGAAATGATCTTCATAATAAAATAAGAGAAATCAGAGCTCGAACGGAAAGATTTAGGTGTTCCTTTTTCCCATGCGCCATTCGAGAGTGGAATGGTAGAGAAGTTCAAAATGGCTCTGAGCACTATCGGACTTAACATCTGTTGCCATCAATCCCCTAGAACTTAGAACTACTTAAACCTAACTAACCTAAGGACATCACACACATCCATGCCCGAGGCAGGATTCGAACCTGGGACCGTAGCAGTCGCGCGGGTCCGGACTGAGCGCCGAGAACCGCGAGACCACCGCGGCCGGCGGTAGAGAAGTAGTATGAAAATGGTTCGATGAACCATCTGCCAGGCACTTGAGTGTGAATTGCAGAATAACTATGTGCATGTAGATATAGATGTTATAAATACATATGGGTCACATATAAACAAACATTCTCTTTCCGTCATCTACTCAAAAGTTTCTCTAAGGAATTAAAAGAGAAAAGTTTTGATTTGTTTCGTAATTTTTTAATCGATGGTCACCTTCACGGGTGAGCATACGACCTGGTTGAAAGGTAAGAGAAAGAAAGTCGTAAATTGTTGCATCGCCGTTACTTCCTCATGCAGGGTGAACGCTCATAAAACTAACGAACTGCAGGGACGCATTCCTGACTGGAAATGGAGGAAAAAAGATGCTATGAAATGGACGGTGTGCGTGCAGCGACAACATATCGTCCGGAACAAAATACAGACCTGTATCGCATCCACGCCACAACAGATGTTCAAAGACCTTCGTGGGCTGCAATACGCACTTTCGGGCCGTGGGCTGCAATACGCACTTTCGGGCCTCTTTCCGGATAACGTCGCAGGCGTCGTGAATACGCCGTTGAATTGTCCGCACATCAGGAACTGGTTCAGCGTACCCCAACGTTGATAATTCTTGCAATCTTTGCAGGTGCCAGGGATGGGAGCGCTTGGCACGCAGATATACTTAATCGTACTTTGGCTTACACCGTGTTGGCGGGCCACATGCCTGGAACTAGTACAAGGATTCGCCTCAATATCCTGTAGAACAGGGTCCTCCAAATCTGGTGTACGCACAGTCCGCCGCCTGCTTGCACGTTCGTCTGTCTGAAAGGATCCCAGATCATAGCGAGGTGGCGCAGAGGTTAGCACACTGGACTCGCATTCGGCAGGACGACGGTTCAATCCCGCGTCCGGCCATCCTTATTTAGGTTTTTCGTGATTTCCCTAAATCGCTTCAGGCAAATGCTGGGATGGTTCCTTTGACAGGGCACGGCCGACTTCCTTCCCCATCCTTCCCTAATCCGATGAGAACTATGACCTCGTTGTTTGGTCTCTTCCCCCAAATCAACCCAACCCTCATAGGGACGCCTAGAAAGGACTTGACATGTTGTGTCATGTGGTTGGTTTTTGTGAGGGTACTTGTTTTGGTATAGTCGTGCTGCCTTTCGACCGTTTCCATCTGCTTGGGCGTACACAGATACCATCTCAATTTGTTCCAGATATGAATACCGGACCAATCTGCTGCTTACATTACGCTGCGTCGATCACACAGGCTGTAAGACACAAGGAACACACGGCACGTGGTCAGAGGCGTTATCTACTCTACATTTCCGGAACCATGTTCGTAGGACCTATTTTCCTCCACTTCCAGTCAGGAATCCGTCCCCGCAGTTTGTCGGTATTATTAATGTTCACCCTGTATATGTTTACAATGTCAGTGTTACAACCGGCAGAAGGTAAGAACCTTCTGCTTCTATTAGGAAAAGAGATCCCTGAATTATTAGGCACACTCACACTAAAACATAAACTTCATCAGTTTCAACACCAGCCCCTTTCATTATGTACCACTGTCCTGTTAGAGGCGCCATGTCACTGAGTGCGCGGCCCCTCCCGCCGGAGGTTCGAGTCCTCCCTCGGGCATGTGTGTGTGTGTGAGTTGTTCTTAGCATAAGTTAGATTTAGTTTAAGTAATGTGTAAGTCTATGGACCGATGACCTCAGCAGTTTGGTCCCTTAGGAATTCACACACATTTGAACATTTTTGAACAACTGTCCTGCTTTTTGATGTCTTCTTCTCAGCTTAGCTGACCTGAGATATAAAATATATGTGCATCATGGACAAGCAATTGAGATCTTTGTTTGTTGTTGTTGTTGTGGTCTTCAGTCCTGAGACTGGTTTGATGCTACTCTATCCTATGCAAGCTTCTTCATCTCCCAGTACCTACTGCAACCAACATCTTTCTGAATCTGCTTGGGATCTTTGTATAAATATGCTAAAAAGAAAATATATAATCTCTCTGCCTCAATATCTTTCTAGATAATTTTAACATGATTTGGCAAGAACAGGTTGTAAATATTCGAACACCGGTCTTTGGATTATCGCACATGAGCCTCGTTTATTCGTTAAGTAATATCCGATTATAAGATTCTTGAAGATCTGGAAAATGTCCAGTTACAAGTGCCACAGCCTCTTCTTTGGACTTAAAACGTTTTCCACCTACAAATCACGAAGTTTTCCCATTCCCGAAGCACTTCTCATCCTGATGAAAGATGCTTCTGTCTCGAGCGAGATCCCTTCTCAAGTTTTGTCTTAGTTCAGAATAGCACCCGACTTTTATTGGTCTCATCTTAGTAAGATAATCAATAAGAAGTCTTTTTGTATCCCAAGAAACACTAATAATACAGCCGGCCGTGGTGGCCGAGCGGTACTAGGCGCTACAGTCTGGAACCGCGCGACCGCTACGGTCGCAGGTTCGAATCCTGCCTCGGGCATGGATGTGTGTGATATCCTTAGGTTGGTTAGGTTTAAGTAGTTCTAATTTCTAGGGGACTGATGACCTTAGAAGTTAAGTCCCATAGTGCTCAGAGCCATTTTTTGAACTAATAATACATCTTCCGACAGATGAAATCGTCTCTTCCATCCTTGGTACAGGCTCACTTGCTTCGAACACACTTGGAATTACTGTTTCATATTTGGCGTGAAGTGGTGTACTGAAGTCTCACTCATACTAACAAACAAGCGTGTAAACCCAGCTGCAGTCTCTGTGATCCATTTGAAACACAGCACAGAAATCCGTTATCATATTTGCTTCTTGTCAGTAAGAAATGCGGGACCTATATTGTGCGAGGCTTTCTCATTCTGTGTGTAAATTATACCGTACTTCGTCTTCTTAAACGCCTTTGGAATCAGATATTTCGTACATGTTTAACAGGCGAGAGCTCAGTTGCATAATCGCCGGCGGGAGGGGCCGCTCAACCCGTGACATGGCGCCTCTAACCGCGCGGCCACACTGCGCTGCAGAAAAGGCACGCGATCTATCTGAGTTTGACCAAGGGCAGATTATGGTGGCCCAGAGGCTCAACACGAATATTAGGGAAACTGCTCGAGTTGTCGGGTATTCGAGAATTACTGTGATGAGTGTCTTCAACACGTGGCGATATCAAGGTGACTCTACGCCCAGATATCGTGGGCGGCCGCCCCCTCATTACAGATGTCGGACGTTGTAAGCTGGACAGACAGGTAAAATAGGATAGGCAGCGAACTGTGTTGGAACTAACATCAGACTTTAATGCTAGGCAGAGTACAAGTGTGTGTGAATACACAGTACACCGAACACTCCCAACAATGGGCCTCCGCAGCCGACGATCCATGGATGTGTCAATGTTAACACAACGACAGCGGCAACTACAACTGAAATGGGCACGTGACCATCCGCACTGGACGTTGGCGCAGTGGCAAACCGTTGCATGGTCTGATGAATCCCGATACCTTCTTCATCACTGCTGATTGGAGGACGCGAAGCCGTCGTCTTTCAGGGGAACAGTTCCTTGACACTTGTACTTCGAGACGGAGACAAGCTAGCGGCTGCTCCATTATGCTCTGGGGAACATTCATGTGGGAATCCGTGGGTCCAGTGTAGCTCGTGCAAGACACCATGACGGCCAAGGAGTATCGTGCACTGGTTGCAGACCACGTACACCTCTTCATTACGATCATGTTTTCCGACTGCAGTGACATTTTTCAACAAGATAATGTGCCATGTCACAAGGCCAGGAGTACAATATAGTGTTCGAGGAACGCAGTGGCGAGTTTCAATTGATGTGCTGGCCCCCAAACTCACCAGATCTGAACCCGACCGAACACATCTGGGATGTGATTGCACGTGGTGTCGGAGCTCATCGTCCACCTTCCCGAAATGTACCGAAATCAGGTGACTTGTGTGTAAAGATGTGGTGCCAACTCCCTCCAGCGACCTACCAAGACCTTATTGCTTTCGTGCCATGACGTGTCGCCGCTGCTATCCGTGCCAAAGGTGGACATACCGGCTATTATGTAGGTTGTCATAATGTTCTGGCTGATCAGTGAGTGTCCCTTATGTGGCTCACCTTCAATGGAGGCATCACTAAGTTTTAATTCAGCCGCCTACTTCATACATTGAAAGTGAAGGAAACTGCTCAGCATAAAAGTTCACCAGCTATTCGCGAATTTTCGTTGTCGATGAACTGTCCAAAATGACGCAGGTTGTGACAGCTCGCTACAACAATAGATTGCTTTGAACCAAACGCGTACAACGCGACAACCTTACGAAGCCGTACAAACAAAACTCTTCCGGAGATCAAGTCGGCACTCGACGCACCTTATTCAGTAGCACGTACCAACGTTACAAGAACAAAATTTAACTGATGTGAGTTAGACGCTTGTGTCTTGCCCTAATTTTTCATTACCTACTCTGGGTTCACTGTAAGTGAGAGACACTCTCTTCTTCTTGTCAGACGAGACAAAAAAGTATGTCACATCATATTTATTTGGTTATACGGGGTGAAATAATGATTTCTTGTTACTTTTCAAAGCGCTTCGGAGTCGGATATTTACACGTACTGGTAATCAAAAGGAGATTCCTACGCTGGATAAAACTGGCGCCTGGCACAATTACAGCATCCAGCTGAACAACCTGAAATGCTCACTGAGCGCACTCGATTATTTAAGGTGTAAGGCGATGATTTATTTATTTTTCCTTACAAATGATTACATATGTATCTTGAAGTTTTCCCGGCGTATTGATTGGTCCATCATATTTCGGGCTTGCAGCCGGATCACGTTGACATCTGGGCACGATATTTCGGCTAACAAACATGCAGCCATCTTCAGGTGAGTACGAGACTCAGTCTCGTACTCACCTGAAGATGGCTGCATGTTTGTTAGCCGAAATATCGTGCCCAGATGTCAACGTGATCCGGCTGCAAGCCCGAAATATGATGGACCAAATGATTACATACGTGAAGATCAAGTCTGGTATCACGCACCTCCATACTCGACAGCTCCTATGCACTGCTCACTTGATGTCGTGCTACCTAAAGTTACCTTGTCAAGACAGTTTAACATTTTACAGAATATAATAATGTTAAAACCTTCGGTTTTGTTGGATCACACATCGAGTGTCAGATCGGAGAATCACTGTCTCCTTATACGATCCCTGGCACATCTCGGCAGATTTCTATTTCCTATGAATATTGTTAAGTGGATTGATGTGCTTCTGTTCGTTTCTTTATGTTATTCAATTTATTTATCGATGAACACTTTTACGGGACATTATTGGGACATTATTACAGTCTTTCGCCTGTTCTGTAAGTGTGGCTTACTAGGAATGCTTACAGAATCCTTCGTCTCGTATGATCCCTCCTCGTATCCTTGATCCTAAGCCGTACTTTCACTTACTTTTGTAGGGTCGTGCATTTTTTCCTCTCGCCGTTCTCCTTGCGACGTCCACTGGGTTCCATCTTTTAAATTTCTATGTCTCTTTGCTAGATACAATTTTAAGTCGTGTGATGTCACCTTTAAACTTACCTTGTGCGAGGTTTCGTTTGTATTTAAGTTACCTCGTTGTGATCTTCAGCTCGGAGTGGTCTGCGAACGCCCGACTTTTTAAATATTCTTCTTCTTTGTAGAATAACTTATTTTTCCGAAGATAAACAAGAAGAATTCTGGGTGGAAAGTTTGACTTACTGTCTGTGGGTCCACTTCGATTGTGCTGGAACATTGAAGAAAGATTATACTCGTGATTTCTGAAAAAGAAAAGAGCCAAGTTGCCTTACTAAGCTCCAAAACTGTAGACTTGTTGTCAGTTGCAGTACAAAAAATGTATTATCTAAGTATATTACATTTTTTTGCCAAACGTAGTTTGTTTTCTATATTTTCAGCCCCCAGTTCCGTATTAACATACTATTTCATGTTACCGCTCATTTGATACTTCTTCATTTCATTTCTTTTCCCCAAGAATACTCTTTGTAAACTACTTGTTCACAAGGTGTAACATATCACAGTAAGTTACAGTCTCTGTTCGCTTCTGTTTTGGTCATTTTAATCATTCTAATAGTTAATTGTGCTCAAAACTGTAACTGGTATTCTATAATACCAGAATTGCCTATGTATGAGCTGTTTTAACAGCAGTAACTTTCATTTTCTAGACATAATTTGTATCTTTGTCCTGTTTTCTATCAGTACTGTAGAGTTTCCAGTCACGACTAGAAGTACATCGTCTGCATACGAAAGACTGATACGTTTAGGCCGCTGTCATTTTCTTTTCTTTTTATGGTTGGGGTCTTTGCCTAGATCCCAAAATATGGGGCCGAAACTAAAGCAATTTGTAGGTCCTTTCGTTATTGCTTGCTTTAATTTTTGTACAGAGCAGTTGGTTTTGCAAGGACGCTGCTGTGAGAACAATGAAGAACATCTCATGTTATCGAGCACTCCTTCGACGGCTACCATTTTCCCACAGCATACGCATCTACTGTATATTTTACAATGCTCAATGTTGGATTAATGGCATCTGCCAGCAATATCCCTCTCCGAAACCCAAACTGGTTTCCATTGAGTCCCTTCAGTTATCTTGCCTCTGTTAGTCTCTTGGAGAGCAAGCTTTAGTCCCCTTTGGTTAAGTTACTTAACAAGCAAATGTGCCAGGAGGATTTAATCAGTATGGGATACTTGTCATTCCCTTTTTGAAGAGTGACCAGATGTGCTAGTTTTTATGACTTTGGGGATCTCCTTTGCAACAGACACTCGTTAAGCCGACTTATCAAGTAAGGCGCAATCTTGTTCTCCAGTGCTTGATGCATTGATCCTTTTGCCCAGTCTAGTTCAGGAGCCTTTATTTTCTCTAACATGTAGCCACTCTTACTTCCTCCTGAGAGTAGAGCATTACTGAAGTATGTGCGCCACGATCCACGTCCACTTCTGACAATCTGCTCTGTGTAAGTGATCGCATAGAGAGAAACTGAAAAATATTTATGTCACGTCATTTTCCGCGCGTTTCAGAAAGATCAACGAAATCAGTTCCTCCTTAAGAGCGACAACTTTAAAGTGCGTTTGCAGACACCAGAGTTTTTCTAGTTTGTGAGTGTTCGCCCCTTCATCACGAGTAGTGTTGGGACTGGGACAAGCTATATGCTTCAACAGTGTTACCAACTATTAATATTCTGCATTAAAAACTTGTATAAATAGTGATTTAGAATTTTAACTTCACAACCAGCACTTTCTGAGGTGAAAATAACGCCTTTTGGCGTCCAGCTTCTCTCCCGCCGGGGATGAACCATCTCCGCACGTAAACTGTGAGGCTACCTGCAACTTGTTCTATGCAGTTCGATGTCTTTTTCGAGAAGAAACAGAGTAAGGGCTAACGTCCCGTCGTTGGAAATGGAGCTCAGCCTCGAGATGGACGAAATCAGCCATAGCATTGTTCAACAGATACGCCTGACTCTCACCTGAAGTAACTTAAGCAAACCTCAGGCTATCTACATCTCAGTGAAAGGATGGATATTTGACTGCTCCTCTTCAAGAATTCAAATCTACCGTGCTAGCCTCTGCGCCATCTAGCTGAATTTAGTGTTTCAGCTACCCCAGTGATGCATTCAAAAAAATTATGGATTGATGTGCTTATTAAGTGACCAGAAACTGTATGAAAACTACCTATAACTACCTGTGGAATTTTAACTTTTCCAATTTTGTTGACTGTAAAATTCGACACAGAAAATTTTGTCTTGTCGACACCACAATCAAATCCAAATCCGCAGGCAAGGTCGCGAATAAAGTACAACACTTAGCACTTAATGCTCGTTTAGCACTGATACCAATGCACAGACAGAGCACAGCTGAACTACTCGATGGAGTGCGTTGCTATTTACACAAACATCGAATATTCCAGAATACAGCTGTTTATACAAACATAGAATAGTCCAGAATATACACCAGTACACACATAAAATATATCGAGAACAGAAACGGTAAATACTAAATAATAGATAACTGCTGGCGACCCACAA
The DNA here is from genome assembly GCF_023898315.1 of Schistocerca nitens. Lineage (NCBI taxonomy): Eukaryota > Metazoa > Arthropoda > Insecta > Orthoptera > Acrididae > Schistocerca > Schistocerca nitens. The sequence continues at coordinate 475,122,188 of NC_064614.1, read as the reverse complement.
CACGCCGGCCAGCGACACTAACCACTAAGCCACAGGTCAGGCTCCTCTCCTGTAGATGACCAGCGAAGTTCTCATGGGAGCCGACTACAGCACCCTGGATGTGGGTACTGTCAGTGGTCGTCCGTATGACAGCGCTGGCGGATTCTTGCACTCTGGTCGTGCAGTCACATCCTGTTCATTATGACGACCAACGACTGTAGCCCCTCCTGTCGAAGCTTCACAACCGTCGAGTGGGTCTGTCGTTTCCTTGAGCCTCCCATCGTCGATCTGCGCCTCGGGACAGTAGTAGGACTTTATACGAAGGATATGGACGATATCTGTGTCTTCTTTATGGATATCTAGTTACGTGATCTACCCATCTAATCATCAGCATTATTCGGTAGCTTCTACTCTCTTCTTGTCTAAGCTGTTTATAGTCCATGTTTTGCTTCCATACACGGCTACACTCCATACAAATACTTTCATAAAAGATTTCCTGACGCTTAAGTCTATACTCGATGTTTACAAATTTCTCTTCTTCAGAAACGCTTTCCTTCCCATTGCCAGTCTACATTTTATATCCTCTCTACTTCGACCATCGTCAGTTATTTTGCTCCCCAAATAGCAAAACTCCTTTACTACTTTAAGTGTCTCATTTCCCAATCTAATACCCTCAGCATCACCCGACTTAACCAGACTACATTCCATTATCCTCGTTTTGCTTTTGTTGATGTTCATCTTATATCCTCCTTTCAAGACGCTGTCCATTCCGTTCAGCTGCTCTTCTAAGTCCTTTACTGTCTCCGAGAGAATTACCATCTCATCGGCCAACCTCAGAAGTTTTTATTTCTTCTTCATGGATTTTAATTCCTACTTCTAATTTTTCTTTTGTTTCCTTTGGTGCTTGCTCGATATACAGATTGAATAATATCGGGATAGGCTACAACCCTGTCTCACTCCCTTCGCAACCACTGCTTCCCTTTCATGCCCCTCGGCTCTTATAACTGCCATCTTGTTTCTGTGAAAATTGCTCCCTCTATTGTACGCCTGCCACCTTGAGAATTTGAAAGAGAGTATTCCACTCAACATTGTCAAAAGCTTTCTCTAAGTCTACAAATGCTACAAACGATTAGACAGATTAGAATAAAAAAAATGTACAACACTGATTTTGCCATATGAAATAAGAAGAAAAAGTATGAGCATCTTTGTATTTTGGAAACTGCGAAATAATACATGGGTAGCGTTATTTATATACAAAAATTATTTGTATCGAAATATTACTTAACTAACATTATAAGAATTTATGTGCAACATCCGCAGCACAGAACTGTAACGTTTGCGTCAGTAAAAAAACTGATAAGTCAGAAGAAGATAACAGAAACATTTGTACGTCAAAAAGAGCTTTCCACAGATTCCAAATTGCGTCTCCACACTAGATAGTTGTAATTTTCCGTCGTCCGCCTTGACGTCGTGATGCAGATCAGCGTATCATCACTACGTGTTACGTGCTGAAAATCATACAATATGTTTCAGCAACAGTTTCATTTCAAGGCTATATCGTGTACGTGTAACATTACCTAAGCGCAGTGATGCTTTCGTTTTACAGTATTAGTTTATTCCGAGTTCGGTGAAAGCTGTGGTAAATGTAATGAACGATACTATTTTAGCTCCATGAACGAGGCAAGCACCACACCTCTGCAGGAAGTTATGAGTGGCTATGTGAAGATAATCTGTCTAAAAGATCAACCTTACTCCTCTCTACAGACTTCTCAATTTCACCTTGACGTCCGACGAAAAATCACGATAATCAAATGTTGTTTTTCTTTTAATTTCCTCTTTTCCAGTACATAGTTTAGTAGTTAATTACATAAAGTGCAAGAGCCGCTTGCAAAGCGCTATGATATGACCATGTTTTTGTATGTCGCAGGTTCAGCCCATCGCAGCTAACTGTTCTGATGGGAGACATTGACTTGAAACGTCAGGACGAGCCTTCGCAGCCAGAGCAGTACAAAGTGGTCCAGGTTAAAGCCCATCCCAAGTACGTACGCATGATCCTAAGTTTAACAACAATATTGTCACACACTGTCTAACAACTTAAGTAACCATTAGTCTGCTTCGATAGCATAATGTTGTTTAGAAATACTACGTTCTAAAGTTAATGCTATTTATTTATTGTATTATTAATGCTTACGGCTAATTTTCTTCGGTTGCTAGTTCAGTGCTGTTTGTCTTATGGATAAGAATAACTCATTTGCCTCGTGATCCTGAATTTCATGTTGCTTAAACGAACATGTTTCAAATAATTGTTTTATGAATGTTCAGTGATGTACAAAGGAAATTTTTTTTTTTTTTTTTTTTTTTTTTTGAGTCTCTCTGTCTATATATGTAGTGTTTCATAGCAGGAAAGTTATTTCACATGGAGAGCCATAGAGCAAAAAATAAAATATGCTCTACTATCAAAACAACGGCAACATAAGAACGTTTCCATTGATACGCAATTTACAGTAAAATAAAGTAATAGGTAACGAAAAGAAGATGAACTCACACACACACACACGCGCGCACGCCAGCGCGCGCGCGCGCTTGCACGCACGCACGCACACACACACACACACACACACACACACACACACACACACACATCTACCACACCGCCTCATCTCAGACATAACATCCCCACTTCAGTGCAATCCTGAATGAATCATACGTCCCATGATGCCGTCGATAGCCTTTCACCAAGGGGAAGTGCAGTCCAAAGTAAAGTGGTATAGTGGACACGCTCACACAAGAAAGCCATACGATTTTCAGTACCGAAGGTGTGACAGAAAAGTCAGTGTGTGTATGTACGAAATAGGAAAGGTAACTTAAAAGTAAATACTTTAGCTATAAGGATGTCCCAGGAGGAAAGGTCATTATTCAGGGATATTACGGGACCATTCGAAGCAAAAAGCCTGGTAACCGATGGCTCTAAAACGCATACCTTATCAGCAATGAGCAATTGTTCAGTAGAAGAGATAAGTTTCACAGTAGCGAAGATGAGGAAGTCCTCATAGCTCTTGAGGTATGCACTTTAGAGCCCATGTATTCTGGACCACTAGCAATGGACAGTCAGATCATGAAACAAAAATATTTAAACTAAAAGGAATTATCGCAGATACATAACTGCAGGAAGTAAACATAAGATTTAGAAATATCCAGACGTTTACTCGCAATCTCTTATGAATACTTAGCAAGAAATCAACAGAAGATCTGAACACAAATGTAATAAATTTCTACAAACCATCATCACTTTCTTTGAGAGCTGCTTCCTGTATTTTGAGGAAGCCATTGACAGCCTTCTGATTGATTTGATAGTATTTGCTACGAATTCCTTTTGTGTCAACTTCTTCATCTCAGAGTAGCATTTTCACTCTACGTCCTCAATTATTTGTTGAATCTATTCCAATTTCTGTCTCCCATTACAATTTTTACCCTCTATAGCTTCCTCTAGCACCTTGGAAATTATTCCATGATATCGTAAGGTATGTCCTATCATCAGATTAGATTAGATTTACTTTCATTCTAATTGATCCGTAGTGAGGAGGTCCTCCAAGATGTAGAACATGTCAGAAAAACAATAATACATGACAAATATTTACAACTCAAACAAATAAGCTAATGTACCATTCCACATGCCCCAAGTGGAATGATCGTCATTTTTTTAACGCACACTATATGAAAGAATAATTTTACAAACACTAATGCACTGAATTTAAAATGAAAAGGTTTTTTATTTATAAGGTAATAAACATGTAAGAAAACTTGTGTTCCTGAATAATGCACACCTTTTTGTAGAAGAGTAAGTGACTTCAAATCCTCATGAAGATTATTCTTATTTCTAGTACTGATTCCATGAATTGAGCTGTTGGTTTGAAAAAGTGATATATTTTTAATGACAAATTTCATTAAGGAATAAATATATTGGGAAGCAGTAGTTAGCATTCCTAGTTTCCTAAACAGGCTTCTGCAGGATGTTCTTGAGTTCACACCACCTATAACTCTTACTGCACTTTTTGTGCCCGGTAAACTTTAGCTTGGCTTGATGAATTACCCCAAAAAATAATCCCATATGACAGTAAGGAATGAAAGTAAGAATAGTATGCCAGCTTTTTCATCTGGTCCTTCTTCTTCTCAGTGTTCCTTTCTTCGCCGTTTCTGCGTGGAACCTCCTCACTCCTTATCACTCCACGTAGTTTTCAACATTCTTCTATACCATCACACTTCAAACCCTTCGATTCTCTTCTTTCCCGATTTTCCTACAGTCCATGATTCGCTATCATAGAAGCTGTGCTTCAAGCGTACGTTGTCAGAAACCTCTTCCTTAAATTAAAGCATATGTTGGATACTCGTAGACTTGTTATCATTGATATCCTTTCACCCTAAACTTTAGCCCCGCGCTTGAACCATTCTTTTATTTCCATCAGTGCTTCTTCGATGTATAGATTGAACATCAGGAAAGAGAGTCTGCATCCTTCTCTCTCACCCTTTTTAATCCGAACACTTCGTTCTTAGTCTTTGATTCGTATTGTTCCCTCTTGGTTCTTGTACGCTATATATACTAGCCATCTTTCTCTATAGCTTACTCCTATTTTTGTCAGAATTTCTTAAATCTTGCGCCATTTTACATTTTCAAACGCTTTCTCTAGGTTAACAAAGCTTATGAACATCCCTTGAATTTTCTCAAGTCTTGCTTCATTTTCTAAGCACACCTTCAGAACCACCAAACTGATCGACATCTAACAGATCCTAAGTTTTCTTTATCAGTCTTCTATATATTACTCCTGTCAACTGCTTCTATGGATGAAATGTTAAGCTGATTGTGCGACAGTTCTCAGGATTATCTGCCCTTTCCATTTTTTGAAATGTGTGAATGATATTTTCCCGAAAGTCTGATGGTATATCTCCAGTCTCACAGATTCTACACACAATGTGTATGAATAGTCGTTGGGTTGTCACTTTCCCCAATGATTTTAGAAATTCCGAGGGAACGTTATTGTCCATATTTAAACAAGTCTTCCAAAGCTCTGTCAAACTCTCACTCTATTATTGATTCTCCGCGTTTTCCATGTCGACTCACAGCTCTTTTTCCCTCAGGTCATCAGACGAGTCCTTCCCCTCGTGGCTGTCTTCAGTGCACTCTTTCCACCTCTCCTGCATCTTATCTGTGTTTATCTGTGGAATTCGCATTGCATTCTTAGCGCTGCCGCCCTTGCTTTTAATGTCACCGAAGTTTGTTTTGACTTTTGTGTATAATGCAGCAGTGCTTCTGACTTCGATTTATTTTTCGATTTCTTTACATTTTTCTTGCATCAGTTTCGCTTTGGCTTTTCTACACTTCCCAATTGTTTCATACCTAAGTGATTTATATTGCTGTGTTCCAGTCTTCCTGTGAACATTTTTATACGCCCTTCCTTCGTCGATCAGTTCAAATACGTCTCTTAGCCAAGGTTTCTTCGTCGTTACCCTATTATACCCCTGGCTGCCAGACTCCTGTGATTGCCTGTCTTATAAATGTACATTTCTCTTCAGATGAACTCCATAGTGTGATATACATTATTGCAAAATCTACAGCCTTAGAAAATTTCAGACGCATCTCGTCATTCTTCGGTACTTCAGTATTCTATTTCTTTTCGCATTGATACTTTAGGACGATTCTCATAAACTTCAATGTACTCTTGAGTATTAAAAAATTGTGATCTGAGTCTAATGTGCTCCAGGAGGTGATTTCGGAATCTCTTTCTGACCTTGATGTAATCTAGCTGGAATTACCCCGTGTTTCCAGACCTTCTCCTCTTTCGATTTTTGAGCAACGTAATTGCTATTGTTAGCTGAAATGTAGTGCAGAAATCAGTTAACCTTGCTCCTCTCTAATTCTAGCTATCGATTCCGTATTCTCCTGTAACACCATCTTCTAGCCCCTCTCCTACTACCACGTTCCACTCCCCCATGATTACTAGATTATCATCTCTCTTTACTTGCATGTTTATCCGGTCAATATCCTTACATCTTTTTTTCTACATCTTCATGTTAAGCTTGTTACGTCGTCATGTATACCTAAACTATCATGTTCATAATAACTCTGTTCTATTTATGACCGAGTCCTACTCCCATTATACCATTCTCTGATGGTGTTGATGATACTCTATATTCATCTGACAAGAAATCATTGTCTTCGTCCATTTCACTTCAATGACCCTCACTATATCTTAATTCTTCTTCTTCCTAGCCTTTTCCCATGTCTGTTTGAGGTTGGCGTGGTGCTTTGGTTTTGGTAATGTTACTGGAAGTGGGTGGCCTGATGCCCTTCACGACACCACCTCACTTCCCGTGGGACGGAATTTATGTGCGCCATCTGTTGTGTCTAGATTAAAACTCATTTTCAAGTTTGAGAACGTTTTGTAAATGTTTGCGTAGCATGTATCTGAGGTGGGATGTGGGTATCAGCTCGGTATTTACGTAGCTGAATGTGGGAAACGGTCTAAGAACCATATCCAGGCTGGCCAGGACAACGGCCCCTATCCTTAATCTGCCAGGTGGTTTTGATCCAGAGCTGGTGCGTCTCTCAGTGTCCCAGTAGGAGACACTTAACACGCTCCGTTACCCGGACAGGTCCCCACTACATCTAGAATGAACCTTTGCTTCCCCTTTCCAGATTTTCTAGCTTCCCTACCGCGTTCAAACTTCTGACATTCCACACTCCGACAAGTAGAATGTTACCCTTTGGTTGGTTGGTCCACCTTTTTGTCATGGTTACCTATGGCCTGGCAGTCTCCTCCCGGAGATCTGAATGGAGGACTAGCCTTGGATGTTTTGTCAACAGAGAGGTCCTCATGACACATGCCGCATGTCCTGTGGATAAGATTTGTGTGTCTTTAATGCAGTGGCTTACACTATCTCCTTCATCCTAATGCCGTTGACCACTGTTGATTCTTCCACCATTTAGTGACAGTTTCCCACCTCAAGCGCTGGAGGTTGCGCTGTACTCTGTGCGTCTTTCCGCCCTCTTTAACAAGACTTTTGGCAGAATGGGGATGGCTCCTTAAGCTGGAAGTCTTCGTCCACCTTATAAGCAGTGGCCGGGATCAAATCTGGTATCCACGATGTTTTGATTACTAGTCAAAGACGATACCCTCAGACCACAAATCTCAATCATAAAATTGAAAATAGAAAATCAGTACCAACAGACAACCACTTTACTTAAGTAATGTCATTAGAGTGCCATGTAAGAGGAAGGGGAGCTCTATAATTATACTATGTACAGTCACAGTTCTCATAAAATATTATGGCAGACAATACAGCTACTGAAAGCGTCATTGGATATTCTAAAACAATGCATTACTCCAAGAAAATTGGCAACTTTCAAAACAAAATTCAACTTGTATGGTCAGTGTGAACGAAGTGTCAGTGCAGACCATGTGTTTCAATAAGTTAGATCACATCTGCTGGAGAGTTGTGCGAAATATTCGATGACCACTTCCTGTCAATAACAGGCCATACCAAAGTGTTACTGATGCAGGAGAGTACACAGAACATAGAAAAATACAAGCGAATCTATTTTCGGATAGGATCCGTCTTGAGCAGACACAATTTTATCTTCTTTTTACACAGGCATGTATAGCTGATGTTACTGTATCATCAATGGATTTTTTTATATTCTTCCCAGGAAATAACAGGAAAATTGCTCTTTACTATCTGTAGATTTAGAAATTTTCAGTTTTTAAGAAAAGTATTCACAAATTTGTAGACAGACAATTGTTTACATATACCATGTTACTGTGGTTTTATGTGTTTTGGGTTGTAGCTATTTTTCTTTCACAGTTTATCGTCGGCAGCCATACAGAACTTAATGTAGAAAGTTATTCACATCGAAAATTAACGACTGGTAGTGTTGTGGTCAATATTATTTTATTCTCTGTGGAAGACTGCGTGTGTGTGTGTGTGTGGGTGGGGGGGTTGGAGGGGGAGGGGGGTATTGTTTATGAGTCGTCTGACAGTTCTCTGAGGGCAGAGAACGGAGTTCAGTTGCAGAGAGCTGTGTAATCATTTATTGTTTCTTTTCCTTCAACTACGGATTTCTGTATTTGATATTTTCTTCAGTTATTAGTTCTTGTGGGAGACTGTTGTTGCATTTGAGAACTTTTAGGTCGCCGTTGATGTCTTTTGGTCTTTGGTCCGTATCCCTAAGGCGTTCAGCGAATCAAGAATGATAGACGTTTTTTTTAGTGCTCTTTTGTGTTCTGCGTACCTAATACTGAAATTTCTGCTTTCTCTCCAATATAAATTGAAATACAATTCTGATACGTCAGTTAATGAATACCAGGTATATTGTGTTTGTTGTGCTGCTATTAGTGTTTTTACTTTTTGCTGTATTGAGTTACTGCTCATGGTCTTTTCTCACATGAATACTGCAAACTATGGGTGAAGGGCAACACGCTGATCCCATATTTTTAGATTTCCGAAAAACATTTGACGCGGTACCCTACTGCAAACTGTTAACTAAGGTATTTACAGACGGAATAGGCACCCAGCTATGTTACTGGCTCGAAGACTTCTCAAGTAGTAGAACCCAGTATGTTGTCCTCGACGGTGAGTGTTCATTGGAGACAGGACAGCCCCAGGGACGTGTGATAGGACCGTTGATATTTTCTTCATACATAAATTATCAGGCAGATAGGGTGGGCAGCAATCTGGGGTTGTTCGCTGATGATGTTGTGGTGTACAAGGATGTGTCAAAGATAAGTGACTGTACGTTGATACAAGATGACCTAGAAAAAATTTCTAATTGGTATGATGAATGGCAGTTGGCTCTTAATGCAGAAAAATGTAAGTTAATGCGAATGAGTAGGAGAAACAAACCTGTAATGTTCGGATACAGCTTAGCAGTGTCCTGATTGACACAGTCATGTCGTTTAAAAATCAGGGCGTAAAGTTGCGAAGCGATATGAAATGGAACAAGCATGTGAGGATTGTAGTAGGGAAAGCAAATAGTCGACTTCAGTTTACTGGGAGAATTTTAGGAAAGCGTGTTTCATCTGTAAAGGAGACCGCGTATAGGACGCTAGGACGCTAGTGCGGCCTTCTCTTGAGTACTTCTCGAGTGTCTTGGTTCAGCACCAGGTTGGATTCAAGGAAGACGTCGAAGCAATTCAGAAGTGAGCTGCCAGATTTGTTACCGGTAGGTTCGATCAGCATGCAAGTGTTACGGATATGCTTCAGGAGCTCAAGTGGGAATCTCTGGAGGGAAGAAGACATTCATTTTGTAGAACACCACTGAGAAAGTTTAGAGAACCGGCATTTCGAGCTGACTGTAGGACGATCCTACTGCCGCCAACATACATTTCGCTTAGGGACTACAAAGATAGGATAAGAGAAATTAGGAGTCATATGGAGGCGTATAGACACTCGTTTCTCCCTCGCTCTGTCTGCGAGTGGAACGACTAGTTGTGGTACAGGGTATGCGGAGTATGTACGCAGGTGTAGATGTAGATTTTTTCTGTAGGCTTTTCAATCCTTGTTTTAGTGAGTATGCTGTGACATTGTATCATTTGTTTGTTGTTGTGAGCACCTTTCCTTTATGTGTGCATTTTCTGTGTTGTGTATATTTATGTTCTGTCTCTCTGTATTTGTGTGTCAGCGATGATTCTTTTTTGTTTACTTTTTGTTTTTGTGTTTTGGGTGTCTCTTTCATTTTGTTTTAATTTTTTGATTAAGTTTGTGTATAATGTTCGTATCAAATTCATTCTCCACAGCTGTTTGTTTGATTATCTGTAATTCATTTCTCCAGTTGTCTTCACTGAGTGGATTTTTATACAGTCTGTGCATCAGGTATCGGAAACCGGTATGTTTTGTGTGTGACTGAGTGGTTTGAGTTTGTGCATGGATGTGTGGATGGACTGTGTTTATCATTGCGTGGCAGTTGGATGGAACTGGGCGTTTGACTTAGAAGATGTGATCTACGTAGCGATACTGACATACTGCTCTATTGTTTGTGTCTTTCTATAATTTCAAATATTTTGTACTCAGCGTGATTAAGGAAGATGTTGGGTAGAAGCCCGTGAGTAGAAGTGGTTGTCAAATGGGAATTAGGTTTGCTCTGTGACTAATTCCAGAATTGTTTGATATTTCTTAAATGTGTGATTTGGGAGTGTCTTTCCATTGTTCTAATTGCTGTTTGATCATGTTGAATGTTAAATCTCATAGTGATCAGAGCCATTTGATGATGTTGATGATTTCTGTGGTGGGCTTAGTTACGTATTGACATTAGTTACGTTTTGACAGTTTCATCTTTAGTATCAGCTCTTCGGTGTTGTGTATGCTTCTGTTTGTGTATACATAATGTTTCTGTAAGTATGTGTGTATTTCTCAAGCTAGGAGCTACTTAGGTGCACCACTGAAATTTACAATTGGGCTTATTGGTATATCCTTTTAATGGGGTTTTGATAGGCTGTTAAGTGTGGGTGTCTCATTTCTGTTTTGTGAACCCGTATGAGATGTTTTTTGAAAGTATCTGTGTATATTTCTAGTATCTTTGTGTTAAGGCATTGGTTAGCTTTAGTACGTTGTCTTCTGGAAATTTTAGGGTTCTGTTTTTGGATTCCTTCTTTTTGTTACCACAATGCTGCCCTTGCCTTTTTTGTGACAAGAGCCTCATTGTTGCTAATTTTATTCATTTTTCTTCTGGATTTTTTCTTTAATTTTTCCTTACAGAATATACTTTTGTTTTCTTTCATTACACATCTAATTTTTTCTGCAATTGGCTCCCTTATCAGACATGCACTGAGGTTTGAGTTACTCTTCCTTTCTTGTTGTTTCATTATGTTAGTAGCCAGTGGACTCCTAACCTACATCTTCTTTAGTCACATGTTTGAAACAATAGCAAGACCTACACAATACAGGATAGTACATTGGCATCCCTCTGTAGTTGGCATCATATGCCTTTTAGATGGAAAATCCAGTCACGTCAGACTACACAATGGCATAAAGGCAGTCCATCCAAAAACAAAATTTACTGTAAAAACACAAAATAACAAAGAATTAAATTTCCTTGTCCCCACAAGACAAAGGCACAACAACCATCATCAATTTTCCATTTTCAGGAAATTAATCCCCACCAGTAAAAAGCGCAAACCACACAATCAGCCACAAACAGCCTGGTATACAAAACGTGTTGTACAGACTGAATAAAACTCCGTTCGATGAAGAAAACTACAAACATGAACTACAGATAATCAAACAAATAGTTGTGGAGAAAGTATATGGCACAAATATTACAGACAAACTGAATCAAAAAATAAAAACATATATGACTGGGACACCTAGCACATAAAAACAAACAGATCATCATTAAAGTACAAACACAGGCACACATAATATAAACACACAGAAAATCCACAGAAACACACATGAACAAGAAGCACCCACATAAAATCTAATAACTGAGGAAAATTGCCAAACACAGAAAGCCATAGCTGAAAGGAAAAAAATGATCAACGAATACACATCTCTCTCTATTGTATCTCTGCCTTCAGAGAAATGTCAGACAACTCAAACTCGAAAAAATACACACGCGCGCGCCCACACACACACACACACACACACACACACACACACACACACACACACACGATCTTCCACACAGAATAAAATAATGTTAGTTATAACATTCCTAGTCAAATTTTCGATGTAAATAACTTTCTGCACTAAGTTTTGTGTGGTTGCAGATGATGAAGTGTAACAGAAAATGGCTATAACGCAAAATACAGAAAACCACTGTGTGTTGGAACAAGGTAAATGTAAAAAAAAATTCTGTTTGCTAATTTGTGAATACCTTTCTTAAAAACTGAAAGTTTCTGTACGTTCAGATAGTTAAGAGCAGTGTTGTTTAATACAAAGAAAATAAAAAAATTCCTTGATGATGCTTAAGCTTCAGCGAAACACACTTGGGTAAAAAAAATTGATCAAGGGGCATGCTATCCAGAAACAAATTTTCAAAATTGTTCTTCCGAGAGAATTGTGCCAAATGTAGCTACAGGAAACAACAAGGATTGAAATTGAATCAGTTATAAAGTAAATGAGAGTAAACATTTATATTCCTTTGATGAAATAAGCAGATTTGTGAAGACCAGTGACCCAGACGTTAATGTTGTACTCAGTCACCTTCGCAGTTTGTATTAGATGCAGTCATATTCCAGATGGATTAAACTACTCGTTAGCAAAAAATCTTTTTATAAAACGGAAAAAAGGAATAGTGTGGACAACTACAAACTAATTTCATTACTTGCAATGTTTTCGAAAGGTTTTTGAGAAGCGCATATATTTGTGTGTGTGTGTGTGTGTGTGTGTGTGTGTGTGTGTGTGTGTGTGGTTAATTGATAACTCAAGGACAGTAGCTGTCTTCTTTTATGTAGCAAAGACAATTTGTTAAGTGTACTATGCTATAATTTTACATAACTTAGGGCATTACAAGAACTGTTGGAAAAGCTCACCAGTGATTCATTTCACATGAAGTAGAACATAATTTACGAGTAAATTTCTAACAGAACAGCATGTCACGCTGGACGTTATCCTGTTTGTGGTGGAAGTAACGTTAAGAGACGATTACGTCTTCAAAGATTCGTTCAGTAGAACTCAATCACAGCACACGATTCAATTTCAGGTAACTGTACCACACTGGTTTGATCCCAGCCACTTTATTCATAAGCTATGTCTCTTCGTCAACATGCCATTTGGGACCATCGTCATTGGTTTTGTAGATAAAGGAAGTTTGACAGCATAGGGGGATGGGACGTAATACGACATTCCTGAGTACGGGGATGTCTAACATCGATAACCAAAATTTTAGACAAAAACACAGTTCGATAGTAGAGATGTTCCTCAAAACTGAGCTAGGCGAAGGAGCATGAAGAGGAAACGTGGCTGAATTTTAGTAGAATAATTAACAAAGCACCGAATACACGTGTACCTAGTAGAACAGTTCATGATGAGAGAGGCCTTCCTTCGTATAGAGTCTATATAACGAAAAAGCGACCATTGTGCAAGACATATAAAACAACCTGTAGGGAAATAGATACATAAATGCATAATGAAACGCATTTGGCTGTCAAGAAGGTAGCAAAATCTTATCGACGGACGTCCCAAAAAACGCAAAGAAATTCAGATCATATGTAAAGGCTCTCCTTGGCACTAGAGATAGTGTCCGGGCACTTATAGATGACACAGGAAATCAAATTGAGGGTATCGAAGCAAAGGCAGAAACGATGGGCTACGTTTTAAAATGCAACTTTACAAAGAAAAATACAGGAGTATTGCCATAGCATAATTCTCGTATCACTGAAAAACTGAGTGATATGGATATAACGTAAGTGGCGTTAAGGAACAACTGAATTCTCTAAATTTCAAAAAAGCTTAATGGCTCAATGGAATCTCTGTCAGACTCTATAAAACTTGAAGTTGACTTTTTGACTCTCTTTTAACCATCAGATCCCCTGAAAAAAAACTGTGATGAATAGGCGGAGACAGTAAAAATCACACCAGACGACAAGATTCTAAATGTTTAAGGAGACCAAACAGCTAAAGTCGTCATTCTCCGATGTTACCGTCTGGAACGATAGTCAAAATCGAGTATACTGGGTGCAAAGTGTTCATCCTGACCCAAAATATCCTTGTGAGTCAGCGCCCGTGCGATTGTGGCAGTTAGGAGGTGGATGCTTCCCACGAAAGATGGTAGTTTTGCTACCGGTTAGTATATCCATGCTATGAGTAATATTACGAGGGCTATTTTATTTTTAAAACTGCAATCGGTTACGAAATATAAACCACAGTGAAATATGATGAAGCTTTACGCCAATGAGTTGCACAGTGTTCCTAGAGCGCACGTCGGTGGCGTTACTTCGCACTTTTCCGTTCCGAACGCACAGTGAGCAAATAAAGATGTCTGAAGAACAGAGTCCTCCGCCAAGTGTGAAGCGGATGCTGTCATACGCTGAGGGTTTCCGCCTGACTCCATTAATCCCAAATAACGTAACTATCATTCGTGACAGCAAACTGCGGCAGTATTGCAGGAACTCGCAGCAGATTTAACAACGTCCTGCAACGTTTTCTTGTGAGTGTTTGAACACGCAGCATACAGCTCGGACATGGCTCCCTCGGATTTTCATCTCTTTGCTCAGACGAACCGCTGGCTATGACGGCAGCATTCTAGCACAAACAACGAGCCGCAGATCGGCCTAGAGAAATACGGAAAGCGCAGGCGGCTGCCTTCTATGACATGGGTATGGTTGGGTTGGGTTGTTTGGAGGAGGAACCAGACAGCGAGGTCATCGGTCTCATCGGATTAGGGAAGGACGGGGAAGGAAGTCGGCCGTGCCCTTTCAAAGAACGATCCCGGCATTTGCATGGAACGATTTAGGGAAATCACGGAAAACCTAGATCAGGATGGCCGGAAGCGGGATTGAACCGTCGTCTTCCCGAATTCTAGTTCAGTGTGCTAGCCACTGCGCCACCTCGCTCGGTCCGTGGGTATAGGGAAGTTGCTGCAACGCAACGACAAACGCCTATGCCGGAGCGACAACTGCGTAAAGAATTAGGTGTAATGTGTAGCTCAATGTTGCAAATAAAACATTTTTGACTTTGACTGGAGTTTTCTTTTCACGGCCGATCAGAGCTTGAAAGAAACGTAGTCCTCTTATGATCCCATTTAGTGCAAGAACTATAATCTGCGGTATTAATCTGTTTTTAGCAGGACCAGTATCCTATACACGTATCAACGATGGTGAAGGAGTGGTTTGCAGAATAGAACTAGATTTATCTTCACAAATGCCCTTATCATAAAACATATTCAAAACCGTTGAAACGCGAAGGAGACCATGACTCCATACCATGAACCACCGATGATCTTTGGAACGTCACCCTTGCGTTGGAGGAGGTGGCCGAAAATGAGAGGCTTATTACCCATTTTCCATCCCTTGTAGAATGATGATGATAATGAAAGTTGCAGGCCTTTGTAAATCACGGAATCGTGAAATAATTGTTATATTAAATTCGTGTTTTCTACAGAGTAAACAAATTAACACACTAACCAAAGATTGCCGTATCTGAGATTCTAACAGAACCTCACTTTCTTACGGCTGTGTCTGAGGAGTTACGTATCTTCCTCCAAACTATTAATATTAAATTATCTTTTGCTTTTAAATTTGTTGTAGGTTCACCAAAGATTACCTATTATTTTCCACGCTGTTTTTATGTCAAGCCAATTAATAGCTGCCAGTTTTCGTGTTTATAAGTTGTTATAGAGCTGTAGTGGAGAGCGACCTGGTCTTATTGCGCCCTGGCTGTAGGGTGAAATTCCCATATATCCTAAGTGCGCTAGTTAACAGTAATGTTTTCCTGCGTGCGACATTGCGTATTGTACTTCGACTTTATAGTTCGTGTATCTGCAACTTCTATAGTGAACGTTCCTTTATACCTGAGTAGCATTCTGTGCACAACGGTAAAATCTCATGGTTTCCGCTCAGTTTATTTCTTTACTTCTTTTATTTTGTGAGTTTTTTGCTTTCTTGTGCATGTGATCTTTGCAATCCTTTTACTGCTGATGTAGATAATAACGAATTTTGTCTGATGCAAGCTACTCCTGTCACTTCGATAATGAGTTAGTTGTTCGAGCTCTGGAGACAACAGTTGGTATACTAGGGGCCCGTTTTTTGTAGTGAAGTGAACAAGATGTATTTGTTTTCTTTATCTGTTGTTAGGTAAAGTTACAACATATAGATGGGAAAGCATGATGATTGGCTGCCACTGTACATCTGTTGGTTGTCACGACTAGTTAGACGCTTTCTTTACGTCAATTTTTAACGGTAGTACTTCCATGGAGTATCAAGGATTCTCCTTCTACGTTTCCCTCACAATGGGCGGTTGTTTCCGAATCACCTGCTTGCACTGTTTCCCCCCTTTTTCGATAGTTTCGACCCGGCGTTCAGTTGTGCGTCAATGCCGTGTCCTCTCGTCAGACTGCACGGCAGTTGGCCCACTTAGCTGTAATCCAGTTTGACTCCGCAACGCTTTAATCGAGAAACAACATTTTCAAGTTTCAGATTAGGCCACATATTGAGATTATGCTCTATGTTATTCATCAAGGCTTGTCACTCCATGGCTTACTGTGTTTATCGCCCCTTCCAGTAACCACCAACTCATGTCCTTGTGGTTGACAGGCGGAGCTACTCCGGACTTGCCGAGACTCTTGCTTTGTGTCCTCTTTCAAGGTGTAATCGCACTGCTACTGGCTCGTTCACTCTTGGCACCCTGCAGTATTAAACCGTGTGGTACTTGACGAAGTATTTCGCAGGGTCTTCCAGGAGGAATGGTCAATATTCAGGGATAGGACAAGAACGAGCATATGACTAAAAAATCTTCATATGGACATATGCTCTATTCCGAATGGTTTCCGAAATACACCACATTTAATATACATTGGTATTTATTTTCTGTGTTATTCAGAACACTGTCGGCTTTACGCATGTTCACAGCACATTAGTTAGTAAACATTACAACATGAGTTCTATAAATTATGAGTTAAAAATTTTTCCCATGTAATGTTCGCCATGCAAGTGTTCGTGGTATACTGATACGTACGAAAAGGACCGTGTGCTGGTAATAGCATTACTTTGTACCATTTCAACAAAATGTTGCTGTTCCTGCACAGATCGTTGAACTACATGTCCAGAAGAAAAACGGGAACATGGAAAAATATATGTTTCACGCGATGTACTAAATCTCTTGGTTTTTGCTTCAAATGAGCGTTTCTGTCATGCCCCTCATTATTGAAAATTCCCCCTCGGACAGTATGTAGAACAGAAAGGAATATTGATAAATGCACAAAATCCACAAATTGCATGGATATTTCAACAGCATAAAGAAAATAAGTAACTTATATGTAATACAACACAACTTAATCTTTAAAAAATGTTTACTCTCATATCCTACAGAAAAATAACAAGGTTCTCCACTCTTGTCAGACACACAGTTTGATATGTTGAAATCACAATTACGTAAGACTGAAGCTCTGGTGATGAAGCTGTGGCTTCAAAAGGTACATTGCCATATTAAAATGCTATTGAACAGACAGTACACGGGTTTTACTACTGAGTTTTCCAATGTATTTGTGTAAAAAATGCAGTATAAACGTATGAAAGTGTAATGACGATGTTGCTGAAGTCAAGCAGAATCTAAAATATTACACGAAATAGACAGTTAGCTGCCAGTGGAGTGTTGGCTGATAAGAACACAGAAGTGAGCAGGTTGAGCTGACGTCTGGACGTTTTCCAGGTTCAACCGCGTGGGCTACTACCACGACATCGCGCTGCTGGAGCTGGAGCGGCCGGTGCGTCGCTCTCGCTACTCCATCCCCATCTGCCTGCCGGGCAACGAGCTGCGCGACGAGCCCTTCGTCGGGACGCGGCCCACCGTCGTCGGCTGGGGCAGCACCCACTACGGTACCGCCGCCTACTCACACACACCCTACAACCTGCTATCCAGTAGCCGCTGTACTCTACAGTTAAAACGTACCCACCTAATCTTCTCCACACTGTCCATTTATGTTATGACGATCTGCTGCTGAATATGAAGACTACAGCGAATGGCTCACGGACTGCGTCATAGCATATGCACACGAGGGGAAGGAAAAAAATCTCTGTTGGGGATACATATGGCGGTGATACCAAGGACTCTTTTATCTTGCTACCTGCTGCACAATTACGGCAGACAACTGTCACTTTAGCTGATGATTAAGTTTCTTTATGCTGGTTGTAAAAGTAATAGTACTATGCAGATTTCGTTCGAACTGGGAAACTGTTATACTGTGCAGTGGCAAAATTCTTGCTAGTGCTAACCCGTCGAAGTTGCCGAATGCCTTTCTGGGGCTTGGCTGAAAATAACCTTGGTCTTCAATGGGCTAGATCTAAAATAGCACAAGAATGAAAACTATTAAGTACGGCTGAAAGTTTATGCAGTATGCATGCACCCTTTATGTGGTTGTCAGATAAAAAAAGGGAAAAAAGAATACTAGGTACACAAGGAGAGTGACTGACTGATTTGCGTATTATTTCTTGTTTAATTTCGTCCACAGCGCTACAGTATTACAGAAATGGCAACATGATCTGTCTGTATTGTAACCTATTGCTCAAGTTTCACGGTAAGAGTTTAGTTTGCGGCGATCGGACGTGAGTAAGTGTTAGTTGGATAGTTAACAGAGACTTCACGCTTCGTTGCCAAATCTGACCATGCTGCCTAAAAAAAAAGTCTCATTACTTTACGAATATTGACGTTACGAAATTTAAGACCAAAAAATTTGCTATCAAAGGATAACAGTGGAAAATAAGGTCAGATTAGGTGCAAAATGGAAACCATAGTGAAAATCCGGTGAAGCTTTGCACAGGTCTCTTGGGCAGTGTCTTTGGTATGCTTGTCGATCGGGTAACTTCGCTCTTTTCAGTTCTGATCACACAGTGAGCACGTAAAGACGCCTAGACCAACAGTCTCCCGCCAAGTATGAGGGCCTGGTGAGAGATTTTGCCTGATGTAATAAAGCCCACGTAACATAATTGTCACACGTTTCCTTCTTCATTACAGTTGTCGGCCGCACACTACAGGGGCACTGAAGATGCTCCTGCAGCGTTTTCGATAGAAAGTGTTTGATCACTCACAATACAGCCCGTAGTTGGCTCCCCCTGAGTTTTATCTTTGCTCACATAACATGAAGATAACATTTTGGCACAGACGACGAACTATAGACCAGGATAATGAATTGGCGGAAAGCACAGAAGGGTGTCTTCTATGGCGAGGATATTGGAAAGTTGGTACAGCACTATCACAAATGTATAGGTCGGAGCGGCTACTATGAACTGGAAGGCGTAGCTAACTGTTTCAAATAACCCATTTTTTATTTTCGCAATGGTTTCTATTTCACGACCAACCGGACCTTACTTCCCGAATAGTTCTCGTACTTCGTTTATTGATTTGGTAAGTCACACATTGCCTAACAATGCCTGGACCCAACAACGCTCCTATTAACAGCTAAATTAATTCCATTTCCTGAGTGAAATTTCCCATTGCAGTATTGTTTTTCCAAATATATTTGCACGCTGCGACAGTTCACGGTGCCTTAAAAACTGTTCAAGTACTAATACATCTTGCCAGTGGATGCTACTGACTGATCCGATGATTTAGGGTGTAATTACGCGCATCCTCCACGAATAAACCAAATAATTACTCACTGTTACTGTGCTTCCAAACTCATATTTCATCACTTTACCAAATTGTTCAATTGGGCATGACCGTTCCGCGTGTGACACCAGTAGCACTTGACCATATTGTTCAGCTTAAAATAGGAAGCAGTGTTCCTGCTGAAAAAGGTGCGCTCAGGTTCGTAAGTTACAGAGAACCAACAATGCGTAATGAGTACGATTTATACTGTATACCATATCACTGGTAGTACATCTTACAGTACTCTTTCTCGATTTATTTATTTCACAATAGCGATTTCAGCATGGGTGCTCGTCTGAAATAACCCTGAAGTGAAGAATAACACAATGTTTACTGTCAAAAGAACATCATCCTCACATATGACCATGTTCATGTATTTTACAAAATTTCTCGTCGTCTGTTTAAAAGAAGGATGTGACACTCCTTGTAATAATTCCTACCGAATTAAACATGAATGCTGCACCATTTTGCGTCCAAGCAGTAGTTACGTGTCATACACGGTAGACACAAAAAATGGTGCAGATCTCATAGTTAATTTGGAAGGAACTATTATAATGGGTGTCACATCCTCCTACAGTCGATGAATCTCCTTTTTTCTTAAACAGATGAAGTGGACTATATGAATATGGTTGGGTACCACAACAACGTGAAAAACGTTAAAGGATATATATTGAAGCCCCTCATGGAAGGTTATCACCTAAGAAAGGCACACATACTAAAATCGCGACTGGAAAATATATAAACCCTATGATAGTACTGGTGCTACGTTTCTGAATCTATCAAAATCGCTCACTCCTTACATGGCTGAAGCAAGTGATTTCTTCTGATTACAAAAATGTATATGATCCTCGGCCTTCAGGCTTGGAGAATGACGTGGGGGGGGGGGGGGGAAGAGGGAGGGAGACTAATTGCAAAACTACGTACATTATGGAATGTTAATGTTAATCAGTGCCAAAAAAATATTTTGAGAAGGCTGAAGACACATTTTAGATAACGCTACTGAAAATTACCTGGGCTATTAGACATGAATAGTGGTCATGCCGATACTTTCAGGCCAACCAACTTGATACCTCACAACTAGGGTTGAGATAATTTAAGGAAAAACACCTGGAAGATGAACCTACATATTTCGTTATTTGGTGTTTCATGGAATACGCTTTATTGCTTAACAACGAAATTATAATTACAATTTAAAAAGCTTGTTAAAGGAATAACAACGCTCACAATCATTTTAAAAACTTGAACAAGCTCAATTCATTAATAATAACTTTAACAATTTGTACCATTAACAGCAGGGCTTGAAACCAAGGGTATACGGTTCCCAGGTGCAGGAAGGAAGTCACGCCGACTAGGTGTCGCTGCAAGCGAGTTCAACAAACAATTTTATCAGTAAAATGAATTACAATGACAGGTACAAAATGTAGTAACAGTTTCCAAACATGGGTAACACGTTACACAAGTGGACAACGCCCATACAAAATACAGAAAGGGAACAAGCCACGCCACTGACTGTGGCTCTTGGAAAGGCGCTAACGATGTACAACCCTTAATAAAAATTCCTTAAACAATAAAATACACAATCCCCCAAAATACAGGCCCAGCTGGGATGGCATACAATTTAAATGCGACTCCCAACTGGTACCTATCAGCGGAAACATTGATATGACCTTTAATAAAAATACAATTGACCAAATACAATGTAAGTTAGGAGGACATGCAATTTAAATGTGACTCCCAGCTGGTACACACCAGCAGAAACGTTGACAGTGTCCATTAATAAACATACAATTGCCCAAAATGCAAGGTAAGCTGAGAACCACAGTAAACGGCTATCACAGCCAACAAGGAACAGGCAGGCAAGTCTGACAATGAGTGGAGTTAGCAAATAACTGTGGATCAAAGGAAACGTTCAACAGCTCACATTGATAAGTGAAAGGCCTTCAAACGTAACGTGCTCTATAAGTAGCAACAAGGATCAAGGTTTAAACGAGCTGTTAAAGAGCAGGTATAGCAAGGAGCAACCTCGGGCTTGCGGAACAGCTTTAAACGTCATGAGCTCGCTGAATTCCCCAAGTAGGACGACTAATGCGTTCCGATTAATCGGCGACACTCTGCCGTGGCACACATCAAACGATCAATTTCACATAACCTTACCCACCACGACGCGGCCAACCCAGACATTGTGCGACGACCGAAGTTCTGCCAAGCAGGAAGCAAACACGTCTGCGCTGTGGACCCAGGAAACAGGAACGCTTCATCCGCGCTTAAAGCTACCCTGCCAACACACGTTAGAAGGAAACAGAAATCGGTGCAAATAAGGCTACAGACTAGAATGCCTAAGATGTAGGAAATCTCAATTCATCTCGAAAGCGACTACACTTACAAGTTATAAGCTTAACACTCCTCAAAATTACTTGTAAGTTATAAGACGAAATATCAGCACCTGCTTATACGAGGCTTAAGACATACTCATCTACAATGGGTGCTTTGCCTCCGACACAGATTATGTTACAAATTTAATTTCGTCAATTCAATTTGTAACAGAGAATACTGGTACAGCCGGCCGGAGTGGCCGTGCGGTTCTAAGCGCTACAGTCTGGAACCGAGCGACCGCTACGGTCGCAGGTTCGAATCCTGCCTCGGGCATGGATGTATGTGATGTCCTTAGGTTAGTTAGGTTTAATTAGTTCTAAGTTCTAGGCGACTGATGACCTCAGAAGTTAAGTCGCATAGTGCTCAGAGCCATTTGAACCATACTGGTACACTTGCACGGAATATGGCGTGGAACAACAAATTGCGATCAGTTACACTGACCGATGATGATACACATAGTCACTCGGAGGCGCGTTAGCATACTAGGTCCAATTTCACATGAACACAGACGTGGCCTTGCAGTATTAAAGACCCAAAAAATAAGAAAACAACACTTAACTTCACTCAGATGTGAAGGAGTCGTGACTTGCAGGACCCCAAGCCGGGGTGTTATCGCCTCCAGTATGTACAGGCAGTCTTCAAGGTGCCGTAAAATTTAAGGTAGCAGAGTAGGCCAGGAACTTGCCGACGAGGTTGCACGGAAACCCGGCTGCTCTTCCCGCAACTCGCCGCTATCAGTCCTTAAGCGAGCCAGCAATTCTTGCCCCGACCGATTTGACCACTCGATGCTTCTCGAGGTCCATACCGGCCAGGCGTACCGGAAAGGCGGAGGCCCCCAAGAGCAGCAACTGGCCAGCCATTTGGGCTCCAGCCAACTGACAGCTCCAGGGCCCTCCAGACCACCAACAACATCGCCTAAACCAAAGACCCTAGCTCGTGACATATGATTATCGATATCGGCAACCTAAGCAGTTAGTGGCGCCAGCGGAATGCCATGCCGCCAAAATTAAAGCCACCGTGGCTCACATCTTTCTTAGATAACCTTTCGTACAAACAGGGAGGTACCGATGATCGTGTCTACCCTTTTTATCAACAAACTCTTCTGAAAATTCGGGTTATAATCAGTCTGACGGCGACGGTACATGGTGCAGGATCTTTGGGTACTAGCAATGTTCTTCCCGAGGAAGAAAGGATCTGCACTTACACTCTGACCGGATTGCAACCATATGTACACCACTGCTCCTCGGAGGCCTGTCTTCAGGCGTCATCCACTATGTGCACAGGTGTCTGCAACAGTTGCGGGTGACAAGACAACACAAAGACAAAAATAACAACGCGGTTTGTTATCGCCAGGAACTCATGACGCGGTCACTGCAGGCGCTAGTCTCGCCGTCTGGTGGCGTTAAAGTCGATGTCAGGAGGCACAGCCAGCGCGGAACTGTTTCCCTCCGCGAGTCACGTACCAGAAAACAGTCCGCTTTGTATACCTCCGCCTCAGCAATGCTTAGGCTGCCGCACGGCCTCCGAGAAGCCAGTCTTCGTCGGGAATTACGCTCCGTGTTTCCTCATTGAGAGTAACAGCCGACCAGCGGCGACCTCCGCCGATGTGACGAGTAATTTTCTTGGCAGACACCGGTTTACAGACCTAGGCCTCGTGCTACACCTCACTGTTCTAGGGATTCATCACGAACCTTCTCACGGAGTTAAAAGATAGTGTTATCTCTTTTCTATAACCCACATAGAGAGTACATTTGCTTGGTAGTGTTATTTCTTCCTGTAACTGTACCCTGAATAAACGTGTTATTACTTCTGGTCTACTTGATTGTTGTTTTATCTGTATGTACCAAATTCTGGTACATAACACATCAAAGGAAAAGAATTTGTCTGACGACAAAGAAACGACACACTTTGTGGCTGCTCTAGCGCCATTACACCGTTTAAACGGCACTATTGGCCTATTTGCTTACGACCCAACCATCATCTACCTCCCATAGGATGTCCTGCATAGTAACGATGGATATGTGCCTTGCTACACTGCCAGAAGTCTCCTCAAATGATTGAAAGAGACCAAATAAGAATTGCATCCCTGAGCTTATCATACACAGGACCAAATGATTATCCTCTTTGCTGTGCGAACCCTCCTGCGCACACCTCCATGGGAAGTACTCCAGACAGGGTGCCCGCAGGTATCTACAGATTCTTAACACTGATTATACTCACTTCCAGTTCACCTAGATTTTATTTGTGCTATTAACAGTTTTAATATGTATTGTTAAGAGTTTGAGAGGTAGCATTTGGGAATGATTGACTGTAAGAGGGAAAAGAAATACATCAGAAGAGAATGAATAATTTTGAGAGATTAAATAGAGAAGTCAGCAGAAGATCATGTACATAGAAAGACAAGGCCTGATAGAAATTCTTATATAACACAGAAGATACTGAATTTCATTGACGGAACGATGAAATGTGCAAAAATGCAGTAAATGAATCAGGTGAAAGAAAAGACGGACGTTTAAAAATGAGACTGACAAAAATGCAAAATGGCGAAGGATGAATGGATACAGGACAAATGCACGGTTGTAGAAATATTCGTGACTTGGGAAAAGGTAGATGCCAGCAGAAAAAATAAAGATATCTTTGGAGAAAAGAGAACCAGTTTTATGAATATATAGAGGAGAGATGGCAAGACAGTACTACGAAAAGAAGGGAAAACTGTAAAGTGGAAAGAGAATATAGAAGATCTACGTGAGGGAAACAAGCTCGAGGACAATATTACAAAAGAGTAGAGGATGTAGGTGAGAATGAGATGGGAGAAAAATTTGACAGAGCACTGAAAGAGCTTAGTGGAAACAAGACCCCTAAAGCAGATAACACTTCCTCGGAATTATTCAGTTCCTTGAGAACGCCATCCATGATAAAACCAGCAGAAGAATGGAAAAACTTAAAGAAGCATATTCTGGAACCCGAAGAAATGTAGGAACACGCGAGGCAGTGGTATCTTACACTTACGTGTTATATTCGAAGATACATTGGAGAAAGGGAAACTTATATTCACAGGATCTGAAGATTTTGAGAAAACATTTGACAATGTTCAGTGGCCTACACGCTTTGAAATTTTGAAGGTAGAAGAGATAAAATACAGAGAGTGAAAGGCTATTTACAACTTGTACAGAAACTAGAGTGCAATTATAAGAGTCGAAGGACACGAAAAGGACAAAATTAGATTTCCGTAATAACGGTGGAAGTACAAGAAAGAGAAGCAGTAGTTGGGAAGGGCGTGAGACAGGGTTGTAGCATATCCCCGGTATTATTCTGTATGTACAGTGAGCAAGCAGTAACGGAAACCAAGGAGGAATTTGGAAAAGAAATTAAATCTTTGACGTTTGTCATTGTTATCGTAATTGTGTCAGGGCGGCAAAGTATTCGTAAGAGCAGTTGAACGGAATGGATAGTGTCTTGAAAAGAGGACATAAGATGAACATCAACAAAAGTGAAACAAGGGTAATGGAATGTGGTGGAATTAAGTAGTAAATGAGTTTAGCTACTTCGACAGAAAAATAACTGCTATGGCCGAAGTGGAGAGGATATGAAATGGAGATTGGCTGTAGTAAGAAAAGCTTTTTACTAAAAAGGGAATTTGCTAACATTTAATATAACTTTAAATATTAGGAATCTTTTCTTACGGTATTTGTCTAGAGGGTAGTCTTGAATGGAAGGGAAACGCGGACGATGAGTAGTTGAGACAAGAAGGGGCTAGAAGCTTTTGAAGTGTGATGCTGCAGATGGGTAGATCGAATAACTAACGAGGAGGTATCGAATCGAACTGAGGAAAAAACAATCTATGACACAACTTGACTAAAAGACGGGGTCGGTTTACAGAACACATTCGCAAGCATCAGGGATTTGTCAATTTGACAACTGTGAGAAGTGTGGAGGAGAGAGGGAGACAGATAAAAATTGTAGAGGGAGACTTAGGCTTGATTACAGTAAGCAGATTCCAATGGACATAGGCTGTAGTAGTTACTGAGAGATGGAGACGCTTGCATAGAACAGACTAGCGTGGAGAACTGCATCGAATTAGTCATCAGACTGAAAAACCACAACTGTAACAACATTAACAACGAATAATCTTGATGGTAGCATAGCCTTCATAATAATGTTTATATGACTGCGAGGCATCTGTTCCTTCGGACATGTCCAAAAGAACAGACACCAGCCATTCATATAACTGATTCGCCTTGATGGGCAATGATTCCACAACCGTCAGTACGGATGCACGTTCGACCTCCACCGGGAATCTAAAATTCGCGAGCATGGAGGCCATGGACGGCGATTGCGGATATGTGGCGCTGGGTGTGAATGTGAGTCAGTCGGGAGACTGTCGAGGTAGTCCACGCATTTGCAATAAAAGCTGTGTCCGTATGGCGTAGTGGGTAACGCAACTGCCTAGTAAGCAGAAGATCTTGGGTTTGGGTCCGGGTCCGACACGGCATGTTCATCTGTCGTCGCTGATTCCGTATAAAGTCCCGATGCAGCTGATATAGCTGATGTCATTAGTTCCTTCCCTTTCCCTTCATTTCTCTCCCCTCCACTTTAAATTTACATAATAACAATGTATTTCGACAATGGACGTCGGCCCACTGGAACAGGAATCCTCTACAACGAGACCAACAAGGGAAGAAGCCTCTGAAGCTCACTGTCAGTGTCTAACACGGCTGCGAAAGACTCGAGTTCCATTTCCCTCACCATAAAAGGTTTTTCCTTGGTAGAGGATTGAAGTGGGATGCACTCAATCTTTGAGGATAACAGACGAGCTAATTCGAAGGACAAGTAGAGGTTCTGAATGGAGAAAACTAACATTTGCAACCAGAGACCAGTATGGTAGCCATA
The DNA here is from genome assembly GCF_023898315.1 of Schistocerca nitens. Taxonomy (NCBI): domain Eukaryota; kingdom Metazoa; phylum Arthropoda; class Insecta; order Orthoptera; family Acrididae; genus Schistocerca; species Schistocerca nitens. The sequence continues at coordinate 475,095,653 of NC_064614.1, read as the reverse complement.
TTCATTCCAAGGAGGAAAATTAGGGAAAGTAAAGACAGTGCAAGTTATAAATGTAAAAATAAATGTGATGATTTACTTGACCAAAATTTTATTTCCATTTTGTGCACTTGAATGACTATCAGATGTCAGTGTCTCAGTTACAGGTACTATTTTCTCCACCCAGAAAAGAACACTAAAATCACGAAAGAAGAACACTGGAAGTGTGGAATGATAGAGCTATTATGTGTTGGCATTGTTGTCGTTTTGTGACATTCCAATAACAAACGGTAATTTGAAATTTATTTCAATGTTTCAGTGTTTCTGTCTTCGGATGAAGCGTCGATTTTCTGTGTGATAGTAGTGTGGCACAGAGATTCCGGACACCCAGAATTTGTGAACCCTTAGGACTATACAGGGTTCGAGTTCAATCAATTCTCTCCGTAAACTCGTTCTAGCGGACAACACGTTGCTTTATTGTGCCTACACTTGCGTACCCTAAATACACTGCCTGACATGATACATAAAACGGTCACTTGACTTACCATAGGTTTGGCCACACAATATTTTACACCTGTCCCCACAATGAGTTGTGAAGCAAAAAGCTGCTAGGACTTCTCATTGTACCATGCTCTATAGTCAACATTTACTTTGCCTCGGAAGTTTGGTCGGACATTAGTTCGAAAAACGCCTAGGCACTGGTATGCTGTAATTATTTTTATCTCTATACAGACATAAGGACGCGGCGAACTGCGTCAAACAATTATTTTCTGCTCATCAGTATAACGTACCGGCCGCCAATGTCACGGAGGAGTTACGTAACGCCTAGTAATTAGCTTGAAGGTAGTCCATGTAATGTAGCATTATTTCCATGCGCCAGAAAAAGTTAATGAATAAGAAAAGGAATGTCAAGTGATTCTGTTACTCTGAAATCGAATGCAGGTTTTTCAGAAACTTCCTTACGGATTAAAACTGCGTATTGAACAACAACTCGGCTCTAACCTGGACCTCTACTTTTCGCATGTGATTATATTACAGCCTGAGTTATCCGGATAAGACTAATGACTTAAATAAAACCTTTTATATCTCTCTACACTTTTCTATAGTCTTTTTACTGCCGGCCGCGGTGGTCTAGCGGTTCTAGGCGCGCAGTCCGGAACCGCGCGACTGCTACGGTCGCAGGTTCGAATCCTGCCTCGGGCATGGATGTGTGTGATGTCCTTAGGTTAGTTAGGTTTAAGTAGTTCTAAGTTCTAGGGGACTGATGACCACAGATGTTAAGTCCCATAGTGCTCAGAGCCATTTGAACCATTTTTTTCTTTTTACTCTTCCCGTGCCGTGTTGCGTCGTAGATCATAAATGAGCGAAATGTCACAGTAGTTAAAACTTTGGACTCGAATTCGGGAGGAGAGCGCTTCAAATCGCCGTCCGACGATTTTTTTCGTGGTTTCCCTAAATTCCTTAAGACAAATTCCGGAAAGGTTCCTCTGGAAAGGTCACGTTCGATTTCCTTTCTAAATTCAAGAATTTGTTCCATCTCTAATGACACGACGTTAAACGTTAATCTTCCTTGCTTCCTTCATGGATCGCGCATGTAAAGCTCAACCTGGATCGTTTCTATGATAATCTGTGGTGAGCAAAAATGCTGCAAATTTTGTATAGAATATGACAGGGTTCTATCTGGATCATTGTTTAATTTTAGTGATTTCAGCTTGTTTCGACGCTGCTGACGGTAATATATGTTTACGCATTTTTGCAGTGGCGCGGGAAGAAAAGTGGCGCAGTATTTCTGCCTCTTCCTTAGTAAAGGAATAGCAGAAACGTAATTCAGCAATTCTACTTTTGCTTTGCTCCCCACAGTTTCACCTCCTGTGTCATACAAGAGTGTCTGGACACTAACTGTGGTGCCAGTGGCAGCCTATACGCATGACAAAATCTTTCAATTAGATTCGGCTTCATACATAGCCCTCTTGAGAGAAAAACATTTTTCACTCAGTGTCTACTATAGACCTGGGCTTTGTTTTACACCTATTATACAGTACTCACTGTTTCTTCAAAAGGTTTTTACAGTGACTGAATACCATGGAGGATCCTTCCAATCACGAACTTTTCTTCTAGATACATAGCTATCCAGTGCATGGTTACCTTTTCTTTTCAACTTCAGACGCAGTTCTTCCCCTTGCTCCTGCTCACGGGCAAATAACTGAATTTCTTCTTTGAGATAAGACGAGACTACCTCTTTATCTAGCTTACTGAACATGTTAGTCGTTATTTTTGTTTCAGGTGCCCTATGTACATCAGTAATCATTGTTGGTACAGTAGCCTCATGGTCACTGATTCCAGATCCAGTATTGATGTCCTCAAAGATGTCAGGTCATTTGTTGCTATTAGGTCTAATGAATTTCTAGTGCGCCCGAACAAAGAAAACCAAAGCGGCTCAAAATACCCCTTGGATACTGCTATACAAACGTGATCAGTAAAAACCTGAAAAGCTTCCAGGGGTTTTGCAAAGTACGCTGCGCTGAGAAATAATTGTTAAGGAAAAAAATTCGGTACGTTACCCCGTTTCCGATTTCATTAGCACTGACGTTAGCCAATCAGGTAAGTGAGCATGCAAATTGAAGCACTGTTGTTGTTGTAGTTTCCAGTCCTGAGACTGGTTTGATGCAGCTCTCCATGCTAATCTATCCTGTGCAATCTTCTTCATCTCACTGTACCTACTGCAACCTACATCCTTCTGAATCTGCGTAGTGTATTCATCTCTTGGTCTCCCTCCACGATTTTTACCCTCCACGCTGCCCTCCAATACTAAATTGGTGATCCCTTGATGCCTCAGAACATGTCCTACCAACCGATCCCTTCTTCTAGTCAAGGTGTGCCACAAATTTCTCTTCTCCCCAATTCTATTCAATACCTCCTCATTAGTTATGTGATCTACCCATCTAATCTTCAGCATTCTTCTGTAGCACCACATTTCGAAAGTTTCCAATCTGTTCTTGTCCAAACCATTTAACGTCCACGTTTCACTCCCATACATGGCCACACTCCATACAAATACTTTCAGAAGCGACTTCCTGACACTTCAATCTATACTCGATGTTAACAAATTTCCTTTCTTCAGATATGCTTACCTTGCCATTGCCAGTCTACATTTTATATCCTCAATCGAAGCATTTTAACAACTGGTAATTCATTGAGCCACAGATGTCTGTGTATTATCGAATTTTAGCGCGTGCAAGTGCTTCAATTACTACTACTACTACTACTACTACTATTGCGGTTTAAGGCGCTGCAGTCATGGACTGTGCGGCTGGTCCCGGCGGAGGTTCGAGTCCTCCCTCGGGCATGGGTGTGTGTGTGTTTGTCGTTAGGATAATTTAGGTTAAGTAGTGTGTAAGCTTAGGGACTGATGACCTTAGCAGTTAAGTCCCATAAGATTTCACACACATTTGAACACTACTACTACTACTACTAGCACGCTCTAAAATGCGGTAACGCACAGACATCTGTGGGTCAATGAGTTACCAGTTGTTAAAATGCTTATTTCCTTAGAAAATGGGTCTTTTTCGGAAGTGGAATTTAAGCTACGTTCTCAAAACCTACGGATATTCAGTTTGATGAAACCAAACGATGAACATATTAGGGGAAACTGTCTCTGGCAGGCTGTTTGTATTTGCACGTGCAAAGGCGTTATTGGCTAACTTCAATGCTAATTAAATCGGAAACGGTGCAAAGTATCAAATTTTTTTGTTAAAAATTTTTTCTCAGCACAGCCTACCCTGCAATACTATTACCATGCTCTTCAGACTGGTTCTGACCACCCCATATGGCTCTTACTTTCACGACTAGTAAATTTTTGTTGTTGGTGTGGTCTTAATTCCGAAGACTGGTTTGATGCAGCTCTCTGTGCTACTCCATCCTGTGCAAACCTCTTTATCTTCGAACAACTACTGCAACCTACATCCTACTGAATCTACTTACTGTATTCATCTCTTGGTCTCTATCTACGATTTTTACCACACACACTTCCCTCCATTACTAAATTAGTGATCCCTTGATGCCTTAGAATGTATCCTATCAACCTACCACGTTGTGTCACAAATTTTTTCTCTCCCCAATTCTTTTCAGTACCTCCTTATTAGCTACGTGTTTTACCCGTCTCATCTTCAGTATTCTTCTCTAGCACCACATTTCAAGAGCTTCTACTTTCTTCTCGTCTAAACTGTTTATCGTCCATGTTTCATTCCACACATGGCTACACTCCATACAAATACTTTCATAAAAGACTTCGTAACAATTAAAAATATTCGACGTTAACGAATTTTTCTTCTTCAGAAACAATTTTCTTACCATTACCGGTCTTTGTTTTATATCCTCTCTACTTCGGCAGTCACCAGTTTTCTAGCTGCCCAAAAAGCAAAAGTCGTCAACTACTTAAAGTGTTTCCTTTCCTATTCTAATTCTGTTAGGATCACCTGATTAAATGCGGCTTCATACCGGTATACTTGTTTTGCTTTCGTTAATGTTCATATTATATCCTCCTCTCAAGACGCTGTCCATTCCATTCAACTCCTCTTCAAGATCCTTTACTGTCTCAGACAGAATTACAATATCATCGGAAAACCTAAAAGTGTTTACTTCTTCTGCCTGGACATTGAATCCTACTCCGAATTTTTCTTTGGTTTCCTTCACTGCTTGGTCAGTGTGCAGATTGAATAATGTCGGGGATAGGTTACAACCCTGTCTCACTCCCTTCTCAAACACTGCTTCCCTTTCATGCCTATCGACTATTATAGATGCCATCTGGTTTCTATATAAGTTGTAAATGACCTTTCGCTCCCTGTTTTTTACCCCTGCTAGCTTCGGAATTTCAAAGAGAGTATTCCAGCCAGTATTGTCAAATTGTCTAAGTCTACAAATGTTTTCCTTAACCGATCTTTTAAGATAAGGCGAAGGGTCAGTACTGTCTCGCGTGTTCCTACATTTCTCCAGAATGCTAAGTGAACTTCGCTATGGTCGATTTCTACCAGATTTTCCACTCTTCTATAATGAAGGAGCATCCAAATGAAATCCCATCACAAGTCTAAAGTAACGGTAACGATTTTATTAACTCAAAAATGTAGTTATACGCAGTACACATACCCAAAAACAGTCGCCAAAACTGTTGGCATATTTATCCCGTTGCGACACTAGCCAGTCGATTCCATCCTTGAGCCGGCCATGTCGTCTACTCCAGGGGTTTTGTTGCGACTTAGGTCTATTTTATTGTTCTGGCAAATTCTTCTCACAGTATAATATCTCCCAACTTATCATCATTTACGACCTTTTCCATTTCTATAGTATTGCCCTCTATGTACTATAACAATAGGTTACCGAGATGAAAACATTCCTGGAGGTACTTAACCATTTTTGAACTTTGGTAAATTAGAAACGCTGGTGAACTTTTGAGCTTGGTCGTTTATACCACGAAAGATTACTTGCAAGATTTCGAGAACCAATGCGAGGGGAAGAAGCTGGAGAGATTCTTCACCCTCATAGGGACCTTGAAGAAATGACCAAACTAATTTCAGCACCTTCAGAGGCTTTTAAGCAGTCGTTCTGCCTGTGCTCTATACGAAATTAGAATAGGCATAAGCTCTAGCAATGCATTTAATAGTGGTTTGTAGAGTACGAATGAGATATGGACGTGGAATTTTACCGTTCCTTCAGGAAATTCGAGGGCTGTGTCTTAAGCGTAATTAGAAGCTTTCGTACAAAGATTTGTTTATGTTGTCAATGATGTGAGAAGGGAGACGGTGAAACCAGCAGTCGGCTCGTAGCCTACTCCTTGGGCACTAGGAGTCCCCTCGAGTATAACTCCTCTACCCGACGGAGTAATCACCATTAACAGCGTCAAACTCCGCACTCTATGAAGCCACCGAGGCGTTTGGAATTTAATCCAGGTTAATAACTCAGCTTCTGGTGTTAAGAAACCTTGAGTCCAAACCTCGATTTTCGTACCGTCAAAATGCTGCCGATGATAATGTACTCACCACAAGTATTCTAATTGGATATCTCCCGATCGGGCGCCACCACACGGGCTTGTGCTAGGAACCTTGCATATAGAGGGTCGTTTAGTACAATTAATAAGTATCGTGAGAGATTAATGAGACGGTTAAGGCTATGGGCTCATAATCGGGAGTAACGAGATTCAAATCCCCACCTATCTTTCCAAATTTAATTTTTTCATACTTTCTTCACTTTGCTCAGTCCAGGTTTGTTCTCGATCTCCAGTGATTTCGTCGTCAAAAAGACGGTAAGTCTTAATCTCTCTTTCTTCCTTCCTTCCAGAACGAGTTGCTCTGTGTATTTGAGTGTATATGTGTCTCATTGTCAAGAACGTTTACTTGCAATACATTCCTTGTGAAGAGTTCTTTCTATGAGAACCTCCAAAAATAAATCCAAAACTTAACTGCAGGCACTTTATCATCAAAATCAGCCTAGAAAAAGAAGCTTAGAAACATGCAAATATGTCTCGGCAGGTGGCAGAGAAAGTACTGTTCAGAGGCAGGCGTCTATCCCCGTGTGGCGCAATGAGGACTGCGACAGGCGGTACCTGCAGGACATCACCGAGAACTTCATCTGCGCCGGCTACGCCCAGGGAGGGAAGGACGCTTGCCAGGTGAGCCCACACCATCACGTAACACACATCCTCTTTAGCTCTGAACTATTAGAGCAGCAGCTAAGCACGAAGAGTGTCTACTGAGTTACTGTTAACTGTATGTTACTGAAATTTCAATGTCGCCTTTATTGTAAGTTAAACAACCTAAGCAAAATGCAAATACAGGTAGAAAAATAGAGTGCATGGTGATACAGTAAATTACAACAGAAGCAACTGTTCAGCGGCGGTGCAGTCGTAGTATTCTTGTTGTGGAGGCTGGTCTTGCTCCGTTTGCTACAATGACATTGTACTGTTGGTCAGCGGCGTTGTCAAATTATTGGAGTTGTTGGTCAGGAAGTGCCAAACGAATAAGGAAACCATATTGAATATTCAAGTGAGGCAGCAGTTAGGAAACATATGAAGGGCTTATTTCAATAGTGGTACAAGTCCATTACCTCTACCTTTCTGTCTATAATGCTTCTGAATTAATGAGCCAAAGAAACAGAAAGAAAGGTTCATCTCTAGCAAGAAGCCATATGCTTGAATATTTCTGGTATCTCAACAGCAGAGTTTTCAGCGCTCACTTAACTTTAGGACTCTGTATCTCAATATGAACGAAAGTGGACTTGTACTGCTATTGAAATAAGCCTTTCATATGTTACTGACGGTATAACTGTAGGGTGGTTTTCCAAAGTTTTCTTGAGTAGGATATAGTTATTGCTTCAAACAAACATCCACTTCGAATAGATCAGTGTAGAGATCTGTATCCAGTGTCTGGCGTGTTCTGACCCTACGAATTTTTATCATTGTTTAATGATCTCGATTTTGTTTCATGATAAACTATAGCCTTTCCTTAGTTATCTTTTATTACATAAAATAGGGGAAACACTGCCATGAGATCATGGTTTATATCACTTAAATCAGAGAATAACAAGTAAATTAGAAAATAATTCAATATATTAATTAATAATTATTATGAAAATGGACTTACTGTACAAGACATTGGTTTAAAACTACTAATAATGATTAGCACACAGACGAACTAATGATCATCACCTACCATAAGGAAATGCTGCTATATAAAATGAAATCTCATATGAATGCAGTGCCTGTTGCTACAGTTGGGAGATGGGGATGTACTAGATGTGGCCTACATCTGAATAACAGACGGAAAGATAGATTGGCTGAGCTCCAAGCAGAAAACGTAGAGGTGAGATGGATCCCTATGATTGCTAGTGTGAGAGGGGCACCCTTGCTTTTGGTCAGTGTCAGGATTGAGGCAACCTATTGTGAAATAAGTTAAAATAACACAACAGCTCTAAAATTGCTTAAGAAAGCACAGAGAAGTAAAACTAGCTTATTTCATAAAACTACACTACTGGCCATTAAAACTGCTACACCAAGAAGAAATACAGATGATAAACGGGTATTCATTGGACAAATATATTATACCACAACTGACATGTGATTACATTTTCACGCAATTTGGGTGCATAGATCCTGAGAAATCAGTACCCAGAACAACCACCTCAAGCAGTAATAACGGCCGTAATACCCCTGGGCATTGAGTCAAGCAGAGCTTGGGTGGCGTGTACAGGTACAGCTGGCCATGCAACTTCAACACGATACCACAGTTCATCAAGAGTAATGACTGGCGGATTGTGACGAGCCAGTTGCTCGGCCACCACTGACCACTCAATTACTGAGAGAGCTGGAGAATGTGCTGGCCAGGGCAGCAGTCGAACATTTTCTGTATCCAGAAAGGCCCGTACAGGACCTGCAACATGCGGTCGTGCATTATCCTGCTGAAATGTAGGGTTTCGCAGGGATCGAATGAAGAGTAGAGCCACGGGTCGTAACACATCTGAAATGTAACGTGCACTGTTCAAAGTGCCGTCAGTGCGAACCGAGACGTGTAACCAATGGCACCCCATACCATCACGCTGGCTGATACGCCAGTATGACGATGACGAATACACGCTTCCAATGTGCGTTCACCGCGATGTCACCAAACACGGATGCGACCGTCATGATGCTGTAAACAGAACCTGGATTCATCCGAAAAAATGACTCTTTGCCATTCGTGCACCCAGGTATGTCGTAGAGTACACCATCGCCGGCGCTCCTGTCTGTGAGGCAGCATCAAGGGTAACCGCAGCCATGGCCTCCCACCTGATAGTCCATGTTGCTGCAAACGTCGTCGAACTGTTCGTGCAGATGGTTGTTATCTTGAAAACGTCACCATCTGTTGACTCAGGGATCGAGACGTGGCTGCACGATCCGTTACAGCCATGTGGATAAGATGCTTGTCATCTCGACTGTTAGTCGAGGTCGTTGGGATCCAGCACGGCGTTCCGTATTACCCCCTTGAACCCACCGATTCCATATTCTGCTAACAGTCATTGGACCTCGACCAACGCGAGCAGCAATGTCGCGATACGACAAACCGCAATCGCGATAGGCTACAATCCGACCTTTATCAAAGACGGAAACGTGATGGATCGCATTTCTCCTCCTTAGACGAGGCATCACAACATCGTTTCACCAGGCAACGCCGGTCAACTGCTGTTTGTGTATGAGAAATCGGTTGGAAACTTTCCTCATGTCAGCACGTTGTAGGTGTCGCCACCGGTGCCAACCTTGTGTGAATGCTCTGAAAAGCTAATGATTTGCATATCACAGCATCTTCTTCCTGTCGGTTAAATTTCGCGTCTGTAGAAGGCATCTACGTGGTGTAGCAATTTTAATGGCCAGTAGTGTATTAGAGAACTGGGTAATAAGACAGAAGAGATTCTTCTTGCCTGTACGAGGTGCATTCAAGTTCTAAGGCCTCCGATTTTTTTTCTAATTAACTACTCACCCGAAATCGATGAATCTGGCGTTACTTCTCGACGTAATCGCCCTGCAGACGTACACATTTTTCACAACGCTGACGTCATGATTCTATGGCAGCGGCGAAGGCTTCTTTAGGAGTCTGTTTTGACCACTGGAAAATCGCTGAGGCAATAGCAGCACGGCTGGTGAATGTGCGGCCACAGAGAGTGTCTTTCATTGTCGTAAAAAGCCAAAAGTCACTAGGAGCCAGGTCAGGTGAGTAGGGAGCATGAGGAATCACTTGAAAGTTGTTATTACGAAGAAACTATTGCATAACGTTAGCTCGATGTGCGGGTGCGTTGTCTTGGTGAAACAGCACACGCGCAGCCCTTCCCGGACGTTTTTGTTGCAGTGCAGGAAGGAATTTGTTCTTCAAAACACTTTCGTAGGATGCACCCGTTACCGTAGTGCCCTATGGAACGCAATGGGTAAGGATTTCGCCCTCGCTGTCCCAGAACATGGACACCATCATTTTTTCAGCACTGGCGGTTACCCGAAATTTTTTTGGTGGCGGTGAATCTGTGTGCTTCCATTGAGTTGACTGGCGCTTTGTTTCTGGATTGAAAAATGGCATCCATGTCTCATCCATCGTCACAACCGACGAAAAGAAAGTCCCATTCATGCTGTCGTTGCGGGCACCCACTTTTCGCATTTTCAGGTCGTCATGCAGGATTGTGTGCACAGAACCCACAGAAATGCCAACTCTGGAGGCGATCTGTCCAACAGTCATTCAGCGATCCCCCAAAACAATTCTCTCCACTTTCTCGATCATGTCGTCAGACTAGCTTGTGCGAGCCCGAGGTTGTTTCAGTTTGTTGTCACACGATGTTCTGCCTTCATTAAACTGTCGCACCCACGAACGCACTTTCTACACATCCATAACTCCATCACCACATGTCTCCTTCAACTGTCGATTAATTTCAATTGGTTTCACACCACGCAAATTCAGAAAACGAATGATTGCACGCTGTTCAAGTAAGGAAAATGTCGCCATTTTAAGTATTTAAAACAGTTCTCATTCTCGCCGCTGGCGGTAAAATTCCATCTGCCGTACGGTGCTGCCATCTCTGGGACGTATTGACAATGATCGTGGCCTCATTTTAAAACAATGCGCATGTTTCTATCTCTTTCCAGTCCGGAGAAAAAAAATCGGAGGCCTTAGAACTTGAATGCACCTCGTATAGAAAAATTAGAGAGCTATGAAAAGACAGGCATCTTATGCCTTTTGAGCACCACACAACCATAGGTTTCGTGAAGTTAAATATAAAATATTACGGTCTGGTGTCTTACTCATGTATAACTGATATCTGAAAAGCAAGAGTTGTGACATATATTAAGCCAGAATACATTGAGGCAAGTAGATTGTGCAGTGATTAGCACATGGGACTCCGTACTTTTGAGTTAATACTGAAAAATACTTATCTTTAAATTGTAAACGTATGTAGATCCCCACTGGCAAGTTTTGAACTGTTTTTGAGGAATCTGGATTCCTAGCTACGCTATCTGTCAGGCAACAGCAGGCAGCATGGTCTGCTTGAACATGATGCACATTTAGTTAGGATAAATAAGATAGTGCCTTTCAATAATGATACTCCTCAGTGGTGATTTCAATGTAGATTCTCACAGGATTCTACTAGAAAAATGATGTGGAAAATGTATTTGGATCCTGCAATTTGACCTGAGTATTTAACTTTCTAACATGGATGGACGAAGACAGAAGAACTCTTTGATGAACGTCAGAGCAAGAAAATAACTGTATACCCAGCAACAAATGCTCTGCATTATCATGATGGACATTCAGTTGGGGTAAATAAGAAAGTGCTTTTCAGTGTTGATACTTCTCAATGGAAATCAGTAAGATTACTTAATGACTCCTGAAAAAGCGCTTTTAAGAACAGATTACATGAATGACCTGGGATGAAATTTATAATGAACCAAATGCTGACACAAAATTTAATCTATTCCATGATAATTTTCTATCATTATTTGAAAATAGCTTTCTGCATAAGCTAATCAGAAAGGACATTAAACAGCCATATACAAAACCATGAATCACTAGAGGACTTAAAGTATCTTGTCAAAGGAAAACAGCAATGTATCTGTTGGCAAGAAAAAGTAGAGATCCTACAGTAGTTGAAGACTACAAAAACTACTCAAAAGTAGTAAGAAAAGTTGAGAAAAATCAAGGAATATGCACAGTGTGCCAGAAATCAGTGTTTCTGACAACAAACGTAAGGTTACATCAAATGTAGTGAAATAAGAGACAGAAAAACCAGCTACAAACAGGATATTGAATGAAATAGAAGGGCTATAAATGATGATGGAATTAAATGGATGGGCTATAAATGATGAGTCACAGGTAGTAAATGTTTAATAATCATTATTTAAGTATGGGAGGGAATATATGGACAAACAGTTCAAGACAAAAACCACAGCAGTGTGTTGAGAAAGTAGTTCTCATAAAATTGAGTCATATGAGTGTAACAGCTTCTCCTTCTGAAATTAAGAAAATTATATGTTCTCTCAAAAAGTAAAAACTCATCAGGAGTTGGTGTTTCTAACAGAGTACTAACGATTTCTTCCCATCTAACAAGCTGATCATCATCTTATATGAAACATGCAATGCAACACTACTTCATGGCATTTTTTGAGAGAGGGTGAAATATGCAGTTGTTAAGCCCCTCTTTGAGAAAGTTGATAAAAGTCAGTAACTACCGATCTGTTTCGTTACTAACATTATTTTTCAAAATTTTTGAAAAGGTGGTATATTCTAGAATAGTATCTCACCTGAGTAACAATAAGATTCCCAGTAATTCACTATTCGGATGGCGGAAGGGTTGCCCAAAAGAGAATGTCATTTACACTCTCATTCACCAAATTTTACAACCATTAAGGAACAAAAAAGCGCCGGTCAGTAATTTCTGCGACCTATCTGAGGCATTTAACTGTTTAACTCACAATTCTCCTAGATAAACTGAGGTTTAATGGGATTTATGGTATAGTCATATAATGGGTGCCATATCCACCCAAAAGATTACAGAAAGTCGTATTTAGTCATTCAACAAAGTAATTCAACCATTGCGGTCAGGAGAGATTATTATAATTGGGGGAGAAATAAAATGTGGGGTTCTTCAAGACTCAGTCTTAGGTCTGTTATTGTTCCTCGTAAATGTTAACGATCTTCTGTCTAATATACAGGCAGCACAATAAGTTATTTTTGCGGACGGCACTAGTACTGTAATGAACGCAAACATACAAACAGCAACAGAGGAAATGGTTAATAATATTCTTAAAAGTATCATTGACTGGTTTTCTGCAAATGATCTCACTCTCAGTTTTAAAAAAGACAACGTAATCAGCTCTCCACATATAGAGGCACTACACCAGGGATAAATGTAACACATGGTGAAGACGTAATAAATACGGAGAAGCTTCATAATTCTTAGATGTCCGTGATGATGAGAATTTAGATTGGAAAAAACACATTTTGGAACTTCTAAAACAACTTAGCTCAGCTACATTTGCACTCAGAATCATCGCAAAGCTGATAAATCAGTAAGGTGACTATTTTGCATATTTTCATTCAGTAAAGTCATCTGGAGTGATGCTATGGAGTTACTCATCTTTTAGAAAGAAAACTTCCATTGCTAAAAAAAGTGCTGTAAGAGTAATACGTGGTTCTCACTCACGATCTTCTTGTACGCATCTGTTTAAGGATTTTTGCCTTCTGACTACTCCTTTACAGTATATTTATTCCTTCATGAATTTGTTGTAAATAATCAACTACAGTTCAAAAGGAACAATTATGTACATAATTACAATAGCAGAAGGAAAAATGACATTCCTTACATTCCTTACTCCACATTAAGGTTTAGCACAAAAAGGGGTGCATAATGTTGAAACAAAAATTTTTGATACTTGCTCAGTGATATCAAATGTCTGGCAGACAAGTAAGTAAAATTTGAAAACAAACTGATAAAGTTACGCCTTTAAAACTCCTTCTATTCCGTAATAGAATATTTATTACTGTAATGTGTAAAAGGTGGAGGTAGGAATTACTAACTCACATCCGTCTGTAAGAAAACCACTTGTGATTGATCGCCCTGTGGCCATATTTACAAAATAGTTTGTTAATTTGTGATATGAATATAAAATCCACATCATTATTTACGATTTATGGTGCAAATGATCCATGGAACATGAAACTAACTAACTAACTATGTATCTCATATTTTTTCTGGAACGGTTGGGGAAACTCGGTCAGGTAGCAAATGTGACTGCAGTATCGTAACATTCAGTGATTTTGTAAGGTTGAATAACGACAGTTACAGCCAAATGGGTCCAAGGGATTTTTGCAGACAGTAAGAGACTGCCAAGAAAACAAACATTTAACATGGGTTGAAAATAAGAGGTTAAGTCTTGTGGAAGCCTTTAGAAGATACATTCTACTGAGTGTGGTACACCACTGCGAACGATGGGTTGTGTTTGCTATTAACTGGATTGATGCAGTTCTTTCTTTCAAACAAGTGCAAATTTCAATGATATAGATATAGTGCTATGTCAGTGCTAGAGGTCTCAGGTCATTAAATAGTAACATCTACGAAATAATTCATTATATCCCACATCCCGGGTGATTTCGTGATGAGGTTACACACTTTTAGAGATGATGGAGAGGTATAACTGTATCAATCCGTGAAAGGAATCCCGGTCTGGAAGCGATCCAATTGAAAGTTATAAGCGGAAATCGTTACGATATGTCTGACAGTGAAATGCTTTTACTGCAAGCTTTTGCTTTTCGTATTTTGGGAGGTAGTATGGACCAAAACAAGAAAAATTCGTCGGGAAAACGTGGGCTCTAAAATGTTTACCTTGAGAGCTACTAGCACTTGTCCAGCAGAAGAGAAGCGTTTCACAGCAGCAAAGAAGCACTTTAGAGCCTATCGATTACGGACTTTTTTCTTGTTTTGATCCATTGTACCTCCTACTGTAACTCAAATTGATACATTTTCCTTTCTCCATCATCCCTGAAAGTTTATAACCTCATCACGGAATCACCCTGTATGTGCCAGATAATATTTTAGCGAGTTAGCAAGTTACATATCCCACAGATCATTTGAACGCTTCTTTTATCGAAATAACGTGGAATGACTCAGTTTACAGACTATGTAGATACGATTAATGTTAAGATTAATGAACACATCATTTTTTTAGTTCTACTCATACATGTACAATTAAAAATAAGCTTTCAAACAATGGAAAATCCAGGGTGGAATGTAACAAATAAGTTTTATTTTACTGGCTATCAGTTTTTAGGTAGAAATTCGTCAATGGGATAAAAAGAGTTGTCTAGGAGTAAAGATTTTAACTTAGATTTAAAACTTGCTTTGCTACCTGTCAGACATGTTAATGGCAACATAGTCCAAACCTTTTGTTGCTGCATATCGAACTCCTTTCTGGGCCACAAACATCTATAATAATGGTTAATAAAGGTCATTTTTCCCTCTAGTGTCGTAGGTATGGGCATGACTGTTCTTCTCAAATTCTAATAGATTATTTAAGACGAATTTCGTTACCGAATAAATGTATTGTGACTTAGAAACAAAAACAAAATATCCTTTGTGCTTGAACTGACGTGCCCCGAAATACGCTGCATGACAAAAACAAGTAGAGCACCCAGAAGATGTGATCTGACGTCAATGTAAGTTCGCTCACGTACACATCATCGGCGGTACTACAGTTTCAGTTCTCCGTGACAGACTCGACGGCCACCGGAGTACATTAGTGTTGTTCGTTTTTAGTGTTGTTACTCTCCCTGGTAGGGTATATACGGAGCGTGAATAGTGTCAGATGTTGAGTGATTGCTATGAAGGACACGGAGATGCTGGGTACTCGTATGAGGCACCTTTACCAGAACCTAACAGTGTGTGAAGGGGGTCTCATTGTGGGACTTCATTTGGCTGGCTGATCTGATCGGAATTGTGAGGTATTCGGATGTTACAGTGGCCCGATGTGTGGCTGCATGTGGACATGAGGGCAGGCATACAAATCAGGGTTCGCATCGCCCACATCTGACCACTGCAAGGGAAGATCGCCGAACTGTGCACCAAGCACACCATAACCCCTTCACATCTCCGCCTGCATCCGAGAACAAGCAAGGGATTCCATGTGTCTTCCTGCATCATTGATCAGAGACTAGCAGCAGCTGGATTAGGGAATAACCATCGTCTGCGTAGGCTATTGTTAACGTAACACAAACGTCTGTTTTTGGAGTGTTATCGTTACCGGGAAACATCGACTGCTGATGTACGTCGTCGCACTGTGCTCAGCGACGAAACGCTGTTGGGTAGTACCCCGGATGACCAACATCGGCGTGCATGACGGCGGCCTGGAGAGAGGCCCTATTCTTCCAATGCTTCAGAGAGGCACAGCGGTGTTACTCCTGGCGTAATGGCGTGGGAACCATCTGGTAAGACTTCAGGTCATGGCTGGTAGTCATTGCCGGAACTCTGATGACTCACCAGTATGTCACGGACATGCTGTGTCCTTACGTGCTACCTCTCTTACGACAGTATCTTGATATCATTTTTCAACTGGACAATGCTTGTGCACATTTGGCATGTTTCCCTATGATCTGTCTGTATGATGTTTACGTATTCCAGTGTCCGGCAAGATTCCCAGATCTGTCCCCGATAGAACGTGTATGGAACCAATTCAGATGTCAACTCAGTCCCAATCTCAGTATCCAGGTCATCAAGGACTAGTTACAACAGCTGTGGGCTAGCTTGCCTCAGAAGTGATACAGCGGCTTTATAATTCATTTCCCAACCTAATCAGTGCATGCATCTGTCAGACGGGGAGCAACATCATACACATAAGTGGTCCCATACCGCCAAGTTCTTTTTAAATCACTGAAATAACACCACATACCCGCGCTGTCCGTGAATTTTCATTTAATTTTCGCCTCCACTTTCGTTTGCTTCACTTTTTTTTTCAGAGAGTGTACTGTCTCCTCTGACATCATAATGAATGTATATACTGGAAAGTAAAGTATAGTACAAGAGTTGATGATGACCAATATCCTGGTCATAGAGGTTCACTACTGGCCATTAAAATTGCTACACCGCGAAGATGACTTGCTACAGACGCGAAATTTAACCGACAGGAAGACGATGGTCTGATATGCAAATGATTAGCTTTTCCGAGAATTCACACAAGGTTGGCGCCGGTGGCGACACCTACAACGTGCTGACGTAAGGAAACTTTCTA
The DNA here is from genome assembly GCF_023898315.1 of Schistocerca nitens. Classification (NCBI taxonomy): domain Eukaryota; kingdom Metazoa; phylum Arthropoda; class Insecta; order Orthoptera; family Acrididae; genus Schistocerca; species Schistocerca nitens. Next base: position 475,078,897 of record NC_064614.1, on the reverse strand, counting down.
ACCGATTTCTCATACACAGACAGCAGTTGACCGGCGTTGCCAGGTGAAACGTTGTTGTGATGACTCGTGTAAGAAGGAGAAATGCTTAGCGTCACTTTCCGACTTTGGTAAAGGTCGGATTGTAGCCTATCGCTATTGCGGTTTATCGTATCTCGACATTGCTGCTCGCGTTGGTCGAGATCCAACGACTGTTAGCAGAATATGGAATCGGTAGGTTCAGGAGGGTAATACGGAACGCCGTGCTGGATCCCAGCGGCCTCGTATCACTAGCAGTCGAGATGACGGGCATCTTATCCGCATGGCTGTAACGGATCGTGCAGCCACGTCTCGATCCCTGACACAACAGATGGGGACGTTTCCAAGACAACAACCATCTGCACGAACAATTCGACGACGTTTGCAGCAGCATGGACTATCAGGTGGGAGACCATGGCAGCGGTTACCCTTGATGCTGCCTCATAGACAGGAGCGCCTGCGATGGTGCATTCAACGACGAACCTGGGTGCACGAATGGCAAAACGTCATTTTTTTCGGATGAATCCAGGTTCTGTTTACAGCATTATGATGGTCGCATCCGTGTTTGGCGACATCGCGGTGAACGCACATTGGAAGCGTGTATTCGTCATCGCCATACTGGCGTATCACCCGGTGTGATGGTATGGGGTGCCATTGGTTACACGTCTCGGTCACCTCTTATTCGCATTGATGGCACTTTGAACAGTGCACGTTACATTTCAGATGTGTTAAGACCCGTGGCTCTACCCTTCATTCGATCCCTGCGATACCCTGCATTTCAGCAGGATAATGCACGACCGCAGTCGTGTTCGACTGCTGCCCTGGCCAGCACGTTTTCCAGATCTCTCACCAATTGGAAACGTCTGGTCAATGGTGGCCGAGCAACTGGCTCGTCACAATACGCCAGTCACTACTCTGTGGTATCGTGTTGAAGCATGGGCAGCTGTACCTGTACACGCCATCCAAGCTCTGTTTGACTCAATGCCCGGCGTATCAAGGCCGTTTTACGGCCAGAGGTGGTTGTTCTGGGTACTGATTTCTCAGTATCTATGCACCCAAACTGCGTGAAAATGTAATCACATGTCAGTTCCAGTATAATATATTTGTCCAATGAATACCCGTTTATCATCTGCATTTCTTCTTGGTGTAGCAACTTTAATGGCCAGTAGTGTAGCTGCTTTCAACTTCAGCGGAACGTCAGCCTTCTTTACAAACTTATATTCATTTGTCAGAGTCACTCCCCTACGAATATCTGTAGACAAGTAACTATTCGTCTGACTCCTGCTATATGTGATTTGACTACCTGACGATTTCCATGAACGCCGGCCGGAGTGGCTGTGCGGTTCTAGGCGCTACAGTCTGGAACCGAGCGACCGCTACGGTCGCAGGTTCGATCCTGCCTCGGGCATGGATGTGTGTGATGTCCTTAGGTTAGTTATGTTTAATTAGTTCTAAGTTCTAGGCGACTGATGACCTTAGAAGTTAAGTCGCATAGTGCTCAGAGCCATTTGATTTCCATGAGATCTTGTGATCGGCACTGCCTCTCCATGACTACTCCACTGAGTCATTTCTCCCAAAGCTTTATTGCCGCCGAATGTTAATTGCCGCTGCCAGTGCTCTCTTCGAACAAACTAAAAGTCTGTCAGCAGCCGCTTACGTTCAGTAACCTCTTCCTATAAGGATAGGTGGACTGTCGTCTCACGATCTTTCAGAATATTACTCAAGTTTGTCAAAAACGAAAGCAGATACACGTAAGATTTGCGCATTACAGCTATCAAATAAAGATATGATTGTATGTGATTACTAAAATTGTGAGCCAGGCAGCGTTTAGAACCTCGATATCAGCCTTTCGCACGACAGACTTAAAGCTTTAGTATGTTACAGGATCTTCCTCTTCGCTTCTAAAGTCAGCAGAGGTTTTCCCACTGTATTGCTGGTCTAGTACCTCCAAGAGATGGATATGGTGGTATAAGGCCCGAGACGAGCTGACGTTATGAGTCGGTCCTCGAAGCGTGCTCGGACGGCGCACTGCACTGCCACCGAATGTAACAACCGTGATTTGAATCCCAGCCGGCCCATCGTTTCCACTTGCCAGCAACATAAAATCAGTGCAGTGAAAGATACTCCACACGGAATGGGAGCGAACCAAGTAAAGAAGTATTTAATCCTAGTCACATCATACAGCCTTCTGCAACGTCGAGAACACCATAGGCTCAGTTGCTCTGACTATACTGCTCAAGAAATTCTCACAATCAGTGCCAGACGGTTTGCTTGAGAAATACAAAGCTGATTTTACAGCTTTTTCAGAATATTGATTTACGAATGGTTCAATAAGCAAAATGAAGTTACGAGGACTGCACATTGCCAAGTGCAGATAGTATATTACTTGTGTTGTTGTACTACTCATGCGTTCGATGACTGGTTTGAAGCAACTCTCTACGCTGATCTATCCTGTGTAAGACTTTTTATATGTGCACAGCTACTGCACTCTACATGCTTTCCAGCGTGCCTATCTTATTCAAACATTGGTGTCCTCTTACAAATTTTACTCCTCTCCCTCCCTCCTTCTCTCTCTCTCTCTCTCCCCTCTATTGTCACAGTAGCTGTACTTTGATATCTCGTGACACGTTCTATCACCTTATCCAGTTATTTCATAAATTGTTTCATAAAGCTTCTTCCCCGATTCAGATCAGTTTCTCTTCTTTAGTTACTCGATGTATCCATATAGTCTTAACTTTCTTCTGTAGTAACAAATTTCAAAAGCTTCTATTGTCTTCTTACCTGCAGTGTTGAAGTTCCACATTTCGCCTCCGTATAAGGCAACGCTCCAATGATTACTTTCAAAAAGGACTTCGTTGGGTTGGGTTGTTTCGGGGAGAAGACCAGACAGCGAGGTCATCGGTCTCATCGCATTAGGGAAGGGCGGGGAAGGAAGTCGGCCGTGCCCTTTCAAAGGAACCATCCCAGCATTTGCCTAGAGCGATTTAGGGAAATCACGGAAAACCTAAATCAGGATGGCCGGACGTGGGATTGAACCGTCGTCCTCCCGAATGCGAGTCCAGTGTGCTAGCCACTGCGCCACCTCGCTCGGTAAGGACTTCGTAACACATTTACATACGATGCTAACGTAACCCATTTTTGAAGAAAGCTGTCCATTTTATTGCCGTTTTGCATTAGATCCTCTATAATTCTATCATCGTTTGCTGTTTTGCTTCCCAGGCATCAAAATGTGTCTTCTACTTTCATTATCTCGTTTCCCAATCTAATTACCGCAACACCACGTGATTTAATTCGACTACAATGGGGTATCTTGTTTTACTTTTACTAGTATTCATCGTATAAACTCTTTTCAAGAGACTATCCACTCCATCCGACGTATCTTCCAAACTCTTTCTCGCTTACGTCAGAATTACATTGTCATCGTCGAATCTCAAGTTTTTATTTCTTGTCCCTAAACTTTAATTGTTTTTACAAATTTCTCCTTGATTTCCTATATTGCGTACTCAGTTTATAGACTGAGTACAATGGGATATAGGCTGCAACCCATTTTCTCAACTTTCTCTATTACTGCCTCACTTTCAGGTTCTTCGAGTGATGTTCCAGTTTTATTTGCCTACAGGTTGTCTGCAGCCGTTCACTATTTTACCTTAATAGCTACACAGTTTCAAGAATTGTATTCCAGTAAATATTGTCAAAACTTTTTCATTGAGGTTAGTTCATTATTATTATACATATTCTTCTGCAATAGTTAGTACTTCTCAATTAATCTCATCTGAGATAGCTCTTAAGGAACTACATTAAAATATTGGCTAGTACTGTCACTACACAGTCCGTTTATAAAATACGAGCAAGAAAAATATCTTACTGAGATTATTAACTTGCAGTTATGCCGTATAGAAACAGATCAGAAACTTCTTTTCCTGAAGTGACGCATTTTATGTTTCAGGGTGATTCCGGCGGCCCTCTGATGCTGGAGCAAGACGCGCACTGGATCCAGATCGGCATCGTCTCCTTCGGTAACAAGTGTGGGGAGCCGGGCTACCCCGGCGTCTACACCAGGGTCACCCACTACCTCGACTGGATAAAGGAGAACATGATCGAGTGACAGGGGCGGCACGCTGCCGAGTGAGCCCAGATGTCCTCGCGTCGTGAAGGACACAAGGCGCAGGGAAGCGCTTCCTGTGGGTGGAGACGGACTTTCTGTACTCACGTGAAATTGCTCATCGACGAGTCCGCATTTGCATTTAATACCCGAAGTAGATCATATAAAGACAGTTCACGAGACAGTTTCATTTCAGACAATTTATGCTCTTCTCATTTCTTATGTTGGAAAATTCATTCTGTTACGAATTAGCTTGCTGATAGTGAGACGTGCAGTGTAAATATCTATATTATAGCGCCACTACGTACCGAGTTGACAACACTCTTGTTCTCATCGCGTTTCCAACAACAAATTTTGTTGCTTATTAGCTCAGGATCTTTTTCTGCACTTGGCAATTACCGCATAGTCATGGTATTTGTTGTTACATACTCGTAGTATTCTTATATAACGATAAAACTGTGATATATTTCCTTTTACACATGTGTGTTCTGCGAGCGTAAGTGTGATGAGTCCGCAGACTTTCTGTTTATCGTGTTTCTATGACGAATCAAGTAAAGCCATTGTAAGAAGTTGCATTTTTATACAACACATTTCTTAGAATGTAAGAATCAGTTTAATTACTGAGTTAGAATTAATACCTCAAGTGATACTGTTAAAACAGTATCTCAAACATAAATCAATATGAATATTTATTTCAAAAGTACTCTTAAGAATGACTTCTGCATTTCATCGTCAAACGGTTATTTAAATATGTTAAACATGACCTGTAAATAATGTATGTAATAAATATTTATATTATAAAGTACTACCATTCTTGTGCACATGATTACATCAACATGGTGTAGTTAAGGATAACTAGAAAGATATTTAGCGTTTTGTGACGCTGTTACGTGGTGAAACGGTGCCTCAAGCTATAGAAACTTATCTATTCAAAGAATCTAATATTTTTATATTTGATGTTGGTCGAGATTGCTGAAAGTGGGAGATTTGTTAAAAGCTGTCGATTGTAGGGTTGCCATTAATCCTTGTTTTGTCATAACCATCGTGTTTTTTTTCTCTAGAAAATTATTTTCGTGTCGCCATCTTTGTGCCGTATAACATAATAGTTTCATATTCAGGAATTTCTATTCTCAAGAATATGGACAAAAAGTTCTGAATACATTTTATTTTTCATTGGTGTCTACTTTCGTCGCTCTTATATGAGTTACTTTGGCCTGACAAGATGATTATCAACAAATATTCTGGATAATATGCTTTATTTTATTCCACTAACAATGCCAATTTGTCCATACAGCATTACGATGCAATGTATTTTGTTGTTCATTTCGTTTACAATAGATTTTAAGATCATAGGGTCCCATCGTGAGGTATCAAACATGCCTCAAGATTTTTTTCCTGCTGCGGATAGTGTTGCGTCAGCAACGTCCGGCACCCTTTACTCAACGCTTTGGCTCATTTCCTCTTGGCGTAGTCCTGTTCTGGAAAAACTGGTTGGAATGCACGGCACTCCATTTGACAGGCGCCTTTGGCACATGATAATCTTGAAATCTATTTTAGACGACTCGAACATCAAAATAAATTTTGCCATAACCTTAATAGAGAAATTGCCACTGTTACTGGAATAAATTAAACAACAGCTGAAAAAGCCCATATTGATGTGCTACATGCAATGTCTTCCTTACGCTCTGTCCACAGCCATTCTTAAAAATTTTAATTTTTACCTAACAAAATGTTATCAGATTTCTAATTCTAATTTTGAAGAATATCTCCTTTCGTGGCTCGTAGATTTACTTTCTGCAACTTGATCCAGTTTTCACCTCTCGAAATGCCTCCAGTATGTGAAACACCAAAGCTGCACTGTGGTTCAAGTTCCACTTCAAACGTAGTGGCCCCAAGAACTGACGGTGAAAACGGTTTGTCGGGTCAGAGGATGTCGAGGGCATACCGCTTCCAACAGTAACGCAGTTAATAAATTAGTGGGGCTGCTCAAAAGATCATTTATGGGGAGTACTAGTTTACTTTTTTTGTGTCTTCCACTATTCAGTCTGATAACAAAAATTCGTTTTTCTCTATGTTACTATTTTATGTATCTCAGAAGCTTAAATCAGGGTCTTCTTGGTTTTACTGAATTATTACTTCACTGCGGGGTGATTATAGAAGGACATCATATTATATTAAAGAGTTCATTTTGCGGTAAAAGTCGAACTTATACAATATACCTCGTGTGGCTAGCTCGGTAATACAGAGTGAAGACATCTTAGCCGAGACATTACTCTCAGGGGATTAACGTGGTTTAAAATACGAAATCGTGGCTATACACTCAGGTGACAAATGTCATGGCATACCTCCTAATATCTTGTCGGATCTCCTTTTGCCCGTCACAGTGCAGCAAATCGACGTCACATAGACTCAACACTTCTTTAGAAGTCCCCTGCAGAAATACTGAGCCATGCTGCCTCTTTAGTCGTCCATAATCGCAAAAGTGTTGCCCGTGCAGAATTTTCTTCACGGACTGACCTCTCCATTATGCCCCATTAATATTCGATGGGATTCGTGTTGGGCGATCTGGGTGGTAAAATCATTCGCTATAAATGTCCAGAATGTTCTTCAAACCAATTGTGGCCCGGTGACATGGCGTATTGTCATCCATAAAAATTCCATCGTTGTTTGAGAACATGAATTCCATGAACGGCTGCAAATAGTCTCGAGGTAGAATGAGATTTTCACTCTGCATCGGAGTGCGCGCTGATATGAAACTTCCTGGCAGGTTAAAACTGTGTGCCGGACCGAGACTCGAACTCGGGACCTTTGCCTTACGCGGGCAAGTGCTCTACCATCTGAGCTACCCAAGCACGACTCACGCCCCGTCCTCATAGCTTTACTTCTGCCGGTACCTCGTCTCCTACATTCCAAACTTTACAGAAGCTCTCCTGCGAACCTGGGGACTGATGACCTCAGAAGTTAAGTCCCGTAGTGCTCAGAGGCATTTGAACCATTTGAACCCTAATCCATGACTTTTATCACCTCAGTGTATGTTGTTGTGTGTGTGTTGTGGTGGTCTTCAGTCCTGAGACTGGTTTGATGCAGCTCTCCATGCTAATCTATCCTGTGCAAGCTCCTTCATCTCCCAGTACCTACTGCAACCTACATCCTTCTGAATCTGCTTAGTGTATTCATCTCTTGGTCTCCCTCTACGATTTTTACCCTCCACGCTGCCCTCCAATGCTAAATTTGTGATCCCTTGATGCCTCAGGACATGTCTTACCAAGCGATCCCTTCTTGTAGTCAAGCTGTGCCACAAACTTCTCTTCTCCCCAATCCTATTCAATACCTCCTCATTAGTTACGTGATCTACCCACCTAATCTTCAACATTCTTCTGTAGCACCACATTTCGAAAGCTTCTATTCTCTTCTTGTCCAAACTATTTATTGTACATGTTTCACTTCCATACATGGCTACACTCCATACAAATACTTTCAGAAACGACTTCCTGACACTTAAATCTATACTCGATGTTAACAAATTTCTCTTCTTCAGAAACGCTTTCCTTGCCATTGCCAATCTACATTTTATATCCTATCTACTTCGACCATCATCAGTTATTTTGCTCCCCAACAGATGTTAACCTTTTTAAATACCCGAACGTCCTCTGAACTGTAAATTGCAAAGCTTAAAAGGTGGAAAGTAACTTCTTTTGCTATTTACATTGCAAGCACATTCAGATTGCGTAGAAGGTGGAACAAAAAGAGAACCTGATGACTACGGCGATAACTGAGAATGCGTTAAGATGTAGACTAAGGAAAAGGAAAAATATTAAAATTAATTTTTCGGTGATGATTAGTTTAAAACTTGATAAATAAGATAATGGTGAATTGACGGAGCAATATATACTTCCTCTGCTGCTTTCTAGGAGCATTCCGTTCTCTTTAGTTGAACAAGGCATTGGACATACCAGTGAAAATCCAAAGAAAAAGAAAAAGCGGTACATATTGAGAAGAGACATAGTACTATTTTGATTGGTGGTGCCTGTACCGACAGGTCCAGCATACACTAAAAGATAATAAAGTGCGGTCGTATCAGAGTGCTTTGGAATACGACTGGCTTCTACAGCGAAGTCAATTTTAAGGACATCTCGATTGCCGCAGCAGAATTAACGAAGGACGCTAGACGTAGACAAACACATAAACGTCTTAGAACGGCCAGAGTGAACAAACGACACGTGTCTATTTTCTGAAAGCAAAAAGACTGGGAAAGTAACGATTCCCGCATGCCGTAATCACAGTCACGACACGTGTAAGATTCCATTTTTCCATTTGGAGAATGCACGTTGATAACCCCTTGCAGATTCGCATAAATTGACAGGGGAGGAATTGCGAGACAACCGAGGCGATACAAGCATGCCTTCTGCACGATTGCCTTGTAGTAATGCGCAGTAAGTTTTTCCATGAGAATTGACGGACGTAGGCCTGAAAGCAGTTGGTAAGCTACACAGAATGTATGAGACGAAGAGTAGAAGTCATCCTTGTAACTGCTCCTGTTTGTTAATCCCTTGGGACAGATGACGTGGCACAGTATGAAGTTAACTATTCATCACAGCATTCCTCGTAAAACGATTATGCGCTGTCCAGTCACATTAATGTGACCACCTGTCAGAAGCCTGAATAACCGCCTTTAGTGGACCGCTGCGAAAAGTTGAGGAAGAGTGAATGAAGGCCTGTAAGTTACCGATAGTGATGTGGACCTATACCGACTCTAGCGCCGTGGCCAGCTGCGCTAGGTTCCTCGGCTGAGGATCCATGGTGCGTACAGCCCGATTGAGGTGATCCAGAGATTCTCGATCGGGTTTAAATCCGAGAAGACTGGTGGGCAGGGGAGTACGGTAACTTACTCTTCGAACGACGCACGTACACAGCAAACTGTATGACGCGTTGCACTGTCGTGCAGGTAGACGCCATCATCCGGCATTTAGAGGTGGACATGGTCCACAAGCATAGATGCAATCATATGTTGATTCATTGTGCCTTCTACATTAAAGCTCATAAATTAAGGGTAATGCTGATACATGGTGAAACAACGCTCTGGTGGGCGGTTTGCGGGTTTAAATCACCTCGGCGTATGAGCATGCGGTGTATTTGACCTGCGGTCGTCGCACGGTGGCGATGGCAACAGTCCACATACGCAGAGGTGTGTTGGTGCATGTCAGAGTACGGTGCAGCGAGTAAGTGTGCAGACGTTTTCACACGTGCTAATGGTGACTGTGTGTTGAAAATGGCTCAATGAACACATATTGATGACGGTATGAGGGGTAGAATACAAGGGCGACTGGAGGCTGGTCAAACATAGCAGTTCATAGCACGGGGCCTCCGTGTGCCACAAAGTGTGATCTCAAGATTATGGCAACGATTCCAGTAGACAGGAAACGTGTCCAGGCACAACAGTACGGGATGTCCACAGTGTACAACACCACAAGAAGACCGATGTCTCACCATCAGTGCTCGCCGACGGCCACGGAGTACTGCAGGTAGCCTTGATCGGGACCTTACCGCAGCCACTGTAACATTTGTCTCCAAATACAGTCTACACATGACTGAACAGACATGGTTTATTAGCCCGGAGACCTGCAAGATGCATTCCACTGACCCCTGGTAAAAAAAAAAAAAATGGCTCTGAGCACTATGGGACTTAACTTCTAAGGTCATCAGTCCCTTAGAACTTAGAACTACTTGAACCTAACTAACCTAAGGACATCACAAACATCCATGCCCGAGGCAGGATTCGAACCTGCGACCGTAGTGGTCGTGAGGTTCCAGACTGTAGCGCCTAGAACCGCTCGGCCACCCCGGCCGCCTGACCCCTGGTCACAGGAGAGCCCGTAAAGCCTGCTGTACATGGTCACTGGAACAGTGGTCCCAGGTTATGTTCACGGACGAGTCCAGGTATAGTCTGAACAGTGATTTTCGCCGGGTTTTCATCTGACCTGTATGGAGGTCGTGGTTTGATGGTGTGGAGTGGGGTTATGATTGGTGCACGTACACCCCCTGCATGTCTTTGACAGAGGAACTGTAACAGGTCAGGTGTATCGGGACGTCATTTTGCACCAGTATGTCCGTCCGCCTTTTCAGGGGTGCAGTGGGTCCCACCTTCCTCCTGATTGATGATAACGCACGGCCCCACGGAGTTGTCATCGTGGAGGAGTACCAAACAGAAGATATCAGGTTAATGGAGTGGCCTGCCTGTTCTCCACACCTAAACCCCACCGAGCACGTCTGGGATGCTTTCGGTCGACGTATCGCTGCTCGTTTGAGACCCCTACGACACTTCAGGAGCTCCGAAAGGCACTGGTGCAAGATTGGGAGGCTATATCCCAGCAGCTGCTCGAGCACCTGATCCAGAGTATGCCAACCCGCCGTTGTGCGGCCTGTGTACGTGTGCATGGTGATCAATCCCATATTGATGTCGGGGTACATGGGCAGGAAACAGTGGCGTTTTGTAGCACATGTGTTTCGGGACAGTTTTCTCAACTTATCAGCAATACCGTGGACTTACAGATCTGTGTCGTGTGTGTTCCCTATGTGCCTATGCTATTAGCGCCAGTTTTGTGTAGTGCCACGTTGTGTGGCACCACATTCTGCAATTATTCTTAATTTATGAGCATGAGTGTATAATGACAAGATGACGCAGCGAATGCCACGAAAACATTCCCCATTCCATAATTCTGAGAGGGTGCTTGCATTCAGACATTTCACGCCGTACACGCCAACGGCCATCTGTCCGACGGAGCATTCATCTCAAGAGGCCACCTGTTGCCACTTAGTGGACGTCTATTTGCCGTACTGGGATGAAAATTCCAGCCTCCGTCGCCTATAAACAGCAGCCACCGCACTGCGTGAGCAAGGCGACTGCTGCGGAGGCCTATACACAGCAACGTCCGCCGAACTATCGTTCAGGGGACACTGTTGGTAGCTCCTTGGTTCAAATGGGCTGTCAGTTCTCAACATTACACGTCTGTTCGCCTGTACACTCTCCGCAGCCGTCGTTCGCCCCTGACATCTATGGTTCGTGATGCACAACAGCTGCCTCGGCTCCGGTTTTGAATAGCGGAATTTTGCCGTGTACGGTATACATAACTGTGGCAGCACGAGAACAGACTTGCCGTTTCGGAAATTCTTCCACTCGTACCACGAAAGCCAATGACGGTGCCCTTTCGAACGTCAGGGAAATCGCTCTGTTTCCACAGTACGACAGAGACTGCAATGTTTCCCGTGGCTTCCCGACACGCTTGGTACACTATGTGATCAAAAGTATCCGGACACCCACAGACAGATACGTTTTTCATATTAGATGCATTGTGCTGCCACCTACTGCCAGGTATTCCATATCAGCGACCTCAGCAGTCATCAGACATCGTGAGAGAGCAGAATAGGGGCGCTCCGCGGAGCTCACGGACTTCGAACGGGTCAGGTGATTGGGTGCCACTTGTGTCATACGTCTGTACGCGAGATCTCCACACTCCTAAACATCCCTAGGTCCACTGTTTCCGATGTGATAGTGAAGTGGAAACATGAAGGGAAACGTACAGCACAGAAGCGTACAGGCCGTCCTCGTCTGTGACTGACAGAGACCGCCGACAGTTGAAGAGGGCTGTAATGTGTAATAGGCAGACATCTCTCCAGACCATCACACAGGAATTCCAAACTGCACTAGGATCCACTGCAGGTACTATGACAGTTAAGAGGGAGGCGAGACAACTTGGATTTCATGGTCTAGCGGCTGCTCATAAATCACACATCACGCAAATAAATGTCAAACGATGTAAGGAGTAAGGACGATTGAACACTGGAAAAACGTTGTGTGAAATGACGAATCACGCTACACAATGTGGCCATCCGATGGCAGGGTGTGGGTGTGGCGAATGCCCGGTGGACGTCATCTGCTAGCGTAAGTAGTGCCAACAGTAAAATTTGGAGGCGGTACTGTTACGGTGTGGTAGCGTTTTTCTTGCGCCCTTGTTGTTTTGCGTGGCACTATCACAGCACAGACCTACATTGATGTTTTAAGCACCTTCTTGCCTCCCACTGTTGAAGACCAATTCGGGGATAGCGATTGCATCTTTCAACACGATAGAGAACCTGTTCATAATGCACGGCCTGTGGCGGAGTGGCTACACGTCAATAACACCCCTGTAATGGACTGGCCAGCACAGAGTCCTGACCTGAATCCTATAGATCACCTCTGGGATGTTTTGGAACGCCGACTTCCCGCCAGGCCTCACCGACCGACGTCGATACCTCTCCTCAGTGCTGCACTCCGTGAAGAATGGGCTACCATTCCCCAAGAAACCTTCCAGCACCTGATTGAACGTATGCCTGCGAGAGTGGAAGCTGAAATCAATTCTAAGGGTGGACCATCACCATACTGAATTCCAGCATTACCGATGGAAGGCGCCGCGAACTTGTTAGTCGTTTTCAGTCAGGTTTCCGGATACTTTTGATCATATAGTCTCTATCCTCCACTGCTAGCGCTGCTGCCTGCCATCTGTGAGTGGTTACTGCATGTAGCCGTCGAACATTAATGTGACTGGACCGCGTAGAACGGGCAGCAAACATTACTAAAAATGGCTAGACAAAGTTTTAAATTTCGAACATTCAAAAAACCAGTCTGATGCCGTGACTCTCGAAGGGCGATTAGGTGGAGCAAAGCGATGGCGCAGGCAGTCGCTGATCATTCATCGACTGTGTGTCTATACTTTGTAGTCGATCCGATCGTTGACGAGAATGTTGTCTACTATCAAACGGGGACTGGTTTATAGAAATTGGCATACCCAGTGCCCACTTACCGCTTCCACTAGATACAGATCGCAGGAATGCCCAATACTTAGCTCATCCTTTGGCGTTTATCTCTAAAATAAGAGAACCTTTTGGCATTACTAGCACATCATCCATTTCTCAGCCATATTTGAATCAAATGATGAGGCAGGTATGTTACTATTTACACAACATTGTCATCACGAGAAGGCATATCGTTGACTTGCAGATGCTGCTTTCAAGTCGTCAGGCATTGGTGTTAAAATGCGGTTTTAGCTGATGCCAGTGCTTTCTGTGTTCGGGGGCCGGTGTGTGTGTGGGGGGGGGGGGGGGGAACACATCTTCCCAACACCGCCTCCAGGCCATTAATGAAATACATCATCATCATTAGAGTTCTGCCAAAAGGCATTGTAGTTCTCCGGGCTGTCCGGTCTTCTGACATCCTCTTCAGGTCCGCATAACTTCCTCTTCCTTTTATGTCGCCTATCATCTTGTATCTCCGTCTTCCCCTCAGTCTTCTCCCACAAACCAGTCCTTCCAAAACATCTGGTAGCAAGCACTCCCTTCTCAATGAATGTGCCAACCAGTTCTTTTTCTATGAAACTTCCTTATAAATTAAAACTGTGTGCCGGACCTGACTCGAACTCGGGACCTTTGCCTTTCGCGGGCAAGTGCTCTACCAACTGAGCTAACCAAGCACGAGTGCTCGTAGCTCAGCGTGTTCGGTCAGAGGGTTAGCTGCCCTCTGTAATAAAAAACTAAGTTAATCGATCAACAACGAACTTAAACGGATGTCTTACGACGTCCGCCCCGAGCAGATGACGCGAACAAAATGAGATTAAAAAAAAAAAAAAAAGAAATTGGTAGAGCACTTGCCCACGAAAGGCCAAGGTCCCGAGTTCGAGTCTCGGTCCGGCACATAGTTTAAATCTGCCAGGAAGTTTCATATCAGTGCACACTCCGCTGCAGAGTGAAAAATCTCATTCTGGCGGTTCTTTTTCCTTTCTCTTATAACCTTCAGCAGGCATCTTCTCCCACCAACCCTTTCCAGTACTCTTTCATTACTCACGCTTTCCGTCCAGCTTATCCTCTCCATTCTCCTCCACATTCACATTTCAGTTGCTTCTAAGCTTTTTTCATTCTCTCGTCTCAGCGTCCGTGTTTCTGCCCCATGTAGCGCCACACTTGAGACAAAACATTTGACAAGCATTTTCCTTAGACCTTTATCTAATTTGCCGCATAACAGTCTCCTCTTTCTGTTAAATGCCTCCTTCGTTCTGGCAATTAAAGTTTTCACCTCCTGGTGACATTTCAAGTCTTCAATTATTGTGCTTCCAAGATATTTAAATGCACTTACTTGGCTAATGGTAGCTTGTCCTTTTTTAATATTGGACAGTCTGCGTCTTATACTGATGACCATACTCTTTGTTTTTGCTGTGTCTGTTGGCATACCATATTTCACACAAGCTTCATTCAGATCTTTCAGCATGTTATTCACTGTCCGCTCACTTTCTGCCACTAATACCATATCATCAGCAAATATTATATATTCTATGCTCTTTCCACCAATACATATTCCTCTTTTCCCATCTAAGCCTTTCGCAATAATCTCTTCAACGTATGCGTTAAACAACAGTGGGGAAAGGCAATAACCTTGTCCAACACCTCATCCAATGCTTCTTCCTTCTGAATTTCATTTCCAATCCTTATCCTTACTTTCTGGTGTAAATACAGATTCTGTATCAGTCATCTCTCTTCCCAATCTACTCCTATTCTCTTCAGAATATCCATCAGCTTGTTCCACTGAACTCTGTAAAAGCCTTTTCTAAATCTATAAAAACAGCAAAACTTTCTCTACCTTTTCCCATGTATCTTTCCCCTATAGTTTTTAACTGGCCAGTAGCATCTCTTGTTCCTTTTCCTTTTCTAAATCTGAACTGCTCCTCTGCAATCCCTCTATCCAGCTTGCCATATAGCTTTCTATTCAACACTCTCAGCAACACTTTAGCTGCATGAGAAATTAGACTGATCGTCCTATGCTCCTCACATTTTTTAGTGTTTCTCTTTTTCTCAGTTGATATCATTACTGTTGCAAGGAAGTCCTCAGGTCATTCCCCTTTGTCATATATCTCATTACAGAGGTAGACTATTTCTTTTCTTGCCTTGTTTCTCAGACTCTTCAACAGTTCTGCTGGCAAATCATCAATTCCACATGCCTTCCTATTCTTCATCTCCTTCAGCGCCTTTTCTACTTCTGCTTCTAAGATGGTTAATCCTTTTCCATCTTCCGCCACATATTGCTCCTCTTCAACCTTAATTTCGCTTTGTATTTCATTCCCCTTATACAGACATTCGATATATTGTTGCCATCTGTTCAAAACCTCCTGTGTTTTTTCTGCTAGAGTACCAGCCCCTATTTCCATTTCCATGTTATTCCTCTTTCTTTTACGTTAAAAAACTATCTCACTAGCCAATCTATACATCATTTCATACTTTCCCTCTTTCTCCATTTTCTGTATTTCGTCGCATTTCTGTTTCATCCATTTTTCCCTTGCTTCTTCAGTTTCTCTTCTTAATTCATTATTCAGTTTCCTGTACGTCTTTTTGCCTTCTTCAGTTTCTACAGTTTTTCACTTTCTCCGCCCTTCCATCTTTTTCAACATGTTTTCTGTTATCCATTATTTCCTGGTACTTTGGGATACTCTAATTCCTAGTACTTCTTTGGCAGAGTCCATGAGTCCTTCAATCATTTTTATCCATTTGTCATTGACACTTTCATCAACACTACCTCTTTCCCATTTTTCCATAAATCTGTTTAATCTTATGTCTTTCCTATCTCTTTAAGTCTTTTTATGTTTAATCTTTCTTTTGCTTTATCTCTACAGACTTTTTTGAACTTCACTTGTATTTCTCTCACTACTAGGTTGTGGTCTGAACTTATATTCGCTCCTGGATAAGCTGTGGCATTCTTCAAAGAGTTCCTAAACCTTTTTTGTATCAGGATGTAGTCCAACTGATATCTTTCCCTATTCAAATTTGATATCTGTGTGTAACGTCTTCTTTTGTGATGTTCAAATAATATGTTACCCACTGCTAATGAATTTTCTTTAGAGAAACCAGTTAGTCGTTCACCTCTCTCATTTCTTATTCCTAATCCAAATTTTCATACAGTATCTTTATCTCTCACTTCACCCACCACTGCATTCCAGTCCCCCATTATGAAAATGGAGGCCTTTCTATTTTCTTTCTCGATGAGTTCTTGTATTTTCTCATAACATTCTTCCACTTCCTCATCTCTACGCTGAATTAACACCAGATCTTTTGAGCTACCCTTTACTCGTATCATCATCAGTCTTCCATCAATATATTGTACCTTCATTACCTTATTTTTCAGCTTTTGTCCTACCAGTATACCTTTTACCGTTTTCACCGCTCTTGATTTCCCCTGAATGAAAAAGCTAATAATTTCCACTTTCTGTCTCCCCTTTCTCTCCTCATCTCATTTCAAACAAACCAAGGGCATCTAATCTCTTCCTTTTCATCTCCTGTTTTGCATTCTCTAGCATTCCTGCTTGCAGTAGTGTCCTCACATTCCATGTTCCAATCCTTATCTTTCCTTCCTTCATTGTCCCTTTCTTCCTTCCAAATATGTTTACTCTCAATGTGTGTCCCCCCCCCCCCCTCCCCCGATGATCTGAATGAGGGGAAGTTCCAACTTGGAATCTTTCACATGGCGAGACATAATGTAATGTGGTAGTTCCCCGCTGCTTTCCACATAGGCAGTAGGTTGCCCACCCTAAAATCAGCCACTCACTGTGAGTCAGACGCCGTCCGTAACTGCCTCTCTGGGATACACTCGCTACTTGTACTGTTTTTGTACCAAAAGAGAAAAGGTGCCTCTTCCGCCAGCTTCCCGTTCCGAAAGACTCTTTCTTCGCTGGAGCTGCCGTTGCGGTCTTATACATATATCAGGAAATGACAGAAAAAGGACATGGTGAGGACAGGTTTGGGATAGGAAAAGGGGAAAGATAGATCGTTGTGGGATACACTTTTTCTGGCTCGTCCCCTTTGGCCTGTCCGGCTTGGGTAACCCTTCTGGTAGCTAAGCTACCGCCGGCATAGCCCTCCGGATGCAGAGCACGCAAACCTCCTCGCCCGCACGGACAGCGCTACGTTAAGGCGGTGTCCCCTGAGGAGCTTATGAAATACCTTGACCCTTAAATCTAAAAGAACTACAAACTTTCACGAGGAAGATTAACTACAATATTGAGTTCATTCTGAATATAGCAGACATTGCCAGATCACGTAACATTTTGTGCGCCGCTGGCTTAGATACACTGTTGGCGACAAACAAAAGCTGACTTCCGCACCCTGACTGGTGCCATACACTCTTGGAAAATTGTACAACTCAGCAAGTGATGTCTCATAGTGTGTATCGGGTCTGTATTGCTTCACCTGGAAAATGATGGTTCAGAGAGCCTGTTAATCTACATTTCTAAAACACTTGTTACTCCCCAACAAAACTCGTCCATCGATAGGTAAGCCGTAAGTATAGTCTATGTAGTCTGCAACGTTACACATACTTACATACAGTCAAGATCTACTGAATTTCGGATCACAAAGGCCTGCTAGCATTGCCTGGAACGAAACTGCCTCTTTGCGGAAGGACAGCAAAAATGGTACAGTGGTAGGTTATATTCATCAGGGCATACATATATAATATACAATACAAACTGTAATGCAAACACATACCCATTATCCTGATTTCCAAGACTGACAGATACAGACTTCGACAGACAAGAAGTTCCTTGTTTAAGACTGGCACCATCATTTGCATGTTTTAGAGTAAATTCCTATGACTGCGTCAAAACTCTCCAGTGATTTGGCTAAAGGCCAGCTAGCCTTGAAGATAATATGATGAGCTAAATAAAGGCTGCCAGACTAGGTTTCTTCACATTCTAATCCTCTACTATGCAGGTACTTTTCTTCATAACGTCAACTGTCAGTAAGCAAGAGGTTTTGTTACTCACTACAGAACAGCATTCACACATGGTTGCAATCCCACCACAGATTTATAATCTTCCTCCACTGAGACCATGGGCAGCTCACAGATGAAAACGTTAACATTTTGGCATGTTTATTGGCCCACAATAGACAGGGATATCTAGAGCCTAGTAGCTCCACACAAGGTCCATTCAGTGTACAATAATCTGACACCACTTAACATTGATTATGCAGTTTCGTTCCAAAATTCCATGGGGCCTCTTATTGTCAAAGTGTTTACTGAGTTTCCGTGCATTTTCCGGACACAGTCCACATCAGCAGAAGCAGTGATCGACAAGTTCTTTCCTGATATATGGTTTATGATAAAGAATCTCGGTTTATAACTTTGAATTACACTCCACAGCATGGAATACAATAGCTGCTGAAGGCTTCCTTCCATCCTCAGTATAATAGATAAATGGAACATTCGGTATGCACTTTTATGGAACGAACGATGAAGGTGACTCAGTCAACACCCACATTCGAGGCCGTTATCGCCTTTTTGAGCCAACTTGAGGAGCTCGGCAGAACAATCCCACGAGCAACAGATGTGAACTCTATGACACTTTCTCGCTCTACAGGGCCGTCAAGAATTGCGGGACGCCAGTGGTTCCCAGTTGGCGATGCAGTCTGTAGCAGAACGTAAGGACGGTGCCAAGGACAGGTGCCAGCAACTATCAGAAAGACGCTCAGGTAAAGGTAGTCGAACCTGCCGCTACCAATACTAACTCTCTCCCCACAGGGGAATCAACCACCACGCCGTGACTCGCGGGAATCCCTAATCACAATGGGCGGATCCCCCCATCTCATCAAAAGCCGCCGCGCAGGATTAGCCGAGCGGTCTAGGGCGCTGCAGTCATGGACTGTGTGGCTGGTCCCGCCGGAGGTTCGAGTCCTCCCTCGGGCATGGGTGTGTGTGTGTTTGTCCTGAGGATAATTTACGTTAAGTAGAGTGTAAGTTAGTGACTGATGACCTTAGCAGTTAAGTCCCATATGATATCACACGCACACACACACACTCATCAAAAACCAACGGCAGTAGCTGACGTGGTCATTTTCGACCGCCGTCGTATATCCGTTGTGTTCATCCCGACACGATATGGGTTGTTCCCGACTAAATGTCCATGGGTTCAATGAGGAGTGACCATGTACCCAAAATAGTTTTGGATGAAGATTTCAGTAAGGTCCGTCACGTTTCACCAGCGGCGGTGCCGACACCGATAGCAGAAAGAGGGTCACATGATCTGATCACGTGCCTGTCGAAGACTGAATATTCATAAATGATACCTCTGCTGTCTCTGGCGGGCCTTTTCGTCACCAAACTGATGTCTTCAGGGAATGATGATGAAGTTTTCTCAGGTCATCAGCCTCGTTAAGGTCTCGTCCGGTGGCAACGTTTCGACAAGTTTCCTGCTCGTCATTGAGATTCGCCGAGAAATCCCGGATTCCCGTATTTCAGGAGGTGTGTTTGTGGCTTCCAATCAGGCTGGAGTATTCATGAATATTGTCTAACAAACCACAAGTGGATAACGAGGCGGCGGATAAGTACAGATGACATTCTGTAATTGTAAGGCCATCTTTAGCTCCGCACTATAGGTTGTTCTTGTTAAGTTTGTCTGCAGTTACGTCGCAGGAATTATATGAAGAAAGACTTACGTTATTCATCAAATCTTTTTGATTTTCATTTGTATACTCTGTACCTAGTCCTGTGTTTTGCTTATTAAACTATGTGAGTAATGTGTTACAAGGCAACAATTATTTTGTTACAGCATGCAGATATTTTTCTTCTGTTCCTTCAATAATGACCGTTATAGTTTTATTACACATGAAAGTTTCAGTCGTGTATCGTAATTCCTACACCTGGTAGAGTTAGTTTGAAACTCGATTATTATACAAACTTACGCCACTAACGTCGATTGAATTGTTTCGTGATTACCCCGAACCAGTCCTAACGGATGCTGGAATGTTTCTTTCAACAAGTGTTCTGTCACTAAGAACCTCGACATCAATAACACGCTAATCTACAATTTTCCACTCTTCGTATATGGATCTTCCAAAGTTAACAATACAGGCTTTCTGATGCTAACCATGCAGTATTAGAAAACACGCAAGAAACGACACGACGAAGAGAGTTTGATTCAAAATCACATTTTCTCACTGTCGTGATTGTTGTTTGTTGTGGTCTTCAGTCCTGAGACTGGTTTGATGCAGCTCTCCATGCTACTCTATCCTGTGCAAGCTTCTTCATCTCCCAGTACCTACTGCAACCTACATCCTTCTGAATCTGCTTAGTGTATTGATCTCTTGGTCTCCCTCTACGATTTTTACCCTCCACGCTGCCCTCCAATGCTAAATTTGTGATCCCTTGATGCCTCAAAACATGTCCTACCAACCGATCCCTTCTTCTAGTCAAGTTGTGCCACAAACTTCTCTTCTCCCCAATCCTATTCAATACCTCCTCATTAGTTACGTGATCTACCCACCTTATCTTCAGCATTCTTCTGTAGCACCACATTTCGAAAGCTTCTATTCTCTTCTTGTCCAAACTGGTTATCGTCCATGTTTCACTTCCATACATGGCTACACTCCATACAAATACTTTCAGAAACGACTTCCTGACACTTAAATCTATACTTGATGTTAACAAATTTCTCTTCTTCAGAAACGATTTCCTTGCCATTGCCAGTCTACATTTTATATCCTCTCTACTTCGACCATCATCAGTTATTTTACTCCCTAAATAGCAAAACTCCTTTACTACTTTAAGTGTCTCATTTCCTAATCTAATCCCCTCAGCATCACCCGATTTAATTTGACTACATTCCATTATCCTCGTTTTGTTTTTGTTGATGTTCTTCTTATATCCTCCTTTCAAGACACTGTCCATTCCGTTCAACTGCTCTTCCAAGTCCTTTGCTGTCTCTGACAGAATTACAATGTCATCGGCGAACCTCAAAGTTTTTACTTCTTCTCCATGAATTTTAATACCTACTCCGAATTTTTCTTTTGTTTCCTTTACTGCTTGCTCAATATACAGATTGAATAACATCGGGGAGAGGCTACAACCCTGTCTCACTCCTTTCCCAACCACTGCTTCCCTTTCATGCCCCTCGACTCTTATAACTGCCATCTGGTTTCTGTACAAATTGTAAATAGCCTTTCGCTCCCTATGGTCACTGAATTGTACTAAGAGGTGAAGTTAGGAGACTAGACAACCCAAGTTCGTAGCCGAGGTCGCTAATGAACGCTTTCAAGAGTGTGTTGGGCTCGGAGGTAACAGCTTCATGTGCTACTGGTCCAAGTAATTTCCATCCCCAGAAGACTATTGGTCCAGAAAAGGAAAGAGATACGCAAAATAGTATTTAGAGGCTTTTTCCGCGTAGTTTCCTCAGTTTCACTGTTTGTTGTCCAGGCGGTTAGAGGAATCCCCTGGCCGACATGTTACAATGGCGATCCTCTCGTCAGGTGGGAACGTTAAACTCGGTGCTCGCTCTTCGTCCTTTCCGAAAAAAGTTGTCGATGCCTTTTTCTCTTACCACCACCGGCAACAACAAGGCAAACGCGGCACTACGATATTCACGCCTTTATTGCAGTCAGACAGTTACAATTATGGCACCTCACAAGTAAGGCATCCAAAAAGCATCATCTGGAAACGATTTCACTTACTGTGAGTGACACGAGTGAGTGAGCCGGTATGACAGGTTAAGTGCGGAAGAAACTCTGTGGCAGCTAGTGGAATTCTGGTCCTTACACTAAGCGCATGGATCCAGATTTTATGATAATGTTATCGTCTGGAAGATATCTATAAAATGAAGGTGATGGCATAAACACAAAATATAAAGTCTTACACTCATCAATATTTGCTACCTTCTGCCTTCCGTTTCAAGTTCAGTGCTGTTTGCATTGCAGGTAAGACTGGCTATATTGGCCTTTTTGTGTTTTTTGTTTGGCCGTATACCTTTAAGCAGCTTCAGATATCTGATGTAGAAATTAGTGCTGTAGTTATTTTTATTATAAGTACTAGCTGAAAAAGCCCCGCTTCGCTTAGTCTTTATTTTTATTCGTTTTCCGAAAACATTCCAGATCACTCGAGAATATTCGAGAACATCGTAAATATAAACAATGAATAAAACATAAAAATGTTACCATTTCACGCCCAAAAATTCTCTAGAATGCTCAAAAATTCTGTTAATTACTCTTAAATAAAATTAATTATTCAACAAAGACCTAATTAGAAATAAAGTATTCTGTCCTCACTTAGTATTCGCTTATAGAACACCGAGAACATTCCAGAACAATTGAGAAATACTTAAACATTCGGGAACATTCCAAAAAAATCAGAAACAATATCCGAGAACGTTAAAGAAATCTCTGGAAATTCAATTTGTTCGTCGCCAATGAAATCGACTTGCAATAATTTATAAGATTCGTTTGCCGGTGATATGATCCAGCTTCACTGCTCATGGAAGTAGCACGGAATATCATTTCAGAGTAAGCATTGTATGCTCTCACATTTTGTAGAAAACTTTTTCATTGTGGAGTTTCTCCAGTTATATTATTATTCTGGTAGAGACACCTCCAGTGGTGCTAATCGAATATTTCCACTTATTCAACACAATTTTGATGTTTCTCTAATTTCGTGGCGTCACAGAACTAACACACTTGACCATTTTTCCAGTTCAAATGGTTCAAACGGCTCTGAGCACTATGGGACGTAACATCTGAGGTCATCAGTCCCCTAGACTTAGAACTACTTAAACCTAACTAACCTAAGGACATCATACACATCCATGCCCGAGGCAGGATTCGAACCTGCGACCGTAGCAGTCGCGCGGTTCCGGACTGAAGTGCCTAGAACCGCTCGGTCACAGCGGCCGGCATTTTTCCAGTGACAACGTGTCTGTGTATATATCATAACGCAATGGTCCGTCTGCTAAACTGTAATCTCCACTTCTTTTGCTTTGCACTTCTTACAAACTAATATCCTGTTCCTGTGCTTGCGATCGTTGTCTTTCACCAACTTCACTCACCGTAACTGCACTTAGTTTATTCCGTAATCTTGTTTCTTCAGCAGGCTCACTACGTCAGGTTGCTCTCCCTCGATCCTCTTGTCTAATCTCATCTCGCTGTTCATCTGTTTTCTCACAATCTGTTCATTCTCTCGGGTTGTGAAGCTAGACACGCTTCTCACTCCTCATCTGTTTCATTTTTTCACAGTTCTGTTCCCTTCTTTTCAGGTCACTACAGGCTACATCTACTGTTCGTTTACGTATCGGCATCCTGTTAAGTGTTGATATCGAGCAACACATTAAAATTGTACTTAATACACTGTTCATTTATTACACGATTCACAATCACTTAAATTTATTTTACTTTTTATCATTTTCACTTTCCCCTGCTCCAGGTAACAGATTATTCACTTTTACGTCTGTTTAATGTTCTCTTTGCCATACTCTATTGAAAAATCATGAAACTGCCTTTACAAATGTTCAAATGTGTGTGAAATCTTATGGGACCTAACTGCTAAGGTCATCAGTCCCTAAGCTTACACACTACTTAACCTAATTATCCTAAGGACAAACACATACACACACATGCCCGAGGGAGGACTCGAACCTCCGCCGGGACCAGCCGCACAGTCCATGACTGCAGCGCCCCCCTAGACCGATCGGCTAATCCCGCGCGGCTTGCATTTACACATAATTGTGTCGATCTAGACATGCCAGCATTTTAAGTCTAACTGAAGTGTAGAGCAATAGAGCGGGTACGTTCAGTACAGCGAACGGGATTGTGTGGAATGTAGTATCTAACTGGCAACAAACGAAGATAGTGAAATTCAAGTAAAACATTTACAAGGGACGCAACAACAGCAACAACTTCAATGAAATGTATCAAAAAAATGAATTTTGATATTGACTGGAAATTCTAAGGCCATACCAAACAACGTTGATTGGTTACGGTAAATAACCAAGAAATCAGCAGCGTGCAGTGCTACAAAATCTTTTGCATTGACACATGCAGATCTTAACCTGTGCCTTTTCTGTACCAGTTTTTTCACTGTTCGTAACCACTTAATATACGAGTATTTTTCAGACTTTTATTTTCGACTGCAAAATTCATTTATTAACTGTGAGCCATCAATATAGTGACAGTGTTATTTAAAATTGGAAACAAGATTTAAAAAAAATATTGTACAGCATCTCCAATTTGTAATACTCGAGATACGTGAAAGAAGACAGTGTTGAATGCTAAAGACCAGCGTTAATCAAGCAATAACAAAAATTTTTGCGATAGTCCCAGCATGGAAGCACTGCGAAACTCGATAAGTATTGCCTTATATACCAGGGAAGACGAATGGAATATTCCAGAATTTGAAACACGAACAGCTGCTAGCATGAGTTTCTTAGAAGTAGATACCTTAGGGGTTGCGAAGCAACTCAAATCGCTTGATACGGGGAAAGTCTTCAGGTCCAGATTGTATACCGATTAGCTTCCTTTCAGAATACGCTGGTACAATAACTCCCTACTTAGCAATCATATACAACCGCTCGCTCACCGATAGATCTGTACCTGCAGACTGGAAAATTGCGCAGGTCGCACCAGTGTTTAAGAAGGGTAGTAGGAGTAATACATCGAACTACAGACCTATATCATTGACATCTGTTTGCAGTAGGGTTTTGAAGCATATATTGTATTCAAACATTATGAATCACCTCGAAGGGAACGATCTATTGATACGTAATCAGCATGGTTTCAGAAAACATCGTTCTTGTGCTACGCTATCGACAGGGGATCTCAAATTGATTCCGTATTTCTAGATTTCCGGAAAGCTTTTGACACCGTTCCTCACAAGCGACTTCTAATCAAGCTGGGGGCCTATGGGGTATCGTCTCAGTTGTGCGACTGGATTCGTGATTTCCTGTCAGGAAGGTCGCAGTTCGTAGTAATAGACGGCAAATCATCGAGTAAAACTGAAGTGATATCAGGTGTTCCCCAGGGAAGCGTCCTGGGACCTGTGCTGTTCCTGATCTATATAAATGACCTGGGTGACAATCTGAGCAGTTCTCTTAGGTTGTTCGCAGATGATGCTGTAATTTACCGTCTAGTAAGGTCATCCGAAGACCAGTATCAGTTGCAAAGCGATTTAGAAAAGCCTGCTGTATGGTGTGGCAGGTGGCAGTTGACGCTAAATAACGAAAAGTGTGAGGTGATCCACATGAGTTCTAAAAGAAATCCGTTGGAATTCGATTACTCGACAAATAGTACAATTCTCAAGACTGTCAATTCAACTAAGTACCTGGGTGTTAAAATTACGAACAACTTCAGTTGGAAAGACCACGTAGATGATATTGTGGGGAAGGCGAGCCAAAGGTTGCGTTTCATTGGCAGGACACTTAGAAGATGCAACAAGTCCACTAAAGAGACAGCTTACACTACACTCGTTCGTCCTCTGTTAGAATATTGCTGCGCGGTGTGGGATCCTTACCAGGTGGGGTTGACGGAGGACATCGAAAGGGTGCAAAAAAGGGAAGCTCGTTTTGTATTATCACGTAATAGGGGAGAGAGTGTGGCAGATATGATACGCGAGTTGGGATGAAAGTCATTAAAGCAAAGACGTTTTTCGTCGCGGCGAGATGTATTTACGAAATTTCAGTCGCCAACTTTCTCTTCCGAATGCGAAAATATTTTGTTGAGCCCAACCTACATAGGTAGGAATGATCATCAAAATAAAATCAGAGAAATCAGAGCTCGAACAGAAAGGTTTAGGTGTTCGTTTTTCCCGCGCGCTGTTCGGGAGTGGAATGGTAGGGAGATAGTATGATTGTGGTTCGATGAACCCTCTGCCAAGCACTTAAATGTGAATTGCAGAGTAATCTTGTAGATGTAGATGTAGAAGGTGTAAAAATACGATACCGACGAACTTCAAGCAGTTGTAGAGGACGTCTTGATGAACAAATTGGGCATTGGAATCCATGTCTGGAAACGCCACAAAACGACACTGCAAATTGTACAAGTTAGTGGGAGACACGCGTGGTGCCAGGCCACAACTCGGGCAGTGTGCGGTGTCTCGGCAGGTGACGGCGCGTTCTACACCATCCAACGCGCTGACCGCTGCCGTGTCCACAGCACGTGTACAGACTCAGGTCAGCTGCCGAAGGGGCGACTGAACGGCAGGAGATAAGTAACAACACACACCCTACAGCCCCCGCAAGTTAATCAATACGACTTTGTTGCATCCTGTATACAAAAGAAAATACCAAACCTGATGACCCTGTCACGAACTAGTCCCACAGTACAGGATTAAAAGAAAAGTAGAAAACACGTTTGTACCTGCAGTTGGACTGAAATATTTCAAATTTAATCATTTAACTATATAAGTAATCCTTAGAAAATGTTGAAACTATAGAGAGAGGTTTTTTATGCTTTGAATATACAGCTCATATACTGTGAGCGCTGAAAGGGACAGTAGGGAAAAAACAGAAAACGTGTAACACTTTATAATATTTATGTAGGTAATTAATAAAGGCACGAAGTAAACATGATTTTCGGCGTAATATTCATATTTGTTAGCGTTTAATGAAGACATAATCGCTTTGTAAAGTATGACTTAATACTAACATAATGGAATTTTAAGGTCTATTCCCAAGCTCGCAGAAAAAATGATTTAAAGAAGGGTGTGCCTTACAATACTTTGTTTTCTTTAATACCAAATACATCCCAGTTGTGGCATCCTCAGTATGCTTTTCTCTTTTATTGTTTCTGAAATAAGAGGGTAATATCAAAAGTTCTGCGGAATCTCAACTGTTTCGACAGATCATGAAGATCAATTTACTGGAGCTGGAAATTACAGAAACCATGTCTCAGTGACATTTACGGTACAAACATAGCGAAACACGCTTAGATGAAGATCTTTTATTTTATGTAATGATCTTTGGCTGCAATTTTTACGGCCTAAACAAGAAATTTTTCTGTCAAATGTGGAAACGGAATTTTCTGTGGGTAACATTTTCAACGTTGTTATTTATGAGCAAAGGTTCCAAAAAACCACTCTATTGTTTGGTAAAATATTAAGAGCGTATGGAATATCCACGCACGGATATGGCTGGCGGCAATAACTTTTGACCGAGGGAACTTTGTGAGACAGTAATCTGACATTAATCTCGGAAAGAATAAACAGAAATAAGAATCTTGCGCTGCAGCATGTGCAACATATAAACAGGAGCTCGGAGTATAGCTGCAATGTTTTAGTAGGTATGTTTAATTTCTTCAAAGAGCGACCAGTTTTTGGTTAGATGAAGCGACAATGTCGAGCCAAATACACGAAGCTGCTTTTCCATTGTTGTCTCGAAGCAACTTCGCTTCTCTAGAGAAATGAAAAGCCCTGCCATCTAAAAGCTGTGCTTTTGTTGGAACATGCCATCATTCATGCAAAGACGGGAGGCATGTTGAGACATTATTTCTGACTTCAGAGAATAGTTTGGAAGGTTCTCAATGAACCGACTGTGTCAACGTGAAATCTGACCATGACATGTTCGTTGCCCGCAGTCATACTGAAATCTACAATTTCATACAACTCCAAAGCAACAGAAACAGTATCTCCGTGATAACAAACACTACACAGAACGTTGCCTGAGAGACAATGAATGTGATTTTCCATCTACAGTATTAAGATACTTATCTGTAGCAACTAACTAATATTGCGTGCGACGTAATGCATCCGTATAAATCGTCTGAGATAATACTGAAAGAACCAGAGGTTGTAGAGAGTTTCAGGTAGAGAAAAAGGGAACAATTGACAGGAATGGGGGAAAGAAATACAGTAGAAGAAGAATGGGTAGCTCTGAGGGATGAAGTAGTGAAGGCAGCAGAGGATCAAGTAGGTAAAAAGACGAGGGCTAATAGAAATCCTTGGGTAACAGAAGAAATATTGAATTTAATTGATGAAAGGAGAAAATATAAAAATGCAGTAAATGAAGCAGGCAAAAGGGAATACAAACGTCTCAAAAATGAGATCGACAGGAAGTGCAAAATGGCTAAGCAGGGATGGCTAGAGGACAAATGTAAGGATGTAGAGGCTTGTCACACTAGGGGTAAGATAGATACTGCCTACAGGAAAATTAAAGAGACCTTTGGAGAGAAGAAAACCACTTGTATGAATATCAAGAGCTCAGATGGCAACCCAGTTCTAAGCAAAGAAGGGAAGGCAGAAAGGTGGAAGGAGTATATAGAGGGTTTATACAAGGGCGATGTACTTGAGGACAATATTATGGAAATGGAAGAGGATGTAGATGAAGATGAAATGGGAGATAAGATACTGCGTGAAGAGTTTGACAGAGCACTGAAAGACCTGAGTCGAAACAAGGCCCCGGGAGTAGACAACATTCCATTAGAACTACTGATGGCCTTGGGAGAGCCAGTCATGACAAAACT
Source organism: Schistocerca nitens (assembly GCF_023898315.1). Classification (NCBI taxonomy): domain Eukaryota; kingdom Metazoa; phylum Arthropoda; class Insecta; order Orthoptera; family Acrididae; genus Schistocerca; species Schistocerca nitens. Next base: position 475,050,501 of record NC_064614.1, on the reverse strand, counting down.
CTACCATCTGGTGAGCAAGATGTATGAGACAGGCGAAATACCCTCAGACTTCAAGAAGAATATAATAATTCCAATCCCAAAGAAAGCAGGTGTTGACAGATGTGAAAATTACCGAACTATCAGTTTAATAAGTCACAGCTGCAAAATACTAACGCGAATTCTTTACAGACGAATGGAAAAACTGGTAGAAGCGGACCTCGGGGAAGATCAGTTTGGATTCCGTAGAAATGTTGGAACACGTGAGGCAATGCTAACCTTACGACTTATCTTAGAAGAAAGATTAAGAAAAGGCAAACCTACGTTTCTAGCATTTGTAGACTTAGAGAAAGCTTTTGACAACGTTAAATGGAATACTCTCTGTCAAATTCTGAAGGTGGCAGGGGTAAAATACAGGGAGCGAAAGGCTATTTACAATTTGTACAGAAACCAGATGGCAGTTATAAGAGTCGAGGGGCATGAAAGGGAAGCAGTGTTTGGGAAAGGAGTGAGACGGGCTTGTAGCCTCTCCCCGATGTTATTAAATCTGTATGTTGAGCAAGCAGTAAAGGAAACAAAAGAAAAATTCGGAGTAGGTATTAAAATTCATGGAGAAGAAGTAAACACTTTGAGGTTCGCCGATGACATTGTAATTCTGTCAGAGACAGCAAAGGACTTGGAAGAGCAGTTCAACGGAATGGACAGTGTCTTGAAAGGAGGATATAAGAAGAACATCAACAAAAGCAAAACGAGGATAATGGAATGTAGTCAAATTAAATCGGGTGATGCTGAGGGGATTAGATTAGGAAATGAGACACTTAAAGTAGTAAAGGAGTTTTGCTATTTAGGGAGTAAAATAACTGATGATGGTCGAAGTAGAGAGGATATAAAATGTAGACTGGCAATGGCAAGGAAATCGTTTCTGAAGAAGAGAAATTTGTTAACATCGAGTATAGATTTAAGGGTCAGGAAGTCGTTTCTGAAAGTATTTGTATGGAGTGTAGCCATGTATGGAAGTGAAACATGGACGATAACCAGTTTGGACAAGAAGAGAATAGAAGCTTTCGAAATGTGGTGCTACAGAAGAATGTTGGAGATTAGGTGGGTAGATCACGTAACTAATGAGGAGGTATTGAATAGGATTGGGGAGAAGAGAAGTTTGTGGCACAACTTGACTAGAAGAAGGGATCGGTTGGTAGGACATGTTTTGAGGCATCAAGGGATCACAAATTTAGCATTGGAGGGCAGCGTGGAGGGTAAAAATCGTAGAGGGAGACCAAGAGATGAATACACTAAGCAGATTCAGAAGGATGTAGGTTGCAGTAGGTACTGGGAGATGAAGAAGCTTGCACAGGATAGAGTAGCATGGAGAGCTGCATCAAACCAGTCTCAGGTCTGAAGACCACAACAACAACAACAATACGCTTTGAACGGGACAGAATGCTTAAATGGGAGCTGGCACTTTTAACACTGGGAAATGTAGCTCAGTCATACTAGAATTCCGTATATTTCATTACGTAACTTTTAGGTCCACTTATTACTCTATTTAGAACAGAAGTACTCGTAAGAAAGAAAGCTATTATTGGAAATTGATTAGGATGAACAGCTCTTGTTCTTAACATGAAACAATCTGTTAGTGTTAAGACTAATTTCATTATTTGTTTGTCATTGTACAGTAGTGTACTTTCGTTGAATACTGTTACCCGACCACGATGTTATTACACTTGGCCTCCGGTGGCCGTTCTCGGAAACACTCGGTGACGTCACAGCAAACAGTTACAGTGGTGGCCAAGGAAAACGCTTGGGAATGATATCAATACAGCTGTGCATCTACTAGCAAGTGGTTCAGCGTGTCGTCGTAAAATATCACGACAAAATTTCATAATAAGTCGACCGAAGCGACCTAGCTCCCAGGTGTAATAATGTAGTGGTCGACTAGTACAGGAAAATTGAAATCGAAATGGATTAATATACACTCTGGGTGACGAAAGTCAGTTTCTCTTTTAAAGTAATATTTCACATGTAAGGTGAAAAATCTGATAGCTTTTTGGCACAGAGATAAATCGCTGAACTCAGTGACAGCGGTTATCATGACGTTACAAGGCGGTCTGCCGTAGGAAAAAAATATAAACAGCTGCAGGACAGACTAATGCATTACTTGTAGTTATTGCGTGAATTGTCAAGAAACGTTGTGCAGTTGTCAAGAAGACAACATACAAGACTCTTGTGTGAGTTGCCTGTTGAGTACCGCAGTGTCTCTCACAAAGCCGGTACGTCTCAAGCCCAAGATTCAAGTACCAACGAATTAACTAAGAAAGAATAGGTAGCAGTAAAGTTAAAAAGACGTAGTTGCCTGTTTACAAGAGATGATGGAAGTGGTGACCATGGGCAACCAGGCATCGCTGACTTTGCGTGATGACGTTGCCAGCAACACCCTGTAATTCTGTAGGTGTGGTGTTAATTACTCAAGAAATGTTCCGTTTAGGATCGTCTATTGTGCGAGGACAATCAGCATACACTTTGCTTTCTAGTGCGCCCCATACATAAAAACCTATTGACAAGTCCGTCTTCAGGGGACACGTTGATGATGTATGCCGTACTTTGGTGGGTTGTGTGAGCGGTTGCTCTATCTTGTTGGAATACTGGTTCAAAAATGGCTCTGAGCACTATGGGACTTAACATCTGAGGTCATCAGTCCCCTAGAACTTAGAACTACTTAAACCTAACCAACCTAAGGACATCACACACATCCATGCCCGAGGCAGGATTCGAATCTGCGACCGTAGCGGTCGCGTGGTTCCAGACTGTAGTGCCTAGAACCGCTCGGCCACAGAGTCCGGCTTGGAATACTGGGTGCAGTTTCCCTGCACTTATCAACAGTGCATAAAAAGACTAGATATCTGGCACTGTTTGAAGTGAAACTGAATAAAATATGGGGCCAATATTGCAAAGGCCGGACAACGCTCACTAAACACCTATCTTGTCTGAGTGATGAGCTTCTTCATGCAGGATATGTGGGTTGTTTGGCGACCAGTACCTGCAATTCCGGCAGTTTATATAACCCGGCCGGCCGGTGTGGCCGAGCGGTTCTAGGCGCTTCAGTCTGGAACCGCGCGACCGCTACGGTCGCAGGTTCGAATCCTGCCTCAGGCACTGATGTCCTTAGGTTAGTTAGGTTTAAGTTGTTCTAAGTTCTAGGGGAGTGATACCCTCAGAAGTTCCACAGCGCTCAGAGCCATTTGAACCATGTACATAACCCGACAAATGAAACTACGTCTCATATGACATGACGTAAAGAGAGGAGTCCAAGTAACCGTTAGCAATTGATGTTAACAGCCAGTTACAACAATGTTTTTCCTGATCCTCCAGTTTCAACTCTTAACTTTCTTACCGATTTGCGGGGACTTCTCGCGGTGCCATGCGAATTCTGTCTATAGTTTCAGGAGTCCTCACTACCGGCCGCGTATTCCTCTGTACATTCCGAAGGGGTCTTACAGCCCTCCATTTCTTGTACACGTCTTGAACAGAGTTGGTCATGGAGAGTTTCCTACCAGGATATTTCGCTTGAAACATTTCTTTAGATTCCTTGATGGAACATGTCTATATGTAACACTCCACATTAACAGTTCGTTGTTATAATGCAAAATGACCAATTTCTGTAACAACTCAACAATCCGGGCGTCTCACAACAACTAACGCACGAACTAACAAACTTTCGAGACAGTGTTGCCACTTAATATGCAATTCGACTAGAGATGATTAACCAGTACGTGAGGCATACCGATTTTAAATGGGATACCCTGTGTTAGAGTGTTGATAAACCGGGATGCATGAAAGTGGAAGATCCGAAGACATGAGAGATGTGATGCTACATGTTAATCGACCCGTTGGATCGGTGCTAGGGAGGAGATCTAGCTGAGCACTTAGACGTTCTTTTTGGGGAAAGGTTTCATGTAATTTCAGAGACCCAGTTTTTGAGACGGAATGTACTGCCACTATCGTACATCTAGTTTAGAAGTCACAAGAACAGATAACAGAGATTGGGACTGTAACATTAGACATATGTAGGCGAGTTAATCGGCCGCCTTGAGTTGGTACAAGGTGAGGTGAAGTTGCTTGTTGAGGCTGTGTGCTGGTGGACAGTCCCAGGATCGCCAAAGTACTGCGGCTGATCCAGTCGCAGCGACCGTTGCTGGTGACTCCAGGTGCAGGTACAAAGGCTTGACAGGAAAGCGTGGTACACGGAATTTGGACAGGTATCGGTCGCTTAGAAGAAGAGACGATGCACCAGCAATGGCGGAGTGTCAGACAAGCTGAAAGACGTCATCTTACAGCGCTTATAAATTCGACAATAAGTCACAATTGCATAATAAAGCAAATCTTAATACATCGACGGTCTCAGATAAGTGGGGTGCCTCCAGTTACACAACAATAATTTCAATATCTTTAAAACTACAGAAGTTAATGTTTCACAGCGAGTAAATGTTTTCAAGTGAACTTCTGAATTAACCACTTTTATATGTTTCATGCGATTTCAGCAAGTGACACCTCAGTGATAGCATTATGCTATAGCTATATCTCTGAAAGATACATATATGTGCCCAATTTATGTATGGATTTATTATGTATTTGTATCTTTCTCATCATGCAATTGTTTGTCAGATCATATTATTCTTTACAATAACACAGTAAATGAACGCAGCATGAGCACCCCATATCTTGTCATACTTGTGTAATAATTTAAGGAATATTTTCTATTTTTGCCAGATGTTTATTTAACTACTGATTAAAATTGCTAACACAAAATTAAGGAAATTAAGAAGTGGTCAATGACATGTGGCAGCTTACATCACCATTGTAAAGAGTGCCAAAAGACGCTTCTATCAAGAAGGCCTAAATAATTCTTTAAACAATATTTAACGACAATAGGTTGTCGTTTAACGTGAGAGCACCTGCGCAAAATCCTGGCTTACGAGGGGCGTTTGAAAAGTCCGTGCAAAGTCCGAGAGATGGCACCACCAGTGCGTATCGAGGTCATGTTTAGTTAGTAGCATATTTGGAAAGAACGCTCACCAAGTTTCAGCCATATTGGTCCATTTCTTTGTGTTTACCATTCGTGTGAATCAAGGAAGTCAAGTGATTGTCAAAAAATGGACGAAAAAGAATTTCGTGTGGTGATTAAACATTACTTTATGAAAGGCAAAACACCTCAGGAGAATAACGAGAAGCTTGATAAACGTTACGGTGACTCTGCACCTTCGATTAGAACAGTTTATAAGTGGTTTCAAAATTTTCGGAGTGACCAAATGGGCACAAGTGATGCTGAGCGTTCTGGACGCCCTGTGGAGGTTACGACTCCAAAAATCATTGATAAAATCCATTATATGTTGATGGACGACAGAAGAGTTAAGGTCCGTGAGATTGCTAGTGCTGTGGGCATATCGAGTGAACGGGTATATAATATTTTGCATAAAGATTTGGACGTGAGAAAGCTATCCGCAAGATGAGTTCCGCGATTGCTCACTCTTGACCAAAAACGGAATCGTGTGAAGTGTTGCAAGGATGGTTTACAGCTGTTCAGGAAGAATCCACAGGACTTTATGTGTCGTTTCGTCACTGAGGACGAAACATGGATACTTTACTATACTCCTGAGACCAAACAACAATCTGAACAATGGGCTACCAAGGGAGAATCTGCACCAAGAAAGGCGAAGACGATTCCTTCGGCTGGAAAGGTTATGGCGAGTGTCTTTTGGGATTCGCAAGGGATAATCCTCAGAGACTATCTGGATAAGGGTAACACTATTACAGGTGCATATTATTCATCGTTCTTGGGCCGTTTGAAAACCGAGGTGCAAGGAAAACGCCGTCGATTGGACCGCAGAAATGTTCTTTTCCGTCACAACACTTCACCAGGACACACCTCAGCAGTTGTGTTCGCAAAATTAATGGAAATAGGATTCCAACTCGTTTCACATCCCCCCCTATTCTCCAGACTTGGCTCCCTCGGACTTCTATTTGTTCCCCAATTTGAAGAAATGGCTGGCGGGACAAAGATTTTATTTGAACGGGTAGGTGATTGCAGCAACTAATATCTATTTTGCAGACTTGGACAATTCCTATTATTCGGAAGGGATGAACAAATTAGAATAGCGTTGGACGAAGTGTGTAAGTCTAAAAGGAGACTATGTCGAAAAATAAAAAAAGGTTTACCGCAAACAGGTAAGTAGTTTTTATTTTTGCACGGACTTTTCAAACGCTCCTCGTTATTATTAATGAACCAACCTTTATTTATATTTATTGCACATGGTCTGAGAGTGGCCAATTGCTTGTGATATTTCTTTATTCAAATATTGTTGTACTATCTTAGTTTAGTGCAGAAAGTGGTCAAGTTGAGTCAGATCCTGTCTGTAGAACTTACGCATGATGTATTTTTGATGAGGACGGCCTTCAGCCAATTGAAAAGCAGGCAGTGAAGAACCAATGGAGTCAAATAGAGACAGTCTTTTCTCGCACTCAAGGAAGCGATACTGGACGCTTTGATGTTCGTTCTTGAAGAATGGAGATCTGCGTGTGGCAACGAGTGGTATTTGATCGTATAGGTGATTGATTCTGGGTGGTGAACATCCGCTGTAAGACTTAAACTTTCAAGATATTTTTGTGACAGATCTCGAAGGAGGAGGGAACTTTATGTCTAGTTCTTGGAGGAGGCAGACCTGCGTGTGGTATCTTAAGGTATTTGATCGTATAGATGATTGATTCTGGGTGGTGAACGACCGGTAGAATACTCTAACTTGCATTACGGAACTGAGAAGCGACAGAGTATGAGTTTCTGTTCGTCATCTCACGAGTGTTAATTTGTAAATCATCCTGATGAACTCTGAACTGTTTTGAGTTGGTGAATATACCGTGTCTTGTGATCAGGAAATGGACTAAATTTTCGCTCGTATTGGATGGCTGTCCAGCTTGGGGACTCTGCTACCATTCTCGTAACGCTCTCAACGCAAGTTGACTGCTTTTGATAAGGTTATTTTCTGTCTGCATTTTAACTTGATATCGTGGGACGACTTTCCGTTCAGCTGAGATATACATCCGCGAAATAAACATTATTCAGCAGAATTATCTATCGCCTAAATCAATTACAGACGTTAGAACAGAATACTTTTTATTAAATTATTCAATTATCTTTTATTTCATATTTCTGTATATTTTATTAATTCGCAATTCCAGCCGATACACAGAAAATCTGACTGCAGGATCACAGCTACAGGTTATTATTTGCAGCGAATTGGCTGTGGGGCATGAAAGCTGGCGTGTACGGCTCCAACCTATGACAACATCGAGTTATTCTTTTTAAGCAGAACCGTGCATAGCCCAGGTACCTAAAGTACAAGTAACCTAAAGTAAAGACACGGCCGGTTTGCCCGTACGGGATGTCGTCTGAAGAGCAAGTTAATGTCGCCGGATACATATGGACGATTCGCACATTAGCTTTTCTTGTGGAACACTCTGACGAAAAACAAACGAAGTACTGAATAATAATATTATAACGTCTCCGTAGTGCACGTTTTAGTGGTTTGCGAGCTCCACGCTTTAGAGCAGAAATTCTGTGTCCATAAACGGGCCCCACCTGTGGCGCACAGACGAGAGTCGGTCCAGAGAGCATCGACTGGGGCCGCGCCTGCCATCAGAGGGGAATGCAGAGTGTGAATGGGAGGGGCGGCAAGGTCGTCTTCGTAGAAGCTGTGCTCCCGGATGCGAGCTTCACTAACCCGCGCGCAGCGCGCATGCGCCGTCTGCCGACACGCACTTGAACTTTCGCTGCTTCCGTATCACTAATAGCCTCAGTCAGCTGCTACCGAGGTTCCTCCTACGTCACTACCTAAGGTGCCGGAACTACAGGACAATCAACTGAATGACCCTGTCATGCGGTCGACAGAAATCTTATTGTGTAGAAGGCCAGTGCAGTTACTACCGCAGCGACAATCGAATGGTAGCCCCAGTGTCTTCATGTGAACAGGAAATACTACTCAGTGCCTTATGAGACTTGAAACTTTTTTAAATTGGCGTGTGAAACGATCGTAAAAATAAAATGTGATAAAAGGTCCTGATTGATAAAGCGCGGTGTACGTAGTGAAATAAGTTTATCTAACTAAAACATATTTGCAGTCTGGACTTTCATGAACCAACCAACATGAAAATAGTAAACGCTCCCAATCCCAAGACGGTCTATATCGTATGTAGTCAGGTGGCTCCGCAGTCGAGAGCACCAACGCACGCAAGAGCAGCAACGTTCAATATGGAAGTAGTCGGTTCTAGTCCTGGTAGTGACAGAAATTTTCATCGCCTGTATTTCGATGAAAAGTGGAATGAGACGGAGACGTAAAGTTACTGATCACCTAACTCTACGCCAACAGCATGGGGTAAAACCCAAATTTTTATGCAGCGTCTCTTGGAGTGAGGACTTCTAAAACAGTTTGCTGATGATGATCCATCTATCCGCCAGAATGAAACCGCAGCCCACATGGTGCAGTTCGAGAAAACATAGTCTGCCACTGGGCATCGAGATTCACGGACGCACTTCTCCTCAAGGCAGCACAAACATTAAAAATACACCGATCCATCGCCATCGTGGAGCCGTGGGAAATTGTTCAATGTGGGCAATAAAAAAAAAAAAATCTTTCAGAGTCACATTGCTGTACATCTGGGAAGCACCGATGTTAACAACGTTCACTTCATTTACACTTACAGAAATAAGTTTCCGAAAAACTGAAACTAACGAATAGCGAGTAGTTATAGACTGTGCGTCTGGTCCCGGCAGATGTTCGAGTCCTCCCTCGAGCATGGGTGTGTGTGTCTGTCCTTAGAATAATTTAGGTTAAGTAGTGTGTAAGCTTAGGGACTGATGACCTTAGCAGTTAAGTCCCATAAGATTTCACACACATTTGAACATTTTTGAAGAGCGAGTGAAAGAAATGTTACACATTTCCTCTGCTCGGATTCAGCTAACAGGACGACAAGAATATGAGTGAAAAAACCTAAAATTTCGTATTTTCTGCGTATTGTAGCAGAACAGTTCGCGAGAATGGAATTCTTCTGCCTAGCGATGAGAAATGGACGAGAAAGATTTTGGAGACAGTCTTCTGTCGCTGTTCTGAGATTCTCCTGGCCATATGTCCGGCAGGAGAAAGTATCTATCTTTACCATCTTGCTACTGGAAATTAATATTTTCTATAATTATTTCAATGCGTAACTAACAGTTACACTGTGTTTCAGACTGTAGATTCTCTTTCTTCTGGAGTTAAGTTTATCTTTTCCGATGGGATGATTCCTTTGTATACGCCACAGCCGGCTCTCTGCCTTACCCGTGTTCATTTAGACCTTAACATTCATATCTAATGAACGATAGACGGTTGGCGGAATGTTAACCCTTAATCCTCCTTCCTTCAGGTTTAAATACAATTTGTACGCAATGCTGTAGATTGGCCCACTGCTTGTAAACTACGTTATATGTGGCCTTACATAGGCGACTGATAACGGCCTCTGTAATTATCCACTGAACAGCAAATCATTCTGTGTCTCAGATCCGCGACGTTGATATTAGTTCGTTGCATATCTGACATCTAATGCGAGGAACCGATTTACAGAATATACTAGGGTGTTGTGCTTTCTTTCATGCTCAAAGCGATGATTTATCGTGCTATGAAATCAATAGCTTTCTAGATAATCTGGAAACAATGCTCATCCATGACTGCTCCGCAGTTCAGAACTCACAGAAATCAGTCACCTCGAAAGTATCCCAAATATGCGTCATAGTACTGAACTGAAGTGAAATCACGTACCATCGTGTCCTCAGTGTGTTCTCCTGTCTATTGTGTCACAGTTCGAAAACGATGTTGTGGTGTCCTTTGTACATGGCGAGTCAAGATGTCAGTTGCTCTGTAGGGGGCGCTGCCGAACTAACCAAGGGTTCTGTTTTAACTCAGGTAAAGATTGACTATACAACAATACGACTAATTTATGATGGTTATCTGACATTATCAGTTGTATTAGAGACGATCTATGCGTGATATGGACGAATAAACTTCTGTAATAAGAACAACAACCATGTTTAATACCACTAACGGTCTGAATTGTATGCTGGTTGTTTCCAGTCGTACCCGGCGACTGTCGTGTGCTTCAAGTCATGATTTAAGATGGCACTTTATCGTGGTTCTATCGTTTAAGGTTAGTTATGGAAGTTCCTGTACCTCGTGAGCTACGGTAAATACACTCGTGTGAGATTGTAGCTTATGCATACCACATCGAGAGGCTGGTTCTGGTTGCTCACACATTGCTGTCGTCCTCAACTGCAGTTTGATGTTCATTTGGCAGTTTCATATTTTCCTTCTAGTAGATCGCGACAGTGACATTTTCGATACTTTGCTTATCTCTGCTATACTCATTGAGTGAAGTTAGCTCTTTGAGAAACCTCGTTGCCTGGTCACTAAGGCACTTTCGCGTCTTTGGGAAGTCGGTTTGTCTATTAGCCGGTGGGAAATTTTTGCAGTATGGAAGCCACGAGATGTTCCTTTTCTGAACGTGCTTCCACCATTGGCATTCTCATTTTGTGTCTGTTCTGGTACTGGTGAGGTTCTGCTTTGGGAGGAAAATTGACTTTGGTTTTTACCAAGGAAAATCGCCAAACATCCGTATATTTTGAGCAGTTATTTTATTTAGACAACCAGTTTCGGCATCTCAATAATGTCATCAAGAGGTCCCTATGCACTCCACATATAGACAATAAGATATATCGATATTTTCATACTGAAGCCATCAATATCTGGATTCCGTGAATTCTTTTCAAACATTTAATTCTTGGCCAATGTCTTGCTGAATCATTACTTACTACTTAACGTTCAAATGATAGCTATGCGAGACCCAGTTTCAGCTGCTATTAAGTCATGTAAGTGTGTGAGTGTAACTATTCTGTTAATTATTAAGGGTCGGATTATGAGTCCAATTTCATTCTGAGACTTCAAGGTTCATAACTAATGCATAGCTTAAAAGTTCCGGAATTTTCTGCCCATTGCTCATGAGAATTGTTCACTTTTTATCACAACAAACTATTTACAAGCTTACAGATAATATGCTGCGCTACAATCTGTATTTCCGGTTTTGCAATTCGAGCTGACGACGATCGCTGTCATTAACGCGTTATTGACAACGCAGTTGACCCTGATGATCTGAATCGAGGTCTCAGAATATATCCTTGATATGGCTGTCCTTTCAAAGCACAGAGCGTTGACGAATTTTGTGAAGTGAACGATGTATAATAGTATTTCTTACATGTGTTCCTGATTGGCTAGCAGCGAAAAGTCATTCTGAAACAAATGGGCTGTTAGAGTAGTGGGTAACAGGATAACTCATCGCTGGGAAAGTACACAACATAGACCAAAGACAAATTAGGTGACTGTTGCGGAAAGACGTGCAGTTACTGGTAGGACCGACTGAGGAGGTCAACTGATTGCAACAAAAGCCACAGCCCCGCCACACCTAAGCGTCTTGGTAACAGCGCTAAGTGAAAAAAGGATTGTATAGAATATTGAACGAAAACATAACTTACGTTATAGATAATGTGGGCTCGCATTCTCCGTACTAGTGGCTGTGAGAGAAAGACGACACGCTGTCCACAACTAAGTTTTTTTCACAATCGCACACGACTTCATCGTGTACATCCGCATGAGGTACTCCAGCGGTAAATGTGAAACAGAGGTCACGCGCAAGGTAATACCTCTTGATTATGCCCGTGACTGGATTTACAAACCAGGGAGACAACTACAACTTAAGTGAACATAGCATGAGCTCAGGAACGAAAAGAACTGCGGCATTTTAAACGAAATTTTAGAATCCATGAATAATTCAACAAAGGAAGTGTACCTCAGTTTTCACAGAGAAGTGTTAGGTGATGTAACAGGAGGATTCTCTGTGAGAAAACAAATCACTAAAAGTGTCAATATGGCTAACTGACTGCTGAATGTAGTAAGGAAATTCTATACAAAAAGCCACAGAACGTTGTTAGACAAAAGGCAAAAATCTGCCTGGAAAATGAGATTCACTATACTTGAGAAGAGACAGTAAGTAGCGACTGAATAAATAAAAAGTTTGGCAGTACCTTTCGCTTCTGAAGATACCACTGTACAGTTTGTAACTGAATTCCCTTTACAAACTTCGAGGACCTGTTACCTTCAGCAAAACAAGATGGGATCTAAAAAGCATACCTTAAGAGCTATGAGCGCTTCAGCTTCGATGGTGTGAAACACATTTCTTCTACTGAAAGCTCTTTGCTTTCCATATTTTGGAAGAAAGTAGTATGGATCAAAACAAGAAAAACTGTCAAGTAAATATGGGCTCTGAATTGCATTCCTTAAGAACTAAAAGCCCTTGTTCGATAGAGGGGAAACGTTTCATCACCAAGTAGTCATAAATCTTTAAGGTATGTGTTTTAGAGCCCTTTTTTTTATTAGACACTTCATTCTTGTTTTGTCCATACTGCCTCCTCCCAAAATATGGAAAGCAATGAGGTTGCTGTAGAAGAAATGTGTTCCGCAGTACCGAAGATGAACAAGTGCTCATAGCTCTTCAGGCCCAAGTGTACTGGACATTTTTCTTGTTTTGGTGTAAAGAACCGTTCCTCAAAGTCTATAAAGGGAATTTAGTAACACCCTGTATTACTGGAACACAGACGAGAAAAATAGTCAAAACTAACATTTCATTAAATTATGCTGCATCTAAGGAATACTGAAGTAATCGGAAAGAAAGACAAAGTAATTTCTTAAAGAGTCATTTTTTATGAAGTTTAAACTAGATAATTACAATATACTGGACTAATTACAGACGATAGTGAATAAATACTACATTTTGTTAGCTTTCAGTTTTGTCTAGTATATAAGGCGATTAAATTACTAGTTGGATTAGCTACAGATATGGGCATCTGCATAAAGTGGGGAAGAGTGGTGCGAAAAGGAAGGGTGGTGGTATTTGCCGTTCCCTGGAGTATAGAGAACAGGTATATGATTCATTTTCAATTTTCACGCAGTTCTATGTATCATATGTCTACCAAAGCAGAAGTTCCTATACTGGCATTACGTGGCCGAGTACGATATTAAGAGAAATGGTGAGTTCAGAAATCACTACATAACATAGATTAGTTTTCTTGTATCCTACTCTGCGAAGGTAGAACATAATTTATGATAGCTGGCACTGGTGAAAACGTAGAAGCCGGCGGAACGAAACAGTTGGTTTCAGAGGTAAATGACAGTGGACGTCACGAAGTGAAAGAATAGCCACAAGACGTCCACACCGTCGCAAAGTCGTCTCAAGCGTATACAATGATCCAAAGAGCGATCCAAGTCACAAACGTAAATCGCAGCGCCTGCGCCCGAGTATGAATCGTTCTCCCTATCAATACTCTGGGTACACGGAGAAACCTAATCACTGTCGGATACTAAAAGTTTACTTGTCATAATACCGTTCGCGTTACGTATATATATGTAATAACTGGTGCAGTAGAATGTTTGGTGCTGTTCTAGAGCCGAGTTGGATGCGAGCTTTCGCAGAACAGTGACAAAATATACGGAGGTGACAGAATTCATGGAATAGACATATGCACATATACAGATAGCGGTAGTGTCGCGGAGCAGTCATTTGTACTCAGGCTACTCATGTGATAAGGTTTCCGCACGAAGGGAATTAACACACTTTGAGCGCGGAACGGTAGTTGGAGCCAGTTGCATGGATCATTCCATTTCGGAAATCGTTAGGAAATTCAATATTTCGAGATCCACAATGTCAAGATTGTGCCGAGAATACCAAATTTCTGGCGCTACCTCAGATCATGAACAACGCAGTAGCCGACGACTTTCACTTAACGACCTAGTGCAGCGGCGTTGCTTAGAATTGTCAGTGGCAACAGACAAGCAACTCTGAGTGAAATAACCACAGAAATCAATGTGAGGCTTACGAAGAACGTATCCGTTGGGACACTGCGACGACAATTTGCGTTAATGGTCTATGGCGCAAACGACCGACGCGGGTGCCTTTGCTAGTAGCGCCTGTCCTGGGCTCGTGACCATATCGATTGGACCCTAGATGACTGGAAACCGTATCCTGGGCACATGAGTTCCGGTTTCGGTTGGTAAGAGCTGATGGTAGGGTTCGAGTGTAGCGCAGACCCCTCGAAGCCATGGAGCCAAGTTGTCAATAAGGCACGGTGCAAGCTGGTGGTGGTGGCTCCATAATGGTGTGGGCTGTGTACTCTGGTCCAACTGATCCGATCATTCACCTGGAAATGGCTATGTTCTGCTAAGTGGAGATCATCTGCAACCACTCCCAAACGACGAGGGAACTTTTACGGATGTCAGTGCGCTCTGTCACCGGGTCACAGCCTGAAGAGGAAAATTCGAGGAAATGATTTGGCCACCCAGACCACCTGACATGAATGCCATCCAATCCAACATTTATGGGACGTGATCGAGAGGTTTGTTCGTATACAAAACCTTCACCGGCAATACTTTCGCAATTATGGATGGCTATAGATCCAGCATGGCTCAGTATTTCTGTAGGGCACTTCCAACGACTTTTTGAGTTCATGCCACTTGAAGTTGCTGCACTGCGCTGGGCAAAAGGAGCCCGACACGATATTAAGAGGTATCCCATGACCTTTGTCACCTCAGTGTAGGTTCCCCGCCTTTCGCTTTCGCTACTTTGTGCTGGCTGAAAGATTACCTTCTGTTTTGTGGGAATCGTGGCAAAGGGACGGCAGATGAAACATTACCGTCTGCTTTGTGGGAATCGTGGCAAAGGGACGCCAGATGAAAGATTACCGTTTTGTGGGAATCCAACAAACTTTCTTACAATAAATCCAGCAGAGGACGCCAGATGAAAGTTAACTGTGTTATTGTGGAGGAGAGAAAACTATTCTGTTGTCTGTACTTGCATAAAAACTCCCTGACAACGCTCATATTTCTACTTTATGCAGCCCTCGTTATTTTTGTGGATTTTCTTGTTTCTATACTGGTCCACAACCAGGCAGAAACTGACACCTGACATCGGCATTACTGAAAGAGGTAGTCATTGCAACTATCCCTGAATGCAAATGGCGCAACGGATAATTGGGGACAGGGGTATATGAGAGCGTTACCTAGAGAACAGAGCGTGTCCTATTTTGCACGTTACTAACTAAGCAAGGGGCTGAAGGGCTCACACGCTGGTATGTGGGTCCCTGTTATTTTTAGAACTCTTTTCCTTCTGTAAATGAATTGTCTTAAATTGACTTCATCGTGATTTCAGGGTATGTTAAAGATTGATGATCATTCATAACCTATTTATTGTAAACATAATCATTCGATTTTACAGCAATTACAGAAATTATTCCACTTTACAGAGATTACATTTTTTTTATAATTTACAGCTTGGCTATCTTGTATGCTAACCTGCACGCACATTATCGTTTTACGGGTAAGACGGAACTGCGTTTGGCCACATGTGTACCACCAGATTCTACCATTATTTTACACAGGACATCCACTTTGTGAGAGGGGATTAATGGACAGGCTGGGGACCAGACACATTGACACAGGGGTCGAAGGAGTTTAACGGAGTGATATCTGTTTTGTAGCTATTTGGAACTCTTGCCTACCGGCAACGAACGATCGACCATGTGGAACTACAGTACATCTAACTTCAAAGGAAGTGGAAGCGACAATTAATTTAACTATGCCGTGAGGCGGCCAATTAGGATGAGACCGTTCCTTGTTATAATTTGTCTACCCAATATTCAACCACGTTCGCTATTACTAGCATGGGGCAGACCACGTGTTCTAAGACCCCCTTCGCACAAACAAACATTTTTACAGTTCAATTTTTCGACCAAAATAAATCACTCGCTTTTGGATATACGTCTTTGCACTCGATTTGCGCGATAGAATTTATGAATTGGAACTATTTCTCCGACTTTGTAGCTTACGACGCCACGTGGCTTTGTCGAAAGGATGGGAGCCTACTCTGTTTCCACACAAAATTTCCGAAATAAACGAGAAAGCAGTCATAACGTACATTCATTTCCCTACATAATCTGAAACTGGAAATAAAACAGAATTAGTTCAAATATTCAAATACCTTTCTTCCTGTGAACACCGAGACAGACGCACTGAAGGCAGGTCTGCTCACTTACCCGTCTTCTGTAGAGTTCCTAGAATATGGCGGCCACCCGGAGGTCTTCCTGGGCCCCGGTGGAGGGGATGGCCGAACCACTTGGCTGTGACCAACCTCTCTACCCCAAAACTTATGATACTGGAACGTTTTTGACTTTGACCTGAGTGTGCTGTATCTCTGATCCCCTACCCAGGATTAAGGTTGACACTACTCTACTACAGAACTACCTCTGCTGTTTCCCAACTACATCTACATCTACGTGATTACTCTGCTATTCACAATAAAGTGCCTGGCAGAGGGTTCAATGAACCACCTTCATGCTGTCTCTCTACCGTTCCACTCTCGAACGGCGCGCGGGAGAAACAAGCACTTAAATTTTTTCTGTGCGAGCCCTGATTTCTCTTATTTTATCGTGATAATCATTCCTCCCTATGAAGGTGGGTGCCAACAGAATGTTTTCGCAATCGGAGGAGAAAACTGGTGATTGAAATTTCATGAGAAGATACTGTCGCAACGAAAAACGCCTTTGTTTTAATGGTTGCCACTCCAATTCACGTATCATGTCTGTGACACTATCTTCCCTATTTCGCGATAATACAAAACGAGCTGCCCTTCTTTGTACTTTTTCGATGTCATCCGTCAGTCCCACCTGATGCGGATCCCACACGGCACAGCAATACTCCAGAATAGGGCGGACAAGCGTGATGTAAGCAGTTTCTTTAGTAGACCTGTCGCACCTTCTAAGTGTTCTGCCAATGAATCGCAGTCTTTGGTTTGCTCTACCCACAATATTATCTATGTGATGTTCCAGTTTAGGTTATTTGTAATTGTAATCGCTAAGTATTTAGTTTAATTTACAGCCTTCAGATTTGTGTGACTTATCGCGTTATCGAAAATTAGCTGATTTCTTTTAGTACTCATAAGAATAACTTCACACTTTTCTTTATTCAGGGTCAACTGCCACTTTTCACACCATACAGATATCTCATCTAAATCATTTTGCAAGTCGTTTTGATCATCTGATGACTTTACAAGACGGTAAATGACAGAATCATCTGCAAAAAATCTAAGACGGCTACTCAGATTGTCTCCAATTCCGTTAATATAGATCAGGAACAATAGAGTGCCTATAACACTTCCTTGGAGAACGCCGGATATTACTTCTGTTTTACTCGATGACTTCCCGTCTATTACTAGGAACTGTGACCTTTCTGACAGGAAATCAAGAATCCAGTCGCACAACTGAGGCGATGCTCCGTAGGCACGCAGTTTGGTTAGAAGACGCTTGTGAGGAACGGTTACGAAAGCCTTCTGGAAATCTAAAAATATGGAATCAATTTGACATCCCCTGTCGATAGCACTTATTAGTTCATGAGTATAAAGAACTAATTGTGTTTCACAAGAACGATATTTTCTGAATCCGTGCTGACTATATGTCAATAAATCGTTTTCTTCGAGCTACTTCATAATGTTCGAATACAGTGTATGTTCTAAAACGCTACTGCAAATCGACGTTAGTGATATAGGCCTGTACAGCGGATTACTCCTACTTCCCTTTTTGGGCTACGCTTTATGGAAAGGTGGGAGAAGGATTAGGAATGTTCATGTGCATGATTTGCATTCAAGTATAGGTAAAACATGATACACGACATATATAAATATGTATAATGAAACCTAACACAGTCTTTATCCATCCACAAGGGGGTTCCGCTGCACCCGCGGCCGGCCACGTCGTGCAGTAAATTGGCGGCGGAGCCGCCTCAGTTTGTATACCCGGTGTGAGCGAGCAACGAAGCCTGCTGCTTATGGAGAGGTAACTACTGTACCGTTTCAACGCTGTTACCGAAATACACGAAATGACCGTAAGAAATACAAGGAAACAATGCAGTGTAGCAGCAAATCATTTATGACCGTAATGCCACAATGTATGGTAGCCTAACAGTTTCTCATTACTGCTTGCTGCGGCAGAGAAAATAGGCTATTTAGTTCCTTAGGTGTGGGTGGCTAGAAGCAGTCTGTCTGCTTTCGCACTGACAGCGAACTGTGAAATTTGTGCGGTGAACGTTCTTCCGTTAGTGGTAGGCGAATACTAAAAGGTACGATTTAGCATGTGGTACGGTGAATAAGAAATACAATTTCTGAGACCAGTATTGGTTAGAGTTTAGAGTGAAATGCCTGGTGATAGCATCCAGGGTGAAGTGTCAGAAATTGAAACTGTAGTATAAGTCGAAGAGCAGTGATGGAGTTGGAAGGTGGTTAAGTAGTGAAAGAGAAAGCAGACCTTTTTTTTTCAGGATAATTATAGCCATTGAACAAATCAGGATAAGCATACTCATTGCACAAGTGACTCACATTTTCTCTTCTTCTACAAAGCTCGTTATAATTTATGCGAGCTACAGGGAATCTTTCCTGGCGGTTGCAATATATTGTTAATCTAACATACAAACAATCCAATAAGTAAACGCTGTCTGACAAAAAAGTGAAGCACCCAGAAGACATGGTCGGATGTGAGTGTAACATATAGCTGAAATTTTCTTTGATAGGTAAAACGGCCACCGGAGTGCATTAATGTTGATCGATCAGTCCACGGGTGCACTGCCACTCTGTAGCGTCCAACGGGCACAATATCGTGGCGATCAGACTTGTCGCCATCGTAAGGTCCGTTGGCGAACCGAGCTGCCGAGGGCGCGTTCCATTTATATCCATAGAGCATAGATGTACTCTATGCTCTATGCTTATATCCCCTCCCACCGCAAGCCGCCTCCTCCGCAGTCCGCGCTGAGAGCGCGCGTTGGCACTCGCGGAGAGGCTTGGGTCGGCGCCTGTGGTCGCGTCAAAGTAGCTGCTCTGTCCGCCCTGTCGCAGTTCGTTTTGTTTGCTGAGAGTCTGCTTGATTAGACCAGCGCTGGTTCACAAGCCTTGATGAGATTATAGCCGCAGTCCAGATTGATAAGATTATCTATGGTACGAATTTCGATGGCTTCTCTAATGACACAGTCCCAGTATCTGGAAGTCCGAACTCAAATCCTGGTACGTTCGTATTCTATCGCATGATTCTCTGAGAAATGGTGCTTTGCGACCGCCGACTTGTTTGGGTACGTTAATCGAGTGTGTCGTTGGTGTTCTTGGAATCGATCTTCGATAGTGCTCGCTGTTTGTCCAATATATGTCTTGCCACATTGACACGGAATCAGATATAGCCCCGCCTTGCGCAGATCGAGTTTATCCTTGACACTCCCCAATAATGCCAATGTTTTATTGGGCGGGTGAAAAACAGTTCTTACGCGGTGCTTTTTCAGAATGCACCCGACTTTTTCCGATAGCGCTCCGGTGTAAGGTATAAAATCTGTGGCTCCCTCTTCCTTCGTGATTTCTTCCGTCTCCACAGGTTGTACTGTAATGGTGGGCCGGCCGGAGTGGCTGAGCGGTTCTAGGCGCTACAGTCTGGAACCGCGCGACCGCTGCGGTCGCAGGTTCGAATCCTACCTCGGGCATGGATGTGTGTGATGTCATTAGGTTAGTTAGGTTTAAGTAGTTCTAAGTTCTAGGGGACTGATGACCTCAGCCGTTAAGTCCCATAGTGTTCAGAGCCATTTGAACCACTGTAATGGTGGGGCAAGAGCACGCTTAATCTGCCATTCTGAGTATCCGTTTCTTCGGAACATAGTTGTGAGGTGTTCTGGTTCCGGGGCAGACTCTCTGCGTCTGAGGTGGCATGTGCCCTGTGTACTAGTGCTTTTAGTACCCCATTCCTGTGTGCAGGGTGGTGGCTCTATCTGCGTTCAAATGCGTCTCCGTGTGCGTTTTCTTCCAATACACACCGTGGCCCAGGGTGCCATTAGCTCTTCTCTTGACCGTGACGCCCAGAAGATGTAGTCTTCCTTCTTATTCGGTCCCCATAGTGAAGTAATGTTGGCATGTATGGAATTCAGATGTACAAAGAATTCGAAGTGTTTGTGGCTTCCATGAAGACAAATGACGAACGTGTCACCCACATGGCGAAAAAAGCAGGTGGTTTCCATTTGGATGACGTCAGGGCCTCTTCCACAAAGTGCTCCATATACAACTTCACAAACACTGCCGAGTGTTGTTCATGTTTAGTGTTTTAATTAGGCCCGGTAGGGTATGTAACGAGCGTGAATAGCATCCGATGTTGAATGAGGACACGTAAATGTAACGTATTGGTGTGATACAGCGTTATCACCATCTGACAGTCTTTGGAAAGGGCCTCATTCTGGGTCTCCATTTGTCTGGCTGATCGATGGGTGAAATATCGTGATTCATGGGGCGCTCGGATGTGACAGTGGCCCGATATTGGACTGTGTGACTATAAAGGGACTGCAACACTCATAGTCCAAGTTCGGGCCGAACACATCCTTCGACCACAAGGGAGAATCGCAATGTTGTGCACCAGGCACTTCGTAACCCCTTCACATGTGCGCCTCCGGGAAGAGGCAGCTCCCCTACCCACGCTGCATGCTGCGGCACATCAGAGCGCTGTCAGCTGACACAGTTTCTTATAAGAAGTTACTTACTTTAAATTTCGTCAGTATTCTTCAGCTTCAGCTTCTATATTTTGTTTGTGTTTGTTTATTAGGCACAGTTCCGCGCTTTATTAACTGTGTAGTGGATGGAACCGCTGTCTGCATCGCGCCAGTCAGTTGTTTTTGTGTTTAAAGAGCCACTTGTTATAGTTAGATCCACCAGTAAAGTGATAGTTCTCCTAGCAGCAGCAGCGCATCAGAGTACTGTGTGTTAACACAGTTTCCCACAAAGAGCGACTTATTTTAAATTTCATTAGCGTTCTTTAGATTCAAATCCTGTATTTCGGAGGTGTCTGTGTATTTATCGGACCGCCTTCAGAATTGTTTAAGAACTGTGACTGTTTTGTTCAGATGTGAGCCGAGTTGGTGACCCGTTGCTCACAGTTCCAGGCGGCGTTGACTTGTCACGCAGCCAGTGGGCATCAATGTGGCAGCCGGACGGGCCTATTCGAGGCACATCCTGCACGACCTACGTGTCCACCGATCGGTCCACTACTGTGGCTGTCCCGGATACTGCTAGCACTGAGAGTGATCCCTCAGCCGTGGTCGATTGGGAGGTGGTTCCAAGATGTGGTTGGCAGCGAGAGACTTTCCAAGCGACCTATAGGATTTCTTCCCCGTTTCATGTGACACAAAGGTTTTGGGCGCTAGCTGTGGCTGACAAAGTCCCTGAGCCATATGAAGTCGCTTGACCTGTTCCAGAGGAATCCCCTTGGCCTGCAATATTTGTGCCTTCACCGAGAGTCGGATTACTGGTAGTTGAGAGATCCAGCGCCAGACGCATAATGGTGCCTCCTTGGGATATGCCCGCGAAGAATGGGAAGGAATCCAATGTCCACTATGTGTGCATACCCGGAAGAGTCATTACAGTTGTGGAACCTGAGACAACTGCAGGTGGTGGCTCATGTTCGTACTAACGATGTGTGTCGCTTTGGTTTAGGTGAATTAGACTGACAGTCTTGCCTGCAAGATGAAGGCGGAGCTCACCATCTGCAGCATCGTCGACAGAACCGCTTGTGGTCCTTTGGTACAGAGTTGAGCGGAAGGTCGGAATCAGAAGCTCAGACAGTTCTGCGACCGTGTAGGGGCTTGGTGGTTTTGTAGGTTAGAAGGCCTTGGGAATGTGCAGAAAGGGCTTCGGTTTCAAAGCGTGCAGGACGAAGACAGGTAGAGGGCAGATATAGAAACAATCAGTACTGTAGTTGTAAACTATCGTGACCGTATTGGAAAAGATCCAGGGTTCCAAACGCTAATAGGAAGTACTGAAATTGAAATCGTTATAGGTATGGAAGGCTGGCTAAAGCAGGAAATACTTTCAGCTGAAATTTTCACATAGGACTTAACCGTGTTCAGAAAGAATAGATTAAACGTAGTTGGCGGTGGAGTGCTTATGGCTGTGTGAAGTAGTTAACCTTGTAGTGAAATTTAAGTACATAGTTCCTGTGAGTTAGTAGGGGAGAATTGGTGGTTTTTACCGACCCCCCTCCTTCGCCATGCGCCCACACCCCGACGCCGATGATACAGTTTCTGAACCGTTGAAAGAAAACTTAAATTTCCTTACAATGAGGTACCCCAGTCATTCAAATATAGTTGGTGGTGACGTCAACCTGCCCTCGATATGTTGAGGACATTATGTAAGTAGGCTGCTTAGGTTTTTATGTTGGTAACGCCACGTAGTGCTCTGTATGAAAATCGCTGACTGAGCTGTGTGCAGTCTGTGGCTGGTTAGCATTGTTGGAATATTCGCTATTGTAGTGTTGGGCTATTGGATGTGAAGAGCGTGTAGCGTTGAGCAGTTGGAGGTGAGCCGCCAGCAGTGGTGGATGTAGAAAGAGAGAGATGCCAGAGTTTTGAGAGGTTACTATAAGCGGACGATCTGGACGTGTGTCCGCCAGAAAAAGGAAATTTGTAAAGATGGATCTCATGAAAATCTTTCATTTGCTAACTATGCCTACCAGTAGTTAGTGCCGTCAGTAGTTAGAATCTTTTATTTAGCTGTCAGTATTAGCGCTCGCTGTGTTGCAGTAGTTCCAGTAACGAATATTTTTGTCAGGTAAGTGATTCATGAAAGGTAAAGGTTATTGCTAGTCAGGGCCATTCTTTTGTAGGGATTGTTGAAAGTCAGACTGCGTTGCGCTAAAAATATTGTGTGTCAGTTCAGTGATGATCAGAGTAAGTAAAGAGAAAACTGTCTGAGTGCGTTGAGTTTTGCTCAGCTGTTTGAAAATCAAATAACGTAGCACAGTCATTCTTAATTTTCAAAGGGGACGTTTCAATTACATGTTTAAAGTTGGTGGTAGACATAAAACGTCGTCCGAAATCGTACTAAATGTTTTCTTAGAAAATTATTTTGAGCAACCAGTATACAAGTCCACACGAAGTGTAAGTGGTTGCGAAAACATACTTGACCTCTTTGCAACAAATAATTCTGACCAAATAAGGATAATCATGACAGATACGTGGTTTAGTGACCACAAGGTTGTTGTAGCTAGACTGAATTCCGTAACATCCACACCCAACAAAATAAACCCAAACTACGTCTGTTTAAAAATGAAGATAAATATTCGCTTGACACCGTCTTAAGATACAGTCCCCACTTCTTCCCATGTGATTATGTTAGGAAGCTCGAAATTTAGCGTGAACTTCAGTGCGAGATACTTTCAATAGGTTCCACAACAAAATTTTGTCTCGAAATCTATCAGAAAACATAAAGGGATTCTAGTCGTATGTAAAATATACGTTATCGATAGCTTTACTGCGCGATAAGAATGGTGATGTTCTTGATGACAGCGCCACTAAAGCTGTTATAAAACACGGTTTTCCGAAATACGATCACAAAAGAAAACGAAGTAAATACTCCAGAATTCGGATCTGGAACAACTGCCGACATGAGTAACTTAGAAGTAGGTATCCTCGGTGTAGCGAAGCAGCTTGAAACATTTAAGGAAGGCAAGGCTTCTGGTCCAGACTGTATACCAGTCAGGTTCCTTTCAGAGTATGCTGATCTAGTAGTTCCATACTTAGCAATCATACAGGGTGAAAAGTATTTAAACCGACAAACTCTGGGATGTTGTAGGGGACATGAAAACAAATATTTTTTCCTAATGTCATATTTTCCTATGAGGGTTATTTAAACCGGTGGAGGCCATATTACGCTCTTGCCCATAGGTGTAGTAGTGCATTGTCTCTGTTTACTAATGGAGCGATACACCTGGAGTGAGTACACTGATATGGTTGGTGAGTACTACGTAGCACGCAACAACGGACGAGCTGCACAGCAGGTTTATCAACAATATCCTAATCGCCGTATCCCGCATCATGCGGCCTTTGCTGCTGTGTACCAACGTCTGCGTGAGACCGGGTCATTTAGCAGATTACCTGGACAGAGACGCCGTCGCACGGTAAGAACGCTGCAATTTGAGGAAGCTGCCTTGCAACATGTGGAGCGGGAGCCTTCAATCAGCATTAGTAAAATTTCACGTAACATGGGGACGAATCAGACGAATATAAGAACAGTCCTTCGAGAGCAGTTGTTACGCTCCTTTCACTTTCAGCGTGCCCACAACCTGGAACCAGTTGATTATCCACCCAGAACACAGTTTTCGCAGTGGTACCTGGAACAGTGTGAAATGCATCCTACATTTCCATCCTCTGTGTTGTTTACCGATGAAGCAACGTTCGAGCGTGATGGAGTCTTCAGCATTCACAATTCGCATATTTGCAGTGGGGATAACCTACATGCCACAGTTACTAGCGCTCAAGTGCGGTTCTTCGTTAATGTGTGGGTAGCTGTTGCTGGGGACTGTTTAATTGGGCCGTATCTGCTACCTAGGCCATTAAATGGCAGGCACTATTACAATTTTCTCGCCAGAGCATTGCCAGAATTTCTGGAAGACGTCCCGCTCCCTACAAGACAACGCATGTGGTTCCAACATGACGGGGCGCCGGCACATTTCAGCCGTCGTGTGCGTCGATTCCTGGACCGACGGTTCCCAGAAACATGGATTGCCAGAGGTGGTCCTGTACCGTGTCCTGCTCGATCCCCAGATACGTCCTCTCTGCACCTTTTTGTGTGGGGAGAAATGCGCAACCTTGTTTCTGCAACTCCTGTTGCACCAGAAGAGGATTTGGTTGCCCGGATAGTAGCAGCAGCAGAAACAATTCAGGATGCTCCTGGGGTTTTTGCCCGTGTCAGACAGAACTTGATCCGACGGCGTAACCTTTGTTTACGTGTCAGTGGGGGCATTTTTGAAAATCTACTGTAACTGAATCTGGGTTGTGTTAATCTGTTGTCTCTTGGTCATAAAAAAAATGGAAAAGTGTTTGTTGGTTTAATTGATTTGCCGCCAGAGAAATATTCCTCTACTGGTTTAAATACTCCTCATAGGAAAAAATGACATTAGGGAAAATATTTGTTTTGATGTCCCCTACAACCTCCCAGAGTTTGTCGGTTTAAATACTTTTCACCCTGTATACAGCCGCTCGCTCGTAGAAAGATCCATACCCAAAGACTGGGAAGTTGCACAAGTCACACGGATACCCAAGAAAAGAAATAGAAATAACCCGCTGGATTACAGACCTATATCACTAACATCGACTTTGGAACATATGCTGTGCTCAAACATTATGAATCACACAGAGGGAAACGATTTATTGACAGATAGCCAACACGGATTCAAAAAATATTGTTCTTGTGAAACACAACTAGCTCTTTAATCTCACGAAGTAATGAGTGCTATCGACAGGGGACGTCAGATTGATTCTATAGCTTTAGATTTCCAGAAGACTATTGATATCTTTCCTCATAGGTAACTTCTAATTAAATTGCGTGCCTATGGACTTTCGTCTCAGTTGTGTGGCTGTATTCGTGGTTTCTTTTCATAAAGCTCATTGTTCGTAATAACTGAGGGAAAGTTGTTGAGTCAAACTGAAGGATATCAATGGAATACGAGGTGTGGCTAGAAAAAAACCGGACTAGTACTGGTGAAACAATAAAACGAATGCAATAAGGCTGAAAGTCGCGTGGCCTGTCACGTGACTCTCGCTCCGCCTACTGCTCGAGTTTCATCTGCCTCCTGCACTCAGTCTGCCTGTGGCGTCTGTTTTAAGTAGTTGACGTTTTGTCTGTGCGTCGGAAAATGATGAGTGTACAGAAAGAACAGCGTGTTAACATCAAATTTTGTTTCAAACTAGGAAAATCTGCAAGTGAAACGTTTGTAACGTTACAACAAGTGTACAGCGATGATTGTTTATC
This sequence comes from Schistocerca nitens, assembly GCF_023898315.1. Taxonomy (NCBI): domain Eukaryota; kingdom Metazoa; phylum Arthropoda; class Insecta; order Orthoptera; family Acrididae; genus Schistocerca; species Schistocerca nitens. Next base: position 475,024,533 of record NC_064614.1, on the reverse strand, counting down.
GCGAACACAAGTGTTTGAGTGGTTTAAACGATTTAAAGATGGCCGCGAAGACACCAGTGATGACACTCGCACTGGCAGACCATTGTCAGCAAAAACTGATGCAAACATTGAAAAAATCGTAAACTTGTTCGACAAGATCGCCGTTTAACAATCAGAGCAGTGTCTGAGTTAACAGGAGTTGACAAGGAAAGTGTCGAACAAGTTTATCGATTTTTTCAATGTTTGCATCAGCTTTTGCTGACAATGGTCTGCCAGTGCGAGTGTCATCACTGGTGTCTTCGCGGCCATCTTTAAATCGTTTAAACCACTCAAACACTTGTGTTCGCGATAAACAATCATCGCCGTACACTTGTTGTAACATTACAAACGTTTCACTTGCAGATTTTCCTAGTTTGAAACAAAATTTGATGTTAACACGCTGTTCTTTCTGTACACTCAACATTTTCCGACGCACAGACAAAACGTCAACTACTTAAAACAGACGCCACGGGCAGACTGAGTGCAGGAGGCAGATGAAACTCGAGCAGTAGGCGGAGCGAGAGTCACGTGACAGGACACGCGACTTTCAGCCTTATTGCATTCGTTTTATTGTTTCACCAGTACTAGTCCGGTTTTTTTCTAGCCACACCTCGTATTAGGGGTCCTGCGTTGTCCCTGATTTATATAAACCATTTAGTAGACAATCTGAGTGGTCTTCTTAAACTGTTCGCAAATGATGCTGTCATTTGCTCTCATGTAATGTCATCAGATAATCAGAACGAATTGCAGAATGATTTAGATGAATGATTTAGGCAAGGTATCTGTATTGTGTAAAAGGCGGCAATTGACTCGAAATCGTGAAAAGTCATCCTCACGAGCACTAAAACAAAACAAAAAACAAAAAAATTCACTAAATTTCAGGTACACGATAAGTCACACAAAACTAAAGGCTGTAAACTCGACTTAGGGGTTCTAATTACAAATAACTTAAATTGCAACGACCATGTTAATAGGAAAGCAAACTAAAGACTGCGCTTTATTGGCGGAACACTCACAGAATGTAACAGGCCTACTAAAGAGACTGCTTACGCTACGCATGTCCGTCCTCTTCTGAAGTATTGATGTGCGGTGTTGGATCCGTATCAAATAGGATCGACTGCGGACATCGAAAAAGTTCAAAGAATGGCAGCTCGTTTTGTAGTATCGTGAAATAGGAGGGAGAGTGCCACGGATATGGTACACGCATTGAGGTGTATGTCATTAAAACAAAGGCCATTTTTGGCTGCGGCAGGAAATTTCAGTCACCATCTTCCACAAAAGAATTTGAAAAAAATTTTGTTGTTGTCGACATACATAGGTAGAGAGAAACGATCATCATAATAAATTAAGAGAAATCAGAGCTCGCACGGAAAGGTCTAAGAGTTCGTTTTCCCCGCGCGTTGTTCGGGAGTGGAAAGGTAGAGAAGTAGCTTAAAAACTGGTTCGATGAAACTTCTCCCAGGTACTTAACTGTGAATTGTAGAGTAATCATGTAGATGTAGATGAAACAAATAACGAAACTTCTTACAGCATTCTGTGTCATCTCACATCATTGGTCGAAGACTAGCACCAGCAAGACTAGGGAATTAGTGTTCAATGCTTAGGCTGCCAATAACACCACAACACAACCGAATGCATTTGGAGTGGTGCTGTGACTGGAAAGCATGGACTGATGATGATGAATGGCGTCACACTGCGTTCAGCGACGAATCGCAGTTCTGTACTACTCTGGAAGACCACCGTCGGCGAATATGGCGGCGACCTGAGGATATATGCCATTCTTCCAATGTTTGGAGAGTACAGCGGTGTTACTGCTGGCGTCATGGAGTGCGGAGTCATCGGGTACGACTTCAGGTCACGGCTTGTAATGATCAGGGGAGGACGACACAACGGAGCGTCCTGCGTCGTCATATATTGCTTCTCATGCGTCAGAATCTTGGTGCCACTTTTAAACAGGACAACACTGCTCCACACGCGACAGGTGTCTCTATGAACTGTCTTTGTATGGAGGCAATCCCGTGGACAGCAAGATCCCCAGATCTATTCCCGATAGAACACGTGTGTCACGATCTCTGACTTGAACTCTGTCAAGGACAAGTTAACAGTCGTAGTCCAGCTTGCCTTAGGAGAGGCTACAACGGCTTTAGCGCACCCTTCCTAACATATTTTTCCAGAGACCCAACCTACACCTACGTAAATATACTGAAAGCCATTTTACAGTGCATGGCGGAGAGTACATCGTATCATTGTTTATTAGTTTTGTCTGCTCTTCCATTCGAGTATTGAATGACTGTTAGCGTTCTTCTGCGCGTCTCTTAGTCTCTCTTATCTATTTCTCATGATCCCTGGCCAAGATATATGTTGGTGGCAACGTGGTGGAACTGTAATAGTAGCAGAGACGTGCTCCCTCCTCTCAGTAAGAACCGACATTAATGCTTCAGCGTCTTCAACGTTTTTCACACTGGCCGCTGACGTAATTGATATCGCAGACATAGTCAGCAGCTGCAAGCCTGTTTTCAAAGAAATCATTCCGGACGTTGTTATGAGTACGGTAAAGAGCAAACGGTGAAGAGGGACGCATTGTGACCACTTGAAACTCAGAAGGTTCGGGGAAATTCCGCCAGTATACAGAACACCAGCAGTGACATTTACAGAGAGGTGTTCTTGCATCTAGCACCAAGGTGCCCCCGGAAATTCCGTGCCATCACGTATCTCTTAACTCCTCGCTTCTCATTTCTCGGAAAGATTAACTTATTGCGGCAATGTCGGAACTTCCACCAATTCTATTTCCTGCACGTTTGTCCGACTGCTATGCTCTAAGCAATCAGGAAATTAACTTTTTATTTAATCGTGTCTGAGCTACATCTGTAATTAATTAATACGCTATATATACTAGATTACAAATACAAGTAAATGATAGTTATTCATTCATATATACATTCATGATCTTCACATATTGTAAGTCGTCATTATTGTCTAAAGCAAGGCTCATATCTCTCTCCAGTGTTCGGCACACTTCACTGCAGCGTCGTTGGCCAACCACAGGTCTTGGAAAGTGCATGGGGCCAGCAAAGATGGACAGGTCAGCAGGTGTGTCATGGTTTGTTTTCCTCCACATTGGCAGGGCTCTTCTTCGGCGTATCCCCACTTGATCAGGTTATCCTGTGATCTTCCCATTTGACATCTAAGTCTATTTAGGCTCTTCCAGACTCTCCATTCCAATTGTGATCCAGCAGGAAGTTTTTCTTTAATGTTCCAACTTTTCAGACTGCCTTTATCCAATTTCTGTTTCCACATTAATTCTCTAGTTGTAGACTGACTTTCGGTTAGTGGACGTTCAACTTTTATGAAGCCTTTCCTAGATTTAAGTCTTGCCTCCGCTGGCTGATGTGCGTACAGGGGATGTCTTCTATCTTCACACTGCCTGCTTCGTTCGGCCATCGCCAACGTTTGCCGTCTGATCTGTGGGGGGGCTATTCCAGAACACATATAAAGGAGATCACGGTTTGTAGGCTTCAGGCATCCCGTGATTAATCGACATGAGGCATTCAGTGCTGCGTCTAGCTTCTGAGCATGTGTCGATCTTCTCCAGACGGGGCATGCATATTCAGCTGGAGCAAAGCACAGTGCCAGGGATGATGCACGTAGAATTTCAGGGTTTGCTCCCCAGTGTGAGTTGGTAAGTTTACGGATTATGCCGTTCCGTGTGTTGACTTTCGCTCTAGTTTTCTCTACGTGTTTCTTGTAAGACAATGTTCGATCTAACGTGACTCCAAGATAAACTGGGTTTGGGCAGTGTTGAAGTTTAACTGAGTTCCATTCCAATTGTAATTCCCTGTTTGCTTCCTTGTTGTTTAGATGAAATAAACAAGTCTGTGTCTTTGCTGGATTAGGTCGAAGATGGTTCCCGTTGTAATATTCAGTTAGTTCTTCTAAGGCATCTGTTAGATTTCTTTCAATCTGTTTGATTAATCTAGATTGGCATGCAATGGCTACATCATCAGCATAGATAAAGCTTCTTGTCGTCGGTCCAACTGGTTGGTCATTTGTATACAGATTAAAAAGTAGCGGGGACAAAACACTACCTTGTGGGAGCCCATTCTTCTGGTTCCTCCAGCGACTTCTTTGTTCTTGAAATTCCACATAGTATCTTCTGTTGGAGATCAGTGATCTCACAACTTCAGTAAGGTGGTAGTTTCCCGTCATTTTGAAAATTTTTCCCAGGAGGATTTTGTGGTTTATCGTGTCGTAAGCTGCTGATAAGTCGACAAACACCACGCCAGTTTTTTCTCCCTTCTCAAAACCGTCCTCTATGTATTGTGTTAGGCAGAGGACCTGGCCAGTGCAAGATTTACCTGGTCTGAATCCTGCTTGTTGTGGGATGATTTGCCTTTCTAGTTGTGGTGCTATTTTATTCAAGATAAGACGTTCATATAGCTTGAAAGGGCAGCACAGCAGCGATATTGGACGATAGTTCTTAGCATCATCTCTTGGTTTTCCTGGCTTTGGGATAGCTACTACCTTGGCCTTCAACCATAGCTTAGGTATCGTCTTGTTTGACCAGCAGAGATTATAGAGTTCTAAAAGCCATTCCTTAGCTATGGGCCCTAGGTTCTGTATAAATTCATTAATGACGTCGTCGGGACCCGCGGCCTTCCTGGGTTTCAAGGAACTGATAGCAGCTTCCAGTTCTATTGAAGTGAAGTATGGCTCAGGTGGTATTTCAGTCACTTGTGGCCTCTTATATGAGGTGGCAGTCTTACTGTTCCTGGTTGGTTTACCGTTCAAAAGGAGCTAATGTGCGATTTGGTTAGCTGTTACGGAAACCTGATCCTTGGGGGCTGCCGGGTCGCTGGACAATCGCTTTATGAGGCTCCAAGCTCTTCTGCTACTGTGCTTCATGTCAAGACTCTCCAACGTATGTTTCCAGGACTCTTGTCTGTCTTTGCTTATAGTTTCAATTAGCTGGTCCCCAAGTTTTATGGTTTCTTCACTGAAAGGGTCCATGCTGTACCTCTCCAGGTATTCGTTATATATTTGTTTCATGTCGTTGGAAACTCCAGGAATGTAGAGTGTTCTGCAGCCTCTAGGTATGCTGAGTCTTGCTGATCTTTTAACAGCTTGGACGAACTTTCCGTAGTTTTCAGTGTTTGATGGTAAATTTACGATTTCCATGTCTAAGGTGTCCGAAAATTTTTTCCAGTTGGCCCTTTTGAAGTTAAAACGTCTTTTAAAGGGTACTTTTTGTGGCAGTATTACTGGTCTAAACTTTAGCATGATTGGTCTGTGTTGGGTCTTTGGGATAGGGTTGAGAACGAATTTGTTGCATGACCCGGACAAGGTTTTGGAAACAAATATGAGGTCTGGGTTATACCCTCTCTTCCATCTTGCACTGTTGAATGACGCAGGCTGTTTCTGATCATGGATGGGATTCAGCTCGTGTTCTTCTGCCCAGCTTTCCAGTAGTTCTCCATCCTCATTTGTGTCTTGATAGCCCCACACTCTATTGTGACAGTTAAAGTCTCCCATTATTAGCTGTGGGTGACAGACATGTTGTGCTTACAGAACTTTTTGTAACAACCGCAAAAATTCATTTTTCATTTATTTCGGTAAGTATTTTCTAATGAATGTTCCTATTTTTTTATAAAGTGTTGTAATTATCAGATATAGCCTACCTAACAGTAAAACAGTTCCACTGAATTCGTAAAAATTGTTATACAACAACTTTCAGCTATTCCTGGGCGCACCTTATTTTTCGAAACTGCTTTGTGTCATAGCTCATATAATTACCATTGATACTGAAACGAAATTGGAAGCGAAGAATAGTGTAGCGTCCAGGAACAAATGGTAGTTCGTTGAAGAGGTAGCTATTACACGCCAAATTGAGTAGTGGTTCCAAACGAATGCGGCTCATGCCAATATGGAAAAATTATGGATGATGGTTGTCGGGTGCATGAGTCTGGTGAAAATGTTTACCTGTCATTAGCAAGCAACAGTTTCTCCTCAAGATAAAGCGTTGGTGCGTAAATAATACCAGTTTTATTATAACTCAGTCTTTGTACGCCTTTTTAAAATTCTTGGCGGTTTCTTTGGTCGCTCACATGTATGTCCGCAGTTATTCTCAGATGCTATTGCCCTCACGGTAGGGGGGGGTGTTTTAATAGAGTGTTTTACCTTGGAACACTTCAGATTTTCGCCAGCCTTGTAATAGGAGTTTAATGTTTTCTTATTCCATTTTCAAATGAGGGTGTTCACTTTTCGTGCGCTGAAGTTTTCCTCTGAAATTACAAAAATTACACCGAAAAAGGTTTTTTTTTATGTGAAAAATGTTGCACAGTGCAACATTGTCATGCACCTAGAACAAATGTTCTATTGAAATTTAAAACTGTGTATTCCAGAAAATCTTGTCAATATTTGTTTAATAATCTGTCTGTTACATTAAATAGAAGTATTATCAGAAGACACTAAAATTAAATACATTTTGAAACAGAAGTTATTGGAGACTAACATAGATTTCCGTTTTTGAGATAGGTGAAATTGTTAATAAATTAAAGAAACTCAGTTATTTCTCAAGTACCACTGAAAGGTGGCTACACTGAGCCACAGCGCCAGAGATCGCGCTAGAGAGCATTGTTCCGCCGCCTCCACTGGCAGTGATTATTGAGATGTTGTAGTGGGCAGTGCTTGGGGAGAGCTCGTGGTAGTCAGTGCTTGTTAAGAACTCGTAGCAGAGAGTGTTTGTTGAGATGTGATACTGAAAAGTTCTTGTTGAGATGTGGTAATAGCGAGTCGGTGTGGAGATATATTGTAATGATTAGAGTGATTTTGGTCAATATATGAAGGTAACGAAACTTGATTTATTTTTCATTATTTCCATGTTTTAAATAATGCGTCATTACAGGTTCAGTCAACAAAGCATCTGGCTTGTGTTCTTGGATTAGAGTGTAATTCCGGTTTTCTTGAGTAATTATGGTATTTCTATTTCCTTTAATTAATTCAGTATAAATGATATTTAAAATTTCTTGTGTTGTTGAAGAAGAACCGTGCCAGATGCGTACGTTGAGTCATACTTCCACACACAGAACAGTTACACTTGTGCTTTGGTTTCGTAGGTTTTATAGTTGCTGGGGACTTAATTAATTAATTGTGTTAATGAAAATTTCCATTTCATTCTTTGTTGTTGTTCTATGCAGTCAGATTGCGTAATAATACTAGTCAGGGCCAACCGTTTACGAGACTACGTAATCGAACAGACAGCTACTAAATCAAAAAATTAAAATTATTTGCATTTTTTATTATTTTAAATAAGCCCCCATGCACGTGGCGACCGCTGCTTCGGATCGTCCCTTGGAATTCTTCTGATTGTAAAAATAGTAGACAGTAGTATTGTTTTAGTAATTTGTAGTTTAGTAATTGTAGTCTATATTGCATGTGTAGATTTGGTAATTGGCATTCTTCTGATGGATTTTTCAAAATTTAATTTTTATTGTCTTGTCTACGGGTTTGATAATTTAGTGCAATTATTTCAATTGTTCGTTAATCGTGTTTGAGGGAAGCATTTCGTGTGAATGGTATTGTTGGTGATAACGTGTTATATTCTCTGTAATTTTCGTATTGTGACGAGTTTTGTATGTTTTGTAAATGATTACGCGATCGATGAAAAGAAAAAAAAAATGATGAATAGTCGGAGTAACGAAATTGTTAACATGGCGAACTCGCCAACAGAGGAAAACAGTATCATGAATAATGAAGTGGAAAACAATGTAATAAGTCGCGAAAATAATCCGGAAACAGTTCATAATTTTTCACAATCGAAAAATTTTCAGAATACGAGATAAACGACAGAAGAGATGGAGCAGTTGATGGGTGCAATATTAAATTTGGGATCACGGATTGAAGCAATGACAACACGGTTAAGCTCAAAAATAGGAACAATTGAAACCGAGATGAAAGCAGTGGGATCACAGTTACGATCTGAAATTAGAACTGAGATGGAAGCAATGACAACACGGTTATGCTCACGAATAGGGACATGTTTCAAAAATACGAAAGATGAATCAAAGAAAGAAATTAGAGAAGAAGTACAACCGATTTTGAAGGCTCGCAATAATAGCTTAATTTCAACAGAAATCAGACAAGAGGAACAGGACAGAGAACGGGAAGAAAAAGATCGCGTGATAGTACAAAATTTTTCAGAGTTAAATTTACAACGTGCAAACGATAAGGAAGAAATACTTGAAAGAATCGAGGAATCCGTACCAAATGACTTAACGCAACAGTGTGAACAGTCAACTACTAAATGTGACAATACCGAAACCCGAGTTGCGATACTTACGGAAGACGTAAACTTATTGGAAAGAGTTGGGGAGATTTCAGATAAACTGACAAGTCTTAGTTTAAATGGGGACAGAGATTCGGATGATACAACTCCATTACCATTTGCAGAAACCGAAGAGTACCAGAACATAAATAAGCATGTTGAAAATCCGGCAAAATTTAATGAACGCGTTAAAAAGGAATTTGAGGCATTACGAATGCAAGTCAAACAAATTGAAGGCGAAATCGTAGGAAAAGACAGCAGAAAAAATTTAGAATCACAGATAGCAGAAGGGTTTGAAGAAAGTAATTTGTTTCATTTACGGGATGCAACAAGAGAGCGCCAGGCGCGTGAACTTGACAATAATCGACATTCGGACTGGGACAGACGCGGTAGGTCTTTGTCGCCACGAGGCGAAAACTTTGACTATAAACACTTCTTAACTGTTCGGAAATTTAAGATCTTCCGCAATTCTAAGAATGACATACATCCATGTTCATGGTTAGATCAATTTACGTACGCACTTCCGCCAAATTTGCCACTAAGTCACTAACTGAAATTTATGTGCAGCTATTAAAGTCCTCAGGGGATTCACTACACTAAGTGAATATGTGCCGTAGCGCTCACAGGGCCCCGAGCTGTAATGGTGCTATTTCTCTGCATCGCTGCCTACTCTTTCACTATTCTTTGCATCTAAAAAAAAAAAAAAGAAACAATTCTTCTACTATCCATCTCTCTACACAGTAGGTAAACAATAACCGGATATAACGATTTTACCCGAAAGTGACTTTGGAAATTACCGTTTGGACTTACTATATTTTCTGCAGCATTCATTCGTAGTTTAAACGAAATTTTACCTGTTTATCTTCGTGACAATATTACTTCATATGTTGACGAAATTCTTATTGCTAAACGTTCTTGGAGTGAACACAACAAAATTTTGGATTCATTATTACGTATTTTTGCAAGAGTTGGCATTACAGTGAACTTGGAAAAATCTGAATTTGGTCGTTCTCAGGTGAAATTTCTCGGTCACATTATTTCTACAGAAGGTATTCTTCCCGATCCAGAGAAGTTAGACGCTATTCGTAATTATGCTGTTCCTACTACAAAACGTGATGTTCGTAGTTTCCTTGGTGTCTGTAATTCTCTTAGACGCTTTGTTAGATTGGATGATTTGGCCACACCTCGTTTACACATTTCAGTTATGCGCACTTTGGTCCCAGAAAATGCTTTCATAAATTACGAGAAAATTGCTACTTCAGTAATATGGAAAAACGTATTCGATCTGTTCTTGCCAAATGCAAATTATGTCAAAAGGCTAAGCCGCCAACTGTTTCTCACAGAGCACCGTTGTTTCCTATCATTCCAGCGAAATTAAAGGACATGGCTGCAGTCGATTTGTTCGGTCCAGTGGTTCGTTCTACTAATGGTTTTGCGTACATTTTCGTTGCAGTGGAATTGACATCAAAATACGTGTGTTTTACACCTTTACGCAAGGCAACAGCTCGTTCAGTATCTAATGCTTTCATCAAACATTTTCTTAAAGAAGTGGGTCATGTTGATAAGGTTATATCAGATAATGGATCACAATTTCGCTCTAAAATTTGGCTTCGTACTCTACGGGGTCGTAAGATTAAACCAATTTTCATTTCACTTTCTCACCCTCAATCTAATGCTTCAGAGAGATGGATGAAGGAAATCAATAAATTGTGCCGACTTTATTGTCATCAGAATCACAGAATGTGGGATCAGTATCTTCATATTTTTCAAAACATTCTGAATGAACTCCCTAATGACTCAACTTCTTTACCGCCTCTATTGATATTAAAAAATAAAGCACCGTCAAATCGCATTTCTGAAATCGTTCCTTTTCCGCCTTCACGGAAACTGCGGCATTCTGAAGTTGTCAACCTGGGTCTACGAAATATTGCATCTGCGGCTGCTAGAAGAGAAAAATCAGCGAAGCGTCCTGGTCGTTTAAAAACTTTGGCAGTTGGTCAGAAGGTATTAATTAAGTCTCATCGTTTGTCTCACAAAGGAAAAGGCTTATGTCGCAAATTTTTTTCTGCTTTATAACGGTCCATATAGAGTTCGCAAAATTATTCATGATAACACTATTGAAGTAGAAACTCTTAAATCTCGACGCTCTAAGGGAATACATCATATATCGAACGTAAAAATTTTTGTGGAATGACATACTTTTGAGACATCAACAGTTGTACGTAAACACACGGAGAATGCAAGGATACCGCGCTGTGTTCTGGCGGCGGCGCGTACTCAAAGCAACAGTGAAGTCTGCGCGCCGCACAAGGCAGTCGTTGACCGCAAACAATCACTTTCTACGTCACGCGTCTACAGCTGATCGAGCGCTCAGTGCGAATGCACTGACAGACGTAAACAAATACACAGTCTAATTTCTCGGATTAAATTCAGTATAAAGCTATGGTGACTTTATAAATTATGTTATTAACGTTCAGTATTTTTCAGGATACGGTTGTGTAAAATATTTAAGACCTTCAGGTAAATTCTGTGCGTGTCCGACGTTAAGACGACTTGCTATGGAGAAAATTTCAGGAAGAATGTAATTTCGAAGAAAAAAAAGTAATAAACTAAAAAGGGTAACTATTAATTGAGTTTATTTTTCAGGTAACATATTTCCACTTAGGTACGTACTTTAGACTTAATTGGCTGCTTGCGATTACTTGATTCATACTTTGTGCTAAATTTCATATTCTATGAATTTACTTGTGAAGCGACGTGCTTGCGCACATTAACTGATTTTGACAATGAGTGATTAATGAACAGTGTTATTACTTGCGTATATTATGCATCGCTTGGCTGCTATGCTTTTTCACTGATGTCACATTTTTTTTATTATGTGCCTGTTGTGCTTATTTATTTAAATTATAATGTCACCTGATTAATTGTGCTGATATGGTTATGTATGTAAGTTATACTTTGTGATTTATCTGCTTGCGCCTTCATGTTTACTTATTAAGATTACGTATGAACATTTATTTGCTTATGCTGATATGATGATAATGACCTGTTTATTATGTAAGATACATATGTTTGCTGCTGTGCGTATGGATTGCATATTTACACATTTCTGTTTTGTTGTCATAACTACTCTTTAATTTGGTATGTAGAAATGCTGATGTACAGTGTACGAACATAGAGTTTAGATTACACTGTGGTACTAATTATAGATTGTTCGCTTGGCAGAGCCTCGTTGTAGGAATTGTGCTGCATCCACTTGTTGACATTCCGTTCTCTACTGGTATATTTACTCGCTGTTGCATGTTTTGCTTACGCTCAGTGCCTTATATTTTTAAGATAAGAAAATGAACTGCTATAATTCTACGAACGACATTAGTACAAGAAACTTCATAGAAGTCACATGAGCTGGAGGTTTTATGGAAGCTGTATAAATTTATGCTAATAGGAAGGAAGCTAACGACATGACATACCAACACTAGGTTAGACCATTGACAGTTATTACACTGCATTTTTCGTGAGTAATTGAAATAGGAAGTGACACTTGACACAAGAAATACTCCACATGTTTGCTTCTGTTTGCCATAATTCTTGAAGTGGTGTACACACTGTGAAATATTATGATCATTAACACTTCGTAATCGTACTTACTTACTGAAAGTTATTCAAACTAAAGGCTGTTAGAGGTCATGTATGCATTTCTTTTATTTAATGATGGACAAGGAACCAAAATGTATCTTATAATTTATAATGAGTAGAAAATTTGTGTCAGATGGATTACACAGAGGTTGTGTGTGGACACTGTGTCTTCGGATTGTATGGGATGCTGAATTGAAGTTGCACTAGGATTTTGTCTGTACTTGTTCGAGGAGACTGACTAGAGGAAAGAGTTGTTATGGAAGTGAAATGATATTGGTGCTGAGGTTTATATGTATCGACGTATTATTGAGGTATTGAGATTATGTGAAGTTGATGATTATTGGAGTTTCGTGGACAAGAGGTAAGGTAAATGAGGTATTATTGAAGTATTGAGATTATGTAATGCTGATGATTATTGGAGTTTGGTGGATAAGAGGTGAAGTAAGTGAGGAGCATATTTTTTTTGTTGGTCTATATGGAACAAGGAGGATGAAGATGGCAGACTAGAACACTCAAGTACAAAGAAGATTGTCTACACACACACTTTGTTAAATCAATAAGCAGTATATACTTTTTTTTTTTGGAGAGAGGAAGCATTTGCATATCTTGGCTCACTGACAGTTGTTCAGCAACCGTACATTTTGATCTGGCTTGGCAAACATTGGTCTTGACATGATGACTATGACGTTGACTAACTATTATTGACTGTTACACATTGCTGCCACTACTACTTGATACACATGATGAACATAAAATTTTGACAGAATTGCATTTACACAGTTAACACTATTCAACTACACAGTAGCACTAAATGTGGATGAAAGATGAGTGAGTGTGTTTTGTGTGTTTTCCTTTTATAATCCCAGAGAAGTGATCCCAACCTATCTCCTAAATATTATTTTACTTGTTGTTGTGGCTTGCACTGACACCCATAAATATTATAGGTTTACTGGTATTTGTGTATTGTAATAGTTAATAGGACAATTATCTGATATCATTTGTGTGTTTGTTATGATTTGTATGTTTAGTGTAAAAGCATTGTATGTGTATTCAAACTATTGTTCATGCCTGAACTGTCTGATTAGTGATGGTGCTGCACTTTTCAACATGGTGGATGCCACCTGGACATGTTTAATTTCTGCTGATGAACTGTGTGATTAGTGATAGGGAATATTATGAACTGTTATTTGCACGTTTTCTACATGATTGGTGCCACTAGGACATGTTTAATTTCTGCTGATGAACAGTGTGATGAGTGATAGTGAATTTTATGGACTGCGGTCAGCACCTGGTCAACATTACTGGGTGCCACTGATGGACTGCTTCTACCGAAATGGTGTTACTTGTTGTTGTCTGCACCTGCTCAACATTGCTGGTGCCACTAATGGAACTGCTTCTACTGAAAAGATGTCACCTGTTGATATCTGCACCTGTTCAACATTGCTGGTGCCACTGATGGAACTGCTTATACTGAAATGGTGTTACTTGTTGGTGTCGGCTCCTGCTCAACATTGCTGGTGCCACTAATGGAACTGCTTATCCTGAAATGGTGTTACTTGTTGGTGTCTGCACCTATTCAACATTACTGGGTGCCACTGATGGACTGTTTCTACTGAAAAAATGTCACTTGTTGGTTTTTGCACCTGTTGACCATTGCTGGGTGCTACTGCTGGAACTGTCAACTACTTGTTTCTTGGGCTATGGAAAGCGTTTATGTGAATATTTGTATAAACTGATTTTTTGTGTATTACTGTTTGTGGAAAGTTATGAGACTCTTACCTGCACATATTCGTCATTGCTGACGCTATTGATTGAACTGTTTAACCACATAATACTTGTGTAAACTATTATGTAAAGTCACATGTATGAAAGAATTTGTATTGCTTACTGTATTTTATATATTAGGTTATTGAAAGGTCAGTGCAAAGCCAAAATTTTATCTAGTTATATGATATTTACGCATTAATATTATCTTTTATTTTTGTCTGTATTTTTTTGACGAATTTGGTGGTATTTTCACCACCAATGCTGGCAAAAATACCATCAAATTCTAGCCCGTGGAGGAAGGGCATATGAAAGGTGGCTACACTGAGCCACAGCGCCAGAGATCGCGCTAGAGAGCATTGTTCCGCCGCCTCCACTGGCAGTGATTATTGAGATGTTGTAGTGGGCAGTGCTTGGGGAGAGCTCGTGGTAGTCAGTGCTTGTTAAGAACTCGTAGCAGAGAGTGTTTGTTGAGATGTGATACTGAAAAGTTCTTGTTGAGATGTGGTAATAGCGAGTCGGTGTGGAGATATATTGTAATGATTAGAGTGATTTTGGTCAATATATGAAGGTAACGAAACTTGATTTATTTTTCATTATTTCCATGTTTTAAATAATGCGTCATTACAGGTTCAGTCAACAAAGCATCTGGCTTGTGTTCTTGGATTAGAGTGTAATTCTGGTTTTCTTGAGTAATTATGGTATTTCTATTTCCTTTAATTAATTCAGTATAAATGATATTTAAAATTTCTTGTGTTGTTGAAGAAGAACCGTGCCAGATGCGTACGTTGAGTCATACTTCCACACACAGAACAGTTACACTTGTGCTTTGGTTTCGTAGGTTTTATAGTTGCTGGGGACTTAATTAATTAATTGTGTTAATGAAAATTTCCATTTCATTCTTTGTTGTTGTTCTATGCAGTCAGATTGCGTAATAATACTAGTCAGGGCCAACCGTTTACGAGACTACGTAATCGAACAGACAGCTACTAAATCAAAAAATTAAAATTATTTGCATTTTTTATTATTTTAAATAAGCCCCCATGCACCACATGTTCCACGGCGGAAAATCTTCCGTTCCAAGGTGCAAAGTGGTGCACGATCGACGAAGTATGTATTAACCGTCCGCACGTTGTATAACTAATTTTAAAAATATTTAGAATTTTACTCAGCATACAGCTCTGTAACTGAAGAAGTAACAATATCTTCCACATAGCTTTAATACACTGTACAGCACTTGAATGTGTAGAAACTATATTTAAAAATATAGCACAAAACGCAAACTCATGGCTTACAACAACAAAAATTGGGAACTGCTTTTGTGCTTGATTCTAGCGTGCATTTCTAGTGCGCATACTTCAGTGTGATTCTAAAATGGGTTTTTAGATTGAAACACTGACCAAGAATCATTATGTATTAGTAATTACACCATCCTCAAGGTATAATACCCTCTCCTACATAGTACACTTGATACGACGTGAGGAGAGACTTGACGGGTGGCAGTGCTGTTGTCAATTTTCAACTGCGAAACGTAAAAGGCTGCTGGCGCTATCAAAGCCTCATGGCTGAAAACAACAACCGTCTACAGAGCTACGGCAACAGAGAGACGTTACCTTTGAGGCGTACACAAAATCGCGTTACACATTTGGTTGTGGTACACTCGTGAAACAGCCGTACCAAAACCATTTCGGTTGTCAGGACACTTCATTCGTTTACGAACTATAGAACATTTCACTTATATGCAAATGTTTTTAACATGGATTAGTGTGTTTGAAAAAGCGAGAAAATGTGGAATGTATGAAGGTAGAACATGTTACTGTTAGTAGCATTCATCTATTTCGGAGTGTCAGATTCACACTTTTGTTTGGGACAGTGCATAATATCGTCCCAGAACTCAATTAAAAATACTTGTAGTTCCCTGGTTCCAACCACAGTTTCCTGGAGGTTTCCCGAGATTATAGGTCAAATTTCTAAACTTGAATTTGTGAAAATCCTCTACCCAGCTATCAGGTCGCCCGGACATTAGCTGAAAAGAACTGCGACTCTAAAATGGATGGGACTTCGAACAACCCACTTAACCCCTTGGAGTAGAAATGAAAAGTGGCTCTAAACACTATGTGACTTAACATCTAAGGCCATCAGTCCCCTATTAGAACTACTTAAACCTAACTAACCTAAGGACACCACACACATCCATGCCCGAGGCAGGATTCGAACCTGCGACCGAAGCAGCAGCGTGGTTCCGGACTGAAGCGCCTAGAACCGCTCGGCCAAAGGGGCAGAAAATGAAAAGTATTGATGAAAAAACAGCCTTGTACCATAACGATATCGCCTTCACACAAGATACATCTACAACGCATAAAGGTACAAGATACACAGACACTAAATTCTCCCAGAAATAAACTAGTTCTTATTCTCCAATTCCAGCCAAGTTTTTTGGAGGTTTCCCACGGTTATTAGGCAAATGCCGGGACTGGAAATCCCTTTCCAGTTATTCCCAGTTAAAGATTACCCTCTGTCCCACTCCAATCCTGCTGGAATAATAGGTTGTAAAGAACACAGTTCTAAACATACCACCTCAGCATGCTATGGGATTACTGGCTTGGAGGGCAGCTCTGTCGTTGTTCGACCTCATGACTCAAATATTTCTATTTGAAGCCTCTTTGGCGACTTGCGTGTCTTTGTAATGATGAGGCGAAATCATTGGGACAACACAAACGCCCAGTCTCAGAGCGAAGAAAATCTCCGACACGGCCGGGAATCCAACGCGGGACCCACGATCTAGTGGCAGCAACTGTAGTCAATTACACCATGAGTTGGGGACTAGGGAATGAAATGTGTTAAACATTTAAAAAAATACCAGCTCAATATTAAAGAAGTACTAAGGCTTTATTGACTTACTAGTAGCGAATATTGTCGTATTGGAAGGTAACATAGTTACGCTTTAACAACATATCGTCTATTTGAAATCTACAATTAATTTATTACTACCCAGAATTATGTCAGTGCTATACCTTCCATTACACTTGATCAGAGTAGTGTGAACTTCAAACTTGAACATTAATTAGGGAAGGAGTTAAAGAATGACCAAACTACTGTACTAAGAGAAATTTTCAGATGCCAAAACTCGGAAAAGAAGAATAAATACGTGTTAATTAAACATGACTGACCCACCCTCATTTTTTATGGCGTGGTACCGTTTTTCTCTAGTGAAGCTGAACTTCCAGAACGAATTAAATAACGTAAGGGAGAAAATGTGAAAGTAGGACTGAAAATAAACTAAAAGAACTAAAATAAAATCTAAATGACATTTAGAGAAGGAAATTGTACAAAATACCAATGAAGCCACGAATCCAGTTGAGTATCTTTATTGAGGACATTTGGAGACAAGAAATATACAGAAGAATAAAAATTGTTTGCACTGCTTTTGGAAAAGTAAACAGTGTTTTCAAAATTAGTGTTCCAATGTGCCTGAACTGGTAAGTTTACTACCCGAGTGTATTACCGCTTTTTGGCTTGCTCAGCGAACAATGGAGAGATGCATTACGTTAGAGAGGAATACAAAGACAGAGAATATTTTGTAGTTTCTGTGGTTAGACCATAGCTGCGATGTTTCCTTCAACACAGTTATTCTCGAAATCTTCTAACGTTTTTCCAATTTCACAGGTGTTCAGACATTGACCTTAGATTTACTGCGCACAAAAACGATGGAATGTTGCTGCAGTGATTTTTCACTGTGTAGTTTTTTCAATTAATGGCAAATTTTTGATTAAATGATGCAATAATGCTGAGCCATGTACGCGAAGCTGCTTCTCCCACGATGTTTTGCTTACCATATAAATGACGGAAGCCTGTATCTGAAGCAATGCAATTCAGAATGTGGTAGAGCTTATTACCATTCGCATGTAGACGGTTTGACAACGTGAGGCATTACCCATAATGAAAATTATAACGTTGTACAATTCTGATGCAGCAGATATAACCCTTCCAGGTTTCTGATACCGAATGCTAAGCAGATCCTAGCCAGAGAAACAAGAAATATAAATTTATATTTAACTAATTCATATTTTTCCTTTTAGTGAATTGTCCTTTTAACTAAAGCTGTGTCGTATTTTTCAGTCCGAACACTCTTTTGATGCAGCTGCTCACGCTAGTCTAACTTCTGTGTCTTCATCTTTGCGTAACTACTACGTCCTACATCCATTTGAACTTGTCAAGTCTTGGTTTCCCTCTAAAATTTTTACCCCTCCCCCACTCTCCTCACATACTTCTCTCCGTTCTCACAGTGACGATTCCTTGACATCTCAAGATGTATTATGACAAGTGATGCCTTCTTTTATTCAAATTATGCCATAAATATAATTTCTTTTCAATTCGGTTAAGTACACCGTCTTTAGTTATGCAATCTAGTCATCTAATCTTCAATATTCTTTTGTAATACCAAGTTACAAAACCTATTATTCTCTTCTTGTCTAAATAGTTCATCCTTTACGTTTCACTTCCGTAAATGGCTACCTCCAGACAAATACCTTCAGAAAAACCTTACAAATACATAAATTTAGATTAGACGTCAACAACTTTCTCTTTTCCGGATAATCTTTTCGTCCGATTGCAAGTCTTCCTTTCATGCCCTCTCTACTTCACCCATCGTAAGGTATTTTATTGCTCAAATCGAAAACGCATCTTCCATATTTAGTGACACATCTCCTACATTTATTCCATCAGCATCATCTGATTTAAGTCAACTACATTCAAACATCCTTGTTGTACTTCTGTTGATATTCACTTGGCAACTCGTTTCAACACGCCGTCCAACCGACGTTCAAGAGTTTTTTCGTCTCTGACAATACCCCTACATCGTTGGCAAACCAGAAAGATTTTAATTTTTTTCCCTTAACTCCCTTCCCAAAACACTTCTTGGTTTCTCACAGCCTGCTCAATTTCCAAACGGAATAACGTGGGGGATAGCCCACAACCTCGTCTCACTCGCTTCTTAACTACTGTCCCCTTTCATGTCCTCGACTCTTATAATTGCTGAGTCGTTTCGGTATAAGTTGTGGATAACATTTCACTCCCTGTATTTTATACCTGCTACCTTCAGAATTTCAAAGAGAGTGTGCCAGTCAACATTGTTACGAACTCTTTCTGAATCTATAAGTGCTGTAAACGTAGGTTTGCCATTCTACAGTATAGGCCTACCTTCTAAAATAAAACGTTGGGCCAGTGTTGTCTCCCGTGTGTCTCTGGAACCCTAACTGATCTTCCCACAGGTCGGCTTCTAACAATTTTTCCATTCTTCTATTATTATTTTGTGCCAGTATTTCACGATCGTGACTTATTAAGCTGATGGTTGTGTAATATTTTTCGCTGTCAGCACCTGCCTTCTTCAGAACTGCAGTTATTATGTTCTTCTTAAAATCTGAGGGTATTCCGTCTGTCTCATATATCTTGCGCACGAAGTGGAGTACTTTTGTCCTGGTATGTTCTCCCAACGGTCTCAGTGATTCTGAGGAAGTGTCATCAGTTCTAGCTGACTCTTTCGAATTATCTCTTTCACTACTCTGTCGAATCTTATCTCCCATTTTATTTTCATCTACCTCTTCTTGCATTTCTATAACATTGTCTCTAAGTTCGTTTCTCTTATATAGCACTTTTATATACTCCTCCCATCAGTCAGTCATTCTTTCGTTGCATTGTCTGATTTGTCTTCAGAGTCCCTGATATTAATACAGCTGCTTCTCTTTTCTCCAAAGGTCTCTTTCATTTTCCTATGGCCCGCATATAACTTTCACACTGTACTAAATGTCTCTAGAGATTTGCCTTTATCTTCTAGCCGTTCCCGCTTCCCCATTTTGCACCTTCTGTCAGTCTCATTTTTTTGGACGAATGTATACTTTTTTACCTGCTTCATTTGCGACTTTTGCACTCGTATATTTTCGCCTTTCATCATTTAAATTCCAAATGTCATGTACCAACCAACGACATCCACAGGGCCTGGTGTTTTGTCCTATTTTTTTCCTCTCAGAACTATCTATTCGTCTTCTATTTTATTTCTGTCCCTTGTTTTCAATGCAACGTTGTATAATACTCCATTTGACCCTCTCCACAACTTATGGTTCTTTTAACTTATTCACGTTCCATCTTCTTAATTTATTACCTTCTTGCATTTTCTGCAGTTTTAATCTGCAGTTCTCTCTCTCTCTCTTTCATACAGACACATGCGCCACACACACACACACACACACACACACAAACACACGCACACACATACATACAGAGAGAGAGAGAGAGAAAGAGAGAGAGAGAGAAAGAGAGAGAGAGAGAGAGAGAGAGAGGAAAAGAGGCAGAGAGAGAGAGGAAAAGAGGAAGAGAGAAATAGTAAACGAACACAAGTGCGTTACTGAGACGATACGTTTCAAAGGAGGTAGGGTACTCAAATAAAATCTGACATACTTTGAAATATCAGTTGATTAGTAACGGTGTTGTGTATATTATGTTATATCATTTTTAAACACATTTATCAGTATAATTACAACTCTACTATCTCGGGCGAGCTTAGGAGCAATCTGTCACCAGTGTCGGTGGTGAGGCAGAGGTCTCGGTTGTTGGGATGTTGCTGCTTTAGAAACTTCTGGTCGCGCTGCTTTTTCAGTTCTGAATTCTCCACTTCCATGAAGAAGTTTAATGGAAGCTGTAGCATTGTTAGTATATTCTTCCGTATACTAACGTAGGTTGAATAGTTTTTCGAAGGCTGTTTGTACAGAGCTCATCGAAACTGTCTCTGAATCTGTGAAACCTGTGTAATAGTAATAACTGATACTGATTGTTACGTTCCATAATTCCGTTCAGGAATTGCAAATGGTACATCTATATACACTGCCAAAGCCATTTTGTTCCTTCTTCAGGTTGCAATCTGTTATATCCACTGTGGATGACAAACTGCATCTGTGTTTGTTTATTCTG
Organism: Schistocerca nitens; assembly: GCF_023898315.1. NCBI lineage: Eukaryota > Metazoa > Arthropoda > Insecta > Orthoptera > Acrididae > Schistocerca > Schistocerca nitens. Next base: position 475,003,832 of record NC_064614.1, on the reverse strand, counting down.
TGTGTGTGTGTGTGTGTGTGTGTGTATGTGTGTCTAAGCTGGCTAAAAGGTACATAACCGGAATGAATTTTGTCATGGATATACGACGGGAGAGAAGAATCACCACGACTATAGCGCTTATCTGCACATGGGTCAGATAATGTTTGTGTAATACTTCCATCTGATGGTGAGCCAGAACGGGCACAAAAACCAGTTAATGCTACAACAACTCGTATTAAATTCAAAAAATGACTGATTCCGTATTATAAATACATAAACAGCCAGGTTGAATAAACCGCTTTGTGCAAGAGGGTAGTGATGTTCTTGGAGGATATTTTGTACACTGCAAAGAGGATGCTGATGAGCCTATCGTTTGTTTTACTGCTTTCCGGAAATAATTTTAAAGTTTCGTTTGGTATTCTCTTCCCCCTGCTTTCAATTGAAATATCATAATCTCTTGGCCCGTTTTCTTTTTTCATTCCTCGAAAGACGTTACACACCTCCCCTTACAGTACTTTCTGTACGTCTCTATTTTTTAATATCGCCTATGCGTCCGATTCGACTCTTCAACTATCTAAAATTTTAAAGAAGTCTTGGATTGTAAGTTTTTAGGCTTCCGCGTCCGCACTCAGAATAAAAATGATCTGTCACTAAATAGATTATACGAACGCTTCGAGCACGCCTGCAGATGTTCCAGAGTAAGGTCACTGAAACGTCGCTACTATTCATTCAGTGACAGTTATTTTACCATATGACGTGGCTAAACATCCAGAAAACCTTTATGTTACATCTTTTATTGGTTGTGCAAATATTCCTCCGTCCTTGGTTACTTTACCATCCGCAACAATATTGATGAAATGTGCTATTTACAGAAAACAAGTTTCTATTTTGTGCTCTTTTGCCGGCCGCGGTGGTCTCGCGGTTGTAGGCGCGCAGTCCGGAACCGTGCGACTGCTACGGTCGCAGGTTCGAATCCTGCCTCGGGCATGGATGTGTGTGATGTCCTTAGGTTGGTTAGGTTTAAGTAGTTCTAAGTTCTAGGGGACTGATAACCACAGCAGTTGAGTCCCATAGTGCTCAGAGCCATTTGAACCTTTTTTTTGTGCTCTTTACACTCTTATGGTTTTAAATAGATTTTATAATCCGTTTTCATTACATCTTCTCACGTCCTCTCGAAGATATTTTCTAATAGTCTCGTCCAATCGGACATCGTTGTGTTGAGGAGCAAGGAATCCGCTGTGGAACGAACTGGATTCGTCAGCTGCCAAAGACAAGTCCTGTAGCCGGGTGTTCACAGTTACTCTTGTTGCGTCGTAAAGGTCTCGTCACTTTTTCTATAGGTGACGTACATACTTAGCAATCAGCGGAACAATTGCTGTCCTCGCTTTGGCAGCACCACACCCAATTCAATTCAGGTCAGGGCTTATGCTAAACGTCAAGTGGGTAGAGGCACCGACCGCCATTCCTCTTCAAAGACACTTCGGCGTCGGTAGATCTCGTCACTGCGTAGACTCGACATGTGGTAGTTTTTATCTCCTCCAAGTTTGTTTAATATCACGTAACATTCCAGCGAGAACAGAATCTCAACCCCAGTGCTATGTTATCTGCTGAGTATCAAAAATTCTTCACTGACTGGTAATAAAAATTTCGATTTTTAGATTGCAGGTTTTGTACAACGTGAGAAGGGAAAGACAGTAGGATACGTATAGCAGGTATGACGACTGTGTTAAACTTTGAATCTACCTGTTGTCAGTAGCATTCACTAAATCACCGCTGATCGGCACAGAACATCTACAAAAGGGTAAAGATAAAGTCTGTGTCGCCAGCCCCTGACAATGCTACTAGCTTAATTGCAGGTACAATGCAGCCTTTCTTCGCTCAACCCTAGGAGAGGCAGGGTGGCGAACCCTTCGCCCCGGCCGCCCTTCACCCCCGGGAAAGACACCGGAACTCATTTTATTGCAAGATGAGTTGACGTCTGGCAATCCTAGAAGGACTGGAACGAGGAAAAATCCCCGCGCTACCTGGGAGTGAACCCGAGACATTCAAGGCGAAAGTTTAGTATTCTACCTGCTAGGCCACCACTGCCTGCAAAGGATTCGAAAATATTAAGTGTAATTCTTATCTCTTAAAAATGTCATCATATGCCTAAATAATTCAACAACCTTTCGTCGTGCATCCCATAAACGACTCTCCAGGCTTCAGTTTATAACAAAAATCATAATACTATTTTCTGGTGAAAATTTCTGTGTCTCACACAAATTTCGATGTAGTATTCAAGTCCATAGCAACTGTTTTGTTATCTTCTTGTCTTCAATAAATATTTATTGACATTATAACCGTTGTACATCAAAATCAACAGACCTATTCTAACAAATCCCAATCCACTCAATCCAATTTCATTAACATAAAGTCACGAATCACAATAGAAATCTCACGAGAAAACAGGTAGAATGCATTGATGAGCCAAAACATCATGACCACCTACGTAAAAGCGTGTTGGTCCACCTCCGGAATGCAATTCAGCGGTGATTCTGGATGTCATTGATTCGACAAGTACTTGATAGGTTTCCAGAGGTTACTTCCCGTAATTTACAGAGGGGGGGGGGGGGGCGAAGCTGGCGCCAGATAGCGTCCCAGTCTGGTTTCATCGGATTCAGATATGCTGAATTTGATGGCCAAGACATCAGCATGCGTTCATTAACATGCTCCTCAAACCACTGCAGCACAGTTCCCGCCTTGTGACACTTCGCTATTGGGGAAGACATCAAGCATAAGGGGTTACAAGTGGTCCCTAATAATGTTCACATAGTCCACAACTGTCATGGTGCTTTCGATTACTACCTCAGGTCCCATGGAGGACCAGGTGAACGTCCCCCATAACAGAATACTGCTCTCATCTTTTCGAGCACCCGTTTGTCTGTATGACGGTGTATCTGGACACGACCTGATTTAATGATAAACGCGATTCTTCCGACCAAGCGATTCCTCTGATCCGCGATCCACTCTCGATGATCCACTGACCAGCGTAATCATAATTTACTATGTTGTTGGAACACCTGCGGAACACCATGTTCTCTGCTGTGGGACACCATGTTCAACACTTTGCACTGAACGGTGGGCTCCAAAACACTCGTGCCTGCGCCAGCACTGTACTCTGTCGTCATATCTGCCACGCATCGCCGCATATCATGCTTTAGAGAGTGGGTAAACCTGCAAACCCTCTGTTCTGTGGTGAGGTATGGACGACCAACTTCTTGTCGCCTACTTCCGGTTTCAGCATTCTTCAACCACTTTCAATAGACGTTCACGACAGTAGCACGCGAATAGTAAACCAGCTTTGCCGTTTCCGAGATGCTCGATCCCAGACACTGGGCCACAACAAACTGGCTTTTGTCGAAGTCGCTTAAGTCGGCGGATTTCCGCAGTTGCGTCACTATCGTCGCTATGAATGATTCCCCATTCGTCTCTGCTCCGCTCATATACTTCTCTTGCCGCGTCACGTGTCCACGGCGCCAACAGGCAACATACAACCTCGCGGTGAGCAGTGGTCATAATGTTTTCACTCATCCCTGAATGAGATCGTTACTATGAGGGACGATGGCCTTCGGTACTTTATGGCTTGTGAACACGTATTCGACAGCTCAGCCTGTGTACAAAAGCGGCACTCATTCTCTCCGTGTTTAACAGTTTCATGAAAAGAGAGAAATGCAGTTTTGTAGCTACGTGACATACATATACACTCCTGGAAATTGAAATAAGAACACCGTGAATTCATTGCCCCAGGAAGGGGAAACTTTATTGACACATTCCTGGGGTCAGATACATCACATGATCACACTGACAGAACCACAGGCACATAGACACAGGCAACAGAGCATGCACAATGTCGGCACTAGTACAGTGTATATCCACCTTTCCCAGCAATGCAGGCTGCTATTCTCCCATGGAGACGATCGTAGAGATGCTGGATGTAGTCCTGTGGAACGGCTTGCCATGCCATTTCCACCTGGCGCCTCAGTTGGACCAGCGTTCGTGCTGGACGTGCAGACCGCGTGAGACGACGCTTCATCCAGTCCCAAACATGCTCAATGGGGGACAGATCCGGAGATCTTGCTGGCCAGGGTAGTTGACTTACACCTTCTAGAGCACGTTGGGTGGCACGGGATACATGCGGACGTGCATTGTCCTGTTGGAACAGCAAGTTCCCTTGCCGGTCTAGGAATGGTAGAACGATGGGTTCGATGACGGTTTGGATGTACCGTGCACTATTCAGTGTCCCCTCGACGATCACCAGTGGTGTACGGCCAGTGTAGGAGATCGCTCCCCACACCATGATGCCGGGTGTTGGCCCTGTGTGCCTCGGTCGTATGCAGTCCTGATTGTGGCGCTCACCTGCACGGCGCCAAACACTCATACGACCATCATTGGCACCAAGGCAGAAGCGACTCTCATCGCTGAAGACGACACGTCTCCATTCGTCCCTCCATTCACGCCTGTCGCGACACCACTGGAGGCGGGCTGCACGATGTTGGGGCGTGAGCGGAAGACGGCCTAACGGTGTGCGGGACCGTAGCCCAGCTTCATGGAGACGGTTGCGAATGGTCCTCGCCGATACCCCAGGAGCAACAGTGTCCCTAATTTGCTGGGAAGTGGCGGTGCGGTCCCCTACGGCACTGCGTAGGATCCTACGGTCTTGGCGTGCATCCGTGCGTCGCTGCGGTCCGGTCCCAGGTCGACGGGCACGTGCACCTTCCGCCGACCACTGGCGACAACATCGATGTACTGTGGAGACCTCACGCCCCACGTGTTGAGCAATTCGGCGGTACGTCCACCCGGCCTCCCGCATGCCCACTATACGCCCTCGCTCAAAGTCCGTCAACTGCACATACGGTTCACGTCCACGCTGTCGCGGCATGCTACCAGTGTTAAAGACTGCGATGGAGCTCCGTATGCCACGGCAAACTGGCTGACACTGACGGCGGCAGTGCACAAATGCTGCGCAGCTAGCGCCATTCGACGGCCAACACCGCGGTTCCTGGTGTGTCCGCTGTGCCGTGCGTGTGATCATTGCTTGTACAGCCCTCTCGCAGTGTCCGGAGCAAGTATGGTGGGTCTGACACACCGGTGTCAATGTGTTCTTTTTTCCATTTCCAGGAGTGTATATAATTTAAAATATAATAAAACGAGAGTAAAATGTGTCTAACATACATTGGGTCGGCAGTTGCAAAAAATATCAAAATTTGTGACATTAGATCTGGTATCTCTTCAGTCTCGAGTTGTCCCCACAACTTTTCACTTGCACTGGAAAAAGTGCGACATGAACATTATAACAAAAGTCTCTGTCTCAATGAGGGAAGAATATGTGTACAAAACATCACATGTCTTAGATGTAAGTAAAAACTTTCTAAAGCCAAGATCGCATAAATATTACATTATTTTGAACAACCGGCTTCGACAAACTTTGCAGTCATCTTCAGGTCTTCAAAATTTGTGTTACAAAACGTGTTCATTGTGAGTTGGAACCTCACTCCAAGTTCTCATGTTAGTGAATGAAATGAAGCAACTTATACAAACGCTTCTCAGCAATAAAACATTTAAAGTCAAAAAGCATATTGTGCACATTGCCATGGACGTTTAAGCAGCACTCACAAATGACTGTTACGTCATGAAAATCACACTATAGCCTACAATAAAATGCACAGTAACACATCTGTTTACATTAGCTTGACATGTTCCATTCATTGATGATCCACCTTAGACGGCGTACATGATACAGCACATAGGTAAGTCAAGTACGATACAACTTCTAGGTAAGTCTTATAAGATTTTCGTTGAATATTTACACAACTACGACTTAATATCACCGTCATTCTCTTTCTCTCTAGGTTGAGATACGTATTAACTACTAACTAACCTAGTGCATTACTACACATCAATGGGAACTACTTTATAGCCATATATAGTCTCGAAACATCTACAAATCCAAGTAAATGAGGTAGAGGAACTACGGTTCAACTTATTCTAATGAGATTTACTTTGATCTCAAAAGTGTAGTTTACTTGGATGTACCGACGATCTGCGAAACGACAGATACTTTCCTGGGTGATAAATTAATCCGATAGCACAAATCACAAAGGTTGTGCTCCGGCCACCACACTGATACCCGTAATTTTCAGAAGGGCTATTAATTGCGAGGTTTCCAGCCTTTCTCAGAACAAGTGCGTTAACTATTCGTGAACATGTTTCCTGATACCTCACAATTAGCATCTACATCTACATCTACATCTACATCTACATCTACATTTATACTCCGCAAGCCACCCAATGGTGTGTGGCGGAGGGCACTTTACGTGCCACTGTCATTACCTCCCTTTTCTGTTCCAGTCGTGTATGGTTCGCGGGAAGAACGACTGTCTGAAAGCCTCCGTGCGCGCTCGAATCTCTTTAATTTTACATTCGTGATCTCCTCGGGAGGTATAAGTAGGGGGAAGCAATATATTCGATACCTCATCCAGAAACGCACCCTCTCGAAACCTGGACAGCAAGCTACACCGCGATGCAGAGCGCCTCTCTTGCAGAGTCTGCCACTTGAGTTTGCTAAACATCTCCGTAACGGTATCACGGTTACCAAATAATCCTGTGACTAAACGCGCCGCTCTTCTTTGGATCTTCTCTATCTCCTCCGTCAACCCGATCTGGTACGGATCCCACACTGTTAAGCAATACTCAAGTATAGGTCCAACGAGTGTTTTGTAAGCCACCTCCTTTGTTGATGGACTTCATTTTCTAAGGACTCTCCCAATGAATCTCAACCTGGTACCCGCCTTACCAACAATTAATTTTATATGATCATTCCACTTCAAATCGTTCCGCACGCATACTCCCAGATATTTTACAGAAGTAACTGCTACCAGTGTTTGTTCCGCTATCATATAATCATACAATAAAGGATCCTTCTGTCTACGTATTCGCAATACATTACATTTGTCTATGTTAAGGGTCATTTGCCACTCCCTGCACCAAGTGCCTATCCGCTGCAGATCTTCCTGCATTTCGCTACAATTTTCTAATGCTGCAACTTCTCTGTATACTACAGCATCATCCGCGAAAAGCCGCATGGAACTTCCGACACTATCTACTAGGTCATTTATATATATATTGTGAAAATCAATGGTCTCATAACACTCCCCTGTGGCACGCCAGAGGTTACTTTAAAGTCTGTAGACGTCTCTCCATCGATAACAACATGCTGTGTTCTGTTTGCTAAAAACTCTTCAATCCAGCCACACAGCTGGTCTGACATTCCGTAGGCTCTTACTTTGTTTATCAGGCGACAGTGCGGAACTGTATCGAACGCCTTCCGGAAGTCAAGGAAAATAGCATCAACCTGGGATCCTGTATCTAATATTTTCTGTGTCTCATGAACAAATAAAGCTAGTTGGGTCTCACACGATCGCTGTTTCCGGAATCCATGTTGATTCCTGCAGAGTAGATTCTGGGTTTCCAAAAACGACATGATACTCGAGCAAAAAACATGTTCTAAAATTCTACAACAGATCGACGTCAGAGATATAGGTCTATAGTTTTGCGCATCTGCTCGACGACCCTTCTTGAAGACTGGGACTACCTGTGCTCTTTTCCAATCATTTGGAACCTTCCGTTCCTCTAGAGACTTGCGGTACACGGCTGTCTGAAGGGGGGCAAGTTCTTTCGCGTACTCTGTGTAGAAACGAATTGGTATCCTGTCAGGTCCAGTGGACTTTCCTCTGTTGAGTGATTCCAGTTACTTTTCTATTCCTTGGACACTTATTTCGATGTCAGCCATTTTTTCGTTTGTGAGAGGATTTAGAGAAGTGCGGTCTTCCTCTGTGAAACAGCTTTGGAAAAAGGTGTTTAGTATTTCAGCTTTAAGCGCGTCATCCTCTGTTTCAATGCCATCATCATCCCGGAGTGTCTGGATATGCTATTTCGAGCCACTTACTGATTTAACGTAAGACCAGAACTTCCTAGGATTTTCTGTTAAGTCGGTACATAGAATTTTACTTTCGAATTCACTGAACGCTTCACGCATAGCCCTCCTTACGCTAACTTTGCCATCGTTTAGGTTCTGTTTGTCTGAGAGGTTTTGGCTGCGTTTAAACTTGGAGTGAAGCTCTCTTTGCTTTCGCAGTAGCTTCCTAACTTTGTTGTTGAACCACGGTGGGTTTTTCCCATCCCTCACAGTTTTACTCGGCACGTACCTGTCTAAAACGCATTTTACAATTGCCTTAAACTTTTTCCATAAACACTCAACATTGTCAGTGTCGGAACAGAAATTTTCGTTTTGATCTGTTAGGTAGTCTGAAATCTGCCTTCTATTACTCTTGCTAAACAGATAAACCTTCCTCCCTTTTTTATATTCCTATTAACTTCCATATTCAGGGATGCTGCAACGGCCTTATGATCACTGATTCCCTGTTCTGCACTTACAGAGTCGAAAAGTTCGGGTCTGTTTGTTATCAGTAGGTCCAAGATGTTATCTCCACGAGTCGGTTCTCTGTTTAATTACTCGAGGTAATTTTCGGATAGTGCACTCAGTATAATGTCACTCGATGCTCTGTCCCTACCACCCGTCCTAAACATCTGAGTGTCCCAGTCTATATCTGGTAAATTGAAATCTCCACCTAAGACTATAATATGCTGAGAAAATTTATGTGCAATGTATTCCAAATTTTCTCTCAGTTGTTCTGCAACTAATGCTGCTGAGTCGGGAGGTCGGTAAAAGGAGCCAATTATTAACCTAGCTCGGTTGTTGAGTGTAACCTCCACCCATAATGTTTCACAGGAACTATCCACTTCTACTACACTACAGGATAAACTACTACTAACAGCGACAAACACGCCACCACCAGTTGCATGCAATCTATTCTTTCTAAACACCGTCTGTGCCTTCGTAAAAATTTCGGCTGAATTTATCTCTGGCTTCAGCCAGCTTTCTGTACCTATAACGATTTCAGCTTCGGTGCTTTCTATCAGCGCTTGAAGTTCCGGTACTTTACCAATGCGCACCCTACTTGTAAGAGAGTTGATTGTAAGTACTTAGTTTGTTTGCGTATTTCATATACAATATTGGTACATCTTGAGAATTGAGATCATATTTAGGAACTTCACTAATAATCCTTTGCCTCCGAATTCATTTACTTTGTTGTTGTTATTGTGGTCTTCAGTCCTGAGACTGGTTTGATGCAGCTCTCCATGCTACTCTATCCTGTGCAAGCTTCTTCATCTCCCAGTACCTACTGCAACCTACATCCTCCTGAATCTGCTTAGTGTATTGATCTCTTGGTCTCCCTCTACGATTTTTACCCTCCACGCTGCCATCCAATGCTAAATTTGTGATCCCTTGATGCCTCAAAACATGTCATACCAACCGATCCCTTCTTCTAGTCAAGTTGTGCCACAAACTTCTCTTCTCCCCAATCCTATTCAATACCTCGTCATTAGTTACGTGATCTACCCACCTTATCTTCAGCATTCTTCTGTAGCACCACGTTTCGAAAGCTTCTATTCTCTTCTTGTCCAAACTATTTATCGTCCATGTTTCACTTCCATACATAGCTACACTCCATACAAATACTTTCAGAAACGACTTCCTGACACTTAAATCTATACTCGATGTTAACAAATTTCTCTTCTTCAGAAACGCTTTCCTTGCCATTGCCAGTCTACATTTTATATCCTCTCTACTTCGACCATCATCAGTTATTTTACTCCCTAAATAGCAAAACTCCTTTACTACTTTAAGTGTCTCATTTCCTAATCTAATCCCCTCAGCATCACCCGATTTAATTTGACTACATTCCATTAACCTCGTTTTGCTTTTGTTGATGTTCATCTTATATCCTCCTTTCAAGACACTTTCCATTCCGTTCAACTGCTCTTCCAAGTCCTTTGCTGTCTCTGACAGAATTACAATGTCATCGGCGAACCTCAAAGTTTTTACTTCTTCTCCATGAATTTTAATACCTACTCCGAATTTTTCTTTTGTTTCCTTTACTGCTTGCTCAATATACAGATTGAACAACATCGGGGAGAGGCTACAACCCTGTCTCACTCCTTTCCCAACTACTACTTCCCTTTCATGCCCCTCGACTCTTATAACTGCCAAATGGTTTCTGTACAAATTGTAAATAGCCTTTCGCTCCCTGTATTTTACCCCTGCCACCGTCAGAATTTGAAAGAGAGTATTCCAGTTAACGTTGTCAAAAGCTTTCTCTAAGTCTACAAATGCTAGAAACGTAGGTTTGCCTTTTCTTAATCTTTCTTCTAAGATAAGTCGTGAGGTTAGTATTGCCTCACGTGTTCCAACATTTCTACGGAATCCAAACTGATCTTCCCCGAGGTCCGCTTCTACCAGTTTTTCCATTCGCTTGTAAAGAATTCGCGTTAGTATTTTGCAGCTGTGACTTATTAAACTGATAGTTCGGTAATTTTCACATCTGTCAACACCTGCTTTCTTTGGGATTGGAATTATTATATTCTTCTTGAAGTCTGAGGGTATTTCACCTGTCTCATACATCTTGCTCACCAGATGGTAGAGTTTTGTCATGACTGGCTCTCCCAAGGCCATCAGTAGTTCTAATGGAATGTTGTCTACTCCCGGGGCCTTGTTTCGACTCAGGTCTTTCAGTGCTCTGTCAAACTCTTCATGCAGTATCTTATCTCCCATTTCATCTTCATCTACATCCTCTTCCATTTCCATAATATTGTCCTCAAGTACATCGCCCTTGTATAAACCCTCTATATACTCCTTCCACCTTTCTGCCTTCCCTTCTTTGCTTTGAACTGGGTTGCCGACTGAGCTCTTGATATTCATACAAGTGGTTCTCTTCTCTCCAAAGGTCTCTTTAATTTTCCTGTAGGCAGTATCTATCTTACCCCTAGTTAGATAAGCCTCTACATCCTTACATTTGTCCTCTAGCCGTCCCTGCTTAGCCATTTTGCACTTCCTGTCGATCTCATTTTTGAGACGTTTGTATTCCTTTTTTCCTGCTTCATTTACTGCATTTTTATATTTTCTCCTTTCATCAATTAAATTCAATATTTCTTCTGTTACCCAAGGATTTCTATTAGCTCTCGTCTTTTTACCTACTTGATCCTCTGCTGCCTTCACTACTTCATCCCTCAAAGCTACCCATTCTTCTTCTACTGTATTTCTTTCCCCCATTCCTGTCAATTGTTGCCTTATGCTCTCCCTGAAACTCTCTACAACCTCTGGTTCTTTCAGTTTATCCAGGTCCCATCTCCTTAAATTCCCACCTTTTTGCAGTTTCTTCAGTTTCAATCTGCAGTTCATAACCAATAGATTGTGGTCAGAATCCACATCTGCCCCTTGAAATGTCTTACAATTTAAAACCTGGTTCCTAAATCTCTGTCTTACCATTATATAATCTATCTGATACCTTTTAGTATCTCCAGGATTCTTCCAGGTATACAACCTTCTTTTATGATTCTTGAACCAAGTGTTAGCTATGATTAAGTTATGCTCTGTGCAAAATTCTACCAGACGGCTTCCTCTTTCATTTCTTTCCCCCAATCCATATGCACCTACTATGTTTCCTTCTCTCCCTTTTCCTACTGACGAATTCCAATCACCCATGACTATTAAATTTTCGTCTCCCTTCACTACCTGAATAATTTCTTTTATCTCGTCATACATTTCATCAATTTCTTCATCATCTGCAGAGCTAGTTGGCATATAAACTTGTACTACTGTAGTAGGCATGGGCTTTGTGTCTATCTTGGCCACAATAATGCGTTCACTATGCTGTTTGTAGTAGCTAACCCGCACTCCTATTTTTTTATTCATTATTAAACCTACTCCTGCATTACCCCTATTTGATTTTGTATTTATAACCCTGTAATCACCTGACCAAAAGTCTTGTTCCTCCTGCCACCGAACGTCACTAATTCCCACTATATCTAACTTTAACCTATCCATTTCCCTTTTTAAATTTTCTAACCTACCTGCCCGATCATTTACTTTATATTGAGTAAATAAATCATATCTGTGAGTTTCAGAGATATTCTGCATTTCTCATGCGAGTTCATGCCGTCACAAACTGCTCAAAAATGTTCTGCACCCCCTGCATATTTACAGTCGGCTGTGAGCTTAGATTGAAGGATGAGAAGATATGATAGACTAAGCCCTATGAGATAAAAAAGTAACTTAAATGTCAAATATAATCAAAATAAGACAGACTGGCAGTGCCCATCTTTGCATATCTATGAAGTCAAAATGTGCTGGTTGTTAATATTCAATAACGTGTTGCTGTTTTCCGTGCTCCGTGGATTTTCCTTGGCATGCTACGGAGAAGGTGCACGCAAATGGCTGCCCTTCTAAAATAATTCATTATTTGAGGGAGATTCTTGCGACGCCGTAGTGCAATTTTTAGCTGGTCCCAAGCATGCTCAGTTCGATTCTACATCTATATCTATCTGTACATCTACGTCTACACCTACATTCCTACTCCGCAAGCCAGCGTACGGTGCGTGGCGGAGGTACCTTGTACCACCACTTGTCATTTCCTTCCCTGTTCCACATGCGAATAGAGCTAGGGAAAAACGACTATCTATATGTCTTCGTATGAGCCTAATTTTTTTTGTGTGTGTTCATGGTCCTTACGTGAAACGTATGCTGGTGGCAGTAGAATCATTCAACAATCAGCTTCAGATTCCGATTTCCTATACTTTCTCAGTAGTGGTCATGGAAAAGAAAGTCGCCTTCCCTGAAGGGATTCCTATTTGAGTTGCAGAAGCATATACGCAATATTCGAATGCTGTTCGAACCTGTCGATGACAAATCTAGCCTGGCTCTGAATGGTTTCGATGTCTCCTTTAACGCGATCTGGTGCGGATCCCAAACATTGGAGGAGTACTCAAGAATAGGTCGCACCAGTGTCCTAAATGTGGACACTGCATAGCCTTCAAATTACTCTCGATATCGATGAAAGAGTCGGACCTTCGAATTTGCCATCCCAAAACGTAACTAATCCACCTCCCTTCAGTGCGACTGCCTGACATGGACGTGGACTGGCATCTGGCCGCCTCCACACTCATCTACGTCGATCGTCAGTCTTCATACAAATCCTGGAAGAGAATACGACACCACTGACCAAAGTTCTATTCTAAGTCTTCCTTTGCCAACTTTCTTTACTCACCAAGGTACTAATGGAAGCGTGAAGATGGGGGAGGGGTGGTGAGTGTTGTACTGTTGCTCTCAACTGACGCCTAGAAGCCACATTGATGGTGTGGATGCTGTTGCACACTGTCTGGATCGACAAAGTCCTCCCAGTTGCCTCCCAATAGGGCAGCGCTCAGTTCTGTTCCATTCTCTTCGAGGTACCTGCGACCCATAGCTAGTAGGTGGGGATCACCGGCTGGTGTTGGCCACAGGTGACACCTAAAAGGCAGAACTTCAGTGTTTTGTATCTCACGATAGCTGTTGAATGTTTACTTGATGTCATTCTGGTGTACCCAATTCGAAGGCTTATTTCCGTACTGCCAGCACCTCTTGCCGTTAAGTGTCAATATGCGCACGTTCTAAGCTTGATATAAATCTTCAAGACAGGGTGAGAGACTGTGCAGTGTAAACAACTCGCGTTGCCCGTTCACGATTGGACATATTGGGCATTATACTGAGGGCTGGTTCGAGAAAAATTTTCCACATCAGCGCCTTATCAACAGCAGATTTAGTTTCACGTTTTATTCATCAGGTCTTTTTTGGTGGCCCAAGCGGCAGTTTGTGTCCCTTGGGCCTTAAACTGGCCCTGATTATACTCTACTGTCCTAAAAATGCAGGTTTACTCTCTCCTCCATTACAGAGTTAGCAGTTTCCGGAAGTCAAAAGGGTGGCAAAAAATCATTTTTGAGCAATTTCTTAGAGTGTAAATTTCCAGTGAAAAAATTTCTTAAAAATTTTAGCTTTTCTCTGTTCTACTGCCTTTATCAAAACTTTTAGTATACAGACAAATAAAATTTTCTGCGGAGATAAAACTTGAGTTAATGCATCATAACTATCAACGAGTTACATTTTAACGCGCACTTACCATGAAATGCTTATACAGTAGTGGAAATCAGCATAAAGGCATGGATATATACAGAAAAAATAACATTGTTGCTTGGAATAGTTTTGCACAATGTGTATCGAATAGTACGAAATCCAGTATACCGACAAATGCAGTCAACTGGTACCGCATTTGATGTCAATAGTAAAGGATATAACAACACATCAACGATTCAGGTGGTAGAGAGTGAACTCGGTATAAAGGCAGTCGGTTCTCTGAGATGTTAGCGTGTGCTTCCCTACTTTTACTGGAGACAGTAAGCCGGCCGCAGTGGCCGATCGGTTCTAGGCGCTTCAGTCCGGAACCGCGCGACCGCTACGGTCGCAGGTTCGAATCCTGCCTCGGGTATTGGTGTGTGTGATGTCCTTAGGTTAGTTAGGTTTAAGTAGTTCTAAGTTCTGGGGGACTGATGACCTCAGACAGGTTCAACCTGTTTTCGCAGACAGTAAAGACTCCGTTAGTGACAGTGCGTGTTGTGTACATAAAACCACAATCGTGACAATGCCACGTGGGAAACATCATGTGATGAAAAAGCAAAAGTCGACACCTGCAAGGAACTGGGTCCATCTAATAGTCAGCTTACCAAGAATTTGAACATTTCAAGTATAGTGATGGACAATTTAGTTAGACCGAGAGTAAGGTATGGACAGAACGGAAAATATGTGCAAAGTAGAAAATTATCTGAGACATAGAAAGAGTTACTGTTGCGCTAAGCAAGAGCCACGAACCGTTATTCTTCTCAACTTGTTGCTGGTTTACAGTTGCCAGTAACTGCCAGACTTGTACGACAAATTTTATCACACGACAAACATCTTGCAATCAAGAAACGGCTGCAGAAACCCTCTCACAGACCCAAACATAAACAGGCTAGATAGGAGTTTACTGAAAAATATGTGCCCTGGACTTCAGAATGGAATAAAGTGACCTTCAGTGATGAGAAGGCGTTTAATTTAGAAGGGCAGGATGGAGTTCAGTATTATTGGCATGATCTCAGAACAGAGCAGCAGGTAAGTATGAGCAGAAATTTTGATGGTGGAAGTGTTAGGATTTGCGCAGCCTTTTGCGCTGAAGGTAAGTCACGCATTGCTTGGTTGAAAACTAGAATTAACTCTAACCTGTACACTGAGATGTTAGAGACAGAGCTGATTATAACGTATAAGGACATAGGGGACGAAAGTCTAATATTTCTAGAAGCTAATGCGTCTGTGTGTGTTTCAGCTTCAATCAAAAAGTGGTTTGAAGATAAAGTTATCGATGTCTTTGCCTTAGTCTGAGCGTACCCCGGAACTGAACCACTTGGAAAACCTTTGGGAAATTGTTGCAAGCCATGTTTATCGCAATGGAAGGCAGTTTGAGGCCCTATGTGATTTGAGAAGAATGATACGAGGAGAGTGGGCTACAATTTCACTACAAGAACTACAAACCCTGACAAAATCAATACCGAACAGAATTTTTGAGGTTATAAGGAGGAATGGAA
Source organism: Schistocerca nitens (assembly GCF_023898315.1). Classification (NCBI taxonomy): domain Eukaryota; kingdom Metazoa; phylum Arthropoda; class Insecta; order Orthoptera; family Acrididae; genus Schistocerca; species Schistocerca nitens. The sequence continues at coordinate 474,988,268 of NC_064614.1, read as the reverse complement.
GTTGGAGAGAGTACTAACAATGCAATAACACGACAAGACAGGAAGTGCCTTGATACCAATTTTCATCCAGCAAAAGCAAACGCCTTCTTTTGTTATTCGTGTTACGAAAGAAATTATATAATTCCGTAATTATTGTTTATGTTCTGTACGTAGCCACTCCTTTCACAGTAAACTCGACACATACATGCATCAGACATTGTACTATTACTTTCATGGAGCCCTCCCTTTATACTGATTCCCACATCTGGTTCATTCATTATTACACGTACGGATGTACGTAGATAACAAACTTCCTCTCCCTTCTTTATTTTAATTATTGTATACCAGAAGTTCTTATATGAATATGAATAATTCAAGCAATGAAATAAAAGATCGAACATCGCATAAGAAACATGAAATTTTGCTGATATGCTTTGAAATTATGTTGATGTCAGTTAACCTTAAACGCTGGTACATGTTGAAAAATAACGTGGCCCAAGCCAAAGTTGATCTGTGCAATGATGTAGTTCATACCACTTTAGAAAGAAGTCATCTGTCATTTTGTTGGCGTTTCTTCAAATGGATAAAGTGACATACAGTGCCTTTATAATATTCTGTATGTTAGACGACTAACCACAACATTCATTCAAAGTTGGTAAAATCAAATTAATAGCTTATCCCTTACTCTGAAATATCCGCAAATGGACAGTTTATTCGAGCTACATTGTGAATCGCCCGTACGCTTCTGTTTTGAAACTGCATCACCAGTGGACTAATTGTGTCATTGTGACAAATTGTCATGGAAAGAATGGACCTTCACTGGTGAACGTTGACTCCCACCGTATTGTCAGACCAGTTGCCGCCATATTGTGGAACAGCTAGGCAGAAGCAACGCAAAGTACAATACGACTTGTTTCTATTACTACAGTTCAGCTATACGCCCGGTGTGTGGGTCGCACAGCGGGGGAGATAGTGTAGGCATCTACAGCGAAGATTATAACATTGCTCGGCAGTGTCTAAACTGTCTCTAGTGGAGAGGTATATCTCTGAGGGACCACGTTTTCTGCTTCTCAAGAATGGTGTATGTTGGCTTGTACAATGAAAAACGTCGAACAGTTTCTATAGCACCATTACCGAAATAAGTCAAGGTTATACAAACAGCACTGCGATCAATTGAGTGTTGCAGTAACCTGCTATGGGGCTGTTAACATAAACAGAGGCCACCCTTGAGAGGCCGAATTCCTGCTCTGAGCTCAACAACTGGAAATGGGTACCAGAGCACAAACAACCACATCAAAGCATTTTCCCAGTGACCAGATTCTACAAAGTTCGATCAATTAGTTATCTATAAGGGCCACCTCAGCCGTAGTGTTGACTACGCCAGTCCTCCACCAGGCTTCGTCCATCACGAATTGAAGACCTTGTAGCCCCAGACACATACCGATACCAGTCAGCCTGTGATCACTACGTGTGCTGTGTAAGCTGGAAAAGGAGTTAATTCTGTATTTCTGGCGTACTGAGAGTAGCGTCGGTGGCTACTGACTCTTGTATGTATCCCGAATCTCCCAACGGTTTAAGGATAAAAAAGGATTCTCTCAAAATTGAATCACCAATCACAAATAAACAAGTACCCTGTGGTTGTGTCAGTAAAGATGCGTTTACACCTGTGCAAAGAAGCAAGGGGGTGCCTGCTGCAGTACAAAGTCAAGCATGGCTCTGACTTTTGTGCGTTTTTCACGAGGCCAACGAGAAAGACAGGCCGCGGTGCGTACGTGACGAAGGTAGGCCTGCGCTCGTTCGTTCGCTCGACTCAGCACACAGACTACGTTTCTGCACCTGTTAACTCGTAACTAGGTGTCTACGTACAAACGAGGATTGCATCTTCTACTGGAATCCGCTCTTATGGAATCTTACCGTTATTAGTCCTACAATGATCGGAAGTCCATAGGGCTACTTATACACTCCTGGAAATTGAAATAAGAACACCGTGAATTCATTGTCCCAGGAAGGGGAAACTTTATTGACACATTCCTGGGGTCAGATACATCACATGATCACACTGACAGAACCACAGGCACATAGACACAGGCAACAGAGCATGCACAATGTCGGCACTAGTACAGTGTATATCCACCTTTCGCAGCAATGCAGGCTGCTATTCTCCCATGGAGACGATCGTAGAGATGCTGGATGTAGTCCTGTGGAACGGCTTGCCATGCCATTTCCACCTGGCGCCTCAGTTGGACCAGCGTTCGTGCCGGACGTGCAGACCGCGTGAGACGACGCTTCATCCAGTCCCAAACATGCTCAATGGGGGACAGATCCGGAGATCTTGCTGGACAGGGTAGTTGACTTACACCTTCTAGAGCACGTTGGGTGGCACGGGATACATGCGGACGTGCATTGTCCTGTTGGAACAGCACGTTCCCTTGCCGGTCTAGGAATGGTAGAACGATGGGTTCGATGACGCTTTGGATGTACCGTGCACTATTCAGTGTCCCCTCGACGATCACCAGTGGTGTACGGCCAGTGTAGGAGATCGCTCCCCACACCATGATGCCGGGTGTTGGCCCTGTGTGCCTCGGTCGTATGCAGTCCTGATTGTGGCGCTCACCTGCACGGCGCCAAACACGCATACGACCATCATTGGCACCAAGGCAGAAGCGACTCTCATCGCTGAAGACGACACGTCTCCATTCGTCCCTCCATTCACGCCTGTCGCGACACCACTGGAGGCGGGCTGCACGATGTTGGGGCGTGAGCGGAAGACGGCCTAAGGGTGTGCGGGACCGTAGCCCAGCTTCATGGAGACGGTTGCGAATGGTCCTCGCCGATACCCCAGGAGCAACAGTGTCCCTAATTTGCTGAGAAGTGGCGGTGCGGTCCCCTACGGCACTGCGTAGGATCCTACGGTCTTGGCGTGCATCCGTGCGTCGCTGCGGTCCGGTCCCAGGTCGACGGGCACGTGCACCTTCCGCCGACCACTGGCGACAACATCGATGTACTGTGGAGACCTCACGCCCCACGTGTTGAGCAATTCGGCGGTACGTCCACCCGGCCTCCCGCATGCCCACTATACGCCCTCGCTCAAAGTCCGTCAACTGCACATACGGTTCACGTCCACGCTGTCGCGGCATGCTACCAGTGTTAAAGACTGCGATGGAGCTCCGTATGCCACGGCAAACTGGCTGACACTGACGGCGGCGGTGCACAAATGCTGCGCAGCTAGCGCCATTCGACGGCCAACACCGCGGTTCCTGGTGTGTCCGCTGTGCCGTGCGTGTGATCATTGCTTGTACAGCCCTCTCGCAGTGTCCGGAGCAAGTATGGTGGGTCTGACACACCGGTGTCAATGTGTTCTTTTTTCCATTTCCAGGAGTGTAATTTGTTACGGCTTTACTGGGTCCAACAAAATTAAAATGATGCCAAAAAGATTATCAGTTGCACAGGGCACCACTTCATGTACCAAATGAGGACTTTTAAGCAGGAGAGAGTAAATGCTATAAAAATCCGTTATACCATTTATATCGAGTATTGACCTTAAATTAAATTTTGTTGTAGTACTGTTAATCAGTAAGACTTCATAATAGCAGAGTCCAGTTGAAGATGCAATTCTCGTTAGTACGTACACGCCAAGCTCCGAGTGAACAGGTTTAGAAACGCATTTTGTCTGCCGAGCTGAGCGAGCGAGTTCGGGCCTACCTTCGTGATGTATGAGCAGCGGCCTGTCTTTCTGTCTTTCTCGTGGGCCTCGGTTTGCGCGGCCGCGGGCCATCGTGCGCAAGCACAGCACTCTCTCAACGTCAGACGGGGAGACCCGTGCAACAGCCGTGCGACTCCGCGGTTCTGTTAGTTTGGTGCCTTCTTTCACTACGTGTCCCTGTTAAAAGATTCATTCACACATGCAAATCTGCCTTTGTCTAAGCCGATGGATCTAACGAGAGGTGTATTATCACGCATTTCCTTGTTTTTGGCTACCTAATTCTGCTGATTATGAAGACAGAGTGCAAAAGCCGGCCGATATGGCCGAGCGGTTCTAGGCGCTTCAGTCTGGAACCACGCGACCGCTACGGTTGCAGGTTCGAATCTAGCCTCGGGTATAGATGTGTGTGATGTCCTTAGGTTCGTTAGGTTGAAGTAGTTCTAAGTTCTAGGGGACTGATGACCTCAGAAGTTAAGTCTAATAGTGCTCAGAGCCATTTGAACCATTTGAGAGTGCAAAAAAACTGACTGTCTACAGTTCACAAACAGAAAACTTGGAAGGGACAAAGGTAAAGCTGAATAGAATAAGAAGTCTTCGTTCGTGCTTCCTACTTATTCATTTTGAAGAAGAGAAGCGACACTGGAGCCCTTGATGATGTGTGGAAGAAACCATTCTCGGTCCATTGTGAGCCACTCACCTTCATAAATTGTTCGCGTCGACAAAAGCAAATAAAAGAATATTGAAATCGCGCTTGTTATTGATACATTTGCTTTCGCTGTGTATGGCGTTCAAAGTCCCCAAACAGCACGGGAAATTGCTTCTCACTTCAGGATCTCGCGTGACATCCAACCGCTCTTCTCTACAGTTTGGAAGCCGTAGATAAACAAAAAAGAAACTAGAAATTCTTATTAAACACTTTTGAGAAAATGAGACCCTCGAGCTCTTTCTTCATCAACAAAAGCAAAACAAGGATAATGGAATGTAGTCGAATTAAGTCGGGTGATGCTGAGGGAATTAGATTAGGAAATGAGACACTTAAAGTAATAAAGGAGTTTTGCTATTTGGGGAGCAAAACAACTGATGATGGTTGAAGTAGAGAGGATATAAAATGTAGACTGGCAATGGCAAGGAAAGCGTTTCTGAAGAAGAGAAATTTTTTGACATCGAGTATAGATTTAAGTGTCAGGAAGACGTTTCTGAAAGTATTTGTATGGAGTGTAGCCATGTATGGAAGCGAAACATGGATGATAAATAGTTTGGACAAGAAGGGAATAGAAGCTTTCGAAATGTGGTGCTACAGACGAATGCTGAAGATTAGATGGGTAGATCACATAACTAATGAGTAGGTATTGAATAGAATTGGGGAGAAGAGGAGTTTGTGGCACAACTTGACAAGAAGAAGGGACCGGTTGGTAGGACATGTTCTGAGGCATCAAGGGATCACAAATTTAGCATTGGAGGGCAGTGTGGAGGGTAAAAATGGGTAAAAATCATAGAGGGAGACCAAGAGATGAATACACTAAGCAGATTCAGAAGGATGTAGGTTGCAGTAGGTACTGAGAGATGAAGAAACTTGCACAGGATAGAGTAGCATGGAGAGCTGCATCAAACCAGTCTCAGGACTGAAGACAACAACAACAACAGCTCTTTCTTTCCATATACCTCTACAGTGCTGTGTATTCAGAAATAAACATGTATTTGCATATTCTTGGATTACTGGCAGTAAATGGAAGCGTGAAATAACAAAGAAACGTCGAATGGTTATCAATCTAGTTTAATGTAGTTTTTCAGGTATTTCACCAGAATCTGGAAAACTTCTGAAATGATATTCAGAGGTCGACACAGTAGATATCTTAAACCGGAACTTGGCACTAGGGCAGTTGCCCACTGTAGCAAGAATTCGAAGCGTCAGCTCTTCTTGTCGCCACTAGTACAACGTCTCTGTAATTTTTTGTTTTCGTTCGCTGTCAGTGGCCCAAGAGGATGAAACATTGCTTCGAATTCCGCTTGCTTCGGTGAGTGGTAACGTATTTGCCTACCATGTAGTGGGACCGGGTTCGATTCGCAGCCAAGTTAGGGATTTTTCCAGCTTATAGACTGGGTGTTGTGCAGTCCTCACGATCCTTTCTTTATCATCATAACCGTAAGTCGCCCAATGAGGCGTCAACTGAAATAAGACTTGCAGCCCGGCGGCCGAACTTCCCCGGTTAGGGCCTCCCTGCCAACATGCCGCGCGATCCTTTCATTTCATTTTATTTCATTTCATTGGTTCGAAATCACGAGCACAGCTGTTAAATACACTGTTCAAAGGAATTAGAGGAACATGAGTGTCAGCGTCTGGTATGTTAAATCCATTTTCATAAAGGCAGTACCTGAGGTCTTACTGCATGTCTGTTCCGCCATGCACTCCCCAAGAACTCTCATGGGCTCTCGTTGAAGAGTGGGAACGGGTGCCACACAGTGACCACCGTAGGGCTATAAGAAGCATGCCATGTAGGTATCAAGCAGTGATAAACGCTTACGGAAGCTCTCAAGTCCAATGAAAAGCTCCCAGGATGACGGGACGAATGATTGCACTTTGTCTTCGACATCTGTCGGACATTTCAATTCTTTTTATGTAAACGATCGAGGATGGAAATGAAAGGAGCGTATGGCATTGTTGGCCAGGAGGCCCCATCCGGGGAAGTTCGACCGCCGAGTGCAAGTCTTATTGCAATCGACGCCACATTTGGCGGCTTGGGCGCCGGTGATGAGGATAAAATGACAATGAGGACAACACGAGTCCCGAGCGGAGAAAATCTCCAACCCGGCCGGGAATCGAAACCGGGCCCGGTTGCATGGGAGGCGAGCACGTTACCACCCAGCTAAGCAGGCGGACAACGATCGAGGATATAATTGTGTTTTGTTGTGGGCCTAATTTGCCAAAGGTATAATTTGGTAACATATTGAGTCATCAGTTATTCATCAGTGGAGTAAAGCAGACGCCCAAAGTTATGTTCACCTAATTCTTTTAAGCAGTGTATAATACACTTTGCCACGTTTGTCTCTTTCAATACGCTCAAATGTGTATTACGGAAAATGTATTAATTATCTCAATACTTGGCCTTCTTTCTGAAATTCTGTCATTGCCACAAAATATACGGGCTGCGGCAACGGATGCTGCTAGCAAAGCGGACATCTCGATCATTGGAACAGCGAGCGTGGCTCTATCTAGTCGTGACTTGACTCACGCAAGCGCACATGTCAAGAAAGAGGCGTGAACCGTCTTCTTGAGTGTGAGGCACACACAACCGCACAGATGTAAATCCAACTGAAGCGAAACGGTGGCTGTGAGTTCCCTGAAGCAGACGCAGCACGGGACGGGGCAGAAGCCGCCGCCCACATCCGGGTCAGCAGAGCGTGCCGGGCACGGCCGGCCACGGCAGGGACTCGCGAATCGCCGCCCAGCAACAGCCGCGCCGGAGATCACCGCAGGAGGCCCGTTCCGCATCTGCGAGCAGGTCGACTCCGCGCGCCCTGGGGCGCCATCCTCGCGAGGTCGTGACTTTGAAAGCCGCTTTCAGGATCTTCCTCCAGACCACCGATCGGGTACAAGCCTTCCACAGCACTGTAATTATCTAAAAACTAGCAGCTAATGACCGAGAATCGTGGTCCGCTGTTCAGGTTCTCTCCACTCCCTCGTACTCCGTCACGTTCTTTTATTCCTTCCCTATCAGACTGTCGTAACAAAACGGATCCATCAAGCACCAGGTCTTCGAAGCAAGAAAAGCTACAGTTTGGCGCCACGTCATCAGAGGGATAATTAAAGTGGAAAGATGAATTCAGCAGCGGAGAGTTGAGGCAATGAACAATCCCTGATACTTTCGAATGGACTACCCAAACATTCGTCAGAAATACTCCAAGGGAATGACGGAAATCTAATTTAGGATGGCCACAGGAAAATGTGAACCCCGTTTTTCTGGAAGGTGAGCCACTGCCTCAGCATATCGCTATTTCGTTCGGTCCGAGCCTTCGAAACAACAATTACTATGTGGAATCATTTGAAATCCGCTAACAACGAACCTCCATGACAGGATGTTATTCGAATGATCTGATGAAAGTGATTTCTCTGTCGTGAACTGTCGTTTTAAACCAGAATGAGATTTTCACTCTGCAGCGAAGTGTGTGCTGATATGAAACTTCCTGGCAGATTAAAACTGTGTGCCGGATCGAGACTCGAACTCAGGACCTTTGCCTTTCGCGCGCAAGTGCTTTACCATCTCAGCTACCCAAGCACGACTCACGCCCCCTCCTCACAGCTCCACTTCTGCTAGTACCTCGTCTCCTACCTTCTAAACTTTGGAGAAGCTCTCCTGCAACCCTTGCAGAACTATCACTCCTGAAAGAAAGGACATTGCGGAGACATGGCTTAGCCACAGCCTGGAAGATGTTTCCAGAATGAGATTTTCACTCTGCAGTGGAGTGTGCGGTGGTATGAAACTTCCTGGCAGATTAAAACTGTGTGACGGACCGAGACTAGAACTCGGGACCTTTGTCTTTCGCGGGCAATTGCTCTACCATCTGAACTACCCAAGCTACCCAAGTTGGTAGAGCACTCAACTTGGGTAGCTTGAGTAGTTCAGATGGTAGAGCAATTGCCTGCGAAAGGCAAAGGTCCCGAGTTCGAGTCTAGGTCCGGCACACTGTTTTAATCTGCCAGGAAGTTTCATATGTTGTTTTACTGTACGGACATTATGCCAGTGCACTGAATGATCCACGCCACTGTAAAGAGACGAGATGAAAGCCAGCTATGACGGTTTTTGAGAGAAACTTGTATCAGATCCCCATTTGGCCTCTCTGATGAAGGATTTTCAAAAAAATGTTCAAATGTGTGTGAAATCTTATGGGACATAACTGCTAAGATCATCAGTCCCTAAGCTTACACACTACTTAACCCAAATTATCCTAAGGACTAACACACACACCCATGCCCGAGGGAGGACTCGAACCTCCGCCGGGACCAGCCGCACAGTCCATGACTGCAGCGCCTTAGATCGCTCGGCTACTCCCGCGTGGCGAAGGATTTTTCCTCAGCCACATGCTATAAATGTCAAACTATGTTCTTACGGGTCAAGCTCGATTTTATGCCTTATTTATGTCCATTCCGTGTTTCTGTTTTGTCTTAACGATCTAGAATGTATTACGTTCTAACCTATCTTCCACTCGTTCGCTGACGGGAAAAAATCGCAACATCAAATAAAATTAATGTAGAAATGAAATATCTAGATTTGATTCGTCTAGATAACATATTAAATGATTAACATAGCAGGATCACAGGTTAATTTAAGCTCGAAATAAGCAATAGAAAATTTGAAATTCTGGTACGTTAATAACCGGTGTAGCAACCAAAATGTTGAATGCAAGCATGCAAACATGCATGCATTGTGTTGCATAGATGCCATGTGTCAGTTTGTGGGATGAACTTAGCTGCTTGTTGCACTTAGTCGTCCAATACAGAGACGGTTAGTGCTATTTGTGGATAATGCTGCAGCTGTCGCCCGCTGATGTCCCATATGTGCTCCATTGTAGACAGATCTGATGATCGAGCAGACTAGGGCAACATGTCGACACTCTGTAGGGCATGTTGTGTTACAACAGCGGAATATGGGCGAGCGTTATCCTGTTGGAAAACACCCCCTGGAATGCTGATCATGAATGACAACACAGCAGGTCTAATAACCAGATTAACGGACAAATCTGCAGTCAGTGTGCGTGAAATAACCACGAGAGTGCTCCTGCTATCATACTAAATCATACCCCAGACCATAACTTCAGGTGTAGGTTGAATGTGATTAGTTGGTTGTACGTTCTCAACTGCCCACCTTCTAACAAACACACGACTAACACTGGCAGCGAAGAGGAACCAGCTTACATAGGAAGACACAACGGTCCTCGTCCCTCCAATGAGCTGTCGCTTGACACCTCTGAATTCGCAAATGGCTGTGTTTTGTAGTCAGTGGAGTGCACACTACAGAGCGTCTGGCTCGGAGCTGTCCTTGAAGTCATTCATTTATAACAGTTCGCCGTGTCAGTGTGATGCCGACTGCTGCTAAAATTGCTGTTGCAGATGCAATACGATACGCCAGAACCAGATGCCGAATGCTATGGTCTTTCCCTGTCGGTAGTGCCACGTGGTCGTCCGGAGCGCGGTCTTCTTGAGGCCTCACATTCTCGTGACCAACGCTGCCAGCTATCGAGTACAGTGTCTACATTCCTGCCAAGCCTTTCTGCAGTATCGCAGAAGGAACATGCAGCTCCTCGTAGCCCTATTACACGACCTCGTTCAACTTCAGTGAGGCGTTGATAATGGCGTTTTTGTCGCCTTAAAGGCATTATTGACTAACGTCAGCTCACTGTGTCCAATCTCAAAGGTAACTAAAGGTCACAACCGCTACAACCTGTATTTGAAGCAACTTGATATGCACCTTCTAAGTGGCACTACGAGCGCCATTCCAATGCGACTGTGTACAGTCAAAATAGACATCTTCTTTCAGATGTGGAAACACGCCTAACAACTTTCGTTTATGTCGTACAATCCTTCTAGGTGTTAAGATTTTCTCCCGTCAGTGTATATTATTACAGATCACAGTCGATTTTATGCCTCATTTATGTCCACTCTGAGTATGTGTGGTTTGTGTCTAATATCTCGAATATGTTATTTTCTAGCCCATCTTCCAACCGTCCTTACAGCCTTAGAACCGTACATGATGCTCGTGAATTTCCTGTTCATAGTAACTGTCGATATTTAACTTATCACGTGATGTGCTGTGCCTAGTTTTGTCAGGTCTGCTTTCGTTCGCACTGCGTTCTGATCGCAGCATCAGCGCTTCTGGGTGTCCTTTTTTTCTTTTCCTTTTCTTTCCTGCCATCCTCTTTGTAGTGCTCTCTTGATTGTAAAACAGTTCTGTGGTATTGTTTGACGCGTACCTATAAGAGGTTGTTAGGCTGGATATGGCTGATTCATCGGTGCGAATACGCCTCTTCTTCTCGATTTACAATTATTTTGTCTTAAGTGTTCTCTTTGGTATAGGTGTTGCCATATTTGCTGATAGAAAGTGTTTGTGTTGTTGATAGTCAAATTTGGTGCAGATACGTAGCCTGTTCCTCTCAAACAGCCATGAGTACACGCAAAACTCATTTTTCCGGTGTCAAGGACGGACTAACAAATGCCACATGCTCTTAGACTAGGAGACGTTGCTGACAATTTTGGTATTTTATTAAGGACTTTGATCCACAGATTAGAAGTCAGAATGTGTATTCTATGGTATTTGCCCTCTTCGCCATATCACTGAAATGAAATTTTGCTACGGTATTGTCTCACTCTAGGTGTATTGCCGAATGAGGAGGGCGTGGTACCGGCCTCTATCACGAATAGGGCTCTCATACTGGCGACAGGAGTTCGTGGTGTGCGATCTCGTTTGATGTCCACTCTTGTTCCGATTACTGTTGTGGTGCAATCAGTATTCCTGGTAGCCACAAGTAGGTTTTGGTTTTGCCAGTCGGTGTATGGTACTGCTGGCTAAAGGCTTGTGGTACATTTTTATTAAGCTTACAGCTTTCCAAACTTCGTCAAGACGATACAAAATTAAAGTATGCTGTATTCATATGGCACTGTTGTTGTGATAGCCATGCGTTGGTATCGTCCTGGAAAGCTGCAGGATTATGGAAGAGGTGTCACAGGATTGATAAACTTGGGAGTGCGGGTCGAATAATAAAACGCTTGTAAAATTAGGACTGTGTTATTAAAACGTATGCACTGATACTGCTACTGTTGCTAAGAGAATGTAGAGGGTAACAACTATCGTCATTGTTTCTCACTGACACAGAAGAATAACTGCACTGACGTGGCAGCGGCTGTGACAGTTACTGTCCTTATAAATGTCGGAGGTCTGGTGATACTGCTGAGTAATTTAGCATAAGAATCTTCTGCAGACATTATTACAAAGTAATCTGATACAGGTAAACTAATTTTTTATCATGCCACTTAGGCTATGAAAAATCGATGGTGAGTGTATTGCAAAGATTGTCATTTTGTGACTATAAATATAACACAGATTTTCAGTTAAAAAGAACAGAAAGTAGTAGGTGTAGTGGAACAGCAAAAATCGATCACGAAACTCGTCTGCAAAATATATTCGTATACCAATGAGGCTGGAATACTCCAAGGAGGTTATTGAGCACCATAAATGGTATATCTGCTTTTCGTCGTATGTGTATTTGTTTCGTGCAGTCGGCTGTGACAAATGCGTGTAGAGATAGCCCGTACATATGATGTAGAGCCAAGATGCTAGAGGTGAAACCTGGTGCATACCCCATTTCCACCATTCCTCTGATTTAGTGTCATTGCAGCCTCTGAAGTTAACTCGATACCACAGTATTCGATGACCTCATCCGATAGACAGATCACCTTTAATACTGTAGTGTCACATAGCTTCCATGGTCATATTGAGGAGGGTGAACCTGTGGCGGAGGCCCTTCCAGAGGAAATTCTGTGATAACGAACTATAAAAACTAACGTTTCAGAGCAATTTTCGAATTAAAAGTCTGTAATGTAGATTTTTCCTCATGAACCGTAGATCTTTATGAGGGGGGTTGCTTACACTCCTCAACGTACAGATTGCAGTACCCTAGATGCAACCACAACAGAGGGGTATCTGTAGAGAAGCCAGGCTAACACATGGTTCCTGAAGAATTGCAGCAAACTTTTCAGTAGGTGCAGGAGCAATAATCTTATGTCACTGATCTGGCCTTGTATCATTACCGAACATGGCCAACATGGCCTGTTATTCTGGCACTGCGAACGGCTGAAAACTACAGCCCTTTTTATGTCCAGAGGGAATGCGGCTCAAGTGTATGGATTAATGATGTTGACATCCTCCTGGCTAAAATATTTCGTAGATAAAATGGTCCCCCATTCGGATCCCCAAGAGTGAACTACTGAGAAGGACGTTGTCATGAGGAAAAAAAAACTTACATTCTACGGGGCGGAGCGTAGAATATTAGATCCCTTAATGGGGTAGGAACGGTAGAGAATTTAAAAATGGAAAGGAATAGGATGAGGTTAGATATATTGGCAAATAGTAAAGTACAGTGGTAGGAAGCAGGATTTCTGGTCAGTTCAGTATGGGGTTAACAACAGAATCCTAAAATCAATAGGAAGCAGTTAAGCTACTATGAACAGAGTGTTGAACGAATTTTCGTAGTCAAAGAAGACACGAAGCGAACACTCACCACAGCTGTACAACGTTCATTCTTCACAGATGAAGAAGAAATTGAAAGAATGTATGATGAGGGAAAGGAGATTGTATAGGTAGTTAAGAATGAAGAAAATTTAATTGTGATGAGTGAGTGGAATTCAGTAGCAGGAAAAATAAGAGAAGGGAAAATAGTAAGAGAACATGGACTCGGTAAAAGGAATGAAAGAGGGAGCCGTTTGGTAGAATTCCCAATGAACATAATTCAGCCACTGCCACATGAAAAAATGTTGTATACGCGCAAAAGACATACGGACACTGCAACGTGTCAGATGGATTATATAATGGTAAGAGAAAGATTTCGAAACCAGATTTTAAACTGCAACACATTTCCGGCAGCAGATGTGGACTCTGACCATAATTTGTTGATTGTGAACTGCAGATGAAAGGAGAAAATATAAAAATGCAGAACTGCAAGCGAAAGGGAATACATGCGTCTAAAAAAATAAGACCGATAGGAAGTGCAAAATGGCTAAATGGGAATGAATGGAATGAATAGAGGACAAATGTAGGGCTATAGAATATAATTAGGGGAAGACAGAGTCTGCCTAAAGGAAAATTAAAGATGCCTTTGGAGAAAAGAGAAGCAGCTGTATGAACGTAAAGAACTCTGACGACAGACCAATAGTAAGCAAAGAATGGAAAGTTGGAAGGTGGAAGGAACGTATAGAAGGTCTGTATAAGAGACACAAACTTGAGGATAATACTATAGAAAGAAAAGAGGAATTAGGTGAAGATGAGATAGGAGATATGATACGGCGTGAAGAATTTGGCAGAACACTGGAAGGCCTGAGTGGAAACAAGGCCCCTGGAGTAGACAACAATTCCACGGCATTATTGAGATCATTGGAATACTGATACACATTATTTACAGAAGACTGGAGAAACTGATAGAACCCGGACTCGGGGAAGATGAGTTTGGGTTCTGGATGAATGATAGAAGACACGAAGTAATACTGACCCTACTACTGTTCTTATGAGATAGGTTAAGGAAAGGTAAAGCTACGATGATAGCATCTCTATATTTAGAAAAATCTTTAGACAATAGTGGCTGGAGTACACTCTTTGAAGTTCTGAAGGGTAGCAGGGATAAAATACAGGGAGCGAGTGGTGATTTACGACTTGGATAGAAACCAAAATGCAGTTAAAATGTGTTGATGGACATGAAAGGGAAGCAGTAGTTGAGAAGGGAGTGATGTAGGGTCGTAGCATATTCCCGCTGTTATTCCGTCTGTACAATGGGCAAGCAGAAATTTGGAAAGGGAATTCAAGTGTAGGTAAAAGAAATAAAAGTTTGATGTTTGCCGATGGTACAGTAATTCTGTCTGTGACGACAAAGGAGTTGGAAGAGTAGTTGAATGAAACTGATAGTGTCCTGAAAAGAGATTACAACATGAACGTCAACAGAAGTAAAACAAGGGCGAAGGAGGGATATCGAATTAAAAGAGACGTTGTTGAGGAAATTGGATTAGAAAAGACAGCACTAAAAGCAGTAGGTGAGTTTAGCCATTTGGGCACCAAATAACCGATGATGACCAAAGTGGGAAAGAAATAAAACGCAGACAAAAAATCATTTGTGAAAAAGAGAAATTTGTTAACATTTAATAAGTAAACACTACTCACGGATTAAGCCTTAGGCGTGTTTCGACTGGCCGACTGCTGGCTACAAGGCAGTGTGGGGAGTATGATAGTGGGACGCATAATCAGCAAGTCGCCTACCCTCGCAGCCGTTATGGCCAGTGGGTGAATCCTGATGATGTCGCTGCTTCTTTATTCAAGTATTTAATATAATATATAATTAATATAAGCATTTAATATCAGTTTAGATGCTAGGAAGTCTTCTCTGAAGCTATTTGTTTTGGAATGTTACCTTCTACGGAAGTGAAATGTGGATGATAAGCAGTTCAGACAAGAAGAGGGTAGAAGTTTTTGAAATGTGGTGCTACAGTAGAATGCAGAAGATTAGATGGGTGGGTCGAGTAACTAATGAGGAGTTACTGAACTGAATGGGGGAGGGAAGCTATTTATGGCACAACTTGACTAATGATAGGACACGTTCTGAGCCATCAGGGGTTAGTCAGTTTGGTGCTGGAGGGAAAGGTGGTAGGTAAAATTGTGGAGGGCTACCTAAGCATGAATACAGCAAGCAGGTTCAGATGGATAGACAGTTACGGAGAGCAGCATCAAACCGATCTTCGGATCTAAGATTACAATAACAGCACTAACAATGCAGCATTTAAGGTTTATAATTTAATTGCATAAAACGTTATGTAAAATATATGATTTAACGAACTAATGATATTAAAAAACTAAATGTATCGAAATGATTGTCTATTCACCACAATTTACTGACATAACTGTGAAGAACTTTACAGTTTTAACATAATACGAAAAAGTTGAACTTATGTCCATGAACAAATCAGTATTTCAGTTTCAAAAATAACATACTGTAACTAAAAACAAAAGTATATCTTAGGTTAATGCAAGATAAGTAATAGCAAAGTCACAATATAGTATATTTTACTATTACACTGAAGGAAAAAAATTCGGAACACCAAGAAAGAATCATGCGACATAAACGAAAGTTCGTAGGCATTTTTCTACATCTGAAAGATGGTGTCTGTTCAAATTTCGCCCTGGTCGCATAAGAGTGGCACTACCAGCGCCGCTATGAGGATGCAAATCAGGTTTGCTTTAAATACACGCTGTGACGGTCGTGAGCAATAGTTACCTTTGAGACTGGACGTGGTGAGCTCCTGTTAGTAAAGAATGCCTTTAAGGCTACAAGGCGCCTTTACCAACCCCACACAGAGTTTGAAGGAGGTCGTGCATTAGGGCAAGTAGTTGGATGTTCCATTTGCGATATTGCGGATACACTTGTCAGGAATTAAGTCACTGTATATGTCTGCTGGCAGCCGAGAATGTACCGTAGCAAAAAGACCGAGAGGGAAGACCATCGTGTTCGGCGTATAGCACTAGCGCATCGTGCTGCATCTACAGCAGCAACTTGAACAACAGCTGGCACTACAGTGACACAACGAACTGTTACAAACCAGTTACTTTAAGAACAGCTCTGAGCCAGACGCCCTGTAGTAAGCATTTCACTGATCCCAAACCACAGCTATTTGAGATTTCAGTGACGTCAAGCGACAGCTCATTGGAGGGCAGGGTGGAGGTCTGTTGTGTTTTCTGCTGAAAGCTGGTTCTGTCTCGGTGCCAGTGATGGCTGTGTGGTGTTTAGAAGGACGGCAGCCGAGGGCCTGCAACCAAGCTGTCTGCCTGCTAGACACACTGGACCTACACCTGGAAGTATGGTCTGAGGTGCCATTTTGTAGGACAGCAAGAGCACTCTCGCGGTTATCCCTCGCACTCTGACTGAAAATTTGTACGTCGGTCTGCTGATTCGGCCTGTTGTGGTGCCAGTCATGAACAGCATTCCAGGTTTTTTTTCCAACAGGATAACACTCGCGGTTCTGAAGTATTTTTAATATTTTGGAAGACCAAAGGCGACTTGTAAGTAGCAATAATGAAGTTCCAGTTCCAACCTTGTTAAAAACCTGCATAATACTGACTCTTAAATCAGTTCTGAAAGAAAACACCTGACAATATAGTTTTCCCTTTTGTCACAGAGTGATGTACTTTGGGCAAGTGAGAGACTGTTTGTTTACTCTTAGGACAATGTATCTTTCACTTGTTGTATGTTCTGTGACTATGTAATAAAGTGTTGTTAGAGTGCTAATCGCTGCGCTACTGTGATTCACGATATAAAAATTTGGTGCCGAAACCCGGGAATCTTTATGTCTGCTACCGATTTCGCAAGCTGCTTCTCTATTTCGTGAGACAATCGACAAAATTGTGAGTTTCGCGGTGTCTATATAATCTTCGCATTTAAGAACATCTTCTTCGTATTCGTCATCGTCTAACAACTCGTGAATATATTCATCTAATTTAACGAGGCGGTTCAGAACGCTTCCCAATCTGTCATTGTAATATTTATAATCCGCGATTCCCGACAACCCACCGGTACAATCTGTAACAATGAGTGTTCCCAGAGCTTCAGTAAAACTTCCGCCGATCAAGCTTGAGCCTTTTTCAGGCGATATCGAGACATGGGCGCGATTCTGGGAGCAGTTTGAGCAGTCGGTTGACAACGATCCGACGGTAACTACAATTAATAAACACATCTTTCTTCGCGGCTATCTCTCGGGAGAACCAAAGCATTTAGTGGACGGTATTGCGGTGACGGCCGAGACGTATGCAGAAACGAAGAGGATTCTCCGAGCGCGTTATGGCAACAAGGATCGAATAATTCAAGCCCACTTAGATTATCTCGAAGCCCTGAAACCAATTCAGCTGTCCACCCCAGAGGAACGTAATTCAACATTCATTGAATGCCAGCGACGTATTCAAGCTCTCCGGGCACTTGGGGAAGACGTGAACGGATACGGCCGAGTCCTCGCGCCGAAAATTTTACGCGCTTTTCCGATGACATGCCGCCGCTGGATAATTCACGCCAAGCGTACGGGAATATCCGAAGGGGACATTTTGCAAATGATGGCGTTTCTGAACGAGGAAGTCGATGGGGCGCTTACCACGCAGAAGATACGCGGTGAATTTTCCAGCACTTCTGGTAACCTTCCCACAGCGTCCGCACTTCACCTACATACGAAATCTAAAACATCGACTCCGAAGGATACCAGCGTAAAGGAACCATTCTGCGTCTTTTGCGAATCTTGCGGTCATTGGGCGCAAGAATGTAAGAAGATCGTACGCGTTAATGATCGGCTAGATAAATTGAAACTAGCAAACAGGTGCTTTCTTTGTCTTCAATATGGGCACAAAGTGTCAAATTGCAAAAAGAAAGAAAAGGCTCGGTGTGTTAACTGTAAAAGACTGCATCATAAGTCCATTTGTGAGGAACGAAAGGATATTAGGGGTCCTGCGGGTCAGACAAACGTTACTTCCGTGGGAAAGGTATCTGTCGCTCCCCACGGATATACGTACCTTCAGACAGCTCAAGTATGCGTCTCAGGACCTACAGGATTAAGCAGGACAACGCGATGTCTACTCGACGCAGGTAGTCAGTCCAGCTTCATAGCAAAATCGCTGATTGATGATCTCAAACTGCAAACGGTAGACCGACAACAACTAACCGTTTGTTCCTTTGAATCAAACCCTACACGCCCACGCCACCGCAGGCTTGTTCAGTTTAATATGAAGGGGCTCTGGCAGAATTCTTCAGTGCCACTTAATGACTTCGAAAGTACTCACGTTATTTCTCACCAGACTTCGGTTCCACAACATATAAAGAGTTTACCACATGCCAAAAAGATTACGCTAGCAGATCCGAAAACCGATTCAACAGAAGATCTTCCCGTGGAGATTCTTGTAGGAGGCGATTTTTATTGGAAGACAGTGAAGCACAATTCGCCCATACGCATCTCTGAAACCTTAGTGTTAGTTCCTTCTCTGTTTGGCTGGATACTTAGTGGTAACAAGTCACAAGCCTGTGTGCATGCAACCGTGGTAAATTTTGCTCAGACTGACCGATCTCCTCTGCACTCGGACAACGATTTCAGACGCTTTTGAGACTTTGAAACTATAGGGATTACTGCCGATCAGGATCTACCTGTGAAGAACAAGGATACGAGACTTCTTGAAGAGTTTAGAACATCTTTCTCTATAAAGGATCATCGAGCAGTGGTTACACTTCCCAAAAGGCAACATACAGTGCTTTCGAGTAACAGACCGATCGCGGAAAAACGATTCAAGCACCTTAGGGAAAGATTTCAACGTCAAGAGACATTTAAGCAAATGTATTTCGATCTTATGCTAGACTACATTACGAAGGGGCAAGTAGAGGTCAGTCCCACCCCACTTTCAGGAAAGGAGCTATTTTATCTCCCTCATCATGCAGTGAGGAAGGAGAAATACGGAACCACTAAGTGGAGAATAGTCTTTGACGCCTCATCTCACGAAAACAATGCACCTTCTCTGAATGAGGTATTAGAAGTAAGACCGAACCTATTACCAGAGATTCTGGAAATTTTACTGCGTTTCAGACTATATTCTACGGCTATCGTCCCGGACATCACACAAGCTTTGCTTCAATTAACCTTGAACGAAAAGGACAAAGACTTGACCAGATTCTTCTGGTTCAAAATTAGCCAGGATCAAACAGGAAATCTTCAAACGACGGACGAACTAACAGAATACCGTTTTAACAGACTCCCATTCGGCCTGACCTGCAGCCCATTTTTACTTTCTGCAACACTAAGAGAACTTGCCGACAAGTGTATGACAGCATTTCCCACCGTAGCGCCACTTATAAACAAGACTGCATACATGGACGACTTTGTGATCTCAGTAGAAGGTGATAATTTGGTGATAACTATATGCTATGAACTTGTAACCCTAATGAAGTTGATCAGTCTCCCCTTATCAAAATGGGCTACCAACTGTGAACAACTCCACACTATCTGGAGGGCAGAAGGGCGAGAACTCCACACCCAGACTCAAGTTTTAGGTGTAGACTGGAACACCGCAGGTGACTACTTCTGTATCGATCCTAGCGAAATCATTAGAAGGTCGTCAGAAGAGCCAGCCACCAAACGACTTCTTTTACAATGTACGGCTAAATTCTATGACCCACTAGGACTGTTTTCCCCTGTTTCTCTTGTTGGGAAATTGCTATTCCAGGGGCCGGCCGGTGTGGCCGAGTGGTTCTAGACGCTACAGTCTGGAACTAGGCGACCGCTACGGTCGCAGGTTCGAATCCTGCCTCGGGCATGGATGTGTGTGATGTCCTTAGGTTAGTTAGGTTTAAGTAGTTCTAAGTTCTAGGGGACTGATGACCTCAGAAGTTAAGTCCCATAGTGCTCAGAGCCATTTGAACCATTTTGCTATTCCAGGACACATGGTGCCGAGGAATTGGCTGGGATGAACTTATGCCCTGGGACTTAGGGGCACGATGGCGCACTTGGATATCTAGCTTACCTTCATTGTCACGTATACGTGTCCCTAGATGGATAGCTACAGCTCATGGAAGAGACTCTCAGCTGCACGTATTCTGTGACGCCTCGGAAAAGGCATATGGAGCAGCTTTGTACATTCGTACTGTCTTAGATGATGATGTCGTAACCCATTTAGTCTGTAGCAAGAACAGACTTGCTCCTATTAAGAAGGTGACATTGTCTCGACTCGAACTTTTAGCGGCAGTAGTTGGGACCAGACTATTGTGTTACTTTTGCCGTGCAACAGACTTTAAAATTGCCCATGCGATATTGTGGACGGATTCTACAATAACACTAAGATGGATTCGCTGTGATCGTAACAGATGGAAGACCTCGTTTGTAATCGGGTAACTGAGATACAAACACACACGACTCCCACGCAATGGAAACACTACCCAGGACCAGACAATCCTGCTGACCACCTCTCACGTGGACTCCTCGGCTACCAAATGAATTCTCTGGATATTTGGTGGCATCGGCCGCCTTGGCTTAGACGCCCTCCTGAATGCTGGCCAAACGATACTCCAATGATGGTACGACTTCCTCCCAAAGAAAAGCGGAAGAAAACCGAGAGCCAAGTTTTGTCGATATCTACGCCAACCAGCCTTTTGAACTTACTTAAATTCAGCTCATACTGGAAGCTCATTCGTATCACAGCATGGACTCTCCGCTTCCTACACAACATTCGTCAGAAGAATAAATCTTCAGGAGAACTTACAGCCGCCGAATTATCAGCTGCCAAAATGTATTGAATTCGAGTGGGCCAGAGAGATTCCTTCCCCGGCGAAATAAATGCACTTCAGAATAACTTACCACTGCCAAAAGAGTCAAACATTGCACGATACAATCCTTTCCTAGAAGATGGAATGATACGTCTAGGAGGTCGACTGCAGTGTACTAGCCTAAATAGGGAACAAAAACATCCTGTACTCCTTGACGGTTCCCACCACTTCACACAATTGGTTATTCGAGAGACACACATCCGCCTTCATCACTTTGGTGTTCGTTCTGTACTATCCGAACTACGAACCGAATTTTGGATCCTTAGAGCTCGTCAGGCCATCAAAAGAATCCTACACTCATGCCTCGCATGCAAGATCTTGAAGAATCCACGAGGGCAACAGATCGAAGCACCGCTGCCGCCTGAACGAGTTTCACCTGCCAAACCATTTGCTGTAACCGGAATAGACTTTGCTGGACCACTATTCATCAAAGTAGGGAAGGAAACGCACAAGTCATATATCACTCTTTTCACATGTGCTACCACACGAGCTGTACATCTCGAATTCTGTACAGACTTGTCAACGGACAAGTTTCTTATGGCACTTCAGCGATTCGCCGGAAGACGCGGACTACCCCACACGATATATACAGATAACGCGAAAACATTCCACGCCACGAATATGGAAGTAGCCCAACTTTGGAATGCATTAACTACCACAAAAACTTATCAGTTCCTCGCTCACCACGGTATTACTTGGAAATTCATTGTCTCCCCGGCGGCTTGGTGGGGAGGATGGTGGGAAAGAATGGTGGGCACTATAAAGCGTTGCCTACGGAAGGTATTGGGACTCGCAAGGCTCACTGAGGAACAACTGAACACCACCTTGATCAATATTGAAGCCGCGGTGAACTCCAGGCCCATCACACCAGGAGATGATTGTGATGCACTCACACCTTCCCATTTTTTGACGGGAGGAAAACTTACGACTATTCCGACGGGACCAGAGCCTTCAGCGAACCCCAATTTAACAAAGGAGTTCCGACTGAGACAGCAACTCTGTGACAGTTTTTGGAACCGTTGGGTTAAAGAATACCTATTGGAGCTCCGGAACTACCATGAAGTTAAACGCCCATCGGGACGAGTCATCCCCTTTCGCCCTGGCGACATCGTGCTGATCCAAGAGGACCTTCGTCCGCGACATATGTGGAAGAAGGCCAGGATAGAAAAGGTATTACCAGGAAAAGACGGCAGGGTAAGGACGATAGTACTCCGGACACCAGAAGGTCACATCATTAGTCGTCCTGTGCAGCTGGCCATACCTTTGGAGGTCGACCAGGGTGGGGAGGATGTCACAGAGTGATGTACTTTGGACAAGTGAGAGACTGTTTGTTTACTCTTAGGACAATGTATCTTTCACTTGTTGCATTGTATGTTCTGTGACTATGTAGTAAAGTGTTGTTACAGTGCTAATCGCTGCGCTACTGTGATTCACGACACCTTTCCCCTAGAGCTAGGGAGGAGGGCGGGGGGGAGCGGGAGGGCGCGACGCCCCCCCCCCCCCCCGCCCCCTCGCTCCCTTGACCCTGGGTACGGGCGCCCCTGCTGAGCGTAAACGCGTCCCTGGCTCCTCTACTTCGTGAAATGCTGTGGTCAGGTTCGCGACTCACTCTCAACCCAGCGTTAGGAGCAGGGCTTCGCGAATTATCGCACGTCCTTCCTTTCTCCCCTACCGTCACCACCCCTCCCCACTTCGGTCTCAAAAAAAAATTAGTTCCACAAAAATAGTTCGATCACCGTGCTGTCTTGTGTTAGCTATCGATCTCAGCTACTAAATAGAGCAGTTCAGTGGGGCATTTTATCTTCACATTGAGCTCTTTGTTTGCAACATTCTCGTTGCCTGTCTTATTGCTGTTCTTTCCGAAAACTACTAAGACATTGACAAGCACAACTGTGACACTTTCGATCATTCCTACCAAGTATTATTCATCCAGACTATGCCCACAACATTGCGGTGCAGAACGCAACAATTTGCCTTTTACGATTAGGAGACGAAGGTCACCTAAAGCTGACGAGCATGACGTGGCTGGCCAGCAGGTAAGCTACAGCACGGGCGGCCTTGGAGCGGCTTCTGGGTGACGCCAACATGTCACGCTTCGGGGAGCTCTCTATCTTGTGACATCAGCGTATACTAGGCAGCCCTATTTATCGCGAGCGCCGCCCACAAACACACACACACACACAAACACACATAAACACACGCACACTCAAACAGGGACACTTCTCACACATAGAAAGATTTCAATGTAGAACGCTACGTTCCTTAAAGGGTTTATTAACGATTCTGTGAACAACTGCAGTATTTATATTAGGCGACTAGTCTCAAATCTCACAGGTTCAGTATAAAGCTTAGCCTACTGAGGCTGCACTGATGGTGTGTGATCTTAAAAATAACTATCAAAGTAGCAACACATGCTTTATAAATGTTTGCCGAATGAATGCCACAATCAGTCCACACATGCCTCTTACCAAGTTACAATCAGTCAGTTTGATTTTGCATTGGTAAGAGGCATGTGTGGATTGTGGCACTCATTCTGCAAACATTTATAAAGCTTGTTCTGCTGCTTTGATGTTCATTATTAAGATCAGGCACTGTCAGTGCAGCCTCATAGGTCAAGCTTGAAAATGAACTTGTAAGGTTCGAAACTAGTCGCCTAATGCAAATATTGCAATTGTTGACAGAATCGTTAATAAACGCTTTAACGAATTTAATAAAGTTGCTGGTTCCCCGTCAACAAAATGCTGAATCTAAAGAAAAGCGCTATGTTGTTTGTCTAGGCCCTAAAGTTTGTGAAAACTGCAACGGTAAAAAGAATACACTTGACTAAAATGAATTTTATACCACGGAATAGGTTCGTCGCACCAAGATCACAGAAATGTAATAGAACTCTAAGAATTCAGTACGTAGTGAAGCCTCGATAAGTTGCAGTCGGAACCACTAAATGTTGTGGCATCTGACCTTCCAGTCGCAGGCCACCAAAATGACTCTTTACTCTACGGGGGTATGTACACTTTCTTGAAACTTCCTAACAAACTCAAACAGTGTACCGAGCCGGGACACGAATCTGGAAGCTTCCGTTCAGGGGCACTTAACGCAACTCATGCCTAGATAGGCCAAATCATATACGGATAAATTGTGTGTGTGTGTGTTATAACTTCCCTCTACGTAAAATGTAGCTTACATGAGTGAAACGCAAAAGTAGCCAGAATTGCTTTATCGTAATACTACGGGAGAAGTTATATTCTTTCAATTGATAAAAACTAATATTGTCACTTAATATGAACTTTGCCTGTTTGGTTCTCTGAAGTGAAAATACATTCTGTCGTTTAAATAAACGTTTCTTCATAGAGCGTATTCTGCTAACGTTCTCAATGCAGATACTGAAATTACGATGGGTCGAGAATGCCGACCGCCGCCCACACACACACACAGACACACACACACACACACACACACATACACACACAGACACACAGACACACACACACACACACACACACACACACACACAAAGTGTCAGCTAGTACAGTTAGTAAGGTCAAAACTATTCTTTAAAAATGATTTCAGTTTTGGAATGCAACTCGGAGTAATCAGATTACTCGAATAAAAACGAGATTCTTCTTATAGTGATATTATTGAAATACTTAAAGGGCTGATACTTACTGTGCATAACAATTCCATGTACCACGCGGAAGCCTCATGGAGAGAGAGAGAGAGAGAGAAAGAGAGAGAGAGAGAGATAAATCAACCACGAATCATCATTTTGTAATCATTACATGAACAACAAATTCCCTACGATAATGAACATTACATAATAGTTTATTTGGGCAATGGTTACAGTTATTTGATGAATGACAGTGTTATCTGAGGCACTTTACCGATACTTCAAATACTTTACACCTTTTAATTAACGTATGAGATAGCAAACAACCGTTTAAAATACTAAGCTAGCCAAAAATAATGAAAGGAGCGTCACAGTGTTTCTATCGGTAACATCCATAATTAAGACAAACTGCGAATTTCTATAGATAAAGTATCTTTGAGGTGGATATAGAATACAGAGTGAACTGGCGAATGAAGAAGTCACTTGTGACAAGTTTTCAGCATATCAAAAGAGGCACTGGGAGATTTTTTTCAGAATAGCTCCAGTCATAATTCCATTCAATGTAACAGATCAAAAAATTCGTGCAATGTGACGTCCATGACGTTTTCATTCCAACATCAACATGCTCAGCACAAAAAATAATTGTAAAATCTCGACTGACAAACTTCGGGTAAACGTGCAGTTTGTAAACTATGCTGCTTTTCCGTAATATCCATATCGACAGTTAACACAGTGACAGAGTTATCAGATATTCAGAATGAAACTTTAGCGCCGCAGTGGAGGGTGCGCTGTTTGCAATCCGCAACTTACCCTCAAAACTTCATTTCCTCCTTTACCTCACTCTTACCACCCAAGCATCTCAGAAATTCGCCTGCATGCCTTGCGGGACTAGCACACCTGCGTGAAAGTATATTACGGAGAAATGTCTAGGACGTAGCCTAGGAGATTGTTTCCAGAATGAGCGGAGTGTGCTCAGGCGAAGCAAAGACTGGTCGGTAATGTGTCCAGCATGAATCCCGGTCGGCTATACACTTTTAATCTGTCAGCTCACACACAGTACACTAGAAAGCAACGTTAAAGATTTGTTCTGAATGCATGATAAACTATCCAAATACACTGAACTGACAAAAGTCATGGGATAGCGACATGCACATATACAGACGGCTGCAGCATCTAGTACACAAGGTATTAAAGGGCAGTGCATTGGCAGAGTTCTCATTTATACTCAGGTGGCTCGTGTGAAAAGGTTTCCTAAGTGAGTATGGCAGCACGGTAGGAACTAACACACTTTAAACGCGGAATGGGAGATGGAGCTAGATGCGTGTGACATTTCATTTCGGAAAATGATAGGCAACGCAGGGGCCGACGGCCCTCACTTAAAGATCGAGAGCAGCAGCATTTGCACAAAGTTGTCAGTGCTAACAGACAAGCAACACTACCTGAAATAACCTCAGAAATCAATGTGGAACGTACGACGAACGTATCAGTCAGGATAGTGCGGTGAAATTTGTCGTTAATAAGGTATGGTAGCAGACGACCCATACGCATGCCTTTGCCAACAACTCGACAACGCTGGCAGCGCCTCTCCTGGGCTCGTGACCATATCGGTTTGACCCTAGATGGCTGGAAATGGTTCTGTTCGGTTACTTGGAGACCACTTGCAGCCATTCATGGGCTTCATGTTCCCAAACAACGATTGAATATTTATGGATGACAGTGCGACATGTCACCGGGCGACAACTGTTCACCATTGGTTTGAAGAACATTCTGGACAGTTCGGGTGAATGATTTGGTCACCCAGACCGCCCGACATGAATCCCATAGAAAATTTATGAGACATAATCGAGAGTTCAGTTCGTGGACAAAGTCCTGCGCATGCAACACTTTCGTAACTATGGGCAGCAATAGAGGCAGCATGCAAGGGACTTCCAACGACTTGTTGAGTCCCTGCCAGGTTGAGTTGCTGTACTACATTGGTCAAAAGAAGGTCTGACACGATATTAGGAGGTATCCCATGATTTTGTCACCTCATTGTACTTTGTCATTTGAATTGAGATATCGAGGTAGTTGCCCAGACCATTAAACGCAAAAATTGACTCTCCATCACGAAAATTAAGTTTCAGAGCAACTGAGACACCTCCATAGCGTCTTAGATTTCGTCAGATCCCCAGCCAAGCACCTTCCGTTGAGGATTTCTCCAGCAGTTGAGAGAAAATTAGACCGTGACCTTCACAGTGTCCAATCTGCATCGGCCTTATGTCACATCGGCCTTATGTCATTGAACCGGTCCTCTCACCTGCCCCCCCCCCCCTCCCTCGGACAGCTTGCACCTCTCCCTTACATAGTACTAACGGCCAATACATTTGTAAAAGTATAAAGGGAAAGGGTACGCGGAACGAGAATATAAAGTCATGACCATCGTGTTGCAGTCTACGTATGAGTAAGCTACAAATAATGCATTGTAAACAACATGAAACAGCTGATGTTTCGCGAGTTTGCTTCGAAACACGCCAGAGAAGTCCCAAAGAAAATTTCTGATCGAATGATACTTGGCCATATGCCAGACGCAAAGTGCCAAGCTTTGGCGAAGGTCGAAAGGAGAAAGAGTCACGGCCGTGATCCTGCAGAAGAGACGCAACTTTATTGATGAATACGGGAGGCAACATGGATAGCAGCTGGAGGAAACCACTAAACACACAGCCATACACTTGCCGACCACAAGCCTCTCCTTGTCACTGGTTTATATTTATTTATAGTTTATTTTACACGTCTAGGTCCGTAGGATCAAATTGAGGAGCAAACCTTCAAGGACACAGACTGTGTCACTACATGAAATTACCACATAAAAGAAACAACAAATAAAATATAATGTTTATGAACCCAAAGAAAGACAAGCCGTAAGTTTATGTAAACGCAGTCAACAATATGAGACAGGAATCAGCTCAATTTTTCAAGGAACTCTTCGACAGAATAGAAAAGTGACCCATGAGGAAATTCAATTTTTACTTGAAAGCTAGTGGACTAATATTTTTGAGTTTTTGTGGTAGCTTATTGGAAATGATTGCAATAGTATACTGCACACCTTTCTGCACAAGACTCAAAGAAGTGTGATCCAAATGCAGATTGCATTTCTGTCTAGTATTAACTGAATGAAAGCTGTTTATTCGTGGGAATACGCTGATATTGGTAACAAGAAACGACAGTAAAAGGGTATACATATTCAGAGGCCAATGTCAGAACACCCAGACTAATGAACAGCTGTCCACAAGAAGTTCGCGAACTTAACCACTTATTGCCCGAACCGCCCGTTGCGAAGCGAAAAATATCCTTCGAGAATGGGAAGGGTTATACCAAAACGTAATACCAGATGTCATAAGCGAACGAAAATAAGCAAAGTAGACTACTTTTCGTGTCCAACTATCACTTACTTCAGATATCGTTCGAGTAATAAAAATGGCAGCTTTGTCTCTGAACAGGATCTTGAACGTGGGCTTTCCACGACGGTTTACTATCTATCTGAACGTCTAGAAATTTGAACTGTTCAGTTTCGCTAATCATATGCCCACGATGTGAACTTAAAACGTCGGGTTTTGTTGAGTTATGCTTTATAAACTGTAAAAACAAAGTCTTACTGTGATTTAGCATCATGAACTACACAATTTGAAACAGTGCCAACGTCGATCGCAACATCTTTTATTGCCAAGTTACTGTCATCAGCAAACAGAAATATTTTAGAATTACCTGTAATACTAGAGGGCATATCATTTATATAAATAAGGAACAGGAGTGGCTCCAGCACTGATTTCTGGGGCATCCGCCATTTGACCTTCCCCCACTGTACATTTGATAGCAAATTATGTGAAAAAGATCAATTATCCTTACATACACCGCCTTTTCAATAACTTTCGCAAACACTGGTGGCATAGAAATAGGTCCAAAATTGTCTATATTATCCCTTTCTTCCTTTTTATGAAGCGGCTTCACTACTGAGTGCTTTAATTGTTCAGTAAACTGACCATTCTTATAGGAAAAATTACAGATATGGCTAAGTACAGGGCTAACATGCGCAGCACAGTACCTCAATATTCTGCTAGGTACTCCATCAAATCCATGAGAGTCCTCAGTCTTCAGTGATTTAATTATTGACTCAGTCTCCCCCTTGTCAGTATCACAGGGGAGTATTTCAGACATCAGTCTCGGAAAAGCATTTTTCAACGGAGTTACATGATTGCCTATAGAAACTAAGGGTTTTTTTTTTAATTCGCCATCAATGCTCAGAAAGTGATTGTTAAATACCGTGCATATATTTGGCTTACTACTAACAGGAATATTCCTACTACGAATTGACTCTATACCGCCGACCTTGTGCTGCTGATCAGACACTCCTTCACAACTGACCATATAGTTTTAATTTTATCTTGTACGTTAGCTATTCTATTTGCGTACTACTCTTTGCCTACCTTATAACATTTTAAGCACCTTACAATAATGTTCGTAATGGGCTACTGTATCTCGAGTGTGACTACTCCCAACATTCTGATATATTTCGCACTTTGTTCTACATGATCCCACTAGTCAGCCACCCAGACTGCCTTTTACTGCTAGTACCCTGTTCAGAACGTTCTAACGGAAAGCAATTTTCAAAGAGTATGAGAAATGTGTTAAGGAAAGTATTATATATGTCATTTATCTTATCAGCACTATAAGCATCCTGCCGCTCGAACTTAACGAGGTTTAAAAAACTCTTTATTGCCGTTGACTTAGCTTTTCTTCATAGTTTTTATTTATATATGACATTTGTTTGAGTACAAAAACCTTTCAGTATTACAATTTGTGCGTCATGGTCTGGAAGGCCATTCACCCTTTTACAAGCAGAATGCTCACCTGGTAATGAAGAACGATTAAAAGGTTTGTCTATTGCTGTGCTGCTGTTCCCGTGAATTCTGGTTGGAAAAACCAAAATTTCCATCAGATCATATGAGTTTAGGAGATATTCCAACATCCCTTTTCTTGCACAGTCACATAAGAAATTAATATTGAAGTCACCATATATAACTAATTTTTGGTACTTCTTATAAAGTGAACCAAGGACCCTCTGTAGCTTGAGCAGAAATGCTCTGAAGTCAGAGTTAAAGGACCTATAAATAACAACAATTTGAAGTTTAGTTTCACTACATTTAACTGCCCTTGCACAACATTCAAATATCTGTTCAGTGCAGTGCCTTGACACGTCTACGGATCAAATAGAATACTGTTTTTTACGTACATGGTCACTCCCCAATTCCGCAAAGAACTCCTTGAAAAACAGCCATCTAATCTGTATCCTGGTAAAGGAAGTCTCTGAATTGTCCAGTTACTTAAGTGATGCTCCGATTTACCTACAATGTCAGAGTCAACATCTATAAGCAATTACTAACTTTATCTCTAATTAATCGTATATTTTGATGAAATACGCTAATTCTTTCACTGCTTGTATACCTGACCTCCTTTGAAGGTGATTTCTTTGTTAGAGGAACTTCCTTTAAGCTGGGATACCTACCAGCTGACTATAGCCTAAAAAGGGTGCAGCTTTAACACCAACTACTACAGGGATTTTCCGAAGAGTGATCCCACCACTGCCCGCTACACTGATCCCTATAAGCTTTGCCAGCCTTCCCTCCCTATACATATTGAGATGCCAGCCATGCCTAGTGAAACCTGATCAATTGACAGACCCAAAAGCAACACTGCCCAGCCGGCACGGTAGCTCAGCGTGTTCGGTCAGAGGGTAAGCAGCCCTCTGTAATAAAAAAAAACTGAGTTAATCGATCAACAACGAACCTAAACGGCTGTCTTACGACGTCCGCCCCGAGCAGACGCAACGAACAAAAGCGAACAAAAACGAGATTACGAGATTTAAAAAAAAAACAAAAAAAAACAGCAACATTAAGATGAGGTCAATCATGACGCTAAAACAGCTGCAAGAAGTGCTCGTTAGTGCCACCAGCTTGAGCAGCTATCTTTACCAGGTCACCACCTACATCATACTCTCCACCTAAATCATACTCTCCGTCCCTATCAAGACTATATTCCCAGCTCCACCCACAATCACTACCTGATTTTCTTTCGTAAAATTCCTACATAGCTGTCCTATGTTAACAGCCTCTTGAGCCAACTCTGCACAAGGCTTCGCAATTCTGGTGACTGCCATCATCTTCTTCTCCTAATACCTCCATCAGAAGTTCATAGGAGAAAAGTGAGTTGAACTACCTAAATCCATAACTCTCCTTGATATATTTATTTTACTTGATGTGTTTCGTCCAGAATTACAAGTCCACAGCTTCATTTGTTTTCAGGCTTTTATAAAAAAACAAAAACTTTACGGAATATTTGCTCAATATTAATTTCCAGCACTAACAGAAACATTGTCTTAACCGCTGCAATATGGCTGCCATCAGTATTGCTCAAAAATTATTACTCAGATAACAAATAGAGTGTCACCCGAAGCAATCTGACTTGCTGTGGACCCAATCACTACTGACCATCACTATCGATATTCTTTCGATACTCGGCTCAGTATCAGCTGAGGCAGCTTCTTTTGTAATTGTGGCTTGTGACATTATTGCCATGGAGTCAACCAAGCATTCCCTTACAGACTGTTGGTTCCGTTCGCATGCAAATCGTGTGATCGAATCGAGTTGAGATGACAATAGACGTGCTGAAACATACAAAAACAAATGCATGCATATTATAGAAATGGATATACGTAAATATGTATGTATGTATGTATGTATGTTCCACATCTTCTCCTCCTTAACAATTGGACTGATTTCAGCCAAACTTAGTACAATATCGCATACTGTGTCGAAAGAATCGCTGTGATGGTAAGAACAACCTACCCATCAAATGGGTGGGGGTGGGGGTGACAAAAGCAGTGTAGTCCACAACGCGCGAATACCTACACTTTATTTATCCAGTATTTAAGAATGAGGGCATTTAACGACTTGAGCCGGCCGCGGTGGTCTCGCGGTTCTAGGCGCTCAGTCCGGAACCGCGCGACTGCTACGGTCGCAGGTTCGAATCCTGCCTCGGGCATGGATGTGTGTGATGTCCTTAGGTTAGTTAGGTTTAAGTAGTTCTAAGTTCTAGGGGACTGATGACCACAGATGTTAAGTCCCATAGTGCTCAGAGCCATTTGAACCATTTTTTAACGACTTGCAACAACCATTAGACATAATTTCAAACCTTTACGAAACTTTTTCTCACTGATAATCGCCATAAAAAATGAAAGGAAAAATGTTTATAGCTACTACATTTTCGCCGTTCCTGCACTAAAACTGCCGCACGGAGCATGAGTATTAATATATTACTTTTTTACTACTAACTACATTCGCGACACATTTTGCAGACAGTATTAACATGTACCACTGAATTTACCGACAAAATTATGTCATAGTTCAGAAGGTTTGACCTCATAATGCTGAGATGTGTGAAAAACTGCCCATTATGCATGTCGTTTGGGTTTATTACTTCTTCACTTCTAATTCTACTCTCAACACATTTCGAAGATAGTAGGCACACATACCACTGGATCTACCAGCAAAATTACACACTACTGGCCATTAAAATTGCTACACCAAGAAGAAATGCAGATGATAAACGGGTATTCATTGGACAAATATATTATACTAGAACTGACATTTGAATACATTTTCATGCAGTTTGGGTGCATACATCCTGAGAAATCAGTACCCAGAACAACCACCTCCGACCGTAATAACGGCCTTGATACGCCTGGGCATTGAGTCAAACAGAGCTTGGATGGCGTGTACAGGTACAGCTGCCCATGCAGATTCAACACGATACCACAGCTCATCAAGAGTAGTGACTGGCGTATTGTGACGAGCCAGTTGCTCGGCCACCATTGACCAGACGTTTTCAGTTGGTGAGAGATCTGGAGAATGTGCTGGCCAGGGCAGCAGTCCAACATTTTCCATATCCAGAAAGGCCCGTACAGGACCTGCAACATGCGGTCGTGCATTTTCCTGCTGAAATGTAGGCTTCGCAGGGATCAAATGAAGGGTAGAGCCACGGGTCGTAACACATCTGAGCTGTGTTCTGAGAAGTGTTCAAAGTGCCGTCAATGCGAACAAGAGGTGACCGAGACGTGGAACCAATGGCACCCCATACCATCATGCCGGGTGATACACCAGTATGGCGAAGATGAATGCACGTTTCCAATGTGTGTTCACTTCGATGTCGCCAAACACGGATGCTACCACCATGATGCTGTAAACAGAACCTGGATTCATCCGAAAAATTCAGTTTCGCCATTCGTGCACCCAGGTTCGTCGTTGAGTACACCATCGCAGCCGCTCCTGTCTGTGATTCAGCGTCAAGGGTAACCGCAGCCATGGCCTTCGAGCTGATAGTCCATGTAGTTTCGGGGGTAGTTTACAATTTTTCTTGTCCGATTTTTGGAATGGCTAGAACGTGATCGAGCTACAAAATAAGTCATTTTACATGTACTCCTCAGGCTTAACGTACAGAGACATTTCTGGTGTCTATTTTTGACGTACAAAGCCCTGCAGTACCCTGTAAAAATTTTGCCCAATATTTTCATATTGATAAAGTCACTAAACAAAATTAGGTTGTGTAATTAATCAACGCGAGCAATATTTCACCCAGTTTTCCCATAAAACTGCATCACCCACATAAACTATGACGTTTATTTGGAAAATAAGCAACTCTATTACTCTGCTGCGTACAGTCTTCTGCCATTATTTAATAATTTACAATGTAGTGGAAGCACACTTTCTTAATACAGTAAATGCAGAGCTGATTCTTGCTTTCGTCGTACAATTTCCATGCGTTTATCCTTTCCCCCCCCCCCCCCCCCCCCCCCCCATGAACCATGGACCTTGCCGTTGGTGGGGAGGCTTGCGTGCCTCAGCGATACAGATGGCCGTACCGTAGGTGCAACCACAACGGAGGGGTATCTGTTGAGAGGCCAGACAAACATGTGGTTCCTGAAGAGGGGCAGCAGCCTTTTCAGTAGTTGCAGGGGCAACAGTCTGGATGATTGACTGATCTGGCCTTGTAACATTAACCAAAACGGCCTTGCTGTGCTGGTACTGCGAACGGCTGAATGCAAGGGGAAACTACAGCCGTAATTTTTCCCGAGGACATGCAGCTCTACTGTATGATTAAATGATGATGGCGTCCTCTTGGGTAAAATATTCCGGAGGTAAAATAGTCCCCCATTCGGATCTCCGGGCGGGGACTACTCAAGAGGACGTCGTTATCAGCAGAAAGAAAACTGGCGTTCTACGGATCGGAGCGTGGAATGTCAGATCACTTAATCGGGCAGGTAGGTTAGAAAATTTAAAAAGGGAAATGGATAGGTTAAAGTTAGATATAGTGGGAATTAGTGAAGTTCGGTGGCAGGAGGAACAAGACTTTTGGTCAGGTGATTACAGGGTTATAAATACAAAATCAAATAGGGGTAATGCAGGAGTAGGTTTAATAATGAATAAAAAAATAGGAGTGCGGGTTAGCTACTACAAACAGCATAGTGAACGCATTATTGTGGCCAAGATAGACACAAATCCCATGCCTACTACAGTAGTACAAGTTTATATGCCAACTAGCTCTGCAGATGATGAAGAAATAGATGAAATGTATGACGAGATAAAAGAAATTATTCAGGTAGTGAAGGGAGACGAAAATTTAATAGTCATGGGTGACTGGAATTCGTCAGTAGGAAAAGGGAGAGAAGGAAACATAGTAGGTGAATATGGATTGGGGGGAAGGAATGAAAGAGGAAGCCGCCTTGTAGAATTTTGCACAGAGCATAACTTAATCATAGCTAACACTTGGTTCAAGAATCATGAAAGGAGGCTGTATACATGGAAGAAGCCAGGAGATACTGACAGGTTTCAGATAGATTATATAATGGTAAGACAGAGATTTAGGAACCAGGTTTTAAATTGTAAGACATTTCCTGGGGCAGATGTGGATTCTGACCACAATCTATTGGTTATGAACTGCAGATTGAAACTGAAGAAACTGCAAAAAGGTGGGAATTTAAGGAGATGGGACCTGGATAAACTGAAAGAACCAGAGGTTGTAGAGAGTTTCAGGAAGAGCATAAGGGAACAATTGACAGGAATGGGGGAAAGAAATACAGTAGAAGAAGAATGGGTAGCTCTGAGGGATGAAGTGGTGAAGGCAGCAGACGATCAAGTAGGTAAAAAGACGAGGGCTAATAGAAATCATTGGGTAACAGAAGAAATATTGAATTTAATTGATGAAAGGAGAAAATATAAAAATGCAGTAAATGAAGCAGGCAAAAAGGAATACAAACGTCTCAAAAATGAGATCGACAGGAAGTGCAAAATGGCTAAGCAGGGATGGCTAGAGGACAAATGTAAGGATGTAGAGGCTTGTTTCACTAGGGGTAAGATAGATACTGCCTACAGGAAAATTAAAGAGACCTTTGGAGAAAAGAGAACCACTTGTATGAATATCAAGAGCTCAGATGGAAACCCAGTTCTAAGCAAAGAAGGGAAGGTAGAAAGGTGGAAGGAGTATATAGAGGGTTTATACAAGGGAGATGTACTTGAGGACAATATTATGGAAATGGAAGAGGATGTAGATGAAGACGAAATGGGAGATAAGATACTGCGTGAAGAGTTTGACAGAGCACTGAAAGACCTGAGTCGAAACAAGGCCCCGGGAGTAGACAACATTCCACTAGAACTACTGATGGCCTCGGGAGAGCCAGTCATGACAAAACTCTACCATCTGGTGAGCACGATGTATGAGACAGGCGAAATACCCTCAGACTTCAAGAAGAATATAATAATTCCAATCCCAAAGAAAGCAGGTGTTGACAGATGTGAAAATTACCGAACTATCAGTTTAATAAGTCACAGCTGCAAAATACTAACGCGAATTCTTTACAGACGAATGGAAAAACTGGTAGAAGCTGACCTCGGGGAAGATCAGTTTGGATTCCGTAGGAATGTTGGAACACGTGAGGCAATACTGACCTTACGACTTATCTTGGAAGAAAGATTAAGAAAAGGCAAACCTACGTTTCTAGCATTTGTAGACTTAGAGAAAGCTTTTGACAATGTTGACTGGAATACTCTCTTTCAAATTCTGAAGGTGGCAGGGGTAAAATACAGGGAGCGAAAGGCTATTTACAATTTGTACAGAAACCAGATGGCAGTTATAAGAGTCGAGGGGCATGAAAGGGAAGCAGTGGTTGGGAAAGGAGTGAGACAGGGTTGTAGCCTCTCCCCGATGTTATTCAATCTGTATATTGAGCAAGCAGTAAAGGAAACAAAAGAAAAATTCGGAGTAGGTATTAAAATTCATGGAGAAGAAGTAAAAACTTTGAGGTTCGCCGATGACATTGTAATTCTGTCAGAGACAGCAAAGGACTTGGAAGAGCAGTTGAACGGAATGGACAGTGTCTTGAAAGGAGGATATAAGATGAACATCAACAAAAGCAAAACGAGGATAATGGAATGTAGTCAAATTAAGTCGGGTGATGCTGAGGGAATTAGATTAGGAAATGAGACACTTAAACTAGTAAAGGAGTTTTGCTATTTAGGGAGTAAAATAACCGATGATGGTCGAAGTAGAGAGGATATAAAATGTAGACTGGCAATGGCAAGGAAAGCGTTTCTCAAGAAGAGAAATTTGTTAACATCGAGTATAGATTTAGGTGTCAGGAAGTCGTTTCTGAAAGTATTTGTATGGAGTGTAGCCATGTATGGAAGTGAGACATGGACGATAACTAGTTTGGACAAGAAGAGAATAGAAGCTTTCGAAATGTGGTGCTACAGAAGAATGCTGAAGATAGGTGGGTAGATCACGTAACTAATGAGGAGGTATTGAATAGGATTGGGGAGAAGAGAAGTTTGTGGCACAACTTGACTAGAAGAAGGGATCGGTTGGTAGGACATGTTTTGAGGCATCAAGGGATCACAAATTTAGCATTGGAGGGCAGCGTGGAGGGTAAAAATCGTAGAGGGAGACCAAGAGATCAATACACGAAGCAGATTCAGAAGGATGTAGGTTGCAGTAGGTACTGGGAGATGAAGAAGCTTGCACAGGATAGAGTAGCATGGAGAGCTGCATCAAACCAGTCTCAGGACTGAAGACCACAACAACAACATCCTTTTTTTAGGGTAGAAGAGGTAGCAATTTTTTCTTTTCTAAAAATTTGCACTCAATTTTTGTGGTTCTACGACTAATCTCAATAATCAACATACGCTCGTCAAAGGCAGAGACAAAAGTGATTCACTCTGCTTCCCACCCTCTACCTCACGATAGTTCAGTAGAGAGCCGCAGCCGAATCTTCCCATGTTCCAGTAGGATTTCAAGTCAGATCAGATTTCTAACAAATGTTTTAGGTTGTTGGCTAGACTCTTACATATCTCCAGGCAAAACGTCCCCACATCCATATGTAAGATACTCATATAGATTTGCTTTAGAAAAAAATATTGCTCCCAAATGCTACCTTACAGTCTGAACAACTGGACGAGGCAGAAAAATTACTGCAAACGTGATGACGGAGATTCTAAACGTAACAACGAAGAGAAATGGTAAACAATAAAAAAACATGCTAATTGCAGTGTACTAGGAAACTTGTATTTAGAGAACTATGAAACACGCTTAATCCAGCAATTACATCGTGCACAAAAAATTACAAATTACTGTTACAATTCCTTGTCTATACATTCCTAAAAGAGTCACGTTGATTTTTCTTACGTATATCTCGTGAAAAGGCCGAGGAGGTAAAATTAGAGAGGTTGGAACTAACATATTCTTCCGAACAATCGTTCTTTCAGCCCACCTTTCGTGACTTGAACAGGAAAAGGGAGAGTGACGGTGGTACACGATGAACCTTCCACCACTCACCATAAGGTGGCTTGCGGATTATAAATATAAGTGTGCTGAATATTAACAAACACACCGTTGGTACGAGTATTATTTTCCTCTTGCTGCAACTGAAAAACTGCTTTTTGTGTTATATCGCTAAGAGGCACAACTGTAAGATTTACAAAATAAATATCTTCACTTAAGCCGATTGTTGACATAAAAGGTATCACTTGTACATAGAGAAACTATGTAGGGTCGATGGGTGCAAAGAGAATTGCATCTTTTTGCAATTCAAAGCAAGATGAACCGCCCGAAAACCATCTTGATTAAAACTGAATTCCGCTGCTTCATCATTTACTGAATATGGCCTCTGACGACAGCAAGATGCCTGCTGGCTAATTAACTGTGAGACGAGTTTCACATAATTATAACCTTGTAGCGTGTCACAAGGACGGCGTGCCGTCAGACCAGCAGCTGCCCATCATTTCAACCTTCGCCGCAGTTTTCTGTCAGAGCGTGGTAAGGAGGGCACCTCGCTGCGTCCCAGCACCTCTTGAAACATCACTCCCTTTCGATCAGACACAATGTTCCTCAGTAGCTGTAGCTACACAGCCTTAATAAGACTGACACCACACCCAACATCTCGAAAGTCACGGTCACCTGCAATTTCGAAATGGAGTTACCCTAACAGTTTTGCTAACTACAAGAAAAAATGCTTAATACACAAAAGCTTACGTCGAATAAAGTAAAAGTTGTTTAAGTAAAAATTATTTTATATTTTCCTCTATCAATTGTCGTAGATGAGAAAAGAAGATTAAACTATTCATCGCTCAGGCAGAACATTTTTTTAATTTTTTTATTTTAAGACTAGAATCATGCTACTGCTTTTTGCAGGTGAACTCCTATAAGTTCCTTGCCAGTTTGGGTATTCAGTACCCCCTACCATTTCTTTCACCCATCATTCCATGATATACTTCGTGTTTATACATCGACAGTTTCATTTACAGGATGTGTACCTTAAAGCGAAACGCTCTCAATGTATTGTGAAGCAGTATTCAAACAACGGTATCATCGTAATTCTGATATTGTCTTTGTATTTTCATTGACTTTTCGAGATACTTTTACAACTCGCTGCTCGTAGGGCTACGTTATTAGTAATTTCAAAATTATTTTAAATACGTTATTCGCACGTATATCGTGAGAATAACATCCAAAGGATATCGCTATGCTTCTTACCTCGAATAACACACGATTATAAACGAAACGCTGATTAGTAAGTTCGGTGATCCATAAGGTATTGAGGTGAGATAAAGAACAGGATACCCACCATTAGTTCGCGGGGTTAAGCGGCGCGGCCTCGAGGGAATGTGGAGCACCAGCTGGGAAGCGAAGCCGGCCCCGGATGCAGCAGGCCTCTTAACTCCGCGCTCTACGGAGCTGCCGACTCACTACGCAATCGTGACTCACTCTCTACATTCACTTACTGAACAAGGTCTGCAATGAAACCTAGTTGCTTTTACTCGTGCAGTTTATCTCCGAAAAATAAAGAAATACCTACCAGCAGGAAAACGCTTCTATCGGAGCAAAGAAAAAAAAATAGGGTAGCAGCTGCCTCATTCTATCTTGTTCAGCACCTTTCAAAATGTTCCCAAAAATATGGCACGCGTTTTTTTAACGCGCAACTCACCTCAAACTCTCACAAGCTCCTCATGCTGTAACCCACTCACAGCCACTAGCTAATCGCTGTAAGTCGCTCATACCCATCCACTCCCAGTTGCCCTTTCTCACTCACTCATACAGCCCAGCTCATTGTCCTTATCTCTTTGTGAGTCTCAGTCGCTGCCTCCTGTGTCACAGCCACAGTCCCCATCGTTCTCTCCTACTACTACAGTCTGCTCTCACTGTCACCTTCTTGATCTGTCTTACTGCTGATGTCTTTTCGCACTGGCACTGTCTCTCTCTTCCTCTTTGCAGTTGTGATATACTCTCTCTCTCATTATCACTGGCTCTCACCCACTTCCACTTTCTCGCTTTATTCCTTCCCCCTCCCCCTGGCACTGTCTCCTGCCTTTTCCTAGCAATGATCTGTCGCTGTCAGTTATGGGTTGGGTTGGGTTGATTTGGTGGAAGAAACCAAACAGCGAGGTCATCGGTCTCATTCGAGTAGGGAAGGATGGGGAAGGAAGTCGGCCGTGCCCTTTTAAAGGAGCCATCCCAACATTTGCCTGAAGCGATTTAGGGAAATCGCGGAAAACCTAAATCAGGATGGCCGGACGCGGGATTGAACCGTCGTCCTCCAGAATGCGAGTCCTGTGTGCTGACCACTGCGACACCTCGCTCGCTGTCAGTTATGTGTACTGCCCTTGGTCACTCTCTTTCTCTCATACTGACAGTGTCTCCTTCGCTCTTCCTATAATACAACCACAGCCTGCTATCATAGAATATTTATTACTTTCCCGTCTCTTTGGCACAGCCGCTGTCTTGTTCTCTCTCAGCACAAAAAAGCACGAATATGTTCACATGCCAAAACTTTCGGGGAACGGTTGGTGGATGGGTACAAGCGCATTACAACGATTTACTAGTGGATGTGAGTGAGTTACGTTAGGGGAGATTGTGAGAGCGTGAGGTGAGTTGCATATTTAAAAAAAGTACGATTACGCATTCCAAAATTTTTTGGAAAATTTTTAAAGGCGCTGCGACAGATAGAATGAGGCAGTTAGTACCCCACCGCTGGTTCCCTTCTTTTCCCTGCTGCAACACGGCACGTAAGTCAGAAATGTATTGGTCAGTACAATTTACATAGTTTTACTTTTGTGAAAGTGAAATGAGACAAACTAATTTTACACCTCAGACCGGAATTCACGCGTAAAACGTTTTTGCAGGTGCTTCAGTGCTATAACGAGGGGCTTCCAGATGATAACGGAGGCGACTTGCAGCATATTTCCGCGTGCTGAGTCACTTTAGAATTTTACGAACGTATTTTACGTGTAAAAATAAGGTAACTTTGAATTTCTGTATCGCGGAAAAGGATGAAGATATAAAGAACATTTTCAAGGTTGTTCGAGAACGGGATCTTAGCAATACAACGTAAAAATTACAGCCATCAGTGTGCACAGTCGTCCCGGAATCCGCGCTGGATTTTAGTACCCAAAAAAACAAGTTTTTGGGGTGTTTCTCGATAACGGATAAAGGTTTTTGAAAGTGGGGAGATGGCTCTTCTAGGTAAATGCAATTTGCTGCGGTTATTCATTACTTAGATTTTGTCTCATACGGGATTTTATGTGTAGGGGTAGGGTAACTCTGAACCTCTGTATCTTGGAAATGGAAAAAGATCAAGAAAAATTTCAAGGTTCTTCGAGATCAGGATCTTAGGAATATATCGCAAAAATTTCAGTCACTTGCTGTGCATAGCCTTCTTAGAATCCTCGGCTGAATTTTGATCCGCTGTGGACGTTAAAAATATAGTCAAAAAACACTTTTTGTGGGGTTTTCCGAGGAACTGACCAAGAACTAATGGTGCTTCCATAAGTCCCATCAAGCCGACCGTAAACCACATCAAATGCAAAAACAACCAACCGATTTTCTCCATTTGCCTAAGCAGTAGGAAGTGTGTAATATTAATACTTTGTTGTGTGTGAAATCTTATGGTACTTAACTGCTAAGGTCATGAGTCCCTAAGCTTACACACTACTTAACCTAAATTATCCGAAGGACAAACACACACGCCCATGCCCAAGGGAGGACTTGAACCTCCGCCGTGAATAGCCGCACAGTCCATGACTGCAGCGCCTTAGACTGCTCAGCTAATCCCGCGCGGCTATTAATACTTTGGCCCTGTACTGTAGGATAGAGACACTGATCCTTCTGTTGGGTATACAAATGGTCTCTAGCCTAAGGGCTATCCAAAACATTTGACACTACCTTTTTATAATTGAATTTGATGTGAGTTAAGATATTTACTGATACTGTGAAGAGCTGGTACAAGTAAAATGGGATGTGGAAGAATCATGCAGATGAAAGTGAATCGAAGACATGTACTGCATCATTATTAAAGATAAGGGCTGCAGCATAATCCTGATGTGAGGTTCTGTTGGTTCTAGGTTCCGCTCTTCCTTCTGTTGCAGATTCAGCACTCCTGCGAAGTCTGTAGTACATGTCTACATCCCTTTTCTCTTCTCTTCTCTGAAATGATGAGTGATTAAATAGTTATTTGTGGTGGTTCCCTCAGTATTTGGCTAATGCTCTAACTTTATCAAGAGATGCTTAACTGGTTGAGAACATACACTGACAGAAATGGAAAGTGTTACACTATTAATA
Source organism: Schistocerca nitens (assembly GCF_023898315.1). Classification (NCBI taxonomy): domain Eukaryota; kingdom Metazoa; phylum Arthropoda; class Insecta; order Orthoptera; family Acrididae; genus Schistocerca; species Schistocerca nitens. Next base: position 474,946,701 of record NC_064614.1, on the reverse strand, counting down.
TCACGACCGAACGCTGCCAAACTGATACTCCGGTACGTCCATACCTGTGTACCATCTACATATACGTCTTCATACATACTCCGCAAGCCACCGTATGGTGCGTGGCGGAGGGTATCCTGTACCGCTACTAGTTACTTCCTTTCCAATTCCGCTCTCTAATAAAGCGAGAGAAAAACGAGTGTCTATATGCCTCCGTACGAACCCTAATCTCCCTACTTTCATATTCGTTGTCCTTACGCGAAATGCACGTGGACAGCAGTAGAATCGTTCTGTGGTCAGCCTCAATCGCCGGTTGCACCTCGAAAAGAACTTCTATTTTCCTCCAGTGACTCCCATTTGAGTTCCCGAAACATCTCCTCAATACTTACATGTTGTTGGAACCAACTGGTAACAAATTTAGGAGCAGGCCTCTGAACTGCTTCGATGTCTGCTTTTAATCCGACCTGGTGCGGATCCCAAACACTCGAACAGTATTCAACAGTGGGTCGCACTAATATCCTATAGGCGGTCTCCTTTGCAGATGAACCACACTTTCCTAGAATTTTCCCAATAAACCAAAGTCGATTTTCGTCTTCCCTACTACAACCCTTGCGTCCTCATTCCATTTCATATTACGTACTTTGCAACGTTACGTCTAAGTATTTAATCGACATGACTGTGTCAAGCACCATACTATTAATGTTTTATTCGAACATTATGGGTTTGTTTCCATATCGACAACGACACCTCCTGTACACCACAGTATCGTCAGCAAACAGCCACAAACTGCTGCCCACCTTGTCCGGCAGATCATTTATGTATACAGTGAATAATAACGGTCCTATCACAGTTTCTGGGACGCTCTGGCGATACCGTTGTTTCTGATAAACACATGACATCGATGACGTACTCTCTTCTGTTACTTAAGAAGTCTTCGAGACACTCACATACCTGGGAAGCTGTTCCATATGCTCACACCTTCTTTAACATTCTGCAGTGGGGCACCGGGTCAGATGCTTTTTAGAAATCTAGAGACATGAAACCTGCCTGTTGCCCTTCACCCACAGTTCGCAGTATAGCACGTGAGAAATTGGCAAGCTGAGTTTCGCACGAGGAGTGCTTTCTAAAACCGTGATGATTTGTGAACGAAAGCATTGCCCTCTTAAGGAAATTTATTATGTTCGAACTGAGAAAGTGTTCAAGGATTCTGTAGCAAACCGATGTTAAGCATGTTGATCTGTAATTTTGCGGGTCCTTTCTTTTACCCCTCTTTTATAGAAGAGTCGCCTGCGCATTTACCCAGTGGCTTGGGACTTCGAGCTGAGCGAGATATCAGCGATAAATGCAAGCTGAGCAATGAGCCAATGCTGTAGAGTACTCTTTGTAAACCAAAATGGGATTCTATCCAGGCCTGGAGATTTATTTGCTTTCAACTCTTTCAGTTGTTTCTCTACGTCAGAGATGCTTATTACTAAGTTGTCCGTATGGGAGTCTGTTCGATGGTCAAACGAAGGTATGATTGTACGATTCTCTTGCGTGAACGATCTCTTAAATGCGAAATTTAGAACTTCGGCTTCGCTTTTGCTACTTTTCTTAATTCATTGGCCGTTTCATTAACCATTTAGCCAGAGAAGTGAATAACCAGAGATTTGGTATAGAAAATTACATATACATTTTGGACATTAGAAATTGTATTAATTCTAGGTTAACTTCACGGTTCACTTTCTACAGTCACACACTCAACAGAGTCCACATATCACAACTTTACACATCGGATACTTCGTGTCTGACTTGTAACTGGATATCCGCTTTTTGCAGAAAGCATGCAATAGCGACGTAGTCCGGAAGATGGCCGTCAAAGATATGGGCTGTGGATTTCCTGCTCTGATCAAGGCCTTAAGAAACTTGCAGCGTTGTGTGTCATGGCGTGATCACCCTAGTATCACTTGGTTGAGATCTGAAATCTCAGTTGGGTGGACTTTGCAGTACGGAGACTGCTGAACTTTCATCCTATGAAGATGTGAACAGCCGAGACCCAGCCGGATGTTCGTAATAGTAGCGGCATAGCGTCTAGATAGCATGATTTGGGAGACGCAGGATTTTCGCCGAATAATCGACTGTATTGCGGCATAAAGTCTTCTTTTGGGCTGTTGTGAGATCTCCAACGTCTTTGACCGGTCTTGATGGAAGTTTTATTTACGTCAGAAACAAAATGGTTCAAATGGCTCTGAGCGCTATGGGATTTAACATCTGAGGTCATCAGTCCCCTAGAACTTAGAACTACTTAAACCTAACTAACCTAATGACATCACACACATCCATGCCCGAGGCAGGATTCGAACCTGCGACCGTAGCGGTCGCGCGGTTCCAGACTGAAGCGCCTAGAATCGCTCGGCCACACCGGCCGGCCCAGAAACAAAATCTGTATGTGGAAGACAACTGTAGTAAGGCTGGCAATCAAGCACACTTTGATTCTACAGGTGGTCCGCCACCGCATTACAAGAGATACCAGAATGTCCTGTTTATGTTGACTTTGACACTGATGGATTAACTTAATTACATTAAGCAGATGGTGGTTAGTCTTGGAGGCCAACTGATGCTTTTTCAGGTTTTCCAGTGCTCTCCTCGAATCCGTGACAGTGCGGATGTCGTCGAACTGATTTGCCACATACCGAAAGGCACCATTAATTGCAAGAACTTCTGCACTGAAGGCGCTGGCTTCCGTCGGAAGCTTAAACATAGCCTTAGATAGTTGATCCCTGCAAAGTGGGCAAACGCAGTGCCCTCTTTTGTTTTTGAGCCGTCAGTGAACATTCTGAAAATTTGGAAATTTGTGGTAAGTTCCTATGGCGCCAAACTGCTGAGGTCATCGGTACCTAGGTTTACACACTACTTAATATAACATAAACTAGCTTACGCTGGTGATAACACACACACAATGCCCGAGGGATGACTCGAACCTCCGACGGGGAAAGCAGTGCGAACCGTGGCAAGGCGCCAAGGATCTCGCTGCTACCCCACGCGGCCAATTTCGACTGATGAAGTCCACAGTGAGGCAATCAGATGGGAAACGCCAATAGAAGTAGTGAAAGTTCGACCCGACCATCTGGAGTGATAGGGGTTGTGGGTCCGTGGTTAAGTAGGCCTACTTCGTATTCCAAGCTAAATGCAGGTGGCAGAGAGTTTCAGGACAAGGGGTACAAACATCTTCACTGCGTGAAACTTTGAATATTAGAGATGCCCACCTTCGAATCCTATCGACGTACCTGTTGTCCTCAATGAGGTAGTTAAGATTTTGAAGAAGAGGATGAACTGTTTGCGCCGCTGTACTATGGATGAATTTCTGAGGCAAATAAGTCCTCCTGAATGGAAGGGACATCTCCCTTGCCTCCACCAAAACACGTTTACAGGTGTCGAATTTATCGCCCCAAGATAGATTCGCGGGGCGCGGTACTGCAGAGTATCGATCTTGTTTAGGAGAGATGTCGAAGCGTTGCCACATAACGTGCATCCGTAATCAATACAGAGCGAATCATGCCACGATAAAGAGCGAGTAGGACTGTAAAGTGAGCTCCCCACCGTACACGGGTTACCATGCGTAGAATACTGAGAGATCGACCGAGCTTGGAAATCAAATATTGCACGTAGCTTGCCCACGTCAATCTCCTGTCGACAAAGAGAGCAAGCCATTTGACTGAGCTCCTTTTTGGAATGATAACAGGCTGTAATCGTATCTCGAGCCTTGTTATCGTCCATCTACGTCGCGTAAAGACAACCGCCGAGGACTTGGTATCTGCCAAAATGAATCCAGTTCTGCACGACCACAAGTACAGTACGTTCACCGCTCAATCTAACCACCTTAGCGTTATCCTCAGGCTGAGAGAAAACGTTTACATGCAGATGTCATCGGGGTACATTAGAATTTTTACTGAAGAAACAAAGATTATGCCAAGAGCTGACGAGTAAACTGCATAAAGAATAGGACTTAAGATGGTGTCTTGCAGCAGTGCTCTGTAGCCCAGACGCGGACGATGCAAGGTATTGTCGTGCTGTCTGATATACATTACATGTATCTGTAGGAGAGAAAATGAGGTCTGGCATTTTTCTATCTTCCGCTACCACACCAGACTGGTCAACAAGGGACTGGGTGGAAGCCTTACACTCACTCACAGATTTTACGTGGGACCAAAATTTTCTCGGGTCTCGGCAAGATTTTTTACTAAGATATGACGGTGGTAGTTGTTATAAGGTTCGCGGATCGATCTTTATACAGTCGCACGGATTTCTATTAACTTTTGCCTGTCGTCATTTGCGATCTGTTTTGAACCGAAAGTGCAAAATCCTATGCTTTCTCAGCATTTTTCGAATTTCGTTGTTAAACCGTGGTGGGTATTTTCCGTCCTTAATCCATTTATACGGCACATGAGTTACAATCTGTTTAAACTTTGCCCATAATTACGCTAAGTCCATCGTATTGGACCTAAATGATGTCACTTCATTGCATAAGTGTGTTGCTGACAATTGTCTATCTGCTCTTTCCAGCAGAAAAACTTTTCCTATCTGCTTGATTGATAGGCTATGTTGATTAAAATACCATCCTTATGCGAATTTATATTTTGTATTTTCAGTACAGAAAAATCATTCATACGGATGAATGGTTTGAGAAAGTGATGGCTACGCAATGTGTCTAATTTTACCGAAATCTATCTAGTGGAGGTTGCAACGCAGTGTGCCCAGAGAACGTGTGTGTGCACTGACTGCAGAACGAATGGTGACGAGATGAACCAAGGACAACAGTGTGGCTGATGAGTATGCACGGATACTTTCAGAACTACGCCACCAATAGACAGGTGACAGCAGTTGAAAACTGGCAGAGGTTACAAGCATCGACCAAGAAACGTCAGATACAGATTACTGCAAACTGAGTTGAAATCTCGAGTTGTCATACGTCTTTTAGGGTCTGGTGCATAGCTTCGTAATGTTTTTGTTATGCATGTTGCTATTACGGTTACTATGGATTTATTTATCGATCGTCATTTTTTGTTTGTAGTTCACCGTTGCTATTTCAGTTTACATATAGTCATTTCGTCATCTGTATATAGTGAGTGGAACTGTGGACGCTAGAAAATAGAGAGCCAAGTGGTAAATCGAAACATTTCCGACACAGCCACTATGATTTTACGGCAATATTACAGAAGATAATCCGATTGCTCCAAGAAATATTTACCGTTTTAGCTTACGTTTCAGTAAAAATAACCGTCTGCACACTCTCCCCATGCATAGGTCAAATTATGTCGATAATTTTGTGAGGAAAGTAAGCGAAACACTGCGATTTATTGGCAGACCACTTAGAAAGTGCAACAGGTCTTCTGAAGCGACTGCTTACATCATGCTTGTTCGCCGTCTTCTGAGTATTCCTGTGCGATGTGGGATCTGCATCAGTTGGGACTGAAGGAGGACATCGAAAAAGTTCAGAAAAGGGCAGATCTTTTTGTATTATCGCGGAACAGGGGAGAGAGTAGTACGGACATTATACGTGAACTGGGGTGGTTATCATTAAAAGAAAGGCTTTTTCGTTGCGGCCTCCGACTGTGAAAATATTCTGCTACCGCCCACCCATAGGAACAATAAAATGGCTCAAATGGCTCTGAGCACTATGGGACTCAACTGCTGAGGTTATTAGCCCCCTAGAACTTAGAACTAGTTAAACCTAACTAACCTAAGGACATCACAAACATCCATGCCCGAGGCAGGATTCGAACCTGCGACCGTAGCGGTCTTGCGGTTCCAGACTGCAGCGCCTTTAACCGCACGACCACTTCGGCCGGCCATAGGAACAAATTATCATCATGATAAAGTAAGAGAAATCAGAGCGCGCACAGAAAGATTTAAGAGTACGTTTTTCCTGGGCGCCATCGTGAGTGGAATGATAGAGAAATACTTGAAGGTGTTTCGAGGAACCTTCTGCTAGGTACTTAAGTGTGGATTGCGAAGTAATCATGCAGATGTAAATATAGATGTTATATAGTTTATGTGTCAATACTAGAACTAATTCTCACTCAGGTGTCAAGAAGACTCATTTCTTATAAAAAATGTTTCAAATGGCTCTGAGCACTATGGGACTTAACATCTAAGGTCATCAGTCCCCCTAGAACTTAGAACTGCTTAAACCTAACTAACCTAAAGACATCACACACATCCATGCCCGAGGCAGGATTCGAACCTGCGACCGTAGCGGTCACGCGGTTCCAGACTGAAGCGCCTAGAACCGCTCGACCACACCGGCCGGCCCCACATTTCTTATAGACAAGCAGAATTTTTCATTTAACAAACAGGAATCTTCCAATTAATTTATAACATGGCGAGCTTTTGCTTTGTGCCTGTTTGACATGCATGAGTCCTGTTTCACGATTGCAGGTTCAATAGTGACTCTTCACTCCTACAATCGAGGCTACGTAAACTTTTATCTCAGTTTTCGATATTATTCACGTTTTCAACCAACCCTTAATGTTTTTTTCCTAGAAAGCAATAGAGTAGTGAACACCTACAGATTTCAGTTTTGTAAGGGTACATCACCGCACCTTACAAGTTTTAGACAGCGTCCACAGAATTACAGACCACTTTATCAATTGGCAATCTAATGAACAAGATCCTGTGGTTATGACATCCACTCGAAAGTTATGAAATCCTACTGAAATTCTAGTTCGCAACTCGTAACTCACTACAACACTTCTCTTAAAGAGAATTTCACAAGAACTGAAAAAAGTTACCTTTTTCGTGCGGCAGTCAAGGTCCTGTGAAGAATTCTAGGCGTCCGGTGGTAATTTAACAGAGCTCCGATCCACTCGTCATACAGATGTGCAACATCTGGGTTCGATACAACTCCCGCCACTCTTATCTGATGCTCGGAACCGCGATCGTGACTTGCGATCACGAGCCATTGTCTTATTGTGGCCTCGTCCTTAAAATAGCGAACACGGAGCTGCATCGTGAACTACCAACAGTCGTAAAAAATGCCGTTCAGGAGCTCAGGTGTCCGCGTGAATCAACAACGCAGGACGGCGAAAACTACTGACCATGCTGCGCTTCCGTTGTGTCGTGGAGGCCTCAGCAGGTAATTCTGACATGCGTTCAGTATTTGGAGGAGATCCTGTTTAAAAGGATTTTTCGATGTGAAGACGTCTATTATGGAACGAAAATTCACGGGTACATCACCAACTGTGGCGGACAATTGTGGACCAACAAAAAAGATGTGGAAACTTCAAATAGAGAAATGCTTCTCCATTTTTGTCCATGGCCTTAACGAAGTTTTTCATTACGCCCAATTTTATATGAAGAGCAGGGAGAGTTAAGTTCTTTACATCACCAGCTGTGGCGGACAATTGTGGACCAACAAAAAAGATGTGGAAATTTCAAATAGAGAAATGCTTCTCAATTTTTGTCCATGGCCTTAACGAAGTTTTTCATTACGCCCAATTTTATATGAAGAGCAGGGAGAGCTAAGTTCTTGAATTCGACAAGTGGTTCGTGCAGAACATTGTTAGATCCTGGTTCAGGTGACTGACGCTTTGGTCAATCTTTCTTTTTATAATGAAGTGCTTTGGCGCGGCTATCCCAGAGGCACAGGAAGCAACAGAATTTGGTGTAGGCGTGTTGTAGCCCAAGTAATATGCCTATGACTTTCAGTTCCCCGTAAACCAGCCATTTAAACTATAGTAGTTCAATCGCAAAAGTCCGCAGCTCGTAGTCGTGTGGTAGCGTTCTCGCTTCCCGCGCCCGGGTTCCCGGGTTCGATTCCCGGCGGGGTTAGGGATTTTCTCTGCTTCGTGATGACTGGGTGTTGTGTGATGTCCTTAGGTTAGTTAGGTTTAAGTAGTTCTAAGTTCTAGGGGATTTATGACCATAGATGTTAAGTCCCATAGTGCTCAGAGCCATTTGAACCATCAATCGCGAAAACAACTGCTTCATGTTATGAAATGTTTCTTTCCAGTCGGAATCGATGGTAACACGTTGCCATTATGCAGTACCATACACCTGATTTACTTTGGAGGAGGCGATGCGCAACTTCACTGGTCACTTTTATAATCAATGTCCATAGCTACTACTAGTCCATGTACATCACTACAAAATACCAAGTTCTTTCCACTTTAGAGAAATGGAAGGAATGGCATATGGCGGTTACGGAACACTGTCACTTTTACCGTCTTATCAAGACAATTTCTTTGCTGTAGCCTTGACGCCAACAGTTCAGCTTTACCTTTCGGCAATTCCAGACCTCCCTCTAGGTCACTAAGTTAACATTATGTTATTTTGTGGATCTCTGTACACTCATAGTTACACATAAAATCTTGATCTTTCGAAAAACTGGGTTTTGAAGGAGATGGTGCAGCACTAGTTTCACTACCGCCCACGCCACTGCCACAAGTGGAACAGAAACAGGCAGTCCTCTCTGTAAGACACTGGTCGCATGGTCGGTTGTATGTTAGGAAGACTTCTTTTTCTTGGAAATGCCATGTGTTAATGGAGTTGTCACACGAAAGTAACAATCATGCATGTGGTTTGATGGTTCTCGCCAGACATCGGTGTAGCAAAGCCGTGGAAAATCTTTTAGATTCAATCACGAATGAAAACTCGAGACACAAGACACGCAGCATACAGGGGGAACCCAGGGCTTGTCGTGGTTTTCGATTTTATGAACAAAGTACAAGTTATTGCCCTCCTTTGCAATTTCAATGTTGCCTGTACGCAAACATAGCAAAACTTGTCAGCACTGTTAACGCGTTTGTGAGGCATATTGAATCCCAGGAATTACAATAACGCACTAACTATGCTTTAGAACACGTTTTCTTTCAGAAAAACGAACAGAACACAGTTTTTAACAGACTGAAACTACGCTTAAATGAGGCATGCTCCGCTCTTCCCTTCCTCTTCCCCTTGCCCTTGTTGATACGAGCCCGGACCCAAAATAGCGACAAAAGACACACAGCTATTGTTGCGTTAAACTTCATCATTCTGTCTACCATCAGCGGGATTCCGAAGCCTATATAGGAAAGGACTGACAAAGAATGCTAATAAAATATAATTACAACTTAATGCACTCCCCTGTAGCTCAGAAAATAAAGGTAATTCGAGTTTTTCATTGTCGTTTTCGGTATCAGCGTGGTCAATATAGTTAACAAACACCTATTTCATCCCAGCTACATCTTCACTCTTTGTTATTGTAATTACAGGTGCATATTTCTGGCGTCAGTCTGTTGTAGAACTATGGAAGATGTTTAACGCTCAGACAACAGGACTTTTTTTTTTTTAGAAAATATACTTCCTTTATAAAGGCAGCTATGAGTTTCGTCAGCCAAAGATCTTGCGAAACACAGCTCTAGGTGTTCGTCCATAAAATCTAGACGGCCGTACACATACGCGCCCAAGTTGACGCGGTTTTCCATGACATCGGAAAGCATTTGGTAGTTCCACACTGTTGTTTAGTGAATAAAATACGAGCTTACCCAGTATCGGCTCAGGTTTGCGATTGGATTTAGGACTTTCTACCAGATGAAACACAACACGTCGTTCTTAAAGGAGCAAAGCCAACATACGCAAAGGTAAGTTCGGAAATATCGCAGAGAAGTGTTATAGCGCAGATACTATTGACAGATTATATTAGTGGTCTTGTGGATAACGTCGGAGGGTCCGTCAGGCTATTCGCGGACAATGCTGTTGTCTACCAGGAAGTTTGCAGTGTCAGACGACTGGAGCGAAATGCGGCAAGATCTGCAGAGGATCGATGGTTGACTCTCAAGTACTGGCGAATGAGCTGGAGGTAAGTAAACGTAGCGTATTGCGCTAAAATAGGCGAAGAGATACAGTACTGTTCGATCACACTGTTGGACAAATCACTGGAAAGAATACCTACTGTAAAATATCTGGTAGTAACCATCTGGGCCGGCTGGTGTGGCCGAGTGGTTCTAGGCGCTTCAGTCTGGAACCGTGCGACCACTACGGGTACAGATGCCAGGCAGAGATTCTTTGGAAGAATGTTAAGGAAACGTAATGCATCCAAGATGTTAGTGGCTTGCAAAACACTTGTATGGCCAGTTCTTGGTTCTGGGACCCATACCAGGTACACTGACGTGACAAAATTCATGGGATAGCGATATATACATATACAGATTTTCGTACATCCATAGATGATATGGAGGACAGGGAGACGTCAGCTGGTATAAATTTATATTAAAAATGGAGAAATCCCTCCAGCTGTATTTAAGGTGTCGATTTCATTTTGGCAACTAGTTTCAACGTTGTAACAACGTCATCTTCAGGCCCATACACTTCTTGACGTTAACTGCGTGCGACTGATACTAGAAGTCAGTGGTGAGATACGGGCGTGCTCCGTGTGGAAGGTGGTTAGTAACTAGGATGAAGTTTAGAGTTTATGAAGTTGAGTCTAAACTTCATACTAGTTACTAACCACCTTCCACACGGAGCACGTCCGTAGCTCACCACTGACTTCTAGTATCAGCCGCACGCAGTTGACGTCAACAAGTGTATGGGCCTGAAGATGACGTTGTTACAACGTTGAAACTAGTCGCCAAAATAAAATCGGCACCTTAAATACAGTTGGAGAAATTTCTTCATTGTTAATATGAACATTTGCAGATGGCGCTGGTATCGCATACACAAGGTTTTAAAGGGCAGTGCATTGGCGGATCTGTCAATGTACTCCGGTGATTAGTGTGAAATCGTTTTCGACGTGATTGTCACCGCACCACGGGAACTAACAGACCTCGAATGCGGAATGGTAGCAGGAGCTAGACGCATGGGACATTCCATTTCGGAAATCGTTAGGGAATTCAGTATTTCGAAATCCACAGCGCCCAGACTTTACGGAGAGTACCAAATTTCAAGATTTTTCCCATACTTCTAGTTACAACTACCATTATGCGTTCAAATCTTTACATCTACATCTACATTTATACTCCGCAAGCATCCCAACGGTGTGTGGCGGAGGGCACTTTACGTGCCACTGTCATTACCTCCCTTTCCTGTTCCTGTCATGTATGGTTCGCGGGAAGAACGACTGCCGAAAAGCCTCCGTGCGCGCTCGAATCTCTCTAATTTTACATTCGTGATCTCCTAGGGAGGTATAAGTAGGGGGAAGCAATATATTCGGTACCTCATCCAGAAACGCACCCTCTAGAAACCTGGACAGCAAACTACACCGCGATGCAGAGCGCCTCTCTTGCAGAGTCTGCCACTTGAGTTTGCTAAACATCTCCGTAACGCTATCACGGTTACCAAATAAACCTGTGACGAAACGCGCCGCTCTTCTTTGGATCTTCCCTATCTCCTCTGTCAACTCGATCTGGTACGGATCCCACACTGATGAGCAATACTCAAGTATAGGTCGAACGAGTGTTTTGTAAGCCACCTCCTTTGTTGATGGACTACATTGTCTAAGGACTCTCCCAGTGAATCTCAACCTGGCACCCGCCTTACCAACAATTAATTTTACATGATTATTCCACTTCAAATCATTCCGCACGCATACTCCCAGATATTTTACAGAAGTAACTGCTACCAGTGTTTGTTCTGCTATCATATAATCATACAATGAAGGATCCTTGTTTCTGTGTATTCGCAATACGTTACATTTGTCTATGTTACGGGTCAGTCGGCACTCCCTGCACCAAGTGCCTATCCGCTGCAGATCTTCCTGGATTTCGCTGCAATTTTCTAATGCTGCAACTTCTCTGTATACTACAGCATCAGAAAAGGCGCATGGAACTTCCGACACTATCTACTAGGTCTTTATATATATTGTGAAAAGCAATGGTCCCATAACACTCCCCTATGGCACGCTAGAGGTTACTTTAACGACTGTAAACGTCTCTCCATTGAGAACAACATGCTGTGTTCTGTTTGCTAAAAAATCTTCAATCCAGCCACACAGCTGGTCTGATATTCCGTAGGCTTTTACTTTGTTTATGTCGTCATGTGACGATAATCACAAAAAAGCAGGACAAAGAATTGATCCAGCAGAAAAATGTTTCTATCGGAGCACAAAGAATGCGAATGTGTTCCTGTTCATTTAAAGGAAAATGGTTCAAATGGCTCTGAGCACTATGGGACTTAACATCTGAGGTCATCAGTCCCCTAGAACTTAGAACTACTTAAACCTAACTAACCTTAGGACATCACGCACATCCATGCCCAAGGCAGGATTCGAACCTGCGACCGTAGCAGCAGCGCGGTTCCGGACTGAAGCGCCTAGAACCGATCGGCAACCGCGGCCGGCTACCTTTTCACACGGATTACCTAAATACAAATGACAGCCCCGTCAGTGTATAGTCCTTTGATACAGTGTGTGCGCGACTTTTGTCACCTCAGTGTAACGCGTGTATCACCGTTAACCGTGTTCAGCGCAGCTTCCAGTTGTTGTCATTTTCTAGTGTGGCAGTGCAGAGGCAGACGAAGACGGTACAGTGGGCGGGTGGCCGCCAGCGCCCGTGCGGTATCCAGGATGGCGCGCCTGCCGTGACGCGGCCAGGCGTCGCGACCTTGGCGGCTGTTGGCTAAGTGGCGGCGCTGGCGGCTGTGGAGCCGTCTGGTCCTGCTGGCGTGGGCGGCCGCAGCCAGCCGGCGGCCGGCGGCGGACCAGAAGGCCAGCAGACTTCGGCCCGCGATGTTGGTGAGCCTCCGAGTGCTGCTGGCGATCGCCGCGCTGGCCGGCGTGCAGCCGCAGCCGCAGCAGCCGGCGTCGCCGTTCTTCCGCACCAGCCTCTTCCCGGAGCAGCTCCAGCAGCAGCAGCTGCAGCTACGCCAGCGGCAGCTACAGGTAGGCTACCTCCACTGCTCCCTGCTGTGCTCAGTGTCTGCTGCCAGAGCGACTCGCGTCACCTGCCCCGCGACTGGAGTCTTCCCTATTACTGACCTCAAAACCGTGTTCTCAAGTCACGAGTGACATGTTATGTGACTCTTCGATGCTTTCATTCTCTCGCTCCTCCTGTTTCTCTTTTGTTCCCTCTGTTTCCGTGATCTTTATTTTAATCCTACTATCAGTCCACACACTCTACAAGCCGCGACATTGTCCGAGTAAAACAGTGACCCGTATATACAATAAGTTTCCTTATATTTACGTCTATAGTCACAAACTTTTTGTTAACAGGGTACCGGTTTCGGTCTATAATGACCATCATCAGTTCAGTTTTGTAAAAACAAAATCCTAATGTACTGCAGCCATAGTGGCATCGTCAAATGTTAAATGCAAAAGCAGCACCAGCATCGTCAAATATATATAAATAACATGAGTCGTGCATATCATGATATTTATATATATTTGACGATACTGGTGCTGCTTTTGCATTTAACATTTGACGATGCCACTATGGCTGCAGTACATTAGGATTTTGTTTTTACAAAACTGAACTGATGATGGTCATTATAGACCGAAACCGGTACTCTGTTAACAAAAAATTTGTGACCGTAGACGTAAATTAAAGGAAACTTATAGTCCACACTATCTCGCACTGCTTTCCTCCGCAGAGCTGTCTTCGATTTTTTTCACTTGTTCCAGTCCCTTTCCAATCTGCCCGACATTTTTCACCCGTTGCTTCCTGTTAAGCATGTTACGATACACATCACTTTTGTCATCCTGATATTGTCCATTCATTCAGTAATCAATTTTTACTGAGATACAACTTGGTAATGTCCAAGGAGGCGAAACTAGCTAGCTGCTAAATGATAAAATAAAGTTTTATTTTAAAATAAAAGCGCAACTTACACGGAAAACGACTTTCTTTAAGAATTTTATAGCTTGATTACCAGGACGCGATCAGTCAGTGCAGGAGGCGATATATAATTTTATATGGTACTCTTCTTTTGCCAACCAATTTATTTACCAAGATCGCTACATAAACACAGTTACTGGATTTCACAAGCTGCGATATTATCGCGAATAAAACAGCGACTCGTATATGCAATAAATTTGCTTTAATTTACGTCTTTGGTCACAAACTTTTTGTTAACAGATTACCAGTTTCGGTCTATAATGACCATCATCAGATCTGTTTTATAAAAACAAAGTCCTGTTTTATAAAAACAAAGTCCTAATATACTGCATCAGTACATTAGGACTTTGTTTTCTGTCAACAAAAAGTTTGTGACCACAGACGTAAATTAAAGGAAAATTACTGGATTACTAGTTTCGGTAATATGAACTGCCATCCTCAGATCACGAAATAGGGCAGTGGTAGCTACATCATACAATGCTTACACCACTCTGCTACGTGAGGACTATAGAATATACACAAAAGAGTCGAGCCACATGCATACTATATAATCTTGGTGTGACTAAATCGTCTAAGGATTGTATGATGTAGCTACCACTGCCCGGTTTAATGGAGCTGAGATTGCCTATACATATTGCCCAAACTAGAAATCCAGTAATTGTGTATTCAAAGCGATCTTGGCAAATAAATTGGTTTTAAAACTCTTGAAAGTATTCGTTCCCTTTTTTCAAACAGGCTACCGACCCTCTTAGCCAACGCGATCGTCTTCGTTGCATATAACGCAGTGTTTGTGAATGTCGGAACACAATGCCACAATTTGACGTTCGTCGATAGGTTCTTCTTGCTGTATGTAGGCTGCTCTTCCTTCACGCGGTTCTGGCACTACAGTTGTGCTTGCTGGCTGAGCACTGCGCACCACAATCACTTCGTAACGGCTACGGTACACACTGCCACTGCATTGTTAGATCGCCAATGTTGACAGCGACCGGACGCAAAACACTCGTGAGCCAAAGTCGATCAACTTCTACCGGCTTCAGCCAATTCACAACTTGGGAACTCTCGTTCAGGTGCGATCAGTAGAAAAATGCTCCTATCGGAGCACAGAAAATGCGAATGTGTTCCTGTTTATTCAAAATACTGACTGAAAAGTGAGGTATCAACTGACTCTTTCTATCTTCCTCAGCACCTTCAAAAAAATCTTTCCAAAAATTTTGGCATGCGAACATATTCGCGCTTTTTTAAATATGCAACTCAGCTCCCACAAGCTGTTACAACTTTAACTCACTCACACCTACAGCTCCCTCATATCCATGCCCTCCCAGTTGCCCTGCCTCACTCACTCATTCAGCCCAACTCATTGTCGTTATAGCTTTGTGTCCCCCTGTTATTGCCTCCTGTGTCACAGCCACAGACCTCTTCGTTCTGCCCTACTTCTACAGTCTCCTCTCACCGTCACTGTCTCTCTCTTTCTGCTAATATCTCATTTCTTCCTTCCTACTGCTGCTGTCTCTTCTGACTGTCATTATCTCTCTCTTCATCTTTGTCATTGTCATACACTCTGTCTCTCATTGTCACTGGCTCCCTCTCACTTTTATTTTCTCTTTTTTATTTCTCCCCTTCCTCGGCACTGTCTCCTTAACTCTTTTCCTAGCGCTATTCTGTCACTATCAACTATGTTCCACTCCACTATAAAATTTTTGAATGTGCTGAGGAAGGTAGAATGAGGCAGCTGGGACTCCACCTTTCACTCAGAGTCTTTTAAATGAGCCGGACGCTATGGCCGAGGGGTTCTAGCCGCTTCAGTCCGGAACCGCGCTGCTGCTACGGTCGCAGATTCGAATTCTGCCTGTCTCGGGCATGGATGTGTGTGATGTCCTTAGGTTAGTTAGGTTTAAGTAGTTCTAAGTCTAGGGGTCTGATGACCTCCGATGTTAAGTCCCACAGTGCTTAGAGCCATTTGAACCATTTTCTTTTAAATGAACAGGAACACATTCGCATTCTTTGTGCTCCGATAGAAGCATTTTTCTACTGGATCAATTCTTTCTCCTGCTGTAGTAGGGCAATAACTCATATGAAAAGAAATGTATTAAAATTTAGATAGTTTACTTATGTGAAACTTCAATAACGCAAAATTTATATTACACCTCGGACCACATTTTACGTGCAAAAAATATTTGCATGTGCTTCAATGCTACAACATGGGGTTCCCAGACGATAACGGGAACACATTACAGCATATTTCTGCATGCTACGTCACGGTAGAAACTACGTTTTCGCTTCACGTCGGATTTTACGTGTACAAGTAGGGTAACTTTCAACCTCTGTATCTCGGTAGCGGGTAATGACATGAACAAATTTTTCAAGATCATTCGACAGCGGGATCTTAGGAATACATCGTGAAAATTGCTGCCATTTGATCTGCATAGCCGCCTTGGAATCCTCGGCTGCGTTTCGTTCCCCTGGAGACGGCGAAAATATAGCAAAAAATCCATTTTTGGGTTTTTTTCGGAGGAGCCGCCCATAAACTAATGGTGCCTCCATAAAAAAAAGATTTGCTCCATTTGCCTAAGCAGAACGAAGTATGTAATGTTAATATTTTGACGCTGTACTGTAGGGTTGTGACACTGGCTACCCTTCTGCTGAGTATACAAATGGTCCCTGGCCCTAGGCATATCCAAAACACATGACCCTAACTTCTTATCAGCAATAGAACCCGAGGTATGAGAACTGGAAACTCCCGTTGTCAAGCGCGGCGTTTCAGAACGTACTGGTGAGCATGTTGTCGCATGCATGCCGATGAACAACCTATTATGACACTACTCAAGAGGGAGCAAATATTCTGAACGTGAGGCAGAACTGTATGTCTCTCACAAGGAAGTACATTATTTGTCTATTCGGCCGCACATATGAAGCAAAGTGTTAGAATTTACAGTACTTGGATAAGGTAACAATGTAAGTCATGTGTTTGTCGCTTCTGCGCTGACGTATCTGATAATAGAGCCATTGTCTCTCGATGAAAAAAGAAAAAAACAGCATTACTAGAAACAGGGATTTGATTTACGTAGTTTACAGTCACCACGTTGCACCTTCGTCTGCTTCGTAAAGCAGGAAAACCGCTTATCCGGGTATACATGCTGATACATAATTGTCAGTACCGGTCTCTTGTAATGCAGACGAGAGTTAACATGTCGACGTGACGTGGGGACCACTTCGACGAGCTACAGCTTGACATTCTGGAAATAAGAGACGTATCTTTTCTGTGTAGTGTGTTTACATTATAGGACGTTTTCTACTGCCGGATCAGCGCACTGACTTTTAAGTTCAAATTTGGGACTGCTTACAACTTTAGGTACTGAGAATGCCCGAAAGCTTCTTCGCTGCATGTGAAACGATGTATTTACACTTTCCTAGAATTTAGGTTACTTCTCACGACTTCATACCGTTGAAGTCATGGAGGAAGATCAAAATATGACAAAACAAATATCCCAGTGTTCTGTTTAGATTGACATTAGGCAAGGCAAACACCTGGCTCGTAACCAAATAACATCTCAAACACTTGCCATCGTTGCGTTAAATGTAGTAGGCCAGGGAAATGAGACAGGTGAAGATAGAAGGGCCCTCATATGTGTAACAGTCTGTGCATATAATGGAACAAACGTAGTCATCTGACAGAAACGCAAACTACCCGTGAGCCGCATGTACCAACGCAAAAATATCGATGTATTTTAACGTTAGTGCACAGTAACCACGATAATTGTACAGCGTGACACGGCTGACGATGTTTTGGCATAAATATTATGACCCAAACAACTACTGGTACACAGAGTTTTACACCATGGAAAAGCGTGTTGAAAGTACGATCAGTATCGCACGATTAATGTCACTGTTAACCTGTAACACAAAAGAGTGTGTGTGTGTGTGTGTGTGTGTGTGTGTGAGAGAGAGAGAGAGAGAGAGAGAGAGAGAGAGAGAGAGAGAGCGAGAGAGAGAGAAAGAGAGAAATGAAAAATGAAACTATATGTTAAAAAAAAGTTAGGAACACCTCAATCTTAAGTACAGGTTGACAAGGATACAGGACTACTAGAAATTTTCAGCTAATGCTCCACCTCTCCAGAGGCACAGATCTGCGCAACGCGGTTAGCATTCTCATGCAGTTTTTAGGTTGTGTATGACGGTGAGTTGAAAAGCCTGCGAAAACAATCGAGGTAATAATCAGTCATACCTCGTATGAATTAGGTGTGTGACTCCATGTCTCAAGGGAAAAGGCCATAATACTGATGAAAATTATAGTGAACTGACTGAAAAGAAAGTAAGGCGCTAGTTTCGTACGTTGAGAGAACGTTGCACCGATGACGAGAGAGAACCCAAACCCGTCGGAAAAGTATGCGGTTTTAAGTAGGCGTGTGAAAAGATAAGAGAAGCTCGTTGCTTTACGATTACTGTACTGGCTACAGGATTTCCAGAGTTTTGGGCAACAACGCATGGCACTGATGCCGCCAAACTTGATCGTACGAAAATGTTGCAAGATATTATCACATAGCAGAACCTGATAAAACATAATGAACGATATCTGAGCCTGCATTCTGGCCCGATAAGGGAAAGATGGAAAAAGCCTCCCTTACATATTGCTGAAACTTGTGACTCTTATGCCAGCGCAAAGTCGAAATAGCAGTCCATGAAGTGTCGTCATTAAAATTCACATATGTCCTCCATAAACACGGCACCCGTCTCTTGCAACCATAAGAAAGTGCTTTTGGTGAATTTCATGGAGCCGGAGAAATCTGTGTTTCAGTGGAGTGCTTACACACATTTTCGAAACAGCGACGAGCTGTTCGCAATGCACAAAATGGAAAGCTGAGATCCTCAATTGTCTTTATTGAGAGCTGTGAGTGCTGAAACACTGTCCAGGAGATTCTGACCATCGGGTAACAACTTCAGGAACACTACTCCTCCACTACCTCTTCGATGATTTCAGCCTTGTTCTTGTGGCCATGACCTCATTCTACAACTGAGATTCAATATTTTGGAGATAGTAACGTGCTGAGTAATTCACTTCTATATTGTATGAAATTCTCAGTAACCTAATTAGGTTTTCTTTTGTGTTTACCGATTCGAAAGTTACTTTTGTTTCCATTCAAAATTCTGCAAATATTCGAATATAGATCGCCCCTTTATTAAGATGTAATATATCCTCCATCAAATCTTACTTCTGGATACTAGATTAGGATTAGGGAGTCATAAACAGCGGGAACAGTTGACTAACTCTATCTAATCCTTTCGTTCGTTGTGTGATATATAGGGCTACAGAGAGGAAATGGCAAAATGGGTTTCCTCGTTCCTGTCTCTCGTAGCACGATAAAGACCACGTATGTTGTTAAAAGAGGGGAAATTGCACTTAATTTTTCCGAAGGTGGCTCGGGAGGCAGAAGGCAAGTCGATTCAGCTTCCATCACTGAAGGTAAACTCACTACTTCAGTAATACTGAACATCTGCATGATCTAACTCAAATATCGTTACAAATTTTGCCTTCCTTTAACAACATGTTACAATTTCTATACGTTTTATCTACTACATCACTATTCGAGGATCTCTTCACCTTTGCTTTGTCTCTGTAATACCGTACATTCAACTGCATAGTGCCGTCTGCAGTAGGAGCGTTTTATGGCAAAAAGTAGGCTCGAGCGATACGTTCTTCGAAAGAGGCAACCCTGAATTCGAAAGCGCACACTTTGTTAATCATTACTTTCACGTGACGTAAGTGGCATGTTGTCGAGCTAAAAGAGTGACAATGAGTTCTTAGTATTTTGTACAGTAACCAGTGCTTCTATAAGTAGACCTATAGAGTTGAGAAGGAGACAGGGAGAAATATAAATGTAATGTTGAGGTTTAGAGCATTCGATGCGTCACCTGTTGGCGGAAAGTGCAAACGCAAATCATTCTCAGATACAGCCACGAGAGAAAGGACTTATGGAGCTTCTGAATCCAGGAAAGCAGGCACTGATAAGAACCTGGATGTTTAACATGATGCTGCGCCGCGTGAAATTTATTTATTTATTTATTTTTATTGGCCATGTGCCACGACCTACACCTAAAAAGATCCACACCCTCCCTCAAAATAGTCGCCTTTGGTAACTATGGACGCCTGCCAACGTCCGTAATGGAAGGTCAAGTACATCTACTCTTCCGGCAGTCATGATCTCTTCGACTGAATGAAATCTACGGCCATGTAGGAATACATTCATGCGGGGAAAAAGACAAAAATTGCTTGGTGGGAGATCATATACGTATGGAGAGTGTGACAAAACGGTGACCTGTTGCGCTGCAAGTTCCTCTTGGACGAGGACAGAGCGATGATCAGGAGTGTTACCGCATAGCAGCAGCCAATTCTTCCCTTTCCAAAGCTCAAGACACTTACGACGACTTGAATCGCGTAAATGGCTGAGCATCTCCTTGTACCGGGTTTTGCTTAATGTTGTACCTTCTGGGGTTAATTCCATGTCAACAGTTCCACTTGAATAAAAAAACAGTTTAAGCATCACCTTCCTTTTGACCTGTCTTGTTGCGGTTTTTCTGTCGTGGCGATACTGGCGTTTTCCAGGTGGCGGGTCGTCATTTCAGCTGCAGATGGCACGGGGAACACCATCTCTTGTCTCTAGTCGTGATCAGGTTGAGAAACATTGAATCATCGTCGCACTACCAATCAGGTCCCCAGGCATCGTCATGCGATTATCAGTCGCATACTGTGCGTCGGATACTGTACTGGGTAACACGCAGCATGTTCAAGTCATCAGTCAGAATTCTGTAGCACTTACCATGGCTGAGGTCTACAGTTGTTGGCACGCACCCACATTGCAACCTCTTCAATTCTGCCTGCAATTCGAACCGTTTGCGGCCGACCAGTACCAATATCATCGTTCAAAACGTCTCTTCCTTGAGAAAAACGTCGATCCCACCTAAATACAACTCTGCTACTCAATGTGTCGGTACTGTAAATTGGTTGCAGCATTTGAAACGTCCCCTTAGAAAAATTAATGAATTACTGTGCTGATAAACCTCTTACATTATTTGATTTTCAAACAGCTGAGCAAAACCAAACGCACTCAGACATTTCTCTCTTTACTTATTCTGATCATCACTAAACTGACACACAATATTTTAAGCGCTACGCAATCTGACTTCTAATAATCCCTACAAAAGAATGGCCCTGGCTAACAATAACCTATACCTTTCATGAATCACTTACCTCACAAAAATCTTCATTACTCGAACTACTGCAATACAGCGAGTACGTTCAGTTTTGCTCAGCTGTTTGAAAATCAAATAATGTAAGAGGTTTATCAGCACAGTAATTCATTAATTTTTCTAAGGGGACGTTTCACATTTTAATCGTTTTGGTACCGGTTTTTGCCTAATTTCTGGTAGAACTTGTCTGTTACTCCAAATGCGATATATTGGAGCTCCGACGCCCGCAGTCAAATCACCGTCACAACTAAACCCGTAACTCTACTTACGGCGCATGCACTCAGCTGTTTCCTGCTGGGACAAGCTTAACACATAATGTATTACACCATGGTGCCACCTATTTACTCAGTGCACCACAGTGCTGCTACACGCCCAGTCTCACGACATAATGACTGTACTACGTATATCGCTCCAATGTGCTTTTGGAAATGTCATAACCACTGGTTGCTTGCCATTTTACTGTACCATGTACAGGGGTTGGACAAAAACATAGATGCAGAGCGCGAAATGCATACTTGAACGTAAATGCAGATGCCACTCAAGCCTCCAGGCTACGTTGTTGTATTTAACCACTAACTGTACCTGTACAATGTACTCAATACCTTGAAAATGTCAGTCATGGTCAGAACAGTGTTCTGTGTACTTGTGAGTGCATTACGTCGGAGTTAAGTGAATTAGGACGTGGGCAAATTGTTGGTGCTCGTATGGTGAGTGCTTCCGTAGCCAAGGGAGCCGACGTGTTTGGTCTTTGAAGAGGTGAAGATTGAAACTGCACGCAATGAAAATAGAAAAACATCACACGCTAAGTCACGACACAGACTAAAGTGTGTGCCAAAGTCATAAAGCCTGAACTATGGAGCAATGGAAGAAAGTCATTTGGTCGGATGAGTCTTGCTTCACACTGTTTCCAAATTCTGGCCGTGTTTACGTCCGAAACACGCCGGGGGTTCGGTGATGATTTGGGCAGACGTATCGTGATATTTCGTGGGCCCCATGGTTACTCAACAAGGTCGCATTACTACCAAGGATTATGTGATAATTTTGGCTGATTGGATCCATCTCAGGGTCCAATATTTGTTCTGCAACGGTGAAGCTGTGTTCCGAGACGGCTGGGCCCACGTTCACACAGCTCGCGTCGTCCAGGACTGGTTTTGTGAGCACCAGGATGTAGTGTCGCATTTCCCCCGGCCGCCACAGTCACCAGGTCTCAATATTATTGAGCCTCTCTGGTCTACTTTGGAGAGAAGGGTGCGTCATAGCTATCCACCTCCTCCACCGTCACCTGAATTTCCTACTATTTTGCAGGAAGAATGGTATATATAAGTGATTTGTCGAGACAACATGTAATTACACCTTTTACACAACGACACAAACTCAGCACAATAGGCTGTAGGGTGGTAGGACTGGGCCAAAATAACACATCGGGAAATCACTATCGACAGTTGCAACTAACATTTTAATTGGTACCTTTAAACAAGAGAACTTGACAAATAAAACCATCACATGCTTAAAACCACCACACATCTTTAAAATTTACCGTCCAGGTGAAAATAAATAAGTTCAATTTTAAACATTTATAAAAACGCGGCACTTATGGCCTATTACACATTTACTGAAATGAGTTAAATTTTATAACTAATGTACTCTTTCCTTACGACAGTGACTGTTATTACCAAAATAAATCTAATTTAGCATATAACATAAAAAATTTCAAGTGAGCAAACAGGCTCGTGGGATTCAAGAACTACACTCAGAAAACGGACGCCCGCCCGCTCAGCTGTTTCCAATACAGGCTCGACATGGACCCCCAGAAGGGATCAGCAACGGTCACGAATGGGCACCAGAAAATTCCAGAAAAAATTGGGTACCTAAAACAGATTGACATCTGCCTTAAATAACTAGAAACACAGTAACTCATTACAACACATCAGTAAAATTAATACATGAAATTAATTACAATATCGATCTACTGTCATTATAGGAATTCTAGCACCACTGTTAATAGAATCCGTTTGAGGCCATTAAACACACAATAACAACTGGCCTCTCAATAACCGGTAAGAATTTAGGAACTACTGATTTCAAAATTATACACGTGTCTCTCAGACACGCTATCATTTCAAACAGAAACGTAACAGTAATGTTGTTACAATATATATATATATATATATATATATATATATATATATATATATATATATATATATAGCGACTGGCCATCTTAACTCCGTGGTGTGATATAAATACAATAACCAGGCGGTACTTAAACAAGGACCAGCAAACTGTTTTCTATGGCGGTCAAACCTTGACAGTAGGGTTCTACAACGGAGGGGCTCAGCACTCCAGTCCCTCGTAAATGTTAATGATCACACCACAAACACCTTAAAACATTACGTATTAAACCAATTAAAATCAACACATTGTAGGTCAGAGTCAGTAGGAGTAGCGACGGCCGCCCAAGAAAATACAGTCAACCGCACAGAGCCCAATAGTGGATTCCGACCACAATTTACAGGACAAGCAAGGCCCTTACCCTCTTGCTTGTTCGACGAAGCCAGCCGCCGCAGATCCCGATGCCAGGAGACATGAAGCAAGCGGAAAAACAACATCAACAGCTTCCCAGTAGCGTCTCTTTCCACGCTGGCGATATTTGCCACGGCGCCGTCACCCGGGTTAACAGACCCTTCTGGACGTGCCCTGCTTGCTGGCTGACACCGGACCTTAGCTGTCCGTCACAGTTCCCAAAACGCCGTTACTGCTCGGCGTCCCAAAGCAAAATCACTCTATCTTCCTCAGCTCGTCCTAAGCTTTTCCTCTCGCTCCCGATCGGCCCGGTAGGTGGCGCCAGTGCGCGCTCTCCGCACACCGCCGGAAAGATGACCCATACCGGCTGCGGGAATATCGCTAATCGAGCCACACGGCTCAATAAGATTCTCTTTAAAGCGATACCGGTCCTGTATTTATCCATTCCGAGAAGACTGGAAGCTGTTTTGGATGAGAGCACTTTTACTGCCTTGTATTAGGCATCGTAGCGTGTTGCATTTTTGGTATTGCCATATTTTTCTCCACCCTCTGTCGGTAAAATGACGTAATGTAATGTCAAATTATTTTGTTATTTTACAACTCATACGATCTTGTCTTGCGTGGTACGCTTGATAAGCGCATTGTACTATAAAAACATACGTTAAATTTATGTATGTACTACACTCGTGCAATAGATGAGCAGATTTTTTTAGCAATGGACACATGTGCTGGTTGGTACAACGGAAACTTCTGGATGTCAACGTTGAATGGCTTAGCATTGCTAAGTAACTTAGGTCAAGACCAGGAGGCAGTGCACGTCACTCCGTCATGCATGTCCACAGAACTCACTTTACAGCCCAGCCGACAGCCGTGGTCGCTGGAAGTCTTGTGTCATGTCACCACTGCAGACAGCCGGCAGTAATTGTAAATGTCAGTAGCAAGTCCGTCACAGCACCCGGCCGGTCAGAGATGACGCACTCCGACCACTGCTGGAAACTATACTAGAACGTCTTTCCTTCTAGTGTGACACGTTGCTTCGCTTTCAGTAATACATACTGTAAATTCACTAAATTCCAGCAAGCCTCTGTTCAACCAGGTGCTGCTTCTTACGCTGGCATCATAGAGCATCTACAAGCTCAAGAGATTTACGGTTGAAAAGTCGTCTAGCAGAATGAGCAGTATCGTTCTGTAAACAAAAGACTGAGAAATGATCTCGATATTTCAGAAACATCCTTAACTACTGATTTAGAAAGTGTGCAACGTACGAATATGTTTTCAGTAGGTTTGCATAAGAGTGGATAGATGTCAATGACAAACCACAGCTATTAAAACAAAAGTCGAAAGTTTCTCCCCCTCCCGGAAAGATCCCTCTGCTCCTCTTAGGGATATGTTTGATGCACTTCTGTAGTACGTATTTCATGCTTTCTGATATATATTCCCCACCCCCTAAATCCGTCGGCCTGTCAATGACTACGAAGAGTCTGCTTGATGGTCGCATAGGAATAAAGATCATTGACGCGTGGGGAAGGCTAACCAAATACTGCGTTTTATTGGCAGGGCACTTAGAAAATGTAACAGGTCTACTAAGGAGACTGCCTACACTACGCATGTCCGTCTTCTTTTAGAATACTGCCTCGCTGTGTGGGATCCTTACCAGATAGGACTGACGGAGTACATAGAAAAAGTTCAAAGAAAGGCAGCACGTTTTGTATTATCGCGAAATATGGGAGAGAATGTCACAGAAATGGTACAGGATTTGGGCTGGACATCATTAAAAGAAAGGCGTTTTTCGTTGCGACGGAATCTTCTTACGAAATTCCAATCACCAACTTTCTCCTCCGAATGCGAAAATATTTTGTTGACACCGACCTACATAGGGAGGAACGATCACCAAGATAAAATAAGGGAGATCAGAGCTCGTATGGAAAGATATAGGTGTTCATTCTTTCCGCGCGCTATACGAGATTGGAATAATAGCGAATTGTGGAAGTGGTTCGATGAACCCTCTGCCAGGCACTTAAATGTGATTTGCAGAGTATCCATGTAGATGAATGGAACAGCAGACACCTCTATTCATATGTGAGTAGTATGGTTCCACTTAATTGTGTTGGTACAGTTGTGAGTCACTACTTTGTGGAGTTCGAAAAACTATTCAGTTAATGGAAACACACGTTTTCACTCGATCCAGCCATTCAGAACTGAAATTTCCGTGACTTTGCTAAATCATTCCGCATTCTCACTTTCGCTCTAACCAGACATATAATGCAGTCCACAGAGATTTACAAATATTAGCGCTGCACTTCGTCAGCAGGAGTGCTCCTAATGTTTCCTGGCTTTGTTGGGAAAGGTGAAAAAGTAATGATTAGACACAGTTCACAATAAAAAATCATTTTTCAAATCTACGTGCTTTGCTATAATTAGGCTTTCAGGTCGAGGAGACGAAGTTTAAACTCCCAGTCTGTATCGCAAATGTCATATGAAGTAAGTTACGGGGCATTGTCGATGTACCACCCAACCTACGGGAGCGTTAAACTCTGTGGCCACATTAATGCTTTTTGCAATCTCTTCCTTCTCATTCTCCTTTCTCCAGCCCCCTCCCCCAGCCTCCACTATATTTCTGATTTTCTCTTATCGACTCCATCGACACAGCACCACACATGCGAATGTAGCTCAGAGGATCTCTTACAGACAGATTTTTTACAATGATGACTAATAGTAAAACACGATCATATGAGCAGTTCAGAACCTCGTTAGACTTTAACACTATATTATAGACACTTCCTAGTCAAAGTTGACTAAACACACAGGCATTTCCTGTAGTTCTACGTAGTTTCGGCGTTATTAAAGTCTGCAGGAACAGCTCAGTATTCATACCTCTTGTAGCAGAGATTTTGCAGAATCACATCGATTTATACAACCTACGAAAATACGGTTATCGTGCTCCTTTCCAACATACGCACACAGCGGATGGCGTAAGAGAGATGAGTTGTTACTTGAAGGAACCGAGTGGAACTTGAGGATGCAATGATGATTCTGAATGTCTCTGAAAATCAGCTGTCTTCATAACAGTGACTAGCATATTTCTACGTTGAGCTCTTTCCGTACTTCTGGACTCCAGCTATTTTGTGCTCCACGCTTTCCGACTAAACTCTAGCTCCTCGTGGGAAATCGGAAGCTGCGATTCCTAAACGACTAATTTCTTCCTTTTAGCTTCATTAGCCAAAAAGAGCGCCATTTCTATTCCCAAATTTTGTAATTTGCCTGTATAGAGCAGTGTCTGACTTCCTGTACAAGGATGGGGCATAATGTTGCAGTTTTTCACGTATCTTACGCAACGCGGTGATGAGCTATTCCGTCGTGTAAATCCTTCTGGAGAATAAGCGCTGATCAGCAATCCGATAATACGATGATCGGTCGTTCCACATGCTGGTAAGTATACTGGAGACCCTGAAGGGTGGCTGTCATCTCTGCTGTTAGAGTAGCGATGGCAGGTGGAAGCAATAATTTTCTTGTGTTTCAGGCTATAGGATGCCTGGAAGAACCTCCTCATCCTTCTTTTCTTAATGAAGCGTCGGTGTACATGGGCCACATTCTTTTCCACTGGAGAAATACAAGTTGTTACAAAAAGATTCTTCCGATTTCACGAGACTACATCTTCTACATAGATGAAGGTATAAACGTTGGTTAAATTTCAATTCACGCATAGGATTACGAAGTTTTTAGTTTCAAAACAACCATTACATGCAAGCTCATACAATCTTGAGGTACTTTTTACAGTTATTTTTCGGATCAAAGATTTCAGTTATCTTTCAAAAAAATTTCAATGTGATCTCCCCTTACGCATGACAAACATTCAGACGATAGTCAAATTTGTCTCACACTTTTACGAACGTGTCCGGAGTTACTACATTCAACTGATGCTGCTTTCCGCCATCGCAGTTCACCCAAAATTGTTGGCAGGAGTTTTTCGCCAAACCCCACAAGTCACGTACCGTCAGATTAGGACAATGGTGCAATGGCAGTTCCGTACTCCGCTTACGGCCGATCCATAACTATCGGCTGACACCACGAACATACAGTGGACAACCTTCGAAACTCTGTTGAATGGTTCCACATCTAGAATGTGCAAACGGGGGCGAAACCAGTTTTAAGAGTGTTGGTGTCATCATTTTTCTGTCCACGTTTGATGCGAAAGAGTAAATAGTAAACAGAAGAATAGTCGTTGTAAGCTGCACACTGAATGCGTGTGAAATCAGGACACTCAAGAAGGGCCGTCTAGTCGCAGTGGTATGGTGATGGAATGCACATTTCATACAAGACGGCATTATAGAACCACAGAAACACTTGCGTAACTCTAAAGAGCAAAAAACTGCAATCTTCTTTACAGATGCAGCGATGCTAACGCTCCAAGTGACTGGCGTGTAGTAATAGAAGAATTACATGATATCAACAGAGAAATTACTATTTTTAGTACTGTTACTTGCATAGTTCCCCGACACTAAACAGGGCAATTATTTTTCCAATACTAATAGGAAAGTATAATTAGACTAATATCCCACCTCCTGCTAATGTTAACAGGTAATAATAAAATCTGAGTGCAGTATAATATATACAGTTCACAGTAGCCGAATTGTATCACCGAAAATTGTTTGACACAAGTAATGAACTGAGACTTGATGTATTAAAATTCAAAAGGAACTGATTACATCTGCAGACTCGCCATGTACCGGGTGATCAAAAAGTCAGTATAAATTTGAAAACTGAATAAATCACGGAATAATGTAAATAGAGAGGTACAAATTGACACACATGCTTGGAATGACATGGGGTTTTATTAGAAACAAAAAAATAGAAAAGTTCAAAAAATGTCCGACAGATGGCACTTCATCTGATCAGAATAGCAATAATTAGCATAACAAAGTAAGACAAAGCAAAGATGATGTTCTTTACCGGAAATGCTCAATATGTCCACCATCATTCCTCAACAATAGCTGTAGTCGAGGAATAATGTTGTGAACAGCACTGTAAAGCATGTCCGGAGTTATGGTGAGGCATTGGCGTCGGATGTTGTCTTTCAGCATCCCTAGAGATGTCGGTCGATCACGATACACTTGCGACTTCAGGTAACCCCAAAGCCAATAATCGTACGGACTGAGGTCTGGAGACCTGGGAGGCCAAGCATGACGAAAGTGGCGGCTGAGCTCAGGATCATCACCAAACGAGGCGCGCAAGAGATCTTTCACGCTTCTAGCAATATGGGGTGGAGCGCCATCCTGCATAAACATCGTACGTTCCAGCAGGTGTTTATCAGCCAGGCTGGGGATGATGCGATTCTGTAACATATCAGCGTACCTCTCACCTGTCACGGTAGCAGTTACTAAACCAGAATCACGCATTTCCTCGAAGAAAAAAGGCCCGATAACGGTAGGTGTGGTAAATCCAACCCACACCGTGACTTTCTCGTCGTACAATGGAATTTCCACGACAGTTAGAGAATTTTCGGTAGCCCAAATTCTATTTTGCTGTACAGCGCCATGTCTCGGACATTTTGTGAACTTTGTTTTTTCGGTTCTAATAAAACCCCATGTCATTTCAAGCATGTGTGTCAATTTTTACCTCTCTATATACATTATTCCGTGGTTTATTAAGTTTTCAAATTTATACTGACTTTTGATCACCCGGTACTTTCTGTTACTTGCGCCGATTTTACTTCGTTTCTGGAGTTCCCTTACGGATTTCAGACTCATTTTAATGCATTCAAA
Source organism: Schistocerca nitens (assembly GCF_023898315.1). NCBI lineage: Eukaryota > Metazoa > Arthropoda > Insecta > Orthoptera > Acrididae > Schistocerca > Schistocerca nitens. Next base: position 474,917,411 of record NC_064614.1, on the reverse strand, counting down.
ACTATGTGCGAGTTTTATATTCTTGGGCAGTAGCAGCTATTTAAGAAGTTTTGGCATTGTTCCTGCTTCTAAGGTTTGCGCGTACCTCTCATATTAATTTATTCTGCTTCCCAAGTATAAAAATGTGTATATCACTTCTAAATTCTTTTTCCTGCTTGTAATATACTATTCCTCCAGTATATCCACCTCTGACGCATCATTCTTATTTGTGAGCATACCTTAATCTACAACTAGCACATTTAACAAAAGATCCAGTTCCTCGTCGCTTTCTGCTACCACTGCTGCATCATCAGTGGATCGTATTGCGCTAATTCTCTGTCTCTGACAAACAACAAAGATCTTTTAATCCAATCATTCTCTTTTAAATGAACAAATAAAGATTAGTTGTGACAATGAACTTGACTTAGACCTTCCCTGGATCGGGCTTCTTACACAAACCTGTCAGGACACACTATTCTGATTCGCTTGGAAGAAAGCGTTTGGATTTCAGTCTCCCTCTGTTATTCGAAGCAAACTGCCTGAAAAAAGGAAAAACATTTTGTTTCATCCCACATTATAATATGTCCTTCCATATTTTTAGCGTCTCAACAAGCTCCAAAATACGAACATATTTGGATTTTGGATGTACTCTCCCCTCCATGACAGAATTCGCAATCGTTTCACAGTGTGTTTGCATACGCCAGCCGCTTGGAGACGCTGCAGTAACGAAGTTGCGGAAAAAAGGGTTTGAGTTCGTGACTAATTGTCTTGGACTCTGCTTAGGACTGCACTCTACCAAAACTACGGTTCGGCAGTTTTGATACAATACGTAAATGAGGTGGCAAATGCGCAAGCCCTCGCTTGCTTTAATCATAAATATATGTGTGAGTGATGATAAATGTTAGTATTTTTACACAAAGAAAAGTATTATGTTCTCATTAATCTTCAAATCGTGAGCTACACACCCTTAATTTTTGTATATGAATTAGTGAATTTAATCATAGCACTTTTGTTTTCAATGCCTATGGTCTCTTTCAGAACTCAAATTACTAACGAAATTTGTTAATATAATAAGATTGAACCTTAATTTGCTGGTGTACGCATGTACCACAACAATAAAATAAACACAGTGAATAGTTGAGGGAGTATGAATGAGAACAGAATTTAAAAAAGTAATGAGAAGTTTTATTAATTATTTTGTAACTACAACCAGATGATAAATCTTGAACGAAAATGACAAAAAAAAATCAGAAAAGGAATTGGCAAAGCATACATTGGGGTTGAAGCTATAGAAATTGATCCCTTTAAACAACACAATCTGACTTTATTAACATGAATTCACTGTGAGGTCCAACTCTATTCAGATGGTATAATCTACGACCAAGTATACCACAAACTATGGTTCACCTGTGAACACGGAGCTGTGAGTATCATTTAACAACCCTACGCCGGTGCAGCAACACTTTACCCATTCACCTTGATTCAGGCGGCAGCAGAAAACGGCGCGCTGTGAGCGTGGAGCGGTGCGCAGCGGCAGCTGTAATGTTCTGACGCGTCCTCGAAAATTTGTAAACACCTCGGACTGGCGTTTTGATTATAAGAACGCGGGAACTTCCCTAACAGAGCCCTGAAATGCCGACATATTTCAGTGGAGGTACACCCATTTACTGGTCTGCACATAACAATTTGACTCTCAGGCAGTCCGCAGCTCGTGGTCGTGCGGTAGCGTTCTCGCTTCCCACGCCCGGGTTCCCGGGTTCGATTCCCGGCGGGGTCAGGGATTTTCTCTGCCTCGTGATGACTGGGTGTTGTGTGATGTCCTTAGGTTAGGTTTAAGTAGTTCTAAGTTCTAGGGGACTGATGACGATAGACGTTAAGTCCCATAGTGCTCAGAGCCATTTGAACTCTCAGGCACGACGGTGCGTGCTGGAATTGTCAAACGTCAGACGGCCGACTCAGGACGAATAAGTTCACCCTCATGACCCACGAAATGTCCGAGAATATATGCAGTTCCACGGTCGGTATACTTCTAAACTGCCACTGGCTCAGTCCACCGCAAGGTGCAGACAACAAGCCTCACCCACTAGAGAAACACATGAAATTCTCCACCAGGGGAGGACCAGATGACGAAGAAGGCAAAGAATGACAACCACTTTCCATCAAGTCTCGGTATGGGGGCCGAATTCGCAGAAACAAAATTGGTCCTACATCGCACAAACCAGTCGGATTACCCTTTACTCATTAAATCGCCCCTCTTGACTGTTCGTTTGGTCTACTAGCCAATCTGTGCGGCTGATCCCGCGGAGGTTCGAGTCCTCCCTCGGGAATTGGTGTGTGTGTTTGTCCGTAGGATAATTTAGGTTAAGTAGTGTGTAAGCTTAGGGACAGATGACCTTAGCAGTTTAGTCCCATAAGGTTTCACACACATTTGAACATTTTTTGCTAGCCAATCCAGACACACGCCCAATCCAGACACACGCCAGGGTTCGCACAATGGGGGAGCAAGCCTTCACTTTGTGTATCCTGAGAGGAGCCAATCAGTGACTCAGAATCTCTCTTGCCTGAAAAAAAAAGAAAAAGATTTTAGACTAGGGAGGCGTCGTTCTCACGGTAAGAATGGCCATGTTTATGAAATAACATCTACCTAGATGCCAATTTCGGCTGATAAAATGCGGAATCTGTTGTGGAACATCGTGGACCATTCCCGATTCAGCCCCTAAAGTTTCATGAAGTTCCGATAGATGCCGGCGCTAGACGTACTCTTCAAAACGGTGTCTGTAACGAAAGTGCATTCCAAGCAGATAGCTGTCATCGAGTTTCTTTTCGTGGTAAACCAGAGCATTGCAGATATTCATAGGCGCAAGCAGACTGTCTATGGAGAACAAAAGCAAGGTGAGTCGTTGGGCGAGGCGTCTGTCGTCATGGGAACAAGGTCGCGCAAACCTGTCCGACCTCCCGCGTACCTGACGGCCGCACATAGCTGAAACTCCTGCGTTGGAATATGCGACCACTCTCGTTCGAGATGCTCGACCGATCACAAACACTTCGTTGCACAACTGGACGTATCTTTTGGAAGTGCTGACACACTCGTCCATCGGTTGGGGTACTCAAAGGTGTGGGCCCGCTTGGTTCCTCGTCACCTAACAAAAGACCATAAAAGCAACGAATGACCATCTGTGCGGAATTTCTTGTGTGTTAAGAGGCTGAAAGGGATAAATTTTTGTTGGCTCCGACGTTGACTATTGTAGTAGTACCATGCAGGCATACAGGATTTTCCAGTAAGGTGGCGCAAGGACGTCGCATTGAACGGAGGGTTTGCAGCCAAAAGAGGGGGAAATAAAATTGTGTCCAAGAATCCTGAATAAAACCAACCTGCAGTCAGAAAAAAAAATGTTGCATTACTTATTCAGCGCCCCAAATATTGAAATTGTAGACTTCTTGAGGCTGCGTCTTATAGTGTTGGTAATGTCATTCAACATGCATGATTGATTTCGGAATACACATTCCATCATCAGATGCTTCAGGAGAATAAATTACATCTACATCGATTAATGAAATACGTCCATAGATGGACAGCCGATAACCAATGGTATACTTCTATATTACTTTACCACGTAGGTAAAATCATGTTAAGTTGCGCGAATTTTTCTTGTTCGTTTTACGGCAAGTACTCAACCCAAACTGACCGTGGAGCCTACCAGCCAAAACACAGGTCCACTGACAGTCGAACGTGCCTCACGTGGTGTATCAGAGTCAATAAGCTTCTTCTCACGACCTTATTTGGACGGTACAGACACTGATGCATTTAGCATCCAGAAGCGAAGGTATTACTGGAACATTAGGGGAATAAGCGGCGCTGTTCTTCCCTGCTGTCACAAGCTGAGAGGCTGTTCCACCGCTGTCGGTAAAAAACGACACTTCCGCACAGCACAGCCGTGAGCAACGTGCTTCTGTTGGTTACATAAACTCAGCAAGCGCGGCAGCTTTTCTGCAAGATTATCGTCCAACAACAAAAAGGATGGTACCCAACATTGTCAATACATCAAAGCAGGAAACAGAGTGGCGTACTGCCAATTAGCCCCTGTCTAGAGTTCTTCGGCCGAAGTTTATTTATCTTTTTTCCTGACGTTTCGCCAGTACGAGTGGCTGGCATTGTCAGAGGCTCACCCTCCATTGCCAATGGCCGACTGGAGTCGACCTCGCTGTCGGAGAGTATAAGGGGTGCGGCAGAAGCAATGACTTGCTTTAAACTGCGCGCTATGGTTGAACACGGATTACAAGAGAGTTGATATTAGTAACAGTACATAGTACGGTTGAAAGTATTATCAGTCAATGTGAGTCGCTGATCAAACGAACATTCTGCGTTCGCAATTGGAACGTTTTCCAAACGTAGTGATAGTGTCGTAGGAACGCAGCGCTTGTTTCGGCAAAGTATTAACACTGGTCGTAATCACAAAGTTCCGACACAAAAGTCGATTGCGAGATGGATTCAGCATTTCAGGACAACAGCATATGCAACGCTTAAATCGTCATGCGGTAGATCACGAACGGTTAGCAACCCGGACAGCATTGCAACACTAACAGCCGCTCGTCAGCCAAGTCTAGCTCTACTGATTCTTCGGCGTTTGAAAGTCCTTAATATCTCGGACAGACGTCAACAACGGATGCCGCAGCTGGTATTTTTTTTCCATCCTTATAAGCTACAAGTGGTGCAACAATTATTGCCCAGAAGTCAGCGAGTGCGTTACAAGTTCCATACACAGCTTCTGGAGATGATCAACAGTCAGTCACATTTTCTCAACTATTTCATGGTGTCTGACGAGACCCTTTTTTATTTATCGGGCTTTGTGAACAAACAAAACCTTACGTACTGGGCACCCACTAATCCTCATTAAATGCGCGAAAGAACATTTCGTAGTTCAAAAATTAAAATGCCACCACAGGGTATTAATGGTCCGCATACTTTTGAGACTGGTGCGGGTGTCACTGCTACAGTACGATCAGACCAATAGATTCCTATGTTGCAACAATTCATAATGCAGGAAATGCATGATAAGAATATCCACATTCAGACACTATGGTTCCAACAGGACGGGGTAACCGTTCAGAGAGACAGAACTTCCACGACAGACTACCGCATAATGTTTCAAGAGGGTCTTGTTTCCCTGTTTGATGACGTCAACTGGACACCCCGATCGCCGATTTATAGGTCTATGACTTTTTCTGTTGAGATTTCTCAAATCCGATGTGTATGTTAACAGGTCACCAACTAGTGAGGATCTGAAAAACAACATTCACGTCAAAATCGAGGCCACAACAAGCAACAGTCTTCGCAGGCTAATGGCGAGTGTGTGTGTCCCTGCCGATACATGTGTCGTCAACAATGATGGATACATAAAGACACAGCTTGTAAAAAGTGACGTATCTAATTAACTGCTATGAAGTGTTCTTTCGAACAGTGCACACTCAACAGTGTGTAGCTGTATGTATTTGCAGTCAAATAAAATGTTTAGAACAGGTCATCGTCTCTGCTGCACGCTGTGTTTAACCGTCTCAGACCTTTTTCCTGCTCATCGCTGCTGTGGTTCTCTCCCTTTGCTGCGAGCAACGGTCATTCGGTACAGCAGGGGAATGCGAGGTCCGTTTACGTTAAGGTTTACTTCTTTCCTATATACCTGTTGTCATGTCCGTGCATATCTATGGCTTCCCTGAAGAAGCGAATACGGTTGCTCTTCTCCACAGCTACAACTTCGTGGTCGGCGAATTTTTTCTGTGTGCTCGGTCTTACACAACGTAATCTCTGATTTCTCCACCTGTTCCAACTTGGCGATGAATCGTCCAGTCATTTCGACATAGACATGTGCATGATGTGCGGTATATTCCTGGCTTTGCAAGTGGATCTGTTTTGACCTTTGCTGACCTGAGACACCTTTTTGATCTCCTTTGTCGTTTTGTAAATAGTCTTTATCCTGTTTTCGCGCAATATATGGCGGATTCTGTCCGGCGCTTTTGGATGGTAGGAACGCCGTACCCTATACTTCTATTTCCGACCTGCCACTTAACAGAGTGTTAACGTTTCGTGACACTTCTTATGCAACTGGTGGAATACCCATTGCTCCTCAGAACGCATTCCAGGTATTGCATCTTGCGCGCGAGGAGCTGCGGCTCACTTGTTCATCTTGTGCGCATTACGAGTGTATTTATCATTCCTGTGTTCTGGCTCGGGTGATGATTTGACAGTTTGTGCAGGAATCAGTCCATGTGTGTCGGTTTTCAATTTATGCTGTGGCCCAGGCTGTCACCATTTCTCGTTACAGAACGACTAGTAAGGGTAGCTGTTAGTCTTTCTGTTTCACCGTAGTAAATTTTATGTTGGTGTGGGGACTGTTCAGATGTCATGGAGTTGTTCTTTAACATGACTTCTCACAACGAAGATGTCAATACGCACCTTAGATTTACGAGGTGCCAAGTCCGCCACCTGTCTTCCGAAATATTCCCTGAGGAAATTGCCAACCGCTGAACTATGTGGACTACTAATGGCGACATCTTCTAGCTTAATGGTGTACTTCCGAGTGTTCTGCTGAGCTGTTTTTTCTTCCTTGTTATGCACTGTATTTTGATGACTGACTCAGCCATCTTCTTCGGATTCTAATGGTTATACCGTAACGACTATTCTCCGTTGGACTCCAAACAGACTGTGATTTATTGTTGGTTTCGCCCCACTGTTTGTAGCCGAGTTCGATTTCCAACGCCCACTACACCCTTTATTCTCTCTCTCACTCCTTTTTTTCCCCTCACTACTGACTCCCAGAAAGATAAAGTCGAGGCTAAAATTTCGACGTTATCGTAGGGAAATAAGCAACTGAAATTTCATTGGCGACGGGTTTAATTAATAGGCTTCAACTTGGACAAATAATGGAATCCGGCATTTCCTGTTGTAAACTCATAAAGACGTCGCAATGGTGCAGCACGTATTGATACTTCGATATCACCGTGTGGATCGATCGTGCAGCTATAGATCTAATTTAATGCATATGTCGTATCTCTTTGCCGCCGATCAACGTGTCTGGCGCCTTGTGTATCTGTGGCTGCATGCGCAGTGCAGCGCTTCGCGGATTTAAAAGGACGGAGCAAGTGCTGGAGCGACAGAAGAAGCCTTTGTTTTGAGACTCTTACAGGTGTTACGTGGCGATACTGACTCAATGAGAAGACTCATCATCCTCCTTTCGATTTTAAAAATGGCTCTGAGCACTATGGGACTCAACTTCTGAGGTCATCAGTCCCCTAGAACGTAGAACTACTTAAACCTAACTAACCTAAGGACATCACACACATCCATGCCCGAGGCAGGATTCGAACCTGCGACCGTAGCGGCCTCGCGGTTCCAGACTGGAGCGCCTAGAACCGCACGGCCACTCCGGCCGACTCTCGATTTTATTCGTAGAATAAACATCTATCTGTCTGTAAGCAACGTCATTCAAAAGATCGAAAGTAATCTTGTTGTAGTCCGCACACGACGGTACAGCTGTAGCGTTGTCCTTGTCGGCTGGCAGAACTACGGTTTCCTTGTCCTCCTACAGATTTCACGATGCATGAAATAGAAGCAACAACGTGGTGAAACACCCGGAAGTACACCATTAATCAGTCGCACCGAGAAAACCCATGAGGTCGCATCACCTTGCACTTAAAATAGTTTATGGTAAAACATGCATGAAAGGCTTGCTGACGTCCTGCAGGAAAATGGAAACAGTACGTTATAGAGCGTTATTAAGTGGCACTTTGGCAAACAAAGAAACAGCATCAAAGCTGATCAGGATGTCATTTGTCCCCAGTGTTAGCTCCTTCAGCATATTCCGAGTCCTTTATGCATGAGTCAGTCTTTGCCACTTGTAGGTACAGCAGACCAGTCAAATATTTCTCCATGTTATACATCGGTGAGCTAGAAACACCTGCTATTGAACTTAATAGCATATCATCTTCATAGAATTTGGTAACACATACAGCAGAGGTGGTAGGGCTTCCGTTCCTCTGTACGTCCGCAGAGAAGGAAGTCGCCTTGACTAACCGATTCGTATTCCGTGTGATCCGCTGCCTCGGATCTATGCTTACCTTCCGGTACGTTGTCGGATATGATAGCTCATGTACCTTCTGCTCATAATCCGGTTTTCATTACAATGACCGCATTTCCGTTGTGGGCAGGTAGTATCAAATGCTCTTGTAGGTGTTACGGGTCTTGATAGCTTATAACTTCTATTTTCGGTTTACAAACTGGTAGTTTTGCTAGGTCTATTGCCGTGGAGGTTTCACAGCATATTTTATCGTTTTTTTTCAGAGGAAAGGGTCCGAATAGGCACTTTAGCCGTAGCAACGATATCCCCTGCGAGTAATGGTCTGCGGATGATAGAAAAATTCCCTCCTTTTCGAAGTACACATAGTTCTGATATAAGAACGTAGGCTTCCGCGGCCGGTGTCATAGTGATTAAAATTCTTCTGGGTATTATGCCGCGTCATTGCTAAAAACTAACAACAATAATAAACCACAACCGCCGTTTCGGCCGAATTGCTACGGCCTTCCTCAGGGCCCTGAGAAAGGCCGTTGCAATTCGGCCGAAACGGCGGTTTTGGTTTATTATTGTTGTTAGTTTTCAGCAATGACGCGGCATAATACCCAGAAGAATTTTATACACATAGTTCCTTGACGTCAGCCGCCATTTGCTTAGGTTTCCCAAAGTGTGTGACATATTGGGAATCGGCTTCTCATCTCCTCTTCGCATCATTCAAAGTTTTTCTTTTGTCGCTCGATGCAGTTTTCGAATTCGTTCAGCATCCTGTTGTGAGTGATACTGTCGATTTTATTCCAACCGTCTCGATGCATGCAGTCACTGAATTGATAGAAAATGTCCAAAAGTTGTTCGTCAGTTCTTGCCAAACCTCTCTGTATTGCATGAATTCATTCATAAAAAGACCTCGTTCCATACTGTCGTCGAAATGATACGCCTCGGCGGTAGTGAATAGGTGCTCCATGTTAGAACTTTTGGTGTGATCTGTTCATCCAGCACTGCAAAACGAAAAAAAAAAAATTAATAAATAAATAAATAAATAAAAATGTTGAGAGGGAACAGCAAACAGCAAACTTGCTTTTGTTCCTCCGTCGTTGGTCAAGGAGTCGCTGTAAGCTTGAAATCTCCTCGCTGCAAAAGCATAGCAAAATAATGTTAGGATTTTAGTGGCCACTTGTTGTTTGTTACCTGTTGGCTTCTGTCTCGGGATCTTCGGCCGAAGTTCGTTTAAGAATTTTCCTGACGTCTCGCCAGCACTGGTGGTTGGTATCGTCAGAGTTTCATACTCCATTGCTGGTGGCAGACGGGAGTTAACTTACTGTTATTACATTTAACTGCCTTCTGTGAGAAGATTTTCCCTAAGGCATCGTCTTGACGTCACTTTTTGAGGGGGGATATCTGTTAAACTTTGCTTTTAGATGTGTGTTATGTTGGTATAGTTGTTACGTATTCTTGTTAGTAATCGAGTAGGAATTTGTGTCTTCTGTATTTAGTTTGTGCGGTTTCGTACTGTTCTAAATTTTTGTTGAGATCTTACTTCGTTTTTCGTTTCACCCTCTTTGGGGTATGCTGGGTCAATCATTTCTTTGTGCGTTGTTCTTTTCTTAGGTCCCAGTATTTCTTCATTCTTTCTGATCTTCTTTTCCTCTCTTCTTCCAAGATGAAGGGTTTGGACTTTTGTGTAGATTTGTCTTGGAACTGTATGTTTTCATCTTAAGTATTTAATTTAGCTGTTCGATCAATAAGTGAATTTTCTGAAATCTTTAATTCTACTAGGTCTTTCTCAGTTTCTTTAAACCAGATGGGTTTCGTTTTGCGATTACGGAAAAAGTCAAAGATTTGTTTAGTTAATCTGTCGGAATTCATTCTGAGAAGATGACCATAAAAATTTATTCTCCTTTTTCGCATAGTATCTGGAAGTTTTTCAATTTTCATGTAGAGAGTTTCATTTTTGATGTTTATAATCTTATTCTCTTGAAATTTTGGCCCTATGATTTTTCTTAAAATTTTTCTTTCCTTTAGCTCAAGTTTCGTCATTTGGCCTTTGAAATTCATGTTTCGTGTTTCTGCTGCATACAGTGCTTTTGGCTTAATCACTGTCTTGTAATGTGTAATTTTGAACCCCCATGAAAGGGATTTTTTGTTGTATGTATTTTTTGTTAGTTAGCAGGCCAATTCAAGTTTGTTTTTTCTGGATTCCATTGCTCTGCTTTCCCCAGCATTCCAATTAATCCATTCTCCTAGATATCTGAATTCTTTTCTATTTCAATGTTCTGCTCTTGAAATTTGAGGTATTTACATGAGTGCTTGATGTCTGTCAGTATCTTAGTTTTTTCAAAGGAGATGTGAAGACCTATTTTAGCTGCTTGTTTCGTTAATTGAAGGATTTGCCTCCGTGCTTCTTCCATTTTTTCAGCAAATTGGGCCATATCATCTGCAAAAGCAATGCAATTTACTTTAAGGTTCCTCTTTTTGCAACCCAGGCTTATACCACTGTTAATATTTATGTTCCATTCTCTGACTACTTTCTCAAGCGCACAATTGAACAGCAACGGTGAGAGCCCATCCCCCTGTCGCACCCCCGTTTTTATTTCAAAGAGTTCCGATAATTCGCCCATAAACTTAACTTTCGAAAATGTATTTGTAAGGGTCGCTTTTATAATATTAGTTGTTTTCTTATCCATACCCATTTCTTCCAGGACTGATAATAGAGATTCTCAATCAATCGAATCATAGTTGAGATCATTATGTTACTCCCTAGCAATTTCGTAGTAATTGCGCGCCAGATTTAAGAATGTTGTACTCCGAGTTTTGTTGTCAGCGACAGTATGTAGGTTCAATGCCGAGAATCGTTGAGATAGGACAGAACACGACCAAGAGTCGCTGAAGGTTATATGTACTTCTCGCGGCCACGAGTGAGGGCTTTTCCCTGTTCGTCACCGCTGTCGTCCTCCGCTTGCTATCTGCAACGATCGTTCGCTACGACACGGGAATCCAGCATCCGCTTTCCACGAGGCTTTCATCCATCGTGTCGCAACTGTTCTCATGTTTGTGAATTACTAGGGATTCCCTGAATAAGCCTGTCTTTACGGTGCGTACATGAGCCGCAGCACCCTGATTCCGTTCTGAGAAGGGATGGGTATTCCACCAGTTGCGTCATAAGTGTCACGAAACCTATCACTCGGCAACACATTGGGAGAAGAACTGTCGGATACGCCCTATCTACCATACATTCGTGGCGTCATGGACAGAATCTGCCGTATATTGCACAATCATGGCGTGAAGACCATTTACAAAGTTACTAAGTGACTAAGAAGATCAGAGAGTGTCTCAGATCAGCAAAGGACAAAAAGACTCACTTGCAGTGAGTGTACATGTGGAAAAGTCTATGTTGGAATGGCTGGACCATCCGTCAATAGCTGGATCACTACACAAACGGTATTGCTGGTTGGGAGGAGAGGAGAAATCGTCCTTGGCGGAGCACATGCAGTGAGAAACCTACCTCACAATTAAATTCGCTGACGCAGAGATTCTCTCTGTGGACAACAGCTACCACAACAGCTTGTTCACGGAGGCCTTAGAAATTCATAAACGTGAGAACAGTTACAACAAAAATGAAGAAAACATCAAAGTGAACGGTTCTTGGATTCGCGAGCTGTAGCGAACGACCGTTGCGGGTAGCAGCGGGAGAAGCAAATCTGTAATGCCAGGAAAAAGCCCTGAAATAGTGACACAGGTGCAACTCCAGTCCACTGTCAGCTGTGAAACGTGTACCTTTGACAATGCCAGCAACGTGTACTGGAGAAAAGTCAGGAAAATCGTTTAACAAACGTCAGCCGAAGATCCCGCGACAGAAGTCCTAAAGTCACAATAATTTTGTACGTGCACACAGTCCAAGGTTTGTGGAATGGGTCTGTTAACAGCCGTGACTATCTCAATCCAGCATCTGGACATGACTTTCCCACAAGTACCGAAAACTGGTAAATTGCGGGACGGTAATATCCTGAAGCTCACGATGCGGGGAACCGGAGAGCAGGTAATTAGTGGGCTGTTACACGCCTCTGTGAAGTCGGCGTCTCGTCAGCAGTGCTGCCATTAAGCCGTACCACTGGAAGACGAAGCTCATCAGCTCTCCTGGTTTTTTGTTGCAACCACCACAGTTCGTGTTGGCCGAGTGGTACTTCCTTCTGCTAGAAGGAATCATAATCCTTGATTTGCGTCCATTTTAGCGACTTTCCTGTACAATTGTCAGGGTTCGCGTTAGCTGGCAGAGAATTTTGTGCAGTATAAACTAGTGCTAACAACAATGTTCAATTCCACTTCGACACACGCTGACACCACAACGATGCCAAACTCCATTGTCTTACGACGGTTACAGGCATAAAGGGTAATGGCACACGAAAAAGTGTTACTCTGTTACAGAGAGGCCAGAATTGTTGTGATACTCTTGTCAGGTTTGCAGCCGGATCCTCAAGTGAAATTGACACAAGTCAGTTCGAAGAGACTCTTTAACAGCAGAGTATCACTTGAAGATGATTGCCATGTGGACTGTCGAAATGTTGGGTCAACTTGATTGGAAGATCCGGCCTCAAATCCGAGAAGAATATCACAAGTTGCTCCACCGGGAAAGCATACGTAATGACAGGTCATTACTATTTTTCCATTACGACATTATTGTCAAACCAAACGATATCCATTAATGAAAAATAGCCTTGCATACTAATAAAGCAAATTAAAGTGCCAACAAAGATGAAATTATTTCTCATGCTGCTATTCCTTTCTTAAGTAATGATCTCACTCAGTTTGATTCGGAGTACATTTTCGATGAGTGCAGTGTCGATAGAAATATCCTCGCTGTAGTTACAGTTCCGTTTCGACAACCTACGACTTCGATTCAGCACGTCGCACCTCTATGGTAAGAACTAGTCTTCTGTGGTAGAGTCCAGTCGGCGTCTTTCGATTCTTCGCACAGCAAAGCTCAGTGGGCCGAACCAACCAACAGTTCACAATAATGTGGCTCACACCTTCCTCCACAGTACACTGTGATGATTTTTGAAACAGAATGTGTATCGACGAGTAACTAGGCTATCAGAAACTGCCTGCTGCTTACTTTCGTCAACTGGGCGGTTCATTTTCAGTAATAAAGAAACTTCTGCCGCCGGAAGTCGAACTGACTGCCTTATTATTTGTGTGTAAGACTTGACAGCTAATTACAGAGCGATGTGGCGCAATGGTTAGCACACTGGACTCGCATTCGAGAAGCTGACGGTTCAAGCCCGCGTCCGGCCATCCTGATTTAGGTTTTCCGTGACTTCCCAAAATCGCTTCAGGCAAATGCTGGGATTGTTCCTTTGAAAGGGCACGGCCAACCTCCTTCCCCACCTTCTTTATATCATAGTCCCTAATGCAACGGGTATCGTTAAGCACATTGTGAGACGTAACCAATAATGGTGCTGAAATGATAATGAACTAAGACCCTAAGCTGTTGACAGGCGTTGATATACATCAACTGTTGGAGATGTGTGCCCCGACCGGGACTCGAACCCGGGGTCTCCTGCTTATATGGGAGACGCTCTATCCATCTGAGCCCCGAGGGCACAGAGGATAGTGCGGCTGCAGGGATATATCCCTTGCACGCTCCCCGTGAGAACCATACTCCCAACGTAATGTCCACACACTACATTCGTAGTGCCCCTGCCCATTACACGCATTACTCGCGGCAGCCAATCTTACCGAGTCCCGTAAGACATGTCCGAAAGAACAGATACAGTCTCCATATAAAGAATGGTGCTGTCGATCGCGTTGGCAGTACATTGGGCAGGTTTGAGCGCCTTAGAAATTTTCTGTTTCCAGTGCGCCATTATTTGTATCGCCTGATAATCTACTTTATGAAACCAATTGCATGAGGTGCTACGATATGAAGATGGTTGATCAACAACTAACCAAGATGACGTCTTTTGTGTAATAAAGCGCACTTTTATTTAACACTTTCCAGTCATGAAAAACTACTATATGCTGTTACACTATTTACGTTAATCGGTAAAATTGCGAGGAACTACTGACGACGCCAGTAATGGTAGATTGCCCTCATTTAAACACACAAAAATCCGATGTAGGAAAGCGTAGACGTTTCGCAGTATTGTGCACACTTTATGTGCGAGAAGGTTAGCTGTAATCCCATTTAGACTGGCAGTACCGTTATGTTTACATCAGAGAAAGGTAGCAGCAGAGATGGCTATTAGGTCCGTTGCGGTATTGTTTCAAGTGGAGTGCTATAGCGGTGTCACCTTCTACCCGAGGAGGCAGGTTGCGACAAGAATATAAACAGGGCATACGTTAGGCTAGTATTGTCCTTTCAGTTGTTTTCTACTGCTACCTCAGCTATATTATACCATAAAAGTGTCTTCCGACAATTCAGTCGCAGGCAAGATTTACGACTTGGGTACTTAAACGATACTACTGCTAAAAGGGGTGTGAGAGTGTTTTTTTTTTTTTTTTTTTTGTACATAACATCGTAAGAGTGAGTGAGGTTACGTAACGCACTGTCTGGCAAACAACAATTAACAATCAACGAAACAGTATCCATCGATCTAGCTTTATGAGCACCTGAACATTAATAGCGTACAGAGAAACGTCGCGCATTTTCTGTTTCCATTGGATCGGTGTTCGCTAGCTGATTTCCAAAATACCCTTAGTGACTGTGGATCGTGAAGTGATCGTAAAAATTTCATGACGCCCATCAAACGTGGCACTCTGTGGCAACTTAATGCAAAGAATGATGAGGAATATTTTGCACTGACTCTGATAGACATGCTATGACAGGCAAGTATATTTTAACTGAATGTAAGGAAACCACATTATAACTCCGCGAACTATTCAACCCCAAAAGTACAAGATTTACGTTTACAACCAGCAACAGAAACATCATATTCGCGTTTCAGAGTTCTTGAATATGTGAAAACGATTTTGTGCTTCAGGGGAGTAGAATGTCGTTGAATTTACAGTGCGAGGAAGTGAAAGGGTAACGTACGATTCCATAAGCTGATAGGCCAAACATTATGATCACTGCCCACCGCGACGTCGGATGTCGCCTGGTGGCTTTGTGGGCACGGGAAACGGTGACAGAAGGCAGATTGTTATTACACAGAACCTGGGAACCTGGGAACGAAGCGGCAAAGCTGGTCGAATGTTCACGTGCTAGTGTCGTTAGCATCTACTGAAAGAGGTATAAGGACTGCGAAGCTGTTACTAAGCACTAAATGGTTGGACGTCCACGACTCTTCACAGAACGTGGGGTTTGGAGGCTTGTCTGCTCTGTAAAGTAGGGTAGATGGTGATCTGTGACATCTCTGCCGAAGAGCACAACGCTGGTGCACGGTGTTTCGAAGCACACCGTTCATCATACATTATACACTACTGGCCACCGTAAATGCAACACCCTGAAGGAAGCATCCGAATCAAGTGAAATTTACACCATGAGTTTGCAGCGATGAGATATGCAACTGATTAGAATTTCAACGCAGACGCACATCACGCGCGCCTGTGGCGCCACCTCATAGCGCCATTTAAGGCTTGGCGATTTCGACGAGTGTACGTTCGGCACGTGTGTTTACCTTGTGGTTGTTTCACAAGACGATCAGTTATGCCTCGTAGACAACAGCGAACATCTTTTGATCAAGTATCCGAGTTCGACAGAGGAAGGATAGTGGCTTACCGAGATTGTGGATTATCATACAGAGAAATCGCTAGTCGTGTTGGACGAAACCAAACAACTGTAATGCGGATATGTGACCGTTGGATGCAGGAGGGTACGACGGACCGACGTGGTCGATCGCATTCACCTCGGTGCACCACTGCACGTGCTGATAGGCAAATTGTGCGCATGGCAGTGACGGATCGTTCAGTGACATCCCGAACCATAGCACAGCACATTGCGTCTGTAACGCATCATCCAGTGTCTGCGCGTACCATTCGACGCCGTTTACAGCAGAGTGGTCTGTCCGCAAGACGTCCATTGCTTCGTCTACCATTGACGCAGAACCACAGACGTCTCCGTCGCCAATGGTGTGATGACAGACGGATGTGGACGGCAGAATGGAATGACGTTGTCTTTACTGACGAGGCACGCTTCTGTCTGCAGCACCACGATGGTCGGATTCGAGTGTGGAGACACCGTGGAGAGAGGATGCTGGACAGCTGCATTATGCACCGCCACACTGGTCTTGCACCGGGTATTATGGTATGGGGCGGTATTGGATATTACTCTCGCACGCCTCTAGTACGCATTGCCGGTACTTTAAATAGCCGGCGCTACATATCCGAGGTGCTGGAGCCAGTTGTCCTTCCTTACCTTCAGGGCTCGGCCACAGCCATATTTCAACAGGATAATGCGCGACCACACGTGGCACGCATTGTCCAAAGGTTCTTCGTCAATAACCAGATTGAATTGCTTCCCTGGCCGGCTCGCTCTCCGGATCTTTCGCCGATAGAAAACATGTGGTCCACGGTTGCTCAACGAGTGACCCAGATTACATCCCCAGCTGCCACACCAGATGATCTTTGGCAACGTGTGGAAGCTGCTTGGGCTGCTGTACCCCAGGAACACATCCAACGTCTCTTTGACTCAATGCCGAGACGTGTGGCAGCGGTGATCTCCAACAATGGCGGCTACTCTGGCTACTGATTCTGGCAGGAACCACATGTCACAGACGTCTGTAAACGTAATCATTTGATACTTGGTCAACGTGTTATCTACAAAATAAATTTTGTTGTGCTACCTCTTGTCTTTCTTGGTGTTGCATTTACGGTGGCCAGCAGTGTAGAACATGGAGCTCCGCATACCACCCCTGCGTGTCCACATGTTGACTCAGCGACATCGTCAGTTACGATTGCAGTGGGCACGGACCGTCGCGATTCGGCCGTCGATCAATGGAACTCTTCGAGTGAATCACGTTTTTGCTGCGCTAGATTCATGGTCGTCTCCACAATTGCCGTCATCGAGGTGAACTCCGTAAGCGCAGAACAGTGAATCAGTGATCATAAGGCCGTTGCAGCCTCCCTGAATACGGAAGTAAATAGGAATATAATAAAAGGGAGGAAGGTTTATCTGTTTAGGAAGAGTAATAGGAGGCAGATTTCAGACTACCTAACAGATAAAAACGAAAATTTCTGTTCTGACACTGACAATGTTGAGTGTGTATGGAAAAAGTTCAGGGCAATCGTAAAATACGTTTTAGACAGGTACGTGCCGAGTAAAACTGTGAGGGACGTGAAAAACCCACCGTGGTTCAACAACAAAGTTAGGAAACTACTGCGAAAGGAAAGACAGCTTCACTGCAAATTTCAACGCAGGCAAAACCTCTCAGACAAACAGAAGCTAAACGACGTCAAAGTTAGCGTAAGGAGGGTTATGCGCGAAGCGTTCAGTGAATTCGAAAGTAAAATTCTATGTACCGACTTGACAGAAAATGATAGGAAGTTCTGGTCTTACATTAAATCAGTAAGTGGATCGAAACAGCATATCCAGACACTCCGGGATGAAAATGGCATTGAAACAGAGGATGACACGCCTAAAGCTGAAATACTAAACACCTTTTTCCACAGCTGTTTCACGGAGGAAGACCGCACTGCAGTTCCTTCTCTAAATCCTCGCACGAACAAAAAAATGGCTGATATCGAAATAAGTGTTCAAGGAATAGAAAAGCGACTGAAATCACTCAACACAGGAAAGTCCACTGGATCTGATGGAATACCAATTCGATTCTACACAGAGTATGAGAAAGAACTTGCCCCCCTTCTAAGAGCCTTGTACCGCAAGTCTCTAGAGGAACGGAAGGTTCCAAATGATTGGAAAAGAGGACAGGTAGTTCCAGTTTTCAAGAAGGGTCGTCGAGCAGATGCGCAAAACTATAGGCCTATATCTCTGACATCGATCTGTTGTAGAATTTTAGAACATGTTTTTTGCTCGCGTATCAAGTCATTTCTGGAAACCCAGAATCTACTCTGTAGGAATCAACATGGATTCCGGAAACAGCGATTGTGTGAAACCCAACTCGCTTTATTTGTTCATGAGACCCTGAAAATATTAGATACAGGCTCCCAGATTGATGCATTTTCCTTGACTTCCGGAAGGCGTTCGAAACAATTCCGCACTGTCGCCTGATAAACAAAGTAAGAGCCTACGGAATATCAGACCAGCTGCGTGGCTGGATTGAAGAGTTTTTACCAAACTGAACACAGCATGTTGTTCTCAATGGAGAGACATCTACAGACGTTAAAGTAACTTCTGGCGTGCCACAGGGGAGTGTTATGGGACCATTGCTTTTCACAATATATATAAATGACCTAGTAGATAGTGTCGGAAGTTCCATGCGGCTTTTCGCGGATGATGCTGTAGTATACAGAGAAGTTGCAGCATTAGAAAATTGCAGCGAAATGCAGGAAGATCTGCAGCGGATAGGCACTTGGTGCAGGGAGTGGCAACTGACCCTTAACATAGACAAATGTAATGTATTGCGAATACATAGAAAGAAGGATCAATAATTGTGTGATTATATGATAGCCAAACAAACACTGGTAGCAGTTACTTCTGTAAAATATCTGGGAGTAAGCGTACGGAACGATTTGAAGTGGAATGATCATATAAAATTAATTGTTGGTAAGGCGGGTGCCAGGTTGAGATTCATTGGGAGAGTCCTTAGAAAATGTAGTTCATCAACAAAGGAGGCGGCTTACAAAACACTCATTCGACCTATACTTGAGTCCTGCTCATCAATGTGGGATCCGTACCAGGTCGGGTTGACAGAGGAGATAGAGAAGATCCAAAGAAGAGCGGCGCGTTTCGTCACAGGGTTATTTGGTAAGCGTGATAGCGTCACGGAGATGTTTAGCAAACTGAAGTGGCGGACTCTGCAAGAGAGGCGCTCTGCATCGCGGTGTAGCTTGCCGTCCAGGTTTCGAGAGGGTGCGTTTCTGGATGAGGTGTCGAATATACTGCTTCCCCCTACTTATACCTCCCATCACGAATGTAAAATTAGAGAGATTCGAGCGCGCACGGAGGCTTTCCAGCAGTCGTTATTCCCGCGAACCATACGCGACTGGAACAAGAAAGGGAAGTAATGACAGTGGCACGTAAAGTGCCCTCCGCCACACACCGTTGGGTGGCTTGCGGAGTATAAATGTAGATGAAGATGTAGATGTGAACGGCGGCTCGAAACGTGCTGTGCGGCAGGGGCGGAGGCTGGTGGGAGCTGTGTTATACTGCGGAAGATATTCTTCTGCGTTTGAATGGGACCTGTGGTAGTAATCGAAGACACGGTGACAGCTGCGAGCCACGTGCACCGTTTTATGCTTGATATCTTGCCCGACCGCGATGTCATCTTTCAGCAGTATAACTGTCCGTGTCTCGGGAGCCAGAACCATGCTATAGTGGTTGGACGAGCTCTTTGTGACCTCACGTTGATGTATCGGAGACCACATGGAACCCATCTTGACCACTATCGGGCGCCACCCCACTTTACGCAAATCAGCAGCTCGTTATTTACGCGTAGTATATGACCTGTGCGTAGCCATATAATGCCACATACCTCCACAAATCTGCCAAAAAGCTGTCGGATCCCTGATACACAGATTCAGTGATGTATTTCGTCTCAAAGCCGGAATATACAGACTATTAACCAGGTGGTCATAATGTTTTGGCTCATAAGTGTAATCACCTCCCATTCAATCACGTGTATCAACCTAAGAGCTCCCACTTACTATGCGTAAGCACGCAGCCCGATTCCTGTGAGTGGAGTGAACACGACTTAGCAGTACTAAGCTAACCTCGGCATACAATAACTCCACCACGAAAATTGAAATGGTCTCACCTGATTTTTTATTCATTGTAAAATCTGCATGGCAACATTGGCCTACAGCAGACAAAAGCAATCTTCTTTCCAAATATGGTCATCTCAAAGAAAGGAACTGATCCAAAGAAGCACAGTGACTCGGATGTAACACAGTAACGGCGAGTTCTCTTTCACACAAAGGAATATCACATGGGCAGCAACCTGTGAACTATTTCCATTCGTCGAAAGCAAACTGACTCCGCGAAGATGTATAATTAGAAGAGCGGTGAAGCAGAGAAGTTGTTTCAGTGTTCGTACCAATTAATGAAAACTGACTATAACAGACCCGTGTAAAGCATGACGCCGGCCGAAGTGGCCGTGCGGTTAAAGGCGCTGCAGTCTGGAACCGCAGGACCGCTACGGTCGCAGGTTCGAATCCTGCCGCGGGCATGGATGTTTGTGATGTCTTTAGGTTAGTTAGGTTTAACTAGTTCTAAGTTCTAGGGGACTAATGACCTCAGCAGTTGAGTCCCATAGTGCTCAGAGCCATTTGAACCATTTTTTTAAAGCATGACGAAGATAATAATCGCGATGCACTACAATTAGAGCATAATGGGCAGAAATGGAAGTGTCGAGTAAAGAAGCACCTTACATTATTTCCTAATCGTACCAAAAGGCATGTGTCGTCCAATAATCGCGACATACTTTTCTGTATTTCTAAAGTAATCTACTACTTTTCTCACCATCTAATGTAACTGTTAGTTGTTCATAGACTATATTCATGATAAGTGTTACGAAGTAAGCCGGCCGCTGTGGAAGAGCAGTTCTAGGCGCCTCAGTCTGTAACCGCGCTGCTGCTACAGTCGCAGGTTCGAATCCTGCCTCGGGCATGGATGTGTGTGATGTCCTTAGGTTAGTTAGGTTTAAGTAGTTCTAAGTCGAGGGGACTGATGCCCTCAGATGTTAAGTCCCATAGTACTTGGAGCCATTTGAACCATTTGTTATGAAGTAAAACCTGTCACCAAACACACGCACACACAAAAACACAAACACACACACACACACAAACAAACAAATATATATGGACGCTGTTTCAAAACCTTTGCAGAAATGTGTATGGTTCATGAATCACGTCATGGAGAACAATATGTTCGCCGAAGCTTCCTGGCGACGCGAGGCGTAGGTTAAGACTGGTTATGTCCCTGAGATGCAGCAGGCAGCAAGCATCTGAGATATTCGTATGCAATTTTAGTAGTAGATCTTCGAAAGCTCTTTTAAATTCTGATTCTAATGTTGGATTCCCTATCTCTTCTATATCCACTCCTGTTTCTTCTTCTACCACGTCATCAGACAAGTCTTCCCCCTCATAGAGGCCTTCAATGTACACTTTCCACCTATCCGCACTCTTCTCTCCATTTACCAGTGGAATTCCCATTGTATTCTTAATTTTGTCACTCTTGATTTTAATTTCCCCAAAGAGTGTTTTGACTTTCCTCTATGCTGAGTCAGTCCTTCCGACCATTATTTCTTTTCGACTTCTTCATATTTTTCCTGCAGCCATTTCGTCTTAGCTTCCCTGCACTTCCCATTTATTTCATTTCTGAGTGGCTTGTATTTCTATATTCCTGAATTTCCCTGAACATTTTTGTACTTCCTTCTTTCATCGATCAACTGATTTTTTTTCCCCGTAACTCAGTTTCTTCGCAGTTACCTTCTTTGTACCTACGTCTCCAACTTCTGTGATTGCCCATTTTAGACATGACAATTCCTCTTCAACCGAACTGCCTACAGAGGTACTTCTTATCGCAGTTTTTATAAAAACTCAGAGAACTTCAAGTGTATCTCATCAATTCTTAGTACTTCCTTATCCCACTTCTTTGTGCAATGATTCTTCCTGACTAGTCTTTTAAACTTCAGTCTACCCTTCATCACTGTTAAGTAATGGTTTGAGGTTGTATTTGCTCCAGGTTACGTCTTACAATCCAGTATCTGATTTTGGAATCTCTTCCTGACAATGATGTAATCTAACGGAAATCTTCCGGTATCTCCCAATCTTTTCCAAGTATACCTCACCCTCTTGTAATTCTTGAACGGAGTATTCTGTTCGCTATTACTAGCTGAAATTTATTGTAGAATTTTGCGTTTAGATCATCTAACATTTGTTCCATCTCTCCTGCACTCTCTGCCTTCACAACCATGTCGTCTGCAAATCTTATACACTCCACTCTCCGACCCCCTATGCAAATTCCTCTCCTTCCATCAAAACTTCCCCCAGATATATATTGAACAGTGTTGGTGATAAACAACATCCTTGTCTTACACCTCTTCCCAGTTCAATTTCTTCAATCATCACACCTCCTATTCTTACTCTTGCTCTCTGGTTCAAATAGAAATTTCTAATTAGCCATCTATCCTCCAGTCAATTCCATGTTTCCTTAGGATTTCCATCAGTTTGTCCACTCTGATACAGTCAAAAGCCTTCTCAAGATCAATGAACACAACATACACCTTCCTTTTCTTCTCCATGTACCTCTCCCCTATCACTCTCAGTAGCCCAATGGCATCTCTAGTTCCCACTCCTCGACGGAAACCAAATTGTTCATCTCCTATTACGCAATTCAGCTCTCCATATAGCCCTCTGTTGAGCGTCCTCAGAAAGACTTTGGCTGCATGCGATATCAGGCTCACTATTCTATGTTCCTCACACTTTTTGCTGTGCTTTTTCTTTTATATAGGTATTACGATACTTTCTGTAAAGTTTCCTGTCATCTATATTTGATTACACAATTCAGTCAACTCCCTTTTCCCTTCTTTCTCCAATGACTTTAACAGTTCCGCAGGAATCTCATCAATTCCCATTGCCTTTCCATTTTTCATCTCTTCATAGATTCCTCAATCTCACTAGTTAGTATTGCATTTCCTTTGTCATCATCTGCAACTTTATCTTCTTCCTTTATCTCAAGGTCTTCTTCACTTATTGTTAGTCGGCTGTCTGCAGCGTATAGTCATTCTATATATTCTTCCCATCTTCTCATTACTTATTGGGGTTCACTCACCATTTTACCGTCTGCTGCCTCTACTTCCTTTAGTCCATTGTTATTTCTCTTTTCCCTGAATGTCAAATCCATTACTTCTTGCCGACCGGAGTGGCAGAGCGGTTCTGGGCGCTACAGTCTGGAACCGCGCGACCGCTACGGTCGCAGGTTCGAATCCGCCTCGGGCATGGATGTGTGTGATGTCCTTAGGTTAGTTAGGTTTAATTAGTTCTAAGTTCTAGGCGACTGATGACCTCAGAAGTTAAGTCGCATAGTGCTCAGAACCATTTGAACCATTTTTTTTCCATTACTTCTTAGTACATCAAATCATATTTTCCTTCTTTCTCTAATTTATCTATCTGTTCACACTTTTCTGTCAGCCATTTCTCCTTTGCTTTTTCTGTCTCCCTTCTTAATTCTTTATTTAACCTCCTGTAATTGCGCTTCCCTTCTTCTGTGTTTACAGTTTTCCATTTCCTGCGATCATCAATCTTGGTTATCATATCTGGTGTTACCCATTCTTTCTTTACTTTTTTCCTCTCCTTGACTCCGAGCGTTTCCTTAACTGCCTTTTTGACCCCATTTTTAAAACGATCTCATCTTCCTTCTGTGCATTCCGTTTCCTGTCCTTTCATAATGATTTCATAACATGCGTTCTTTAATTTTTCACAATACGTCGAATGTAGCTAATATTTTCATCATCGTCAGGCACGCACAGAAAACTTTTACTATTCTGTACACTAGTAATAAAAAGCGCACAATGGGCAGAAACAACTGAACTGGTGACTTTACAGTGGTGCCGAAACTGCGCGCGAAGGGCGGTAAAGTATGACGCACGTAGCAAGCGGCTCGCTCCGTCCCGTCTGAGGGTTCCCATTCGGCTCTGTGTAAAACAGGGGTGTCCAGCCAACATCCCATGGGCCCCATGCGACCCAAACCAACCATCTATCACACGACTGAGAAAAAAAGAAATTCCATAGAATTCCTTTTATGTAAAGGTACGATAAATTGAATGTTTTCAATCTGAAACTCCTGCCACACAATGTTATTGTCATTGGTCCATACTGTTTTTTCTCTTCTTCTTATTTTTCTCAGCAGTTATTGTTGGTAGTGTAAAGTATTATACAGTATTAAGCACGGCCCAAATATACTCGTCTTCTTCCAATGCGGCGCAGGTCAGCTAAAGGGTTGGGCACCTCTGGTGTAAAACGAGTAGCAGCGATTCACATAACAAGCTACACGACTAGTAAGGTGAGCCGAAGACGAAGCTCTGCGCTCTTAGTGTGGAAGGAAGAGTAAGTCCAGTGCAGAGCAGATCGCTTCAGCTGAGATGTGAATCACACGCCTCGCGACAAACCGCCCTAACAACTTGTGAGCGAGAACGCGCTAAGAATATCTTCGTAAACGTACCGACATTAATAAAGAGTAAGTTGCGTCCCGTGTCGTCAGTATGAGGATGAGACATGATGTGTTGTGTTTTGCCGGCCGGAATGGCCATGCGGTTCTAAGCGCTACAGTCTGGAACCGAGCGACCGCTACGGTCGCAGGTTCGAATCCTGCCTCGGGCAGGCACAGAAAACTTTTACTATTCTGTACACTAGTAATAAAACGCGTACAATGGGCAGAAACGACTGAACTGGTGACTTTACAGTGGTGCCGAAACTGCGCGCGAAGGGCGGTAAAGTATGACGCACGTTGGTTAGTTAGGTTTAATTAGTTCTAAGTTCTAGGCGACTGATGACCTCAGAAGTTAAGTCGCATAGTGCTCAGAGCCATTTGAACCATTTTTGTTGTGTTTTGTGTTGCAGGACCAGCTGCAAGGTGTGCAGCAGCAGCTGCAGACGGCGACTAACCCAGCGCTGCAGTCGGCGCTGTTCATACAGCAGGAGCAGCTGCTGTCCATGCTGCAGGTGAGGCTCACTGTCTGTCTGCCGTGGCGCACACACACACACACACACCAATGACTACCTCCTACCTTGCCTTGCGTATGGCATGTAAATAGGATGGATACTTGCAGGTATTGGTTTCTCTTTGTCTTGCTGCAGCCTAATCTCAGAATATGAGATAGAGGAGAGAATGAAATGCATCTCTGTAGTTCGAATAGAATAGCTTTGCGACTGACAGACCCCCTCCCGCCGGAAGTTCGAGTCCTCCGTCGAGCACGGGTGTGTGTGTTGTTCTTAGCATTAGTTTAAGTAGTGTGTAAGTCTAGGGACCGATGACCTCAGCAGTTTGGTCCCTTAGGGATTCACACACATTTGAACATTTTACTGACAGACGGCAGTGGTTGGGAGTGATGCAGCGGGCTCTCTGTGCACGACGGGTAGTACTAATGAAGTTTTAATAATTACCTGAAAAAAAAACAAGCTCACCATGAAACTTGTTGATGGTGTAGGTCCTTCACTACACGCTCACTCTTCCACAGACCGCATTTTTCGAAACGATGGGTGACCTGGCGGAGACTCTACGTTACAACCAATTAAACAATATGGTCGCATATCTAAGGATTTCGCAAGCAAGGCTGTCGATTCCAAACAGAAATGGGGAAATGTACACAACTCGCTGTCGAAATAGCAGTTACAGCACACTCAACTACTATAGTATTTTTAAAATGAGGTTATTAATGAATAAAACGCGTAAAATTTGTTGCTGAGCTTCCACGGAAATAAAAGTTAACATTGAATAACTTATCTGCTTGAAATAAACTTCGATGAGTTTGAAGTAATACGGTCGGTAATCCAACTGGACAAACTTACTGCAAAACCAGTTGATTAAAGCAGTGTTATACATAATGTACAACTGCGCGTAGAAGTCGATTATAAAATTTTGTACCGTGCCTACTGAAACAGAAATTCCCTGCACTTACTGAATTTAGAATGCTTGAATCACTCTGCTCAATGATTTTGACAGAACATTCTTAATACAGTAAAACGTACTTACTATAGTAAAATGTACTTGAAATGATCTTCAACACAACAATATATAGATGCCGTAGCACACTAGCACTTACTGTTAGATATGTACGCTGATGAGCCGAAACAGTATGACCACCTGCTTAATAGCTTGTTTCTTTGTCTTTGGAACGAAATACATCATTGATTGTGCGCATCAGGGTTCCGACAATTTGTTGGTGGATTTGTGGAGTTATGTGGCATTAGATGGCTACGCACAGGTCACACGATTCACGTAAGTAACGGGCCGGTGATTTGCATACGTGCTCGTGGCGTCCGATAGCGAGACAGATGGCTTTCATACGATTTACATCAGGCCAATTTGATCTCCGAGACATCAAGGTGAGTTCACTATATATCTCCTCAAACCACTGTACCATGGTTCTGGTTCCGAGACACGGACAGTTATACTGCTAAAAGATGACATCGCCATGGGGAAAGACGCCGCTCGGTCTGCGGCGCACTGCGACGGTTCTCGCGACTCCCGCCCCGTCGGAGGTTCGAGTCCTCCCTCGGGCATGGGTGCGTGTGTCGTCCTTAGCGTGAATTAGTTTAGGTTAGATTAAGCAGTGAGTAAGCCTAGGGACCGATGATCTCAGCAGTTTGGTCCCATAGGAAGTTACCACCACCACCACCACCATGGAAGACATCAAGCGTGAATGGATGGAGGTGGTTCGCAGCCGTCAGTGTGTCTTTGATTCCTACCACAGGTCCCATTCAAGCGCAGGAGAATGTCTCCCGTAGCGTAATACTGCTCCCACCAGCTTGTGTCCGTGGCGCGCTGCACGTTTCGAGCCGTCGTTCACCTCGATGACGGCGACCTAGCATAGTAAAAATGTGATTCACCCGAAGAGCCGACACCTTTCCACTGATCGCGTTTCTATTGATCAACGGTCGAATCGCGATTATCCCGTGTACACTGCAATCGTAATTGACAAAGTCGTTGGGTCAACATGTGAATACGTAGGGGTGGTTTGCTGCGGAGCTCCATGTTCAACCATGTACGATGGACGATGTGCTCCGAAACCACCTGTGCGTGCACCAGAAATATGCTCTTTCGGCAGGTATGTCACAATTCACCGTCTAACCTACTTTACAGAATAGACAAGCCTCCGAACCCCACGTTCCGTAAAGAGTCGCGGACGTCCAATCATTTAGCGCCTAATGGTACTTTCACTGTCTTATTTCTTTCCGTAGATCACGACAGTAGCACGTGAACATTCGACCAGATTCACCGTTTTTGGCCGGCCGCTGTGGCCGAGCAGTTCTAGGCGCTTTAGTCCGGAACGAGCTGCTGCTACGGTCGCAGGTTCGAATCCTGCCTCGGGAATGGATGTGCGTGATGTCCTTAGGTTACTTAGGTTTAAGTAGTTCTAAGTCTAGGGTACTGATGACCTCAAATTTAGGTCCCATAGTGCTTAGAGCCATTTGAACCATTTTTAACCGTTTTCGAGATATTCGTTACAGGCTCTGCTTAAGAATAATCTACCCTTTGCCAAAGTCGCTTGTCTCAGTGGGTTCCCCCATTTCCAGCTCCTACCTTCGCTAGGGTGATACCCCGGACCGTGTCTGCTCTGCTTACATATTTCTGATACCCGTCACGTGCGCGCAACGCTAACAGGCGGCATCTACAGTTACGGTGGGCTGTTTTGGCTGATCAGCGTATTTTTAGATGAAATAAACAGAACGGGAAAACCTAGAAAATAATGGAAACTTATAATGAAACGTTAACTGTTGGAACAACGCTGTAAAACTGCATACCATGCGATAAGCACGTGACAGCATAACAACACACTCAAATTTCTTTCAGTACTTAACTGTTTTCAAAAGAGACATCGGAATTTTCCCTTTAATTTACTGATCACTCTCAGTGGCAGTGTTACAATCCCGTGATGCTGGCGTCGTCGACTGCCCTAATTTTGTATAGAGGTTGGTCAAAGACGACAGTGGTGCAGAACTACTCAATGTACGACGTTTATGACAACGCACTAATGTTGTGGAGTGAGATAAACTGCTGTCAGTGATTTTTCTCAGCCACCTACAACCCACGAGTGTGACGCCTGCGGCCGCGCGGGATTAGCCGAGCGGTCTCAGGCGCTGCAGTCATGGACGGTGCGGCTGGCCCTGGCGGAGGTTCGAGTCCTCCCTCGGGCATGGGTGTGTGTGTTTGTCCTTAGGATAATTTAGGTTAAGTAGTGTGTAAGCTTAGGGACTGATGACCTCAGCAGTTAAGTCCCATAAGATTTCACACAATTTTTTTGTGACGCCTGCGAGAAATTCACATGGTCTTCAATCGCGCCTTGCAATTGCACGCGAGCCACATTTGCGAATCTCCATCATGGCTCAAACCTACTACTAGCGACGCTTTCAGCACTCTAATCAGTCCCTTTTCGATCTGTGCACTAGCACACACCAAATTTCAAAGTCATTGTCAGGAAGATATATCCATCTTAACCATATCAATTATCTTTGTCTTATGTTATCCCTGTGATTACATTAGTTACAAATTAAGTGTGAATTATTTGATTAAATGCTCTTGATCCAAACTGCGCAGGAAAGGATAAATCTCAAAAATGGTTCAAATGGCTCTGAGCACTATGGGACTTAACATCTGAGGTCATCAGTCCCCTAGAACTTAGAACTACTTAAACCTAACTAATCTAAGAACTTCACACACATACATGCACGAGGCAGGATTCGAACCTGCGACCGTAGCGGTCGCGCGGTTCCATACTGTAGCGCCTAGAACCGCTCGGCCACTTCGGCCGGAGATAAATCTCACTATCTTAATTACAAAAAGAAACTCATAACTGGCATTTTGTTGGGTCGTTACAACCTTAGTTATACAAGGCGAGTTTGTTAAATTGTTCAAACTGCAGGAAACTATCTCTGGGACGATAAGCAGCAAAAAGGTCATATGGACGTAAGG
Organism: Schistocerca nitens; assembly: GCF_023898315.1. Lineage (NCBI taxonomy): Eukaryota > Metazoa > Arthropoda > Insecta > Orthoptera > Acrididae > Schistocerca > Schistocerca nitens. The sequence continues at coordinate 474,888,629 of NC_064614.1, read as the reverse complement.
GCGGAGATGCGATCCAGTGGAGGTGCATCCACTTGAAGGTGGAGATAAAATATCTTCGACACTGACCTCGAATCATAACGGCGCAATTGGCCCTCCAGCATGGAGTAAGCCACGCGATCGTGTGAAACATCATCCACAACTGTCACTATCTGAATCACGTACAATGCATGCAGGCCTTATTACCTGTGCATTTGCCACCAAGGCGATGGTTTTGTTGTTGGTTCTTCACGCAGGCAGCTACGGTGATGGCATTTCTGTCATCCGACTTGTTTACAGAAGGCGTTTCTCCAGAGGGACGGTCTCGTCAACTTTCACACTACCGACCTGTTGGCAACGGAAAATCCCCACGGTGTGGTGGCAGTGAACCATCAGCACCAGCTCAGTCTCAGTGTGTGCGCAGGGATTATTGGCGAACGCCTAATAGGGCCAGTCGTCCTTGCACAACGACTGATCGGCAAATATGGGCTTCATGTGGGTGACTCTGTCTCCTCCGCTGGAAGACGTGCGTTTGGTGGTGCCAAGAGTAAAGCGGCTACTATAGCCTGATTAAAATCAGATAGTGAAGAACTCCCACAACTGATCACTTCACTCCTGATTCCTCGTCCGGCCGCTGTGGCAACACCGTAGTAGCAACTGACAGATGTCAACTGTCAAGTAATTTTAATCGGACTATACATGATGGTGCTAGAGCACACTGCCATCTTGTGTGTGGAGCTAACACACTAGTGCCGACAGAACATTTCCACTAGCATAGTGTGTTCTCATATGTGTTGTCAGCCACTGAAACCTACACTGTCAAAGACCTTATACCTGCACCTTCAAGTTGGTGTACCTCCACTGCATCGCATTTCCAGCCATATGTCTGTATGACCTGTTTTTCTCCTCATCATCTCAGCAATCGTTTTGTGCAGTTTCTTCCCATTTACCAAAATCAACCTGTAAAAAAAAAAAACATTTCGGCTCTTAAGGAAATGTTCAACCTCCAAAATCAACTCGTCGCAGTTCTGGAAATGCCTGTCCGACAATGATTTACTTATCTGAAGAAAGAAGAAAATATTACCAGGTGCCATGACTGCTATAATGTATTTTTGTTTCTTAGCCTTCTTGGTTCATTTTTCGGTTTCTTATACAAGACGTCCCCCCCATGAACCATGGACCTTGCCGTCGGTGGGGAGGCTTGCGTGCCTCAGCGATACAGATGGCCGTACCGTAGGTGCAACCACAACGGAGGGGTATCTGTTGAGAGGCCAGACAAACATGTGGTTCCTGAAGAGGGGCAGCAGCCTTTTCAGTGGTTGCAGGGGCAACAGTCTGGATGATTGACTGATCTGGCCTTGTAACATTAACCAAAACGGCCTTGCTGTGCTGGTACTGCGAACGGCTGAAAGCAAGGGTAAACTACAGCCGTAATTTTTCCCGAGGACATGCAGCTGTATGATTAAATGATGATGGCGTCCTCTTGGGTAAAATATTCCGGAGGTAAAATAGTCCCCCATTCGGATCTCCGGGCGGGGACTACTCAAGGGGACATCATTATCAGAAGAAAGAAAACTGGCGTTCTACGGATCGGAGAGTGGAATGTCAGATCCCTTAATCGGGCAGGTAGGTTGGAAAATTTAAAAAGGGAAATGGATAGGTTAAAGTTAGATATAGTGGGAATTAGTGAAGTTCGGTGGCAGGAGGAACAAGACTTTTGGTCAGGTGATTACAGGGTTATAAATACAAAATCAAATAGGGGTAATGCAGGAGTGGCTTTAATAATGAATAAAAAAATAGGAGTGCGGGTTAGCTACTACAAACAGCATAGTGAACGCATTATTGTGGCCAAGATAGACACAAAGCCCATGCCTACTACAGTAGTACAAGTTTATATGTCAAATAGCTCTGCAGATGATGAAGAAATTGAAGAAATGTATGACGACATAAAAGAAATTATTCAGGTAGTGAAGGGAGACGAAAATTTAATAGTCATGGGTGACTGGAATTCGTCAGCAGGAAAAGGGAGAGAAGGAAACATAGTAGGTGAATATGGATTGGGGGGAAGAAATGAGAGAGGAAGCCGCCTTGCAGAATTTTGCACAGAGCATAACTTAATCATAGCTAACACTTGGTTCAAGAATCATAAAAGAAGGTTGTATACCTGGAAGAATCCTGGAGATACTAAAAGGTATCAGATAGATTATATAATGGTAAGACAGAGACTTAGGAACCAGGTTTTAAATTGTAAGACATTTCCAGGGGCAGATGTGCATTCTGACCACAATCTATTGGTTATGAACTGCAGATTGAAACTGAAGAAACTGCAAAAAGGTGGGAATTTAAGGAGATGGGACCTGGATAAACTGAAAGAACCAGAGGTTGTAGAGAGTTTCAGGGAGAGCATAAGGGAAAAATTGACAGGAACGTGGGAAAGAAATACAGTAGAAGAAGAATGGGTAGCTCTGAGGGATGAAGTAGTGAAGGCAGCAGACGATCAAGTAGGTAAAAAGGCGAGGGCTAATAGAAATCCTTGGGTAACTGAAGGAATATTGAATTTAATTGATGAAAGGAGAAAATATAAAAATGCAGTGAATGAAGCAGGCAAAAAGGAATACAAACGTCTCAAAAATGAGATCGACAGGAAGTGCAAAATGGCTAAGCAGGGATGGCTAGAGGACAAATGTAAGGATGTAGAGGCTTGTCTCACTAGGGGTAAGATAGATACTGCCTACAGGAAAATTAAAGAGACCTTTAGAGAGAAGAGAACCACTTGTATGAATATCAAGAGCTCAGATGGCAACCCAGTTCTAAGCAAAGAAGGGAAGGCAGAAAGGTGGAAGGAGTATATAGAGGGTTTATACAAGGGCGATGTACTTGAGGACAATATTATGGAAATGGAAGAGGATGTAGACGAAGACGAAATGGGAGATAAGATACTGCGTGAAGAGTTTGACAGAGCACTGAAAGACCTGAGTCGAAACAAGGCCCCGGGAGTAGACAACATTCCATTAGAACTACTGATGGCCTTGGGAGAGCCAGTCATGACAAAACTCTACCATCTGGTGAGCAAGATGTATGAGACAGGCGAAATACCCTCAGACTTCAAGAAGAATATAATAATTCCAATCCCAAAGAAAGCAGGTGTTGACAGATGTGAAAATTACCGAACTATCAGTTTAATAAGTCACAGCTGCAAAATACTAACGCGAATTCTTTACAGACGAATGGAAAAACTGGTAGAAGCGGACCTCGGGGAAGATCAGTTTGGATTCCGTAGAAATGTTGGAACACGTGAGGCAATACTAACCTTACGACTTATCTTAGAAGAAAGATTAAGAAAAGGCAAACCTACGTTTCTAGCATTTGTAGACTTAGAGAAAGCTTTTGACAATGTTAACTGGAATACTCTCTTTCAAATCCTGAAGGTGGCAGGGGTAAAATACAGGGAGCGAAAGGCTGTTTACAATTTGTACAGGAACCAGATGGCAGTTATAAGAGTCGAGGGACATGAAAGGGAAGCAGTGGTTGGGAAAGGAGTGAGACAGGGTTGTAGCCTCTCCCCGATGTTATTCAATCTGTATATTGAGCAAGCAGTAAAGGAAACAAAAGAAAAATTCGGAGTAGGAATTAAAATTCATGGAGAAGAAGTAAAAACTTTGAGGTTTGCCGATGACACTGTAATTCTGTCAGAGACAGCAAAGGACTTGGAAGAGCAGTTGAACGGAATGGACAGTGTCTTGAAAGGAGGATATAAGATAAACATCAACAAAAGCAAAACGAGGATAATGGAATGTAGTCAAATTAAATCGGGTGATGCTGAGGGAATTAGATTAGGAAATGAGACACTTAGAGTTGTAAAGGAGTTTTGCTATTTAGGGAGTAAAATAACTGATGATGGTCGAAGTAGAGAGGATATAAAATGTAGACTGGCAATGGCAAGGAAATCGTTTCTGAAGAAGAGAAATTTGTTAACATCGAGTATAGATTTAAGTGTCAGGAAGTCGTTTCTGAAAGTATTTGTGTGGAGTGTAGCCATGTATGGAAGTGAAACATGGACGATAACTAGTTTGGACAAGAAGAGAATAGAAGCTTTCGAAATGTGGTGCTACAGAAGAATGCTGAACATAAGGTGGGTAGATCACGTAACTAATAAGGAGGTATTGAATAGGATTGGGGAGAAGAGAAGTTTGTGGCACAACTTGACTAGAAGAAGGGATCGGTTGGTAGGACATGTTTTGAGGCATCAAGGGATCACAAATTTAGCATTGGAGGGCAGCGTGGAGGGTAAAAATCGTAGAGGGAGACCAAGAGATGAATACACTAAGCAGATTCAGAAGGATGTAGGCTGCAGTAGGTATTGGGAGATGAAGAAGATTGCACAGGACAGAGTAGCATGGAAAGCTGCATCAAACCAGTCTCAGGACTGAAGACCACAACAACAACAACAACATACAAGACGTAGTCATAGTCGAAGTAAATCAAGTATTAGCCACAGTTAAATTGCTTCTCAAGATATCCTCAAATATATAGGTGTTTGCAAACATTCATAACTCACATTCGGCAAGAACATAATGAGAAAATTCCTTAACACAGTGTTACTACGACTGACATTTCTTAAAAATCCATAAATTCGTTACTATATCTGTTATTATTATTATTATTGCCGTAAATACTAATCACGTAATATTATTAGTAGAGTTGCGCTCTACCAAAACTACGGTTCGGTAGTTTTGGTACACTACTTAAATGACGTAGTAAATGGTAGAATAATCGGTACTATTGCTAGCACTGATGGGAAAACAAACATAAATGAAATGTGAGAGAGAACCAGGGTTCAAATGGCACTGAGCACTATGGGACTTAACATCTGAGGTCATCAGTCCTCTAGAACTTAGAACTACTTAAACCTAGCTAACCTAAGGACAAAACACACATCCAAGCCCGAGGCAGGATTCGAACCTGCGACCGTATCGGTCGCGCGATTCCAGACTGAAGCGCCTAGAACCGCTCGGCCACACCGGCCGGCGAGAACCTGGGAGCCGACGACTTGTATTTATTTGATTTATTGTTTTGCATATTATTTGAACCGCTCATCAATCAGTGTTAGTCCACTGCGTATTTTCTATCCTTACATACTATAAACTGCATTTTGTAAGCAATAAAAATTAGCTGCTCGCGTAACTTTTGTTCTTTTATGTAACCAAAGTAATTACTTTTGATGGAAGTACAATTAACAACCACAAACACACACATATAACACACACATATATACATTAATTTTTTACGCAATAGAATGTGCTTCGTCATCATCAAAGGCAAGAGTTTCCTATTATTGAGGAATGCGAAAGTAGTTTCTGAACAACAGAAACATGTACACTATGTGATCAAAAGTATCCTGACACCTGGCTGAAAATGACTTACAAGTTTGTGGCGCCCTCCATCAGTAATGCTGGAACTCAATATGGTATTGGCACACCCTTAGCGTTGATGGCAGCTTCCACTCTCGCAGGCATACGTTCAGTTCGGTGCTGGAAGGTTTCTTGGGGAATGGCAGCTTATTCTTCACGAAGTGCTGCACTGGGGGGAGGTATCGAAGTCGGTCGGTGAGGCCTGGCACGACGTCGGCGTTCCAAAACATCCCAAAGGTGTACTGTAACATTCAGGTCAGGACTCTGTGCAGGCCAGTCCATTAAAGGGTTGTTTTTGTCGTGTAATCACTCGCCCACAGGCAGTGCATTATGGACAGGTGCTCGATCGTGTTGAAAGGTGCAATCGCCATCCCCGAATTGCTCTTCGACAGTGGGAAACAAGAAGGTACTTAAACCATCAGTGTAGCCTGTGCTATGATAGTGCCACGCAAAACAACAAGGGATGCAATCCCCCTCCATGAATAACACGGCCACACCATAACAGCGCCGCCTCCGAATTTTACTGTTGGCAATACAGAAACGCTGGCAGATGACGTTCACCGGACATTCACCATAGCCACAACCTGCCATCGGATAGCCACATTGTGTACCGTGATTCGTCACTCTACACAACGATTTTCCACTGTTCAATAGTCCAATATTTACGCTCCTTGAACCAAGCGAGGCGTCGTTTGGCATTTACCGACGTGATGTGTGACTTATGAGGAGCCGCTCGACCATGAAATCGAAGTTTTCTCACCTCCCGCCTAACTGTCATAGTACTTGCAGTGGATCTTCATGCAGTTTGGAATTCCTTTGTGACAGTCTGGATAGATGTCTGCCTATTACACATTACGACCCTCTTCAACTGTCGGCGGTCTCTGTCAGTCAACAGACGAGGTCGGCCTGTACGCTTTTGTACTGTACGTGTCCCTTCACGTTTCCACTTCACAATCACATCGGAAACAGTGGACCTAGGGGTGTTTAGGAGTGTGGAAATCTCGCTTACAGACGTATGACAAAAGTGACACCCAGTCACCTGATCACGTTCGAAGTCCGTGAGTTCCGCGGAGCTCCCCATTCTGCTCTCTCACGATGTCTAATGACTGCTGAGGTCGCTGATATTGAGTACCTGGAAGTAAGTGGCAGCACAATACCCCTAATATGAAACAATATGTTTTTGGGGGTGTCCGGATACTTTTGATCACCTAGTGTATATAATTTCTAGGAAGTATTGAAGCGATGTTTGATATTGTTTTGTTTTGCGTTTTTTTTATTTCAGCTTTTTGTTGAGGAATTGAGTTTTCTAGACAAATCTTATTGTTTTCTTTATTTTTGCCACAACGTCCCGCTGTTTCACGTTACAAATCAACAATTTAGAATAAAACCTGAATTAATTTCAGTTTTGATATGAATACTGTTAACTTTTATGTAACAGACAAGAGGAGAAGTATGTATAACAAAAGTGTTCTGTAGCCTACTATGCACTTTACATATTCTCTCTCGGTTTCTAAATACTTCACCGCTTCCGGTTTTTAGGGGACTCTAGTACGAGACTGATCGCATACGTAAAGAAAGCGATCGTCAAGAGGTAACGCCCGATAGGTATGCAAAAAACCTAATGCGCAGCTAATGTGGGTACGACCTCAACTGGCCTGCTAGGAAAGTTACAGTAGTCTACGCTTGCTTAGGATAGTCTACGGTAGCCTAAGGTAGTTTTATGACTCCAACTGCTAGATAACAAAAGCAAATAATTGTCTACCCTTTCACCATATTTGAACTAGTGATAGACTCGATCTCGCTCGAAACATTTTACTGGTGAATAATGCGTTGTGCTTTAGTACGTATTACAGGTAGCACACCAGAGACTACGTCAGAAGTACATAAATAAGTTGATGGTGGTGGTTTTGGTGTCCTCAGGCGACGCAGCGGGAGCAGCAGGAGCTGCAGGTGCGGCTGCAGGCGCAGCTGAGCGGCGCGCCACCTGTGCAGCAGCAGCAGCAGCAGCAGCAGCTGTTGCCTCTGCCTTTGCCGCTGCCGCCGCCCGTGCCTATAGAGCTGCCGGACCAGCTGCAGCAGGTACGTAACGAGTCACAGCAGCGCATTTCGCTGCAAGGCAAACAGATGTCACCAGCGTGTTCTTGAATTTGTTCCTTATTCAGCTCCAGTAACATGTGTGGGGGCCTGTAACAGGCTAGTAGCAAATTACAGTAAGTCACCTCAATTCAAATGAATATAGCCTATGATACATACGACCTCCGAGAGGTAGCCAAAGTTTTAATTATTGTAACCTCCCCACAACAAATTCTTAATAATATATAACTATATTTATTAGTAATGGTGCCACAGCTAAGTATAAACTCCCCACAAGAATATTAATGACAATGACAATTAAATAAAAGCTCGCTATCTGACTCAAGTACAAGTTCCCATTAAATAATGAACGCTAATCCCATGATAATGAAACTGTAATGATAACCTAAACTCAATTCAACCGAAAAGTCGGTGTTTGCCCTGTGCGAAACGAGAATAAATTTCTTACCTTAGTGAAACTGCATGTCAAAATTCTGCTCTTATTGTTCTCTGGCGCTTGCATGAAAAGCATTGGAAGTACCTTTTAAAAATCTTTGTTAAAAGGAAATGGAAGGAAATTTGAATGATTGTCTCTAAAATTGCTTTTAAATCAAAATTATTATTGGGGGCGATTTTTGAAAGTTAAATTACAATGACTGTTCGTTACATTATCTGATGAGCGCAAAGCTGCATGATTATTTATTTAAATAAATTATACCTCGTCCTGAATCTCGACCATTGCGATGCCGACGCCCGCCGACTGCTCTCCGCTACTGCTAGCAACCGACTCCAAGCACTACTGAGGACTGACTACTGCAGACTGACTGACTGACTGCTCGCTACTGCGAGTCGAGCGCAACTGCTCTGGTCAGAGATTCTACAATGTCTCAGCATCGCTGCCGCACAACATACGTGTTTCATAACCCTCCACTGGGGGGGCAAAAATTTGGCAGCGATGGTGAGTCATTTGGACTTGCCATCGTAACAAATTTTTCATTTAATTAATTAACATTTACAAAATATTTGGATGTAATACATGAATTAAATGTTGTGCGCATGCACCAATTACAAAACATTACAGACAAGACAAAATATAAGTACAAAACAAATCAGGAAAAATGTATATACAAATTATTTGACAGATAACAAAGTGTACACACACTGAAAAATTCTTTAGCAGTTTCATCATGTTGACAAGTGTCGTGAGTGCACATGCACTGCAGTGGAGAACATATCAGTAAAAGACGAAATGTATATACAAGAGTAACAAATGACATAAATCATAAAAGGTATACAGAATGAACACAAATCATATCGAAAATTGAGAAGAGTGCACAGGCACTGTAGTTCAGTTGAAAACATATTCACATAAGTGCACATGCACTGAAAACTTTTGAACATTTTTATAACAAATAAACGCAAGAGTAGAAAAAATCATCAAATCACAAAAAGTATATACAATATAGATGACAAGAGTGCACACATACTGCACTTCAAAACAAATCGAAAATGTCTTTAGTATTTTGACAACAAATGGCAAAAATCATGTCGACAAGTGACACAAGTGTACTCGCACTAGAGTTCAACAAATCGAGAAAAAATGTATAGGCCATGAACATAAATGGTGTTAGTAAAAAAAATGATTTTCACTATTAGGATAGGAAAGGAAAGGATTGCATCATGGTTGTAGCACTTTAGTTTGCACATAGCTGCACTGAAAGTCCATATCTTTCCACAGAATCACAACTAAGTGATACAATCTGCAGTTCCGTTCCCAGAAGTATTTATCAGCGTATCAAGACAGTGAAACGTCGTAGTAGTATTCCATACTATCATTTGGCAGTATACCAGGTACACCAAACAGTGGGACCAGAATAACGTCTTCATCGCTTACGGTGGTGGACAGCATGTCGTGTCAACACCACGCTCTTAAGAGGCGGCACACAGTGCTCCATAACAAAGTCTTGATTAGTGATTACATAAGTAGTTTGCGGTATCCATACTCTAGTCATTGAACATTTCTGTACCATGAATGTAGTATTACAGAAAAATGTTCATTAATTAATTTAAAGACAAGAGTGGTAATCAATCGCCATCAAGTATTGAGTATTACAAAACATTTTTCCTCATTCAAATGACATATTTACAAGTAACTATTAACACTCAGTGGCCTAGCAACTTTCGATTAGTACAAAATATTTATCATCATTCAGTATTAATATGGGAAAACGTTAAGTTACATTAATTATTGGCACTCAGTGGCCAGCAAGTATTGAATAGTATAAAACATTATTCATCATTCAGTATTCTTCATATCATTAAGAAATCATTATTAGAAAAATCAGTTAATTACAGTCATAGCCTTAATAAGCATGGGCATTATAAGTTACATTAATTATGGGCACTCAGTGGCCAGCAAGTATTGAATAGTATAAAACATTATTCATCATTCAGTATTCTTCATATCATTAACAAATCATTATTAAAAATCAGTTAATTACAGTCATAGCATTAATAATCATGGGCATAATAAGTAATTACATTAATTATGGGCACTCAGTGGCCAACAAGTATTGAATAGTATAAAACATTATTCATCATTCAGTATTCTTCATATCATTAAGAAATCATTATTAGAAATCAGTTAATTACAGTCATAGCATTAATAAGCATGGGCATTATAAGTTACATTAATTATGGGCACTCAGTGGCCAGCAAGTATTGAATAGTACAAAACATTAGTAGCATTAATAAGCATGGGCATAATAAGTACTCTCATTACAATAGATAGTGGCAATTATGTTTTGGTATCATTAAGAAGTCATTATTCAAGTGACATACTATTCAGAGCTGATCAGTGTTATTCAGAATTATCATAAACTAGTGACATTATCTGGGACTGTTAATACATTTTGTTTTTTCTGCTAGCAATGCATTGCTTTGGGTAATTATAAGGGAAAGCAAGAAGAAATAAGAGAAAAAATTGCTTCTAGGTTGTTCCTATAAATGAAAAGATTGTGTAACGTCATTCGTCATGAGTCAGCTGTAGCAAGGTTATCACATTTATAAATGATAGACACAAGTGGGTAAGAAAAATGCAAGTACTAGAACAGGTATAATAAGTAACAAGTTTAGTAAGTATCATAAAAAGCTTCTCCTGAAAGAAAAATACAAAATGGATTATTGAGCTGAAAGAAGAAACACAGACTATGCTGAAAAGTAGTGAACTTCGAATTAACAGGTAGTGAAATGTGTATAAAAAATGTGTTCCATAGCTGTCCTTTCCAAAACCTCCAGTCATCCTACTACGCAATATAACACCTGCTGTCAAAGTAAACTGCAACAAATACTTAAATAACTACATAGCATAAATACATAACTTCAACATTATCCTCATCTGTAAAGAAAAACTTCATTATTCATATCATCATAACTCCATCATTATCATCACCTGTAAACAAAAACTTCATTATTCATAGTACCATATTCTTCATCATTATTCTTCGTCAGCATTAATTATCATCTGCAAAAATCATTTCATTATTCATCACACAACTATTCCTAATCCCTAGCATATTTCATCACTTAAAACTAAAATGTGTAGTTCTGTCTGACAGCTTGCATCAATCGCTTTGTATTCTGAAAGAAAAAATTAGTTAAGACTGCTATTCTGCGATGTGTATTATATATTCTGGTTAATGCTTGTTAATTCTGATCCATTTACTCGTCCTCATTAGCTTATTGCATCTTCTTTCGTTTATTCCATAGGTGAAATTCCCACTTCTGTTTAATTCATTTCCTGTACGCATCATTTATTTCTGAAATTGATGAACAAAGATTAATGTCTTGCATTTAAATCATATACCCATTAAATAGTGACTGGTTAATGGTGACTCAATTAAGCATACAACATAACATGACAGAAAACGTAATATCTCAAAACACAGACAGTGTTTAAAGGCAAAAAGTGTACAGAGAATATCGTAATGCAGCAGCAAAAAAGGAAAATGTAAAACAGTCATGATGTTGAGATATCATAGGGCAAAAAGTCAAAGTCAAATGGTGTGTGTTATACCTTAACTAGTTCACAGTGCATACAAACAAAACATAAAAACAATCGTACATACATAAGAAAGACAAAATGTGACATTCGTTGAGTTCAGCTTATATGTAGTGTAGTTGATAGATGCGATAATTAAAGACTTCAATGGAGAGAGAATTTGATAAAATTAATGCGTCATTATAGAGAATTGCATAATTATTCATAAAATGCGTAAGTTCATCTGAAAAAATGCACGGTCTAGTGTGTAACGACAAGAAGAGCGACCTGCTAACCTTACCTTGCCGGGCACTTGCCAAGAAAAAATACGATAATCATCAATAGGTAGTCACATAAATGTAATTGCATAAGTGGTCACAAAATGTGTAAGTTCATCTGGAAAATATGCACGGTCTGATGTGTAACGACAAGAAAAGCGACCTGCTAACCTTACCTTGCCGGGCACTTGCCAAGAAAAAATACGATAATCATCAGTAATTAGTAATGTCAATATAATTGCATAAGTGGTCATAAATGTGTAAGTTCATCTGAAAAAATGTGCACGGTCTGATGTGTAACGACAAGAAAAGCGACCTGCTAACCTTACCTTGCCGGGCACTTGCCAAGAAAAAATACGATAATCATCAGTAATTAGTCATGTGAATATAATTGCATAAGTGGTCATAAAATGTGTAAACGGCCTCATAGCATGTTACATCGTAAAGTGGTTTCATTCGATAAAGGGTTTAATGTTTGACACATGATGGTTGCCTTTCGATTTTCTGGTTCTCAGAGTTTCGACGTGTACAACATTGGGGTGAGGAATGCTGCGAATCCGATATGGACCTGCGTATAGAAGTTCAAATTTACTGCACTTACCTTTTAATTTGCTGGATAAATAGTGTGTACGTACTAATATCTTCTGTCCAACGTGAAAATCTCGGTGTCTACAAACCTGTTTTTGCTGTCTTCTCCGGCGCTCTGCGGCACGTTTGATGTTGTTCAGCGCAATGTCAATTATTTCGTGGTGTCGTAATCGACGAGATGTAGGAAATGTTACTAATTCTTTGATTTTGTTTGGTGGTTCAACGTTTTTCAGTATAACAGACGGAGATAGCATAGTGGATTCATTTGGAATGGAATTAATTACATCTTGAAATGAGTGTACGTGTGTGTCCCAATTAACATGTCTTTTGTGGCAGTATATTCTACACAGTTTACCAATTTCTTTCATTAGTCGTTCACAAGGGTTCGAAGAGGCGTGGTACTTGGATATATAAATCGGAGAAATGTTTCTAGCTCGTAACATGCGTGTCCATAGAGCAGAACGAAATTGTGATCCATTGTCAGAAATTACTTTCTTCACATGCCCTACATGAAATAGAAAATGCTTTACAAATGCTTTCGAAACAGTTTTAGCAGTAGCTTTGCGTAACGGAGTGAAGGTAACAAATTTTGAAGTGAGTTCAACAGCGACAAAGATGTAGCAAAAACCTCTATTAGTTCTCGGAATTGGACCAAAAATGTCTACTGCGGCCATATGTCTTAATTTAACAGGTATAATGGGATATAATGGAGGAATGTGTGAAGTGGTGTCAGACTTAGCTTTCTGGCAAATTTTACATGACGCTAAAACTCGTCGTATACGTTTTTCCATGTTTGTAAAATAACAGTTCTGTCTCAGTATAAGAAAACATTTTCTTGCTCCGTAATGTGCGTAGCTTAAATGCGTGTACCATATTAATTTGTTAACCAGTTCGTCAGGAATGCATAATAACCAGTTGTTGCTGTCTGGATGAGAGCGGCGAAACAGAATGTCATTGCGTACAGTGTAGTGGTTTCTAACCGTAACATTATTCTTATCTTGCCAAAGGTGTTTAATTTCTTTCCACACATTGTCTTTGCTTTGCTCTCGTGCTATGTCCTGTAATGACGAGGAAATAAAATTTTCAAATGCTACTTGCTGAATGTACATGACACTGAAATTTGCTTTGCAGAAGTTGGTTGCTACGTCTTGCTGATTGTTGCTGAGAGAACGAGAAAGTGCATCTGCTATAACATTTTGTGTGCCGGGAATGTGAACTATTGTAAAATTAAATTCCTGTAAATAAAGTTTCCATCTACTTAATCTATCATGAGTAAATTTAGCCGAAAGTAAGAATTGTATAGCTCTGTGATCCGTGTAAACGGTCGTATGTCTGCCATAAAGAAAGTGTCGAAATCTCGTAAAAGCCCATACAACACATAATGTTTCTAGTTCAGTAACGGAATAATTTCGTTCAGCAGGTGACAAAATGCGGCTTGCAAATGCGATGTTTTTAATTACTGTAGAACCATCTTCTTCAATTTCCTGAAAAATATGTACGCCTAAAGCTGTGTTGGAACTGTCGGTGGCAATGGAAAAATTTCTAGTAAGATCTGGGTGCGATAAAAGTGGTGTATTCAGCAAAGCATGTTTCAACAACATTCTCGTGAATAAGATTCTACGTGTCAAAATTATTACTTACGTTACTGGAATATGCAACCTGTACTGTATCTGGTCAAATTCTGTCGTACGTACTGTTATTTACGGGACGATGCTGTGGCATATCGACTAATTGAACTGCTATATTATTTCTTACTGACATGTTACGCTATAGATGACACCTATTGTCTGTTCATTCATCATAATATGCTGTTGCTGATGTTCTGGCTGCTGAAAAGATCGACTGTTATTGAATGTACGCTGAAAAATTGTGCTCATTAATTTTACGTCTGTCATAATAGTCACTTCTATACGGCGCATTGCGATACGAGTCGAAATATTGTGTTTTCTGTACGTAGTTATTTCTCTGCTGTGCGTTACTATTTATTGTAGCTGGGACTATACGTGCACGCGGCGAAACATTAAAGCCTGGTTGACCTTGTAGACTGTATTGTTGGTTACGTATGCTAAGCGGCTGACTTTCATGCTGTTGTGGTGAAAAACGTCTATTGTTACTAAAATGTGGTTCCTGTTACTAATAATTTTAAACATACTGATGATTACTATTTTATCTGATATTAAAATTACGGTGGTAGTTGTCATTACGGGAGTGCCTACTGAATATTGTCACATTCGGTAAAAATTGTCATATCCGGTGTTCAGTACATATTCTTAATTCTAGGTAGAGCAAAAGTTAAAGAGCTGTTTTGATAGATATAAAGGATAGTAGAAGAGAAGGCAGCAGTGCAGAAAACTAAAGATGAAACAGCACTACTACAGCTCGGGGCCCTATGCTCGCTACGGCACATATTCATTAAAGCGTAATGAATCCCCTGAGGTCTATTACGCACTGCAAATAAAATTTAACTTTTGCGTCACAGGCAATGGCGGTATAAATTCAGAAATAAATTGCTGTATCCATGCTAATTGTCGTTTCTGTAGTACACTCAATGCTGATGAAAATACAAAAGTAAATTGTCGTATCAGGTTCAAAGTTTGTTTCACTGTTACAGACCAAGCTGGTGAAAGTACAAAAATAAATCGACATAACCAGTTCAAATCGTGTATCTGTACTCTGTCATTATTATGTTCCTTCGATTTTCTTACAAATAAAAATTGCTCGTAATGTACGTTCTCGTCACTGAATTTAACAAAACGTTCAGGTTTGTGTGAGAATCTGTTTGTCTGTGTCATTTCGGATTTCAAGTTGCGTGGCTTTTCAGATTTTAAGTCGCGTAGCTTTTCGCATTTTAAGTCGGGTAATTGCTGTAAATTGTTCAAACTATACGCGCTGCGTGAGTCTGACAAATTTTCGCAAAGTGGCGTCTGCTGTGATGTGTTATTAACTGAAGTGTTTTTCATCTCTGTTACTTCTTGTTGTAAACTTGACAGTTTTCGACGCAATGTGTTATTAGACGAATCAATCTCATTAATTGTCTGCTGTAAATTTTGAAATTCAGGTGTTTGATTAAATGAAACCGGTGTAGTATCGTCTGATTTATTGTCATTAGTATTTTCGATGACGTCAATACGACTGGCCAATTCATCACATTTTTCAGTCAGTATTTTAACCTGATCATCGTTTTTAGTGTCAGCGGCATTAATCTGTTTTTTCAATTTACGTGTAGTTTCGTTCAGTTTTCTAACGTCAGCTTTCACGACATCGGAATCCTGTGTTATTTCTAATTGTTCGAGTCTGTCGGTCACTATTTGAATATCTGCTGTATGTGTATCTGTTTTTGATTTAAGATCAGAAATTTCATCACGTAATTCCGCGTTCAACTGTTTGATGGAATTAATTTCCTCGGACATTGTAGCAATATTGTTGTCTACGTATGTTTTTGCTTTCGCAAACATCTTACGTTTGTCTTCTTGTCTCTGTGCAGTGATTGTTTCCATGACTTGACGTTTGACTTTATTTTGATCATCAATAAATTTGCGGAAACGCGTATCACTGTTCTGTATGTGAAGACTAAGACGTTCGTTAATTTGAGTGTTCTGTTGTTCGAATTTCGCGTCAATCTTTTCATCCATTGTGCGCGAAAGTTCTGTTGTCATTGCTTTAAACTCGTCGCGTAATTGTGTAGCTTTTTCAGAGCATTGTTTAGCGACTCCGCTAATTTCGTCTCTGAGTGTTTCTGTTGCAGCTGTTTGCGATTCCCTTAATTCCAGAGCTACAGACCTAATTTCTTCGCTACTTTTTCTTGAACAAGCCTCAATTTCCTCGCGTAACTGTTCCTTAGTGTCATGACATTGCGCGGCAACGGCTCTAATTTGTTCACTAAGCTGCCTGGAATTGTTGTCTAATTTTTCACTCTGTTGTCTGACCTGTTCACTAAGTTTGTCTTGTTTTTCACTCTGTTGTCTGACCTGTTCACTAAGTTTGTCTTGTTTTTCACTCTGTTGTCTGACCTGTTCACTAAGTTTGTCTTGTTTTTCACTCTGTTGTCTGAAACTTTGTTGCAAAAATGCCATAATTTGTTCCAAGCCAAAATTAGCATTTCTATTCTCTGTGTTAATTAATACTGGATCTGGAATTGTCTCATTTTCAGTAACCATTTGGTTATTCTGAGATTCACACAAAGGTTTCTCAGTCGAATTTACACTGTCGGTCACTATTTCGGAATTAAATAAATCCGGCGTACTTTCCGTACATTGATCATTTTCATTCGAAAAATTTGTCTGTGCGTTAGTTGAATTTTCCAGACCGGGTGTATTAGGCTGGGCAGCGCTCATTACAACAGAGCGTCCCTCGTCATCGATTGTCGTCAAATCAACAGAGGACATAACCGAGTTCGTTTGTTCATCATTAAGACAAAAATCATCGTTAGTGGTTGAAAAGCATTGATTGTCGGTGCACGCAGGATTGTCATTATTACACTGCGTGTCCGAATTACTATCAGTCACGTTGTTTAAATCGGTAATTTCATTCAAAATACCTCGCGATACACTATTCACAGTCTTTCGCGGCATTTTCACAATAAACACAAATATTCACAAAAGAAATAATCACAATGCAAAACAACACACAAATTCAACAGAGCAACGAATTGCCGATGATCTGAGGAAAGAAAGTTACAAATTAATAAAAGCGTTGCGCCAAATTATAATTATATCTAAACAATAAGAGCAGATATCTGACTGTTTTTCAAAAGATTCACACGAAATACGATCCTGGACTGGGTGTCGCCAAGTGTAACCTCCCCACAACAAATTCTTAATAATATATAACTATATTTATTAGTAATGGTGCCACAGCTAAGTATAAACTCCCCACAAGAATATTAATGACAATGACAATTAAATAAAAGCTCGCTATCTGACTCAAGTACAAGTTCCCATTAAATAATGAACGCTAATCCCATGATAATGAAACTGTAATGATAACCTAAACTCAATTCAACCGAAAAGTCGGTGTTTGCCCTGTGCGAAACGAGAATAAATTTCTTACCTTAGTGAAACTGCATGTCAAAATTCTGCTCTTATTGTTCTCTGGCGCTTGCATGAAAAGCATTGGAAGTACCTTTTAAAAATCTTTGTTAAAAGGAAATGGAAGGAAATTTGAATGATTGTCTCTAAAATTGCTTTTAAATCAAAATTATTATTGGGGGCGATTTTTGAAAGTTAAATTACAATGACTGTTCGTTACATTATCTGATGAGCGCAAAGCTGCATGATTATTTATTTAAATAAATTATACCTCGTCCTGAATCTCGACCATTGCGATGCCGACGCCCGCCGACTGCTCTCCGCTACTGCTAGCAACCGACTCCAAGCACTACTGAGGACTGACTACTGCAGACTGACTGACTGACTGCTCGCTACTGCGAGTCGAGCGCAACTGCTCTGGTCAGAGATTCTACAATGTCTCAGCATCGCTGCCGCACAACATACGTGTTTCATTATCAAATCTAAAACGATCTTTGTTTGTTATTAGAAATTCACGTGCAAGATAACTTGGCCGTGCACAGAAATGTATTCCTGTTCTGATCGCTGTTCCGAAGGGGGCCCGCCTGTTTTCTGCCGCCTAATGAGCAGCGTGCTTCGTCCGTCACAAACGAAAGATTCTCTGCCCGCTTCAGCGCACTGTGGCAATGGAGAAGCACGAACGCCGGCTGCTCTTCAATCTTCCTCAAACGAAAAAAAGAGTCTCATTTCATAGCCTACTTTCGCAACTTCATGACGAATTACCTGTAATTTCGTTAATGATCGTAGTTATCATGATATTTCTACATTAACCCTCGCATTACAAAGGGGGGAGGGGTACTTTATGCCAAACTTCTGAAAATATTTTAATCTAGTCAGTTACTTTATATTTTAAAATTTTGAAAAAAAAATTTTTTTTTTGCTTTTAATGAATTCTTCTACCAAATTCCATAAATGTTTTAAAGTTTTCGGTCGAACTTAACCTAAAAATTTAAATCTCAGTAGCAGATGCCACTTTTCCCAGAGAATGTCGTATTCAGTATTTCCTGGTTCAGGGCCTTA
Organism: Schistocerca nitens; assembly: GCF_023898315.1. NCBI lineage: Eukaryota > Metazoa > Arthropoda > Insecta > Orthoptera > Acrididae > Schistocerca > Schistocerca nitens. The sequence continues at coordinate 474,870,178 of NC_064614.1, read as the reverse complement.
CTTACATATCGGTAGGTCTGTAAAAAGTGTGTTGAGAGTAAAAGTCAACATTAATGAACGAAATTTGCTTTCTTTAAATTTTTTGTGGTGGTTGTGAAACTGGTATACAGATTATTGGAAGTGGACTGATATTGCTAAAACGTATTGATGTGTCGGCAGCTGGGCCAACACCTTGTAGATAGAGGTGGCTTAAAGGCACGCGAGACTAACGCAGACGGGCGTGAAGTACTGGAACAGGATACGTAATTAATGCTATGAAGAAAAGAACGGAGCTTCTCATATACTTATCTTTAATTTCTTCTTGTACATCTCTATGGTGAACACAAGTGAGACTCTAATTACAATCACTGTAAGGCTAATGGCGCCTTGCTAGTTCGTAGCCATTAACTTAGCTGAAGGCTATTCTGTCTCTCGGCTAATGAGAGAGAAAGGCTTCGTACGTCTAGTCGCTAGCACTGTCGTCCGTACAACTGGGCTGAGTTCGAGTCAGTCTCTCGAGACCTGCCTTGTGGTGGCGCTAGGTTTGCGATCACACAGTGGCGACACGCGGGTCCGACATGTACTACAGGACCGCGGCCGATTTAAGCTACCACCTAGGACGTGTGGTGTCTGGCTGTGACACCACACGTATTTTCAGGTTTTGAACAGTACATAAACACCTGTTTTAACACCCCCCTCCTCCGCCTTGGTTGCGTGCATTATGGAAAATGCCTTGGTATTGCCAGGGCTAAGTAAGCTACTGCGTGAAAATCGAATATTTTGCAAACAAAATGAGGGTTTCTATGGGTTTCTGTTTGCTACATGTTAGTTCATACAGTGCTGCACAGAAAATGTAGCTAATATATCGAATTTTTCTTTGAAACTTGAGATGAGATCGATAGCTATCTCCATTTTCAATGTTCGCAAATCATACAGTGAACATGAAAAACTCATAACATCTCTAACATCTCACAAACGTTCCGGGACATCAAAATGAGTTTTTGGTAATCATAGCAGGCAAAACAGTATTTCTTATGTACTGCGATAGATGAATAACTACAGATTTTTTCGATGAAATGATGAAATTATTTTAGGGTCGTCGTCATAACCTACTGACCTGTCTTGTCCTGAATCGTTTGTCTAGTAGTAGTTTCAGAATTCTCTCTCAATTGCAAGTGCATTAGCATGTTAGTGAGGTAATATCCTTTAAACAGCGCTGTGTTTTTGCCACAGTAGCTAATTTTAACATGGCAACAAAAGAAAGAAAATATGTTTTACAAATCAGGCGAAAATAAAAGACTCTTTCTGTTGCAATTCCAGCGTAATCCTATAACCCACTGTGTTCTTAAAAACAAACTGTTGGCTTGTAGAATTATTTATCGTCCTGGTATAACGTGTTAATATTATCCTTCGCAGATTCACTACTTGTAGCTTACAAGTTCTGCTTGTTAGCAGTCCTAAGCTGGTGCGCTATACCTCCCCTACATTGCTAGCCACTGGCCGCTAGCAACACAATCCCCACCACGACCGTTGTCCCCTTCCCTACTATGCAGCCTGCCCAGGTAGGGACCAAGTTATTCTGTTTGCACTCCACGTGTCTGCAGTCAATGTGCACTCTAACGTCGTTGGGCCACGGTGCCGCAGACGCCGCTGAAGGCGCCAAAACAAAATGGTACAAGCGATTAATAAAGTTGAGTACTGTGCGGCAATTCATTTCCCGCATCTGAAGGGGAGCAATAGTTGACGCATTGTTGGCGGAAGTGGACTACAGTCAAACATCAACATATGGACAGTGGTTCATCTAACGTTGTCTGAGACCAGCGGAGAAGTGAAGACGATTACTCTGTGAAAATCCTAAAATCGCTAGACAAATGGAGGCCCAAGTGCTAGAAGACCACCAAATCAAAACCGAGGTGATAGTGGTAATGGTGAAACTGGGTCGCTCAATTGTTTACAACATCTTGCACCAGAAAAAAAGTGAATCGAGGCAGCAGCAGAAATAATGTAAATGTCTCAAGCCAGACCAGGTGACTTCTGTAACCGACTAATTCCTATGGACAACTGTTGAGTCTATCTCTCCGTTTCCGAGACAAAGGAGCAAAGCGAGCAGTGAAAACATGAGGATTCACCACAGCCGAATAAAGTGATAAGCCAACCATTGTCATGCAATATGTTGCAGTTTTTGGGGGTGCCATGGTGTAGTGCTAACAGATTACGCTCGTACGGGGCAAACTGTCGTAGAATGAAACTACCGATAACTACTGGGGGCTATCAAATTTGGTCTCACATCCAGTATTTCATCACATGGCACCCAGTGACTTGTTCCTAATTCCTTGGATGAAGAAATCATTGCGTGATAGTCATTTCCAGAATGACGAGCAGGTGATATTTGAGATGGGCCGTTCTCTGAACAGCCAAAATGCTGACTACCAAACAAGGTCTGTACGAGTCATCCATCTCTGGGGAAAATGTGTCGCATTGAAGGGTGAACGTGTAGTGAAGAACCAACACCACCACTAACGTCCATCGTCCCAGCTAGATTATTTTTCCGATTTCCTAATTAACACTTTATGACTGCCTCTCGTATACAGGGTGTCCCATTTATCTTGACCACCCTAAATAACTGTTTGTCCAGGTGCAAATTACAAAATGTTTCAAGCAAATTTTCTTTATCCGTCACGGGGGCATCAGTCAGCATGATTGCCTTCGTTGTAGCTTTGTTTTTTTTTCAAAGATATCAAAAGCGGTATGACTTTTTCTAAATGACACCCTGCATTTTTTATTCGGTAATGTATTTCCCCTCCTAAGGCCTATTCAAAAACGTATCACAGTGTACCATTCACTGAAACACAACACGTTATTAATTACATAACACAACATTGACTTTGAGCCCGGTATCACAAACTCGTCCACTTGCTGGAGTTGTCAGGAAACAAATTAAAACCAAGTAAAAACACAACACAAAATTGACTTTGACTCTCCCGTACCATTCCCAGGAGTGAAACATTCACAGGTGCTCAAAGTGGTGACCCTGGAGACCAGTACACTGGTGCACTCGCTGAATGAAAGAATTATTTTCTGCTTCCGGTGTTGCCTGCTGAAGAGAATTACAAGCAAGCACGATACGTTCCTGCATGTCCTCTGGAGTTGCTGGAATATCGCGATGGACAACGTCTTTAATGCATCCCCAAAGAAAAAAGTCCTGAGGATTTAAATCAGGAGACCTAGCAGGCCAAGTAACTGTTCCTCCTCGACCAATCCATCTGGCACGATACCTTCGGTTCATAACAAGACGTGCACGCAAGGTATTATGTGCTGGACAACCATCGTGTTGATACCACATAAGCATTCTGGTTCTTAGCCGCACTTCATCCAGAAAAGGAGGAAGAATTCGTCTGAGGAAGTTCGTATACGCAGTGCCGTTTAGACTACCATTGATAAAATAAGGGCCAATAATTGTAGTACCAAGCATCCCACACCAGACGTTAACTCTCCATTGGCGCTGATGTTCCACCTGTCTAAGCCATCGTGGGTTGTCGCTGAACCACTAATGCGTATTCCTCGTATTTAGCTGTCCTTTGTTTGAGAGGGAACATTCACCGGTAAATAGAACATTGGAGAAGAAGTTCGGGTTGGCGAAGATTTGCAGCTGCGCCAACTGACAGAACTGTACACGATTCTGGAAATCATTCCCATGCAGTTCTTGATGTAGATGAACATGGTAAGGATGGAACCGATGACGTGCAAGAATACGATGTACACTGGTCCTAGGAATGCCAATCTCGTGTTCAAGCTGTCGTGTGCTTACATGTGGATTCATAGCAACGGAAGCGAGGTCAGTAACTACGGCACCTTCGTCTGTGCAAGTGCTACGACGATTGCGTTCACGTGGGTTGGAACTTCCCAGTTTCCTGAAGCGTCTCAACAAGACGAGAAAACATCCGTCGGGAAGGGGGTTCTTGTCAGGATATCGCTCTCTGTACAGTTCCGCTGCCTGCGTAACATTTCGCCTAACTTCAACAACAACAACAATAAAAGAAACGTTATGTCTATGCAGTTTGTAGGAAGAACTGCCTTCACTCTATGCCTACTCTACACAACAGTATTTAAAAGGACTAAACTACTGTACTAAATGTACCCGCACATAAGAAAACAGTACTGCAATTACTGTTATGCTAACTTACATTCCCCATAGATGAGTATCATTTCTACCTTCTCTTCGTTAGTGTACAGTCTGCTCATACAACTCTTCAACTGACCATTGTTGACGGAATTATGAGTGTGCATTCTACATTTGTCCTCTGTCAACCTCAGCACGTGTATGTGTTCCATTACCCCGAGTACCTGCACTAAGAGCCGGGAGCGTCAACGTCAATGTAGTGTTATGTGATTAATATCGTTGTGTTTCAGTGAATGATACACTGTGATTCCATTTTTGAATAGGTCTTTAGGAGAGGAAATGAACTACCGAATAAAAAACACAGGGTGCCATTTAAAAAAGTCACACCGCTGTTCATATCTTTGTAAAAAATGAAGCCACAACGAAGACAATCATGCTGATTGATGTCCCCCTGACGGCTAAAGAACATTTGCTTGAAACACTTTGTAATTTTTGTAATTTGCATCTGGACAAACAGTTATTTAGGGTGGTCAAGATAAATGGGACACCATGTATAGTATCCGTTCTCTGTTGGATCAGGGTCGTAAATAAGGCATCTTGATTCCAAGCAAAAAAAAAAAAAAATACATGTAACTCGTAATAACATTGGAGTTAATGCAATTACACACATCTCAACCGTATCCTTTGTACACTCACGCTCATAAATTAAGGATAATGCTGATACATGGTGAAACAACGCCCTGGTGGGCGGTTTGCGGGTTTAAATCACCTCGGGGTATGACCATGCGGAGAATTTGACATGCGGTCGTCGCACGGTGGCGCTGGCAGCAGTCCACATACACAGAGGTGTGTTGGTGCAGCGAGTGCAGCGAGTAAGGGTGCAGACGTTTTCAGACGTGCCAATGGTGATTGTGTGTTAAAAATGACTCAAAGAACACATATTGATGACGTTATGAGGGGTAGAATACTAGGGCGACTGGAGGCTGGTCAAACACAGCAGGTCGTAGCACAGGCCCTCCATGTGCCACAAAGTGTGATCTCACGATTATGGCAACGATTCCAGCAGACAGGAAACGTGTCCAGGCGCTACAGTACGAGACGTCCACAGTGTACAACACCACAAGAAGACCGATATCTCACCATCAGTGCCTGCAGACGGCCACGGAGTACTGCAGGTAGCCTTGCTCGGGATCTTACCGCAGCCACTGTAACAGTTGTCTCCAGACACACTGTCTACAGACGACTGAACAGACATGGTTTATTCGGCCGGAGACCTGCAAGGTGCATTCCACTGATCACTGGTTTCAAGAACACAGTACATGGTCATTGGAACAGTGGTCCCGGTTATGTTCACGGACGAGTTCAAGTGTAGTCTGAACAGTGATTTTCGCCGGGTTTTCATCTGTCCTGAACCAGGAACCAGACACCAACCCCTTAATATCCTTGAAAGGGACTTGTTTGGAGGTCGTGGTTTGATGGTGTAGGGTGGGATTATGATTGGTGCACGTACATCCCTGCATGTCTTTGACAGAGGAACTGTAACTGGTCAGGTGTATCGGGACGTCATTTTGTACCAGTATGTCCGCCTTTTCAGGGATGCAGTGGGTACCACCTTTCTCCTGATGGATGATAACGCACGGCCCAACCGATCTGCCATCGTGGAGGAGTACCTTGAAACAGAAGATACCAGGCGAATGGAGTGGTCTGCCTGTTCTCCAGACCTAAACCCTATCGAGCACGTCTAGGATGCTCTCGGTCGACGTATCGCTGCACGTCTTCAGACCCCTACGACACTTCAGGAGCTCCGACAGCACTGGTGCAAGAATGGGAGGCTATACCCCAGCAGCTGCTCGACCACCTGAACCAGATTATGCCGACCCGTTGTGCGGCCTGTGTACGTGTGCATGGTGATCATATCCCATATTGATGGCGGGGTACATGCGCAGGAAACACTAGCGTTTTGTAGCACATGGGTTTCGGGACGGTTTTCTCAACTTATCACCAATACCGTGGACTAGTAGATCTGTGTCGTGTAAGTTCCCTATGTGCCTATGCTATTAGCGCCAGTTTTGTGTAGTGCAACGTTGTGTGGCACCACATTCTGCAATTATCCTTCATTTATGAGCATGAGTGTAGATACCTCAGCAGATGGGACACTGCAGTGAGGAAGCAGGATCAGTTCACCGCCACCACAGGGGCCTGCCGCAAGTGACAATAACGAAGTACCAGCTGCTGTAGTGGAGGCTCTACAGTATTCATCGTGAAACTTCTGGTCTATTTAAAAGTGACTTCAGCCGCTTTCAGCAATTTTTATTTCTATCATTGTTTCCAGCCACCTGCTTCACTTACGCATCGACAACTTTCTTACGATTTGGACTGGGCGTTTGGGCCCACCTACGAATTACTCGAATTACTATAATTGATTGACTTGTCTTGTAAACCTCATGCATTTGGCGTCCATTGTCACTATGTTCTGCCTATCTTCGTAAAAATCAATTACTGCACTAACATAGCCCACAAGTAAATAAAAATGTCGCATATTTCCAACTCAAATATCAAACTATGTCAGTTGCACCCATAAAACACCAGTGACACTGCAGTGTTACCCCGAATGCAAACGAAACTTACCTAAGATGGCTGATCACCTCTCGTAGAAACCATTTTGTCAAGTAATTCCCTGGCATTCTATGTGTAAAACGAAGTTTTAGCTGAATTTATGTTACCATATGCGAAACTTTAGCTAAAGAAATCTCGCGGAGAAGTTTGTAGATTCCGGGAGTTAGACTTGCAGTCCGATACATCTGTTGTGTGAAAAACCGACTATGGTTGTTAGTTTATGTTTCCTCGAAGTAAAATGCTCATTGAATGTGATGACCTCTGCAGAAACTGTATGGCTTGCAGGTTATTGAGCTTCTGAAATAATTATCCAAAACGCCTGTCACCTCTGTCAGTGAAGAGATGGAAAATTTTGTGAAAACTCGTTCTCGGTGTAACAAGAATTTGTAACGACCGCGGAGGGATCCATAGTTTAACCGTATGGAAGGATGTTACCAGCATAGATCAACGCACATTAATTGTGAAGCAGTTTGATAGGCTATCCGATTTGTAGCGTTCTCAAAATAATGTAAAGAGACTAACATATTTCGCCACATTTGCACTTTAGCACCCACAGATATCAGTTCGTTTTTTTTCCCCGTTAACATTTTCTGAAAATTCGTGAAATATGCCAAAACACTTGTCTAAAACACAGAGAGGAAAAAGAATTAGTTCTTTTGCTTCATTAAGTAACATATGGAGGACTACCGCCATAGTTACTAAATGACACTGTTTGATGTACAATTTTATTGCTATTCTTGATTTTATAATCGATTGATAACACTGTTCAATTAACTGAAAAGTAAGTCTGCAATAATGGTGGCATTTGTATATATCTACGGAGCAGAGTACGTAATTAACCACTAAAACCTATGCATTTTGTCATTCTAGAAGTAACTCATTATTCTACGGCTTACTAGTGAGTTACATAAATTCATTGCTTTCTAAGAGTATTCGTTGTTCAATTATTTTATCTTATACTTTGTTTGCCTTGCAGATACAGCCCATTGCTCCGCCAGTACAAGTGGTGCAAGTTGAAATACCAACTGTAAGTATCAGTAGTTTCTCATCTTTCTGACAGAGAAATCTAATTTAGTTTTTACTAAAATATCATAGTTAGGAGATAACTATTCATTCTCTACTTCATCTGTCTCAACATTACCGCTTACTCCTTTCTCTAAACGCCAAACCTAAAATGTAATTGAAAGAAAATTCAGTAAATGTGCAACATTCAAATAAGTGTTATTCTGTCAAAGACTAACATTATGAGACTGTGTTTTTTTAGAGAAATAGCTCTCTAACCTCTTATTGTAATTAATACAGATCAATTATTACCGTTTATTGCAAATGGTTTTTAGAAATGACCGTAACGGTTTCAGTAATTCACTGCAACTGTGTTTTTTGAAACAGCATTTCGGACGTTTTCAGTCATACAGAGAGACTCATAAACATGTTACAAGGTGCTACAGGTGTCGTCGCCCTCCACCCCCTAACATAACATGTTCATCTCATGCCGGCCGAAGTGGCCGTGCGGTTAAAGGCGCTGCAGTCTGGAACCGCAAGACCGCTACGGTCGCAGGTTCGAATCCTGCCTCGGGCATGGATGTTTGTGGTGTCCTTAGGTTAGTTAGGTTTAACTAGTTCTAAGTTCTAGGGGACTAATGACCTCAGCAGTTGAGTCCCATAGTGCTCAGAGCCATTTTTGTTCATCTCAGCATGTTTGAAGGTATTGTTGATGCTAGATTGCAGTTTCTGGGTGTGCTGGTAAAGGTGGCACACTATTGTATTTATTGATCTTGATACATACGCCATTGATTTATTTATCAAAAAGCTGTACTTTCAACCGTCTTATTTACCGAATGTCACTATTCGAGATTTTAGAGAAACTCCACTAGCATGAGAGGGGGAAGCTATAAGCGTGTAATATCTCTGTTACAAAGCGCACTAAAGTAATGGGCTCGTCTTTATACCCTTACTAGTTGCACCTTATGTTTAATGTTTATTTTGCTTTCCAATTACATTTTGTCTGAGAAAGTAGGACTGTCATCATTAAAATGTGACAGCACTCAAAACATAGAAACTTTTGTTGAGTCGCTATGAGGCTACACTACACCGAGCAAAATTTCTGTCTACTTGACTCTCAAATTAATTCACCGTACGATGAAAATAGAACGCTGCTGTTTACAGTAAAGTTAAGTTTCTCTCGAAACTATCTCTTCCATACATTTTTCTATTCATGTAGCATACACAAAGTGACCGAATTCGTCCTCGGGCGTCTACTGAAGCTCTTTCAACCGTCGGTTGTGGACTGTTCGGCTCTCTCCTTGCAGTGTTCGTCAGCTTCTGTGGCTACGCGGAGACCCTCTGGGACGTACTCATATATTTTTCCCAATTACTGTCGACCTATCCGTTGATTCCCCGTTACAAAAGAGATATGTGACTGCAATGTGGATACCCTCACCGAATTAGTAAAACTCACTTCTGAAATGTCATTGTATTGTTCTAGCAGGCTGACGTGGATGAAATTCGAGGCCAAGATACATTTTATCAGCTTTAATTTTATGCATAACTGTATGAAACTGAAGTCGCGTTCGGAATTTAACAATTTAAGAGAGTTTCTCGGCTCAACCACATTTATAACGTTAATCACCTTAAAATCTGATTACATCAAAACCGATGCGTTTCGCGAGAGCAACCTTGCATATTTACACATATACCAACACGAAAATCAGAATAACTCATCGAATAAAAGTTCATGAGTGAGACTAAGTTGTCTTCAAACAATCCTGTTGGAGAAACATCCGCAACTGAGCATTATGCCAAAGGTTGAAAATACCGCTTCAGTTGTAAAGTTCTTTTATTATCACACGACCGTTTTCGGGCTCTTATAAGGGATCCCTGTTCTGCGCTCATAGGTAGCACGCAGCGCCTAGTACACGTCCACCGCGGCGCTCGGGGACACAGTTACGACACTTGAAGGTGGGCTTATTAAAGCCCGAAACCGGTCTTCTGATAATAAAAGAACTTAACAACTGAAGCGGTACTTTCAACCTCTGGTAAGTTGTCTTCGTTTGCTTCACTCGACAATCCTCTGATCGGGCACAATTTTCGTCGTAGCCATGCAGCCTGTCGAATTACGCAGCATCTTTGGTCAGTGGCATATATTATTCAACTTGTCACGGTTTGTGGCAAGTTATTCTCGTGAGCGTGAATGAGGAGGATTTAGAATGAAAATTATTTTTAGTTTTGAACCAATCTGTAACTTCTGTGCGATGAGATATTCTGATTTTAAGGCTGTTAACATAACAAGTGTGTCTGGGTGGAAACATTCTCTTAAATTATCTCAGCGTCTGAAGCCATTTCTACTAACTGCTGAACTACAGTCTATTGAGTTTTTTAGTATGACTGAAAAGTGGTGTTGTATTATACCAAACCACACAGGATGTGTCGTAATTAATACTGAAAACTGATTGGGGGTGGAAGTAATCAGCTAATGATCCACCTTTTGTCACAATAGGCATCTCTCCTACACTCTGTGCATCTTATTCTCGTCAGTCGCCCTCCTCCTTGACTTTTTCCTACCTGCTGTTGGCAGATTTCTTCACTTATATTTTGTTTTTTCGTAACAGCCACTGTCACTGTCGTTTCAATGATCTCCTCTTCCTTTATCCGTTCCGTTTCCGATAATATTAAACATGGCTTTAAATGTGCGAAGCAAATCGATATGCCTGGCCCGGCTTAGATCCGTCTACGTTTGTCTTAATCTTTTTGGTTTTGACAAAAATAATCTTATGATTATGAGTCTTTATTATGTTTTAATTTTATTCTGTGACATGGGCAACGTTTGGCCCTTAAAATAATTTAATTTTTGTTCTGAAGAAGATACCATTATTGGCATCAAAACCAAGCTAAATTAATAAAATTTTACCTTGCAACTGAAGGCTGAATTTCTTATTTTCTGAACAATTCACGGTTGCTGAAGCGCTGCATTATGTTAAACATTTGCTAATCGATATCATTCTACATGCCCTTTACCATTGATAATGCATTATTATTATTGTTATTGTTAGTAGTATTATTACTGAGAAGGTTTTATAATATGTTTGGCATGTGTTGCTGCTGATCGGGTGTAAGAGAGGGCCTTAAGATCCTAATCTGGTTCGGCTAAATAAGCAAGATATAAGTAATAAATAAATAATAGAATCAACGACCCTCTATTAAAAGTAACTCAGCAGACGAGACGTTTACGAGATAACTGTAAATGTGTGGTTACAAGCAGCCACTGACTACAGTGTGAAATATTGCCCTAGTTAGTACAAATATATTTCAAATGTGAACGTGGCAACTTAGTCGACATCGAATTGAGCTCAAATTGCGCCCAAGGCTTCAGCACGTTGCATGTTACAATTTACTGTACACTCGTACATGTTAAAGAGGGTGTTTCATGAGTCTTGCTTGCATTTTGATACAATACTGCACCTTGCAATGAATTAAGAATTTTTTCAAACACCTCTAGACCGTGTCGTAAATCTTGACAACCCTACACAATTCGCTACTCTACTTACACACCCGCATTCTTTAGGTGATTCAGGCAGAAAAATTCAGAGGATTGAGGTCAGATGATCTTGGAAGACAGGGTAAAGCATCTCAACAATGGGCTGTAGGTGAAATTTGAGCACAGTTAGTTGGGAATTTAATAGAAGAGTTAGTGTTTCAAATACATTTGTACTAACTGGGACTATATTCGATGCTGAAATCACTGATGGTTCGTAACCACACATTAGCAAATAACTCGTAAACGCCACGCCACGTCTGATGGCTTATTTTTACTAGAGGGTTGTTGATTCTGCTATCACATACTTTCGCCCTGTAAGTTTTCACTATTAATTATGGCAAACCCTGAATATCTGTAGGACACGGACCGGTCCTGCCACTTGGAATAATGTAGTACTTATTTTGGAGAAACTGAGACGATCGTTTGTGAGATATTCTGCTGCAAGCAGGAATCTGGCAGCTGTAGCGTAGTGTCCTGACGGTGGCGCGCGGCGCTTGCAGCAGGTGGTGGTGGAGGTGCAGGAGGTGGGCTCTGCGCCGCCCTGCTCCACGCAGTCTGGGCTGGCGGGCGCGTGCCGGCCGCTGGTGCAGTGCATCACCTTCTACGCCGAGGTGCCCGAGCTGCGCCGCCAGCCCTGCCGTCTCCAGGACAACGAGCTGGGCGTCTGCTGCCCGCTGCGCAGGGAGTCCGCAGGCAAGTCCGCTCTATTCTGCTCTGTACTCGCACATTCTCAAGCTCTCTGTACGAACTGGCAGCTGAGGAGTATTCTCATTCAGCAAATAAAATATTTGCTCAAGTGTCAGATCTCACACCTCCCCATTAGCGCATGGCGCCCAGACGTCAGAGAACAGTGATCGTCGAGACGCGAAGTTATTCAACACAGCAAACACAAAGCAGATATATTAAAATTCGCATTTAAAATTATAACCATGTTGGGCGAAAAATTACCCAACCCCACGAAACATCATGCCAACACCCCGTAACCTCGCCTCTAACCTTGTTAATGACGTCATTTTGGCGAGAAAGAGAGAGTACAATGTTCTTCCGTGTCCATCTGAAGCCACTCACTGATGATTAGATCCCGAAGAGCTACAAAATTCTGAGGATGTTGGTTGCTACGTTTGATCGGCTACTACAAATAGTCCCAGGCATTTATTATGGGTATGAATATCCGAAAGAACCACACAGAATCCGCAGCAGTTCAAATGGTTCAAATGGCTCTGAGCACTATGGGACTTAACATCTGAGGTCAAGCCGGCCAGTGTGGCCGAGCGGTTCTAGGCGCTTCAGTCTGGAACCGCGCGACCGCTACGGTCGCAGGTTCGAATCCTGCCTCGGGCATGGATGTGTGTGATGTCCTTAGGTTAGTTAGGTTTAAGTAGTTCTAAGTTCTAGGGGACTCATGAGCTCAGATGTTAAGTCCCATAGTGCTCAGAGCCATTTGAACCATTTGAATTTGAGGTCATCAGTCCCCTAGAACTTAGAACTACTTAAAGCTAACTAACCTAAGGACATCACACACATCCATGCCCGAGGCAAGATTTGAACCTGCGACCGTAACAGTCGCGCGGTTCCAGACTGAAGCGCCTAGAACCGCTCGGCCCCCCCGGCCGGCTCCGCAGCAGTGATATATATATATATATATATATATATATATATATATATATATATATATATATATATATAGTAAATTGAATGGGGAGAGGGACAAAGGAAAGGAAAGGAATTGATGATATCAGCTGCATCAGGACTTGATGCGGAATCGGCGGCGACGAGTGAAAATGTGTTCCGGGCCGGGACTCGAAGCCGGGATCTCCTGCTTACTAGGCGGTTGCGATAACCCCTTCGCCATCCGGACACAGTGTTTATAGCAAATGCACAGACAGTTTCGGCATTCTCTCCAATCGATCTACATTCCCACCGATCTTCACCTATCCACCGTCCCTGTCCATGCTCCATGCTCGCTAATTTTTAGATTCCCGGTGGAGGTCGAAACGATATTGCGCATCCGCATTGAAGGTTGTCGATTCACGTTGTCGATACACTGGTTCGAGTCCCCCTCCTGCACACATTTCCACTCGTCCCCGCCGATTCTGCATCGAGTCCTGATGCAGCTGATACCATCAGTTCCTTCCATTTCCTTCCCTTTTACCTCCCCCCCCCCCTCAAACTTCAATTTAGGTAATTTATTATGGGACTAATAATGAGCGTATTCGAGGGGCCAGTCGAGGTGCAACACAGTGTGCGAGCGTTCGTCAAACCAGAGTCGTGTGTGTTTAGCTCTGTGAACACGGCTGTTGTCATCTTGAAAAATGGGAGTGATCACGGCATACTCATCTACACAAATACTCCACAAACAACGTGACAGTCTTTGGCGGACTGATCCCTCCTTCCTTGTTACATTCGCGAACAGCGCGTGGGGGTAGTGGTTGTCGATATACCTCTGTATTAGCTCTAATTTTTCGAATTTTCGCGTCACCAAGGTACAGAATAAAGAGCACTACTTGGTAACTGAGAATGTTCACGGTAACCTGAATGAGTGGGCCCACATTCTAGTACGTAAAACACCTCCAAAACATAACAGAAACACCTACCGATAGAACTAAACACTGTTAGTTGAACGTCTTATTGAACCGTCGGTGCACCCGACGCCTTACATCATTTGAATAGAGACTAAATCGCTACTCACCGCACCACACTGCACGCATACAATCAGTTACTGCCCAGTTCCTGTGTTGTTTTGCCCAGTGAAGACCTGCAGCTGTATTTACGGCTGAGCGATGGTGTTATGCGAGGTGCCCTATTACCTGGAGGTTCTCTCGCAATATTCGCTCAGAAACTGATTGAGATGGGCTTGTATTCACTGACACCATCAGTTCCTTTAGGGTTTAAATCTTATTGTCATGGTCCAAATGTACCACTCGTCTATGATTCTTGTCTGTTAAGTTCCTTTTACAACCACTGTTCTTACGCCACGTTACGTGGTTGTGGTTGTGAATGGTCTAGTTCACCTTGTAGACTTATCGGACAGTCCGCGTTCGTACAGCAATAAACTGGGCAGTTTCTAATACGGTGTGATAATGGGCACATTCAAACACATCAGCTATTATCTCCCATTCTGTCACGCTGCACGTCGACCCGTCTTACTGCTCCGATACCACACTACTGACTGCATCATATATTTTTCTTTATTGTTCTTTTACCACCATATCCCCATATGGGCGGCGGAGATGGGAGGACGCCATCAGCTGTAGAACAATCCGCTCTTCATCGCAAGCCTTTAAAAATGTAAACAAAGACGAAACATACGTGATTAAAAGGTGAAAATCTTGCATATGATTTTAAAACCTATAGGAAGGGTCAATTTTGTTGCCTTTACAAAAAACATTACATCAGCTGTTTTTTATATTGTTTAAATTAAAATGTGAAGGCTGAAAGACAAAAATAAAGTCTAGAAAAACAACACTACACTGGGAGAAAAGGATTTTTGGAGGAGAAAAGGTGTTACACAGGGTTGTAAGGTGTGGTTGAAAAATATGAGTCCGTTGGGTATGTAACTAAGCAGATGGAGGTAGGTGTTGGGGTGGATGGTGGGAAGATGGACCGACTGGCACCCACACACCACTTCACTGCCATGATCCATTTCAGCGGTGGGAGGTCAGTTGACCGCCTGGTAACAGCTGTATGCCGTCTACAGCGCTCCAGAGCGACCTGCGTCCTCTCTTAAGGTAATGAATACTACATTGTCTGGTGAACTTCTTTATGCTTGCGGATACTACTGCGCCAACATTAGGGCCGCCGCACAGGCGATTAGAGAGAGATATCAATACTAGCATCCAAGCTATTGAAAAACAAGTAGGATATTTCAAATCAAACAACAGACGGCGAAGGCATTCATTATCGATTTTACAATAAATATGCTGCGAGACTGACGATTTCCTACCTTATATTTATCGACTGCTGCCAATAGCTCTGCGTGGCGGGAAAAGAACGCAGGGCACACCTGTTTGCAAGAGGAGTAAAAGAACGGAAGCACAGAATATCGCTGACGTCCGTCTGTCGTCAGTCCTTGAGCGTTTCCTAAACTGAAACATTAGGTGTTCATAGAGCAAAAGAAGCTAATCTCATAGAATCAGCACGATTCAACGAAAACCCACATGTGTTAAAGGCAGCTCGTTGTATTCGTGCACCACACCACAGATGCAGATAAACAAGTAGATTCTGCCTTGCTAACTTCCCGAAAGAGCCTTTACACATTACCACATTGTAGACTAACACCAAAGATGCGGTAATACGGAATATCTTCGCGGATATTCGATGTACTAGAAGAATCTTCCACTAGTCACAAAACCTTACTCGTTATACTGAGCGGAAAGTGAAAGTGACAGAGGGCGCTCTTCAAGTAGCGTAATATGGCAGTAGTATCGCGTACACTAGATGGAAAAGGGCAGCTCTTTTGGCGGAGCTGTCATTTGTACTCAGGTCACACAAGTGAAAAGGTGTCCGACGGGGTTATGGCCGCACGACGGCAATTAACAGACTCTGAACGGGGAATAGTAGTTGGAGCTAGAACATGGGACATTCTGTTTCTGAAATTCAATATTCAATATTCCGAGATCGACAGTGTCAAGAGTGCTGAGAATACCAAATTTGAGGAGATACCACTCACCACAGAAACGCAGTGGCCGACGGCCTTCACTAAACGACCGAGAGCAGCGGTGTTTGCATAGAGTTGTCACTGCTTACAGAAAAGCAATACTGCGTGACATAACCACAGAAATCAACGTTGGACGTATGATGAATTGCCCTTTAGGACAGCGTGGAGAAATTTGGCGTTAATAGGCTGCGGCAGCATACGACCGACGAGAGTGCATTTGTAACAGTACGACATCGCCTGCAGTGCCTCTCCTGGGCTCTTGACAATACCGATCGGACTCTAGACGACTGGGAAATCGTGGACTGGCCAGATGAGTTCCAGCTTCAGTTTTCAACAAGACACTGCACAAGCTGGTGGTGGCTCCGTAATGAAATGGGCTGTGTTTTCATGAACTGAACTGGGTCCTCTGGTCCAACTGAACCGATCATTGAATGGAAATGGTTATGTTCCGCTACTTTGAGACCATTTACAACCATTCGTGGACTTCATGTTCCAAAACTGCGATGGAATTTTTTGGATGACGATGCTTCATGTCACCGGACCACAAACGTTCGCAACTGGTTTGAAGGACACTCTGGACAGTTGGAGCGAATGATTTGGCCACCCGGATCGCCCGACATGAACCACATCGAGATTTGTGGGACATAAGCGAGAGGTCAGGTCATGCATAAACTCCTGCACCGTCAACACTTTTGCAGTTATGGAAGAGTTTAAGAGGCAGCGTGACTCAATATTTCTGCAAGAGACTTACAACGACTACTTGAGTCCATGCCACGTCGAAGCGCTGCGCCACGTCGGTCAAAAGGAGGCCCGACACGTTATGAGGAGGTAACCCATGACTTCCGTTACCTCAGTGTAAAAGCTCTAATGTACTCAACACACGAAGCGATTTATCAAAAAGGAGCAGCAGTGCAATACAATTATTCGCTAACGATGCTGTCGTGTACAGGGAAGAATAGTCATTGGACGGTCGTAAGAGATTGCAGAAAGGCTCAGACTACATTTCCGCATTGTGTACTGGATAAAAGCTACCTTTAAAAGAGGATATGTGCTAGATAATGGATACAACAAAGAGTGGGGACTCGGTAGTACCCAACTATAAGATATGTGGCGAAGCATCAGAAGCATCTCGCATCATTTAAATTAATGGGGGCAATACTAAGAATCGTTAGCAAACGAGACGACCACGTAAAATCATTTTTACAAAAGGTGACTAGAAGACTTAAATGTGTTTCGGGCATTCTGGGAAAGCACATTGTGTTTGTAAAAGGAATCGCATACAAGGCATCATTGTAACAAATTTTAGTGTACTGCTACAGTGTTTGTAGACATGACAGAATACATCCATGGAGTTCAGAGACATGCTGTTACGATCATAATAGATCAGTATAGCCCATACCAGGGTGTAACAGGGGTGCTCGTGAAACTTAAAAATAAATCAGTTGAAGAAATGCGACTTAATTACAGCGAACTATTGTTTGTTAAATTTAGTGAACCGGTTTTCTAAGAGGATTTTTTGATGATTCTGTCCCCACCACAACACATTCCACCGTAGAGATCACGGATTAAAATAAGAGAGATTATGTAGCTTATATAGGCATATAGACAATCATTTTTACTTCCTTCACTATAAAAATGGAATATAAGAGATTGGTTTTATCAAACTCTAATCATTGCGATTCTAGGATATACAGAGACCCCGTAGAGATCCAAAAATAACTTTAAAGAAAAGGAGAAGGAGTGAAATTAAGCAAGTTGTGCGCCCTTGTGGTATATAAAGCAAACAGCGCCAACACTTCCCCACTACAAGTTCCACAACACACGTCAGCACCCTCCAAGATCTTAAGCTACGTTTTCCGAGGTGCGGAAATTGATCGCAGTGTGCTGCGGAATACGCTTGCGTCTTCGTCTGTCGGATGCGGCAGCAGGACGCTGTGTGAAACGTTCTGCTAGGTGCGGGATGATACGCGTCAAAACGTGAAAAATGAAAGTGGTGTTTTGTTATAATATGGGAATGGTACATGATACGAAAACTATCTTCTGGTGTTATGGAAGTAGAAAAATATTTGAGCTTTTAAGAAAAGTCGATTTTCCACGCCATGTGTTGTACAATAATATAATTTTGTAGTTGCCTTCAGTAGTATACGTCTTTCCGGCCAAAAGAGACAGTAATAGTGAAGTAATATTCTCACGTCTGACGTGGAATTTTTAGCAAATCAACATCAGAAGTGTAATAAGCAACAAACTTTTTCCCTGCATTTTTGTATGTGGGTGTGTGAGTGTGTGTGGGATGGGAGGGGGTGGGGGGGGGGGGTGGGGGGTGGGGGGGAAGGAAGCGGTGAAATCGAATACAGCTATCAGAAAGTGTAGAATTTATTCTTATAGTTTGTTGGAAGTCAGTGGGTGCTACAGTTTCTCCTAGACGAGAACAATATTGTGTGGCCCATTAGCGCGTCACGAATACATGCACGTTGCGAGCAACATTTTGCTTTGTTCGGGGCAGTGAGGTAAAGACTGCAGTAGCGGACACAACGAAGGTCAAACATACAGCTCATTGTTCGATCTAAAAAAATTAATTCTGGCACTCTGATAGCGCATGCAACTTAGAAAAGAGGAGAAAGACTGCGTGTTATTGGGAAGAGTACTCAGGAAGCGCAAAGAAGCCAGACGATTGTTCTTACATCGTGAAGAACAAGGAGCCTGTAACATTTTAGTAACAGAACATATGCTCAACGATGAGGACAAGTTTAAGGCATTTTTCAGATTTACATCCAACCAGTTTATTATCTTCTTTCGTCAATTGAAGATTAACTGAGAAGTTACTCTGTAAATGAGAGGCGAAACCAATAACACCAGCAGAAAAAATGTCAAAAAATGGTTCAAATGGCTCTGAGCACTATGGGACTTAACATCTATGGTCATCAGTCCCCTAGAACTTAGAACTACTTAAACCTAACTAACCTAAGGACATCACACAACACCCAGTCATCACGAGGCAGAGAAAATCCCTGACCCCGCCGGGAATCGAACCCGGGCGCGGAAAGCGAGAACGCTACCGCACGACCACGAGCTGCGGACGAAAAAAAAAAAATGTCAGCGAGGCACTGTAAGGGTAGTTACTCACTAATGTAAGTTTTCAGGCGACGCGACGTGGTATTGATTGCTATATGAACTGCTGGGCCATTGTTCCAGTAGAATAAATGCTGATTTGCCGCACGTATAACGAAAGTGTTGACCTTATTATTTTCGTCACAATAATTGAAATGTATATACATGTAGTTTTTAGAGTTTACGAAGACAGGGAATGGAACAAAGATATTGATTCTGTAGTTTGAAATACACTACTGGAAATTGAAATAAGAACACCGTGAATTCATTGTCCCAGGAAGGGGAAACTTTATTGACACATTCCTGGGGTCAGATACATCACATGATCACACTGACAGAACCACAGGCACATAGACACAGGCAACAGAGCATGCACAATGTCGGCACTAGTACAGTGTATATCCACCTTTCGCAGCAATGCAGGCTGCTATTCTCCCATGGAGACGATCGTAGAGATGCTGGATGTAGTCCTGTGGAACGGCTTGCCATGCCATTTCCACCTGGCGCCTCAGTTGGACCAGCGTTCGTGCTGGACGTGCAGACCGCGTGAGACGACGCTTCATCCAGTCCCAAACATGCTCAATGGGGGACAGATCCGGAGATCTTGCTGGCCAGGGTAGTTGACTTACACCTTCTAGAGCACGTTGGGTGGCACGGGATACATGCGGACGTGCATTGTCCTGTTGGAACAGCAAGTTCCCTTGCCGGTCTAGGTATGGTAGAACGATGGATTCGATGACGGTTTGGATGTACCGTGCACTATTCAGTGTTCCCTCGACGATCACCAATGGTGTACGGCCAGTGTAGGAGATCGCTCCCCACACCATGATGCCGGGTGTTGGCCCTGTGTGCCTCGGTCGTATGCAGTCCTGATTGTGGCGCTCACCTGCACGGCGCCAAACACGCATACGACCATCATTGGCACCAAGGCAGAATCGACTCTCATCGCTGAAGACGACACGTCTCCATTCGTCCCTCCATTCACGCCTGTCGCGACACCACTGGAGGCGGGCTGCACGATGTTGGGGCGTGAGCGGAAGACGGCCTAACGGTGTGCGGGACCGTAGCCCAGCTTCATGGAGACGGTTGCGAATGGTCCTCGCCGATACCCCAGGAGCAACAGTGTCCCTAATTTGCTGGGAAGTGGCGGTTCGGTCCCCTACGGCACTGCGTAGGATCCTACGGTCTTGGCGTGCATCCGTGCGTCGCTGCGGTCCGGTCCCAGGTCGACGGGCACGTGCACCTTCCGCCGACCACTGGCGACAACATCGATGTACTGTGGAGACCTCACGCCCCACGTGTTGAGCAATTCGGCGGTACGTCCACCCGGCCTCCCGCATGCCCACTATACGCCCTCGCTCAAAGTCCGTCAACTGCACATACGGTTCACGTCCACGCTGTCGCGGCATGCTACCAGTGTTAAAGACTGCGATGGAGCTCCGTATGCCACGGCAAACTGGCTGACACTGACGGCGGCGGTGCACAAATGCTGCGCAGCTAGCGCCATTCGACGGCCAACACCGCGGTTCCTGGTGTGTCCGCTGTGCCGTGCGTGTGATCATTGCTTGTACAGCCCTCTCGCAGTGTCCGGAGCAAGTATGGTGGGTCTGACACACCGGTGTCAATGTGTTCTTTTTTCCATTTCCAGGAGTGTATATTGCAGCAGAATGAAAGAGAATAATAGTAGGTGGCATAATATAGAAATCACGTTTCATTTATTGTAAGCAGAGAAGTAGTGGCTTATTGCCGTAGTATGTAGGGCCTTGTTGACTGTCAATGCTTGAGATAAAAGAAGGAAGGCAAGATGACAATGTAGTTTCCGTACAGAAACGTCGAGTTACTGGCATATCCTTGATCTCTCCGGTTTGTGTTTCCAAGTCCATTACAATGTTGCAAATTTGTTTTTTGGCTTTGATTTAAATTTTTCGTCTGTTGCTGCCATGGATTTGAAGAACATACCAGTTTCGTCCTCAGTTTCAGGCTCCACTAGCTTGTCGACAAATTTCGAAAAGGTCTGTCGGTTCGCACGTCTTTCTTTAATGAGTTACTGTAGTAAACTGTTCAGTTTTTGAGTGTGCGTGTGTGTGTGTCTGTGTATCTGTGTATCTGTGCGAGTCCATGGATAGGCGGACGAGAGCTCTCAGGTTCTCCTCCAATTAAGCAAATCGCTGCGACGTGTGGGAAAGACTCCTCCAGAAGCAGCAAGAGTTTCCGCAAGTAGAGACGGCAGCAACACTATGTTGTTCACGCCCTAGGAAAACGGTCTGGTATGTTCGCATTGTTGCCAGTGGGGAGCGTAGTCTCGCATGTGTCTGACGCAGCACGTTGAGGGAAATTCCCGCTGCTAGGAAAATTTAGCTTTAGACAGCTGTCTGACGACTTCACGAAGTGACCGATGTGTGTATAAATACAAACAGGGAGGCTTGCTGAACTAGTATGAAACTGTAACTGTTTTCTGAGTCGTCATAGCTTCTGAAGACGTCTTCAGCAATGGAAGACGAAACATTAGGCACAGACCTGATTCGATGAAACAAAAATCACAAAAACATATACGTACTCGACCTGGGCGTGGAACATAGGAAAGTGAAAGAGATGGAAAACAGTTTTCTTTAACCTGACAGGGAAAGATTAACTAGTCTGCAATGCCAAACCAGAACATTTTGTGGTTCCCGTTGTAAGATGACGTCGATCAGTGGAGGATTCGTTCTTCTCTCTGCCCATCAGATGCATCGAGTAGAAAGAGGGTTGGGGGAGGGACGGGGGACCTACTGAGAACCGGGAAGACGCGTCTGGGGGCAGCGTTACGAGGCTGCTGGGCGTCGTCGCCAAGGCCGCGAGCCTCGCCTCGGCTGGCGCTCCATACGCCACACACTCACTCCGCTTTCCAGTCACACTCGCGTTACATCACTCCCTGCCTGGTCACCCCTACCAGGAACTGCCGTACGGTGCGATTGTGTCATCAGCAGATCCGCAAGGCTCACCTTACAATGTGGGACATGAAGTCGCCGTTGCAGTGGGAAATCCAGCTCCATGAAGCGTGAGCCACATCTAGTGTTGCCAGACGTCCTGATTTTTAGAGGCCTCATGACTTCTACCTTGTAAGCTCTACGTGAGACACCAAATTTCCCGAATTTTCCTCACTGCTGACAGTTCGAAATACCAATGCGTATTCACTCCAAGAATGCTCGAGTACGTTAAAGTTCTGAAACGAGTTTCAGAACGAGGCGATAGTGGTAATCAAAAGCGTTAGAATACGGTGCACCATGAGGTACAGATCACCCAGTACACTTAAGGGACGCCTCAGCGAATGCCGGAACTGCACGTTTCGAAAGCACTCAACCACTTGGTTGTGGGAGGAGACCAGACAGCGAGGTCATCGGTCTCAAGGGTTAGGGAAGGACGGGGAAGGAAGTCGGCCGTGCCCTTTCAAAGGAACCATCCCGGCATTTGCCTGGAGCGATTTTAGGGAAATCACGGAAAACCTAAATGAAGATGGTCGGACTCGGGATTGAACCGTCGTCCTCCTGAATGCGAATCCAGTGTGCTAACCACTGCGCCACCTCGCAGGGTCTCGACCACTTGGGTTCCATTGTTGGCTTATTACCAACAAACCTCTGTTTTCTTATCGCTGACTGCCCCTTGCACCCGCCCACATGTTCCTTTCGTACTTTAGTTTGTGTTGAGAAACAAAACACGCAGGAAGATAACTCGTACTTGTGTGCACAACTCCCGTCGACGTTCTCAGTTCATTCAATCAGTGGAAATACAACTGGTTAGTAATTTACAGAATATAAATCAAAACAATATGAATGAACCTACATACTAGTTACGTATATTAAGTAAAAGTACTAACAAACCTATACAACGTCCGGTCTTACATTTTAAAGTTTCATTCGTTTTCTTAAGAAACACAAATCGTGCAATTCTTTATTATGCGTGTGTGTCTCCATATTTAACCCTTTAATCTGCCGATCTTTTTATTAAGAAGTTTTTCTAAGCGAGCATATGAGTCATAGATGACAGGAAGACTAACTGAAAATCCAATTTCTTTACAAAATATTTATTACCAACCCATTCCAAAACATCCCAAAGGTGTTCTATAGGATTCAGGTCAGGACTCTGTGCAACGAACAGGTGCTCGATCGTGATGAAAGATGCAGTCGCCATCCCCGAATTGCTCTTCGACAGTGGGAAGCAAGAAGGTGCTTAAAACATCAATGTAGGTCTAGTGCCACGCAAAACTACAAGGGGTGCAAGCATCCTCCATGAAAAATACGACCACATCATAACACCACCGCCCCCGAATTTTACCGGGCATTCGCCATACCCACATCCCGCCATCGCATCGCCACATTATGTACCGTGATTCGTCACTCCACAGAACGTTTTTCTACTATTCAATCGTCCAATGTTTACTCTCCTTACACCAAGCGAGGCGTCTTTTGACATTTATCGGCGTGATGTGTGCCTTATGAGCAGCTGCTCGACCATGAAATCCAAGTTTTCTCATCTCCTGCCAAACTCCCATAGTACTTGCAGTGGATTCTGATGCAGTTTGGAATTCCTCTGTATTGTGTTGACAGAAGTCTGCCTATTACACGTTACGACCCTCCTCAACTGTCGGCGGTCTCTGTGAGTCAACAACGAGGTCGGCCTGTACGCTTTTGTACTGTACGTGTCCCTTCACGTTTCCACATCACTATCACATCGGAAACAGTAGACCTAGGGACGTTTAGGGGTGTGGAAAACTTGCGTACAGATGTATGACACCCAGTCAACAGACCAGGATTTAAGTCTGTGAGTTCCGCGGAGCTCCCCATTCTGCTCTCTCACGATGTCTAATGACTACTGAGGTCGCTGATATGGAGTACATGGCAGTAGGTGGCAGCGCAATGCACCTAAAATGAAAAACGTATGTTTTTGGGGGTAAAATTTTGGAAATTTGTGGTAAGGTCCTATGGGACCAAACTACTGAGGTCATCGGTCCCTAAGCTTACACACTACGTAATCTAACTTAAACTAACTTACGCTTACGACGACACACACACCCATGCCCGAGGGAGGACTCGAACCTCCGAGGGGAGGCCGCGCGAACCGTGAAAAGACGCCTCATACCGGGCGGCTACCCTGCGCAACTGTTTTTGTGTGTGTGTGTGGGGGGGGGGGGGGGAGGGCTGTCCGGATACCTCTGATCACATAGTGTAGCATTAGGCTTAGCCAGTGATGCCGTCAGTAAAGGTGTATGACGCACAGCATCGTTCGCAGCAGGTTATACCACAATGCAGACCAGTGCTACAATACTGATTTTAAGAGTATCACATATACTTCCAGTATTGTCCGCAACTGAAAAGAATGCATATTTTCACGAATGTGATTACATCAACATTCTAACTGCGACTGACTTGATGAGTTTCGAGCGCCATAAATATATTAAATCGTCGCAGCTCCCCCGTGTACTGGTACTTCCGAAATAAAATGGGTCAAATTCTATAATTGTGTGTATTTGGCATCAGCAGCTGCTGTATTAATATTTCATTAACACTGGTACAGTGTTTGCAACTACTGAAATGTGTTTTTCCCTCACGATACACAATCCTTTTATTCAGTTAAAATATCACGAATGTGAGGGTTTTCTCACCCGCCTCTTGCTTACAATTTCCGTGTGACGTGTGTTTGCACATTACTCTACAGCTTCCCTCTTTTCGCTGTTGCTGTACAAAAAAAATTATAGGAACTGTGAAGTCATAAATAGCGAACAATGAAACAACAACGCTGACAACGAATTCTACTTATAAGGCAATGTTTTTCTAACTCCCGAGGACGTGGGCCATAAGCATCCGCGGAGCGGAAGAGCACGAGAGGTAGAACTGTTTCGCTGGTCCCCGCTGCACCCTTCGCAGACATGCTTCTCAGATTCATACTAGTTTATCCATATTCTACATCTTCATCTACATCTACATGGATACTCTGCAAATCACATATAAGGGCCTGGCAGAGGGTTCATCGAACCTCCTCCACAATTCTCTATTATTCCAATCTCTTATAGCGCACGGAAAGAATGAACACCTATATCTTCCCGTACGAGCTCTTATTTCCCTTATTTTATCGTGGTGATGGTTCCTCCCTATGTAGGACGGTGTCAACAAAATATTTTGACATTCGGAGGAGAAAGTTGGTGATTGGAATTTCGTGAGAAGATTCCTTCGGAACAAGAGCGCCTTTCTTTTAATGATTTCCAGCCCAATTCCAGTAGCATTTCTGTGACCCTCTCTCCCATATTTCGCGATAATACAAAACGTGCTGCCTTACTTTGAACTTTTTCGATGTACTCCGTCAGTCCTATCTGGTAAGGATCCCACACCGTGCAGCAGTATTCTAAAAGAGGACGGACAAGCGCAGTGTAGGCAGTCTCCTTAGTAGGTCTATTACATTTTCTAAGTGTCCTGCCAATAAAACTCAGTCTTTGGTTAGCCTTCCCCACAACATTTTCTATGTGTTCTTTCCAATTTGAGTTGTTCGTAATTGCTATACCTAGGTATTTAGTTGAATTTACGGCTTTTAGATTAGATTGATTTATTGTGTAACCGAAGTTTAACGAGTTCCTTTTAGCGCTCATGTGGATGACCTCACACTTTTCGTTATTTAGGGTCAACTGCCACTTTTCGCACCATTCAGATATTTTTTCTAAATCATCTTGCAGTTTGTTTGATCTTCTGATGACTTTATTAGTCGATAAACGACAGCGTCATCTGCAAACAACCGAAGACGGCTGCTCAGATTGTTTCCCAAATCGTTTATATAGATAAGGAACAGCAAAGGGCCTATAACACTACCATGAGGAACGCCAGAAATCACTTCTGTTTTACTCGATGACTTTTCGTCAATGTTGAAAGAGGATTGAATTACTTGAAGGAACACAGCAACCATTCACACTTTACACATCTTTATTTAAGCCAAGTTTGCTGTAATTCTTATAATTACTGGTAACTCTTATCCAAAGTATTTCATTTATAGGCTTTTATTTCACTTCCTTACTCCTGGCGCAGAATCTGAAGTTACTTTCCACATGAACGGTCAGTTTATGAATTAATTCTGCATCTCTTTGTTAATAGTACAATACATTCACTTATCACCTGTGTAAAGCCTTGAAAAATTGCTTACTATTGTGAGCGTGTGGGTGCTATTCTGTCATTCTGCGCAACGGACTAATCTGAGATGTACCCTTTACCCTGTGTCTCCTGCAAGATGCAATTTCCACCCCCACACTACTACAGAAGTCAGACAGACGCTCCTAACGTTCTAAAGAGAAATGCCTGAAAAACTTTCAGCAATAAATATCTTCTGGAGTCGTCCGCTGTAAGGAAATGACACAAAAATTCATAAAATTTCTTACGTAACTAGTGGGAAACTTGGGTACTGAAGTAGTGCTAGTTAGTGTAAGAAAAACATGAAACTAACGAAAATTATTGTTTATTTTGCAAAAATTCTGAGAAATCACAATGGCACTTTTAGTTATGAACTGAACGAGTTATTTCCGGGTTCTTTTCGGAATGTGAAGTTACCTCTTAAGGATAGGATTCGCTAAAGAAATTTCTATACAAAGTTTAAGATTGATACTGACTTGGCTGAATGGCTGAGAGCCGCGCCTACTCAAGTTGAATAATTATCCATTAGAATGTTGCTAGGTATAGTCGAGGCTGTCGCGTGTGAAATGCCTTGAAGTGTACTGTTGTGGAGGAAATATGGGGCTCGCAAGAGCTGTAGCGCACAATACCATAAGCTGCGATGACTGCTGTCTGCGCTGCTCGCTGCTGACAAATAAGATAACTCTCGTTCGATCTGGATTGACCTTCGCCAATCAAACTCTCCCTACGCTTTGATGAAGTCAAGGACTCCTATTCGCCCCTAGTCGAACTACTGGCGTGGTACACCGGTCAGATAACAAGTCCACCGCGATGCCACTCAAAAATTCGCTCACAGGCGTTTAACTATAACTCTGTCCATTCACACCGCACAATAAGTGTGGCGGCCAACACAGTGAACAACGGTCAATCGCAAGGACTCAATACAAAGTCGCACTCCGATTCGCTCTCGACAGAGGTGCTCTCCCAGTGAAGCACTGAGAACTTGTTCCTAGCTCTTTGAGTACATGTACTAGCGCACACGCTCTCTTTACGTGTTCTCGCTCCAAGAGCGGCAACGGTACGGCCCCTCTCCACGCCAGAAGTGAACGGGTATATCTTTCGGTCTCTTCCATTACTCCTTCAGCTGAAGGCGTCAGGAATATCGTCTGCCAATCAGCATTGCTCTTCTAAAACGGGAGAATGATGTTTCGTTTAAGGCGACCAATCCGGAAATCTGTAGCATCGGCGTTTGGCGTGTGCTGTCTCCCTGTGAAAACCTCTGAATCTGTGTGCTATGTTTGTAAAGAATGCGTAGGCTGGGTGCTCCAACACGATGTAGTGGAATTTGCTTTTAAACCGAACACGGGGTTGTTCTTCCTTTCACTCGGGCAAACGCTGTCTGCTGTATGGGCAGTCACGGGCCGACGTAGATAGGTTGTCTCGTCCTCTGCAGGGACCAGCCTCCTGGCATGCAGTTGCCTCTCCCGAACTAAAAGCCCCTGCGACCGTCGTGTCTTGAATGTTTGTGTGTACGCCAGCCTCAAGTATTTCAATCTCTGTGCGCACTTGTGATTTACTAGTTATTTGCATATCGTTTGCATGAATTCATACAACACTGGCTTTATCTTATCGAGTTTGGGTTCGAATGAAGCTTCTTGATGTGCGGAATCTGATTGTGAGGGTGGAATATGTAAGCAATGAAGGTCAGGGCCCGCATCTCGTGGTCGTGCGGTAGCGTTCTCGCTTCCCACGCCCGGGTTCCCGGGTTCGATTCCCGGCGGGGCCAGGGATTTTCTCTGCCTCGTGATGGCTGGGTGTTGTGTGCTGTCCTTAGGTTAGTTAGGTTTAAGTAATTCTAAGTTCTAGGGGACTGATGACCATAGATGTTAAGTCCCATAGTGCTCAGAGCCATTTGAACCATTTTTGAAGGTCAGGAAACCACGATGTCTTACACTATTACGCTGACATTACAATGCACCTGACCCTAAGGAAAGCAGTTAGGCTCCGTAACTGGTTTATAATGGAGTAGCTGATACCAACAACGAATGAGGGACCTCCCAAGTAAGAGTGAAGTTGCCAGCAACCCAGAGGCTGTTTTGTACCTCACTTTGCTTCGTTAGTTATTGTTCTACTGAAGTTGCTTCGCTCGTGCATTTCTCCGAACTAGGCATCTGTCCATTCTGGCAGTTACAGGTGGGCCTACAGAAATCCGTCCCACACCGCCCCTGTTTTCATGTACACGGAGCATTGCCTGAGAAGCGAGTCAAAAAACCCAACAGCAAAAGCATTGGAACCAAGTGTGCATGAAACCAAGTTCTTTGAGTTAGTAGTCTGACACATAGCGAGCTACTATCAGAGCAAAACAGGATACATTACGAGCAGAGTCTCACTGGTCTAACACTACTGTAACACTTCCGTCATTTTCAATAAATCAGGTTATTAAATTAAATGATATAAAAGACTATTTATTTTAAAAAGATGCGCAACCCTCTTGTACCAATTAATTTTACGTCTAAATTATTCCTGTCGGTGCAGTACCTACACCTGTTCCCTTTCCAGAATGTGTAGCGCAACTACGGTGCTTAACTCTTGGTAAATTGACGTTTTAGATAGCATACAGGCTGCTGATAGAAATAACTTAGCAAAAAAGTTCTCTGTAAGAGTCTACATCAACACACTCTTTGAAGCCAACATGAGAACGATCTGCTCAAATAACTCTGAGCACTATGGGACTTAACATCTGAGGTCATCGGTCCCTTGACTTAGAATTACTTAAAGCTAACTAACCTAAGGACATCACACACATCCATGCCCGAGGCAGGATTCGAACCTGCGACCGTAGCAGCCGCGTGGTTCCGGACTGAAGCGCCTACAACCGCTCGACCATAGCCGCCGGCAGAAGGATCTGCCGAGCGTTTTGTGTCGAGGGCTGTTTCCCAGGTCGACATCATGTTTCTTCATGAGAATGGAGTATACACTGCACGAGTGTTCGTGGAAGATTAAAACAACTCACCCAGCCTCTCGTAGGTGTGTTCACAGCTGTGAAATAATTTAGAAAGAGCAGATTTCTGCTTTGGCAGGCACAGTGTGTTTGTATGGAGTGTGCTAAGACAGACTGTTATGACAAGTAGATATGTTCGATGGCTCATATACGATTGATCCATTGATGTACACTGTTTTTCTCCTTGATGATGATAGTAACAATCGAAACCGGCAGAGAATAAGTATAAAATTGTACAGCTGATGGCACAAATACGCTTTTTCCAAACAATTCAGTCAGCAGAGATTGAGACGCGGATCTTTGGTTTCCCTTTCAATGAATCATTTATGCGTGGATCCCGCTGTGGGTTTCGTTCTAGCGCTACCTATCTGTCACATTTCGAACTTCACAGACAGTCTTCAGTCAACTACATAAGACTACAAGACTACCATTGCTCAGAGAAGTGTATAGTGAGTTGTCATAGAGCAGTAAATTAAGATAGCAGACTGAACAAAAAAACAACACCTGGTTTTAGACTGTTTTAGGTAACCTGTTGTACGCCATATACGCCTTATCAGAAAGTGAAGGTACTGGACGGTGAGCTCATGGATAGTATCCAAGTAAAAAAAAGTATTTCAGCGATCCGGTCTAGAAAAGAGGGGGAAGCTGACAGGTCGCCGTGCCGTCTTCTGCCAAACAGCGTAATTTTTTCGTGGTATGAAATACCGTGGCTCAGATGACAGAGAGATCCGATTGGAGAAGAAAGCTCCGAATAAGAGCCTGAGCTCAGCTCCAGTAATTTGGGAGTTCCCACTCTGAGATCGATGACCGAGCCCTTCTTACGAAAGTATCTTGTCGCTGTTTCTTATCTGGAGAGAACAGGGAAGACGTCAGACAGGGTAGCAAGCGTTTGGTAGCAAGATAGTAAGTTAGTTGCATTGCAAACCTTTCCAAAATATCTCATCGAGCGATTATACAGAACGTCACATGTTGAATCGTGTGAAAGATGTGGACGTTATGCTGGGAGATGCCCTCGAAGCAAGCAAACTATGCGTCGCTGTTGTGTTTCGCCCTCTACGTTACTTCGTTCCATATTAATTTCTGACAACACATACACTTCGCAGATCCCAGTACCTTTATCAAAAAAAAAATGGTTCAAATGGCTCTGAGCACTATGGGACTCAACTGCTGAGGTCATTAGTCCCCTAGAATTTAGAACTACTTAAACCTAACTAACCTAAGGACATCACACACATCCACGCCCGAGGCAGGATTCGAACCTGCGACCGTAGCGGTCTTGCGGTTCCAGACTGCAGCGCCTTTAACCGCACGGCCACTTCGGCCGGCGTACTTTTATCCACAGAATATAGATATCTGACCATCAAACAAAAGTTCGAGACCGCAAATGCCAAAGCATGATGAGCACAGTTTAGGCTCTTATGTACGTATTTCCATACAAACCACCCTACATCGTAAAGTTAACTTTCATATTAATTGCGTACGAGCTGAACTCGTAATCATTTCGAGACACTAGAGGTTCTCTAATAAATCAAATAACATTTACGTTTTCTTTTCTAGCGTTATGCAAACGACTTGCAATTATTATAATACAATAATTTTTCGAGCGTTTTTTATGTATTGTGCAGGCTTTCCGATAACTGACAGTACGCTAGGGTCTTAACAAAACAGAACATACCGAAAAATCTTCCGATAACGAGAACGGAAGTGTTCCCGGTCGACTATGATTCACTATTGAATTCCCTGCTGCGACTGAACTGGGTTCTGACGTAACGAAGAGGTCGTGAAACAGCGCTTTTAGTAGTGGATTTACTTCAAGCGGGAAGCCAGACGCGGTTACAGGAAAACGGCTGTTGGACGGAGTCATACTACCGCGACGTCTGTAAATGGTGAGCCTTCTTGATTACCCGACCACCGGTACAGCTGACAGGTAATTTACGAGCCAGAAACTCGTTCCACAGCTCCCCATTACGTGGCATTACTTTGCGCTCTTTTTGTGTGACTCTCTGCTCACGGCATTTGATCCACCGCCTGGCATCTGACAGTAATTAGTCCTTTGCCGAAGGTGTAGGCGCTTCTGTGGGAAACAAAAACTTTTCTGAGCAACATCTCAGCAAGATTACTAGACCACTGCAAGTTATATGTTCCATTCAGGAACGTCGTAGGCTACACGTGAAGAAATGCCGCCAAAGGGCGCCACTCCAATTTGTTCATATTCATTTAATAGTAATATTCACTATCGATTGCGAATAGGGAATATTTTTGTTTTTTACAGTTCATAAATAACTATTTTCGACTAGGTGTCTTCATCAGACCTGTCAAAATGAAATGAATTTTACTGTTACAGTCTGAGGTAAAAAAAATGATACAATGGCTATAAGCACTATGGGACTTAAAATCTGAGGTCATCAGTCCCCGATACTTAGAACTTAAACCTAACTAACC
The DNA here is from genome assembly GCF_023898315.1 of Schistocerca nitens. NCBI lineage: Eukaryota > Metazoa > Arthropoda > Insecta > Orthoptera > Acrididae > Schistocerca > Schistocerca nitens. Next base: position 474,838,597 of record NC_064614.1, on the reverse strand, counting down.
TAAGGACATCATACACATCCATGCCCGAGGCAGGATTCGAACCTGTGATCGTAGCAGCAGCGCGGTTCCGGACTGAAGCGCCTGAGATAAAATATTGGTAAAACATACAAAAATGGCGTTGAATATCATAGCATCTCTGTGCCATCTATCTGATACACAGTATCTCATCTCACTTACATTATCCATCAGACAGATAGCGGATTACGGCCGAAACTACTCATTTGCGAAGTCTAAGAAACAAATACATTGTAGTAAAAATGGCGCCTTGTTTTTGTTCCGATACTCGACCTGAAGACTGGATTGACACAGCTCACCGCGGCAGTCTATCTTGTACCAGCCTCTTCATCTCTGCACAAGTATTGTGAGCTAGTTCTACTTGAAACTGCTTACCGCAATCGAACGTTGGTCTCCCTCTGCAATTTTTGCGCTACACACATTACTAAACTGCCGATTTCTTGCTGCCTCAGGATGTACCCTATCGACCGATACCTTCTTTTACTCAACTTGCACCACAAATTTCTGGTATCTTTATCTTTTATCCATTCAGTACATCTTCGTCATTTATTTGATCCACCCATTTAATCTTTAGCATTCTCCTATAACTGTGGATTTTGAACGTTTGTTTTCTTTTCTCGTTTGCACCGTTTATCGTCCACGTTCCACTACCGTACTAACTACACGCCAGAAAATTTTTTTTCAGCAAACACTTGCTAATACCGTTTGTATCGTATGTGGAAACATTTCTCTTTCCTAGCATTGCCAGTCTACATTTCAATCATCTCTACTTTGACCATTATCAGTTGTTTTGCTGCCCAAAGTAGAAAACATAAAATGGTTCAAATGTCTCTGAGCACTATGGGACTTAACTTCTAAGGTCATCAGTCCCCTAAAACTTAGAACTACTTGAACCTAACTAACCTAAGAACATCACACACATCCATGCCCGAGACAGGATTCGAACCTGTGACCATAGCAGTCGCGCGGTTCCAGACTGTAGGGCCTGGAACCGCTCGGCCACACCGGCCGGCTAGAAAACGTATCCTTTTAGAAACCACCATCTGTAAAGCCAATGCACGGGAACAAGGCTCATTATTCCGGCGTTTGCACTCGATTTAAGTCTGTCTCTCCTGCCTACGCAGAACTGTAGCCGCTATGCAGATATTATTATTATTATTATTCGTTACAGTCAACTTTGGACTACGCTAAGCATCAGTCATTTCTTGTGCTTTTTCTTGCGTTCTTCCCAGTACTTCTTCATTTTTTCTGAGTGGGCTTCTTTACGTTCTTGCGACCAGGTTGTTCCCGTCTTCTTTGATTGCGTTCGGTCTTTGAATCCCTGTATTTTGTTGATGGCATTCCTATATTCCATTCTGTTGTAAACTGTCTCTGGTATAATGTTCATTTCTGCAATGTCTTCTTTTACTTCTTTCAGCCAGTTAATTTGTGTCTTTCTGCTTTCCATGTATTCCAGGATTTTCTTTGCCGTTCTTTCTGGTGCCATTCTTTTGACATGCCCATAGAAACTCAGTCTTCTCTTTTTAAAGGATGTTGTCAGTTTTTCAATTTTCTCGTATAACTCTTTATTGGATCGCAATTTATAATCTTGTCCATCCTTTTTAGGTCCTAAGATCTTTCTCAGTATTTTTCTCTCTTTTATTTCCAATTTCTCCAACAGACGTTTTCTGTTCAGTGGGATGCATTCAATCGCATACAAACTTTCTGGTTTTATTACCGCATTGTAGTGCCTGAGCTTGGCATTGATGGAGATCGACTTTTTATTGTATACATTTCGGCATAGCTGGTACGCCGTTTCCATCTTTATTGCTCTTTCCTGTAGTGAAACATTTGGTAACCCTGTCGGTGTAATCCATTCCCCTAGATACTTAAATTTATGAACTCTCTTAATTATTCCATATTTAGTTTGCAATGTCTGTGTTGGGTCTGTTTTGTCCTGTATCATCAGTTCTGTCTTTTCATACGATATTTGTAGACCTGTCTTCTCAGCGATCTCATGCAGCATTTCTATCTGAATCTTTGCTGTTTCGATGTCATCTGCCAATATTGCCATGTCATCAGCAAATGCCAGACATTCAATTTTTGTTTTATGCTATGCAGATATATATATTGAACTATTCCGCATTTATTATAATATCTCGGATAGAAAATTATGAGCGACCCATTGCTATCTGTATTGGTCTTTCATGCTGTACATACAATGATGGGAACCCCAACACCAAGAAGGAGATGTGGGACATAAACAGAAATTTCTACCTCTGAAAGATGATGTCTGTTCAAATTTCTCGCCAGTCGCGTAAGAGTGGCGTTAGTAACGCCGCCGTGAGGATGCAAATTGGTTTTGATTTAAATAAGGGCTGTAACTGTCGTGAGAGTAAGTTACCTAAGAGATTGGAGGTAATGAGTTGACGTTCGTTAATAATTCCTTTAAGACGACGAAGAAGCTGTTATCAACAGTTCACTGAGTTTGAACGAGGTCAGGACGGCCGAAGTGGCCGTGCGGTTAAATGCGCTGCAGTCTGGAACCGCAAGACCGCTACGGTCGCAGGTTCGAATCCTGCCTCGGGCATGGATGTTTGTGATGTCCTTAGGTTAGTTAGGTTTAACTAGTTCTAAGTTCTAGGGGACTAATGACCTCAGCAGTTGAGTCCCATAGTGCTCAGAGCCATTTGAACCATTTTTTGAACGAGGTCATGTAGTGAGACTACGAGAAGCTGGATGTTCCTTCCGCGATACTGCAGGAAGACTTGGCAGAAATTTAGCCACTGAACGTAATTCCTGGCAGCGGTGCTCAAATGAGGGTACAGTCACAAGAAGCCCGGGCTCCGGATGGACACGGGGAACTACCGAGAGGGAAGATTGTCGTATTCGGCCTGTGGCTGAGGCACATCATACTGCGTGTGCAGCAGCATTTCGAGCAAGAGGGACTGTTACAAATTGGTTAGTTTAAGGACAGCTCCGAACCAAATGCCCTGTAGCGTGCATTCCACTGGTCCAAACGGCCGCAATTTTCGACTACAGTAGTGTCAAGCGAGAGCTCACTGGAAGGCAGAATGGAGGTCTGCTATGTTTTCTGATGAAAGCTGGTTCTGCCGCTGTGCCAGCGATGGCCGTGTGTTGTTTAGGAGGAGGTCAGGTGAGCGCCTGCAAGCAACCTGTGTGGACCTACACTTGGCGTTATGATCTGGGGTGCGATTTCGTATGAGAGCAGGAGCAATCTCGTAGTTATCCGGCGCACCCTGATTGCAAATTTCTTTGTCAGTCTGGTGATTCGACATGTTGGGCTGCCATTCGTGAACAGCATTCCAGGCGATGTCTTCCAACAGGATAAGGCCGCCCACATACCGCTGTTGTAACCCAACATGCTCTAAGGGGGCCTATTGGATCACCAGATCCATCTCCAGTCGAGCGCTTATGGGGCACCATCGAACGACAGCTCCAGCATTATCCAGAAACAGTATTAACCGTACCTGTTCTGATCGAACAAGTGCAACAGGAATGGAACTCCATCGCACAAACCGACATCCGGCATATCTATGACAGAATGTAAGCACATTTGCACGCTTGTGTTCAACATTTTGGCCGTTACACCGGTTATTATTGTACCAGTATTTCACATTTGCAATGGCTTATCTCGCGCTCACATTAATCTGCGATCTTGCAATGTTATTCACTGAAATATGTTACACAGACAGATGTATTCGCGGAATTTCATTACTCTACATTACAGGGCTATTACAAATGATTGAAGCGATTTCATAAATTCACTGTAGCTCCATTCATTGACATATGGTCACGACACAATACAGATACGTAGAAAAACTCATAAAGTTTTGTTCGGCTGAAGCCGCACTTCAGGTTTCTGCCGCCAGAGCGCTCGAGAGCGCAGTGAGACAAAATGGCGACAGGAGCCGAGAAAGCGAATGTCGTGCTTGAAATGCACTCACATCAGTCAGTCATAACAGTGCAACGACACTTCAGAACGAAGTTCAACAAAGATCCACCAACTGCTAACTCCATTCGGCGATGGTATGCGCAGTTTAAAGCTTCTGGATGCCTCTGTAAGGGGAAATCAACGGGTCGGCCTGCAGTGAGCGAAGAAACGGTTGAACGCGCGCGGGCAAGTTTCACGCGTAGCCCGCGGAAGTCGACGAATAAAGCAAGCAGGGAGCTAAACGTACCACAGCCGACGGTTTGTAAAATCTTACGTAAAAGGCTAAAGCAGAAGCCTTACCGTTTACAATTGCTACAAGCCCTGACACCCGATGACAAAGTCAAACGCTTTGAATTTTCGGCGCGGTTGCAACAGCTCATGGAAGAGGATGCGTTCAGTGCGAAACTTGTTTTCAGTGATGAAGCAACATTTTTTCTTAATGGTGAAGTGAACAGACACAATGTGCGAATCTGGGCGGTAGAGAATACTCACGTATTCGTGCAGCAAATTCGCAATTCACCAAAAGTTAACGTGTTTTGTACAATCTCACGGTTTAAAGTTTACGGCCCCTTTTTCATCTGCGAAAAAAACGTTACAGGACACGTGTATCTGGATATGCTGGAAAATTGGCTCATGCCACAACTGGAGACCGACAGCGCCGACTTCATCTTTCAACAGGATGGTGCTCCACCGCACTTCCATCATGATGTTCGGCATTTCTTAAACAGGAGATTGGATCGGTCGTGGTGGAGATCATGATCAGCAATTCATGTCATGGCCTCCACGCTCTCCCGACTTAACCCCATGCAATTTCTTTCTGTGGGGTTATGTGAAAGATTCAGTGTTTAAACCTCCTCTACCAAGAAACGTGCCAGAACTGCGAGCTCGCATCAACGATGCTTTCGAACTCGTTGATGGGGACATGCTGCACCGAGTGTGGGAGGAACTTGATTATCGGCTTGATGTCTGCCGAATCACTAAAGGGGCACATATCGAACATTTGTGAATGCCTAAAAAAACTTTTTGAGTTTTTGTATGTGTGTGCAAAGCATTGTAAAAATATCTCAAAGAATAAAGTTATTGTAGAGCTGTGAAATCGCTTCAATCATTTGTAATAATGATACACTGAGATAGGGAACCAATGGTCGGAAATCCATGTTTATTGTGTTGTGGACATATGCAGAGTACACTGCATAACAGCAACGTCGCTCATAGTAATTGCTGGAAATGACGAAAGCCAGTGTCATTGCTTGCATGACAACGGCGCATGAAGTTCTGCCGCACTCTCTCAAAGATGCATGTCTGCCAGCTCTCGTGATGAGTAACGTTCTGTCCTTTACTACGTGTCATGCACTGTACACAGCAGTAACACCACTTACCATGGACATCTCACAAGCTGTCTGATGTTGTGGACAACTGACACTGAGGATAGTGGTGTGCATGCGACACAGGTTACTGCGCCGTTGTGATGCACGCGCTTGCCACATGACGCACGTGCTATGAGCTAAGTTGTGTACAGTATGCCTGTTTGCTGGTCAGGGTTGTACGCTGTTTGTTAGCCGATGCCTGTTCAGTGTACAACAGACACTCGGGATCTTTTCAAGAGTACGATATAACTGCATACGTCGTTGCAATGCATGCAATGAGACTGGCGGTCTTTGCATTGAGCAAGCGCTGTGAGTTTCGTTGTTTTTTTGCGGTGTACGCTGTGTAAGTCCATAGGTCAACAAATATGCATTTCCGATCATTCCCCATCTCGGTAAAATCGGTTCAGGACGCACTATCACCTGTTTCAATTTGAACCAAAAGGTTTGCGACACTCTGCATGGATAGTCATTTTACCTTCGCTCAGTATGAGAAAGGAACGGGAAAGAAAATTGACAATATTGGTACTAGATACTCTCCATTGGCTTGGAGAGTATACATGTAGATGCAAAGTACATAATTAAGAGACACTAGAAAGAACAGGAGAGGCTAGCAGCTTAAGGATAACTGTTAGCAAAACAAAAGATAAGTTAATAGAGTATTCGCTAATGCATCCAGGAAAAGGTAACCTGGAAGTGGAAGCAACGATAAAGGGGGAAACCGTAGAAGTACACAATGGTTAGAGCATTAATAATAGCTACTGGTTCGCTCTACCAACAATACGGTTCGGTAGTTTTGGTACACTACACAAATGACGTAGTAAATGATAAGGTTGCCGGTAGAATTGGTAGGGAAAGAAACATAAATGAAATTGTTATAGAGAAAATGGGAGCCGATGACATCTTTTTGTTTTTTATTTGTTTGGTTGTTTGTATTGCACATCATTCGGACCGCACATCATTCAGTTTTAGTCCATTGTGTATTCCGTATCCTTACAGAATACAAATTGCATTTTATAAATAATAAAAATTACTGATTGCGTAACTTCTGTGCTTTTATGTAACCAATGCAATTACATTTCAGGCAAATGTTATTTACCTGCACAAACGTAAGAAAATGTATGTTATTATTATTGTTATTTTCTACTCAATAGAACTTCTTTCACTATGATTAAAGGCAAGAGTTTTCTGTTATTACTGATAAATGGGAAAGTCATTTAGGAATAACAAAAATATGTTTTATATAAAGTCGATGAAGTATTAAAGCGATGTTTGATGTATTTTTCTTTTGCGATTTTTTAATTTTACCCTTTAGTTGACGAAACTGCGTTTCCCACCGCTCCATGATAAATCTTTATTGTTTTCTTTATTTTTATTACATCATCCCTTTGTTTCACGTAACATATTAAGTTTTCGAATAAAACCTGAGGTACATATTGACAATTTCAGTTTTGCTATAAATACTCGTAATTTTTATTCTTCAGTAACAGAGAAGAGAATAACTATTTAGAACAACAATGTTCCATAGGTTACCTAGCCCTTTATATATCTTTAGTCAGTTTCTAGACGGCTCACCACTTCCGGTATTTAAGGGAACCTAGTAAGTCACTGATCGTATACGCAAATCGTTATGAGGTAACGTCTGACAGATGTGCAAGACAGGTAACGTACAGGAGACGCTGGTATGACGTTAATTGACCAAAGTTACTAAGCAAACTACCGTAGTCTGCGCTTACTTATGGTAGTCAATGATACCCTGCGGTAGTTTTACAACCCTAATTATAACTTATCGAAGAATCTGTAGCAACGAAAGGAGTAGGACGGTAGGACGCGTGAGAAAAAAATAAAGGAGTTGGAGGACTCCAGCAGCAGCTCGCATCACACAGCTGCACGTGGTGTGTGGGATGGGAACGTCGGCAGGGGCGGACGGGCGCCCGGTGCTGTGTCGTGTCGCAACGGCGGCCGCTGTGGTCGCCTCCGAGTCGCCCACCACACACCGCCCACGCTGCCCGTGACTCACCCGGTGGCGATGGCTCGCGTACCAAGGTACACTGCGAACGGTGCAAGGCGAGCGTGGGAACTGTGCTACGTGGGGCAACAATTACCTCTTTCAATTCGACACAGAAGGTTTGAAACATCGTTTATGCTTCTGTACCCGCTCTAATATCTCTTACGTTTTTCTCAGAATCCCTATTCGAGATATACGTAGGTGGTTACTATAGTGGTCTCACACTCTTCCAATAGTGGTTCCCTTAATTTATCCAACAGAGTTTCGGGAGACTACGTGCTCTTTCTTCCAAGTACCCTCTTTTAAGTTCCCCGAGCATTTCTGTTACACTCTTATGATTCTAGCAGCGAATTCTTTCGATGTCTGTTTGCATGCCTTGTTGGAAAGGACTCCAAACACTGGAACTACACTCTAGAATTCGTCACACTAGCGTCTAGCACGCGATTTCCTTAGTAGGTGAGCTGTACTTTCCCACAATCATTCCATCAAAGTCTTCCATTCGCCTTCCATAATACTTACTTTAAGTGACAGTTCCATTTCACACACCTGGTTAGCAACTCTAAACAATTATATGATGTTATGTGCTGAAGGTGTTCACCACTAGTATTATACTCAGAAAGTTTCTTGTCCTTTATCTTTATTATAGACATTATCTTGCAATCGCTTGCAGTTAACACTGTAGCAGTATTTAATCGGTTACACCGGCGCCTTGTATGTGGTTTCTTTCACAGATGCACGTTACTTTTCCACATCGTTCCGAAGAAATTTAAGCCTTCCAGACGCCTTTCCTAAAAATGGATTTGTATGATCGTCCAACTCGATGTCGGTTCTTACCCCCAATTATTTAATCGGTGTGACATGTTTCTGATGTTATACCTACATCTACATGATTATTATGCAATTTACAATTAAATGCCTGGCAGAGGTTTCTTGGAATCGCCTTTAAAAGCCACTTCTCTACCGTTTCACACTCTTTCCGTGTGAGCTCTGATTTCTCTTCTTTTATTGTGATGATCATTTCTCCATACGTAGGTGTCCACTAACAAAATATTTTCACACTCTGAGGAGAAAGTTGGTGATTGAAATTTCATGAGAGGGTCCTGCAGCAACGAAAGACGTGTTAGTTTTAGTGACTGCCACCCAAATTTGTGCATCATATCCGTTGCACGCTCTCCCTTATTTCATGATAATACAAAACGAGCTGCCGTTCTTTGAACTTCTTCGAGGTCCTCGGTCAATCCTTCCTGATGCGGTTCCCTCACCGCACAGCACTGCTCCAGAAGAGGGCGGACAAGAATAGCGTAAGCTGTCCGTTTAGTAGACCTCTTACATTTTGAAGTTCGCTGCCAGTAAATTGCAGTGTTTGGTTGCTTTCCCCACAACATTATTTATGTCATCGTTCCAGTTTAACTTACTCGTAATTGTAATCCGTAAGTACTGAATTTACAGCCTTTATATTTGCATGATTTATCGAGTAACAGAAGTATAGCGGACTCATTTTAGTACTCATTATTATTATTACTATGTAGTATTCTGCCTAGTGGCAAGTCTGTGTCTTCGTACGGAGAGTTTCTGATGTCAATGTTCCCTGTCTTCAGCTTCTTCCTTCAGTCTGCTGTATCTCTCTCCATCTTTCACGCCATCCAAAAGTTGAATTCTTCTTCTTCCTCGTCCTGCCGTTCCTTTAATTTTCCCTTCAATGACTTCGTGTATGTGCCCTCTGTGTCCAAGTATGTGTCCGATCTAGTAGGCCTTCCTCTGAAGAATAGTATTAAGAATGTCTCTCTTCTCTCCTACTCTTCTCAGTACATCGTTATTCGTCACCCGATCGGTCCACCTGATCTTCTCCATTCTCCTCCAGCATCACGTTTCAAACCTTTCATGGTATTTTTTTTCCTTTTTTCTCGTAGTCCACCTCTCTGCTTCGTACAGTGCAATGCTCCAGATGTAGCACTTCTCCAGCTTCTTCTTTAATTCCAAGCTTACTTTGTTGGTCAGCAGACTCCTCTTTTTATAGAATGCAGTTTTGGCCATAGCGATTTTTGCTCTAATTTCATTGGTGCATTGGGCATCCTTTGTCACCAAATTTCCCAATACTTGAACTGTTTCACAACCACCAATTCTCGATTGTCGATGGTTATCCTCAAATGTTTCTCCCTTTTTGATATCCGCATCACTTTTGACTTTTCGTTGCTGATTTTCATGTCGCATTTCCTTCCAGTTTCCACCAAATGATTCATTATGTGTTGCAGTTATCTTCGATTTTTAGCAAGCCCTACCAGGTCATCAGCATGCTTGATGGTACTGATGAGGCGTCCTCCTGTCCTGAAGTTTCCGCATCCTTTCAAAGCTTCTCTCGGGAGCCATTCCCCATACAGGTTGAAGAGACTCGGCGATAGACAGCATCATTGTCTAAAGCCTCTTCCTATTTCCACGCTGCTTGTTTCTCCATAGTTCAGCAGCACCTTTACTCTTTGTCCAAGGTACAAATGTGGATGACTTTACACTTTTCGTTATTTAGAGTCAGTACTCCATACAGATATCTCGTCTAAATCATTCTGCAAGCAGTTTTGATAGTCTGATGATTTTCGTAACGGTTGGTTCGTTACTTACCTTGGTGTTGGATACTATCGGTTTCTTACTCTTCGTTTACACACTATCAAGCATATATACTGAGGTGATAAAAGTCGTGGGATAGCGGCATACAGATGGCGGTAGTATCGCGTGAACAAAAAAGAGCAATGCATTTGCGCAGGTGTCATTTGTACTCATATCATTCATTTGAAAAGGTTTCCGACAAGATTACGGCCGCACGGAGGGAATCGACAGACTTTGAACGTGGAGTGGTAGTTGGAGCTAGACGCATAGGACATTCCATTTCGGAAATCGTCAGGGAATTCAGTACTCCGAGAACCACAATGTCAAGAGTGTGCTGAGAGCAGCACATTTCAGGCATTATCTTTCACTACGAACAATGCAGGGACCGACGGCCTTCACTTAAAGACCGAGAGCAATGGCGATTGCGAAGAGGTGTCATTGCTAACAGACAAGTAACACTGCGTGAAGTAACAGCAGAAATCAATGTGGGACGTATGATGAATGTCTCCGTTAGGACATTGCGGCGTAATTTGGCCTTAACGGGCCGTGACAGCAGGCGACCAACATGAGGACCTTCGCTGACAGCACATCGCATGCAGCGCCTCTCCTGGGCTCGTAGTTGGATCCTAGACGACAGGAAAACCGTGGCCTAGTCAGACGATTCCCGAACAGTGGTAAGAGTTCATGGTAGGGTTCGAGTGTCACGCAGACTCCATGAAGCCATATACCAAAGGTGTCAACAAGGCGCTTTGCAAGCTGGTGGTGGCTTCATAATAGTGTGGGCTGCGTTTACGTGGAATAGACTGGATCCTCTGGTCCAACTGAACTGATCACTGACTGGCAATGGTTACGTTCGACTACTTCGAGACCATTTGCAGCCCTTCATGGACTTCGTGTTCCCAAACAACAGCGGATTTTTTTATGCATGACAACGCGCCATGTCACCGGGCTGCAACTGGTCGCGATTGGTTTGAAGAATATTCCGGACAATTCGAGCGAATGATTTGACCACCCAGGCTGCCTGACATAAATACCATCCAAAGTTAGTTAGATGTCCCTACAAGCTTCCTTAGGGATCACTCGATATTACTTTCATTTCTGTAGAGCATTCGCCTTCCAGTACGATGAACTGGTTTCTATTAGTCAAATACTAGTCGAGCCAGTCACACATCTTGCTCAGTAGTCGACAACATGTTACAGTGTCCAGCGCCTTTCTGAAATCTGGGCGATCGGAATCTACCAGTTAATCTCGGTAAATTGTTTGCAAGATGTTGTGTACGATTAAAGGAAACTGTTTCCCACACGAATGGAGCAAACTGTGGTTCACACAAGACGCTTTTCTTCAATCTCTACAGATATTTGCACAAAATCTTCTTTTTCTCCAGTGTATCCTTTTTAACGTCTTTCTCTAGTGTCACCTTTCGAATACTTTCAGTTATACCACAGTCCATGTTTCACTTCCATACAATGCTGTGACCAAGACGTACAGTTTCACTTATTCCTTCATCAGTGTTCTGTTGTCCGCCTACTTTGATGAGTGGTCAGCGCTTATTATAGCTGTGCAGTGGGCCCGGGTTCCATTCCCCACTGGGTAGGATATTCTCTCCGCTCGGGGTCTGGGTGTTGAGTTGTCCTCATTACTATCTCATCATCATCCACACGCAAGTCGCCCAGTGTGGCGTCACCTTAAAAAGACTTGCAGCTGATAGCCGAACTTTCCCAGATGGAGATTTTAGGGCATCAATGCCAGTACATTTCATTTCAGTGTTCTATCAATCTTTGATACTTAAGGAACTTTTTCCCGACGAACGCTCCCATCGCCTAAACCAGACCCCAGTTGATATGTTCCTAGGGTCCTCCATTTCGTTTACTTTCTAGATATACTTCAATAACCCAGATCATCCATTGTTTCAAGAGGGGTTTTTCCAACGACACAATTCGAGTCTGAACTGGTCTGAAACGCGTCCATTGGATTCGTGCATGCAAACACTACATGCCATACCATTCGATTAATTCTAGCCTAGCTGAAGAAAATGTCCGCGACATGGACGCCGTGTGGTCGAGGACTGTCGTCTTGGAAAACGAACCCAAAATGTTGCTTACAGCGGCTGGACAATAGATTGTAGGATTCTGTTCGGTTATCGTTCGGCGATCAAATTACCCTTGATAGAGATGAGACGCGAAAGAAAGCCGTACATGACAACGGTCCAAAACGAGACTGACTTACTTCCTTGCTCAATCCATGGAGCTGCATGTCTGAGACATGGACTGGTACCTGCGTGCGTTCGTACAATTCATCACAAGGCCTGAGACAAGTTCTGCACTCGTCGGTGAAGAAGACCTGACACCTTTGGTTCAGGTTCCATTCCTGCTGTTATTATGACGAGGAGCGTTTTTTGTCTCGTGATATCAGTGGAACGTTAACACGAAGTCGCTACGTTGTACGTGAAATCAGGAGGCAAGTCTCAGTGCTGACAATGCTTCTTGACTTTAAGTGACTGTGTTCGCGTAGTGATCTTTCGAGGTATATTGACATACAGGCGCTGGATTGTCCTGCTCATGATTGGAGACAAAGAACTGATCTGAAACGCTGGTTCACTTTGATCTCCTTTACATTGGTGGCAGTATGTAGCAATTTCCTATGGTCTAAAGAATGTGCGAAGTGATGACGATGGTGCATATTAAAAATTTATGGAGCAGTCTATGTAAGTTAACGACACGAGATTTTTGTAAACCAGAGAAAATAGCACACTGGTTCCTTTGGAGCGCTGTAGATGGTGCAGAACGGCCTTGCCGCAGTGGTAACACCGGTTCCGGCCAGATCACCGAAGTTAAGCACTGTCGGGCTGGGCTAGCACTTGGATGGGTGACCATCCGGGCTGCCGAGTGCTGTTGGCAAGCGGGATGCACTCAGCCCTTGTGAGGCAAACTGAGGAGCTACTTGATAGAGAAATAGCGGCTCCGGTCTCGGAAACTGACATACGGCCGGGAGAACGGTGTGCTGACCACATGTCCCTCCATATCCTCATCCAGTGACGCCTGTGGGCTGAGGATGACACGGCGGCCAGTGGGTACCTTTGGGCCTTCATGGCCTGTGCGGGAGGAGTTTAGTTTAGTTTTAGTTTTTAGATAGTGCAGAACTGGTACCAGATGATGATGAGACCCTCCACCACAGACATCAGTCGTGGAAGTGAAGTAATATTATCCAGATGCCTGTCGGTTATATGGAACCAGTTTAGTAAGATGGGGCGACATGAACGCGAGACAATATGATAGAAAGAGGCTATCGTGGTTAGAGGTGCCTATGACCACATCATAAATGAAGTTGCCTGATTTCATATTATAACAACACGCACTGTCTAACATTATTCAACTACTTCTCATAGATGCTTACGACAGTAGCTCGCAACAAGCTGACCAGCATCGCCGTTTCCGAGATGCCCGTTCCTAGGCGTCGGCACATAGCAGTTTCTCCCATTTGCGGCCCGTATCGTCGCTAGAATGACCAGCTTTAACTTTTGCACCTCTTATACACTTTTCTTAGCGTGTCACATGCCCGAGACGCCACCAGGCGGCATTCACTGTCGCGGTTTTTCAGTGAAATTTATTTCAGAGAGGGTCCAGTTTTCAAGAAAACACATTTTTTAATAAGTTGATAGTAGGCATAACACGTTTAACTACTAATAAGGTTCAGTTTAAGAGGAACATGAAGAATTTATTGGCCATGAAGCTAACTCCTCTTACTTCATTAACGAATTTCTTAGTGGCACCAAGTGAGGTATAAAACTGGTGTCCAAAACTTAAGAACGAAAGTAACTTTCTCATGATATGTAACTGCCATGTAACATAGCTCGATGACGCTTGGAACATACATAGAAAGAACTGCTGCAGTATAGAACAGAAGGTAAGTGAAAGACGTACGCAATGAAACAAACAGAAATGGCGCTTTCATTCAAACACAATAACTACACTGCTCATGACGACTTGTGATGGTCCCTGATCATTAGCCGGCCGCGGTGGTCTAGCGGTTCTGGCGCTGCAGTCCGGAACCGCGGGACTGCTACGGTCGCAGGTTCGAATCCTGCCTCGGGCATGGGTGTGTGTGATGTCCTTAGGTTAGTTAGGTTTAAGTAGTTCTAAGTTCTAGGGGACTTATGACCTAAGATGTTGAGTCCCATAGTGCTCAGAGCCATTTGAACCATTTGAACCTGATCATTAAAAAAGGTGGGACATGGTTCTTAATGGGATGTATGGTCATCGGAAATTCATGTAGCGCCTCGTGCTCCCACGCTGGCCACAATGTTGGTAAGGAGTTCTTGTAGTAGGGTTGGCTTTCCTCCAGCAGTGCGATTGACACCTGCTGGATGGTCGTTGGTGCATGTGGACGCGCTGCAAAACTTCTTCTCAAACATCCCGCACATTCTAAATGGGATTTAGGTCGGGGGAACTGACAGGCCTGTACATTCGCCGAATATGTTCTCTTTCCAAGAGCTGCTCCATCTGCACAGTTCGATGCGCTCGTGCATTATCATCCATAAAAACTAAGTCAGGGACTAATGTAAGCATGAAAAGAAGCACTTGGCGAAGGATTGCAGTGTCTCAGTATCGCTAACTGGTGAACGTACCGTGTTTAAAGCTATAAAGGTCAATATGCCAATGCAACACTAGCCTCTCCTCGCTATAATACCTGCTCTACAGATGGTTCAAATGGCTCTGAGCACTATGGGACTTAACATCTGAGGTCATCAGTCCCCTAGAACTTAGAACTACTTAAACCTAACTAACCTAAGGACTTTGATTTGATCCATTATAAATGGTTTCTGAAAGCCTGCGACTGTAGATACAATAGGTTTGTTTATAAATAAATAAATCTTCTGCTACCAGTCACGATTTTTATTTATTTTACTATTCGCACGACGCGTTTCGAGAAATAATTCCCATTTTCAAGTGCGTTTTTTGATGTGTGTTAAGCCATTTCTTTTGATGTCAGTGTGTGTGAGTCTGCTTCATTTTGTTGACTTTTACTGTAATACACAAGAAACGCTATTTTTAGTTGGGTATCAATTCTTTCTGTGAGGTTAGTGGCTAAAGTTTGAGAACAATTTGTACTTACAGTTTTCTAATGGTCCATTTGTGTAGAGCATTTGTGACAGCATTTGCAGGCATATCCAGGACATAGTCGACAAGAAGTACTTGACCATTTGCAACACACATAACAAGAAACTACAGACCTTGACATCCAAACAAGACAAGAGATCTAACCTTGAGATAACTGACAAAAGCAAACACACATTCTACAGTAGAGTGGTGAACAACACTCACATAAAGTTCAACCAAAGAGAAAACGATCTACTCCAAAAAGGACTAAAATACAACGTAAAACCTAACCTCAACAACGATACACTGAAACAGGTTATAGCTGCAACTAAAAGTGCAGCAGATGCTGCAAAATTAAATTCAAATACAAAAGCAGCAATAGGTCACAAAGTAAGCAAGCTTCTTGAGAAAGAAATGAATAAAGATAAGTTTAGATCTAAATATACAATAAATGATTCAAAAACTTTAAAATCTATAAATAATAAACTAAAAAACAACCAATCCATGGTTGTAAAGTCAGACAAAAGTAATACATTAGTTGTGATGAAAGAAAAAGAATACATAGACAAAACAAATGAATTTTTTGCTGCTAATAACATTCAGCACATTGAAAAAGACCCAACCAAACAATTCCAAAGTAAAATTAAGGAACAATTAAAGAACACACATTTTCTGTTGACAGAAACTGAAAAGAAATACCTTACATGCATGAATCCAAAAGCACCACGCCTAAGAGCACAGCCTAAAATACACAAAAATGGAAACCCGATACGTCCTGTGGTTAACTCTATAAACAGCCCAGCATACAAACTGTCACAAAAACTAAATAACATACTGGTGAAAAATTATACATGTGAAACAACATATTCCATAAAAAACAGCATGATTCTAGCCAAAGAACTAAGAACCAGAAAGCTCCCCCAAGATGCACAGTTTATATCACTTGACATCACCAACCTTTATTCAAACATACCCATACAAGAAGCTCTAACAGTAATACAAAAGAACCTTACACAACACAAGAAACTTTCATACACAGAGATTGTCGAATTTATGGAACTCCTTCAGCTAACCCTAAGTTACAACTACTTTACCTTTAATGACAACATTTATAAGCAACCAGATGGCCTAGCAATGGAATCATGTATATCCGGTACCATAGCTGACATATACATAAATTACTTAGAACAAAAATTATTTGACAGCCAAGAACCTTGCCTAAGGAAAATCGAATTTTATAGGAGATATGTAGATGACACACTACTGTTAGTGAAAGGAGATACCAAAGACATCACAGACATTCTTAATCATTTGAATAATCTAAATGAGAAAATCAAATTTACAGTGGAACATGAGCAAAATAAAAGTATTAAATTTCTGGACCTAAATATTACAAGACACAACAACACATGCACATTCAAAAAAATTTATAGGAAAAACACAATGACTGACACCACAATCCCTGCAACCTCATGTCACCCAAATATCCATAAACAGACAGCATACAGGTCAATGCTGCATAGGGCAACTAAAATACCATTGAACCAAGAAAATATGCAATAAGAAATAAACACAGTGAAGAAGATTGCAGTTGCCAATGGTTACAATACTTCCATGGTTGACACAATCTTAGACAAAGTGAAGAGAAACCCAGGTACAAACTGCACCACAGAAGAAAAAGAGAAAAACAAATATATATCTAGCATTCCATACATAGGCAATGTATCACAGACGATTGCAAATATTTTCAAAAATCACAGATTAAAAATTGGGTTTTCTACATCCAATAAACTACACCAAAAACTAATACATAATATAAAGTGTAATCATGATCCATATTAAGACTCTGGAATATACAAGGTAACATGCCAGGAATGCTGCAAGTTCTACGTAGGACAAACAGGCCGAAATATTAACACCAGGTACACAGAGCACATTAGAGCATACACACACAACAAACACACTACATCAGCAATAGCAACACACATACATAATACAGGACACCCATTTGGAAAAATAGAGCAAAATGTCAAAGTACTCCACCGACTAAATAAAGGACATAAAATGGATGTGCTTGAAGAACTGGAGATATATTCACATTACAGAAAATATGAAGATAAAATATTAAATGAAAAACTTGAAAGTGAATCAGTGAATTTCTTCAGATGTTTCGATAATTTACTTAAATAAAAATAGTAAAACATATAAATAAGCACAATTGTAAAATCAAACTGTTAAGATAAATAACCTCTGTACAAAAGCATATCATAATCTGTGGAAGACCTATAATGTTATCTCTGTGAACTACCTGTAAGAAGATCTCTGTAACTGTTTTGTTTATATAAGATATTTTCGATGTGTAAAGTGTACAAGTTGTGTGTGATGTTAAGTGTGTGTGAGACTCTACACAAATGGACCATTAGAAAACTGTAAGTACAAATTGTTCTCAAACTTTAGCCACTAACCTCACAGAAAGAATTGATACCCAACTAAAAATAGCGTTTCTTATGTATTACAGTAAAAGTCAACAAAATGAAGCAGACTCACACACAGTGACATCAAAAGAAATGGCTTAACACACATCAAAAAACGCACTTGAAAATGGGAATTATTTCTCGAAACGCGTCGTGCGAATAGTAAAATAAAGAAAAATCGTGACTGGTAGCAGAAGATTTATTTATTTATAAACAAACCTATTAACCTAAGGACATCACCCACATCCATGCCCTAGGCAGGATTCGAATCTGCGACCGTAGCGGTCGCGCGGTTCCAAACTGAAGCGCCTAGAACCGTTCGGCCACATCGGCCGGCCTGCTCTACAGAGCCGATGATTTTCGACAATGTTGCTGGGTGCATTTTTATGCATTCTCACCTCTCGCCATATGAGGGGACGGTTCGGCTTGTCGAACATCATCATTTTAGTGGTCCAGGTATTATGCCGTGGGGAGACCTTATGTTGCCGAGTTCGTAGTCTAGTGACTATCGTTGCTGCCTGTGGATCAGAGGGTCCTGGGTTCGATTCCCGGCCGGGTCTGGGAGTTTTTTCTCCGACCGGGGACTGGGTGTACGTGTTGTCCCCATAATTCGGGGAAGTGACGAGACTGGACGGTAAAAAAGATTGGGAATTTGCACAGGCGCTGATTACCACGCATTTCAGCGCCCCACAAACCAAATATCATCATCATTATGTTGCGTGGGCGTACTGACCTCCAAATCTTTGAACACGGTACACTCACCGGTCATCCTTATTGTGACACAATACTGCTCCCCGTATGGGTCTTTTCAGGGATGCATTCGGCCCTGACTTGGCTTTAATGGGTGACAGTAAGCGACCACGTGGAACTCTGCAGGAGGAGGAGCCCTTGGAACAAGAGGATATTTGCTGAATGCACTGGCTTGCCCGTTCCCACGACTTAAATGCTGCAGAACACTTATGGATGCACTGGGGAGACGTACCACTACACGCCCATGTGCACCAACGACTATCCATCAATTGGCAACCACGTGGGTGAAGGAAAGGGGCGCCCTATGACAAGAACTCTTTACCAACCTTGTGACCAGCATAGAATCACGTTGGAGAGGATGCATTAGCGTCCCTGTTGACTACAGTCCCTAATGGGAGCTACGTCCCGCCTTTTGTAACGTCCAAGGGATCGTCGTAAATCGTGGTGACTTCAGTGTACGAGTACTTATGGTATTTAAATAAAAATGCAGTTTCTGTTAGATGTGAGGTCCGTTAGTTATGCAAAACACCGGTTTATCTCAGTACCCAAACATGTTTCGGCACCACCGTGCCATCTTCAGTGGGTTTTCGTTTTTATATAACCCACTGATGATGGTACAGTGGTGCCGAAACATGTTTGGGTACTGAGAAAAAACGGTGTTTTGCGTAACTGGCGGACCTCACATCCAACAATTTTAACTGCATACACGGCCAATACAAGGAGCCGCAAAACAAAATGATGAATAGTGCCACTTCTGTTCGTTTCATTGCGTATTTTTTTCAGTTACTTCTGTACTACACTGTAACAGTTCTTTCTATGTATGTTCCAAGTTTCAGCGAGCTATATTACTTGAGAGTGACGTATCATCCCTTAAGTTTGCACACCACTGTAGTTTAGTGGTGTGGTTGCACACTTGGTGAGCTGGCCGTGTCCCGCAGTGGCGCAGTCGGGCTCGAAGGGCATCCTGCAGGCGCCGCCGCCGCCGCCGGTGGTGGTGCCGCCGCTGACGCCGCAGCAGCTGGACGCGGCGGCCGCCTCGGCGCTGGAGCGCGTGCGCCAGCGCGTCCAGTTCCTCGCGGCGCTCTTCTCCGGGGGCGTAGTCGTCGCGCCGGGCACGCCGGCCGCCTGGCACCAGGAGTTCTTCCAGACCACCAACCGCACGCTCGCCACCGGACAGCAGGCGCAGAAGAACGTCGAGGCCAGCGTCGGGCTCATCCAGGAGTGAGTAGCGCGGCGCGCGGGGCGAAGCAGCCGTCCTGGGTGGGCAGTACGAGAGAGCTGTCGGTTGTTGAGGGAGAACGAGGAGCTGTGGGTAGGCGAACATGGGACATGGGAGTGAAAGGAGTGAAGGGAGTGAAGGGTGTGAAGGTCGCACTTGGACAACCTTCCGAAATGCCTTAAAAAAAAAAAAAAAAAAAAAAAAAAAGGAGGAAGTAAATACTCCAGAATTAGAATCAAGAACAACTGGCAACTTGGTTTTACTAAGTTACCTGGCTGTAGCTAAGCAGCTTAAAACACTTAATAAGGCAAAGCTTCCGGTCCAGATTCTATACTAGTGAGGTTCCTTTCAGAGTATGCTGATACAACAGTAACCATATACAACCGATCGCTCTTACAAAGTGTAAGTAGACTGTTTAGGTTTTTATTTTGGTAACGCCACGTGGCGCTCTGTATGAAAATCGTTGACTGTGCTGTGTGCAGTCTGGGGCTGGTTTGCATTGTTGGAATATTTGCTATTGTAGTGTTGGGCAGTTGGATGTGAACAGCGCGTAGCGTTGCGCAGTTGGAGGGGAGCCGCCAGCAGTGGTGGATGTGGGGAGAGAGATGGCAGAATTTTGAGAGCGGACGATCTCGACGTGTGTCCATCAGAAAGAGTAAATTTGTAATATTGGATATCATGAACTGATATATATATATATATATATATATATATATATATATATATATATATATATATATATATGATGACTTTGGAACATTATTAAGGTAAATACAATGTTTGTTCTCTATCAAAATCTTTCTTTTGCTAACTATGCCTATTAGTAGTTAGTGTCTTCAGTAGTTAGAATATTTTATTCAGCTGGCAGTATTGGCGCACGCTGTATTGCAGTAGTTTGAGTAACGAAGATTTTTGTGAGGTAAGTGATTCATGAAAGGTATAGGTTATTGTTAGTCATGGCCATTCTTTTGTAGGGATTATTGAAATTCAGATTGCGTTGCGCTAAAAAAAATATTGTGTGTCAGTTTAGAGATGATTAGAATAAGTAAAGAGAGAAATGTCTGAGTACGTTCAGTTTTGCTCAGCCGTTTGAAAATCAAATAACGTAGAGGTTTACCAGCACAGTAATTCATAAATTTTTCTAAGGGAAGGTTTCAAAAGGCCCGTACCTATAGACAACAAAGTTCCACACGTCACGCTAGTACCTACCAAAGGAATAAGGAGTAATTTACTGAATTACAACCCATATCATAAATGTCTATTTGCAGTAGAAATTTGTAACATATACTGTGCTCGAAAACGAGCGATTTGTTGACAAATAGCCAACCCAGATTCAGAAAATATCTATCTTGTGAAACACAACTAGCTCTTTGTTTTCACGAAGTAATGAGTACTTTTGACAGGGGACGTGAAATTGATTTTTAGATTTCCATGGGGTTTTGATACTGTTCCTCACAAGCGACAGCTAATCAAATTGCATGCCTATCTAGTATTGTCTTAGTTATGCGACTGGATTCGTGATTTGCTTTCAGAAAAGTCACAGTTCGTTGTAACTGAGAAAGTCAACGAGTAAAACATAGGTAAAATATCTGCTGTTCCAGACCTGCATACATGATTTAGGAGACAATCCGAGCAGTCCTCTTTCCCGTAGATTGTTTGCAGATGAAGCTGTCATTTACCGTCATGAAAGTCATCAGATGACCAAAAAGAATTGCAAAATGATTTAGATAAGATAGAGCAATTGACTTTAAATCATGAAAAGTGTAAGTCATTCACATGAACACTAAAATCAATCCCCTGAATTTCAGTTACACGATAAAGCACATATTTTTTTTAATGGCTGTAAATTAAACTAAATACTTAGTGATTGGAATGATCACATAGATAATGTTGCGGGGAAATCAATCCAAAGACTGTGTTTTATTGGCAGTACACTTAGAAAAAGTAACACATCTACTAAAGAGACTACTTACCCTATGCGGAATATTGGAACACGTGAGGCAATACTGACCCTACGACTTATCTTAGAAGCTAGATTAAGAAAAGGCAAACCTACGTTTCTAGCACTGGTAGACTTAGAGGAAGCTTTCGACAAAGTTGACTGGAATACTCTCTTTCAAATTCTGAAGGTGGCGGGGGTAAAACACAAGGAGCGAAAGGCTATTTACAATTTGTACAGAAACCAGATGGCAGATATAAGAGTCGAGGGACATCAAAGGGAAGCAGTGATTGGGAAGGGAGTGAGACAGGGTTGTAGCCTCTCCCCGATGTTATTCAATCTGGTATACTGAGCAAGCAGTAAAGGAAACAAAAGAAAAATTAAAATCCATGGAGAAGAAATAAAAACTTTGAAGTTCACCGATGACATTGTAATTCTGTCTGAGACAGCAGAGGGCTTGGAAGAGCAGTTGAACGGAATGGACAGTGTCTTGAAAGGAGGATATAAGATGAACATCAACAAAATCAAAACGAGGATAATGGAATGTAGTCGAATTAAGTTGGGTGATGCTGAGGGAATTAGAATAAGAAATGAGACACTTAAAGTAGTAAAGGAGTTTTGCTATTTGGGAAGCAAAATAACTGGTGATGGTTGAAGTAGAGAGGATATAAAATGTAGACTGGCAATGGCAAGGAAAGCGTTTCTGAAGAAGAGAAATTTGTTAACATCGAGTATAGATTTAAGTGTCAGGAAGTCGTTTCTGAAAGTATTTGTACGGAGTGTAGCCATGTATGGAAGTGAAACATGGACGATAACTAGTTTGGACAAGAAGAGAATAGAAGCTTTCGAAATGTGGTGTTACAGAAGAATGCTGAAGATTAGATGGGTTGATCGCATAACTAATGAGGAGGTATTGAATAGAATTGGGGAGAAGAGTTGTTTGTGGCACAACTTGACTAAAAGGAGGGATCGGTTGGTAGGGCATGTTCTGAGGCATCAAGGGGTCACCAATTTAGTATTGGAGAGCAGCGTGGAGGGTAAAAATCATAGAGGGAGACCAAGAGATGAATACACTAAACAGATGCAGAAGGATGTAGGCTGCAGTACGTACTGGGAGATGAAGCAGCTTGCAAAGGATAGAGTAGCATGGAGAGCTGCATCAAACTAGTCTCAGGACTGAAGACCACAACGACAACAACAACAACATCATAAACGCCTATCTGCAGTACAAATTTGTAACATATACTCTGTTCGAAAACGAACGATTTGTTGACAAACAGCCAACCCAGATTCAGAAAATATCAATATTGTGAAACACAAGTACCTCTTTGTTTTGACAAAGTTATGAGTGCTCAAAAAAAATGGTTCAAATGGCTCTGAGCACTATGGGACTCAACTGCCGTGGTCATTAGTCCCCTAGAACTTAGAACTAGTTAAACCTAACTAACCTAAGGACAACACAAACATCCATGCCCGAGGCAGGATTCGAACCTGGGACCGTAGCGGTTATGAGTGCTTTTGACCGAGGATGTGAAATGAATTTTTAGATTTCCATGGGGTTTTGACAATGTTCCTCACAAGCGACATCTAATCAGATTGCAAACCTGTCTAGTATCGTCTCAGTTATGCGACTGGATTCGTGATTTGCGTCCAGAAAAGACAGCGGTAAAATATAAGTAATATCTGCTGTTGCAGACATACATAAACGATTTAGGAGACAATTCGAGCAATCCTCTTGCTCGTAGATTGTTTGCAGATGATGCTGTCATTTACCGTCATGAAAAGACATCAGATGATCAAAACGAATTGCAAAATATTGCCGGCCGCTGTGGCCGAGCTGTTATAGGCGCTTCAGTGCGGAACCGCGCGACCGCTACGGTGTCAGGTTCGAATCCTGCCTTGGGCATGGATGTGTGTGATGTCCTTAGGTTAGTTACGTTTAAGTAGTTCTAAGTCCAGGGGACTGATGATCTCAGATGTTAAATCCTATAGTGCTTGGAGCCATTTGAACCATTTGTTTGCAAAATGATTTAGATAAGATAGAGCAATTGACTTTAAATCATGAAAAGTGTAAGTCATTCACATGAACACTAAAATGAGTCCCCTAAATTTCAGTTACACGATAAAGCACATAAATTTTTTTAATGGCTGTAGATTAAACTAAACACTTAGGGATTGGAATGATCACATAGATAATGTTGCGGAGAAAGCAATCCAAAGACTGCGATTTATTGGCAGAACACCTAGAAAATGTAACTGATCTACTAAAGAGACTGCTTACCCTATGCTTGTCCGCCCTCTTTTGGTTTATTGCTGTGCGGCGTGGGATCCACATCAGACAGGACTGACGGAGGACACCGAAAAAGTTCAAAGAAAGGCAGCTCGTTTTGTATCATAGCAAAATGAGGGAGAGAGTGCCATGGGCATGATACACGAATTAGGGTGGCTGTCATTAAAACTAAGGCATTTTTCGCTGCGGCAGGACATTATCTTGAAATTTCAATCACCAACTTTCTTCTCAGAGTCTCAGGATATTTTTTTGGCGCCCGACTGCATTGAGGGAGATGATACAATAAAATAACAGAATCAGAGCTCGCACGCAAGGATTTAAGTGTTCGTTATTCCTGCGCGCTGTTCGACGGTGGAACGGTAGAGAAGTAGCATAAGGTGGCTCGATGAATCTTCCGTCATGCACTTAATTGTGAACTGCAGAGGATTCGTATAGACGTAACGTATCATGTCCTGGCCGAGCCTGTATGCTCGTCCTGTTTGCTCCTCTGGGGGCTTAAAGGCTTATGACTTTCCCAGGTGGTAGGCATTTTCTAGAACACAGAAGTCCAGGCAGAAAGCAGCGCTGTACAGAATAGTTCGGTTATTGCGAGCAGCATGTGTCCACCTGTGATTCCAGAATTCCAGATTTCTGTTCCTCAATCTAATCGGCTGAAAGGACTAAATGTTGAATGATTTCGCGAAGCGCTTTGAAACTTGAGAAACTGATGGTCTGCCGATGGCTCTTGTAGGGAAAGGAGATGTCTTGTGCCCTCTGTCGTTTTAATGTGTTATACTTTCTGACGTCAGAAACTGCTAATCGGTCAAGAACAAAAAGGCACTTATCTTTGGAGCCTTTCGCGGCAGTATGCTTCAATAAAATCTTCTCGGTTTACAAGCAGCGTCACTTCGAATATAATGGTTCAAATGGCTCTGAGCACTATGGGACTTAACATCTGAGGTCATCAGTCCCCTAGAACTTAGAACTACTTAAACCTAACTACCCAATGACATCACACACATCCATGCCCGAGGCAGGATTCGAACCTGCGACCGTACCAGTCGCGCAGTTCCGGACTGAAGCGCCTAGAACCGCTCGGCCACCGCGGCCGGCACTTCGAATATAACACGAACTTTCGACCTGTCTCCACCACCGTTAGTAGCAGTCAAAATTATCGTTCCAGCCCTGGCACTGAATGGCTCAAATGGTTCAAATCGCTCTGAGCACTATGGGACTTAACTTCTGAGGTCATCAGTCCCCTAGAACTTAGAACTACTTAAACCTAACTAACCTAAGGACATCACACACATCCATGCCCGAGGCAGGATTCGAACCTGCGACCGTAGCGCTCGCGCGGTTCCAGACTGTAGCGCCTAGAACCGCTCGGCCACACGGGCCGGCCCTGGCGCTGAATAATTTTAGCTCCTGTTGAAGGTGGCAGAGGCAGCTATCGAAAGTTCGAGTGTTTTATTTGAGGTGACGCTGCTTGTAGACCGAGAAGATTTTATTAAAACCAATTTAATGTCCAAATAAGGAAGACCACAACAATAAGAAGTGCGCTCCCGTGCAATGCGGTGGAATCTGCTTTAGTGCTTTTCCAGTTTTTCTAGGCGAGTGTTGCATTTTAGTGAGCAAGTATGTGCTCACTTTTTGTTGGGAGTCCAGTAGCTAGCTGGAAGTAGTGTACAGTAACGAACCGAGCGTTTTGAGATTAATCGACACCAATAAATTCCATTTTATTCCCTGGAAATTTTAATATGGTGCTCTGACTGACGTTTTGCCTCTTGACCTTAAACTGTTATCAGGTTGTATCTTTGTGGAGATTATAGGTGAAAAGAACTATAGGACCAGCTGAAGGCTGTGTATGAAGTGTCAGCGTTCACATATTCCATTCTTGTGGTCGGATCTTGCAATCTTTTTGAAATTAGTACATACATTAGCCAGAAGACATGGTCGGATGTCAAAGTAACTACGTATACGTACACATCACCAGCGGGTTGTAAACGATTACAGCTACAATTTTCTGTGACAGGTAGAACGTCCACCAGAGTGCAAGACTGCTGTTCGTGTATATTGTTGTTATCAGACCTGGTAGGGTATACAAGAGGTTTGAACAGCGTTAGATGTTAAATGATAATTGTGAAGGCCACGGAGATGCCGCGTACTCATGTGAGACAATGCTATCAGCACGTGACAGTGTGTTTCGATTTGGCCAGCTGGTCGAATCGTGAAATAGCGAGATTTTCGTGGGACATTCGCATGGAACAGTGACCCGATGTTGGACTGCCTGGGGACTCGAGGTCAAGTATCCTTGTCGTCAAGATTTCAGTCGACCACATCACCACAAGGAAGTATCGTTGTATTGTGCACAAGACACATGATATCCCATTCAAATATTTGCCTGCCTTCCGAGAACACGTAATGGACCCCATACAACGCTCTGTATCATCCTATATCATTGATGAGAGACGAGGAGTAGACGGACTAGGAAATTATAGTCCTATGCGTAGGCTACCATCAACACCGCGACCCAGACGGCTGAGTTTGGAGTGATGGCGTGACCAGCGAAGCGATGAACAGGGGTTCACCGTCGTTGCCGAGTATGGCGATGATCTGGGGGCAAATGCCGTTTTTCCAATGTTTTCGAGAGGATCTCCTGGTGTCATAGTGTGGGCATGACTTCAAGTCAAAGCCGGTAGTGACTGAGAGAACCCCCCAGTATAACAGAACATCCTTGGTAGTAAAGGATGTTGTGTGCAACATTGGCTCGGTTTCAAATAGTGCAGTTCATGACGTAAGTGCATGGCTTGTAGAAAATAAACTAACGCTAAATCACAGTAGGACTCAGTTTTTACAGTTTCTAACACACAATTCAACAAAACCTGACGTTTTAATTTCACAAAATTGGCATATGATTAGTGAAACTGAACAGTTCAAATTTCTAGGTGTTCAGATAGATAGTAAACTGTCGTGGAAAGCCCTGTTCAAAGGCTTAATGCTGCCATTTTTACTATTAAAGTCTGCTTTGCGTTTTTCCGTTCGCTTATGTCGTATGGTATTATATTTTGGGGTAACTCCCATTCTAAAGGATATTTTTGGCTCAGAAACGGGCGTTTCGGGCAATAAGTGGTGTAAATTCACGAACCTCTTGTCGACCCCTGTTCAAGAGTCTGGGTATTTTGACATTGGCCTCTCAATATATACATTCCTTACTGTCATTTCTTGTTAACAATATTAGATTATTCCCAAGAAAAAGCAGCTTTCACTCAGTTAATACTCGGCAAAAATCAAACGTGCATTTGGATCGGACTTCGTTAACTCTTGTGCAGAAAGGTGCGCAGTGTACTGCTGCATCCATTTTCAATAAGCTACCAATCGAGTTCAAAAATCTTAGCAGTAATCCACGCACTTTCAAATCTAAACTGAAGAGTTTCCTCATGGGTCACTCCCTCTATTCTGTCGACGAGTTCCTTGAAAAAGTAAGCTGATTCTTCTCAATTTGTTCAGTTGTGTGTGAAATCTTATGGGACTTAACTGCTAAGGTTATCAGTCCCTAAGCTTACACACTACTTAACCTAAACTATCTTAGGGACAAACACACACATCCATGCCCGAGCGTGGATTCGAACCTCCGACGGGGGTAGCCACGCAGACCGTGACAGGAAGCCAAGACCGCGCGGCTACCCCGCACGGAAATAGTTCATGCATGGATCTCGTTCTTCTTCTTCTCTCCTCAGCGTTTGTTTCGCAATGTAGCAGGAACCGCCCTTTTGGCTCTCTGTCTCCACCTGGGATACTCATGTGCTTGGTCAGAGCAGAGACCGCCGGCCGCGGTGGTCTAGCGGTTCTAGGCGCTCAGTACGGAACCGCGCGACCGCTACGGTCGCAGGTTCGAATCCTGCCTCGGGCATGGATGTGTGTGATGTCCTTAGGTTAGTTAGGTTTAAGTAGTTCTAAGTTCTAGGGGTTCAAAATGGTTCAAATGGCTCTGAGCACTATGGGACTCAACTGCCGTGGTCATCAGTCCCCTAGAACTTAGAACTACTTAAACCTAACTAACATAAGGACATCACACACACCCATGCCCGAGGCAGGATTCGAATCTGCGACTGTAGCGGTCGCGAGGTTCCAGACTGAAGCGCCTAGAACCGCTCGGCCACACCGGCCGGCAACACTAGCACAGCGGAATCGAATTCACTATGGAGACAGAAAAGAATGGGGTGCTGCCTTTCCTCAACATGCAAGTTCACAGAAGTCTGATGGTAAACTGGGCCATAGAGTATATAGGAAGCCAACCAGTACTGACAGGTACCCATATGCCTCCTCTCATCATCACCCTAGGTAGAAGAAATCTGTCCTGCACACTTTAACCAAGAGGGCTCACAGGATCATCGATAAGAAACATCTAAAGGGTGGACTACAACACCTCAAGTCCATTTTTGTTACCAATGATAATGGGATGAAAGTAACAGAACTATGGCGACAAAGAATGAAGGCAATAGAGGAGAGTAGAAGGAAGCACAAATCATCGCTCTATTACCATATGTTCAAGGTGCCATTGACAGGATGGGCACAATTCTCCGCCGAGCAGGTATCAAGCCGTTTTTCCGAAGCAGCAACAAAATAAAAGATGTTCTTCGCACAACGAAAGATGCAGTTGACAAACTACATGGTGCTCGAGTTTACGAAATCAGGTGCGAGATTGGATTAGCGTATTGTAGGCGAGACGGGAAGACCCATCAGCACACGGATATCTGAACACGAAAGATATATCCGATTAAGGTAATGCACGAAGTGAGCGGTGGCAGAAGACCAGGATGAGTGCGGCAAACAGGTTGATTTTGGTGAAACTGGCGTACTGGCGAAACAGCCTCTTACTTTCAGGAGGGAGATTAGAGGGGCAATAGAAATAGTCAAGCGCCCCGCTTTTTTGGTTTACATAACAGCAAGTCGTTGATCTGCTTCTTTTGTTACAGAGCAATATTCTGTTCCGTACAAGGCAAATGGACGGATTACAGACCGGTATATTTTCGACTCAATTGGATCCAGGTCCTTATCGCAACGGAGACCAGTCATTGTCCACCATTTAAACTGTGTTCAATGTAGTTTCTAACAATTTCTTGTCTTTTCTGACGTATACTTCTGTTGAGTCACCATCCATTTAGGCTATCCATCTTGATAGGATCCATGGAACACGATGAGTTGAGGAATTTAACAACTCTGCTAGCACTGGAGTCGGGCACAGTAATCATTCCTGAACTGGTTAGCCTCTTAATTCGGTCGCTTGCTGAAGAGCCGTCTCTAGCCGACGCCCTCGGCGCGTTGCAGGTTCCAGCTGACGCCGCAGCAGGGCGCGTTCGCGCTGCCCAAGTTCAGCGTGCTCAACACGGTGATCGCGGACACGTGCCCGCGCACGGCGCGCTGCCCCGAGCGCGCCAAGTACCGCAGCGCCGACGGCTCCTGCAACAACGTGCAGCACGACGCGTGGGGCAAGGCGGGCACCGCGCTGCAGAGGATCCTGCCGCCCAAGTACGACGACGGTAGGTCTGCTCCGCTCTGCTCTGTGCGCAGCGCAGCCTGCTCCGGCTCTGCTTTCAAGCACTGCTTTCCTACCTGCCCTCACTCGTGTTTGGACCTACTTTTATACGTGGTAAATCGCCTAAAACATGCTCCCTTCTTTTTTCGTGAGTGATTCGAGATACTGAAACAAAGTTTTCAGCGAATTATTCCACTGGGAGACGTGACGATCAAGTCCTTCTCCATAAAACGGGACCAGGCGCTGACGGATCCACAACCACAAACACTCTTGCACTTCCTCGCCCGACTGCAACCGACGTACACGTATGTTTTTTTTTCCGGACGTCAAAGATGTGTACAAAGGGTGTTGCAGTGTTTCCAGACCAAATCGTTGATTCGTAGCCTCGTTCGAATGGTAAGTTAGGGGCAGGCGTTACCGTGCAACAGGATAATTCCGTCTGAGAGCATTCGTGGGCGTTTTTACTTTATGGCGCATCGCAGTTTCTGCAAGGTGACAGCAAAAAAATGGTTCAAATGGCTCTGAGCACTATGGGACTCAACTGCTGTGGTCATAAGTCCCCTAGAACTTAGAACTACTTAAACCTAACTAACCTAAGGACAGCACACAACACCCAGCCATCACGAGGCAGAGAAAATCCCTGACCCCGCCGGGAATCGAACCCGGGAACCCGGGCGTGGGAAGCGAGAACGCTACCGCACGACCACGAGATGCGGGCAAGGTGACAGCATAGTGCTTGCTGGTCATTGTGTGGTTCTATGCTCGAGGAAATCGACGCCTCTGCCGTCGAGGGAGGTCATCAGTGTTGTAACTGCGACCGGGACGGTCGCGGGGTTTAAACGACGGAAAGCGCGGCGGGACCCGTGGAGAGGCCCGCGAAAAACAACACAACGGGAAAGGACGGACACGACCAACGAAGGACAGAACGAACAACAACAAGCTCGAACAATGGAGTCACAAGGAAACCTAAGAAACATGTCCACTCGTACACAGAACAAGAAAGTAAGTAAAGTAAGTAAGCTGTCTAAAGCGAGGCGATGTGTCCACAGACGTACGCGAGATTAGACTGGCTGGCTGGGCTTTTGTTTCCCTTTATTGAGTTTCGATTCCCCCCGAAGGGGGCGGGCTGGCATCAGCTTAGTACGCCGCTCTTCAGCCTACAGACTTTGTTTTAAAAAGAAGAAGATAATAAATAATTAAACGAGGCGATAAAATTGGTGACTTGAATGGTAAAATGGCGGAAAATCGTGGAACTTAAAATATAAACAAAGGGTTGATGATGCTAATAAAATACAAAAGAAGCAGACAGGTAAACGAATAGACGTATAATTAAAAAAAACACGGCGACAATCTGGTTTCTGTTCGCAAGAGATATAAAATTTACACCCAGCGACAGCATGGTTTCTGTTCGCAACACTTTGGAAAGACGAACAACACTAAACATTCACTTGAACACTGCACTAAAAAATTTTCACAAATATCATATACCACAGCTGAGGGGAGATTGGGGGGGGGGGGGGGGGACTGGCTGAGCGAAAGGCAGACGCTTAAATACTCTATCGGGGGCGACGCTATTGGCCACTGGAACCACGTGTTCCACTGTGACGCCCTCACACTAAAAGCGGGCCAGGAGGCGCGCGTCGACACAGCTTACGGCGCGATGGTGCAGAGACCTCTAGAGGTTATATTAGAACAAATAAGCCCTCGGTCACAAATATTAAGTCAAAATTGACCAGGTATCGACGCTACTATGAGCGTCGTCTTCAGAATTAAAA
This sequence comes from Schistocerca nitens, assembly GCF_023898315.1. Taxonomy (NCBI): domain Eukaryota; kingdom Metazoa; phylum Arthropoda; class Insecta; order Orthoptera; family Acrididae; genus Schistocerca; species Schistocerca nitens. The sequence goes on along the minus strand of NC_064614.1, from coordinate 474,807,619 downwards.
TTAACTTAACGGACTTGTAAGTGCTGCATCTCTTTCCAGTCAGTACAAACTTTAATTTTAATAATGTATTATATACCTAATATGTTTTAGGACAGTTAATTTAATTCTGAAGACGACGCTCATAGTAGCGTCGAAACCTGGTCAATTTTGACTTAATATTACGACCGAGGACTTATATGTTCTAATATAATTCTGACACGGTCACTGAACCTTAGCAGCTATGTTCAAAGTTTGACCTCTAGGGGACTTCGACGTCCATGACGTCTGGCGGGGATTCAAATTCCGTGGCGCGCGCTACCAGAATCAGGACCGTACCGGAACTTCTGTGAACAGCTCTGGATTTCTTTGGCTGGGGGAGATGTGGGATGTTTCCACTGATGGCTTAGACGTTTGACGTCGGGCTGTCGGAATGCCGTCGGATGGAATCGTCCTGCTGCACGATAACGCCAGCCCCCACACTGCCAATCGCACGAAGACTACACTTCATCGGTTTGGTCTGGAAACTCTGCAACATCCTCCGTACAGCTCGGATTTTTCACCGTGTGGTTTCCACACCTGAAGAATGACATGTGTGGACGTCGGATTCAGTCGGACGAGGAAGTGCAAGAGTGGGTGCGGCTGTGGATCCGTCAGCGGCCGACCCCGTTCTGCAAAGCAGGAATTGATCGTCTGGTTTCCGAGTGGTGATTACTTTTGAATGGAACCATTCTATAGTCCCAATTTAGCGGATCTTCTGTTTTCATTTGACTGCCGCTCATACTTTTTGTAACAGTTAATCTGTACCTTTATTCAGCCATGATCTAACCATGTTAATTTTAGACAGACTAGCACATAAGTGCCTGTGCTGGCAACTCTGTAAGCTGACAGCGCTGCCGACGTGTGCCGCAGGTGTGAACGCGCCGCGGTCGCGCGCCTCCAGCGGGGAGCCGCTGCCGAGTGCGCGGGTCGTGAGCAGCCAGTTCACGCCGGAGGCGAACCGGCCCTACGACAACTACACGCTGCTCGTCATGCAGTGGGGGCAGTTCCTCGACCACGACCTCACACACACGCCCATCAACTTCGGTGAGTGTTTACTCGCAAGTAGTTATTTGTTTAAAACGTGTATCACATCAGTGCTAGCGTCTATTGGCTCAAGTCGTACAGACATAGCGGGGAGTGGATGAAAATATGGAAACACAAGAAACACATTACTATGCCTAATACAGTGCACGAAACCTCTTGGCATTCGAAACAGCTTCCGGGCGTCTTGTCATGGATAAACAGAAGTCTTGTATGATAAGAAGATGGTATTTGTTCTTTCGGACATGTCCGAAAGAAAATATACCCTCTTCATACAGTTAAGGCTAACCGACCATTGACCTTCTTCTTCTGTGCTGGATGCACACGCATTGCCCTAACTCTTACGGGACTCGGTAAGATTTTCTGTCGCGATTAATGAGTGTAATGAGCAGAGACACTACGAATGTAGTGTGTGGACACCAAGTTGGGAATGTGGGTCTCACAGGGAGCATGCAAGGGATAAATCCCTGCACTCGCACTATCCTCTGTGCCCTCGGTGGCTCAAATGCATAGAGCGTCTGCCATGTAAGCAGGAGTTCCCGGGTTCGAGTCCCTGTCGGGGCACACACTTTCAACTGTCCCCGTTGATGTATATCAACGCCTGTCGACAGTTTAGGGTCTTGATTTATTTATCATTTCAGTCCTGTATCATTTTCTACAGAGTCTTATACCATCCTTCCTACAAAAGAGTGGAAACTTCGAGAAACGATGATGGTAGTGGATGGTGAATACTCGCCCTTCTCTCCAAATTAGACAATAAAGGTTCAATAACACTGAGATCTAGTGACCACGGGAAACGCGGCAAATGTGCTCACAAAACCAGTCGTGAACGATCCAAAGTGTGTGAACGTGGGTCCTCTCATCTTGGAACACAGCATCACCAATGGGGAACAAACATTGTGCCATGTGATGGGCCTGATCAGCCAAATTCTTCACACGATCCTTGGCAGTAATGGAGCTTTGCACAGTGACCATAGCGCCCTTGGAATACCACGATATGGCTGCCAAATCCTCACTCACTCTCCACCATGATTCGCTCTTGGAACGAAAACTCGTCAGAAATTGGAAACAGTCTGAAACAAGACCCATCAGACCATATTACTTTCTTCTATTACTCTCTAGCCCAAGTATTATGGCTTCGGCATTATGTTTTCCTATTACGGACATTTTCAACGCTGCTAACTCGTTTTGGAATTTCAGCTCGCCCTACAATTTCCTGCTTATCTTATTGCTTCGGTGGTGACAGAGTTCACGAGTATGACACTCACTTCTGCAGTGACTTTTGCAGACATCGTTTTCTTATTTTTCGTCAAAATCCTCTTCATTGACCGTATGTCACGGCTACTCAACATACACTTTTCTCCATATTATAAATTAGAGGATGGTTTTCCGCTTTCCCTATATGCCGTATAAATATTTGATACAGTGCCTCCTGAAACACCAAATATTTCCGCTACTTTGGTTATGGAAGCACCAACAATTTGCCATCTTTCGAATACATTTGAGTACGACGTGATTCAATGACAACTACACGGAACACTGTTCTGACCACCACGAACACTTTCAACGTATTGAGAACATCTCGCAGACGCTGTTTGTGGCCAAATACAACAACGCAACTTCCAGGCTTGGCTAGCATCTACATTCATGTTCAAGCATACGTTTCGAGCTGTATTTCACATTTTTATCTAACCGCTGTATTAGGTGACCCCGAACTCCACCGACAATAATTTCAAACGTAATGAAATGGTACGCTTACAGCCGTCCTTACGATGTTATTTATTACATTGATACTAGTTTAGGTGTTTCAGTGCACCATCTTCAGGCCTTAACTGGCGCTGAGGGGTTTAACTCCAGTAGTATACACGATTAATCACTGAGCAACATCTATGAATTGGTTTTCGCAGACCCCCTGTAACAACGATGTTGTGTATCCAACTATCAGCAGGGCATTGAGTTGATGGTTGGAGACACAACATCGTTGCTACAGGTAGTCTGCGAAAACCAGTTATACACTCCTGGAAATTGAAATAAGAACACCGTGAATTCATTGTCCCAGGAAGGGGAAACTTTATTGACACATTCCTGGGGTCAGATACATCACATGATCACACTGACAGAACCACAGGCACATAGACACAGGCAACAGAGCATGCACAATGTCGGCACTAGTACAGTGTATATCCACCTTTCGCAGCAATGCAGGCTGCTATTCTCCCATGGAGACGATCGTAGAGATGCTGGATGTAGTCCTGTGGAACGGCTTGCCATGCCATTTCCACCTGGCACCTCAGTTGGACCAGCGTTCGTGCTGGACGTGCAGACTGCGTGAGACGACGCTTCATCCAGTCCCAAACATGCTCAATGGGGGACAGATCCGGAGATCTTGCTGGCCAGGGTAGTTGACTTACACCTTCTAGAGCACGTTGGGTGGCACGGGATACATGCGGACGTGCATTGTCCTGTTGGAACAGCAAGTTCCCTTGCCGGTCTAGGAATGGTAGAACGATGGGTTCGATGACGGTTTGGATGTACCGTGCACTATTCAGTGTCCCCTCGACGATCACCAGTGGTGTACGGCCAGTGTAGGAGATCGCTCCCCACACCATGATGCCGGGTGTTGGCCCTGTGTGCCTCGGTCGTATGCAGTCCTGATTGTGGCGCTCACCTGCACGGCGCCAAACACGCATACGACCATCATTGGCACCAAGGCAGAAGCGACTCTCATCGCTGAAGACGACACGTCTCCATTCGTCCCTCCATTCACGCCTGTCGCGACACCACTGGAGGCGGGCTGCACGATGTTGGGGCGTGAGCGGAAGACGGCCTAACGGTGTGCGGGACCGTAGCCCAGCTTCATGGAGACGGTTGCGAATGGTCCTCGCCGATACCCCAGGAGCAACAGTGTCCCTAATTTGCTGGGAAGTGGCGGTGCGGTCCCCTACGGCACTGCGTAGGATCCTACGGTCTTGGCGTGCATCCGTGCGTCGCTGCGGTCCGGTCCCAGGTCGACGGGCACGTGCACCTTCCGCCGACCACTGGCGACAACATCGATGTACTGTGGAGACCTCACGCCCCACGTGTTGAGCAATTCGGCGGTACGTCCACCCGGCCTCCCGCATGCCCACTATACGCCCTCGCTCAAAGTCCGTCAACTGCACATACGGTTCACGTCCACGCTGTCGCGGCATGCTACCAGTGTTAAAGACTGCGATGGAGCTCCGTATGCCACGGCAAACTGGCTGACACTGACGGCGGCGGTGCACAAATGCTGCGCAGCTAGCGCCATTCGACGGCCAACACCGCGGTTCCTGGTGTGTCCGCTGTGCCGTGCGTGTGATCATTGCTTGTACAGCCCTCTCGCAGTGTCCGGAGCAAGTATGGTGGGTCTGACACACCGGTGTCAATGTGTTCTTTTTTCCATTTCCAGGAGTGTAGATGATGGCCACTGATGAATCGTATGTAGACTAGAGTTAACCCGTCAGCGTCAGTTAAGGCCTGAAGATGGTGTACTGAAACACCGAAACTGGTAGCCATATAATAAATAACATCGTAAGGACGGCTGTATATGTTCCATTTTATTGCATAAGTCAATGGCCAAAGTTCCTCAACCTCCAATCGGAAGGATGGACAGAAAAATAATTTCCGAGATTGTTCAGGAATATTTTCTGAGTATTTTGATATAGGAAGGGACGCGTGATCTCCAGTGGTTCATTAAATAGCAATACTGTGATTATGAATTTCTCATTTTGTTGCTCCATTTAAATTTATTTCTGTGGAAATACTTTCGCAACCGTGAAAAAGTGTGTAGCGTGCAGTCACCAAAACATAGTTGTTCATGTTAGATTCTCAGAATCGTTTGGCTTGTGTTCAGAGCTTGTATGACGTGCGGATTACTGATATCACAATTGTCGCCAGTCGCTCTTAGCGCATTATCTTCCACTCTAAAACAGAATGATCCTGTTCCTTGTTGACGCCTATGTATAGGTACAGAAGATACTGTTGCCGTCACTGCGGGAACAGCACACCATGGCGTCGTCGGATCGCTCTTCCATTGCATTAAGTGAATCCATACACCAGGTGCATATTGGCCACCTCTTCGTCAGTATAATCATTCGTACTGTTGTGTATCACTATGAACGTACAACTAATACTGTAAAAGTAAACCCGAGACTGGAAAAATAGACCCGAGACAGACCCGAGCAGTACTGTATCCAAAGGTGAGGGCGAAGAGTTTAATAGAAACCGCTGTTGTAGACAGGAAGCAGCACGATTGAATGGAACAAGTTTGTTCCCAAATAAGACATACAGCTCATACAATCGAGATTTGCACTTTTGTGAAAATATTTCCTGTGTAATACAGACCAAAAGTAAACGGAGGCGGTGAGTCCAGTGAAATGTAACTACCCTGCAACGAACTACCGGAGATCAAGGATACCCCATACCAAAATACTCAGTTGGTGGAGATCGGATTCGGCCCGTACAGGCGATACACTGGTTAGTTCCTTGTAATCAGTAAATGAAACATTCAGTGCGCAAAGACTCTATGCTGCTCAACACTGTTTCAGGTCAGAGTGGGACTGGAATAACTTGCTGTGAGAATGGTGACATCATAGCCCCGTCGAAGCGACATCCGGACTGTTTTCCAATACTGATACCCAACAACGATCGTACGTTCTCTCGTTTCGGAGAGAGATGTATGGAGTTCGTGCGATCGCTACCAGCGCCCAGGCCTGAGTGCAACTTCGGTCCTCGAGAACAGGTCAGCCACCGAAACATAAGGAAATTTCATAGCTACGCTTTTCGCTGACGGTGTACGTGATATTTGCATGTGCTCACCGCAGTATGTGTTGAGTGTGTCCCGTGATCAACACATAGCTTCAATCGAACGACAGTTTAGTGGAAAATACAGAAAGAGCCTAAACATAGTATCTGACCTTACCGTAAAGTCGTCTTACTTTGTCTGTTGGGACAGTGTGAGAAACTGAATTATAAAAATTGTTAATTCATCCATTACACTGATATTTGAGCTCCGTGGCTGTGGATAAAATTAACTGAAGATGTACAGCCAGTTTTAATGTGAAAATTGTGTTACATAGGTTTGCAACAGACGCACTCTACATCTCCCACAACCTTCAGCACATGCTGCACTCGACTACGACTAAGTGTACACCTACGTTATCGGAAAGGCATCGATTGCAAAGAAAGTAAACTAAAATGATGTGGAAAAGTGTAAATGTAAGCCGGCCGGGGTGGCCGAGCGGTTCTAGTCACTACAGTCTGGAGCCGCGCGACCGCTACGGTCGCAGGTTCGAATCCTGCCTCGGGCATGGATGTGTGTGATGTCCTTAGGTTAGTTAGGTTTAAGTAGTTCCAAGTTCTAGGGGACTGATGACCTCAGAAGTTAAGTCCCATAGTGCTCAGAGCCATTTTTGTAAATGTAATCGCTTATATGACGGGTGGATACCCTGCCCCGATAACGAGTGACCGCTAACATATGTAATTACAAAGATTGATTTTCAATAGTTAGTCGAATTTGTCATTAATGAAAGAAACTGAAATTTAATTATCTAAAGAAATAAGACGGTCGCCACTCCTAAGGCGGACAGTTAATCCCTGAAACCAATCGGACTTTTGGATGTAAGCTAACGGAACAATTAGTAAAACGCGTAAGCGCGACGACGGACATTACTCAGGCGGGAGTTCATTTGTAATTACAAAATTAGTATATATTAGTATATATTACTATATATTCAAAACTTCAAAATTTTTAAAAAGCCTTATAGAAACAATCAAAATTGAATAAACTGTTGCATTACGCGACGCGGTAATCGTTACATAGTGTAGCATCACAGTAATCGATACTGTTGCTAATTTTGATTAAATAGTCATTTCAGATATGTAATAAATTAATTATTAAGAATGAATGACTTCAAAGCAACAACAAAATACTAAGGTAAGGCTGAATTACAATATCCAAGACATCAATACATAGATTTATCAAAGCATATAAAAGTAAATAGTAGAGTTGTATAAAAAATTCTTTGTTTTATCAGATTAAGTAATTTAAACAGTTATCAAATATTACTTTCAAAGGGTTAATTGAGAATCTTGTATTGGTAGTGCAAAAAAATTCGTAATGACTGTGATTAATCAGCAAGAAATGAATTTTCCATTTAAGAGCAAACTTAGCTATTCTGTCAGACAATATTATCTTCGTTTATTGTATACTTTCATTTATGATATGATTCTCGGTATTTAGGACGTTAGGCTACAGATTCTGTTTACGGTAACAATGACTTAATGACCTTTATAGCCGGCCGAAGTGGCCGTGCGGTTAAAGGCGCTGCAGTCTGGAACCGCAAGACCGCTACGGTCGCAGGTTCGAATCCTGCCTTGGGCATGGTTGTTTGTGATGTCCTTAGGTTAGTTAGGTTTAACTAGTTGTAAGTTCTAGGGGACTAATGACCTCAGCAGTTGAGTCCCATAGTGCTCAGAGCCATTTGAACCATTTTGACCTTTATAGAACTACGTTTAAGGTTCACACACGTAATGTACTGTCCAAAAATAACTCTTAAGACACTGATACGTGTTTTACGGAACGGGATGTCCGAAATCGTTCAGTCTTACTTTCTGAGAAGCCGCTGGCGCGATGTATTGGCTCGGTAACAATAATAATAGTAATAATAGTAACAGCAATAACAATCATGACTCATCTGCCAGTTGCAGATATTTCTTATGCGCGGTTTGGCCAAACCGTAATCTTCCTCTAAAATTCTCTGGAAACATTATCATAATTATCATTGTAATGAGGCCCACAGGAATTACATTGCCTCTCACAGCAGTAAGTAATTGCTGCATACATAGCCATTATGCCGTAGCCACACGCGCAATTGCGTCCTCTTACATTCGCAGCTAAATGGCGTCCATTTTCTATCTCTGTTCCCTTGAGAATCGCTACTCAGCGTCCATATTCCAAAGAGTCTACTTTACCATTCAGACAACATCACGGAACCTATATAAAACAACATCTCTTGCACTGGCTGTGTGCCTACAAAAGGCAAAATAATAATTTTTAATCATTTTATTTCCACAAATTGGCGTTGATCTTATACATCAAAGAAACAACGAAAATATTCACATTCGTTGAAAAGAATAGCAATGAATAATAAAGAAGCAATTCATAGTGTAATTTACTTTGTTGTATTATTGCAGAACATATCATGATTTGTAGCAAAACGAGTTTATCTCCAAGTTTACGCAATATAAATCTGAGTATTACTATCTTTATACTCAACCAGTGAAGCACATACCAGCAATTGCCCTTTGTCTTCGGTAATTTATTTTTATCGTAACTTGAACAAGCCTATTGTTAAAAGCACTAAATTATCAAACAGCGCTTCTTAAATCTTGGAGACGAAAGAATCATCGAATAAAAGTATGATTCTGGATTTCCCAATCATTAGCAATAATTTGGTGTCGACGGATATATAAATATACAAAATAAGATGAGGGCATTATGTGCACGTACAGAAAAACGCGATTAAGAAAACAAGAGTAACCTACAGTGCACTCCAGAATGCAATATTTCACAGGGCGTGATGAACCGCATGAGCTAGAAGACTAGGAGAAAGGGCAAATTTATTAAACGCAGTTGTCATCTGTAACAAAGAGAAAACTTATAGTGAACGAACACCACACCGTTGAAGCAGAGGAACAGCAAGGAAGACGGAAAAGGAAGAAATGGCAGAAGGCAGAACAAGATAAAAAAAGGGAAGTGTTCGTTAACTATTACACTAGAAATGCTAGACACGGCTGAAACATATGAATGCTTTGGAGATGTTATTTCCAGCAAGAACTAAAAATAAAGCGTTGCTGGTTAAAGAATAAGAACCAGCCCACCAAAAAAAATAATATGGAAATCTCATACTGACAAATTTAAATGATAGTAAATGCCTTAGGAAATGTTCGTAAATACACATTTTTTTTTTAAAAAAAAGATGGCCATCACACGTCACTTAATTAGTATGTTTGTGTACCCGATTGCAAAAATAAAATCCTGGAAAATATGAAAACATCCAGGAAAGTAGTTAAATACACAGAAGAGGTTTTTTCTTCCATTTATAAATGGATTCAGAAACCAGGTGCATAATATTGTGATGCAGAACAAATGTCAATGGTGACTTGTGCTCTGCAAGCTTTTCTTCGAAAGTGAGAGCGAGTTAATAGGCGTGAATATTCCCCAGTGACCTCTAAACCGCAATCATCATGCAGATGTATGCACCACAGACGGGTCGTCAGTGTCAGAACAATGGAGTAAAAATGAGACAAAGATAATTGCTACGCCGTATATACAATATATTCCGCCAAAGAAATTCAAATTAGATTATAACAAAGGCGTGCCACTTGATACATACTGTTCTTACGGCGTAGACTATCTATTCTGGCTGTACGCTTTAACTCATTTCGGGTCCTGTGCTGTGCGATGTGCAGCACACACTCTCGAGTTTCCCGAGGAGACTAAATATCTGCAGCATTATGTGCAAATTAAGCAGTAAATATACATAATACTGCACGTAGCTGCCCCGTACTGCGGTTCATAGCTATCGAGACCACACGAAGTATAAATGCAGGTAGTCTCCGTTAATGGGCGCCCAACCCTCCACTCCCAGTTACCCAAAAAGTGATACATATGTCAACAAAAGTTTATCATCGCCTATTTATTTCGAATTTCGTGGGACAGAAAACAAAAATTGGCTCCGAGGCATGCTATACATTCATTCGCAATGTAGGCGTATCACCAAATTTAAAAAAATATATATATTTGTAATGACAGAATCGTCTGTTTCCCATGGTTTTTTTTCGTAGCACTGCTGAGTAACGTCAGCACGTGATGGAACATCCCCTTGCTCGAACGCAGACTTGAACCCGCCCCGGCATAACATAGAAGAGATCATCATTTCACTCTTCAATGGTGCTTCTGCGTAAGTCGCGCAGAGTACGGGGTCGTTTACGATGTCCAAAAACAGTTCGTTTCAGTCGGCTCCACAAACGTTCCATTGGGTTCATATCCGGAGAATTGACATGGCACACGATTCTAGTGGTCCCTGGACGTTAAAGGAACGTGTTAACGAAAACAGCACGACGACGAGCACACGAGCTGGTACCAAAATGCGAATTGCCTCCCCGAGGTGTAACCATCATTGCTAACATATATTGTCTACATCTGAAACAACCTGCAGACAAAATCCTAAAACAACGATGAGGGAGACTGCGTTGAGTGATGCTACTCAACGATAACGCCTGGCCGCATTCTACTAGACTGACAAAAACAACTATACAGGAGTTGGGATGGGAAATCATTCCGCATCCACCTTGTTCATCTGATCTTGCTCTCTCATATATTCGTCTTTCCCGCTTTCTGTCGAACAACCATCTAGGAACTTCCTTTCCAGATGTAAATGCACTCCGAAGATGGCTCGACTAGTTCTTCGCCTCAACACCACGTAATTTCTACAGTTGCCCCAGCGTTGAAATACTGTTGTAGAGATGGAGAATATACTATTGATCATTAAAGTCTCTGTCATATGTATCTGTTGTGTTTATTTAACTTACGGAAGAAAGCTACGAACTTATGCACCAATCCAGTTTTTAAAATCCTGTAAGAATAGCGGGAATGGTTCTTTTCATCCCGGTTGACACGCAACCTGCTATACCATTCGGCAGCGTGTACTGCATACGCATAGGGACTAGTACGCTGGAAAAAACGTAATGAATTCGGTAACACCTAGAAGAAAAATTGGGTCACAGCCTCAAGGTCTATATAACGCCAGTTGACGTCACGTTGAGCTGTCTTACGCAATCAAAAGGGAAAGTTTAGTTAGTGGAATGCGTCTTCGATCGAAGGTATGGAAGACAAGTCGATGGTAAGATGGAGACAACATGTAAGTATTGTAAAACTAAATATCATAACGCCCTGGTGCCACACTTAAAAGAACATCTTATCACATGGGATCTTTGCTGTCAGCCTGTTAAACGGGTAGCTTCAGATGATACATCGCAAGCAAAAAGGGCAAAAAAAAAAATGTCAACAAATAATAGGCTGCAGGATATTGAAGTGTAAAGGACGGCGTCTTCATTTACGTTATCATCAATGCCTTCTGATTCTTCTCTCAGTGAACAAGTAACGACCGATTTGTCACACCCCTCCTCATCGGGGCATAAGGATACCTATCAAAGAACTGATAGTGATAATGACGAAGCTGTTGCCAGGGCTATGTATGCTTCAGCTGTTCCAGTATCTATGCTGAATTCGAAATATTGGCAGGAAGCATTTCAGAAAATATGACCTGGCTATGACTCTCCTAGTTACCACCTGCTTAGCACATCTTTGCTTTCTACCGTATACCATGTGAAGGCATTTATGACAAAGACGTAGGATTGTGCAACTGCTCTTGGATTGTTTTTGGATGGGTAGTCTGATGTTATTAGGGAATAATGCCCTGAACTTGATCGTGACGGCACCTCGTCCAGTATTTATAAAAGTATTCGACCTGGTGAGGAAAGAGAAACTGCACAGTATATTGCATCTGAACTAATTGAAGTTACTACTGAAATAGGTGCGGAGAGGTTCGTAGCAGTGGTCACAGACAACGCGAGAAGTACGCTTGTCCCGTCGAAAATTGTAGAGGAGCAATGTGCACACATATACTGAATAGACTGTGTATCACATATATTTAATCTACTAATAAAGGACACAATTTCACTGAGAAGGCTGTAAGAGTGCATCCATCTAGCGAAGACGACGGTATTATTCTTCAAGGAGCGCCAGGTCTCCCACGCTTTATCGAGAACAAAGACGAAAAAGATATACGGCATACCTCTGCGATACTAAAGCTCCCATCACCAGTCTGTTGAGCAGGTACTGTGACTTTTTCGGACATTTTACTTAAGAATAAAGAGGCTGTGTTAGTTACTATTGTACTCCCAACGTGCAGAGCGAGGGAACACTTAAAGCTTCTGTATTAACAGACGAAATGTAGCAGCAGTTTGATGTAGCATAGTCTCTTGTGATCAATGTCAGAAGCCATACGCAAAGTTGAAGCCGATAACGCTGTACTTCCTTGGTAGTATTTCAAGGGCAGTAGACGCTATAGTCGTAGCATGTAATACCCTTTCTCCAGTAGAGATATTTTCCATTAAAGATGCAGTGACACTGAGGTACAAGTATGCATGTAAATCTATTCATGCTGCGGCAGATATGTTGGATCCACATTTTAAGGGGAAATTCTCGGTCAAGAGACTCTAGACTTCATCGTAACGATGAGAGAAGTCGTGAAATGGGTACACACATTGCAAATACGTATTAGCGTTAGCTACTTGGGACAAATGAAAATTTGTGCCTGACCGGGACTCGAATACGGATTGCCCGCTTGTCGTGAACCGTCGCCTTAACCACTTCAGCCATCCGATCACGCCCCCAGTGCGGATCCAAATCTCCATGTGTCACAAAGTCACAATTCAAATGCTCGTACATTTGTGAAATAAAGTATAGGAAGATTATTGTTATACAGCATCGTCATTTTAGCCCCGCCAGGTGTGATTATGTCGTTAATGGCTACAATGTCTGTTTTGATGAAATAACTGTATTTATTACACTGTGTTTGGGCTCAGCCATTCCTTTCTTTTCCTTATGTTACCATAAAGACGGCGTTTCTCGTCGCCAGTATCGATAGAGGATAGGATTGGTCGGTGCTGTACACGAGCCAATTGATGACGAGCAAGTAGAGATGTACGTATGACCACCCACTGATTTTTATGATTTTGGCTGTGACCATTCAGTACCCATATACCCTATTTTCGAACCATTCCCATTCCACGCAAATGTCGCAACGATGGTGGAATGACCACGGTTCACCACATTTGACAGTTCTCGAATTCACTGATGTGGACCATTGTGGATTAATGCGTTTAAACGATCTTCAACAAATCCCGAGGGTCTTCCTGAACTTGTAGAGTCACTATTGTCAACACGACCTGCTTAAAACGAGAAAGCTATTTTATTACCGCGCTCTGTCCTATGGCATTATTCCCATATACGGCCGCCTCTGCCGCTGTCAACTCTCTATTGAACTCAAATAGAAGAATATGTCGGAAATGTTCCGATTTCCCCACTCGATTTTCTAGACTCCACAGCTCCACTACCTATATCCAAATGACAAAATGACAATGTATAAACTCGAACAGCGACAGTGAATTACAAACGAAAAATGACAGTCGATAAATGAACCCATATCCACAGGAATGCCAACATGCAAAACAAAAACGCTACGAATTTTTGTACCAACTTAATAATTTGTTGTATAATTTGTTGGATGCCGATATATCCTTAATGTGGAATACGAAATAAAGGCAAAAAATAGGATGAGGTTTGTTTCCTATTGCTCACAAAAGGCGCAGGAGACAGTAGTGAACGAAGCTTGGAGAATTAAAAGGTCAGTTTTTTGGAGTGGCAATCTGACTGGCTCTAACATCGTTGGATATACATTGCCGTTAAATAAAGATTTTCCATGTGCACACATTGTACTGGTCATGTATTCTCCTTATGGTTCTAGGAGCGTGCAATTTTTTTCCCCATCAACAGAGGCAGAGCCCTCTAATTAGCACTGGTCTTAACATTTGGTTAATGATGTATGAGTTACTGCCAGCAGATGACTCGGACTTCCCTCGCTCTGCAGCGAGCCGCTTTGAGCTGAACCTGCCAACAGATGAACCAGATCACCGGCTACCTGGACGGCTCCAACATCTACGGCTCCAGCGACGACGCGCAGAGGGAGCTTCGAGAGTTCCGCGGCGGCAGGCTGCGCATCCAGAACTTCCGCGGCAAGGCCATGCTGCCAGAGAACAGGGACGAGTGTACCGACGACTTCGACCAGCTCGCCTGCTTCAAAGCCGGTACGTAGCCTTTCCGGTGGGGCTTTGTGCACATGCACATATTCAGCCTGGAGCTAACCGAGCACGGCGTTTTCCTCAAGTCAGCTATTCGATCAAATACCGCCTTGTCACTCCTCTTTCACCTTAAAACCACTTCCGTGTCATTGATCACAGAATGCTGACAGTACAACACCGTCTTTCACGCCGTCCATTCTTTCCCAGTGAGCAAACTCTTTCTCCTTTTAAAAAGTCTACACATTTACCCTCTATCGTACATTCTTACATCCAGTCACGCCATCCTAACATCCTCCTGTATTCTACACTGTACATACGAGGGACATTCCGAAACTAATGCCTCCATTACTTTGATGGAATCTAAAACAAATACAGAAAGCACGATAATTCAGTTAAATAGAGCAAGTTTTCTTTTGCGTACCATCATTTTTCAACATCGTCACGATCGATAATCATGCATTTTTGCCAATGATAAACAAGAGCCTGCATGCTACACTCGTCAAAAACCAGAAGAGACTAACTTATAGCTTTGGCGACAGCATCAAAACCAGAAAAATATTCGTCGAGAGAGATGGAAGTCTGAAGGCACTAAATCTGAAGGAAATTTTCACTTTGCAGCCGAGTGTGCGCTGGTATGAAACTTCCTGGCAGGTTAAAACTGTGTGCCGGACCGAGACTCGAAGTCTGGACCTTTGCCTTTCGCGGGCAAGTGCTCTACCAACTGAGCTACCCAAGCACGACTCACGACCCGTCCTCACAGCTTTTATTCCGCCAGTACCTCGTCTCCTACCTTCCAAACTTCACTAAATCTGCACTGCACGGTGGATATTGTAGGCAACCAAGCCAAATTTGGCAATAATATCCAAGGTCGCAAAACGTCTGAGAGGCGTGGCGTTATCGTGTAGCATGCGTAAGTTTCTTTACTTCTCTGTCATGATTTGGGATTGGGGTTTTCCGTTTCATCAGTGTCGTCTTATAGTGTTTTGAACTGATGACTGTTTTAGTCTCCAACATGTCCAAAACAACTACACTCTCTCTATCTCAGAAGACTGTGCATATCACTTGGCCTACAGATAGTATTTTCCTGATCTACTCCTTTGTTGAAGAATTCGTACGTCGCCATTCCGTGGGCCCGCATCTCGTGGTCGTGCGGTAGCGTTCTCGCTTCCCAAGCCCGGGTGCCCGGGTTCGATTCCCGGCGGGGTCAGGGATTTTCTCTGCCTCGTGATGGCTGGGTGTCGTGTTCTGTCCTTAGGTTAGTTAGGTTTAAGTAGTTCTAAGTTCTAGGGGACTGATGACCATAGATGTTAAGTCCCATAGTGCTCAGAGCCATTTGAACCATTCAGTGGACTTGAAACGCGCCCGTGGGTACAACTGTTGGGGGACCCTTAAACTGCTCTCACTTTGATCGTGCATCCTGTCCACGCCACGTACCTGGTACTCCGGCGGCGATCGTATTATTTCTGCTCCACACTGCTGCTGCCTTGCCTAAAATTATGTTAATAAATATGCGAATGGGTTTAGGGAAGCCGTTCAATACTAAACACTAAACTCAACACTGTCCTACGTCTGGTATGAACAATTATATTCTGAGACGATAAGAAAATAGCAGGTTGCACTGTTTACACACTAAGTCGTAAGTGTTGATGCCAATTAATATTCTTCCTAATTGCTGAGAGATCATAATTATCGTTCCCTTATTATTGTACAGTATTCTTGACAATTTGAATGTCTGTCACTATTGTACTTAACACCGTCACTCGTATTTGACAGCCTTACTCTGGCCGAACCTTCGGTGATAGATACACGGGAAATGGTGATGATTAACTGTCCACAATTATCACTTGGACGAGCGTACACGTAACCGACAGGACGCGGGCGATTGTTGATGATGCGGAAGCCGAATGGTCGAACGAAGTTCTAACGCTCACCAAGTACACACAGATATCTGTTATCAGTCCTTCTTGACTCTTGTAATAATATAACATGGCTGACTGTTGATGATGCGGAAACGCGATTACCGAACGCATATTCTCACGCTCGCTAGAAGACACTGGCACTTGACTGCTCTCCTTTTACAGATTCACATTAGTTTCATTCTGGGAGGCCGAATATGACGCGGATGATTGTTGTTGTACGGTACGAAACGCGAACTGGCGGATACTCAAATACGTTGTCGGCGGCACTGCTCATACTTAATTACTTTTTTACGCACTTTTCACTGAATACTCTTCCATATCTCTTTACTTCAAAATAATAGTACTTGTAGCCAAACTTGAACTTCCATAGTAGTGCCTTTCCCATGTAAAGCTACCCTCAACACAACATAGCAGCTCCGTGTCCCGTGCTCGACTCTGCAATACAGCCGCTCGCAAAGATACTCCGCAACCAAGCCAGCGATATGACAAAGTGCTTTCAGATTGTCTTTTGATTCTGGCTCGTAGTTATGACACCACGTTTCACCTAAGTTGATGCGGGAGTTCAGAACATTGACACGTCCTACCTTGTATTGGTTCAGCAGATGCGGATGAATTTCTATTCGATGAATTTTCGGGAACTGTGCAAGCTTTTGCAGGACCAATGTCTCCCACACTTTGTAATAACCTAGGTTGGTTAACATCTTAGCCAAGGCATAACTACCGGCAATCAAGTGTGCACTCAATTCATTTATCATAATGCGGCCGTCATTCTGGATAACTTGACCGAGAACCTGTTCATTATAAACAGGGTTGACTCGTCATGTGCATCCTTTTCACCGCTACTGAAGCGCAGTATTCACAGTCGCATATTACTCTCGTCTACAGGATTGTCTCAGTACATTTTTAGCTATTTGTTGACTACCGAGGAATTCAATGAAACAGCTCTGCTTTGTACTCGCCTCGATGCCAGGCGCAGTTTTAGAGTGCTACCATGCAGGTTTTTACGAGGAAGCTTCAAAAATTAGTACTGCACCAACATAATCTTGGTTGGGCACTCGAAGCCAACACGAAAGTGGGAGGTATTAGTTTCGGAATGGAGCTTGTTGAAGTAACTTTTCATAATTTGTATCGAGCAGTTAGTAACTATCTTATTATCAAATTGTTCCGATTCCCTGTTCAACATTTCACCCCATCCTGACAATTTTCTTCACCCTATTTTTTAATCTTCAGTGCGACTTATTCAACTATTTCTTTCACACATGTTGTTCCTGCTGACATAAAAATCCACAGCCGATTTCCCGTAGAACTGCAGAGGTGGTGTTGATTTACCAGCGCCGTCCGGCATACGTTGCTGAACCAAAATTTTAAGAGCACTTCCTTAATAGCAAGTTGGTTCACCTTTCGAACGCAATACATCAAATATTCTGCGGGATATGGATTCTACAAGTCCTTGGTAGGGTCCCGGACGTATAAGGTACCGGATGTCTACACGCTGGTGACGGAGTTCCCGTAAATTACGGGACGGTGGTGGGTCTCCGTAGAGCTGGCGCCCGGTAACATCCCAAATGTGTTACATCGGGTTCAGAGCAGTCGAAGATGGAGGACAACGCATCAACGACAGTTCACTGCTGTTCTCATTAAACCACCGTAGCACGATTCTGACCTTGTGACACGTACAGTTGTCCTAATGGAAGATGCCATCACTGTCAGGGAAGAAATCAAGTATAAAGGGATGTAGGTGGTCCTCAGTAATGTTCACGTAGTCCACAGCTGTCATTGTGTCCCATGGAAGCCCAAGTGATCGTCTCCCACAACAAAATACTGCCCTCGACGGCCTTCGCCCGTGGTGCGGTACATGTTCCGAGCAGCCATTTACATGAACGTCGGCATATGGGGACTTAACAACCGAAAATGGTGAAACAAGAAACATGACTCATATCACCAAACGATGCTTTTCCATTCATTCACGGTACACTCTCGATAGTCCCGTTCCTACTGCAATCGTAACTATGACATTGAGTCAACGTGGGAGCGCGTACGGGTTATGTGCTGTGGAACTTCATGTCCAACAACGTTCGCTGATCGGTGCGTTCCCAAACACTTGTGCCTGCACCAGTATTATACTCTGTCATCGTATCTGTCACACTTGGCGCCTACTCGTGGTTTCTCCGTCCTTCAGCCAATTTTGACAGATGCTCGCGTCTATTATAAGGGAACAGCCGACCATATTCGCAAATTCCAAGGCGTCAGGCAATAGCAATCTGCTCTTTCTCAATCACTAATGACAGTGAATTTCCCCATTTGCGGCCGTCGCTAGAATGGTACCCCATTTATTCTGCTCCACTTACATCGGTGAGCATGCGACAGCATTCGTATCTAATATGTTCAAAAACGCCGCGCATTAAAACGGGATTTTCCTGTGCTCATATCTCGGCTTCATTTGGAGATAAAAAGTTAGTCAGTTGTCTGATAGTAGCCGGCCGGAGTGGCCGTGCGGTTCTAGGCGCTGCAGTCTGGAACCGCGAGACCGCTACGGTCGCAGGTTCGAATCCTGCCTCGGGCATGGATGTGTGTGATGTCCTTAGGTTAGTTAGGTTTAAATAGTTCTAAGTTCTAGGGGACTAATGACCTCAGAAGTTGAGTCCCATAGTGCTCAGAGCCATTTGAACCATTTTGTCTGATAGCCCTTGGTCTGGGGACCATTTCTATACCAAACAGAAGGATCGTCTTAGTGTCACTATCCTACTACAGCACAGGGTCTGAATACTACACACTTACTTATTCTAAGGTAAATGGAACAAATCCATTGGTTCTTTTTGCATTTGATGTGGTCTACGGCGGGACTGATGGCACTTACGGAGGCACAATTACTTCATGGGCGGTACCTCGGAAAACCCCACAAAATGGGTGCCGGCCGCTGTGGCCGAGCGATTCTAGGCGCTTCAGTCTGAAACCGCGCGACCACTACGGTCGCAGGTTCGAATCCTGCCTCGGGCATGGATGTGTGTGATGTCCCTAGGTTAGTTAGGTTTAAGTAGATCTAAGTTATAGGGGACTGATGACCTCAGATGTTAAGTCCCATTGTCCTCAGAGCCATTTGAATCACTTGAACAAAATTTTGTTTTTATTATATTTTCGCCGTCGCCGGAGGACCAAAACCCAGCCGAGGATACCAAGACCGCTATACACTGCAAATGGGTGAAATTTTTACGATATATTCCAAAGATCCTGATCTCGAACGAACTTGAAAATGTTATTCATATCTTTATTCATTTCGTACCAATCCCAACAGTGGATTCCGAGACAGCTGTGGACAGCAAATGGCTGTAATATTTACAATGTATTCCTAAAAACCCGATGTTGAAAAACTTGAAAATTTTCTTCATATCTTTATCCGTTTCCGAGATATCAAGGTTCAAATTTACCCTACTTGTACACGGAAAATACGCACGTAAAATCCGGAGCGAAGCGAAAACGCAGTTTGTAAAGTGACGTAGCACGGAGAAACATGCTCCGTTATCATTTGGGGACCCGATATTCTAGTACTGAAGCACATGCAAAATTTTTGTGCTCGTAAAACCCGTTCTGAGGTGTAAAATTAGTTTTACGTTACTTCAATTTCAAATAAGTGAGTATCTAAATTTTACTGACCAATACATTTCTTTTCATATGAGTTACATGCTCTGCTGTAGCAGAGAAAAGAAGGGAACCAGTGGCAAAATGCTCCTATTGGAGCATTTTAAATGTTAATATATTCCTGTTTATTTAAAAGATTACGTAATCACTGGTACCCCACTTTTCACTCAGTCTTTTAAATAAACATCAACATATTTACATTTTTAGTGCTCCGATAGGAACACTTGTCCGCTGCCTTACCCCGTCACGTACCAGCAACGTCACCAGGCGCCATTAAATCATTATGTTTTGTTTCATCAGTGTGGTTTTCATTGCCACAGTAAATGCCAATGTTGTCCTGGTGTCCCCTAACGTCCTAGGGGGAAATGTTGCGTAACTCCCCAATCCATCTAGAACTGACAACGTGCTTGTCCTGCTCACTATTCACAAACAACTACCATACCAATGTTATCCAAAACTCCTGTCTCGCCAACTGGAAATAACGAGGATCTGTAGATTCTCACATTCCAAATCACTGACTATATCCGTTATGCCGCTTCCTCCTTACAGCATATCTTGTTAGACGCCACAGCCAGCTACACAGAAACCAAGCCTTTCTTGCCTGTCATACAATGCGTCCACAAGATCTACTCTTGCATCAAACAGGTCGGTTACACTCTTCGTTCCTGCTAGCCGAGATACACGTCACCCAAAAATACAACCAAATATCAGAAAATTACTGAACGCTAAAAACCCCCAGAAGTGGCACAAAACATGCATCATACGTAACACTACACTCTCAAAAATTCCTCAATTATCTGGGAAGTACTCCCTTTCTGTTGTGACTTCCTTCGACACGGACAGTGCCGACGTCGATAGGATCACCGAACTCACCACTCGCGGCGCAGCGACTACGGCCGACAGCGGTGCTCTGTCTCATAATCAGACACACTGAAGCAAGCAGCAGCACAGCCCGAATCAAATGGTTCAAATGGCTCTAAGCACTATGGGAATTAACATCTGAGGTCATCAGTCCCCTAGACTTAGATGTACTTAAACCTAACTAACCTAAGGACATCACACACATCCATGCCCGAGGCAGGATTCGAACCTGTGACCCTAGCGGTTGCGCGGATCCGGACTAAAGCGCCTAGAACCACTCGGCCACAGCGGCCGGCCTGCCCGAATCCCAAATGTTCTATAAAGATGGTAACTGGAGGGCGGAGTGCCATCTACTTCTTTCAGCCAGATATTATATACCTGCAACTCATTACTACGATGTCCAGTATAACTGACGTATAACATTATTTTAATTTATTTCAAAACAAGGAGCTTACGAAACGTACTTTGTCGGGCTTTATTAATATTTCATGAGCGTCAGCTATAAATTCGTTGCAACAGAGCGAAATGTGAGCCAGCGTTAAACAATATCTCTGCGCTCCCTTGAATTATGGGCAAAGACTGCACGTAATAATTTGCTTTTCACTCATATTTGGACTAATTAATTTCTGTCTCTGAAAAAGATATTAATTTCTGCTCAAGCCGTAGTTACTAAGTAGCTTCGGCTTGTGTGGTTGCGTTTAAAATACATTTACTGAAAGTGATATACGCCGCGTAACTTAATAAAACGTCGGACTTCGTAAACTAAATCTGTAGATTCTATTAAACGGAAGATTCCAGGAATGACTACCGAAGCTAGCAATAATTTAATATCATTACGCAAAACCACA
The DNA here is from genome assembly GCF_023898315.1 of Schistocerca nitens. NCBI lineage: Eukaryota > Metazoa > Arthropoda > Insecta > Orthoptera > Acrididae > Schistocerca > Schistocerca nitens. Next base: position 474,786,348 of record NC_064614.1, on the reverse strand, counting down.
TTAGCTTCCGCTAGTACAATTAAATGTCCAAATTTAACTTTAGGTACTGCGGGATAGGAACTGGTGTAAAGAAAATTGGCTGTATCTTTACAATAATTATTATATCAATCATAAGCTGCACCTACATTCAACAGAACAAAGGAGGCAATCGTACAGAGCAGCGTAAGATCAGACCAGACAAGATAATGCTGTGATAATGGACGACTCATTGTCGTGTAAAAGCATATATACTAAAACATTAAACAAACCAAGATCGTTAGCGCCATACTGTATGCATATACTTAGACAAACATGACACTTTACATGAATTATTAACATTGTATGCAACATTTATTTTCTTCATATATATGTAAAATGACTTGAAAAACGAGAATCATTCTTAAATCATTCTGTGATTCTAAAAGAGGCGCCACACAAGTGCTACAGAACTATTTATAACTGGACTCGTTTATGTATTCTATCGATGACTTGGCTTTTCTTCAGTTATGTCACTGTGCTTTTATCAATTTGTAAATTCAATAAATAATGTAACACCACCAGTACAACACTTTCCGTTCAGCTGGCTACTAGCCACTCTACCACAATAAATATTCCCTTTCCGAAACTCTGAACAAATCTGATCGCATTTAGTCCTCTCTGTTGGACACTTTTACAATCGCACGTGATCCTAGTTTTAACTACCTCCTATTCACTACATTCCACGGGGGTGCAGGTAACGCTGCCACATCCCTTTTTCCCAGCTGCTGTTGTTATTTATTTATTTATTCATCCAAGGATCATCTCACAACGATATAACATTTTAAAAAAATAATACAATGCCAGTCAGTGGGCAAAAATATAACACACAGCATACGTAGCATGCTTTAGGAAGATAGGACAGGTGGCCTTCGAGGATAGAACAGGTGGTCGGCCGCGGCTTTCATTAAGGCCGGTATTACACTATCAAATTTCTTTGTCAAAGATTTGATCAAATATTCGTCAAATATATTTGACAAAGATCTTTGACGTGGCGTTGAAAAGGGGTATTACACTGTCATCATATTTTTCGTCAAAGTTCAAGATGGCTGACAACAACTTTTTATTAACCACAGCAGTTGCATGTACCACAATTGCACTGTGTGCACATGCGGAAGAGAAGTGGAGGAAAAGTACCTGGACGAAGCCGTGGGTTTTACGATACCACGATAAAAACATTCAACAAAACTAGTTACGTGAGCTTATAGTGGAGGACGTCAAGTCGTACATCAATTACTTAAGAATGGATGAGTATACATTTCAGTATGTGCTCAGTGAAGTGAATCCTCATACCACAAAGCACAATACTCACTTAAGAACTGCTATATCTGCAGAAGACAGGCTCACTGTAACAATCCGATTTCTTGCTACAGGAGAGAGTTAGGTTAGGTTAGGTCAGGTCAGGTCAGCTCTCCAATCTTCTTAATCCGTTTTTGTAGTCAGGGTGCTTCACGTTGTAAAGAGCCTCATCAGCTTCATACATGTCTATTAATTTTGTAGTTGTCGGTACACACCAAATGTATTTACTGACAATATTCATAAAAACACTACAGATGACAAAACGCTGCAGCGATGCTAGCGCTCCACGTGGTAACATGTCACATTCCAGTGAACAGAAGACAAGCGACTTCTTTAATCAAATCTACAGCGAGGCCCTAGATTTGATCAAATTTATTTAACGACAGGCGAGATTTGACAAAGGTCCCTATTATACCATGAAATTTCTTTGACAAAGAAATTTGATAGTGTAATACCGGCTTAAGGAACCATCGCTGCATATGCCTTAGCTGTACAAAAAGCCCAAATCAGGATGGCCAGACAGAGCAGCTCCATCCTTCCAAGTACGACTCAGTGTCCAAACTACTGCATTGCCTCATTCGTTAATTCCCTAATGAATAATGTTTCTTCATTCAGACACAAATTGTTTCATGTAACTCGCAATATAAACCATAGTTTCCTTCTTCAATGTGATACTTTCCATCTGAAAAACTAAGCCAACGGACATGACTCTCGTGCATTATACATCTTGACATGAGACCCTTGTGAAAGCAGCAAATCGAGTATTGAAATGTGACAAGGTGCTAGAGTTATCCCCTTTCATTACTGTCCACTACTCTGCGTCCTCTGAGTAATCTTTAGTTGTGTAATATGCATTATTTGTGAAGAATGTTTTAGCTGCCTTTTTAAACCAACGTGCTTTAGTAATTTTGTTCTTGCTTTGGAAATTTATTATACAATTTTATCACCTGATATAATGTGCTGTTTTCAGTTTTTTTGTTTGTTAAAAACAAACACAGACAGAGACAAAACTGAACAGACAATTCACAACACGCGACATTAAACATGTGCTCAAAAAAGGGGAGAGAAAACACCTAATGCTCTTCCTAGTCGTAACTGCATTACTTTCAAAGATATCGGCTGTTCGTTGTCCACGTCGCTGTAAGCATTTGTCGTGTGATTTCTGGGAGGGTTTCATAACATTTTACACACAAGGCGTTAGGGGTGTAAGTGAAAATATTGCCGCAAAAGAAGCTGAGTAGGACCGTGGTGTAGTGGTTATGATACTAAACTGGTCATTGGAGGGTCGTGCGTTCAAAAACTCACCTGGCTTGTACCATTGTAATTTCTATATTCGGTTCGAGTACATTCTAGAAGTACCCACAAATGTCAAGAAGTATTGTACTGGAATGTTCTGTAGCTGTATATACAGGGTGTTACAAAAAGGTACCGCCAAACTTTCAGGAAACATTCCTCACACACAAATAAAGAAAAGATATTATGTGGACATGTGTCCGGAAACGCCTAATTTCCATGCTAGAGCTCATTTTAGTTAGGTCAGTATGTACTGTACTTCCTCGATTCACCGCCAGTTGGCCCAATTGAAGGAATGACTTTCATTTATGCGGGCGTTTGAAAGCTCTTGTCTACGCAACCCCGGTACCAAATGTAGAGACTCTTCGTGCTCGTATAGTGGACGGCTGTGATACAATACACCATTCTCCAGGGCTGCATCAGCGCATCAAGGATTCCATACGACGGAGGGTGGATGCATGTATCGTCGCTAACGGAGGACATTTTGAACATTTCCCGTAACAAAGTGTTTGAAGTCACGCTGGTACGTTCTGTTGCTGAGTGTTTCCATTCCATGATTAATGTGATTTGAAGAGAAGTCATAAAATGAGCTCTAACATGGAAAGTAAGCGTTTCCGGACACATGTCCACATAACATATTTTCTTTCTTTGTGTGTGAGGAATGTTTCCTGAAAGTTTGGCCGTACCTTTTTGTAACACCCTGTATACTGTACGTGTTTTGGCCGGAGGCAGTTCGCTCCGCGCTCTTGTATGTGCAAGTGCTGAATACACCTTCGTTAAGTGAAGTTAGCGTTCGTCATTCATCTCCTTACACCTTCTTCTACGTGACAATATTGTGATCATTGATACCTTAATACATATCCACTTCAGTGTGTTAGTTTTCTTTTTCTCTGCATCTAACAGTCGTCCCACAAACACGTCACATAAGTTACTACGTAATGTTTTCTGCTCGGTCGTAACTGCACCGCTAACTGGAGTACGCCTGTCGCTATATCGGTATAGGCTAACCGATTTGCGTCCGCCCTTTTATACTTGACCACCTGACCTGCTGCCCATGGGCAAATAAGCATTAATGACTTGCTCTTGCCATAGGTACCTGGAAGTACTAACCAACCCAAAAAAGTGCTACATCTAATAGCTGTAATCATTAGTCTGCAAGTGAAGTTAATACTGATGTAACGCTGTTCAGCACACTACCCTCAGACACCAATAAAAATATCTGCACTTGTACCCCTGACACTCTGTATACTGACGTGTTGTGTGCGTTACGACGAGTAACGGAGACGGTTTGTTTGGAAAGTGAGAGTGCGCTGATGTTGCAGGCGACTCGCGAGTGAACGAGCAGATCGACCTGGCGGTGGTGCACACGCTGTGGATGCGCGAGCACAACCGCGTGGCGCGAGAGCTGGCGGCGCTGAACCCGCGCTGGAGCGACGAGGCGCTCTTCCAGGAGGCGCGCAGGGTCGTCGTGGCCGAGCTGCAGCACATCACCTACAACGAGTTCCTGCCGCTCGTGCTCGGTAAGGCGGCTCACGGCACGCGTCTGTGCCAACCCCCAAGATACCGGCACAAAGTCACCCCTGAAATCCGGGAAGTAGTACCCTTCCCCTTTCGTTTTGCACTGGCCAACAAAGAAACTGCATATTTATCCATTTATGTGGAATATGCTGAGTTTGGATTCCGTAGAAATGTTGGAGCAAGTGAGGCAATACTGATTCTACAACTTATCTTAGAAAATATATTAAGGGAAGGCAAGCCTACGTTTCTAGCATTTGTAGATCTTTTGACAATGTTGACTGGAATACTCTCTTTCAAATTCTGAAGGGGGCAGGGGTAAAATACAGGGAGCGAAAGGCTATTTACGATTTGTATTATTTGTACACAAACAAGATGGCAGTTATAAGAGTCGAGGGGCATGAAAGGGAAGCAGTGGTTGGGAAGGGAGTGAGACAGGGTTGTAGCCTCTCTCCGATGTTATTCAATCTGTATATTGAGCAAGCAGTAAAGGAAACAAAAGAAAATTTGAATTAGGAATTAAAATCCATGCAGAAGAAATAAAAACTTTGACGTTCGCCGATGACAATGTAATTCTGTCAGAGACAGTAAAGGACTTGGAAGAGCAGTTCAACGGAATGGGCAGTGTCTTGAAAGGAGGATATAAGATGAACATCAACAAAAGCAAAACGAGGATAATGAAACGAAGTCGAATTAAGTCGGGTGATGCTGAGGGAGTTAGATTAGGAAATGAGATGCTTAAAGTAGTAAATGAGTTTTGTTATTTGGGGAGCAAAATAACTGATGATGGACAAAGTAGAGAGGATATAAAATGTAAAAATGTAGACTGGCAATGGCAATGAAAGCGCTTCTGAAGAAGAGAAATTTGTTAACATCGAGTATAGGTTTAAGTGTCAGGAAGTCGTTTCTGAAAGTGTTTGTATGTAATGTAGCCATGTATGGAAGTGAAACGTGGACGATAAATAGTATAGACAAGGAGAGAATAGAAGATTTCGAATTGTAGTGCTACAGAAGAATGCTGAAGATCAGATGGGTAGATCACATAACTAATGAGGAGGTATTGAATAGAATTGGGGAGAAGAGAAATTTGTGGCACAACTTGACTGGAAGAAGGGATCCGTTGGTAGGACATGTTCTGAGGCATCAAGGGATCACCAGTTTAGTGTTGGAGGGCAGTGTGGAGGGTATAAATAGTAGAGGGAGACCAAGAGATGAATCCACTAAACAGATTCAGAAGGATGTAGGTTGCAGTAGGTACTGGGAGATGCTAGAACCTCGCACAGAATAGAGTAGCATGGAGAGCTGCATCAAACCAGTCTCTGGACTGAAGACCACAACAAAAACAACAACAACAACATGCTGAGATTAGCGGCTTTGTTACAAAATATATATAGGATAATTTTTCTGCTTCAGTCACTTTTTTGGACATAAAATCTAAGACAAAAGAAAAATAAACGATGCACCACGAAGAAGTACGCAAATGGGGCGGAAACCAGTAGATCTTACATATATGTACAGACAAACAAATGATTATAATTTCAGAAAAATTGGATGATCCAGTTAAGAGAAGGACCTTCATAAATTGAGCAAGTCAATAAGACATTGATCTGCCTCTGGCCGTGATACAAGCAGTTATTCGGCTTTGCATTGATTAATAGAATCGCTGCAAGCCCTCCTGAGGCATATCGTGGCAAATTCTGTCCAGCTGGCGCCTTACTTCGTCAAAATCCCGGGCTGGTTGGAGGGCCTCGTCCACAATATTTCAGGCGAAGTCAGTTGAGGAGAGATACGGTGACCTAGCTGGCCAAGGTAGGATTTGGCAAGCACGAAGACAAGCGGTAGAAGCTCTCGCCGCGTACGTGTGGGCGTTATCACCCGGGATGACTTGCCACAAAGCTTAAGAAAACGGGGATCAGAATATCGTGACGTAGCGATGTCCAATGAGGATGCCGCGGAAGCCAACTAAAGGAGTCCTGCTGTAAAAAGAAATGGCATTCCAGACCGTCACTCCCAGCTGACAGTCAGATTAGAATCCCGCCAATGTCGGAGCGTCTGCAGACACATATTAGGCAGGAATCTCATTTAATGGAGTAGAACTGTCTCCATTGATGAGTCCCGCCTCGAACTGAGCCCCAGTGACCAGCGAAGACATGTCTAGAGACAACCCGGACGGCTGTGTGATATCTACCTCACTGTCGCCTGCCACATTGCCTGATAACCAGGGGTAATGGTGTGGGGTACCATTTCATTTCATACCAGAATCACTTTTGCTGTCATACACGACACTTCCAGCACGGCGATACGTCGACGATATTCTACACTCTGTTTTGATGCCCCTCATGGGAAGCCATCATGGGCTTACATTTTCGCAAGATAATGCCCGTTTGCACATGGCGAGAGGTTCTATTGCTTGTCTTCGTGTTTGCCAAACCCTACCTGGGCCAGCAAACTCTTCGGATCTCTTCCCAATTAAGAACATTTGTTGCATTATGGACAGGGCCCTCCAACCAGTTCGGCATTTTGACAATCTAAGGCGCCAATTGGACAGAAGGTGGCACGATATCCCTCTGGGCCAGATCCAATAACTCTATCAATCAATGCCAAACCCAACAAGAGCTTGCATCAGGCCCAGAGGTAGGAGGACGCGTTATTGACTTGCTCAGTTTGTGAAGCTCTTGCTCATACATAAACGTCTTAGAGTGTGTTTATTAGCGTGACACGTTTCGTCGGCATGCTGCCATCATCAGGTTCTTTACATCTAAACGTCGACATCTAAAATTTAATTTTTCTTTTCTGTAGTTGAGTGACGAGCTTGCCTGTTTCCAGTGCATAGAACCTGGCTTCAATTCGCAGTACTGCCAGGGATATTTCCATAGTAGGACGACGGGAACGGTGTGCGCTCATGCTACTGTGCCCAGTGGAGGACCAATTTGAAATGAGTCCTAGCTAGCAACAGCTGGAAGAGTGGTGCGCTTACTTTATTGCCACGTCCACAACTCATTGTCAGACAGAGAACGATAAGGGGGCCAGCCGGCATGGCGAGTTTCTCTAGGTCACATCGTGTATTTAAGTTTTAATTTTATGTTGCTACATATTCCACAACATCCACATCTACATCTACATGATTACTCTGCTATACGCAACAAAGTGCCTGGCAGAGCGTTCAATGAACCACCTTCAAGCTGTCTCTCTACCGTTCCACTCTCGAACGGCGCGGGAAAATCGAGCACTTGAATTTTTCTGCGCGAGCCTTGATTTCTCTTATTTTATCGTGATGATCATTCCTCCCTGCATAGGTGGGTCCCAACAGAATGTTTTCGCAATCGGAGGAGAAAACTGGCGATTGAAATTTCATACGAAGATCCCGTCGCAACGAAAAACGCCTTTGTTTTAATGATTGCCACTCAAATTTACGTATCATAAGTGTAGCACTATCTCCCCTATTTCGCGATAATACAAAACGAACCGCCCTTCTTTGTACTTTTTCGATGTCATCTGTCAGTCCCACCAGATGAGGATGCCACACCGCACAGCAATACTCCAGAATAGGGAGGACAAGTATGGTGTAAGCAGTCTCTTTAGTAGACCCGTTGCACCCCTTCTTTTTTTAAGTGTTCTGCCAATGAATCGCTTTCTTTGGTCTGCGTTACCCGCAACATTATCTCCAATTTAGGTCATTTGTAATTGTAATCCCTAAGTATTTAGTTGAATTTACAGCCTTCAGATTTGTGTGACTTACCGTGTAATCGAAATTTAGTGGATTTCTTTTAGTACTCATGTGAATAACTTCACACGTTTCTTTATTCAGGGTCAATTGCCACTTTTCGCAATTCGTTTTAGTCATCTGATGACTTTGATGACTTTACAAGACGGTAAATGACAGCATCATCTGCAAAAAATCTAAGATTGCTACTAAGATTGTCTCCTATATCGTTAATATAGATCAGGAACAATAGAGGGCCTATAACACTTCCTTGGGGAACGCCGGATATTACTTCTGTTTTACTCGATGACTTTCCGTCTATTACTACGAACTGTGACCTTTCCCACAGGAAATCACGAATCCAGTCGCACAACTGAGGCGATATTCCATAGTTTGGTTAGAAGATTCTTGTGAGGAACGGTGTCGAAAGCCATCTGGAAATCTAAAAATATGGAATCAACTTGACATCCCCTGTTGATAGCACTCATTACTTCATGAGTATAAAGAGCTAGTTGTGTTTCACAAGAATGCTATTTTCTGAATCCATGCAGACTACGTGTCCATAAATCGTTTTCTTCGAGGTACTTCACAATGTTCGAATACAGTATATGTTCCAAAACCCTACTGAAAATCGACGTTAGTGGTATGGGCCTGTAATTCAGCGGATTACTCCTACTTCTCATTCTGGGGATTGGTGTGACTTGTGCAATTTTCCAGCCTTTAGGTACGGCTCTTTCTGCGAGCGAGCCGTTGTATATAATTGCTAAATATGGAGCTATTGTATCAGCATACTCTGAGAGGAACCTGACTGGTATACAATGTGGACCAGAAGCCTTGCCTTTATAAAGTGACTTAATCTGCTTTGCGACACCGTGGGTATCTACTTCTATGTTTCTCATCTTGGCAGTTGTTCTTGATGGGAATTCAGGAATATTTACTTCGTCTTCTGTGGTGACGGAGTTTCGGAAGACCGTGTGTAATAACTCTGCTTTTGTGGCACTGTCATCAGTGACTTCACTGTTGTTATCGCGCAGTGAAGGTATTAATTGCTTCTTGCCACTGGTGTGCTTTATGTATGACCAGAAACTCTTTGGGTTTTCTCCAGATTTCAAGACAGAGTTCCGTTATGGAAATTATTAAAGGAATCTCGCATTGAAGTTGGCGCTATATTTCGAACTTCTGTAAAACTTTATCAGTCTAGGGGATTTTACGTTCTTTTAAATTTGGCATCCCTTTTTCTCTGCTTCTGCAACAGCGATCTGGCCCGTTTTGTGTACCATAGGGGATCAGCACCATCACTTATTAATTTATGTGGTATATATCTCTCCATTGCTGTCGATACTATCTCTTTGAAATCATTCCACTATTTTTCTGCGCTTACATGACCAGAAGACTGGCTCTTAAAACGGCGTTTTTTTTTTTAAATAGATACACTTTTCTTTTCTTTTTTGATGGTTGTAGGTGTTACGGCATTCAGCCTAGCAGCAACTACCTTGTGGTCGCTTATCCTACTCGTCACAATACTCACAATTTGTCCGGGATTATTTGTTGCTATGAGGTCAAGTATGCTTTCGCAACCATTTCGCTTCGATCCTAAGTTAAGTGTCAACTTGATCTTTTGAATAATTTTGATACACGGATTTTCGAGGTAGAGGTGTTTGAGTATTACTTTAGATGGATAAACCGGTATACTGTACTGGCATAACATTTTTCATTTAGAATAACTTATTGCCAAAGGAAATTCATTCAAAATGATGTGTCGGCAGCTGGGCCAACACCTTGTAGATAGAGGTGGCTTAATGCACGCTAGACTAACGCAGACGGGCGTGAAGTACTGGAACAGGATACGTAATTAATGCTATGAAGAAAAGTACGTAGCTGATATAATACTTATCTTTAATAACTCATTGTGGTACATCGCACAAAGGAGACTTTAATTACAATCACTGTAAGGCTAATGGCACCTTGCTAGTTCGTAGCCATTAACTTAGCTGAGGGCTATTCTGTCTCTCGGCTAATGAGAGAGAAAGGCTTCGTACGTCTAGTCGCTGGCTCTGTCGTCCGTACAACTGGGCTGAGTTCGAGTCAGTCTCTCGAGACCTGCCTTGTGGTGGCGCTAGGTTTGCGATCACACAGTGGCGACACGCGGGTCCGACATGTACTACAGGACCGCGGCCGATTTAAGCTACCACCTAGCACGTGTGGTGTCTGGCTGTGACACCACACAAAACATGCGAAGCTTTATAAGCCGCTATCTCCCTTGTTTTCAGCAGTTAAGAAATTGGGGGAGGAATGCGAACTCCATCCTTCTTCACTTGAGGATGATCAGGGTCTTCGCAATGCATGACCGAGAAACAGCATGTACGATGCACCTTAGAACCATTCTTGATTAAAGAGGAATCAAGTAACTAGATGCTACAGGCATATCAAGAGAACAAGACCGGTATACTGTACTCCAAGAATTAACCCTAAAAAAGCTGTGTTCCATATAGGAGCCGCATTTGTTGTAAACTCACCAACAACAAAAGTAGAACGGAGTTCTCAACAGTGTTTGAACCGCTTCAAAAAGCATTCAACTAATATTGAGCGCCGATCTGCTGCAGCGTTCTCATCTTCCCAGAAAAGAAACAAATATCAAAGCAGTGTCCCTACACCAGATGCCGGGAGTGCTAACGAAAAATAAATGTTTTTGATCAGGACCACACGTCTGACCACAGATGTGTTTGAGCAATGGGAAAATTCAGGGATCAGAACTACTGATTGTTCAGACTTACAGTCTACTCGGTTTGCCACGCTCTGACTTCCACCTATTTCCATACCGAACGAAGTTTGTGACTGGAAATAATTTTGAGTTCATGGAAGAGGTATGGAAGGTATAGATTCATTGCCGACCTTCAGAAATCGCATTTCAGATATGCAATCTGCTCATATTAACTTAAATCGCCATTAAGTCGAAAGGTTTGTCCCTTTTTACAAAAAATCTCAGTATTTTACTATCTGGCCAAGAAATTTTGTCCTTAGCTCGTATGATACAAGCACAAGGCTATTTTCCAATGCAGCAAGTCACACTCATTGTTTTTTTACCACTGATATTTATTTTTCTTACAACGCTACCAAGAAAATATTGGGGGAAACAATCATGCACGTTTTACTTTCTTTCATTTGCAGGTAATGCGTACATGGATAAGTTTGAGCTGCGGCCGAAAAACAAAGGGCATTCGAAACTGTATGACAACAACTTGAACGGTGGCATCACCAACGTATTCGCTACTGCCGCTTACCGCTTCGGACATAGCTTGATCCAAAGTAGCCTAGAGTGAGTACTGAACATTTCTTTTCATTATACGTGTCCCTGTGTGACTATGAAAACTGACATTTTTGTGGTCACTGTTACAGAGGGTTCAGTATATTCGGGACACTCAAACAAAATCTGACTCTTCACAAGCACCAATTCACACCATTCCCGCTGTACGGTGACGGGGCGTTCGACAACTTCGTGAGGGGACTGTCCACGCAACCGTGTCAGCGCATGGACCGCTTCTTCACCAAGGAGGTAAGTTGCGAAGTTTCGAGGTATATGGAATGACTGTATAATGGAATGACGACGATGAAAGTTTGTGCCGGACCAGGACTCGAACCCGTGTTTCCCGCTTTACGCGAGCTGTCGCCTTGAACCGCTTTGGCTTTCCGTACACAACTCACAGCCAGACCGAAAATACTAATCCGACCCGTGGCGGCAGCAGAGCCCTCTTTTACATTCTGCCATAGCAGCGCGAAGACGTTTACAACGACACATCTACAATCTATACAACGCAAGCCACGTTGTGGCGTGTCGCGGAGAGTGTGTACTGCTCTCATTTCCCCCCTTGCCTACTCCAACCGCGAATAGTGTGCGGGAGGAACAATTGTTGGAAGGCTTCAGTGTGTGCTCGAATTTTACCTTCATGGTCTTTTTGCGAGGTACATATGCAGGAGACAATGATTTGTTGGTTGAAGCTCCTAGGAAAGTACGCTCACGGAATTTAAACAGTAAGCCGTACCGTGATGCATATCGTCAATCTTGTAGCGTCTGCCACTGAAGTCTGGCAAACATTTTCGAGACGCTTCCTCACCAACTAAACGAAACTGTGGCTTATCACGCTGCTCTTTTTTATGGGTATCCTCTATTTCCTGTATCAGTCCTATGTGGTAAGATCCCAAATCGTCGAGAAATACTTGAGTAACGATCGGACGAGGATTTTATAAGTTGCCTCCGTCGTAATGGACTATAAATCCTGTTACAAACCAAAATATACATCAAATCAGTTTGAGAATATTTAGCGAACACACAAAGAATCGTTACGTTTCCAGCCCAGATCCGTAACAGAAGTTGGACTCAAACGGTGGCGGTATTTTAACACAGCGGACATCATCCAGTTGCAACGAGTTCACGTCATAGTATACTCGGTAATTTCCAAATTTTGAGGTGCTGCCAAAAGTCATTCGAAAATTCTTGGAGTGCACGGATAGCTGAATAATCTGTCTCCTTTTTATAAACCTTATCTGCCAGAATCATGAAGCCTGACTGCGAATCAACCTAATCTGTTGAGGTCTCAGCACCAAACAACAGACGAATGCCAGCAGAAACGTCGCAAGGCGCTGAAGCTCCAAAGGTTAATAATACAGAGTGGATAAACTAAGATTTTTTTGCCGGAAGTGTTAAGGGTTTGTGAAGACGTTCGTGGCACGCGTGTGAAAGCTTTATACGACAGTTGTTTGTCTTTCCCAAAGCATCCATGCTCAGTCCATTCCCAGAGGATACTAAAGTGTTCGTCATATAAAGGCAACAGACATGGATAAGAAGACGTATTTACCCTTTCCTTTTGGTTGGCAGATAACTGACCACCTGTTCCAAGGAGATCTGGACTTCGGACTGGACCTCGTGGCTCTGAACATACAGCGGGGACGGGACCACGGGCTGCCCCCGTACGCTGACTGGAGGGAAGTGTGCAATCTTGAGCCCATCAACACGTGGGACGACATGCTCAAAATGATGGACCCAGATGTAAGTACTGCTGCTTTTACTTGCATTTTACGTTACAGAAACCCTCCATCGTGGCCAACGTTCATTTTTAAGACTGCTGCAAATGCGGGGGTACGTAACAGGTTTAGAAATTCAAACGACGGAGTTCGGTGCAAATGTGTACCGAGAACTTCTCTTTCAGAAATACTTAAAACGAAAATTTAATTGTGATAGGGGACTGGAATTGGTACTAACAAAAGCAACAGAAGGAAAATTGTAGGTGAATACGGACTGGGGGAAAGGAATCAAACAGGAAGCCACCAGGCAGAATTTTGCACAAAGCATAATTTAATCACCGCTAACACTTGGTTGAAGAATCGTGAAAGAATGCTGCGCACGTGAATGAGACGTGGAGACACGGCAAGGTTTCAGATTGATTATATAATCGTAAGACAGAGACTTCGGAATCAGATTTTAAACTGTAAGTTATTACTAGGGGCAGATGTGGACTCTCGCACACAATTTATTGGTTACGAACTGCGGATTAAAACTGAAGAAATTGGAAAAACGTAGCGAATTAAGGAGATAGGACATGGGTAAGTTGAAAGAACCAGTGGCTGCTGAAAGTTTCAGAGGGAGCATTAGGCAACGATTGACTAGACCAGAGAAAGGAACTCAGTAGAAGAAGAATGGGTAGTTTTGAGAGACGAAACAGTGAAAGCAGCAGAAGGTGAAATAGGTAAAAAGACAACACCTTGTAGAAGTCGTTAGATAACACAGGATCTACTGAATTTAGCTGCTGAAAGGATAAGATATTACAATGCAGCAAATGGAGCAGGTCAGAGCGAACAATAACGTCTAAAAAAATACACTGACAGGAAATGCAAATTTACTAAGCAGGAATGGGTAGAGGACAAATTTAAGGAGTTTGAAGCGTATGTCACTAGGGGAAAGATAAATACCGTCTACAGAAAATTAAAGAGGCCTTTGGAAAAAAGAGAAAAAGTTGTATAAATATCAAGAGCTCAGATGGAAAACCAGTCCTAAGCAAAGAAGGGAAAGCTAAAAGGTGGAAGGACTATACAGAGGGCCCATACAAGGGAGATGAACATGAAGGCAATGTCGTGGAAATGGAAGAAGAAGTAGATGAAGGAGGAAACTGGAAATTTGTGGTAAGCTTCTATGGGACCAAACTGCTGAGGTTTTCGGTCCCTAGGCTTACACACTACTTAATCTAACTAACTTACGCTAAGGAGAACACACACACCCGTGCCCGAGGGAGGACTCGAACCTCCGACGAGATGAAGGTGAGATGGGAGATATGTTACTGCGGGAAGAATTTGACAAAGCACTGAAACACATTAAGTCGAAAAAGGCTCCTGGAGTAGACTACATTCGGTCAGAACTACTGATAGCCATGACAAAACTCGTCCATCTGGTGAGCAAGATTTCTGAGACTGGCGAAGTACCTTCATACTTCAAGAAGAATATAATAATTTCAATTACAAAGAAAACAGGTGCTGACAGGTGTGAATATTACCGAACTATTAATTTAATAAGTCATGGTTGAAAAATACTAATATGCATTCTTTATAGAGGAATCGAAAAACTCGTAGAAGGTGACCTAGGGGAAGATCAGTTTGGATTCCGGAGAAATGTAGGAACAGGTGAGACAATACTGACCCTACGACTTACCTTAGCATATAAGTTAAAGACAGGCAAACCTTACGTTTAGAGCATTTGTAGACTCTGTGGAAGCTTTTGACAATGTAGACTGGAACACTCTTTGAAATTTTGAAGGTAGCACGGGTAAAATACAGGAAGCGAAAGGCTATTTACAACTTATATAGAACCCAGATGGCAGTTGTAACAGCCGAGGGATATGAAAGCGAAGAAGTGGTTGAGAAGGGAGTGAGACAGAGTTGTAGTCTATCCCTGATGTTATTCAATCTGTACATTGAACAAACAGTAAAAGCAACCAAAGAAAAATTTGGAGTAGGAATTTAAGTTCAGGGATAAGAAATAAAAAGTTTGAGGTTTGCCGATGACATTGTAACTATGCCAGTGACAGCAAAGGACTTGGGAGAGCAGTTGTACGGACTGGCAGTGTCTTGAAAGGAAAAAAATAATATGAACATCAACAAAAGCAAAAGAAGAATAATGGAATGTAGTCGAATTAAATCATGGGATGATAATGGAATTAGGTTAGGAAACGAGACGCCTAATGTAGTAGCTGAGTTTTGCTATTTGGGCAGCAAAATAACTGATGATGGCCGGCCGGAGTGGCCGAGCGGTTCTATGCGCTACAGTCTGGAACCGCACGACCGCTACGGTCGCAGGTTCAAATCCTGCCTCGGGCATGGGTGTGTGTGATGTCCTTAGGTTAGTTAGGTTTAAGTAGTTCTAAGTTCTAGGGGACTGATGACCTCAGATGTTGAGTCACATAGTGCTCAGAAACATTTGAACCATTTCAAATCTGGATGGCCGGAGGAAGATATGAACCGTCGTCCTCCCGAATGCGAGTCCTGTGGTGTTAACCACTGCGCCGCTTCGCACTGGCCCATTCGGTACACTGCTTCGTTGGTGACTACGTACGACACACATATGACGCACTGGGAGTCTGCTTGAGCACTGTGCAGAGCGTAGGCATCGTGTATACGTTGGCGACCTGAAAACTTCTGCAGTGAATGATAAATTTCTGCGTTTAGTAGTCTGCTAGTCGCCGAACATTAGCTCGTCTGAAATGGCAAGTGCAGCCGTTTGAGAAATTGAGAAGCCAGTCTTCTGGGTCCTCATGATTTTTGTGTAAGCGAATACCGGCAGGTATTTACATTCAGCAAGTGTCATCTATTAGTCTGAAGTCTTGCTGTGCGCCACGTGGACAGAATTTCATGACAACTTCTCAGTAATGTCACGTGATTTCACGACGCACATTATGGGTTAGCGAGGCAGTCGTAATTAACAACCAGTTGGAATATACCATTCTTTTAATAATGGTTCATCCAGTGAGAAATTTTTAAAATATTTTTACAACCAAACGAATTTCTTCCAAGTAAATCTTGGCCTAATAAGCTTATGAAAATATCTTGTGTGCTCTGATGCGTCGCCCTTTTCATAGTTTCCACCTTGATACACTGCAGTATCCTTCTGTCAATACTATAAACAAAGTTTATGTGAATTTAGGATCGCCTGTTATTTACACAATAGTTCTTTTTAAATATCCAAATAAGTTTGAGGAATTTTGTACCATCATCAGTTGGTTCATTTATTCAGTTCTGTAAAACGCAAATATATTTTGAGTAATAATATTAGAACGAAAAATAGGCCTAAAAGCTTTTATGTCTGTTATGAGTACTGCATATTGTCTGAAGTGTTAGCTTCTGTACGACCTTCCCTTACGTTGCTGCACATCCGACAAAACGATATTATCGTGAGTTTAACACATCACTTTATCTATACAAGTAATTTTATTGCGTGAAAATTTGGTCCCGAAGCATTTTCACAAAACAAAATTACTTTCCCAGATAAAATGATTTGTTACAGTTATTCAGTATAAGTTACAGTCCGAGAATATTTTCGTGCAACAAAATTACATTAATAGACAGCTGGACTTGTTAACTGGCGAATTTCCACTCAAAATAACATCTTTTCGTTGCAGATGACACAGTAAATACACTGGTGTCCAAAATTAAAGCAACAAACAGCTATTTTCCCGTTTTGTTCTAATTCACAATGTAATCATACAAACTGTCAACCGGTACGATCGTGTTCTGCACCGACTGTGGCACTCCGGTCAAAGGGACAACAACGCCAACGATGACGTCAGAGCACCTATCAAGCGGGTTAGTGTTTGCCGGGTTGTCCCACATCCACAATCGCTGTGTACACTGTCACAGGCGGTGCAGTATGGCACAGAGAAGACGCCTGCCAGACTCTCTGCGGTGGAGGGCCATAGGAAGAATGGAAGCAGGACAGTCGCAAGCTGATGTGGCCCGATGGCTCAACGTGAATCGTTCTGTTGTTTTTCGGATGTGGCGACAGTTTATGGAGACCGAAACTCTATCACGAAGACCAGGGCATGGCTGACTACGTGTGACATCAGAAAGAGAATACCGTTATTTGGCTGTAAGGACACGACAGTACCGCCTTAGTACTGCACGTCAACTGGCATCTGACCTCGCAGCGTTCACTCTACGTGTTGTATCGAGGAAAACGGTGAACAGAATGCTTCGAAGAGTGGCGTTTATTGTCGCGGACCTTCCGCATGTGTACTTCTGACGCCTCTTCAAGAAGGACAACGTCTAGAGTGGAGTCGTCAACATGCCACCTGGACGGTCGAACAGTGGGGCAATTCATTTCACAGGTGTGTCCTGATTTGGTCTGGAGAGTGATCCTCGACCGATTCGCATCTGAAGGGGACGTGGAACACGATTTCGGGACCGAAACATTGTGGAAGGAGACCGATACCGAGGAGGATACTAATGGTGTGGGTATGGATTATGTTGACCACACGAACATCTCTTCATGAAATTTTCGGATCAATCGGTAAGATTTAACTGCTGTCAGGCATCATGACGAAATTTTAGGATCTCTTGTGCGGTAGCTGCGAGGTACTGTGGGCTCAAACTTCGTACCGATGGACGATAATGCTCTACCTCATAGAGCAGGGGTGTTTTCTTAGAAACAGAAGATTCTGCCCGCATAGCGTGGCTTGATAGCTCTCCCGATTTGTGTCCCATAGGGCAAGTCTGGGATGCGATAGGGGGACGGGCTGCATGATGTCACCACCCACCAACCACTCTCCAAGACTTGCGAGCGGCTCTACAGGAAGAATGAGCATTATGGCCTCCACATGAGATTGATGATACCATTCACGGCATGCCCTGTTGTGGTCAGACATGTATTGCTGCCAGAGATGCGCACACACCATACTGAGCATATTAACCAGTTGTCCTAATGTGTGTGCAACTCCGTCAAGTTGCAAAAAACGAAGAACATTTTTGTCTACCTTTATGCATATTACACTATTTTACTAACATCTGCTTATACTGTTTTGTGCCAAAATAAACGCAAACTTGCAAATTTTCCATTTATTGCTTTAATTGTAGACACCAGTGTACTATGCTTCAAAATCTACGTCTTTTTAATAAGTTGTTATCCTCCAATAATTTTTATCTCAGTGGAATGCTTGCAGGACACAGCACAATACAGTTTAGATTATGACACAACTGTTGTATTGGGATACAATTCAAATATTACATACGTATTGTGTCTCAAATTGAATTTTAGAAACACGCCTAATTCACACATCTACTGCCACTAACAGCATGTCTGGAATTTTGTAATATTTAAACAACATTTAAAAACTGAAAAGCTGTGTGTGGAAAAAGGAAAACCTTAAACTGTAATTGTCTTTAAAGATATTAATAACAACTAGTTGATCAAATATAAAAACTAAACTTAACTCCGTCCGAAAAGGACTGGGAAGTCCAAACGGTACCGACCGGCCGCCGTGTCATCCTTAGTTCACAGGCGCCACTGGATACGGATACGGAGGGGCATATGGTCAGCACACCGCTCTCCCGGCCGTATATAAGTTTACGAGACCGGACCCGCTACTTCTCATTCAAATAGCTCCTCAGTTTACCTAACAAGGGCTGAAGGCACCCCGCTTGCCAACAGCGCTCGGCAGTCCGGATGATCACCCATCCAAGTACTAGCGCAGCCCGACAACGCTTAAGTTCGGTGATCTGACGGGAACCAGTGTTACCACTGCGGCGAGGCCGTTGGCTTGATCAAATAAGCTAAATTGTATTTACATAGTATGTGATGTTTTCGTAGAATTGGAGATGTTATGTTAAAGCTACCAATATCTGTTTAATGTTTAATTAACATTTATCAGTGACCTTCATAAATAAGTCATGTAAAAACTGTACTGACTTCAGAAAGGTACATCCGGTCCGGTAAGGGAAAAACTGAGAAGCGAGCTGCTTGTCAGATGTGTTACGGGAAAGACGTAAAGACATGTATGTAATTTCTACGTGTGGCAAAGTTATGAGCAAGTTATCAAAATGGCTCTGAGCACTATGGAACTTAACATCAGAGGTCATCAGTCCCCTAGAACTTAGAACTACTTAAACCTAACCAACCTAAGGACATCACACACATCCATGCCCCAGGCAGGATTCGAACCTGCGACCGTAGCAGTCGCGCGGTTCCAGACTGAAGCGCCTAGAACCGCTCGGCCACAGCGCCCGGCTGCAATGTTATCACCCATGTTTAAACTTGAATGTGTGCGACACATAGGAGGAGCGTGGAGCAACAGTATGTCACGGAAATTACTGAAACTATCGGCCTTCTCTTAATTTTCTTCGGTTACTTTAAAAAATCAGTTACGTAAAGTTTCTGCGGAGGTGCTACAGGTAGAGCCTGGAGACACTGTTTACGCATTTTCGACTTTGCGGGATTATCAAGAACAAATCTAAGATTATTGGTTTCTTCCATGTAAGGATCCGACCACAAGAAACGATAATTGGTTCAAAAATGGTTCAAATGGCTCTGAGCACTATGGGACTTAACTGCTGAGGTTATCAGTCCCCTAGAACTTAGAACTACTTAAACCTAACTAACCTAAGGACATCCCCGAGCACGGGGTCCTGGGTTCGATTCCCTGCGGGGTCAGGGATTTTCTCTGCCTCGTGATGACTGGGTGTCGTGTGTTGTCCTTAGGTTAGTTAGGTTTAAGTAGTTCTAAGTTCTAGGGGACTGATGACCATAGCTGTTAAGTCCCATAGTGCTCAGAGCCATTTGAACCTAAGGACATCACACACATCCATACGCCGGCCGCGGTGGCCGAGCGGTTCTAGGCGCTACAGTCTGGAACCGCGCGACCGCTACGGTCGCAGGTTCGAATCCTGCCTCGGGCTTGGATGTGTGTGATGTCCTTAGGTTAGTTAGGTTTAAGTAGTTCTAAGTCTAGGGGACTGATGACCTTAGAAGTTAAGTCCCATAGTGCTCAGAGCCATTTGAACCACATCCATGCCCGAGGAGACGATAATTGGGATTCACATAATATACTTATGGCTATATATGAAATGCAGACATTAACTCACCTCTCACTTTAGAGGGGCGATGGCATAGGTAGAAATAAGCATACTTTTCTGTTACATACACGTTAGTGAAATTAAGCTGCATGCCAGATTTATAACCGGTGGACACATTTCAGCCGTGCCCTAGCAACTAAACCAACGAAAATTTTTCTTCTTATTAGATTATTTCAAGCATTGCAGTGTTTCGGCACTTACTAGTTTGTAGTTCACTAACATTGGTACTAATTATCTGTAGTGTACTGTGAATCTGCAATAAAATTTGTATCACCGAAATCAATGAGACATGCTTATCAAATTTGTCATCAAATGTATATATCCAAACTATGTAAAAGAAAACAGGATGTTGATGAGGCAAAGTGGTATCACGAATAATTACGAACTTCTGTTAACATTACGTATCACTGCTTCTCCAATAAGTGCCAACATAAGCAGGAATCAGAAACGTCTGACTCAATTTCATTATTAATAAATATTTTGGAAAGCCTACTACTGTCATTCATTCTTTAAATAATGAAACGCTGCACCACTTACGTATTTTTTCATGCTTAGCACGACACGTTTCGAGAATTTCTGATTGTCATGATCAGATATTTACATTGGTATTTGGTGTGTTGTGCTGTCTGTCTTGCACTGCAGTCTTTGGAGGTTATAAGATACTGTGCCTCCCCCATTGCGCAGAAAACGATCCACACGCAAGCCATAACTCATACTTTTTGTGAAGTTTACATTTGCAGTATAACTTTATGCGTTTGGTCGTTTACTAGCCGATAGTTATGAATACTATATTATTTGTGATAATAAAAATTTGTAGACTTCCAAATAGCATTGTAAATTTAATAAAAGTTCATCCGATTACACGTATTTTTCCCATTATATCAATTGTAATATAAAGAGTAAAGAAAATGTTTGTGTTGAAAATAAAAAAAACTGATGAACGGGACTCGATCCAGTGATCCAGAGATTACGGGGCTTGAAGGCTAACCACTTTTTTTTTGTATGATCTCATTTTGTTCTATATTGCTCGTGGAATTTGTTCGGGGCGGACGCCCGATGACACCCATTTAGGTTCTTCGTTGATCCGTTTACTCAGTTTTTTTATTACAGAGAGTAGTTAAACCTCTGACCGAACACGCTGAGCTGCCGTGCCGGCGAACCACTCGGCTGCCGGCGCTTCATGGTAAAAATGGCCACGCACTGGTATATATTTGGCGACCGAAATTATCTTGCGATTTACTCAGTAACGTTTGAGAAGTACGCGCTACTGCTTACGCATTTTGTTGTCCTCATCGAGTACTACGAGTGTACGAAGTTTGCAGTAAATCCGCGTTCCAAACGTCGTGGTCCCCTTGTGAGTACAGGCGTCCATTTATAACACTCCTGTCTGCTGTTATTACTGCACCATAACCTCAATGCTAGAAACAGGTTGTGACATAAAACTATTTTGTAAAAGCAATTATGGTACAAAGCAGCAGGGCAGTGTTACCCTCTGGGAGGAATTTTGTTAAGTTGACCGCGTTGTACCTAACGGAAGTGGCTTATCGGAAATGAAAGTCAGAATTACGTAAATATTTGAACAGTACCAAACAAAATTTTGCCTATCTGCACTGTTAAACGGATAAAGAAAACGGCCGTCAGCCTAACTAGGCAAGAGAATGATTAACATTCTCGTTCAAGAAAGTAGTTATTAGTAATTTTAACGGATAAACACGACCTATACTTGGTCACACGCGAGTGCTATGAACTCTGACACACTCATATGTTTACGGTAAGATTGAAACTAACAGTTGGAACAGTACAAACTATTTGCAAAATTATAACAGCTACCGAAACACACTATTACTTTCAGGACTTACACAAAGTGAGTGGTCTTTATACTGTTAATATGCACACAAGAGAGACAAACACTTAGTAATCATGAACATATAATTTCCTACTATGCAATTTTCCACTTTTACTACCATGAGACATAAAATTAACATTTATGTAAGATACTAACTCACTTTCTGCGATTAACAACAGGTAGTAATGTGATCATTTACTAAGCAAAACTTTATAAGCCTCAGTCTTGAGAAATTTTAATTTGAATTTGGCAACAACACATTAATAACCAGTTTTACTAGGAAAATTATTTCAGCAAGCATCATTAACTCTAACTCACTCTCTTGCCACATTAACTTTAACTTTACTCTGTCCAATAGGCATTAATTAGCAAACTGAGTTTTAACGTACTTTCAGTAAGGATACTCGGTAATCACTTTAGTTCAAACGGAGAGGACCCTGAGAGGTGTTATGATGAGGAGAAAAGTCAAGGTAGGTACATAAATTCAGATATAAATTACCTTATATTTCAGCACATTAGCACATCCATTAAGCTGATCCTTCACTGTACACCATTATAGTGTTACATTGCTATGATTGCGCAATGTGGTGGCAACTACATGTTGGTAGGTGGAATCGCAGGCAGAATTGCTGGACTCTGTCATTTCTTGGTGGCGAAGATAGATACAAATTCCAGAATAGTTCCGGCTATTTATCCATCCATCAGAGGCCTTAGAAAGTAGCAGGAAAAACCTCTCTCGGAACCAGCACCATATGCGTCTTTTACATGGCAGTGCACGGACTCGTAGCTCATCTCCGACTGCTGGCTCGTCCCCGACTGACTCTTGTTCCACCTTTTCTACCTAGGCCAACCACAATTTGCGCGCGCTACACAGTTCCGTTCCCGAGGGGAACCACTACACCATTTACGTACAGAATAACTAAGAGCCCTAAGTGAAGGTCAGCAGTTTACATAACAGCAAACAAACACATTAAATAAAACAGAACATTTTCACATATTGACACTTCTACAAAAAATTATTTACACAGGATTACAATTATATACAGTAAGTTTTGTTCCCTCCAAATGGGACAAAGTATTTACAGTACAGATACACTACTTTGCATTGAAACAAACTACGACATCAAAGTTTTAACAAAGAAAAGAGTATACAATTTTGTGTTATCTATTCAATCAAAAACATTTACAGATTCTTAACGATGTAATATTAAATGAAAAAAAAAAAATAGATGAGTAGAGCATTTGAGCCATGGTGTTACACACTGATGACGACACAAAGGTGATGAAATATGTATGGTCATTTAAGTGAACTATTAAATGCCGATTAGGTTTCGCACTGCTCGTACGGAGATGCTGGTGTTTCAGGCGGTGTCGGCCCTGCGTCAGCTGTACAGCTCGCCGCGGGAGGTGGACCTGTTCGTGGGCGCCGTGGCGGAGCGCCCGCTGCCGGGCGCACTCCTCGGCCCCACGCTGGTCTGCCTCGTGGGTGACCAGTTCGCGCGCCTGCGCAGAGGCGACCGCTTCTTCTACGAGGAGCCCGACCAGCCGTCCTCCTTCACCGAAGGTACACTTCTCCTCCTCTTCTTCATTTTTGTGTTTCCTGCTTACTTACCTTTAATTCCCAAACCATCGTTACAGTGATACATCATAGATACGATAGTGGAAATCAGTATAAAGGCAGGGTTCCTAAGAATTATTACACTGAAGAGCCAAAGAAACTGGGACACCTGCCTAATATCGTGTAGGGCCCCCGTGAGCACGCAGAAGTGCCGCAACACGACGTGGCATGGACTCGACTAATGTCTGGAGTAGTGCTGGAGGGAACTGACACCATGAATCATGTAGGGCTGTCCATAAATCAAAAAGAGTACGAGGGGCTGAAGATCTCTTCTGAATAGCACGTTGCAAGGCATCCCAGATATGCTCAATAATCTTCACGTCTGGGGAGTTTGATGCCCAGCGGAAGTGTTTAAACTCAGAAGAGTGTTCCTGGAGCTACTCTGTAGCAATTCTGGACGTGTGGGCTGTCGCATTGTCCTGCTGGAATTGCCAAAGGTCGTCGGAATGCACAATGGGGCATGAATGGATGCAGGTGATCAGACACGATGCTTACATACGCGTCACCTGTCAGAGTCGTATTTAGACGTATCAGGGGTTCCATATCACTCCAACTGCACACGCCCGACACCATTATAGAGCCTCCATCAGCTTCAACAGTTCCCTGTTGGTATGCGGGGTCTATGGGTTCATGAGGTCGTCTCCATCCGGTCGATACAATTTGAAACGAGATGTGTCCGACTAACCAACATACCGGGTGATCAAAAAGTCAGTATAAATTTGAAAACTGAATAAATCACGGAATAATGTAAATAGAGAGGTACAAATTGACACACATGCTTGGAATGACACGAGGTTTTGTTAGAACAAAAAAAAGTTCAAAAAATGTCCGACAGATGGCGCTTCATCTGATCAGAATAGCAATAATTAGCATAACAAAGTAAGACAAAGCAAAGATGATGTACTTTACAGGAAATGCTCAATATGTCCACCATCATTCCCCAAAAATAGCTGTAGTCGAGGAATAATGTTGTGAACAGCACTGTAAAGCATGTCCGGTGTTATGGTGAGGCACTGGCGTCGGATGTTGTCTTTCAGCATCCCTAGAGATGTCGGTCGATCACGATACACTTGCGACTTCAGGTAACCCCAAAGCCAATAATCGCACGGACTGAGGTCTGGGGACCTGGGAGACCAAGCATGACGAAAGTGGCGGCTGAGCACACGATCATCACCAAGCTACGCGCATCTGTCGGACATTTTGTGAACTTTGTTTTTTTTTTTGTTCTAATAAAACCCCATGTCATTTCAAGCTTGTGTGTCAATTTTTACCTCTCTATCTACATTATTCCGTGGTTTATTAAGTTTTCAAATTTATACTGACTTTTTGATCACCCGGTATTTCCAGTCATCAGCAGTCCAATGTCGATGTTGACGGGCCCAGGCAGGCATAAAGCTTTGTGTCGTGCAGTCATCAAAGGTACATGACTGGGCCTTCGGCTCCGAAAGCCCATATCAACGATGCTTCGTTGAACGGTTAGCATGCTGATCTTGTTGATGATCCAGAATTCAAATCTGCAGCAATTTGCGGTAGGGTTGCACTTCTGTCACGTTGAATAATTCTCTTCAGTCATCGTTGGTCCCGTTATTGCAGGATTTTTTCCGGCCGTAGCGATGTTGAAGATTTGATATTTTACCGGATTCGTAATATTCACGGTATACTCTTGAAATGGTCGTACAGGAAAATCCTCACTTCATCACCATCTCGGAGATGCTGTGTCCCATCGCTCGTGCGCCGACTAAAACAACACGCTCACACTCGCTTAAATCTTGATAACCTACCACTGTAGCAGCAGTAACCGATCTAACAACTGCGCTAGACACTTGTTATCTTATATAGGTGTTGCCGACCGCAGCGCCGTATTCTACCTGTTTACTTATCTCTGTTTGAATACGCATACCTATACCAGTTTCTTTGGCCCTTCCGTGTATGTAAGTAGTAGATACATATAAGACATAAACAGTCATTGCGGAATCACATGGTTTCTTTCATAACATGACTAACAAAATAAGTCGTTTGCAGTCCCTGGATGGAAATCGGTATAGAAGTACTCATTGTCCCCTTGTGTCATTGCATTGTTAGTACTTTGTCCAACCTCCATCCCCAATTATCTCAAATATTATCTTCGGCGTTGATTTAGCTAGGGTTTGTAGTTCTTGCAGTGAAACTGTCGCCCAATCTTCTCACACCGCTCTTTTCATCTCATATATGGAGTCAAATTGCGTCCCATTGCGATAAACACGCCTTGCAACTATTCCCCAAAGGCTTTCCACCGGGTCCAAATTCGGACTATGCGCAGGCCAAAGCAGGTCATGGATATCTTCATTTTAAAACTACTTTTTTCTTGTGCAGAAACGTGGACAGATGCGTTATCTTGTTGAAACATTACGCTTTTGTCCCTCATGTCCTAATACATTCTAGTCCATTCTGTCTCCAGCATCTCAGTGTACATATTACAGTTCATTCTAGTGTTCACCAAAGCAATGCTGCCCGAATCATAACCGTTCCACCACCAAAATTTCTGCTCCTTCTTACCTGCTCCTCTTTTCTCAGATCTTACCAACCATACTGAATTCCATCCTCACCATCTAAATTAAACTTCTTCTCATCACTGTACATCACTTTATTCCATTCTCAAATCCATGACGTATGGTTTTCAGCAAACTCCAGTTTACCCTGTTTATGTTTCGGTGTTAGAGCTGGCTTCTGCAGTCGTTTCTTCAATGCAAGGTGTTTGTCATTTAACAAAATGTGTCGTACACGTCTGACAGGTAATGGCAACTGTAAACCAGCAAAAAGTTGGAGAACAATAGTAACGGTTTGTGCCCCTTGATTTGCGCAAGCGTAACCGTTTAGATGCCTCAGATAATTTTCTGCTTTTCCCATATTTCCCGTTCTCTCCATATCTTGTTCGAATCTAACGAAATTATAAATCACTGCATTCGAAAGGTTCAACTTCTTGGCGATTTGACGATTGTAGAGTCCCATTCCCTTGTACATACCAATTTTTGTTTTTTCATCACATGATAACTGTTTTCCGCGTACACAATACGCACTGTCACTAATGGTGTCTGTTTTCTGTCTGCAGGAAAGGCATGTACAGGCACAGTAACATCGCGCAGAGCCGACTGCCTTCATATCCACTTCCACCCTCTGTCATCTGAATCGCTGAAGTCTTGCTATATACCGTACTACTGACATCAAATGCGATATCATTTGACTGAATATGTCAGTGTACTGGGTATCATGCTACTGCATACACACTGCGCATAACTGTACCAACCGACAATGTTAATTTTCCTACGAATATCCATGCCTTTATACTAATTTCTATTACTGTTTATGAAGATCGCACATTATAAACACGTTTAGTCAAATCTAATTCTTCAACTCGTATGCATATAAAATGAGAGACGGTCTTCAAAATTAAAAATATTCCAAGTTGAATTAATACAGAGTACTTGTAATTCCAGGCCTGCCCTGTTGGCCGTGCGGTCTAACGCACGTCTTTCCGGGCGGGAAGGAGCGCCGGTCCCCGGCACGAACCCGCCCGGCGGATTTGTGTCGAGGTCCGGTGAACCGGCCAGTCTGTGGATGGTTTTTAGGCGGTTTTCCATCTGCCTCGGCAAATGCGGGCTGGTTCCCCTTATTCCGCCTCAGCTACACTATGTCGGCTATTGCTGCGCAAACAAGTTCTCCACGTACGCGTACACCGCCATTACTCTACCACGCAAACATAGGGGCTACACTCGTCTGGTGTGAGACGTTCCCTGGGGGGTCCACCGGGGGCCGAACCGCACAATAACCCTGGGTTCGGTGTGGGCGGCGGAGGGGTGAAGTGGACTGCCGTATTCGTCGTGGAGTTGCGGACCACTGCGGCTGCGGTGGAGACGGAGCCTCTCCGTCGTTTCTAGGTCCCCGGTTAACATAACATAACATAGCATAACTTGTAATTCCTGGCAATTTACACGGCCAAGTCAGATTAATGTGTACAAGGCTTATGTTCGACGTCATTGTGCAAAAACCACTCACAATCGGCCCGTGGCAGCTCTAGCAATGGAGGGTATATAAAGCTTGCGAGGGGATGCAGAAAATAGTGCAGTCATTGTCATGCGGAAACGGAGCGATTTATCTGATGTCCAACACAGCCCGATCATTGATTGGCAGGCCAAGGGTGAAGGCATTTCCGAAGCGTCCAAGTTTGCAAACTGTTCGAGTGCCGCCGTGGTTAAAGTATACCGTGCATGGCAAAATGGGGGCATCCAAAAGCGGAGCAAAGGCAAGTGTGGCACACTACGGGCCATAGATGATATGGGTGAGCGGCGGCTGCGGAGGTGTATACTGACGAATAGAAGTGCAACTGTAAAGCAACGGGCTGCCAAGATGAACCAAAGGGCCACCAACAGTGTCTCCTCAACGACTGTTCAGCGAATATTGCTGCATAAGGGCCTCTGCAGCAGGTAGAGGTTTATGAACCCATGCTCACTGCTGTGCATTGACGACAAATCCTGGAATTTACATGCCAATACCGCAACTGGACATCCACTGAATGGTGACAGGCGTCCTTTTCAGATTAATCACGTTTATTGGTGCTTCAGACAGATGGCCATTGGCATGTACGGGATGAAATATCTGAAAGAAAATACCCTGCAACAATCGTCGGAAGGATCCAGATGGGAGGGTGGAGCGTTATGGTCTGGAGAATGTTTTCGTGGCATTCCCTGGGTGATCTCGTCACTCTGGAAGGCACAAAGGATCAACACAATTATGCATCTGTCCTTGAGGACCAAGTCCACACCTACATGCAGTTCGCTTTTCCTCGGCAGCATGGTGACTACCAGCAGGTCAGTACGACGTGGCACACGGCTCTCAGTGTACGGGCATGGTTCGAAGAGCAGCAAGATGGTTTATCGTACTCCACTCGCCACCGGATCGAGAACCTGTGGAACCACATCGATCGGGCTGTTTGCACTATGGATCTTCAGCTGAGAAACGCAGCTGTCCACGGCCCTTGAGTCGGCATGGCTCAGCGCTGGTACCTCCCAGACCCTCATTGGCTCTCTTCCTAACCTGTCTCGCAGCGATCCGTGCTGCAAAAGGTGGTTCTTCAGGCTGTTGACATCTGACCACATTAACATCACTGGACAGTTTATATTATTAAGCAACTATCCCAGAAACCGGAACCCAGAACCCAGTATCAGTTGCAGGTTGCCTCTCTGGCAACTTCCAGTGGCAAAAATTTAATTTGTAATATTTTGCGTACTTATTTCGAATTTAAAGTTTCAAATCATTTCATAATCTACTTATTAGGAAGCATATTCCTATGTCAAAAGTTTAACACGGTAGGACAAGTATTACAGTTAGAAACCATGTGTTTGTCATGAGGCAGCGTAACTGGCGACGCGCAAATACCCGCAATTTATTCATTCAGTATTTGAGAATCAGAGCACAAAGCGACTTTCAACAAACTTTGCACATAATTTCAAAGATTTACGAACTTTTTCTCGCTGACAAAATGATTAAAGAAGTTTAACGCTTACTACATCTTCGCTGCTCATTCAATAAAACTGCATCACCAGACATGACGTTTCAATTTATTACTGCTTTACTAACGACACTATTCGTAATACAGTTTGCAGACAGTATCCATATATACTACTGAATATCCTTGCAAAGTATATCATAGTTCAGGAGATCATCATCATAACTATCTCAAAAGTTTTCAGCACCAGGCTGGGTGTGTTTCGAACAGAAGGCTGTCCGTCTAATTCTCTGTTTTCTCATCATCTTTTTGTTTACACACTGTTCCTCACCTCTTTTTTCAACGCACTCCTTCATACTTTTCAGTCATTTAACCTGTGGTCTTCCTCTTGCCCGTTTCCTTCGCATCTCCATTTCATGTATCTTCTTGGGAATCTTCTTGTTTTCCATTCTCTTTAAGCGCCTATACCACCTCTGCCTTGATGTTTCTGTCCTCCTCTGCAAGGGTTTGTCTTTCACTATTTCTCATAGTTACATCTTAAAGACATGTGTTAGCCTTACTTACCTGCTTTGGACTGACTTAACAAATATGATTTAATAACAGTCTAACAATCTTTAGCACTCTACCTGATAATGGCATAAAAGTCGAAATCTGTATTGTACAAAAGACAACTATAATAATACAGAGTCAAGTGGCGGTTTACTCTTTTAAAAATTTCCCTTACCCTTTGGTTCCTCATCCTATCTCTCATTGTTGCTCCCACTCGAGGGACTCCATTTCATGTGCACGTAACATGCTTACATCTCTTTTCTTCATTGCCTATGTTTCAGATGCATAGTTCAGCATTGGGATGTAGTGACTTCTGTGTATTATTTCTTTACTTTTTTGTAGGACGTCTTGGTTCCAAACCAGGTAGGTACCTTACGCTTCGCACGAATGCTTCTGCCTGTCTACCACGTTCACTGATTTTTTTTCTCATTTATTCCAATTTCTTCATCACACTTTCCAAGTACTTGACACTTTCCATCTTCTTCTATTGTTCACCCCCCAACCCTTATTCCGCTAGTTGTTCTATCTTTATTTCTAGGATCTCACATTTGTCTATATTAAATTTCGTTCCATACTGTCTCACTGTTTCTTCCCAAGCATCTAGCTGTTCCTGAATCTCTTCCTCCCTGTTTCTCCAATTCATCAAGTAATCCGCGAATGCTATTGCTTTCATCTTGCGTTCTCCAGTTTTTTTCTGCCACCTTAGTCATTGTTTCATCTAAGGCCACAATGGAAAGGATAGGTGATAATGCACTACTCTGTTCACATGACTTATTTGCTAGAACCAATCCATCCGTTCATTTCCCACTTTCATACAGACTTCCACAGTACATCTCCTTCACTCTGTTTGTTGTCTCTTTTTTCATCCCATTCTTTTCTAGTGCTTTCCAGATCGTTCTTCTATAGACGCTAGCAAATGCCTTTCCTATATCGAGAACGGCCATCAGAAGACCTTCTCCGAATTCGTAGTGCTGCTACTGGAGCTACCTCACTGCAGATATGATGACAACAGTTGACCTTCTAGGTCTGAAACCATGCTGCTCCTCTCTCAATTTGTTCTCGACCCTTGTTCGGATTATACTCTCCAGGATCTTCTCATATATCTTGCCACAATGTGGTATTAGTGTGACTCCCCTGTAGTTTCTACAATCCTTCCTACTCTCTTTCTTGAGTATAGGGACAATTAGTGCCCTCTTGCAATCTTCTGGAGTCTTCTACTCCTTGCACACCATCGTCATACACCCAGTGTTTCCCAACCTACCCTTCTGCCTTCAGCATTTCGACTCTTACTTCGTCCACACCTCATGCCTTTCTTCCTTTCATCTTGTCGAGTGCCATTTGCATTTCCTTCCATGTCAGTTCCTCCTCCCCCGCCACCCCCCCCCCTCCCCCGCCACCCTCCACGAGTTTACGTCTGCCTCCTGTAGTCTGTTATCCTCATCTCCAAGTCCGTTCGGATTTAGCAAGTGCTCAAAATACTCCTTCCACACAACCTTCAGTATCTTTTTGTTATTAACCTTTTTCTCCTTTCTATCCATCATTGCTGCAGCCTCTCTCAAACCTTTCCTCTTACTTTTTACCGTTCCATCCTGCTGTCTTCTTCCATCATATTTGTCCATTCTTCTATCCACTTCCTTCTCTCCTCAGCCGCTGTCTTATTGGTCTCTTTCTAATTTTTTCTTATTGTCCTCTCTTGCTAATTCCATCCTTTTTCTGAACTACAGTCTGAGCCTTGTTCTTCCTTTCCACTACCTCCTTGACTCCTTCATTCCACCATAGTGCCTCTGTTTTCTATCACTTGTCCTTCCACAAACAGTTATACGGCTTCTACCACAGCACATTTAAATTGTCCTCATTCCTCTTCTCCTGCCTTTGGTTGATCCTTTGGGAACCTTCCCCTTATAATATCCTGATATTCTTTCTCGAATTCCTTTTCCTTCAGTTTCCATACTCTGATTCACCTTTCCTGGTTCTCTGCCTTCTCCCATTCCCTCCTGATTCCCGTGCCCATTACCAATAGTTGGTGGTCACTATCCAATGCTTCAAGCGATGGTACACTATTGGCCATTAAAATTGCTATACCAAGAAGAAATGCAGATGATAAACGGGTATTCATTGGACAAATATATTATACTATAACTGACATGTGACTACATTTTCACGCAATTTGGGTGCATAGATCCTGAGAAATCTGTACCCAGAACAACCACCTCTGGCTGTAATAACGGCCTTGATACGCCTAGGCATTGAGTCAAACAGAGCTTGGATGGCGTGTACAGGTACAGCTGCCCATGCAGCTTCAATACGATACCACAGTTCATCAAGGGTAGTGACTGGCGTATTGTGACGAGCCAGTTGCTCGGCCATCATTGACTAGACGTTTTCAATTGGTGAGAGATATGGAGAATGTGCTGGCCAGGGCAGCAGTCGAACATTTTCTGTATCCAGAAAAGCCCGTACAGGACCTGCAACATGCGGTCGTGCATTATCTTGCTGTAATGTAGGGTTTCGCATGGATCGAATGAAGGGTAGAGCCACGGGTCGTAACACATCTGCATGTAACGTCCACTGTTCAAAGTGCCGTCAGTGCGAACAAGAGGTGACCGAGACGTACAACCAATGGCACCCCATACCATAAGGCCGGGTGATACGCCAGTATGGCGATGACGAATACACGCTTCCAACGTGCGTTCTTGCGATGACGCCAAACACGGATGCGACCATCATGATGCTGTAAACAGAATCTGGATTCATCCGAAAAAATGACGTTTTGCCATTCGTGAACCCAGGTTCGTCGTTGAGTACATCATCGCGGGCGCTCCTGTCTGTGATGCAGCGTCAAGGGTAACCGCAGCCATGGTCTACGAGCTGATAGCCCATGCTGATGCAAACTCCGTCGAACTGTTCGTGCAGATGGTTGTCGTCTTGCAAACGTCCCCATCTGTTGACTCGGGGATCGAGACGTGGCTGCACGATCCGTTACAGCCGTGCGGATAAGATGCCTGTCACCTCGACTGCTAGTGATACGAGGCCGTTGGGAACCAGCACGGCGTTCCGTATTACCCTCCTGAACCCACCGATTCCATATTCTGCTAACAGTCATTGGATCTCGACCAAAGCGAGCGCAATGTCGCGATACCATAAACCGCAATCACGATAGGCTACATTCCGACCTTTATCAAAGACTGAAACGTGATTGTACGCATTTCTCCTCCTTACACGAGGCATCACAAAATCGTTTCACCGGGCAACGCCGGTCAACTGCTGTTTGTGTATGAGAAATCGGTTGGAAACTTTCCTCATGTCAGCACGTTGTAGGTGTCGCCACCGGCGCCAACCTTGTGTGAATGCTCTGAAAAGCTAATCATTTGCATATCACAGCATCTTCTTCCTGTCGGTTAAATTTCGCGTCTGTAGCGCGTCATCTTCGTGGTGTGGCAATTTTAATGGCCAGTAGTGTACCTTTGTATCCGTTGCAGTCCTCTTCGTTTACCTGCCATAGAGAATGTAATCCAACAAAGATTTCTGCGCTAGATTGCTGCTGTATCACGCTACTTGGTGGCTATCTTTCTTCCGAAACCAGGAGTTACCTTAACTCAACCATTTCTCTTACAGAGTTCCAGCAATGTCTTTCATATCTACTTCCCCATACTTCTGCTACCAATACATTTTCATACCCTTGTCTTTCATTCCCTACGTGTGCATTCAAGTCTCCCATGACTATTATCCTTGTCCATTTCACTAATTTTGTAGTTACTTCTCAAAGTCCTCCTTCTCTTGAGATGTACAGCCCACCCGAGGGACACACAGTTGAATCACCTCTGTACGTCTTCTGTTTGTCATTATTATCTTTATTATCCTGTCCCTTATCCTTGTACCTCTTATTTCATACTAACCCTCACAACAACTCCCACTCCCTTTTGTCTTTCTTCCTCATTTCCACTCCAACACAACCTGTAACCTCTTCTCAGTTCCCTAACGCTTTCTCCTTTTCATTTTGTCTCTCCCATTCCTGAAATGTCTAGCTTTATCCTTTCCACCACATCCGCTGTCCCCTCTTCCTTCCCTGTCAGTGTTCTAATGTTCAAAATTCTGATTCGTTGTCAGTTTGCCTTGCCGGGTCGTTGCCTTTTACATCCATTGCATGCCGGCAAACACTGCTAGCGCCTTCTGCAGCACAAGATACCGTCTGTAATCAAAGAAGGGCGACCAGAGCGGTCCTCATCATGGACGTTGTCAGGGCCATCTTTGAATTCTCGTACCCACTTACGCACTTTGCTTTCACTCATAACAGTATTACCGTACACTTCGCAGATCTCTCGCTGAATTTCTGCAGCAGACAGGTTCCTTGCTGACAAAAACTGTATCACTGAGCGAACCTCATACGTGGCGGGCGAGTTGATAGTCTTATTAAACATTTTGAA
The DNA here is from genome assembly GCF_023898315.1 of Schistocerca nitens. Taxonomy (NCBI): domain Eukaryota; kingdom Metazoa; phylum Arthropoda; class Insecta; order Orthoptera; family Acrididae; genus Schistocerca; species Schistocerca nitens. The sequence continues at coordinate 474,752,499 of NC_064614.1, read as the reverse complement.
AGCACACAACAGAGCCGTACAGGTTAGCTACAGAGCTGAAACTTAGCGCAGTTGTTCCCGAGGCGTGTCGGTACACGATGCACGCGCTCGTTGCGGTATGCGCGCGAACTACTAGTGCCTACAACAAAACGAACCTTACTTAAAGCACACGCCTCGTACTTGTTTTGGTGGAGTCCGTCGTAGACCTCAGAGGAACCACGCAACACTACAATCTTTACTCATCATGGCTATGCAGCCCATTTACTTTTAACATTCAGTAAGCTGGGGTTATTTTGGCCCTTTGCAGATAACTTTGGCCCACTGGTCGGAAAAAGTTTCAAATTTTTTTCACGCTAAAATTAATTCATTAGCATGGAGTAAACAAGGCAGGATGCATTCACAATGTGCGAAGAAAGATCTAGAAAGTCGTGAGTTCCGTGAAGTAATACTGTATTGGCAGCACTGGACTCAATGTTAATCATAAATAGTTCAACAACTATTACACTCCAATAATTTCTGCCTGGAGGGTCACATCAGTTAAACTGAAAGTGTGGTGGACGTAATTTTTCATTCTGCTTGTGTTAGGTAATGAGAAACTTTCGTTTGTGTGAAATACAATTCAGATACAATATGCTTCAGTTTTTTTTTGCGACAAAGACGAATATTCCGGAATTGGGAAAGAGGTGAGTGATGAGGGTGGTAAAGTGCTACTGCAAAAGGACAGAACAATAAGATGGAGGATTCGATAAGAATTATCAGTCCAACACGACTAACAAAACGTGGCTATTTTCAGGTACCAGAGCTTCAGTAATTAATGTAATAAGGTTCGAACTCATATTGTACAGTAGCCTTAACATGCAATATATTCTCTTCGCAAATAATTGCTATAGTGTAGCACATGACTTGAAAATGAATTAGCTTACTTGGGAAATATATTACATTTGTATATTCACTGTATCACCTTCTGAATGAAGTTCAATATTCCATGTTCCTGCCTTCAAAATATAGTGTTTTAATTGTTTCTGTGCCCTTGAACGTCTAATCTAGAGATACTCATTGAGTTTGCTTTGTCCTAACATCATTTTACCGCTTTATTCCTGAAGAAATGACTGAGTGGGTCGAAGTAGCCCTGAGTGTGGACGGAATTGGCCCACTTTTATTTAATGGTACCACAGTAAGAGATGTAATGTGTTTTGTTTAATATCTTTTTAAATTTGTTGTTTTTCTCTCTGCCAATATCAATCGTTTTCTTGCCTTATATAAAAAGACAGGTAAACTGGGGACCAAAATAACCCCAGCCAACAGTTCGGGCGTTTGTTTGCTTCGATGGATCTCGCTTCATAGCTCGTTTTTCATAAACTAATCGTGGGTCCAAACACACAAAAATTAACTGCATGCTTTATTAATAAAGACACTTGAACCATGATGATAATGCTGGAAGCTGAAGAAATTAACCAAAATTTGTGCCACAACCGTGACTTGAACAAAGGTTCCGTTGTTTACGAGGCGTGTGAGCCAGCAAAATAGGGAACACAGCTGCATGGATTATCCCACTCCAGTGCTCTCCCTAACACAAACTTCAGTTCACGTCTTCAGGTTATTTTCCGCTTCTTACATCGTCACTATCACCGAGGCTCTCCTGTATTGGAGTAGCACCCCAACTTTGGACGTAATGGGGAAATCCCGCCTGTACCTCCTGGCGTACGTGATCTTTAGATCAGATATAATAACTTTTTTTTTTTGTTAGGCATATGAGTCTCAACCTTATCTACGATAATGTTGTAAGCTGAAGAAATGAATTAAAGTAAGGTGAAGATGTGAATTGAAATTTGTATTAGGGAGACCTTGGACTAGGGTAGTTCGTGCTGCTATGTTACCTACACTGTGACTGTGTTGTAAAGACTAGCACTCCTCCCTAGTAAGCAATCAGATCCAGGTTCAAGTCCCGGCTGTTGCACAAATTTTAATTCATAAAGTTGAGACTCATAAGTCTCAGCTTTAATTGTATCAGGTCTATGTATTTGAATCATGTTAGTCTGTTAACAGTTTCTGTGTGCTACTAGAAGCAATTGCATGTCTTGCAGTTACGGGAAATTCCAATAGCGTAATCCTCTGGTTTTCATTATTATCATAGTGCTTATAACTCGGTTTCATTATCGTTTCAGCACAACTGGACAGCATCAGGAAGACAAGTTTAGCGAGAGTGTTGTGCGACAATACGAATGACCTGGCCCAGGTGCAGCCGCTAGTATTCGTCCAAGCTTCATTCTTGTAAGTTGCTGATACATTTGTACTTAATTATGGTTCGTTACAGCGGAATCTTTCTCCGCATACAGTTCAAAGTCAGCTATTTGATTCCTGGCTGTTGTAAGTACACAATCTTTATCCGTTAGGCCTTTGTGTATAAGGAGCACACTGTTCGCTTAAAAACTATTTGCACTCTAAAAAATTATTGTCACTTAAGAGTCCATTGACACGCATTCTAGCTAATAATAGAAAGTTCTTCACACGGCATGTTCTTATTTTCTGGTGAATTACTAATATAATCCATATAAGATAATGCTGCATTTCTGATTATTCGAAAATGTTTTGTTTACAATCTGGAGTAAAAACATAATCGCAAACTTTTGTAATGCATCACTCGTAAATACAACGATGTAACTATTATGAATTACCAGCAAAACCGCAGGCCCACTGTGGAAATCCGAAGATGCTTTGATGATTTAGTGGTAAAACTTATTTGTTAGACCACTACACCAAACCTTACAACAATTTCTCTGAATATGTAAGTAAAATAAATAACGAAAATATTTCTTCTAATTTCAGGAACCAAAGAGTCAGCTGCACGAGTCAGTCAATACCTCGAGTCGACCTCAGACACTGGAGGGACGAACCAGTACCTGTGTGAAATCTGCTTTGTGTAACACTTCAAAGATAGTGGGATTGCTGTAAGGACATACGAGTACTGCCACAATTCGAATGTTTAGCATGTTTCCAAATAAATGACATTCTTTTGAATGTACAGTTTTCTACAATGCTTTTCTTTCCAGTCATGAACAACTGAATAAATCACAACATATTTCTATTAGCATCTACTGCAGAATGTCTTGTTTGTGTGTGTGTGTGTGTGCGTGTGTGTGTGTGTGTGTGTGTGTGTGTGTGTGTGTGTGTGTGTGTGCGTGCGTGTGTGCATATGTTTCTTAAGATTAATATACAGTTCAGAAACGCAGAAATCCTGCAGATTTGAATTTACACATAGCAATTTAATTTATTATTACGAAAATTCAGTAGTTTTTTATGTTAAAACATTAGAAATCAAAGATAGCGTTGTTAGAGGCAGCTTTCTGCAAAACTGCCTCAGAAATCTGAATCAAGTTATCACAATGTATGCCAAAGTATTTATATTTCTGCTTGGGACAAACTAGAAACTATAATTCAGCTTTCATAGAAAATTTGTGAAACTGGCACTAATTGTATGCACATTTCCTTGTGGCAGCTAGTGTAGTATGGTAATTACATACAAAATTTAACTAGTCTGTATCCTCTGACACATTTCAAAATGCACCAAAGAGAGTATATATAATGAGACAAATCAAGAGTGGAGCATGATTCAAAATTCCTCTTTAATGTTTATGTATAGTTTCGTCAGTAGAAAACAAAAGTTGATCACGTTCTGTGCCAACATATGTACTTATTCTCCTGTTTGTTAGAGAAAATATAAAACTGCTAATACATTATATTAATATATTATGCAATATAAATATATTCTGTAACTATACTATGCAAGTTTTATGGTAGGATCAGAAAATTGGTGAATGTGTGTAATGTTTACAGAAAAAGTATAACGGAGACGAGTAGAAAGATGACAGTGAACATTTAAATGAAATGTTGAAAATTAATGGCAATGATGCTGGTGCAGGAAAGCTACTGTGTGAGAACAATATAACATAAACATATGCGATTTGCTTTTTAATAACATTTACGTAAAACCATCTTGAAAACAACATCAGTGTTGATATGACACACAAGTTATGCACTCAAATGTGTTCTGTAAGTGTACAATATTATAATATGATGCGTTATGCAACAGAATGTTTTGAAATGAAAATGCATAAATTTTAAAGCAATTAATGGCCACAGAAATCCAAATTCACTGTGAAATATTGAAAAATTGAAACGTCCATTACTTCAGAAAGCATGTACCATTCAACAGTTTGCAGGATTTTCTGTTCATAAAAATTCTGAACATTGCACTTATGTTAATGTGTACAGCTTTTACTTTTTGCATTTTACAAATCACGCATTCAGTCTTTTTGAAATTTTTCAGCATCATTTGGGTTTAGTCACAAATGATCACATAAGTTATTACAAATTTCTGACCTTAGAACAGATTGATTTTTTCGTTATGAAGTGGAGTCTCGTACAGTATCTCCAATACATACATATCAACAATCCCCTGCAAAAATAATTTATGTGAATGACGCAAAAGTTCAAAATCACCTCTGATTGAAATCATTTCGACACTGTCTCGGAGTGGGTTATTTGGTGTATTATGGAACAAATTACCAAGAAACCTAGTATTTCCACTAGGAAATAATAATGGATATGCTAATGAACACAGTGACGAATCTAAAACAGGGATGTATTGGACTGTACCAGATTTTTTTTAAAAAGAAAACACCATATTTCTTTTACATAGTGGCTCGCCATCCAAAGTGGTAAAAATAGGGACCAAATCAGTTTGAAATGCGTCGTTGTAACACTAGAGGACTAAATTTTTATTAACGTAATACCCATACAAACAGGAACTTATATCAGATTTTGTGGTGAGAGCGGCAAATGAACACAAAGTTAGTTTCGTTTACTCTGTCTGCCATACAAAAATATGCGAAACCCACAGCATTAAACAATGTTTGTACAGTCTGTGTTGCCATCGAAGGCTTCATTACTATGAACTTTTGTTTTCCACTGCTGACATCACTGACCTAGAAGTTGTGACATTGTAGCTGCCTGGTAAACATGTGTTACTGCAAAAGAACCATCTGCAAAATTTAAACATGAACGTTCCTAGAATGCGATTTCACGCAACGTTGTTACTTTCCGGTGTTATTTTTATCGTAACACCTGGTCGGTCTGCGTGATGGAACATGGTAGCAATGTGAGAAACACTGGAAAATGTTTCTCATGTGTGATTTTTTTCCTTTTAACTCTCTTAACGGCTGTGTGCATACGTAAAGTTTTTGTCCATATCTATGGCGAAGTACCATTCGAATTACATTAGTATCATTGGTCTCTGTTTTTATAGTTAATCTTAAAATCGGTTCTTCAGTTTTTGATGTTCACGTACCGTATGAATATTATGCATGTACAGATGTGAACTGATTGTTACACCACATTATATAAATGTAAGCCGCTTCATATCTATAATTTTGTATAAAACTTCAGTGTTCTTGCTCCTGACGAGAATGGGGAGAATCATTTCTTCATCTGACATAAAACGTCAGATTGCTGTTTACTTAGTATCGTATGCCCCTGCATTCTGTTGATCACAGTAAATTATCTAAAAAGAGCAATCTTTATTTGATAATGCGTTAATGTTTGTCCCAGTTTCTTTTTCGAGTAGAGTAGGTGAAGAATAAATACTTATATGCATATCTGAGAGTTGTTATCGATCTCACATGTACGGTATACGCTGGGTATTTCCTGATTTATCTCTTCAGACAATTACTTGACATTTTCTAAGTCGATTTTTACGAGAAATTAGGTATATTTTGTCGTTAACTAATGAAATGTTTTAAGCCATTTCTCTCTCACGTAAGTCAAGCTATTGTCACTAAGTACGCGTCCTACTATAGTAAATACGTGCTCAATGTTTGAAGCTAATCGTCCTTGACATGAATGCAATACATTCTTGCAGTAACCCAGTACAGATCGTACAAGTCATTTAGATTCTCCAATTGATTTTACCCTCAGATGAACTATGCATAAATTCATTACTGCATTTAACATATAAATCGGGTGTATCGATTTACTCAGAAATGTCCAAGTCTGTCTTCTATCCAAAGGTTACAAATAACACTGTGTGTAATAACTTATTTCTAAGACCTGACTGGGCCAATATTTGGGATTCTGAGTAATTTACTTTATGTAACAATTTATCTCGGAAAAATTAACTCTGGGAAGACTGCTGTGTCGGTGTCTTTGCTTAATAGCGACATTTTCCTTGCTTTCTTCATAAGGTTATTTTATTCTTGTGACTTCAGCGTTTTTCTTTACCAGCGAAGTCCAGGAAAAAGAGGGAACAGTTGTACTGGTATTCAGTTCACCGTTACTCACAATTGAAATTTCCACTCTCAGTAATAATTCTTTATTTTCTAGAGGCCTTTTTAAGTGGATAGCACTTCAACATACAGTAAGTTACATGATTCTTAGCACACTCATGCTAACAGACATTCTAACACACAATGTGCATAAAATTTTATTTCTTTGGAAATAATTTTATTTATTAGTCTAAACCAATGTTACCTTCTTCAAAAAAAACCATTCTGTATTATACACATTACCAATCCCCGAAGCACCTCTGGGACTGTATCTTTGGGACAGCTAAAGCTTTCTCAGAGATGCGTTTTTAATCTAATTTATGTTTGTGAAACTATGGTTCTTTTCTTCAATTTTGCGAATAGAAAAAGTGACGTGGTGCCAAATCTGGCGAGCACGCACGATAAACAAGATCCTCACCAGGCCGTGAAGGCCCAAGAGGTCTCTACTAGCGGCCGTGTCACACTCTGCCGTGCGGCGTCTTGTGGATGCCGTAGGAGGATCACGTGGTCAGCTCGCCGCTCTCCAGGCCGTTTAGCAGACTTTCCAGACCGTGGAGTTTAGTAGCTACCCAGTTGGCATCAAGAGGCTGATCACACCCTGTACGAGTCCTCTCAATAAGGAAAAATCCCTGGCAGCACCGGGAATCGAAACCGTGTCTTCTGCATAGCAGCCGTCTGCACTGACAACTCAGCTACAGAGGCGGACGAATATGGATAATGAGGAATCATTAAAGTACTGCGTTGGCCAAAAATTCACGAACAACAAGTATGTGCAGGTTCATTAACGTGACGCAAAAGACATAAATTGTTTCGGCACAATTACAGGCGTTCTTTTTTTCGAATTGTTTCAAGCGAAGGGCCTTGAACTTGTAAGTATTGTAGCAGCTCCTACTCCTAATTGATTGTTAGAACTTGTAGCAAGGACTCGAGGAGCACCATGCCATTAAAATCGAATAACACAGTGAGCATAACATTCACACTGGATCATACCGTATTTGTGGTGCTTTTTAAGGTTTTGTGATCCAGACTGCTTGTGTTGAGAGGATTGAACCTCAGTTTAGACGTCATATTCGTAAACCTATGTTTCGTCGCATGTTATGATACGTTTCAGTAGTTTTGCATCATTGCTGACTTCATCGACTGGTGTTGTGCGTCCAAGGTGTTCTTCATATTCAACGTCTTTACTGCCTCCATAGACATGATTCATAACATACTCAACAAAAGCAATATTTAACATTCTTAAAGATTTACTGCTGTTTGTTCCGTTGTCATTGCAAGATTTATACAAATGCTCAGATCGAATTTTATAGAAAAGAAGTGATCGCTGACACTAGGAATCAGAAGAACAGTAAACTTTTTGACAGTTGACAACATACTAAATATTCGATATGGTTAACACCGTACGTACACTATTCAGACATGTTCATCAACACAAGAATGAAAAAACTGCGCGAATCAGACTAATACATCAAGAGAAGTTAAGTAATTCCCCCTACTTTTTGAGCACATCTTGTACAACTGGTTGAATTATTGTTGCTTTATTATTGACCAGCCAACGCCCTTGCCGCAATGGTAACACTGGTTCCCGTCAGTTCAGCGAAGTTAAGCGCTGTCGGGCTCGGCTAGCACTTGGATGGTTGACCATCCGGTCTGCCGAGCGCTGTGGGCAAGCTGGGTGCACTCAGCCCTTGTGAGGCAAACTGAGGAGCTACTTGACTGAGAAGTAGCGGCTCTGGTCTCGTAAAATGACATACGGCCCGAAGAGCGGAGTGTTGACCACATGCCCCTCCATATCCGCATACAGAGACACTTATGGACTGAGGATGACACGGCGGCCGGTCGGTACCGTTGGGCCTTCCAAGGCCTGTTCGGACGGAGTTATTATTGACAATATTTTGTAAATTAAAAAATGAGTCAAGAAAAACATACAAATCGGGAGCAGTTGGTGGTGCATTGTCTTGCTGAATTTACAGGTCGCCTGCGATGTACTGTTCACAAAAGGGAGCAATCGCCTCCCATAGTTTTCTCTGTACTCGTACCCTGCTATCACCATGTAGGGTATGGACATCATATACGGCAGTTCAGCAGAGCTGCTAACTTTTTCCCATGTTCCGGGTGTCAAAACGCAGTGTTCTCGCTCCCCATGATAACATCTGTGCCCTGTGGTGTGGGTTTAGCAGAGGAGGTGGTTACAGGTAGTAGAGCTGCTTACCAGTGGATGTTGTCCTACACTGAATGGGCCAGTGATCTGGAGCACTGCAGCCTGACTGAGTATTGTTTCTGCAATAGCTGACCGCTGTCCCTATCGTCAATACGTTAACGCCCATGGCGGCTGGCCAAAGGCGGTAGCGATTTTCCTCAAATGGTACTTGAGCTACACCCTAAACATGGGGTTAGTGGAAAACCCGGTGCCTGCACCATCTCGGAGGTGGAGTGTATCGTGCTTCATGCTCCCACAATCTTGACACCACGATGCTAGCACATATCGCACGTCTAGCCTACCTGACAACATCACAGTTACGTAATACGCTGAAGTATTCAATTCGTCCTGCTGAGATGAGTGTTCCCTCTCTGTTGACTGGTATAGATCTCAAATTTAATTGTTCAGGAATTTATGAGAGGATATGTTAATCGGAACACAGTTTCTCAATACTTATAAAAGTATCACATTGTGCATGTCGACCAACTATGTAGGATTTATTCTTAACGGCATTAGTATCACATTGCGCATGTCGACCAACTACGTAGGATTTATTCTTAACGGCGTATGTCGTAAAATGACTTTCAGACTGTGGAATACTAATTTCAGATATTAATTGTTATAAGAAGTCTCAAAACTTTCTTACTTGCTATTACTAGAGATATTGAACTCCTCACCTGCCATAAAATAAAGAATTTTGTTCCTGAACGTCTGCATTTGTACCCCCCATGAACCATAGACCTTGCCGTTGGTGGGGAGGCTTGCGTGCCTCAGCGACACAGATAGCCGTACCGTAGGTGCAACCACAACGGAGGGGTATCTGTTGAGAGGCCAGACAAACGTTTGGTTCCTGAAGAGGGGCAACAGCCTTTTCAGTAGTTGCAGGGGCAACAGTCTGGATGATTGACTGATCTGGCCTTGTAACATTAACCAAAACGGCCTTGCTGTGCTGGTACTGTAAACGGCTAAATGCAAGGGGAAACTACGGCCGTAATTTTTCCCGAGGGCATGCAGCTTTACTGTATGGATAAATGATGATGGCGTCCTCTTCGGTAAAATATTCCGGACGTAAAATAGTCCCCCATTCGGATCTCCGGGCGGGGACTACTCAGGAGGACGCCGTTATCAGGAGAAAGAAAACTGGCGTTCTACGGATCGGAGCGTGGAATGTCAGATCCCTTAATCGGGCAGGTAGATTATAAAATTTAAAAAGGGAAATGGATAGGTTAAAGTTAGATACAGTGGGAATTAGCGAAGTTCGGTGGCAGGAGGAACAAGACTTTTGGTCAGGCGAATACAGGGTTATAAATACAAAATCAAATAGGGGTAATGCAGGAGCAGGTTTAATAATGAATAGGAAAATAGGAGTTCGGGTAAGCTACTACAAACAACATAGTGAACGCATTATTGTGGCGAAGATAGACACGAAGCCCACGCCTACAACAGTAGTACAAGTTTATATGCCAACTAGCTCTGCAGATGACGGAGAAATTGATGAAATGTATAATGAGATAAAAGAAATTATTCAGGTAGTGAAGGGAGACGAAAATGTAATAGTCATGAGTGATTGGAATTCGAGAGTAGGAAAAGGGAGAGAAGGAAACATAGTAGGTGAATATGGATTGGGGCTAAGAAATGAAAGAGGAAGCCGCCTGGTAGAATTTTGCGCAGAGCATAACTTAATCATAGCTAACACTTGGTTCAAGAATCATGAAAGAAGGTTGTATACATGGAAGAACCCTGAAGATACTAGAAGGTATCAGATAGATTATATAATGGTAAGACAGAGATTTAGGAACCAGGTTTTAAATTGTAAGACATTTCCAGGGGCAGACCACAATCTATTGGTTATGAACTGTAGATTAAAACTGAAGAAACTGCAAAAAAGGTGGGAATTTGAGGAGATGGGACCTGGATAAATTGACTAAACCAGAGGTTGTAGAGAGTTTCAGGAACAGCATAAAGGAACAATTGACAAGAATGGGGGAAAGAAATACAGTAGAAGAAGAATGGATAGCTTTGAGGGATGAAGTGGTGAAGGAAGCAGAGGATCAAATAGGTAAAAATACGAGGGCTAGTAGAAATCCTTGGGTGACAGAAGAAATACTGAATTTAATTGATGAAAGGAGAAAATATAAAAATGCAGTAAATGAAGCAGGCGAAAAGGAATACAAACGTCTCAAAAATGAGATTGACAGGAAGTGCAAAATGGCTAAGCAGGCATGGCTAGAGGGCAAATGTAAGGATGTAGAGGCTTATCTCACTAGGGGTCAGATAGATACTGCCTACAGGAAAATTAAAGAGACCTTTGGAGAAAAGAGAACCACTTGTATGAATATCAAGGGCTCAGATGGAAACCCAGTTCTAAGCAAAGAAGGGAAAGCAGAAAGGTGGAAGGAGTATATAGAGGGACTATACAAGGGCGATGTTCTTGAGGACAATATTATGGAAATGGAAGAGGATGTAGATGAAGATGAAATGAGAGATATGATACTGCGTGAAGAATTTGATAGAGCAGTGAAAGTCGAAACAAGGCCCCGGGAGTAGACAACATTCCATTAGAACTACTGACAGCCTTGGGAGAGCCAGTCCTGACAAAACTCTACCATCTGGTGAGCAACATGTATGAGACAGGCGAAATACCCTCAGACTTCAAGAAGAATATAATAATTCCAATTCCAAAGAAAGCAGGCGTTGACAGATGTGAAAATTACCGAACTGTCAGTTTAATAAGTCACGGCTGCAAAATACTAACACGAATTCTGTACAGGCGAATGGAAAAACTGGTAGAAGCCGACCTCGGGGAAGATCAGTTTGGATTCCGTAGAAATATGGGAACACGTGAGGCAATACTGACCCTACGACTTATCTTAAAAGCTAGATTAAGAAAAGGCAAACCTACGTTTCTAGCATTTGTAGACTTGGAGAAAGCTTTTGACAATGTTGACTGGAATAATCTCTTTCAAATTCTGAAGGTGGCAGGGGTAAAATACAGGGAGCAAAAGGCTATTTACAATTTGTACAGAAACCAGATGGCAGTTATAAGATTAGAGGGACATGAAAGGGAACCAGTGGTTGGGAAGGGAGTGAGACAGGGTTGTAGCCTCTCCCCGATGTTATTCAATCTGTATATTGAGCAAACAGTAAAGGAAACAAAAGAAAAATTCGGAGTAGGTATTAAAATCTATGGAGAAGAAATAAAAACTTTGAGGTTCGCCGATGACATTGTAATTCTGTCAGAGACAGCAAAGGACTTGGAAGAGCAGTTGAACGGAATGGACAATGTCTTGAAGGGAGGATATAAGATGAACATCAACAAAAGCAAAACGAGGATAATGGTATGTAGTCGAATTAAGTCGGGCGATGCTGAGGGAATTAGATTAGGAAATGAGACACTTAAAGTAGTAAATGAGTTTTGCTATTTGGGGAGCAAAGTAACTGATGATTGTCGAAGTAGAGAGGATATAAAATGTAGACTGGCAATGGCAAGGAAATCGTTTCTGAAGAAGAGACATTTGTTAACATCGAGTATAGTTTTAAATGTCAGGAAGTCGTTTCTGAGAGTATTTGTATGGAGTGTAGCCATGTATGGAAGTGAAACATGGACGATAAATAGTTTGGACAAGAATAGAATAGAATCCTTTCAAATGTGGTGCTACAGAAGAATGCTGAAGATTAGATGGGTAGATCACATAACTAATGAGGAAGTATTGAATAGGATTGGGGAGAAGAGGAGTTTGTGGCACAACTTGACAAGAAGAAGGGATCGGTTGGTAGGACATGTTCTGAGGCATCAAGGGATCACCAATTTAGTATTGGAGGGCAGCGTGGAGGGTAAAAATCGTAGAGGGAGACCAAGAGATGAATACACTAAACAGAATCAGAAGGATGTAGGCTGCAGTACGTATTGGGAGATGAAGAAGCTTGAACAGGATAGAGTAGCATGGAGAGCTGCATCAAACCAGTCTCAGGACTGAAGACCACAACAACTGCAAGTAATACTGAAGTGACTGAGAAATTGAATTTACTCTTCCATACATAGTAACACTTTATCCCTGTCTGATTTTCGAATGGATGTGAAGAAACTGGCTTTTCAAAAGCTTCTGTGCGAGGTTTTACCTGCGTCAAGTACCTTAACACTTGTAGTTTTAGCCGTATACTGACAACTTTCTGGAATTTTTTTACTAATGGTTTGCAACACAATGTGCGCCTTTCGTTTGCTGTCTTCAGTTAAGATATTTCAGCATTCCTGTAATTCTCTTCAGGAAATCAGACAAATTTATCGCCAGTTGTACTGCCCTTCATTTTATCCATTGTAAGCTGCCCGGTCGTCTGACAATTTTATAAACTGTCCATTTGCTCAGTGATACTTTTGACCCGTTGTCTGCTGTCGTATTGATTTGGAATTGGTTTATCTGTAGACAGCATTACGTGTCCTGCCAATGTGCTACTGCCACTCTTCAATGTAAGTAACTCAGTGAATATACACTGGAGGGGGGGGGGGGGGGGGGGACCGCTGCACCCGTAGGTAGGCGTGCTTACACATCTGAAAGATGATGTCTGTTCGAATTTCGCACCATTCGCATAACAATGGCGCCCGTAGTGCCATTGTGAGGATGCGAATCAAGTTTGCTTCAAATACACGCTGTTACGGTCGTGAGCGTTAGTTACGTTTGAGACTGGACGTGGTCAACTGATTTTAGTCAACAATGCCTTTAAGGCGACAAAGACGCCGTTACCAGCAACGAGGTCATGTAATAGCGCTACGAAAAGTTGATTTTCTTCCTTCTGCGATATTGCAGAAAGACTAGGAGGTAATGTAACCACTGTACATGACTCATGGCAGCGGTAGTCACGGGGATGTGCAATCGCGAGAAGACGGGGCTCTGGACAGCCACGTGGCACTACCGGAGAAGGAAGACCATCGTGTTTGGCGTATGGCTCTGGCCCATCGTACTGCATCTGCAGCAGCAATTTGAGCAGCAGTTGGCATCACAGTGACACAACGAACTGTTAAAAATCGGTTACTTCAAGGACAGCTCCATCCCACGCGCCCTGGCCCCAAATCACTGCTTAGCTGAGAATGCCGGCACGGTAGCTCAGCGTATTCGGTCAGGTTATCTGCGCTCTGCAATAATAATAAAAAAATTAAAAAAAACCTGAGTGAATGGATGAACGGTGAACTAAAACGGGCGTCATCGGACGTCCACCCCGAACGAATGCAACGAACAAAATTAGATCAATAAAAAAAAAAATTGGTACGGTGATTGTCTCCCATGCAGCTGGCCCGGGTTCGATTCCCGGTCGGGTTGGAGATTTTCTGCGCCCGTGGACTGGGTTTTGTGTTGTCCTCATCATTATCTCATCATCGATGCGCAAGTCCCCAATGTGGCGTCACATGAAATAAGACTTGCAACATGGCGGCCGAACATCCCCGGGCGGGGCCTCCCGGCCAACAGTGGCATACGATCATTTCATTTTCTTACAGCTATTTGCGACTTCAGTCGTGTCAAGCGAGAGCTCAGTGGATGGTTCAAATGGCTCTGAGCACTATGGGACTTAACTTCTAAGGTCATCTGTCCCCTAGAACTTAGAACTACTTAAACCTAACCTAAGGACATCACTCACATCCATGTCCGAGGAAGGATTCGAACCTGCGACCGTAGCGGTCGCGCGGTTCCAGACTGTAGCTCCTAGAACCGCTTGGCCACCCCGGCCGGCAGCTCAGTGGAGGGCAGAGTCGAGGTCTGTTCTGTTTTCTGATAAAAGCTGGTTCTGGTTCGGTGTCAGCGACTGCCGTTTGTTGGTTAAAAGGAGGCAACAGACCCGTCTGCGTGCCAGACACAATGGACCTAGCCTCGAGTTATGTCTGGGGTGCGATTTTGTATGACAGCAGGGGCACTCACGTGGCTACCTAACGCACCCTGAATGTAAATTTGTACGTCAGTCTGGTGATTCGACCTGTCGTGCGGTCATTCATGAAAAGCATTCCAGAGGGTGTTTCCCAATAGGGTAACTCTCGCCCACATAGCGCTGTTGAAAACCAGCAAGCTCTACAGAATGTCGAGAAGTTGCTTCAGCCTGCTCGATCACCGGATCCGTCTCCAGTCGAACACATATGGGTCATCATCGGACGACAATTCCAGCGTCATCCACAAACAGCATTAACCGTGCCTGTACCGACCCACCAAGTGCAGCAGGCATGGAACTCCATCCCACAAGCCAATGCATGCATGTCTGCACGCTTGTATTCATCATTCTGTCGGTTACACCGGTTATTAAAGTACCAGCATTTCGCATTTGCAATGGCTTATCTCGCGCTTACATTACTCAGTGATCTTGCACTGCCGGCCGAAGTGGCCGTGCGGTTAAAGGCGCTGCAGTCTGGAACCGCAAGACCGCTACGGTCGCAGGTTCGAATCCTGCCTCGGGCATGGATGTTTGTGATGTCCTTAGGTTAGTTAGGTTTAACTAGTTCTAAGTTCTAGGGGACTAATGACCTCAGCAGTTGAGTCCCATAGTGCTCAGAGCCATTTTTTTGATCTTGCACTGTTAATCACTTAAGTATGTCACCTAGATAAGTGTATTCCCAAAATTTCATTACTCTACATTAACTATATTTGCGTGTTGCGATTCTTTTTGCGTCAGTGTAGTATAATGAACAGGGGTCTTGAAGTTAAACAGTTTAGGATGAACACTGATTTTGTTATACGAGGGTTGGAACTTAAATAGTGGCAGCTATTTACCCACAACCGATACAAAAGAATTACATGTTTGTATCTGTTATTATCCTTCAAAGTAGTCACCAGCGTTGTGTAGAACCCATTGCCAGCGATGTGGATGGCGTAGTATACCATTAGCACAGCCTGTTCTGTTGATGGTGGGAATGGAGCGGTCTAAAATTATGGTGATTCTCATGTACGATTTTGATGGTGTTATCCTAACGCATTACGTTCCTCCGCGGCAGACCGTCAATGCACAGTATTACTGTTCGTTTTTGGAGCATCACGTGCGACCAGCCTTGCGAAAGATGCGCAACCCACCCATCATTTTGCACGACAATGCGCGGGCGCATATAGCGCAAGCTGTGGCTGCTGTGTTCGGTCGATGGGACTGGAAAGTACTGTACCATACTCCCCGGACTTAAGTACATGTGACGTTGATTTAATTCCGAAGATGAAGGAACCACTTCGTAGCATTCGCTTCAGAACTGTTCCTCAGATTCGACAGGCAGTAGACCGTTCCATTCGCACCATCAACAGAACAGGCTCTGCTAACGGTATACTACGCCTTCCACATAGCTGACAACGGGTTCCGCCCAACGCCGGTGACTACTTTGAAGGACAGTAACAAGTGCAAACATATAACTCTTTTGTACCGGTTGTGAATAAATAACTGCCACTATTTAAGTTCCAACTCTCGTATCTTGAGTTCAGTGGCGGCTCGTGCAAAATTTTACCAATGTACTACAATATTACAAAAATAAAAAGTCGTGTTTCACTATGTCGTCATAATAGACCCGACTCAATGTTGTTGCAATATTAACTTCATCAAATGCTCTAAGATCAAGTATGTTTAACAAATGATGTAATCGCCAGATTCGAATATCAACATCTCATGCACGCATGACCACTATCTCCGGTAAATCGGACCGGCATCTTTGTGCTTGCTTGTGTGAATGAATATGTGTGTTTCCTCTTCTGAAGAAGGCTTTGGCAGAAAGCTAAACGTGTAACTGTCTTTTCTTTGTGCCTCTCTGCAACTCAACGTATCATTTTCGCGGTGAGTAGCAATCTATCGTTTCCTTATATTACTGTAAGGGTGCTGTTTATATGTTTATGATTCCCGCTATGTTTCTTTCTTA
This sequence comes from Schistocerca nitens, assembly GCF_023898315.1. Taxonomy (NCBI): domain Eukaryota; kingdom Metazoa; phylum Arthropoda; class Insecta; order Orthoptera; family Acrididae; genus Schistocerca; species Schistocerca nitens. The sequence continues at coordinate 474,736,136 of NC_064614.1, read as the reverse complement.
AAGCATTAATATGTCGTAAACCTTTCACTCCCCCTGCACACCAAGTATCACTGTTGCCGATTAACAAACATCGAAAGCAAAAAAGTTCATTGCGAACGTCACACTCGCAGATCCATCTATTTTCATACACTTTCATACTAAATCGCTACGTGTACTCGCTTTTTTTACCACCACCTATATAACCTTTTGACTTACAAGTGTAGTAATCCTGACTAAACAGAATATATCAACTTGACGTATACAAACCGAAGTGTTTAAATACGTATACTTGCATTTTATAATTAATAGTTTAACATTGCGAGGAATAAAATGAAATTAAATGAGAAAAGATGGCAGCAGCAGGAGTCGAATCCGAACCGACAAATTGTGCTTGGCCAGTGTCCCATTTCCTCTTTTCTTTTTTAATTATTAAAAACATTTATTTACATTTTAGGACAGATATACAGCTACTAATTCTTACAACGTTTACGGACATAAGAAACTATACAGCCACAGGTCAAGTGCTTACTTTTGTGTCTGTTTTGGGATCAGGCCCACGAAAAAGTACCTCAAGGTCTATGATAAAACATTTGAACCCCACACAATATTTCCGATTGGTCACTAAATATATTTTTATTTTCTAAGCAAGTTATTTACGTTATATCTTAATCTTTATATATTCAGACTATTAGCTGCAAGTACGAGTATATTTAAATAATGTGACATCATTACGTTGTACACTACTTCATAACAAAATATAGACTAGAAAACATTCGTTTCCTGTTTGGTATAAACAGAAAGAAAGAGTGAGAGACAGGGAGATCAGGTTTAGCAGCCAGAAAAAATAGGAAACATTTGACCTGCAATCAACCACAAAAGAGCTCCTTAAAGTGAATGTGACATTTTTGAAACAGTTCATTATCCACACCTGTGATCGCTATCGAAGGTGTCATATTAAACAGAAAAGGTGTGCCTGTATTTCACTTTTTCACTAGAGTTCCACTTCCCTTGAGCATAACACAAGTCATTTCAACATCATCTATATCATCTGCGTCAGCGTATCATTACTTTCCTTCTATTGCACAACCGGAGTTAGATATCGCCCGGTGGGTCTCGTGGTTCGTCTGCCCAAGTTAAAAGGTTTCACTCCCCAGCCTTTTCGTGCAGCTTATAAAATTCATTAACATTCAACACAGAGACTGGCGCAATTTCATTGTCCTGCGTTTCCCTTTTATGTTTTGTGATATTGTAGAATTGTGTTTGAATGTCACTTCTCATCTTCTTCGCTGCTTACCGTATCTGTTTTGAAAAAGGAACTGTTAATGATTTGTGCTTGCGCAATGAAGATTTTGAAGATTATCTCAATGGAGGAGAGGTTTTTGTATCGCGTCAATTTTCCAGTGATTTTGCGAGCATGGAGCCCTCATCGGTCACAGATTAGCTGTTGTATTGTTTTCTAGGTGTTCAGAATAGCCGGTTTCATCATTTTTAACTGTTCTTCGCAGTTGCTTGCTGTAATCTCCACGTCCTCTTCCACTTTCATACACGCCTTCTGAGTTCCTTGTCATGTGTGTCATAAGTGACGCTGAGAGCACTTCCACTGGCGCATTCTGGTGTTCCTGAGCCTGTACGTTGGCAGTGACGATCATGGCAGTTTCGTCGATTGATTTACTTCAATTGTCTACGCCGCTCTCCATTCCACTCCCTTATTCTGCGGCGGTAGTTACACTTCGCCCCGTGTGTCATCATTGACGTTGATAGCATTCTTGTTGGTTGACATACGTGTATTATCCGTTTTACTGCTCTCCATTTAGTTTTATTGCTGGTTCTTGCTGGTCGCATTTGGATTCTGTAACTGCCTAATTCATTTTTATCCAACAGCCATGCTCTGATGTACCCACAATGGTGTCATTCTGCCCTGCCAGAATAGTTGCGTACGTCATCGCCCCTGGTTGACTTTTTTCAATACACAGTTGTACAAGGCATCTATAGTCAAAATTTTCTCTCGGCTGTTCAGGGAAACTGCAAATGGAGTATGTGCAAGTTAGGCTTTCATACACAATGTACGCCCCACGACCGTAGACAGTCACGTAAAAGGGTATATGTTTTCGTAATCCTACTTTAGCTGTTCGATTGCCATTTAACTCGCCATTCCAAAAGTTTTCAGACCACACTTCTTCTCTGATACCATAAACTGTCCCATAAAACTATGCACTTCAATGATCTTTTCGAGAGCCACTTCGAACGATAAATTACAATTTCTCACCAATACCTGCATTAGTTATTAGGACTGTGCTGACAGATTCATCATTCTGCTTAAATTTTACGGCACGAACAGTGTTCCTGACTATTCGTTCACAAACTTCGTGATTTATACATTTTGCATATACACAATTCACAGCATTGTTAATTCGAATACCTACTGTTTTCTCATCGGGCAACTTTTTACATCATCAGTCATCCATTTCCGAATAGCGAGGGGCGTATGCTATTCAGTGTTCGTCTCAAAATTTAATATCAAGGCTAATCTTCTCAAGGAAGACATGCTACTTACATTTCAGTCACACTACTCGCCAGCACAACCGGCACTCCGCAGTAAGCAAGCGCTCAACTGTACACAGCTGCAGCGTACAATACGCGCCACAGTGATCTAACACAGACTACCATGGCACCAATACATACAGCGTTACTCAAAAATCCCTCATACTCTAATCTTAAATCTTCAGAGAGCGTTTTACCTTTCCCTAAGGCCCACTCGGGCGAAATACTCTAGGACTCTGAAAGGGGCGTCTACCTGCATCTACTCAAATAATTTGAGCCAAATTGGTGAGCCTCTTTCCCATGGCCTCCCTCTATTAGATTTAAATTTGCAGTAGGCCAATCCAACTCTTTAACTCCCACATTTTCCTCCAAACATCTACCAGAAAAGGGCCTCTTTAGCAGATCATCAACAGAATTCGACATGTTGCTTGCACAGTACTTTACACGCACTTTCAAAGAAAAACACTGAACGTGTGATGTGAGCAACGCAGCATCCTTAGTGCTGGTAGGGACAGCGTCACATCAGAGCACACGCAATCGAAAACGAGCAGCTGTGTCTCTTCTCTGAGCTGATCATAGTGCGCCTGACCATCATTTCAGCACTCAACGTTGGTTTCTGGTTATCGTGGAGAGAACGCTACAAAACATGTTTCGGCTACTGTATTTGTATACTGGCATGCAGTCGAAGAGAAGTGCCGTAGTTTAATTGTGATTTCTAGTCCCTATTCGAAGAGAATGGCATAATTTTAGTGTGATATGTACAGTGTGCTGTAGCACAATAATACACGACCGGTCACACTGATTGAGTTCATGAAAAAGGTCTCTATGTCGATTTAAAATCCACTCCGAGTACATGAACCCACACACTATTTACATTTTTCAGTTGAGTTAGTGATTCCCCTTTTTTTGAGTCCGTTCATTGCCGCAAAGAAAAGTATATGTTCCATATTGTGTAATACTAAACATTGAATAGATACTCCACTCCCCTGTTCATGCCACTGCTACCGCTTCTTCGTCTCGTATTTGTAGACCCCATGAGTCGACCAATCAGACTAAATACCTAAGCCTCTTTTCTGCAGCAGCCATTACGAAGCTGAGGGGGCATCCCTATGTTACCTGTGATCTTACATCCAGCAGAGACGGATAAGGTATAAATTCGATACATCTTAGAGGTATCGATATCCATACCTTTACAATATTCGATGTCTCGTGTTAATTCAGGTTGATATGCAAGCTACACACTCGAATAGGATTCCAGTACAGACAAGGTCTTTCATAGACTGTAGTTTAGCTATAACTTGCCAAAGTATCGAAATTTAGCTTTGGGAAAACTATTATTGTCTCACCTAAATACGTCCCCCTTCCTCGTTTTCACCCAAAGAGGGAGGAGAGCCGGCCGGTGTGGCCGAGCGGTTCTAGGCGCTTCAGTCTGGAACCGCGCGACCGCTACGGTCGCAGGTTCGAATCCTGCCTGGGGCATCGATGTGTGTGATGTGCTTAGGTTAGTTAGGTTTAAGTAGTTCTAAGTTCTAGGGGACTGATAACCTCAGATGATAAGTCCCATAGTGCTAAGAGCCATTTTTGAAGGAGGAGAAATGCGTAATGGCTAGTCATGTCTCCAGACTTAAATCGGGTTTCTATCCGAGGAATCATTCACTTATTTTCTGTATGTTTTGTGTTTTTTTAGTAGTAAAATTTTCAAACCTGATGTTAACAAAACAGAGCATTGCGCCGTCTCACTAGTGGTTATTTCAAAACATATATTATGGTGTTGCTCTAAAAATAAAACAGGCAACAGCAACGTTTTTCGCAAATGACCACACGCAGTACGAAATGGGAAAAATGTATTGTTTAATAGATTACAAAATATATATTTACATCAAAATATATTTTGAAAAACGTATTTATAAAACAGTAATGTATTCCGCTAGCATGATTCACCATGAAGGTCACTGTAATAGTCTTCTTCAAATAATCTGAACTAATATCCCTATTGGTGTAAAACTGTGTAGTTTTTTCTGGAACGACCCTATTGTTGTTGTTGTGGTCTTCAGTCCAGAGACTAGTTTGATGCAGCTCCCCATGCTACTCTATCCTGTGCAAGCTTCTTCTTCTCCCAGTACCTACTGCAACCTATATCCTTCTGAATCTGTTTAGTGTATTCCTCTCTTGGTCTTCCTCTACGATTTTTACCCTCCACGCTGCCCTCCACTACTAAATTGGTGATCCCTTGATGCCACAGAATATGCCCTACCAACCGATACCTTCTTCTAGTCTAGTTGTGCCACAAACTCCTCTTCTCCCCAGTTCTATTCAATACCTCCTCATTAATTATGTGATCTACCCATCTACTCTTCAGCATTCTTCTGTAGCACCACGTTTCGAAAGCTTCTATTCTCTTCTTGTCTAAACTATTTGTCGTCCACGTTTCACTTCCATACATGGCTACACTCCATACAAATACTTTCAGAAAAGACTTCCTGACACTTAAATCTATACTTGATGTTAACAAATTTCTCTTCTTCAGAAACGCTTTCCTTTCCATTGCCAATCTACATTTTATATCCTCTCTTCTTCGACCATCATCAGTTATTTTACTCCCCAAACAGCAAAACTCCTTTACTACTTTAAGCGTCTCATTTCCTAATCTAATTCCCGCAGCATCACCCGATTTAATTCGACTACATTCCAAAAATGGTTCAAATGGCTCTGAGCTCTATGGGACCCAACTGCTGAGGTCATTAGTCCCCTAGAACTTAGAACTAGTTAAACCTAACTAACCTAAGGACATCACAAACATCCATGCCCGAGGCAGGATTCGAACCTGCGACCGTAGCGGTCTTGCGGTTCCAGACTGCAGCGCCTTTAACCGCACGGCCACTTCGGCCGGCAACTACATTCCATTATTCTCGTTTTGGTTTGTTATGTTCATCTTATATCCTCCTTTCAAGACACGGTCCATTCCGTTCAGCTGCTCTTTCAGGTCCTTTGCTGTCTCTGACAGAATTACAATGTCATCGGCGAACCTCAAAGTTTTTATTTCTTCTCCATGGATTTTAATTCCAACTCCGAATTTTTCTTGTTTCCTTTACTGCTTGCTCAATATATAGATTGAATAACGTCGGGGATAGGCTACAACCTTGTCTCACTCCCTTCCCAACCACTACTTCCCTTTCGTGCCCCTCGACTCTTATAACTGCCATCTGGTTTCTGTACAAATTGTAAATAGCCTTTTGCTCCCTGTATTTTACTCCTGCCACCTTCAGAATATGAAAGAGAGTATTCCAGTCAACATTGTAAAAAGCTTTTGCTAAGTCTACGAATGCTAGAAACGTAGATTTGTCTTTCCTTAATCTATTTTCTAAGATAAGTCGCAGGGTCAGTATTGCCTCACGTGTTCCAACATTTCTACGGAATCCAAACTGATCTTCCCCGAGGTCGGCCTCTACCAGTTTTTCCATTCGTCTGTAAAGTATTCGTGTTAGTATTTTGCAGCCATGGCTTATTAAACGACCATATAAAAGCGATTTTCTGAAAAACGCCCAAAAACATTTGGGACTTCTAACCATACAACGAGAGACATGATGTAAGTAGAGATTTCCACTTCACAGATATAGTTGAAACTATTCTGCTATTGGATAGGATTGTACGCCTCAGTCATCTGTAGAGATAGAAACGTAGCTGTAGATTGTGTGTGGTGAGAGAGAGATGTAACACATATTCTATAGCAATATTCAACAATAAGAACAGAAGAAAGTAGTAGTACAGAAATGTTTCTACAAATGGCAGGATGCATACTATAGATACAAGCAGCACAGACCAGAGTCAACCAATATAATTTATGTAGATGACACAATTCTACTTTTTTGGCAGAGTATATTTTGTGACGAGCATTTGTAACAATTTAAGAACTGCCACTTAGACCCTGATCTCTTTGTCTTTGGTGTACAGCATGCAGCCAGTTCTGGAATCTCTACAAATGTCAGTGACTGACTCAAAATTTCTGGCTTACCACTCGCTACCTCGGCTACAAATGTTCAGATAATACTTGGCAAGTCAGAAACAACCCACAACATAGTTAATGCAGGAAAAGTTCCCTCGATTTACACTTTATGCTCTGTCACAGTTGGAGACCATCCACATTGAATTACATGCAGTCTTCGGAGTTTTATTCTGTAAGACTTGAGACGTGCAGCAAACTGAAGAAACATTTAGGATTAACTAAGCACAATCTCGTATTGGAGAAGGTTGTGGTAGAAAATTGGCTGTGTATATTTTAAATAAACATCTCTTTATCTCAAGTAATTTAGGGACATCACAGAATACCTATATCCGTAAAGCCCTGTAGGGAGTTAAGTCTGTTCATTTCTCACACAGTCAGCTTCTGGAAACGTATGAGATGTAATGAAAGCAATGCGTTTCTGTTGCGGACCTATTATGGTAAGTGAGTCATTTGTTAAAATTCTGATTATGAGAATTTCAGTTTTTGGAAGAGACGCTAGACTAATTGGTGTGCTAGCACCTAAAATGCAGTAAGTATTATTTGTTTTGTAGAGAGAAAGTTGTGGCAGCAACTTAGAAAATATTGTATTTATTATTATTATTATTATTATTATTATTATTATTATTGTGCCTTCTGAGATGACCAGGAACAGAGTAAGAATAATGAAATGGTATTTTTCTGGTACAGTATGATAAGGCTGCATTGCCACATTGCCACAGTGTACGGATAATTAGAATAAAAATCGAAAGTCTTTGAGTTTAAACCGTTGTCTTCTCGTTTTTGTGGAGCACTGAAAGCTAATAGAAAAGAAGAACATAATATTTTTAAATGGGATATGCACAGAATTTAACTTTATAAAACTGTGTGTATTTAGAGACTATCAATTTTTATTTTATTTTATTTTTGATTTGAATGAAGCACCACCTTAATGTGGCTTTTGAGGTGATATATAAAAGAACAGGTCTCACCAACGAAGAGATTTTGTAAATGTACTGCCAAGCTGTTCAAGACTGTTTGTACGAATTAAAATTTCTAAGAGAAAAAGGCAGCCGTATAAAATGTCAAAGGACCAATATTCTCCAAAAGAGACGATAGATTCTTACAGACAGTGCACACCCATATCTCTATGTGATGAGTGGACTATAGCCGATTCGCTGACATTACGCGCCATCTAAAGTGCGGTCACTGGTTTCTCGTTAATAGCTGTAACCAAGCACTGCTTTTAATAATTGAGCTATATTTTACCTAAGTATTAAATACGTAGCGCTACAAATAACGTTAATTCTGTGAAATTCTCAATTTCAGTGCACTGTTTATTGTTTCAATCTTCAGTTATGTAAAAGTGTATGAAACAGAGTTTTAAACGTTGTAGCAAGCATTTCTTTATTAGATAAAACATCAAAACAGTGATGACCCTAGCCTATCCATCACCGGGGACCTTGGTATCCCAAGCTGAAGACGCTAGGCCGACCAACTAACCCAGCCTTTGGCCCTCCCGACCCGTCTCCACGTCTTCTCAGGAGCCGGCACCTGTGTGCGTTGCACCCCTCTGTAGGGCCACCTCTGCCTCAAACATACCTGTAAATGTTTTTTTGTGATTTTGTTAGAAATAACACGTACTTTTATCCATCACGTCCTTTTTAATACGAAGTAGACGTTTACAGTTTATAACCGTTACTAAATCCAGTACAGTTATTAAAACATTATTATGAGAAGGAGCGAAACACTGAAAACGATTATTAAGAAAATTGTGGAAGTGAATGAGATAACAATGGCAACATTTTTTTGCTATGCACACGCTAAATAAGAAATTAACAAAATTTTGCGACTAGCATCGATATGTATAATTGTTTCCTTTTCAGGATAAGGCTCAAAAGATTCCTTCCTTCATACTTCATCAGTAGGAAAACTTTACCAGTATTGATGAATAAGTAAAAAGCATTTACAAAGTTTGTCATGTGGAATAAAAGAAAAAACAGTTAATGTTTAATAAGTTTCTGCATGTATTTAAATGAGACCTATATATAAATATCTTTCAAATTCTGATGGTGGCAGGGGTAAAATACAAGGAGCGAAAGTCTATTTACAATTTGTACAGAAACCAGATGGCAGTTATAAGAGTCGAGGGGCACGAAAGGGAAGCAGTGGTTGGGAAAGGAGTGAGACAGGGTTGTAGCCTCTCCCCGATGTTATTCAATCTGTATATTGAGCAAGCAGTAAAGGAAACAAAAGAAAAATTTGGAGTAGGTATTAAAATCTAAGGAGCAGAAATAAAAACTTTGAGGTTCGCCGATGACATTGTAATTCTGTCAGAGACAGCAAAGGACTTGGAAGAGCAGTTGAACGGAATGGACGGTGTCTTGAACAAAAGCAAAACGAGGATAATGGAATGTAGTCGAATTAAATCGGGTAATGCTGAGGGAATCAGGTTAGGAAATGAGACACTTAAAGTAGTAAAGGAGTTTTCCTATTTGGGGAGCGAAATAACTGATGATGGTCGAAGTAGAGAGGATATAAAATGTAGACTGGCAATGGCAAGGAAAGCATTTCTTAAGAAGAGAAATTTAAATTTGTTAGCATCGAGTATAGATTTAAGTGTCAGGAAGTCGTTTCTGAAAGTATTTATATGGAGTGTGTGAAACATGGACGATAAATAGTTTGGACAAAAAGAGAATAGAAGCTTTCGAAATGTGGTGCTACGGAAGAATGCTGAAGATTAGATGGGTAGATCACATAACTAATGAGGAGGTATTGAATACAATTGGGAAGAAGAGGAGTTTGTGGCACAACTTGACAAGAAGAAGGGACCGGTTTGTAGGACATGTTCTGAGGCATCAAGGGATCACAAATTTAGCATTGGAGGGCAGCGTGGAAGGTAAAAATTGTATAGGGAGACCAAGAGTTGAATACACTAAGCAGATGCAGAAGGATGTAGGCTGCAGTGCGTACTGGGAGTGAAGCAGCTTGCACATAATAGAGTAGCATGGAGAGCTGCATCAAACCAGTCACAGGACTGAAGACCACAACAATAACAACATATAAAGGCCGATGGCCTTGCCGCAATGGTAACACCGGTCCCCATCAGATCACCGAAGTTAAGCGTTGGCTGGCTTAGCTAGAACTTGGATGGGTGACCCCGGACTGCCGAGCGTTGTTGGCAAGCGGGGTGCACTCAGCCCTTGTGAGGCAAACTGAGGAGCTACTTGATTGAGGAAGTAGCTGTTCCGGTCTCGGAAACTGACATACGGCCAGGAGAGCGGTGTGCTGTCCACATGCCCCTCTATATTCTCATTCAGTGACTTCTAGGAGCTGGGATGGGATGACACGGCGGCCGGTCAGTACCGTTGGACCTTCATGGCCTGTTCGGGAGGAGTTTATATATAAAGACCACTGTCAAAAAATTCTGAACATTTATGTCCAAAAACATTTTCTTAAATAAACTGAAGGGCCAAAGAAACTGGTACACCTCCCAAATATTGTGTACAGTCCCCGTGAGCAAGCAAAAGTGCCGCAGCGCGACGTGGTATGGAGTCGACTAATGTCGAGTGCTGGAGGGAACTGCCACCATGAACCCTGCAGGGCTTTCCATAAATCCGTATGAGTAGGAGGGGGTGGAGCTCTCTTCTGAATAGCACGTTGCAAGGCATCCCAGATATGCTCAATAATGTTCATGTATGGAGATTTTGGTGGCCAGAAGAAGTGTTTAAGCTCAGAAGGCTGTTCCTGGAGCCACTCTGTAGAAATTCTGGACGTGTGGGGTGCCGCATTGTCCTGCAGGAATGGCACAATGGACATGAATGGATGCAGGTGATCAGACAGAATGCTTCGTACGTGTCACCTATCAGAGTCGTATCTAGAAGTATCAGGGGTCCCATATCACTCTAACTGCACACGCCCAACACCATTACAGAGCCTCCACCAGCTTGAACAGTCCCCTGCTGATATGCGGGACCCATGGGTTCATAATGTTGTCTCCATACACGTACGCACCCATCCGCTGGATACGATTTGAAACCGAAAGGTTGCACTTCTGTCACGTTGAACGATTCTCTTCAGCAGTCGTTGGTCCCAATCTTGCACGATCTTTTTCCGGCAGCAGCGATGTCGGAGATTCAATGTTTTACCGGATTCCTGATATTCACGGTAAATTCGTGAAATGGTCGTACGGGAAAATCCCCACTTCACGGCTACCTCGTAGATACTGTGTCCCATCGCTCGTGCGCCTACTATAACACCACGTTCAAACTCACTTAAATCTTGATAACCTGCCATTGTAGCAGCAGTAACCGATCTAACAATTGCGCCAGACACTTGTTGTCTTATATAGGCCTGTTTACATATCTCTGTATTTGAATACGCATGCCTATACCAGTTTCTTTGGCGCATCAGTGTAGATCATTTGTGTCTTCTCCATAAGAAAACCACTTCTTTGCTACAGTCTCTAATTTAATACCTTAATTTCAAGAACATAAGGTAGCAAAACTTAGTATGTTTAAAACAACTTTGCTTCCCAAACAGTACATTACTTTGTTTTATTATAATTTACTGTGTAACTAAATGCTGCGAAAGACTTAATCGTTACAATAAAAAAATCTTGGCTGAAAAAATCAAAATAAAGTTAGCATTTGATCAACAAGCCGCCTGCAAATGTTATCCACCCATTAGCTAATCAAGATGTTTGTTTCAATACAATGATTTCACGTGCTGCTTTTTCTTCTATAGTCTAAGAACTCATCTGTTAGCAACACATCACAAGGCAATAACACAATGAAATGCTGTTAAATGTGATGAGAACAGCTGACAGGTTAGAACTAGTACTTGTCATACTGACAGTCACTGCCAAGAAAGCGCAAGGTAACAGACATTGTATTCTTGGTGATACTCTGAGAGCATACACTGCAGGGGATAACTATAGTCATGATCGTCCCGGGGCAAATACATAAAGTGAAACTCCCTTCTCTATTGCACTTTTACCCCCTCTCCATCCCCTCCTACCAAAATTCCCCGCTCAACAAAACGTCACGTACGCATTGTCCCTCATAGCTGCTCTCTCCCTTACCCCCTACACACACACACACACACACACACACACACACACACACACACACACTACCTTACACCAACAGCCTGGACACTCATCATCAGGTACCACTAATAAAAACTTAAATAAGCGGGATATTTAATTTTTAATACCCTAACAAAACAAAACACAACCCTAACAGTTTGTTGAGTTCCGTAACTCACTAGCCACTTTAAGTATCTTCTAGTAGCATTTTGCCAACCGGACAGGTCAGTCTGTCCAGTATAAACCTCGCCCTATCGGAAAATATTGTAACGTTGTGTGTGCAGAACTGGACTTGCCAGAGCCATACGCGCATATACTGCCGAGCATCCGTTGCGAGTAGAACCCTCAGGTTGCCTGGAGACACTGCAGGGAGGAGACATACGTCTCGACCAGCCAAGGGCCGCAGCTCGCAGGCGCATTGTAAGGTATTACTGGAATCACCTTGTGTATTCTTCAGGTAATACAGAACAAAGTACTTTCGCGTAAAGGAGGACATTTTCCGCCGATGTTCAATGTATATTGTAGAACGCAAACTACGAGGAGTTCAGACACGGAAGGCACCAGTAATGTGCTGTCAAGTCACTTACTCCCGCCGAAACTTCGCGCCGTCACAGACTGCAGCCCCAGGCACGCTAGCTGCTAGCGTTTCAGGCGTCACGGCTGTTCCACTTCGTAACTATTGGCTTCCTGTTTTCATCCGCCTATTCCCGAAATGGATTCTTCTGAGAGAACATGATTAGTCAGACAGAGAGTGGATGCAACTACCGCTCTCGCACACTTATTTTTTGCAGACTGCAGATAGTGCTGGAATTGATATGCTGGAATCAAAATTAAGCAGACTGACGCGGGTTCAGAATGAGTTTGAACCGTCTCAAAGGCAGCTGGAAATCCGCTCATCACAGTAAGGACAGGGAGGAATTCGAGGATTCCTGGAACTTCATCGAATCCACTATCAAGGGTTTAATGAAGAGACTCCTACGAAATCAATCCAACAATCAGGGTCAGTACTTTGAAACTAACTGCTATTAAAATGCTAAATCTCGATGGGATCTGTAATGTCACAATTTAATATGAACAATTTTAGTGGTGAAATGACTGTTTGACAATGTGCAATGTATGTAGGAATCAAAGACGCGGTAACCTTGCAGACAGATATGAACAATACTATCACTTCTGATTTATATATAATTTTTGTTGTTATATGGAATGTTTATTATCCTGACTTTTTTTCTTCTGACTGTTGTTCTCGTTAAGATTATCTTGAAATTACTACAGCTCTATAGATATATTGTATTGTATCAGAAGAACTAAAAGAGCTCATTCTAAACTGATTAATAATCGAGACTTGAAATTAATTATTCTTGTACAATTATATTCTCATAAATATCTAGAGAGTTCCAGGTATCTACGTTGACGTGGATTTGGACACTCACAGAGCGATTCTTTACAGATTCAGGAACTCGCAGTTAAATGGCGTGAACAGCGCTTTACCAACATTTCGTCACAGTACAAACCAAAATCTCGCCCAAATAATATTCCAACACAACATAAAACACCATAACAAGTAAAATACAATAACAGGACTACCTTAAGTGGTTGTCCTACAGAGATGCCTTTTTGAGTGTCATTACGAATAATGATTCAGTTGATGACGTCCAAAAATTTCATTACCTAAATTTTTCTTTGCGAGGTAAAGTCAAGAACCTAATGAAACATATACCTGCCACATCAGAAAAGTTCTCCGTTGTTTCGGGGACGTATTATGCAGAGGTACAACAATCCAAAAATAATTGACGCCAGAGATGAAAAGGCTTTGTTGGCCTCATCCATAGTCGGCCATGCCACAGCGACGGATTACAGGCAGTCAATTAACCATTTCAAGGCCTCAGAGGCTCTAAACCTAACGTCCCAATTCATGCAGCGATCTTTTCGGAAGCAATTCTGGCTGGTTTGCGACCCATAACTCGTCATGATTTGGCGATAGAAATGTCTGGGTCCACATTCAACGCATTAAATGAACTTATGAATTTTTTGGAAACAAAATGTCAAGCTCTCGAATTGGTTCAATTCAGGGACATCACTTCAGAACAGGTCCAGTACTATAAGTCAAATGAAACATGTGAGGAAGGCACACCTGGCTTAGGCTGATAAAATAGAAAATTGTAAATCTTGTAACCAACATCATTTTGTCACCAAATGCAAAGGATTTCGAACAATAGATATCAACGATCGACAGGCATTTGTCACGAGAACAAGCTGTGGTTGTTGTGCATCTACGCTGATGACATCGCTGGTAAGTACAAGGCTCCATCTTGGATCTGTAATGGAATGCACAATACATAGCTCAACAAGTCAGCCGATTCAATGTGTAGCCAGATTGATGACTCTAGAAGCTGGTCCTTGTTCCATCAGATTACTAATGGGAGACCGCATTGTAAAGTATTGTTGACAACAACTGTGGTCAGTGTTAAAGACAGCACGAGCAGACAGCAATCTTGCAGGGCGCTCTGAAACAGTGCGAACCAACGGCATGGCAGAGAAACTGAAATCGCAACTAAGAAACCAGTCATTTCCAGTGAGTAGCATAAACAATAACTGGGTCACGAACTTGTAACGTCGATATGTCTTCCATGATTAATGATTCTCACATTATTACCACTTGCGCTGTTGTGAACAGTGTCAACAGTGAGTTTCTATCTAGTTACATAGTCACAACAGGTTAGAACATACCGTTTGGTTTGCCTCCATCTGATCCCGACTTCTATAATGGTTCAAATGGCTCTGAGCACTATGGGACTCAACTGCTGTGGTCATAAGTCCCCTAGAACTTAGAACTACTTAAACCTAACTAACCTAAGGACATCACACACATCCATGCCCAAGGCAGGATTCGAACCTGCGACCGTAGCAGTCGCACGGTTCCGGACTGCGCGCCTAGAACCGCGAGACCACCGCGGCCGGCCGACTTCTATAAACCTGTCAGAATAGATACGGTTCTGGGAGCAGATGTTTTCTTCGATATCTTGGCAAGGGAAACCTAGAGAAGCCAAACCATCCCGAAATGATTAACACAAATTTTGATTGGGTTTGGCCAAGTAGGAGTCCTCCAACTCCACGCGAGGCTGAGTGCAAGCAAATCAAATCGTGTGAGGCACACATTCAGCAAAATACAGCTCTTGATGGAAATCGGATATTTGTAGGCTTGTTTGGTGAATCGCGACAAGCCTCTCGATGAATGGACTTTCGGAGATTTAATGGAGGTACCCTCCTTCTGCCTGTCCTGAACCATCTTCTGTCCTTGAGATTCCTGCCAATAATCTGCACAAATAGTAACTTGCAGAACCAACACCAGCTCATCAATCCTTTTGGAAGAGATGGTTCACTGAGTATCTACATCAGTTGTAGCAATGTATTAAATGGACACTGGAAGCACCATGGCAGCCCCAGATCGGCTATCATATCCTTGTCAAGGAGGATAACTTGCCTCCCTTTGTGTGGAGGCTGGGTGTAGTCAAGCAGTTGTTTACCGGTCCTGATAAGCGTTTGCGTATCGTGATTGTGAAGACTAAAAATGGGCAGATTAAATGGCCTGATAATGAAATTGTGACCTCTATCTAAGTAGTGAACCAGTGACGTGCTCCCTCTTATTTGTCACACAATGAAAGCTCATCGCTAAACTTCTGTTTACAGCAACAAAATTTTAATTCATATGCTTATTAAAAAATGTGCACTAGATACTTCATCTTGCACAGATGCTGGAAGTTTTTTAAATCAGGTTTTCGAATGTTTTCTTTCGACAGCACTGTAACTAAGATGACATAAGTCCTTGTCTCCATTACATTAAGGGTAGATGTGGCAACATTGCACTGATGATGTCACCACCCCCACTCGTTCCCCATTCCCATCTCATCCCCCACTACCTCTCCCCCACTACCCCTCTGCCAATAACTAATCCCCGCCACTTTCCCCCTCCCCTCCTCCACTTCCCTCTTCACCCCCATTTCACCCCTCATCTCCCCCACTTCCCCCTAACCTCCTCCATTTTTGCATTCACCTCCTCCAGTTCCACCTCACCTCCCCCATTTAAAACCTCGCCTTCCCCACTTTGTGCATCATTTCCTCTACTTTCCCTCCCCTTCCCCACTTGTGAATTGGGGAGAAAAAGCCTCAGTCTGTGTTAAGCTGTTGGAAAAGAAGAATGTAGGATACTGTCTTGGGAATTGTGTTCATTTATTTATATGTGTATTATTTTGTTGGAAGAATTTCCTTAATTATGGTGAGGAAGCTGAACTGACAATTATACTACAGCCTTGCTGCTTGAAATTCAAATAAACACAACTGCTTTAAGTTGGTAGGATGATGGAAAAACGTTCTTGTGGAAAAAAATCGTTCACACAAAGAAAAATGTCCAAAAATCGATAACTGAAAAAAAACCATTATCTCGCCTACACATAGAAAAACACTTGTATCGTGAAAAACTTCAAACTACATTTAAAAAATAGACGAAAAACGTCGATGAAAAAAGCTCCTATTCTAATAACGCACTGCTTGCTACATGTATAAGAACTTCTTCTGTACACGTATAAAAACTCTCACATCAATGAAATGGTAACACAACAAAACTGCATAACATGAGAAAAAACGTCGATGAAAATTGTCTTAATTAAGCAGTGCTAAAAACGATAATGAAACAAAACCATAAACTGGTCTTCATGTACGAAACACCATGTTGTGAAAAAAATCTCCTCACTCATAAATTGTCGTACCATGAAAAACAACAGTAAATAACTTTGGTAAGATCCCTCTAATGCAATGCACGAAACAGCTGCCATCTGTGAATCCAAACAAATCATGCATCACCACTACAAGTGTCCCCATGCACCTACCACCACCACATCTGTCATTCAACTGATGGTGCTGTGACGGCTGACACACCGCCTTTGGTGGGCTGCTGCAGCTACTACCTGAACTAGCGCCAGTCTATTGCACAGGTCCACTGCAACCTGTAATGCAGTACCAGATGGAGCCTTTGTCTCGCTACCTGCTTGAACAGCCTACATTATCCCGGTTCGAGCGAGTGAACATGTGCATGCACGCACATGGGTATGTGTGTGTGTGTGTGTGTGTGTGTGTGTGGAAAGGGGGGGCGTATGATGTGTTACGACCTGTATGGACTCTGTCTGTTCTCCATGTTGGAAACAAGAGTTTCTCTCAGAACGATTGGGTGACCTTAACAATACACAACTCACCAGGGTGCTCCTGAATATGTTTTAGAGTATACCAGGAAAACTGTAGCTTTGTCCAAAATAGAACAAAATATTTCACTGTCAAAATCGATAGCGGCTCCTTCCAGGAATGGTATGTTTTCCCTTACAAAGGAGTCTGGACCAGCCCAGGAGAGGAAGCAGGCAGTTACTGGATACAGTGCAATTTATCTCGTTGTCAGAGGCGACAGCAATCTACAGGCTCCTTGTAAGGGGCTTTGCTCACAACGGTTTCCAGACCACCCTATAGAAGTTGGCAGGTCTCTGTGTGCCAGGAAAACTGGACCCATAGCTTTGTTCAAAACAGAAAAGAATATTTCACTGCCAAAGGCGATACTGAATCCTTCCAGCAAGGGCGATGTTCTGCCTCTCACAAAGGAGTCTCAACCACCCCAGGAGAAGAAGTAGGCAGTTACTTCGTCTGTGGTAACGTTGTCTAAAACATGGCAAATTAACCTCGACAGTGATCTACCGTCTCCATCTAAGAAGGAGAACAGCCAGTAGAAGCTGGCAGGTGTCTGCCTGTCAAAGACAAGAGGAATACATGCATATAGGCAGGAAAAAGGCTCTCGGCCTAACATGTTGCTTGCTCCAGCTTGCTGGGCAGAGTACCTGCAATCCTATTGGTTGTCACCAAAATAGGGTTCGAGTTCGATTCCCGGCGGGGTCAGGGATTTTCTCTGCCTCGTGATGACTGGGTGTTGTGTGATGTCCTTAGGTTAGTTAGGTTTAAGTAGTTCTAAGATCTAGGGGACTGATGACCATCGATGTTAAGTCCCATAGTGCTCAGAGCCATTTGAACCATTTTGAACCAAAATAGGGGCAGGAGGTTGAGGTTATATAAACCCTACTCCCTCCACAGTCATCTTCATTCTGCCTTAGTCTGCAGCTGTCATTGTCTGCCTCTCCTTGATCGCCATGAAGTATTCCTTATCCTCCGGCAATGCCTGTAGCAATCGCCTGTGTTGGATGAAGAAAAATTTCCGTGTAAGTACATATTTTCGTCTTCGGATTTCGTTAAAACCATGTATCTGTGTGTTTGTGTACAAGTTCCTCAACAGCTATGCACTTGTAGATCGGGAGGAGGCTATTCATCCTACACTTCAGTGGTAGTTTTCTGTCCTGTACCTTCTTGTGACGAATTTATATGTGTGTACAAATTCCTCAGCAGCTGTTTCATTTGTAGATTGCTAGGAGGCTACTCTTCCTGTACTTAAGTGATAGCGTTCTGTCCTATCCCTTCATACCATGTATCTGTGTACAAACAAGTTCCTCGACAACTATGCACTTGTAGATCGGAAGGAGGCAACGCTACCTACACTTCAGTGGTAGTTTGCTGCCCTGTCCCTTCATACCACATATCTGTGTGTGTGCGTGCGTGTGTGTTTGAGAGAGAAAGAGAGCTCTGATTTTGTAGTAGTTTATCTTCAGATTTCGTAGTATATTTGTATTACAAAAAATTACAGCATTCATTAATCAAATTCAGAAGGATTTAATTTCTGAGCTGGAGGCTGAAAAAGGGTCGGTTGATGGGGGAATGAGTCTCCCTAGATCATTGAACAACTTCCAGCTGCAATTCCACCAGCACATCAACCGTGTAACTATTTACTTTAGTGTTCAGATTTCGTAGTATATATTTACATTAGAAGTTTAAAGTTTTTTTTTCTTGGTACAGCACATGATCTTGCTGAGACTGTTCGTATGGATGTAGTAGAGATGCCTCTATCCACAATCTTCCTCACAACAGGGTGGTTGAAATGACACTAGAGCGGGGTATTGCGAAACCCACTCTCCTCTGTCCGAGAGCTCATGCCAGACCTAAACTACAATGCGATTGAGGACGTTTTTGATGAGCGAATCTCATTCTCCCGAATTGACAACCTAACAGGGGGGCACAAAGACGCATTAGGGTTTCTGAAAGCATGCCTTCCCCTGCAGGGGAGAGAGCTCACTCACCCTGATCTGAAACGCAAGTATTTTGAATCTCCAAGCAGCAGAGGTTATAATAGCCCACATATGTCTGCTTTCAGTCAGTGACACTGGGTATTCGAAAAGCTCCCATGAATGGAAAGTTAATGGTGAAAATACACCAGCATTCAGAACTTTGAAAGCTTCAAATGCTGCTCATCTGATACAGTGATGTGTGATATTTTCCATATTATTTTGTTGATGGTGATCTCGTTCTCCTCTTAAGCTCCTTGAATGTACGAGCTATTATCTGTTACACTCTGTACCAGAATAAGTTCCTGTTTAGCACTAATAACAATTCGTCGCATGAGTACAAAGTATCCCATAAGTAGTTTTGGACGTACAAATGCAGTGAATCTCCTGTACTCTTCCACTTCCTACCCACTGACTCGTCTATGGACAGTCCAGCATTTTTTAAATAGTTCAGATCTGCGGGAGAAGCAGAGACACATGTTTTAAGAGTTGATGTTACGCCTACATTGCTTGTGTGGTCAATCTCGACCACCTTAAGTCCATGTTGTATCTCATAAAACAGAAACGCTAAAGCATTGTGTATAAGGTTTGATGACACTGCAGCAGTACCATCCCTCTTTGTAAATGTCCATCAAGATACATAGGAAACTCTTGCATGGGATGGGTTGGTTCAAATGGCTCTGAGCACTATGGGACTCAACTGCTGAGGTCATAAGTCCCCTAGAACTTAGAACTACTTAAACCTAACTAACCTAAGGACATCACACACATCCATGCCCGAGGCAGGATTCGAACCTGCGACCGTAGCGGTCGCGCTGTTCCAGACTGAAGCGCCTAGAACCGCTCGGCCACACCGGCCGGCGCATGGGATGGGTAAAAGCGTCTTGGTGTTGGATGATAATTCTAATTTCACCATTTTTGTTAAATTTGGTTGAAGCATAAGGTTTATGTGAGAAGTATTTCTGACGTATAATAGGATCATCACATTCTACCGAGTTAGTCATATCGAACGACGTCATTGCAAGGTTTCGGACCTACTGATTTAAGAAACTCGAAGTTCGCACATTTTAGCACCTTGCTGTCCTGTTGTGAAGTGTTGCACTGTGAGTTGTGTGCGGTAGTTTTATACCTTAATCCCATTCTGTCTTCGTTAAAGATACATTGACGCTGGGCAGCTGGAGGCTACTGTGAGTCCTGACAGGTTGAAGGTCACCACTGATTCTAGTCCCGACTGGTTGATACTCGCTGCCGCCGCTGACAAGTCTCTGTATGTTCGAGGTCATGCCTGTCCTGCTTTAGACGTAGTCGTCCAATAATTTCCTCTCCATGACTGATTATTCTGGTCCACTATATGCAGCTGCAGATAGTCAAATGTCTGGACTGTTACTGGGAGATATATAGCGTTGATACAGGTTTCAGTCATCTTATACCGAGTTCCAATTGATGGAAAGAATCTGTAAATTGTATGAATCAATCTAATGTTGAGATAAGAGTTTCTTGTAATGTTGCACTCGTCGTGAATTGTACTGACAGGAAGTATATCCACTGACTGGTCAGATCTGTAAAATTTATTATAGCCCTTCTTCAAAACTTGTCCTTTTTGAAACCCCAGTAGTCGTTCTATTGAACCTTTCTGGTTAAATACAATCGTTGCATTCGCTGTCTTTATTTCAGATTTAAGTATATTGATGTTTACATGTAACACAACCCCTTTTACAGACCATTTTTAAAGATCGGTTAAATCGTCAATATCGTATGCACCAGGTTCATTTACACAATTTCTTTTCTACCATTAATTTTAAGATGAAGTTTATTGTTAGCCTCTGTGATATTCGGAATGCTGTTGTATATCTCCAGTCCAATCAGCGTAATACAACACTTTCCATCAATCAATGGGAAGTAATTTGCGCGTAATACTGACGATTGTTCTGTTAAAGTAAGGGTATACAAAATTGCATCTAAACCTCAACTGATAAGTTAATGTTTAATGCGCCTCCTTAAAAATGCTTCTTCATAAATGTTAGGAGGCACATGATGCGCAGACACCCACACAGGTGAGTATTAAGTCTTTGTAGCGATGAAAATTGCGTAACACACGTCTTCTTTCGGTGAAGTAGCGTTGTAAATCTTCTGGTGTCTGCAGGTCTCCAAATGAGTCGAAATAGTAGGCATTATTTATATTTTTCTTAACATACGACACCCAGTGGGTTCTTCGTCTCCCAGAAACATCTAAATTCACAATTCCATACTCTCTGGATTTCCACATAGTCTTCGGTAATGTTTGCCGCATAAACACGCGGCAGAACCTTGGAATGTTGAATTTTTTGTAACAGACTTGAGCAGTTCCGTATTTCTAAGCAGTCTGCCAGGTAGGATAGCTAATGGGCTTTTTTCAGTTATGAAGAGACCTAGGCCTTTCTTGTGTGGTTTCAGGTATAGTCCTTTTCCGATGGCTGGTACTTCCATCATGCGGTTATGTCTCCTTGCCTCTTGTAACTACTCCTGGGAGTTCTGTGCGTTCTTGACTGTTCTGGCAATAGCTGCAGCACCACGAGCCAGTGAACCCATCGCTGAGAGACCTGCAAGGGAGGGAATGAGGAAGGGGATAATTGCGTCTGATATCTTTTGTATCAGCAGAACCCTGGGTGCTTTAACCTGCCTTTTATGCTTCAATGTGCTTTTAACTGCGTACATCGCCGTCTGGCTACAGTTTTCTAAACAGCCCTGCCTCAGCTTCTTCTTCATTGTCTTCTTCTTCAGTGCACGATGTGCGGCGTTCATAACCTGCTTGAAATTCACACACAAACCCAACTTAATTTTACCATGCATGATTTTATCTACTACAAATGCTGCAATGCACTACCCTATACCAAAATCCTTTCTCACACATATTGCCTTGGCTTTATCAGCTAAAATTAGATCTGCAGCGTGAGGTCCTCGGAGATCTTTATGTTTTGCATATGCAATGCTATGTTCGAAACACACCTCGTCGAGCAGGTTAATCCCCTCTCTTTAGTAGACCTGTCGCACCTTTTAAGTGTTGTGCCAATGATTCGCATTCTTTGATTTGCGTTACCCACAACATTATCTATGTGATCGTTCAAGTTTAGGTTATCTGTAACTGTAATCCCTAAGTATTTAGTTGAATTTACAGCCTTCAGGTTTGTGTAACTTAGCGCGTAATCAAAATTAAGCTGATTTCTTTTAGTACTCATGTTAATAACTTCAAGCTTTTCTTTATTCAGCGTCAATTGCCACTTTTCGCTCCATACAGATATCGTATCTAAATCATTTTGCAATTCGTTTTGGTCGTCTGATGACTTTACAGCCGATAAATGACAGTACCAGCTACAAGCAATCTCCGTCTATTACTACGAACTGTGACCTTTCTGACAGGAAATCACGAATCCAATGGCACAACTGAGGCAATATTCCAAAGGCAGGCAGTTTGATTAGAAGACGCTTGTGAGGAACGGTGTCGTGAGCCTTCTGGAAACCTAAAAACATGGAATCAATTTGACATCCCCTGTCGATAGCACTCATTACTTCACGAGTATAAAGTGCTAGTTGTGTTCCACAAGAACGTTATTTTCTGAATCCGTGCTGACTACGTGTTGTAAAAAAGGAAAAATGTTTTTAACGTTCAATGTAGTATTCCTTGGTATTTTCATGAAGTATGTTTTGTGTATATAGGATCTCCTTGAAGTTCGTTTTTTTTTCAGTTAGGTGCCAAATCTGTATCCTAAAGAAATATACCGTTTTAAATTAAACTATTTTGTTCATACTTAACAATTTGCAACAGGTTATGGGCCCAGGCTACGTGAAACTGAACATTGATTCAGTTCAGTGTGTGCTGGTAGAAGCTATCTGTTGTTGAATCGAGATGTACGGTAAGAATATGGCTACAAACGGAGACTATAAAATCATTATCAATAAACTCGAAGGGCCTGAAGATTGGGCAAAACGGAAATGGCATATCTCTATGGTACTCCGTTCATATGAACTGGAATCGGCACGCAAGAACCCACGGTGCTGCCTCGGGAACCAACAAGTGAACAGAAGGCAGCGTACGCAAAATGGCAAAAGAATGACGCGAAAGCGGCAAGTTTGATAGCAAGTGCGCTAAGCAAACCAGTAGCTGAACTTGCATTGACGTGCAGAAACGCTAAAGAAATATGGGACAAACTACATGCGAGATTTGAACGTAGTAGCACGCAACGCTTGAACATGTTAATTGAAAAATTCTCCCGTGTCAAACGTGACGAAGCAGAAGACATTAGCTCACTTGTTGCTAAGCTACAAACATTGTTTGTAGATTTAAATGATGAATTAACGAAACATAAAGAGAATATGTTGTCTGAAAGAATATTAAATGGTCGAATTTTATCTATGAAGGGAAAGGAATATGATAATTTAGAGATCTCTGGGATACAATACCGGCTGAAAGCCAGAATTTGAACTTACTTATTGAAAAACTTTGTGCTATTGAACTGCGTGAACAAAGTACAACGAATGTAACTGCATTGGTTGCTTATAACTCACGAAAAAAGATGTCAAAAGAGAGAGCAAAACAAAAATTTCCGTGTAACAAATGTAAACAACTAGGACACTGGGCAGCGGCGTGTTCACAGAACGCTCGTGTCAGCAATAACGAGCGGCAAGAAGAGAAGGTGAGTGAAAACGCTGTGTTTACTTCTCGTGCCATGGGTGCGTCTACTGTAAATTATATTGACGTAAATAAATGGTATTGTGATAGTGGTGCTACGAAGCGTATCACCCTGAATAAACAATACATCGTCTTGTAATACTTCGTCTTGTACAGCGAATTTGATGTTCCTGAAGTGGTTACATTAGGAAGACAAGGTACTAACATGCATGCACTTGGTAAAGGCACAATTTACATCGAAATAAGACGAAACAATGAATGGTACAGGGCCAGGTTGGAAAATGTTTTGTATGTTCCCGATGCAAGCGCTCATTTGTTCTCTTCCAGAGCAGCTGCAGGTAACGGCTACAGTATAACATTTGATTATAAAAGTGTTATGATTAAAAAAAATCAGCGGCGACATCGTCATGGCAGGCTATGTGGAAGATGGTCTGTACGTGTTGAATATGCGTGTTGTCAGTCCAGAAAACAGTGATCAAGTAAATATAGCGACATCTGAAACACTACAAATGTACCATGAAAGGTACGGTCATCAAAATAAGCAACATACCAAGAACATTTTGAAGAAACTTAACATCAGTGTAGAAGGTTGTAATGATGAATTTTCTGACGGTTGCGCATTAGGAAAGATGCATAGAATAGGGGAAGGTGGGGGAATTACACGCATGTAGGTAATCAAAAATGGCTCTGAGCACTATGGGACTTAACTTCTAAGGTCATCAGTCCCCTAGAACTTATAACTACTTACACCTAACTAACCTAAGGACATCACACACATCCATGCCCGAGGCAGGATTCGAACCTGCGACCGTAGCGGTAGCGCGGTTCCAGACTGCAGCGCCTAGAACCGCTCGGCAACCACGGCCGACGTAGGTAATCCCACGCAGGCCGATTTACGCAGTTTGAATGGCGCAAGCTGTTCCCAGTTGGTGCTACACCCTGCCGGCAGGAGTAACAACTACTACGCGGCTTACGCCAGCCATTTTCCAGTGGCATTGTTGGAGCAATGAAGTGTTGTTTATTTTCGGCGTGTCTCATGTAATTTTGGTCGGCTGTATTTTGCAAGGTAAGTGCTACTATAAGTTGCTTTAATGTGATTCTTGCGTTCAACTACTAACCCTAGATGAAACCTTTAATTTAATTGTAGATTTGTCCCGCTATTTGAATTAGATTCCGAGTTATGCTTAGGTTAGTGACCGAACTTACAGTGGGGTAATGCCACGCAGCTGTTGAAGTGCGTGGCATTCCCCCTTGCAGGTTATATTTTCAGTACTAATAAGGTTTTTTTTAAAAAATTTCAGATGGGTAGATATTATGAAAGAAAACCCCAGAAAGCAAAATGGATGCAAGAGCAACTTTGTAAGGCCTTTGAAGCCATTAAATCTGGAAGAAAAATAAGAGAAGTATCAAGAGGTTTCAGGATTCATGAAGCGACTCTGGAACGAGAATGAACGTTAAAAATACCGAGGGTCCAAAACTTGGAAGAAACCCAACATTTTTGACAGAACAGGAAAGTGAGATTAGGGATCATGTTATTGCAATAACTAAGCTGTTCTATGGCATTACATGCATCCAGCTGCGAAAGATCGCATTTGAGTATGCAGAGGCTAACAACATTGCAAACAATTTTGTTAAGTCATCTAAGTTAGCTGGAAAGAATTGGCTAGCTCTATTTTTAAAAAAGACGCCCAAGTATTAGCATGAGAAAACCTGAAGCAACTAGCATTAACAGAATACAGGCATTTAATGAAGAAGAGGTTAATGTATATTTTAAAAACTTAGAACATGTCTTTGAAAAATATAAATTTAAAGAGGGGCGAGTGTTCAACGTCGATGAAATGGGCATAAATACTGTGCAAAAGCCCGAGAGAATTTTGGCTCCTAAAGGTGTTAAACAAATAGGTGGGGCCACGTCTTGGGAAAAGGGGAAAAACATGACTGTGATATGTTGTTTCAGTGCTGCTGGTACCTACATCCCCCCCTATGTTTATCTTCCCCAGGAAGAGGATGTCAAATCTATTAAGTAAAGGTGGACCAGTTGGAGCAATATATGGTTGTTCGGTCAATGGCTGGTCCAATGAGTCATTATTTTTCGAATGGATCCAACATATTCTGAATAATGTAAAATTAACTATTGATGACCCTGTGCTGCTGATTTTAGATAATCACAGCAGCCAGATTTCACTTGATATTTTTGAATTTTGTAGAAAACATTCTATTGTCATGGTAACCATACCTCCACACGCTTCTCACAAGCTTCAACCATTAGACGTTACTTTCTTTTCTTCTTTGAAAAAAGTGAATGTGACATGTATATGAAGTCACAAGTGAATCACAAAATTACATCATATGAGTTAGCAGAACTTTTTAATGAGGCATTTTTAAGGTCGCTACTATGGACAAAGGGCAGTCAGGGTTTAAGGCATGTGGGATTTGCCCTTTCAATCCAAACAAATTTCAGCATGATAACTTACAACAATGTGAGATCTTCAGAGATGTTGTACTTGAAGATGAGGAGGTTCCAAATGCAACAAATTGAAATGAAGTGGTTGCGTCTACAAACGAGCCACATAATCACAAAAGGAGTCAAGAACAGATTCCTGGATCTTCAGCAGAAGATATTCCACTTCTAGTAGGCCTAGAGAGGTCACAACAACATCAACTAAAAGTGTGTGTGTCAAGCACGTTCGTGTATTTGACATATCTCTTGTTCCAAAACAAAAACAAGTTCTTCCTAAGACGAAACAAGCCAATGGAAAGCCTAAGGGAAAGTCAGTGATCCTTACAGAAACTCCAGAGAAGAATAAATTGCTAATGGAGTTATCAATAAAGAAACAAAAAGAAGCCATGAAAAATAAAGCTGAAGGAAACAAGAAAAGAAATCTTAAGGATAAATCAGATAAGTGCAGAAATCTGCAACTTAAAAAAGTCTCGAAGAAGAAACAGACATTATATAAGAAGAAACTCCACCAAGTAGCAGCGAGGATGACCTAAATCTGGACTTGCAGAACATTTGTGATGACGATGAAATGGATGATATTGATCCATTGGCGATTTCAGAAGATGTCTGTTCAGTTTGTGGAGAGTTTGGGAAAGATGGAGAACTATGCTACCGATGTATTTCTTGTAGCAGATGGAGTCATGAAGAATGTAGTGGCTGGAACACTCCAAAATGTTACAAGTGGGATCTTTGCTGTATGAGAAAATGAACTCTTTTCACACCAATAAAAACGTAAAAAACGAAAATTATAAGAGACGTTTAAGAATTACATTATTTCGTTCTTAAATATACTGTTTACTATTTGTAGTAACTAATAAGCAAATAAAAATAGCAAGTATCGTACATTTTTATGGTTTGTTGTTACTTTGCGTGTCATTACCCCCAGGAGTGGAGAATACTACGCATTTGCAATTTTTTTTATTTTTATGTTCAAAATTAAGGTACTGTTTATAACTATTTACAGACGATTGGAATATGTAGAGAAATGTCCATTGTATGGTATGTACTTATTTTCGTAGGTTTTAATGACGTAACGAATGGTTCACATCGATTTTTCCTTAGGTGCGTGTATTTCCCCCACTCTCCCTACCATTCAAACAACAAACAAACCGCTCCACAATTACTGGCGAATTAATTCACGCAGATGTCAATGGACCAATGAGTACAGAGTCGTTTGGAGGTGCTCGATATTATGTATGTTTTAAAGACGATTTCAATAAATTTCGTCGAATTTTCTTTCTTAAGCACAAACATGAAATATACAATATGCTTACGCAGTTTTTAAATTAAGCACAAACCAGAGGACATGTTGTTAAACAATTTCGATGTGATGGAGGCAAGGAATTTAACAACAACATGATTAAGAAATTACTCATGGATAAAGGAATAGAATTACTGACTTCTCCACCGTATACTCCTGAACAAAACGGTGTGGCCGAATGTGAAAACAGAACAACTGTTGAAGCCGCACGTTCGATGCCAAACACAAAAGTTACCAAGAGGCTGTGGGCAGAAGCATGCAATACAGCAGTCTATATTTTAAATCGTACTGGAAGGTCTTCGGTTCCAGACAAATTTCCATATAAGCTGTGGTACAATCGATCAGTGGGAAAACTTGATCATCTCAGAATTTTTGGCACAGGTTGCTACGTTCATATAAGCAAACAGTTCCGTTCAAAATTTGATGACAAGGCTGTTTTTGGACAACTCGTTGGGTATGTCAATGACAAAGATGGATTTAGGGTCTGGGTTCCTTCCAAAAGGAAAGTTGTCTTGAGTCATGAAATAAAATTTAAATAAGAAATAGTGTGTAGCTCCCACAGTGATAACATTACCTTAGACATTCCTCGGCAGTCTGCTTCTGGAGGAAGTCAAAGTGAAGAAAACTTTAACGGACTTGAATCTGGAAGAAGTCAGGAATCAGATGGCAATAACAAAAAATCAGCAGAATTCCTGAAAGCCAAAGCATCAGAATCTTCTAACGTAGATGAACTGGAGAGCAGAAGACTACGAAGAAAACCAGCCTGGATAGAAAGTGGTGAGTTCTTGATGTTTTCAAAACTTACTGCTGGCGAACAAAAAGATCCAAACTGTTTTTCTGATGTATGACAGTCGAATGAGAAAGAAAATTGGATGCGAGCTATCAATGAAGAACTAGAATCACTAAAGAGAAACAATACTTGGGTGTTAGCTGAACGTCCTACGAATGCCAAAGTATTACAAAATCGCCGGCCTGGGTGACCGAGAGGTTCTAGGCGTTACAGTCTGGGGCCGCGCGACCGCTACGGTCGCAGGTTCGAATCGTGCCTCGGGCATGGATGTGTGTGATGTCCTTAGGTTAGTTAGGTTTAAGTAGTTCTAAGTTCTAGGGGACTGATGACCTCAGAAGTTAAGTCCCATAGTGCTCAGAGCCATTTGAACCATTATAAAATCGTTGGGTTCTACATCGAAAAGTTTCAGCTGATGGAAACACTCGCTTCAAAGCCCGATTAGTTGCTAAAGGATATATTCAGCAAGCAGGAATAGATTATGAAGATACTTTTAGTGCTGTTGCACGTTATAACACCATTAGAGTTTTGCTAGCGGTAGCTGCTTCAAAAAAAACTGGTGTTGAAACAATTTGATGTGAAGACGGCAAATTGAATGGAATACTTCAAGATGAAATATACATGGAACAACCAAAAGGCTTTGAAGATAGTACGCATCGAGTGTGTCTCCTGAAACGGAGTCTCTATGGACTAAAACAAGCACCACGCTGCTGGAACAAACGGTTTGTGGGAGTTACGGAGAAAGCAGGTTTTGGGAACAGTGCTGCAGATCCTTGTTTGTTTTTTCGCAAATGCAATGAAAAAAGCCTTCATGTAGCTATTTACGTTGATGACGGCCTAATTGTTGGCAGTGACGAAGAAGAATAACAGCATTTCTGAACACTTTACAATGTGAATTTGATGTAACATTGGGGACCCTTGACAGTTTTCTTTACATAAAAATAAAACAAAATGAGACTGGAGCAATTATGATAAGTCAAGAAAAGTGCACGAAAGAAATACTGGAAAGATTTCGAATGGCAGAATCTAACATGAATTCAACTCCCATTGGATATGAAGAAAATGATCAGAATTAAACAGAAGCAATTTCGTCCTCCGTTCCCTATAGCAAGGCAATTGGATGTCTTATGTATCTCTCAATAGCAACTCCTCCAGACATAAGTTTTGCAGTCAGTAAAGCTGCTCGAGCTATGACAAAACCAACTGCTTCAGACTGGAACCGATTTAAACGCATATTTCGGTACCTGAAAGGTACATTAAATTATGGCATTAGCTATGATAGAGAAGAAAATCTGAGAATTTACAGTGATGCTGATTCTGCTGGAGACAGACAAGACGTTCAACAACTGGTATTGTGGCAAAGTACCATGGAGGGGCAATATCACGGACAAGTCAGTTGCAGAAGGTAGTGCCTACATCTACAACTGAAGCAGTAATCATTTCAGCAAGTGAAGGAGCCAAAGAATTAATTTGGTTAAGCGTTTACTAAGTGACTTGGTTAAAATGCCGGAACAACCTCCAATACTTTATATTGACAATGCCAGTGCATTAAAATTGGCAAAAAAACCCTGAATATCATCGTCTGTCAAAACACTTAGAGCTCCAACACTTCTATGTTCGTGAAAGATTTCTGAATGGTGAAATTTTAGTAGAACGTATAGATGGAAAAAACCAGTTAGCTGATCTGCTGAAAAAGCCACTTGAGCGAGTTGATTTAATTTGCTATGTGCAGAGATTGGTGTGAAGGAAGTCAAACAGTAACTCTTTGTTTTCATATGACTGTTTTATTTATCCTTTTGGAGGAAGTGTTGTAAAAAAAGGAAATATGTTTTTAACGTTCAATGTAGTATTCTTTGGTATTTTCATGAAGTATATTTTGTGTATATAGGATCTCCTTGAAGTTCGTTTTTTTTTTTTTTTTTTTTTTTTTTTTAGTTAAGTGCCAAGTCTGTATCCTAAAGAAATATACGGTTTTAAATGAAACTGTTTTGTTCAAACTTAATAATTTGCAACACTACGTGACAATAAATCGTTTTGTTCGAGGTAATTCATAATGTTTTAACACATAATATGTTCCAAAACCCTGCTGCAAATCGACGTTAGTGATATGGGCCTGTAATTCAGCGGATTACTCCTATTTCCCTTTTAGGTTATGGACCGGGGGCCTTGCCTTTATTAAGTGATTTGAGCTGCTTTGCTACATCGTCGAGGATATCTACTTCTATGTTTCTCTTCTATGTTCTTGATTGGAATTCAGGAATATTTACTTCGTCTTCTGTGGTGAAGGAGTTTCGGAAAACCGTGTTTAATAACTCTGCTTTAGTGGCACTGTCATCAGTGACTTCACCGTTGCTATCGCGCAGTGAAGGTATTGATTGCGCCTTGCCACTGGTGTGCTTTATGTATGACCAGAATCTCTTTGGGTTTTCCACCAGATTTCTAGACAGAGTTTCGTCGTGGAAATTATTATATGACCGAGTGAGGTGGCGCAGTGGTTAGCACACTGGACTCGCATTCGGGAGGACTACGGTTCAATCCCGCGTCCGGCCATCCCGATTTAGATTTTCCGTGGTTTCCCTAAATCGCTCCAGGCAAATGCCGGAATGGTTCCTTTGAAAGGGCACGGCCGACTTCCTTCCCCGTTCTTCCTTAATCTGATGAGACCGATGACCTCGCAGTTTGGGCCGGCCGTGGTGGCCAAGCGGTTAAAGGCGCTACAGTCTGGAACCGCGCGGCCGCTACGGTCGCAGGTTCGAATCCTGCCTCGGGCATGGATGTGTGTGATGTCCTTAGGTTAGTTAGGTTTAAGTAGTTCTAAGTTCTAGGGGACTGATGACCTTAGAAGTTAAGTCCCATAGTACTCAGAGCCATTTTGAACCTCGCAGTTTGGTCTCTTCCCCCAGAACAACCCAACCCCCAAATTATTATAAGCATCTCATATTGAAGAACGCGCCAGCTTTCGAACTTCAGCAAAACGTTGCCAGTCTTGGGAATTCTGCGTTCTTTTAAATTTGGCATGTTTTTTCCGTTGCTTCTGCAACAACCATTTGACCCGTTTTGTGTACCATGGAGGGGGGGAGGGGGGGGGGTCAGTGCCATTACTTCTTAATTTGTGTGTGTCGATACTATCTCTTTGAAACATTCCACATTCTTCTACGCTTACATGATCAGTACGGAAGGAGTGGACGCTGTCTATTAAAAAGGCATTAAGAGAATTTTTATCAGCTTTTTTTTAAATAGATGTACTTTGCGTTTCTTTTTTATGGTTGAGGGTGTTACGGTATTCAGCCTGGCAGCAACTGCCTTGTGGTCGCTAATCCCTGTAAACGCCTGATACTCCCTATTTGTCCAGGATTATTTGTTGCTAAGAGGTCAAGTATGCTTTCGCAGCCATTTAAGCTTTGAGTGGGCTCATATACTAATTGTTCAGAACAATTTCCTGACAAAGCATTCAGTACAGTCTCGGATGACGTTTTATGCCTCCCACCGCCTTTAAATGTATAACTTTTCCAGCATATCCTTGCCAGGTAAAAATATTTTTTGGAGTCTAATGGTTGGCACTATCTTACACTTAATTTGTTTTGTAATAGACGAATATTTTCGTAAATATAATCACTTTGTGTAAATGTAATGTCTGTTGCATCAAAAACGACTGTGGTGAACATTCTTGCTATTTGTGGCTCATACCTCACAGGGTCCTTAGGAAACTAGAGAATAAAAATTTCGTGTCATTTTTTAGTTATTGATGATTTTTATGGCACGACGCAAGCTTCCTATTATATTAACTATGTTATAAATCAATACGAACGAGAGAATTTGCTCACATCCGATATCACATTCAGAAGGTGTCATTTGCTGGCCGTTTGGCATAACTACCAGCTGTGACGAGTATCTTAAGAAAAATGATGCACTTGAATCACCACAGCTGATGTTGATAAGAAAATCGAAACTGTCAGGTGTGCAAGACAGCAGATCTGAGGTCGTTTAGCCATGATATTGTTGTGAAGTTGAGCGTTCTTTCCTCCAAACTAAAGTTTGATGAAAGGAATTAAACTGGGGAGCGAGCCATAACACAAAGGTTGAAAAATATTTGGTTTAACTCGAAGCAAGGTGCCGTACGCTTGGCACTAACATGCTCAGAAAACAGCAAGACCATCTTCCAATACAAAGCCTACAAATATTCTTCAACCACACACATTTCCATCCCGTGGACATAATGCAAATGAAATTAGGTTTTGCATTGCAATACCTCTTCACATATTATTTTATTTCAGTTATTTTATTCTATGTTGCTATTAATTGATTTTAACGGGATTTATTTTGAATGTAAGAAGATCACATCTACAAACCAACGTGAAGTGCGCGGCAGAAGATATGCTCCATAGTGCCGGTTATTAGGGTTACTTTCCGTTCTACTCACGCAAGGAGCACTGGAAGAATGACTGAATGCCTCTGTGTGTGATGTAATTATTCTAATCTTTTCCCCACGACTCCCAAGTGAGCGAAACGTAGGGGTTGCAGAATATTCCCAGAGTCATCATTTAAAGCTGCTTCCAGGAACTTTGTTAGTATACTTTCTCGGAATAGCCCCCCCCCCCCCCCCCCCAGTATCCTAGCAATCGGCCGAAGTCTGCTATCTGCTTAACCCATGGCTGAGGCTATGTGATCACTCCATTTCATATCCCTAGAAAGTGTTACTCCCAGGTGCAGTAAAACTTGATTAAATCGGAATGTTTATAACGCAGAAATCTGCCCAAACCGTACAAGTATTTCAGACTCGACGCATGCAATACACTTTTATATGCTAATATTTTGTTTAAGGCGGAACGTGCTTAACGCGGAAATGGGATGCAAATTTTAAGACTTAATTGATAATTCATTGTATAATGCGGAAAAAGAGTTTATACAGTACTACTGTATTACAGTACACATTAGCTATTCACTGCACTACAAAGACGCTACTTTTAACACACAGACTGTACAACCTTGACAATGGTGACACAAAACCAAGAAAAGGAGTTCGGCTCAGCTAGGCGCTGCAGATGTGGACATCAAACCGCACCGTTCGGTGCAACAACGAGCAAGTTAATCGCAGTGTTGGTACATCAAAGGAATTGGTTAGTCCATGAGCGCTCTGTTTGTGGGTGTTTCTCTTTTTCCATTGTTACTGACGCGTGCGATTGCACACTGGAACATCGTAGCGCACCTACGAACACAGCTGCTATCAGCGCAGTGAATGAGATGAGTGTAGTTCCCTTAAACAATTGTTTTACACACTAGAGTCCGCGCAGGATTCCGTGGCCTATGCGTATTGACCAGTTTTCGTCCAAAGCTCTGGGGGAATTCATTCGTGTGTTCGGAAGGGGAGTCCGGCACTGTTTGCCACCTTTTAACCTGTCGACGATGACAGAACCGAGGCGCTGGCCCTGTAATCTTTCTCACATTATTTTACAGAAACTATTTGGTAAAAAAACTTCATTTTTGCTTTACTTGTACCTTAATATGTCAGGTTCATTATGATGTGCCCATCACTTCGTTAATAGTCACAGTTATTGTGATATTTATGTGGATGTAAGACACTGCGGGAAATTCGAAAAAGTTTGCAATGAAAAATAGGTGTCGTAATGATTTTGCGTGTGGTGCATATTACATAACATATTGCTAAGAATGAAATTTAGCTAACGTAGTGAATTTTTCTTTAGACTTGGGTGGAAATCTGTATCTGTCACCAACCTCGAGAAAACTGATCTGAGGCAGCACACTCTTTTGCGATCTCCCCGCGCCAGCAATAAAGCCTGGTTGAAGTATTCACAACATTCCTCATATTTCATAAACGGTTTGAGATATCGAAATGAGATTTTGGCAAATGATAGCATGCAGAGAGGAGAGTGTTTTGCATTTTGCAGTATGGTTATTAGGCAAAACTTCATTATCCACCGTATTATTCCACTAACTACAAATTTTCTAGAAGAAAACCTTCCAAATTCCCCCGAGAATATCTTAAGAACAGATCGTAAAAATTTCGACGATATGCCGTGAATGTAAATTACATAAGAGGTGCCGGCCGCTGTGGCATAGCTGTGGCTTTCAGACGCCCACCCAAACTTGAAATGAAAATTTTGAAATAAATGCATTTTTGTAACTACAAAAAATATAGAATCGTGGACCAATGGCTTAGAAAATTTTATTTTTTAATTTTGATACAAATTTTGAACCCACACAATTGTGTGGGTCGGGATTATCTTACATATTTATGTCATTTCTTGCAGTGATATTCACGAAAGCAATTACTGTCTTTTGACAAACACAAATAAATATTACACTTCAGACACCTTGTTCTCGTCCTCTTCTTGCAATTTTTTTGCCTGCAGCAACGAGCTGAAAGCAAATCATCAACAGTTGGCCAGTGATGATATCCGTCTAGCCGCTTCTCATCACATGGTGTGTTTGCTGGTTTGTACATTTTATTTGGTGGCTCTTCATCGGATTCACTTTCATGTTCCTGTCCTGAAGAAGAAGAAATTAGCGCTTCCCCAATCACTTGTCGGAATACAAGAAGATCTAAAGTGTTTTTCTTTTGTATTTTATTGGCTTCGCATTTAACTTTGTATTGCAACCAGGATGTGACGCAAGCCAAATCAAGTAAATGAATCAAAACTTAAAGTCCACTTTTTTGTCTTCAAGAAAGTCTTGCAGGTCTCCATCATTTGATCGTAGAGGTCCACTCCTCCCATACACAGGTTGTACTTCACTATGACTGGCACTAACATGTACTTCTTTTCTGGTTTACTCCATCTCTCAACATTGCTTACAGGTTCACATCCTGCGCAACTAGAGGCAAGGGTCACAGCTTTTGTATCTTTCCACTGCACAATGACTATTTTATCATCGTCCCTGCAGAATTCTTCCATATCTCCTCTATTCAGTCTTTTTTCTTCTGTCAGGTGAACTGGTTTCACTCTGTTTTTCATTATGGTTCCTGTTCCTTCCAGCCCTAGGTCAAGTAACTGTTGCAATAATGGCAAAGCTGTAAAATATCTGTCAAAATATAGTCTTGCACCTTGAGGTAATGTTTGAGCAAGGCGAAGTATTACAGATGGCGCAAGGCCAAGGCCAACATCTGGCAGAGGAGTTCATTTACCTTGATAAAATTCAGAATCAAGTACTGAACCTTTCGTTGTTGCCAAAACAAAGTTTTTAATTCCCAAAGGGCGCGGTTTGTTTGGAACATACTGAGACAATGTGCAGTGTCCAGTAAAAGGTGCCATTTGCTCATCAATAGAATAATCATTTTCGGAGGGGCGTGGAAGTCTCAAACAAGCACTGCGTACAACATTAATTGCAGGTTGTACTTTCCACAATCTATTAGTTTCTGATTCACGTGGAATGTTAGTGTCCACAACATGCAGTGCTGTTCTGAGAGTGAAGAACCTGTCTCTAGGTATACAATCTGCAATAGTTGGCATAAACAATGACTTCTGCCAGTACATATGTGTACGAGGATATCTAATGCATCCCATAAGTAAATGATTTGCCATAGAGATTTTTTATCTCTTGAGGATTTATATGAAGTAACTTCCCTTTCTTTGAACAGTAGTAATTGTTAGTGCAGTCAGATGCTAACTGAAAAAAATCTTCTGGGTAGTACTCACTGAAATAGCTCATTGGAGTTTTAATTTCCTGTCCTACCTCACTCTCTGAGGGCGCAAAAATTTTGGAGATGAATGATCTTTTTCTCCAAGTGGACAAACGACGATGTGTTTCCACTGTTTTTTTTAGAGTTCTTTCTACTGTGTTGACTGGGAAAATTGTCCTAAACTTCTGGAGCAACTGGTAGTATTGTTGCAGAAGCATTGTTACAATTTTCCTCCTCGTCAGAAGATTCAGAGCTTTCTCCAAGTCTAGGCTTGATTGTTGGAAGAGTCCAAGTTGTATCTAACAATTCGTCATCACTACTGAAGACTTCCACTTCAGAGTCATCTAATATGGCTAGAATTTCCTCGTCAGTAAGCCCTAAAACGAAACAAACAGACGAACTGTGAAAATAATGGGTAAATACAATAGTAAAATGACTTATCTATTCCGTAATCTGCTCCGAATAGTAACCACAAACATCGACCGAAAATGACCATATGCCGGTAAAATAGTCCCAACACGCACAATTGTGCATGCGGATGTTACAGTCATTGTAGCTATGAAAGTATTCAAATAAATGTGGCGGTCATATTTTTATTTACTTCTGTACACCTATCGGAATCTCAAACACATTTTTCCAAATGTCAAAACGCAATAAATAAAGCGCAATAAACATTTACCTCGACAGACATGCTTCCGATCCGCCATCTTGAAAATGACCAAAGATTAAGACACAATATCTCGCGTCTGTAACGAGATATCGATATAAATCGAGTTGTATATGAAACAGCGATTCCTGCACACTCGTGTGCACACTGCACAGGGGAATAATATGATACTGCAACGCAAATAAACCGCACCCACACAATTATGCGCATCGGGTCTGAAAGGGCTAGGCGCATCAGTCCGGAATTGCCCTGCTGCTACGGCCGCAGGTTCGACTCCTGCCTCGGGCATGGATGTGTGTCATGTCATTAGGATAGTTAGGTTTATGTAGTTCTAAGTCTAGGGGACTGATGACCTTAGATGTTAAGTCTCATAGTGCTTAGAGCCATTTGAACCATTTTCTGAACATAAAGGTCATCCCCTCAATCGGTATATTTCATTCGAAAAAATTTTGGTTTTTTGAGGTTTTCTCAGGAACTGACTCTTAAGACACCAAAGGTCGGAGGATGCTAAGTTCACCAGACTTGGATACGATGTGACGTCATTATGACGTATACACGCTACATCGAAAACGATAGAAACCGTATATCGACTATTCGACTATTGTGAACTTTCGAGAGATTGTGACAGGGTAGCGCTGTGCTCTGCGCCGTTCGTTTAAATGTGTTTTGCGTTACTTGCGTTTAAATCGTGTATTGTACTGTGTTTGTGTCCTGTGCGTTGTTTTTCGTTTGCTCGTCTCTAATTATGTGTTCAGCATTCGAGAGACTAATGAGAGAAAAGCTTACCACCATGGAATGCTTTGACACTATCATACCACCATGGAATGCTTTGACACTGCATTCAATCATTTCATACTTCAATCAGTACTAGACACTAACCTTTGGTTAAGATTACATTGAGAAATCCACATCCCCTCGTATTTCATCTCCGGTCATCGATTTTTCTTCAACAATGCCTCATATTTTTCTTTTTAAGATCGAAATTCAATCATTCTACACATCAGTCATTACTGGACACTAAGGTCTCTGCCGTCCGAGTGTAAAATTACTTGGGATTATGGTTGATAAAAAGACTATCTTGGGATGGACATATAAATTACTTAGCTAACAAATTTGCACGAGTTCTCTTTCAGCTATATAAATTAAGAAAAAAAAGTCAGAAAGAGTATGCTGCTACAATCTAATATGTACTGACAAGACCAATTGTATGAAACCATTCTGAAATGTTGATAATAAATAAATATTATTTTCGGCGTAAGCATTCAATACAACAATCACACAATCTAATCTGGTCAGGACATAAGAAGACTTCACTTTTTTACGTGGTGTTGTCAAGGCCACGGTCAGGAATATTTCAATTAATATCCAGCTCTTTTATTTTGGCGAAATACATATACGCTGTCACACTGAGCTGTTTTCAGAATCGCACGTGTCCAAACAAACCACTAGCTGACGACAGTTTAGAATCTCGAACGTTCGTAAAAGTCGATAGGTGTGTTAATTAATGCGTATGTACGTCATAATGACATCACATCATATCCAGGTTGGGTGAACTTAGCATCCTCCCCAAAGGTCCACCATAGACCACACCCAATGCAAAAGAATCAATCAATTCGCTCAATTGGAGTGGGCTGGAGTAAGTTTGTAATGTTTCAATTTTTATCCTATACTGTAGAATAGATATAGTACGTCCATTCTTTCGATATGAATACAAGAAGACGGATTTGCTTTATCGCTGTTTTGCCTGTAGAGTTCATATCCTCAGTTCCATCAGTACAGTACGCCAAAATTTACTTTTCTTGAAGCTGTGTATCATTTTGGTCATAAATAATGCGTAGCAGCAAGTATGAAATTTTAAACCATTGTGTTGGGTCTAGTCTGAGATCACCTAGTTCCATTGACGATTAGTCCGTTCTGGACAATGTATCGACGACAATCTCGCCAGCAATATGGCCTGAAATCGATTGCTTTCATCAATTCCGTCGCACTTGAGCTACACTAGACTCTTGCTAAAACATCCATTCCTCGCACATATTGGTGCCAGATTAGCGGAAGTGCCAGATTGTTGAGAGTGTCTAAAATTTTGTATTAACACATCAGGATTGTACTTCATAAATCAAAAGATACATTCATTTTTACAGACAACTAATTCTTGAGTGTGTACATGCATATTAGTATCAAATTCGTTATAAAACATGTCCCAAAGTTTTAGTTGTCACCATGATGATAGGCGACGGTAGTAAGCTTTATCACACAACGGCCTTACAAGCACTTCATAGGTCCTGCCATGTTTCTGATTGTTGCATAATGTACTCCAGGAAGTAGTCTCCAACTTCAGCACCAGCCTCATGTTCTCTCCTCCTATGTCCTCTTCTTCATCAGTTTCGTCGTAAGTTTCCTGTGAGCTTATGAATACATCTTTTCTGTTGAAGTTTGGTCTTAAATAGTTGTTCGTCCAACACTGTTGCCAGCAATTACGATTTTCTGCGAACCTCAGTTCAGTTTACATCTAATTTCGAGTTTCTGCTTGAGGTCTAGCATAAGGTGTTTCTCTTTAGAAGCCATGATAATGATCCGTAAGGAAAGCCACAATTTCAAAGTGTACAGGAATGTTGAACATTATAATTAACTAACAAAATCGTTGCAGACGAAATTTCATTATTTTAAGCTTCATTTCACGTTGAACGACTAGAGGCTGGATGTGTGCTGGATTACTGAGAGGCCGGACTACTGAGGGCCGTGCTAGCGAGAGTTTAGTGTATGTACTAAGAAATTTAAAACGCCCCAGTGTCGGGAAGATCTGCTGAGAAAAAAGCAATGCCATGTTCAGCAGGAGTGGTTGATAATTGGCATATGTCGACTAATAATCGTAAAATAAGAGAGAAAGAGAATGTTACACCGACGAATTGTTCGGAGATAAATTATCCCTGCTTAACTATATAAGCCCCCCCCTCCCCCATGAACCATGGACCTTGCCGCTGGTGGGGAGGCTTGCGTGCCTCAGCGATACAGATGGCCGTACCGTAGGTGCAACCACAACGGAGGGGTATTTGTTGAGAGGCCAGACAAACGTGTGGTTCCTGAAGAGGGGCAGTGGCCTTTTCAGTAGTTGCAGGGGCAACAGTCTGGATGATTGACTGATCTGGCCTTGTAACACTAACCAAAACAGCCGGCCGCGGTGGTCTAACGGTTCTAGGCGCGCAGTCCGGAACCGCGCGACTGCTACGGTCGCAGGTTCGAATCCTGCCTCGGGCATGGATGTGTGTGATGTCCTTAGGTTAGTTAGGTTTAAGTAGTTCTAAGTTCTAGGGGACTGATGACCTCAGATGTTAAGTCCCATAGTGCTCAGAGCCATTTGAACCATTTGAACTAACCAAAACAGCCTTGCTGTGCTGGTACTGCGAACTGCTGAAACCAAGGGGAAACTACAGCCATAATTTTTCCCGAGGCCATGCAGTTTTGCTGTATGATTAAATGATGATGGTGTCCTCTTGGGTAAAATATTCCAGAGGTAAAATAGTCCCCCCATTTGGATCTCCAGGCAGGCACTACTCAAAACAACGTCGTTATCAGGAGAAAGAAAACTGGTGTTCTACGGATCGGAGTGTGGAATGTCAGATCCCTTAATCGGGCAGGTAGATTATAAAATTTAAAAAGGGAAATTGATAGGTTAAAGTTAGATATAGTGGGAATTAGTGAAGTTCAGTGGCAGGAGGAACAAGACTTTTGGTCAGGTGAATACAGGGTTATAAATACAAAATCAAATAGGGCTAATGCAGGAGTAGGTTTAATAATTAATAAAAAAAATAGGAGTGCAGGTAAGCTACTACAAACAGCACAGTGAACGCATTATTGTGGCCAAGCTAGACACGAACCCCACACCTACTACAGTAGTACAAGTTTATATGCCAACTAGCTCTGCACATGATGAAGAAATTGATGAAATGTATGATGAGATAAAAGATATTATTTAGGTAGTGAATGGAGACGAAAATTTAATAGTCATGGATGACTGGAATTTGATAGTAGGAAAAGGGAGAGAAGGAAACGTAGTAGGTGAGTATGGATTGGGGGTAAGAAATGAAAGCGGAAGCCGCCTGGTAGAATTTTGCACAGAGCATAACTTAATCATAGCTAACACTTGGTTCAAGAATCATAAAAGAAGGTTGTATACATTAGATTATATAATGGTAAGACAGTCCCCCCCCCCCCCCCCCCCCCAGTAGCTGAGTGGTTAGTGTGACAGAATATCAGTCCTAAGGGCCCAGGTTCGATTCCCAGCTAGGTCGGAGATTTTCTCCGCTCAGGGACTGGGTGTTGTATTGTCCTAATCATCAACATTTCATCCCTTTCAACGCGCAAGTCGCCGAAGTGGCGTCAAATCGAAAGACTTCCACCAGGCGAACCGTCTGCCCGGCGGGAGGCCCTAGTCACTTGACATTTGTTTTATTTATGGTAAGACAGAGATTTAGGAACCAGATTATAAATTGTAAGACATTTCCAGGAGCAGATGTGACTCTGACCACAATCTGTTGGTTATGAACTGTAGATCAAAACTGAAGAAACTGCAAAAAGATGGGAATTTGAGGAGATGGGGCCTGGATAAACTGAAAGAACCAGAGGTTTTAGAGAGTTTCAGGAAGAGCATAAAGGAACAATTGACAAGAATGGGGGAAAGAAATACAGTAAAGGAAGAATGGGTAGCTTTGAGGGATGAAGTAGTGAAGGCAGCAGAGGATCAAGTAGGTAAAAAGACGAGGGCTAGTATAAATCCTTGGGTAACAGAAGAAATATTGAATTTAATTGATGAAAGGAGAAAATATAAATATGCAGTAAATGAAGCAGTCAAAAAGGAATACAAACGTCTCAAAAATAAGATCGACAGAAAGTGTAAAATGGCTAAGCAGGAATGGTTAGAGGACAAATGTAAGGATGTAGGGGCTTATCTCACTAGGAGTTAGATAGATACTGCCTACAGGAAAATTAGAGAGACTTCTGGAGAAAAGAGAACCACTTGTATGAATATCAAGAGCTCAGATGGAAACCCAGTTCTAAGCAAAGAAGGGAAAGCAGAAAGGTGAAAGGAGTATAAAGAGGATTTATACAAGGGCGATGTACTTGAGGACAATATTATGGAAATGGAAGAGGATGTATATGAAGATGATATGGGAGATATGATACTGCGTGAAGTGTTTGATGCAGCACTGAAAGACCTAAGTCGAAACAAGGCTCTGGGAGTAGACAACATTCCATTAGAACTATTGACAGCCTTGGTAGAGCCAGTCCTGACAAAACTCTACCATCTGGTGAGCAAGATGTATGAGACAGGAGAAATACCCTCAGACTTCAAGAAGAATATAATAATTCCAATCCCAAAGAAAGCAGGTGTTGACAGATGTGAAAATTACCGAACTATCAGTTTAATAAGTCACAGCTGCAAAATACTAACGCGAATTCTTTACAGACGAATGGAAAAACTAGTAGAAGCCGACCTCGGGGAAGATCAGTTTGGATTCCGTAGAAATGTTGGAACATGTGAGGCAATACTGACCCTACGACTTATCTTAGAAGCTAGATTAAGGAAGGGCAAACCTACGTTTCTAGCATTTGTAGACTTAGAGAAAGCTTTTGACAATGTTGACTGGAATACTCTCTTTAAAATTCTAAAGGTGACAGGGGTAAAATACAGGGAGTGAAAGGCTATTTACAATTTGTACAGAAACCAGATGGCAGGGCATGAAAGGGAAGCAGTGGTTGGGAAGGGAGTGAGACAGGGTTGTAGCCTCTCCCCGATGTTAATCAATCTGTATATTGAGCAAGCAATAAAGGAAACAAAAGAAAAATTTGGAGTAGGTATTAAAATCCATGGAGAAGAAATAAAAACTTTGAGGTTCGCCGATGACATTGTAATTCTGTCAGAGACAGCAAAGGACTTGGAAGAGCAGTTGAACAGAATGGACAGTGTCTTGAAAGGGGGATATAAGATGAACATCAACAAAAGCAAAACGAGGATAATGGAATGTAGTCGAATTAAGTGGGTGATGCTGAGGGAATTAGATTAGGAAATAAGAAACTTAAAGTAGTAAAGGAGTTTTGCTATTTGGGGAGCAAAATAACTGATGATGGTCAAAGTAGAGAGGATATAAAATGTAGACTGGCAATGGCAAGGAAAGCGTTTCTGAAGAAGAGAAATTTGTTAACATCGAGTATAGATGTAAGTG
This sequence comes from Schistocerca nitens, assembly GCF_023898315.1. NCBI lineage: Eukaryota > Metazoa > Arthropoda > Insecta > Orthoptera > Acrididae > Schistocerca > Schistocerca nitens. Next base: position 474,693,605 of record NC_064614.1, on the reverse strand, counting down.
TCAGGAAGTCGTTTCTGAAAGTTTTTGTATGGAGTGTAGCCATGTATGGAAGTGAAACATGCACGATAAATAGTTTGGACAAGAAGAGAATAGAAGCTTTCGAAATGTGGTGCTACAGAAGAATGCTGATGATTGGGTGGGTAGAACACATAACTAATGAGGAGGTACTGAATAGAATTTGGGAGAAGAGGAGTTTGTGGCACAACTTGACAAGAAGAAGGGATTGGTTGGTACAACATGTTCTGAGGCATCAAGGGATCACCAATTTAGTATTGGAGGGCAGCGTGGAGGGTAAAAATCGTAGAGAGAGACCAAGAGATAAATACACTAAGCAGATTCAGAAGGATGTAGGTTGCAGTAGGTACTGGGAGATGAAGAAGCTTGCACAGGATGGAGCAGCATGGAGAGCTGCATCAAACCAGCCTCAGGACTGAAGACCACAAAAACAACAACCCATAAAAGCATATTGAAACTGTCTACAGTTCTTTGATATCCTTCGAAAGAAAAATTATGAAGAGGATCTTTGGGCCTGTCAAGGAGGAGAGTATAATATCCTTTGGCCCGTGCTAGCTGTAGGAAGTGAGCTGATTGAACGAATGCAATCAGCGCCGGGCACCCGCTCCATGGGGATATCAGTGTTTGCTAGGTTCTGTGGCATGAGTTGTTAAACCTAATTTGCATTTCGTCGTTTCATGCCTTACACTTTGGGAGTGGGCGGTCAACTACAGAACTTACGGGCTTGGTCTGACCCTTTTACGTACATGCATATGTGCATTTAACGCTAAAATAAAGCGGAAATAAAAATTATTCTCACACTGTATCTGAGACCGTGATGTCAATGATCTTAGCATGAGACAAGACATTCGGGAGCCGTACACTATTGACTGCTCAGTGCAAAGATGTTAAGTCTGTGTTTCAGTGCTTTAAAAAGATTATCAGTGCCACTTAGGAACTGTATGATTTTCATAAATTATAGAAACCAGAAGAGCTTCTCAGACTCTGTTGCCTACTTTGTGTGATTTTGCATTTGAAGTTAACCATGGTCAAATATATTTACAGTTTCTTGGCTCCAGCTTTAGAATGTACATTACTACAATGATAGTTCTAAAGCTTGTTTTGAAAGACAATAGAAATTATTTTCAAAGGATACATGTGATGAGATGGGCATTTCTGTGGAAAAAACTGAACTATCAGAAAGAAGAAAATGGCCCCTGATTGCAAGGCTGTAGACGAGATGGATTTGAGGTGCTCAAGGTCAGAGCATATCGACTTATCAACATGTTTCTACAAAAAATCGATAATGTTCCAAACCATGGAAAATAATTTGCTGATTTAGTGCCCAGAACTCTGGTTAAAGCCTCAGAAACTAAACTTCCTATAACTGTAAAAGGTTTAGTTAACAGTTATGATGAGATTCATGAACATGTTGTCTCTACAAAACTTCCACGCCTAAGAAGACTCCTGAAAGCTGCCAAATTCCAAAATAAGAGTATCTTTTTTGGACAGCTTTAAGATTCTTACAGTTCATAGTTCAGTATGAATTTTCCGAATCTGTTCCCAACCTCATTTGGGCATTTAGATTTTTCTTACCTTTCTGTGTTTCAGTAGCGTCATGTAAAAGGGGTTTTTCAAAACTCAACCTAATTACAAATTATATTAGGTCTTCCATAAGATTTCGGGATTGCAGCCGGATCTCATCGACTTCTTTCCACGATATTTCGGCTGCCAACCTTACAGCCATCTTCAGGCGAGTGTTTGACACTGGAGATTGCTAGTGCAAGTCGCTCTATTTATACTTAAAAGTGCCGCAGGCGCGCATGTGCAAGTTACCGTAGCATGCGCGCCACCTGTCGATTCCAAGGCCCTCTACAATATTACTGCATCTATGGAGCGCCAACGAATGCATGAAAAAAGTAAAACATGCACACAGATGTGTCCAAAACAATAAAGGGAAAATTTCAATATTAAATATAAAATTACTTGTCGCTCGACATGTCAGAAGCCATAAAAAATTTTCTTTTGGTTGAAATTAAAGAAATCAACGGGTCTCAGGCCTTATTCAATAAAAAGCCGCCATCACGATTAATGAGATTTTCCGCTAAACGTATTTCGACGGATTCCTTCACAACTGAATCCCAGAAGGATCTCGATGGGGCCAAGATTTTCGTGGCCGAATAATCCATAGTATGTCCTGTGGATATACAATGTTCGGCTATGGCCGACTTACTGGGCTGTAAAAGGCGAGTGTGGCGCTCATGTTCAACGCAGCGGTCGTGTACTGTGCGTGTGGTTTGACCAATGTAGGCTTTCCCACACTCGCAAGGTATTTTATAAATTCCAGCCTTCCGTAATCCCAGATCATCCTTGGCTGAGCCCAGAAGAGCACGAGTCTTTGTAGGTGGCCGGAAGATTGCTTTCACACGATGTTTCTTTAAAATTCTGCCTACTTTCGAGGAAATGTTCCCGACATATGGGAGAAATGCTCTGGACTTAAACACCTCCTTATCCTCTTGATCTTGTGGGTGGTCACGATTTTTCCTCCTTAAAGCAGTACTGACCTGATGTGCAGAATATCCATTATGTTGAAATACCGATTTCAAGTGCTCTAATTCGTCTGCAAGGCTGTTTTTATCAGACACGACATGTGCCCTACGCACCAACGTTCGAAGAACACCCATAGTTTGTGACGGGTGATGACAGCTTGACGCCTGTAGGTACAGATCCGTATGCGTGGGTTTTCGATAGACAGAATGCCCCAATGACCCATCCACCCTGTGTTTAACCATGACGTCCAGAAATGGTAGGCAACCATCCTTTCAAACTTCCATCGTAAACTGAATGTTTGTGTGGATGGAATTCAGATGTTGTAAAAACCGTGAAAGCTCTTCTTCACCGTGAGGCCACACTACAAAGGTATCGTCCACGTACCGCCAGAAGACTGTTGGTTTCAACATCGCCGAATCGCGTTATATCGGCCGTAAACTTATTACCGATAAGTGACAATGAATCCAAAAGAGGGACCCTTGTGAAGAGTGAAACGACATCGAAACGACATCGAAACTTACTAACAAGTCCGAATCCTTCAGCTGTAGTGTTCTCAGTCTATTGATAAAGTCCGCAGAGTTGCGAATATGGTGCATACATTTGCCAACGAAAGGTCTCAGTAGCGAAGCCAAATGACTAGATAAATCATATGTTGGAGCACCGATATTGCTCACTATGGGGCGTAAGGGCACATTATCCTTATGGATCTTTGGAAGACCATATAACCTAGGTGGAATAGAACTGTGAGGTCTCAATCTTTTCACAACTTCTTGCGGCAGAGAAGAGGAGTTTAGCAACTCTGACGTTTTCCTTTCTACTTTCCGAGTAGGGTCTTTATCAAGCTTCCTGTATGTTGTCTCACTCAGCAAACTATATATCTTCTGATCATACATATCACGTGGCAACAGCACAGTAGCATTCCCCTTATCCGCCGGAAGGACCACCGTCTGAGGATCTTCCCATAACTTGTGCAGTGCAGCCCTTTCCATTGAAGAAATGTTGCTCTTCTGAGGCCGAGTTCTCATAAGGGCGCGACATGTTTCCCGCCTGATTTCTTCTGCTGCTTCACTGGATAGAGGCCTGACAGCTTCTTCAACAGCACTAATAAAATCTGTTAAAGGTAAGGTCCTAGGTGTCGGTGCGAAGTTCAGACCTTTCCCAAGTACCGACAGTGTCACGTTGTCTAAATCCTTATCCATGAAATTTACCACAGAGCGTCGAAAAACATCTTCTTGTCGTGACGTTGCTGAGAGTCGGTCGAACTTCGATGATTGTCTTAAAGAATACTCCTGACGGACCCAGTCTGATTTGGCCCATGTTACACCATCGACCCATTCCCAGGAAAGGGAAGGAAGATTAGATGCAATCTCCATATGCAAATAAAACAGCTCTTTCGAAACCATGTCCAGTTCCCGGCGAGTAAAGCGTATCCTCTCCTTCACAAGGGCTGCGAGTCAAGCATGATAGATAGATCTAAAGCTCATTTTGAAAGATGAGAGAAATTATTTTCAAAGGATACATGTGATGAGATGGGCATTTCTGTGGAAAAAACTGAACTATCAGAAAGAAGAAAATGACCCTTGATTGCTTTGGCAATTTTGTCAGTGGAAAGTAGTTTAGCTAAAGGTACCAATTTTGCTCTAGCGTAATTTAAAAATCTGCAGCACAAAAAGTTAGAAGGAAGAGATAGCTGTATGTTAAGGGAACCTACAGCCGAAGTTACGTATTGGGCCCCTCCTGATATCTTGGTTTTGATGACAGACTGCTCTGTAGCACTGCCTGTGAGGTCTAGGTTAGGCTAGAAGCTGACAATTTGGTTGTGATAGTAGAAAATCTGGTTACAGTAATCAGCTGACCAGTACCAAAGCCCAGTGTTTACACACATGTCATATTAAAAAATGGAAGTAACATTGACCATCAACTATCACTAACAAGATTTTTGGTTATTTGTGCTGTTTCAGTAACAGTTTATGAAACGGTGTTATTTACCTACAAAATACTTGTTTCTACTCAAAAAACTGTTAAGAAATAGCTATCATTATGCTTTGCTTACTTAACCACTTGCGTCAAGAAATTGCTACACCTAAAAAAATAAAATAAAAAAGTGTTTTTGAGGGATTGGTGGGTGTGGAGGAGATGACAACTTAAAATCCCACACCAGATGCCAAATTACTTATAGTCAAGGTGGCATAAGAAGAATCCTGTCATCTCATTACACTGTTGCCAGCTTCCAACTGCAAATCAAGAATGGCTGCAGGCAAAAACAGTAGCCATCTACAGAGCCGTGACAATGAGGCATTGCCATAGAGACATTTACAAAATCGTGTTACATTCTTGGTTGAGGTATGCCCGTGAAGCTACAATGCCCAGCCTTCTGCAACTGATTCAACTATAACTACACCAGTGCCTGCTGCTAGAAAAGAAGGTGGGGAGTATTGTGAATTTGTGTTATCTGTATATAAGCAGTAACAGCAGAATGGTTGGTCAGGAGAGCTCAGTGACTTCAAACAGTGATTAGTCATTGGATGTTATCTGGGTAATAAGTCCACCATGGGTATTTCAACCCTCCTGAAGCTGCCCAAGACAGCTGCTGGTGACGTGATTGAGGAATGGAAATGTGAAGGAACATTCAAAGCTAAACCAAGGCCAGGCACACATCATATACTGATGGACAGAGACTGTTAAGCAATGCAGAGGGTGGCTGTGCAAAATAGTGTGAAATCAGTGGAAAGAATCACTCATGAATTCCAAAGTACTTGCACTTGACCTAAGACAATGTCTGTGCATAGGGAGATGAAGACAGAGAGGTACATTGGCTGAGGAGCTCACACATTTCAGGAGTCGATGCTAAGCTTCACTTGAGGTAATGCAGAGAGCAATGCCACTGGACAGCAGATAACTAGAAATGAGCGATTTGCAGTGATGAATCACACTGTAACCTGTAGCAATCTGGTGTAAGGGTTTGGGCCTGGCAAATGCCTGCATAACATTACCTGCCATCATGTGTAATGCCATAAGTGAAATGCAGAGGAGGTGAAATATAGGAGGGTAATATATTTTTAGGTAAGTTGTGGTCCCCTAATAGTGCTTAAGAAAACAGTAAATGCAGAAGTATATGAAAGTGTTCTACAGCATTGTGTACTGTGTTTAGTATAAGAACTGTTTATAAATGATTATTATTTGTATCAGCTTGACAATGCACCCTGTCCTAAAGCAGCATCTGTAAGGCAATCATTTGTGGACAATAACATTCCTGAAATAGACTGGTCTGGCCATAGTTCCAACTAGAATGCAGCAGAATGCTACTGGGCTGAGTTAGAACATTGACTTTGCTCCAGATACCAGCGTCCAACATCACTACCTTCTCTGGTTTCAGTTCTTGAGGATGAATGGGTTGCCATTCCTCCAAAGAAATTCAGACACCTATATGAAAGCGTTCCCAGTAGAGTTCAAACTATCATATAGGTGAAGGGTGGACACACCCCACAATAATATCCACTAGTAGGTGTCCACATAGTTTTGATCATATACCGGTCGTGTACGTCTGGTGTCACACTGTTGCTACCCAGATTATGCGAATAAAAACAGGCAACAGCAATCTTTTTTCCCAACTGATGACACATAGCAGGAATGGGAAAAATGTATTGTTTAACAGATTACAAAATACAGATTCACATCAAAATATATAATTACAAAACAGATTTACAATACACTCTTGTATTCAGCTAGCATGATTCATCATAGAAGTCACTGTAATAGTCTTCTTCAAATAGTCTGAATTAATATCCCTGTTAGTATAAAATTGTACAGTTTTTTCTGGAACAACCATAAGAAAGCCATTTTCTGAGAAATGCCCAAAGACATTTGGGACTTCTAACCACACAAACAGAGATATGCTGTCAGTAGAGATTTTCACTTCAAAAGTATAGTTGAAATTGTTCTGCTGTTGGATAGGACCGTGCACCTCAGTCACCTGCAGACATAGAAACATAGCTGTAGATTCTGTGTGGTGTGAGAGAGAGCAGCATAGATTCTATAGCAATATTCAACTATAAGCACATGAGGAAGTAGTAGTACAAAAATGTTTCGACAAAAGGCAGGAAGCATACTATAGATACAAGCAGCACAGACCAGAGTCAACCCATATAATTTATGTAGATGACAATATTCTACTTTTTGGCAGAGTATAGTTTGCAATGAGCATTTGTAACAAGTTAAGGACTGCCACTTAATCTGCAATCTCTTGTCTTTAGTGGGCAGTGTGCAACCAGTTCTTGTATCTGGGCACACTTCAGAGACTGACTCAAAAGTTTCAGTTTATGACTTGCTGACTCAGCTGCAGATGTTCAGTTAATAACTGGCCAGTCTAAAACAATGCACAACATAATTAATGCAAGGAAAGTTCCCTCCATTTACACTTTATGGTCTGCCACAGTTGGAGACCCTCCACATTGACCTACATTTAGTCTTTAGGGTTGTATCCTGTAAGATATGTGACTTGAATTAGGTTAACACAAACTGAAAAACATTATCGATTAACTAATATATTAGAGATAGACTACAATCACATATTGGCAGAGGTTATGGCAGATATTGGCTATGTACTTATTAAGAAAGCACCTATTCATCTCAGGTAATTTAGTATACAACAGAGTACCTACATCTGTAAGACCCTAAAGGGAGTTCAACCCTATTCCTTTTCCACACAGTTTTTCGAAGCATATGAGATGTAATGAAAACAATCCATTTCTGTTGCAGACTGAGTACAGTGAGTGAGCCACATGTTAAAAGTTTGAAAATGACTTGCATTTTTTGGGGGAGAAGCTAGATTAATTAGTGTGCTAACAGTTAAACTGAAATAAGTATTATTTGTTTGATAGAGAGAAGTTGTGGTAGAAATTTAAAAAATACCATATTTACTATTACTATTATTATTATTATTGTGCTTTCTCAGATGGTCAGGAACACAGAAGGAATAACTAAACAGTATTTTTATGGTTCAGTATGACAAGGTTATGTTGCCACAGTGCACAGATAATTTAAATAAAAATCATCACTCTATGAGCTTAAATTATTGTCGTCTCATTTTTGTGGAGTACTGAAAGCTAATAAACTGCTTTCACAAGCAGCCCCTGTTTCCTCCCCTTTCCACCCCCCCACTGCACCCCCCCCACCCCATGCTGCCACTGCCACCACACACACACACACACACACACACACACACACACACACACACACACACACTACACCATCTTTGAACTCCATCCTTCAACCTAAGTCAAAAAGTAAAATAGATGATAAAAACATAAACAAACAGTATATTTCATTTTTAATACCATAGTTAAGTGAAATATGATCCTAACAATATTTTCTTTGGTTTATCACTACATGATACAGATATTCATCACATCATCATTGCACATAACATATACCAAACACTAAAAAATATATTTTAACTAAATACAAAATCAAACTGTTTCTTAAAAGAATCCATATTTAAATAGGAAGATAACCTTTTTACATTTGAAATAAACACATTAAAAGCATACTATCAACACAGAGCAAAATAAAAAAAAAAAAAGAAATAATATCTAATGCAATATCGCAAGACAAAGCATGAACAAAAAGATAACTTCAAAGAAATACTTAAGTATGAATATCCATGATTAGATAAAATGCTTTGTTCACCTGAATTTGTGGAAAAGTGGCATTATGCTTTATCTGCATGGAAAAAAAGAATATACTGAATTCGTTCATAACTTTGATGGTTTGTACTGATTCTTTCACAAACTCAGTGTTACTGCAATCTTGTAAATGACTGCATGAGTGCAGTTTTCATTTGTTGTACAGCTGTTTATTGTTTCCAGTGCATACAGTGGTAGAAATACTGAAACATTTGATGGCATCTGTTGCTCCTGCCCATGATGATGTCAAAACGGAAGACCTAAGCAACTCATTTAAAGCCAATACACCAATGATGATGCCAATGATGCAATCACAATGAACACATAACAATATCAGTTTCCTCATAAAAAATATAACTGAAATAATCTAAAACCCAAAATGTAACTAAGAAGACAGTTACAAGAGTTTTGGGGGTTCTGAGTGGAACAATCCAGAGACACATTCTTCTCTGTGAGAGACAGTCTTAGGCTGGGGCAATGCCACTGGGCTACAGGACAAGGGGCACCATAGAGTCCAAAAGAGAGAAATGGAAAATTAAAATGGAAACACCAAAACATGATATCATCGATATCTATGCCTGTATTATGTTGGTGGTGGACATGTGTCTTCCAGAATGAGTTAATTTGTGGACTCTACCAGAGATAATGGTACGTAAATCATTTACTTTGTTTACTCATGATGAAGATAAATCTGCATTAGAAGTCAAACATCAAATAGTCAAAGCTATATAACAAAAGGGAGTAGAGCTGAGCAGATGTTATGGTGAAGATGACGATAAAGCATTTCTCATTAGTGTTGAAAAAAATTGTGTTCAAAAATTAATCTAGAAAACAAACTCTCATGCATCTTCTTCCACTGTTGCTAGTCACAATTTAAAATCAGTCTTTAAATACACAGTTCAGACTCATCAAGAATATGTTTTCAACAGTTGACAACTTCTACCAATTTTAGACCACAGCATGGTAGGATTTAAATATTTGTTTGGTAAGTGCCTTCAAGGTAATGCTTAAGCCACTAAGGCCTATGTGTTAGTCTGCATGGTACAATGCCATCTATGTAATATGAGGAAGATTCATTGGCATTCTTGAAGTTCTGATAAATGCAATTTTTCCATGTAGGAAATGCAATGAATGAAGTGTAGCACTAGTCGTGGCCAATAAGAAATCTGAATCCTATAGCTAAGTTAAATCACTTACGCACCAAGTTATTTAAATATGAGATTATGAATGTTGCAGCTTCAAGTAACCTCTAAGGAGCAATACAACTGTTGATGACATGTACGACCCTTAACCATGATCTTAAAATTGAAGCACTGATGTTGACAATGATATTCACTGATGATGATGCTCCTCTCTTTCCACCTCAGATGGTGAGATAAGAACTACTATTAAACTATACAGTCTGATGTACAAAACATAGCTGTGATGTTATTATGAAAATATATGGTAGATGGTTGGTATCCAGATATCCTGATACATACACAGCAGTCCTAATGTATCTAGTAATAGTAGTAGTAGTAGGAGGAGGAGGAGGAGGAAGAAGTGTGCCTCCTACTGATGGAAAAACTCACCATTCTTTTTCCAAGCTTTAAATGATTAAAAAAAAAAAACCTGTTTCCATTCTACAGAGAGTCAGGAATGCATATCTGTTTTGGCTATACTATTAACAAAAATGAAAGAGCATGAAATATTGCTTTTCCTGAACTAAAGAGACAATTTTGCTGTTATGATAACAAGAAAAACTGATTTAAGTCACATGAAATTTTAAGTAAGCATATTTCATTATCAATTTATATTTTAAAATGGATATTCATACAATACTCATACTTCTCTCTAATTAAATTTTAATTTCAATTTAATTTCAATCAAGAACCAGTATTATTTCACTCTTTTATTGTACTAAAATTTTTTGCAATTAATTAATTTTGGTGTTTATTTGTGTAAATACAGATCAGATTTTCATTTAAAAAATTGTGGGTCCTTTCACAGTCCCTGCCAGGAGCTCTCCAAAAACCTACACAATAGTTGGTACCTACTGATTAGAATGTCTTTCCCCACACTACCACAACCTGACTACAGGGGCTTCCATTCAGAATTCCCTTCAGTGTACAAAAACAAAAGTACTCCACTTTTTGTGCATGAACCAGTGCTTCCAATGAGGACCTGAGCATGGCATGATCACTATCAAGGACAAATTTGGCATGACAATCTTGTACATCACTTAGTAAAAGATAGCGTACAGCCGCCACAGCTTTCTGAGCAGGACGTCACGTCCATGCAGTTTATGGCTCGCATGCCACATCCTCTTCAGCATTTCTGAGTCACTCAGGAAAGCCCACCTTCCATTTATAGAGGCCATTAATTTCACGTGCAGCAACACATATAAGCACTCTGTTCACTGTATTGCTTCATCCAGTACCGAGCATCTGCTTGGAGCATTCCATTTAGTTCTCATATGGTTCTGAAACTTCCTTCACACATGACAGCATTCAGTCACTGTATCACTCTTATTTTTTTCACTGTTTCCCACAGCCTCTAAAAGTAATCAACTTTTAGTGTTAATGTTGAATTTTTTAATGCGTGTTAATCTTAGTGAAGACTTCCACCCATGAATTTGTGTGTTTGTGTCTGTGCCAAAACTGACCAAACAAGCTCTGATCCTTTTTCTCCAAATGCTTTTGTTGAAATAATGAGTAGTAGTTTGTATGACCTAATAAATATCTTGTGTTCCAAAACATTTGTCTCAACACCTTTTCGTTGCTTCACTGGAACATGCTTTCCATATCACTTCGCATCTTCTCCTACCATTTCCCATTAAGTTTCCTCCCTCAATAGCAGTAATGTGCATTGTGCAATGATAAACTCTGCACAGCATTTCCACACTGGTGACCAGACTTCACCCTCCTTAAATCATTCCCATTCCTTGGATGTTCCATGCAATGCACCTTCCCCAGTAGGCTAGTGTGTCTTTATGTTGCATCACAAGCTCTGCACAGTGTTTAGTCACTGTTTCAGCCCCAGGGCTGCACACTCATGAGTACCAAGTATAATTTTTTTTTCTCTCTCTCTCTCAGTCGGATGTATCCTGCACTCATGCCTGAGATGCAGCTTATGTCAGGAAGTGGTCCCAATGAGCAGACTCCTGAAATTTCATCGATGAAGAGTGTTTCACCTGGTCACATACCTGCACCTAGTCCATTTGACCTTCTGGCACAGGCGGCCAGTTTAAATCAGTTCATTGTTTGCACAACTCATGAGCACCGCTGCACCTCAAGCACAGGTCTCATCACCAACCCATTAGTCGAGTAGAGCTTCTGTCCACCTCTAAGCACTTGAAACCCATGGCTCATGCTTATGGTTGTCCTTCACTGGGTACAGAATTATGGGTGACACCATTGATAAAGTTGAACCTAGTGTCACAATGGAGGATTGCGACATCATCACCAACCCTCCGCAATCCAGCAGCTACTGTAAATTAAAAGGGCACCTAATAACAGGATTGGTGTTGTTTGAAATGCTGCACTCCCGCACACTATTTTCTGCAGAAGAGTGTTCTGAAATGAGGCCCACCTAGCTCCTGCAACATCTCCATGCCTTAGCCGAACCCCATATCTTCCTGGAAAGCTTTTATTCCACAATTGTAATTCTCATTTCCCTGCTGTAATGTGTATGGCACTCCCCACACAGGTCCATACCGACATCAAAGCAGAATGGGTGTTTGAGTCCCTTGACCCCGACCAGCCGCATCCACTGCCCAGTCTCCTTACCCTTTCTGCCACCCCCCCCCCCTCCCAAAAAAAAAAAAAAAATCAGCCACAGCCGCTGTCTGGTCCTCTTAATCCTTTCCCCCTGCCCTGGCTCCCTTCTGCCACTGTGGATACAAGTGCCCCAGCCACATTGCGAGTCCAAGCAACTTAACTACCACCTCTGCTTGTTCGTACCCAACCACCCAACCAGTTCAGCACCCCTGTCCCCTACAACACAGGGCCCATGTTTATTAATGTGCCCCTTCTCCCCCCCCCTCCCCCTCCCACAGCAACTGATAGCATGCACACCCTCATAAGCACATTACCCTCTATCCGTCTGCTGGAGGACCCCCATGATACCATGTGTCGGTGCTGCTATCATGAGTGCTTCGCCAGTGGTGCTGCCAAATGCAGGCCATCACGCAGTTGGCAATAGGCACACCCAGTTGTTCAGCAATTTCCTCACACCTGTTCTCACTTGACCAGCATAACCCAAACTCACTCATTTCCTACCTCACTGACACTGGCGTGGACCTGTCCATCTTTCTGCACAGACTCCTGCCCTTGTCTGGCCCCAATCTCCCTTCCTCCTCACTCGTCATGTTGGACCTTCACCATGGCCGATGTCACTAAGCCAATTCTCAGTGCAGATTTTATCTTCAATTTCAATCGTTTCCCTGACCTGTGCAGCATCGCCTGGTCAACGTTGCATTTGGTCACTCCACACCCTTCACTTCCCATCCCACCATATACATAGCCATTAAACAGCTATCATACTCCAGTCATTTTGCTTATCTCCTTTTCCAATTTCTGCTCTCCACCCAATCATCTTGCACCCTCCATGAGATGTACCATGACACAGTGCACCATATCTTGATTACTTCAGGTCTACCAGTTCATTGCTGCATCAATTCTCTTCCGCCAGACAAGCACAAGTTTGCAGGGGTGTGAGACCTCCATTGCTACCAGAATCCTCTGCCCATCCAAAAACACTTGGTCCTCCACACTTCGTTTGGTACTTAAGAAGGGCAGGACATGGCGCGCCTGGAGTGATTATTGGCAGCTCAATGCGAGAAACATTCCCACATGTTAATGTGTCCCACTCTTACACAGCTATAGTGACAAAATTTCTGGCTACACGATTTTTAATAAGATAGGTTGCACAAAGACTTTTACACAGATCATGCTCACAGAGGAAGATGTTGATAAGATGGCCATCATTACAATTTTCAGCCTCTTTATAAGCCCCTTCACAACCTTTGGTCTCTGTAACAACATGTAAACTTGTCAACATTCCTTAGATGGGTCCTCTGTGGCACATGGGCTGTTTTGTGTACCTGAATGACACTCCAGGAATATTGCTGAACACTGTGAGCAACTCTGGGAGATTTCTGCCCACCTGAAAAGAGTAGGGGTCATTCTCAACCTAGAAGAATGCATTTTCTGGGTAGCTGAGATTAAATTCTTAGGGCACACCATTTCCACATCTAGCTTGCAACCTCTGCCTGAAGAAGTCTGCATGATCTCCAAATTTTCACATCCCAAAATGCATAAGGAGCTTCACAGATTCCTAGACATGGATAATTTTTTCATCACATCCCTAAAAATGTGATCTCTGTTCAGGTACCTATCACTGCCACAATTCAAGGTGACTGAATGAAGGGTAACAAACTTATGCCATGGAGCCTGCCTATGTTGGCTAGTTTCAAGAGCACAAAACGTGACCTAACCAATGCAGTCCTTCTGCCACACCCTCACTTCTCCAACTTCCCCACTATCATGGCTGATGTGAGTCAATCTGTGAACAATGCGGTCTATCAACAGCACATCAGGAACACTTGGTAGCCACTTGCTTCTTTTAGGTTACACTATGAGAACCCAGCACAAATGAGCCATGTATGATCAGAATTTACTCGCTGTCTATGAGGCAGTGAGGTACTTTTATCCTCCCATTGAGGGATGCCCTTTCATCATTTTCACTGACCATAATCCACTTACAACAGAGTTCTACCAGAAAGACAGCATCCAAAAGTTCTGCCAGCAGGAGTATGTATCTCAGTTTTCTATCGATATATGCCATTTAGCCAGCACTGATAACATTGTCACCGGCTACCTCAGCTGCTGCTGTTCTCTCAGCACTATATTAAATTATGAGGCCCTTACTAAAGTGAACTCCGCTGACCCCAAATAACTCAATTGTTGGGACCTGAATTCCCACCTCATCCGCAGCTCCACCAGATCCCTGACACACAGCTCCACCAGATCCCTGAAGGATTTTTGTGATACCCTTTCTGACCCTGCACACACCAACAACTACAAAGACCCATATACCCTAATGCTCCAAAGACCACATCTACCCCTATCTTGCCCCTCCACCCCTTTCCACAAACTAGCTTTCTATTGCCTGCACAGCCTATCACACCCCCACATCCATTGCCCTTGTACAGGATCGTTTCTTCTGGCCCATCATCCAGCAGGACTGTGGCACTTGGGTTCATTCCTGTATCCTGTGCCAGCACACAAAATCGGGCCATCATGTTTACATGCCTGGTGCCTTATTTCCCCCTGTTGAGCATCAGTTCTCCCATGTTCACACTGATATTGTTCGCCACCTGCCATCCTCAGACGATTGCCTCTGCTTCTCACAGTGACAGTCCAGGTAGGACACTGACTGGAAAACATCTCCATCCTGGACATTTTGGCCGAAGCGGTTGCTGCGGCACTCATCAGTGCCTGCATTTCACATTATGGCTGCCCTTGCCCCGCACATAACATCAGACCGCAGGCACCAATTCACTTCCTGTTTATACAGAACCCTGTCTCAGACTTGTGGCACCCTCAATCATTTTACAACTAGCTACAACGCTGCAGCCAGTGGCATGCATAAAAATCTGCCCTTACCTGCTATGATGTAAAATGGTTTTCCACCCTACCACTGGTCCTGTTAGGGTTGCAGATGCCCCACAAGGCTGAACTGGAGGCACTTGCCACCACCTAGTATAAAGGCAATCCCTAGCCCTTCCAGGCAACTTTATTGAGCCACAGCAGCTTCAAGAGCACTGGCTACACTGGCTATAACCAGTGCCTCCACGGTACCATTTCAAGCACAGGACTAATAACAACACAGGCAGAGAAGTACGCTGTAGGGATTTGCAGTGGAGCATAATAATCATACATAACAAAGAGTTCCAGGTGGACGAGTCTGTGACTCTTCAGGAACATGAACAAGAAGAATATAGGATAATTTGAAGTGGTAAGGATAAGGGGGGTAATTAATCCAGGAAAAATAAGTGATGGTGAACTTTGGAATATGATCAAAATGGTAGGGGTTGTATGTGTTGGGATGTGATGTATCTTTCCTTTTATCCACATACATTTTACAGTATTTTAAAGATATAATATTCATGACCATTACTGTCTATTATATACTTCATGGTTTTCAATGACTCTTGTAAGAATGATTTCAGTTTCTTGATAGTGGACTCAGATGCACTAATGGCAACACTTGCTTTATGAATCTATAGCTTATTACAAAACAGAAATTGATTTCAAAATTAAAACACACATTTCTGAATATATTGTGTAGTGCCCTGCTCCCTATGCCTCTCCAGTAACTAAGCTAACTGCAGTAGTTACAGTAACTGAGTAAAGTTTGGTACAATGTTGGCTCAAATACCAGTACAGTTTTTTGATAATTTCTTATCAATGTTTTTCCTAAGTAACATGAGGAGAATGCCATGCAGCCTGTGATATCTCAACAAAGCTTGACCTTTGACCCCACCGATAAGGCAGTGCTACGTCAGCTTGGCAGCGCGCCAGCCGCGGACTTACGCTCTAAGGCGACGGGCGCACTCTAGTAAGACTAGTGCGCCCGTCCGGGATAACGCGCGGCTGGCACTGTGGAATCGTCTAAGTCCTTATCAAGGTCATGCGCTCTGCCGCAGGTATAAAAGCGAGCGATGCCCGCGCATAGCGGCTCATTCGCACTGCTGCTGTCGCACAGGCAACTGCATTGAACGCTGCCAAGATGCGCTACCGACGACAACGGCGACGTGCAAGACAGACAATATACAAAACTCTTGTTCTGCTGCTAATAATACTGCACACCCATAACACCCACAAACATTTCTACTTTCTGTCTTTAACTAACCTACAGTAGAGCTTGGCCACATATTTACATACATACATAGTTCATACTTGCACACACATATTGTAGAAGTCATGGATAAACAAGTGGTCTATGAAAATAATGGATCTGAACTTAAAACTGTAAATCGCAAAACAACTATGTCACATCATATTGCATGCTGGTAGCAAATTAATACCTTCTACTCAGGGACAGTTATTGTTCATTTCATGACACCATATACTTTTACACTGTTACCATGGAATGACATGTCCTCATTACACTTACCAAAATATTTGGAACTTGCAATCCAACAGCCACTTTAAATGATGATGGAAAGACAAAATTATCTGGACTAATCTTGTTCTCACTTTCATCAGACAATGTTAGGTACAAAAAACACATTTTTCTTGAAAGTGAAGTGGTACATCCAGCATTTTCTAGGAAGGTATCCAAATCTTGTTCAAAGACAACATCTGAATGTTGACCCTTCTGTAAGGAGGAAATAGCACTTAAAATAAATATGCAAAAGATAAGCCATAGTATCTTAACTTACCACAATACTTCCTGTAAATACTTCCATGTATGGAAGTGAAACATGGACAGTAAATAGTTTGGACAAGAAGAGAATAGAAGCTTTCGAAATGTGGTGCTACAGAAGAATGCTGAAGATTAGATGGGTAGATCACATAACTAATGAGGAGGTACTGAATAGGATTTGGGAGAAGAGGAGCTTGTGGCACAACTTGACCAGAAGAAGGGATCGGTTGGTAGGACATGTTCTGAGGCATCAAGGGATCACCAATTTAGTATTGGAGGGCAGCGTGGAGGGTAAAAATCGTAGGGGGAGACCAAGAGATGAATACACTAAGCAGATTCAGAAGGATGTAGGTTGCAGTAGGTACTGGGAGATGAAGAAGCTTGCACAGGATAGAGTAGCATGGAGAGCTGCATCAAACCAGTCTCAGGACTGAAGACCACAACAACAACAAATACAGAATCATAAAATGTAAAGCAAGTTACCAAAGTAGTTTTTCTTAGTTTTTGTTGTGAACAGTAAAGTAATATTCTGTTACATATGTTTCCTGTGTACTTTATACTAAAAGAAGTTGTAATATTAATAATAAGATAGACCCATGTTCAAAATAAGTGTTTTGTTAAGAAAACACACAATATTATAAATACTTCTACATTTTATGACATGGATGCAGTAGCTCCAACTGACCACAAATGTTTGATCACATATTAACATCTACAAGTCCTTACATACAATATTTTTGCAACTCAATAACACAGATTTTGTATACTCTTACTGGAGAGCTCACGAAGTAAGAGCTTTAGAGTTTCTTACTTTTTTTCCAAATCTTTCCAACATTCTACAGTTTCTTCTTTCTGTTACTTAATTTACAGGGTGTTTCAGATATGATGGTCAATAATTCACACATGGAAAGTACAGGCCAAAAGTAGCTAAAAAGCTCCAATAAAAATGTGTCCATAAACCAACCATTGCTGAGCTACCACATTAATTTGAGTTGGGAGCCAACTGTAAACTCCCCTGGTGCGATATTTATGCTGGAAGCTCAATGTGTGGGATCAACTATCTGTTTGTGCAAGTGCCCAGTGCGATTCCACTGGCACATGATTGGTCAGCAGCCGGAATCCGATAGTGGTCCAGCAGCTACAAAGGTGCACAACAGACAGCATCCCGACACTTCGCCTGATGAATACGCAATCCATTGAAACAATGCAACTAGAAGACAACACCACTCGGCTGATAACCCATGAAGATTTCATAGTTGTTTGTCAATGTCATGCTTGCATTGAGGTCGATGGCCATCAGGTTCAGCACATTTTGTAAGATACAGTACAAATGGTATATTCATTGTGTCAGTGATGGTATCTGCAGTTAACTAATGTAAGTAAAAAAGTACACAGTAATGTGATTTTATTCCTGTTGTCTCCTTAAGAGGACTTTTCCAATCCCAGGTTCCCTACCTCAAACTGTTCAGTGGAGCATCCTCTATATCCTGTTAAATTTTTGCACACTCTTATGGAAACACACTACATAATAATTTTTGGCACCAAATACATCAGAATCATCAGAGCCATGTTGTAGACTGTAGTAGTCTTTTGTGTACTGCACTGTTTGTGTGTTTTGTTAATGATGCATGCATTTATGTTAATACTGCTCTCATCTGAACACATGTGACAGTAATACAAGCTTACATCACCAAATTGTCCAAGAGAGAGGCATGATAATCAAACTTTTTGTAAAAATTAATATTTACTAATGACTGTAACATTTTTATTTACTTTAGGAGAATGAAAATCAGCTCAGAAGCTAAGGAATACAGCTTTCTATTTAACCTGCAAACTCTTACTACAGATTGCATTTCAACATTATTCTGTCTGACTTTTAATCTTGAATACCTCATTATTTTATTTTTATTTGTTTATTTTATGGATCCTTCATGTGAGTGTATCACTACGATGTAGAATGTGTCAGAGTATTACAGTAATAACCATATGTAAATGGCCATGAAGCTTATAATTTAAATCATATGATACATAAGGTTGAAGTATTCAAATAACAACACAGATGGTTCTCAAACAAATTATAATGCTTACGTTCTAATTCATATAAAAAGCATTCTGTCAGCAATTGCTATACCAGTGGTATTTAGTCATTTTTATAGGATGCTTAAACACATTTGACTAATTATTACGCACTGTCAAAAAATTCCTGTAAAGAATAGAAAGAACTATTCAAAAGATAAAGTTTTAACTGTTTTTTTTATTTAATCTTACCCCAATTATTTGTTCAAGAACATTAACCTAATGCCACCTACATTAGCCATAGTAAAAGCTTTGTTAGGACGAGAACAGACTTTTAAATAAGTGATCATTACCGGATTAATCAAGAAACAGAAATGCATTCAATATTAGTCATAGTAAAAGCTTTATTACCATATGAATGGACTTTTAAAATAAGTGATCATTGCAGGATTAAGAGCTGATTCGAAGCACTTCAGTACAAGATAAGTGTATCAGCGTTATATGCTATTCCAAATGTTCCCTCTCTTTCTTTGCTTCATATTGTGAAGGTATTTGGTGACACAATGTGGGATAAGAATTTTTTGGTAGAGACAAATAGTGCAATACACTATATCAATTTCTTATGTCAGCTGCACAATGGAAAGTCCAGGTTGGAAAATCAACAATATTATGAAAAGGATAGCTTGCTACTTACCATAAAGATGACATGTTGAGAAGCAGGCAGAGCTGCATAACAACGACTGATACACTGGGAGATTTTGGCCAAAGCCTTCAAAAACAAGACACACACACCCACATTCAGACAAGCACACATCTCATGCACACATGACTGCTATCTCTGGCTGTTGCAGCCAGAATGCAGGTCTCATATTTAATGAAAGCAGCTATCCAGAATAGTGCAGGGAAGGTGGAGGGACTGAAGTGTATGAGCAGAGTGGGAAGAGTGTTCAGCGACTTGATGGTACTACAAGGACAAGGCAGCTAGGTGAGGTGTCAGAAGGCTGTGGGTGAGGGAGGGGGGTGGGGGTGGGACAGGGCATAGAAGGGGAAAAGATCAGTGGGTATTTTGGTTGAGAGTGGTGCACAATGAGGGTGAGGGAATGTGAATTGGGAAGAGGCTACAGGACGGGGGATGGAAACTGTTGGATGGAGGCTATGGAGACAGTAGGTTACAATAGGTTGAGACTGGGATAGTTTTGGAAGGGGAGACTGTATTGTAAGGATAACTCCCATCTCTGCAATGAGGATAGGGTAAGCCTGAGTCTGGGCTGGAATAGGAAATTCTGGGTGGGTGGATTGGACAAGTCTTGCACCTAAGTCTTCCTCAGGGATATGATCCATTTGAGGTTGGGAGTGGTATAGGGATGTACTGGGATGTTGTGGAGGTTGGTTGGCGTGATGGAACACCAGTTTAGCAGGGACGGGAAAGATCTTGGGCAGGATGTCACTCATGTCAGGGCAACATGATAGATTGTCAAAGCCCTGACAAAGGCTGTGGTTCAGTTCTTCCAGTCCAAGGTGGTATTTGGTGACAAATGGAGATGCTCATTTGTAACTGGTTCTTGGGGATGGTTGGAGGAATGGGGGTGATGGGAGGATTGGGGGTGTGTGGGGATGTGGCAAGGGAAATATGTTTATGGACTAGGTCTGAGGGATAGAGTTGATCCGTGAAGGCCTTGGTTAGACCATCAGCATGCTGTGCAAGGAATTATTGTCACTGCAGATAAGCCACCTCAGGCAACCAGGCTGTATTGGACCAAGTTCCTGGTGTGGAAGGAATGGCAGCTGTCAAAATGTAGGTACTGTTGGTGGTCAGTTGGTGTTATGTCTACCATAAACCAAACAACCACCAACAATACCTGCATTTCAACAGCTGCCATCCCTTTCACACCAAAAAATCCATCCCATACAGTCTACACACCCGGGGACAGCATATCTGTAGTGACAATAACTCCCTCGCCCATTATGCTGATGGTATCAGCAAGGTCCTCACAAAAAGGCATTATCCCCCAGACCTGGTCAGTCCACAAAAACAATTTTCCCATGCCATATCCCCAAACACCTCCAGTCCTTCCAACACCTCCAAGAGCTGGGAGTACCCCCTCCATCACTCAATACCACCCTGAACTGGAATAAATGAACCACATCCTTTGTCTAGGCTTTGACTATCTATCATCATACATGGAAATGAGGGACATCTTACCCAAGCTCCTTCCCACCCCTCCTAAACTGGTATTACATTGCTCTCCCAAACTCCACAATATCCTAGTCCAACCCTATGCCATTCCTAGCCCAAGCCCTTTGCCACAAGGATCTTGTCCCAGTGGAAGATCAAGGTGCAAGACCTGCCCAATCCACCCACCCAGTACTCCCTGTTCCTGTCTTCTCATAGGTTATCTTAGATCTAGGCCAGCTCATCTGTGAAGGAAGTGATGTCATACACCAGCTCTGATGCAATCACTATACAGTTGTTTGTATTGTTATGACTGCCAAACAGCTATTCATCAGGATGAATGGCCACTACAGAACTGTGACCAAGACCAAGGAGGATGACCCTGCAGTACAACATGCAGCTGAAACTAACACAGTTGGTTTCAGTGGCTGCTTCAAAATCTGTGCCATCTGGAACCTCCGCACATGGCAGTTATGCCTACAACACATTCGTCACTCTCCAAATTATCCCGCAGCCTCAACCTATAGTACCCTACTGCCTGACACCCTTCTCTGCTCCTCTACTTTTCTGGCTACCCCCCAGCCTCCTGACTATGTACCTGGCAGCCTCATTGTAATGCTATGTAGTACCTGCACCCCCCCTCCCCCCCCCCCACACCAGGCAGCAATCTTTTCTCTCCCTCCACCCATATCATGCTATACCTCCCCCTTCCCTGCCCCACTCCGGACTGCCACTTTTGTTCAACACAAGAGTTGCATTCTGGGTGCAGCAAACAGAGATAGTGGTCACGTGTGCATGAGCTGTGTCTGTTTGTGTGGTATATATATATATATATATATATATATATATATATATATATATATATAGGGAAACAGGAAACATTCCACGTGGGAAAAATATATCTAAAAACAAAGATGATGTGACTTACCAAACGAAAGTGCTGGCAGGTCGATAGACACACAAACAAACACAAACACACACACAAAATTCAAGCTTTCGCAACAAACTGTTGCCTCATCAGGAAAGAGGGAAGGAGAAGGAAAGACGAAAGGATGTGGGTTTTAAGGGAGAGGGTAAGGAGTCATTCCAATCCCGGGAGCGAAAAGACTTACCTTAGGGGGAAAAAAGGACAGGTATACACTCGCACACACACACATATCCATCCACACATATACAGACACAAGCAGACATATTTAAAGACAAAAAGTTTGGGCAGAGATGTCAGTCGAGGCGGAAGTGAAGAGGCAAAGATGATGTTGAATGACAGGTGAGGTATGAGTGGCGGCAACTTGAAATTAGCGGAGATTGAGGCCTGGTGGGTAACGGGAAGAGAGGATATATTGAAGAGCAAGTTCCCATCTCCGGAGTTCGGATAGGTTGGTGTTGGTGGGAAGTATCCAGATAACCCGGACGGTATAACACTGTGCCAAGATGTGCTGGCCGTGCACCAAGGCATGTTTAGCAACAAGGTGATCCTCATTACCAACAAACACTGTCTGCCTGTGGCCATTCATGAGAATGGACAGTTTGTTGCTGGTCATTCCCACATAGAATGCATCACAGTGTAGGCAGGTCAGTTGGTAAATCACGTGGGTGCTTTCACATGTCGCTCTGCCTTTGATTGTGTACACCTTCCGGGTTACAGGACTGGAGTAGGTGGTGGTGGGAGGGTGCATGGGACAGGTTTTACAACGGGGGCGGTTACAAGGATAGGAGCCAGAGGGTAGGGAAGGTGGTTTGGGGATTTCATAGGGATGAACTAACAGGTTACGAAGGTTAGGTGGACGGCGGAAAGACACTCTTGGTGGAGTGGGGAGGATTTCATGAAGGATGGATCTCATTTCAGGGCAGGATTTGAGGAAGTCGTATCCCTGCTGGAGAGCCACATTCAGAGTCTGGTCCAGTCCCGGAAAGTATCCTGTCACAAGTGGGGCACTTTTGTGGTTCTTCTGTGCGGGATTCTGGGTTCGAGGGGATGAGGAAGTGGCTCTGGTTATTTGCTTCTGTACCAGGTCAGGAGGGTAGTTGCAAGATGCGAAAGCTGTTGTCAGGTTGTTGGTGTAATGGTTCAGGGATTCCGGACTGGAGCAGATTCGTTTGCCACGAAGACCTAGGCTGTAGGGAAGGGACCATTTGATGTGGAATGGGTGGCAGCTGTCATAATGGAGGTACTGTTGCTTGTTGGTGGGTTTGATGTGGACGGACGTGTGAAGCTGGCCATTGGACAGGTGGAGGTCAACGTCAAGGAAACTGGCATGGGATTTGGAGTAGGACCAGGTGAATCTGATGGAACCAAAGGAGTTGAGGTTCGAGAAGAAATTCTGAAGTTCTTCTTCACTGTGAGTCCAGATCATGAAGATGTCATCAATAAATCTGTACCAAACTTTGGGTTGGCAGGCCTGGGTAACCAAGAAGGCTTCCTCTAAGCGACCCATGAATAGGTTGGCGTACGAGGGGGCCATCCTGGTACCCATGGCTGTTCCCTTTAATTGTTGGCATGTCTGGCCTTCAAAAGTGAAGAAGTTGTGGGTCAGGATGAAGCTGGCTAAGGTGATGAGGAAAGAGGTTTTAGGTAGGGTGGCAGGTGATCGGCGTGAAAGGAAGTGCTCCATCGCAGCGAGGCCCTGGACGTGCGGAATATTTGTTTATAAGGAAGTGGCATCAATGGTTACAAGGATGGTTTCCGGGGGTAACAGATTGGGTAAGGATTCCAGGCATTCGAGAAAGTGGTTGGTGTCTTTGATGAAGGATGGGAGACTGCATGTAATGGGTTGAAGGTGTTGATCTACGTAGGCAGAGATATGTTCTGTGGGGGCTTGGTAACCAGCTACAATAGGGCGGCCGGGATGATTGGGTTTGTGGATTTTAGGAAGAAGGTAGAAGGTAGGGGTGCGGGGTGTCGGTGGGGTCAGGAGGTTGATGGAGTCAGGTGAAAGGTTTTGCAGGGGGCCTAAGGTTCTGAGGATTCCTTGAAGTGCCGCCTGGACATCGGGAATGGGGTTATCTTGGCAAACTTTGTATGTGGTGTTGTCTGAAAGCTGACGCAGTCCCTCAGCCACATACTCCTGAGGATCAAGTACCACGGTCGTGGAACCCTTGTCCGCCAGAAGAATGACGATGGATCGGTCAGCCTTCAGATCATGGATAGCCTGGGCTTCAGCAGTGGTGATGTTGGGAGTAGGATTAAGGTTTTTTAAGAAGGATTGAGATGCAAGGCTGGAAGTCAGAAATTCCTGGAAGGTTTGGAGAGGGTGATTTTGAGGAAGAGGAGGTGGGTCCCGCTGCAACGGAGGACGGAACTGTTCCAGGCAGGGTTCAATTTGGATGGTGTCTTGGGGAGTTGGATCATTAGGAGTAGGATTAGGATCATTTTTCTTCGTGGCAAAGTGATATTTCCAGCAGAGAGTACGCCAACCTATTCATGGGTCGCTTAGAGGAAGCCTTCTTGGTTACCCAGGCCTGCCAACCCAAAGTTTGGTACAGATTTATTGATGACATCTTCATAATCTGGACTCACAGTGAAGAAGAACTTCAGAATTTCTTCTCGAACCTCAACTCCTTTGGTTCCATCAGATTCACCTGGTCCTACTCCAAATCCCATGCCAGTTTCCTTGACGTTGACCTCCACCTGTCCAATGGCCAGCTTCACACGTCCGTCCACATCAAACCCACCAACAAGCAACAGTACCTCCATTATGACAGCTGCCACCCATTCCACATCAAACAGTCCCTTCCCTACAGCCTAGGTCTTCGTGGCAAACGAATCTGCTCCAGTCCGGAATCCCTGAATCATTACACCAACAACCTGACAACAGCTTTCGCATCTCACAACTACCCTCCCGACCTGGTACAGAAGCAAATAACCAGAGCCACTTCCTCACCCCTCGAACCCAGAATCCCCCACAGAAGAACCACAAAAGCGCTCCACTTGTGACTGGACCAGACTCTGAATGTGGCTCTCCAGCAGGGATACGACTTCCTCAAATCCTGCCCTGAAATGAGATCCATCCTTCATGAAATTCTCCTCACCCTACCAAGAGTGTCTTTCTGACGTCCACCTAACCTATGTAACCTGGTAGTTCATCCCTATGAAATCCCCAAACCACCTTCCCTACCCTCTGGCTCCTATCCTTGTAACCGCCCCCGGTGTAAAACCTGTCCCATGCACCCTCCCACCACCACCTACTCCAGTCCTGTAACCCGGAAGGTGTACACAATCAATGGCAGAGCGACATGTGAAAGCACCCACGTGATTTACCAACTGACCTGCCTACACTGTGATGCATTCTATGTGGGAATGACCAGCAACAAACTGTCCATTCGCATGAATGGACACAGGCAGACGTGTTTGTTGGTAATGAGGATCACCCTGTGGCTAAACATGCCTTGGTGCATGGCCAGCACATCTTGGCACAGTGTTACACCGTCCGGGTTATCTGGATACTTCCCACCAACACCAACCTATCCGAATTCCGGAGATGGGAACTTGCTCTTCAATATATCCTCTCTTCCCGTTACCCACCAGGCCTCAATCTCCACTAATTTCAAGTTGCCGCCACTCATACCTCACCTGTCATTCAACATCATCTTTGCCTCTTCACTTCCATCTCGACTGACATCTCTGCCCAAACTCTTTGTCTTTAAATATGTCTGCTTGTGTCTGTATATGTGTGGATGGATATGTGTGTGTGTGCGAGTGTATACCTGTCCTTTTTTCCCCCTAAGGTATGTCTTTCCGTTCCCGGGATTGGAATGACTCCTTACCCTCTCCCTTAAAACCCACATCCTTTCGTCTTTCCCTCTCCTTCCCTCTTTCCTGATGAGGCAACATTTTGTTGCGAAAGCTAGAATTTTGTGTGTGTGTTTGTGTTTGTTTGTGTGTCTGTCGACCTGCCAGCACTTTCATTTGGTGAGTCACATCATCTTTGTTTTTAGATATATTTCTCCTACATGGAATGTTTCCCTCTATATATATACACTCCTGGAAATTGAAATAAGAACACCATGAATTCATTGTCCCAGGAAGGGGAAACTTTATTGACACATTCCTGGGGTCAGATACATCACATGATCACACTGACAGAACCACAGGCACATAGACACAGGCAACAGAGCATGCACAATGTCGGCACTAGTACAGTGTATATCCACCTTTCGCAGCAATGCAGGCTGCTATTCTCCCATGGAGACGATCGTAGAGATGCTGGATGTAGTCCTGTGGAACGGCTTGCCATGCCATTTCCACCTGGCGCCTCAGTTGGACCAGCGTTCGTGCTGGACGTGCAGACCGCGTGAGACGACGCTTCATCCAGTCCCAAACATGCTCAATGGGGGACAGATCCGGAGATCTTGCTGGCCAGGGTAGTTGACTTACACCTTCTAGAGCACGTTGGGTGGCACGGGATACATGCGGACGTGCATTGTCCTGTTGGAACAGCAAGTTCCCTTGCCGGTCTAGGAATGGTAGAACGATGAACGATGGGTTCGATGACGGTTTGGATGTACCGTGCACTATTCAGCGTCCCCTCGACGATCACCAGTGGTGTACGGCCAGTGTAGGAGATCGCTCCCCACACCATGATGCCGGGTGTTGGCCCTGTGTGCCTCGGTCGTATGCAGTCCTGATTGTGGCGCTCACCTGCACGGCGCCAAACACGCATACGACCATCACTGGCACCAAGGCAGAAGCGACTCTCATCACTGAAGACGACACGTCTCCATTCGTCCCTCCATTCACGCCTGTCGCGACACCACTGGAGGCGGGCTGCATGATGTTGGGGCGTGAGCGGAAGATGGCCTAACGGTGTGCGGGACCGTAGCCCAGCTTCATGGAGACGGTTGCGAATGGTCCTCGCCGATACCCCAGGAGCAACAGTGTCCCTAATTTGCTGGGAAGTGGCGGTGCGGTCCCCTACGGCACTGCGTAGGATCCTACGGTCTTGGCGTGCATCCGTGCGTCGCTGCGGTCTGGTCCCAGTTCGACGGGCACGTGCACCTTCCGCCGACCACTGGCGACAACATCGATGTACTGTGGAGACCTCACGCCCCACGTGTTGAGCAATTCGGCGGTACGTCCACCCGGCCTCCCGCATGCCCACTATACGCCCTCGCTCAAAGTCCATCAACTGCACATACGGTTCACGTCCACGCTGTCGCGGCATGCTACCAGTGTTAAAAGCTGCGATGGAGCTCCGTATGCCATGGCAAACTGGCTGACACTGACGGCGGCGGTGCACAAATGCTGCGCAGCTAGCGCCATTCGACGGCCAACACCGCGGTTCCTGGTGTGTCCGCTGTGCCGTGCGTGTGATCATTGCTTGTACAGCCCTCTCGCAGTGTCCGGAGCAAGTATGGTGGGTCTGACACACCGGTGTCAATGTGTTCTTTTTTCCATTTCCAGGAGTGTGTGTGTGTGTGTGTCTATATATATATATATATATATATATATATATATATATATATATATATATATATGTGTGTGTGTGTGTGTGTGTGTGTGTGTGTGTGTGTGTGTGTGTGTGTGTGTGTGTGTGCGCGCGTGCATGCATGTGTGTGTTTCTTTTCTGAAGAAGGCAAACTCTGACATTAATTCTTTGTTCAATTCTCTTCTTATGCTTTCCTATTTGTTACAATATTTTCTATAAATGTCTGCCTCCATAATTGGGTGGTCTGCACAGCTGACTGCCATGTGGGGAGGTGGGTGTGCTTCCAGGTACTGCCAGTGATTTTTTCCTTAGTGGGAAGACAGGTAAGGGATGCAGCCTTGTGAGACCAACAGAGGAACTACTTGACCAGTCGACCAATTAGTAGCGGTTCTAAGGTCAAGAAACCTGTTAACTACCAGGAGATCAGTGTGCTGACTGCATGCTCCTCCATACCTTATCTGATTATGCCACTGGCAGAGAATGGCACAGCAGTTGATTAGACTCAATTGGCCCTTCTATGACCAGAATGCGTAGCTTTACCTTTATCTCTTACCGATTTTTTATAAATATCTACAACACCAAATGCCTGTTGTTAACAGTTCATGCCTATACGCCTGTATCTGACATATATTTATGTATAAATGTTTTTTGGTGCTGTATTAATTTGGATTTGGGTATATGTCATATTTCTATGAATTTACACTTCTCTAGAAAACAAATACATCAGAGAAAGTGAGTGGTTATTATATGTATGATATGTTTATAATCATAAGTAAATATATAAATATCAAAAAGGACCATTAATGCCTATATTAGTTGAAAAAATAAGACATTTACATACCACAGAACAGTTTGTTGAAACAGTGCTCAAAGGTGTGAAATTACTCCATCGATATGTATGTATACTTAGGAATGCAGTGTCAATGTCTTTCAGTTTATCTGAAGTGACACTTACAGAAACTGCTCCAGAACTTGTCACATATGATGACACTAAGATATCGGAGAAAAAATCCCTTGCATAGTAGTGTAACATTTTCCATTGGTCTAAGAAATCTGTTAAACATTTAATACGATAGATCAGTACAAGTTTCAATATTTTCATGAATGTAAAAAATCAAGCAATGTCCATTGACCAATAAACTACAATTACAAGTAGACAGCATTTGCCTCACCAATGGATGACCAAGATGGTGCTTCCCATACATCATTTAACTGCCAGTATAAAGCTCCCATTGTGTATCCTTCCCCAGACTCCTTTAAAGAGCTGCGCCATCTTCTGTAATGTTCTGTTTGTACTTTTGTTGACATTGCTTGATTTATCTGTAAATATAATCCATCATACAAGTCATTTCCATGAAATACTGCTTGTAATTCAATAAGAAACTACATCTCATTAATAAGGAAACAAACCTGGCTAAAGTAAATATAAGTGTGAAAGTTTTCTTCAGTGCTGTAATTAACTGGTAATGGGAGGTGTTTATTCATCTCTATTACCATCTCTTGGTAGCCTCCTAAGTGATGCTGGCGGTTCTGCATTAAATCACTATCCACACTCCAATCTGTTGGTTCAGACACTGACATTATTGTGTAAAATGATGGGAGTGACTGGAAACCATATTCAGATGCAAACCGTGGAACTGGGTAGATGTTTGGATCCCATCCATCCAGCATGTAATTATAATAGTGCACTGAAACAAATAATTGTGGTTAGCTATCACTGAAAAAGTAAGAACCTTTTGAAAGATTGTTGTCTTAAAAAGCTTAATATTTCAGAATTTAGAAATACTGCTGTACAAATGGGAATATATCCTTGACTACATTTTCAAATTAAGATGTCATGATTATTTTCCAGTCTACCCTAATCACAGGAGGACAACTTCCAGTGCTTTGTAGTTTCTTTAAATCACATAATCAAGAGCCAGTTACTGTATGAGCCCTTGATGCCTGATGCTGAGAGACAAGCAATCTTAAGAGCACTGGAAGAGATGAAAGAAGTTCAAGTAACAAAATACCTTTTATTTCAACTATCTGAGTGCACTTCAATCCAACCAGTGCGTGTACCCAGCTGAGACAGCAGCCCAGAACTCCTTTCCTTACCTTCAGCAGTTAGGATGAGGTGTAATATTCTGATGAGTACCAGAACATGTGTGAAATTGGAACACTGGACAGGAGCATGCTGCAGCCAGGGGAGCTTGCAACAACCTGCTGTGGCACACTTTTCCCATACATGTACTACTCAGGCCCACATGTCTTTAGATGAAAAAGTGTTGTAAATGAGACACAATAAGTTTCAACCGATGGATCTTACTACCATCAGTGCCACAACTCCTCCCAGGCACTAAGGAACCATGAAATCTTGTTAACATGCCTCTGCATTGGACAATGGTCCCTAGAATGTGAATCCTTCTCCAGTGGAAGATCCTAAAGTGTGCTATGCTTGTTGCAAGTAACTACTTGTACACCAAATTTTGAGAGTGTTCAACCATAGGTTATTAACTGTAGTTTAAAACTAAAGACATTACAAAAAGGCAGAAAATTAAAGAGATAGGACCTGACTAAGTAGAAAGAAGCAGAGTATGTACAGATTCAGAGGGATCAATTAAGTACAGATTGACTGAAATGGGGAAAAGAATACAATAGAAGACAAATGGGTAGGCCTGAGAGATGAAATAGTGAAGTGAGCAGAGGATCAAATAGGTAAAATGTGGAAATCTTTGGATATCACAGGAGATATTGATGAAATGAGAAAATATAAAGCAGGCAAAAGAGAATAATATGTTTAAAACATGAGATTAACAGGAAGTCAATCTAAGAAGGAAAAGCTAGAGGACAAATGTAAGATGATATAAGCATATACAACTAAGGGAAAGATAGATACCACTTACAGGAAAATTAAAGAGTCCTTGGAGAAAAGAGAAGCAGCTGTATGAATATTAAGAGCTCAGATGGGAAACCAGAATAATTAAAGAAGTGAAAGTTGAAAAGTGGAAGGAGTGTATACGGGGGCTATACAAGGGAAATGGAATTGGAGGCAATATTATGGAAAGAGAAGAGGACACAGACATGCTTGGAAACCATGACTCATCACAGCCATTGTGGTACAATCAGAAATTGCAACAATAAGACATGCTTGTTGCAACTTTAACCTTGGTTCTAAACCATATATTTTAAAAGTTATAAAGTTTTTAACCATAATAGTTCATAAAAATTAATAACAGATGAACCAATTACATAATATGCACTTATGATACACCATATGTATGCATACTACTGCTAACAACATTAGTAATAGCAACAACATGTTACTTTACAATTAAGTGCATATGGAATTTAGTGTGTGTGTGTGTGTGTGTGTGTGTGTGTGTGTGTGTGCGTGCGTGCATGCGTGGATGTGCACGCATGTACACCATTACTATTAATTTGCCACAAACATAACATGAAATCAGCTTATGTCCCAGACCATTACCCAACAAATCCTGATATATATTCTATTGTATTCATAACTATTGTAAAGCTGTGTAAATATTTTAATGAGATGTCACACACTGATCATAAAATTTGCCTCTGTGCATTAGTATGTTGTATATACATGTAACTGTCTTTCACTATTGAATGTGGTCATTTATAAATTAAATATTCAACACGAATTTAGTAGTCAGAACATGGCTAAAAGCTTAAAAGTGCATACAGGCTCATGCTCATGGTCTTTCATTGATGAGCATTCACAGTGGTAAATTGATGAGTGGTATCAACGGCCAGAGAGCCACAAATCTTAAATTAGCATTCATTGGACTTAGAATAATTTTGTGGGAATGAGCTCTGTACTTTGAATTTTATCAGGACTTAAAAATATTTGTATGATTTCCAGTGAACATTTTGTGTGACCATGCAAGCTTCAATGTTGTTTGAGCAGTTTGAGTTTTTATAGCAACTGTTAGTAGATACAGAGATACTGACAAACTTTAAGATTTTGTTGCTGATTTTTGCGAGTTAATATGCTGCTGTACAGACTTGACCCATGTATACTACTGTGTTTAAATGCTCTGCTTACATTACATGACTACATCTTGTGCTGCTTAATTAACTATTGTTATAAATAGTTATCAATTTCACAAATACATGTAAGGCCACCATTTGCATGTGTGTGTGTGTGTGTGTGTGTGTGTATTTCTTGTAAACATATGGCTTGAACTTTAAGAAACTTAGTTCAGCCCATATTACTATGCTATGAGATTTTCTGCCGTCTGTTCTACGTTTCAGTTATATTATTTATTATATATTTTCATTTTTGCTAATTAGTTTTTCTGCTACTAAAAAGTTTGATAAATATTTGTTTGTTAAAATTTGGGCTTAAAAGTGATGGTGCAGGGCCATTTCACATAGACCTCAAGTGAGCCATGCTATAAAGTTTTAGGTTACCATTGCCCACACCAATCTATCATATAGTGTTGTACTTGGTTTTGCTCTTGGGTAGATAGTAGTGTTGTAACAATAAGGATATCCATAGGAGTTGTGGATTTAGGAATCTAATTTATTAGTTGGGGTTCATTAATTTATGATAATCTATAATAATTATTATAAATTTTAACAATCCATCCTGGATTTGCATTGTTTTATTATAAATTTAAATAGGTATCAACCAAGTGGTTGCAGCAACATTGGTGGCAATGGAGCCGGTTAGTCCACATAACGTGAAGAAGTTCTGCAGTTCCGGCAAAATAAAATTTGAAAACAAACTAATAAATTTAAGAACATAGGCAGTCATAAATTTTGCCTAGAACAGCATATGGAAGCATGTGCAACAGAAGTAGAATTTCATAAAAAATCCTTCATAATATTAAGTGTATATCGAGCACCTGCAGGTAACTTTAATCTGTTCATAAACCACCTTGAAGCTGTAATGGCCCATTTAACAACCAAAAACAAAGAAACAGTGGTTGCTGGTGACTTAAATGTAGTTTTCCTGAAAGACTCTCCCAATAAGAACTTATATGAGTTAGTAACGCTACCATTCAACTTAAATCCTACTGTAAAGTTCCCAACTAAGTAGCCAATTGCTCATAGATATTGGTAATATCTTTATAGAAAAGTCCACTGAACAAAATTATATTACAAAACTAATAGTCAATGGCCTCTCAGACCATGACATGCAGGTTCCTTCTGTTAAATGTTAATACTGAACAGGATATAAAAGCTGTTAAATCTGAACTCAAGAGGGTAACAATAAGCCAAAAATTGATTATTTTAGGACACTCCTCATAGACATTCACTGGAGTGATGTTTACAGTGCTCGTGGTATGAATGAAAAATATAACACTTTTGCTAATAAAGAGTTTACCTTATTTGAACACTGTTTTCCCCAAAAAGTAACCACGGTTAGAGCAAAGCCTACAAAGAAGCCATGAATTACTCAAGGAATAGAGGTGTCTTGTAAAACAAACAGAAAACTGTATCTGTCAATCTGAAACAGTTCTGATGTTGATGCTATAGCACATTACAAGAAATACTGCAAAAATATTAAAGACTGTAACATGGACATCAAAGCATACATTTTATAACTGTTACTGAAGAGATGGGGTTGTGAGGTTCTGTAGATGCCGCCATGGGAAACCTCAGACCAGACATTTCAAGTAACTTCCATAATATGAATTTGACCCTCACTACCCCAGCAGAAGTAATGTCCATCATAACATCTTTAAAATCAAAAACATCTAGTGGGCATGATGAAATATCAACAAAGTTAATTAAAGAATGTGATTTGAGTTACGTAACATATTAAGCTATCTGTGTAACCAGTTGTTTATCAGTGGAATATTTCCTGAATAGTTGCAATATGCTGGAGTTAAGCCACTGTTTAAGAAGGGATATAAGAAATAGTGCCAAATTTCCATTCAGTTTCACTTTTGCCAGCATTCTCAAAAATCTTAGAAAAGGTAATGTACAATCAGCTTTATAACCATCTTGTCACAAATAACATACTGTCAATGTCACAGTTCAGATTACTGGTTTACCTACAATTGAGAGTATATTATCATTCCATTCATATCCCCACAGGTAAACACAGGTATTTGTATGAGTTGGCCGATTCAAATTGTGATTCAATGAAATGGTAGTGAATATTATATTTCATTCACCCACCGATTGTTACATGCAGGTATCTGTATGAGTATGCTGATTCCATTTGTGACTTAATGGTATGGAAGTTATACAAGGGCATGATTTTAAACTTTTTAATATTTTACGCAAACTGGCAATGTGTGCATCACTTTGATATACAGTATTATCAAAATCTGACTGAATATATGAGCAGATTTTTTCAAATAGTACTTCACTATAGACAAATGCATTGTCTGCAAAAAGTTTGAGGTTACTATATTGTCTGTGAGGCCATTGATATACAGCATGAACAGTAACAGTCCCAACACACGTCTGTCGGTGACTTCTGAAGTTACTTCTACATGTGTCAGTTACTCTCCATTCGTGATAACATTCTATGTCCTCTGTACTAAGAAATCCTCAGTTTAGGCACAAATTCTGCTTGCTTGATTCTCCAATGAACGTATTTTCTATAATAACCATATATGTGGCACAGAGTCAAAAGCTTTTCTGAAGTTTAGAAATATTGTATCTGCTTTGATCTATGTTAAATATAGCGAGAGGAAATTACTTGATCTGCTATAATTCTAATCTTTTAAAGAACTAATTGCTATTCTTGTCTGTGAACTATTCCACTTATAGGTGCAACACATTTACCGTGGTTACACTAAATTACGTGAAACTCTGCCAGAACAGGCCATAAAGGCCCAACAGTACTGACTGGCTGCTGTATCATCATCAGCCTGTAGACATCACTGAAGGTGGATATGGAGGAGCATGTGGCCAGCACACTGCTCTCCCGGCCATATGTCAGTTTACAAGGCCAGTGGCACTACTTTTCAATCAAGTAGCTCCTCAGTTTTCCTCACAAGGGCTGAGTGCACCCTGCTTGCCAGCAGAGCTTGGCAGACTGGATTATCACCCATCCAAATGCTAGCCCAGCACGACAGCTCTTAACTTCAGTGATCTGATGGGAACCGGTGTTACCACAGTGGCAAGGCCATTGACACCATGGTTAGACAATATTGCAAAATTATAATTTGTCCAGTATTTTATGCAATCTTATTATGCCCATTATTATTTACAATCTGCTGATTCTAATGTTATATTTAATTTTCCTTAAAACCTTGTTAATTAAGAGAAATTGAGAACTGAAGTTGTTCAAACAACATGTAATCATAAAAACGGTATGAGCTAATAACTGTTTATTCAGGAAAAAAAGAGACTACTCATTAGAAAGCCCTAACTTTGCACTTTCCTATGACTGGTATACTTTCTTTGAGAAATTTATTAACTTATAACTTATTCATAATTAAAGTTTTGACACACTCAAAAATACTTTCATCATCTGAGCCTTTAAGATTGGTTATTTGACATTATACTTTTGTAGTCCTAATTTTTTTTTAATTGTTTGGTACACTTGGGTAAGCAAACTAGACACTAATTAAGAAATTGCATAAATTAGAGAAATTACAAACCTGAGTATCTTACATGAAAACCACTAGTTCACTGCATAGGTACACAGTGTATCAATCAAATAGTACAACTAACTTTAATATTTTTCTAATCATCTAATATACTGTTAAACAAGATTATTGCTGGGCTAAATAAGTTGACACTGCTGGTAAGTCTGGCCTTTATATTATTATAAATTAAAATGTAATTACTGATTTCACAAAATATTCATATGCTGTCTTTGTTACCCCCTCCACACAAAGAACCTCAGTTCATGGGTAGAATTCAGTTGAGCAACATCTTGATGTCACTCCTCTTATTAAGAATGTGTAGTTTCTGTCTGATAGAGAGTCTGCACCTGGAAATCATCATTATAACATTTATGTGTAAAGCGTCCCTGGCTAGAATCCACTTGATTAACATATAGTTGTGAAAGTTCACATCTGTATGTATATTTGCACTCAGTTTGGAACCTTCCAATGTCTCTGTGTTACTTATCTCAAAAGTGTGGAATTTGTTATGAACACTTGGATATCTCTGTGTAAGAATCTTTCACTTTGTTGTGCCTTTTTGTACCTGTGATTACTTGCCTAACCACTAGCTCACAAATAACTATGAGTAAATACCAGGAGGGCTGTAATTATCACATGGCAGCAAAACTTGGTAGATATTGTAATACATTAATGCAGAATCTCTTTATGCTGGAAAATAACTAAACAGCAACAACCAATAGTGGCCAGACATGTAAGAGATGGCTTATAGCATTGCATCTAATAATGTAGCCAAAAAAAATCTGACATCCTCTTCTTCACCACATTCCCATGATGGGAATTCAATCAGACATTATGATGTAGATGCTTCATTTAACAGTTGTGGTTAAATGTGAGATGCCTTATAGCATTTGTGGCTCTCCTAGAGCATTGATTTTTCTTGTGCCAGAAGCTGGGAATCAGTACCAGCCTTCCTTTGGCATAATCTTTGCCTTTGTATTTGGAAGTCTCTTACCATTCTGCATTCCACTTCTCCCTGATTAGTAAATCAACAGTGTTTGAAAGACTTGTAGCTGCTAATTCCACGTGTCTCCTCACTAGGTCACAGATAAATGCTTTCACTAGCTTGTCTATATTTCATTGTCAGGTATGCCACATGTACTTTTACCCAGTATGCTTCCTATTTATGATCTGTAAAATCAGATTCATGGTGTCATATGCAATTGGATGGGTGGATCTTCTGCTATGCAGATGTCTCAATAGTTCCAGTGCTGACCTAGAATCAGAATCGGAACCCAAGTGCTTCTTGGGGTACTGAAGCACTTGAAGAACAGCCAAAAACATGGCTGTCATATTTATGAGTTACTTATGGAGCTTGCATCTCATTCCAATATGACAATTGCCAGCCCTGTAAGCACAATCACATCCATCTTTATCCTTTGAAGTATCAGTGTAAATGAATCTTGCATCATTATGTTTGGAGAGGTACTCCATCAAAATGCAATTATTTAAATAGCCACAGCCAAAGTTCAGGTCAGAAACAACTTGTGGTTCAAATACACTGGTCTGGTAGTCTGCTTCAAAGCAGATAATTGATCTGCAGACAAGCTTTGTTTGAGAAATGGAGTATCCATGTATGCAGCAACAAGAGGACAACAACTTCCATTCATACAGTATTTGGATGTATAGCACAATCCTGTAATGCATAGATGTCTTATTATATCTGGCCTTGTGTGGACTGCAATTGTTTGAGTAAAAATTTTATACTCAGATATTCGTGATGTAGATGCAGGGAAGGCTCATTTGCTTCAAGTAAAAGAACATTACTTCATGCAGACTGCATTGCCCCCAAGCATACTCTAATTGCTTTGTAATGACATTTATATCTAATCATCTTAGATATGTGTCTGACCCAAAATAAAGGCAAGCATAATCCATGTACGGATGTACCAAAGCATTACACAGTGTTTGTCCAATGTCTGCATCTGCTCACCAGCTCACCCAAGAGAGTTTGCATTAGCGGACTTTTTGCAGTTGCACCAGCTTCTGTAATACGGGTCTTCCACTGAAGTTTGTGGTCAATATGGAGTCCATGGTATTTGACTACTGTCTTGACTGATAGTTTGTAAGGCCCAAACTTCAGTGTCCCTATAAGAGGACCCCTGCTTCTGGCGAAGAGCAGAACCAAAGACTTGCTAGGCAATATATCAAAACCATTCTTCACCACATATGTGTGTAGACTACACATAGCTTAATCCATATTCTGCAGGTCACTGGCTTAGTGAACTTATAGGTGACTTTCATGGTGTCATGTAAGAGAAGTGTGAGTTCGTTTTGTGTGATTCATGATTTTGGATTCCATGCTGCTTGATATATAAGAAGTCATTCTGTTAGAGGTAAATGGTTATATTTTTAAGACCAAAACGTATTCTAAAATTCTACAACAGTTAGATGTCAAAGATACTGGATGGTAGTTTTGTAGATAATTTCTGCTACCCTTCTTGTAGATGCATTGTGTCCTGTGCTCTTCCAACCACTGGGAACAGTTTTTTGTAAAAAGGATCTACAATATGTTATGGTTGGGATAGCTCAGTCACATATTCTGTACACAGGATATCCCAAGAGAAATGGACAATAATCAGGGGTATAACAAGATCACTGAGTTGGA
Organism: Schistocerca nitens; assembly: GCF_023898315.1. Taxonomy (NCBI): domain Eukaryota; kingdom Metazoa; phylum Arthropoda; class Insecta; order Orthoptera; family Acrididae; genus Schistocerca; species Schistocerca nitens. The sequence continues at coordinate 474,656,142 of NC_064614.1, read as the reverse complement.
GCAAAATACTTCATTTGGACATATTCCCTATTTTTAATTATTTCCAAGGTAGAAAATGCTTAATTTGCAATTGTTTTTGGTTAGTGACATTCAAATATGTGTCTTACCTTCCCAACCTATTTGACGTTTTATTCTATCCCAACCTACCTCATTGCTTTCAGTCTCTTTGCTCGGAATGTCTTCCTGCCATTAAACTTGCCCATTGAATTTGCATTTGTCCATGGTGTGTTGTGATTGAGGCAGTGTGACAGACTGAAAGTGTATCAGAGAGAAGTGTAGAAGCATCAGTTAACTGTATTTGTAGATGAGCTAGCTAAAATGCCACAGATCTACACTCATGAATACTATGCAGATATAGTGTATGTTTAAGGCACCTACAATGGTTGTGTTCCTACCGCTGTCGATGAATACTGTCAGCACATTATGATACATCAAATTCCTGATCATACAGTGTTCACCAGGGTTCTCAGCACATTTTTCAATTGATACTTTGTTTAATGCAAGTTGTTATGTTTACTACCTGCTGTATGTGTTAAACCTGACAAAGTACTGAATCATGTAGAAAATAAATAACAATGTACATTATCTTTGAACCGATTCAGAATAGGGCATATGTCAATATGCAGTCTTTTTGCTCCAAATGATCATCCCCGTGATATCCCCAGATAATGACCATTCCTCCTGGGACAGCCTGTAGAATCCAACAGGGATCCATCAAGCCATGGAGCCTCATTTCATTTTAGCAATTTTTGACACCAACATTTGTATCACTCATCTTTTCAATGATGTGAGAATTTAACTGTGTAAAGGAACTTTTGAAAATGGGAGTTCAGAATTTCTGCTTTGACTTTGCTACTCTCAATTTTATTTCCTGTGTCATCCATGTGTGTCTGGACACTAAATTTGATATCACTAAAAGCCTTTACACATAACCAGAATTTCCTTGTTTTTTGTGAGAGATCTTTTGATCAGATTCTGCCTATGATAGTCACTGAAATCTCAAGCATCCCCCTTTTGACACTTAAATGCATTTCATTTAGCATTGCTCTATCTAGCACCCTATGCTGTGTTTTACACCTAAAGAGCAATAGTTGCTGCTCCTTTAAAAGTTTCCTTACAGACACCATATAGCATGGAGGGATCCTTCCATCATACAGTGTTCTACCAGGTACTAGTAACTGTCATTTCCATATGCTGTTTCTACACATTCAGAATCTATGCATCCGTATTGAAATGCACTGTAAGAAGTGTACTTGTCACCACTTTTCTGGTGTATTCAGCAGACAAAACTAGAGAACATGGAGAAGAAAGCAGAGCTGCAGATGTCCGTAAGTACTGCAGCAATAATAGATTTGTAAAAATTCATTTTGAAAAGACAGAACTGCAGAGAACAGGAAACTGACACAAGTAAGCAGCTTCTACTACCAAAATATTGAATGAACTGAGAACTGATCATAGTTAAACATGGCATCCAAGGAATTTTAAGGTAAAACAAGAATCCAAGACCAAATTCCATGGTGTAAACAAAGCGAACCAGGTTGTTTACAGATACTGAAACATTTCTCACTGAAAGGTTCATACACAACAATGAAGTGTTTGTTGGAGGAAGCCTCAAATGTCGTCCATCATAAGAATAAGTCTGATGTAAACATTACACCATGTATTCTTCTGCATTTGCTGGAATCTCATTGGATTCCATTTCACATGAAGCAGATGTCAAGTTGTGTCCAGTACAGTCAAGCACGATCATGAGGATACATTTTACGCCGTATACGCATAGACTGAGTGATAATGCAGGACAACAGTATTACCCATGCATTTAACTTGGACAGCACTGGCCAGTCAGTTAGTCCAACTCAACTAACTTGCATTGATGTGAGCAGTTGTAGTTAAAGTGTGAAAAGAGACAAGCAGAGAAACAATATAGCTTCAAATGTCATTTAACTTTCAAAGAGAATGCAATAATACTCGGCAAAACTCCAGCACAATTGCACACTTCTTAGGTGACCAGATGGAAAACATAAAATGCTCTCATTCTCACCTAACATAGTATTACAATTACAAACAAGAGTGTTGAAAATTTCTAACTTGAACACAGGTTAATTTTTCTGTGCGAGCTGTGTGATGCAAAAACCACACTGTAGGGATTTCACTGTACTGTTGAATACTGAACCTGCTGAAGGTATTAATTACCATCTGTCATCTGGAAATCTCTTAGCTCCTTCCTTATCCAAATCCAAGAAATACATTTCCGTCCTGCAACTGTCATTTGCTGTGTTGATAATGAGTCAGTTAACAACAGTATCCACAAAGCTACCCAGTTGCCACATTTTCTCCTCTTCTTGTATGATGTGTTATTCTATATCCTACCAGCATTTGGCAGTGACATGAGAAAAAGCTGAGTGAATTAGTTCCAGTACATCTGGCAGCTTAACAATCTTGTTATTTCTTGTGATGGATCCCTTGACTTGGCTCCAGATCAGATCTGTTAACTCCATATTGTAATGGTACAGTGGCAAACGTAAAAATGCAGCATCTTTGTATGGTGTGCTCGGTGCCATGAAAATGATCGTTTTTCATGTTTCTATATTTATCACTATGGTTCATGTGAGACTACATCTGTGGTATAAGCTAATGGACACAGTCCAAATAAAGAGTATTTGGTTTTTCATTGTTGTCCTAAAAATTAAACTGTTATTTTTTTCAATGTGAGCAACCATTATTAACAATATTTTATAAAATATTGATAATTAAGTATTTATATTTGAAATGAAAACAGGAGTTTTATATACAATATGTAATTAGAAACAGAAGACAAAGGCCTTAATGGCCAAAAGCTTTAATTGTGAGGTTCTTTTTGTTGTGCCTATCTGCGACTCAGCATCTTCCCTACATGGTGACTATCGACTTTTCTTCCCATAATATTGTTACATTCCAACCTGGGATGCTACTGATTCCGCTATACATCCAGCGTGTATTTGTATCTCAACTGTATCAAATACAGTCCCTCAGAAAGCTTTTCTGTTAATTTATGAAAAACATTAGGAACAATCTATTTCTTGGCACTTTTACTGTTAAAACAGTTTAAACACAGTTAGTTCCACAGGGGTGTTTCACAACAGAGCAGGAAGCAGCTGCAGCCATTTTCATACTGGGTATTAATAGCGCGACAGTCAGAGCACAACAGTACAGAGACTGTGACTGTAAACAATTTTTAAAATAAAAATGCCATAGCTAATGTGTGATTAAGGAAAATGTTAATGGCTGTTAATGGATTTGAATGTCTTAAAGTTTCATTTAACATAACTTAGAAATCAAATAGCAAATATGTATGAGGGACATTTGAAAAGTCCATGCAAAGTCCGAGAGATGCACCACCGGCGTATATCAATGTCATGTTTAGTTAGTAGCATCTTTGGAAAGAAAGCACACCATGTTTCAGCCATATTGGTCTGTTTCTTTGTGTCTGGCATTCGTGTGAATCAAGGAAGTCAAGTGATTGTCAAAAATGGATGAAGAAGAATTTTGTGTGGTGGTTAAACATTAGCTTATGAAAGGCAAAACGCCTCAGAAGTCTAAAGAGAAGCTTGATAAACATTACGATGACTCCGCACCTACGATTAGAACAGTTTATAAGTGGTTTCCAAATTTTCAGAGTGGCCATGTGGGCACAAGTGATGCTGAACATTCTGGACACCCTGTGGAGGTTATGACTCCAGAAGTCGTTGATAAAATCCATGATATGATTATGGACGACAGAAGAGTTAAGGTGCATGAGATTGCTAGTGCTGTGGGCATCTTGAATGAATGGATACATAATATTTGGCATAAACATTTGGAGATGAGAAAGCTATCGGCAAGCTGGGTTCTGCGATTGCTCACGATTGACCAAAAACAGCATCATGTGAAGTGTTGCAAGGATTGTTTGCAGCTGTTCAGGAAGAATCCACAGGACTTTAAGCATTGTTTTGTCACTGTGGATGAAACATGGATACATTACTATACTCCTGAGACCAAACAACAATCTAAACAATGGGTTACCAATGGAGAATCTGCACCAAAAAAGGCAAAGACCATTCCTTTGGCCAGAAAGGTTATGGTGACTGTCTTTTGGGATTCGCAAGGGACAATCCTCATCGACTATATGGAAAAGGGTAAAACAATTACAAGTGCATATTATTCATCGTTATTGGAGTGTTTGAAAACCGAGCTGCAAGAAAAGTGCAAATAACAAATTTATTCTAGGGCAGAAAAATAAAACAAGGGCAGTATGGTCTATAGTTTCATCTGAATTAGGTGTCCAAAATCACAAACAAGACATTTCAGAAATCAAACTTAAGGAAAAATTTTTCCAGCTCATATATCTGAGTGCTTCAATGAGTACTTCATAAATGTAGCAAAATCTGATTTAGACACAGCAAATTATGAGCAGAAAGTAAATAGTTTTGGGTTAAAAGGGAATACCAGTGAATGTCTCAAAAAATTCAACACAGCCTCAGCAAAATTTGTTGAAAATGTCATACTCTCTGTAAAAGACAAAAACTCTGCTGGGATGGGATACCCACCAAAATAATTAAAAAAGTGTACAACATAATAGCGCATCCTCTCTCTTTCATAATAAACAAATCCTTTGAAGAAGGTTACTTCCCTGTTGTCTTGAAATACGTTGAAGTAAAACCTGTGTCTAAAAAAGGTTCAAAAGATGATATGGGAAATTATCACCTCATCTCTATACTCCCTGTCATATCAAAAATATTTGAAAAAATTGTTGCTTTACAGATACAAAGCTTCATCACACAGAATGAAATCATTTCACATAACTAATTTGGCTTCCAACAAAGCAGAGAAAAAATACTTCATCACTAGATAGGAAAGCTAAGGTCGCAGGAATATTCTGTGATCTTAAAAAAACATTCGACTCTGTAAACCATGCCCTGATGCTTTTCAAACTCAGCAGGTAAGGAATATTGCTTCGAAATGGTCTGAATCATATCTCTTGGAGAGGAAACAAAGCGTAGTAATCACATCAAATGGCGCAGATAACTTCTCAGAATGGAAAACTGTGTCACAAGGTGTTCTTCAAGGCTCAATCCTTGGACCCATTTTATTCCTGTTCTCTGTAAATGACTTGCCTCTCAATATAAATACTCATTTAACTTTGTTTGCAGATGATACTTCTGCCCTAATTGAAAATGAAAATTCTAACAATATAGCACAGAGTGTCATGAATACATAAAGTAATCTGGTAACATGGTTCAGTTTAAATGGCTTAAGGCTAAACATTTCAAAAACCCATATGATGAGCTTTAAAATGAAACACTCAAAAACTGAAGAAATCTGTGTTACTCACAACAATCAAAAAATCAGAGAACTTGATTCAGTCAGGTTCCTGGTAATAAACTTAGACAGAACTTTGAATTGGAATTCTCATATAGAATATCTAGCAAATAAATTGAACAGCCTTGCATTTGCAATGGAAATTTTAGCCTGTGCCATTGATATGGCCACCAGGAAAATAGCATATTATAGCTACTTTGAATCTGTTATTCGATATGGTATAATTTTTTGGGGAAACTCAAGAAATGTTAAACGAATTTTAAAGTTGCAAAAAGGAATCATTCACAACATGTGCTCAGCACAGCCGAGGGCATCATATCAACCATTATTATAGACCTAAAAATATTAACTGTTCCCTGTTTATACATCTTTGGGGTGGTTCTTTTCCTACACAGCAAAGCTGACCTATTCAAAAAAATCATTTTGAACACTCATATGACACAAGACATAAAGAAAACTTTATGCTCACTCTCACTGCTTAAAACTGTGTGCTCGGACTCCTCAGTATATAGCCATGAAAATTCACAACACAATAAAAGGGTGTGACAATGAATATGAAGATAAATATTTTAAAAAGCAAGTTACATGATTTTCTAATTGAAGGATGCTACTACTCTGTGGAAGATTTCATGAAGGATGAAGTTATACTTTGAGCTGGATCCCTAAAATGGAATAAAAATTTATGATAGTTATAGTAGATGTAAATACTGTATGTCTGACAAATCTCAAGTAACTAAACTCTCCACAAAGTATTATTGTAAGTGTGGTTCAAATGGCTCTGAGCACTATGGGACTCAACTGCTGAGGTCATTAGTCCCCTAGAACTTAGAACTAGTTAAACCTAACTAACCTAAGGACATCACAAACATCCATGCCCGAGGCAGGATTCGAACCTGCGACCGTAGCGGTCTTGCGGTTCCAGACTGCAGCGCCTTTAACCGCACGGCCACTCCGGCCGGCAATATTGTAAGTGTGACAAAATTTTAAATAAGCAAATTGTAACCTTGACTTGTCTCCTGTATACCAGAAATGTGTTTTGAAATTGTGTATGTTATTAGATGACTAAAACATATTTCACATATTTCAAACTAAAGCTGAGTTTTGGTTGATATTTTATTGACATACAATGTTTGGTGCCCTCTGAAAATCAAGAAAGATGGCACCAAACTGGATGCAACTGTCTACTTTCTTGTGGGTCTTATAGTCAATAGACTGAATTGAGTTTAACAAAACTGCTGTTTACAGAATCAATGTTTATTCCTTTAGAGCAGATTTTCAATCTCTGAAAATGTCATAATGCTTAGAATAAAATAAGTTCCTCGATTTTAGAACAGATTATGTTCACAATAGAGATGTGTGTCTATGCAAATGTGTCCAATGGTTCTTCTTGGTAACAGGAACGCTATGCACCTTCTGCCACTCAATCCACACACTTCATTGTTGCAACAACCTAAGAGCTACTGCTAGAGGGCTAGCAAGTTCTTTCTCATAATCTACAAGGGCTCACAGCAGCATCCCATCAAGTCCAACCTGTGTTAAGTAATTTCAGTTGGTCTTCTATAGTGCAATCACTTATTTCAAGTTCTGACATTTCAAAATTTGTGCGGCAATTGAATGAAGAAACCAAAATACAGTCTTCCTTAGCAAAACAAGCTTGGGTGATAGAATTCAGTATTTTAGCCTTTTCAGAGTTACCTCTCCATTTTAGTTCCAGTATGATCACTGAATGTCTCACTAGATAGCTTTGATTCATTTAGTGACTTGACATAAGAGCTTAATTTCTTAAGATCAACAGGGAGAATTTTACTTGCAAATCTATGATTAATGGTATATACTGCATAGCTGTTCTTATGCTCATGAGGACCACTCACAGAGCAGCAAAAGTGCTGAGAGATCTACAGACACACACAGAATAGAATGAAAATTTTTTTAGTGCCCAGAAGAAATCCTTTGATGGGCAAGAGTGACCCTTCCTTACTAGTTATCTTTATGCTCATTTTGTCTTCGTACAACATTTGTTAGTCAATAAAGCTTTTTTTTTTTAAATTTAAATCTGTTGTAAAGGTCACTTTGATTTTGTAAAAACTTCCTAATATTAATACTGATCTGTGACAGGTCTTTCCAGTTTTTCATAGCCTTGTGCAGCCCATACATGACCACAAAGTGTTTTAGAATGCTCTCGAATTTTATCTGTTGATGCTCCACATTTTATCTCAAAGATTAAAGTTTGATATTAACTACTCAGGTAATTTGCAACTTTGCTTCTTGTCACCCTTCCTAAATGGAATTATTGGTGTACCATTAATATATTTGTCTTAAAATCTGTAGTAAATGGTGCTGTAACACCTTTATGCCTATTGATGCCCTCCTCCACAGTAATTACATATAGAAGTTTGGGTTTGTTTATTACCAAGAAATATAGTACTGTCATGAGTTGTTTATCTAACTGCTCAAGGTAATATTCAGAGAAGGCATGTATTCCAATATCACATGAATTACTGTCCACACCTATCCTGTTCTGAAAGCTTAAAGCTGATTTAGCAGTAACACAGACAGAATTAGAAAGGTTGGGAGATGCAGTTGACAGCAGTAAGGTTAGCAGCAGTATATATGACTGGATTGTGGTCAAACCTGCCAGATCATGAAGAAGTTCAACAGTTGCCGCAAGTCTGCTAATTTTTGTCTAGATTTCTTCCAACAGCTTTACTCCTATGGAGACTGGACAAAAGTGTGCATACACTCCAAAGAATTCAGGAACACAATGAGAAGACAGGAGAAGAAGTTCAAGCTGAGGTTAGTTGTATTTAATGTTTTGAAAAGGTTACAAAGTCCTTCTGCTAGAGAGTAGTCATAGGAGTGAAATTTCTGAGCAAGTAAAGAACTCCCTGGGTAGTGAATACAAGGTAAGTGGGATTTTTAAGCAAAGTTCAGGGCTCAATGATGACACCTATGATTTAGACTCTCTGGGTAAATAATTTGGAAAAGAATATCATGTAATGGTTATTGCTGGTGCTGGGAACAGTATGTACTGTAACACCAACTATGCCATTAAGGATGACGTCATGCACAATGCTCCTCAGACAAATGTGAAGATTGTGTCATTGGATGAAGAGTTTTGTTGGAAATATAAAGCTTCAAGAATCAACTCAGTAAGCTTTCACCCAATCAACTGCATCGATTCTTGTACTTGTGCATTTCTGATTTATTGCCCCTCATTTCATCACACCACAAACACCATTGCCTACAGCTGCATGTACCTGGTAACAGGTAATTTGCATGCTAATTTCCATAAGCATTCAGTGTCATTAAAACACTGTCTGCCCAAACTTTGTGAATTTCAAATATTTACCCTAGGCTTATTTTAGGGTAAATGTTTCTGAAAAACAGAGCTGCTTAACAATTATAAACACAGTTGCAATAATAAATGGGTAAAGAAAAAATTGTATACCTTGTACAATACACAGGTTAACAATCGTAATACACCAGGAGCTTTCCATAAAAACAAAAGAAGCTTATTCAATAAGAAAAGTCAGTTCTCTTATCAATATAGGCACTCCATCTGCAGGCCAAAAGTGGCCCATTTGGACCATCCAACCGCCGTGTCATCCTCAGCTGAGGATGTGGATAGGAGGGGCGTGTGGTCAGCACACCGCTCTCCCAGCCATTATGATGGTTTTCTTTGACCGGAGCCAATACTATTCGGTAAAGTAGATCCTCAATTGGCATCATGAGGCTGAGTGCACCCTGAAAAATGGCAACAGTTCATGGCAGCCTGGATGGTCACCCATCCAAGTGCTGGCTATGCCCTACAGTGCTTAATTCTGGCAATCTGACGGGAACCAGTGTAACCACTGTGGCAAGGCGGTTGCCTCTTATCAATATAGAACATTGAAAAATCTAAAGATACTTCTACAAAAAGTGCTACACATAATGTATCATCAGGAAGTCACAGAACTTCAACAAACGCAGACAGATGTATCACATTACTATAGGTGCTATCAGTGCTTGATTTGTGATGGGACACACTGATACACTGTACTGGTACCTCTAATGTGAGACTGCTTTTTTTAAATAATTTTTAAAACTGGATAGAGATACAGCAAGAGACTTAATATGTAGTGGTAACTGAAAATCATTTCTATTTAATTTTCCCTGTTCTCTGAATTTACGAGTGTGATGGTAGGTTGTAACTGCTGTGGTTTTCTCATTTAAAGTCATTAAATCTCTAAATCAGAACTGAAAGGAAAAATGAGTTTATGTAGTTTTATCACACAAGATTGATATATGGGAGAAAATTAGTAAAATTTCATTCTTTTGCACTGTCATACAATTTACAATATTTTGTCATTGCCATTCAAATAAATATAACTCAAAAAATGGGTGACTAATTCATATCTTATCACCTGGACATTGACTAAATCAATATTAGACATACATACAGATGCATAAGTGAAGTGTGTGGTAAATTTTAACACCAGAAGATGAATTGTAATACCTAAGATAAGAAGTCAGTGAACTGTATCTAATAACTGCACTACTTTTGGTACAAAGAAACTTAGAAACAGTAGTTTATTATTGTTGAATCATGCCATGACTCTGCAAACGTACCATCACCAAAAAGAGAACTCCCAGGATTTTCAGCTATGTAACCTTCAGCTTCTGATTGTAGCCCATTTGTTGGGCTGGATATTATGAAGGGCCTCTCAGAATCCAGTAATTTTGCTGTTTGTCGTACAGTATCCACATACAACTGGACATATTCTGTTTGGTACAGTGTGAAATTTGAATAGGTTCCATACCTGGAACAAAATTTCCATGCAAATAACCACTTGTAATATTGAAATAACAATACATGAAATGTTTGTTGTTTTACAAGGTGTGACAGTGATCCTGAAGGTATACAAATTTATTTATTTATTTTCATTAAATGATCACAAAATATTGTTCCTACTCTATCAATGTCAAGTTATTTAAAGTAAGTACTTTATGATCACAGAATGAAAATTAATGAAGGAATTCATAATTTCTATTGTACTGTTACTTTGTTTAGCAGAACACTTACTCAACATCAGACTCACAACTTACAAAGTTTACTGTATGGAGTTACTGTGTTTCAATCTGAAATATCTACAAGGGTGGTTTGAAAAGTTCTCGCAACAGAATAGAAAAAAAGTACTTACAGCAGTGAAACTTTCTTTTTATTTTTAAATGTAGTCTCCTTGTAGATTAATGACCTTGGTCCAACGATGTTTCAGTGTCTTCGTTTGAAGTGAACCTTCGTCCACCAAGAAACATTTTCAGTTTTGGAAAGAGCTGGAAGTCTGACAGAGCCATATCATGTGAATAAGGTGGGTGTGGCAACAATTCAATAGTTCATGTAATTCTGCTATGGTGACAGCACATGTTGAGGGTGTGAATTGTCTTGATGGAAGATGACTTTCTTCCTTGCTAAACCTGGCTTTTTTCATGTATCTTTTGTTGCATTTTGTGCAGGAGGTTAGCACAGTATTCTCCAGTAATTGTTTGCCCAGTGGGGAGATAATCTATAAACAGAATCCCCTTTGCATCCCAGAACACTGATGACTGATGCCAAGATCTTTCCCACCAAAGGAACTGTCTTTGCTTTCTTTGGTGGCAGATACTCAGCATGTTTCTACTGCTTTGAGTGTTGTTTTGTCTCTGGGGTATAGTAGTGTGCCAAAGTTTCATCTGTGGTAAAAATTGGCGCAAATATCTTGTTCATTTCTCCTAAAACAGGTCAAACATTGTACCGATGTGTCCATTCTTATGCGTTTTTGATCCAGCATCAAGAGCCGCAGCACCCATCTTGCAGATAATTTTTTCATTTCTAATTCTTCATTTAAAATGTGATATACCCTTCAGATGACATCTGGCAAGCATGAGCAATTTCACACACTTTCAATCAGCGATCCTCCATGACCATTTTGTGCACTTTTGCAGTGATTTGTGGAGGAGTAACACATCTTGGCCTACCAATGCATGGATAATCATCTAAGCTCTCCCAACCAAATTTAAATTCATTTGTCCACTTGGAAACAGTTGAATATGAAGGAGCAGAGTCCCTCAGTGTATTCTGAAAATCAGGATGAATGTCCTTTGCTTTTGTACCTTTCTTTACAGAGTACTTAATCACTGCTCGAATCTTGCTTTTTTCCACCTTCGCAAATCACTACACTGGAACAACAACAGAATCATGTCACTGCCACAGCTCTCTTCCAAGAGCACTGACGTGGAACATGTTTACAGGCAATGATCGAATGAATATCATGTGAACATCTTGTTGTGCTAGTGCTGACCTCTTGTGGTGATTCCGAGAACTTTTCAAACCACCCTTGTAGGCTAAAAAGTCAAATATGATTTTTATAATTTTAAAATACAGCTGAACATAAGTTTGAAAATACTTAGAAGGTAACATTAGTTTCTTTTAAAGAAAATTACAGACAGTTTCCATAACTTAGAGCCACACATTTCTTTTGCAAAATGAGCTGTATCAAAGCATCTTGCAGCTCCAAGATATATGTTTAATCACTAAACGTGACTAAATCCATGTAAATCAATATGATCATTTTGTGAATTGTACTGTATACTGCAGTAAAAGCCTCAGGAAGAATAAACTGTGACATTAGGGAGAGGCTTGTATTTTGAGCCAACACGTATCTTGAGCCAGACTTATATAGTGTTTACTCTCTAACATCAGTCTTTCTCACACCACAGTTTGCCCACTATGATAGGGCTGTAGCCAGCTGCTGTTGCTGAAGCTAGGAGCAATTATGCCAGTTTCCTACATTGTTTACATACAAGTTTATATACAATATATATACCAGTTTATATACAAGTTTATATATAAATAAGTTCTTAATTCAAAGTTATTCCAACTCCATATGCACAAATAAAATTAAGTTAATAATTGTATCTTGAGCCCATTGGTGATATTGGTAATAGAGATTAATAATATAGAAATGCTACATATGCTTAAAAATTAAAGTAATTAGTTGCTTTTAAATGTTTATTAGCATAAGTTTTAGGCCAAATGTGTTAACCTGAAAAATTTCATTTGTGTGAGTTTATTTGGAGGTTCAAGTTACTAGCCCTGCATTTAACATAAAGTCCATTCACAATACACTGAGTCGACAACAGTCATGGGATACCTCCTACTATTGTGCTGGACCTCCTTTTGCCTGGTGTAGTGCAGCAACTGGACGTGGCATGGACTCAACAAGTTGTCGGAAGTCCCCTGCAGAAATAATAACCATGCTGCCTCTATAGCCAACCATAATTGCAAAGGTGTTGCTAGCGCAGGATTTTGGGCACTAACTGACATCACAGTTATGTCCCATAAATGTTCATTGGGGTTCGTGTCAGGTGATCTGGATAGCCAAATCATTTGTTCGAAATGTCCAGAATGTTCTTCAAACCAATCGTGAAAACTGTGGTTCAGTCACATGGCACAATGTCATCCATAAAAGTTTCATAATTATTTGGGAACATAAAATCCACGAGTGGCTGGAAATGGTCTACAAATAGCCAAACATAACCAGGGTCCAATCCATTCCATGTAAATACAACCCACATCGTTATGGAGCCACCATCAGCTTGCACAGTGCAATATTGAGAACTTGGGTCCATGCCTTATTGGGTCTGCACCACACTCAAACCCTCCCCTCAGCTCTTACCAACTGAAATCAAGATGCATCTGATCAGGCCATTGTTTTCCAGTCATCTAGGGTCCAACTAATATGGCCACAAGTCCAGGGGAGGCACTGCAGGTAATATCATAGAATTATCAAAGTCACTTGTGTCGGTCATCTACAGCTATAGCTCATTAATTCCAATTTTTTTTACAGTGTCCTAATGGATATATTTGTCATGTGTCCCACATCAATTTCTGCAGTTATTTCATGCAGTGTTGCTTGTGCGTTAGCACTGACACCTCTACGCGAATGTCACTGCTATCAATAGTTAAGTGAAGGCCATCAGCCACTGCTTTGTTTGTGGTTTGTGATGAAAGGTAATGTCTGAAATCAATTATTCTCAGCACACTCTTTACACTGTGTATCTCAGAATAATGAATTCCCTAACAATTTCTAAAACAGAATGTCCCAAGCATCTGTCTCCAACTACCACCCTGTGTTCAGAGTGTGTTAATGCCCATCATGCAGCCATAATCACGTTGGAAACCTTTTCACATGAATCACCTGGGTACAAATGACAGCCTCACCAATGCAGTGCCCTTTTACACCTTGTGTACACGATGCTACTGCAATCTGTATATGTACATATCATTACCCCATGACCTTTGTCACCTCACTGTATGCAACTTGTCACTTACTTTAAACTGTGGCTCACGGTACAAGACCAGATTGTACCTTGAACTGAATATAACATTTTGAAACATTATCTTTATGATATAGCCTTTTAATAAATTGATTATGTACTGTGATTCACTTGATGGGAAATATGACAAGTACTGAAATGGTAAAATAAGCACATTGGAAACCCAACTATTGTGTCTGCTATGATGATCTATAAATCATGTCCAAAGTACATACTCTTCTCTTATATTATAAATTCTGATACTTAGGAAATAGATGAAAAGAAGTATCAAGTTGTTATGGGAACTAGAGCATCTCAGAGAATTTGGTACCAAAATGTTCTTTATATGTGCATATTCATCTTCACTTTGCAAGGACATGGGATGTCATTTACAAAATAAGCGAGAAGAGGCCTGGATTGAAAGGGGGAAAAAAGAATCATCTACCACCAGAACAGTACACCTACTCACAGAAGTACTTCAGTAGTGAGCAAACACAGGAATTGGAAGTTATGCCTTCCACTTCAAAATGGTTTATGGGGTGTGGATGTAGGCACAAATTGTTGGCTCATCCGACGTGTTCACCGTATTTGATATCCTCTGAGACCCACCTAGTTCAGCATATAAAGAAATTTGAGGTTGGAAAATGATAAGATTACAGCAGTCATCATGGATGAAAATCTTTCATGTAATGTGGAATCATACTTCAGAGATGAAATCAATTCACTGGAATAATTTTGCTGACCTGAAATAGGATTACAGAAAGGAGACAGTTTATCTAAAAAACAGTATGTCAGTGTCACTTGTAGAACATTTCACACTGCCATTATATTAATAAATGACTGGTAATCAGTAGCTTGAAGTTGGAAGTTCAGTACTCAAAAGACATAACACAATATAAAGAAATGAGAATTAATGGTAAGGGAGGGATATGTGAATCAAAATAATAATAAGCATACAGATAGACCCATTACAAGTGAACTGATTAGCTGCATTTTCGCATATATGTGACTTAAAAAGTCCAGCACTGCTATTTGTTAACAGTACATGGAAGTTAGTGCACCTCAACGATTATCTTCTGTTGTGTTTGTCATTATATGAATCATCAGTTCAGGTCGATAAAGCTGTGAAGCTGCATGTTGTGTAAAAGGAAAGACAGGGTGGCTGTCAAGGGAATGAAGCTTGTGCAGGGGCTGTATTCAGTAGAAACAAAGTTAGAAGTTTTGGATCACAGTGGACTTTGTGAATCCACTGTAAGAACTATTCGTGGCAATACAGAATCAATTCGAAAAATGATCAATTTTCAACTAACTTACGTGTGGCTAGAGTGACCAGACCTTCATTGGAAGCAATGGAAAAATTGCTTAGCCATTGGATTGAGCACCACAACCAACAGTTCATGCCTCTCTCTGGAGCTCCCATTCAGGCTAAAGCCAAGACGTTGTATGCAGATTAAACAAAAGAAGAGGATGGTTTCTCAGCCAACTCAGGTACGTCTGATCACTTCAAGCATCATTATGGCCTCCACAACATTAAAATGACAGGAGAGGCAGCTGTGACAGATGAAACTGGAGCTAAAGAATTCAGAGTGATATTTAAAGAAATTGTAACAGAAAAAGACTATACTGTGAAACAGTGTATTTCTATTGAAGAAAAAATAGCACCAGGATTTAAGGCTGCTGAAGACTGAGACACCCTTCTTTTTGGAGGAAATGTTGCAGGGGACTGCAAATTAAAATGCCTTATAATCTACTACCCTCAAAATCCTAGGGCATTCAAGAGCACTGACATGAGCAGGCTGAGAGTTCAATACTTCTTATATTTTCCATGACTATTTTTAATGAAATAAATAGAAAATTGAAGCCAACTGTGAGAAAGGAAAAATCATTTCAAAATTCTTCTCTGCCTTGATAATGTTCCCAGCCACCCACTTTCCACTTTCATTGACATAAAAATATTGAAGTGTCTGTTTCTGCCAGCCTACCCCCCCCCCCTCTCCCCCCTCTACGCTGCAACTCATGGACCAGGGAGTTATTTCTACTTTCAAGGCATACTATATGCATAAAATTTTCTCAAATGACATAGAAAAATACGATTTGAGCGATGAACTTACTATCAAGATTTCCGGGTGACAGTTTAAGATTAAGGTGGTGACTGATGTTATTAGATACACTTAGACTGACATCACTCAGAAATGTATGGCGGGTGTATAGAGGAAACTGTGCACCAATGCCATGCCAGTGCTAGAAGATGAAGTGATCACTGATATGCGCATTGTGACAAGAGAAATTGTGGACTTGGCATGGCAGACTGGATTTACTGATGTCGATGAAGAGAATATGTGTGCCAGCCTAAATTCTCATTATGAGGATATGAGCAATGAAGATTTAATAGTTTTCAATGAGATCAGTAATAAAGAAGAAACAGAAGTTGAGGAAATTCGGCTTGTTATAAAGCTGACACTAAAGAAAATGGCCAAGTCCTTCAGAATGATCAACACTGCAATGACAACTTTTTAGGAATGTGATCCTGAAGAAGTAAGGAGGGTAACAGTTATGAGAGAAGTTGAGCATACTCTTAAATATTACAAAGAGTTATATAATCTACTGTTAAAGAAGACTACACAGCTAACAGTCAAACATTTTGCAAAACAATGTACCACACCAAATGAGTGTCAAAATGTCAAGTGGCTAGTGAGAACAATACAGTTACAAAGGATCTGCTTGTAATGAAATCCATCACAGAAACTAAACTGACTGTAACACCACCACATTTTTCTCATGTGGATGATCCAGAGGGTATTTAGCTTGTAGACTCAGTGAACATGATTTAGTGTATCATTGTTTATTTTATTGTTAAATTTTTAAGTTTATAAACTTTGCATTAAAATGCATTTTAGAAATATGGCGATAATGGCTATTATTGGTAAAAATAATAAGAAACTCTGCTATTTTAAACTAAATATACCTCATATTGTACATACAAAATGACTCTCATTTTATGTTAATTTGACATGAGCTGTGATTTCGTGGAATGTAACTTGTGTATAAGAAGAAATGATGAAACTAAAAATATTGAAAGGAGAATATATTCTACTTAAGGGTTAGATAAAATAATGAAGTGACATGTAAACTAGAAAAGTTAAATTAGTGCTAGAGAAGAGAAAAATTGAGTTAGTAATGACTCAGATAAACTAAGACTGAATAGGCAGTTGACAAAGACTATGTGCACAATACAAAATAAGTCATACATCAACAAATGCATATGGAAGGGTCCCAATGAGAGCCTGTGTCACCTCTCCAGCACCAGTCTGAAAATACTTGAACAGCTGCATGAAATGGAGACAAAGTTTATTGGATGTAATGATGGAGGCAGATGAGCTAGCGTGGATAGTGCAACAGAATAGTGTGGAAACAGGATGCATGCAATGCTTAATATGGGCAGACCCACTGACAGGTGTTCAGCTCTGGGCGGCAGTAAGCTGGGCAGGCCAGTGCTTACACCGAGCTCAACCACCACAGACCTTGGCTTGCACATAGTGCTGACTGTTGTTGCTGAGTGCTCAGTTGTTAGCTGTCCATGCCAGGCTGCATGCTGAATTTATTCCCAGCACAGCTCTATGTGATTTTGGGCTCTCTGCTTTCTGTAGTTTGATTCACACAATAAGTTTCATTTTCTCTCACAGGGTTCTGTTCCCTGGTTATTATTGAGCCACTGTTGGTCTTTGAAGTATCTGCACTGACAGTGTAATGTAGCAGTGTTGTCACACATGTGCAGAAACTAAAGTGGCTATGAAGGACGTTCTTACATGTATGAAACCACAAATTTTTGTTTCCTTTTCCCTAGTGTTAATTTTGGGCCACCATGGACCCAGAATTTCTGCAATGCTGGCAGGAACTGTTGCTGCTACTAAAGGAATACCAGCAGTAAGCAATCCAGAGTCCAACTTCTTAGATGGAATCAACTCACTAGAAGTGCCGATGAAACAGAATGTGGATTTGCTTAGCATTCTTGCCCTGCCAGCAGGGGGATAAGTGCCAGTTGCGCAGTTTTATTGCCTGCCCCTCTGCCCCTGATGCTACATGCCACTTTTGACAATTCTGCAGAAAGGGGGGAGAATTATCTGTGCCAATTATTGCTGCACTGCTAGGTGAGGTACACTGCTAGGTGAGGTACATCATCAATCCAGCTGATAAGGCCACCTTGTTGTCATCCAGCAGTGCAGGGTTACACACAGCTGTCAAAAATTTTAAGCTTTCACTGGGTTCGAGAAATACTTCTTTGATGAGCTTTGTCAGTTGTTGACACAGTATTTTTGATACCAAACCCATGTGGCGGAGGCATGGTTGCAGTTTAACCAGTACCGCAAGTGCCGTGGGCACTCTTGTGTGACCTGTGTCACTGATTTGCAGTGCCTCTAAAGCAGTTGTCATATTGAGTGCCCCAATTGTGCTACCTCTTACACAGACTCTCAGTTTGGGATATCATTGTCCATTTAGCACCTGATCCCAAGGTTATGACCAGGGCATTGGCCTTGTCTGACTCTTCCTTCACTGATGCTGTCCAGATTGTGGAATCATATGAGCTGATAGTGGCAGCAATGGACATCCTTTATGATAATTGGCAGGTGGCTCAATAAATTGTGTGTGGTAAACAGCCCCAGAGCCTTGCTGGTTACTCCAGGCAGCTATGCTTCTTACCAAGTTGCCATGTGTTGATGCTATAGACAATTCCAGTGCCATGGCATCACAGTGATGCACATCTTGTTCCTTAGAAGGGGTTCACATTGCATTGATTGTAATGTCAGAGTTGCCACCCACAGTGGTTTTTGGGTCCTTGGAACCATTTTTCTTCCACTTTCTGGGCAAGCAAGTAGACCTGCCCGTGCTGTCACTTGTTTCATGTTCAACAAGACTGGGTGCATGTGGAGACCAAGTGTGGAGTATGCCATAGGATGAGCCATCTAGTAACTGTCTGTGAGAGGCAGCTAGCTACGAGTATTGTCCTCAGATGCTCCTGTGTTTTCACCAGACTCTTAGGACATCCCTAGTGCCCTACACATGTAACCCTAGCGTATTTTGGACCCTCTTGCTTGCCACAGAGGAGCAATGCTGTTGAGTGGTCATTCCCCAGCATTGAATGCTAGCAAACTCCAGTTGCTGCATGCATCGCACTGGGGTATGACTCCTATGTAGGTGTTGGCGCAATGTCACGTCTACTGACCGGTGATCAGTCATGATATTGGTGTGTACATCGGGGGGCTGTGCCTAGAACCAAGTTGCACTGCTGCATGAGTTCTCTCCTTGGACAGTCTCAGATCACACTTGGGACAGGGTGCACATTGATTTCGCTGGTCCATTTTTGGGCAGAATGTGGTTGTTGATGGTCAATTCATTGTCTACTTTCCTGTATACAGCCAAGATGTCCTTCACATCATCAATGGCCATTGTTCATAGAGTGCCAGTTATTTCTGCCATTGAGGGATCCCACAGGACCCTCATGTACAATAATGATAGGCAATTTGTATCGTGGAAATTTGACTTGGCAAATATTGCAGTGGAGGCAGATTTGGTGTGGGTTGCATAATAGGGTGCAATGGGTGGTGCATGACATGCTTAGTATGAGTAAACACGCTGACAAATGTGATTACCTGCTGGCGGCAGTATACCAAGCAGGCCAGTGCTTACACTCAAATCAGTGACTACAGACCTCACCTTGTGCATCATGTCAAACATTGTCACTGAGTGCCCAGTCTTTTGTCATCCTGCACCACCTAAGTGCTGAATTTATTCCCTTGCACATCCCTACATTGTTTCAGACTCTCTGCCTCCTGCAGACTGACTTGCATGGTGAGCTTCATTTTCTCTTTTGGGTTCTGTTCCGCAGTGTCATCACCATTGGCCCATGAAGTACGTGAGCTGACACTGTAGTATGGCGGTATTGTTATGCTTGTGTAGATACTATCAGAGCTTCTTGGGCTGAACAGAACTAAAATTGTATCATACATGCAGGTAGGAAACTGTGTCTTTATTGGCATGGTGTATGGTGACACAGTAACAAGGAGATTCCCATATAAATATAAATAAAATTTAATCACATGTTTGATAGCCAGTAACTGAAATTTTTTCTGGGAATAATTTTCATGTATCTGAAAGAAAGCCTCAAAAACAAATGTGTTAAGGTCTTCCATGCCATTTGGAATCATTACACAGAGACAGTCCCAACCCTATGTTGTGAAATGACTGGCCTGAATTAGAATGAAAGTATCACCATTTATTAAGACAAAATCTCTTTCAAGTTGCTAGGTGACTATACACTGTTTTTCTGAACTGTTTCTAATCTAGGTTTGACTACACGTTATTTTGTTCCACATTCCATAGATTTTATTCACAATCAATGTTACAATGTTGAATGTGTCAACTGAACAAACAATTACAGACACAAATAGAAATAACTTCAACCTACATTTGAAAACACTTCTGTTATGTATCAGTTTATGTCCTTGGACAGATTGTCAAAATGTTGTGTATAACTATAAATCTAACTAATGTCTGTGCTAAATAAAGTGTATCAATTTTCTTTCTTATATCATATTTGTAAAGAGCATTACTCTCAAACAGCAATGAGCTGCTAGCAGCAAATTTCATCAGTGAATAAATGTACTGTGAGGCCATAGTTAACATTCCCAATTTCTTGAACAGATATTTGTATTGTGTTTGAAACCCCACATACAATTCTAATTACTTTCTTTTGTACAACAAAGACTTTTGCCTGAGCAAGGAGTTGGCACCAGAACATTATAATGTAGGACATCAGTGAATGAAAACATGCAAAATGTTAATTCATTTATTTTCCATGCCCTCAAAATTGGCAATTAATCTTATGGCAAAAGCAGCTGTATCTACACTGTTTAATAGGTCTGTCATGTGGTTTATCCAGTTTAAGTTTTCACCATTATACACACCCAAGAACTTAACTGTCTACTATTTATTTTTTGTTTGTACACTTAATTAAGAGGAGGTAGGGTATTTTTGAGAATGAGAAACAGGATGATCTATGACAAGATTATTAAAAGAATAGATTGCTACTCACCATATAGTGGAGATATTGAGTCACAGACTGGCACACCAAAAAAACTGCTAAACAAGTAAGCTTTTGGTCAAAAGGCTTTCTTCTGAATTTATACAACACACTTCCACGCATTCATGCAAATGCAACTCACACAAATGTGTGGGTATGTGTGTGTTGTATGGCCGAAAGCTTACTCGTCCAGGAGTCTTTTTGTTGTGCCTGTTTGCAACCTGAATGTCTCCACTACATGGTGAGTAGCAATCATTCATTTTCAAAATATTGTCATTATTCCATCCTAGATTTCTGCAGTATGATCTATGTTTTTTCACAGTTTAAAGTCAGTGTGATGGTTGGAAACCATTTAATAACTTTAACAAAATGGCCATTTAGTATTTTCTTGATTGATACATCTTCTTTTGGCTTGACAATAACGCTAGAATCACATGCAAAAATGACTAATACTGTACTTTGATTCAAATAAAATGGTAAATCATTAATATAGAACGTGGACAGTAATTTATCTATGAATGAACCTTGAGGAATGCTCATTGTTATTTTTTAGTAATGTGCTGTCCCATGTTATGTTGTTACAACAGCCAAGTGTAACTTTCTGTATTCTGTTTCTTAACCCTTTTGTGGCCTGTGGGGGATATACTTCCCACTAAATGTATTTCTTTACAGCATCTAAGGGAATACGTGTTACCATTTCTGTATACTCCTGGCATCTAGTGGCAGTCTGCTGCACCAGCACCAGCAGTTCGTGTTTGTTGTCAAGTATAGCCTTCAGGACTATGGGAAGTATATATCCCTCCAAACAAGGCAGTTTTAATTGTTCTTGGGAAATATGGTTGTCATCAAAGTTGTTCCTGGAATGGGCTTGGAAAGTATACTTCCCACAGAATTAATCTGTCATTTGTGGTCCTTGGGAAGTATACTTACCATCAACATATGGGTACCCCAAAGCTTTTGGGAATATATGTTACCACCTCTGTCTATTCCTGACATCTTGTGGTAGTACATTGCACCAGGTGTATGAAAACTGCTATAACAATCCATTTCTGTTTGTCGTGGGATCACTACAGTTGCTTCTGCAATATACGTTATTGTGACCTGTATCAGCTCATACCTTTATTGCATGATGAAGATTCTGAGATTGTTTTCATATTGTGGTAAGTAAAGTTTAACATTGATTTTTAAAATAAAGATAAAGAAAACATAAAATAAAAACAGAAAACACTGTTGATAATTTTTTTTACGTGTAATGGAAACACATAACAGTTCACAAAAGGGAAGAGGGAAAGCCATTTATCACCATAGCTTTAATACCTCAAAAAGGTGCCATGGTGATATTGTCGCAGAAGATGCCGAGTAGTGCAGTTGCTGTAGTGTAGTGGTTATGATACTACATTGTTGCATGGAGTATTGTGAGTTCAAAACTCACCTGAACTAAAAAAATTTTAATTTCTATATTCGGTCTGAGTACATTCTAGAGGTATCCACAAAAGGCAAGAATCATTGTACCAGAATGTTCTGTAGCTGTATATACATGGTATGTGTTATGGCCGGAGGCAGTTCGCTCCACACTCTTGACTCTTGTATGTGCAAGTGCTGAATAAACCTTCATTAAGTGAAGTTAGTGTTCATCATTCATCTATTTATACCTTCCTCTACATGACATTATTCTGGTGGAGGTGCTGGGTATTGGAACTTGTGATACCGCACATTATTGACGACACAGTGGCTCCCATCAAGCTACGACAGAGCCGCCGTTTACGTGGCGAGAAACCCAAGTTCGAGCCATATTCAACAGATCGCAATCTGTCAGAGACAGAAGAAGAAGAGGAGGTTATGATGACAGCAACTGTGTGCCACCACATGAGACATCCTTCTGGGTGCTCTGGTGATGATGGCCAAGATCCAAACAAGTGGCTAAAGGTATATGAGCATATGGCCAAATTTAAGAAATGGGATGACACCATGTGTTTTGCTAACATATTTTTCTACTTGGAGGGCACTGCCAAGCAATGGTATGAGAATAATGAGGAGAAGTTCAGAAGCTGGGAAGTATTCCAGGCAGAACTGAGCAAGTATTTCGGCTACACATAATGACAGAAGTGCAAGGCTGAAGATAAATTAAAGTGCAGGGCACAGCGTCCAAGAGAAACCACAGCATCCTAATTTCAAGACACCTTGGAGCTGTGTAAACTAGTGGATCCTCAAATGAAGGAGGAAGATAAGGTTGCACATCTCATGAAGGGTTTTGCTGAGGATATGTATCAAGCCCTACTCCTGAAGGAGGTTTCGACAGCAGACGACTTCATAAAATGGTGTCAGTATATAGAGACAATGCATCAAAAAAGAATTACATGCAAGAAGTTTGAACAGCTTCCAAACAGTGTATCGATGTTTGTGATGGAGGAAGAACTGATGTCACAAGAGTTCTTCATCAGAAGGCACTTGGATTGAACAGCGAGCAAAATACTGAGACACTTCAACAGATCATAAGGGAGGAAGTGAAACAGACATTGAACCCAATCTCTTGTCCTTCATTTCCCTATAAAATGGTAAAAAAGTCGAGACCCAGGCGAATTTATGTTCCTACAATGCCACATGAGGAACCTGTTTGGGCACCAAGGAAGACTGATGTCTGGAAGGATCCAGGATAACCAACCAGTATGTTTCCACTGCGGATGACCAGGACATGTGGTGTGCTTTTGTTGAGAAAGGTGGCGGATATTTGATGACGCTCACACCAGAAGACAGCAGGCTGATCTTAGCCAACGCCAACTGCGGGACAACAAAGATGAACAAGAAGATGTGGGTGCAGGATGACGTAGGTCACCATCACCTCAAGCTAGCTGCTGGAGAGGACACTCCCCAACACTCCGATCAAGGTCTCAATTGCCGTTTAGAAGCTCCAGCCAATCACCTAGCCACCACAACCTGGAAAACTAAAGGGTGCGACCTTCCTTGGAGGTGAGGCCGCCAAAGACAAAAATCCTCCGCCATTGAACACTACAAAAATAATAGGAAATTATGTTGATATCCTCATGAATGGCTGACCAGCCCAAGCTCTTGTGGGCTCTGGAGCATCATATTTAGTCATTTCGGAGAAGTACCGTTGCCAGTTGTGGAAAACCGTATTCATCGACAACAAAACATCTTTGCTGAAGGTGGCTAATGGGAAATATGTAAAAACTACAGGAAGATGTGTCATTGGTGTGAGTATAAGTGGCCATACACAACCCTTAGTATTCATCATCTTACGAGAGTGTAGTCATGACGTCATTCTTGGATGGGACTTTTTGCAAGCTTCTCAAGCAATTATAGATTGTGGTCGCTTGAAGATTATGCTAGATGAGATGAGATACTGTGGACAGGAAGACGCACATCCGAGTGTGTGGAGACTGTGTGTGCTGGATGAAGTGATCATTCCTGCAGTCAGTGCTAAAAAGGTAGCTGTCATTTGTTATGCCATGCATCAACCCATGTAAGAGAAGCATACCACTGAAGAATAACTTGGTCATCCCAGCCTCTGTCATCTCATTTAAGAATGAATTTAGTGAATTGTGGATAGTTAACTGTCACCGAGAACCGCACATCCTTCCAAGATGCATGTGCATAGCAAATGCTGAGCTGTTAATTGAAATACAGCTGAGCGTCATAGAAACCTTCGATGCTGAGTCTGTTGGCGAAATTAGTGCTACCACTATGAGACACGATCTTCTAGCTCGACTATCACTAGATATCACTAAGGAACAACAGAAGAAGCTACTTGCCATTCTTCAAGAGTTCTCTGTATGCTTCAATCCACAGGTGAAGAACAAATTAGACAAATCAATGGTGAAGCACCAGATTAACACTAGAGACCATCAATCAATAAGCCAGAGAGCATACCATGTGTCAGCAATGGAACATCGAATAATTCATGACGAGGTAGAGAAAATGATGAAGAATGACATCATTCAGCCTTCACAGAGGCCATGGTCATCACCAGTGGTTCTCGTCAGGAAGAAGAATGGCAGTTGGCGCTTTTGTGCTGATTACAGGAAGCTTAATAAGATAACTAAAAGGGACATTTACCCCTCCCATGAATTGACAATACACTAGATTGTCTGAAGGGGGCTAAGTTTTTCTCAAACATGGACATGTACTCAAGATACTGGCAAATCAAAGTAGATGAGGCTGATTGTGAGAAAACTGCATTCATCATCCCTGAGGGCCTGTATTGGTTTAAGGTAATGCCATTTGGTTTGTGTAATGCACCAGCAACTTTTGAACGAATGATGGATAATCTTCTAAGTCACCTGAAGTGGATGATGTGTCTTTGTTATTTAGATGACATTATAGTGTTCTCAGAGGCATTTGATGAACACATAAAAAGACTGAGAGCCATTCTTAAGTGTCTCCAAAAACATGGACTGAAACTAAATCCAAGAACGTGCCTCTTTGGAGCAAAAGAAATCAAAATACTTGGGCACCTTGTGTCAAACAAAGGTGTGCAGCCAGACCCAGAAAAGGAGAGCTATAAAAGAATTTCCTATTCCTAAAAGTATTAGAGATGTGAGAAGCTTCCTCGGATTGTGTTCTTATTACTGTCATTTTATCAAAGACTTTTGTATCAAAGCCAAGCCACTCCAAGAGTTGTTAAAAGCTGATGCTAAATTTATCTGGGGTGGTGCTCAACAAGATTCTTTCAATGTGCTGTGAAAAGCTCTGACGACTGACCCTGTACTTGGTCTGTATGGTGAGAGAGCACCTACAGAACTACACACAGATGCCAGTGGGTATGGGATTGATGCTGTTCTGGTGCAGATTTTGGATGGAAAAGAGAAGGTTATAGCCTATGCTTCTAGGACACTTACAAAAGCCAAGAGAAACTATTCAACTACAGAAAGAGAATGTCTTACTGTGATCTGGGCCATGTGCAAATTTTGACAGTATCTCCATGGAAGGCCATGCACATTTGTTACAGACCATCATTCACTTTGTTGGTTGACAGGTCTTAAGGGTCCAACAGGATGACTCGCCAGGTGGGTGCTAAATCTTGAAGAGTATGACATTACAATAGTGTAAAAAATGGAAGAAAACGCAGTGTACAAAAATTCACTGACCCGTCTTCTAATAAGCTTGTAACATCAATTGAAGAACATCACATTTTCACATCTCTGTTTCTCTCATCAAGCCCAAAAAAAAAAAAAAAAAAAAAAAATTGGCGAAGAACATATGAAGAGTAGCTCATAAAAAATGCATTAAACTGTAACAGCAATGGTGACAAAGTTTTTCATTACCGTAAGCAGATGTCCGCATTTATGCTTATAGTTTAACCACTTAGCTGCTATGATGTTTTTGGTTTAATACAACATATTTATCAATTTTTGCTTTTTCTCTGGATGATCATGAAAGATGATCTCTCAAAAACATATGTTTTAAACATATAATTCATGGTCGTACCAAAATATCTTGATTTCCTTGTACCCAGATACCAATTTCAATTCTTTGATTAGTTTTTACTTTCTGTTACACATCTTTGATTTTTAAGAACTGATGAAATTCATTACCACAAATTGTTGTATAAACATTCTATTGCACATTTAATTTACTCCACTTAGGCAGATTTTATACAAAGTAGTGGTGAGGATTTCAATTTTTAATCATATATGCCAATTACATGTGTTTCTGCTCATATTTGGGAGGTTTTAACATTTTCCTCTTCATTTTCCTCTATTTTGCGTTTTTTATGTCTGGGCCAAATGAAAACATAAAATAGGGGTTTCAGTGTATTGATAACTTCACAGCCAAGATTGTTTTATTAAGACATATTTTATGATTTATAGTTTTTACTATGCAGTTGATGACAGTATAAATAGCTGCCTCAGAGGAGCAGCCCTTTGCAAATCTAAACAGTGAGTGACTAAGCATTCCATTATTGCAACATAGGTGAAACTATGAAGTCTGTTACCTTTTCAAAACTTTTGGAAAACAATGTAGGCCCTAGGGAGTTATACTGCCTGGCAGCACTTCTGTTGAGTCACCTTTCTTATAGACAGGCCTAACAAAAGCATATTTTAAACTGTCTAGCAAAATACCTTTATTTTAATTCTGATGCTCTTGGACAATCACATATATATTAACAATCACAAACAAAAAATTATAAATCCTTCGACAACACAAGAGATATTGAATTTAACTGATGCAAGGAGAACATTTAAAAATGCTGCAAATGAAGCAGATGAAAGGGAATACAAATGTCTAAAAAATGAAACCAACAGAAAGTGCAAAATTGCTAATCAGGAATGGCTGGAGGACAAATGTAAGGATTTAGAAGCATTTTCACTGCGAGAAAGATAGGTACTACCTATAGGAAAATTAAAGAGATCTTTGGGAAAAAGAGAAGTCATTGCATCAATATCAAGAGCTCAGATGATAAACCAGTCCTAAGCAAAGAAGGCAAAGCTGAGAGGTGGAGGGAGTATATAGCGTCTACACAAGGGAGGTGAACTTCAAAGCAATATTATAGACAGGGAGTGGATGTAGATGTAGATGAGTTGGGAGATACAAAACTGCAAAAAGAATTTGACAAAACTCTGAAAGATCTAAGCCAAAACAAGGCAAAAGGCAAAAGTTACCAAACGATCAGTTTAATAAAATGTGGTTGCAAGATATTTTACACAAGAATGGAAAAACAGGTAGAAGCAGATTTGGGGAAGATGTGTTTGGTTTCCAGAGAAATGTAGAAACATGTAAGGCAGTACTGACCCTATGACTTACCTTAGAAAATACGTCAAGAAAAGGCAAACCTACACTAACAGCATTTGTAGACTTAAAAAAAAGCTTTTGACAATGTAGACAGGAATGCACTCTTTGAAATCCTGAAGGTGCAGTGGTAAAATACAGGGAGCAAAATGCTATTTACAACAATAGGGCAGTAATAAGAGTCAAGGGGCATGAAAGAAAAGCAGTGGCTGAGAAGGGAGTGAGACAGGATTGTAGCCTATCCCAATGTGATACAATCTGTACACTGAACAAGCAGTAAAGGAAACCAAAGAAAAATTTGGAGTAGGAATTAAAGATCATGGAGAAGAAATAAAAGCTTAGAGGTTTGCTGATGACATTGCAATTCTGTCAGAGACAGCAAAGGACTTGCAAGAACCGTTGAATGAAATGGATAGTGCTTTGAAAGGAAAATATAAAATGAATGTCAACAAAAGCAAAACAAGATTAATGGAACGTAGTCGAAATAAAGCAGATGATGCCAAGGGAATCAGATCAGGAAATGAGACACTTAAAGTAGTAGATGATTTTTGCTATTTGGGTAGCAAAATAACTGACGCAGAGAGGATATAAAATGTAGACTGCAAATGGCAAGAAAAGAATTTCTGAAGAAGAGAAACCTGTTAACATTGAAAATAGATTTAAGATATTTGTCTAGAGTGTGGCCATGTATGGAAGTGAAACATGGATGGTAAACAGTTTGGATAGAAAGAGAATAGAAGCTTTTGAAACATGGTGCTACAGAAGAATGCTGGAGATTAGATGGGTCTATCATGTAACTAATTAGGAAATACTGAATAGAATTGGGGGAGACGAGAAATTTGTGTTACAACTTGAGCAAAAGAAGGGGTTGGTTGAATCTGAGACATCAAGGGATCACCAATTTAGTATTGGAGGGAAGTGTGGGGCGTAAAAATCATAGAGGGAGACCAAGAATTGAATATGCATATATGGAAATATGTAGGTTTCAGCAGTAATTTGGAGATGAAGAGGCTTGCACAGGATAGAGTAGCAATGAGAGCTGTGTCAAACCAGTCTTCGGATTGGAGACCACAACAACAACAACCCTTAATTAATGATTGATTACACTTTTACTTCTGAAAAATCATGATTATTTTCCTTATTTTATGACATATGTGAAAAATGTTCAACTTACTAAGTTTTCTCTCTATTGATTCTACAGCATACTGTTCTTCTTTCTCTTTTGAGCTTCTTGAATCAAGTTTCTCAGTTACCATTAAAAATTTATTCCTAAAACTTACTTTACTGTCTGATCTGGCAATTTCTGACAAGATCTGCCTAAAAAATATATTCCTGTATTTTTATAACTTTTCTTAAAATGTTATATTACACTTTATATTATGAAACTGCTTACTTTTTCCACCCATTTAGTAAATATACAATTTTTAGTTCTGATGATAACCTGATAGCTGTACTGATCCAAGGTTTCTTTGAAGGCTTTCTCATGTTTCATTCATTACTTTGAAAAAATTGGTTTTAAATTTCATTACCAATCAAAATTTTTTAAGAAATATGCTTAACTTACAGTTTATGTTAGGCTCATTGTAAACATCAAACCACTGAAAGCTTTCTCTAAAATTTTACATTTTTTGTCTTTAATCATGCTCACTGCCTTCTTTGATTGTAGATTTGAATGTAGCTAAGTTTTATAATCTAACTGCATCATTTTCTGGGAATTCACTCACTACTGGACAAGGATGTTGAATGAAGATATAACATATCACAATATTACTGTCTTGAGCTGCTCAAGTAGGAAAATTTATGACTGATACTAAATTACAAGCAGCTAATAGCATCTCTTGATCAATTTTCTTGTCAAGTTCCTTTGAGGACAGACAGCACAGTGATGATCCAAATTTCCAGTTACCCAATGAGGGGCCTGTATACTGTAACAACTTCAACTATTATACTGTCCAATATTAACTCACAAGCACATGCTTCAATAGGCAGATATACTCTGCCTGCAACAAAAAATAAATAAATAAACAAAAATTAAAAAAGGGAGAGAGAGAGAAGTTGTTGTACCCCCACCTGTGGCAAGCTAGCCTGCAAACATTGCATTGTAACTGGTCCTCAATATCCTATATACTGGCATTGGGATGGAGTTGTCATCTGAGCTGGTTCCACACATTTTCTATTGAGAACAGAGATGGGAATCTTATCGGCCATGGAAGTACTTCAACATCATGCAGATAGTTCATAGAATCAAAAAGAAATATGTGGACCAGCACTGTCCAGTTGAAAAACTGGCACCACCATAACTGCTGCCCGAGCAATGATACATGTTGACACAAGATGACCATGACATACTGTTGTGTAATCAGAGTTCCCTTAATAACTACCATCCATGAGTTGAAGTCATACCTGATGGTTCCCCACACCATGATGCCAGGAGTAACATTGCTTTGGCTCTCCAATGGCACAAAAGAATGGGGTCTCTAGTTAGATTGCCGCCATACTGGTGTGGTGCAAAAACCAAGATTCATAGCTGAACACAAAGTGAAATCATTCATCAGCAGTCAATGCTTCCTGCATAGCATCACTTCAAATTCACCTCTTTGTGTAGTGGTGTTAACAACAACGTACACGTGGGATGGTAATTTCCTAATCCAGCTACTGTTATTCTCTGACCAATGGTGTTGGATGACACATGGAAACCTGACAATGAATATGTCTGCCCTCTCTCATTCCCATGCAGTCCACTATGGGCCACTGTCATATCCATATGCCCCACAAATCTGGATATTTTATTTTATTTATCCATCTGTAGACAAAAAATATTGTATGGATGTTGTCCAAATGGAGCCGTATATTTATGCAAAACCACAAATGTTGCGATGAACTTTGAGGAGTTTAGAGAGTGTCTTGATGAACAAATCGAGGGTAGGAACCAGTGTGCCAAAAAGTCATCCAATAACGCTACAGATAATCAAAGATACAGGTGATGGTGCCAGCCACTACGTCACCCCTTTGGCAGCAAACATGTTTGTGTGCTGACAGACTGTAGGCGGTATGTCTTGCTGTGTTGTTTGTTATTAGTGATCATGACTGATTGCCACAATTGCTAGTGGAGAAGATAGAGCTAGCAGCTGTGTAGAAAGGCCTTGTTTCCTGTGAATTTGATGGTCTGCTGCCTCGGTAGATTAAAGTTTCAGGCATAGGTTTCCATCCACACTTTTTCTCCTGGAACCCTCTAAAATCCCCAATGCTTTTTAGTATACATGAAAAAAAATAAACTGCAGAGGGAAACCAGTGTCCTAAACCATCATTCATCAAGGCAACAGAACATTGCATTCATGGGAGATGTGGCCTGCCTACGCACCAGTTAGCTCGATCTTCTCCAATGGCAATTGTGGCAATCAGCTGTGAGCACCGAATAACAAACAACACAGTGAGACATTCCACCTACATTGCAATGATGTACAAATTCACATTTGCTGCCAAACGGGTGGCCCAGTGGCAGGGCCCTGCACCTGTAACTTTGATGCTCTGTAGCATCATTGGATACTTCCAGACACAGGTTCTTATCCTCGATTTGTTCCTCAAGAGACCCACTACAACTCCTCAAAGTTTGGCGCAACATTTCTGGCACACTCTGTATACATAAAATAATACCACATCATACAATACATAGTAATACAACTTTATACACATGTTTGCTAATGTTATTTTAAATTCAAGGTCCATTTTTCACAGGGATTTACTTTTGTCCTCTCTAAAAAGCCAGTTCTCATACAATAATTCAGTAAAGATTTTACATCATACAACAGCTGTCCAATACATAAGCGAATATAATGAAACTTTTAGGAGTGTATTTTCAGTTTTCCCTTAATATAAACATCACCAGAATATGTTATTGGTCTGCATAGTCACTTGCTGCGTAAAAACATTGACTGAATAATTTTTTTTTTTTTAAAATTCGACTATAAATTTACCCACATCATCTAACTTTGTGATGGTGATGGGCAGTCTGTTGTAAAAGTGAGTACCAATGTGACTTGCATGCCTTGGTGTGTTTGTTCTTTTGGTGCAGGTGAGTATGTAGTACTACGCTGTTTTGAGTATTGTAGTTATGATAGTTGGCATTTGCCCCAAAATCTGCTGTGAGTCCTGACATACATAACACATTTGTGTACATAGGGTGTCCTAGTCCCTTGTAGTTTAATATTACATTTTCTACATTTTTGAGAATGCTGTTATGGTCTTCACATATCTCCCCTGCTTCAGTCTTCACAATACCTCATAGCTTTTGATTTGTTTTCAAACTGTGTAATTAAGCTGTCCTTACTCAAATATTGGACAATTTGACCAGCCAGCCAAATGGAGACACACAATCAGGTCCCTTTCAATTGCTGTCAGGAGCTTGTAACATTCTCTTACATAAGTATTTGGCATCTCCATTTACTTTATAGTAATCTCTCAACATCTGATGCTGTTCATGCCCCTTATACTCCCTATTATGCCTAGTAAAAACACTAAAAATGCACAACATTAATGAACTCCATTCGCTGTTCTACCTGTCACAGAGAATTGTAACTCTAAAAGCGAGAGCAGTCTGAAAAGTTCTCTGCCTGATAGTGGAAATGACAATAATACTTTCAAAGAAGTTTTATTTTTCAACATAAGCTCCTCTGATATCAACACTTTTCACCCAGCAGCGTTCCAATGTCATTATCCCCTCCATGTACGGTTCCTCTGGAAATATTGCAAAGTACCCATCTACAGCTGCAATCGGTTCTTAATTGGATGAAAAGCCCTCACCAGTCTTGAGAACAGATGGAAGTCCAAGGGAGTCAAATATGGGGAATAGGGTCAACATTCCAGCACTTTATAGTACAAATGTCTCAATTTCCCCACTGCCCAGACAGTTTTGTGGACACGAGCACTGTCCTAATGGAAGATGATTTCTTTTTCTTCTTTAAGCCTGGTCTGTTTCCAAAAATGCTTGCATCCAATTTTGTTAGAAGCTGAGAGTAGTACTCTGCAGTTATGGTTTTACCTTTTTCAAGATAGTCAATCAAAAAATTCATTCACATCCCAAAATATTAATGGCAAATCTTTCCCGCTATGGTACCACCTTTGTCTTCTTTGGAGCTGAAGAACTGGCTTCCATCCACCATATAGACTAAGTGCTTGGACTGTGTACTGGTGAATACATGTTTCATCCACTATCATGTATTGATGTACGTCACTTCTGTTTGTCTTGAAATGCACCAATGACTTTTCAGATAGTGTTGTGCATATGCTTTTGTGATTCAGAGTGAGCACACACAGCGCCCCTATTGTACAAAGCTTCATCATGTTGAGTTCCTGATGCAACCACATTCCTTTGATATCACTAGATCATTAGCAAATTTCACGCACCTTTATATGTCGATCTTCCAAAATCATATCATGCACTTTGTCGATAACTTCTGGTGTGCTTGCACTTTTTGGATGTTCTTCATGGTGATCACCTTGGACACTTTCACAGCCATGTTTAAACTTGGCTGCTCATTTCTTCATATTGGAAACTGAAGGTGAAGAGCCGCCATATGCATTTACAAGTCACAAATGAATTTTGGTTTGTGTGAAATGCTCTTTTGCAAAAGATTTAATCGCTGCACAATAATCTATTTTTTACCATTTTCAACAGCAGGCACACCATAACTGCTTCAAATGACTATGTGCAGTCAACTGCTGCCTGGAATGAGATGCAATTTTATGTGGTGTCTACTAACATGTGTATCAACATAAGGGGAAAAAAATCATGCGAGTGGTGCTGCTGTCTCTGGGCAACACCAAGAACTCTTCAGAGAGATGTCGTAAATATCTG
Source organism: Schistocerca nitens (assembly GCF_023898315.1). Classification (NCBI taxonomy): domain Eukaryota; kingdom Metazoa; phylum Arthropoda; class Insecta; order Orthoptera; family Acrididae; genus Schistocerca; species Schistocerca nitens. Next base: position 474,622,792 of record NC_064614.1, on the reverse strand, counting down.
CTGATGGTGTGAACACGTATGAAGTTATATTGAGATCTGACCATGTCTTCTGGGACCTTCATTTGTTTGTCAGACAGTGTACACATAATTTACTTATCACTACATTTTTTTAAATTTATATTTTTTTATGGATGTAACAACTTGTTTTTCATCCATATTATGTCTACATGAATATGCAGCTAATTTATAGTCACCCACTTTAAGATTTTCTTTCAGAGTGATTATTTGGTGCTCAGTCAGACAAGAAACATCAATTTATTCCCAACTATAAATATTTTCCAATCAAACTAACAACTCACTTATTTGTCTGTTTCTATAATATCCTAGGCAACCAAGTTGACTTCCTCCTTTCTTAGGTGTTGAATTAGAAGTCTGTCGATTTAAATATTTGTGGTACTGTCTGTCTGAATTCAACCTAAAGTAAATGTTTCACCTGACTGTAATAACTACAGGGACTTGCCTTTGTGTGCTGTTGGACCCTCCTGTGGTAGGACAGCAAAAAGCAGCACATATTGTCAAGAAGGTAGCAAAAATTACAAACAGAACACAACTTCAAGCAATATGGGCAACAGGAATTGCAACACTGAAGGTCACGGCTACTTGTTATCTACCATCCTGATACTGCTCCAGGTGCTGCATTAACTGCTCCACAGTGATCTGCCTCTTCCACACAGCTATCTGACTTACTGCATGAACTAGGCTTGATTCCCAGGTATTGTTCAAAAGGGAAGGTTTCACTTAGGCAGCAATACTAAAACTCTAAGGGCTCATCTAGCTAATATAGCTACATAAATGTTATATTTAACAGAGTATCTCCTAGCATTGTAGCTGGTAAATGAAAAGTTTGCCCCATAATATCACACCTAATTCTGTTTATCAACAAGCCACTGCTTCCTAGTTCTAAGTGTCCAGCGAGCTTCCCTTGCTCATAGCAAATTGCTTGTACTACTATCTTGTCGTGCACTGAATGCATACAATATAGCCCTGCTCACTGGAAGTATGGTTTTGGTTCCATCACCTCTTTACAGCATGAACAACCCTCTGCCTTGCTCCTGAACAATGCATGGCTCTAGTATTTCCTCCCACTTGAATCTCATGAGTAGAACATATAGTAACCTTCCTCTTCTGGCATTGCTGCAACTCTCCTTCAGTCACTGCCACATACCATTCCCCATCTTCCACTGTTAGTAACACCACATCCACTTTAATTTGTATAAACTTCCCCACTGTTTCTAGCCTCACTGGGTAGGTGTGTACTGTGTAACACTTGAACAATGTGTGCTTGTTCACAACCAATACTTTCACCAATATGTACAACTGTGCATTATATATTCCAACTAACAGCAAACTGAAGACAGGCCTCTGTTGTCTCCCCTTCCCTTAGAAGCATGCTGTCTCTCACCAGCAACCTTCATACAATAACTACACATAATTCCTACCCAAACCTACACATATAACCAGACCCATAATTATCTAACAACCTATAATGCACACAAACAAAATAACCAAAATTGGAAGAATCATAACAAAACACAATACATATTAACTACTGCCTCAATCTTAACACATACAGTGTATGAGATATATGGATCTCGTCCTCCTGTTATTCATTCTTTTGCTTCTTCTTTCTGACTTTCCTCCTCTGTTCCACTAACGTCCCCTAGGGATTGCTGTTGGTGTACCTGTGAATGGTTGTAGTTGTCTGACATGTACAGTTTTTGACCTTGTTGGCAATGGTAGCTTTACATTAACAGGTGATGTGGTTTCAATCGTGTGATACACGCCATGTGACCATGTTATGAACATTTTTGTCTTTCCTTTTGGAGTTTACAGACTTGACAACGTTACCAACTGGTCTACTATGTACCAAGGTAAAAACCCCTTATGTTTTACTATCTCCTCTTGCCTTTCCAATGCCTGTGTGTTTTTGCTGAACCTTCTTCCAAACAGCTCTCACTGTTCTCGCAAATTCCCAGACTGACTCTCAGTTCCTGCTCCATTTCTGCTTAAGCATATCACATGGTGATTGCATCTTCTTCCCATATACCACCTTGAATGGTGAAAATTTGTGCTAGATATGTATTTTTTAATTATATGTGCTCACCACAATAGATAGATATGTGTCCCAATCTATCTGCTGGGAGGTGATGAAATACCCAGCATCCTCCCAATCATCCAATGAGCTCAATCCATCCTTCTATTGACTGAGGAAGAAGTGGACTGGTCCTTAATATCATCACTTTTAACAACTGACAGAATTCCCTCATCAGGTCTGGTGTTAAGTTCATGCCTTGATCAGATATTACTGTTTCTGGCACCCCAAACTTCAATACCCATCTATTCACCAATGCTTGCATTACTGTGACTACCTGCTGATCCAGCATCAGCACAATCCTGATATGAGAAAAATTATCTATGAAGGTTAACACAAAACCGTTTATTGCTGTTATTCAGCTGAATGGTCCTAATACATCCACCCCGCATTAAACTAAAAGGTTCCATTTCTTCTGGCAACCTACATTTACATCTACATCTACTTCTAGAGGAATATTCTGCAAATCATATGTAAGTGCCTGGCAGAGGGTTCATCGAACCACCTTTACAATTCTCTCTTACTGAAGTAACAGTGCATGGATAGAACGAACACCTATATCTTTCAGTACAAGCTCTGATTTCCCTTATTTTATCATGGTGATTGTTTTTCCCTATGTAGGTCAGCTTCAACAAAATGTTTTCACATTCAGAGGAGAAGGTTGGTGATTGGAACTTTGTGAGAAGATTCCTCTGCAGCAAAAAACGCCTTTTTTTTAATGATGTCCATCTCAAATCCTGTATCATTTCAGTGACACTCTCTCCCCTATTTCGTAATAATACAAAACGTGCTGTCCTGCTTTGAACTATTTCGATGTACTCCATCAACCTATCTGGGAAGGATTCCACATCCCACAACAGTATTCAAAAAGAGGACAGACAAGCATAGCGTAGGCAGTTTCCTTAGTAGATCTGTTGCATTTTTAAGTGTTCTGCCAATAAAACGCAGTCTTTGGTTAGCCTTCCCCACATCATTTTCTATGTGTTCCTTCCAATTTAAGTTGTTTGTAACTGTAATTGTAATTCCTAGGCATTTAGTTGAATTTAAGGCCTTTAGATTTGACTGATTTATCATGTAACCAAAGTTTAACAGATTCCTTTTAGCACTCATGTGGATGACCTCGCACTTTCCATTATTTAGAGCCAACTGCCAATTTTTGGACCATACAGATATCTTTTCTAAATCATTTTTCAATTTGTTTTGATTACCTGCTGACTTTACTAGTCGATAAATGAGAGCATCATCTGCAAACAACCAAAGACAGTTGCTCAGATTGTCTCCCAAATTGTTTACATTTATGAGGAACAGCAAAGGGCCCATAACACTAGCTTGGGGAAAGCCAGAAGTCACTTCTGTTTCACTCAATGATTTTCCATCAGTTACTAATAACTGTGATCTCTGACAGGAAATCATGAATCCAGTCACATAACTGAGACAATATTTCATAAGCTTGCAATTTCACTACAAGCTGCTTGTGTGGTACAGTGTCAAAAGCCTTCCAGAAATCCAGAAATATGGGATCAATTTCAAATTCCTTGTCAATAGTACTGAACACTTCATACAAGTAATGAGCTAGTTGTGTTTCACAAGACTGATGTTTTCTAAATTCGTGTTGACCTTGTCTCAATAGACCGTTTTCTTCAAGGTAATTCATAATGTTCAAACACAATATACATTCCAAAATCCTGCTGCATGTTGATGTTAATGACATGGGCCTGTAATTTAGTGGATTACTCCTACTACCTTTCTTGAATATTGGTGTGACCTGTGCAATTTTCCAGTCTTTGGGTACAGATCTTTCGTCAAACAAACAGTTGTAAATGATTGTTACGTATGGAGCTATTGCATCAGTATACTCTGAAAGGAACCTAATTGGTACACAGTCTGGACCAGAAGACTTGCTTTTATTAAGTGATTTAAGTTGCTTCACTACTCTGAGGATATTTACTTCTATGTTACTCATGTTGGCAGCTGTTCTTGATTTGAATTCTGGAATATTTACCTTGTCTTCTTTTCTGAAGGCATTTCAAAAGGCTGTGTTTAGCACATCTGCTTTGGCACCACTATCTTTGATAGTATCTCCATTGCTATCATGCAGAGAAGGCACTGATTATGTCTTGCCACTAGCATACTTCACATACGACCAGAATCTCTTTTGATTTTCTGCCAGATTTTGAGACAAAGTTTGAGCTATTATAAGCATCTCACATTGAAGTCTGCAGCAAATTTCAAACTCCTGTAAAAGATTGCCAATCTTGGAGATTTTGTGTCTGTTTAAATTTGGCATTTTTTTTTTTTTTCAGTGTTTCTGCAACAGTGTTCTGACCTGTTTTCTGTACCAAGAAGGATCATCTCCACTGTTTGTTAATTTATTTGGTATAAATCTCTCAATTGCTGCTGACACTATTCAAAGATGAATTCAAGCCGTGTCTGGTCTACACTTATACGAGGTCTGTCTAAAAAGTATCTGACCTTCAATTTTTCTGTGGAAAATAGAGACGATAGCACAGCGTCACTGTACACAGTAAAGGAAGGGACATTTATGCATATGTGTGAATTTTGTTCCCACCTTCCAGCACGTCAGTCACTGCCTGTCAGTCACTGAGTGAAGTGTTACACAATGTATCCATCAGATTACCGATTCTCTCAAGTTCACTGAATGTGTTGAGCAAAGATACTGCATCAAATTTTGTCAAAAGCTTGGTGATTCTCAAAGCAAACCAATTCATAAGATTTAGCAGTTGTTTGGAGAAGATGCAATGTGTGTAACACAAATTAAGGAGTGGTTCAACCGATTCAAAAAATTCCAGAACATTCATAATTTTGTGCCAATAGTGTGTTGGAACAAAATTCAGCTGGCGTTCCTGACCATTCCTGTGTTTAATTTGTAACTGCTAGAGGTTTCATTGTTGTATGTCTGTTGGTTATTGAGTTATTGTTCAGTGCTGTATTGAGTAGAATCTTGTGCCACACAGTTTGTGAATCTCGAGATGGCATAGTTAGAGGTGGAATGCGTCCGCATTAAATTTTGCATGAAACTCAAGAAACCTTTACAGAGATACACCAAATGATGCACATAGCCTACGGTGATGAGTGCTTTAGCCATACTTGTTGTTAGGAATGGTTTAAAACTGGCCAGATGGAAGTTAAAGATGACCCTCTTTCAGGATGTCCTTCGATGTCTATCATTAGAATGAGATGTTCCCTAAGAGAATCAGGCTGGTGATGAGACATAGGCCTACAGATGTGATGTTGAGACCAAGGTTCAATCTTCACAATGGGTTGGGAAAGGTTCTCCATGACCAAAAAAGCTTGGCAGGTCATGTCAAATGTCAAAGCCATGCTGGTAGTTTTCTTTGACTTTGAAGGATTAGTTCATCATGAATTTGTGCCACAGGAACAAATTGTTAATCAATGTTATTATCAGGACATGTTGTGATGCCTGCGATAAAATGTGAGAAGGAAACTGCCTGAAATGTGGTAAGACAATTCAGGGCTCTAGCATCATAATAATGCATCCACACATTCATCACTCTTGGTGTGTGACTATTGGACAAAAAACGAAATCACTGTGCTGCCTCATCCTCCGTACTCACTAGACCTGGCACCTGCAGAATTATTTTTTTATTTCCAAAGTTCAAAGCCCTATTGAAAGGATGAAGATTGCTATGATAGATGAGCTAAAAGAAAATTTGCAGACAGTGCTCTGCATGATCCAGAAAGAGGCATACCAAGATTTCTTCCAGAAGAGGAAACAACATTGGGAGTGATGTATTAATTGTGAAGGAGAGTATTTTGAAGGAAACCATGCACAATTAGTCAAAGGTAAGTGTAGAAAAATTTTTTGGACAGAGTTCCAGAATTTTTTTAAATAGACTTTGTATGTACATTAAGCTTTCTAATTCTGTCCAAAAAATCCTCCATATTGGTCACAGAAAAACAGCATGCTATTTTGCTTGCTGTATCTCTCTACCAATTCCTGCTTGAGTTGCTCAAAAGTTTCTGCATTGTCCAGAGCCTCCATGCAATAAACAAGACTTCACTTCTCCTGATAGGTGTGACCTTGTTATCTATAACTAATGATTATCCAACCAATCCCTATGTCTGCAGATAAAAGGAGATCCTCAGATGACATGCTGGGAAAGGGAGAAACAAGGTTTACAACAGCTGGATGTAGCCCCAGATTCTGTGATTTCAACAAACCTAATTCTTCTCAGCTAATTTATTATTTACAAACGTAATTCTGCCCTCAACTGCATTAAAAGATTAATTAAGGATTACCTAGCCTCCCCTACAGTGACTTATTGGGTCTGACTTTGCTTCTGCATCTTTCTTACTGATATTCACTACTCAGAAATAAGAACTCAAAAATAATGCAAACAACATACTAATCAGCTGTTAACAGTACCATGCACACTTCATCTGTTTAATCATGAGCCACCTGGACTCCCTACACTATGTGATCATATGACCAAAATGGTGACACTTGAAACAAACAACTGACCACAGACTTGGTACAAGGTGCAAAACGCGCAAGTAAATTTCACTGCAAGCTTCACACAGCATCTAGCCATCCTAGAATTACATTTAAACTGAGAGATATCCAGCAGTATTGCTGTCCCCATAAAAGTAACTATATAGTTATCACAACCCTTAACTTTTGACCCCATGAGCACCACCACAAAAAAACAAGTCTCACTCGTGTCACAATGAAGATTTCATAGGCTGCAGTTCAGACAACGTGCCGCAGGAGGTGGTACACCGTCCGCCATTCACTGTGATGATGTCTGCTCTCCTGACATCCCCGACATCGCTGATGAGTCCCAATGGTGCTCAGTAGTGTGAGTGGTGGAGGTGACAGGCCGGTGGGTCCTAGTAGATACACTAATGACTGAGAAACAATACTCTATTAGCTCCCGATCCACATAACATCATTAGAAATGTGAGGCAGCACAGCCCACTTCAGTGACCCAGGCTGGCAAAGGCTCACAGGTAGTGACTTGTATCCTGGCAAGTAGGAACAGTGACAGTGTCCTGCAATGCTGATGTCAGGCAGAGTGATGGCCAATGACCTGATAGTGTGATCCGTGTGTTGCACTGCAAAGGCATTCCACAGTGGTGGATGCCTATGCCTAGGTGATCCAGGCCCAGTGATGCCCACTGTGGAGGTGGAGGAAGGCTGTTATGCATGTGACAAACCTGCTGCCCTCTGGCAGTAGTCAGTTGGTGGTTGGCGCAGATGACTGTGGCACCAAGTCCTGCAAGGAGTGCGGGTGGCATGGACCTGGCATCATGGTGGTGCTGCTGGACTCAAAATGCCTTGGCCTTGAAATTTTTCTATTTTTATGGCTCCAGTGCACATTTGTTACACTAAAGGCCTGCATCTAGTCACATAGCTCATAACAAGTCATCCCCTGATGTGGCAAAACAATCCTGCCCACTCCGACTATTACCACTGTGTGGTGCAGTTTACTGCTAAATGTGGCTAGCTGGTTTCATAATCCTTTTGTGTGAACATGTTGCTATGACCCATATGATGCCACACTATGCTTACTGCCCAGCAGTAGTTTGGCACAATGCTACACCACCATTCCTTACAAATTATTCCAAGTTCTGCTATAACTAGATAGTGACACCACAGGTGGAAATGAAAAATGTCATTTCTGTATAGCTGTTTATTCTTATTCTTCCTAGAATATCAGAGCTTTTCAACTTTGTTATATTTATATAAGAAATTTTTTACTAACCAATTATCTCGAAGAGCCCCTTCATTTTCATTGTTGGCAGACCATATGGCAATACTTGGATGATGACTCAGACGCTTCACTTGATATTCAACCTCTTTTCTGACATTTGTTAGAAATTCTTCACTTGCAGGATACATGCTGCATGCAAACATGAAGTCTTGCCAGATCAATATTCCTAGCTCATCAGCAACCTGCCAAAAGGAAACACTGACATTTTATGGTTCCTTTTGTAAGCAACCATACTTAAAAAACAAAACCTTAATGTACCAAAGTTTTGGCTAATACATCTTCTCTAAAATTTAGTAGTAATGGTGCTCAGAAAAAAGATGAAATTATAAATAGCTAAAACTATCAACAGTATATTACACATTAGGAACAATTGTTGTACATTATCCAAAGAGTCTGAGGGTAAAGAACATTTTTCACCCAAAATATTAAACTAAAAGTTCTTTCCAAAAACTTTGGTAAGTGCTGTGTAGTGAAACACAATTTCTTAAGTTATTTCATGCCTTTAGTGCCATGCCATAGCACAAATCTGCTGCCATGATATGGGCTGTATTTTCATTTGAAAACATGGTGCACTCTTCAAATAGGTGTCTTCCCAAATCTCATATGCCATAAGTGGCAAACACTGAAGTGTCATCTAATTGCAGAAGGTATTATGTATCAGGGAGAAGTGCCCAATCTAGGAATGAGTTAAGAGCATTTCGCCACATCTTTGTGACTGGAAGTAAATGTGCCTTGGCTTGGTAGTAGCAATTGCAGACTACAGCTACACAGCCCCTCACTTCAAGGCACTCCTCCTAACAGTGATGCAAGACTACAAACATACCCAGTGAGGAGCAGTTACCCTCTCCCCCTCATTCTCCTAGATAAAGAAAAGCTATGATACTAGTATCCTGTTCATCACACAGACAAATGTATCAATTCAATATTAAACAATGGAAAGTTCAGATTGGAACATCAATAATATTATGAAAAGGTTAGATTGCTTTTCACCACAAAGGTGAGATGCTTAGTTGTATACAGGCACAACAAAAAGACTGTTATGCACTGAGCTTTCAGCGAAAGCCTTTGTCAGAAAAGAAGTAAAACACATATCGACACAAGAAGTCACACTTCACAGACACACATGACCATGATCTCCAACCACATGATCAGAAGGCATTTCTCATGCTGAACAAAAGCAGCAATTCAGAGTGGTACGGGGAATGGAGTGGGATACTAGGGTGTAGTGTCAGCAGCCTTTTGAGGAGGGAGGGGCTTTGAGTGGGAAATGAGAGGGGTAAATTAGAGGAAAGACCAGCGAATGTGTTGCCAGGGAGTGATACGTAATGAAGGTGAGGGGCTTGCTTGAGTTGGGAGGAGATGATAGAACAGAGAGGGTGGAAACTGTTGGATTGCGGCTGTGGGGACAGTACATAGGCTGAGGCTGGGACAATTTTGGGAGTGGAAAACGTATTGTAAGGATAACTCCCATCAGCACAGTTCAAATAATTTTGTGGCAGAGGGGAGTATCTAGATGATATGGGTTGTGAAGCAGCCATTGAAATCAAGCATGTTTGGTTCGGATGCTAGTTGTGCCACAGGATAGTCCTCTTTATGTCTTGGTCACAGCTTGGCAGTGGCCATTGACCCTAGGACAGCTGATTGGGAGTCTTAACAATATAAAAAGTTGTGCAATGATTGCAGCAGAGCCAGTATATGACACGGCTCCTGTAACAGGTGACTGGCCTCCGACATAGGATAAGCCTGTGACAGGAGTGCAATAGGAGTTACTTGGTGGGTGGATTAGACAGGCTTTGCATCTGAGTCTACCACAGGGATGTGATCCCTGTGGCAAGGGATTTGGATTACGAGTGACATAGAGATGTACTAGGATGTTGTGGAGGTTCAGTAGGAATGGCAGAACACCACATTAGGAGGAGTCGGAAGGAACTTGGGTAGGTTATCCCTAATATCAGGGCATGATGAGATAATCAAAGTCTTGACAGAGGATGTGATTCAGTTGTTCCAGTCCAGGATGGTACTGAGTGGCAAAGGTGTGCTCCTTTGTAGCTGGTTCTTAGGGATGGTGGGAGGACAGGGAGTTTTTGGGGAATGGCATGGGCAATCCGTTTGCTACTAGGTCTGGGGGATGTTGTCTATCTGTGAAGGCCTTTGTGAAGTTCTCAGCATAGAGGGCAAGGGAGTTCTTGTCACTGCAGGTATGCCATCTCCAAGTAGGCTGTATGGAATGGATGTTTTGGTGTGAAAGGGTGGCAGTTGTTGGTATCCAGATACTGTTGGTGGTTGATTGGTTTAATGTGGACAGAGGTGTGGATGGAGTGGAGGAGATCCATGTCCAGAAAGGTGCCACGCTGGGTCCAGGATAACCAGGTGAAGTGGATAGGAGAGAAGGTGTTGGGGTTGTGAAGGAATCAGTATAAGGTCTCTTGGCCCTGAGTCCAGATAATGAAGATATCATCAGTGAACATGAACCAGACCAGGAGTTTGGGAGGCTATGAAGGTTTCCTCTATTTGGCCCACCCACAGACAGGTTCGTGTAGGCGAGTCTGTGCCTACACCCATCACAGTGCCACAGGTTTGTTTATATACCTTCCCCTCCAAAGGGCAGTAGTTGTGCATTGGGGTAAAGCTGTTAAGATGTATGAGAAGAAGGCAATGGGTCTGGGAGTCTGAAGGACTTTGGAAGAAATAGTGTTCAATAGCAGCAATGATCACAGGTGTGAGGTATGTTGGTGTATAGGGCAGTAGCATCAACAGAAATGAGTTGGGATACAGGAGGTAAAGGTTTGGGAATAACGAAGAGTTGATGAAGGAGGTGGTAAGTTTCTTTGATGTTGGAAGCTAGATTTTGGCCAGTTGGTTTGAAGTGTAGGTCAATGAGGGCCAAAATTCTTTCAGTGAGGGTACAACAAGAAGCTAGAATTAGGGTTCCAGGATTGTAGAGTTTATGGATTTTGGGGAGCATGTAGAAGGTGAGTGTGCAGTGTGTCATAGATGTGAGGAGATAAATGTATTTAGGGTAGAGGTAATGGAAAATGCTGGGTGTAGGGTGTGGGGACAGTATGTTTCCATAGGTTGAGGTCAGGATAATTACAGGAGCGGAGAATATGTTGTAAGGATTACTCCCATATGTGTTGTTCAGTAGAGCAGGTGGTTTAGGGGAAGATCCAAATGGCCTGGGTAGAAAGAAGCCATCAAAATCAAGCAAGTTACATTTAGCTACATGTTGTGCCATAGGGTGGTCCACTTTACTCTTGGCCACCTATTGGCAGTACCATTCATCCTGGTGATCAGAACCACCTCTACAGATACTGCTACTACGCAATACCTACTACATACATCACAGCTGTAAAACTGAATCGCCTGTTCTCCAGCACCTGGAAGTGCATTCCACACATCACCTTCATAAGTTATACAACCTACTGACTTCCTGGTACCAGCTTGTGGCACCACGATCACAACCCGTATCCTACCCACAGTGTTCCTCCTCATTTACCATTTGTAGCACCCAGACACTGTCTAGCTGATCCACTTGTCACATCCCAAAAAACTATGTACGAACACTCCACTAAATATAGAGGTAATACAGACCTGGAATTCTTTTCTTAACCTTTCCACCAAAATCCTCAACTCATATAAGTTTCAGCCCTATAGAGACACTTTACCTTCAACCCTACACTCAAATTTAAAAATGTTAGACTTTTCAAAGACCTGGTCTCCTTCTCCTGATCCCTGCAATGGAAGAATGATGCCTAGGACTGGAAAAACAGAACCACATCTTCATCTGAGCTTTGATAACCTATTGTCATATCCTGATATGAGTGACATCCTGGTGTAGATCTTTCCCACCCCTTCGTAAACTGGTGTTCTTGCACTACCCAACCCATAAAACATCCTAGTCCATCACTATACCACTCCCAATCCCACATCTTGCCACAAGGCTCATATCCTTGTGGACCCAAGCACAAGACCTACCCAATCCACCCATCCAGCAGTTCCTATTCCAGTTTTGTCAAGTCTTATCCTGCCCCACCAGAGGCTGGGCTACCTGTGAAAGCACGTGTGTCATATAACAGCTCTGCTGAAATCATTGCACTGCTTGTTATATTGGTATGACTACCAACCAGTTGTCCAACAGGATGAATGGATACTATTGAACTGTGGCCAAGAGCAAAGTGGACCACCCTGTGGCACAACAAACAGCTGAACACAACATGCTCAGTTTCAATGGCTGCTTCACAATCTGGACCATTTGGGTCCTCCCTTCTGTCACAAGCTTTTCTGAACTGTGCAGGTGGGGTTATCCTCACAACAAATTCTCCATTCCTGAAATTTTCCAGCCTGAACCTATTGTAATGCACTGCCCCACACCCTCCACCCATAAATTTCTGCCCCCTTTGTCCATCACCTTCTACTAATTAAGTTTATTTAACCCTCGTAGTGCGCTGCTCTCTGGCAGCGCACCCGCTGATCTTTCCCCTTCTCCGCTTCCCTTCTTTTATGCTCTCCCCTCCCTCCTTGATCCCCCATAGCCTCCCAATGCTGTATCTGGCACCCTTGTCCTGCTGTCATCTAATCTCTGCATGCTCCATTACACAGCATTCTTCTCCTCCTCATCATTCCCTCCACCAGTCTCTGCTATCCCTCCCCCTCTCCATCCCCCTTACCCCCTCCCCCTTCCCCCACTCTGTATTTCTGCTTTTGCTCAATGCAGGAGTTGTTTTCTGGCTGCATTGGCCAGTTGAATTGGTCATATGTGCATGATGTGTGCCTGCTCTGTTTATGTGTGTGTTTTATTTCAAGAAGATGGCTGTGACCAAAAGATCAATGCATAATAGTCTTTTGGTTGCCCCTTTCTGCAAGTCATCATCTTTATGGTCAGCAGCAATCTATATTTTTCAGTTCAATACTAATTAAAAGAAAGCCAGCTCATGTAATCAATATTGTCTGTTCTCTACTTCATAGTGATTTACCTCTGGATTTCTTACCTCACAAATACGAAGATTAATCATTAACAGTGATTTATGATGTAACCAATAAAAGTACAAACTTTACAAACTTTTTCCTCCTCTGAAATATCCTCAGCAGTAAGCTCAAACGTAATGTTTTGTATTTGATATTATTGCAACGAAACATTTGGTCAGAAATCAACAAAATCCCATCAGTAAATGGAGAAGGGTTATATCTTTAGGCAGTGCAGTAGAGATTGTTCATGGAGGTATGACCTGACTTGTGTTACTCCTCAATGTTGACACTTCCTCAAAATATTTGGAAAAGTAATTTTTCTTTTAAATTGTTCCAAGTATGTTGCTGACATTTCAACCAAAATATAATATTCACAAACAAATTTAAATTGATATTCTCATAATTCTAGTGAGGCACAAAACACCAACATTCATTATTTGATGTAATGATAGGTGGAGCTCAAAGCTAGAGGTCAATCATTATGAAATGAATAATTGTAACTAGTGAAGCTGGTGCCACTTGTCGTGAATAAAATATTTCAGTTTTGAGTGCAACTCTTCGTGAATAAAATATTTCAGTTTTGACTGCAACTCTTCTTGAAACTGAAAATGCCAGGTGTTTATGGACAGTGAAAGCTGCCACTTGTATTGTACCTTCAATTGTTGATCTTTTTCCTCATGTTACTAGCCAATGTTTAAAACTGTTAAAATGGTAATACAGAAAATATATGTATGTTTCCTGCTTGACAGTAAGATAATATGTACAAATCCCATACAAGCTAGATTCTCTCAGTTAGATACACATCCTGGTGTAGATCTTTCCCACCCCTTCGTAAACTGGTGTTCTTGCACTACCCAACCCATAAAACATCCTAGTCCATCACTATACCACTCCCAATCCCACATCTTGCCACAAGGCTCATATCCTTGTGGACCCAAGCACAAGACCTACCCAATCCACCCATCCAGCAGTTCCTATTCCAGTTTTGTCAAGTCTTATCCTGCCCCACCAGAGGCTGGGCTACCTGTGAAAGCACGTGTGTCATATAACAGCTCTGCTGAAATCATTGCACTGCTTGTTATATTGGTATGACTACCAACCAGTTGTCCAACAGGATGAATGGATACTATTGAACTGTGGCCAAGAGCAAAGTGGACCACCCTGTGGCACAACAAACAGCTGAACACAACATGCTCAGTTTCAATGGCTGCTTCACAATCTGGACCATTTGGGTCCTCCCTTCTGTCACAAGCTTTTCTGAACTGTGCAGGTGGGGTTATCCTCACAACAAATTCTCCATTCCTGAAATTTTCCAGCCTGAACCTATTGTAATGCACTGCCCCACACCCTCCACCCATAAATTTCTGCCCCCTTTGTCCATCACCTTCTACTAATTAAGTTTATTTAACCCTCGTAGTGCGCTGCTCTCTGGCAGCGCACCCGCTGATCTTTCCCCTTCTCCGCTTCCCTTCTTTTATGCTCTCCCCTCCCTCCTTGATCCCCCATAGCCTCCCAATGCTGTATCTGGCACCCTTGTCCTGCTGTCATCTAATCTCTGCATGCTCCATTACACAGCATTCTTCTCCTCCTCATCATTCCCTCCACCAGTCTCTGCTATCCCTCCCCCTCTCCATCCCCCTTACCCCCTCCCCCTTCCCCCACTCTGTATTTCTGCTTTTGCTCAATGCAGGAGTTGTTTTCTGGCTGCATTGGCCAGTTGAATTGGTCATATGTGCATGATGTGTGCCTGCTCTGTTTATGTGTGTGTTTTATTTCAAGAAGATGGCTGTGACCAAAAGATCAATGCATAATAGTCTTTTGGTTGCCCCTTTCTGCAAGTCATCATCTTTATGGTCAGCAGCAATCTATATTTTTCAGTTCAATACTAATTAAAAGAAAGCCAGCTCATGTAATCAATATTGTCTGTTCTCTACTTCATAGTGATTTACCTCTGGATTTCTTACCTCACAAATACGAAGATTAATCATTAACAGTGATTTATGATGTAACCAATAAAAGTACAAACTTTACAAACTTTTTCCTCCTCTGAAATATCCTCAGCAGTAAGCTCAAACGTAATGTTTTGTATTTGATATTATTGCAACGAAACATTTGGTCAGAAATCAACAAAATCCCATCAGTAAATGGAGAAGGGTTATATCTTTAGGCAGTGCAGTAGAGATTGTTCATGGAGGTATGACCTGACTTGTGTTACTCCTCAATGTTGACACTTCCTCAAAATATTTGGAAAAGTAATTTTTCTTTTAAATTGTTCCAAGTATGTTGCTGACATTTCAACCAAAATATAATATTCACAAACAAATTTAAATTGATATTCTCATAATTCTAGTGAGGCACAAAACACCAACATTCATTATTTGATGTAATGATAGGTGGAGCTCAAAGCTAGAGGTCAATCATTATGAAATGAATAATTGTAACTAGTGAAGCTGGTGCCACTTGTCGTGAATAAAATATTTCAGTTTTGAGTGCAACTCTTCGTGAATAAAATATTTCAGTTTTGACTGCAACTCTTCTTGAAACTGAAAATGCCAGGTGTTTATGGACAGTGAAAGCTGCCACTTGTATTGTACCTTCAATTGTTGATCTTTTTCCTCATGTTACTAGCCAATGTTTAAAACTGTTAAAATGGTAATACAGAAAATATATGTATGTTTCCTGCTTGACAGTAAGATAATATGTACAAATCCCATACAAGCTAGATTCTCTCAGTTAGATACATTGTAGGTAACAGGTACATGTTATAAAGTGCTAGTATTAGTGTGCTTGGTGATTAATAAACAGAATTTCAATACTTTTGAGTTTTATTTTGAAGAAATTGTGTTTTGTTCCCTGTATCTCTCTCCCTTCTTCAAAACTAATATTATTGTCCCGTCATTGCTCAGATCCTGAGTATGTTCTTCCACAATAATAGAACCCCTGTATATAGAGAAAAAGGGGGGAGGGTATTTACCCTGAACTTCCAAAAGTATTGTTTCTCAGTTGGTTAATCCACCAATACAGTGCTCCAAATTCCTACAAGTCTCAGCACTCAGCAGGATGTCATCTCTTTCCCTAACTTTGTAAGCAAAAATTGGAGTCATTTCTTTGCAGGATACATATATGGAATGGCTTGAAGAGCACCCAAGGAATTGGAGTAGACGTCCCATCTACACCAGTGTTCTCCAAATTGTATATATCTCTACATCATACATACTCCTCAGTAGGTAGGTCTTGAGGATAATATCAAGATAAACCAATAAGCAGCCAAGGCTGCTCCTGGAAATTACTCCACATAATCTGAAACACCTTCTTACAATGTAGTAGCTGTAGCTCTTTAATATCCATGGTGGCAAAGGTTTGCTTTGCACCTTTCTCAAAATGCTTTGTAGCTCATATGCCTGTTGCTGAAATTCATTAGCATGAAGGGGATGATCAACCAACTGAAGCTTTGAAGACTTTATATCAGAAAAAGGCTCTTGTGCCACAAAGACTCATTACTGGATGGACAGTGTGAAATAAACCAGCCATTTTTGTTTTGTTTTACATTTCTGTTTTGAAAGTTCTGTAATTCCAATGGTATCTAATAAGTGATTTCGTGTAATATATTAAATCTCATAAAATCTGTGATTCCATTTGTGTACTGGTAGGTCAAGCTTGTCCAATATATGTTCGCAATATTTTGCATTTACAAATGAAGCCATAATTAAGAAAATTTGGGTTAGCATTGTTATCTTTCAGTATTTTATATAATATGATGTATATCCTATGTAAAAGTCTTTTTTTTATTGTATACGCCAGTGTCAGCATAAAATAAGCAAGGTTTTGTGGATAGTTACTAATAAAATTGTTAAACTTTTAATTGTTAATTTAATACATTTGCACTTTAGCTTTGTTGACTTGATTGTTAAGAAACATATAGATAGTAGGAGCACAAGGCTCAAGGGGGTCAGTTGGACACAGTTTTGAGATGCAACCACTGTATTGTACATATGTGCAATAATCTAATGGTTGTAATACAGTATTGTGACTATGTAGCCTGTTATGTGGAGTGGGCTCCCACTAAGAAGAAGTGAGCAGTTTGTCATAAATAAACCAATTTAAAACGATTTGGTTCCTGGATTATTTCATGGAATTCGCACAACTTGATCCAGTTAGCAGATGAAATGGACCAAGGCAACGACTATTTCAGCAGAAACAATAGCAGCGGCGGCAGGAAGCAGATTACTCCGAGTTACACTTAACTAAGATACATATAAGAAATCAACTGAACTATATATGTGTCACTGCAGAACTAATTACTAAAGTGTAATGTTTTGGAAACTGTTCTGGCAGTAAACATTTACATTTGTCTCAAAGTAAGTCTTTAAGTGGTGGAGGCCAATGTTATCAGTAAGAAACACCCCCATGATTACAGGTGTCTTGAATGTCTGTGGAACACAAGAATAATTTTTGAGGTTTTTGTGGTTACATCAAATAATCTCTTTTCGATGTTAAAAATATTGCCCCAGCAAAATTTCACTGCCTCCCCACATAACGTAACAAAGAAGTTTCATTACAAGTGAAAGCACACAGAGGCTATCTGCACAGCAGGCATTTGACAGAAACTCTCATGGTGGACAGTGCCAATGACCATTACATTTACAGGTGTTGCTAATACATGTAACTGATGCCCATTATAAACATCCAAATATATGCTGCTAGACTGCTTAATGATGTTCATTCCCTTCATGGGCAGTACTGAACCAGAGGGATGTAACCTCCTGAACAGTGAAGGTTACATGTAATCCATACTCTGGAGAGACATAAAAACTTCCCCAAAATAGTCATGAAGGATATCAGACCATACATCATTGCTCACATTTATAGTCCTCTTTTCATCAAGTAAAGTAAAGTCCATGTCTACTACTGAAGAGCATGTTTCTGTGCATATACTAAAAAAATATACTTCCTTAAAATGTGGCATAATGAAGCATATTGTGGAAAGTACTCCAGCCTTAGTAAAGAATTACAAAATCCACCGCCAACCAAAAAGAAGTGAGGTACCTAGGAGATATGGCCAAATGCCAATAGAATTTTGTACATATGCATGCCATCAGCAGGTATGCAAATGATTCGAGGTACAATCTCTGTGACACAGTATTGCCAGGAGCTGACAAGATTTGAAAGGGCCTCACTGTGGGTCTGCATTTGGGCAGCTGATTGAATAGTGCAATACACAGTTTCGTGGGGCAGTTCGATGTGACAGTGGTTCAGCGTTGGACTGTATAGTGGTGAGCACAGGCATACTTTGTGACATGACAGCCTATATTTGACTGTGGGTGTTGGTTTTGGCCATCAGCAGCATTCAGTTTGCAAACATTCCACGATGCAGACTCTGTGCAACTCGCCTCTGGCCAAGGTTGGGTGGCATACAGCAGCTCTCAGTGCCATGTAATTCAGTGGTGGGGACAGCACACATTGGCTTCTGTCAGATTCAAATGAATGGATTTTAAGTCAGTTCTGCCACCAGCACACCCAAAGGGTTATTTCAAATTGTTTGTATTTGCACACCTAAAGCAGAAACTATAACTGATACAGCAAATGACAATATGTCAAATCAAACAGGAGATCGACACAATTTTGCCAGTATGCAGATATTATTTGTAATTAATATATGTGAGAATATTCAGCATAAAGATGATTTTATTACTGAAATGCAGCAAATCTCTAATAACTTTTATAATACTTATGGTACGATAGAGATCAAACACTCAAATTGTAGCTCTTAGTAATGCACATTGACTGAACTACTCACATGTGTCACATCATAATTAATTAAGCTGTGAGACACTTATTAATTGAACTTTAATTAAAAATTCTGCAAATAATTTATTACAAGACACATACACAGTCAGCAAGGCAGTATACATTGGCGCACATTCTTACACACCACATCCAACATTTAGTTTATAAGATTTTATATTTTATTTTGTTTTTAATCAGTTGTTTATAAAGTTGCATAGTTTCATGCATGACTTAAAAACTATTACACTTATCATTATTGTGATTAATTCAATGACAAGAGAGATTATAAACTGATTTTTAGCACTGCAATAAAACTTTGCATTTGTTTAACTTTAAATTTTGTGCAAACTAATTAAGTGTAATGTATCACTCTTGTTTAAAATTTTAGCATGCAGCTAGTGATGCATTCAGAATTTTGATATCATTAATTTATAAAAAGTTTTGAAGCAGGCTGCTGAAAGGTTCAAAATCATTAAGTGACACAGATGCAGGGTGTTTGTATGGAGGGGAGCTCCATGGCATTAAAAGGGTGGCGCCCATCTTGCAGTCATGGTTTGGTACGAGTTTGAAGAGGCAAGACCTGAGAGGTGATTTACTCATGCACATTTCCAGTGATAGGAATTTTTTGCATCAATAGTCGTGACCCTTAGGAATATATCAGATGGGTTTCTTGAGGTCTTGGAATTTTTCTGCAGTTGTCAAGACTCTGATTTTTTTCCTGCCAGAAGTTCAGCAGGAATTGTATTTTTGTGAGTGAAGTTGATTAGGACTCTGAATCTGGACACTCCATCTGGACTGTAACTCATTTTGCCAGTGTGGGACTTTGAATACTTTCTGCTACTAAACAACACTTAGGTTTAGTGCATCATGTGTTGATTAGACTTCTATTAAGTTGTGTTAGTGTAGAGTTTAGCTTAATTTTAGCTGTGAACACTGTCTTACTTGTATTTCATTTATTTTTTTTATTTATTATGTTATATAGCGTGTTTACTAACCATTATACGTGGGGGTGAGCTATTCTCAAATCACTTAATTCATAGTCGTTTCCACCAGCCTGTGAAATAATGTGTGAATTTTAAAGGCAATTAACTTGCAATGGTTGAACTATAGACCATCATAGTTGAGGTACATTATTTAATGTCAGTTGCATCTATGTTCAATCTAGTAATTATTTGTCTGATTAATACATCAGAGTCAAAGTTATTAGTTTATTTTGTATAAGAGCACATAATAACTAGGCAAGACCTTAAGTTATTCTTGGAATTAGATAGTGAGAGCTGTTAATGTCATTCTGATAATGGAGGATCACAGAACTGTGCACCAAGAACATCATAACCCTCTCACATCTGCACCAACCATCTGAGAACAATTAACAGTCTCCCTGCAACATCCTGTGTAATCCCACACCATTGGTCAGAGACAGCAGCAGTTGGTTTAAGAAATTACCACCCCACACTTAGGCTGCCGTTAGCACTACAACATAATGCAAACTTCTGCATCTGGATTGGTACCATGACTGGGATGACTGAATGGCACCACTCTGAGTTTAGTGATGAACTGCAGTTTTGCACTACCCTGGATGACTATCACCAGTAAGTATGACAGTGACCTGGGTAGAGGTTCCATACTTCCAGTGTTTTGAGGAAGCACAATGGTGTTACTCCTAGTGCCATAGCATGGCAAGCCGTTGGATATGACTTCATATCATGTTCGATAGTTGTAATGTAACTGGCAAGTGACCTCATTTTTGCCAGTAGTTGGTGTACTTGGCACACACAAATACTCAGAGTAAACATTACACTCGGACAATCAGATTGCCCGAAACACAAAAATACTTCACAAATCATATAAATTTTGGTTTTCTATGGTATGATTAAATCAATTATAGAACATTAATTCACTTAGGTGCAAATATACTAAAATATGTATTTCGGAATGTGAAATGTTGTATTCACTTTAAGGCTGAGGGAAACTTTTGCAGTGATTGAAATCTATCATTAACACTATTTAAGTAAATATTACATTTTAATTTAAACAATTTCTGCAGAGTAAATGTCATGAAATACTACTGACTTATAAACTGCACCTTTTGATGTAAACAGTTGATATGTAGTTGTAGCATCTTTGAGTTGTGATCTACATAAGCATCCCTTGCCACTTTGTATCTGAGTTGATTTTCAGCATGTGTTAATGTTGGCCAATAATCTGGACTCTGTTTTGTTCTGTTGTAAGAAGTAGCATGTTCTGGTATTACTTGTGAATCGTGATCAGAAATAAACATATGTGGGATATCTACAACTTTTAATTCAAATATAATATGCACCACAGATAGGAAACATTTTTATCCTACTGTAACCAAAAGCAAGGAATTATATTTCTTAAACTATTGAGCCTACTTGCAGAAGAAGAAACTACATTGAATTATGACACAAGAGTTAAGGATCTTAACAGACTGGAAAGATAGGGCACGGGAGATTTGTTTTTGTGCAAGGTTGGGAGGATAATTATGGTCTGTGAAGGCTTCAGTGGGACCCACAGTATATTTCGGGAGGGACCACTCGTCACTGCAGATGTGATGGCTGTGGTTGGCTAGGCTGTATGGAAAGGACTTCTTGGTATGGAATGGGTGGCAGCTGTCGAAGTGGGGGTGTTGCTGGTGGCTAGTAGGTTTGATATGTATTGAGGTACTGATGTAGCCATTTTTGGGATGAAGGTCAACATCTAGGAAGGTGGCTTGTTGGGTTAAGTAGGACTAGATGAAGCAAATGGGGGAGAAGTTGTTGAGGTTCTGGAGGAATGTGGATAGGGTGTCCTCACCCTCAGTCCAGATCGCAAAGATGTCACCAATGAATCTGAACCAGGTGAGGGGTTTAGGATTCTGGGTGTTTAGGAAGGATTCCTCTAGATGGCCTGTGAATAGGTTGGCAAAGGATGGTGCCATTTTGGTGCTCATAGCCGTACTTTGGACTTGTTTGTAGGTATTGCCTTCAAAGGAGAAGTAATTGGGGGTAGGATAGACACACATCAAAGAAAGTTTTGCATCACCCCAGTTCCCAGAACTCCTGAAGAAAGGTGTTGACTGTGGTATTGTATCACAGACACAGTCCCTTTGACTGTTCAGAGATGTCACTAAACCTGTCCTACCATGCATGAGCAGCACCTATTAGACAGAGGTTGTCTGACAGATGATCAGTTGCAGTCATTCCACCATGAAGGAGGTACATGGCTCATGCTGTCTGTAGTTCAACCATTCCTAGACAATCAACACAGCGGTTTGATCATGTCTGCATTGTTACTTTGTGCCAGGAAGGGCTCTCAATAAGGGAAGTATCCAGGTGTCCTGGAGTGAACCAAAGCGATGTTGTTCAGACATGGAGGAGATACAGAGAGACAGGAACTGTCGATGACATGCCTCGCTCAGGCTGCCCAAGGTCTACTACTGCAGTGGATGAGTGCTACCTACGAATTATAGCTCAGAGGAACCCTCACAGCAACACCACCATGTTGAATAATGCTTTTTGTGCAGCCTCAGGACGTCATGTTATGACTCAAACTGTGCGCAATAGGCTGCATGATGCGCAACTTCACTACTGACGTCCTTGGCAAGGTCCATCTTTGGAAAAATGACACCATGCAGAGCAGTACAGATGGGCCCAGCAACATGCCAAACCGACCGCTCAGGACTGGCATCATGTTCTCTTCACCAATGAGTGTTGCATATGCCTTCAACCAGACAATTGTTGGAGACATGTTTGGAAGCAACCCAGTCAGGCTGAACACCTTAGATACACTGTCCAGTGAGTGCAGCAAGGTGGAGGTTCCCTGCTGTTTTGGGCTGGCATTATGTGGGGCCGACCTATGACACTGGTGGTCATGGAAGGCGCCGTAATGGCTGTATAATATGTGAATGCCATCCTTCAACTGACAGCACAACCATATCGACAGCATATTGGTGAGGCATTCGTCTTCATGGATGACAATTTGCACCCCCCATCGTGCACATCTTGTGAATGACTTCCTTCAGGATCACAGAATCACTCGACTAGAGTGGCCAGCATGTTCTCCAGACATAAACCCTATCAAACATGCCTGGAATAGATTGAAAAGGGCTCGTTATGGATGACATGACCCACCAACCACTCTGAGGGATCTACGCCAAATCGCCATTGAGGAGTGGGACAATTTG
The DNA here is from genome assembly GCF_023898315.1 of Schistocerca nitens. Lineage (NCBI taxonomy): Eukaryota > Metazoa > Arthropoda > Insecta > Orthoptera > Acrididae > Schistocerca > Schistocerca nitens. Next base: position 474,600,006 of record NC_064614.1, on the reverse strand, counting down.
GACCAACAGTGCCTTGACGAACTTGTGGATAGTATGCCACAACAAATAGAGGCATGTGTCAATGCAAGAGGATGTGCCACTGGGTATTAGAGGTACCAGTGTGTACAGCAATCTGGACCACCACCTCTGAAGGTCTCGCTGTATGGTGGTACAACATGCAATGTGTGATTTTCATTAGCATTAAAAAAGGCAGAAATGATGTTTATGGTAATCTCTTTTCCAATTTTCTGCATAGGTTCCGGAACTCTTGGGAACCTTTTTTGATGTGTGTAGTTGGTCATGGCAACCAGGAAGGAGGTCGCTGGTTTGGAATCTGTCCAGTGTTGGGAGAGGTAGTGTTCAATAGTGGTAAGGCCATGGGCATTAGGGATGTTAGTTTCATAATATTGTTACAATTATCTATCATGTAATATTATTGCAACAAATTATTATAATATGTATTTGTAAATGACTCCTGGGGATCTTTGTTCACACCATCAACAGGTGAATCAGGACTGTACAAAAAAAAAAAAAAAAAAAAAAAAAAAAAAAAAAAAAAAAAAAAAAAACGGAGGGGGAAATGTTAATTATTAAAGGGAAAATGAAGTGGTATCATAGCACAGTAAAATACAGAGGTTGAATACTGTCGGTAACTCAAAAAGCGGGACAGGATAAAAAGTAAGTCTCTCAAGGCTAACGGTTTATCAGTTTGGAAGCATATCATACTTAATTGAATAACCAGCATCTAGGCACAAGTTCTCATTAACTGCATGGTGAGCATTTCATATAACAGTTTACATGAGTACAGTAGGTTCTATACCAACATAAAGCCAACCGTCACATTTTGTATCACTCACTCAGTAATTTGCAGAGCACATACACCAGCTTGTTAATGTAGGCAGAGGTGCCTCATTTCCAAGAACAGTCTATTACCATTTACTGCAGGAAATACTTTGGGAAAAATGTGCCCTGCAGGACATGCCTCATCACACAGAGTATGAGTGCTGCAAGGAGCAGAAGAGTTAATTGTAAGCAGGAAAGCCAATGATTTGGTCTTCTCCAATGAAACTTTGTTTAGTATTGTTACAAATAAAAGGTAGAACAAAGTTTGGTGCAATCTGACTTACGAATTCCCTGCATTGCAGGCAGAACATTTGTAAAATTTTCACTGTTAAGACTTCCAATCACCTTATTTAAAGTATGAGGATTGCATACTAGAATACTGAGGATGTTTCACAGCCTTATTTTCTGCAATTTCTGCATGACATTCTCAATGTTATTTACCATAATAATGCATATTCTAATATAATACATTGTACAAAGGAAAGCTCTGTGTGGTATGGACATTGTTTCTTTTCTTGAATGATCCTCATACTTATCACAACTTGTACCAACTTTGAATTTGGATTTCTATCATGAAGCACTAGTCCACATACTTGTTTTCCACATGTGATAGCACAAGAAATATGAATATGGGACCTATATGAAGAAGGCCATCTTGCAACACTAAACATATCACAAAGAAACAGCATCATACCCTACACATAATTAGTATTTTGTGCACTCTGTTCCTCACATTGTAATAAGGCTACTGTGATCTCAGATTGTAGTGAGTCTACTGGGTACTGTGATGTTACAGTCATAATTTACATTTCCCCATTTCTATGATATGCATCTTTCATCTGGTTCATAATGAATATATCCTTCAAGGAGCAATTTCCATGCCCCGTAGTGTAAATGCTTCCCTTAATTTTGTGAATGAAAGAGAATGTTTTAAATCTTTTAGAAGGGTTTTCTTTTTATGTCACATTTGCTGGTTAGTTTTCAAGTGAATTTGAACTCACAGAGAAATTAACAAAGTTCATCAAAAGTCTGATTTATTTGACTGCTTATATTACTTTCTTGGACAACAGCAACAGAGAACACTATCTTTACTGTTTATAAGTAGAGGTACTACATACTTTAGATCCTAAAGTTCATTTCATATTTTTTCATTGTTTCCCATACTTCAGACTTTTCATCAAGTCTCTCAAATTTCTTTAAAAACTTTATGAATACACTAGTGAATTTCTTTTTTCAATGATCTTGACACACCATGAAGATAGTATTATACGGAGTATCCTTCTATCAAGTAATATCATTGCAGCAAATTACTATAAAATGTATTTGTGAGTGACTGTTGGTGATCTCTGTAGTTTGTGTGGTATATAGTTATGGCTTTTCTTATTACAACCAAATAAAAATGACTTTACAATAATACAATGTGTATTTTGCAGAAGCTAACCTATGGTGCATTCTTCAGGAATATAAACTGAATTAAATTGTGTACAGATCTGAGAATTAATGTCTGTTTGACTACAAGTGAAATTATTTAAAAAGGAAAAATACAACATGTTGAGTGACATCTACACAATGATAATTTGATGCTACCATTTTGCTCACCTGTAATTGTTTATTGATCTGATGAAATTACAATTTCCATGAGACATAAGAGTCACAAATTATCTTTGATAATGATAGAAATTGAAGAAATTAGTAAAAATTTGTGTGACAGACTGGATATGAACCCAGCCCTTCTGCTCAGTAGGCAGATGTGTTAACAATTACACAACTGTAGCAGTATGGTTACACAGCCACATGGTCTACCTTAAGTAGTAGGGTATTAGAGTCTGCATTCAGCATGGCAACAGAGCAGACATGCTAGCATTTTTCATGTGTGAAGTGAGAGCTCACCTTTCTGACAGCCATTGCTTATGTGCTGGCTTAGCATCTATGATACATAGCAAACCATTACCATAAATCTTCACTCCAAGTTACTTTCTGCTATGACTATGCCTGACCTAAAGCACTTGAGGTTGAACATTTTCTGTGAGATGAAGTCAAAATCCCGGCAACCAACATTATAGGAGTACACTTGCCAATCTTGAATAGCATGGTCTTATGTTAAAACCATTAATAATGCAACATGTGGATTTATCTTATACAAGACCAAACAGTGCTCCGCTTCTCTCATGCTGATGGCAATATCGGGACAGTGACCACTGACCACACAGACTTAGGCATGAGTATGACACATTTTCGAATTGCAATTCAAACTTCCACCAGAGGAAGCTGTTGCGGCACAGTACATGGCCATTCTGTGAAGGATAGGACACAGTTTTGGAAATATGCTCTAAATAGTATGCAACAGGTCACCATGGATCTCTGAAACCATGTCCTGTTCTATCAACAGATTGGCATGTGCAGTCCAATAATTAAGTATGATGGTCAGACTTGCACCCATTCCAGGTGCGGCAAATCAGGCCACCTTAGATCTAAATGCCTACAACAGTGCATTAAGCAATTTCCAGTGACCAGAAAACTATCTGCACTGCAAACAATGGTACTACTGGTGACCTATGCCACTGCTGTCACTTCTGATGCATGATGACACACATAGGCCACAATTGAGCCACATCATAGCCCAATGGAGGGCGCCTTGGATGGCCCACCACCTCATCCGGCTGTTGACTACCCTCCGACGGTATCAACATTGCTGCCCACTGACCCAACCCATGACAATAAGATTGAGATCAACCCACTCATCATTCCTTTTGTGGCCTTCTTGTCAGATTGACATGACTCCTTGCCGTTGTTGGACATGAAAGGTCGCACAAGAAAACAAGGTTCTCTGAAATGTCACACGAGAAGGCACTGAGCCATCTCCTGCCAACAAGAGACATTGTAGGCCAAAGACGAAGCCACCACCTACTGGAACAATGCTCACAAAATTGCCAACGCCGAAGGATACGATGTGAGCACAGTGACATCCACTGATGTGGTTATACTCAACCCCTAAAGCACCATAAGGGTGCCAAAGCATTAAATGGACATAGCGCATCTGGAACTAGACCAAGAACCACTACTCCATCTTTTGAGGACAAAATGGATGATACACTGATGCTCTCCTCTGCAGCATGACACAAAGAGGTAAGTATAGATGTCTCTGTCATATAAAGAAGTTTTATTGTTGATTCAAGTTAAGACAGTGTTATCCTAGTTACTCATTGGGAAAGTTAGGAAAGACACTGTGATAGACAACAAGTTTTGATGGGAACAGTTAATTTGCATGTTGATTTGTTTAAGTGGAAGAGTGAGAAACTTTAATATGACTACAAGTATATTCTGAAGTTGTGTAATAATACAATACTAGGTGGTCTTAAAAAGTTCCATACGAGACAATATTATTTTCAGCACAATTAAGGTCAGTCTTTTAATCAAGTCTTTTCAACACAATATTGCTACACAAAAACTGAAACATGTACTTCATCAAAAAACATAAAACTAGGTAAAATGAAAGTTTATGCATAAATACATTTTTAATCAATAAAAAATACTTACATCATAAAATGTATCAGATTCATATAAGCCTCCACCCCAGACACGTAGCATGTTCATGTTTGCTTCCTTTGCTGAGTTAAGCAAGTATTTGATCTTCGTCTCATTGTAGCTCATTTCAGATAGAATGTTGGATGGGATCCAGTTTGATCCTTTTGCAAATATTGGTACACCATTTACAAGAAAATAAAAAGTCAACCCTGTGGCAATATAACATAATAATTATTGAGTCTGCCAGCAAACCCATGTCAAGCTGTCAAATAAAACAATACTTTAAAACATCAAAATTGTAATTTCTGGGCACAGTTCTACATTTGTGTGTGAATGGATAAAAGGCTAAGCAACTGCTTGTGATAAGCACGAGATCTGGACTTGAGTCCTAGTCCTGCAAAAATTTTCATTTCTCATGACATATTCATAAAAACACACAAGAATGGATTTTAGCAACTAATGTACATTAAAAATGAAGATCTGAGAGTCTTCTATTATACATAACTAGACACATATACAATTTTTTAGCCATAAGAAAACTGTATCTTGTGATGCATTATAAATGCAACATGTAAAATATAACTAGGCAGGAAACAGCTTTAACAACAGAACTAAATCTAAAAATTAAGAAAAAAATCACTTGTACCTGACATGTTCACCTTGATGATTGGTTCTTGGATAATCATGACACTCCTGAAGCCAATTTTCTTTGTTACTTGACTTTGTATTTTGTGGTTTCCATATGTAACTATTAACTCGTACAGTGGCTGTTGACCATACCCAGCTGGCCACCAGGTTTCAACATAATCCTGCAAATAATAGTTGGAAATTAAAATAATATTAAGATAATGTAGCATAGGTGTTAATTTTGTCTCTATGTATTAAACAGGTCCATAACATTTATCAGAAAACAGTAAATTTTTATACTATGCTTTAGCAACTGGCATCAAAAGAAATTGTCTTGGGAGATATTAGCACATCTGCTTCTTTCCAAAGCCCAAAGACTTTTCAATGAAACTGTATGTAACACAGTATCATACACGGTGTTACAAAAAGGTACGGCCAAACTTTCAGGAAACATTCCTCACACACAAATAAAGAAAAGATGCTATGTGGACATGTGTCCGGAAACACTTAATTTCCATGTTAGAGCTCATTTCAGTTTTGTCAGTATGTACTGTACTTCCTCGATTCACCGCCATTTGACCCAATTGAAGGAAGTAATGTTGACTTTGGTGCTTGTGTTGACATGCGACTCATTGCTCTACAGTACTAGCATCAAGCACATCAGTATGTAGCATCAACAGGTTAGTGTTCATCACGAACGTGGTTTCGCAGTCAGTGCAATGTTTACAAATGCAGAGTTGGCAGATGCCCATTTGATGTATGGATTAGCACGGGGCAATAGCCATGGCGCGGTATGTTTGTATCGAGACAAATTTCCAGAATGAAGGTGTCCCGACAGGAAGACATTTGAAGCAATTGATCGGCGTCTTAGGGAGAATGGAACATTCCAGCCTATGACTTGCGACTGGGGCAGACCTAGAACGACAAGGACACCTGCAATGGATGAGGCAATTCTTCGTGCAGTTGACGATAACCCTAATGTCAGCGTCAGAGAAGTTGCTGCTGTACAAGGTAACATTGACCACGTCACTGTATGGAGAGTGCTACGGGAGAACCAGTTGTTTCCGTACCATTTACAGCGTGTGCAGGCACTATCAGCAGCTGATTGGCCTCCATGGGTACACTTCTGTGAATGGTTCATCCAACAATGTGTCAATCCTCATTTCAGTGCAAATGTTCTCTTTACGGATGAGGCTTCATTCCAACGTGATCAAATTGTAAATTTTCACAATCAACATGTGTGGGCTGACAAGAATCTGCACGCACTTGTGCAATCACGTCGTCAACACAGATTTTCTGTGAACGTTTGGGCAGGCATTGTTGGTGATGGCTTGATTGGGCCCCATGTTCTTCCACCTACGCTCAATGGAGCACGTTATCATTATTTCATACGGGATACTCTACCTGTGCTGCTACAACATGTGCCTTTACAAGTATGACACAACATGTGGTTCATGCATGATGGAGCTCCTGCACATTTCAGTCGAAGTGTTCATACGTGTAGTGGACTGACAAGGCAGCCAGTCCACAGAGACGGGTAGCCGAAAGGGCACACGTACACACACGCCGACTGGCGCGAAGTCTGGAACAGGATACGTGATGAATGTGATAAAGAAAAGAACGTAGCTACTAGAACACTTAACTTTTATATCGTCCTTTGGTATACAGCATTCTTGATGATACAAGTGAGACTCTTTAGATTCATGAAGTAACTAATCGCGCCTTGCTAGGTCATAGCCATGGACTTAGCTGAAGGCTATTCTAACTGTCTCTCGGCAAATGAGAGAAAGGCTTCGTCAGTGTAGTCGCTAGCAAAGTCGTCGCACAACTGGGGCGAGTGCTAGTCAATCTCTCGAGACCTGCCATGTGGTGGCGCTCGGTCTGCGATCCTGACAGTGGCGACACGCGGGTCCGACATGTACTAATGGACCGCGGCCGATTTAAGCTACCACCTAGCAAGTGTGGTGTCTGGCGGTGACACCACAATACGCTTCTCAACAACAGATTCGGTGACCGATGGGTTGGTAGAGGTGGACCAATTCCATGGCCTCCACGCTCTCCTGTCCTCAACCCTCTTGACTTTCATTTATGGGGGCATTTGAAAGCTCTTGTCTACGCAACCCCGGTACCAAATGTAGAGACACTTCGTGCTCGTATTGTGGACGGCTGTGATACAATACACCATTCCCCAGGACTGCATCATCGCATCAGGGATTCCATGCGACGGAGGGTGGATGCATGTATCCTCACTAACGGAGGACATTTTGAACATTTCCTGTAACAAAGTGTTTGAAGTCATGCTGTTACATTCTGTTGCTGTGTGTTTCCATTCCATGATTAACGTGATTTGAAGAGAAGTAATAAAATGAGCTCTAACATGGAAAGTAAGTGTTTCCGGACACATGTCCACATAACATATTTTCTTTCTTTGTGTGTGAGGAATGTTTCCTGAAAGTTTGGCCATACCATTTTTGTAACAGCCTGTATAATAACTAAGTAGATAAAAATTCAATAATATGCAAGTTCTGTAAATCTCCTTTAATTGATTCAACTGTGCTTTCTTGGGAAAAATTGCATACTAAACAAAACACTTTTCTACCTCCTTTCACAAAATTTTATTAATTTTATATGACCTAGCTTTTGGGCTGTAATTCCAATTCCAGTACACAAATTATTTTAAAGATGCAATCCAGCAAAGCTAAAAATGTCAGCTTCTTCATCCTTCAGTTCTCATTGTACACTATAAAAGTTATCTCTTCTGACTATTTTGACACAGTTGCATTTGTACTGTACAACCAGATGAAATTCATTAAGACAGTATTTACCTAACTAATAAACATACATTGGAGTAGAGCTTTGTGGACAGGAATGGGTATTTCTGTGATTACCTGTTTACGAATGAAGACACCATGAAACTTCCTGGCAGATTAAAACTGTGTGCCCGACCGAGACTCGAACTCGGGACCTTTGCCTTTCGCGGGCAAGTGCTCTACCAACTGAGCTACCGAAGCACGACTCACGCCCGGTACTCACAGCTTTACTTCTGCCAGTACCTCGTCTCCTACCTTCCAAACTTTACAGAAGCTCTCCTGCGAACCTTGCAGAACTAGCACTCCTGAAAGAAAGGATATTGCGGAGACATGGCTTAGCCACAGCCTGGGGGATGTTTCCAGAATGAGATTTTCACTCTGCAGCGGAGTGTGCGCTGATATGAAACTTCCTGGCAGATTAAAACTGTGTGCCCGACCGAGACTCGAACTCGGGACCTTTGCCTTTCGCGGGCAAGTGCTCTACCAACTGAGCTACCGAAGCACGACTCACGCCCGGTACTCACAGCTTTACTTCTGCCAGTACCTCGTCTCCTACCTTCCAAACTTTACAGAAGCTCTCCTGCGAACCTTGCAGAACTAGCACTCCTGAAAGAAAGGATATTGCGGAGACATGGCTTAGCCACAGCCTGGGGGATGTTTCCAGAATGAGATTTTCACTCTGCAGCGGAGTGTGCGCTGATATGAAACTTCCTGGCAGATTAAAACTGTGTGCCCGACCGAGACTCGAACTCGGGACCTTTGCCTTTCGCGGGCAAGTGCTCTACCAACTGAGCTACCGAAGCACGACTCACGCCCGGTACTCACAGCTTTACTTCTGCCAGTACCTCGTCTCCTACCTTCCAAACTTTACAGAAGCTCTCCTGCGAACCTTGCAGAACTAGCACTCCTGAAAGAAAGGATATTGCGGAGACATGGCTTAGCCACAGCCTGGGGGATGTTTCCAGAATGAGATTTTCACTCTGCAGCGGAGTGTGCGCTGATATGAAACTTCCTGGCAGATTAAAACTGTGTGCCCGACCGAGACTCGAACTCGGGACCTTTGCCTTTCGCGGGCAAGTGCTCTACCAACTGAGCTACCGAAGCACGACTCACGCCCGGTACTCACAGCTTTACTTCTGCCAGTACCTCGTCTCCTACCTTCCAAACTTTACAGAAGCTCTCCTGCGAACCTTGCAGAACTAGCACTCCTGAAAGAAAGGATATTGCGGAGACATGGCTTAGCCACAGCCTGGGGACGAGGTACTGGCAGAAGTAAAGCTGTGAGTACCGGGCGTGAGTCGTGCTTCGGTAGCTCAGTTGGTAGAGCACTTGCCCGCGAAAGGCAAAGGTCCCGAGTTCGAGTCTCGGTCGGGCACACAGTTTTAATCTGCCAGGAAGTTTCATATCAGCGCACACTCCGCTGCAGAGTGAAAATCTCATTCTGGAAACATCCCCCAGGCTGTGGCTAAGCCATGTCTCCGCAATATCCTTTCTTTCAGGAGTGCTAGTTCTGCAAGGTTCGCAGGAGAGCTTCTGTAAAGTTTGGAAGGTAGGAGACGAGGTACTGGCAGAAGTAAAGCTGTGAGTACCGGGCGTGAGTCGTGCTTCGGTAGCTCAGTTGGTAGAGCACTTGCCCGCGAAAGGCAAAGGTCCCGAGTTCGAGTCTCGGTCGGGCACACAGTTTTAATCTGCCAGGAAGTTTCATATCAGCGCACACTCCGCTGCAGAGTGAAAATCTCATTCTGGAAACATCCCCCAGGCTGTGGCTAAGCCATGTCTCCGCAATATCCTTTCTTTCAGGAGTGCTAGTTCTGCAAGGTTCGCAGGAGAGCTTCTGTAAAGTTTGGAAGGTAGGAGACGAGGTACTGGCAGAAGTAAAGCTGTGAGTACCGGGCGTGAGTCGTGCTTCGGTAGCTCAGTTGGTAGAGCACTTGCCCGCGAAAGGCAAAGGTCCCGAGTTCGAGTCTCGGTCGGGCACACAGTTTTAATCTGCCAGGAAGTTTCATATCAGCGCACACTCCGCTGCAGAGTGAAAATCTCATTCTGGAAACATCCCCCAGGCTGTGGCTAAGCCATGTCTCCGCAATATCCTTTCTTTCAGGAGTGCTAGTTCTGCAAGGTTCGCAGGAGAGCTTCTGTAAAGTTTGGAAGGTAGGAGACGAGGTACTGGCAGAAGTAAAGCTGTGAGTACCGGGCGTGAGTCGTGCTTCGGTAGCTCAGTTGGTAGAGCACTTGCCCGCGAAAGGCAAAGGTCCCGAGTTCGAGTCTCGGTCGGGCACACAGTTTTAATCTGCCAGGAAGTTTCATATCAGCGCACACTCCGCTGCAGAGTGAAAATCTCATTCTGGAAACATCCCCCAGGCTGTGGCTAAGCCATGTCTCCGCAATATCCTTTCTTTCAGGAGTGCTAGTTCTGCAAGGTTCGCAGGAGAGCTTCTGTAAAGTTTGGAAGGTAGGAGACGAGGTACTGGCAGAAGTAAAGCTGTGAGTACCGGGCGTGAGTCGTGCTTCGGTAGCTCAGTTGGTAGAGCACTTGCCCGCGAAAGGCAAAGGTCCCGAGTTCGAGTCTCGGTCGGGCACACAGTTTTAATCTGCCAGGAAGTTTCATATCAGTGCACACTCCGCTGCAGAGTGAAAATCTCATTCTGGAAACATCCCCCAGGCTGTGGCTAAGCCATGTCTCCGCAATATCCTTTCTTTCAGGAGTGCTAGTTCTGCAAGGTTCGCAGGAGAGCTTCTGTAAAGTTTGGAAGGTAGGAGACGAGGTACTGGCAGAAGTAAAGCTGTGAGTACCGGGCGTGAGTCGTGCTTCGGTAGCTCAGTTGGTAGAGCACTTGCCCGCGAAAGGCAAAGGTCCCGAGTTCGAGTCTCGGTCGGGCACACAGTTTTAATCTGCCAGGAAGTTTCATATCAGCGCACACTCCGCTGCAGAGTGAAAATCTCATTCTGGAAACATCCCCCAGGCTGTGGCTAAGCCATGTCTCCGCAATATCCTTTCTTTCAGGAGTGCTAGTTCTGCAAGGTTCGCAGGAGAGCTTCTGTAAAGTTTGGAAGGTAGGAGACGAGGTACTGGCAGAAGTAAAGCTGTGAGTACCGGGCGTGAGTCGTGCTTCGGTAGCTCAGTTGGTAGAGCACTTGCCCGCGAAAGGCAAAGGTCCCGAGTTCGAGTCTCGGTCGGGCACACAGTTTTAATCTGCCAGGAAGTTTCATATCAGCGCACACTCCGCTGCAGAGTGAAAATCTCATTCTGGAAACATCCCCCAGGCTGTGGCTAAGCCATGTCTCCGCAATATCCTTTCTTTCAGGAGTGCTAGTTCTGCAAGGTTCGCAGGAGAGCTTCTGTAAAGTTTGGAAGGTAGGAGACGAGGTACTGGCAGAAGTAAAGCTGTGAGTACCGGGCGTGAGTCGTGCTTCGGTAGCTCAGTTGGTAGAGCACTTGCCCGCGAAAGGCAAAGGTCCCGAGTTCGAGTCTCGGTCGGGCACACAGTTTTAATCTGCCAGGAAGTTTCATATCAGCGCACACTCCGCTGCAGAGTGAAAATCTCATTCTGAAGACACCATGATTCACCTCCTTTAGAAGTTGCATTGTCTAAAAGGGGTGAATAACCAAAATGTGTCTGTTCACTCAATAATTAATGTCAGATAAACAAAGCTGTTTTTTTTTTAATTTAATTTATAATATTTATAATTGAGTGCATCTTTCCCCCTTTGTCAACTGCTCTTAGGGCTTCTATATTTATTACATATTTGTCATTCTGGTTTAAGCAGTGTTCAGCATTGGATGAATCTGTCTTCTTTAGTCTCCAGTTTCTATTGTGTACTATTCATGATGGCAGTTTTTTATCTTTTGGACTGAACAAACTTCTTCCTAATGTCTCTGACACAAACAAGAATGTGAAGCAACCCTTTGCCTTTAAAATGTTCTTATCCTTTTAGAAATTTTAGTTATGGCAGGTAACTACACAATTTCTTTTTTGGTGTATCTATTTTATTCACTGGGTACAGTAGAGATCTGGCTTGCTTCTTCAGTTTTTATTGGGGATGCAGTGACTATGTTCAGCTGCTCTTCTGGACAACATTCTGTAAACACAATAACTGCAACTCAATATATATACAACCTTTCACAGAAATGCTTGAGAATATGCCATATATATCAAAGGAGACCAATTCTGAATTTTTTGAAATTCATATCTGTTAACTTGTTTACCAAAGTGATATTAATGCTGTATTTCCCTTCGAAGTTCAGTTTTTTTCTTCATGATGTCACTGATCCTTTTGGCAATATTGTGCATTGGTGTCTGTATTGAAGATACCATTGATTGGATTGGTACTTCTGGTTTGTAGAGTTTGGATTAGCCATATAGCCAAGGAGATCTACAATTCATTTGAGGAATCTTCTTACAAACATGTTTAGAAAAGATATTGGAGCACTTATTTATTAACTGCTTAGCTTGAATCATATCGCAGACAAGGAACTTAAAACTAAGACTGAAAGCAGTAATGATTGTGACTAAAGGAAATAAGGAGGAGCTATAGTACAGTTAAATAAAGCAGATTATATAAACAAAGTGGAAGAATTTTTCCAGTCAGCGAAGCTACAAAAAGTGCAGAAAGATCCAACAGCTTAATACAATGATCATGCTAAGCAGTTAGTAAATTAGTGCTCCAATGCTTTTTTAGAATATGTTGTAAGAGTATTTTCAAATGAATTCTAGAGCTCAACAGCAATATGGCTTATCCAGACTTCATAAAAGGAAGTGCCAATCTGACCACTGGTATCAGCAATTCAGTCACCAGTGCTCAATATGCCTTGAGTATTAGCAACACAATGAAGAAAAAAGTGAACTGCAAAGGGAAATATTGCATTAAGAACAGTTAAAATTTAGTAAACAAGTTAACAGAGATGAGGATTTCAGAAAATGCAAAATACATAGCTAAATAAAAATACAAATAGCTTGTTCTCAAGCTTGCCTTTGAAAAACTGTATAGCTTTTTTATCACAGTTATTGTATTTACATAAAATTAAACCAGAAGAACAGATGAGAATAGTCAATATAACAGAATTTTATTTAAATTGAAATTATTTCTGCTCTTATAACAAATAAATTTAGACAAAATAGCCTATGGAGAACTACCTGACGCTATATTTGAGTTAAAATGAACAGTCAGCATCACAATAATATTTGTTTATTACCCGGGTTGTGTAAAAGCCATCTTCAGAATTTTTGGCCACTATGGCTGGTGTGGGTGGCTCTTCGGTTTTCTTGTGATACCATGATACAATCATGAGAAAACTAAAGAGCTGCCAGTACCAGCCATAGGGGGTCAAAAATTCTGGAGATTGCTTTTACATAAGTCAAGACTGGTTAATAAACAAATATTACTGATATCATGACTATTCATTTTGACTTAAATATTACAAATGAGCAAATGGTCTGGCAATGGGATTACTTTTAGCCCCCTTACTTACAGATAAGTTCATGGAAAAGTGGTAGACCATGTTTTTTTTTAAAAAGAGAGAGAGAGAGAGAGAGAGAGAGAGAGAGAGAGAGAGAGAGAGTGAACCACTGGCAAAACATATACTGTACTGGAAAATCCAGATGCAGTCAGAGACAATGGCCATATGTGTGAGAGTTACATTTGTGTGAGTGTGAGTGAGTGAGTGTGCGTGTGTGCGTGTGTGTGTGTGTGTGTGTGTGTGTGTGTGTGTGTGTGTGTGTGTGTGTGTGTATTGTCTAATTCACATACGAAAGCTTTTTGGCTGAAAGTTTATTTGTTTAGCAGTCTCTTGTTTTCCCTGTCTGAGACTCAACATTTACGCTATATGGTGAGTACTAATCTATCCTTTCATAATATTGTCATAGGCTATACTGATACAGATATGTTGATGATATTCTTTGTGCGTGGAATGGTTTCAATAGACAACTCCAGAGGTTCTTGGATAATATGAGCCAAGGTCATACTAACATAAAAGTCAGTGTGCAATTAGTGGGTTCCACTTTTAATTTCCTTGACATCAACTTACAGTTACAAAGTGTAACAATAAATCTAAAATTTACCAGACGGACTCCTTTACTAATATGTTCATCCCAGCTTCCTCTCTACACCCAATGGATAACAAACATGCAGCATTCCATCACATGATCGACCATCTCTTTTCTATTCCCATGCCACTGGCTGGAAGACTATGAACAGGAATAATGAAAACAATAGCTGCACCTAATGAATTTAAATCCAACATTATTTATGACATCGCAAACAAAAGAGATAGACCAAAAAAGAAATGGTGCGGTTTCCTTTCATAGCTAAAATTTCTAATAGGATAAACAGCTTCTTAAAACCAAAGGATTTATCTGTATTTTTCTATGTCTCACAGACACTGGGTGGAAGTTTATTCAGTGCAAAGGATAAACAGCGTGCCATCATTAATAGTTGAGTTTATAACATCATCTACCAAGAGTGTCAGTCCCGCTCAATAGGACAGGCTGGGTGGTCAATCCATGCTGGGCTCAAAATACACCACAGAAATTAGAGAGTAAAGAAGACGGATGCATTGTTTACTGAGCATTGCTTAAATCAGAACCACAAATATCTAATAGATATAGAAGTCCTACACGTAGTGTGGAAAGTGGGAAAAACTGATTCCATTAGAAATATTAGAAATTAAGAAACAATGGTATGTATTCCCCACATTTATTGTTGAATGACGAAACTCAGTTCAATTATTCACCCCTATTAGATAATGTTACAACTTCCACATACGAGGGGAAGCTTGGTACTTTTGTTCATAAACAGGTAGTCATAGAAATACATATTCCTGTGTTCTCAGCTCTACTCCAATGTATGTTTATTCATAGTTAGAGTAAATACTGTCCTACAGAATGTCATCAGATTGTAGAATACAAATGTAACTATGTCAAAATAGTATTAAGCGGTAACTTTTGTAGTGTAAGTTGAGAACTGAAAGTTCAGGAAGGTTTCCATCTTTGAAATCGGTTGTGTACTGGAAACCGGGTTTACAGCCTGAAAGTTGGTTAATATAAAAATAATAAAGTTTTGTGAAACAATACATAGAAGTGTTTTGTATACTAAATACAATGTGTAACTCTCTTTCCTTCTTAAGCAGTGAAATGGAAAAAAGCCTGATTGAAAGAATATGGACAAGATAATTGATCTTGAAGACATGGTCAACAAAGATAATGTCAGAATCTGAATTGTATAGGTAATATCTCTTTATCTAAATTACATCAAAGACAGCTATGTGCAACTATTCTTCCTTTCTTTAGTCTTCTGTTAGATTTTACATTTAATCATTTAACTAAGTATACAGTTCATGCTCATATATTGTAGTTGAAGTTGAACTTAAATTTTCAGTACTGCTTGGTCTTGTTTTTAATTATTTGTCCAGCTGATCTTGATAACAAAGCACTGGATTTAACAGATACTTGGGACTTTAAAAAATCATTTTACTGGGTGTAAAACGTACAACAACAAACTGGACATCTGCTTATCATTGTTAGTATTTTTCTGACAATGTTACCATATTTTATTAATGTCCATGAGTATACACTATTTCTCTCACAGTATATGTAAGCAGAAAGATGATGTATCATCTGTCATGCAGAATATATAAGCTCACAGAACACATAAAACTACAATTCACCTAGATCATATAAGAAAGCTTCTCCAACAGACAAATGCACACACAGACACACATATAAGTCAACAGCTTTTCAAAATTGGCAAGCAACACATCACAAGACATGTCTCAGAAGCAGTTATTTATTTTCATCAAAGTTATTTGAGTATGCTCTTTCTTTAATAAAAGGAATAAAATATTACCTTAGGGATGGATAAAGATGCTATGTAACAGTTGTTTATCTGTGTATCCTTTTCCATTTCTACAGATGATATGTTGACAGATTCAACATGTGCCCTGAGAGGGAAAGGCAGTGTTTGAAACTTTCCACCCATGAATGCCTTTACTTGAACAAGCCACTGATCTCTAGCATCAAATATTATTGCTGTTACATCCTCAATGTAAGGCTCAGAATATATTATTACTTCCACACTTTTCCTGTGAAGCAATGATTAGTTTTAATACAAGCAAATCAATTTTTCTGTTCACCAGAAAAGAATTATTTACAATGTGCAGTTTAACAGCTGAAGTGAAGCAGGCCTACTGTAGTCATGAAATCAGAAAAGTTGATACTACATAAGTCATAAACCAGTTTAGTCAAGAAAATAATGTAATTATTGCTAGTATTCCTGAACAGAATAGTTGATCAGAGGTTGACAACATTACATCCATCAGAATGAGGTTTTATAAATTACAATAGACTGCACTTACCAAACAGAGGAGGCACTGAGGACTAAAACGGACATGTTCAAAAGCAGTTGGATATTATGAAGTTATTGGATGAAATCTTTAATCAGAAGTAAACACACACACACACACACACACACACACACACATTCATATATGCACAACTCACAGGCACATGGCTACTATCATCTCTGAGCTCTGAGGCTCAACTGCAGTGAGTGGTGATCTCGACTTGTTTACTTAGTGGGGGTACAGAATATACATGAGGCAGGGACAGAAATAACAGGGTAAGGATCGGGATAGTTACTGTAGTGCTGCCTGCCTGTGGAAGTGGACAGTGACACGATGGTTGATTGCCAGGTGGAGAATTGGGAGGTTGTGTTGGAGGAAGGGGGAGGGTGGGAAGGAGAGAGGAGAAATCCAGTGAAGAGGAAAGGGCTTTGGGCTATGCAGATTCACTGGGGGGAGGGGCGGACAGAATAGTAGGTACTGGGGGGAGGGGGGGGGGGGGGACAGAATAATAGGAGTGTGTGGTTTGGGCTTTTCTGAATTGCAGATATGGAAACTCTTCCCTGCAAAACATTCATTGTACCATTAACACCCCTGGCTTCACCTTCTGGTAGTCAATGTCCTCCACCTGCCTGTATCCCCAATTACAGCCTGCAGATGTTCTGATGTTGCTCACAGCAGCCCACATTCTGTCCATGCACACTCCCATAGGCAACACTGCAGCATCTTTCCCCATCCCTACCCTATGATCCTCCCGTCCCCCCTCCCTCCCCAACTGATGAGTAGGACTCTATCCTAATTCATATTGCTAATAACAAAACTTTAATTTAAAATTTAAAACAGTTGTTAAACTGATATAATAGAACAACGACGAGGGTAAAAACAAAATAAACGTATTAACATACCTAAGTCCACACTGTCAACAGTTTACAGTATAGTGGGGAAGTCATCCAAACAGTACCATTACAATGTTGTTGTTGTTGTTGTTGTCTTCAGTCCTGAGACTGGTTTGATGCAGCTCTCCATGCTACTCTATCCTGTGCAAGCTTCTTCATCTCCAAGTACTTACTGCAACCTACATCCTTCTGAATCTGCTTAGTTTATTCATCTCTTGGTCCCCCTCTACGATTTTTACTCTCCACGCTGCCCTCCAATGCTAAATTTGTGATCCCTTGATGCCTCGGAACATGTCCTACCAACCGGTCCCTTCTTCTTGTCAAGTTGTGCTACAAACCCATCTTCTCTCCAATTCTATTCAATACCTCCTCATTAGTTATGTGATCTACCCATCTAATCTTCAGCATTCTTCTGTAGCACCACATTTCGAAAGCTTCTATTCTCTTCTTGTCCAAACTATTTATCGTCCATGTTTCACTTCCATACATGGCTACACTCCATACAAATACTTTCAGAAACGACTTCCTGACACTTAAATCTATACTCAATGTTAACAAATTTCTCTTCTTCAGAAACGCTTTCCTTGCCATTGCCACTCTACATTTTATATCCTCTCTACTTTGACCATCATCAGTTATTTTGCTCCCCAAATAGCAAAACTCCTTTACTACTTTAAGTGTCTCATTTCCTAATCTAATTCCCTCAGCATCACCCGACTTAATTTGACTACATTCCATTATCCTCATTTTGCTTTTGTTGATGTTCATCTTATATCCTCCTTTCAAGACACTGTCCATTCCGTTCAACTGCTCTTCCAAGTCCTTTGCTGTCTCTGACAGAATTACAATGTCATTGGCGAACCTCAAAGTTTTTATTTCTTCTCCATGGACTTTAATACCTACTCTGAATTTTTCTTTTGTTTCCTTTACTGGGCAACGGCCTTGCCGCAGTGGCTACACCGGTTCCCGTGCGATCACCGAAGTTAAGCGCTGTCGGGCGTGGCCGGCGCTTGGATGGGTCACCATCCCGCCGCCATGTGCTGTTGCCATTTTTCGGGGTGCACTCAGCCTCGTGATGCCAATTGAGGAGCTACTCGACCGATTAGTAGCCGCTTCGGTCAAAGAATACCGTCCTAACGGTCGGGAGTGCGGTGTGCTGACCACACGCCCCTCCTTATCCGCATCCTCCTCGGAAGATGACACGGCGGCCGGACGGTCCCGGAAGGGCCACTTGTGGCCTAAAGACGGAGCTTTTTTTTTTTCCTTTACTGCTTGCTCAATATACAGATTGAATAACATCGGGGAGAGGCTACAACCCTGTCTCACTCCCTTCCCAACCGCTGCTTCCCTTTCATGCCCCTCGACTCTTATAACTGCTATCTGGTTTCTGTACAAATTGTAAATAGCCTTTCACTCCCTGTATTTTACCCCTGCCACCTTTAGAATTTGAAAGAGAGTATTCCAGTCAACATTGTCAAAAGCTTTCTCTAAGTCTACAAATGCTAGAAATGTAGGCTTGCCTTTCCTTAATCTATTTTCTAAGATAAGTGGTAGGGTCAGTATTGCAATTGCAATAGCTGGCTAAATTTGGTTTTGTGACTGATGGGAAGATAATGTGTAGCATAAAATAAATAAAGGCACTGTCAGAATATTTAAAGAAAATTAATCATTAAAAAAACAAAAAAGCATTGCGGAGGTTTGCAAAACAAAAACTGCAGAGAGGAAAATGCTGGGATCAAATATCAAATTGACAGGAAGGCATTATGCTATGCACTGTAATGTGCTGCACTCTCAGTTCAAAAGAGAACGCACAAGTGATGAGAAGCAAAGATTAGTAGAGATTCATGTGTCTGTGAAAAGATACATGCGTGAAGCATACATCAACTACCAACGTCATACCTTAGCAAAAGATCTGGCAGAGAACCTAAGAAAATTCTGGTCCTATGCAAAATTGCTAAGCAGGTCTAAGGCTTCCATTCAGTCCCTAGTTGACCAGTCTGGTGTGACAGTTGAAGATAGCAAAAATAAAGCTGAAGTTTTAAAATGTCACATTCAAGAAATCGTTCACAGAGGAGAATCATACAAACATACCGTAATTTGACCATCAGATTTACTCCAGTATGGATGAAATAGTAATAAGCATCCTGCCATAGAGAAACAACTGAAAGATTTGAAAAGAAATAAATCACCATGTCCAGATGGAATCCCAAATCAGTATAAAGAGTGCTCTATGGCATTAGTCCCTTACCTAGCCTGCATTTCTAATGAATCTCTCGCCCTGAGCAAAGTTCTAAGTGACTGTAAAATAGCACTGGTGACACCAGTATATAAGAAGGGCAGAACAATGGACCTGCAAAATTACAGACCAATATCGCCAACTTCAGTTTGCTGCAGAATCCTTGAACATCTTCTCAGTTCAAATATAATAAACTTTCTTGAAACTGAGAAGCTTATGTCCATGAATCAGCATGGTTTTAGAAAGGATCACTGATGTGAAACTCAACTTGCCCTTTTCTCACATGATATACTGCAAACTATGGATGAAGAGCAACAGGCAGCTATATTTCTAGATTTCTGGAAGGCAGTTGACACCACGCCCCATTTCAGCTGTTAATGGAGGTACAAACATAGGAAATAAGTTCACAGATATGTGAGCGATTCGAAGATTTATTACGCAATAGAACCCAATTGTTGCCCACAGTGGCAAGGGTTCATCAGAGACAAGGGTATCATCAGGAGTGCTCCAAGGAAGTGTGACAGGACTACTATTGTTCTGTATATACATAATTGATTTGACAGACAGGGTGGGCAGCAATTTCCATTTGTTTGCTGATGACACTGCGGTGTATGGTATGGTGTCAAAGTTGATTGACTGTAGGAAGACACAAGATGACTTAGACAACATTTCTACTTTTTGTGATGAATGGCAGCTAGCTCTAAATGTGGAAAAATGTAAGTTGATGCAGATGGAAAGGAAGAACAAACCTGTAATGTTTATATACAGTATTACTGGGGTCCAGTTTTACAAATCAAGTTGTTTAAATATCTGGGTGTAACGCTGCAAAGAGATATGAAATGGAACAAGCATGCAAAAACTGTGGTACGGAAGGTGAATTGTTGACTTCAGTGTATTGTGAGAATTTTAGGAAACAGTGGTTCACCTGTAAAGGAGACTGCATACAGGACCCTGGTGTGACCCATTTTTGAGTATGTTTGGGATCCATACCACGTCGGATTGAAGGAAGACAGTGAAGCATTTCAAAGGAGGGATGCTAGATTTCTTACCAGTATTTTTAAACACCACGAAGTGTGATGGAGATGCTTCGAGAACTCAAATGGGAATTCCTGGAGTCAAGGCAACATTTATTTTGAGAAATGCTATTGAGAAAATTTACAGAAACAGCATTTGAAGCTGACTGCTGATCAATTCTACTACTGCCAACATACACTGCATTTAAGGACCAACATACACTGTGCCTAAGGACAGTGAAGATAAGATATGAAGATGGAGGCATGTAGATGGTCATTTGTCTCTCTATTTGCAAGTGGAACAGGAAAAGAAACAGTAGTGGTACAAGGTACCGTCCGCCATGCTCCATACGGTGGCTTGTGGAGTATGTATGTAGATGTAGATTATAAAATTCCTCTATGTGTCATACTGACAGCAAACAGCAAGCACTCTGCACCAGAATAAAGAAACACTATGAATTAAGCAAACACTATCAGAAACATGATTAAACAAACAAAAAAAAGAAAACAGTATGTATAATAAAATTCAGTTCCCTGGACACTGCAGTTAAAGTCTACGGAATTCACTAAATTCTCTTTTACAGTGTCAGAAAGCAAAGTGACTAAAAATGAACAATTAAATATAGTTGAATTTGTGGTATCATTAACTGATACCACCCCACAGGCAACAGAATTGCAAGTTTCTGTTAGACACTGCTAGCGGTCATGTGGAATCTGGCAGGCCCAATGGTGCATGCTCACTGAGCCACATTTACAGTGGCTCTGGACTACAAGCACTCTCTGCTGCTGCAATACTGGATGACCAGTGGCAGCCACTCACCCCCATTCGCACTTGGAGCCTTTTCACTATGTGATGCTATGCAGACACCTCCTAGTCGTGGCTCTGACACCATCATTCGTAAGGTAGTGCAGGGAGATTCTTCCTTGTTGACACTGAGAGCTGTACTCTTTAATTCTTGCCCCATTATTTGTATTGAGTCTTCATATGTTAAGAGAAATACAAGTTAAGTAAATATTCTGTTTGTTGTATTAACTTGTTCATTAATAGTTTCTGCTCCTGTCCAGCTTTCCTATAACAAAACTTGCTGCATCAATCTGTAGCCCACTTCTCCTTATCGAGTGTATGAAATCATACACAAGATACCTGGTGACAAGCCATTGCATGTATGTAAGGTATTCTTCCAGTTAATTTATTCCTGTTCTGTCATCTTTTTGACTGGTTTCTGACATTCTTGCTTGTCTTTTGGGTACCCAGTATTTGCCTTGCTTGTGCTCTTTATGTTCTAGGTTCTGCAGTTGCTGCTTATGCTCCCATTTTTGCTGTCTGTGTGGTATTTTTGCTGTTTGTATTTGTGAATCGCTTAATGTATCATAGCTATTATGCTGAAATTGACTGCTGCGTCACCTGCAGTTGATCTAATTCAGTTTATTCAATTTCTGAGGTAACAAATGGCCCAACTGCTTGAAGTAATGAATCATTTCATAATGGTGCAGATGGTTTCACACACGAAGCCGACCCAACAGCAATGCCACCACTGGTGCCACTTGCATATGTGTCGCCACTTCTTAAGTTTGATGAGGCAAAGGAAGACTGGACAGAGTGCCTTGCACAATTCCACATGGACATCACATCACACCCCATAGAAAGTACTGACTAACCTTCTTACTTCTTGGCCACAGTGAGAGTGACTATTTATTAGTTGTGTGCAAAGTAGTTTCCCATATCCTGCCCTGAATTAGTACAACACAAAGGCCTATTCCAGGTGCTTGCAAAGTATTATGAGGACAGGGTGCAAGTGGCAGCTGCGCATTACAAACTCCTTAGGTTGTGTAAGCAACAAGGACAGACATACCTTCAGTTGGTGACTGATTTTCAAGGCCTTACTAGACAGTGCAGATTCAAATGTGACTGTGGCAAATATTATAGTGATGCAATGGTTCATGATGCCATCATGCACAATGTAGCTGAGCCTCAAATTCAGGAACAGATTCTTTAACACTCATATCTTTCCTTGCAACAGGTTTTGCAGATTATAGACTATCAGGATTCCTTCAAAAGATAGTTTTGGTAAAACAACAGAGTAATAGCCACCCAGGAATGGCTCCCAACTCATCTACAGTACTACATGAGGGCAATAAACCTTTTGTGTCTTTTACTTTTGTTGGGAAATCAGTCTGCAACTTGATACTGGAGCTTCAGTGACTTGGCTCAACCATAGCACTTACAAACTGCTTGGCAATGCTAAGTTGTGCACATCACACCATACGCTGACAGTGTTTAGTGGCCAAGACATTCCTGTCTTGGGCACTTGTAGTCTTCCTGCAACTTTCAAGAATCTGTTGAAGGCAGTGACATTTACAGTGCTTTCCTGCTGAGATATTGCTAATATTTTTGGTCTAGACACTTTTGATTTGTTTGGGTTAAGCATTCAGGACAATGTACTTTCTGCTTCTTCCTTTGATCCTCAGGCAGTGCTGCTGTGCTATGTGCAGAATTTCAGGATTTGTTTTCAGAGGATATGGCAAAGCTAACAACTTTGCGGCCCATGTCACAATGAAGGACAATGCTCACCCAGTTTTTCTTAGAGCTCATCCTATTCCTCAAGCTCTTCGAGAACAGGTGGCTGAGGCCCTTAATGCTTTGCATGACAATGGGATCATAGCACCCATTACTGTCAGCCAGTGGGTGTCCCCTCTTGTTATAATAAAGAAGCCATCTGGAAAACTCCAGTTGTGCACCAATTTTAAGAAAACTGTGATTCCATAACAGTCATTGACAATTATTCCTTGCCACACACAGAAGGGTTGATGGACAAATTCGGTGCTGATTGTTACTTTTCCAAAACGTATTTCTGAGATGCTTGGTTGCAAATCCCTCTGGATGCACATTCACAAGATGTCTTTATCATTAACACTCATTTGGGCCTCTTCAAATTTCTGAGATTGCTGTTCAGCAGTGCATCCACACTCACCATACTTCAGCACTTTCTGTAGCAGCTGACTGCAAAAGTTCCTTTTAGCTCAAATTATTTAGATGACACAGTCATATCAGCTCACGCTTCTGAAGAACACATTAGCAACTTTACACTCTACTTCAAGTGTTGTCTGCACCTGGTCTCAAATGTAACAGAGACAAATGTGTGTTTTTTCAGACTGAAGTTGAGTACTTATGGCATGTCATTAATAGCCGGGGTGTTCACCCATTGCAGTCACACTTGCTTGCTATCCATGACCTTCCACCTCCACACAATTTGCAGGAATTGTCTGTGTTAGGGAAACTCTTGTATTCACCTGATTTATCCCTAACATCACTTAAATCATGGATCCCTTGCATCGCTTGTTCCTTTTATTTGTTCACAAGAGTGTCAGTCTGCTTCCCAGAAGTTGAAAGATGCTTTGCTTAGTGACTGATATCTTGTTGCTTTTCATCTAGCCAAATGTGTGGCCTTAGCTGTGGATGCTTCCTGTTGTGACATTTTGAAGTTTTGTCACATAAATATGATTCTGTTGACAGGCCAACTGCCTTTGCTTCAAAGTTGTTGAACAGAGCCCAGTGTAATTATTCACACATTGAAAAAGAGACTTTTGCCATTGTGTGTGGTGTCACTAAGTTTCACCAGTATCTTTTTGGCATAAAATACCAATACAAGATTGTGTACCAGCCCACTTCTAAGCATGCCAATGCAGATACTGTTTTTTGCCTCTTTTTTGACCCAGATTCAACATTCAGTGGCTCCTCTGCTTACTGTTGCTACACTGATGCAAAAGACACAGATGCTTTTCATAGCTTTCCACTTAATCACTGGAAAATTACCCAGGCCACAGCCATGTATCCTGATTTGCAGATTATGTTACACTACATCCACACTGGTTGGCCACATTCAGCCAGACAGATTCTTAATTCAGTGGTTCACCGATACTTTTCCCGTTGGCACACACCTGCAGTTCATCAAGGTGTCATTTTGCTTCACACTACTAATGACCAGTCACATGTTGTGGTTCCCCAAGCTGTCCACCCTGACATGCTTTGTTTGCTACTCTAAGATCACTGGCTCATTGTTCGCACCAAGCTGTCATGTGACACTGTTGCACTTGAAACAATCTGGATGCACAAATCGAACAGTTGACTTCTCAGTGCCAAGCCTGTGCTGAACATCAGTCAGCTCTTCTCAGCAGTTCTTTGAATGGCCCAAACATCAAGCACCTTGGCAATGTTTGCACTTGGAATTCATGGTCCTTACTGGAATATAGTCCACAGCTCATGGTCTTGTGGTAGCGTTCTCGTTTCCCGCGCACGGGGTCCCAGGTTCGATTCCCGGCAGGGTCAGGGATTTTCTCTGCCTCAAGATGACTGGGTGTTGTGTGTCCTTCATCATCATTTCATCATCATTGACTCTCAAGTCACCAAAGTGGCGTCAGCTAAAAAGGACTTGCACTTTCGGTGGCCGAACACCCCGCATGGGGTCTCCTGGCCAACAGTGCCATACGATCATTTCATTTCACTGGAATATACATTGACTCAAAGTCGTTGATGCTTTTAGAAAATTCCCCTTTGTTGTTCCAATGCATTCTGCTACAGCTCATTCCACAATCCACGTGCTGTCGTCAATCTTTTGCACTGAGGGATTTCCAGAAATGATTGTGACTGACAACAGATCTCAATTTGTTGCTGCCAAGTTTGAACAGTTCTGCATCACCTCCAACATCAACCACATCATGAGTGCACCGTTCCACCTGCAGTTTAACAGTGAAGCTGAATGCTTTGTATGAACATTTAAGCAACAGATGCCTCACACACAGAGGATCATGCTTTGTTGCTATTCTTCTCTTCCTACTGCTCTCAGCCATGTGACGGACCGTCACTGATGGAGCTGTTACATAAGCTGGTGCCACTGCATCTTGCTTCAGTTGCTGCACCCACCACAGTGGGCAGTGTTCCCTCTGCTCAGACAGGCAAAGTATCAAACTAATGAATAGGTCTTTTACAAATTGTATGGCACACAGAGGTGCTGGGAGCAAAGTGCCATTGTATGCCTTCTTGGATGAACTCTTTTCATAGCAGGGACCAAGAGAATTGCTGAGATGCCACCGAATCAAATTCATCCATGTGAATTGCATGATCCTATTGCAGGCTTTGTGCATCTAGATTTAGTGCCTGCCTAGACTCAGTGGCCCTTGCTGCAATTGGCTCTTGTGGGCCCTGCGCCATCAGTGGCAGCCCTGGAGCCAACAGAAGCCGATGCGCTTTCACAGTCATCGTTGTCTCAATAGCTACCATTGTCTTGGAATTGGCCCCTCTTCCTGGCTGCTGTTCTACATGCCACCTAGGGTCCCTCTGCAGTCATCAAGATGCTTCCATCTTTGTTTGCTGCTCTGCATTTGGATATGGGTGTGCACCCTCTACCTGGTTTCTCAGTTGGTGTTTCCAGGCAGGCTCAGGACAGGAGCTTGGCAGCTACCTTAGTTTCAGTTCTCATCTCCTCATTGTCACCTGCATCCAGCCATCCCCCCATCACTAATCCCCACTACACAACAACAGTGAAGAGGTTTGAGGGGGAGGGATGTGGTATCATGTATCAATATCACCATATGGGCATCAGACAGTTGGTAATGGAATTGCAAGTTTCCATCCAAACACTGATAGCAGTCACGTGGGATCTGGTGGGCCCAATGGTACATGCCTACTGAGCTACACCTGCAACAGCTCTTGACTGTATGCACACCCTGCTGCCACAATATAGGATGGCCAGTGGCAGCCACTCATCCCCTCTCATGCTTGGAGCCTCTTCGCTATATGATTCAGTGCAGATGCATCCTAGTCACAGCTCTGACACTATCATTCATGCTGTAGTGCCAGAAGCCACTTTCTTGTTGACACCGAGAGCTGGACTCTAGTTCTTGCTGCATTATTTGTAATGAGTCTTTGTATGCTTAGAGAAATATAAGTTTAATTAATCCCCTGTTTGTTGTTTAACTTGTTCACTAATCATTTCTGCTCCTGTCCAGCTTTCCTATGATGACAGTTGCTGCATCACTGCACAACCCACCTCTCCTTACCACTATGTAGGAAGTTTTACACAGCAAAATTCATCTTGATCAGATAGATATTGTAGGTGTTGAAAAGGGACAACATTTCAATTAAACCACCACTAAAGAGATTACAAAATGATTAACAAAGTACGCCAAGTATCAAAATTTACATTTCAGAATGTCCACAAAGACCTTACAGTGAACAAAGATATGGTGAGTCATTGGGCAAAGCATCTGTCATCATTGCAACAAGGTTGTGTAAACGGGTCTGATCTCCTGCATGCTGGAAGGCTGCACACAGCTGTGACTCCTACAATGTTGGAACATGTAGACACTCTCATTTTAGGTGACAGATAGGTCACATTCAAACACCTCATTGCACAACTGGACATTTCTGTTGGTAGTCCTGACACATTTGTCCACCAGTTGGGGTACTCAAAACTGTGTTTCCACTGGGTTCCTTGCTGCCTTACAGAACATAAAGAGCAATGAAAGACCATCATTGTGGAATTTTGTGCACATTACCAAGTTGATCAAGACAATTTTTTGTTAAAAATCATCAAAGGTGACAAAAAAATACAAAAAGACAAATGAATTTCTTCTCCATGAAAATGAAATACCTCACACAAGCCTGCGCATCCGTTAGTAGCTCATCTTCAGGCTGCTACCTTGGGTTTTAGTGGTGGCAGAGAACCTAGAGCATCACATGGGACACCTCAGGAGTTGCTTGTTTTGCTCTTGGGCTATGCTGCTGAGGTAGCTCATAGCACCAACATGGTGAATCCACCCTCAATGCACAGTGAGTGGAGGGTGATAATGCACTCACATTGCTTGAGGCTGAGGGCCAATGTGAAAACTGAGAAAATTCTGGTCCTATGCAAAACTGCTAAGAGGGTCTAAGGTTTCCATTCAGCCCCTTGTTGACCAGCCTTGTGTGGCAGTTGAAGACAGAAAACAAAACACAAAGTTTTAAATTTCACATTCAAGAAATTGTTCACACAGGAGAATCGTACAAATATACTGTCATTTGACCATCAGACAGATTCCCTTAATAGAAGACATAGTAAGAACATCCCTGTCATAGAGAAACAATTGAAAGATGTGAGAGAAAATTAATTACCAGGCCTGGATGGAAACCCAATTCAGTTTTACAAAGAGTACTCTGTGGCATTGGCACCTTACTAAGCCTGCATTTATCATGATCTCTCACTCTGAGCAAAGTGCCAAGCAACTAGAAAAAAGTGCTGGTGACTCCAGTATATAAGAAGGCTAGAACAATGGACCCACAAAATTACAGACCAATAACCCTAACTTTGGTTTTCTGCAGAATCCTTGAACATATTCTCATTTTGAATATAATAAATTTTTCTGAGACTGAGAAGCTTATGACCATGAATCAGCATGGTTTTAGAAAGCATTGCTTGTGCAAAACTCAGCTTTCCTATAACATTACTTTTTTTATACATATATATATGAAAGGTGTACAACTTTGATTCCGCCATTTTTTCTCCAGCACTTGAAGCTTTAATGAAACAAATTGGTTACACATGTGTCATTCAAAGTATTTTCCATCACTGGCCACTACTTTCTCCCATCTTTCGGGCACTGTATGAATCCCGCGTTAAAAAAATTATTCATCTTTTGAAGCAATCCACGAATCGATCCAATTTGTGACTTCATGAGATCAGAAGTGTTGGTCAGCCAGGCCATGCACCATTGATCTAAACAGGTGATAGTCAGAAGGAGAAATGTCTGCAGAATACAGCAGGTGGGGTAGGACTTCCCATTTTAAAGTTTTCGAGTACATTTTGACCTCTTTTGCAACTTAAGGTCGAGCACTGTCGTGTTGCAAAATCACTTTATCGTACCTCTTGCTGTATTGCAGCCGTTTGTCTTTTAATGCTCTGCTCAAACGCATTAACTGCATTTGATAATAAGCACCTGTGATTGTTTCACTTGGTTTTAACACCTCATTGTACATGATGCCGAGCTGGTCCCACCAAATGCAGAGCAAGATCTTGGAGCCATGAATATTCGGTCTGGCCGTTGACATGGAAGCATGGCAGAGATATCCCCACAATATTTTGCATTTAGGGTTATCATAATGAACCCATTTTTCATCCCCGGTCACAATGTGATGCAGAAATCCCTTCTGTTTTTGCCTCTGAAGCAACTGTTCACAAACACACAAACGCCGTTCAATGTCACTTGGTTTCAGCTCACATGGGACCCAAGTTCCTTCTTTATGAATCTTGCCCATAGCCTTGAGATGTTTTGAAACGACTTGCTGTGTCACTCAAACTAATCATGCCAATTCTTCTTGAGTTTGATGCAAGTCTTCACTCAGCAATGCCTCCAATTCTGCATCTTCAGAAACATTCTCCCTTCCACCACTATGCCGGTCTACAAAGTTAAAATCACTGTTCTTGAAGTGTTGAAACCACACACAACACATTCTTTCACTAATAGCATCCTTACCATATGTACTTGAGAGCATTCAATGAGACTCAGCCACTGTTTTCTTCGTACTGAAACAAAACAGTAACACCTCTCGAAAACAATGAGAATTAGGCTCGTAAACTGACATTTTCAATCAAGAACAACTCCATGATGCAGACACAAATCGATTAATGTTTGAATGAGGTTACATTGACTGAGGTCCAAGCTAACTGCCTGACATCTGCGATCTGTTTCTTTCGACCGCTACTTACTTTTGTTGCCACCTATTGGCAAATGGCGGGAGCAAAGTTGTACACCTTGTAGAAGTAGCCAATACCAGGATTAATGCAGAATCTGGTACAGGTGAACATTCTCGGCTGCTTAACTGAATGGACATTATATGACTTTGTATACGATGTGTTATGTTTAGGGCTAAAATATGTAAAAAGAAATTAATTTGTTAGTACTCTGTATATACAGTTAAAATTGTTCTTTTTTTAAAAAATATTTGAAATTAAGGAATTTCTGGCACATTTAAAATTCGTATTATTAATTGTACAATCTAACACTAATCATTAAATTTATTTCTGGATTCATTTACAAAATAATGATATGTTTTAGTTAAAATTCTTATTTGGTCAAGAAAGTTTGTAAACTCTTTTGCTTTGCAAACTCTTTGGAACATTGTGAGTACCGCAGAAAATTAGGAGTAGTAGGCATGCCTCTGATGGAAATGCACCTGTATTTCTAACTTTGTCAACAACAATGTGAATTAGTATTCTGAAATGGAGATTGTGAAGTCATTATGATTTAGAAGAATGGGATAAAATAAAATTATAGCAACAGATAATTCTTCATCAGTTATTTAATCATCAAAAACCCACAAATTAAATCAAAATTTCAGCACGAAGAATGTACCCCTAGACACAATAAGTGGAGCCAACAACAACAAGAGGAAAAAATGAAGATAAGTAAAAAGTTTTTCTTATGCCTATGGAAGCTTTCAAAACTTTTATAGACAGAGAATTTTAATATTGATGTGTGGGAGGGATTCAGGCAGATTCCATATTTCTAAATTTCCAGAAGCCATTTGACAAGGTGCTCAAGGTGCTCCATTACAGGCTGTTAATGAAGGTATGAGCACATGGAATAAGTTCACACATATGTGAGTGGCTTGATGACTTCTTAAGTAATAGAACCTAGTATGTTACCCTCAATGGCAGGTGTTCATCAGAGACAAGGGTATCATTAGGAGTACCTCAGGGAAGTGTGACAGGACTGCTGTTGTTCTCTATAGACATAAATGATTTGCTGGATGGGCTGGGCAGCAAACTGCAGTTGTTTGCTGATGATGCTGTGGTGTTTGGTAAGACATTGAAGTTTAATGACTGTAGGAAGATACAAGAGGGCTTAGACAAAATTTCTACTTGGTGTGATGAATGGCACCTAGCTCTGAATGTAGGAAAATCTAAGTTCATGCAGATGAGTAGGAAGAACGCCTATAATGTTCAGATACAGCATTAGCAGTGTACTGCTTGACACATTCTTGTCATTTAAATATCTGGGCATAATGTTGTAAAGCAATATTAAATGAAACGAGCGTATGAGGACTGTTGTAGCAAAGGTAAATGGTCAGCTCCGGCTTATTGGGAGAGTTTTGCGAAAGTGTGGTTGATCTGTAAAGAAGACCACATATAGGATGTTGGTATGATCTATTCCTGAATACTGTTCGAGTGTTTGGGATCTGTACCAGGTCAGATTGAAGGAGCAATTCACAGGTGAGCTGTTAGATTTGTTACTGGTAGGTTCAATCAAGATTTAAGGGTTACAGAGATGCTTCAGAAACTCAAATGGGAATTCCTGGAGGGACGACATTGTTCTTTTTGAAGAACACTACTGAGAAAGTTTAGAGAATCGGCATTTGAAGCTGACTGCCGAATGACTCTACTGCTGCCAACATACATTGCACTTAAGGACCACAAAGATAAGATATGAGAAATTAGGGCTGATATGGAGGCATATAGACAGTTATTTTTCCCTCACTCTATTTGAGAGTGGAACAGGAAAGGAAATGACCAGTAGTCGTACAGGGTACTCTCCGCCAAGCACCATAAGGTGGTTTGCGAAGTATTTGTGTAGACGTAGATGTGGAAAACTTCATTGGACTGTTCTTCTTCATCCACCCTACAGCCTAAATATTGCACCTTCTAACTCCCATCTGTCTGCCACAATGAAGGGTGCACTCCAAAGGATACAGTACATGAATACTGCGAAGGTTATTGATGCAGCAAGACAATGGGTCCTACATCGACCAGTAGATTTGTACCACATAGCCATACATGCTGCCCCAGAAAGTTGGCATCAGGCCATTGCACTGAATTGAGATTATGTTAAAAAATAGGATTTTGTATCCAAAAGAATGGGGAATAATGTGGTGCATTAGACTTCTGAATAAAACCAACTTGCGTACATTACTTATTATATGTCCCTTGTACATACTCATTTTACACCATTCAGTCTATTTGAAAATGTTTTGAAAATGTGGTTCACAAACAATAATTGGCAGTCAGATCAACAGACAGCCCATAAAGAACTCATAATGGATGTATATAAAATAAGGCATCTCTCGTGCACAATATTAGATCTTCTTCAGTTCTTGCCACATGCAAATGATAACCTACAACATGATGTAATAACAGTCTGTACTACACTAACACTTGTGAAAATGAAAATAAACTCAAGTTGGCTCAAAAATCAGTGTGATAATCTTCAATGTGGCTCATAGTATGAGAGCTCAGAATCATCAACTGAATGAAAAAGTAATAAATCCACTCTGGCTCTCACTCTCAAATAAACCTAAATTGTGAGCAATTACTAAAAGTGGGTAGAAACAAATACTGGTATTAGCAACATACATACCAGGAATACAGAAATATTTATTAATCAGTCAGAAACACCACTTAATATTGTATTTTCTCAAAGAGACACTATAATTGCATATGGGGGACTTCAATACAAATCTTATGAACGAATGTAGACTGAAAGATCAGTTTTTAAACTTCTTATGTAACCTCATTGTACACTGAAGGGAGAAAAAACTGCAGCACCAAGGAGGAGTTAAGCGACACAAAAGTTGGAAAATGTGTTTCTACGTCTGAAAGATTATGTCTATCAAAAGTCCATGCCAGTTGCAAAAGAGTGATGCTACTAGTACCACCATGAGGATAGAAATCAGAGTTGCTTTAAATACATGCTGTAACAGTCATGGGCATTAGTTATCTTTGAGATTGGATGCGGTGACTTGATGTTAGTCAAGAATAACAAGACACCATTATCAACAACTCACGAAGTTTGAACAAGTTCATGTAATAGGGCTACAAGAAGCTGGATGTTCCTTCTGCAATATTGCAGAAAGACTTGGAGGAATGTAGCCACTGTATATTACTGCTCACAGCAGTGGTCATGAGAATGTACAGTAGCAAGAACACTGGGCTCCAGACCACAACATGGCACTACCGAGAGCGAAGACCCTAATTTTCGGTGTATGGCTCTGGCACATCATAATGCATCTGCAGCAGCACTTTGATTGGCGGTTGGCACCACTGTGACACGACAAAGTGTTACCAACCAGTTACTTCAAGGACTGCTCTGAGACAAACACCCTGTAGCATGCATTTTATTGACACCAAACAAATGCCATTTGCAACCTGAGTGGTGTCAAGTGAGAGTTCACTGGAGGGCAAGGTGGAGGTCTGTTGTGTTTCCTGATGAAAGCTGTTTTTGACTCAATGGCAGTGGTGGCTGTATGTTGGTTAGAGGAGGCAAACTGAGAGCCTGCAGCCAACCTGTCTGCATGCTAGACACACTGGACCTACACCTAGAGTTATGGTCTGCGGTGCCATTTCATATGACATCAGGAGCATTCTCATAGTTATTACACACACCATGACTGCAAATTTGTATGTCAGTCTGGTGATTTGACCTGTTACGCTGCCATTTATGAACAGCATTCCAGAGGGTATTTATCGATAGGTTAATGCTCACTGACATACCTCTGCTGTAACCCAACATGCTCTACAGAGTGTTGACATGTCACCTTGGCATGTTCGATCACCAAATCTGTCTCCAATGAAGCAAATATCGGACATCATTGGATGACAACTCCAGCATCATCCACAGAGAGCATAAATCATCCCTGTATTGACCAACCAAATGTAACAGGCATGGAACTACATCCCACAGACTGACATCCAGCAGCTGTAAAACACAATGCATGCACATTTGCATACTTGCATCCAACATCCTGTCAGCTACACCTTTTACTAATGCACCAGAATTTCACA
This sequence comes from Schistocerca nitens, assembly GCF_023898315.1. Classification (NCBI taxonomy): domain Eukaryota; kingdom Metazoa; phylum Arthropoda; class Insecta; order Orthoptera; family Acrididae; genus Schistocerca; species Schistocerca nitens. Next base: position 474,566,930 of record NC_064614.1, on the reverse strand, counting down.
TTTGTAGAGGCTTATCTCTCACTTACATTAATCTTGCAATAGTAATCACATAAATATGTTACCTAGACAAATGTATTCCCAAAATTTCATCACTCTACATTAATTATTTTTTGGTATTGTGACTTTTTCTGTTAGTTTCTTTCCCCATATATATAAATCTACAAGAATAACAAGTAACACAAACAGTTTTATAGATAATGTATTTCCAAATGTATGACCTACAGAAGTAGAAATAAGAAATAGTGATTTAGTTAATATAACAATGAAAATAATCAATTTTTGACAATATAATGTAAGTATATGGATAAGAAAAGCTACTCACCTAAAAGTGAGCTGAATTAATCATATCTTTTTAATGAATAAGAACAGGCATGTTGCCTAGACCATGAAGTGCAGAAGGAGTTTTAAATAGCACGTCATTGTAATAATATCAACAGTTTCAGGATGAGTGATGTTAAGGTGGGCAGAGGTCGAGGTGGTTGTGGGGCAGGGGCTAGCACAAATTGAGGCTAGCAGTGTTGTGAGGGTGAAGGATGTGTTGAAGGACAATCCTATACTTCTGCAGGTCTAAATCCTCACTAACCCCTTTCCCACACTCATCACCACTCTTGCCCTATGACCTTAACCCTAACATAAGTCATTTTGCATTCACACCCTCCTCTCCGCAGTTTCCCCCTACCTCTTTCTATCTCCCACTCCCACTCCACACCTCTACATCATTGTACACTGCACACAACTCTGCTTCTTGCAGAAGGAATGTGCTCACTGGAGCCACATTCCTATCCATGGGCATGGCGTCTGTCCATCCCAGTCACCACCCACCCTTCTCCAACCGTCTATCCCATTCTCTGCCTCCTTTCTCCCTTCATCCTCTCCACCTGACACAACTCCTCATCCTAGTCAAGCTGCAGTGCCAGTACAGTGTAGTATGGTGGGTCAACACATCCATTCATTCAAATGTACGTGTACTCTATAGCCCTGAAGAGGGATTCATCCAAAAGCTAATGACATTCTCAGTCTTCTTTAAGAGGTTATCAATGACTCAGGACCTCAACTATCCAGTGAGTTGTTACCTTTACTTCTGTCATTATTCATATTCCACTAAGGGATTATCATATTTATTTTAGATTGTTGTTTAGATATGTACTGGTGGGAAAAAAATCACATCACAAAGAAGGAGTTCTGTGACATAAACGAAAGCTGGTATGGGTATTCCTATATCTGAAAGATGATGTCCATTCAAATTTTGCACCAGCCACATAAGAGTGGCACTGGTAGTGCCACTATGAGGATCCAAATCAGGTTTGCTTTAAATACACATTGTACTGGTCAATTAGTTACCTTTGACATTGGACATGATAAGCTGATGTTAGTCAAGAATGCCTTTAAAGTGACAAAGACGCCATCATCAACACTTCACTGAGTTTGAACAAGGTCTCATAACAAGACTATGAGAAGCAGGATGTTACTTCTGTGATACTACAGAAAGACTTGGCTGGAATGTAGCCATTGTACATGATTGCTGGCAGCAGTGATCACAAGAATGTATGGCTACAAGAAGACTGGGCTCCAGGTGGCTACATGGAACTACTGAGAGGGAACACCAATGTGTATTGCGTATGGTTCTGATGCATCATACTGTATCTGCACCACTATTTTGAGCAGCAGTTGGTACCACAGTGACACAATGAACTTTTACAAATTGGTTACTTCAAGGACAATTCCAAGCCAGACACCCTGTAACATGCATTTCACTGACTCCAATCCACCAGTTTGTGATTTCAGTGGTGTCAAGTGAGAGGGCAACATGGAGGTCTGTTATGTTTTCTGATGAAATCTGCTTCTGCCTTGGCACTAGTGATGGCCGTTTGTTGGTTAGAATGAGGTCAATTGAGGGCCTGCAACCAACCTATCTGCATGCTAGACACACTGAACCTACACCTGAAGTTATGGCCAGGGATGCAGTTTCATATAACAACAGGTTACTCCACATACACTGACTGCAAAATTGTATGTCAGTCTTGTGATTAGACCTGTTGTGCTGCCATTCACGGACAGCATTCCAGGGGGTGTTTTCCAACAGGATACTGCTCACCACATACCACTGTCGTAACTCAACATGCTCTACAGAGCATCGAAGTGTTGCCTTGGCCTGCTCAATCATCAGATCTGTCTCCATTGAAGCACATATGGGATATCATTGGATGACAACTCCAGCATCATCCACATTTGCATGCTTGCATTCATCATTCTGGCAGTTACACCAGTTATTAATGCATAGTGCTCCTCAGTATCAATGTAATTAATTTCAACAAATACTGTTTCAGGGAAGCTGTAGCTTTATTTGAAAAATGCTGAATAAATTCCATACAAGGAGCAAAGTTTTTTTAGAAAAAACAAAGAACACAAATGTAGCAAGCAACAAACAACAGTCTCTGTTTTCTTTCACGGAATAAACAATAATGTGCACTGTGTGCTGAATCTGGTGATGACGATTCCCACACAGCCCCTCTGTGGTTTAGTGGAGTTCCAGGGACGTTAGGATACTTTAATGATATGCATCTGCCAGCTTTAGAACATCTTAGAGCTATCTGAATCTCCTCCTCCAAGGCTGCCTGATTCGTTGAGGGTAGTGGGCTCTCTACCCACGTTGGCTCTTCTTCCTGCTATTCCAGCAGTACAGGGCTGTCTCTACATGTTGTTGCTGTCCTGCCTCTCCCTCAGGCAACAGCATGCAGCCAGGTTTCACTCGGTGTATTGAGCCGATTTGCTGTTTCCATGAAACTCTATCTTTGTCATGTGGCTGTCTCTTGCTAATACCTTGTTCGGCCCAGGAATGGTCATAATGCATCTGTTAATAATCACACATGGGAACAGTGTCCCCTTTGTGTACAAACTGGGTGCACTCTCCATGCTGAGAACACAGTGCTGGACCTAGTTTGGAAATGTGTTCTCACACTTGCTGCAGAACACAGGGCATGTGTCTCGCCGTTACTTCCAATGGTGCAGCAAAAAATTCTGCTGGCACTTGTAGGCCTTCCCTATAAACCAACTCTGCTGTGGAAGCTCCTAAATCTCTTTTGCAAGTGGTCCGTAATCCCAATAATACCACTGGTAAGGTTGAAGTCCAGCTCTCAGTATTGTACATCAAGGCAACCTTCAAGGTCCTGTGCCAACAGTCAAACGTGTAATTACTTTCAGGGTGGTAGGCTGTCATGTGGTGGTGCCGGGATCCACACAACTTTGCCAGCTCTAAAAGTAAGGTTGATTCAAATTGGCAGCACTGACATGTGGTCACATGTAGGAGGCAACCTAAACGAGCAATCCAAGTCACCAAAAACACTCATGCCACTGTCTCAGCCAACAGCACTGCTTCCATCCATCATGTGAACCAATCTACAGGAGTAAACAAATAACAGTACCCTTTTGAGGGAAGCCCACCTGGTTAGCCGTGCGGTCTAATGCACTGCTTTCTGAGTGGGAAGGTGTGCCGGTCCCCGGAACGAATCCACCCAGTGGATTAGTGTCAAGGTCTGGTGTGGCAGCCAGTCTGTGGATGGTTTTTAAGGCAGTTTTCCATCTACCTCGGTGAATGCAGGCTGGTTCCCCTTAATCCACCTTAGTTTCACTACGTCAGTGATTGCTATGCAAACAGTCTCCATGTACGCGTACACCATAATTACTCTACCACGCAAACATTGGGGCTACACTCATCTGGTGTGAGACATTCCCGGGGGGTATGCTGTGGGCCGAACCACACAATAACTCTCAGTTCGATGTGGGGCAGCGGTGGGGTGGATGGACTGCTGTAGCCTGTTGTAGGGTTGTGTACCACTGATGGCTATGGCAGGGACAAAGGCTCTCCATCATTTCTAGGTCCCCAGTTCAATACAACACCATACCCTCCTGAGGGTGGAAACAATCCAACGATGTCTAGGTGTATATGTGCAAACTGCTCTGTAGATGGTGGAAATTCTCCTACTGGTTTGTGCACATGTCACCTGACCTTGCATTTTTGGCAGACCATGCATGTTTTTGCCCACCTATGGCAATCTTTCTTAATGCTTGGGCACACAAAATGGTCCATCAGCAATTTTACAGCACTGTTTGCACTGGGGTACACCAGTCCATGGATGCTAGCACCTTCAGCAACTTTTAAAAAACAATAGGTCGAGGTTTGTTGCATGACATGTCAAACAAGATGGTAACCTTCGTCCCTGCCAGCCTCACTTGATGGACATTTAGTCCCAGTAGTGACGTCCTGCTGGTAATCTTGTAGCTGGAGGTCTGTCGCCTGGAAGGCTGCCAAATATTCATAATCAGTTGTCTGCAAGATAGTACTGTTCCTTGACCAGAAATCTGTCACAACATTTTCTGCTCCCTTAATATGATGCAGATCTGTTGTGAACTGTCCAATGAACTCTAGTTGTTTGGCTTCTTGTGAAGAGCAGTCAGCATTAGATTTGTTGAATGCAAACATAATAGATTTGTGGTCCATATAAATAGTGAATGCTGTGGCCTCAATGCAGGGACAATAATACTGTACAGTTTGTACACTCCCAGAAGTTCTCTGTTGTATGCCCTCCATTTGACCTGCACTGCTGTGAGTCTCTATGAAAAGAAACCCAGAGGCTGCCAGAGGTTTTCTGCAGACTGATGGAGGGATGCTCCTACTGCCTGTTGACTTGTGTTGGCTACTATAGCCAGCGGTGCATGGGTGTGACAAGAGAACCGCTTTCTTCAGATCTGCTTTCACTTGGTGGAATGCCTTTTGCATGTCTGGGGTCCACTTTATGGGCCACATGCCAGTTATGTTTTTTTCCTGCCAGTGGCACTGTCAATGGTGCCTGAACCTCAGCTACCCATGGCAAGTGTTGACGGTATAAATTTACTGTCCCTAAAAATCTTCTATGTTCTTGGTGATCGGGTGGTTGAAGTTTTTCTTCAATAATGGCTATTTTATCCATCAGGGGGTATATTCCATTTGCCAAGCATGTGACGCAAAATGTCACTTGCTCCAGTCAGAAGGTGCGTTTCTCCTAATTGATAACTATCCCACATTGCTTAATTCTTTCGAAAATGGACCTGAGGTGCTCTTCATGTAACTCTTTTGTCTCTGAGCATACCTGAATACGTCTGTGCCATGTTCTTATGGCTCAAAGGCATCCAGATGTACTCAAAGAAACTGAAAGGTATTGTGATTGCCATCTTTGGTATATTCGCCTCTGTGAATGGTATCTGATGGTATGCCTTTCTACAGTCAATCATGCTAAAGACTGTAGATCCTGTGAGGACATTAGTTTCTGAGTAATGGCCTGGAGCTGTGTGGGTGTTTAACTTATGATAGTCACCACTAGGTCTCCAAGTACCATCCTCTTTTTTTTTTTTTTACTGACTGTAACAGCAATGCCCATGAGCTATCAGAATTATGTAGCACACCTGCTTTTAACAAACCCTCGAATTCGGCCTTTGTTGTTATAAAGCGATCTGGGGCTAACCCTCTTGTTCATTGTGATACTGGCTGACCAGGCGTGCACTGTTGTTATGTGACCTTGTTGGCTGAAGTTCCCTTGTGCCGCCATTTTCGCCCTGTGCCACCTCTTTGTGCAAGGAGGCTGTGGTGTGACATTTGTCTTTTCCAAGTGCACCTATCAATACTTCATCATCTCTTTTAATCTTGCAATGCTGATCTTTATCTCAATTCTTGTATTACATAGGAAGTTGGTGCCTAATATGGCCTCTGACAACTCTACTAGCACAAAGTTCCAACAGCAACTCTGTCTAAATCCTAAATCCACCTCCATTTTGTAGGTGCCATAAGTCATTATCATTGACGCATTTGCAGTTGTGAGATGCACCTGTGACATTGTGGTGCTAGTCTGATAATTCTGGTATGGCAGTGCACTGACATCTGACATTGAGTCAGTCAGATAGTAATGACAGAACATATAACCTCTCTGAAGGGGTAGATAACGTTGACAAATTACTCACCATCCTGAGTCCCTCATCAAGCTCACGTCCCTGATGAATGCACTTCTGTTGGTTCTTGTGGCCTGCCACACCTATTCCTGGCAGCTGTCACTGTTTGGATATGCACATGATCTTGTACATCTTGTTGCCTTGTCACTGTACTGCCAGTGGTACCAACACATCTTCCTGGCAGCTGTCACTGTTTGGATATGCACATGATCTTGTACATCTTGTTGCCTTGTCACTGTACTGCCAGTGGTACCAACACATCTTCTCCTTACAGCTACCACTGTTAGTCCCATTGTTATCTTTCCTTTGACCAGGTGAGCTCTTCCTGTACTGTAACAACTGTGACACTTCTCATTGTAACACAGCTGTCTGGCCAGATCCCCCTGCTGGCTCTCCTGTATCGCTGCAGTCTCTTGTTGCTCACAACCTTCCGCAACCAGGGTCATACATGCTGTATGCATATTGTCCATTGTCATGTACACTTTGCTGCCATTGTTATCAATGTCTGGACATCATCTTTCACACAGGTAACTAATGCTGCCTTGACTTCCCTGGGCATCTGTGCCAGTCAAACGTGCTGCAGTGTCATGTCTGGTAAGTCTTCTTCTCTGACGCTGCTCAGCAGATGTTGCCAATACTTGGAGGAGGTCCTGTCAGCCATCTGTTCATTCTTCAACACCTGTTGTATGTGTTGTTCAAGTGGTTTAGAGTTCTGTCAATCAATAACATCTTTAAAAATGTATACTGCCATTCTGTCATGGGCCAAAATATGACGTCTGCAACTATAGTTGCAGCTTTAATGTCTAAGGCATTCACAGCCCACCACAGACCTCATGTGTGCATCAGTTATTTCATTTTGCTCAAATGCCAGTTCAAGCATCACAAACCAATGTTCTGGTTTTTTTTGGCAGGAACTGCATCATTGATACTTTCATCTGTGGCTTGGTTGCATTGCACATCTGCCGCTAACTGCTGTCTGTGGACTCATCGCTGGACTATTTTGCTCTGCTATTGCTGGTTGCAAATCCCTGATTTGTCTCCATAGCTTGTCTTGAATGCCTAATAACTGTTCTTGCCTATGTGTTCGTATCATCCTTGGACCTGATGATATCAACCAACTCTGTATTTTCACTTGTATGTTTCTGCTTGTTTGAGGGTCACCAGTTCCTAGCACTCCTCAGCATCCATGTAATTAATTTAGACAAGTACTGTTTCAGGAAAGTTAAAGCTTTACTTGCAAAAGGCTGAATCATTCCCATGCAAGGAGCAAAGTTTTTTAAAAAGAAAGAACACAAATAAAACAAAAATATACAACAGTCTACATTTTCTTTCACGGAATAAACAACAACGTGCACAGTGTGCTCAATCTGGCAATGGCGAGTCCCACAAATGTACCAGCATTGCACATTTGCAATGGCTTATCTCATGTTTACATTAACCTGTGATCTTGCAGTGTTAATCACTTAAAAATGTTACCTAGAAAAGTGTGTTCTTGAAATTTCAGTACCTAACACTAATTATTTTTTGTTGTTGGAATTTTTCTCTCTCTTTGTAGTTGAAGGAATTTTACACAGGAGCACACATCAGTCGCTCAGACACTTCCCTGATTCACACCCTATGTTCCAAACTACTCACTGAGTTCCACTGAAAAGGATGTCTATTATCCAATCTGATATTGAATTAAGTTAGCTGTAGGAGTGTACCTTACTGACATGCTGATGGTATGGAACTTAATTAAAAGCCTTCAAAAGGCATAAAAATATTGCATCAACATTATAGACTTGTACCTCAAGAATAAATAGAACAAGCTGGATTTCCCATTATTAGTGCTTCTTATATGTACAAAGATTTCTACAGAAGAGCTGATTAGGTAATCATTCATGAGCTCAAAACATGTTTTAAATATGTAGAAGTGTAGTTTGCCCTCCTGCTTAGGGGAACATCATATAATTGCATCTCAAAAAATTAATGAATTGTCTCTTTACAATGTGTAGCACCATGACTTATGTAGTAACTGCCTCAAACATGTGTCCAAATATAAACAGCTATATCATTTTGAACAGGGCAGAACAGGAAATTCAGTTGCTAGCGAAGTCAGCAATAGATGAGAACAGGGATATGGCCAGCAATGGCAGTGAAGAACACAGGGAGGATGGGAGAAAAATAGAGAGAGAATTAGAGAGGGAGAGAGAGACAACTAATATATCATGGAGGTTATGAAGAAAGATTCAAATACAAAATAAATCATTTAATTGATCACAAACAGCTTATGAATACTTTTTAACTAGAAATTGTCATTTAAAGCTGTATGTGACACAGGATTATTGACACACATGGAAAAAAATATGTAGTTTATAATGTAATAGAACAACAAATAAATATTAACAAATTAAATTGTAATGAAGCAAATTATTGGATAATATCTATTCAAAAAGAAGACAAATGTGGGAGACAGCAGGTTACACATCATATGCAGTAGGCCTACAATGAGGTCAGTTTTAGATTATCTTGTGAACTAAAGAATATTACAGCTTTGTAGCAAGACTGCATTGTCAGTTCTTGACAATGAAGTGCTAAAAGTTAAGGACATCGCAAGAATAGTCATCAATTCTGCAATTTCTCACATTACTAATAATTACTTCCAATGTACTAAATTACAGTAAGAACATATAATTCTCACCAAATAGCAGCAGAAGGAAAAGCAGGACCCCAGTCCCATGCAAATGATGCCTGCATTTTACGCAAGTGATTAACATGACATTCTCCATGGTAATAGGATGGGACACATTTAGGTGGAACAATATGCTTTGCTGCCTGTTTTTCATAGCTAGAATTTGCTGCTACCACTGCTGATCTGATCTTTACTTCCAGGGTATTGTTACCAGCCTGCAAATAAACACACAAGTTTAAGTCCAGCTTCAAGAAAAGAAAAAAAAAGAGAAAACATACACACACACATATCCACACCAGACTTATTAGTAACAACTTCCATCTGTTGAATGGATGATACTATAAAGGTGTTCAGTGGAAACAGTGCATTTTTTGGAGTATATGCATGAAATACTTTCTTACTAATGCATAGCATTTAGCAATATAGTGACAGTCTATTGTTAATGAAGTACACAGGTTAAGGTTCTCACATTAGTCCCAGCGATACCAGTGCATTTTCCATAACATGGTATACCAAGAAGGGAAGGGAAAAATAAAAAAGAACAAATATCATTAATTGTTGTTAACTTTTTTATTTTTAAATAGATACTAACGTTTAAATAGGGTCCAGAACATGTAAATATCTTTTAGGACAATCTTACCTATGCCACGTATGGTAGGCGTACTTTATGACTACCAGAAAAATTTCTAAGAAATACAAATTTCATTAATTGTAACTGACTTTTATACAGAACATACTTTTTAAAGGTATATAGATGGTTTTTTTTTTTCAAAATTTTAAATTATAAAGCACTTGAGTAATTCCAATATTTTCAACATGTGGGTGGAAAGTCACCCCCACACCCTGCCGCCCTTGGTATTGTGAAGGTTAATGCATACTTTGACTCATTCCACTTCTTTGAATCCCTGAAAGTTCTCCTTCATGATGAGATCTATCAAAAATAATGAATGAATAAATGAATTAATTAACTGTCTTGTTAACAAGCTCAGTTATAAAAACAGAGATGGAATTCTGGAAATAACAAAATTGTTCAGGATGTTATAGTCCTAAACTACTTCAGAATGTCAAGTAATCGTTGTCTACATAGAAACAGACTCATCATGCAAGAAGTCAGAAATGCAAATTATGAGAACTTATTCATAAAGAGGACATTATACAAGATTAAATCCTGAACAAGTTCAATATCATAGAAAATGAATGTTAAACATGCAGAGACAAGAGGCACAATTGTTTAACAAAGACACCCATGCTATAAGCATAAGATGTTGTAGTAGAAAGAGAACAAAAGAATGGTAAGTCTCAAATGGACTGAGGCAATTACTAATGGGGAAATAAGAGTTTGAAGTAAATGTTAATAGGGCCATAAAAGAAAATGCTGACTTAAACAAAGCTATTCAGAAATGTCTTTGAGGGGATCCAAGAAGATACAATGAAAATCTGGAAATGAAAATAACTGAAAACAACAAATATGGAGAAAGCAAAACACAAACTTATGTTGGGTAGCACCACATTTCAACAGTTAAGATTGCAGATGGCATAGTAAATAAGAAAAGAGAGAGATCTAGGGGTTCTGTACAGGGGAGGAGCCTGTTAACTGTCAGCAATTCAAATGTATGGCAAATACTGGTAAAGATGGGAAAGATCATCTACACACTCAGTGTTTATGCTTGTGAGCTCTCATTCAATATACCAATGAGGCTTTTGCGGTACCCACTGAGGGTGTAGTCAGATGAAAGTTGTGACACAAGCTAAAACAAGTGACTCCTGTCACCTGGGTTCTGGTGCCATACTTCTTTCACCTTAGGACTGGCAAAGGAAGTAGGGAAGACTAGCCTTGGACAAAGAGTTACAATGAAATTCACAGTCTGCAGCATTGTTCCCAGAACTGATTGTGGCTGTTTCTGAACCAAGTAGAAAGCTTAAATTAGAGACTTCAAAGGTTCTGAGACAAGCTAGGCTGCAGTTTCCTGAAATTGTACCAAAACACAGAGAACTTTACAGCCCTATAAATGGGTCTGCAGTACACTGCACATCAGTGGCTGCTACCCAAGTGTCTGACTGTGAATAGAGTGCATGTGAGATTTTTTCAGATTGATTGAATCTCCATCCAGTCCAGATAATGATACACACAGAAGACACTCAAAGAAATGCCCCCCACAAATGAGCTCATTAAAATCCTAGTGATCTACTAGCAAAGCATTTGCAGCAAAGTCCTAGAGTTTGAAGCACTCCTAAAAGCAATGGAGCTCGTCTAATACTAGATACAGAAGGCTAGCTAAACCTCAGATAGAAAGCAGTGACATTTGCGGACTAAATGTAAGTGTATATTGAAATGATAAGTTAACAGGAAATAAGGAGGTAAATTTGTTGCAATAGACAAGAAACTCAGATTCGCAGAGATATGCATGATTACTTGGGCGAGACTCAGTACCAAGGGTGAATATAAACTTGTAATTACATGCTACTGATGAAGAGACTAGTATCAAATTTCAACTGAAAACAGGAGAGACTGTCAGCTTGCTAATTCATGTGTTCCCAAATCATACTGCTATATCTGAAGGAGACTTTATTTATCCAACAACAGACCGGGGTAGTTACACATTAGTAAGTTGAGATTATGCAAGACATCCTGCAAAATCTAATTCAGACAATTAGTTCTGAAGCCCACTCATGATGTAAATACATTAAACTTAATGGCAACAAAAATATATGACCTCTTTGAGGAAGTCCACATTGAAACTGGTATCAGTGCCCATAAGAAAGTTGTAACAACAGTGACTGTTAAAGTGCATAGAGCAAGTAAGACATGAAGAAATATATACATGTTCTGCAAACTGTATAACAAGGTAGCAGTGTCATACCTCAAAGACAATTTGCATGTTGGTGAGTTTAAGCTGCACTAGTTGTAATACATTTTCAGGCATAATGACAAACAGGTTGCTAAATAAACTGCTTTAACTAGTAAAAATCAGCAAAACATGCCTTGAAGGCTGATATCAAGTTACCAAGTTTTCCATTGTATCTTCTCTTCAAGTTGTCATTTAACTTTTCATAAACTTTCCTGTAATTAGGACAATACATGTAATTACCTCAATTCAGTTTGGTTTAAACAATTTTTAGACAGATTTGGCTTTAATTTAAAAGAAAAAAATATGGCCACAAAGTTGAGTAAGCAATTCATATTTGCCTTGCAGTCACATATTGACATTTTTAACTGATCAGTAATTTAATTTTATCCATTGCTGTCAGTGTTTCATCTGTGACTTTATTACTTTTTAAAAATAAAGAACAACTGCATTTAGTCACATTCATGATGTTATTTCAATGCATGAATCATTTTGTGCCCTGGGGGCTCAATTTCAGGTGCTTTGAAGTCTACATAATTTTTTCCCCAGATTTAGGTTAATGCTGGTCTGTTTTCAGTGGTTTTGAAGCACGGTATTAGTAAACATGTTCATGTACAAGTATACACTTTTCATCTATGGCACATATTGTAAACACTAGTCAAAACTAGTCAAAGAATTTCCAGTTTACAATTCTTTGACTTGTGTTTACAAAGTGCGTCGTAGAATGAAAAGTGTATATTTGTACACAAATAAGTTTACTCATACTGTGCTTCAAAACCATGTCTCCACCACTGGGAACAGACATGCTTTAACCAAAATCTGTCAAAGCACCAGAAGATGAGCCCCCAGGCCTTGAAATGCATGATGCAATAAAATAAAATAACAATTGTGACTAGTAATTTCAAACAGAAATGCTAAGTCACACAATTAATCCACATTTTTTTAATCCTGTGTGACATCTATTCTTTTCGGTCAAGAAAATCACAGTTTCATCAGTTAATTATTTTATCATGGCTTAGCCATGTTCATTCAGTACAAAAAACCAAATCACTGTATTTTCTGTCAGCATCTTCAGGAAACATTTTGAACTGTATATGACTTAGGACATGAGATTTTTATGAATTCAACCAGTAAAACCACAACTTCCATGACACATTCAAAGCCTCCTTTCTTTGACTACAAAGTCTCCTGGTGCATTATACAGTGAAATTTTATCATGCATTCCTAAATGCTTTTTCAATAACCCAAATTAACTCCTAGCACATACAGTACTCCACTCATAGCCCTTCTACATAAAACTAGCAGTATCAAAGTAAGTCAAAGGCATGTAACGCCCATAAGACCTAATGAGATCAAGAGCACAATCAAAGGGATAAAAGTAAAAAATTCTTCTGGGCTACATAATATTCATACAAGGATACTTAGGCACTGTCATTAATGTATAAATGCAGTGCTGTATCATTTATTTTTAACAGATCCCTACATCAAGGCATTGTTTCACTGAAATTAAAACATGTATCTGTGAAACCAGTTTTCAAGCAGAGTGAAAACCTGATCCAACTAAATACCACCCAATATCCTTGTTAACAAATTTTACTAAGGTCCTAATGAAACTGGTGGTCAGAAGTATTGCTAATCATCTGCATAACCAAAACATTCTATTTGGTTTCCAGCATGGCCTATCGATAGATGATGCTATTTTCTTCTTCACCAGTCAAATTCTACAACAGTTTAACAGCAAGTTGCCATAAATCAAAATCCTATGTGATCTATCGAATGCTTCTGACTCTGACAACCATGAAATTCTGCTTAATGAAACAGAATTCTGTGAGTTAAGCAAAATAATGCAGACCTGGATAACATCTTATTTAACAGACAGGCAGCAGAAAGTAACAATTACAAACAGTAATGGAATCCCAGCTTTATGTAAGTGGAGCACAGTAAACACTGGAGTGCCATCAAGTTCGGTGCTGGATCCCTTCCCATTTGTTATGTTTACAAAAGACCACCCTCTCTGTTCCACTAAAGTGAGCAAATTCACCATCTTTGCATATGATATTTCTCTCCTAGTGAATAAAACAGCAGGGAAACCTGGAAGCCTCTGATAACTGTGTATTTTTTGTTTGTTTATTTACAACATGCTTCATTACACACTACTTGTAATACTACATGGTATTGTGTGTGTGTGGTGTGTGTGTGTGTGTGTGTGTGTGTGTGTGTGTGTGTGTGTGTAGTATAATGTTTGTGTTTTATGATGATGATTTTGACAGAAGGGAGAGGGTGAAACACGGTGCCAGCAGAAAGCCTACTCCTCGCAAATAGCATCAAAGGGGCTGCCAAGCCTAATGTCCCCATCTGACTGACAGATCACCATCAACAGTGTCACATGCCTTCACTTCATGAGACACTGTGGAGAGGTTTGGTATTTAAATCAGGATGATGGCACAGAAGTCTGGTGATTATGAACTTTCCTTTGTGCCATTACTTCTCCTCCTCTTGCCAGACAAATACGGGAAGAGAAAATTTTTTTCACAATCAGGATTCAAACCAACTTACCCCACAGGTCGAGCGCCACCACATAAGTGCGTGGTAGGGACCTTGGCAATGGAGATGGGCTAACAGCGTATTTGATGATATCCTTAACTGGTTCATCTGTAACTGACTCTCCCTAAATGACAAAAAACTCATTATGTACAATTTCATGAGACAAAGAAAGAACAAGATGATGTAAATATAAAATGTAATGGACAAAAAATACACAAAATGGGCTCTGATAAGTTCTTGGGTATGTGCATTGATAGCAAATTTAATTGGTTCTGCCACATCTTAGATCTTCCAAAAAAGACTTCATTCTACACATAATTGCATCTTCTACATGTAAAGATCCCATCTGTGCTGCTTACTTTGGATATTTTCATGCACTGTTATCTTATAGAATCATCATTTGGGATAATCAGCCTCTGGCAAAAAACATTTTTACTGCTCAGAAGAGCATCACTAGCTGTTACCCACAGCTGCATTCACAAATTAGTAGTTTTGTTACGATGAGGGACAGTGAGTAAGTAAGCTACTGCATGTGCAGTAACATCAGCTGTCCTCACCTGTCCACCTGTTTGAGCAAGAATAGCTCATGAAGTGCATCTCACTCTGTCCCTCTCAAGCCGTCCCAGTGCATGAAGCTTTAGCATGTGAAGTGTTGTTGTCGAGTAGTGCATACAGAGGAGCTTGGGCAAGAGCACACATCTACACATTATGCTATTCAAGTAGCTATATGTTATACAATGTGCACATTGTACAACAAATAGTTGGAAGTATGGATTAAATACAGTAAAGATTGTATTAGCATTGTATTAATTGCTTTGAATCATATCACATATCAACCAATAAATGTATTTTCACAAATATGATAAAGATCAAAAGTCAAAAGTGTAAACATTTTCCCTAATTCATGTAATATTCTTCAGATCAATAAGTATCTTGTACTAAACACTTTCTATAAGTATCTTGTACTATACACTTTCTAAAGTAGCCTGTTATTCCTCAGCATTCAAGCTACCTTCGTACCAAATTTCATCGAGATCAGTTCAGTGGGTCAGTCATGAAAGCATAACAGAACAATTACTTTCACATTTATGATATTAGTATGGCTAAAACCTTCAATTACAAAATCATTTTTCCTTGCTCTGATTTTGATGTGGTGCTCCAAGCTATGCTCAAATCATCTGTGAAAACCTCACGAACATTTGTCTGGTAGTTTTGTAGATTAATGTTTTCAAGCAGAGAAACAGACAGATATCTAAAAGATAAAACTTTAAATAATGATATAATTTTTCTGTGAGTGACTATTGATGAAATAAGCCTGTATGGTGCCTCAAGCTATACTCAAGTCCTGTGAAAACCCCATGAAAATTTGTCTAGTAGTTTTGAAGATTCACGAGCAAACAGAAAGCAGAAGGACAAGCTGGATTCAGTAGAACTTCAAGTCACAATCTTTCTTTCTTTCTTTTTTTCTTTTTTTGATGATCCGATTTTGACAAAATAAAGCCTATACAGAACATCAAGCCATATTCAGCTTACCTGTGAAAACCCATCAATAATTTGTGCAGTAGTTTTAGAAATTATATCAATCAAAAAAATCAATTTTTGAAAATATAAGTATTGGATACCAGATGGTAGAGTTTTGTCAGGACTGGTTCTCTGTAGTTATAATGGAATAATGTTGTCTACTCCTTGTTTCGACTTAGGTCTTTCGTGCTCTGTCACTCTTCATGCAGTATCATATCTCCCATTTCATCTTCATCTACATCTTCTTTCATTTCCATAATATTGTCCTCAAGTACATTGCCCTTGTATAGACCCTGTATATATTCCTTCCACCTTTCTGCTTTCCCCTCTTTGCTTGGAACTGGGTTTCCATCTGAGCTCTTGATATTCATACAAGTGGTTCTCTTTTCTCCCAAGGTTTCTTTAATTTTCCTGTAGGCAATATCTATCTTACCCTTAATGATATATGCCTCTACATCCTTACATTTGTCCTCTAGCCATCCCTGCTTAGCCATTTTGCACTTCCTGTCAATCTCATTTTTGAGACGTTTGTATTCCTTTTTGCATGCTTCACATACTGCATTTTTGTATTTTCTCCTTTCATCAATTAAGTTCAGTATCTCTTCTGTTACCCAAGGATTTCTACTAGCCCTCGTCTTTTTACCTATTTGATCCTCTGCTGCCTTCACTCTTTCATTCCTCAAAGCTAACTATTCTTCTTCTACTGTATTTCTTTCCCCCATTCCTGTCAATTATTCCCTTATGCTCTCCCTGAAACTCTGTACAACCTCTGGTTCTTTCAGTTTATCCAGGTCCCATCTCCTTAAATTCCCACCTTTTTGCAGTTTCTTCAGTTTTAATCTACAGTTCATAACCAATAGATTGTGGTCAGAGTCCACATCCGCCCCTGGAAATGTCTTACAATTTAAAATCTGGTTCCTAAATCTCTCTCTTACCATTATATAATCTATCTGAAACCTTCCAGTATCTCCAGGTTTCTTCCATGTATACAACCTTCTTTTATGATTCTTGAACCAAGTGTTATGCTCTGTGCAAAATTCTACCAGGCGGCTTCCTCTTTCATTTCTTAGCCCCAATCCTTATTCACCCACTACGTTTCCTTCTCTTCCTTTTCCTAATGTCAAATTCCAGTCACCCATGACTATTACATTTTTGTCTCCCTTCACTATCTGAATAATTTGTTTTATGTCATCATATATTTCATCAATCTCTTCACCATCTGCAATGCTAGTTGGCATATAAACTTGTACTACTGTAGTAGGCATGGGCTTTGTGTCTATTTTGGCCACAATAATGTGTTCACTATGCTGTTTGTAGTAGCTTACCCGCACTCCTATTTTTTTTATTCATTATTAAACCTACTCCAGCATTTCCTCTATTTGATTTTGTATTTATAACCCTGTGTTCACCTGACCAGAAGTCTCATTCCTCCTGCCACTGAACTTCACTAATTCCTACTATATCTAATTTTAATCTGTCCATTTCCCTTTTTAAATTTTCTAAACTACCTGCCTGATTAAGGGATCTGACATTCCATACTCCAATCTGTAGAATGCCAGTTTTCTTTCTCCTAATAATGACGTCCTCTTGAGTAGTCCCCACCCGGAGATCCAAATGGGGGACTATTTTACCTCCGGAATATTTTACCCAAGAGGACACCATCATCATTTAACCATACAGTAAAACTGCATGCCCTTGGGAAAAATTGTGGCTGTAGTTTCCCCTTGCTTTCAGCTGTTCGCAGTACCAGCACAGCAAGGCAGTTTTGATTAGTGTTACAAGGCCAGATCAGTCAATCATCCAGACTGTTGCCCCTGCAACTACAGAAAAGGCTGCTGCCCCTCTTCAGGAACCACACATTTTTCTGGCCTCTCAACAGATACCCCTCCATTGTGGTTGCACCTATGGTACAGCTATTTGTATTGCTGAGGCACTCATAGTTATTCAGTTTAAAAAGTTTTGTTGATTCTGAATAAAGCTTTTTAGTAGCTATCTTCAAGCAAGTTTTGACACAATCTCTGTCCGTGAAGAGAGAGCAACTTTTTGCTAAATTGCAGTACATTTTTACACTTATTTATCTTGCAATTTCTGATACTTTACATGATTTTAACCATCATTTAATGGCATGCCAATTCTTGTTTCAAGCACAAAATTTTCCCCTTACGACAATTCTGACAATACAGAATGTGGACTTTCTGAGTGCTCCATTTTATATTCCTCAGGGACGGCTATGACACTTTTTCAAATTGCATTTTTCTGAACCCTATTATTCAGTGTACAGTTTACAGCCTGCTGATAACAACAGTTGAAGCCATTGGGCTCTAGGGTCCTGAGACAATGGCCATGTAAGTGTGAGAGTTGTGCTTGTTTGAATGTGTGTGTGATTTCTACTGTAAAAGAAGGACTTTGCTCAAAAGCTTTAATATTTTGGCAGTCTTTTTCATTGTGCCTGTCTGTGACTCAATGCTTCCTCTATAAGGTGAGTAGCAATCTATCCTTTCCATATTGTTGTTATTCCAACTTTATACATAATTTGCCATGAGATGAGTTTGGGGAAACAACAGTGATGGGGGCCACCCACAGATCAGTGGTGCACCACAATCAGTTTACAGGTCATTGTCTGTTCATCATTGACACAGAGCAACTGTGGCTTATGTTTAAAAGAACAGATGACCAAGCACTGGACAGATACACACCTCATAGTTCAGTTCATGATGGGCGAGACTCTTCATGGTACACAGTCACTGTAAAGCAACTCTCAAGAAACAGCAACTATTGCATAACAGATATAAAAGGTCTACAGCTATAATGATGCTGAAAGAAACATGTTGCCTGCCAAAAGTGCAATCCACAAAGCATTTAATTGTCCGCTAAGCATTTAATTGTCTGCTTTAGGATTAAAATGAGAGTCAGATGCTGTGACCTCTATAGCTGCCATATTGCTAAACTTTTGCTGGTCATGCCTCCCTTGCTCAGATTGTCCCATCTCTTGTGCTGGACCATGCAGCAGTGCTAATCATTCACTGCTGGAGTGCTGATTACTTCTCAAATTTTGTTGTATAATACACGTTGTTAAATATTGCACTAGACTAATTTTGGACCACCCTTTCAATTGCACACATAAAATTCCACTTTAAAAACATTTTATTTGTAACAAATAACAAATTGACTTCTTCCAGTAATACTGGGCATTGCATTACTCATATTATGAGCTGTATTTGATTGAGCTAATTCCATTCATATATTACAAAAACAAAATTGCAAACATCTCCTGAAACACAAGAGAAAATGTACTTGACAACCGTTAGAAGAGGCATACAGTATATATCAGTACATCACAGTCCTGTTTTGTGCAGAGATTGATAGTCATAAGATATTTGTTGACTATTACTTGAAAAAGACTGTTGTTACAAACCTGTACAACTTCAGTGATTGGAAAAGAGTAACGAAGAAACATGTTTTCTGTAGAGCCAATATGAATTTCATTCAAAAATATATCAGATACAGTGTCTATCCCATGAAAAACCAAACTGATATTCTTGTTTGTTGTGCCTTTCACTGTAAAAAAAATAAAAGAAATAGAACAGCTAGGAAATGAGTATTTCGTTTTAAGGAATACATATGTGAAACAAAAAAAGCATGCACTGTGCAATAGTGTGAAACATACCATATAATGTTGTTGAATATGTCCAATTGTCATAGGACACCCATCGTAGATTTAAATCATTGAAACGGTAATGGATGTCAGTTGTAATAACTCCAGCTGCCCTGAGGTCTGACAAGATTCCACCAGGTACACGGCCTGGTATCTTAATACCTGTAAAGAGGTAATTTTCATGGTATTAGTACAATACTGTTCATAACAATTTTTTTGGACTGTTGTGTTGTCCTTTTAACCGAGCTGGATACAAAATTTTTCTTCTTGGTTACTTTTGATTCATTACCACAACTGTCAATATTAGTCAATAAAAATGAAATCTGATGGAGAAATGGAAATAGATGTCACATAGGCTCTAGTACTGATCCTCACAAGCAGCTTCTAATCAAATTGTGGATCTACGGAGTGTCATCTCAATTGTGCAATTGAATTCATATTTCCTGTCTGAGAGGACCCAATCTGTACTAACAGACAGAAAGTCATTGAGTAAAACTAGTGTGATATTTGGTATTCACCAAATATTATGGGTCCTCTGCTGTTTCTAATCTATAAAAATGTTTTAGGAGACAATCTGAGCAGCCGTCTTAGATCATTTACAGATGATGCTGTCATGTGCCACCTAGTAGAGTAATCAAAAGATCAAAACAATTGCAAAGTGATTTGGACATGATATCCCTATGACATGATTTGGCAGTTGACCCAATATTATGAAAAGTGTATGTCATGCATATGAATACTACAAGAAATCCATTACATTTTGGTTACACACAAATCTAAAGGCTTTCAATTCAACTAAATACCTACAAATTGCAATTACGAACAACTTGAACTGGAACAAACACTTAGATATAGTTGTGGGGAAGGCAAACTAAAGACTGCATTTTATTGGCAGAGCACTTAGATGATACAACAGGTCTACTAAAGAGACAGCCTACACCACATTTGCACATCAGCTATTAGAGTATTATTGTGCAGTATGGGATCCTTACCAGATAGAACAGAGAATATCTAAGAAGTTGAAAGAAGGTCAGCTTGTTTTGTATTACTGTGAAATGAGGGAGAGAATGTTACAGATTTGATACACAAGCTAGGGCAGCAATCATTAAAACAAAGGCATTTCTCATTGTGGAGAGATCTTTTCACAAAATTCCAATCTCCAATGTTCTATGTACACAAAAATGATTTTTTGGCACCCATCCACACAAGGAGAAATGACCACTGTAATAAAATAAATCAGAGCTCAGACAGAAAGATTTAAGTACTCATTTTTCCAGTGCCCTGTTTGAATGTGAAATGGTAGAAAAATAGAGTGAAAGTGCCAGGCATTGAAGTGTGAACTACAGAGTAGTCATGCAGATGTAAATGTAGATATTGCATAAATGGTTCCCAAGGACAAGCTGAAGGCTCTTCAGTTACAGCCTACATGATTTAACAATATAATGACATAAATGGTCTGAACAATTGTGGGGCCTGCCAACAGACTGTAAAAGACAGTCTACAAAGTCTGCATCATTGTAGACTAAATTCACACCATCCTGCATTGTAACATAATCATGTTTCATTTCAGTGTGGTCCATAAAACTGATCACTCAACATAAATACTGAAGTGGAAAGTCATCTTGAGATGTGGCAACTGTACGAATGGTACTGGTTTACCATTGGCTCAATGATTCGATCTAAGTTGTGGTCGAGTGCTAAGTCTTTAAACCAAGCATAATCTGGTTCAAAGGAAATATGTCAGTGAAAAAGAAATATCAAATCAGAGCTGGGATGAAGACATTGTTATAGGAAAGTCATATATCTATGACACTCCATCCAGAAAGATACCTCCATAATGAGTGTAGCCTAAGAAGTCAAAAACATACATAACCCAAAATATAAAACATGATCACAACAGCACTAATGAATAAAATGTTCCATCTTCATCACTGTTATTTACATTAACAATACAATTGTATGTATTTGGCTACTTAACAACAAGGGAATCACATTTAGAAGATCATTCATACATAGAACCTTGTCAAGTTTTTGTGTACAAACATGTTCAAAATAGCTTTATCATGACACTGGATGTCACAATTAGTCTGAACAAGATATTTATCATTTGAATTTACAACATCACACAATATACTGCACTGAATTGCAAATGAAAACATCCAAAGTGACTTGGTAATAGGTTTTACATTTGCTGCAGTATCTCTGCAAGAAAAGTTAAATGGAAATGGTGTGTGTGTGTGTGTGTGTGTGTGTGTGTGTGTGTGTGTGTGCATTTTCTTTTTCTTTTATGTTGTCTTGTTGTCTATCCCAAGATGGGCTCTCATATTTTTTTCCTTTCATCCATTTCTCTAAATTTTGAAAAAGAGGCCGTATGTTTCAAAATGTCCATTCCCATTATCATCTTTTGATTATGACTGTTTTGACTGTGGCTGTCTTGAATGGTTTATAAATAAAGAAGATTAATTGTATGTCACTTTTTATTTACTTCTGACACATTGTAAAAAATGCAGACAAATAATGATAGTTATTATCAAAAGTTGGTCACTATGAACACCAAACGTAACATCAAAAAGTAAAATATATTTATAAACTATAAAAACTTACTGTTGTTCTGGTTTCTAACTGTCCATGTACCATCTAGTTGTTTACTGTTTAATGACATGTGCTGAATGTAAGCTGTTGCACTTGACAGGAGAATTGTAACAGTTAAGACTTCCAGTTCCAGTAGCCTCATTATCTTTGATCTGTGGATGAAATAAATTTATGCTATAATTCTATTGTTTTTAGAATAAGGACAACACACTTTCAATACTCCACATATTTTAATTGTTTACATAATTTTCATTTACTCTTAAGAATGTAAATCTGACTTGACTGATCAAAGATAAGGAATTGTCACCAGTCAGTTTAACACAGTGTTTAATGTCTCTCTTATGAATATATTCTTTAATATATTGCACAAATAAAGTAAATTCTTACAATAAAACACAGCATTACTGGCCAAATATGTAAAACTACTGACAGACACACATAAAAGTAAGAATGATATGAAACTTCCTGGCAGATTAAAACTGTGTACCGGACCGAGATTCAAACTCGAGACCTTCGCCTTTCGCAGGCAAGTGCTCTACTGACTGAGCTACCCAAGCACAACTCACGCCCCATCCTCACAGCTTTACTTCTGCCAGTACCTCGTCTCCTACCATCCAAACTTTACAGAAGCTCTCCTGCAAACCTTGCAGAACTAGCACACCTGAAAGAAAGGATATTGCGGAGACATGGCTTAGCCACAGCCTGGGGGATGTTTCCAGAATGAGATTTTCACTCTGCAGCGGAGTGTGCACTGATATGAAACTTCCTGGCAGATTAAAACTGTGTGCCAGACCGAGACTCGAACTCGGGACCTTTTCCTTTCGCGGGCAAGTGCTCTGCCGACTGAGCTACCCAAGCATGACTCACGCCCCATCCTCACAGGAGTCATGCTTGGTTGGATGGCCCTGCCAATAACACTCCGAAGTTCTCAATTGGGAGAGATTTGCCAAAGTAGAAGCTTGGTAAGCACGAAGACGAGCGGTAGAAACTCTCAGTGTGTGCTGGAATGTAGGTCCAGGATGGCTTGCCATGAAATGCAACAAAACGGAGCGTAGAATATTGTCGACGTGCAGCTGTGCTGTAAAGGTGCCGCAGATGACAGCCAAAGGGGTCCCGCTATAACATGAAATGGCAACCAAACCACTCTCCTAGTTGTCAGGCCGTATGGCAGGCGATAGTCAGGTCACCGCTGTCCACGACGTCTCCAGACACGTCTTTGGCCTGAAATCTCAGACATGTCTTTGGCCTGAAATCTCAGACATGTCTTTGGCCTGAAATCTTAGTGAATGGAGTAGAACTGACTTCAGTGACGAGTCCCGCTTCGAAATGAGCCTCTATGACCAGCGAAGATGTATCTGGAGACGTCCTAGACCTTTGTGGTATACCAACCTTATGAGATTTTTTTTTCAGTTTTACTGCGCATTTTCCCAAAACAACCATTTTTTTCCTTACCACTGTTTACAGGCGAGGTTTTCCATTGTTTCTGGCATACTGTTTCGAACATTACACACCTTGCCTTTAGGAGGAAAAACAAACTCAAATGTTGTTTTTGATGATTTATTGCAGCTTGAGAACAGTAAGGAGACGAAATATTCGGAGACTTTCTGAAAGTAACCCTACAAATTTACCTATATTTCTCATAGAACCCAAAAACATTTAGACTCTGAAACAGACTGTACAGTTTTATGTTGTACATTATTGTACGTGTTGTTTGTGAGCAGGCATAAGTTGTATTTTCCACACAAGAAAAATCATGTTAAAACTTGTGGTAGTGATTCATAAGTGCAAAATGTAGGAGCGTTATTTATACGAAATTTTTAATGGCAGGAAAACCATTAACTGAGAGAACATTACGGCGGTACAAACAGAAAAGAACGCAAATGGCGGGAGAACCTAAAATCTGATAACGGAGAAACAGATTTTACAATAATTATTCTGCCAGTTTGTTTATTTTTACAATGTTGGCCAGGTACTAAGATGCACTGTAGAAACATTAAGAAATAAGAATGAGCAGATAACGACGTTCTCAAAATTTCTAAATCATGTGCATGGCAGTAGGTTACCAAAGTCGATTCTGCTGAGTAAACAATGTTATCTCAAGCAGACTCACCAAGGCAATTGCGTCACCTGAAATAAAAATTGTGGTAACCCCATCTTCAGCGCCCCTCCCCTCCCCTTCCTTCTGGACCAACAAGGATCAAGCACCCCTTCCACACCGTCGTCTTTCATTACTTGGACACTTGAATGGTAGGGAACCAATCTGCAGGATTAGATTAGATTAGTTTTTCGTTCCATAGATCCGTGCTGAGAAGATCCTCGTGGATGTGGAACATGTCAATATTTTTTTTAAGCTGAAATAACAATTCTATTAGCTTGAATATATACAGTAAATCATTTGCTTCTATAAAAAAATTCGTCAATGGAGTAGATGGAGTAGGCCACTAGTAAGTCTTTCAGGCTCCTTTTAAACTGATCTTTATTTGTAACTAAATTTTTTATGTTTTCTGGCAAATTATTGAAGATGAGTGTGTGGGAGTGACAAGTCGATAGTCGACAAGACACTGAGAGATTCTCTTTACGAGCGTGGTTCTTTGTAGGACACGACGAGTGTTCGTTTTCCCGCGTTAACGTTGTATCAAGTGTGTTTTGTGCGGTACAATAAAGGTGATCGTTCACAGTATAAATTCCACACAAGTGTTTTCCTTTATGTAGTGAAATTACCCCTACATAAGTGGTGACCCCGTAACTAAGCAGTGTGACAGTAGGCAAGTTTCTTGAGATATTTTCCGCGACGTCTCGTATCGACATGTCGTCTGCACAGAATCTCTTCCACGACATCGACGGCGTCATCCAAAACATCAAAAAGGAGCTCGACACGATGCAGCAAAACCCTCAGTTCACAGTGCCACGGACGCCTACATCTCAAACCGACTTCGCCCACGACGTTACGTTTCCAACCGCGCCGCGTGTGCCGGCGGGTCCCGCGCCGCCGCCACAGGACATTGCCTCGCACAACCAGCGCACAGGACACGCCGATATCAGACCCAAAGTGCTCCCGTTTTCATCACCCGCGTCGGTACCGCTCCCACGAGTTTCGCACTTTACGTTCGCCAGTGATCGTGGGCCACCCGCGTCGCGGTTACAAATTCGACCCCCACCTTTCGTTCCCGAGCGTCCGGAAATTTGGTTCGCTATTATGGAGAACATTTTCGTACAGCAACAAATAGTCAACGATTTTGAACAGTTCACGCTAGTGATTTGCAACCTGGACCAACGTGCGTCGTCAGTGGTATCGGATATAATTATGCAACCCCCACCACAACAAGCCTACGCCACTCTCAAGACGGCTTTAATTTCGCGTTGTACAAAACCTGTGGATCAGCGGATATCACAGCTCCTGTACCACGAGAAACGCGGTGACAGGTCACCTTCAGACTTTTACCGGCATTTACGTGCTATGGTGGACCCTTCCGTGTTCTCAGACACATTACTTTTGCACATATGGCAACAGCAGTTACCTCCGCAGGTGGGCTTAACCTTAATTGCTTACGAGGGCCGCCCATTAAGCGAGTTGCTGCAAGTAGCCGATAGAGCGCACTCCCTGTTCGACTCGCGCGCCACAGTGGCCGCCGCCGCAACCACCTCGGCCAACGACACCAGCCGAGCACGGCCGGAGCCGGTCGACGCGGCGCCTCCAGCTTGCGCTGCCACGACCGCACGACGAGCGCCGGACGCGACCGAAGATTTCCGATCTCTCCGCGCTGCCATCGATCAGCTGACCGCCCAGCTGCAGCGGCTAGAGCCACGCGACGTTGCGGCGGCTGACACACACGCGCGTCGTCGCCAGCCGACGCGACCGCCGCGTCACGCAAACAACGGCACCGGTTATTGCTGGTTCCACCAGCGCTTCGGCGCGCAAGCTACGAAGTGTAAGACGCCGTGCTCACACCCAAACGCATCCCACGGCCTGCTTTAGGCGCAGCCGACCGTGACAACAAACAACTGCGCCTAAACTCACAGACGCATGGAAGGGGAACACCCCCATTTCAGCACGAGCCTACATTATGTGGATCGACTTCTCCCACAACTGTAAGGTACGCCGCTTCACAAAGACTTTTCGTTCCTGATCGCTCTACAGGATGGATGTTCTTGGTCGACACCGGCTCAGATGTCAGCGCTCTGCCTGTAAACTTCTTCCCTTCAGATAAACGCACTGAAGAGACCACTTTGAAAGCAGTCAACGACTCAGTCATCCACACATATGGACAGAAAACACTGCCAGTGGACATTGGGCTACCAGAAGAATGCAACTGGACCTTCGTTATGGCCGATATCGACCAACCTATACTAGGTGCTGATTTCCTGGCAAAACATGCATTGTCCGTGGATTTACACAAGTCACAACTCGTCCATTCTGTCAATGGATTTGTTATTCCGGGAATACAAGGACGTCCGACTTCTCATGCATGCCAAAGGGTAGATAACCTCAGTGCACCCACCTGGGAGGACACCATAGCAACGAAGGAAGCTGACCGGCACACGGCTCAAACGACATCAAAACAGTTAACGACACAACAACAGGCTCCTGCTGTTTCAACCACAAAGGCGACACCCAAACCACAACAGGGAACAAGAAAGAGCAGGGCGAAGCATGAGACGGTGCACCACATCCGGACAACTCCAGGCCCACCAGTCTCCTCACGTGTTCGCAGGCTTGCACCTGATCACTTGCGGGAAACCAAGGCCATTTTCAACGAGATGCTACAGGAAGGAACTATACAGCCATCTAACAGTCCGTGGTCCTCTCCTCTGCATCTTGCCCGTAAAAAGAATGGGTCATGGCGCCCGTGCGGTGATTATCGTGCTTTGAACGCCCGAACTGTTCCAGACAGATACCCTGTGCCACATATACAGGATTTCACCCATTCACTGGCCGGGGCATCCATATTCAGTGTTTTGGATTGCCGTAAGGCTTATAATCAGATCCCAATGGCAGAGCAGGACATACCAAAGACTGCAGTGACAACCCCATTCGGGCTGTTTGAATTTTTGGTGATGCCATTTGGGCTAAAAAATGCGGCCCAGACATGGCAACGGTTCCTAGACAGCGTACTAAGAGGACTACCATATTGTTTCGCCTATTTAGACGATATTCTGGTGTTTTCGGAGAATGTTTCTGTCCATCAGAAACACGTAAGCGAGGTGAAAAGCAGGCTTAGCGCTCATGGAATTACGCTTAACAAGGACAAGTGCGTGTTTGGGTAACCCGTTGTCACCTTCCTGGGTTATAAAGTGTCAGCTCAGGGCATTTTCCCACTGCCAGAGAAGCTGGAGTTGTTGCGTACCCTACCACGGCCTCAAACCTACCACGATCTCCGACGGTTCCTAGGGATGATAAATTTCTATCGTCGCCACCTCCCCGGAACAGCAGCAATCCAGACGCCACTGAACAATGCCTTGGCCGGACACAACAAAATTGGCAAGCGCCCACTCCCATGGACACCCGAGATGGACTCGGCTTTCAAGGCACTACAAAACAGCCTTCACAACGCAGTGGGGCTTGCACACCCTGCACCAGGAGCTCAGCTAGCCATAGTAGTGGACGCAAGCCAAGTCGCAATCGGGGCAGCACTGCACCAGAGAGTGAAGGGTCATTGGCAGCCACTAAGTTTCTTCTCACAAAAACTACAGATGAGTCAAACTCGTTGGAGTGCATATGACAGGGAACTCCTCGCGATGTATGAAAGCGTCAGGCACTTCCGTCCCTTAGTTGAGGGCAGGCAATTCACCATATACACCGACCACAAACCTCTCGTGGCAGCTTTCTACAAAGTCAGCGATTCATGTTCCCCCCGCCAGGCCTGCCATATAGAGTTTATATGCCAGTTTTCGACAGACGTGCGTCACATCCATGGTGCCGAAAACATTGTGGCAGACTATTTCTCACGTATTAATGGGATAAGTCCAATGTTAGATTATTCCGAATTGGCAAGGGCTCAGACTTCAGATGCGCAGCTGCAATCCTTGTTGGCGGACCCGTCCACTGGCCTACATTTACAACTTGTGGACGTCCCCGGCAGCCCATGTAAGGTATGGTGCGACACCTCCACGGTTAGACCACGCCCATACATCACCCCCCAGTTCCGACGAAAGGTATTCGACAGCATTCACAACCTGGCACATCCGGGAACCAATGCCTCAGTGAAATTAGTGACGGACCGTTTTGTGTGGCCTTCAATCAAGAAAGATACACGGGAGTGGGCCCGCAGCTGCTATCAGTGTCAACGTAGCAAAGTGGGACGCCATGTTCACGCTCCAGTAGGACAATTCCCAAACCCAACGGCACGTTTTGGGCATGTACACATTGACTTGGTTGGACCCCTCCCCCCTTCAGAAGGTTACAGGTACTTGTTTACGGCAGTGGATCGTTGCACGCGGTGGGCAGAGGCTACACCAATCAGGGACATTTCTGCAGAGACTACTGCACGCGCATTCTTGGAAACTTGGATGGCTCGTTTTGGGTGCCCATTTTTCGTTACCACTGACCAAGGACGCCAGTTCGAGTCAACGCTGTTCCAACAACTGTCAAAACTCTGCGGCTTCCAAAGAAACCGTACTACTAGCTACCACCCGGCCAGCAACGGTTTGGTGGAAAGGTGGCACCGGACCTTAAAGGCTGCCCTGATGTGCCACGAGGACTCATGGACTCAAGCGTTGCCATTGGTTTTGTTGGGGTTACGGACCGCATTAAAAACAGACATCAATTGTTCCTCGGCAGAATTGGTATACGGAGAACCACTCCGAGTTCCAGCAGAATTCCTTGCACCAGTTCCTCTCCCAGATGACACACAACTACCCCACCTCTTGCAACAAATGAGGAAGCAGGCAGAGACACTACGTGCAGCCCCGACGTCTCAGCACGGCACGCATCCAGTGTTCATACACAAGTCCCTCGATACTTGTTCCCACATCATGCTCCGCACAGACCTGGTACGTCATTCGTTACAGCCACCGTACACTGGACCATACCAAGTGCTAGGACGGGACACACACACAATGGATATCCTCCTCCAGGGAAAGTCGACCAAAGTTTCCATTGAGCGAGTAAAACCCGCTTGGACAATGCCAGCACCGACGACAGTCTCACAGACGACTTCAGACACAACTTGCAACGAACCCACACCTTCCGCAGAACCAGACAGCTGGGTCCCACATGAGCCCCACACCAGGGGGCCTAATGCAGCAACAGAATCAGCAAGCAGCACACACACCCGCACTATCCGCACTCGGGCAGGCCGAGAGGTGAAGTTTAAGTACCTCACCATACCGGGTGCTCCGCACTTCAGGGGGG
This sequence comes from Schistocerca nitens, assembly GCF_023898315.1. Lineage (NCBI taxonomy): Eukaryota > Metazoa > Arthropoda > Insecta > Orthoptera > Acrididae > Schistocerca > Schistocerca nitens. The sequence continues at coordinate 474,537,771 of NC_064614.1, read as the reverse complement.
GGGGGGGGCTGTGTGGGAGTGACAAGTCGATAGTCGACAAGACACTGAGAGATTCTCTTTACGAGCGGGGTTCTTTGTAGGACACGACGAGTGTTCGTTTTCCCGCGTTAACGTTGTATCAAGTGTGTTTTGTGCGGTACAATAAAGGTGATCGTTCACAGTATAAATTCCACACAAGTGTTTTCCTTTATGTAGTGAAATTACCCCTACAAGTGTTCCTGAGTAGTGAACCCCTTTTTGAACCAAAGTAAGTGCTATTAAGTCTTTGTGCAGATCATTTTTGTTCCTGGTATCGTAAGTATGAACTGAGCTGTTTGTTGGAAAAAGAGATATATTATTTAGGTCAAATTTCATTAAGGAGTGAATATACTGAGAGGCAGTAGTTAGTATACCCAATTCTTTGAAGAGGTTTCTGCAGGATGTCCGTGAGTTTACTCCACAAATAATACGTATTACACGCTTTTGGACTCTCAAAACTTTTGTTTGACTTGAAGAGTTACCCCAAAATATTATACCATGTGACATTATGGAATGAAAGTAGGCAAAGTATGCAAGCTTTTTTCATTTTTATGTCGCCTATGCCAGCTAACACTTGAATTGCAAATACAGATTTGTTAAGGCGTTTCTGCAGTTCTGTGGTGTGCTCCTCCCAACTGAATTTATTATCAAGTTTTAATCCCAGGAATTTAAGACTGTCAACTTCTTCTATCAGCTTTTCTTCAAACTTTATGCATATGCTGGGTGGAAACGTCTTACAGGTTCTGAACTGCATATAGTGAGTCTTTCAATGTTTAATGTCAGTGAGTTGGCTTTAAACCATTTATTAATATCCATGAAAATATCATTAGTAGATCTTTCTAGAACCTCACTCGACATACTATTTATTGCAATACTTGTGTCATCTGCAAAAAAAACGAACTCTGCTTCTGGCAGTGTAACTGATGAGTGATCAGTAATGTACACAAGAAGAAGCAATGGCCCTAAGAAGGATCCTTGTGGGACACCACATGTAATTTCTTCCCATTCTGATGATGACTGGTGACTTAATTCACTAGTCCCTTGCACTGACACCCTTTTGTTTCCTGTTAGCGAGGAATGACTTGAACCATTTTGCAGCACTGCCCACGACACCATAGAATTCTAAATTATTTAAAAGGATGTTGTGGTTCACACAATCAAATGCCTTTGACAAATCCCAGAAAATACTTGTTGTTTCTAATTTGTTATTTAATGAATTAAGTACATTTTCATTGTAGGTGTAAATAGCCTTCTCGATATCAGAACCCTTCAGAAATCCAAACTGTGTTCTTGATAATATGTTTTTTGTGGTCAGATGGTTGAGAAGCTGCCTGTACATTACTTTTTCTAAAATTTTTGAGAATGCTGGCAAAAGTGAAATCGGTCTGTAGTTTGATGGGTTACACAAGTAACTTAGAATTGCACTAAACTTACAAGAACATGCCGCAATTAACTTTTTTGATATTTCATTGTAACCTCTAGAATGCTTTGTTTTTAAAGATTTTATTAGGGAAGTTATTTCTTTTGGTGAAGTGAGTGACATATGCATGTACCTGAAGCAATTTGTAAAGGCTAGGTTCAGATATTCAAGGGCATTATTTACTGATCCTGACAATCTCATTCTATCAGTAACGGATATAAAGTACTTGTTAAATAGATTTGCCACACTATGCCCATCGGTTACTAATGTGTCATCTACCCTTAATGCTATTTGCTCCTGTTCCTTTCTGGTTCTACCAGTCTCCTCTTTCACTATATCCCATATTGTTTTTATTTTGTTCCCTGACATTGCTATCTTCTTCTCGTAGTGCATTTGTTTAGATGTCTGAATTACTTTTTTTAGTATTTTACAGTATTCCTTGTATTTAGCTTAATCATCAACATTGTAGCTATTCTTGGTCGACAGATACATTTTCCTTTATCTCTTATAGGAAAACTTTATTCCTTGTGTAATCCATGGTTTTATTATAGACTTCTGTTTAATTTGAGTAATTTTTAGAGGAAAACAGTTTTCAAACATGGTACTGACATTGTTCATGAATGTGTTATATTTTTCATTCATGTCACGAGCACTATAAACGTCTTTCCAGTTCATATTTTTGAGCAGGTTTGTAACACACTCAATTTTTGGTTGATTGATTACTCTCCTGTACTCATATTTAGCAGTCTTGATAATCTGCTTAGTATTTACATCTAAAACAAGGAGCTGCATGTCATGATCTGATAGTCCATTTATTACAGGTTTTATGATATGGTTTTGTTCCTTTGATTTGTCTACAAAAATGTTATCAATGGCTGTCCTTGAGGATTTAGTGATCCTAGTTGGAAAATTTACAGTGTGAGTTACATTGAAAGACAACATTACTAACTGCAATAAATGTTTACTAGAAGATTGCATTAGAAAATATGTATTAAAGTCACGAGCAATCAAAATTTCTTTGTTTCTTCCTGTTAAATAACCCAAAAGAGCTTATAGATGATTTATGAAAAGATTATAATTTCCTGCAGGTGCTCGGTAAATAGTTACTATTATATAGGATCTGTTATGGAACTCTACTTCTGTTGCAAACGCTTCTAGATGCTGCTCTAAACAGAATTTACTAATGTCAATGTTCTTGAATTTATGGCAGTTTTTAATTAATGTGGCAACTCCTCCTCCATCCATATCTACTCTGCAGAAGTAGGAAGCTAGCTTAAATCCTGAAATGTCTAACATATCTATACCAGTGGTCACTTGATGTTCAGAGAGGCAAATTATGTCAATTGGGTTAGATGAATTCATTTCATCAATACAAATAAGTAGTTCATCAATTTTATTTCTGAGTCCCAGAATGTTCTGGTGTAATACAGATAACTGATACTGCATACTACATCTACATATACATCTACATTTATACTCCGCAAGCCACCCAACGGTGTGTGGTGGAGCACTTTACGTGCCACTGTCATTACCTCCCTTTCCTGTTCCAGTCGCGTATGGTTCGCGGGAAGAACGACTGTCTGAAAGCCTCCGTGCGCGCTCTAATCTCTCTAATTTTACATTCGTGATCTCCTCGGGAGGTATAAGTAGGGGGAAGCAATATATTCGATACCTCATCCAGAAACGCACCCTCTCGAAACCTCGTGAGCAAGCTACACCGCGATGCAGAGCGCCTCTCTTGCAGAGTCTGCCACTTGAGTGTATTAAACATCTCCGTAACGATATCACGGTTACCAAATAACCCTGTGACGAAATGCGCCGCTCTTCTTTGGATCTACTCTATCTCCTCCCTCAACCCGATCTGGTACAGATCCCACACTGATGAGCAATACTCAAGTATAGGTCGAATGAGTGTTTTGTAAGCCACCTCCTTTGTTGATGGACTACATTTTCTAAGCACTCTCCCAATGAATCTCAACCTGGTACCCGCCTTACCAACAATTAATTTTATATGATCATTCCACTTCAAATCGTTCCGCACGCATACTCCCAGATATTTTACAGAAGTAACTGTTACCAGTGTTTGTTCCGCTATCATATAATCATACAATAAAGGATCCTTCTTTCTATGTATTCGCAATACATTACATTTGTCTATGTTAAGGGACAGTTGCCACTCCCTGCACCAAGTGCCTATCCGCTGCAGATCTTCCTGCATTTCGCTACAATTTTCTAACGCTGCAACTTCTCTGTATACTACAGAATCATCCGCGAAAAGCCGCATGGAACTTCCAACACTATCTACTAGGTCATTTATATATATTGTGAAAAGCAATGGTCCCATAACACTCCCCTGTGGCACGCCAGAGGTTACTTTAACGTCTGTAGACGTCTCTCCATTGATAACAACATGCTGTGTTCTGTTTGCTAAAAACTCTTCAATCCAGCCACACAGCTGGTCTGATATTCCGTAGGCTCTTACTTTGTTTATCAGGCGACACTGCGGAACTGTATCGAACGCCTTCCGGAAGTCAAGAAAAATAGCATCTACCTGGGAGCCGGTATCTAATATTTTCTGGGTCTCGTGAACAAATAAAGCGAGTTGGGTCTCACACGATCGCTGTTTACGGAATCCATGTTGATTCCTACAGAGTAGATTCTGGGTTTCCAAAAACGACATGATACTCGAGCAAAACACATGTTCTAAAATTCTACAACAGATCGACGTCAGAGATATAGGTCTATAGTTTTGCGCATCTGCTCGACGACCCTTCTTGAAGACTGGGACTACCTGTGCTCTTTTCCAATCATTTGGAACCCTCTGTTCCTCTAGAGACTTGCGGTACACGGCTGTTAGAAGGGGGGCAAGTTCTTTCGCGTACTCTGTGTAGAGTCGAATTGGTATCCCGTCAGGTCCAGTGGACTTTCCTCTGTTGAGTGATTCCAGTTGCTTTTCTATTCCTTGGACACTTATTTCGATGTCAGCCATTTTTTCGTTTGTGCGAGGATTTAGAGAAGGAACTGCAGTGCGGTCTTCCTCTGTGAAACAGCTTTGGAAAAAGGTGTTTAGTATTTCAGCTTTACGCGTGTCATCCTCTGTTTCAATGCCATCATCATCCCGGAGTGTCTGGATATGCTGTTTCGAACCACTTACTGATTTAACGTAAGACCAGAACTTCCTAGGATTTTCTGTCAAGTCGGTACATAGAATTTTACTTTCGAATTCACTGAACGCTTCACGCATAGCCCTCCTTACGCTAACTTTGACATCGTTTAGCTTCTGTTTGTCTGAGTGGTTTTGGCTGCGTTTAAACTTGGAGTGAAGCTCTCTTTGCTTTCGCAGTAGTTTCCTAACTTTGTTGTTGTACGACGGTGGGTTTTTCCCGTCCCTCACAGTTTTACTCGGCACGTACCTGTCTAAAACGCATTTTACGATTGCCTTGAACTTTTTCCATAAACACTCAACATTGTCAGTGTCGGAACAGAAATTTTCGTTTTGATCTGTTAGGTAGTCTGAAATCTGCCTTCTATTACTCTTGCTAAACAGATAAACCTTCCTCCCTTTTTTTGTATTCCTATTAACTTCCATATTCAGGGATGCTGAAACGGCCTTATGATCACTGATTCCCTGTTCTGCACATACAGAGTCGAAAAGTTCGGGTCTGTTTGTTATCAGTAGGTCCAAGATGTTATCTCCACGAGTCGGTTCTCTGTTCAATTGCTCGAGGTAATTTTCGGATAGTGCACTCAGTATAATGTCACTCGATGCTCTGTCCCTACCACCCGTCCTAAACATCTGAGTGTCCCAGTCTATATCTGGTAAATTGAAATCTCCACCTAAGACTATAACATGCTGAGAAAATTTATGTGAAATGTATTCCAAATTTTCTCTCAGTTGTTCTGCCACTAATGCTGCTGAGTCGGGAGGTCGGTAAAAGGAGCCAATTATGAACCTAGCTCGGTTGTTGAGTGTAACCTCCACCCATAATAATTCACAGGAACTATCCACTTCTACTTCACTACAGGATAAACTACTACTAACAGCGACGAACACCCCACCACCAGTTGCATGCAATCTATCCTTTCTAAACACCGTCTGTACCTTTGTAAAAATTTCGGCAGAATTTATCTCTGGCTTCAGCCAGCTTTCTGTACCTATAACGATTTCAGCTTCGGTGCTTTCTATCAGCGCTTGAAGTTATACTAATGGGATTATACTAATGGGATTATAACTGCTTGGGCAAAGATGAACTGGCAGTTTCTGATTACTTTCTGTTAAACATTGTTTAAATGGAGGCTGTACGCTAAAATCTGACTCCTGTTCATCTGTTTTCTCAAACTGAGTGTGTCTGCCAATCTCTCTTAAAACTCGTTTTCTTTCCCACTTCCCTATCGTAAAAAAGGCATCCTTCTGACACCCGTGACCACTGGTATTTTACCACTTGTGATAGTGTCCCCCCTTAAGTTTTCTGCAATCAACCCAGACAGTTTTCCCTTTCCTTTCCTATGGAGGTGAATGTCATGCCTAATGTAGTCCCACCTATCGATAGCATCCACAGGAATCAAACCAATATGGGACCCTATGTCCATTCCAAGCAGCCACTCCAACTCCAAGTTCACCCTCCCGACAGAAGAGTTCAAATGAGACTGATCATGGCGTCTCAACACAGACACAAATCCCACACTCGTATGCTTCGTTGCTGATGCTATCTTCACCAGGTCAGTCTCTATGGAATATTCAGTCTCTGTCAATGCTATTTCCCGGACCAACCACTATCATTTTTCCATGTTTACTGCAATTTTATACTTTTCTCCCCATTAGTGTGAACTGTTATTTGTCGATATCAAAATCATGTTCAACTGCATCGTAATGCTCTCAGCCAACCACAAGTAACAAGGTCCCAATTTATGTATCATTGCTGAGGTATCACTCCATCTCTTCCGTTTGTGACATCAGAGTGTTAGCAATTGTTAGCAGAAATGGTAGCGTCATGTCAATGACATCATAGCAGGTTCTGTAAGCACTACTAATTTCTAACCAAATATATTGTATGTACAAGAATTACCACACTACGTTACTAGGTTGTGTGATGTCAAGGTAAAATTCTGATGCTGCCGACCAAAGATACTGTATGGATGTAGCATAGCGCTACAGAATACAGACATAGGGATAGAGTCGACCAGTAACTGAAACCATCTCAGTGAAAACCTTGTAGCCTATAGGTTAGACTACCCCTCGGTCTTCGACATACGGGTGCATGGTCGCGCACACCAATACTTGAAATATGATCGCAGATAGAATACTACTCAACCCAGCAATTGCTAAGAAAGTTCTGGCATAACCATTTCGAGCCTGATGGCTGGCACTGCCGTTATATCAGTTGTGAGCAAGGGCCTACCCACATGGTAATTACAGCAAACAAATGCCAATATGATTGTGTAAATATCAAAGACTGATACAGATACAACTAGATTACGAGGAACTACTCACCCCACAAATTCCCTAGAGAGAAGAGATTGAACAAAGACAGCAGTGCAGCACAAATAAAATCTTCCTACAATTATATTCACGAATCACTTAGGTTCATAATACTTATCTCGCTGTTCGATAAAAAATTCCACTTTAGAGACTGAGCATCGTCTGTCGATAAGCATATTCTCCAAACTCCTAAGACTATATAACCTACCACCAATGTAATTCAAATTGCACACTACATAGGCACAACGACTGCTGGGAAAAAAATGGGTTGTGCATACCTTTTAACAGAAGCGTCATTCCTGTTTCTTTACGATTCGTGCTACTTCCAAGACTTCAGGCAGCTGAGATTTGTAGTCAGAGTGTTACCCTAGGCATACCGGTAAAAGAAACGTCTAGTCCTGGAGCCCACAGCCTCAAAGCAAGGACGATAGCCGTGAAAAAATGGTCTACGCAAACTGATAAAGAGGAGAATCACCGTAGCTGCAGAGTTTGTTTGCATCGTCTGTCGATTAATCGATTCTCCAAAGACCAACTAAGCTACCACCAATGTGACTGAAACTGTGCATACAAACAATGACCACTGGAAAAACAGGCTGCATATGCCAGGTAACAGTGCAGTCACTGCGATATTTATGATGAGATGATATGCGTGTCTATCAATACTATCGACCCAGGGCCACGAGCGGTGACTCCTGCGGAAGACAGAACTGTAACACAAACCGCCAGTGACGTCGATCACCTCACCCGCTAGTCCCAGAGAAAGAGCCATCTCATTCGCTCCAAGTAACAGTGGCAAAAATCATCCAAGACAAACATAACTGAAGGGAGTGTGTGTGTTATCGTGTGTGTGTGTGTGTGTGTGTGTGTGTGTGTAGCAGTAACGATCCAGAATTCATTCCAACAGCTCGCAACAGCTGTCGTCAAATGATTTGTGCCACCTTTAAAAACGATCGCACTGCAGACGTTAAGAAACGATATCTGAGCAGTGCCTACGCTAGCGATTGGTTCGCCCCCGGTAGCTGAGTGGTCGCCGGCGCGGTAGCTCAGCGTTTTCGGTCAGAGGGTTAGTTGCTCTCTGTAATAAAAAAACTGAGTTAATGGATCAACAACTAACTGAAACGGGTGTCTTACGACGTCCGCCTTGAGCAGATGCAACGAACTTAAACGAACAAAAAAAAAATCGCTGGCAAGGTAACTCAGCGTGTTCGGTCAGAAGGTTAGGTTAGCTGCCCTCTGTAATAAAAAAAAAAAAAACTGAGTTAATGGATCAACAACGAACTGAAACGGCTGTCTTGCGACGTCCGCATCGAACAGATGAAACAAACGAAAACGAACAAAATGAGATTAAAAAAAAAGTGGTCAGAGCGACAGAATGTCAACCCTAAGGGCCCGGGTTCGATTCCCGGCTGGGTCGGAGATTTTCTCCGCTCAGGGACTGGGTGTTGTGTTGTCCTAATCATTATCATTTCATCCCCATCGACGCGCAAGTCGCCGAAGTGGCGTCGAATCGAAAGACTTGCAACAGGCGAACGGTCTCCCCGACGGGAGCCCTAGTCACACGACATTTATTTATTTACTGGCGATGGCACCTGTAGTCGCCAGATGCAGTTTTGATAAGGCTACCATCGTGTCACCTGCGTAGCAGCAACAGGAACCTATATGACTAAAAAACGTTCTAATATTACTTTCATTACACATTTGCGAGTTGTATTTACGATATTATTACTAACAAAAAACGCATTATTTAGCAACAAAAACACCCTACTAGAACTGCTTACAATAATATCATGATCTGTCTAGTGTTTACGTTAAGATTTTAGCACAAAGCCACCAATCGCCCGGTTTCCATTTATGGTTAAAGCTCCGAAAACATAACCGAATTTGTCACTGTTGTAAATGACGAAGCGCAAATCAGCTACGTAATATCGGAGTCAAGTTCAGAGCCTAATAGTTCTGGGAGGCACGGTAGCAGAGCTTACCTGCACAGCGAGATTTTATCAAGTCGATTGTACTAAGTGAAAAATAAAAAATGAAAGAACCGTTCTGAGACAAACATGCAACAACTTGTGTCATGTTTGCCGTCGCTGTGCTAACCATTAGAAATGGGTTCTGGCAATGAACATAGTGTTAAAGTACTATCACAGGCAGATTCATACAACATTTCCTCGGAAGAAGAAGAAAGGAGCCATGATCAACCCATGTGTTTTATTAGGCTGCTGACCACACTTCGTAGAGTGAATCTTGTTGTTGCTTGCGGAAGTGCTGCAACAGGTCGCTTATCCATCTCCAAAGACCGATGATGCTGCACTGCTATACTACTGATAGGATCAAACAACACACAATTACGTGAACTCAAATTGGCCAACGCTTTTTTTCATGGAAAAAATACTGAGAACCGACATTCGCAATCTACGTAAGGCCCCCTTCACATGGAGCCACCGAGAAGCGGCCTTTCACAGGGCGAGGCACAGCACGCCGCGAATCTCGTTATGGCTCAGCGGCTGCTGTGAGCTGCTCTGATGCTGTCGCTACTGCTATTGCCGCGCGAGTTTCGTCCTGAAGTCAGACGAGGAGGACGCCTTTCTTTTACTTCTCTAACTGAACAAGAAATCCATCAACAGGAAATTCTGGGTGCATCCATTTCTAGAAGGAAGAATAACTAAGGGTTTGTTTCATACATTGTACAACCTTCAACAGGATGACGGAAAGCTTTTTCCGTGTTTCCGAATGTGGTGTGGATCCTTCGGCGAACTCTTTTCCATGTTACACAGGGAAAAAGAACCAACATGCGACCTTGAATTCTAGCAGATGAGAAGCCTGCACTCACATTAAGGTAAAACACTTATACTCATATCCACTCAAACATTTATTTTCTTACAGATTACAAATCATCTTATTCAAATTATTCTAAATTTATTTCTGAGGCCGTACTTGAATCTAATGTATTGGATGTCAGTCTGTAACGCTGTTGACATTCTACGTGCATGTGGTGTTAAAAGTGACTGATTTGGTCTGAGGAAAGTGTGGGAAATGTCCATGTTGTACATGACGCTGCATGTAGTACCCTTCATGCTGAAAATATGGGACTGACAAGGGAAAACCCCAATGCAACCCCGGCAGATTTAGTGGTAAGAGGGCCCAGTGGACAGTCCGTCAGAAACTGAACACAGATCAAGCATGAAAACACGAAGAAGGTGGACTGGACCGTGAAAAAAAAAGCAAAATAGAAACAGTGAGCGGTCCAAGAACAACTGCAATATAGAGCAACGGTGTACAGATAGGGCGTTGTGGTTAAGTGGTGCCGGCACGGTAGCTCAGCGTGTTCGGTCAGAGGGTTAGCTGCCCTCTGTAACAAAAAACTGAGTCAACGATTCAACACTGAACTTGAACGGGTGTGCTGGGACATCCGCACCGAACAAATGCAACGAACAAAATCGAACAAAATGAGAAAAAATGGTTGCGGTGCCTGAGTGCCACGCGGGCGAACCGTGTTCGAAACCTCTCTCCTGCCGTTGTTTTTTTTTTCCGCTGTTCGCTTTATTCAAATTGGTGTCTGTGTCGTGATGTAACGTCCTTTTGCAACAGCGAGGCGTAAGGTAGGGACCTATAATGACAGTTTATTTTGCACAACTACTCTATTAGCAGCCAAAAGGCAGTGGCTTTCGAATGGGAACCACAAACGTTTGATGACAAGGTGGCAAGTCAACTGAATCCTCCACCGGAAAACGCGTCTGGCGTGTCAACACGGCATTAGTGGCAGTGCATGTGTCATATGACAGGAATGTCTTATCGACGCACCTAATTTGTGCGACTGGTAAGTGAGGGAGATTGGCCTACGTGTGCGATACAGATGTTTGTATGAATGTGACCACTTCCAAGGAAATGATGAAAACATAATAGTTTGTCACATAAGCTGCAACAATTGAACCCAACTGTTTCACAATCATACAGTTTCTCCGTGCTCTGTCAAAATATATTTTTTTAGTGATTTTGAAGTTGCGTTCCGTGTTGGAAGTCTTGACCCTTGAATTCCTTGTAAAATAGTAACATTGTAATATTGTTCACACCAATAACACAGTTCACACCAGTTTATTTGTTGTTTCGATTTCTGTGAGACCACTATGTGGTACCTCGCATGATCTCAGTATTCATCACATTTACAGTAACGGATTCTTACCGTGTGACTAATATTCTATAACCAATGTGTAGTATGACAACTGGCAAGACTACAGAAAGAAAACAAACGTGTCAATGACCGAACGGACAGTTCACAATGTTATGGAAAAAAGTGGTACGAGGGAGTTCTGAACACGGCTCGCTCGTTTGGTAGCCCAACACCATGACCACTTACCCATGACGCCTTTGCTGTTGCAGCCTGCTTTTTATTGCACTTCTTATTCTTGGACCGTCCACTTTTTCTATTTTGCTTATTTCACAGTTCAGTACACCTTCTTCCTGTTTTCATGCTTGATCTGTGTTCAATTTTTATGCGTTATCCACTGCGCCATCTTACAACTAAATGTGAGGGGGGTGCGATGGGGAGTTTCCCTCGTGAGCAATGTGAGGTGTAAGATGTAGAGCTACAAGCTACTGTGAAACTTTGGTTCCTTGTCTTTCTTAAAACATTTAAAGTTTCCGCCTTTGAGTCTAATTTTGCAACTTCGGGAAGTTTTTTAAGTTCAGACACTAAAGATAACATAAACAATGTTTCGTCATCTTTCTGTTCACATGATGTTCCACGGCAGTTTCCATAAACTCATCTGTTTCTGTAGGCTCCTTTGTACGTTTCTTCTTTTTATTATGAGTGGGACCCACATGCTCTTCAGTCCCTTCAATTTGTGACCCACAATAGCCCCGAGTTGGCGTTCGAATGTGGATCAGCCGCTGTTTTATCTGGAGAGGTGTTGAGATGCGGATCCACAATATGCCGCGCATGGGATAGGGTTTGATGGTGGATCTGCCGGGTGCAATGTACGAAGTGGGGTTGGAATGCAGATCCACAATATACCACATCCGAGTTGGCGTTCGAGTGTGGATCTGCCGCGTACTATACATCCGGACCTATGTTCGAAGGCGGATCCACCACACGTCACATCTGCAATAGGGTTCGCGGGTGGACCAACCACGCGTTACGTCCGGACGCGTATTCTATATTCGAAGTTTGTTCCACCATCGGAGGGGAGTGGGTCCTGGGAGCCGTCCGCGAGGTGTGCATATACATAGAGAATATAAAGCAAACGCTCTCAGAATGTGGAGGTGACTGGATACAGTCGAGTACAGTGCTATATTACACCTCCCGAACAGTGCATTTGGGGTAGGTGTTGGCGGCTGTGCTACATTTACACGCAATTATAGAACACAGAACGAGATGTTATGTCATGAAAGCATGGCTAGATCTGACATAAAATCGATAGAATTGCGAAAAATAACGAGGGTATAGGTATAAATTGACCGAATATACGTCGAAATGCGGAGAAATTGAGGAAGTACTTGCTTATCTTCTGGTTCATTAGTGCACGTTAGTACACAAAAAAAAAAATGGTTCAAATGGCTCTGAGCACTATGGGACTTAACATCTATGGTCATCAGTCCCCTAGAACTTAGAACTACTTAAACCTAACTAACCTAAGGACATCACACAACCGTTAGTACACGTTGTTGTTGTTGTTGTGGTCTTCAGTCCTGAGACTGGTTTGATGCAGCTCTCCATGCTACTCTATCCTGTGCAAGCTTCTTCATCTCCCAGTACCTACTGCAACCTACATCCTTCTGAATCTGCTTAGTGTATTCATCTCTTGGTCTCCCTCTACGATTTTTACCCTCCACGCTGCCCTCCAATGCTAAATTTGTGATCCCTTGATGCCTCAAAACATGTCCTACCAACCGATCCCTTATTCTAGTCAAGTTGTGCCACAAACTTCTCTTCTCCCCAATCCTATTCAATACCTCCTCATTAGTTACGTGATCTACCCACCTTATCTTCAGCATTCTTCTGTAGCACCACATTTCGAAAGCTTCTATTCTCTTCTTGTCCAAACTGGTTATCGTCCATGTTTCACTTCCATACATGGCTACACTCCATACAAATACTTTCAGAAACGACTTTCTGACACTTAAATCTAGACTCGATGTTAACAAATTTCTCTTCTTCAGAAACGATTTCCTTGCCATTGCCAGTCTACATTTTATATCCTCTCTACTTCGACCATCATCAGTTATTTTACTCCCTAAATAGCAAAACTCCTTTACTACTTTAAGTGTCTCATTTCCTAATCTAATCCCCTCAGCATCACCCGATTTAATTTGACTACATTCCATTATCCTCGTTTTGCTTTTGTTGATGTTCATCTTATATCCTCCTTTCAAGACACTGTCCATTCCGTTCAACTGCTCTTCCAAGTCCTTTGCTGTCTCTGACAGAATTACAATGTCAACGGCGAACCTCAAAGTTTTTACTTCTTCTCCATGAATTTTAATACCTACTCCGAATTTTTCTTTTGTTTCCTTTACTGCTTGCTCAATATACAGATTGAATAACATCGGGGAGAGGCTACAACCCTGTCTCACTCCTTTCCCAACCTCTGCTTCCATTTCATGCCCCTCGACTCTTATAACTGCCATCTGGTTTCTGTAAAAATTGTAAATAGCCTTTCGCTCCCTGTATTTTACCCCTGCCACCTTCAGAATTTGAAAGAGAGTATTCCAGTTAACGTTGTCAAAAGCTTTCTCTAAGTCTACAAATGCTAGAAACGTAGGTTTGCCTTTTCTTAATCTTTCTTCTAAGATAAGTCGTAAGGTTAGTATTGCCTCACGTGTTCCAACATTTCTACGGAATCCAAACTGATCTTCCCCGAGGTCCGCTTCTACCAGTTTTTCCATTCGTCTGTAAAGAATTCGCGTTAGTATTTTGCAGCTGTGACTTATTAAACTGATAATTCGGTAATTTTCACATCTGTCAACACCTGCTTTCTTTGGTATTGGAATTATTATATTCTTCTTGAAGTCTTGCTCACCAGATGGTAGAGTTTTGTCATGACTGGCTCTCCCAAGGCCATCAGTAGTTCTAATGGAATGTTGTCTACTCCCGGGGCCTCGTTTCGAGTCAGGTCTTTCAGTGCTCTGTCAAACTCTTCACGCAGTATCGTATCTCCCATTTCATCTTCATCTACATCCTCTTCCATTTCCATAATATTGTTCTCAAGTACATCGCCCTTGTATAAACCCTCTATATACTCCTTCCACCTTTCTGCCTTCCCTTCTTTGCTTAGAACTGGGTTGCCATCTGAGCTTTTGATATTCATACAAGTGGTTCTCTTCTCTCCAAAGGTCTCTTTAATTTTCCTGTAGGCAGTATCTATCTTACCCCTAGTGAGACAAGCCTCTACATCCTTACATTTGTCCTCTAGCCATCCCTGCTTAGCCATTTTGCACTTTCTGTCGATCTCATTTTTGAGACGTTTGTATTCCCTTTTGCCTGCTTCATTTACTGCATTTTTATATTTTCTCCTTTCATCAATTAAATTCAATATTTCTTCTGTTACCCAAGGATTTCTATTAGCCCTCGTCCTTTTACCCACTTGACCCTCCGCCGCCCTCACCACCTCATCCCTCAGAGCCACCCATTCCTCCTCCACTGTATTTCTTTCCCCCATTCCTGTCAATTGTTCCCTTATGCTCTTCCTGAAACTCTCTACAACCTCTGGTTCTTTCAGTTTATCCAGGTCCCATCTCCTTAAATTCCCACCTTTTTGCAGTTTCTTCAGTTTCATTCTGCAGTTCATAACCAATAGATTGTGATCAGAATCCACATCTGCCCCTGGAAATGTCTTACAATTTAAAACCTGGTTCCTAAATCTCTGTCTTACCATTATATAATCTATCTGATACCTATTAGTATCTCCAGGATTCTTCCAGGTATACAACCTTCTTTTATGATTCTTGAACCAAGTGTTAGCTATGATTAAGTTATGCTCTGTGCAAAATTCTACAAGGCGGCTTCCTCTTTCATTTCTTCCCCCCAATCCATATTCACCTACTATGTTTCCTTCTCTCCCTTTTCCTACTGACGAATTCCAGTCACCCATGACTATTAAATTTTCGTCTCCCTTCACTACCTGAATAATTTCTTTTATCTCGTCATACATTTCATCAATTTCTTCATCATCTGCAGAGCTAGTTGGCATATAAACTTGTACTACTGTAGTAGGCATGGGCTTTGTGTCTATCTTGGCCACAATAATGCGTTCACTATGCTGTTTGTAGTAGCTAACCCGCACTCCTATTTTTTTATTCATTATTAAACCTACTCCTGCATTACCCCTATTTGATTTTGTATTTATAACCCTGTAATCACCTGACCAAAAGTCTTGTTCCTCCTGCCACCGAACTTCACTAATTCCCACCATATCTAACTTTAACCTATCCATTTCCCTTTTTAAATTTTCTAACCTACCTGCCCGATTAAGGGATCTGACATTCCACGCTCCGATCTGTAGAATGCCAGTAGTACACGTTAGTGCACGCTAATACACGCTAGCACACGTTTATGTACATTAATGTATGTGACATTTTGTCTAGAGAAATAAAAAAAAACCCAAATACAAATTTAAGTTTGTACATAATTTTATTTATTCGCTTGGAATAGATATAAATTGACCGTATATACACCGAAATGCAGGGAAATTGAGGAAGTACTTGCGTATCTTCTGGTTCGCGATGAACAATTTGTACGTGGGAACAAGTATGTGGCAACAGGAGGAATCGGAGAAAACGTCGACATCGAAAAGGAGGAGTCAGGGAGGCAGTCAATTCTTTACCGTCGAGGCAGTATTATACGGTATGTCTATTGAGGTACCAGTGATGCATGCGAGTTGACTACTGTATTTGATGCTTTTCAGGATGACAGAACGATTCAACCTTAAACTAACTTGCAACTGTGTTAAGGGATAACAGAGAGTGGACGGTATGATCAATTGAGATAGAGCTGTAACGAGGTATGATTTAATGCTTGACTGATGCATTCTCGAGAAGGACAAGTTGCTGCAAGTCAATTTTTTTCCAGTGTTCTATCCGGATGCAACAGTCACGTGTCATAGCTTGCGTTCTACTCGTAGAAGCCACGTGTTCTGTATGTGGTTGAAAGCACTGTCTATTTGCGATCGTTAATGGTAAACCTGTCGGTCTTCAGATGACTTCAATCTCGTGTGTGATGAAACTTGCACATTCTTTTAAACGAACTTTGACTTTTGCGATCCCCCCTGTCGCATCTTGGGTGTAAAATCGAGACTTCGGCAGCGTCATAACTAAGTTAAAGATAGGAGCTTGTGAGGCGCTGCAATTCCTATGAACACATTTCCCCTACAGATGTGCTGTTTACAGAGTTAGTGACAGAATGGCTTGTAATTTTCACGTGTCGGAGGCTGCTGCTATGCGTTTATCTTGTAGGCGGTATCCCCCACTACTAACGTTAATTTAATATAGGTCTGATGCAGGCATAGTATAATTTCTGAACCGTGATCAGATGTGAACATTGGACACTGTACGTCTCCGGAAAGCTATATTGTGCTCGTATCACGCAGAGCAAATGTTTTACGGAAGTAGTTTTTTCGTTTTACGAATTGATGACATAGTTTATCGTAGAGAAACCGGAAGAAAGATGTATGTCATGCGCTTGAAATATATTTCTTACATTAGAATATTAACAGTGCAACATTCCATACGACTGATAGGTTGGAGACGCAGGCTATCTAACATTATAGCCCGTTTTAAGTGCATAACGCTGTAACCTTAGGAGTGCGTGTGTTTGTGTTCTCTCTTGCGGATACCTTCCAGATACCGATCCTAGACTCTAGAACAATACTTTAGAGTTGATAGCTTGAATGATTTACGTAAAAATGTGTCGAACTCCAGCCATCTCGATTTCCATCACGCATAAAAATCGGTCGTTTATTGTTGTTCTGAACCGTCTGCTATTACATCACGACACTTTGAAATCTGTTACTATACATTGATAAGGAGTGGAAAGTGCTAAGCTCCTCGACATGGGCGCATCTCGAGAAATCTCATGTGCTTGGATCGGTGAGGACTCGGAAAGATCAATTCATTCAAGAGACATGGAGTGTAGCAGTCTTCTTCTGGATGGTTGCAGATTAATTCGGCAACAGTGCTGCATGGCTGGTTGGTCAGTGATATTGTACAGAGGGTCCTTCACTCTCTAATTTTATCCTAAGACAGCGAGAATGCTCTGTGACTCTCATACACAGAGAGATAGATCGTAAATTAATCACTATGCTCGAGGTATTAGAAATATGTGGAGTGCTATCTGGTATACTTTGATGATTTATGTGTTTGAGAATTAACACTGAATGGATGTACTGCACAGTCATCTATGCACATTCACAATGATACTCGCAGAGTGGAGAAGGGTTGGTTTAGCTATGATATTGAAATTGGGGCGACATGCTGTCACATCATTGGCCGGTGCTGAAGTTGGTTGAAGTAAAATTGGTAAAATTGTTCGCGCTGTCAACTGTGATGCTTATTATTATGGCACATCGGCAGTGTCTTTTCCATCCCATCCATGCATTGGCGCGCTGTTGGTTACCACATAATGATTGACCGACAGCACTTGCCTGAGTTGGGGAATGAGTTTTGTGGATGGGTGACACCTTCTTAGGGCTGCTAACAGCGAAACAGTGCTCGCGTACATGACTGCAATATGAGGAATCAATCGAAAGGCAACATAGAGTTAACAGCTATTCCGTCAGTGTTATAAATGAGTCTAAATGTAGAACATGTGAATGACCTTACGATTGTAGTTTGGGGATTCTGCACAAAGCGAGCAAGCTCTTCCGGTTTCCTTATGTTGTAAGTGTCTTTTATTTAAAATCAGATGATGTGTGGCATGCTATGGTATCCGCCATAAGACACAGGAGGCAGTAGCAGCAGCAGTTTGAGGTGTAAATTCGGAGAGGGACTGTGTATACCGTTAGGAATGCTTGGATGGCTGCACCCTGCACTATTCTGGGGAATATTGCAAAATTTCTTTCTCCGCGCTGGAGCCCCACTGCAGCTTTGCATCATCGCAAGAGCAATGGCGCCTAGGTGACTTCTATATCAGATGAAGTTAGTGGAACTTCTATAGTTCTTAATTTCTCTTTGTTTATGGGTAAAGAATAACGATGATAGCATGTTGGTGGTGATATATTTGAATGGACGCGGATCTGTAGTACTTGTATATAGTTTGGGAATGCACCACAATGCGCGCATTTCCATCGAATGTTCAAAACATGCTCCTGTCGCACTAACTCAGGTCGCTCTTGTTTCTACACGGGTTTCAAAAGGTGGTGGGTAGGTTTTCTCCAACTTCTTCTCAGTTCCGACTTAATGGAGCGAACAAATGCGCGAAGTTGTAAAAATAGGCGCAGCTGCAGGTTGTGTAGGGACTGGCTAAAATCAGTTTGTAATTTTACTGTAGCAGACAGGTTCAAGGAAGGTGAATCGTTGCGAGATATAAGAGTGCCGGAAACATGACTGATTAGTGGTTGTAATCATTAAAGGAATTGTCAATAGGATCCAATGCAGGTATGTGCTTGAATGGAAAGAGCTGTTTCCAAATCCCAGACATCATTTCTAGCGGATAGCGTAACACTAGAGATCTGAGAAGCTAGTGTACATTTTCTTATGACCTCAGTCGGCACATCATCTGCTACTACAGTTTGTGTTCCTTCTCACATCAGTCATCGCCTATAACTCACTGGGTATATTGCGGAACCTCTGATACGGTCTCGAGACAGAATGCACTGCAAATGCTATAGAATTATCGGTTTGAGGGAGTGGCAAATACCGCTTACATATCACATTCCTTTCAAAATGCGGTAATTTTATCACGAGGTTGCATCGTGGTCTGATAATACACATTCCTATGATCACCGTCACGGTATTTGTCCTGAAAAAACGACCTCATTCAGTGGTAATGTCATACCACGATTCGTAAAGCGGGTATAGCTTTTAGCATGGATACTTGTGTGCAATTGTAGAACCAAGATCGCTTGTGACAGTAACATGCAGTAGTTGTTGCGATTGGGTTTTTTTAACATCTGGCCAATTAAGTTTTTCTTTCTAAGGCACAGTAGTAGCACTGGCAGGAAGAAATCTAAGAGACATCCACACCCATCGCTGATTTTCGGTCAGTATTATTTTGTGTCGTAGGCAATCAGTTATTGACGAAGTATTATACTTAGTAGTAGTGGTGGGTGTGTGAAATGTTCGCATTTGAGTATCAGGTTTATAAAGTATGTGTTTGTGGAATGGAAATGACCTAATGCTTAGTATGTGTTGGGCGGCTTTCGTAATCAAGTGGAAATTTGAGAAGATTGTGTATGGAGGTGCGTTTGCGCTGGATCGTTATTCCTTCCCATGTAAATTGTTCAGTTGACTGCCTCTGCACATTTTGCACCTTTATTTAGTTGAGAGAAGATCGATCGTGGGGTGTGCATCTAGCATGTGGAAGACACATTTGCCGGTTCTCTAGATATGAGAAACACCTTAGTTGACCTTGTAAGTTATAGGGATGATTTCGAATTTGTTACATCACCAAGACTGGTATTTGTGGGTGGAAATATCATTTTTCGTCTGTTTGTTTTTAGTTACTCAGCGGTCTAGACCACATTCCACCTTGGTAAAGTTTCGGGTTTGTATATAAATAATTCCCAGTCCGCATCTTTGGAATTATGTTGCGTGAGCGATCGGTAGAATACAGCTGTGTGTGCAAACTATGCGAAAATATATTGGTTATTGTAATCCCATGGTCTGGAGATGGGTGTAGAAAAAAGCAAGCAGGGAAGCAGGTTCAGAACAGAAACAGTAACGCGTTTGTGTCTAGGGGGAAATGGGCCAGTCTTTGCACAACAGTTCTGAGAGTGACTTTGATCCACTGATGGCATTCTGATGTAAAAGGGATGATTTTGTATGGTGGAGGATACGAATTGTATGTTTACTACATAGACACGGTATGCAGTGATACATTGCTGAGTTGGAGATCGGTTTCACACACTAATATTCAGGGTCCTGGCCCTAGTGGGAGAACAGTGTAATTGAGGACATGTCTTTCCATATTTGACGATTTGTATGGCACTTTTCGAGGTTTAGTTGTCGATGCAATATGGCGATCAGTGTAAAATAGCTTTTTTGCCGCTGAATGTCATGTCTGTAGAAAGAAAGAAAAGGCAGACGGTGCTTCCCGAGGACTGAGGAGCATCATGACATAGTCGCTGTGAGTGTAGGCATAGGATAATTTTTTGGGTGTTGTACAGATATAAAAGATAATTGAACTGTTTGCGTAAAATGTGTATATCTTGCATTGGAAAGTTACTGTTGTTTAAGTTGTGGTATGACTAAAGAGGATGACTCTGTGTCCTATCGTGAGGGACGTAAAAGATTCAGCACATTGATAACAGCGAGAAATTTTTTACGTGGAAAATTATGTGCGCTACAGATATTGAGATTCATTCCACATGCACAGCTGTCAAGAGGAGACATTACCTGTACATCGATTGGTGTCAGACTGTAGCAGCAATCATAATATTTAATTGTAGTTACACTGGTAAATATGTTCCTGGCTTCCGATATCCTTGTGGGTCTCGTATGTATTTGACGATCTGTAGACAACTTTGCAGGTTTAACTGTCTATGGAATTTAGTGATCTGTGAAAAATAATTTTACCGCTGAATGCCCTAGAAAGAAAAGATGGATGATGCTTCGATACCGACGATAAATTCGATAAGAGCCAGTCATAATGCTCGATTCATTCATATCCTTTGTGCTGGTATGTAGTAGCCTCTATATAGTGGTGAGAACATTTGTGTATGTTGAGAGCAGGAAGGGTAGCATGTGGAATGGGTACCGTGTTAGGTCCGTGAGGAAGACTGCTTCGACGTTATTCTGTGTTATTTTCGTAAACAGGTTCTGTTAGGACAGGAATTTTCGTGCATACAAGCTGAGAAATCAAGAAAGTGAGCGTGGTCGACTCAGTTCTTGTTTTTTTACATAGTTACGTGACATGAGTATAAGATTGAGAACATTGTTAGACGGGTTTGCGAAGGTTTGTAAATACTCTGTCATCAATGGTAAAGACAAGTGCTGTCCGGAGGTGTCTCGCATATAGGGGGGCTGCGCCTTGGGGTTCTGTGACGTCAGTATAACAGTGGCTGTATACCCGAAAATAGATGCAACATTCACGTGTGTTCGGCAGTGGCTCATGGCTGCACTCCCGCCAGATCATGTCGGCACCTGTGAACACATATTTGGATAGTAATTTCTCAGAAATCAAGTATGAAAGGAATGTTCCCACCTCATGCGTGCCGGCATTTGTGTGTGGTTTGACAGCTGACGACCACGTCACTTCACGGTCCAGTGCAGAGGGTGCGTGGGGGGAGAGAGGAGGGGGGGTGGTGGTGCCAAGCGATATCTGGACAGTTTACGAGTACTGAGTGTGTCTACACATCACTGTGCTGCATTATTTAGGAGCAGTTTGCAGGTCTGTACGGAAATTATTTCGGAAAATTAGGAGTTGTTTGCGTGTCTGGAGACTGTGTTTTGTGACCCTGCCAGCTGCCGTGACCGAGTGGTTCCAGATGCTTCAGCCCAGAACCACACTGCTGCTGCGGTCGCAGGTTCGAATTTTTTCTTGGCCATGGATGTGTGTGATGTCCTGAGGTTAGTTAGGTTTGAGTGGTTCTAAGTCTAGGGGACTGATGACCTCAGATGTTAAGTCCCATAGTGCTTAGAGCCATTTGAACCATTTTTGTGACCCCAAGCACATCAGGGCGAGTGTATTGTGTCAGTGTGATAAATATACTCCATCCCTAAATAAAATGTTCCAAAATAAATAGGGTGCACTCCTTCCTTACTAGCAGGCCAGTGTGGCCAAGCAGTTCTAGGCACTTCAGTCTGGAACTGCGTGACCGCTACGGTCGCAGGCTCGAATCCTGCCTCGGGCATGGATGTGTGTGATGTCCTTAGGTTAGTTAGGTTTAAATAGTTCTAAGTTCTAGGGGACTGATGACCTCAGATGTTAAGTCCCATAGTGCTCAGAGCCATTTGAACCATTTGAACCTTCCTTACTCTCCCCAGCAGCCCAGCACTGTCTGAGTCAATTTCGCACCATTTTACCCCTATGGACCACCATCTGGGATTAGGTCACAGGAGGGATGACAGTACCCTCTGGTGGTAGTAATGTGTACTAGGCCAGTTGGAGCCTAGATCTCGTGGTGGTGTCATTGCTTGCAAAATAAAAACTTATGTCCATCATAGGCCGAGTCGTTTTCCTGCCATTTCCCCCCACCATCATGGATGACATCATGCACTGTGCATATTAGTACACATTAGTGGACGTTAGTACACTTAAGTACACGTTACTGCATGTTAGTGCACGTTAGCCCGACAACATTAGTTGGTAAGGGGACATGGCGGTTGGTTGAGGATCATGGTGGAGACTTCAACTATTTCCTTCCAAGTCCATGTGGGTGTGGCATTCGCGAAAATTCATTCCACGTCCACAGTAGTACTCTCTGGTGATGTCAATATGTACTAGGCCTCGTGGTGAACACAATGTATGCCACCATCTTGAATAACAGTAGTCGGGTCATCAGATGACATCATGGATAACAGCGCCCTCTGGTGCCGGTATTGTGTACTAAGTCAGTTGGAGTCTGGAAATCATGGTGAACACACTGGATGGCCGTACTGCATGAAAATGATTAAATAAAGACTTATGTCTAAGTCCTTTCCTCACAAATCCTTAGGAGGAGGTGGCAGTCGGGTGACTGAGGTTATTACAAGTGTCCTTTCTTTCACACCATTTCATTAGCTGAGCAGAGATATGCAAATTGACCTTTGTTTAGCACCAAAATTCAAACTTGGTGCCAGTTCATAGGAAGAAGTGGCGGTTGGGTGACATAGGTTAGTGGAGGTAGGCCAAGTAACCTATCTTCCCACGATTTTCTTAATTTAGTAGAGATAACCGCGGTTTGATGCATTATCCTGTTGGAATTTGAACTTCCCGCTATTTTTCTGGGGGAGGTGGCGTTCAAATGGCTGAGGTTAGTACAAATGTGCTTTCTTTCGCGCAATTTTCTTATGTTGGTAGCGAAACACAAAGTGACCTTTGTTTACCACAAAAATTCAAACTTGGCACCAGTTCATAAGAGGAAGTGGCGGTCGGGTGACTTAGATTAGTGGAGGTAGGCCAAGTGGCCTATCTTCCCGCGATTTTGTTTGCTTAGTAGAGATAACCATGGTGTGTTGCATTACCCTGCTGGAATTTGAACTTCCTGCCATTTTTCTGGGGGAGAGGAGGAGGTTAGGTTAGTGGAGGTAGTACAATTCACCTTCTTCCCGCCAAAATTGAAACTTTCCGCCAAAATCCGCCATCTTGAATAATGTCATGGCTGCCTTCTTGGATGACATCATGTGCTGTTACCAAGTATACACGACGCCATCTTGGATGACGTCATCGCTGACATCTTGGATACATCTGGCAACAATGCAGAGTGTCCTCGTATGAATGTTTGACCAATACTGCTGCTTGCTTCTCACATTTTTTCACATGCATCGCAACACATCCCGATAGTACCATCGATTAACAGTTTGTCCCGGTGGCACGGATTCGTGATGAACTAATCTTTCAAAGTCAAAGAAAACTATCAGCATGGCTTTGTCATTTGAACTGAACTGACGAGCTTTTTTTTGGTCTTAGAGAACCTTTCCCGACCCATTGTGAAGAAAGGATCTAGGTCTCAGCATCATAACCGTAGACCCACGTCTCATAACCAGTTATGATCTCCTAAGAAACATCTTGTTCTGATCTGCGCGATCCGAAAGCTCTTCACAGATTGCAAGGCGAAGTTCTTTCCGGTCTTCACTCATGAGCCGTGGGACGAACTTGGCGGCAACACGATTCATTCCAAGATGCTGCGTCAGGATTTCATGACACGATACAACCGAAATGATACATTCTTCTAACGTCTCTCGAACAGTCATTCTTCGATTGGCATGCACAATTTCATTGACGTTCCTGATATGAGCGTCATCGTCGAAAGGCGTCCTGAACGAGGGTCACCTTTAATTTCCGTCCGGCCATTTTTAAATTCTATGGACTATTCGTAACACCGAATACGTCTTAAGTGCCCATCACCGTAGGCTTCCTGCGTAAGTTGATGTGTCTCTGTAAAGGTTTTCATGAGTTTCACGCAAAATTTAATGCAGACGCATTGCACCTCTAACTCCGCCATCTCGAAATTCGCAGACTGTGCGACATAACGTTCATACGGCTCTGACAATAACTAACAGATATAAGTACAACAATGAAACTTCCAGAAATTACAAATTAAACACAAGGAGTGTGGAGGAAAGCCAACCGTACTTCGCTCGAAATTACAAATGTTCCGGAATATTTTGAACAGACATCGTATATATTTCAGTGTGTGAGATAGCGATACATACATACACAGACGGCGGTAGCATCGCGTATACGAGGTATAAAAGGGCAGTGCATTGGCGGATCTTTCAATTGCACAAGGTGGGCACAGTGAGCGCTGCGCAAGGGCGTTTCCGCCCATACTTGTATGTTGAAGGCTGTGTTTTCTCCTGAGTGATGACGTTTCCGTTTTGTTACTTCCGTGTAGTGAGTGACTTGCAACTGGACGTGTTTTCAGTGTGCGCGAGCAATGCCAGCTTGTGCTATCGTTGGCTGTAATTCTCACAATCGCAACACAAAAGGGCCTGAAATTGTGCCTCATGCTGTCCTTCGCGACGCAAGTCTCCAAAAGATTTCGCTGTCGAAATGCTACAGAAAAGACGCTATGAACGTTGCAAATGGTAGAATATGTTCTCGTCATTCCAGAGAGACTGAGCATGATAGAAACTTGTGATGATAGAAACTTGCGTTCTGAACTGCTAAATTTACCGCGGAAACGAGTGCTGCAAATTGATGCATTTCCATCATGTAGTTTGCCCTTAGTGGCGCCAGTGATAGTACACCACGGTGCAACACAAGAAAGGAAGGAAAGTTTCAACAAGCATGAGGTCCACAGAAGAAGAACAGAGACTTTAGAAAATCTTTCAGGATGGAAGAAGTGTGTTGATAAAAATACAGTTACAAATGCAGTTGTTTGGAATGATTCTGATGAAGTCTGTTTACTGAATTCTGTTGCGGCATTGCAGAGGAGAAATGCTCATCTGAAACAAGTGCATTAAACTGCGAGCACATAATAAAGATCTTCAAAGTCAGTTGTTATCAATGAAACTATGTCTGTACGGCGAAGAAAGAAATGAAAAGGTGCTTGTGTCTCGTCAAATTCATCAAGTATCGGGCAAAATATTTTCACCCAGTCAAATCAGAAGTGTATTACACCGATCAAAACGTGTTCGATGGGACCGAGAGGACATCTGCAAGACGATTATTTTGTGCACCGTTTCGCAGAAAAGCTACAGTTTTCTCAGGAAAAACCTCGGCCATCCTTTACCTGCAGTATCAGCCTTGTGATTCTTGGATAAACCGCAGTTTCAGTTACCACCCCGGTAATTTGAAAGATGTTTTAGTGATGATGAAAATGCGGGTTGGAATACTGACTGACCGGGAACGTATTTGCGTTTTGTCATTTGATGAAGTGATCACTGATGGCAGAATTTGTTATGACCAGCAAGCTGATAAGATACTTGGATCTCATAGCAATATACTCGTTGTTATGGTGCGAGGCTTGTTTGCAGCTTGGAAGCAGCCTACCTACTTATGACAGCTGCGCTCCTGACCGAAATTATTGTTTCCTTGCCCAGTATTTGCTTTAATGTCATGGCTACGGTAGTAGACACGGGTGCAAAGAGCTTGGCGTTACTCACAAGAATACTCGTTTGCCACACCCAAGTGATCCTCTTAAACGTGTGTGGTTGCTCGCAACGTCCCATATTAAAACACTTGCCCGGTCAAGGCATTATGTTGGAAAACAAGGCAGTTACAAAAGCCATGTTCAAGAAACTGTTAATTTCGGACAGTAGCGAGATGAAACTATGCCATAAGTTATCGCAGCAACGCATTATAGTGCTTGGCAAAGAACGACAGTGTGCGCACTAAGCAGTCAACTCCTGTCTCACGCAACTGCACAGGCGGTCCGTTATTTAATGCCTGAAGAAAGGCACGCCACTGATATCATGCAGATGGTGGATGAGACCTTCAATGTTCTCGGTTCAAGGACTCTCGAAAATAATAAACCACTAGCCTGTGGATTCGGTATTCATTTTCAAACGCAATTTTATAAATGCTGCAAGAACATGCAAGCTGCCTCCTCAAAGCAGCTTCTAACATTTCGAAAGGAATTTTTGAAAACTATTTAGTCAGTTCTGGACCTGTTCAGTGACATATCGGCTTGTGATATTGAATACATTCTCACGGCAAGGCTAAATCAAGACTGCCTTGAGAACTTTTTTCCCCTTATAACAAATCTTGAATATTTTTATGATCGCTCATCACCAGTTGAGGTAAAGAGCCAGATAAGACTTGTTTTTGGGAGCACCCACAGTGTTAGTATTTTAAATGCATTGTCTGTTCAGTCATGTGAAGAAGGAAGTATTGTGACTGCAAAGATGTTTGGCAGCATCCTGCACATATGCCTGAGGCGTTGGGAATGGTCTAAAGAGAAAAGGAGAACAAGGACCTAGATATCGTAGTAGCCAATACTGATATTTCATCAGTGTCATTGAATTATGACTACAGCGTTGAAGGATTCAAATATCTTGCTGCTTGTGTAGAATACCGGTGCAGACAGAAAACAAATCACTCGCCACGCCCACTGGCGAGTTATTGACAATGCCTGAGGATACATCAAGTGGATGTCTGGGAGTTATTTCTCACACGAGTCTGCTTCCACCCTCAGAGAGGTGGATTAAAACTGCTAGCAAATTTGAATTAATGTTTGCCCATATCCATTTCGTGACAATTTGTTCAGGGAAACTGGCATAATTAAGAACCCGTGTGCTGTACTCCCCTAGCGTTTCCTCAATGTTCACCCAGAAATAATTAACATTTATTCGATTACTCTGGCTGTCATTAAAACAAGGCAAAGAAGCAGACGCAGCTCGCCATAGCAAAGCAAGTAAGTGGCACTTGTCATCGCTTTAGGGAGTAACTGAAAAATATTTGTGGAAATTAAGTTATATAGGGATTTAGATTAGTGACAGAAATGAAGATTCTCTGACAGTGTTTATAGGACAATTATCCAGCAAGATCCCAAGCCTGAGGTGCCAAGGTCTGGCTTATTGCCTCCCACACTACATCCTGGCTTTTCTGAACAGCAGACATGGTAAGTGAATTCGCTAATGTTTCTAGTAAACCGTATTTTGCGGCGCTCTTAAAAAGTTGCCCATGTAATGCACTAATGTTAACTTAATCAACTGCGATCAACGTCCTCCTCCCACTTGGTCAAAGTATGGTAAGGTTAGTGGCGTGACTAAAATTATAAGCGTGTGTGCGGCAGTTGGATTAGCTAATTCGACTGCTATGTAAAAACGAGGCACTTACATAATATCTTGCGTGAAAACGACGGTGTTCAGCTATTAGTTGGTTCAAATGGCTCTGAGCACTATGGGACTTAACTGCTGTGGTCATCAGTCCCCTAGAACTTAGAACTACTTAAGTCTAACTAACCAAAGGACATCACACACATCCATGCCCGAGGCAGGATTCGAACCTGCGACTGTAGCGCGGTTCCAGACTGTAGCGCCTAGAACCGCTCGGCCACTCCGGCCGACAGCTGTTAGTTGAAGTATTTTTAAACTTGTGATGCATAGAAAATGAAACTGAGGGTTAGCTATGAACACTGAAGCGCTGAAGAAACAGGTATCGGCATGCGTATTCAAATACAGCGGCACTGCGGTCGGCAACACCTGTGAAAGACATCAAGTGTCTGGCGCACTTGTTGGATCGGTTACTGCTGCTACAAAGGCAGGTTATCAGGATTTAAGTGAGTGTGAACGTGGTGTTATAGTCGGCGCACGAGCGATGGAACACAGCATATCCGAGGCAGCCATGAAGTGGGAATTTTCCCGTACGACCATTTACGAGTCTACCCTGAATATCAGGAATCCGGTGAAACATCAAATCTCCGACACTGCTGCAGCCAGAGAAAGATCCTGCAAGAACGAGACCAATTACGACTGAAGAGAATATTTCAACGTGACAGAAGTGCAACCCTTCCGCAAATTGCTGCAGATTTCAATGCTGGGCCATCAGCAAGTGTCAGCTTGCGAACCATTCAACGAAACATCGCGGATGAACGTGTACGGTTATGGAGACAACCTCATGAATCCATGGACCCTGCATGTCAGCAGGGAACTGTTTAAGCTGGTGGAGGCTCTGTAATGGTGTGGGGCCTGTGCAGTTGGAGTGATATGGGACTCCTGATACGTCTATATACGACTCTCACAGATGACACGTACGTAAGCATCCCATTTGATCGCCTGCATCCATTCATGTCTATGGTGCATTCTGACGGACTTGGGCAATTCCAGGAGGAAAATGCGAAACCCCACACATCCATTGCTGCAGATTGGCTCCAGGAACACTCTTCTGAGTTTAAACACTTCTGAATGGTCGCCAAACTCTCCGACATGACTATTATTGAGCATATCTGGCATGCCTTGCAACGTGCCATTCGGAAGAGAGCTGCACCCCCTCGTACTCTTACGGATTTATGGACAGCCTTGCAGGATTCATGGTGTCAATTCCCTCCAGCACTACTTTAGACATTAGTCGAGTCCATGCCATGTCGTGTTGCGGTACTTTCGCGTGCTCGAGTGGGCCCTACACGACATTAGGAAGGTGGACCAGTTTCTGTGGCTCTTGTAGATCTTGTTTATTTGTCAAAACTTTTCTCTGAGGCAACTTAGGAAACTGCGTGCTCATTTCGAACATTTATTATGACAGAAAACTTCAAAAACAAATTACACTTCGTGCTTATTTTTGGATGTTTCGATTCTATAGAAGCTTGAATTTTTTTAAAGCCAGGTGTGTCTGTTTAAAATCTGGAGATGTTAAATAATGTAACAATACAATGAAGGCTTTCACGACCGGATGTTTCAGCTGCTGAGAATTTTTCTGGGTTGTATGGCCGTGGTCCATGGAACTCTTCAATCACACTTTGACATTTCGTCCAAGGCTACGTTGGACATCTTCGGAGGTGCTCCTGGTTGTGCTGAGTCTTGCCGACTGACGAGTCGGACGTCGAAGAGCGGCCTAAATACCGTGGAAAGTGGGCGTGGTCTGGATTTCACGTGACTCACCACAACCAGGAGCACCTCCGAAGATGTCCAACGTAGCCTTGGACGAAACGTCAGGGACTGAAGAGTTCCATAGACCATGGCCACACAACCCGGAAAAATTCTCAGCAATGTGACAATAACTTTCTAGCAATGTTGTTGTTGTTGTGGTCTTCAGTCCTGAGACTGGTTTGATGCAGCTCTCCATGCTACTCTATCCTGTGCAAGCTTCTTCATCTCCCAATACCTACTGCAACCTACATCCTTCTGAATCTGCTTAGTGTATTCATCTTTTGGTCTCCCTCTACAATTTTTACCCTCTACGCTGCCCTCCAATGCTAATTTTGTGATCCCTTGATGCCTCAGAACATGTCCTACCAACCGATCCCTTCTTCTACTCAAGTTGTGCCACAAACTTCTCTTCTCCCCAATCCTATTCAATACCTCCTCATTAGTTATATGATCTACCCATCTAATCTTCAGCATTCTTCTGTAGCACCACATTTCCAAAGCTTCTATTCTCTTCTTGTCCAAACTATTTATCGTCCATGTTTCACTTCCATACATGGCTACACTCCATACAAATACTTTCAGAAACGACTTCCTGGCACTTAAATCTATACTCGATGTTAACAAATTTCTCTACCTCAGAAACGTTTTCCTTGCCATTGTCAGTCTACATTTTATATCCTCTCTACTTCGACCATCATCAGTTATTTTGCTCCCCAAATAGCAAAACTCCTTTACTACTTTAAGTGTGTGATTTCCTAATCTAATTCCCTCAGCATCACCCGACTTAATTCGACTACATTCCATTATCCTCGTTTTGCTTTTGTTGATGTTCATCTTATATCCTCCTTTCAAGACACTATCCATTCCGTTCAACTGCTCTTCCAAGTCCTTTGCTGTCTCTGACAGAATTACAATGTCATCGGCGAAGCTCAAAGTTTTTATTTCTTCTCCATGGATTTTAATACCTACTTCGAATTTTTCTTTTGTTTCCTTCACTGCTTGCTCAATATAAAGATTGAATAACATCGGGGAGAGGCTACAACCCTGTCTCACTCCCTTCCCAACCACTGCTTCCCTTTCATATCCCTCGACTCTTATAACTGCCATCTGGTTTCTGTACAAATTGTAAATAGCCTTTCGCTCCCTGTATTTTACCCCTGACACCTTCAGAATTTGAAAGAGAGTATTCTAGTCAACATTGTCAAAAGCTTTCTCTAAGTCTACAAATGCTAGAAACGTAGGTTTGCCTTTCCTTAATCTTTCTTCTAAGATAAGTCGTAGGATCAGTATTGCCTCACGTGTTCCTATATTTCTACGGAAACCAAACTGATCTTCCCCGAGGTCGGCTTCTACCAGTTTTTCCATTCGTCCGTAAAGTATTCGCGTTAGTATTTTGCATCCGTGACTTATTAAACTGACAGTTCGGTAATTTTCACATCTGTCAACACCTGCTTTCTTTGGGATTGGAATATAATATTCTTCTTGAAGTCTGAGGGTATTTCGCTTGTCTCATACATCTTACTCACCAGATGGTAGGGTTTTGTCAGGACTGGCTCTCCCAAGGCCGTCACTAGTTCTAATGGAATGTTGTCTACTCCTGAGGCCTTGTTTCGACTCAGGTCTTTCAGTGCTCTGTCAAACTCTTCACGCAGTATCGTATCTCCCATTTCATCTTCATCTACATCCTCTTCCATTTCCATAATATTGTCCTCAAGTACGTCACCCTTGTATGGACCCTCTATATACTCCTTCCACCTTTCTGCTTTCCCTTCTTTCCTTAGAACTGGGTTTCAATCTGAGCTCTTGATATTCATACAAGTGATTCTCTTTTCTCCAAAGGTCTCTTTAAATTACCTGTAGGCAGTATCTATCTTACCCCTAGGGAGATAAGCCTCTACATCCTTACATTTGTCCTCTAGCCGTCCCTGCTTAGCCATTTTGCACTCCTGTCGATCTCATTTTTGAGACGTTTGTATTCCTTTTTGCCTGCTGCATTTACTGCATTTTCATATTTTCTCCTTTCATCAATTAAATTCAATATTTCTTCTGTTAGCCAAGGATTTCTACTAGCCCTCGTCTTTTTACCTACTTGATCCTCTGCTGCCTTCGCTACTTCATCTCTCAAAGCTACCCATTCTTCTTCTACAGTATTTCTTTCCCCCATTCCTGTCATTGTTCCCTTATGCTCTCCCTGAAACTCTGTACAACCTCTGGTTTAGTCAGTTTATCCAGATCCCATCTCCTTAAATTCCCACCTTTTTGCACTTTCTTCAGTTTGAATCTACTGTTCATAACCAATAGAATGTGGTCAGAATCCACATCTGCCCCCGGAAATGTCTTACAATTTAAAACCTTGTTCCTAAATCTCTGTCTTACCATTATATAATCTATCTGAAACCTGTCAGTATCTCCAGGCTTCTTCCATGTACTTTCTAGTACGAGATAGCAATTTTCATTTCATTATTCCAGTAGGGACTAGAACACGCCGCAAATGTATCACGTAAATGCGCAGCCCACTTGCTGTAGCGCCGTTACCGAGGCGGACGCCGTTCCTTAGCGACGACACGTGAACCAAATGGCATCGCAGAACGCTTACTGCCCAACCTTATTTTCCTACGGACCTTGATTTGTACTCAAGAGATTCATATGAAGAGGTTTCGGACGTGATTATGGCCACAAGACGGGAATTAAGGGACTTTGAACGTGGAATGGTAGCTGGAGCCAGAAACATGGGACATACTATTTCGGAAATCGTTAGGTTGGTTGGTTGGTTGCTTGGGGAAGGAGACCAGACAGCGGGTCATCGGCCTCATCGGATTAGGGAAGGATGGGGAAGGAAGTCGGCCGTGCCCTTTCAGAGGAACCATCCCGGCATTTGCCTGGAGTGATTTAGGGAAATCACGGAAAACCTAAATCAGGATGGCCGGACGCGTGATTGAACCGCCGTCCTCCCGAATGCGAGTCCAGTGTCTAAAAATCGTTAGGGAATTCAACATTCCGAGATTCACAGTGTCAGAAGTGCGCCGAGAATACCAAAATTCATGCATTACGTCTCACCACGGACAACGCAGTGGCCGACGGTCTTCACTTAACGATCGAGAGCATCGGTGACTGTGTAGAGATGTCAGTGCTAACAGACAAGCAACACTGCATGAAATAACGGCAGAAATTAATGTAGGGCATACGACGAAAGTATCTGTTAGCTCAGTGCGGCGAAATCTGACGTTAACGGCCTATAGCAGCAGACGGCCGACGCGAGTGCCAATGCTAACAGCATGAGATCGTATGCAGCGCATCTCCTGGGCTCGTGACCATATCAGTTGGACCCTAGACGACTGCAAAACAATGGCCTCGTCAGACGAGTCTCACATTCGGTTCGTATGGTCTGGTGGTAGGGTTCGAGTGCGGCGCAGATCCTACGAAGCCATGGACCCAACTTGTCAACAAGGCACCATGGAAGCTGGTGGTGACTCCTTAGTGGTGTGCGCTGTGTTTACGAGGAATGGATTGGGGCCTCTGGTCCGAATGAACCGATCATTCACTGTAAATAATTATGTTCGGCTGCTTGGAGACTAATTGCTGCCGTACATGTATTTCATGTTCCCAAATAACCACGGAAATTTTATGGATAATAATGCGCCACGTCACTGAGCTAATATTTTTCGCAATTGGGTTGAAGGAATACTGCATAATTCGAACGAATGATTTAGCCACCCAGATCGCCCGACATGAACCCCATCGAACATTTATGCGACATAATGGAGAGGTCAGTTCGTGTACAAAATTCTGCACCGGCAAAATTTTCGCAATTACGGGCGGTTGTAGATGCAGTGCGGCTCAATGTTTCTGCAGGGGACTTCCAAAAACTTACTGAGTCCATGCCATTGTGTTGCTGCACTACCCCGGGCAAAAGGAGGTCCGACACGATGTTAGGTGGTACCTCACGACTTTTGTCACCTCAGGGTACAACCACTGAGGCGTTTACACCTGTACGATTTTCTGTGCGCTCTAGGCGCATGCGGCCGTTTCACGAAGAGTCAAGGAGGTGTATGCACCGGGGCAAGTCGCACATGCCTCTGAATTGTGCGCACGTGCCACTGTGCGAAGGCGCGGGTCCCCCATACCAGCAGTGGAGACACGTGCCTCTACTTGTATTGGGGCAAGCACTGCCGCTCGGCGACTAGTCCCAAGGCGCACAGGTGTCAACGCACCTTAATAGTACCAGAAAAATAAGCAGTACTGAATGAAAGCTTGAGGACGAAGAGTAAAATCGGAACTACCGTTGCAAACAGCGAGAACCTTGAGTCAACACAACTGATTTGTTTCCATGCAAGACAAAGAGGGCATTCCATCGCCATCTGCACAGTTTTTCAGATATTTTTTTAATGCAATACACATTCAAAGATAACTGAGGTAAGAAATACAATTACTCTGTAATGAGCCATCAGAGACGAATGGTCTCTTATACCAAAATACTCAAAAAAATATTCTTGAACATCCTGCGAAATTCTGTCGATGCAGCTCGGTTTCGTCCATTAAATATCGGAAGTCAAAATAATATCAAAAGTATTTCATCGTTCATGACGACACTAACATACTTTGCCCCCCCCCCCTCCACCACCCCTATCCTCCCCTTTCCCTCTGCTGAGGTCCTGGGTACGCTTTTGGCTACTGTGATAACTATTAACAGGACGTGCGAGATTGAGCTGATGAAGTGCACGCACTTCTATCTTTAAGTTTATTGTCTATACATAAGAAGGAAAGGTACACCACTGGTGTAACCACTTCAATTGCTTCCATACTCCGGCTGTCCAAATCTGCGGCACCAGCCACGCGAATGCGACACACTTGTGTTCGAGACCTACAGTGAAATATACTGTATTTAAAGATCTCAAGACTGGCGTTCGTGTACGCCATAGAGTGGGTCAGCCTTTTCAAATGCAACTGCCAGGAAATCTGGATGTTGCCGTAGTTGGAACAGCTTTATTTCGTAGAAAGATGGTTGGCTCTGAGCACTATGGGACTTAACTTCTGAGGTCATCAGTCCCCTAGAACTTTGAACTACTTAAACCTAACTAACCTAAGGACATCACACACATCCATGCCCGAGGCAGGATTCGAACCTGCGACCGTAGCGGTCGCGCGGTTCCAGACTGTGGCGCCTAGAACCGCTCGCCACTCCGGCCAGCGAAAGATGGTTCCCAGTGGCAACTGTTTCACGACGTAATTTTCCTGCCAATCGCGGCACGGTGGTGAACGCTTCCTACCTCTATTCTCCTTCAACTAAGCTAATTCTGCTATGTCGACGAGATATTAAATTCCATTCTACTTTCCCTCCTTTTTAATTGTAATGTACACATCACTGTGTGTTCTATCAAGAACACTGTTCAGTGACGTTGGAATTCATCCGACTGCAACACATACTTACCTTCGGGCTGCCAACTTCGTACGCTAAGAAGGATTGCGGGTTAACGTCTATGGTCATCAGTCCCCCATAACTCAGAACTACTTAAACCTAACTAACCTAAGGACAGCACACAACACCCAGCCATCACGAGTCAGAGAAAATCCCTGACCCCGCCGGGAATCGAACCCGGGAACCCGGGCGTGGGAAGCGAGAACGCTACCGCACGACCACGAGATGCGGGCTCCATTGTACAGAACTAAGCAATTGTACCAGAACAATTGGCACAGACGTTAAATTACGCCTCCTCTGGGAAGAAATCCTACTTAAGCTAATCTCAAAAGACCGCAACATCAGCTCAGTTGATTGTTGGTTCACCATCTAGCGTAATAATCAGTGGCGGTGCGTGGTATTGTTGCAATGTTGCACAACTCCCAACTTCAAATGTCCCTCTTTCTTTTGTTTAGGAAGCCTAGTATATCTCATGAAATGTGTTACAATCAACTACATTTGGTCATTCAACGGACAGCGCGACCTGTCCGTAGCAGCATGCTCGCGATATCTAGAAGAAGTGGGCTCCGGCATGCTCACCAGTAACGTCACGTCACAAGATGCAGTTAGACATAAAAGATATATGTTAAATATTCTTTCGCCGTATTCGTTTCTGTGGTTGCTTTGAATTGGCCTTAAGGGTTCATGACGAAAATAAATCGTCATCAAACGCTGGTATTTTCAGAGGGTTCATTAATTTTAGCGCTGAACTGGATATAGCACTAATAGATCACTACTAAAAGGCAACTGTTTTCAAAGAAATCCAAAACAATTCAGTACTATTTTAGTTTTACTAGCCTCTTAGAGGTTGTCAGGACCAGATCTTTAGCTTACGGCAAATAATGGAGAAGTGTTATGAGTGGAACAGGGAATTGTATCTATGCTTTATAGATCTAGAAAAGGCATATGACCGGGTTCCAAGGAGGAAGTTACTGTCTGTTCTACGAGATTATGGAATAGGAGGCAAACTTTTGCAAGCATTTAAAGGTCTTTACATGGATAGTCAGGCAGCAGTTAGAGTTGATGGTAAATTGAGTTCATGGTTCAGAGTAGTTTCAGGGGTAAGACAAGGCTGCAACCTGTCTCCATTGTTGTTCATATTATTTATGGATCATATGTTGAAAACAATAGGCTGGCTGGGTGAGATTAAGATATGTGAACACAAAATAAGCAGTCTTGCGTATGCGGATGACTTAGTTGTAATGGCAGATTCGATTGAAAATTTGCAAAGTAATATTTCAGAGCTAGATCAGAAATGTAAAGACTATGGTATGAAGATTAGCATCTCCAAAACGAAAGTAATGTCAGTGGGAAAGAAATATAAACGGATTGAGTGCCAAATAGGAGGAACAAAGTTAGAACAGGTGGACGGTTTCAAGTACTTAGGATGCATATTCTCACAAGATGGCAACATAGTGAAAGAACTGGAAGCGAGGTATAGCAAAGCTAATGCAGTGAGCGCTCAGCTACGATCTACTCTCTTCTGCAAGAAGGAAGTCAGTACCAAGACTAAGTTATCTGTGCACCGTTCAATCTTTCGACCAACTTTGTTGTATGGGAGCGAAAGCTGGGTGGATTCAGGTTACCTTATCAACAAGGTTGAGGTTACGGATATGAAAGTAGCTAGGATGATTGCAGGTACTAGTAGATGGGAACAATGGCAGGAGGGTGTCCACAATGAGGAAATCAAAGAAAAACTGGGAATGAACTCTATAGATGTAGCAGTCAGGGCGAACAGGCTTAGATGGTGGGGTCATGTTACACGCATGGGAGAAGCAAGGTTACCCAAGAGACTCATGGGTGCAGCAGTAGAGGGTAGGAGGAGTCGGGGTAGACCAAGGAGAAGGTACCTGGATTCGGTTAAGAATGATTTTGAAGTAATAGGTTTAACATCAGAAGAGGCACCAGTGTTAGCACTGAACAGGGGATCATGGAGGAATTTTATAAGGGGGCTATGCTCCAGACTGAACGCTGAAAGGCATAATCAGTCTTAGATGATGATGATGATGATGATAGAAATACAGCTCATTACGTAATGGTAATAGTTTTTCTAGATAGTCGATAAATCGTAGCATGCACTCTGCCACACATATTTTTCTGTCATAGATATATCTGTAACTTTTCGCAGGATCATAAATTGGATTTAACAAACTGAATTTTGTGACCTTCATACACCACGAATTCTAGGGGTGTTTACATCATAACGAATGACGGGAAGCCAGGCCAGGAAATTTTCTCCCTTGAAATCGTCTCATACAAAAATGCAACATTGAAACTTTGGTGCAACGCACAACTTCAGATACCACTGGCCGCCACTAAAGTAACATGAAGCACTTGCAACTTTTTACACCATAGACGCAAGTGTTAGTATGATATTATGAAACGTGATTTTCTCGTAGTCAGCACAAGTGGCCAACAGTGATCAACAGCAAGCTCAGTGCAACCGTAACGCATCTTAATTGGCACACCTTTTAATTAACGAATTTGTATGAACTTCTTATTAAAGACCCACGCGCAGGATTGACATTATTCTAGGAACAGCAATTTAATACCTTCTGTTTGTCGGATCTGCTGATTCCTGTACACTTTACAACTGCAAGAGTGATTTGTACCTACGGTCAGTCTGACAAAGATGTAGACCACTTGTGACCACTTTATTTCAGTTGGTCACAATACACATTGCTCTTTCTCTTCAACAGAAATCTTCTCACTTTGTACTTATCTCGACTCGACTGAAATCTACGTTACATTCAATCTTAATCTCGTACGAACATATCTGCATCCTGTCAGTGCTACAAACCAACGAAACCTGTTGAGTTCTTTTCAGTTACGTAAAACTCAACATACCTGGAGAGTTACGACTTGTGAGCCCTTGTTTCTGATGAGCTCATTCTTGGATACCCAGTGAATTTACTGCGAACAGTAGATCCTGTTCTCAGTCACCTGTAATGCACACTGTAGTTTTTGAAGTTCTCACTCCTCCCTTTTTCCTGTTACTTAATACTCTGACTAGGATTGCTTAAAAAGGTTTCCCATTGGCTTTTTCCCTACTTCCGATGATGATTATGCTCATTTTTTCCATTAAAGTCTGCTAGATCAGATTCAACCTTTCCGTTTAGTTTCTGACAACGGCATCTAATGCCACCTTTCAGTGAAAGACTATAGCCTCACCCCTTCATCAGTCCTACTCGATCTCATTCGTTAGGAGTGAGTGTACAGCCTTCTCGACATGTTTTTCGTGACTTCCTTACATCGCTTACGCGGAATACGGGAATGAGTCCTTTGAAAACGAACAGCTGATTTGATTCCACATACTTGTCTTGGGCTAACCTATGCTCGTCTCTAATCGCATGGTCGTTCCCAGGAGGTTAAACCCTTGTCTTTCTTCCTTTTTCATTCTACTCATATCCTAGACATCTCGTTTCAGAAATCTGGGCCTTATCTCTTGGTCGTGTTCTAACAGAAGGAGATATACACTACTAGCCATTAAAATTGCTACACCGCGAAGATGACGTGCTACAGACGCGAAATTTAACCGACAGGAAGAAGATGCTGTGATATGCAAATGATTAGCTTGTCAGAGCATTCACACAAGGTTGGCGCCGGTGGCGACACCTACAACGTGCTGACATGAGGAAAGTTTCCAACCGACTTCTCATACACAAACAGCAGTTGACCGGCGTTGCCCGGTGAAACGTTGTTGTGATGCCTCGTTTAAGGAGGAGAAAGGCGTATCATCACGTTTACGACTTTGATAAAGGTCGGATTGTAGACTATCGCGATTGCGGTTTGCCGCGCGGGATTAGCCGAGCGGTCTTGGGCGCTGTGCGGCTGGTCCAGGCGGAGGTTCGAGTTCTCCCTCGGGCATGGGTGTGTGTGTCTGTCCTTAGGATAATTTAGGTTAAGTAGTGTGTAAGCTTAAGGACTGATGACCTTAGCAGTTAAGTCCCATAAGATTTCACACACATTTGAACATTTTTGATTGCGGTTTATCGTATCGCGACATTGCTGCTCGCGTTGGTCGAGATACAATGACTGTTTGCAGAATATGGAATCTGTGGGTTCAGGAGGGTAATACGGAACGCCGTGCTGGATCCCAACGGCCTCGTATCACTAGCAGTCGAGGTGAGAGGCATCTTATCCGCATGTCTGTAACGGATCGTGCAGCCACGTCCCGATCCCTGAGTCGACAGATGGGGACGTTTGCAAGACAACAACCATCTGCACGAGCAGTTCGACGACGTTTGCAGCAGTATGGACTATCAGCTCGGAGGCCATGGCTGCGGTTACCCTTGATGCTGCATCACAGACAGGAGCGCCTGCGATGGTGTACTCAATGACGAACCTGGGTGCACGAATGGCAAAACGTCATTTTTTCGTATGAATCCAGGTTCTGTTGACAGCATCATGATGGTCGCACCGTGTTTGGCGACATAGCGGTGAACGCACATTGGAAGCGTGTATTCGTCATCGCCATACTGGCGTATCACCCGGCGTGATGGTATGGGGTGCCATTGGTTACACGTCTCGGTCACCTCTTGTTCGCATTGACGGCACTTTGAATAGTGGATGGTTCAAATGGCTCTGAGCACTCTGGGACTTAACATCGGAGGTCATAAGTCCCCTAGAACTTGGAACTACTTAAACCTAACTAACCTAAGGAAATCACGCACACCCATGCCCGAGGCAGGATTCGAACCTGTGACCGTAGCAGTCGCTCGGTTTCGGACTGAAGCGCCTAGAACCGCTCAACCACCACGGCCGGCTTGAACAGTGGAAGTTACATTTCAGATGTGTTACGACCCGTGGCTCTACCCTTCATTAGATCCCTGCGAAACCCTACATTTCAGCAGGAGAATGCACGACCGCATGTTGCAGGTCTTGTACGGGCTTTTCTGAATACATAAAATGTTCGCCTGCTGCCCTGGCCAGCACATTCTCCAGATCTCTCACCAATTGAAACCGTCTGGTCAATGGCGGCCGAGCAACTGGCTCGTCACAATACGCCAGTCACTACTCTTGATGAACTGTGGTATCGTGTTGAAGCTGCATGGGCAGCTGTACCTGTACACGCCATCCAAGCTCTGTTTGACTCAATACCCAGGCGTATCAAGGCCGTTATTACGGCCAGAGGTGGTTTTTCTGGGTACTGATTACTCAGGATCTATGCACCCAAATTGCGTGAAAATGTAATCACATGTCAGTTCTAGTATAATATATTTGCCCAATGAATGCCCGTTTATTGTCTGTATTTATCCTCTTGGTGTAGCAATTTTAATGGCCAGTAGTGTATTTTGTTTTTTATATCTCCCAAGCTTTGAGAATTCTGCGGACATTACTCCTTGCTGGCAAGTCTCATCAGCCATTTGGCTGATACGCATCAGGCAGCCACCGGCATTCCCGGAGCTGCTAATAACTTTCTGCTCGAATGTGTTAATTCTTTTATACATATACAGCGTATACTCCACCGACAAACTTTCAGAGGTGGTAATATGGACCAAGGCAAAAATGTCTATAGTCCAAATTAAATTACTTGATAGTTGACACTCCGCGAGTTGCAACTGGTTTCTTCCAATCAGAGCGCTCAACGTCACGGCCGAACAGTTTGCCGTTACCAAACTGCCACAACAATTAGTTCACTTCCAATTCCTTGTCTGGCTTCATTTCTTGAAGTGCTTGGATCCCGAATCCTGGGCCTGGCCCTTTAATTTCGTACTTCATCACACGTAATAACCACACTAAAAACCACATAAACACAGAAACACACACACACACACAATGATAACGAAATACGCACGTTTCATACACGGCACTAACCAAACACTACTGGATCCTTCCGCACAAGACATAATTAAACCTCATTTTTACAGTTATTATAATCACAGATCTAGATGTATACTCTGCAAACCACCTTGAGGTGCATGCAGAGGATACGCCCATTATACCAGTTATTAGGATTTCTTCCTGATCCATTCACGTACAGAGAACAGGAAGAGTGAGTGAGTGAATGCCTCTGTGCATGCAGTAATTACTCTAATCTTATCCCCACAATCCCTATACGAGCGATACGTAGCCGGTATTTGAAACTTTGTTAACAGACTTTCTCGGGATAGTTTACGTCTGTATTCAACGGTCTTCCAGTTCACTTCCTTCAGTATCTCTTTGACATTCTCCCACTGGTTAAACAAACCTGTGACCATTCGTGCTGCCCTTCTCTGTATACGTTCAATATCCCCTGTTAGTCGTATCTGGTATGGGTCCCACACTCTTTTGAGCAATATTCTAGAGCCGTTCGCACGAGTGATTTGTAAGCAATCTCCTTTGTAGACTGTTTGCACTTCCCCAGTATTCTAGCAATAAACCGAAGTCTACTACCTGCTTTACCCACGACTGAACCTCTGCGATAATTCCATTCCAAATCCCTACAAAGTGTTGCACCCAGGTATTTATGTGAGTTGATCGATACCAACAGTGACTCATTGATATTACAGTCACAGGATACTACGTTTTTTCGTTTTGTGAAGTGCACAATTTTACACTTCTGAACCTTTAGAGCAAGTTACCAGTCTCTGCACCACGTTGAAATCTTATCAAGATATGACTGAATGTTTATGCAGCTTCTTTCCGATACTACTTCTTTATAGATAGCTGCATCCTCTGCAAAAGGACTGATTTTACTATTAATTTGTCTGCAAGGTCATTAATATACAATGTGAACAGCAACACACTCCCCTGGGGCACACCCGAAGTTACTTCTTCATCTGACGATGACTCTCCATCCAGGATAACATGCTGTGTCCTCCCTACCAAAAAGTTCTCAATCCAGTCACAAATTTCACTTGATACCCCATATGATCTTACTTCTGATAATAAGCGTAGGTGCTGTACTGAGTCAAGGTTGCCGTGATCCAAAGCTTTCAGTACGTCATGTGAGAAAAGTGCTAGTTGGGTTTCACATGATCGATGTTTTCAAAAACCACGCTGGCTGGCATTGAGAAGGTCATTCAATTCAAGATACCTCATTATGTTTGAGCTCAGAACATGTTCTAAGATTCTACAACAAATCGACGTCAGTGATATTGGACGGTAGTTTTGTGGACCACTTCTATCCTTCTTATAGACAGGTGTGACCCGTGCCTTTTTCCAAGCATTGGGCATGGCTTTTTGTTCGAGAGATCTACGATGGAGTATAGCTAGAAGAGGGCCAACTCAGCCGCAAATTCAGTATAGAATCTTACACGGATTCCATCGGGGCTGTGGCATGGTTTATATTGGAACAACTAAAAGGAGTGTTAATACACGCCTAACGGAACACAAAAGGAACTGTAGATTGGGACAGATTGAGAAATCAGCTGTAGCGGAACACGTTTTCAAAGACGGTGATCACGAAATAAAATTTAGTGAGACAAACGTGATAGCTAGGACCTCACATTATTATACTCGCATGTATAGAGAAGCTATAGAGATCTACAAGCACGGAAATAATTTTAATAGAAAAGAAGAAGGATTAAAACTAGACAAGATATGGCGTTCGACTTTGTACCAACGAAGTGACAATCGATTACCTGTAATCGAGAGAGATGGCAACAGCCAGAGATAGTTTTAAAGTCGAAAGCACGTGACGAGTGGTGGCGCCATCTAAGCGCTCTATATAAGTGGGACCACCAGCGCCTAGCAGCCAGCATATTCCCATTCGGCTCCCTCAGGTAATGGTCCTTGGTACACCAGTCCCCTGGACTCGTACTGCGAAGTACCTGGGTGTTACCCTGGACCAGCGCCTCACCTGGCGCCCCCATATAGATGACGTGCGTCGTAAAGCAATGGGGCGGCTATGCCTGCTTTACCCTCTCATCAACCCAACCTCCTCACTCCCCTCCCACCTTGCTGCTAGATTGTACACCTCCCTTGTCCGCCCCATCCTTGAATACGCGGTGGTGGTGTGGGGCAATGCTGCCCCCACCCACCTCCGCCGACTCCAAACCGTCCAGAACCGGGCTCTCCGGCGTGCCCTCCACCTCCCTTTCGACTTCCCAACCCAAGAGCTCCACATCCTGGCCGAGGTGCCGCTCCTTCGTACCCGTATCATCTCCGCAGCCAATTCCTTTTACCAACAAACCCGTCACTCCCCTAATCCCTTAATCCTTTCCTTGGGCACCCGTGTCCATCGTCTAGCCACCACTAGATGGCCTGACCTTCTGTTCCGCCCCCCATGATCTGCACTCATCAGTCACCACAATTCAGGTAGTCTACCATCTCTCATATCATTGATTCATTTCCCCTAGTCACGTCATCCACCCCCTATAAAATGCCACCCTCACCAGCCCCACACCCTCCCCACTACCTGCCTAATCATGACAGGCTCTCCTTTTTCACCTCTTATCTGTCACTCTCACACTGCTTTCTCTTTCTTCCCACCCCACCTCAAGACTGTCTGCCACCGCCATCAAAAGATGCCGCCAAAAAGAAGAGGCCAGGAAAATGGCCTTTCGTTTTCTATCAACTCACGCTGTTCCTCCTCCTATCCTTTACTCTATCACTAATTATGCTTAATCATGATCCTCGGCCAGCCAATGGGCCATTCGTCTTCCAACCACTTCTACTATCCCTTCTACTGTCCTATCTTCTATAAAAAAAAAAAAAAAAAAAAAAAAAAAAAAAAAAAAAAATTGGCCAGTCAATGGGGCCATTCGTTTTCAGATTCTTCCACTATCGCTCTAACTATCCTGTCACCTATTTATTATATGAAAAAAAAAATTGCACAAAAGTCACGCAAAAATTCCAACCGCCATGTCACCAACATCATTCTTCAAGTAAGAAGGAGAAGCGTCTTAGCTACGCTAGTACTTCGCAAACAGCAGAGGGTACATCCCTCAGTCTTGTGCCTCTGACCTCTGGCCTAGCAGCCAGTCGCTGACTCACCTCAAAAGATGTTGCCCGCAGCCGGCAACGAAACGTCAGGAAGGAGAAGAAGTTTTATACATGGACCACGGCAATTCAGCCCGGAAGTTTTAATTAATGAGCTTCAATTTCTACCTCGGGGGATTTGGGTTTCTTGTCAACTGCAACAAATACGCTACCTCCATTTCCCGTTTGCGTTAGATGGACTTGCATTAGATAAGCTTCGCACGACATTGCATGAAGCCGAATTTTTTATGGCTGTCAATTAATCGTTCCGACAGAGACACCAGAGTCATAACCAAAGGAGTATTTTGCAGTGTAATGGCATAGTGTGCTAGTTAGCGTATTAAGCTGACGTATGGAAGGTAGAAGGTTCTAATATCGCTAAACACAGTGAATTCTTTTTATTTTTCTAAATCTAGTCAAGTGTCTGATTGTCATTTTTATTCAATGATTAGTTTAACTTTATTTTTTTTAAATTTCTGATACTTCGCGCATCATCGTATTGACTTTTCTTATTTTTCTTCCAGTCATTCTTTTTTCCTTTGGAATCTACTTTCGTCGCCTATAATCTGCAACCAAGTGCCAAGCAGGACTGCTCATCGGTTGGTAATGCGGCAACACATGTAGCAAGTGTGTGGATAGTTTCAGGTAACAAATGACAGCGAGAAATAACAGATGTCTATATAAACAAATTATAAAACTGCCTTGCCCCTCTTGAGTTTGCTCGTAGAGGTTAGCCTTACA
Source organism: Schistocerca nitens (assembly GCF_023898315.1). Taxonomy (NCBI): domain Eukaryota; kingdom Metazoa; phylum Arthropoda; class Insecta; order Orthoptera; family Acrididae; genus Schistocerca; species Schistocerca nitens. Next base: position 474,493,434 of record NC_064614.1, on the reverse strand, counting down.
TTCCGTGAACAAACCGATCGTGATATTAGTTCTGCCGCAGACTGCCGGTCGCCTTTTTCTGGGATATATTCACCTACCGGTGCCATAGTTATGTTAGGACATGAGTTTAAATTCAGGGCTAAAAAAACCGTCGTCTGCCGCATTTCAGTCATCGGTCACTCAAAATCAGCTGTCAACAGAACATTTCCCATTTCCGTCCCATCTCGTGCGGCCGTTTCCAACACTGGTCTGCGTTGCACATTACCAGCGTTTGTGAAGTGACCCCACTGTAGCAGCAAGTGACAGACCTCAATTATCAAGCAATTTTAATCCGACTTTAATAAACATGGGCCTTAAACATAGGCGTCCGCAAGGAATCTGCATAAAGATTCTTTATTCACTACGGAATTCTCTCGAATTTATAGCAATGGTTTCCTGCGACTCCACAGAATAGCAGTTTTAACATTGTCGACCACGACGAGAAATATTTTAGCTTTAGCAATCACTATATTTCTTGGGTTTTCTTAATGGTCACTCTGTTCACTGGAAACTATGCCAGTTGCTTGGAGCTGCTGCGGTTCCTTTGATGATCTACAGTCAAGATGTATACTAAGTTTTACATCACTGTGCTGAAGTATGGCCTTCAGTCTTTTTCTGTTGCTTGCTCGTTCTACATTTACCAAACTGCAGAAAGGACTCGGTCTAACATCCTTAGAGCACGGATCCCATAGCCGATTCCCAAAAAAAAAAAATGTTCAAATGTGTGTGAAATCTTATGGGACTTAACTGCTAAGGTCATCAGTCCCTAAGCTTACACACTATTTAACCTAAATTATCCTAAGGACAAACACACACACCCATGCCCGAGGGAGGACTCGAACCTCCGCCGGGACCAGCCGCACAGTCCATGACTGCAGCGCCCAAGACCGCTCGGCTAATCCCGCGCGGCGCCGATTTCCAACGCAATAAACATGGTAGCAGTATACATGCCAGTCGCCTGTCCCCAATTTCCGTAAGGACGCCCACTTCCCTTCATGCACAACAAAATCATACCAGTAGCTTTTACAGTTTCCACGAGGAAAAAGAAAACCCATGATTTGACATTTTAGCCGGCCGCGGTGGCCGAGCGGTTCTAGGCGCTTCAGTCCGGAACCGTGCGACTGCTACGGTCGCAGGTTCGAATCCTACCTCGGGCATGGATGTGTGCGATGTCCTTAGGTTAGTTAGGTTTAAGTAGTTCTAAGTTGTAGGGGACTGATGACCTCAGATGTTAAGTCCCGTAGTGCTCAGAGCCATTTGACATTTTGTTCAACTTCAGTTACGCCAACGGTACTAAAGAAAAATGTAAATCTTGAAAGTAATGCAAAAATCCATTAACGTGAACCGTTGTTAAGATCAAAATGGTTCAAATGGCTCTGAGCACTATGGGACTTAACTTCTGAGGTCATTAGTCCCCTAGAACTTAGAACTAGTTAAACATAACTAACCTAAGGACATCACACACATCCATGCCCGAGGCAGGATTCGAACCTGCGACCGTAGCGGTCTCGCGGTTCCAGACTGCAGCGCCTAGAACCGCACGGCCACTTCGGCCGGCCGTTGTTAAGTATTATAAGCAAACACGTTGTTACTGATGGTGTCAGAGAGGAATAAGCGTTTTTCAATGTTTATTTCCTGCTTCTCCCCTTCGAGAAGTACTGATATGACTTTTTTTGTTGGTATCTAGCAGGATATTCTCAGACATACTGGCTTTTTTTCTATTACTGATTTTTAATTTTCAGTTTCAACCTAACAACATATGATCGTCAATCAATTATTTTTGTGAACATTTTCTAGCTTTATGTCATAACTCGTTGTATATCCTCAATTTAATCACTCGAGGGTGTAATATCAGGTCGAATACAACATCCATATTCATGTCAATAACACAAAAAGATGTACTTTGCATATGCTACTGAAACATCCTTACCGTTTAGATAACAAAGTAATCTACTTCAAAAATACGAAGTGGACAGCTATCAGTCTTCTGACACACGATTAGTTTCGTGTACGCCTTGGCAGATTAGTTTTTGGGGCACAACACAATTTCATGCAGTCACTCACACCAAACCTTGCAAGCTTTGAAACCTGCTCCTCCTGAATAAACTTCTGCGGTTCTAAGATGCTTACCTTATGAGCTCTGACCACTCGTCCATCTTCTACACTGTGAAACACATCTTTTCTGCTACAAGCCCTTTGCTTTCCATGTTTTGGGAGGAGGTAGTATGGAACAAAACAAGAAAAAATGTCCACTGAACATGGGCTCTAAAACGCTTACCTGAATTTCTGCTTGTTCAGTAGAAGCTATGCGTCTCACGCTAGCGATGATGAACAAGTGCGCATAGCTCTTAAGGTAAGCGTTTTAGAGCCCATGTTTGCTAGACTTATTTTTTTTTGTTTCGGTCATTATTACGGTCCATAATTACCACCTCTGAAACTTTGTCGGTGGAGTTCTGATTCACCTTCCATTTCAGTTTCCTTTCTCTTCGCTATTGCAATATCATCGACGAACCCAAAGGTCTTCAGTCCTTTCTCCTCGCTATTGCAATATAATCGACGAAGCAATATAATCGACGAACCTGAATGTCTTCATTCTCTCTTAAAGTATATATATATATATATATATATATTCGAGCAGGAAACTTAAAGGGGAAAAGAGCTTGTAATCAGTAAAGCACACGAAGGCACATATATCATTGGCTGATAAACCAGTCCCTAGTCAAACGTCCCGGTGGGTTATCGGAAAGTAAATACGATGTAAACATTCGAGCAGGAAACTTTAAGTGGAAAAGAGCTTGTAACCAGTAAAGCACACGAAGGCAACTATATATATATATATATATATATATATATATATATATATATATATATATATATATATATATATATATATATTTTCCATTGGCTGATAATTAGAAAGTTGCCTTCGTGTGCTTTACTGGTTACAAGCTCTTTTCCCCTTTAAGTTTCCTGCTCGAATGTTTACATCGTATTTACTTTCCGATAACCCACCGGGACATTTGACTAGGGACTGGTTTATCTCCGTAATATTCTGGCAGGAATCTATCGTGAAACAAGCGGACATTCTATCTGAATATACTTCGTTGGTCTAACCACTTGCGCTTGTTTGTGACAGGACGTTGAGCGAGCGCGGATAACACCAGCGTACTTACTTAACGACCGCCGATGTGGCGCATGCGTGCTTGTGATTTATTGTCCCGGTTATCCATCCGTTTTAAGAGATCCGCGAGCTGGTTGTTCAATGTACCAACACGCAAACGGTTTCAAACTTGTTTAAACAGGAAAACTTGTAGGATAAAGACTGTTAAGTACACTAGGTGAACATGAGATAATTCCACAGATGACTTGTTGCATTGAAAATTCGGCCCGATAATGTAAAACTTTCGAATTTCATCTGAGCGTAAATGTGAACTTATAAAAAAGCTGCAGTATAACAGGTAAACAGACCAGTACACAACGTGGTACTTTCCATCGTCTTCCATCTTTTTATTTTTACTTTCATTGGCAGAAATCTAACGGAAATTTCAGCCGGCCGGGGTGGCCAAGCGGTTCTAGGCGCCACAGTCTGGAACCGCGCGACCGCAACGGTCGCAGGTTCGAATCCTGCCTCGGGCATGGATGTGTGTGATGTCCTTAGGTTAGTTAGGGTTAAGTAGTTCTAAGTTCTATGGGACTGATCACCTCAGAATTTAAGTCCTATAGTACTCAGAGCCAACGGAAATTTCAGACGATGGATTGACTCTTATCGTTACTTCGGCTCTCTTAGAAATCTTTATCCTGGAAGACATTCGACAACCAAAGCCTCCACGGTGACAACAGACAAAGCATCTTGTAGGAAGTCAGAGCTTCATTATGCGAACACAAGAAGATTCGTACCTAATTAACATACGTACGGCATTAGCGAACGGTTTACATTTCCAAAGAGAGTATGTAAATTTGAATGCTATCCGATCTTGTCCACAAAAGTGCTACCTAAATGGAAATCCATTGGATGCCTGTGAGCACGGCGGCCGCTGAATGTTCAGATTTAATGGAGGACAGCAGTCAAACGCAAAAATCCGTAACATATTGCAGATATAGATTTCGACTATACCATAGTCCTGATCGGTGCGTTACCAAAAGACTAATACAGGTCAACATTTCAGAACATAAACTTGTGACCAAATGCCATGTATAGGCTAGCGTCTTTTGCCACAAGTTTATGGCTATTACATGTTGGTACATGGCATTTTTAAGCATGTAAAGTCTAATATCATTTGTCACAAGTTTATGCTCTGACATGTTGCTACCTGTATGACTCTTCTGATAATTCATCGTTGATGACTATGTGGTGTTCGAAATGCAGATCTGTAATAAACTAAGAATTTTTAAGACTGACTGCTGTCCTTCATTAAATCTGAAAACTGTTACTCACTAACATGTCTCTGCGAGAACACTGAGTTCTGAATCTCATAGTCATATATATCACCGTCAAAACAAGAAAAAGCTTCAATCTACGCATAATGGACATCACGTTAACGCGTTAAAATCCTTCTTTGCTAAGGAGCTATCAAACGAGATTTTTTTTTTTAAATGTTGGTAAGCTTTTAGCGTTGGATGTCTCTCAGGTGCAAGGATACTATCAATTTTTCCAACTAGAATCCTGCCTCCAGAATCAATCTTTCACTCTCTCATGGGTTGTGCAATATGCTGAATCTTCCTACCAAGATTAACACTCAGAGGAGAACACAAGTGCCATAACCCGATTTCCCAGAAACTTCGCTCAGCGACAGAGTAATTGTACAATTACAACTGGATTTCACAATAAGTGTCAGACATTTATTGCTGGTACATTATATATATATATATACCGGGAGATGCCCTTAACTAACTGAGCTCTCCTGTCTGCCGTACAACAGACTTGCTCGCATCGCTAAATAAAGTCTGCAGTATTTTACTTTTTGTCACACCTAATCACATACTTTTGTGCGGTTTTCGAGTACTACACACAAGCGAGCTTTTGGGGAACGGAATTTTACATTCTGAAAAATTATAGTATCTTTGTAGCAAGTGAATTTTCACATAAAACTAAATTCCAGGCTTTCAACTTGCACCAAAAAATTTCCCTCGGTAAGTGCAAAAAGGAAAGTTACATAATTGCCATTCAGTGTCGGGATCTACGTTTTTCTTTATCGCCACTCAGAACACATTCGATTTTAATTTATTGTCCTGAAATTCTTCCTCTCAATGAACCTCCTCTAGCTGAACTGTAATCACTGTCTACTGTAATATCGTCGCCTTTTTCGTCTATTTCTTGATTTGTATGTGGGGCAGCTTCCTCCATCTACCGAGTAGCAATTTCATCAAACTTAGGATCATTCTATTTATGTCAACAAGTTTATGCTGACAAGGTTGTCTCACGGATGGCGTTGCACGTTGCGCATACTTTACCGACGATACAACCCTCTTTTAGACTCTAGATCTACCGTCATCATTCGAGAGAATACCAGACTTCTCAAGTAGCGCCAAGCGGAAGAATTGGGTAGTGCCCATTCGAATAGCGATCTGATAAAGACGATTCTTTCTAAACGTAATCAGCGTTGCCAAGTTGACGGATTTCCCGTCAAATTTGACAGAATTTCATGTTGTGTGACGGGTAAAATTTAGTTTGACTGTTGACGGATTTCTGGCTTCATTTTATTTTGAAAAAAAAAAAATATTTTCTTTGATAAAACTATTACGAATGCAAATCTTTGTGTACCTGCAAGACAGTGCCGTGGATGTATTGCACTAGAACACTCAGTATGTTGCAAAAACGGGCTGCATTTCTGATTTGTTCATTCAAATTAAATACATGTAGGATATAACCGAAAACTGAACTGCAATTAACTCCTTAGATATCCTTCCTATTGAGCAATGTGCAATGGCTATTTTTTAGCTAACAGTATCAAACATCTCTGATGACTGGCAAACACAGCAAAGCAAACATAATGCTGCGGCAAAATGGTTCAAATGGCTCTGAGCACTATGGGACTTAACTTCTGAGGTCATCAGTCCCCTAGAACGTAGAGCTACTTAAACCTAACTAACCTAAGGGCATCACACGCATCCATGCCCAAGGCAGGATTCGAACTTGCGATCGTAGCGGTCGCGCGGTTCCAGACTGAAGCGCCTAGAACCGCTCGGCCACACCGGCCGGCGGTGTGGCAAATGGCTATAATTTCATTTGTAAGCAAAGATACAATCGTGAGTAAGAGTCACATTCTCATGAACTGAGCATAGGGAGCAGAAGTAGAATCCTGAAACGCCATCCTTGGAAGGATCCGAGTGGAGTTGGTTTGCCATTACCCTCCTCCGACCTGTTACGAAGTGTCGAGCGTGTTTTGATACATAGGGGAGGACTGTGGTTAGTGCTGGTACTGTGTGGTATCGTGTTTGTGTTTTTATAGATGAGGAAAGAGAGGTTGAAACTCGGTGCTGACACGTAGTGTAATTCTCTCGAAAAGCATCAAGGAAGTCGCCGAGCTTAACATCCCCATCCGACGGACGAATCACCATCAACAGTGTCACATGCCCTTTCTTCATGAGAGAGTGTGTAGAGGTTTGGAATTTAATCCAGGAGATTGGCACAAAAACTGGCCGGCCAAATACTGGCAGCAGAAGTATCATCCACCACTAGGATTCGAACTGGTATTAAATATACGATACCTACCTCTAGCACTAGCAGCACACAGACAAAAATATGCTTTGCTCTATGAGTTAATGCCGCCAATTCTGGAGAGTGAGCGCAATACATTAGAGTACGATACTTCTCGCGAATTGTAACTTAGCATCTGTCGAGCGGAATTTGCGGGCAGAGGAGAGAGCGGTCAAGCTACGCTGTGTTGAGTGGGTTGCGAGGGGAGGAGGGGGGGGGGGGAGAAGAACAAACTCCACCTCCATGTATTGTAAGCACCCAGTACAGGCAACAGAAACTTGTGTTTTGAGTTTACATGAGCTCCTTATAACCGGCTTTCTTTTCCAAAATCGAGCAGAAGACAGCCCTCGTGATGAGCCAACAAGCGCATCACTCATTTTCGTAAAAATCACAATGAGTACAGCGACAGACAGCTCAGCAACAAGAAGACGACAATGCAGTCAACTCCGGCTAATGGTACGCTGCGTTCTTGGCAATGAACATCTGCAAATCACGAGGTCACGAATTCCCCCGGCCGCTGCCGACTGCTACCCATCATAACTGCGGAGCTGTGTACCAGGTTGTAGACTGAAGTGTTGTAGTGGGTTATTGCGTGTTTAACAACTAGAGTCTAGTGCTCTTTTTGTTTGTTTTTACAACTGACTGAACATGTTTGAAAAGAATGTCAAGAAGTATGTACGACTTTTACAAATGAGTGGTCAAGTGATAATTAAAGGAATGTTTGTTAGAGGTGCCCGGGGAACCCAGTAGTGCGCCGTGTAAATGTTGCCAATGCAAACTTGAATGTGGGTTTGTAAGATTTATTAAGTGAGAAACGTTTAAAAGCAGCTGAACCTTTTTCATCTTCACGACTGTCAATATTTCCATTTCAGTCTATCAAACATACGTACGAACTTGCAGCTGCTCTTACATTGTTTGTAGTTAATCACTGTGCAACTAGATTCGTTGATCATCTTTCAGATCCAACTAAGAGATTTTTTGAAAGTGCTGATCATGCATCTCTTTGACGGCTACACAGTAAGAAGAGCAGTGCTTTGATCAGGAACATTCTCTTCCAGCACTTGAAATCAGAACTACAGAACGATAAGTGTTGGCTGTGTGCATTGTATATTTTTCAAAACAACAAAGCACAGATATTTCCACTTTTTCAGGAATTGTTGAATAATAACAGGGGAATGCTGAATGTATTGTTACTGCAGTAATGTCGTTACTTTCAGATCATGGTCTAAACATTAAACAAGTGAGAGGAATTGGTACAGATAATGTCTCAGTAATGGTGGGTATTAATAATTCGGTTTACCAGAAACTGAAATGTGAGGTCCCTAAACTTGTATTGTTCCCCTGTGTTTGCCATTCAGTTCAGTTAGCAGTGTCCTCTGCGGCCCAAATGCTGTCACGAAATCTTGTGTTCTTAATTTGTAAAACCCATTCTTGCTTTTCTAAATCTTCTTAGGAGTTGTTAAAAGCAATAAATCATGGAGCCGCACCCCTTAAAATTATACACGAGGTGGTCATCGATCGAAGTTGCTGTTAATCGCGTTTTAAGTCAATGGCTTGAACTACAGACACATTTCGAAATATCCAGACATCAGACTAAGTGCTACACATCTACTCTGATGCCCTCAATAAGCTTTACCTTCTGTTTCTTAGACCAACTCTAGAAGAATGTCAAAAGCTCAATAAATCATTCCAATCAAGTACAGCAGACCGTTCAAAGCTACTGCAAGACTTAGTTCTTCTTATTGTAGGACTTACGAGGCGTATTGTTGTCCCCGATTATAAGGGGGATTTGCTAAGGCCGGTATTACACTATCAAATTTCTTTGTCAAAGATTTGATCAAAGATGTGATCCAATATTCCGTCCAATATATTTGACAAAGATCTTTGACGTAGCGCTACAAGGGGTATTACACTGTCATCAAATTTTTCGTCAAAGTTCAAGATGGCTGACAACAACTTGTTATTAGAGTTGGGCAACACGATTCTTTTTCCCGATTCGATTCCTGCGATTCAATCTCACATTGCGAATCGATTCCTACAATTCGTTCACGATTCATTCTAGTCTGCGATGGCACGATTCTAACGGAATGCAAAAAGTTCTATATCTTACTCACAGATGGCAGGACATGTCTGAAATTGTCAATAGGGTTAGAATCGAACTGTGTCATGATAAGATATGCCAGAAATAGTTTATTTATGAGTAAACATGCTAGTTCGTGTATTACTCGCGCACACTAATATTGACGTTGGCACGGTGGCTGATGGTAGCGATAGTAAATGCCAAATGGGAAATGCCTTTACGCTCGTTCCCGTCAGCCACAGCCAAGTGTTAGCTTGGTTTTCACGAGTAATATCCCGTGATCTGGGGTAATATTACGGCCCACGAACTTCGTTTGTTCTTTGCGAGCATCCTCCACTTGACTGCCATCTGGCGGTCGTAATCATTCGGCACGACTCGGCATGATTCGGAAGTTTCCTTCGAAGCATGGCGTACTAAGAATCGATGAATCGTTGGAACTTGGTATCGTCACGACTCGGAAACACGCAATCGTTCTTACGATTCTTTTGAACGACGATTCGTTCGTATCACGATTCGATTCTTACGATTCTTTATATAGAGTCGTTCAAATGAACGACTATTTCACGAATCGCCACAACTAGTGATGGGCTAAACTGCGATTTTCCGATATCAGTGATTTCTGTGAATGCTACTTTTCAGTATCTGTTATTCTTAACTGCGATTTGTCGCAGTTAAGAGTCGCAGTTAAGGAACATAGGTCGTGTATCCCTCCGCCGCAGATTTCTGCTACTTCCGCGATTTCTGCTACTTCTGCAATTTCTGCTACTTCTGTGACTTCTGCGATTTCTGCTACTTCTGCGATTTCTGCTACTTCTGCGATTTCTGTGACTTCTGCTACTTCTGCGATTTCTGTGACTCCTGAGATTTCTGCGACTTACTACTGTATGAAAAAGTTACATCTGTCAACACGGAAAATTGCATCGCAACAAACCTGTCATTGGCAAGTATGTTTTACGTTTTTTCTTCCGTTGGCTTTAATTTTGTATTAAAGAAACAACTGTGAAAATATTAATAGTGTAATTAATATGTAAGTAGCCGTACAGTACCGTAATAGTTCGTCTTGAGAAAATGAATTCTAACATATTGTTATGTTCACAGGTACCTGAACTACATTTCAGTCACTCAGTAAAGTGATAACTCAAAATATCATTGTCAACAGATCTGAAGAAATTGCCACTGCGTCTTTAGACCATTTTCGTCAGACGAGAGGTTAGTTTCTAAGCGTTTCGATGGACTTAATTACTTCAGTGAGATCGTTCTTGCAAATGTGATATTCATTATAGCAAATATTAGCAATCTACTCTGTCAATTATATTTCTAGTAATTAATGACAGCAAAAATTGTTTAATAATCCTTGTGTTTTTGCAGACACAGTTCTGACTCTGATTACTGGTTGCTGTACGTATCTATCCACATCAAGGCTGTTGGGAGAGACTCGTGAAGATTCAAGACAGCTCTTAGAGGATTTGCAGTTTAAAAGTGAAACAATTGTGAAATAAGTGTGTGAATGATTAAGCTGTGTTTTATTGAAGTTGTTGTGAGATTTTAAAGGAATAATAAATGTCAAATACAGTGAGTGAATAATAAAAATCTCATTTTCCACATGTTAAGCCGTCCTATACCCATAATTTTCCGCCACTTACTTATTGGTAAACACTTGTTGGAGAGCGACATGCCGCCCCCCCCTCCCCCCCACCCCCTTTCTCCACAATCTTAGTGTGACACTGACCTGTAACATATCCCGAAGTCTACAATATGCATTTTGAGGCTGTTGATATGAAAGTGAGAAGTACAGATCTTCCAGTTAAATGAGGAATAGCTTAAGTGCATTACTTGAAAGTAACACAGGAAAAGCTTACTTATGTAGGTGGTAGTAGTGTCGGCAAAAAGTTCTTGTGTGTGAAGTTGCCATGTAGAACATCAGGTGTAAAACTTTTCTCCCGAGTCTCGAACTGTGTCGGAACAAAAGTGAGGCATTCATATGACTGTTTTCATTTCTCTACACTTATACAGATGTCTGAGTTCTGCTGTGTTAACATTGCAAAGTCCTGTAGGCATGTGGAGTATTAACCAAAACTGTCATATTGGAAGCAGAATCAAACACATTTGTTACGTTACTTGATATTTTCAGGAGAAAATGGCAATGTTGCTTCTTATTAATATAATACATTCAGAGTCACAGCAGTATTTGACCAACCATAACTGATGCTGAATGTGCATGTCGTCATATAATATGAAAGGCTTATTTCAATAGTGGTACAAGTCCATTACCTCCACTTTTCTGTCTATAATGCTTCTAAAATTAGTGATCCAAACAAACATAAATAAAGGTTCATCTCTAGCAAGAAGCCATATGCTTGAATATTTCTGGTATCTCAACTGCAGATTTTTCAGCGCTCATTTAACTTTACGACTCTATATCTCAAAATTAACAAAAATGGACTTGTACAACTATTGAAATAAGCCCTTCATATGCACACACAGCACATCGATCTCGTGAGGCACAAGGCTCTCATAACGAAGTACGTACGTCGGTCAACAGATGACACTAGGAAAAGTATGTTAACTGCGCTTTTTAGTTGCTACTTGCGACTCTTAGTTGCGATTTGTCACAGAAATCGCAGTTTGACTCGGTAGCGAATAGCGTAGTATGAACTTTGCTCAACAGATGGCAGTGCTAACTGCGCTTTTTAGTTGCTACTTGCGACTCTTAGTTGCGACTTGTCACGGAAATCGCAGTTAGACTCCATAGCGTACCGCAGAGATGGGCGTAGTACGAACTCTGACCCACAGATGGCACTGTTAACCGCGCTTTTTAGTTGCTACTTGCGACTCTTAGTTGCGACTTGTCACGGAAATCGCAGTTAGACTCCATAGCGTACCGCAGAGATGGACGTAGTACGAACTTCGGCCAACAGATGCCACTGTTAACCGCGCTTTTTAGTTGCTACTTGCGACTCTTAGTTGCGACTTGTCACTGAAATCGCAGAAAGCAGTGCTAAATTCGACCAATAGATGGCTCACGTCTTTGAATGTGAAATACTACTTGCGACTGCTAACTGTGACTGAAATCGCAGTTAGATTCTGTAAAGTTGCTACTGTGATATCTGTGACTTCTCAGTCACTGCGATTTCTAACAGATACGCGATTTCCTGCCCACCACTAGCCACAACTCTACTTGTTATTAACCGCAGCAGTTCTACGTACTCCTATTGCATTGTGTGCACATGCGGAAAAGAAGTGGGGGGAAAAAATGGAACCATACATACGAGGTTGATAGTCTTAAAAGTCCTGGGATTACAACTTGATAATAAATTCAGTTGGGAGGAGCACACCACAGAACTGCAGAAACGCCTTAACAAATCTGTATTTGCAATTCGAGTGTTAGCAGACATAGGCAACATAAGAATGAAAAAGCTTGCATACTTTCATTCCATAATGTCATAGGGGATAATATTTTGGGGTAAATCTTGAAGTAAAACAAAAGTTTTCAAGGTCCAAAAGCGTGTAATACGTATTATTTGTGGAGTAAATTCATGGACCTCCTGCAGAAACCTCTTCAAAGAACTGGGTATACTAACTACTGCCTCTCAGTATATTTACTTATTAATAAAATTTGTCGTAAATAATATATCTCTTTTTCCAACAAACAACTCAGTTCATACATACAATACCAGGAACAAAAATGATCTGCACAAGGACTTAAAAGCACTTACTTTAGTTCAAAAAGGGATCCACTACTCAGGAACACTCATCTTCAATAATTTGCCAGGAAACATAAAAAATTTAGTTAGAAATAAAGATCAGTTTATCAGTTTAAAAGGAGCCTGAAAGACTTACTACTGGCCAACTCCTCCTACTCCATTGGCGAAATTTTTCATAGAAACAAATGATGTATTGTATTTATTCATACTATTAGTATTTTTATTTCAGCTTAAAAAAAATCGACATGTTCCACATCCACGAGGATCTCCTCAGCACGGATCTATGGAACGAAAAACTAATCTAATCTGGGTGAAGCCGTGGGTTTTACGACGACACGATAAAAGCATTCAACAAAACTTGTTACGTGAGCATACAGTGGAAGACGTCAAGTCGTACATCAATTACTTAAGAATGGATGAGCATACATTTCTGTATGTGCTCAATGAAGTGTATCCTCATATCACAAAGCACAATTTTCACTTAAGAACTGCTACATCTTCAGAAGACAGGCTCACTATAACACTCCGATTCCTTGCTACAGGAGAGGGTTATGTTAGGTTAGGTCAGGTTAGGTCTCCAATCTTCTTAATCTATTTTTGTATTCAGGGTGCCTCACGTTGTAAAGCGCCTCATCAGCTTCAGACATCTCTATTAATTCTGTAGTTGTCGGCACACACCAATTGTATTTACCGGCAATGGTTATAAAAACACTACAGACGACAGAACGCTGCAGCGATGCTAGCGCTCCGCGTGGTAACATATCGCATTGCAGTGAACAGAAGAGAAGCGATTTCTTTGATCAAATATACGGCCTCGGCCTAGATTTGATCAAGGAGGATGCTAAGTTCACCGGACTTGGATACGATGTGACGTCATTATGACGTGTACACGCTACATCGAAAAAGATAGAAACCGTATATCGACTATTCGACTTTTGTGAACTTTCGAGAGATTGTGACAGGGTAGCGCTGTGCTCTGCGCCATTCGTTTGAATGTGTTTTGCGTTCCTTGCGTTTAAATCGTGTATTGTACTGTGTTTGTGTCCTGTGCGTTGTTTTTCGTTTGCTCGTCTCTAATTATGTGTTCAGCATTCGAGAGACTAATGAGAGGAAAGCTTACCACCATGGAATGCTTTGACACTATCATACCACCATGGAGTGCTTTGACACTGCATTCAATCATTTCATACGTCAATCAGTACTAGACACTAACATTTGGTTAAGATTGCATTGAGAAATCCACTTACCCTCGTATTTCATCTCCGGTCGACGATTTTTCTTCAACAATGCCTCATTTTTCTTTTTAAGTTCGAAATTCAATCATTCTACACATCAGTCATTACTGGACACTAAGGTACCTGTCTCTGCGGTCCGAGTGTAAAATTACTTGGAATTATGGTTGATAAAAGACTATCTTGGGATGGACATATAAATTACTTAGCTAACGAACTTGCACGAGTTCAGCTATATAAATTAAGAAAAAAAAGTCAGCAAGAGTATGCTGCTACAATCCAATATGTACTGACAAGACCAATTGTATGAAACCATACTAAAATGTTGATAATAAATAAATATTATTTTCGGCGTAAGCATTCAATACAACAATAACACAATCTAATCTGGTCGGGACATAAGAAGACTTCACTTTTTTACGTGGTGTTTTCAAGGCCACGGTCATGAATATTTCAATTAACATCCAGCTCTTTTATTTTGGCGAAATACATATACGCTGCCACACTGAGCTGTTTTCAGAATTGCACGTGTCAAAACAAACCACTAGCTGACGACAGTTTAGAATCTCGAACGTTCGTAAAAGTCGATAGGTGTGTTAATCGACTAAAGGGTATATACGTCATAATGACGTCACATCATACCCAGGTTGGGTGAACTTAGCATCCTCCTTTGATCAAATATTGGACGACATTTGTCAAAGATCCCTATTACACTATCAAATATCTTTGACAAAGATATTGGACAAAGAAATTTGATAGTGTAATACCGGCCTAACGGTAGACGTTAGAAAATTCAAATCCCCTAATATTTATCTTGGCCATGAAGTAAAGGTTTCATTGGTAAACATGATGAAAGAACATAAAATTGACGTAGAAAGTGAAAAAGTTTTTCACAGTCGATGCGAAAATTTTCTGCTTTGCTTAGCAGAGGAGCTCCAGAAGAGCAACTGCCGAAAAATGTCAAGGTTTTGCAAAAAGTGTTCCTAATTGCTGCAGAACAGTGTTCGAGGGTAGTGAAAGAAAGTATAATCCCGCTAGGTCAGGAATTTCAATTACCTGACACAGAAACAACAAAAATTGACTTTCAGTGATCAAAATTAACTACTGTTTGAAAAAAAATATCAAAATCATGGAGAAGAATGAAGCCACGATAATTGAAATAAGAAATATATTAATTGACACACAGAGATGTCTGAATGAAAGGAAAACAGCCGATTTTATTCGCATGAAAACCAAGTTGATTTGGACAAAGTAAAGAATGAGAACCATAACCAAGAAATAATTAATCTGATTTCGAAATTTGAGGAAGAGACAATGGCTTTCTATGCCATAGCATTTGATTACTTAGAGAAAGAGGGCTATTTCTTTTAATAAATATCAAGTATTTAACAGGATGATGCTATCTGAAACTCCAGATTGGGTGATGACTGAAAATACTATTATATAGACCGACTTTTTCCAGCGTGTACGAAATCTAGGGGTTGATCGATGAAAGGAAACGGAACAAAAAAGGTCTAATGAACCTATGTCCGGAAATGCATGACTTCCATGCTAGAGGCCATTCATTCAGTCATACATTGTTACAGAGACTGCTGTCTAATACACGCTGTACCATACAGCACCAGTTACAGAATGCGTTGAAAGTTGTTTCCATATGACTCAACGCGTGCGTGTACGCGCTGTTGCATGTTCTTTCTCACATGTTCAGATAGACCAGGCTGCATCCGAGCAGTGTCAGACGCAGCATGAATATTCTGCTCCAGTGTCTCCATCCATAAACGATACTTTTGAGGTGGCTCCATAACCAGAAACCGCACGAGTTGAGATCCGGTGAACGAGCGGGCCGTGCAACTAGACTTCCTTGTCCGATCCATCAACCAGGGAAGACACAACTGAGATGCGAGCGGACGTTAACGGCGAAGTGTGCTGAAGCACCATCATGTAGTAGCCACATAACCCTTCGAATCATCAATGGCACTTCTTCCAGCAGCGGAGCAAAGTCACCCCAGGCGACGTGGAAGGAAGACTGGCCCCAAAATATAGTCGCCATTTATACCGACTCACACATTCCAACTGCGCCGATGCTCATGAGCCGCTGTCACCATACCATGGGCGTTCTGCACACTATACCATAGATTACTATTATGAAAGTTGAAGATATCACTCTGCATAAAGGTTGCCTTATCCGTGAATCGGGTGCTGATGACCCCGTAGTTGAGAGCCCCACAAACCAAATATCATCATCATCCGTGAACAGGATGCATGACACAAATGCCAGAATCGTGGTTGCCTGGTGAAGAAACCAGTGACAAAACTGGTCCCGATGTGGAATGTCTGTCGCTAATAAGCCTTGCACACGCTCTAAGCGATAAGGATAGTAACAATTGCCGTGGAGAATGTTCCACAGAGTCGTCTGACTTACCCTGTACTGGCGGGCCAACTGATGGGTACTGACACGGAGTTCGCCTTCCACAGAGTTAATAACATTTTCCTCCACGTCTGGTGTCCGACATTTCGAGTACGTCCTTTATGATTTCCTGCTTCCTGAAACGAACTTGTCTTAGACAAACGGTGACACACTGTAGCAAACACTGAATGTTGTGCGGTTGTTGCCGGCGCGTATAATGTAGGTCTCCTGATACAACCTTGTTGCTGGCAACCATTGCCATTTGCCTTTCCCTGAGTAAACACCACGTCGGTAAGCTCTCGATTCGAATACGGGACCATTGTGCACAACGCTGTATCACAGCTACTACAAGGTCAGCCAGCAAGAGAAATGAATCGGACACATTACCAATTCGTTCGTTTTAGTAGCAGCTCTGTGTGTCTCCAAGCTCGTGTTGCTTGTGACATACTACCACCAGCTGATAGAACTTTACGTGGATTCGTTTCCGATGTGATAGTGAAGTGGAAACTTGAAGGGACACCTACAGCACAAAAGCGTACAGGCCGACCTCGTCTGATGACTGACAGAGACCGCCGACATTTGAAGAGGGTCGTAATGTATAATAGGCAGACGTCTATCCAGACTATCACACAGGAATTCCAAACAGCATCAGGATCCACTGCAAGTACTATGACAGGCGGGAAGCGAGCGGCTGCTCATAAGCCACGCATCACGCCGCTAATGTCGAACGACGCCTCGCTTGGTGTAAGCAGCATAAACATTGGACAATTGAATAGTGGAAAACCGTTGTGTGGAGTGACGAATTACGGTACACGATGTGGTGATCCGATGGCAGGGTGTGGGCACATGGCGAATCCCCGGTGAACGTCATCTGCCAGTGCGTGTAGTGTCAACGGTAAAATTCGGAGGTGCTGGTGTTACGGTGTGGTCGTAGTTTTCATGGAGGGGGCTCACACCCCTTGTTTTCTGAGCGTCACTATCACGACACAGGCCTACACTGATGTTTTAAGCACCTTCTTGCATCCCACTGTTGAAGAGCAATTCGGGGATGGCGATTGCTTCTTTCAACACGATCGAGTACCTGTTCGTAATGCACGGTTTGTGGTGGAGTGGTTACACGACAATAACATCCCTGTAATGGACTGGCTTGCACAGAGTCCTGACCTGAATCCTATAGAACACCTTTGGGATATTTTGGAACGCCGACTTCGTGCCACGCCTCACCGACCGACATCGACACCTCTCCTCAGTGCAGCACTCCGTGAAGAATGGGCTGCCATTCCCCAAGAAACCTCTCAGCACCTGATTGAACGTATGGCTGCGAGATTGGAAGCTGTCATCAAACCTAATGGTGGGCTAACACCATACTAAATTCCAGCATTATCGACGGAGGGCGCCACGAACTTGTAAGTCATTTTCAACCAGGTGTCCGCATATTTTTGATCACATATTGTGCATTCCACCCTTTCTTTTAACCTCTCTGCGATGGAGACCAAAACAGCGACGCCTAGCGTTGGAATTGCAGGGTTATCTTGTGGATGGCCAAGGAAAACTTTTCAGGGATTAAATGTGGGTAAGAGGGGGTGTGACGACCTTCCCATCGTGTGACACGTCCAAGGCAGCGTGGACAGAATTATGGTCAAATTTGGTGCCACTGGGTCATCATCAACCCACCTTACATCTCACGTGAACTTCTGACGATGAGCTCTGGCCTTTTTATCGCGTGTGTCGACACCTTGCCGTTTGAAGCGTCGCCAAGCCCAAGAGTGAGGTCGCAGGGCGCCACGCTTTTGCACCATTATGGAGGAATTGTCAGTGTCAACCAGATTCACCAACAGTCGTGTAACTTAAGAAGTTATTTTATTTTATTTTGAAGGCTACCAGTTTCAGCATTTCATTAAGCCATCTTCAGGCCCCTGCATAAAAAGAGTATACGTGCAGTGTATATCAGGATGTACAAAGCACGCTTACAGAAAATGACGGGTAACCATAATGGCGCTTAAAGCTTAAAAATGAAAGTAGTGGCGTTAAAACAAATATTTGTGTACATCCAACACGATAGCCTAAAACATGTGTACATATTTGTTAGTAGCGTTAAACCAAATCTCTGTGTACATCCAGCACAATAGACTAAAACATTTGTACAAATGTGTGTGAATTCCTAAGGGACCATACTGCTTAGGTCATCGATCCCTAGACTTACACACTACTTAAAATAACGTACGCTAAAGACAATACACACACCCATGCCCGAGGGAGGACTCGAACCTCCAGCGGGAGTGGCCTCTCACTGCGCGGCCTCTTCACGCGGCATGTGTACATATTTGTTAGTCATAAAACTACTTAACACCACAGATTTGCACGAGAACATGCAAGAAAACATTAAAAAGATCAGAACTAGTGAAATGTCACACAGTAATCTATGAAGTACAACAGTATGCATATTTACAGCCTGCCGCGCGGGGTAGCCGCGCGCGGTCTAAGGCGCCTTCGGCTGCCCCCGTCAGAGGTTCGAGTCCTCCCTTGTGTTGCTCATAACGTAAGTTAGATTAAGTAATGTGTAGCCTTAGGGACCGATGACCTCAGCAGTTTGGTCCCGTAAGACCATACCACAAATTTCCAAATTTACAGCCTAGGTAATCTCACAGCTGATGACATAATTACTTGTCACAGTATCAAAATACAAACTGACGTAAAACCCAATGGCACTCGACGTATTAAGAGAAAAAGAGCATGCAAACAGCACGCTAGGTTATACAGCAAATCGAAATAAAAAGATATCATGTGGCTTCCTTTACATCGGCATTACCACAATGAAACAAACCAACAAGGGGAGTCCAAGTTCTCGGCCGACAATGTCATACTATTTCCCTGGGATTGTAAGGAAATGCCTTAACGACCTACCTATAGGTGATGAACCAATCTAAATAATAAGACATAGCAAGTTGCGTCGCGTTAAGGAACGTGGGTATGGCAAAAGAAAAGGTAAATGAGTGTGCAAAGACCACCGTATCATCGAAGTTGAAGCCCACAAAGTGAGTAAAATAAAATAAAATCTTAAGTTACACGGCTGTTGGTGAATTTCATTGACACTGATAATTACTTAACCAGCCGATGTACCCTGTCCATGAAAGAACAGCAGAGATTACAGAGGAAGATTGCCGGTACTTTTGAGTCAAATATGTAGAGTTCTTATAAACTTCCCTTTAGCACTGTTCCTGTGTACGACCCTCTGTGTATACATCATGTCACGTGATACACTACGCAAAATCAGCTTCTATTTGTTTGAAGCCCTGTTACCATACATTCACGACACCAAAGCATTCCATCTCTCATTAACGATATTCTTATACTCTTCTGTGGCGATTTTAATTCAAACAAGGTTACCATTACAGATTTCTATGTTTTCATAAAATAAATACAGGGTGTCCGAGACGAAACACCTTAAATGTAACCGCAATTAATATAATAAACAACCCAGAAAGTTTCGTTAGGTATTAGATGGTGCACTGAAGCGCCAAAGAAACTAGAATAGGCATGGGTATTCAAATACAGAGATATGTAAACAAGCAGAACACGGCGCTGGTCGGCAACGCCTATGTAAGACAAGTGTCTGGCGCAGTTGTTAGATCGGTTACTGCTGCTACAATGGCAGGTTATCAAGATTTAAGTGAGTTTGAACGTGGTGTTATAGTCGGCACATGAGCGATGGGACACAGCATCTCCGTGGTTTTCAACTCCTGAAATAAAAAACGGATAAAAATAAAAATGAAGTTCATATAAAATTACAGATAATAAAATTCCACATCTGATTTACACTGAAGAACCAAAGAAACTGGTACACCTGCCTAATATCGTCTATGGCACCCGCGACCACGCAGAAGTGCCAAAACACGACGTGGTGTGGACTCGACTAATGTCTTGAAGCAGTGCTGGAGGGAATTGATACCATGAATCCTGTAGTACTGTAAACAAAACTGTAAGAGTCCGAGAGATCACTTCTGCACAGCACTTTGCAAGGCATCCCAGATATGCCCAATAATGTTCATGTCTGAGGAGTTTGATGGCTAGTGGAAGTGTTATACTCAGAAGAATGTTCCCGGGCCCACTTTGGTTCAAATGGCTCTGAGCACTATGGGACTTAACATCTGTGGTCATCAGTCCCCTAGAACTTAGAACTACTTAAACCTAACTAACCTAAGGACATCACACACAACCATGCCCGAGGCAGGATTCGAACCTGCGACCGTAGCAGTCGCGCGGCTCCGGACTGAGCGCCTAGAACCGCGAGACCACCGCGGCCGGCGGGCCCACTTTGTAGCAGTTCTGGACGTGTAGGGTGTCGCATTGTTCTGATGGAATTGTCCAAGTCCGTCGGATACACAATAGACATAAATGGATGCAGATGATCAAACAAGATGCTTACGTACGTGTCACCTGTCAGAGCCGCATCTAGACGTATCAGGGGTCCCATGTCACTCCAACTGCACACGCCCTACACCATTACAGAGCCTCCACCAGCTTCAACAGACCCTTGCTGACATACAGGGTCCATGGATTCATGAGTTTGTCTCCATACCCGTACACGTCAATCCGCACGATACAATTTGAAACGAGACTCGTCCGACCAGGCAACATGTTTCCAATCATCACAATCATCAGCGGTCCAATGCCGGCGTTGACGGGCCCAGGCGAGGCGTAAAGGTTTGTGTAATGCAGTCATCAAGGCTACACGAGTGGGCCTTTGGTTCCGAAAGCCCGTATCGATGATATTCCGTTGAATGGTACGCACGCTGACACTTGTTGATGGCTCAGAATTGAAATCAGCAGCAGTTTACGCAGAGGTTGTACTTCTATTACGTTGAACGATTCTCATCAGTCGTCGTCGTCGTTTGTCCCGTTCTCGCAGGATCTGTTTCCGGCCGCGGCGGTGTTGGAGATTTGATGTTTTACCGGATTTCTGATATTCACGGTACACTCGTCAAATAGTTGCACGGGAAAATTCCTACTTCATCACTGTCTCGAAGATGCTGTGTCCTATCGCTCGTGGGCCGACTATAAAACACCACGTTCAAACTCGCTTAAATCTTGATAACCTGCCATTGTAGCAGCAGTAACAGATCTAACAACTGCGCCAGACACTTGTGTTATATAGGCGTTGCCGATCGCAGAGTCGTATTCTGCCTGTTTACATATCTCAGGCCACGTCACTGCTGTTCGCTGCTGAGTGTTTAATTTAATCTGCGTGAATTTGTGTTTAAAACATAATTGCGTGTTGTAGGAAAGAATTTCTATTTGAAACTGTGTTTTTATTCGACTTGCTCCTATGAGTAGCACTGTCTAGCCACAGGCGAAACTTTGAGCAAGGAAAGGAAGATCCTGTTACAGAACAAGAGGAGGAGAAGGTATAATCAACACATAAAAAAGTGGTAAAACTGATGTCAGTGTCAGCTTACAGAGCAAGTAGAAAAGCTTAACTCCAATTTCAGATCGAACTGACGGAATATCAACCCAGGGCCAACAACTGAACTCAATGGTAGAAAAAGTAAATAATTTGTCCACGGGGCTTGATCAGCAATTCGTGACATGGATTAATGAGAGAGACAGAGATGCTCTGCGAAAAATTCCACGAAATATCCAAGATTACGAATGGTAGCAGTGTTTACAGGAAGCGCTCGCAAAATACAAGCTAGAAACAAGGCAAAAATCAGTGTGGTGGATAAACGTACGATCATTATTCGTGTATCTGCGTACAGCGATTTCAAAACTGTGCGGCAAGAAATGAACGTTTGAGAAAAATGAAGAATGGAAATAAAACCCTTCTCTAAATCCATAAGTAACTAGCTAACTTCTAATTCATGCTAGAATCCTCTTTCTACAATATAAGTGAAAACATGTAGTCTGTCAAACATTCTGTATTGGCTTCTAAAACCAGCTTCCTCTTTGCCATCGTGAAAGTCTTCAGTTATGTTCAAAACTTGTAGCTAAATTTTCGCTGAAAACTATTTACAAAAGACTAATAGATTTATAGTTTATTATTCGTTGTCTATTACTTTGCGAATTACAACAAGTAATATGTTGTAAATATCAGATACCTCTATTTTCTTATACTGACATCCCGCAAAAAATCCTCCAACAGTTCTGGAAATATTCCAGCAAGTATTCACCAACTTTTTACGTTTTCCCAAGGGGTGCAATATAACCAGCAGGCACAGTGGATATAGTGGCAACCGCAAAAGTACAACATTAATTTTATGCGCAATTTGTTAACACAGGGCAATTCGGTTATCTTTGTAGTTAATAAAATACTCAGCATCACCGCCAATTTGCCGCTAAAAGTGCTCAGGGTCCGAAAACGCTTTTGGAATTAAATGTATCGGATTCACAAATAGATATTTATACACACCTACTGCAAATCACAAAAAATTTACTCGAATCCCAATATGTCCCGTGTGGCCTTGTCCAATTATAATTTAAATAATTGACAATGTCCAAAGACGTGTCGTGGTCTACGGCCCTTGCTGATCAAATAATGAGTCCAGGATGAGTATCCCATATTGCCAACACAGCCACCAACAATCGAGTTTTCACACCAAGATGAGAAGGTGACATTTCATTATATTCTCCTTGGCCACATCACACCTTTTCCGCCAATAGCAGTGAGCTTTTCAGTAAGATATGAAAGAATGAACTCAGATTAACGAGCCGATTAACAGACCGAAGTACTGTACGGCAGAAGTCGCGCGATGTGCAGTTTATGCACTGATTTCCGGGTCCACATTTTTTTCCGTACATCAGTTACCTGTATCTCCTAATTGTGGAGCCCTGATCTGGGACAAATTGAACCTAGTTATGTAATCATATTAGCAATCTGTCACCCGAGTTTCTGATTCGTTTGGCGCTTGATAAGATATCACCGATTTAATTTTCCTCTAAAGCAGGAAAGGAATCATCACGCAGCAAAGGCTACATTTGATGCTTAAAATTATAGTTTCTGCTAGAATTTGCCTTCACTGTAGAGACAACTAAAAATTTTGCAGGAAGCACAATTTGCTCCTTCCTTTGCCCTATAAAGTTCTCTCAAAAAGCGTAATTTATTGGATTGTATGTTTTCACAAATTTCTGATTCTCCCTTTAGAATAAACGGCGAAGATTTTAGTTAGCGACATCGCAAAAACGGGATACGCACACTGGAGGAAGAGTCTGTGAGAAGGATCTGGAGGGCAACAAATATTTGAAACACCGTTTGCAAAATAAAAATGAAAGGAGTCACCACGGTCTAAGAATGCCGGCGTAGATAAATATTATCCTCGATCCCAAGTGCGATCTCAGCCTCTGCTTAAATTTTGAATAAAAATAATCAGCATACGTCCGACGATTTTCAGAACAAAGGGTCAAAGAGACCGAAAGATCGGCTTCAGCACACCCCCATATGTGTGGGAAACTGCCCCTAACGACGTAACAATCAGGTATGGTTAACGGCATGAGTATGTAGACGGCAATGGAAACTACTACGTGAAAGATGCTTAATGTGTATCCACAGCACATATGGCATGTAACCGAAAGAGTGTCACGTTGATCAATTGGCCATAAAATATGGATTAGTGCCACATTCCATTCTCTGGGAGAGGAATGCCAAAGGGGAAGTGACCATGAAAAAAGCTTTAAAAACCAACGAAACGGTAACATTTTATTTGTTGGAATGTGGAAGGTCAGAAATCTGAATGCAGTGGGGAAATTGAGATATCTGAAAAGGGAAATGGAAAGACTCAATCTAAATATCAAGGGCTTATTTCAACAGTGGTATAAGTCCATTTTTGTTCATTTTGAGATACAGAGCGCTGAAAAATCTGCAGTTGAGATACCAGAAATATTCAAACATATTGCTTCTTGCTAGAGATGAACCTTTCTTTCTGTTTGTTTGGATCATCAATTTCAGAAGCATTACAGGCAGAAAAGTGGAGGTAATGGACTTGTAGCACTATTGAAATAAGCCCTTCATATACATAGTAGGAGGAAATAGAAATATGCTAAAAGGATTTCTGGTCAGATGAATATCATTTAATAAATTGATGTAAAGGGTATCGAATACTCAGGAAAGTAGGACAATCAGTGAGTTATTGTGAACAGTTCACTAATCGGATTATTATCATCAGAATCGTTAGCAAACCAACTCCAACAACCATACAACAGGCATTCATCCAATGTCACAAGCCGAAAATGATGAGATAGAGTATGTGTTAACATGGAATGAGCAGCTCAACTTGTTAAGGCAGATAAAAAGCTAATTATTGTGCAGAACTGGAACACTGCAGAAGGAGAAGAAACAGAAGACAGCGTTACATGATATTGCGGGCTAGGTAGTAGGAATGAGAGAGGAGGAAGCCTTACTGAGTTCTGCAATAAATTTCAGCTACTAGTAGTAAGTACACTGTTCAAGAATCAGCACAGAAGGCTGTAGACTCGGAAAAGCGTGGCGATACGAGAAGACATCTGAATAACATCGCGGTGGGAGAGAGTTTCCTAAAAGAGATATTGGATTGTAAGGCGTAACCAGGCGCAGATTTAGGCTCAGATAACGATTTAGTAGTGAAGAAGAGTTTAAAAGAAACGCCAGCAGAATCGACGAGCAAGGGAGAGAAATACTGAAGCTTTGAGGAATGACGATGTGCATCTGAAGTTCTTTGAGGCTGTAGATTCAGCAATTAATGAATGCCACAGTTGGCAGTTCAATTGAAGAGGGCTGGACATCCCTAATAAATGTAGTCACAGAAGTTGATTAGGTAAATACAGGTACAAAGAATGTAACTAAGGAGAAACCTCGGATGAAAAAAGGAAATACAAAAATGTTTGGGGGAATGAAGGAACACAGCCACATAACCACTTAAGAATGAAATAAATAGGTGGTACTGGAGAGCTAAATCGAAATAGGCGCAGAAAAGTGATCGAGAATGATGTGATCATCGAAAGAACATATTCAACACATGGAAAAGTCAAACTAATTTCAGATGAAATTAAAAGCAAATGCGCCAACTTCAAGACTGCTAAAGGAGTTACGCTGTCAAAGGCAGAAGAGAGAGCGGTTGGGTGGAAAGAGTATCCTGAGGATCTCTACGAGGAGGAGTAACTATCTGCTGACGAGACAGAAGAAGAAACGGGAGTCGATATGAAAGACGTAGCGGATCCTGTATTAGAGCAGCTGCGTTCCGGGAAGAGGCGGGCAATGTATTACTTCCTCCCACATAAGCGTCGCGAAATGATCGCAACAAGAAGATCCGAGAAACTAGAACTAATACGTATGCCTACAATCATTCTTCCCACGACCCACTGTCGAACGGAACAGGGAAGAGAGGGACAGACAGTGATATCAGAAGTACCCTCCGCTGCACACCGGATGCTGGTTTGCGGAGTATAGATGTAAATGTAGAAAGTCAGTGTTTAACAGAGCTTTTGAAGACTTGCGGCCAAACAAGCCAAAAGGGAAATTCCTAAAATCATTGGAGGAGGGACGCGCAGAGTAGCAGCCAAACGATTATTCTAGTTAATGTGTAGAACAGTAGTTCACAACCTGGCGGTGATTACCACTGAGGGAAAAAATTAAATTTTCTGTGGAGTAAAAACAAAAGTGTTCGACTGTGTTTCGGTAATGAAACTAAATTATATTTAAAATATAATGACTATTCTCACTGTTCCATAAGATTGTAAAGGTTATACCAATAATTACGGTTTTTCAAACGGTAGGGTCCGCAGCTCGTAGTCCTGCGGTAGCGTTCTGGCTTCTCGTGCACGGGATCCCGGGTTCGATTCCCGGCGGGGTCAGGGATTTTTCCTGCCTCGAGATGACTGGATGTTGTTGTGTCGTCTTCATCATCATAATTCATCCCTATTAAGGTCGGAGGACGGCACTGGCTAACCACCTCCGCTAGGACCTTGCCTAGTACGGCGGTGCGGGTCTCCCGCATCGTCCCCTACGCTCCTCGGAGTATGGGACCACATCATCATCATCAAACACTAGGATTAACGCGTGGAACTATGAGGTGGACATTACATCTTGTGAAACGAAGGCCGCGCTTAATGTATCACACTGCAAATATTAATTTTATCTTAATTTTACATAAGCGAAATTTTATGTTTTTTTTTTTCGATCGTGTGATAGACGCTCACTTACTGGGCTGCATTGATACTTGTTTTGGGCGCATGCGGCCTGTGGGTCGTGCGTTGGACACGCCTGCTGTAGAGCCTATATAGTATTCTTGTCATTGTTAGTGCCAGATATCTGCCGCAAATCACTAGCAGTCTGATGTACTCCAATTTCTGCCATTTCAGTACTAAGCAGTCCGCCGATGAAGAGACAAGTAGAGTGCATAAATATTAATTTGATCGATTCTAAGTCGGATAAGTATGAAGGACGTCTCGCCATGTAGAGGAGTGGTGCATAGAGGTGTATAGTTGGCTTGCTTTTCTGAGGATGTGCACTCGCCAACCCAAAAGATAATAATCAACCGTCATGAAAATTGGGATGCATAAGACCATACGTCAATCGGTACTAGGCTCAGATAACACCATAGAAGCTGGAGATTAAAGAGCCAGATTCACCCTTTGCTGAACATCGCTTAACTAAAACCACAAATACGTAATAGACGTACAGGGTGGGGCAAATAAAAGTGGCCCAGAAAACAGAATTCCAGGGTACAAAGAAACAGATGTTGACAGTGGCCACCATTCATCTCTTGGCAATTCTAAGTCCTGCTCAGCAAGTTGTTCAAGGAGGATCGATGCTGCACTGCTGGAATTGCTGCAGTCTCATATGAAATATTCTGCTGCAGTTCTTCAAGACTATGAGGGTTGTTACGGTACACCTTAGACTTGAGGACTCCCCTTACAAAGGAATCGCACACTTAACAGATCAGGTGACCTGGGTGGCCAGCTATGGCCGCGACCACACAGACCTCTGCCAACAACTCTGTCAGACGTGAGGATTGTGTAAATGTGCTCCAAGGTTCGACCGGCTGTATGGGCAATTTCTCCATCCTGTTGGGGTGTGGTTATATTCATACACCCACGTCCAATCGTATCCACTCGCCCGGGCCACTTTTATTTGGCACACTCTGTAGAACTCCTACACATAGAAAGTTTGCAATGCTCACTCAATTACAGATATTAGAAATTAAGAAACTAACGTGTGTAACACCACATTTATTACTGAATGAGCAAGCTCAGTTCAATTATTCACCCCTTTTAGACAATATTACAAGCAAAGAACCTTGCTATCTTAATTCACAAACAGGACATCATCATCACCCTTTTATACATGAAAGGTGGTGGCCAATCACACAATCGTCTTGACATTCTTTCTCCATTTTTTCCAGTCTTCTGCATCTCGGAGCAGCAGGCCGCTTGTTTTGTGTGTCTTCACCTTTATCAATCATCTCGGTGGTCTTCCCTGCAATCTCTTCCCTTTGACTTTGCTTTGGATGATCACCTTTTCCAAGATTCCTCTTCTCATCAAACTGTGCGACCAAAGAACTGCAGGATTCGCTGGAAACAAATACTGAAGAACCTCTTCTCCATTCTGAGTTCTTGAAGGGTTGATTTGCTGATCCGTTTGTTCATCCATGATGTTCCCAGCATCAGTTCTTTTGCACTCCTCATCAGTTATTATCATTGTTTCAGCGCCATAAAGGAAGACTGGAAACATCAGAAATTTCAGCACTCTCAATTTAGCAGGTCTAGTTAGGGCTCGATACGTCCAAATCACTGTCGGCTTCGAGGCAGCGTCCCTTTATCTCGAGACATGGCAGAAAATCCGAAGAAATTCTGGTCGTATGTTAAGTATGCTAGCGACAAGACACGGTTAATGCCTACTCTACGCGATATCAATGGAAATACTATCGACAACAGTTGTGCGAAAGCAGAGTTACTAAACACAGCCTTCCGAAACTCTTTCCCCAAAGAAGACAAAGTAAATATTCCAGAAATAGAACCAAGAACAGCTGCCAACATGAATAACTCAGAAGAGATATTGTGGGAGTAGTGAAGCAAGTTAAATCACTTAATAAAAGCAAGTCTTCTGGTCGAGACTGTATACCAATTAGGTTCCTTTCAGAGTATGCTGATGCAATAGCTCCATACTTAACAATCATATACAACCCCTCTCTCGACGAAAGATTCATACCCAAAGAATGGAAAGTGCACACGTCACACTAATATTCAAGAAAGGTAGTAAGAGTAACCCACTAAATTACAGGCCCATATTGTTTATGTCGATACGCAGCATGGTTTGAGAACATATATTGTGTTCTAACATTGTGAATTATCTCGAAGAGAACGGTCTACTGACACACAGTGAACACGGATTTAGTTAAACACAACTCTTTACACGCACGAAGTGTTGAGTGCTGTTGACAAGGGATTTCAAACTGATTTCGTATTTCTAGATTTCCAAAACGCCTTTGACATTGTACCACACAAGCGAGTTGTAGTGAAATTGCGTGCTTGTGCAATACCGTCTCAGTTATGTAACTGGATTCGTGATTTCCTGTCAGGGAGGTCACAGTTCGTAGTAATTGACGGAAAGTCATTGAGTAAAACAGAAGCGATTTCTGGGGTTCCCCAAGTAGTGTTATAGACCCTTTGCTGTTCTTTATCTATATATACGATTTAGGAGACAATCTGAGCAGCCTTCTTAGGTTGTTTGCAGATGATGCTGTGGTTTTTCGGCTAATAAACTTATCGGAATATCAAAACCGACAACAAAACGTTTTAGAAAAGATATCTAAATGGCGTGAAAATTGGCAATTAACCCTAAATGTTGAAAAGTGTGAGATCATCCACACGAGTGCTAAAAGAAATCCATTAAACTTCGATTACACGATAAATCAGTCTAATCTAAAGGCAGTAAGTTCAACTAAACACCAAGGAATTACAATTACGAACAATTTAAATTGGAAAGAACACGGAAAAAATGTTGTGGGCAAGGCAAAGCATAGACTGCGTTTTATTGGCAGAACACTTAGAAAATGTAACAGATCTACTAAAGAGACTGCCTACACTGCGCTTGTCCGTGCTCTTTTGGAGTACCACAGCGCGATCTGGGATCCTTAGATCGAGTACATCGAGAATTTCAAAGAAGCGCAGCGCGTTTTGTGTTGTCGCGAAACAGGGGAGAGAGTGTCATGGACATGGTACAGAATTGGGGTTGGACGCCATTAAAGCAGAGGCGTTCTTCGTTGCGACGGGATCATCTCACGAAATTTCAATCACCAGCTTTGTCCTCCGAATGCGAATATATTTTATTGACGCCGACCTACAGAGGGAGAAACGATCATCATAAAACAAGGGAAATCAGAGCTCGCACGGAAAGATATAGGTGTTCGTTTTTTCCTCGCGCTGTCCGAGAGTGGAATAATAGAGAATTATTGTAAAGAAGCTTCAATGAACCCTCTGCCATGCACTTAAGTTTGATTTGCAGAGTATCTTTGTAGATGGAGACAATTCTAGCCATATTTCCTGTGTAGAGGCACTCTCTTTCTGTACCGCTGAGCACTGGTAAGTAAAGTAATCAACTTCTTCATACTCTGATAGTACGTCAGTAGCTGGTGGTGACTCACCTCTATCAACTCTCATGATCTTGGCCTTTTTCTTTTTAATTGACAATCAAAGGTTCTCACTTTCTCTTTTAACTCTATCCAGTAGTTCCTTTATTTCCACTTGTGATTCTGCTCACAGTGTGGTGTCATCAGCAAATTTTAAATTACTGATTCTTCGTCCTCCAATTCAGATTCCATAAGTCCAGCCATGAAGACTTTTTCTCGTAATATATTCTCCATAGATCTTAAATATAACTGGTGATAGAATGCACCCAGCTCTAGCTCACTTACAACGTTCAAAAGGACTTGAAATATTCTTTTCTAGTTTGATTACTGCCTTGCTACCAGAATAGAGGTTTTTGGTAACGTCCATTTCTGCTGACACACTCCACAGTTTTTTCCATCGAACACAGTCGAAAGCCTTGCTGTAGCCCAAGAAACAAAGAACTATAGGGGTATTGGATTCACTATATTTTTAGACATTGAGAATCTCTTCTTGTTCCTTGTTCCAATGGTATTTTTTTAGTAGGTTCTCAGGCGTTCATGGATGACATTTAGAAGAATCTTGCTTGCATATGAAAACAACGAAATGGTTCTGTAGTTCTCACAACACTGGGGGTTTCCTTTCTTATGAAACTGAATCGTTACCGACGTGATCCAGTCTTCTATGCATGTTCCGTTATTCCATATGCTGTTACATATTGAATGCGTGATTTCCGAACCCAGATCCCCAGATGTTTTGATCATTGTAGCAGTAATAACGTCAGGTACAGGTGCTTTATTATTTTATCAATTTAGCTATGGCTTTTAGGATTTCTTCTCTATTGAAATGTTTGCATGACAAAGTTTTCCATTTTTATCTGCGAACAACTTGTTGCAGTATGGTCTCCACCGATCAACAGGTAATTCTGTATTGGTTAGAGGCGTGCCGTCTTTATCTTCTACAACCGCTGTTCTTGGTTTGAAGGGTCTTGTCTGAGTCATTAGTTCATCGTACACGCACCTGGTCTCATTGCATTCTCAGAATTTCTCAATTCTCTCGCATGTTTTACTGGTGTGATTATTCTTGTCTCTTCATTATCTCCTCTGTTTAAACGCAGATAACTTGCGGTACTGCTGAATTCCTCTCATCTTCAGTTCTTCTTTTGTCTTCAATGATTTGTATGGTTTCGTTAGTTAGCTAGTTTATTTTTTGCTATCCTTAACTGCTTCCTCAGCTGTTTTAACTAATGTCTGCTTCGAGATGTTCCATTTCTATGCAGATGCCACTTTAAAGTGTTTATTGGTCTCGAAATCTAAAATTTTCAATTTCAGCCTTTTGCTCTAGTAGTCTTCTTGCTTAAAAGGTGCTCGTTTACATTTCGCCAGTTTCATTCTCAGTCCAAGGCAAAGAAGCTGATGGTTAGAACCGCAGTCAGCACCAGGAATGTTTTCAACGGACGATCTCCATCTTAAGCCAGTCAAATAATACGATATTGCAGTGCCTGTGTTATTCAGCAGCACGATGCAATGTTCCTTCGGACGTGCATCCATGCACGAAGGAGCAGGCACTGCGGCGTCTACAGCCTTTAAGAAATACATGAAATGTATTCGCAGTTGCGAATGTGGACAACTATCAGCTGTATAATGAAGTGATGAATACATTTCATGTAATCAAAGAATAGCCATCTGATTATGTCAAGTACCAACTGGTGAACTCCAGGTGGAAAACCTCCATGGATGGTGTTGGAAACAGATGTTGGTAATAACAAACTTAGTTTCCTGACAGAACTGGATCAGTCGATGTTCACAATCATTTGCTTAAACCATGACAGCCAAGAATTTCCTTTGACGAGTCCCACTTCCATGCCTTAGCATTAAAATCTCCTTGCATCATGGTAACTTTCTTTTTGGGTTCTGAGTCGAGGCACTATGAAAGATACTCATAAAATTCTTTTAACTCTCCATCAGCAGCTTGTGAAGTTGGTGCATACGTCTGTACAACATTTAATTATCCTGCTACTAATGGAATTATCAGATCTATCAGACGTATACTGTACTAGCGAAACTGGCAATGGTTTGCAATTACTAAATATGTATTGAAATTGGATATACGTAAAAATCTCCTCCCACCCTTTCTCTCACTCTCCATCTCCTCGTACCCCATCTCTTTGTTCATCTCCTCCTCCTCTTCCTCCCCCTCTCTCTGTCCATTTCCGCCGGCCGGAGTGGCCGAGCGGTTCTAGGCGCTTCAGTCTGGAACCGCGCGACCGCTACGGTCGCAGGTTCGAATCCTGCCTCGGGCATGGATGTGTGTGATGTCGTTAGGTTAGTTAGATTTAAGTAGTTCTAAGTTCTAGGGGACTGATGACCTCAGATGTTAAGTCCCATAGTGCTCAGAGCCATTTGAACCATTTTTGTCCATTTCCTCTTCATCCTCTCTATATTTCCATTTCCTCCTCTGCCTCCCTGACCATCTCCTCTACTCTCTCTTTCCGATTCTAAGCCTAGTTTATTGTCATTGAAAATAAACCGTTGACTGGGAACTGAAGTGGCTTAAAGGAAGTTGGTAAATCGGTTGGGACCATTGATATATGGGGTATGGCAAAGACCTCTCCAACTGCTGGATCTGTGTGTATAGTAGCTTCAATGACAGTATTTCACATAATTTAATGTATGAACGGGTAGGATTACAAAGTTTCAGTCGATTCGGAGTCAGTAGTAGTATTCTAATCATAAGCTGATATGCCCAAATATAACTTCCTGTTTTCTGTTAAAACGGATACCAGATAAGAAAACAAAACATCACATTGTTGTATATAAAATTTTAAGTAAAATTAGATGTAAGGAGAAAAAAATATATAAGCGAAAAACAACGTATCTGATGGTTTTAATCCCGTGCTCTCATAGATAAAGTTGACTGCGAGAAAGAAAAGTAAACCACACATTTCACAGCACGACAAAGTACAGCACAGCATTTTCTTTTTTGCAGTCATTTTTTGCAAAAAAACCTGTTTAAAAAAAATTATAGCCTACGTCCATCTGAATGTTTATTAGTGTATCGTGTAAAAAATTGAAGTTAACAGCAAAAAGTTTTCGAGATATTTTCCTAATAACGTTTCCCCTTTATATGTTCTATATATATTTAAATATTATTTTTATTACAAAATATGTAGCATATGTCTGTCTGAATGTTTATTAGAGTATATTTTCAAAATTTTAAGTAAATTTTTCAAGAGCTTTCCCAGATTCTTGTTAACAATGTTTCCCTATATATAAGAAAAAATATATATCTGTTTATTAGAGAATAGTGTAAAAGTCTGTAGCGAAAAGTTCAAGAACATTTTGAGCTTTTTGCTAACAATACTTCCCCTTTATACACTCCTGGAAATGGAAAAAAGAACACATTGACACCGGTGTGTCAGACCCACCATACTTGCTCCGGACACTGCGAGAGGGCTATACAAGCAATGATCACACGCACGGCACAGCGGACACACCAGGAACCGCGGTGTTGGCCGTCGAATGGCGCTAGCTGCGCAGCATTTGTGCACCGCCGCCGTCAGTGTCAGCCAGTTTGCCGTGGCATACGGAGCTCCATCGCAGTCTTTAACACTGGTAGCATGCCGCGACAGCGTGGACGTGAACCGTATGTGCAGTTGACGGACTTTGAGCGAGGGCGTATAGTGGGCATGCGGGAGGCCGGGTGGACGTACCGCCGAATTGCTCAACACGTGGGGCGTGAGGTCTCCACAGTACATCGATGTTGTCGCCAGTGGTCGGCAGAAGGTGCACGTGCCCGTCGACCTGGGACCGGACCGCAGCGACGCACGGATGCACGCCAAGACCGTAGGATCCTACGCAGTGCCGTAGGGGACCGCACCGCCACTTCCCAGCAAATTAGGGACACTGTTGCTCCTGGGGTATCGGCGAGGACCATTCGCAAGCGTCTCCATGAAGCTGGGCTACGGTCCCGCACACCGTTAGGCCGTCTTCCGCTCACGCCCCAACATCGTGCAGCCCGCCTCCAGTGGTGTCGCGACAGGCGTGAATGGAGGGACGAATGGAGACGTGTCGTCTTCAGCGATGAGAGTCGCTTCTGCTTTGGTGCCAATGATGGTCGTATGCGTGTTTGGCGCCGTGCAGGTGAGCGCCACAATCAGGACTGCATACGACCGAAGCACACAGGGCCAACACCCGGCATCATGGTGTGGGGAGCGATCTCCTACACTGGCCGTACACAACTGGTGATCGTCGAGGGGACACTGAATAGTGCACGGTACATCCAAACCGTCATCGAACCCATCGTTCTACCATTCCTAGACCGGCAAGGGAACTTGCTGTTCCAACAGGACAATGCACGTCCGCATGTATCCCGTGCCACCCAACGTGCTCTAGAAGGTGTAAGTCAACTACCCTGGCCAGCAAGATCTCCGGATCTGTCCCCCATTGAGCATGTTTGGGACTGGATGAAGCGTCGTCTCACGCGGTCTGCACGTCCAGCACGAACGCTGGTCCAACTGAGGCGCCAGGTGGAAATGGCATGGCAAGCCGTTCCACAGGACTACATCCAGCATCTCTACGATCGTCTCCATGGGAGAATAGCAGCCTGCATTGCTGCGAAAGGTGGATATACACTGTACTAGTGCCGACATTGTGCATGCTCTGTTGCCTGTGTCTATGTGCCTGTGGTTCTGTCAGTGTGATCATGTGATGTATCTGACCCCAGGAATGTGTCTATAAAGTTTCCCCTTCCTGGGACAATGAATTCACGATGTTATTATTTCAATTTCCAGGAGTGTGTATTAAGAAATATGTAGGTTACATCCATCCAAAAGTTTATTACAGTGTCATGTAAAAATATGAAATAAGTTGGTCAAGATCTTTACGAGAGTTTTGCTAACAATGTTTTCCATACACACACACACACACACACACACACACACACACACACACACACACACATTACCCCCCAGGGTAGCCGAGGGTGCTAATGCACTGCTGCCTGGGCTGGGACAGGTACGCCGGCCACAGATCGAATCTGCCCAGTGAATGAACGACGAGGGCCAGTGTGCCGGGCAGCCTGGGTGTAGTTTTTAGGCGGTTTTCCACATCCTACTAGGTGAATACCAGGCTGATCCCCACGTACTGCCTCAGTTACATGACTCTATACAATTGAAACACGTTCATCCTATTCCATGGCTCGCACTAGACGCAGACAGATGGAATACACTAATTCCGTCCCTGGGGTTTGGGGTGGCAGCAGGAAGAGCATCCAGCCACCCTCTGCAACTAACACTGCCAAACCAATAGTAAGAAGGCTGACCCCGCATTGCGGCGGGAATGAGGCCTCAAGATGATATATATATATATATATATATATATATATATATATATATATATATATATATATATATATACATTAAAAAAAGTTTCGCATCACCTCAGTTCCCAGAACTCCTGAAGATAGACGTTGACTGTGGATATTGTATCACAGACACAGTCCCTTTGACTGTTTGCAGATGTCACTAAACCCGCCCAAAGATGTAAACAAGCATGCATGAGCAGCGTCTATTAGATGGAGGGGGTCCAACAGTCGATCAGTTCCAGTCATTCCACCAGGAAGGAGGTACACAGCTCGTGTTGTCTGTAGTTCAATCATGCCTAGACGGTCAATACCGTGGTTCGATCACGTCCGCATTGTTACTTTGTACCAGGAAGGGCTCTCGACAAGGAAAGTGTCCAGGCATCTTAGAGTCAACCAAGGCGATGTTGTTCGGACATGGAGGAGATACAGAGAGACAGGAACTGTCGATGACATGCCTTGCTCAGGGCGCCCTAGGGTTACTACTGCAGTGGATGACCGCTACCTACGGATTATGGCTCAGAGGAACCCTGACAGCAACGCCACCATGTTGAATAATGCTTTTCGTGCAACCACAGGACGTTGTGTTACAACTCAAACTGTGCACAATAGGCTGCATATGTGCAACTTCACTCCCAACGTCCATGGCGTGGTCCATCTTTGCAATTGTGACACCATGCAGCGCGGTACAGATGGGCCCAATAACATGCCGAATGGACCACTCAGGATTGGCATCATGTTTTCTTCATTGATGAGTGTCGTATATGCCTTCAAGCAGACAATTGTCGGAGACGTGTTTGGAGGCAACCTGGTCAAGCTGAACGCCTTAGACACACTGTCCAGCGAGTGCAACAAGATTGAGGTTCCCTGCTGTTTTGGGGTGGCATTATGTGGGGTGTACGTATGCCGCTGGTTGTCACGGAAGGCGCCATAATGACTGTACAATACGTGAATGCCATCCTCCGACCGATAGTGCAGCCATACTGGCAGCATATTGGCGAGGCATTCGTCTTCATGGCCGACAATTCGCTCCCTCATCGTGCACATCTTGTGAATGACTTCCTTCAGGATAACGATACCGCTCGACTAGAGTGGCCAGCATATTCTCCAGACGTGAACCCTACCGAACATGCCTGTGATAGATTGAAAAGGGCTGTTTATGGACGATGTCGCCCACCAACCACTCTCAGGGATCTACGCCAAATCGCCGTTGAGGAGTGGGACAATCTGGACCAGCAGTGCCTTGATGAACTTCCGGATTGTATGCCACGATGAATACAGGCATGCATCAATAGAAGAGGACATGCTACTAGGTATTAGTGGTACCGGTGGGTACAGCAATCTGGACCACCACCTATGAAGGTCTCGCTGTATGGTGGTACAACATGCAATGTGTGGTTTTCATGAGCATTAAAAAGGGCGGAAATAATGTTTATGTTGATCTCTATTGCAATTTTCTGTACACGTTCCGGAACTCTCGGAACCGAGGTGATGCAAAACGTTTTTTTATGTGTGTGTATGTACATATATCCTATGTCTCTTTGAATGTTTATTAGCGCATTTTGTAAATATTTGAAGTAAACCAGTCGACAACTTTCCGAGCCTTTTGGTAACAGCGTTTCTCCCATTTGTTGTCTATGTCCATCCAAGTGTAAAAATTTGAAGTAAATCGTCAAGAACTTGTCAAGGTTTTCATAACAACATCTCCCCTTTACATATTATATACTGGGTTGTTATAATTAAACATTCCTTATTTAACACAGAAACAAACTACTATATGAGTACCAAACTTGGTACCATTAATGTCAAGGATACGAGGAAAAGAAATAATGCGAAATCAATTTAACTGAAACACTTATAATGTGCTGCTACGGTACATCATACCATTACTGCTACAAAAGGGGCTGGTGCCCATCAGTGTCCAGAAGAGTCTAAAAGCGCATGACTGCATTCTGCTCGGCAGAATGTAGCATGTCCATAGTTTTGCTGGCTTCATGCACATTGACTGGAGGTGAAGATCCCCACACTCGGCAATTCTGTGTGTTCACCTCACCTGTCAGAGAAAAATGAGCTTCGTTTGTCGATAGGATGGTCCAGGACCAGTCCTGGTCAACTTCAGTCCTTGCGAGAAACTGGAGACCGAAGTCAACACGTTGTTGTGCGTCCTGTGCTGCAAGCTGTGTACAATATTGGTTTTATCTGGATACCATTTGAGAACGGTTCGAAGCACCTTCCGTACAGTTTACTATGGGATGTTCAACTGTAGTGACACAGCACTGCCTGATGATCAGGAATTGCGGGCAGCGTTGTTTGTCATAGCAACAGCGATTTCATCATCCACCTGGTCCGCAGCTCATGGTCTAGTGATTTGCTTTGCAGCCTCTAGATCACGGGGTCCTGGGTTCGCTACCCGGCATGGTTAGGGATTTTCTCTACCCGAAAACTGTGTGTTTGTGTTGTCATCATCATTTGTGAAAGTGGCCAGATTGGACTGTGTAAAGATTGAGACTTTGTACAGGCGCTGATGGCTGAGCAATTGAGCGCCCCATAAACCAAACATCATCATCGTCAACCTAGTATGGTGCAACCGGTTGTCGGCCACTTCCCAGAGCGATGCCCCAGTTCTCTAGTTGATTCAAACTTCTTTATCATGCTTTGCACAGCAGCTGGAGAAAGAGGACCCTTCTGCTAGCCTTTCAGCCGGCGTTGTTCTTGACGTATAGCTGCAGCATTACAGTTGTTTTGATAATAGAGCTTCACCGATAATGTCCGTCTCCTTTTCTCCAAGTTGACATTGACACGTCAATAAGTACACTACGACTGGTCAGGTGAATGACACTATGTGTCACGATGACTGATCATGGCACCTGGTGGCCATAGTTAGAACTGGACAGTGGCCCTGTGTGAAATCATGCATCCCATACTCTGGACAATAATGCTACCAAGTTTGGTACTCGTATGGTAATTAGTTTCTGTGTTATAACATGTTAAATAGGGAAAGTTTAATTGTAACCACGTGGTATATTTATATACTGCATATGGAAAAAATATAGCCTGTGTCCATCCAAGTGTTTATTAAACTATCATGTAAAAATCTGAAGGAAATCGGTCAAGAACTTTTCGAGATGTTTGATAACAATGTTAAATAGTGTCTTCTCTTTATACAGTAGTGCAGATTGCGATTAGCTGTTTTGAAGTGCTCACTGCCTCTCCAGTGATACTCTGCTAATCCTAATATTCCTATTTTGGTTTGCTGACATTCCCATTCCACAACATGTAATTTTTCCAATTTGGCATAATCCTTGTTCATTACAAGTCACAGTCTTGTGAACATTCCTTTGGATATCCATAGTCTTGCATGCAGCTGCCCCCCCCCCCCCCCCATGGGGGACTGCTTATATCTCCAGACTGTTTAACAGCAAGCAAATCCATGATGGATTTTCGTGGTAACAATACATGGGATGGTTTCCCGTGGCTTTTCCCTGTCAGATGGAAATATAAAGGACTAAGTGGGTGTGGTTAGGATCAGTGGTAAGGTAGTGTTTCATCCTCGATGAGGGGTTAAGGGGAACCAAGAGCTCACGTAGACAGAGTTGCTAAATCTCTGAAATAGAACTAACCTTCACTAGAATTGTGAAGAAGTTCCTATTCACTACTAGATAATGACACAAATTCCCATTCCTGTGCACATAGCTCTACTCTAGTTTATGTTAATTCATAATTATTGTAAATGCTTTCCTAATGAATGTTGTAGCATACAAATGTAACTGTCAAAATTGTCAGCAGTGATTACTTGGAACGTTTAAGTCAAGAGTTTATAAATTAAGGAGCTGATGTTTTTATCTTTATGTAGTTGCAATCTTTGGAATCATTTGTGTAGACTACTAAAAAATGCGCTTGTTAATTAGAAACCTAGGGTATGCACTAATATTGAATCTTATGAAACAAGGTAAAAAAGTGTTTAGTTAATAGAATATACATGGGATTTTCAGAAAAATATCATCCACACAATACATAAGATATCAATGTTCGCCCTCAGTAGCTGAATGGTCAGCGTGACGGATTGTCAATCCTCTGGTCCCGGGTTAAATTCCTGCCTGGGTCGGGGCATTTTCTCCGCCCAGGGACTGGGTGCTGTGTTGTCATCATCATCATCCTATCACCCTCATCGACTACAGGTAGCCGAAGTGGCGTCAAATTGAAAGACTAGCACCTGGCGAACAGCCTGGCCCTAACCATACGATTAAATAAATAAGTAAATATCAAAGGCAATTTGTCAATTTTGAAAAAGCGTTTGACAATGTGAAATGATGCAATATGTTTAAATTCCTCAGAAAAAATAGAAGCTATTGGGAAAGATGGGTGACAATATATAGGCCCGCTGTACCTGGGGGATATTTTACCTAGGCATACATGATGCCTTGCTGTGCTGGTACTGCGAACGGCTGAAAGCAAGGGGAAACTACGGCCGTAATTTTTCCCGAGGGCATGCAGCTTTACTGTATGATTAAATGATGATGGCGTCCTCTTGGGTAAAATATTCCGGAGGTAAAATAGTCCCCCATTCGGATCTCCGGGCGGGGACTACTCAAGAGGATGTCGTTATCAGGAGAAAGAAAACTGGCGTTCTACGGATCGGAGCGTGGAATGTCAGGTCCCTTAATCGGGCAGGTAGGTTAGAAAATTTGAAAAGGGAAATGGATAGGTTAAAGTTAGATATAGTGGGAATTAGTGAAGTTCGGTGGCGGGAGGAACAAGACTTCTGGTCAGGCGACTACAGGGTTATAAACACAAAGTCAAATATGGGTAATGCAGGAGTAGGTTTAATAATGAATAGGAAAACAGCAACGCGGGTAAGCTACTACAAACAGCTTAGTGAACGCATTATTGTGGCCAAGATAGATACGAAGCCCACACCTACTACAGTAGTACAAGTTTATATGCCAACTAGCTCTGCAGATGACGAAGAAATTGAAGAAATGTATGATGAAATAAAAGAAATTATTCAGATAGTGAAGGGAGACAAAAATTTAATAGTCATGGGTGACTGAAATTCGAGTGTAGGAAAAGGGAGAGAAGGAAACGTAGTAGGTGAATATGGATTGGGGGTAAGAAATGAAAGAGGAAGCCGCCTGGTAGAATTTTGCACAGAGCACAACTTAATCATAGCTAACACTTGGTTTAAGAATCATGATAGAAGGTTGTATACATGGAAGAACCCTGGAGATACTAAAAGGTATCAGATAGATTATATAATGGTAAGACAGAGATTTAGGAACCAGGTTTTAAATTGTAAGACATTTCCAGGGGCAGATGTGGACTCTGACCACAATCTATTGGTTATGACCTGTAGATTAAAACTGAAGAAACTGCAAAAAGGTGGGAATTTAAGGAGATGGGACCTGGATAAACTGAAAGAACCAGAGGTTGTACAGAGTTTCAGGGAGAGCATAAGGGAACAATTGACAGGAATGGGGGAAAGAAATACAGTAGAAGAAGAATGGGTAGCTTTGAGGGATGAAGTAGTGAAGGCAGCAGAGGATAAAGTAGGTAAAAAGACGAGGGCTAGTAGAAATCCTTGGGTAACAGAAGAAATATTGAGTTTAATTGATGAAAGGAGAAAATATAAAAATGCAGTAAATGAAGCAGGCAAAAAGGAATACAAACGTCTCAAAAATGAGATTGACAGGAAGTGCAAAATGGCTAAGCAGGGATGGCTAGAGGACAAATGTAAGGATGTAGAGGCTTATCTCACTAGGGGTAAGATAGATACTGCCTACAGGAAAATTAAAGAGACCTTTGGAGATAAGAGAACCACTTCTATGAACATCAAGAGCTCAGATGGGAACCCAGTTCTAAGCAAAGAAGGGAAAGCAGAAAGGTGGAAGGAGTATATAGAGGATCTATACAAGGGCGATGTACTTGAGGACAATATTATGGAAATGGAAGAGGATGTAGATGAAGATGAAATGGGAGATACTATACTGCGTGAAGAGTTTGACAGAGCACTGAAAGACCTGAGTCGAAACAAGGCCCCCGGAGTAGACAACATTCCATTGGAACTACTGACGGCCTTGGGAGAGCCAGTCCTGACAAAACTCTACCATCTGGTGAGCAAGATGTATGAAACAGGCGAAATACCCTCAGACTTCAAGAAGAATATAATAATTCCAATCCCAAAGAAAGCAGGTGTTGACAGATGTGAGAATTACCGAACAATCAGTTTAATAAGCCACAGTTGCAAAATACTAACGCGAATTCTTTACAGACGAATGGAAAAACTGGTAGAAGCCGACCTCGGGGAAGATCAGTTTGGATTCCGTAGAAATACTGGAACACGTGAGGCAATACTGACCTTACGACTTATCTTAGAAGAAAGATTAAGGAAAGGCAAGCCTACGTTTCTAGCATTTGTAGACTTAGAGAAAGCTTTTGACAATGTTGATTGGAATACTCTCTTTCAAATTCTAAAGGTGGCAGGGATAAAATACAGGGAGCGAAAGGCTATTTACAATTTGTACAGAAACCAGATGGCAGTTATAAGAGTCGAGGGACACGAAAGGGAAGCAGCAGTTGGGAAGGGAGTAAGACAGGGTTGTAGCCTCTCCCCGATGTTATTCAATCTGTATATTGAGCAAGCAGTGAAGGAAACAAAAGAAAAATTCGGAGTAGGTATTAAAATCCATGGAGAAGAAATAAAAACTTTGAGGTTCGCCGATGACATTGTAATTCTGTCAGAGACAGCAAAGGACTTGGAAGAGCAGTTGAACGGAATGGATGGTGTCTTGAAGGGAGGATATAAGATGAACATCAACAAAAGCAAAACGAGGATAATGGAATGTAGTCGAAGTAAGTCGGGTGATGTTGAGGGTATTAGATTAGGAAATGAGACACTTAAAGTAGTAAAGGAGTTTTGCTATTTGGGGAGCAAAATAACCGATGATGGTCGAAGTAGAGAGGATATAAAATGTAGACTGGCAATGGCAAGGAAAGCGTTTCTGAAGAAGAGAAATTTGTTAACATCGAGTATAGATTTAAGTGTCAGGAAGTCTTTTCTGAAAGTATTTGTATGGAGTGTAGCCATGTATGGAAGTGAAACATGGACGATAAATAGTTTGGACAAGAAGAGAATAGAAGCTTTTGAAATGTGGTGCTACAGAAGAATGCTGAAGATTAGATGGGTAGATCACATAACTAATGAGGAGGTACTGAATCGGATTGGGGAGAAGAGGAGTTTGTGGCACAACTTGACCAGAAGAAGGGATCGGTTGGTAGGACATGTTCTGAGGCATCAAGGGATCACCAATTTAGTATTGGAGGGCAGCGTGGAGGGTAAAAATCGTAGGGGGAGACCAAGAGATGCATACACTAAGCAGATTCAGAAGGATGTAGGTTGCAGTAGGTACTGGGAGATGAAGAAGCTTGCACAGGATAGAGTAGCATGGAGAGCTGCATCAAACCAGTCTCAGGACTGAAGACCACAACAACAACAACATGATGTTCCTCGTTGGCGTTTCAGTCTAGTTACTGATTTTTAGAATCAATGAATGAATGCACTCTACAAATTACCATGAGCAATTTACAGCATTTTCTACAGCTTTTGTTGCAGTGAGACACGAGCTTGTGTTTCGTGCGGCGTTCTAAACAATGCAAGTTCTAGATATTTAAGTATAGTGAATTACATTGACATTATTGTTATGTATCAGTATGTTATACTACTTCATTTTTGCCATCACTCCATGGTTAATTTTATTTAGAGAGTACTGAACACATTTGCTAGGAGGAAAACTTTGTGTTTTCTACTTGGAAAAGTGTTTCCTGGTGTGGTCTCTGGGCCCTCTTTGTCGGCAGGAGGTGGTCAGTGAATCTCATTATAGAGGACTAAGGCCCCTTGGAGTTGGGCAGTTTTTGCGGAAGTAAGGCTGCGACCTGCTTTGTGCTTTTGTCGACAGAGACGGTGCTTTCCTAGCCCTGACCACTACCATCACCAGAGAATAACTGAGCACCTCATGTTTCCCTCCTTTGTTCGGACATTAAAGGGTGAGACAGCGAGATGCCTTCCGATCAGCACGTGAGAATTCTTACAACGTTCCTCTCCTTTTTTCGTAAAATAAGCACTACTCTTGTCCACCACATGGGCAACAGCATTGAGTCGTCACCTCCAAATAGGGATTTTTGAAAGTAGTGAGTTGCGGATGGAGAACTTAGTTTTGTGGTCATTTGATCACTGGCTGCCG
Source organism: Schistocerca nitens (assembly GCF_023898315.1). Classification (NCBI taxonomy): domain Eukaryota; kingdom Metazoa; phylum Arthropoda; class Insecta; order Orthoptera; family Acrididae; genus Schistocerca; species Schistocerca nitens. The sequence goes on along the minus strand of NC_064614.1, from coordinate 474,450,126 downwards.
TGAGGGTCACTCGTCTCTCAGCCGCCGTTTGGTGCTGATGGGCACACACTTTGCTGATTTTGGGTAAATGTAAGCGTCGCACTTGTGGGAACCCAGTCTATATTCTGAGCAGCTCGCTACTTGCTTATTTTGCCACGCGACTATTTTACTTAATTTGGTTATAATTTGTGGCATATTGTTGTATAGTTAACTTGTTTTACAAGCTGCCCAGAATAACAGCTCTTGTGCTTCATCCATTCAGTCTTTTACACTTTTTTTGCGATTTTTGCCAGTTATTAGAACACATAAATATCAGTTAATCTCCGTCCTGACTTAAATTCCAAGATTCTTTGCATGGTCCTACAACGTTTCCGTGGTTAGGCGAGCCACTGGTAACAAATATAGCCCAGTGCACACGTAAGCTATTTATTTTCACTTTGATGTCGTTATCGTTGTGCACAGTGGCCACAGTCAACAATAAGTTATATTAAGAATGCAGAGAAAAGATCGAGCACTGCACTTGGTCATCCTGTATGATCAACGATTTGTTTCATAATATTCAGTGCACTTAACGCTTCGCCACTCTGTCTCAGAACTGGGACGCAACTTTCATTCTATTTTGAGGATATTGTCAATTCTTCAATTACAGAGTTTTATGGTGCTTAAAATTTTGTATATTTTTAAAAGTAGTTACATAACACGTGCACGGGTAAGCCATACTTCTTCACACGTGCACCATCTTGTACGTTGAAATGGATGACTTCTACCATAGAACATCCCACCAATTTTCCTGTCTTCACAACGGAAATTCGTGTTAGTTGCCAGTAACTTATGTTTCAAAACGTTTTTAATTTGTAACTGGGTGCTGATAGTATTTCTCCTTAATTTGATTTCACTTACTGTTTATTGGTGTGTAGTAGTAATAAAGTAGCGCACACAGACTATTAAATACAGTATTGACAAGATTTTTTCTACTGTAACACTTTTAATTTCGAACAGAACATTTGTTCCTAGGTCCATGACCATGTTGTACCTTGGAACAGTTTTTCACGTTTGTAAAAACTTTATTTTTCTGGAGTAATTTTTGTAATTTAAGAAAAAGATTGCAGAGCACATGAATTGAATGCAGTCGTTTCAAAATGCAATAAGAAAATATACTTCTACTGTAGGACTGACTAGTGGCGACAGTCTGAAAAGCATTGCAAGGTACGACTCTCTCCCCTACTTAAACAAAAAGGGAAGATGGAGAGAAACGTTTGGATTAAACAGGGCGAAAGGCAAGGATGCTGTCATTCTCCCCTGATATTCAGCGTGTACGTCATTCTCCTCTACTACTCAATTTGTACATCAAAGAACTAATGACGGAAATGAAAGAAAAGTTCAGTAGTGCTATTAAAATTCAGGGTGAAAGGATGCCAATGATAAGAGTAGCAGATGGCATTTCTGTCCTCAATGAAAGCGAGAGAGGATTGCAAACGCTGTTTTATGGAAGGAAAAATCTGATTAGCTCAGAACATTGATTGAGTGTAGACCAAATAAAGGCGAATGTAATGAAGAGTTGGTTCAAATGGCTCTGAGCACTATGGGACATAACACCTGTGGTCATCAGTCCCCTAGAACTTAGAACTACTTAAACCTAACTAACCTAACGACATCACACACATCCATGCCCGAGGCAGGATTCGAACCTGCGACCGTAGCGGTCACGCGGTTCCAGACTGAAGCGCCTAGAACCGCACGGCCACAACGGCCGGCAATGAGGAGTTGCATAAATGAGATTAGCGATACATCAAATTTGAGAACCGAATAGTAGACTACGTTATAAGCAAAGTAACACATGATGTACGAAGCAGAGCTCCACATTGTGTGAGAGTGAATCGTGGATTGTAAGAAAACCGAAAAGGAACAGAATCTTAAGTGTTTGAGATGAAACCAGAAAATTAAGTGGACCTATAAAATAATAAATGGAGAGGCTCTCAGTTGCATAGGAATGGAATATGTAAAAACACTAACTGGAAGAAGGTACACGATTATAAACTTTCACATTACTAATGGGAGCCGCAGAGAGCAAAAACTGTGGGGGAGGGAAGGAACTGGAATCAGGGCCGTGCCGAGAATGTTGCGAAACAGACCCCCACCATGGGCGCATGCACAGAGGTAATGCAAATATTTACCGAAAAAAAAAAAAACAAGAAAGTAGAACGGTTAAAATATGAACCAGGAGAGGCACTTGACTTCTCCTAACCCTCGTGTTCCTATTTTCTGTCTACGTGAAGAAGCTTCTCCTTCGGCCCGCGACTGCGAACGTATGCAGCCGTCACTGTGCCATTTCTACAGGGGCATTTCTTCCAAACAGCATAATAAAAAGAAACGACTATTATCAAACAGACGTCTATCTCATGTGGCAACAGTGCGCTCATAGACTTACTAAAAACGCCTAGGCCACTCACCAGCTTCAAATAAGGTTCACAAGGACTCTGTATACCTGTTATAAACAGGTCAGAGAATGAAATGCTTGATTTCACGTTATATTGGAAATTACAGCAAATCAGACGGAGAAGATGTGTAAGCAAACATTATATAAGAACTGAAAGTGGAAAACATAGCAAATGTAAAAATAACGTAATCTCACTATCTGCTACTTCCTAAGTTTCATGCAACTTTCTTCAATTTCAATTGATAACTCACCGCATTTTCGTCCCTACATGTTAGAAAGAGACACTACATTCTTGAGCAGATATGGTCTTGTGATGTCGACCTCATACAAAAAATTGTGAATTACAAAAAAAATGGTTCAAATGGTTCTGAGCACTATGGGACTTAACATCTGTGGTCATCTGTCCCCTAGAACTTAGAACTACCTAAACCTAACTAACCTAAGGACATCACACACATCCATGCCCGAGGCAGGATTCGAACCTGCGACCGTGGCAGTCGCGCGGTTCCGGACTGCGCGCCTAGAACCGCTAGACCACCGCGGCCGGCTGTGAATTACATTCCTTTAAGAATAATTTTAACGAAGACTTGATTACTTCAGTTTCCTTTTGTTATCTCTCGTGCCCTTCAAATCACTGGTTCAGTATTTATAGTCGTTCTTGCAAATAGTAGTTTCTGCTGGGAACAGCTGAATCATTTCTCCGCTATGGCACGCGTAAGGACCCTTGAGCGCGCTTGGGTTCAAACAGCTGCCGCCTACACAGCTCAATCAAGTCCAACGAAGGTCGGGGAGGAAGTACTGAAGCAAATTATGTTACTTGGGCGAAGACTTCCGATTTTTGACGACGAGAACGAGCGAAGCGCGACGGTGGAAGAAGAAATCAAAAACGATAAATGGGATTTGCTGCAGCAAGTCTCGGTTGGTGCGATATGCCGTGCAAACTAACACAGAATTCAAGAAAATGCTTTCTGTAACTGATTAATTATATTACAGGAGGAATGATGCTTCATTGAATCCTACTTACAAAACTATAAAATTTATATATTTGCGAAAAACAACCTGACACAGCAAGGTATTTCTCCGGGAGGATTGGAGGGCGGGGGGCTGGGCAGTTTTAGCAGTTCTGTCATAGGCGCAGGATTACAGCGTTACGGCTATGACTCGTATATATTCAACAATTATCGAGGATGAGTGTACATTCTACTTTAGGACGAAGAGTATGGCACATGAGAGAACGTCGTAACAGCCACTATCAATCAAACAAGTGAGAAGACTGATGACCAAAAAATAAATAAAATAAAACTATGTGAGTATACCTAGAGACCGCGAGTCACATTCTGTAATTGCGCTACACAGTAATATTGTACGTTACAAAACCACTACACCCAATGTGTGACACAATGTGATTAAACCATTAACATCTGATACCAAAGAAGGAAATCGTAAAAGCATCTGTAATTTAAAGTTTATTTCGGCTATGACGAAGTTGAATTCAAATCATTCTAAGTATACCGGTACTACTGTAGTACTGAAGCACAGAAATTCCCCATGCATTCCAGGTTATCGTAATTCACATCCTCATGCTGATAAAAGTGAAGTAAGTAAACTTAATCTATAGCCAGATACTGAAGTAGTAGTGGGCGTAACAGATAAGTAAATGTATGTTTCGGAATGATCTTCAATCGAGTGCATACAGTATACAGGTGTCTGCGATGCACTTCACAATGGCTTGCTGAGTATAGATGCAGACAAGGATAATGGAATTGCTCTTACAATATAACCAACGTACCTGCAATTTAGGCAATGATAGTCAGTCACTCTTCCACCATCAAAACAGAAGGTTGACTATTTCTTGCTCAAAAATGTGGGGTCTAGTGTAGCAGGGGATACAACCCGTCGGCTTTGGACAATGACGTCAAAAGTCGCCAGAGAGCAGTTTACCATTTTCGCTTTTGCTGTTATGTTTCAGTTTCGTTTTTTTACTGATTGCTTAATAAGGAAATACAGAAGCGTCCGATCTTACCCGTCGGCTTTGACCCATGACGTCACAAATACCGCGGAAACGACCATAAACAACAATTCCAATATGGCGGATATAAAAACATCGAATACGTATTGTAAACACTGAAATACACAAGTTTCACAAAAAGCCTAATGACTGTAACGGGACAAGCGTGGGAAATTGGGGGTTTTTGGGTGGGGAGAAACTAAATATGTCGTTATGCGGTGGGGGGAGTCTGCAGTGCCCCCCCATCCCCCCACAGGCTTCATTAGTGTCAAATCAATATTTTCGAATCATAGGCGGCCGCTGCCGCGGCCGCATTCCAAAAAAAAAACTCCCAACCTAACCTCAAGTGGGCTACGCTACAGATCAATATGTTCATCAAATTGCTTCATATTACGTATACATGTTCTTTAAACAAGAGTACATCAAACCATGTATTAGGTTTTCCGCGCCGTAATGACGTCACACACCACAACACACTTACGTCACGGGTCAAAGCCGACGAGTAAGATCGGACCTTTCTGTTGACCCCTTAATAAAGTGGATCTGTTTATTCTATCTCGTGAGATTTTTTTTAAAAAAAGCCAAAAAACACTTATCAGCTACTGAAGGGAGCTACAACACTAAGAAGAATCGCTTCTCGTTTGGCGACTTGTGACGTCATTGTCCAAAGCCGACGGGTTGTATCCCCTGCTACATTAGTCCCAAAATGTGTAGTGTTTAACGCTTCGCATAACACGATAAACAAACACATCAAAAGAAAGAATAAATGCAAACAACCGATAACTGATCGATAAATAAGCAACTTGAGGCAGCAGCACTTGCAAATTCGTTGTCGATAGATGAGAATTACTCACAAGCAATTTTGTTAAAAATTACGTTGCTATCAACGTATTCTGAGTAATATCAACAGACATATGTCGTCTTAGAAACCAAATCTAAATGGCGTTTGCACCAGCGGATCTTTCTCCGGTCTTACGTCACAAACTTCGAAATGCGATGTGTTCTGCGCTCAGATTGCAGAACATTACTGCAACTCAAAGGTTTTACATACGTCACAATTAATTTAAACCAGAGTGGAATTGCCTTATTCGATTTACAACGCACAACTCACTTCTTATTGAATATTATATTTTACTATTTCGCGATACTTATACTTTCATGAAGCTTTCAAACGACTAAAACCAACTCATCTTTTCCAGCCCCTGTCACTTAATTTCACATAGTCATCTCTCGACAGATACTATTTTAGCTTCACGGAACTTGTGATTTCATTTTCTGCAATGAAAAGGAATATAATGAATTTAATTTTTGCTTCCTGTAGCTATTTAAAGACTCAAGTAAAAACCGATCTACACGAAATGAGGTGTAGTCGTTCGTCTGAGTGTTTCACACGATCATCCTCTCTGAAGCTGTAACAATGAGTTCACGTAGTTACACAATGGCTAGCATGAAAATCATGTGTAATTTTATTCTGTATCTGATGCGCACTCGATCTTTTAACTGGATGAAAGTCATAATGATTTGTTCTGCTAATTTCCGTCGACGAAAATACGAATAGTTCGCCTTTAAGGCCAACATTTTAAAGCTCGTGATCGTCACGTCGAGTTCCGACTTGCGTAGGCATAGTTATGCCTTTCTTCTGCGTTACATTACATATTCATACGGTGATGTAATTACAAGTTTTAATATGATTGTATTTGTTTGTTATAGTTCAGATTAATTGCTTTTATCTCGGGTAATTTAGTTTCAGCAGTATTTCCCTGCTATCCGCATGTGTAGAGAACTTCAAGGCATTTCGGAGAAACAAAACAATCTTTTATAATATGAGCCTGACGCGAGTACGCCTAATTGGCAACGAGGATTTTCGTCATGCTAGTGTTTAGCGTATCGGTACTTAGCGAAAGAAGTTGTTTGTGTTTGGTTTTCATTCTCCCGTTATAAGTTACGAATTACGCATAGCTCTAAAGCAACCATTACTATGAAATGAAATTGTAAGTTACTGCAATTTGCCGATACCTTATGAAGCCGATCCTGAAGGGTCTGCGAAGAACTCTGCCTGTCACAACAGTGTCGATCAAGTGATCGCCGTTATTATCTCGTTCCAACGATATGACCACTGCCCTTGCAGTAGCCTACGCATGCGCGCGAGGGGCACCGGCGGAGCATTTAAAATGTGTCATTAGCCAAGGCCTATAATTATTGAAATAACAACATAAAGTTATGATCTGTACCGTTACTCGAACATGTATTTGTCCTTAGGTAGTGAATGCGCCAACAATGGAGCAATCTATGGATGCCTGACGTACAAAACTCAAAGGTTGAACATACCGTTCCGTAAGACATACCCAAATAGAGCTATTTTTCGCGTACTGCCCACAAAAGGTAAAAATCCGGGTTTGAGATCCAGTCTGCCACGCAGCTTTGTTTTGTTTTGGCGTGGTTTTCATCGCAACGTGTACTACACCACTGAACAGAAAAAACATTTCCAGAATTAACAACAGTTTAAATGCTTAGAAAATAGATTTAGATTTGACAAACAGCTGTGCAGTGTAGGCCCACTCAATGGACGATAAATTGCAATCGCATCCATAAAGCAATGTGTGATTGAAAATCTCCCACTTTTCCTAAAAAATGAAGATGCAGAAACCAGAAGACAAAGAACTTATCTCCAAATACACCGAACAAAAACTATGCTCTGCAAAAACGAAGTTCTGCATCTTGGAGAAAAGATATTTAGAAAATTACCCAATAACATACAGTTAGTAAACAGCACTGCAGGATTCAAAGCTGCAGGGAAGGCATATGTAACTGACCATGGTTTCTATAGCCTGAAAGAGTTCTTTGATAAATAATGATGTACCAGTCATAATGCACTAGTATTATGCATTGAAACCATAGTAGTATTGTAGCCACTGAACCTACACTAATAGTAGTAATATATCAATACTCCCTATTGTACCCACAAATAATTACTAATGTTTTATAATGATAGAAAGAGTATTGTATTTAATGATGTTCAACACATTACTGTAAATTACGTGTACCCACAAGAGCTCATGGAAAAATAAAATAAATATATAAATTATTGTGTTGTGCACATAGCTTTGCTTCATTTTATGAGAATAACATACAAGAAATATGAAAATAATCATTAATGAGAGTGTTGCAGTTTCTCAGCTCAATAGGAAGAAGTTTTATTTGAACAGTTTGCTTCATATGACATTTTGCAAAATCAGATTATTTTCACTGCTAAGTATGACTTTTGGACAATCCCTAGAAAATTGGAAATTTGTGGTAAGGTCTTATGGGACCAAACTGCTGACGTCATCGGTCCCTAAGCTTACACACTACTTAATCTAATTAAACTAAGGACAACACACACACCCAAGCCCGAGGAAGGACCTGAACCTCCGATGGGAGGAACCGCGCAGACTGTGACAAGGCACCTCAGACCACTCGGCTACCCCATGCGGTAACAGTCCCTAGAATTACCCACTGAGAAGATGGGAATATGTATCATGGCTGCTTGCAACAACGCAAGAGGCCAATCACACTGTCTCCTGTAGTTGTTTGCAGGAGCATGACTTGGGTTTAAATGAAATGACTGGAACAAACTGTCCCATGACACTTTGTATAAACGTTGATAGTAGTGGCATGAAGAGGATCTATGGGTGATTTGAAGATCACATCACTTTACTAATCATAGCCTTCTTGGATATGATATATCCCAGTCCTCTCGAACATTACTCGAAACAGTTTTTGGTTGAGAGAATGTTTCATGTGATACAGAAACCATTATACAAATCTCTGTACACAAACAGATTTATCAAAAGGAACATTCATAAGGAGGCTCAAGGAAAAATTTAGCAATCTCTGAGAATTAAGCTCCTACACTAACCTCCTCTAACTGTGGTGATAGTTCTCACAAGGAGGAAAAAAAACTGAAATTCCCATTAATTTCAAGTGACATAAGAAAGTTATTGATTACAGCAAATCAATACTTTCTCCTTTTCTACGCCAAAATGCTTCAGCTCATACTTTAACTGGGAAGCAAGAATTGTTACAAAATCAAATATGGATATTGATTCTATAAATGGAAAACAGTTTCTCCTGGGATCACATTAGATAGAGCATCTATCCCCTTTCAGTCTCACTCTTGTTCATAATCTGCCATTTGACTTTGATGTTCTATCAGTTTTCTTTGCAGATGACATTTAGTTTCTAATAGATCGTGAAAGCACTGAAAAATAAACCTTTCGGTGTTATAAACACATTAAATCCCAGCTAATTTTAAATGAAGTAAACTGAGGATATGAGAGATTCAGGTGCTGTAGTCTTGTGTCTGCTCACTTTATGCCATCAATTGAACTTGAAGATCATGTACTGAACTCACAGTATATTCTCAGTACTTGGGTTGCTTTTTACATTCTGTTACCTTAGTGATATGATAAAACATCACAAATATTAAAATCATTCACACTGATCAGAGCATAAGACAAAATGGCTGTCTACAGATCATATAAATATTCAAACTGGAATGCATACTTAGACAAAATTAAAATGCTTCTCAGGTAACTGTGTATTATCTTGCCATTGTAAACCTGCCTTTGGGGATTTTAATTCGTGTATAGGCCCAGTGTAGGTATTTGTATTATTGTGCCTGATGGAAGGAATCAGCTTGCAAATTGGCATCTATAGTGGAATGTTAAACTCACTGAAAGAATAGAATTCACAAAAAAATCTGTAGAAGCAGTTAGCCATTACTTCAGGAAAAGATGCATGCATAGGTATGAACAGCTCGAAGTATTCCTTAAAACTTCTCTGAAGGATTCTTCTTAATTAAGTACTTTGCGTGACTAATTCTGTTCAGTTTCTTTTCTTACTCCTGATTCCTGCAGCCTGCTTTTGAGATTTAATACCAGTCTGCTACATGTGTATAATTACAGAAAAGAACTCCATGTGAGAAATTATAAACCTGTTGGACACTGTTCATATTAAATGAAACAGACCTCATCATTGACACACAACGAAGTTAACAGGGCAGTGATTGCAGATCACAAATATAATTGTTATGTGAACATTTACTACATGCAGGATGTGTTAAAACAGTTAATAATGTAATTAAATTGTCATTGATTTAAATATAGGTAATAAATTAATACATATTATTATTGTCCAGAGACTGGTTTGATGCAGCTCTCCATGCTGCCCTATCCTGCGCAAGCTTCAACACCGAGTAACTACTGCAACCTTCATCCTTCTGAATCTGCTTAGGTATTTGTCTCTTGGTCTCTCTCTGCAATTTTTACCCTCCACGGTTCCCTCCATCACTAAATTGGTGATCCCTTGATGCTGCAGAATGTGTCCTACTATCCAATCCCTTCTTCTAGTCAAGTTGTGCCACAAATTCCTCTTCTCCCCAATTCTATTCAGTACCTCCTCATTAATAGATACATGATCTACCCATCTAATCTTCAGCATTCTTCTGTAGCACAACATTTCGAAAGCTTCAATTCTCTTCTTGTCTAAACTATTTATCATCCATGTTTCGCTTTCATACATGGCTACACTTCATACAAATACTTTCAGAAACGACTTTCTGACAATTAAATCAGTACTCAGGGTTAACAATTTTCCCTTCTTCAGAAACACTTTCCATGTCATTGACAGCCTACATTTTATCCTCTCTACTTCACCCATCATCAGTTATTTTGCTCTCCAAATATCAAAACTCATCTACTACTTTAAGTGTCTCATTTCCTAATCTAATTCTCTCAGTATCACCTGATTTAATTTGACTGTGTACCATAATCCTCGTTTTGCTTTTGTTGATGTTCATCTTATATCCTCCTTTCAAGACACTGTCCATTCCGTTCAACTGCTCTTCGAAGTCCTTTTCTCTCTCTGAGAGAATTACACTGTCATCGCCAAACCTCAAAGCTTTTATTTCTTCTTCATATACCTTAATTCCTACTTCAGATTTTTCATTTGTTTCCTTTACTGCTTGCTCAATATACAGTTTGAATAACATTGGGAATAAGCTCCAACCCTGGCTCACACCCTTCTCAACCACTGTTTCCCTTTTGTGCCTGTACTAACTGTAAATAGTCTTTTGCTCCCTGTATTTGACCCCAGCCACCTTGAGAATTTGAAAGAGAGTATTCCAGTCAAGAATGTCAAAAGCTTTCTCTAAGTTCACAAATGCTAGAAACATAGGTCTGCCTTTCCTTAATCTATCTTCTAAGGTAAGTTGTAGTGTCAGTATTGCCTCATCCAAACTGATCTTCCCCAAGGTCGGCTTCTACCAGTTTAATCATTCGTCTGTAAAGAATTCATGTTAGTATTTTGCAGCTATGACTTATTAAACTGATAGTTTGGTCATTTTCATGTCCGTCAACACCTGCTTTCTTTGGGACTGGAATTATTACATTCTTCTTGAAGTCTGAGGGTATTTCGCCTGTCTCATATATCTTGCTCACTAGATGGTAGAGTTTTGTCAGGACTGGCTCTCCCAAGGCTGTCAGTAGTTCTAATGGAATATTGTCTATTCCTGGGGCCTTGTTTTGACTCAGGTCTTTCAGTGCTCTGTCAAACTCTTCACGCAGTATCGTATCTCCCATTTCATCTTCATCTACATCCTCTTCCATTTCCATAATATTGTCCTCAAGTACATTGCCCTTGTATAGACCCTCTATGTACTCCTTCCACCTTTCTGATTTCCTTTCTTTGCTTAGAACTGGGTTACCATCTGAGCTCTTGATATTCATGCAAGTGGTTCTCTTTTCTCCAAAGGTCTCTTTAATTTTCCTGTAGGCAGTATCTATCTTACCCCTAGTGACATATGCCTCTACATCCTTACATTTGTCCTCTAACCATCCCTGCTTAGCCATTTTGCACTTCCAGTCAGCCTCACTTTTGAGACATTTGTAGTCCTTTTCACCTGTTTCATTAACTGGATTTTTATATTTTCCCCTTTCATCAATTAAATTCAGTATCTCTTGTGTTACCCAAGGATTTATACTACCCCTCATCTTGTTACCTTCTTGTTCCTCTGATGTCTTCACTATTTCATCTCTCAAAGCTACTGGTTCTTCTTCTATTGTATTTCTTTCCCTTGTTCTTGTCAACTGTTCCCTAATGCTCTCTCTGAAACACTCTGTAGCTTATTTTCAGTTTATCCAGGCCCCATCTCATTAAATTCCTACATTTTTCAGTTTCTTCAGTTTTAGTCTACAGTTCATAACCCATAAATTGTGGTCAGAGTCCACATCTGCCCGTGTAAATGTCTTAAAGTTTAAAACCTGGTTCCTAAATCTCTGTCTTACCATTATATGATCTGTCTGAAACCTTCCAGTGTCTTCAGGCTTCTTCCACATGTACAACATTCTTTCATGATTCTTAAACCAATTGTTAGCTTGATTAAGTTATGTTCTGTGCAAAATTCTACCAGGCAGCTTCCTCTTTCATTCCTTACCCCCATTCCATGTTCACTTACTACTTTTCCTTCTCCTCTGTTTCCTACTATCAAACTCCAGTGCCCCATGACTATTAAATTTTCGTATCCCTTAACTATCTGAATAATTTCTTTTATCGCATCATGCATTTCTTCAATCTCTTCATCGTCTGCGGAGCTAATTGGTATATAAACTTGCACTACTGTGGTAGGTGTGGGCTTCATGTCTGTCTTGGCTACAATAATGCGTTCACTACACTGTTCATTGTAGCTTACCCATGCTCTTATTTTTTTATTCATTATTAAACCTACTCCTGCGTTACCCCTATTTGATTTTGTATTTATAACCCTGTATTCATCTGCCCAGAAGTTTTGTCCCTCCTGCCACCAAACATCACTAATACCCACTATATCTAACTTTAATCTATCCATTTCCCTTTTTAAATTTTCTAACCTACCTGCTCGATTAAGGCACCTGACATTCCATGCTCCGATCTGTAGAACGGCAGTTTTCTTTCTCCTGATATAACATCCTGAGTAGTCCCCATCTAGAGATCCAAATAGGGGACTGTTTTACCTCCAGAATATTTTACCCAAGAGGACACCATCATCATTTAATGGTACAGTAAAGCTGCATGCCCTTGGCAAAAATTATGGTTGTAGTTTCCCCTTGCTTTCAGTCATTCACAGTACCAGCATAGCAAGGCTGTTTTGGTTGAGGTTACAAGACCAGATCAGCCTATCATCCAGATTGTTCCCCCTGCAACTACTGAAAAGGCTGCTGCCCCTCTTCAGTAACCACATGTTTGTATAGCTTCTCAACAGATATCAACAGATACCCTTTCTTCATGGTTGCACCTATAGTATAGCTATTTGTATCACTGAGGTACGCTAGCCTCCCCACCAACAGCAAGGTCCATGGTTCATGGGGGGGACAAATTATTACACAAGTATTCATTGTTTTAATAATTATTCTACAAATTATTATACAAGAATAATTATTAAAACAATGAATATAGTTTCATCTTACAAGCCAATAATCATTGTACATGTGAAGAATGAATAGGACATGTTTCACAATTATTATCTTACAGACTGACTCCAGCATTGTTCGGTATAAAAAGGTTGTCTGCTAATCAGTTATGCAGTCTTATTTTGGGGTCATTTAATTATATGGACTAAACAGATGAAGGCAATTTATTGCATATTTTGAGAGGGTTCTCTTTGTGTGAGTCCCTAGTTTTTATGAACCTGTGCCTTGCAGTATCATAAGTGCCCTTTTCTCTAGTGTTGCAGCCATTTATTTCTTTCCTGATAACAAGATTCATGCCACTGTTTCTGACAAAGAGTACATGTATGCAAAATACAGTTTTACAGCAGTAATTAACCTGAGCCTGCTAAGTTCAGCAGATTTATTTCCTATACACTTGGGAAATCTTAGAAGAAACTGTTCTGTTTACTCTGGATTACCAAGTAGTTTATTTCATGAAAACTAGTGGAGTGTAGATTCATGTGATTATTGTGTGATCTTATCAAAAGCTGAGATGCTCTGGAGTAAGGAAAACAGAGTTACGTACCAGCATATCCAATGACAGTCTGCTCTATGTAATGAATCAGGTCATTGATAGGGTCTGAAGGCAAGGCCTTGTGGAGCACAGTGACAAATTCTGTTAAATGAAAGTGTTTACTATTGACCAAGGCAAACTGCCTTTTTTGTTGAAATAGGAAAGTATTATTGCTTATCCAGGATTGCACACACCATAAAATTCCAGCTTTGCAATTGGAATTTCAGAGGATGCTGTCAATTTTTTTGAGTAGTTCGAATAATACAAGTGACACAGTATTCTTGTTCTCAATGGCCGTCTGTGTTTGATAAATAATTTACAATGTGGCACAGTTGTGTTAATATCCTGCTGAAAACCAGACTGTTGCATGGAATATTATTGTTCTCAAGGTAGCTACATAATGTATCTCAACTAAATGTGTGTAAAATAATGATAGGCACATAAGAAGTGTAAAAATGGACCATCATTTACTTAGTTTTTCTCAATTTAAATGATTTCCAGTCCATACGCCTAAGTGGTTTGTGTGTGACATTACCTCGGGTTTAAGGGTACTTAACTTCCTCAAAGTGTCAGGTTCTTCTTTAATTCTTGTATGGTTTTAACATGTGCACGCTGTCTTTTTGTTTGTTGCTACTCACTGGCAAGCACTTATCCTGTCTATGCATGTGTGTCTGCAGAAATTTTACTTGTGGTGGTGGTGGTGGGGGGGGGACAAGACACTAAAATTATTATTTTTTATATAAATGAGTTGGTTAGTTTTGGGATGTGTCATACCACAAAACAAAATTTTATAGGGGACACATCCCACAGAATTAATAGTTATCCATATGCAAAAGGATCTATTCTATGATGCGTAAAAACTCTGTACTCCATATTCCATGGGAAAAAGGTGTTCATGTCTCTCCTGTTGTAGTTGCACTGCATTGTCAGTCATCCCAAGTGAAAGATGTGCTTTGTTGAGGCTCAACAACTTTCATAATTTTGACTGTGATAAACCGAAGCTGCAGTCTTCATCTTTGGTATGCTAGTTAGAAGGTGCCACAAATTCATCTAAATAAAAAAATCCATACATTTCACATGTTTATTTAGACATCTGTGATGATTTCCATATTATCCTTTGTGTGAGACTGTGTGTGCCAGAAAGGTCAAATTTGAAGTTCTAGATTCTCATTGTGGGTTTTACCATGTTGATGAGTAGACAAAATAAGATGCACATACTGATCCCACGAAATGTCACCACTGTATTGACCCTGAATGATTACAAGACATGAGACACATGCATTAGCACAGGTAATCCAAAATGAACTGGACAAAGATCAACAATAAAACAAAAACCATCATACAATATTTTTAGGGCTTGATTTTGTTTGCTCATGTCAACCTCTGTACATTGATGTCACCACAGAGCCCCTCCCCACCCCCTCCCACAACCCCCCACCCCCTCCAGTGTAGAACACAGGAGGTGAGATAGGTAGAGGTGTCACAATCCTGAACATACTCTTGCAGGAAAGGGGGTGGTCCATAGTGGTCGGCCACAGTGAGAAAGGGGAGGTGCACTATTGTTATTACTTAGTGATGGTGTTGAGGCATCATGTTCCTCACTGAAGGAAAAGCAGTTAGTACAAAGACTCATGTTGGTTGACGCAGAGATAGATGTAGAATCATTCAGCCTATGGTGTCCTACATCTGTAATGATGGGTGGCCACCGAATCCCATGATGTATGGATGTGGTTTCATCTTGGTTTGGCCATGAGTTGAAGATACTCAGCACAGCACTCCTCAAATACCCAACAAATCATGCTACTTCCGAATGCTCATGCTGAGCCTCTGGGCCGCTACAATCTGCCCTTGGTCAAACTCAGATTGATTGGCACCTTTTTTATTCTACACATGGGCAGCATACTCACTGTTACTGCATGCACCATGCATGTGTGTGACTAGGAGTCATTCCTCACTGACGATGCTCCTATCACCTGCATGGGTTTTCTATCGATAAGAGGTCAGTGGTCATAATGTTGTGGCTGATCACTGTATCAGTTTATTAATTATTCCTGCTGGAAAATATACCTTTTTAGAAAATTCCTGGCAAACTTTTGGAATCTTTGTGCACATTTTCTCACAAAGTAGTACCTATTATCATGTGATTTTAAAATTATACAGCTTTTGGTTAATCAAATTTTCTTCATCACCTGTTACATCTTTGTGTCTTCTTTTTCTGTCTTTTATGTTAATATCAAAATCTAATAGTCCTGTATTTTACCATTTCATAATTCCTGTAATATGTGCTTATGTTAATATCATGTTACACACCATAAGTCAGTCATGGATGAGTTTTCAGTCATCACAGTTATTATGTCAGTCTGACAGCCAGCCAAAATGTATAAATCTATACTGAGTTGATATTTAGACACTTGTGAACTTTTTGAAATCTCTGCTAATTAGTATAGCTTACTGATTATCTTAAAATATTGATGCTCTTAAATTTTACAAAGATTATCACGAAACTGAACTTAGTGCTAATAAGTGTGAAAAAAAAACAAAAAGTAAATAATGCATTGTTGTGTACATTATTTAATAGCTATTCATCATATCCAAAAACCACAGGGAAATTATTATAGAAGAAATTCAATGAGACTTATAAGATAAAAGCTAGGCTGATAGTACTTCAAGTGATCTGTCAAATTCTTCTCGCAGTAGCATATCGCTGTACTCATCTTTTTAAACTTCCTCTTCTCTTTTTATAATATTGCCTTCAAGTTCATTTTCTTTGTACAGATCTTCTGTATATTCTTTCCACCTTCACTTTCTCTTCTTTGTTTAGTAATGGCTTGCCATATGAAATCTTAATATTCATACGGTTGCTTCTCTTTTCTCCAAAGGTCTCTCTGATTTTCCTACGGGTGTCATCTGTCTTTGTGCATGGTTCTACATCCTTGTATTTCACATCTAGCCATTCTTGCTTTGCCATATTGCACTTCTTGTCAAGCTCACATTCCCTTTTGCCTTTTGATTCATTTGGTGCATTTTCACCTTGAGAATACCACAACAAAAATATCAACTCAAAATAATACAATTCTGAAACTGCTGAAACTATTTGCTTGTCATCATTTGCTCTAGTATTCACAGCAGCTGAATCTTGTGGTATGATTGGTAAACAGTTGAACACCACCATATGATTGATCTCTGGTACTATCACATCTGCACCTAGATTTTGTCTTCTAATGTTGTATAACTTGTTACTTAGGGAGAGGCGAGCTCCCAAAATTTCACTACAGATGTCTAAAGTCCTGACAACTGTTGTTTTGTTTGGCTGATTGTTGTAATTCTTACATGTGCAGTATGTATTGACATATATGTGTGGGTGGGCAGTTCAATTAAAACACACACATCATCACTTTTTGTAAATGTATTACAGAAAACAAACAAATACAGTATACAGAATGGCACTACCATCACACTATGTTCTTTTCACAGAGACGTTTTTTGTGCCCTACTCATACTGTCCCAAAAAAGCACATACAGAGAAAAAAAGCTACATTGGAAACGCATGGCTTCTGAGTACTCTGGGAATGGCACTGAATTTGAATAATGGTCACTGCTTTAAGTAAACCTAAATACAACACTTCCCTTGGTGGGCATCGTAAGATAATATCTTACCAGTTTCACATTGCAAAAATACATTATTAAACATAAGAACAGAAATGAGACAAAATTTAACAGGTAGTTAATCCCACATCAAATAATACTTATTTTAATCCTAACATGTCTCTGAATCTCTCAGTTTTAATATCACAAAGACCTTTAGTTGAAACGCCTGCAGCATTATCATCAGTTGATGAGACTTAAACTTAAGGAAACCATACAAGATAATGTGAGACCTGAGTTTCTCCTGGCGTATACAACTTTCAAATAACGGAAAGGAACCCCTTCCTTGTGAACCTTTGGAAGGCCATATAACCTAGGGGGAACAGCACTATATGTGTTAAGACTCTTGATAGTGTCCTGCGACAAACCACTTTTCTTCAGGAGGCTGTTGGTCTTTCTCTCAACACTTTTTGTGGGGTCAGCATTGATTCTGCGATACGCTGAATCAAATACTAAACGTTGCATCTTTTGTACATAATCATGTTTATTTAAAACAATGGTGGCATTGCCCTTGTCCGCAGGTAAAGATGCAACGTTTACTATCTGATTCAGGGGTTTCCTTTCTGTCCTATAGTGAGTAACATCGGCGCTCCAACATATCGTGTAGCCGCGCATCTTGCTTCTCTGTTGAGTCCACACATAGTTCGGTGTTAACATCATATCAGGAACTCAGCTGATTTTATACGTCATTTGGAGGGACTGAGGTTGAATGACTCTGATATTTTAGTGAGTTTCGATGTGGTCTCTCTCTTCACTCATGTTCCACTGTCTGATTCGTTGCGGTTAATTGAGGCCAGGTTTGGTGCTGAATTGACTAATCTCTTTCGGCATGTGTTGACATCCACTTACATTTTATTTAATGACCAGTATTACGAGCAGACAGATGGAGTTGCGATGGGTAGTCCGTTGTCTCCTGTGATCACAAATTTGTTTATGGAAGACTTCGAGGAATGTGCATTGGAGTCGGCGCCTTTGAAACCCACCTGTTTCTTTAGATACGTTGACGATACCTTCATTGTTTGACCTCATGGTAGGGAGAATTTGAATACCTTTCTAGAACATCTGAACTCGATGAACCCAAACATTCGTTTTATGATGGAGGTGGAAGAGGATGGTTGCCTTCCCTTTCTTGACGTGTTGGTTAGGAGTAAAGATGATGGATCATTGGAACATGCAGTCTACAGGAAACGTACTCACACCGACTTGTACTTACAGGCTAATAGTTGTCACCATCCGGCTCATCGTGAAGGGGAACTTCGTACCTTGGTACACAGGGCACATGTCGTTTCTGATGCTGAGACTTTGCCAGCTGGGCTGTCCCATCTTGAAGTTACATTTCGTCAAAATGGTTATAGTGATAGACAGATTGAACGAGCGTTGCACTATCGACCATCTGTACATTGGGTGATTGATGATAATTCTGAGTGAACACCTAAGTCTACTGCCTTTTTGCCTTACGTAGGAAACATGTCCAACAAGATCGGTCATATTTTACGGAAATATGATGAGAAATGTGTTTTCTGACCTCCATCTAAAATTAGAGCACTTTTGAGTTCCGTTAAGGATGATCTTGGACTGCTAAGGCGGGTGTATATCGTATTCCTTGTAGCTGCGGCATGGCATATATTGGTCAAACTATCAGGACCGTGGAGGACAGATGTACTGAGCATAAACGGCACATACGATTACAGCAGCCAAATAGATCTTCTATTGCCGAACATTGCTTGGATACTGGTCACCCCATGTTATATAATAACACAGAGATATTGGCATGCACGTCCAGCTATTGGGACAGTGTCATTAGGGAGGCAGTTGAGATTAAATTAGCGAGCAACCTCGTTAACAGGGATGGAGGTTTCTGTTTAAACTCTGTTTGGAATCCGGCTCTCTCCCTTGTCAAAAAACAGAGGGACAGAGTCAATGCTACCTCACCTGCGAATTCATAGTCTCACTATTGATAGCTCTGACTTTGGTCATCTTTGGTGGCACTAGTGTTCAGTGTGTGTATCTTTCCTGCTTCAGTCCGAGAACTGAGGTTTTTAATTTTCATGTACGCTGCCTGTCCATTGCAGTTTGCCTTGAAAATGGCGGGGTGTTCTCCCGCCAAAATATCGGCAGTCGCTGAAAGTGTTACCTGGCTGAATTCCTGGAAGTCATTTGAAAGCCATACAAGATAGTCTGCCTGATTTTATGATAGCACACCCTGAAATATTTGGTTATTTCTGATAACCCTTTTTCTTGATAATCTCAATGGCACCTGTGTTGTCGGCATGACCTGCAGGGGTAGTCTAACAGATTCAGAACACTTAATCTCATTTAAAAAACCTACAAACCAATCCAACTCCTTACATGTCTCAAACATTAAAATGTATTCATCTTCTATGTGGAGGTGGCTACAATGGATTGCCTTTTACTCTTCCAGCTGATTGCTACTCCAGCTAACAAAACTGTGTACCCTGTTATAGATTTAGTATCAGCTGGATCATTTTCCCAGTCAGCATCACTGAATACCCTAGGATCAGAACAAATGGCATTGAAACATAGCTCAAATCTTTAGTTTGTTGCAGCTCACGAAATACCCTTTTTACTCTGTTCCAGTGAGAAACACTTGGTTTAGAATTGATATGCCTCAACCTTCCTGCAATAAAGGCAATATCAGGTCAAGTAATGTGTATATATACAACAAACAACCACCACCATTTGGTGCATTTTTTGGCCAAATGGCTTGTCATTTTCATCTTCACCAACATGGTTGTCATTACATTGTGTAGCTATGCCCTTGCAGTCACACATTTTAAACTCTCTCAGTTTCTGCTGAATGTAACTAGTTTGGTTTAATTTCGCTTGACCTTCAGACTGCTCAATTTTAAACCCTAAAATAAACAATGTGTCATTATTTCTATAATGCTAATGTGAGATTTCAAAATGTTCTTGAGTTTTTCAATTATCTCTTCCTCACCTATTACAACAACATTATCAGCATGAACCTCAATGATTAAATGATTAGAGTATAATACATAAGGATCCTTTTTAAATTGTTTCAAACCTAATTTTGTCATCACAGGGCAGAAAAAAATCATTCCAGTCTTATTCAATAAACACACTTTATTCCTCACACTAAACAATTTTGGTTGCTCCTTGAAAACAATGCCACTCATGGGGCTATTGAGATAAGCAGTTTCTACATCACTGTGTTCGATTTTCCATCCTCTAAGTTCTGCAATTGCTATCAGAATCCTCAAGCTATTTCATCTAATTACTAGGCTATAGCTTTCCCAGTCTACTCCAAATATCTGACTGTATCCCAGAGCTACTAACCTTGCTTTAAATTTAATCATCTCACCTTCTCCAGTTCTCTTTGTGGTAAACACCTCATTACTTCCTACAACATGATCAGCTTTTGATCTGTCAACAAGTTTCCATATATTGTAGCATTTTAGGCTACTCATCTCTGACTCTCTGGCTGTACACCACTTGTCCTTGTGGACTGAGGCTAAAGCTTTTTCTACTGATGTTGGATCAGATGAATTCACTTGACACATGGTAGCAAAAAAACATGCAAATAGATGTGAATCACACTTTTTTGGTTTCACCAGACATAAAGATCATTGTGCCCTACTTCACTATTTGTGCTAGAAATCTCACTTTCCAACATGGTATTGCACTCCTTACACACATCACTATTTCCAATGCTGGTAACTACACTGCCTTCAGTGTTGTATCCATCTTCTTCTCTGACCCTGGATTGGCACCCACCTCCTCGAACAGCTGTTGACTCAACTGCATCATCTGCTACCAGTTCTGCACTCCTTAGTGGTGTACTGTGACCACCTGTTCCTTAATAGGTCAGGAAAGCTCAACCACACCTTATTGGTGTCATCTACTGTCACCTCATTCCTGTGTGGACCAGCTGTTGCCATCTGCTTTGTGATTACTTCATCTAGAAGACATAGTTCTTTATTTATGTAGACTTTAGAGGGAATATTCTCTCAACAAAGATAACATCTCTTCTCCAAAGGATTTTTCTTTGTCCATGGCTCCACAGGTGATATACTTTTGAATCTTTTCTACTCCAAGATAAACACATTCTTCTGCCCATTCCCCAAGTTTGTCAGATGCCAATGTGCTTGTCCAGGCTCTGCACACAAACACTTCAAGTATTTTCAGCTCTTCTTTAATACGTTTTTTCTGCTTCCAGACTTGTACAGGATTTTTCTGCCAAGGGATCTTGTTGGGATCTACTTCAGATGTAGCAGGCCAACGACAGAGCTTCTCTCCAAAAGTTGTGGGGCAAACCACCTTGTAATAGTAAACAAATCACAATGGATATAAGTGTTTGATTCAGGTGCTTGGCTTTTCTGTTGGATGGGGGAGAGTAAACTGTGCTTTTCCAGTGCAAAATTCCCTCTTCCTTAAACAAGTGTTCAAATTTGCTGTTAATGTACTCAATCCCATTGTCCAATTGCAAACTTTCCAGTCTTCTCTCTGTCTCACACTCCGTACATCCTTTAAACTCCACAAAGGGGTCACACATCACTGTTCTTGACTGATCATCCAGGTAAGTAGCGTAGTAATGTGCTCTATCTAAGAAGGTCTATTTAATACAGCCCACATCACTATGTACATTTTCAGTAGTAGTTTGGCTTGGTTTGAAAGGCTGTCTTTTCATTTTTCCTTGCACCCACAATTCACATTTTTCTTCATACTTAGCGACTCTACACACTTTGTATAAAGCTTCTCTCTGTCCAAGCCTTTGGTGCCGCAACATTTCGGCTCGTCTGGCTGCTGCTTCATTTTGCACTGGTTGAGGTGTTTTGTAGTTGTGGGGCATCACTATACTGTTAATCACTTTGTAATATTCACAGTGCATTAAATAGACACCACTGACACCACTGCCTTATGATCTTCCTCTCAACACTTCCTTCTCATCAACAGACACATAAACATCATCATTTTTAATATAATGCACATGCCTTTCTTGTCCATTTGTTTAACAGACAACAAGTTTCTACACAGTTCTTTCACTGGAAGCATCCTGTTAACTGGACTGATTTACCTCCATATGACTTTTCTGCTTTCATGACAACACTTCCCTTGCCAGTCACTTAAGTAACTTTCCCATCAGCCAGTTTCACTTCTCCAAAGTTACCCATCTCTAAGTCCTGTAATATCTCTTGGTGACTAGTCATATGATGTGGTATTCCTTAATCCAGAACTCAGAACTTTCCATCCGCAACTCCTCCACTTTTGGTCACTGTCATGGCCACTACTCCATCATCTTCCTTTTCACGTGCCCTCTATGCTGATTTCTTGGGAATATTCTTCTTGCTTCGTGCACCCCCTTCTTGTTTCACATGGAAATGTGGGCACTCCTTGGCAATGTGATCTGCTTCACCACAGGAGAAACATAGTCTGTTTCTGTTTTCTGTTGGCTGCATTGTTCTCATCTTCTTGATGTTGTTTACAATGTTTATAGTCCCTCCAGCAAAGCTTGTGTTGCTTATGACCTCCACCTTGTGCTGAATATGTTTTGGCTTCTTCTAAGCTCTTGGTGGACTTCAGATCTGGTTCCAGGCACTTCTCTTCTAATTCTAGTCTGTTAATACCAAGGTCTGTGGTCAATCTGTCTTTGTCTCTTTCTAAACTTGTAATGAGGCCTTCATACTTTTTCCAGAGGCAGTATTAGAAGCACAAAGCCTGCAACAGTTTTGTCTTCAAAGGTAAAGCCTTCTTGCTTCACTAATCTATTGGTAATCAGTATCATCATTACTCTGTTATCTGTAGTCAAATCATCTTCTTTCTTCATATTTGCTAAGTCCCTCATCTTGGAAATAGTGTTAGGAAGGCAATTGTTGCAGTGTGTTTTTTCCAGTTTCTCCCACACTTCCTTCACTAGTTTTGTCTCTAGGTAGCGATCTTCAACCACATTAGAATGATGGACAAGACCTTCTCATTTTTCTTCTTTTTCTCAGCATCTAACTGATTGTAACACATTCCAAATCTGGATTTTGTAGCATCCTGTGCCTCATGATGGTGTATCTATGAATGAACAAGAATTGACCACATGAAATAGTTATTGCTGCGTAGGTGATCAATCTTCACATATGGCTCTGTCATTCAAATTGTGCGTGACACTTGTGCGAACATTACGGAATTTTTCAATCCATTTGTAGACATTCCATCCTGGCAAAACACTGTTCCTGTAGTGTACTGAAAGTCTTCGATGAATTTTGGCCCCTGGTAAGCCTTCTGACCACAAAAAACGGATCACTGAATGTTGCTCTTCTTGGTGCAAGTACACAGTGGAGCAGCCACAATTAACAGCACAGCAGCAATAACAAAACTAACCTAGCAGCTTGAAAATTGCAAAGATATAATGACAAATAAACAAAGTATGTGTCATCAATGTAAAACAACAATACTACCCAAATAAACAAAAATATAACTAAATTGCAGGTAATAATTGACTTACCGTCGTATTTGTAGCGTTCTCAGGTGTCCAGTCAGGTGCAGTCATATCCATAGCTCCAGACAGTGTTTCTTGCTGTCATCTTCAGATGACACCTATAGAATGAATATCTTCCAAAGATGTAGTGCAGATGTTCATTCTACAGGTATCATCTGAAGGTGATGGATAAGTACACTGTTGAAATATCGTCTTATGAAGACGACTGGACACAACTGCACACCACAGAACAGTGTATACAGTCGACTTGCTAGGAAAGCTTCAGATCACACATTGATGTTACTAATTATACCAAAGTATTTATAGTTGTTGCAAGGGCAACAGTCTGGATGATTGACTGATCTGGCATTGTAACATTTGCCAACATGGCTGTGGTGTTCGGGAACTGTAAACATTTGAAAGCAAGAGGACACTATAGCTTTTTTTCCCTGAGGGTATGCAACTCTCTTGTATGGTTTAATGAATATGACATCTTCTTGTGTAAAATATTCCAGAGGTAACTGGTCCTCAATTCAGGGAAATGTCATCATGAGGAAAAACACAACTGGCATTCTATAGTTGGAGCATGGACTGTCAGATCCTTTAACCAAGCAGGCAAGTTAGAGAATTTAAAAAGGAAAATGGATAGATTGAAGTTTGGTGTAGTTGGGATTAGTGAAGTGCAGTGGTGGGAAGAACAGAACTTCTGGTCAGGTCTATTACGAACAGCTTAGTGAACCCGTTATCATAACCAAGACAGACATGAAGCAACACCGACCATAGTAGTGCAAGTTTATATGACAACTAGTTCCACAGCTAAAGAAATTGACAAAATATATGGTGACATAAATGAAATTATTCAGGTAGTAATGGGAGATGAAAATTTAATCATGAGGGGTGACCAAAATTTGACAGTAGCAAAAGGAAGAGAAGGTAAAGTGGGTTGGGGGAAAGAAACAAATGAGGAAGCTGTCTAGTAGAATTTTGCACAGAGTATAGTTTAATCAGCACTAACACTTGAATTAAGAATGATGAAAGATGGTTGTCTATATGGAAGAGACCCAGGGCAGCAAAAGGTTTCAGACTGACAGACAGAGACTTCAATAGCAGTTTTTAAATTGCAAAACATTCCCAGGGGCAGATCCAAACTCTGGCCTTAGTTTAATGATTATGAACTGCAGACTGAAACTGAATAAATTGCAAAGAGTTAGAAATTTAAGGAGATGGGACTCAAGACACATTGAAAGACATGCAACCAGAAATAATTTTGATAGTGTAACAAATGGCATCCAATTTATTTGTAATGAATTTTGCATGTTGGATCCATCTTAGATCTTCTTGGATCCATATTCCAAGAAATTTTGTAGAGCTTACATTTCCAAGGGTTCTGGTAAACAGCACTATGTCTAGTGTTAGTGAGCATTTATTTTGCATTGTGTGTAAGTGCATTGTAACTGTTTTTCTGTGTTTATTACTAAATTATTTCCTGAGAATCAGACTGTAATGTGAGTGGTACACATTTCAATCTCATGCAGTAATTCTTCTCCAGTCCTCCCTTTCATTATCACATTTGCGTCACCTGTGAATTTTATGTAATTAAGGCAAGGACTTGTCGGTCCCAAATCATTTACAAAGAATAGAAACAGAATTGGTCCTAGAATGGAGCCTTGTGGTACACTGTACTTAATGCTATGCTTTTATGAGCAGTAGGACTTTGTCTTGTTCTCTTCTTGGACAGCAAGCTCAACCACTCGCTCTCTATTTTGAAGGTATGATTTGATCCATTCATAGGCTGAGTCCCTAATACCTATAGATTCAAGTTTCTTAAGCAAGATGTTATGATTTATGACATCAAGAGCTTTAGAGAGATCTAGAAATATGGCTAAGATATGCTCTTTGCTGTCTATTGCATTTTAGGCTTGATTTAGGAATGCAGAAACAGCAGCTTCAGTACATTTAGATTTTTGGAACCCATATTGTGTGTATTTGGAAGTAATTATTTTTCTATGAAACTGATTAGTGCTTTATAATGGAGTTTTTCAATTATTTTGGAAAAATCAGGTAGTTGCAAAATAGGCCTGTAGTTTGATACTTCTGTTTCTGTCCCTTTCTTGGACAGAGGTTTTACTTTTTCTCTCTTCAATTTGTCTGGGAACACCCCATCTCATAGAGAACAGTCACAGATGTCAAACAAGCGGCCTGTCTATGAGGGGAGCACATTTCTTCAAGATGTAGTCAGGCATATTGACAGTACCAACAGAGAATTTGGGCTTCAGTTCCTTTATTATAGCAAGTATTTCCTTTTTGTTGGTAGGGTATAGAAAAATAGATGTATTATCTATAGCACATCTGGATTGATTTCTGGGAGTACACTGTAAATTTTGATTTTTAAGATGTTCAGCTATCTGTGTAAAGTAGGAGTTAAACTTATTTGCAATTTTTGTAGGTTCAGCTATCACAGTTGACTTCTCCATTAGGCAGTTAATATTATGGAAATCTGCCTGTTCTGCTGCAGTTTCCTTCCTTACAATATCCCACATGGCTTTCATCTTATTGGTGGAATTTTTTATGTATGTGTCATTTGTCATTAGTTTTGCTTGTTTGATGACATTTTTTAAGATCTTTTTACAGATTTTGTAATAGATCAAATTCAGGCGAAGTGAGCTGTTGGGAAGCACAATGCAAAATAGTAGGAGAAATTACTGATAAAGTTATTATATTCTCCATCTTTGTGTTTGCAGTTAAAAATCTCTTTCCCATTTTCTTTGCTCAAGTAATGGAGAAAGTGATTTATATTTTCACTACTGTATTTTCTACTGGTGGTAGTTAGGCAGTGTTCAAGTTGCAGCTCAGTTTCTGTGCTCAGAGAGAGTTTTTGAGCTGTGTGGTCCCCTAAGCCCGTGTTTAGTGATTCTATTTTATAGTTCATTTCTTCATTTAGAAATATCTGATCATTGGTGGTCGATGAAGTCTTTGTGATACGAGTTGCTGTTTCTACAGTAAATTTCATGTTAAGTGTTTGCAAGAGATTCGGTAATTCATTCTTTTCTTTGGTGTCCTTTGCAAAGTCAAAATTAAAATCTCCACATAGAATAACTCTTCTGTTTCTTTGTGTTAGCCTGTTAAGTGAATATTCTAAACTTTTTTGGAAAGTATGTCTGTCATCAGCTGCCGCTCTGTATAAACAAAAAATGGTTACTTTAGTGTCAACTATCTCAGCTCCTAATAGCTCTACATCTTTTTCCTTCATTATTTCAACAGGAAATTTTATATTTACAAAGTTTATATTATTTCTTAAGAATATACAACTGTCACCATGTTTAAAAATTTCTCCACAGAAATAACCACGTAGCACAAAATTAGGTAGGGACACAATATGTAACGGTGGCCGTGCGGTTCTAGGCGCTGCAGTCTGGAACTGCGGGGCTGCTACGGTCGCAGGTTCGAATCCTGCCTCGGGCATGGATGTGTATGTTGTCCTTAGGTTAGTTAGGTTTAAGTAGTTCTAAGTTCTAGGGGACTGATGACCTAAGATGTTAAGTCCCATAGTGCTCAGAGCCATTTGAACCATTTTGAACAATATGTAACTTGTCCTCATGAAGCCAGTGTTCTGTAAGACACAATAATGCGGTAGTTTTTAATTCGTTTTCTAAGAGGATTTGGATTTCACTTATTGTACTAGTTAGTGACTGTATATTTTGATGGAAAAGAAACAAGTTCATATTTTTCTGTTTTACTTGTGAGTTTAGAAATAAGATGTTACTGTGATTTATCTGTGAGTTGGCAGGCTGATTTTTCACATTTTTACTTTTTTCTTGGCTTAAACCATAAAAAATTGTCATCGGGTGACACACATGTATTTTGCCTTTGGCTCTTCCTTAAGCTGTGCTGTACAAGTGCTCCAGTTGCTGCTGCTGCTGCTGCTACTGTTGTTGCTGCTGCTGCTGCTGTTGTTGCTGCTGCTGTTGTTGCTACTGCTTCTGATGATGGTGTTGCTGGTGTTTCTCTTATTGCTGGTGTTTGCTCTTCCGTAACTACTGCGCTGTTCTGTGAGCTGCTTGCATTTGGGGTGTTCACTTGCATTAACAAAATCTCACATTTGTCTTGGAGGTTTGTAGTGTCACTGACAGCAGATTTCCTTTTTGAGCCTGGAGGTAACACAAACTTCTTGTCCATGAGAGATATGACTCCTGTATCATCACACTACACAGTTGAGATTTTATTTACTACATTTAAAATTTTTTCCTTGCTCATTGATGTAGCATCACTGAATTTTGCTCTTGGCTTTATTATGCAATTAAAATTCTGACCACTTCTCTGTCAAAATTTGGTGGCTATATTTCGCCGTTGGCTGTCTGCATACAGTTAAATTTTACATGTACTAAATATTCAAGCTGTAAACTGATGTAAACCATTGTAGAAATAAACAAGTCTATGTACTTCTAAAAAATAGGAGACCTTACTTTTGGGATTACCCTCATACCTGAGGCTCTTCTCCACTTAACTCTGGCAGTGGTAGATACATGTTTTTGGTCTTGATGATAAAACCGTCAGATCGCGTTCTCCTTCTTCCTATCCTCCTACCAGCTGCCAGTTACAAACCACCCTCCTCTCCCCTATATTCCTTGAACCTTATGAGTTCCTTCATTGCTTCCTCCAACCGCGCCTGAAGGGCACAGATTTTCCTTTCCTGTTCCCCAATCAAAATGTTCCTACTGCATACTTTGCAGTTCCAGGAGAGAGCCTCTTCTGTTGTCCCAACATTCTCCCCACTGAATCACCCCCAGTGAAAATATTTCCTACAAGATTGGCAACAAATCCCTCTACTCACTGCCCTATATCAGCTCCCACATTTCTCACTCACGGTCAGTTTCGAAAGGATAATTAAGTTTAAAGAATGTTTTAAATTTGTCAAGGACGCAAGATTGGTTGTGTGTAAACAAGAAACGATGCAAAGGTCTTATGTGCGGTGGTTGTTGTTTTTGTACTGATTTAGAGATACGATGTCAGAAGAATGAATTTGTAATTACTTTGTTTTTAGAGAATTTACATTATCAGGCGTGTTTGGTCAGGTTTTTAAACGTTTATGACTCGGAAAATTTAAGCCTAGATCACGTCTATCTAATAACTAGTTGACAATACGAAATGTATTAGTTAAATTATTTAGAAACGTTTAATTACACTTTTATTTTGCGACAATAGACACTGATGAAACTAGTAATTGTGTTTTTTAAACGAATTTTGCACTATCAAGAAAACTTGAATAGAATTTTTTGTGCTTGTCACACAATATTTTGGGTTATATCGCGTTTATCGGGACTTTCGCTAAAGAACAAGTTTTTTCAAAAACAAGCTCTGCTGGGACGCTAACATTCAGTTGTGTGACAAGATCGGACACTACAGCAAGTATACAAAACAAAGAAACTTTTAATTTAACACTATGGTTCAAATGGCTCTGAGCACTATGGGACTTAACATCTTAGGTCATCAGTCCCCTAGAACTTAGAACTAGTTAAACCTAACTAACCTAAGGACATCACACACATCCATGCCCGAGGCAGGATTTGAACCTGCGACCGCAGCAGTCGCGCGGCTCCGGACTGCGTGCCTAGAACCGCGAGACCACCGCGGCCGGCATTTGACACTATTTCCTCTTAAATAAGTTCTTTTAGCGGATGAAGAAAATACCTGTGATCTAACTCAGTGGCCACATTTTTTTCAAGGAAACAAAATACATCACCAACATTTGAACAGCACCCCACCACCTAACAACAGAATATGATAAAATGACAATATTATGAAAAGAACATATTGCTACTCACCACATAGTGGAGATGTTGAGTTGCAGACAGGTACAACAAAAAGACAGCTCAACATGTGAGGTTTTGGCCAAAAGGCCTTCTTCTAAAGCACACACCACACACATATTCATGCAGACACAACTTGCCTCAGTAGGAGACTTTTCAGCTAAAAGCTCATACATTTAGCTGTCTTTTTGTTGTATCTGTCTAAGACTCAACTTCTCTTCTATATGGTGAGTAGCTATCTATCCTTTTCATAATATTGTCATAATTCCATCCTGATTTAACAGAGCATGGTAAAATAGAAAAAAATGAGCAGTTTCAGGTACCATGGTGAGAGAGAGCAGGTGAAAACTAACAAAAAGGAAGCCAATAACAGCATGCAAGAGAAGGTCATCACTGCTTTTAGAATCATGTCCCATACAAGGAAAGCTTAACTCAGGCTTTATAAAACAGTGATCAAAATCAGATGACTGCATGAAAGTGAATGTCTTGGAATGACAGGAAAGATTTGACTGAGAGAAGCCAAGACGTTTGAGTGCAAGATCCTTCATACAATAATGAGTTCTAGAGTAATAGACAAATAATATAGACTTCCAGGAAGAGATGATTTTTACAGGGGTAACGGACAGCTAATGGAATAAATAGAGAAATGATAATTGAAGTTCTGTGGTTATCTGTTCAGGATGGATGCAATTCAATCAGTCAAGTGAATTTTTAAAGTATTTGACAACAAGCCTAAAGTCTCTAACATATTGTTGAAAGAAGTAAGGAAGAACCTCAAGAGCACTAAAATGCAAATGAGAAAGATAGAGTGCTCAGAGATAGCAGTCATGTGTGTGTAATGTGTGCTTGCTTGTGTGAATGTGAGTGTGTTTTCTTTACTTTTCTGAAGAATGCTCTGGCCAAAACCTAAATGTGTAATAGTCTTTATGTTGCACCTATCTGCAACTCAGTGTGTCACCTTTATGGTGAGTAGCGCTCTATCGTTCTCATAATATTGTTGATGTTCCTACCTGGACCTTCCACTGTTTGATCAAAGTAGATATCTCTGATCAGCAACTTTCAGAGCTTCCGTGATAAGCAAAAACAGAACAGTGGCTATGCAGAAGAGAGAAAGCCGGTGGGCCAAGAAGGAGTGTACTATATTTGAGCTGAAAAACTGCTTTCTGGAAATGCCTTATTGCTACTTGACTTGGCCTCTAATGGCTATAAACAAGAAAAAACAATAAAGGAGTAGACCTGTAGCAACTGTAGCCATTTCGCCAGAAGTTAATGGTGTCTCAGGTCTATATTATTTATTACTTGTAGTGTAGGGACTTTCCATGTAACATAACAAAACACCAACTTCAAGTTATTTATTTGTTGATGATATTACTCTGCATAATGTTGAAAACAGCAGAGACGAGATATGAAGTATATCAAAACACTGATATAGTTGTAATCCCTTGTAATGAAAACTTCCTCAGTATGAATCAAACCAAAGGAAAGGATATACATATTACATAGAATCAACATGCTATGGAACTGAACTTAATTGCTGTTAAATTTTTTGGGCTAATAAGAGGCTCCAGACTCTCTTGGGATGCATGAATATGTTATGCAATTTTAGTTGGCTTCTGTTTGTTCCTAGAGTCTATGCAGCTATGTCAGAATTCCTGTGTTCAAAGTAGTTTTGTTACATCTTGACACATAGTCATATAGCTCATGCAACTGTGATGCCACCAAAAGATTGCAACCAATGTTTCAAGTTACAAAAGAAAGGCATGAAAATAATGGGCAACATAGCATCCGGAGATTATAGTATGTTCAACTTCATGCCACATTCATCAGGAACTGTCATAAATTTAAGAACATAGACATTCATAAATTTTGCCTAGAACAGCATATGGAAGCATGTGCAACAGAATTAGAATTTCACAAAAAATCCTTCATAATATTAAGTGTATATCGAGCACCTGCAGGTAACTTTAATCTGTTTGTCAACCACCTTGAAGCTGTACTGGCCCATTTAACAACCAAAAACAAAGAAATAGTGGTTGCTGGTGATTTCAATGTAGATTTCCTTAAAGACTCTCCCAATAAGAACTTGTTTCAGTTAGTAACACTATCATTCAACTTAATTCCCACAGTAAAGTTCCCCACTAGGATAGCCACTTGCTCACAAACAGCCATTGATAATATCTTTATAGAAAAGTCCAATGAACAAAATTATATTACAAAACCAATAGTCAATGGCCTCTCAGACCATGACATGCAGTTCCTTCTGTTAAATGTTAATACTGAACAGGATATAAAATCTGTTAAATCTGAGCTCAAAAGGGTAATCAGTAAGCCAAAAATTGATTATTTTAGGACACTCCTCAGAGACATTCACTGGACTGATGTTTACAGCGTTCATGGCATGAATGAAAAATATAACATCTTTGCTAATAAAGTGCTTACCTTATTCGAACACTGCTTTCCCCCAAAACTTACCAAGGTTAGAGCAAAGTCTACAAAGAAGCCATGGATTACTCGAGGAATAGGGGTATCTTGTAAAACAAAAAGAAAACTGTATCTGTCACTCCGAAACATTTCCAATGTTGATGCTATAGCACATTATAAGAAATACTGCAAAATATTAAAGACTGTAATACGGATGTCAAAGCAAATATATGACAAGGAAAAGATAGTCATATCAGATAACAAAATAAAGACAATATGGGATACAGTGAAGGAGGAGACCGGTAGAACCAGACATGAAGAGGAACAAATAGCATTAAGAGTAAATGATACATTGGTGACAGATGTGTATAGTGTTGCAGAACTTTTTAACAAACATTTTATAACTGTTACTGAAAAGATGGGGTTGTCAGGTTCGGTAGATGCTGCTATGGATTACCTTAGACCAGACATTTCAAGTAACTTCCTTAATATGAATTTGACCCTCACTACCCCAACAGAAATAATGTCCATCATAAAATCTTTAAAATCAAAAACATCTAGTGGGTATGATGAAATATCAACAAAGTTAATTAAAGAATGTGATTCTGAGCTAAGTATCATATTAAGCTATCTGTGTAACCAGTCGTTTATTAGTGGAATATTTCCTGAATGGCTGAAATATGCTGAAGTTAAGCCACTGTTTAAGAAGGGAGATAAAGAAATAGCATCAAATTTCCGTCCAATTTCACTGTTGCCAGCATTCTCAAAAATTTTCGAAAAAGTAATGTACAGTCGTCTTTATAACCATCTTATCTCAAATAACATACTGTCAAAGTCACAGTTTGGATTTCTAAAAGGTTCTGATATTGAGAAGGCTATCTACACTTACAGTGAAAATGTGCTTAATTCATTAGACAAAAAATTGCAGGCAACTGGTATATTTTGTGATCTGTCAAAGGCATTTGACTGTGTAAATCACAATATCCTTTTAAGTAAACTAGAATATTATAGTATAACAGGAAATGCTGCAAAATGGTTCAAATCTTATATCTCCGGCAGGAAACAAAGGGTGTTATTAGGAAAGAGACATGTATCAAGCTATCAGGCCTCATCCAACTGGGAACTAATTACATGTGGGGTCCCACAAGGTTCCATTTTGGGGCCCTTACTTTTTCTTGTGTATATCAATGACCTTTCAACAGTAACATTACCAGATGCCAAGTTTGTTTTGTTTGCCGATGATACAAACATTGCAATAAATAGCAAGTCAAATGTAGTCTTAGAAAGATCAGCCAATAAAATATTTGTGGACATTAATCACTGGTTCCTAGCCAATTCTTTGTCACTAAACTTTGAAAAAACACACTACATGCAGTTCAGAACTTGTAAGGGGTGTCCCAAGAGTATATGTCTAACATACGATGACAGGAAGATAGAAGAAGTGGACAGTGTTAAATTCTTGGGATTACAGCTTGATAATAAATTCAACTGGGAGGAGCACACCACAGAACTTCTGAAGCGTCTTAACAAATCTCTGTTTGCAATGCGAATTTTGTCAGACATAGGGGATATAAAAATGAAAAAGCTGGCATACTATGCTTACTTTCATTCCATAATGTCATATGGGATTATTTTTTGGGGTAATTCATCAAGCCAAGCTAAAGTTTTCCGGGCACAAAAACGTGCAGTGAGAGTTATATGTGGTGTGAACTCAAGAACATCCTGCAGAAGCCTGTTTAGGGAACTAGGGATACTAACTACTGCTTCCCAATATATTTATTCCTTAATGAAATTTGTCATTAAAAATATATCACTTTTTCAAACCAACAGCTCAATTCATGGAATCAATACTAGAAATAAGAATAATCTTCACAAGGATTTAAAGTCACTTAGTCTTGTACAAAAAGGTGTGCATTATTCAGGAACACACATTTTCAATAACTTGCCAGCAGCCATAAAAAGCTTAACAACCAATGAAATTCAGTTTAAGAGAAGCCTAAAGGATTTATTGGTGGCCAACTCCTTCTACTCCATTGATGAATTTCTTAGTAAAACCAACTAATTTGTATATAAGTACAACATAACTTCTGCACAATTTCAGTGCAGTAATGTGTTCATTGAAAATTTGTGTGTGTGTGTGTGTGTGTTAGTATAATCTAACTTCTGCACCATTTCAGTGCAGTAATGTGTTCATTGTAAATAAGTATTACAGTAGTTGTATTACCTTATAAATAAATGAAAAACTTTTTTATTTTAAATTTAGTGCATTAGTATTTGTAAAATGACTCTTAGTGTTCATTAAAAAATGACGATCATTCCACTTGGGACCTGTGGAGTGGTACATTAGCTTATTTGTTTTAGTTGTAAATATTTGTCATGTATTGTTGTTTTTCTGACATGTTCCACATCCTGGAGGTCCACCTCACTACGGATCAATTGGAATGAAAGTAAATCTAATCTAATCTAATCTAATAAAACTGGAAATTTCAACCTACAGTCACTGTATGTTATGCAGTGCATGATGCTCATCAAGGGGGACTATTGCAGTTGACAACAGTGTGACTAATGCCATAAGTACAAAATCAGAACTGAAGATGACCCAATATCATTCCACTTACAAAAAAAGTGGTTAAACTCATCAGCGTCATAGCTCAGCATATCAGGGATAAATTGAACATTACAAAGATATATCAAATTATTTATATCCAAACTGTATATTTACGAAGTAAATGAGTTTTCAACTGAGACAAAGAAAATTGTATGATTAGAATGATATGTATTATTGAATATTTGACAATTGTATATTTGTTGTACAGTAGGCCATATATTTGTATTGTAATGTTACTAATCTAACTGTATGTTAAAGTTCCTTGGGGATGTTCTGAAGTCTCCTGTCTGGAAAATAAATTAATTGGTGATTTTACAGTTCAATAACAGACACACTTCCACTGATTTAAAGTTGATGCAATGGCACAATTATTTTGCTTAAATCAAATTTGAGCAGTGACCAGTATGTGTTACACCACTGTTTGTCTTCAACAACAACAGGTTAGGGCATATGCTTTATAACCATTATCAGTGGCAAGGCATTTCATTAACAGCCCAGTAACAGACTTAACACTCTTGTCCATTTAGAAATTCAACTTCTGCAGATCACACCTCATAAGATGATAGATAATTAGCTACACCTCTAATAGTGAATCACAAACATATTGAAAACAGTATTGACGTTTACAGACCCTTTGAGCAAGAGATGTTAACTGAGTGCATTCTAGCCACAAACGTTCACACAGATGTTGACTGACAGAGTGTCAGGCATGAAATTTGATACACATTACATGACATGCTCATAGTTAATGTTAACCACAGACTTTCTATGCATTCTTCAACAAAACGGCCCAAAATTTCATAGAGATGTTTATAATAAGGTTTTCTATGTAGACTGAGGATTTGTAGTGGGTATAGAATATATAAAGACTAGCCTAGTGATATTCTGTGGTTTTGGTAATTGCATAATAGTTCAATTACTACATAGGGAATATTTAATAGTGTTGTTGATCTGTGAATTCTGACAATAATTTGGTTTAATTTTATGTTAACTGATTAAAAAATGTTAAATTTCAAGGTACTATTTGAATGATACAATGTATACCTATGCAGTGGACTTCCAAATTTTATGTAAAGCTTAATGTTTATGATATTACTAATTCACTAAGGTTCTTAATTAGTAACTTAATTGGATTACCAAGGGAATTATCAGGTTTTGAAAAGTTAGGGCAACAGAAGTCTAATGTCAAATCTTGAAGTCAAAGAAGCTAAATGGCTCAAATGACAAAAGTATTTTAGGCTGTGCCTGAACCTTAATTAAGGATAATTTCTAAATGAATAAGTTTCTGTAAAAATGAAACTGGTAACCGAAAGGTGCAAAATTATGGTTATCCACTGACTTAGAGCTTTTTATACAGAAACTGTTACTAACTCGAACTCTTTTGACAATTACATGCTATTGAGGATAACTACAGTTATTAATTAATATCAAATAAAAATGTTCTACAGAAAATTAAACATGCTATTGCAGTCTGCAGGTTGAATATTATGACATAAATAATAAGGTTACCAGTACATACAATATTATATAAACAAGAATTTTGCTATTTTGCATACACACTACGTACACATTTTGTGCATAAATATGGTACAATCAGTTGAAAGACGAGAGAAAAAATTGGTTATTTAAAAGGAGTCATCACAAATGTTGAGACAAATCGGTATGAACTAGGGTTATTCAATATTTATTTTTTATCAGACCATAAAGGTATTTGGTTAAAATTGATAACAAAAGAGCCAGCATCTGTCTCCAATAAAATTAAGTACATTAGGCTTTTGAATGAAGAGAACATTGATAACTACAGAACACAAATAAAGATGACAAATTGGAATTACATTCTGCTGGAAAGTACTCATATTGAAAAAGCATTTACATTATTCATTAGTGCATTGTCAAATACATTTAAAACTTGCTGCCCTAAAATAATGAGAAAAAATAAGGGAACTATGAGGAAACATGGTCTCACATCAGTGCATAACTGGTTCACACCTGACCTACAAAGGCTCAGAACTCTGTTAATGATTTCCTATGACAAATCAAAAAATAGTGAAGCCGAAAAAGCAAACTACATACGTTTGAGGAACAAATACAAGGCAGAAATTAGGTTAAGCAAGTGCAAGGCAAATTATGATTATATTAATAAGTCCCAAAATAAATGCAAAGCAGCCTGGACTGTTACCAAGACTCATCTGGGTAGAAATAAAGACGTTAACAAAAATAATTCATGTGATGCTTGTATCACACCGGATGATTTCAACACCTTCTTCATTAATGCTGCCAGTATGAATAACAGTGCTGCAAATGAACATATACATAAATGTGACAACAACCACATCTCAAATAACAGAAATTCATTTCTACAAAATTTTGAGGATATGCTTCTGTGTTTAAATGGAAAGAAGTAAAAGTAACAGATATTAAAACTGCAATAGCAAAATTAAGTTACTCAAAAACAGAAGACATTTATGGTCTCTCCAATTTTGTAATAAAAAAAATAGCAGATGTAATAGCACATCCACTCTGTTCTCTTATGAACCGGATGTTTGCCAGTGGCTGTTTCCCTTCATCCTTAAAAATGGCAGTCGTTACTCCACTGCACATGAAAGGTGACAAGTCTTGTCCTAATAATTACTGTCCAATCTCCCTTGTACCCATCATATCAAAAGTAGTGGAATATTGCATACAGCTCCAAATCAGTCAACATCTGTCTCTGAATAATATTCTTAGTGACTCTCAGTATGGCTTCAGATCCGGCCTGTCAACGGCAAAAGCAGTTGAAGATGTTGTTTCATATATATTGTCATCATTCAAATCAGTATTATCAGTTAATGCCACTCTTGTGGACCTCAGCAAGGCATTTGACTCTGTCAGTCACAGGATACTACTAGAAAAACTGCACTGCTATGGTATTAGAGGCTCAGAACTATCTCTGATCAGATCCTATCTGAGCGACAGAAAACAAATTGTGCATTTTAACAATATGAGGTCAAATGTCTTGGATATCATGCAGGATGTACCACAAGGCTCTGTGTTTGGACCTTTAGTTTTTATAATATAAGTAGATGACTTGCCCAGCACCATGTTATGTAAATCCACACTCTATGAAGGTGATACAAGTTTTGTTACAGCAGGGAAAGATTTAGGAAAATTAAACGAGGAAAGTAAGGCTCATCTCATCTCCATCAAGTGGTTCCAACTCAATGACTTGCATATAAATCATGAATAAAAAATGTAAATATTCTCTTTAGCTTGTGTGATAAGATTGATTGTGTCTCATCTAAACTACTTGGGATCCATCTTGACTCAAAATTTACGTGGAAGAGTCATACCGATTATATTTGTACTTAGTTAGCACGTGTGACATATTTGTTAGGTAAACTAAGGTCATGTGTTAGTGGTAAGTTATTACTTAATGCATACTATGCCTTTTTCCACACCCATTTAACATATGCCACTTTGTTGTGGGGAAACTCATCCGGAGCAAAACAAGTTTTCATTTGGCAAAAGAAGGCAGTCAGATGCATCCATGG
This sequence comes from Schistocerca nitens, assembly GCF_023898315.1. NCBI lineage: Eukaryota > Metazoa > Arthropoda > Insecta > Orthoptera > Acrididae > Schistocerca > Schistocerca nitens. The sequence goes on along the minus strand of NC_064614.1, from coordinate 474,412,228 downwards.
AGTCATAAATAACGAGTCTTGTAGACCATATTTCAAAAATCTAAAAATACTAACAGTTGCAGCCCAATTTATACTAAGTTGTCTGATACACACAAAAGAAAACCAACACAGTCACAAACTATGACAATCTATCCATCACCATGACACACATATAAAATGGCAAATTGACATCCCAGTTGCTAGACTAAAGAAAACTCAAGGTAGTTACAGGTACATGGTAGTAAAACTATTTAACATGTTGCCAATAGAGGCACATAATGTGTCACTGAATGAGTTTAAAAGTTTTACAAAGAAATGGCTTAGAGAAAAAGCTTTTTATACAATATAAGAGTTTATAATGTGCACTAATGATGATTTTAAGTACCGGTACTAATATAGTTTCACTTAGATTAAAATTATACATGTAAATATAATGCAAATACCTTGTGCAGCATCAAGGACAAATTTTTGTATCTTATTAGACAATAATGATCTTAAATATATTACACCATTTCTGTTAGTTATGTAAACTGTATATGTACACAAATGATGACATCAATTGCATTTTTAATGCCTAAAGATGGATAATAAAATAAATAAATAGTAGCAAGTGGAGTACGTCAGTTTGCTAGGTTCCAATATCGTCAATGCACTGACTTTATTGCATAGATATGTATATTTCTGTTAATGATGTAATGATGAGACCTCAGAGGTCTCTACAGTAACAGATATTCTTTTATCCAATCATTCATTTCAGCTTTGTTGTTCTAAAATGGTTAGCGTATTATTTTGCAATTGCATTGATTTAAAATATAAATGATTTGTTTTTACCACTGTTATTTTTTGTATGACAAGTTTGATCTTTTTTGCACATTTTTCTGTGCTGAGAATTTCCCACAAATTCTTTGTAGCAAAAGAAATTTTGTAATTATGATAGTGCATTGGAACGTGTATGTTATTTGCAAAACAATAATTATTCTCATGCACACCAACAAATTCTGCTTATTTATTTCCATCACTATTAGTTTTGTGCAAAAAATGTTTGCTTTTCTTATAATTCCTTCTAGGTAGCTACTGCAGTTTTGTAAACAAAACTGCGAATGTGGAGACTCATTTTGTTCACAAAGTAACTGACAAACACATAAAAAATATCAATTACTAGTAGCCTTTAAAGAATACTGAGTAATGAGATGCTAATCATGAGACATTTCTGTTCAACATGCAACTGAGAACTTTCTTCCTCTGTATTTGTAGCAGCTCAAAGTTATCCTGTGTCTGATTTGTAAATAAAAATACCTACTCTTGCTGTACTCATTATCCTGTGTCTCCTTTGAGTTCCCTATAAATCATTACAATTTGTTGATAGTGTTAGATGATAGCACAATATCCCATGATTTATAAGGACATCAGCAGTGCACTATCAACAGCACAGATTTATGAAAGGTGATAAAAGAAATTATTAAAGTGATGTATTGAATGCTGATAAGAAGGGAATGAAATCTGTATTACCCTCAATCTGAGATTTTCCAGAATATTGTGATTGTATTGGAGATTAAGTTTATGGCTCTTATTTAGTATATAAGTGTCTGCAACACTAGAATCAGCCATTTTTAGGCATTCTGTAGAGCAATGAAACCTTCAATTTTGTAACACAGGTATTGTGCTGTTTTTCCTTTTATTTCCTTTGCATTTCTGTGAAAATAACAAGAACAGAGAGGAAGTTTTTTTTATTTTTTTTTATTTTTTTGGCAAGTAGAGTGTATCTGAATAACATTGTGAAAAAGATAATATTAAAGACAGAGGTTCTTGTTGTATTAACATGGAATATAATCTTTGGTTTGAGCTATGAACAATGACATTTTGCTAAATTCACCTATCTTACTATTAGTCAACTTTGTCATTTCCAATGGATTCACACTGCTATGAGGTAAAGCGGATGAATTTGAATGAAAGGTCTACAGGAAACTTTTAGTTGTGTACTGTGTTATGTTCTCATTGCTCTGATCTGGGTGAGGAGAGTATCTCAGCTATCTGAAGAGTTTCCGTGTAATGTGATACCATACTGGATTATACTGTGATAATTGGTGTAGAATACAGCATGAACATCCACAGTCTGTCTCAGGTGAACATTCAAGAATGTTCTATTTTTAATATTGATTATCAGGTTATTTCTGCAATACTAATTACTCGTCTTTCTTGCCCCATAATTAATGATCCCTTGGAATTCAAAATAATTTGAGTTACTAAACAGGATATTCTACTTCCATAATCTGCAAAGAATGTACTAGTAGCAAATATTATTTTAAACATATCTGCTGCTTGGTGAGTGGTCTGCTTTAGTCCTAGATTATTTACATTCTGCCAGAACTTTCTTTGATAAAAGGAAGTTCTGGCTAAATGTAAGTTCTGATATCATGATCATATCCTTGGCATTTATTTGTTGTAGAATCTTGGAATATATTCTGAACTCAAACATAATTAGGTGTCTTGAACAGAATGACTACCTCCATGCCATTTGGCATGGAATTTGAAAAAATTTATCATGTGAAACCCAACACACACTTTTCTCACGTGACATCCTGAAAGCCATGGGTCAAAGCTGTCAGGTAGGTGCAATAGTTTTTGATTTCTAGAAAGCATTTGAATCAGTACCTCACTTATACTTATTATCAGAAATATGATCATATAGGGGTATCAGACAAAATATATGACTGGACTGATGCTTTCTTGGTAGGAAGGACACAGCATGTTATCTTGGATGGAGAATTGTGGAACTGAAATTGTAGTTTATTCATCTCATAATGTACATTTGTAATCTATTTGGTTTGTGTACAGGGGACATTTGAAAAATTTATAATATAGTTACAATGTTCTTTAAAGTAATAAATAATAATACTAAAATCAATAATAATGGTAAGATAATGTTTCTTGGGATACGTAACATATTGTACCCAGCTCAGATTTCCAGTTTGTCCTGCATGAATTCACCCATTGAGTAATAACATTTCAGTGTCTGTGCCCTCATATAGCTTTATCTTTAGTGGACCTAAATTATTCTGCATGAAGTTATTCCCTTTAAATTTATTATAACTTTGTATTCCTATGTATTGAGGTCCCTGTGCATGCAGTTCAAGGTGACAGGTGTGTAGCATGAAATTTTCTTTGTTTCTTGTAACATCTAAATGTACAAAGTGGCTTCTCTCAAATAATTCCTGTTTGGCATACAAGAAGATAATAATCCCAGACATGTATAGGGAATTCAGAGTTAATATTTTAAGTTTTCTAAATAATGGACAACATGGCTTTTTATGATTTACATTGTACATATTTTGTCTGCGCACTATATTTGTCAAGTTACCCCAAAAACCAGTACCATACCTAATAATGGATCTAATGTAGCTTCTATATGCTACTTTTGATGTGTCCATGTCAGTTACAGTTGAGAATATATACACTGCAAATGCAAAGCTACTCAGTTTGTTTGCTAGGTTCTCAGTGTTGCCTGCCACCTCAAATTTGTATCCAGATATAAGCCTAAGAATTCAACTGAATGAACTTTTTCTATATCTTGGTAGTTGTGAATAATCTTAATCTGCTCACATTTTGACTGTTTGGTTTTGAATTGCATCAAGTGAGTTGTAGATATGTTTAGATTCAAACTGTTTAGCTGAAACCAAGTTTATAAGGTACTGAGGATACTGATGACAGATTTGGGAATTTTTTTCTGAATTCTAATTTTCAACTAATACAGAAGACTCATCTGCCAACAGAACTGACAGGGAACTCATATTTAATGGTGAGCCATTACCATAGTACAGAAATAGGACTGTGTCTAGTATGGAACCCTGTGGAACACCCTGATGTGCATCCACTCAGAATAATAATTTGTCCCATTTAAAGAAATGCTGTTTCTTTGCTTTCTGTTTGATAAGTTGTACTTAAGCTATTGCAGGGCACTGTACCTAATGTTGTACTTTTCAAGTTTGTAAATAAGCTATTCGTGGTTTAGAGAATCGAACATCTTTGTGAGGTTGCAGAAAATTTCTGTCACCTTATTGCTCTTTTTTAATGATGTACTTATTTTCTCAGTGAAAATGTTCACTACACATATGGTGTCTTTCCCTTGCTGAAAACCAAACTAATTGTTTAGAATAATAGAATATTTTGCAATGAAATTTTGGATTTGGGCAACAGCAGCTTTTTCGGATATTTTAGACATGACTGGGAGAATTAAGACAGGACAATAATTTCCCATGACCCCTCTTCATTCCTTTTTGAAATTTGGTTTGACTTCAGCATATTTTAGTACTTCTGGGAAGCAGCCCTCTTTCAAAATATTGATTTATTACTTGAGTAGTGGGTCTGTAATTTTGTTATGTGCTGCTTCAATAACTTCAGTGGGTATTCTGTCCCAACCTGCAGAGTTTTTGTTTTTTAGTGCCAGGCTTGCATTTTCTACACCCTTCACAGAAACTATTAAAAATTTGTAAGGCGTTCAGTTTTCATTAAGGCCAAAGGGATTGATTTTGTTGTTATAATGTATTACATTAACATCCAACTTTGTCACATTTGTAAACAATTCATTCAAGCACTCTGATATTTGATATGGACTTACAATATTGTTTCCTTTAATACTAATTTTTGAATGTTCTTGGATTAATGCACAACTCAGGTTTAATGACTGACCACACAGCCTTTGTCTTATTTTTTTGATTTGAAGTTAGCCAATTATCTCTCACTCATTTTCCTGCCTTCACAACTCTTTTAAATATAATTTTATAGAGTCTAACATAGTCAATAAAATCAGTTTCTTTGGTATATTTTAATTCTCTGTGCATGTGCCTTTTCCTTTCACTGGAAACTTTTATGCCCTGGCTGACCCAGTTTAATTTATTAGTCACTTTAGTGCTGCAAATCCTAGATAGAAATCTTTTGTTAAAGACACCAAGAAAATATTTTAGGAATTTTTCACAATTTTCGTCAGTTGAGTTACAATGATCGAAGGGCGATTTTTCTTTTTTTTTTTTAGCCTAACAAGCTTTTTTTGCTTAAGTTCCTTCTCATATGTGTTTTCACACTGGAAAGACTCTTGCCTCTCAGTGGCAGCTCAATGAACAATGCACAGTGATCTGAAACACCTAAATTTAGTCAAAATTTATGCACATCTTCATGTAAATAATTAATTAAAACATTGTCAACACAGGTTACTGACTGGCCATTGTCTCTGGTAGATTCAAAGAAATCCAATTTGAAACTACGTTTCTTTACCAAGTCAGTGATATCAATATTAAAACCAACAGCTATCAAAATATTTTTCTTTTTTATTTACACAGGTTTTCTAGCATATTTTGAAACTTAGATAAGAATAATTCTGTTGTTGACATGTTGTTGGGATTCTATACATTGAAGTGACTATCACGTTAACTGGTAAGTCCATTATTTCTACACAACAGCTCACAAACATTCAGTCTTCATTAAAATAATTTAAACAGTTTCTGGTTTCATATTTTATCTCACTATTAAGAAGTATACATGGGCCTCCATGTGACTTGTTTCTTCTGCAAAAGCTACTTGCTAACCAGTAATTTGTTTAAAACTATAATTTTGTCCGCATTAAACCAAGTTCATTTAAACAAAAAAACTCTAATATTTGCACTTTCTGACAATGATTTCCAATTAATTTATTTTGGAACTTTTGTCATTTGAAACATCAGTGATTAAACCATTTACATTCCAGTGCATAACATATCTACTTTGGCTATTACTTACAGGCTTTAAAATCAACACTTGTAGAAATAACTTTGTGTTTATCTCATGGAAGTCTGTTGTGTCCCTTGCTGTTCATGTTGTATTTTAATGATCTTGCAGACAATGTAAGTAGTAACCTCAGACTTTTCACAGATGATGCAGTTGTCTACAATGAAGTACAGTCTGAATGAAGCTGTACAAATTTTCAGTTAGGCCTTGATAAGATTTCAAAGTGGTGCAGTGACTGGCAGTTTGCTTTTAATTTTACAAAATGTAAAATTGTACATTTACAAAATGAAAAACATAGTACCCTATGAATATAATGTTAGTAAGTCACAGCTGGAACCTAAAAAATCATACAAACACTTGGATTTCACACATAGTAGGAACATTCACATAGGTTCATTCATGGGTAAAGGAGGTAGCAGACTTTGATTTATTGGTAGTATACTAGGAAAAAGCAATCAATCTCCAAATGAGGCACTTCACAGTGGTTCACAGAGTATAGATGTAGATCTATAAATGTAAATACTTTATTAGTAAAGCAGATCACTCACCGTACAGTAGAAGTGTTGAATTTAAAATATAACCAGCCTTTATGGCTAAAAATATGTTTACTTAACTTGAAATAGGGTGAGTATCTCTTAAATGTATTAATCTTCACCTATAAGAAAGACTGGTCTCTTTGCATTTCAGGAGCTACTGACCAAGCTAATCAAATTAAAATGATGCTTTAAAAAAACTTATTGTTGCACCACAGAGATGACTTAACATTGACCCTACAATACTAGCTATCCCATGGCTACTGCCTCTGGTCCTTATATATGTTTTAACAGTCATGATATGAGACCACACAATGCTTCAGACAGATATTTTTAAGTTTACAATTAAAATTTGATTAGTTTTCCAAGGCATGTTACAAAATTTGGTTCTACTATTTCTTACAAAAATTGTCAATTAGTTCATGTACCAACATGTCAAGATCATTATGGCCAAATTACATGAAAAACCTTTCCACAGTAATATGTGAATTATATATTTTAATAACTTCATAAATACAGGTTTGATTCCAACACTAGCATGAATCTTGTGTCTTCATAATTAGCTGAATAATGATTAATATCACTTTTCTATGTATGATTTTTGTAGATCATAATTGGGACATTTGTTTACAGTGGATTTTAGATATTTTCAGTTGTCAATTGGATATCATGACATATTAATTATATTAAATCTTTGATACATTCCCGATTACTGAACTTCTTTAATACAGTCAACAAATATCGTTACAATGTATGTTCATTCATTCACATAGCTTCATGTAAACTTCAAAAAACGGTGTCGCATGCTTCAGTTGACTATGAATCACAGCTTCCATTAAGTGGTCTCATATTCTGCTACTTCACCAGTTGTCAACTGACACATAAAAAAAGAATGAAAACTTGATAGCTTTTGGATGAATGAGCTAAAGGATTTGTCTGAAAGCTAGCAAGTTTTCAATATTTTTTGTGTGGCTGTCAACGAGTCGATATTTCTACTATTTGGTGAGCAGCCTTCTTTACTCCTAAAGTGTAGTGTATATATGTGCCATTGGAGGTGTAACTGGAGTAACATTTATGGATCAGATTAGATTAGTACTTGTTCCATAGATCATGAATATGACACTTTGTAATGATGTGCAACGTGTCAGGTTAATAAATGGTGTCTATACAAGATATTACATTACACAAAATATTACATGACACTTAATATTTTTAATTTTTTTGTGTGGTTGAGGAAATTACCTACTTAATATATCCAAAAATTCATCTAATGAGTAGAAGGAGTTGCCATTAAGAAATTCCTTTAATTTCCTCTTAAATGCTATATGACTATCTGTCAGACTTTTGATGCTATTAGGTAAGTGACCCAAGACTTTTGTGGCAGCATAATTTACCCGCCTTTGAGCCAAAGTTAAAATTAACCTTGAGTAGTGAAGATCATCCTTTCTCCTAGTGTTCTAACCATGTACGCTACTATTACTTTTGAATATGTTCGGATTGTTAACAACAAATTTCGTAAGTGAATTTATATATTGTGAGGCTACAGTGACGATATCTAGCTCTTTAAATAGGTGCCTGTAGGATGATCTTGGATGAGCTCCAGCAGTTATTCTGATTACACGCTTTTGTGCAATGAACACTCTTTTACTCAATGATGAGTTACCCCAGAATATGATGCCATACAAAAGCAGAGAATGAAAATAGGCATGTTAAGCTAATTTACTGAGATGTATATTGTCAAAATTTGCAATTACCCTAATAGCATAAGTAGCTGAACTCAGAGTTTCAGCAGATCTTCAATGTGTTTTTTCCAGTTCAACCCCTCATCAATGCATACACCTAGAAATTTTGAATATTCTACCTTAGCTACCGATTTCTGATCGAATTCTATATTTATTAATGGTGTCATTCCATTTACTGTGTGGAACTGTATATACTGTGTTTTGTCAAAGTTTAATGAGAGCCCATTTGCAGAGAAACACTTAATGATTTTCTGAAAAACATCGTTTACAATTTCTTGTCTGATGAGTGTGATAGCTATACTTGTATCATCAGCAAAAAGTACCAGCTTTGCACCTTCGTGAATATAGAATGGCAAGTCATTAATATATATAAAGAACAGCAGAGGACCCAAGACCAAACCTTGCGGCAACCCCCTTCTTGATTGTTCCCCAGTTTGAGAAATCACCAGTTTTTTGCATATTATGTGAATATATATTTTGATTAGAGCTAACGAGAAGTTGCATTGTCAGTATCTTCTCTTTATTTACAAGTATCTTATTCACAGTAAGGTAAGTCAACACAGTATTGTAATTGACTTCCCTGCTGTTGACAGCAGTTTGCATCACCACCCTAGCCAACATTGGATATGTGTTCTGCATAGTCTACAACCTAGCAGTTTTAGGCTTCACTTAAATAATTTACAACGCCAAGGATCAGGAAATGCTCTAACAGACTTCCTTGAGGCGTGCCACAATGAAGTATCCCATAGGTTGACTGAGTTGTTAGCAACTGCTCATTTGTTTTATCTGTTAGCTTAAAACACAGTTTCCTGTCTTTTAATTAAGAGGTAAGTAGTTTTAAGGCAATCCTCCCATCTATATTGTTTCTGGTTTCTACAATAAAATGATTTGATTCATAGTATCAAAAGCTTTAGGCCTACTCATATCTAGGAAAGGGCCTGTTGCCTTGTATCCTTTACCCAATTTGTTTAATATTTCATGTATAAAAGTTGCTACTGCTGTTACAGTAGAACTTATTTGCTAAAATCACGCTATAGATTATTGACTATATTATGTCTGATCAAATATGACTCATCATGATTTAATATTACTTCCTCCAGCAGCCTCACAAGTTCTGAAGATAGTGACATTGGTCTTTAGGGTTTTTTATATCAGTTTTTATTCCCTTCTTGTACACTGATAGAATTTAAGTGATTTTCAAGAGGTCAGGGAATTCTCCATGGCTATATGAAATATTTATTAGGAGATATTTATTAGGTGTGTCAGAGGTTTAACTCATTCTCTTCTGCATCCCTTTAGCAACTTAGGTGAAATTTCATCCCAGCTGCAAGACACTTTAGCTTCAAGTTTTGAGATGATTGCTAGGTGGTCCAACTCAGTAATGTAGGAGATGAAAAAAGGTTGGCTAGTGTTTCTAACATTAAAGTTGTGTGATCAGTCACATATGTTGTTTGTGTCTCTTTTGGAGTACTTTTGTATAAATTTCTTGTACATTTATTTTCTGTAGTTTATAATTTAATCAATTTCTTTTAACTGTATGGTGTTGCTTTCATGATACTGATGTATCCCTCACACTTTATGCATTATTTCCCAGGCTGTTTTACTAGCTCAGCTGGAGTTGCTTATTTGATAGGCATATTTCTCAACTTTAAGGTTGGGTGATGTGTCTATATCATTTTAGAGTTGTTCATATTTTGTTAAGAACGTTGTCATTTATTATCTCTAAAGTATATTTAACACAGTTTGTACCTTACTTACATGAATCTAATGCACACTTTCTTTTACCATATGCAGAATTTAAAATTGCGCTCCACGTAAGATTAGATAACATTCAAGTGCAAACTTGAATCCTACATTCACCAGCAACATCAATAAAATTTCTATTCCTTACATCACAATACATTGCCGTAATTCTCAGCTTTGTTGCATCATTGTTGGCCTATTACTGTATAGTGGAGTTTTGTATTAAGTATTCATGAAATAGAAGGCCAGTAGAGAAGAACATTGTGTGATGCTACTTTCAAGTATAAAGTAATTTCTTACGCTGAAAAATATGGTAACATAAGAGCAGAACAAGAGCTCAGTGTAGCTGAGAGTACATTCACTTGTGGAAGAAACTGAAACTGGCATTATTTGCAGCTACCACTGCCAGAAATAAATTCTCTGGGCCTTGCAGAGGAAGAAATCTTGACACTGAAGTAAAAGTTTTGCTATTTGTCCACAAAAGGAGGAGTGGGCAATGTGTGACTAGTGACACCATAACAAACAAAAGAAAAGAAGTGGCTCCAATTCTTAATAAAGTGAGGCAAGAGTTGAAGGTTAGCCATGGATAGGTTGATCTCTTTGTGAAATGCGTTGGCTTATATCTACAATGCCATACTACAACTTGCCAAAAATGTCCACAGGATTTAGTCAAAAACCTTAAGAATTTTAGTCATATGTCATCACACTTTGGAAAGAGAAGAGTTTTTAGATGGGCCAAATAGACAGTGCTCATGATATGCCAACTTGGTTTGATGTACCATGTAATTAAATGATTGATGAAAATGGGACAAAATAATTTGCCATTAAAACATCAGGGTGTGACATTGTTGTTATTTCCAGAGAAATGACTTGTTTGCTTCATCCCCTGGACATTAGAATAAATAACCTTTCAAAGGTTACATTCAGGAACACTACGAATAATAGTTTTGCGAAACAAACCACATTACTGCACTTTGGGATTCGGCTGTGTGGAAAAGCATTGAAGCACCAATGATCATGAAGTCCTTCCAGAAATGTTGTATTTCAAATCCTTTGGGTTGCAGTGAAGATGATGTGCTCTGGAATGACACCAAGGATGATGGACAAAGAGGAAATGATTCTGTTTCTCATGTAGACTCGTCTGAGGATACCAGTATTGATGACGTAGTGAATAATGATGAGTAGAGTCCGTAATTAATGGTATGTTTGTTTGCATGTTATGTAGGTGATCCAGCTAGGCATTTTTTTAATAATAACTGTCTCACTTAACAATGGAACTCGAAGGCGGGAACAATGGGCCACTTAAGAAGCATTTTTTTTTTATGTAGTTAATGTGTACATCCATTTTTGTATGAAAATATTTAGTCTACCAGTGGTGCAACAATAAAAATTTTTTTATTTTAATTTTTAATATGAGTGTGCATTACATTCTATGGCCATCAGATTCACATAAGTGTGGTAAGTTAGTTTTGTTGTTGTACTACAGGACATGTATTGTTTAAAGTTCTATTGAACAGTTTATAAAAATGGTCCCATTTATCATTTACATCAGTTTCATTGTGTACTGTTTTCCATTTCTCTTTCCCTAATGCCTTCTTAGGTTTTTCATAATTAACTTTCCTATTGTATATAAACTTTCCATGGCCAGATATGTAGTTTTCTAATGTGATTAAGTGTACATTCGCATCTGTTATGTTCGTGAGAACATGATCAATGCAAGTCTGTGTAGCTGCAGTAATTGTTGTACCTGTTGAATTTATGGAGTTATGGTTATAACACTGTATTAAGTTGACATAATGCATATAATTGATACTGTTATTTAATGAGCCTAAATTGATGTCTTCAACAAACAACATATGTTTTTATACACTGATGTTTTCTCCAGTAAGTCCTCTAGACAATTAAAAATTACTTCAATGCTGCTTCAAGGGGCCCTATGTAGGGCTGCTATAGTCAGGCTGTTTTTCCTTAGTTTCAAATTTATTACTGCAACTTCAAATACCATTTTGGAACTCAGCTCATCAGTCTTTTTGACTTTTCACATTCAACATCATTTTCTGCTATGAACATCTACCTCACCACTTTATGCAACTGTCCACACAACATGAGAACAATATAAAATCCAGGAAGGAATGTAACAATATTCTGAAAAGGATAGGCACAACAAAAAGACTGTCACAAAATAAGCTTTCAACCAACAAGGCCTTTGTCAAAAATAGACCCCCCCCCCCCACACACACACACACACAAGCGCCACTCACACAAACATGACCACAGTCTGCGACAGCTAAAGCCGCACTCAGTGTGACTTCATTTGCCACAGACTGTCCTAATGTGTGAGAGAGTATGTTTGCACGAGTGTGTGAAGCCTGTGTCTGTCATCTATTTTTGGCAAAGGCCTTGTTGGCTGAAAGCTTATTCCATGACAGTCTTCTTGTTGTAATTATCTGTGACTCATTGTCTACACAATATGCTTATGATTTTGTAATTATTTAGCCTGTATCCATATGCTCCATCCTCCTTGAAGCCCAAATCACATATTATGAAGAAATGTCATTTAGTTTCATTTAAGTATAGGCTCAAAAGGATTGTTTTCAGTGTGTTATGTTGAACAGTCTGTTGTGGTTGTTGTGGTCTTCAGTCCAGAGACTGGTTTGTGCAGCTCTCCATGCTACTCTATCCTGTGCAAGCTTCTTCATCTCCAAATAACTACTGCAACCTACATCTTTCTGAATCTGCTTAGTGTATCATCTCTTGGTCTCCCTCTATGATTTTCACCCTCCACTAAATTGGTGATTCCTTGATGCTGCAGAACGTGTCCTAATATCCGATCCCTTCTTCTAGTCAAGTTGTGCCACAAATTCCTCTTCTTCCTGATTCTGTTCATCACCTCCTCATTAGTTACGTGATCTACCCATCTAATCTTCAGCATTCTTCTGTAACACCACATTGCGAAAGCTTCTATTCTCTTCTTGTATGAACTATTTATCATCCATGTTTCACATCCATACATGGCTACACTCTACACAAATACTTTTAGAAAAGACTTCCTGACACTTAAATCTATACTCGATGTTAACAAATTTCTCTTCTTCAGAAATGCTTTTCTTGCCATTGCTAGTCTACATTTTATATCCTCTCTACTTCGACAATCATCAGTTATTTTGCTCCCCAAATAGCAGAACTCATCTACTACTTTAAGTGTCTCATGTCCTAATCTAATTCCCTTAGCATCACCTGATTTAATTAGACTGCATTCCATTATCCTCATTTTGTTTATGTGGATGTTCATCTTATATCCATCTTTCAAGACGCTGTCCATTCCGTTCAACTGCTCTTCCAAGTCCTTTGCTGTCTCTGACAGAATTACAACGTCATCGGCAAACCTCTAAGTTTTTATTTCTTCTCCATGGATTTTAAATTCTACTCCAAATTTTTCTTTTATTTCCTTTACTGCTTGCTCAATATACATATTGAATGACATCAGGGATAGGCTACAACCCTGTCTCACTCCCTTCCCAACCACTGCTTCCCTTTCATGTCCCTCAATTCTTATAACTGCCATCTGGTTCTTATACAAATTGTAAATAGCCTTTTGCTCCCTGTATTTGACTCCTGCCACCTTCAGAATTTGAAACAGAGTATTCCAGTCAACCTTGTCAAAAGCTTTCTCTAGGTTTTTGAGCACTTCCTGTTGATCTCATTTTTGAGACATTTGTATTCCTTTTTGTCTGCTTCATTTACTGCATTTTTATATTTTCTCCTTTCATCAATTAAATTCAATCTCTCTTCCATTATGCAAGGATTTCTACTAGCCCACGGCTTTTTACCCACTTGATCCTCTGCTGCCTTCACTATTTCATCTCTCAGAGCAACTCATTCTTCTTCTACCATACTTCTTTCCCCTGTTGCTGTCAATCATTCCCTAATGCTCCCTCTGAAACTCTCTACAACCTCTGGTTCTTTCAGTTTATCCAGGTCCCATCTTCTTAAATTCCCACCTCTTTGCAGTTTCTTCAGTTTTACTCTACAGATCATAACAAATAGATTGTGGTCCACATCTGCCCCTGGAAATGTCTTACAATTTAAAACCTGGTTCCTAAATCTCTGTCTTACGATTATATAATCGATCTGAAACCTTCCAGTGTCTCCAGGCCTCTTCCATGTATACAACCTTCTTTCAAGCTTGTTAAACCAAGTGTTAGCTATGATCAAGTTATGCTCTGTGCAAAATCTCACTATACATTTCTTCAATCTCTTCGTCATCTGCGGAGCTAGTTGGCACATACACTTGTACTACTGTGGTAGATGCGGGCTTCGTGTCTATTTTGGCTACAACAATGCATTCACTATAGTGTTCATAGTAGCTTACCTGTGCTTCTTTTTTTTATTCATTATTAAACCTACTCCTGCATTACCCCTATTTGATTTTGTATTTATAACCCTGTATTCACCTGACCAGAAGTCTTGGTCCTCCTGCCACCAAACTTCACTAATTCCCTTTATATCTTTTAATAACCTATCCACTCCTTTTAAAATTTCTAATCTACCTCCCTGATTAAGGGGGCTGATATTCTATGCTCGGATCCATAGAATGCCAGTTTTCTTTCTCCTGATAACAACATCCTCCTGAGTAGTCCCTGCCCGGAGATCCAAATGGGAGACATGGGGACTATTTTACCTCCAGAATATTTTAACCAAGAGGACGCCATCGTCATGTAACCATACAGTAAAGCTGCATGCCCTCGAGAAAAATTACGGCTGTAGTTTCCCCTTGCTTTCAGCCATTCGCAGTACTAGCATAGTAAGGCCGTTTTGGTTAATGCTACAAGGCCAGGTCAGTCAATCATCCAGACTGTTGCCCCTGCAACTACTGAAAAGGCTGCCGCCCCTCTTCAGGAACCACACGTTTGTCTGGCCTCTCAACAGATACCCCTCCATTGTGGTTGCACCTATGGTACGGCCATCTGTATCGCTGAGGCACGCAAGCCTCCCCACCAACGACAATGTCCTTGGTTCATGATGGGCAGCAGATAGGTTAGAAAATTTAAAAAGGGAAATGAATAGATTAAAGTTAGATATAGTGGGAATTAGTGAAGTCAAACAATACCTAAAAGCAGGATTGTCAATGAAGTACAACACTTAGCACAGAAAGCACTTTTATTATGAACATCAACCTACAGACAGAACAGAACTGATCTCCTGGGCAGAGACTGCTGCCTTTTATACAAACATCATAAATTCCAGTATATGCAAACAATACAGACCTAAGAAGTTTTGAGAAATCTTCCAGAAATCATATACACTAAATAACAAGTAACTACTCATGGTCAGGTCTGAACCGGTGTCATGCAGTACACTAGCCAGCGATGGTAACTGCTATGCCATATCGCATGCAGCACAACTTGCAACAATATCATATGTCAAAATAATTTCTATGTAGACTATGTGTCTCTGACTAGGGTTCAGAGTGGAGTTTTATATTCTGGTGTCAAATCTTTAACAGTTTCCTGGAAATAATCAGGCTAGATTTTATAAATCCACTGATATTTGAAGAAAAAAAAAAGAATCCCTTACTACACCCCCCCCCCCCCCCCACCTTCTATAAATTATATGAATGTTTAAACTTGGGGAGGCAAATTCTACTTAACACTGATGTTTTTATTTTAAAAGAGTTTTATCTGTTTAGTGTATTCACTGCTTTTA
Source organism: Schistocerca nitens (assembly GCF_023898315.1). Lineage (NCBI taxonomy): Eukaryota > Metazoa > Arthropoda > Insecta > Orthoptera > Acrididae > Schistocerca > Schistocerca nitens. The sequence continues at coordinate 474,396,768 of NC_064614.1, read as the reverse complement.
GTGGTATCTGTACTCAGTAAAGTTACATAAGTGCTTAATATGGAGTAGTAGATGAAAACAACAGTTGAGTAGTGCAAGAAGAGCAGCAGTGTCTGTTCTAAAAGTGACTGCTTTTCTCGTAGTACATTAATTTTAAAATAACTGCCTCTATTATCAGTATAGCATACTATCGTTACCCACAAGTATTTGTTAGTATACTTCACAGAAGTGGGCTGCAGTTGTTGTTTCTGTATATTTATGTATAACTTCACTCATTCCAAATCTCTGAGGGTCTCCTTCATGATAGGCTACATTGTATGGATGAATTATTTGCATTGAAGTCACTGGGAGCTGTATGGTTGCATGAGCTTCTCTCTTATGGTCTCCCAGGAATTTCTATTTTTGAATGCTGGTAGTTTCTTTCAGTTGCAGTAATGGCAGCACATCATATTTCCCCTTTCCCTTGGTAATCTATGTGTATTTCACAGTACATTTTGAGCAGTTAATATAATGAAAAATATGCACCTTTGGAATCCTCAGAGGTTGTTATTTATTTTTTTTATTTATTTTTTTTTATTTTCCTATTAGTTATCCTGGTTTCCAGGTGCACGAAGGATGATGACTCAATGAGATCATATATTTTTGAAATGCTGGTAACATAGACTTCTAAAACTTCCCTTAATTTGTATATAGCACCTAAGGTAACATTGTTTTGTTCCTCTCACTACTAAGCATTCAGTATCTAAATATACATTACCGTCAATTGAAAATTCATAAAGAGTATTATTGGTTTTCATTAATGCAGCAATGGATGCCATTCTTTGTTCATTTGTGAGAATATTTGTTGGCCCTCTTCCATGATTGTCAGCAGGCAAATATAAGTTATATATTTTTTTGGTATATCAACTTTTGCAAATTTACCAGACTTTATCTTCTTTCATCACTTATGTTTTTAATGACTTTCAATGTGCTGGTGGTCTCCCTACTCACACATTAAATTATTTGTCAGAGGTTATGTTATTGTTGCACTTGTCAGACTCTGTAGTATGCTTTCACAGGTGAACTACACTACCACTTTTTACATTTCTTCATATTCTAATATACAAGTAGTTCCATTTTTTCCATACTTCTCTCATTTTTGTCATATGTAACTATGTTGCTATTTGCCCATTGATTTACATGAATTGGACAACAGAAAGTCATTTTGCCCTATTGAATGGGCACCTTTAATAAGAGTTTTTGCAAGTAATCATTGATTTGATTTCTTGAACCTCAATTGTCTAACCTCACTGCATTTTCTATCACTGATAAGCTCTTTCAGTACACAGTTCAGTATCAGTGATGGGTCATGACTAACACATGGGGGCTGGGGGGTTTGCATGCAAATTGAAAATTATACATACATCTGAAAATTATTGCACAGTTCATATGTAACACACTTTTAGTACAAAACATAACTACATGCAAAATAAACCAGTGTGCAATATCATCAGTATCATCTGCACATCACAGAGAAGTATACAGAAGTGCTATTTTTTACAATGTCCACTCTTCTGTCTTACTTTTGAGAAACTTATCAGTACCTTTTTTATTGATCTTAGATATGTTTTGAATCATATGCTTTTCCATGGAGAGAATTGCTAATAGACTCCATCTAGTTTCATGCTTTTGCTTCTTAACCTCTCATGCTATGAATATGATTACATAGTCACAAGCTGTGATTGGCTGCACTTGTGGTAACTGACCAAGTACTCACTTGTTGAGTCTTGCAGGTAGAACTGTAGGCCTCTGAAACTTGTTTATGTTAGGCAGTGCTACTTAGCTATATGTAGAGATTTCTGTGCTGACACCCCATTAAGATCTTTGTCAGGAAGTGAATTAGTTTTTGAGTATTTATCCCTGTACTCACTGGAGGTAATAGAAGTAGTCCAACTATAAGAAACAATGTGAACTTTATTGTCTGAATAAACTCTATACATGAAAGCACAAGTGTACACTGCAACAGGATATAGGTCTCATAGAGTGGAGCAGTGGTCAGATGGTATTGGAAGACAGGTCCCCAAGGGTGACACATCTGGTCTATTTCTTGATGACTGGGGAAGGTTGGAGGTGCAAATGTTGGAGATCATGTGATCTTGTAATGTGCCAGATGGGCACAGGTGGCAGCCCACATGGGAATGAGGGATCTCCAGTGTGAGAATGTGATCGTTTTGATGTGCAGTTAGAGGAAAAGTAATCATGAGACTGCTGCATCCATCAATGGAAACCACGGTTTGTTCTCATTGGCATCACTCAGCAATTGGAATGAGTGAAGAAGGGTGATGTGAGTATTTGGTGAGACTTTGGGAGACTGAGGAGAAGTGACAGGCATTAAGACCACTCTGTCATGAAGATGAAGAGACAGATCTTTGACACAGAAATCAGACACATCCATGGTGAAGACCACAGCACTAGAAGGAGAGAGGGCTATGAAAACACAGAACAGCCATGTATTCTAACCACTTCTTCAGGAGAGGAAGCATCACATGAGGCTCTAGTCTCTAGTGTCAGGGGATACATTGGGGGGGGGGGGGGGGGATAGAGCACTGAGTGGAGTTATTGTTACCTACAATGAGGGTACTGTTTGTTGGCACCACATCTGCATCTGTAGCTGTAGAAGGTTCCTCACATAGTGGCCAAGCAGGTTTGTCTCTGTTTTAGGAAACTCTGATGCTCTCCAATAAAAACAATGTCCACTGTGTTATCTACGTGGCTAAGGATCCTATGCAGAGCAGTATATGGTGGTTGAAGAGACACACAAACTATGTCATCACATAGCATCACAAACTCACATCATGCCAGATTGCTGTGTACAGTCATGGCATGGTGTGAGGATGTTGAGCTAGTATACATATACTTTTGATGGGTGAATGGACATGCTCGACTAGAGTAGGGAGTTCATCTTGAAGTGGGAGCTTAGTGTCCTTGATGAACTCAGCAGGTAGAGGTAAGGGCTCACCACAGAGGATATCAGCATGTGAAGAGTTCAGGTCATCATTGTGAGCTAAATGAATGCTGAGTAAGACCCACAGAAGGTCCTCCCACCAGGAACCACTGTGGCACATGAGAGGTGCTGACTGAGGACATTCAGAGAGTCTGTTGCTCTGCAAGTTATACACAGTTGCATGGAATCTGTCCAATTTGGCAAAGAGTAGGAACTCAAAATGACACCCCGGTCAGTGATGATAGATGTGAGGGATTTGAACTGGGAAATCCACCCAGAAGCAAAAGCATGCAACAGAATCAGCCATTATATCTGAAAGAAATATGATCTCCACCCATGTGGTTACCTGATCAGTGGTCAAAAGGATACATGTGAATCCGTAGGAAGGAAGTAGGAGGCTCATGATGCCAATGTGCACACGACAGATGCATCCCTTCAGTATATCAAAGTTTCCTAGAGGAATTTGAGTGTGGTGTCTAACCTTATTCTGTTGACATGGTATTCATGCATGGGTTCAAGAGTGGCAGTTGGTCTTGATGCCACGACAAACAAAATGCTCTGTTATGAGGCATGTTGTAGCTCTAATGCCTGGATGTGTGAAATCATGGATAGCCAAGAAAACTGTTCACTGTAGTGGAGCAGGAACAAGTGGTGGAGGTTACCAGTCAAAATGTCACACAGTATCAGTTGGGAGGAACTGGGATTGCCATGGGACACCATGCTCAGTGCCAAAATAGACTCTTGTTGCAGGCTTTGATTTTCAGGGTCATCCACTTACAGGTGAGCTAGTTTATGCAAGTCCAAAGTAGAAGTAATGGAGCTCACTTGTGACAGATAGCTACCATAGTGTCTGTCCCCTGGATGAACCAAATTTCAGTGATATACTGGCTACTAATGTCCATGTGTTGGATTCCCCATGGTGGGAGGTCCTGTTGAGGGTTGCAATAGTGTCCACAAGAGGCTTAAGTGGCTTATGGTCAGTAAAAATCATGACCTCGCATCCTTCAAATTCCTCACAGTTGTATCCCACGGCTTCATAAACTGCAAGAAGTTCACTGTTGAATGCTGACCATCTGCATTGAAGAGCAGTGAATTTCCTCTAGAAGAACTGGACGGTTGTGTAGTGCTGGTGACATGTTGCTGTAGGAGTGCAGTGAGCAATGTATCACTTGCATCAGCTGTGATGGAGATATGTGCATCAGGCAGCAGGTGTGCATGTGTGACAGCCTCCAAAAGTGCAGTCTTAATTGCATTAAACACTTGGATCATTTCATCCAACCACAGTATCTTGCATGTCCTAGAGATGTTTTTACCTGCCAGAACATCTGTCAGAGCAGCCTGGAGACAAGTAGCATGTGGCAAATGTCTTCAAAAAAAGTTAACCACTCCCACAGAATGGAACAAATTGTGGTAGATTGTGGGTAATGGAATTTAACAGATAAAAGCAATGTGATCAGACATTGGATGGATACCCTTTATGGTGACAGTATGACCAAGGAAGGTAACAGTTCTGTGGCTGAATTGTGATTTTTGGTTACTTGCACACTGTTATTGGTGAGAGTAGACAGAACTAGAGCTAGGTATTTTTCATCCTCTTCATCAGAGAGGGAATAGATTAGGGTATTGTAAATGTAGGAACAAGCTAGGGTAAACAAAATGGCTCACAGAACCTCTGTCAAGTTTGAGGTAAGTCATAAAGCAGCACTCAAATAAGCTGAATGGCGTAATTATTGGTGTTTTATGGATGTCATGTTTTCACATCGAGCTCTGCTGGTATGTCTTGCCACAGTCAACAACAATTAACACACTTGCTCTGTTAAGTAGCTCGGCAATGTCCTGAATGTGGTGGTTAGTATAATTGTCCGTAATGGTATGGTTGGGAGTTTCTGATAATCACCACACAACTGGAGTGAATCATCCTTCTTAGGGACAAGATGGTTGAGAGAAGACCAGTTACTGTCTGAATGCTCACATTTAAAAGTTCACTAATACTGTTTTGTGGCATGCAGTTTCTTAAGAGTGAGATGTGTGCCTTGTAGCACATGGGATGACCCTCTGTCATTGTTATCATATGGCATGTACTGTTATAATTGTGTCAAGGTATACTGCCTGTACAAGTGGAGTAGACACATGCAAGTCATCCCATGCAGAGGTGCCACAATCAGACAATATGCTAGAACGAGGAATGATGCTAACTTTAGCTTGTGTATAGGGAGTCCTCAATAGGGGTGGGGCTGCTCTAGTTTGCATGTCTGCAACATGAGTTGGCCATGAACTGATCAGGCTGTTGATAGTATGGTGGGCATGTGACAGTTTGCCTGATGCACTGTCAATCAGGTGTTGAAGTTATGAGTTGTACATCCATAGGGTATTGATCTCTGATTTTAGCTAGACCAGTGATTTTGTGAGATGAGCAATCAACAAGGAGCACCTGGAGAGAGCAGCTAGTAGTGGATCACTTATCAGCAAAGCAGAGGGGGTCAAAGTGCTGAGGGAGCCTGGATTGTATACACCCATTACATGGTATACCAGTGACACTGAAGGGTAGGTCTAGAGAGAGACCAAATTTCTTAAGAAAAGCAATCCCAATGACATGGGTATCCACATCAGCCACATGAAAAGTCCAGGAAAACTGCAAATCTGGCATAAGTTCAAGCTACTGTTTAGCTCATTGTATCCTACTAATTATTCATGTGGACCTACATGTTTTGCAGTATGCCAACAATTTTTAATACTATAAACAAAAATATGCACATGTGAACCAAATTTTACATCTTTCTATATTAGCCACAAGCATAAGCATTATACAATAATTCACTTATTTGCCATAATATACCTTCCTTAGGCTTTTTATTCTCTGTTTCTCCTCTACCCTTTCAGTAGTGCTTTTTCTTTCACTCTTTTTAACACAATGAACACTACTTCAGCACACTCGTTTCCGTGCTTGTCATTTAGGTATGGGTGTGAGGAACTCTGGGTTCTCCATAGGATCTATTTCCTTCAGTAGTGGAGTCCATGGACAGTTAGGGGACAGAGGAGGGTACTACTATTCTCTGCATTGTTGCAATGATGTCACTTCCCACCTCATGCTACCACTGTCGTCTATGTCCAATAAGCTTATCTCTTTCACAATTGTGGGCTAGATTCCCAAACTTTAGAAACTGGCCTTTCAAGGGTGCCTGAAAGCCACCAATTGCTTCTGCATTACAAGAGGTTTGTTTCAACATAGATCCAGCTTCCCTTATCAGGCTACATTATTGGTATATCACTGCCATTCTTTTGGGAACTGTAAGTTATCTCTTTGCAAAGTTTTTGGCTGACAATGAAACATAATCCTCTTGACTTTATTCAGGCATATTTTGTACTCACATACACTGAAGGTAAAAAATGCAACACCAAGAAGTAGTTGTGTTACATAAATGAAAGATGCTAGGCATGTTTCTACTTCTGAAAGATGATGTCTGTTCAGCTTTTGCACCAGTGGCATAAGAGTGGCAATAGTAGTGGCACTATGAGAATGCAAATCAAGTTTGCTTTAAATGCATGCTGTATCAGTCATGAGCATTAGTTGCCTTTGATGTTAGTCACAAATGCCTTTAAGATTATAAAGGTGCCATTATCAGCAACTCTCTGAGTTTGAATGAGGTTGTGTAATAGGGCTATGAGAAGTTGGATGTTCCTTCTGTGATACTGCAGAAAGTCTAGGCAGGAATGTAGCCGCTGTAAGTGATTGCTTGCAGTGATGGTCACAAAAATGTAGTCACAAGAGGATTGGGCTGTGGATGGCCATATGGCACTACCAAGAGGAAAGGCATTTTGTTTGGCATATAGCTGTGGCATATTGTACTGCATCTGCAGCAGCAATTTGAGCAGCAGTTGGCACCACAGTGACACAACAAACTATTACAAATCAATAAGAGTAGGAGCTAAAGTAATTAATTATAATTTGTGCCAAAGCCAGGACTTGAATCCTGATCTCCTGCTTACTATGCAGATGTGATGGCACTGTGGCTCACACAGCTAGGTGGACTACCATAGGCTGATGTCCTCCCTAACACAAACTTCAGTTCACGTCTACAGCCCATTTTTCTCTTCTTAATTGTCAGTATTGCCAAGGCACTCTGATATTGGAATAGCATCCCAGATGTTGTACATAAAGGGGAAATGCTGGGGTGCTGTTCCAATGTCGGAGAGCCTGGGCAATACTGACAATGTGAGAAGGGGAAAACACGTAGAAGGCATCAATTAAGGTTTGTGTTAGGGAGGGCATCAGACTAGGGTTGTCCGTGGATCTCTGTCAGCCATGTTGCCATGGTTGTAGTGGTTAGCACATCTGCCTAGTAAGGAGGAGACCCAGGTTCAAGTCTCACATTCGGCACAAATTCTGATTCATTACTTCAGCTTCTATCCTTATCGAAGATAAAGTTGAGACTTATATGTCTCCAGGAAAAATGTTACAAATTGGTTACTTCAAGGACAGCTCTGAGCCAGATGCCTCATAGTGTGCACTCCACTGATCCCAAACCACCACCATTTGCGACTTCAGTGGTGTCATTCAAGAACTCATTGAGGGCAGGGTGAGCACCTGTTGTGTTTTCTGATGAAAGCTGGTTCTGCCTCTGTGCCAGTGATAGCTGTGTGTTGGTTATAAGAGGCCAGCTGAGGGTCTGTAATCAATCTGTCTATGTGCTAGACATACTGGACCTACACTGGGAGTTATAATCTGGGGTGTAATTTTGTGGACAGCAGGAACACTCTCATGGTTATCCCACACACCCTGACATTGTGGCAAATGCACACATAAATCAAAGATCGATGGTGAACTTATATGGCATGCTGGATGCATCAGTACGGACATTTGTAATCTCTTTGGTTCTAAATATTCTGATCTGTATATGTTGGTATATATATAACTGTGAATAATAAAATTGCTCACATCAGAAAATGTATGTTAGAGGATCATTGAATATTGGTCTCCAAAGTAATGACCCCATACTGAACAGATATGCCTCGTTTTCTCTGTCATGCTTCACTCCATTCACAAATGAATCCTGCTGATGTGAAGATGGAAGACCCTGTCTCGCCATCCACTTCTGGTGTTGTACAAGTGTCTGCTGCTCCTGCATACGTTGACAACAGTACCAATGGTAACAGATTTTCAAATGTTAAAATTCTGCTCTTCTGGCCCACATGAGCACAACTTTGGCTTGAAAATGTGGAAGCCATTTTCAGGCTGCATGGCACTGCGTTGGATACTGACAGATTTACTTTGATTATTTCTCAACTGGATTTGAATGTTATTGAACAACTAGACAATATTTTGATCCATCAGTTGTATGCATTGCTTAGCTAAACTGTGCTGCAGTGTTTCCTTTTACCAGCAGAGGCACAGTTGCAGCATATTGTAGATAATGAGGCTTGTGTTACTTATTCCCCCTTCCAAGTGCTTCATTTGTTGTGTGCATTGGCGGGAAACGAACTGTTGTTCGAATAATCATTAAAGCTATTCTGGCTCTGCAGGTTGCCTCAAAATATACGGGCTGACCTTTCTGCTTTCTATGACCTCTCTGTAGATGAACTCATGTGTAAACCTGACGATGTGGCAATTGCTTGCTCAATTAATAATTCTTGTGCTGTGATGAGTAAGGCTGTGAACAGTGGCCCCAAACTGCACATGCTAGCATCAGCACCTGTCCCTGAACCCTGTATTTCACAGTGTGGAGCCAATACCATGGCTCCAGAGCCATCTAGTAGAAACTGCTCAACAAATTGGCCAGGCTGAATGCACAGCTTGTGAGGAAGGATAGCAACAGTAGCAACTCTCATGACTCCACCGCACACCATAATTATTGGTGTTGGTACCACAGGCATTTTGGAAAAGCTGCAAAACAGCACCCATCCTTGCAGCTACCCAAATGCTGTCGACGAGTGCCAGTAGGCATGTGCACTCATCCAGATTACTCACATAACCTCCCTCATACACTGAATTCTATGATGTCGGCAGTAGACAGATCTGCAAGACTATTCATTACTGAAAGAATATCGGGGATTCATTTTCTTTTGGATTCTGGCTTGGAGATTAGTGTTGTTCCATGAGCGGGAGATGACTACCAACAGTCCTTCGATCCATGCAGCTCCAGTTTTGATGGTTGAAAATAATTCCCACATTCCCATGTTTGGCAAAAAGAGTGTAAAGTTGACATTTGATGACGAGTTTTCCCCAACCTAGACGTTTGTGGTTGCTGATGTTTCAAGCCCGACATTAGGAGCAGACTTTTTCAAGCACTTTTCTTTGGCACCTGATTTGGTACACTGCTGCCTGATGAATATACTTGTGTTTTCTAAGCTTGGGACTGTGCCAGGCCATGTATTGCACAATGCTGCCAATTTTGGCCACATGAAGATTTCCGGGTCATTCGCGCCTACTGCGATGCATGATGCGGAGCCCATGCATGTGTGCTAGACGAGAAGACGCCGACACCAGCACATGACAATTCCAAGCTTGCTGCATTAAAGGTGGAATATGTGACAGTAAATGCAAAAATCTGTGAGATCAATGTCTTGTATGCCAAGGAGGTACAGAATGTTGCTATACTACATGAAGAAAACACTGATTTGAAACTGGAGGTAGCGACATGGGAACAGCAGTTGGAGAATCATCTCATGGAGCTATGGCACCTGCGTGATGTAGTCACTTCCCCTTCCTTTGTACCCAACTCCTTGGACTCACTGCCAGCAGACAACAACTTCAGTCAGCTGCTTCTGTGAGAGTTCCTGGCACTGACAGATCCTGTTGTGCCCCAGGGTAAAGTGAGGCACTTCACACCATATAAGCACTACTCCTGGCTCACCTGTGCTTACCTCCTGAAAAATCACACACCACTAAATATTTGTTTGATGAAATGATATCTGATGGGGCAGTGTCTAGATCACACAGTGATTGGACAATGCTGTAGCAAATGATAAAAAAGAAAAACAGATTATGGCACATTTGTGGGGATTCCAAGGGTCTCAACGATCACACTATCTCTGATAAATACCCAGTTCCCAATGTGTCTGACTTCAACAATAATTTGAGTGGTGCTAGTTTCTCTAGTGTTATTGATTGCACGAAGGCTTTTGCACAGATTCTGATACCAGATCAGAACAAGCATAAGACAGCACTGACAATGCCATTTGGTCTTTTCCAACACAATGTTATGCCTTTCGGCCTTTGAAATGCTGCCTAAACTTGGCAGTGTTTCATGGATGAAGCAGTGCATGGGCTGCCTTTCATTTTCTGTTATTTTCTCACACAATGGAGGAGCATGTCAAACATTTGTGTACATTACAATCAAGATTGGACAAGTATGGTATCAAGATAAATATAGACAAGTGTGTCTTGGAAGACAGGAGATTGAGTTCCTTGGTTACATTATCACACAGTCTGGCATATCTCCAAACCCAGTTAAGGCAGCAGATACCATGCAGATGCCACTTCCTATAACCACAAATTTCTTGAAATGCTCAACTACTTCTGCCAACATATATGACATTTTGCTGAGACACAAGGCTCTATTAATGAATTGGTTAAGGGCAAGAACACATCAGGTAGCAGGAAAGTTCCTTGGAATCTGGAGACCACTAAACTTTATGAGGCTTTTAAAAAAGCTTTAGCGGATGCCACATTGCTTGCTCACTCTGTCCCTGGGGCCCTGATTGCCCTTATGGTAGATGTGAGTCAGGCTGCCATGGATGTTGTATTACAGAAAATGGTTTTGTCCACATGGCAGCCTTTGGCATATTTTTCTAAGAACCTGTCAGAGAAACAGAAGTGTTGGAGTGCTTTCGACAGGTCACTCTTGGCCATTTTCTTGACAGTTAAACACTTTTGCCCATGGTTGGAGTTCAAGATTTACACAGATCACAAACCCCTGGTTGCTATTTTCAAACATGTTACTGAGCTCAACTCATCCCACCAGGAACATAAAGCCAATTTTACCACCCAGTTCTCTATGGATATCCAACACATTCCAGGATGGCAAAATATGGTAGCTGACTATCTCATAACTGTACAGCCATATCTGTTACTGATTGGGCAGCAGTGGCAGCTGAGCAAGAAGCTGACCCTTTTTTTCCTGAATTGCCAATGAAATCCTGCTTCCACTGGACTGCATCTTGAGCAAGTGCCAGCACGGGGATCTACTCTCCATATCTGGTGTGACACATCAGGCAACAGGCCCATCCTTTCATCCCACCAGGTCGCATCGTTCTGTTTTCTATGCATTCCACAATTTATCATATTGAGAGATCAGGGCATCTGCAAAGTTGATATCAGAGAAAGCTGTGTGGCCAGGGGTGTAGAAAGATTGTCGTTGTTTGGCACAAAGCTGCATTCAGTGTCAGAAGTGTAAGATCTCCCAACACATATTTGCCCCTGTTAGAGCTTTTCCTACACTGTCACGGACATTTTCTCACCTCCATGTGGATATTGTTGGTCTCCTACCCCCTTCAGAGGGCTTCCATTTCTTGGTTACTATGGTGGACCAATTCTCTAGGTGGCTTGAGGCAGTTCCTGTTTCTGTCACCTCAGCTGTTCCAGTCACACATGCTATTGTTTCCTCTTTATTTTCCTGTTTCAGTATTCCCCATTTGATAATATCAGATAGAGGCAGGCAGTTTCATTGTCAGCTGTTTGAGGAACTCTTGCGATTGCACAGATGTAAGCATTTCACAACTACGAGCTACCACCCCACCAGTAATGGGATGGTGGAGCACATTTCCACACTTTAAAGACTGCTCTGTCTTGTCTGGCAAAGTCCTGGACTGCTGCACTCCCATTAGTGCTACTGAACTTAAGGACTGTTGTTGAGGATGATTTGGGATGTTCCTCCAACCATCCGATGTACGGCGAGGCTTTGAGAGTACTTAACGAATTTTTTTCCCCTACCCCTCCTTCATGTTCATCAGTTGGAAAATATTCCAAGTGTCTGCAACACTTCCAAACTCACATGCATAGCCTTCAGCATATACATCCTATCCGACAAGTTCCTAAGCCAGTTTTCTACCACAAGGGCCTCTTTAGTTGTAAATTCGTTTGGGTCAAAGATGATATGGTCAACCCACCAATTGCCCCCCAGTATGTACGTCCTTTTTTGGTGATTCATAGAAAAGGAAAAACTTTCAGCATTGATTGGAATGGAAAGTGGGATATAATATTGGTTCACCATCTTAAACCGGCATACATTGAGGATGAACAGACTGCCCTTGTGCACAAGTTTTTGTCTACCCCTGGCCATAGGGATCCCTTGATTGAGCATTTCAACACTCTTTCCCCTTCTCAGGCTACCCCACAAGTAGTGCAGACATGCTCCAGAAGGCCAGTGAAGTGTACATTTCCATGGATTTGGGTGCATCTGGCTTTTCATGCCAAAATTAATGGACAAATTAACAGATATAGTTATACAAATAATACTTTTGACAAACCTGGTAATTATTTTGGAATTAATTAAGGGCTGGCTTTGCTATTATGTTTTTGAAAAGAGCCAAATAAATACTTTAAAGATCCTAGTAGTTCTTCTTCCAGATGTTTATAATTAGTACAGAATTTATATTTGTTTATAAGTCAACAATAGAATTTAAGTCACAAAACAATTACTGATTTCACCCTATAACAAAAGATATTAACTAGGAATAGTCAAAATAAATTAGGAAATTGATTATATACCCAAAACAAAGCACAAAATTAGATCTGGTGCTATTCTTCTTAAGACTGAGGGCCAACTTTTCTCTTTTATGAAAATGCAGATTATATTCATGTATGTTAATGGTAATTTATCAAAAATGAAAAAACTAATTTAAGGGAGCAGATGGAAGAACAAGAGAGGAAGTAAAAAGATCCCAGCTTGCTTTGTCACAACTTGGACCACCAAAATTATCATGTTCAACAATGTTCCTGGCTGCCTTATGTGTTCCTACCTCCCACCTTATGAGGCTATGTCCAGAACCACTATTCAGACTGAGTATGTTCTCACATGAAAAAAGAACATGACCTGTCTCCTTGTTGGTCTAATCGCTTGCTCTAGGCACCCTGATATACAGGTGTCAATGGAATAAAAGTACTGCTAGTCAGGCAAAGAAACCACCATCATGCAGTCACGTACCACTGTGGTGCATGAGATTACACACCTTGCTGTCTAATTAAATGTGGCTGGAATTACACCTGCTGTTTGACATGGATTCCCTCTTACCTGTTGCCCAATGTAGCAGTCATCTGATGTTGTAGTTGACAATGGTTGAGCACCTTCCTCATTCAGGCAACAGTACCTGTAGTTTGGAAGCTCCCTTTGCATGTTAAACAGTGCCATGAGGTATACCAAATGCCTGGGCTACACTTGTCACACTTTGTCCAAATGCCCAGTGATTCTTTCCCGCACGAAGTCATTCAGGTGTTGTCTACAGGCCATGTTGAAATGAAGAACACAGCCACAGTACACTATAACTGTTCACTGACTGGAAGATACTGTCTTTTCCTACTCCTTCCTTGCCTTGAGTCGCTGGGGCAACTCACATTTGGCACTATAGTCACAATGACCTCTGGCCTTGTGATGTCCAACTTTCTGTGCATGACTCAGAGACACCTGACACCATACTTCACTTTCATTCATGTTCATTGAGTAGTAAATATGTTATGTTATTTTATCTAACTGGCCCATAATTTTAGGATTTTGGAAACTATATAATGGTTGGATAAACTGTTAGATTAGATTTCACTAACTGGACTGAGTTGTATGTTCCTACAGTGATGAGGTTTACATAGTAAATGCTAAGTTAACAAAGTAAAAATTACAAGTATGGCACTCGTATTTAGACTTATAATCATTTATGACAATTTATGCAAATTCTTAATTAATGGTTTAATTAATTAGTAAAGGATTTCATTTGGCCCAGGAAAATTAGGGCAACAAAATATACGGGTAAGATCTGATATTTAACAAGTACAATGGCCAAATTTTCAATAGAAGTTTTGGGTGTGTACAAACTTGAATAGTAATTATCTTGTAAGTTAATGAGTTTGAGGAAGTTGAAATGTGTTGCTTTACAGTCTGGATGCCAGTCTTTTTAATAAATGGTGTCAGTGTGTCCAAAGCAGCTTGAAATCTGCTATTGCATGTCATAGTAATAAGTTAAATTTTTAATATGTATTAATTAATGTGATTTCTGGAGAAAAAACATGTCCTATTGCAACCAGCATACAGGAAATAATAGTCTGATAATAAATCTACATGAGCCAAAGTTAGTTTAATGTTCTGATGGATTCAGTTACATACTACATGTGCAATATGTAAATACTTGGATGAAAATTGGTAAATAAGTAAAGAAATAACATTAATTATTAGCAGGAGTACAATCACAGTAGGTGGAGTAGTTTAAATTTCGTATGTTACATCACTCGCCTCCCTTCTCCAGCCCCCCCCCCCCCCTCCCCCAACAAAAAATGAGATTTCAGACAGATATTGAGGAGTCGCTGACTAGGTGATTCAAAGCTGATAGGTAGTTACAAATCATTGCCACAAATGTTAGAAACATTAAGTAAAAATCCTTTTTACTTTTTAAATATTACCAACATATAGGGTTATTACAAATGATTGAAGCGATTTCACAGCTCTACAATAACTTTATTATTTGAGATATTTTCACAATGCTTTGCACACACATACAAAAACTCAAAAAGTTTTTTTAGGCATTCACAAATGTTCGATATGTGCCCCTTTAGTGATTCGGCAGACATCAAACCGATAATCAAGTTCCTCCCACACTCGGCGCAGCATGTCCCCATCAATGAGTTTGAAAGCATCGTTGATGTGAGCTCGCAGTTCTGGCATGTTTCTTGGTAGAGGAGGTTTAAACACTGAATCTTTCACATAACCCCACAGAAAGAAATCGCATGGGGCTAAGTCGGGAGAGCGTGGAGGCCATGACATGAATTGCTGATCATGATCTCCACCACGACAGATCCATCGGTTTTCCAGTCTCCTGTTTAAGAAATGCTGAACATCATGATGGAAGTGTGATGGAGCACCATCCTGTTGAAAGATGAAGTCAGCACTGTCGGTCTCCAGTTGTGGCATGAGCCAATTTTCCAGCATGTCCAGATACACGTGTCCTGTAACGTTTTTTTCGCAGAAGAAAAAGGGGCCGTAAACTTTAAACCGTGAGATTGCACAAAACACGTTAACTTTTGGTGAATTGCGAATTTGCTGCACGAATGCGTGAGGATTCTCTACCGCCCAGATTCGCACATTGTGTCTGTTCACTTCACCATTAAGAAAAAATGTTGCTTCATCACTGAAAACAAGTTTCGCACTGAACGCATCCTCTTCCATGAGCTGTGGCAACCGCGCCGAAAATTCAAAGCGTTTGACTTTGTCATCGGGTGTCAGGGCTTGTAGCAATTGTAAACAGTAAGGCTTCTGCTTTAGCCTTTTCTGTAAGATTTTCCAAACCGTCGGCTGTGGTACGTTTAGCTCCCTGCTTGCTTTATTTGTCGACTTCCGCGGGCTACGCGTGAAACTTGCCCGCACTCGTTCAACCGTTTCTTCGCTCACTGCAGGCCATCCCGTTGATTTCCCCTTACAGAGGCATCCAGAAGCTTTAAACTGCGCATACTATCGCCGAATGGAGTTAGCAGTTGGTGGATCTTTGTTGAACTTCGTCCTGAAGCGTCGTTTCACTGTTATGACTGACTGATGTGAGTGCATTTCAAGCACGACATATGCTTTCTCGGCTCCTGTCGCCATTTTGTCTCACTGCACTCTCGAGCGCTCTGGCGACAGAAACCTGAAGTGCGGCTTCAGCCGAACAAAACTTTATGAGTTTTTCTAGGTATCTGTAGTGTGTCGTGACCATATGTCAATGAATGGAGCTACAGTGAATTTATGAAATCGCTTCAATCATTTGTAATAGCCCTGTATATACACTGAAATGCAAAGAAACTGATATAGGCATTCATGTTCAAATACAGAGATATGTAAACAGACAGAATACAGCACTGCAGTCGGCAATGCCAATGTAAGACAACAGTGTCTAGTGCAGTTGTTAGAGTGATTACTGCTGGAACAATGGTAGGTTATCAAGATTTAAGTGAGTTTGAATATGGTGCTGCAGTCAGTGCACAAGTGATGCGATACAGCATCTGCGAGGTAACGATGAAGTGGGGATTCTCCCATACGAGTGTATGATGAATATCAAGAATCAGGTAAAACATCAAATCTCTGGCCAGGAAAAGATCCTGCAAGAATGGGACCAATGATGACACAAGAGAATCATTCAATGTGAGTAAAGTGCAACCCTTCTGCAAAGTGTGCATTTTTTCTGCAGATTTCAATGCTAGGCTATCAACAAGTGTCAGCATGTGAGCCATTCAATGGAACATCATCAATATGAGCTTTCAGAGCCAAAGGCCCACACCCGTACCCTTGATGAATGCATGACACAAAACTTTACACCTTGCCTGGGTCTGTCAACACCAACACTGGACTGTTGATGTCTGGAAATGTGTTTCCTGGTTGGACAAGTCTCATTTTAAATTGTATTGAGCAGATGTACGTAAATGGGTTTGGAGACAATCTCATGAATCCATGCATCCTGCACGTCAGCAGGGGACTGTTCAAGCTGGTGCAGGCTCTCTAATGGTGTCGGATGAGTGCTGTTGGAGTTGTATGGGACCGCTGATACATCAGATATGACTCTGACAGGCGACATGTATGTAAGCATTCTGTCTGATCACCTGCATCCATTCATGTCCATTGTGCATTCCAACAGATTTGGACAATTCCAGCAGGACAATGTGATAGCCCACACATCCAGAATTGCTACAAAGTGGCTCCAGGAACACTGTTCTGAGTTTAAACATTTCTGCTGGCCACCAGACTCCCCAGACATGAAAATGATTGAGCATATCTGTGATGCCTCGGAATGTGCTATGCAGAATAGATCTCCACCCCCTCGTAGTCCTATTGATTTATGGACAGTACTGCAGGATTCAAGGTGCCAATTCCCTCCAGCACTACTTCAGACGTTAGTTGAGTCCATGCCATGTCATGTTGCAGAACTTCTGCGTGCTTGCAGTGGCTCTACGTGATATTAGGCAGATGTACTAGGTCCTTTGGCTCTTCGGTTTATGAGTGAAACTTTCATTGGTCATCATTTTTATGTTACTACAAATATAAATTTTTGGAAACCAAAATGGCATAGTAATATACAGAATTTCAAAATTGGTCCATTTTCCAGTAAAATAAACAGTTTTAGCTTTATATAAGAAACTTAAGTTTTTCAAATATATAATGGTGTTGCTTTTTCACTTTAAAGTACACAAAGAGTTCTTCTTACAGGGTGATTGCAATTACATATGTCCATTTTGTAAAATTAAGATTAGATTAATACTTGTTCCATAGATCATGAAAACGACACTTCGTAATGATGTGGAATGTGTTAGGTTGATAAAAGATGTCTGTACAAGATATCACATTACACAAAATATTGCATGAGACTAATGTTTAAGTCCCCCCCCCCCCCCCCCCGCCCCCCCCCCCTTAATTTATATCTAAAAATTCAGCCAATGAGTAGAAGGAGTTGTCATCTAGAAATTCTTTTAATTTATTTTTAAATGTCAGTTGGCTATCTGTCAGGTTTTTGATGCTGTTTGGTAGGTGACCAAAGACTTTTGTGGCAGCATAATTTACCTCTTTCTGTGCCAAAGTCAGATTTAACCCTGCATAGTGAAGATCATCCTTTCTCCTGGTGTTATAGCTATGCATACTGCTATTACTTTTGAACTGGGTTGGATTATTAACAACAAATTTCATAAGTGAATGTATATACTGTGAGGTTACTGTGAGGATCCCTAGATCCTTAAATAGATTTATTTATTTATTTATTTATTTATTGTTCCGTGGGACCAAATTAAGGAGAAATCTCCATGGTCATGGAACGAGTCAATACATGAAATTATAACACGATATTAGAAACAGATAAAATGAAATATAGAAAAAAAACATATTCAGGTGACAAGTCTTAAGTTTAAATGAAGACAATCAACAATGTAACACTGGAATTTGCTTAATTTTTTAGCTCTTCCAGGAGCTCCTCGACAGAATAGAAGGAGTGAGCCATGAGGAAACTCTTCAGTTTAGACTTAAAAGAGTTTGGGCTACTGCTAAGATTTTTGAGTTCTTGTGGTAGCTTATTGAAAATGGATGCAGCAGAATACTGCACTCCTTTCTGCACAAGAGTCAAGGAACTGCATTCTACATGCAGATTTGATTTCTGCCTAGTATTAACTGAGTGAAAGCTGCTAACTCTTGGGAATAGGCTAATATTGCTAACAACAAACGACATTAAAGAAAATATATACTGTGAGGGCAATGTCAGAATTCCCAGATTTTTGAATAGGGGTCGACAAGAGGTTCTCGAACTTACACCACATATAGCTCGAACAGCCCGTTTTTGAGCCAAAAATACCCTTTTTGAATCAGAAGAATTACCCCAAAAAATAATACCATACGACATAAGCGTATGAAAATATGCGAAGTAGACTACTTTTCGTGTTGAAGTGTCACTTATTTCAGATACTGTTCTAATGGTAAATAAAGCAGCATTTAGTTTCTGAACAAGATCCTGAACATGGGCTTTCCACAACAGCTTACTATCTATCCGTACGCCTAGGAACTTGAACTGTTCCGTCTCGCTTATAACATGCCCATTCTGTCTGATTAAAATGTCAGTTCTTGTTGAATTGTGAGTTAGAAACTGTAAAAACTGAGTCTTACTGTGATTTAGCATCAAATTATTTTCCACAAGCCACGAACTTATTTCATGAACTAAATTATTTGTTACTGTTTCAATATTACACACAAGATCCTTCACTATCAAGCTGGTGTCATCAGCAAACAGAAATATTTTTGAATCACCTGTAATACTAGAAGGCATATCATTTATATAAATAAGAAACAGCAGTGGTCCCAGCACCGACCCTTGGGGAACGCCCCACTTAACAGTGCCCCATTGGGACTGAACATCACTACCACTCTCAATATTGCGGAGAATTACCCTCTGCTTTCTGTTCTTAAAGTAAGAGGCGAACCAATTGTAAGCTACTCCCCTTACTCCATAATGGTCCAACTTCTGCAGTAATATTTTGTGGTCAACACAGTCAAAAGCCTTCGTTAAATCAAAGAAAACACCTAGCGTTCGCAACCTTTTATTTAATCCGTCGAAAACCTCACAGAGAAAAGAGAATATAGCATTTTCAGTTGTTAAACCATTTCTAAAACCAAACTGAACATTTGACAGCAAATTATGTGAATTTAAATGCTCCAGTAACCTTGTATATACAACCTTCTCGATAACTTTAGCAAACACCGATGGCATAGAAATAGGTCTAAAATTGTCAACATTATCAATGTCTCCCTTTTTATAAAGTGGCTTCACTACCGAGTATTTTAATCGATCAGGAAACCGACCACTCTTAAAGGAAAAGTTACAGATATGGCTAAGTACTGGGCTAACATACATAGAACAATACTTCAGTATTCTGCTAGATACCCCGTCATATCCATGAGAGTTCTTGGTCTTTAGTGATTTAATTATTAACTCAATCTCCCTCTTGTCAGTATCATGGAGGAGCATTTCAGGTAACAGTCTCGGAACACTTTTTTCTAAGAGCGCTATATGATTCCCTGTTGGAAGTAGGTTTCTATTTAGTTCACCTGCTATATTCAGAAAGTGATTATTAAATACTGTACATATATGCGACTTATCAGTAACACGGACATTCCCACTACGCACTGATTCTATATCCTCGACCTGTCTCTGCAGACCAGCAACTTCCTTTACGACTGACCATATGGTTTTAATTTTATCCTGAGACTTAGCTATTCTATCTGCATACCACATACTTTTTGCCTTCCTAATAACATTTTTAAGCACCTTACAATACTGTTTGTAATGGGCTGCTGCATTTAGATTTTGACTGTTTCTAACGTTTTGATATAATTGCCACTTTGTTCTACAAGATATTCTTATCCCTCTAGTCAGCCACCCAGGCTGCCTGTTTGTGCTAGTACCCTGTTTTAAACGTTGTAACGGAAAGCAACTTTCAAAGAGCATGAGAAAGGTCTTTAGAAAAGCATTATATTTATCGTTTACTGTCTCAGCGCTATAAACATCTTGCCACTCTTGTTCCTTTATAAGGTTTACAAAGGTCTCTACAGCAACCGGATCAGCTTTCCTGAACAGCTGATGACTATATTTAACACGAGTTGCAGCATAAAAATCTTTTAAAGTTAAAATTTGCGCATCATGATCTGAAAGGCCATTCACCTTTTTTCTAACAGAATGCCCTTCTAGTAATGAGGAATGAACAAAAATGTTGTCTATGGTTGTTCTACTGTTCCCTTGCACTCTCGTTGGAAAGAATACGGTTTGCATAAGATTATATGAATTAAAGAGGTCTACCAGCATCCTCTTCCTTGCACAATCACTTATACAATTAATATTGAAGTCACCACATATAACTAACTTTTTGTATTTCCTATAAAGTGAACCAAGAACCTCCTCTAGCTTTAGCAAAAATGCTGTGAAATCGGAGTCTGGGGATCTATAAATAACAACAGTTACAAGTTTAACTCCGTTAAATTTAACCACACCTGCACAACATTCAAACACCTTTTCAGTGCAGTACTTTGAAACATCAATTGACTCAAATGCGATGCCGTTTTTCACATACATGGCTACTCCCCCACACCGCAAAGAGCTCCTCGAAAAGCAGCCAGCCAACCTGTATCCTGGTAAAGGAAGCCTCTGAATTATCTCCTTATTTAAGAAGTGTTCAGATATACCAATAATTTCAGAGTCAACATCTATAAGCAGTTCACTAACTTTATCCCTAATACCTTGTATATTTTGATGAAATATACTAATTCCCTCATTACTCGGATACCTAAGCTTTGTCAAAAGTGATTCCCTTGTTAGAGAGACTTCCCTTAAGCAGGAATACCTATCAGCTGACTTCAATCTAAAAAAGGTGCAGCTCTAACACACACTACTGCAGGAATTTTCCCATGAGTGATCCCACCAACCCCACCTATGCTGTCACCTATAAGCTTTGCCAACCTCCCCTTCCCATACCTGTTGAGGTGCAGGCCGTGTCTAGTGAAACCCGTCCTGCTGATAGACTCCACCGACACCACTGAAATGTGACCCATGCTTTCTGTCATCAGCGCACCCCCAAGTCTCATGTTATTACGCCTGATGGCTGTATTAAGATGAGGCCGATCGTGACGCTGAAACAGTTCCACGAAATGCACATTCGTGTTGCCAGTCTGAGTGGCTGCAGGATGACCGTGGGTGGGCTCCAGCAGTTATTCTGATTACACGTTTTTGAGCAATGAATACTTTTCTACTCAACGATGAATTACCCCAGAATATGATGCCATACGAAAGCAGTGAATAAAAGTAGGCATAATAAGCAAATTTACTGAGATTCTTATCACCAAAATTTGCAATAACCCTAATAGCATACGTAGGTGAACTCAGACATTTCAGCAGACCATCAATGTGTTGCTTCCAGTTTAACCTCTCATCAATGGATGCACCTAAAAATTTTGAAAATTCTACCTTAGCTACAGACTTCTGTTCAAAGTCTATATTTATTACTGGAGTTGTGCCATTTACTGTATGGAACTGTATATACTGTGTTTTATCAAAATTTAAAGAGAGTCCGTTTGCTGAGAACCACTTAATAATTTTGTGAAAAACATCATTTACAATTACATCACTTAGTTCTTGGTTTTTGGATGTTATTACTATACTTGTATCATCAGCAAAAAGAACTAACTTTGCATCTTCATCAATGTGGAATGGTAAGTCATTGATGTATATCAAGAACAGTAAAGGACCTAAGACTGAACCCTGTGGGGCCCCGTACTTGATAGCCCCCCAGTTTGAGAAATCAGCTGTTGTTTTAACATTACATGAACCACTTATTTCAACTTTCTGCATTCTTCCAGTTAAGTATGAATTAAACCATTTGTGCACTGCCCCACTCAAACCATAATGATTTAGCTTATCTAAAAGAATTCCATGATTGACACAATCAAAGGCCTTTGAGAGATCACAAAAATACCAATCGGTGATGTCCGGTTATTCAGAGCATTTAATATTTGATCAGTGAAAGTGTATATAGCATTTTCTGTTAAAAGCCTTTCTGAAAACCAAACTGACATTTTGTTAGTACTTTATTTTTACAAAAATGGGAGGCTACTCTTGAATACATTACTTTCTCAAAATTTTTTTGATAGAGCTGTCAGAAGAGAGATTGGGCGGTATTTGTTGACATCTGACGTATCCCCCTTTTTATGCAATGGTTTTACAATGGCATATTTCAGTCTATCGGGGAAAACACCCTGCTCCAAAGAGCTATTACATACGTGGCTGAGAATCCTACTTATCTGTGGGGAACAAGCTTTAAGTACCTTGCTGGAAATGCCATCAATTCCGTAAGAGCTTTTACTTTTCAGTGAGTTTATTATTTTACTGATTTCAGAGGGAGAGGTTGCTGGAATTACAGTTGTTTCAAACTGCACAGGTATGGCCTCTTCTATTAGTAGCTTTGCCTCTTCTAGTGAAGATCTAGCTCCTATTTTCTCCACAACATTTAAAAAATGATTATTGAAAATATTTTCAATTTCTGATTGTTTGTTAGTACACTTGTCATTGAGTTTAATGGCACTAAAGTCTTCCTGTGCTCTTGGTTGCCCTGTTTCCCTTTCAACCAGTTGCTTAATCCACAATCTTTTATTGTGTATATGACCAGTTTTTGAACACTTGAAGTTTGAACATCTGCTATACCCTGTAAGAATGAAAATAATGTGTTATACAACAATCAGGGAGAATCCTTAAGGCTGAAGGTTAAATAGAAAAGTACATGGCTAAAATTACTTAAATGAATTAAAAGAAATTAAAAGAGGGAAAAGAAATTACTTATAAATAAAATCACTTTATCATCTGCGGTCATCCCCACACCAATGTTGTCATGGAACCAAATGCCCCTTATCAAATAGACAAAAGGGCCTACAAAAATGTGAAAAAATGATTCACAACCAGACACCAAAAGTCACCAGAATCTTGAAACATGCGAAAAGCCATAAAAAAGGGGGGGAGGGGGCGGGGTGTAAGAAATCACATATTGCTTGGAATTACCTACATAAAGTCCATGAAAACCGTTTCCTCATGCTTCATGACCAGGAACACAAACAGGAAAACTATGTAATAGTAAATATTAACTGTGGGTACTGAGACCATACACAACCCATAGTGCACACATGATATGGAATAGATATGTGATTGTGAACTGTTTAGACTGGAAAAGCTTCCTGTCTGGCTGATGTATGTGCTCTTACACAACTGGTTTATATCACACTCAATATGATACACCCCAGCATAGGAGAAAGAATACCGCTATAGGTTGTGTGAGGTATCAGTACCTATGGCTAGTAATTACTACTACACAGTTTTCCTGTGTGTGTTTTTGGTTATGCAGGATGGGAGAACAGTTTTTATGGAACTTATGTAACTAATTCCAAGCAAGATGTGATTTCTCTTCCACCTTTTTTACAGAATTTTACATGTTTCAAGATTCTGGTGACTTCTGGCGTCTGGTTGTGATGTTCAGATGTTTTTAGACTCTTTCGACATGGAGCCTTTGGAGGATGACCTCAGATGGTTAACTGATTTTATTTGTAAGTAATATCCTGTTCTCTCTTTTAGTTTATTTTAATTCATTTTAGAAATTTTAGACACATAGTTCCTTATCTGACATTTCAGAGTTGATGATCCCCTCTGATTGTCATGTAACATACTATTTTCATTATTATTACAGTTTTCACCATATGAAGTTCTGAAATAGGTCATGTTCGCAATAATATTTTGTGGATTAAGCAACTGTTGTGCCATTTCTTCATTTTACAAAATCACTTTAAAATGTTTCTCCCACATACCAAATTTGAAGTAGTTCAGGCTATTCCTTAGCTGTTGTAGGAAAAAGAACATCCTTCCTTATCTTAAGTGTTCTGTGCATCTCTCATACACTTTTCCAAGCAACCTTGTCCATAGCTATGGTAGTGTCCAACCACCATTTCTCAATATCCTTTGTCGATAGGTAAGTCCTTTTTTTCTCAAATATATGACATTGAAGAGAAACAAACAACTCAAATTAGTATACACACACATTTTAGTTATATCTGCAAGGAATGAATTTTTTTCGGTTCATACATATAACACTTTTTATATTTTTCAGTTTAGTAATACAAATTCTAACTTAAGTGTGTGAAAGATGTATGGAAAACTTAACTTAAAAATAAAATCAAATTTATGACTTTATTCTTGTTTGTTTCTATCAGAATACCTCATCTTCCATTCATTTCTTTTTTTGAGCTAGTTAATTATAAATATATTTTTCTGACATCATTATTATTTGACATTGCTCAATTGGAAACAAATATACACTGAGAATTTATTTCAGACATATTCTAAACATTATGCTGAGTTGCAGACCCGGCAGAACAAAAATACTGTGACAAAATAATCTTTCTATCTTTCTCATTATCTGGCAAAATCCCTCCTCTGTTATTTTGTGTCCAGGAAAATTAAGTTGTTTCACAGCAAATTTGCATTTCTGTAACATCTAAGTTGTACCTCATCGCCTCAATTTCTCTCCAATTTCCCTTAAATTACACATACGATTCTTGCAGGCCTTAGTGGATAATATAATATTATCTACATAAATAGTTAACTTAGATAGAAGTTCATGCCCCAAAACAAAATCCAACCTCCTAATAAATCAGCTGCAGAACATTCAACCCAAATGGAATCACAGAGTGCTGAAAACACTTAATATTGTATAAACCAGCAGTATACTTTCTAGAGTTGTATTCTAATTCAGTTTGATGAAAACCAGATGCAAAGTCAGGACTAGTCATGTATTTTATGTTCTCAGATTTATTCAATAACTCATCTGTGTTTTCTGGATTATCTTTCTCTCTCTTTCCAAGTACTTGTACAGATGGCTGGAGTCCAGAATTAGCCAAACCCATTGTCTCATTTAGAAACTACTTCCAATGGGTTATTGTACTGACTATTATATTAACTACAACTCCAATCCACTATCTTCCACTTTTGCGTTTTTATTCCCTTTCAACTGAATTTCTCTAACAGAAGGGAACAAGATAAGGCTTAATAAAAAATGGGTCGTGAGGTTTCAGCTTTTGTTGACATTGATAATTCTTCACTCCACCTGGCCTCTTACTAATAAATATCATTATATTCCCTTAAAAATTTTCTACTTCATCTTTGTCCTATGCTTCAGCTTCTTCTATCTTTTTTGCAACACGGACACTGTAAGAATCCTTAGTCATTTCCCCATCACAAAATCCATCATCTTCCTCATAGTCACTTTTAACATAAATGTCATTATCAATATGTCACAAGTTCTATCACATATAACTGTCGTAAACACTTGAGCTCTTTTCACAGTGCCAAAACAAGAATATGTCCTCACCCAGAAAGGCATCACATGAAATGTTGCCTACCTACAAAGTCCGTACTACACATATTTCTCCCTTGAAGGAAGTTCCTCAAATTACTGTAAACTAGTTGTCAGTCATTTCTCTAATAGTGTGAACAAGTCACTGGTTGAAAGTGAAGATGTTAACTGAGTTACACAGATGCAGTGAGAGAATTCGTGATGGCAGTACACTTCTCTACATGGTATTACATGTAGACTGATCAGTAGTAGACTCAGAACCTATTCTAACATAATACAAATAGTTGTGGTCTACTAACATTTCACATAGTAGTTATTGATATGATACTCTGGTGCTGACTCTCACAGAGATGTGGGCATGGTGATAGCTGACTCTTGGTCTCTTGTTGATTGTCCTCTACCTGTTAATGGAGTTGACAAAACAGATGTTAAAGAATGTACACCACACAACAATAACTGATTTCTGATCTCTTTATATTTTCATATTTGCACACAATATTTCCATGTCTGAACTAAGCACTATAGCACAGAGTTCTCTGGTGGCAAGCTAACACATTAATTTAAACTCTTTGGATATGGCCTGTACATTTAGATAGCAAAATACAGACTGCCTACATGATGTTAACATAATGGCTGCTGAACTGTAAATTACATTATGTTTACATTTTGATGTCTAGCCTTGGATTGACCTATAAGATGATGTTTATGTTTTGGTAGCTTAACACAGACTTAGTAAATGTGTATTCTGATAGCCTGATGTAAACTGACTCACACTTATGACTAAATGATACTTACATTTTCTATCCAAGGCACTGACTGTCTCAAGACTTTGTCTGCAACAATTGTTTATAGGCACAGCTAATATCAGATATTACATTTTGTTGAAATATATGTTTATTGCATGTAATAAGGACATAAAAACAGGAAAATTAAAAGAGACAAAAACCCAATAGACAGTGATGTGAGCTTGTTTAACTAAGATTGGTATTAGTAGTAAATGGCAAAAATAAAAGGTACTACCTTATGAGATTGATTATAAGGTACATGGGGATTTCTAAGCCCAACTAAAAGCTGTGATAAAGTGAAATTTTCTGATTTGAATAATTAACTGACTATGAAGTTATTTTACTGAAAGTAGGCATTTCTGTAATCAAAAAAATTAGGGCTACAAAACTATGATATTGAATTTTGGAAATAATCTCAGTTTAAGATTGGAACTTTCTAGGCTACAGTATGAGTAGCTTTTGAAATATGGATTTTTTGAAAAAGGAAAAATGTTTGTTGAAATGAGGAGAGTGAGGGCTTTCAAATGAGTCATATTAATTCAGAAAATTTCACCTTCATGTCATTTGCATGTATAGTAGATCATGAGTATGTTTGTGAATGTGTGTACTTGTACTGGAGAAAGAGTAAGAATTTAAAAGCTAGTGTGAATACTATTTACTTTTATGTGTTTGTATGCTCCACACATCAGTCAACTATAGGTAAGTGGTTACCTTTCCCTTATACTACAAAACGTGAATATTACTTTAAAAAAATGTTTCCATAAGGACCAAATGTGCTATTATTATCAATACAGTAGTCTGAAAACTGACTTGTGGATAATAAATTTTAAAAAAATGCAGCATGAATAAGAAATTAACTGTTTCACATAACTATCATATATGTACAACTAACAAAGAGAGATGAAATAAAGTAAATATTGTATTGATGTTAAGATTGTTATAGGAAAAAGTAGAACAGTCCCATCTTTGTCTATTACTAGGTGCAAGGACCAGTTACTGAAAAATTTATAAGAAATTGACATAGTAAGACATTAGGTCATGTTGTCTACTGCTTTAATGTACTATGACATAAATATGAATTGTAAAGGCTTAACATTCAGTTTCATGCATTCAAAACTAGTCTGGTAGATTCCAAAGACAGTAAATTTCTGTGAAGTGAGGCACACAGTAAAATAAGTATGTTCTGTTTGTTTGTTACAGGTTTACAGCATTACCTGACTCTAATGGATGGATACTGGCATTTGCAGTATTTGCTGCCACTGGATAAAACAATTATTAGCTTTGGAAAAAAACTGCATTTTAAGTGTTTTGTTGCTGAAACAAAAGCATTTTCTTCAAAAGTTTCAATACAAGAAGGCACATTTGTAACACACCAGGAGATCCAGAAAGACATTACATTACACTCGAACAAGATATGTGAAACCAGGATTCAGAATATGAATTGTACCTAAGTACAAAAATTGTGATGAAGAGAGCCTAAATATCAAAAGAATAAACAAGAAATGTTATTCAGTGCTGTTAGACAAAACTGAAGTACCCAACGAGCTGAACATTCTATACTGCGTGAAAACTCAGTCAGCTTCAGATTTTGCTGACTTCATTTTATGTACCGAGCAGCCATTTCTTTTGAACTGTCTTCAGTTGGCATACCCGGTGCCTTGGAATCAGTATAGCATTTGTCTGATGCCATGAAAAAATAGAGAGATGCTGAACCCTCTTCCAAAAATTCTTGGTTTCAGAATACTAGGCACTTACAGCATTATCAGTGAGAGTGACATAAATCATGTCAGATAGCCCATTTATATAGTTCCAGAACATAATACAATAAAGAAACCTGAAACATGAGTAGCAAATAAATGCTGCTACATAAAAAAAATACCAGGATGTGTTTGATTGAACATATATACCAGTGTACATTTTTCACTATTGGTAAATTGGTTTATGAGCTAATAACTACATTCCTCATAGTGCATGGAAATGAGTACTTCATACTGAGAGATTCCAAAGGAGTATGCTTAATAGCTTACATTCTCACATGAGAAGTGCCATTGTAACCTGTTTTGCAGATGGGAATTTGACCATTGTTTGATTACATTACATTTCAGTTCTTTGTCATATCCAATATGCCTTGCTGAATTATACCACCCTGCTTTAGGACAACCGTAGAGCATAAACAACAGAGTCATTAAAGACAAAATATTAACTTGAATGGATAAAGATGATTAGGAAATCAGTTGCAGCTTCATTAAGAAACAGTACCAGTATTCATGTGAAACAGTTCAGAGGATATAAGGAAATATAAATATGGATGATAAGAATGCGATTTAAACCCTGCTTCTCATGAATACTGTTTCAATCATAGTGCCTTATTATTTGGTGCATAAATAGAAGAACCAGATCTTATTATACAATAATTTGCTTGGTCCTAGCTAAGATGACGAAGGCAATCATCAGAAACTTCACATTCATTCATTTCACTTGCAGCACTGGAACTAATAACATTTTATGTAAAAACAATATCATGAAAAATTTGTAGCAGTATTGCAGTGTTAGGCATTTTTTATCACCATGCTGGTATGCAAAGTAACACACAAGAAGAGAAGGGAAAATTGATATTTTTGTGTAATTGTTAATCAGGCAGTAGAAAATATAAAAGTACAAAGGATATAACTGAAAGCTTGAATGAAATAAATAATCAAGAAAAATCAGGATATTGTATAAACATTTGTGAATCCAGAAAAAATGTTTGTGCGCTACAGAGTGAAATAAAACCATCTGTTCTTTCAGCATGGGAGATCACATTTGTGAAGGGATGCACCCAGTTCCAGACACTATCTCAGTGTTGAAATAAAGCTAGTTGACCTCAGTGTTGAAATAAAGCTGTAGTGTCCAGTTTTCTCTGCTTTAAAACCACTGTGGCAGTTTCTCTAACTGAAAGGTGGAATTAGAAGTAAAAGTGATCACTTCAGTGCAAGTCATTAACCACTCTCCACTGAGGAGCAACTACAAGGGCAGAAGAATAAGACATGAGGTCAATGATGGTGGATGACTTCATTGCTGTGGTAAAGTGTGTGTTACCACACATAATGAGGTGACATAGATCTTTTACAAACTCGACCTTTGTGGCACATTGTTACAAATCATGACTCCACATTACGTACATTAAAATCTGTTATAAGAATAAATCAGTGGTGAAGTTGTGAAATAAGTTTAGGAAGACCCTCTCCATCCTAAACTTTATTGGTTGGCAAAGAAATGTTATAGAATGTAATAATAACACTATGGAAAGGATAGATTGCCAGTCATCACATACAGGAGCTGTTGAGTCACAGATAGGCATAATGAAAAATAATGCTAAAAATATTCAGCTTCCACATGAAGTCCTTAGCCAGAACTGAAAAAAGTGCACACATTCACACAAGTATGACTCACACACACATGGCTCGATTGTCTGAGAGCCTAGCAGCAATTTAGCTGCTGTAGGTAGTGGAGGGCACAGAAGAGACATGAAGCAGGGACATGTTGGGATAAAATAGGACTGCTTGGTGCAGAATTGGGAAATTGTGCTGAGGGAGTGGGAGGAGATTGAGTGGGAAATGAGACAGGAGAAAAGTAGAGAATGGGAAAGGACTATGTAGGGGCATAGGCAGGATTGAAAGAGTGTGCAGTGCTGGAGTGGGAGGAGGGGAAGGGGACAGGCATGTTGAAGACAGGGACTTGTGAAGATTGAGACTAGGGACAGGGGAGAGGGGAAAGGGGGCTGGGATGAAGGCATGTTGCAGGGAAATTTCCCACCTGTGCATTTTAAGAAATCTGGTGTTGGTGGGCAGAATCCATAAGCACAGGCTGTGAAGCAATTGTTAAAGTGAAACACATTGCATTGGGTGGCATGTTCAGCAACTGGATTGGCCAGCTGTCTCTTGGTTCTTGTTTGGAAATGGCCATTCATGCACACAGACACATTTTTCATGTAAAATGCAGTGTAGTGGTTACAGCTGAGCTGCTAGATCAATGTATTGTTACATGGAAAGTGCACTTCTACAGAAACTCTATGAACAGCTGCTGGGAAAGGGATGAGAGGAAATGCTGTGTGTCATTGATGATGACGGATGCTCCATCTAAAGGCATTTCCAAACTTATGTCATTCTTATGGTGGAGAATGTATTCCCTGAGTGCAGGGATCCAAGTTGGTTTACAAAGTGTCTCCTGTAAATACAAACACAGATTCTTCTCTGTGCTAAAAGCTTCAATTTCTCCAGATGTGATCTGAGCCCATTCACAGATTCCTGTTTCTCCTCTATGACTTTCTTTGGTTGCTAATCTTCCATTTGTGTTGCAAATTCAAATGCTTGAATTTATTTTGTGGTCAAGAAGATAGTGCAGAAGAAAATTGTAATGAGAGATAATGAATAGAATTATTAAGGATATAATGAGTACAGACACGAAGAAAAGAAGTTTACAGCTTACAATTCTGTTATTAGTAAGGTTATTAGAGATGGAACACATGTTTGAATTGGGCAAAGATAAGTAAGGAAATTGGCCATCACTCAGCTCATGTGCTTTGGTGCAACTATATTAAATCATCCTTGTATGACAAGATCATTAAAGACCAAGTATAAACTTGGATTGAAAAGGGGTAAGAAAGGAAGTTAATCGTGTCCTTTTTTAAGCAACTGCTATGGTATTTGCTTTAGTGATTTAGGAAACCCATGGAAACCTTAAATCTGGATGGGCAAGTGGGAATTTGAACTCTGGTCCTTTCAAATATGAGTCCAGTATTTTAACTATTATGCCACCTCTCCTAGTATCAAATGAGGGCTATAGCTACACTATTTTTAAAAATGGCTGCAGTAACTTAACCATTGTCTCACAGTATGCAGGCAGCAAAAAAATGTCACAAGTAGAAAGAGGTCAAAAGAAGAAACAGTTTAGTTTCTAGATAACAATTAGGTAATAAGTCACAAAGCACTAGACTACTCAGAGAAGGGGTGGGAAACTGGAATAGGCTTCCTTAAGAAGACTGAGAACTTTTAGGAAATTCATAGAAAGTGTAAATAAATGTGACCAGGTAACCAACAGAATCTCACTCCTCCTGAACATACAAATGCAGTGTTCTGTTACTGTGCCACTGCAATTGTTGAAAGAAATATAGAGCTGTAACAAACTGAGCAACTGTGACAAATGTGCAAATCACCTGATCTACAAAAACTGTTGCCTCTCAACAATTACTGTAATGATGTTTCAAAAGTATCAAAACTTGAAAAGCCTGCATTCATATTATTACCTTCTATTAAAAAAAAAGAAACAAATTTTTAAAAAAAGATGGTAAGTCATACGGTACAGTAAATACTCTCTTGATGGCGGATAATAGAGTCCATAAAAATGTCATTTGTTATAAATGGAATACTGTGACTATCACATCCTGATACACCATGTTCCATGAAAGAGGTCCAAATATTGAGGGATTAATTCGGTATACAGTACAATATCAATGTCACTTTCCGTTACCAAAGAGAATAGAAAGAGTTTAGTTAAAATAACAGCAATTGCAAAAAAATTTTCAGTAGTTCTCTATGAAAAGACGGTAGAGTCCACCAAAACCTAAGATGAAAACAGCAGACATGCCAAATAAAAGGAATTAGACATGAACGGTAGTGAGTTTGAAAGCATAGGGAGAGGGAGATGAAGAGCTGGAGCATTAGGAGGAGGACAAGGGAGAATACACTCCTGGAAATGGAAAAAAGAACACATTGACACCGGTGCGTCAGACCCACCATACTTGCTCCGGACACTGCGAGAGGGCTGTACAAGCAATGATCACACGCACGGCACAGCGGACACACCAGGAACCGCGGTGTTGGCCGTCGAATGGCGCTAGCTGCGCAGCATTTGTGCACCGCCGCCGTCAGTGTCAGCCAGTTTGCCGTGGCATACGGAGCTCCATCGCAGTCTTTAACACTGGTAGCATGCTGCAACAGCATGGACGTGAACCGTATGTGCAGTTGACGGACTTTGAGCGAGGGCATATAGTGGGCATGCGGGAGGCCGGGTGGACGTACCGCCGAATTGCTCAACACGTGGGGCGTGAGGTCTCCACAGTACATCGATGTTGTCGCCAGTGGTCGGCGGAAGGTGCACGTGCCCGTCGACCTGGGACCGGACCGCAGCAACGCACGGATGCACGCCAAGACCGTAGGATCCTACGCAGTGCCGTAGGGGACCACACCACCACTTCCCAGCAAATTAGGGACACTGTTGCTCCTGGGGTATCGGCGAGGACCATTCGCAACCATCTCCATGAAGCTGGGCTACGGTCCCGCACACCGTTAGGCCGTCTTCCGCTCACGCCCCAACATCGTGCAGCCCGCCTCCAGTGGTGTCGCGACAGGCGTGAATGGAGGGACGAATGGAGACATGTCATCTTCAGCGATGAGAGTCGCTTCTGCCTTGGTGCCAATGATGGTCGTATGCGTGTTTGGCGCCGTGCAGGTGAGCGCCACAATCAGGACTGCATACGACCGAGGCACACAGGGCCAACACCCGGCATCATGGTGTGGGGAGCGATCTCCTACACTGGCCGTACACCACTGGTGATCGTCGAGGGGACACTGAATAGTGCACGGTACATCCAAACCGTCATCGAACCCATCGTTCTACCATTTCTAGACCGGCAAGGGAACTTGCTGTTCCAACAGGACAATGCACGTCCGCATGTATCCCGTGCCACCCAACGTGCTCTAGAAGGTGTAAGTCAACTACCCTGGCCAGCAAGATCTCCGGATCTGTCCCCCATTGAGCATGTTTGGGACTGGATGAAGCGTCGTCTCACGCGGTCTGCACGTCCAGCACGAACGCTGGTCCAACTGAGGCGCCAGGTGGAAATGGCATGGCAAGCCGTTCCACAGGACTACATCCAGCATCTCTACGATCGTCTCCATGGGAGAATAGCAGCCTGCATTGCTGCGAAAGGTGGATGTACACTGTACTAGTGCCGACATTGTGCATGCTCTGTTGCCTGTGTCTATGTGCCTGTGGTTCTGTTGGTGTGATCATGTGATGTATCTGACCCCAGGAATGTGTCAATAAAGTTGCCCCTTCCTGGGACAATGAATTCATGGTGTTCTTATTTCAATTTCCAGGAGTGTAGAAAGGATTAGTTAAACATCTTAACAACATCATCATTATTTTGAAATTCGTTCTTCATGTTTGTATCTTACTGAATAATATTTCATATGCAAACTCATGACAACTACAAGTAACTGGGTTGTTATCAATTTATAAGGGTGGTTTGAAAAATTCTTGGAATGGAATGGAAAAAAAGTACTTACATCACTAACTTGTTTTATTTTTCAATGTAGTCTCTTTGTAGATTAATGCACTTGGTCCAGCAATGTTCCAGTACCTTGATCCCATCTCGAAAATGAGTTTCCTCCAGGCCTGCAAAATAGTTGTCAACTCGGGCTATCAGTTCTTCGTTTGAAGTGAATCTTCGCCCATCAAGAAAAATTTTCAGTTTTGGGAAGAGATGGAAAGTCTGATGCAGCAATAGCGGGTGAATAAGCTGTGTGTGGCAACAATTCATACCTTAGTTTGTGTAATTTTGCCATGGCAACAGCACATGTTTTCGATCCAGCATCAAGAGTCACGGCACCCACCTTGCAAATAATTTTTTTTTTTTTCAGATTCTTCAGTTAAGATGTGATGTACACTTTCAGATGATATCTGGCAAGCGTGAGCAATTTCAAGCACTTTCAACCAGCAATCCTCCATGACCATTTTGTGCACTTTTGCAATGATTTCTGGAGTATGGCACATCTTGGCCGACCACTGCGCGGATCGTCATCTAAGCTCTCCTGACCAAATTTAAATTCATTTATCCACTTGGTAACAGCTGAATGTGAAGGATCAGACTCCCCCATTGTATTCTGGAAATCAGCATGAATGTCCTTTGCTTTCATACCTTTCTATACAAAGTACTTAATCACTGCTCGAATCTCGATTTTTTCCATATTCACAAATCACTTCATGGAAACAACAACAGAGCCGTATCACCACCACAACTCTCTTCCAAGAGCACTGATGTGGCACATGTTTACAAGCAACAGTCCTATCAATATCACATGAACAACTTGTTGCGCTAGTGCTGACCTCTCATGGTGATTCTGAGAACTTTTCAAACCACCCTCATACAATCTGAAGACTATAAAAAGAAATTCTGCATTGTGTTATATACTGAGATGACAAAGGTCTTGGGATAGCGAAATGCACACATACAGATGGTGATGGTATCATGTACACAAGGCATAAAAGGGCACCGAACTGGCTGAGCTGTCATTTTTACTCAGGTGATTCATTTGAAGATGGTTTCAGACATGATTATGGCCACATCATGGGAATTAACAGAGTTTGAACACAGAATGGTAGTTGCAGCTAGATGCATGGGACATTTCATTTTGGAAGTTGTTAGGGAACTCAATATTCCAAGATCCACAGTGTCAAGCATGTGCCAACAATACCAAATTTCAGGCATTTACCTCTCAAAAGCAGTGGCATTTACGTAGAGTTGTCAGTGCTAACAGAAAAGCAACACTCCATTAAATAACCACAGAAGTCAATTTGAATGTATGGTGAATGTATATGTTACGACAGTGTGGCGAAATTTTGTGTTAGTGGCAGCATATGACTGATGCAAGTGCCAATGCTGACAGCATTATATCACCTGCAGCACCTCTCCTGGGATGCTTGGACCCTGGATGACTGGAAAACTGTGGTCTGGTTGGATGAGTCCTGATTTCAGTTGGTGAGAGCTGATGGCAGCATTTGAGCGTGGTGCAGACCCCATGAAGCCATTGACCTAGGTTGTCAACAAGGTGCTGTGCAAGCTGGTGGTGGCCCCATAATGCTGTGGGTTGTGTTTACATGTAACTGAACTGATCATTGACCAGAAATGGGTATGTTCAGCTACTTGGGGACTATTTGCAGCCATTCATGGATTTCATGTTCCCAAACAATGATGGAATTTTTTGTTCCCAAAGAATGATGGAATTTTTAAAGATGATAAATTGCTATGTCCCCATGCCATAATTCTTTGTGATTAGTTTGAAGAACATTCTGGATAATTAAAGTGAATGATTTGGCCACTGAGACTGGCCAACATAAATCCAATTAAACATTTATGAGACATAATTAAGAGGTCAGTTTGTGCAGCATAAAATAACCTGCACTGGCAACACTTTCCCATTTATGAATGGCTATAAAGTTTGCTTGGGTCAATGTTTCTGCAGGGGAATTCCAACAGCTTGTTGAGCTCATGCAATGTTGATGATGATGTTTGGTTTGTGGGGCACTCAACTGAGCGGTTATCAGCACCCGTACAAATTCCCAACCTTTGCCCAGTCCAATATCGCCACTTTCATGAATGATGGTGAAATGATGAGGACAACACAAATACCTAGTCATCTCGAAGCAGGTGAAAATCCCTGACCCCGGTGGGAACATGCCATGTTGAGTTGTTGTGCCTTGGTAACTGTTATCTGTGGACTATAAATCATCCAACAAATCTCGGAAATGGTTATGGGAGCAGTGTATTTAGCATTACTGATTTTCTTTATAGGTGCCAGCTCCAATACTACTTATCGTACAGTGTTTCATCAACAATCTGAGCAGCATTTCTAACAAAGATCCAAGGAAATTTATATAGAACCTTCTTCTTCTTCTTATTCTTTCTTTGAGTGTCAGGAATTTGCCTGTTACATCCTCTTGTTCAGGGCCTCTTTTATCTGAGATTAATTACTAGTTGATCTCTGCATCTCTTTCTTGATCAACCTAGTGATCTTTTCCTTATTGATTGATAACCCATTATTATTTTAAGAATTCCATTTTCATTCATTCATGTGACATGATCTCTCCATTTATTTCTATACTCCGTAATCTGTTCATTTATGCTTTTAACTCCTAGTTGTGGCATAACTGTTGTATTCATTCTCGTATCAAATAGTCTATAGCTAGCTGCTCTTCTTAAAACCTTATTTCCGCATCTTGTATTGCCAAAGTCTCATTCCCATACAGTGTAGATGGTATTGCCATTGTTTTGTGGAGCCTTATTACTACTTCTTCATAGCCTTTTCATTCAGTGTTCTGTGTATGACATGTTTAATATAGCTGAAATCTTCAGTTTTTT
Source organism: Schistocerca nitens (assembly GCF_023898315.1). Taxonomy (NCBI): domain Eukaryota; kingdom Metazoa; phylum Arthropoda; class Insecta; order Orthoptera; family Acrididae; genus Schistocerca; species Schistocerca nitens. The sequence continues at coordinate 474,360,259 of NC_064614.1, read as the reverse complement.
TACATCTTTTTATTTTTGTGAAGGGGATGGTATTTCTCAACAAGTGTAATTTATTCATTACCTCTATTTTCTCTTTTTTTATTTTGTTTTTCTGAGGACCTGGCCTTGACCTTTAAAAGGTTGTTAAGTTATAGCTCTTGGCAGTAATATTTAATTTATTCATGGATTTTGAAAGGTCGTCTTTGCTGTCATCTGTAAGAACTTTGTCATCAGCAAAGTGTGTTGACAATAGATGATTAAGTTAGTTACAGTTATGGGTAAAACTTTGTTTCTTTTCGCCATTATCTGAACATATCACCAACATGGACATTAAAAAGTATCAGAGACAAGTTTCATCCTTGTTGTAATCCTAAATTTGTTGTTACTTCAACAGTCTCTTTTTCCAGCAATTGCAGTTTTGGAGTCCTGCCACGTTTGTTGGATTACTCTTAGCAAGCGGCATGGTATGCCTCTCCTGTCTAGTATTTTCCACAAAAACAGTTTACAAATAACTTCTCACTGATTCTGGAACAACAAATTTTATTCATCTGTATTATTCAGTTCCCTGGAACTTGTATTGGATGAAACATTCAGCAAGTAAGAAGCTAAACATCAGTTCTTTTATTTTTTGTTTCTATTATATTTATGAAGATCATCTCACATACTTACTCTGTCATCAACAATCTGCTGTGGTAACATTGTGTCTGAATTTTGATCAATGTTCTAGAAAAGTAAGAGCACTAAGAGAAATTTTCCACCTACTTGTCATTAGAGTCACTTTGTACATCTTGTGGTGGAATATGCCCCTAGGACACATTTCCTTTCTTGTCTCTAGTTGCTGCTGAATTATATTGCTTGATCTAAATCTGTTTTGTCCAGATATTCCTATGTTGAGAAGACATTGCACCTCCTACGTCCTGAAATGTTTCTGATTCAAGGGTTACCCAAAGAGTTTCTTCTTCAGTAGTACTTCCTTATAAAGAGTCCAGGAATTTCTGATTGAAAGCAAATGGTAAACCACCCAGAAATTGTTTTACTTCATCAGAATAATCTAAGTTTCTTCAAATTTCTTTTGACCCTCAGTGAGGGAGAAGTTCCTTCTTTTCCATGAACAATGGTTGGGTATTTTAGTTGTTTTGATAATGTAGGACACCATCTAATACATACAAAGTATGTAGATGGAATAACAATGTAATAAACAGCATGACACACTTAAAGCAGTAGATGAGTTTTGCTATTCGTGCAGCAAAATAACTGATGAAGCATTTCTGAAGAAGAGAAATTTGTTAACATTGAATATAGATTTAAATGTTATGAAGTCTTTTCTGAGTGTAGCCATAAATGGAAGTGAAACATGGACAATAAACAGTTTAGACAAGAAAAGAATAGAAGCTTTTGAAATGTGATGCTATAGAAGAATGCTCAAGATTAGATGGATAGGTCATGTAGCTGATGAGGAGGTACTGAGCAGAGTTTGGGAGCAAAGGAATTTAACTAATGAAGTATTTCTGAAGAAGAGAAATTTGTTAACATTGAATATAGATTTAAATGTTAGGAAGTCTTTTCTGAAAGTATTTGCATGGAGTGTAGCCATGAATGGAAGTGAAACATGGACAATAAACAGTTTAGACAAGAAAAGAATAGTAGCTTTTGAAATGTGATGCTATAGAAGAATTCTGAAGATTAGATAGATAGGTCATGTAGCTGATGAGGAGGTACTGAGTAGAGTTGGGGAGCAAAGGAATTTATGGGACAACCTGACTAAAAGAAGAGATCAGTTGGTAGGACACATTCTGGGATATCAAGGGATCACCAGTTTAGTATTGGAGAGGATTGTAGGGGGTAAAATTCATGGAGGGAGACCAAGAGATGAAGACAGTAAGCAGATACAGAATGATGTAGGTTGCAGTAGATATATGGAGATGAAGAATAGCATGGAGAACTACATAAAACCATTCTTCATAGTGAAGACCACAATAGCAACAACAAGCTACACTTTACTGTGGACAGATACAAAAGACACACATGTACCCATTAGTGAACGAAACAGAACAGGTATCAACAAGAACGTGAGAAATTAAAGACATAGTGCACTTGCCATGTATTGATTCATTGATTATGTCACTCCAACATGTCCCCATACAGTCCTACCCTGCAATGCAGTGCTGCTGTCCTCATAAAACAAATTTACCAGCAATTCACAGTCTTTATTCTCAATAACCATTGCTCTTTGTACAGAAAACCTTCTCGACCCTTTACACCTACAGGTACTTCACAAAAGAAATCGATACACATTGCTAAGTGACACATAGCATTCTGACATCAACACAGGAAATATCTCAAATTCTGACTTCTTAAAGCACCATATTTTCACTCAGTGGCAGAAAGTGGAACTATTATTGTTTTTAGCATACTCCGTTAGTGCACCATTTAATGAACAACCTACGGTGTTTCAGCATCTTGCAATGTATACAGCCTACACTGCAGCATTCAGAACACCACCAGTTTAATTATAACCACCTGGTACCTTTTAACACCATGTTTTCCTCATGTGACTGTTGCATAATCCTTTTCCATGGTACTGAGGCCTGAATTCAAGTTCCTGTAGTAGGACTCCTAGTAACAACAATCTTCGTTCAAGGTGGTACGATTTAAATTATCCATCTTGTGTGTGATTTGTTTTGTGAAATGATCCTTTTCTCCAGGTACAGTACATCTGTTGATAGTGTGTGTCAGTTGGTCATTTAGTAAACACACTGTCAAAACAGCCTGCATGAGGAAATCAGTTAACACAAAAAATACTTACAGTTCTTGGGGAGACCAATGTCAAACTTAGAAGTCTTGTGACTGTGTCTGTATATGACAGAATCATTAACTGCTGTTAAAGGGACTGTACTGCATTGTTTTGCCTCTGCGTAGAAAATGGCTGGTAGTGTACTGATGTCCAATCCTGTATTGATTAAAATCACCAGGCTTGAACAGTGGTTGGTGATTAACAGCCTTTGTGTTGTAATGTTGTGTGGTCATTTACTAGTTGGCAGTGTTGGTGTCATACCACAGCATGCAGTATGATGAGCAGTCATATGGTGCCCTTTTGACATAGAGTGAAAACTGTTTTTAATGGTATGTGCTAATAGGTGACTGTCATTCTGTGTTGCATCTGAATCTGGTAGTGTTTTGATGTTGGTGTGAGAATGTGGTTTCTTGTACTTCATAGGGAGTGGAAACAGTAAATATCTGCATGCATACTCTTGGCTTTTGCAGTCCGTAGTTGCAATGTTTCCAACTGCTTAGCCAGCCTCTCAACAGTGGCATGGAGATTTTGTAAGTTCTTAGGAATGCTCAATAGCCTTTGTATGGTGGTAATGGCATGTTAGGCTGGTTCTGGATAGTTTGGCTGTCTTTGGAATGAATGGAAGTCATTGTAATGGCCACTGTGGTGTGAGTTGAGGAAGGCGTGTGCTCTATTAGCTACCTGAAGCAACTTGCATAATGGCTGCTCTTCATGAGCAGTTAAGGTTAACTTCACTTAGGGTAGTAATCATTGTGCCAAATGTGTAATTGCTAAGTTTCTGAAATGATCCTGGCATCAAGCATTCCATGCAAATGTCTGCATAATCTCGGCGCCATTCCTCTCATTGTACAGGATTGTGAATATCTTTTCTGTTATAGTTTTGCAATGTAAAATTTGCATGATCTTGAGACTGTTGTAGGGAGGGGGGGGGGGGGGGGGACATAATCTAATATCTGATGCAACTGAAGTAACATGTTAGTCAAGAACTAAGTTGCACTGTTCAAATGCATCACTGATTTGCTGTTGAATGAAAATGTTCTCCATACTAAAAAAAAAAAAAAAACTTCTGATTGCTTGGGTGCAAATGGTGGGGCCCAAATTTGCTAACGCAACACAGAAAGGCCATGAGAGTAAGTGAGCAGGAAGTTTGATGCTCTCACAAGTGGTGCCAATGTGGGTGAGAGGACAGGGAGCATGGTCATATCAGGTCTGATATCACTCGACACCATTGTAGGGCTGGTGGTTGCTTCACTGTGTCTGATATCGTGACTGGCATGGTTGAAACCATGATGTTCAAAGATGAAACATTATGTGGCATGGAATCTTGTGGCTAAAGCACAGGAGATGGACACTATAGAACCTTGATCTCATTTCTAATGTCTTGATGATGAGCATTAGGTTATGCATGATAGTCATGATGTATATGAATTGCAGCAGATAATCTATCCATGAGAGCACAATTTCTTCTCCAGTGTAATCAATTATGTAGAGACACTATTTCCAACATACAAAAGTATACACATGGAATAATGGTGTAATAAACTCCATTTTATTGTGCATAGATACAAAAGACACAAGTGTACCCATTAGTGAACAAAGCAGAAAAAGTAGCAGCAAAAAATGAGAAATTAAAGACACCCTGCACTTATCACATATTGATTAGTTGATTACATCACTCCCCAAATGCTTTTTGGTTCGCCATTATTGCATGATTCCTTGTAACTGCAGTCAACAGTTTTGCTGTTATGGTGGTTAATTAGTTGTGCAACATAACTAGAAACATGTTCATTCTCAAACCTTTATGGGGTTCTTGCAGAAAATTGTGATTACTCTACAGTTTCTGTTTTATCTTCTGCTGGGAAATCTTTTTCAGTACTGGTTTAACTACATAATTCATTTGGATTTACTCTAGGCTTATAATACTGTAGCCACCAAAGTCATTCAGCTCATCACCACTCCCACATGGTAAATCTAACAGCTGCCTTACATGCCCTGCAGCAGCACCTTTCTTTAGAAGCCTCTGTGATTAAACAGTCAATACATAACATAAAATTCAATGTCAAATAATAATAATTAATTGTCATTGTAACAATGACACTCTAAAAAATAACATCCAACTGAATGAGAATATTTATGCAGAAACTCTTTGAGCAACCCTTGAATCAGAAACAAGAAAAGCAGGCCACTGAATGAGAATATTTTTGCAGAAATCGTGGTAAGGTAAAATAAGCTGATCGGTGCCATGTCTCAGTATTCACACAATGCTGGAAATGTGCAACATACACAAGCTGTCTTGCAAATTCACTGTTGAATGATCTGCACAGCTTTTCTTGTTGAATATAATTCTATGTAATTTGTATAGTTTATATGATATTTTTCATCTTCCTAAATTGGCTGTCAATAAGGTAGACAAACTCTGGAAATAATCAAAATTTTGACTCAACAACTTTCTCGACACTCACCCAAAGATGTTACTAGAAGTCCACAGTGCAACCAACTACTTCATGCTTAGTATCAAACACACTCTCTTTGATTAGTTCACTTGTTTCAGATAAACAACACTATGCACTTAAGAGTTAACATAACTTGTGAAGTAATTTGAGACTGTCCCAACCAAAAATTATGTTACAAAGAGTACTTCATCAGACAAAAGAGATATGTAATTTTTTTAAACAGTTCTACTAAATGCCATAAAATTGGTACACTCAAGTAGAACAGATGAATGTTGTTGTGGCAAGCAGCATTTTTGTGGTTAGTTCATAATTCTCTTGTGACTGGCAAGTTACTGGGTGCCAGGAATGTTTTTATTTCTACTTCTTAATTTAATGAGCCTCTTCCTGATATGCTCTCAAATGTATTGTGAGATTTTGGTTGGGTTGTAGCCCAAGGAAACACATTCATTTCTGTATAACTCAGTAGATTTCATACAGACGTCCACAATACAACAAGTCATACAGTGAATTGAACAAGTAAGATGGCATGGGCTGTTAGGTTAAAGAGTCAAAGAACTTGCAATGGCGGATATAAGTCAGTCGTATTTGTCAATGCCACACAGCCCACCCCCCTCCCCTCCCTGCATCCCCCCACAGTGTGGAGCATGGTTTGAGTGCAGTGGAAAGGGGGGGGGGGGTATCCGGTGGTGATGGAGACAGCAGTGATGTGATGGGGATGTCCATCTCTGGAGGTTGTTGTGGCAGAGACCATTCTGGGAGGTCGATGTGGAACTCATGAAGGGGTTGTAGGTGGATGAGGTGTTGGCCCGCACTTGAGGATGGAGCAGTGTGGGGAGGGACTGTGTCCCCCGCGTGATCAGCTGGCAGCATTTGAACTGTAGCCTTCCCCAGGGGGTTATCATAGCTCGGAGGAGTATGTGGTCAACCCCACGCAGGAGCGGGCAGGAGCCAGCGATCGACTGATGAACTGGGTCCTCGGTCGGGTAGGGCGAGTTGTCTTGCAGCAGGATAAAGCTGTGTTTGTCATCGATGAGGATGGTGATGTCCTTCACATGTTCAGGTGGGACGTCAGTTTGCAGAACCACTAGAGGGGGTAGGGAGAAGGAGATAGAGAGAGAGAGGGTGACAACCCAAGGATAGGCATTGATGGTGATACAGACACATGTTCATGTGAGGGCTGTCGCGGCAGCTTTGAGAGGTCATAGCTTGAGCACGAATCCTCAGCTCTGGGAGGCTGCATAAAGTTGTTGTGTGTGAAAGACAGATGGGTCGAGGTGTGCCGGTTTCATGCAGTGGAAAGAAATAGTGAGTGGTGATCCTTTAACCAGGATGTCCATCGTGTGAGCGGTGCGTTTTATGACCTCGTATGGGCCTGAATATGGGGGGGGGGGGGGGGTAAGTGGGGCCCAGACAATGTCATCGCGGAGAAAAATGGACACTTGCATGAAATGAGATCAGATGACGCATATGAGTGGGGGAGGGGGGGGGGTGGGGGTGGAATGGATAGACGGGTGGGGGGGGGTGGGGGTGGAATGGATAGACGGGCGGGGGGGGGGGGGAGGTCAGAGAAATGTTCGCAAAATGCGTTTAGATTGGCTTACAATGTTGGGAAGGGGGGTGGGATTGTTGGGGGAGGTAGGTTGTAACAGATCCCCAGGGCAGACAGGGTTTTCACCATAGATGAACTCACTCATGGTGTCCTCGATATCTGGTTTGTACAATGACCATAGGCCAAGGAGTACCCGCGGGAGGGCCCCGGTCCAAAGACTGTCCATTTGCTTGGGATGGTAAACAGTTGTGCGACATTTGTTGACAGCTGGCAGAGTTTAGTGAAGAGTGCTGATTCAGTCTGTCAGCCCTGATTGGTGGTGATGGTAGTGGGGGAGTCGAAGTGGTAAATGCAGGAAGAAACAAAAGCCTTAGCCACGGTGTCGGTGGTTATATTGGTGAGAGGTATGGCCTCTACCCACAGACATAAACAGTCTATGCAAGAAATAACATAACAAAAGCCTTCTGAGGCGGGGGGGAGGGGGGGGGGGGTGAAGGGGGCCGATGAGGTCCAGGTGCATGTGGCGAAAACGGGCAGGTGGAATACCTTCTGACGCGACTGAGATTTGGTGATAATTGCGCTTGCAATTCAGTACACTGAAAATTGTAGCACCCACGAGAAGGTGAGTGAAGCCGGAAATGTTCAGTATAGGACAATTGTCTATCACAGCATTCAGGCATCTGTAATCGCCACACATACGAAAGAAGCCATCCTGTTTAGGGGTGAGGTGTATGGGTGACGACCAGTTACTATCGGAGGGCTGTACAATTCTCACCTCAAGAAGTTCCTGTATTTGCTGGTGACCCAAGCATAACATGGGTGGGTTAAGGAGGCAAGTCTTGTTGCAAATAGGTAGGCCCTCAGACGTGTTGAAGCAATGAACAGTTCTGTTCAGGACTGTGGGAACCGAATGTTCGATGACTGTGCGCAGGTGGGGCATGGTGCCTGTTGGTTTATTAGGGGCGCATGGCTTGGAAGACAAGCTTGAGGCAGGTGTGAGTGGTGTGCATAGAGACTGTCCATAGTGCACAAGAGAGGCACACTCGGCGACACTGCTGGCGCATGTGAAACTATGGAGTAAGCCGTGCAAGAGGGGGGGGGGGGGGGGGGAAATGTTTATCAAGACACTAAGCAGGTGCGCGCATGGCGATGGGAGGCATGGTCGGAGCCTGGACAGCTGGATTGTCATGAGGCGCATGAGTGTTAGTTTGCAAAACAGGTTAGAGAGATATCGAGCAGAACACGCTTGATGGGGGCAGGGGAGGTGGGACTAACACTGTGTGGTTGAGACTGGAGTGTGGTGTTGCTAACCTGTGTGCTATTGTCAGCAGAGCTGTCAGCGGCAGCGTATGAAGGCTCAGGTGTTGGCACTGCCAAGCAGTGTGAATTGATGCAGGCGGTGATTGCGGCAAACTCATCCTCGGCGCATGCAATGCAAGATTTCAAAACAGTGTTCTCACAGTGGAGGGCACATGTATTGGCACTTTCCGCCAGGACGCGATTCACAGTTGCACAAGTCCTGCTCACAAGAGCCGTGCACTGATCCACTAAACAGTTAATGGCATTTACACTCAGAGCATGTGGCAGAGCACGGTCTCATGGGATCTGAGAGGTAGAGGTGTGGTGAAACAGAGGACCTCTAACAACATTTGGACAGGTGGTGGTGTGATAAGAAGTCAATTCGCAGGATTGGTTCTGCGATGTCCACCACATGGAAGATCCAGAGAAGGGAGAGCCCGTCAGTGAGGCAGAGTTGCAGCACGATGGAACCACAAGGTCTGGAGTGTAGATGAGTTCACAGCTTGCAGGAGAGAGCATGTTCATGTGAGGGGGTGTGTGACCATCGATTTAGGTATGATTGAGACATCAGTCCAAGAGGAAGTTGCAACTCAAAGAATAGGCTTTAATGTAGAGGGCGGCCGTTCAACAGGATGGAGGTGTGGACGGATTGAAGTGTGTGTTGGCCCCCTGGTTAGACCTATATTTGTGGAGCTTACTTCTTCTTCTTCTCTTCAGGTATTAGGCAGGAATTTCCTGTTACAGTACCCATCTCTGTCGGTGTCTTCCTCTGTCTCTTCTCCCATTGCACTTATAATTTCTTGCCTTTGCAGGAAGCCTCTCACTCTCCATTCTTTGTAGATGTTCATTCCATTTTCTTATGAAATCTTGGATTTTATCATTGAGGCTACAGATTTGCAGTTCTTCTCTAATATCTTGATTTCTTAGTCTGTCTTCTCTTGTGCAATTTTTACCACCTCTAAGGAATTTCATTTCTTGTGCCTGAATCTGGCTTTCTTGCTTTTTGGTAATCACCCAGGTCTCTCTTCCATAGAGCAGTGTTGGAACTGCAGAAGTTTTATAAAATTTAATTTGAGTGTCTTTCCTGGTTTTGTTTTATAGGTCTCTGTTTATTGTTTTACATACCTGGCCGAATTTACAAAGCTTAATTTCAATATCTCTGCTCCATTTTACATCTGAGGTAATTGAAATAGTTTACTTGCTCTAAAGTCTTCTGATCTATCTCTGTTTTGGTTCTGATTGGTTCATTCCCCAGGAGGGCCATTGTCTTCATTTTTTCTTTTGAAATTTCCATGTTAAATTTTGCACTTATTTGCTTTAGCAAGTTGATTCCTTTCTGAAGGTCGTCTTCCTTATCTGCTAGGATCAATGCATCATCAGCATATAGTAAATTATTTAAAAGAATGTTCCCATTTAGGTACATGCCTTTCTGGAATTCTGATTTCCATATATGCATTATTTCATTAATGTAGATGGTGAACAAAGTTAGAGAGATGCAGCAGCCTTGTCATACCCCTTTGTTAATTGGTATCTCATTAGTTGTTTTACCATTGAGATCTAAAGTGATATTTGTGTCTTGATAAAAACTTTTTATCACATTTACTAGATGCTTTGGATATCCACGATTTGTCATTACTTCCCAAAGTTTATGTCTATTGACATTGTCAAAAGCTTTTTTAAAGTCAATAAAAGCAATGTGTGTTTCTTTATTATACGCTCGCCAATTTTCTATTATTTGCTGTAGAATAAAAACTGCATCTATTGTGGAGTGTCCTTTCCTAAAACCCATTTGTTCCTCATGCAGTACTGCTTCTGCTATGTTATTAAGTCTTGTATCAAAATCTTGACATACACTTTGTAAGGTGAGTCAAGTATTTTTAACTTATCCCTCTGTAATTACTGCATAGGCTTTTATCTCCTCTTTTTTTTAAAAAAAAATTGATATCACTCTAGCTGTTTTCCAGTCTTTGGGAATACTCTTCTTCTTCCAACATTCATTGAAGAGATGTAGCAATCGCTGGTGTAGCATCATTCCTCCATATTTTAATAATTCAGTATTAATGCCATCTTTTCCTGTTGCTTTCCTGTTCTTAAGTGATGTTAGTGCAGATGTCAATTCATCAGACTGTATTTCATCTAATCCTTTCTTGTCTAGTTTTTCAGTTTCAGTTTCAGTTTCTTGTGCTGTATGACAATACCACAATTTGCTGTAATGATCGCTTCTAAGATGTGGCAGTAGGGTTTGTTGGCAGACCTGCACTGAAATTCTTGAGGTCTGATTGATTTTTCAAATATCAGTGCACATTTCCCAGAATTTTGTTTCTGCAAACAGGTATTGGCAGCCTGAGCAGACTCTGGGCATTGAAATCACTCCTTTGATTGTTGGAGAATAGAAAAGAGAAATGAAAGACACCCTCAGACCTTGAAACCTAATACCATTGAGGTCGAAAGAGTAAGAGTTGGCCAAGGGAGGCCGATAGGAAAGAAAACAGAAGAACCTAACACAAGTAAGTGGAAGTAATGTCAGACTTAGCTAAGGGCCAATGTGGTTGCCAGTCACATACTCCCAAGACAGGAACCCGTGGAGGGACTACTCTGTCTGGAATCTCCCCAACTGACCTGTCCGGCATGGGTGATCCTACTGGGAGCATAGCTCCCACCAGCATAGTTCAGTGGATCACTGATACACACAAACCTCCCCACCAACATTAAGGTGGTAGTCCTTGAGCAGGGGAGCTTATTTAAAATGCCATAAAATATTGTATTAAAAACAAATGTGGGAGTGCAGTTTCTCCTGTACCCCACCAAATCTAAAATAATTCTGGGCCTCTACAGTAATCAGCAGTCAGTTCCATCCCTGTATTTGGGTCTGTATGTGCCCCACACCAAGTTATTCTAGCCATACTGCATTCAGAGTTCAAATGATCTGGTAGCTCAGGGACAATTCGAGAAGAAGTGTTCCATAATTGGATGAGCAATATTATGGTATAATGGTCAAATGGGAACAGTGAGAATCTTATATGTTTGTCACATCACAATGAGTTTCTCCGGATAGTGAGGACTGGTTCAGTATAGAGATTGGGTATGGGGCTGAATCTGTAAGCACCTATGGCCAGTCCAATCCCCTCATGGTGGATAGTGTCAATGATCTTCAGGTAAGAAGGTTTTGCTGATCCATAAAAACCCAATAAAACTGGAGCATACAGTGTCCATCTGCTCCAGATCTGTGGCTAAGGCAGTTTAAAATAATAAATGCTTTCTGGGTCCTAGGTTTCAGGTCTTTTAGGTGTGGTAACCATGACAGTTTGGAATCAGGTATGAGACCCATAAATCTCAATGACTCTTGAAAATATAGAATGGTGTCCCTCATGTGCAAGTCAAGTAAATTAAAGATATGATCTGTAGAAAATGCAAAACCCTAACCTCTTCACTGTAAACTGTAACTGATGAGTCACAGTTTCAGTGTTGGAGAAGAGACAGAAAACTGCAAAGTCTTCCACAAATAAAGAACATTGCATGGGACTCCTCACTATGGACTTTATAGTGTGTAGGCCGGTATTACACTATCAAATTTCTTTGTCCAATATCTTTGTCAAATATCTTTGTCAAAGAAATTTGATGGTGTAATAGGGAACTTTGTCAAATGTAGTCAAATATTTGATCAAATCTAGGGCCTCGCCGTAGATTTGATCAAAGAAGTCGCTTGTCTTCTGTTCACTGCAATGTGACATGTTACCACATGGAGCGCTAGCATCGCTGCAGATTTCTGTCATCTGCAGTGTTTTTTTAAACATTGCCGGTAAATACAATGGGTGTGTACCGACAACTACAAAATTAATAGAGATGTATAAAACTGATGAGGCACTTTACAACATGAGGCACCCTGAATACAAAAATAGATTAAGAAGATTGGAGACCTAACCTAACTCTCTCCTCTAGCAAGGAATTGGAGTGTTACAGTGAGCCTGTCTTCTGCAGATGTAGCAGTTCTTAAGTGAATATTGTGCTTTGTGATATGAGGATACACTTCACTGAGCACGTACAGAAATGTATGCTCATCCATTCTTAAGTATTTGATGTACGACTTGACGTCCTCCACTATAAGCTCACATAACAAGTTTTGTTGAATGCTTTTATCGTGTTGTCGTAAAACCCACAGCTTCACCCAGGTACGTTTCCTTTTTTCCCCCCACTTCTCTTCCGCATATGCACACAGTGCAGTTGTGGTACATGCAAATGCTGCAGTTAATAGCAAGTTGTTGTTGTCAGTCATCTTGAACTTTGAAGAAAATTATGATGACAGTGTAATCCCCCTTCTAGCGCCACATCAAAGATCTTTCTTGAATATATTTGATGGAATATTTGACCACATCTTTGATCAAATCTTTGACAAAGAAACTTGATAGTGTAATACTGGCCATAGCAGAGTCAGGTTGTTCACAGTGAATCAACATCTCTTGAATCCACACTGAGAGTGGCTAAGGAGCTGCCTGGTCTGTAATACCCAGACCAGATGACAGCTGACCATTTGCTCCAAGCTCTTTCCCACACAATTCATTAAGGCGATAGTCTGGTAAGTACTGGGAGACAGTTGGTTCTTTTCTGGTTTGAGAAGAGATATAAAAATTGCCTCCCTCTACAAATGGGAAATTGTCCTGTTTACCATACTGAATTAAAAAATTCTTAGAGGATTTCGTTTGGCACTATACTTTATTGGTTTTGGTCATGACTTAGCACAGTATCAGAAGCCTCAGACGGCGTCAAATCCATCTCCCACATGGAGGAAAGTAGTTTTATGAAGCAGAATTGTTGGAGCTGAAGTTCAGCTCGCCACTCTCCATGCTCACACAGTAGCAACAGAATGCTGAATCCTAACTGGCAGTAGCAGTAATCATCACAAAATATTCTGTTATTGTTTGCCCAAAGTCTCTGGGTATTGTTTGGCAGCACCACTGCTATAGGTAATCAACTGCATTTTCCACAAATCCTTCTGATGGTTTCCCATACTGTCATAGAACAGGTGGAGAGGTTGATAAGGTCCAGGAATGTGTTCCATGACATATTCTGCTTTTCTTGATTATGTGTCAAGCTTTGGCTTTGGCCTCAGATGTTGAGTCCCATAGTGCTCAGAGCCAATTTTTTTTTTGTCCCATAGTGCTCAGAGCCTTTTCTCTCTCTCTCTCTCTCTCTTTTTTTTTTTTTTTTTTTTTTTTTTTTTTCCTGCAGAGCCACAGGCTTGTCCTGGATTGCTGAGCAGCATGTGTCAATCTGCTAAGGTACAGGCTGCCTTCTGAGATGACCTGATGACTTGGGGTTTGTGCAAAGATTGGAGGCTCAGACTAGAGCATGGATGGTTGCCCCAGGTAGATTTCATAATCCATATGTCTTTAGTGCCAAGTTAGTGGCATGGTAGATCACATGTGTGATGTGATGCACTCATTACTGGATGTTGCCTTAATGTTCAGACAAAGCCAGCTGGCTGAACAGCATCCACTAGGCTCTGCTGATCATCCATCTTGGCAGCTTCCTTCCAAGGCTTTTTCCACCTAGTAGCTGAATCTATAATTTTAAGTCGTCACTGGAATGAAGATCATCAGTTGCTTCCCATTGAGCCCAACCAGTGAGGACTGACGAGCAGAAAGAGAGGTCTGCGGCTGAGGATGGCCCAATAGCAGCAGTCATATGAGTGGGATTGCCGATGTTGAGGATATACAACTCCTCAGACATCATGAGGCTCTCTAAAACTCAGCCCCTAGTGTAAGTAGAGTTTGAGCACCATAATAAATTGTTGTTGTTGTTGTTGTGGTCTTCAGTCCTGAGACTGGTTTGATGCAGCTCTCCATGCTACTCTATCCTGTGCAAGCTTCTTCATCTCCAAGAACCTACTGCAACCTACATCCTTCTGAATCTGCTTAGTGTATTCATCTCTTGGTCTCCCCCTACGATTTTTACCCTCCACGCTGCCCTCCAATACTAAACTGGTGATCCCTTGATGCCTCAGAACATGTCCTACCAACCAATCCCTCCTTCTAGTCATGTTGTGCCACAAACTTCTCATCTCCCCAATCCTATTCAATACTTCCTCATTAGTAATGTGATCTATCCATCTAATCTTCAGCATTCTTCTGTAGCACCACATTTCGAAAGGTTCTGTTCTCTTCTTGTCCAAACTACTTATTGTCCACATTTCACTTCCATACATGGCTACAATCCATACAAATACTTTCAGAAACGACTTCCTGACACTTAAATCTATACTCGATGTTAACAAATTTCTCTACTTAAGAAATTCTTTCCTTGCCATTGCCAGTCTACATTTTATATCCTCTCTACTTCGACCATCATCAGTTATTTTGCTCCCCAAATAGCAAAACTCATTTACTACTTTAAGTGTCTCATTTCCTACTCTAATTCCCTCAGCATCACCTGACTTAATTCGACTACATTCCATTATTCTCGTTTTGCTTTTTTTGATGTTCATCTTATATTCTCTTTTCAACACACTATCCATTCTGTTCAACTGCTCTTCCAAGTCCTTTGCTGTCTCTAACAGAATTACGGTGTCATCGGCGAACCTCAAAGTTTTTATTTCTTCTCCATGGATTTTAATACCTACTCCGACTTTTTCCTTTGTTTCCTTAACTGCTTGCTCAATATACAGTTTGAATAACATCGGGGCTAGGCTACAACCCTGTCTCACTCCCTTCCCAACCACTGCTTCCCTTTCGTGCCCCCCAACTCTTATAACTGCCATCTGGTTTCTGTACAAATTGTAAATAGCTTTTCGCTCCCTGTATTTTACCCCTGCCACCTTCAGAATTTGAAAGAGAATATTCCAGTCAACATTGTCAAAAGCTTTCTCTAAGTCTACAAATGCTAGAAACGTAGGTTTGCCTTTCCTTAATCTAGCTTCTAAGATAAGTCGTAGAGTCAGTATTGCCTCACGTGTTCCGATATTTCTACGGAATCCAAACTGATCTTCCCTGAGGTCCACTTCTACTAGTTTTTCCATTCGTCTGTAAAGAATTCGTGTTAGTATTTTGCAGCTGTGACTTATTAAACTGATAGTTCGGTAATTTTCATATCTGTCAACACCTGCTTTCTTTGGGATTGGAATTATTATATTCTTCTTTAAGTCTGAGGGTATTTCGCCTGTCTCATACATCTTGCTCACCAGATGGTAGAGTTTTGTCAGGACTGGCTCTCCCAAGGCTGTCAGTAGTTCTTATGGAATGTTGTCTACTCCCGGGGCCTTGTTTCGACTCAGGTCTTTCAGTGCTCTGTCAAACTCTTCACACTGTATCATATCTCCCATTTCATCTTCATCTACATCCTCTTCCATTTCCAAAATATTGTCCTCAAGTACATCGCCCTTGTATAGACCCTCTATATACTCCTTCCACCTTTCTGCTTTCCCTTCTTTGCTTAGAACTGGGTTTCCATCTGAGCTCTTGATATTCATACAAGTGGTTCTCTTTTCTCCAAAGGTCTCTTTAATTTTCCTGTAGGCAGTATCTATCTTACGCCTAGTGAGATAAGCCGCTACATCCATACATTTGTCCTCTAGCCATCCCTGCTTAGCCATTTTGCACTTCCTGTTGATCTCATTTTTGAGACGTTTGTATTCCCTTTTGCCTGCTTCATTTACTGCATTTTTATATTTTCTCCTTTCATCAATTAATTTCAATATTTCTTCTGTTATCCAAGGAGTTCTACTAGCCCTCGTCTTTTTACCTACTTGATCCTCTGCTGCCTTCACTACTTCATCCCTCAAAGCTACCCATTCTTCTTCTACTGTATTTCTTTCCCCCATTCCTGTCAATTGTTCCCTTATGCACTGCCTGAAACTCTCTACAACCTCTGGTTCTTTCAGTTTATCCAGGTCCCATCTCCTTAAATTCCCACCTTTTTACAGTTTCTTCAGTTTTAATCTGCAGTTCATAACTAATAGATTGTGGTCAGATTCCACATCTGCCCCTGGAAATGTCTTAAAATTTGAAACCTGGTTCCTAAATCTCTGTCTTACCATTATATAATCTATCTGAAACCTGTCAGTATCTCCAGGCTTCTTCCATGTATACAATCTTCTTTTATGATTCTTGAACCAAGTGTTGTGCTCTGTGCAAAATTCTACCAGGCGGCTTCCTCTTTCGTTTCTTACCCCCAATCCATATTCACCTACTACATTTCCTTCTCTCCCATTTCCTACTGACGAATTCCAGTCACCCATTACTATTAAATTTTCATCTCTCCTCACTATCTGAATAATTTCTTTTATTTCATCATACATTTCTTCAATTTCTTCGTCATCTGCAGAGCTAGTTGGCATATAAACTTGTACTACTGTGGTAGGGGTGGGCTTCGTATCTATCTTGGCCACAATAATGCGTTCACTATGCTGTTTGTAGTAGCTTACCCACTTTCCTATTTATTATTAAACCTACTCCTGCATTACCCCTATTTGATTTTGTGTTTATAACCCTGTAGTCACCTGACCAGAAGTCTTGTTCCTCCTGCCACTGAACTTCACTAATTCACACTATATCTAACTTTAACCTAGCCATTTCCCTTTTTAAATTTTCTAACCTACCTGCCTGATTAAGGGATCTGACATTCCACACTCCGATCCGTAGAACGCCAGTTTTCTTTCTCCTGATAACGACTTCCTCTTGAGTAGTCCCCGCCTGGAGATCCGAATGGGGGACTATTTTACCTCCGGAATATTTTACCCAAGAGGACACCATCATCATTTAACCATACAGTAAAGCTGCATGCCCTCGGGAAAAATTACGGCTGTAGTTTCCCCTTGCTTTCAGCCGTTCGCAGTACCAGCACAGCAAGGTCGTTTTGGTGAGTGTTACAGTGCCAGATCAGTCTATCATCCAGACTGTTGCCCCTGCAACTACTGAAAAGGCTGCTGCCCCTCTTCAGGAACCACACGTTTGTCTGGCCTCTCAACAGATACCCCTCCGTTGTGGTTGCACCTATGGTACGGCTATCTGTATCACTGAGGCACGCAAGCCTCCCCACCAACGGCAAGGTCCATGGTTCATGGGGGGAGACTTCAGTGTTGATAATTTTTTTTTTTTACATAATAAATTATCAACACTGAAGTCTCCCAGTAGGAGGAAGTAGGAGGAAGTTGCTGTATAAGATCTATGAGAGCCTCAGAATCTGTCACTTCTTGTGGTGGTAAGTACAGAGGGCATAGTGATCCATTGACCTACATAGCTTCAACTGCAATTGCTTGTGGGTTAGTAAATGGGAAAGAGTAGAGGAGTGATGTGTGTTATTGACAAGCACAACTACCCCTCCCTCGGCCCTTCCCCCTGTCAGGTCAGCCTTACAGTGGAGAGTGTAGCCCCATAGCACACAGGTGCCTGTAAGTTTAAAATGTATTCCTGTAAATGCAAAGGCAGGAGACTGTAATATGAGAGCCATTTATTAGAACCGGTTTTGGTGGGGTTTGTGCAAAGATTGAAGGCTCAGACTATAACATGGATGGTTGCCCCAGGTAGATTTCATAATCCATATGCCTCCAATGTCAAATCAATAGAACCATCAGGCAGAATGAGATCTAAATAGCCTGAAATTGCAAGACCTGTCTTGTATGGTTCATGCTTTTCATTTGGTTTGTTTAGCAGAGGAAACTTCCGTGGTACATTCATGACAGTGTTAATGGCAGTGCTAGCTTGTTTACTGGAGTCTGCCAGTTGAGAGAGATGTCAGAAGCTCTACAATGCCAGTAACTGAAACCATTTTCTAATGTTTGGGGGGGTGGGGAGGGGGGGGGGCACGGTATGGGCTTCGTAATAATTGTACCTTTCCAACTGGACTGACTAATGAAGGTAGTAGTCCTGACACAAGGAAGAGACACTAGCAGCACTAGCCTTCTGCATGGGCATTTCAAGAGTTGAGGTGATCTAAGCACTGACAGTGGAAGGTTGTATGGTCTTATAGACCTTTTTGGCCTCACCGGTGGGATACACTTCATTGTTTTTAGCTCCTGTATCTCCTTTCTCCAAGATAGACAAAAGGAGCATGCACTGACTGCAGACAGACTGATCCCCAAAACAATTAACACAATTCAGTGAAAATGAACAAACAACTCCATGGTGGACAGCTTTATCACATTTGCCACAAGTAGCTTCTTCCTTAATGCAATAGTGATGTGACAAAAAAGTTGGCAATCAAAACAGCACACTGTGTTGTCAATATAAGGCCTTAAGTTTAAGAGAATGAAATCTGACCTGATATGCTCAGGAAGTGCTGCACTATTCAGTGTAAGAATAAATGCATCTGATTTTACCAGTTTGCCATTTACCCATTTCATTATTTTTGCCCGTCAGTGACACATTCTTGAGTCCATTCATCTTTCAGTTCCTCTTCAGGAATATCTATAACAGACCTGCATGATACAACACCTTTCATGTAGATCAAGGCGTTATGTAGCTCTGTTTATATGGCATATTCTCCTAAGCATTTAGCTGCCTGAAGGTTCACTGCTTATTGGGAAATAGTTGTTTCACTCAATGGTGTTCCATATTTAAGGTTGAATAACACATACACTGTTTTTGTTCTACTGATCAGTAGAATAAAAATAGTGTACTTGTTATTTGACCTTAAATATGAAATTATTGTAGCAAAAAGTAACTGAAGAATCCATAAATAGGAAGAATGGTGTTCCATTTATCAGTCACTTTTTTAATTTTAAAGTGGTAACAAAAGGCATCTAAATCCTTTTAAATATAGAGAGATGAGACTTTCCCAAAGCAGACCTCTTTCCTTTAACTATTAAAAACGCATTCTCCCTAGCAGCATGTATTGTGTTACTATAAGCAGATATACACAACACAAAATGTTTTGCATCACCCTGGTTCCCAGAACGCCTGAAGATAGACGTTGACTGTGGATATTGTATCACAGATACAGTCCCTTTGACTGTTCTGAGATGTCACTAAACACACCCAAAGATGTAAACAACCATGCATGAGCAGCGCCTATTAGACGGAAGGGGTCCGACAGCAGGTTAGTTACAGTCATTCCACCAGGAAGGAGGTACAAGGCTTGAGTTGTCTGTAGTTCAACCATGCCTAGACTGTCAATACCACAGTTCAATCATATCCATATTGTTACTTTGTGCCAGGAAGGGCTCTCAACAAGAGAAGTGAACCAAATCGATGTTGTTCAGCTATGGAGGAGATACAGAGAGACAGGAACTGTCGATGACATACCTTGCTCAGACTGCCCAAGGGCTACTACTGCAGTGGATAACCACTACATATGAATTATGGCTTGGAGGAACCCTGACAGCAATGCCACCAAGTTGAATAATGCTTTTTGTGCAGCCACGAGGCGTTGTGTTATGACTCAAACTGTGTGCAATAGGCTGCATTATGCACAACTTCACTCCTGACATCCATGGCGAGGTCCATCTTTGCAACCACAACACCATGCAGCACGATACAGATGGGCACAACAACATGCTAAATGGACTGCTCAGGATTGGCATCACATTCTCTTCACCAATGAGTGTTGCATATGCCTTCAATCAGACAATCGTCAGAGACGTGTTTGGAGGCAACCTCGTCAGGCTGAACGCCTTAGACACACTATCCAGTGAGTGCAGCAAGGTGGAGGTCCCCTGCTGTTTTGGGGTGGCATTATGTAGGGTGGACATAAGCCGCTGGTGGTCATGGAAGGCACCATAACAGCTGTACAATACGTGAAAGCTATCCTCTGACCGATAGTGCAACCATATTGGCAGCATATTGGTGAGGCATTCATCTTCATGGATGACAATTCATGCCTCCATTGTGCACATCTTGTGAATAACTTCCTTCAGGATAACAATATTGCTTGACAAGAGTGGCCAGCATGTTCTTCAGACAAGAACCCTACCAAACATGCCTGGGATCGATTGAAAAGGGCTGTTTATGGACATGACCCACACCAACCACTCTGAGGGACCTATGCTGAATCACCATTGAGGAGTGGGACAATCTGGACCAACAGTGCCTTGATGAACTTCCAGTTGGTATACCATGATTAATACAGGCATGCATCAATACAAGAGGACATGCTACTGGGTATTAGAGGTACCAGTGTGTACAGCAATCTGGACCACCACCTCTGCAGGTCTCACTGTATGGTGGTATAACATGCAATGTGTGGTTTTCATGAGAAATAAAAATGGCAGAAATGATGTTTATGTTGATCTCTATTCAAATTTTCTGTACAGGTTCCGGAACTCTTGGAACTGAGGTGATGCAGAAATTTTTTTGATGTGTGTTCTTTGAATAATCCCCATATTTGGAAGAATGGCTACACGAACCCTCTTTTTATGATAGGTACTAATACCCACTAGTGATACACTCATTTCACTGGGAGTTGAGAGGGATAAGTTTGATGGTTTCACTTTGGTCCCATGAGTAGCTAGTGAAAGAAGGATCCATCCAGACAGAGCCCCACATGCCTGGGTAAGACTTTTAACTGAGGTGTGGCAGGTTCCCCAGGGGTTTTCCAGTAATGGTAGGATATAAAAATGAGTGAAAGAACTAATTTGGCAGGTAGAAAAATGTAGACACATTACATCAGATCTTTCAATAAAAAGAGATACATCATTCAGAAAGAACCCCCTTAAAATGATAAACTGAACTGAAAATGAAGGAAATTAGAATTAGAATTATATATTAATACCTTCAGCTGCTGACAGGCATTGATATATATCAACGGGGATAGGTGAAAATGTGTGCCCCGACTGGGACTTGAACCGAGATCTCCTGCTTACATGGCAGACGCTCTATCCATCTGAGCCACCAAGGGCACAGGGGATAGTGTGACTGCAGGGCCTATCTTGTGCACACCTCCTGCATGACCCACATTCTCACCTTATATATCCACACACTACATTCGTAGTGTCCCTACCCAACACACTTCGTGGAAGACATTCTTACCAAGTCCCGTAAGAGTTCAGGTAATATGTGTGCATCCGCACAGAAGAGGAAGGTCATGGCCGGTATTGCCAGAACTATATACTTATATGGATATAGTGTCTGTTCTTTCAGACATGTCCTACAGACTGAGGGGGACAAAATAATCACAAAGTGACTACCTTAAAAAGTGACCAAGAAGAGACTGAAAATGACAGGAAACATGATTAAATGAGCAAATTTTCCAGAAAATCATCAATTTAATTGCTGTCAAAGTATCAATTGCTCATCAACCAATGTTCCCAAGATTCATTCATTTGAATCATGTCTGTTCTTTTGGATATGGTCAAAAGAATGGACACCATACACTCATGATTCCACAACCATAAGTGTGCTCTGCTTGAGGGTACTGAAATAATTTTGTGGTGCCAAGTGAAAATTTGTGCTGGACTGGAACTCAAACTTCGACTTCCTGCATTATGCGAACATCACATTATCTGCTTTAGCTATCTGAGCATGCTTCCTGCCCAACCCAAATTCTCTACTTGTCACACACAACTTCCAAGCACCCCTCTGTCCATTTTCCCATTACTCACAGCATCTCACATGTTTCCCTCAAGAGGTCAGACCTTGGGTGCATCCACACTGAAGATAACACAAATTGCCATTTAAGCTTAAATATTGATATTCTATGTGTGGTGTCTGCTCTTTGAGGAATCTGCATTTGAGTCCCAGTCTGGCACAAATTTTAATTTGTTGCTATTAAATTATTTCAGTGCCCTCATGCAGCTGACATCAGTATTTCTCTTTTTTCATATTTATACACAGCCACAGAATCATGAATGACTATAATCTGTTCTTTTGGTCATGTTTGAAAGAACAGACTCCATATACACAGTAGTAATATCTAAACTGTGATAGCATTTTGTGATAGCTTCAGTGCGGATGCACCCTAGGTCTGACC
Source organism: Schistocerca nitens (assembly GCF_023898315.1). Taxonomy (NCBI): domain Eukaryota; kingdom Metazoa; phylum Arthropoda; class Insecta; order Orthoptera; family Acrididae; genus Schistocerca; species Schistocerca nitens. Next base: position 474,338,289 of record NC_064614.1, on the reverse strand, counting down.
TCATGGAGGAATCATGCAAGATGCTGTGAGAAATGGGAAAAATGAATAGAGGGGCACTATGGAAGTATTTTTTTAAGTCCTGTAGATCATATATTTTGTACAGCAAAGCACATCGTGATATAGGACAAGTCAATCTGAAAATTATGTTAAGACGGTGTATGATGAGAGGTGACAGTAGTCATACATAACTCACATAGAAGAATATTTATAGGATATATAGACAAAATATAAAAAAAGGTGGCATGTGATGAGAGATGACAGTAGTGCGTGACAAGTTGGGAATTTAGTTTGGAAGGGAAGCATGCTCAGACAGCTGAAGCAGTTAAGGCAAACTCTCACACACTGATGCAAAATTTCACTTTTTGACACTAAATTGTTTCAGTGCCCTTGAGTGGTTGACATTGGTATCCCTCTTTCATCATTTTCTTTTTGTTGGCTTGGTACCAGCTGAAATCCACTCCATATTTTTGTCTCCATTTCCTTTTGAGGTAAATTTTTCTGTTACTTTTCTTTATCATGGACCCAAGTCAATTGTTCTTAAATGCTCATACTGTGTCTGTTCACCTGTAAGAAGGAAGTTAATGTCTTTATGATCACTATAAAACATATCCACCTCTTATTTTTTTCTTCTAATAACTCCTATCAATGTGAATCTCATTCATACTCAGGCCCGGATCTAGTGGAGAGGGAGTGGGTGAGGGAGCGTTGCTGTTGGTTTTTGAACACATTCTCACATTCTCAGTTGTTTCTGAGTAAATCATAAGTTTATTTTTGAATGCATGTGTAGTGTATGTGATGTCTCTGTTAGGGGAGTCCTCATTGCATCTGGAAATAAAAAACTTTCCGCAAACAAAAGGGGATGGGACTACACGAGTAAGGAAGATTAAATACAGGATGTTTGAAAATGAGTTCCCTAGTTTTAATGTGTCCTAGAATCTGTACAAAGTGACACACACTATTCTAGTTGTGTTTGATTCATCAACTCTCCAAGTTTGGTTCCCCTGCAGTTGGCAGGTCTGCTTGACCTTGAGACGGCACCTGTGCTGGTTTTTTCCTCTGTTCCCTTAGTTCAGTCCAGGCGTGCGTGCAGTGCAGTACACAATGTGTACTCTGCATGTCAGTGGAAAAGTTAATCATCATAAATGCAGAATTTGGGGGGCAGAACATCCACATCAAGTTATTCAGCATCAACGTGACCCTCCCAAAGTTATTGTCTGGTGCGGTTTGATGGAAGATCGTGTGATTGCTTTCATTTTTGTAGAAAAAACAATAAACAGGGACATTTACTGTGACGTGTTAACAGAGTACATCTTTCCCCAAATGGATGATATTGAGGCAGAAAAGTGGCTTGAGTTTTTCCAACAAGATGGCACCCTACCTCATTACAGTAACCATGTGCATGCGGCTCTTGATACTCGCTTTCCAGGAAGGTGGATAGGCAGGCCTGGCCCAATACCTTGGCCACCACGAAGCCCAGACTTAACCCCACTGGACTTTTTCTTTTGGGGCCACATAAAAAATGTTGTGTACAGTGAAAAGATCAGAGACAGCAATCATTTGTGGGAAAAAATAATTGCAGTGGTTGGAACAGATGGCGAGTTTGTGCTCATTGATGTAATTTTTCATTGATTTCCCCATTAAATTTATTCTTAAAACTAGGCAGTTCTGTGTCAAACACCTTGTATTATCTTCTCAGTGTATCCAAGGAAATGAAATTTTGACAGAAAATTTTTGCCAGAATGCTACACTACTAAGGGCCAGTTGTATGGTCAAATCAGCTGACTGGGAGCAAGAAAGGCACCACAGAACATTTTAATTTCCATTGTCCTGGATATAGGTTTGATGGCTTCCGTTACAAAACATACTCATTTGAATTCCGCAGAGTAAAATACAGTGATGTGCAATAGAAGAATGCTGTATGAAGAGGTGTGAAAAGATGTGGCACTGCACTTTGGCAAATAACATGTCTTACATTTCCTCAAACATATATGTTTCATATATCAAACTGTTCAGAAAGATGCATGCTACAAAATGAACTTGAAACACTCGGAGGGAGGGGCTGCTGATATCAAGTTTTTGCCCTGGTTTGGAAATATTTTATATCTGATGCTGTTCATACTAGGCATATAAAAAATAATCAAATAACTTCCTGTGATTAAGTTAAGGTAAATATTTACATGAAAAACATATTTAACAACTCTGAATATTTTGTTGGTATTAATATGAATCATGATGGTGACTGATTATCACACAAAAATATGTTCAGACTGTAAACAGTCTCTTGCTACACATGAGACAATGTAATTATATATATAGTATAAGTAAATAATTTAGAAGTAAAGGTAAGCCGGACACAGTGGCCGAGTGGTTCTAGGCACTTCAGTCTGGAACCACGCGACCGCTATGGTCGCAGGTTCGAATCTTGCCTCGGGCATGGATGTGTGTGATGTCCTTAGGTTAGTTAGGTTTAAGTAGTTCTAAGTTCTAGGGGATTCATGACCTCAGATGTTAAGTCCCATAGCGCTCAGAGCCATTTTTTTAAAATAAAGGTAACAACTCACTATATAGAAGAGGCACTGAGCCATTGAGAAGCACATACACAGGACTGAAAACTTTGTGACTTTTCTAGTAAATCATTTTTTAAATCACAGTATACATACACTCACATACATATGCCCCCCCCCCCTCCACACACACACACACACACACACACACACACGCACCTGTAGTTCAATTACATTGTGCAAGCTAAATATACAATGCTTGAACTGCAGTTAGACTAGGATGAGGGATGAGAGAGGTTGTCAGCGGATTTGATGTGCAGAGAAAGCAGGCTGGTAGCAGTAGAGAGCTCATGGCTTGGAGTGATGCAGCACGTGTACAGGATATAAATGCAGGAACTCGCCAGAGCCAGTGAGTGGTATTCCTATTCCACAATGCCTCTCCTTCCCATAGTACTATCCCATATACATGCTACCTCCCTTTGAGCCATCAGCCACCCTTCCCTAATCGTCCTTTCTGCACCTCAATACCTCTTTACTGTTGTCCGCTCCACCTGACAACCCCTTACCCCTCACCCCAGACTACCTGCAGAATTGTACTCTGTTGCTGCATATTCAGCTTACACAATGTAACTGTACAGGTGTGTGTGTGTGTGTGTGTGTGTGGGTGGGGGGTGAGGCAGAGGAATGCACACATGTGCTATCACAGATATGTGCAATCATATATGTATGAGTGTATACTCTAGCTTGAAAAAGGATTCATCCAAAAGCCAATGAAGTTTTCAGTCTTGTTTGTATGCCTGTTGATGTATCAACATCTCTGCTAATTGTTGAGTCATTACTTTCACTCCTAAATTATTTACATTCTGACAGAACTTTTCATACCTCATTTATAACTTCTATTAGTTGAACTGTTCTGCATATTTCTTTTACTCTCTTTTGGGAGTTACTTTTATAACTTTGTATGTTAACAGAATATCATATTTTAAGCTTTTAATTTATTTTCCCTTTCTATATTTCTATCGTTACAATTTCTTGTTTCCTGAACATAGATAGAACTCTCAGTGGGCTGTTTCTTATACTACCATGGGTACTCACAAGCATACTACAATCCTAAAAAGATTATTTAAACACTAAACAAAAATGAGAACTCACTAGCAATTGTTTACATGCATGGCCAATATACAAAGGTAACAGATACAGAAAAATCCATGACCATTTCAACTAGCTATGTTTAGAATGAAAAAGAGTGGTAGTTCAAAAGTTAATGCACTTCTCTTCACAGTTATGAGTGGCTTTGTTCCATTTTTCAATCTGCTGTATCTGAGTCGAGGTCTAAACTCATTTCTGTTCATTATTCCGCCCTGAAAATTTCATTATCATAGCAGCTATTTCAATACAGCTGTAAGTTTTTACATATAAATTGTACTATTAAGTTGAAAAAATCTATTTTTCAAGTATTTTATCCTCAAGGTATGGGCCTATATTAAAGAGCTAATTAAACCTAAGAAAAGTCAATTATTAAACATATCATCCAACATATATTGCATTAGCGCAATGATTAGTTACATAGAAGAGCAGTGGCCTTTGAACTATAAAAATTTTATCCTGTTCACATAAGTTATGTTCTGTGTTATTCTCTTGTTCTCATTGTGCATTCCATAGGATAGTGTTTGAAATATTTATACTTCTATTTGCTACATTTTCAGTTCTTTCTTTTCATCCTTGAATGTGACATACTGAAAACAGAATTCTTACTAGATCCAGTGCTTCAGAATCTCTTGCTGTTTCAGTATTTCTAAGTGTTTCTGGTTATACAACTACACATAGTTAAAGACATTAATTATTTTCCATTTCTGCCAGACAGTTAATTCCATTCAGCAGCAAGAAACAAAAGGTCAGATCATCCATACACTGCCTAACCCTTCAAATCAGAACAATGAAAGATTTCGTGCTGACTGGGTGTTCAAATTGGAGTATAGCTGAGAGAAGGGAATAATGGACCTTCTGAGTCCTTAAATAAGTGAACATTGTTCCACAGTTAAAATGTTAAAAGAGAATCATCAAAGAAAGGCTGCACATGTAGCAATGTGAAGGGTTCAATAATTAACATTGAAAATATTATTCATGTCTCTAAGTAAGTATTTTTATTTACAATTTTTAACATTTTTTTACTTGTGTGTTTCAGGTTATCATGTCATTAAAAGGAATCCTGCTTGCATCATAAAGTGTGTAGCACAGGGGAAACTCCATCCATCACAATGTCACTCATTATGCTGATCATTTATTTATTACAAGGTAATGGACTTCATGTGATTAAATGTAGTCCTATTTACAGAATGAGAGATACATGATAGTGAATGACAAGAACTAAATATATTAAATATTTGGATTGCATTGTAAGTTACTAGTAAGATTGACACAAATTTCATCTCTTACATGTTTACTAGTTACATAAAAAACAATTGAGAATATTTTCTTCAAATCTGATAAACATAGGTGAGCTCTGATAAAAACTCCCACACATCATTAACTGTACTGTAGATAAATGCACACCAAATAAGGTCATAAAATACACCAAAAACCCACCTTGGCTAGTAGCATAATTTGGGGAAAAGAAAGAGAGAGAGAGAGAGAGAGAGAGAGAGAGAGAGAGAGAGAGACATTGTTACACTCTCACTACAGAAGAGAATGTAGGGAAACAAATAGACGACGACTTAATGACAACTCATGATCTGCAAGAAGGGCAATGTTTGCAGCCAAAAGAATTTTCAGAGTCATATCCTGTTGGAAGCTGTATTAGCTGTTCCAAGGAAGTTCTGGTCTTATGTAAAGCCAATGAGTGGATTCAAATCTCACATCCAATTCCTTGTAGATCAGTCTCTCGTTTATCTGTGATATGTTGAAAGAGAAGACAACAGACAGAAAGTTGAAACATTAAATCCTGCATTTAAAGTTTACAGTAGTGGTATCCAGGTATATGAATGAAATTTTAAATGCAGTCTGGAACTTATCTTGTTTGCCAACTGGTATTGCACAGTTTAGTCAACTGATGAATTTAGCCTGGACCTGCATATTTTAGAATTTCTGCTAAGATTTCATCTAGACTGAATGCTTTATTTTAAGTGTTGTGATTGCTGGATGCACAAAATGACAGACAAATATCTGTTGCAGGTCCCAAGACCATATTCTAAGGTCAAACATTATTACATTCCTGGAGAAAATGATATTTCTCTCAAAAAGATGGCATGGGTTTTGAAAGACAAAACACTTATGTGAATATAGATAGCTCACTGTTTTCACACATCACTTCTTGAAAACACTAAATGTTGGAGGATAAATTCTTTCTTCCCAGATTTTAAAAAGGAATTCAACACTGTGCCATCCTGTTAACTAATAATCAAGATATGGTGTATGTATGAGTAGTGCCTTCACAAATATTTGATTAGCTTGAAGACAATATGAAAAAGATAGATGGCTACCCATCATATAGTGCAGATGTTGAGTCATAGACAGGCTCAACAAAAAGACTGCTAAACCAGTAAGCTCTTGACCAAAATGCCTGCTTCTGAATTAGACAACATATCACATACACATTCACACAAATGCAACTCACACACATGTGGCCACTGTCTCTGGCTGCTGAGGCCAGACTGCAAGCAGATACAGTGGTCACGTGTGTGTGAAAGTTGCATTTGCATGAAAACATTCTCATGTTGTCTAATTCAGAAGAAGGCCTTTTGGCTGGAAGCTTACTTGTTATCGGTCTTTCTTGTTGTGCCTGTGAGTGACTCAACATCTCCACTATATGGTGAGTACCAATCTCTCCTTTTCATAATATTGTCATTATTCCATCCTGCATTTTCCATTGTTTGATTAGTTTGAAGAATTTTTAACTCAAAGGGCAGTACACTATAGAGGGAAGGAGTGTTTATCAAAAGCGAAAATATCATCAAATGTGCCACTGGTAGACAATATAGGACTAATAATGTTTCCAATGAAAACATAACAATATTACAAAAAGGATAGATTGCTACTCACCACATGGAGGAGGCATTGAATCACAGACATGCATAATGAAAAGACTGCTAAACACTTAAGTGTTTGGCAAAAAGGCCTTCTTTGAAAATAGAAAACGCACACCCAAGCACAACTCCATACATATGGTCACCGTCTCCACCTGCAGTGGCCTGACTGCAACAGTGTCTGACATGAGCAGCAGTCTGGGATAGGTGTGGTGGGGGCAAATGAGGAGCAGTCTTTTCATTGTGACTGTCTTTGATTCAACACCTCACTCACTCACTTATGGGTGAGTAGCAATCTATCCTTTTCATGATATTATTGTTGTTCCATTTTCTCAATTTAAATAAATTGTTAAGCAGATAAGCCAGCAGCACTCTAAATTGTTTGCTGACAGTGCTGCTGTCTGTAGGTAAACATCTTAGCGAGATGATCATAAGAAAGTACAAATTAACTTAGATAGTATTTGCACTTGGTGCAAAAAAATGTAGTTCTAAATGGAGATAAATGCAAGATAATACCTACAACAAAGAGAAAGAACCCTACAGTATCTAATGACATGATCATTTTGTTTAAATGTCTAGGGCTAAATTATATGAAATGAGAAGAACACATGAAATCAGTATTAAGTGGAACACTTCCATATTTTAAGTGAGATCTGGGAAAGTTCAATGCACTTGTTAAGGACAGTACATAGACTATTGCAACTAGTTGTGGAATACTGTATCGTGACAGCAAGCATTGTACATATTGGCAGAGTTGATGCTAGTCTCATGACAGATGAGTACAACTCATACAACTTGAACAAAAATGTTACAGATGTGCTCAAATGTAGAACTCAAATGGGAACAACTGTCAGAAAAATGTGTTGAGCAAATTTAGAGAACCAATATTCAAGGAAGAGTAGGCAATCCTTCTGCCACTTCCATTGCATATCTCTCATAATGACAATAAGTATAAGACAAAAAGATTAGTAAACAACATCTCAATGATGATCTACCAGTTGTCAAACACAAGTGTTGCTATGCCTTCTGCAATTCCTGGTTCTTCACAGAGAGGTGGTCAGACACTTCGTTTTTCATCATTCAGACTGGAAGCATCTGTGCCATCTAATTACTTTGTCACATTGATGGTGCATTGTTGCTGTACACTTCTGCCAACTCAGCATGGGGTGTTGCAACATTTTTCTCCTTCAAATACAACAAATGAATATGTACCAACAAATAAAAATTTGTAAATCGGATGCATAAAGCCTACAAAATTAAAAAAAATACTCTTACTTTTTGATCACATCTCATAAGTGACCTTCCAATTACATTTAAGGTCAAGTCATGAAACTATTATAATTCCTGATGGCATAAGCATAGGTTCCAAACAACCATGCCAGACATGGCTCACAAGGTAGCTAAATATACCCTCATGTTTCTCATCTAACTGCTTAAGTCTAAATCTCACAATTGTGTAACTTCAGACAAGCATAATGACCTTCTAGCACCAAAAGTAGACCTTGGTGGTCATACACTAAATGAAATCTGCTAAGTAAAATGCCACAATGTCCAGCTGGTTAACAAAGTAATATGGATTCAACATAAATATAAACCATCAAGAAACTCAGTTTAGCATGTCGCGCCTTGGAAGCACCTCTCAGTGTAATGATCTAAAGACTTATTTTGCATATTTTCCTTTCTGTTGTCTTACAGGATTACTTTCTGGGATGATGCACCTAGATTAATTGATTCAGCAGAAACTAATAGTGCGAATACTGCATAAAGTTGATAACTATACATTTTGCAGAAGTCTTTTTAAATATCTTGGAATACTTACACTCACTTCTCACTACCCATTTACTCCTTAATGGTTTTTGTTATTGAATATAAAAGTTAGTTTACCAGAACTGTTATGTACACAATCACAATGTAAGACACAAAATTAAGGTGCTCAACATGTTCCTGTCTAATATACATCAAACAAATGGGAACACCTACCAATTCAAAAGAAAATCATAAATCGGTACATCATTGCCCACTTTTTCTACAAATTATTGAATACCTAGATTCAAGGACTGAAAACTACTGTTAGCTACTTGACAACTAGCAGTGTTCATTTTCAAACTCTCTGACAAGTGGTAACGTACCATAAACATGTATATGTATTTGCATATACAGGTAAGTATTTTCTTTTAAATGTACAATGTAATCAAGTACCAGTAAATATTACGCTACCAACAAAGATAAACAGCAGTTGTTTAATGTAACTGAGCTTGCAGTGGTTTTTTGGTTCCTCCCTTCCAGAGCAGCAGCCTTCCTTCTAATTTGCTGGAAGGAATTTAGCTTGCATAAGTATTAATGGCTTTAAGTAATATAGTTAATGCAAATATAGACTAAGTTTGGACTGATGACCATAGATGTTAAGTCCCATAGTGCTCAGAGCCATTTGAACCATAGACTAAGTTTCTATGATTTGGGTGTCTTCATGTGTTCATATGTTTCATAAGTTTATTTATTAGCCACTCATCATGTTTACTATGCAATTGGCTTTTTCAAAATACATGTTACATGTCATAAAAGTATAGTTGTTACTAATTTTTACATTATACAGTATGCATACATATACATACATCTTTTTAGTAGTTAGTAATTTGTACAGTTTACTCACATCATCATTTTACATATACATAAATACATATAAATACATAAACTGCTTACCAATCAGACAATTTCAGTAATATCATTATACAGTTTACATTCAATAATTAATTATAGGGTTTTACACATTTAGTTAATGATAGTTACATTATTTCATTGTTTATACATTTATTTCAAATTACTTCCAAGATATTCTTCAATTGAGTAATATGCTTTATTTTTTAGCCTCCTTAAATTTAAAGTGGGTGAGGGTTTTCACGGATTGTGGCAGTTTATTATATAACTTTAGATTTAGGTGTTTGTGACTATTGTGTGTCAGTGACAGCCTAGAATACGGTATATCAACCATGTAGTTGTTTCGACTGCTGTGCAAATGTAAATTCATTCTCTGTTTAAATTGTTGTATATTTTCTTTTTCGTATATCAAGCAGTTATACATATAGAGACTTGGGAGTATCACTATGTTTAATATACTGAAGTGCTCCTTATAGCTTTCTCTTGGACCCAATCCTTGTAAACATCTAATTGATTTCTTAGTTTATACAGGAGGAATATTATGCGTGCAAGTTTGCCTGTCAGATAGCTTATATGGTCATCCCATGAGAGCCTTTGGTCTATTTTTAGTCCCAGTAGTTTGACACTGTGATTCTCTGCTTTCTATACCTTCAGATTAAAATAAATTTTCTCTGTTTTTGTGTTGTTCATACATAACTTGTTAGCAACACACGGCACCCTACATTTTTCAAAAAGTTCATTATTTTTGTTTACCACCTCTTGCATACTCTCACCTGTGGAGATCATGGTCATATCATCAGCATATAAAACATTTTTGCAACTTATATAGTTTGAGAAGTCATTAACATAAATAATGAAGAGGAAGGGTCGAAGAATGGAGCCCTGTGGAATTCCTCTCTTAATTTTCATTAGGTCTGATCCCTCATTGTTCACATACACATTTCTGCTAATGCATCTCTTGACTCACTCTACATCCCTGAAGCTTCTCCTTCCTGAAGGGATCTACAGAACATGGTGAATGACAAATGCTTCAGGACAGTCTACAGCTGACCCAGTTAAGTTTAGTATTTCCTAGATGACAAAAATCAATTAACTAGATGCAGTGATGTCCAGAAGAGGCATCCTATGACTCAGACAGTTCAAAATCTGGCCCCCACATGAAGACTGTAACCCTCAAAACTACCGAAACTGAAGTCTCAGTCTGCCCTTTCCACCAAATTCCCAACAGCATCTGAAAGACGTAGTTTTGTACGAAGTGTATAATTTCAGAGAATTATGTTATAACTTACTAAGTAATGTCTCAATATTTTGTATGTAAATAGTCATGTTTTGTATGCTTGTCAAAACTACATATTAATTTCCATACACCCATGGCACTAGATGATCACGTAATTTAATCCAGAATTATCTGTCATGACTGCTTCTAGTTTCCTTGAATTATTTGTCATGCTTCAGACCTTTATGAGATGAATACTCTTGAGGTTCTCTACAGACAGTTTGTGATGTACCGTAAACTATACTATTCAAATACATTAACTGAATTATTAAGAACACTGTTTAATTTTCAGACATTTGCGATAAGTACAAAAATTAACATTGTTTTCTTAGTTTTGGTAGTTACATTTCAGAGTCTTAAACTGTGGAACATTGCTGTGGCTATTATGTGCAGTGCACTTAGCACGCATAGTCTAAGCTCCTTATAATGAGAGGCTCAACTATGTAGTGGTAAACAGAGTTCCAGATGGAAATGATGGCTTCATATTGTTGCTGATGATACTTTGCAAACCTGTAATATTCAAAAGGCTATTAGATCTGGACTGAGCTGCAGTTGTCATTTACAAAATACCCCTAGCACTACAACCAGTGCCTATGGAGCACAGCCTGTTCTACTGTTATGCATTTACTATTTTCTTTGATGGAACTGCAGAATGGACATAACTGATTGGTTCCATGAATAATGTGCTTACATGCATGGTATGCAGAGAGAAAATATTCCTCTTTCCAAGGATGTCAGCTACAGCAGGTAAGGTCTGCTGCACCTGGTGGCCAATGTGGTGCTGCTACTGTCATGTTGTGAGTCCTTGATTGTTGGTGGCTCAATTACTTCGGTTGCCATAGTTGGTAAATATAGTGGAAAATTAATTTTGGGCATGATGCAGTAGGTGTGATGGAGGGAGGTTTTGCTGTTTCTGCCACTGTGGTTCCAATGTACTACCATGTTGGTGCACATTTTGGGCTATCACATGATCCACGTTGTGATGTCAATGGGAATACTGCTTCTTCTGTCACTTGAGGAATTGGCTCATTTGTGCATACAATGAGTGGAAGAACACCTGGATGGTGTGGTGGCAACAACTGTTTATTTATCACCAAGTCTGTGTTATTCATCAGCTATGGCTGAATAGGCTGCACTAAAAATTACAAAACTGGCATATTACAATACCAATAATATGTAACATTACAAAAAATTTTAACAGATTTATCATTTTACTATACATACATTTCGTCTACCATAAAAATTTTAGCTATGTGTCAGATTTACTAGTTTTGGAGAAAGTTCAGTAAATCCAGTTGCTTTCCTCAGTAAAAAATCCCTGGATAGAGTACAGCAGACATAGATGTAAGTCTTGAAATTTGTTTCTTGGACCCCTCCAGTGACAGGACCTGCACTTCCATGTGTAGTGATCTGAACATTCTCAAGCCAATTGTCAGAAAGCTGGATAGTTTTGGGTAGTCAACAGCCTGGCATGTTTGTGAACTCTTTATTGCAGGTGTCATGGTCATGTGTCTCATGCTTCTTGCTCAAAGAATCTAGATTTCGTTTAACATGAAGGAGGCACAAAAATACATAATAGCTGTAAACAGTCATTATTCCCAATTTTGTAAATAATGGCCTGCAATACTGCTGTCTCCTACTTCATGTAATAATTCTCACTGCCTTCTTTTGCTGTAACAGCACATCCCTGCAGCCTGTTGAATGACCCCAGAACTGTAATCAGTAGGAAATACAGCTATGGCCTGATGATAAAGTTAGCAGGTATTGGTCTGTAATTACGTTTTTCAATCTCCTCTGAAGATATACTACATGTGACAGTTTCTTCCATACATGCTCAGTGTATCCATTCCATCAAGTTTGCGATCTATTACAAAACTCAGCAGTTTCACAGAGGCTGCATAAGATATGTTCAGTTTTATTTGCATTTACTTTCATCTTATTTGAGTGAAGCATTGCTTGGCTTTTCTTAATAGCTCATCTGATTCCAGGAGTGTTTGAGGTGGATTTTCTTCTTTGCAGTAAGAGTTGTGAAATCGGCACACTGTAGTGTTTTACCATCATGGCTTAGGATCATTTACAAAAATGAGGGAGCCCAATTGATGCCCAGAGTTGTTGCACTGGGTGCCAGGGTTCCACTGATGCTGAGACCAATAGCTATGGATGAGGACTGGTTTCTGGTGCAGGAACATGTATGGAATCTTTGAAGGCTAAAGGCTCCAGTTGTATGAGGTGAAGTACTGTACTCAAAGAGCACCCATGGAACAGTTCTAATAGACTGTTGCCATTTAATAGTATTGTGTGTATGCGATTAGTAACTTCATCAGTGCTGCATCACAGCTTGCCTCGCAGATAATGGGCTCACAGCTTGCCTTGCAGACAATGGGCATGTGTGTCTCACATGTTTGAACAAGCCACTCAGGTCCACCATTAAAGAAAAAGACGCTGATAAAGATATATGAATATCACTGAGGGGAAAGAAACTGGAAAAGGTATGTGATCCGAAATGTGGTCAAATGTCAGGAAAAGTAAACATTGTCACTCCTTCAGCAGTGAAAATGTGTGGTTTGCCATCTGTGACAAGTTCAAAAGAGATCACAGGATTGTATTCACGAAATTTCTCAATGGCAAGTGCTTGTTTTCCAATTTTTAAGTATTTTTTCTAACCCTGAGGCAAGATTTTTAAAGCATGAGCTATAGGGTGTTTTGATCCGTCAGGTGCATGGCACAACAGTGCAACTCTTAGGCAATAGAGGAATTACTGATTGTCAGAATGTTGCAATGCACCAGAAGTACAGTAGTTTTATGGACTGTTAGCATGACTGCGCGGACCACGACAAGACGCCACAGACGGCACGGCTGCCCCATGCAGCTGCAAAGGTTGTTGCATGCTCAGTTTAAAAAAGAATACACGAATGATGACAAGTTAAGTTTAGTAGAGATTTGTGTATCTGTGGAAAGATCTTTGTGCAAAGCATACAACAACTACCATCATCATATCGTACCAAAATATGTAGCCAAGAACCTAAGAAAATTCTGGACCTGCATAAAATCACTAAGCAGGTCTGAGGCTTCCATCCAATCGGGAATTGACCAGTGTGGCAGTAGAAGATAGCTGGTGGCAAAAACCAAAGAATATAGAAACATGCCATCATTTTACCATAACTCAGAGTTCCATATGGACTACATAGTAATAAGCATCCGTGGCACAGAGAAAAAACTGAAAGAGCTGAAAACAAATAAGTCACCAGATCTGGTTAGAATCCCAGCTTGGTTTTACAAAGAGTACTTTATTGGCCTCTTACTTATCTTGTATTTATAGCAAATCTCTCATCAATTGCAAAGTCCCAAGTGACTGGAAAAAAGCACACGTGACTCCTGTGTATAAGGGTAAAATAACAAACCTACAAAATTACAGACCAATATCATCAACACCAATCTCCTGCAAAATTATTGAACATATTCTGAGTTCAAATATAATAAATTTCTTAGAGACCAAAAAGCTTATGCCCATGCACCAGCATGATTTTAGAGAGCATCACTTGTACAAATCTCAGCTTGCTGTTTTCTCATATGATATACTGCAAACTATGGATGAAGAGCAACAGGCAGATTCCACATATGTAGAGTTCCAAAAAGCATTTGACATGGTGCCCCACCACAGATTATTGATGAAGGTATAAGCATATGGGATAGGTTCTCGCATATGGGAGTGGCTCAAAGACTTCTTTAGGAACAGAACCTAGTATTAAGTCCTCAAGGGTGAGTGTTTATCTGAGACAAGGATATCATCAGGAGTGCCCCATGGAAGTGCGATATGATCACTATTATTTTCTATATACATAAATGATCTGGCAGACAGGGTAGCAGCCGTCTGTGGTTTTTTGCTGATGATGCTGTGGTGTAAGGGAAAGTGTTGAAGTTGAGGGACTGAAGGAGCATACAAGATGACTTAGACAAAATTTCTGGCTGATGTGATGAATGGCAGGTAGCTCTAAATGTAAGAAAATGTAAGTTAGTGGTGCAGATGAGTAGGAATAACGAACCTGTAAGGTTTATGTACAAACTTAGTAGTGTCCTGCTTGACACAGTCACATCATTTAAATACCAGAATGTAATGCTGCAAGGTGATATGAAATGAAATGAGCATGTGAGAACTGTGATGTGGGAGCCAACTGGTCAGCTTCAATTGATTGAGAGAATTTTGGGAAAGTGTGGCTCATCTGGAAATGTGACCAAACATGTAGCTAGTGCCACCTATTCTTGAGTACTGCTTGAGTGCTTTGGATCTGCACCAGGTCAGATTAAAAGAAGACTGTTAGATTTGTTATCAGTACGTTTGAACAACATGCACATATTATTAGAGCTGCTTCAGGAATTGGCATGGGAATCCCTGGAGGAGAGGCAATGTTCTTTCCAAGGAACATTATTAAGAAAATTTAGAGAACTGGCATTTGAAGCTGACTGCAGAAGTATTCTGCTGCCTCCAACATACATTCTGCATAAGGACCATAAAGATAAGATATGAGCAATTAGGGCTCATGTGGAGGCATATAGACAGTCATTTCTCCCTCGCTCTATTTGTGAGTGGAAGAGGAAAGGAATGACTACTAGTGGTACACGGTATCCTCTGCCACACACTTTACAGTGGCTTGTAGAATATGTATGTAGATGCAGAAATTATGTCAAAGTTGAAAAGAATTTTATTTTCAAAATTCAGAAACGAGTAAATTAAAATATAAGGTAAGGAAATGTCATATGGATCCACATCCTCGAAAGAGGACTATCACAATCATATCTATCAATTAGGCTGAAAAGCCTGTCATGTGTTTGATTGAAAATCACTACTTCATGATTAATATGATGTTTATTACCAAATTTCAACCAGCGTCCCTGCAGAAAGGCACTGAACTCTCGTTGAGAAGTTGAACTATGGAAACTGTTAGTATCAGTATTATGAGAAGAAAAGTAGATACTCACCATATAGCAGAGATCTGAGTCACAGATAAGCAGAAACTGTTAGCTGAGCATAAAAATGATGGCAGTGTCTCCAAAAACATCAAAAATTACATCTGTACTGGCACTTGCAGACCAAACTAGAGAGACAAAAGGAATTTAATAGTGATAGTAAATTTGTTTTGATTTTTGTTTATTTATTCATTTTTTTGAGAAAGTTGCGGTCTAATAATGATCCAAGGAGTAACATCATTCAAATTTACCAAACCCAAAAAGTTCAAATCAACATAATATGTATGTAAAATCACACCAATTTTGTTCTAGGATCAAAGAGTGGTGTGCTGTTAAGCACTTTTAAAACTAAGAAGTGCAAATTGGAACTAATAACATGCAAAGTTGAAATATTTAGTTATTTTGATTTGCAAGAAAGTAATATAAGGAGATGAATTAGATTTGAATTGAATACACATGCCAGGTAAAACTGAGTGAGACTTTTACGTCATTTTCCATGCTCACTTATGCACTTTCCAGATTGGTTTCTCAGACCTGCCTCAGAAACATAGCACACAAACAGTAAATATGTGATTATACAATGAACAAAAGTTAACAATCCGGAGATAGATTGCACATTACTTTCCTCCCTTAAGATAACTGATGGCTGCAACAACAGGAGGTGCACGTCTTCAGCTTTAAAATCAAATTATTAATAAGAAATTCCCCATCATTAGTGGATCTACTATCACAGAAAAAAATGTTGAAAATTACAGAGAAGAAGAGTTAATTTTAGAGTTGTTGGGGAAATACAACAAATACAAATAATCAGAATACTCAGTGCATTCACACAGTAGCAAATTTTTTTTATGTTTAATGACTGATAGTATCCAGTGCACCAACACTCTGGTGTATGAAAACTCTGCAGCTTATACCATATTTTTATAAGTGATTATGTAATTTTAATTACAAACATGAAAGCAAACAAATAACAAATGGGTGCACTGAAATCACTTTCCCAGTTTAAATTCTGAAACTACAGATCTTTTCTTTCAGTAGTTTTTATGTGAGCAAGATTTAAAATTTGTTAATGATGTAATTGGAGGGATCTTGGCAACATTTTCAGTGTTCGGTTGGAGACATGTAAAGTGCATCAACATTTTATTTGCAGATGAGGGTTGTATCGGGATATAAACGGCAAATGGAAACATTTTGAGGTATCAATATACAGTAATATTAAAGTTTTGACCTTTGCAACAGACAGCTGTTAAATTAACTGAGCACTCAGTGACCAGTTTTATTTGTGAAACAAGATGCAAACTCTGCGTACCTAAAGTCTTTGGTTAATATGCAGATGTTCAATAGTGTACTGTACTTAAAAAATATGCTTCTTATAATGTCTCTCATTCATTTCAGCACAGAAGAGACTGAGGAGAGCAAGAGTTAATGTACGTCTTCACTACAACAAGCCTATAGAGTTGGTACAGGAATAGTGTAAATAAATGAATGTATGTTTAGTTTATTTGTGTAATAATGAACAATGTCCAAATGATTTACATGGTATTAGTTTTGTTTAACAGTTCTGATTTTTGACAAACAACATAAATTATAGCTATTTGTAGTCTGGATAACACACAACTAAAAATAGGTATTTAGCACTATATAGTACAAATATAAACATGTTAGTTCAATTTGAAACAGCATGAAGCACTGATAATTTGAATAACCACACAAGAAGAAGACTGTAAATTATATTTTTGTGAAAGCTGTTAACCAGGTCTCCATATGTGCACCTGCTCTTCTTAGTGAATTAGTTGCATGTCTCATACATCATAGTCATAGTGAATATTATGATAAAGAACGTATCAACTGAACAAATAAGGTGGACACTACTACTTCACATATCTTCACATAGCTAGATGATGCCCATTACATGTTTACAATTGACAGCTTATTTCTCAATAGTGTACAAGAAGTACACCAACGTTAGTTTCACTGGAGGGTAGCGACAACCATTTTTGTTATAGTTCTATGATGACATACATTGCTCACACACATCAATACATTATTAACAGCAAATAAACGTGTTGTACATCTGCTTTGTCAACAACACAGATTTTATTACGAATGAACTACATACAAATAAATCACAGAAAGTAAGAACTCCTGACTCTTCTGGAAATAGACACAATGAAAAATTCTGGAGGTGGATACCTGTTGGCCATTTCAGTACTCTGGAAGCTTGTTGAAAAACTCACATTTAGTGAAGGAGAACAATGTAGTTTGACTGGGAAGCACTCAATTACAAACCACACTCTTGGTCTACCAATAAGCTGTCACTTTATTCACTTAAAACACAATCGTCGATTTAATGGTGAGGACAACAAATTCCAAGTCACAGTCCACGAGGAAACAACATAGCTTACAGTTGTCAACAGAAATCTAGTTGTGTACGTCATTTGGTTGCAACAAGTGATGCTGTGGCAGCCTGCAGCAGCCATTAAAGCTGCTGGTGGTGTTTTTCCATGTGATCTGGAGTTGGTGAACATTTCCTTCTGTGCTGTGCCTGGTGTCCTTGCCAGATATACGTGTATTTGTATCGATCAATCCATCAATACGTCCAGCCAGATTACAAGATTCCTCCCACTATGAATTTGCCAGGGTGAGAATCACCCCGGCCAGTGGAGGGGAGGTCGAGATGCCAACAGCACAGGCTGCTGAAAGGCTGGGGTGTGGCTTTGGCCTATAGTAATGGAGCAGCCATTCCCAGATCCACTGCAAAAGAGACAAGAGGGAATGGTGGTCGCTCTGAAGGCTTGCTCACGGTTCCGGAGAATGCTCTCTGTCTGATATCACATACAACATTGACTGGAGGCCTCCTAAATATCATCCAGGTCCAGATCCATAGGGGGGTGGTGGAGAATGGCTGGAGAACTGGAAATGCTAGGTGGCCACCACTTGGGACGTCGTCCTGGAACTGTATTATGTGTCAGGTGAGGCAGCCAACCTCCAGCAGTGTTGCAGATATGGATATGCAGTTTGCTCCAGGTGACCAGATGATGCAAACGGAGCTGGTTCGGTTGCTGGTAAAGAATGCCTCAAGCTGTAGCCACCAGGGCCAGCTGGCAGCCTGGATGGGTGGTATCCTTCAAGGAACTACTGTTGTGATTTTTGCTGATGGCATGCAGCTTTACTGTTCTCTTGTGTAAAATATTCCGGAAGTAAAATAGTCCCACATTCAGATCTCCGGGCAGGAACTACACAGGAGGACATTGTTATCAGGAAAAACAAAACAGGCGTTCTGCAGATCGGAGTGCGGAATGTCAGATCCCTTAATTATGCAGGTAGATGGTGGTTTTTGTCGTTGTTGTTGTTGTTGTCGCCGTTGTTGTGGTCTTCAGTCCAGAGACTGGTTTTTATTTTTATTTATTTATTTATTTTCGAGTTCCGTGGCTCCTTGATGTTGATGTATCGCTAGGATGTAGAACGTGTCAGGTTATTACAGTAATAGCCACATGTAGATGATCATGAGGCAACCAATTTAACATATATAAGCAGATACATGAAAAAGGACATCCACATGTCAAATAATTACACACAAAAATTCAGATAACAACACAGATAATAGTACAGTAATGACATAAATGATTGCATAAATAATAAGAGCACTAATGACATAGATGATTACATAAACAAATTTAAATTAATTCATCTAAAAAATATTCTGCCAACAAGTGATTTGCTAATCTACATAATCAGTTCTATTAGAAATACACAAAATTAAACACATTATCAAAGAATTCCTGTAAACAATAGAATTATCCAAAAGATAAAGTTTTAGCTCCGTTTTGAATTTAGTAAGATCCCCAATGACTGATTCGGTATGAACAGGAAGTTCATTGAACGCTTTTATACTTGAATAATGAACTCCTTTCTGTACCATGCTGATATTTTTTAAATCTTTGTGAAGATCATGACTACTTCTTGTATTGTGATAATGGTACGCACAATTCATTTTGTAAATTGCATAATTTTTGTTCACGAAGCACATTAGTGACAAGATGTATTGACAAGGCATGGTAAGGACCCCCAGCTGTTTGAATAAATTTCTGCAAGAAGATCTAGCATGCACTCTACTCATAATCCTGATAACTCTCTTCTGTGCAACAAAGACTATTTTCTTGTGGTTAATTTCCCCAGAATATGATGCCATATGTCATAAGTGAATGGAAATAACCAACATATGCAGTTTTGATTGTTTCCATGTCACAAACAGATGCAATTGAGCGAATGGCAAATGCTGCTGAATTCAGTCTTTTACATAGGTCAGTGATGTGGACAGACCAGTTTAGTTTATCAATATGTAAACCCAGAAATTTAGAAGATACAACTTCCACTATTTCTTTGTCTCCACATTTTATTTCAACATTTTCCAATTTTTTTGTTTACTGTTTGAAACTGAATGAAATGAGTCATTAACATTGAGGGACAGACCACTTGCAGTGAACCAATCTAGAACTCCTTAGAATATAGTGGTCGCAGTGTTCTCTAGACTGCAGTTGGGTACCTTGCCAATCATAATGGTTGTGTCATATGCAAATAGGGTTAAGTGTGCTTCTTGGGTCACACACCATGGGAGATCATTTACAGAGATTAAGAAAAGTAAGGGACCAAGCACCGAGCCCTACGGCACTCCACATCAAAGCTGGCAGGTGCATTTGCATTTGATTCAAGGAGTTGGTTGACAATGAGAAAATGGCTTGTTCAGTTGAAACACCTTTTTGCATTCCAAACTGATTTTTATTAAGGATGTTATATTTATTAAGGTGAGCCATGATTCTATTGTACATAAGTTTCTCAAGGATTTTTGAAAGACTTTGTTAACAATGAAATTGGGTGGTAGTTAGAAACCTCTCCTTTATCACTCTTTTTGAAGAATGGTTTAACAACTGCAAATTTTAGTCGATTAGGGACAGTACCTTAATTTAGAGATTCATTAAATATGTGACACAGAACTTTAAGAATATATTTGTGGCAATGTTTCAGTACTTTGATAGATATATTGTCCACACGACTGGAATTTTTTTTATTTGGCATATCACCTTCTCAATCTCATCTGCTGTGATGTAGGGTACATACATCAGGCTAATTTTTCTCCGTACTGCTTTTTGTAGAAGATTCATGGCTTCATCCATAGACTCTTTACATCCAATTTGATCCGCTGCTGTCAGAAAATCATTGTTGAAGATATTGGCAACTATTTCCCCTTCACCTACCATGCTTCCATTGTGACACACTTGGATACTGTCTGTATCCTCAGAAACTTTTCCTGTCTCCCTTTTTACCACCTTCCAGATTGTTTTTTATTTTATTATTTGATCTGTCAATTTCAGATTTGATAAACATACTTTTGAATTTTTTAATAACATTCTTCAGAATGTTACAGTTCAATCTGTAGTGATCCCTATCCTGAGGTTTATCAGAATTTCTGACTGAAACATAAAGCATTCTCTTTTTTCTACATGAAGTTTTTATTCCCTTAGTGAGCCACTGTCTCCTAAAATCATTCCAGTTTGTGCTTTTTGAAATTTTCTTAGGAAATACAGCTTCAAAGAGGGTAACAAATTTATTTAGGAAAAGGTTGAATTTATCATTTACATTTTTAGCCTGATTTACTGCCTCCCAATCTAACTGCTCCAAATGCCTACTGAAGGTTTCCAGATTCTCACTGATGATTAACCTGTATGGTCTACTGATAGAACTGCTCGTTAGCAGGGCTTACATCGTGTATTACCAGCAGCTGCCCATCATGGTCAGAGAGACCATTTAAGATGTTTGTTACAAATATATTTTTGATTCTATTATTATCTACAAACACATTGTCAATCAGACTTGTACAGTTCTTTGTTACCCTAGTGGGAAAATCAACAACTGCCCTCAGATTGAAAGAATTCATTACATTCTCAAACTCTGTTCTATCATTGTTACAGGTAAGAAAATATACATTAAAATCACCAAGCATTATTACTTCTTTGGTTTTTGAATACAAGTAACTTAAAAGCGATTCTACTTGCTTCAGGAATTCACTGACCTTTCCTGAGGGAGCTCTCTAGATCGCAATAACATAAATAGGCAATGTATTGACAAGGACTTCGATGCAACAAGCCTCAAAATGCTGGTCAACACAATATTTTTTTTACATCTATAGATTTGTACACTATAATATTTATAACATTCGTTATCACTCCTCCTTTGTCCATTTTACCTCTAATATAAAAAGTTGCTAAGGTATAGTTGTCTAGTTGCGTCATTTCAATCCTTTCCTTCCTACGATGTTCAGTAAAACATAAAATATGGGCACTGTTTATTGCATCACTGTCATAAATGCAAACAGACAACTGGTCCAGTTTGTTCCTTAGACCCATTATATTTTGGTGAAATAAGCGAAGTTTGTCCTTTCCTAAACTTTGATTCAATGGCGCTTCTTCGTTGTGAACTGCAATTAGAGATTACAGCAGGTCTACCTGAAGGTATCTGCCTTATGTTAGTCTTGGAACTGAGGCCGGGTACCAAAAATGCTGTAGAGTTGTATGTTTCCTGGTTCTTGTCCTGCTTCTGTTACTGCTGATGATGGTGAAGCTGCTGAAAAGTCTTTCACTGTTGAAGATTGAGGAGGGGCCAATACTGATGAAAGGTCCTGAGCCACTGATGAAATATCAACAGCAGATGGAACTTTTGAATCTGCTGCTGATGAACACAGGGAGACAATTGCTGTTTCTGCTGCTAATGAGTTTGGTCCCATACAAGGAACTGTTTGGTTCATTCTCTCTCTGCTTTGAACAATTTTGTTTACCATTTTACATACAAAGTTCTTTCCTTCATAATTCAGATGCATCCCGTGCCTGGTATGCTGGCATCTGTCCAATTTGCCTATATCAAGGACGCTGCATTTTGCGAACATAGAACACATTTGTTTTATTTTCATGTTAGTTTTTCGTATTTCTTTGTTGACACACAAGTGATATCTGTGTGGTAATGTTGACACAATAGTATTACATTGTTCATTTCGTTCTAGGAATTTCTTTATCTCCATTGGGCAGTTATCGGCTGCATTTTTTGCAACATCGTTTGAACCCGCAATACACACCACAAAGTCATTTTTTCTTAGCAATTTTTCATGCATTGTTGTCGCTCCAGGCTTAACAATACTTGTTGTGTAGCATTTCCTGTCTTCTTTAAAAGTTTTGTCACGTTTTTGCCGTGGCTGTCGGTTAAAAATAACACACTACTTTCATAAATGTGCTGTTTTACATTTTTGTTGATAGTGTTGTTCTCATTCATTTCATTTTTACGTGCAATGCCTGGCCTACACACTTTTTCGTTGTCACTGTTTTCCCTAATGCTGGATTTTGACTTTGTTTCAACTTTCTGTCGACACTCTTGGTTAAAAAGTCCATTTTTACTTTCCGGTATTAATTCAGTTCATTCACTAATGGAAAGAACATGAAATTTGTTTTCAACTGCCAATGGATCAGTGTTTTCACTCGCTCGTGATTTTATAATGGTCGGATTTCTGTTTTTATATGATATTTTCGACCACTCGTTTGAGTTTTTAGGCAGAAAAGAACTACACTTTAGTTTGGCTAATGGCACACACATTTCCTTTCTAAGTTGTGACATCTCACTACACAGTGAGCTGATGATCAACTGCAGACTAGAGATACGCTCATTTAGCTTAACTATTTCGTTCCTACAACGAGCACACACTTTACTTTTACCATCATTATTTTTGTTTTTCGCTGGAACACTCATCACTTGAACACACAACACTTCCACCATCTTTTTATGCAGCTCTCCATGCTACCCTATCCTGTGCAAGCTTCATCTCCAAGTACCTACTGCAATCTACACCTTCTGAATTTGCTTAGTGTATTTATCTCTTGGTCTCCCTCTATGATTTTTACCCTCCACACTGCCCTCCAGTACTAAATTGGTAATCCATTGATGCCTCAGAACATGTCCTACCAACCGATTCCTTCTTCTAGTCAAGTTGTGCCACAAACTCCTCTTCTCCCCAATCCTATTCAGTACCTCCTCATTAGTTATGTGATATATCCATCTAATCTTCAGCATTCTTCTGTAGCACCACATTTCAAAAGCCTCTATTCTCTTCTTGTCTAAACTATTTATTGTCCATGTTTCACTTCCATACATGGCTACACTCCAAACAAATACTTTCAGAAAAGACTTCCTGACACTTAAATCTATACTCGATGTTAAAAAATTTCTCTTCTTCAGAAACGCTTTCCTTGCCATTGCCAGTTTACATTTCACACCACCTCTACTTCGACCATCATCAGTTATTTTGCTCCCCAAATAACAAAACTCTTCTCCTACTTTAGGTGTCTCACTTCCTAATGTAATTCGCTCAGCATCACCTGTATTCCATTATCGTTCAAGACACTGTCGATTCCGTTGATCTGCCCTTCCAGTTCCTCTGCTGTGTCTGGCAGAATTATAATGTCATTGGTAAACCTCAAAGTTTTTATTTCTTCTCCATGGATTTTGATTCCTACTCCAAATTTTTCTTTTGTTTCCTTTACTGCTAGATCAACACACAGATTGAACAACATCGGGGATGGGCTACAACCCTGTCTCACTCCCTTCCCAACCACTGCTTCCCTTTCATGCCCCTCAACTTAGAACTGCCATCTGGTTTCTGTACAAATTGTAAACAGCCTTTCACTCACTGTATTTGACCCCTGCCACCTTCAAAATTCAAGATAGAGTATTCCAGTCAACATTATCAACATCTGCACCTGGAAATGTCTTGCAATTTAAAACTTGGTTCCGAAATCTGTCTTGCCATCATATAATCTATCTGAAACCTTCCAGTGTCTCCAGGCCTCTTCCACACATACTACCTTCTTTCATGAGTGTTAAACCAAGTGTTAGCTATGATCAAGTTATGCTCTGTGCAAAATTCTACCAGGCGGCTTCCTCTTTCATCCCTTACCCCCTTTCCATATTCACCTATTACTTTACCTTCTCTTCCTTTTCCTACTATTGAATTCCAGTCCCCATTACTATTAAATTTTCGTCTCCCCTCACTATCTGAATAATTTCTTTTATCTCATCACACATTTCTTCAATCTCTTCGTCATTTGTGGAGCTAGTTGGCACATACACTTGTACTACTGCGGTAGGTGTGGGCTTCGTGTCTATCTTGACTACAATGAAGCATTCACTATGGTGTTCATAGTAGCTTACCCGTGCTTCTGTTTTTTATTCATTATTAAACCTACTCCTGCATTACCCCTATTTGATTTTGTGTTTATAACCCTGTATTCACCTGACCTGAAGTTGTGTTCCTCCTGCCACCAAACTCCACTAATTCCCATTATATCTGACTATAACCCATCCATTTCTTTATAATTTCTAACCTACCTCCCTGATTAAGGGATCTGACATTCTAGACTCCGTTCTGTAGAACGCCAGTTTTGTATCTCCTGATAACGACATCCACCTGAGTAGTCCCCGCCCGGACGTCGGAATAGGTGACTATTTTACCTCCAGAATATTTTACCCAAGAGCACACCATCCTCATTTAACCATACAGTAAAGCTGCATGCCATAAGGAAAAATTATGGCTGTAGTTTCTCCTTGCTTTCAGCCGTTTTCAGTACCAGCACAGCAAGGCTGTTTTGGTTAATGTTGCAGGGTCAGATCAGTCAGATATCCTGAGCGTTGCTCCTGCAGCTACTGAAAAGGCTTCTGCCCCTTTCCAGGCACCACACGTTTGTCTGGCTTATCAATAGATGCCCTTACGGTACGTCTATCTGTATCGTTGAGGAACACAAGCCTCCCCACCAATTGCAAGGTCCATGTTCATGGAGAGCAGCAGATAGGTTAGAAAATTCAAAAAGGGAAATGAATAAATTAAAGTTAGATGTAGTGAAAATTAGTGAAGTTTGGCTGCAGGAGGAACAAGACTTCTGCTCAAGTGAGTACAGGGTTATAAATACAAAAGCAAATAGGGGTAATGCAGGAGTTGGTTTAATAATGAATTTAAAAATAAAAAATAAAATAAAATAAAAAATTTAAAAAAATAAGAAAAACAGGAGTGCGGGTAAGCTACTATGAACACCATAGTGAACGCATTATTGTCGCCAAGACAGACTAAGTCCATGCCTATCACAGTAGTACAAGTATACAAGTTAACTAGCTCCGCACATGACAAAGAGATTGAAGAAATGTATGATGAGATAAAAGGAGTATTTCAGATAGGGAGGGGAGACACAAATTTGATAGCCATGGGGGACTGGAATTCGATAGTAGGAAAAGGAAGAGAAGATGAAGTAATAGGTGAATATGGAAAAGGGGTAAGGGATGAAAGAGGAAGCCGCCTGGTAGAATTTTGCACAGAGCATAACTTGATCATAACTAACACTTGGTTTAACACTCATGAAAGAAGGTAGTATGTTTGGAAGAGGCCTGGAGACACTGGAAGGTTTCAGATAGATTATATGATGACAAGACAGAGATTTCGGAACCAAGTTTTAAATTGCAAGACGTTTCCAGGTGCAGATGTGGACACTGACCACAATCTATTGGTTATGAACTGTAGGATGAAACTGAAAAAACTGCAAAATGGCGGAAATTTAGGGAGATGAGATCAGGATAAACTGGATGAAGCAGAGGTTGTAGATAGTTTCAGAGAGCATTGGGAACGATTGACAAGGACAGGGGAAAGAAATGCAGTAGAAGAAGAATGCCTAGCTTTGAGAGATGAAACAATGAAGGCAGCAGAGGACTGTATAGGTAAAAAGACGAGGACTAGAAGAAATACTTGGGTAACAAAAGAGATATTGAATTTAACTGATCAAAGGAGAAAATATAATACAAAAATGCAGTAATTGAGGCATGCAAAAAGGAATACAACGGTCTCAAAAATGAGATCAACACGAAGTGCAAACTGGCTAAGGAGGGATGGCTAGAAGACAAATGGAAGAGGGGGACAATATATACTTCCTACATTAAAATTATAAATACCTTCGGAGAAAAGAGAACCACTTGTATGAATATCAAGAGCTCTGATGGAAAACCAGTTCTATGCAAAGAAGGGAAGACAGAAAGCTGGAAGGAGTATATAGAGGGTCTTATACAAGGGCGTTGTATTGGAGGGCAATGTTCTGGAGATGGAACAGGATGTAGATGAAGATGAAATGGGAGATATGATACTGCGTGAAGAGTTTGACAGAGCACCGAAAGACCTGAGTCGAAACAAAGCCCCGGCAGTAGACAACATTCCGTTAGAACTACTGATAGCCTTAGGAGAGCCAGCCATGATAGAACTCTTCCATCTAGTGAGCAAGATGTACGAGACAGGCGAAATACCTTCAGACTTCAAGAAGAGCATCATAATTCCAATCCCAAAGAAAGCAGGTGTTCACAGGAGTGAAAATTACCGAACTATCAGTTTAATGAGTCACGGCTGTACAGTACTAACACGAATTCTTTACAGACAAATGGAAAAACTGGTAGAAGTCGACCTTTGGGGAAGATCAGTTTGGATTCCATAGAAATGTTGGAACACATGAGGCAATACTGACCCTACGACTTATCTTAGAAGATGGATTAGAAAGCAAACCTATGTTTCTAGCATTTGTAGACTTAGAGAAAGCTTTTGACAATGTTGAATGGAGTACTCTCTTTCAAATTCTGAAGGTGGCAGGGGTAAAATACAGGGAGCAAAAGGCTATTTACAATTTGTACAGAAACCAGATGGCAGTTATAAGAGTTGGGGGGCACGAAAGGGAAGCAGTGGTTGAAAGGGAGTGAGACAGGGTTGTAGCCTAGCCCCGATGTTATTCAACCTGTATTTTGAGCAAGCAGTAAAGGAAACAAAAGAAAAATCTAAAGCAGGAATTAAAGTCTATGGAGAAGAAATAAAAACTCTGAGGTTTAATGATGACGTTGTTATCCTGTCAGAGACAGCAAAAGACCTGGAAGAGCAGCTGAACGGAATGGACTATGCACTGAAAGGAGGATATAAGATGAACATCAACAAAAGCAAAATATGAATAATGGAACATAGTTGAGTTAAATCAGGTGATGCTGAGGGAATTAGGTTAGGAAATGAGACACTTAAAATAGTAAAGGTGTTTTGCTATTTGGGGAGCAAAATAACTGATGATGGTCGAAGTAGAGAGGATATAAAATGTAGACTGGCAATGGCAAGGAAAGCGTTTCTGAAGAAGAGAAATTTGTTAACATTGAGTATAGATTTAAGTGTAAGGAACTTCTTTCTGAAAGTATTTGTATGAAGTGTAGCCATGTATGGAAGTGAAACATGGATGATAAATAGTTTAGAAGCTTTTGAAATGTGTTGCTACAGAAGAATGCTGAAGATTAGATAGGTATTTCATGTAACTAATGAGGAGGTACTGAACAGAATTGTGGAGGAGATGAATTTGTGGCACAGCTTGACTAGAAGAAGGGACAGCTTGGTAGGACATGTTCTGAGGCATCAAGTGATCACCAATTTAGTACTGGAAGGCAACGTGGAGGGTAAATAATCATAGACTGAGACCAAGAGGAGAATACACTAAACAGATTCAAAAGGATGTAGGTTGCAGTAGGTACTTGGAAATGAAGAAGCTTGCACAGGATAGAGTAGCATGGGGAGCTGCATCAAACCTGTCTCTGGATTGAAGACCACAACAAAAACATGGTGTCAAGTGACCAGAACAAATCAATACCCCACAAATCAGTAATAACACTATCAACAAAAATAAGTAAAAATTCTAACTGCCACTGCCTCTTTGACACTGACACTTAACAGTCAAAGCGAAGCTCTGCCTTTCAGATGTTGGTATGATGTGAAACACTGCAATTCTCAATTTGAAAACAAGCCACTTGTTGCTTGTAGTCTGCCAGTCTCAGTTTAGTTATGTGCAGTTCATAAAAGATTCCACTTTACTGCACTGTGCACTGAACATTGGCTATGGGTATGACCTACTTAATTGTTTGTGGGCCATTTCAAACTAGCAAGCCAAATGATGTGCACCATATATGTTAGGGCCCAAAATTCCACAAAATGAACTCTAGTCATTACCTCCCTCCGTGCACTTCAACAACCTAATCCATCACTGAAAGACCAGCAAACAACCTTTTGGTGGGATGTAAGCCACTAACAATATGGCACAGCCCAAAAAACCGGATGTCTCTGATATAACCACAAAATTCAGTTGCTATTATCACATCAATACTTTGCTCCAGCTGTAGATTCCACAGCCTAAATTTACCAGAATTCACTTCAATCACATAGAGCACTAAAAATATAGGAAAAGATCACCCCTGCCAGGCTTTTACCAATTCAGTAGCTTAACTGCTAGTATTAAAACTCTCAAAAACCTAAATATTCCAGAATGGGCCGTGGGAGGAGGAAGTGGCGGCAGTGATGACATATCTCGAAGCTACAGCAATTCACTGCAGTCTCTTCTCAAAAATCTGCCTTTACGGCACCTGTAAGCCTGCTATACAGACAATCTGGTCACACCAGACAATTACTCCCTTGTATCCAAGCCTTGCCTTGCGAAGATCCAATTCACACTATGTCTGCATGTTGACAGACTAAGACCTAAATCTGGACTCTCTGAGGCCTATATGTGAGCCATCTGTGTCTCATGAAAATCGTGTGGGGCCATTGAATACAAACAAACACTTAACACCACCTCAAACTTTGACAGTTAGAGCATCATCCTCACTGGCCTTTGGTAAACTTTAGCACCAGCTGCCTGCTTCATAGCACTATCATAGCAATGCTGACTTCTTTGATGGCCAGTGGTTGCTTTCCATCTACAACTGGGTCAGCCTTCTGTCATTTTGGCGAGTACCATGCATCTAGAAAATTATTTTTACATATCGTCTCGGATATCGTACACATCAAATTATAAATGTATAATGTATATGTTTTAATACACACATTTTAGGATGCCAAGCAATAGTAAAGGTGAATGCACATCATGCATGTGACACAGCACAGGCTTCTTCTAACAATGTAGGCTGCAACAGATCTAACATGTAATGGTGAGGACTCCATGGAGGAGTTCTGCCAGGCTTTGATCACGAATCAAGTGTCATTTGTTAAGACGATAAAAAGTAAATCAGTGCAGAATCAACAGGCTTGGATGACAATAGTTTTCCATTTGCATTTTAACATTTGCACAAACTGTTTGGTCATGCCACTAGAGGTAGGATGAAACACAGGTGCAGCAATATGCTCAACTCCATTCTGGATGGCAAACCATTGAAATCCAGGAGATGTGAACTGCAGTCTATTACTGAGAAGAGCTTGTGGCATCCCTTTAATAGTTGTCTAATTGTTATCCAGCCCATTCATTTTATTCTCCATTTTGATATGTTGCATCTTAATGATGTAATGGGAAATGAGAATATGTTTCTATTAAAATCCATCTCGCAGCCCATTGGAATGGGCCCTCATAATCATCATGCATCCAGTCCCATGAGTGAATAGATGTAGGCCCTGGCTGGCAAACTTGGGGTGATGCAGACTGTTGCAGCTGACATTCTTGGCATTGATGAGCCATGAGCTGAACACTCATCAACCCCTGGCCAGTACACATCACCAAGTCAGAGTTTTCATTCAGGAAAAGCCCCAGTGGGACTGACACAGGAGAACCGAACCTCCAGAATTGCCTCTCAAAATGGATGATTATTTTGATGCAACCATAGAATAGCCTTCAAACAATGAAGAGTATGATATTGTGAAATGAAACAAATTAGTTCTGCAGAGGCTGACAAAGAAAAGGCTTGTTGTCAGCCAGCCTGTACGAACTGGCAACCCTGTCCAAAGAGTGGATCCTTGTGTATGCCTGTTGCTTAATATCTGGAAGTAATAGGAAATTCTTTCAACAACTGTTCCAATCACTGTGAAAGCAGTGTCTTGTTTATCAAATTCTTCAAATGGCCCACAGAGAACTATTACAGCACATCTGTATTTGCGGGATTGACCCCATATAAAATAACAAATGAAATACTGGTAATATGAAAAGAAAAGAGTAAAGTGTTGTAAGCTGTGAGACTTCCATCCATTCAGGCAGCTTTAACTTAAAGCCAAACACAGACAATAGTGGCTTATGATCTGTGACCATACTGAAGTGGTTACGAAGGACTTCCGGATGTCAAAGATAATTCCCAAAGCTTTCTTTCTCTATCTAAGAATAATTTCCTTGTGCTCTAGTTAACATTTTTGAAGTGAAAGAGGTAGGCCATTTCAAACCATTCTGGTACTTACGTGATGGAACAGCCCCTAACACCACACGATGACACTTCTGTGGCCAACATGAGAGATAAATGAAGCTGTTACATGATCAGGCAAGGAGAGTTTTGGAGACAATGCTTCATATTAAGAAATGTTTGGTGACAATCCGCCAACCACTGGAAAGGGGCCCTTTTTCTCTGCAATCAACTCAATGGATGGATTATTGCTACAATTTAGGGGATGAATTGAGTGTAATGTGTAACCTTGCTCATAAAAACCTGCAGGTCTTCAAGCTTCTTTGGTGTAGAAATATGGGAAATGGCTGACACATTTTTGGATGTAAGTTAAAGGTCACCCTGGCTTAGTGGAAGAGTAGAAG
The DNA here is from genome assembly GCF_023898315.1 of Schistocerca nitens. Taxonomy (NCBI): domain Eukaryota; kingdom Metazoa; phylum Arthropoda; class Insecta; order Orthoptera; family Acrididae; genus Schistocerca; species Schistocerca nitens. Next base: position 474,307,223 of record NC_064614.1, on the reverse strand, counting down.
GAGCACTCCAGCGATACTCTTTGACCTGACTTGAGAAAGGACAGAAAACACTAGTCAAAGATTTGACATTTGCTCTTTCCGAGTCTTTCCTGTAACCACTATATCGTCCATGTAATTGATGGATTATGGAATATTGGCAATATTGTTCTGAATGATGTTATATTGATAGAGGCCATGAGATGGACTTAATATCAATGTCTTGGATTTAATGTCGAAATGTCTTTGGAAGTTGAAAATAAGCTTTTGCAAGATTGATTTTACAGATGTACAGACCACTTGCCAATTTTGAAAATAATTCATGAGGATATGGAAAGGGGTATGACTTTACAATCGATCAATAACTTTAAGTCTCCAAAAGCCGTAACAACCATCTGTATTGTGAACAACTAGTAAAGATGATGCCCCTCTTCTACAAGCTGCTGAGCATGATCCTTCTGGAGGTGGTACACCCTTGTCTTCCTCTGACTTCTCAACAGGCACCCATCCAAATATATGGGGATCTACAGATTAATCCGGACTCTGAACCTTAACGGAACTCAGTATTTTGCACATAAAACCAACAGCCAATAGAAGAGGTAAGCAGAGGTGGACGAGGAGGAGAAGGAGGAGGAGGAGGAGGAGGAGAATGGAATAAAAATTCAAAAGCTGTGCATCGAAAACTGTGTTGGGACTGAACTGTTAACCTTTAGAACCATAGTCCAGCATGTAACCACTTAACCAACCTTTTCTCAGGCATTGGCTGATAAATATTGCTTTGCTAATTGACTTTCATGTGGTTACTATTTTTGTTCATCAATGTGCATGTAGTTGTCTTAGCAATTTAAGTATGTGCTCAGTAGTTAAAAATTTAATATGAATTGTGTAGTTACTGTCATTCAAACGTAGAGAGCGCATTTTTCAGAGATGTTCAATCATTTTTGACTGCTGTCTGTTCACTGCAAATAGTTCGAAATTCCCTATCTTACTCTGCTACTAAATGTCTCTGTAATGGCAATGAACTAATGTTGACTTCTGCATGCATAGCGATGTTTCACAGCTTGGCTAGGCACACAGTTTCAGGCATAGGGCTCTGCTGTAGCCATAAGCGGCCTTGTGGCAGTCAATGTGTTAATTATGTCACATCCAGGAACTGTTGGGATCAATTACTATATGCACTCATTGCTTACATCGCCAACAATTTAATTAACATGTTGACTGCTGTGAGCACATTGTCGGACACAGCAGTGGTTCATGGCTGACACAAATGGCCATGCAGTCCACTATTTTTAGTGCAGGATATAGTGCAATGCTGTGCATTAATTTGTATTTCTTGACTGAGTTGATAACAGGTACAGGAAATCAGAAACAATATTTTGTTTCTCGCAACTTTATACACCATCACAAGAAACGTTGTACTAAACGGAGTGGAACATGTGGCCACTGGTGGGCACTTAGCATGAACATCTGCTGTGTCAGCCGGCAGACACGTGGCAGTCAACATAACAGACTGAAGACCTTATTTCCAACTTCAGTAGTGCTGGAATCGTGAATTCACATACATACAAGCAATTTTTTATTTTGCCAACAACTTCTTTACTTACTTATCTTCAACTTTATTTGGACAAAACAAAATCCATTATTTTGTTATGTCACCAGGTTGTGAACTTATGACTGCAACTGAACTTGAATCTAGACATAAAATTTTGTTAGTCCACAATCCTAGTTCACAGAGATACAATCCGAGATTAATGTTTATACAACATAAACGTTCAAGTTCAGCTTGATCTGAGTTCATTGTGTAATTGTGGTAATATAAAGTCCACTGCTTTATACAGTCAAACTTTCCTTCTCTTTATCATATACCTAAGGAAATCAGTTTGTCTTTCACTTAATACTTTGTGGTAAAAGGACATTATTTCTGGAGAGTGACTAAATCATCATCAGCTGTCTAATGAATAAAATTTTCTTGTTATATTTGCAATGTAATACCATTATCTAAATTAAACTTAAAAGTATTTGCAGTCTGCTGCTCATTTACCATATCCTGAAAGACTAGTTCTAATCACTAACGCCCAGTGGTTACATTCTAACACTTTAGACGACAAGAAGTGATGTGGAGCTGGTTTGCAAACTTCTCACATCTCACCTATAGGTTGACTTACTTGGTATGCACAGCCTATCTTCTTCTCTGGATAGCTAGCCACCTCAATCTCCAAAAACTACTACTCCTAAGAATAATGCTGGTTAAGGGAATTTATCAGAATCTCTCTCTACTCTTGGAATAATTTGGTACTTTAAGAATACTTTTAGTTCAGTCATGGTATATTTCAACTTCCACAAAAAACAAATTCACCAATTCTCTTATAAATATTTGAACTCTTGAGAGTCAACCAAGTCAAACATTAGACTCTATTCAGATACATTTACAACAGGTTTGGTTTAATAACCACCATAAAATATGAACATGTCTTGCATCTATCATGTCCAACACATGAATTACTTAAAAGTCTAATCTCATTTCTTCATTTTTTCTTAACAATCATCACAGTCACTAAACCAGCGAAGAATAGCACAGGCTCTTCTCTACACATACACCAAACTCTATGGATCGTACAGCTGGTACTTGTCAGCTGCCATTTGTCCATCGCGTCCACAAAAATATTGTGGGTTCGAGACAGAGGAAGGCTAAGTGGTTCTAGAATTTACGCGAAAATTCTTGAAGCACTACATATTCCCCCTTGGAAACCACGGAAACTAGAAGGGACTTCTGCAATAGAAGTAGATGAATATGGAAAGAGGGAAAAATAGATAGGTCCTCAAATGAGAAGTAAGAAAGGAAAAAAGGTAGATGTGGTTGCTAAGATCAAAGAAGAGAAAGAAGACAGCCCCAAAGACAGGAAGCCCTTCCCACCTCCCTTCCCCAGGATCCCTACCTCGCTGGTACTTGAGTGAGAAGCCGGAGGAAGTATGGTGTTAAATTGTCTCCTACAGAACGGACATTCCCACTTTCACCCTAGGTCCCAGAGAAAATCTTAGCAACCCTATGGAAATGGCAAATGGTGAAGAATCAGGCACACTTGTTTGCAAGGGTCGTTTGAAAATTGTGATGTGTGAAACTTCCTGGCAGATTAAAACTGTGTGCCCGACCAAGACTCTAACTCGGGACCTTTGCCTTTAGCGGGCAAGTGCTCTACCATCTGCGCTACCGAAGCACGACTCACGCCCGGTACTCACAGCTTTACTTCTGCCAAGCTGTGAGTACCGGGCATGAGTCGTGCTTCGGTAGCTCAGATGGTAGAGCACTTGCCCGCGAAAGGCAAAGGTCCCGAGTTAGAGTCTCGGTCGGGCACACAGTTTTAATCTGCGAGGAAGTTTCATATCAGCGCACACTCCGCTGCAGAGTGAAAATCTCATTCTGGATTGAGATGTGTGTTTTGTGTTAGTCATGATTTATCTGTTAGTGTAAATCATGCTTTCACCTACACTATCCACCCCCTTTTGACATCGATACAAACCCTCCTATCTATGTCACATCCCATAAAGTGTGTAAAATATTTTATACAAAGTATAAAATTATATATTTCATTATTGCAAGCATTGAATTAGTCACACAATATTATATTTTCCACAAATATAATATTCTGTTCAGTTTATTAAGAAAAATATGCTTCAATGACTAGCTCTATTATCTTACATTCAGTGTTGAGAATGGTATTTTCACGAATACCCCTACTTACTTGGGGCAGCTTTCAAGAAAACCAATTTTGGAATCATTGTGATTATGACTCATATTAATAGAATATACAAATTTAATGACATTGATTTCACCCTGACTTCTGCCCACAGATTGCACAGATTACTTACAAGGACTAATTCAGGCAAAAATAAAACCTAACTATACGTGCAGACCGCGTTGGCTGCTGTCGACATTACAATCGAAACTGTGGGAGAGAATGGCTGGCTAGGCAGATTTAATCTATCTTATTTCAGGGATAATATGCATACCAATTCCCACCTCATGTCACTGCCTAGTTAAGTCAGGAAAAATTGGGGCGAGCCGGGACGAGTCATGAGAACAGGTAGGGGCACCCCTGGAATAACCGAGGAAGACGCAATCAAGATTCCTAGTGGGCACAAGCCTCTAACAACCGAGGACGACGTAGTCACATACAAGGAACAATTTTGGATGACGTAATCATAATTTCTCACTGGTATGTTTCTCTAATAACCTCTAAGTGGGGGATGATACAATAGTGTGAGAAGTTTGGGGAATTTGGTGCAGGAAAATTTTATTACAGAAGGAACACCAAAAACAACTGGGGATCTGACAGTCATCACTTCGCCAGTTAACACAGAATGCTAACTTCCCTGGAGGATAGATGACTCTGCCCAGATCCCATGGATCTGATATTAGCTTCACTAGAGCAAGTGCAGACCAGTACTTCTTGTTAAACCTTGTTTGAAAGTCTCCCCACTGCAAAACAATCCCGACTTCAGTAGGTAACACAACATAAGGTGATGATACACTTCTCTCTACTTTGTTTTGGATAAGCTTGAATTTTTTCTACATGTCATCTATAGCCTTGCTAGTATCATTAAGTTTAGAAGAAGCAATAGTCTAAACGTTTTCGGAGATTATACTCTCGGTGACTTTTCGATCTGTAATTCCTCCAAATTATTCCTCCAGACTACTTATATTCACTGTATCAGAGTTAGCTATTCTCTCTTGGAAACTTCTTTCTAGATTTCTACTCGTGTATTAACGCCTGTAATTTGCAATTGGATTATTGGTATTAATCCGCTATTCTTATCAACGCTCCCTTTTAAAGTATGCAGTTTCTGTTTTACAGCATCAAACTTAACATTACACACATTTTCAAATGATCCTAACCTTCCACAAAGTTCAGATCCTACATTATTACATTTATCTTCAATATCAGATTCTAGCTTCTTTGTCAAATCCTGAAATTTCTCATTCCGTCTCTGATTAAATTCAGTGAACACTTGATTTACGTAACTGCTTAAAGTACTAGTTAGTCATCTTTCAAACCTATTTTAAAATTTTCTACTTTAGTAGTTAAAGCGTCAAAATCAGTTTTCAAATTTCCCATGCCCTCACATAAAAGGGTAAATTCCTCACTTTGTTCATCTACTTCAGCACTTAACAATCCTAAAGTTTCATTCTGAACCACCAATCATTGAATTTAATTTAAGACATTGAGCATTTAAAGTTGTATTTAGTTCCTTTCTTTAAGAAGCATTTTGGGCAGTTGAATCTGTCCTCTGGTCATCTATTTTATCATTTAAAGTTTTGATCAAATTCGAAGTTTCTCCGACTAACTGTATGTTTTCCTTAGTTTTACCAATTTTCAATCTTGTGCGCATTTAAACAAATTAGTTATAAGTATAATAAATACACAAATACAGTCTATTGAATAGTTTCTTCAACTTTATATTCAAACAATTATTGTTTTACGCTCACCCGACGTAGAGTTTTAGGCTGCCTCGGTGAGCGGGTATGGCTGTGGTATCAGCATTAGTGAACAGAAACTTGTGCCGGTGTCGTCGATTGCTGGTTTCCGCAACGGCATCGGCGCAGTGTAGAATCAGCACCGGTGAACAGCAACTGGTGCGGGTGGCGTAGATTGTTGGTTTCCGCGTTGGCATTGCCACGATGTGTGAGCTGTATGCTCCCTACACTGGATCTTCTTAGTTTAATTATTCTCGTCATCTCTCTTCTTAGTCTAATACGTCGAGGTCTTCTTTCCGTTCTTTTAATGTTATTACTTTCTTATGTCTTTCCCTTTGCTGCATTCACAAATTTTCTTTTTCATTTGATTTCTGGGCTAAATCAAGTTTCTCTTAACGGTTTTCTCATCTTGTTATACTTGGTTGCTATGGCAACATGCAATATCCACTTTTCTCGTTTTCGTCTCTAATTCCCGTTTTTTCGGGTCCTTTTTCACCAGTCGCCATGTTCTAATGCTTTGACGATAGAACGTGTGGAGTAAGTATACAAACTTTATGTTTTCACCAATTAACGATGTATTGGACTATGCAGAATAACACTCTCCCATTCCACATGTAAATAGCTCCGTCTTCTTGTATTTCACTCGCTTTTCAAGCTTTAGAAACACATTTACTTACCTTTGTAAACTAGTTGGTTTAAGAATCACTCATAATTTATGAACAGGTCTTGCTTCTAGCAAGTCCAACACATGAATTACTTAAAAGACTAATCTCATTTCTTCTTAACAATCATCAGTCACTAAACCAGCAAAGAATAGCACAGGCTCTTCTCTACACATGCACTGAAACACTATGGATCATACAGAAGGTACTTGCAGCTACCATGTCCACATTTTGCTCGTGACTGTTTTTAGACCAGCACACACAAACACACAATGCGCAGTAGGTTGGATTCGTCTCTCTCACACTTCTATTTAAAATATCGTGGGTTCAAGACAGGAAGGCCAAGTGGTTCAAAAGTTGTAACCTACTAACACTAAATTACTAGTGGGTGTAATAGCTAATATCCTGTACAAAGTCTATATTTTGCTATATGTTTATTTTCAATCTGTACATTACATAATTCATGTTTTTATAATTTTACATCTGCATGGTTCCTCCATGCCTTTGAAGTTCATATAATACATAATCAACATGGTCTTTGTATGATTTCCTAGTGGTTACACACTTTGATAGCCAACTATTGTCTGTATGGTTGCTAACACCATCTGCCAACAGAAAGTGTTTTCCTTACCATTACATTCTCGATGTACAGTCAGTCAGTTTGGCACCTGGCTACACATATGTAAGAGCTGTATTTTAAGTAACTTACGTGCCCACTTTTGTGTGGTTTGTTATATAAAATCTGCTTCCAAGGGCATTTATTTTCCTGAGGTATCGTTTTCATACTGCATTTCTTTGTTTTTACCACAGCTATCCCTGATGCACATCAAATTGATCTGTGACAAAGACCTTTAACAAGTCACTGTGTGTCAATTTTGAACAGTTGGCTGCCTCATAGATGGAAGCATTTCTCTATCAACTGAAGACAAACAGAAATGACACTTATTCAAAGACAATTACACTGATGGCACAGCAATTTATGACAGTCACCTGGACACTGGAAAAGATGGGACTTTTATATAATAGGGTGACATAGAACCTCAGTCAGCACTGCATGTCCACGAGGTTCGTATGGAATTCTTGTGGTGACCTCTTCCGTTCTTCCACCGTTGCAGTTGACTACAGCTAGATAGTCATCGGCATGTGCAGAGGACATGCTGCAATACATCTCCTCAATGCATCTCACACATGTTGATGGTATTTAAGTCAGAGGAACTGGCAGTCCAGACCATTCACAATACACCTCTTGTTCCAAGAGCTCTTCCACCTGCATGTAGTCTGTGAAAATGAAGTAGGGGCCAACTGTACCTCAGAAAAGATGCAGATGGGAAAGGAATAGTGTCACATTAACTGACTAGTGAGTATACAGTGAGATTTGGAGATCAGTACATCCACGCAACATTATGCCTCCCCACACCATAACACATGGACCACCAAAATCGATCATGTTTGACAATGATCCTGGGTGCACTGTGTGTTCCCTCTCTCGCCATGTGCAGGTATGTCCAGAATCACTACTCAGGACTGAATTTGCTATCAGAGAAGAGCATGTGATCTCACTCCTCATTGCTCCAGTTCCTATGCTCTTGGCACCATCGCAAACAGTGCTGCCGACGTGCGAGTGTTACGGGAACACATTGTACTGGTTGTTGGGTGAAGAGACCACCCCCACACAGTCTCCATGCCACCGTGCAGTGTGAGATTGCAAGCATTGCAGTCCTATTAAATGTGGTTGCAACTGTGCCTGCTGCTTGATGTTTGCTGCACAATGTACCAATCATCTTATGCTGTAATTGACTGGTCAGCCACCAATTCTCCTTCATACTGCTGTGCCTGTCATTTGAAATGCTCCCCATACATGTGAAATGATACTGTGAGCAACACGAAACTCCTGGACTACACCCACATTTTGTTCTTCCAGTTTCCTGATGGTTCTTGCACTTGTGCTGTTGAATATGTGTTTCAGGAGACTGAGCATGTAAGTTCATTAGTCTCCTATTCATCACCAAGGACAGACTCAAGTGTACCTCATTTGTCTGTGTCTAGAGTAAGCTATATTGGCAAGTATGAGAAAGTTTTCAAACTGTTTGGACTGCATGTATCTGCAGCAGGACTTGGGTACCAGCCTGGTATTCACCAAGTGGGATGCAGGAAACTGCCTGAAAACACACAGGCTGGCTGGCACACAGGACCTTGATGTTAACCTGCAGGTGGATTTGAACTGGGGCCAGCTCAGCAGGTGCTTTTACTAGCACAGCTATCTGGGTGGGTTTCTTTCCCATCTGAAGTGATCCAAATATCTCCAGGCCATGTCGCAATGAACACCATCAAAAAGCACTGCAGCCAATCGAGGACTGACCCACATGCATTTACTCATTTTTTTACTGCCTCATGCTGCAGAGCCATCCCCATCCAACACTATTGTCACACTGACCTTGTGCCACTCGACATCCAACTTTCTGTATACTGGAAGATCTCTGGCAACACACTCTTGCACTTTCATTCATTTCCACTGAGTAGTTAATATGTTGTTATTTATTGGTCTCATCCTTAAGTTTTGCAGAGTAGTGTACAGAATACTGTCGCAGAAGAAGCTGAGTAGCACAGTCACTGTGGTGTAGTGGTTATGATACTAGACTGTTGCATGGAGGCTTGTGAGTTCAAAACTCTCCTGAACTTTAAAATTTTAATTTCTATATTCGGTTCGAGTAAATTCGAAAAGTATCCACAAATACCAGGAATCATTGTACTGGAATGTTCTGTAACTGTATATATACTGTATGTGTTCTGGCCAGAGGCAGTTCGCTCCGCACTCTTGTATGTGCAAGTGCTGAATAAACCTTCATTAAGTGAAGTTAGTGTTCGTCATTCATCTAATTACGCCTTCTTCTACATGACAATATAAAATGCAGAACTAGGCTTCAGGAAAGAAACATATTGACAATGTTATGTGACACCATACAGCCTCAAGCAATTTAAAATGCAATAAATTCTCAAAAAACATCACATATAGTACAATAAATTGAATGATTATAAAAATGTTTATTGACAACATTGAAGTAAGGAGAGGAAAGGTTGGAATGAAAAAAATGAGAACATGGAAAATTGACTATGAACAGCCAGTAATTGTGGGATAGACTCAGTGTTGTAGGGTAAAGAAATTTGTTTAACATTTTTAACCATGTACCCCTGACAGTACGCAAATGGGGAAGCAGTACAGTGTCATGCGCAAGTGAGTGTGTGTGTGTCACACACAATACCAGATCTGCGAAGTCTACGAATTACCCGAGGTTAAGGAATAGCAGCTGCAAATGTTTGAATTGTTTTGTTGAATACACTTACCTTCCAAACCCACTGGAGACTTACTTCATTCTTACCACTGAATGCAGGCTTTCATGGCTGTTACCTGAGATGGTGTTCATATACAAACAATAGTATACCCGGGTAGGAATATCAACTATGTAGGAAAAGACAGATTGCTGCTTACCGTAAGTAAGACACGTCAAGTTACACTCAGGCACAATTAAAGGACACTCACATGTAGCTTTTGGTCACAGCCTTTGTCAGTACACACACACACACACACACACACACACACACACACACACACAACCAACCACAAACTCCAGCATCTCAGACTGGAATTCAGCATCACGTGGGATGCAAGCAACAATCTGGATGGGGTGGGGAAGGGGAGAAGGAACAGTAGTGTACAGGTGGGGAGAGAGAGAAACTTTGTCTGGTGGAGTGTGAAGGGACTATTCTCCAACAGGTGCAGTGTCAGGTGGTTGTGGGGCAGATAGGTAGCGGAAAAAAGGAAAAAAAAATTAGAGAAGCGGGGAAAGATAGGTGGCTGCATTGGCAGAGGGCTGCAAATAAACAGGGTGGGAGACGAGAATGGGGAGGAGATGATAGGACATAGGAGGTGGAAACTGTTGGGTGGAGAGGGTGGGGACAGTATGCTACCATAGGTTGAGGCCAGGGTAATTGCAGAAGCAGAGAATGTGTTGTAAGGATAACTCCCATCTGCGCAGTTCAGAAAAGCTGGTGGTGGAGGGAAGGATCCAGATGGCTCAGGTAATGAAGCAGCCATTGAAATCAAGTGTGTTATGTTCAGTTGCATGTTGTGCCCCAGGTTGGTCTACTTCCCTCTTGGCCAGTTTGGTGGTGGCCGTTCATCCTAGTTGACAGCTGGTTGGTACTCATACCAATATAAAATTCTGTGCAATGATTGCAGCAGAGCTGGTACACGACATGGCTGCTTTCACAGGTTTATCCTAACCCATCAGGGGCTGAGCCACCTGTGAAAGCACCCATGTCATTTACCAGCTCTGCTACAATCACTGCACAGCTTTTTATATTAGTACGACTACCAACCAACTGTCCACCAGGATGAACGACCACCACCCAACTGTGGCCAAGAGCAAAGTGCACCGCCCTGTGGCTGAACATGATTTCAATGGCTGCTTCACTAACCGAGCCATCTGGCTCTTTCCCTCCACCATCAGTTTTTCCAAACTGCTCCGAGTTATCCTTCTCCGCTCCCACTTCTGACCTCATCCTACGGTAACATACTGTCCCCACCCTCCACTCAACAGTTTCCACCCCCTATGTCCTATCATCTACTCCCATTCTCAACTCCCACCCTGTTTATTTGCAGCCCTCTGCCAATGCATTCACCCGTCTTTCCCCACTTCTCTCTTTTTTGTTCCTTTTTCCCCACCTCCCTGCCCCAAAACCTCCTGACACTGAACCTACTGGAGTCTAGTCCCTGCACACTCCACCAGACAGTATTTGTCTCTCCTCACCCATACACCTTTCCCACCTCCTCCAAACTGCTGTTTGCATCCCACGTGATGTTGCATTCCAGCGCAAGATTCTGGAGTTGGTGGTCGTGTGTGCGTGAGGTGTGTGTATGTGTACTGACAAAGGCTGAGGCCGAAAACTACATGCGAGTTTCTTTTAATCATGCCTGTCTGCAAGTTTATGTGTCTTCTTTATGGTAAGTAGCAATCTATCTTTTCCTACATTGTTGACAATATTCATATTAGTTTTGCAAGCATTAGGCCATGACCCAAGAGCAAATTCTCTGCCTAATGTTTTGTCTTCCGAAGTTGGAGACTTTATCGAAGGCTTTAATCCCTCAGAAAACAGCTACAGTCTGAAGCAAGATCAACAAGCTGCACTGTTAATAAGTATCCACACAACCATCTGATCATGTCGTCATCAGACCAATGCCTACGACTGCATATGTTATGAAGATTGTTGTGGGAAGAGTTGGTAGTGTTTCTTGATTTATATAGCTCTAAGGCCCACAACTTATTTAATTTCAGTCCTACTTTCCTGTTAAAGTTGTCTCTGTGCCTTTGAATTTTATTGCCTTCTGTACATCTTAGAATACTAATGATTAAGTCTCACTAAAAAACAGTGTCCAAAGCGATTTTTGGTGTTTCCCTGGTTCCAATGCATGAGCTGCTACTGCTGATTTATGTCTTGCCCAGGTGGCAATTGTTCTTGTCTCCCTTCATGCAGGTGTTAATGCCTTCTTTTTTTTTTTTTTTTTTTTTGTTCTTATGTACACTTGACCATAAGTGCAAGAAATCTCATGCACTCCTGCTGTGGCAAGCGGCAGGTGTAAGATTCTTTGCATATTGGCACAGTGTTAAAACCAATAAGAAAACTTTGCCAATATTTGAGCATTGTAAAGGACCTACACCTTCCAATTGTCACAGGAAGAGTATATAAAATCCCTTGAACTTTTGGTCCAGTCTACATAAGAAAAACAAAAATAAGCATTAAAACCTGCATAAAGGAACACAAGAACACCTGTCACCTGGGCAGGACAGATGTATCAGCATTAGCAGACTGCGCAATAGGACCTACGGACCACAAAATTCTTTTCTGACAATGGAGGTTTAGCAATATCTAATCATTACAACACTAGAATGTATAAAGAGGTCTTAAGAAATTAAAAATCATAAGAACAGCTTTAACAGAAAAGTGATTGGATTAAGACAAGCTGTTCGCCTTAGTGCTACATAAAAAAAAAAACAGCTTCCACTACAAGCACCATAACATACGAAGGTGCAACTCCGCAATCTGAAGCAGAGGTCAAGAGCAGAACATTGCGTGGATACACATGAACAGTTCGGCTTGTTGAGCTTCATTGAAACTAACTGCTTTCACAGTTCTTAAAGGCCTCTTATGACGTCTACAACACTAGAAGACAAAACATTATGCTGAGAAATATGCTTCCAAGACTGGCCTAATGTCCATAAAACAAATATCAACAATTCATTAATTCAATCATGCCTGGTTCTTCAAAGGATTGAACTCCCATGTATAAAACAGCTTTAAACTTACGATTACTTTACAAATTACAAAGTGTTAAATATTTTAAATTAAGCATGTAAGCGAGAAAAAGTTTAGAAATGGATGGAAATTATGTTTAAAGTTGCTAAGTACTCTCATTATCAAATGCTGGATGAATATAGTTTGGATAGTTTGCGTTCTATTTCAAGGTAAAGCAAATTTTTCACACATCTCAATGTTTATGACAGATCTTTTGAACTGTGTTGTAAAATGATTTAATTCCACAGGTATATTCAGTGGTATATGTGGATATTGTCTGCAAACTGTGTTGTGAATATAGTTGCTAGTAAAGAAGTAATAAATAAAAACATTATGTCTGATGATGAGGTTTTACTGCATGAACAGTGAAAATTTAATAGGCGAAAAGCTTTTTCCTTTCATCACTTTTTTTGGGGTACCACAAAAAGTTCCATAAAGGTTTTAAACTGTGTGTAAAGTTTGTTCAAAGTCATTAAGTGCTCTCATTCTCAAATACTGGACAAATGATGTCCAGGAATTTGCACATCATTAGTTACACTGCCATAATACTAAGAATTTCTGTTGTACTTGTCTTATTGTGCTTAAGTTTTAACATACGATTGTACCTCTTAACAGACAGGTTATGACAGCATTTTAAATTCAGCCAATAACACGAAATACTGAAAATCAAATTTTTGCTGTCACTGCAAGCTATTCAATAAGCAACCTGCAACTGGAACCAAATTCCATGTCCAGGCTAAGCAGTCTATATTACTTTAGTATATATTATGGAATGTATTTAAATAAATGTATTTATCAGAAATGTTTCACTTATTTTCCTGGTGGATTTTCAATGTACATTGATTTCTGTACATAGCAATGAATTGCAGTTTTCAATTCCCAAATGTGCAGTATCATTTAGTCTGCTTCCTATCACCACCTGAATGGGAGCTAATGCTTTAAAATTTCTTTACATTTTGTAAACTGTGTTTCCCATCTACCTCTGCAGGGAATGACTGAAGCCGATTAAATATTTTTGTAGGTTTAATCAAAATGTAAATGCAATTTTGTGCAGTATTTAAGTAGATTATATTAATAAAAGTACTTCTCAACGTAAGAATACAGTTCTGAAACTTAACACATAAAAAGTACTTTGGTGCCTCTGAACAAAGAAAACTTCATTTTGTGCAAATATAGCTTAATGGGTACTGACTAACAGTTACAAAAATATTTAAATTCCATCATATTAAAGCCTTAACTATGTTAAAACATTTAGTATAACAACATGTTTTCCACACTTTCAATGAATGGTTAACTTATTCATACTCAGTCTTCTGAGAACTGCAGGAGGTCACTACAGGAAAACTGATCATGGACCAAGTTTTAGATTGAGTGCATGAGGTGTGTATGTCCAGTCTTAAGTCTTCTGTACACAAGTAATTGCGGTGAATCTGCAGATCTTTTCATATAGATTCATTTGAAGAAGTTTATAATAAGGAGAGTCGCTGCAAAATTTGTCGATACTGGTTTTCCAATTCTTGGTATTCTCTGTCTAAATTTTCCATTCTTTGTTCATCTGTAAGGGGTACAATAGATGAATTTTCATCATTATTCTCTGTATCATTGAAAAATTTCTGAATTTTCTTGTATTCATCCTGTCCTTTCTGAAATAAAAAAAAATGATAAACAATTGATCTTTAAACTTTAATAATAGATAGAGATATATAATTTTTATACCTGGTATGGGATGTTAAGTCTTCTTTTGACTTCCAGTCTGTACTGCTTGTACTCATCAGGATTTTTAATATTGGTGAAATGCAACTTTAAAATTTCATATACCCTTCTCATTTGTTTCTGTGGAAAAATAAACATTTTTAAAAATACTTCACATTGCACTTTAATGTGATGTAATTTCCCATCTTGTTCATAGTTCACATACCTTACTTAATTTCAGAGGACTTATTACACTGCAAAATTTTTGGTATCCTTCCTTTAATGCATCTGGTTGTGAATTTATTAACTTCACACAATTTCTAACATCAACGAAGTCTCTAAGGCGTTGAAATTCGTCCGATGGCCCTTCAACTAAAGGCAAGAACAATAAAACAATTTAAAAATCCCGGTTAGAGCCCAAGAACAAACCTAAGATCCTGTATTTTACTTACATTCCATTAATTACAAGTGAAAACATGATTTTAAGACATCTGTCCTCAATAAAATTCAATATCATCCATTCTGTAATCTCACAATACCTAACTAAATTTCAAAAACACCACAGTATAAATTTTGTTACAACAACATAACTTCACTATTTTCAAAATGTAAGAGCTACTGGTGCCCTCTTGCTGAAAGTTTATCTGGGAGGGAAGAGGATGCTTCACTGAAATTGTGTGTAAATTATTGAATGGGTTAATTTGACCTATGCTTTATTTCCACTCAGAATGGCAGAACAAAGACTATTTTGTTGTAAATATCTTAACAATGAGTGGCAGCTATGGTGAATAATCCATTAATGTCATCAGTGGTGGGTTAACCACACAGTCATAACATTCACTCTTGGTCATCTGTGTTCTTGTTTCATTGTACAGGAGTGACTAATTTCTTACCACGTGAAGTTATAAGAACATTGCAGGAATTTTAGAGAAATCAGATGCTGAATCTGAAATTGACTTCTCTAATAACAGTGATTTTGTGGGAGGGATTAATGAGGACAAGGATCACATTGTCAATACATGACATTTTCACAAACACCCCAATCAGCAAAACAGGCTCAACCACATTCTTTCGAATCTATGGCCACTGAAGATAAATCATCATGCCAAATTTCCACCATCACCAACACAAACATTCTGAAAAAGTGTCTGCTGTCAATTTCCTGAGAGAGAAATGAAGGCCCAGAGTTAACTCAAGAAATAACAGTGTTTTTTGTTGTTGTAGTTGTGGTCTTCAGTCCTGAGACTGGTTTGATGCAGCTCTCCATGCTACTCTATCCTGTGCAAGCTTCTTCATCTCCCAATACCTACTGCAGCCTACATCCTTCTGAATCTCCTTAGTGTATTCATCTCTTGGTCTCCCTCTATGATTTTTACCCTCCACACTGCCCTTCAGTACTAAATTGGTGATCCCTTGATGCCTCAGAATATGTCCTACCAACCGGTCCCTTCTTCTAGTCAAGTTGTGCCACAAACTTCTCTTCTCCCCAATTCTATTCAATACCTCCTCATTAGTTATGTGATCTACCCATCTAATCTTCAGCATTCTTCTGTAGCACCACACTTCGAAAGCTTCTATTCTCTTCTTGTCTAAACTATTTATCGTCCATGTTTCACTTCCATACATGGCTACACTCCATACAAATACTTTCAGAAACGACTTCCTGGCACTAAAATCAATACTCAATGTTAACAAATTTTGCTTCTTCAGAAATGCTTTCCTTGCCATTACCAGTCTACATTTTATATCCTCTCTACTTTGACCATCATCAGTTATTTTGCTCCCCAAATAGCAAAACTCATTTACTACTTTAAGCGTCTCATTTCCTAATCTAATTCCCGCAGCACCCCCAATTTAATTCGACTACATTCCATTATCCTCGTTTTGCTTTTGTTGATGTTCATCTTATACCCTCCTTTCAAGACACTGTCCATTCTGTTCAACTGCTCTTCCAAGTCCTTTGCTGTCTGACAGAATTACAATGTCATTGGCAAACCTTAAAGTTTTTATTTCTTCTCCATGGATTTTAATAACAGTATCTTTTACGAAAAAAAGGGAACTGCACCTTGTAAAGGATAAAAGCCCTTAGCATCTACTTTATAAATTAGTGATACCATCTACTGTCTCAGATCCGTCAGTTCATTAACATTTTGCTGTTACTTGTCAATTGGTAATTTTCAGTACATCCAATTTAGCTTTCGACAAAATTCTCAAAAATTTGAGAAGGTTTTCAAAAAGATTTCTCTTGTCTATTATATATTGTAACAACACAATCATCTACATGAGTGAAGAAAGAAACCAGGATGTAGGGTAAAATTGAACTTGCACATACATCCTATTTTTTCCACATACTACCTTCAGAGACATTTTACAACAGTGTTTAGGATCAATGTTTCAATTTGCCTTCCACAAATGTCTGATGTAGCCTCCACTGGATGCACAACGAATATCCAGATAATTGCATCCTGTACTTTCTTGAACATGTATGGAGTTACTGTTATTGCCATGTATGGAGTTACAGTTATTGCCATGCAGTCCCACTTCACCCATAGTTGTTGAAAGGAGAGGCACAGAAACTTTTGGAGCTTACTTCAGTTGCTTCTCCCTCTCCCTCCCCCTCCCCAAAAAATATCACACGTTCCAAGATCAGGCAACTTTTACAGACTAATGGTGTAATGCGAGGTCTGTACAACCCGATCCATCAGTGAGGCTGCTCACCGTTAGGAATGATCTTAATGTAGGTGCCAGTGACGTGGTGTTACATTCTACATAAAAATGGAATTTTGGCATGCTCTTGCAATTGTGGAAAAGGCAGATTCTCAACATATCCAGGTATGTGATTCCTGTATCCATTTTTTTATGCAATAAGAACAGGCTGTCAAATTTTTCTCAGAAATATGTACACAACCCATGAGGCTGTGTAGGTTTCTCATGCTCCACTAAATCTGAAATAAAACTGTTGTTGTCCAGCTACATGCCCAAATTAATTAGAAATCTCTACATGATAATGTTCACCACCATTTTGAACACACTTGTAATAGCGAATCCTTGTGACTTGAAATGCAAATGTTGGCATAAAACATGCCAGACATGAGGACTGTCTAAAGCTACTCTCAGAATTGGACCTGAAAGCAAATGTGGATGTGGGGATGAAAAAATTATGTGATGTCACAGCGTGAAATTTCATGTTGTGGGGCATTTTTAAGTGTAAAAGATAGAAATGAGATCCTTGAGATTTTTGTATTGTGGAGAGGTATGAGGTCAATGAAGCTGAACTCAAGAGACACCATGCTGGATTACATTGTTTCCAGTTAAAGCCCATATTTATGTTTTTATTTTTTAACTGTTACATGATATATGCTGTTCCAAAGCATCACATTGAATATCCATCTTTCTTGTGCGATTTTTTACAATAAAATGATTTGCAAGAACAGAGTGGTTGTTAAACACTATCTGAACTTCATGATTTTCATATAACAACTTATATGCTGTGAAAATGGTATCTGAACTTCGTGATTTTCATGTAACAACTGACATGCTGTGAAAATATGTCTTTTTCAAGGCACTGGCAAATTTTACGATTCATAAAAAATGCACTGTTTCAGGTACGCTATGTTACAATTACATGTCACTGGTTGAAGCCCTCAGAGCAACATAAAGCATGCAAAATCAGAAACAGTTGACTAAGGTTTATTTGACATACACACAAATTAAGATGTGAAAGGTGGATGGTTTGCATCCTGCTTCCTTCAAATATTTTTTGTCACCGTCATGTTTTCTAGAAAATTCTCAACTTTATTATTAACATATGTGTAAATATTCAATGTTATGTACAAGCAAGACCACTTCCATTTAAAGCAATCATTTTGTGAATATGGGCCAATGAATTTCAAGACAACTGTCTAAGTCAATAGTTGGTTCCTAGCAATTTTGTACAGTGTATCCTGCAGACTAGACACAGCTAGCACATAGACAAAGGAGCTGAGAAACATTTCTCATATGAGGACGTCTTAACTCTCAGATGGGCAACAAGTAATACTTCTGTGGACTACGTTTAAATTGTTAAAGACGGTCAACGTATTCAATGTGCACATGCAGGCCATCTACGGATTCCCCCCTTACATTAGCAACCAACTGTCAATACCATTATCGAAGGCTTTGAGCTGTAGGAGAGGTAGTGCTGTACTCATGACAAGAATCAAGCCTCTGAATTATAAATGAGTTCCACCTGTTGAAACAGAATGCAGAACACCCATCATCCACTCAACACCAATTGAGCAATGAACAAGTGATTGAGGGAACCAGCTGCATCAGGCATATGCATACTGACAACCTACAATGTGCACCAATGTGAACTTTTA
The DNA here is from genome assembly GCF_023898315.1 of Schistocerca nitens. Taxonomy (NCBI): domain Eukaryota; kingdom Metazoa; phylum Arthropoda; class Insecta; order Orthoptera; family Acrididae; genus Schistocerca; species Schistocerca nitens. The sequence continues at coordinate 474,288,708 of NC_064614.1, read as the reverse complement.
GTTTTGATGTGAAAGTTAAAATTCACATCAACTTTTATCCTGACTTATATGTACAAGATACAGTTTTGTGTAATCAGACCAACCTTTTGAAACCTGCTGTATATTGGTAGTTAGGATTTCTAAAGAGTTCTAATATTGAGAAAGCTGTTTCCACATACAGAATGGTTGTTTTTGTTTCTTTGCAGATAATGCAAACATTGTGGTAAGTGAATCCAGAAAGATCTGTCATAACAAACATTTATTAATGAACTGTTTCTCACTGAACTTTGAAAAGACTACATGCTGTTCAGATTTCCAAACAGTGTATGTTTAAAATCTGATGACAAGCAGAAAGAGAACAACTTAACTATGTTAAATTCTTGGGACTACATTTTATGATAAATTCGACTGGGAGGAGCCCACCACAAAACTACTGAAGCATTTACACAAATCTTCATTTGAAATGTGTTACCAGACATGGGCAATATACAAAGAACCTGGCTTACTTTCATTCCCTAATGTTATATGGGAACTCATTTTGAGGTGACTCGTCAATCCAGAAGTGTGTAATACAAATTAATTGTGATATGAATTGTGGTGATGTTCATGGAACTGGGAATATACCCACTTCTGTTTCCCAGTATATTCATTCCTTAATGAAATTTCGCATGAATATCAGCTCTTTTTTCCGCACAAACAGTGCAGTGTAGGCAAAACAATAATAAGAATAAGCTACATTAAATATTCTCATCACTTATTTTAGTCCAGAAAGATGTCAATTATTCAGCAACACACATTTTCGATAACTTGCCACTGGCCAAAGAAAGTTTAAGTTTACTTTAAATTGTATTTCATTTGTAAATAAAGGCTTTGTTAGCGCCCAACATGTAGTCATTGATGAATACATTTTTATCTTACCAAATTATGAGTTACATAAAAAACCAGCTTTGCACATTTTGGGTGGATGACTGGTCAGTGTGTTGCATAATTATTTTGTGAACTTTAGCATATAGACATTTACATGTACAGGATAAATTTGACATTACCTTTTACAAGAAAATGTGCAGCTTTTTACTTATTCCTAGACTCTCATTCTACTTAGGATCTGTGGAAGGAACATTAGCACAGCTCTTTTGTAAATATGTATTGCACATTGTTTGTTAATGGCATGTTCTATATCCTTGAGGACCTCCTCAACATGGATTATGGAACAGAAAACTTAAACAATGGAAAATCCAGGATGTTATGTAACAGTATTAGAGAAGTAAAGTTGCTACGCACCATATAGCGGAGATGCTGGGTCATGATAGGTGCAACAAAAAGGTTCACACAATTATAGCTTTCGGTCATTAAGGCCTTTGTCAGAAACACACACACACACACACACACACACACACACACACGTCTGCAGTCTCAGACAACTCAGACTGCATACGTATGTAAAAGGTTGCGTTTGCACAAGTGTGTGAGTGCGTGCGCTTGTGTGTGTATGTGTGTCTATTGCTCACAAAGGCCTTAATGACCGAAAGCTATAATTGTGTGAATCTTTTTGTTGTGCCTATCACGACTCAGCATGTCCGCTATATGGTGAGTAGCAACTTTTCTTCTCTAATACTGGAACAGAAAACATATTGCATATACCAGCTGACATACTGATGAGGATATTATCTGTGACTTAAATTCTTTTCAATGAGTTGGTGCTTTGTGAGAGACAGCAGTACTGTCTGTTCACGGTAAACTGATGATGGGTGCAATGCCTGTCTGGAATGACTTTGCCCTCACATTGTGGTTACTGAAGGGAGAAAAGTGGTGAGGGGAAGGCAGCATCAGCTGCTTGCGGCATTGCTGGCACCACCACCCACATTTTGTGCTTAACACAAAATCAGTGGCAGCACTTGCAGAAATATTGCTCACTTAAGTGACACTTCCATTGGATCAGAAACCACCTAATTTTGTTTATCTATTCATGCACAGGAGTTAACCTAAATTTTATATATTATTCATTTATCAAAAAGCAGATGAATGCACAACTTACGACAGTATGAACTGCAAGTCAAAAACTGATTTTTGAAATCTGTTTGCGCACTGCATTTACTAAACACAGCACAGCAGTAATGATTATAAAGTGTAATTAACTATGCCTGAAACAATTGTCAAATGATCTTCACTGAAGATCACTATCATTTACCGTATTTACTCGAATCTAAGCCGCACCTGAAAAATGAGACTCGAAATCAAGAAAAAAAAATTTCCCGAATCTAAGCCGCACCTGAAATTTGAGACTCGAAATTCAAGGGGAGAGAAAAGTTTTAGGCCGCACCTCCAAATCGAAACAAAGTTGGTCCATTGCAATATGAGAAACAATTTAGGTCGAATGAAGAACGATACAGCTACAGTAGCTAGGTTTGAGTCTTAAGCTTAGCAGTTAAGCTTTACCAGGTACCCACTGCTACGCATCAGGTGCTCCATCCGTATTTATACGGGTACCCTTCTGTATATTGAGCAAGCAGTAAAGGAAACAAAAGAAAAATTCGGAGTAGGTATTAAAATTCATGGAGAAGAAATAAAAACTTTGAGGTTCGCCGATGACATTGTAATTCTGTCAGAGACAGCAAAGGACTTGGAAGAGCAGTTGAACGGAATGGACAGTGTCTTGAAAGGAGGATATAAGATGAACATCAACAAAAGCAAAACGAGGATAATGGAATGTAGTCAAATTAAATCGGGTGATGCTGAGGGGATTAGATTAGGAAATGAGACACTTAAAGTAGTAAAGGAGTTTTGCTATTTAGGGAGTAAAATAACTGATGATGGTCGAAGTAGAGAGGATATAAAATGTAGACTGGCAATGGCAAGGAAAGCGTTTCTGAAGAAGAGAAATTTGTTAACATCGAGTATAGATTTAAGTGTCAGGAAGTCGTTCCTGAAAGTATTTGTATGGAGTGTAGCCATGTATGGAAGTGAAACATGGACGATAACCAGTTTGGACAAGAAGAGAATAGAAGCTTTCGAAATGTGGTGCTACAGAAGAATGCTGAAGATAAGGTGCGTAGATCACATAACTAATGAGGAGGTATTGAATAGGATTGGGGAGAAGAGGAGTTTGTGGCACAACTTGACTAGAAGAAGGGATCGGTTGGTAGGACATGTTTTGAGGCATCAAGGGATCACAAATTTAGCATTGGAGGGCAGCGTGGAGGGTAAAAATCGTAGAGGGAGACCAAGAGATGAATACACTAAGCAGATTCAGAAGGTTGCAGTAGGTACTGGGAGATGAAGCTTGCACAGGATAGAGTAGCATGGAGAGCTGCATCAAACCAGTCTCAGGACTGAGGACCACAACAACAACAACAACAACCCTTCCTTTATCACGTGCTTTGTCTGATTTGAATTGATTGCTTATTTTTCTTTGCTCTGATAAAGTGCCGTTCTCTTTGTTACAGGTGTTTACGTCACTAAGCTGAAAATGCATTACTGTACTGTGTCATGCATGCATTGTTTGTCGCATTCTGATAATGAGTGTTTACGGCATGGCTTGCTTTTGTGCACGCTACTGCTGCTTACAATAAAAGAGAGAGAGAGAGAGAGAGAGAGAGAGAGAGAGAGAGAGAGAGAGAGAGAGAGGAATTGTCTCATTAGCGAGACAATGGCAATAGGCTGCTGTTTGTTGTTACTTACGCTGCTGCTTTCTTTGATAATGATAAACAAGAACCAAATAGACTGCGTATGATAGAAGATGTTCTGAACGAAAGTTTAGCTAAAATTTTTCTCTGTTTGAAAATCTTTGATGACGCCTCTTTAGTACATTACATTCTGCACAGAAATTAGAGTCATCTTAGATTTAAAAATCTAGTCAATTGCCGTGCTTCATTTTAGACTGTATCACTACTAGGCATAAGAATAATACGAATATAAACATGTCATAATTCGTATATTCTTCCGGGTTTGCTGTTGTCTCACTCTAGTTTCGTAGCTTATTAGGAAGACAGGAATTAAATGAGATAGCAGCAAATACGAAAGAATACATGGCAAAATGTGTATATTCGTGTTATTCTTATGGTGAAGAGACTACTGCATGTAATTCACAATTCATTAAAGTTCCTGTTAACAATCATCTCTTCTCACAGGTAGGAAAAAATTCAGAACATAGAGTTGGCCATATTGACAAACATCCCAAACAGTCTTGCCAGTCGGATTTTGGTAGTACATTGAAATGTTGCTACATTCGAAGATGAACAATACGGAATTTGTATTTACTTCGTTGGATAATGTATGAAAATGCAGTGGTCGAAACTCGGGGCGGAGAAAAAAAGCTAGTCTTCCACCTTTTTTTCTTTATTTAGTTACTGACGCAGAGGTTTTGGCGCCGGTATTTATCTTTGTGCTTGCAAAGCATGCCTGTGTAGCGCTACATATATTCGACGGCAGAAGTTAGTTGTGGCGGCACCTACCAACATTTTTCAGAACTTCCGCTTACTTTGCACTCGATTCTAAGGCACAGGCGGTTTTTTGGATTACAGAAACCGGAAAAAATGTCCGGCTTAGATTCGAGGAAATACGGTATGTCTGACATCACCACCACCACCACCACCACCACCACCACCACCTGAGGGCATGGTGCTGATAACTTCATCGATGCCATTTCCATTATACCATTTTGGATCTAATACTCTTACTCCAGCTGCTACACTTCCCTGCAGTAATCTTGCCAGTCCTGTGCAGTAACTGAAAGGAAAGCAGCAATTAACAAGATCCTGCAATATTTTCTTTGGCATGTCACCAGTAGCATTGCTCTCCTTGGAATTGTGTTTTATTTTGGCCCATGCCAATTCTATGGCAGCTTGATAGCAGTTGCAGGGCAGTAAACAGACTACTTTGTGGCCTTTGCTCTCAGCAATTTTATCCACACTGTACACTTTCACTTTCACGGCTGGTTCATTTTCCTATATTTTAGACAATAATTCAACCTTCCTCACTGAATCAATTCAGTTAATAGCCTGTCTCTTAACAACTCTTCCATCGTGATCCTGAAAACGTATTTATTAGGCATTCTATTGAACTCTGCTGTGCTTTGACACATTATCCACACTATCACAGAACTGGGTGGAATATTAGGAACCACCGCATCTTGCCCTCCTCCCCCCTCCTGCCGACACCCACTAGTTTAGTCAACTTCAAGAAGTTTGCAAGTTAATGGAAGCAATTTCTTGTATGAAGCTTTGTCCTGGTTCAGGTCCTGGTGTAGCACAGTTTTAATTTGTCAGGAAGTTTCAAATTAGTGCACATTTCACTGCAGGGTGAAAATTTAGTCTAGATTCTTGCATCTTGATGTAAGTACTTGCTAAATTTGTCATTTTGTGCCTGTTTTTCTCCCACTTACAGATGTGCATATTCAGTACCAGTTCAAAAAAGTGTGTCAAAAAGGAGAATGACACAAAGACAGATGAACTGAAACAAATTCACCATTAGAACCCCTAAACACACACACACACACACACACACACACACACACACACACACACACACACACACACACACACAACCAGCACCACCAGTCAGGGAAGTACAAAATGAGTTTACCAATCAATTTGTTTCTCCAGAACGAAAATTAGAATGGCAATACAGATGCCTTTACATTTTAGGTGACTTAAGTTATGTTTGTGATAAAAGTAGTAAATACTGGTTTTAAAAATCGAAGAGTAATTAAAAGGCAGCCTCCTGGTAAGATACCAAGCCGCATTTTTGTTTCCTGTTATCAAATATTTGATTATACAGTAGATAAGAAATGTTCAAAATCTGCATATGACATCCTCAAAGTTTTCAATCTAAGCGAAGATTTTGATTAACTGCATTATGTTTCTTGGTACACAACAGGTATTTGCAGCAAGTTCCTGAAATAAACGGATTCCAGTGACTTGAAGTAACTTGAGTAAGTTTTTGTTCCAATGTAAACACCCCAGCAAGTGTTTCCTTAAGTTACTTGCTAGTAGATACAAGCCTTTTGTAATACTTCACATCTAGAGGCAGCTTGACTTTGGCAGCACTCAGACAAACAAATATCTTTCAAGTAGTCCGATTTTCTATGTTTCTGGAAGCACTGCTGAAATCATCAAGTTATCGTAACCAAACAGTGCATAGAGGTAACAATGCAGGCCTGATGTTTTAAGTGTTGAAGTGACCCTACTATTTTTGTTTCAGTTAGTGTTTTATTACTCCCACAGCTATTTTAAGTGCTAAGGACCATGTCAATCTGTGAAACTACACCCTTTGGCACTATCAATAGAAACTGCTGTCGCAACAACAACATAAGGAAAAGATAGATTGCTACTCACTGTAAAGACGACACATTGAGATGCAGCCAGACACAACAAAGCGACACTTACACAATAGCTTTTGGGAAAAACTATTTGTCACAAAAGGAAGAAACATGCACACATATTCATGCAAGCAAGCACATTTCATGGAGAAGGGCAGAAGGGGAAACAAGTGCAGGTGGTTTGGCACAGGATGGCAGACAAAAAGGATCTGAGGTGTGAATAGAACAGAGGGGGTGGAAACGTGGGTGGAGGGTGTGGGGACAGTGAGTTACTGTAGATTGAGGCTGAGATAATTATGGGAGCAGAAAATGTGTTGTAAGGGTAACTTATGCCAGTGCAGTTTAGAAAAGCTGGTGGTGTAAGGGAAGATCCAGACAGTTCCAGTAGTGAACTAGCTATTGAAATCAAGCCCGGTATGTTCAGCTGCATTTTGTGCCACAGGGTGCTCTACTTGGCTCTTAGCCAAAGTTTGGGAGTGGCCACTCATCCTGGTGGACAGCTGGTTGATAGTGATACCAATATAAAAAGTTGTACAATGACTGCAGCAGAGCTGGTATATGACACAGCTGCTTTCACAGGTGGACCAGCCTCCGATAGGGTAGGATACGCCTGTGACAAGACTGGAACAGAAAGTGCTGGGTGGATGGATCAGGCAGATCTTGCACCTGGATCTTGCCAAGACACCCTATCTTCATTCTTCTACAATCTCAACACCTTCTCTCCCACTACTTCACCTGGATCTCCTCAAACCAGCATGCAACCTTCCTGGACATTGTCCACTTCATCTCTAATGGCTCCATCCACACCTCTGTCCACAAACCCACCAACCAGTAACAATCCACCAACAATACTTGCATATGAACAGCTGTAATCCCTTCCATATCAAAAAAATCTCTCTTACAGCCTGGCCACCTGAGAACAGTGTATCTTCAGGAACAAGAACTCCATTGCCTAATATGCTGAGGGTCTCTATATTACCTTCACAGACAGGCACTATCCCTCAGACCTAGTTCACAAATAGCTCTCCTGTGCCATTTCCCCACCTCCAATCACCCCACCACCCACAAGGACCAGCTACAAAGGATCAGCCATTACCACTCCAGACCGGAACAACTTCACCACATCCTTCGTCAGGGCTTTGCTTATGTATCATCATGTTGTGAAACAAGATATGTCCTACTCAAAATGCTTCCCACCTCTCCTCAAGTGGTGTTCCTTCACCCACTATCTCCATATCCTAGTCCACCTCTGTACTCTCAAACCCAACCGCTTGCCACAGGGATCACATCCCTGCAGAAGACCTAGGTGCAAGACCTGTCCAATTACCCACCCAGCACTTCTACTCCTTTGATATGCTTATCCTATCCCATCAGAACCCAGGCCACTTGTGAAAGCAGTCATGGCATACACTGGCTGTGCTGCAATCATTGCACAGCTTTTTATATTGGTATAACTACCAACCACTTGTCCACCAGGACAAAAGGAAACCATGTAACTGTGGCCAAGAACAAAGTGGATCAACTTGTGGCACAACATGCAGCTAAACATAATATGCTCGATGTCAATGGCTGCTTCGCTACCTGGGCCATCTAGATCCTCCCCTACATCACTAGCTTTTCTGAACTGTGCAGATGGGAGTTATCCTTACAACACATTCTCCACTCCTGAAATTATCCCAGCCTCAACCTACAGTAACCTACTGTCTCCGCAACGTCTGTCCTATTACTCCTCCCTATTATCATCTCCCACCCTTTTTGTGCACCACCCTCTGCCGATACACCTACCTGTCTTTCTCCTTCCCAGCTTCTCTCCCTTTTCACTCCATCTCCCCTTCCTTTTTCCACCTCCCTGCTCCACAGCCTCCCGACACTGTGCCTGTTGGCAGTCTAGTCCCTGCAAGCTCTACAGACAGTGCTCTTCTCTTCCTCCACCTTTGCCCTGCTATCCCTTCCCCTTCCCCACCCTCCTACAGATTGCTGCTTCTGTTCTGCACGACAGTTTTACTTCAGTCCGAGCTGCAGGAGATCATGGTCACGTGTGCGAGATGCATGCTTGCTTGTGTGAATGAATGTGTATGTGTTTTCTTTTCTGATGAAGGCTTTGGCCGAAAGCTATATGGAAGTGTCTTCATTGCGCCCGTCTGCAACTCAATGTGTGACCTTTAAGGTAAGTAGCAATCTATCTTTTCCTTACATTGCTTATATTCCAGCCTGGAGTTTATACTATTTGCTAAAATAAAGTAACTTATTTAAGGAACACACAAGGCAATGAAACATATCTAGGAGTTAAATAGGAAGATATAGCTGTCTTGCATGAAGTAGAACTTATACAAATATTTTCTGTGGATGTACAATAACCAAAAGGAATATGAACATTCAAATGGTAAGAGGTTGACATTAAAAATTCATTATTCTAAAAGCCTAAAGATTAAATAGTTGAAGTTTCTCATGGTACTTAGTATCAACATTATACTCTGAATACCATTACATTTTTGTATCCGTATCCTATCTTACAACTCAAGCCACTGATCAGTTTCGATAAATAATGTGTGAAGGTAAAGCTTGAACATTGATAAAAATGTTTCAAGTATTATTATGCTTAAAATAATTTGTTTCATATTCTTCAAGTTTACTTTCTGCTTTGACAGACAAAAGCAAGGGTAGCTGCTGTGAAACACTTTGGCATTACGTAAAATATATTTTATAAAAAAATGAGTAAACACATCAGAAATATTCCACCTCTCTTATATAAAACAGTTGTTACAACATTACCTGTAATGTCCACAACCTCTTGCATAGGTACATAATATTCATAAATACATTCCAATAAATGACTGCCAAGCCCATGCCTTTGAAATGGTGGTAATATCAACATCTGGCCAATACGAGGCCTGATGTTATTGGGGTAAGCATAGAATTCATAGACAGTAGCAAACCCAGCAACAGCATACCTGGCACTGCCATCAATTTTATATTTTTCATAGCTGAAACAGTCATGCTTGTTCTTAGATAAGTACACAAATCCAAAATTATTCTGATACAACATTGAGGACAGCTGTACTCACACTACAAACATTCTCCAGTGATCATCATCAGTATCAATTAAACTAGCTGCATCAATGTACCACAATAAAAATGTTTGTAATCTTTCATGGTAATCCTGGTAACCTGGTACCAACACATCGCAAACGTATACCTCAAAAACTCTTTCAGTTATTTCTTTATCTATAAAAAGAAAAACAATTATTTTATATAATACATACAACATGAAAAAGCAACTAGAGATTAAAAACATTCAATAAGCTTACTAATTGGGAAGGATTTCTTCAGTGTTCCCAAAGGTACAAAATCATAATCTTTTGTAATCTCTCTACAAAAATCATCTATATTTGTGTAATATCCAGGAGGGATGGTTTTTGACATTTTCTCCAGTACATCATCAGCCTGGAAAGAAAACAGTCTGGATGATAAAAAGAACTATTCATTTCATATTTTTGATACAGATATGTACTTAATAGCACGACAGTTCCATACAACAGCAAAGCTTGTCATGTAACACAGTATAAACAACAACAATATGAATTAGGATAATCGTTGAGTAACAAACAGGCACATTTAAAAATACACTATTTAAAAGTAGACTAAGCTCCCAAAGTCCTCCTCCAGATTTAAAAAAAGCACACATTCATACACACACCATGTAAACTCATGCAGATGGTCACTTCATACCCGTGTTATGAGCGCCTTGACTGAAGTGAATGGCGAACTTGTCTGAGAGGGGTAGTGGGGTACGACACTGGCGAGGAGTGGGGATGGGGAGATACATCAGGATAGGGGTAGAGGAAGGTTCTGCAGTTATGCTTGTACAAGTGTGCAGGCATGTGGCAGGAACAGGATAGTAGATTGTCAGGTGTAGTATGGGATAGCTGTGCTACAGGAGTGGAGTGTCAGGTATGGGGTAGAAGCGAAGAGAAAAGGACTATGCAGGTGCACTGGGAAGAGGCAAGGTGTACGTGAGGCTGGAATGGGAGTAGGGAAGGTCATAGAGGCATTTGAGCGCAGACACTAGTAAAGTTTGAGTCTAGGGTGGTTACGTGAAAAAGTATATATTGCAGGGAAAGTTCCCAACTGCACAATTCAGGAAAGCTGGTGGTGGTGGAAAGCAAACAGATGGCAAAGGCTACGAAGCAGTAGTAATCAAGTGCACCGCATTGTGCGGCATGCTTGGCAACTACAGGGTGGCGCACGAAATGTGTTACCAATTGTTTCTTTCACAATTTACGATGCACATTGGATATCCTGCTGGGATCTCTACAGCAGTACCAGCAGAGCTTGGAAAAACGAATGAGTCACGAAATGACGTGTAATTCACAATACTGCCGCTAGGAGACTAGTAAGCAGCAATGGCTGACAATGGAAGACTGACGACACAGCAACGATCGGCAATTGTGTTACTTTTAATGAAACGAAAAGCCTTGTTGTGACTCAGAGGCGTTTTCGACAACAGTTTAACACATGATGGGTCCCTTGCAAGAAGACCATCCATAGGTTATACGATAAATTTGTACAGGAAGGAACAGTATTGGAACGAAGCGAGCTCAGCCTAAGCCTGTTTGTTCGCCGGAGAACATTGAAGCGGTACGAGTTGCTGTACAGAGAAGTCCCGGGAAATTGTGTAGAAAGGCAGCAGTGCAACTGGGAATATCCAGACGCTCCGTTCAACACATTCTTAAAAGTGACCTCCATATGAATCCATTCAAGATGACCTGTGCACAGAAGCTAACTGAAAAACACAGGCAGCAGAGACTACTGTTTGCTCAGTGGACGGAGGATAGGGAAGAAACTCTCAACAACGTTTGGATTTCAGACGAGACGCATTTTCGTTTAGATGGTGTGGTTAACAAACAAAATGTACGCTTTTAGGCCACTGAAAACCCACAAGCGCTTCATGACCGACAACATTACGCTCCGAGGATTACAGCATGGGCAGCAATTTCCAGTCACGGACTTATTGGATCCTTTTTCTTTGAAGAAACTGAACAGCGAGCGTTATTTGAGAATGCTTCACAATAGCTTCATTCCACAGCTTCTTGCTACTGCCTTGCCCTTCAACATGCAGTGGTTCATGCAAGATGGAGCAAGGCCACATACTGCAAACACTGTGTTGGAGTTTTTACACGAGCATTTCGACATGCGGATCAATTTACTCAGGTTTCCAGGTCGCTTCAATGACTTTCAAAATTGGCCCCCCAATAGTCCAGACCTCAATCCATGTGACTTTATTCTTTGGGGGTACCTAAAGGAAAAAAAATTCCCGAAACGTCCACGTGATTTAATGGAGCTCAGAAGACTTATTCTTCAAGCTTGCAGTGAAATTATGGAAGACGTGCCGTAGTGTAATCACTAACTTCAGTGTTCGTTTGAAGGAAGTTAGGAAACAAAATGGTGGACATATTGAGCATGTGCTGAGTTAGAACAAATCTCCATGGACGGCTCTTCATTGTAGTATATGTTCCTTTCAGATTGTATTGACAATAAAGTTTATATTAAAAAACAAAATGGTAAGATTTCGTGCGTCACCCTGTAGGTAGTCCAGCTGCCTCTTGGCCACTGTTCAGCAGCGGCCATTCATGTGTACAGACAGCTTGTTGGTGGTCATGCCCACTTAGAATGTCCTACAGTGTTTGCGGTTAAGTTGATAGATTGCATGGCTGTTTTCACAGGTGGCCTTGCCTTTGTCAGGGTAAGAGGTTTCTGTGACAGGCCTGGAGTGTGTGTGTGTGTGTGTGTTTTTGAGGTTTACGGGCGCTAAACAGTGTGGTCACCAGCGCCCAGACAGGCCTGGAGTAGGTAGTAGTGGCAGGATGTATGAGACAGATGTTCCATCTAGGCATTTTACAAGTACATGAGCCATGGAGCACAGGATTAGGAGCAGGTGTTGAAAAGGGGCAGACAGTGATACTGTCTAGTTGGGTGGGCAGCAATATACTACTGTGGGTAGGGTGGAGGAGGATATTTATCATTTCAGTGCACAATGAGAGCTAGTCTAATGCCTGGTGGAGAACATGATTCACTTACTTCTGTCCTTGGTGATACTGAGTCACAAAGGAGGAAGGAGCGGGTTTGGTGGCACTTCTTTGTGTACTGCTGATAAGTGGGTATGTGAGAAATGGTAGGTGACTGTGGAAACAAGGCAAGGGAAATCTTGTCTCTGGATGTAAGTGGAGAAGTTAATTTTGATCCATGAAGGACTCAGTGAAACCCTTGGCATATTTGGAAAGGGACTGTGTCACTGCAGATACAAGGGCAGCTAGGCAGTTTGGAAGGGACTACATGTTGTGGAATGTGTAGCAGCAGTCAAAATGGTGAGTTCAATGTGAACAAGAGTGCTGATCGAGTCATCTTTGAAGTATATGTTGAAATTGAGGGTGATGAGGACCACCAGGTGAAGCAAATAGAGGAGAAGGCATTGGGGTTTTGGGGAAATGTGGATAGGACATCCTCACCCTTGATCCAGATATCAATGATCTGTGAGAGAGGTTTGGGATTCTATATGGCTAGGAAGTTTTCCTCTACATGGCCCATGAATATGTTGGTGTAGGATGGTGCCAGTGGGTGCCTGTGCCTGTACTGAGGAGTTGTTCGCAACTGATTCCTTCAAGGGAGACATAATTTTGTGTGATATAGTTGGTCATGGATGGTGGTCAGGAAGAAGGTTGTAGGTTTGAAGTCAATCGGCCACCTGGAAAGGTACTGTTCAATAACAGCAAGGCCATGGGCATTGGGAATGTTGCTGTAGAGGGAGGTGGCACTGACTCTACCGAGCATGGTACCGGGTGGTAAACAAACAGGAACTGTGAGTAGTCAGAAGAAGAAATGGTTAAGTGTTGCACACAGTACTTGTTACAATGGGTGTCCTGTGTGTTGGGTTTATGCAGCTTAGAAAGCATACGGATGGTATGAATGCAGTGAGCAGGAAGATTGAGGAGGGCAATACGTCGCCGAGCAGAGATTCTGGATTTCATGAGGGACTGGATTTGGGGAATGTGGTCACAGTGGCAGGGCTTGTAAGTGGACATATCAGAGCTGGCAGAGCCCGTCACCCAGGTAATCTCTAAGCTTCATAGCACCAGTGGTGGATCCTTTGCCAGCAGATAAAAGTGTCAGGTGGGACAAGGTTTCAGGAAACGGATTGCAGTTCTTTCTGTAGATGTGTGAGGATTTCCATGTTGACAGAGATAGGGACTGATGGTAAGGCAGTCTAGATACAGAAATACTGGAAAAAATGTCAAGGAATAATTTTGTGTGTGTGTGTGGGGGGGGGGGGGGGGGGGGGATAGATTACTGTTAGATAAGAGGTGTAAATTGAGGGGTACAGGGTTCATAATTGGTTTTAGATTGATTCTGATTGGCAAGGAAGGTGGTGAAAAAGTGTTTACACTGTAGGCAAAGGGAGAAGCAGAGTTCCTTAACAAGTTCAGCTTGACTGAATTTGGGAATGAGGCACATGGCGAGGCCTTTGGAAATGACTGAAGCTTTTGTAGAAAGGTTCGTAACTGTGTTGTAGATCCATTTAAGCTATAGGTCCTGTAGAGTGGAGGGAGGAAATTCCTAATGGCGTGGTCCCCCACTCATAACTTAGTGGCATCCAGGACTGAAGAAAATGAATCACATTCTCCAATGAAGTTTCAAATTATGTCTCATTGTGCTGTGAAATGATAAATATCCTCCCCACCCCTCCCGAAGTGTTATTCCACCACACATCCATCTTGTACAATATCCTTGTCCGTCCCTATTCTACCCCTGCTCCTAAACCTTTGCCCTACGGCTCAAATTCGTGTGGAAGACCTAGATGCAACATCTGCCTCATACATCCTCCCATTAACATCTATCCTAGTGCTGTCACAGATATCGCCTATCCTGTTAAAGGCAAGGCTACCTGTGAAAGCAGCTATTTGGTCTACCAATTGAACTGCAAATACTATGGAGCATTCTATGCCAAACTGTGGCCTACACAGCCAGACCACCCAGATGCAGAGCGTGTCAAATGACACTGAATGCTTTACAGCCTGTATGTTCTGTATTTTTCCCACCAACATCAGCTTTTCTGAATTACACAGGTGGGAAATGTCCCTGCAACATATCCTTCATTCACATAACCACCATGGACTCAATCTACACTAGTCCCTGTTCCCACCAACCACTATGACCAAACTCTCACTCCAGGTACACAAGTACCTTCTGTCCTCCCAGCACACTTGCAAAGTTCTTTCCCCTACTGACACCCCTCCCCCCATGCCCCTGTACACTCCCACAGGCAGCACTGATCATTTTTCCCTGCCCCTACCCTGCTCTGTCTCCCCATCCCCATAACTATTGTACCCCCACTATCCATCTCAGCCAAGATCACAACTCGCCACCGTCACACCACAGTGTCCAGAGACAACAGTGGTCAAATGTGTGTTAATTGTGCATGTGTGAATGTGTTTTTATAAATCTGAAAGACTCTGTTTATTAATTTAGTCTACTTTTAAATGTGCCTGTCTGCCACTCTTTGCCGCCTCTATATGGTGAGAATATAATCTAATTCATATCACTGTTACTCCACCCCAGATTTCCCACATACTTGGAATGTTCCCTAATTGCGTCCCAAAAGGCAGTGAGTGAATGCTGCTACAATGGTCACTCTATGCACGGTCACTTGTCCACTAGCAGCTCCATATGCCTTTACAATTGTTGGCAAAAAAAGAAAAAACAATATTTTCATTTTTTGTTACAAACGGTATGGCACAATGGCAGCAACTGACACTATTTAACTTACAGAACTACACAAATGTGTAAAGTAACAAAATATTATTGAACAATAGTACTTCAACAAAAAGTAAAGAAGCTGATCAAATTACAAACTATTTACTTACTAGGGAACTTTAATGTGCAACTGAATTTTGATCTCTGGAAGTGTTCTTTCTTGCTGACAAGTCTAATTGTGGCAAACTCTGCCTCAAAACACAAAAATTTGAAATTACTCAATATATTCTATTTTACAGCAAATTGTATGCAGATGATCTGGTTTGAAATAGCTTTATTTTCTGCATATAAATATCAAATATGTAACTAGTTACTGGTACTGTACATCACCTGGTGAAGCCCAATTTGGAAAGATAATGGGCATAAGAAGATATTTGCACAATAAAGTGTATGAAAGCAACAACATATCAACACGCTATGTGATCTGCTGCCATGTTAATTGTGGGCAGTTGAATGGTTTATTTAAGACACACACCATGTAATGCACCACAATACTCAGCTGTGGGATCTAGCAGTTAATAGCAAAGAAACGTGTACTTTTGTTTGTTAGCAAAAGCTCAAAAGATAATATAATGTGGGCACTAAATGTTGCAAATTAGGTGGTGGATGTTTCGAACTGTGGTTGCATCGAATACTGCTACAAGTTGCAACTAAACTACGTTGTTAACAATACTCTGCTGACCTCAACAAACAATTGCGTGGTGGCCATCCCTGAATGCTTTGTGTTATGCATTGCTCATTGTTTTGTTTTCTTACTTTGAAATATGTGAAGTGAATAATCCTGGTCCATCACAGATTTCAATTGTGACCCTTACAACACCAGAAGATATTTACGATCCCTGTGACAAAATGTCAGTTCTGCTGTAGGCTGCTCCCCAGCAAAAGGGAGGCAAAGAGTGCCCGCATTCTGCACTATAGCAATTGGAATACAAAACCTGTAACTTTTTGGAGTGCGCCAAAATTCTTCCCATAACATTAGAATAGAGTAGCCACACATTCAGTCCTCCTCCTGCATTCAGTGCCTTGACAGTCCTACCTGTAGTGTTGTCAAGCATGTCTTACAGCTATGAATGCACATGAAAGGTCAAAATTAGTAGTCTGCATATTTTGTAATCTGAAATTGGACAGGAAAAAACAAACAATGTCCAGAAAAACTATATCAGAGATGTATTCAGTTCACTGGCAGGAAAATGCTGCTGCTAATCAACAGAACAGTCTTTTTGAAAGCTTAAGTACAGTCAAACAAAGAAAAAGGCTATTTCTGAATACAAGGATACTGACATTTTTGCAAAAGTAAACATTCCACAAAAAAAGTTTCTAACTAGCACACTTTTTTAACAGTCAACTTCAAAGAACTAATGCTTGCTTTGCCTTCGTGTAGTGTGACAACCTTTTAAATTTGTGCATCTAATCATTTGCCAACAAAGAAAATAGATATGAATTTCGACAAAAATATATGTGAACTTCACAAAAAATATATGCTATATTTTCCAGTCCCCTACTAATTGCTTGTCAGTTCAGATGGTCAGGCACAAATTAAGACTGATGTTGCAAATCTATGCCCTTACCAAACCTAAGATAAGAGATACCTTCATCCTCTTCATTTTTCACAGCATTCTCAGGTAAATCATTACAGATTTATTCGGACATAAGTTCTGCAGATGTTTCTTTGTAGGACTAAACTATCTCCATTGAATTCATTACAGATTGTTCATTGTTCTAAATAATGGTTGCACCTCTGCCATACTGTCGATATATGTACTAAATTCACTAGTAACGAAATGTTAACCACATACTAAACCCATCAGGTCTCCTACTTATAAGTACATTTAATGTACTTACAAAAATTAATAAGATCTTACTGCACTACAAGTTTCAGTGGCCAGACTTGGGCTGCTAACAATCTTAAAATGCAAAATAATTCTACTGACATTTATACTGGGTAATATTCAGCATATTGAGAAATTACTGTCATTCATTGGACTGAATTATCACTGCATCCTCACTCTCATCTCATTCAAATAAGATGGGTTGAGTGACAAAATATATGAAACAAAGTAGTTTCACCATGCACACACAAAAATTCTTTCCGCAAATTCTTAACAATAGGTCTTATTCCTTGGAAAGAGCAGTTTCAGGAGATTTTTTTTATAGGAACAATTTAAACAAATCACTAGTGAAGCAATGAAGTGTAAGTGTGTGTGTGTGTGTGTGTGTGTGTGTGTGTGTGTGTGAGGGAGGGGGGTTTACTTCAAACACAAATTATTGTTCTGTAACATTTTCTGTTTTTCACACATTTGTTATGTTGAATATTGTGTTTCCACCACCATTTGCAACTGAATGAAAAAATAAGCAATAGTTGAGTAGGAAAAGAATAAACTTTGGTCCATTCTTTCTGAAATTACTGATTATGTTTCTTTTTGGCTCTTTACCAAAAGAAGGCATCACCCAGTCTGTCCAAGCCCTGACTCACAGGTAAATTCAGAAGTACTTTGTCGGTAAGTTATAGATGCAGAATGACACGTAGCTTTTAATATACGTACTGACATTAGTGTAGTTTACATTGTATTCCTCTCTCACAATTACAACAGATCCAGTTTTCAATAAGTCTGCATCACATTCCAAATTTTGCACTTTCTTTAAGAATAGAACCTGGCCAGTGTGGCAGCATGGTAAAGTTTACACTCGAGGAACTAGGAGGGAAGGCAGTAAAAGCTTAGCCTCTGGTGTCCTTAGTAGTGTAGCACTGCCACACACTGCATATTTAAATGTAAAATGGTGCTTTTCTTTGAAAATATTTCTCACACACTATGACTTTGCCAGCAGTTACTAAAACAATGTTTATGAAGCCACATTTTGTCTACAACCAACGGCCACTTTCATTCATCTACATCTACATCTACATTCATACTCCGCAAGCCACCCAACGGTGTGTGGCGGAGGGCACTTTACGTGCCACTGTCATTACCTCCCTTTCCTGTTCCAGTCACGTATGGTTCGCGGGAAGAACGACTGTCTGAAAGCCTCCGTGCGCGCTCTAATCTCTCTAATTTTACATTCGTGATCTCCTCGGGAGGTATAAGTAGGGGGAAGCAATATATTCGATACCTCATCCAGAAACGCACCCTCTCGAAACCTGGCGAGCAAGCTACACCGCGATGCAGAGCGCCTCTCTTGCAGAGTCTGCCACTTGAGTTTATTAAACATCTCCATAACGCTATCACGGTTACCAAATAACCCTGTGACGAAACGCGCCGCTCTTCTTTGGATCTTCTCTATCTCCTCCGTCAACCCGATCTGGTACGGATCCCACACTGATGAGCAATACTCAAGTATAGGTCGAACGAGTGTTTTGTAAGCCACCTCCTTTGTTGCTGGACTACATTTTCTAAGCACTCTCCCAATGAATCTCAACCTGGTACCCGCCTTACCAATAATTAATTTTATATGATCATTCCACTTCAAATCGTTCCGCACGCATACTCCCAGATATTTTACAGAAGTAACTGCTACCAGTGTTTGTTCCGCTATCATATAATCATACAATACAGGATCCTTCTTTCTATGTATTCGCAATACATTACATTTGTCTATGTTAAGGGACAGTTGCCACTCCCTGCACCAAGTGCCTATCCGCTGCAGATCTTCCTGCATTTCGCTACAATTTTCTAATGCTGCAACTTCTCTGTATACTACAGCATCATCCGCGAAAAGCCGCATGGAACTTCCGACACTATCTACTAGGTCATTTATATATATTGTGAAAGGCAATGGTCCCATAACACTCCCCTGTGGCACGCCAGAGGTTACCTTAACGTCTGTAGACGTCTCTCCATTGATAACAACATGCTGTGTTCTGTTTGCTAAAAAATCTTCAATCCAGCCACACAGCTGGTCTGATATTCCGTAGGCTCTTACTTTGTTTATCAGGCGACAGTGCAGAACTGTATCGAACGCCTTCCGGAAGTCAAGAAAAATAGCATCTACCTGGGAGCCTGTATCTAATATTTTCTGGGTCTCATGAACAAATAACGCGAGTTGGGTCTCACACGATCGCTGTTTCCGGAATCCATGTTGATTCCTACAGAGTAGATTCTGGGTTTCCAAAAACGACATGATACTCGAGCAAAAAACATGTTCTAAAATTCTACAACAGATCGACGTCAGAGATATAGGTCTATAGTTTTGCGCATCTGCTCGACGACCCTTCTTGAAGACTGGGACTACCTGTGCTCTTTTCCAATCATTTGGAACCCTCCGTTCCTCTAGAGACTTGCGGTACACGGCTGTTAGAAGGGGGGCAAGTTCTTTCGCGTACTCTGTGTAGAATCGAATTGGTATCCCGTCAGGTCCAGTGGACTTTCCTCTGTTGATTGATTCCAGTTGCTTTTCTATTCCTTGGACACTTATTTCGATGTCAGCCATTTTTTCGTTTGTGCGAGGATTTAGAGAAGGAACTGCAGTGCGGTCTTCCTCTGTGAAACAGCTTTGGAAAAAGGTGTTTAGTATTTCAGCTTTACGCGTGTCATCCTCTGTTTCAATGCCATCATCATCCCGGAGTGTCTGGATATGCTGTTTCGAGCCACTTACTGATTTAACGTAAGACCAGAACTTCCTAGGATTTTCTGTCAAGTCTGTACATAGAATTTTACTTTCGAATTCACTGAACGCTTCTCGCATAGCCCTCCTTACGCTAACTCTGACATCGCTTAGCTTCTGTTTGTCTGAGAGGTTTTGGCTGCGTTTAAACTTGGAGTGAAGCTCTCTTTGCTTTCGCAGTAGTTTCCTAACTTTGTTGTTGTACCACGGTGGGTTTTTCCCGTCCCTCACAGTTTTACTCGGCACGTACCTGTCTAAAACGCATTTTACGATTGCCTTGAACTTTTTCCATAAACACTCGACATTGTCAGTGTCGGAACAGAAATTTTCGTTTTGATCTGTTAGGTGGTCTGAAATCTGCCTTCTATTACTCTTGCTAAACAGATAAACCTTCCTCCCTTTTTTTATATTCCTATTAACTTCCATATTCAGGGATGCTACAACGGCCTTATGATCACTGATTCCCTGTTCTGCACTTACAGAGTCGAAAAGTTCGGGTCTGTGCCTCAATTTTCATAAAAATTTGACATGGTTTGCCTTTTTTTGAAATTATACTGTCTTGTTCATGTATGACTCATTTATTCTGGTAGATATGAAAACAAATTTCATAGAGAAAACAATTCTTCTAACAAGTGGAGGATGCAGAGAGAGAGAGAGAGAGAGAGAGAGAGAGAGAGAGAGAGAGAGAGAGAGAGAGAGAGAGGGGGGGGGGGGGGCGTCTTGGCAATATGGAAAGAATTTTAAGTATAAACTGCAATAATGCATAATGTAACTTACACAAATTCCATCACTCCTGCCTGGGTCAATCTTCTCCTTGTAAGTCATTCCCAAATATGTTGTCAATTTTGAAGCTGTGTAATAAAGCTTTACTTTGAGATCTCTATATCCAAATATTGATTCACTATATGAAGGGAAAAAAACAAGTGTTAGTACCCATATGATTACTGCACTAGGTAACAAAGCATCATACAAACTTATACATAAATCACAACAGGAAGCAAAACATATGAAACCAGTATAGCTTAGCCACCCATGATGATCACGTCTACAGTGAGAAGTAGTCCCTGATGATGATCTATGATTTATGGTGGAGGGTACGAAACAGTTAGGTCATAAGCACCCTGGTAATAACAATACACCAAAGGTGATTGTGAAAATCTAGGAAAGGAGGGCAATAAACTGGATAACTATGTTTCACCCCACCACAGGAATTTTAAAGCAACCCCAAGAAGGTGAGCTTCAGAAAAGGCCAGAATAAAATCCCAGTGAGACACAGTGGAATAACTAAAAATCATGGATAAAATACCTGTAAAGATGATGTTAAAAAAAGGACAGATAACTGTGGCTGGATGGTGACCTAGAAATAGTGAGAGACCCAGTATTTTGAGAAGAATTCCAGACACCACACACAATCTTAAGACATGAACAACACTGGCCTCGTTATCAGTTAAAAGGGGGAAGATCCTGTGGGAGACCCAGTTCAACCTTCAGGTCCTCATATATAACACACTCAGTTAAAATATGTCATACTGACAGCTGTGTCCCGCATCTCTAACAAACTGGGGGCTCCTCCCGATGTAAGAGGAAGCCATGTATCAATGGACAATGTCCCACTAATCTGAGTAATGGCTACTTCTCCACACCGTCGCAAGCAGAAGGTGGTGATCCACGGTCGCACTGAAGCCTTAATGGAATGTAGTTTATTGTTCCTCACTTCCAGCCACTGAGACTCCGACCAACATATGGCCTTCTGATCACAAATGAAGTGACAGCCCACAGAGGCACTGAACAGTGAGCAGGAGAGGGAAGTGAGCAAGCCTTCTTAGCAGCAGCAGCAGCAGCAGCAAGTTCATTTCCCTGGATGCTTATGTTCCCTCGAACCCAGCAAAAGATGATTTCCTTGTTTGGCTTTTGCAAGAGGAGGAGAGCATCCTACACCTGTTGCACCATCAGATATGCTTGGTACATCTGTCCAATAGCAAGAAGGGCACTTTGAGAATCGGAGCAGATAAATTTTTTGTCACAATGCCGTCTCATCTGCTCCATTGCTCTCAGGATAGCAAACAGTTCCACATAATAAACTGAAGACTGCTCTGGGAGCCCTATCCTGAGGACAATGTCAGGGAACCCAACAGAACAACCGAAAACAGGCGTTGAGAGGCAATATGCTTTGGGGGTGCCTTCAGGCTGCGCACTGTGAAAGCATTACTGGTCTCTTCCGCCATAGCTGCCTAGATCGCTATGTCTTTCACTTTGCTTTGGCACATGCAGGTGCAAGTACAGGTGCTATTGGTGGATAATGGCACGCTGGATGTCGTCCAAGTTGAAGTGTCGACCTTAGTAACAGGTTTCTGCACCAAGGGAGCATAAGAAGTGACAAAGACAGGGGGTTTCATTGCCTGATAGATCTTTTTGGCTTCTGCATAGGGGATCTGCTTGGTCACTTTGATTTCCCGAATGTTGCGTTCCTCTGCAAAAACAGGGCAGGCTCGGCTCCAGACTGGGTGGCTCCCAGAGCAGTTAATGCAAACTGATGGAGATGGACAGTCAGTCCCAGCTTCATGGGCTGCCTTTCCACTCTTCCCACAAGTCGCTTCACCTCTGCAACTCAGCGTTGTATGGCCAAAATGCTGGCATTTGAAGCCTTGCGTAGGGTTAGGTACATAGGGCCTAACCCTAAGTCTGAGGAATCTACCATGTTCAGGTATCATCAGAGAATTGAAGGTCACAATAAAGGTGGCAGTCTTCTCAATCTCTCCATCATTCTTGCATGTCCTTTGTTCCACATCTATTACCCCCTGTGGTGCCCTTTCTTGGTTGAGTTCAGGAACATCTATGCCCATAATATCATGGCAGGTTACCACACCTTTGTTGGACTTAAGGGAGTTATGCAACTCAACAATGATGTCGTACTCACCCAATTTCTGTGACTTCTTAAGTAGTTCCACCTGCTTTGCCCATTTAGTCTCAACCAGCAAGGAACCATTTCGCAACCGCTTCATAGGCTTTAGGGTGATAGCAAGCCCTTCTGAGCCTTTATGGCTATAGAAGGGGGACACTTTTTCAAATGTCCCCTCCTTCCTTTTGATCACTACAAAGATATTGTGATTCGTGACTTCTTGTGCCCCATTACTGACAAGTTGATTATCAGGAGGACTACCCTCTGTCACTCTTTTCGATGTAGGGGTGAGAGTACTCCCAGGCAATACACCCTTCCCACTGGGATGAGAAGAAGATTTAGAGGGTTCCATCTTAGTCCCACGAGCAGCTAGGGGAATAAGGGTCCACTCAGACAGAGCCCCGCATGCCTGTGCAGGCTTATACAACTGAGGTGCAGCAGGTTCCCCAGAGGTTGCCTGCTAATGACTGTTCCACCTCAACATCCATGCATCTCATCAGCACACAGCAAATGTTGAGACAGAGGTTTTTTAATAGAGGTTTATTCCATCCTCGCAATCCAGGCGGTCAAGCCAAGATCCTTGTTCCCTGTGACACACAACGTTCCACCACTGCGCGGCCCAGTGGTCACTGAAGCATGCCCAGAGCTTACAGTGGTAGAGGACTGACAGTGCTTACTAGTCCCAGTTCACGAAACCAAGGATCATCAAGCCTGTAATCAGCAAACAAATGCCAAGACCCTTAGGGCGGGAAGCAGTCCCTCTCCAGGTATGGCAAAGGTATCATAGAGTCCTTCACAGACCAAAGTTACATTCTTGTCCAGAAACAGATCTCTTTTAGTTCATTTTCCCAATCACCGCCCACCCCCCACATAGCTGCTGACCAAGCTACAAAGGAGTACCACCCTTAGTATCACCCAAGGACTGAGCATTCTCCACCAGGTTTCAGTTACCTTGTTGTGCACTGAAATTATAAATATTCTCTCCACTATATTCTCCGTTCTTCCCACAGCGGTATACCACTGACCACCAAAACCATGGAATATCCTTATCTGTCCCTATTCCAACCTGCTCCCAACCCCTTGTTCCATGGCTCATACCCTTGCAACAGACCTACGTGCACGACAAGTCCTACGTATATTCCCACTACCACCTACTCCAGTATGTCATAGGAAAGTGGAAACTCTCCCTGCAATGTATCCTTCACCTCCTGACCTCAACCTACCTTCTCTCCACAGCCATGATTACAGTCACAAATAAACAGTCAATCTTAGGCTCCTTCTGCACATCTGGTGTGGTGCACGAACTGACTGACAGATCACACTAGTATAAAGATCGTTATTGTGCATACTTTAAACTTGATTATGAATTATTTGATTAATTATTCTCCATAAAAATGTTGCATTTGTTGCAAGCAATTAATATTTCTGATGGTGGTAAGTGAAAAATACTTTTTAAATAAGAGTAAGACAATTTACATATCACAAGGGGCATTCAAAAAGTTTTGCACAGTCGTCTAATTTTTTTTTATTTTTTGCAGGAGGAGAATGAAATTTTTTGAGAACATACTTTGAACATTTAGCTATAAGTTGGTGTATAGAAGTATTTTCTTTTATTTGCAGGTGAGCCATAATGGACCGTGAAGTGTATGTCAGGTTGTGACAACAGTCGGCAATAGAGTTCCTCTTCAAGATCGGCAATGACTCTGCCACATTGATTGTCAGGAAGTTGCTCCCTGTTTATGGGGAGGACACAGTTGATCGCAGCAGTATCCAGCAGTGGTTGCAGAGGTTTAAAGAAGGCGATTTCTCTCCACTGGACAATCCACGATGCAGTAGACCATCGACGACAGCAAGTGACGTGAATAAGGAGACCATTGAGTAAATCATCCAAAATGGCAGATGTGTGACGACACGACAGCTTGCTGAAATGACTCGTTTGTCACTGGGTAGTGAGGTATCACTGGTACAGTCAGTAGAGTACAGAAAAATCTGTGCACGTTGGGTGCATAGATTACTGACAAGAGAAATGAAAATGGTGAGGAAGAAAGTGTGCGAGGGTCTCACGAAGACCTTTACTGGAAAGTGGAAACAGTGTTTTGACAGCGTCATTACCCAGGATGAAACATGGTTGTTTTTGTCCGAACCTGAGAGCAAAACCCAATCCCCTCGGAAGAAGAAACCAAGACTTTCACGAACAGCAGGCCAAAAGGTGATGGCCTCCTCCTTCTGGGAGCAGTGTGGCGTCATTTTCATTGACTTTTTGGAACCTGGCTCCACAATTAACTGGGACCATTACTGTTCGTCACTGAAAAAGCTGCGATGTGCCATCAAGACCCACAGACCACAGCTTCTGGGTCAGCTAATCAGACTACATAATGACAATGCTAAACACCATACAGTCCTTATGGTGCACGAGAAAATCAGGAACATGAGTTGGAAAATTGTTCCTCATCCTCCCTACAGTCCGGACTTGGCTCAGTCGGATATTTAACTCTTGGGTCGTCTGTACGCCCACCTGCGTAGTAAAACATTTGATAGTGAGAAAGACCTTATTTCCTGTGTCAAGTGATAGTGTAAAAGTCAATCCCCAGAATTTTACCAAAGTGCATTTACATCATGGAAAGAATGTCGGGCCAGATGTGTCACAGCTGATGGAGGCTACATTGAGTACGCTCAATTGTATAGCTAAATGTTTCAAGTATGTTCACAAAAAATTTCATTCTCCTCCTGCAAAAAATAAAAAATTAGAGACGCCCATGCAAAACTTTTTGAACGCCCTTTGTACATGCTTCCTTAAGATATGAAACAAATACAACTGATTATAGATAATGCCAGGTACTGCCAGTAATTGTAACATCTTTGCACACATGCTATATATAGCTTCTGTTAGGGACCAGAGACAGTAATTACTAACCTTGCCCATACTTGCACAGCCCATCCTCATTTATGACAGACTGTTATGCATACCCCAAAACTAGCCAGCCAATGCCAAACATAGCAAACTGACTACAGCATTTAGTTTTCAAACTGAGCCTTGTTTTAATAATTATTTAAAGTGCTGTCCTAATGCATAAGTACAGTTCCAAAAGTGTAAGCTGAACAATAAATTTTAGTCCACCTATTCTTTGTAAATTAAAACACACAGATCACCCACTGTGTCAAACGTCAAGCTAATTACAGAAAATGATTACAATATTATAGCAACATCATTATGGAAAAAACTTCATTTCAGACACCACATCATGAATAATGACAGTTCAGTACCATGAATCAATAACAACACTTTTAAAGATATTACTAAGTATTGGGCTGCTGCATGAGTCTGTAGCATTTTTCCTGAAGTTTATTAAACACAACTGATACACATAACAGAGACTTGACTCATGAATAATAAACTCTCCTTCACTATTTACAACAGTCTGCCAATGCTGGGGTAACTTTATGATTCCACAACTGTAGAAACTGTGTGGTTTTGAGGCAAAGAACTTGTAACGCCAATGTTCGGAGCGCATTTTCAACTGGAAAGGAAGTTCCTTGAAGATTGTTCGATAGAGAGCAGCAGAAAAGGTGAAAACCTGATGATGCAAGATCAGGTGATTAAGTTGGTGTGGAATGATTTCCCAACGGAACTCTTATCATTTTTTGTCTAGCAGAATGTGGGTAGGTTTTATTATGGAGCAACATTACTACACGCAGTCTTCCCAGTCATCATTCTTGGATTATGTCTGCAAGATGTCTCAGTTGTTGATAAATGTCAGCAGTGCTGATTACATCTTGCGGAAGTAATTCTTAGTAAACCACACCATCACTGTTCCACCAGATGCGTATCATTATCTTTTGTGTATGCATGCAGGTTTTTGTATGGGGAGTTGCTGCTTTCTTTGAGCTCAACCATTCCTTTTACTTCCTTATGTCAGCATAAAGATTGGTTGGTAGGTTGGTTTGGGGTATAAAGGGACCAAAACCACAGGATCATCAGTACCTTTTTCCTGATGCAAGCAAGGCTCAAGGTACAAAAACACCCAACACCACACCTAAAGAGGAAAAGAATGGAATGAACAAAAAATGGGGAAAACATACACCACGAGGAATAGTAGGAGGTATTAATACCATAGAACAGATGGTCTGGGTTGGCTGATCACAATAAAAGCGGATGAGCCAGCCACTCTGTAACATATTAAAATGCCCGCCCCAAAAAGACAACGTGAGATGAACACAAGTAGGGAAAAGATGACCACTAAAACAAACAAATGCAAAGAAAGTGCAACGGAGTTAAAATGGAGGGAGGGTGGCAACCTCAGAGAGAACGCTAAATACCCATCCTTAGATGATGCGATAAAAAACCCCTCACGAATAAAAAGCAAAACTAAATCTGCTGCTGAGGTATTGTTGCTCAACAGCAAAGATAGAGTGCTGGGTAGGTTAAACGTTCGCCACAGAGCAGCTAAAAGTGGGCAGTCCAGCAAGATGTGGACGACAGTCATATGTGAGCCACAATGACACCGAGGTGGGTCCTCGCGACAGAGGAGGTAGCCATGTGTTTGCCACGTACGGCCAATGCAAAGCTGGCAGTCAACCAGAGTGTCCTTGCGAGAGGACCGCATGGAGGTCTTCCACACATTCGTAGTCTCCTTAAGGTCACGCAGTTTATTGTGCGTTCTGAGATTATGCCATTCCTTCTCCTAAAGCTGAAAAACCTTATGGCATAATAATGACTGCAGGTCAGATACAGGGATACCGATAGCCAGAAGAAATTCCCATGTAGCCTGTTTGGCCAGCCTGTCGGCAAGTTCATTTCCTGGGATTCCAACATAGCCCCTGGGGTCCACACAAACACCATAGAATGACTGGACCATTCCAGGGCACTGATGGATTCCTGGATGGTCGCTACCAAAGGATGACGGGGATAGCACTGGTCAATGGTTTGTAGACTGCTCAAGGAGTCAGTACACAGAGAAATGACTCGCCAAGGTATGAGCGGATGCGCTCAAGAGCACGAGAAATGGCCACCAGCTCTGCAGTGAAAACACTGCAGCCATCGGGCAAGGAGTGCTGTTCAATATGTCCTCCATGAACATGCGCGAAGCCAACGTGACCATCAGCAATCGAGCCATCATCAGCGGAGAGCCGGGGGGAGAGTCCTTCGGATCATTGAACAGGCGAAGCTTCGGCGTAGGTGTACGTGAATGGACCTGGAGTATAGGTGGTAAAGGCAAGGGCTCCAGAAGAGATTGGATGTGAACCGCAATCTTAAGCCCTGACCTGGGCCTCCGATGAGGGAGATGAACCGCTGTATATGGGAAAAGGAGACTGTAATTTGATTGCTCAAGACAACTACGAATCTGTGCAACGTAACTGGCAAGCAGTTGTGCACGTCTAACCTTCAATGGAGGGACTCTGGCCTCCACCAGGATGCTGGTCACCAGACTCGTCCTAAAAGCTCCTGCTGCCAATGGAACACCACAGTGGTGCACTGGGTTGAGTAAATGCAATGTTGAGGGCACCACCAAACTATAAACCAGACTCCCATAGTCAAGGTGGGATTGAACAATGGCTCTGTAGAGCTGTATCCATGTAGAGCAATCTTCACCACAGTTGGTGTTGCTCAGGAAGCCGAAAGCATTGAGGTGCTGCCAGCACTTTCGCTTCAGCTGACAAAGGTGAGGCAGCCACATCAATCGGGCGTCTAAAGCCAATCCTAAGAATTGATATGTCTCCACTACCGGAGTGGATTGTCATTAAGGTAAAGTTCTGGTTCCATATGAACGGTACAACGCCAACAAAAGCGCATGACACACGACTTCATGGCTGGAAAATGGAAGCCGTGGGCTAGAGACCATGACTGCGCCTTGTGGATGGCTCCCTGTAGGGGCCGCTCAGTAACATCAGTACTGGAGAAGCAGTAAGAAACACAGAAGTCGTCTGCTAGATCATTAATGGCCACTAAAAATAGACATACACTCAATAAAGAGCCCTGCGGGACCCCATTCTCTTGGATATGAGGGGGAACTATGGAAGGTACCAACTTGGACATTGAAAGTACGAAGCGATAGAAAATTTTGGATAAAAATCAGGAGCGGGCCTGGAGACCCCACTCCTATAATGTGGCAAGGATATGATGTTACCAGGTCATGTCGTAAGCTTTACGTAAATCAAAAAAAGATCGCAACGAGGTGTTGGCATCGGGAAAAGTCTGTGCGGATGGCAGACTCAAGGGAAACTAGATTATCAATGGTAGAGCAACCCTGGGAGAAACCACCCTGGCATGGAGCCAGTAGGCCACGTGACTCCAGGATCCAACACAACCACCAACTTAGCATACATTCTAACAGCTTACAAATAACGTTGGTGAGGCTGATAGGCCAATAGCTATCCACATCAAGTTGATTTTTATTGAGTTTGAGCACTGGAATGATGGTGCTCTCCCGCCATTGCGATGGGAAGACACCATTGCACCAGATCCGATTGAAGATGGTTGGATTAAAAGAGGGGGGGGGGGAGGGGGAGACAACGAGGTCCGAGGTCGTCAGTCCCTTGTTCCAAATAAAACAATGCCACAAGGGTGAGAATAAAACAAATGAGACTACAAAACTAAAAGGAATGAAAGGAAAAATCACGAGAACAATGAAAGGCAACAAACATGTAAATCGACAAAATGGGGACAAGAAAACCACAGAAATGCAAGAAACAGGATGAAGAGAGAGAGAAAAAAGAGACAACAAAGCAGATGACAATGGCTGGCTAACCATGAGAGTAAAAAGGAGAAGCCACTCTGCAACACTTTAAAACCTCCACCCTAAAAGCACTAGGGCGGAGGACAGAGGGACAAAGGACATGCTCTAAAACGTAGATCAGATGATAAAACCCACCCTCACGAATAAAACGTAAAACTAAATCAGCCAATAAGGCCATATAAAATTAGCGGCGAGTCCAGTAACCCAAGATTCCGTTCATGGGCAGTCAAAGTGGGACAGTACACCAGAAGATGGGCCACTGTCAACTGGGTGCCATTACCAACACTGAGGCGGGTCTTCACAGTGCAGGAGGTAACGATGGGTCGCCCAAGTGAGGCCAATGTGGAGTCGACAGAGGAGAACTGGTTCCCTGCGAGAGGCCCGCATGGAAGGCTTCCACACATTCATAGTCTCCTTAATGACATGCAGTTTGTTGTGCTTACTGTTATGCCATTCTGTCTCCCACAGCTGAAAAACCCTGTGGTGTAAGTCAGAACACAGGTCAGGTTCAGAGACGCCTATCTCCAGAAGCAGTTTCCACGTAGCCTGTTTGGCCAGCCTGTCGGTAAGTTCACTGCCTGGGATTCCGACAAGATCTGGGTTCTACACAAACACCAATGAACAACTGGACAGTTCCAGGGCATAGATGGACTCTTGGATGGTCACTAACAAATGATGATGTGGATAGCAGTGGTTGATAACTTGTATGCTGCTTAAGGAGTCAGTACATAGGAGAAATGACTCGCCTGGGCATGAGCAGATGTGCTCAAGAGCACAAAATGTGGCCCCCAGCTCCGCAGTGAAAACACTGCAGCCTTCGGGCATCAGTGTAAACCACTTCATGGCCCTGGTACATGTTGAGAATCGAGAGGAAGTGATAGTGGAGGGTTGCAGGGTTAATTGAGCCCTTAGGGCCATGTGAAAGGTCCAGGCGAAGCTGCCGCCTAGGTGTACACCATGGAGGTGTATGCGAATGGACATCAAGTATAGGTGGTAAAGGTAAGGACTCCAGTTCGGAAAGAAGGGATCGGACACGAACTGCAGTTGGAAGCCCTGACCTGGGCCGCCAATGCGGAAGGTGAACGCCATGGGTGGGAAAAGGAGACTGTGATTTGGATGTGCAGGACAACTACAAACGTGTGCTACGGAACTGGCCAGCACTTGTGCATGCCTAAACTGCACTGGAGGGACTCCGGGACCAACCAGGACACTGGTCACCGGACTGTTCCTAAAAGCTCCTGCAGCTAAGCAAACGTCACAGTGGTGCAACATCACAGCGGTGCACTGGGTCGAGTAAACGCATCGCTGAGGGTGCCACTGAACTGTAAACCACACTTCCATGGTCAAGGCGGGATTGAGCAAGGGCTCTGTAAAGCTGCAGCAGCGTAGAGCAGTCTGCACCCCAGTTGGTGCTGCTCAGGCAGCAGAGGCCATTGAGGTGCTGCCAGAATTCCCACTTCAGCTGACGAAGGTGGAGTAGCCAAGTCAATCGGGCATCAAAAACCAGTCCTAAGAATCGATATGCCTCCACTACAGTGATTGGATCGACAGTAAGGTAAAGTTCTGGTTCAGGATGAACAGTACGACGCCGACAGAAGTGCAAGACACATGACTTTACAGCTGAAAACTGGAAGCCATGGGCTTGTGAATGGCTCCCTGTAGGTGCTGCTCAGCAACACCAGTACTGGAGGAGCAGTAAGAAATACAGAAGTCATCCGCACACAGAGAAGGAGAGACAGATGGCCCTACAGCTGCCGCCAGACCATTAATGGCCACTAAAAATAGAGATACTCTGTCAATACGGAGCCCTGTGGGACTCCATTCTCCTGCATATGGATGGAACTATGGGAAGCACCAACTTGGACATGGAACGTACAAAGCGACAGGAAAATTGTGAATAAAAATCGGGAGCGGGCCTCAGAGACTCCACTCGTATAGTGTGGCAAGGAAATGATGTTGCCAGGTCGTGTCATACGCTTTTCGTAAATCAAAACGGACAGCAACCAGGTGTTGGTGTCTGGAAAAGTCTGTGCAGATGGCAGACTCGAGGGACACAAGATTATGAGTGGTAGAGGCGACCCTGGCAGAAGCCGCCCTGACATGGAGCCAGTAGGCCACGTGACTCAGGGACCCAACCCAACCGCCGACACACTATACGTTCCAGCAGCTTACAAAGAATGTTGGTGAGGCTGATGGGCCAATAGCTATCCCAGTTTTCACCGGGTTTGAGCACTAGAATGATGGTGCTCTCCCGCCATTGCGATGGAAAGACACCATCGCACCAGATCGGGTTGAAGATGACGAGATGTAGCTTGTAGTCAGATGAGAGATGTTTAATCATCTGACTATGGATCTGACCTGGCCCAGGAGCTGTGTAGGGGTAATGTGCCTGGGCACTGAGGAGCTCCCACTCTGTTAATATAGGATTCACTGTGGCGTATAGTGAACAAAATCAGTTCCCCGTCCAGCCACTGTTAGAACGTGCAATAGGCTGGGGGGGAGCAATTCTCCAACACAGAGGCTCGATCATCGTGCTCAGCAAAGTGCTCGGCAATCGCGTTTGCGTCGCTAGATAACACACCATTGATGTTAGTGCCAGGGACACCAGTTGGGGTCTGGAACCCAAAAAGACGTCTTATCTTTGCCCAGACTTGGGAAGGTGACGTATGGCACCGAATGGTCGAGACGTATCTCTCCCAACAGTCCTGCTTCCGTGGTGTGATAAGACAGCGAACGCGGGCACAGAGCCGTTTATGGGCTATGAGGTGCTCCAGGCAAGGGTGCTGCTTATGCCGCTGTAGAGCTAGCCAATGCTCCTTAATTGCTTCAGCGACTTCCGGCGGCCACCAAGGGACCACCTTTTGCCACAGGCATCCTAAAGAGCGAGGGATAGTGTTTTCTGCCGCAGAAACGATTGTTCTAGTGACCTGCTCAACCATCACATCAATGTTACCCTGTGGGGGAGATTCAACGGTGACAGCAGAGGTGAAAGTTTCCCAGTCCGCCTTGTTTAAAGTCCATCAGGCAGGTGTCTGTGGGCCTGACGCCGGGGCAGTGACAGGAAGATGGGGAAGTGGTCACTATCACACAGGTCGTCATGTGCTCTCCAATGGATAGATGGGAGGAGGCCAGGACAGAAAACAGAGAAATCAATGGCCGAATATGTGCCATGTGCCACACTGAAATGTGTGGGGGCACCTCTATTTAAGAGGCAGAGATCGAGCTGCAACAGTCAATTTTCGACATCTCTGCCTCGGCCAACAAGCACGGAGCCACCCCACAAGGGGTAATGAGCGTTCAACTCTCCCAAAAGTAGGAAAAGTTTAGGGACTTTATCAATCAGCCAATGCATTCACGGGTACTGCGCCATCTGGAGGAAGATATACATCGCAGACAGTTATTTCCTGTGTCATCCTTATCCTGATAGCCATAGCTTCAAGAGGGGTTTCAAGGGGCACAAGTTCACTGCATACTGAGTTCAGGAGAGACGCAAACTCCACCTGACACACTATTATAGTCGCTATGGTTCCTGTAATATCCATTATACCCACAGATAGCAGTGTTCTGCATTGCCAGGAACCGGGTTTCCTGGAGGGCAATGCAGAAAGCAAGTGTTGCCGTAGATCAGCCAGGCAGTGGAAAAAACCGCCTCAATTCCATTGGAGGATGATGTGGTCGT
This sequence comes from Schistocerca nitens, assembly GCF_023898315.1. NCBI lineage: Eukaryota > Metazoa > Arthropoda > Insecta > Orthoptera > Acrididae > Schistocerca > Schistocerca nitens. The sequence continues at coordinate 474,255,694 of NC_064614.1, read as the reverse complement.
GAGGCTGGGAAGGCATGAAACATTCAATGTGGCACAGTTTATGCCCCAGGGTGACCTGCTGCCACGGATTTATTTCCTGAGCAGTTTGTATCCAAGTTTGAGGGTGCGGCGAGATCTAGGTCCTCAGCGGACACCAGAATCTGCACCTCATCCTGAGAAGCAAAGCTTGTAGGTAGCAGTGATGTGGGTGCCACTGCATGTCCTTTGGTCTTGGGGGACTTCTTTTTGGGTTTCTCTGACTGGGAGGGCTCGACTGATTCAGTCTCGAGGACTGAGGATGATTATGAAGCCCTACGCTTCTCCAGCTGAGAAGTGAGGACTGGTGTCCCCGATGGTTGGGGGAGGGGGGGCAGTGCTCCCTAGGTAGGTGGTGTGGGAGCAACAGGAACGGAATTGCCCCTCACCATTATGGGGGCAAGTATAGTCTTCCGGCTCGTAGAACTGACCAGAATTAGCGAAACAGACGGGGCTACAACTGTTTGCTCTCTGCAGCTGACACAGATGGGAGGCAGGGCACATGGAGTATTGGGATGTGATGGACGTCCACAATTTCGACATGTGATGCTGAAAGTACAGCGGGAAGACATGACCAAACTTCCAGCAGTAAAAGCACCGCATAGGTTGGCTGGTTTGTGGGGTTTAAAGGGACCAGACTGCTACGGTCATCGGTCCTTTTTTCCAAAAGTCTAAAATCACCCACAGAGAATAAAAAACGAGCAACAGAAAAGACGGCAGACGACACAGGACACGAAAGACTCAGACAGAGATCAGACAAAACAAATTAAAATCACACAGTGATAAGGTGGTTGGCCAACCATAGAGACAAAAAAAGGAAAAGCCAACCACTGAGAAACACATTAAAAACTCAGTCTAAAACCATAGGCTAAATGCAACACAAAAAAGGACAAACACTTAGATTAAATGATAAAATCCCCCTGCCCGAATAAAATGCAAAACGAAGCCTGTCATGGCAGTGTCATCTGTTAAAAGGGCAAGGAGCGTACCAGGCAGCGCAAATGTCTGCCTGATCACAGCTAAAAGGGTACAGGCCAACAAAATGTGGGCCACCGTCAAAGCCGCCCCGCAGCGACATAGAGGAGGGTCCTCCCGACCCAGTAAATAACTGTGCGTCAGCCCGGTGTGGCCAATGCGAAGCCGACAAAGGACAACTGAGTCTCTGCGATGGCTCGCATGGAAGACCGCCACACAGTCATCGTCTCCTTGATAGCATGGAGTTTATTGGGTGTGGTCAGACTGCGCCATTCAGCGTCCCATAGCGCAAAAACTTTGCGGCGTAAGAAGGCTCGCAAATCAGTCTCCGGGAGGCCAACGTCCAGAGATGGTTTAGTCGTGGCCTCTTTCGCCAGGCAGTCAACATTTTCATTGCCGGTTATCCAAACATGGCCTGGGGTCCACACAAAGACCACAGAGCGGCCGCAACGGGCAAGAGCATGGAAGGACTCCTGGACAGCCATCACCAGACAAGAGCGAGGGAAACACTGGTCGATAGCTCGTAAACTGCTCAGGGAGTCGCTACAGATAACGAAGGACTCACCTGAGCAGGAGCGGATATACTCTAGGGCACGAAAGATGGCGCCCAGCTCAGCAGTGAAAACGCTGCAGCCAGCCGGCAAGGAATGTTGTTCGTAGTGGTCCCCTACAGTTAGAACATAACCGACACGACCAGCAGCCATCGAACCATCAGTGTAAAACACGCCAGAGCTCTGATACATGGCTAGGATGGAGTAAAAGCGGCGGCGGAAGGCCTCTGGAGGGACTGAGTCCTTCGGGCCCTGTGCCAATTCGAGCCGAAGGCAAGGGCGAGGCACACACCATGGGGGTGTATGCAGACGGGCCCCGAAAGGAGGTGGAACAGGGAAAACCCCAAGCCCGGAGAGAAGCTCTCTGACACTGACGGCGATCGTACAACCCGACCGGGGCTGACGTTCTGGGAGATGGACGACTGACTGTGGGAACAGGAGACGATAATTTGGATACCCGGGCAAGCTACAAACATGGGCAGCATAAGCGGCTAGTGAATGTTTGCGCCGTAACCGCAGTGGAGGGACACCTGCCTCCACAAGTATGCTGTCCACAGGGCTGGTCCGGAAGGCACCAGTGGCAAGTCGTATCCCGCTGTGTACGATTGGGTCCAGCACCCACAACGCAGATGGGGATGCTGAGCCATAAGCCAGGGTCCCATAATCCAGACGGGACTGTATTAACACCTGGTAGAGCTGTAAGAGGGTAGATCGGTTGGCGCCCCATCTGGTGTGGCTCAAGCATCGCAGAGCATTTAGATGCTGCCAACACATCTGTTTAAGCTGCCGAATATGAGGCAGCCAAGTCAACTGGGCATCAAAAACCACACCCAAAAACCTATGTGACTCCACCACAGCCAGCAAGAAGTTCGCCGTCAAGGTAAAGCCGCGGCTCCGGATGAACAGTGCGTCGCAGGCAGAAATGCATAACGCAGGTCTTGGCAGCCGAAAACTGGAAGCAGTGAGCTACAGCCCAAGACTGTGCCTTGCGGACAGTGCCCTGCAGCTGATGTTCAGCAGCGGCAATGCCAATGGAGCTGTAGTAGAGGCAGAAGTCATCAGCATACAACGAAGCGGAGACAGATGTTCCCATCGGTGCAGCGAGCCCGTTAATTGCAATTAAAAACAGGCAGACACTTAAGACTGATCCCTGTGGTACCCCGTTCTCCTGAACTTGGGAGGAACTGTGGGAGGCTGGGACTGGCACGCAGAAGGTACGATGCGCCAGAAAATTCCGTATGAAAATCGGCAGCGGACCCCGAAGACCCCAATCATGAAGTGTAGAGAGGAAGTGACAGCGCCACGTCGTATCGTACGCCTTCCGAATGTCAAAAAAGACAGCGATGAGGTGCTGACGGCGGGCAATGGCCGTACGGATGGTGGACTCCAGGGTCACCAGATTGTTGGCGGCAGAGCGGCCTTTACGGAACCCACCCTGAGACGGAGCCAGGAGGCCCCAAGACTCGAGTACCGAACTCAACCGCCGGCTCACCATCCGTTCGAGAAGCTTGCAAAGAACGTTGGTGAGGCTAATGGGGCGGTAGCTGTCCACCTCCAAAGGGTTCTTGCCAGGTTTCAAAACGGGGATGACAATGCTTTCCCACCATTGCGACGGAAACTCACCCTCAACCCAGAGACGATTGTAAAGATCGAGGAGGCGTCACTGGCAGTCCACTGAAAGGTGTTTCAGCATCTGACAGTGGATGCGATCTGGCCCAGGAGCAGTATCAGGAAAAGCGGCTAGGGCACTGTGAAATTCCCACTCACTGAATGGAACATTGTAGGATTCAGGATGGCGGGTGCGAAAAGAAAGGCTCCGACGCTCCATCCGCTCTTTAATGGAGCGGAAGGCCAGTGGGTAATTTGCAGAAGCGGAACTCAGAGCAAAATGCTCTGCCAAGCAGTTGGCAATTATGTCGGATTCAGTACAAATTGCTCCAGCGCAGGCACGCTGACAGGGGTCCGATAGCCATAGAGGCGTCGAATCTTGGCCCAGAAATGCGATGGAGAGACATGGAGGCCAATGGTGGACACATACCGCTCCCAGCACTCCTGCTTGTGTTGGCGAATGATGCGGCGGGCCTGCGCACGGAGCCGTTTAAAGGCGACGAGGTTTTCTAAAGATGGGTGCCGCTTGTAACGCTGGAGCACCTGCCGGCGATCTTTAATCGCCTCGGCGGTCGCAGGCGACCACCAAAGCACAGTCAGCCGCCGAGGGGACCCAGAAGAACGGGGAATGGCAGATTCTGCGGCAGTAACGATGCTGGTGGTGACCGAGTGAACCACTGCATCAGTGGTGTCATTAGAAAGAGGCTCAATAGCGGCAATGGAGGAGAACAAGTCCCAGTCAGCCTTATTCATAGCCCATCTGCAAGGGCGCCCAGAAGAGCGACGTTGTGGCAGTGACAGAAGGATCGGAAAGTGGTCACTGCCACACAGGTCGTCATGCACACTCTACTGGACAGAAGGTAAGAGGCTAGGGCTGCAGATCGAAAGGTTGATGGTTTTTTTTTTTTTTTTTTTTTTGTGGTTTTAGGGCGCAAAACTGCTATGGTCATTAGCGCCCGGTCCGTGACTGAGGAAAGAATAAAAACCGAAAATAGAAAACAGCAAAAATGGGAACGAAACTCAAAGAATTGGAGACACTAAAAGCAGAAACAAGGCTTAAAAGTCCACTACTGAGAGGGCTTGATGGTCCCCCGATAAAACTTCAAATGACTGACGTCATTTCACTGTCACTAATAAACTGGAGAACGCGGTCGGCTGAGCGCGTGTCATCTGCTAAAATCAACGATAGATCAGGCGATAGCTGTAGACGGGAGCGTAACGGATTAAAATAGGGGCATTCAATTAAAAGGTGTCTGACCGTCCACAGCTGAGAGCAGTGGGGACAGAGTGGGGGAGGATCGCCGCTTAAAAGATGTCGATGGCTAAAAAGACAGTGCCCTATCCGGAGTCTAGCTAAAATTACCTCCTCCCGACGACGCGTTCGGGAGGAAGAGGTCCAAGCGCAAGGAAGGGCTTTCACTTCCCGCAATTTATTGCGGGGAAGTGTTGACCAATGCGCATGCCATAAATGAGCAACTTTGCGACATAAACCGCTCCGTAGATCGGTGAAGGGAAGCGACTGAATAGCTGGCCGAGGAAGAGAAACTGCAGCCTTGGCTGCTATATCAGCCGCCTCATTCCCACAGATACCAGCGTGTCCCGGGAGCCATAGGAACGCCACTGAGACGCCCCCCAGGTGGAGCAAGCGCAGACAGTCCTGAATCCGGTGGACCAGAGGGTGCACAGGGTAAAGAGCTTGGAGACTGAGGAGAGAGCTGAGAGAATCGGAGCAGATTACGTACTGTATCTGCTGATGGCGGCGGATGTAGTGGACAGCCTGGAGAACAGCGAAAAGCTCCGCAGTATAAACCGAACACTGGTCGGGAAGCCGAAAGTGATGTGGGGCGTCGCCAACAATATAGGCACTCCCTACACCCAACGATGTTTTCGAGCCGTCGGTGTAAATAAAGGTGGCGTCCGTCATTTGTGCACATAGAGCAGCAAATGCCCGACGATAAACAAGTGAAGGTGTACCATCCTTGGGAAATTGACAAAGATCACGGAGCAGACAGATCCGGGGACGGAGCCAAGGCGGTGCTGTACCCCAAGTTGTCAAGAAGGTTTTAGGGAAGCGGAAGGAAAGAGAATGGAGCAGTTGACGGAAGCGGACTCCCGGGGGTAGTAGGGAGGAGGAGCGGCCTGCATACCCTACATCAAAGGAGGCGTCGAAAAAAGGGTCATGGGCTGGATTAGCAGGCATGGAAGACAGATGGCTAGCATAACGGCTCAGAAGGACGGCTCGCCGATTGGACAGCGGAGGTTCAGCAGTCTCAGCATAAAGGCTTTCCACAGGGCTAGTGTAAAAAGCTCCAGACGCTAAACGTAATCCACGGTGGTGGATAGAGTCGAGACGCCGAAGAATAGACGGCCGAGCAGAGGAGTAGACTATGCTTCCATAGTCCAATTTCGAGCGCACTAAGGCGCGATAGAGGCGGAGAAGGACCACTCGGTCCGCTCCCCAGGAGGTACCATTCAGGACACGGAGGGTGTTGAGCGTTCGCAGACAGCGAGCCGAAAGATAGGAAACGTGGGAGGACCAGCACAGTTTTCTGTCAAACATAAGACCCAAGAATTTAGTGACGTCTGAAAACGGAAGGTTGACAGGACCTAGATGTAAGGAGGGCGGAAGAAACTCCTTACGTCGCCAAAAATTAATACAAACGGTCTTACTGGGAGAAAAACGGAAGCCGGTTTCGAGGCTCCAAGAGTGGAGGCGATCGAGACATCCTTGAAGACGTCGTTCAACAAGGCTGGTCCGTTGAGAGCTGTAGTAGATCGCAAAATCGTCCACAAAGAGGGAGCCCGAGACGTCAGGAAGGAGACAATCCATAATTGGATTTATAGCGATGGCAAACAGTACAACACTCAGCACGGAGCCCTGGGGTACCCCGTTTTCTTGAGAGAAAGTACGGGAGAGAGTAGTGTTCACCCGCACCCGAAATGTTCGCTCTGCCATAAATTCGCGAAGAAAAAGGGGCAGCCGGCCTCGAAAGCCCCAAGAGAACATTGTGCGGAGGATGCCTGTCCTCCAACAGGTATCGTATGCTCTCTCCAGATCAAAAAATATTGCTACCGTTTGGCGTTTCCAGAGAAAATTGTTCATGATATAAGTGGAGAGAGCAACAAGATGGTCAACTGCAGAGCGATGCTTTCGGAATCCGCATTGGGCAGGTGTTAAAAGACTGCGTGATTCCAGCCACCAAGCTAAACGGTAATTCACCATACGCTCCAAAATCTTACAGACACTACTCGTGAGAGAAATGGGGCGATAGCTAGAGGGGAGATGTTTGTCCTTTCCAGGTTTCGGAATGGGAACGACGATAGCTTCCCGCCATCGTCTGGGAAAGGTACTGTCGGTCCAAATTCGATTATAAAGGCGAAGGAGGTAACGCAGACTATGGGTTGATAAATGCAGCAACATTTGGACATGGATACCATCCGATCCAGGGGCGGAGGAGCGAGAAGAAGAGAGGGCATGTTGGAGTTCCCGCATGGAGAAAACAGTATTGTAGCTTTCGCGATTTTGAGAGGAGAAAGCCAGAGGTCGCACTTCCGCTGCACGTTTCTTCGGGAGAAACGCTGGCGGGTAATTTGAAGAGCTCGAAATCTCAGCAAAGTGCTGACCCAATGAGTTAGAAATTGCGACAGGGTCCACTAAGGTATCATGCGCGACAGTGAGCCCAGAGACCGGGGAGAAACTAGGCGCGCCTGAGAACCGTCGAAGCCGACTCCAAACTTCCGAGGAGGGAGTGAAGGTGTTAAATGAGCTAATAAAGAATTGCCAGCTTGCCTTCTTGCTATCGCGGATGACGCGACGGCATCGCGCACGGAGTTGCTTATAGCGGATACAGTTTGCCAAAGTAGGATGGTGACAGAAAATGCGAAGAGCACGTCGCCGCTCACGGATTGCATCACGGCATGCCTCGTTCCACCAAGGAACTGGGGGGCGCCGGGGCAATTCGGAGGTGCGTGGTATTGAACGTTCCGCAGCGGTAAGAATAACGTCGGTAATATGTGTGACCTCATTGTCGACGCTGGGAAAGCGACGGTCATCGAATGTCGCTAGAGACGAAAAAAGTGTCCAATCGGCTTGGGCAAACTTCCAGCGTCGCGGGCGCATATATGGCAGTTGAGGCTGCAGCCTAAGGACACATGGAAAGTGGTCACTCGAGTGTGTATCATCAAGGGCGAACCATTCGAAGCGCCGAGCTAGCGGAACAGTACCGATCGCAAGGTCCAAATGAGAGAAATGTGTCGTGGAGGCAGACAAAAACGTGGGGACCCCAGTGTTGAGGCAAACTAGATCCGCTTGGTGGAAGACGTCTAGCAATAGGGAGCCACGTGGACAAGGATGTGGAGATCCCCAAAGCGGGTGGTGGGCATTGAAGTCCCCAACCAGCAAATAGGGGGTGGAAGCTGACCAAGAAGATGAAGGAGATCAGCTCGTGCCATTGGTGTGGACGATGGAATGTATACAGTACAAAGAGAGAACGTGTATCCAGAAAGGGAAAGACGGACGGCGACAGCTTGGAAGGAACTGTCTAAGGGGATTGGATGATAATGGAGAGTATCATGGAGAAGAATCATGAGTCCTCCATGTGCTGGAGTGCCTTCCACAGAGGGGAGGTCATATCGGACGGACTGAAAATGAGGGAGAACAAAGCGGTCATTAGGACGCAGCTTTGTTTCCTGAAGACAGAAGATGACCGGCGAGTAGGATCGTAAGAGGATCGACAATTCATCCCGATTGGCTCGAATGCCGCGGATATTCCAGTGGATAATGGACATAGGGTGAACAGAAAATGGAGGAATGTGACCAAGGGTGCTGTCAACTCAACGACTGCTCAGAGCTTGCGACCGACAGCATGGAATGGCATTCAGCCGAAGGCAGAAGATCCTGATCCATAGGCTGGTCAGGAGCAGCTCCTGCCACCAGCGATCGGCCGGTTGACCGGCCACCAGCAGTGCGCCTCGGCGACACAGAAGACGGCCGAGGGCGATTTCCGCCAGGTGGCGCTGTGGATGGGACACGCCTTGGCGGAGAAGGAGAGGAACTGGGTTTCTTTGTAGCCTTCTTGGAAGTATGAGGTTTAGAGGAAGGAGGAACCGATGGTGGTGAAGTTGCCGTACGTAAAAACTCTTCACGAGTATGCTCTTTCTTCGAAGACTTGGTGTCGGACTTTTGGGCTCGAGATTTAGTAGAACCCGACGAAGAGTGAGCCATAGAGTGGGCAGGCGAAAGTGGTGAAGTTGAACGGGCGATCTTTGCGCTGGCCGATCTGACGACCGTGGCACTAAAGGTGAGGTCGCAAGTTTGCGTGGCCGCCTCCTTTGTTGGCCGAGGAGTAGCAAGGACAGTGCTGTATTTGCCTGTCTGAGGCACGGTGGGCTGTCGACTGGCGAATAATTTTCGAGCAGCAAAGGTCGACACCTTTTCCTTCACTCTTATTTCCTGGATGAGCTTTTCGTCCTTAAAAACTTGGCAATCTCTAGAGGATGCAGCGTGGTCACCCATACAGTTGATACAGCGAGGGGATGGAGGTGGACAAGCACCCTCATGGGCATCCCTGCCACACGTAACACATTTGGCCGGATTAGAACAGGACTGGCTGGTGTGATTCAAGCGCTGGCACCGATAGCAACGCGTAGGGTTTGGGACGTAAGGACGAACGGAAATTATCTCGTAGCCGGCTTTGATTTTCGATGGGAGTTGCACTTTGTCAAATGTCAAAAACACAGTGCGGGTTGGAATGATGTTCGTGTCAACCCTTTTCATAACCCTATGAACAGCCGTTACGCCCTGGTCTGACAGGTAGTGCTGAATTTCTTCGTCTGACAGTCCATCGAGGGAGCGTGTATAAACGACTCCACGCGAGGAATTTAAGGTACGGTGCGGTTCCACCCGGACAGGGAAAGTGTGTAGTAGTGAGGTACGCAGCAATTTTTGTGCCTGGAGGGCACTGTGTGTTTCTAGCAACAGGGTGCCATTCCGTAATCTGGAACAAGACTTTACAGGACCTGCAATTGCGTCGACACCTTTCTGAATAATGAAAGGGTTGACCGTGGAGAAGTCGTGACCTTCATCAGACCGAGAAACAACAAGGAACTGTGGCAACGATGGAAGAACTGACTGTGGTTGAGACTCAGTGAACTTACGTTTGTGAGCAGACATAGTGGAAGGTGAGGAAACCATTGCGGAAGAATCCCCCATGATTACCGGCGTCTCCGATGGCGCGCTCCTCCCTTGTGGGGGCCCTCTCTGAGGGCACTCCCGCCTTAGGTGATTGTTCACACCTCAGGTCACACCTCCCGACAAACGGACGGAGGGACCAATCGGCACTTTCGGGAGGTATCAGCTCGGGTAATCACCCCTCCCTGGGCCTGGCCGTTACCAGGGGGTACGTACGTGTCCTACCTGTCTACCCGGGGCGGGGAATTACGCGTTACCCCGTCACCGGCTACGCATGGAGGTGCGTGGGTCGGCCTTCAGACACGCACAGGGAGGAAGAAAGAGAAAGGGAAAGGAAAGAAGAGGTCTGAAACGCCGCAGCGGAGAAAAGGGTAGAGAGAAGAGGTAAGGAAAAGAGAAGGACAAAGGAAGGATGAAGACTTACAAGTAAGGAAGCTCCGGACGTAGGCACAAACCATTCCCCCAGAGGGGGAGAAAAGGAAGGAAAGAGCCAGAGGTGAGGGGGGGGGGGGGGGGGCGAAGATGGGGGATGGGGAAGGATGCGGAAAGGGAAGGTATGCAGCCCGGAAAGGAAGGAGGGCCACATTAGCTCGGGGTCCCGTGCTCGCTACGCACGTGTCCACAAAAGAGTTGTGGACCCCCTGGGGGGAAGGTTGATGGTGGAGTACGTGCCATGCGCCACACTGAAATGTGTGAAGGCACCATCATTTAAACTGGAAAAATCGAGCTGTGCAAATACATGCTCAACGGTGACGCCTCAACCTGTTGCCACTAGCCCACCCCACAGAGGGTTATGGGCATGGAAGTCGCCCAGTAACAAGAAAGGTGGCGGCAATTGGGCTATCAGCGCAGCCAGGACACGCTGCGCGACATCACCATCCGGTGGAAGGTAAAGACTGTAGATGGTAACAGCCTGTGGCGTCCACACCCAAACAGCGACAGCCTCTAAACGCGTTTGTAGAGGGACAGACTCGCTGTGAAGGGAGTGAAGGACATAGAGGCAGACGCCACCAGATACTCTTTCATAAGCTGCACGATCTTATAATAACCCCGATAGCCACGGAGGGCGGGGGTTTGCATCGCTGGAAACCAAGTTTCCTGAAGAGCAATGCAGAAGAAAGGGTGAAGGCTGATAAGTTGTCGAAGCTCAGCTAAATGGTGGAAGAAACCGCCGCAGTTCCACTGGAGGATGATATTGTCCATGGCTGAGAAATGCGTAAAGGGACTGAGGAGGCAAATTACGCCGCTGGGTCACCCGCTGCCTGCGATTGAGCACCCGTGGAAGTGCTATCCATTGCGTCTGAGGGACCGGCGAGATCCAGGTCCTCAGCAGAAGCTAGAATCTCCACCTCATCTTCAGACGCCTTCAGGTGCCTGTGGAATATAATACCCTGAACCATATTTAAGCTCTTGTAGGGAGTAATGGTAATGGAAACATCCCCCAGCTTGTCACAAGCGAGTAATGCCCATGACTGGGCAGAGGATGCTGTTTTTATCAAGACTGACCCTGACCGCATTTTGGACAAGCCCTCCACCTCCCCGAACTTGTCCTCTAAATGCTCTACAAAAAACTGTGGCTTCTTAGAAACAAAGGAGTCCCCATCAGTTCTTGTACATACGAGCTACCGAGTTGAATAAGGTTCGCTGCCATCCTTAGACTAGCATCCTCCCATGGTGTGGCCAGGGAGGGGAATGATTTAGGGTTGTACTTCCTTGCATTGTACTGAGACTTGGAATGCTTAGATACTGCTGGTGTTTGATCACCAGCAAGTGATGACGTAATACTCTTCATTGCCACCCACATCGAACAGGGGTCCTCCCCACAGGTGCCACCCAGCTGCACCGAAGGCCACCTGGCAGGATGGCTATTGCCAGGAGTCCCGATGCCCCAGGGTGACAAGCAACTACTCCTTGACATACATGGAGAGTTAACAGTGCAGGCACCAGTAGAGAGATCCCTGTGTTGTCAGGGGGCTACAGCCAACAAGGTACATGGCGGCCCCACCACAATCGACTGGCTACCATGCTGGATATCAGGTGCAAACAAGTCCATGGTCATTGTCGGTGCAGAAAACGACACTGCGTAGTGCATGGTGGAAAACGCGCCCAGGAAGGTGTCCTCGCCCAAGAGACAAGAGATGAAGAATTAGTGGGACTGCAAAGTGACGTAACGGAAGCAGGCTACAGATCAAGACACGACGGACATGGTGCACCACGGAAGGCGCCCTTCCCCAATTGGCTCACTCTTTGGATAAAGTTTGAAGAGTGGAGGTCAAACCCTACAGAGGACCATCACACAAAAGCCGAAATGTGAGAGACTCCCTTTAGTCACCTCTTATGACAGGCAGGAATACCTCAGGCCTATTCTTATCCCCGGACCCACAGGGGGAGATAGAAGATGAGAAGGAGATGTCGCTTGTAGTCACATGAGAGATGTTTGATCATCTGACTGTGGATCCGATCTGGCCCAGGAGCTGTGTCGTGGCAATGAGCAAGGACGCTGAGACGCTCCCACTCTGTAAATGGAGTATTATAGGGTTCACTGTGATGTTCAGTGAACAAAAGGTCTTTCTTTTCCATCTGCTGTTTGAGGGTGCGAAATGCTGGGTGATAATTCTGACATGGAGCCTCGAGCATAGTGCTCGGCAAATAAGTTTACATCGGTAGATAACACGCCATTGATGATAATGCCAGTAACACCTGTAAAGGTCTGGTACCCACAAACACGTCTCATGGTCATCCAGACTTGGGAAGGTGACATATGGCACCCAAAGGCGAGATGTACCTCTCCCAACACTCCTGTTATCTGTCTTTTTATAAGTTGGCAAACGCGGGCATGGAGTCGTTTTAAAACTATTAGGTGCTCTATGGAATGGTGCCACTTATGTCACTGTAAAGCTCACCGATGCTCTTTAATGGCCTCAGTGATTTCTGGCAACCACCAAGGTACTGACTTTCACCGGGGGCACCCTAAAGAACAAGGGGTCGTGTTTTCCACCGCAGAAACAATCGTTCTGGTGACCACCTCAACTACCACATTGATGGTACCATATGCACCGCAGAAACAATCGTTCTGGTGACCACCTCAACTACCACATTGATGGTACCATATGGGGGAGATTCAACAGTGACAGCAGAGGTGAAAGCATCCCAGTCTGCCTTGTTTAAAGCCCATCTTGGTAGACGTCCAGGGGAATAGTGCTGGGGGAGTGACAGGAAGATAGGAAAGTTGTCACCATTACACAAGTCATCAGGGGTTCTCCAGTGGACAGATGGGAGAAGTCTTGGGCTGCAGAGGGGTACATCAATGGCCGAGTAAGTGCCATGGGCCACACTGAACTGTGTGAGGGCCCCAGTATTTAAGAGGCATAGGTTGAGTTGAGACATCTATCCAATGGCATTATCCCCAAACACAGAACAAATGTTTCTGGCTGGCTCCACTGTCATGGCCCATCTACTGAACTCAAACAGAAGAATTTGTCTGAAACTCTTCCAATTTCTCCAACTGGCACTCCATTTTCTGCCACCCACAGCTCCATTCACTATCTCCAGATCACAAAATTACTATATGTAAACACAAATAGCAACAGTGAACCACAAATAAAAAATGGTAATTGATAAATAAACCCAGAGCAACATGCAAAACAAAAACACTATAAACTTATTCATCAATCTAATACATCTCATAGTGATCTTAGACACAGACGGAAGTCTTTTTTTCAGTAATAATACTACCATATGCATTACAATTAGTACATTAATGATTAACTAATAAAACTGAATCATCATCAACTTAAAAACAAGATTATCAAGTAAAAATTTAAAATTGTTATCTAATATATGAGGGTGTATCTATTACGTTCTAAGATTAGATACACAGAAGCATTTCATTGTCAGATTCAGGTAAGAAGAACAGATTGGGTGGCATCTAAGGTCTAAACTGACAGCCAGAGGTTTCTTTACATGCCCCACTCACTCAAGCCAACATTTAATGATGTTGGCTTTCAATCTTGCCGTAACATTCATACCTCTTCTACAAAGAGTGTTGTATCACCCACTAGAAACCGTGGTAGCTATTTTTCTAGTTCCAGCTGATGTCATGTCATGTATGGTTGTGCCGTCATTGGGTATGTGACGGAAACATTGGAGCTGCTCGAACTGTAGATCAACAAGGCTGATCAATCAGTTTACAGATAGTGAATGTTGAAGGGTGACAGGATAATTAAATGTACCCATCAACGACAAGTCACAGGGTTTCTAATGCGGGAACAACAATTCCAGATTGTTGCCATAATTTGAAGGTTATAAAGAGAAAGACATGGCAAACTTTGACTTTAAACATGTATTTAAACGTTCAAACCAAAGCCATATATCAGGATTAGCCACAGCAAAACAAATTTCATGCGGGCCTAATGTGTGGGCCAAGGCACAGCCTGTCTCGGCATTGCTCAGTATTCCTCACAAATACCCAGCACAGCACAACACAACATTTTATTTAGCATAGCAGTGTGGCATTTTTCGTTTGGCACAACGTTCTTCAAGTCAGCACAATCACGGTGCCAGCAGTTTACCATTTGCTATTTGTTTGTGGTTTAAAGTTAGTTCACATGTGTAGTTGATGTTTTGAAGCAGTCTAATGATCATTTGTCACAAGCCTTTAAAAATGCACGAGAATAAGAGAAGGACGAGAATTTTTATGTCACATAACTGATGGGTACTGCAAATTTGGTAATTAACATTGCATCACCATGTAGAAGGAATTTAAAGATTTAGTTGATCACGAACAAGCAAAAAATTACTATCAACAGACGGGATTCATTGTTCTGTACTTCAAGAAGCACTTTGTGCTAAAAATACAGGGATGATGCATGTGAGGAAACTGGTGGTATGAATAGTGAATTTTCTGAAGCCATGCCCCTTATTACACTGAGTTGCAACAGCCAAATTGAAACTAAAACAATTATAGATCATTCTCTTTTGCTATCTTAAGGCATTTTGCTTCAAACAGCAATGCAAAGAGACAATTAATGGTTCAAATACAGCAGTGAGTGCAGGAAATGTTTCACAATGGAAAACACTGTGGTAGACAATCTCCAACCAAATGAATAAAAATCTGTTTCCCCTTACTTATCTCCAAACACCTGATGAGTCATGTCTGGTTTCATTGAAGCATCATCATCTTCCAAGTCTTCTGGGCTCCGAACTTAAAAACACAAATGTAACTGTATTACTGACAAGGAACAAGGTTTCATGAACAATAAGTTATATTCAGTATGAACCTGTTGTGAAATAACTTACCAAGTTTCAGTTCCAGTGCATCATTACTGCTACAAACGAAAGGATTGAGTGGCTTCTCAAAGGAATTCATTTCTGGAAAAAATATCATTGCTAAAAAATTATTCAACATACATAGCAAATTGCACATGTAATATAACAATCTCAATCTCTAACAACATGTGTTTAAAGGCAAATAATACACAAAGAATTACACACAAAAATAAATGCTTGGCGAGAGAGAGAGAGAGAGAGAGAGAGAGAGAGAGAGAGAGAGAGAGACGTATCCACAACTCTCCTGTCACAGTATCGAAAACTATGAGGATTAATTCAACACCAGTGCATAAGTCAAGTACAGAATATGCAAAAATAGCAATTTAGATTCAGAAGCTGTAGAAATTCCCTTGCATGATGAAATAGAGTTCTAATAAGTTTTCTCTTATGCATTAATTATTCATCATTCACACCTAATGAATATGATGGTAATGGTAGTAATAAGACAAACCTCTTAATGCCCCAATAATAACACTTAGAACAGTAATCGAGAACATGAATGTTCTTATTTCAATATAAGAAAAAATTATTATTTGAGGAATTTCTTGTCATGTTACTGCTAATTTATTCATCTTGATGCTGCTGTGACTTACGGATCAGAAATGAAATAGTGTGGCCCCAATTTTCAATAATCTATTATTGTTGATGGAATTCTCACTTCCTCCAAAATTTATATTTTATCTGAATTAACAAAATTGAAAACCACATTGTTGATGCATTCACTTTATCAGCGAAGTAAAATTTCAGTTATTGTATTTTTATTATTTGCTAATGGGAAATAAATTAGAATAAGTATACCTCTACTACTCCACCTCTACTCCTGGTTGATCATTAAAAAAAGACAGAATTGATACCTCTCTCATGTATGGTTTGATGTAATTAGCTTTCGTTTATAAAATATTACATTAAGCATACAGCACACATTAGATTCTTTTAATTAAACCTTTGATAACATTCAAAGAGGTAATTTTCTTTATTTACCAACTGAAGGTTTGACACACAGAAACAGCAAAGAAATGGTGACGGAAATAAAAAGTATTTTCAGTTTTACTGAAGTAACTTGTTGAAAGAACCACAGAGCAGCTCAAAGGTGGGGGAGGGGGCAGAGAGGAAAATTGTTTGGCTTATTGTTTCTGACCACTGAACGACAATGCCTTGGACACAATGGACAGATGTTGTAAAGAGACCCTTTAAAGCCATTAAGATGCTGGATAGTACCACACAAACATTACATTAAAATCATTCTTAAAGATTATAGACAATAAAAAAGCCCAAAAACAAAAACATGTGGATGACCGATTGGTAACAAAAAAGAGAAATCAGTCACTAGCCTACTGCAACCATCAACATATCAGTTTAGCCCTGATTTATAATGCTACAAATTTATGACAATAGTCTAATCATCTAAAATAGAAGGCATTTCACAGAGGTATTACCTTGAAAATTTATAAAATAAATAATATTTAAGATGGATACTGTCAGGCTGCCAACACCAACAATGACTAGTCTGCTCACCGTAGAGGAAAGTGATGCATTAGGGAACAGTGCTGTATTTTCACTGTCACTAACATGAATTCTTTCCATCTGAGAAATCTGACATCCTTCAGCACAGGATCATTAATTTTTTGTCCTTTAAATTTTTGTTTGGTACTATCACTCAGTTTCACAATTAGACATGAACTTTCTTCTTGGTGGTGAGTGATCCAAGAGATTATCGTAAGATGCCCAAGTCCCTCCAGTCGTTGGTAGTTTATTAGTTACCCAGAGTTCTCACATGCTCTAATACCGAAAATACCTGATCTCCTCATACATGGAAGAAAGTATTCTTGACACTCAACACCATTTCCTCTGCTGTGACATATGCCTAACAGATATTCTGCAGAGCAATCAGGCTATCCGGATAGATGATACTTACGCCTTCAGCCACTTCTGATATGCTCCAGAAGCTTTGGGTCGCATACATTCATGCAGTAAATTTGATTGTGAGACAAATCTCACCACAGAGAAAAAGAATTTTATATGTATTTTAAACTCATCAGTATAAATTGTAAAGCCATAGCTCCTAGGCCTATCTAACATATTGTAACAATCAGAGATGAATGCTTAGATGTATGACTATAGGTGTGTGCTGTACTGAAACTACAAGTAGGTAGTGGCTCACAGCCGAGCAATTTTTATGATCCAAGTTTGGCTATGCAATACTTATCATGCACACAGATATCAGTGGTTGGTTGTTCTTTGTGTAAAACCAGGAAAAACGTTTGATAATTTAACTCCGAGTCCTTTACTAACTGTAGCATACTCTGTCAGTTTGAAAATTATCCAAGACCTAATTAATAACAGGATGCAGATTTACTGAAACTACAATAAAACACATTAAATTCAACATAACTGGCCTGGTAAATTGCCCCTTACTTCAAATTCTAATGGTATTCTTGCTCTTCTCTGACCCATGAAAATGCATTCAAATTAATCATTGAAAAATTACTGAAAAGCAATATAAACCACATTTTGAACAAATATCACCCCATAAGTAACTGATTTCTAACGGAAAGGGGTGGCTCACAGAGGCCTCTGCGCAGAGGCTTGGACCTGAACTCCTTCAGTAAGCCCATTGCCAACTACATACCAACATAGTGGAATGCGAAGATAGGGGAGAGTTAGAGAGTTACAGCTTTGATTTTGTCCCCATACTTACATTTCCAGTGAGAATAGAAAGATGCAATGTAACATCAATTTACAGTTTATTTCTACATTTAACTGCATCTGATAAAATAGAAGTGAGTACCATAATAAATTGTTCATCTAAACGTGATGGTCGAGCGGTAGCAAGACAGCATCTCCATCAGTCCAGGTTTTAAGCAAGAAGGGAGAAGTACTGTTTCACAGAATCCTAACTACTGATTTGGTCCACTATCCAAATAGAATTTACTTGTCAAGCAAGAGAAAGGAGATGACTAATTCTTTCCTAACAATATTCTTAGAACTATATGAATTCAGTTTCCTTTCACAGTGGGTGAAGGACAATTACAGTAGAAGCTGAGTGAAAGAGGAACATCTGGAATCAATGGTACATTGTGTTAAGAAGATGAGAGATGAGAGGGAGGGGGCATTTAATACTGTAACCAAGCCAAAGTGCACTAACAAGCAGTATTGCAACATTTTCCATTGTCGTCAAAATGGCTAAAACCATGCTGGCATGCACAAAAAAATCAGAATTCCAAGAACTAATTTGGAAATTTGGAGTATTATCATTACACAAGAAATGAATCAGCTCAGTATACCTAATAATATTCAGCTCCCTGATAGCATCAGCAGGAGCAGCAGCAAGATTAGTTATGTTAAATTCACATCACTGGTCACTGAATTCAATGAACTGTTCGTAACAATAACTGAAAACTAACAAATTAGACCATCTAAAGCAGATATAGTCACTTACTAATACAGGAACTTCATACTGTGCCACAAAACATGGGTCTTGCTAAATGTATTACTGAAGGGATCACAAGACTCATTACATCACTGAAAAGCAGTTATTTTTGTTATCATGGTATTTCAACCGAAGTAGTACTGAAATCTGTACCTGAGTAAACTATACAATCAATCAATGAGACAAGATATATTTCACGAAAGAATGAAGCATGCAACAATAACTCTCATTTATAAAAAAGTGGATATAAGCAAGTGAACTATACCTACAGGGCTATTTCCCACCTACTCATAGCTTATGGCAGAGAAGTGAAACACCTTACGTATAAACTTTTAATAACTCAGTTTAGCCTCTGCAAAAGATTTCTGTACACACAAAGCAGTAAATCTCTCTAACTCAGTTCTGGTGGACCTACACAACAAAATTACATGTTAGCATTTTCTGTAACCTTGTTGAGGCTTTTGATTTTGTACATTGTACAATGATACTAGGGAAACTAAAATGTATGGTGTTAAAGGAATTTACCCTGCATAGGTGGAGCCGTATTTCAACAATAGGAAATTAAGGAGCATGTTAAAAAACGCTGCGAAATCGATGAAATTAAAAGCAAGGGTGGCAACATTAAAAAAAACAATGGGAATTCCACTGTTAAATGCAGAGTACAATGACGGCTTCTTATTAGGGGGAAGATCTGTCTGATGTGATAGAAGAAGAGACAGGTGTCAATTTCGAAGAGATAGGGGATCCAATATTAGAATCAGAATTTAAGAGAGCTTTGGAAGACTTAAGATCAAATAAGACAAAACATTTCATCAGAATTTCTAAAATCATTGGGGGAAGTGACATCAAACCAACTTTTCGCATACCAGCTCTAGGAGACATACCCTGAGAATGAATAATAAAAGCAAGATGAAGGAAATAGGAAAGTTACCATGTGGGCATCTCAAGGGCTCTACATGCAACAGGTTATGTTCCACTCAACTGTTCCACCTCTGATCCATTACAGTTAAGAGCACCCACTATTCAACACAGTTTGACACCCAGAATAGAAAACTGGGTGCAGCACAAAGGAAGCAAACCAAATCAAAGTGATTAAAAAAGAGGGATGAGAGAGTGGCGTTGTCGAGGAGGTAGGGTTAGGGATCCGCCGCACTTCGCATACGGCAGGAGACGTCCCATCCCCAACTACCCTGCCCCTGCTCCTGTACCTGAGGGAGGTTAAAACCTTATAACTGAAATTAAAAATCGCTTTCATGAAGAAATCTGAGAACCAGTTCAACCACTTGTGAATTGTCCAGCAAAATTCCAGGCAATGAGTCTGGAAGTCAACACTTAACATGAAGGGCCTAAAGGAGAGGGGCATTCCATCAAGATACAGCTAACAGGAAACGAGTAAGCACACCTCAAGCCAAACTGTAAGCAAATTCATTCCCCGGGATACCTATGTGACTTGGGAACCAGAGAAAGACAACTGAGCAGGCAGCACGACAGTTAGCAAGGTGGTCACGAATGGGGGAGACCAAAGGGTGGCAAGAATAGCATCAGTCAATAGCCAAGTGACTACTCACAGGGTCAGTAAATATTAAAACACAGATGAGGGAGGCCCATTTAAGAAAATGGGGGGGGGGGGGGGGGGGGGGGCTTTGCTAACTGCTGTCAGGTCTCCCGAACACAAACTATATGTTTCTGACAGCAAATGGCTTCTTTCATTTTGTTTTAGGACGCCAGGTAATACATGTCCAGATCAAAACCTTAGAACACTAAGATGAAAAAGGAGTTGAAAGAGACTACACATTAAGCCCAATCAACAGAAAGAAAGATAGCTAAAAACAAGGACTTCCTCTTGGAGGAAGGTCCACAAAATAGACCTTAGAAACGACAAGAGATCCTGAATTAAAGATTAGATGTTTTTCACCATATTTCTACTGTGGATAAAAAGTAAAACACTGTCAACAGCCCATGTTTCATTCATTGAAACAGCTAATAACTCAGACGGCAAACATACATTAAAACTTATGTCATTAAAAAAAAGGGCACCCGGTCAAGAAATGGCGAACAGTCGACAGTTGATCACAATGAGCAGAAAGTAGTGGGGGATCGCCACTTAAATGGCAATGGCTAAAACGACAGTGCCCAATATGCAATCTAGCTAAAATGATTTCGCGGCAAGAGGGCTGAAACGAGGTCAGACAAGCAGCTGGGAGATGTTTAATTCCTCGGAACTTGCTCCCATGAAAAGAAGGTCAGTGATGATTCCAAAGTGACAGATGGCAACACAGATCATAGGAAGAAATGGAAGAACTAGTGGGCCGAGGTAGAAGGGTTGCAGCCTTGGCAGCAGCATCAGCAACCTCGTCTCGTGTCAGAATGACGCGACTAGGGACCCACATAAACATTACAGTGGCTTCCTCAAGAGTGAGCAAGTGGAAGCTTTCTTGGACCCGTTGCACTAAGGGATAGACGGTGTACAGCACACAGAGGCTCTGAAGGGCACCAAGACAATCAGAGCAGATGATGATTGAGATGGGTTATGGGACCAAATGGTGAAGTCACCTGTCCTGCGATTCCTAAGTGAGTCGCAGAAGAAAGATGGTCTGCTAAAAGTGGACGGATCCAGTCAGAGGAGTCAAATTATAAAATAATGAACATTAAACACACAGTACAGGCATAAAAGGTAAGACCAAATCTAAAAACTGGAAAAAAGGTAGGCGGTCATGGGGTCACAGACCGAGACGACTGTAAAAGAAGTCCCAACCACAACCAACCTACCCCTGCTCCAAGACTAATGTAGAACCTTATATCTGGAAATAAAACCCACTTTCACGGAGGAAACTGAGGACCAGTTCAACCATCTGTGGACTGTCTGCTAATATTAAATTTAAGGAATCAGGAAGACTATGCTTAACACGAAGGGCCCAAAGAAGGGGACATTCCACCAATATGAGAGATATCGCCAGTCTGGCTCCACAACACAACACAGTGGGGGCAAGTCGTTACATAGGAGGAAACAAATGGCATAAAACAGTGGATTCCTTCTGAGAACAATGGAAGGGAGAGCGCCAAACTGCAGTAGACTCCTTGATTGTGTAGAGTTTATTACCATGAGCAGTAGCACTCCAGATCACATTCCACTTATGGGCAAAGAGAGATTTGACGTAGATCCACATATCCGCAGCTGGAATCATGAAAGGAAATTGGGTAAGTACCTGCTTCTTTAGCCAAACGGTCAGCCAGTTCATTCCCTGGGGTGCCCACACCACTTGGCACCCAGAGAAAGAGAACTGAACAGGCAGCACGCTCAAGGGTAGAGAGAAGGTCATGGATAGCAGAGACAAACGGGTAACGAGAGTAGCATCGGTCGATAACCTGCAGGCTGCTCATGGAGTCTGAACAAATTAAAACACTGTGGAGGGAGGCCTGAGAAACAAAAAGGTGGGCCCTGTGAATAGCTAGAAGCTCTGCTGTGAAAACACTACATGATCCCAGCAATAAATGGTGTTCGAAGTCAGTAGGAGACATGAAAATCCATTGTTTTAGAACCATCAGTGTAGAAGATGGTGGAACCCTGAAACTCCGCAATGATGGCATATACAAGACGCTGGAAAACCATAGCAGTGACAGACACCTTGGGACCCTGGAATAGATTGGTCCTAATCCATGGTCTAGGCACCATTCATAAAAGGGGGGGGGGGGGATGGAAGGAAAGACAAGGGGTGCATTCCAGTGAGTAGCGATGGTGATCCCAACAGAGGGAATTGAGATGCTTGCCAACCAGCAATCCCAACCTCGGGCAGGTATTAGGAGGGAGACATCCCTCATTGGCCAAGAGCACAGGGTACACAAAATAGCCAGGGAATTGGCGAATGACAATTGCATAAGAAACAAGGAGTTGGCTCCGTCGGATGTGTAGAGGGGGAATCCCCACTTCTGTGAGGAGACTATCAACAGGACTAGTGCAAAAGGCACCAATAGCCAGAAGCACCCCACAATGATGGACAGAGTCAAGGAGTTTCAAAGTGGAAGGAGCTGCTAAGCCATAAACCTGATTACCATAATCTAGTCTGGACAACACCAGAGCACCCCAAGATGTGTGGGCCAGGAGGCGAGAGCATTAAGCTTCTGCATACAGTTTTTAGGTGGCGAATGTGGAGTAGCCATGTCAGCTTATTATCAAAAATAAGGCTCAAGAAACAGGACTGTGCTGCAACATCGAGGAACTGGTTGCCTAAATAAAAATCTGGATCTGTGTGTACTGTGGGTCAATGACAAAAATGCACAATCCGCGTTTTGGAGGGAGAAAACTGGAAGCCATGGGCGGTGGCCCATGCAGAGGCCCGTCAGATGCCACCTTTGAGCTGGGGCTCAGCAGATGCTACCAAGTGGGAGCTGCACCAGATGCAAAAATCGTCGACATACAATGACGGGGTAATGAGAGGCCCAACAGAGGTCACAAGCCCATTGATGGCAATGACGAAGTGTGTGACACTTAGTAAAGAACCCTGTAGGATACCATTCTCCTGAATCTAAGGGGCACTGAGTGTAGAACCAACTCGAACCCAGAAGAGCCGGTGAGATAAAAACTCGTGGATAAAAATCTGAAGGGGACCATGGAAGCCCCAGTCATGGAGGGTAACTAAAATGTGATGGCAGAAAGCCATGTCATATGCCTTATGTAGGTCAAAGAAGACTGCGACAAAGTGCCAGCGGTTAGTAAAAGCCTTTCAGGTGGCTGATTCCAATAGGAGTAATTGATCAGTTGGAGATCGCATTGCCCGTAAGCCACATTGATACGGGGGACAAAAGGCCCCGAGATTTGAGTACCCGACATAATCTGAAGCTGACTATCCTTTCGAGCAATTTACGAAGTACATTTGTCAGGCTAATTGGGCCATAGCTGTCTAGAGACATTTGGTTTTTCCTGGGCTTAAGGACAGGGATAACTATACTGTCTCGCCATTGTGACAGAAAAGCAACCATGAGCCAAATTTGGTTGAAGACCCTGAGGAGCTGCTGCCTCTGGGAAATGTCCAAGTGTTGGATCATCTGGTTGTGGATGGAATCCACACATGGGGCTGTGTCTCAAAGAGCTACGAGCCTGCACCAATTCCCATTCAGTGAAGGGTGCATTATAGGGCTCAACGTGGTGTGGGATGAAACAGAGGGGGGTCTGTTTAACTCTACGTTTCTGTCGGAGAAAAGTAGTAGGGTAGGAAGAGGATGCCGATGCTGTAGCAAAGTGTGTCACAAGGTGTTCTGCAAGGACCAATTGATCAGGGCACAGAGCACTTTGGAGGTTCAGACCCTGGACTGTCGCTGGTGGCCCAGAAGGCTAGGGAGCTTGGATCAAACCTGCGATGAAGAGGCATACATCCCCAGGGAGGCAAACAAGCACACACAGCATTCCTTTTTACTGTGCTTAATAAGGTAACAAGCCATAGCATGGACACTTCAAAGTGAGGTGGTTGGTCTGTGAAGGGTGTCGCTTAAATTGCTGCAGCATCTGTCAGCGGTCCTGGACAGCAATTGCGAAATCCTTGGTCCACCATAGTACAGGTCGATGATGAGTGGGGGGGGGGGGGGGGGGGGACCTGTGGATAGGGATGATGAGGGGGGGACCTGTGGATAGGGAGACAGCAGTGCCAGCAGCATGAAGAACTGTGGCAGATATGCCTTGTATGAATACATCAATGGAATTCAAGAGGAAGGTGTCAAAGTGCATACCAGACATATATAAAGGCCAATTGGCCCTGCAAAATGCCCAAGTGTGGACCTGGCAGCAGCAGAAGAACGATAGACTCACTGAAAAGTGGTCACTGTCACAAAGGTCATCATGGGATGACCAATGATGGGAAGCCACAAGGGCAGGGGAGGAGATCATTAGCAGACAATGTGCCATGAGTGGCAATGAAGTGGGTAGGTGAACCATCATTTGATCTTTGCCCAGACTTGGGAAGGTGACATATAGCACCCAATGGTCGAGACATATCTCTCCCAACACTCCTGTTTCCGTCATTTGATAAGCTGGCGAATGCAGGCACAGAGCCGTTTAAAGGTTATGATGTGCTCCAGGGAAGGGTGTTGCTTATGCCGCTGTAGAGCTCGCTGACGCTCCTCAATTGCCTCAGCGACTTCTGATGACCACCAAGGGACTGTCTTTCGCCGGGGGCACCCTAAAGAATGAGGGGATCATGTTTTCCGCCGCAGAAACGATCGTTCTAGTGCCCTGCTCAACCATCACATAAATGTTACCCTGTGGGGGAGATTCAACGGTGACAGCAGATGTGAAAGTTTCCCAGTCCGCCTTGTTTAAAGCCCATCTAGGCAGGCATCCGTAGGCCTGATGCCGGAGCAGTGACAGGAAGATGGGAAAGTGGTCACTAACACACAGATCGCCATGTTCTCTCCAGTGGATAGATGGGAGGAGGCCAGGACCGCAAACCTACAATGACCGAATATGTACCGTGTGCCACACTGAAATGAGTGGGGACATCTGTTTTTAAGAGGCAGAGGTCGAGGTGTGACAGTACATTTTCGACATCTCTGTCTCGACCAGTAAGCATGGGTTTGTTTTGTGGGGTTTAAGGGCGCTCAACTACTGAGATCATTAGTGCCCAGTCACTGTTGTTAGAGCACATGGAATCTAGTAAAACTCAAGGGGAGGGGGGGACACCAGAAAGACCCGACAAAGATGCAGATAAAATAAGTAAAAAGGTTAGATGTCTTTGGACAAGCCAGTCAAAGTTATAAAACGCAGAACATGAGCAGCTGCTCGAGCGTCATCAGCTAAAATAAGTAAGCATGGTGCCACCCCAGAAGGGGTTATGGGTGTTAAAATCTCCCAAAAGTAGGAAAGGTTTAGAGAGTTGATCAATCAGTACAGCCAATGCATTCATGGGTATTGCACCATCTGGAGGAAGATATACGTTGCAGACAGTTATTTCCTGTGTCATCCTTATCCTGACAGCCACAGCTTCAAAGGGGGTTTGAAGGGGCACAGGTTCACTGCATATTGAGCACAGGACAGGTACACAAACAGAACATGTACACAAACTCCATCTGAAACTATTATAGTTACTATGGTTCTTGTAGTATCGCTTATAGCTGTGAAGGGCAGGGATCCCCATTTCCAGGAACCGGGTTTCCTGAAGGGCAATGCAGAAAGCAGGTGTAAAGCTTAAGAGTTGCCATAGCTCAGCCAGGTGGTGGAAAAAACCGTCTCAATTCCACTGGAGGATGACGTTATCGTGAGGCTGGGAAGGCATGAAGCGCGCAAAGAAGCAGGTTATACCTCAGGGTCACCTGCTGCCACCAATTGAGTATTTGTATCCATGAGGCATCAGTGAGATCCAGGTCCACAGGGGATGGTAAGATCTCCACCGTATTCTCAGATGCAAAATTGATAGGGAGTGGTGGTGTTGGGGCCATCAGAGGGTCCTGTTTCTTAGCAGACTATTACTTAGTTTGCTTGCTCTCTCACTTCTGTTTAGGGGCTTGCTAGGTAGATTTCTCCGAAGCAGCTTCAGGCACAGAGGAAGCCCATGAAGCCCTTTGTCCAGCAGCTTTTGGCTCCTTGAGCCACTGGCAAGTGTCCGCCATGGCATTAGTGGAGACCTTGGTAGAAAGGGCATCAAGGGACCGCTTCTGAGCGAGAAGAGCTGGAGGAGGCTGTTGCTTCTCAGGCAGGGGGGAGTGAATCGACATCCCCTGCATTTGGGAGGGGGGGGGGGGGCCTTGCTCCCGAAGTAGGTGCTTTGGGAGCAACGGAGGAAATTTGCCCCCTACCACCAAGGGGGCAGATGTATTCTGGTGGCCCAGAGGGCCCACTGTTCATGGCACAGAGTGAGGAACCACTGGTATGTGGGACTGCGATGGTGACGTAGCTGCAGCGTATGTCGACATCAATCGAATGGCGTGTAATCGTTCAAATTTACGTTTAGCCTATATGTAAGTCAACTGGTCCAGGGTCTTTTATTCCACAATTTTCCGCTCCTTTTGGAATACTGGGCAGTCTGGCGAGCAGGGGGAGTGGTGCTCTCCACAGTTGATGCAAGTGGGAGGTGGCGCACATGGAGTATCTGGGTGCAGTGGTCGTCCACAGTCTCGACATGTGGCACTGGAAGTGCAGCGGAAAGACATGTGCCCGAACTTCCAGCACTTAAAGCACCGCTTAGGGGGAGGGACATATGGTTTAACATCACAGCGGTAAACCATCACCTTGACCTTTTCAGGCAATGAATCATCCTCAAAGGCCAAGATGAAGTCATCGGTAGCAACCCTGTTGTCTTTGGGTCCCCTGTAAAAGAGCTGGATGAAATGAATCCCACGCCATTATAAATTGACGCAGAACTTCTTGTCAGACTGCAAGAGGAGGTCGCAATGGAAAATGACCCTCTGGACCATGTTGAGGCTTATGGAAACAGGAATATCACCCAGCTTGTCCAAACTTATCCTCGAGGTGTTCAACGAAAAATTGAGGCTTCATAGGTAGAAAGGAGTCCCCATCAATTCTGCTAAAGACTAAAAACCCAGGCGAATATGGCTCCCTCCGTTCTGTAGCCCTAAGTTCCTTCCTTGGTGTAGTGAGGGAGGGAAAAGATTTAGGTTTGTACCTGTTGGCATTGTATTCAATCTTGCTCTTCTTAGAGACTGCTAGTGCCTTACAGTCACCAGCAAGAGATGACTTATTCCACTTCAATGCGAGTCACCCGCTCTGATGCCACCCACTCCAATCAGGGGCTCTCCCCACGACTGCCACCCAGCCACAGCAAAGGCCACCTGGCACGATGGCCGTTGCCGGGAGTCCTGATGCCCCAGAAAGAGAGGCATCTACTCCTTGGCATATGTGGGGAGTTTACAGCTCAAGCATCAGCAGTGTGATCCCCGTGTTAGGGGGCTACCACCAAATGGGTACATGATGGCCCCACCATAATAGACTGGCAACTATGTTGTACACTGAGCGCAAAGAAATATAATATTGTCATGGTGGCGAAAGAGGACAGGAGACAGCGGAAGATGACTTACCCCGGAAAGTGTCCTCGCCCAAAAAGTTGCAAAGCCGTGACAAGAGGTTCATGAGATCGAATCTAAGGGCACTATGGATAACTCTTGTACCACGTAAGGTGTCCTTCCCCATATGACCCGCACTTCTGTGGAATTTTGAAAGTGGCAGGTCAAACCATATAATGGGACCTGAACTCATAGAACCGAAAAGTGAGAGACTCCGTTTAGTCACCTCTTACAACATTCAGGAATACCTCAGGCCTCTTCTAACCTTGGGACCCACAGGGAGAAAGGGCGTCTAGGATGGGTGGCCGGACATGGCAGACAAACAGCATGCGTATCCGCTGAGGACAACTTTAATTCAGCAGTAGTTCAGCAGCTTCCGCAAACAGACTCTCAACCGGGCTAATGTAAAAGGCAACAGTGACCAAATGGGTGCCAATAGGATGGACTGTATTTAGATGGCATAAGACAGATGGACATACAGATGCATAAATGAAACACCTACAGCCTAGGTTTGAATGGACAAGGAATCAGTACAAATGGAGGTGGGCGGTCCGATCAGCTGAGGACACACAGGACAATGAAAAACGGGGCACAGCAGACAGCTAGGTAAGATACATGGGATGACCATGAGTTTCCTATGGAGTTTCTTAGACTAAGCAAACAGAAGAGCAACAGGCCCAAGATGTAACGACAGTGGAAGAAACCCACTGCACCACCAGAAATTCATACAAATGGTTTTGTCAATGGAACAGTGAAAACCATTGCTGATGCTCCACGAGTACAGACGATCAAGACACTGCTGAAGGTGCCGCTCAAGGCGACAAATCAGTGGAAAACTGCAACAATTGTAAAATCGTCAACAGAAAGGGAGCTGGAGTTGCTCGGTGGGAGATAGGCCATAATAGGGTTAACTGCAAGAGCAAAGAGGACGATGCTCAGGACAGAAACCTTAGGCACCCTGTATTTCTGGATAAATGTGTCCAACAAGGCAGAGCCCACATGTACCTTGAAAACATACGGGGCAGGGGGCTCTGAGCCACCAAGTGTGAAGAATACAGAAGATACCACTCATCCAGCAGGTGTCGTAGGCATTCTTGAAATCAAAAAACACAACCACAGTCTGGTATTTCTACAGAAAACTGTTCATGATGTGGGTTGACAAAGTGATGATATGGTCAACTACCAAATAGCGCACCTAAAATCCGCAGTGATTAGTAAATTATGAAACTCTAGCAACCATACCAGCCGGGCATCAATAACACGTTCCATTACCTTGCAAACAACGTTGGTGAAAGAAATGGGCGCTGGCTATAAGGAAGGTGTTTGTGCTTACTAGGCTTAGATATGGATATAACAGTGGCTTCACGCCAGCATCTGGTAAACATGCCATCTGTCCAGATGTGATTGTATGTATGAAGGAGAAAGTGCTTGCCCACAAGAGAAAGGTGCTGCAACAACTGACTTAACATCATCCGGTCCTGTGCAGGAAGATCGGGATGAAGTGAGAGTGTGATATAGCTCCCACATAGTGAAGGCGGCATCGTAGCATTCCCGATTCTGAGAGGAGGGTATCACCCAAACCTCCTGCATTCATTTCTGATGGAGGAACACAATGTGGTGACTGAAATCTCCGCAAAATAGCAGCCCATGTTGGAGATAGCAATTGGGTGCACAATGACATCTGCTACAGTCAAGACTGAAATTTGGGAATGGACCTCGGTCTCAGAGTCGGAGGTTGGCCCACTCGACAGTAGAAGGAATGGAACTGTTCAAAGAACTAGTAAATGAAATCCAGCTAGCTTTTTTGCCATCCCGAAGAATGCGATGACACAGCGCATGCAACTGTTTATTACAAACACAGTTCTCTTTTGTAGGATGGCGGTGAAAGACATCGTGAGCACGTCTCTGCATGCATATTGCGCTGCAGCATGCCTCAGTCCACCAGGGGACTGAGGCACATCGCACTAATGTTGAAGTCCAAGAAATGGGACGTTCTGCAGTGGTGAGGATAATGTTTGTATGGTATTCTACCTGGTCACCTCAACTGGGGAAATGGTGCTCGTCGAAGGTTGCCAGGGGAGAGTTAAGCCTCCAGTCCGCCTTCCAAAGCTGCCTATTTGGTTTACACATGGATGTGGTAGGAGTCAGCAAATGGACAGCATACGGGAAATGGTCACTTCAGTTCGTGTCACAGAGAATGGACCTCTCAAAACAATGGGCAAGCTAGGCCGTGCAGAACGAGAGGTCCACGTGGGAATAGGTGTGTGTGTGTGTGTGTGTGTGTGTGTGTGTGTGTGTGTGGACTCAAAGAAACCTGGGTGCTCCTGTGCTAAGGCAAACGAGGTTGAGCTGATTGAGAAGGTGAGCCAAGGGGCACCTACCAGGCAAGCTTGTGAAGAGCCCCAAAGGAGATGGTGTGCATTAAAGTCATCAAGCAGCAAGAGTCAGGGTGTTAGCCAATAAGCTGGAGGAAGTGTGCCTTAATGACACTGAATGACAGTGGAATGTAAACGGTATAAAGAGAAAAGGTGAAATGAGGAAGGAAAATGTGGACAGCAACAGCTTACAGCAGGGTGTTCAGTAAGATGGATTTGACTATGAACGCCATCCTGGATGAGCAGCTTGACTCCCCTGTGAGATGAAATGCCATTCTCAGGAGAAAAGTCAAAACAGACAGGAAAGAAATGTAGGAGGTCAAAGCAGTCGCGAGGATGCAATTTTGTTTCCTGGAGACAGAAAATAAGTGGACACAGCAATTCCAGCAGTAGTTGTAATGCCTCCTTGTTGGATCTAACACCACGAACATTTCACTGGAGGACGGGGAAAGGGGAGGAGGGAAAAAAATTAAGGGCTGTCACCTCGGTAGCTGCTGAGTGCCAGCCATTGAAGACACTGTTACACGGCACAAAAGCTGGAGGATCCTGTTCCATGGGATCTACAAACGCGTCGACATTCTCACTGGGTTGGCCAGTGGATTCCAGTGCAAGAAATGGTTGGCGATGAGCGGCGGCAACGCAAGAGGTCAGCTGGATTAAGGTATCACGTGACAACACAGCGGAAGAGGACCTCAGTCGGCAAGGAGAAGATGGTTTGCCTTCGTTTCATTTCTTGTACCCTTTGTGGCTGGCAGATGAAGACTCAGGTGTTTGTTGGCTGGAGGGATATAAAAAGTCTTTGCAGAAGTATTCCTTGTCCTTTCAGGCCTGCCGGTTCTGTAGCAGGTGATTTCGCCGTTGGAGGCGAAAATTTGGTGACTTGTTGCACAACTGGAGGAGCTGGAGGAGGAGGAGGAGGAGGAGGAGGAGGAGGAGGCAGGGATGTTACTGTGACACTGGGTGATTTTACAACTGAGGTGCTAAATTTGAGGTCACAAGTCAGCGTGGCCGTGTCCTACATGGAGCGAGGTATAGTGAGAACAGTACTCTAAGTGCCAAATGGTAAAACACAGTGGTTCTGACTAGCCAATAACTTTTCCTTCACCTGGATCTCTTGGATAGCCTGCTCATCAAGATACATGGGACATTCTCGGGATGAGGCTCCATGGTCACCATTGCAATTGATACAAAGGGGAGGAGAAGGTGAGCAATCACTCTCATGAGCATCTCTACCACAAATACATTTGGCTGGTTTGAATGAGGTTGTAACATTGACTCTCATGGCAGCACATCAGGTTCAGAATGTATGGGCAGACTGCGATGACTTCATAGCCTGCTTTGATCTTTGACGGAATCGCTACTCTATCAAAAATAAGAAGAAGAGTGCAATTACACACGAAAGATGCATCAACCTTTTTCTTCACCCGATGGACTGCAGTGACACCCTGATTCAGACCATCAAGCAGCCTAGGGTAAATAACATCACGTGAAGAACTCAGTATTTGATGAGCCTTGATATGAACAGGATAGCCATGGAGGAGCAAAGCTGCAAAGCAGTCGTGCCCAAGATCCACAATTAGTCTCCAAAAGAAAAGTGCCATTAAATAAACGAGAGCAGGATTTCACAGGGCTGGCAACTGTATGTACACCTTTCTGAATAACAAATAGATTAACTGTAACAAAGACCTGACTTCCTCCAGTACACAACACCACTAGGAACCAAGGTGCAGCTGGGAAAGTCTTGGAATCTTTACCCTCATTCTGTTTGCCTGTAGTCGACACAGTTGGTGATTCACTCACTGCAAGAAAATCTCCACACTTGCCAGCGTCTCCGACGGTGCACTCCTTCTAATTGGGGCTCCCCGCCCCCTCAGAGTGGGGCTCACCAGCCTTAGGTGATTGTTCACACCTCCCAAACTTCTGGCAGAGGGACCAATAGGCAATTTGGGAAGGTAACAGCTCAGGCAGGAAGGACTGTTCTGATGTCATGCTAATGAAAATTAAGAACACATCCCAGACACGTTCCCCAAGGGAGGGGAAAAAGTTTTGCACGAGGACAGATAGGCAGCACGGAAGGGAAAAGGTGTTGCAAAGGTTGGTGACCCTGCATCTTTCAGACAATCGCACACCTGTTCATAATGCACGGCCTGTGACAGAGTGGTTACACGACAATAACATCCCTATAATGGACTGGCCTGCACAGTCCTGACCTGAATCCTGTGGAACACCTTTGGGCTGTTCTGGAACGCCGACTTCTTACCAGGCCTCACTGACTGACATCAATACCTCTCCTCTGTGCAGCACTCCATGAAAAATGGGCTGCCATTCCCCAAGAAATATTCCAGCATGTCACTGAATCAAGAGTGGCAGATGTCATCAAGGCTTAGGGTCGGCCAACACCATACTGAATTCCAGCATTACCGAAAGAGGGCACCACAAACTTTTAAGTCACTTCCAGCCAGGTTTCCAGATACTTTTGATCACATAGTGTATGACGATTCAATAAACTGCTGAAACCAGTAATGTGCACAATGCAGGAATTGATTAACCTTGCTGTAGTAAATAGTTACATACTTTTCGAGGCCCTTATCTGCATTAAACTTTTTTGTCACATGGGCTGGCCATCAAAACAGCTACTAGCAACAGCTGAACAAGTGTATTCTGTAAATGAATCTGTGGCAGCTATGTCCACTACTGCTATGAACTCTTACGGAAGTACAGATACAATCATCTGTGAAAGGTATTTAAAGAGATGAATGGGCCCTTGTTTTTGGGGTTGTGTTGATGCACATAAGTCACCAACACCAAACACACGTACAATATCACAGTGCTGGAAAAAAATTTGCCACCTCCAGTACTCAGTGTGACAATACGTACACATGGACCTGGCATATACGATATGAACTTTATTAACATACGCTATGAAGAGGTGGTACAATGGACGGTGTCTATTTTTTTCTGGTCTTAATGACAAAATATAGTATTTTTGAACACTGCATACTGTACACTGTGTGATTACAGTCTGGATTCAGTGTTTCTGAATGGCATGATAATACTGTTGTTCATGAGAACTGGACCGCTGCACTGTTTTGTTAGTCAATGAATTAACGGGACTCTCCTGTTCAAATCTGATGTACAAATTTAACTTGTACTGGGTTAGTTGGAACACTGACTGCTTATAAAACTGAAAAATAACAACCTACCAATTAATGAGTTTTATAGAATGAACAGGGACTCCTACGTGCAATTAGTTAAATGGCCACCGCTGGAATGGTTTGGTGGTTGGTTTATTTTGAGGGAGGGGACCAAACAGTGTGGTCATCGGTCTCCACCGCTGGGATGAACAGTAAGTTTCTAAAGAGGTTTGCCAACAGTTAACTTCGATCTGTCCATTACTACAGCACTTAACTACAATTTGGTCAGTACGAAAGGCTATCGACAAATTTTGAACATGCAAACAATTCCTTCAATGCGGCCGCAAATGTTACAGGCGTCATTATTCGCCACAAACACTGCGTCACTTCACATTGGTGCGACTATTCCGGTTATCAAAACTCACAGCAATAAAGATTGCAATCGTAACTTCACAGTGTTAGTGCTAGGTTAGTGTTTTTTTTAACGTCCCGTCGACAACGAGGTCATTAGAGACGGAGCACAAGCTCGGGTTAGGGAAGGATGGGGAAGGAAATCGGCCGTGCCCTTTTAAAGGAACCATCCCGGCATTTACCTGAAACGATTTAGGAAAATCACGGAAAACCTAAATCAGGATGGCTGGAGACGGGATTGAACCGTCGTCCTCCCGAATGCGAGTCCAGTGTGCTAACCACTGCGCCACCTCGCTCGGTAGCTTCACAGTGTCACGAAGAGCATGTTTATTATACATTTACATCTTGTACATCTACAATTCCCCAGGTAGTTCCTTTATATTCACCTCCAGTACCTATCAAGTTCGTATTACCCTCTTAGCCAACGTGTACCTTTACAAGTATACAGTCTTTCGGGGGCCGGAAGATGTGGTGCAAGGTTTTGTTTAGAACAAATCTGTCAACTACGCTTTAACAGTGGAAAGAATTCAATGTTAGTTATGAAAACTAAAGAATATATTTCGTACGCAAGAAGTACCTCCACTAGCTCCAAATTAATGCATTTAACTATGCACCAAAATGTACATTGAATGGCTTGCTTGAAATCAGTAATTTATTGTGGCACAGAGGTAACCGTAAACTGTCAACAACTTTACATTTTAGTATTCCCTCTAAATGCATACAAGACATTTCAAGAAACCTCGCCAATAAAAGTTTCTTAGGACAATGTTCAATTAAAGGATGAAGTTGCTAGGCGCAATAAACATTCATCTAAATTTAATGTAATGACGAAAACCATACTTTATATCATTGATGCCCCTTTACACTACTTCACCATTTCCAAATTAAAAAAAAAAAAAAAAATTACAAAACACTTACCACTCTCACCTCCTCTAACAGTTGCCAGTAAATGTCACGCAACTAACTCCCGCCAATAACATTACCAAAGATATGAAGAAAGAGACATATTACTACGCCAAACAAAAAACACAAATTACATTAGTCTACATTCTGGGCAATTTTCTGTACATCTCCACGGCAAATAAATCAAAATATACACTATTTTCCTTCTAATCTAGTGAAAATAGATTCCAAACATTTATTCAGATAATTTAATGGTCAATTTAGTCTTATTATGGTATAGTTGAATACCTCGTTACATCATTCTCAAAAACAATATAAACATTCATAAAAGACAGACGAATCAATTACCTCAATAAGATAGCGAAAATACAGCACAACAGAGCTTACAAAAGTGATAGACCCTACTCGAAGCTCGCGACAATCATGAAAAAGGCCTGTATTTAAAGGTTTTATTCCCATATCACCTAAAAAGGGCTATTTAATACTCCAAGGCCTAACATGTGCTAAATCGAATCATCACAGAAGACGAAGGGGCTAAAGAGGACTTTATATATAATACAAGTACATAAGTTAATGGAAAAAAACAGTTTATACATAAGCAGTTCATAATACATAATTAGATATTCCCAACTTATCATTGCATCACATAAGGCAGAAGAGCCTGCTTCAAACAAGAGAAATGAATCATGAGATTACTCTGTTCTGTATTCGATGAAGTAAATTACAATCTACAACGTATTTGTTGCTTCCAAGTATATTCGATCCCATTTGTGTACTTTATAATTAGTCAACCTGTTTATTTATTTGTAATAATTTTATTTTGCATAAACTCTTTAATGGACTGAAAATTATTTTTTGCGAAATGTTCTTTAGGATGTGTTTTAAATTTATAATGTTTCTTTATACTTTTGATCTTATTTGGTAGTTTATTACACAGAGATGTTGTTATATACCTCCAAGGTTTATTATGTATCTTGACTCCTTGTTAAAATGTAGTGGTTTGTGTCTTCACTTTTTTAAATCTAGCCAGGTACAAGCAGTCTCTAAGTGTTTTTCTGCTCAAGTTCTCTTTAGTCCCTACGTCTTCTGTGATATGTATGTGTGTGCGCGTGTGTGTGTAATGACGACATCTACACAAAGAAATATGCCTCTGGATGAATCAATAAATAAAAAACAAATAACATAGATACTCCGAATTAATACTAAAGGAAAACAATATGTGCATTTGAATAATAAATACACTTATACACTGCCTGGAACAAAGATTGTTTATGTCACTTGTCTTTATAACTTAACAATGTGTCAGCATACTGATGCCTGGGTAACAGCTCAGTTCACGTATTTTTGTAGCTCGGAAGGTATAAGAAAGACTGTCCACTCTGAAAGTAATACTGCATATGGTGCATTGCCGTCACATTACCGGTTTGAGAATATGTGCACACGCCACTGCTGAGGACAAACTCAGACAGCCCTTACTTAAGTATCATCCAACCGTTGACAGGTGTATTAAAGGAACAAGTTGGTGACGCCTGAGTCTATTTGTTTTTGTACTTACGAACTAAAGTTGCATGGTGTGCTGACATGCATTTAGTAGCGCGCTTTAAGCCTAATTTTGCCATTCTTAAACAAAATCGTCAAAAACTCGTTTTTTCCGGTAGTGGATTGGGGAAGACTTAGGTTTCCAATCAACGACCGACTAATTTTTTGCCAAACCTTTAAAAAACAAGTAAGTAAACACAAATTATTTTTAACATTCATTTTATCTACCAGTCATTTTGTTAGTCTACGTCCCTTGGATTTTCACATTAAATTTAGTTTACTGATACGCATATTTGAATCAACTGAAGTTAACATTTTACATGATCACATTCTTATTTTTTAGTTACTGTTGTCTTCTTGGTGTTGTTTTTTTTAATTTGAGGCAAGCCATTTTAAAAAAATAATATTTCCTTGAACAAAAATATCCATCAGCTCACATAACAGGCATCACTAGGAAGAAAAAGAAACAACAAAATCAACCATTAATTTTCTCTATTACAAGTAGTGCAGTAGACAGTTTTAATTTTGATTTGTGTGAGGCTTTAGTGTTTTCTAACATGCCATAAATGTCTTTATAAACCCTACTTTTAAGGGCTTCTTGGAGAGTATTAGTGGCCACATTATACCAGATGGGTCAACAGAGAGCAAAAATTATTTGGAACAGATGTGTGACAAGGCTATCAGTGATATTAAAACAGACATTGGTGGCCAATATATTTGGCTTTCAGTCGACGAGACCACTGACTGTAGTGACATATTTATAGATAACGTTGTGGTGGGTAAATTAGATTCTGGTGTGCCAGGAAATCTCCAATTACTCCTGTATAGAAAACATGAGAAGACGGATTGCAGTACTGTAGCTCTCACTCTCAGGTGTGGCCTATACATCCTATGACCAGTAGAAGACAGAGATAAGAATTTTTTTTTTTTTTTTTTGCTTTTGGCGAGAGACTATGCTGTTATATGTTAAAAGCAGTAGCAACGCTGAAAGAATTATATCCAGGTCTGATCCCCTGCACCTGCCTTGCCCGTGGCCTACATTGTCTAACAAAGGAAGTTAGACATAATTTTACAGGTGCTAACAATATCATTCCATCTGTTAACAAAGTAAGTCTCAAAGCTCCTTCTCACATTCAGTCCTTCAAGGAAATAGCACCAAACATTCCCCTCGCACTTAAACCCATATTTACATGCTGGTGCACCTGGCTCTTGACAGCTTTATATAATACTGAACACTACTAAAAAGTCAGAGAGCTGGTAGCCACATTTGACTTAGTAAATCAGACTTTATTGAAAAAACCAAGATGGCCTTTAAAAAGAACAAAAATGTGGCGCCTGTGGCATTTTTAAGAGCACACTTCCAATATCTACATGTTACACGTCAACACTTACAGTCTGTACCTCTACTACTGAAAACTGGTGTAGATCTGGTCTCAGAGATGGAAATATATGGATCAGTGGGTAGAGCATGCATCACTAAATTAGGTAATACTCTTCTGAGGAATCCTGGATATGAAGAAAGTGACCACTAATATTCAGGCGGAGAAATCTGAAGGTGAATTGTATTGGAGGCCAAGAGTAACTGTGTCAAAGTAATGTGCACCATTGACCTCTTGTGCTGTGGCATGATCTTTCCTCTCACAGCAATGTAAGGGACAATGGAAAACCTTCACAATTTGTCTACAGAAGCTTTTGACTGGATTTCCAACTTGGGCCTAGAGCTACAAACCCATTACGAACTTGTGATTCTGTTATCTGTATACAAAGGTATATATTTGTTGTAAATAGTAGTCTATATATCACATTCTTTCTTCAGATGACACATCTTCAAATACGTTAATAGTAAATGCCTCATTCAAAACAGATTTGAAATACTTTACATTGTGATACCATTCAAACGTGTTCTCATCTTCGTTTTGGCGACTGATTAGGTTTTTCGCTCCTGTTGTCGCCATTCTTCATTTATTGCTTTAGCTCTGTCTAGCCTCAGCTAAATTTCTTCTATGTGGTACCAATAATTTTCTTGAACGAGAATCAGCGGCTTTTTCAACAAAATCTCAATTTATCCAAGTTCTTTTACTGATCTGTGAAGATATGCATTTTTGTCCCAATATCTTTCAATGAAATCTTATATCGTTTTGTCTCTCCTTGGACGAAATTTTGTGACAGACATTTTTTTATCACTGGCATGTGAGGAGTCATGCTGCGAAGCCCATGTGGGCGAATTTCGCTTCACCCTGTATATCAGTGGCTTATCACATAATACAGGACATGGAGAATAAAATTCGCTTTGCTGCAAGCAGAAATATTAATGCTGATTCACTCGTAACTTCAAGAGAATGGAACAGAATAACAGGTATCAGCACTGCCAAATAGTGTAGTTTTCACACTAGACAGAATGTCAACACGACCTCAGTTTTGTAACTCAGAACTGAATAGCGAAACAGAGCTTAAGAGCTACAGTGATACTAAAAGTCGGAATATAATGTCACAATTAAGGAACTAGCAGTGGGAAAGTTTAATAATTGATAAACATGGACTCCAAATACAAGGCCATGTACCAAAGCAAGTTTTATAATGGGAATTCTTGCTCGATTTTGTATGGTAAACAGCTGACAAATATAATAACATTTCAAAATATCGACATTTATTTCCTAGCGGAAATGTATAGGCGCAAGCAGGTTAAGCAGTATTTATAATGGAATACATAGATCCTGTTCATCTTACCCATTGTGTTAGTAACAACCGTATTTTTCTCTTCCAATAGGGTTAACTTTTTCACTTAAATAATGGATCTTTAATGAAAAGTGATTCATCAGTTTATGTCCATCTTTATATACAGTGTGGGTGTCAGCTCTGTACAGTTACTGCAAGACACAAATATTCTGCTTTCAGAATCTGGCCTCTTTTTTGGAAGAACAGCCAATATAAAATCGATATGGAGTATTTACAAAATAACAAAATAAAGATTAAGAAGATACAAAAGCACGAAGTTTGTTACCAAATGCCCCAGTCACATTAATGTGACCACAGTCTTGTTCGATGTCAAGGTGCAATAACCACTCACAGACGGCAGAAGGCAGCACTAGCAGAACAGGGTATATAAAGCGTGTCGGGGAGACACAGAAAATAGTGTAGTAGCCATAATGCGGAAATTGAGTTATTTATTTGACATCGAATAGAGCATGATCATTGGCTTTTGGGCCAAGGGAGGAAGCGTTCCTCAAACCGCTAGCTTTGTAAACTGCTCGCATGCTGCTATGGATAAAGTATACTATGCATGGCGAAATGACGTTATACAAATCTGACACCAAGGCAACTGTGGTGCACCACAAGCCATAGATGACAGGGTGAATGGTGGTTCTGAAGGTGAGTACAGGTGAATAGAGATGTAACTGCTGAGCAACTAACTGCCCAAGTGATCCAAGGGACTACCAACAGTGTCTCCTCAACGAATGTTCAGCGAACATTACTGTGTGTAGGTCTCCACCTGGTTCTTGCTGACTATTGTTCATCGATGATGAAGTCTGGAATTTGCACGCCAAACCGCAATTGGATGGCCTTCTCAGGTCGTAGCTGGGCGCTGGCGTGTACAGCGTGAAACTTCTGAAAGTAAACACTCCACACCGATCGTTGGAAGTGACCACGCTGGAGGAGAGACTGTTAGGGTCTGGAGAATGTTTCTGTGGCATTCAAAGGGTGATCTCGTCGTTCTGGAAGGCACCGTGGATCAACACAAGTTTGCAGCTCGTTACTGCTTTCTGATTTCAGCCTGATGCCAGATTACCTCATGACTTTTAGTGACTCTTTATCGTAGGGACAGGGTAGCAAGATCCAGTAGGATTGCTTCGTTGTGGGTGAGCCTGTGTGAGGGCTAGTGTAGACATTTTTATCTTTGGTGTTCTGTGGGCACCGTGGTAGATATTACGAAATCGGTTTGGAAACAATTTTCCAGAAAATGATTCCTGGAATAATATATTTTGTCACTGCAGTCATTTTTGTGAAATAGGGGAAGGAAATAAAACTTGGTCCATATTTTCAATACGTGAATGCTCATGTTGCTTGCTTCTACTTCTGGAACATTCACACATTACAAAGACTCACATAATTTTATTTTTGTAATTTGTAGTAGTCACCACAACCTGGGAAATAAACAGCAAAGTATTTCTGTCAAGCAAACTTGTTTCGCCTGCGGCAATTTAAGCTATCATCTTATGTTACTGGAAATTGTGACATATTCCGAATAAATGCAAAGCACTCGCAACAAGCGAGAATAAAATCGAAGAAACTCGTTGCTAAGACACTACACTCCTGCATCCAAATAACATCGAAAATTGAAGAACATACACTCCTGGAAATTGAAAAAAGAACACATTGACACCGGTGTGTCAGACCCACCATACTTGCTCCGGACACTGCGAGAGGGCTGTACAAGCAATGATCACACGCACGGCACAGCGGACACACCAGGAACCGCGTTGTTGGCCGTCGAATGGCGCTAGCTGCGCAGCATTTGTGCACCGCCGCCGTCAGTGTCAGCCAGTTTGCCGTGGCATACGGAGCTCCATCGCAGTCTTTAACACTGGTAGTATGCTGCGACAGTGTGGACGTGAACCGTATGTGCAGTTGACGGACTTTGAGCGAGGGCGTATAGTGGGCATGCGGGAGGCCAGGTGGACGTACCGCCGAATTGCTCAACACGTGGGGCGTGAGGTCTCCACAGTACATCGATGTTGTCGCCAGTGGTCGGCGGAAGGTGCACGTGCCCATCGACCTGGGACCAGACCGCAGCGACGCACGGATGCACGCCAAGACCGTAGGATCCTACGCAGTGCCGTAGGGGACCGCACCGCCACTTCCCAGCAAATTAGGGACACTGTTGCTCCTGGGGTATCGGCGAGGACCATTCGCAACCGTCTCCATGAAGCTGGGCTACGGTCCCGCACACCGTTA
This sequence comes from Schistocerca nitens, assembly GCF_023898315.1. Classification (NCBI taxonomy): domain Eukaryota; kingdom Metazoa; phylum Arthropoda; class Insecta; order Orthoptera; family Acrididae; genus Schistocerca; species Schistocerca nitens. Next base: position 474,215,276 of record NC_064614.1, on the reverse strand, counting down.
GGCCGTCTTCCGCTCACGCCCCAACATCGTGCAGCCCGCCTCCAGTGGTGTCGCGACAGGCGTGAATGGAGGGACGAATGGAGATGTGTCGTCTTCAGCGATGAGAGTCGCTTCTGCCTTGGTGCCAATGATGGTCGTATGCGTGTTTGGCGCCGTGCAGGTGAGCGCCACAATCAGGACTGCATACGACCAAGACACACAGGGCCAACACCCGGCATCATGGTGTGGGGAGCGATCTCCTACACTGGCCGTACACCACTGGTGATCGTCGAGGGGACACTGAGTAGTGCACAGTACATCCAAACCGTCATCGAACCCATCGTTCTACCATTCCTAGACCGGCAAGGGAACTTGCTGTTCCAACAGGACAATGCACGTCCGCATGTATCCCGTGCCACCCAACGTGCTCTAGAAGGTGTAAGTCAACTACCCTGGCCAGCAAGATCTCCGGATCTGTCCCCCATTGAGCATGTTTGGGACTGGATGAAGCGTCGTCTCACGCGGTCTGCACGTCCAGCACGAACGCTGGTCCAACTGAGGCGCCAGGTGGAAATGGCATGGCAAGCCGTTCCACAGGACTACATCCAGCATCTCTACGATCGTCTCCATGGGAGAATAGCAGCCTGCATTGCTGCGAAAGGTGGATATACACTGTACTAGTGCCGACATTGTGCATGCTCTGTTGCCTGTGTCTATGTGCCTGTGGTTCTGTCAGTGTGATCATGTGATGTATCTGACCCCAGGAATGTGTCAATAAAGTTTCCCCTTCCTGGGACAATGAATTCACGGTGTTCTTATTTCAATTTCCAGGAGTGTATTTGTATCACATGAATAATAAGGAACCAGAAACTGTTACAAACGTGAAAATGAAAGAAAAAAGAAAATTGCATGTAGCAAGATGTGTCCTACATCTTCCAAAATCAAATGCTCCTGTCGCTAATCACAAGACCACGCCATTCACACACAATCAGTGCATTAATATCCTTTATCTTAAGCTCTCCTAACGACTTTTTACTGCTGATGTGTCATTAACTGACATTTAATTGTACAAAAGTACCAATTGTGACGTTTGAAACAAATTTTCAATGCGCCGGTATCTTGAAATTACATACTGTCGTAACGCACAAAAGCTGTTGCTGATCAGTTCAAAGAAAACCTAATTCTCATTTCAGGTAGTTACCCCATTCATATAACCATAGTTAGCGGCGACTTAAATGTATCCTCGTATCTTAGCGAAAATTCGTCTCATTCTGAAAATACATGTTTAAAGTCGGTGGCAGGCATAAAAATCCCTCAAAATCGTACTGAATGCTTTCTCAGAAAATGATTTTGAACGATTAGTTCAGGAGCCCACTCGGAGGGTAAATTGTTGCGAAAACATACATGACCTCTTAGCAACAAATAATCCTGAGCGAATAGGAAGCATCGTGACAAATATGGGGATTAGTAACCAAAAGGTTGTTGCAGCGAGACTGAAAACTATAACCCATCAAAAATAAACGCAAAATACACATATTTCAAAAAGCAGATAGAACTTTACTTGATGTCTTCCTAAAACACAGTGTCCGCTCCTTCTATTCTGTTTATGTAAGAGTAGGCCAAATGTGTTTACATTTAAAGAAATAATATATCGGCAGCAATTGAAAGTGTATACCAATTAAATTAATAAGAGAGGGTACTAACCCGCCATGGCACACAAAACAGGTCAGTACACTGTTGCAGAAGCAACGAAAAAAGCATGCGAAGTTTAAAAAGACTCAAAAACCCAAAAATTGGCTAAGTCTTACAGAAGCTCGAAATTTAGTGCAAATTTCAATGTGAGATGCCTGTAATAGTTTCCAAAACGAAACTCTGTCTCAAAATATTGGAAAAAGCCCAGAGAGATTCTAGTAATATGTAAAGTACAGCAGTGGCAAGATGCAATCAGTACCTTAACTGTGTGATAACATTGGTGATGTTACCGACGATGGTGCCAATAAAACAATTTCTAAAATTCCTTCACCATGAATGACGAAATAAAGCTTCCAGAATTTGAATGAATAACAAGTGCCACCATGAAAAATTTAGATGCAGTAAAGCAGCTGATATCACTTAAAAAAGGCAAGATCTCCGGTTAAGTTGTACTGTATACAAGTTGATACAATAGCTCCATACCTAGCAGTCATATACGACCACTCCCTCATTGAAAGATCCATACCTAAAGATTAGAAAGTTGCACAAGGAACATCAATACCCAAGCAAGAAAACAGAAGTAATCCGAAAATTACAGACCCATATCATTAACGTCTATTTGCGGTAGGCTTTTGGAACATTTACTGTGCTCAAACATTATGAATCACCTCGAAGAAAACGATTTATTTACAAACAGCCAACACAGATTCAGAAAATATCATTCTTGTGAAACACAACTAGCTCTTTATTCACAGGAAGCAATGAGTGCTATTGACAGGGGATGTTTTTAGATTTCCAGAAGATTTTTGACACCATTCCTCACAAGCGACTTCTAACCAAATTCCGTGCCTATGTAGTACCATCTCAACTGTGTGACTGGATTCGAGATTTCCAGTCAAAAAGGTCACAGTTCGTAAAACAGAAGTAATATCTGGCATTGCCCAAGGAAGCCTTATAGGCCCTCTGCTGTTGCAGATGATGCTGCCATTTATTGTCTTGTAAAGTCATCAAATGACCAAAACCAACTGCCAAATCAGTTAGACAAGATGTCTGTGTGGTGCGAAAAGTGGCAACTGACTAATGTGCAGTCATTCACATAAGTACTAAATTTTGGCTATACAATAAGTCACAGACACATCTAAAGGCTGAAGGTTCAACTAAGGATTTATAATTACAAGTAACTTAAATTGGAAGGCTCACACAGATACTGCCATGGGGGGAAGCAAACAAAAGACTGCAATTTATTGACCGAACACTGCGAAAATGCAACAGGTCTGCTAAAGAGACAGCTTACATTATGCTTGTCCACCCTCTTTTGAAGTACTGTTGTATGCTATGTGATTACAGCACATAGGACTGACAAAGGACATCGAAAATGTTCAAAGGACATCTCGATTTGTGTAACCACGAAATAGAGGAGGGAGTGCCACGGATCTGGTACGCAAGCTGGGCTGTCAATAGTAAAAAAAAAAAAAAAAAAAAAAAGACGTTTTTCGTTGAAACAGGGTCTTCACATGAAATTTCAATAACCAAAATTTTCCTGAGAGTGTGAAAAGATTTTGTTTGCGCCAAATTATACAGGAAAAAATGATCATAATAATGAAATAAGAGAAATCAGAGCTCGCACAGTAAGGTTTAAGTGTTCATTTTTCCTGTGTGCTGTTTGTGAGTGGAAAGGAAAGGAGGTAACTTGAAGGTGTTTCAATGAACCCTCTGCCATGCAATTAATTGTGAATTGCAGTGTAATCATGTATATGTAGCTGTAGATGAAGATGTAGGTGTTATAATACAGAAACAACAAAATACGATGAAATCCAATATGGAGTCCAGAGAAGCAAGCGAGGGACACAAGTGACCCTACTCGAAAGCAGTAAAATGCAATTGGTTATTTTTGTTTGGCGCCGAGCTGTCCCTGCCAACAAGTAAAAGGACGCCTTTAATATCCTCTTTATCTTTGTATTTATGACTTTGCAACAATTTTGAACAACAAAAATGTGACCAAAATGGACAAGGGCTACACACCTGACCTATGCTTTGTCTCACAGTCTCCAAACATTCTCAATGAAGTGCAATGCAGAGTGCTAACCAGATTCCTCCACAGTCAGCATCGTCCATTAATGCTCCAGACAGGATTCTTCACATCCATCAATCACTTCTGTCCAAAATCAAGATGAAACTTAAAAAAAAAAAAAAAAAAAAAAAAAAAGCGAACTGGTCTGAAATTTCTCAACACACAGATCTCAACATAAGATGGATAAAACCACCTTAACAACTAAAAAAGATACATTTGTATATATAAAAGCGTAGCAAAACGATGCATATCATGAAGTCATCCCAAAGAATACATTCATGGTTGGAATGAAAACATCGAAATGCTTCTCAAAGAATTCGAAGACACTGGTGATCATGCTATCGCATCCCACCTTCTACAGTTACTAAATGAGAGCAGGTGCAGCAGATGGAAGGAAACGATAACTTCCTTGGATCACACTCAATCCAGAAAGAATGCTTGGCCCTTAACTGGAAAGCTGTACATAACAAACACCACCACCTGACAGAAATGTAACATAAATTTAGATGATATAGCTAACTATAGAATCTCTACCTCTATGTCATAAGAAATAAACACAAAGAAAGACAAGTTAGACATCTCTTAAAAGTAAAGATACGATCAGCTCTACAAATACCTGAGTTTCCCACCTCATTTCAATCTGAAGAGACCGTAGAAGCTGTAAGGAACATGAAACCAAGGAAGGCAGAAGGTGTGGATGGTATGTACTGTGAGTTTCTGTTGCACTGTTTTTCTGCTACTGTCAAATGAATGAACACCGTATCAGATATCACCTTTCACCTCTCTTCAAAAAAATGAAATGAAATGATCGTATGGCATTGTTAGCTGGGAGGCCCCATGTGGGGAAGCTCGGCCGCCGTATTGCAAGTTCTTTTTAGTTGATGATGATGAAAAACACACAACACCCAGTCATCACGAGGCAGAGAAAATTCCCGACCCTGCCGGGAATCAACCCGGGACCCGCTCGTGGGAAGCGAGAACGCTACCACAAGACCACGAGCTGCTTCAAGAAAGCTAAGATCACTGCTGTACTAAAGCAAACTATCCAAAGTTGTGAACTTCCACTCCCATTGCTCTCCTCAGTGTCATGTTCCAGCTCCTGGAGATTCTCATTTATAATAGAATCTGTCCAGCCATCAATAAACACTTTCCAGTAGAGTAAGTTGGGCTTAGACCAGGAAAATAATGTAAGGAACAGGTGACAGCAATAGCAACTGACATCGAAAACGACGTTAAGAAGAACAAGATAAACGTTGGGGGTGGGGAGGGTGGTCTTCTTAGATATATGCAGCCTATGATACTGTATGGCATGAAATAACCTTGCTCAAATTAATCAGTGTCATTCAGCGTAGAAAATTAACGATTCTAATTGGCAATCTGGTAAACAATAATACTTTCAGGTGTTCTCAGAGATCCCCAAAAGCAAAGTTCACAAAGTAAGTGATAGTATTCAATAGGGTTCTGTTTCGGCCACAATCCATTTTAATTTGCATGCATACATCAGAACCCCAGCGACAGAGATCTAGAAAACCTTGGTGCCGCACAGCAATCAACATGTAGAATCCTACCTTCAACATACAAGAAGCCTGGAACAATCAACAGCAGGAACAATCTTCCATGAAGCATCGTCAATTAATCAAACCTCCCTGGGAGCGACCAGCAGTTTTTCATGTACTCTGACAACATTGGTGCATACTGAATCGAACCAGAATTGATCAGGAGAGATGTGGAGTTTGTGGCACCAATGAGGATGGGAGTCCTGCCCTGAGTGTGACTGCAGTGAAGAGGAGCAACCAGTACATCACATAAAATTCCAATGTCCTCTCAGAGCAATCTTAGGGACTGTGAAAAACCTTCACAATTTGTCTACAGGAGCTTTTGACTGGATTTCCAACTTGGACCTAGAGCTACAAACCCATTACGAACTTGAGATTGTGTTACCTGTATACAAAGGTATATATTTGTTGTAAATAGTAGTCTATATATCACATTCTTTCTTCAGATGACACATCTTCAAATACGTTAATAGTAAATGCCTCATTCAAAACAGATTTGAAATACCTTACATTGTGATACCATTCAAACGTGTTCTCATCTTCGTTTTGGCGACTGATTAGGTTTTTCGCTCCTGTTGTCGCCATTCTTCATTTATTGCTTTAGCTCTGTCTAGCCTCAGCTAAATTTCTTCTATGTGGTACCAATAATTTTCTTGAACGAGAATCAGCAGTTTTTTCAACAAAATCTCAATTTATCCAAGTTCTTTTACTGACCTGTGAAGATATGCATTTTTGTCCCAATATCTTTCAATGAAATCTTATATCGTCTTGTCTCTCCTTGTACAATTCGATAGTGTTAATAGCGCTGATTCAACCGACCATTGACGATTAAGGATCAATACTGGAAAAACTGGTGAGTTTTCTTAATCTTGATGCTTTGTATGTTCTCCCATCACAGTAATGCTCCACACATGCACTTTGTCTTGAAGGTGGCCCATACTGATACTGATCATTTGTTGGTTCCACATTTTGTGGAAAGGATTGTGGAATTTCTTCATAAGGGCGAATAGCTTTATTCCATCAAATGGTTTAAATTCCTTAAATTTTCTGGAGCTAAAATAGGTATAAAGGGTGATTACTGTTGTGTTGACGACGAATTTTTACTTACCAGCTTCAAGCACTGCAAGTATCAGTCACAAATGGTTCACTTTGGCTCTGCTGAATTCCAGAATACATTGACTTTTTTCTTCTAACGCTTTACTTATCACTTTGATTAACAAATCTTCATTATTGTTGCATGCGCTTTTAGTAGTCGCGATTTCACAGGACTCAGTTATTTAGTGGAGTGCCTTTTGCTGTCTGTCTTCCCTTACTCAACTCCTTGTAGCCTCAAGAACAGTGTCGGATTTGTTGTTGACACTTGGTAAAGTCTGTCTGTGAATGTGCGCCTTTTTCAGCGCAAGAGCAGGTAAGACGTTCATTTTTTCCCATCTTATCATTTAATTGTTACAAATTATTTTTCTACGATACATTACTTTGCATGATGTACATGCTTACAAAGATTATAATGAAAGAACTTTAGTACATTATTTTTAAAAAAATTGGAATTCGCTTTCTGTACATCATATTCTGTTAATTTGACTGGCAATATAAGTACCTATAACATATGGTGTTTCGATTGCAGTGTGCAGACTCAAATTTTGTACCTGAGAACTTCATAACACATGCTGAAGAAGTGTATTATGTATCAAAGACAAGACTCATGAACCTTAAAATACTTGGAAGGATATATTCCATTCATGTGCAAAATCAACATTTCTTTGAGAACTACAGAAGAAAAATGTCACTTTTTTGCGAATTTCACAGCTAGTCAAGATTGAGTCAGTGTAATTTAGCCATTACCTGAGTATTTCTCAACAATTTCGGTTGTTACAAAATAGGAGGGTTTACATTTTTATCCCATATATCTTGAGTCAATCCGTTAAAACAACCCATCACAACTAACTTTTATTAGCCCAATTCATATAGCAATACAAAACCACTGTATCAAAAAACAAACCATTAAATACTATCCAGTGTTTTGTGTCTAACTGCTTGGTTCAAATAATTTTTCATGAAGTGACAATACAATGCTCCATGACGATTATCTCTGTAGATTTACTACGATAAACATATGTAAGCTAGTAGTAAATCACTGCTAGCCCGCCGGGCTAGCTGCCCAATCTAACACACTGTTTCTTGAGTGGGAAGGTGTGCTGGTCGCCGGCACAAGTCCACCCGATGGATTAGTGTCGAGGTCCAGTGTGCCGGCCAGCCTGTGGATGGATTTTCATTTACCTTGGCGAATGCAGGCTGGTTTCCCTTATTCCACCTCAGTTATAATATGTTGGAAATTGATGCGCAAACACTGTATCCACATACGTGTGCACCATAATTACTCTACCATGCAAACATTTGGGGCTACACTCGTCTGGTAAGAGACGTTCCCGGGGGGGGGGGGGGGGGGGGGCCTCCACTGGCGGCCGCACAGCACAATAACCATGGGTACAGTGAGGGGTGGTGATGGGGTGGGTGGACTGCTGTGGCCTGTTGTGAGTATGTTAACCACTGAGGGCTATGGCAGGATGAAGCCTCTCCATCGTATCTAGGTTCCTGGTTTAAATACACAATAAACACAAACCACAGCTACCACAGTACTTTTACATTCAACACTACCATGGAGAAACTCAAAGGATTTCAGTGTTCGTTATTATTTACTTTTGACCTGGTATTCGTTGTATTTAATGCAGTATATATATATATATATATATATATATATATATATATATATATATAAATATATTTTTTTTTTTTGCAAACCACATATTTACCGGATAACTTGCTGTAATAATATTGAACCAACTGGCAACAATATTACGGCACTACACGCTTCTTTTAGTTTCAGAATGTTACTCAGCAAAACTGGGCTTCTTTTGCACTATGATTAATAAACATGAAAATACACTTTAAGACAAAAACACCCATGAAGGAATTATCAGAATGCTACGGAAATCGGTAGATGTGATGACATGTACAGACAAACAAATGATTATAATTTAATAAAAACAGGATGATTTACTCAAGAGAAAATGCTTCACAAACTAAGCACGTCAATAATGCGTTACCACCCCTGGCCCTTATGTAAATCATTATTGAACTTGGCATTGATTGATACAATTGTTGGATGTTCTCGTGAGGAATATTGTGCCCAATTCTGTCTAAATGGCGCGTTAACTCCTCAAAATTCCAAGAAGGTTGGAGGCCTCTGCTATGATGGTCGAAAGGTTTTCAATTGGGGAGAGACTTGTAGACATTGCTGGCCCTGATAGGGTTTGACAAGCACAAAGACAAGCCGTAGAAACTCTCGTCACGCAAGCAGCCACTATGTTGCTGAACTGTGAGCCCAGGATGACTTGTCATGAAAGGCAACATAATGGGGCACACAATATCGTCGACATTTTCGCTATGCTGTAAGGGTGCTGTGGATAACAAACAAAGGGGTCCTGCTGTGAAAAGAAATGGCACTCCATTCCATCACTTCTGGTTGTGTATAAAATGCATGTTTGTCCATCAGCTGCTTTATGTTAAACCCAAATCGACCGGTTTCAGTCATGGACCATCGTCATGGATAAGGGTTAAAATGGTTTAAGTCACTACATTACATTTGTCGTTACTTAAATAATGTGTAGAGCAGGACTCAGTCCTGACCTTCTCTTCAGCACTGCTGTATATACACTTGGTATTAGTATGTGTACTTCTAAAAGTCCTGTGTAGTACACTAATATTCCTGACATGCTCTATACATTATTTAAGTAATGATGAATGTAATATTGTGGCTTAAACCATTTTAACCCGTATCTGTGAAGATGGTCCATGACTGAAACCAGTCGATATTTGCTTTTAAAGTAAAAGCGGCTGATGGTCAGACATTCATTTTATACATTACTTGACAGCTGTTGATAGTCACCTTTCCAAAACTCCTGGTTGTCTGGCCATATGGCACATGACAGTCAATCGCTGCTATCCAGGGCGTCTGCAGACAAGTCTGCGGCCTGAAATCTCATTGACTGGAGTAGAATTGTCTACAGTGATAGGACTAACTTCGAAATGAGCCTGGATAAGCTGTGAAGACGTGTCTAGAGACGCCCCCGACAGCGGTGAGATACCATCATGACTGTTGCCTACCACGTGGCCTGACAACCAGGAATAATGGTCTGTGGTGCCATTTCCTTTCGTACCAGGACCCATTTGGTTGTCATCCGCAGCACCCTTACAACACAGCATCACTTCTACAATAGTGTTTGCACTGTTTTGTTGCCCTTCATAGCAAGCCATCCTAGGCTTACATTTCAGCAAGATAACGCCACTTGCACTCGAAGAGCGTTTCTACTGCTTGTCTTCACGCGTCCCAAACCCTACCTTGGAAAACTCTGTCATCAATGCCAAGACAAATAACTGCTTGCAGAGGGGCCAGAGGTGGCCCAATGTATTATTGACTTGCAAACTCAGTTTGTGAAACTCTTTCTCTTGAATAAATCATCCAGTTTTTTCTGAAATTGTAATCATTTGTTTGTCTGTACATGCACATGACATTTCCCGATTTCTGTCCCATTCGGATTGTCTCTTCATGGTTCATCACCTTTTTTTTTATCTTAGAGAGTAATTCATGTAACTGAATTTACCAAGTTACACTGCTTGGAATGCTGAAAATACTTTTGCTGTTATGACAAACATACCTCAAACAGCTAAGAACACGTTGTCTGCAGATGGCAGTAATGATCTAATGAGCGATGTTAAGTCCTCTTCTTACATGAGCTGATCAAGTGCATAAGTGCATGAATCTGTGGTTCAGCGCTAACAGGTTGACCCTTAATGTGAAAAAAACAATCAATCTGAAAAAAAAAATCAGAACCAAGTTCCTCAACAGGTACTCAGCAGTGAAGAACGGTGTACAAAATCTATGTAGAAAGAACGTCTGTCCACCAAGACTTAAATTGGGAATGCTTTATAAGAAAATCTGCCAAAAACTCAGAATGGTTTGTTCTGATTACATCGATTCCCTTTGCGACAGTGCATCCTTTTAAACTGGATTTCCACAGACATGAATTTCTTACAAGTGCATCCCCCCATAACTACCCTTACACACACGTTTGTGTTCCCACACGCGTAAGTTGTAAACGCTAATTACGCGACTTTCAAGTTGGCGACAACTGAAATTATTCATACAGACGGAGTAGAAATAGACTCACAGATGATGAAAATCCAACTTGGCATCTTGTAGGAAACTTCAGGGAACATCAAATACCCTAATTACGGAGTTATCTGACGAGGGCGACATTTCCTTCGAAAGCCATTTTCGAATGTGTAAAATCCATTTTTAAATATTTTTGAGCCACATTTTTGGCTCTGTATAAAAGTCTAATACAGATATGCAACATCCCATGCCAGTTTGCATTAAGCTACAAGTAACATTGAAATATCTGGCAACTGGAGTCGTAGCAAGATATGTACTGCATTCTGGAAAATCTCTGTCTCTAAATTTTTATGTTATCTACAATACACTGAAGGTACAACGGAAAGTAAGGTTTTGTGTCAACAGTTCAAAAAATGGTTCAAATGGCTCTGAGCACTATGGGACTCAACATCTTAGGTCATAAGTCCCATAGAACTTAGAACTACTTAAACCTAACTAACCTAAGGGCATCACACACACCCATGCCCGAGGCAGGATTCGAACCTGCGACCGTAGCAGTCCCGCGGTTCCGGACTGCAGCGCCAGAACCGCTAGACCACCGCGGCCGGCGTCAACAGTTCAGTTTTCTTTTTTTTGTGGAGTTAGTCAGAGTTCCGATAGGTTATGGATGCTCTAAATATACCTTTTTTTACCTGTCTGGAACTTAAATTTATAACCAAACTTTGTACTATCATACAGAACAGTCATTACTCAATGACAGCGCCAATACGAAAATTATTACATTTAAATAGAATTTTAATGAGGGTCAAGATTTTATTTAAGTTTTAAAAGCCACTAATAAATATCCCTTTCACAGTAATACTGTAGTTACACTCAAAGCCTGAAGCAAAATATTATCATCATTATCCTCAAATAAAAAATACCTTTATAGTATTGACTGTTATACAGTAATACGAACCTCAGCAAGTCCACGCTCTCAGTTTCGATACTCATTTTTTAGTCATTTCAGTCATAATGTTTCACTCCATTACAGATAAGTTATTATAAGGAGTTGCTGAATGCTAGAACGATATTCCTAGCACATTGTTTAAGAACATTTTTCCATTTTACAAAGTATTTACAGGGCAACAGTTATCGAATCATATGGAAAAATGTGAATTAGTTACAAACTACGGTGTGCACACACTTTATTCAACATCTAAACGTCACTACAGATATTCGGATTTAGGTAATGATGTGTTCGATATGCCTGCCATCACTGGCGATGATGTGGCGCAGACGAATAGCGAAATTCCACATGACCTACTGAAGTGTCAGAACATCGATGACCTCCTGAATGGCTATATTCAGCTCAGCTATGGTTTTGGGGTTATTGCTGTACAGATTGTCATTAACAGAGTCCCACAAAAAGGAGTCCCATGTGCTCAGATCCAGAGAATATGGCGGCTAATCGAGGCCCATGCCAATGGCCCTGGGTACCCCAGAGCCAGAATGTGATCCCTAAAGTGCTCCTGCAGGATATTAAACACTCTTCTGCTTCGATGGGATCCAGCTCTGTCTTGCATGAACCACATTTTATTGAAATCAGGGTCACTTTGGATAAAATGGATGAAATCATCTTCCAAAATCTTCACATACTGTTCAGCAGTCACTGTGCCTTCTAGGAATATTGCACCCATTATTCCGAGACTGGACATTGCACACCACATATTCTCCTGTTGAGGGTAAAGAGACTTCTCGATCGCGAAATGCGGATTCTTGGTCTGCCAATTGCGTCAATTTTGCTTATTGGCGAACCTATCCAAGTGAAAGTGAGCTTTGTCGCTAAATCAAGGTGTTCCATGCACATACTAATTTCCATCATGCCCGTGGCCAATCGTGCTGTTTGGACGTCCTAATGCAAACCGTTAAGAATTTATGACGATTTTATTTCATATAGTTCAATAATAATTGCTACCCTGTACTTTCTGGGTTGAAGACTGGGCCCATTATTTTGTCATGAGACTAACTTTCCACGTATATAAACGAACGACTACAGATCGTTGCTGTCAAATGAAACGGAGAAGAATGAGGGTAGATCCACCTATTGGCAGTTGCTGAAGCTCCTAGGCGATGGTGGGGGAAGTGACATAATGCAAAACAGTAGAATGCCTTCCAACTTTCGTAACTTGAATGTAAGTTGGCATGACAGTGTGCAAGTAGGGTGTTTCCATGTGTAAGCTGACTTATGCGACTGGTGGTTGGGGGATTGTTGGTTTTGTGGGGAAAACGATAGCAACGGACATTGCCAGTGGATGAAGTGACTTTAATCTTTGGATAGACGAAAGATTTCAGCGCGTTCTGTGCCATGATTCAATGCGCACGTTACTGTAGCACACTTTACAAATAATCCTTTTCTAAATTCAACCATTCCGACTAAATTATTGGGGTGTTCCCCATCACATGACACAGAATATTCTTTCAATCAGAAATATAGTTTAACTGCACACATGTAAAGTGAGTTAATTTCATTACATCTGGATAAAGCTACTACATGAAAACAAATCTTGTTTGAAATGCCTGTCTTGTATTGTCACATTGATTAAACAAGTTTTGATACCTAGTAGGTCCTAACACACAGTTCCAGAAGTTAAATTATGAAAATAATCACTATTTATCAATCCTTTCACACTTACAGCACATACACTCAATCTTTAAATAACCGGCTTACGACTTAAGCTCACAAACGTTATGACAGAACTGCACTTTTTATAAGTTAATATGCAGATGGCAAAGAGAAACGCACGGTGTTTAATAGTTTTGAATGGTCGCTCGAATACCCTGTAGTTTATCACGTTTAATTCACTGTTACAGCTACACAGTACACCTACAGAATTTATTACCCCTCAAAATAAAGTCTCAGTTCTCACTAAAAAGAACCTGACATTTCCGTCACCATCCGCTGTGGACAAGCGGTTCTAGGCGCTTCAGTCCGGAATCTCGCTGCTGCTACAGTCGCAGGTTCGAATCCTGCCTCGGGCATAGATGTGCGTGTTGTCCTTAGGTTAGTTAGGTTTAAGTAGTTCTAAGTCTAGGGGACTGATGATCTCATATGTTAAGTCCCATAGTGGCTAGAGAAAATGGAGCGAAAATCCGTATTTTAATTAGAAATAAGCGATTTAGTCGAAAATATGTTTCACTTACACTTTGTGTGTCTCATGTGTAGTAGTAAAGCGTGTGCCTGGAAACCGATAGATTTTTGTGACCATGCAAAGTAATATATTCGAGATATCTCAATCAAAAATTAAGATTAACCTCTCTTAGCTGGGATTCATAATCATGTAAAATTTTGTGATGACATCGTGGTCCCCTTTTAACTGTAAAATACAAGGACTATCTGCTTTGAATGGTGTTGCTTCTTGCAACTGACGCAGAGTATGCTTTGTAGTCTTAAGTGACTACAGCATTCTTACTTGCAAATTCTCGAACTGCAGTAGCAGTTAGTCAAACGTGTCGATGAGTTATTAACAAGTAAGCCTACTACAAACAATACATTTGAACAGAAATCAGTGTACTGCATTCATCCTTCCAATCATATGAAAATTTAAAAGTGATTAATGCACACTCATGTTTTCATCATTGGAGTTACTCGTGAATTCTGTACAACTACAGTTAACTAAATGCAGTAACGTTCAATAAGGTGGAAGTCCATTCACGCTATATTACACAATCCCATTTATAAATACGAACTTCAATGTAGAATATTTTTGCTGTAGAATAGTGCCTGGCATAATATAGTACATACCCTGTCACTAATACTACAAAGCATAATCAACTGTCCACACTGGACTTGCATTCAGAAGAATGACGGTTCAAACCCGCGTCCAGTGATTCATATTTAGATTTGCCACGATTTCCCTTCAGGTAAATGCCAGGAAGTTTGTAACTGAGTATGGTTGGATGGTTGATTCGGGGAAGGGGACCAAACAGCAAGGTCATTGGTTCCATTGGATTACGGAAGGATGGGAAAGGCAGTCAGCTGTGTCTTTTCATAGCCATTAGTCATAGTATGTGTGCGCGCAGATCTCAAACAGGAACAAATATATTTCTGCACGTATGTGCTTAAACCACTAAACGAAGTTATCAGTGGGCTTACACGAAAGATGTCAAGTCTACTAACGAGTGCCTGGCCTCACGGAATCTTCCGATCATCATGGTGACTCAAACGTGGAAACCGATAATCACCTCACGTCTTCTCTGCATTAGCGGTCGTCAAACTATGACCCGCGGGCCGAATTCGAATATTCGTGCGGTCCTCGGTTCTCAGTCGCATTTTATAATAATATGCATACAGGAAGTAGCATGTGAATCCAAAGACGTCAACTAACGGTAAAAGCTTCCTAAGAGCGCAGTTTTCCTGCTCAGTAAAAAAAAAAAAAAAAAAAAAAAAAAAAAAAAAAAAAAACTTACAGCCACAGCAATGTTTTAAAAAAGTTGGTTCATTCGGCCCTGAATTGAGTGCAGCTGCCCACTTACCTCAGGTGCAGAGGTGTAAGTAGCGCCACCACTACAGGGTTAGATAGTGCTGGGACAGCCGACTAGTTTTAACAATCGCTTGGTCAACTGACTATTTTTTCATTCACTAGCTCTTTTTAGTAGAATGAAACAACCGAATAAAATCAGTCTCTACGGCCAAGTCAGCTGCATGAATCTCTTACATTAATTCTCCGCTTTGAATGGTTTCACTCCATGTGAGACAACAGACTGCCGACAAGTCTCCGACGGTTATGGCAGTTATATTAATGTTTTCACTCAGTCTCCGGGTTTGAGTGATTTCACTGATATACTTTTTCAGTCTTTTTTGTTATACGTGAACCATCGCTAGGGTTGATAACTTTTTAGAGACATATAACGTATCTTATTTTCAGGAGAAGTGCATAAAAGTATATTTCTAAATAGAAAGTATTTTCAAAATTTATGTACGTATGTATATATTTATTTACATTTGGATTTTTGGTTGTTTTTAGGGTTAATAACTGGCACTTACATATTGTGTCAAATACTTATTAAATTAAATTTGTTGAACTGTCTGCCTTCTGCTGATTTGCACGTGTCACCGATAATTCTCTTTCGATAATGCTGACAACACGGGAACAGGACGCAAATAAAATACACATTTTTTAACTGTTTAGTGGCAACCACTTGCTTTTTAAGCATACACTGTCACTTGCCAGAGGTACTTTTCTCGTAAGAAATGATGTTGGTGAACTCTGCCATGATCGAAGTAAAGTTGGACACTTACACTGGGGGCAGAGGGGTAGGGTATAGGCTACATATAAAATGGAAGCAAAATGGATTTGTGAATGCACATATAGAAAAGCACTCAGTCTTCAGGCCACAAGTGGCCCATCGGGACCATCCGACCGCCGTGTCATCCTCAATGAGGATGCGGATAGGAGGGGCGTGTGGTCAGCACACCGTTCTCCCGGTCGCTATCATGGTTTTCTTTGACTGGAGCCGCTACTATTCGGTCGAGTAGCTCCTCAATTGGCATCACGAGCCTGAGTGCACCCCGAAAAATGGCAACAGCGCATGGCAGCCCGGATGGTCACCCATCCAAGTGCCGGCCACGCCCGACAGCGCTTAACTTTGGTGATCTGACGGGAACCTGTGTATCCACTGCGGCAAGGCCGTTGCCCAATGCACATATAGAGACGGTCATCAAATACGGGGATTCTTTATAGCAAGAAATATGAAATTAGTGCTGTTGAAATACAGCATAATAAGTACAAGAAAAATTACATTCAAAACCTTTACTAAACATTTGTGATCGTGTCTCATATCGCACAATGCATTAAAATGCGAGTACAATTAATCATGCACTTATGCAATTAATCATGCACTTATGCAGCCAACACAGCACCACTTCGGCACGCAATTAGTGTCACAATTTTGGAGTCGCTGAGGATGGCAGCAATCTGAAACAGAAATGTCGACACGAAGTGTTCCCAATGGTGTCAACTGTTAACTATCGGTGCTTGGAGGCTGGGAGCAACGTTACTGTACCCTTTTTATTGCTAGTCTACTATGGGGGCTCAAAACGTACTGATTTATGTAAATTAGCAATTAGTAATAAGATCTGTACATATGCGGCCCAAAGTGCCGTCCCACAATGGCAGTACTTGGGTAGAAAAGTTTGACCACCACTGCTCTACATGGTCGAACTGGAAAATACTGATGCCCTGACACCGACAAAAGTATTTACGATTTGCTCCAACTTAAAAGTGAGAGGGGCGTCACACAGAGCCCCAAATAATTCAGCGCAATGTCACAATTGCCATCAGTTTTGTCATGACTTGCAGCAGTGAATTGGCCCCCCAAACTGTGTTATACGTGGCACTGGACACAAAACGGCTGAAACCTTACTATAATTCCACCCAAATGCACGAACTGTGGTCAAATATTAGAAGTGCCCCATCTATGATGACTTGTGTGAGCGAAATCACACCCCACACCTGAAACAACAGCGATCAGCACCCCTTCAGGACCTGCTCAGTTTCCAGCTCTACTGCTCTGCGGCGTGCCATTTTCGAAATACAACCCATCAGCAACACAGAACCAACCATGCACACTGTGGGCATCCAGCAAACGTTTCAGCTTAACAGCTACCAGCTGCTTCCTCACAGTCCACTGACCCACAGCACGACATGAAATTTCCTCTAGGTATGCTCTAATGAATCTACACATACAAATTTTCTTGACAGTGCAACAGACTGTTAATGGAACTCCGACAAGCACCAGATTTTTAAAAAAAAAACTTAGTACCATCTGACCTGCTACCATTAACATTTCCAATGGATTGGATTTATTACACAATGCCGTTTAAGATTGTGAACTGGAATACCAATGGTATTTCTCACAATACTCAATCCTAGAAGAATTCCCATTGTGCTTATGCTGCCCTATTGACAGAAACCCATGTCCTAACTCAAACACAATTCTGCAACTGCAATTAGATAATCTGCAGGAAGGACAGAATCAATAACCCAAGAGGAGGTACTGTGGTACTGATTAAAAATCTACCTGCTCACATGGAACTTGCCCACCTAAAATTAACTACGGTAAAGGTCACAACAGAATGCTCCAGAAAATTTAACTAGTAGACACATAGCTGTTCCATAATTTTACCAGAATGTCAAAACATGTTTTCAAATATCTCGTACAAGCAACTGGTCCGAGAGTTGCTAAGACTGATACAAATACAAGAGAATTGGCACAAGTTACAACCTGATGGTGACGATTAATACAAAGTTTAATGTACCTCTTTAAAGTTCACTAGTCATAAAGTTTCATAGTAGTGGAAGTATGTAATGCTTTGGTAGAAAGACTGGAAGATTTCATTACAGGAATCTTAAAACAAAAATGTAAATTTTATTTTATTTTTGCTCTCACACAACTGTTTATACTATCAATTCCTGCTTCTCGAGATAGGATCAAACATGTGACACAAATGAAAACCATGTAGCTGAAGATCCACCTGTATTTCCACTGTATGAAACATTTTTGCCTTGCATTTGCCATTAGTGTCAAAATAAGCAAAAACAAAACTATACTGTTTTCGTTCAGACACTTGGCTGCAACACTATCAGTGAGAGAAGTAGGAGACAAAGGTGAGAGCAAGAGGTAAATGTTTACAGATGCAGACAGACAGATATTACCACAATACGAAATATTGCCCACCCTTGGTGAGCAAATCCTTGGCAATTACCTGCAACTTCAGCCATATTGCCCAGTCATATGGCAAAATTGCCATCTATTGCAGCAATGTTGACAGCAACACTATTGTGGCCATAAACTGCCATAAGACATACCATCTTAAAGCACATTTACAAGATTTAACAAATGTAACTGCCATGTCTTTATTGTAAATACTTATGACTGACTGAAGAATGTCATCTCACAAGAAACAATAATTTAATATACTTGCATTGGTACATACATTCAGCTAAACATTTTGTGGAAAAAAAATCCAGGAGATTCTGAACCAGATATCTCCTGCACCCACAATCTCAATTTTTTTATGATCACAGTATCTTCACCAATAAAGGATCGTTTTCTTTATTTTACAACCTCAAATCTCTACTTACCACAAAATAATATAAGCACCATAATCTTCACTGCACAAGCAAATTGTAAAAACAATTCGCTTACGACGAGCTATGTTAACAATGCCCCCCTGTACAAACCCAAAAAATATATACAGGGTGTCTCCTAGGAGTCAACAGGCTCATTTTCACTCTTCTTACAGCAGTTATTTGCAATTTCGTATTTACAGTTTGTAGGTGGAGTTGATCCAAATGAATACTGCTCATTATATGTTTCATGAGACGTCCAGTGTCGAAGGAATTGATTTTCAATGCCGAATTTTATGTGCCCACTCAACAGAGTATTCCAAAATTAGTCTAGTGCAGTAGTTCTTAATTGACATGTATTGACACGAAGAGTAAAACTTGAACTTACCCAGACTTGTGTACCGCCTTGCTCCTGTCTACCACCACCATGTAGCAGAGCTGCTCACTCGCTACTGCTTACTCTTCCTGTTTTATTGTCCCTGTTAATACATATCGATAAACAAATATCTCACTAAACTAATTTGGGACTGTCCTATCGAATGGGCTTGTAGAATTCTGTCTCAAAAATAATTTTGTTTGTATTCGGAAACAGATATGTTTTCTGTTGACATTAAGCATCACCGAAAGATGTGACGATTAGTATTTGTTTGGGCTGATTCGTTGCACACTGCAAAAACAAAATTGCAAATATCTCTTGTAACATGAGAGAACATGTTAGAAGAGACAGTGGTATATATCAAACTAAGATCATTGATATCACAGTCTCACGTACAGTGAGAATAATTTTTGTTTACACTGTATTTTGGTGGTAAAGTGTGGACATGCATGCAAAAGGTTCACCCCAGCCCTTAAGCACTCAAATTGCCTGCCTGCTCCCATGTCAGGCATGAATCGACAGGGGAAAAAAAGTACTTTTACATCTGATACCACAAAACTTAGCAAATTTTTGTTACATCCACAGAGTTGGTAACTCATGCAGACTTTAGGCCCTAGTATGTCTCTGTTACTAAATAAGAGGTAATAAGATTTCAAAATTTTTGGTATGGAGGGCTTACCATAGAGTCCTCCAATGGAATAGGAGCAAAGGATGGGATCTTTCAGTCATGTAGAATGGAAAAAGAATAAAATAAAATGAATAACAATAAAAACTCAGACTTTGTGGCTTGATTGGAAGTGAAGGGTGGTTTTACATGATGAGGAAAACCTGAGATCACTCTCTCTACTTGTGTGTTTAGTGACTGGAATACTGGAGAGAAATCAGATGAAAGTAATTTAACTGAATGGGACACGCAAGAGGAACCCAAAAACACCAATTGTTACATATGATGTGAACAGAGGATGCAATTAAAGGGTTGTGGCCGTCTGTCGTGACATGACCATAGATAAAGACAACTCTTGCTCTTCTGTCCAACCCAATAACTTGTATCACGACCCAATAACTTGTATCACGAAATCACAATGCTACATTATTCTGAGAAATGAGCTTTGCTAATTGAGAAGTGAAATAATTTTAAGAGAATTTGATATTTTATGATTATGTCAACATTTGTATGGGTTGTGTCATCTGGCTGTGTAGGTGACTTTTTTTTTGTACTGGAATGCCCGTGTCATTTCTGTAGCAGTGGGTAGTCTATACTTTTGTAGTGTCACTTATTTTAATTGACTATGTGTATGATTGGCAGTGACATTACCAATACACCCAGATTTATTTTCGTGGGTCCTTGGAGGCCTAGCTGCTGACAGTTTTCAGGTGGGGAACAGTGGAAGGATATTGGTGGCTGGCAAAGTTTTTCAAAGTGAGAAATCAGAGTCAATTTTCAGGGCCAGCCATCTCAGTAAACTGGTGGTCACTGTTCTGCAGGATCAACAAACATCACTATCTGCTGGACCACCAGCACAGTACAACCTAGGGAGGGATCTTGTGGCGGTGGGAAAGAGGGAATCTGTACTTGGGATTTGTCTTCTGTCTTCCTACAGTACTGATCTCCCTGGATTTCTGTGTCTTTTCGTTACTTGTTGCCTCTTACACAGAGGGACAAGGCTTAAGTTACCTCCTCTCCACAATGCAACATTCAAGTGGCATACAATTTTGGTCTGCCAGGAACTTTAATTTCAACGAGTACTTGATCACAGCCCTGTACATAATTATATAAATATATTTAAATCTTGTAATTTTCAGTTACTGACAAAACATAAACAAAATATACAATACTGTAACAGAGATTAGTTTATTTTTTTTAACATTACACAACATATAACTAAACAACATTTACAAACTTCAAGATACAAGCAAACATGGGTTACAGGTGGGAAACACATTCTACTGGTAATGCTGGATTGTGCTTCAACAAACTGTATTTGTTTGGAACTCTATATGTTCGTTACAAACAAAATTAATATCACTTAAAAGTTTTTCATGAAAGGAAGTGTCACAGTTTTAGAGCCATAATAAAACAGTCTTATTAAGCAAAAATTACACAAAACAAAATCAGAGCAATGTAGACAATGATCATGATTCTTCTGGAGATTTCTGATGCTAGTCATTACTGTGATCTGAAACAGAAAAAAGTCCTAAATGTTTAGAAGTGCATGTAGCAGACCGATCATACTATATTTTGCAGAATGCCCAAATATTTTTGTGACATTGTAAAACAGATTCATAAAAGTTCTTTTTCTTATCTTTGCATTATCAATGCCTTGGGCATAGAAAGAACATGCGAGACGTATATTTTTACTTATTCCAAACTTGTAACAAACCTCATCCTTTCTTTAATCTCTTCATAAACATTGCTATTAAGTAATGCTGCAACCATTATCACATTTCCCACAAAGGAACACTAACAAACAAGCTTCCTCATTCAATGAACAGGTTCCCCCTCCCCCAGAGTTACAGCGAGAGTCCAAAGGTTACTAAATACTAT
Organism: Schistocerca nitens; assembly: GCF_023898315.1. Lineage (NCBI taxonomy): Eukaryota > Metazoa > Arthropoda > Insecta > Orthoptera > Acrididae > Schistocerca > Schistocerca nitens. Next base: position 474,193,773 of record NC_064614.1, on the reverse strand, counting down.
GTCAGAAAATATCTTTTCTGTCGACAGTCAGTCTAAGGCTACCTATTAACCACTACAAACTAGAAATTAGTGCGGAAAATTATCCAAAAAGAGGACTGGTCCTCAAAAGAGGAGCGCCTTCAGCCACTGGTCAGCAGGCACAATGCACCCAAAGCATTTATACGTTGTGGAACCAGGTTCCCTAATGGCAAGTCATGTTCATATCCTATAACTGGCAGAAGTTCTGTGTTCTGCCCCATTACATTCATAAGAAAACTAGTCACTAGCACATGAAGGAAGAGAGATCTGAGGCTTCCAATAGACTTCAGATCCCAATTGTGACCTGCTCTTGTCAGGCATCCTAGAGGACAAGCTATTCATAATCAAAACTAAATTTTATGTTTTTGCAGAGATTCATGTCCTACTATGTATTACACTCAGCATTTATCTTATCTAGAACGAGTTTCAACTTTTCCACGATTTGGCAAATTTTATTTTATCACTTGACTTTGTTGCCAAATGCCCTTTCTCACACCAGTCTTCAAGGTAACCATTTCTCATGTATAAGGTCCTCATCGACGCAATATTTACTGCACAATGATATTGCGTCAATATACTGTGCAAAATACAAGGTCAAGAACAGTACAATATTACTGCACAATATTTATGCGTGGGACATCTGTTAGAATACTGTCTTTGAAGCAAACATATTGGCACTCTATGATTTAGGACTTACATGTATTGTGGTTGCAATTGCTATGTGATGCAAAAAGAAAATAAAGAGGAGGAAGTGGCTATGGGCAAAATAGTGACTTCTTATTTATTTCTGCAATAAATAATTTAAGCTTCTAAAATGAACAAATGAGCAGTTGCAGTGATACTTCCCTGCACTTAAGCATTTTTGTTGGATGTTTCTACAGCTAACAACTGAATAAGTACTAAATAAGTAATCAAAGTACTCCCTGAATGACCTTCAACAGATGATTCCTTTCATCTGTCTTTCCTGATGAAGTCATATCCATATGGCATGGCTTTATTAGTTGTTTGCATGTCCTCAAATCACAACATTTTGGCAGGAATTACTGTGCATTATGAAGTATCAACCTTACATGGCACAATATACTGCGTAGTATATTTTTAAAACTCTGCAGTCTCTTAATATATTGTACAATATCACCCTTATACTCTACAGTATATTGCAAAGTATTTCACATGGGTCTCCAATCATTAATAATAAATTAGTGCACAATGTACCTCAATAACAAACATTACTGCCATTCAAGGCTGTTTCTCCCACAAACACAAAGTTTATCATTCAAGTTCTGCCAGACAAACTAACTTGCCTTCCTTGGAACATGCCTAAAAGCTTACTTTCTCTCATTTCTTTTCCCTTTCTCTAATTGTTATGGGCTGTTTTTCCCATGCCAATCTCTGCACTTAAATCATCTTCATTATTTTTATCTTTTCACAGCTGTAGCTGCTCTTCTGTATGATAGAAATAAATCTCCAATACTAGAATATCATCAATGATCCCCAGCAAACAACTTTTAATGAGAAATGGTGCTCTGACAATTACAATAATATATCAAATCTATTACGTATTTACCCACTGAATATAAATGACTGAACTTCCTCTTCCTTCAAGCTGCAGTTAATATTTCTCTTGTTAACATAGCAACAATTGTAGGAGTGGCTGATTTGTTACATATGCAAAAGGCCCCATGAAAATAAAGCAAGTTACGTGCAAATCTGAGAAGCATGTCTACACTATCAAGCAATGTCGGTCTCTCTGTTAGTAGTCTGATAAAGTAAGGAATATTCAGTTTCCTCCAACTACAAGTGACAGTAATACAAGTTCTACAGCCAAATCCAGTTAGGATAATTATATTAAGTCATATATCTGCTGTAATTGTCTTCTAAGGATGTCATCTTTCTTACTGCAATGGAATGTTTTATTTTACTTCAGTGTAGTAGGTACTACTCCCAAACATGACTTAATCTAACTTCTGTATTGATTATTTAGAACCTTGACAGTGAAAACGGTATTAATGTAGGACATTGTCACACATAATTATCTAGTGCTGAAGTACACAGAACATTCAAAAATTAACTGAAGACAGTTATAATCTTTTTACAAGTTATTATTTCTTCTAAAAATAGAGTAAACACATTACTTACTTTTACCATCACAAGCCACAATTTTCACTTTGTCAGCTTTTGCAAGATCTTGCACCTCACGAAATTCCACATCGTTCAGCATAAACGTCCATACATTGTCACAAAAACGATATGTATTTAATTTCCCAGCCTTAAGACAAATGAAACAAAACAGAAAATTAAAAGCACCGAGGATTATATTACATAAGCTGCACAATTTCTTTGGAAAGACTGTCTCATACTATGTGCAGGTTCTTAAGAAAACAAGAGACTCATTTTAGAGATCAATAGATTAAAATATGATACTCAATAAGCTATTTTTGAAATATCTGTGTACATTCTTACTAAATAGAGAAAATACTCAGCATGACTACTGAAATTTGGAAGGTGATAATTTATCCACATGTTACAGCATATCAATGCACGCCTTACTTAATGTCTGTTTTCAGCCACTCATGGTTTTATGGAATTACATATGCTTCTCACTTCTCAGAAGTCCTCATTTACCTTAGTAATCTTATTGCAGAAGTAATAAATAATAACATGGAAAGTGCATGTTGTTACTCACCACACAGACAGGCAGAATGAAAAAGAATGCTAAAAATGTTCAGATTTCAAATTAAATCCTTCATCAGATAAAGAAAACACACATACATTCACAGAACTGCAACTCACACATACTAGTACACTGTAATCTCCAGGCTCCAAGGCTAAGGCAGTTGGGCAAAATTACATTGCCCCTCGGACAGAAGGAAAAAATACCACAAGCCTGTTAAGTGCAGCAAAATATCAAAATTATTACGAACAGCAAGAGTAGTGCTTATTAATCAGACCACTTGATCATGAACTTTATGGAGTTACAAGTCAAGAGAAGACTGGGCATAGACTGTTCAAGATAATTTTCAATTCAGGGGCGCAGAAGCAAAACGGTAGAGGAATTGTGAGATGTGCCCAGACAAGAACAACATTGGCTATTTTATTCTGCCAATTATATTCTCCAATTATTGATGCAGCACTTTTTAACAAGAATGGGAGGAGATATAAAAAGAGTTCCACAGTAATGTTGGTACACTGAAACTACCTACTGGCAAAGTTTAGTGGCCTTTATGACAGAGTAGGGGTGAAATTTCAATAAAATAACTGGATCGTGATAGTAATTTGCGTTTGGATCTTACAATAACTGGCTCACCAACACACACACTATAGAACTCATACAATTAGAAAGCAAAACAAGGACTTCAAAACTTACAGCTTCATACTCAGACGGCATAGATGATGTAATGAGGCAAACTGTACAAAGTTAATAGACTTTCAAGTCCACATCTACAGATCTTGAGCTGCTACACTGTTACAGGACTGTCATACACAACTGTTCAGGCTTTCGTGGCCAACTGTTGGCTTAATGTGTTTGCCTGTTGATTTTGTTGGTTGGTTTGTGGGATTAAAGGGACCAGACTGCGATGGTCATCGGTCCCTTTTTCCAAAAAAAATTAAAACCGCCCAAAGAGAATACAAAAAACACCAGCAGGAAAGACGTCAGACGACACAGGACGAGAAAGACTCCGACAGAGATCAGACAAAACAAAGTAAAACACACAGAGTGTGACGGTGGTTGGCCGACCATAGAGAAAAAAAAGAGGAAAAGCCAACCACCAAGAACACATTAAAAACTCAGTTTAAAATCAGAGGCTAAAAGCCAGAATCAATGCTAAAAAAACAAACACTCAGATTAAACTATAAAAACCCCCTGCCCGAATAAAAGGCAAAACTAAGTCCACCATGGCAGAGTCATCTAGTAAAAGGGCAGGGAGCGTGTCAGGCAGTGCGAACGTCTGCCTAAGCACAGCTAATAGCGGACACTCCAATAAAATGTGCACCACAGATAAAACGGAGCCGCAGCGACACAGAGGTGGGTCCTCACGGCGCAATAAGTGGCCGTGTGTCAGCCGAGTGTGCCCAATGCGCAGCCGGCAGAGGACAACAGACTGCTGGCGGGAGACCCGAATGGACGACCGCCACACAGTCGTCGACGCCATGATACAACGGAGTTTGTTCGGTACGGGCAGGTTGCGCCATTCAGCGTCCCATAAAGCGAAAATTTTGCGGCGTAATAGTGCCCGCAAATCAGTCGCCGGGAGGCCAATCTCCAGAGGTGGTTGACTGGTGGCCTCTTTCGCCAGGCGGTCAACATTCTCATTCCCGGGGATCCCAACATGGCCTGGGGTCCAAACAAAGACCACAGAGCGGCCGCAACGGTCAAGAGTAGACAGGGACTCCTGGATAGCCATCACTAGACGGGAACGAGGGAAACACGGGTCGAGAGCTCGTAAACTGCTCAGGGAGTCGCTACAGATAACAAAGGACTCACCTGAGCAGGAGCGGATATACTCTAGTGCTCGAAAGATGGCGACCAGCTCAGCAGTGTAAACGCTGCAGCCAGCCGCCAAGGAATGTTGTTCGGACTGGTCCCCTAGAGTGAGCACATAACCGACACGACCAGCAACCATCGAACCGTCAGTGTAAACAATTCCAGAGCCCTGATACGTGGCCAGGATGGAAGAAAAGCGGCGGCGGAAGGCCTCTGGAGGTACTGAGTCCTTCGTGCCCTGTGCCAAGTCGAGCCGAAGGTAAGGGCGAGGAACACACCATGGGGGTGTACGCAAAATGGCCCGGAAAGGAGGTGGAACAGGGAAAAATCCAAGCCCGGAGAGAAGCTCCTGAACGCGCACGGCGATCGGACAACCCGACCGGGGCCGACGCTCTGGCAGATGGACGACCGACTGCGGGAACAGCACACGGTAATTTGGATGCCCGGGCAAGCTAAAAACATGAGCAGCATAAGCAGCCAGTAATTGTTGGCGTCGGAACCGCAGTGGAGGGACACCTGCCTCCACTAGTAAGCTGTCCACAGGGCTGGTGGGGAAAGCACCAGTGGCAAGGCGTATCCCGCTGTGGAGAATTGGGTCCAGCACCCGCAACGCAGACGGGGACGCTGAGCCATATGCCAGGCACCCATAATCCAGACGGGACTGGATTAACGCCTGGTAGAGCCGTAACAGGGTAGAGCGGTCAGCGCCCCAGCGGGTGTGGCTCAAACATCGCAGTGCATTGAGATGCCGCCAACACGCCTGTTTGAGCTGCCGGATATGAGGCAGCCAAGTCAACCGGGCATCGAAAACCACCCCCAAAAACCTGTGTGATTCCACCACCGAAAGAAGTTCGCTGTTAAGAGAAAGCTGTGGCTCCGGGTGGACAGTACGTCGCCGGCAGAAATGCATAACGCAGGTCTTGGCTGCCGAAAACTGAAACCCATGCGCTACAGCCCAAGACTGCGCCTTATGGATAGCGCCCTGTAGCTGACGTTCAACAGCTGCAATGCCAGTAGAGCTGTAGTAAAGGCAGAAGTCGTCAGCATACAGGGAAGCGGAGACAGAATTTCCCACGGCCGCAGCAAGCCCGTTAATGGCTATTAAAAACAGACAGACACTTAAAACAGAACACTGTGGCACACCGTTCTCCTGGATGTGGGAGGAACTATATGAGGCCGCGACTTGCACGCGGAAGGTACGACACGACAGAAAATTGCGGGTAAAAATCGGCAGAGGACCCCGAAGACCCCATCCATGAAGCATAGAAAGGATGTGATGACGCCATGTCGTATCGTACGCCTTCCGCATGTCGAAAAAGACAGCGACCAGGTGCTGACGGCGGGCAATGGCCGTACGGATGGCCGACTCCAGGCTCACCAGATTGTCGGTGGCGGAGCGGCCTTTACGGAACCCACCCTGAGACGGAGCCAGAAGGCCCCGGGACTCCAGTACCCAATTCAAGCGCCGGCTCACCATCCGTTCAAGCAACTTGCAAAGAACGTTGGTGAGGCTAATGGGACGGTAGCTGTCCACCTCCAGAGGGTTCTTTCCAGGTTTCAAAACGGGGATGACAATGCCTTCCCGCCATTGCGACGGAAACTCCCCCTCGACCCAAAGACGGTTGTAAAGATCGAGAAGGCGCCGCTGGCAGTCCACTGAAAGGTGTTTCAGCATCTGACAGTGGATGCCATCTGGCCCAGGAGCGGTATCAGGGCAAGCAGCTAGGGCACTGCGAAATTCCCACTCACTAAATGGAGCATTGTAAGATTCTGGGTGGTTGGTGCGAAACGAAAGGCTCCGACGTTCCATCCGCTCTTTAATGGAGCAGAAGGCCTGGGGGTAATTCGCAGAAGCGGAACTCATAGCAAAATGCTCTGCTAAGCGATTTGCAATGATGTCGGAGTCAGTACAAACTGCTCCATTCAGTGAGAGCGCAGGGACGCTGACAGGTGGCCGATAGCCGTTGACGCGTCGAATCTTGGCCCAGACCTGCGATGGAGTGACATGGAGGCAAATGGTGGACACATACCGCTCCCAGTACTCCTTCTTGTGTTGGCGGATAAGGGGGCGGGCCCGCGCACGCAGCCGTTTGAAGGCGATAAGGTGGTCTATGGAGGGATGTCGCTTGTGACGCTGGAGCGCCCGCCGGCAATCTTTAATCGCTTCAGCGATCTCAGGCGACCACCAAGGCACAGCCTTCCGCCGAGGGGACCCAGAGGAATGGGGAATGGCAGATTCGGCGGCAGTAACGATGCCGGTGGTGACCGATTGAACCACCGCATCAATGTCATCAGTAGAGAGAGGCTCAAAAGCGGCAGTGGAGGAGAACAAGTCCCAGTCAGCCTTATTCATAGCCCATCTGCTAGGGCGCCCAGAAGAGTGACGCTGTGGTAGTGACAAAAAGAGGGGAAAGTGGTCACTACCACACAGGTCGTCATGCACACTCCATTGGACAGACGGTAAGAGGCTATGGCTACAGATTGAAAGGTCAATGGCGGAGTAGGTGCCATGCGCCACACTGAAGTGTGTGAAGGCACCATCATTTAACAGCGAGAGATCGAGCTGCGACAATAAATGCTCAACGATGGCGCCTCGACCTGTTGCCACTAACCCACCCCACAGAGGGTTATGGGCATTGAAGTCGCCCAATAGCAAGAAAGGTGGCGGCAATTGGGCGACCAGTGCAGCCAGGACATGCTGCGGGACATCACCATCCGGTGGAATATAAAGACTGCAGACGGTAACACAGTCTGTGGTGTCCACACGCGTACAGCGACAGCCTCTAAAGGCGTCTGGAGAGGGACAGACTCGCTGTGCAGAGTGTGAAGGACATATATGCAGACGCCACCAGACACTCTTTCATAAGCTGCTCGGTTCTTATAATAATCCCGATAGCCACGGAGGGCGGGGGTTCGCATTGCTGGAAACCAAGTTTCCTGGAGAGCAATGCAGAAGAAAGGGTGAAGGCTGATAAGTTGGCGGAGCTCAGCTAGATGGTGGAAGAAACCGCTCCAGTTCCACTGGAGGATGGTATTGGCCATGGCTGGGAAAGGCGTGACGGGACTGGGAAGGCAGATTACGCCACCGGGTCACCTGCTGCCTCCGAATGAGCACCCGCGCAAGTGCTATTAATGGCGTCTGAGGGACCGGCGAGATCGAGGTCCTCAGCCGACGCCAGAATCTCCACCTCGTCCTCAGATGCAGAGCTGGAAGGTTGCGGTGGGGTGGCTGCCACCGCGAGTTCCTTGGGCTTAGAGCTCTTCTTCTTTGGTTTCTCACACTGCTCCTTGGGTTTAACTGGCTGGGAGGGCTTCACCGATTCAGTCTCCGGGACTGAGGAGGATCGTGAAGCCCTTCGACCAGCTGATTGTGGGCACTTACGCCACTGTCGGTCGTCAGCCTTCCCGCTGGTGGAAACCTGAGAAGGGAGGGACCCAAGGGACCCCTTGCGAGCGTGAGAAGCCGAAGAAGTTGGACACTTCTCCGGCTTAGAAGCAGGGACGGACGTTCCTGATGGGGGGGATGGTGTTGCCCCTGAGGTAGGTGGCGCAGGAGCAACCCGGTGGGTAGAGCCCCCCACTGGCAAGGGGGCAGGAGGAGTTGTACCACTCAGCGATCCGGCCGGAAGTCGCGAAACTGACGGGGCGAGCACAGGTGTTGTAGCAGCGGCATAGGAAGATGTCATTCTCACTGGATGTAATCGGTCGTATTTCCTTTTGGCCTCAGTATAAGTCAGTCGGTCCAGGGTCTTATATTCCATGATTTTGCGCTCTTTCTGGAATATTCTGCAGTCTGGCGAGCAAGGTGAATGGTGCTCCCCGCAGTTGACGCAGATGGGAGGCGGGGCACATGGAGTATCGGGATGAGATGGGCGTCCGCAATCTCGACATGTGAGGCTGGAAGTGCAGCGGGAAGACATATGGCCGAACTTCCAGCACTTGAAGCACCGCATCGGGGGAGGGATATAGGGCTTGACGTCACATCGGTAGACCATCACCTTGACCTTTTCCGGTAACGTATCACCCTCGAAGGCCAAGATGAAGGCACCGGTAGCAACCTGATTGTCCCTCGGACCCCGATGAACGCGCCGGACGAAATGAACACCTCTACGTTCTAAGTTGGCGCGCAGCTCGTCATCAGACTGCAAAAGGAGGTCCCTATGGAAAATAACACCCTGGACCATATTTAAACTCTTATGTGGTGTAATAGTAATGTTAACATCCCCCAACTTGTCACAAGCAAGTAACCTGCGTGACTGGGCGGAGGATGCCGTTTGTATCAGTACTGACCCAGAGCGCATTTTAGACAAGCCCTCCACCTCCCCAAACTTGTCCTCTAAATGCTTGACGAAGAACTGAGGCTTTGTGGAGAGAAAAGACTCCCCATCAGCTCTCGTGCAAACTAAGAATCGGGGCGAATAACTGTTACCTCCATCCTGAGGCTTACGCTCTTCCCGCGGCGTGGCCAGGGAGGGGAACGTTTTTGGATCGTACTTCTGAGAATTAAATTGAGCCCGAGAGCGCTTAGAGACTGCTGGCGGCTGGCCGCCAGCGAGAGATTATGTACCACGCTTCATTGCGGGTCATCCGCCCTGATGCCACCTACTCCGACCAAGGGCCCTCCCCACGGGCGCCACCCAGCCACAGCAAAGGCCACCTGGCAGGATGGCCGTTGCCGGGAGTCCCGATACCCCAGGAGGATAGGCATCTACTCCTTGGCATACGTGGGGAGTTAACGGCGCAGGCATCAGTAGAGCGATCCCTGTGTTGTCAGGGGGCTACAACCAACAGGGTACATGGCGGCCCCACCACAACGGACTGGCTACCATGCTGGATCTCAGGTGCAAAACTGTCCAAGGTCGTCGTCGCAGTTAAAAGAAACACTGCAGAGTGCAGCGTGGTAATCGCCCAAGAGATCGAAAACGAGCGGGACACCATTGCAACGACGAGAAAGCCGGCTAAAGGTCTAATTGCACGACGGATACAGTGCACCATGTAAGGCGCCCTTCCCCAATTGGCTCGCTCTTCGGAATAATTTAGAAAGATGGAGGTCAAACCCGAGAGGGGACCTGCACATAAGGCCGAAACAGTTGAGACTCCTTTTAGTCGCCTCTTACGACAGGCAGGAATACCGCGGGCCTATTCTAACCCCCGACCCGCAGGGGGATGTTGATTTTGTCTTTGAGTGTTTAACTGAAGTCTGATTTTTAAAAAATCTTATGTTTCTACAGCACAAATGGCTGGTTTTGACGAAGGTTCACACTCCAGGTGGTAGACTGATATCAAATCCTATGGTCAGAGATTATATGTACCTGTCACACCAAAGTCTGGAGCCTTTCCCTGGTTATTTCTGCTGTGGTTCTTGCCTTGTTGCTTGCAATGGTTGTTTGCTGCAGCACTGGTATCCATGATCCATTTACCTTGGGCTTTCTTCTCTCTTGTTAAAATTGTCATATTTGTGAATTTCTATGGGTCCCCTGAAAAAATTTGCTGTGTGTTTGGTCTCACACAGCCTGTCCTCCACCATAACCAATTTCTCCATCAAAACTTGCTAAACTGTTTATGTCCAGTGATCCTGATATTGATTTATCATCAAATCATTCCAACACAGACTGTTCCGCATTGTGAGTGGGTTCCTTTTGTCCTCTGCCACTCACTGATCTTGGTCGGTTTGTAGTCTTCACGTTGTATTTGTACAAAATAGGGCCAGTTCTGTCCACAGAAAGGCCATACCCAGCATTTCTTCTTCCGATCTCTCACTTCGGCATGTGTTAGGTTTCATGACATTTGGTATGCAGCTGGTAGAGTACCCATCACTCCTCAGAATACATTCCGGCTGTTGCATCGCACTGCACAAACAACATACAGCAGCTCACATATTCATCTTGCAAACATTATGTGCATGTCAATCGTTCCTCTTTTCTTGCTCACATGATGATTTGATAGTTTGTGCAGGTATTCGTCGATGTGTATCGGTTTTCACAGCTTCAATAGTCTGATCATTTCAGTGATAAACTCTACAGCATAATGATCTCAGCTTTCAAGTTCTTCCCTTCGTCACAGATGTGACAGCCTCTAGCATATTTGCCACTATTTTTCTATGGAATAAAAATTCGCACTCAAACGTGGCCCTTTAAAAGGTAAGTGAATTGAACAAGTCATTGTCTTCTTTTTCCCACCTCTTCTTGGGGTCAACTTGTTAATTATTGGATTTGGAAATGTTCATAGTGGAGGCTGGCCTGATGCCCTTCTTGTCACCAATTGCAGCATGCACCACAGTTTGCTTTCTTTAGTAGCACAGGAAATATGGAATTTTCCATTATCCAAAATACTGGAGTTCTTCAAACACATTATCAACAGTTTGTAATCATCAAGCAACCTTACTAGGATGACACTTCCTACCCTGTCCTCTTTCACTTCTAAATAAAGATATTTCAAACTGTCCGAGTGAAATGATCTTTCACAAATTTGTCCACTGACGAACAGTTGTCCAATCAAGTATTATGAGTGTTCTGAGCGATTCATTTTGTTGAAGTCTCCCCCCACCCCCACATCCTTGTGCAATTGTTTTAATTTCTCCCATGTTCCTTTATTTTTACACACAACAAACATAATATGAACTATTACATAATATAAATGTCTTCACTCGCAACAAAACACCACTACTGCATTTGCTATTGACAAGTGCTGTTTTTTGTGTCTAAGGAAGTCCACAAACCTAACCACTCAGGAGGCATTATTGTGGCTGGTTACTGTGTCCCCACTGAGAGGGTCTCTGCTCTTGTAGACGAACACCTTCAACCTATCCTCCTATATAAAAGATACCAACCATTTCCTCCACTGACTCTCCAAGTTCCTTTTCCTTTACAGCTCAGTGTCATGCTTGTAACTATTGATGCCACCTCCATTTACAGTAAGATCCTCATGCCCATGGCCTTACTGCTGTTGCACACTACCGTTCCCAATGCCTGACTGATTCCAAACCAACAAGCTCCTTCCCAGTCGCCATGACCGACTATATCCTCACCCACAATTACTTATCCTTTGAAGACACTCCTTACAATCAAATCTGGGGTACAGCTAAGGGCACCTGTATCCAGGGTAAGGCTATGGGCACCCATGTGGCACCATCCTATCCAACCTACTCATCTAGAGGAATCCTTCCTAAACACCCAGAATCCTAAACTCCTCACCAGGTTCAGATTCATTGATATCTTCGTGATTTGGATGTGGGTGAGGATATCCTATCCACATTCCTACAGAACCTGAACACCTTCTGCCCAATTTGATCCACCCAGTCCTACTCAACCCAACAAACCACCCTCCTTGATGTTGACTTCCACCTCAAAGATGGCTACATCAGAACCTCTGTCCATATAATACCTACCAACCACCACCAATACCTTGACTCTGACAGATGCCACCCATTCCACACCAAGAAGTAGCTTCTATATAGCCCAGCCACCTATGGCCATCGCATCTGTAGTGACCAATGGTCCTTCCTGAAATATACCGAGGATCACACTGAGGCCTTTAAAGAGCGTAATTACGCTCCCAACCTTGTACAGAAATATATCTCTCGTGCCTTACCTTTCCAGTCACCTACCAAAGTCCCAACATCTGGCTACAGAGGTGCATTACCTTTGTGATGTGTGTGTGTGTGTGTGTGTGTGTGTGTGTGTGTGTGTCCTTGGTGGCCGAAAGCTAACTATCCAACAGTCCTTTTGTTGTGCCTTTCTGCGACTTAGCATCTCCGCTATATGGTGACTAGCAACTATCCTTTACATAATACTGTTAAATTCCATCCTGGATTTTCCAGTGTTGGTTCCAAACAAATTTCTTGTGTGTCATGAACATAGAATTAAGGATAGTGTTAGGCAACTCTGTAATATGTACACATTTTAAAGAATGTCATGCATGTTTAATAAGAAAAGTAATAGTGTACTAATAATTATAGCTTGACAATTTCATGATGATAGATTTTGGACTGTAGTTATTGTCAACAATAATGAAGCATATGTGTTGTAGCAGGTGTGATCTAAGGCATCCATACTTCTTTATCAGGGTAAGCTGACCAAGAATATTGAAAGAGGAATCTTTTCCAACATAATGGAGAAAACATGATCAGAAAATTGTTAATTTGTTGCCTTTCCTACTGTCAAATAACTACCACAGAAAATTAATGTTTTTGAACATAGAATCAGAAAAATCCAGCCAATTACTGAAGACAAAACATTAACATCTCAAAATGAACCACTATTGTAAAGGCATTATAGTGTATAAATGTGTATTTAGAAATAGATTGAGCAATTTCTCTGTTTGATGTAAGTATACTTTGAATGCACATTTTATACAATTTTTCTCTCATAACAACAACTGATAAGAATAGCCTTTTTTTGCAGTAGTAACATTCATTTAAATCACTTCTTTCCAATTCACTGAAAATTAGATACTGGTAATCATATTTTTTTCCATCATGTTCAAAATGAAATTTATGGTGAAGAGTACTCACGCTGACTACTCAAACTTGACAAAAATTCACTGAGAATTCCAGGTATGGGGAGCAGATGGCATTGTAAGAATTCCCTGATAAATTAATGTTGAGTGGGAAGGGATTGGGGGGGGGGGGGATTCCAATAATGACTTCTGATAATTTATATGGAATCAAACAACGGAAACTCCAAGTAGGAATATCAACAATGTAGGAAAAGATAGATTGCTACTTACCGTAAAGAGGACACATCAAGTTGCAGACAGGCATGATTAAAAGACACTCACATGGAGCTTTCAGTTGCAGCCTTCATCAGTAAAGAAATGCTCACACAGACACACATACACACACACACACACACACACACACACACACACAACCGCTAAATCAAGCATCCTGGCCTGAAATACTAGAGTTGGCAGTAATGTGCGCGTGAGATGTGCTTCCTTGCTTGTGTGTGTGTGTGTGAGACGAAGGCTGTGGCTGAAAACTACATGCGAGTGTCTTGTAATCATGCCTGTCTACAATATTCATATAATTAACCCAATTTGACTAGAGCTGCCTACAATTTCTTTGACACTGGACAAATTGTAGTTTGCGGTCTCCTGTGTTCTAATATTTTCTACACTTATGTCTGTATTATGTTAATGTTAAATACCACTAATACATTGGATAGATATCCACAGAGAGGTCACACCAACATTCTGCTTGTTAAGAGGGGCAGCAATCTTTTCAATTGTCTGTATCACTGGCTGTATGACTGAATGACATGGCACAATAAAACTAACCAGCCTTGTTATGTTGATGCAGAAAATCTCTGAAACCAAGGAGAAACTATAGCTTTTAAATTTACAAGGGTCATGCAGGTCTACTGCCAGGCTTATGAGGATAGTACCTTCTTGTGTAAAATATTCACACACCTCTGGGTGTGGACTAGTCAGGAAAATATCATCGGCAAAAAAATTTGCCATTCTACGGGTAATAGTATGGAGTGTCAAGATGCAATAAGTAGGTAGTTAAGTTAGAGACTTTATAAAGAAAAAGCTTTAGGGAAGATATAATTGAAAGTAAATACTTTCGGATTAAAGGATACCAATCACTGAAAAGCAAAAGTGCTGAGTCTTCAATATGCACACAGGCAGGGTGAACAGTGCCAGTATTGTATTTTGCCAGATAGACTATGTTGTTTGTGGTAGGGGTTGTCTCAGAAGGGATAGGTAGAGGGAGATAGGTGGCAGGCAGGGAGAGGGATTGATGGTGAGGGTTTAGATAGAGGCAGCTGTTTTGTCAGATAGGAATGTGGGAGGGAGCGGTGGCAGGTACATAGGCTAGGCATGTGATGGATGGTTGTCAGAACTGGTGAAAAGTGGCAAACACTGAAGTTGCAGTGGGGATGTGAATTGGGAGGTTGTGACACGGCAGAAGAAGTGGAAACCGTTGGGTGGAGGGTGTGGGGACAGTGAGTAACTGGCAGTTGAGACCAGGCACTTAAGAGAGTGAAGGATGTGTCATAAGAACCATTCTGATCTGCATAGTTCAGAGAAGCTGGTAGTAGAAGTAAGAGGTTGGGCTGAAACAGCTGAACCATATCCATCATCATGGTTTTGATTACCTGTTGTCATATCTTTAAATGAGGTATATCCTTCCCAAGTCTTTTGTAGCTGATTCTTGGGGGGTGGTGGGAGTATTGGGAGTGTGTGAGGATATATCATGGGAAATCTGTAAATTCGTGGACTAGGTTTTTGGAGGGGGGGGGGGGGGTTGTGCCTCTCAATGAAGGGCTTCTTGAGACCTCAGCATACTGGGCAACGGAGTTCTCATCAGTCCAGATACATTGTTCTTTCGTGGCCAGGCCGACATCGGGGTGATTTTTGGTGTGGAGGGGATAGCAAAATTAAGTTATTGTTGATGTTATGTGGTTTTAATGTGGACAGAGGTGTGAACAGAGCAATCAGAGGGATGGAGGTCAACAACCAGGAAGGTGGCAAGTTGGGTTGCGGTGGGAAAGGTGAATTGGATCAGAGAGGAGTTGAGGCTGTGAAGGAATGAGGATAGGATGTCTTGCCCCTGAGACCAGATCATAAAGATATCATCAATGAACCTGAGTCAGACTATAGTTTTTGCATTTTGGGATGTCACGAAAGTCTCCTGGAGATGGCACACAAACGAGTTGGCACTGGATGGTTCCATGAAGGTGCTCATAGCTGTGCTGTTGATTTGTTTGTATACTTTCCCTTCAACAATTGCCTAGCCACCCATGGATGACATCTGCATTGATGAGAACTCCTTTGCTCAGTATGCTGAAGGTCTCACAGAGAGACATTATCCCCAAAAAATAATCCACTAACAGATATCCTGCGCCTTATCCACACACATCCCAAATCCTCCACCAACCCCAAGAATTGGCTATAAAGATATGCCCTCCTTGTCACCCAATATCATCCCAGACTGGAACAACTGAAACATTTTCTTCATCAGTACTTTGATTATCTCTCATCATGCCCTGAAATATGGAATATCCTACTCAAGATAGCTGTGATGTATGCATGACGTAGGCCTGCTTTTTTGTGTGTGTGTGTGTGTGTGTGTGTGTGTGTGTGTGTGTTTCAATTTCTGAAGAAGGCTGTAGCCTACAAGCTCAATATGTAAGCAGTCTTTTCATTGTACCCGTCCGCAACTCAATGTCATATTTACGGTGAGTAAATTACTTTTCATAATATTCTTGATATTCCAACTTGGACTTTCCATTGTTTAATCTCGACATGTGCTTTCTGCAACAGCTTCAGCTGGCATACATTTTTTATCATCCGAGCAAGCAGCAGAACGTTTACCGGGGATCAACCCCATCAAATACATTATGAGGAATATACAAAACACTTTTTAATGCTCTAAGATAGGTCCTAGCAAGAAAAATTAAAATAAGGGCTCAACAAGACTAATGTTCATTCCCATTTACAACACGACCTTCAAGAAATTGTTCCTCAATGAGTACTGTGTTGGCAGACTGCTGCATTTCCCCAATAGTGTGCACAATGTTGGCTGAAACAACAGATAGCTAGTAACATCCAGAGGTATCTATCTACCTGCTTGCAGTTGTAATCACAAAGCCAAGAAATTTTTCTGAATTTTTTTTCCCACTGTTAATTTCACGTGTCAAAACAAGTACAATGTGGTATATGGAATTTACATAGTAAGTAAGTGCAAAAAGATTATTGCTGGTTTCAACATGATAAAAACAACAATATAAACAGATAGTTTAAAAGTGGTGCCTGGATAGCCCTGCACCAACTATATAAGTGCAAAAGTATTTGGCAGAATGAAAGGCACATGTGTAAATAGTAGTATTAAGTATAAGACCCTATGTGCAAATGAGAACTCAGAATAATAAGTAATATGTGACACCTATTCCAATCAATTAACACAGGCAACTTCCTCAATTCTTCAGGGCAAAGAAAGATACAACATACCTTGAAAGTTAGCCTTGATTTCACTCTTGTTGCTAACGCATTGTTGATTGATTTGTCAAACTGAAGCATCACCTTAACGGCAAGCTGTGGAGATATTTGTCCATACTGAAAGAGGAAACACACAGCACTATATTTCTATACTGGGCATACTGTACTGTTTTGTAAAACCAGTCATGTTACAGAAGATACAAACAATAACACTCTTCCATGTCAAGATAATCTTTTCTTTGGACGCTTGAATTTAAATCTGAACAAATTAATAACCTGCATATAATACACAAACAAGAAACAAATTATGTAAGACCGAATAAAAAGAGAACAGCAGAAAATTAAAACAATAACACGATGTGTGAGTAAAATAATCAAAGCAATATTTTTTTAAGTCTACCATGACTTGTTCCATATCACTGAAGGCTTTCCTTGAGAGGATCTACAGAGCAGGTTGAATGAATGAATGAATGAATAAGCTCAAATGATTTATATCTTTACAAGCCTTACTATTTAGTGTGAGGTTCCGACAATATCTGTAATACTTTTTTTTCTTCTTGTCTACAATAAAGCTTTTGTTTGAACTTCCTCCTGTTCTGTTCCTCTTCAGTAATACATGTGTTTCAATTCTATTTGGTCTTTTTTGCTGTACTTCTCTTAGGCATAGTTAGGCAAGTCACTTGACCCAATTTGACACATCCTGGAACTATTTTATTGCTGAGGTTTAGTTTTCAATGCCAGTTTACCATTACTGGTATACGATTAGAAAAATATTTCATGAATATTTTCTTTCTATCTTTATTTCCTAATCTGTAGAATACACCTGATGATGATATTTGGTTTGTGGGGCGCTCAACTGCGTAGTTATCAGTGACCGTACAAAATCTCAATATGTGCGCAGTTCAGTCTCGCCACTTTCCAGAATGATGAAATGGTGAGGACAACACAAACACCCAGTCCCCTGGGCAGAGAAAGTCTCCAACCTGGCCAAGAGTTGAACCTGGGACCCCATGATCCAGAGACAGCAATGCCAGCCACTACACCACGGGCTACTTGGTTTAGATCGTATGAAAATGTAATTTTAGAGCACTATCTAAAACAAGATGGTTTTCAAAATCACATTACTAAAATAAAAAATAAAATAAACAAAACATATTTTGCATGTACCAATAAAGTACTAATAACTTTTGGATACCACACTAATTTATCTTCAAAAATACAAGTGCATAATGGTCAGTTGTTTAAGGAAAAGTAAGTATACTTCATTTATTGTCAAATTTAGTTCTTAGGGCATGGTGTGTCTTCAAATTCACCAAATCCACTACATAAAAGATGACATTTTAGAGTCTTTCAATCTCTTGGATAAATTTCTGTGGAGACCACGCTGATAGGTTTAAGTGCTTTTAAATTTTACAGATATGCATCTGGGCGGACATCGAAAAGAAACTTTAATATGTTCTTGTTCAGTAAAATGAAAGTTCAGAATTTCAATCTTCATTCTATCATTCATTTTGTCACTATGCGATGGACAAGCAACAGAAGTCTCGTAGACAGATTTTTGTTTTAAAGTTTCTTAGTATTGCCTCACAAGGCAGACAAAAGGCACAACCAGAATGACAGTACTATCGTGCTACACCCAAGAAAGACAGACAAATAAAAAAACATACTGCCCAGTATTATTAAAAGTGAATCAGTACCATGCTGAACATCTAGCATCAAGTAAACACTGAATGGTGCATTTCATATCATGGTTTGAAATCTTTTATTCTATGACTTATCTAAATAAATCACTGCAAGTTTGAATTTCAGTGCTTTATTTATTTTGTAAAAACCTACATGTACATGTACTGTGCAATTTACACTAAAATGGTGTGCACGGGGTTCATCGAATCACTTTCAGACTATTTCTCTATGGTTCCCCCCTTGAACAGGTAGTGAGAAAAACAAAAACTTAAGTCTTCCCATGTGAGCTCTGATTTCTCTTATTTTACTGGGATGGTTTTTTCTCCACATGATAGTAGAACCCAGCAAAATACTGTGACATTTTTAGGGGAAGTTGGTTATTGAAATTTAAACGTTCTCTCCATAGTAAGAAATTTCTGTTTTAATTACTGCTGCGACAACTAGTGTATCATATCCATAATGTTCTTGCCCCCTTTTCTGCCACAATAAAAAGCGAGCTGCACTTCTTTGAAATTTTTCAATGTCCTCTATAAATCCTATCTGGTAAGGATCCCCCGTACAGCAGTATTCCAGAAGAGGATGGACAAGTGTAATGTAGTGGGGTTCTTACATCTTCTACATGTTCTGCCAATAAAACACAGTCTTTGGTTTGCTGTCGCCACAATATTATCTCTGTGATGCTTCCAATTAAAATTTTTGTAATTGTAATCCCTAGGTATTTAGTTGAATTGACAGTTGTTAAATTTGTTTGATCTACTGTGTAACTGAAATTTGACGGATTCCTATCACTACACACATTTTTTATTGTTTATAATCGTCACTTTTTACAGCACGAAGATATCTCATCTGAATCATTTTGCAATTGGTTTTGGTCTTCTGTTAGCTTTAAGAGATGGTAAACGACAATCTAAGATTGTCTGCTACATCATTTACACAGATTAGGAACACCAGAAGGCCTGTAACGCTTCTAGCGGTATGCCGGTTATCACTTCTCTTTTACTCAGTGCCTTTCCATCAGTTACTTCAGACTGTGATCTTTCTGACTGGAAATCATGAATCTAGTAGCACAACTGTGATGATCCTCCATAGACATGCAATTTGATTGGGAGCCACCTGTGAGGAATCTTATCAACAACTTTCCGTAAATATAGAAATATTTAATCAATTTGAGAGCCCCTGTCAATAGTGCTCAATACTTGGTGTGAATCTAATGTAGTGTGTACTCTTTACATTTTGTCAATCACATGCCATCATGTGTTTAATCTTGTGCTTAATTCCTTAAAGTATGGTTCAGATATATTCTTCATTGGAGTGGGGAACCTACTCTCCAGTAGTATATTTATGCATATCATCACTGTAATAAATAAGTGTATTACTATATATTTTGGGTAAGTAAGCCCACTCACATTATTTCAATATTTTGCACTCCATTTACAGATGTAACCTTTCACACGCCTATGCTATCAACACTATTGCTATTTTGCCCTTTCCACCAGCTATAAATTCAATCACATTCATAACAACATACCTCATCCAACCACCTTTCTCATTGCACACAAACTACTTTGAGCTGAAATATGGCTGTACATAATCACGTTATCATGTTACTTCCCACTGATGCCAAAAATTATGTTTACTTTTATTGACAAATGGTTTTCTTTACTTAGTTCTTGGAATGCACATTTCATCCAATTACACATACAATTTAGCAATATTATTCTAGCACAGAAAAAACTAAGACCTTGAGACAATCTTAGATAATGGTTGGCCAACCTTGTTATTCTATCTTTTGCTTTAAAAGTCGGTTTCCTTGATGTCTGTTGCTTTATGTCATCAGAAGCCAACCAGCAACTTTTCTCATACAATTTCCTTGTCATACTCTTAATTGCAGAAGTTTATGATCTGAAGAAAGTTTAATTGAATATATATAAAAACACAGCAAGAAATGCTACTGATCAATACTCTAAAAAGTGGAGAAACAAGAAATAAACTTGAAAAAATTACTTACACGACTGATGTAATCTACAATACTCTGAATACATTGCTTACAAACTTACACCACAACATATTGAAATAATTTTTTGGATTACTTCATGCCTTCTATTTTTTGATGCTGACTGGCATTCAGTTGAACAGTAAGTTGGACGTATGTGGGAAATTCCCAAAACTACCATCAAATTGCCTGATAAAATTGGCCTAACAGCACAGGACTGAACCAAGCTGATACTGTTAACCCAATTTGACAGGTAGTTCTGCAGCCACGCCAACTGGCTTGCAGAATTTATACCTGCATAATTTGTTGAGTTGCACTTCATAGAATTCAAGATGATGCAAACTACGGAAGTGGACATCTTTTCTAACGTAGAAATTTCACTGTTTTCTTCCCTTTCTTAGTGCAGAAAATTGCTTTCTCTTTTTTTATGAGAATAAAGTGGTGGCGGTCTTTACTGCCCACTATATTTGCTCTGTTCTGTCATTTGCATATTTCTGAAGATACGCACTGAAGAACTTTTCTTTCACTATTAATCTACTTTAGTCTCAAATTTCCCTTATCACCCTTTAAAGGCATTTGACACCACTTACAACCTCCTGCAACTTTTCACAATGATTTTCTACCTCCTCTTCAAAATGAGACCACATTGATTCAGAATATTATTGAGCAGTATAGTGATATACTGATCAATCTTCTATTATTAGCTTGTCTTTTTTTTAAATGTATAACCTGACCTGATCCACACGCCTGAAGGTTCTTCTTGTTGATGGAATCTACAGAACAGGGTGAACAAATGACTATTCCCATGGAATTAATTCTGTTAATCTTTACAAGTTGAGCTATTCAATCTGAGGTTCCTCCAATGTCCACAATACTGTTTTTAATTTCTTTGTTTATAATGGAGAGTCTTCATCTGAACTTCCTCCTGTTTCATCCTCATTGGTAACAAGTGTCCAGATCTTAATTCTTTTTGGTTTTTCTTCCTTTTTTTCCCTGTAATTATGCTATCCATGTGGTGTCACCGCTAGACACCACACTTGCTAGGTGGTAGCTTAAATCGGCCGCGGTCCATTAGTACACGTCGGACCCGCATGTCGCCACTGTCAGGATCGCAGACCGAGCGCCACCACACGGCAGGTCCCGAGAGACGTACTGGCACTCGCCCAGTTGTACGACGACGTTGCTAGCGACTACACTGACGAAGCCTTTCTCTCATTTGCCGAGAGACAGATAGAATAGCCTTCAGCTAAGTTAATGGCTACGACCTAGCAAGGCGCCATTAACCATTTGTAACGTTGCATGTACCTCAAGATAGAGTCTCACTTGTATCATCCAGAATGCTGTATACCAAAGGACAATATAAAAGTTAAGTGTTCTAGTAGCTACGTTCTTTTCTTTATCACATTCATTACAAATCCTGTTCCAGACTTAACGCCAGACGGCGTGAGTTGACGCGTGCCCTTTCGGCTACTTCACTGTGGACTGGCTGCCTTAACAGTCCACTACAATCCACACATGTCTCTGGATCATAAACTTTTGTAATTTATTGTCTCTAAATAAAAGGTAATACAGGCAAGTAATTTTCTAAGGTATATTTAATCGTGTCTTTAATACAACTGGCTGAGAGAGAACACCTGGCCAGCATCTCTTGTCCTAGGGTCTGAGTGACATGCCCTTTTTTAACCCAACAAACTTTAACCCAACAGTTTTACTATGATGGCATTTTTTTTATTGTACGTATGGTACATTGTAAACATAAGGGTGGCTTTTTGTGGCTGTGAATATAGTGGAAATGATTTCAGCTACATAGGTAAAGTGGAAATAATTATGTACATCCTACTTCATAAATGGCTTTTAAATTTCAGATAACTACATGTCACTTTTGGTGGATATTGGGGACTTTATTGAAACTACAAAGGTCAAGTGAATTAATCATTACTAGCAGTTGTGGCTCTTTTTTGGTGAAGTTGCTGCTCTGTCATTAGTTGGGATAATGGAGTTATGTTTAGCTCCACAGGTTCAGTGAAATTATTGACAGTAGTAATTTTGGTGTTTCTTCTTGTGGATATCACTATTTTTCATTGGTGAGCATCCCACAATACTCATTTTAGGTGTATAAGTCAAGTGAATTTTTCAATACCATCAGCTGATGGTTTTTTATTCTTTATTTTTCTCTTGAAATTGTTATTTGATCATTCTTTAGTATCACGAAGTTGAGTTTACTTATATAGGATAATTAAAGATGACAACATCGATTTCCTGATATATTAGGAGGGTTTATATAATATGGATTAATCCATTTTTGACTTTGGCCTATGTAGAAAGTACGGGATCTGTCATTACTCATGTACTTGATTGCAAGCGGCATTTTGATGGTAGAGCTAGGTATCCTGTACGGGGCGGACAGGGACCAGGTAGAACTCTCAGTGTGATCCCAATCCCCCCAAACCAACAAGTTCTAGGTGCTGTCCTTCCCTTAAACTCAGCCTGAGAGACTCAAGTCACCTGTTTTGGGGAAACCTGTTTTGTCCTGTGTCAAGAGGATGCAAACACAAAAGGGGAGTGGTCTATTAGGTCATCGGGGTAGGTGTCCATCAGCCACAGACAGTTTTAATGTATGGTGAATGATGGTGTCCCTTAGGGAACTGGCAGCAAGGGACGGGAAAGGACACCAGGTACACTCAAGGTGTATGCCTAAGGGCCTCATTCAACATGTGAAGATGCTATTCCAGCATCCACTGAAAGACCAGCTGCACAGAGTGGTGCATGTTGGAACAAATTATACCTGCTGTCTGGGCTCCAAGGTCATACTTGGATCGTTCCAGAAACTGGGAGAGAAGACTAGCCCTTTGCATGGAGTTTCAACAAAACCCACTATTTGCAGCATAGTCCCCAGAACTGATTGTGGCCCCTTGGTTCTGAGTCATGAGGAGGGACTGAACCATAGATTTTGAAGATTCTATAACAAGCTGTGCTGCAACTTCTGAACTTGTGCCATAGAGTTGAGAACTGTGCCCCCCCCCCCTAATTGGGTCGGGTGTACTCTACCAGCAAAGGTTGCTACCCAGGTAGTTGGCACTGTGTGGGATGCACACCAGCCTTTTTTAGATTAGGCGACTCTCCATCAAATTCAGGTAACAATAGCTGTAGGAAACCCAGAAGTATCAGTGGAAGATTGAAAGAAATGCCTCCTACAGGTGAGAGTATTAAAATCCAGAGGTTAACTGCTGAAGTATTCGCAACAAAGTGACAGTGTTCAAAGCACTCCTGAAAAGCAGTGAAGCTGACATAATACTAGGTACAAAATGCTGATTGAAACTTGAAGTTAATAGAAGTGAGATTTTTGGGGAAAATTTAAGTATATGGTGAAAGGATATGCTAATGATAAATGGAAGCAGTGTATTCGTAGCAGTAGACAACAAATTCAAATCCATCAAGACAGAAATTGAAGCTGCATGTGAGATTACTTGGGAAAGACTCAGTATCAGGGATGGGCATAAAATGGTAATTGGATCCTTCTATTGCATAACAAAATCATTTCCTGATGTAACCAAAAACTTTGGAGAAAACCTAAGTTCACTTGAACATTAGTTCCCAAAACATACAGTCATCATGAGTGGAAATTTTAATCAGCCAACAATCAACTGGGAAAATTAAGGTTTTCTTAGTGGTGGCTGTGAAAAGACATCATGTGAAGCATTACTAAATGCCTGAAACATCTTGTTCAGCAACCCTGATGGAGGGGGGAGGGAGGGGGTGGAAGGTCTAATTGCAACAAATGGATCTGAACACTTTGAGGATGTCCTCATCAAAACTGGTATCAGTCACCATGACACAGTCTTGGCGACAATGAGTATCACAGTACAAAGGATAACCAAATCTGGCAGAAAGATATATATGTTCAGTAAACTAGATAAAAAATATGTAGCGTCATATTTCAAAGAGGAATTTGGAACCTTTTAGCACAGGGAGGAGCAAGTAGAGGAACTATGACTCAAGTTTAAAAGAATAGTTGATCACACAATAGATAGAAATGTACCCAGCAGGACAATTCATAATGGACCACCATGGTATACATTCACTGTAAAGAAACTTATAAATAAATAGAGACTACTGCATTATAGGTGTAAAACAAAGCAAAGGACTATAATAGAGAGATGCTGAATAGAACATGTTTGGCTGTCAAGAGAGCAATGCGTGAAGCCTTCAATGATTACCATAGCAAAAATATTGTTGAATGATCTTTCATAACACCCAAATAAATTGGTCGTATGTAAAGGCACCAAAGTTAGTGCCCAGACCCTATTTAATGAGACAAAAACTGAAGTTGAGGGCAGCAAAGCAAAGCAAAAGCTTAAATGCTTAACTCCTTTTTCAAATGTCTCTTTTTATAAAAAGTCCTGTAGTTGGAAGAACTCACAAGAAAGGTACCTTCCAATGTCCCTAAACACTGATTTGTTGTAGCATCTAAAAAACATATTCTGAGCTCAAACATAATCAAGTATCTTGAACAGAATAACCTCCCCCATGCTAACTAGCATGGATTCAAAGACCCAACTCACATTTTTCTCATATTATATACTGAAAACTTTGGATCACGGCAGTAAGGCAGATGCAATATTTTTTGATTTCTGAAAAGCATTTGACTCAGTGCCACACCTACACTTATTGTCAAAAAGTATGATAAAGCGACACTTGTGACTGGACTGAGGACTTTTTGGTAGGGAGGGCACAGTATGTTATTTTGGACGGACTGTCATCATCAGATGTAGAAGTAACTTCTGATGTTTCTGATGTGCCCAAGGGAAGTGTGTTGGGACCCTTCCTGTTCATGATGTACATTAATGACATTGTGGACAATACTAATTGTAACCTCAGACTTTTTGGAGATGACGCACTTACTTATAATGAAGTACTGTCCGAAAGAAGCTGCATAAATATTCAATCATATCTTGATAAGATTTCAAAGTGGTGCAAGGTTTGGCAAATTGCTTTAAATGTTCAGTAATATAAAATTGTGCACAGTTCACACACACACACACACACACACACACACACACACAGTATTCCATGACTATAACACCAATGAGACACAGTTTGAATCAGCCAATACATACAAATATCTGGGTGAAACACTTTGTAGGGATATGAAGTGGAATAATCACATGGGCTCAGTTGTGGGTAAAGCAGGTAGTTTATAGGCAGAATACTGGGAAAGTGCAATTATTCTACAAAGGAGACCACTTACAAATCATTCATGCAAGCCATTCTAGAAGACTGCTCTAGTGTGGAACCCTTACCACATAGGACAAATGGGGGATATTGAAATGCATTGTTGCAAATCTCAGTCCCACCAGATGCATACATTAGAAAATTTGAGAGTTGTTCCATTGAGGTAGTGTAGAAATTGGCTAGAGGGAAACCAAGAAGCGTTGCCTCAATGTCTGAAACACAATAACAGCACAAGCCGACCTCAAGGCACCTTGTGACAGAGTTCCACTCAGGGCTATGTGACCGGCTGCATGCTGAGACGCAGCCAGCAACAGGAACTAATTCCTGACATGACCAAATATGGTAATGAAAGAACAATATGTACGTGACCAGCAACTTAGAGAGTTCTGGAAGAAAGCATACAGGCCATATAAACAGGAGCACATCCACACACAAGTAAGAGTAGGGCAATGCGGTCTCCAGTCGACACCGTCTCTGTGTCACATGTTGCTGGACTTAAGATTACTTGACCAGCCTTGGCACCAACCGCTGCTACGGAGATACATTTTCAGAGCAGCAGATTGGCCGCTGATGATAAGTTACATTGAGAGATATGTCAGAGGAGTCTTCAAATGTTATGTAGCAAGTGGAGGCACTCAGAATTTCTCCTACCCTAATTCCTTAATTATCCTCACCCAGTTCTGTACTCTGAACCACTTATAGCTTGTATCTACCAACTGCCAGAGTTCTATAGGCAGCCCACACAATCTTCCACTCATCGATTATTTGTCTGAGGTAAGACACATGTTGCAGTAGTGATGTGTCCTTCACGTTCTGTCTCAGGACACAACAGTATGCAAAGATGGGCAGCATGAATGTTCAAAGGCTTGTTTCATCTGTAGGAGAGTGTCAAAGAGATGGTGAAAAAAGCAAACAAGTAGACTCTTGAAGATAAACATGAACTATCCTGAGAAAAGTCTACTAACAATGTTTCAAGAACCAGATTTAAATGATGACTTTAGGAATATGCTACAGTCCCCTATGTATTGCTCACACAGGGATTGTAAGAACAGGATCAGAATAATTACAACACACACAGAGGCATTCAAACAATCATTCTTCCCGCACTCCATATCTGAACAATAAGAAACCGTAATAACTGGTATAATAGGCTGTAGCCTCTGCCTTGCACTTCATGGCCGTTTGCAAAATACAGATTACAGATGCATACGTGATGGAAGTAGGCATAATTTGTTTGGTTTGTTCTTGTCCAATCCCTGTGGAAGTTTCATTAGTTACTTATTAGTTATTTGATCATTTTACATATACTTTCTATTACAAAACTGTTGTTGTTCTTGTTTGTTGTGCCTGCTTGATTGAGATAATGGCTGCCATACTGGATGTAGGTGTGGTGTTTACCAATATCTACCACTTTGGCGTGAACATCTGTGTTGGATATTGGAAACTATCCCAGTTGGTGCATTCAGCTTTCAGTAAAGTAAGTACCTGTGAGTGATGACAGTCTTAAAATGAACAGATCCTTAGGCAGTGATACACAGAAATCACAAACTGATATTACAAACTAATGTGATTACTGTTTTCTGAGTTAAGAATATTTTTCAGGATACCCATGAAGCTACACAGACTGATAAAGATACTTGCCAAATTATTTGCATACATTCAACAAGTTCCATAATGAGACCAGCCTTATTTGAAAACTTTTTTTTTTTTTACCTCTTGCCTAGATTTTCAAAATTGTATTAGATATCTCAGGTCATTATTCACATCAAACGCTAGAGGAAAATTCCTCTCACTATATAACTTGTTTCCCCACCACAGCTATGACTTCCTAAGGCTTGCATTGAAATATGGCACGCCATAGCTCAGATAGTTTCAACATCATACAAGATTGGGTTTGGTTTATTTCTCTTTTGATATCTGCGTAACTGTACATGCATTAGATCTCTTCCCACTTCTTCACTGAGTCTTCTTTTGATTTAATATTATCCACTGCACACTGGACCTGTTCCAAGCCCTCAAGGTTGCGTATCATGTACATCTCCCTTTTAATTACTGTGTCACTCTATCGAACTTTGTAAACACTTTTCACTTTAACTCATTTATCTTCATATTTATATTCTTATGTCAACTGTGACAAATTGTAGTCTGTAAGCACTTCACTCTCTTCACTAGTTTCAAGATACATTACGGTATACAATTATGAATTATGCAGCTGCTCCTAACCACATACCCATTTCTTATTCTTTCAGTAATATACAACAGTTTGCACTTCATTCATTTCATTAAGCACTTTTCTTGTCTACACATTTTTTTCCATACAGAAGTCTTAATGTTCTCCACATTTCCCCTTCATTTTACTTTAGTGCTGACACTGATTCTTACGTTCTTCATAGAGTGAGGCAATTGTCAAGTTACGAACTCAGTCCTCAATACTCACTTGGGTTTAGGACTTTTTCTGATGCTTTTTGGTTCTTTCATCTCTGACAGTGGTTTTCATACATATAAAAAATGCAAAGTTGCTCTGGTATCATGGAGCATGTCCTCTAAAGCATCAAGTTGTTCAACCTGATCTTCAGGAAGAGGACTGATTTGTCCCCCCCCCCCCCCTTTTAACTGTCTGAGGTACAAGCATGATCAACAATAGCAAGACTACATGTAGCAAAACAATGTTTCAACGTGTTAACATTATATAACACTGCCGCATAAACCTTAGGAGCATTCTATAATGACTAACAAACAACCATTTTCAGTTGCTTAAAGTTAACTGAAAATTTCAAGATATATTATTTATATTTCCGAAACTTCACACAAAACAATTTGTTTCCTTTGTAAATACTGAAAGTGTCTTTATCACGTTACTTCCGATTTGAAAGTAAATGAATAGTTCATTACATAATTTGGATTTTGTATGCATGAAATCAAATGCTTACCACCATTCATTTATAACACAGTGGACATGGAAACATATTCTGTTCAGCTGAATGGAAAATTTATTTATTTGTTTACGAGCGCCTCCCAAAAAGTTTAGTGGCTGAAGAACAACCAATTGTTATCAAATGAATAATCTATCAAACAACAATTGATATTAATTTCCATAATAAACAAAAATCGGTTATTAATCACTTCAGCTCTCGGATACCAATGAATGAAAAACAAAAAATAAATCAATATATTTTGTAGGTGATAATATAAAATTTAAGACTCAGTTACAGTTAGAGATACTGCAAATTAACATGTGGGTTATAATTTAATTGAGCATATAACACTATACTGCTCCATGGAATTAATTCATTTAATCATATGTTGTTGTTGTCTTCAGTCCTGAGACTGGTTTGATGCAGCTCTCCATGCTACTCTATCCTGTGCAAGCTTTTTCATCTCCAAATACTTACTGCAACCTACATCCTTCTGAATCTGCTTAGTGTATTCATCTCTTGGTCTCCCTCTACGATTTTTACCCTCCACACTGCCCTTCAATGCTAAATTTCTGATCCCTTGATGCCTCAGAACATGTCCTACCAACCGGTCCCTTCTTTTTGTCAAGTTGTGCCACAAACTCCTCTTCTCCCCAATTCTATTCAATACCTCCTGATTAGTTATGTGATCTACCGATCTAATACTCAGCATTCTTCTGTAGCACCACATTTCGAAAGCTTCTATTCTCTTCTTGTCCAAACTATTTATCGTCCATGTTTCCCTTCCATACATGGCTACACTCCATACAAATACTTTCAGAAACGACTTCCTGACACTTAAATCTATACTCGATGTTAACAAATTTCTCTTCTTCAGAAACGCTTTCCTTGCCATTACCAGTCTACATTTTATATCCTCTCTACTTCGACCATCATCAGTTATTTTGCTCCCCAAATAGCAAAACTCCTTTACTACTTTAAGTGTCTCATTTCCTAATCTTATTCCCTCAGCATCACCTGGCTTAATTCGACTACATTCCATTATCCTTGTTTTGCTTTTGTTGATGTTCATCTTATATCCTCCGTTCAAAACACTGTCCATTCCGTTCAACTGCTCTTCCAAGTCCTTTGCTGTCTCCGACAGAATTACAATGTCATCGGCGAACCTCAACATTTTTATTTCTTCTCCATGGACTTTAATACCTACTCCGAATTTATCTTTTGTTTCCTTTACTGCTTGCTCAATATACAGATTGAATAACATCGGGGAGAAGCTACAACCCTGTCTCACTCCCTTCCCAACCGCTGCTTCCCTTTCATGCCCCTCGACTCTTATAACTGCCATCTGGTTTCTGTACAAATTGTAAATAGCCTTTGGCTCCCTGTATTTTACCCCTGCCACCTTTAGAATTTGAAAGAGTATTCCAGTCAACATTGTCAAAAGCTTTCTCTAAGTCTACAAATGCTAGAAATGTAGGTTTGCCTTTCCTTAATCTATTTTCTAAGATAAGTCATAGGGTCAGTATTGCCTCAGAGCTCCAACATTTCTGCGGAATCCAAACTGATCTACCCCGAGATCGGCTTCTACCAGTTTTTCCATTCGTCTGTAAAGAATACGCGTTAGTATTTTGCAGCTGTGACTTATTAAACTGATAGTTCGGTAATTTTCACATCTGTCAACATCTGCTTTCTTTGGGATTGGAATTATTATATTCTTTTTGAAGTCTGAGGGTATTTCACCTGTCTCATACATCTTGCTCACCAGATAGTAGAGTTTTGTCAAGACTGGCTCTCCCAAGGCCGTCAGTAGTTTCAGTGGAATGTTGTCTACCCCCGAGGCCTTGTTTCAACTTAGGTCTTTCAGTGCTCTGTCAAACTCTTCACGCAGTATCGTATCTCCCATTTCATCTTCATCTACATCCTCTTCCATTTCCATAATATTGTCCTCAAGTACATCGCCCTTGTATAGACCCTCTGTATACTCCTTCCACCTTTCTGCTTTCC
The DNA here is from genome assembly GCF_023898315.1 of Schistocerca nitens. Lineage (NCBI taxonomy): Eukaryota > Metazoa > Arthropoda > Insecta > Orthoptera > Acrididae > Schistocerca > Schistocerca nitens. The sequence goes on along the minus strand of NC_064614.1, from coordinate 474,163,496 downwards.
CTTCTTTGCTTATAACTGGGTTTCCATCTGAGCTCTTGATATTCATACAAGTCGTTCTCTTTTCTCCAAAGGTCTCTTTAATTTTCCTGTAGGCAGTATCTATCTTACCCCTAGTGAGATAAGCCTCTACATCTTTACATCTGTCCTCTAGCCACCACTGCTTAGCCATTTTGCACTTCCTGTCGATCTCATTTTTGAGACGTTTGTATTCCCCTTTGCCTGCTTCATTTACTGCGTTTTTATATTTTCTCCTTTCATCAATTAAATTCAATATTTCTTCTGTTACCCAAGGATTTCTACTAGCCCTCGTCTTTTTACCTACTTGATCCTCTGCTGCCTTCACTACTACATCCCTCAGAGCTACCCATTCTTCTTCTTCTGTATTTCTTTCCCCCATTCCTGTCAATTGTTCCCTTATGCTCTCCCTGAAACTCTCTACAACCTCTGGTTCTTTCAGTTTATCCAGGTCCCATCTCCTAAATTCCCACCTTTTTGCAGTTTCTTCAGTTTTATCTACAGTTCATAACCAACAGATTGTGGCCAGAGTCCACATCTGCCCCTGGAAATGTCTTACAATTTAAAACCTGGTTCCTAAATCTCTGTCTTACCATTATATAATCTATCTGATACCTTCTAGGTATCTACACTTAATCATATAGCAATTCAATAAAAGGAACACCCTTGACAGCTTTCCAAGCTCCAAAGACCAGTCTCTGCAAGACACACAATTCTTTTAAAGGCATGTGAAATCCCAGTGGACGAAAAGTGGGCAAACTTGAGACCTTCCTATCAATTTGCTGTTTGGCTTCCTGGCTTCAACATTACATACTGAGCCTAATTCACCCATTCACTCACACAGACTACTCCATAAATGCAATACTGATGGAGAAGTTTCAGGAAGGTGAAAATAGTTCAGTTATTGTTGGGATTTTGTGTACAAAATATTTGTTATGTGTGTGAGCAGTGAGTTAACATGTATAGATCTCTCTGCCTATTACGTGTATCCTTAGATATTTAAGCTAAATGTTGTGTGTTGTGTATCTCGTGTAGTCTCATGCCTTTGTAACCTATGGAAACACATTAAATGTAGAAATGTTTCTCCATCAATATTATTTTATTGCACAGATATATAATTCAACAATTGAACTGAATAAGTTTATCTGGTGAATGGTGGAAAACTAAATACTTTTTGTTAACAGTTTATAATTTACAGCAATTATATTGTAACTGCACAAATGGCTTCTGCCCAAATAGTACAGACTGACAAGCCCATGGGTTGAGAGAATTATGCAACTTTGAAAACAGTTGGATTACCTTTGGAATGTCATGGATGGAACCTTAAAGTCAACACATTCAAATTTCCATAACAAAAATTGTAAGGCAAAATCCAATTACATTTTCTAGCCAATCCTGTAAATTACATTCATAAAGAAAAAGAAAAGAAAAATAAAGGCAGTTGTAATTTCCTTCCTTTGAGTAATGAGTTTTCAATATGTACCCACGTTTACTTCCTTAGAACCAACCAAGGACAAATTGAGAGAAATATTTGTTACTTTTCATGGCATGATTGAAAGACAGGGTAATCGTTGAAAGACAGACTGGTAACATGACAATCTTACCAAGTACGTCAATGAACAGTTTAGGCAACAACTGAGTGAATTTGGAATTAGACATAAAACTACAATTTGCTACAGTTCTGCTCAAAATGTAGTAGCAGGACGGGCTAACAGAACAATCTTAGAGAAAGCACGGAACATGTTAAAGGATGCAGAATTACCAAAATGTTGTTGGACAAAGCAGTATGAACTGCAGTGTATCTATACAACAGATTTCCTACTAAAGCTGTATGAACCAAGATCCCGTAAGTAGTCTAGACTGCTGAGAAACCTGGTCTAGATCTAAGAATTTTTGGATGTAAGGGCATGGTACAAATTCCCACACAACTTTGAAGAAAATGGGACTCAAAACCCAAAAAATATATTTTTAGTGCGAAGATGCCCAAAACAGACAGTTAATAACTAGCAGAAATCTAACATTTTTAGAATCTGGTGAAAATGAAACGAATGATGAAAGTACGTGTAGATATTAATTTCAAAGAAGACATCCAAAAACATACAAAAGCACCAGTAAATTTAGTAAGAAACTCCAGTAGCATAGGATGTCAATTTATAATGCTAATCACATGTAATGAAATTTAAGTTGCATCCAGCTTATGAGATGTATATGGCTGCTCACAGATTCTACAATGAACATCTTATGGTTGAACAAGCCTTGACCAGTCCAAATACAGATAACTGGTAGAAAGCTATAGAAAAGGAATTACAATCTTTCTCCAAGAATGACACTTATGAATGGGTTGATGCACCACAAGGAAAGAAACCATTACAAGTAAGAGTGAGTGAGTTAGTTAGTTGGTTGCATGTTCCATTGATCAATCGCACAGTGCGGTAGCCATTATGATGTGGAACGTGTCAAGTGCATAAGAAATGTACACTGAAACACGATTTTTTATATATATGGTCAGATATGTGGTGTATGTGTGGTTGGATATGGATGTGTGTGCGAGTGTATACCTGTCCTTTTCCCCCCCTAAGGTAAGTCTTTCCGCTCCCGGGATTGGAATGACTCCTTACACCCTCTCCCTTAAAACCCACATCCTTTCGTCTTTCCCTCTCCTTCCCTCTTTCCTGACGAAGCAACCGTTGGTTGCGAAAGCTAGAATTTTGTGTGTATGTTTGTGTGTCTATCGACCTGCCAGCGCTTTCGTTTGGTAAGTCACATCATCTTTACCCCATTCCCTTAAATGGCACAAAATGCATATACTATATTTATAGATTTATTTATTCATATTCAAGAATCTATGGTATAGAAGGAGTTGTCAAGGAGATATGATTTCAATTTATTTTTGAAGCTATTACTGCTGTCTGTCAGACACCTTATTTCATCTGCTAATTTGTTGAAAATTTTTATGTCACCATATTTTACCACTTTCTGTGCCAAAGACAGGTTGACTAAAGGATAGTGTAAGACTTCCTTTTTTTCTGGTTTTATAATCATGAATGTCACTGTTGTTTTTAAACTGGTCCATGTTGTTGAGAACAAATTTCATTAGTGAGTAAATGTACTGTGAGGCTGTTGTAAGAATTCCCCATATTTTAAAAAGATGCCTACAAGATGTGCAACTATGAACCCCACACATTATTCTAACCACTTTCTTTTGAGCAGTGAATACTTTTTGTCTAAATGTTGAGCTACACCAAAATGTTATTCCATATGACATCAGAGAATGAAAGTATGTTAGCTTACTAATTTCTATATCCTCATAATTGGCAATTATTCTGATTGGAAAAGTTGCTGAACCTAGTCGATTTAGAAGATCCAAAATATGAATTTTCCAATTAAGATTCTCATCTATATGTACAACCAAAAAACTTAGTATACTCTACCCTGTCTACTGACTTCTGCTGATGTGTTATATTTATCGAAGGAACTGTACTTTTCCCAGCAGAAAATTGGATGCACTGTGATTTTTCAAAGTTTAGAGCAAGCCCATTTGCAGAAAACCAATTAATGACTTTTCCAAAGACCTTATTTGTATCATTTTCAATTGGACTTTCTTTTACTGGATTAATAACGATGTTTGTATCATCAGCAAACAGTGTCAGTTCAGCTTCCTGTTTCAGATAAAAATGGAGGTCATTCACATATATCAAGAACAGAAGGGGGGTCGACCGAAGCGTCCGATCCCACCCGTCGGCTTTGACCCGTGACATAAGGCTCTTGTGGTATGTGACGTCACGACGGTGCGGAATTTAGTTTGTGAGAGTGGCGTGTTTGCGGATGTTGTTTTGATGCGATTGGTGGTGCTCTCTGGTGGTGTGTTAGGTGTGACGTTTTTGGTTTAGTTTGAGAGTGTGATGTCGTGTGTGAATTTTGGTCGTCGTGTGTGAATTTTGGTAAATTGCTTTTTTTATGTCTTTGGTAGGTATGGATATGACTGACAGGATCAACAGTTTTCGGTTGTCAGCTATGATGGGAGACAGTGCATTGTCTCTAATAAAATTTCTTCAACTATTCGGATTTTTGGATGAAGTCGTGAAGTGTTCAGTATGTCGTGAAGAAATGAGGCTTACTTAAAGTTCCGGCGTCTCGGACCAGGGATGGCTGTATGTGGAGATGTCGTTAAGGATAACAGGTCAAGGGAAGTGTTCGATTCCAATGTGTGGCTGTGAATGTTCTATTGGTATCGGGAGATGTTTTTGAGCTATATAGGTCAAGGGAAGTGTTAGGTCCTAATTTATGGGATCGGGAGCTGCTGTTGAGCTATATAGGTCAAGGGAAGTGTCCGATTCCAGATGATATTGTGTTTAGTGGTATTTGAGGAGTTTTGTGATGTCGGTTTTTTCATCTTTTTGCGTGGTTTTGTATGGGGGTGGTGGGTGTCTAAATTTGTTTGTATTTAGCTTGTCCCCACCCAAAAACCCCCTATTTCCCGCATTTGTCACATTAGTGTCATTACGCTTTTTGTGGAACGTGTGTGTGATTGTTTTTCGATGTATTTTTGTCATCATAATGTGTACGTACGTAACGACTTTATATGCGACATATTGGAATCTTGGTTTATGGTCATTTCCGCCATATTTGTGACGCCATAGGTCAAAACAGACGGGCGGGACCGGACACTTCCGTATTTCCACAGAAGGGGACCCATGATTGAACTCTGTGGAACACCTAATGTAATTTCACCACAAATTAAATGAAGATTTAAATCACTTGACTCATATAAGGAAACTTTTTGCTTCCTGTTCTGTAGGTATGACTTAAACCACTTGTATGCTATTCCATTTATACCATAGAATTGTAACTTCTGTAACAATGTCATGATTCACACAATCAAATGCTTTGGACGAGTTACAGGAAATTCCTATTGGTGACATTTTACTATTTAAAGACTATTATGTGGACAGTGAAATTGTATATTGCTGTCTCAGTGGAACAGCATTTTTGAAATCCGAACTGTGAATTACTAAGTATCCCATTACTGTTGAGATGTCTAACCACTATTGAGTACATTACTTTCTTGAAGATTTTTGAAAATGCTGAAGCAAGGATACTGGCCGATAATTATTGACATCTGTGGTGTCCCTCTTTTTGTAGAGAGGCCTGACAATGGCACATTTTAACCTGTCTGGGAAAATACCTTGAGTTAGTGATGCATTATGTATGTGAATCGGAACATCAGCTGTAATTGCTCCACATTGTTTTAATATCTTATTAGAGATGTCATCTACTCCAACAGAACATTTATTTTTCAGAGATTTAATAATTTTACTTATTTCACAAGAGGTTGTTAGGTGAAACTTAATCTGACTAAATTCCTTCCATGTACTGCCTGGCTTTTTCTTCTGAACTGTTCTCACCAATTTTTTCTCTTACACTTATGAAATGCTTGCTGAATACATTAGCTACTTGTGTACTGTTGGTTAGGATGGTCTCATTCTCTTTAATAGTAGTACTACCTACCCCAGTGGTTACTTTTCTTGTGTGCCTTCTAACAACATTCAATTCTGATTTTATTTTATTGCCGGAGTTGTTAATTTCTTCTCAAACATACATATATCTTGATTTCCTTACAACTTTTCTCAGTATGTTACAATAATTTTTATAATGCAAAACTACTTCTGGACCTTTAATAGTTTTTTCTGTCTCATACAGTTTACAATCCAAGGTTTCTTTGAAAAGTGTGTGGTGTTACACTTGGTAATTTTCTTTGGGAAACAATGTTCAAAGAGGGATATAAATTTATAAAGAAATATGTTGCACTTATCATTAGCATTTGGCTCATTATATACATCTCCCCGATTAACATTTCTTAAGCTTTCTCTGAATTGCTGTATAGATACTGGATTGAGTGACCTCACACTTTTACTTAATGCGTAACATTGCAGAGCGATATGAAGTGGGACAAGCATGTAATGGCAGTTATGGGGAAGGCGGATGGTCGTCCGGTTCACTGGTAGAATTTTGGGAAGATGTGGTTCATCTGTAAAGGAGACCGCCTATAGAATGCAAGTGTGACCTATTCTTGAGTAATGCTTGAGCGTTTGGGATCCCTATCAGGTTGGATTGAGGGAGTACATAGAAGCAAATCAGAGGCGGGCTGCTAGATTTGTTACTGGTAGGTTTGATCATCACGCGGGAGTTACGGAAATCCTTCAGGTACTCGGGTCGGAGGCTCTAGAGGAAAGGAGGCGTTCTTTTCATGAATCGCTGCTGAGAAAATTTAGAGAACCAGCATTTGAGGCTGACTGCAGTACAATTTTACTGCCACCAACTTACATTTCGCGGAAAGACCACAAAGATAAGATAAGAGAGATTAGGGCTCGTACAGAGGCAACCATTTTTCCCTCATTCTGTTTGGGAGTGGAACAGGGAGAGAAGATGCTAGTTGTGGTACGAGGTACCCTCCGCCATGCACCGTATGGTGGATTGCGGAGTATATATGTAGATGTAGAATGGTTTCCGAACTGTACACCCTGTTAGGTTTTGTAAGTTAATCAGTTGTGCATCATGGTCCAACAACCCATTTACCACAGGGAAAGCATGTGTTTGTTTTACATCCTCTTTCTGTGCAAATACATTATCTATTAACGTGCTACTGTTTTGAGCTATATGTGTAGGGAAATTCATCACTGATTTTAAGTTTTATGTAGTTAATAATACTTCTAGTTCACTTTTCCTATCAGAATTACTTAGAAAATTTACATTGAAATCACCACAGATTAACAATTTATTCTTTTTGTCTGAAAAACAGCATAATAGGGAGTCAAATTTTTTTATGAACAGCTCCCAGTCTCCTAATGGGAGATGTGTCTTTAGTAGTAAAAATCCTGAAGATGCAATACAAATTTTGAAGCTTATTTGGTAATCAAAGGCTTCTCTCAGCTAGAGGACACAGACTACAAAGAAACATTCACATATGTAGAGGAATATGCTTCTTTAAGATATCTCCCATCCGCTGCCATAAAAGAAAATTTTTAATCCACTACATGGATGTGAAGACCATATTTATCTATGACAAACTGAGTAGCAATTTTTGTGATTTCACCAGAAAACTCTTCAAGAAATGAATAAAACTTGGCTTCTGAAAAGTAGCATGCATGGTCTTAAACAGAGTGCTTACTGTTGGACTCAGTGCTTATGTAAAGCATTAACAAAGATGAACATGAGCCGGTCAGTAGCTGGTCCCAATACACATCATAGAAGAAACTGTAATTTTGGCCATGTGGTTGATGATATTTTTATTTTGACACAAAATGAAAGTTCGATGAACAAGTTTCAAGAAACAACTTCAATCTGATTTTGATGTTAGATGAAGAGTAACAATATCCTGATATGAAGATCATAAGAAGTGACAAAAGAGAATTGTTGATTGACCAACCAATGTACACAATGAGAATCCTAGAAAAATTTGGCATGAATATCTGTGAGCCAGTTTCCACAGCGCTAGAACAGGGTGTGAAGCTGTCACTAGCAGAAGATGCAATGTGTAAAAAGTAAGTATCCTACCTGGAGACAATGGGATGTGTCTAATATTTAGGTCAAACTTCCAAGCCAGATATTGCCTTTGCAGAGTATAAGGCATTTTAACCTTTCAATAAGAGTTATGGTTAAGGACTCTTAAATAGGTAAAATTAGGCCACATATGATTATTGAGCCGACTAGCGCCATCAAGTTAGCTCAGAACCAAACAAGTGTGCGATCCAAGTACATTGAAATTGGCATAATTTCACTGGGTACCACCTAAAACAAAAAGATATTACGAAAAATGTTTTCTAATTTACTGACCAAGTCTCTCAGGACATAAAAATTCCAGAAATTGGTTAAATTTACGATTTAATCACAAAGTGCCACGCAATGTGCGCCGAGATGGTGTGGTGTTCGATAAGATTGAAGCACATAAAAATATTTGTTCAAAGTTGCAGGTTGGGATCTGGCGAACAAATATTTTTTTGTGTATGCCGGCGGGGCATATACTATGTAAATACTTACATGTATTCTTACATCTCCAAACTAGTTTCGTGTTACACGGCTGATGTAGTATGCTTTTGTAAATTGTCGGGAACATATTGAATAGAGGAAAATGTATGTTCCTATATACTGTTCTTCCGTAAATATTATTTTACTGCGAAAATATATAAATCAAAACGTAAACACAAAAAAAGCAGCAACTGCGGACTAATTATATAAAGGATGGTAACAAGTAATTACAGCTAATATTAATCTCGTTAAGTCGTTCACAATCGGAATTAATTCTAGATTTTTACTACCCGATCTCAAATAACGATATCGTTTCCAAAGACACCGTTCGTCGCAATATTACGTACATTTACATTAAAACTACTAACCTGTATCAGTTCGTCCAGACTTTCTTGCAACGTATTCCCTAGTGTTGTATTCCTATAAAGCTGGTATGACATTTTAGTCACCTAAACCTTTTGATGGGTTGGATAATAACAATAAAGCGGTTTATACACACTACACAAACAGTAATTCCAACAGACGCCTCATACCACTCGGCGCTCAGCAATCGATTGTCTTTGGAATTTGGAAATACTTGCACTTGACATGCCCAACGTAGAGCAACACTTCACTGTAAAGGCTAATTCACCCTAAGCGTCACGGCGCGTCCACGTCACGTCGAGATGCATTTACTTTGGTCGAATGGCTGTCCTCAACTGTCTCTTTCGCGGGAGTTGCGATCTTCCCAAGATGGTTTTCCACCTTTTATACGCGCGAAGTGGACATACACATCATGGTACCTCATGTTCGTGGATGCTGGTGTCCACATTTCTACGAAATTGACATTTATTGGACTGAAATTACAGAGAGAAGACGGAAGTGCAAAACTACACAAAAAAAGAGTTGGATCCGAAAAATGTCATTAAGTGATACAGAAGGGGAATTTCACACACTGCACAAGGAGCTCGAGGAAGAGGAATATTCATTTTATATTTTTGGAAGTCGAAGCATCATTTCCTTTTCTGTTGTTCTGCTAAAATGAACACAGTGTTATGAGTTGCCATCGCATCCCAAGAAAAACTGGTTTGTTTGAGGTTAAGTTTCTCTTGATAAATTCTTGTTTGAAAGATAAGTAACTATTTTGTGGCATATAAAGGAGAACACTTTAATATATCATTCACTTACGTACAGCACTACAGCATGCTTGGATAAGAAAACAACAGACTGACATGGAGTAACTATTTCAGCATTGTTGCATGGAACATGGAACATATATAAAAACACCTTGAATAACATGACACAGAAAATAATTAACACTTAACTCTCCTCTTTATTTATTTTTCTTCTTAATTCTTGAAACACTTTTATAGTCTGTGAGTTAGTGAGTATGTCAGCAAGTTGACTTGAACTGTCCACATGTTTCAGTTTGACAGTCGTTCCCATGTGTTGTTGAATAAATTTTCGTGAAATTTCAATGTGTTTCTTGCCTCTTGTTATTTTTCTTTCAAAAGTATTCTTCAATATATGTATTGCAGCTTGATTATCAACTCAGAGTTCTGTTGGTTAATTCAAGCCTGAAATTCTAGGTTATTGTCCAAGGTGTTGTATCCAACATATATCATCGATTGAAGAGACAGCAGTTCGGTATTCTGCTTCAGCAGGTGAAGTTGCCACAAGACATTACTTTCGAGCATACCAGACAATGGGCCCTCTTCGCATAATAAAAACTCCGCTGGTGGAGCACCTGGATGCAATATCACCACCATAATCAGAATCAGTATAAGCAAGCAATGTTGAGCCTTCATCAAATATTACGCCATACTTCATAGTTCCCTTTGGATACTGAAAAATTGATTGCACCATTTTCCAGTGACTAACCATTGGTTTATTACTGAATCTGCTTAAGCAATTAACAGCAAAACTAATATCCGGACGTGATATTGTTGCAAGATACAGTAGACAGCCTATAGCTTCTCTATAAGATTCAGTCCTTTCTAATGGTTCATCGTTGACAAGATTTACTTCATCTGTCATCATTCCACGCTCCATAGGTGTGGCAACTGAATTTAAATCATCGAATTTAAATTGTCTTAAGATTTTCTATATATATGTAGATTGATGTACAAAGATTCCTTGTGAACTTATTTTAATTTTCATTCCAAGATATGTCATTTGGTTTCGCATTTTCCTGTCAAATGTTATTTCAAACATCTGATTAAATTCAAATGGTTCAAATGGCTCTGAGCACTATAGGACTTAACATCTGAGGTCATCAGTCCCCTAGAACTTAGAACTACTTAAACCTAACTTACCTAAGGACATCACACACATCAATGCCCGATGCAGGATTCGAACCAGCGGTCGTGCGACTCCAGACTGAAGCGTGTAGAAGCCCTCGACCACTCCGGCTGGCAAACATCTGATTAAGTTTGTTGCAAACTTCAGTGATGTTGTCTGTCATCCTCCCAATAAGTAGTCCATCATCAACAAACAGTGCTATAATGATGCTTCTGTCTTCATTGTAATAAATACAAGGGACATCTTCTGTATTTTCAAATTCTAATGCCATCAGATAATTTGAGAATTTCTCATTCCAGTTCTTTGGGGCTTGTTTTAGGCCATATAAACTCTGCTTTGTACTCTATTTGTACCATTGTTCAATCCATCAGGTTGATTCATGTAGATTTCCTCTTGCAGATCACTGTATAGAAATGCAGTCCTCAAATCAAGTGTTGCTATTTTCATTTCACTTGTAGCTGCAATACTAAGCAATAGTCTAATTGATTCAAGTCGTATTACAGGACTAAAAGTTTCTGACTAATCCAATCCTTCTTCTTGCTCAAAACCTCTAGCAACTAGTCTGGCTTTATAACACCCATCTTGATTTTTATGCAATACCCAGCGACCGGTTAAAGGTTTAGTATTCTTTGGAACTTCTACAAGACTCCAAGTTTTTAATTTTATTATCGATTTGTATTCTTCAGACATTGCTTTATACCAGTTCTTATCTTTCAAGGCATTTGAAACAGAAATGTCATCAACTTCGCATATCATGCCAATGTTTGCATTATTATTTTGTTGTATGTGATCCATTGCGTAGTCTGTAAATCTGACAGGTTGCCTAAGGTTTCGTCGTCACGTAATTTCGGCGGTGAGACTTCATTTTTTTTATGTTATCAGAAGACATGTTACAATCTTCAGAGACATAAGAGAAACAATCATTAGATATATGTGTTTCTTCTGGATATTTTAATTCATTCTTTTCTCCTGTGAAAGATTTAATTACACTAGCTCCCTCTTTATCTTCTATTCTTTTGTCAAATATGACATTATCAGAGGTAACTTGTAACCTACCCACACAAAATCGTTAAATGAAAAACATGAAAATGTAGCCAAATATAACCTCCCAACAAAAATAATGTCTAATAAGAATGCAAATTGGAGCCATATATCGTTAAATTGAAATGAACCCAAGCGTAAACTCCCCACAAAAATTAAGGAATGATGATTGATCATTAAACCCACAATAATGTTAATTAAATAATGAAGCATGAACTGAATGTAACATCTGAACAGAAATAATTCAACCTGATAAATCTTATAAGGGCAGCAACGCTGACCTTTGGCCCTGTGAAATAATTAAACCTAATAAATTCTTACCTCACTAAAACTGCATCTATATTTGCTCTTATTTTTCGGCACAGCTCCGTGCAATGCTGCCCCATATTTAATTTTGATTCTTGGAGGGAATGCATAGGACATATTATTTAACTTGAAATGAATCTTTTTCTTTAAAAAAATTACTTTATAGAAAAATTATTATTGGCGCATTTTTTGAACAAATTAATTACAATTAACATAGGTTATTAGCTGAGCGCAATGCTGCTTCATTACCTTCTACAATAATATACATATCATCCACCACATTCCTGACCAGACTCGTGGGCAGAGCACACCGCGGACGCATGCCGACTCGCCACACACAACTGTATCCGACTTCTACTACAGACAGAGTACAACTCGCAACTGAACTTTCGCGCGATCAAGCGCAGACTAGCAACGATAAATAACTCTCTGGTCAGAGATTCTGTCGTGTCTCGCCATCGCTGGTAATGATTGCATATGAAACGTACGTGTTTCATAACCCTCCACTGGGGGGGGGCTAAAATTTGGCAGCGATGGTGAGTCATTTGGACTTGCCATGAGCAACAAATTTTTTCTTAACTAATTAACTTTACAATTACAGAATATATACAGAATATATACAGATATATATATATATATATGTGTGTGTGTGTGTGTGTGTGTGTGTGTGTGTGTGTGTGTGTGTGTGTGTGTGTGTGTGTGTGTGTGTGTAGAACATGAAGTAAATATAGTGCACATGCAGTGAGTACAGAACATATCACGCAAAGACAAAATATATACAAGGAGTACAAAACATATTCACAAATGGCAAAAGTGCATATGCACTATAGTTGAGAGCAAATCACAAAAATGTATATGCAATGAGTAGAAATCATGTTTACAAATGACAAAAGTGCACATGCACTGTAGCTGAGGCAGGATTCGAACCTGCGACCGTAGCGGTCTTGCGGTTCCAGACTGCAGCGCCTTTAACCGCACGGCCACTTCGGCCGGCTGTTCCTGTATGAATTTACGGAAACGCGTTTCACTGTTTTGTAGGTGCTGATTAAAACGTTCGTCAATTTGGCTGTTCTGTTGGCCGAATTTCGCGTCTATTTTTGTATCCAGTGTGCGCGAAAGTTCTGCTGTCATAAAATTTAAACTCGTCCCATAACTGTGTTGCTTTTTCAGAGCATTGTTTACCGACTGCACTAATTTCGCCTCTAAGTGCTCCTGTTGTAGTTGTTTGCATATCCCTCAATTCTTGAGCAACAGATCTAATTTCTTCACTACTTTTCCTAGCACAAGCCTCAATTTCCTTATGTAATTGTTCTTTAGTATCATGACACTGCGCGGCAACGGCTCTAATCTGTTCACTAAGCTGTCTCGAATTGTTGTGTAATTTTTCACTAAGGTTGTCTTGATTTTCATTAAGTTGTTTGATCTGTTCACTAAGTTGTTTGGAATTGTTGTCTAATTTTTTACTAAGGTTGTCTTGTTTTTCATTCTGTTGTTTGGAATTCTCATTAAGTTGTTGTTTGAAATCTTCACTAAGTTGTTGTTTGAGATTTTCACTTTGTTGTTGTAGCAATCTTGCCATAATTTGTTCCAAGTCAATATTACTGGCTCTATTCTCCATGCTGTTTGATGACGTACCTGCAATTGTCACGTTTTGTGTAACCATTAGGTTATTCTGTGATTCTAGGAAATGTTTCCCAATCGGATGTGCACTGTTAGTCACTAAATCGGAATTAAATAAATCTGTCGTACTCTGATTATACTGTTCATTTTCATTAGAAAAATTTGTCTGTTCGTCACGTAAATCCTGCAAACCGGGTGTGTTAAACTGGGCAGAGCTCATTGCAACAGGACGCCCTGCGTCATCAATTGTCGTCAAATTAACAGAGGACACAATTGAATTAGTCTGTTCATCACTAGTATCAAAATCAACATTAGTGGTCGGTACACATTGATTGTCCGCAAATGGGGAACTGTCATTATTACACTGCGTGTCACAAGTACTATCGGTCAAGTTGTTTAATTCGGTTATTTCACTCATTATACCTCGCGATGTACTATTAACAGTTTTTTGCGGCCTTTTAACACAAATGAAAATTATTCAATAATGAAACAAAGACAATGAAAAATGCAACAAACACAAATACAACAGAGAGCAACGAATTGCCAATGATCTGTGAAAGAAAGTGTCAAAATTAATAAATGCGTTGCGCCAAAGCTAATTATATTAGGTAAATAAGAGCAGATATATGACTACTTATCAGAAGATTCTCAAAGAAATACGATCCTGGTCCGGATGTCGCCAAGTGTAACCTACCCACACAAAATCGTTAAATAAAAAACATGAAAATGTAGCCAAATATGACCTCCCAACAAAAATAATGTCTAATAAGAATGCAAATTGGAGCCATATATCGTTAAATTGAAATGAACCCAAGCGTAAACTCCCCACAAAAATTAAGGAATGATGATTGATCATTAAACCCACAATAATGTTAATTAAATAATGAAGCATGAACTGAATGCAACATCTGAACAGAAATAATTCAACCTGATAAATCTTATAAGGGCAGCAACGCTGACCTTCGGCCCTGTGAAATAATTAAACCTAATAAATTCTTACCTCACTAAAACTGCATCTATATTTGCTCTTATTTTTCGGCACAGCTCCGTGCAATGCTGCCCCATATTTAATTTTGATTCTTGGAGGGAATGCATAGGACATATTATTTAACTTGAAATGAATCTTTTTCTTTAAAAAAATTACTTTATAGAAAAATTATTATTGGCGCATTTTTTGAACAAATTAATTACAATTAACATAGGTTATTAGCTGAGCGCAATGCTGCTTCATTACCTTCTACAATAATATACATATCATCCACCACATTCCTGACCAGACTCGTGGGCAGAGCACACCGCGGACGCATGCCGACTCGCCACACACAACTGTATCCGACTTCTACTACAGACAGAGTACAACTCGCAACTGAACTCTCGCGCGATCAAGCGCAGACTAGCAACGATAAATAACTCTCTGGTCAGAGATTCTGTCGTGTCTCGCCATCGCTGGTAATGATTACATATGAAACGTACGCATTTCAAACTACGTCCTTTACATCAGGTAAATAGATTTAGTAGCAGGGTGAATCCAAATCGTACCCAACAAAGGTTCATTTCTTTGATTTCTTTTCAGATCGTTTGTGACCTTCAGTCAGAACATAGCAGTCACATCCAAAATTTCTCAACTTACCAAAATCTATTTTTCGTCCTAACTACAATTCAGGAGGACTTTTTCCTTTTACTGAACTTCTACCAGTTAGATTTAGCGTAAAGACAACATAATTTATCGCTTCAGCCCAAAGATTCTCATTCAGATTTCGTGCATGTATTGCCGATCGTGCTGACTCGGCAACTGTACACATTTCTCTTTCAATTCTGCCATTTTGCCAAGGTGTGTACGTGTTCGTCTTGATGTGAAATACACCAAGTTCATCTAGAAGCCTTTTAGTGAGCGCATTCTTCATTTCGGTCCCATTGTCTGACTTTGAACATTTTACTTTCTTCCCAAACTGCCTTTCTACCATTTTCATGAAAGCTTCTAATTTGGAAATAGCTTCATCTTTCGTCTTGAGAAAATAAATAGTTCGGAAATGAGATAAATCATCTTTAAACAGCAAGTAATATCTTGCTCCTCCTAACGACTTGAGATTCATTTCACACAAGTCAACATGAATTACATCCAAAGTATTTTCAGCAACTTTCGTATTTGTTGGATGAGATTTGTTATGTTGCTTGCCATAGATACAACGAACACACACATATTCACTCCAGTCATCAATATAATCGATACCATATCTTTTTAGTACGTATGTGACATGTGTGACATTTTTATGTACTAACTTTTCATGCCACATTTTAATTGAGATTGTTGTCATACATTTGTTAAATTCTTTTGTACAAAACAACATTTTGTACAGCTCTCGTTCGCGTCGAGCTATTGCTACAGTTTCCAGATTGTCAGCGGTTTTGAAAACTGAGAGATCTGCATTTGCAGTCTGAACATAACCTTTGTCTAAGACTTGAGTAACAGAAAGTAAATTAAAGTTTATGTTCAGTACATATAGAACGTTCTCCAGAACTACATCATACCCCTGTTCTCCATCGAAAGCCTCTAATTCGACATCTCCCACTCCAATTCCTTCTAATTCAGTTGCATTACCAATTAACACTTTCGTACAGTGATTTAACTTGAGGTAATTTATTAACCAGTCCCTTCTAAATGTCATATGTTGCGTGGCACCAAAGTCTTGGTACCAAATGTTCTCTTGATCCGACATAAATTTATCTCATTTATATTGGCAATATATAATCCAACAGTGATCAGTGCTTTATGTTTGTAACCTTTTGATTCTTTACTGTCAAGTTACCACTTGTCTTGTTTCTCTCTGACTTTGGACTTGGACATTTCCTGGCAAAATGACCCTTTTGTTTGCAGTTGTTACATGAATAATTCTCTCTACAGTATACTAAATATTTGGCACATGGTTTATTTCTGCAGTGTTTCTTTACATACCCATTTTTGCCGCATTTGAAATATTGAACTCTGGAAGTTTCCTGCTGACCTGCTTTGACAAATTATTTACCTTGTTTTGAGATAAAATTATTAGTGTAGGACATGCTTAATGGTTCTGTCTCATTTAACCTATCTTCCTCCAGACCCAAACGTTCAAACAATGTGTCGAGATTTTTGTTCGCTGCTGCTACATTATCCCATGCAGTATGGAACTGGTGAAGTTTTGGCGGTAACATCCCAAGAATTCGGGACATATCCCAGCACTCTTTCATGGCTTCGCCTTCCGCTGTTAAATCTTCTGCATATTCTTGAATATGCATATAGTTTTGAATAGCACACTTACTCGTATCGTATTTGTAACTGAAGAAATTTCTCTACAAACTTTCAATTGTCAAATCCGATTTTTTGCCATATAGCGGTTCCAATTTTTTAAGCATTTGACTAGCACACTTGCAATTTGGTATTTTCCTGGCTATGTTGCTACTGAAATTAAAACCTATAAAATTTGTGCTTGAAGATCTTTCTCAATCAAAGCTTTTACATGTTGATCAGTTCTCCTCCTGTTGGTTTAATTTCCTGTCCGGTTGCTACCGAATACAATTTCTTTGACTTTAATGTTAAATGTAGTTTAAATCGCCATTAAATGTCGTTACCATTTCCGTGGTGATCCTCTTCCAATTGTGTCTTGATAGAATTCATTGGTAACAGGTAAAAACTCTACTGTCTGTGAAGTTAATACACGTAACTGACTGTTCTGACTGTACTGTGACGATTAACAAAGTTTTCGCGACTTTAATTTTCGTGACACTAATTTGCCGATTGGCGCTACTTCTGACTATTTTACTGATATGCAATGCGTCACTGACCTGTTTGTGCACTCCTTTAAAAATAACAGACGAATAGTTTCATATCCAGTTTCGTACTTGCATTTATCTGGGCAAGCTTATAGATTCGTTCTGGGCCCATAACCTCTTTATAAATTCTTGTTTTAAAAATAAGTAACTATTTTGTGGTATATAAAAGAGAACACATTAATATATCATTCACTTATGTACAGCACTACGGCCTGCTTGGATAAGAAAACAAACTGACATGGAGTAACTGTTTCAGCATTATTGCATGGAACATGGAATATACATAAAAACACCTTCCATAACATATTGCAATACACAGAAAATAATTAACACTTAAGAGATTCGCTGCTAGTCTAGTGCACATTTTTGTGCAATAGTCATATCTCCCTCGATATCTATCCCTTCAACATTTAGAGGGCAAGTAATTTAGCACACTCATGTCATACAATTCAGACTGATGCCTTACTACTTCAATTAATCTTTCGTCATTTGTTATAAATTTTAGCAAAGTAAATAACGAAACGAAACAATTTATAACAAATAACGAACGAAAAACAGCTGATATTAACCACGAAAACCACAGCGAAATTAAGTACGGAGATCTGAGCATGGCCGTATATCGAGAGGAAATAAGCTTGGAGATCATGTGATCAACAACAGACGGATGATGGCAGTCGACAAAACTTTCTCCCCGAGAAACCTTGATGGTGCCGTGACGTGACGAGACGGGACGATCAGTGTAGATGCAGCCATCTGAAATGCATTGCCGCGCGTTTTGAAGGAACGTGGTGGCCAGTTTGAATTGGCCTTAAAACTTTGCTTTTACAGGCATGAATTTCCTAAACGTGTAACCCTCACCACCACTAGTGTAAGACAGGTTATATGTGGAAGCACCCTGCTTGTATACTGTCATACCAACTTATGCGTAAGTGACAAGAGATGAAAGGGGCTCTACTTTCTTGCACGATGTAGCTCCCCCACCTTTATGTACGAATTTCTGCAACTGCCGATACGTGGAAATGCTTCAGTCTGCACTGGTTCGTTCCACAGCACATATGTAGAATCGTTTGTTTATGTCTGTGGAAAGTTAGCATTGTGCCAAAATAACGGCCTTATTCTTTAACTAAGTAAATAAATACTTTCTAAAGTGGCAAAATGATCTTAAACAGTGCGATAGGAATATCATTCTACCATTCAGCAACTTATTTGTAACAGAGTAACACACTATCGTTTGAAACTACGAAATGGATTAGAAGCATTAAAACAGAGTGCGACCTTGCTGATGTTCATATTACAGCAGAACAGTCAACACTGTAAAGTTTCTTTTTTGTTTCAATATAACCATAGTAACTTTTGCTTTAGTCATTAAGTGTAAATATTACAGTGAAATGCAAATTTATTGGTGACTTTAGACATTTAAAACTATTCTTGACCATGATTAAAATCCTATGCAAATATAACAGTGTTTGTATTGGCGCTTTCACTGAATAACGAGTGTTCTGCACAGTGGTACAAAGTTTGTTTACAAAATTAAGCACTGCAGTGGTGAAACAAACATATATATACAGCGCCTGTGACCTATCAGAAACCTGAAACATCCAAAACTTAACTGTTGTGACAGAAACCTTGCTTTCTGATGTACTTTCAGTGCGTTACTGATGACACAAAATTTTAGAAACACTGCTCTCCAAAATGCAATATTGCAGTGACTCCAGTTGCCAGATATTTTAATGTTACTTGTAGCTGGCACAGTATGTTACATACATAAAACATGCTTTTTTACACAGGCAGAAATGTGGGTCGAAAAGATTTTAAAATTGATTTTACTCATTCGAAAATGACTTTCGAGTGAAACGTTATCCTTGACAGATAACTCCCTTGCTAACATACTGGATGTTACCACTCAATTTCTACGAGATGTTCATTTACATACCCAGCATTTTTGTGCCAGATTTTTGTTCATCAACGTCACCATAAAATCTTTGGCTGAGAGCTGTTAAACCCCCATTCAAATAATTTCACTCTTCACCAACTTGAAAATCGTGCAAGTAGCATTTCCAGCTTCGATGAGTGAAGACGCTAATGTGTATACAATTTTAATGGTGAACAGTTGCACATACAACCTCAATCCATAGCGTTCAGGAGCGTTGCAATTCAGGTGACCTGAATTTCTGGTGGTGCAGCGCACACATTCCAAGGTGGCGTCAACTGAAATAGATCGTGCAGACTTAAATGCAGTGATGCAGATTTTAAGTCAAGAGATAACAGTAACGTTAATGAAAAGAAAATTACCACACAAATAGTGGGTGCAATAATAGATTTCCTATAGAAATAATTTGACGGAGTTATCAAAAGAGTAGCCGCCATGTGCTGAAGATGTGGTTTCTTGTGCTACAAACTTTTTGATGTTTTTAGTGAATTATACTGATGCTACAGTGTTCATTTTTGGTGCAGTAGTGTAGAATGTGAAGCGTAAAATCCTAGTGACTCATACATTTCTTTACATATATTTACATATTTAACTTAACTTACACTATTTACTTTGCGTCCAAATGAGATCATGTGCATATGGTCAAATAGCTAGGTCTTCGAATAGCTCTGAAGTCCAAACAACTGAATGACATATAGAGGTTCTGTGCAGCAAGTAACTACGCAGTGTAATTAACTATTGCATATTTTGTCGAATAAAATGTAATTTCTTGATATTTGAGATGACTCTAAATTTCCCAATGAATTGCCAGAACGGTCGCTTCAGCACGACAATGGCTAAATTAGTGATTGGACACTTTTCGAATTGCCCGAAGAATTTTTACTGACTTGTAAAACAACGTTACTGAAGTCACAAACTTTGCACAACATCTGTGCTAGCACATTTGCAAATCCTATCCAGCTGTTTCAGAAGAATGTTCGATCCAGCGACTATTTGGTTTCTGTGACTTACTGTCCTTCAAACAGGGTTTTTTTTTCTGACACAACGCTATTCATATAGCTCTCCAACCATCATACAGTGGCTCATGCAAGTTTTGACACAACATCATACCATGTTTGATGGCGACATCAATGGCTCTTCCGACATATTTAAGCCAGCCTTTATCCCAGTTGAGATTCACACTCAATGAAGAACAACAGCTAACTCTGAGACACTAACTACACTCCTGGAAATGGAAAAAAGAACACATTGACACCGGTGTGTCAGACCCACCATACTTGCTCCGGACACTGCGAGAGGGCTGTACAAGCAAGTATCACACGCACGGCACAGCGGACACACCAGGAACCGCGGTGTTGGCCGTCGAATGGCGCTAGCTGTGCAGCATTTGTGCACCGCCGCCGTCAGTGTCAGCCAGTTTGCCGTGGCATACGGAGCTCCATCGCAGTCTTTAACACTGGTAGCATGCCGCGACAGCGTGGACGTGAACCGTATGTGCAGTTGACAGACTTTGAGCGAGGGCGTATAGTGGGCATGTGGGAGGCCGGGTGGACGTACCGCCAAATTGCTCAACACGTGGGGCGTGAGGTCTCCACAGTACATCGATGTTGTCGCCAGTGGTCGGCGGAAGGTGCACGTGCCCGTCGACCTGGGACCAGACCGCAGCGACGCACGGATGCACGCCAAGACCGTAGGATCCTACGCAGTGCCGTAGGGGACCGCACCGCCACTTCCCAGCAAATTAGGGACACTGTTGCTCCTGGGGTATCGACGAGGACCATTCGCAACCGTCTCCATGAAGCTGGGCTACGGTCCCGCACACCGTTAGGCCGTCTTCTGCTCACGCCCCAACATCGTGTAGCCCGCCTCCAGTGGTGTCGCGACAGGCGTGAATGGAGGGACGAATGGAGACGTGTCGTCTTCAGCGATGAGAGTCGCTTCTGCCTTGGTGCCAATGATGGTCGTATGCGTGTTTGGCGCCGTGCAGGTGAGCGCCACAATCAGGACTGCATACGACCGAGGCACACAGGGCCAACACCCGGCATCATGGTGTGGGGAGCGATCTCCTACACTGGCCGTACACCACTTGTGATCGTCGAGGGGACACTGAGTAGTGCACGGTACATCCAAACCGTCATCGAACCCATCGTTCTACCATTCCTAGACCGGCAAGGGAACTTGCTGTTCCAACAGGACAATGCACGTCCGCATGTATCCCGTGCCACCCAACGTGCTCTAGAAGGTGTAAGTCAACTACCCTGGCCAGCAAGATCTCCGGATCTGTCCCCCATTGAGCATGTTTGGGACTGGATGAAGCGTTGTCTCACGCGGTCTGCACGTCCAGCACGAACGCTGGTCCAACTGAGGCGCCAGGTGGAAATGGCATGGCAAG
Organism: Schistocerca nitens; assembly: GCF_023898315.1. Lineage (NCBI taxonomy): Eukaryota > Metazoa > Arthropoda > Insecta > Orthoptera > Acrididae > Schistocerca > Schistocerca nitens. Next base: position 474,142,080 of record NC_064614.1, on the reverse strand, counting down.
CCGTTCCACAGGACTACATCCAGCATCTCTACGATCGTCTCCATGGGAGAATAGCAGCCTGCATTGCTGCGAAAGGTGGATATACACTGTACTAGTGCCGACATTGTGCATGCTCTGTTGCCTGTGTCTATGTGCCTGTGGTTCTGTCAGTGTGATCATGTGATGTATCTGACCCCAGGAATGTGTCAATAAAGTTTCCCCTTCCTGGGACAATGAATTCACGGTGTTCTTATTTCAATTTCCAGGAGTGTACATGTGATTTCACAAGGATGACTGATGCATCCAGACTTCTACCACCACATCCTGTGTCTCCAAGTAAACTTTTAGTCACACTTCATTTCAGGTGTTGCATATGCTTCAACCTCAAATATTGTTGACACTTGGTGATGGTAGCGAGTGGTTGGAACGATGGGGACAATAAATAGATAGTAGGAAACAAACAGTTGCCCTAAGAGCAGTGAGTGAAACAATAAAATCAAAATGGGGCATTATTAAATACAGTGTTCTCAAGGATTCAGTCCTTGGAGTACTGACCAACTTAGCGACATTTACATACCAGTGTCAATAAGTAATAGGGCAAATATAGTAATGTTTTCTGATGATACAAGTATCATGTTGACAGTCATAACATTTTTACCGCGGATTACAGTTGAAAGAATAACACACCAAGTATACAAATGGTACACAATAAGTAGTATGTCATTAAACCTTCCAAGAACAAATCTAATGCAATTTCAGACAGCAAACAATAAAGCCACAAGTTCTTGTAGTAGATATCAATGGTTAGAAAAGTAATATAACTACAGGTATAAGATTTCTAGGCATACAAATGAATAATCAGTTAAGATGGAATGAACACATTGATCATCTCTTCAACAAACTAAGCTCAGCTGGCTTTATACTCAGAGCTGTTCCACCCTGTGTTGATAGGGAAATATTGATGATGTTGTATTACACATATTTCCTCCCTCTGCTCTCATATGATGTAATATTCTGGGAAAATGCTGCAAAAGTTGAAAAACCTTTTACACTACAAAAAAGAGCTGTGAAGTTCATCTGTAGTGTTACAAACTGGACATACTGTAGGCAGCTATTCAAGACACTTCAGATACTGACTCTCTAAGTCTGTATATCTGCTTACTGATGGTAATTGTAATCAATAACAAAAATATTTTCCAGACCTCCTGTGACATTCACTATCATGACACAAATCAGAAGCAAAGCCTTTACAAAGACTCAGTAAATCTCAGTACAAAACAAAAAGGAATTATCCAGTATTGAATAAGGGTTTAGACCCCAGTGGTTATCAAGCTTCTTTGCTCAAAAGCCGTTATTGACTCTGCAGCACCTCGGGCTGCGTATGTACTGATCTTATTATCAGTTGGCAACGTACATAAATTAGTGTGTTACAAGATACCAGTAGACTACTTGTAGTAAGCTCGTGTTAAGTCGGCCACCAGCCCAGAAGTATCGTTCAGAATCGGCACATCTGGAACACATTGTGTCGATTGTTCTCTGTTTCACATAACTGGCACCAACATAGAACCCAGAGTTGTGATACTGTAACTGCCAGACAAAGTGCATTTTGCAATATGAGATACAATCACAGATGTTTGCTAAATGTTTTAAATGTCATTTTTCCTCTACTCACTGCATTGTATTACGACATCCTTAATCAATGTAACCCCCCCCCCAATGAACCATGGACCTTGCCATTGGTGGGGAGGCTTGCGTACCTCAGCGATACAGATGGCCATACCGTAGGTGCAACCACAACGGAGGGATATCTGTTGAGAGGCCAGACAAACGTGTGGTTCCTGAAGAGGGGCAGCAGCCTTTTCAGTAGTTGCAGGGGCAACAGTCTGGATGATTGACTGATCTGGTGTTGTAACACTAACCAAAACGGCCTTGCTGTGCTGGAACTACAAACGTCTGAAAGCAAGGGGAAACTACAGTCGTAATTTTTTCCGAGGGCATGCAGCTTTACTGTATGGTTAAGTGATGATGGCGTCTTCTTGGGTAAAATATTCCCCATTCGGATCTCCGGGTGGAGACTACACAAGAGGACGTCGTTATTAGGAGAAAGAAAACTGGCGTTCTACAGATCGGAGCATGGAATGTGAGATCCTATAATCGGGCAGGTAGGTTAGAAAATTTAAAAAGGGAAATGGATAGGTTAAAGTTAGATATAGTGGGAATTAGTGAAGTTCAGTGGCAGGAGGAATAAGACTTTTGGTCAGGTGAATACAGGGTTATAAATACAAAATCAAATAGGGGTAATGCAGGAGTAGGTTTAACAATGAATAAAAAAATAGGAGTGCGGGTAAGCTACTACAAACAGCATAGTGAATGCATTATTGTGGCCAAGATAGACACGAAGCCCACACCTACTACAGTCGTACAAGTTTGTATTCCAACTAGCTCTGCAGATGATGAAGAAATTGATGAAATGTATGAGGGGATAAACGAAATTATTCAGGTAGTGAAGGGAGACGAAAATTTAATTGTCATGGGAGATTGGAATTCGAGAGTAGGAAAAGGGAGAGAAGGAAACATAGTAGATGAATATGGATTGGGGGTAAGAAATGAAAGAGGAAGCCATCTGATAGAATTTTGCACAGAGCATAACTTAATCATAGCTAACACTTAGTTAAAGAATCATAAAAGAAAGTTGTATACATGGAAGAATCCTGGAGATACTAGAAGGTATCAGATAGATTATATAATGGTAAGACAGAGTTTTAGGAACCAGGTTTTAAATTGTAAGACATTTCCAGGGGCAGATGTGGACTCTGACCACAATTTATTGGTTATGAACTGTAGACTAAAACTGAAGAAACTGCAAAAAGGTGGGAATTAAATGAGATGGGGCCTGGATAAACTGACTAAACCAGAGGTTGTACAGAGTTTCAGGGAGAGCATAAGGGAACAATTGACAGGAATGGGGGAACGAAACACAGTAGAAGAAGAATGGGTAGCCTTGAGGGATGAAATACTGAAGGCAGCAGAGGATCGAGTAGGTAAAAAGACGAGGGCTACTAGAAATCCTTGGGTAACAGAATAAATATTGAATTTAATTGATGAATGGAGAAAATATAAACATGCAGTAAATGAAGCAGGCAAAAAGGAATACAAACATCTCAAAAATGAGATCGACAGGAAGTGCAAAATGGCTAAGCAGGGATGGCTAGAGGACAAATGTAAGGATGTAGAGGCTTATCTCATGAGGGGTAAGATAGATACTCCCACCAGGAAAATTAGAGAGACCTTTGGAGAAAAGAGAACGACTTGCATGAATATCAAGAGCTCAGATGGAAACCCAGTTATAAGCAAAGAAGGGATAGCAGAAAGGTGGAAGGAGTATATAGAGGGTCTATACAGGGGCGATGTTCTTGAGGACAATATTATGGAAATTGAAGAAGAGGTAGACGAAGATCAAATGGGAGATATGATACTGCGTAAAGAGTTCGACAGAGCACTGAAAGACCTAAGTTGGAACAAGACCCCGGGAGTAGACAACATTCCATTAGAACTACTGACAGCCTTGGGAGAGCCAGTCCTTACAAAACTCTACCATCTGGTGAGCAAGATGTATGGGACAGACGAAATACTCTCAGACTTCAAGCAGAATATAATAATTCCAATCCCAAAGAAAGCAGGTGTTGACTATCAGTTTAATAAGTCACAGCTGCAAAATACTAAGGCGAATTCTTTACAGACGAATGGATAAACTGGTAGAAGCCAACCTTGGAGAAGGTCAGTTTGGATTCTGTAGAAATATTGGAACACGTGAGGCAATACTGACCTTACGACTTACCATAGAGGAAAGATTAAGAAAAGGCAAACCTACATTTCTAGCATTTGTAGACTTAGAGAAAGCTTTTGACAATGTTGACTGGAATACTCTCTTTCAAATTCTAAAGGTGGTAGGGGTAAAATACAGAGAGCGAAAGGCTATTTACAATTTGTACAGAAACCAGATGGCAGTTATAAGAGTCGAGGGGCATGAAAGGGAAGCAGCGGTTGGGAAGGGAGTGAGACGGGGTTGTAGCCTCTCCCTGATGCTATTCAATCTGTATATTGAGCAAGCAGTAAAGGAAACAAAAGATAAATTTGGAGTAGGTATTAAAGTCAATGGAGAAGAAATAAAAACTTTGAGGTTCGCCGATGACATTGTAATTCTGTCAGAGACAGCAAAGGACTTGGAAGAGCAGTTGAACGGAATGGACAGTGTCTTGAACGGAGGATATAAGATGAACATCAGCAAAAGCAAAACAAGGATAATGGAATGTAGTCGAATTAAGTCAGGTGATGCTGAGGGAATAAGATTAGGAAATGAGACACTTAAAGTAGTAAAGGAGTTTTGCTATTTGGGGAGCAAAATAACTGATGATGGTCGAAGTAGAGAGGATATAAAATGTAGACTGGCAATGGCAAGGAAAACCTTTCTGAAGAAGAGAAATTTGTTAACATCAAGTATAGGTTTAAGTGTCAGGAAGTCGCTTCTGAAAGTATTTGTATGGAGTGTAGCCATGTATGGAAGAGAAACATGGACGATAAATAGTTTGGACAAGAAGAGATTAGAAGCTTTCGAAATGTGGTGCTACAGAAGAATGCTGAATATTAGATCGGTAGATCACATAACTAATCAGGAGGTATTGAATAGAATTGGGGAGAAGAGGAGTTTGTGGCACAACTTGACAAGAACAAGGGACCGGTTGGCAGGATATGTTCTCAGGCGTCAAGGGATCACAAATTTAGCATTGGAGGGCAGTGTGGAGGGTAAAAATCGTAGAGGGAGACCAAGAGATGAATATACTAAGCAGATTCAGAAGGATGTAGGTTGCAGTAGGTACTGGGAGATGAAGAAGCTCGCAGAGGATAGAGTAGCATGGAGAGCTGCATCAAACCAGTCTCAGGACTGAAGACCACAACAACAACAACAACATAATCAATGTAACGTTCCTTGTTACCAATAAGTACCACCTTTTGTGAGGTGCTGGGGTGGAGAAGCGCTTGTATCTTTTCAATTCTGACGAATTTTGCATGAGAACTAGGCATGCACTCGACCTCTCCTTTCCTACCACCTAATTATTTATGTGCACAACGGTAACGAAAGGAATTGATAGTGGTCCCTGCTAGTTGGTAAAATAAGGAGTGCACACTCACAATAATTTAATAAAAATAAGGGGTATTTTATAATAATAAACGACAGGAAATCGAATTCCACATCTATCTACGAAATGATATTCGGTTAAATATTACAATGAGACTTTTTATAAATAACAACAGAAAGGTACTTCATTGTTGATATAAATAGTAGGCTAAATGATAGGGTAAACTGAACTATTATGAGAATAAGAGTTGGCTCGAGAAAAAGGGGCTCCTATTCTCTGTGATGCAATAAATTGACGATAATGACTGGAGGTCAATATTACTCACCCAACTGTAATACAGTGTCGTGGTTAGCAGTCAGAGTTCAAATGGGAACACATGGAGAAACAAACAAGGTGGACTTGTAGCAAAGTGATCACGTGTGCTGTTGAGGACTTCAGTATGAGAAATGATAGGTCTTACAATGCCAGAACCACAAAATACTTTACCAGTCCTGAAACCTGCACCACGTCGTCGGTAGGCAGTATTCTGATGATGCAGGCGCCGACTCCTGCCGTGCAGCAACGCTGTTTCAACCCATGGCCTTGAATGCTGTGCGAGATTTCTAAGTTCTGCTTGTGTGGCCGAAGCAGGGAAACTCCTGGATGCACGAGGATGTATCTCCAGGAAGAGACATAGCAAAATCGCCTAAATTCGGCCTGTCTGTACAGGTGCGATAAAGGAGAGTAAGAATATGGGTCTTAAGTCGCGGAATAAAACTGGAGTATGACCAAAGTCATGCTCCGAAACGATTCCGAAAAAGTGCGACTAAGTCGCAAGACCTTCCGATTCCGACCATCAGATCCCGAATGCTCTGCGGCCGCGCAACGCAATAGCGAAGCCAACATTATTCAACTCCACACTACTCTCGAAAACCCGCGAATCAGCATTCAGTGCTGATTCCAAAATTCCCCCACACCATCTCAGAACATCATTCGCGCCAATAGCGACTGTTCCCTCTAATTTCGTGCAGTGCTTTACGACGTCAACTGGCCTCAGTTTAAGTTGAACAATCACACCTCTGCTATTTAGGTTGGGGCACTGTACTTGCCATTTGACCAGCTACAAAAGCAGCGTACCAAGACCACGGGCCATCTGGCGCCAGACAGTTGCACTCAGCAGCGCACCATCCACAAGGATTCTCAGAATCATGAAGACAATACAGTCAGTTGGCGCCAGCAGTCTTCGTTCCAGATGCACCAGAACGGTAAACACACAAACCGTGGCGACACTCAGACGGCTCGCAGGTCATTTCGCCCTCCACACAATAGACGAAACTCGACCTGGGTCAGTCGCCCCATCATGCACTCAAGCCCATAGTGTATGACCCTCTGCATTTTCACGGAAGTGTATACTCCTCACGAAAATGCAGTGTGTCATGTCCTCCGTTGCTCACCTCGCGGCAAGCCACATGCAGAAGTAACAGAAAAAACTAAAAGCAAGACCAAATACAGTTCCCAACATGCATAGCAATCAAGTGAAAAGTAATTTGAGCTCTCAGTACAAATACGTCATCAGAATAATCTTATGTAGCCCATTCCCTCTGTGAAGTGATATAAAACTTTAACAAAATTGATGAAAATGAGAGGCAACATGCAAAAAGAAAAGGCATTGAACCTCTCAATTTGGAGATGACTGTCTCTCTAATGTGTATTTACCAATCCACGTTACTGCCCTGTCAAAATTTATACCATAGCAGCCGACCATACATGGCTGTGAGTTGTAGGTACTGGAAGACAGACAATAAAACATTCCCCCTCTCACATCCTCAAGCACTGCAGTGCCTGCACTATACTACTTGCCCCTCCGCCTTTGATGTAACGTGGCAACTCTATTAGCTCACTGCTGAATTCATTGACCTAATTAAAATTAAGCACATCTTAAAATATTACTGTCTCTGCAATTATTTTTGTTTGTTACTGACCAGGAAAACTACACTGTAAAGAAAATAATACAAGTCGATGTTTTTGGATACAGGTCTTAATTACTAGATACATATTATTATGAACTATGGTTGAGAAGCGAAGCTGCATGAGTACTTAATTTGGGCTGCAAGTGGCTCGCGGTCCTCACTTTGACGACCATGGTTTAGAATAAGCTTCCATTGAATATAAAAAGTACACTGAAAACACTAATATACGTATTCCATTTGTTGAGAGGTTATAGTATGGACCAAAAAAAGTAAAAATCGTCCAGTAGTCATTGGATCTAAAATGCGTACCTTAAGAGTTAGAAGCACTTGTTCATCTTCAATATTGGGAACCACATCTCTTCTACTGCAAAGGTCTTTGCTATTACGAACGACCTACAGAACTCCGTTCTCGAATGAGTAAGGAAATGAGAGCAATCATTCTGTTACTGTGAAACAGCAGAGCTTCTAATGTAATCTGCTTGCTATTACATACAACCTGCACTTGTGAGCCATCATTTAAAAAAGTTTGGACTATGCAGCCAGAGTCTAACAGTCGCTGGAAAAGACAGCTGAATAATTGTGCGGATGGTACATTGCATTCTGAGTATTTTTCAGCATAGAGGACATGAGCTCAACAGTTGCTTCCATTTGCCAGACAATACCAAAATATGTTGCCTACCATTTCACGTGTGGAATAATACTCTTCCATTATGCTGGTAAGTGCAAAGATAAAAGTACAGTGTAAAAGCACTTGCTAAACTTATCAAAACACAAACTTGTTGCATTAGACCTAATGTATGATCTCCACTTATCCAGAACTGTGAATATGGTTTACAGCAACAACACTAACAGGCGTTTACAGCATGCTGCATCCATGAACAACGTCAGTGGAACGTGCCCTCATTAGTCTACAGCATTCTGTTTCTGAAAGACGAGTAACTAAAATGAGCATGTTACAACTGGCGATCAGGTCGGATCATGTGGCGTCTTCGTTTGCTACCTTGTGATGTTATATTGGATTTCATAGTATTTAGCTGTTTCTGTATTGTAACTAGCGTGTTATGACAGTATGACGTTTGAAGGCAATGGTGCATTGAAGATTTATCGCAAAAGCTAACGGTACATCAGTAGTAAAAGCGTTTAGGAGATCCTAAGACGAACAAGAATAATACTTGCAATCGTATGTATTCTTCGTGGTCTTGTGTTACAGAAGTGAAGCTACAGAGTCACAGAGAGTAGGTTTGCGTCCTGCTACACGCAAATATTTTTTTCATCTTCACGGTTTTAACATTGTCTGGTTCTTTCTTATTCATGTAATACGATCATTTTTCTCAATATTCGTAGTTATTTACATATAAGAACGTGCTCAGTCAGGATTGTTCTCTTCCGATTTTGTTACTTTAGTCTGATTTAAAAAAAGTGAAATTCTTGTGAATGAAAGAACAAGCAATGACGTTTGTCTTGTCGCTTGTCACAAATATTCGGCCGCTTTTCCCTAATATGTTGCGATTTACATGGATGTGATTAGACAGGAACCTAAGAGTACAGCTTAAATCACTGCGAGTGAAACGAGCAGTAATGACATTTATATTCTTGCTTGTCACTAATACTTCACTGTTTATTCCGAATATGTCTCAATTTCCGAGGTGTTCTTAGGCAGGAACCCAGAACAAGAACTTAAATTGCTGCAAGTGAAATGGGCAGCAACGACACATATGTTCTTTTTGTCACAAACATTTAACTGTGATCGAATCGTTAAGAGTTTTTCTGTAAGTGGGATAGCTGATACAAAGATCGCACCACACAGTGAGCGAGGGATTTAATGTGACCCAAACACCAGCTGAACACTGAACACTAGTTGTAGCTTCCTAATTTTAGCCAATCGTTGCTGCAGGTCGTTTATAATAGCAAAGAGCTGTAATAGAAAATATGTGTTTCACTGTGCTGGATATGAACAACTTAAGGTACGCATTTTAGAGCCTATGCATAGTGGATAGTTTCGTTTACTTTTGGTCTGTACTATCACCTCTCAATGTATGGAACACTTTTTTAAAACTCTGTATTCAAGAGGAGAGTGGGACAATTCCTCATTTAAATTTAAATGAATTTCTACAGTTGTAAGCTATGCAACAGATGTATCGTATTATGAATTATATTCTAAAATTGTGTGCTATGTATGTAAATTGCATGCTTTGTATGTACACTGTTTGGGGAAGGACTACTGTTCTTTTTCTCTCTTTTTATCCGTGTAATAGGCCTATTGTATTCCCTGATGCGTTCTACATTACAGTATAATCTTTGTAGAGAATGTAATTTAAGGGGAGCCAGAGGTGGTCAAATCCAAAAAATTACGATTTTTCTTTTTTGCTACCGAAAATTAATTGGAACATTCCTCTTTAATGTAAACTTTGAATTATTGTTCTACTCGCCCTAGAAGTGGAGTTATTACCACTTCCCCCCACGCCTGCAGAAGAAATGGGCGGCATCTAACACCCTCTCGTGACTTCCTGGCGAACTGCTTGGGATTTGCTCGGCCTGTTACGCATACAGCGCATTATGTTACGCATACAGCGAGTGTGCAAGGGTTGGCTACATTGTTTTCTGTGACAAATGAAGCGCTAAGAGCGCAGAACATCGACTCTTTGCTGTTTACCATTTCGAATTAGTTCAGTGTTGCGCCTGTTGTTGGTAGTATTATACTTCTTGTGTAAAGCGTTGTTCTGGTTACGATGCCACGTTTTAGTAACCGTGTATATAAGAAGAGGAAGAACGTAGGGAAAAGAAAATTAACACTAATACCAAGTTGCTATACTACAATTACTGAAACAATGCGTTCTTCTGCTAAGCAACACATGGCCGGCCATAGCCCTGTGACATCTTGTAGCAAGAAGCTGACTGGTGGAAGTGACAGATTTCGTGAATATGTTAGTGACAGTGATGATATTAACGAAGTACTGAATATTGGATTATTATCTTCTGTGCTGAAAGAAAGTGTTCTGTGCAAAATGTGTTCAAGTGTAGGAGTGGGACTAGAGATAACAAAGCACTTTGGTTTAGCTTGTGAGATGAAGATAATCTGTGCATGTTGCAAGTATCAAGTGACTTTCTACAATTCACATGCCAGTCTCTTTGGTGAAAATGGACGATCTACAGTGTTTGATGTGAATGTTCGACTTGTGTATGGTCTTCGATCCATTGGAAAAGGGTCTGCTGCTGGTAAACTGTTTTGTGTTATTATGAACTTGCCATCGCCTCCAAGCAAATTTGGGTACTACTGTGAACTGGTAGGATCCTCTGTTGAAGATGTGGCTTTGAAAACCATGAAGGAAGCAGTGGAGGAATCTGTAGAAATGAACGGTGGTTCTAGGGATTTGGTAGTGGCATTAGATGGTTCCTGGCTAAAGAGGGGTCATAAATCCCTGAATGGGGTTGTAACTGCTACTTGTGGTGATAGTGCAAAAGTGATAGATGTTGCAATATTATCAAAACATTGTAGGTGCAAAAATAAAATCAAAGGAGAGCACAGTGGAACCTGTGAGGCAAATTTTAGTGGATCAAGTGGAGCAATGGAAGTGGATAAAGTGAAACAAATTTTTGAACATTCAGTTCCCAGATACAACGTTAGGTACAAATGCTACCTTGGGGATGGTGGCTCCAAAGGTTTCAAGACTATAGAGGAACTGAAACCATATGGAAATGAATTTGTAGTTGAAAAGTTGGAATGCACTGGGCATGTTCAAAAGCATATGGGTGCACGGCTTCGAAGGCTCAAACAAACTTTGGGTTCAAGTAAGCTCAGTGATGGAAAGACAATAGGAGGGAGAGGCAGGCTTACTGATGAGATGATTGAACGTCTACAGAGATACTATGGGTATGCTATAAGGCAAAATACTAGTAATGTTAGTGACATGCGAAAAGCAGTGTGGGCATTGTTCCTTCATACAGCCTCCTCCAATGAATACCCTCAACACAGCCTGTACCCAAAGATTCCTGGTGCAAATACACTCCTGGAAATGGAAAAAAGAACACATTGACACCGGTGTGTCAGACCCACCATACTTGCTCCGGACACTGCGAGAGGGCTGTACAAGCAATGATGACACGCACGGCACAGCGGACACACCAGGAACCGCGGTGTTGGCCGTCGAATGGCGCTAGCTGCGCAGCATTTGTGCACCGCTGCCGTCAGTGTCAGCCGGTTTGCCGTGGCATATGGAGCTCCATCGCAGTCTTTAACACTGGTAGCATGCCGCGACAGCGTGGACGTGAACCGTATGTGCAGTTGACAGACTTTGAGTGAGGGCGTATAGTGGGCATGCGGGAGGCCGGGTGGACGTACCGCCAAATTGCTCAACACGTGGGGCGTGAGGTCTCCACAGTACATCGATGTTGTCGCCAGTGGTCGGCGGAAGGTGCACGTGCCCATCGACCTGGGACCGGACCGCAGTGATGCACGGATGCACGCCAGGACCGTAGGATCCTACGCAGTGCCGTAGGGGACCGCACCGCCACTTCCCAGCAAATTAGGGACACTGTTGCTCCTGGGGTATCGGCGAGGACCATTCGCAACCGTCTCCATGAAGCTGGGCTACGGTCCCGCACACCGTTAGGCCGTCTTCCGCTCACGCCCCAACATCGTGCAGCCCGCCTCCAGTGGTGTCGCGACAGGCGTGAATGGAGGGACGAATGGAGACGTGTCGTCTTCAGCGATGAGAGTCACTTCTGCCTTGGTGCCAATGATGGTCGTATGCGTGTTTGGCGCCGTGCAGGTGAGCGCCACAATCAGGACTGCATACGACCGAGGCACACAGGGCCAACACCCGGCATCATGGTGTGGGGAGCGATCTCCTACACTGGCCGTACACCACTGGTGATCGTCGAGGGGACACTGAATAGTGCACGGTACATCCAAACCGTCATCGAACCCATCGTTCTACCATTCCTAGACCGGCAAGGGAACTTGCTGTTCCAACAGGACAATGCACGTCCGCATGTATCTCGTGCCACCCAACGTGCTCTAGAAGGTGTAAGTCAACTACCCTGGCCAGCAATATCTCCGGATCTGTACCCCATTGAGCATGTTTGGGACTGGATGAAGCGTCGTCTCACGCGGTCTGCACGTCCGGCACGAATGCTGGTCCAACTGAGGCGCCAGGTGGAAATGGCATGGCAAGCCATTCCACAGGACTACATCCAGCATCTCTACGATCGTCTCCATGGGAGAATAGCAGCCTGCATTGCTGCGAAAGGTGGATATACACTGTACTAGTGCCGACATTGTGCATGCTCTGTTGCCTGTGTCTATGTGCCTGTGGTTCTGTCAGTGTGATCATGTGATGTATCTGACCCCAGGAATGTGTCAATAAAGTTTCCCCTTCCTGGGACAATGAATTCACGGTGTTCTTATTTCAATTTCCAGGAGTGTATAATGCAAAAAAAGGACTATGATCACAAACATGGTTTGCCAGCAGCTGTGATAAATGCAATAAAACCCATTTTTCATGACTTAGCACAGCCAGAATTGTTACACAAATGTCTACACAGAAAGACGCAGAATCCTAATGAGAGCGTAAACAATTTGATTTGGAAAGTGATTCCTAAAAGGGTGTTAGTAAGCATAAAAACACTGCACTTTGGCATTTATGATGCAATAGCAACCTACACCCAAGGGAACAGTGTGAAGTGTGAAGTTCTGAAGGCATTAGGATTTACAGCTGGGGTACTTTGATAGCCATTTCCCGTAAATTAGAATTTTTCGAATATAAGGAACATTTTCTCAAAATCCACTCAAGCTAGAGAGATGAAATTTTTATACAGCACTCCTAGTGGTCAAACTTACATTGTAACACAGCCATTTGGCAATATGTTCAGTAGTTTCATTTCAGTTTAATTATAAAGCAATTATTTGTAAAAAAATTTGGGTCATTAATAAAAAAAATAATTGGAAGGAAACTAGAATAGATACTCCAAAATCCCTCTGTCATAACTGCAATACTAAACCACTCTATATGTAAAAAAAATTCAAATTTTTCTCTTTGATAGTTTATTCATAAATGTTCCTCAAACTTAGTGATTTTAACATGGGCAACATAGGCACCTCCGGCTCCCCTTAACAGTCCCAAATGAAAATCAAATGAAATCACAGGTCCCACGCATCTACAAGAAGGATACCTGCAAGTGACAAACAAAACTATCGTCCAATAAATTCTGCATCCATCTATCATAACATCTTCGAAAAATTTCTGAGCTCAAGCCTTAAGATGTATCTGGAACAAACAGACCTCCACCCCAACCAGTATGGATTCTGAAGACATCGATAATACAAAACCCAACTCTCACTTTTCTCACTCTGTATCCCAAATGCCGTGGACCCAGGCAATCAGGCGGATCAGTATTTCTTGACTTCCAAAAAGCATTCGGCTTAGTATTACACCAACACTTATTAACAAAAGTACAGTTGTGTAGGATATCAAATGAAATTTATGACTGGATTGAGGATTTATTGGTGGGAAGAAAGCAGCAAGTTGTTTTAGATGGAGCACCTTCAACAAATGTAAAAGTAACTTCAGGCATTTCTCAGGTAAGTGTATAGGGACCACTGTTGCTCATGATATTTATTAATAAACTGGCAGAGAATATTAACAGTAATCTCAGACTTTTTGCAGTTGATGCAGTTCTCTATAATGAAAACTATCTGTAAAAAAACTGCACAAATATCCAGGAAGATTTTGATAGGATTCAAAGTGACGCAAATATTTGTTACATGGTTTAAATGTAAAGTAATGTAAACTTGTGCATTAAAAAAACACAAAAAAGAAGTATCTGTAATCAGCCAAAACATACACTTTTCGTGGATTTGAAATGTAATGATGACATAGGCTCAAATGATCGTAAATCAGGAGCAGACGCTGATTCATTGACAGGATACTGTGGAATACAGTCAGTCCACAAAGAAAACTATCGACTTGCGCATCCTGTCCTAGAATTTTGTTCAAATGTGTGAGATCTGTACCAAATACAACCAATGAAGAATGATGAAAATATAAAAAGCAGAGCAGCATGAATTGTCATAGGTTTATTTGACATACGGATGAGCATCATGGAAATGCTGAAAAATTTGAAGAGGCACACACTTGAACATAGACTCAAACCCTGGATGTCAGAGGTAAACTGTCATCAGGACAGGAGAGTGTAAAGAAGCTACTGCGCTCAGATTTTGCTACCTGTAAAGTAAGTCAAGTACACAGTTATGAAGAGCCTTCCTTTTTGTATGCTTTCTCGTCAGTCTGCACATGTACTTTGCCTTTTGAAAATTTCTGTGTAATATTATGGAGAGGGGGGATGGCAGTTAAAAAATTTTACCTCTCCAGAATATATTTGTGAAGCTGTTTTTATTATACATAAAAAAATACTGTCAAGGTGCTTATTACAATAGTTTGCTGTCCATTTCTTTTCGTATTTATGTTTATATGTCTTGTAAGCCTCTCAGGAGGGCCCTCCTACTTGGTGGGAGACATAGTTGATCTAGGCACTTTTACTGGCTCCCAGTGCACTCACAACTGAAAAGAGCGTCTTGATGCGATCGACGGTCATACTAGAGACACTACCCAACACATATGTGCAAAGATCCATTGGGTTTTCACTGTGGTGTCCATTTCGCGACCGATACGAACTTACTTTCTGGACAACCCCCGTACTTATACATTTGGTTACCCATAGTAAATTTAGCGCTAATTCCATGATGATTTTACTTCTGCCACTAATCGAATCCATTTTATTCCTTGAGCCCATTATAAAATGTTGCACATATTTAGAAATGTGAATGACAATACAGAAGTAATGTATCACAGAGAGGTAAACTATCGTAACAGCCAATACGATAAGGAGCATAGAGGCCTACATTCTGCTCAATTGTCGCATGATCATTTATCATAGTTTACCACTGGGTTCTGCTTGTACATATGACATTATCACATTACTGAATTTCGCTTCTCTGAAATATAAACATACAATAGTCTTCCCTTAAGAAGGTATGACTTAAACAAACCTTATGTGATAAAAACCTACAAATCGTCACTTTTGTACTTACGATAATTTACTTCTGATATCCAGAACTATCCCATGAAAATCGACTTACAGTAGATTCAAGAACTATTTTTAATTGAGCAATCTAATAACACGTTACATCCCTGTGCATATCGTTCCCATGGGTATCACAAAGAAAAGATTAGACTAATTACAGTGTGTACAGGGCATTTCAGTAATCAGTCTTCTCATGCTCCCTACACGAACAGAATGAGGAGAACACCTAATAAGTGGTACAATAGGAAATAGCCTCTATCATACACGTTATATATGGTTTCCAAAATAATGATATAGGTATAGAGGCTGAACAATCGTTTGAAAGTCATTTTCGAATAAGTAAAACTTATTTTGATTTCCTTTTTAGCTGTATTTCCCACTATGTTGTGAACTGTGACACATGTACACCAGGTGGCATGCCAGCTCATATTAAGCCAGAAGTGACACCGAGATACTGACCAAGACACACTTTACTTTCATTTTAGAATGTTTACTAAATTCCTATCAATACTATTTCTAAATTTCAATGTGAAATTCTGAATGCCATTTACAATACACTGTGGTACACCTGAAAGTAAGGTTCTTATCTCATCAGTTCTAATTTGTTCTTTTTTTCAAAAACTTAGTCAGGATTCAGAGTGGAGACAGGTGCTGTACCGAATTTTGTAGCCAAACTTTTTAGTATTGTGCAGAACCAGTCATCAATCATTAATTGTCCCAATAAGACACTATTGTATTAGAACAGCATTTTATCTCATGTCTACAGTAGCTGTCAACCTCTGAAGGCACAAATAATATTTTTTCCACTTTCTTGTAATATTTACACTCAATGACAAAATAAAAAACATTTTCATTAGACTTAAAAATCAAAATACTTGGAAGATACGGACAGGTATGCAGCAATATCAACTTTAACTAGTGATTAAAAGGAATAATTGCGGAAGGATAGAATGAAATTCCTGTCATGGTGTGCAGGAATATTTTACCTATTTAAAAAGTGTATATTTGTTTAATTGAAGACAAATTCTATGGTGCTGAACGAATGAAACCAGAATCTAAATCATCATCTATACTCTGCAAACCACTATCAAGTGTGTAGAAATTTGAAAAGGAATTCAGCAGTTCTGATTTTGCTATGCTGTCCACATTCTCAGTTCCTTTGTCAACCACGAGCACCTGGACCCTAAGTTTGATGCCACTGATAACTTTCACACGTGAACAGAACTTTTATAGAGTTTTTAAGAGGTCTTTCAATAACATTCTGTTCCAGTAATCATTAACAGTTTCATGCAACTGGCAGCCAAATGTATTTCATTTAGCATTTCTCTATGCTGTGTTTTATACCTATTGTGCAACAGTCGCAGATTCCTTACAATTTTTTGTACAGAGACTGTATACTTTCGATGCCACTCCCCTTAAAAATTTTTGTACTAGGTATTATTATTTGTTCACTATATGAAAATGGCTGACTGGCTGACGGAAGTAGCTGTTTCAATAGTCGTATGACCACAGAACACCAAAATATCAGTAGTACAATGCCCCTGCTGTGGTACAGAAACAGAGAGCGACAGTAGAGCTCCTTACGGCTTGGCAGTGAACTTCGTATATGAGAAAATATGGCGTGAAAACCCATATTTTTAATTCAAAATATGCGATTTAGATGAGGTTATTTTTCATTTATACTTTGTGGATGGGCCTCTTGTCTGGTAGTAAAGGGCGTTCTTGAAAACGTGAAAGATGGAAAGTAATACGTTCGAGAAATCTCACTCAAAAACAAAGATTAACTTCTCATAGCTAGGATTCACAGTCATGTAAAATTTTGTAAATGATGTTATGGTCACCTTTGCGACTTTAAACTTATTTATTTGTAAAACCCAATGTCGCAATTTCGACCATGTGGCTATTATCAAGTCGAAAAAATTGCGCCTTGGCACGCATCAAAAAGGTAAAAATTATTTTATATGACGCAGAAGCTGGTTACACTGCAGTGTTCCTGATAAAATTTTTTGTGTGTACTGTAATATCTCAATTGCTTTGTTAATATGCTGCTTGTGTTACACTATATGATCAAAAGTATCCGGACACCTGGCTGAAAATGACTTACAAGTTTGTGGTGCCCTCCATCCGTAATGCTGAAATTCAGTAAGGTGTTGGCCCACCCTTAGCCTACATGACAGCTTCTACTCTCGCAGGCAAACCTTCAGTCAGGTGCTGGACGGTTTCTTGGGGAAAGACAGCCCATTCTTCACGGAGTGCTGCCCTGAGGAGAGGTATCGATGTCAGTTGGTGAGGCCTGGCACAAAGTCGGCGTTCCAACATCCCAAAGGTGTTCTCTAGGATTCAGGTCAGGACTCCGCGCAGGACAGTCCATTACAGGGATGTTACTGTCGTGTAACCACTCCGCCACAGGCTGTGCATTATAAACAGGTGCTCGATCGTGTTGAAAGATGCAGTCGCCATCTCCGAATTGCTCTTTCAACAATGGGAAGCAGAAACATGCTTAAAACATCAATGTAGGCCTGTGCTGTATAGTTTCACGCAAAGCAACAAAGGGTGCAAGCCCCCCTCCAAGAAAAACGCGACCACATCATAACACCACCGCCTCCGAATTTTACTGTTGGCACTACACATGCTGGCAAATGACGTACACCGGGCATTCGCCATACCCACACCCTGCCATCGGATCGCCACGTTGTGTACCGTTATTTGTCACTCCACACCACGTTTTTCCACTGTTCGATCGTCCAATGTTTACTCTCCTTACACCAATCGAGGCGTCGTTTGGCATTTACCGGTGTGATGTGTGGCTTATGAGCAGCAGCTCGACCATGAAATCCAAGTTTTCTCACCTCCCACCTAACTGGCATAGTACTTGCAGTTGATCCTGATGCAGTTTGGAATTCCTGTGTGATGGTCTGGATAGATGTCTGCCTATTACACATTATGACCCTCTTCAAATGCCGGCGGTCTCTGTCAGTCAACAGACAAGGTCGGCCTGCACGCGTTTGTGCTGTACGTGTCCCTTCACGTGTCCACTTCACTATCACATCGGAAAGAGTGGACCTAGGGATGTTTATGAGTGTGGAAATCTCGTTTACAGACTGTGATACAAATCACATACAATCACCTAACCACGTTCGAAGTCCGTGAATTCCTCGAAGCGCCCAGTTGTGGTCTCTCACGATGTCTAATGATTACTGAGGTCGCTGATATGGAGTACCTGGCAGTAGGTGGCAGCACAATGCACCTTATATCAAAAACTTATGTCTTTGGGGGTATCCGCATACTTTTGATCACATAGTGTATACTTTATTTTTACATGTATCCATAATATTGGGCACAGTGAATGATTCCATTTTGTTTTTGTTTCAATTGAAACAGAAGTTGCTCTTGTCACTTAATGTTTATGGACATTTGTTCCTGCCTACGAATCCATGTATAAACTGCTTGTTTTAAATGCATTAAAAGTATATTGCCGTATTCTACCTGACAGCCGTGTTTTGTACTTTCTCACACTTAATGGAGAACTCAGTGTTAGCAGCTTTTGACAGAACTGATATCTATCACATCTTGTCATGGAATGAGTAGGGCCTATATATTTGTGCTTTGAATGGTGTTGCTCCTTGTAGCTGGGTGTGTTTTGTAGTGTTAGTGACTAATGGATTCTTCCTTACAAATGCTTAAACTGCAACAGAAGTCACCCATGTGTGTTCAGACATTATTAACCGTGTACTGTACCCATCGTCGGTCAACAGGGAGAAAGTATGAAAATGATAATGTTAAATGAATCTGCTCAGTAGTACGTAATGGATGGATTACAGTTTTGCTGTCAGGACACGTCCCAGAAGCGACAGCATTATGTATTTGAATATATTAATTATGTCATTGAGGATTAACGTGAATTCTTGTAGGAAAAATGAAATAGCTATTGTTTACTGGCTAGTGAGTGTATCAGGCCCTGGGTCCTGATGAACATACCATTGTTCGATAAACAGACTGACCATGAAAAATCCTGATTTAATTCTCCCTTAAATAGTGATACTAAAACTGAATTGGACTTCATATTTAAAGATACAGATTCTGTTCAGAATACAGTGCTCCACCAGCAAGACACAATCTGCGATCGGCCTCAATGCTTCCGAACAATGTGGATTGCCCTCCTGACACACCAACTATGAAACAGAAAATACATGGTATAAAAATGTAAATGAGGAATCTATAGGTGATTACATTAACAGAAAACATCTTGATTAATATTCAGAACAATATAAAGTACAAGATATGCCAGTTACTCATACCTACATGTTATTTGTAAAGTGATACCAGTGAGAGTGATTAACTGGAAGAAGCTTCTTCCCTCAACAAACTTCTACTGTTTAGCAACTGAAAGATGGTTTTTTATAGATCAATACATTTATCTGAATTTATTCACTTACATAAAAATGTTTGGTTTTTTATTCTTATTGAAGCGCCTATTCTCTTTATATCTTATCATTGGGTGGGCGTATATTTTATTATAATGATATGGATAAATTAAAGAAATGTCAAGTTATTTTATTTCTTACACTTGATTGCCCCTTCCCCCACCCCCCGAATCCTGGAGGGCATGGCCTCGCTTCCAGGATTCAGCCATGAGAATCTATATAAATTGGGTTCATTCAGTTGAACTGAAATTGCATTTACTTTTTGCTGTGCACCTGTTTTATAAATCGACAAGTCGTCACTTTAGAGTGTAAGTTCTAACTTTTAACTGACATGCTCGGGCAGTTTGAAACTTATTTTCATTGAACTTTTTCCCGATAACATTTTTTTATGCTTTCACTCATTCGAGTGCGATATCAAGGAAACAGATTACAAAAACTCAGTATTTATGGCAGACTCCCAGAATTACAGTAATCTTTTTACGAAACGTCGCTGATAATTGGTATATTAACATACCAAAACAATATAATAAAAATATTTCTGTAGTTGCTGCTGGAGTAGTGAACCCCCTGCTCATTAGATGAAATAACAAAAGCCATTGACTTAGCTGTATAACAATACTGTAATTACCATTGTTCGAGAGGTCATAGTGAATTTGTATTTAGCTATTTCGTGACTAACAAGTTCGCTATACTTTCAAAATGTGTTTTGTGTTACAACGAAATAGTTCAAGAATAATTTACTTTTAATAGGATACAAGGCCGTGGGGAAGACGATATTCCGCCAGAACTACTAATAGCCTTGGGAGAGCCAGCCATGAAGAAACTCTTCCATCTGGTTCAAATGGCTCTAAGCACTATGGGACTTAACATCTGAGGTCATCAGTCCCGTAGACTTAGAACTACTTAAATCTAACTAACCTAAAGACATCATACACATGCATGCCCGAGGCAGGATTCGAACCTGCAACCGTAG
The DNA here is from genome assembly GCF_023898315.1 of Schistocerca nitens. Classification (NCBI taxonomy): domain Eukaryota; kingdom Metazoa; phylum Arthropoda; class Insecta; order Orthoptera; family Acrididae; genus Schistocerca; species Schistocerca nitens. Next base: position 474,121,535 of record NC_064614.1, on the reverse strand, counting down.
CAGCAGTGCGGTTCCGGACTGAAGTGCCTAGAACCGCTCGGTCACAATCGCTGGCCTTCCATCTGGTGTGCAAGATGTAAGAACACGCGAAATATTCTCAGAATTCAGAAGAAAGTAGTAATTTCAATTCCAAAGAAAGTAGTTGCTGACAGGTGTGAAACTTTCCGAACTATCTGTTTAATAAGCCATGGTTGCAAAATACTAACACGAATTCTTTACGGAAGAATGGAAAAACTGGTGAAAGCTGACCTCAGGGAAGATCAGTCTGGATTCAGTAGAAATGTAAGAATGTGCGAAGCAATGCTGACTATACGACTTATCTTAGAATATATGTTAAGGAAAAGACAAACCTACGTTTATAGCATTTGTTGACTTGGTGGAAGCTTTTGGGAATGTTGACTGGAACACTCTCTTTGAAATTCTGAAAGTAGCAGGGGTAAGATACGGGGATCGAAAGGCTATTTACAGCTTGTACAGAAACCAGACAGCAGTTGTAAGAGCTGAGGGACATGAAAGGGAAGCAATGGTTGAGAAGGGAGTGAGACAGTGTTATAGCCTATCCCATATGTTTTTCAGTTTGTACATTGAACAAACTGTAAAAGAAACTAAAGAAAAATTTGGAGTAGGAATTTAAGTCTAGGGAGAAGAAATAAAAACTTTGAGGTTTACTGATGAGATTGTGATTCTGCCAGTGACAGCAAAGGACTTGGAAGAGCAGCAGAACGGAATGGGCAGTGTCTTGAAAGGAAAATGTAAGATGGACATCAATAAAAGCAAAACAAAAATAATGGAATGTAGTCGAATAAAATCATGAGATGCTAATGGAATTAGATTAGGAAACGAGACACCTAATGTAGTAGGTGAGTTTTGTTGCTTGGGCAGCAGAATAACTAATAATGGTCGAAGCAGAGAGGATATAAAATGTAGGCATGCAAAGGCAAGAAAAGCATTTATGAAGAAGAAACATTTGTTAACATCGAATACAGATTTAAGTGTTAGAAAGTTTTTTCTTAGGGTATTTTTATGGAGTGTTGCCATGTACAAAAGTGAAACATATACGATAAACAGTTTAGACAAAAATAGAATAGAAACTTTCGAAACGTGACGATGCACAAGAATGTTTCAGATTACATGGGTTGATCACATAATTAATGAGAAGGTACTGAATACAACTTGGGAGACAAGAAGTTTACGGTACAACTTGACTAAAAGACGGGATTGGTTGATTGAACATATTCTGAGATATGAAGGGATCAACAAGTTAGTATTGGAGGGAAGCGTGTGGGCTAAAAATCGTAGAGAGAGACCAAGAGATGAATACAGCAAGCAGATTCAGAGGGATGTTGGTTACTGCAGTTGAAGAGGCTCGCACAGGATAGAATAGCATGGAGAGCAGCATCAAACTAGTTTTCAGACTGAAGACCACAACAGCAACAGCATGGATTAACGTAGTTTTAATGTTCAGTGCAGTTTTTAGATGAGTAATCTTTCACAAATAGTATTTTTTCTTCAGTAGGAAAAAATATCATTGAGTATCAGTGTTGTCTGTAGATGCACCACTGTGACACCATGCCGCTAGTTGAGCAGAGTGATCTCACGTTTGTTGCCACATGCTGCAGTCACGGTTCAGCTCAAGTCACAGAGTGACAGTCGGTCCTGCTTCAAGTTGAGTTGCCTTTGCCGATAGTGGAATACATGAAATATTCATACACCAGTATCAGTTTTCTACCAAACATGACTTATTCTAACGAGGAAAGAATGACAATATCATTAGTACAACGCTTTCTTAGTTCACGATATTTCCAAGTATTTGTTTTATATTTCTACTTTTATTCTCCTTGATGCATGTTTTGCCACTGAGGAATTTCATTACATGATCGTTATTATTATTACATTTATTAAAAGTTTACTCTCTTTTAGTTTCATAGCAAAATTACACAGCTCTTTTCTTATACAAATTGTCATGTCTGTTGTTAATTTTTGTCCAAGTACACTGAATTCACCATCACAAGCACAATTTACAGGCGTCCTTGGATGGTAGTTGTTTTATTTGTAGTTTGTATACAGTTCATTACCACTATGTTTAACCACTTCCACATTTCGAAAGTGACAATTGCCGTGTGTTACTAACCCCACTGTCGACAGCGTATTGCGTTAGTTTCGTTGCACATCGTTGCCACAGTAGTACATAGTATTCACTGTTTGGAAGTATCCAGCATTGCCATCATCAGAAGTGTATCACCTTTATTCAAAGAGTTTATCCACTTCCAGAATCTCACTTGTATTAACTTTATACATCACAGCCCATGATTCATCAAAGGTAAGTGAACCTTTTATTGATTTTCATTTTTCACAGTTCTTTGCACCCACCCTCTCAGTAACTCAGCACCACCTCTGATATCAAAGTAATTGACTAATTTTAAATTGATTGAAAAATAATGGCGGGAAGATAGCTCAATTGTACCACTTTCGGTATTGACGACTATTTCAGGCTATTCGAATAGCACCACCTACCACTGAATCAATCTCACTGACTAATTAGTTAATTAATTAAATCGATACCCCTCAGTTTTCCGTCTCCTTAGCACTTCTGTAAATATTGATTGATCTATTACAGTGTGTGGAATAATGTTTAAACAATTTAGACAATGTGAGAAATATTGTTTATTTACAAAATTAAAGGGGTACACAGTGGGGTTTGGAATACAGTTTATTTAAAGAATTTGTCAGGAAATCGACTGTAGTATGTTAAATATCCGATCGCGTAGTCTGCATGCATGAACAACCTGTCGATACTGACGCACGCGAGAGACGTCTTCCTTCCAAACCAAATGCCTTACTGGGAATCGATCCAGAAATACTGCCGAATTTAATAGATATTTAATTCCAGATCACATGATCGAGTTGTAGGGGATGTAAGGCAGATGCGGTAGCTACTTCACGCACACAAATTGACAATGTCACGAAGGTAGTAGCAGGCTGACTCGAAATACACATTAATAAAAGATCGTTCCATACAAAGAGAGAGAGAGAGAGAGCTGCAGTTTGCGCTGCAGATGACATAGGAACTAGGATGGGATAAACTGCCACAGCCTTCCTGGCGCACTTTTTTGTCTTCCATTTCACGAACTGCTTCAGGAGTTACTAAATCTGGTGCGGAATATCACATCTTGAAGATGTCACAAGTGTTGCTTCAGAAGACGTGCCACAGGAAATATTAATTAAGTCATTAATACAAGTGTTAAAACAATTTGCTTCACACAGTTTAAAACTATTACAAATAAAAAAAGGTCGAGACTGCACAGTAGTTTGCGTGGATAAACAACGGTGTTATGTTTTTGACAAGAAATTTCATTAAATAATACAAACCTATTATTATTTGACGTCACGATTGGAAGCGGTGATAATCACAGTTGGAATTTCAAATTTCGACGTGAATTTATACCGTTATGGTATGTTAAGTGTATATTCTTCTTTAAAGCGCTATAGAATTCCTAAGTTGACTGGTTCTCTCCGCTACGCCAGGACGAAGGAGGAGGGAGGAAAGGGTCCACCACGTGAGGGGAGAGCAGCAGCAACAACAACAAATATCAATGCAAGACAGAACCACTGCAGTGTAATTACAAACACTAAATGTGACACACACTTAAACCACGACCCAATCTGTAGTAATCAGCTGCCATGGCTAGATTTCAGAGATCGCTATCGGTCGGGAATCTGACGTCGCGATTGGGTTTTTAAGGCACTATACAATTCCTGGATTGGTTCTCTTCCCTACAGTCAGAAGAAGAGAAGCTCTACTGCGTGATAGGATAGAGACAACAGCAAATACCGCTGCAAGACAGAGTCCACTGCAATGTATTGAGAAGCACTAAACAGGGCCCATTTACACCACAATCCATTCCGTAGCAGTAGTTGCCGTGGGTAGATCTTGGAGATCCCTGAAACACTCGCACATCCTGTGCAGTCACCTCCTAGGTGACCACACACAGCGTGCCCATCCCCTCGTCCACCGCCAGCGCCGACGTTCAGAGACGGGAGGAAACTACCACAGTGGCTGCAGCCGCAGTCGTGGACGTACTTGTGTGCCAGAGTGCGCCACCAATGGCCATGGAGGGCATCCTGGGATGATTGGAGTGGTAGGAATACGGATGTTATCGATACGTCCAGCACAAACGTCATTCATTTTGAATTTTCTCTCATGGAACACACACATGTCCGCTTCTGTCACGCTAACCCAGCGCACCGGTCACGTGACCAGCCCTCGCTGCCACTGGCAAGATCAGACAGTTCGGCGCGTTCTTCGTATCCGGCCCAGGCTGAGCTAATCCGTTTCTTCCAGTTGCCGACTCCCTGTGACCGCCTCTGCAGCCAGCCTCGGTGCACTGCGAAACAAGCAGCTACAGCGTGGACGTATACTGTAGTTCTAAACTATTCCACGCAGACAATGACCGACCAGTTTAAAAAATCCACTTCATCCAATCTGAGGGGGCCATGTTGTTACCATACACCCCGAATTTCTTACGAGGAATGTAGATTCCTTCCGTTTACACGAGTTATTTTCGAAGATAGAAGAAATCGGACAATACACGTGTTTCCACATCGCTAAAGTATCGTTACTTCTAATGGAAATTCTGTACAGGACTATAGCACAGGCTATGTTCCCTCAGGTAGAAGTACATCTTCTCTTATCTGTCGTGTCCTGCATCACATGACTACAATATTAAATTCAGTTTTGGCTCATGATGGGGTGCTAAGATCTACCACTGTTACAGGATGCCTCCTCACTTTCTGTCTCTCTCTTTAGTTACAGTACCAAGATGTTGTAAATATAAGGTTTATACTAGGTATCACTTTCTAAATTCGGTAATAGATCTGATTTTGTTACGATGGCCATATCTCCCTGTGTAGGTGAGAGATTTAAATGACGTTAAAAGATATCACCGTCAAGTCAAGAATCATATCTGTGGTGTCCCAGCCATTGCCTCCACCCACGAGCTTGCATGACACTGATATCAAACTGATAGGCTATTTAATTAAATTGATCGTTAGAGTCGTTTTGCATGGCGAGTATTTTTTTTTTCAATAGTTGGATTACACTCACCAGATAGTTCTAATGGAATCCCTGGAGGGAAGACGAAGTTCTTTTCGAGGAACACTATTGAGAACAGACATTGAAGTTGATTGCAGAAGGGCAGATATACAAAAAACAGATGAAACACCCTGCAGCTGTAGAATATGTGGTTGGAGGTGACTGGATTCGAGTACAGTGCTATACTATGCCGTCCGCTAGGTGTTGGCAATAGTACTACATTTACAATCAAATTTAGAATATGGAACGAGAAGTGATGTCATGATCGGGGTAGAAGTGACATAAAATCGATAAAATTACAAAAAAATTATGGAAATTACGTGTGAAGTGAGGGAAAATACACCGAAATCCGGGCAAATTGAGGGAGTACTTGCATGTCTTCTGCTTGGTGCAAGACAATTCTTGTAATGGGAATGAGTATGCGACAGCAAGAGGAATACGAGAAAACGTTGACATGGAAGCACCGACAACCAAGAAACAGTCATTTTTCGTCGACAGCGATGAGACGTTTGGAATAGAATGTTTAAGGGGCTCCGGAACGCCCTATACTTGCAATGTTAAAATAACGCTTATAAATTACATCTTTCCTCACAAAGTATTTGAGGAAGGAAGTTGAACTTTTTACAGATTATTTATTGGAATATGGGCTACAACTTAACACAGGGATTTTACAAAATTTTCGTTCAGTTATTAAAGATGATTTTTTTTCAATTGTAATGAAAATTCACAACATTTTTTTGCAATTTTTTATTTATATGTTCAAAAATATACAGTTTTTTGGAAAAAGGCTGTGTTAAATTATGCAGAAGGTACTGTGTAACATTTACTGAAAGTTTGAAACAAATATGTTTGGAAGATCCTTAGAAAACATGTAATTAGTATGAGAAAATAAAAGTTTTGGGAATCGAGCGACAAAGATTGGATTAACTTTTTAGTGCATTCCAGGTCCATAGGATGGATTATCTTCATCCTCTGCAAACTCCTCCTCCAGCTTCCTCTTGTTCCTCCTCCTGTTTACTCTTGCTTGTATTTCTAGACTCTTTACAGCCCTGTCTGCAGCCCGAAGGCGTTCCTTGTCTAAAGCAAGCATCGCTCGTACCATGTTAGAACCTATCTTCATTCCCATATTTCTAAATACCTTGCACCTTACAATGTTGCCATCATTGAAAGGATCACAGGATTTCTAATAACTTTACTTTTACTCATTATTATACTTCAACAAAACAGAGACTCAAGAAACAGAATTAATTACGAATATTTGCGAGATAACGACAGAGTAAATAAACATGAAACAATCGACAATCACACGAGCGATATATATTGAACCATCACAGGTTAGCCACAACACGTACTTTATCCCACATCACTAAAATATACCTGATGAACACGGACGTTAATAATAACACCATTTGACAGCAGTTTAACAGCGCCACAGTGGGTCACGCCCATGTAGAACACATTTCAAAAAAAATTTAAAAATAGTTGTAGTCTTCGGAATTGAATAAATTATATATCTATTAAAAGGTAATAGTCTGCAGATTCAGAAAACGCAAAAAAGTAAAAATTGAACTTTTCTTGATTTTGAGCCTTTCCGGAGCCCCTTAACATGGATGACCACCAAATGTAGAGTAATAAATTTATATATGTCGTATCACAAGCCCATCTGCAACCCCGAAGTTATTGGCAAATGCCTTCAAAACTTTTGTAAAGTGTCCTTGACTAAAGAGCATTGTATTACCGGCTGGGGTGACTGCAGAATATAACTACAGAATGGATTGCGTGGCAGGCCGAGGTGGCCGAGCGGTTCTAGGCGCTATAGTCTGGAACCGCGCGACCGCTACGGTCGCAGGTTCGAATCCTGCCTCGGGCATGGATGTGTGTGATGTCCTTAGGTTAGTTAGGTTTAAGTAGTTCTAAGTTGTAGGGGACTGATGACCTCAGAAGTTAAGTCCCATAGTGCTCAGAGCCATTTGAACCATTTGGATTGCGTGTTTGACCCTGTGCAGGACTGTTTAGGAGTTTAAAATCCTAACAAACAATATTTACAATGTGCTTCTCTGTACTCGCCGTTAGTCACAACCTTGCGGTGTCAGCTAACAAACAGTTGCTCTATGGCAACATTCTACTGTATATCTATTGAGGTAATAGTGATACATGCAAGATGACTGCTGTCTTCGGTGTTCTCCTGGAAAAGAGAGCCATCTGCCTCTAAACTTACACGAATCTGCGTTAAAGTACGGTACGGAGCAGATGAAGCGATCAGTTGAGAGGGAGAGAGTGAGATGTTGCTACAGGTCATTTATCACGCATTTAACCATTTTTACGGTTGTTCTCTTGGGGTGCATCAGTTGTGTAGTATAATCTGCGATCGACTCGTATACAAGTGATCGTTAACAGCAAACATCTCCGAACCACAGTCATCAGAGGACTTCCAACTCATGTGTGATGAAACATGTCCATTGATGGAAGACCTGTTTGGCTACCCTCCTCTAAACGAACGAAGATGTATGTGAAGTAGGCCATTTCTCTGCCACGTGTTGGACGCAAATCGAGTCTTCAGTTTCACATAGGTACGAAACGACTGTTACTATACTTTTCATGTTCGTCCTATCCTTCATGGATGCAAGTGGATCATCGGGGAGAGGGCAAGTCAGAATTTTTTAGTAGGTTGGTGTACCAAAAGCGAAGATATTCTCGTAGCAAATCAAACAACACATGGGTATGTCAGTAACATGACCATATACATATGGAAAACTGTGGAAGAATATGAAAGATGACATAAAATCGGTAAAATTCGAAGAAAACCTGGTATAATCACGAAAAGTAGACGTGAGACATGTAAAAAGTTAGGAAATACCATGAAATATGTAAAATCGCGAAAACCTAATAAAATTATTGACTGAGAATACAGGAAATTAGAGACAAATACAATGAAAAGAGCACCGCGCAAAATCAAATTGCGTATTCTGGTGAGCAGAGTAGACTGATACTACATATACACACTGTAATAGTGATGAGAAGAGGCTTCCAGATATGTGACGTCAAGGCGAAACGGCAATACTATCCTGCTCATGAGCAATACAACCTAACATCGGACCATGACTTCCATGTGCAAGAGGAAGGTTACCAATGGGCGGTGGTAAAACTGCAGTGAGACCGTTACGTCTCCTCTGGCTATGATCGTAGTGTTTATTTCCTCCTAAGATGTCACTGTTTCTTCGTATGCGTTTTCGGCTGTCGTCGGTCATTTTATAGGGCTGTTGTGAACATGTAAGCTACCGCTTCTGTTTTGCTCTTTTCTGCTGATGGTTAAGCCTGAGAGCCGAATGTATAAGTGAAACATTTTGCACAACGGATTTTATAACGCTAATTTGTCGCCCTGACACTTATACGCTCTCCAGAAGGGTAAGCTTATCCATTGCTCTATATGTGACGTTAACTAGTCGTATGCAAATCTGATTAGTTTCTAACCATATCCTCAGTATACGCTAGAATGTTCAGATGTGCTGACCTACAAACACTGCCTCTACCAGGTGGTTGCAAACATGAAATACACAAATAAGGACATAATAAAATGACAAAGGAAAGTACTAGCTATGAAATGACACACTCAGTAGTGTTAAATTCTTTGCTCTTCTGCAATTCACTCTATTCAAGATTACATAGTACGAGCAACATTATGGTTCTGCCTATTCACGTTTGGTAATCGCTCTGTCTGGCACTGTCCTGTGATATATAATCGCGGTCGTTAATTCAAGCGCGGAATACTGACATCGGCTATGGCAATTGCAATTATATTTAGAACTACACTCGCGACTAGCAACGTGAAGCCTCAGCATAGAACGAAAAATACACGTGATCAGCAATTTACTTTACTTCCCTCGCACGACCACTACAGTGATCTGACGCTTATCGCTGCAAAAATTCTCGGCTCAGCGAGATAACATAAATTCTACTTCACCAAAAGCTTCCGTGGGCACCTCCACGGCTGCCGTGGAACACCAGACGATCCTCAGGCTCTCGCTACCAGTACTCTGTCCCAGTAACGAGGTCGCACACCTCGCCAGGACCAACCTCTCTCCTCGATGCTCCAGGAACAAGTCTTTCTCAGTCGCTACGCTTTTTCGTAGCTCCTGTTCTCTTTTTCTTCCCCCTTTTAATGTGTGTGGCCAATCATGTTGCTGGAAGGCGTTCGTTTCCGAGCGCCGAACAATCTCATTTTTGCAACCGACCGAAGCTTCTAGAAGCTTCCAGACTGTTCCAGAAGCTTTCGCTCCGGTCGTTGGGAAAACCACCTACACGCCGCCACGCGTTTTGTGAGCGAGCCCTTGTGTCTTCTCCTTGTCCTCGGCCACGTGGCTCCCGCTAAGCCGCGGTCCACCCGCCTGGGCTTTCCAGAGTAGCTTACGGGGGCTGTTGTCTTCAGCTCTCAGGCCTGCCTGCCACGCTTGTGTCTTTCCCGTTCTCCTGCCAGCCTCCCGTCTCCGTCCGCTTCACTATCGCCCAACGTGCAGATATTCTGCTACAAATTAAGATCCCTAGCCGATGTCAGTATCGTTAATGGTTTCCTGTCTCGATGTTTATACTTCCGGAGTGGTAGTTGTAATGTCGCTCAAAATGATGCCACCTTACAAACATGTCATAATTTCTGAACTGCAATCAGGCATGAACTTAGTAAACAGCTCGTGTCATATACCACTGTAAACCTATGTAGTGTTTGTGTCACAAAGAATCGGTTTTCTTTGGTTTTGTTAATGTTTTATATTATTTCATTGTGGGAACGGGCCGAATAAGGTTATTCTGATGAGAGTATTTGTACTGAGAGCTAAATTTAATTTTCATTTGATTGCTATTGCATGTTTGGAATTGTGTGTGGTCTTGCTTTTAGCTTTCTCTGTTACTTCCCTGTGTGGCTTGTTTTGAGGCGAGCACCGAAGGACACAACACAATCCGTTTTCGTGGGCGGTATGCACTTCCGTGAATATGAAGAGGACCGTACTCAATGGGCTTGAGCGCATGGCGGGGCGACTGACCTCAGTCGAGTTTCACCTATTGTAAGGAGGGCGAAACGATCTGCGAGCTGTATGAGTGATGCCAAGTTTATGTGTTTAAAGTTCTGGTGCGTCTGGAACGATGACTGTTGGCTCCAACAGACAGTATCGTCTTCAGGATTCTGAGAATTCTTATGGACGGTGAGCTGCTGGGTGCGACTGTCTGGCGCCAGATGGCCGGTGGTCTTGGCATGCTGTTTTCATAGCCGGTCAAACGGCAAGTTTAGCGCCCCCAGCTGAATAGTAGAGGCATGATTGGTTAACTTAAACTGAGGCCAGTTGACGTCATAAAGCCCTGCACGAAACTGGAGGGAACGGTCGCTATTGGGGCGAATGCTGTTCTGAGATAGTGTGGGGAATTTTGGAATCATCACTGAATGCTGATTCGCGGCTTTTGGAGGGTAGTGGGGAGTTGAACAACGTTGCCTTCGCTCTTGCGCTGTGCGGCCGCAGAGCATTCGGGATCTCATCTTGGTTGGAATCGAACGGTCTTGCGACTCAGTGGCACTTTTTTCGGAATCGTTGTGGAACATGACTTCGGCCATACTCCATTTTTATTCTGCGACTTAAGACCCATATTCTTACCCAGCGGTTTCGCACCTGGACTGACAGGGTGAGTTCAGGCAGTTTTTCTGTGTCTCTTCCTGGAGATAAATCCTCGTGCATCCAGGAGATTCTCTGTTTCGGCAACGCGAGCAGTACTTAGAAGTCTCGGACAGCATTCGAGGCCACGAGTTGAAACAGAGTTCCCTGCACAGCACCAGTCGGCGCCTACATCATCAGAACGCTGCCTACCGACGACGTGCTGCAGGTTTCAGGACTGGTTAAGTATTTTGCGGTTCAGGCGTTGTAGGACCTATCATTTTTATACTGAAGTCCTCAGCAGCACATGCGCTCACTTTGCTACAAGTCCACATTTATCAGTTTTATGTTACCGATACACCTATCGCAAGAAACAGTTATAAAACGTCTGAGGCAAACTGAATAACATTCCTTGAATTTTAGCTGTAGTAGATTGCCGTGTAGAAAGGAAATTTTGTTTATCCTCCCTCGCCGTGTTGTCAAGTGTCGCAGTTTGATGCAGAACTATCGCTCGGGTACCGATTCATGACGCGACATGCTCTGCGATTGGCAAGAACAGAGGAAGCATCGCCTTTCCTTAATTGCTCATTGGTGTGTTTGGTTATTGCGTTTCTTATACGGACAGTTTGCTGTATGAGGCCTCGATTTCGTGATAACAGACTGCTGACGGACTCTGTTCCGAGTTGATACTATTATGCAATGGACCTTCTGTAATGGTTATATTGTTATTTTCGGATAGTGTGCTCGTTAGTTAGCATGTTTCGTAATAAAGTTTTGTTTCGTTGCTAAATGACCTCTACACCTTGAGAACATCAGTAACAAGTTGTGATGCTTTAAAGACATTGTGTATGGTGTCCTAAAATTATCTCCTGTTTAATGTGTAGCACATTGAACTCTAAATCCGCGACTAATCGCAAGTTTTAAATACAACATTATATTTTAATTATGACATGACGCTTACATACATATTTAAAGGAACAAAGGAGAGAAGGAGGATTAGGCTTTAACTTCTCTTGGACATCGAGGTCATTAGAGACGGAGAACGGCCTCGGACAGTAACAAGGGTGGGGAAGAAAACTGGCCGTAGCTCTGTCAAAGGAACCATTCCGGTATTTGCCTGGAGTGATTTAGGGAAATTACGGAAAATCTAAATCTGGATGGCCGGATTTGTACCCTCATCATCCCATTTGCAAGTCTAGCATGCTAACCACCCGATATATTGATTTGAACATCACGATCGCTTGTAGCTTTTATTATTTTCCTTTCATTAGTTTTAACTGTAGACAAATAATGCAACTGAGTGGAAGCTGATAATTGTATCATTTAATATATATCAGTGCAAAGGTATTTACAGCCAAGTTCAAGAGGAAACTATTCAAAAAATTCAAAACTTTTCATAAAATAGATTCTGCTTTAGCGCTATTGTTGATAAACAATAGAACAGTCGATCGCCTGTGGAACTAGAGATACTGTGTGCATTTGTAAATTACCTAATCATTCGAATTACCACTGTGCCCGAATGTACTGAACAAAATTAATTGACAAAAATGCAGTAAGCTGTTTTATGCCTTCTGTTGAAAATCGGGCTTTTCTTAGTTTTTACTGATACAGTTACTCATTTACTAATGGTGCTCACTTCGGTCTGCATATATCATTTGCAAACCAAGAAAACATTTTGATTTGGTGGTATAATAAGTTTTTATTGGTGTGAACCCGCATTTTTATGCCAGGACTCGTGTATTTTCGAATTATGGTGTACATTCTGTGAAACATTTTCGAGAGAAAAGTTGTATGAAAAGTCACAGACGAGTCATCTAAAGTGCTTTGTAAAATGTGCACTGTTCGAAGACCATGTGATGCACCTTACAAAGATAGTGGTCATTTCGAGTGGCTTACAGACGTGTATACAATGAATCTTCACATTAGAATTACAATAAACATATGATTTTAATTTTTGTCACTTTCCGCCTGGATGACTCTGGAAAAATCACCTAAAAACATCATGTACACGATGGATCGAACCCAGACGACTGTCCCACAATGCGCAGACATGATGCTCCACTGACACGCCCATAGTTTGATGGTGATGGTAGACAGAAATTTAAGGGACACTATGGTACCTAATAAAAACTGCTAACGTAGATATTTAAAAACAATGGCGAATGTCTAGCTACCGGAATAGATTCTTGGATCTCGTTCGTTCAGTCCATTCTACAAAGCACTTTAGATTAATCGTCTGTATGTTTTCATATAAATTTTCTTTCGAAACTGTTTCAGTGAGCGCACATCATAATCCGAATATACACTGATAAACCAAAAGATTATGACCACTGTTCACCGCGACGTTGGATGCCGCCTGTTGACGTTGCGGGAGCTTGACACGGTAACAAAAGTATGTAAGCGGAGCAGACACTACAAGGGCTGCAAGTGGGGAAATCAAATGAGATAAGCGACTTCGGGAAAGGGCAGATTATTATTGGACAGAGCCTGTGAACGAGTATCTCGAAAATAGCGAAGCTGGTCGAATATTCAAGTGCTACTATCGTGAGTCTACGGAATGCGGTAGAAGGACAGTGAAACTACCAAATCGTTGGTCGTCCACGACTCTTCAAAGAACGTGGGGTTAGGCGGCTTGTCTGCTCTGTAAAGTAGGACAGATGGTGATCCGTGGCAACTCTGCCGATAGAGCACAATGCTGGTGCACGCACAAGTGTATCGGAGCGCACCGTTCTTCGTACATGGTTGAACACTGAGCTCCGCAACAGACCACCCCACCGTGTTCACATGTTGTCCCAACGACATCTCAATTACGACTGCAGTGGTCACGGGTCGGCTCTTCGGGTGAATCAAATTTTTAGTACGCTAGATCGATTGGCTCTACACGAACGCCACCATCGGCGGAACGGCGGCTCGAAACGTGCGGCACACCAAGGACACAGGCTCGTGAGAGCAATATTATGACATGGGAGACATTCTCCTGCGCTTGCATGGTACCTCTGGTAGTAATAGAAGACATAAAAACAGCTCCGAACCACCTGCAGCCATTCAGGCTTGATGTCTTCCCCGGCGGCGATGTAATCTTTCGGCAGTATAATTGTCCACGTCTCGGAGCCAGAAACATGTTACAGTGGATTGAGGAGCATTATAATGAACCTACGTTGATGTCTCGGCGAGCAAATACACATGATGTAAATTCTATGGAACCCATCTGGGTCGCTGTCGAGCGCCATCATCGCGTACGCGAATCAGTAGTCCGTTATGTACGCGAATTACATGACCTGTGTGTAGACATCCAATTCCACATAGCCCCACAGACTTACCAACAAATTGTCAGATCCCTGACACGCAGTATCAGTGATGTATTTTGTTCCAAAGACGGACAAACAACCTATTAAGCAGATGGTCATAATGTTTTGGCTTATCAATGTACAGTCTTAGACATAAAAACTGACAACAGGCCGGCCGCCACAGAGACCAAGTCTGAGTCGTCCACTTAGGGTGGCCAATAAAACCGACCGCTCCTGACAGCGCTAAGTCCGGCCATCTACACAATCCGGCAACACTGTTAAGCCGTCGGCACACGGACCGTGCTGTCGAACGTCAACGTTGAGCGTGCCAAGTTCAACGTGCTGCTGAACGCTCAGGAAGGATGCGACTTGTGCATACGGTACGTGGGCCCCAACGTGGTATACGCGATCGCAACGCACTCCAGTGGCAGTTGAGGGATGTTTCTAGTTCGTAAATCACACTGTTTACTCAACGGCCGCGCATAAAATTCCCACGTTAGCTCTATTAAAACGCACATTTCCCCCATCGGCCACGAATAGGAAAGTACCATGTCCAATCAATGACACGGGCTTATTAAAGTTCCATTTCAAACAGTGCGGGACAAATTTGGAATACTTCTCCGCATTTTAGTAAAACCCCAAGGTCAGTCTTACTTAATCACTGTTCCTACCCAGTAGCAGAATCTTTGCAACATGTGAATTACGAAGCGTAGAAGAAAAAGGAGCAGAATATCTTTATACAAGTAGCACAAGCTGTCCTGTAGATTAAGCCAATCGAACAAAGTCACCCCTCAAAAATAAGGTGAACTTATATTTACATAACATCAAATATTATTGTATATATTTGTATTAATCTAATAATAAAGTATCAGAACGTAATAAAAACACGAATGTTAGGAAAAAAATTCGGAAGTGTTACGGCGCGAACCACAACCCCAACTGAAACTCGTTTCTGGTTAGAGACGCAACTTTTTTTTTATCGCTTTAACAACTTTTTTTTATTCCACAAAACAGTAACAAAAATGGCTACAATGAAATGACATAAATAAGGCGAAGGATAATTGCAGTCATAAATTACAGCATTCAAAGAATAAGGAATGATATTCAGTCTTTTGGAGCAGCACACATATAGCACCTTCACCTTCAACTGGTGGCAGTTCAGCATGCACATTTTCTTCTTCTGCAGCCTGAGGTTCCTCATCATCACTCATTACGCCAAACCAACAACAGGATCCTTGTACTTAATCATATTTTGTTACCCCTTGCTAAAAACGTTAATCGTAGATAATTATGTTACTAATTGAAATTTAATTATAACAAATTGTACCAAGAACTATGCGTTTTTGTGGATCTTCCGTGTGTCGCTGCCTTTAAATAGCCTACTCTTATAATACGCAAGTTACAATAATTCTTTTGACATGAATATGAAGTTTCTCGTTATTTTATTGGAACGAATCACACAGTTAACAACGGGTTTTCCAGTGATTCTGAATTTGCTGGTGCTCACAAACAGCATATATACATATAAGCTTGAAATGAATGCCAATATTGCGCCTCACAGCTCTGTACTGAAGGGAGACGGCGTGCGTGTGACGTAGGTGGCGTTGTGCCATCTCATTGGTCAATGCTCAGACGCACGTTTGGAATATCTGACATGCCAGATATTGCTCTGCACGTTCGGAAAGACTCCCGAGCATGCTATTTCACGCTATGACGTCAGAAACTCGGCACGCTCAACGCTCAACGTTCGGGTGCACGGTCCGTGTGCCGACGGCTTTAGATGCGGAAGTGTAAGGAGCAAGTGCTGTCTACTACCGTGACGCCGTTGTGTTGGGTGAGCCCGTGGTCTAGTGTGCCGGCACAGTAGATCAGCGTGCTCGGTCAGAGAGTTAGCTGCCCTCTGTAATAAAAAAAACTGAGTGAACGGACCAACAAAGCACCTGAACGGTTGTCATCGGACGTTCGCCCCGAAAAAATTCAACGAACAATATAGAACAAAATGAGATAAAAAAAAGTGATAATCGCAGCAAATTCTAAACTTATAGTCGCATGTTCGCGTCCAAATCTCTTTTTTTTTTTTTCACTTTTCGGCCCTTGTCTAAAGTTATGAGTCTGATTGAACATCGAAGATAATTGGCTTCACATTCTACCCACCAGTAATAGCTAATACAGAAACAATTCCGCAGGACAGCTCGAAGCTGCGTCGCGATCACAACAGCTTACGCTCGACTATTTTCTCGCGCTACAGCGACTGCCGGCCATCGGCCAGAAGCCACCCGACGTCTGAAATCGGGTGCCGCACAGTTGAACGCTGCGCGACACTGACAGTGTATGTATCAACTGCCATTTTCGAGTTTGAAATTCTAGTTATCATCTTGCAGTTAAGCATTGGATTTTGCATACTTGAAAATCATGAACTACGGTTAAGCGCTGTAAAATCGGGTCGCAAGTGGAAAAAGATGTAACATCTGCCACACAATATTTACTTTTGGTATAGGCCTAATAGAGGGGTTAATGCAGAGGAGGCACCTCGAAAGATTTGAACAGTGTGTGTGGAGTGAGTGCTTTTGGGAAAAATACGCCAGAAAAAGATATTCTTGTTTCAACAAAGATCGTTCTGGCATGAATGACTTTCCGCATTAATGAAGTCCCGACTACTGATATTGTAAGTAGGCTATTTAGGTTTCTATGTTGGTAACATCACGTAGCGCTCTGTATGAAAATCACTGCTGTGTGCAGTCTGTGACTGGTTGGCATTGTTAGAATATTCGTTTTTGTGGTGTTGTGCAGTTGGATGTGAACAGCACGTAGCGTTGTGTAGCTGGAGGTGAGCTGCCAGCAGTGGTGGAAGTGGGACAGAGGTGCCAGAGTTTTGAGAGCGGACGATATGGACGTGTGTCCGTCAGAAAGAGGAAATTTCTAAGACTGGTTATCATGAACTGATATGTATATGATGACTTTTGAACATTATTAAGGCAAATACATTGTTTTCTCTCTATCTTTCATTTGTTAACTAAGCCTATCAGTAGTTAGTGCCTTTAGTAATTAGAATCTTTTATTTAGCTGGCAGTATTGGCGCTCGCTGTATTGCAGTAGTTCGAGTAACGAAGATTTTTGTGAGGTGAGTGAATAATGAAAGGTATATAGGTTATTGTTAGTCAGGGCCATTCTTTTGTAGGGAATATTGAAAGTCAGATTACGTTGCGCTAAAAATATTGTGTGTCAGTTTATGGATGATCAGAATAAGTAAAGAGAGAAATGTCTGAATACATTCAGTTTTACTCAGCTGTCTCTGTATCAAATAACGTAGAAGTTTCCCAACACAGTAATTCATAATTTTTCTAAAGGGACGTTTCATATGTTATCATACTCTTTGGACGACTTGTTATTTTAACAATATGGAAAAGGGATTTCGAAGAGTCTTGTCTATTTGCAATCTTTGTCAAAAGGCTAAACCATCTACTATCTCACATCGTGCTCCGTTGTTTCCTATAATTCCTCCTAAATTAAAAGAATTTCGTGCTCTTGATCTTTTGGGACCCCTTCTCAGAACATCGAATGGATTTTCGTACGTTTTAGTTGCTGTTGAACTTACTTCAAAATTTGCTTCTTTCACACCGTTACGTAAAGCCACTGGACAGTCTGTATCCAACGCCTTTCTTAAAAGTTTCTTACGAGGAGTTGGACACGTTAGTAAAGACATTTCAGATAATGGACCGCAATTCAGATCTACTGTTTGGTCACGCATGCTTCGGAATCGCAAAATCAAACCTGTTTTTATTTCATTGTACTCCCCACATTGTAACCCATGTGAACGGATTATGAAAGAAATCAATAAGCTTTGCAGACTTTATTGTCACAGAAAGCGTCAGTATTGGGACAGATATTTACACTTATTTCAAAACGTGCTGAATGAAATGCCTCATGACTCTACAGCTCTGGCTCTGAGCACTATGGGACTTAACATCTGAGGTCATCAGTCCCATAGAACTTAGAACTACTTAAACCTTACTAACCTAAGGACATCACACACATCCATGCCCGAGGCAGGATTCGAACCTGCGACCGTAGCGATCGCGCGGTTCCAGACTGAAGCGCCTAGAACCACTCAGCCACATAGGCCGGCATGACTCCACAGCTTTCACACCTATTCTTGTACTGAAGAATGAAGAACCACCAAACAGAATCAGAGGGCTTGTACCACTTCCGAATACACATAAACTTCGACACAAAGACATAATTGATTTGGCTATTAAAAATACAGATTCTGCTGCAGACAAAAGGAGAAAACTACACGGTAAAGTAAATGCGAAGAAACTATATATTGGTCAGAAAGTTCTGATTAAAGCTCATTCATTGTCACATAAGAAGAAACACTTGAGTCACAAATTCTTTCTAATGTACAATGGACCTTACAGAATCCGACATATACCACATGATGAAACTTCCTGGCAGATTATAACTGTGTGCCCGACCGAGACTCGAACTCGGGAACTTTGCCTTTCGCGGGCAAGTGCTCTACCATCTGAGCTACCGAAGCACGGCTCACGCCCGGTACTCACAGCTTTACTTCTGCTAGTTCTCGTCTCCTACCTTCCAAACTTTACAGAAGCTCTCCTGCGAACCTTGCAGAACTAGCACTCCTGAAAGAAAGGATATAGCGGAGACATGGCTTAGCCACAGCCTGGGGGATGTTTCCAGAATGAGATTTTCACTCTGCAGCGGAGTGTGCGCTGATACGAAACATATCAGCGCACACTCCGCTGCAGAGTGAAAATCTCATTCTATACCACATGATAATTGCGTTGACGTTGAAACTCTGCGTACTAGGAAGAGTAAAGGGCTGCACTACATTTCACATGTAAAACCGTTTATTGAGAGATAATCTGCTTCTTAACTTAGTCTTTGCCATAAAATTTTTCACTTTACATGACTAGTACGCTTTGTTACACTTGGAAACTGTTAGCAAGCAACAATGTTTTGAAGTCAACCATCCATGCAAGAACAAAGGGAAATTATTTAAACAGTAATTACTAATGCATTGTTATAGTGAACAGTCAACACAGTGTTGTTGTGTGTATATTCTTGCTTGTTAGTTGCACGATTACGTAACCACTATAAGGCTTGAATACTTAGAACATATACTGCTAACGAGATTTTAATGCTACATTTTGGTTTACTTGAAAAGACATTCTGGATTTAAAGTACTTTCTGAGAGATACCAGATGACACAGTGGTTAGTTTATTTGACAGCTAAATGATTATATCACGATGCTACTAATGAGTGACACAATTTATATTGTTGCTTTTGCGCTGGATCTGTTTTATATCTGCACAGTTTTTCTGTATTATTCTGGAAAGTAAAACATGTTTTAGTAGTAACTTTTATGGTATAGTTACAATGAGACAGCCTTTTCCGTAGCACAACAATATGTTACAGTATAGTACTTTCTTGATCACAGCAATAAACGTAGTAACTACAATATCTATACGCATAGCATTTCACTTTAGTTTATGACGAGGTAAGTACATTGATTTTTGCAGAACTTTGCTTACAGGGGACGATAACTACGATACTTGGCTCATATTTACCGTCACGTAATGGCATAAATTATCTTACAGCAAGGCACACAGTTTAGCGCTACAGGACACGCATTTGAGTGATTAATTGTTGCACTTAAAACATTTTTTAAAGATTTTTGAATTACAAAGATACAAAGAAGGTTTTCGGTAATACATTTCATTCCGTTGCTGTAGTCTGTAACACCTGAGGGTATAGTTACATTAATCCTCATGGGGTACATGCCTACTTTGTGTACTAAGCGTATGGCAAGCGCTTGGAGCCCTAGCTAATATGGTATTTAATTATACAACTTTATACATTGGTACCATATTTCTCTAACACAGAATTACACAGCTATCTGATTATTTAACAGAGAGACAAACATTTTTTTTAAATATGTCAGTGACACATATTTACGTAATTACATAGTTAAATTAATTCATACTTATGAAATTGTATTTTGTCTGTACTTTGTGAACTGTTCGTATTTTTTCGGAACCATTGTGATACTATGAGAGCTTTGAAAAATGTATTTTGTATGGGATCATGATTTTTGTAATGTGTTTGAGGTAGATGACTTTATTGAAACGAGCAGAGAGCATTTTTTTAGGTTTTGAGATTATTGGAGGAAGCTACGAATATTTTGAGATTTGATTGATGTGTTATGAGGATATATTATTATGACAATGATGGGTATTATGCTGTTGATGTATGTTTATGATCAATAAGATGATGCTATATGAGGAATGTGATTATGTGTTTATAAGTATATGAATAATGAGTAGAGGTTAGGGACTCTGATTTGTGGAAAGGATGTTGGAAACCAAGAATCGTATTTCAAGAGTTATGAAATGTGTGTACATGCATGAATGTATCATATCACAGCTGTTCATGAGATTTCGTTTCTACACATTTCTAGTGTAATTTTTCGACCTGTGAAATTTTGTTTGTATCAAACTATCACTGTAGTGGAAACTGCTGTCATAAATATTTTGGTAAGGAAGGTGAGTGCCTTGACGTAGTGCATTGTGGGTGCCCAGCTGCATGACAGTCGCCTGGAAAAAAGCCATTAGGTGGAGAAAAAAGAGGCCATTAACCTCGCTATTGACGTTTCTTTGCAGAAAGCATCGCAAATACGACACTCTAATACTTGAAGACAAATGATTACACTTTGGGACTCGTAATTTCTTATATTTACTGAAATGCCATATGGCTAGTGAATGGCGTTTCATGCTTTGGTTTGTATATATATATATGTATTTGCTCATTTTGTTTAATATCTAGTCTCTAGTTGCGCTGCAGCATTGGTTAAAATGAAATTTAATAGATGTACTAATATCACTATCTTCTTTCTACAGATGGATTAAATATTAATTTTATGATGTAATTTGTTAGAAAAGGGAGCACAGATAGACATTTCCCTTCGCAGGAGTTGCATACCTAATTTTTTTTAATGATTTGGTAACTTGTTTGGTAGAGTAAGTTATTGTGATGCATCACTCTAGTGTTAAGATGTGACATAGGTATTAGACATTTCCTATCTTTACTGTGACATTTTTTCTGCTTGAGATTTGCCATGTTTAGGTATAAGTTATTGCATTTGCTGCTGCTGTGTGTCAGGCATAATTCTACTGAATTTTACATTGTATTAACTCAATTTTACTACTGATTTATCTTTCTTGTTGCTACACATTGGCTCATATTAGTTGTAATGTTGCATTTGCTCTGCTAATTTAGATATACTGCTGGTTTCTTTGCCAATTTGCATTTCTTTGTCACTGCTGTTTGTGTTAATTGTTTTGTGCTGCCGCATTGCCCATCTGTAGTATATATATCCGAGCTCAATAGATATAAGTTAGCGGGGATAGGCTATATAAGAGAATGAGTTGTGATGAATTGGAAGTAATGCATTGACAAGGTATAATAAAAAGGTTTGGCCAAAAAAGTAGTGTACAATGAAGAAAAATTATTTTGAAAGAGGAAATGAACAAACAAGTAGGGTTTAGGGACAACAGGTATAGATAGGACATTTTGGGAATAATGATGAACTAAGGGAGATCTCTAAGAAGTAAAGAAAGTTTTGTTTGCAAATCAAATTCGATAAATACTGTAGTACCAAATGCCATACTTAAAACAAACCCTGTCCTTTCCTTTTGTGTTATTCCGCTATGTGTATGTGTAACCTTGTGTATTTGTGTTCTTCCTATCTTAATGCGTTTATCTGATAAGAGTTATGTTGTAGAATTTTTCTAATACTCAGCTACATTCACTATGATGAGGAATACTGTCATCCACAAATACAATTTGCATTAATAATATGTTATTTACTTTGTAAAGATGTTTAGACATTATTTATTCTGTTCTGCTTTAATTCTCATGTGTGAAGTCAATGTTTCGAAAACTATTCTCATTATTTTATTTATTTACTTATGTCATAATTCCTGCAACACTTATGTATATGTTTATTTCTATTCTTTTGTAAAGCCTGTATTACTACAAATGTTATTTGTATTATTATAGTCTTTAATGATGTTTTCCACACCTTTGTAATAGTATTCTCATGTCATAAAATTGTATAGACACCAGTTCTTCAAATTAAGTTTTATTTCACTGCACACGTTTTTGTTGGTCATAGTATATGTACAATATGTGAGAAAAAAGGGGGATTGTTAGTGCTAGCATGTGTGTTGATAATTCAGCAAGAGACTAGTTAACAGCATTGCTGGTTTTAAGGACATTTCAAAAATTTTATTTCTGATTGCACAAGTGGTGGTTCATGGACTTGCTATGTTATCCATAAGACTCTTTGACAGTGACTGTCTACCCGCACAGTCATAATAGATGGCTGCTAGCCATCTCTACAAGGACTACAGTGGGTCGGCACCTTTGATGGCCCACCAATACCATTATGTATACAAGGACTACAGTGGGTCTGCACCTCTGGTGGCCTACCAATACCATAAACTCTACCAGGACTACAGTGGGTCTGCTCTGTGATGACCTACCTACCAATATTCTTCAAATCTTCGACTGATTCTGCTGTGGGTTTGCTCTGTTATGGCCCATTACCTTTCTGCATGTCAAGAATTAGCACTGTCTTTCCGTTGGAAGGACAACACTACTTCTTGAAGACTACATGGAAATCCACTACTTCTGTGTGCATTTTCTTTTACTGATCAGACGTTTTGCAATGTAATTACTACTGTGATGAATGATCAGGACTGTCTTTATGGACAGTGGACAATTTTTGCTTTTGACCAACAGTGTATCAATAATTGTGTGCATCTGATATATTTGTTAGCGTTAATATAAAAAATTTTAAACTAATATGTATTGGGCACTGCCCTAAACAACTTGTAAATTTTTTGTGGGGAGCATGAGGACTATGTAAGTAGGCTGTTTAGGTTTTTATGTTGGTAACGTCACGTAGCGCTCTGTATGAAAGTCACTGACTATGCTGTGTGCAATCTGTGGCTGGTTGGTATTGTTAGAATATTCGCATTTGTAGTGTTGGGCAGTTGGATGTGAACAGCATGTAGTGTTGTGCAGTTGGTGGTGAGCCGCCAGCAGTGGTGGAAGTGGGGATAGAGATGCCAGAGTTTTGAGAGCGGACAATATGGACGTGTGTCCGTCAGGAAGAGGAAATTTCTAAGACTGCATATCATGAACTGATATGTATATGATGACTTTTGAACATTATTAAGGCAAATACATTGTTTGCTCTCTATCTTTCATTTGCTAACTAAGGCTATCAGTAGTTAGTGCCTTCAGTAGTTAGAATCTTTTATTTAGCTGGCAGTATTGGCGCTCGCTGTATTGCAGTAGTTCGAGTAACGAAGATTTTTGTGGGGTGAGTGATTCATGAAAGGTATAGGTTATTGCTAGTCAGGGCCATTCTTTTGTAGGGATTATTGAAAGTCAGATTGCGTTGCGCTAAAAATATTGTGTGTCAGTTTATGGATGATCAGAATAAGTAAAGAGAGAAATGTCTGAATACATTCAGTTTTACTCAGCTGTCTCCGTATCAAATAACGTAGAAGTTTACCAGCACAGTAATTCATAATTTTTCTAAGGGGACGTTTCAATATAAGTGATGGATTACCATTTAACCTTCATGAGACATTTACATTCAACAGAAAAGGTCCAGAAGTCTGGTGTAGGTGTATTGAATGCGCTAATTCGAAACAACAACGATCAACAGAGTGACTATTATTGCAGTTTTGCTTGAACGTCATCAGGTGGCTCATTAAGCATTCATACGCAATACTGTTACTGGTGACGAGTTATAATGCCTTTATCGTTAACTTCCTAAGAAGAAATGAAAGGTTGAGCCCTACCAAAAGACATAAACTCGAGCATAGAGTAGTGTGAACCCAATATTTTCCATCTGATAGCTCCAAATGTGTGTTTTGCACTACGAATTCTTCCCCAAGGGTTTGTCCATCACAGTTGGAATTTATTGACAACAATTGAGACACCTTTCGGTCGCAGTTAAGGAAATCGATCGACAAAACTACATCACGTGTGCTACTGCATGATAACGTACTCTGTTGATTTGAGAAACAAAACTATCCAGGAGCTTGATAGGTAAGTCAGCTTTCAGGCACTTGTATTGATAGGGAAGTCACCTCTCAGGCACTTGGCCCTCTGATCATTTTCTCGTAACCTTTTACCCTTCCCGCTCTTGATCGATCAACCGTCAAGGCAATTCATTTCTAGACGAAAATGCTCTTCAAACTACACTGGTTTAATGGCATCGTTAGATCGCATAGTTTTCTACAGGCGTAGAATTGGTAAACTACTTTAACATTGTTAGATTGTTTTACATATTGTGGTCGAATATACTGTTGCTGATTAATTCCTCTTTGATGATTACTGTTGTGTTCAATAAACTAATGGAAAACGCAATTAAAATATTCACTGTACTAAAACAAATTAAACTTACTACAGAAACATCTCGATGGCAGCCTACCTCAATAAAGCATTGGCCATTATTTTTGAGCTCAAAAAGTTCCATTATTATGTCTTCGAGCATCTGTTTACCATTTATATGGAGCACAAACCCTCTGGACTTCGGCATCTGCGCCTACCAAAACAGCCCACTGCCTCCAGCACTGGACCTCGTTACTCTCTGTCTATTCCTACAAGATAATTTTTCGCCTCACCACTCGCTGTGCCAACGCTGATCCGCTGTCCAGGCTCCCACTAGGACAGTATCTGGGGTTCGATACTGATCTGGAAGTCTGTCGCCATCTTCACTTCACTACCACAGACGCCACTGCACAGCTGCCGCTGGATGTGGACCTCATCCAATGGCAAACTGTAAACGATCTGGCCCTCTGTATTGTCCTCCAACACATCCAGCGCAGCTTGCCACCCAACTGGAATGCTCTGGGACGCCAAGCTCATCAGCCATTCTGGAAACATCGACAGAACCTCTCTTCCAAAGATGGTGTCGTCCTGATCCAGGACATTGGATGTACTCTGGTGGCGATTCCAGTGGCTCTCTGCAACTGCATCTTCTGGTTACTACAAAAAGGACCCTGGGGTACTGTCCTGGCCAAGAAGCTGGCTCATCATCATGTCTTCTGGTGGTGCATGGCTTTTGCTATAACAGATTTGGTCACCACCTGCCCCACCTGATAGAGTCAGCAGGCAGCGCCACTGCAGCACTACTTCCCATGGCCTTCTACCTCAGCTCCTTGTTTCTGCCTCCATCCAGACTTTGCTGGCCCATTCGTAGGCTGTATGTGGCATATCGCTAGGTCCAGTTTGCCATTTGCAGCCCATATGTCTTCCACTTCTCTTCCCACACCATTTGGCCCTTACCCAAAAATTTCGCCATCAATGGCCTCCATGAATCTATTATTAGTGGTAATGGGCCTCTGATTTTTCCATCTTCTGTGCTACTCTCTGCACTACATTAATCCACACCACATCTTGCCACCCTACCTCCAATGGCACTGCTGAGTGTGTTATGGGGACTCTTAAGTCTCAAATGTCCAAACTATGCCAGCATCGCTCCCTCAGTGGGGCTTTTCACCTTTTTCTCCACATCATACCAAGCTACTCTGATGGAGAGCCCCTTTCTGACAGAGTAGCTCCATGGTTGCCCCTCCATTCATCTCTGTCCTATCTCCAGCCCTTGGATCATCCTTCCTCTCTCCCATCCACCCATCATCATCGTTTTTCTCCCAGATCTGCGCTATGAATTTTGTCCATGGCCAACCCAGGTGGTTGCCAGTCTCCTTGGCCAAGCGAAGCTGATCATCACACTCCTCAATGGCTCCCAGAACCAAAAGCACATCAACGAACTCTGCCCCGTCATGGTTCCCTGCCTCCAACAGACTCTGTCACTCTGCTCTCACAGGATTCCTAGTGGCTCACTGTGCACCTGAAGATGTGTTACTTCATCAGTCTGGTGCATCCAGCCTGTCGACACCTCCACCCCATCCCGATAAATGTCGACCACAGGCATCCCCTGCCTGGCTTTGTGGCGATGCTTATGACAGCAACGTGGCTCTCAACTTTGATTCATACCTCTGCCTCTTCTCTTGGGAAAGGGGGGAAGATATACCTTGTTTCCGGAATCTCCAGCAAAGCTGCCAACCAGAGACATAGAACCATGATAAGGGTCATCATTCTGGATTAGCAGGTGCACCAGCCAATGTCAGCTGAACTTCACCTGAGCTGCAGAAACCAGTCTTGTTCAGAGGGTGTTCACAAGAGTAGAACAGGCCGCCACATCTATGAACCATTTGCTGCATCCACTGTGCCATTTGCCTCAGCCTATCTGAGCCCATATCGCTGGACCAATAGGTATCTGGTAGTCATCCACCACGTGGGTATAGCTGCCCTCTCCAAGTGAGCAGCAGGCAGTTCTGCCTCCATCAGCAGAATTAGAAGATCGCCAGCACCATGCTGCCGTCCAGACTCTATGTCATCCTTGTCACCAGGGACCACAGCACAACATGACTCACTATTCTGGCCATGGACTCTGATGCTGGAACTCCTTGTACTGCTCGTGAGACGGGACATTAATTTTCTGCCTGCTGTTCATGTCTAAGAAGATAGTCTGTTTCGTTTGCAAGAGAACTTTCCAGAAGACAGTCTCTTGCAGAGTTTACTTGTGTTGTTTTCTAACAACTTGAAGTTGTCAAAGAAATTATTCCTTTATTTTCAAAAAGCACTTTCCTTATTTATTTTGAACTACTAACAGAGCACAGAACTAATATTTGTGAACATAAATGGTGTCAATAAATTGATTTTAGAGTATTATCAACTGACAGACTTCAGGTGGATCTTATCATGAAGTAGCACGACTTCACTCACTCTTCTTGGTCGTTGTATTTGGACTGTGTCTGCAAGCCATCTCAGTTGTCAACAATAAATGTCATCAGTGATCATGGTTACACTTCAGGGAAGTTTTGCTGGCGTAAGCTGTCGCCAGCACAACAGTTAGCAAAGATGTAGCAAGAAGACCGATTGTAGGCGCTGGATCAGGCGCGCCTATCAGGAGAGAGGCCAAAGACAGACTCGCAAGCAACACGCCGCCAACACTCTCTCGACGGCAAGTATTTAGATTGCCGCTGCTGACCGGAGGGCTCAGTCTCAGTCACTGTCTCAATCTCAAGCACCAGAGCAGTTGCTGAGACACTAGGTCATTCACTGACACACCAACTCGCACTCCAGTTTAACGTGTTGTTCATCACAAAGTGTGACTTGAACTTCCCCAGCAGTGAGACTAACAAGGACTATTATGGAAGAGCTTGTACCACAACACATGGACTCTCTTAAAGATAAGTAGCTTCCTGTTTATGTAAATAAAGAACTCTGTTAATCCACGTATGCAGTTGTGTTGTAGAAAGAGGATACGGCTACCAAAGAACACCCTCTCCCTTGATTCCTGTGGTACGAGACACTACAGTGACGATGAGAAAACTACAGTGTGTTCAAATGTGTGTGAAATCTTATGGGATTTAACTGCTAAGGTCATCAGTCCCTAAGCTTACACACTACTTAACCTAAAGTATCCTAAGGACAAATACACACACTCATGCCCAAGGGCGGACTCGAACCTCCGCCAGGATCAGCCGCACAGTCCATGACTGCAGCACCTTAGACCGCTCGGTTAAAACTACATTGGCTACAAGCATAATTCAATGCAGACTGAAGATAATCAACTTGACTGAAGATTTTGGTTGCTTCTCTTGTGTTTTAGCTTGCATGGGTGATCATGTTCAAGTATTTTATACGTTGTTGTTGTTTTCTTGCATGTATTCCAGAAGGGGTGCCGCAGAATTAATCAAATTTCTCTTTTCAGAGGCTCTGCTTGCTTTTTGATATAACGTAATTGCGTAAACCATGAATTCCCCGCCCCCTTCAACCCCTGCCGCCGCGCATCAGCCGCAGACGACCGATGTGATGGATCTAACACAAGCTTGTAGAACCAACCAGCCCACCATGTGCCGCCGATCAGTATACTGGCAATTTAACGATACAGAAGAAGAATGGCTTTCAAGCCTGAGTCAGTTCCAAGCACATCGTCAAGTTCATCGTGCTCAAAGTACTGTAAAGTTACAAAACTTCCTTTGTATTGCGGGGTTTCCAGTGTTCAGTTTAATACAAAAACAATTCCCAACAACGTCTTCCAACAACTCAGTTATGACCAAGTAATCGCTGAATTAACTCAATATTATGACCAGCAAGTACAAGTAACTGCAGTTAGATATCCATTGTTTCGCTTGCAGAAAAAACCGGAAGAGACGTGCCGTCAGTGGTACACAGAATTAACGGGCATGCCTAGGAAGTCTAAATTAAAGTGTAGTTGTGGCAACTTTTACAGTGATTGAGTGATAAGGAATGCAGTAACATTCAGGTCCCAGACAGCAGAATATAGGAACAGATCCTAAAGTACTCTGATCCATCACCTCCCCAAGTATCTCATATGTTAGAGCAACATGATTCGGGTGCCATAGCGGCCAATAAATTTGACCAGGCCTCGATTTGTCGGGTCGAGTCTTCCCTTGCTTGCGATCACCACAAGCAGCCTCAACAACGAGCGCATACACAGCAGAGCGGACAGCCACGTAGACAGGTAAACAGGTCTGCGAAGTTAGTGAAATTTAAATGTTCAAATGTGTGTGAAATATTCTCAAAACCTACAACAGGTTCTGACAAATGTAAGATGAAGGTTGTACCTCCTTCTCGCCCTAGTGTTGTGCAACGACATTCTGACAAACTGTTTGTCTCATTAGGAATTAGTGGCCGTCGTGTGAACATTCAGTTAGACGTAGGCGTATTAGTAAATTTGCTTAATCGTACCACATACGAGTAGTTAGGCTCATCACGCCTTTCTAAATCTAGCAAGCATCTCATTGATTACAACGGACAGGAAATTCCAGTGTTTGGACAGTGTTGTTTGCCACGCATTTACAACTCTCACACAAGGACAGTGAACTTTGCCGTGTTGAAATCAAGAGACAGTGAGAACATTTTTGAAACTTCCTGGCAGATTAAAACTGTGTGCCCGACCGAGACTCGAACTCGGGACCTTTGCCTTTCGCGGGCAAGTGCTCTACCATCTGAGCTACCGAACCACGACTCACGCCCGGTACTCACAGCTTTACTTCTGCCAGTATCTCGTCTCCTACCTTCTAAACTTTACAGAAGCTCTTCTGCGAACCTTGCAGAACTAGCACTCCTGAAAGAAAGGATACTGCGGAGACATGGCTTAGCCACAGCCTGGGGGATGTTTCCAGAATGAGATTCTCACTCTGCAGCGGAGTGTGCGCCGATATGAAACTTCCTGGCAGATTAAAATTGTGTGCCCGACCGAGACTCGAACTCGGGACCTTTGCCTTTCGCGGGCATGTGCTCTACCATCTGAGCTACCGAAGCACGACTCACACCCGGTACTCACAGCTTTACTTCTGCCAGTACCTCGTCTCCTACCTTCCAAACTTTACAGAAGCTCTTCTGCGAACCTTGCAGGACTAGCACTCCTGAAAGAAAGGATACTGCGGAGACATGGCTTAGCCAGAGCCTGGGGGATGTTTCCAGAATGAGATTCTCACTCTGCAGCGGAGTGTGCGCCGATATGAAACTTCCTGGCAGATTAAAACTGTGTGCCTGACTGAGACTCGAACTCGGGAACTTTGCCTTTCGCGGGCATGTGCTCTACCATCTGAGCTACCGAAGCACGACTCACGCCCGGTACACACAGCTTTACTTCTGCCAGTATCTCGTCTCCTACCTTCCAAACTTTACAGAAGCTCTTCTGCGAACCTTGCAGAACTAGCAGTCCTGAAAGAAAGGATACTGCGGAGACATGGCTTAACCACAGCCTGGGGGATGTTTCCAGAATCAGATTCTCACTCTGCAGCAGAGTGTGCGCCGATATGAAACTTCCTGGCAGATAAAAACTGTGTGCCCGACCGAGACTCAAGAGACTGGCAGAAGTAAAGCTGTGAGTACCGGGCGTGAGTGTTGCTTCGGTAGCTCAAATGGTAGAGCACCTGCCCGTGAAAGGCAAAGGTCCCAAGTTCGAATCTCGGTCGGGCACACAGTTTTAATCTGCCAGGAAGTTTCATGTAGGCGCACACTCCGCAGCAGAGTGAGAATCTCATTCTGGAA
This sequence comes from Schistocerca nitens, assembly GCF_023898315.1. NCBI lineage: Eukaryota > Metazoa > Arthropoda > Insecta > Orthoptera > Acrididae > Schistocerca > Schistocerca nitens. Next base: position 474,091,325 of record NC_064614.1, on the reverse strand, counting down.
ACATCCCCCAGGTTGTGGCTAAGCCATGTCTACGCAGTATCCTTTCTTTCCAGGGTGCTAGTTCTGCAAGGTTCGCAGAAGAGCTTCTGTAAACTTTGGAAGGTAGGAGACGAGATACTGGCAAAAGTAAAGAAGTGAGTAGCGGGCATGAATCGTGCTTCGGTAGCTCAGATGGTAGAGCACTTGCCCGCGAAAGGCAAAGCTCCCGAGTTCGAGTCTCGGTCGGGCACACAGTTTTAATCTGCCAGGAAGTTTCATATCGGCGCACACTCCGCTGCAGAGTGAGAATCTCATTCTGGAAACATCCCCCAGGCTCTGGCTAAGCCAAGTCTCCGCAGTATCCTTTCTTTCAGGAGTGCTAGTTCTGCAAGGTTCGCAGAAGAGCTTCTGTAAAGTTTAGAAGGTAGGAGACGAGATACTGGTAGAAGTAAAGCTGTGATTACCGGGCGTGAGTCGTGGTTCGGTAGATCAGATGGTAGAGCACTTGCCCGCGAAAGGCAAAGCTCCCGAGTTCGAGTCTCGGTCGGGCACACAGTTTTAATCTGCCAGGAAGTTTCATATCGGCGCACACTCCGCTGCAGAGTGAGAATCGCATTCTGGAAACATCCCCCAGGCTGTGGCTAAGCCATGTCTCCGCAGTATCCTTTCTTTCAGGAGTGCTAGTTTTGCAAGGTTCGCAGAAGAGCTTCTGTAAAGTTTGGAAGGTAGGAGACGAGATACTGGCAGAAGTAAAGCTGTGAGTACCGGGCGTGAGTCGTGCTTCGGTAGATCAGATGGTAGAGCACTTGCCCGCGAAAGGCAAAGCTCCCGAGTTCGAGTCTCGGGCGGGCACACAGTTTTAATCTGCCAGGAAGTTTCATATCGGCGCACACTCCGCTGCAGAGTGAGAATCTCATTCTGGAAACATCCCCCAGGCTGTGGCTAAACCATGTCTCCGCAGTATCCTTTCTTTCAGGTGTGCTAGTTCTGTCTGCAAGGTTCGCAGAAGAGCTTCTGTAAAGTTTGGAAGGTAGGAGACGAGATACTGGCAGAAGTAAAGCTGTGAGTATCGGGCGTGAATTCGTGCTTCGGTAGCTCAGATGGTAGAGCACTTGCCGGCGAAAGGCAAAGGTTCCGAGTTCGAGTCTCGGTCGGGCACACAGGTTTAATCTGCCAGGAAGTTTCATAACGGCGCACACTCTGCTGCAGAGTGAGAATCGCATCCAGAGAACATTTTTGGTTTAGACGCTTTTGATTAGTTTGGATTTAGCACCCAAGACAATTTACTCTCTGGGACTACTTTTAATCCACAAGACAGTGTAGCTAGTTTGCCTAAAGAATTTTCTGAACTATTTTCAGAAGCAGATATTACTGTGAAAGACAATGCACAGCTTAAGTTTTTCCGGACCCACCCCATTCCAATTGGTTTAAGAGATAAAGTAGTCAGTGAATTGAGTGAATTGCAATATAATGGTGTAATTGCTCCCATTCAAGATAGTCAGTGGGCAATTCCATTGGTTTTGTTGCCTAAGTCTTCTGGTCGAATTCGCATTTGTGTTCACTTCAAGTCTACAATCAACCCACAGACAGTTGTTGAGACCTATCCGTCAACTCGCCCTAAGGAACTCATGGACAGGTTTGGTGCAGGACGTTGCTTTTCTAAGATATATTTGAGTAATGCCTACTTGCAAATTCTACTGGATGAAGAATCACAGAAAGCGTTTGTTGTAAATACGCACTTAGGACTGTTCAAGTATTTGCGTTTGCCCTTCGGCAATGCTTCCGCATCCGCCATTTTTCAAACGTTACTCGGAACAGCTGCCTGCTAAAGCGCCATTTTGTTCAAACTACCTTGACGATATTGTCGTCTCAGTTCGTACACCAGAGAAACAAATTACCAATTTGCGTATTCTTTTTTGAGTGGTGTTGTCAGAAGCAGGAATCAGGTGTCGTCTCGAAAAGTGTGACTTTTTCAAACTGAACGACAGTCCTTAGGTCTGTGATAAACAGTCAGGGTGTGCACCCCTTCCAACCTCATTTTCTTGCAGGCCGTGACCTGCTTGTTCCTCTCACTGTGTCTGGACTGCAGTGGGTACTAGGCAAGATGACATACTATATTTCGATTCATATCAGATGCCACTCAGACCGCGGCTCCATTCCATCGCTTGCGTCGGAAAAATGTGCCTTTCGTGTGGACTAAAGTCTGTCAAGACGCATTTCAGAATCTCAAAACTGCTTTGCTTGGTGACGGATGTTTAGTGTATTTTGACCCTGCCAAGGCAGTAGTTTTGCATTCGACGCTTCTTCCTACGGAATCGGCACTGTGCTTTAGCACAGAACTGGTGCACAAGGCAGACCTATTGCTTTTGCCTCAAAACTGTTAACTCAAAATCAGTGCAATTATTCACATGTTCAAAAAGAAGGTCTCGCTTTTGTATATGGTGTGACAAAATCCCATCACTATTTGTATGAATGCATGGTTCGCGGCTATATAACGACGCGGTCACGGCGACACAGCAGTCGTTCTCACTACTTGACAATGACTGAGGAGAGCTTAGTCGAAAGCTCGTGGGATTTTAACCACCTGACGCGGCTGGAAGCCCGAGAAAATTTTATTAATCCATCACTATTTGTTTGGTCGCAAGTTCTATTTAGTGACAGATCACAGGCCTTTGGAGTCCTTGCTTCATCTGTCAAAGCTGGTTCCTACATACACTGCTCAAAAATTGCATCGATGGGCTTTGTTGAGCGAGTGTGTGAATTCCTAAGGCACCCAACTATAGACGTCATCGGTCCCTAGACTTAAACATTACTTACACTAACTTATGCTAAGAACAACACACACACCCATGCCGGAGGGAGGACTCGATCCTCTGGTGGGAGGATCTGCGCAATTCGTGATATGGCGTCTCAAACCAAGCGGCGATAAGCTTTGTTACTTTCGCAGTATCAGTATGAAATTGTGTACCGACCTACGGTAAAGAATGGCAATGCAGACGCCCTATCTGGCCTTCTGGTTGGCCCTGACACTGATTTTGGTGCATCTGCCGCATCTTTTTGCCAAATCGATGCACAGAACTCTCAATTGCTGGAATCTTTTCCCTTGAACTACAGAAAAATTGTGCATGCCACGGAAGCAGACTCAAATGTCAAGATTTTATTGCGTTACATTCGCACGCGTTGGCCTCGTTCATTGAACATTATCCGGAACTCAGTTGTGCGCCGATAATTTGCCCCTCGGCCTATCCTTTCAGGTCAAAAGGGTGTGATCCAAGTTCATAATGACAGTGGACAATTGCTTGTGCTTATTCCCAATGTATTGCAAAAGGATGTGTTGCGATTGCTTCACCAAGGACATTGGGGAATTGTTCGCACGAAACAGATAGCGCACCGGCACTGTACTTGGCAGGGCATGGACGCTCATATTGAACAGATTGCCTCACACTGTCGCACATGCACGGAGAAACAATCCACTACGCCACTAACATTCGCAGCTTGGCCTAAGACTCAATTGCCATGGCAGCGAGTGCACAGTGACTTTGCACGACCATTTCGGAACACTCGGTTTACTCCTAGTGATACATTCTTTTAGCAGTTCCCATTTGCGGTGCCTATGAACTCTACCACATCATGTAGCACCATTCAAGCGTTGTCCTCCATATTTCCCACAGGTCTGCCAGAAGAAATTGTGTAGGACAGCGGGCCACAGTTCACTTCACGTGTCTTTGAACAGTTTTGTGAACGGAATGGCATTTGTCATCTAACAAGTGCTCCGTTTCCCCCGCAGCCCAACAGAGAGGCAGAACACTTCGTACGCATTTTGAAGCAACACATGTCGAAGCTTGGCGCTACCCACACACGAGAACAGTCACTGCAACTCTTTCTCGCCTCCTATCGCTCCCACCCACGAGACGGACCATCACCGATGGAACTTCTGCATGGCCGCCGCCATCGGATGCTGCTACACTTTGCTGCACCCACCGCAGCATCCGGCACCGCCAATGGTCCGCAAGTATCGCTTTGCGCCGCGCGATCTTGTTATTTTCAGTGTTTATGGCAACTGTGAACGCTGGGAAAGAGGCGTGATCCAGGAATTCATTAGCTCTCTTATGTACTTGATTGCAGGTCCCGATGGTTTGCAGCACTGCCACCAGAACCAAATTCGTGCCGTCATTTGTCCTGTGATTTTGCTGCTTTGCTTCCCCCAGATTCACTGCCTCACGGGACCGTGCGCCTTTCGCACCGCCCACTGGTGCCACCAGGGCACCCCAGGAGGAGGGGATGAACGATGCGCCATTGCCCCCGCCGTCTCCCAATGGAGCTGGACCCGCCATCGCCGTCGCCGTCATCGCCCCAGAACTCGCCCTCAGACCAGGACATTTGCCCTGGCAGCAGTTTTCTGCAGGATGATCTTTTTGCCTCGCAAGCCAGATGGCGGTGTACGGTCAGGAGTACACCGTTCTCCACAGTCACAGGTCCCCACTCATCTCGACGTCGAGCATCCTGCCTCCCTCCCTGTTGTCGTCTGCATCCTCCTTACACAACAATTGTGCGGCATTTCGGGGGGGGGGGGGGGAATTGCTGGCGCAAGTTTTCACTGCACAGAGGTTGGCAAATTTGTAGCAAGATGATCGATAGTAGGTGCTCAATCAAGTGCGTCTATCAGGAGAGAGGCCAAAGACAGACTCACAAGCAACGCGCCGCCAACGCCCTCTTGCCCTCACTGCAAGTATCTAGATCGCTGCCAGTGACCAGAGGGCTCAGTCTCAGTCACTGTCTCAATCTCAAGCACCAGAGCAGTTGCTGAGACACTAGGTCATTCACTGACGCACCAACTCGCACTCCAGTTTAACGTGTTGTTCATCACAAAGTGTGACTTGAACTTCCCCAGCAGTGCGACTAACAAGGACTATTATGGAAGAGCTTGTACCACAACAAATGGACTCTCTTAAAGATAGTAGCTTCCTGTTCATGTAAATAAAGAACCCTGTTAATCCATGTATGCAGTTGTGTTGTAGAAAGAGGAACCAGCCACCAAACAACATTTTCTCCCTTGATTCCTATGGTACAAGATGCTACAGTGGCGGCGGACACTACAGAAGTAATTTGTAGAACACACTGCGACTGTTCTACCAAATGAATAACATTATCTCTTGTGAATGCACACATGTGTGGGGAGTTGCTGCTTTGTTTAGGCTCAACCATTCCTTTCTTTTCTTTATGTTAGCATAAAGACAACATTTCTCATCACCAGTAACAGTACAGAACATAATGTTCAGTGTTGTTCATGAGCCAACTGAAGATGAGCAAGCAGAGACGCACATTTGGCCACCCGCTGATTTTTGTGATTTTGGCTTAGAGCATGCTGTAACCATACACCAGACTTTTTAACTTTCCCCATTGTATGCAAATGCTGAACAATAGTGGAATGGTCACAGGTCATCACATCTGCCAGTTCTTAAGTACGCTGACTTGGTTATTTCTAGGTTGAATGAGTTTAAACGGCCTTCATCAAAGCCCAAAGTTCTTCCTGAACATGGAGAGTCACTAATATCAAAATGATCCATCTTAAAAAATGAGGAAATCGTTTTCTTATCATACTCTGTCCAGTGGTATTATCCCCATACATGGCACAAATGTTTCTGGCTGGCTCCGCTGCTGTCACCCATCTATTCAACTCAAACAGAAAAATACGTCGGAAATGTTTCGAGTGCTCATTTGTTACTCCATTTTATAGCGTCCACAGCTCCACTCACTATCTCCAAATGATAAAATGAGAATATGTAAACTCCAATACCAACAGTGAACTACGAATGAAAGCTGACAATCTATAAATAACCCAACAACAACCGGAATACGAACACGCAAAGATAAACGCTACGAATTAATGCACCAGTCTAATAATTTCTTCAATAGATGAACGTAGTTGTGGAGAATTTATCTCAAGAGCTTACAAAAACGAAAATAACACAGATCACCAAAATAAAGAAAACAGATTCATCATAAATCATTTTTGGGTGCCAACCATACTAATGAAAGTGTTAGCGACATGAAATGAAGAGGTCTTTCCAAGTCACTTATAAATGAATAAACTAATTTTGTATTCCTTTTGAGCTGTGCTGTGATAATCATTGAAAATAATAAGACATTTTGTTATTCTATGATAAAGATCTGTGTGGTTTTACTGTGACTCCATTATCAAGCTGTGTTTTCCTTTACACAGAAATTAGATATACATATGATACCAGCTCTTGTTACGTTACAAGTAACACTGAGGTACCTGGCAATTGCGGACACTGTTACTTCCGCTATTCTATGTTGCCACATGCTTAAAAGTACAGTTTGTTCTGCGTTATTACATGAGACGATCAATACTATTTACATACCCTAATGGCACTTCAGAAAGAAAGGCTCTTATCCCATCAGTTTTTAGTCAGAGTTCTGAGAGGTTACTGATGCAAAATATATATAATAACTTTATTGTCACTTTATGTCATTGTTTAGAACCTGCCGTGATTCAGTAATTGTGCCAATAAGAACAATATTGCGTTATAACTGGTTTTTATTTGAGGTAAAAAGTGGCTTTAAATCTATGAAGGCACAAACAGTTTTCAACTTCCACTTAATTATGACATTATTGAAATGAAAATATCTTTAAAATATCGATTTTTCTGTAGCTACAGTATATGAACTCCAGCATGTCCATACAGTATATCTTTCATAGACCTGCATTACATTGGTGTAAATTATGCTGGATTACTTGAACACTCTTCAGTGGTTAAAGGGAACTGCTGAAGACTAGAATGAGATTCCTATCACAAAGTTTAAAAACATTTCACCACTTGACAAATTTTTTATTTACATAGTTGAATATAAAGCAATTTTTGGCAAAGACACTAACAATTTACATACACAAGCAAAGGATTCAAGGTTTGCACTGCCGAATGGACAAATGCAGAATGAGGTCAGGTCCATCACGTAACAGCTGCTGAAGCTCTTGGATTGTTGTGGAGGAAGATGCCTGAGGCCAGTAATTCCAACGACATTTGTGTCTTCTGATCACTGGGCCAACTGGCATGACAATGAGCCTATGCTACCTCTGCGCCAGGACAAGTCATAGCAGGAGTGGTGTCAGGTGACTTCGATGTGACATTCTCGGCTACTACCATTTGCCCACTGATGGCGCTAACAGGTTTTCACACTCAATGACACACCTCAGACAGTGAACATCTCATGGTTTAGTCATAGAACGATTTTTCCACATTCCAGCTCTGCAGATGTGGGGTCATTTGATTGTTCGCCAGGCAGGGATGAATGGATGAAAGTGTAGTTGTCGTTACCTTTGAGAACATGGCAGAAAGGGCAAAACAGACAAAAATCTCAGTTTTGTGCATGCAAAATGACGTCCCCACACCTTACAAGCACAACAAATTTTTCCAAGACTTATTGGAGATTAAACACCAATTCACACTGACCATTATGGCCCCACTAACTAACGGCGTCGTCATTTCAGGGCATATTCACGCTGTCCATCACATCACATCAAGTCAGTTCAAATCACATGACAACTCACATGAGTGTCCTCAGTTTTTTTCAATCAGTAGCGAATAACAAAAAATGAACAAAGAATGAATAAAAAAGAAGTACAATAACTGATATCAATTATGAAAAGCAAGACCAATTGAAAACACAATGAAAAGAAGTACAGTGGGTGAGAGCATGGCTGTGTATCAAAAGGAAAAGAGCTTGGGGGTCTTGTTATCAACAATGGACTATGACATCAGCCATCAAAACTTTGTTCCTGAGAAACCTTGACTGTTCCATGAAAGTGACAGACAGTATGAATGCCACCATTTAAAATCCATTGTGGAATGTTTTGATATGTCATGGTGCCTAGGGTGAAATGGCCATGACTGCCACTGCTGCTAAAGACAGCAGTTCATGTTTCATAGCAGAAATTCAAAGTGCAATGGCGTTCCTTACAGCGTAGTTGCTTGATAAAGACCAATACATACTTGTGATCAAGTTACATCCAAACATGCCACAATGCATATCAAATGGGGACAGTCACGCAGGTCGTCAACATCACGTCACGTCGCCATCAAGATTTTTTGGAAAGAAAGTTTTGACTGTGACGTTGGTTGGGGGCATTATGTCATCTTCAAACACCGGAAGCTAACCTATTTTCCCCACACTCACTTCTATTATAACTGTAAATTTTGTGCTTTTATATCTTCTTAATCTTTATGATTTTGCTTTGTTCCATGACTTTGACATCTCTCCCTCTGAATAGTCGTCCGAAAACGAGGCCAGATATTTGAAAGTGAGAATGATTTTGATTTACAATAACAGAACAGAACTTATGCCTACACTGTGTATGAATAAGTGCATAAATTGATGAAGCAATTTTTCACAAAGTAACGTTTTATTAGGTGAAAAAGCCAGCTCTACTTAAATAGAAAAGTGCAGTTGTTTATGATTTTACTTGCTATAGAAAAAAGTGCAATGGATAAGATAAACAGGCTTCATGCATTCTTTTATAATTTTTTGATCTTTTGGTATGTATAAGTTTTCGCTAGCAAATCTGCAATTTAAGATGCAAAACTGATCAAGAATATCCCTTACAAACTTTACTTTGGCCATCAGCAAGCTTTAAGGCCAGTTTACACTGATCGTCACACCACCCATCACATCATGATGCACTGACACTGACTGCCAAGTGAAGGTAATTCCTAGTCTTGTGATTTCAATAGACATTGCTATTCTCAACTGTTTTCAATTTATAACAAATAACGAAAGGTAATGAATAACGAATAACAAAGACATAGAATAACAACTGATATCAACAATGGAAACCATGGTCTAACATAAACACCTTGAAACAAAGGATGGAAGATGGAGAGCATGGCTGAGTATTGGAAGGAATTGAGTTTGGGGTTCACGTGATTAATAATGGACGATGGCGTTATCCATCGAAACTTTGTTTTTACAGCTGTCGCCACACAGACTGTGCATTCGGTTGTGCCAAGTTTCTGACGTCATAGTGTGGAAAAGCACGGTGGGAATTCTTTCCAAACGTGTAGAGTAATATTTAGCATGTCAGATATCCTGAATGTGCATTTGAATGTTGAGCAGTGAGATGAAAGAAAGTCACCTATGTTACAAGCACGCCATCTCTCTTCAGTACAAAGTCGCAAGACGCCATATTGACATTCAGTTGAAGCCCATATGTATATGTATCATTTTATCTCCAGATTGAGGATCTCTCGAGAAGATGACGTTAATTGTATGATTTGTTGCAATAAAATGAAGGGAACCATCATATTGGTACTGAAAGAATTATTGTAACTTGTGTATTATGAAGATATGACGTTTCAAGGCAATGGCACACAAAGGATCCTTAAGAAATACAAAGTTCTTGGCACAGTTTGTTATAATTAAATATCAGTTAATAACATATCTACGATTAAAGCTTTCAGTTAATAATCTACCATTCAAGCTCTCAGGAGATGATAAGATGCAAAGTTTGGTCCCACAATAATCATCTCAGTATAGAGCATTGAGTAGAGTTGTAGGGTTTTGGCTGGTCTGTCTCTCATTAGTGTCTCACTGGATCAAAAAATATTTATACTGTTTTTCTAGTTTTCTGCCACTTTCATATTAGTTTAAAAAGTATATTCAATAATATTCGATGTTATGTAAACGTAAGTGTGCTCTTTTTAAGGACTCAGTTTGTAAATTGACTTGATCTACAAGATGCTTGCACTACTTGCAGTAAGGTATTTTGCACTTTATTGTTTCAAATTTCTATTTCACACATTGTAAAGGTTCTGCTGCTGAACAGGAATGGTAATCAAGTAAGAATGATCTTAGGATTTTACTGAACAGTGAGAATGATGAAATAACTTTAATCTTATATGGAGAAGTATTGTAACTTTTTCCACAGTGTTTGTAATGGAACTTTTATAAGCCAATGTCCTTACTGACTGGTTATAGTACTCTCCTTTTCGCCTTATAGTATGTCCATTGATATTGAAATTTTTATTATGTTTACCACAGACAGAACAACATGGCAAGCATGTGAACAATGGAGGAAATGTGTGTTAATAGGGCTAAAGCAGGAATTTTACACTGGTCCATTTCATCAACAGTGTGATTTGCGAGCCAGATGCAATGAGAACAGCCACTGGAGTGCACTGTGATCGCATATACCACGTTAAGGCCAAATCATACTGGCTGTCACAGAATTGTCACATCATGGAACAGTCATGTGAAGGTGTATTCTTACTGCCCGTAACGTCACAACACGTCAGTTCATGTCACATGATCTCAACTCGCATGACTGTCCTCAACTATTTCTTTCGAGGGAGTTGCGTTCTTCACAAGATGATTTTTGACAGTACTTACGTGCAAAGTGCACATGCATAATGCAGTAGCTTATATACATGGATGCTGGAGTGCACATTTGAACGAAAATTATATTTATGGCACACAAATGGTTTGCAGCTTTCAGTGATAGCTTGCATATTAGAGAAGGAAGGCAGAAGTGCAAAACAACACGAAAAGGCACGTGGGTCGGAAAAATGCCATTATGCACTATAGAAGGGGAATTTCAAACACTATATAAGGAGCTCAAGGAAGAGAAATCTGCTGTTCATATTTTATAAAGTCCAAGCATCAGTTTTTTTCATTTGTTATGTCAAATTGGACCCAGGATTACTAGAAGAAACACATTATTACGAGGTTCCATCATATTCCATGCAAAACGGGTCTGTTTAAGGTTAAGTTGCTAGGCCAGTGCAAATTTTAGTGCAATAGTCACATCTACCTCAGTTCCTTTCCCTTCAAGATTTATAGATTTTCTTTAAATATTGTATTTGGCTTTTAATAGTTAAGTGCCTTATTTCTAGTGGACTTGGCTAGTGAAACCACATAAATATTGACGACTGATGCTTGCAAAACTGTTTTGCACACAATGCAGAGAGTCACTTAACAATAAATAAGCCTGCTAGGAACACATATTTCAGTGTCTGAAGGCTTCAGTCCATTTCTTTATGAAAAACTACAACATTAAGATAAATCCCACCTACTAATCAATCTGTTCTACTCACATCACTTTTTTCACTTCAAATTGCACCAATATTGCAAAGCCATTCCATTATAAAATATGGCACTGGTATGTATAATAAATACTTTATACATTTAGTAGAGGGCAAATAATTCAGTATGCCCATGTCGTACAATTCAAACTGCTAGCGCATTGCTTCAATTGATCTTTCGAAATTAATGATACATTTTAACAAAGGAAATAAGAGATCGAAACAATTTATACAAATAATCAGCAACAAACAATTGATTAAAACAATGACGAAACGAAATATGGCGATCTGCACATGATGTGTATCAGGAGGTGATGAGCTTGGGGGCCACATGATCAACAATGGATGGATGATGACAATCATCAAAACTTTCTTCCTTTGTGCTGTGGCGTGACATGACATGATGGGCAATGCGGATGCCACCATTTGAAATGCATTGCAGAATGGGATGGGATGTGACGTGACAGCCAATATAAGTTGGCCTTTAAGGCACACCACCATATGCATACGCTACTTTGTTACTGAACATTCACCAGCATGTTGAATTCGGTATGCTCAACATTGATGTTCGACAGCACAGTCCATGTGCAATGGCTTAAGGCCTAGTTTGCATGATGACACTAGGTTGCATGCAACTCTACTATCTGAACATGTGTTTGTGCAACTCGTTGGTGAAACTAAGTACTTCAGCTCGCTCCAACTTTGGCGACACTACTTGCACAAGTTTTGAGGCTAGGTGTGTCACTATAGTGCAAAAAAATGGAAATATAAAATGGGGAGCAGAAGAAATTCTTCGCTTTTTGGACATGTATGCTATGCATAAGTGTTTGTGGTATTTTAGTGATGCCGACTAGAAAAACAAGCAGCAAAGTGTTGCCGAACTTGAGGCCAGACCAACCGGTCTGAACATTGAAGGACTGACGATGTCTGAGCTACAGAGTAAAATACATTCAACTAGGAGTACATGTGCAAATGAACTACGAAAGATGCAGGCAAGTAGAACATCTACAAGACGAAAATCCCGTGGTTCGAGTTGGCTGATTTGTTTTTAAGGGAACTATGTACAGGAGAGAAGGATACACAAATTTGGTAAGTTGAATTCTTTACTCGATATTCATTTATTTAAAAAGTCACATCAGTGCTTAACATTCACAATTTTTAGTACTGGTACATATTTTTAAACTCTTTAATTTTGCTATGGTACAGCTATAACCGTAGCAAAGTAGTTTGAAAATCATTCGCTTCTTAATGCTGCCTGATCCGAATATTTACTGCTGCAGACTTGTAGCTTTGTATCTATCAGCCCCTCAGCATTTAGGCCTGGATGGTAAACTCCACTATCCACGTTCTCTTGGTCTATCAGTTGGGGCTGTAAGTATTGTTGTGGAGCTGTTTTTCTCTGCCAGCTATGGATAGCACATGTAGCCCTGACAATTTTGTCCACTATTTGTGAGCGAAGTGTTATTGGCTTTTCAGATACACAGAATTTTGACACCAGAATTCCGAACGCATTTCTACAATATGGCGAGCTGTCGAAAATCTGTCGTTGAATTTTTTACTCTCAGTGGGCCATATTTTGCAAAAAGGTTTAATTAAATATGGTGTTGGTGGAAAAGCATCATCACCAACTAAAGCTGCATCTTCTAGCAGGCCGAGAGTTCTGGATTCTATTGCCCATTTTAGTGTACAGCTTGCGAAAATGCCACCATCAGACGCCCTTCCTGCTTCACATATATTAACATAAGTGAAACAGTAATTACCGTCTGCAAACAGCAAAGAGAACAATACTGAAGGTTCCCTTATAATTGTGGAACTCAGAGACACTTTTTGGTGGACATTTAATCACTATATTTTCCCCATCTATTGCACCAAAGCACCCGAAATTCTATCGAACTTCAGAGTCCTTCATTGTGTCCCTCCATACATCTTCAGTCTGGGGTACCTGCAAAAAAGTAATCAAGATTATTGTGCGAAATATTACTGTTCATTAGAATGATACCAAATTATGTTCATGTATACTACAAGTCAAGTTATAACAATCTCATTCTCTCCCTTCCAAGGTGATAATAAGAAAATGAAGAAGATGAAAATTGGCAAATTAGCAGGCATTGGAGGACATGCTAATAAGTGAACCACAGTCTCCACCCATATGAAACATAAGCAAAATCAATGACAGCGTGAGCATCCAAACTTGCAGCATCAGTTTGCAGTCAGCATCAAAACATAGCACAAAAAAAGTAGCGTTGAAGACCCTTTACAGTATCTCAAAAATGCTGTGGATGCGCTAAGGTCAATTACAAATCTCCCTGAGGAGGAGGATGGAATATCCACTTTTTGCAAGAACATTATGAAGCAAATGCGAAAATTGCCACAAGAATGTAACATAGAATTGATGGAGGAAATCCAGTCCCTAATTAGCCATGAGCGGAAGCATTTCTTGGACGAAAGGCAAAAGAAAGAACAGGACTACTCAGAACAATTAGTTGCAGCCTAGGAAATGCTAGGTGAGGGAGAAGAGCTGTCACAGTCAGAAGCCATTACTTTACACTATGATGCTACAATGAATTACGTGAAACTGTAATGGTGTGATCTTCCTGCAAGTGTATTTTTTTCATCTTTAATAATAATATTACAAAAATAACTAAGTAGTGATATGCTTTACCTTCACGTATTCTGCAAGTACCATACAAATAGCATCACAAACAGTTGGAACAAATTTGGCAGTTGTGGATTTGGGGACAAAAGACAGATACTGTTGTGAAGACTATGAATCGCCACTTGCCAGGAGACGCATTACAGCATCTTTTATCCTCATTGCGTTGTTCACTGTATTTAAAAGATGTGTGAACTGGTCTGGTAACATTCAGAGGTGATTAAAATAACTTCTTGGATCTTCCACTACAATTTCTTTCAGCAAGGTCGCTGAGCAACCGAGCTGACGTCTTTTCTTGGTCCACTCACAAACCAAACATGTTTCTTAAGTTTTTAAATTCTTTTCTTGTGCAGTGTTTTCACACAAAGAAGTATCAGCTTCGACACAACTCGTACAGCTGTGAAAACTTTCATTTTAAACAAAAATATGCGGCACTCACAAACCTCGAAACTGAAGTGTACACTCATGGTGGCGTGTCTATGGAACATATACGTAACCATTTGCGTGTAACTCACTTCACGCAACGAGTGGTGCAAGCCAGGGAACTAGGCGTAAGAAACGTTGAGGGTGCCGTGATATGACGGCCAGTGTGAATGCATTGTGAAATGTTTTGACGTTCCGTATCTTGACGTGACGCGACGGCTCGTGTGAATTGGCCTTCATCGTTGATACTTCCTCATTCCTAACACTATACTCCGTCATGTGTATCACAGATTGTCACTCATAATCTCACTTTCACTGGTACTAGGAAAACCGAATTTACGTAACGTGACGTCCAGCGTCAATGCACCCTGAAGTTGACGTGACATGACGTTGGTTGTTGCATGCGTGCGTTCTATCCACTACTAGTGCATAGCATGCGCATATATTTCTGTGCGTCTGCGATTGCGCACGAGAGAGAGGCGTCGTGTGGACCTACAGAACCTAACTGCTCATTATTATACTGGGGCGATTAAAGTATTGTTGGTGCCGTGAAATACAATGAATGCAATAGTTAATGTGTGTAGATCTGCAGCACCTCGGAATTTATCAGTTCAGTATGAGAGTATACGTATGGCACGGAGGAAACCAAGACATTTACCTATGGCAAAAAGCAAAATGTTTCGAGTACCAGAAAGAAAACGGCTTCCAGAAGAAGAAGATTCAGAACTTTTGCGACTGCATAACAATTACAAGACTTACATTAAAAGTATTCGGTAATTTATTTTTGTGCATGACATGTATATTTACAGCAACAGTTTTAATCCTTATTAAAAGTTGCTTCACTGTTTTTACAGTCAGTATATTGAGCAACGTGTTACTAAATCATTTTCTGTAGTTTCCAGAAGTTTAGAATCTTATCATTCCATTGTCTGCTTATATTTTGATATTGTTTCGCCAAACTGTTATGATAGGTCAAAATTGGTTTGCCTCATAGGCCTATTTATATTGTGTTCCCTTGCTTATTCTTAATTGTATTTAAATAGCTAACTCAACCTTTGTGGATTCGTATGTGATATAAGGTCGTGTTTTGTTGCTGCTTTTCTAGGGAAGTCACATATGTTTTGTGTTTTGATATTTTACTTGTTGCTTAACGTAAATGGACTAGCTGGTATTGATTCTTATTTTATTTATTTGTCCTTTTATTATTGGGCACAACAGCATAGAATCTGTAATATAGTTCCTGTTCATTGCAAGCTGCTGGGATGACTCCTTTTAATTTGCTTTTGCGTCAAACTGTTATTCATATCACTGACAGCATCAGAGACACTGGCAGCTAGGTTAGAGATCTTTTCTGGCTAATGCAGATTTCACAAGCCAATGTTCGTCATTTCAAACGTTTTGTTCTATTTTTTCCCAGAATGCTCACCTGATCTACAGTTTGAAATGACCTGCCCCATGCTCTTCTATTGCTTACCACCTCCTAATGATAATTTCAGTTCACATCAGGTTTTTAGGCTCCTGGTTGTAGAACACCCACCATTTAGTGTTTTGTGCATGTTTTTTAACCTTTCTATCACCAGTACCATGTTACACGTAGAATTTGGTGTAGGCCTACATAATGTGGGTCTACTGCACTAGTGTCAGCTTCGTCCTGTTATGTCATAATTATGTGGCATGTTACGTCATGCATACATACACAAGTTAGGGAACAGAACATCAAAAGTTTTCTATGTATGTATTAGTATCTAAAATATAGATTGTGGTGACATATTGATCTGTATTGCAGGCTGAGGTCTCGGTCATGTTGTAAGGTGACAGTTTGGTTGTGAGATGGCAAATTAGTATTGAAAGCTTCAGTTACTTCCATACTGTTATATGAAGATAGCAGAAGCCTTGGGATACTATACTGTTTGAGTCAGCATAATTTATTTTGTTATAGCTGTCACAAGCAAATTACAAATGCTGCCTTTGTTTACAGCACCTGCGCCTTGAACTTAATGATGTGGGATATTTGGATATGAGATCTTGAAAGTATACTTATATGCAAGTAGACAAGGCTTGGTTGCTTAATGTGACTTTGCTGGTTGTAGCACACATTCAAAGTTAATGTGCAGCTCCCCAATGGCCACATTGCTGAATTAAAGAAAGGGATATGTATGGCCAGACAGTCGAGAAAATACAGTTTACATGATCACTGTAGAGAGTCAGATTGATTCATTGGTATGAAGAGTTACAATTTGGAAATTATTGGAATTACAGGAGTATATTGAGTTTTTTAACATGATGAGATTGTTGTAAGCTGTGAAACCCCCACAAGCTGCAGAATGTCTGAAAATGTTCTTTGGCAATCCACCTCCACAAGATTTTTATTCCAAGAAAGCATCAACTGTTTTTTTCTGTTGGGCCATGACAAGATGTCACTCAACTAGACCCAAGATTTGTTCCACTGGTAACATGCAATTCAGGTAAACAATAGTGCCCACTGTTACTCAGAGAAGGCGTGCATATTCCTTATCACAGGTCCTCAAGAGGTATGATGTGAATGGAGTTGTCTGAGGAAGACGCAGTGTCTTGTGCTCTAAAACTGCTGTTCATCGTATCTTTAATACTGGGTAGTTGAAACTGCATGTTGTTCACAGTGACAATCCAAATCAACACACTTGAAGTTTATGCAATCTTGACACTCAGCTATCTTGGCCAGCAGTTTTTGGTTACCATGTTAATATCCAACAGATATATTGGCCATCAGCTTTGTGATAGGTGGAAGCAGAGCTTGTCTGTAGACACTGTATTTTGCCACTTACTACATTTATGCATGCTACCAGGTCAGACAACAGCAGATGGCATTAAATGGTTTATGAAAACAGCTGCACAACCACAGCAGCGAGCCGTACTAAATGAAGCTGTATGATTTGTTAACAGCGATGTCAGTAAGAATATGTTAATCCTATGACGATGTCACCTTGTGTGGTCCAGTACTATGTTGTCGCCACCTATGACCCTGTTCTATCCACTGATTCTACAACCACACAGACATAGCAACAGGCCCTTTATCACCGGAAATACGGAAGCGTCCGATCCTGCCCGTCTGCTTTGACCCATGACGTCACAAATATGGTGGAAACAAAAACAAACACACACACACACTTTCCACAAGAAGCCTAATGACACTAACGGGACAAGCGCGGGAAATGGGGTGTTTTGGGTGGGGGGCAAACTAAATATAAACAAATTTAGACGCCTTGCGTAGCTACAACGTGTAAGTGAAGACAGCCATGCATGAATACCCACCCACCTCCCCAGGGTTCGTAACCCCTGCAACCCATAGAAGATAAAGATGCGGGTCGACAGAAGCGTCCGATCCCACGCGTCAGCTTTGACCCGTGACGTAAGGGTGTTGTCGTGTGTGACGTCATGACGGCGCGGAGTTTGGTTTGAGTGTGGATGTCTCCAGTTCTGTTTTATCTTATTTTATTTACTTTTCTGATCTGTTCGTTCTATCTCGTGAGATTTTTTCTTTTTTCTTTTTTTTTTTAATTTTAAAAACACTTATTACTTATTTTAATTATCTGTTTCCTCCAATTTCTGTTTTAGTTTATTATATTTATCTTTCTGATCTGTTCGTTCTATCCCGTGAGATTTTTTTTTTTTTAAGACAAAAAACACTTAATCAGCTACTGAACACCCTTACGTCACGGGTCAAAGCCGACGCGTGGGATCGGACGCTTCTGTCGACCCTTATCACCTGAAATGTCAGTGTGACAAAGCCAATTCCTGGAGACTGATATTCTGCACAATTTGAACTTGGATACAAAATTATGCATTTTTGCACGAACAAAATATGCTGACACTTTCTCACATGTTTCCATTTCGTGTAGCGGTTCTTCATTGACTCTGGTTGGCATAACACTTACCTTTCTGGTCATACAAGATGTTGCTACTTGTCCTACAGTTGCATCTCCTCTTCATCTGAGTTCGGTGTTGCAATTTTTAGAATAGCTGACTATGCCGATTTAGTATAAAAGAAATAGTATGTAGAGATTTTGCAAGAGTAACTTATTTTTTGATAAACTGAAAACATATTTCATTAAATATAGACAAGGACAATGGTGTTACAGCAGATTGTGTGACATTATTACATGAAAATTTTAGTCTTTCTGTAACCTCTCCCATTTTCACACAAGCTAGAAGAAAATAAGGGAAAGCTACTATGTAATCAGTAACATTATGTTGTTATATTGTCAGTTATACAAATGTCGTGTGAGTGTATGTAAATTATATGTACGCTACCTGGAAAAAAAGCAGCACCCAGAAGGGGAGGATAGAAGAAACTGAACCTTTATAGCTTTAGAGGGTATATGATGTTATTGCAACGATTACAAAAATTGGGTCAAATTTACAAAGGTGTTGGCAGTATGAGCTCACTTATTAGTATGACATTCTAGCTCCGTTGCCCTGAACACATGCCTGGATTTGGTTCAGGCGGGTGTTGTGAAACTTACGTCATCTTCTGAGGCAAGATGACTCACAACTGTTGTAACTGGTTCTTGATATCCTGTGTACTGGCACTGAGATGAAGTTGATGTCTAAGCTGGTTGCACACATTTTATTGGGGACAGATCTGGGGCTCTTGCTGGCCACAGAAGTATCTCAACTTCACACAGGCAGTTTACAGACACACATTCCATGTGTGGATGAGCATTGCCCTGTTGAAAATTGTCACCGCGATACTTTCACATGAGAGGTAACATATGAGGTCACAGGATGTCCGTGAAGTACTGTTCTGCCGTCAGTGTTTCCACTTCACTATAAACCATGACCTGAAGTGGTACCTGATGGCTCCCCACACCCTGATGTCAACAGTAAGATACCTTTACCTCTCCAAAACATTGAATGAATGGGACCTCTCCCCAGGCCAGTAATCGCCAATGGTGGTCATCTGGGGTGGTGCAGAACCATGATTCATCACTGAACACAGTGAAATGCCATTCATGAGCAGATCATGTTTCCCAGTCATGTCACCACTCCAAACGCAGCCATTTGTGTTCTAGTGTTAATGGCAACTTGCTCATGTGATGGAAATTTCCTTGTGTGGCTGCTGCTAGTTTCCAATCTATACTGCAGAGTGATACAGAATATTGTCCATTGCTTGTTGTAGGATGGCAGGCACAGATGTGAAGGTTTACAGTGTATATGGTGCACAATACAGTGATTCTCCATTAAGGTGGTCAAACATGGTCATCTGGAACTTTGACGATGAGTATGCCTGCCTCCACATTCCCATGCAGGCAAGCATTGGGCCACTGTCATATCTGAGTGCCCCCCAAATCTGTATATTGTCTGATTTGACCAGCTGACCAATTGCAGACCCACAGTGAGGCCCCTGTTAAATTCTGCCATGTGCTAATAACGCTATCTCATACGAGTACGTGGCATTGCTGTGTTGTTCAGTGATCATTCAACATCTGACAATGTTCACACCCTTTATGTATGCTAGCAGGCCTAGTGACACCACTAGACGTGAACAACATTAATACACCCTGGTAGCACAATGTTCACACCCTTTATGTATGCTAGCAGGCCTAGTGACACCACTAGATGTGAACAACACTAATACACCCTGGTAGCACTCACAATGAATTGCAACTCAAATCATTTACATGCCCATGGCTTATGGTGTGTACTTCTACTAAGTTACATTGACATCCAACCATTTTATTGGATGCTTTACGTTTTTGTCAGGCAGAGTGCATAAAGTTTCTTAAAAATACATACATCACACTAACTGCACCATGGGTCTTGACCCACATCTACAGATACTGTTTGTAAATTTGATTTGAATGAATAATTCTTATAGAAATATTACCTTTACTACTGTTGTCAGCTTATGTTTTGAATCATACTAGCTGCTTTCTTTTTGTGTGTTTGTCACATCTCCCTAATTTGTTGACAGTTATTAGAGAAACAGTGAGAAAAGATGTTAACAGTGCAGAAGTACAATTACACTTTTGCTGGCTACTGATTGTGTATCGAGTTCTGTGTTAAAATGTGCCTCTTCGATCTATTATCATAAAACTGACAACCTATTATCTTATGTTGTAAAATGTTTCACATTAATAAACAATACTGAACTGCATAGTAAGTTTTGTTCCTCAATATAGAGCTTTCCTGAAACAAGAACTAGAAAAATCAGCATCGGCTAGTGAGCAAGCTCAGGAGGAGCTAAGAAGAGAGAGAGAGCAGCATGTTTTATGTATGAAGGAAAATGATGCCTGGAATGTAGAAGTAGCAAAACTGCGGGCAGTTCGACTAGCAAAACAGGAGCTGGCTGAGAAAGAAGCAATTCTTGATGCTATCATAAAACATGAACAGCAAGAAAAAGAATACTTGGAGAAAGTAGAAGACTTTGTTTCCAAAGAAAAGGTTAGTACTGAAATAGAACAAATGAAGCATACACATGTAAGACTAATAGTAAAAATAAGGTTGTATGTCCTTTAGGCAAGTTTTAACCACTCTTATAGCCCTCTTGATATTTTGTTTTTATGTACTTTCATGTAGTATGCTTTTGGAAATTTCTAAACTTCAACATGCTTCTCAAAGCAAGAGTTCAACAAGCAACCTCTGGGGTGTCTGCCAAACTTTTGTTATGCCAAGTTTGTCCAGATTAGTGATAATGAAGGGTGCCAAATGCCAGTATTCAGCCAAATGAGAAAAATTAAAGCTAGCTGTTGTGGTAATGTCATATTAGGAGAGACAGTTGTCATTGGATGTTTTTTTCTGCAAAAAGAAGGGGAGGGGGTTGTTTGTGGGTCTGGCAATTGTGAAATGCAACTAGGATTGGGTGTCTTGTAACATTGAAGAACTGCAAGTGTGCATTAAATACTCTGAAATGAGTCAGTTCAAAGCAAGAAGTGGTAAAGTCTAAGATGAAACATAAAATTTGGTAGCTAGAGAGACCTACAGAGTTTTCTTTCGTTATGATACTGGACTTGTATCTCAGGTGAGTTCCACTTTAAGTATTCAAATTACAATCTGGACAGCTCATCTGTTTATCTGTAGTTTCATAGATCATATGTAATGAATGGTGGGGTGATACCTGAAATAGGCTATAAATGATTGTTATACTGTATTTTTGTGATACGTTATATTCTAGATAAAAAGAGTAGCTGAGCAGTATAAGAAAATGAACAGTGGCTGCTTTCAAAATAGTTGGTTTTTTCGTAATGTACATACTTCTGCATAAAGTATTTTAGAAGTAATTACTATAATTATATGTGAGTAGATTAGCATTAGTCATAATTTGTTGTCGCTGTAGTAGCCAGGGGTTGCTGTTTCTACCTAGTAATGTATAACCGACTCATTCCACCTCACCGAAGGCTTTCTTCCATGATGTGATTTACAGAAAATGTTATGGGAATGAATGAACACAATAATCGTAATGTCG
Source organism: Schistocerca nitens (assembly GCF_023898315.1). Classification (NCBI taxonomy): domain Eukaryota; kingdom Metazoa; phylum Arthropoda; class Insecta; order Orthoptera; family Acrididae; genus Schistocerca; species Schistocerca nitens. The sequence continues at coordinate 474,069,727 of NC_064614.1, read as the reverse complement.
TGTGCTTCATGAACAGGAAGAGAAGGATTCTGTCAGGGTTTGGGTAGATAAGAACACAAGTACATTTGAGAGTGTGTGTGCAAGACTGTGATTGGTCACATGAAGTTACTACTAACTAGCACCCCAGTGAAAAAAAAATTTAAACTTACATATCAGAATCGTTCAGGTGCACAAAATTTAATTTGAAGCAAAATTAATGTGTACAGACCATGGGAATAGTTGTTGAAATAAATTGGCAAACTTACCCTCTTCTTCTTAACTGACTTTGATTTCCTGAAAGAATAAAAAATGGCTCATAGAAGGATCCAGGCAGTAATAGAAGCAGATGAAAATTCTTGCAGGCTTATTTGGTATAGGTCCTGCACTTATAGATTACTCACATAACAAGTACTTCCTAAAATACTCAATTTTTGGTAGATTCATCACATACTCAGATTTAGTAGGCATTTTACCTGCTCAGTATATACACTTCTAATAAGAAGCTGCATAGGTTGTTGATTATTGGTTTTGTGATGTGGTGATGTTACTTTTGTTTGCCTCTAAACACGTTATGAATGGCTATTTTAGAGCATGTAGCAATCCTGGTTGGAAAGTTTACTTTAACAATTACATTTAATGGTGATGTTACTGACTGTAATAAATGCTGACTGGAAAGAGTTTTTAAGAAAGTCCTTGTTTAAACCAATGGCAACCAAAATTCGTTTTTTTCCCTGTTGTATAGGCCAATAGAACTTCTAGATGATTTATGAGGATGTTATAATTTCCTGTGGGTGCATGGCTTCTTATATTTACTGTTTAGTTACAAATGTAACATTGAGTCACCCAAAAAGAGTGATGTCCTGATAGCTTGCAGTACAAAATGCAGAGTGACCCAAAAGCATCGCGGTGTAGCTTGCTCGCCAGGTTTCGAGAGGGTGCGTTTCTAGATGAGGTATTGAATATATTGCTTCCCCCTACTTATACCTCCCGAGGAGATCACGAATGTAAAATTAGAGAGATTCGAGGGCGCACGGAGGCTTTCAGACAGTCGTTCTTCCCGCGAACCATACGTGACTGGAAAAAAAAGGGGAGGTAATGACAGTGGCACGTAAAGTGCCCTCCGCCACACACCGTTGGGTGGCTTGCGGAGTATAAATGTAGATGTAGATGTAGAAAAGTCAGTTAACATTTGAAAAGTAAATACTTTCTGGAATATTGTAGATAGAAGGGTAAAATTTGACACACATGCTTGAAATGAGATGGGGCTTTTTCGAAAGCAAAAACAATGTGCACAAATTGACCAGCGGATGCCAGTTCATATGACACAAAAACAGTAATTAACATCACAATCGACTTTAGCAAAGACGATGTCAGTTATAACAAATGCTCAACCTCGGCTGCCATTCATCTACATTGTCTGTAGTCAAGGGACAATACTGTGAACCATGGGATGTTGTCTTTTACCATCCTTAATAAGGTCAGGCGAACGCAGTAGACCTGCGACTTCAGGTAACCCCACATTCAATAATCACATGGATTGAGGTGTGAATCAGTGCATTTTCAAATGTTAACCGACTTTTGGGTCAACATGTAGACTGCCTGTGGCCAACTGGCTGTGACTGGCCTCCTCCTTAGCATGCAGAAATGATTTCCAAAAGTTTTTAATTGTTTGCAGATAATACCACCCAGAATAATTAACATGTATTGTTGTGATATTCAGTCTGAAGACTGGTTTGATGCAGCTCTCCATGTTACTCTATCCTTTGCAAGCCTTTTCATCTCCAAGTAACTACTGCAACCCACATCCCTCTGAATCTGCTTGCTGTATTCGTCTCTAGGTCCCCCTCTACAATTTTTACCATACACACTTCCCTCCAAAACTAAATTAGTGATCCCTTGATGATTCAGAATGTGTCCTACCAACCAATCCCTCCTTTTGGTCAGGTTGTAACACAAATTTCTCTTCTCCCCAATTCTATTCAGTACCTCCTCGTTAGTTACATGATCTACCAGTCGAATCTTCAGCATTCTTCTGTGGCACCACATTTCAAAAGCTTCTATTCTCTTCTTGTCAAAACTATTTATTGTCCATGTTTCACGTCCATACATGGCTACATTTCACACAAATACTTTCAGAAAGGAGTTCCTGGCATTTAAATCTGTACTCGACGTTAACAAATTTTTCTTGTTCAGAAATGCTTTTCTTGCCATTGCCAGTCTGCATTTTATTTCCTCCCTAATTCGACCATTATCAGTTGTTTTCCTTCCCAAATATCTGAACTCATTTACCACTTTTAAGTGTCTCATTTTCTAATCCAGTTCCCTCAACATCACCTGATTTAATTAGACTACATTCCATTAGATTTGTTTTGGTTTTGGTGATGTTCATCTTATATCCTCCTTTCAAGATACTGCCCATTCCGTTCAACTGCTCTTCCAAGTCCCTTGCTGTCCTTGCCAAAATTTGCAATGTCATCGGCAAACTTCAAAGTTTCTATTTCTTCTTCCTGGACTTCAATTTCTACCCCAAATTTTTCTTTTGTTTCCTTTATTGCTGGTTCAGTAGACAGATTGAGTAACATTGGGGCTAGGCTACAACCCTGTCTCACTCCCTTCTCAGCCATACCTTCTCTTTCATGCCCCTCAACTCATAACTGCCCTCTGATTTCTGCACAAATTGTAAATAGCCTTTTGCTCACTGTATTTTACCCCTCAACCTTTATAATTTGAAAGAGAGTATTCCAGTCAACATTGTCAAAAACTTCCTCTAAGTCTACAAATACTATAAACATATGTTTGCCTTTCTTTAACCTATCTTCTATGAGAGTTTGTAGGGGCAGTATTGCCTCACGTGTTTGTACACGTCTCTGAAATTAACACAGTTCATCTAAAAGTGCACAAATATTGCTGCACACGTTGCTTTAGGGATCATATTTATGTTCCCTATTAGCTACTTAGTTTGTTGTATTCAGTAAGATGATGATTCACTGTGCTGCAACTGTTGGGCATACATTAATACCAAAACCTCTACAAAAATTAGCATTAAGGATACTGTGTGAAGCTGATAACCAAAAATCTCGCAGAGACCGCGTTGGGAGTGACAGCTGTTATGTGAGTACGTGGTTCGCAAAAATGGCTGCAAGTTATCCATCTATCCCCCCCCAGGAGATCCGGGAAAAACTCGGGAATTTTTTCATCTGGGAGAAAACCAGGAAAAACCTGGGAAATTTTTTTTGAATTCTGGGAATTTTTCATTGTTTTTGTTCTCGGTTAAATTTTTGTAATTTTGTCTAGTAAGAACCAATGCTCTAACAAAGGATATTACTGTGGCCTGCTACTGCAGTAATAAAACATGAATGAGAGAAAAAACTGAAATAAATCTTAAATTGCAAAGGAAATGCGCCATATACAGCAACTAAACACAGTGCTCATACAAGTGTCTGCCAACAGCAAAATGTGTCAAAGGCTTTAGGAAGACTATGCAATGCTTCATAACAATGAGCATGATGTCACAACTGTTAACATTAGATTTGTTTTAGCAGTTGCGAGTGGGATCATGCGCATGCGCAGTTGCGTTGTACGGTCTTCCGCTTGTGTCTACAGACACATGGATGTTGGCTGTGTCAGCAGTCGCAGCAAAAAAAAAACGGGGCAGTTAGGTGCTACCGGGAAAAATTTTACTGGCGCGCCCAAGCTGCCAGATAGCGCAGCAGCCCTGGATCTAGGAGTGGGGGTACGGGGGGCGGCAATTCATATTCTTGAGGAAAAAACCTTGTTTCACAAAGCGCCTAGCATCCAGCGCGCATTGATCTATCGATTATTGGTATGAGTTTGAAACGTGTCCCTGTCGGTTTTTGAACATTGTTGAACACATTCTAAGTTGATTTCTGAATGAATCCTAAGTTGATTTGTGAATGCATGCATAGTATACGTGATGTCTCTGTCAGTGGAATCCTCGTCGCATCTAGAAATAAACTTTCCTGCAGACAAAAGGGGCTATACGAGCTGAGCAGATTATAGTCGAACGAAAGAAAGCCAACCACTGTCTGATTAAGTGGTTGATTGGGTTTGCGAATGATGAGCATTGTTATGATTACCAGCGAAATCCATAGATTCAGACTACCAGAGTGCGAATAAACGACTAACAGGAATAACAGGTAAGAAAGATTACATATTATCTTCTCAGTGTGTCCAAGAAAATGAAATTTTGACAAAAAATTTTAGGCCAGATCGATATACTAGCAAGGGCCAGTTGTACAGTCTCCGGCTAGCAGCCGCTTTAAGGTCTGTTCTGGAAGTAGTGTGGAAAATGTGTTGTACGAACACGTAATAACACCAAACCCGAGAATAATCACGAGATAACTAAACTGGTGATTCTGGCAGAGTAAGCCAAGTTAACCGGTGAATAAGCTTTGACACAGGCAGGAATAGATACAGAAGTATTGATGACAACATTTTTTGTTAGAACGAGGAAGGGGAAGAAACGGTGACATCACTTAAATTATGGAAGAATATGACAATTCCAAATTTATATAAAAATTTTGCACTACTACTTTTTGATCTCATGCTTGAGAAACTGGAGCATATGGTTCAAATCAAATGGCTCTGAGCACTATGGGACTCAACATCTTAGGTCATAAGTCCCCTAGAACTTAGAACTACTTAAACCTAACTAACCTAAGGACAACACACACACCCATGCCCGAGGCAGGATTCGAACCTGCGACCGTAGCAGTCCCGGGTTCCGGACTGCAGCGCCAGAACTGCTAGACCACAGCGGCCGGCAAACTGGAGCATATGAATGAAGTATAAAACTATTTCCTAATGTAAAGCTTTTTGCTTGTAGTGGGCCTAATAGGTATTTGATATTGGTACTTTGTGATTTATATTCTGCTGTGTTATAAAAATGACCATTTCAGCCAAAGCAGTCTCGTTTATTTGGTGTGTGTTACAATTGCTGCAGTATTATAAAGGCCTATTTTGTTTTATCTCGCAGACAGTGACAAAATACAGGTAATCAGGTCGAGAAACCACATCAGTCTTGGGCCTATTTGTAATTACAGATTTTTCAATATTAGACAGCGACATTTCGATTTTTCATGTAGCAAAATGTTTGACGAACTTTGATGGGATAACAGATCCTTTCGCAGAAAGGAAAGCACGCCATGTAAATCATTCCTGGACCCCATCAACCATTCCACTTCATCTACAAAAGTATGAGAACTGTCAGGAGGATTTCCAGTAAACACAATTGTTTACCAATAGCAGGACTGCTGAAAGGAGTGTCTCCTAACGACACCTGGAGACATTGCTCAGATGATGGCAGAGCATTTTGCAGTGACTACCGCCAATGCCAGCCAGAATCTGGTGCTTAGCCGCTACCGTGCAACTGTAGAGAAGGGCAAGTTGGACTTCAGACCCGACAATTATGAATCTTACAAACACCCTTTTTCCGTGTTGGAGTTTGAGTCTGCACTGTCTGAGGCGCATGATACTGCACCCGATTGCAACCAAATGCTACGACATTTGCGAGCAGTGTCATAGGAAAGCCTCCTTGAATGTTCTAATTTTCTATGGCAGACCTGCTTCCCAACTCGTGGAGAGAGGCAGTTCTGTTACTTCTCCTCAAACTGGGAAAGGACCATACATGTCCCACTAGTTACTGGAGAACCGCGTAGTTACTGGAGCACCGCATTAACCAGCTGTGTAGGAAAGAACCTGGAGCGTATGGTTAACAATCATATGGTCTGGTTGTTAAGAGACCAGGAAACTCCTTAGCTCCTGTCAATGTGGATTCCAGAGACTTCGGTCCACTGTCAACAACCAGACCCTACTAGAGGTGGCTATTCAGCAGGTTTTCCAACGTAAACCTCTCTCAGCATATTATTTGATATCAGTAAGACATAAGAACTACTTGGAAACACAATATTTTCGTGCAACTCCATCATTAGGAATTTTGTGGCCATCTCCTTATCTCATACAGTTCTTCCTGTCTAAGCACATTTTTAGGTCCTGAGTTGGTGATGTGCAGTTGGGTCATTTTTAGCAGGAGAATGGTGTTCCTCAGGGCAGTGTTTTAAGTGTTACCCTCTTAGCCATAGCCATCAACAGTATCTCATCTACTGTATGGAGTCCTGTACGGTGTTTCTTATTTGTGGACGATTTTGCTGTTTTCTGTACCTCCTCCAGTGTTGCAACTGTGACTCATCAGTTACAACTTACAGTGCAAAGGTTAGAGGAGTGGGCTGCAAAGACGTGTTTTCAGTTTTTTCTAGATAATTGTGTGTGTGTGTGTGTGTGTGTGTGTGTGTGTGTGTGTGTGTGTGTCCATTTTAATTGTTCTCGTCATATTTTTAATTTAGCTGACTTGCATATGAGGTACACCATTCTGCACTTAAAAACTCAGTGAGGTTTCTTGGCCTAATTTTTTACTAGAAACTATCGTGGTTAAAAGCCACAACCCGGAAGGCACTGAATATTTTAAAGTGCCTTATCCACACATCTTAGGGAGCAGAAAGGGTATGTTTGTTCCAGTTTCATAGGGCTATTGTGTATTCATGGCTAGACTATGGATGCACAGTGTATGGGTCAACAAGGCCTTCTTACCTGAAGATTATAGTTGCTATCCACTATGAGGATATTAGGCTGTCCATTGGTGCTTACAGGACCAGCCCCATACCCAGTCTCTGTGCTAAGGGTGGGAAACCACCACCCACCATCCTGCGGCAACTCCTTATTGTGCATCAGGCATGTAAGTTCCTCACAGCTCCAACATCCCTCGCTGACCATACTGTTGCTCGTCCAGCTCGGGAATGCCTTTTCTCCAATCGTCCATAAGCAACAATGCCATTTGGGATAAATGTTCAGCATGTGCTGGTGTCAGCTTGGTGTGAAGAACATGCAACCCAAAATCAAGGGTTTCAACAGCCTACCACCATGGTTACTGCACAGGTCCAGATTTATTTTAGATTTTGTCAGTGCAGGAGAGGTTGCATGCCTGCATATGTTTTTAACTCATTATTTTATGACGTTTTAAATGAGCGACACAACTCTACAGCTGTCTTTATGGATAGGTCAAAATGGGGCAGTCTGTTGGTTACTCTGTTTTTTTCTCTGATTGGGCCCTCAAGTTCCAACTTCCTTGAGAGCTTATTGTTTCTGACCTGGAATTATATGCGGTCTTGTGGCACTAGAGCAGATGAGATCTGCTTCAAGTGCTAAATTCCTTATCTTTTCCAATTTTCTGAGTACTCTTTACTCTCTGCAACGCTTGTACTCACCATATAAAGTAATTCAGAATACCCAGGACAGCCTCCTCCAGTTACTGCAGCTGGAGAAGGAGGTATCTTTCCATTGGGTAGCAGGGCACATGGGCATTTTGAGGAATGAAAGGGTGGAAGTAGCAGCCTAGGAAGCGCGTCATAATACTCAGTTATTTCTGTATGCCATCTCCTGCATGCTATCACTTTGATCTTGCTGTTGCATCGGTGGGAAGATGAGTGGTTGCATGTAGTAAACCCCTCTGTGCAGCTGTGGCATACCTCCTTTCAGCCATGAAGATGAAATGAGGTTCTCCTTACTTGTCAGCACATAAGGCCGCAGTTCTGTGACCATGGTTTCTTGATCCAGCACAACGACCCTCCAATGTGGGGTGCTTGTGGCATACAAATCACTGTGTGCTATATGTTACTAGATTGTGTTTTATTTTTGGACCAGACAGCAGCAGCAGATTTTCTGGCAGGTCTCCACTGTATTTTAAGTGATGTTCAAATGCCCTGTATTTTAAGTGACGTTCAAATGAATGTGTTGAGGCTTTTAAGGTTTTTTGATTTGACCAACTTGTTTCCAAAAAATTTAGGGAGATGTTCTTAATGTGTTAAGAGGGTGACTGGTTCACATGTTTTTTGTAACTGGTCAGCTGGTCACATATCCCTGTGCTCTTTTTTTTAGCTCCTCTGTTGTTTTCCTTCTGTTTTCTCACCAGATGTAGTACCTCTCATTGTTTCTCTTTTATTTTATGGCATGTAATATGGAGTGCTTATATGGATCAATTCGAATGGGTGTGGCAACGTTTTTAGCCCTTTTAACCATATTTGTTTCTTTCAATAGCTGTAAGGACACTGATAACCTCACTGTTGAGCACCTGTACACCCCAGAAACGACAACAAAATATCCAGATAATTCTGCACGTTTGTTATATTATTATACAATGCATGCGAGGAACATAATAATAAGGTGCAGTAAGGAACATAATAAGAAGCTGCGAAAAAGAAACTTTTCCATGTTAATTTATTGTGTAACATTTGTAGTGGCCTCAAATGTACACACATTTACATGCGGATCAACAGCATAAACATGCATAATATAAGATCATTTTGACATATCTGTGTGTGGCACATCTTAAAATGCTGTATAGCTTTTCACAGCTGTGAAAGATCAGTCTAGTATGTTACACTGGTCTAGGTACAACATGTAGTACTAGTGTGTACCACAGTTGAAAGTTCCTTAAAAAGAACAATCATTAATTTTTCTGGCAACCTATTCCCCTCCCTCCCTCTCTCTTCCCCCCTCTCCCTCTCCCCTTCCCCCTCTCCCCTTCCCCCTCTCCCTTCCTCCTCTCCCCTTCCCTCCCTCTCTTCCTGCCTCCCTCCTTCCCTGCATCCCTCTCTCCCTGTGTGTGTGTGTGTGTGTGTGTGTGTGTGTGTGTGTGTGTAGTGGGGGCACTGGAGCACATGTGCGTGCATGTATTTCTGTCTGCCAATTTAGTGGGAGAGATTATGTCGAAGTATTTAAAACTTTTGTTTAGTAATTTTTTTGTCTGCAGAGTACTTTAGTAAAATTAATTATCGCATTGGTTTTATAAATGTGTGCATGTCACTTTGTGATAGTATGTAATGGAAGCTTGCCGACAAATAATTATTTTTGTATAGTTTCCTCACATGAAACACCCACAAAACAGATCCAGTTTCTTTCTGCCTAACACAAAACATTTTCTTTTATTTTCAGGAAAGATCTAAACACTACATCACTCCTGAAAATATCGATGAAGCCATAGAAAAGGCCCTAGACAATGAAGTTGACTACAATTTTTCGTTGGATGTTGATGGTACTGTGTATCATGGCAGAATGACAAAGCCTGACATTGCAAGGGAGACTGGGGAAAAGATGGTAGTTAGCAGTAGATCTTGATAATGATCCAAAATGTTGTTGTTGCTTTGTATATAGTTTTAAATAATGTACTTGGACACATTATTTTTCTCTGTCTGATGGAACATTAAAGCAATCACTGTGCATGCAGAGTAATAAGATTGCTCCGCAAGGAAAAAAATTATAGTTTGTTCAGTTTTTTGTAGTATTAGCACCAAAGAAGTTGTACAAATTATCCTATGCTAATTTTATGGCAATATTTAAGGTGAAAAATGTATTGTTATTTTAAGTCTTCCATAAACTGTTTCAGGTAAACGTATAATACCTCCGTCAGCACATTCAATGTTGCAGTAAATAGGAATGTGTGTGTGTCCTTCAAGGCTATTGCTGATTTTGTCTTTCCACTTTCTATCACATGCTTTGAGAAAATGCTTGCTCAATTGTATGTCACTCTTTCTTATATAAAAAACCAGATGTGCTGACTTAACGTGTATTAGACTTAACGTGTATTATACCATACTTTATGCTGGTATGTGCAATGAAGAGCAATGCAGCTGCATTGAACATTATAGAATACAGTATGTAAATAGTTAAGTTATTTGCTTGTAAGAGAAAATACTGGATTGAAATCAGCATTTTACATATCTTTTGTGCACATAATTTTCTTAGGAAATAAGTTCACACTGAAGAGTGAAAAATAAAAGAACAGAAACTTAGCCAGTTCCTCTCATGGTCTCCATTTCAAATTCTGTTTGCCGAACCACAAGTATCTTACATTTGATGTGTAGGATGACATTGCGAATAGAATAATTTATTTTAAAATATTTTGCCATGCATAGTGTCTTTAGAACTACTCGAAGACTGATCGGTAAAACCTTAAGGGGACTCAGTGTTGTATTCTGCCCACTCGTCTAATATAGAGTGCCTAGGAAAGCTGCTTTCTCAGATTGCTTGACAACAATTCAAGCAAATCGTATTAATGGAGTTATAGATGTGTCACAAGCAAGGGGCAACAGACAAACATAAGCAAGCTCTTCAACACACACAATTCGAAATACAAGTACAGTTTCTAAGTCACTGCTGTATATTGGCTGTCATCGTCTCACAGCCCTCTTTGCTGTAATGTTCCTGGCCAACGTGCTGGCACTTGACGTTAAGCCCGAACATTCCTCTCCCCCAAAGCGATGGACTGTTGTTGTGTAGGGAGCACGACAATGATGGGGGAGGCAGGAGTGTGGATGCTGCAGTGTACCAGAAGCTGTGGCTGCAGGGGACATGAGGCTTCCAGTCGTACCACGCTATCTGGCCTTCGCTCTGGTGGAAACATCCCCTGGAAAAGGACCAGAAGAGTATGTGTCCACTTCCTGAGACAAATAGCAAGATGTCAAAGGTGTTGGTTGCTGTGGCATGGGCGGGTCCAGCTCCACCGGTAGGACAATAGGAGGCGAAGGCTCTTGTCACCATGGCATCATCCCGCAGTGTTGTGATGACACCCTCTGGCAGCTGCTGCGGTCGCGCTGTCTCGGGATCCATGAATCTGGAAGAAAGGCCACAGAAGGATCACCATGCAAATGACAGTGGCAAAGTTGATGGTGTCGTCACTGCAATCTCTCTGGACCTGAAATGAGATGCAAGAGCCAAGTCGACAGGCAATCTCGACTCACACCCATTGTCTGCTGCTGCTAAAAAACCCTGTAAAACACAATATCATATGGCACGAAGTGATACTCGGCAGCCTTCCTTCAGTGCCGGATGCTGAGGAGGGTGGAGCAGTGTCCGATGGTGGCGACCGTGAGGCAATTCCATCGGTGATGGTCCATCTTGTGGATGTGAACAATGGGAGGCGAGAAACAGTTGCAGTGCTTGATTCCTGGTGTGTGCGGACCGAAGTTTGACCATCTGCTGCTTGAAGGTCCGAACAAAATGTTCTGCTTCACCTTTTGACTGGAACGGGACACTAGTTAGATACTGTATGCCTTTGAATTCACAGAATGTTTCAAATTCATTTGACATGAACTGAGGGCCATTGTCTGACACTATGAGTTCAGGTAAACCTTTGAGGAAAAAAATGAGGACACCACCTGAATTGTGCTACGTGATGGAGTTCATTAACACAGCAAAAGGAAACTTGCTATACAAGTCAACCACAATCGACCAATGAGTGTGCCAAAAGGTCCTGCAAAATCTATGTGCACAAGTTGCCATGGTGATAGTGACTTAGGCCAAGCAGAGAATGTTTGTGGCAGAGGTGACTGATTTTCCACACACGCGTGACACTGTGGTGGCATCTGTTCTATTTGGATGTCCATACCCTGCCAAGTACAATGTCAACGCGCTGACTGTTTCGTACGAACAATCCTCCAGTGTCCTTGGTGAAGTAACTGCAACACTTCTTTTTGCAAAGCTTTAGGGATCAACACACATGACTAGATTTTTGTGAGTGGGCTGAATTATTATGTTTGTTCCATTGCAAACATACAGATTGTACATGCCCTTTCTTGCCACAAGCGTAACACTGTGCTTGTCAGGAGGGGCAGTCTTGATGTGTGGGCCGTCAATAACACCGAGGACATGACTTACTTCTGTTCGCCTTTGTAGCCGCCTGTTTAGCGAACTGCTTACGTGGTGTGGAAAATTGTTTACGTGGCTTGGCATGCGCAAGCTGTTGCTTAATGGGCCGGTCGTTAGCAAGGTATGACTCAAGCCAACAAATTGCTGGCTGCTCAAATCTATCGTCTGACAAGGCACGTGAATTGTACTGATCTAGTATTTGCACTACTTGCTGAAACATAAGACTTGAATATAAAGCACCACAAGCACATTTGAATTTGCATTTCTTCGTCATACCCTGCAAGTCTGTTACCCACTCGCGATAAGTTTGTTTTGACTGTTTCTTGCATTTAAAGAATTGGTACCTAGCCGCTACCACATTTACTTGTTGGTCATAACAGTTAGTTAGCAAATCCACACACAACCTGATCATATGAAAGTTCACTTGGGGTGGCATTAGGAAAGAGTTTTTGAATAAGGCGGAACACTGCACTTCCTACTGTGGACAATAAATAAGGCAATTTCACAGTACCTGGCATGTTGTGAGCAAGTATGTGAGCTTCAAACTGTTGCAACCACTCGAGCCATTCCTCTTCTTGTTCATGAAACTGTTGGAAAGACGGTGCAGCACTTGGAGCTGCTGTAGGTGTTGCTTGTGCTGCATTAGTAGTTTGGTTCGCCAGGAGGTCCTGTACCGTGTGTAGCAGCGAGGATATTTTCTGGGTCTGGAACTTAAACATCTGCAATAGCTGTGTTGCATCTAACACTTGCAGCTGTGGTGCCTGAGCAAGGGGTGGGATAGGTGGGGTGGGCATGTTGGAAGAGATAAATGCGATAAACAGACAGGAAAAATAAGTACAGAAGCAAAGAAAATTTTTGCAATGCCCACCTGAAAACACTGATTAGCAAAAACATGATAAGAAACTGTTAAAGCAAAGAAAAGACAAGAGAAAATTAAGGCTCCAGCAAAACAATAGCCCACGAAAAGTCAAAACAAGATAGCAGTGATGGCTGTCAGCTCGTGGTTTGTGGTACACCTCGTCACCAGTGTTGTGTTCTACCCACTCATCTAGTATAGGGTGCCTAGGAAAGCAGCTTTCTCGGATTGCTAAACAGCAATTCAAACAAATCATATTAGTGGAGTTTATTACAAAAGGAAATGATTTCAATACTTAACTTTGTGAGATATAGATGTGTCACAAGCAAGGGACGACAGGCAAACATAAGCAAGCTCTTCAGTATATACAATTCGTAATACAAGTGAACCAGTACAGTTTCTAAGTCACTGCTGTAGTGTTCTTAGGTTGACTCGACTTCAACGTGGCGGCGGCTAGGCGGCACTGTGCTTATATTCTCTTCGTGTAGAGGCCGCTCCTGTCTGGGTGTCATCCTAGAGAGAGGTCTGTGAGCGTACTATTGGCTGTCGTTGCCTCACAGCCCTGTCTGCTGTAACATTCCTGGCCGACGCTTGACGTTACGCTGGAACATTCGGAGACTGTTTTGTGGGTATGTGCATGATGATCATTGGACCCCAAACTGTTGCAGCACTCACTCCTATTCCCCTGCTGCAGCCTCTCATCTCTGACTATCTTTCCTTCTCTTACTCTCTTTCTCATGGTGGCAGCCTTTGATCTCAATCTGGCAATTCTGTGTGTTCTCCTCAGATTGTTCATTCATTTACTTTACATCACCTTTTGGCTGAAGTAATTTTTGGTCCCCTTATGGGTTTGAGCTTCATTTTCCAAATTTTTTAAGTAGTGTAAGGTGACTGGGGAAGAATACCCTAACGAGCACCTACTACATGCAGTGTTAAAGATCATCTATGTGCAGTACCCACATTAGAGGCCGTGAGCTGTCACCGTATTCCCACTTGTTCTGCCTGCGAGATTATCATGTTCCGAGAGCACGGTCTCGATAATACGGCGAGCCGGTGCTCTCGGCTGGCCACCTGCAGCGCAGCCGGTCGCATGGGGCCATTCCGAACGCAGGTCGTACTGTGTGCGGCTATCCGAGTTATAAGTATACTAGTAAGGAACGTGCACGCGTGACATGTCACAGTTGTGCTGGTATGTATGAATGCATTTTGGGAGATTTAAGGCACATTTGGGTCGAACGAACCAAAACTGAAACACTCGAAAAATCCAGTCCACGTAATTATAAAAGTAAAGCTGCAAAAGTTTCCTGTAAAAGTGCTATCAGTGGTGGCATTCTGGTTACTCAGAAACTGTCATGTAATGGCGACAAGGAAAACCGTGAAACCTTATGATAAAGCAAGAGATGACGATTGTAAATTATTTTCTACATGAAGATACAATTATCGTGGGGTCTATGCTAGGCATTAAGGGTATACGGAACGCCCTATGCTTACAATGTTAAATTGAGCTAAAAGTTAGGAACATTTTCTCATTTGTTATTTGGACGATACTCTTGATTTTTTCACGGAACGCAGAGATATGTTCTGCTTTTATGCTGAATTATTAATTTTGAAAAAATAATGTATAGTTATTCAGAAATTTTATTTTTTGTAAATGTTAAAAAAAGTTATACATTTTAACAAGTATTTTAAAATTTACATCCATTAATACAAAATAATTCCACATATCTTTTAATTCAGATATATTAGAAGGTCTTAAGGAACAACTACAGAAAATTTCATCTTTCTACTATAAATAGGCCCTGAGAAAATGTACCTTATACACAAAAAAACTAAAGTTACGGGAAATTAGCTTCAAAGTTTTTACCTCAGTACAAGCCTGCTCCATAGTTTGTATCATCAGAATCGTCCAACAGCTTCCTCTTGATGGCTCTGCTATGCTGTCTAGCCATCTTTGAATATACTTTTATGGCATTATCTGAAGACCTGAGCCGTCCCTTGTCCAAATAAAGCATAGCTGCGGCAGTTCGTAGTCCTACACAGAGCCCCAACTCCTGCAGAACTTTGCACTTTGTTATATTGCCCTGATTGAATGATGAAACAGCATCATAAACGCCAAAGTAAAGTGTGTTTATACCCACAAACACAGTTTTAGGTAGTCTATTCCATATCACATGGTTCACACACTCATTTGGATTTTGAGTCCGGCCATGAAGACATTTCTTTAGTAGACTAATATCTGCGAGGTCTCGGAATATTGGTTTTATTTCATCCATTATGGCAGGTGGCAGGTGATGAGGGTGATTGTATTGTTTCTTAGTTACCTTGCCTCTGTTGTACTTGCACCAACTATCGTCTCCTTTTGGACATAGCCCATGTTGGGGATTCTCATTGTTTGAAGCTGTATGAAAAAACAGAGCCCAGACTGCTCTTCTCATTAATTCTGCATCTGCTGTATTCTGTCTTATTGCTAGACAATAGCACTTCTGAATATGATCTAGTGTAGCATCTGTCAGTCTATTTTTCCCATCGTAAGTTTTTCCATCGCTCAGTTTCTTGCCTTTCATGCTAGCCTTGAGCCGTCGAAGTCTTGATCCCATCCTTTTCTGAACATGGCCAACACACTCCAGTTTGGAAATTTTCACATCGTTACCATAGGGTCTCAGTTCCTCAATTTCTTTGAAAGCCTTTGAGTCACCATATCCAAGATAATTTATGTATCTAACGTTGTACCATTTTACTGAGCGTTGATAAATACTTCTTACACCAGCAACTTCCATACCACCACTTGACCCATAGTAATTTGCCATGCACTCCTCTTCATGTTTAGTTTTCATTTTCTCCTGGCATCTGCAATGCTTGGAAAGTATTGCCACAACTACCTTACCAGTGTCCACACTTGTAGCTGTTAGTACACCATTCAGAGATGTGTGGCCTCTCTTCTGCCAGCTTCCATCAAAAGCTATGGACAAGTCTCTCCTATTATTATTTTCCTATTATTATTTTCAACAACTGCTTCCTCAACAGCATCTTTCATGTTTTCCTGTGCCACATCTTCTGCAGCAGAGCCTATTGCAATTATGTGTTTTAAATTTTGAAGGTGGAGGAGGGAGGTTCATCACACCACACAACATGGCACCTGCAGCCCTGCCCTTTCCTATATACCGTAATCCATAAACCAGTCTAATGTTTATATCGTATAGTTTACCTGTATCTGCAGTAACATGTGAGGAATTGAAGAAAGTAACACTGTGTTTGCAATAACTGCACATCAACTCTAATTCACAAGCAAGTCCTACATGTAAGTTTGTTTTCAATGAAACACCACATTTTCCACATTGTTTGCAGCACACATTGTTCTCCAAAACGTCTAATAATAAAGAGACATTAATTACCTCATATTTTGTAGTCCCAGCATTTAGTTTCTTGTATTCTTCTTCAATTCCAGCTAGTTTTCTTCTTGAAGCACTTTCCAGTGTAGTGGCAGCAGCATCACTCAATGTATCACTACCATTGTCGAGGTTAGTCGCTACTGGGACATCAGATACTGATGAAGATGAACCAGACGAATTTTTAGTACACTTTACTTTCTTGCGCCAATGTACACGCTTTCTAAATACCTTCAGACTAGGTCTTGGCATGTTGAAGGAAAGAAAACTCAATGACTTCTCCACATACGACTTTCACAAAAATGACATGGATGTACTCACAAAGGAAACAATACAAATGGTGCAGAATCGATTGTCAACTGTCTAGCAGTGTAGCCAACAGAAAAGCTAATTCTCTTGTGCTCAGTTATATCTCTGGCAAGGCTGTCTATATCAGGTATATTTCGCGTCTCATATACAAGGTGCGGAACATCGTGTGTCGAAATTATTTCAAAAAATTATTTAAAATAGTTCTATTCACGTCATCCAAATGTTTTATACATGGTATTGAACGGAAGAGTCTAAATTTTTCGAAAATGCATTTACCCAAAAATCGATTTTTTCATCGAAAAACTCATTCCGAACACCCTTAACACGAAATCATTTCGTTCAGTAGCAAGGAAAACTAGCCACCCACTTTCCTGCCCACCATAGATATTAATGTTGAATTTTGTGTGTGTGCGTTTTGTATTACGGTTTTTTTAATGTGGCTTCTCATTTTACAAATGTTTCCCATTTTGTGTGTAACTGCGAATACGCAAGATTTCCTTTCGCGGAATTAGTTTTGAAGTTTATTGCCTTTATGCTTTTGTTTGTTTCTTCCTCTTTATTTAGCTACAGGTTTATTATCCCACTGTTTCTTCACTCTTCAACGACTTAATACGGTTCATTGTATTTATTACGACCTCCGTTGGCATTAAAGATTCCCATCAACTAGTGTAAGGTTGTTAACATATTATCTGTTTCAGAGTTAATTTTGTAACGTTTGCTATCAAAGCTAATTGTGTAACTTTTGTGTTTTATTTTATTGTAGGCCCTAGTGCTATAAAAGATATTTCAGTTTTGCAACAACGCTGTACAGGCAGAATGTTCGAGAAGGCAGGTGCTTTGGACTTATGAACAGTCTTTCGCAGGCTCTGTAGCTACATACTTGGAACACTTGAAGGAAACGACCAAATTTTGAGGTGTTCCACTTTTCAGGTCATAGATGCTTAATATATTAATCTCTGTACATAATTACCGTTTGTTATCATTTGATACCCTTCTGTTAACCATCACTGCCTTGCAATTTTATTTTTATATGCTGTTTTTTCTGACAGAAAATATACAAATCACAGCAACAGACATAAGAAAAACTACAAAAAGCCGGATCCACCTGCTAAAGCTGAAAGAACACGATTACGATGCTTGAACTCAACAAAGAGAAATGTGATATGGAATTATGTTCTGAGGTAACTCATCACTTAGAAAGAAAGTATTGATTGCACAAAAGAGAGCAGTAAAAGTGATATGCGATGTTCACTCATGGAAATCATGTAGGCACAATAATCTTCAAGGAGGTTGGCATTTTAACTGCGCCGTCAAAATACATATATTTGCTAATGACTTTCGTCACAAACAGCCCATCAGAGTTTGAGAAGAACAGTGATGTCCATGGGGAGAACAATAGAGGGAAAAAATATCTTACCCATTATTAAAGCTGTCAGTGGCTCAGAAATTAGTTCAATATGCAGCAACAAACATGTTTGATCAATTGCCCAATAACACAAAATGCCTGGCAGGTTGCAAAGTAAGTTTTAAATCTAACTCAAAAATTAAAATGTCTGACAGGTAGCAAAGTGAGTTTTAAATCAAACTTAAAAATCACTTTCCTGGACAACTCCTTCTGTTCCATTGATGAATGTCTATTGAAAAGGTGGTTTCTATAAAAGAATCATTCAAATGATCTATCGAACATTTAACTAACTGACCAACCAAAAACTGTTGTACCGACAGTCGTACAATAGCACCCAAAAGAAAAATGATTTAAAGCAGCAGCTGAAGATTTGATCCACCTGCTAAACAGCACGTTGAAATTAATCTGTTATTTAGTGAAGAAGTCGCGTCTTATACACAACCAGTTTTCTTCTACTCAAGCTATGTAAACGACTATAGTACACAATAATAAATTCATTTAATTAAAAGAAAATGTACATAGTCATAACGAATAACGTACAATATAGTTTCGCAAATTAATCTGAAACCTTAATTCAGCAGTACCATTTCTGAAGATATTGCACTGCAGTTGAGTCTGTTCTCCTGTTAGTACCATAGTTATACAACAATATACATTACTTAGTATGAAGTATGTAATATCCACGGCATAATTGTGCAGTCATTACATATCACTTCTCAATATTTTATTTGATTACGTACACACCTCAGAAAACCAGTTGTCAGTTGCATTTGCTTCTGTGCTTCAAATTTAGCTTATTTGGTTCTCTTATTGTTATGGATGATGAGAATATCATTAACGCGATCGGAATCTAGACAACTTCTTTTCTGACTCGGTACCATCCCTGCCTTACTAAAATTTCTTTCACTCGAGGCAGTGCTGGCAGGTACACAGAAAACCTCTTTGCTGAGTTTCGACAGGGCACATGAATTTATTTTCCACTATGAAAGAAGGTCTGTGATCTCATCGTTTGGACTCTCCATGTTCATATATTTCTCAACCTCATCTTTCCATTTTGAGGTGGATGTTCGCCAATTTTGAAATTTTTTTGTGGGAGAGGGCATGACATCTTTGGTTATGTTCATATCAACAACATTATTTAACATTTTTCGCACAGCTTGATGAATTTTTTCTCTTCTTTCTTCGGGAAAAACTAATAGTTCCTTGGAACAGGGATGCAAGAACGTTGCCACGTAATGAATGTCATGTAGTTCACTTAGAACCTTCTATTTTATAAATGGTTCTTTAGCTTACACATCGTCGGCTCCAGTTTCTCAGAGACCTATCAGTTTCGAAATCCACAGCACTACAAATGGTAGCGTTGGCTCATTGTCTCCTTACAAATTGTCCATGGCCTCTTTGAAAACCTTCAGAAATTGAATAACTCATTCCATAGTCGCATTTTGATATGACGTCATCATCTCATGTTTGTTTTAATCACGCAAAACGGTCTCTAATTGGTCTTTCTGTAAATGGAATGAGTCTAACATCATGTACACACTGTTCCACCTGGCTTCTACATCATGGTGTAAGGTTTTATCTAATCTCGCAACTAAGCCAGATCGTTTCATAAAGCCTACTAGTTTACGTACAGTCAGGATGGAGTCATACACTGCAGGAATCTCATCCATTAAGAAACCTTCGTTGAATGTGTGCATCAGTGCTGTATTAATACAGTGCATCACACATGGGAGTCGTTTGTGCTTTCTTGATGTTAGCTCCCTGATCTGTAATGAAAGTTTAAGTCCCATAGTGCTCAGAGCCATTTGTAACGAAAGTAACCTTAGTTCCGAGGACGTTATCTGCAACTCTGCCATTTGTTCATATATTTCCGTAATGATATGTTCACTAGTCTTGGCAACATCAGGAAACCTCGTAGTTAAGAGTACACTGTTTTTTTAGTTTCCATTTATCCGTCGACTCATCAATATAGCAGGACGTGACAGTCAGATAATGGGTCTTACGATAACTATCTGTCCACAGATCGCACGTCGTTGAACACTGATTTTTACCAATTGTGTCTTCCACTACTGGAGTAAGTTCACTCCTGACTTGATCAGCCAATTCCTTAATACATCGCACTACAGTCCTTGGGGAAGGTAGCACGTCTTGGGCAGTGATTTGTTCATATTTTGATCCTGTATTTATCAGTTCTTGAGCTAAGCTTATGAATCCTTCACCACTTACCATATTAAATGGTCGGAGATCTGTTAAATACATTAAAACACATTTGTCCCTAATAGATATTTTATCAGCACTGGCAGCTGCAACGCTTGGCAAGTGTCTATTATCCTTACATTTATGTCTTTTCATTCCAGTTGTGCTTCCTTTGTAAGCAAGCAGTGCTCCACAATTTCCATTTTGGCACTGAACATAACCAACTGGAAGATGTGCATCTCTTTCAACAACCACCTGAAACAGTCATAATAAACACCTTCATGTATGTTTCACGAAGACAATTTTTCTTTTCGTTCACAGACCCAACAAACGTATCAATTCATTAAAAAATGCTACACAAAGGAAGTGATTCGATTAATCAAATACTATCACATGTCGAATTCGGAAGCTCTATTCTGTAATTATTTAGTAATAATTGAAGGGCTTACCTTAAATTTTTCCCAACTGGACCTGCCACTCCTTACTCCCACTTTATTTATCAGAGTGTACGTCCGATCAGCACAACACCTTTTGTGATGGTAGTCATTGCACTGGTCCCAGTTCTGCAACTACTCATGCTGAGTTTAGTCCCATGACAATTTACTGCCTCCTGCTATGTTACGATAATGCGAGTCTCTTGGCCAGCTCGCGCTCTTGCAGTCTCGGGCCAGCATGTGTCCTATTCGACAGTCCATGTCTCAGCTCAGTTTCGTAGCGTGATGTCAGTCATCCCCACCTCACGCGCCTGTGCCAGCGATAATGAGCCGCGTACTCAGCGAGAAGCGAGCGAAACTGAGCAGCGTTTTGACGTGCTCTAACCAACATAATCTTATATGTGGTCAACAAGGTGGGATCATTTTGTACCCTTTTGGTCGAGCCTCCTGACAATGCAGGGATCACATTGCTGATGCCTGAGCTGCTAGTTCCCCATTCACACCAAAGAGTAGACATCCATCCGCATTGGGCATTAGGTCTCCCACCATTGGCCATTGCGTCAGTTGGCCTTTGCTGAAGCTGGGTGGCACCCTTGGGGAGAGTCTTTGATCAGAGTATGTGACATCTGGGAGAACATTGCACACATGAAACCTATCAAATTACACCAGACCAATGGCTGTTCTGATGTGACTGTCTCATCAGACAGGTCTAGACATTTCAGTGTGGAGACTTACAACCCTATACTTTCCGTGACCTGGCTACCCCATGGGAGGAGCGACAAGCCAGACATCTAGGAGCAGAACAATATATCCAATGAGCGACAAGCCAGACATCTAGGAGCAAAACAATATATCCAATAATTAGTAGGTACTCAAACTGATTACTGTGACGAAGCCATTATTTTTTGAGGAACAGGGTGAAGATAAATTTGGAGAAGCTGAGTCATTGGGGAAAATGTGCAATGGATCGCTAGTGATTAAAGCCTCCTGCTGCTGATTGTAAAGCTCTTCAGGCATGAGAATGTCTGTGTGACATATCAGTGTCCATTGCCAGACACAAAACTTTGAGTATGGTCCAAGGAATAGTCTTCCACACCAACCATACGCTCCAAAGGAGGAGCTCCAGGCTAATCTGAAGCAGTGCGGTAGACAGTTTGCCCACAAGTGTCGAAAAAGGTTCCAGGGATAATTAAAGAGATACAGGCACCTTTATCTTAAGCCTTTGGAGGGACTACACTCGTGGGAACAGTTAGTCGTGGTGTACAGATGTGACGTGAACTCTTACGTCCCAACAACCATGAAGTGAAGTGCTTCTGATGCTTACATTTTGGTCATATTTCATCCTATTGCGTGGTGAACCCAAAATACAGCAACTGTGGACAGTTACACCACAGAGGTACTCCTTGTGAACAACCACCTTTGTATGTCAACTGTGTGAAGCATCATCCTTCATGTTCACTGGTTTGTCTAGTTGTAAAGAAAGAAAAGAAAATACAGGAATGTAAATCTGTTGACCGCCTATCATATACTGAGACACTAAAATAAATAAATAAAAAATAAAAGGCGTACATCCTTGTTGTTATGATGACCTGCTAACCTCCAGGAATCTCTGCAAGGGCAACTGCTGATGACTAATTTCTGCCCTTCGCGTGCAAGGTATGCAGTTTGTCTTGCATTGCTTTAGATCTAGATCTCATCCACTAATAGAGAGATGGAGAGTGATCCTTATGCTGTTAGTTTGATTTGGCTGCTTCCTGCCCACATATTCCACTTTTGAATGGCAACTATGGTGGACACGAACCAGTCAACAAGATGATAACAGCTGGGTTGGACTTTTTGCAAGCCATAGGGTCAGATACATGTCAGAAGCGGGTAAGTGTCCACATCCTGTGGGTGTCATTAGGTGTCAACTTGTGGCTCATGCGAAGTGAGGGGGTGTTGTGGTGGTGGTCTGGGCGACGGCTATGTGGTGGCTCAAGCAATTCTATGCCAGATGTTGCTCACGCTGACTTTGTGGAGGCAGCTGGGGGTGAAGGCCCCAGAGCTCAGCTTACATAGCAGTTGTAGCAGAGGGGATGGTATCCCACTTGTTCATATGCCATTCCTGATATTGCTGTAATTTTTTCCTTTATTTGACCAAGTTTTGTTGATAGCATATATTTGATGATCACACAAAATACCTAATTTCTTATTACTGCCTTATTTCATTGAACTTTATTATTGGCTGGATACGTTTCAGACTACTAATGATAATAGTAATATTTTATTTAAATAATATTCATGATTTATGATTCATAAAAAACACAAGGAGCTCAAATCTTTAGTGAGCAACTAGCTGTTTGTTTATAAATTAATATAGCTCATTTAAAAGCCTTCATTTCCGTGCTTCCAACAGACATTTTACTTTTTCTAAATACTTGTCATTTAAAATGTTATTTGTATTCAATATTTTTGTGTTCCAGAAAGTTAAGATCTTAAATAATGATTATTTCCAAGATTCAATAGCATAGTTTTGCAGCCTGGATTTTTCTGATTCCGAAAATGTCTACTTTCACTAGAATAACCTGTTACTTTGTTAATTATTCAAGTCACAAAATTTCACCTTCTGGAAACTTTATGGCAGGCTTTAGAAATCCCCAGTAAATAGAAGTCATTTTCATAAAATAGTATTCGGAGGCTATATCAGACATTTGGAAGCTATCATTCATTTCATAAACACCAAAGAGTCGGTTGATGGTAGTCATTCAAAATGTGAACTTCTAGGTGTCACTATTAGCCAGCTAATTAGTGTTCAATTATCAAAATGTTAACTATGTTGTAACTTATCTGTCAAAAATGTACAGTTTCTGTGAATCTACACATTCTTTTGTCACACTATGACTGTGATATAGTGTCTGTCAATTTGAGTGTTCAACCTGGTTCATATGCTTACACTATTGCTTGTGACAAAGTTGAACATCAGACATTGAATATGGGTTACAAATAAACCTGAAGAAATTGAGAATTTGTTACTGCTGTGTGGTGTACATTATTTGAAATACATCTGCAAGAAATTCTTACATAAGAAGATCAGCAACACTTAGTGCAGCTACCGAGAGCAGAATACCAGGTGAGCGAAGTTCCACAGTTTGCAACCAAAGTATAGGGAACTCCAAACCCAGAACCTTGGTGTATTAGTAGCAGTTGGCACCAAAATATGGCTGTCCAGTGGTAGCTGGATGGGCACATATGAATAATGCCTCAGTGACTGGGGGTGGCATAATGTAGCACCATGCTGACTCAATATTTTGTGGTTCAGATTGGTGCAAGGCTGTCGTAATATGGATGATGACTTATGCTCCAGTGATGTCGTCAGTTGGGAAGTAACTCCTGCAGTAGGCACCAAAGATGTGTTGTGACAAATTATAAGTAGTGGTATAAAAGAAAGTGGCACCACCAAAATGTGGAATTTACTTTTGCTGCCATAGCATATCAAACCTTAATTTCTCAATAAGAAAGTGTGATAGATTATACCCTAAAATTTTTTTAGAGTCAGAGTTTTATTCGAATCACATCATACTAGGAAACTTCCTGGCAGATTAAAACTGTGTGCCGGAGCAAGACTCAAACTCGGGACCTTTGCCTTTCGCGGGCAAGTGCTCTACCAACTGAGCTACCCAAGCACGACTCACGTCCCGTCCTCACAGCTTTACTTCTGCCAGTATCTCGTCTCCTACCTTCCAAACTTTACTGAAACTCTCCTGCGAACCTTGCAGAACTAGCACTCCTGAAATAAAGGATATTGCGAAGACATGGCTTAGCCACAGCCTGAGGACGGGTCATGAGTCGTGCTTGGGTTGCTCAGTTGGTAGATCACTTGCCCGCGAAAGGCAAAGGTCCCGAGTTCGAGTCTCGGTCCGGCACACAGTTTTAATCTTCCAGGAAGTTTCATATCAGCGCACACTCCGCTGCAGAGGGAAAACCTCATTCTGGTCACATCATACTAAGCCACCAAATGTGTAGCAAAGCCACACATCTGTATCAGTACTTTGCAAATCACCACATGGTGTGTTATGGAGAGTACATAGTTAACAGAATCACTTCTTCCTCTCTACCCCCTCCCCATACCATGTGTGTTTGACAGGTGAAACAATTGAGGTACACCTTGTTATAATGAAATTACAAAATTTTATTGCCACGGTGGAAGGAGACGCCGATTAGGGAATATTGTTCTCCTTTAATCATAATGAATTAAGGACTACTTTAAAGGGCGGAGGATAATGCATTTATATCAGAAAAGGAACACTGTTTAAATCAAGATATTGTGCTAGTACAGTAAGTGAAGAGAAATACATTAAAATACCAACTATTGATTGAACAGGGTTTGACATCACAAAGAAATTAATCATTTTGTGTGTGAATTGACCACCAGTGGTAGAGTGGACGTTTTTTCAATAAATTAATAGAAGTTCTAGATAAAGTCTCAAGCACAAAAATTAACATAATTTTGCCTGGAG
Organism: Schistocerca nitens; assembly: GCF_023898315.1. Taxonomy (NCBI): domain Eukaryota; kingdom Metazoa; phylum Arthropoda; class Insecta; order Orthoptera; family Acrididae; genus Schistocerca; species Schistocerca nitens. The sequence continues at coordinate 474,044,948 of NC_064614.1, read as the reverse complement.
ATAGTAACATATCCACAAATATCATAAATGAAATTAATAGTACCCTCATTAATAAAGTTCAGAGTTTTGGCATGTTCCTGTTGGCCAATGGTGCAACAAGGTTTACTGCAGTGACTGCATCAGTAATCAATCATGTGGCCACAGGTATCGAAAGGCGAAAGTGTGATGTAGCTGCAAAAGATCTTGGACTTGCAGACCATTTTTGCTAAATGATAATAGTTAAGTCAGGTAGAGAAAAATTCAGAAACTGCATGCCTAAGAGAGACATTTATCAAAATGCAAAATTTTTCCAGAGAACTACCAAACAAGTGTTGGGGTAATGTATAGAGAAGCCAGTATAAATGTGAGATTCTCAGCCTTATTTAAACTGAACTTTGAAAAAGATATTTCCAAGAGTACCCACATCAGTTTCAATGTGTAAGAAAAACAAATGGATAATGGCCATTAGTAAGAACACCTCTAAAATCTATAAGTACTTGAGTTTTATGAAAACATAATAATGAGTCTATGAAAAAAGATTTATAGGAAGTTCCTGATTGCTGCAAAAAAGTCTTTTAATGACAATAATGTACAGTGCAGGGAATAGAAACAAATCAGTCTGGGACGTCCTTAAAAAGTAAATGGATAGACAAACAGAGGCATAATAATGAACTAATAACTGATGGAGATAAAGTAATAAGTGATCCATTTTACCTAGCAAACTACAAGGGACAGTCTGAAAGTAAATTTTGCCATTGTTTTTGAAAGAGAAGATGGTACATAATGTCAATCAAAGCAACTCCTTATTAATCCGGACCTATTGTTGGTTCAGTGACAAAAGGAGCATCAGTGGAATAGGAATAACGCATGCATAGAATGCCGAAGAAGAGAGAGTAACACAAACCAGCATGCCCAAGTTTATTAGAATACATATCATGATGGCAGGCAGATGTGTACTGACAATGTGGTCACCAATGGAAGTGCATGATGTTATCTGGTATGAATGGGTGCATGGGACTAGTGTATCCATCACAGATTGGAACATGGATTGATGAAGGGCCGTACTAGGGTACTGCATAGCTTGGTTGTGTGGCAGAATACCGTTGTGGGAGGGGTGGTACATTAGCGAGGAGGATATTTCTCATTTCAGGGTACAATAAGGTGTAGTCGAAATCCAGGTGGAGAATATGATCCATTTGCTCCAGTCATGGGTTGTACTGAGTCACAAGAAGAATGCTCCTTTATGGCTGGATAGAGGTTATATGACGGATGGTAGGTGACGGGGGAGGCAAGACAAGGCGTGGCACACCCATTTAGGGATAAGATTGAAAGGGTAATTTCGATCTCTTAAGGTCTCAGTGAGACCCATGGCATGTTTGGAAATGAATTGCTTGTCATTACAGCTGTGACAACCATGGGTGGCTAGGCAGTATGAATGGGACCTCTTGATGTGGATTGGGTGGTAGCCATCAAAGTGAAGGTATAGTTAGTGTTGGTAGATTTGATGTTGATGATGTTACTGATATATCCATCCTTGAGGTGGAGTTTGACATTGTCGAAGATGGTTTGTTTTGCCAAGGAGGACCAAGTGAAATGAATGGGGAGATGTTGAGAATCTGGAGGAATGCAGATAGGTTAGTTTGTATGGTTCTTAAATGCTTGACAAATACTCTGAAATGAGAACAAGTGTGTTGTAAACTGTTCCCTTTTCAGCTGCTCTAATTGTTCATGTAGCGTGCTGCTTTACAAAGCTGGAATACTATCCTTTTCAATTGGGACCCTACATTTTTCGAAGGTTGCCCTGTCTGATTTCAATCTCCTTAGTAATTCAATGCTACTGACACTGTTGAGTGTGTTTTTCAGATCTAATTTACATCCATAAACTGGGCACATCAGTTATTTCACAGGTGCACTGAAAGAACATGATGCTTCAAATTAAATGTATCAGTGATGTATGACTAATGATGCTGCGACAGCAAAGTTTTGTGGATCCATTTATTTATGCGATGCATGTATTTCAAAACATGTGAAACTCTTTCGATAATTCACTACAAAATCCATTTTGAATGTTACTGCTACAGAGGGTCATAATACCATCAGCAAACTGCAGAGACTGTAGACACTGGCTGGCGTGAGTGGCAGGGGTGCAGCGGTTGCATTTACAGTTGTTCACACCTGTTCCATTGGTTGTCAGTTTTTCAGTGAACCATCAAAGAAATTAAGGTCCTCTCTGTTTTGGCTGTAGCAGTGCAAAAAGTTTTTGTCTGCTATATTGTCTCCTTTTGTTGTTGCCTTAAGCGATACAGCAGTCCAAAGAGAATTCAGTGTTATCGATAGAAAAATACAGATCTCATATGTACTTCTGAGATTGCAGAGATCCATAGCTGGAATGAAGTAAGTAAGTCCAAACTTTAGTAGAAATGCAGTTACAGTGTCAGCGAATTTTCTGTGAAGAGTTGCTGTTGACAACAGTTTGCATCTGACAAATGTAGACAGCAAACGAGATTCTCAATCATAATTTCGTTTGCTTTGTAAATGAAGTTAGCTGGTAGTTTGTTTCTCGTGCAGCAATTTAATCAGCTGATACTTAGTTGCAGGCACAGAAATTTAGGATGTGCTCCTAAGCCGCCCTCACATGGGGTAGGCAGTTGTCGTTGATGAGGAAATGCAGCCTCATGGGTCATAGTGCCTGTATCACTTAGGACATGCTAGTTAACGCAGTTTCTGATTAGTGATCTCCAGCGCCAGCTGACGGTTGTATCTGGCTTGCAAATCATACAGTTTGTTTATGAAAACATAAAATTCATAGTTAGTTGTATTAAAACACACTTTTTCTCCTATGTGCATATGATAGTCATATTGTCCTGTCTATGGTATACATAAATAAAACCTTCTCTGTATCCATGAACATTTTAAGATGAAAAGGTAAGTTCCATGTTCAGTGAGGACATCTGTTTCTAAAACTTCACAAAATTGGACAAACTCAGTCCTGAGAGTGCACTTATATTTGCTTAACACTGAATATTACAAAAAGTATTTCTGTTAATTTAATAAGAAAGTTCCAAAACTATACAGAAGCACAAAGCTGGGGGAGAGGGAGGATACCCTCTATATATTGTTTCATAACTCGGGGCATGTATGCCAACTCTGCTACACTGCACTTCCACAAGAAATTTCCTTGTATTTTATGTTAAAATCTGCCGAAGGCTTTAATTGATGACATGTTATTAACTGAAATCTAGTATAACAAATCCTACCAAGAATGATATATTTTTGATCAATCTTCAATGTGCCGTTGCCTTACAATGTCATACTTTCATAACATGTGATTTATAACATGAAAATAATCAATATAAAAATTCTTTAACCACCAGTATGATGTTTCCCATCATTTTATTACAATAAATCATTCCAATAATGATGTGTTTCCTAGAGAGCATCAATGTGCTAGTGCTTGGAAACAGAACATATTCTTAGGATGTAAGGTATGATATACAGCCCTCTAAATACAGGCTTCAACTGAAAATGTCAAATGCAATATGTCATTATTATTTACTTTAGATGATATCAACCTGTTCACCAGATACTTTTGTTTTTGCATAAGGCGTACTTTCAAGATTTACGGAGTATATATTTTGTTTTAATCTTGTATTACAAAACTGAAATTAAATATTAATTTGACAGACACATATGCACATGTATAACCATTCGAGATAAATGTAACAAAATATTGATGTCTGTTTCTTTGATATGTTACTGTGATGTAACAAATCCTTACATCATTCACACTTAATAGGACAGTAATGGATATCTGCAGTGGAATCTTCACCTGGCTCAACTTGCAATATAATTTCACTTGCTGTGTCCTATCTTTGGTGCATGTTAATATTACATGATTTAAGTTGGCCTGTTCTTCACTGTCACGACTTCACACTGGGGAATGGTAACTTCAGGTTTTTTATAGGTGACTGGGGTAACACACATATGCTAATCACATTCGTATTATGGAGCTCTGGTGCTGTTTATTCATTCTCACTTTGTTAAACCATGTTTTCCTCGGGCTAACATACATAGAACAATACTTCAGTATTCTGCTAGATACCCCATCATATCCATGAGAGTTCTTGGTCTTTAGTGATTTAATTATTAACTCAATCTCCCTCTTGTCAGTATCATGGAGGAGCATTTCAGGTAACAGTCTCGGAACACTTTTTTCTAAGAGCGCTATATGATTCCCTGTTGGGACTAGGTTTCTATTTAGTTCACCTGCTATATTATTAAATACTGTACATATATGCGACTTATCAGTAACACGGACATTCCCAATACGCACTGATTCTATATGCTCGACCTGTCTCTGCAGACCAGCCACTTCCTTTACGACTGACCATGTGGTTTTAATTTTATCCTGAGACTTAGCTATTCTATCTGCATACCACATACTTTTTGCCTTCCTAATAACATTTTAAGCACCTTACAATACTGTTTGTAATGGGCTGCTGCATTTAGATTTTGACTGTTTCTAACGTTTTGATATAATTGCCACTTTGTTCTACAAGATATTCTTATCCCTCTAGTCAGCCACCCAGGCTGCCTGTTTGTGCTAGTACCCTGTTTTGAACGCTCTAACGGAAAGAAACTTTCAAAGAGCACGAGAAAAGTCTTGAGAAAAGCATTATATTTATCGTCTACTGTATCAGCGCTATAAACATCTTGCCACTCTTGTTCCTTGATAAGGTTTACAAAAGTCTCTACAGCAACTGAATCAGCTTTCCTGAACAGCTGATGACTATATTTAACACGTGTTGCAGCACAAAAATCTTTTAGAGTTAAAATTTGTGCATCATGTTCTGAAAGGCCATTCACCTTTTTGCTAACAGAATGCCCTTCTAGTAATGAGGAATGAACAAAAATGTTGTCTATGGTTGTTCTACTGTTCCCTTGCACTCTCGTTGGAAAGAATACGGTTTGCATAAGATTATATGAATTAAGGAGGTCTACCAGCATCCTCTTCCTTGCACAATCACTTATACAATTAATATTGAAGTCACCACATATAACGAACTATTTGTATTTCCTAGAAAGTGAACCAAGAACCTCCTCTAGCTTTAGCAAAAATGTTGTGAAATCGGAGTCTGGGGATCTATAAATAACAACAGTTAGAAGTTTAGTTCCGTTAAATTTAACCACACCTGCGCAACATTCAAACACCTTTTCAGTGCAGTACTTTGAAACATCAATTGACTCAAATGGGATGCCGTTTTTCACATACATGGCTACTCCCCCACACTGCAAAGAGCTCCTTGAAAAGCTGCCAGCCAACCTGTATCCTGGTAAAGGAAGCCTCTGAATTATCTCCTTATTTAAGAAGTGTTCAGATATACCAATAATTTCAGAGTCAACATCTACAAGCAGTTCACTACTTTATCTCTAATACCTTGTATATTTTGATGAAATATACTAATTCCCTCATTGTCAAAAGTGGTTCCTTTGTTAGAGAGACTTCCCTTAAGCAGGAAGACCTATCAGCTGACTTCAATCTAAAACAGGTGCAGCTCTAACACCTACTACTGCAGCAATTTTCCCATGAGTGATCCCACCAACCCCACCTATGCTGTCACCTATAAGCTTTGCCAACCTCCCCTTCCCATACCTGTTGAGGTGCAGGCCATGTCTAGTGAAACCCGTCCTGCTGATAGACTCCACCGACACCACTGAAATGTGACCCATGCTTTCTGTCATCAGCGCACACCCAAGTCTCATGTTATTACGCCTGACGGCTGTATTAAGATGAGGCCGATCGTGACGCTGAAACAGTTCCACGAAATGCACATTCGTGTTGCCAGTCTGAGTGGCTATCTTTTCCAGGTCACCGTCTATGTCATACTCCCATCCCTATCAATACTGTTACCAGCCCCACCCACAATCACTACCTGATCCTCTTTACTAAAATCCCTACATAACCCCCCTATGTTAACAGTCACCTGAGCCAATCCTGCATTAGGCTTCACAATGCTGGTGACCTGGTACTCACTCCCCAGCACTTCTTGCAACTGCTGGCCTACACCTCTACCATGAGAACTACCTAACAGCAGAACCTTCTTCTTCCTCTTCGACTTTGCAACTGGTCTAGCCACCGTAACTACTGAGGTCTGCTGCATACTTTCTACATCTACAGCTACTAGAGATTCCTCTCCACTAGACTCTGAGAGTTGGTCATATCTATTGTAAACACCAATAGTAAAACTATCTGAAAATCTTCTTCTCCTAGCAGATCTCTTGCCAACAGCCAGCTCCCATTCACCAACCCCCTTCTCCCTCATCCTATCTAGCTCCTCCTGTGCGTTTTTCAACTGTACCTGAAGGGCACAGATCTTACGCTCCTGCTCCTCTATCAACTTACTCTTGCTACATGACCTGCAGTTCCAGGAGAGGATCTCACCAGAATGTCCACTGGCTTCCCCATTGCATTCCCCCCAGTGAAAATACTTCAAACGAGTCTCACACCGCAATCCACTACTCACAAACCTACGGCAAAGCCCACACTTCTCACTCATGGTAAAATTTTACTTTTTCTAAGTTCCGCTACTACAATAAGAAGATGTTAAAAACCTGACTACAATAAACACAAACTTACTCTACAAGGGAAGTAACTACTATTATTAACAGTATTAATAAACAACAAATGTGAATATAACAAAAGACTAATACAGAAAGAGAATCAAACGTCCAATGACACAGTAACGAAGCTGAAAACAAAAGGTTCTTCTGAAATTATTTCACCAGAAAACACAGAAAACTCCGGTTGAAGACTACTAAAGTTCCTAAATAAACCACTATACACAAACAATTAATTAGTACTTAGCTTTCGATGCGCCGCTACAGCTGCAACTGGTCAGCGCGGAATGTAAACACAGGTAAGAGGTTACGTTGCTCGATACGAAACACTCACAAATATCAGGTCACAACACAAGAAAGGCAGAGGTGAATGAAGAAACCACTAAGTCACTGATATAGTAAATATTATCACAAAAACCATTAAAATATGTATTAGAAACTTAAAAATATATAAAAACTTGGAGAGCGATCTCACACGCAGTCACTCGCTTGATCTGTTAACGCCAAAAGTGTGAAACCTCATTGTGATGATCTGGAGTTTTCTGGTCAGGTTCCTCTATTTTTCTGTCTCCTGTTTGTAGGCATTCTATTTTCTCCATCTCCGTTGTCTATTTCTGTTGTCAACATTTCTTTCCCAGTTTGCATTTCAACCATTACCACTCTAATCTCTTCACCATTCTGATGTTCGTAACTATAGTTTCCATAATCTCTCTTCCCACAATTTTTCTCATTAAAACCTGGTTTTCATCCCCCCTAGTGATAATTGTCCTGACTAAGATTTTGTTCGTGATTCCTTTCCAAAGCCCTGTGTAAATTATCTTCATACTTTGAGATTTGATCCAGTAATAAGCTGGCCCATGAACTAAATTCTACTATAATATCTGAGATAACTTATTCTTAAGTGCGCCTATTTGTCATTTCTCAAATGGTTTCTCCAATGTATGAATTTCTTCAATTGGTTTTTACTAAATTCCTTCATCCCTCAATTTCTCCCTCTGTAATTAAGCCCATTCAAAAATTCTTAATTCTTGCTTGTTCAGATGTTGACCAAAACTTATTCAAAAAACTTTTCCCAAAGTCCTGAAATGTTACCCACTGGCCAAAGTTTGGAATTGTCCTTGGCAATGATTCTTCTTCAAGAAACTTCTTGACAAATTTAATCTTTAATCTCAAACAATGGAAAATCCAGGATGGAATTTAACAATATCAGAGAAGGAAAGTAACCACTCGCCATATAGCACAATCTTTTTATTGTGTCTATTGCGACTCAGCATCTCCACTATATGGCGAGTGGCAACTTCCCTTATCAGGTATTGTTAATCTTTAAACTATCATATCAGATACAAAGTTATATTTCGTAGCCCCAAAAATCAACAGGCTGTAAGTTGTCGAAGGCAGAACTTTTCAGTGGTAAATTACACCACATAATACCACTGTTTATACAGAAGTTTCTAAACACAAGGTTTCATTGAATTTCACCTAATTTTTTATCTAACCCTTTTACATCATTAGTTACATTCTTTTCTACTTCAGTTTTTAATTTAATATAATAATTTTCCCTTCTGTTTTAGTACTTCACAGCGTTTTCCATAGGCCTCAATTCTTCAATATTCTTCATCTGCTTAGAAGTTTCTATATCAGTACATTTTCTGACAATAACCCTTCCTTCAACAAGATTTACTCTGGAGTCCACATCTTTTAAGCCACCCTTCAAATGATTTTTTAACTCTGTAATTTGATAGGTATTATCTAAATCTGTTGACTAAGTTCCTGTTTGAAATATTTAATTTGAGATTTCAGTTCACTGAGCTGATTATTGTTCTCCAACAATTTAGTTTCCAGGCATTCATCATTACTTTTTATTACTAATTTTATGTAATACGTCATTACCAACATACAGTTGTTCTTCTATTGGCAATACAAATGATTATAACATATTTTCTAAATCTAAAGTCTTTCATTCTTCTGTGTTATCTACAGACTGATTCATATCTGGAAACCCCCACCCCTGCTTCACTAAACATATCTTCTCACTTGGTCATTTTCTTTAACAAACAGTTGAACCAGAAGAACAATTTTTGGATATGTGTATGGTGCTCATCTCAACTCTTCTTCTGAAGCCCACTTTGATGACCTTTTGTTGTTATTTTAACTATTAGGTTGGTGCATAAGTTGTTAACATTTTTGCAGTTTGGTATTCCACTTGCAGTGGGTTTATTTATTGATTGTCCCTTTTATTTTTAACTTACTGTTACCATCTGAGTTAACATATTGTAATTTGGAGATGGTACATGGAGCTGTGGGCACTAGAAAATGGAGTGCCAAGAGGGGAAATCAGAACATTTCGGAGATATTCCTTTGCTTGAGTTTAGCAGGGGGTTACAGCAGCAGAGGCAGCATGAAACATTTGCGCCATGTATGGGGATAATGCCATTGGGTGGAGCACCACAAAAAATGTTTTTCTCGTTTTAAGGAAGTTCATTTTGACGTTATTGACTCTCCATGTTCAGGATGACATTCGCAGTTTTGTGAAGTTCGTTTAAACACATTAATCCCCAATGAGCAACATCAGCGTACTCGAAAACTGGTAAATGTGATGAATTGTGATCATTCCACCAGTGTATGACATTTCATGCAGTGAATAAGGTTAAAAAATTGGGTGTATGAGTACATACACATGATGCTTGTCCATCATCAAGTGGCTCGTGAACAACTCCACCCATTTTTATCATACTGGTTTTTATGCTAACGTCAACTCCGCATACAAAGATGTGCGCGCATCCACTGAAGATAACGTTATGCACCTGGTATAGCAGTCACGGTGAAGTGAGAATTGCTTCCCCAAGGTGTAACCATGACTGCTGACATTTATTGTCAACAATTGAGACATCTTGCAGATGCAATACATGAACAGCAACCAGGAAGACTACATTAAATTATGCTGCTCCATGATAACGCCTGCCCTCATTCTGCTAGACTGCCAGGAAACGCTATACAGCAGTTAGGTTGAGAAGTCATTTCGCACCCACCTCGGTCACCTTTTTCGCTTTCAATCAAACAAGCTACAAGAAACTTCCTTTATGGATGAAAATGCGGCTCAAACATGCTTCGACAAGTTCTTCGCCCCAAAACCATGTGATTTTTAGAGTTGCAGAAAGGAAAAGTTACTCTACTAGCATTGGCGGACTGTTGTAAACAGTGAATAAGAATATATTTTTGATGACTAAAGTCTCTGTTATGTGTATCTGTCGTGTTTACAAAACTTACAAAAAAATGCTCTGAAGCTATGTACCAACCTAATAATATCATTTGATACAAAGTTATACCATATTATCTTCCAGGTTATGTCAAGAATATTGTAAGTCCTCTTGCTGTGGTCCCCCCCCCCCCCCCCCCCCACCCCAAAAAAAAAAAAGTATATATTTTACTTCCTTCTCTGAAACATAAAAGACTTTTTTAGCATCTTTACTAACATGTCATGAATCCGGGACTGAGCACCTACAGGAATGTTGTTCTTTCCATTTTTACGTAGTTGTTTTTGTTGCAGTTTCAAATTTTAGGCTAGTTGTATTCTGTCTAGAATTAGATCAGAGGCCCTGAGTTTTTGATTTCATACTAAAAACAGTTCTTCACGGTATCACTACACAAAGTTCTATTACACCTTCTGATATATCACAACAGCAGGAATTCACACCAGTCTTCCATTTTGCACTAAAGAGAGCTTCTACACACATGTCTTGTTCATTCTAATAAAACGAAGACAAACTATGCTGTTCAAAAGGTGATTGCACTGACTTGAAGAACTGAAGTCTTGAACTGAACTCATCTCGTGGGTGCGGATTCAGATGTACAGGTTAGAACACGAGCTTCTGGTATGTTCTAGAAGCGGTAATTGTTCCAGTTAATAGTTACACTAACTTGCTGCTTTTGAGTAAGGGAACAGTATAAGCAAAACTGAATCTTTTGATTTTTTAAAAAATATAAAAATAGATACATAGATTGTTTTAAATTTTATGAAATATAATTTTTGAAATTATGGAATACACTACACGTGTAAGACAATAAGAATTTATCTTTTACAAAATGTAATAACAATTACTCATATTAATAAAAGTTAAGTGCGTTATCTGAACACAACAATGATTTCATATTTAATGAGTTATGAAACTTCATGTAATTTATGTAAATTGTATTTGGAATAAAATGTTCGATGTCTGTGGCCTTTGGTGTAAATGATATAAAAAAAAACAAACATCAGAGCACATTTTGCATATGTACATCTTATAAGATTGGATGATTGTCATTACAAAGTGAAATCTGTAAGAGAGATAATTTTCACATCAAAAATATTGTTATGTTATAGGTAAATTTGAAAAATAGCACAAATGTATAATCACAGCCTTCATGTTGTAGCAGAGCTTAGACGGCGTCACACTTTATGAGTTGGCAGATTCGTATATGATGTAAATGAAGTTCAACTCATGCATTTGTATTTTCTAATATAAATTTAAACTAACCACAACTCGTATGGTTTTGCATTACCACTATCTTCAAGTTAAATGATGTACATTGGTAATGAACAGGATGATAGACCTTATTTTGGTTTAGCCATAACGAAGGACGTATCATCTAATACCCCCCATGAACCATGGACCTTGCCGTTGGTGGGGAGGCTTGCATGCCTCAACGATACAGATAGCCATACCGTAGGTGCAACCACAACGGAGGGGTCTCTGTTGAGAGGCCAGACAAACGTGTGGTTCCTGAAGAGGGGCAGCAGCCTTTTCAGTAGTTGCAGGGGCAACAGTCTGGATGATTGACTGATCTGGCCCTGTAACACTAACCAAAATGGCCTTGCTGTTTTGGTACTGCGAACGGCTAAAAGCAAGGGGAAACTACAGCCGTAATTTTTCCCGAGGGCATGCACCTTTACTGTATGGTTAAATGATGATGGTGTCCTCTTGGGTAAAATATTCCGGAGGTAAAATAGTCCCCCATTCGGATCTCCGGGCGGGGACTACTCAAGAGGACGTCGTTATCAGGAGAAAGAAAACTGGCGTTCTACGGATCGGAGCGTGGAATGTCAGATCCCTTAATCGGGCAGGTAGGTTAGAAAATTTAAAAAGGGAAATGGATAGGTTAAAGCTAGATATAGTGGGAATTAGTGAAGTTCAGTGGCAGGAGGAACAAGACTTTTGGTCAGGTGAATACAGGGTTATAAATACAAAATCAAATAGGAGTAATGCAGGAGTACGTTTAATAATGAATAAAAAAAATAGGAGTGCTGGTAAGCTACTACAAACAGCATAGTGAATGCATTATTGTGGCCATGATAGACATGAAGCCCACGCCTACTACAGTAGTACAAGTTTATATGCCAACTAGCTCTGCAGATGACGAAGAAATTGAAGAAATGTATGATGAAATAAAAGAAATTATTCAGATAGTGAAGGGAGACGAAAATTTAATAGTCATGGGTGACTGGAATTCGGTAGAAGGAAAAGGGAGAGAAGGAAACGAAGTAGGTGAATCTGGATTGGGGCTAAGAAATGAAAGAGGAAGCCGTCTGGTAGAATTTTGCATAGAGCATAACTTAATCATAGCTGACACTTGGTTCAAGAACCATTAAAGAAGGTTGTATACATGGAATAACCCTGGAGATACTAAAAGATTTCAGATAGATTATATAATGGTAAGACAGAGATTTAGGAAACAGATTTTAAATTGTAAGACATTTCCAGGGGCAGATGTGGATTCTGACCACAATCTATTGGTTATGAACTGCAGATTGAAACTGAAGAAACTGCAAAAAGGTGGGAACTTTAGGAGATGGGACCTGGATAAACTGAAAGAACCAGAGGTTGTACAGAGTTTCAGGAAGAGCATACGGGAACAATTGACAGGAATGGGGGAAAGAAATACTGTAGAAGAAGAATGGGTAGCCTTGAGGGATGAAATAGTGAAGGCAGCAGAGGATAAAGTAGGTAAAAAGACAAAGGCTACTAGAAATCCTTGGGTAACAGAAGAGACACTGAATTTAATTGGGGAAAGGAGAAAATACAAAAATGCAGCAAATGAAGCAGGCAAAAAGGAATACAAACGTCTCAAAAATGAGATCGACAGGAAGTGCAAAATGGCTAAGCAGGGATGGCTAGAGGACAAATGTAAGGATGTAGAGGCTTATCTCATGAGGGGTAAGATAGATACTCCCACCAGGAAAATTAGAGAGACCTTTGGAGAAAAGAGAACGACTTGCATGAATATCAAGAGCTCAGATGGAAACCCAGTTATAAGCAAAGAAGGGATAGCAGAAAGGTGGAAGGAGTATATAGAGGGTCTATACAGGGGCGATGTTCTTGAGGACAATATTATGGAAATGGAAGAAGAGGTAGACGAAGATCAAATGGGAGATATGATACTGCGTAAAGGGTTCGACAGAGCACTGAAAGACCTAAGTTGGAACAAGGCCCCGGGAGTAGACAACATTCCATTAGAACTACTGACAGCCTTGGGAGAGCCAATCCTGACAAAACTCTACCCTCTGGTGAGGAAGATGTATGAGACAGGCGAAATTCCCTCAGACTTCAAGAAGAATATAATAATGCCAATCCCAAAGATAGCAGGTGTTGACAGATGTGAAAATTGCCGAACTATCAGTTTAATAAGTCACGGCTGCAAAATATTAACGCAAATTCTTTACAGACGAATGGAACAACTGGTAGAAGCTGACATCGGGGAAGATCAGTTTGGATTCCGTAGAAATATTGGAACACGTTAAGGCGATACTGACCCTACGACTTATCTTACAAGAAAGATTAAGGAAAGGCAAACCTACGTTTCTAGCATTTGTAGACTTAGAGAAAGCTTTTGACAATGTTGACTGGAATACTCTCTTTCAAATTTTGAAAGTGGCAGGGGTAAAATACAGGGAGCGAAAGGCTATTTACAATTTGTACATAAACCAGATGGCAGTTGTAAAAGTCGAGGGGCATGAAAGGGAAGCAGTGGTTAGGAAGGGAGTGAGACAGGGTTGTAGCCTCTCCCTGATGCTATTCAATCTGTATATTGAGCAAGCAGTAAAGCAAACAAAAGAAAAGTTCGGAGTAGGTATTAAAATCCATGGAGAAGAAATAAAAACTGTGAGGTTCGCCGATGACATTGTAATTCTGTCAGAGACAGCAAAGGACTTGGAAGAGCAGTTGAACGGAGTGGACAGAGTCTTGAAAGGAGGGTATAAGATGAACATCAACTAAAGCAAAACGTGGATGATGGAATGTAGTCGAATTAAGTCGGGTGATGCTGAGGGAATTAGACTAGGAAATGAGACACTTAAAGTAGTAAAGGAGTTTTGCTATTTGGGGAGCAAAATAACTGATGATGGTCGAAGTAGAGAGGATATAAAATGAAGACTGGCAATGACAAGGAAAGCGTTTCTGAAGAAGAGAAATTTGTTAACATCGAGTATAGATTTAAATGTCAGAAGTCGTTTCTGAAAGTATTTGTATGGAGTGTAGCCATGTATGGAAGTGAAACATGGGCAATAAATAGTTTAGACAAGAAGAGAATAGAAGCTTTCGAAATGTGGTGCTACAGAAGAATGCTGAAGATTAGATGGGTAGATAACATAACTAATGAGAAGGTATTGAATCGAATTGGGTAGAAGAGGAGTTTGTGGCACAACTTGACTAGAAGAAGGGATCGGTTGGTAGGACATGTTGTGAGACATCAAGAGATCACCAATTTAGTATTGGAGGGCAACATGGAGGGTAAAAATCGTAGAGGGAGACCAAGAGATGAATACACTAAACAGATTCAGAAGGATGTAGGTTGCAGTAAGTACTGGGAGATGAAGAGTCTTGCACAGGATAGAGTAGCATGGAGAGCTGCATCAAACCAGTCTCAGGACTGAAGACCACAACAACAACAACAACAACAACATCTAATAAGTATCGGAGCACTGTGCGGGGTAAAGATGCAATACAAATATGTACACGCCACTAAGCGATATCTACGAAAAGTAAGATGAAGATATAACTGTAGCCGATATCAAATTTTTCACTCTTCGACTATCTCTGTCTTACCGTCCGTGGTTCTGGTTGGACATATTGCGTGTATGTCAGACAACAGTACATATTTATGTAAAAAATTTTACAATTTATCTTCTGGAAAGGAAGGCAGTTTCTTTCATTTCTAGATTGCTTCATCTTGAAAATGATACCTGGATACAACGTAACCTGCAACCTTCGGAATACACGGCATTACTTATGATTGTGCTGTAGTGCACTCGGAGTTGGACGCTGCATCTTTTTCTTCAAGAAAGTAGTAACTATCACCCTGCTCAAAGGAGAGTTAAGACGTAAATGAATATAGACTGTTAGAGTAGTATCGTAGTGAGAGACTGTGAAGGCGCGAACTTAAGCGCGTGAATTGTTGCTGATGAAAGTATCCGCCAGCTGCACACCTCGAAATAATCCACATTATTCGCACCTCCGTACGGCGCCAGTACATAAAGGCGAGTATAACAGACTGCCCTCAGTTCGTCACACGTAGGACAAATGCATAATATTTTATTATACTTCTTTGTAATTAGTTTTTGTATTTGTATACATCTGATATTTCCTGCATGTACATATATTCATGCATGTATTAAAGATAAACGGTAAATTGCAAATGGTACAATATCATATACAACTTACAGAACAGTAATTAAAAATTGTAGGACGTCAGATAAAAATCTAAGCCGGCTGGAGTGGCCGAGCGGTTCTAGGTTATAGTCTGGAGACAAGCGACCGCTACGGTCGCAGGTTCGAATCCTGCCTCGGGCATGGATGTGTGTGATGCCCTTGGGTTAGTTAGGTTTAAGTAGTTCTCAGTTCTAGGGGACTGATGACCTCAGAAGTTAAGTCCCATAGTGCTCAGAGCCATTTGAACCATAAAAATCTAACAAGGGAAAAACGCAGTTTTCCAGGAGTGGAAAATTTGGAAATTTGTGGTAAATTCCTATGAGACCAAACTGCTGAGGTCATCGGTCCCTAGGCGTACACACTACTTTCTCTAACTTACGCTAAGGGTAACACACACACACACCCATGCCAGAGTCCAGGAGAGGCTACTAAGCCTTTGTATAGTTATATGACAAATTGATTTAAATTGACTAGTAGCTTACTAACAGGACTCATTATGTCTTTATAGCATATGTACTCTTAAGATTCCAGATAAGCGATATGGAAGGGCAGCAAATGTTTTTAAATTATTAGAGCATTAAGGCAAACTAAAGATGTATGACATGATTACATCAATGAGATAGTGTCAATTGAAGAATGGGGTGCAACTCGTCGGCTTTGGCCAATAACATCATATTTTAGTCATACATATTAATTTTCAGGGAAAGTCTTGAGTACATAGGAAACAAATATCCAAATTATCAATTAGTTATAGGTGGAGTCTTTAATCTGCCATCCACTGACTGGGAAAATTACAGGTTTATCACAGGAGGTAGAAGCAAAGACTCATGTGAAGTTATTGTAGGAGCGCTCTCAACATACAACCTTGAGCAGTTAGTTATAAAACCAACTCAAGATGGGAACATATTAGATAACTTGGCGACAAACAGACCTGATCTTTTTGAGGAAGTTAATCTAGAAGAAGGTATTAGCGACCATAATGTAGTTGTGGCTTCTATGCCAGTAGAAGTTGCAAACAAAACCAAAGAAATAGCGTAGAGTTTTCTTGTTTGAGAAAGCAAATAAAATTGTCATTAATGAATATCTTCATAGTCAGCTCCAAGCATTCACTACGGAACATAAAGATATTGAGAATCTTTGGTCAGAATTTAAAGGTATTGTCCACCACATGCTAGAGAAGTATGTGCCTACCAAAAATATAGGAGAGAAAGGATCCACCTTGGTACAACAAACATATTACGAAGTTGCTGAGAAAGCAGAGAATTTTTAAACGTAGTCACTGCCCCGCTGACAAACAGAAATTATGCGAAATGAAAGCAGCTGTCGTAAAGTCAATGAGAGATTCTTTTAACGAATTTGAAAGCAAGATCTTATGTGCAGGTTCTAAAAATAACCCCAACAAATTTTGGTCGTACGTAAAATCTATGAACGGTACAAATAATTCATTACATTCTCTTGCTGACAGTACGGGTAATGTAACGAATGATGATATACAGAAGGCCGAAATTCTAAACCTAGCTTTCAAAAACTCGTTTACGGTAGAGAACTGCAGCACCATTCCTCCTTTCAATTATCGAACAAACGCAAGGATGGCTGACATAGTGTTTAGTGTATCTGGGATTGTAAAACAGATAAGATCCTTAGACGCCAGGAAGGCATTTGGCCCAGACGGTATCCCCGTAAGATTAAATGTTGACTATGCTACAAATATAGCACCATTCTTATCCATCATCTATCAGAGATCATTGGACTAGTGGACTGGAAAAAGGTCCAGGTCATAGCAATCTATAAAAAGGGTAGGAAATCGATGGCACATAATTACCGGCCAATTTCACTGACATCGATTTGTTGTAGAATCATGGAACATATTTTGTGTTCAGACATAATGACCTTTCTAGACTGAAAAGCTTATGTGCAGAAACCTGCACGGATTTAGGGAACAGCGGTCATGCGAGACGCAGCTGGCCCTCTTTGTGCATGATACACAACAGGCTCTAGATACCGGCTCCCAGGTTGATTCCATATTTCTCGACTTTCGAAAGGCGTTCGACTCAGTTCTGCACTGTCGCTTGCTCCTAAAAGTGCGCATTTACGGTCTCCTGCCTTACTGCTACACTGGGTCTGAAGAGGATATGTAGTGTATTACAGCTACGTTGGTGCATTTTTCTCTAGTGGTACGTTAATATTACAAATGTTAAATATTATTACCTAACATAAAGAAATATCATATTCTTTTACGTAGAAAAATTGAGCCTGCATGAAAGTGAAATGGATTACCAGCTAAGAATACATATTACAAGTTGTTCAGCAAAAAGAGGTTATTTTAAACTAGCTCTCTAGTACGTGGCACCAATAAATTAAAACTTAATGTTATTTTACCTTTTTAAAATCTCGCCTTTTTTTGCTCTTTTATATTTCAGTTCCACTGAACTGGTAATTTCTTAAATTCAAGTCGATTTCATCTTTTATTTCATTTTGATTCTGTTTTACTCACCAAAAAAAATTGTGGATAGAATAAAACGTCTACATTTTTCTAAACAGTAGTTTCCTCATAAGCTTACAGTATGAGGTGTATATGATTTCAAGTAAATTTTTCTTTATAATTCAGATTAATTGGCCTTGAAACTGTTAGAAATAGTGATGTGTGGCTTCTTCATGAAGTCATCGCAAAATTACGCAAATGTCATCTTTACTTTAAAAATTTCAAACACAAAGTTATTTCAGATTTCTTTAAAACTCTTTGGAATGAAGTCACTAGAAGCAGCTGCTTACTCAGTGACGTATATACTAGTTAATGATTCTTACTACATCAGTGAGTTTGAAGTTATTTTGCTAATCTGGGGCATAAATTATATTTATGTTCATCAGTTTCAACTTTTTACATTTTTTATATTTAGGTATGGCTAACATTTTCTTTTACCTGTTACAGGATCATTATACCGGCAGAAGCCAGCGATATTTGATCCTGCTCTGGTCTGTGTGCTGGGGCCGGAGGGGCTTCAGAATAATTAAATTTTAAAATAAAACAATTTTAAACACTTTGAAAATAAAAAAATTTAAACATACATGTCCTGATAATTTTTTTCACACCATTTCCATTCTGATATTTATTTAATTAATTAGTTTCAATAAATTCAGATTAATAATTATTTAGCTTAAAACAAGCTGTAAATACCAGGCTGTATTCCATGTGTGTAGATACAGCTGGAGCCAAACTTGATAAGTCAAGCTTGAAATATAGCTTGAACTCTGCCAACTTTGATGTTTGTTTCAAGCTTGAATCCAACTAACAGGCCTGAATATTCCAGCTTTGATCAAGCTTATATACTTGAACTTTACATCCGGAAACAAGTTTGAAACCAGCTTACTGTGCTATCTGGGAAGCGTAACTTCAGGTGTGCCCCAGGGCAGCGCAATAGGTCCGCTGCTTTTTACGATTTACATAAACGACCTGATTGATGGTATTGACAGCGGCATTAGACTGTTTGCCTATGATGCTGTAGTGTACAGCAAAATGGTATCACACGAAAGTTGTGAACAAATCAGTGAGGATTTGCAGAAAATAAATGCGTGGTATAATGACTGACAGTTAGCTCTCAATATTAGTAAGTGTAACCTATTGCGGATAACAAGGCGAAAATCCCCATTAATGTACGAGTACAAAATAAATGCCCAGTCTTTGAAAGCAGTAACATCCGTCAAGTATCTGGGTGTGACTATTCGAAATGATCTCAAATGGAATGATCAGACCACACAACTAACGGGCAAGGCGAACTCTAGATTGCGGTTTGTTGGTAGAATTCTGAAGCGATGCAGACCTTCAACAAAGGAAATTGCTTACAATACTTTAGTTCGTCTAGTCTTAGAGTATTGTTCGCCTGTATGGGACTCTTACCAGTTGGGTCTCATTCAAGAGATTGAAAAGGTCTAAAGAAGAGCGGCAAGATACGTGACTGGTACATTTAGCCATCGTGAGAGCATTACAAATCTCATAGAAAGTTTGAAGTGGGATACAATTGCAGATAGACGACGCACTAAACGGAAGGGGCTGCTCACTAAATTCCGAAACCCGATCTTCGCCGAGGATGTAGTACATATATTATTACCACCAACTTTCAAATCGAGCAATGATCACCATTCAAATATAAGGGAAATTAGAGCTCGTACTGAGACAGTCGTTTTCCTTTCGCGCTATCCGCGAGTGGAACAGAGGGGGAAAAATATGACTTGGCGTGAATTGTGCCCTCCACCACACACCGCTTGGTGGCTAGTGGACGATATGTGTACATGTAGATGTAGATTTT
Source organism: Schistocerca nitens (assembly GCF_023898315.1). Taxonomy (NCBI): domain Eukaryota; kingdom Metazoa; phylum Arthropoda; class Insecta; order Orthoptera; family Acrididae; genus Schistocerca; species Schistocerca nitens. The sequence continues at coordinate 474,025,363 of NC_064614.1, read as the reverse complement.
CGAGCCATAGATAATAAATCAGTTATCTTCTGTGGCGAAGCATCATAATCGTAAATAGAAATACATGAATGTATTAAGAGACAGATACTGAATACGCTTTTTGTCGCTTGTGGTAATTTTAAATAATTTGTGTACATTTTTTTAATTATACCTTTGGCTGATAGTGAATCGTTCCAGTTGCTGTTTCCTCTGCATTTGATTAGTATCTTGTACTATGTAGGTCAACCGAAGAATAAGATACTAGTACTAGCGAACGCAAAAAAAAGCAACTTATGTAACACTGGCATCCTGTACCTCAGCTGTCAACTGATGTTCAGGATAAAAATGTTATGTTTGTCGCTTTTTTCACCTTCGCTAATACTATTATCCTATTTTTCATCTGATGGTAGTACTAGCGAAGGCGAAAAAAACGACATACGTAAAATCTGTGTATACATCAATTGAGGTACCCCACGCCAATGTTACATATGTCGCTTTTTTTGCTTTCGCTAGCACTAGTATACTAACCTGAAGAATATGATATTAGGCTTTTCTACTGTGAAAAAAGCGATGTACATAACAGTACGTTCAAAATATGGATGTATTTGGTATGTGTTCATGATCAGTTTTCTCTGTACTACAATCGTCTATGCTTTTAAATCTTTGCAATGCATCATCTGTGGTAATGTGTGACGTTATCGGTCAAAGGCGATGGTTTGTAACCCATTCTTGAGTATTCCTGTGAGATACGTTTCAAATCAATATTGGTACCTATATAATGATGCAAATAAAAATTTAAATTTTTCTCCAGATATCTGGGTGTGTTCACTGAGAAACACTGAGAGTGGACATATATGTTGGGAAGTTTGGCAATAGTCATAATCATGGAACAGTGTCACTTTCCAAATCCAGCATTTTATGAGCGACTACTAGTATGGAACTTAAAAAAGAATAAGCTGAGCATCAGTACCAATATGCTTGCTTGCTGTATGGTAAAAATTATTTTGTTAGCTATTAACAATTGCTCGCCAATAGGTCTAATTGTTTTGATTTGCCGGCCGCGGTGGTCTCGCGGTTCTAGGCGCGCAGTCCGGAACCGTGGGACTGCTACGGTCGCAGGTTCGAATCCTGCCTCGGGCATGGATGTGTGTGATGTCCTTAGGTTAGTTAGGTTTAAGTAGTTCTAAGTTCTAGGGGACTGATAACCACAGCAGTTGAGTCCCATAGTGCTCAGAGCCATTTTTTTGTTTTGATTTACCGAATAATTTGACCATTAGGAAAATGTAGGGCGAAAACTTTTGTGCTCTTTGTAATTACTAGATTTTTCTCTCGGATCTTTTTTTATCAACATCCTCCTCTTTCCTTCATCAGAAGGAAAAAAAAACAACGTTGGCACACATTTTCTTTATAAAATTAGATTGCAACCAGAGGCACTATACCTTCTAGGCATTCTACCAATAGGAAAGGAGGCGAAATTTTATAGAAGCACTTGCTCGTCTGTACAACCGACCGACACATTGAAACAGCAGACACCCCATTTACATGGGTCTCCCAAAACCAGATTTCGTAAACCGTTTTCCCAGTACCGCTTGTGGGTGATCATGTGAACACTTCAAAGAACTGTTTTCGAAATTCGGTTTTCGTCTTGTCGCGTGTAAACTTAGTGACTATTCTTGTCAATTTCATTTTAAAGGGGCCCCTCACACGTTCTATAATATTGTCAAACTATCAATATATGGATCGTCTGCGGGTATGTATTGATATGATGTCAAAGACCAATTCATACTGGCCATCACGGCACCGTCATGTCAAGGTGTATCCACGCTGTCCGTTACGTCACGACATGTCAAGTCAGTTCAAGTCACTTGATTTAACTCACATGGCTGTTCTCAACAGTTTTTTCCGCGGGTGTTGGTGTCTTTGTAAGATTATTTTCAACTGTCTTTACACACGAAGTGCACATGCACAATGTGGTAGCTTATACATGTTGGTATCTGAGTCCATATTTGTATGAACATTACTTTCATTGGACTCCTATGGTTTGCAGCTTGCAGGGATATGTCTTATATTAGAGAAGGAAGACAGAAGTGTAAAACAACATAAAAATTGTACTTCGAAAAATATGCTTACGTGGTATAGAAAGGAAATTTCACATATTTTCAAGGAGCTCGAGGAATAGGAACCTCCATTTTATATTTTAGAAAGTCTAAGCATCAGTTGTTTTGTTTGTTTGTTACATTAAATTGCGCGCCAGAATTACTAATAGAAACAGTGTTACAAGCTGCCCTCATATTGTGTGGAAAACTGGTTTATTTAAGGTAAGTTTTGTTGTTAATCCAGTGTAAATTTTTATGCAGTAGTCATATATCCGTTAATACCTTTCCCTTCTAGACTTACGTTTTCTTTAAATCTTGTATTTGGCTTTTAATGGTTCAACAGTCTTATTTGTACTGGGGTTTGCTAGTGAAACAACATAATTATTGACCACTGATGCCTGCAAACTGTTTCACATCACAATTCAGAGAGCTACTTAACAATAAATAAGCCTGCCACAACACATATTTAAACAAACAACTTGCAGTGTCTGAAGGTTTCAGACCATTTCTTTATGAAACATTACAAATTCATATGCAAATAAATTCCACCTGATAATCAGTCTGATTCTATCCACAGTACTTTTTTCACATCAAGTTGCAGCCATTGTTGTTGTTGTGATCTTCAGTCCTGAGACTGGTTTGATGCAGCTCTCCATGCTACTCTATCCTGTGCAAGCTTCTTCATCTCCCAATACGTACTGCAGCTTACATCCTTCTGAATCTGTTTAGTGTATTCATCTCTTGGTCTCCCTCTACGATTTTTACCCTCCACGCTGCCCTCCAATACTAAATTGGTGATTCGTTGATGCCTCAGAACATGTCCTACCAACCGATCCGTTCTTCTTGTCAAGTTGTGCCGCAAATTCCTCTTCTCCCCAATCCTATTGAATACTTCCTCATTAGTTACGTGATCTACCCATCTAATCTTCAGCATTCTTCTGTAGCACCACATTTCAAAGGCTTCTATTCTCTTCTTGTCCAAACTATTTATCGTCCATGTTTCACTTCCATACATGGCTACACTCCATACAAATACTTTCAGAAACGACTTCCTGACATTTAGATCTATACCCGATGTTAACAAATTTCTCTTCTTCAGAAACGCTTTCCTTGCCATTGCCAGTCTACATTTTATATCCTCTCTACTTCGACCATCATCAGTTATTTTGCTCCCCAAATAGCAAAACTCCTTTACTACTTTAAGTGTCTCATTTCCTAGTCTAATACCCTCAGCATCACCCGACTTAATTCGACTACATTCCATTATCCTCGTTTTGCTTTTGTTGATGTTCATCTTATATCCTCCCTTCAAGACACTGTCCATTCCGTTGAACTGCTCTTCCACGTCCTTTGCTGTCTCTGACAGAATTACAATGGCATCGGTGAACCTTAAAGTTTTTATTTCTTCTCCATGGATTTTAATACCTACTCCGAACTTTTCTTTTGTTTCCTTTACTGCTTGCTCAATATACAGATTGAATAACATTGGGGAGAGGCTACAACCCTGTCTCACTCCCTTCCCAACCACTGCTTCCCTTTCATGTTGCAGCCATATTGCTTGCATTTAACTGTAAAATATTAAATACCATACCAGTATATATAAAAATTCACTTCATAAATGTAGTAGAGGGCCAGTAATTTAGTACATTCATGCCATACAATTCAGACTGCTGCCTCACTGCTGAAATTAATCTTTCTTCGTTTATTATAAATTTTAACAAAAGAAATAACAAAACAAAAGAATTTTATAACAAGTAACGAATAAAAACTGGTATTAACCACTAAAACCACAACAAAACGAAATATGGAGATTTTCACATAGCAGTACATCGGGAGAAAATGAGTTTGGGGGGGGGGGGGTCGTGTGATCAGCAACGGACAGATCACGACACCCATCAAAACTTTCTTGCCGAGAAACCTTGATGCCATGCGATGACATGGCAAGTTGGGACGGGACAGGACTAGATGGGATGGTCACTGTGGATGCCGCGACTTGAAAACCATTGCAGAATGTTTTGACAGGATGGGACTTGCTGTGGCATGGCATGATGGCCAATTTGAATTGGTCTCAATACTAGAAATATTGATGAGCATTATTAATGGACCTCAAAATATTTTCAGTATTGTCAATAATACTGAATTTTTGAGGTCATGTATTGACATTTTGACAAGTGTCTTGTTTATATGTTAACATCTGAAGGGATTTGCAGCCCGGTTAAAAAAGGGGTCTGGAAAACAGCTCATCCAGTTCCTGATTCAGTCAACAGAATCGGTGTGTCTCTTCATTCAAATTTAAAGGTAGACAACTTCATGCTCAGTCCAATATTTATACTTCTCCTTCACTTCACAACAAGTCCATATTACCTGAATGTTCTGAACGTAACCCATTCCTTGACAAATCAAGCATGTTTCAAAACAGACTGCATTTACATGGGATCGAATATCGATTGTAGAATTGGAAAATTGGCAACTAGAAGCGGTTTTGGAAATCGGTTTACGAATTCTGGTTTTGGGAGCGCCATGTAAATGGGGTAAATATTCTCCAATCAGATGTAGACAGAGCTTCAGGAACCAGCCATATGCCGTTAGTGTGCACTCTTTAATTTTCAATATGCCGTCGTGTATATCATACCCCAGATTCAATTCTTAACAAATGCTTCAACCTAAAAGAATTTTAATAGGCCTATGCAAAAATAATCATTATGTATATCACTTTAGCATGGTTAACTGACGATTTCCTATGGAACTGCTTATGTCAGTAATCTAAAAATTTGGTGTCGTTTGGGGTATCACATAGCAATTTGGATAAACCTTTCCATTTCGAAAAATACGTCATATATCTGCAGTGACTAGTAAGAGATCTGCGAAATACATGTCAGTTTCGTCAAATTATCACAAAGAATTAAAAAACCGTTTTACACTGTTACCTGAACAGATCCTTGCCAGGCAGATATAATTGCGTCACAGAGTTCCACATAATTTTACTAATTGTGCTAGCTGATATTACAGAACTAAACTACAAGCATTAGAATGATCTGCCTGTCTCCAGAAATCTCTAAGTTACTCGTAATCTCTTGCCATTTGCGGCTGCCTCATTAGCGTACAATGCAGGGCTCATGAGAAAATAATTTATGAAGTCTTTGTGATCTGTGGTTCTGACTTCATTCAGTAAATTAACACGGGACCAGCAATTGCTTTAATTCAAGTACTATTTAACCCATTTCGTCTTTTTTCATGGTTTTCTGTTGCCTGCAAGCTATAGTAAAATAATTATAGAAAACGCTTTCTTTTGGATATTCAACATCTTAACATTGTAAAATAGCGTCGTTAACTGACAACTTTTATCAGTGCTATTGATAGTGTGAAGTCGCTTCGATGTATTAAGGTTTGACAAACTAGAATTGTCAATACATATTTAACATGTGATGGCCCCTTAAGGCCTTTATTTATCACCAAGGCACTGATATAGCATAGCTATCTGAGAAAGCTGAATGTCATACTTTATAGCCAAAAATCGGAGTAAACAGTAGTGAAAAGGACATGTAACCGCAAATTTATTTTAACCTGGAAATTAGCCATAACTCTTGGTTTGTTATAAGTACTTATGCTTATTGTCGAAAGTATGATAGTACGGGGTAACAAGCGACATTTATGGCTGGACTGAGGACGCCGCACGTTATTTTGGATGGAGAGTGATCGATAGATGTAGAAGTAATTTATGGATGTACCCCACGGAACTGTATTGGATTCATTGCTGTTTATGTTGTATAGTAATGACCTTGCCGACAACATTAATAGTAACCTCAGACTTCTTGCAGATGTTATAGCTGTGTACAACGAAGTACAGTCTGAATGAAGCTGCACAAATATTGAGTGAGATCTTGATAAGATTTCGAAGTGGTGGAAAGATCGACAGCTTGCTTTAAGGGGACATGCTCGTGAAAATGACCAAAAGTTTGAAAAACATTCTTGGTCTATAGAAAAGAGCGTTTCATGCTGATTTCAAAAATGTATAGTTTATCGGCATAATCATTCTCCGTTCGTTCTAAAACTGAGGTTGAACGTAATGCTGCACAGGGGCCACGCCCATCTGTCATTTTGAAGTGCGTCAGAATAGGTGATGCATTATTTTGTTCTTCCGTTTTTTCCGTCGTTAGTTACGGATCGTTAACACGGGTGTAATCTAGATGCTTGTTTCCAAATAAAACAAGGAGACAAAATTTCAAACTTCCTTGAAGTATATTTCAATAAAATATACAAATTTTGTCATGAATTATTCAGAAAGGCACTACTTAACATGCAGGGAATGCAAGAACATAGAACAGACAGAAGACAAAAGATCGAAAATGTGCATTTTAATTAAGATCCCTTTGACTTCTTCAGTGATATTTTACTTCAACTTTCCTCGACATCTTTATACACTATGTGATCAAAAGTATCCGGACACCCCCAAAAACATACGTTATTCATATTAGGTACATTTGCTGCCCCCTACTGACAGGTACTCCATATCAGCGACCTCAGTAGCCATTTGACATCGTGAGAAAGCAGAATGGGGCGCTCCACGGACCTCACGGACTTCGAATGTGGTCAGGTGATCGGGTGTCACTTGTGTCATACGTCTGTATGCGAGATTTCCACACTACTAAACTTCCCTAGGTTCACTGTTCCCGATGTGATAGTGAAGTGGAAATGTGAAGGGACATATACAGCACAAAAGCGTACAGGCCGACCTCGTCTGTTGACTGACAGAGACCGCCGACAGTTGAAGAGGGTCGTACTGTGTAATAAATAGGCAGACATCTATTCATACCATGACACGGGAATTCCAAACTGCATCAGGATCCACTGCATGTACTACGACAGGCGGGAGGTGAGAAAACGTGGATTTCATGGTCGAGCAGCTGCTCAGAAGCCACACATCACGCCGGTAAATGCCAAACGACGCATCGATTGGCGTAAGAAGCGTAAACGTTGGACGATTGAATAGTGGATAAACATTTTGTGGAGTGATGAATTACGGTACACAAAGTGGCGATCCTATGGCAGGGGTGTGGGTATGGCGAATGCCTAGTGAACGTCATGTGCCAGCATGTGTAGTGCCAACAGTAAAATTCGGAGGCAATAGCGTTATGGTGTGATCATGTTTTTTATGGAGGGGGCTTGCGCCCCTTGTTGTTTTGCGTGGCCTTATCACAGCACAGGCCTACACTGATGTCTTAAGCACCTTCTTGCTTCCCACTGTTGAAGAGCAATTCGGGGATGGCGATTGCATCTTTCAGCATGATCGAGCACCTGTTCATAATGCACGGCCTATGGCGGAGTGGTTACACGACACTACCATCCCTGTAATGGACTGGCCTGCACAGAATCCTGACGTGAATCCTATAGAACACCTTTGGGATGGTTTGGAACGCCGACTTCGTGCCAGGCCTCACCGACCGACGTCGATACCTCTCCTCAGTGAAGCATTCTGTGAAGAATGGGCTGCCATTCCCTAAGAAACCTTCCAACACCTGATTGCACGTATGCCTGCGAGAATGGAAGCTTTCATGGAGGCTAAGGGTGGGCCAACACCATATTGAATGCCAGCATTACCGAAGGAGGGCGCCACGAACTTGTAAGTTATTTCAGCCAGGTGTCCAGAACCATTTGATCACATAGTGTATAAAGTAATTACAGATTGTCAATAAAATGTGTTTTCATCAGTTCTTGCGTCATTTGTCATTAAAAATTACTGTCTCATTTTTCCCTTACATATGTTAAATGGCATATGCCTGCACTGCCTGCTGGAAGCAAAAACCTCAGTACTTGTTGATGTCAGCAGAAAGTAGTTGGATACCTCACTGAACAAATGAAATTAAAAATTTTTGCATTTACAATTAAAAAACCCCCGAGACATTGACATACGTTTCAAATTAGTTTTTATACTTATGATTTTGGCTTTTTTATATTCTTGAGTACCATTTGTTTAGGATCTAGGTCCAGGGATATAATTCCTTTATTTCTGGAACAAGTATAGGTATGGGGGTGTCAGGAGTTGTTTTATACCTTATCTCCATTATTGTCACATGCCTGCCCATAGTGATAGCTAAAATTTAAATTTTACAGAAACAAAATTCATAAACAACAATTATAAAAAACTTAAGACAACGCAAAGCTTATTATATCTGAACAGCTTTATGCTTTATGGGAGAGCATGCCCTATATAAAAATGTCTCTTAGTATTTTTAGGGAGTGACTTCATAAATTGCCATTAGTTTATGTCAATCAACATTGCACATTCAGTATTATGGTCACATTCTCCTATCGAGTTGCATTTCTTTGTACCAACCATTGGAACACGATGTTGTTGGTACTTAAGTTCCAGTGTTCACAACCATACAATAGTTGTCATACATTTGCAATAATTTCATATGTGTCTACGATGTATGAAAGCATGTTACTATCAATGAATATGTACAATAATTTCGATGTAATAAAAATTTGACAGTACTTTGTACTCTTACACTGATCGCAAACAAACAACAAAGAAGGATTTTTTTCACAGCCCTACTGGCTTATTGCTTTTGTAAGTAAACTTGTCTCTTTAATCATCTCAGTTGCTATGAACGTCTACCACTCAGTGAGCAAGAATATAATGACGTAGTGCGATATCAATAATTTCATTGTTGATGTTCGCACTTTACACATTTCGCAAATCTTCTATTGGAGTGCAAGCAGTTGCGTTAAATATGCTTGAAGCATGCGATCTTTCCACGTTGTTGGTGGCACTGAAATTTCATGTACGGTACTCATTTAAAGTGACAGTCAGGAACTGAATTACCCCCGAGAAAAATCTCCAAAATTAGCAGTAAACATCATCAACAAAAATTCAGAGGTGCATAGCTCAAAAATGAAGTTTACAGACAATGGTTTAGAAAGATGTCTGAAGATAAGTACAAAGCTAAGAGTCATATATGCAACACGGAATTCTTCTCCCCTGCATGAGCCGTGATTCTTGACGACTTTTGTTTTGCCCTTTGTTCACTTCATTGTAACGAAGACCGGGTTGCCCTAGCTAGCTGTGACCTCGTTATTCAGTTGGGAGGAGCACACCACAGAACTGCAGAAACACCTTAACAAATCTGTATTTGCAATTAAAATGTTAGCAGACATAAGTGACATAAAAATGAAAAAGCTTCCATACTTTGCCTACTTTCATTCCATAATGTCATATGGTATAATATTTTGGGGTAGCTCTTCAAGTCAAACAAAAGTTTTCAGAGTTCAAAAACGTGTCATACGTGTTATTTGTGGAGTAAATTATGGACGTCCTGTAGAAACCTCTTCAAAGAACTGGGTATACTACCTACTGCCTCTCAGTATATTTACTCCTTAATGAAATCTGTCCTAAATAATATATCTCTTTTTCAACAAACAGCTGAGTTCATACATACAATACCAGGAAAAAAAAAGATCTGCACAACGCCCTTACTTTAGTTCAAAAAGGGGTCCACTACTGAGGAACACTCATTTTCAATAATTTGCCAGCAAACATAAAAAATTTAGTTACAAATAAAGATCAGTTTAAAAGGAGCCTGAAAGACTTACTAGTGGCCAACTCCTTCTACTCCATTGACGAATTTTGCAATAGAAACAAATGATGTATTGTATATATTCATACTATTTGCTTTAAAAAAAATTGACATGTTCCACATCCACGAGGATCTCATCAGCATGGATCCATGGAACGATCTAATCTAATCTAATTTAATCAAGAATGCTCTGAGATGATGTAAACAAATGAAGTAATTTTTTTAATATAATTACTTTTTATTTAGAACACAATTCATTGGACTCGTTGCGGCAGAACTATTTGGTTCACCATATTTTTCAGAGCATTTCACCTTTTTCAGCAAGTCTTTTTCCTGTTACATATTTATAACACTTCGTGCAGGCCATCTTGTAGTTAAACTGACACTGTAAGACTGACTCCACACTTTCTGCCTGCAGCCGATTTCTTTCATTATTCCACTGGGTCGACATTAGCGAAAATACGCTATCCACAGTGGGGATGTGGGCAGAAATAGAAATCAAATACTTGAATAGTTTTCGCAGTTGACTTTTTCATTCAGGATTTTAGGTTTCCTTAAGAAAGTAAATCCATCTTTCTTCCACAGAGTGCTTAGACTTCCATGTGTCTGAGTCACGCTTAGTTTCTAAAAAACTCTTCACACACACACACACACACACACACACACACACACACACACACACACACACACACACACACACATTCCTGTAAACAGCTGTTGCCTGAAATCTTCACACAATTTTCAGTCAGGTATATAATAGTGTTTTTAATCATCACCCAATCATTACCCAATCTCGGGTTTCAAATATCGTCCTCCAATCAAATACTTGGTATTTACTAAAATAAATAGGCCACTTCTCTAAGTATATATATATATATATATATATATATATATATATATATATATATATAATTGAAAGGAAGACAGCAAATTTTATTGACATGCAAACCAAGATGAATTTGAATCAATTAAAGAATGAGAACCCTAACCAAGAAAAAAATTAATTTTATTTTGAAATATGAAGATCAGAAAATTGGCATTCTATTACACAGCATTTCAATACTTAGAGAAATGGCCTATTTATTTGAGTAAATACCAAGTATTTGATTGGAGGAAATATTTGAAACCCCAGACTGGGTGATGATTAAAAACACTATTATATACCTGACTAAAAATTGTGTGAAGATTTCAGGTGACAGTTGTTTTCAGGAATATTGATTCAAATTCATCTTGGTTTGCATGTTAATAAAATTTGCTGTCATCCTTTCAATTAGATATCTTTTAGGTGTCAATTAATATATTTCTTATTTCAATTCTGGATACTTTATCCTTCTCCATGGTTTTTATATTTTTATCAGACATAGCCAAGATTGAGTTCAGAAACATGAAGCAAGTTTCACTGATCAGATTACTAAAAAAATCTGAAATTATTTTAGGTGGCCTGTGTTCGGCGTCGAAAAATTGTTTTAATTGAATGCAAAGCATAAGAATTCTCTTAGCCATGGGCATTAACGACAGCCATCTTGTTTTTGAGCGAGGTAGAGGAGTCAGATGATTGACATCAACGTAAAAGAACAACTCTTTGAGCTTCTCTGCCCTTATCATGTATACTGAAAAATCACTAACCCGTATGTATTAAAAATAATGAAATATTTTTATGACGATTATTTCGATGTCGACAGTTAACACTCCAGCAGCGCATAATATAGTGTTGTGGAGAATACGGACAGGGCATGCAAGTTCTTCAACATTTTTTCCTAACTCTTATTCTATTTGGTGAAACACATTTCTCTGGCTGCAACCATGAAACTCTCCAAAGTTGATATTGGTATTGTCTCCACAAGAAGAGATTAATTTATGTAATGGAATTAGCAGTTGTCTTTAAGTGTGTAGACAAAATTTTGCATTTGTCTCCTATGTTTCATTATTCAGCGAATCAAACTTCAACAGCTTTCGATGAATTCCTCATTCACAGTAAAGCATTGAACAACTAAAGGAAACGTCATTTCAGCCTTGCGGTTCGATGTGTCGGTGCCTATACCATAAAGTGAAACTTCTTGCATTTGTTTTATGCATTTGGACACGGAGTGTGGTGCGAGAATATTTTTAACAATCGCTGTAGCTTTGGTTCTGGCTGTAGACTGCTCTGCGTCAACTTTGGAGTCAACATACATTGCGTCATTCAGTTTTACGGTACATTCAACAGAACTGAAGGACTGGTGATTCTTGACACCTTTATAAGCTTTTGTTAGTTCTGCAGCAGGAACGAGTAATTCTTTCTGGTTATCAACTTTAATCATCAATGTATAAATAGGCTTTGATGTAGATGCTACTGCGAATCTATTTGTATGATTCTTTATAGAAATGTAATGCCTCACATCTGCCTCAGGCTACCTCCATGAGTTACTGAGATGAAACAGCTACAAATCTCACCAGACGCTTCCTGATCCGTACATCCTTCCTTGACAAAAGACCACTCTTTTGCGTAATCATCCGAAAAGTGACACTTTCTCTTTCCATCCTTACGCATTTTCGTGAACTGTGACAAGATAAGTTTATTAGAACGTACACAGTCGATAATAACACTTTAGTCATCGAAGTACACATCACTATACACTTCACACTGTCTCCTACTTTGTCATGGTTACCACCATAAAAATTTTTGGCAGCTTGCTTTACTTTTGTAACTCTTTGTCATTAGCAGTTGAAATGTTCTTTGCTTTCTATTTATCAGAAAAATCACCAACAGCAATCAGTCAGCACATATCTCACACTGTTGCATGGTAATGAAGTAGTCTTCATTATCAATAATCGTGGATTCCTGCTATAGTTTGCTCCTTACTCGCAAATTCTTCATCTGAAATACCTTTAGGAAAAAATTTTCCAAAACCACAACTACTGATGTTACACACCATAAAATAGTTCACCAAATTTTCAAAATATTTAATATACTGACAAAAATTACAGAAACACTGGTATTGCATAGATCTTGCTCTAGCAATAGACTTATTAAGCTGACTAGCTTACATTACAAAGCCTGTCATAATAAATACTTCTGCACCTCCAGGTTTGTGAAATATAATTATTAGTCTTTGTCTTATTGACTGAGTCAGTCCGCTGAAAGGAATGTTACATAATAATACAAAGTTATTCATAAGCTACTGTAGCTGGATACAAACTTCTTGAGAGAACTGCATAGAGTTCCGTTACTTAAAGATCAAATTCAGCTCCAGGTTGATGGAGGAAACCAGTGCCCCTGACGTTTGTGCAGCCATTGGTAATAAAAACAGGACTTGGACAAACATATGTGTGTAGTCCTTTGTAGTCAGAAACGTATAGTGCTTATCAGTTAAGGTAATAATGACTGGTGTACTTTTCCCATAAAAAGCTGCTCATAGTTTGCCAAGAACTTACCTACACTTTTAGTTGTGTGGTATATTTTCTAGATATATTTTGTAAATGCATTCATTTCCACAAACTGTGGGTACTAAAAACTACATAAACAGCCTAGGCACTTCAATATATTGTGATGTGAGGACTGTGTCAATGTACATGAGATTAAAGACTTCTGTAGTAAATGTAAAATTTTGAGTTTTGTGCAGAATGGATCAAAGAGCTCCTTCTCCTAAAGGCGACTTGTTACAGCACAGAATAACAAGGGGTAGGAAATTAGAAATTTTTATTAAAACTTGTTAACATTGTGACAGCAAAAATCAAGGCATGCTATAGAGGGAGGCAGAAACAGGAAGTGAGCTGGTATATGAGGAGTGGGACAGGACCTCAACACATTATTACACTGTCTGCCAACAGACAATACATATTCAGAAAAAAATAAATAAATAAAATAAAAAATAAAGCAATGGAAAACTGAGACAGGTTCTATGTCGTTGGAACCTGAGTTCTGAAATACTGATGCTGTAATATCAGGGACAAAAGATATTTGTGAAGGTCCAGGCCTGTCTGCTGATCTACTTGACATGTTTCCGATAGCTAATATTCACTCAGTATGGTCACTGCTTCTCCTAACTCTAAATTCGAGTATCTACAAACACTGGGATGGGCAGACCTTTCAGACATGTTAAGTTAAAGTCCAAACTGCACACTGTTTGGTAGGAACACTTGAGTCTTTATTGGAACAAATACCTTTCAGGGAGAACTCCCTTGTTGCAGTTGAGAAGTCCTTCATTATGCACCACTGACCCTCTCAGAGTGTCAGGCAGAGCTGTCAGCTGCCATACTCAAAGAGTTGTCTAAGCCGTAAGAGTCTGCCCAGCCAGTATACAGCCTACCACCTTCCAGTGACAGCTCCAGGCAGAGAGCGACACCTCACACATAATACCAATTCGATAACCTAACGCGATGACGGATACTTGTGCAGTGGCTCTGAAGCTAAAGAAATAATAGTACAATGTGCTAAGCTCGTAAAATTCATCACAACAATAATTTATGTATGGAATGGATGTTGGCTATTTTCCAGTGATAACATAATCGATATCACAGAGCCCTCAAACATTCTAACTTATAAGTAACAGGCATGTAGCAACAGTATTTTAGAGTGAAACAGATTATTACAGCTTAAATCATAGATATAAAAAAAGCAAATACATATTTTGAGGAAGTATAATATTTTCTACGAGAATAGAGGTCAATACTATACTTGTACACAACATTTCAAGACGAAAACTTGAGCCACAATCACCACTAGTGGATGTAATATGCACTCAACAGCCTCCATGAAGCTGTGTCATCATAAGAAGAAAGGTTTTCATTTCCAAAAGTAGACTATTTTTGTGATTCACGCACACACTTCAGTGCAAAGCACAGCATGCTTGTGGCTGGCTGCCAGTGTTGTTTCTGTATGCAAACTAATCAAATTTTCTGTCATGTCATGTTACTTTTACGTGTAAGGGGCTTCTGTTCACCTTTTGACCGAAGCAAGTTTGGTGATACTTATTTACAAGTCGAATCGTAACTGTCACATGTGCTGTAAATATAGATGATGGAAAAAACACTGACATATAATGAGATTAGTGGCCTGTATCAAGCTTATCCATGGCATTTTAACAATACAAACTGTCACCGGTATCAAAAGTCAGTAGTGATGTGTGTGTGTTTGTTTGTTGTAGGATAGAATAGGGCAGGAACTGGATTCAGCACAAATAACAGGAATGTTCAACTCTCAAGTGCTGGTAGTGTTACTGGATTATGTTGTGTAAGAACCATGCAAGGAAAGTGAAAATATACATCAACAACGAGAACACCATCCACTGAGCGATTTACATCTCATCTAAGCACCTCACTAAAGTATTGTTACTCCATGATTAGGTATATTTTACACAAGTATCAAACATGGCGATGCAAGATGGCTGATCTGGAATACTTATTCTGTGCCAGTGGAATCCAAGACTTAGAATAAGGTGGCAGGCTCTATGACATCAGAATTGTGTCCAAATATGGCGACCAGGAGCATACTGGCACAGGTCTATGATGTCAGAATCCAAGACTGAGGTATTGGCTCTATAGTGTAAAAATCCAGGTCAGACCTGTCAGGTTATTTATAACAACAGAGAATTCCAGTACACTGGCCCCTCATATGCATATGGTCACTGATACAGCTTCTCCTAAGTTTGCATCTCCCTCCACACTGTGCCAGCTCACTTCCATCACTCCAAGTTCAGTTGTCCTTTGCTGCAAAAACACTCCACACCACTTCTGATATTACAGTTGAAATAATTTACCTTCCATGCCAGTTACCATAATATAAAATATTGAGAAAATCCACTTACCCTAAGCTTAGAATTATGGGAATTCTGATCGCTGTTAAACTATAGAACACTAAGTCTAACATTAAAACTGAACAGCCCAATAATGCTGTCTGTATGGGCCATACACGCTGACCCCCGCAAAGCCCAGCATCTTAGCTGAAACTGTTTCGTCATTTGTGTGTGATAGATTGCTAGCAAAACGCCCTCCACTGGTACACGAGATAATGGCAGATGTTAGACACTGCTGCTCTATGCAATGAATGAAGAGTGTATCGTATTCTTCCTCTATTATGAGCCTTAGGAACTATGTATGCTCTCATAACACTGGATAAGGTACCTCTATATGCTTCTCATAGATTTGTGATGTTTGACTCCTACTTTGCTCTCCTTCAAGTGCAGTAGTTATTATGCATTATTAATTGTGAGACTTCGCCTTATCTCATCAGTGCTGCCATATGGTGCTCAGTTCAGTTATATTAGTAAGCATACAGAACATGGAAACCATTCCTTGCCAGCGGTTGACGCAAGAAGCAAGAGTGTGTTTTTTCTTTGTTTCTTATAATATTTTATGACTAGTTTCTAAGAGTTAAGCCATTTCCTGTTAAGTTAAAATACAAGTTTCTGTTGTTATGCCTATCTATTCACATTAAAATTCACGATTATATGAATATTACTTCTCTTAAGCAAATCGCAAGTATGGAACTACAGTCTTATATAAGCCATGCTTGTTGGAATAATTTGATGCACAGAGGTCAAGCCCATCATTTACCCCACTCTAGTTTCACACTAATGAAAGTAGGTAGCTAAATGAGATACATTAAAGTATATTTAATGAAAATCAAAATAACATAGTGCATCATTTTTATAAGAACAACTTCCTCTGTTCAGATGATGAAGACAGATACCCATAAAACAGAGAGAGCTTCTTAGATGATACGTGAATTAAGAAATGCCATTCGTAATGGTACTTCTATTACACAGAGCATCATCCAGCACAACATACCAAAGACAGCCATCTGTGCGATGTATGTGGCGAATAGTATCATTGTTTTTCTTGAGCATTTTGGTGTCATTATAAATGTAGTGGTGAGTGGGATAGCCCTGAAAACTATAACTGTGACTCCTGTCTGAAAAAGCTTTAGTTGTTTTACAGATATGTAAGAGACAAATCACTGAATATGCACATGTTTGAGTATTCTTCATTTTTGTCACTATTTTATAAGAAAGCTATTTTTATTGTCTTGTATCAATTCTATAGCTAATTAAGCAGATATTTTTGCTATTTTGTGTTTGTAAACTATGTTGTTCAGCGTTTTGTTTAACAATCCAAAAATTCAGTACATATATTTTCTATTATGAAATGTGTGCCATTAAATACCTTTTAAGATTACTTGCTCCAATTTACCCCACTTACAGCATAATTTTACATGGCACATTGGGTAAAATGATGCAATGCAGAATTTTCATAACTATCAGATTTTCTTCTAAAATGAGTAGCTGTATATTTACAGTTTTAAGAAATCTTATAGTAAACACCTGCGACTACTGCTAAAGGAAATTGGAGCCTCTAGCTATTATCGAATAAAGACTATAGTCAAAATGACTTTGGTATTCCAAATTCCCCCATTTTCCCCTACATCTCGATGGATATGTGTCTCCAATCTGTATCTCCAATCGCAAACCTAAGCACTTATCTCTGTTCATCTAGTAAGCATCAAGAAAAGATTTTCTCCAATACAAAAGCCTGCTCTGTCATGTCTAGAGCCATTTGCAACATATGAGACTTTCAGGCTTCTTCTTCTAAGCTACAAATGCTGGTCTTAGACAAGCTAGTATTCTGACATTGATGTATCTCACTTAAAGTAAGCGCTGGAAAACTATTTTCATGTAAAATTCCCAGATTTTCAACAAAAAATTGAAATATTACACTGCACCCACTATTGAAATTAGTGTCTGCCAAACGATTTGGTGCGTGAGAACTATATCGTTTCTCTGTCTAATGTGGTATACTTGCACAGTATTTAAGAATTTCTCCGAGTCCACATGCGTTATTGTTTCACATTACACGTCCTGAAACTCGTACCACTGCAATTATAGAAGAAATACGATAAAATTTCGTAATATATACTTCCCTCTACACAACATCATTGTCACTCAACAATATTTTATTACTGTTGTCCAATCTGCGAAATCCTTTTGTGTATTGAGATGTGTGACATTAGCCATCTCATATGATGCAGTGTTCTATTAGTTATATAGCTCAGTACTGAAGATGTAAAATATTTGAAATGGGATGGTTCTAGTATGCCTCAGACTCCTTCTGTGCACTAAGCCATATTTCTCCCAATACAGAGGGCCACTATCCAGTTCTCTGTCTATATTGTGACCTGGCTTCAGCATAGGCGACCTCGATTTACAGATGAATTTATTTACTAACATGACTAAGGGAACACATTATTAAGTTGCTATTTGCAACATCATTGGCTGCGAGATAATTTTCTGTGATGTGTCTATTGGTTTATAACAAGACAACAATAGTAGCGTGTATAAGAAAGTTCTCACGCAAAGTGCATTTCTGATTCATATTTTCAGGATGCTAACCAAAAAACTCATTCTCTCATTACAATTTGCAAATCTAATAAATTTTATTTATTATAAATAAGAAACAGAAAATCTCATTTGCCTGTTTCGAAAAAAAAACAAATTCTTATTCTCCCATTTAAAAATTATCAATGTAAATAAATTTTATTCTTTATAAATAAGGACCAAAACATCTCATTTTCCTATATCGAAAAAGCCAAATTCTAATTTTGTCATTTAAAAATTTTAAAACCAAATAAATATTTTTCTTTTGAAATATGAATCAAAAAACCTCAAAGGTACATTTTTACTAAGAACATTTAAAATAAAAAAAACAAATTTCCTTCTCTATACATACAATATAAACAAAACATCAAACAAAGTTGAGATATTTAAAAACTTACAAAATTATTCGAAAGGAAAGTATGGATTGAGTTATAAAGATTTAGGAAATTATTGTAAAAAATGGGTACTCAAATGTAACTAGTGCAGAAATGTTTGAGTTTATTGATTATTTTATCAGGTATGAAATCAATAATGAAATAAAGAAGACAGAAGTAAAATATAAAACATTAAAAAGAACTTGGATCAATTGCTAAAAGACCAGTACCCAGTAACCAAAAATTAATCGATCTAATTATAAATCCTGTTGACAATACTAATAACAATGATAAAAGTAGTGAATTGAATAAAAAAATTTGAGAAAGGTTTCATCAAATTTGAAAAAGAAAAAAAAAAAGAAAAAATCAAGATAAAAAAGTTGATAAATCAATTAATAATTTATCAATCAATTAATAATTAATCAATATTATCAATAGACATGAGAGAAATATTAACCATGATAATGATAATGAGAATTATTTTCGAAGCATTTCTAGTAGATAAACATTAAGAATATAAACAAAAAAAAATCAGAAAATGTTACGAGGTTTCAAGTTTCGACATGATTTTTTCTAAACATCTATGCAAATTTTCAGAAAAGTTTCTACTTTTGCATCAAGTCTAATAACTTATGGAATTAACAATATTGATAATATTGTGGTACCTCAAGATGGTATTTATTGAGATTATAGAAGAAATAATTACTAAATTGAGAAATATTTTAATTCAAGCAAGAGCAATTTGGTAATTTGAAATTTTATGGCAATGTTAGAAGGCAAGTTCATATACAAGAATTTAATTGTAAAATTATTTATTTTAAGTATTAAGTATTATTTATTTTAAGTATTAAGTATTATTAAGTACAACAGATTTAGAAGATTATCATCACAGATCGAAAAATAAATTATTAACTAAATGGAAAAAATGCAAAGGAAAAAATCGGTTTGATCTCTCTTTTATATAGATAGTTTAGAATTAAATGTTAAAAGACACAGTTCAGTTATTTGGTTTTTCTTATATCAGTTAACCAAAAGTAATCAAATATGAAAATGTAGTTAATGTCAAACACCAAGTTCCAAAATTATTTCTTCATTCAATAAAATCAGCATTATATAACATACAATGTAATACACAAAGAATTAATAAATATAAAAATATTGGATTAGAACTTATCGAAATTCTTGAAGAAGAGGAAATTTATTTTCCAGTTCAGTTGACAGTTATTCCAAAATTTCAAAAGAAATCAAATATTTTAATTAATATTTAGGCATATGAAGGTGTTGAAGGGGACATCCGAGACAACAAAGACAAAATAAACGAGAACAACATGGTACGTTCCTTTAAGTCGAAATGAAAATAATTCATGTGATTGCTGGATAAAGGGTTTATCTAGAGTAAATAGCAAACACAATGGAAGAATTATCTTTGTGAGAGATGTTTAAGTATTTGATTCACTAGAAAAATTTAGCAATCATAAAAACGATTGTAAAAAATATAAAGTAGTACAGATATTTAATTTAAAAATTCTAATCGCTCATTAAGGGTACTTTTGTATTGTATTCAGATTTTGAATGTTTATTAAAAGATATGCTAACTTGTCAACCAAAACCTGGAATCTAATGTTACAAAATATAAAAAATATTTGCCAATATCATTCGTTATTCTGTTAAATATTCTAATGTTGATTACAAAAATCCATTTACATATACAAGTAAAGATGCACCAAAATAGTTTGTTGAAATTTTAGAAGAAGAATCAAGAGAAATTTCTGGTATATATGAACGATATGTTCCAATGAAGCTGACTAAAGAAGATTTAATCAATCATAAACATACAAAAACTTGTGTTATTTGTGAAAAAAAATTTGCTTTTGGTGAAAAGAAAGTGATAGATCACTGTCATTTAACATGAAAATATCGAGGAGTTGCACATCAAGATTGATATCTTAGTTACCAAAATCTAAATTAATTCTGGTTTATGCTCATAATTCAACAAATTAAAAAGTAATAGCTGTATTAAAGAGTGAGCAAATGCAACTAAAGATATTGATGCAATTCCAAATAATGAAAATAAAAATAAATATTTCTCTTACTAAAAGATGAAAATGGTTTTAACATTGAGATTTTTATATGCAATAAAATTTTTGGTTTCAAGTACTGGTAAATTGTCTTCCAGTCTTACAAAAGAACAATTTAGAGAAACAGAAAAATATTTTGAAGGTGAACAACTATATTTAGTAATTAAAAAGCAGTTTACACTTACAAATAAACAGACTTTGAAGAAAAATGATAAGAAACTAATTAACCTACAAAAGAATGTTTTTATTTAAGATTGAAAAAAGATTAATCTTCTGATGAAGATTACAAAAGAGCAAAAGCAGTATCGAATAACTTTAATATTAAAAATTTAGATCTTTGTATGTGATAATACAAAAAAACTGCTGTTTTAATTTCAGCTCATATTTTCGAAATTTTACACATACATGTATTAAATCTTATAAACTTAACCTATCTTGATATTTTAGAGTACCAGTATTAGCTTGGGATTCTATGTTAAAAGTGACAAAAGTTAAATTAGATTAATTACATGATTATGAAATGATTTTATTTCTTGAGAAAGGAATTCGAGATGGAATTTCTCAAAATATTAAAATATATCTAAAATCGAAAAATAAATAATTGAAAAATTTTGATAAAATATTATATTGAATATTTGGAGGCAGATAATTTATATTGTTACCCAATGGCTCAATTTTTACCTTTTAAAAATTTCTGTTTAATACTGAAAAAGTACTTAAAACGCTAGACGATTATAAATATGGTTATATTTTTTTAGTTGATTTAGAATATCTAAAAAACATAAATCATTTGCACAAAGATTTGCCATTGCTAATTGAAGGACAAAGTATATTGTTAACATGGTCAAATAATGAAGAAAATATGTTTTACACTATAAAACTCTTAAAAACATTAAAAACTTGGATTAAAATTTTAGAAAATTCTTAGAGTCTTATCATTTGAACAATCAAACTCGTTAAAGAAATACATTGATTTTAAT
Organism: Schistocerca nitens; assembly: GCF_023898315.1. Lineage (NCBI taxonomy): Eukaryota > Metazoa > Arthropoda > Insecta > Orthoptera > Acrididae > Schistocerca > Schistocerca nitens. Next base: position 474,003,928 of record NC_064614.1, on the reverse strand, counting down.
GCAGAAATGGGAAACGATTTCCTAGAAAATTCTACAAGTCAGTAAATAAATAAGTTATTGGAAAAAGCTCAAAATATTAGAAATAGACAAAATATTAAAATCATAACAGATCCAGTAAAATACATGGATTACTTTTCAAAATCAAGTAATGAACATATTGCTGTGTTTTCAGAAAATTGAGTAGCTATTCAGAAGCAGAAAATTAAAATCACATCCAACAAAGCAATTTACATTGAAATGAATATTTTAGATATTTACAAAATAATTTCCAAAATATTTTCAGTCCAATGTTATGAACCCAAAGTATGATGGAACTATTGATTTATGTTACATCGATACTGATTATTTCATTTACGATACAACAACTGAAGATATCTATGAAGATATCAAATCAATGATAATTGGTTTGATGGAAGTGACTATCCAAAAGAGAGTATTTATGGTCTTCACCAAGTAAATAAGAAAGTATCAATAAATGAAAGATGAAAATTCTAGAAAAGTAATGTCAGAACGTGTTTGTTTAACAGCAAAAATGTATTCTTATAACATTGGTGAAAAAAAGAGAAAATTCTGAAGTAGTTAAGAAATTTGTTGTGAAAAATTAAATTATGTTAGGTGATTATAAAAAAAACCTTTAACTGACAAATTAAAACAATAAAGATAAATAAATTCGATTATATCATTTAAATAATAATTATATACAGTAGAATGCAACAAAATAGTTTTAAAGTCTATTGATGATAAACGTGTCGAATTACAAAACATCACCATATGCTCATTATAAATTAAATCCAATAAAAATAAAAGATGATACAAATGATTTCTTAAAAGAATAAAAAAGTTGCACAGAAGAAAAAATACGAAATTCATAACTATTTAGTTTTCGATATCTTATCATATCTTCGTAAATAATATTTACAAAAAAATTATCCACATAAACATTCAGATTCATGAAAATCTGTTGCCTTATTTTTTGATAGTTAAAGCTAATATTTAATTTTTCGGAAAATCACAGTTATAAATACATTTAGAAGAGTTTTTAATTTGCTTTCTACACTTTTCACAAATAAATGTTTCAATGTGCCATTTTGAATAAGTTCTCTTTGTCTCGTTCAATGAAAATCTTTATAAACTGATTTTCAAGACGAAACGTCATTTTCTTTTCTTTTTGACTTAATTTTGTCTTGATTGCACACCGGACAAATCATTTTTTTTGCTTTCCATTTATATAGAAAAAAATTAACTGAATTATAAAATAGATAATATATTAAATTTTCTTATATATAAATGTAGTCGTTTGTGGATATGAAAAAATTAAACTCGTTTATAATAGCAAAATAGTGATAATAATTATTAATGAATATACTAATATTCGAAAATAGCCAAAGATGTCGGTAGAGTTTTAGAATATGATACTAATAAATGTTAATAATTAAAAAAGTATTGTGGTCACTGACACAAATATATTAAGAAATATAAAGGGGGCCGCCAATCCCCTTTAAGAGATTAATGAAAAAATACTATATTTATTAATGAATGTTACTTATTTTCTTTAATATTAAGAAAAAGAAGAAGCAAAGTCAATTTTAAAAAATGGTTTCTTATGGTGTTTTACTATCAGTTCGAAAAAATGGAGAATATATAATTGAACAAAGAATAAAAGAAATGTATGGAGAACGAGTAACTTACCTAAAAAATAAAATATAATTAAAGATGAAGATATAGAAGTTCAGAGAAGTAGTTCATTATGCACTCTGAATAATAAACGAAAGAAATGAAGAAACAAATCCATTATTACAAGATATAGTTCCTGAATTAACTTTCTCTAATATCTTTCTTGGTATAATAATTTTTGGAACATAGTTAACACATTTACATATTGTTCTTTATGTTCTCAAAGTCTTGTTTCCAAATACGTTTTACTAACTTCATCCAGATCATTAAATGGATTGCAAATATTAACAATGCTCCAATTTTCAAAATCAATATAATATTTAGCAACAACAAATGTTTTTTCTTCTATCTTGTTTACTATACATTATATTTTTGGTCATGTTGTAAATTGAATATCTTTGAATATCGATTCTAACAACTCTAACGATGGTTTATATTTTCATTAGTTTTTTGGTTGAAAAACTACAAATTTTGAAAATAATTTAGTTTAAATTTTTAGATATAATGACTGAAGATTTTTTATTTTTCCTTAATCATTATTGAGTTTATTTCTAAAAATGCCCGCTAAGTAAATTTAAAATATCGTTAATCTTATTATTAGTATATTATAATTTTAAAATATATATATGTAACTGTCAAAAATTACTTCACCGATATTTTGTATTCTTTCGATTATGAAGCGTAAATTATTTTTCCCAAATATTTAACTAATTGTTTTCGGGTATGTCCTCCATATGTGCGAAAAACAAGCCTTATATCTTTATTTATATAATGACAAATCCAATGAGTTCCAACATATCAGAAATATCTAATTTTCGATTCCACAAATAAATTTTTTCATTAATTAGCTAATTCATCAAACAAAATTACGCAATGAATATATCTAATTTTTAATTGTTTAACTAATACTTTTATGTCAAAATGAGATAAAGGATAAGTAAATTTTTCAATTATTTCTTTGAAAGTCTTTTTACTCCTTATTCTTTCTTTTCCATTTCTAAATTATGTGTTTTCTTCATCTAATATTTTATCACCTTTTTTCTTATAACTGCACTTGCAATTCCTACATTCCGACCAGCTAGTGAACCATTTGTACCTAAATGAGGAAATGTGGCTAATAATAAAAGTTATCCACCTTCATTTCTTGTTATTTTTTGTTAATTAAATAATTAACAATTATTCCACTACAGGAATAGTTACAAAAACAAGTAAGTTTCAACATGTTTTTCTCTTTCTTTCTTTTTCATCATTGGTTAATGAAAGTCAATAATATTTGATTATTAATTTTTGAGTTTAAGTGTAATTGATTTTGGCTTAGTTTTTCCACTTGGCATTAAATTATAATATATCGAGAAGTTATTGATTTTATAGATTAAATAATATAGATAAAACTGAAGAAACTGCAAAAAGGTGGGAATTTAAGGACATAGGACCTGGATAAACTGAAAGAATCAGAGGTTGTACAGAGTTTCAGGGAGAGTGTAAGGGAACAAATGGCAGGAATGGGGGAAATAAATACAGTAGAAGAAGAATGGGTAGCTTTGAGGGATGAAGTAGTGAAGGCAGCAGAGGATCAAGTAGGTAAAAAGATGAGGGCTAGTAGAAATCCTTGGGTAACAGAAGAAATATTGAATTTAATTGATGAAATTAGAAAATATAAAAATATAGTAAATGAAGCAGGCAAAAAGGAATACAAACATCTCAAAAATGAGATCGACAGGAAGTGCAAAATGGCTAAGCAGGGATGGCTAGAGGATAAGCGTAAGGATGTAGAGGCTTATCTCACTAGGGGTAAGATAGATACTGCCTACAGGAAAATTAGAGAGACCTTTGGAGAGAAGAGAACCACTTGTATGAATATTAAGAGCTCAGATGGAAACCCAGTTCTAAGCAAAGAAGGGAAAGCAGGAAGGTGGAAGGAGTATATTGTGGGTCTATACAAGGGCGATGTACTTGAGGACAATATTATGGAAATGGAAGAGGATGTAGATGGAGATGAAATGGGAGATACTGTGTGAAGAGTTTGACAGAGCACTGAAAGACCTAAGTCTAAACAAGGCCCCGGGAGTAGACAACATTTCATTAGAACTACTAATGGTGTTGGGAGGGCCAGTCCTGACAAAACTCTACCATCTGGTGAGCAAGATGTATGAGACAGGCGAAATTCCCTCAGATTTCAAGAAGAATATAATAATTCCAATCCCAAAGAAAGCAGGTGTTTACAGATGTGAAATTTACCGAACTATCAGTTTAATAAGTCATGGCTGCAAAATACTAACGCGAATTCTGTACAGACGAATGGAAAAACTAGTAGAAGCTGACCTAGGGGAAGATCAGTTTGGGTTCCATAGAAATATTGGAACACGTGAGGCAATACTGACCCTTCGACTTATCTTAGAAGCTAGATTAAGGAAAGGCAACCCTACGTTTCTAGCATTTGTAGACATAGAGAAAGCTTTTGACGATTGAAATTCTGAAGTTGGCAGGGGTAAAATACAGGGAGCGAAAGGCTATTTACAATTTGTACAGAAACCAGATGGCAGTTGTAAAAGTCGAGGGGCATGAAAGGGAAGCAGCTGTTGGGAAGGGAGTGAGACGGGGTTGTAGCCTCTCCCTGATGCTATTCAATCTCTATATTGAGCAAGCAGTAAAGGAAACGAAAGAAAATTTCGGACAAGGTATTAAAATCCGCCGGCCGAAGTGGCCGCGCGGTTCTGGCGCTGCAGTCTGGAACCGCGAGACCGCTTCGGTCGCAGGTTCGAATCCTGCCTCGGGCATGGATGTGTGTGATGTCCTTAGGTTAGTTAGGTTTAACTAGTTCTAAGTTCTAGGGGACTAATGACCTCAGCTGTTGAGTCCCATAGTGCTCAGAGACATTTGAACCAGCCATTATTAAAATCCATGGCGAAGAAATAAAAACTGTGAGGTTCGCCGATGACATTGTAATTCTGTCAGAGACAGCAAAGGACTTGGAAGAGCAGTTGAACGGAATGGATAGTGTCTTGAAAGAAGGATATAAGATGAACATCAACAAAAGCAAAACGAGGATAATGGAATGTAGTTGAATGAAGTCTGGTGATGCTGAGGGTACTAGATTAGGAAATGAGAGACTTAAAGTAGTAAAGGAGTTTCGCTATTTGGGGAGCAAAATAACTGGAGATGGTCGAAGTGGAGAGGATATAAAATGTAGCCTGGCAATGGGGAGGAAAGCGTTTCTGAAGAAGTGAAATTTGTTAACATTGTGTATAGATTTAAGTGTCAGGAAGTCGTTTCTGTGTGTAGCCATGTATGGAAGTGAAACATGGACGATAAATAGTTTAGACATGAAGAGAATAGAAGCTTTCGAAATGTGGTGCTACAGAAGAATGCTGAAGATTAGATGGGTAGATCACATAACTAATGAGGAGGTGTTGAATAGGATTGGGGAAAAGAGAAGTTTGTGGCACAACTTGACTAGAAGAAGGGATCGGTTGGTAGGACATGTTCTGAGGCATCAACGGATCACCAATTTAGTATTGGAGGGCAGCGTAGAGGGTAAAAATCGTAGAGGGAGAACAAGAGATGAATACGCCAAGCAGATTAAGAAGGATGTAGGTTGCAGTAGATACTGGGAGATGAAGACTCTTGCACAGGATAGAGTAGCATGGAGAGATGCATCAAACCAGTCTCAGGACTGAAGACCACAACAACAACAGATTAAATAATAATAGAGAATTTTTATAAACCCCATCCAAGTATTCAACTTCTGAACCAATTTACAATTTTTTGTTTTCCATACGTAAGTCCTCCAATTGCTGTTTCAACTATGTTTTCTTCAAATTAAGCATCACTTGCGTGCATTCTTTCTTTCGCAAGTAATTGAAGTTTTTTTAGCTTCATGTCTTTTTTCTAATTCTGTATTAACTCTATAAGAAATATCATGTTCTTTATATGCTTCATCTAATGCATTAAGAACTGGGTCACCACGTGCTAGTCTCTATTCTAGTTTAGTAAATGGCCTGCAGTACAGATATCCCAGTAGATACATCTTTGGCATTGGTAAATTATTTAAAACCAAATTTACTTATCCTTTATCATGTTTTTCACTTTTACAAAATGTATGTGGTAATTTTATTCGAAAGTCAAATTAAATAAATAATTCGTTTGGAATGATTAATAATGAAATCACTAATTTGTTTGTTGACATTTGTTTTATTACAACTTTGTCATTGTGATAATTTTCATTTGCAGCTAATTCTTCACCATATATTACTGTCAATCTGTCGATTTCATCTCTAATATCTTTCATCAAAACATATTTGATTTTTTTTTCGAATTTTTTTTACCAAACGTTCACCAACTTTTTCTAATGTATCATTAAGCTTTCTTTCTGAAAAACTAGGAAAATATACTTCTAAATTTCTTTTAATCAAATTATTATCAATGCCTCTACTTGATTGTACTTTGTTTGGTTTATTTTTTATTGTATACTGCATTGGAATCGAATAAATTCTTGCATGATTATGTAAATCAAAAGAATTAAAATCTCTTCCTAAATCACCAATAGTTACTTGCTTTTTATTTAAAAGTTTCATTAATCCACTTGTTTCTTCATATTCTTTTCCATCATTTTTGAATTTCTCACCAGTGAATTCTAGTGGCAATTTATCAATATATTTATAAGTACCAACAGGTATTAACCCAACAACAGGATCTTCATTATGATTAATAAGTTCTAAAATTTTTCCACATATATTTATTTGTTTTAATTTTTTCATTTTAGTTTAACTTTGTTTCTTTTACATAATTCTCTAATACATTATTTATTTCTGATTCACTTAATGTGTAGTCTTACCTAGCCGGATTATCTGTGATGGATTCATGTAGTGCAGCATCATTAACTTCTTCTAAATAATGTCGGTTACAAGGAACCATTTGTTTTTCAGGTTCTCTATTTTATTCAATTGCTCTAAAACTTTTCTTATAATTATTCAATTTTTAACTTTTCTGTTTATCGATAACTGATGAACATCTTTTGTGAATGTATGATATTCTGTTCTTGGTTGGTTTTCCCATTTCTTAAATTCTTCTTTTAATTGTTGTATTACTTTTTTATTCCGTTTCGCATTATTAACCATTTCTAGATCGTATTTTACAAATACTTATTAAGAATAAAAAAATGATAATCATTATTTTATTTTATTTTTTGTATTATATTAATGTTTATGTTAAACATTTATGTTTAACAATTAAGTTTAATATTTATGTATAATCTTTACATTCAATGTTTCTGTTCAACATATTATGTTCAATGTTTATATTCAACATTGGCCCACCTGGTTAGCCGTGAAGTCTAATTCATGGATTTCTGGACTGTGAACGAGTGCCTGGTCCATGGCATGAATCCGCCCAGCAGACTAGTGTCAAGGTCTGGTGAGCTGGCCAGTCTGTGGATGGTTTCTAGGCGGTTTTCCATCCACTTCAGCGAATGCGGTGTGGTTCCTCTTCTTCTGTCTCAGCTACACTATGTCGGCGATTCCCGCATAAACAAGTTCTTCATGTATGCGTACACCACCATTACACTACCACACAAATATGGGGGCCACACTCGTCTGGTGTGAGACGTTCCCTGGGATGGGGGTCCAATGGGGGCTGAACCGCACAATAACCCTGAAATAATGGTTCAGTGTTGGATGGCAGAGGGGTGACGTGGATTGTGGTATTTGCCGTGGGGTTGTGGACCACTGCAGCTGCGATGGGGAAAGAGCCTCTCCATCGTTTCTAGGTCCCCGGTTAATAATACAATAATATGTTCAACATTTAAAAAATTCTTTATCTTTTCTCTATATTTATAATCATTAAGTTTTCGTATGATTTCTTTTGTTATAAAACCAAATTTATCTTTATCCCACCATGTACTAATAATTGTACAATTCATCAAGTTTTAAATCACAACCAACAAATTTATGATAAATATGATTTAAATTTGTGTCATCTCGTCTATAAATATTTAACGGCTCAGGATTGTACCTGACAAATTTTTTTCAGAATTTTTGAATATCTTTGACTGGCTTAAATCAATCTGTTCCTTTATGTTTTCCTCTACTGAAATATTGTTAAACTATATCTAGATTTTCCGGAATGAAATCATCAAAAGCTACAACTGAATTATCTTCACATTCATCTAATAGAATAATTTCAACATTATTTTCAATAAAACTCACATTATTTTATTAGCTTTATCCTGAATTTTTTCACATATTTTTGTAAATTTTTGATATTTTGGTTGATCATAACTTTTAGAATAAACATACAAATGAATAATTTTTTATTCAATTTAACCAATCTGTTGCTAAAATGTACTTGTCAATCATTAATGTTGTTCTCCTCATCCCCACGATCCAGTTACTGCACATCGAATTCAGCATGGTAAAAGTTGATTATTTTTTGATATTTTTTCTGGAATTCATGTTTTTTGTTCTCAGTCTCTCATTTATAAACATAATTTTTACCAATATAATTCATTAGATTTTTTTCAATTGAGTGATAATTCTTCTGTTCTGAAAATCACTTATTTTTCCAAAATGAAGAACTTGTAGATGTTTTTCACTAGTTGATTTTTATTCTACTTTTTTAAGTCTAGATATTACAACAAAAAATAATAAACTTTACTGTTATGGAGAAACAGTAGAAATCCTGCTGCTCAATAGAGTTATAAAAAATTAGATATATTTGTTCACATAAAAAAACCAAATATTCATATTAATTCAGATAAAATTTTAAATATAATTGTTATTGGAAGTGATAAAAAATTATACATGGATATAAGATAAAATGACATTGCAAGTGTTTTACGATTTAATAATTAAATAATGAGCCTTATAAACAACTGTTGATAGAGATGTTTCTAAAATCATTCCACTAGAGGTAATTAATGTAAATGTTAATTTGGTTGGTGGAATGTTTGTTAAATGTATTGATCATTTGTTTTGAGAAACTAATATTATTGCTTCATTTGAACCTAATTCTGAATTTCATGGACCAGTATTTTATGAATCAAATCATTCTATAAAAATTCCATTTTTGATATAATTCAAAACATAGATATAACTACAGCTGATGAAAATGATAATTTCATTGAGTTCAATGGTGCTTATGTAACAGTTTTTAAGTAATGAATAATTAATATTTTTCTGAATATTTCATGAACCAAATTGAAAGTTACCAATGTTATATATTTCCTGTTAATGAGAACACAAAAATAATTTAAATTCTCCTAAGAAGGAAACAGAAATTAATATTAACATTGGTGATGGTTGTATTAGTCCTAATTGTTCACAACTTTGTATGACTTTTTATGTTAATCATACAGAGGGAACTGATTTGTCTGCATATAATGGTAAATCGAATATTAAATTATTACTTAATTATGTTTTAAAATTCTTCAGTGTTATTATAATTAAAAAAGGAAAAAAATATTCATTCTAGAATAGAACATCTTGACATTCCATCATCAACTCTTATTCGTTAAAGTTCTTCCCTTCTAAATGAACTGAATGTGGGAGGACATATTCTTAACAATGGAAAATTTAAAACTAAACAAAATGAAGTTCTTTATCTATTAGAATTATTTTCTAGATTTTTTTACAGATTATAACGAAATTATGTTTGTAGGCATTTTAACTTTAATTGTTTTTGGTGTTCAAGTAAAGATCAAGAATATTCTATTCTTTGTTGGACTACTGAAAATTATAATTGTACACTTCAAAAGAAGATACAATTATCGTTAAAAGTATGGAAATTCATGTTCCTGTTGTTAAGATTATACGCTTGAATTAGAACAAAGAAGACTAAAAAATCCAAAATTTCCAATTTCTTTCTTCTAACTTCAAGCAGTCGATTTCGCTGGTTTGCAGGCCAAAAGAAGATACATTTTACTTATTACTGTAATTCTATAGAATTTGACATACCTTACTTTATTTTTGTTGTATTCTAAACTAACCACAAGACTAATCAGTTGCTTGATTCTTCTTTACTCAACCACATTAAATTACAAAATATGTATGTTAAAAAGAAATGCAGTTTTTCCACAAGAATTATGGAATCTTGATCCACAACTAACTTCTTAAAAGCTTATGATACTTTTAGGGATTTTAAAAGAATATCTCAATTAAATAATGATGTAAATGTATGTTCTTTCAATTTTATTCAAAGTAGGTCAGCAGACAAGTTTGGAGCTTCACAATCATCCTTTGTCTCTAATGTTCTGATGTTACACTGTTAGTATACTAGAACTCAGGGTCCGATGACATAGAACCTAGTCGGTATATTGATCACCACCTTGCATTCCAGGTCACTCACCTTGGATTCTGACATCATCATAGAGCAACAGCAATATATCAAGTCTGGGCCAGTATGGCAAAATTCCACACTTTTATAAATACCCCAACAAGCCTGAGCTGGACTGTGACATCATAGAGCTGCACCAGTATGCCATCTTGTATTCCAGGTCAGACATTTTGGATTCTGATGTCACAGTTAGGATGGCGGTCGTATTATAAGTCTCAGATTGCTAGGGACAGTGTTACAAGACAGCCAGCATGACAATTCACCATTTTGGATTTGCTACCAATTTATACTTAGGACAATACCTTATTCACACATGTAGCACACTTGAGCAGTTGGGCTACTTCCCAGCACCATTTAAATTTCCGCTTTTTTATACATAGGGCAACTGGCCTTTTCCAGACAGGTGTGGGTGTAGCGGTATGTTGATGGGTAGGTATAGGGGTAGGGGGAGATCTGTTGTACTCCAAGATTATCTTTTCTTCTTTTTCCGTGACATCTCGTGCACAAGCCCCGTAACAACCCAATTGAGGAATTTAATAAAGTAAAATAAATTTTAAGAAGAGAACAGGATTGGTATTGCAATGAGATAGATTAATTAAAAGGACCTGGACATCATGAAGGTCCATAAATTGGAATTAAATATTCTGTAACTCTTCTTGATTCTAAGAATGTATTTTTGTGTGGTACATCAACATTTTGGTGTTTAAATGCCTTTCTAAACCAGATTATGCTCAAGAATGCCTAGCTGTCACACTGTTGTCAACTACAAAACCTTGGCTACAATGTCATGTTACAACTTTGGCGCTGCTGTTTCCTTAGCAATTTGTTTGTATGATATTCTTGAAGAATATATCAACTGTGCAATGAGCAGGGGTTTATTCCAATCGAGCATTCTGTCGATACAAGTAGATTAATTTAGTTTACTATTGTTTTTTGTGTTCATTCGTGTTGTAAACATAGTAAAAATTGTTACAGAGTAAAATTCCAAAAATGAAGAAGTTTAATCACAGTTGTAAATTTGACAGTAATCATAAAAGAGCTCTACAGTGTTTGAAGAATTCAATAGTGTGTATAAAAAATACTAAGAGAAACTAGAATTGCAAATTAGAGTAAGGAACTAAACTACAATTAAAACTACTCACGTACAATGTAAAAATGTATTTTTAACTCTGGTGTAAATCATTTAGCATTATGTACATACCGTTTAGGCTATTCTACATTATTACTGTATAGCCTCTTATATGTATATTGTTTAGATGTAAGCAAAATGGCATGACCTATATTGCAAGTACACACCCATACAAAAGGTAATTTATGGGTCCAATAAAAATCACAATCACAAGTGTGTAGTTGGAAATCATAAAAATGAAGAAACTGTTACACTGCAGTGAAATGAGGTTAGACCAAAAAGTACGCAAGACAATGCTTCAAAATGCAAGTTGAAACATCTTACCAAAAGTGAACAAGATGTTGGTGTTGTAAGTAGTGACAATACCAGTAATATTTTAATTAGTAAATCCAAGCTTTCTGAACTGTTTTTATCTGTTGCTAAATGCAAGTACTGTAATAATGAAAAATCCCTTCTGTTTACTGAGGACATAAGTAAAAGACCTATCCACTGGAATGTCAGTGAAATGACAATGACACCTCCTGTAACATGCACAAAACAAAGTGAAGTGAATATTCATCATGCTTATTCCATGAGGTGTATTGGGAAGAGAGGAAAGCTAGCCCGGATACAATGAGCTATGATGGATCTTCCAACATGATACATTCACTATCTTGGTGATGGTGACTCTAAAGACTTCAATAATGTTATGGCTGTTAAACCATATGGTGAAGCTGAAATTAACACTTTTAGACCCTCTGACTTCAAATGTGTATATTTTGGAGCACAATGGTTCAATCTCATGTCCGGCTATCCTGATTTAGGTCTTCTGTGATTTCCCTAAATCGCTCCAGGCAAATGCCGAGATGGTTACTTTGAAAGGGCACGGCCGACTTCCTTCTCCATCCTTCCCTAATCTGATGAGGCCAATGACCTTGCTGTCTGGTCTCCTTCCCCAAACAACCCAACCCAACCAACAATTGTGTATATTAAGTTGTACTGCCTTTTAATTGCGACATAAGTGTCTTTTGCCCAGAGAAAATCTCATATGCACATTTGTGAATTTTCGATCCTTTTATCATGTATAACTGCCGCTAACTCTTGTCCTACTGTATAAAAATATGAACAAGTCTGTGTAGCAATGTGCAGCAGCTTGTGACCGGCAGAATACATGGAAATAGTTGGTTGGTTATATTCCACTGTATAAATGAACGTTATTATTGTCATTTTGCATGGCAATAATTGAACAATCAGTTTATTTGTTACAACAGTGAGTATTTCCAAATTAATTATTTTAGTCCATAAAAAGAAACCAAGTGTACAAAGTATATTTTCAAAATGGATACATATTTTTGAACAAACCTTTTAAAATCATTACAGAATCATGTAAGAGCGTTACAGCATGAAGAAACATTACTTCATCCAGAAAAAAAATCAGATCTGAAAGAGTTAAGAAATGGAATGTATAGGACTTGTGCAGAATAGAATGGGTGCAAGAATTAGGAAACTCTACAATGATATGCCAGGAAAAAACTGTCTGACGGCAAAGTTACTGGTGGACAAGGCAGATTCAGCAATTCTGAAATAGAAATCTTCACAGAATATTATGATCTACCCATCAGGAGAAACAGCAAAAATGTCAGTGAGATGAAAAAAGCAATTTGTACAACTCTGTCTGACAAAATACCGATGATCTGCAGCATGGCCTGTGCCCAAATGGAAACAGTTCATAGAGAATGTATAATAAGTGTGAAGAAAATGGACAAAAACGTACACATGCACACTCCATGCCAGAAAATATTATGGAAGAACGAAAGCAAATATATAGAGATTTTTCAGATTCTAAACTCCCAGAAAAATATTTACATGGCAAAACACACATTTAATATGAAAGCTTCAATAGTAGCATCTGCGAATGTTTGACAAACAGTGGTTTTGTTGGCATGTCAGCTTTTCAGATACATGTGATGCATGCTATAATATGTTTTAATGATGGAGTGGTAAGCAGATTAAAAACCAAGAGCCAACTAGTCATCAAAACTGAGGACAATATGAGAAGTGTGCTACAATGAGTGGACAGGCAACATCTTAGTAAACCTGAAAAAGCTGCTGCAGGTGTGACAAAGGACGCCAGAATGAAAAAAGTGAAAGAGAACTAAGGAAGGTGTAAAGGAGACTCAGAATCAACAAGATATGGACCTAGAGTGTTTCGACATACAAATCTGTAGCTTCAGTTTTCTGTAATCAACATTTTTCTTAGTTAGGTATCATTATCTCATTCAATATTAAAGCTACAAAAAGAAAATGTTGCATGAATAATAATATAGTGCTTGCCAAAACAGCAAATCACATTATTTAACAATGTATTAAATATTTTAAGCTGAAGTTTGTCATGTGTTCTTAAATTATTAGGAGAAGAAATTGACTTCTAAATAACAGTTTTAAAAAACACAAAACATCAAATTGGTAAATATTTAATTATTAATAATTAACAGAATCAATTTTTTGATGTTTTATTTTGAATAATGTGCAAGTACAGTGTACCAGAAAAGTTAGATGTAATTTAGTACATAAGATAAAAATCAGTACTCATTGCACTATGTATCATACAGTTTTAAATACTTTTCACAGAAGGCTCACAATATACTATTTATTAGGTTGAGGTTTCATTCCAATATGTAATACAGTTTTTGTGTTATTACATTTCAATATACTAGGAAAAATTACAGGCCATGAAGTCCAGTTCCGATTAACAAATTAAAATAGATGCATCCAGTATCACCTTGGAATGATATTAGGACACAGTCAGAGGGCGATATTGGAAATGGAGATCAGTCGACACAAACATAACAGTTCTTCAAAACACTTTTTCTCTTTACTAATAATACGATTGGAATCCTTATTTAACATATTTTCTACTGGTTTACATGTAAACACTTACCTGGTAGTTCCCTCGATTAACTGTAGGCAATAAAACGTTGAAAACAGCCTCAAACGCTTCAGATGCTATGCTATTTCCGCTATCACGCGTAGGAAGCTTGTAACTAGCGCTAGTTGTGGCGAAACCACATAAACTCATAGATGGCATGCACAGCAGCTTGGAAATATGAGCAGGATATATTAGATGCATGGGTGATATAAGGGACACTTACCCAATATCTTAAACAATTCCTGTATTACTGGAACAACATATTGTTCTACTGAACATTTCATACCCAAGATTACACTGAGGTGACAAAAGTCATTAGATACCACCTGATATCATTTAGGATTTGCTTTTGCTTGGCGTAGTACAGCAGCTCCTCACTTCATGGACTCAACAATTCGTTAGAAGCCCTGCAGAAATAGTGAGCCATGTTGCCCCTGTTGCCATCCATAATTGTTAAAGTGTAAACTGATGCAGGATTATGTGCACGACAGACCTCTCGACTGTGTGCTATAAATGTTTGATAGGATTCATGCCAGACGATCTTGGTGGCCAAATTACACGCTCAGACTGTTCAGAATGTTCTTCAAACCAGCTCACTGACATGACACATTGTCACCTATAAAAGTTTCATCGGTGTTTGGGAACATGAAGTTGGTGAATGGCTGCATATGGTCTCCAAGCAGCCGAAGATAACTGTTTCCAGTCAGTGATTGGATCACACCACACCACTCCATTACGGAGTCATCTCCAACTTGCTCGGTGCCTTGTTCACAACTTCGGTCCATGGCTTTGTTGGTCTGCACCACACTCGAACACTACTGTCAGGTCTTACCAATTGCAGTCAGGAGTCATCTGACCAGGCCATGGTTTTTCAGTTGTCTATGGTCCAACTGATATGGTCACGATCCCACCCCAGGAGAGTCGCTGCAGGCGGGTTGTGGTATTAGCAAAGGCACTCACGTTGTTCGTCTGCTGCCATAGGCCATTAACGCCAAATTTTGCCACACAGTCCTGACAGATATGTTCGTCATACGTCTCACATTGATTTCTGTGGCTCATTTACTCAGTGTTAGTCTGTTAGCACTGACAGCTGTACGCAAACGCCGCTGCTCTCTGTAGTTAAAAAAGGCGTCGGTCACTGCATTGTCTGTGGTGAGAGATAATGGCTGAAATTTCATATTCATGGCACACCCTTGATATTGTGGATCTCGGAATACTGAATTTCCCTACTGATTTCCGCAATGGACTGTCCACACATGTAGGTCCAACTACTGTTCCAAGTACAGTCTGTTAATTCCCCTCGTATGACCATAATCATGTCAGACACCTTTCAATTTGAATCACCTGAGCACAAATGACAGCGCCGCTAATGCATTGTCCTTTCACTGAACACCTTGTGGATGTGTTACTACTGCCATCTGTATATGTGCATATCGCTATCCTATGACTTTCACCTCCTCAGTGTATTACTGATGTGGTAATATTTGCGACCTAAATGTTATCTTGCATACCTGTAGTGACACATTCCTTCTTGGGTTTGTACAAACTTTTTGTGGCTGTTAAAGGTGAATCAACATCGGCCGAACCACCCCGCGAGGGTTCTCCTGGCCACCGATGCCATACGCTCATTATTTCATTAACTTCACATATAATCCCATATGCATGCAACAAGAAATTGAGGATGTACACATACAGCTCTATTCTTTAAATATAGATAACTCCAATATATCGTTTGTTGCAACTACTGACTTCACTCCAGTTGTCACTGTATTCCAACCTGATCCACAATATTTCTAATACCCATTTTAAAGTGGATGCTGATGATGCATCAATTTGCCACTAGCCATGGGGTGTAAATTTCGGATACTTTTGCCTAGGCTTTTCAAGAACGCAATGAAAGGCCCCCAGATGCATTCTACTGTGCCTGTTGTTATTACTTTTATTATAGTAATCATTTTAATATGTTAATATACGTTTTGATTGAAGGAGGTTGCTGATCTCCCATCTGATTAGTGACTTATTGAGCTGATACTACTACAAGGTTATGTCAAACAGCACATGTATCAGTTATCTCTACTTGGCGTTTTCTACAGTTCTCTTACTCGTTCTTTTGTCAGTATCAAGTTTCATTTCCAAGTCTTCTATCATCTCTTGAATGTTTACCTAACTATCGTGTCCACTGGATTAGAAGGGGTCTTACCTGAGCAGTTAGTAGCTGCTGATACCATGCACTTACCAGATATCGTCTTTTCCGCATCTGCCGTCCTTTTCTTGATATTACCGTTTTCTGGGTATCCATATTGAGAACGTTCCATAGCCTCCACTACCCACAGAGGAGTGTCCGCTGTAGTCCTTTACGATCGAAATATAAGTACCTCTCTTTTGTACCTTCTAAACTACACACGTTCTTCGAGTTTATCTGTTGCTAACCAAAGGCGCAAAGTCTGTTTGTGCCTCCTATTGGTTCAACCTTTCATAGCACGTTGCTGATATATTACAGAACTTATTGACCTGAGGCTTTTCTCAGCTTGTCAGTGATTACAGCACCACCCTGTTCCTATTGCTGGTTGGACATTGTTTATAGTAAGTTCATTGAGGATAAGTACGACGAGATACCGTTTGCTTTACACAGAAACAACAACTGGTATTTGCCTTGGCTGTCTTAGAGGTAAATGACCAAAAAAAGCCGAGTGAAAGCGGTGGTGAATGAAGTGGAAAATGCAAAGAACGAAATTAATATGCGCTCTTTCACTCAAGGAGTTGCGAGCCGATGATTTTCGTAATTATGTAAGAATGGGTGAAACATGGTTTCTGTAGCTGTTGAACATCATCATATCATTCCTACCCGAAAAGAATACAGTCATGAGAGAGGATGTAAGCTGTGTGGTGAGGCTGTCAGCTACATTACGGTTTCTAGCCACTGGCACAAGTTACAAGGACCTTGCATTCAGTGCAGTTGTATCCCCACAAGCATTGTCTAAAATCATTCCTGAACCTACAATGTGGTTTATAGTTACCTGAAGAAATACATCATGGTAAAGTAACAAAATAAAACGAAAGATGTTTGTGGAAACTTCACAAATTAGTTCATGTATGTAGCATAAAAGATGTCCCTTGTAAGAACAAGAAACTCATTTCACATTAGAAGAAGAAAGACTACAAATAGTGGTGACGCACATCATCTAATAGATACAACACATCTATAAAAAATGAAGCATTTAGCCACTGTGAGAACTGGAAATAAGTTCTACACTTTTGTCAAATAGCTGAAGGCTTGGATATAGGCTTTTTTTTAAAAAAAAACCTCTAACAATGAAGCAAGTATGTTTTATGAATAAAAGTCCATCAACTATCTATATTTCAGTTTGGTATCGGAAATATAACCTAAAATCGAAATACAGAAGGTCAACGGCCTTTTATTCATAAAATATATATCGTTTACTGTATGTGCCACATGAAACCAATATGAATACGTTAAAAAATTGAAGCAAGTCCCTCATTTCTTGCATCTCTATTGCTATACTCCTCGCATGGCGTTTGTCACATACATTTGGAGTCTTTAAATTTATCCAGAAACTCTGTCATTAAAGTTTCGTCCACCTCGCACTCTGTCACATGTATTAGAACAACGTTTAATCTCGCCTGCAGTCACAGAAGACGACCTTCCATCAGTAATCTGGCACAACAGCACTACACACGACAAAGTTTTGTGTGAAGAGGTGGTGGGGGTTGAGTGAAGTACTGGGGAATATGAGTGATTAACATTTCATGCAGTGCAATAAGTGTTTAAATATAGGAATTAAAACTATTAAAATATAAACTGAATGAAAAGCCCAATAGTAGGTGTATCTGTTTAAATTGATTAGAGACCCACACAACCAGTTTTGCAACTTTTAAGTTACATCTTCTGGTGTATATCTGTACAGAAAATTTTATAAATTAATAGTTTGATAAAGGGGAAACAAAGTTGCATGAGATATCTTAAAGTACTGAGTGAACAGACTTAAACAAGAAAAAAATGTTATGCATCTAATTAGGAAACGAGGTGTGGATCACATACGACCCACACAGAATGGGCCTATACATATTTAATAAATAAGATTCGTAATTTCACACCAAAAGAAGGTTACTTACAAATGCTATGTATATGTTATAGGGAGTTGTTACAAAATGCTGAAGAGCAGCAGTTAGCATGGCTAGGGAAAGTGCTCAGTCCTCCTCAACTGATAAAAACCATCAAAAATGAACGTCCAGTCTAAAAAACGAAGCAATAGAACTAGGAATCAAACTGATATTTGGTCAAAAAACAGTGAAGCAGTAGGTAAAACGAAAAAAGAAGTGGAGACAGTCCCCGTGTAGCGTGGAACAACTGCCAAAAACAGTACTGACACAGACTATCATCACTTTACCGATTAAAGTATGTTCCTGTGGGCCTTTGTAAGGTAACAGACGATGCCCCTCGTAATGGTTATCCAGGAAAGTATTGGGTCCTGGAGTGACTGAAGAATAAAATAAAGTCATCGATGAAAACTAATAAAATTATCTAGTGGAACACACTGAAAAATTATTTTTGACATGTTCTGGGAACCACCAGTGATTGAAAGGAAGATGGTGGTGAAGCTCACCGAAAGCCGACACCCTTATGTGTGTTTGTCACCAACATAATAATATTTATAGTAGCTCACAACACAAGCTGCAAGGTGTCCATTGTACAGTCGGAGCGTGTGCGGCGGCTGCCATCTGGATACTGACAAGATGGCTAAGGAAAACGAAATAACACGAGCAACACGGAAGATAAGAGAAGTGCGCTGCTATTGCTCTGAGAGGAATTAGACTCAGTTCTCTGTGTTACATAAAAATTGAACATGGGTGATACTAATATAATAATGATATTAAGGAGAATATTTTTCAAAAACTGCTACTTATTTCTGTATCATTAAAACAGAGTATACATTACATGGATCAGAGGACCAACATGTGGACTGGCAGTGGGAGTATAAACTCGGACATTTAACATAAAAAACTGTAATAAGCTAACCAATTTTTACACCGTGAGATCCCTTACTTCAAAAATTCAAATAGTCGACATTGGCCAGTAAAGCCTGGTGTCCTAAATCCTTTCTGTTATTGAGAGTATTATCAGGGAACTGTGTTATGGACTATATTATATATATCTCCTCAATCACGTTTAAAACATCGCCTTCGTCTCTTTATGTAATATCTCCAAGTTATTGTGGAGATCTGAAACATAATGTTGATTATCACATAAGTGAAATGTTAGTGTGTATTTCGAACTGCTCACTTTGAGAGGTTTAAAGCGAATTTCTAAACCTCTGTCAGTTTGCCCAATTTACCTTTGAGGAAAGCCTTTGCAGGAAATTCAATAAAATCATATGTTCTTATATGGGTATTGTGCAGCATGTTGCGTAGTTCGTCATATGTCTGCTGTTTATCGCATGAGTGTGCAAGATCAAATGTCTCAGTGTCTGTGCTAATGCAAGACAAGCAGTATGCTATTACATTGTTGAGGCCGGAGATGTGTTGTCAATCGCTAGTAAACTGTACAATGTACTCCTGCTGATTCAGTTATCTGGGAGAACAGTTATCGTTGTTTTGCTGGTATGCGAATATGAGTGAATATGGTGAACGTTCTTGCTTCTATTTGGGTGTGGAAGTATTTGACTACTGTGTAGCTGGTCAACAGCTCACGATCATCTGCACTCCATCGCTGTTGCGCCAGGGTAAACTTACAGGAAAAGAAAGCTAGAGATTGCTAATTCCCTTTGACACATTGCTTGGTGTTGCTCCGATCGTTTTCTGACAGGCGTCGGCTACAGGTGCCGCGGGGGGGGGGGGGGGGGGGATCTAATTTCGGTTGCGCGTGTAGCACAGCCTCAGCAAGGGTATTTCTGACCATTTCAAATACGTCTGTCGTTGTTGGTGTACACTGTAATGATGCTTTACCACTGGCATTAGGACCGGTCGCACAGCTGTGAGAAGTTCCTCCAAGGTGGCGATGTGCGACAGGTAGCATCTTCAGAAATTCAACATGCCAAGGAACCTGTGCAATTCTTTTGCTGTCACCAGACGTGGAACATTTAACACAGCCTCTGATTTATCAGGTAACGGGGGCGACCCTTCTGGTAAAATGTGATGACCCAAACATATCAATTCTGGTCGTCCCAACACACATTTTGACACTTTCAGGAAAATGACATACCCACTAAGACGCTCAAAGACCTCATTCAGGTGTTGGTGGTGCGATTCCAGATTGTCAGAATAGATGAGAATGTCGTCAGAGTGCGCAAAAAGTGTGGCATGCCACGTTGAACAGGGTCAATGAGCCTTTGGACTGCATTACAGAGGACAAAGGTCATCAAAAGGCTCTCAAACAAACCGAAAGGCGTGCTGTCTTTGGCTTGTCTTCCTCTGCTACCAGAATCTGATTGTATGCTTTAATGCAGTCAAGGACACTGAACATTTGCTTTCTGCTAAGAGCACAATTGTAATCTTTGAGATGCAGAAGGGGTTACCAGGATATCTTAGGGACGAAATGTAGCAGAGATGACCAGGGACAGCTAGATGGACGTATAAGGCTTTCTGTGAGCATAGCATCAAACTCGGCTTTGGCTATAGCGTATCTGTCTGCAGATAAGCATCTAGGTCTACACAAAACTGGAGAGGGGGGCTGCTATGGTATTGATATAATGAATGGTGTCATGACGTACCTGATCAGGGCCCTCCAGGGGCCTTGTGAGTGCAGGAAACTGCTCGAGCAGTCTCGCATACTCGCCTGGATGAGTTTGACATTGGAGCTGGCCACGTGGCGTCGGAAACCGTTCGCTGACAACACAACGACTGCATCTCGGCAACAGGCGTCTGCGACGTTGGGCAGCAGGTGATAGTGGGCAATCAGGTTCGCACTGATAATTGGTTTCACGGTGTCTGCTACGATGAATTTCCAGACTGTCGCGCGGAGTAGCCCCAGATCTACTTTCCTGTACTGCATACTGTAAGTCAGAATGTGTGAATTATTGGCCTCTGGCAGCTTGAAGGCAAAGGCCGGGAGATATTTGTGCGTCCTATCCTTTGGTAGAATACTCGGATTGGAGACGGTGTCTATCAAAAATTTACAGCCCGACATGTGGTCAGTTATGAACAGGCTGGTAGAGGCGCAGGTAGGCGCGCCGATATCTACTTGCCCTTTGATATTTTCGTACTCGAAGGGTAAATTACATTTACGGGCTTGGTCCCTGAAACGTCGATGATACCAGCATATGTTGTCCGTTGGCAGACCATCCTATTGTCCACAGAGTGGCTGCGCGATTAGCGTCTGTAATTTTCCTTAGCACCGTGATCGGCGAGCAGCTCGCTCAGTATTTTGGTTACAGCTTCAACTTTGTTACAGAAGCCGTCATTCCATTGCTGCTCCAGTGCTGTTAGCTTCCGGGATAATTTTTCATAGTTGGGTCGCACGTTTACTGGGGTACTGCCACACATTACCTCCAAATCAGAGTCGGAGACAGCCACGATAGCGTCTTGGATACAGTCGGCTAGGGAAACTATACCATTCAAGGACATATCTGTCTATGTCACTATTAAGGCATTGACTTGCGCCGGCAGCTCCATATGGTACACAATAACGTGTCGGAAACTGTATTCACATCCACTTTACTTTGCAGGTGGCATAAGTGTTGCGAAGATTTTTTATCGCTGATATTTTCGCGCGCGAGTACTTGGCATACTCTTTCCTCTTATGAGGCAGACCCATGGCGTATGAACTTAGTTTTCAGTTTGGCGTAAACACCAACCTCCGACAGGGTGTAATAATGTCTTGGACTTCCGCTGCAAATTGGTGTTCCAATTGGCTCACTATGAGTGCAAATTTCGTGAAATCCGTATTCGCTCCAGAGCGTTGCAAGTTTGCCTCCTCTTGCATGAAACACTGGACTCGCATTCGGGAAGACATCGGTTCAATCCCCGCGTCCGGCCATCCTGATTTAGATTTCCCGTGATTTCCCTAAACTGCTTCAGGCAAATGCCGGGATAGTTCCTTTGAAAGGGCACAGCCGACTTCCTTCCCCATCCTTCCCTAATCTGATGAAACTGATGACCTCCCAGTTTGGTCTCTTCCCCCAAAATCAACCCAACCCAACTTGCATGAACCATGAGGTGGGATTCGTCGGCCAGAAGAGTGGAAGTCGCACAGCGAGTCTCGAAATATTATGGTCATCATCATCCATATTCACATGGCTAGGAAATATTCTTATTGTAATCCTTTCAACATGATCACGTCAGGGGCACCGCTGAGCAAGTCTTGCACTGCTGCAAGTCCATCGTAAATTAAATGAATTCTTCTCCCATCTACACAAGAAACAGTGGAGTAAAGGGAACAAGAACATTTATTGTGCAGAACTGATACATTAATGACTTATCGGCAGGCCCAAGGAGGTTAGGTCAGACCTGATAACAGGAGAGTAACTGACTACAATATAAATCACAGAGTTTCACCACGACGCTCTTTGCAGCACAGAATAAGTGCATGGGCAACACTCCTCATGGCAAACCTCTCTGTATGATATTGGTGATGAGCTGGTCGTGGCCATTGCATAAGCGACTGTGCTGGTCGCCACAAACTTAGAAAATATTTTGAGAATGACCGGAATTACGTTTTCATTGTGTTTAAACAACAACTGCTGAATCTTTGTCAGTTTCCTCTTCATTTTTCTCATTGGCCTTCACTGTCTGTATTACTAGCATAAAGTGCTCTCGTTTTTTTTTCGTATTAATTAGATTAATAAAATTTATTTCAAAGGTACAATGTTTATAATTAATATCTCCAATACTCTTGATCCTAAATTTGATTTTTAAATGCTTTTGCAGCCTCTTTTAACTATGAGCATCAAGTTAAATTTGACATTACTAATATGGTGGTCGGTTTCCATTGGTAAAGCCTTGAATGCACATCGCATGGACAATAAAAGAACCTGCATTTCCTCTAAATTCACATTACAAAGACAGATAACTTTTATAGAAGTAGTGCAAAGCAAATGCTGGCATTGAATTAGTGACATTTAGTCTCACAGTCATGCATCATCCTGTTAGCAAGGATCCAAAAATCACTGATAATGCCGATTTCTGCTTCAGCTCCCTTCATAAAGACGATACTGTTTCCTCTACTTGCTACTATCCAAATACAATCAACCTTTAATATTCAGTTCAAGAGAAAGAGGAAATACAATATGTAAGTAAGTATAATAAGTAGATGTGAACACGAACAACACAAAATATGAGCAGTAAACCTACAATGTATTTAAAATCAGGTAGTTCACACACAGATTCGGAAGCTGTATCAAACAGACATATACCCACATAACACCATGTGACGAAATCAACTTGTGTTTTATATGAAACAAAACAACTATGGAATTATTTACCCTATCTAATATTATGGATGCGAGAAAACGTCAAGCAGAGTACAAGCAACATATTTAAAATGCAGTTCAGGGTGCAGTACACAGTAAATCATAATCAGCAACACAATGCGATGAAACCAGCTTCTGTTTAATGTGATCTATGTGAAACCAAAACAAATATGGAAGATTTTAATCATACATTAACAAAACGAGCTGATGAAGGAATGATAAACTTGCAGCGCTCAAAGATGCCTGGCAGCGAACCAAGGTAGTGTCACTGAAGTCCCCGAGGCCTAGGAGAAAGACAGGGCACAGCGCGTACATCACAAATATAGGCCTGCGCTCGCTCACTCATTCATGAAATCCTTCTTCCACAGATCATGAATATGTCATTTCGTAATGATGTGGAACGTGTCACTTTAACATAAGTTTTGTTTACACACATAATTAAATTTTTACAGTTACTACTTCATATCTAAAAATTCATGTTGAGTAGAAGGAGTTGTCATTCAGAAAATCTTTTAATTTCCTTTTAGATGTTGGTTGACTATCTGTCAAAATTTTAATACTATTTGGCAAATGACCAGAGATTCTTGTAGCAGCATAATTCACCCATTTCTGTACCAAAGTGATATTTAATCCAGAATAGTGAACATCATCCTTTCTTCTAGTGTTGTAGCTATGCAGTTCGCTGCTATTTTTGAATTGGGATGAGTTATTAATGACAAATTTCGTAAGTGAACATACATGCTGTGAAGATACTGTTAATATCCCGAGTTTCTTAAATAAATGTCTACTAGGTGATATTGGGAGGTCTCCAGGTATAATTCTGATTACATGCTTTTGTGCAATGAATATTTTCTCTCTTAATGACGAATTGCCCCAAAATATGATGCCGTATGAAAGCAATGGATGAAAATAGGTATATTAGGGTAATTTACTGATATGTATATAACCAAAATTTGCAATAATCCTAATAGCATAAGTAGCTGAAACTAACCGTTTCAGCAGATCATCGATGTGTTTCTTCCAATTTAATTTCTTGTCAATGCACACACCCAGAAATTCTGAATATTCTGCCGTAGTGACAGAATTCTGTTCAAAGTCTATATTTATCAATGGTGTTATGCCATTTACTATAAAGAACTGTATGTACTGTGTTTTCTCAAAATTTAGTGAGAGTTCATTTACAGGGAACCACTTCATAATTTTCTGAAAAACATTACCTACAATTTCCTCAGTTACTTGTTGGACATGATTACTATACTTGTGTCTCAGCAAAAAGAACTACCTTTAAATCTTCATGAGTATAGAGTGGCAAATCATTAATATATGATGACTAACTGGCAACCTCAGCTGCCGACAGGTGTTGTTGGTTTAGCTCGATGTGGACAGCTGAAAATGTGTGCCCGACCGGGACTCGAACCCGGGATCTCCTGCTTACATGGCAGACGCTCTATCTATCTGAGCCACCGAGGACACAGATCAATAGCGCGACTGCAGGGACTTATCCCTTGCACGCCTCCCGTGTGACTCACATTCCCAACTGTCCACAATTTTATATATGTATTGTACCTTATAGACAATTGGCCACCCACTCATAACTCGCGTACGCTTTGGCGATTCCCGTAAGAGTGTGAGTAACCTCTGTGCATTCGCACAGAAGAAGGTCAATGGCTGGGTAGTCTTTAACTATATATACGAAGACAGTAACTTGTTCTCGAAAGAACAGTTACTGTTGATGACCGTTGAAAGGTGGCTACACTGAGTCACAGCGCCAGAGATTGCGCCAAAGAGTATTATTCATCCGCCTCCACTGGCAGTGCTTGTTGAGATGTGGTAGTGGAGAGTGCTTGTCGTGAAGTCGTCGTGGAGAGTACTTATTGAGAAGTGGGCAGTAGGAGTTCTGATGTAGCCGTGACTAGTTGTGAGCATGTTGTATGCAGTTGTTCTGATGGGCTAGACAGCCAATGCTATTCGATTGCGGATGTTGTAATGATCAGAGTGTATGTTTCGTCAATATATATGAAGGTAATAATTTTTTTTATTTTTTCATTTCAAATGTCCTAACTAACAATGTCTCTTGGTCACAGGTTCAGTCAACAAAGCATCTGGCTTGTGTTCATGTATTAGAGTGTAATTCTGGTTTGTATGTGCAAATATAGTATTACTGGTTTTTTTCAATTACTTCAGTGTAAATGGTGCTTAAAATACCTTGTCTTATTGAGGAAGAACCATGCCAGATGTGTACGTTGAATCACACTTCCACACACAGAACAGTTACATTTGTGTTTTGTTGTTTCGTAGGTTTTATATTTGCTGGGGACTTAATTAATTAATTGTGTTAACGGAAGTTTTCTTTCATTCTTTGTTGTTATTCTATGCAGTCAAATTGCGTACTAATACCAGTCAGGGCCAACCGGTTACGAGACAGCGTAACCAGACAGACAGCTACTAAAATTGAAACTATTAGCATTAATATATAATTAAGCCCCCATGCACCATGCAGCTTTTACCTGGAATAAATGATGACTAACTGACAACCTCAGCTGCCGACAGGTGTTGTTGATATACCTCGATGTGGACAGCTGAAAATGTGTGCCCTGACCGGGACTCGAACCAGGGATCTCCTGCTTACATGGCAGACGCTCTATCCATCTGATGGGTGAAAACGACTCCATAAAAAGTAGATTCCAACCTGATTTTAAAGGAACCACAATAGTGAAATGTGTTTGTCACTCAGCCCATTTGTGTGCCAGCGAACTATGTAAACAGTTACCTGAGAGTGTAGAGTAAAAAAAAATGTTCAAATGTGTGTGAAATCTTATGGGACTTAACTGCTAAGGTTATCTAAGCTTACACACTACTTAACCTAAACTATCCCAAGGACAAACACACACACCCATGCCCGAGGGAGGACTCGAACTTCCGTCTGGACCAGGCGCACAGAAAGTTTAGAGTAACTAACTCGTGATAGTTATAACTTTTTTAAACACAGTGATAAACGCCAGTTTGACTTTCGCAACTTCCAGTCATTTGTGGAAGTGGAGCCCCACAAAATTCTTAAGCCATCTCAGACAAGATAGCTTTCATTGTCAGCAGTGGCTGAAAGAATATTAGAGCAGTGGGAAGCCATACGTCTGTTTTTTATCGATTTCACGACAAAGACGATGTGCAAAATCGGGCAGTATTTATTTCTGAAAACTCAGCAATCCATTCTACAAACTTAATTTTTGTTTCCTTTAGTGATCACTCCCTTTATTTAGTAAATTCAGTGTGGAATTTCAAAGCGAGAAATTAGTTATTCACACAACCTAAGTACTTGAACTCTACCAGGAAATCCTATTGTGTTATTTGCAACGCGAGTATGTCATGAGGCCAAATGTAGGTGAAATAGACCCTGAAAGTCAGCTGCATCAACTCCATAACACTGAACTGTATCTTGGTATCGAAATGTATGAGCTTTTAAAACATCCGAATGTGGTCAGACATCCTGCAGATATTGAACAATTCTTCTCATGTTACAAAATTTTCTACAAAGTTCTTGCCATAGAATAAAACCATGATTCAACATCGAGGACCCTGCCTTGTCAAAGTTACAAGTTTTCAAACCAGAATCAGCTCTCTCTTATAATATCAGGAGCCGTTTCCCAACACTGATGCCTCTTATTGAAGTGGCTCCGCTTATAATTGCGCTAGATGATCACGCAAAAAACAAATAATAGACAATCAATGGAGACGGCTGCCAAACGCACAAGCTCGGTATCCTAAAGGATTGGATGAAATTAGTGAGCCAAATAAGTTTTATGATTTTTTATTGAAAACTAAAGATTTTTTTGAGTTGGTCTTTTTGCTCTACCTCATACAAATGCTGACTGCGGGCGAGTTTTCAGTAAGGTTAATTGGATGAAAACAGACGTAAGAAACCGGCTAACTGCGGGAATTTGAATGGGACACTTGCTGCCGAGAGTGTAAAAGGACCATCACATACTGGAAACTGCGTCAATTTTGAACCGACAAAAGACCTTTATAGCCATAAGACTTGTGAAAAATTATATGGCACCATAAATAAGAACGATGACAGTAAGGCTGAGGAAGTATTTGGAGACATAAACTAAGACCAGAAAATACCACGAAAAATTTCATAGTTGTATCCAAATGTAGGTTAGATGGAGCCACAGAGCACAAAACCTATTACTGAGTTACTGCAACAGTTCCATGCAGCCACCTCGACGAAAACAAAAAAAAAACACAGATCTTTCTGGCCGCCAAAAATTTCGTCTTCCAAGATAATACTCGCAACACCTTCAACTGGATGTCGTAACTTCTGTGAACTACGACTCTTTCCATGTTTCGCTGTCGCTAGAGTCTTGTGTAAATCACAGTTCGGATTTCAGAAATGCTGTTCCACTGAGGCAGCAATATACAATTTCACTGTCCACATAATAGAGTCTTTAAATAATAAAATGTCACCAGTAGGAATATTCTGTGACTTATCCAAAGCATTTGATTGTGTGAACCATGACATTATGTTGGAGAAATTGCAATTCTATGGTATAAATGGAACAGCATATGGGTGGTTTAAGTCATACCTACAGAACAGGAAGCAAAAAGTCTCTTTATATGCTTCAAGTGATTCAAAGGAGTTTGCCACTTCATATAACTGGAGTGAAATTACATTAGGTGTTCCACAAGGTTCGATCATGGGTCCTCTCCTATTCTTGATAAATTTGAATGACCTCCCTTCTTATGTGAAACAAGATGCTGAACTGATACTGTTTGCTGATGATACAAGAATAATTATTAATCCAGTAAAAGAAAGTCCAATTGAAAATGATACAAATAAGGTCTTTGGAAAAGTTATTAATTGGTTTTCTGCGAATGGGCTTGCTCTGAACTTTGAAAAAACACAGTACATTCAATTTTCTGTTGCCAAAAGCATAATTCCTTCAATAAACATAACACATCAAAAGAAGTCAGTAGCCAGGGTAGAGCATACCAAGTTTTTGGGTGTACATATAGATGAGAACCTTAATTGGAAAATTCACGTTCTGGATCTCCTAAAGTGACTACGTTCAGCAACTTTTGCAATCAGAATAATTGCCAATTTTGAGGATGTAGAAATTAGTAAGCTAACATACTTCCACTCTCTGATATCATACGAAATAATATTCTGGGGCAAATCAACACTTAGGCAAAAGGAATTCACTGCTCAAAAGAAAGTAGTTAGAATAATTGGTGGGGCTCATAGTCGCACATCTTGTAGGCATCTGTTTAAAAGGTTGGGAAATCTTACAACTGCTTCACAGCACATTGACTCAGTATTGAAATTTTTTCTCAACGACATGGATCAGTTTAAAATCAACAGCGACATTCATGATTACAATACCAGAAAAAGAAAGACCTACACTATCCTTTACTTATCCTATCTTTGGCACAGAAAGGGGTAAAATATGCTGCTATAAAACTTTTTGATAAATCACCAGATGAAATAAAATGTCTGACAGACCGCAGTAATAGTTTCAAAAACAAGTTGAAATCATACCTCCTTGACAACTCCTTCTATACCATTGATTAATTCTTGAATATGAGTAAATAACTCTGGAGATATACTATATGCATTTTGTTCCATTTAAGGGAATGGGATAGATAATAGAAATATTTAGGTATAACACTATAATGTAAACAAAAAAAATTGTTTCCTGTGCGTATTTCTTGTGCATTTGACACGTTCCACATCATAACGACTGTTCCGTGCTATAGATCAATGGAACACGTAACTAACTAACTAATCTGTGGCGGTGTCGTGGCCTTAGTCGAACCTCTCTAATGGCAGATCAGGAATGAAAGACGCTTCAACGTCACCAAACATTTGCCAAAGTAATGAAGAGGTTTTTCCCCCTAATGAGAGGGGAATATATTCCAGTCAGCTAACAACACAGTTAACTAAAGTGCCTCAAAGATCGTCTAAATAATAACATGTCGTGTACCTGTGTAATTTTATAAACTAATAAATTATGAACTAATTGTTTTATCTCGTGGTGAGATTATTTATTAACGTGCATTCTCATTTAACCTCAAGGTATAATGTGCTTTTGCGAATCCTTGGTACTTCCGAGAGGGAAATAAAATTATATCATAGTTGTTAATCGTTATTAAGCATATTCGCATTCCAGTACGTCTTATTCTTATCATCGCCCCGCCGCCCCCTCCAACTGTCTGGCCCAAACAACCGAGACGAGTAATGTGTCCAGATTATTTTGGGTCTAGAAAATACGGCCACCGCAACATTTTATTTGTCTCATTCAAAATTTTTAAATCAACAAATGCCTGCTAAATTCACAGTCATTTAATAAGTCTTATTTTTGGTTTTATAAAATTTTAAATGTTTCATAAATGTAAGAGATCTGAAAGCCCAAGTATGAGATTTTTAGTTGTTTATGTACTAGGAAAAAATTTCTGGGGTTGGCAACCCTGCTGCATAAGGTACACACATATAGTTTAATGTTTATTTTTGAGAATGAAAGATGTTTCTGCTACGAATGTAAGTGACGGTTTCTGTGCGGAGATGTATCTTCTGGGAAAGTGTTGTGAATTTAAATGATTAAATTAACTAGTTTTGTTGAGAAATTTTGGAAGAAGATGAGTTATTACGCTGTTGCGAAAGGCAGATATCCTGGAGTTTATTCTTCGTGGTAAGTACTCATATATCATCGTGACAAGTAGTCGATGATAATACTTTATTTCGCCAGTAAAGAGCTATGGGAATTTTGCGAGGGAGGGGAACAAGAAGTTAATTATTTGGTAAGTAACTCTGTTTCACGCATTTGTGTTGTGCCTTATTGCTGCAGTGTTCCGTTGGATTTTTGTTTTACAGCTGGTGCGTGTTGTCGTGCAGTAAATGAATACTAGTTTTTGCGTCCAGTATTTCTCTTAGAATATATGAGATAATTGAAATTTTAGGCGGATTTGCGTGCACTTTAACTATGGCCAGGGACACCCTACATTAATTTGAATGATCCCTATTAGAAACCTACTTAATACCGACTTTTAAATCATTTTCTTGAAAGTAAAATACCAGACTACACCATACTTGGCGCCGTTGACCATTGCCATACACAGGGGGACTTTTTTTTTTGAGGGGGGGGGGGGTGGAAATAAATGATTGCCACATACGGAGCACGAATAATGCCCCTACAGCCCGCCCTCCAAATCTTATGGGACAGGCGTACCGTTTCAGTATGACAAGGTGGAACATGCAGTGGTTACTGATGAGTAATAGAAGTACCTGTTAGTGTTTGTTGTAAAATACAGTAAAACCAATTTACAGTTCTGTTAGTGGTGGGCCTGACAAGACATCCTGTCAAGCTTAACTAAATGTCTTCTCAGAAAATTTCCTGCACAGACAGATCGGAAACCCACTCATAATGGAAATATATATTAGATCTAATGGTATCAAATATACCTCACAACTTAAGGGATGTCCACATCAAAACTGTTAACAGCTGACAATGACGCAACCATAGCAATACTGATTACCAAAGTGCAAAGGGCAACCAAAAGATGTAGCAAGATTTATATGTTCAGTAAATTAGATAAAGAAGTAATTGTGCCATACAGTGGTGAAATTGCCTTGATTCCCCTCCTCCCTCCCCCCCCCCCCCCCCCCCCCCCCCCGACAGTGCCCATCCCGTTTGTAGGTGAGGCAGACATTTGCAATAATTTGCACCAATTTTAATCCATGCTCTTGATTTATTTTTATAAAATTAATTGTTTTTTACATTTTAAGACTTACTAAAGGAACTGGGTGGAGGTGCATATGTCATCTGATCCGTTTTTTTCTTCTAAAGTGTGTCCGTCCCCTTAGCTGAGGGCTCAGCACATCTGTCTGCCGTGTAGTGGGCCCGGGCTCAATTTCTGGCCAGGTCGGAGATTTTTCTCCACTTGGAGACTGGGTATTGTGTTGTCTTCATCCTTATCATCATCGTCATCGACACGCAGGTCACCCAATGCAACATCAACTGAAAAGACTTGCAACTGGGCACCCGAACTACCACAGGTTCAGTCTCCCGGCCATTAGTGCCTTCTGAACTGTGAGTGTTAATCTCAGGAGAAACACTGAATAATTGACATTATAGTGTTTGTACATAGGCCTACCCAGTTACTTCATCTGAATGCACTGTTACCATTTACTACTTGGTTGGTCCTACTTGTTACGTAATGACTACTTTGTATCGTGTATGCTTTGAAAGAATTAACTTCTTCATGTATTCCTCACTCAGTTCATGAAACTACGTGTGCACAAGTGTATCCAACAGTTCCTGTGTGTTCTGTGGTGACAGCATTTCCATTAGTCTTCCAACAATTCTCAATAGAATTGAGATCAGGGCCGTTCTGATGTTTGAACTCTGTTTTGTGTAAGGGAAGTTTTTATGTGAAACGTAAAAATGCGGAATAATTACGCTGGGAAATCATCTGCTTCATGATGGATAACATTGATCACAGGACTTACCATCGAAGCTCATCCTGCAAAATGTAACAGCAAACATTTCCAAACTGGTGTCTTATTGTGGTTGTAAGCTTCATGTCAAGGATACTGATGTATACATTTGCATTAACTGTGCCACATATGAAGTCCAGATGGCCTACTCTGTCTGTAGAAATGCATCGTCACACCATCTGTCCTGCTGGATGTTTGACTAAATGGGTATTTTGTATGAAGGCAAAAATTCTTCACCTACTCTCTGATGCATCAACCCTCTGCCATTGGGACCGTGCAGATTAAATTTCGACTCATTTAAAAATTACTCTTTTCCATATCTCCGGCAGCCATGTCACATGTGCTTTTTGCCTATATTAGCCACTATTGTTGCAGTATTTGTCAATAAAGGCTTCTTTCTAGGTTGATGTGCAGTGACTCCATCTTCCAGTAGTCTGTTTCCAACAGTTCTACTATTTGCTGAGATGTCACAAATTTCTTCCCAGTCTCGTTTTATTTCTATTTATGACAGGTGACAATTCGTGAGAAAAAGTCTCAATGGTCTACCTTATTTGACAGTAGATACCCTTGTCCAGTCTCTTCCTTTCATGCAATCAGCATTACTTTCTCCCTGTATTTTTGCAGTAACCTAGACATTGCAGATGTGTTAAATCTTATCTGAGACGATATCTTCTTGGACAGGTCAACTGAGGCATAAGCAAATATTGAAGCTGTCTTCTTTGGCATCAATTCCTCTGACACCCATCTCTGCATTTCACTGTGTCAATTTAAAATGTCTGTATGCATATTGCTGCTTCATTGCAGCTGACAACAGTGGTAAAAAGGAGTTGGCTATTGTTTAAAAAATTTGATAGCAAGTAAAGCAATAAAGGCAGGCATATGTAACCGATGTTTTAACAACATTGAACTGATGTAACCTGAAGCAAACAGTCACAAAAGTCAAAATTATGAAGTAATAATTGGTGATTTAATAACTAATTTCATCACTGTAATGCAGTGTAATTCCACCACTGTATCTCAGTGAGGAACTCGAACTGTCTAGCTCAGGACAGGAGTTTGTAAAGGAATTATGGATCAAATTTAAAAGAATGACCATACACTGGACAGATATGTACCCAGTAAAACAATTCATGATGGGAGGTGCCTGCCATAGTACACAGTCATTGTAAAGAAATTTTGAAAGAAATAAACTGTTGCGTAATATGTGTAAAACAAAGTATGGGACTACAGCTCTGGAGATTCAAAATGAAACACATTTATGTATCAAGAGAGCACGGTGACTACTTTAGCAGAATACTGTAGAAAGATCTTCCACAAAACCCAAAGAAATTCTGGTTATATGTAAAGGCTGTTAGTGGCACCAAAGTTAGTGTCAAGACACTGATGGACGAGACAGGGACCTAAATTGTGAGTTGTAAAGAAAAAGTAGAAATGCTTAACTCTTTTCAAATGTTCCTTTACCAAATGGAAAATCCAGAACTATTGCCCCTATTTAATTTTTGTGCAATTTAAAAGACGAGTGAAATAGATACTAATGTTAGTGGTGTTGAGGAACAGCTGAAATTGTTAAAATGGAACAAAAGTCCATGGCCTAATGGAATCCTTGTGCTGTGGATTCTATACCCAATATGTGGCTAAGATAGCCCCTCTCTTAACTAAAACACAAAAATGTGTTCAGTAGTTCCAAGAGAGCACAGCTTACAGCTTGTAAGTCCAGATGAACTGCTTCTTGACAGAGGGCTGATGATCTTGCTGTTTGCTCCTTAAGCTTCCAACCAACCAATCGTAAATTATTCTTCTAAGATAACATATGTACTGGAGACCATGGGGAGACTTTTGAGGAGCAGTGGGAGGTGTTGAGCTGCTGTTGCAATGTGAGTGGATGAATCCAAACAAGCCCAAAGACTTTGTCCAGATAAAGGTGAAATGTTTTACCAGAGTTATCGCGTCTGCCACTCAGCATCCAGATTTCCAATGCCACAGTGATTGCAGAGAGGGGCAGTGGGGGACTTCCGTTCCACCAATTTTAAAGCGTGCAACTGCCTCTTCTCCATGTGGAAGGGGTATTCAGCATCCAGTACAACCTGTTGCAGCAACTGACCGGAAGAGATAAAAAAATTGTCTTTGCTCTTTTTTATCTTATTCACAGGAATAGGTTTGTAGAGCAACGCTACTTCATTTTATTCCCCCCTCCCCCTCCAAATTAAAACCTTTTTATGTGATCTTTCATTCACTGAAGATTGTTGTTGATCTTAACCTGGTAGACATTTTTTCCCATAATCCCATAAGAAAAAAATATAATGGGGTTAAGTCAGAGGACCTAGCAGACTGAGCAGCTGACTCACCTCTGCCAGTCCACCTCTCGAGCTTTTCTCTATTCAGAAAGTCCCTGACAGTGAGGCTGAAATGTGGCAGGGTTCTGTCTTGGTGGAAGGTAGTTATGTATGTTAGTTGTGGGAGAGCATACTGTTCCAGCATATCTATGTATGAAATTCCAGCCACTGTTGATCATAAGGAGGAGAATGGTCTGATCACCATGTTCATATTAAGCCAACCCACACAATGACTTTTGGGATGTCCCTCCCCCATTCACATGTGACATGTAGATTTTCATTACCCCATATTTTACAGTTGTTTCTGATTACAAATCTACTAATATGAAATTTCACTTCTTCAGAGAAACACACATTGGTGGTAGCTGTGTGGCTCATCAATCCTTCTTAACATTTGTGATGCGAAGTTCATACATACAACCTTTTCTTTGGGTATTATTGTGTGAATCATTTGAATCTTGTGTGCTCTTAGAAGCAGCCTTTTGTGCAACACATCATGCCCTGTTGAATGTGGAATCTGTAACTGCAAGCTAGCAGCTTGAACACATTTACGGGGGCTTTGTTGAAATGCTTCTCTAATGCAATCAGCATTGTTTTGGTAGGTCTGTGGATTTCCAGGAGATTTTTCTTGTAACAGACTGCCTTTAGTTCTCAGAACCAACTGTTTTTCCTCATAAGTGGTTGTTGTCCATATTGAGTTCTAAAATGTCATTGTATGGATGTAACAGATTGAAAGTCTGCCATCTGCAAATCACATTGAACCCGCTCTTCCCTTGTTACCATTTTAACTGCATGTAACAAATTCAAATGGTATGAGTAACCTTTCCAACCACGCAAAACAAAACTTCCAGAGTTTCTCTTTGGGTCAGACAGTAGTATAATATACATAGGTGGTTCAGAGTGAGAGGAATCCATCAGCTGTTGTGTCATTATCTGTGAAAATGTCTTCAGAATTTGCCTTTTCAGTGTGTGAGTTTTATTCAGTACTGATCTGCATGTGATCCTGAAAGCACTGGAGCAGAGAAGATACCATCATAGATAAAAGAGATTTATTTTGTCCCAGTTACTTCAGTGCATTATAGCTTCAATGACATTGTACCCAGCAGGCAAATGTTTACATACCAATATC
Source organism: Schistocerca nitens (assembly GCF_023898315.1). NCBI lineage: Eukaryota > Metazoa > Arthropoda > Insecta > Orthoptera > Acrididae > Schistocerca > Schistocerca nitens. The sequence continues at coordinate 473,968,511 of NC_064614.1, read as the reverse complement.
CTTAACATTGGTTTGCTGCAGAATTCTTAAACATATTCTGAGTTTTAATATAATAAATTTCTTTGAGACAGAAAAACTTCTGTCCGCAAATCTACATCTGCATAGCTACTCTGCAAATCACACTTAAGTACCTGGCAGAGGGTTCATTGAGCCACCTTCACAATGATTCTCTGTTATTCCACTCTCGAACAGCATGGAGAAAAAACAAACACCTATATCTTTTTGGGCGAGCTGTGATTGCCCTTATTTTATTAGGATGATTGTTGCTCCCTATGCAGGCTGGTGTCAACAAAATATTTTCGCATTCAGAGGAGAAAGTTGGTGATTGAAATTTCTTGGGAAGATCGTGCAGTGAGAAACACCTTTGTTTTAATGATGTTCAGCCAAATCCTGTATCATGTCACTAACATTCTCCCTCCCCTATTTCACGATAATACAAAACGTGCTGCCCTTCTGTGAACTTTCTCGATGTACTTTGTTAATCCTATCTGGTAAGGGTCCCACATCGTGCAGCAGTACTCTGAAAGAAGACGGACAAGCGTAGTGGAGGCAGTCTCTTTACTGGATCTGTTGCATCTTCTAAGTGTTTTGCCAATAAAACGGTCTTTGGTTCACCTTCCCCACGATGTTTTTGGTCTGTTCTTTCCAATTTAAATTGTCCTTGGTCGTAATTTCTAGGTATTTAGTTGAATTTGTGGCCTTCAGATTTGATTGATTTATTGTGTAACTGAAGTTTAATGAATTCCTTTTAGCACTCATGTGAATGGCCTCACACTTTTCATTATTTGTGGTCAGCTGCCAATTTTTTGCACCATACAGCTATCTAATCTAAATTATTATACAGTTGTTTTTGATCTTCTGGTGACTTCATTAGGTGGTAAATGAGAGCATCATCTGCAAACAACCAAGATGGCTGCTTGGATTGTCTCCTAAATCATTTAAATAGATAAGGAACAACAGAGGGCGTACAACAAAACCTTGGAGAGTGCCAGAAATCACTTCTGTTTTACTCAATGACTTTTTGTTAATTACTGTGAATTGTGGCCTCATTGACTGGAAATCATGAATCCAGTTGCATAACTGAGATAATATTTCATAAGCATACAATTTGATTACAATCCACATGTGAGGTATGGTGTCAAAATCCTTCTGGAGATCTAGAAATACGGAATCAATCATCATAGATTTAGAAAGCAACACTTGCTTAAAACTCAGTTTGCCCTTTTCTCATGTGATATCCTGTGAACCATAGATGAAGGGCAACAGGCAGTCCATATTCCTAGATCCCTGGAAGCACTTGATGCATTCCCCCACTGCAGACTGTTAACAAACGTGTGAGCATATGGATTATATGAATGGCTCGAAGTTTCTTTGTCCTTGACAGTGAGTGTTCATCAGAGACAAGGATATCCTCAAGAGTGCCCCAGGGAAGTGTGATAGGACTGCTCATCTTCTCTATGTACATAAATGATCTGACTGACAGGGTGAGCAGCAATCTGCAGATGTAGATTGATGATGGGAAGGTGTCGTTACTGAGTGAGTGTAGGAGAATACAAGATGACTTGACAAAATTTCTATTGATGTGATGAATGGCAGCTTGCTCTCAATTTAGAAAAAGGTAAGTGAATGCCTTTCAGAAGGAAAAAACAGTTCTGGAATATTTGAATACAGCATTAGTAGTGTGCTATCTGACACAGTCATGTCAAATGAACCAGTTGGTGTAACCTTGAAAAGCCATATGAAATTGAATGAGCACATAAGGCCAGTAGTAGGGGACGAGAATGGTTGATTCAGTTTATTGGGAGAATTTTATGGAAATGCAGCTTATGTGCAATGGAGATCACACACAGAACACTAGTGCAAACCTTTCTTTAGTACTGCTCAAGTGTCGGGAATCCCCATGACGTTGAATTTAAGGAAGGAATCAAAGCAATTCAGAGGTGTACTGCTATATTTATTACCGATAGGATTGATAAACATGCAGCTATTACGGAGATCCTGTGTGACCTCAAATGGGAATCCTGGGAGGGAAGAAAACATGCTTTTTGTGAAATGCTATTAAGAAAATTCAGAGAATGGGCATTTAAAGCTGACTGCAGAATGATTCTACTGCTATCAACATACATTTTGCATAAAGATCACAAAGATAAGAGAAATTAAGGCTTATACGGAGGCATATAGACACTCGTTTATCCCTTGCTGTATTTTCAAGTGGAAAATGAATTGAAATGACTAGTAGTGGTATAAAATGCCATCTGCCACGCACCATATGGTGGCTTGCGGAGTATGTATGAAGATGTAGATGAAATGTATCATTTCTCCGGGTACACGGTCAAACATAAATCAGGGGAAACAAGCAAGTTGACATAGTAGCCATGGGCTCCTGCAAGAAACACAGTGTAATAGTGTTACATACCTCTGTGTGCTCAAATCAAACAATGGAAACTCCAGGTAGGAATATCAACAGTGGGAGAAGATAGATTGCTACGTACTGTGAAGAAGACATGTTAAGTTGCAAAAAGGCACAATTTAGCCACAAAGCTTTCAGCCACAACCTTCATCAGCAAAAAAGAAAGGCACAGAAGCAAGCACACCTCATGCACACATGACAGCCAACTCTGGCAGCTCAGGTCAGACTGCAAATATCACATTGGGTGGAAGCAGCAACCTTTGGAGGGCTGGGGAATGGGAAGGGATAGTAGTGTAAGGGGGCGGGGGGAGGGAATGCTGTCTGGTGGAGTGTACAGGGACTAGAATGCCATCAGGTGCAGTGCCAGGAGGTTGTGGGACAGGGAGGTGGGGAAAGGAGGAGACGAGAAGGGGGAGGAGGTGATAGGACAGAGGGAGTGGAAATTGTTGGGTGGAGGGTGTGGGCAGTGTGTGTTACTGTAGGTCAGGCTGGGATTATGGGAGAGGGGAATGTGTTGTAAGGATAACTCTCATCTGCACAGTTCAGAAAAGCTGATGATGGAGGGGAGGATCCAGATGACTTGTGTAGTGAAGCAGCCATTGAAATCGAGAAGTTATGTTCAGCTGCATGTTGTGCCACAGGGTGGGCTACTTTCCTCATGGCCCAGTTGCAGTGGCTGTTCATCCTGGTGAAAAACTTGTGACAGGACTGGAATAGGAAGTGCTAGATGAGTGGATTGGGCAGGGCTTGCACCTGGGTCTTCCTTGTGCCAAGGGGTTGTGAGTGAGAGTGGCTTAGGGATGGACAAGGATTTGTGGAGGTTGGGTGGGGGATGGAACACCACTGTAGGAGGAGTGGGAAGGATCTCTGCTAAGATTTCGCTCATTTCAGGGCTTGATGATAGGTAATCAAAGCTCTGGCAAAGGATGTGATTCAGTTGTTCCAGTCTTGGGCTGGTACTGGGTGATGAAGGGAGCACTCCTTTGTGGCTAGTTCTTGGGGGTGGTGGGAGGATTGGGGGTGTGAGGGGAAATGGCATGGTAGATGTGTTTGCAGACTAGATTGTAGGTATAGAGCCTACCTGTGAAGGGCGTGCTGAGACCCTCAGCATTCTGAGTAAAGGAAATCTTGTCATTGCAGGTGCACCGTCCCTAGGTGGACAGGCTGTATGGGAGGGAATTTTTGGTGTGAAAGGGATGACAGCTGTAAAAATTCAGATGCTGTTGGTGATTGGTGGGTTCAATGTGGATAGAGGTGTGGATGGAACGTCAGAGATGATGTGGTCAACATCTAGGAAGGTGGCACGCTGGGTTGATGAGGACCATGTGAAATGGATGGGAGAGGAGGTATTGAGGTTATGAAGGAATTGAAGATAGTGGCCTCATCCTGAGTCCATATCATGAAGATATCAGGAATGAACCTCAAACAGGTTAGGGTTTTGGCATTTTGGGAGGCTAGGGAGGTCTCACTAGATGGTCCACAAACAGATTGGCATAGGGCAGCATGCAACAGTACCTAACAGTTACTGATAAATGTAGTTGCTGTTCTAAGTAGCAGTCGCGTACGAGCAGACAAGTTGCGTATCTATCTGTGGTTACTCATACTTTAGGTACTGGGGCTGTGCACGGCTCATTGTAAGAAGAATAGCTCAATGTAGTCATAGGTTTGAATCGCATACATTTGCATTCATGCCCTGCAGGTAATTCACTGCAGATAATGACCTGTAGCTGTGATCTTGCAGTTAAATAGTCTTGTGTGTTGGCTAGAATTGAGTGTTAATAAAACACAGAAATATAAAATAAAAGATCAGTGAGCAATTTAATAAAAAGAGTTCTATTTAAAAGTCTGTAATTGATGAAGATGACAGAGAATTATGTTATAAAACATATATTCAAGACAGGACATCTCAAATAAACGGGAAGTGGTCCTATGATATTCAGTTAAAATACAGACAGAAAATACCCTTATCAAATGAAGTAAACTTAAGTTGAGAAGGCTGGTAGCAAATTCCCAAACTAAATAGTCAGCAAAGACTCACAAAAATCAAGTCCAATTTGTGATCACAGTGCATTAAACATTCACCAGCTGAAAATAGTTCAGAGTTCAGTATGATGATTCACAAATTAATATGCACGATACAATGAACATAAACGCATACTTTGTCTGTCCTCACTTCCTTAACACAACTGGAATAAGTTAGTCTTATTCTGGAGCACATTCAGACCTCTTGAAATATGAAGTACCTTCAGAAGTTGAAGTAACGGCCATTCACTGCCCAGAGTCAAACACCTATACAACTGAATTGTGCAGCTCTGCCTTCTTCAAGAACTTGGACATAAAGTGTCCAGAATTGCTCCTTGAGCTCTTCACTTGAGAATTCCCAGACTCCACTTGAAACCTGTCGTGTTCCACAACTGTCTGCTTTTCCATTGGCCGAAGGCCGCTCCCACCAAAAATACATTGTCCTTAATCTCTACAGACATGATTTGATTCAAGTTGAACACTTCTCAGGTTAAACTAATGTATTACAACAATATTTAATAAAGAAATTTTATAAATGTTCAGTCACATTCAGAACAATAACAATAAATATAAATAAAGATTTGCCCATAAATAAACAAGCCAGTATTCGTGCGCAAATGTGCTCACAATAAATGACTGCAGATTGTCGTTAAATATGGTTTAAACAATTATTTAGGCTTGCTTGTCAGAAGTGTCTTTTGGTTCTTTTTTCCCTGTCAACTACATGCAACTGGCCACTTTTAAATTAGCACTGTGTGTGTGTGTGTGTTTTTTTTAAATAGCAATTGCAGTCAACATTTAAATAAAGTTACTGACTAAATAGCAAACTGTTGATTAGATAAAAACACAAGTATGACAAAATGTGAGGTATTGATGCTGAGTTCATAAGCTGTGTAAATATGGAGAATATGATGTTCTGACAAACATCGACGTAATGAAAAAGATATAAAAGAGTTTTAAATCAATGAATAAAATAGAGTTAGATACTTGGCTTTCAGGGATGATAGCTGTAGTGTAATGTTATCATCTGAGATATCGTTTGTTGAAAGCGCATGAAGCAACTGAAAGTTGTTAATTCTAAGGTTCATTGTGAAAAAGATTATTCACGGTGAACTGTTAGATTCTGCAGTTTTAAAGATACTCAAAAACTGTTGTGTCATTGGCTGTGCCTCATTTTTCTGAGATTGCAGACATATTCAGATTTGCGCTAGTAATTGACTGAGTTATTGTTGAATCTCAAAGATCTGTAACTGAGCCATCTTTAAGAATCTCTGACACTCCGCCATTTCTTGGAGCATCTCTTGCACAAAGCCCATCTGAGTAACAGCCGTCCAAATTCCCAGCTTCGGGATTTTCCACATTTCAGGCAATGCTGCTAGTCTTTGTACCTGGATTCATTCGTACCGGTCACCTAGCCAGGAGCCAGAACTGCCGTGGCGTGCCCTGAGACCTGGGCCCACTAGCGTTCAGCCATACAACAAATTCATTTTACCTCATACCGATACTGGGTGGCCAATTAGCTCACCTAAATATGTGTAATGGTGCAGTTGCCATGTAGGTGCTGTGGATTTGTTTGCACATCTTCCCTTCAAAGGAGAAGTAATTGCAGGTTAGGATGAAGTTAGTAAGATGTATGATGTATGAGGAAAGAGATAGTGGGTTTGGAGTCTGAAGGATGTAGGGAACAGTAGTGTTCAGTAGTAGTATGACCGTGGGCATGTGAGGGATGTTGATGTATAGGGAGGTGGTGTCAACAGTAACAAGTAGGGGTCCAGGAGGTAAAGGATGGGGACGTTGGAGAGTATGTGAAGGAAGTGGTTGGTATCTTTGTTGTGGGAGTCTAGATTTTGGGCAATTGGTTGGAGGTGTTGGCCAGTGAGGGCTGAAATTCTTTCAGTGGGAGCATAATAACCAGCTACAATTGGGGTGTGTGTAGAATTGTAGGATTTGTGGAGCATGAAGGTGAGTGTGCAGTGTCTCATAAGTGTGAGGAGGAAATGGATTCAGGGTAGAGGTTCTGGGAACATCCTGAGGCTTTAAGCAGGCACTGGAGGTTTTTCGGACTTGTGGGTTGGATCATTCTGACAGAGTTTATAGGTGGAACACTGAGACAGTTGACAGAGATCTTCCGGTAGGTAGTCGCTGCTATTCATAGTGGCAGTGGTGGAAACTTTTTTTTGCAGGTAGGATGATCAGATCAGTTTCTGTTTTGAGGCTGTCTGTTGCTGTTCTTTCTTCCGCTGAAAGGCTGGTGTTCTTAGGGACCTGGAGAAGGATGATGAGGCCAAATTGGAGATAAGGAATTCCTGGGTGGTAACCAGGGACTGGTTTAATGGAAGGGAGAGAGGATCACAATTGGATGGTGGTATGAACTGTTAGAGGCAGAGTTCAGTGTTGTCTTAAGGTGAGTTTTAGTTGTAGGGATTGGCAACAAAGAAGTGCTTCCATAGCAGGGATCGGAAGAAGGAGAGCATGTTTTTGAAAAGTCTGGTATGGTTAAATTTGGGTATGAGGCCTTTGGATAGGACTGAAACTTCTGTGTTCCTGAGGGTTTTTGTTGGAAAGGTTAACAACAGTGTTATTGGAAAGTTTCGGTTCTGGATTAGGTAGAATGTTGGTATGGAGTTTTGGGAGATGTGACAAGTTGAAAAGATCAGCTAGGCAGAGTTTTAAGGAGGAGCACTGTGGGGTAGGACAGGTTGGATAGTGGCACCCAGAGACAGCATTAGTATGTCAGCAGGTTAGAATTGTTCAGTTGTTGGTAAACAAGCAACTCATTTTGCTGTAGTTACACATATCACTTGAATTATTCATTCATTCTTTGCATCGAGCAATCAAATGAAAACAGTCTGTTCAGTCGGTTGTACTACTCATTCATTGTTTTTAGTGAAATCAGTATGTGGAAGCAATCAAATGAAAACAATTGAGTCATTTGGTTGTAGTTTTACCTGTCTGGTGGGTGGGAATTTATTTTTTCAAGTGAAAACAGTCAGTGAGAGCAACTGAATGAAAAGATTTGACACCATTGTAGCTATGTATATTGACTGAATTATTCATTCTTTCTTTTCAAGTGAAAACAGTCAGTAGTTTTTCTGTCAGTTGAACCATGTATACATTCTTTTAACTGAAGCCATTCTTTAGCGTTTTAGCTGACTGAGCTATCCATTCATGCTTCTGAGTGAAACCAGACTGCGGTACTTTAATTTGTTCAACTAAAGCAATGCTACATTATACTGATAGAGGGAGGATCCCCAGGGATAAGTGAAGAGTAGGTATGCCAAAGTTAAAATAAGCAGTATACGTGTTCATTTAATTACACTCCTGGAAATTGAAATAAGAACACCGTGAATTCATTGTCCCAGGAAGGGGAAACTTTATTGACACATTCCTGGGGTCAGATACATCACATGATCACACTGACAGAACCACAGGCACATAGACACAGGCAACAGAGCATGCACAATGTCGGCACTAGTACAGTGTATATCCACCTTTCGCAGCAATGCAGGCTGCTATTCTCCCATGGAGACGATCGTAGAGATGCTGGATGTAGTCCTGTGGAATGGCTTGCCATGCCATTTCCACCTGGCGCCTCAGTTGGACCAGCGTTCGTGCTGGACGTGCAGACCGCGTGAGACGACGCTTCATCCAGTCCCAAACATGCTCAATGGGGGACAGATCCGGAGATCTTGCTGGCCAGGGTAGTTGACTTACACCTTCTAGAGCACGTTGGGTGGCACGGGATACATGCGGACGTGCATTGTCCTGTTGGAACAGCAAGTTCCCTTGCCGGTCTAGGAATGGTAGAACGATGGGTTCGATGACGGTTTGGATGTACCGTGCACTATTCAGTGTCCCCTCGACGATCACCAGTGGTGTACGGCCAGTGTAGGAGATCGCTCCCCACACCATGATGCCGGGTGTTGGCCCTGTGTGCCTCGGTCGTATGCAGTCCTGATTGTGGCGCTCACCTGCATGGCGCCAAACACGCATACGACCATCATTGGCACCAAGGCAGAAGCGACTCTCATCGCTGAAGACGACACGTCTCCATTCGTCCCTCCATTCACGCCTGTTGCGACACCACTGGAGGCGGGCTGCACGATGTTGGGGCGTGAGCGGAAGACGGCCTAACGGTGTGCGGGACCGTAGCCCAGCTTCATGGAGACGGTTGCGAATGGTCCTTGCCGATACCCCAGGAGCAACAGTGTCCCTAATTTGCTGGGAAGTGGCAGTGCGGTCCCCTACGGCACTGCGTAGGATCCTACGGTCTTGGCGTGCATCCGTGCGTCGCTGCGGTCCGGTCTCAGGTCGACGGGCACGTGCACCTTCCCCCGATCACTGGCGACAACATCGATGTACTGTGGAGACCTCACACCCCACGTGTTGAGCAATTCGGCGGTACATCCACCCGGCCTCCCGCATGCCCACAATACGCCCTCGCTCAAAGTCCGTCAACTGCACCTACGGTTCACGTCCACGCTGTCGCGGCATGCTACCAGTGTTAAAGACTGCGATGGAGCTCCGTATGCCACGGCAAACTGGCTGACACTGACGGCGGCGGTGCACAAATGCTGCGCAGCTAGCGCCATTCGACGGCCAACACCGTGGTTCCTGGTGTGTCTGCTGTGCCGTGCGTGTGATCATTGCTTGTACAGCCCTCTCGCAGTGTCCGGAGCAAGTATGGTGGGTCTGACACACCGGTGTCAATGTGTTCTTTTTTCCATTTCCAGGAGTGTATGTACTGAATGGAGTAATTTTTATTTTCATAATTTAAAACTGATTCATTTATTATTGTGGATTGAATTGTACCAGGTGCCATTAATGCATAATTAATTAAGCTGACCTATCTCTGGGATATGCCTGTCATCACTTAAGTTGCAGACTCCAGACAAAAACTTCGAAAACCCCATACATCTGAATCGAATTGGTTTATTTTCCCAGACATGAGCAGTCTGTAGATGATAAGTTGGCCAATGGCCATGATGTTCCGCGGGGAGTGGGGACATGAGAGGGGGAATGTTTCCTTGCTTGTGCTTCAGTGCTGACGAAGCCAGTTGGCGCATGCCTCCATTCGACTAGCATATATACACTACACATGATAGAAACAAGGATTTGTGAAAGCACATTATAGACACATTCATATTCAAATGTAGTTCTAATTTACAGTAAGGAATTTGAATGTAAATGAAGTCAGTTTTATATAGCTCAAAGAATAGAAGGCAAATGATATTTAAGATATTCAGTTGTCTGGTGAGTGGGGCATTGTCACGGTGCATGTGCATGTGATTGCCCATAGTCGGTGGCTTCTCGTTGTCTCAGTAAAAAAATGTGGATAATACAGGGTGTTCCAAAATGGCATTTATTGTTTTGATCACATATATTGCAGAATGGTGATAGGTAGAAAAGTGCGGTTTGCAGCATAATGTTTGTACACACCTAAGGTTCGAGTAACTGCTTAAGAGAGTTCAACATGTTAAGATGACCATATTTTCTAGATCCAAATTCAGGACACATTAAAAAAATTTAATATTGCAAAATAATTCTTAATTGAATGTTATAAATGCAACTATCACATTAATTTGTTACAAAAAGTACATTGCTTTTAAGATGGAGTGCGAGCAGGTGTACAGTATTTATCAGTGCTGTGAATTTTCTTTAGCATGTCTGTATTTGTCAACAGCATATGAAAACATTCAGCTCAAGTTTCATCATAATTCACTTTAGTCACTAACATTCCTTTTGTAGTTTCCACAAGAAACTGTGTTTAGTCACTACTCCATACATTACTGGTTTGGGAAACAGCATGCCAATACAGCTGAAAAATCATTTCATAAGTGTTAAATCTGGTACAAATAGAGGTTCCAAATTACTTTTGCAAAAATTCAGGACAGAGGTAGAAAAATTGTGACTGTCACAAAAAATGGGGAGGGGTTGCGGATGGTAACTGTAAATGTGTGTGCCATCTGTAGCACACAGTATAACTTAGCAATGTTCCAGTTCTATGTCCGGCCTAGGGAGTCCTCATTAAAGTGTGCTGCTGCAGCTCTGATGCAAGCTCACCAGTCATGCAAGTCTTGCCCAAAGAAAAAGAAGTGATGGGGTTCTGCAGAACCTGTGTGTCAGATCTGGTATGTACCAACCATTCCACACACTGTGCCACTGGAGGGTAGCCAGTTACTAACGAATCTGGGGTGGGGGTGGGGGGGGAGGGGAACTGCTTTATATGCTCATGAACATTATGCCGCTAACTGCACCTATCTACCTATTCATATTTGTAAAATATATGTGATCGAAGTTATAAAGATAATTTTGGAAAATACTGTGTGTGTGTAGGAGAGCAGCCAAGCATTTTAATATGCTAAATTGAAGGAAGTATATGGCTCAGTCCTCATTTAATGAATTTTTACTAAGGTTTATTACAATGTATTTATTTCCAACCAACCAAATTTCTCCAGACACGCAAAAAGGTCTGGGTTTACCCAATACAGTTGTATCAAAATCCCTACAGAATACCTCTGGACGCTCTCAAAACTTAGGACCAATCCAGGGAAATATAGAAGTATTGAGTTGGGGAAAAAAAGGTATCCATAATGGTTCCATTAAGGCAGTGGTTCCCAACCGGGGTGTGATTACACCTTGATGGCTAAAATCAGATTTTCTGAGGGGGTAAAAACGAAAACGGTTTGATTGTGCTTCAGTTGTGGAGCTATCTTTTTTTAAAAGATAATATTGATTATGAAAACGGTTTGATTATGCTTCATTTGTGGAACTATCTTTTTTTAAAAGATAATATTGATTATATATAAGTTATAAAAAATTACTTTTTCTCAATCACTAGCATTAATGCTTGGCACTATGAGATGGAGGTTACAGGCTTCTCACATACTCCACCAAGTACACACATACTTTGTGCTTACTGCCATACATCCATGACCGTAAAAACGAAACATAGGAGTCTACACATAATAAATTCTAGATATTTGATGAAAATGTATTCTCAGAGTTGTAGATATTTCATGCAGCAGACCAGAAATTGCTTTATTACTCACTTTAAAACAGGTAAATGAAGTAATTGACAGCATGACACAGCAGTAACTACATAAGGGCTACTATAATGCTTACACAGGATTATTATTATTGTGGCCAGACACAAAGTATTAAAACCCTGAAGTCTTTCATTTTATGCCAGTGCAAAAGTAGAGAATTCAACAATTACGTGATTTACAAAGAGTAAGTATAGTGCACACATTTGAACTATGTTGATTTGAAATGGGGTTGTACGTGAAACAGTTGCCGCTGGGATCAGAGTAGTGCAGAGGAAGCGTTTTTCGTACAAGTGTCTACACTCATTGTGGATGGTTAGCTTTCTTATCTGAGAGGGAACTGTAGTAGCAGCCACAATGCACGGGGAACTGCTTCATCATTCATCGTATTAAATAAACACACACACACACACACACACACACACACACACACACACACACACACACACACACAAACAGGAAAGAAATGTGGTATTAAAGGTTTATAGATGTGAAAGTAGATGGTTGACTATAACAGCTAAATAAAAACACGGGACTGAATGGATTTGGAACTTGATTTATAATCTGTAGTAATTGAGAAACACTCAGATATAAAAGAGGTTGTTGGGCACTAGCAGTATTAGTCACCTGATTGACTCATTAGTCAGTGACTTAATAAAACACAAAAACTAACTATAATTCATCTTTTGCTATTTTAGAAGTAAATGTGCTCAGAGATTATTTTCCATTCTAATTAGGGGCTAAGATTGGTGATGGGGCGGAGGGGGGTGGGGGGTTTGGATGGGAATACTACTACCCAATATTTGATTGCACTCAGGGGTAATAGTCTATGAAAGGTTAGGAACCACAGCATTAAGGATATATGAAGAAGAAAGGAACCTTAACTCGTTTTGGTGACAGTTGGCATTCCATTTTATAGGCAGTGTGTGATTATCTCCACAAATGCAAAATCATTTGAATATTCAGCCATTTATACGTGTGGAAGGTTAACTATTTTGTACAGAAAATTATGACTCCGGCTGCATTTGCACACCCCATATTTTCAATTCTACAGATAGTGTCATAACTATTATAAATTCACAAGCAAAAATTTTCAGGACTGTATGGATTATGAATTGTATGAGGCTAGGAGAGATTATTAGTCTGTTTTAAAAGCATGTTATATTTGAAAAGTTTTTCCTATTTAAATGGTTATTTTCTGCTTTTGAGGCTTGTATGTGTGAAATTTTTCAATTGATTTTAAACATTTTGATGAGATTGTAACTGAGCCATGTGGTAAGCTTCAGGTTATTTCAGTTTATGAGTCAACCAATATATTGCTTCCTCTTGCACACACCTCATGAAAATATCATGAAGGTAAAAATTAGAGAGAATCGAGCTCACAGGCCAGCTTAGCAGCAATCATTCTTAACTGCGAAACATTTGTGACTGGAACAAGAAAACAGGGAAATAGCTGTGGTACACCAAGTACTTGCTCTCCACCACACACCAGAAGAGAAAGTGAGTTAATATTTCAGTTCCATCAAGTTCTGAGTTAAGCTGAAAGTTTCAAGTCCCTAGCTTACTGGGAAACTTTTTTAAAATTAATTGCAAAATTTGTACAAAAAAGAAAAAAAAATTACAAGAAATTGACAAATAAAAATGTGCTAAAAAGTAGTAGTTCGTTTATATATACACAAATTTATACTGCAACAGCTGCTTTCAAACTTTTAAACAAACCAAAAATTGATACTTAATGCCACAAGTATGAAAATTAGTATTTCAGTAAATAAATACATACATTTTTGAATATATCTTATTATTAGTGTTACACTTTTTTTCACACATCCTTGAAATAATACACTTTATTTGTCTCTAGCAAAATGTTGTCAACCATAGTCGTTGGTTCATGTATAGTAGAAAAGGCTGAAAAATCATGTAAATAAAATCAAACCTGGTGAGTGAGTGAAGATGCAATGACAGAGTTGTTTTAGTCAGTTGTCTCACACTGAATGAAACCACTCAAACACTTGAATGAGAGAAAACACTCATATAGCTGATATGGCCGCAGAGACTACTTTCATTTGGTTGACTGAAAAAACCAACTGAATGAAGAAACAATCGACTGACCAATTGATTGTTTAAAACAGTCGATTGTCCCATCACTGTGTGTGCGTGAGGTGTGCTTACTTGTTTGTGTCAGTGGTGCGTATTTCTCTTTTGGTGACGAAGGCTGTAGCTGAAAGCTTTCTACATCTACATCTGCATTTATATTCCGCAAGCCACCCAACGGTGTGTGGCGGAGGGCACTTTACGTGCCACTGTCATTACCTCCCTTTTCTGTTCCAGTCGCGTATGGTTTGCAGGAAGAACGACTGTCTGAAAGCCTCCGTGCGCGCTCGAATCTCTCTAATTTTACATTCGTGATCTCCTCGGGAGGTATAAGTAGGGGGAAGCAATATATTCGATACCTCATCCAGAAACGCACCCTCTCGAAACCTGGCGAGCAAGCTACACCGCGATGCAGAGCGCCTCTCTTGCAGAGTCTGCCACTTGAGTTTGCTAAACATCTCCGTGATGCTATCACGGTTACCAAATAACCCTGCGACGAAACGCGCCGCTCTTCTTTGGATCTTCTCTATCTCCTCCGTCAACCCGATCTGGTACGGATCCCACACTGATGAGCAATACTCAAGTATAGGCCGAACGAGTGCTTTGTAAGCCACCTCCTATGTTGATGGACTACATTGTCTAAGGACTCTCCCAATGAATCTCAACCTGGTACCCACCTTACCAACAATTAATTTTATATGATCATTCCACTTCAAATCGTTCCGCACGCATACTCCCAGATATTTTACAGAAGTAACTGCCACCAGTGTTTGTTCCGCTATCATATAATCATACAATAAAGGATCCTTCTTTCTATGTATTTGCAATACATTACATTTGTGCAAGTGTCTTTTTAATTGTGCCTCTTTACTACTTAATGTGTCATCTTTACAATAAGTAGCAATCTATCTTTCCATACATTGTTTATATTCACACCTCTGTATGTATTCATCTCACAATTACCTCTTAACATCCATTGTGATAATGAGCGATTTCGTTCTTGACCCTCCTTGTTATAGGACATGTCCTTCTCCAGAGGGCTTCATACTCTGGCAGAGCCCAATAAGAGGGCAGAATGTAACTTACTTGGGACATGCTCTATTTTAGTTGATAGCCAGCCAAGTGTGGTAAAGCTTGTCACGTTTATTAGGGCATTAGACTGTAGACTTTAGAAAGTTGCAGAGTGGCTGTCTTGATCTTTTTTAGTTTAGTGATCAGCCAGTTTCATTGTCTGCTGTACTGTTGTATTCAAATACTTGATTTTTTACCACACTCTTCTCATGAGTTCAAAGTTTGGATACTTAGATCTTGCTTGTATGTACACAAAAATGTCATCATTAATATTCCAGCCACAGACAGTAAGTAGCAACAAAGAACCTTCCATTACACAGCACCACCATGGACTGGAAAATCTGAACTGCATCCCCCATGAGGATTTTAACTAGCTATCATTTTACCCAGAAATTGTTACTATCCATCTCACCTTCTCTGAAAGGGCATTCCACCAGCCTATGAAATATAATGTGAAAAACACAGTTGTGACCAGTTCCATACATACAGGCTGCACATTCTATTCCAGGCCTCCACTTGTATATTTCGTCCTGTCAATGGCAGGACTACCTCTGAAGCTAGACATGTTACATGCCAATTCTAATCTGACATTTATGTAGGCTTTCTATGGAAGCATAACCAACAACCAGATGTCCAACTACGGTATATGAGTAACTACTGACAAAACTTTGCCATAAGCAAGTTTGACAAGCAGGTGGCTGAACAAGGTGCTCAGCAAAATATGCTCAACTCACTCTGTTCGTCCACAAGTTGTAGGGGCAGTAGGTGATGAGGTTGACACTGTGTTTGTTGACTTTTGGAATGTTTTAGATGTAACTCCCCACTGTGGCCTAATGAAGTAAATGAGTACCTATATGTAATATTGGAAAAGCTTTGTGACTTGATTCAGGACTTCTTAGCAGATTGAACTCAATGTAAAAGTCATTTCTGGTGTAATTGAGGTTGTGTTATGGTGTTGTTAGTGGCTACAGTATTTGGTAATGATAGAGAGGATAACATCAGAGGCTTTGTGAGGATATTCATGCAAGATATGGTTGTATATAGGAAAATCACAATGTCAGAAATTTGTAGTGAAATACAGTGACTGGCACTTTACCCTCTGGAAACTGTAACAACCATGAAATATATGGAACCAAATGTCAGGAGCAACTTCACATGGAATGCTCACATAAATGTAATTGTAAGAAAAGCACTTACAGGATGAGATTCATTCAGGTAATCCTAAGAAAATGGAATTCACACATGAAAGAGGTTGGTTACAAAACTGCTGACTGTCGTTAGACCAATTCTGGATATTACTTGTCAGTTCACTCTGTATGATGCTGTAGAAATTCTGTTAGCAGATTTTAGTGATAGTGCATTGAACAATGTGATGTACCATGAACTGGAACGTTATATCATGATTCTCTGTTTTACAGCATACTCCAAATTTATCTTTATTGTATGAAGACAGTCATATCAATAGAAGATAAAGCTCATCATACAACAACCTATTCTCTTTTGGGATGCTCACATTAAAACTGGCCATAAGGCAGTTTTAGCAGCAGTGATTACTAAAGTACAAAGGGCAACCAAAACAAAGTGGAAAGATTCATGTGCTCAGCAAAGTATCTTGTATCTGAATGAAAAACGTTGAAAACTTTAACTCTGTACCGAAGCATATATATCTATGTCCCGAGATTGAAAGAATTGTTGACCATGCACATGATAGATACATACAGAGTAGAAAAGTTCTTGATGGAAGGGACACTACACCCCCCCCCCCCCCCCATGGTATACTGCTGTCCCTGTAACATCTAAGAAGCTAACTACTGCATAATAGGTGTAAAACAAAGCACAAGGTTAATGCTAGAGGGATGCTGAATGGAAAGTATTTGGCTGACAAGGGCAGTGTGTGAAACCTACCTTTCAAAATACTTTCCATTGCAATTAATATATTTGTCCCACTGGTGCTTCCACTGTTCGAAACATTTTTTGTAGTCATCTTAAGAAATGGCTGACAGCTCCAACCTTATTTTTTTCTTGACTTCTTAAATGGTATCAAATCGGTGTCCTTTCATGCTACTTTTCATGCATGAAACTAAGGAAAAGTCACATGGAGCCAGATCAGGCAAGTAAGGTGCGTGGCACAGTGGAACCATGCCAATTTTAGCCAAAAACTGTAACAGAGATGGCTGTGCACACAGATGCATTGTCGTGGTGAGAGAACCATTCTCCTGTCTGCCACAAATCGGGTCTTTTTTGACAAACACTGTAGCACAATCTTCTTAAAATTTCCAAACAAAAGGTTTGATTGATGGTCTGACCTGGGAGAATAAATTCTGAATGAACTACACCCTAGGCATAAAGAAAGCAACTCAGCATTCTTCTGATGTTTGATTTGAATTGCAACATTATTTTGGATGGGGTGACGAAGTCTTCCATTGGCTTGACTGTTGCTTTGTTTCTGGGTTGTAACCGTAGCACCACACCTCATCACCAGTAATGACCTTTGACAGAAAATCTGAATCAGTTTCAAGCTGTTGTTTCAAAACACATGTTTTAACTTGATGCTTCTAGATAACCCACTAATCTCTGACAGTTGATCAATTGTCTGTCAATGGTCTGTGAGCACAAGCTCTCAAAGTTTTTCAATATTTTTGTCAATTTGGGCAGTTGATGGACGTCCAGAACAAGTTTTGTCCTCAATTGACAGGTCACGATTTTTAAATCAAGCAAACTACTCGTACACTTGAGTTTTTTTGCATTGTGTCATCTCAGTAAGCTTTTTTCAACATTAAAACAGTTTCAGCAGCATTTTTACCCTTTAGAAAACAAAATTTCACAGCTGCACATTGTTCACTTAAACTTGTCATCACAAAAAGACAAATAAGAACAAAACAGCGCTCGCAAAAAACAATCACTGCAGTTGAACAGAACAAGCCAGATCAACAACACAGGTGGCACTGAACTGGCAACGAGTTGTACTATACATGCCTAGCAGCAGAAATACCTACTACAAAGAATTTCTGGTCATATCTAAAGGCTGTTAATGACACCGAAGTTAGTGTCCAGACACTTAACGACAGCACTGAAATTGAGGGTAACAAAGCAAAGACAGAAATGCTGATCTAAGTTTCCATATGTTCTTGTGCAAAGGGAAGTCCAGGAGTATTCCCAGGGTTGCTACAGGTTCTGGAAATTAGGGTAGGTCAGGGAATTTCAAAAAAGTAAGGGAAATCAGGGAAATATCAGGGAAATTTGAAAAAAAAAATACAGGGATGATCTTGTTTTGTCTCATTAGATGAAATGGTTTATTTACTGAGGTGTCGTGTATTGTCTGTGACTGGGTGCACTGCTTCCCTTCTCCATCATTCCTACTGTTTCTCTCCTTCCTACCACCCCCTTCAGCTTGCAGTCAGTGCTGCCACCACTTCTAGCCGCTACCCTAGCAGCTGCCGTCGAGAGGCAGGGAGGCACGAGGAGTGGTTTGCTTGGATCCAATACTCAGATACTGTAAACACAGCAGCCAGATATGGCAGTCATATGTGCACGAGTTGTGCCTGAGTGATTGTGTGAATGTGTGTGTGCTCTTGTTTTCTGACAAAAGCTATGGCTGAAAATTTAGTAGTGAGAGTGTGATTGTATTTTCCATATGCCTGTCTATGGTTCTGCACTCATCTTTATGGTGAGTTGCTACCTATCGTCATTATTATTGATTCTCAGAATATTTGAACAGGTTATCTGTTGCATGGATGGATCACTGTGATCTCATTTCATCAACATGTTGTCTGTGGCTCTTGAATAGCTAGCCACACTTGTGGAAATCCATAACGGGCCAAAACCACCGGCCATTTCTGTAGGTATCTGTACTGGATCAGGCCTGTCGATCTAAAGCCATTCAGTTCCCACTAATGTACAGGTCCTGCCTGTCGGGTCTAGTGCACCCATTTGCCCACAGGCTGGGTCTAGGGCTGTTTGTGTGTAGCATAATGCAGCAGATTTTCATGATTTATTCAAGGGCCCAGGACTGAGATGTTCTTCAGCACGCCAGAGGCCATGGGTGCTGCTTTTCAGGATTTGCGACCGTCTCACTGCAAGTACAATGTGCAGTGTGGTGTTTTATAGACATTTTATTTGTTCTAGTACCTTTTGGCACTTCAAAAGTGGTTTATATGTTAGAAAGTATGGATGATAAGAAGAAGAAAATTGTGTTTGTCGCTGGTGGTTTGTATGCTATGTACTCACATATTTCTTGAAAGAAAAATCACAAAATGCCTGTAAAATAATAGATATAACACAGTGGGTAATAACCAACAATAATGAACATAGGAGAGCCAAATTTTATTGGCGGTCATATACAGTGTTGGTTTACACAATTCTTCCCCACCTTATACACTTCTTTCAAGAGGCCTACGTTTTCCGAGGTTATTTCTGAAGGTATTTTAAGTATGTCTTGCAACTCCAAGGAAATGCGTGTTTTCGCCAACAATGTGTTTTGTTTTATTGAAATAGAAGAACATCAGTGGTCTGAATGAAACACTTATAACATTTGCCTTTCTCCATCTAAAAACAGTTCATTACAAAAGATGTTGATGTAAGTACTTAAGATTTTTGCTCACATCAGGAAACGCAATCTGCTTGAAATTTTTTAGATATTTTCTCGTTTGCATTATTGTTTCTTGTACTGTAACTGCAAAGACATATTTTCAACTTACGTCTTAACTTACCCTTGAGATCTCAAAATTTGTCAGGGAAAAATGCTAAAATATGTCTGGAAATCAAGGAAATATCAGGGAATTTCACTTGGGGCAACTCTGATTGCCCATTTTAATTCTCGCCATCGCAAAGGTGAGTGAAATAAATATTGGCATCACTGGTGTCCAGAAACAGCCACTAGAAAATACAACAATGCTCTAGGGTCAGATGGAATTCCTGTCAGATTCTATGTTGCATTTGCAGATGAGTTGGCCCAAGTTTTTCTGTAATCTAAGGTATGTCCCTCAAACAAAAAATCATGCTAAGTGGTTGGATTAAAGCACAGGCATGCCCAGTGGTTGGATTAAAGCACAGGCAATACCCATGTGTAAAAAAGATAGCAGGAATGATCCACAAAACTACCATCAGATATCCTTAACATTTAATTGTTGTAGAATTTTAAGAAAAAATTCTGAACTCAAATGTAAAAAGAAATATCTCAAACAGAATGACCACCTCCATGCCAACTGGCATTTATACTGGAAACATCAATCATGTGAAACACAACTTGCACTTTTCTCAAATGACATACTGAAAGCTTTGGATCGAGTCAGTCAGGTATATGCAGTATTTCTGACTTCAGGAAAGCATTTGACTCAGTTCTGCACTTACACTTATTACTGAAAATTAAATCACATCTGGTATCAAGTGAAATTTGTGACTCAAGCAAAATTAGTGACTGGATTAAATACTTTTTGGTAGGCAGCATGTAGCTTATCATTGTGGATGGAGAGTTATTGAAAGATGTAGAAATAACTTCAGGCATTCTCCAGAGAAGTTTATTGGGGTCCTTGCTGTTCATGGTGTACATTAATGACCATGCAGACAATATTAATAGCAACTGCAGACTTTTAGCAGATGATATGATACTCTATGATGAAGTGCTGTCTGAAACAAATTGTGCAAATATTCAGTCATACTTTGATAAAATTTCAAAGATTGGCAACTTGCTTTAAATATTCAGAAATGTAAAATATATTCAGAAATGTAAAATTGTGGACTTGTCCTATGATGACATTGTCATGAAAGACAATTGGAAACAGTCTACTCATATGAATACCCAGGTGTAATAATTTGTAGGAAAATCAGTGGCAGACTTTGGGTCACTGGTAGAATAGTAGGGAAATGCTATCAGTCTACAGATGAGATTGCTTTCGAAACACTTGTATAACCCATCCCAGAACATTGCTCAAATATGTAGGCCCCGTATCACACAGGGCTAACCAGGAAACTGAATGTATACAAGTAAGTGTAGCATCAATGGCCACAAGTTTGTTTGACCCAAGGGAGGGTGCCATGGAGATGCTGAAACCACTGAACTTGGTAGACACTTGGAGATAGATGCAAACCATCCAGTGAAAGCTTTCTTACAGAGCTCCAAGAATAGTGCCATGGAGATAAGATTAATTACAGTGTGCACAGACACATTTAAGCAAGCAATTGTCCAGTGCTCCATATGTGAATGGAAATTGAATAAGCCATTACAACTGGTATATCATTGCTTGACAAAGTATGAATGTAGATTTAGATCCCGACTTCTGTATTACTACCATGGAAAAATAATATTGCCTTAGATGGTTCTAGAAGAAAGTGTTGAGTTTTTGGAGGAGAGGTATATTTGGAAGTTCAGATTTGGATGAGTGTTGAACTAATAAGTGAAGTGTTTGTGTCATTGTGAGGTCTTTAATTTTTATTGGCTTTTTAAATTAATGAAGTTGCATAGTCTTTTGTGCTTTAGAGTCGGTGCTCTTTTATTTGTTTTCAAACTTGTATGTAAACTCATCAACGCAAAGGAAATTAAATGTTTAGCATTATTATTTTAATTATTGTTATTATTGTGTTGAAATAGTTTTATTACAATTGTGATGGAGCTAACATACTTTCATCAAATTATGTGTCATTACTGACGGAGTAAATTTTGTTTTTCAGGTCAGACTGCAAGAAGCAGGTAGATCAGTTTCCTGGAGCAAAATACAGGAAATTTCCCACTGAAGTTGAAGCAAGAAATTTTGTAAGCCAGTTTTGCACAAATTCATCTCACCCAACAACAATCAAAAGAGAGATTCCAAGTAGAGGTCCTTATACGACTGATGAGATAGCTAATATATATGTTGAGGCTATTTCAAATGCTGTGAAACATCGTGCAGACAGTGGCGCAGCTGCTGACCAACACAATAATGAAGAGAAGGCAACAGTGTCAGATATTTACAAGCGACTGTCACAACTGGAAGAGAAACAGGATGAAATAACAAAAAGAATACGCGAGGAGCTAGATGAATTGAGAGAGAATTTTCAAGCTCTTGATTCAAGGCTTTCTAAAATGGAATCAAAAATTTTTGATAAATCTGACATGGATCATGTTGTAATAAAATCAAGAATTGATGATATAAATAAAGTGGAGAAAATATTTGAAGAGGAGTTTGGTCTCCTCAGAGAAAAAATAATCAATTTGAAAGCACAGAAAACGGAGTTAGTTCCGAAAGACAATGGTACTGAATCTCGTAGGCAACTTCTAAAAGAAATATTGTATGAAGAAACTAAGCCAAAAGTTGTTGGAAACAGGTTAGTACTTCTTAAGCTCAATTTAAAAAACACTGTGTGGATAATATGCATACTACAAGCATAGTAGTTTATATGTAAAATGCTTATTTTTTCCTGTAATGGTGGAAGCTGAGGAAATGAATTAAAATTTGTGCCATGTCTAGGACTTGAACTCGGGTCTCCTTGCTTACTAGGAAGGTATGCTAGCCATTACAACACCACAGAACAATACAATAACTAACATAGCTGCATGGACTACACTAGTCCAATGCCCTCTGTAACACAAACTTCAATTTGCATCTTATGCTTATTATTAGGGAGGGCATTGATCTACGGTAGTCCATGCAGCTATGTTAGCTGTTTTCCTGTGGTGTTGTAATGGCTAGCATAACTGCCTAGTAAGCAAGAAGACCCAGGTTCAAGTCCCAACCAAAGCACAAATTTGAATTCATTTCTTCAGCTTCCATCATTATTGTAGATAAAGATGATACTCAAATGTCTTGAGGACAGTTTAATTACATCAGAACTATCACCTGTGTTTTGCTGCAATTTTTTTAAGTTGAGATTCAAAGATAACTTGTAATGAAGAAGGTACTTAAAGTAGTTTAACTGAGGAGAAAGAAAAAAAAGAAAAGAAAGGATTTGTATTAGACACAATTGAAATAGCAACCAGTGACTAGTACATTTTGATCAGTACCCTATCCACCATATAACATGACCCCTTTCTGGGAGCAAAGGAATTTGTGGAAGTAGTATGACTTTGAGTTCATTGCCTGCTTTAGCCTTGACCACTGAACAATGTAACATGCGGTAGCATTGTAGTTGGCACTGTGAATACAGTACTTTTGATTCTAGTTTAGCATTCTCTCCCCACCTCTTCCACTTCCCTCTCCCCCTTCCCCACACCCATGTCTGCCTCCCTCCTGTATTTATTTCCTCTATTTATCCTGTTTTTTTTTTTCAATGTTTCCACTGATTATTCTCTCTTGAGGTATTAATACTTACCGTGTTTTTTTCTTGTACCAAACCTTCCCAATAGGAATGTTTCAGCCCTGTGGACTGACTTTGACTTTTGTTTTTAATTTTGATGGCTGCTTTTGACTTCTTTCTTGTATTGGTTCAAATGGCTCTGAGCACTATGGGACTTAACTGCTGAGGTCATCAGTCCCCTAGAACTTAGAACTACTTAAACCTAACTAACCTAAGGACATCACACACATCCATGCCTGAGGCAGGATTCGAACCTGTGACTGTAGCGGTCGCGCGAGTCCAGACTGTAGCGCCTCGAACCGCTCGGCCACCCCGGCCGGCTCTTTCTGATACTTATCAGTATAACTGATTCTTTTTGTTCCTGTAGTATCTATTATACATTATTCTTACATATGTCCTATTTTAGTTCCTAATGAAGTATAAATTTCAGATGTTGTGTGTGTTTGTATACAATTAAATAGGAGTAACTTGGAATCAACAAATGAGTCATAAACTGATTTGAAGAAAAACATATGTTATTTTTCGTTCCTTCTGTTCGAAGGCGTATTTTGTACCGTTCCTTAAATGTGAATGATGCTGGTATTGTAGCACATTATTTTCTAACATTAAAGTGTCAAAAGTCACAAGATTTGTATTTTCTGTTTGGAGTAAGACCATAAAAAGACTTCAGGGCAAGTGAGACAGAAGTACACATGTAGACAACACAGAAAATACCATTGTAAATAGTTGCTGTTATAGCAAGAAAAAAAACACGATGTATGCAACATAAAGTCGCTAAGCACAAAAAAAGTCTTACAAGCATAAGCAATGGGTTGTTCAGACCATCCGCGTATTTGTGTGCCAACACTGTGCGAAGACCACGCTGGGAGGCATATGTAGCCAACACAAAGATGCTCACCCAGCTGAAAAGTTTCCAGACGAGGGGTGGATTGAAGCTTAGGTTTAAGCAAAGTGAATGCTTGGTCACAAGCTGTGGGCTAGAAGAAAGGCATATTTTAATGCAAAAGGAACTGAGCAACAGTGGATGCATCTGGTAAAAACTTCTGGTAGTATGCAACTTTACCTTGAAATGCCTGTGGTTTCTTAACAGAGGTCGGCTACAGAGTGACATAACGCCTTGACCCCAGTGTGAGAAACCTCAAAACCTAAGTACTCAATTTATGACTGAAAAAATTGAGATTTGGCAAGATTGCACTTGAGACCTGCAGACTTCAAAATAGAAAACAACAATTGGATATTGCTAAGGTGGCCTTTGTTGGAAGAACCTAAAACAATGATACTGTTGAGGTAACTGATGCAGCTGGCTACAGAGACTGTCAGCTGTTCTAAAAAATGTTGAAGAATTGTGGGCGTGCTAGCAATGCCAAAAGGCAAGCATTGATACTGGTATAGGCCGAAAGGTCTATTGATAATGAGAAGGCGTCCAGTGGCCTCATCCGAGGGGAGCTGGAGGTACCTTTCTCACAAATCAGTCTTTGAAAAGTAGTAGCCACGTGACAATTTTGCGGGCAACTCTTCAGGGTGGGGGAAAGGGTATTGTGTATCATGGACTGTGCATTAATCGTTACTCTGAAGTCACTGCAGAGATGAAGTGGCTTCTTAATGATGACCAGTGGTGTAGACCATTCACTGGAAGAAACAGGCCGAATGACATTGAGTGATGTCAAATGGTCTAATTTGACCTTGACAGAGTCGCTCATTGTAACAGGTACCTGTCGCGCCCAAGAAAAACGAGGGCAGGCGGACTCTTTATTGGTGAAGTGGGCTTGAAAACTGAGTACACAACGTAGTCCAGGGGTAAATAGAGGCAAAAACTCAGAGCAGAGGAACTCCAGCTGCTGATACGGAGATCAATCGGACACTAAATGTACCTCATCGGCAATGGGGAAACTGAAAGTGTTTAATGCATCTAACCTGAACAGGTCTGCTGTATGGGAATGATCTGCAACAAGGAATGTGAGAGGATGAACAACAGGTTTGTAAGATACAAGAGCAGAGAACTGACCTAGGATTCGAATCTGCTGTTTATTGTAGCTAACCAACTTCTGTTAAACGTGTGTCAGGGGAGGGGAGCCCAAGTCCACGTATGTTTGTGTGTTTACTGTATCCACATGAATTTGTAGCTATTTATTAAACACACGCAAGTCAATAAACAATTCTTTTGGGAAAACAGTCATTGTAGTTAATGTCCATCGGTACTACTGTTACTATTGTGTCCCCTATTTTTGAAGAGCGGTTACACACCGATGCAGTGTGGCTTTTCTTTCGTCACTTGTTTCAAACCACCCAATGCTTAGGACATGCAGCGCGCTCGTGTTGGATGAAGCAGTAAAAGCAAGATGGAAGGGCGGCATGTGGCTGCTGCTGTGACATGGCCTGTTGCTGCTGTGGCTGTAACCGGCAGTGCCCCATGTGATGCTGGGTGGGAGATCATACTGCTGCCGTGGCTTCCCCATCATTTTGAACACTTGCAACGTGCCTAATAGGGGTTGACTGAGCACCTTCTGATGCTGTTCCCCACGCAGCAATTTGATCGCCTGTGGCCAATGACACTTCAAAGGACTGTCCTGTATTGAGCACACCCGTAAGAATCTGATTCTCACATGGAAGTGCTTTTTCATAGAATTCCTGATCCGGGGCCAGACGAATAATAACATCATGCACAATGTGATTAGTGTAGGATTTGCGATTGGTATTAGTGACAAATTCACAGTGACAGCTCAACTCGTGTAATTTGGCACCCTAGGCTTTGTAAGATTGGTCTGGGCATTTCTGACAATGTTAAAATTGTACGCACGTCACAATGACATGCATTCTGTCACAGCAATAGGTTGAGAGAAGCATGCACATTTTATCAAATGATAATCTGGTACTGCACTGATGGGAGAGTAACCTGCTGCGAACATGCAGATGCCACGCAATTGAAAGCGGTGACAAGAGCCTGCTGCTCTTCCGTGACAGCTTGCTGCTAGGCAGTGAGATGTTGAAGTATATCATCCATCAAGATGTTTGTCAGGTGACTTAGCACTGACACTAACACACGGAGGAAATGTAATCCCCACTCATCGTCAAGTTTGCTATAGCAAGAACAAGCACGATATATGGAACGTAATACTGTAGAGAAGCAGCATACAAGATATAGGTTGTGCGTGGCACTGAGCACATGGACTGGGCAAAAGTAATACATCATAAAGAATAAGCAGAGCACTCGTTTGCGATTGCTTAAATAATGCTCTTTCTTTGGTGGCTCACCAGTGTGTGTCAGGGGGCTGCCCCAGCTAGCCTCTATAAGCAGGCCTTTAATCTGTATGGACACAAGCTACCTGAAATCATGCTCATCATGAATGAAAGAAAATCAGTTGCACTTGAAAATAGGAATAAATTCTTGAACACATTGAGCTATTCGTGAAGAAATGTAACTGATACAATGTTAGGTTTGTTGGAAAACCACAGTGCTTTACTAAGGTGGGTGTGGCCTTATTGGATGTGGTGCATCGTTGCCTTCCTCTGTGTGACAGAAGTGTTGCTTATGGAATGAAATGAAATTTACCATATTTGTATTTTATGGTGATGTTTTAAATACTGATTGACTTGGGTGGTAGGGGATAGTAAATGTGTCCAAATTATTTTGGTGGTATATAAATTTGCATGAAATGAAGCAGAAGTCAAGAAGAAAAAATTCCACAAAAACTTAGAAATTTTATTGGGTAGTTCTTTGCAAGTGATGTAATGTCATACATGCCAGTCAGACAGGTGTGAAGATACTGTTAAATAAATTAGATTTTATTTGGTTTTGTGTGGTTTTACTTAATACTTTACTCAAATCAGTTTTATAACTGAACAGAAAATTGAAATATAATTTGTAATTACAACAATTTTTGGAGAATAATAGGTGTTTCTTATACTATGAGTTTTAGGTGCTTGTTCTTGTGCATTCGTGCACATTTGTGTTACATTATTTGTGAAAGTGATAGCTATGATTGTGTTAAGAAAGAATAAGAATTTTCCATCGTCAAACCTGTTCTTTATTGGCATACACATGCTGTAGGTTGAAACAAATTTACTTTATTTGCAACATTAAACACCATAACAGCAGCTTGACATTTTTCAGTCTGAACAACTAGATACCAACAACAACAACAGAATACTAATGAAAAGCAAAGAATACCGTATGTTCATGAATAATCCACGCATATTTTTCCCCTGAAAACTGAGATGTGCAGATTTATTGCAATAAGGTTGATATTGTTAAATAGATCCTATTATACTTTAGTGTTGTTGTGGCCTCAGTCTGTGACACATCAGTAGCATGTTAGAAGTGAAGTATTACCATGGGGTACCTCATTAAAGATGGTTACAGGTTCTCATTATTGCTCATACACAGCTAAAGAAATATTTAAAACTATTGAAGAAGCAGGAAAAATCAGAAACTGTGGAACGGGAAGGAAGTTCTTTGTGAGCGAGGGTGGGAGCAAAACTGACATTGCCCCAATGGCTTCCAGGCAATTATGAGAAAATAGTAGTGAATTTTCACCGTTATGTGGTAAATTTCCACTGCTAGTATTCCTATATATTGATGCAAATTGGTGACTTGGATGAAATGCTAATTTATTTTGAGATGTTGCTCAACAACATCATGAACAGAAAGGGGAATTCAGCATTAGGATATGAACTGGCGCCAGTGAGAAGCAAAGGTGTACAGCAGTGTTGTGTAACTGGTGATAATGAATGCTACCACCTTACATGATATTTAAAATGAAAACTGTTCTGAAAATATCAGTGAAAGGCATATTGCTAAGCACAAATCTGAAAGGGTGGATGTACAATTATCTTGCGGTTCAGCTGGATGGTGCATGATTGGCAATGTTGCCCTGGTATGTAAGTTGTTGGTCCTGGAAATCATCTGTGGACATAAATTGAAGCCAATATTTTTATGCCCTGCATTAAAAGTTGGGTGCGTGGAGTATTCGAGAACACTGATTATTCATGTAAGCATGGCAGATGCTTGTCAGAGATTAGATGATGTGGAGTATACACTTTGTGCAATGTAGTCATACCTATGAGCCAAGCATAATCACTTCACCACTCCTCCCTAAGTGCTAGCGGTATGTCTTGTTGAAACAGACGTAACATCTTGATCCTGTAATGATGGACGTTGCTCAAGCTGTCATCAAATAGTCAGTGTGAGCATCTGACACCTCTTGTGACTGGTTTGTGATGGGAGATGGAGTGGTGAGTGAGTCAATCCTGTCCTTGCCCTATCCGGTGATGGGTTTGTACCAATGTAGCAGGTGCTAAAGGCAGGCTTGACTCTGTCAAGGGAGGTGGTGGTTGGTGTTCCCATAACATCAACATCAAACATCATCTGCTCTCTGCTGATAATTGGATATGGTCCATTATATGGTGCCTGCATTGACTTGCATGCTGCGTCATATTCAACAAAGACTTGAGTAAACTTTCAGAGGATGTTGAAAATGAAAGGGCAGCAAGTGTGGTGATCCCTTGATGCACTGGGATGTAGCTGCTGAATTTGTGAGCACAGCTTATGGGTGAAGTCAGATGCCACAATGAGGTCGTTTAGTATGTTGCTGAGGAACTCGCCAGACAGCCAGATCAGTTGGCCGTAGACAAGCACTGCAGTCATGACTTTTAAGTCATCCTTGATGGATACACGGAGGTCGAGGATTACGATTGGTAGTGATTCTGTCCATTGTTGTGAGTCATGACGCTGGAGGGATACTATGAATTGTCAGTGCATGCTTTCTACTAATCCATTCACTGCTGAGTGATACATTGTAGTAATAACGTGCTTCTTGCCTCATAGGACAGAAAGTGCTTTGAATAGGTGCAACTCTTAATTGTCTGGCCTGGTTGGTTGTAATACACGAAGGTGCTCTGAAATGGTCAATCCATCTTTGGAAGAATCTGGTTGCAACTGTTTCAGTGTTAATGTCAGCCATGGGGAACACTTTAGGCCAGCGAATGAAGCGATCAGCGGCTGCGTATATCCTTGGGGTGGTGAGAGGGGGCAGATGATGTCCAAATATACAGTCAAATTGTTGTTTCGGTGGGACAAATGTGCCATGGGGTGCATCAACATGATAGCTGATCTTATTGTTGACATGCCACACACTGGAGCACAAATGTCCTGCAGTCTGTTTTCATGTTTGGTTAGAAAAAAAGCTCACTTCACTAGCCATGTTGTACCATGTACCTCAGGATGTGATAAATTATGTAATGATGCTATATGTAGCCTGTTGATGAGAATCACTCATCACAAATGGTCGTAGATTCACCATAGTAATTGTTGAAAATAGACAACACACGCACGCGTGCGCGCGCGCGCGCTCACACACACACACACACACACACACACACACACACACACGGCCACAGAGTCTGGTAGCTGAAGTAAGACTGCGAGTAGCAGTGCATGATGGGAGAGGCAAACAGGTGGTGGGGGTAAGGATTATGCTGGGGCAGGAGGGGGAGGGATAGTGGGGTACGGTGGGGGGGGGGATGGTAAAGTGCTGCTTGTGGGAGCACAGAGGGATGGGTGCGGAGAGAGTAGGGCAGCTAGGTGCAGTCTGGAGGTTAAACAGATGGTGAGGGGGAAGGGGGGAGGGGGAGGGGATAAGTGGAAAATGAGAGAAGTGAAAAGACTGCATGCGTTTGTATAATAGAGGACTGTGTAGTGCGGGAATGGGAACTGGGATAGGGCTAGATGGGTAAGCACAATGACTTATGAAGGTGAGGCTGGGGGGCTTATGGGAACCTAGGGTATAATTGCAGGGCAGAGTTCCAACCTGCGCAATTCAGAAAAGCTGCTGTTGATGGGAAGGATCCAGATAGCACAGGTTGTGAAGCAGTCAATGGAATGAAGAACGGCATGTTGGGTGGCGCGCTCAGCAACAGGGTGGTCTAGCTGTTTCTAGGCCACAGTTTGTAAGTGGCCATTGATGCGAGCAGACATCTTGTTGGCTGTCATGCCCACATAGAATGCAGCACAGTGGTTGCAGCTTAGCTTGTAGGTCACATTTGCTTTCACAGGTAGCCCTACCTTTGATAGGATAGGTGATGTTTGTGACCGGACTTGAGTAGGTGATGGTGGGAGGATGTATGGGCCAGGTCTTGTATCTGCATCTATTTCAGGGATATGAGCCATGAAGCAAGGGATTGGGGGCAGGGGTTGTGTAGGGATGGCTGAGGATATTGTGTATGTACAGTGGGCAGTGGAATACCACTGTGGGAGGAGTAGGAAGGATAGTGGGTAGGACATTTTCATTTCAGGGCACGATGAGAGGTAGTCGAAACTCAGACAGAGAATGTAATTCAGTTGCTCCAGTCCTGGGTAGTGCTGAGTCATGAGGGGAATGCTCCTCTGTGGCCGAATGGTGGGGCTTTGGGAGGTGTTGGGGAACTGGAAAGATACAGCGCAGGAGATGTCTTTTTATACAAGGCTGGGAGGGTGATTACGATCTGTAAAGACCTCAGTGAGACCCTGGGTATATTTCAAGAGGGACCACTTGTCACTACAGATGCGATGGCTACAGGTGGCTGGGCTACGTGGAAGGGACTTCTTGGTATGGCAGGGGTGGCAGCTGTCGAAGTTGGGGTAGGTTTGATATGGGTAGGTGATAGTCCACAACCTTGTCTAATGCCCTGGTTAATAATTATTTCTTCTTATCAGTTCCTACCTGTGTTTATTGCAGTGCATGTAATTTTGTAAAGACTTTTCACTACCTCTGTTATAATTATTCTTAAGAAAAAAGTGTGAGGTGAGTTCTTGAGCAGTTTCACATGTAATTGGCTTTTCTATGGAAAAGTCGAAGTGCTCGATGGGACATATATCAGCACAAAATGTTTGGTGTACAGTGGTGAAATTTATAATCATGCTTGTCAGAAATATTCAGCTTCTGCAGTTTAATCCTGCCTAATGACACCCTTGGGGGAAAAAAAAAAAAAAAAAAAAATTATGACCATTATTATATGTGAGTGCTTAGCTTTTCTTGCAGCCATACTGTATATGAAATTTAAATAATAAACTTTTCCTATTTGTGGGTTTCCACTACTTAATACTGTTGTTGCTGTTGGCTGACTACATCACATGTCGTATGCTCTGAGTATCTGCTGTCATTGAATGGCGAGATCACTTGACATGAGTTATGACTGGCTGACAAAAGTGCATTGCAATCTTTGTTTCAGCACTTTGAAAGCTACCATGCTGTATTTGATGGAATTTGTATTTAAACATTTGTAATACGAAAATATGCAGTATACATGTTGCCGCA
Source organism: Schistocerca nitens (assembly GCF_023898315.1). Lineage (NCBI taxonomy): Eukaryota > Metazoa > Arthropoda > Insecta > Orthoptera > Acrididae > Schistocerca > Schistocerca nitens. The sequence goes on along the minus strand of NC_064614.1, from coordinate 473,937,312 downwards.
CATCTAAAACCTTTCCAAAATGCATTGTTTTTTTTCTGGGTTTCATTTTATAAAGTCTTGGGAAGTTATACGCTGGTGTATAAAACCTTTACCATTCAAAACATTGGTAAGTTCTGCATCTTCAAGGAAAAGTGTATTGCCACTAACAAATAAAACATGTACTGTCACCTGGGTATATTGTCTTTTCACCTGGGAAAAAAAGTGCATTTTGAATTGAGAAAAATACAGCTACTACAAACAGCATAGTGAACGCATTATTGTGGCCAAGATAGACACGAAACCCATGCCTACTACAGTAGTACAAGTTTATATGACAACTACCTCTGCAGATGAAGAAGAAATTGATGAAATGTATGATGAGATAAAAGAATTTATTCAGGTAGTGAAGGGAGACGAAAATTTAATAGTCATGGGTGACTGGAATTCGAGAGTAGGAAAAGGGAGAGAGGGAAACATAGTAGGTGAATATTGATTGGGGGTAAGAAATGAAAGAGGAAGCCGTCTGGTAGAATTTTGCACAGAGCATAACTTAATCATAGCTAACACTTGGTTTAAGAATCATAAAAGAAGGTTGAATACATGGAAGAAGCCTGGAGATACTAGAAGGTATCAGATAGATTATATAATGGTAAGACAGAGATTTAGGAACCAGGATTTAAATTGTAAGACATTTCCAGGGGCAGATGTGGACTCTGACCACAATCTATTGGTTATGAACTGTAGATGAAAACTGAAGAAACTGCAAAAAGGTGGGAATTTAAGGAGATGGGACCTGGATAAACTGAAAGAACCAGAGGTTGTACAGAGTTTCAGGGAGAGCATAAGGGAACAATTGACAGGAATGGGGGAAAGAAATACAGTAGAAGAAGAATGGGTAGCTCTGAGGGATGAAGTAGTGAAGGCAGCAGAGGCTCAAGTAGGTAAAAAGACGAGGGCTAGTAGAAATCCTTGGGTAACAGAAGAAATAATGAATTTAATTGATGAAAGGAGAAAATATAAAAATGCAGTAAATGAAGCAGGCAAAAAGGAATAGAAATGTCTCAAAAATGAGATCAACAGGAAGTGCAAAATGAAAGTGCAAAATGGCTAAGCAGGGATGGCCAGAGGACAAATGCAAGGATGTAGAGGCTTATCTCACTAGGGGCAAGATAGATACTGCCTACAGGAAAATTAAAGTGACCTTTGGAGAGAAGAGAGCCACTTGTATGAATATCAAGAGCTCAGATGGAAACCCAGTTCTAATCAAAGAAGGGAAAGCAGAAAGGTGGAAGGAGTATATAAAGGGTCTATACAAGGACGATGTACTTGAGGACAATATTATGTAAATGGAAGAGGATGTAGATGAAGATGAAATGGGAGATACGATACTGCGTGAAGAGTTTGGCAGAGCACTGAAAGACCTGAGTTGAAACAAGGCCCCTGGAGTAGACAACATTCCATTAGAACTACTGACGGCCTTGGGAGAGCTAGTCCTGACAAAACTCAACCATCTGATGAGCAAGATGTATGAGACAGGCGAAATACCCTCAGACTTCAAGAAGAATATAGTAATTCCAATCCCAAAGAAAGCAGGTGTTGTTAACCGAGCGAGGTAGCGCAGTGGTTAGACACTGGACTCGCATTCGGGAGGACGACGGTTCAATCCCACGTCCGGCCATCCTGATTTAGGTTTTCCGTGATTTCCCTAAATCGCTCCAGGCAAATGCCGGGATGGTTCCTTTCAAAGGGCACGGCCGACTTCCTTCCCCGTCCTTCCCTAATCCGATGAGACCGATGATCTCGTTGTCTGGTCTCCTTCCCCCAAAACCAACCAACCAACCAACCAAAGCAGGTGTTGACAGATGTGAAAATTACCGAACTATCAGTTTAATAAGTTACAGCTGCAAAATACTAACGTGAATTCTTTACAGACGAATGGAAAAACTGGTAGAAGCTGACCTTGGGGAAGATCAGTTGGGTTCCATAGGAATATTGGAACACGTGAGGCAATACTGACCTTACGACTTATCTTAGAAGAAAGATTAAGAAATGGCAAACCTACGTTTCTAGTATTTGTAGACTTAGAGAAAGCTTTTGACAATGTTGATTGGAATACTCTCTTTCAAATTCTAAAGGTAGCAGGAGTAAAATACAGGTAACGAAAGGCTATTTACAATTTGTACAGAAACCAGATGGCAGTTATGAGTCGAGGGGCACGAAAGGGAAGCAGTGGTTGGGAAGGGAGTGAGACAGGGTTGTAGCCTGTCCCCGATGTTATTTAATCTATATATTGAGCAAGCAGTAAAGGAAACAAAAGAAAAATTCGGAGTAGGTATTAAAATCCAAGGAGAAGAAATAAAAACTTTGAGGTTCACCGATGACATTGTCATTCTGTCAGAGACGGCAAAGGACTTGGAAGAGCAGTTGAATGGAATGGACAGTGTCTTGAAAGGAGGATATAATATGAACATGAACAAAAGCAAAACGAGAATAATGGAATGTAGTCGAATTAAGTTGGGTGATGCTGAGGGAATTAGATTAGGAAATGAGACACTTAAAGTAGTAAAGGAGTTTTGCTATTTGGGCAGCAAAATAACTGATGATGGTCGAAGTAGAGAGGATATAAAATGTAGACTGGTAATGGCAAGGGAAGCGTTTCTGAAAAGAGAAATTTGTTAACATCGAGTATAGATTTAAGTGTCAGGAAGTCGTTTCTGAAAGTATTTGTATGGAGTGTAGCCATGTATGGAAGTGAAACATGGACGATAAATAGAAGCTTTCAAAATGTGGTGCTACAGAAGAATACTGAGGATTAGATGGGTAGATCACATAACTAATGAGGAGGTATTGAATAGAATTGGGGAGAAGAGGAGTTTGTGGCACAACTTGACTAGAAGAAGGGATCGGTTGGTAGGACATGTTCTGAGGCATCAGGGGATCACAAATTTAGCATTGGAGGGCAACGTGGAGGGTAAAAATCGTAGAGGGAGACCAAGAGATGAATACACTAAGCAGATTCAGAAGGATGTAGGTTGCAGTAAGTACTGGTAGATGAAGAAGCTTGCACAGGATAGGGTAGCATGGAGGGCTGCATCAAACCAGTCTCAGGTCTGAAGACCATAACAATAACAACAGGAATTTTAAAAATTGGAGTTTCAGAAAGAAAATTCCAATTTTGAAAATAATAAAGTCCCAATGTTATGGTTCATAGACCTGTACGTACTGGTCCTTTCTTCTTTCCTATGCAGTAAACTTAAACTTTTTCTCCAAGTTTTTAGATGATCTTGTTGGAGGGTAAAAAAAAAAAAAAAAAAAAAAAAAAATATAGATTTTACAATTGTACATAACTATCAAAAACATACAGATTTTCAGGCTCTTAAATATCAACACAATATTCTCATTTCATTTCCCATACTCTTGTGTTGTCCATACCCATTACCCTTTCTGACAGATGAAAAATTAATACAAAGTAATATAGTATAGGAAATGACATATTTTAGATTCAGATTTCCAAACAATGAACACAAAATTTGTTACATTCTCATGAAATGGAGTTCTTTGATAGTATTTCGTTACGGTAATTTATAAACACAAAATTAAACTTTTTGCTCACATTTTCTCTGGTGTAGTTACCAACCAATCAAAATCCATAAAGATTTTCTTAACATTTTGTCATTACATAGACATAGACATGAAAGTATGTGCCTTTACTAGCGACTCATTATCGCTCAAGAAAACCAGTACCACTACATGCGGGGTATTTATTCTCCTTTTGCTGTACAGTAGCAGTTTGCTGTCCACCACAACACTTTTAAGGAACATGTATGACTCGACAGTCGTTCTTTTATGGCACACTGTACTGTGATATTCCTTTCATTTACACCATGTTATACTCATTGATCACATCTGCTGATCCTGGTGCAGTGCCCTCATTATGTTTCATCATTGGCTGCTTTCTTTATGCAGTTTCCAACTGTGCATGTTTCTTTATTGAGTGGGGCTCTGATACTGATTTCAGTTGTGGTCATTCTGTTATTATGGCTCCATACCTTCTGAGTTCCAGGCATTGTGCATTTTGTTATAGGTGCATGCAGCAGGGAAACATGTTTTAGATATAATATACTGATAAATTTTTACAAGTTCCTTCATTTGTAATAATAATTACTATTCACAGTTTTTACATGTCAACATGGCATCTTGCATTGCGTCACTGCTTATGTCACTGTGGTGTATGTATGGATGATTGCCTTGCTAATTGGCTGCCCCACCCCGAGAGGTCACTCGCATCAGGATGACCAGGTGGGTGCCACCTTTTAAATGCCCCACTGAATGTTACACCCCTATTGGTGCATTGTTCATGCGGCCATTCAACCCAGGAGGCCTTGTGTATATTTAAACACAGGAGACAGTATATTATGCACAATGACCTTTTTCCAATAAAATTGCCTTTTCCTATTATATACATACAGTTATATACATTTAACTTTTTAAATTAATCTCTATTTGTTTACAAGAGAAGTGCTTTTTCCAATACCTGGTATTCATGCTGGTCATACCCCAACAGCTTTCTCTAGTCACTTCTACTGGATTTTGGCAAGGTACCCTGCTCCTGATATACTGCTCTTCAAAGTTCTTATAGTACTGGTTTATGTTGTTCTTAATATTGAATAATGTCTTGTCGTTTTGTCTTGATATTGTACATCCAGAAAGTATTTTCCTTGAAAATAAATTCTTCAGTCACACATCTACAGCTTTGTATATTACTTTAATCATGTCAACAGCATTGCATATTTTTTGTTATTTTTCATTATGTTTGTGTTACTTGAAAACACATTCAGGCACTTTGGAATCAGATTCTTTACTCTTCCTTTTACCATCTTGTTAATAATATTAATTTCCTTTACTTTAACTTGTATCCCATTGTTAGATATGCTTTTTCCAATGAAGTTCTGAATATTCTATTCTCAATATGAGGTAGTTTCATCTTTACCAGATTCATATTGGAAACATTCTGTTACCATCATCATGTAGTATCAGTTTAGCACTCCTTTGCAAGGACCATTGATCGTCACTATTCACTATTGGAGTACCAGTTTCAGCTATCTTATTTGTTGTGTACACATCATCTTGAGCCATTCCCTGCTCCTCGTTCTCTACCAAAACACTCATTCCAATTTCCTGGTATTCTCCCACATTTCCAAAGATACTTTCCAATGTATTTTCCTCCTCACTATCTGTTAAATCTTACATTCTGATTTCTTGGACTCTCATACAGCATTCTTCAAAATTCCCCCCAGATTCTCCTGTTTCTCAACTTATCTTTATTCACCTATTTGTGAAAAACTCTTTTTCAATAAATTCTGTTTTACCTTGAGCACCTGTATTACATGCATTTACTTTTGCATTTACATACTGTATCAACTTACCCTCATTATCAACACACTTTCTTATACTTTCATAGACAGCATTTATCTGCTCTTTGAGATGCTTGGCTCCATCTCACCCCTGGATATTATTAACAGGTAGCCAGGACATTATGACCATCAACCTACTATTGATATAAACTTGTCTAGGCAATAGCTGCGTCTCCTGACGAGGAATGACTGCTTGTCAGACACACACACACACACACACACACACACACACACACACACACACACACACACATAGTGCATGTAGTCTGCGTGTATAGTGGGAAAGGCGTGTGCTCTATCTGAGTTTGACCAAGGGCAGATTTTGATGTTGCAGAGACTCAGCACGAGCATTTTGGAAAGTGCACAACTTGTCAGATGTTCAAAGAGTGCTGTGGTGAATGTCTGCAACATGTAGCGAAACCAAGGTGAAACCATGTCGAGACATTGTGGGGATGGGTGACCACCTCTCATTACAGATGTCGTAGGCTGGGCAGACTGGTAAAATAGAATAGGCAACAAAAGATGGTGGAACTAACATCAGAATTTAATGCTGGGCAGAGTACAAGTGTATCTGATGGTGTGCCAATGTTAATACCATGACATTGGCAGCTACGACTGAAATGGACATGCGACCATTGGCACTGGACATTGGCACTGGACATTGGCGCAGTGGCAGTGTGTTACCTGTTCTGATGTATCCTGCTACCTTCTTCATCATGCCAATGGGAGAGCACTAATCCATCGTCTTCCATGGGAACAGCTCATTGACACCTGTACTGCAGAATGGAAACAAATGCCTCCATTATGTTCTGGGGAACATTTAGTTGGGTATCCAGGGGTCCAGAGGAGCTTGTGCAAGGCACTATGATGGCCAAGGAGTATTGTTAACTGATTGAAGACCACTTCCTTGCTTTCATGAGGATAATGTTTCCTGACAGCAGTGGCATTTTCAACAAGATAATACACCATGTCACAAGGCCAGGAGTGTGATGGAATGTGTCAAGGACCACAATGATGAGTTCCAGTTGATGTGTTGGTCCCCCAACTCGCCAGATCTGAACCCAATCGAACGCATCTGGGATGTGATTGAAAATGGCGTCAGAGCTCATCGTCGTCGTCCCTCAATTTATGGGAATTAGGTGATTTGTGTGTGTGCAGATGTGGTGCCATCTCCCTCCAGCAACCTACCAAGGCCTCATTGCCTCCATGCCACAACACATCACTGCTGTTATCTGTGCCAGAGCTAGTCATACTGCCTATTAGGTAGGTGGTCATAATTTTCTGGTCGATAAGTCTACATTCATAGAGCTCCTTTTGCCAATAATTGACCAAACTGCACATTTCAGTAAATGCCATGTAATTCTTTTGTGTCATCCCCCTTGATACTATCCTGCATAATACTGTTAATCTCTAGTATGTATTTTTCTACATATCAATCTTATCACCAAGTCAATATACACTGAAGAGCCAAAGAAACTGGTACACCTGCCTAATATTGTGAAGGCCCCACATGAGCATGCAGAAGTGCTGCAACACGACGTGAAATAGATTTGATTATTGTCTGAAGTAGTGTTGGAGGGAATTGTTGCCTTGAATCCTGCAGGGCTGTTCATAATTCCGTAAGAGTACGAAGGGGTGGAGATCTCTTCTGAACAGCACGTTGCAAGGTATCCCAGCTATGCTCAGTAATGTTTTGTTTGCAGAATTTGGTGGCCAGCGGAAGTGTTTAATCTGAGAAGAGATTGTAGCAATTCGGCACATATGGGCTGTTGCATTGTCCTGCTGGAATTGCCTAAGTCCATTGGAATGCACAATGGACATGAATGGATGCAGGTGATCAGACAGAATGCTTACGTACATGTCTCCTGTCAGTCATATGTAGACATATCAGGGGTCCCATATCACTTCAACTGCACACGCCCCACACCAATACAGAACCTCCACCAGCTTGAACAGTCCCCTGCTAACATGCAGGTTCCATTGATTCATGAGGTTGTATCCATACCCGTACATGTCCATCCATTCAATACAATTTGAAATGAGTCTCGTCCAACCTTGCAACATGTTTCCAGTCATCAACAGTCCAATGTCGGTGTTGATGGGCCCAGGCGAGGCATAAAGCTTTGTGTATTGCAGTCATCATGGGTCTCTACTTTACTACCACCAGAGTGTATACGACCTGGGACAACTGGGAGATCTGTGAAAAACCAGGAAATTTTTTAGAATTCCGGGTATTTTACATTGTTTTAGTTTTCAGTTAAATTTTTGTAACTTTGACTGGTAAGAACCAATACTCTAACAAAGAATATTACCGTATCTCGCTACTGCAGAATAATACTGCAGCAATAAAAAAACAAATGAGAGGGGGAAAAAAAAAGAAAATGAAACTTGAGTTGCAAAGGAAATGCACCTTATACAACAACAAAACAGTGCTCACACAAGCATCTGCCAACAGCAAAATGTGTCAAAGGCTTTAGGAAGACTGTGATGTATCTTGAAGTGTAACATGCGCGAAATAGATCAACATTATGTGTGAAAGCTTAGCTTCTCTTGCAGCTTATTAATCTTAGAGACCAGTATTACACGTAAAAGCTTTTCTTTTCTTGTAGCAATGCTATGTATATTAATTTAAACCATTACCTTTTCCTATTTGTATGTTCGCACTACTTAACAGTGATATTGCTTTTGGCTGACTACAACACCTGTCCTATGCTCTGAATAACAGCTGTCATTGCCTGGCGAGATCGCTTGACATGAACTATGACTGGCTTATGAAAGCATACGAAAATATGCACTGTACATGTTGCTGCACATCAGACATCTTTCCAAAATGTGTTTTTTCCCCCTGAGTTTCGTTTTCTAAAGTGCCAGGAAATTCTACGCCGGTGTATAAAACCACAACCATTGAAATGATTTATAAATTTTACAGTTCTGAGGAAAAGTATACTGTTACTTAACACGGAAAAAAGTGTATTTTCATCCGGGAACCGGGAGAAAGTGTATTTTTAACCAGGAAATCCGGGAATTTTTTTTCCTCGTCCACATATACACCCTGACCACGTACTAGAGCCACAGTAAGCAAACCATTACCATGTCCACTAGCATCTGTGTTAGTAAGCGTAAAATTCAGTACAAATCCATAAAAAACTGAAGGGCCATGCAAAACCATGTGCTCATCTACACTGTTCTTCTTACTAACAGCAATATTATCGACAGCTTTAGCCTGTAGTTCTTTCTCGTGTTGTAGCTCTTGGGGGCACCCTGGGAAGCTATGTGTATGAGGCACCTCTGGGAGTCACGGCTCATGATTTGTTGTGCAACACTTAGCCGTATGGAAGGAGGGGTGATAGGGGAGGTTGGTGGGACTGGCGCGATGCCTCTAGCTTTAATAGGCATTGTGCGCGCTATTGCTCTCAGACCGGAAGTTAGTAAGGTGCCAGAGGTGGAAGTTGCAGTTAGATATGGAAAGATGGCGTCAGTCATCGAGCAGCTGCACTTGCAGCAGCGTTGAACAACTTAGAGATGCCACGTTATTATAGGAGGAGAAGGCGTTCGCACCTGACAGAGAAGGTATTCGCCCTTGACAGTGTATAAAGCAGTTGCTAATATTGCTATTAGTATGAAGGACAGTGTAGGTGCCAAGTGATCTTGCGTGGCCCTTCAGCGTTTTGTTGATGTATACTGAATTTTACGCATACTAATGCAGACGCTTGTGGACATGGTAATGGTTTGCTTACTGTGGCTGTGACATGTGCCTTCGGCTCCCAAAGCCTATATTGATGATGTTTCATTGAATTTGTTTGCACGCTGACACTGGTTGATGGCCCAGCATTGATATCTGCAGCAATGTGCAAAACGGTTGCAATTCTGTCACGTTGAATGATTCTCTTCAGTTGTCGTTTGTCCCGTTGCAGGATCTTATCCTGGCCGCAGTGATGTCAGAGATTTGATGTTTTACCGGATTCCTGATATTCAGGGTACACTCATGAGGTGATCATACAAGAAAATCCCCACTTTGTTGCTACTTCAGAAATGCTGTGTCCCTTTGCTTGTGTGCCAACTGTAATGCCACTTACAAACTCGCATAAATCTTGATAACTGGCCATTGTAGCAACAGTAACCAATCTAACAACTACGCCAGACATTTGCTGTCTTATGTAAGCGTTGTTGACTGCACCACCGTATTCTGCGTGTTTACATAGCTCTGTATTTGAATATGCATGCCTATACCAGTTTCTTTGGTGGTTCAGTATATGACAAAATTCGTATGTCTTCTTGTGGCTCTTGGCTTATCTTTCTCCCACTTTCACAAAATGGCCTTAATATCTCATCTTTGCTCAGCCTGAAGATCCTCATCCTCTTCACTATTACATTTTGTTACTTCTACAGTTCTTTCAGTTTTTCCTAGCTTCTCACATATGAGGGTTGAATGAAAAGTAATGCCTTCACCTTCGTTAATTGGTTTTGGATAGGAATATTTTAATAAATCAAAGGTAGAAATAATCCTTAGAATGTGATCTTTAATTACAAATATTTACTTTCCCACATAATCACCAGCCAATTAGATACATTTCTACCAACGATGAACAAGTTTTCTGAAGCCGTCATGGAAAAAGTCGATATTCTGTTTCCACAACCACAGTTTCACAGTTCTCTCAATGCCTTCATCAGAAGCATGATGATGTCCCCACAGATCTTCTTTCATTATCAGGAACGGATGGAAGTCAGACGGTGCTAAATCTGGACTGTATGGAGGATGCCATATGGCGGTGAGATTCAGTCTCTGAAGTTCTGCTATGGTGGCATGTGAAGTGTTTGGTTTGGCATTGTCATGCTGCAAGAAAACATTTCCCTTTTCCTTTCGCGCCCTCGTTAGCCATCATTTTAGAGTTCGCAGAGTTGCGGTGTAACTCTTTGAATTTATTCAAATAATTTACGGGTTTGCTGCCGGGTGACGTCGTCGACCACCGCACAACTGCAAGGAGGAAGCAGTGTGCAAGGGAATTTAATACCTCGGTTCACAGAGGAGAAACAAGTAAAATACCACACACAGAACAAGTAACCACAAAGTCAACACACAACCAAAGATAACCATCACCAGAAATATTGATAGTGACTATTAATCGACAGGTGAGGTAGCCTTAATTCTGTCTCTCTGTTTTTTGATGAGAGACAGAGCTGGATTCCAAGCAGCATTTAGACAAAATCTACCATCTCTGTTTATAAGGTTGCTTGATAGTTTGATTTCAACAGCTTCCTTAATGACACTATCCCAATAGCTGGACCGAGTGAGGTGGCGCAGTGGTTAGACACTGGACTCGCATTCGGGAGGACGACGGTTCAATCCCACGTCCGGCCATCCTGATTTAGGTTTTCCGTGATTTCCCTAAATCACTCCAGGCAAATGCCGGGATGGTTCCTCTGAAAGGGCACGGCCGAGTTCCTTCCTCATCCTTCCCTAATCCGATGAGACCGATGACCTCGCTGTCTGGTCTCCTTCCCCGAAACCAACCAACCAACCAATAGCTGGACGTGCAAACCAGTATCTCCATATTGTTGTATTCCATAGGATGACCGGTGTCTACATCTACATCTATATCCATACTCCTCAAGCCACCTGACGGTCTGTGGCGGAGGGTACCCTGAGTACCTCTATCGGTTCTCCCTTCTATTCCAGTCTCGTATTGTTCGTGGAAAGAAGGATTGTTGGTATGCTTCTGTGTGGGGTCTAATCTCTCTGATTTTATCCTCATGGTCTCTTCGCAAGATATACGTAGGAGGGAGTAATATACTGCTTGACTCTTCGGTGAAGGTATGTTCTCGAAACTTTAACAAAAGCCTGTACCGAGCTACTGAGTGTCTCTCCTGCAGAGTCTTCCACTGGAGTTTATCTATCATCTCCGTAACGCTTTCGCGATTACTAAATGATCCTGTAACGAAGCGCGATGCTCTCCGTTGGATCTTCTCTATCTCTTCTATCAACCTATGTGGTACGGATCCCACACTGCTGAGCAGTATTCAAGCAGTGGGCGAACAAGTGTACTGTAACCTACTTCCTTTGTTTTCGGATTGGCAATGTTCTCCAATAGCTGATTTGCTCGGCTGTTATAAGCGTGTGTGACGCTTATGTTCAATACACTGTTCTTCCACAGTCCTGATTGTCTGACCAATATATGACATGCCACAACTGCAAGGAATACGATAGACACCAGCCTTACGCAAACCAAGATCATCTTTTACGGATGCCAACAGATCCTTAATCTTAGAAGGTGGTTGAAAAACACATTTCACATCATATTTCCGCAAAATACGGCCAATCCTGTTGGAAATGCTTCCTGCGTAAGGCAAAAAGGCTGTAGACTAAGGTGCCACCTTGTTGCTATCGTCACTCACCCGATGCACAGAAGGCTGATAGCGCAACACACATTTGATCTGCCTCTCACTATAACCATTCTGATGAAAGGTGACTCTGAGATGTGATAGTTCAGCTGCCAAACTTTCAGGGTCTGAGATAACATGGGCCCTGTAAGCCAAGGTACGAAATACTCCTTCACGCTGAGCTGGATGGTGACAACTATCAGCTTGCAGATACAAGTCAGTGTGAGAAGGCTTCCTATAAACAGAATGTCTCAACGTACCATCAGTCTTCATTCTGACCAACACATCAAGGAAGGGGAGGCACCCATTCTTTTCCACCTCCATAGTGAACTGAATATTTGGGTGGATTGAATTCAGGTTTTCCAAAAACCGGTTTATATTCTCACTACCATGAAGCCAAACAACAAAAGTATCGTCTACATATCTGAAAAAATACGCAGGTTTCAAGGTCGCTGACTAGAATGCATGTTCCTCAAAGTCCTCCATAAACAAATTGACTACAATAGGTGACAACGGGCTTCCCGTTGCAACTCCATCAGTCTGTTCGTAGTACTGACTATTGAATAAAAAGTAAGTGGAAGTCAGCACATGTCGAAACAAATTTGTTAACTTGACACCAAACTTAACCTCAATTAGCTGCAACGAATCGGAGAGAGGAACGCGAGTGAAAAGAGAAACCACATCAAAACTGAGTAAAATATCAGAGTCTTTCAATCGGAAATCCTGCAATCAACGTAAGAAACCTGCAGAGTTCCTAATGTGGTGTTCGCACCTACCTATTTGTGGGCTCAACAAACTAGCAAGATGTTCAGTTACACGATATGTCGGAGCACCAATATTAGAAACAATAGGCCTCAACGGGACAGCCTCTTTATGGACCTTAGGGAAGCCATATAATCTAGGTGGTACAGCACAGTAAGAATTATGACTCTTGATAGTATCCTGTGACAAAGAACTCTTCTTCAGGAGATTATTAGTCTTTCTCTCAACACTATTAGTAGGGTCAGCACCAATTTTGCGATACGCCGAATCAGAAAGCAGACAAAATCCAGGAAATCAACAAGGATAACACCATCTGCATCCCAGAACACTGTGGCTGTGATTTTTCCAGCTGAGGGCTGCTTCTTGAATTTCTTTTTCTGGGGTGAGTCTTTGTGTCGATATTCCATAGACCGAGGTTTCATCTCCGGGTTATGATGATGTACCCATGTTTCGTCTCCTGTCACAATTGAAAGGAGAAAGGCATCACCTTCATTCTCGTAACGCGAGAGGAGTTTCTGGCAAATTTCAAGTCAGTGCGCTTTATTTCAGAAGTCAGCATCCGAGGTATCCATTGTGCACAGATCTTCTGATAGCCAAGCAAAGCAATAATGTGACCCACACGTTCTTGTGAAATGCCGATTGTGCTTGCAATTTCTCTGAGTGATACTACGATTGTCCTGAATCAATCTGTCAACATTTTGCTTGTGAAACTCGGTGGTTGCTGTCACAGGACGTCCAACTCTTTGTTACTGCCTCAACATCTTTAAAGATACTTGCCCAATGACACACAGTACTCATATCAACACAATCAGCATAAACTGCTTTCATTCTCTGATGAATCTCCTTTGGGGTGACACCTTCTGCTGTCAAGAATTCAATGACTGCACGTTGCTTAAATTGCACTGACCGCTGTAACAACACAACCATTCAATGCTAAGGCTTCCTGCCAAATGCAGCTGTAGAGAAGAGGCTATGGAACAAGTCAGTACCAGCGCATACCAATGCTGCCAATTGTTGAAGAGTTACGAAGGTGACGGCATTACTTTTCAGTCAACCCTCACATTTCTAACATAATCATTTTGCCTCCCATTATTTTAACTATTCTCAAATAGATTACATACCACAGTAATGAGTTATTAAATTGCAAATACCATTAGCAATAATGTAAACCTTGACTTATTTGATGTAAGTTTCTGCACCATACAGATGATATGGCTGCTTGAAGATTGTGTCGATGCCACACCCTCACTGCTAACTCCAGAGTGTGTGTGCTCTCAGCACATCCCATATTGCTGCCATCATGATGAACTGCATTCTGGCTCCTGATACATGGTGGGCCTTGCTACATCTGCTGGCACTGTCTTTTTTCCCCCCTTGCTATGTCTTCTCAAAGATTATTCATTATGTTTCATTTGCAAAATGTTCACAGTTCAAGGATGCAGTTTAACTGTCCATGAGGTGAGCTTATGATGTTTCACGACACACTTTTCCCAGTCTGCGACGTGCACTATTTTAACTTAACGTTGCTGCCTCCAAGCCACATCAGTCGCTTTGACGTCACAGTTCAGTTCCTGATGTCTCTTTCTGGCACTCATAATTTCACATTGCATCTTCTATCCTTAATACATATTTTTTTCGATAACAGTTCATGTGTAAAATTCAAAGTGTGCATTGTCTATAAATCTGTAACTTTTTTATTTTATTTTAGCAGGGCTTTCCCCACACAACGGATGCCATGTGCAAATTCCCCTCGTTATCCCAAATCTTCATACTAGTGCAATTTTGTCATATGATGACATGTTGGAGACCGTGGCTGTTTTTGAAGACAAATGTTGATGGTGTCTTCATACTAGTTTCTCAGTTCAGCAGTGAGTCCATAAGAATGGTATAGGTGGCATACAGTATACTGGTCAAGACTTCCCACTGGAGACTGTGCTAGTTAAGATGACCCTTTTGTGGATTATCTTAGGGAATTGGCACATAGGATTTCCCCCTACCTGTTCCCTGTGAAGCTCTCATAGATATTGTCCCTCAACACAGCTCCCGTAGTGCATTGGATTCTTCAGAAGATGCAGGCTGGTGACCTGTGATGTTAATTGGTGATGCGAGTAGCTAATTTATATGAAATAAGTCCAGGAATGCCATTGCAATGCATTTATTTGCAAACACTGTAAAATAGTAACAGTTTAGTAGTATGAAACAATTTGTCTCAAGAAGTTAATAAAATCCGATAATGTGGTGAAGTAACTTATCATATAACAACAAGTTCCATGTACTTCCCATATCACTTGTGAACAGGCTCTGAGTACATCCTATCGTGAACTGCCAAGATTGGCGTACAGCCGAAATCCGTTGCTTATATCGTAAAACTTCATAGCCCAGTGTACATATTCAGTAATTTAAGAATATTCATTTGTTTACTGAATTTACTGGTTTACTGCACAGTGCTAGTATTGTACTGAACCTCTGATGACCTGTAGGCTGCTCGTAGTACCCATTATGCCAAAGGAAGACTTTAATCATTAATATTTAATAAAGTAAAATCAGTGTTTTGTGCCAGAACAGTAGTGGTTCCCCAACATATTTAGTGCCGAGTAAGATATTTTCTCAGGGCTCGCTTTCCTCTTCCCACTCTTGTGATTGACCATCATGCTATGCTGACCTGTTGCTACCTCTGCTTCTGAGCGAACTGTGTTCCTACTTGTTGCTATGTTATTTTGTGACACTGCTTAATGCTGTGAATTGTTTTTGGCTATCTGCTGAGTTCCAGTAAATGTGAAATTTGGAAAAAATAAAAACTCTTCCAAACAGGAAACCTCACAGTCTCCTCCATTTCATTTCCTGTCTAATTCCCCTTTCCCTTCTCTCTGTGCACCTCCTTCTACCCCTGCCCCTATCTGTGCCCATCTCCTCCTACCCCCCCCCCCCTCTCTTCCCCCCCCCCCTTCCCCCACAGCATGTCTTTCTGTATAGTAAGTAGTGTGTGTAGCAAATTTGGTTTAAATAAACCCTGAAGTTCAGGAGAAGCTTTTTACCTGTGGCTTTGCTTTCATAGACGCCACATGTATTTTACCTATATCTTATGTATTTCACACATACAGGATGCACATAAAGTCCAGGAACACTTTCAATTATTTATTGCACAAGAACCAAAAATTGTACAGATATCATGCATATATCATTTTGAAGAGAAACCCAGAAAGTTCTTTTTAATGTATACCGCCACTGTGTAGTTTGGTAATTTGCTGATAGTCAGCGCTAGTCGCAAACATGGCGAGTTCAGGTATGGAGCGGGATTTCTGTGTGTTGGAGTTCGACAAAAACAAGTGTGCTACAGCTGTTCAATGGATGTTTAGAACCAAATACTGTAAGAAGTCACCAACAAGGAAGGTCATTTATCACTGGCACAACAAATTCGTTAAGATGGGTTACTTGTGCCTGGCAAAGAGAAGCGGATGTCCCAGGGTGAGTGAAATGAATGTGGAGCATGTACGAGAGACATTCATAAGGAGTCTAAAGAAATCGGTGCATCTTGCATTCCATGAACTCTAAATGGCTCCAATGACAGTGTGGAAAGTCCTGCGACAGAAGCAGTCTACGAAACCATTCAAATTGGAGCTAGTGCAGAAGCCCAATGGTGACATAGATAAGCCTCTGCGAGTGTGTGTGTGTGTGTGGGGGGGGGGGGGGAGATGGAGGGGGGGGGGGGCACATGAGCAGTGTGTAAATCATATGCCAAGAGGAATATCTCCTCATAGTTTGGCATGTGGACATTGCATTTATGTAATAGTCAACGAGAGCTTAAGAAATGCAAGGTAAAAAAATGAGGTGAATATTAATACATACAATTCCAAAAGTAGTTCAAGATGATGTTTTTCGTCGTTCCGGACGTCGCAAGACATCCTGTTCAAGTTGTGTGGTTGATCCTTCCACTCAGTTTTTTATTTCAGAGGCCAACCGGCTCTCTGACCGAACACACTGAGCTACCGTGCCGGCAGTTCAAGATGAGTCTTACTTTGAGTAGTGCAGTATAAATTGTTAAAATTTCTGTTTGGTAGTCATCCGTTGCTCACGAATCTCCGTAACATCATAAAAATGCACAATAACACACCTAAGTTCTTGGTTGTACCCTGCAGTTAATCACTTGATTGTGACCCGTGATTATAAAAATAACAAAGTAAAAATGTCACTCTTTGTATACCAGCTACTCTGCAATTAATGTCCAATGTCATATATTAATGTGACTTCCATACTATTCTAAGAGATATGAAAGCTCAGAGACCATTTGACAACACTCTGTATGTAACACCAAAGACTGGATAATGCTAGCAATTTATGTAAAGCTATTTTATTCATAAATAAATAAAAATGTTAAAATAATTTGTGTGTTACTTATGTGGGTAGTTAAAATTTTAAATATTCCCAAAATATTTTGATAGAATTATGGCGTGATCACTCATTATAGAACACATAATTTAACTTCATGTATTGGCATGTCTGAATGGAAGCACCCAAGTTGTTTGAAGTCCTGGACAGAATTCTTCGGACTGGAGGAATTGATTAATTATGACACCAGGCTTTGGTCTAGAAGGCTGAAGTGTGCTAAATGTATAATTGTGTCTCTCTGTGTCTTCCAGAGGCCACAGGTGCTTAACACTTCACAGACCAAGCCCAAGCATAGCTTGGCCCCAAACTTTGTGTTGAAAAGACTTGCATACAGGTCGGGCCTTAAGTTTCTCAACATGGAAGCCATGGTTGATTGCATTTGAGAACAATGTATGGACGTCTCACTATCTGTCCCTTGACTTTTGCTGTCCTCTGTTGTCAGTTTCTAGAATTATTTTGAAAGAAACAGTAGTAATGTATGCTGTAGCGAATGGTTGAGCCAATATGATAGCATTTGCATAATTAGGTTTTTTCAATTTGCTGTAATAATTCTGCTACAAGTAAGTCATGTTTTTTGAGTGAGCAAGAAATTTTGGAAGCTCAAGTGAAAGAAATGTCTCATTTACTCACCTTGCACTTTTTTTTTTTTGAGGGGTTAATTATACGTTTTTGTCAGTATTTTAAAATTTGTAGTCTGTTAAAGAACTGAAGTAAATATGAAAAATATATCTTGAAGCTTGGTTTTCTTTTTAGTATCTTTGCTCTTTAATATATGTCAATTACGTATGTGCAAATAACACATTAAGTAAAGGCATAAATGGCCAGTTTCTGAGGCCCAGTATTCTTGTAAACGGCTGGTCTCCGAAGTGTTAACAGCATTGGAGCTCACTAGTAGACCTCTTGTGGGAGTTAATCCATCATTATTGAAATGAGATAGTATGGTGTAATCTCGATCTAGACAAATGGTAAGGGTGTGAACATTCCAGATATGGTGTGATACTTTGCCTTATGAAATGGCATAATTCTAGCAAATGCTGTGTGTGTGTAGACCAAATACATTACCTGAATGTCTAGTGAGAAATATGGACAATGTAATGGATTTCTCTAAGCAATAATTATCCATTTTCCACCAAAATAATAACTCCAGTAGTGAGTTTGAAGTGCTTTGTCAGCATTCATGGCAGCTGTCGAACATTCAATATTACATGAAGAGCTAAATGATTTTGCAAGTAATTATGACTTAATAATATATTGCAGATACAGTAAGGAAAGAGGTGATGTTCCTATTTTTGCTAAGAACTATAGTGAAATACATAATCTTGTGAAACATGTACCATGGAACTGCATTCCAATATTTCCTGGTTGTCAGTTGTAGCAGTGTACGTCACTTCCAGGAAATTTCTCTCTTTTTGAAAGCAATTAGGATCCCTTCTACTGCTATCTATTTAGATGATATGTCCTAGTGCTTAGGATCTTAAATATAAACTTCCGGCATAAAGAGTAGTGAAAAATCAGATCTGTGCATCTTGTTTTTGGCTGTTCTTTATCTCACTACTATGACTGTGCCATGAGAAGTCCACTGTCTGGGGGCAAGGGGCATGGGAGGAGAGGTATGCCCTCTGTATCTGCATAAATAGCAAAGACCTTGTGATAAACATTAGTCCTCCTGCGGGTCCGGGCATTAGAATAGTCCCGAGGTATTCCTGCCTGTCATAAGAGGCGACTAAAAGGAGTCTCTCACATTTCAGCCTTTATGTGATGGTCCCCTGTAGGGTTTGACCTCCATTTTTCAAAATTTTCCTTAAGAGCGAGCCAATTGAGGCTCCCGCATCACCTCACTTGGGGGGCACTGCCCCCCCCCCCCCCCAACCATCGGGGACACCAGTCCCCACTTCTCATCTGGAGAAGCATAGGGCTTCATGATCATCCTCAGTCCCGGAGACTGAATCAATGAAGTCCTCCCAGCTAGAGCAACCCAAGGAACAGCGAAAAAAGTCCAAAAAGAAGATCCCTAAGACCAAGGAAATTGCGGTGGCACCCACACCACAGCTACCTACAAGCTCTGCCTCTGGGGATAAGGTGGTGATTCTCGCATCTGCCGAGGACCTAGATCTTGCCGGACCCTCAGACACAATGGATATAGACTGCTCGGGCAATAAGTCAGTGGCAGCAGTGCTGCCTCATTGAATGTTCCATGCCTTCCCAGTGTCCCGTTGATGTCATCCTCAAGTGGAATTGCGGCGGTTCTTTCCACCACCTGGCTGAGCTACTGCAGCTGGTAAGCTTTACACCTGCTTTCTGCATTGCCCTCCAGGAAACCTGGTTCCCGGCAGTGCAGACCCCTGCCCTCCACAGCTATAAGGGATATTGCAGGAACCGTAGCGACCATAATCGAGTATCAGGTGGACTTTATGTTTATGTCCCAAACTCAGTCTGTAGTGAAACTGTGCCCCTTCAAACCCCTCTTGAAGCTGTGGCTCTCAGAATAAGGACAACACAGGAAGTAACTGTCTACAATGTATATCTTCCTCCAGATGGTGCAGTACCCCTGAATGTATTAGCTGCACTAATTGATCAACTCCCTAAACCTTTCCTACCTTTGGGATATTTTAATGCCCAAAACCCCTTGTGGGGTGGTATCATGCTTACTGGCCGAGGCAGAGATGTCGAAACTTCACTGTCTCAGTTCGACCTCTGCCTCTTAAATACTGGGGCCACCACACATTTCATTGTGGCTTGTAGTTATTCGGCCATTAATTTAGCCCATGACTTCTCCCATCTATCCACTGGAGAGCACATGATGACCTGTGTGGTAGTGACCACTTCCCCATCTTCCTGTCACTGCCCCGGCATCAGGCCCACAGACGCCTGTCCAGATGGGCTTTAAACAAGGCAGACTGGGAAACTTTCACCTCTGTGGTCACCATTGACTCTCCCCCACATGGTAACATCGATGTGATGGTTGAGCAGGTGACTACAACAATCGTTACTGCGGCGGAAAATGCGATCCCTCGCTCTTTAGGGTGGCCCCGGCGAAAGGCCGGAAGTCGTTGAGGCAATTAAGCAGCGTCAGTGAGCTCTACAGCGGCATATGTGGCACCCTTCCTTGGAGCGCCTCACAGCCTTTAAGTGGCTCCGTGCCCGCATTTGTCAGCTTATCAAAAGATGGAAGCAGGAGTATTGTGAGAGATACATCTCGACCTTTGGGTGCCATACGTCACCTTCCCAAGTCTGGATGAAGATCAGATGTCTGTTTGGGTTCCAGACCCCAAACAGGTGTCCCTGGCATTAACATCAATGGCATGTTACCTATCGATGCAAACGCGATTGCTGAGCATTTTGCTGAGGACTATGCTCGAGCCTCTGTGTTGGAAAACTACCCCCCAGTCTTTCACACCTCAGACGGTGGATGGAAAGAAAAGTCCTCTTGTTCACTACACACCACAGTGAACCCTATAACGCCCCATTTGCATTGTCGGAGCTCCTCAGTGCCCTTGCACAGCGCCCCGACACAGCTCCTGGGCCAGATCGGATCCATGGTCAGATGATGAAACATCTCTCATCTGACTGCAACTGACATCTCTTCATCTTCAACCGGATCTGGTGTGACGGCATCTTTCCATCGCAATGGTGGGAGAGCACCATCATTCCAGTGCTTAAACGCAGTAAAAACCCACTTATGTGGATAGCTATTGACCAATCAGCCTCACTAGCATTCTTTGTAAGCTGCTGGAATGTATGGTGTGTTGGCGGTTGGGTTGAGTCCTGGAGTCACGTGGCCTACTGGCTCCATGCCAGGGCGGCTTCCACCAGGGTAGCTCTACCACTGATAATCTTGTTTCCCTCGAGTCTGCCAACCGAACAGTCTTTTCCAGATGCCAACACATGTTTTTTTAATTTATGAAAAGCGTATGACACGACATGGCGAAATCATATCCTTGCCACATTATACGAGTGGGATCTCCAAGGCCTGCTCCCGATTTTTATCCACAATTTCCTGTCAATTCCTACTTTCCGTGTCCAAGTTGGTGCTTTAAATAGTGCCCCCCCCCCCTCCCCCCTCCCACATCCAGGAGAATGGGGTCCCACAGGGCTCTGTATTGAGTGTATCTCTATTTTTAGTGGCCATTAATGGTCTAGAAGCAGCTGTAGGACCGTCCATCTCACCTTCTCTGTATGCAGACAACTTCTGCATTTCGTACTGTTACACCAGTACTGGGGTTGCTGAGTGGCGCCCACGATTTCCAGTTTTCGGCCGCAAAGTCGTGTGTTATACACTTCTGTTGGCGTCATACCGTTCATCCGGAACCAGAACTTTACCTTAATGATGATCCACTCACCATAGTGGAGACATGTTGATTCTTAGGACTGGTTTTTGACGTCCGATTGACTTGGCTTCCTCACCTCCATCAGCTTAAGCGGAAGTGCTGGCAGCACCTCAATGCTCCACTGCCTGAGCAACACCAACTGGGGTGCAGATTGCTCTATGCTGCTGCAGCTGTACAGAGCCCTTGTTCAATACCACCTTGTTTATGTGAGTGTGGTTTATTGTTCGGCGGCACCCTCAGCGTTGCGTTTACTTCACCCAGTGTACCACTGTGGCGTTTGCCTAATGACAGGAGCTTTTAGGACGAGTCTGGTGACCAGCGTCCTGGTGGAGGCCAGAGTCCCTCCATTGCAAGTTAGGCATGCACAATTGCTCTCTAGTTAGGTTGCACACATTTGTAGACCTTCTACGCATCTGAATTAGCATCTCCTTTTCCCCCTAAGGTGGTTCATCTCCCTCATCGGTGGCCCAGGTCCGGGCTTACAGTTGCAGTAAGTGTGCGATCCCTTCTGTCCGAACTGGAGTCCTTGCCTTTACCACCTATACTTGAGGTTCATTCGCGAACATCTTCGCCTGGACCTTTCACATGACCCTAAGGACTCAGTTAACCCTGCAATTCTGCGCTGTCACTTCGATTCTCGACATATACCAGAGCCTGAAGTGGTTTACACTGATGGCTCGATAGCTGATGGTCACATTGGCTTTGCCTGTGTTCATGGAGGTCATATAGAACAGCACTCTTTACCAGATGGCTGCAGTGTTTTGACTGCAGAGCTGGTGGCCATATCTCGTGCTCTTGAGCATATCCGCTTACGCCCAGGCGAGTCATTTCTCCTGTGTACTGACTCCTTGAGCAGCCTACAAGCTATCGACCAGTGCTACCCTCGTCATCCTTTGGTAACGATTATCCAGGAGTCCATCTATGCCCCAGAACGGTCCAGTTGTTCTGTGGTGTTTGTCTGGGCCCCAGGTCACGTCGGAATCCCAGGCAACGAACTTGTCGACAGGCTGGCCAAACAGGCTGTGCAGAAACCGCTTATGGAGATCGGCTTCTCTGAAACTGACCTGCATTCAGTATTATGCTGCAAGGTTTTGTGGCTTTGGGAGACAGAGTGGCATAACCTCAGCATGCACAACAAGCTGCATGCCATTAAGGAAACTACGAATGTGTGGAAGACCTCTGTGTGTGCCTCTAGCAGGGATTCTGTGGTTCTCTGTCGGCTCTGCATTGGCCATATGTGGCTGATGCATGGTTACCTCCTCCGCCGTGAGGACCCACCTCGGTGTTACTGTGGCTCATGAATGACGGTCGTCCATCTCTTGCTGGACTGCCCACTTTTATCCGCTCTGCGGTGGATTTTTAACTTATCCAGCACCCTACCTTCGGTTTTGGGAGACAATGCCTCAACAGCAGCTTTAGTTTTACGTTTTATTCATGAAGATGAGTTTTATCATTTGCTTTGAGTTTTAGCACTTGTCCTTTGTTCCTCTGTGTCCTCCACCCTAGTGCTTTCAGGGTGGAGGTTTTAATGTGTTGCAGAGTGGCTGGCTTTTCATCCCCATGGTCAGCCAGCCATGGTAACCTGCTTTCTTGTTTTAACCTCTTCTTCCTGTTTCTTGTGTCTTTGTGGTTTTCTTGACCTCTTTTATCCATTTAAGTGTTTGTTGCCCTTCAGTCATTGTTCTGTTTTTTCCTTTCATTCTGTTTTGTGTTCTAAGTCTCATTGTCTTATTTTGACCCTTGTGGCATTGTTTCCTTCGGAACAAGGGACTGATGTCCTCGTAGTTTGGTCCCTTCCCCCCTCTTTTAAACCAACCAACCAACAACATTGGCTGTCTCATTTTTATTGTAGTACGTGGGCCATTGTTGATAGTTCAGGCCATAGTGTTGGTGGCAGCTGGTATACAATTTGCTTCGACTTCTCATGGCATGAGGATAGTAGAATAAGTTAGGATGCAAATAATTTGGTAACATTTTTATATGGCAGAGCAAAATATATATCTCCGTTTACAAAATTCTGAATCTCTCTGAAAATGATATGCATTTATTTACTATTAACAACTGAGTATTTGCCAAAAGAGAGTGAAGCCCTATTATAATGTAGTTTCATCACTTATTGCCATAAAAATTAGGGCTTCTGAATCATATTTCTAAGTTGAGAATTGGAGAGCTTTTTGTATTGTGATGAAGTCAGTTCTAGACGTAAATGGTTCAGAAATGAATGTAAATGGTTCAGAAATGAATCTGTAACATTATTTGTTGCCTGTTCTAATTTTTAAAAATATTGTTTCCATCCTAAAAATTTTATTGCTCATTTGTTTAACTGTTCTGTTTCATTTGATAGTTCGGGGGTAACATGTAAATTCCTCTGTTTAGCAGTAAAAGACTTCTGAGCTAACAAAACACTCTTTGTTTTGGGTTGAGTTAATGTATTTTATCTAATATAGAGTATATTCTGTGCCTGAAGTGCATTTCTGTAATGGCTACAAAATATCTGTCTGTGGCTATAGCCTCTTCATCGGACTAAAAATAATTTTCCAGACCAAAATTCCATATGTTAGGGGATAGGTGGAAGTCACGAACTGCTGCATTAAGCCAATAAACTGGATTATTGCTCACATCCCTAATTTTTCTCATAGCCAAATCATATATGTTGTCTTAGTGAAAGGTGACAGCTTTTCCTCTCCACTTGCCCATTTTTGACACATTTGATCAGGAGACCTGCCTTGTATTCACCAGATTTACCCTTACCATATCATCAGTAAGTATGGTTCCTTTGGCATCCGCACTGACCATAAACTCCTTGGCAGATGCAACAGCGCTGCCACACTCACTATTTTAATTGCCGTTTCATTTCTCGCATGAAGTGACATGTCTCATCTGTAGTAACAAATTATGAACTTTGACATGATTTTCATTCGTGATAAACTGTCGAAAACAATTTCGTGATGGCAGAGTTACTGATTAATCCATTTCAGTGATTTGTTGATTTGGGGGAGGGAACCAAACAGTGAGGTCATCTGTCTCATCGGATTTCAAAGGAACCATCCCGGCATTTGCCTGAAGCAATTCAGGGAAATCACAGTAAACCTAAATCAGGATGGCTGGATGTGGCGTCCTCCCAAATGCGAGTCCAGTGCTCTAACCACAGTGCCACCTTACTTGTTTCAGGAAAACACTTCCTGACATGACACCTTTAAAATGCTATATGAACCAAAGAAGGGAAAGCTGAAAGGTGGAAAGAATATACAGAGGTTTTATCTGAGGGAAACAAACTTAGGGACAATATTATAGAAGGAGAAGAGAAAGTAGGTGAATTTGAGATGGGAGATATGATCCTGTGAGAATAATTTGACAGAGCACTGAAGAACCGAAATGGAAACAAAACCCCTGGAGTAGATGACATTCCATCAGAATTGTTTGAGATCCTTGGGACAGCTAGCTGGAACAAAACTATTCCACCTGGTGTGCATCATATATGAGCTGGGAAGTACTCTCAGACTTAAAAAGAGTATAATAATTTAAATTTCAAGGAAGGCTGATTTGTGAATACTACTATACCAAACCATCAGTTAATAAGTTGTAGTTGCAAAATATTGATAAGCATTATTTGCTGAAGAATAGGAAAACTGGCAGAAGTTGACCTCGATGTAGATTACTTTGGGTTTTGGAGGAATGTAGGAACAGAGGAGGCAGTGCTGACCCTATGTCTTGTCGTAGAAGATAGGTTGAAGAAAGGTAAACCTACATTTATGTCATTTGTAGATTTAGAGAAAGCTTTTGAAAATGTTGACTGCTTTACACTCTTTCAAATCCTGATGGTAGCAGGGATAAAATACAGGGAGCAAAAGGTTGATTACAACTTGTACAGGTACCACTCTGCAGTTAGTAGAATCGAAGGACTTGAAAGGAAAACGATGGTTGAGAAAGGAGTGAGGTAGGTTTGTAGCCTATCCCTGATGTTAGTCTGTTCATTGAGCAAGCAGTAAAGGGAAGAAAGGGGAAATTTGGGAAGGAAATTAAAGTACAGGGAGAAGAAATAAAAACTTTGCTGTTTCTTGATGACATTGTAATTTTGTCAGAGACTGTTAAGAACTTGGAAAACCAGTTGAACGAAGTGGATGATACCTTGAAAAGATATTATAAGATGAACATTGATAAGAGTAAAACTAGGGCAATGGAGTGAAGTTGAAATTAATCAGACAGTTCTGAGGAAGTTAGATTGAGGGATGAGTTTTACTTTTTGGGTAGCAAAGTAATTGATGATGGGTGAAGTAGAGGAGATATAAAATGCATGCTGGATTGAAAAAGAAAAGCATTTGCGAAAAAGAGTAATTTCTTAACATGCAATATAAATTTCAATGAGTTTTTCAGAAGCTGTTTGTCTGAAGTATAGTTTTTTAGTGAGGTGATGTATGGACAATAAGTAGTTCAGACAAGAAGAGAATAGAAACTTTTGAAATATGGTGGTATAGAAGAATGTTGAAGATTCAATTAATGAATTGATAACTAATGGAGTGGTACTAAATTGAATTGGGGGAAAAATAAATTTAGGGCGGAGCTTGAATAAAATGAGTGGCTGGTTCATAGGACACATCCTGAGCCATCAAGGAATAGCCAGTTTGGCAATGGAAAGGTTTTAATGAATTTAGGTTGCAGTATTTGATGAGGCTTCCACAGATAGACAAATGTGGAGAGCTGTATCAAACCAGGCTTCATATGATTTTTGCCAATGCCACTGCCGGTGATATACACAAGCGCTTGCTTTCTCTCTCTCGCTTTCTCTTTCTGCTCCCCTTTCCCCCTGCCCTCTCCCCACTCGTCACATCCCCTCTCTTTCTTCTGGCTATTAAAACTGAAGGCCACATGCAACAAATGTCAAATTGCCATGCGGTGTACTATGTGCTTGGGTATGCAAATAGTTAGTATTTCAGCACAAAGTAGACAGTAGCAATGGCATTTACGTTCTGTATGTAAGGAAACATTACACAGCAGTTTATTCATTAAGAAATCACATTTGAATGTTAGTTGTTGGGGATGGGATTATGTTATGCCTCATACGAGGAGGAGGAATATGTACCAGCATATGTCTGAATTCGACAGTGGTAAGATTGTGTCCTATGTAGACTGTGGTATATTGCTGTTTGCATTGGTTGGTATTCAATGATCGTGATGCAAATATGAAATTGGTGGGTTCAGAAGGGCCATACCCAGCACTGTGTGGAATCAAAGGGCTCCTCAGAACTAGCATCAGAGAGGACAGATGTATTGTTCACTTGGCTGTGGAGGATTACACAGCCACATCTTGTACATATTTTTATACCGAATTCTAGCTAAATTTTGTATCTGCCTTAACGATCTGAATGGAAATGGGTTTCTGTGTAGCAAGGTGAGTATTCGTAGGAACTATGTGATACTGTCTGAAGCACGACAGACTGCCAGCACAGTGACCGTTGCTCTGGTTTCTCTCGACATGACAGCACAGAGAGAGGTGTACAGGCAGTTTTGTACCTAACAACAATATCGGTCACAGGGATGGCACTACTTTGTCTTCTCATATGAATTCCAGTTCTGCAAACAATATTGTGGTGGATGTATCTATTCATGGAAGCTTCATGGAGAATGACATAACATATAGCATTTTTAATTGTCATGTGGGCAAAGCACATGGCATGATAGTATGGGATGCCATTGGGCATACAACATGATCAGCTATGGTTCACATAGCTGGTAATTTTGATAGCTGCTGTTACATTTTTGATGTGTTAGGGCCAATGGCTGTACTCTCATCTTGGAGTCTTTGTACTATTGTCTTTCAACAAGATAATATGAGAAGTGGCCAATGTGGTACTGACCTAGATAGATATAGAGGGTGTGGGATCGTTGTCGTGGCCAGCAGGCTGTGTTATCCAGGTCTCACACCCATAAAACATATGGTCATGAGCTGACTAGAGACTGTGGTGATACCACTTGGCAGCCATTGTGATTAATCAACTGTGGCACAGAGAAAAAGCAGCATGGAATGACATTTGCATATCAGTTCTCTGCTGGGTTAGAGCCATTGTTGCTGCCAGAGTTGGTAGCTCAGTTTACTAAATTTCATACCCTGTATATCTTCATCACCTACGAATTTAATGACATACTCTTCCTACCATACTGCATACACGCAATGAGTAAATTTTTGTGCTTTAGTTTTAATGGTCAGGAGTGTGTGTATACTCTAATAAGATTGCCATATGAATTTTTGTATGTAATTGCACTGCAATCAAGTCAGTAGCCACTCATTCACCTCAGTGGAAAAGACAGTGAAAATATTATGCTTTAGAAAAGGACCTGGATTTGACTTATGGGTTGGTTTCTTCATGGAACTGGAGATGATGATGTTACAGCAACTTACCAAATGATCTAAATACCTTCATATTATTTGTCATACCTTTATCAATTGCAGCTCATAGCCTTGGTCTTTATCCAGAGCTCAATGACTAGACATGGCCTGCACCTCAACAGGTATGGGAAGGGGAGGTTAGCAAAGCTTATAGGTGACAGCATAGGTGGGATTGGTGGGATCACTCATGGGAAAATTCCTACAGTAGTGGGTGTTGGAGCTGCACCTTTTTTAGATTGAAGTCAGCTGATATGTATTCCTGCTTAAGGGAAGTCTCTCTAACAAAGGAACCACTTTTGACAAAGCTTAGGTATCCGAGTAATGAGGGAATTAGTATATTTCATCAAAATATACAAGGTATTAGAGATGAAGTTAGTGAACTGCTTATAGATGTTGACTCTGAAATTATTGGTATATCTGAACACTTCTTAAATAAGGAGATGATTCAGAGGCTTCCTTTACCAGGATACAAGTTGGCTGGCAGCTTTTTGAGGAGCTCTTTGCGGTGTGGGGGAGTAGCCATGTATGTGAAAAACGGCATCCCATTTGAGTCAATTGATGTTTCAAAGAACTGCACTGAAAAGATGTTTGAATGTTGTGCAGGTGTGGTTAAATTTAACGGAGCTAAACTTCTAACTGTTGTTATTTATAGATCCCCAGACTCCGATTTCACAACATTTTTGCTAAAGCTAGAGGAGGTTCTTGGTTCACTTTATAGGAAATACAAAAAGTTTGTTATATGTGGTGACTTCAATATTAATTGTATAAGTGACTGTGCAAGGAAAAGGATGCTGGTAGACCTCCTTCATTCATATAATCTTATGCAAACCGTATTCTTTCCAACGAGAGTGCAAGGGAACAGTAGAACAACCATAGACAACATTTTCGTTCATTCCTCATTACTAGAAGGGCATTCTGTTAGCAAAAAGGTGAATGGCCTTTCAGATCATGATGCACAAATTTTAACTCTAAAAGATTTTTGTGCTGCAACACGTGTTAAATATAGTCATCAGCTGTGTAGGAAAGCTGATCCAGTTGCTGTAGAGACCTTTGTAAACCTTATCAAGGAACAAGAGTGGCAAGATGTTTATAGCGCTGATACAGTAGACGATAAATACAGGGTGATTCAAAAAGAATACCACAACTTTAAAAATGTGTATTTAATGAAAGAAACATAATATAACCTTCTGTTATACATCATTACAAAGAGTATTTAAAAAGGTTTTTTTTCACTCAAAAACAAGTTCAGAGATGTTCAATATGGCCCCCTCCAGACACTCGAGCAATATCAACCCGATACTCCAACTCGTTCCACACTCTCTGTAGCATATCAGGCGTAACAGTTTGGATAGCTGCTGTTATTTCTCGTTTCAAATCATCAATAGTGGCTGGGAGAGGTGGCCGAAACACCATATCCTTAACATACCCCCATAATAAAAAATCGCAGGGGGTAAGATCAGGGCTTCTTGGAGGCCAGTGATGAAGTGCTCTGTCACGGGCTGCCTGGCGGCCGATCCATCGCCTCGGGTAGTTGACGTTCAGGTAGTTACGGGCAGATAAGTGCCAATGTGGTGGCGCTCCATCCTGCTGAAATACGAATTGTTGTGCTTCTTGTTCGAGCTGAGGGAACAGCCAATTCTCTAACATCTCCAGATACTGCGTGCTACATTTTCATCACTCGTTCTCGGCCGTCCAGAACTTTTCCCTTTGCACAAACACCCATTCTCTGTAAACTGTTTATACCAACGTTTAATACACCACCTATCAGGAGGTTTAACACCATACTTCGTTCGAAATGCACGCTGAACAACTGTCGTTGATTCACTTCTGCCGTACTCAATAACATAAAAAGCTGTCTGTTGAGTGGTCGCCATCTTAGCATCAACTGACGCTGACGCCTAGTCAACAGCGCCTCAAGCGAACAAATGTACAACTAAATGAAACTTTATAGCTCCCTTAATTCGCCGACAGATAGTGCTTAGCTCTGCCTTTTGTCGTTGCAGAGTTTTAAATTCCTAAAGTTGTGGTATTCTTTTTGAATCACCCTGTATAATGCTTTTCTCAAGACTTTTCTCGTGCTCTTTGAAAGTTGCCTTCCATTAGAACATTCAAAACAGGGTAATAGCACAAACAGGCAGCCTGGGTGGCTGACTAGAGGGATAAGAATATCTTGTAGAACAAAGTGGCAATTATATCAAAACGTTAGAAACAGTCAAAATCTAAATGCAGCAGCCCATTACAAACAGTATTGTAAGGTGCTTAAAAATGTTATTAGGAAGGCAAAAAGTATGTGGTATGCAGATAGAATAGCTAAGTCTCAGGATAAAATTAAAACCGTATGGTCAGTCGTAAAGGAAGTGGCTGGTCTGCAGAGAAAGGTCGAGGATATAGAATCAGAGCGTAGTGGGAATGTCCGTGTTACTGATAAGTCGCATATATGTACAGTATTTAATAATCACTTTCTGAATATAGCAGTTGAACTAAATAGAAACCTAGTCCCAACAGGGAATCATATAGCGCTCTTAGAAAAAAGTGTTCCGAGACTGTTACCTGAAATGCTCCTCCATGATACTGACAAGAGGGAGATTGAGTTAATAATTAAATCACTAAAGACCAAGAACTCTCATGGATATGACGGGGTATCTAACAGAATACTGAAGTATTGTTCTATGTATGTTAGCCCAGTACTTAGCCATATCTGTAACTTTTCCTTTAGGAGTGGTCGGTTTCCTGACCGATTAAAGTACTCGGTAGTGAAGCCACTTTATAAAAAGGGAGACAGGGATAATGTTGACAATTATAGACCTATTTCTATGCCATCAGTGTTTGCTAAAGTTATCGAGAAGGTTGTATATGCAAGGTTACTGGAGCATTTAAATTCACATAATTTGCTGTCAAATGTTCGGTTTGGTTTTAGAAATGGTTTAACAACTGAAAATGCTATATTCTCTTTTCTCTGTGAGGTTTTGGATGGATTAAGTAAAAGGTTGCGAACGCTAGGTGTTTTCTTTGATTTAACGAAGGCTTTTGACTGTGTTGACCACAAAATGTTACTGCAGAAGTTGGACCATTATGGAGTAAGTGGAGTAGCTTACAATTGGTTCGCTTCTTACCTTAAGAACAGAAAGCAGAAGGTAATTCTCCGCAATATTGAGAGTGGTAGTGATGTTCAGTCCCAATGGGGCACTGTTAAGTGGGGCGTTCCCCAAGGGTCGGTGCTGGGGCCACTGCTGTTTCTTATTTATATAAATGATATGCCTTCTAGTATTATAGGTGAATCAAAAATATTTCTTTTTGCTGATGACACCAGCTTGATAGTGAAGGATCTTGTGTGTAATATTGAAACAATATCAAATAACGTAGTTCATGAAATAACTTCATGGCTTGTGGAAAATAATTTGATGCTAAATCACAGTAAGACTCAGTTTTTACAGTTTCTAACACACAATTCAACAAGAACCGATATTTTGATCAGACAGAATGGGCATATTATATTCGAGACGGAACAGTTCAAGTTCCTAGGAGTTTGGATAGATAGTAAGCTGTTGTGGAAAGCCCATGTTCAGGATCTTGTTCAGAAACTAAATGCTGCTTTATTTACCATTAGAACAGTATCTGAAATAAGTGACACTTCAACACGAAAAGTAGTCTACTTCGCATATTTCCATACGCTTATGTCGTATGATATTATTTTTTGGGGTAATTCTTCTGATTCAAAAAGGGTATTTTTGGCTAAAAAACGGGCTGTTCGAGCTATATGTGGTGTAAGTTCGAGAACCTCTTGTCGACCCCTATTCAATAGTCTGGAAATTCTGACATTGCCCTCACAGTATATATTTTCTTTAATGTCGTTTGTTGTTAGCAGTATTAGCCTATTCCCAAGAGTTAGCAGCTTTCACTGAGTTAATACTAGGCAGAAATCAAATCTGCATGTGGAATGCACTTCCTTGACTCTTGTGCAGAAAGGAGTGCAGTATTCTGCTGCATCCATTTTCAATAAGCTACCACAAGAACTCAAAAATCTTAGCAGTACCCCAAACACTTTTAAGTCTAAACTGAAGAGTTTCCTCATGGCTCACTCCTTCTATTCTGTCGAGGAGCTCCTGGAAGAGCTAAAAAATTAAGCAAATTCCAGTGTTACATTGTTGATTTTCTTTATTTAAATTTACGACTTGTCACCTGAATATGTTTTTTTATATTTCATTTTATCTGTTTCTAATATCGTGTTATAATTTCATGTATCGACTCGTTCCATGACCATGGAGACTTCTCCTTAATTTGGTCCCACGGAAAAATAAATAAATAAATAAAATGAAAGGTGCTACTTGTCATAATGCTGTGCTGTAAGTAATGTATTTGAAAGTTACTAGATATCTAAGAACTACATTGAAGTGCCGAAGAAACTGGTATGGGCAAATGTGTTCAAATACAGGGATATGTAAACAGGCAGAATACGGCGCTGCGGTCGGCAGGACCTATATAAGACAAGTGTCTGACACAGTTGTTAGATCGGTTACTGCTGCTACGACGACAGGTTATCAAGATTTGAGTGAGTTTGAACATGTTACAGTCAGCGCACGAGCGATGGGTCAGCATCTCCAAGGTAGCGATGAACTGGCGATTTTCCCGTACGACCATTTCAAGAGTGTACCATGAATTTCAGGAATCCACTAAAACATCAAATCTCTGACATCGCTGCGGCCAGAAAAAGGCCCTGCACGAACGAGACCAACGACGACTGAAGAGAATTGTTCAGCGTGACAGAAATGCAACCCTACTGCAAATAGCGACAGATCTCAATGCTGGGCCATCAGCAAATGTCAGTGTGCGAACCATTCAATGAAACATTATCGACATGGGATATCGGAGCCTAAGGCCCACTCATGTACCCTTGATGACTGTACGACGCAAAGCTTTATGCCTTGCCTGGGTTCGTCAACGCTGACATTGGACTGTTGATGACTTGAAACATGTTGCCTGGTCGGACGAGTCTTGCTTCAAGTTGTATCGAGGGGATGGACATGTATGGGTATGGAGACAACCTCATGAATATATGGACCCTGCATGTCAGCAGAGGACTGTTCAAGCTGGTTGAGGCTCTGTAATGGTGTGGGGCATGTGCAGTTGGAGTGACATGGGACCCCTGATACGTCTAGATACGACTCTGACAGGTGACACATACATAAGCATCCTGACTGATTACTTGCATCCATTCATGTTCATTGTGCATTCTGATGGACTTGGGCAATTTCAGCAGGACAATGTGATATCCCGCATCGTCAGAATTGCCACAGAGTGGGTCCAGGAACACTCTTCTTGAGTTCAAACACTTTCGCTGGCCACCAAGCTCTGCAGACATGAACATTATTGGAGCGTATCTGCCAGCGTGTGCAGTGCCAACAGTAAAATTCGGAGCCAGTGGTGTTATTGTGTGGTCTTGTTTTTTCATGGAGGAGGTTTGCACCTGTGTGATAGTTACTTGTTGGGACAAGACACGAACCTAACTCCTAACCGTGATTTACTAGTAAAGTGAAAGAAAAGGTACAGCTGAGGAAAATGGTGTATATGTTATCCTGTGCAGAACGTACTTAGATTGACTGTCTTAATATGTATGAAGTATTCTTTAGTCATGATATGAGGAAGAAATCACGTGCTTACAATGTATGGCCTGTCTAGGAAAATGTTGTGCTTAAGCACGAAGTTTAATCACCTAAAAAGAACTTACGAGTGGGAAGGATAATATAAAGCCAACATCGTCATTATTATGACTTGGTCTAAAAATTTTTTGAAACGTAAATGTTAAGCACTTGCTTAGTTATGGTTACAACGCATGAACATCCTATTGACTTAGCACACAAATGATCATGATTGAACTTATGAACAAGTCTATATCTAATCTGTAACATCCAGCAATACGGGCCATATGAAATAGTTGGTCAT
The DNA here is from genome assembly GCF_023898315.1 of Schistocerca nitens. Taxonomy (NCBI): domain Eukaryota; kingdom Metazoa; phylum Arthropoda; class Insecta; order Orthoptera; family Acrididae; genus Schistocerca; species Schistocerca nitens. The sequence continues at coordinate 473,903,740 of NC_064614.1, read as the reverse complement.
TATTCAAGATTAGTATATTTGACCTGAAGTGGTCTAGAATCAAGTCAAAACTCATGTACGTGCCTGATTGAGCTTCATGACGAAGTTATGGTTATGGGTTACAGAAAACACTAAAGTAGGAGATAATGTGGCGGCAGTTGTAACACTCCCTTATTATTTGGTGTATCCGCTCGTTCGCGGATCTGAATAGCAGCCCAAATTAAGTAATTAATTAATGTGACCGTGTACCTAATGGGGCTGGCAATCGGATTGGACTGCTTGGGAGTTGTTACATTCCATTCTGTCCTTCTCAAATGCTGCAATAATGAAATGTCTGGTGGTAAGAGAACAACAACACAGCTTCACTAATCAAGACCTATATTCATCTCAAAACCACAAAGATAAGGAGACAGCCACTGCCTTCGTCAATACACTGTTAATGACGGCTAATCTAGACACAGGCTTCCTCGCTATTCATAATCGTCACACGCAAAATACAATCATTGTAATCCAACACTGTAATCCAAATAATGCCGGCGTGGTAGACGCGGAATCTCAATAACGGCACACAAATATCACTGAATCACTCTGTTAATTATACTCTCTCACTTTCCCGTATAATACTAACACAAAGGGGTTAAACCGCGGCGATGGCCACTCCCTTTGTCGGTAATTTGCATTATATTAACTGCTGGCTTCTGCACAGCTCTGCCCGCCTCGACGGGAACCTACCCAACACAGCACTGACTACTACTCCACTCTCGCTCTCGCGACCTGACACACTAATCGATAGTTGCCCTGTCGACCTGTGTGAGTGCAAACTTAGTAGTAAGGGCCTGCGGACCCCTTACATCCCCGCCCTCGAAAACTTCTTTAGAGCCGCAGGCGAAAAAGAATCGGCAAGGGAAATTAAACATTACTACATTCGAACAAAACACACAGTGTAAATAATTAATGAAATTACAATTCACTAAATAATCCCTCGACTCCGGTAGTGAGCTGCCTCCACAACAATTTTTTACAAAAAGGTTATACTTCTCATAAACATCGTATTGTCCAAATTACAATTTTTATATCAACCAGCAATAGTCCTCTCTAGTCCAATATTGAATGAAACACATAACATATACACTCAAAAATTATTACTTAAACACAGGACATATGAATTACTATACTACAAATTAGTTATTACAGGTTTTATACTCATTCTTAGATAATCTCCGACATGAAATGTGCAATTCTAATTGTAATACATCACAAAACACAATGTAAATAAATCTTTCCCTTTTTTTAACTGTCCGTTTAATAACAAAATGTCCTAAATATATCTTAGCAAGTTTATTCGGGTCCTTGTAGCCCTCACACTTGACCGGACCTCACCTGGAGTGTCATTCAGTTTTTTTCGGTTCCTCCACCTCTTCCTCTATAATCAGATGAATGATTAAAATGATCCCTTGGGTCATTACTTTCCTCTTCTATATGCACTGTGTCACTCATTCGCCTATCCCATCTTCTCTCATGATCTCTTGGTTCTTCACTTCTTCTCCAATCATTTCTCCATTGACGTTCACCACCATGGTTCCTGTACCTATGACCACCACCTCTTCCTCTATAATTAGACGAATTACCAAAATGATTTCTTGGGTCATTATTTCCCCCTCGGTTTTGATCATTAGGTTGATTGTGTCCCTGTGATCGAACAGATTCCAACTGTTCCAGTATTTTCATCAAGGCCTCCCTATCTTCAATTAGGCTCCCGGATACAGTTTCTTGCATTCTCTGGCTCATTCTTCTTTTTATCGCTGATATCATTACGTCATCACTCAGGGGTTGTTCCAAGGTCTCGTTCAATTCCCACAAATGTTCGGCAAACTCTCTCAACGTTCCTCCCCATGTACTAAGTGACTTGCGGTGTAGTAGGTCCTCAATTGCTGCACATTGATGGCTTTTGGACCAGTATTTCTTCAAGAATTCCTCTTCAAACTGGTCATAACTAGTAGTCCCTTCCTTCTTCCTGACTCCCCAAGTGAAGGCCTCACCCTCCATTCTATCTATTGCAAATTGAATCTTGTCAGAGTCCTTAAGGTGTGCCGGGAAAACTCCTTTTAGCCATTTCATAAATATCATTGGGTGCAACCCTCCTTTCGGTCTAAATTTCTGCCCTGTATTATTTTGGATGCACCGATTATCACTGCTCATCAATGTAACGACCTTACCTCCCCCAATGGCTAAGGTGGCATTGCTAATTCGCTTATCAATTTCTTCTGTCTTGCTCTCCAATTGCTGCACTCCCTGTTGTAACTGCTTGACCTCCATCTCAACCCTCTTGTTATCCTCTTCTCGTTGCACGGCTATAGCATTTCTCAGATTGACAGCTAGTTGGTTTTGCCTATCTCCTATCCCCTTAACCGCCTCATTGCATTGTTTCTGCATCTGCGTCACCTCGGCGATTCGATGATTGCAGTTTGTTTCCACTTCGTTGATTCTTTCTCCCAGACATCTGCTTGTGTCTGTATATGTGTGGATGGATATGTGTGTGTGTGCGAGTGTATACCCGTCCTTTTTTCCCCCTAAGGTAAGTCTTTCCGCTCCCGGGATTGGTATGACTCCTTACCCTCTCCCTTAAAACCCACATCCTTTCGTCTTTCCCTCTCCTTCCCTCTTTCCTGATGAGGCAACAGTTTGTTGCAAAAGCTTGAATTTTGTGTGTATGTTTGTGTTCGTTTGTGTGTCTGTCGACCTGCCAGCACTTTCATTTGATATATATATATATATATACACACACACACACACACACACAAACACACACACACTCTCTCTGTAAAAACTGTGTGTGGAACACTGCCATCATAATTCTGGCCTGGTGACCACTGCCATTGAACTTAGGGAATGGCAGCAGAATTATGTTTAAAGCTAAAGTGTGACTTGGCGAACATCGCTCGGAGCAATTCCACATGGCAGTGTGATATGGGACTGTCTTTGAAAGTAGGTAATTCAGCACACAGTTTGTCAAAGATCTGTGAGAGGGGTCAGTTTCCAACAAAGCTGGTACGTACCGGGCGAGATCCATGATAGGAAAAGTGATTTTACCATGATTGAATCCATTACCTGGAATGTGGCAAATTACTGCTGGAGGCACTTCTCATATGCTTCCCATTCTTCTACCATCTCGGCGTATGGTGGGGACAATGAGGACAACAAGGCTTCCTAATATTTGTGCCCCTCTTAACTGCTGTAACAGAAATTGCTGTAACATGAGTTCCATCGACGCACCCGGTAAGATGTCATGTTGTTCTGGTTCTGTGGTTATGTAATGAAAACGAAAAATGCCCACACTCATCACCGATTATGCTGTAACTCCCAACATAAAGAATGCATATATTGAATGATCACACAATGGATACAGTGTACGGTGTAGCTATGTGGCAAGATGAGTGCAGTACAGTTCTAGTTACAATACATAGGCTACAAACCTATCTCACTCCCTTCTCAACTATAGCTTCCCTTTCATGTCTGTAGACTCCTTTCACTGCAGTCAGGTTCCTGAAAAAGTTGTAGGTAACATACTACCCCTGCTACCTTAAGAATTTCAGGTAGCAGTGGTCAGCTGCTGGGATACAACCAAAATGTTGGCCATCATTGCGCAACTGGCACATATGATGTGACAGTCACTCCACATCCAGTATTGCAAAGCTTAGCCACCAGGGGAGACACTGCAGCCAAGTGACCATGCGTAACAGCTGCGCAGGCATATGCATGCGCCACCTGCAACATGATGTGTAGGTATGCACTAGCTGTCCAGCGATCACCCTCGATCCGTTCTTGCTCATCATGCTGTTTACTATGCCACCTAGAACTGTACTGTGCCTTTATTGCCACATGGCTACATCTTACATTACATCCCATTGCTCTCCCACCATTGGTTACAAATCCATCCCTGTTGTCACCATATGCCAAGATGGCAGAGGAATGGGAAGCCCATGAGAAGTGCCTCTGGTAGCACTTTGCCATATTCCAGGTAATGGATCTAGCTATGGTAAAATCACTTTACCTGTCATAGATCTCGCCCAGTATGTACCAGCTTTGTTGTAAGTTGGTCTTTCTCACGGAAGTGGCACACATGACTTTTGACAAAATGTGTCCTGTATTATCTACTTTCACTGACACTACTGTATCACACTGCCGTGTGGAATTTTATCAGTTGTAAACAACTTAATCAGTCATACTGCACATGGGCGGCTGGAATGCAGAGACTTCGTAGGAAATGCTGTTTTGGTGACTGCAGTAAATAAGGGGTGATGATTAAGGATGTAATTATTTGGGAAGCTCCAGATAATGATGTGTGTGAGAAGGCTGTACAATTTGAGGACCCTAATTTGAGGACATTTTAAAATGGGACCAATCCTTCTAAATTTCCCAGGCTGTGGGACGTTGATTAGAGTTCTGAGCTGAAGTAGCAGCTGTCTCGTCAGACTTCGGGGAGAGATTAAACTTTGCTGACACATCAACTGGCACAACAGTAGAGTGCAAACACTGCCACACTCTGCCTTTACCTCATAAACAAAGCAAGAAGTCTGGGCTTCCTGACCGGCATTCCTCACAGGTGGGCACAGTGAGAGACGTGTTGGAAGGAAGGAGATATTGCATCTGTCTGCTGTGCTCTTGAGGGGGGGGAGGGGGGGGGGGAGAACCACTTAATGGATATAAGTGGAATTTCGTCAGCATCTCACTCGACAGTGGCGTCACCTAGGGAACCATTCATCACACTCACTTTGTGCAATAATCTAATTCACCTACAGATTGAAACCAGTGCTATGCCTCTATCCCTGTTAAACTTTCAAATGTATCCTCAGTTGGGATTGTTGCTCTTTCAGTCCACAGCAATGTACAAAAATATCATATGATGCTCCACCTCCCTTGTGGTCCACAGCATCCATGCAAAGAACCTATTGGAACTTGACGTCGTTTCCAATTTTGGACATGTCATCCACGACTCAGTCCGCCTGGTCTCAGAACAAGTACCATTTTGGGAATTGGAAAACCTCCTTATGGATTACTCTGATATTTCCTCTGGGGCTCTAGGATAAGTGAAGGACTTTATGACACACATTATATTAAAGAAATCGCACTGCGGGATGCCATTAAGAACGAGCTAGATAGATTTACAACCTTGGATATTGCTGAACCTGTGTCTGCGAGTGAGTGCGTAACACCCTTGGTTAGCATGAAAAAACTGTCGGGGAAACAGTGCCTGTATGGAGACTTTAAGATTACAGTGAATTTCCAGTCAGGGATTGATGTGTATCCTACTTAGAAACCAGTTGAGCTTTTCTCTGCACTTGAGGGAGGCCAGTATTTTTCGCCGATCTATTTCTCTGAAACTTGCTTACAACTACCCCTGGATGAGGAATTGGGCAAAGTTCTGGCAGGAAACATGCTACATGGATTATATTGGAGCAGACTCGTAGTTTTCAGGGTGGCCAGTGCCCCAGTGATCCTTCAGAGGTTCCTTGAGCAACTACTGCAGTACGTTCTTGACGGCATAAATTATCTAGACGACATTTTGGTGACAGCAGTCGTAATGGGAGAACACTTAGGAAACATATAGCAGCTGTTCCACACCATCCCATCCCATTCCATGGTCCTTAAATGGAATCTTGAAAAAATCTCTCTCACCAGACGAGGTGGTGCAGTTGTTAACACACTGGACTCGCATGACCCATGTATGGTCATCCTGATTTAGGTTTTCTGTGATTTCCCTAAATTGCTTTAGGCAAATTCCGGGATGGTTCCTTTGACAAAGGGCATGGCCAGTTTCCTTCCCCATTCTTCCCCAGTCTGAGCTTCTTTCTCTGTCTAATGACCTTATTGTCAATCGGACGTTAAACACTAATCTCCCTCTCCTCCATCCTCAGAAAATCTCTCTCTCTCTCTCTCTCTCTCTCTCTCTCTCTCTCTCTCTCTCTCTCTCACACACAAACACACACACACACCTATCTCAGCTATTGGTGGAATAATTAGGACACATTATCTTTTGCAAAGGTATTGAGCCTACACTGAAGCTGATTCTTAGGAAAAATAATGTATTGAGGTAAATTTATCCAGGGGTGTCAATTGCACACGAGCTCGAAAACCTGTGGAAGAAGGGCATGCCTTTTGTATGATGGGAGGCATGAGGTTAGGTATTACAGACCTGCAGCAGGCCCTCCTGTCGGCATTGTGTCTCACAACATATCAGTGGAGCAAACAACTGGTGGTGGCGGCAGATGTCTCTGACTGGGGCCAGGGCCTGGGACCTATGGCCTGGGGCCCATCCTGACTCATAGAGATGTGTATGGCTCTGAAAGTTCAATTACATTTGCTGCACAGGAGTGGTATTCACAGATTAAAAAGAAGACCCCCATGATCATCTTTGTGCTGAAGAAATTCTATCTATGCTGACACACACAAAACATTGTATAACACACAGTGACCACGTGCAAGACACAACAGTGTATCTCACACACACACACACACACACACACACACACACACACACACACACACATACACACACACACACATGGATGAGAGAGAGAGAGAGTGAGAGAGAGATAAAAGTAAACAAAATTCAAATTTGCCGTTTATCTCGGTCGGGAACAAATGAGCGCTGACAGTGTTAGGACACACAACAACATACTTCACACTGTGTTTTGCGAAGTGGAAAGGTGTTTGTAAAATCAAAATTATGCAATGTACTTTAATATGTGTGTGCAGTGCTCTCAGAATGCAAAAGGAGGAGGATCAGTCACAACACATAAGAAAATCATGTTTTTAAAAAATCGAGGGATGTGTTAACTCAAGGATAAAATTCACATTTACATTATTTGGTTTGCAGATGACAAGCTATTGGTGCAGGACACTATACAGATGTTCCTGCAAAACCATATGATGTAAAATCTTGCTAAGAACAAAAACTGTCCTTATGACTCATTATGTTAGATCAGTTACAACCAAATGTATCTTCACTTTTTACAGTTTTCAATAAACAAAACCTACTGATGATGACAGAGGTGCCAAAACATGTTTGAATAATAAGAAAAAACAATGTTATTGCATAAAAGGCAGAACATATATACAAAAATTTTAACTGAAAACATGGAAGTAATACAAGAGCTGCAAATCCAAAAGATGAAGAGCAAGATGCCCACCAAATTTCAAGTTTCTATTCTTTGCAGTTTTGGCAGGCCAGTGATGAGTGAGTGAATCAGTTAGACCCTATTTTGCCTCCCTTAGCTTTAAAAATTGCTTTATAGTTTTTAATAATGATTTATTTTCAAAAAACTTTTACCAACAATTTCACCAAATAGTGGTTAAATTTCCAAAAATGCTGAAGTACATATTTCTTTATTTCTGACTGAGTAACCAAATACATACTTCCTATGTGCTAGCTTCAGAATTGCATTATCAGTGACATATTTTCAAAAAACCTCTCATCTGTCATGTCACCTCTCTTAGGGGTGGATTTTCAAAAAATACCTTCTTAAATGATGCCTACAGTATCAGATCATCACTCTCTCCAAATTTCATGTTTTTATCCTTCGTGGTCAGAGTTCAGAGAACATGTAACAATTACACTGGTGTATAACCACTTTTGAGGTCTTACCGAGTCTGTAACAAGAGTGGCAAAAACATGACATGAGGATGAAGTGCAATCTGTAAATGGTGATTAATTATTAAATTACATAAATGAATAAACTACACAATTAACTGTTAGCTTAAAAACGCAAATTGCCATGACCAATTGAATACAGAAACAGCCTCCTTTTTTGATGCAGGGATCTAATAGTGACATTACTCTATACCCAGTTTTTGTTTGACACACCACATATTTTTTCTTATGGTGAAGATAGAATAAACAAGAATACAACCATTTTGTTTGCATTGGACGAAATTTGTACATTTTTCATCTGTAGCATGGACTGGAGCATAATACTAGTTCCAGATATCGTTCCTTCTCTGATGGAAGGCTTTGCATCAATTAGTTTTTGTCTTAATTTTTGTCTTACACTCTACACAATCTCACAAAATGCAGCTTCAGTAAAGGCCATCAGACTCGACAATTGGTTATTTTGCCCTATCAGTGCTAATTTGCACCAGCAAGATCGTGTACTCATCTTCAGTACTAACAGTAAGTCACAATTAGCCTTAACGCTCCTATCTGCTTGAGGAAGAGAGAAAGACTCGACAAGTATGAATTGACTGCAGCACCACAGTTCTCAGATACCACTCAACATGCTAATACAGATGCTCTGTCCTGTCTCCTGACAGACACTGACCCGAAGTTGACCAAGATGTGATCTTGTGCTTCCAGTTGGTTGAAGAGGCAGTGGACACTTTTTGCGCCATGAGGGTCCATGTGGCTGCAGCCATGGCCGAGGACACCATCTTACAACAGGTACAGCAGTACATACAACAGGGGTGGCCATACTGTATTCCCAGGCAGGATTCCAACACATTGTGGTGTTATTTCCACCTCTGCCAACGGTTAATTCGGGTGGACAGAGTTATCTGACTGACCAAGGATCAACGGTCTCCCCTGGTAGTCCCACTGGATCCTCTGTGCCTGACAATCTTATGGCTCTAGCACCAAGATCAGAGAGGCATCTTGCGAGCTAAACTGCTCTCCGAGCGCCATGTGTGCTGGCAGGGCATAGACTGACAGGCCAAACATCTTGTCCACAACTGTCATCAGTGTGAGCAACAGCAAGTAGCTTCCCACCAAACGTTCTCACCCTGGCACACTCGCTCGTGCCCATGGGAGCAGGTTATCCTGACTTCGTGGGTCCCTTCCTGGTTACTACCTGGCGTATTGTCCTCAGAGTATACTCTAATTTTCCATACATGATCAACTGCTGGCCAACGAGTGCAGAGGTTATGGCTGTAGTGCTCAGTAGAATTTTCACTAGCCAAGGACTTCCTCGCATGCTGGTGTCAGGCAATGGACCACAATTTTTCTCCCAGGTTTTTGGCAAGTTCTGCTGCAGAAGTGGCATTCAACACCTGCTGTCTCCACCTTTGTACCCACAGTCAAATGGTGAGGCTGAAAGACTTGTGAACTTTAAAAACACAGATGACAAAGAATGTGGCAGACATTCCTGCAGATGAGCTGCTAACAGTTTCTGTTCCGAGTTCCTACAGGTCGACGCTGATTGGGGAGAAGAGTCCAGCTGAACTCCTTCATGGCTGTCAGTTTCACACACTCCTCCATATAGTGCTGCCAACTTGTGTGAGGTCATTCATAGCACTGTCTCCACCCTTCCAGCTGGACACCTATTTGTGGCTGCGGGGTTTGGACACCAGGTTAAGTAGATTCCAGCAGTCGTCCGGCAGCAGTGGGGCCACTGCATGTTCTTTTGGGGGACCAGACAGCGACATGCCAGCTGTGGCGAGGGACTCGGCCACTGCCGCCTCCATTGGACACACACCATGGTGGTGCCACCTTTTGTTTCTCTTTCACTGGAGCCTCTGCTGTCTCCCCTCCTCCTCATGAGCTGTTCCCGTCCTCTAGTTCTCAGCTCTGTTCGCCAAACCTGACTGCATTCTCATCTCTTTCTGTTTGTAGGCTCCCCTAGATGGATCGGATATCAGAAGAAGATCAGGTTACGGTACTGACCATGCTGGCACTGCCCCCATCATTGCAGCGCTCTTCCATGCCAGGAGCCAATTTAAATGTGGAATGACTTCCACTACCAGCATGGGACCCACCAAGACTCAAAACTGTGCTGCCGGGCAGTGACTTTCTGGCTGTACACTCATGTCTGCACGGACCATGAGCTGGTAAAACTGGAGGGTCTGTCTGACACTTCCAAAGACATTGGCATGGTTCAGGACAATTCTGCACACATGGCCAAGCAGGGGTCTTCTAGCTGAGATGCCCTGCAGCTTACCTATGGAAGGTGGGATGTGGTAGCCCACTGGGCTACCAGCTAGACGCTGTGCAACAGCCGACATATCTGATATCGGCAGTTGTCTTATGTTCTGGCACCTACAGCATGACAGTCACTCCGCTTCTACTGTTGTAAAGCATGACTCCCAGTGGGAGGCGCCTTGCCCGAGTGGCTACACATGACTGCTGCGTAGGCAGCTCCCAGCACCACTTGTGATGCCCCTTGTATGTGTGCAATCATTGCCCAGCGATTGCCTTCCATCTGCTCTCTCCCATCATCTGTTTACTTCACTAGCTAGAACTGAACTGTACCTGTCTTGCCATGTGGCTATGCTTCACATTGTATACATTATGAGCTATTGTCCTGTGAGATTGTGAAATATATTTTTTCTGGGAGTGTCATATTGTGTTTTTTTATGTTGTGACTTACAATAATAGTGTATACTACTCTACATTGTCAGACCTTTCCCTAAATCTACAAGCACTACAAATGCGTGTTTGCCTTTCTTCAATCTACCTTCAATGTTAAGACGAGGGGTCAGTATCACCTTACATATTCCTACATTTCTCCAGAAGCTAAGCAAATCTCTCCCAAGGTTTGCTTCTGCCAGTCTTTGGAAATAATTTGTGTCAATATTTTGTATCCTGACTTGTTAACTGGTGGATTAGCACCTCTTTGAAACTGGGTTTTAAGTCTGAGGGTATTTCCATTGTTTCCCTATCATGTATAACAGGTGGAATAGTTTTGGCATGGTTTGTTTCCCAAGGATCTCAATAATTTTGAGGGAATTCATCTCCTTCCTCTTCCCTTTTCTTAATATTGTGTTCAGGTTTATTTCCTTTGCATAATCAATCTATATATTCGTTCCACCTGTCAGCTTTCCCTTTTTTACTTATTACTGGCTTGCCATCTGAGCACTTGGTAATCTTACAGCTGCTTTTGTTTTCTCCAAAGATCTTTTTATTTATCTGATAGGCAGCATGTGGCTTTCTCGTAACCATGTGTGCTTATGAAGTCTTAATATTTCCCATTCAGCCATTCCTGCTTATCCCTTTTTAGTATGTTCTGTCAGTCTCAATTTTCTTAGGTCTCTCATCTCTTTTGCTTGCATCATTTGCTGCATTTTGATATTATTTTTCATTTTACCTACTACACTAAAGTTACCTTGCATTATCAGAAGGTTCTTATTGGTCCTAAAGGATTTGATTTTTTGATCCTCTGCTGTCATCAGTCTCAAAGCTACCCATTCATTTTTTTGTTCTATTCCTTTCCCCTCTTTCAATGTTTTGTTGCTGGATGCACCTTTGTTACTCATTACAACCAGTTGTTCTTCCAGTTTACCCAGGTCTCATCTACCTTTCTGAAATCTCATCAGTTTTTATCTAGAATTCATTACCGATAAATTATGGCTAGAGTCCACATTTGCCCTGAAAATGATTTGCTGTTTGAAAACTGGTTTTGAAATATCTGTCTGACCATTATATAATCTATCAAAAACTTCCATCCTCTCCAGGTTTGTTCCACATGCAAAACTTTCTTTCTGGCATCTTAAACCAAACAGTGATTAAATTTTGCTCTATGCACAATTCTACCAGGTAGCATCTTCTTTTTCCTTCTCTCCATTTCCTACTATCAAATTGGTGTCTTCCTACAGATTTAAATTTTCAATCCCGTAACTATCCATTTAATTTCTTTTATATCAGCATACATACTTTGTCTTTTCATGAATTATGGATTTATTACTATGGTGGCTTTTATCTTGGTGTCTTACTGCAATAACATGTTTGCTATGCTGTTGTTAATAGTGGCTTACTCACATTCCTGTTTTCTTGTTCATTATTAATTCTACTTCAGCATTACTTCGGATTTTGTGTTGATAACACTTGACTCGTCTGACCTGAAGTCCTTTTCTTTCTGTCTTCACACATTTACTAATTTCCACTAAATCTTATTTTGGCCGATCTTTCCGATTTTTAAATTCTCCAGTCTTCCTACCCAGTTATGGAAGCTAATCTTCTGTGTTCCAGCCTGTAGAACTCTTAGACTTATTATTCCCAGTGACTAATGACTTTACTAATATTACAAGGCCAGATTGGGCAGGCAGCCAGACTAATGCCCTTATAAATACCGAAAAGGCTGCTTCCCCTTGTCCAAAACTATATTTTAATCTGGCCTCTCTGCAGATATCCCTCCAATGTGGTTGCATATATGGTATGGCTATCTGTATTATTGAGGATAAAAACTATTGGAAAATTGGGTGAAATGTCAAATATTATTTTGTTTAATCATTCCAGTATTATACAAGGAGAAGATAGTTTTCTGTACAATGTAATATTCTGGAAAATACTGATGTAGATAGTTTGCATTTCTTATCTACGTTATGTAAGATAGGAGAGAATAATTGTTGCGCTAGTGAGTGAGTTTGTAAATTGCAAATTATGCGCAATTAGTCCCCCTAATATATGTGTTTAGTCCTCATCACAATCTTCCACTACTGTGTAATTAATTGATTATGTCGTGGGGGATATTTTAACACTCATCTAGAGTAGTAACAATGTCCAAGTGAGGAACGATTTTATGTGATGCTGACTTCGCAGTAAAACATCTCCCAAGCAAATCATAGACATGGTCCATAATGGCACTCTGGCCACAGCATTCAATGATTCCTTTTTCTGTATGCAATCTGTGTGACGATCTGTATTGTTATCCATAAAAATATTGCTGCTGGCACTACCAGATGGCAGAATGGAAGGTTGGATGTTGTCATTCCTTCAGTTTTTGAGCCATCATATTTGGACATGCCAAACGATGTTGAGGTCTGTTTATTCACCAATGCAGATTCACAATACCTACCCATACCATCATTCTGCCCCCCTCAGTGTTGGATCCTTCAGCAGTTCTTATTTTGAAGAGCGTTTATTAAACACTTATTATATGTGTAAAATTTAAGCTTATTCCTCAAAATCATGTCTAGAAAGGAAATGAGGGTTAAACAAATGAATAATGAATAACTTTAGTATGGTGACAACTTATTTCCACACCATTTAAGTGTAATACGGGAATTTGTTACTTTTGGCAGATTGGCTATTGTGATAACTAATTCTTTTATTGTAATAAGAGTTCTGTGATAGATTGCAACTTGTCTGCACATATTCTACTGCAAGCTTGTACAGAAGGTCACCAAGTGTTAGCGAAATTTTATTGTGCAATAATATGGTACTTTTTATTCAAACTATTTTTTTTCTCTAGTCCTAATAATAATGCATAGTCTTCCATGTTAATTGTGTTGGAACCTCAAGAAGCAAGTATATACTACATTAGTAGTACATTAACCTTGTCAATGTGACCAAATAGTCTATTGTTCTCTTGTGTAAGTTTGAAAAACTATTTCGTTTTTCAAACCTCAGAATAAAATTTAAGTAACAAGGCACTTGAAATATTTTTTTATGTAATAATATTATTTTGTCCCTGACAGAACATATAGAAACTGATTTTTTTTCTGTTAATAGTTGGCTCACTTTTCTGATCATGTCATGGAAATATTTCTAGTCTCTCATGTTCTTACTTGCCCTCTCATATTTCTTTCTTTATACCTCATTGTTGTTAACTGTGTCAATATAAACTAAACTTTTAGGCCCTCTGGTAGCAAATCTGCTTCAGTCAGCAGTTCCATTGGAGGAGCAAAACGAAAATATAGTACTCAGAGCACAGAGGATAACTCTGTGAAACAGCCAAAACTAGACTCCGGTGAGGGCCGGAAAGTTGCCAGTGTGTCAACATTAAATTTCAGAGGCAACTTATCTTCAAATTCTGCTTTCATTGTCAACAATGAAGGCTATGTGGAAGTCTACACTGACGGAGCTTGTGAAAAGAATGGAAGAAAAGGCGCTAAAGCAGGCATTGGTGTGTGGTTTGGTGACAATCACCCCTTGTAAGTGTGAATCAAGTACATTTAAAAAAATCTTATTACTATGTATATTTTGTTTTTAACCACTCTCTTTACATGAAGTATTCACAGTTCTGGATGTCCTGTTGTAGCTGGTTGCTTTGCTTCATCTGAAAGACTCTCTCCTCGTGACTATCCCTGCTCCATTACCACCTGGATACCTACTCATCATTGTTCATCCTACCTCCATACACACCAGCATTCCCCATGACCATGGCCTTGTTGCTGTTGAACACTTCCTCTCCCAATGTCCTTCAGACTCCAGACCCACCATCTCATTCCTTATACATCTAACCAGTTACACATCTACAAACAACTACTACTCCATTGGGGGGGGGGGGGGGGGGGGGAAGATATCTCAACAGTTCTGCAGCACAGCCCTAGTAACCCACATTGCATCCTCTTGTGCCATTCTGTTTATGGGCCACCTAGAGGAAAACCTTCCTAGGTTCCTAGGCACCCTTTGCCAGATTTAATTTCATCGATGGTGTTTCATGATCTGGACCCAGGGCCAGGACATCCTATCCTCATTCCTCCGCAGCCTCAATATTTCTCTTGCCATTCGCTTCATCTGGTTCTACTCAAGCCCAACATGTCGTCTTCGTGGATATTGACTTCCATCTCACTGGTAGCTCAAGCTGTACCCCTGTCAGTATCAAGCCCTAATCAACAACAGTACTTGTGTTTCTACAGCTGTCATCCCTTCCACATAAAGAAAATCTCTCCCATGTAGTCTCGCCACCTGTGGATGATGTATCTGCGATGCCAAAAATTCCTTTGTCCATTTTGCTGAAAATCTCTCAAAATCCACCACAGTGAGCAAGGTGGCGCAGTGGTTAGTTAGCACACTGAACTTGCATTCGGGAGGACGAGGGTTCAAGCCCGCATCTGGTCATCCTGATTTAGATTTTCTGTGATTTCCCTAAATTGCTTCAGGCAAATGCCAAGATGGTTCCTTTGAAAGGGCATGGCCAACTTCCTTCCCCATCCTTCCGATGGGACCGATGACCTCGTTGTTTGGTCACCTACCCCAAATCGACCAACCAACCAACCAAAAGCCTTCACGTACAGGTACTATCCCCAAAACCTAGTTCTCAAAAAGATTTCATGTGCCATATCCTCACAAACCCCTAATGATCCCATTATTCCCAAGAACCAGCTACAGAAAAGTACATTTCATGCTGGATTGGACCAATGAAACTGTGTCTTCACCAGAGCTTCAACTATGTGTCGTCATGCCCAGAAATGAGGGACAGCCTACCTACAACCCTTTCCATTCTTTCTAAAGTAGTATTCTGCTGCCCACCCAATCTATACAACACCCTGGTCCATCCCTAGGCCACCCCACTCCCAAACCATTGCCAGTGAGGTCAGATCCCTGTGGAAGACCCAGGTGCAGGACCTGCTCAACTCAACCACCCAGCACATCCTACTCCAGCCCTGTTACAGCCTCATCCTATCCTGTCAGAGGCCGAGCCACTTTTGAAAGCCGTCATGTTATACACCAGCTCTGGTGCAGTTTCTGCACAACATTTTATATTGGTACGACCACCTAGCAGCTGTCCACCAGAATGAATGCCATTGGCAAACTGTGGCCAAGGACGAGTTGACTGTCCAGTGGGGGAACACGCCGGTGAACACAACATGTCTGAGTTCAGTGGCTGCATCACAACTTGTGCCATGTGTATCCATCCTCTCAGCACCAGCTTTTCTGAAGTTCTACTCTGTACATCCTGTGCAGCTGTTGTCTCTCTCTGTCCCCGATTTTCTAACCCACTTACCCCTTACATGCCTATCCTATCTAAGCTGTCAGCCACCTTACCCCAACCCCTTTTCCCATTTTCCACCTCCTTGCTGCATCTACCCACACCACCTGACACAATCCTTCAGCCCAAAATACCTTGCTGTGCTGTGTGAGATCCTAACTGTATATGACAGAGGACATCTATAAAAGCTAAAAAACGTGTGGTTCACTTTGTGTTATAACGAAGTAGGGGAGACAGAGTTATGGATATAATATGCAAGTTGGAATGGCACCACTAAAATAAAAATGTTTTCCATTGCAGCAAACTGTGTAAAATGAACAACTTTCTCCTCAAAATGTGCCAAAATATTTAGTTGTATTCCACATACATAAAATAAAATAAGAAAAAAATAAATAAAATACAGTAAAATAAGGAAAAATCAGAGACCAAGGGTGGAGTTGTAGAGAGACAATTTGAAAGTGTTGCCTTGCGCTCTCTGTCAAGCATTTAATTATGACTTGTAGAGTAACCATGTAGATGTAGGGAAACAGCAGTGTAATGCCATTGCATGCATAACACAAGAGATGGTAAAATAAAAGGAAGGATTTTAAATAATGGTATTGTCTTTTGGCAATAGTTTACTTATGTTCCGGCTAGGAACGTTTGTTGACCTTATGATGTGACCCATATCTGTGGAGTGAACCATCATCTTACTGGCTGCAAGCGGATGTCTTGAATGTTTTTATTCTCATGCTGATGTTTTATCAGATGTATTGAGAGGAGCTGAGATACAAAAGCTGTTCATTTTATTTAGTGAGATAATTTTCTGTGATAGTGCTATCTTTTTTCTTTTAAGTGAGGGGCCTAATAATTTTATGAACGTTGAACAGAAATGTGTAAATTGAAAAGGTAGCTTGAACTATTAATAAAAAAGAATTGAATATTTCAGTTGGGAATGCATACTTTGCCTGCATAAAGATTTTCCTCAGTAGGACACTTACTGCATGAAATATTTTAATCCATGACTTCTTTTTCTGCAATATGTCTGATAATCCAATAGAAAGTGATTATCTTTTAAAAGAAATTTTTATTATCTTTTACAGAAATATATCTGAACCTGTTGTTGGGAGACCAACTAATAACACAGCAGAAATTCAGGCTGCAACTTATGCTGTGGAAACAGCAAAAAAAGCTGGTAATGAATGAATCATTTTCTTTTTAAAGAATAATTCTACCCAAGTTATTTTCTTTGTCTTTTTACTGGTGACTATAATTTACCTTCAGCAGTATGGTAATTAAGAATGTCATTAACTCAGCTTTGGCAGTAATGAGACAAGGAATGAGCCATACCAGCATGGCAATCGAGCAGAGTGACCTAAAAATAAACAAGTCATTAGTACTAGAATTGAAGGCTTTGAGTTTGACTCACTTCAGGAATGAACTGAGCTTTTAACTTTACCTTTCTATCACTGTTGGTCCTGAGCTGATTTCTAAGTTTAGTCTGCAACAGCGTACTGAGATTTTAATAGCATGTGCCTTATGTAATGGAACTGCCATTGGGGATCCTCTGGTATGTGTGCACACTGGCTCTCTTCCTTGATTGATTGTATGCAAGTGAAGATTCCATTGTCCTGGAACCTATCCACTACAAAACTAACTATTAAGGGACATATTCTATACACCATGAGCCACACTAGAGAGGTTTTTTCCCAAAACCGGTTTTTGGATTTATAACCCATCATCAGTGGCCTTTGATACAGAGGAACGAACAGCTGTACGTATATCAATTTCTATAAAATGACAACTGTATACATAGTCGCAGTAATATGTGTCTACTTACATTATGTCCTTTTGCAGCATACAACAGGATACGAAATCTGTTCTTCATATACTGTTTGTAGTGTATGATATTGCTGTCAAATCTTTGGCAGTGACAATTTCTGATTACATTTGACATAACTGTCACATAATGTAAACATGGAACTGACATGTCAAAGAACTTACATTACATGTCTTTTGTTATTTCTGAGGTCATATTTATATACATCTGTGAAATGGATTCATATGTGTAAATGACAGCCTTTTGCTAATTGCTGTATCAACGTAGAGTATAGAACAGGTCATGCCGAATTAGACAGTTTTATATGCAGGACATAAACTCCAAACCAAAATTATTTGGTTAAAACACTGTTGAAATTTTGTATATGCATCTTATTCCTTAGCTCTTTTTATTTGTTAAGGATGTTGTCTGGTTGTTTTTGTCACATAGGTATATATTTCAATTTTTTCTAGAATATTTAATAATCTCCTTTTTCTGCTTTATGGAGAATGGTGATATTTTGGTTAATGTCATTAGCAGAATACTTGTATTCTCTTAAATGAGCACTGAATAGTGAGGGGTTGTGGTCATTGGTAGCCCTTGGTCTCATGTTACTCTTAGGAAAAGCCATGTATTGTGTGACTTATGAACTTTACCGTACATGTGAAAATGTTTTTATTGTTTCAATCATCCGACTTAATATGATGCTTGTGCAGTTTCATCATTCAGACTTTAATAATGACATGTAATATCAAATAACCATTTTTTTTAACCTAGTTGAGAAACCTGGCGTTGCCTGGGTCAGAATATATGGCACAAGTGAAGGCACGTGTACCATTGTAGATATGAGATGTATACAGACATACCATAAGCACAAACTAAGTTGACACTCGGAGCGGTGGCTGGTGGGAGTGACTATGAAGGCATTTCCTATTCAGGGTCGCTCCGGTTAGCCACCGCACTGAGTGGCAACTTAGTTTGCATGTATAGTACATTTCTTTAAGGATGTCGTGAATGCAGTTATCCTGTTATTAAGGTAGTTTGGTCATGGTGCATGTGGCACTGGATCATTGTGATTGGCACAAATCCACAAAGTATGGAGCAATACTCTTAGATAAAGCTAAGTAATATATGACTTATGAACTTTACCACATACGTGAAAATATTTCTATTTTCATGGCACGGTGTAATGGTGATAGTCCTGTCCTCGTGTTTCATCTATACTGTGGTGGGTGGAAGTGGTTGATTGTGGTTGGCAGATATCTCGGTATAATGTGTGATGTGGAACACTTAATTTTCATAGAAAAGTATATATTGTATATGACATTTGAGCTTTAACATTTTAGTTAATATACTCGCTTATACAGTCCTCACTCGGTTCCATCCATACTGGCACTGACACTGTATTATGAAGACATACCTAAAAGTATGTATTGCTCTGTATTTTGTGGATTTTTGCCCACCACACTCATCCACTGCCAAGAACTGTGACCAAACTATCTTACTAACAGGATAACTGAATTCATAATATTCTTAATGGGATATATGTCTGTATGATGCTCATATCTAGAATGGTACTCGTGCCTTCTCCAGTGCCATATATTCTGACCTGGGCAATGCCGGGTTTCTCAGCTAGTACCTTATAAAACATGCTATAATCGCAGAAGGATTCCCCATATAGCTTTTTTTTTTAACATGATTCACACAGTTTGAAGAGACAGTGAAGGTCAGAGAAAGTCAGCATCTACATTGATACTCTGCAAATCACATTTAAGTGCCTGGCAGAGGGTTCATTGAACCACCTTTAACGATTCTCTATTATTCCAATCTCGTATAGTGCGCAAAAAGAATGAACACCTTTATCTTTCCATATGAGCTCTGATTTCCCTTATTTTAACGTGGTGATAGTTCCTTCCTATGTAGGTCAGAGTCAACAAAATATTTTCACATCCAGAGGAGAAAGTTGGTGATTGGAATTTCGTGAGAAAATTCTGTCGCAACGAACAATGCCTTTATTTTAATGACGTTTAGCCCAAATCCTGTATCATTTCTATGTCACTCTCTATGGTAAGGATCCCACACTGCACAGCAGTATTCTAAAGATGATGGACAACCATAGTGTAGGCAGTCTCCTTAGTAGGTCTGTTACATTTTATAAGTGTCCTACCAGTAAAACACAGTCTTTGGTTAGCCTTCCCCACATTTTCTTTGTGTTCATTCCAATTTAAGTTGTTGTAATTGTAATAACTAGATATTTAGTTGAATTTACGGCTTTTAGATTAGACTGATTTATCATGTAACCGAAGTTTAACGAGTTTCTTTTAGCACTCATGTGGGTGACCTCACACTTTTCGTTATTTAGAGTCAACTGCCACTTTTCACACCATTCAGATATCTTTTCTAAATTGTTTAGCAGTTTGTTTTACTCTTCTGATGACATTATTAGTCGATAAACAACAGCGTCATCGGCAAACAACCAAAGATGGCTGCTCAGATTGTCTTCAAAATCGTTTATATAGATAAGGAACAACAAAGGGCCTATAACACTACCTTGGGGAACGCTAGAAATCACTTCTGTTTTACTCGATGACTTTCCGTCAATTACTACGAACTGTGACCTCTGTAACAGGAAATCACAAATCCAGTTACATAACTGGGACGATATTCCATAAGCACACAATTTCACTATGAGCCACTTGTGTGGTATCATGTCAAAAGCCTTCCGGAAATACAGAAATATGGAATCGATCTGAAATCCCTTGTCAATAGCCCTCAACACTTCATGTGAATAAAGAGTTAGTTGTGTTTCACAGGAACGATGTTTTAAAACCCATGTTGACTATGTGTCAGTAGACTGTTTTATTCGAGATAATTCATAATGTTCGAACACATTATATGTTCCAGAATCCTGCTGCATATCGACGTTAATGATATGGACCAATAATTTAGTGGATTGCTCCTACTACCTTTCTTGAATATTGGTGTGACCTGTGCAACTTTCCAGTCTATGGGTACGGATCTTTCGTCGAGCGAACAGTTGTATATGATTGTTAAGTATGGAGCTAATGCACCAGCATACTCCGAAAGAAACCTAATTGGTATACAGTCTGGACCAGAAGACTTGCTTTTGTTAAGGGATTTAAGTTGCTTCACTACACCGAGGATATTTACTTCTACGTTACTCATGTTGGCAGCTGTTCTCGATTCGAATTCTGGAATATTTACTTCGTCTTCTTTTGTGAAGGCATTTCGGAAGGCTGTGTTTAGTAACTGTGCTTTGGCAGCACTGTCTTCGATAGTATCTCCATTTCTATCACACAGAGAAGGCATTGATTGATTCTTGCTGCTAACATACTTCACATATGACCAGAATCTCTTTGGATTTTCTGCCAGGTTTCAAGACAAAGTTTCATTGTGGAAACTGTTATAAGCATCTCACATTGAAGTCCACGCTAAATTTCAGTCTTCTGTAAAAGATCGCCTATCTTGGGGATTTTGCGTCTGTTTAAATTTGGCATGTTTGTTTCGATGTTTCTGCTACAGTGTTCTAACCTGTTTTGTGTACCAAGGAGGATCAGCTCCATCGTTTGTTAATTTTGTTTGGTATAAATCTCTCAATTGCTACCGATACTATTTCTTTGAATTTAAGCCACATCTAGTCTACACTTATATTATCAATTTGGAATGAGTGGAGATTGTCTTTCAGGAAGGCGTCAAGTGAATTTTTATCTGCTTTTTTGAATAGGTATATACCATGTACAAGCTTGCTGTACGACATATTGAAAAAACCTTTCATTTTATGCAGTGTGGGATGTCAAGAAAATGTTGCCAATACAATTAAAGTAGAAACACAATCACCCAGAAAATTCCAATCAAACCTATGACTATGTCCATGCCAAAAGCTGCTTGACAGTCAATTGAATCATTTTTAAATAGTAAGATCTCAGTGAACTCCTGTCCAATGGGCTTTCAAAATTGAAAATAGCAGGTTCTCAATGAACTCCTGTGCAGATGCTGGAGAGACATTCGAACAGATATTTCCAGGTAGTCAAGTTGTTTCCAGTTTCAAACTGGGTACAACACAATGCAAATTCAAATGTAGGATGAACTGTGGAACTGTGGTCTAGCTTCCCATTTTTCTTATGAACTTAAAAATAAGTAGCATCAGTGTGATGATTTGTCCTATGTCTTGATGAATCATTAGCTAAAATTGTAGAGAGAGTTCAGATGGATATATTTCTGATTTTTTTAAATGTCAATTTCAGAGTTCGTACAGAGTATTTCAACAGTGTGTTTTTCCTCAGAGCTACTGCACAAGATATTCTTAATGGTTTTGTTGCTGGAATCTGACCATTACATCCAAAAAATGTTCTTCAAATTTCATGGATGGACCTAGTGCGAATTTAAAATTTTGAGACAGAAAAGAAAATTATGGAATAGAATCCTGATTGAAAAAACTCATTAACATTGTAGTTTGTGGGCTGCATGTTGGCGGTGGAACAGTGCAGTCTGCTCTACAAAGTGGGCTTTGGATGATTTTTTGCTAAAAGCATATTTTCACTGATTCTCCTGCCCACTGTGTGGAGTATACTGAACTAACTGGGAAACAGTGTTGCCTTTAAAACATGTTAGTACTCAGTGGGTGGAACTGTGTTGTGTGTTGATAGAGTTTTGTCAATTCTGAATGATATTCAAACAATGAAAATGATTAATTATTGATAATATATTGTAAATGGATGGGTAAAAAGCCTTCTCACCAAGCGTTGGCAGGGGAACACACACACAGTAGGATATAACTTTCACAAGTTTTAAGAGCCAGCGGCTCCTTCTTCTGGCGGTAGAGTTGAAGGGAAAGGAAGAGGGGTGAAGGTAAAGGACTGGAGCAGTTTAGGGAAAGGAATGCAGTTTAGAAAAGTCACCCAGAACCCTGGGTCTGGGGAGACTTACTGGATGGGATGAGAAGGAAAGACTGATTCATCCAACAGAATATTTCTGACATTGTATACTTTGCACAAGTAAAAATTGGGTCACAGAACACTGTACTTCTAAACTATTTTCATTGAATGGATGCACAATCGTAACTAAGTCCTTAGACATTATTTGCATGAATATTAATCAAACAAATGAGGAACACTCTTTACAAGGTTGCCAACTGTCACTTAACAAAAATTTCAGTTATCTGAGTTAGGTGTGTTTAATTATTGAATGACCATTGTATCAGCACAAACAAGACTTAAATCTAAACTGGCGTTTTTCAAAACTATGTCTTTAGAATTTGAACTATTTCTAAGAAAGTTTCAAAGTTGTGTCCCTCATGCTCCCTGTTTTCAGATTTTCAAATTGTTGCACAATACGTTGGAGACGTTTATTAAGAATGGCAAAATACCAAGTACAAAGTCTGCACTCTTCTCCTTGAACCTAAAAACTAGGCCAACTTGTGTGACTTAAAAAATATAGAAACCAGCATTGATTTCTAAAGCAAAAAGTTTATTGAAGTAATCAAACGAATCATTCTCAGATTCACAATTTTAGATTGGAGTGTCAGAGCTTAGTAATCATAGTAATTGAAAAGTTACTAGAAAAATGCCCAACCAAGTACAAAACTTAAAGATTTCTCATCATTAGGGACTAATATAATAACTAAACTAAAATTTAGTTTCTGAACCTGGCAATAATGAAGATTCTGTTTCTGCTTAACATTCAGGTTAATAAACAAGTATCTTACTGTAAGACTTGAAAATTGGTGTGATACTTAAAGTGTAATCAGAATAATGTGGCATGCTAGTTAGTTTTTTGCTCACATATATTGCTCACCTATTGGATAAAGATATTTAAATGATGCTTCAGATCATTTATGTTTTGGTCTTACAGGAGTCAAAAAATTACTTGTCCACACAGACTCAAATTTCTTGATTAGTTGTATTACACAATGGATAAAAAAATGGAAGAAAAATGATTGGCGTGTACAAGGAGGAGAACCTGTTAAAAACAAAGATGACCTTATTGTTTTGGATAACAAACTGCAAGGCATTGATGTGAAATGGGTGAGCCTGAAGAACCAATGCATAAAATGCTTTTTATTGATGTATTCACGATCTCATTCGTAAATTAACTAAGTTGTTTTCTTCTTTATTTGCAGAACCATGTACGAGGACATTGTGGTCTTCATGGAAATGAGATGGCAGATCATCTAGCTCGAGAAGGTGCAAAACGATATGTACAATTTGCATATGATGAAGATTTTGATGATCTCTCACAACTGTAAATGATAATGTAAGTTGTTGCCAGAGAATTATGAAAGCATATGTCCTATTTGGAAAATATAGAATTCTTTGTTGCAGTCGAATGTGAAATATTTCTGAAATGAAGTGTGTCTGTCTCTGAAATGTGTCTCCTTAGTTGTATGTAGTATATGCGTGTAGGGTTTCTTAGTCCTTAACCATTGAAACACTTTCATTTTGCTGCTATTTGGATAATGCTCCGAGGGAATCACTTAAAGAGCATAATAAAGTTGAGTATAGAGCTATTATTAACATGTACCTAGATATTAATTCCTATTGAGTCTTATGTAAGAAGCAGTAGAAATAAATATTTCATTTTGATTGTCATTAGTTCTTCAGATAAGCAGGGTTTGTGAGACGTATTTTATGGTTTTTAAATAACAGCATTTTTGCTTTAAGTTCGTCATATTTTCACACATTTTATTCACTGTGATTATATCCTTGTGTAAGTTCGTCTTGAGAATTAGCCTTTGTTGCCACATTAAGTTAGAGTTGTTCCTGGGAATGGAAAATTAATGTTGATGTGTTCTTGCATAAAGCATTACTGTTAAAACATCGTATTGGTCACCCAAAGCCACGACGGTTTCTCTTGCTTTGAACTTTTCAGGATAAATTGTCCTGTACTTAAGAAATAATAGTCATTTTTGTGTTCTTACACATTCTGACTAGCAGAGGTCCTTTCAGCCAGCCAGGCTTGGAAATACAAATTGAAAGATGTTAAACGTGGTCAAATTGTCGCAGTGAACAAATAAGATTGCCATTGTTTTATGGCTGACAACATCTGTAATTAATATAATCAATCCCTGTGTAGTTTGATAGTGACTATTATAAGATTTGAAACCATCTCTCTGTAAAAGTGAGTCATTTCACCTTTTTTTTATGGTAGGATATTTTGGTGCAGTGTGAGGTGTAACCTGCAACTTGTCCAGAGGTACATGTTCCACCTATTCCTCGATGTTAGAAAAAGGATGATGGTGTAAAAGTCTCAGTAGCTTAGTAGTAAGTGTGAAATCCACTGTTTGAGGATGTTATAATTTGTTGGTACAATCCATGGAATGGGATGCGTACACAAGAAATCATCAGAAGGCGACCCTGATTCAGAAGACATGCAGCTAAAACTTGTGCAAGGTACCAAGAGGCTGCAGAAATTTAATCCCATTATCAGCATTAATATTATATGTTGCGAGGAGAAGAAACACATTTATCAGCTGAGGGACATGATGAGAACAAGTAGAAGTGGTGTAAGTGATTTTGCAGCAAATACGGAGAAAATTCCAGTAAAATAACATTGAAATACAGGGTGTTAAAATGGACCAACAGAAGACAACAAGTACCCTGACAACTAAGTAAATAATGGTCAGCAATGAAATCAAAAGTGAAGTAAGAAGTTTTATAGGTTTCTGGGGAACTTTTACTGAATGAATTAACCCATCACAAAGCGGAAGATGAGCTGGATAAACGATACCGGTGGCAGTCGTAAGCAGCTGTCGGTTTCAATGCTATGAGTCATCACATCAGTCGTCAGCTACAGTGGTGCAATAAATCCCAGTGTCAGTTGCAGCCCACATCCCACTGGACAATGGCATCTTTTTCGCTGGACTGACCAGCTTCTCACCGGCAATTCATTGCTATGAGAGCTACCCTCTAGTAGCGCAGTGAGCCATGAAACATAAAATTTTGTTAGTGTGTGAGGTTCTTTTTTAATTTTTTTTGTTGGTTGGTGGTTCAATGGTTGAAGCTAATGTATTTCAATTTGTAGGCCCATGTTCAGTAGGAGCATGGATACGATGCCAGAGTAGTTTTAGTTAGCACTCGGAAATCTAATTGTACTGATTTAAATAAGAAGGTCAGCTCTGTTGAAACAAATTTAAATGCTGTTCAAACCAATGTAAATAATAAGGTAGAAACATAATTGCATACTACTGAAACTGATTTAAGTGGCAGAATTAACACTCTGTGAAGAATTGAAGAATCAAGTTGATAGCCTGTCAAGTAATTTTGATGCTACCAAACAAGAACTATCAAATTACAAGAAGGTGAGTTTGTCAGTACAGAGGCCACACTAACTAAATACCTAAGGGTTTACATAAAGCACTGAAGAGCATTGTGACTTAATTAGATTTTAGTTAAAGGAACAATTTAAAGAAGTATACAAACAAGTAAAACAGATAGCATTTATATCTGATGAGGAATTTGAACAGATGGAAAAACCAAATTTCAGAAGTGTGAGGTTGGGTAGAGGCATTAGAACGGGGTCAAGACGTTATAAATGTAAACAATAACACGTTTTGACCAGTTTGGAGGAATGCCCCCAACGTTTTCTTGAACAAAAAGTAATTGAAAAACTAGAATCTGCTAGTGCTGCACTAAATTCTTCTGTCAAGATGGAAGAAAGATGCACTCAGTTCAGAAAATTGTGGGAAGAATTCAAAAAGACAGAAAATGAAATCAGTAAAAGATATGTTACAGAGAACAATAGCCTGACTACTGCAGTAGTAAAAGATATGGAGTTGGGGAAGGTATGAATTTCTCCAAACAGTTTCCAAAAGTCAAACCTGAGGATGAAGTTCATCCTGTTTATTTTCTCAGTGTGTTTTCAAGATCATTATGCAAGAACTGGGAAGATTCTGAAAGGAAAGTTTTTAAGCTACATTTTCTAGTGGGGAATATAGCTGAATGGGGGACTGCTCATTCAGAAGATTTTAAATGATTGGAAAAGTTTGAAGAAATGCTGGTCACATAGTACATAAGAAAAACTGGTATTAGAACTATTGGATCCAAGACATTATAATTAGTTTGAAAGGTGGTTATAAAAATTATATTGAGTAGCGTATTACAATATAGAAATATTTAGATAACCCAATAGAAGGGATACTGTTAGTAGAAATATTGGTCTAACAATTACCAGATTTTGTGAGTAGGGGGGGGGGGGGGGGGAGGGGAAATCCCTATAATAAAAAAATAAATATTGAAGACACAGTAAAAGGCTTGTTGATATATAATAAATAGTACAAGGGAAGGTCGGAAAGTAACACATGATAATTTTATTACCAAAAGGTTTAATCGGTAATAAAAAAAAGATGACAAATGAACTTATATCTTTTACCTATTTTGCTACATAGTTACTAATGTTGTCGTCACATTTCTCCCGTCATGGTACCAGTTTCAATATGCCCTGTTCGTAGAAATTCATTTACTTGGAGTATAGCCATCTGCGGACTGCTGATTTCACATTCACATCTGTCACAAAGTGATAGCCAACCAGGAATTTCTTCTGAGTCCAAACAGATGAAAGACTGATGGTGCAAGGTCCGGAGTTTGTGGTGGATGCTGGAGCACCTCCTACCCAAATTTGGTGATTTTCTCGCAAACAGGAGCAGCAGCATGGGGGCAAGCATTGTCATGAAGAAGTTTGTGGTGTTTGTCATGAAGTACGCAACAGAACTTAACCAACATTTTAATGAAGACTGCAGCATCCAAAGCAGTCCCGTATTCTGCTAAGTCCACCAGTAACACACCATGCATAGTCCAGAACACTGTCACAAGCAATTTTCTAACAGATTGAGTTACTTCGATTTCTTTTCTCATGTTGGGGAACCGGTATGTTTCCATACCATAGAGGCCTGCTTGGTTTCAGGCCTGTAGTGGTACGCCTGCGGCTCATCACCAATGACAATTCCTTTCAGAAAGTCATACCCTTCTGCAGTGTAACGCATTATGTGAGCCAAGCTAGTCATCATTTGCTGTCCCCTGTGGTGGTCTGTCACATTCTTAAGCATCTAGTGAGCACTAACTTTACAAAATTTCAATGTATCATTGAACAACATGGTTCACCATACCATAGGAAATGTTGAACTGCTGCAATAAGGTTGCAGTAGCACACTCTGGTTGTTCAAAATTGCTGCCTCAGTGGCTCCGACATTCTGTGAGGTTGCAGCTGTTGCTGGTTGTTTGGGGTGTGGTGAATCTCTTACGCTTACATGACTCTCTTTTAAGAATGAACACCACCTGGAGACATTGCTACAGGCCTTGTTGATAAGTAGTTGGGTTTGCAGATAAATTTTATAGGGGAGGTTGAGTAGGATATTATTTGAGAGATGGCTGATACAATATTACATTGTAGCAATATTTGTGACTATTAGTTTACAAATGCTCAAAGGTGAGGTGATGAATGAATGGTGACATATAGATGAATGAAGCTGATATGATGACATAGTTGATGACTGACATGAGTAGATACTAACCTACTCTGGCGTACAGTAAGGGTGTGTTTAGGGTCACTTTTAGTGGAGCTGTATGGTGAAGCTGAAACAAGCCATTATGTAATGCATGTAAGTCTTTTCATCCTCTGACGTTTCAGTCAAGTACTTTCGCGGTGGTGGATGACATGGGAATCAGCCTTTGGAATCTGTTTTCCTTCTTCCTTTCACATAAACACATTCATTCTCAATCTTTTCCTTTCGTACGTTTCCATTACGAATACCAGCTCTATCTTTCCTCTGTCCGTATGCAATAGTTTCTATTGATGAAATCCTTCCTTTTTCTGACCAATCTAGTGGTGAGTATATCCTGTATTCATGGTAAACAGCTGCAAGATGTCTGGTTAGGTACAGGCTAACTCGCATAAGACACACACACACACACACACACACACACACACTCACACTCTCTCTCTCTCTCTCTCTCTCTCTCTCTCTCTTTTGAGCATAATTTACATTATTTTCCAGTGGCTTTAGGGTTGTCGTGTTGATGATGAGTGGGAGAATGAGGGAAGGTGATGGGAACTATGCAGATAAAAACTGTTGGACATGTATTTATTCATCTGCGAGAATCAGTCATTTAAATTGCAGATTATAGAATGAAAGCTATACTTTGTTGTTGTTGTTGTTGTTGTTGTTGTTGTTGTGGTCTTCAGTCCTGAGACTGGTTTGATGCAGCTCTCCATGCTACGCTATCCTGTGCAAGCTTCTTCATCTCCCAGTACCTACTGCAACCTACATCCTTCTGAATCTGCTTAGTGTATTCATCTCTTGGTCTCCCTCTACGATTTTTACCCTCCACGCTGCCCTCCAATGCTAAATTTGTGATCCCTTGATGCCTCAAAACATGTCCTACCAACCGATCCCTTCTTCTAGTCAAGTTGTGCCACAAACTTCTCTTCTCCCCACTCCTATTCAATACCTCCTCATTAGTTACGTGATCTACCCACCTTATCTTCAGCATTCTTCTGTAGCACCACATTTCTAAAGCTTCTATTCTCTTCTTGTCCAAACTGGTTATCGTCCATGTTTCACTTCCATACATGGCTACACTCCATACAAATACTTTCAGAAATGACTTCCTAACACTTAAATCTATACTCGATGTTAACAAATTTCTCTTCTTCAGAAACGATTTCCTTGCTATTGCCAGTCTACATTTTATATCCTCTCTACTTCGACCATCATCAGTTATTTTGCTCCCTAAATAGCAAAACTCCTTTACTACTTTAAGTGTCTCATTACCTAATCTAATCCCCTCAGCATCACCCGATTTAATTTGACTACATTCCATTATCCTCGTTTTGCTTTTGTTGATGTTCATCTTATATCCTCCTTTCAAGACACAGTCCATTCCGTTCAACTGCTCTTTCAAGTCCTTTGCTGTCTCTGACAGAATTACAATGTCATCGGCGAACCTCAAAGTTTTTACTTCTTCTCCATGAATTTTAATACCTACTCCGAATTTTTCTTTTGTTTCCTTTACTGCTTGCTCAATATACAGATTGAATAACATCGGGGAGAGGCTACAACCCTGTCTCACTCCTTTCCCAACCACTGTTTCCCTTTCATGCCCCTCGACTCTTATAACTGCCATCTGGTTTCTGTACAAATTGTAAATAGCCTTTCGCTCCCTGTATTTTACCCCTGCCACCTTCAGAATTTGAAAGAGAGTATTCCAGTTAACGTTGTCAAAAGCTTTCTCTAAGTCTACAAATGCTAGAAACGTAGGTTTGCCTTTCCTTAATCTTTCTTCTAAGATAAGTCGTAAGGTTAGTATTGCCTCACGTGTTCCAACATTTCTACGGAATCCAAACTGATCTTCCCCGAGGTCGGCTTCTACCAGTTTTTCCATTCGTCTGTAAAGAATTCGTGTTAGTATTTTGCAGCTGTGACTTATTAAACTGATAGTTCGGTAATTTTCACATCTGTCAACACCTGCTTTCTTTGGGATTGGAATTATTATATTCTTCTTGAAGTCTGTGGGTATTTCGCCTGTCTCATACATCTTGCTCACCAGATGGTAGAGTTTTGTCATGACTGGCTCTCCCAAGGACATCAGTAGTTCTAATGGAATGTTGTCTACTCCCGGGGCCTTGTTCCAACTCAGGTCTTTCAGTGCTCTGTCAAATTCTTCACGCAGTATCTTATCTCCCATTTCATCTTCATCTACATCCTCTTCCATTTCCATAATATTGTCCTCAAGTACATCGCCCTTGTATAAGCCCTCTATATACTCTTTCCACCTTTCTGCCTTCCCTTCTTTGCTTAGAACTGGGTTGCCATCTGAGCTCTTGATATTCATACAAGTGGTTCTCTTTTCTCCAAAGGTCTCTTTAATTTTCCTGTAGGCAGTATCTATCTTACCCCTAGTGAGACAAGCCTCTACATCCTTACATTTGTCCTCTAGCCATCCCTGCTTAGCCATTTTGCACTTCCTGTCGATCTCATTTTTGAGACGTTTGTATTCCTTTTTGCCTGCTTCATTTACTGCATTTTTATATTTTCTCCTTTCATCAATTAAATTCAATGTTTCTTCTGTTACCCAAGGATTTCTATTAGCCCTCGTCTTTTTACCTACTTGATCCTCTGCTGCCTTCACTACTTCATCCCTCAGAGCTACCCATTCTTCTTCTACTGTATTTCTTTCCCCCATTCCTGTCAATTGTTCCCTTATGCTCTCCCTGAAACTCTGTACAACCTCTGGTTCTTTCAGTTTATCCAGGTCCCATCTCCTTAAATTCCCACCTTTTTGCAGTTTCTTCAGTTTCAATCTGCAGTTCATAACCAATAGATTGTGGTCAGAATCCACATCTGCCCCTGGAAATGTCTTACAATTTAAAACCTGGTTCCTAAATCTCTGTCTTACCATTATATAATCTATCTGATACCTTTTAGTATCTCCAGGATTCTTCCAGGTATACAACCTTCTTTTATGATTCTTGAACCAAGTGTTAGCTATGATTAAGCTATGCTCTGTGCAAAATTCTACAAGGCAGCTTCCTCTTTCATTTCTTCCCCCCAATCCATATTCACCTACTATGTTTCCTTCTCTCCCTTTTCCTACTGACGAATTCCAGTCACCCATGACTATTAAATTTTCGTCTCCCTTCACTACCTGAATTATTTCATTTATCTCGTCATACATTTCATCAATTTCTTCATCATCTGCAGAGCTAGTTGGCATATAAACTTGTACTACTGTAGTAGGCATGGGCTTTGTGTCTATCTTGGCCACAATAATGCGTTCACTATGCTGTTTGTAGTAGCTAACCCGCACTCCTATTTTTTTATTCATTATGAAACCTACTCCTGCATTACCCCTATTTGATTTTGTATTTATAACCCTGTAATCACCTGACCAAAAGTCTTGTTCCTCCTGCCACCGAACTTCACTAATTCCCACTATGTCTAACTTAAACCTATCCATTTCCCTTTTTAAATTTTCTAACCTACCTGCCCGATTAAGGGATCTGACATTCCACGCTCCGATCCGTAGAATGCCAGTTTTCTTTCTCCTGATAACGACGTCCTCTTGAGTAGTCCCTGCCCGGAGATCCGAATGGGGGACTATTTTACCTCCGGAATATTTTACCCAAGAGGACGCCATCATCATTTAATCATACAGTAAAGCTGCATGTCCTCGGGATAAATTACGGCTGTAGTTTCCCCTTGCTTTCAGCCATTCGCAGTACCAGCTCAGCCAGGCCGTTTTGGTTAATGTTACAAGGCCAGATCAGTCAATCATCCAGACTGTTGCCCCTGCAACTACTGAAAAGGCTGCTGCCCCTCTTCAGGAACCACATGTTTGTCTGGCCTCTCAACAGATACCCTTCCGTTGTGGTTGCACCTACAGTACGGCCATCTGTATCGCTGAGGCACGCAAGCCTCCCCACCAACGGCAAGGTCCATGATTCATGGGGGGGAGCTATACTTTAAGGTCAGAAAAAAAATCTATCCTTTTAATTAAAGACATCTAAGTAAAAGTATTCCCAAATGATGAATATATTTGATATAAACTGAAGGAAAGAATGAAATTAATTATATCATTTTTAGTCAAAGACTGAAATGAAGTTAAATGCAAAAGAAGCTCAAGTTTGAGCATAATGTTCTGTCTGTGGATACGAATTGAAAGTCACTAACTGTATTTTGTCTAATTAGATATTTTACACAACACAGTTTTCTTAGTGGGGGCATGCAAACTGTATCTCATCCAGAGGTACATGGACCATGTATTCCTCGATGTTAGAAAAAAAGTGAGCATGTAAAAGCATAGTTAGCTTAGTAGTAGGTGAGAGCAGCCCACTGTTGGAGGTTGTTGTAATGTATAGGTAAAATCAATGAAATGGGATGCATACAGAATATCTACAAGGCGCGATAGCACCCTAGCAGACCTCCTTGCTGTGTGGACATTTTATTTTGCTGTGCTATCACTACTTGGAGGCTTTAGTTAGTTATGTGTTCCATTGATCAATCTAACGGTAATCATTATAATGTGGAACGTGTCAAGTGCATAAGAAGTGAACACATGAATCGAGGTTTTTAAGCTTAAAATTTTTATTTACCCCATTCCCGTAAATGACACAAAATGCATATATTATACCTATAGATTTATTTATTCCTATTCAAGAATTCCTCTGTGGTATAGAAGGAGTTTTCAAGGAGATATGATTTCAGTTTGTTTTTGAAACTATTGCTACTGTCTGTCAGACATTTTATTTCATCTGGTAATTTATTGAAAAGTTTCACTGCAGTAAATTTTAAACCTTTCTCTGTCAAAGATAAGTTAAGTAGAGGATATTGTAAGTCTTTCTTTCTTTCTTCTGGTATTATAATCATGAATGTCACTGTTGTTTTTAAACTGGTCCACGTTGAAGAGAAAATATTTCATTACTGAGTAAATGTACTGTTAGCCTGTTGTAAGAATTCCTAACCTTTTAAAAAGATGTCTACAAGATGTGCGGCTATGAGCTCCACACATTATTCTAACGACTCTCCTTTGAGTAGTGAATACTTTTTGCCCAAGTGTTGAGTTATTCCAAAATATTATTCCATATGACATCAGAGAGTGACTGTGTGCAAAGTATGTTAGCTTACTAGTTTCTATATCCTCAAAATTGACAATTATTCTGACTACAAAAGTTGTTGAATCTAGTCGTTTTCGGAGTTCCAAAATATGAATATGATGTTTTGGACATCTCGGAGAAGTGCCATCAGTAATTGTAAAAACAAAAGAAGAATGAAAAAGGATTTGTGCATTCATTACTAAGTTAAACTTTGGGCATTAAATGTGACAGATATATTTAGATATGTGTTGATATAATGACTTAGAAATTCCAGGTCTGTTACAGCTGTTACAGTATATTGTAAGATTGTTCACAACGATTTACAATACAACACTTTTGTGAGATTATGTTAAGATATAATTTCAAGCCACTTGACGTATTTAGAACATTCTTACAGTCTTCGTACGAACTGCATTGGAGAAGAGCCATATACAGCAACCAGTTGCCTTGGTTCGCAAGTCCATGACATGAAGAAATCATCAGAAGGTGACCATAATTTAGAAGAATTCTAGCTGAAATTTGTGCAAGCTACCAAAATATGAGAGAACCTTAACATCATCATCAGCATTAATGCAGGGTGTCCCACTCAAACCCCATGATTTCAAAGACTCGGGGGCAGGGGTGGGGTGGGGGGGTGGGGGGGACAATCCACACAGTAGATATGACAATGAAAAGTGCACAACATTGTAGAGCATCTCAAAGAATTAATTTATTTATTATCAATACACCTCTACATGTGAATCATTTTTAGCATGAAGAATATCGAGTCTATATTCAATTTCTTGCCAAGTTCTGCTTCACACTGTATATCAGTCAGCTTCCTTTCAGAGTATGCTCATGCAATAGCTCAGTACTTCACAATCATAGACAGCCGCTCCGTTCCCAAAGACTGGAAAGTTGCATACGTCACACCAATATTCAAGAAAGGCAGTAAGAGTAATCCAATAAATGACAGGTCCATATCATTAACGTCGCTACGCGGCAGATTTTGCAACATATGTTGTGTTTTAACATTATGAATTACCTCAAAGAGAACAGTCTGTTCACACACAGCCAACACAGTTTTAGAAAACATCTTTCCTGTGAAATACAACCACCTTTTTACTCACACAGAATGTTGAGTGCTATTGACAAGGGATTTCAAATTGATTCCGTATTTCTAGATTTCCAGAAGGCTTTTGACTTTGTACTTCACAAGCGGCTTGTAATCAAATAGCGTGCTTATGGAATATCATCTCAGTTATGCAACTGGATTCATAATTTCCTGTTAGAGAGGTCACAGTTTGTAGTACCTGATAGAAAGTCATCAATTAAAAATCAGAAGTGATTTCTGGTGTTCCCAAAGATAGTGTTATAGGGCCTCTATTGTTCTTTGTCTTTATAAAGGATTTAGGAGACAATCTGAGCAGCTGTCTTAGGTTGTTTGCAGATGATGCTGTCATTTATCATCTAGTTAAGTCCTCAGAAGATCAGAACAAACTACAAAACAATTTAGAAAAGATATCTGTATGGTGTGAAAATTTGCAATTGACCCTAAATATTGAAAAGTGTGAGCTCATCCATATGAGTGCTAAAAGGAACCTTTTAAACTATGGTTACATTACAATCAAATCTAAAGGCTGTAAACTCAACTAAATACCAAGGAATTAGAACTTCAGTTTGAAAGAACGCTCAGAAAATGTTGTGGGGGAGGTGAATAAAGAATGTTTTCTTTGCAGAACACTTAGAAGAGTCAACAGATCTAGTAAAGAGACTGCCTACACTACGCTTGTCCATCCTCTTTTGGAATATTGCTGTGCGGTGTGGGATCCTTGCCAGATAGTATTAACGGAGTACATTGAGAGTGTTCAAAGGAGAGAAGCACATTTTGGATAATCAAGAAATAGGGGAGAGAGTGTCATGGACATGGTACAGGATTTGGAGTGGACATAATTAAAACAAAGGTGTTTCTCGTTGCGGCGGGATCTTCTCATAAAATATCAATCACCAAATTTCTCCTCCGAATGCGAAAATAATTTGTTGACACCGACCTACATAGGGAGAAATGATCATCATAATAAAGTAAGGGAAATCAGAGCTTGCATGGAAAGATACATGTGTTGGTTTCTTCTGTGCACTGTTCGAGAGTGGAATAATATTGTGTGATTTGCAGGGTATCGATACAGATGTAGATGTAGAATGTATTGTAAATAGTCTCAGAGATCAAAATGTGAAAGTTCTTCATAAACTGAAACTAGCTATAAAGTTTTGATGAAGGTGGAAATGCTGAAAATCACTAGCAACAGATTTGAAGATGCATTCATGAGGCATCATGTGAAGTGCTGGGTCAACAAAACAAAGAAAGAAAACAAAGCCCGCAGTGGAGGATGGAGAATATATGGAAAAAGATAAACGTGAAGAAGAAAATGTAGAACAATTGACTGAGGATGAAAGACCTGGAGTATAGTGAAAAAAAGTGTGGAAATCAACAGAAGGTTAAAAATGAAGTTATTAACAGGGAAAATGAGGTATGGGAAAACATAACAGCTACTGGCATTAGAGAACGGGAAAATAATTTCAGTGCACTACTAATAGAAGAGAGAACAGGGTATAAGGACATAGAATTGGATTTTGAGACTGAATTATCTGTTGGAAATATAAATCCAATAACTACAGCAGAAGTTGGAAGAACTGTGGAAGAAATGTAAAATCTCCGGGATTAGGAAACATACCAATAGAATTAGGGGATCAAGGGCCAAATGTGTTATGGGAATGTCTGAGCAAGTTTTTTAATGCATATATGTTGGAGGGAGTAGTAGTGTCCAGTGAATAGAATTTGGCTCATCTAAGTCCAGTTTATACGAAAGGTAGTAAGAAGATATGTAAAAATTATTGTAGATTTTGTTACAAACTCAGTTGCTAGTACTGTATGGTTGAGTCCTAAAAGACAGGATAGAGTGGATGTCACTGGGGGCTGAAGAGCAAAGTGGATTTTTACTTCAAGGCAGCTAATGGCAAAGAGATGAAAGGAATCTGAGTAGCCATTTAGTGTTCACAGGACTTGAGAAGGGGTATGGTGCAGATTGCAGATTGCGTAATCAAAGTGGAGAATAAAATTTTGTCACAGCCTATCACATTTACACACGGATTAAAACAAGGATGCTGCTTATCTCCTGCACTGTTTAAAATATACACTCAGAAAGCCTGAGACCTCTGAAGTACGAAATGTGCAAGAATGGGCATTTAGATAACAAAGGATCAATGTTTGTACACCCTGTTTTGCGCAGGTAGTGGTGGCCAGTGAAGATGATGATATCTGCTTTATGTTAAGAAAATTATTGGAATAATATGGGTGTAAGTGGGGATTGGAAGTAGATTTTCAAAATACTGTATATCTAAGCATTTGAGAAATGTAGAAAATGTAATAGTATGTAACGACGCCGACGCTGTGCTATTGTAAATATAAATAATTTTTTTCTTCTGATTTTTCGATACATTTGTGTAATTGATGTTCTGATTTCATTTTTTTTTGTTTCATGCCATTGCGTTAAGAAAACTGTAAACAAGTTTCAATGTGAATATTAATGTTTGTGTCAAATGTCAAGCGATATTGTGATAGAACTGAAATGTAACAAATTTTGGAACTGTTGTAAGATGTTTAAAATTGTAACTGTGCGTCTGGTCCATACGTAGGCAATGTGTTAGGATATGTAGAATGCAAAACCTCTGGTGAATACCCGGTCTGTCAGGGAGCGGTAAAAGGTGGATGGCAGGCGAGCGCGGGAAAATGCGCATGGGCACTGTACGGCACAACTGGCTCAGCAGCAGTAGTAGTTGGAGTTTGGCATTGGTTTGAGCAACACCTTCTGGAGCGAGGAGGCTCTCCTGGAAGACATAGCTTCACTGAGCCTCGGGTATGCTGTTCCAACGCCCACACAGCATGGCAAAATTCCGTAGGCACTAAATGGAAAAGTATTGTGACGCTAAGAAGAATTATAGTGCGGATAAATCAAGAGCCATAGCTGTGGTTGTATGTGTGCTCTGTGCCTCGTCATCTCGTCGCCCGCCAACCGCCACATCGATACAAGCAGGTTGAAACTTTTAGTACTGTATTCGTATGGATCAGAGAGTGAACTGAGCAATAATAACCTAAATTTTACCAGAACTTTCCCATCATTTAATTATCCTCACAACTAACCTAGACAGGGTCCTTTCCTAATGTTGTGCAATCCGAGTGTCCCAAAATGAAAATTAAAATTTGTGTTAGTAATAACTACTTTCAGAACTAGCTATGTTAGAATGGTGTTTAAAGCAATGTTTTGTTAATGAACCAGTAAATGAATAACGAAGGTCTAACGAAGTTGAAAGATAACTTTAATATTGATATAGTAATAAGTTTAATTATTTTGAGACAGATATAAAGGTATTTAAATGAGCAGTAAATAAGATGAAAAGAGTAGTAACTTATATACTGGAAATCTTGAACGCATAATAAATTCAGTAATCATTTTTTAATACAGCGATCATAACAGTTTCAGGTCCCCCCCCCCCCCCCCCCCCTCCCTCCCTTTTATTCATTTGAATTCTGAAGTGTTCTAAATTGGTTTCACCAGCAAAAGTTAGAGTCAATATAAAAGTCAAAATTTATCATTGTTTTATCTTTATCAAAATTGACATTTTGTGTGTAGCACGAAAGTGATATTTCTACGGTAACCTATGCCCGATTTTAATCAGATTGATAGACAGTATAAAGTTTTGTAGTATACATTATAGTGTAGTGTTATGTATTCATGGTTTTTCCGTATCAGTACAGAACGTGAAACTATCAGTTCAATAGATTTTCTGGTTCTAAAATTCTACTATATTATGCAGTGTTACTACTTGTTGTTTTGCATGAATATCTACCAACTTGTACAGGGAAGAAACTCAGTTAATGCCTAATTAGGCTGGCGACCGTATTATTATCAAATTGGTAGCATCTTCAGTGTTGCTTTTGGTCCATCCTGACGTGTAATTGCATTTTGAACTTGCTTGACGGATCATTGTTATTACAGAGTGGGTGTAAGTCTGATTTGCCACCATTCAGGTACATGCGGTCGATACCTATGCAAAAATGCTTTCTCATAAGGTGAACCCCGCTCACCTACCATAGTACAGGCTTTAACGAGTACTGTGTTGCGCGGAGGTTACAAGTAGAGGGCCAGCACATCAGGGCACGTAAAAAATTTAAATATTAGGGTAGTGTGTTATCTGAAGATGGAACAAGTAATTCGGAAATAAAGCAATGAGTAGCCCATGGGAAAACAGCAATCCAGAACCCAAATCCTCTGTTACGATCTTCTAAGATAGTTGGAAAGTATATATGATGCTCTATAGAAGTATTGTAGAGCCTATAACGACCTGTGGACATTAGTGCTGGGAGCATACTGGGGGGGGGGAACAGATTGAGAGTTTTAGAAATCGACTATCTCAAACGATCATGCAGAGTATCTCAGCAAGAGCATGTAAGAAATACAGTGATTAGGGAAATGATCCAGACCCAAGAAAGTGTCACAGATAGAACAGGAGAACAGCAGTTCACATGGTATGGACATATCATGTGAATAGTAGATGACTGATGGCCAAAGAAAATGTTGTTGTACCATCCTTTGGAAAGAAGAAAAGAGGAAGACCCCAAAGATGGCCTTAGATTGGATAAAGAAGGCTATGAGAGAGAGAGAGAGAGGGAGGGAGGGAGGGGGGGGGGAGAGAAGATGAAGCAGCAAAAAATTAAGTGTTGCCGCACATTGAAGATCTTTCTGTAACATGATGATTTTTTTCTGCTTCGTTTTCTGAAGTGCCAGGAAGTTCTACACCAGTGTATAAAACCTTTTCCATTCATAGGACTGATAAGTTTTACAGCTCCAGTGGAAAGTATACTGTCACTTGACTGAGAAAAAAGTACTGTAACCAGGGCTGTAGTTTATTTTCACAGTGTACCTTGCACATCAGTTGTTGTCATCTGTACTATTGCTTGGGCTTCTGTGACAATGTTGCAAATTTTATGCAACAGTATTGCACGATATTTCCTTCCCCAGTTCATAGTAACCCTTTCCCTTGCAATATATATTTATGAATTACCATCTGATTTGTTGTCGTTAACTAACACGAATTCATTAAAGATGACCGTAAGGCAGTATTTACACATGTTATGAATTTAATTAATGATCATGCTAAGTCTCGTTTTCGGCAGATTTTGAAGCACAAGTTTAAACAAATATCTTTAAGCAAGTTTCCAGTAAAACAGGATGTAATGTACTATAAACAAAAGATTACAATACTGTATTATAAAGCTGTATGTGGAAGACCCATATAAAATGCAAGCAATGATGAATTTAAATATTTATCTTTAAAGTTGTTCGTATGTTTACTTAAATCCATATAAAATGATAATTCCCGTAACCACTCATTGTGTTGAAAATTAGGCAGAGGATGATTCCTTTCATTCAAACAAAATTCTGTTGTTGTTCAAAGCTCAAAAAATCATGTGTGAGCTTTTCCACAGCAAAGCTGTATGATATGGTAAGTCATTTTCCTAAATTTCTTCAGTAAATTCATGAAATTGATGATGATTAAAAGCACACAATGTTATGTAATTAACAGCTGATATGACTGGCTGTAAAACTTCTTACATATTCAAGCATTTTCTGACAAAGACTGTGGAGGAATGAGGTGATGTAAAATTAATGCTTTTGACCACAGTCATTTTCTACTACCTTTGACAAGAGCGTGGCGAGACCTTTATTTTTTCCACAAATGCGTTTGCCATCATCATTTGTGATATACCTTAAGTTGTTCCATTGTAGATATTGTTCCGAACAGCATTTCCTACTCATTAAAAAAATTCTTCTCTTGTAGCTGTGCCATGAATGTTATGAATGTCAAGAAGCTCTTTATACACTTTGCAAGTTTTGTTTACCCATCAGATAAAAATCAACACCTGTGCAGTATCTGGAACATCTGTTAACTCAGCTGGAGCCAAAGAGAACCAATCTGAGTGTAGTTTTTTCAGAAAGTTGAGTTAATATATTTTTGACAATATCACTTAGCCTTTGAGCCACAGTGTTTGCTGGCAGTTTGGTGTTTTTACATAAACTGGCTTTTTCTGGAAACATTTCTTCAGCTGCTGCACTTGTGCAATCCTTTGTTAATTTGCCATCAATAAGAGGTTCTCCAGTTTTGCTATTAAATGAGCCACGCCGGAACTAGCATGAGTTTCTGCTTTAAGCATTTAGTTATGAAAAAGACATTTGCTGAGATTTCAAACCACGTTTCAAACATGCATCTATTTCTAACTGTTGGCACCAGGTAAATTTGGAATAACTCTGAGAATGGTTAGACTCATAATGACATTTCATATTGTATTCTTTGAGAACTGATGTGGTTTCATTTCAAATTATACACCGTGTCTTATTACTTCACTCAATCGTGAAATGTTAATGTCCTTATTGCTCTTTAAAGTTTCTACATTCACTATCTATCTTCCATTTCTCTTCCATATTTAAACAAATACTCACAAAAAGCGATGAACTGCAAATCAAAATGATGCCAATTAATAGTATTAAGAGCAAGGGTTTGAGTAAAGATTTACACTAGATTTATCTGGTGTAAGGGAATTTTAATTAAATTAAATTCTCACTGTTAAACTCACTATATCTTCAGTAAGAAACTGTAGTCACACTGGTCCCACTATGTTTTGCTTTTCAGATAGCACATGTTTCTGCTACCCTCAAAATGGTGCTGTACTGCTGCACTTCTGTACTCTCTGTAAGACATCACTACTACACATTTAGCAATGTTGGAAGTAGTCATATTAATACATAAAGTGCAGCATATGCATTGGCTATCACTGCAGCAAAAAAATGATCTGGGCTCTTCCCTGCAGTTTCCAACAGAAATTGCAGAATGCAGTATACCCTCGCTCCCCGTGCCATAGGTGTCTCAATAACTGTCTGGTCCTGAAACAAAAATTTGCTCATAGTTCGACACTACAGTATGTTAGAATGATGAATTATAGTCTGTCTCGCTTTCCTTTAGCCCTGCCAGTGGTGACTGCAGGAAACAAAGAGGTCACCGTTATTAAGCCACATGGCAAGCGCTAGGAAGATATCCCGCAGTGCTGACAGCATATGCACTTGCGCTACATTCTGACCACTTGCTGTGATTTAATTATGCACTGAAGTAACAGTGTTTCATGAAAGCACGTTACAGTGACCTTTACAAGTGGTTTTTATTTGTAGCAATGTATATGAAATAAAATTAGACCACAATTCAAGATCAAACAATAAGCATTTCACTTCCTGATGACTCCTGCAGTGACACTCAGTATCAACTTGAGTGGCAGTAGCAGTAAGCATCACAGAAACTTCTGAATTGTACTGACAAGTTCCACCAGGGTATCAGGTATCAAAGACAGAATGTAGCTAGGTCTTGGACCTTGGGCCTGAGTGGCAGAAACAGTGTGGTCCTTTGACTGAAATGTTTGGAGACCCCTGTTTTACAGTTTCATATGAACCTAGTGATCTAAAACATCCCATAGGTATTCATTTTCTTCAGATCAGCCTATTTATCAGATCAGTCCATTAGTAGTTCTTTGTACCATTAAAACCATGTTCCCATAGATTATTACATGTATTAGTCAGCAGACATCAGAGTCTTCTTGTAGCCTTATACTGTCATACTGCTACAGAGAAAAGGAACTTCGTAGTGCCAATTATATTCCTCTGCTGTCCAAAACTCCACATTGTAAAAGTAGCATCTCTGAAAGCTAACACAGCATTACTAACAAAAATGCTATGGAAGGGGTTTGAAGTCTGAACTCACACTATTTTAATATGCCTGGTAAGTTCTTTAAAATGTGCAAAACTTTGGTAAGAGATTTCATCTTTGAAAACATTTGAAAGCTAAAATGTAGTCTCAAGCACTTACTTTGCAAAAGCACTAAATTTTGCCTGTTTCAAAGGCATATGTCTTCATCGTTGGAAACAACGATCTGCATTGCTTGGACAGCATTGATGAATATGCATCTGTGCAAAATCCCCACAACAGTGTCATCATTCTGTCAAGGAAAAAAGGCGGAATGCGACCATATAAAAGTAATAAAAATCGTGGTCATGTCACTTATAACCATGTCCTGTTCTTAAGATGTAGCTCGTCAGCAATAAAAGAAAATTTTTGCCAATATGCAACATTTGGTTGGTAAAATCTTGACTACAAGAGCTACATAAATGATATCCTGCTGTTGATATAAAGGGAGAAATGAAAGATTATGGTGACAGTTAACTAATTTAATAATGTGCATGATATAATTGAATATACTAGCAAACATGAAAATAATAAGTGGACTGCAGTTACTGAACTGCCAAAAACAATCTGCCCTTTGCTTTTTAGTTGATCGAACAAGCAAAATTTCAAAGAGTGAAGACACTAGAATAACTGATCTGAATATTATCAAACAATTAGCCAAAGCAAATGGATACCCTTAAAATGTGATGAGTAAATTATGTAACAAACTGAACGTGAACCAAATAAGAATACTACACACTGTGTTAAGAGAGCTATGATTCCATATTCTGATTATTTATCACAGAAGGTTGTTAACATTTTTAAGCTGTTTTAAGGTTGAAGCTAAATAAGAAGAGAAGTTTCTGTGTTATTACACAAATTAAGACACAACTTAAAATTGGAGGTGGATGTACAGGGTGGTCAAAAACAGTATGAAAACATTAATAAGGATGTTGCAGCTTAGGCAGTGCTGAGAAATAACTGTTTCCTATTTAAGTAGCATTGAAGTTAGCAAATCAGGCCATTGTTGAGATGGTATTGCCTGCTTTATTTTATCTTTTTTTTTTATTTGTGTGTGTGTGTGTGTGTGTGTGTGTGTGTGTGTGTGTGTGTGTGTGCGTGTGTGTGTGTGCGTGTGTGTGTACTCAAACTGAACGAGAGAGTGATTTAAAAATCAGACGGCAGCAATAATCAAAACCAAGACAATGGCTCAACAGTCTCGTGTGTACCACATACACTATAAGAACAACTGCTTGAATGCACAAACTAAAGCAAGTTAACAATAAAATATGCTCATTCTTTCCCCCCACCACCACTCCTGCTTCCCACATCCACTACACAAGCTGATATAATTAGTGTTAGTTGTTCTCATAGCGTAGATGGTAGCACACCAGACTGCTGACCTGTTGGCTGCGGGTTTGATCCTCACTACTGTCCAGTGGTTTCCAATGATTTTTTTTACAGCTTCAGCTGAACAAACAAAGAACATGTTTGGGAACACAGTAGCTGGCAGGTTGCTTGCATTTGCACACACAATAGCCTGATTAGCTAAATTCAGTGCTAATTAAATCATAAATGGCATAGCATGCCGAATTTTTTTTTGTAACAATTAGTTCTCAGCACAGCCTACACTGCAACACCCTTAAAATGTGTACAGATTGTTTCTGGCCACCCTGTATATGACAAAGCAAAGTGTCTTCAAAATTCAAGCAAAACTTGTGATACAAACTGGAAGTTTTTCAAAATGAGGTAAGGTGAACACAGGGATGCTTTTAGGCTTGATAAATTTTGTTTTGGCATACTTATTATTTTTTAAATTT
This sequence comes from Schistocerca nitens, assembly GCF_023898315.1. Lineage (NCBI taxonomy): Eukaryota > Metazoa > Arthropoda > Insecta > Orthoptera > Acrididae > Schistocerca > Schistocerca nitens. The sequence continues at coordinate 473,860,094 of NC_064614.1, read as the reverse complement.
CATTCTCATATATTGGAATAGAAATAAATAATTCAGTTTTATTTATAGTTTTGCCTGTATGTTTAGCTTTCAGAGCATTTTGAGCTATGAGATTATCGTCTTTATGATCTTCTCATTATTTTATCTTAAAATTTCTTGTAAAAATTCTGAAATATAGTGCGTACACTATAATGTGGCTGGTGGTTGCAAGAGCAAACAATTGAGAGTTTAGACCACTTGAGGGGAGAAGAGTGATGTGAAGGAACGAAGCCCCCCTTCCTCTTGCAGGGCTGATAGTCAACGTCTTTGTTCTGTGCTTCAAAATCAGAAATGACAAATTGTTATAGGGATCACCAATGCCTTCTGGTGTTGTGAGAGTCATATTCAAGCCCCACAGTGGGTAAAGATTAGTCTCTTCACTTGTTTCAGACACTAAAAAGGAAACAACAAGCAGTGCAGAACCCAGAGCAAAATGGAACACACGAAACATTTGCTAACAGCTATCGCATGGTTGGTCGCTTAGGATGGCAGTGTCATAAACATGGTAGTTCAGGCCTAACATCTAGTTATATGTTCTGCAACCATTGTACAAGCTCCCCCGTAAGACTTTCTCGTTAAAGTGTCCACAAAAAAATTATGTTGTTATGGTCATCAGTCTGAAGACTGATTTGGTGCAGCTATCCATTGTAAGCATAATCATACCAGCATAACTGTAGGTCAATAAATTATGTAATCCCATCTGTTATCATGTATTCTTTTGGTTCTTCTTCTCCTAAGCAGCAACATCACTTCCTAGCATTTTGTTTCATTTCATGATAGCTGTATCATGCGGAATGTTGATATGTTGTTACATCTTACATTCTAAGAGAATTATTGTTTATTTGATTTTGTATTTTTCCTTATTTTATTCTATGCATTACTTGCCTTCATTCAATAAGGAATCACTATTCCTTTAATCTAAACTTAGGCACCGCATACTTTTGTGGCTTATTTCTACCATGTTACTACAGGGCAATATTTGTCATTTTTCTTTTACTTTCACATTACTTTTGACTCTTGCTATATGCATTATTTCATGTGTTTTAGTCATACTATGTTGCAGGTTTTCCTTTAATTGTTAATACAACACAATCTCTGAAGTTCTTTTTAGCTGCTGCTGATCATATAGCTGGTTAAATCTATTGAAGTTCAAATGATGACGTATTCACACATACAGGTTTTCCTGTAATTGTTTGGGGCTGGTCTTTGATGTCCATTTGACATGGCCTCCCCATCTTTGTCAGCTAAAGTATTCATGTTGGTCGCACCTCAGTGCTCTTGGATGCCTCAGCAACATCAACTGGGGTGCAGCCTGCTCTGCTCTGATACAGCTCTACACAGCATTGGTCCAGTCCCATCCAGATTACAGGAGTCTCACATGCAGCTCAGCATCGCCTTCAACATTACAGATACTGGATCTGATATACCACTGTTGCCTATGACTGGCAATTGGTAGCTTTCTGACTAGCCCCGTGATCAGACTCCTAGCCGAGGCAGGGGTTCCTTTGTTGTGGGTTCTGTGCCAACAACAGTTGATCGCTTATGCGTTACGCATCTGCTTTTCCCAGGAGCACCCAGACAATCATCTCATCTTTCCAGATGTGTAGATCCACCTTTCACGGAGGTGGCCCAGGTCTGGGGTTCGATCACCATTTACATCCAGCCCCTGTTCCACCTCTTCCCCGGGCCTGCTCACGTACACCTCCATGGCGCATCTCCCATCCACAGCTTTGTCTTGACCTATTACAAGGTCCAGAAGACATGGTTAATCCTGAGGCCCTCTGCTGCCAATTCTTCTCCATTAGAGGTAGTCTTTATTAATAGGCCATTGGTTGCGGTCATGCCGACTTTGCTTACATTCATGCAGGATGTAATGAGCTCCAATCCTTGCCAGATGGCTACAGTGTTTTCACTGTGGAATTGGTGGCTGTCTCTCATGCTCTTGAGCATATTCATTCATACACTGGTGAGTCCTTTGCCTTTAGCAAATCTTTCAGCAATTTACAAGCTCTTGACTGGTGTTACCCACGCATCACTTGCTCCTGACTACCCGTGATTTCCTTTTCGCCTTTGAACAATGTGGATGCTTGATGGTCTTTGTGTGGACTCTGGGTCACATTAGGATTCTAGAGAATGAACTCTGATAGGCTGCTCAAATCAACTACAAGCAAGCCATATCTTTAGATCGGTATTCTGGTACGCGACCTTCGATTGGATTAAGTTCTAGGGGTTTGGAATACAGAATGGCATATACTTGACTTCCCTCCTATTTTATATTATGCAGTGGTGTTATACCCTACACATGGATTAGTCACTTGATGAAAAGCAATTTTAACTTGATTTGGTACTACCTGCCTACATTTGCTTTAATCACTTTACTTTTTACCTAGTTATGCTTTTATTTGTGATTTAACTTATTTAGCTTTTATGTACACTTATCAGCTAGAACATTATGACCACCTACCAAATAGCTGGTATGTACACCTTTGGCATGGATAACAGCAGTGATATCTTGTGGTATGGAAGCAGTGAAGCCTTGGTACGCTGGCACACATAACAGCAGTGATGGGTTGTGGTATGGAAGCAGTGAAGCCTTGGTATGTTGCTGAGGCGAGTTGGCACCACACTCTTACACAAAAGGCACCAAATTCCCATAAATTCCAGGGAGGGAACAATGAGCTCAGATACAACATTCAATCACATCCCAGGTGTGTTCGATCAGGTTCAGGTCTGGCGAGTTGGGAGGGGAGGGGACCACTCCATCAAACTCCTGGCCTTGTGACAAGGTGCATTATCGTACTGAAAAATGCCACTACCATAGGTAAACTATACCACTTAATCTGCCCTATCCTAAAGAAAGGAGATCCAATGAGATGTAGCAACTATAGAGGAATCACACTACTATGCACAGCTTATAAGATCTTGAGCATGTTGTTACTGAAGTGACTAACGCCACATGTCAAGAAAGTGCTGGGATTCCAACAAGCAGGTTTCAGAAAAGGAAAGTCAACTGTAGACCATTTACATACAATATGGCAAGTGCTAACAAAGAGTTCACTGCCTTTTTGTGGACTTCCAAAGAGCATATGATAGTGTGAATAGACAAGCAATATGGCAAGAACTCAAAAGGGCTCAAGTTCTGAGAAAACTTATAAAACTGACAGATATGCACCCAGGAGACAACATGCATGGTGAAAGTAAATGGAAACATATCAACGAAGTTCAAGGTGAGGACTGGAGTGCAACATGGAGACTGCCTCTCCCCTCTTCTGTTTAACCTGGTATTGAAGAGAGCCCTGAGAGAGGTAGCAAGCCTAGGGACAGGAATACAACTGGGAAGAAGGATCAACACTCTGGCCTATGTGGATGATGTAGTTTTAATAGCAGAGAAAGAACAAGACTTGGTTCAAATGACAAGAACGTTAATGGAAGAGGCAATGAGAGCAGGCCTGAAGTTTAATATGGATAAGATACCTAATAGTTAGGAGAGAAAATGATGACAGATCCGTGAAGATGGAGGACAAAGTCTTTGAAATGGTAAAAGACTTTAAATATCTTGGGGCTATACTCAATGAAAGGAACAAAATAGACCAGAAAATTACCGCACGAATACAAGCAGGACACAGATCAAGGTTTGCTCTGGGAAAGCTGTTAAAGTCCCGACTTCTATCGAGATCTTTAAAGACCAGGATCTACAAGACAATAATACAAAATGTAGTCTTGTATGGAGCAGAGAGCTGCACCATCACCCAAATATGGAAAGAAAACTCCCAACATTTGAGAATGCCATTCTCAGACAGATTTTTGCGCCAGTGAAGGATGGAGATGAATGGAGGAAAAGAAAGAACTGTGAATTGCAGGAGCTGTACAAGTCAATGGTCATCCTGGCAGTGATCAAAGAAAGAAGATTGAAGTGGTATGGACACACAATGCGTCAAGAAGGCCAGTTCATCAGGCAGGTCGTGGAGGAAGATATTAGAGGCAAAAGACCATGGGGAAGACCATGACTCCGATGGATTGATCAGGTCAGAGAGGATAAGAGTATGCTGGGGCTGTCTGAAGGAGAATACATGGAGCCAGGTCGCTGGAGGATGCTGATTGGTTAGGCCAAAGACTGACTGTGGTTTGTGTGGCCATAGCAGTAAGTAAGTATAGGGAAACATGATTGTTGTGAAGGAATGTACATGGTCTGCAACCAGTGTATGATATGCCTTAGCCATCATGGTGCTTTGCATGAGCTCCACTAGACCCATGGATACCCATATGAATGTTCCCCGGAGTATAATGGACCACCGCCAGCTGGCCTCTGTCTCGCAGTACAAATGCCAAGGAACTGTTCCCCTGGATGACGACTGATTCGTGCCCTCCCATTGGCATGATGAAGAAGATATCAGGATTAATCAGACCGTGCAACTCCCTGCCACTGTGCCAATGTCTAGTGCTGATGGTCACGTGCCCATTTCATTCGTAGTTGCCAATGTCATGGTGTTATATCATGCATGCATGCATGCATGCATGGGCAGAAACCCATCATTAGGAGTGTTCAATGTACTGTATGTTCACACACATTTGTGCTCTGCCCAGCATTAAAGTCTGATGTTAGTTCTGCCATAGCTTGCTGCCTGTCCTGTTTCAACAATCTGCCCAGCATACGACATCTGAAATCTGTTGAGAGGAGTGGCCGCCTAACCCCACAGTGTCTTTACATGATTTCATCTTGGTTTTGCCACTTGCCACTTGTTGAAGACACTCACCAGAATATTCCTAGAACACCTGACATGTCCTGCAAATTCCGAAATGCTAGTGCTGAGCCTCTGGACCATCACACTCTGTCCTCAATAAGACTCAGATAGATAGTGTGCCTTCCCCATTCTACACACAGACAACATGCTCACTGGTACTGCGTGCACCGTGTGTGTGTTTGACTAGCAGTCATTCCTTGCCAGACAATGCTGATATTGCATGGACAGATGTATATCGATAGTAAAGTGATGGTCATAATACGAGGGCCGTTCAGAAAGTAACCTCCGGTTGATTTAAAAAAATACACCAAGTTAAATAAAAATATTTTAATATATACATCTTACAACTACATCTTTGCACTATTTTTCTACATAGTCTCCATAGCGATTGAGGCACTCATCGTATCTCTTCACAAGCTTTGAAATTCCTTCTGCATAAAAATCACCCGCTTGTGCCTGGAGCCAGCCTGTGACCGCATCTTTGAGCTCTTCGTCGTCATCAAACCGCTGTGACCCGAGCCATTTCTTCAAATGCATGAAGAGGTGATAATCACTTGGCGCCAGGTCTGGGCTGTAAGGTGGATGGTTGATAACGTCCCACTTGAAGGACTCAAGAAGGGCCGTTGTTCTGCGAGCAGAGTGAGGACGGGCGTTATCGTGCAAAAAAACGATACCGGAAGTCAGCATACCACGGCGTTTGTTCTGTATAGCCCGTCGTAACTTTTTTATTGTTTCACAGTACACGTCTTGATTAATGGTCGTACCACGTTCCATGAATTCAACCAACAACACCCCTTTGGCATCCCAAAACACCGTTGCCATCAGTTTTCTGGCAGAAAAATCTTGCGAGGCTTTTCTTGGTTTGGTAGGCGAATTTGAATGTGCCCACATCTTTGATTGTTCTTTTGTCTCAGGGTTCACGTACTTAATCTAGGTTTTGTCACCGGTCACGATTCTGTTTAACAATGGTTCTCCTTCGTCCTCATAACGTGACAGAAAGTCTAATGCAGAGGCCATTCTTTGAGTTTTGTGGTGGTCGGTAAGAATTTTGGGCACCCATCGTGCACAGAACTTACGGTAACCCAATCTTGCTGTCACTATCTCGTACAAGAGAGTCTTAGAAATCTGTGGAAAACCAGTAGACAACTCCGACATTGAGAAACGTCGATTTTCACGAACTTTTGCATCAACTGTCTGAACGAGTTCGTCAGTCACCAATGATGGTCTACCACTCCTCTCTTCATCATGAACGTTTTCTCGTCCACTTTTAAATAAACGTACCCATTCACGGACAACTCCTTCACTCATAACTCTTGGTCCGTACACGGCACAAAGCTCACGATGAATAGCTGCTGCAGAATATCCTTTGGCTGTAAAAAACCTTATGACAGCACGCACTTCACATTTGGCGGGGTTTTCTATTGCAGCACACATTTCAAACTGCCACAAAAACTAAACTAGCGCAGGTACGACGTTCACTCGACCACGGCTTGATGCCGACTGACCTGTTGAGTGCGTGAACGCACAGATGGCGTCGCTACTCCCCCCACAACCCACACTGTGACCAATCGGAGGTTACTTTCTGAACCGCCCTCGTATTTTGGCTGATTAGTATATTTCTTAGGTATTTTTATGCAGTCAATGTTCATTACAATTACCTCTGACAGACTGTTGCAGATTATTTTATTATTACAGAAATGAAATGGCATTCATTGTTTGAGATTGTCATTACCTGTCTGTTAACTTCCAACGGATTTGTGATGATTCTTGTTATTCTGTACCTTTTATATGACTTGGGTACATTGTATACTTGTTCCCTATTACTTTTAATTATTTTATATGGATTTCACTATAAATTACGAATTATTACATCCACATTGGTGAGAGCTTTGCTTAAATAAATTTTGGCAATGATTTTCTGTTAACCTCCCTATTATCTTAATTGATTCTTATGTACCCATTATATGATGCATTGGCAATATCTACTTGCCCCAAACTATTGTTCATTCATCAGTTAACATTATTATTGTACTTGATTATCTTGTTGTTTATATGTTTATACGGGGGCATGATGACAGTGTAATGTCACATCAAAACCTGTAGCTTAATAGAGAATTCAAAATTTACTGCTGAATGTGTACTACTGTTTACTTCAATTTGAGTCTGACATAGCTGTTAAAAGTACTTTGCTGTTTGATGAAATACATTTAATCACATCTAGAAATCATAAATTTCTGATTTTTGTTGTGTGTCTTTAATTAACCAGTTATAATACAAAGGAATACTTTAAGATACTCAACTGTTATCACCAGTAAAATGTTTGCATTATACAGTAATGTAGACCTATCAAAAACCCTAACTGTATGCATTTTTTGCAGGTACAGAATTACATTTTGGAAGCCGCTTATTACAGCCATTTTCTTTATGAAATTGTGAGAAGAAAAAATGGATGACAGATTGAAATGGAAACATGAAATTATTTGCCGTTAATGAGAAATCATCATAGAACTGTGTGCTTTGGTTTTTAGCATGTGACTGATGAGTTATAGGTAGAGAACAATGATAAGTCTTTTGCCATAAACATATTTTTATATTTTTATTTTATATGCCGTTATATCATTTTCTGTTTTTCTATGGCTCACATTTGTTGTTGTTGTTGCCCAGAATGTGACATGCTGAAGAGTCATGTTAGTGAGTAAGAGGAAGAATGAGTCTGACATGTGAGTGAAGGGAAAAAAGCATAGATTTTAATATTTATCAGTAATGGAACTGATTGTATGTACACACATTGTACTTAAACAAGCATTTTATTCATTGTCAGATACTGTGTTTTACAATTACTGACTGTATTGTATTTAGAATCTAAAACACAACATTTATATTGAGAATTACTTTTCATCGGTTTTTGGCCAGTTACTTTCCATTGTAAGATTGAAAAACTCAAGGCACTTTATTACCTTTTGTTGTATTTATTCATGGAAAATAAATGACAAATCTTTTTGAATTTGGTGCAAAAATTAGTAATGGCATATGTAACATGTTTAAATTTTGTAATAACAAATAGGCACAATATTTAGTTTGAAGAAAGAGAAGAAATCTTAACAAACACAAGATATCAGAGGCACAACATCACACACACACACACACACACACACACACACACAGGAGATACGTGACTCGTTACCCGAAGAAAAAAATGTAGAGAAGATATTTAAAATCATGAATGCAGTTACTCTAACATCTAGCCATGGACTCTTTATCTTGTAAGTTTCTACAATACATCAGTTTAGAAAAGTAGTATGACTTGTAGCTTGTTAGTGGGAGCAAAGTGACACATTGATTTTCTTTGAGAATTGATTTGTTATTTGCAGTGGAACGTTGCAGACTTGTTACTGAATCTATGTGAGTGTGCAACTCATAATGAAAAATAATTCTTCTTCATCTTGCATGTAGACTTACATAGTGTCCTTTAATTATTTTTTTTCTTTTTTCCTTTTTAGTGAAAAGCTGAAGGTAAATTTTGTTTTATTTATTGGTTTAGTTACTTCTATTGGAGGACTGATGATAAACTAGTGCTTCCAGTCTCTTAAGTTAGTAAGATTGTAAATTTCCTTATCAGTAGGCTTCATGCAATTCAAGCAGAAGAATTAGAATGTTTATTTACATACTAACGGTGATCATTTAAAATATTTGTGTTGGTTGTGAACAGAGATAGGCATTATTTGAGTAAACATATATCTAGATGATTATTCAAATACATATAGAAAATTAAGAAAATATTTGTGAATAAGTTGTTCATGGATAAAAAGATTATTTGTTTCTGTTAATACAAATATTTATTTGCTATTTATTATTTGTGACTTAGCAGAGACCCGTACTCTGACAATGAGTGTTGGGTAGCAAATGAAGCAATTCTGCATATACTTGCTATGCAAGGTCCTAGTAGAGGTGGCATGATTGCCTTCCTCTCACCTGTGATGAAGCGTCAAGTGTTCATCTGTGTCAGATGGATGACTGTGGTGAGTGCTTGTACTGTGTAGAGTTGGGTTAGTGTTTTTATGTCTAAAGGGAGGGGAGAAAGTGAATCCCAGTGCCAGCACATAGCCTGCTCCTCTTGAATAGATTAACAGCACCATCTGACTATCAGAACTCCATCAATAGTGCCGTGAGACTCTGCAGAGAAATTTGGAGTTTAAGGTAGGACATTGGCACAAAGACTGATGATGAGGAACTTGATGCCACTATCCCTCCTCCCCATGCTGGCCAAATACTGGCAGTGAAAATTTTCAAACACAAGAAATTGAACTGGCATATATTATAGTCAAGCAGCACCACACATGCATACATTAGTGACCTTGGCTACGGACGCTGGTCAAAGTGTCATGTACCTGACAAATAACATAGGTTACCACCACATTTTTATTGTTTGTTTCTTTCTCTATCAGCATTGTCATGTATAACCAGTGTTTGTCCCTGTGTCTCAATGAGCTTTCTGTTTCATAAATGGTAATTAATGCTTTATGCAGAAATATGACTTGATGGCTCAGTGAATAATGGCCAGACTGCAAACTGAAAGGTGTGCTTGCGAGCTACTCCTATGATTTTTTTTCTGATATTTATCCCTTCTTTCACTTTTAGCAATGGTTTGTGAATTCCACATTACACTGTGGTTTGCAGTCTCATTTAAACTGCATGTCCTCTTATAACTGGATAAGTAAGCCAGTTCTGAAGTTGGGGTACTGTGATGGATTACTATCTTGAATAGTACTATATCTGATAAAACACTGTGGTGTCCCAACCATTTTTACAGTTGAGTGCGGCTTTACTTACTTAACAATATAATAGGTATAAAATAACAAATGGCTTTAGACTACCAATAATGCCCAATTCAACTGGCCCCTGCACTTGGTACTCCTCTCGCACCCTCCCTCCTTGCCAATGCTAACTTGTGGGAGCACTGTGCGTAATAAGGCAAGGACAATAATGCAGCCAACAGAGACTAATTTACAATACCTTCCTCAGTTGTATCAATGGTCTACATCTACAGACATACTCTGCAAGCTATTGTATGGAGTGTGGTGGAGGGTAGCCTGTACCACTGTTAGTCATTTTCTTTCCAGTTCCACTCACAATTAGAGTGAGAAAAAAATGACTGTTTATATGCCTCGCTGTAAGTCCTAATTTTTGGTGTCTTATCTTCGTGGTCCTTCAGCAAACTGTGTGTTGGTGGCAGTAGAATCGTTCTGCAGTCAGTTTCAAATTCTGGTTCTCTAGATTTCCTCAAAAATCACATTGCTTTCCTCCAGCGAATCTTACTTGAGTTCTGAAGCATCTTTGTAATACTTGCATGTTGTTCGAACGTACCTGTAACAAATATAGCAGCCTGCCTTTGAATTTCTTCAATGCCTTCCTTTAATCCGACTTGGTGTGGATCCCGAACACTCGAGTAATATTCAAGAATAATTCACACTAGAGTCCTACACGTGGTCTGCTTTACAGATAAACCACACTTTCCTAAAGTTATCCCAATGAACAAGAGTCAACCATTCACCTTCCCTACCACAATCCTCACATGCTCGTACCATTTCAAATCAGTTTGCAACATTATGCCCAAATATTTAAACGAAGTGACTGTGTCAAGCAGAAAACTATCAATGCTGATCCGAACATTGTGGGTTGTTTCTTCATCTGCATTAACCTACATTTTTCAACTTTTAGAGATGGCTGCCATTCATCACACCAACTAGAAATTCTGTCTAAGTCATCTTGCTTTCTCCTACAGTCACTCTACTTTGAAACCTTTCTGTACACCACAGCATCATCAGCAAACAACTGCAGATTGCTGCCCACCCTGTTTGCCAGATTAGTTATGTACATAGAAAATAATCGAAGTCCTATACGCTTCCCTGAGGCTCTCCTGACAATATCCTTGTCTATGATGAACAGTGAACACTCGCCATTGAGGACAACATACTGGGTTCAGTAACTTAGGAAGTCTTTAAACCACTCGCATATCTGGGAACCTAATCCATATGCTGGTACCTGTGTCTACAGTCTGCAGTGTGGCACCATGTCAAATGCTTTCCAAAACTCTAGAAATAAGGAAGCTGCCTGTTTCCTTCATCTGTAGCACACAGTATATCGAGTGATGTATTGTAAAACTGTGCTGGTTTGTGGACTGAAGCTTTCCCCTCTCAAGGAAATTTATTATATTTGAACTGAGAATGTGCTCAAAGATTCTGCAGCAAACTGATGTTAAGGATATTGGTCTGTAATTTTGTGGGTCCATTCTTTTACCCTTCTAATATACAAGTGTCACTTGTACTTTTTTTCCAGTTGCCTGGGACTGTGGGCTGGGCAAGAGATTTGCGATAAATGCAAGCTAAGTAAGGGCCAATGCCATATAGTACTCTTTGTAAAACCGAATTGGGGTTCCATCTGGACCAGGTGACTTGATTGTTTTCAACTCTTTCAGTTGTCTGTTGATGCCAGGGATGCTTATTATGATGTCGTCCATACAGAATGTGCATGGGGCTATGTTTGTGCGGTTCTCCTGCATGAAATTTGAAACTTTTGTCATGGATGTGGATTCCTTTATTAAAACTGCCAATTGCATCTTGTTTGCAATACTACAAAATGAATGAACAATGTAAACATTCAGTGATTTGTAATAAACATCAGTAGACTTTAAATCTAAGCTCTCCTTAAATGGCGACATACCGGTAAGTCATTGTAGATGAAAAGGATTGAGCCTCATTGCTGACCATGTTCAACAGTACATTTGTCAGCATTAAAAATTCGAAAGGAAAATGTATTGTGGCTAGGTGCATGAGTTGCTGACCAAATATTGTTCGAATTAAGCGAAGTGATGTTTCAAAGTACTGACTTTTTCAGCGAGTTAAAATAGAAACTGTTGAAGAATGTCACAAATCGTGTTGAAATGTCTGAATATTTCACAAACTACATTTGTCAGTGATGGTTCCATGATCATGCTAATGCTGCTGAAGATCCATTTTTTTTTATTGAAATGCTAAACAATTTTTAAAATTTTACATTATGGTATAAATGAAGACATCCTTTAAGGAAGGTTGTTTATTACAATTTCATAATTGTTAAGCAAGTAAAAATTATTGCTGTTTTCCTTTGGTAGTGCTTATTTATGCATTTTATTATGTTTAGTTAAGTAATACTAGATTTATTATACAACAGCAATGTGCATTTAGGATATTTCCCAATATTTTGAAAGTTATTGTAATTTTTATGTAGCTTTCTGTGTAAGAACATAAAAGTACATTGTGAAATTATGAATACTGGTTTTCTGTTATAATGGCAAGAATAATGGACAGTATTAACAGAAGATATTATCTTGGCAAGAGTAAACATACCTGTCATACTGAAATAATGCAGTGAATTTATTTAACTAACTTCCAAAGTTTTTTTAAAGAAAAAAAACAAACTAGTTGTATGTAGGACAAGAAACATCAACAAAGAACAAGTTAAATGGAGGAAAAATAAATTGAACCATTCAATCAGAAAGTAAGTTCAAATAATATTCCCAATATTGTATATCTAGATATTGACGCACATCCAACAAGGCTCTCGCTATCCTGGCCGATAGAGGAAGAAGCACTTTATACAACAAAGGATGCTCCCGCCACACAGGGCCAACAATTTTCTGATGATTGAATTCAAGTTTCCCTGACATAGTGCACTCGCAATTACACTGATCTGACCGTGACTAACACTTACAATGTATTGTGAAGGTAGCATTGCAGAGGAATAGGGACGCCAACTTGAGTTTGATTTTCTCCTTTGTTTTTAGCAGAGAATGACATACCCAGAGTTGAATGATATTGTGACTAAGACACAGATACCGTGCATTTGTATCATCTGCATTGATATTCAACCTATTCAAGTTAGGGTTAGACATTACAATTACTTCAAGAACATTGACAGCAACAAAAATATTCTTTTCATTTCCTTTGTAATGAAAGATGTATGTACACAAGCTTCTGATATTACATAATTCCATTCATAGCTAGTCATGAGATCCACTACTCTCTTTTTTTTTCCCAGCAAAAGTATGGCCCCGAGGCAGAAAGCTATGCCCAGAAACAATCCTGCTCTGCTGTTCTAATATCTCCTGTCACAACAAGGCAGTTGTAAAAAAGTATCATTTATGTTACAATGATATACAGCTACGTTACAATGATTTACAACGTTCTTATACTTACCACTTTAATGTAGTTTTTTCAGGGACTTTCTTACCGGCTGTAGAAATATAAGATTTTCCTCTGTTCATCCTACTTTTATTGTCATTCTGCTTCCAGTTTAACGGATCTAGTACTCTTTCTATCCTTTCATTTAATGATACAGTATCCTTTTTAGTGCGACTTAAATCAGCCACATCCGATATTTTCATTGACATACAACATTCTTCCCAGGTGGTCAACTTTGCAGCTGCAAATAGCTCCACTTGTAAACAGAAAAAAAGATGTCTATTGCTCTGATACCATGTCTCATGTGATGCACTGCTGTATTCCAGCGAAGATGCAACTTTGCCAAAAATGTAATGCACAACCTTCTTTGAGGATGTCTTAAAATGTAATTAGCTAAAGGATATTTAGCAGAAAATAAACTATTTTCATGTGATGTGACTTCCAGTTCCCATGAACCATGAACCTTGCCATTGGTGGGGAGGCTTGTGCACCTCAGCAATACAGATAGCCATACTGTAGGTGCAACCACAACACATGGGTATATATTAAGAGGCCAGACAAACATGTGCTTCCTGAAGAGGCTCAGCAGCCTTTACAGTAGTTGCTGGGGCAACAATCTGGACAACTGACTGATCTGGCCTTGTATCATCAATCAAAATACCCTTGCTGTGCTGGTACTGCAGACGACTTAAAAGCAAGAGGAAACTACAACCGTGATTTTTCCTGAGGCCATGCAGCTATACTGTATAGTTAAATGATGATGGCATCCTCTTGGTGGCCGAGCAGTTCTAGGCGCTTCAGTCGGGAACCGCGCGACCTCTACGGCCGCAGGGTTGAGTCCTGCCTCAGGCATGGATGTGTGTGATGTTCTTAGGCTAGTTAGGTTTAAGTAGTTCTAAGTTCTAGGGGACTGGTGACCTCAGATGTTAAGTCCCATAGTGCTCAGAGCCATTTTTGAATCCTCTTGCGTGAAGTATTCCTGAGGTAAAATAGTCCCCCATTCTGATCTCTGGGCTGGGGCTACTGAGGAGGATGTCGTTATCAGAAGAAACAAAACTGGAATTCTACAGATCGTAGTGTGGACTGTCTGATCCCTTAATAAGGCAGGTAGGTTAGAAAATTTGAAAATCGAAATGGGTAGGTTAAAGTTAGATGCAGTGGGAGTTGGTGAAGTTCAGTGGCCAGAGGAACAGGACTTCTGGTCAGGTGAATACAGGGTTATAAATTTAGAATCAAAAATCAGTAATGCAGGAGTGGATTTAATAATGAATAAAAAATAGGAACATGCATAAGCTAATATGAACAGCATAGTGAATGCATTATTGTAGCCAAGACAGACACTGAAGCCCATACCCATCACAGTAGTCTAAGTTTATATGCCAACTAGCTCTGCTGCTGCTGCTGCTGATGATGATGATGATGATGAGGTTGAAGAAATGTATGGTGAGATAAAAGGAAATTATTCAGATAGTTAAGGGAGATAAAAGTTTAAAAGTAATTGGGGTCCGGAATTCAATAGTAGGGAAAGGAAGAGAAGGAAAAATAGTATGTGAATATGGATTGGGGGAAAGGAATGAAAGGGGAAGACTCCTGGTAAAAGTTTGCACAGAGCATAATCTAATCACAGCTAACACTTGGTTTAAAAATAATGAAAGAAGGTTGTGTACATTGAAGAGATCTGGAGACACAGGAAGGTTTCCAAATGATTATATAATGGGAAGACAGATTTTGAAAACAAATTTTAAGTTGTAAGACATCTCCAGCGGCAGATGTCGACTGTGACCACAATTTATTGGTTATGAACTGTAGATTAAAACTGAAAAAACTGCGGAAGGTGGGAATTTAAGGAGATGGGATTTGTATAAAATGAAAGAACCAGAGGTTGTAAGGAGTTTCAAGGGAGCGTTCCGTAATTATTGACAAGAACAGGGGAAAGGATTACAGTAGAAGAAGAATGGGTAGCTTTGAGAGATGAAATAGTAAAGGCAGCAGAGAATCAAGTAGGGAAAAAGACAAGGGCTAGTAGAAATCCTTGGGTAACAGAAGAGATATTGAATTTAATTGATGAAAGGAGAAAATATAAAAATGCAGTAAATGAAGCAGGCAAAAAGTAATACAAATGTCTCAAAAATGAGAGTGACAAAAGTGCAAAATGGCTAAGCAGGGATGGCTAGAGGACAAATGTAAGGAGTTAGAGACATATATCACTAGAGTTAAGATAGATACTGCCTACAGGAAAATTAAGAGAGACCTTTGGAGAATGGAGAATGACCTGTATGAATATCAAGAGCTCAGATGGAAAACTGGTCCTAAGCAATGAAGGGAAAGCAGAAATGTGGAAGGAGAGTATAGAAGGTCCATACAAGGGAGATATACATGAGGTCAGTTTTATGGAAATGGAAGAGGATGTAGATGAAGATGAGATGAGAGACATGATACTGCATGAAGAATTTGACAGAGCACTGAAAGACCTAAGCTGAACCACGGCCCCGGGAGAAGACAACATTCTGTTATAACTACTGATAGCCTTGAGAGAGTGACAGCCATGACAAAACTCTTCCATCTGCAAACAAGACTTGTTAGACAGGTGAAATACCCTCAGACTTCAAGAAGAATATAGTAATTCCAATTCAAAAGAAAGCAGGTGCTGACAGGTGTGAAAATTACCAAACTGTTAGTTTAGTAAGTCACAGCTGCAAAATATTAACATGAATTCTTTACAGAAGGATGCAAAATCTGGTAGAAGTTGACCATTGGGAAGAAGAGTTTGGATTCCAGAGAAATGTAGGAACATGTGAAGTGATAATGACCCAATGACTTCTCTTGCGGGATAGGGTAAGGAAAAGCAAACCTACATGTACAGCATTTGTAGAGAAAACTTTTGACAGTGTTGACTGGAATAGTCTCTCTCAAACACTGCAGGAGGTTGGTGTAAAATACGGGAAGCAAAAGGCTGTTTAAAATCTGTACAGAAACCAGATGGTAGTTACAAGAGCCGAGGGGAGTGAAAGGAAAGCAGTGGCTGAGAATAGAGTAAGATAGGGTTGTAGCCTATCCCCATCGTTATTCAATCTTGATATTGAGCAGGCAGTAAAGAAAACAAAAGACAAATTTGGAGTAGGAATTAAAGTCCAGGGAGAGGAAATAAAAAGTTTGAGGTTTGCTGATGACTTTGTAATTTTGTTCAGAGAAAACAGAGGACTTGGAAGAACAGTTGCATGGAGTAGGAAATTAGGTTAGGAAAGGCGACACTCAATGTAGTAGATGAGATTTGCTATTTTGGCATCTAAATAACTGATGATGGTCAAAGTATAGAGGATATGAAATGTAGACTGGCAATGGGTACAAAGGCATTTCTGAAGAAGAGAAATTTGCTAACATAGAGTATAGATTTAAGTGTCAGGAAGTCTTTTCTGAAAGTATTTGTATGGAATTTAGCCATGTACGCAAGTGAAACATGGATGATAAACAGTTCAGACGAGAAGAGAATAGAAGCTTTTGAAATATGGTGCTAAAGAAGAATGTTGAAGATTAGATGGGTAGATCACATAACTGATGAGGAGGTACTGAACAGAATACGAGAGAAGAGAAATTTATGGCACAACCTGACTAGAAGGAGGGATCAGTTGGTTGTACACATCTGAGACATCAATGGATTACTGATTTAGCACAGGAGGGAAGTGTGGGGGTAAAAGTTGTAAAGGTAGTCCAAGAGATGAATACAGGCATTGTAGTAGTTACTTGGAGATGAGGAGGCTTGTACTGGATAGAGTATCATGGAGAGGTGCTTAAATCAAATTAGTCTTATGATTGAAAACCACAACAGCAACACAAGTTCTAGAAATAAAATTTTCATTGCAAGATGTAGAATATGTGTGTACATTTGTTGACATATGGTCAAGAGTCAAGATACAAAAGAGAGTTTTCTGAGTCACTGTCTATGATAACTTGATAGAGAATATAAAACACCAATATTTCAGTGATTTTCTGGAGTTCTTACATATGACTGTGTAGCCAATATGGAGGATAAAAATTCAGTTTAGACCCAAAAAGATGTGCTATAAATGTAACATAATGGTAGCAATTACATGAAAAGTTTAAAGAACACAGTGTCTCCCTCAATAGTTCAGTTGAGTTAAAGAAAGAGGAAGATATGACTGTTGAATGTGAAAAACGTGATGATATCTGTGGTGAAGACGATTGTCTAGAGATGCTGGAGAATTTACCATTCATTGACAACACACATTACTGAACATGATATGAGATTACTATCACACTGCACATAAACTAAATTTGTGTGATACAAGTAGTATTAATCCTATACTTCAAAATGTTGATGAAAATGGAGAATATACAGCTTTATTCAAAGTGCATTCCAAAACAGTGTGCGTTTTTAATAGGTAACAGTGGAAATTCTTCCAAAATCAAAATTTTGAAAAGATGTTTGAAAAGTAATTTTTCTGAAAATAAAACTAAAAGCAACAAAAGTACTTATGATTTTTAAACCTCCAAGAATAGGAGCAACAAATGTTTTTAGGCTTGAAATTAATCTTTTATTCATATACTCTTTTATCAAAAAATAACAAATAAATATTTTTACTGATGTAAATTAATAATTGATTGAATCAGTAGTCTTATTTGTTACTGATAAATAATAAAGATGTTATGTTCTGCCATATCATATAAGATTGTGAGTACTCGAAGCAAAGGAGACCATTCATCAAAAAGCAGAAGTGTTGAATGTCAACAGGTGCGCAGTAAAAAGGAAGAAAACTTGTTGGCTTTCAGAGTAATCTTTTTTCGAGATAGAGGACACCCATACATAAACAACTTATGCCTCTACATGGTGCTGGCTGGATGAGCAGTAGTCATCCAGCTGGTGCCAGGAGTTTTCCCAATAATAAATTCATCGGTCCAATTGGCAACTGCTAATGTGTGTCACCTATTTGTATTTCTATTCCTGTTCACATTCAATTTGCTGCCCCATCAGTTAGCCACCTCTGATTTAAGTTAGGATTATAGCTCTACAAACCTTCATTCACACTGTTTTCCGAGTGTTCTTCCCTTACAACTGCTACACATTTTTTCTTGGTTGCTGTATTTCTGCACAGAACAATTTTTGAGAAAGTTCCATAAACTGAAAATAAAAGTTTGTGTTAACCTGTTGTATCTGTCAGTTGTCTAACTGTACTCTTCTTCTTCTTCTTCTTCTTTTTCTTCTTTTATTTCCAGCTAGTAGGTAGGTGCACTTCTTATGTCACATATTTTTATTAGTGGAACTAAGTAGTGAAGTGTCAGATCACAAATCTAAAAGTTTGGTTTTTAAACTTCAGTAGATCTTAGGATTTGCTCTGTCACTTGCTGCTTCTTTCACCTCTGGCAGTGGTATGTAGATGTGAAAATGCCAATTTGTACTGCAGTTTGTAGTGCATGTTTAACTGTAGGCCCCATTACAACTGACTGGGTAAGTTTGTTGGAAGATATGAGGAGGCTATGCCTAATAATGATGCATTGTGGTGTTCGAACTAAACTTTCGATAGAGGTCACCTCTAATTTAATTGATTATTAATTCATGAGTAATCTGTTGCTGCATGTTAAAAGCCCACATAGTGTTGTTCAGAAACTATAAGATGCATCAGCAAAAATACAAATAATTTAATATCTCAACAGCAATAGGTTCCAAGCGTCTGTGAATGCACATAGCTATCAAGAGAGATCTTTCTCATCATGATACAGTGAGGCTTCAGGAAATATTAGATTCTGCTAAAAATTGGGAAAAATATTGACAGCTCACAAATGTTTGTACAGGATGTAAGCCATAAGAGTAAATGTGGTTAGACTTTTTTATGGCAGGAATGAAAAAACTGAGCAAGCCCCAATTGGGTTAGCTGTTAACAAGCAGAAATCCAAATGTGATCAAACAAGTATAATAAACTCATGCTCAAACATTTTGAGTTGAATAGTGTTTCCAAAAAATTGGATTTTCAGAAGATTTGGTCTTAGTATGTATTGAGCAAGGTATAACTTTCAAAGAAAAATTTGAATTTGTTTCCTCTTGTCAATCCTGTTAGCCCTAAGGATGTTGGTGTTAACCAGTAGCACATTTTTAACATGTTTTCCATTGTTGTTCAGTAACTGTGCTGCATTTCTACTTTGTCAACAAGATACTGAACTCTAAATCTTCCTTCCTTTTCTTTAGATCTATTCCTTGTGAGGATGGGGGGATATAGGTTTTGCTGAAATAGCTATTTTCTCTCATTCTAGCAGTAAGTTTTTTAGTCCTATAACAAGTTTGCTCATGAGAGGTAAGAATAAATATGAAAAAATGTTGTGAGATTCCATTGAGAGCCCACTGCACGGTTGATAATGATTATCCAGAAGCGTGGCACCTGCGCTTCATGCCTATACAGCTGAAGTATGGCTGGTCAGACCCAAAGACTTGAGCTTCCTGCAGTGTCTCAGGTTGACGTACATGCAGTGTCTCAGGGATGAAGGATGCCAGTAGAGCCCCTGCCAGTGTCACTGCACCCAGTACCGCAAATGGCAGCCATGGGTCTGTCTTTCCCTGCAACATATCAACAATTATATATCGTCAGCTTTGAAGCAATTACTAAGAGTTTATTCAGTGTGAATAGATATTGTAACATCTGGTACTCTGCAGAGCTGTCTTCACAAAGTGTTGAACCTTAAAGCAAGGACAGTGAAAGACTATCACTGTTTTGCTATCTCAGGGTTAAAAGTCATAAGTCTCTGTGCTTGTTATCAGTCCACAGTTAACATTTAAATTTCTGATTAATCTGTTGTGGTCTACATTTGTGTGTGCTCCTAAGAGAGTCACATTCACTCCCAGAAGTACACAGGAATCTGTTTTTAGTTTACTTCTTTCACCAGCACCAACTTTGCATTAAACTGTGGTCTTGTGGAGGTAAAACTATGTTTGATACAGTCAGTTCCACAAGAAATTGTACGTTGTTATCTGTATGAAATAAAAGACACAGTTATAAACATATCTTTACATGGAAATACGTGTTATTACTAACTGCACAATTACCTAATAGTTAATACAATCACCACTGTTATCGATTATAGCTTGTCACCTTAGCCCTTTCTCTGGTATATCACCCATGTTTCCAACCTCTAAATATTGTTTGACTAACTTCGCAACAAGTGTCTTTGACTTTTTAAGAATCTTAGCAGCAGCTCCATATGAAAGCTTTGGTCCCTTTGGGTGATTTACAAGGAACACTGCCTCGTGATGCTTAAGATATTTTACACTCATTTTAAATTGCAACCAACAAAAAATTCAACTCTCACACTGTTTA
The DNA here is from genome assembly GCF_023898315.1 of Schistocerca nitens. Taxonomy (NCBI): domain Eukaryota; kingdom Metazoa; phylum Arthropoda; class Insecta; order Orthoptera; family Acrididae; genus Schistocerca; species Schistocerca nitens. The sequence continues at coordinate 473,839,793 of NC_064614.1, read as the reverse complement.
TCTATACACTGTGCGAAAGCACACTGATTACTGATTTGAGACATTAAACAGAGATATTGCTGCGGATGCTACATTTAAAATTATGGCGTACACTTTTATGTGGAACTGACTGTACCTGTTGACAGCTGATGATGAAGTGGTACAGTACTGTGCCCTTCATTGGCAGTGACATCCTGTGGTCACCACACTGACACTTGCCCACACTCTTGTTACTTGCATTCTGTATCGCAAAACTAGGTTTAATTAGTGCTCATCCATAACTCACTTCCATCTTTTTTCATCTGATAAGACTAATTAAATGTCTTACTATATTTTCTCTCATGCAGCTCCACCATAACACTGTGACTCTGTACTTGATTCTATGGCTATTCCTAGGAGTCTGTTGTGTGGTAAGTCAAAAACTAATTTGGTGAGATATTAGCAAGAGTTGGTTTTAATTTGTGACTATGATGGTACTACAGGCCATCTGGTCAAGCTGCTTTCCTCACGTCTCATGTTTGTTTCAAAAGTATGCAAGTTCACATAAATTATGTGTAAACATGAAAACAGTAATAACTTGTTAAAACATAAAGAAATTGCTGTGAAATGTTGTTAGCATCTGTACCAATAAATTTATCACTTGTAAATCACACTGCAGTCCATTTGCCTCATCTGTATGCGGTAGAAAACTGAATTTTGAGAGTAGATGGACATTTAGTGCTATGAGAGTGAGAGAACACAGCTGGGGTAACAATGGGCGAAATCACCTTACCAGACCAACTGTGATGGAGGATGACTGGCAAATGGCAGGCAAGTCAAGTTCAGACAGATGTGACCGGTTGGTCAGGTGATAGTAATTCTGTTATTAGCTTGGAACAACAGTTTCTAGCCACAGCATTAACTGAGGTATATGGTGTTCGTTGCTGACCAATGTTTCTGTTATCATTTCGAAAGAATTGTGACCAGGGACCCATTCGAACAGTGGCTTGTTCTTGCTGCAACACGTAGAAAGGTGATGTTGAATAGTGCAAGTAGAGGCTTTAAGGAGGATATGTCCACACAGTTGAACCAGCCATGTGGATACTGTCCACCACTCAACACAAGAGTGTGTTGGTAATTAAAGCAACAATATCTGCACTGGACTGCATATCATTGTGTTAATGGATGAGTTCCTGTTTATCTGAGAATGACAGCAGATGTGATTTCATTTGTGAAGAAAGTAAAACCTGTTATCAACCATTTGTGTTATAGAAGTTTCAGACAGGTCATGCTATCATGTGAAGTGGCATCTATTCACGTGGAGCTGTGGTGCACAGATGACATGTTTGGTGGTGAAGGATGTGAAGTTACTGCCTTAATAGATAATGAGTTAAACATACGAAAGATAACACTGTTCCGAACAGGGCTCATCTCGTGGGCAAATTCCTGTGACAGATTACACTAAAGCACCTGGAGTGGGCAGCTCAATTTGGGAAGTGAATTGCTGGTCACATCCTTGAGATGTTGTACTTAAAACAGCTTTCAAAGGAAAATTTATCTATTTACTGTATAGCCCTTTCACACCACCATTAAGGGCAGCACATGTCAGTGTTGTTGTGTGTTGCCACACACACACACACACACACACACACACACACACACACACACACACACACACACACACACATACAGACCATTTATTGCCATTGCTTATGTTATATGAAACACATTTTATATGTTTCAAATATGTTCTAAATGTAACTGTGTTTCACTTTTATTATATTGCATCCCATGCTCTTTGGTTAAATTTTTAATCGCATTTGACACATTTTTTCCCATATCTTCATTCGTGATCTGTCAACAATTTATTGAAATTTGTGTGCTTTAATCATTGTGTAGATTATTAAGGAGTTAGTTTAAAGAGGGAAAACTATTATGCACATTCCAAACAATTACCAAGAAAACAACTGAAAGGTTCAGGGTGAGTGGTGGGCTGATGGGTTGGGTGGAAAACTGGTGACAGTAAAGAATGACTATTCACTTCGTTACACAATGTAGTGAGGCAAACAAGCCTCTCTCTGTTGTCCTCAGCTGGTGCTAACCTATGGGCAGCAGCTTCCTTATTGGCTGCTGGGCCAGTGCCCTGCATTGCTGATGGAAAATCCATGGGAGGCCGGCCACCTTCAGAGGCTACAGTCATTGACATCAGTGGCATGCTGCATCCCTCAGCATTGTGGAGTCCCCATGACCCTTCATGCTGCTCAGATCACTGCAGTGGCGAATGAAGATGGCTGTAGTAGGGTGTGACTCACTGCTCTCAGGCAGCAGTCAGGTAGAGGCTTGCATGGTGGCACCAACTCCAACTAGAAACTCAGTGTCGATGGTAGCAGGCATGGACGGGAGGTTGGCAGGGCTGTGGCACTAAGTCCTGTGAAGGGCGTAATGCTGGCAGCTGGCACACCTCAGTATCAAACCAATGGTAGCTGCTGCTGCCAGTGCCCTGTCATCTCGATGTCCGACATAGCTCTGGTGTCATGGTGTTGCTGGCTTCTGGTGACAAGAAATGATCCCCTGACTCAAAATTCTGGTTTTATATGGCTCTGGTGCACATTTGTTTCACTGAAATATGCCTAATCACTTCGCCCAGAACAGGAGACTTGCCCTGGTGTGTTGACATCACACCACTGGCCATACAGTTACTGTTGTATGGTACACTTCACTGCTGCACTCGGATGTCTTGGCTTTGCAATCCTCTTGTGTGTCTGTTATTGTGACCCAAGTCTCACTGCACTGGTGGCTACTGACTCACAGCTGTTAACACAGTGCTCCACAGTGGCTTCCACACTACTTCTCATTACCTTTGCTAAAGACTTATAACTTTTGCTGAAAGACCTGATAATGGCCCTACTGTGCCCCCCCTCCACAGAGAAGATCCGGTTCCTTGAGTCTTGCCCTGGCCCGGTTCTCTGTTGTAACTACCTGTACCCTAAATTTGTAAAACAAGTACATAGTACTAAATCAGCTACTCTTAATTACTTGAGGGTTCAGTCTGTGGGAACTGATTTACCCATGACTTGGGTTCTTGCACAGCTCTGTACATATGAGTTAGGCAGAGCAAAATAAGAGTCATCACTGCACTAGGAATTGCAATACTCAAGGTCATGGTTGCCGGATGTATACCATCCTGACACTGTTCTATGTACACCAATGATTTCTGTGCAAAGATCCACCCCTCCTGTGCTGCTATCATCCGACCTGAATCGTCCAGGCTCAGTTCCCAAGTGTTGTTATGGAAGGTATGGTTTTGTTTGGAGAACATCTCTATAAAGGTTTGTCCGGTCAATACTGCTGTGGCTTTATTACAGTCAACAGAGTAACTCCCGCTACAGTATCTAGTAAATGAAACATGGCCCCTGTAATTACACACATAGTACAACTGATTAACCATTCACTACCTTGCAGTTCTAAACACCTTGCTTCCATGAGGTTCCCTCACTTACAGCAACAAGCAACCATCACTATGTCATCGTATACTGAGTATATCCTAGGTAAACTGGTTTTTGAAGTATGGTTCAAACCTGATCAACTATTTTTGGCAACATTGTCCCTCCATTTTAATCTGAAGAGTGGCATGATGCACTGGCTCCCTTTCATTGTAATCTCATGAGTCTGTCATATGGCAACTATGCCGCTCTGACATCTGTGGAGCTCACCTTCGGTTATCACCACGTGTCGATCCCTGTCTTCTGCTAGTAGAAGCAGCCCTTCCTCTCTGACTTGCACAAATTTGCCAGTTGTCCTTTACTTCACTGGGTAAGTGTACATCATGTAACACCTAAACACCACATGCTTGTCTTTCACCAATATCTTCACTGATATGTGCAACCACACACTGTTGTTACATCCACTGTAGCACTAAGGTGGTAGAACAGACAGTTCTGGCTGCCTGGCTCCCCTATTAGCTGTAATTCTGGCAGTAATGCTCCTTGAGCCTTCCTCAACCCTTTCAGATACTGTTCTGGTGACAGCAAGATGGGACTTCACTGCCCATGTGGCACTTGATGGACAGCTTCGTCCAAGTTCGGAACCCTCTTTTGTATCTCACGTACTGTACCCTATTGACTGCAGTAGTTTCATCTTGCATTTAATACTTGCATCTGTGTTTGTTCCACTTTCAAATACTGTTTCAGAGTGCTTGCTGAGGCCCTGACATAATCCATTGACTTCCTTAGTCATCTGTGGAAGCATGCATGCGTTGACCACAATCTAGATGAATTGCCACTCCAAATTTAACTTTAAAGGCAACTAACCCCCTTGTGGCCTCTGCTGTTTCATTCAGTTTGCTTACTTGTATCTGCTGTCCTGAAAATAGTCTTCAGTGATCTACTGCGAGTATCTCTTCTCCTCCCCCCCCCCCCCCCTTCCATCTTCACTCTCCTGAATTTGTGCAGTACCACTCCAATCAACATCTGCATCTGATCCTTTAGTCGTGTTAATGCCTCAATCAGTTTCCTGTGCTGCTTTAAACCTCTCTTGGCTTCCCAGTACTAACTGCTAACTGTTGTTTCCCTGAAGATACCTCCTCCAGCCTCTTAAGTTCTTTCTGCAACTCCCATACAATAAACACTAAGTCGAATCACCCTCTGTGACTGGATAACACCATGTCTGGTTGCCTGGAGAAGTGAACTCCTCCATCCAGTTGATGATCTTGCAGTGTCCAACTTCGCTAGAGATCAGAAATGACCTCTGTATACTCGCTTTAAACTCACCAGTGAGTCCTGTACTGTCACCTCAGAACTTACTATCTTCATGATTCCTTGAGTCTGACAGGCAGTTCATACCACACAGACCACCTTTCTGATTATGCATGTTTCGCTGCCTTTGGTCCATACCACCCTTACTGTCATTTCCACTAAACCACCTGGAGTCCATGCCATCTCTATTACCCTCTGTGGTTGGTGGCATTGTCTTTGCACGTGACCTGCACAATTGCTGTTGAAATGTTATGTTTGATGCAAACACGCTTCTCTGATCCATTATACCTAGACACATCAGTTCCCTCATTCTCCAATGCTAACCTAACCACTGCATGGAGATCCTCTACACCCCAGTGTGCAGCCTCCTAGACATATCTGGATTCAAACTTCACAGATAAGCATGCACATTTAATTTCATAATCTTGTCTGTGAAATCCATCTGCTTCATTATGCCTCTTGGAAACTGCTCTCAACTGCTCATGGAAAAACCGTATGCTGTTCTGCTTCCTATAACTTTGCTCTAGCCCTTGCTTGAATTGGTCAAAAGTCTGTACATTGTAGAGTGCCACTGCACACCACACAAACGACTTTGCCTCCCCTGTTTAACGTTAACTTGCTATGAATAACATTTTTTCATCAGACCAGCCCCCTATGTTAGTTGGTGACCGGAGATCCTCCACAATGCCAACACATTCTCAGACACTCTACCACAGAAGGGAGAAACAAGGTTAGCAACTGCCAGATCCGCTCCTAGAGCCTGTGCCATTATCACCCCTATTTCCTGATATTCTCTGCTAATTTAATGTCTGCAACCACTTTAACTGCCCATAATTGAGCTACTTGATTCACCAATGACTGTATAGGCTACTCACTGGAGACACCCTGTCTCTCCAATTTTGCCACTGCCACCTCCTTCTTCATCTTTATAACTCAATAATAATACCTAAAAACAACAAAAAACAAAAATCTGTTAATAACAGAGCTAGAACAGGGAGTCGCAGACTGCTCTACCAACCTATTTGTGTCTTATCACGAGCCACCAAGCCTATCTACATTGCCTGGCTGTGTGTCCAGTATTTGCCTGGCTGTGTGTCCAGTATGCATAAAGCAAACAACTGCTACAGACTCAGCACGAGGGACAGAATGCCCAAGCAAATTGCACTGTATACAATGTGCAGGTACTAAACAATCGTCTCTAGAATTTCCCTTAAACTGTGATAAGTCTGCTGATTCCTCTGATTTCATAAGGGTAACCCATGTGTAATCATGCCCTCTAAACTTAGACCCACATGACTATTACCACTCAAGAATAAAATAACCTGACATCTCAAATCATGACACTGTAGGCTTGTGCTTGGATGTCATACTGCAGTGGTAGCACACCATCCACTACCGATTGTGGTGTGGTCGAGACCCCTGACATAACTTTAAAGGGGTTGGAGTGAGTGATGGGCTGGTGGGCCCAGTGAAAACACTATTGACAGTTAAGAATGGTTTCTACATACTTCAGTACATGATGTAGTAAGGCAATGCTCCTCTCTCTGAGGATGTATGGGTGGAGGCTTCTGCCCTGGCTGCTGAGCCAGCACCCTGAGTTGCTGACAGAAGTGCCATGCAAGGCTGGCCACCTTTAGAGGCTATGGCTGTTGACGTCAGCTGCACACAACTTACTGCATTGTTGTTGATCCCCACATCCCCTCCCTCCTGACATCACTGCAGCAGTACAAGGATACAGCTGTGCATGGAGTATGACTCACTGCCCTCTGGCAGGAGTCAGATGGCGTAGTCCCAAGATGAACTCAGCATTGGCGGCCACAGGCAAAGATGGGAGGTTGGTTGGGCTGTTGCACCAAGTCCTGTGAAGGGCTTAGTTCTGGCAGCAGGTGCAACCCAGTTTCAAACGCATGGCTGCTGGTGGTAGTATCCCTTTGTCCGGCTGCCCAGTGTAACTCTGGTGTTGTGGGGGTGCTGCTGGTTTTATATTGGCCATAACAAGAAACTTGCCCTGGTGTGGTGACATTGCACCACTGGCTACAAGGTTACCCTGTGTGGCACAGTTTACTGCTGTGTTTGGCTATTCTGGCTTCAGAATCCTTCTGTGTGTCTGTTATTGTGACCTACATGTTGCCATACTGGTGGCTATTGACTCACAGTTGTTGACATGTTGCTCCAAGGTGGCTTCCACACTACTTCTCATTACTTTACTAAAGGCTTATAACATTTGCTCAAAGACTGGATAGTGGCAGTACACCACTTTTAAGGAGAACGGAGTATGGAATACATGCATGAGTGGCTATTACAGCTCACAGAAGAATAGACAATCTGGTCACGACAGGATGGTTAAGAGACTGATACAGTTGCATACTGTCGGCCATATACCATGTTTCTGGAAAGATAAATCATCCATTAAATACAACATGCATTAAAAGGCTCTTAGACATTTGACATAATTTTTAGAGGATTTTTGGCACTCTGGAGACATTTAATTTTGTTTCCATTGTAATGATGGAAATGTGATACCTGTTCTTATGTTTTCTCCACCATCTTAACAACTCCTCTCTCAATTATCAAAATAAAATGCATCACTGTACAATCCCAAACGAGACCCACAGGGAACCTGTGGATCTGTGCTGTTGAATGTTGATCATGATAGAATATGATGTTGAAAAACTCAGTGGAACCCGGCACTTCTAATTACATGTGGCCCTAATTCTTTTTCAATTTTTTTAGTGAGCGTAAAGTTCATTTTGGCTCAGTCTTATTAATATATCTGTTATTGCCAGCAAATCATCTCCTAAGTTTATTAGGATCTTCATTCTATTTATTCACAGCTCCATGTATGGTTCATTTGTATTCATTTATGTACTAGACATTTGTAAATAAGAGTCAGACTCCAGATCCAAAAATCTGTGGTTCACTACACAGTCAATCCTATGATTCTTTTGTCACTTATTGCTTCTTTCACCTTCAGAAATAATTTATTAAAGTGAAAACAGCCAAAGTGCACTAGTGTTCAAAATCCACATTCAGCTGTAGGTCCCCCTAAAACTCCTTGAATAAGTTAGATCAAACGCCCGAGGTCATACCATGCCCAGTAGGACTGAGGTGTAAAAACCAATCTTCTGGTAGAGGACAGCTGTACTTTTGTGTAGTAGATTAGTGCAGGTTGCAAAAGCACTTTTGATAAATAGGAATCATTGCTGTCTCCTTGTTGCTCACCATATCTCCATTTGCATAGGTGGAAGGAATATTTTCTTTGTTTTGTGTACTTGGTGTAGTGTCCGTTCTTGTCACACAACTGAATATTTGCGTCCCAGCAACGCTTGTTCTTGAAAAAACTTGTTCTTTAGCTGAAGTCCCGATAATCATGATATAACCCGAAATTTTGCGTGACATAAACACAAAAAATTCTATTCAAGTTTTCTTGATTCATTTAAAAAAGACTGCTACTAGTTTCATCAGCATCTATTGTCGCAATAAAAGTGTAATTAAACGTTTCTAAATCATATTTAACTAACATATTTCTTATTGTTTACTAGCTAAATAGACGCGATCTAGGCCTAAATTTTCCGAGTTATAAACGTTTAAAAACCTGACCAAACACGCCTGATAACGTAAATTCTCTAAAAGCAAATTAATTACAAATTCATTCTTCTGTCATTGTATCTCTAAATCAGTACAAAAAAAAAAAAAACAACCACCGCACATAAGACCTTTGTGTCGTTTTTTGTCTACACACAGCCAATCTCGCATCCTTGACAAATTTAAAACATTCTTTATATTTAATTATTCTTTCAAAACTGACCATGAGTTAGAAATGTGGGAGCTGTTATAGGGTAGTGAGTAGAAGGATTTGTTGCCAATCTTGTAGGAAATATTTTCACTGGGGGGATGCAGTGGGGAGAATGTTGGGAGAACAGAAGAGGCTCTCTCCTGGAACTGCGGAGTATGCAGTAGGAACATTTTGATTGGGGAACAGGAAGGGAAAATCTGTGCCCTTCAGGCACAGTTGGAGGAAGCAAGGAAGGGAGATAGGGGGAGGAGGGTGGTTGGGAACTGGCAGCTGATAGTAGGATAGGAAGAAAGAGTACGCGATCTGACAGTTTTATCATCAACACAAAAACAGTGTTAAGTGGAGAAGAGCCTCAGGTAGAAAGAGGAGCAGGAAATGTGCAGCACACTTCAACCGAGGCCAAGAAGCCTAGGAATGTACAAAGTGTTAGGAAGAAGAAACTGCTGCTGCTGCTAGGTAGTAGCCTTGAACGAGGTGTAGTCCCTCAGTTACAGGAAAGTTTAGGGGCAGCATACCAGGCCACGAGTATCTTCAAGCCAAATGCAGGGCTAAGTCATGTGATAGAAGACCTAGGGTCTTTATGTAAGGACTTTACAAAAGAGGACCATGTAGTGATAGTGGGTGGGGCAGGAAACAGTTTGGACAGGGATGGGGCATATGACATAGGTGGTGACCTGGACAAGATAGCTTCCCTGACTCATGGCAGCAACGTACACTTTGTTGAGCTGTTCCGGCATCATGATCGACGACACCTTGATGGAGCTGTGAGGCAAATCATTGTGGGGTTAGGGATGGCTCTGAGGACAGCCAACTTTGCTCATGTTTCTCTGGTGCCCGTCGGGACTATCAACAGGTGGGGTTTCACTAGGCATGCCCTACATCTAAACAGGACTGGGAAGGGAAGGTTCGTACAGCTGATTCATGAAAGTATAGGGGGTGGATCTCGGGCCACACATGGTCAAATACCTGTTGTCATAGGTAGGAAAAGTAGGTCTTTTTTAGGATAAATCCAGATAACAGGTTCCCCTGCCTAAAGAGTATATCCAGCACTTTAAAAAATACCGAACACTCACAAGACAGATTTTAACACCTCAAACATCACATATACCAGATGTCACAAAGAAAAACAATAACATGAGGCATTTCACAGACTTGACAATCCTCCATCAAAACATGCAATCAATAGAAAATAAAATTCAACTATTAGAAGTTGAGTTCCAATCTTTGAACTGCACAGTAGTTTGTATTACTGGGCACTGGTGTAGAGACACAGAAATCCAACATGTAGTATTATCATTGTATGAAAAGGCAAACTCTTGCTGCAGAACTACTTCAAGTGGTGGAGGATCATGCATTTATATCAGAAAAGGAACACAGTTCAAATCAAGGCATGATCTCAGTACCGTAAGTGAAGAGAAACACTTTGAAATATCAGCTATTGAATTAACAGTTAACAGAAGTTCTAGATAAAGTCTCAAGTACAAAGGTGAACATAACTCTGTGTGGGGACATTAACATCAACACTAACATCATAAATGAATCCAGTAGCACCTACATAAACATCCATCAATGTGCAACAGGGGTTACCACAACAACTTCATCAGTAACTGACCATGTGTCCACAAATATGGACAAGGAAAAATGTGATGTAGCTGTAAATGATCTCAGACTATCAGACCATATCCGTCAAATAACAACAGTAAAGTCAGGCATCGAATCAATCCCTAAACTACAAGCCTAAAAACGATGTCTATCAGAAATCAAAATAAAAGGTTTTTCAAAAGAATTAGACAAACAAAGCTGGGTATAAGGAAACCAATGTGAATATGAAATTCTCTAAATTCTCCACCTTGTTTAAATTGAAATTTGAAATGGCATTTCCAAAAGTATCCGTGTCTGTATCAACAGATCACAAAAACAGATTGATAACAGAAGGTATTAAGAATTCCTCCCAAACACTTAAACACCTCAGTTCCATGAAAAAGATGTGCAATGATCAAGAATTCTTAAATTTCTATAATGGATACAAAAAGATCTATAGGAAGGTGCTGATTGCTGCAAAAAAGTCATTTAATGACAAAATAATATATAATGCAGAGAATAAAGGCAAAGTAGTCTGGGATGTTATAAAAAAGGAAATGGGGAGAGGCAAACAAACACAGAATAACATACTGCTAAGGGAGGGGGATAAAGTAATAAATGATCCACAGCACTTAGCAAACTATGGAAATGAGCATTTTTCAAGTATTGCAGAGAAGTTACAGCAAAAATTCCCCAAAAATATAACACCTGTAAATAATGTTGCACTATATACAATGATGTTACTTCCAACCACAGAGAATGGAGTCAATAAAAAAAAGTCAGTAGGCTTAGATGAAGTACCAATGTGTGTACTGAAACAATGCATAGGGATTATACAAGGCCCCTTAACAAATGTAGTAAATGAATCTTTCACATCAGGGACATTTCCAGAGCAGTTAAACAGGCAAGAGTTGTACCTTTGCTTAAGAAAGGTAATGCAGAAGACGTAGAAAATTACCGGACCATTTCCCTGCTGTCAGCATTCTCAAAAATAATAGAAGCAATTATGAAAGACAGATTAATGAATTACCTGAATAAATACAATCATTTAAGCGAATCACAGTTTGGTTTCTGAAGTGGCAAAAATATGGAGTCAGCCATAGTAGAATTCACAAAAGTTGTACTTGATGCTCTTGATAAAGATACAGTTGACCACAAGATTCTGTTAAATAAATTAGAAGCATTAAGAATAAGAGGGGTAGTTAATGATTGGTTTTGATCATACCTAACAGATAGGGTACAAAGAGTAGGATAATACATACTTCAAATAGAACCAAACATTTAGTAAAACATTTATCAGAACCAAAATTCATTAATATAGGGGTTCCGCAAGGTAGCATATTAGGACCAATACTGTTCCTGATATACTCAAATGACTTTCCCAGTAGTGTTACTCATGGTGAAAAAATCCTCTTCGCTGATGACAGCAATATTATAGTCACTGAAAAAACAAGAGAGCTCCTTGCCGAGAAAGCAAATGAAACTCTGAAGGTAGTTTATGATTGGTCAATAAGTAATAAAGTGACATTGAACATAAAGAAAACTAATGCCCCGAATTTCAGTTTGAAAAGGAAAAATGACAATGTTAAATTAAATTAAATGTAGATGGCACCTCTATAGACTGTGTAACAAGTGCAAAATTTCTAGGAGCGAATATTGATTCTCAGTTGAAGTGGTGTGAACACACAAAGGTACTTGCAAACAAAATGTCATCAGCATGTTATGCCCTTAGAATCCTATCATCAGTGTGTAACATGCAGTGTCTTTTAGTTACATATTATTCATATGTACACTCAATTCGTAGCTATGGAATTCTTTTTTGGGGAACAAATGCACAAAATATGAACACAATTTTCCAACTCCAGAAAAGAGCCATAAGAATAATAACCAAAAATACTAGTTGGGCTCATTGTAAAGATCTGTTCAGAACACTGGGGATTTTAACTGGTCCATGTGAATACATTTACCAGTCACTTGTACACATAAAAAATAACATTGGTAATTACTGCACAAACAGCTCTGTCCATGACCATGCAACAAGAGCTAGACTCAACTTACGTTTACCAAGAAAAAATAAACATAAAACTCAAAGCAGCATTTTCTACCAAGGAATAAAACTGTACAATAAATTATCAGAAGAGAGTAAAGAAATTGCCAAAATACACTTATTTAAAAAGGCAGCTAAAAAGTACCTGTTATGCAATACATTTTATACCTTGAAGGATTACTTAGCTAAAACAGAGTAGGGGTTTGATAAAAAATGTTATACAGATAATAATAATAATAATAATAATAATAATGATTGTAAAATATCCAACATTCCACATAACACCTTCACTTTATGTTTTTTTCCTTTTTTGTTTTCCTTTCTAGAAATACCTACCCACAAGCTAAGCATAGCACAATACTAACACCTCTTCCTCTTTCTGAGCTCAACATCTCACTCATTATGGAGGGCTGCTGGCTCAGTTTTTCAGGATAGCAAATGGGAAGATGCGGTATAGAAAATGGCCAGAGATCACCTCTGTGTGTGTGTGTGTGTGTGTGTGTGTGTGTGTGTGTGTGTGTGTGTGTAGTGAGTGAAGTGTTATGAAACAATGTGTGTATAGTGTGTGCAGTGACTTATAGTAAGATATCAGTGAACGGTGTGGCATTACATTATTTAATAAGTTATTTGTAAAAACCTGAACTGTATACCAGGAGTAAATCTAATGATTGTCTCTAACTAGAAGACTGTAAATATATGTGTATACAAATTAGCTTATTTTAAATTGATATAAATTTGTAAATATGAATATAATAGAGGGAAACATTCCACGTGGGAAAAATATATCTAAAAACAAAGATGATGTAACTTACCAAATGAAAGCGTTGGCATGTTGATAGACAAACAAACAAACACAAACACACACACAAAATTCAAGCTTTCGCAACCAACGGTTGCTTCATCAGGAAAGAGGGAAGGAGAGGGAAAGACGAAAGGATGCGGGTTTTAAGGGAGAGGGTAAGGAGTCATTCCAATCCTGGGAGCGGAAAGACTTATCTTAGGGGGAAAAAAGGACAGGTATATACTCGCACACACACACATATCCATCCGCATGTACACAGACACAAGCAGACATTTGTAAAGGCAAAGAGTTTGGGCAGAGATGTCAGTCAAGGTGGAATTACAGAGTCAAAGATGTTGTTGAATGAATGACAGGTGAGTTATGAGCGGCGGCACCTTGAAATTAGCGGAGGTTGAGGCCTGGTGGGTAACGAGAAGAGAGGATATACTGAAGGGCAAGTTCCCATCTCTGGAGTTCTGTTAGGTTGGTGTTGGTGGGAAGTATCCAGATAACCCAGACAGTGTAACACTGTGCCAAGATGTGCTGTTCCCTTTAATTGTTGGTATGTCTGGCCTTCGAAAGTGAAGAAGTTGTGAGTCAGGATGAAGCTAGCTAAGGTAATGAGGAAAGAGGTTTTAGGTAGGGTGGCAGGTGCTCGGCGTGAAAGGAAGTGCTCCATCGCAGCGAGGCCCTGGACGTGTGGAATATTTGTGTATAGGGAATACCTCCATCTGTCCAATGGCCAGTTTCACACATCCGTCCACATCAAAGGCAGAGCCACGTGTGAAAGCACCCACGTGATTTACCAACTGACCTGCCTACACTGTGAAGCTTTCTATGTGGGAATGACCAGCAACAAACTGTCCATTCGCATGAATGGACACAGGCAGACAGTGTTTGTTGGTAATGGGGATCACCCTGTGGCTAAACATGCCTTGGTGCACGTCCAGCACATCTTGGCACAGTGTTACACCGTCTGGGTTATCTGGATACTTCCCACTAACACCAACCTGTCAGAACTCCAGAGATGGGAACTTGCCCTTCAGTATATCCTCTCTTCCCGTTAACCACCAGGCCTCAACCTCCGCTAATTTCAAGGTGCTGCCGCTCATAACTCACCTGTCATTCAACAACATCTTTGCCTCTGTAATTCCGCCTTGACTGACATCTCTGCCCAAACTCTTTGCCTTTACAAATGTCTGCTTGTGTCTGGGTACGTGCGGATGGATATGTGTGTATGTGCAAGTGTATACCTGTCCTTTTTCCCCCTAAGGTAAGTCTTTCCGCTCCCGGGATTGGAATGACTCCTTACCCTCTCCCATAAAACCCACATCCTTTCATATTTCCCTCTCCTTCCCTCTTTCCTGATGAAGCAACCGTTGGTTGCGAAAGCTTGAATTTTGTGTGTATGTTTGTGTTTGTTTGTGTGTCTATCAACATGCCAGCACTTTCGTTTGGTAAGTTACATCATCTTAGTTTTTAGATATAAATTTGTAAATACTTAGACATGTCCTATATTGTTGTAAAAAGAGATCTATGGATGAATAAAGCTGCTGCTGCTGCTGCTACTACTACACTCCTGGAAATTGAAATAAGAACACCGTGAATTCATTGTCCCAGGAAGGGGAAACTTTATTGACACATTCCTGGGGTCAGATACATCACATGATCACACTGACAGAACCACAGGCACATAGACACAGGCAACAGAGCATGCACAATGTCGTCACTAGTACAGTGTATATCCACCTTTCGCAGCAATGCAGGCTGCTATTCTCCCATGGAGACGATCGTAGAGATGCTGGATGTAGTCCTGTGGAACGGCTTGCCATGCCATTTCCACCTGGCGCCTCAGTTGGACCAGCGTTCGTGCTGGACGTGCAGACCACGTGAGACGACGCTTCATCCAGTCCCAAACATGCTCAATGGGGGACAGATCCGGAGATCTTGCTGGCCAGGGTAGTTGACTTACACCTTCTCGAGCACGTTGGGTGGCACGGGATACATGCGGACGTGCATTGTCCTGTTGGAACAGCAAGTTCCCTTGCCGGTCTAGGAATGGTAGAACGATGGGTTCGATGACGGTTTGGATGTACCGTGCACTATTCAGTGTCCCCTCGACGATCACCAGTGGTGTACGGCCAGTGTAGGAGATCGCTCCCCACACCATGATGCCGGGTGTTGGCCCTGTGTGCCTCGGTCGTATGCAGTCCTGATTGTGGCGCTCACCTGCACGGCGCCAAACACGCATACGACCATCATTGGCACCAAGGCAGAAGCGACTCTCATCGCTGAAGACGACACGTCTCCATTCGTCCCTCCATTCACGCCTGTCGCGACACCACTGGAGGCGGGCTGCACGATGTTGGGGCGTGAGCGGAAGACGGCCTAACGGTGTGCGGGACCGTAGCCCAGCTTCATGGAGACGGTTGCGAATGGTCCTCGCCGATACCCCAGGAGCAACAGTGTCCCTAATTTGCTGGGAAGTGGCAGTGCGGTCCCCTACGGCACTGCGTAGGATCCTACGGTCTTGGCGTGCATCCGTGCGTTGCTGCGGTCCGGTCCCAGGTCGACGGGCACGTGCACCTTCCGCCGACCACTGGCGACAACATCGATGTACTGTGGAGACCTCACGCCCCACGTGTTGAGCAATTCGGCAGTACGTCCACCCGGCCTCCCGCATGCCCACTATACACCCTCGCTCAAAGTCCGTCAACTGCACATACGGTTCACGTCCACGCTGTCGCGGCATGCTACCAGTGTTAAAGACTGCGATGGAGCTCTGTATGCCACGGCAAACTGGCTGACACTGACGGCGGCGGTGCACAAATGCTGCGCAGCTAGCGCCATTCGACAGCCAACACCGCGGGTCCTGGTGTGTCCGCTGTGCCGTGCGTGTGATCATTGCTTGTACAGCCCTCTCGCAGTGTCCGGAGCAAGTATGGTGGGTCTGACACACCGGTGTCAATGTGTTCTTTTTTCCATTTCCAGGAGTGTACTACTCCTCCTCCTACTACTACCAACATTGCTAGAGCCAATGCGTTGATGTCAAGTGTCTACGTGGGCAGTCACAGGAAGTAGCAGTAGATAACAGGCCTAAAGCACAAAAAGCTGAAATTTCGGCCATTTGAGATTATGAAATGGAGTACTGAGAAACTGAGAATTTGCATTTTACTTCATGCCGTGCATATGTACAATGGTACAGTGTACACATGTAGTGGTTTGATATGATTTATGTAAAGTGTAATAACAGTGGTAACAGTATGTATTCTTTATACCATTTTCTATTATGTAAACAATCTAATTTTCAGTTAATGTACATGCATTCTTTCCATTAAATATGCAATATATGGACATAATGGTAACTACAAATACATGTCAGATCTTTTAAAGTTTTGATATGTGCTGAAGTACAGTGTGAATAATACGTCATTTTATTATATAACTACCATATGTTTAGTTTGATGTAAGTGCAGTTGCCTACATACACACTGTTTTTGCTGTTTCACAGTAATACACATGTCATTAAAAAAAAATAAAGAAAAAGAAAAACAACTTGGTAAACAGCCACACCACTCTGAACTAATACCTCACTAGAGAAGCTACTGCTTCAAATGTATACCTTTGCTCACCACATCTCTTATGACACAGAGATTAGAATTATTGCAGGAATGCCACCATTTGATGTGTGAAGCAAGGCAAATCATAGTATGCATTAATGCAGACTTAATGGCAGTGTAGGAGTCCATCAAAAACTAAATCCTGATTGCTATAAAGACAACATTCAGCAATGTTGTGATGGAGGTATTGTCATGTGAGGGATGTTAACATGCACTGCATTATGAGCTGTGACACATCTGCTATTGTTGTTCACAGGTGTGCGTTACAAGAACCCAGTGTTCAGTCACGTATATTTGTTTGTTTGCCTGCAACACTCCACAACCAACAGATACCTTCATGGTTCCATAATATCTCAACATGGTTTGAGGAATACTCTACATATATGAAGGTGCTTGTGTGGTCCTCCATGTAACTTGACATAAATTGTGTTGAGCACGCCTACGATACCAATGAGTAAGGCTGCACATTTTAGACCCAACTATGATGAATTTTGTGATTTGTAGCAGCTTTTGAGCAGTTATATATCAGCAATCCCATCATTAAGACAAAAGATTGTGCTGCTAGAAAAGTGTCTGTAAGTCAAGCAAGTTAGTATATGTTATATTATGAATTATGCAAGAAATTAGTACATCTTTGATCTGTTACAAGTGTAGAAAGAGAATTGACTTAAACCAGTGGAACTGATGACATACTTACCAGGTACACTATGTATGGTCCAACAACGACAAGGGCACCTGCTGCTACATTGCCAACAGCAGTGCCCGTCTGTCGCACACATGTGGGGAATGCCTCCATGGCCTGCAGATAGCTCACATAGCTCTGCACTATGAGGCACAATCGTGCAAACATGGTCACACCTGAGCATATCCATGACAGTTCAGGCACTGCAACAGAGGACAAGGTGGACTGTAGCTAATGCAGTACCACACATGGAGTTCCTTACTTTATAACATGATTGACCCTGTGTTCCTATTGAGATGCATGGTGTAAACAGGAGAGGAGTGGATTCTCTCCTCCTGGGTATCAGGACTACAGATGAAGCAGATAGCTCTTTGGCTGGATACTGAATGTCTGCCCATCCCATGAGTTGATAGCCAGTTATTTGGTGAATGGATATTTGTCCTAACATTGCCACATAGCATATTGTAACTTGTAGGTCTGAGCAAGCCTGCAGAGATCAAGCATAAATGATCAGGCAGAGATGGGTAAATTTGGGCATCATCATTCATAAGTGAAGCAAGTGAATAATGTATTGATCGATTGATTAGACTATTTGATTTGTTGCAAATTGCGTTCACTTTCACTTGTTATTTGATGTTACTACCAAAACTAATTTGTTAATAGCAAGATAAATTACAAAAATGGTATTTGTGAATATATTGATATAAACAGTGACAATAATAAGTTTGCTGTTTATATGTTATGCCAATTTCAAATTTACTGTGAGAGAGAAAGAAAGCAGATATGTACCAAAGGCTTAGCTTGTCTTTTATTTTTTTGTTTTGATTTGTTTTATTACACTGATCAACAAGTTGCTAGTTCATAGACATGATAATTAATATCATGAGAAGTCATCCATTTATCGAATTCTCAGTTTAATTAAACTTGTTTGGTGTGTGCACATGTTTTGTGAAATGTAGTTATAAAAACCATTTATACTAATAGAAAATTCCCAACCTTACTTAAACCCAGTGAACTATTTTAGTAGGTCCTTCAGCTATGAAAAATCATTTGAAAATGAAACACACAGAAAAATTCCAAATAATTAATGAAGATACAGCCATTGCCTTGCCTATATCATCTTTAGACATCTCTGGTACAAGTTTATGTTCACCATCAACAGAAAAGGAATTGATTATGTTGGAATTGTTTAACTATTGTAGAAAGCACTGAATTTACAAGACTTCTAGATCAAGCCTTACCCCACGATAACATTTCCCAAAAAATTGTTCGTTATATATGTGGTGTCACTGCCAGACACCACACTTGCTAGGTGGTAGCTTAAATCGGCCGCGGTCCATTAGTACATGTCGGACCCGCGTGTCGCCACTGTGTGATCGCAGACCGAGCGCCACCACACGGCAGGTCTCGAGAGACGTACGAGAACTCGCCCCCAGTTGTACGACGACATTGCTAGCGACTATACTGACGAAGCCTTTGCTCTCATTTGCCGAGAGACAGTTAGAATAGCCTTCAGCTAAGTTAATGGCTACGACTTAGCAAGGCGCCAATTGTCACAGTGCATGTATCTTACGAGTCTCATTTGTATAGTCAAGAGAGATGTATCACAAGGAGTGATTAAAAGTTAAGTATATTCCAAAGCTACGTATTTTCTTTATAGCAGTCATAACTTATCCTGTTCCAGACTTGACGCCAGTCGGCTTGTGTGTACGTGTGCCTTTCGGCTTCCTTCTCAGTGTGGCGTGACTAGCTTGTTACGCCACAACAATATATACAACAGAATTTAGGAAAAAACCAAAACAAACATTTTAGTTGCTGCCATGTTTTCTGAGACTTCTGATATCTGGACCTGTTTGTATAACACCACCAGGTTCTCAAGTTTCAGAGCCCATTTGTTGTCTCCCGAATTTCAGCTGAAACACTGAGTTCTTACCGTGAAGCCTTATCTAGGTGCTCACATTGTAGAAAATATAGCACGAGAACTTAATAGTACCACAGATTGCTGGGACATTGACTGAAGCAACATTTTTGTCATCCTCAGGGGACACCGTTTTAATGTAGCACTGTCCGTGTGGGCAAGGAGGTTTACGTACCCTGGATCCGTAGGGCTATGCCGGCAGTAGCGTAGCTACCAGCGGGGTCACCCTTGCCAGACAGGCTGAAGGGGAGGAGCCAGACCAAGCCACAATGACCTATCAAAACCTGTGTCCTATCCTTTTCCTATCCATAGCCTATCTATTTTCTTTTCCTTTCCATTTCCCCCACTTATCCGATGATGGCGGTTAAACCACATATAGGGGTGCGGAGGAAATGCCAAGCCCATATGTTGAACATCTGATAAATTGTCAGTGCCTGGGCGATAAGATGGCAGCCCCACCAAGGCAATCAGAAATGGTGGGCCAATCACCTGCCCTTCTTAAATAACCTGATTGCTGAAACCGAGATGAGAATGCAAAACCAGATGGATAAACTGGTGACAACTTTTGACATGAAAAGGAAAACGAAAATCAGCTTTTGGAATATACAAACATTGAGGGAGAGTATCAGGGAAATGGATAACTAGAAGCTTGATATCTTGGGACTGAGTGAAGTGAGGTGGTCAGGGTTTGGTGAAATGCAGACATCGGATGGTATTGCATTTTTATACTCAGGATGTGAATCAGGATGTGAAGAGGAAGAGGAACACTGGGATGGAGATGGGCTATTGTTGACCAAGGCAGCAAAGAAGAGCCTTCTAGAATGGAGACCTATGTCCAGTAGGATCACGACTGCCAGATTTAAGATGAAGGTTCAAAACATGATGCTCATCCAGTGCTATGCCCCCACAGACACATCAGAGTTTGAGAAGGAGTAGTAGTTCTATTACCTAATATGAGAGACTGTAAGGAAATGAGCAAGAAAGAGATCTGCTTAGAAGGAGAGACAGCATTGGTCGTATTTTTTTGTTTTATTAACCGCAAAATTGATTTTCGGTCACTTAGTGACCATCCTCAGTGCTGTAATATACAATTTAAATTGGTAGGCATTGGTGTCAACAAGCTTAGAGCGATCTCATAAACTCATGTGATCGCTCTAAGCTTGTTGACACCAGTGCCTACCAATTTAAATTGTATATTACAGCACTGAGGATGGTCACTAAGTGACCGAAAATCGATTTTGCGGTTAATAAAACAAAAAAATACGACCAATGCTGTCTCTCCTTCTAAGTATATCCATTATCTGGTCGTGGTGCACAGGACATTCCATGGTGTCGCCAATCAAGAAAGAGATCCTCATTGTTATGGGAGACATAAATGCCAAGGTGGGAGATAACAATGACGGATTGAAACAGATAATGGGGGTGCATGGCTTGGGTGAAATGAATGATAATGGGGAAAGATTTAGTGACTTCTGTGCAAGCCATGACCTTGTAATAGGAGGGAACTTGTTTCCTCAACGGAGATGTTGTAAGGTAACATTGGTATTCCCAGATCATGTTATAGAAAAGCAAATTGACCACATCGCAGTATCCAGGAAGTTCAGGAGGAGCCTGGAAGATGGGCAGAATAGAAGAGGAGCAGATGCAAGTAGTGACCACTATCATGTTACTGCCAGTTTCCAAATGAAGATTTTGGCTTCCAGAAAGATATTTGAGCCAAGGAATAGAAGATTCAATGTAGGTAAACTTAAAGATCCACAGATAGATGAGGGGTACCAGCAGGAACTCCAGAATAGACTCCAGGTGCTGGAACTGGAGATGACTGAGGATAAGGGCATAGAGAGGAAATATGGACAGAAGTTAAGAATACTTTTGTGCAAGTGAGTGAGAGACAACATGGCTTTAAAAATCACCTGTGGAGAGATTGGATATCCAAACATACCTGGAGGAAGATCATCCATAGAAAGGAGGCCAAGGGTAGAGTAAACCAGCGCAGGATTAGGCAACTAAAGGCACAGGCACAAGCTGATAATAGAGCAGCAGTTAAGGAAGTGAAAAGGAGTGTGAGAAGGGACCACAGAAGATGGATAGATCAACAGGCTGATAGAGCAGAACAGGCATTGCAGAGAGGATATGTGAGAGAACTATATGATATCACTAAGATGCTCTCAAAGAAATGCTTCAGGGGGAACCGACTAGTAACGAATAAGAAAGGGGAGATACTAACTACACATGAAGAACAATCACATAGGTGGAAGGAACACTTTAACAAAGTTCTAAATAGAGACCTTGGCGGTGAGGTAGAAGAACAAGAATAAATGGAATACAATGATCCTAGTCCCAGCATTGGTGTAAATGCACCCACAAAAGCAGAAATTCGGATAGTGCTGAAGCAGATCAAGAATGGGAAGGCACCAGGACCGGATAATATAACATCTGGGATGCTGAAAACACACTTGGACACCACTGTCGAGTTATTGTACACCCTACACTCTTAGAGAAGATATGGAGAGAGGAGAAACTGCCAACAGATTGGAAATGAGATATTATCATGAAAATACCCAAAAAAGGAGATATTACTAACTGTAACAACTGGTGGGGTATTATTCTATTGTCAGTATTGAGTAAGGTACATTCGAGGATCATTTTAAACCACATTAAGGATTTTGTGGAAGCACAACTGAGGAGAGAGCAGGCGGGTTTTAGAAAACATTGAAGCTGTGTGGACCTTATCAATACTCTCAGAATTATTCTGGAACAAAGTGCGGAGTGGCAACACACCCTCTACCTTACCTTCATTGACTCTGAAAAGGCTTTTGACTCTGTGAGTCGAAGAGTCATGTGGGATACACTTGCAAAATATGGGATTCCAACAAAGATTATTAACATCATCAAGGAAATATATGAAGACTCTAAATGCCAGGGACTACATAATGGAGAACTAACAGAGCCTTTCCAAGTTAATTTGGGAGTACGACAAGGGTGTATTCTTTCACCAACACTATTTCTTTTGGTGTTGGACCATGTGATGAAGGAGTGATGAGGGATGGAAGAGATGTGTGCAATGGGGAATGCGAGATAGGCTTGAAGATCTAGATTTTGCAGATGACATGTGCTTAATGGCACAATGATATCAAGACATTGGAGAGAAACTGGCAAGGTTACAGACAGAGAAAGAAGTTGCAGGCCTCAAGATAAATGTTCGCAAAATGAAAGAAATGTGGATAAATTCAACCATAATGAATAGGCTGGCCATTAATGGAGAGGACATAGAACAGGTCCAATTTTTCCTCTATCTCGGAAGCATAGTCATGACTATAGGAGGCACTGAGGAGGACATCTGTAGTCACATCTGCAAAGCAAATGGTGCGTTTGTACAACTGTACCCTGTTTGGAGAAATAGGAATATCTCAAAGAAGACCAAACTCCAGCTTTTCAATAGCAAATGTGAGGACTGTTGTGTTGTATGGTTGCAAAACTTGGACAGTGACATCAAAAACCAACTCCCAAGTTTTTATCAACCGCTGTCTCCAGCATATTTTAAATTTGAGATGGCCAGATATAATGACAAATGAAGATCTTTGGAGGGAACCAAATCAGCAACCAGTCAATATACAAATCAAGGAAAGAAAATGGAACTAGATTGGGCATACATTGAGGAAACCAGGTGGAGCTGTTGAAAAGGTGGTGTCGGACTGGAACCCTCAAGGACTTAGAACACATGGTCGTCCCAAACAAACCTGGAAAAGGACGATCGAGAGAGAAGCTGCAGAGGAAGGGAAAACCAGGAGTGAAGTGAAGAGACATACCAGGTGGAGGAATTTCATCATGGCCCTATGTTCCAGAGGGAACGACAGGAACTAAGTCAAGTCAACTAAGTCAACATACGTGTACTCATTCACAACAGTGGCACTAACATGGTGAAAGATTTTCAAGTGGCTGAATGTAATTTTGCTATCTGTTTTATCCATTCGCTACAGAAGGTTATAACTGAGTCCAGTGGCAGAAATGATTGCTACTGGAAGATGTCCGGCAACACACTTGAATCATTTGAGCTTAACTCAAGAAAAACTGTTGGTGATTCAAAAGGAGCTAAAGTTGCTGGAGCATCAGCTGGTTTAAGATATCAGCTTTGTTGTTGTATGTGGTTGATCATGATACACTTACTTATTTGATATCGCATCAGTCATGTTTGATGGAGCAGTGTGTTAAACTTCCGAAGCCCTTTGAAGAAAGTACAAGAATAAGTTCTGATCTCTCTTGCATATCTGAAGTAATACCACACATTGTGACACTGAATAAGTTTTTAGATAAGGATGAGAAGGCAGAAAGGACACCTGGCCTACCAGACATCAGATCCTTGTTGAAAGCTGCATTAGAAAGTCATCTCAGCTTATTAAATGATCTAGATTACTTGATTGCAATCTTCTGAGACAATCTGGAGATTTTTGAAACTAAAAAAGTTTGACAGAAGATGCTATTGGAAATTTCCAGCAGCAGCTCATCTCCAATGTCTGTTAAGAGGAGAGGAGACTGAGTCGACAATGACTCATGAAGCTCATAGCACTTTTGTGATTGCCTTAATAAGATGTCAAATAAATATAATAATAGCCTGTGCAATGATCAAGAAATGTGATTGCAAGGGAAATTTGCTATCATCTGAAGATGGTTTGAATTGATCACAGTTGTGATCCTAGTACTGTACTTGGCATTCAGCTAATGTTACACAGTACTCTAATTTGACAATGTTCGCTAGACCTTTTCTTTCAGCACCTTGCAGCAGAATATATAGTAAAGGATTCTGAAGCTGGTCTTGTTTATGGAGGTGAGTGAAATTGCTTATTGCCTCTTAAAGCAGAGAAATTGGTGCCTATTCACCATAATTTGCTTCTAGTTCAGTACAAGTACTACTTCATTTTTTTTGTTAAAATGAATAGAAAACAGTGTTTTGATTTGGAGGTTTTGTGTTCTTCTTTGTATTTAGAATATTTTACACACAAATTAAATAAGCTGATTTTATGAATTTTTCATAGTTTATTCAAAATCCAGTTTCTGTAAGATATCGACCTTCTAACAAGTACCTGGCCAGATAGTAAAATTAGGCCAGATAGTGGATAGTTGCTGGATATCTGTTTCATCTGCAATCAGGATGGCAATGCTATTTCCAAATCACATGAGTGTCGCCTCTAAAGCTTTTTAGAAGAAAACAAGTTCTATTGTAAAGGAATGTAATCGGAGGATGGGAGTCAGACCAGGGTAGGTCCACCGTGGGATGTGCACAGACCTATGGGATTTTGAGAAACATATTTTCTTGGAAGAAACTGGAGTACAGAAGGAGTGTACAACTGCTAAAACTGTGCAGTTGCTTCAGAAACATAGATATTTGGGTACTATGCTCTATGGGGAGTAACTGGAAATGAGATGTAGTGTAGGTAATACTTTAGTTTATCAATACAAGGTGAAGTCACAATGATTTAATAATCAACTTGAAAACATAAAGATAGATACCTAATTTTTTGTTGTTTGCTGGTATGTGTCTGCAGTCTTGATACACATTGAACTTTCCATGGCACAGTACCACTGGTAGTACCCTCAAGGCTCACTTTATGCAGAACAAATTTAGACTGGCCACTCACCAACCAACACTGCAAACAGAGTGGTGTGTCAAAGTACACCTGTTCAGAGTACTTTAAGACGGCATCATGCTGCTGTGGGGACACCACAGTGATCTATGTATTCTAATTGCCTGAATAATACAGTCTAGAACACAAATTTATTTGTTTTCAGTGATAGGTTTCAGCCCTTAGGCCATATTTAGATCTAAAATCTCATCACAGCAACTGTTGCGTGTTGTTGACTCTCTGTGGTCAAAAGTATTGGGTACTGTACAGAGACAGACAGACTGTTTTATGAAGATAGTATATTGTAGCTTCGATGGTGATGGAAGGTATTGGGAATGTCGCCTGATAGAGTTCATGGAGAAAAATAAATATTATATTCCTCACTTTTTCTTTATTTTCCCCATCGATTGTCTTAATTGATTTCAAATTTACATAATTTCATTTCTGAGTCAAATGGCTACCATCTTCAGGCACCGCACAAGGATGCAGGAATGTATCTAAATCTGCAGTCTATGTCATCTTTAGACAGAGTGCATGACAAAAACATTTTACTTGTATTGACATAAACCTGCGGACTCCTAAATTACATATCCCATCACTGGCATAATCAGTGCTCTAGAAACAGGTTTTCGTAATCCTGTTACCACTCTTTAATGTCTGCAACTTTCATTCTTTTATATAGTTATTCTGTATGTTCATTAAATCCTATTCTTTGCTTAATACTGTTGTGCCGTTTGAGCTCTTGGTGTTCATGTAATGCTTCTTCTTCATCTTTTTTTTCATTAATTTTATTATATTCAGAACCAGAATTTCTTTTAGTCATACGTACTTCTACAATTCTGCTTTTCTTCTCTGGTTATTCCTTTGCCACCTTTTATGTTGTTAATTTGAGAAAAAGAATATGATAATGGAATGTACCTTAAGGACCTACATTTTTTTCAGTGACGTAGTATGTGTGCCTCTGGTGCTGGTAACATTAACCTAATGGATGAATTTACTAATGTAATGTTGAAAGTAGACTTGAAAGAAATGAGTTTGAAAGTGAGTTGGAAGTCAATTATACACTAAAATGATGTATAAGAAGAAAATTAACAATGAAGTTATAGAACCAGTTGACGAATTTTTTATTTTAGAGGAGTTGAGGATAACTGGATCACAAAAATTTCAAAATCAGCTCTTGATCAGATTTTCATAAATGTACATAAGCAACACTACTCAGCTGAAATTATTAACAAAATTACAGTGACCAAGAAGTCCAGACTCTAACACTGAGTTTAAACAGCAAAATTCAATGTCCTGTAAAAACTGCAACGCAAAGGCAATTGAATGATGAAAATATAGAGCTTTTTAATCATCTTTTGATGACTGAGAACTGGTTAGAGAGATAAGAAGACAAGTTTGCTGAGAATATGTTTAATTCCTTTCATAAAACATTTGTCCAATAGCCACATACTGCATTTCCACTGAAGTCAAGGATAATTGGAAATAAATGTACAAATTCATGGGTGACAGTAGGGATAAAAATCTCTGGCCCAAACAAGCACTGCCTCAAGAACTACATGAAAAACTAGGAAGTTGATGATAAGCTTAGAACATACTGTAAGTTTACTGTGCTGTCAACAAAAAAGTAATTAAACAAGCAAACAATTCTGTAATGATAAAGTAATAAAATAATCTAATAATAAAATGAAAGACTTTTGGAAAGTTGTGAAAAATGAAACAAACAAGCAACATGCTACAAAAAAAACTCTAAATCTAAATGATGAGTTGACATCAGGACCAGAAAAAATAGTACATGCTTTTAATGACTACTTCAGTAAAATAGTTGGAAACCTGATGATGAAGAACTGCCATAGAGCCAGTACTCAACATCCAACAAATGCGGAAACCATAAAAGCATCAATGATTCCAGACAAAACTTCTGACACTGAAGTGCTCACAGCTATAAAAAGCACTACAGAGTATATACTCCAGTGGCAGTAACAATATATGATTTAATTTTAAAGAAATTGGGGAATACATTGTGGAACCACTAACTCACATAATTGATGCATCCTTTAGAAACTGATTTTTCCCTTACAACATAAATGTTGCTTAAGTTAAACCATTCCACAGAAAAGGACCTGAAAATGATGTAGCTAATTACAAGCCTGTAGCACAACTCAGCACATTTTCAAAAATGTCTGAGAAATTGTTTTACACCTGATAGAAAGTTTTGTTAACAGATTATCTTTAATACTGAAGCATCAGCATGGATTTAGAAAAGCAAATACAACAGCCACAGCAGTGTATGAGCACCTCAGCACAATCTTAAATCATTAGATAGTAAAGAAATTACTATGTACTTTTTATAAATCTGTCTAAAGCTGTTCATGTTATTGGCCACATAATACATACTCTTCAGAAAGTTAGCTAATGAAGCTGTAAGAGGAACTGCAACTCAATGGTTATAGTCACATCTATCAAACAACGGACAAAAAAGTTGTACTGTGTACTCCTCTGAGGTAGTGACTGTTAGACATGGTGTACCACAAGGCTCAGTCCTAGGGTTGATACTGTTTCTGTTATACAGTATTTTGATGACAAAAACACAAAGTTTGCTTCAGGACACACGACACTATTTGCTGATGACACACGTACTCTGGTAACAGATACAGACAAAGGTGACCGTGACCAAAACATTAAACCACTTATGTCATCACTGAATGAAATGTTGAGTGAGAACAATCTCATTCTAAGTATATGAAAAAACAACTCACATTGGTTTTAGCCTTGTAGCATCGCAAGTTGTTCCAAGGGAATGTTTGTTTTAGGATAGCCTGCTATATGTAACTTTGGGGGCTGACATCTAGCGGCCTACCCGAGAGACACACGTTCATCTGTCACTGCCTGCCATGGGAAAGCTATTCATTGTCTCTTACTGAATGCATGCATTCACCACATATAAGAATCTAAATAAAGGATAGTAGTTTTTGTGTGATTGCTTTCAAAATTTGTATACTGCACTTTGTTATTAATAGAAAGGTGGTGTGCAAATCTCAGCTATCTAACAGGCATATTTTTGGAGATAGAAAAATTTACTTTAAAGTTAAAAAAACTGCACTTAAGAAAGGAAATTCACCTGGGAAAATTTATGACTTGTTTTTGGTTATCAGTTAAAATACTCACCTGAATTATCAGGGTATATAATTATTTAACTGAAATTTAATTTAAAAATTTCAAGTACCTCACAGTTTTCGTAGTATGAAATCTAGAATAACTTCAGAAAGAACTATTATAATCAATATTAATTTTATTATGTGTTATGTGAGCCTGTGAGTAAATGATAGTGTGTATGTGGGACATTCGTCAAATTTCAATATTGCATTATATACCATCTTAAGTAATGTGCAAGAGTTACACAAGCCTGTCATGGGAAAATGATCATAGGTGATTTACCCACTTTACTGATGACGTATGTCTAGATGTGATTGCTGTCATAACATAGCAGACAGAAAGTCGGCTGGAGTAAAATCTGTATCTAAAGAATATTTCGAGAATTCTTGTCTTTTTGTTTTCGTTTATTAAACATTACTATAATATTTGTATGTCAGATCGACGCAAATGTGTCTGTGTATAAGGATTGGTGCAGACCAGTTTTGGTGCGAGTATGATCACAATCAAGTATTGGCAGCCAGTATGGTCAGCCAATCAGAATTGTGACGGTTCTCGCTCATTACCTGATAGTTATACTGGGAGTGAGGCTGGAAGAAGGAGATCGCTTGCTAGCATTGAACGCGGACGATCATGTTACTAGTGCCAGTAAAAATAATGTGTAAGATGAAGAATTACTTAGTGTTTGAGTTATTGGTGAGCTAAGTTGATAGCAGTTGTTGTTGAGGACTGATTGGCGAAATTTCAGAGGTTTTGACTAAATCTGTTAGACAGATATTTGCATGTGAAATATTGGCCTTCAAAGAATCTGGGTGGCATGTTTCAGTATTCAATTACTGAGCATTTTTGGCAAGCAGTTTCTTTTTTGGAAATCCACAAGAAGGACCGAATGTAAGAACTCATAGTAGTTGTGAAATTAATGACTGTGAAAACGTTGTTTAATTTGGGTCGAGTTTGGACAGAGTTCTGGCTTCTATGCATGTGAAATGTGTATATGAATCATCAACTGGAAGGAAATAGCCAATAGTTTAAATGTAGTACCTAGTACTTTTTGTTTGGCTGTCAAGGACAAAATAAACTTTATTGTGTGGAAATTTCGAACATTATTTTGCAGAAGCCAATCTATTTTCTTACTGCCTGATAAAATTGTATGACAGTATTTCTACAGAACTTTCTTTCTTAACTACAGTTGTGTGGCCTCAAGATTTGTAGATATTAGGTGATGTTTTTCATCAACGCTGCTTTTACATCATCTTGTAAGTATCTACATTGCCGAGTGAAGCGACATTGAGCAGACGCCATTCTGAGGTAGGTGAATTTTAATTCGCAGCCTGCAGAGTGACAACAATGATGAAAAGTCATGAGAAATGAAACCCCAACCTGCCGCAGCTTTTCACCTGGCATGCCCCTAAACAACCAAGAACTATCCAATGTGAACCATATTGAGTTTCTATGTATATGGCTTGAAGAAAATTTCAAACTGGGGCACTCATGTCAATTGTATCACAAATAAGCTGTCAACTATGTGTTATATTCTAAGGGTACTCAGCAAAGTAGCCACCAAATTAGTTCTTATATAAATATATTATTCCTACTTTCACTCCAGCAGTATGGCATTGTACTTTGGGGTAATTCACTCTGCAGCAGAGATATCTTCAAACCACAAAAAAAGGCAATGCATATAATATGCAAACTGTGATGTAATGAACCATGAAGACAACATTTCAAGAGACTTGGGCTTACGACACAGCCATTGTTTACATTTATAGTGCTCTATCATTCATTAAGACCTACTAAACAAAAACAGTTCATTAATATTAAATGAACACATTGAAAACTATGAAACATGAACAACCAGTTACCATAAAAGTGCCCTGCATGTTGGGATATGATGTTTAGTAATTTACCAGACAGAATGAAAAGAACAAAAATGCCAAAAGCTTTCATGCATAAATTAAGAAAAAATTCTTTTTGAGCAAAAATTTTACACCGCAAATGACTTTTTTTTGTAAAAGTTTATAAATATTAACTAATTTCTTAGTAGAAAATCACTTACACCTTATAATTATGTATATGTATCATGCATGTATCCTTAAGGCATGTAACATACAGGTCTGTATTTATTCCTACTTTGCTCCCACAATGTTCCATTCCATTTCATAGTACTGCAGAAAGAAGTTACAACCCACCTTACAGGTTAAAGTACAATG
Source organism: Schistocerca nitens (assembly GCF_023898315.1). Lineage (NCBI taxonomy): Eukaryota > Metazoa > Arthropoda > Insecta > Orthoptera > Acrididae > Schistocerca > Schistocerca nitens. The sequence goes on along the minus strand of NC_064614.1, from coordinate 473,809,672 downwards.
TGATATCCATTATCTTCTTGTAATATCACATAGTCTTTCATTTAACAAATAAAATTGTAGCAAATAAATTGTAAAAATTACTGGTAGAAATGTACACTTGACATGTCCAGGTCATATGTACAAATTGTACAATATTGTAAACATGGACTTATAATGTTAAAAGCATTCTTAAATTAGTGGTTGTTCAATGAGTAATGGAGGATGCATGTTGGGAACTACCAGGAGAGACAAGGAAACAAACAAGTGGGTCAGTGAAAAGACTTGAGGGAAATACGTAATTACAACTAACAAAGATTAAATGGAGGTGGTATGATATGTAGTCAGACAAATCATTGTTAAGTGGATGAACATACTTCTTGGCTGTATTTCAATAAATCACCAAAGACTATGTCAACCACTTAATAGAAGGTGGATGGGCATTAGAAAACTTGTAGGAACAGTGTGAATTTGTATAGCTGAAGATCATGACGCATGGAGAAGTCTGGAAGAATCCTTTATCCGGCACTGGGGACCAAATGGTGACAACTACTACTGCTGCTGCAAAACATTGTATCCTGGTATCATTATTAAGCCTCTCTGTTTTGTATGGGCATGTTGTAGGACTGTATGGTGCTAAATGATTCCACTATGAAAATATCAATTATGATATTGCAATCTCTAGGCTATTACATATATGAGAGATTTATTATTCTGAAACAATCATGACCATGTGATTCTATGTTTCAACCAATACAAAACTTACTTCACCGTTTTTGATTCTGTGTTAAACTTTTACATACAGTATGTGTGGCTACTCCCTTTACTCCTTATTGACTAGACATGAAAATGGTTCTAGCCTTTAAGAAGCTATATTTAACTTCTCTGTCCATGTTGTTACATAATGTTCAGTCATGCATAGAACATCTCTCTCTTCCGTAAATCTTCTAAATGTATACAAAGCTCATCTACCTTATTTTTCTGTCTTGTAATGTGCTGTTGGGACAAACTAAATTATTTTTCTGAAATCTTTTATATATCTTGTGGTTATGTTTTTTCAAATTTTTATCATGACTGACATCTGTAACCTGGCATTAACTGAAAAAAAGTGTGACTCTCACTCCAGTAATCAAATGGATTTTGCCTTGGATGCTTTTAGAATTCCTTGCACTAGGCTGCTCCAATGTGCCCTTTGGGATGAGGGCACCTCTGCTCGCCCCTAACCAGGTTCGTGGTCAGTGGCAGGTAGTGTAGGCTGACCATCAGGTGGCCCAATTACATGCATCCTCCACATTTGCGACATGCTTGGCCACCTGTGACCAACCTTCTGCAGCCAGTAAAGTAGGGTCACATATGTTATGGCCCAGCTGCAAGACTGGCAGTCTATCAGTTCTTTGCCCACACCTTGTAGTGCTTCGAGAATTTCGGAGTAAACATTTGTCTTTCCTCTGAAAAGGTGTTATTCTCTTTTCTCTGCGAGGTACTGGATGGATTAAAAAAAAGGTTTTGAATGCTAGGCATATTTTTTGATTGAACTAATGCATTTGCTTGTATTGATCACAAAATATTGTTCTAGAAGTTGGACAATTATGGAATAGGGGTAGCAGCTCACAATTGGTTCACCCCTAACTTTCACAACAGACAGCAAAAGGTCATTATTAACAGTGCTGAGAATGGCTGTGATATGGGGTCTGAGTGGAGCACAGTCAAGTGGGGGATGCCCCAGATATCAGTGTTGGGACCAATCCTGTTCCTTATTTATATAAATTATATGCTCTCTAGTATTGCAGGTAATTCTAAAATATTTCTGTTTGCTGATGACACTAGCTTCATAGTAAAGAATGTTGTGTGCAGCATTTGCTCTGTTTCAAATAGTGCACTTCATGCATAAGTTCATGGCTTGTAGAAAATAACCTAATGCTAAATCACAGTAAGACTCAGTTTTTACAGTTTCTAACACACAATTCAACAAAACCCAACATTTTAATTTCACAGAATGGGCATATGATTATTGATACTGAACAGTTCAAATTTCTAGGTGTCCAGTTAGGTAGTAAGCTGTCATGGAAAGCTCAAATTCAGCGTATTGTTCAAAGACGTATTGCTGCCATTTGTACCATTCAAACAGTATCTGAAGTAAGTGATTGTTCGACACAAAAATTAGTCTACTTTGCTTATTGTCATTTGCTTATGTCATACGGCATTACATTTTGGGGTAGCTCTTCCCATTCTCAAAGGTTATTTTTGGCTCAGAAACAGGCAGTTCAGGCAATAACTGGTGTACGTTTGCAAACCTCTTGTCGACCCCTGTTCACTAGTCTGGTTATTCTGACATTGGCCTCTCAATATATATATTCTTTACTGTCATTTCTTCCACGTGCTTTCACATTGAAACTGAAAGTGAAAAATTAAGCTGATTCCTACATTATATTGTTGATTGTGTTCACTGAAACTTAAGGCTTGACTTTTTTGGGTTCCTAAACTTTTTGTTTCATCTGTTATTACTTCTATGTTGTAATTTCATGTATGATACATTCAGTGACCTTGGATATTTGATCCTCAATTTGGTCCTACAGAAATAGATGGGTAAATAAATAAATAAATAAATAAATCTTTGCATAAAAATGAGTGTTTTATCTTTCACTACAAATGATTGATAGCACATTCATACATTGCATAGTCATACATGGAAGCAAATTATTGTGAATTTGAACGAAACAAAAGAAGAAAATATGAAAATAACTCACAGGTGTAATGGTCAAGATATTATTATTGATATTTAGACAATAGATGTGGAAGAACTGATTTGGTAAGAAGTGTGTTTTGGGTGACCATATGTATCACAAATGCAGTAAAGGTTTATGATTAGCATCTCTCAAACCTTTCATCAATTTTTGTTCAATGAGTGCTGCAAAAAAAAGCTGTTAGAGTGAATCTCTTTATAAATGACTGATTCTGATGATATGACTATTGACAGGATGTTTATGCTGGGAAAAAGTAGAACAGCTTACCTGCAGCAAATGCAGCAGCAATGAAGAGGGCAAAGGCAGCAATAACTGAGACGCCCACCTGTGACCAGCGACGACCCATGTGGTCAGCCACCCAACGACCTGCTACATATCCAGGGAACTCTGCCAGTGACTGCCATGCGAAATTCATGAATGGGTTACCCTCCAAGTTAGTCACATTTAGTAGCAGGCTGTAGTATGCCAGCTCGAACACCATCCTGTGACATATTTTTGGTACACATTCAGCTTAGCACTGTCACTAATAATTTAAATTAAGAGTCTTGATCTAAGTAGCAAACTCTTTTGTGTAGGACAACAAACCTGACAATTTTGCAATGAACTCCTTTCAGAACTAGTGAATTTTATGTCATTAAAGGGATGAGCAAAAGGATGTCAAGTGGACAATCTCATCACTTGTAATCTGTTAGCTCAAAGCTAAGGTATTTATAAGAGATGGATCAATTTAAGTAGCTTCAATTATTAGGTCAGTCTAAAGGCTAAGAGGAGTTTTCTTCCAGCTGTGGAATACATAGTTTATTTAAATGGTTGCTATCCTAGATAACTTTACAAATAAAGGAAAATACTCCCACTGCTTCTATTCAGTGGTATAATTCTTAAACCATGTGAAGTACAACAGACATGAAGCAAGAACATGCAAAAATTGCTACTGCTGCTAAAGCAAGAATAAATATAATTTATTTATTGTACTATTAAAATAAACATTGAAGTTATATGTAACCCGTGTGTGTGTGTGTGTGTGTGTGTGTGTGTGTGTGTGTGTCATGCAAATTACAACTGTAGAGATTTACAATTACAATCTGTAGAGATTTACTGGATGAATAAATAAATAAACAATAAAAATAAATACTTAAGAATGAGTTAGAAAAATGTTACAAAAAGGCTAGATTGGTACTTATGAGTCACAGACAGGTACAATGAAGAGATTGCTGTACCTCTAAGCTTTCTGAAACAGAAAAATTCCAGCGCAAGACTGGTACCAAATAAGGGACAGCAACAGAATCAGCAATTGAAGGTTCAACAGAATTCTTTGCACAGGCCTTGGAGAAAATGTCTGGAGTTTTCCTTGATGTATCCAAGGCATTTGACATAATAAATCACACAGTATGCAGCAGACTGGATAACAACGTATTTCAGTGACAGAAGACAGTATGTTACCGTCGAAGATATACACATGAGAGATAGAAGCATAACTTCCGAGTCTCGGTCGGGCACACAGTTTTAATCTGCCAGGAAGTTTCATATCAGTGCACACTCCGCTGCAGAGTGAAAATCTCATTCTGGAAACATCCCCCAGGCTGTGGCTAAGCCATGTCTCCGCTGTATCCTTTCTTTCAGGAGTGCTAGTTCTGCAAGGTTCGCAGGAGAGCTTCTGTAAAGTTTGGAAGATAGGAGACGAGGTACTGGCAGAAGTAAAGCTGTGAGTACCGGGCATGAGTCGTGCTTCGGTAGCTCAGTTGGTAGAGCACTTGCCTGCGAAAGGCAAAGGTCCTGAGTTCGAGTCTCGGTCGGGCACACAGTTTTAATCTGCCAGGAAGTTTCATAGAAGCATAATGTTTGGAGTTCCTATCTTGTTAAATTTATTTGTAAACAATGTAATACAAACATGTGAAATTGAAAGAAAGTAACTGTATGCAGATGACATGACTAAGTGTAACGAACACTTTTGAGGCACTTGAGAAAAAAGAAACACACCAGAGAGAGAGAGATAGACAGACAGATAGATAGATAGATGGATAGATAGATAGAGAGAGAGAGAGAGAGAGAGAGAGAGAGAGAGAGAGGCTTATGATTAATGAGCTAGTCACTAATCTGAAAAAAAGAACTATTCACAAGGGTTTCAACAATAGATAAAACAAAACACATATCTGTACTTTTGAATGAAGCAGGAGTGAAAGAAATAGTTTCAGTTAAGTCTTTAAGTATAATGATAGTGAGCTAAAATGTAAACAACAGATTAACATTGGTTTCAGCAAGTTAAGCTCTATGGCAGCTATTTCTAATGAGACAACTGTCTCCATGCATTTCAAAAGCTTTTGTATATCATGGTCCCTCCTGGATGATGTATCCAATCAGGAATGACAATATGAGGAAACTCTGCCATCACAATAATGAAAAGATTATTGTCACTACATGTATATCCTTCACTGTGCTCTGTATGATGGCTTGTGGAGTATGTAGGTAGATACAGATATTTGTAAATGTGTTCAAGACCATAGTGCCTGCATATCAAGACATCACAAATCTGGAGATCAATGAGACTATTCATGTCCATAACACAACAAACAGAAAACAACTGAGTTGCCTTTCACATCAGCTACAAATATTTGGTAAAGGACTTCAATATTCTGGTACTAAATCAATAAAAGCATTGCCAAGAAATCTGCAATCTCAAAACAGAATGGTTTTGCTGAAACCCTGAAAAAATACTGATGAAAAAATAATTCTATAGCAGTGTTGGAGTATAAAAGCTGACATTACTAATTTTCTCTGAGACTAGGGAATTTTATGCACAATAAGATTAGAAAGTGAAATAATTTTTTTTACTAGTCGTTCATGAGCAGTTACGAACAATATTATAGATCAGTGGTTCCCAAACTTTTTTGTAATGTGACCCACTATTTTTCTGGAAACATTTTTTCAACCAAGTATATACATATACATATACTCTACCACTACAATCATTAAAAAGTAGTTAATAGTGATATAAAAATTATATATAATATGAGACAGAACTTAGTATTGTATGAAAATATGCTTTTCTGAGTAACAATTTTGAAACTGGTGAAGGGAACATAATTAAAGAAAAGAAACAATATTTTGGCCCATAAAAATTTTATTTCATGCAAATTAAATGGTGAACTTAATGAGGTTTGTGGGATTGTTTAGTCTTGATGTTAATGACACTTTCTATATCTGAACTGAAGCTTGTTAGCTTTGGTCGTAAATTGTTTTCCATGCAAAGTTTGTTTCTATATTCGCTATTAAAAAGCTAGAAAAAGCATATTTACATAAGTTAGTAGTTATGAACCCCATTAGTTCCTTCAAAGCTATGTTTGCAAACACTCGATACTCTCCTTTTAATTTGACCAAAAATGGCATAAGGCTTAATTTTTAAAAATAAAGTTTTCAAAGAAGAATCACATAATAGTTCTATCAAGGAGTCTTCTGCAGATGCTGACAGTTTTAAATTTTTAAGGTTGTCCTCAACAAACGGATTTCTTATGCATAGCCGTTCATCAGGAATTCTTGGAAAGTAATACTTTTAACAAGAAATCAATATTAAGTAACACTACTGAATAAGCAAACAACTATCAGTGGGATTAATGTGAAACTATCAGATTCTTTTGAGTTCGCTATGTGGGGACAGCCTAACTATCATTTTTTTTTTTTACTTTTCTGTATTGGGTGAAAAAGAATAATGTGAAAATTATAAATATGTTTAATATGGAATACTTCAAATCTAAGTGATCACTAGTAAAATTATTCCAGAATAAGTACCTGAAACTAGAGACCAGTGCTTCAAGATGTTCCTTCATGGCAGCTGCTGTTTCCTCATTAAATTAAGTGGGAATTCATCAGAACAGCTCTCTTTTGCTTTACTGGACCATCTTTCAAGTTTTTTTAATAGTTGCTTCTATTTTACCTTGAACATAGAACTTGTGGACATCCTTCCCTTGCAGCTGTAAATTGAGGATATTAAGAGTACTGAATATGTCACTCAGGTATGAAAGACATATTAGCCAGTTTTCATCAGATAACATGTCCAAAATACTGCCAACAGATTCTGCATCACTTTTGTCCTCCAACAGGAAGATTCTCAGCTCATCTCGAACATCAAATAATCTTGATAGCACTTTCTCTCTTGACAACCAGCATACTTCACAGTGCAGGAGAAGTGTTTTGTGCTCAGTGCCCATCTCATTGCACAGTATGGCAAACAATCTTGAATTTTTAAGTCTAGATTTCATGAAATTCACAATTTTCTCTATGTCATTAATGATTTTCCTAAGGCTTTCAGACAGACCTTTACATACAAGGGCCTCTTGGTGCAGGCTACAGTGAGTCCACTGAACAGAATGGGCAAATGCCCTAACTTTGGCACTCAAACCTGAGTAAATGCCAGATATAGCATGGGCATCATCAGTTGTCAGGGCAATACATTTTGTCCATTCTATTTCATTTTCTACCATACAGCCATCAAGACATTTAAAAATTTCTTCCCCTGTTGTTGTCATTGGCAAACATTTACAAAAGAGCATTTCTTCTTCTGTATTCCCATCAAATTCAAACCTAACAAAAGCTAAAAGAATAGCCACACTGGTTATATCCATGCTTTCTTCAAGCTGAAGAGAAAAGTAGTCACTTTGTTTGAAAACTGTGATCATGGACTGTTTTAAAAACTCTGACATTTTATTGATTCTTCTCTTTCCCATTGTGTTTCACAGGGTATTTCATCAATTACTCTTGTGTGCTTTTCACCAAATAAAGCATCAGATATTATTTTGGCCACTGGTAAAATAATATCCTCTCTTACACTATGAGCTGCCCACTTTTTGGCCATCAGTAAGGACAGTCGATATGAAGTGATTGTAGCTTGCTTATTTTATTCCCCACAAGTCGGTTTCGTCATCACTGAGTTTGACTTTAAAAATTCTCATTTTTTGTCTTGGAAAAAAATTGATTGACTTACTTACATTTCTTTGATAAATGTCTTTCCAGTTTTGAGGGTTTCATACTCTTGTAAGGAAGTACTTAAAAGCATACAACATACTAAGGAAGTGGCTCTTGATCTTGAAAACACAAACCCATATTTCAAATAATCATCCTTGTATTTATGAAAGCAAAAAGGAGTTCAGTTCATCAATTTCGCTAACACACTCGCCTTTAGGTGTATTACATGATGCATTTGTACTGGATGTGGAAGATTTGTTGTAATTACATGAAGTCTGTCTTTCATGTCAAGATCCTGTTTTAATCTGTGCGTCCATAGTGAAATAAAATGAAACGAGCCACCACAACAAACATGCATGCACACACTGTACCAACGATCAAACAAAACATGCTCTCACAGTCATGAGTCATATTGTTGCAAGTGGAAGGGAAAGTGGTGTTGCATTATCACAATTACCAATGAGTCCTGCACCTGCACTGTTCTCATTTAGCCCAGAGCACATTATTAAGCCACAATAGTTTCTTGCTTAGAATGATTTTGTATACAACTGCTCAGATTATAAAACTTTCCTTTAAAATAAGAGTTTGTATTTTCAGTCGGCAAGATATTTTACTCAGTTATTTTAAAAATTGTCCACTGCCCCTCCTGAATAGGCCTCATGACCGACTAGTGGGTCATAAACCACAGTTTGGGAAGCAGTGGTATAGGCCATAACATTGTTTTTAAATCCATATGGTAGTTCTATTATCAGAGCTTACTATACATGAATAAATTATGTATTGTAAATTAGTGTGTCTCGTGTGTTTAGCAGAATGTGTGCATATGTATGCGAGGCAGTGAACCATGTTTGCACAGCTCGCTGCTAACCACTGGAAGTAGCCTTCCACCACATTGTGGGAAAATGTCAACTAGAGGAAGAGCTTGCACACACAACACATTTGCAAAGAAGCAGTGACATCACATGGCTCATGCTTATTTGCTCAGGTACTTGTATGTTCCACTGCAGAACTTCAGCAAATCAAGAGAATGACATTTTATTGTGTAAAAATTTAAAATACAAAACATAATAAAACCAATCATATGAACAGAAACAGAATGCTTGGCAGTGAACAGTTAGAAATACTGCAGCAATTAGTTAATTAATAAGGAGATATAATTAAAATTTATAATAATAATCAATGGCTAAATTGATGGCCAGCTCATTAAAAATGGTTGGGCATTGCTGATCCTGGTGCAGTCATAAATGTCATATAGATCAGCCAGTTCAGTACAAGGGCACCCATAACTATCGGCAAGGGGAGACCATGCTCCACCTCCCCCCTGAGCTCTAAGGAAAAGGAAAAAATGTTGTATATTCAGCTGTTTTTATTTCAAGAAAACAGTTTAAAAGTCAGTATTAAAGAGGTTTTCAATGTGGTCAAACCTGAAAATTTTTTTTGGTTACTTACAAATTGACATTCGTCTCCCAAAATGTTAAAAATATACCATACTAGGTCAAGGTCCCTCCCTATTGTATGGGCACCCTTGATTCAGTATGACCTTTTTTTCTGGCTCACTCCTTTGTAGCTACAGTTTCTGATTATACATTCATAAGTACATTGCAACATGAAACAAAAGCCAATAAGTTCACAATAAAACAATGTTGAACAACAAGAAAATGAAAGAAAAATTCACACAACTAATTCACCATGCACACGGATTAAACTGAACTCAGGCCAACTGCTGTATAGCCACACAGGTATCGCAATATTAGTAAAAAGTGATGGAAACTATCGTCAAAATTAGAACACATGGCTGAATAAGTATACAAGTCCATAGGTGCTGACGCATAGGCTAATTTCACTCTAGCAATCTCATACACAGGTGTAGCTGACTTGCTCCACAGTAATTAACGGTCTACTTTGCTATCTCAGACACTGTAAATATAGCACTGTCATCTAGGGAAATGTTAATTAGATCAGCTGGCTGCAAGTGGTCGATCAGCCAGAGATGATGTTTTCCTTACTGGCAGTTCCCCTGTTGGATGTAAACATGTTCAATGTGTCACTGTTAATCATTAAAAAAAAACCACCTCACTATGTTATTATACATTTATTGTATTACAAACAGTTTTGTTCATCGAAGGTATTCAAGTTATGGGGTTGTGCTGAAGTCATGACACAAACGGTCTGGTTGTCATATGAAATGTTGAAGGCCAAACCCAAAACCATTGATCATAAACATTCTGCTGACCACTTGGCAGGTGTATGGCAAAAAACTGTACACTATATGCACAATGCTGTGCCTGCTTACCATACTTCTGTCAGGCAGTCAGAAGAATGTTTATGGTAACTGTTTTTGGATTTGGTCTTCAATGTTACATATGACAACCAGAATATTTCTGTCATGGCTTTAACAAAATTCGACAACCTGAAGATATTAAATGAACGAAACTGGTCATAAAACAATAAATGTGTAATAACAACATTGTGGGAAAAGACATATTGCTACTTACCATAAAGAAGATACATTAAGTTGCAGACAGACACAGTTAAAAGCTTTTGGCCACAGAATTCATCAGCAAAAGAGAAACACATACCATCTGTACACACAAGCAAGCACACATCAAGCATGCATGACCACCAACTTCACATCTTGGGCCAGAATGTACAGTAATGTGTTATAAAATTGGTGACATACTGGTAGTTTTCATTAATTATTAAAATTAGTGTGAGCTGTGGTGCTCAACATAATCTAGATTATATGAGTAACATGTCAATAGTTCCATGTTTTCTGTCGATAAATCTGGTAGGTTTATAGGAATCTCCATGATGTCAGTCTGATTCAAATTTAAGTCTAGTTACATGAAGTTGAAATGATCATAGCAGTGGGTATCTGGCTATTTACACTCTGTAAGTTCTAGTATGCTCATGTATCAGCAGCCATCTTGCTTTTTTCTCCATTATTTCAAATTGTTAAACATGGATAATACTTAGCAGGGTTCCTCAATATGTGTGCTAACAGTTGTAGGAGATATAGCACAATTTATAAGTTTGTTCATGAAATGTTTATTCATTTCAATGCAGTCTACATGAAGCTGTAGCAATAGCAGTGTACACAAAAATAGAAATAATAGTGAGGTTCTTGGTCCATAGCAGTGGCACCACACAGGTTGGTATCAATGGTACTACATAGTGACAGCTATAATTTTCACATGATTTTTATGTCTGTAGTGATTTTCAGTAAGAATAAGTCTGCAGGGTGTTAATGGGTGCCAAGAACCAGGGCAAAGTTACATAATGAGGACAAAATAATAGTTTGCTCATATATTCATTTATTTAAAGCAATTTTTACATCCATCATTCATTCAAAACTTTACATGCAATAATACTATAAATATAGGAAAGATTATTTATCATCAGTGTGCATTGATTTCTTCTCTTCAATAGAGTAACAAGTGTTGACATTAGGACTGGCAAATGCAGTAGCACTACAAATTTATAAAGAACACACAATTTGTTAACAATTTACAAACTCTTTTAAAAACAATAACAAGAATAAATATTAGAGTTTATACATACTATACCAAAGTAAAACTCATCATTCAATGAGAGTCTATGTACATTCTTTTAAAACTTTAAGTGCAGCCACAAAATAATGCTAAAGTACTCAATAGTTTCTCCATCAAACTGTCAGAATACAACCATAGTTGTCACCTCAACATAAGACAGTCTGTCTCAATTCATCACACTTTCCAAGGCATACAACACTCACTGCTGGGATGTGCAGCAATCTCTATGCATTTATTTGTTACTCACTTTGCAGCCACACTTCACAAAGTTCTCTCCCTCTCCCCCCCTCTCTCTCCCCCCCCTCCCTCTCTCCTCCTCCTCCTCTCCTCCCTCTCTCCCTCCTCCCCCCCCCCCCCGGCAAAAGTACACATGCGCGCGCGCACGCACACGCACACGCACACACACACAAAAATTCTTATTCATACCTCCGGCTTGAAGCTACAGCAACAACAGAGTGCTTAATGTACAATGGTGATACTAGAATGAACCCAACATTTGCAAATCTGCTTCTTATAACAGAGATGACCTACACAGGGAGGTGAAATTTTTGAATAATTTATATTATTTATTTTTCATATCCAGGGTAGAAATAAATATATATTCATCATTTCACACAAAAATGTCTTTTATAGTGTAAATAACAGGCAGTGCTTCATTCTTTAAGTTGTGTTTTCAAATGATGAGTTTATTAACAATTAAGGTCTCCCAAGTTGTTAGCATTATCCTAAAGTACACATTGCAGCTGTGCAGGTTGCCTAGCCAACCTAGTGGCTATTACTAACTTTTATTTCTAATTTTTCACTTAAATTTTCGTCTGCAATATTGAAATGCAATTCCTTTTGACCCATGTGCAGTGAAGGATTGTCATTTAAGTAAAGACTGTTTGCTCCTGTGGAGTGTGATCCACTGACAGTATGCTTACTTTTCATCCATTCTTCGTAGCCAGTAGGAAGTGTGGGTGAGGAAACATGTGTTGATCATTGGCTGCTGTCAAAGTGCATCAGCTCTAGACCTGAGCCCTCGTTGGCACCATCTTTCAGGTAGCAATGACGTGATGTGAGATCTCTCATATTCTCCTTTTTTCTTGACTTTGTTCTGACACTAACAGGACATCTCTTCATGACCACATTTACTGCGTGATAGCCACCTTTCATTCTATGAAGGAAGCTGTAAATTTGTCGCAACATTTACCAAGAGTTAGCTGTCAGAAGAGAGTTAGTTGGTGCACAGTCAGCCAATAATGCCTACAGCATGTCACACTGGCTGATGTGGTCAAGACATTCTCCACTGCCATACATGCAGACAGCCTTGTCTGACATAGTCTCAGCTGCCCAAGCTGTTAACACCTTGCCACACTGTCATGACCTCAACATTGAGATGACTATTGTAAGTATCACTAAGCCATCACTTTACAGTTGCAGCCTGTCCAGCTGGAGATGAAGATGCAACAGCCATCAAAGAAGAGAACAATGTTTTTACATTTTAGTGAGGTGACTTGCCACAGCTTCAGGAACATGAGGAGCTGCATTTTAGACATCAGCTGTGTGAATTATTCTTTATTCTTAAAAAAAGGTTGTGGAAGGGGGAAAATGATCCCTCCATTCAAATTAAAAAAATTACTGGCAGGTAATTACACATATAAAGTCAAAGGATTTAAAAAGCAACTTAAAATTGCATGGAGAAGAGTGGAACAGTGTAATTCAAGGCAGTTGATAGGCAAAAAAGATAGGTAATAAAAGTTCAGTTTTACCACCCTATCAACAAGGAGAGTGGGTTCTATTGAGCAATTCTACAATTAGAAAAGGAAAACTCTTGTTTTGCCATTTGCCTTCTTAAATTCATTTTTCACTTTTAACTATTGCCATTAACATATGTAAGTATAATCTTTATTTTCATAAAAGAGAAAGATTGGCCCTCAGTTTTAAAGAATACAACAGCAGATCTAATTTTGTGCTTAGTTTTGTGTATGTCATCGATTTCCAAATTTATTTTGACTATTCTTAATTAATATCTTTCATTACAGGGTTAAATCTGTAATTATTCCATGACTTAAATGGTATTGTTAACTTACAAACAAATATAAATTCTGTAATAATGATAAACATTTGGAAAAAGACTCACTAGGATTCTTAAAGTATTTATTTGGCTGTATTTGAAAACATGTTAGCAAGTCTAGCCCTTAATTAATTCCAAAGTAATGACGAGTTTTGTCAAAAGTATTGTTTGTATAACTATATCTGTTAATTTCATCATTTAAACAAATAATTCAGCCTAACCCTTGTAGTAGAAGAAACAGATAAAAGGAACAATTTTTTTGATGTATTCAGTTAATTGGATGAGTTATATTTTAATTGTAATTTCTGCAACTTAAACATTGACCAATGTGTTGCTCCAGTACCTATTATTGTGATTATATGTAAAGGCCTGATTTTTGGTTCTGATACAGTCAGTCCAGGACCGATTTTCAGACGAGGGATCTGTGCTGGTTAGAACAACAATAATGCATCAACAGTGGAATAAGTGTAACACAGTTAGGCCAAGTGTTAAAACAATTACACTGTCAATATGTACCATATTATTCTGCAAGAACTGTGAACTGCGTGGTTAGGTTTCTACTGCTCATAGATATTCAACAGTAAACTACTGTAGCAGTATGCTGATGTTTGCCTGCAATCTATTAATGAGGCTTATCAAAATTTGCCAATAGTTAACTGGCCATATAACTGTAATATTGGGGGATTGTGAACAGTGAATGTAAAGAAATGTGAAATGCAACTGTGCAACTGTCGGATACACCATTTACGGTAATCATTGGTGAACTTCCACCCCCCATTTTTCAGCCAGTACAACAATGCAGTATGTCAACACTGAGGACTATCAACGAAGAAATAAAGTAGGAGAATGTCACAACATCAGTTGTGAATGCTGAGTTACAATTTGCCAATCATAATGTGATCATATAGTTACTCTGCAAATAATTTACTGGGCACACCTGAATACAACTGAGACACTTTTCACAGCTAATGCAAGAGGCAGGTCAGTTTGGGCCAGCCAGTTGAAATTACGTCTGGGGCTACCCACTGATATGACAAGTGCTATCTCCAAGGTATTGAAATGGTAACCACAAGCACCAAGCAGAGGGGCCAGTGACATAATAGCATTGATGCAGCAGTCCGCAGCTCGTGGTCTTGCGGTAGCGTTCTCGCTTCCCGCGCACGGGGTCCCGGGTTCGATTCTCGGCAGGGTCAGGGATTTTCTCTGCCTCGTGATGACTGGGTGTCGTGTGTCTTTCATCATCATTTCATCTTCATTGACTCGCAAGTCGCCGAAGTGGCGTCAACTAAAAAGGACTTGCAATACGGCGGCCGAACTTCCCCACATGGGGCCTCCCGGCCAACAATGCCATACGCTCATTTCATTTCATTGATGCAGCAGAAAGGCACAACTGCTTTGGTGTGGGTGACCTGATTGCATCATGTCTGAGCCATGGTTCTGTTATTCTTATGTTATAGAAACCAGTACTTTAGCAAAACAAGACAGGGCCAAGCTGTATAAATACCCCTCACTTCGAGTAAGAGATTTTAAAGTCTGTCAGCTGCTACCAGTCTCTGCATTCGGACTCAGTCACTGCTAGTTGTGACCCTGCTGCCAGTTCTGAGAACAATGCTGTGGTCTGAGCACCTTCCAAAGATGGCCTTCTGTTTGAGCCCAGGGTAGTGCAACTGATAAGGCATGTTTACTTGTGTGGGCTAACTCCTTGCTGCCTGCCTCTGCTTATGTGGGCAAACACTGCTCTGCTGTAAACAGTTTCATCCATGCTGGGTTGATGGCCTGATTCTGCACACCACAACAAACCCCATTCTCTGCAGCAGGGCAACTTCTAGTTTACATGGCGGGCCACCACCTTGCTGACTCACTGCTGTCATGATTCCACTAGCTGCACAATGTTGCATGCTGCCAGACCTTGTGCTGATGGCCACAGCTCTTCAGAGGTCACTACTGCTTATGTCCAAGGGACTTTGCCACTCTGAGTATCATCATGATTGTTGTAGTTGATGAACAATAAATGTATGTTTTAACAATGATGACTACCAGGCATCCACTCATCATTCCATTGGTACCCTGGCCAGGTTGTTGAATCACTGGCCTCCTGATCTCTGCTAATGTGGTTCCACCACCCACCTCATAGGCCTGTCACACCTGCCTTTATAAGTCCCTTTAGAAGAGGTCACTGACATATGCAGCTGGGTTCAGAACCACAGCTCTAGCCTTAATGTGCACTTCAGCAATACAGTGTTGGTGAATGAAATTTTTATTTTTACGGCCTTTTCGTTTTGTTTCAGTCATGGCCATGGCAGATATATGTGATGCATATAGGAATGTGCAATCTGTGAACCCTTTTGTTACTGGTGGATTTATTACAGTTTAGAGGAAACTGTAGGGAGTACTTTTTGCAGCCAGTGAGGTGCTAGTATTGTAATTTGGTGGATCATGAATTTCCATGTGTTCTGGCAGTATCAACTACATTTGGTACTTGTTGATGTTATGGGCATGAGACACATAAGTGCTCAGAGTTTTGATAGACTACGATCCACAGTAAGGACTGTTTGAGAATATATGGAACTATTACCCGACATCAGTGAAGAATACTATGCAATCCTGGGGTTGGATTTTCTAAATAAGTATCATGCAGAAACTGATCTTTCACACCATGCCATTGAACTCAGTTGCATTGAATAAACTGTGTACACGTTCTTTAAAGCTCAATTTGCATGATAAAATATTGAGAGGTGAGTGCTGGCACTGAACTGCCAAACAATATGTTCTGTGTTATAGAGCCATTGAAACACAATGAGAAATTGATACTTCACACTGTTTTGTATGCAGAAGTGCCTCATGCAAGCAGGTAGTGGATGGAGACTACATGATTCCAGTGACTGGATAATTTTAGCTCTGATGAAGTCGACCTACCAAAAGGATTGCTGACTACAATTTTGGACAGCTTGGTCGAGAATGATTTAGGTACACTGAGGAGAAACATTTACCACAAGCAAACCATCAATGCATCTGCATTACATTAAAAAGTACAGCATTTAAAAGGGGAAGATAAGACAGCTATGGAAATTCGATGAGTATGATTCACAAATTTGTTCAGTCCTAGTGGACCATTGTCAGCAGCACCCATGACACAGCATAAAATCCTAATGGGGTGTGGCGTCAATGAAATCAACACCAACATCGATATGCATTCATCTTTGGATTCTTAGCATTATCTTTGGCTGTTCTGCCATGTTCAGTTCAATTCTTTGTGATCCTTGTGTGTGTTAAGGTTAATAAATGAACTATTGCTAAATGGGTGTGATCATTGGTGCAACCAACCTGGTAATCCTCCTCACTGGTGACCCCGAGGTGTAACGTCATCTGTTTTCGCCATTTTACTGTGTCCGCAACCTATGCATCGGTTATTTTCGTGTGTATTACATTGACACAGTATTTGAACAATGACTTCATCCCATAGCCTAAAGCCGGATTTTGTGATCGACATGCATCGTGTTGCGGACGATGTACGCCCACCAGGACTGCAACACGATGCCTCTCACTTGACGATTCCACCGATTTCGCCGGACGTTTTCAAGTCTGCAACAATAAGTGAGGTTAGGAGTGCGCATGACTCCAGCTATCAAACGCCTTTGTTCCCGCCACATGTGACCTCCCTCATTGACTGTGCAGTTACCTCTTACGGATCTCTGTGCAGTGCGGGACCAATGCCAATTCCTGCAAATGCTTTGTCGGACAACCTACTACCACCAGGATAACGATTTGCCACGCTGCAATCCATGCAGTACCACGCGGATACCTGCCATGTGGCCAGAACTGCTTCGTTCACAGGTCTACCTCCTCAGCATCCGATCACGCCCGCACCTGCCTCGGTTCAGCATCAGCACATGCCTTCCTACTTCAGTACCTCGGCCTGCAACAGGAACAATAACTTGTTATCTGTGCCTGACCTCCACCTCCATCCCACTGCTACACCTCAGTGTTTTGTGCCACGATATTCACCTTATCCACACACTGTTTTGAGTGGAGTGACTATGAACAGTGAACATTCACACATTCCGTCCCACGTTCGACATCATTTGTCACACTGTGCTTCTGGACAGCCCATACCTCCACAGCTTCCCTGCAACAAAGGTGGCCCCAGCTCTGATCATACGTCAAGCTTTCCGCGGACTAACACGTGTTCTCAAACTTTTAACTTTTTCTCACCTTTTGCCCCCGCACCGGCTCCAGTCTAGCTTCTGCTACCGTTCTTGGCACATCCCAGTGCCTCATCCGTAGCAGTCTTCCACGACGCGTCAATCCGAACACACCCACAACGTGTTGAGCTTCTGCAACCGCAATTGACACATTACAGTGTCTCTTCCTCGTCGGCCTTCCGTGTTGCGACAGATCGCGTTCAACCACAACATGTCACCTTCACGCTGCCACCCGAACAGTCGTCGTTGCCACATCCCCTGGAGGCACACTCCCCTGGAATACTACAGCAACAACTGCTCGATTCAGGCAGTGCCCCGACGAACTCAACTCAACCTGTTCTTCCGAACATTCTACAATGCTTACCGATGCTGCCGCTGTTTAATACCGACAGAGCAACAACCTGGTTCAAAATTGTGGACGAATTGTTTGACCATTACAAACTCGATGAGTCAACCAGGTTTCTGTGCCTCATCACCCATCTGCACGACCAGGAGGACTTGATTGCTGACCTGGTCAATGCCCTGGACTCATCCACCTGGTACACTCTAGCCAAAAAGACAGTTCTACGTCGGCTTGCACGCTCAACTGAGGCAGCAATACGGCAAGTGCTCCGTGTCGAGCAACTAGGCAACGACAAAACTTCCCAGCTCTGGAGATGGCTACGTGCCCTGGTCAGTGCCAATGTATTCTCTGACACAGCTCTCCTCACTATCTGGTCAGATAAACTATCTCCTCACATCCGCTTTGCTCTGGCTCAAAGGTCTCCTGAACCTGTCGAGCAAAGAATGACAATTGCTGACAAGCTACACGATGCATCACTGCCTACCTGACAAGTCTCAGGTTCAGGCTCATTGCCCTGTGGCCGGACGCGGGTGGGGCCATACTGTGCCGACCATTCCGCTTGCTCCGGGAAGCAGTAAACAAGCAACTGGAATGCCACTGGCTCCGCCCATGGTCACGCCCCCTCCTGCAACCGAACCTGCTGCGGCCACCAAACCTCGGCCACCACCACTGGCAACGAACTTTCAGCAGGAAATGCAACTGCACTACCCGTACTGTTACTTCCACACATGGTTTGGTGAGGCGGCGTGGAACTGCAGATCACCCTGCTACTTCCCAAACGCCAATCACAAGTAGGTCCGGGTGCCGCCTCCTGCGCACAACATAACAGGCACCCCCCAGTGCTCCATTCTGTCTGGGAACGACTGGATAATTGTGGACGACTTTACATTAAAGACATTTCGTCAGGATACCTTTTCCTAGTGGACATAGGCGCCAATGCCGTGAATTCAAGTAAACTACAATGCTCGGGTTCAACTTCCCACGTCGTCTCACTCTCCACAAACTGCAAACTCGAGTGGACATTTTTAGTGTGCGAATTTGACGAATCTATACTAGGCTCAAAAAAAATGGTTCAAATGGCTCTGAGCACTATGGGACTCAACTGCTGAGGTCATTAGTCCCCTAGAACTTAGAACTAGTTAAACCTAACTAACCTAAGGACATCACAAACATCCATGCCCGAGGCAGGATTCGAACCTGCGACCGTAGCGGTCTTGCGGTTCCAGACTGCAGCGCCTTTAACCGCACGGCCACTTCGGCCGGCCGAACCTATACTAGGCATTGACTTCTTGCGACACCACAAACTTTCACTGGACCTAGTGCGAAACACCATGTTTCATCATCTGTCCAAGACTCACTTCCCCTGTGTTTCGTCGAGCACCACCCCTCCCTCCCCCCCCCCTCCCCTGACAAATCGGTCCGGGCTCATCTCATCTGTACATGCTCATCTCTGTCGATGACGTTACAAGAAACCACGCACAAGTGCCTTGTCGAGCTTGAACACGTCGCTGGCCTATGCAAGGAAAACTTTGAGCTCTCCCTCCGGCTCCACGAAACACAGCTCCAGCTCTCCGATGCAGCAAAGGAATTACAGACACTACAGCAAGGTCAGTAAGTGTGCTGAATCTGCTTGCAGTCCCAGCAATTGAGCCTCCGTTTGTTTACCTCCTGCTACCCCTCGCAACTGTGCTATCAAGAGTGCCATATTGTGTACTGACAGTTCCGCAGGGCCACACCCTCCTAACAGAGCAGCGTTTGACACTCGGCCGGACACAAGTGCGCATGCACGACGAGCGTCACGTGTTCCTGGACTGGCAGCTTCTACCCTGTCCTCACGGACAGCACCTCAAACTATGCAACTTTGGCTCCTGCGCGCTGCCGTGCGATTGCCACTGACAACACAAACAGTGCGGTTGCACCAAGCGTTTCGCCCCTGACTGTGCTGCCACAGGCCGCGCCCTCAGACAATGGACTCACTAAAGGCTCACGAGCTCTACCGCGCTCACCCAACCACGGTGCCACTGCTTCGGGCCGGCGGCCATCTTGTCGCGTTGACTCCTGGGACACTTTGCCGTCTCAGCTCCCGTCAGATCCGCCGAGTGGCTCTGAACACCAAGACCACGCCTCGCCTGCCCCGCCCGCCACACATTGTAAACAAACTGCCTCCCGTGCTGCCGGCAACATTTCCGTCGTCACCAAAGGCACAGTTCATAAGCTTTGCCTCACGCCAGGTGCCCCAATCTCCAGTAAACCACGTCGACTTTGTCCCGAGCGCCTCTCCGACCTTAAAAATCAGATTTCTGAACTACTAAGCTCCGGCGTCATTGAACCCTCTGCCAGTAGCTGGTCTACGCCCATACATATGACATCCAAGAAAGATGGGTCCTGGCGCATGTGTGGAGACTACCGTCGACTAAATGCACGAACAATTATGGACACCTACCCCATACCCAACATTGCCGACTTTACCAGTTCCCTCGCAGGTGTGACCACATTCTCTGTCATTGATTGCAAACAGGCCTACCACCAGATCCGCATGGCACCTGAAAACATCAAGAAGACAGCAATCACCACCCTGATTGGGTTATTTCAGTTGCGATTCATGCCCTTCGGTCTGAAAAACGCAACCCAGACCTGGCAACGCTTCATCAACGAAGTGCTATTCGACCTAAAATTCTGCTTTGCATATCTTGATGACATTCTTGTGTTCAGCTCCTACATCGAGGACAACATTCGACATGTGCAAACTGTTATGAACACTCTTGCGGCAGCAGGCATCGAGACCAACCAGGACAAATTGCAGCTACATCAACCCGCTGTCACTTTTCTTGGTTTTCGGGTCTCTGCTGATGGCATTTCACCGCCCCCTGAGAAAGTACAAACAATACTAAACCTACCCAGACCTTCGTCATTCAAAGAGCTCCGGCGCTTTCTGGGGATGGTTAATTATTATCGCCGACATCTACCTCGGGCTGCAGAGATTCAGGCTCCACTGACGGACGCCTTGGCAGGCACCAACACTTCTGGATCTCGGCCCGTTCCATGGACCCCTGCTATGACTGACTCTTTCACTGCCCTCAAAAATCTTCTTGCCTAGGCCTGCACCATTGCGCATCCTCATCCCAATGCGCAGCTTTTCATCACCACAGATGCGAGCAATACTGCCATCGGCGCTGTCTTTAGCCAGACAATCGATGGCCAAACTTCGCCTTTGCAGTTCTTCTTGCGCAAGCTCACCAATATTCCGTGTTTGACAGGGAGATGCTAGCAGTCTACGAAGCGATTAAGCATTTTAAGACTGACGCTAAGGGACGCCCTTTCTATGATTTAATGGACCACAAACCCCTGGCTGCGGCCATTACAACCCTGCCAGCTGACCCGCCTCCTCGCCGCTTCAGATACACGGACTTCATATCTCAGTTCACCACCGATGTCAGGCACATAAAGGGTGCTGACAATATAGTTGCTGATTTCCTTTCACAAGTCGACGCCGTCCATTCGCTGTTAGACCTCTCTGAACTGCCTAACCTCTAACCCGTTGACAGGGAAACAAAAAAACTGATTTCAGACTCTACTTCTTCACTACACTTCGTCCTCACCACCTTCCCTGGCATTTCTGGTGAGATCTGGTGCGACAACAGTACGGGCACGTTACGCCCCCTCATCCCAACCACACACCGTCGAGCTGTCTTCAACGCATTGCATAATTTAGCCCACCCCGGTGTTCGTGCATCCGTCCACCTCGTAGCAGAGCGCTTTGTGTGGAGAAATGTCAACAAGGACTGCCAGCAATGGGCACGCTCCTGCATCCCGTGCCAACGCTGCAAAGCACACAAGCACACTTCACCCCTCCTCGATGCCTTTTCGATCCCTCCTGGGCCTTTCCAGCATATTCATATTGACATTGTCGGCCCTCTCTCCCCTCTAACGACTTTCTATATTTTCTCTCGTCTATCTACTGAACAACTCGCTGGGTCGAGGCTGTCCCCCTCTCCAATATTATGGCAGAAACTGTTGCCTGAGGTTTCGTCGAGTCATGAGTATTGTGTTTCGGGTGTCCAGCTATCATCACGACTGACCAGGGCAGACAATTTGAGTTGGCCCTGTGCAACGGCATTTGTAACATTTGCGGCATCCGGCAAATCCGTACCAGAGCATATCACCTGCAAAGTAATGGGCTAGTCGAGCGCTGGCACCGCACTTTCAAGGTGGCTCTTCGATGCCATGACTCTCTATGGATGGAGGCCCTTCCCCTTGTGCTACTCGGCATTCGTGCAATTTATAAGGAAGTCCTCAAAGGCACAATAGCTGAGTTCATATACATCCAGAACATTGTTCTCCCTGGCGAACTTGTGAGCCCTTCCGCTTCTCTCCCTCAGTCTGACTTACCTTCCTTC
Source organism: Schistocerca nitens (assembly GCF_023898315.1). Lineage (NCBI taxonomy): Eukaryota > Metazoa > Arthropoda > Insecta > Orthoptera > Acrididae > Schistocerca > Schistocerca nitens. The sequence goes on along the minus strand of NC_064614.1, from coordinate 473,787,447 downwards.
ATGGACCGCGTCAGACGCCACTTCATCAACCTCCATATCCCTCTGCCCGCCCTAAGGTTCACGTCCCAACAACTCTGGACAATTATGAGTACGTCTTGCTCCGATATGACACTGTCTGTGCTCCCCTCCAACCTCCATATACAGGCCAATACCGAGTTTTCCGGCGCTCAGCCAACACCTATTGCATCCAGATGAAAGATTCAGCTGTAACAGTCTCTCTCAACAGACTTAAGCCTGCTCATGTCGAGCCTTCTTCTACCCCCCCTTCAGGCCACGACCACGCCACTCATTGTCGTGGCTCACGACGCTCTGACTATTCCTTCTTCCATGTCGGACTTACACACTCCGTCAAGTGACTTCCAGCTCCAATCGTCGAGCTCTCCTCCGACCTCGCTCGCTACTCTGGTCTCATGCACTCTGCGTCCAACCATACCCTCTTCTGTCATAATGACTCATGTAGTGCTAAATCCATCATTTGGAGCAGCTGATGCCTTAATGACTCACATGATCCCCACATCGAACTTACCTACGATCACACCCTCGCCACTGGGCCTTTTGCTGGTCCCTTCGACGTCTCCACCATCAACTGCCTCACCCTGTCGAGGTTTCTCACGCCTCCCCGTCTTGAACGTGCCCTCACTCGAGGTGCTTGTGCCTGTCCCCCCGGACACAATCCACGACATCTCAATAATACTGCATGATTATACACTGTTTGTTGTGTGTTTCTCTTCATCCAGTGCTCATGACACAACCTCTGCCATTCCCTGCCACCTGGTGAAATGTTGACCTGGACATGCTTCGTGTGTTCGCCACACCCACCGGAGACATCGTCATCGTTGCTCTGGCCTACCTGTCGCCGCACGACCAGCACGCCCAGTAAGATGCCCGGCTTGCTTCAGCGACTTCCAGGTTCGGTGGCCGAACCTTCCTTCATGACATCTACCCACACAGCTCCCCAATGATGCTGTCTAGCTGACCGTGGTCCGGCTCCCGCGGACCACCCCTGCCAACGCCACAGTTATGGCCAAGCAAACAGTCCACAGGAATAATACACTGACACAGCAGAAAGGCAGAGCCACTGTGGTGTGGATTATCAGACTAAGTAATTTTCATAAAGATACTCTGGAATGGTATTAACCACAGTAAAATAAATTTAGCAATGAGAATTATGAATGTGAGTGAGGACTGAAGCATTGTTACTTTGAAATTGTTATTTTAATAAACAGTGCATTTCATTAAAAGTCTTTTGGTTGATTATTAAATATAAACCAGAACATTAGGGGAGAGTCATGCAGTATGGATAGTGTCAGTATAAATGGGTATAATTTAGCATCTTACACTTGTAGATCTAGGATGGATAAAGGAGGAGTTGCCATTTTCATAAAACAAGGGTATAAATACAAAACTCAGAAGTAAGCAAATGTTGTGTTGATCAGCACTTGGACTCCCTATTATGCTGTTTGTCAGACAAAAAGAAGAAGTTATTAAGCTGTGGTGATTTCAGTGTAAACTTTCTAAGTAATTCTGATAGGAAAAATGAACTAGAAGTGTTATTAACAACATATAACTTAGAATCAGTGGTCAATTTGCCTACATGTATAGCTGAAGACAGTAGCACTCTAATAGATAATGTATTTGTACAGAAAGAGGCTGTAAAACAAACACATGCTTTCCCTGTGGTAAATGGATTGTCAGTCCATGATGCCCAACTGATTAACTTGCAAAACCTAACAGGGTATACAGTTCAGAAACCATTAAGTAAAAGTGTGAGGTTGCTCAGCCCGATATCTATAGAGCACTTCAGAGAAAGTTTAAGAAATGTTAATTGGGGAGATGTATATAAGGAGCCAAATGCTACTGATAAATGCAACATATTTCTTGATAAATTTATATCCCTTTTTGAACATTGTTTCCCATAGAAAATTACTAAATGTAACACCACACACTTTTCATAGAAACCTTGCATTACTACAGGTATTAAAGTGTCTTCAGAAAGAAAAAGAAAACTGTATGAGACAGCAAGAACTAGTAAAGATCCAGAAGTATTATTACACTATAAAAATTATTGTAACTTACTGAGAAAAGTTGTAAGGAAATTAAGAAATATGTATGTCAGAGAAGAAATTAACAACTCTGGCAATAAAATCAAATCAATATGGAATGTTGTTAAAAGGGAGACAGGAAAAGTTACCACTGGGGTAGGTAGTATTACTATTAAAGAGAATGAGACCATCCTAACCAACAGTACACAAGTAGCTAATGTATTTAACAACCGTTTCTTAAGTGTAGGAGAAAAAATTGGTGAGAATAGTTCAAAAGAAAAAGCCAGGCAGTACTTGGAATAGTCAGTTTTGAAAAATTTTAGTTAGGTTAAGTTTCACCTAACAACCTCTTGTGAAATAAGTAAAATTATTAAATCTTTGAAAAATAAATGTTCTGTTGCAGTAGATGACATCTCTAATAAGGTATTAAAACAATGTGGAGTAATTACTGCTGATGTTCTGAGTCACATATGTAATGCATCACTAACTCAGGGTATTTTCCCAGACAGGTTAAAATATGCCATTGTCAGGCCTCTATACATAAAGGGGGACACCACAGATGTCAATAATTATTGGCCAGTATCCTTGCTTACAGCAATTTCAAAAATCTTCAAAAAAATAATGTACTCGAGTGGTTAGCCATCTCAACAGTAATGGGATACTTAGTAAATCACAGTTCAGATTTCAAAAATGCTATTCCACTGAGACAGCAATATACAATTTCACTGTCCACATTAGAGTCTTTAAACAGTAAAATGTCACCAATAGGAATTTTCTCTGACTTGTCCAAAGCATTTGATTGTGTGAACCATGACATTATGTTACAGAAATTACAATTCTAAGGTATAAATGGAATAGCATATGAGTGGTTTAAGTCATACCTACAGGACAGGAAACAAAAAGTTTCTTTATATGGGTCGAGTGATTCAAATAAGTTTGCCACTTCATCTAACTGGGGTGAAATTACATTAGGTGTTCCACAGTGTTCAATCATGGGTCCCCTTCTGTTCTTGATATATGTGAACGACCTCCCTTCTTATCTGAAACAAGAAGCTGAACTGACACTGTTTGCTGATGATACAAGCATCATTATTAATCCAGTACAAGAAACTCCAATTGAAAATGATACAAATAAGGTATTTGGAAAAGTCATTAATTGGTTTTCTGCAAATGGGCTTGCTCTAAACTTTGAAAAAACACAATACATCCAATTTTCTGCTGCAAAAAGTACAGTTCCTTCAATAAATATAACACATCAACAGAGGTCAGTAGACAGGGTAGAGACTACTACGTTTTGGGGTGTACATATAGATGAGAATCTTAATTGGAAAATTCATATTTTTAATCTTCTAAAGTGACTAGGTTCAGCAACTTTTGCAATCAGAGAAATTGCCCATTTTGAGGGTACAGAAATTAGTAAGCTAACACACTTTGCATACTTTCACTCACTGATGTCATACGGAATAATATTTTGTGATAACTCAACACTTAGACAAAAAGTATTCAGTGCTAAAAAGAAAGTAGTTAGAATAATGCATGGGGTTCATAGTTGCACATCTTGTAGGCATATTTTTTAAAAGATTGGGAATTCTTACAACAGCCTCATGGACCATTTACTCACTAATGAAACTTGTTCTCAACAACATGGACCAGTTTAAAAACAACAGCGATGTTCGTGATTATAATACCTGAAAAAAGAAAGACTCACTATCCTTTAGTCAACCTATCTTTGGCACGTAAAGGGGTAAAATATGCTGCTATAAATTTTTTTGACAAATTACCAGATGAAATAAAATGTCTGGCAGACAACAGTAATAGCTTAAAAAATAAATTGAAATCATATCTCCTTGACAACTCCTTCTATACCATAGATGAATTCTTGAATAGGAATAAATAAATCTGTAAATCTTGTATATGCATGTGGTGCCATTTATAAGGGAATGGGGTAAATAATAGAAATATATTCTGTAATATATATATATTAAAAACTCTTGTTGCATATGTGCATTTCTTATGCACTTGACACATTACACATCATAGCGGCTACTATACCATGTGACTGATCAATGGAACATGCAACCAACCAACTAACTAACATAAGGAATGACATCTAACAAACGTTCCATGATGATTTCTACAAAAGAACAAATAAGATGGCTATAACCTACTGTGTGTTTGTCATGCAATACTGGCCTCCTGACTGTCTTTCTGTATTGGCCAGAGGTAATTTCAATTTTTAAATTATATTTTCTTGATCTTACTTCTTTTCAGATTGAAATGGTGGAAAATGAGAAAAAAATTAAAGGAAAATTGAATGAAAAGTGTATGACAATGTGAGCAAGGTAACATCCAATAAAACAACCACGAGGGAGGTGGCTGAAGCTTTTTCAATAATTAGAAAAGAAAAAGATCACACCAAAGAGAAGAGATTGAAAGCAGAAAAAAAAATAAAGTCTAAGAACGAGTTTAAGAAGCTGAACATAAGTCTGGTGTTCCACAGTAAAACATGCAAAGGGTGGCCCTGGAAAACCAATTACAAGCAGCAAAGAAAACTGGAATTTATAGAAATAATAGGTTAACAGAAGCGCATTATGTGTTTGGATCATTTGAATGTGACTGGGTGCTGTGTACCAAGTGCAGAGGCTAGGCACATTTTGGATGTGTGGATCAGGAGAATATTTTGTATTTTATTAGTGAACTCTGTAAAATAGCGAGCTAAACATTGGTGAACTGAGCTGAAATAGTAGCAATACGTTTGCATGCTTATGTGTTCTATTATTATTCAATAAGTATGAGTGGAGTGTGTGATCAGTTACTGATATTGTCACAGAAAAGACAAGGCTGATAATGCAAAACACTTTCTGCAAGCCTTGTAATTGTGGCTATTTTACTTTTGATGTAACTGAGTACTATAAAAAAAATAAAAATCATTACACTGTTCTATTCATAGAACATGCCTTGTGGTGGTAAGAGAATAGTATTGTAATTTTCTGATTAACCACCACAGTTACACAGTAAAGGCGAAAAACTTAAGCTGGGCAATACTGCACGACTCTCCCCTATACTGTCTATTAAATTACAATGAACACTCCTTGAAATGGTAATGAAAGATCAAACAGTGGCATAGAACTAGTAAAAGGCACAAAATCTCAGCTTTTACTCTTCCCTTGTTCACCTGCAAATAGTTTCGTCGCACACAACTAAATAATTTCCAATGGCCTTTATTCAATTCACGACAGCTAAATAAATATTAGAAATGTAGCGAGAGAGAGTGAGGAGGAGGAGATTAGTGTTTAACGTCCCGTCGACAACGGGGTCATTAGAGACGGAGCGCAAGCTCGGGTGAGGGAAGAATGGGGAAGGAAATCGGCCGTGCCCTTTCAAAGAAACCATCCCAGCATTTGCCTCAAGCGATTTAGGGAAATCACGGAAAACCTAAATCAGGATGGCCGGAGACGGGATTGAACCGTCGTCCACCCGAATGCGAGTCCAGTGTGCTAACCACTGCGCCACCTCGCTCGGTGTGTAGCGAGAGAGGGCAAAGGGTTAGACAACACATGGGTGATGCACTGGGCCACTCTTTCTGTTTCTACCTCTACACAGAAAAATTTAAACCCTCCGAAAACTATTGCTGCCCGCTTCGTAATGTAATACTTGCATTTACTTCAGGCTACCCATCATTAACACATGGTGTTAAGTACCTCCAACATATAACAGGTAGTCAAATGAAAATTGAACAGCTGCTGTAGTGGGACCATGGAATGATTTCATTCAAGAGTAGTCACCAAAAGTATTAAAACTTTTATTTCACTGGGAAATGAGGTGATCATTTCCTGTTTCATAGAATGCAGTCAACTGCTGAAGGACACACAACTACACCCACTTTTGCACTTCCATGTCTGACTGAAACTGACATCCATGCATGTCTTTCTTCTGTTTGGTGAATATGTGAAAATCTTAGAGTGAAAGATCTGGGCTTTATGAAGGATGTTGCAGTGTTTGCCAATCAAATTGCTGAAACATAGCCTTTGACCAATTGGCAGGGTAAGGGGGGGGGGGGGGGGGGAAGTTATGAAGCAACACACCCCACCCCACCCCGCCAAAGAAATCCAAAGCTGTTCTCACAAGTTCCACTGAGGTCATGTGACTTTCTTCTTTGACTACCAGGGCCCTCAGCTGGTTCAGTTCTTTGAGCATGGAACCACAATCAATGTGCAGCACTATGAAGACACTTTGAAGAAACTGTGATGCATTATAAAGTTAAACTTCCCAGGAATGCTGTCGGACGGAATCATCTTGTTGTATGATAACGCCGTCCCCACACTGCTAGTCAGATGAAGGCTATGCTTCAGAAATTTTGTTGGGAAACAATGTAACATCCTCCGTATGGTCTAGATCTTTCACCCTATGATTTTCACATCTTTGGCGACATGAAGAAAGACATGAGTGGATGTCAGTTTCAGTCAGACATGGAAGTGCAAACGTGGATGTGTTGCGCAACCATCAGTGTTCTACGAAAAAGGAATTGAACATCTCATCTCCCAGTGGGATAAATGTCTGAACAGGTGTGGTAATACTTTTGAGTGGAACCACTACATGCTGCCGATGTGGCGGGTGTTCAGTTTTCATTTGACTGACCCTTATGCATAATGTAACATAAAAATCAGTGATAAGCGTTCTACTTGCACCCCAAAGTGCACACTACAGGCAAACGTGGCAAAACGCCGCCACAGTGCTGGAGCGTCACATGGTATGTGGCCACTTGCCAATGCGTATCGCCCTACTGCCCGCTCTCTTACGTGCACATCACTGCAGTGTGTAGGTAGATGTCCTAACAGTACGTAATTAAAAGTCCTAATTTTTCCTATGTTCAAAGCACCTTGTGGACAAGCGCACTGCCCTGAAGACAGATGATTTGTGGTTTGCAGTCCAGACCTCTTATCACAGATTTTTCTTCCAGTGTGTCCAAAATTTTTGCGAAATATGATTGTGGTTTGAAAAGTTCTCAGAACGGAATAGAAAAAAAGTACTTACATCACTGAAACTTTTTTATTTTTCAATGTAGTCTCCTTGTAGATTAATGCACTTAGTCCAACGATGTTCCAGTGCCTTGATCCCATCTTAAAAATGAGTTTCCTCCAAGTCTGCAAAATAGTTTTCAACTCTGGCTATCAATTCGTTGTCTGAAGTGAATCTTTGTCCACCAAGACAAAATTTCAGTTTTTGGAAGAGATGGAAGTCTGACGGGGCCATATCAGGTGAATAAGGTGGGTGTGGCAACAGTTCATACCTTAATTTGTGTAACTCTGCCATGGTGACGACACATGGGTGTGGGCACTCATTGTCTTGATGTCAAGAGTCATGGCACCCATCTTGCGGATAATTTTTTCATTTCACGAGCAATTTCACGCATTTTCAATTGGCGATCTTCCATGACCATTTTGTGCACTTTTGCAATGATTTTTGGAGTAGTGACACAGCTTGGCCGACCACTGTGCAGCTCTCCCGACCAACTTTATATTCATTTGTCCACTTGACAACAGTTGCATATGAAGGACCAGAGTCTCCCAGTGTATTCTGGAAATCAGCATGAATGTTCTTTGCTTTCATACCTTTTTTTACGAAGTACTTAATCACTGCTCGAATCTTGATTTTTTTCCATCGTCGCAAACCACTACACGGGAACAACAACACAGCTACGTCACCGCCACAGCTCTCTTCCGAGAGCACTGGCGTGACACGTGTTTACAGGCAACAATCCAATGAATATCACGTGAACAATTCATTGCGCTAGTGCTAACTTCTCGTGGTGATTCCGAGAACTTTTCAAACCACCCTCGTATCTGCTAGTTAATGTTTTATTATCTGAAAGGTTATCAATAAGAATAACCTATTTCGATCTCAGGAAACATGAGCCTAATCTTCCTGGTAGATGAAATCTATTTCGCTTTCTCTGCTATTGGGTAACCGGATTCCAGCCACTACTTTAACGACTGCTTCGTTTACGGTGTGAATTTGTGCAATTCATCTACAGTAAGAAACTGGTGCAGGAAATTAGGAAATTTATTTAAAAACATTTAAACACTTCACAGAAATTCTTTTATGAATTGGTCAATGTTCAACAGATGCAGCAGCCATTCTGCATAAAGCTTTCTATTCTTTATGAAAAATGAACTGTACTCTGTACTATTATTCTTTCTTCTGATACAAACACCTAACTCCCTTTATCTAGTATCGCTCAGTACCATACTCGGCTTGGCTACATGTTTTCCTCTGTGCTCGCAGTTCTGGGACAAGCTTCACTTGGATCATCTTCAAGAGAAGGACGCTCATTTGCATTACTTACCTCTGAATAACGAATGAGCACTCTCCTTGTAACAACTTCAGATAAATTTACGTTTACGAAAACCACCCAAAACATGTAGTTTCATGTAGGCACAATATTACAGTTTATCCATTTGAACGAAATACACAGCACGACTGTTTAAAAAAGCAGTATGAAAAAAAAGAAAAAAAAACTGTGATTCAGATAAAGTTGAAATTTAACCTATCTCGTTAATACAGCTTGCGTGAACGTACGTCCAACATTTCGTTTATATTAACACTATCTCACCAAGCTATGCATAGAATTTTTTACTTGTCCACGTATTTGCTCAACACCTGAACTCGGCCATTTAGCCAAAGCTGCCCCTATGGCCAACTGCACAACTAGCAAGAGATCTGTTATTTTGTCTTGGCCACTCCCGCAACACGTTTTTAAGCTCTATCAAGGAATGTAGCTATGTTAAGCTAAAGAGTAATATAATTAATATTTCTATTATACTATTAAAAAAAACGTAAAACGTTATTTTAAATACTGTAACTGATAAGCCGACAAAAAGTTAATTTAAGAAAATAAAGTAACAAAAAGCGAGCTTCAATTGGAAATACTTTTATTCACAAGATACTGCAAGCTAGCTATAACATTTAGTACGAATCACACTTCAAGTAGAGCAGTTTCACCATTCCACTATTTTACAGATTCGTTCTGGTGAAATATTTGTCTTCCTTACCAGCTTTTGGTACCAAACCAGAGCGGACACTATTTAGTTGGAGGTAATACTCTATTTGTCTACTTCTTAAGCTACTCACAAAAATGTAAGTATTAGGGTGGGCTGATTCAAACAAGTGGTTAAGATGAAAATGAAAACTCTCATGCATTTGTCACTTTCGAAATACACTATCTAATCGAAAGTATCCAGACACCTATTGGTGGAAATTAATATGGGTGTGTCTATGGTCGCTTTTATGACAGCTTCAACTATGCTGGATGTTTTTCATTGCGTCTGAATATCTGCGGAGGAATTGCCGCTCTCTCTTCTTCAAGAGCCGATAATAGACAAGGTTTTGATGGTGGACGCTGGCGTCTGGAGCGAAATCAACGACCCAGAGGTGTTCCGCTGGGTTCTGATTAGGGATGTGAGTAGCGCAGCCATTTCAGGAAATGCGTCTACACCCTCCCGCCTTTAGCGTTTTCTTAAGCAGAAATCCTCTCACATTTAGCGTTTTCTTCAGCAGAACAAGGGATCGCGGCCTAACCACGAAAAACACCACCATACCTTAACCACCACTCTTTTCATAATTCATTGTTGGCACCACACATGACGCCAGGTAACGCTCTCTAGACATTCGCCAAAATCAAACCCATCCATCGGATTGCCACAGTGTACAGTGTGATCCATCATCCCAAATCACTTGTTTTCAGTGACCACGGCTCGTGGTCCTGCGGTAGCGTTCTCAATTCCCGTGCACGGGGTCGTGGGTTCGATTCCCGGCGGGTCAGGGATTTTCTCTGCCTCGAGATGACTAAGTGTTGTGTGTCTTTCATCATCATTTCATCCTCATTCACTCACAAGTCGCCGTAGCGGCGTTAAAGAACTTGTGGAGCGGCGGCCGAACCGCCCCGCGAGGGGTCTACCGGCCACCAATGCCATGCGCTCATTACTTGTTTTCAGTAATTCAGTGGTCGACAGCGTTGTTCTTTACACCATCTAATGTGTCACTTAGCGCTGACCACGGGAATGTGTGGCTTATGAGGAGCTGGTCGACCACTGTACCCTATTCCTTTTAACTACCTACGCACCCTCTGTGTGCTATCTGCTGACTTTGGAATTCGCCAGTGATTCCTTCCGCTGATTTCATGCGATTTTTTACAACCACCCTCTGCAATTCTAGGTGGTCCCAGTCTGTCAGTACATGTAGTCTGCCTGGTCTTGGTGTAGCTATGGTTGTTCCTTAATGTTTCAGTTTCATGTCACGTCACCAACATCGACTTGGGCAGCTTTAGAAGGTTTGAAGCGTCCCTGATAGAGCCGTTACTCTGGTGATGTCCAATGACTATTGCACTTCTGAAGTCACTGAGCTCTCCTGCCGGCTGTTACTGCTACTCTACCAACAACACATCACTCCCCACGTCCTTATACAAGGTGCGTCAAAAAAATGTATACACACTTTGAACTGTCATAGACAATTTATTTCCCGTTCTACAAGGTTAAATATCTGTGAGAAAGTAATGTTATGTTTCTTCAACAGGTGGCAGCAGTGGCAAGGAAGTAACTGCAACATGGCGGACGTGCGTTTGAGCTTTGAAGGGCGGAAGCAGATAATTAAGTGGTACTGGAAGTTTGAGAATGTAGCTGTGGTTCGAAGACAGTGGAGAAGTGAGTATGGTACAGAACCACCTTCAAGGTTAACAATTACACGTCTACGAGACAAATTCGAAATTCATGGAACAGTGTGTGATGTGCATAAAGGTCGATCAGGGTGACCTCGTACAGCTACAAGTGATGATTCCACAACTGTGGTCTTGGAACTGTTTCAGCGTTCGCCTCAAAAATCTTCAAGGCAAACGGCACGTGAGAGTAATGTAAGTGCTGGTAGTGTGCTACGCATTCTGAAGAAAGGCAAGTTTCGTGTGTACATTCCAAGGCTGGTGCAACAGCTAAGTGACGACGATCCAGATCGAAGGCTAGAATTTTGTGAATGGGTTCAGGAGATGGTGAGAGGTGAACTGGGATTTATGGGTAGCATAATTTGGTCAGATGAAGCCCAATTCAAACTCAATGGAACTGTCAATAGGCACAATTGTGTGTACTGGGCTGAAGATAATCCTCACATTACAGTTGAAAAGGCTGTGAATTTGCCTGGTGTAAATGTGTGGTGTGGTTTGTCTGCAAGGGGACTCATTGGGCCTTTCCGCTTTGAAGGTACTGTTACTGGAGAAATGTACCTAACAATGCTTGCCGAGTCCATATTCCCTCCCATTCGTGCATTATACGGTAATGATGAGTTTTATTTCCATCAATATGGTGCCCAACCGCACTATCATAGGGACGTACGAGCATACCTGGATCACAATGTGCCAGGCCAGTGGATAGGACGCAGGGGACCAATCGACTTTCCTGCACGCTCTCCAGACCTCACGCCGCTGGATTTTTTCTTATGGGGCACAGTAAAAGATGAGATGTACAAACGTAAACCACGTAACCTGGACACACTTTGGAATGAAATCCAGGCGGTGTGTGCAGAAATCTCATTGGACACTTTGGTACGATGTACGGAATCAGTGGTGACTTGTACTCAGAAAATTGATGCTGAAGGCGACCAGTCTGAACATTAATCACATTTGCAAAAAACATTTATTTTCCCAATTGGACTTTAAGCTTTCCATTTCCAGAAATTTAACATTGTAGAACGGGAAATAAATTTTTTATGACGCTTCAAAGTGTGTATACATTCTTTTGACGCACCCTGTATATTGGCCAGTCCATCTCTCGTGACATCTAGTGCTCAATTTCGCTTACATACAGTGTCCGGACAGTTTTGATCAGCTAGTGTATGTGTAAGAGCTCTTTCACCTGAAGGGCAACTTGTGGAATTCGAGTAGGCTTAATGCACCCATCCTAGACTTTGTCTGAGTAATGGAGTTAGTGTCTGCTGAAATGTAACAGCTATTACATTTTCCACTTCTTTAAAGTTTATTACCACCAGATTCTTGTTCACATCTGATTAGCTGAAAGGCTGATAACATATCAAGAATAATCCTAAGCATAAAAAAATATGGGCAATATAGGTAATACTACATCATTGGAACTTTTATGATGAAATAAACCTATACAATATATTCTTTATGCCTTAAGCAGGCACTGTAATTGGTAGGAATGTTTAAAACCATACTATTTACTTAAAATCGCTAAAATATGGTTACGATCTTTGTCTGAGACACACATTTTAAATCTGATGTTATTTGTAACAAAAAAGCCGCATTAAATTGAGTCTTACTATGTAATTGCAAAGCATTTTCCTGTGTGTGTGTGAAGTGTAAATTACCACGTTATTAACAAAAAAGCTAATTACAATACGTAAACAGACTATTTTAAGGAACAAACAATCCTGTTGGACGAACATCCGCAACTGAGCGTTATACCAGAGGTTGAAAATACCGCCTCAGTTGTAAAATTGTTTTATTTTCACCTGACCAGTTTCGCGTTCTTATAAGCCCATCTTCTGGTGTCGTACGTGAAACAGCAAGAGACAGGCGATAATTTTCACACGCAGCAATACACACGAAAAACAAAAGATTTCATACAGAAGTTTTAAAGACATTTCAAAACCGCCGTTCGGGCTAGCTGCTGTGAAATCTATGCCAGTGCGAAAGTGACACCAGACAGTACTACGGAAGCCTGCCTGGGTAGGGAAATATACAAGTAACATCAGAACACTTACACTTAGTGCTGTGGACGTGCACTAGGCGCAGTGTGCTACCTATGAGCGACCAACAGGGAGTAGCGGGTGCGAAAGAGGCAGCAAACTGGTAAACCAGAGTGGCAAAAGTGCTGCCATCTGTTGACGGAGAGAAGAACGCGGGGACACTAGTCTGGCCGTTCACAATTCGAATTAGGAGTTTACATTTAAAATGAAGAAAAAAAATAAATAAGAAATACACGAAGTAAGTTAAAAGTGCATTACGCGTAGTAAAGGGGCGTATTAACCAAGTCAGTACAGAACTGTGGTAAAACCGAATGGGAGCTGCGATATAAAATTTATGTATAAACCATAAAGTGCAATGAAACTTTCCTTTTACATGAGTGGCAAACAAGTTTTTAATTTAGTCGGGATTTATAAGTGGCAACGTGGAACAATGTGCCACTCCTATTAACATGCTCTCGTTACTGACCAACGTGGAAAGTAGCGAAACCTTACAGTCCATACTGTCAGAAAGTAATATGGCAATTAATTGCTGGCAGAAATAGCGCTAAAAGGACACGTTAAATTGGATCAATTTAAAACATGCTAACCAGCAGTCGATAATTAATTGAGGTTTACGTAAGATAAGACCTGAGACTATTTTACATCATTGAAAGACAGGTAAATTTTTAATTAGTGGGGTCATAGATAATGCCGCAGCACAATAATGCACCATAGTCATAAGATAGAAGAAAAATATGCAAATTTCTATTAAGGGAGGACAATTTTACAGCCACGTAAAATGAACTGGGCGGACCTCACTATAGAAACAGGATTAGGCCATACTTTCGTTAAACCTATTGAAGGCTACAAAAATAATGGCAAAAAACACTGACCCAGTTAAGAAATATACATGTATGGCGTAAAGTAATCATGGGCCAGAAAGAGATGGAAATGGGGCTGGACACTGCTTGAAGAAAGAAAAGTTATTCAGCAGGACTGCGTGCTTAAGTGCAGTTTGCTCGTTCAAAATGGCAGACATATCATGGCAAATGCTGCGGATGATTTCTATTTCTTCTAAATTATTTAAAAACCGGGCCCTTACGTTAAGTATGTAGAACGCTGCAGTTGGTGTTTATATTTGAAATGGAATGGTTGTGATCCTTCAGGTGGTTAGTGAGAGCGTATTTGTAATTGTTTATATCCTGATGCTCTCTGAACCGTATGTTAAAGGAGCGGCCAGTCTGGCTTATGTATGTGGAAGGGCACTCACTACACTCGATGCGATAGACATCCGATTGTGCATAGCGACTGTATTCTCTGGTTTTGTGGTGCTTCAATAGGTGCCCGACCTTATGCGGGGTGTAGAAGGCGGCTATAACTCCCTCTTTTCTAAGTCATTTGCCAATCCTGTTCTGTTAGAATTATCGTTATTAGTAGATAAAAAGGTAATCCCATACAGATCATTGGAAGCGGCTGATAAAGACCATCAACAACATTTGGCTGGCAGCCACTAGCATGTGCTATAAATTTAATGGTATCCAACTCGCACTGGCAATTACCTGTTGAAAGAGGGACTCTGTCCGCGTGGTTAAGCATAGCATGAACATCTGTTAGTTTCTGCTGCTTTGGATGAACTGAAGAGCAATGAATAATAAAACTAGTCATAGATGGTTTTCTAAATATGTTAATCTGAACATTACTTAACGAAATTTCCAGATCTAAAAATGGGAGTGTAAAGCCAGAGTGGTATTCTATCTTACACAGAATCTAGGGGAGCATTTTGTTAAAGTTATGTTGAAAAAGCTGCAGCTGGGCATTGGTCCCATTATACAAATGCATGATGTCTTTTGTTTTGTTTTACCACAGTTTAATACTGACCAGTTCAATACTATTCTTTACTACACATAATGCACTTTTAACTTATTTCGTGTGTTTATTACGTATTTTTTTGTTTTTTCTTAATTTTAAATGCAAACTACTAATTCGAATTGTTAACGGCCGGGCTAGTGGCCCAGGATTCTTCTCTCCGTCAATAGATGGCAGTACTTTTGCCACTCTGGTTTACCAGTTTGCTGTCTCTCTCACATCCGCTACTCCGTGTTGTGCACTCATAGGTAGCACACTGCGCCTACACATCCACCGTGGCGCTCGGGGGCAACAGCATCAACTGTAAGCGACCTGATGTTATTTGTATATTTCCCTACCCTGGCAAGCTTCCGTAGTACTGTCTGGTGTCCCTTTCGCACTGACGTAGGTTTCACAGCAGCTAGCCCGACTGGAGGTTTTGAAATGTCTTTAAAACTTCTGTATGAAATCGTTTGTTTTTTGTGTATATTGCTGCGTATGAAAATTATCTCCTCTCTCTCGATTTTTCCAGTACGACACCAGAAGATGGGTTTATAAGAGCCTGAAAGCGGCCGGGTGATAATAATACAACTTTACAACTGAAGTGGTATTTTCAACCTCTGGTATAATGCTCAGTTGCGGGTGTTCGTCCAACAGGATTGTTTCCAGTAAAATGAGCAGGGCATGTGGAACATATTCCTAATTTCTGAATTTTCTCAAGAGACTTTGTCTGATTTCAGCTGCTACTAATTTTAATAAAACGTGTCTAGCATATAACATGATCCCCAACGTTATCAGAAGACTGTTTAATAGAATTACTGGTAGCTCAACATGTTACATTCAGCAGCTCATGGAAACTGCTATTATTAAAGAAATTAGAAGTTAATATTAAAAAAAATGTCTTAAATAAGAATGCCTTTGTAATGCACCTTAAATTTTCTAAGGAACTGACCCATTTCATTTTTGATGACGCATATACCCATTTTATGTATCTCATTGATTGTCTAAAGGATAATATTACCAGTTCTTATGCAGGAAGCTGGAAAGATTAGGTGTGAGGTTTGACTTTGATTTAGAAGTAGCTCCTAAATGTGATTTTAGTTTTTTACCATACGTTTGGGAACCAAACTAGCATCATTCACGAGAAAATGTGTTTGCTAAATAAATGGATGGCCCATAGTCTCCGAACCCCATTTAATCAAAATACGGCCTCTTTGTTGGTGGCGCATACTATCGTTGTCCTGGAGCAGGCTAAATCGGATAACCCCACAAAAAACTCCGTCTGTCAAAAACTGAATAAAGCCATGCACTGGAACCTGGCACAGTAAATCATAAAAATCAGAAACACTGGAATCCCCACAAGAAGTATATCCGTGCGCAGGAAAAATCTATTTTGCGCGACATTAACAGGAAGCTTCAGGAGAACCAAGCCATAATTGTACATGAGGACAAAGGCTACACATTACTAGTTTTATACGAGGACGACTACGTACGGAAAACACAGGACTTCCTCTCCAGCCCATATGTTCAAAACGTACTTATTCAAACCCACAGATAAGTTCGTCGGGCGGCCAGTGTGGCCGATCGGTTCTAGGCGCTACAGTCTGGAACCGCGCGACCGCTACGGTCGCAGGTTCGAATCCTGCCTCGGGCGTGGATGTGTGTGATGCCCTTAGGTTAGTTAGGTTTAAGTAGTTCTAAGTTCTAGCGGACTGATGACCTCAGAAGTTAAGTCCCATAGTGCTCAGAGCCATTTGAACCATTTAAGTTCGTCGCGGAAATTAAGAAGGCACTTAAAGAAATATATGCGTCGTTAACCCCATTTCTTAAAAAAGCTTTAACATCGATGAATCCGAGAACGCCCACTTTCAGGGGCGTCGTGAAACTTCATATGCCACAGGCTCCTTTAAGGCCAATTATTAACGCCATTAATGCCCCAGATTACTTATTGGCTAAGGAATCGCAAAATTTCCTCAGTAAGCATTATTTTTTCCATGATGATCATGCCGTCAAGAACAGAGAGAAGTTAATTACACACCTCTAACATGTAACTGTAACCACTGATATGAATCTAGCAAGTCTCTAATTTGTAAGCATGTACACGAATATCTCTATTAAAGAGGTGATCCCTACCACTGAATCCAACTTACGAATGTTCTCTCGTCTAGATTCACAAAAAATTAATGAATTCCTTCATTTGCTCAGAATTATCCTGCACCATAATTACTTTGTCTTCAAAGACACTATATATGGACAAACCGACAGGACAGCCATGGAATCCCCCATTGCCAGTATAACAAGTAATATTTACATCAATCACATTGAACATCAGTTTTCTTCAGTCCACCCACAACACCTTCAAAGAGAAGTATGCTACAAAAGATACATCGATGACATCATACTTTTGTATAACGTGACCAATGCCCAGCTGCAGCTTTTTCAACACAACGTTAACAAAATGCACCCCTAGTTTCTAAATAAAATAGAATACCACTCTGGCTTTACACTCACTTTAACATATTTAGAAAACCATCTATGACTAGTTTTATTACTCATTGCTCTTCAGTGCATCCAAAGCAGCAAAAAATGGTCACTGTTCGTGATATGCTTTACCGCGCGGCCAGAGTCCCTCTCTCAAATTACCAGTGAGAGTTGGATTAAATTCATAGCACATGCTAATGGCTACCAGCCAAATGTTATTGATGTTCTTTATCAGCGAATGAATTCGAAGGCCGCTTCCAATGATCTGTATGGGATTACCCTTTCATCTACTAATAACGGTAATTCTAACAGAACAGGATTGGCAAATGGCTTAGAAAAGACGGGGTTATACCCGCCTTCTACACCCCACATACGGTCGGGCACCTACTGAAGTATCACGAAACCAGATAACACAGTCGCTATGCACAATCGGGAGTCTATTGCATCCAGTGTAGTGAGTGTCCTTCCGCATACGTAGGCCAAACTGGCCGCTCCTTTAACATACGGTTCAGAAAGCATCAGGATATTAACAATTACAAATCCGTTCTCACTAACCACATGAAGGATCACAACCATTCCATTTCAAATATAAACATAAATTGCAGCATTCTACATACTCAACGTAAGGGCCAGATTTTAAACATTTTAGAAGAAACAGAAATCATTCGCAGCATTTGCCATGACCTGTCTGGCATTTTGAACGAGCAAACTGCGCTTAAGCATGCAGTCCTGCTAAGTAACTTTTCTTTTTTGAAGCAGTATCCAGCCTCATTTCTTTCTCTTTCTGGTCCTTATTATTTTATGCCATACATGTATATTTCTTAACTGGGTCAGTGTTTTTTGCCATTATTTTTGTAGCCTTCAATAGGCTTAACGAAAGTATGGCCTAATCCTGTTTCTATAGTGAGGTCCGCAAGATCCGCCCAGTTCATTTTACATGGCTGTAAAATTGTCCTCTCTTAATAGAAATTTGCATATTTTTCTTTTGTCTTATGACTATAGTGCATTATTGTGCTGTGGCATTATCTGTGCCTCCACTAATTAAAAATTTACCTGTCTTTCATTATGTAAAATAGTCTCAGGTCTTATTTTATGTAAACCTCAATTAGTTGTCGACTGTTGGTTAGCATGTTTTAAATTGACCCACTTCTAATGTGTCCTTTTAGCTCTATTGCTGCTAGCTATTTATTGGCATATTACTTTCAGACAGTCTTGACTGTAAGGTTTCGCTACTTTCCCCGTAGGTCACTAACGAGAGCTTGTAAACAGGAGTGACACATGTGTATGTTCTTTTAACTGATGACTGTGGCGTGTTGTTCCACGTTGGCACTTATAAATCTCCACTAAATTAAAAACTTGTTTGCCACTCATGTAAAAGGGAAGTTTCATTGTGCTTTACGGTTTATATATAAATTTTATATCGCAGCTCCCACTCAGTTTTACGACAGTTCTGTACTGACCTGTTCAATACGCCCCTTTACTACGCATGATGCACTTTTAACTTATTTCGTGTATATCTTAGATATTTTTTTTTGTTTTTTCTTCATTTTAAATGTAAACCACTAATTCAAATTATGGACGGCCTGGCTAGTGGCCCCGCGTTCTTCTCTCCGTCAACAGATGGCAGCACTTTTGCCACTCTGGTTTACCAGTTTACTGCCTCTTTCGTATCCGCTACTCCCTGTTGTGCGCTCATAGATAGCACTCCGCGCCTAGTGCACGTCAACAGCATTTCCTAGTGCACTTCAACAGCACCAAGTGTAAGTGTCCTGATGTTATTTGTATATTTCCCTACCCAGGCAGGCTTCCGTAGTACTGTCTGGTGTCACTTTCGCACTGACATAGGTTTGGAAATTTATGGTATGGACCTATGGGACCAAACTGCTGAGGTCATCAGTAACTAGGCTTACACACAACTACTTAAACTAACTTAAACTAACTTACGCTAAAGACAACACACACACCCATGCCCAAGGGAGGACTCGAACCTCCGGCGGGGAAGCCGCGCGAACCGTGACAGGACCGCCAGACATAGGTTTCACAGCTCCTAGCCCGACCGGCGGTTTTCAAATGTTTGTATAACTTATGTATGAAATCTTTGGTTTTTTATGTGTATTGCTGCATCTGAAAATTATCTCCCGTCTCTTGCTATTTCCAGTACGACACCAGAAGATTGGCTTATAAGAGCCCGAAACCGGCCGTGTGATAATAAAACATCTTTAGAACTAAAGCGGTATTTTCAACCTCTGGTGTTTTAAGTAACTTCTAGACTGTTTTTAGAAAGACTGTTATTATTGAAATCAAGTATATTTTTCTGAAAGTAGGAAACATGCTAGAAGAAAATTACATTCGATGTTTATCATGTAATCCGCTAAATGCAATATGTGTTGTTATATCTACACATCTGACCATTTGCATTGTGAATGGGAATGCTCTGTAACAGGATTCATCTGCTGCCTAACTAAAAAAAAAAAAAAAAAAAAAAAAAAAAAAAAAAAAAAAATAAAAAAAAGGTTCAAATGGCTCTGAGCACTATGGGACTTAACTTCTGAGATCATCAGTCCCCTAGAGCTTAGAACTACTTAAACCTAACTGACCTAAGGACATCACACACATCCATGCCCGAGGCAGGATTCGAACCTGCGACCCTAGCGGTCACGCGGTCCCACACTAAATCGCCTACAACCGCTCGGCCACTCCTGACGACGCCCAATTGCATTTTATTTTACGATTCATACTATGTTATTTTCTGTTCAGATATATGTCAAATTTCATTGTACTTCATTAATTTTCTGCTTTTAATAAACGCCGACATTGTAACTTAATGTGTATAATGTCCTTGCGGGACAAGTGTTGTATGCCAGATTTGCATGAACTTCCGAGGTGGCCCTTGTGCCGGTCTCATTTGTAAATACGTAACAATTTAGCTCAGATGTACTAATGCTTACTCATTATATGGATGACTTTAAGATGGGAGTATATTTCTTCGAAATTAAAAGAAAAAGAAAAAAAAGTGTGGCACAAATTACTGTGAGCAAATTGCTCAATTTGGTCAGTTATTGATATACCCGGATTTGGACTTTCTTTTCTACAGCAACAGCAGCAGATCATCTTTTCGATGCAGGTCAGTCAAGTGAAGTACATGTTCGATGAGTTCACCTACTGCTTCACTTTCTGCAGATATATTAATATTTAAGTGGGTAATTTCAAGAATATTTATTACAGCATTATATCAACGTAATTCAGTAACTTTATATGAAGTTTGGTGCATTAATTGACTTTCAAGTATTTGATCCCAGCCAGCTGCAGTTACGTTAAAGGTAGCAGACACTTCTTTTTTTTTGTGACGAAAACGTTTGACCACCCTCTGCTCTGTTTCAACAGGCTGTTGAACTGTAACACAGAAACTTGTAGATGGCACTATGTTGTGATGTCGACATCATGTTATGTATCATAAAGTATTAACTGTTCCGTGAGAGAGAAGGTCTGAGTGAACATTATTTGTGATGTGATGGGGAGGATCATACATAAACGGAGATGTGATGTTTAGATAAGAAAAAAATGTTCAAATGTGTGTGAAATCTTATGGGACTTAACTGCTAAGGTCATCAGTCCCAAAGCTTACACACTACTTAACCTAAATTATCCTAAGGACAAACACACACACCCATGCCCAAGGGAGGACTCGAACCTCCGCCGGGACCAGCCGCACAGTCCATGACTGCAGCGCCCGAGACCGCTCGGCTAATCCCGCACGACTTTAGATAAGAGTTAAGTTTATGTCACCTGCAGGTGGATATGAGCAGCGTGTTGAGGATGAGCCTCCAACTGGAAAAGAGGCTGGCGACGCCGAGAGACTTCTCGCGGCCGACGCTGGAGTGGCGCAGCTGCTGGAGCGCCCCGGGCGGCACCGCCGTGCCATTGACGCGGGCGATCTCCCGCAACGACTCCAGGCAGCGCTCGTGGTCGCCACGGCTGGCCAGCCAGCGCGGCGATTCCGGGAACAGCCTGCAACCAGCACCACGGGTCTAGCAGAGGTGGAAGGCAACAGGCGGAGATACCGGGAACGCCGGTTCTTGACGTCAGTTAGAGTGGGAACTGTCGAAAATGTTTTCACTAGGCCAGGCCTCTTCACCGATCCGATCGTGCGAGAGCTGGCTCCAGCTCACGCCTCAGCCATGAGCAATTGGCCGGCTCACGACTAATAATGAAAAGGGAGGAGGGGACAGGGGGAGGAGGTTCAAAAATGGTTCTGAGCACTATGGGACTTAGCTTCTGAGGTCATCAGGCCCCTAGAACTTAGAACTACTTAAACCTAACTAACCTAACGACATCACACACATCCATGCCCCAGGCAGGATTCGAACCTGCGACCGTATCGGTCGCGCGGTTCCAGGCTGTAGCGCCTAGAACCGCTGGGCCACTTCGGTCGGCCGGGGGAGGAGGAATCGAACAACGCCGCTCTGCACGAATTCGTGGGGAGGTCGAAAAGTTTCTAGCCCTAGATAGTTACCGTAATGTCTCTCACAAACAACACCACCTACTTTTATGGTGACTTTTTGAGGGTACGCAAGTCAAATTTCGCGGCTCCAGCTTCGTTAGTATCGCCGCTAGGATGCATTGTATACCATAGTGTAAGCAAAATGGCGAATATCGAGAGATCAAGAACCGTGCTGTGACTGAATATCTTTATTTGAAGGGAATGACGCCCAAGGAAATTTCGGAGGTCATGCGGAATACATTTAGGGGGACAACAACGTAGTTCAGGTCGAAAAAAATCGATTTTCGGTTTTCGTCATATTTAGATAGATTAAGGTTTTATTTAAGTACTCTCAAAAGAATTTTGCTGAAATTTTTTTTTTCGCGCATTTAAAGAGCATTTTCGTACCACGTGTGTTCATGTGCTCAAATGTGTGTCAAATCTGTAAGTAGGCTGTTTAGGTTTTTATATCGGTAACGCCACGTAGCGCTCTGTATGAAAATCACTGACTGTGATGTGTGCAGTCTGAGGCTGGTCGGCATTGTTGCAATATTGTTAACAGCGCGTAGCGTTGCGCAATTGGAGGTGAGCCGCCAGCAGTGGTGGATGTGGGGAGAGAGATGGCGGAGTTTTAGAGAGCGGATGATCTGGACAGAGACAGTAAATTTGTAAGACTGGATGTCATGAACTGATATATATTATGACTTTTGAACACTATTAAGGTAAATACATTGTTTGTTCTCTATCAAAATCTTTCATTTGCTAACTATGCCTATCAGTAGTTAGTGCCTTCAATAGTTTGAATCTTTTATTTAGCTGGCAGTAGTGGCGCTCGCTGTATTGCAGTAGTTCGGGTAACGAAGATTTTTGTGAGGTAAGTGATTCATGAAAGGTAGATGTTATTGTTAGTTAGGTCCATTCTTTTGTAGGGATTTTTGAAAGTCACATTACGTTGCGCTAAAAATATTGTGTGTCAATTTAAGCACAGTCATTTATAATTTTTCTAAGGGGACGTTTCATATGTCGACCCTTAGCCGAGGATACCTCACTGGAATCTTTTGATTTTTTCTTCTAGTTTGTGTAATTAGTGTAGCTATTGTTTATTGCTAGCGCGTAATTATAGAGAGAATTTCCTTTGTAGTTTTTCATTGTTGTACAGTAAAACAGTTGTGGCATGCATGTATATTTGCACCAAGTATTTTGCAGCTGCGCTTGCAATTAACTACATATTATTTTCAGTGCTATGTTAATGTGTTTTCTTATTTTGCTCTTCAAATTATGCTTTTCTGTGTTATCGTGTGAAATATTGCGACAATAATGGCGTGTGAAAAACGTAATGCTAGGCTCCAAAGTAGACTGAGAAATGACAGTGAAGACGAAAGCAGTGTATTAGCGCCACCGTGTAATGAATTAACTAATGTTCAAAGTAGTAATTTGGTAATTGTGCATAGGAAAATTAGGCGGGCTGCAAATAATGGTGTAGTCAGTGAAACAATTAGTGAACAGGGAAGCATTATCGATCGATCGGTCGGCAACAGCTCGCCTCAGGAATCCGAAATGACAGGACACTATCTTGCAAATATTGTAGATTCAGATTTTGCGTCCTCACCGTTTTCTCAAATAAGTCAAGACACATTTTCTGCTTTTCAAAATGCGAATATTGCCGGCTCAAATGCACTGCCGAATAGCTCTGAGGAACATGTTACAGACATCAGTGCATTTTTATTACAGTTAATGCAACAAATGGCACAAAGGCTACAAAAGTTAGACACATCGCTTGAACAAAATCCGAAACAAATGGGACAAAATCTTTAAAAGTTAGACACAATGGAACAAAATCTTCAAAAGTTAGACACAATGGAACTACACCAGAGACAAACACAGCAACAGTTAGACGCAATGGAACAAAATCTTCAAAAGTTAGACACCACGCTTGAACAAACACGTGAAGATTTAACTACTGAGTTACATAAAATCGAATCGAAATGTCAAAAAGTCTGTAATGACGTAAAAACACAAATTTGTGAGCATTTCCAACCTATTTTTTCCCGTCATGAAAATACACTACAGAATCACGAAGCAGCCATAAAAGAACTGCAAACTATTGTTCATGAAAATCACGACACCGTGCAAGCCAAAATTGACTCAGTTGCATCTACCGATTCGGTTACGCAACTTTCAAAAACTCAGGAAAACTTAAAGGACACGGTAGATACGATTTCAACACAAATGGACGCTCTGAAACTTGGTTCAGAAAAACACACTGAGGAAATAGTTCACTATCGGAGAAAGTAGCCGAACTTTCAGATCAGTTCACTAACTTATCTACAAAGGTAGATGATGACCTGTAACCATCACTGACACAGAAGAGTATGAACAAATTAAGAAATTTAAACAAAATCAGAATCAAATTAATACGCAACACAAAAGAGAAATCCGCGAAGTACAAGGTCAGTTGGCACAAGTAATACAAAAATTACATATTTCAGAGGACACTCGCGCTCCAACATGGGAAGAGGGACTCAGAAATACGGAAAAGCCGCAAAATAATAACACAGGGCATTTCGGAAATTATGAAAGAAATTGGCAAGGTGCACCGAATTTTGAGATGGAACCGCCGACACGACGTAACAATGACCGATATGCGACTCGCCGACACGATGATTTTGACTATAAGCTGTTCATTACTACACGTAAATTCAAAAAATTTAAGAATTCTGGCAACGACATTCATCCACAAGAGTGGCTCCATCAATTCTCTCATTGTTTTCCTCCAAACTGGCCATTAGAGCACAGATTAGAATTTATGTGTAGGTATTTAGAGAATGCGATCTGTCATTCACGATTGTCACAGTGAAGGAGAATTTTATCATGCCTTCCTCTCAGCATATTGGTCTCAAGCTACACAAGACCGAGTAAAACATAGCATCATAATGATGAAACATTTCGAACAATCTGAATTTTCCAGTCTTGTGAAATACTTTGAAGACATTTTGCACAAGAATCAGTACCTGTCAAACCATTACAGCCCCTCAGAACTCATCCGCATTTGCTTAATCAAATTGCCTGAACATTTACGACATATTATTTTGGCAGACTGTAATGTCTCTTGCAGCGGTCTCTCCGCGATATTTTCAGAAATTTTATAAATTATATAACTCAGTACATATCTCGAAATATCTCTTCTTATCTTACCGATTATCAATGCAAAGTAGTTTCAAGCCCAATTATTCCTTGGAGCGTCCATTTACTCCATGGAATAGCTTCTCTGCTATCTATGTTTTCTCTTATGAAAAGAAAGAGGACTTCTTGCCGATTAGTCGTGAAAGGAGGATGTATATGTATGTATTGTTGGGCTAGTCGCCATCTTGATGAAATTGTGTATGTGAAGGAATTAAATACAAGAACTAAACTAAAGTAAGAGTGTTCGCGTATTATTTAACTGTTTATTATTGACAGTGTCTGCTTACTACGCTGTGTTGCACGGGATCAGTGGGGAACGTCTGATTTACACTGGACGAACCTGCCGTTTTGTATGCTCAAGATATCCAGTTACTTCAAATAAATAGGCTAACACGGTCTTACCAGCAGATCTCCGGTCTTCCCCACGTGATCACCGAAAGTTAATAATTATTACAAATGTTTCCAGGAGATCGACTGACAATTTTCGTCGCACCGAGACTTCGAAATTGCTTCACTGCCTTATGGAATTTAAGTTAAGCTCAATTTAATCAGGATAGAACAGTATTGAACTGTGTGATAAGCCTGCTTTGTCAATGAAAATTCCCTTAATATACGCATGTTTTTACTATCCTGATCAGTGAAGCTAAATCAGGCCGGTGTGAGAGAGGTTTTTAAATTTTAGATCACACACAAAAAATATTAAATTTGGCTTCACTGTGACAGGACTCATTTTTGAGCATTACTTAAACATTGTGTGAATTTTATGTTGCATGTGCACGAGAGAAAAGAAGACGAGGCCTGTTCCAGAAGTCACAATTTCGCGACAACCTACGAGAACGTCGTTCAGGCCAGACAATATACAATTAAAATTTTGTAGATAGAAATTTAGAATAACTATTTAAATGTCTATCGGTTTGAATTAGATTGATTAAGTGAATGTTGGGTTGAACTTTGGACAGGAAGTGTTTATTATAAGTGAGTATTATGCAAAGTTTAGGTCACTGACATTACTAACTCAGATGCGAGTGACTTTATATATTTGTTGTTCTGTGTATTAATGGTTCGTACTAGGGCGGCTTATAAAATGGCAATGCAACAGCAGAGCGAATCACAACAGCCCTCAGCTGTTTCTGAGGTTAGTGAAACATTAGACGCTAGCTTAACTGAAGTAGTGCCTAGCGTCAGCGTTAGTCAGGCCCCACAACAAAGCTTAAGTGTTTCGATGTCATCTGAGCAGGACGAAATAAACCCATTGACTGTAATCATGCAGCAGTTAACACTGTTAGCCAAAAATGTAACAGACTTAACTAAAGCGCAAATAGAGACTAAAAGGGAATTAACTAAAGCGCAAATAGAGATTAAAAGGGAAATGAATGAACAATTAGCAGCCAATCAAGTGAAAGTCCAGGAGCAATTAGAAGCTAAACAAGCGGAATTAAATAATAAATTAGTAGAGAGTTTTCAGAAACTTGATGATAAATTAAATAAAACTGCGGAAGAATTGAAAATTCAGAATGAAAAGACAGAATTAAAATTAGCTGCTCAAATTGAGCAAGTCACTCAGCAGTGTAACGAAAATGCGAAGAAGTTACGCTTAGAGCTAACTGAGTATGTTGCTACTAAGCTTGATACTATTAAAGAGCAGGTCGAGTCAGTTCCACAGATAGTTCAAGCACAAGAACAGATGCAATGTTCTATGGCGGTAATTCCGGTATTAATTGAAGTTCAAGATGAATTAAAGCAACAAGTAAATGAGATGTCAGCAGATATGCAGGATTTGAGACAATCACAAGACAAGATCCCGAAGGACATCCAAAATTTGGATAAATCTGTAAATAACATAAAGGAGAGACAAGACGAGGTTGTTCATAAGGTAAACATTCTCGCGGGAAAATTCTCGCAGTTAAGTTTAGAAAGGCAAAGCATTTCTTCAGACAATATTGAACATACGGTCAGAGCAGGTATACAATCTATGACCGAGAGTTCTGAAGAAAATTTATTCAATGAAGGTTTTCGAGAAGCCAAAGAACAACTAGGCGAAGATCTTAGACAATGGAAAGAAAACAATGAGAGATCTTTAAATCTATCTCCAGAAGATTTGTGTTTCACGCAAGGAAATGAACCCATAACAAGATCTATCAATGAAGCTACATTATTTACCCGACCAAGTACAGACAGGGACATTAATGCACACGTTCGTTTTTGCAATCAACATCAATCACAACACTATGAGGGTAGTCATAATGACTGTAATTGTAAAAGCAATACTGAGGAGAAAATGTTGAAACAACGTCAATTCCAGATCTACAACCCAGACAAGAAAAATGTTCATCCCGTAGTGTTTATAAGAAGTTTTAGGGGAGTACTGCCAAAAAAAAAAAAAAAAAAAAATTGGAGTGAGTGGCAAAAGGTTAGTTTCGTGACCGGTTATATTCAGGGGTCAGGAGCTATATGGGCATCTGATATGATATCAACCTGGGACACATATGAAGATTTTGAACGAGCATTTTTATCCAAATACTGGTCTGAAGGAGTACAAGAACGTTTAAGGCAGGAGGTATTATACCCAGAACCTTTTTCCTTTTCACGTGGGTCTTTAAAGAAATACCTTGAGAAATATGTAAACAAATTGCGGTATTGGGATAAGCCTATGCCTCTACAAGACGTGATTGGCATATTAAAATCTCGACTTCCGGCCAGCATCAGAAATAGAATGCTGTATATTAATGAGCATGACCTTGACTCTTTCATGACTGCGCTTGACACTATAGATATGATCGAGGAAGATGAACATCGGACAAGACAACCGGTTATGCAGAGGAGAGCGATTGAGGCGCCAAACGCAAACCGGAACGGAAACGGATTTAATAATTATTATACTAGGAATAGTCAGAGATTCAACGGAAACAATTGCAACGGAAATGGAAATTTCAATAACAGTGCTGCGAGGGGCAGATTCAGAGACAATCGAACGGGTTGCAGATACAACCCAATGTTTGGAAATGCAAGAGATTACCAGAACCAGCAGTCTTCAAATAATAATAATGCGTACAGAAATTCTGACCCTAGATTTGAAGCAAATAACACAACCAGTCATCAACAACAACCAGTCATAACAGAAGTAGTAGATGATTCAAGAGGAAATACTAATCGACGTTTAAACTGAAGAAGGCCGCTTTATGCTCCGTAAAGTCGGCCAGGGAATACAAAAGGGGCAAACCTGTTTTAAACGAAATTAATTCCGTGGCAATGTTGAGATATAATGAAGGCGAATTAATGACAGATGAATTGACGAGACACTTAGAGGCCTGTGTAGTCGAAGATAAAAGGGTTCCTGTGTCTGAGATCATCACAGAAGTGGGAGGAATTTTAACCAATGTCGTATTGGACACAGCTTCATCTACAGACGTAGTATCCGGAACTTTGTTTCGCAGAATTAGTAAAATTAAGAAAATCCCTGTCCTACCAGTACAAAATTGCCGAGTTATAGGTGCAGTGGGAGCAAAATCCCGGAACGTCAAGATACAAACGCTTATAGAGATAAAATTGGGAAATGTAGCTAAACAATGCACATTCCTTGTAGTGGAAAAGTTGTTAGTAGATTGTATTCTTGGCACTGAAACTTTGCAAGTCTGCAGTTGCAAGTTGGACTTGGTAGAAGGAAAGGTGCATTTTAAAATCGAAGATCAATTTGTTACACTGATCTTACTGAGAAAGGAGACAGTGTATGAGCGATATTTCCGTGGTGCTGCTATGCAGTTGATTTGTGCTGAAAATAATAATATGTACCGACTACCAATCAAGTCAATTCAAGAAGAGGATTTCAGACAAACAGTCGAACAGAAGATTGCTGAGTCAGATTGCCTAACGGATAGTCAGAGGGAACAATTATTCAATATATTAACAGAATATGAGTCAGTTTTCGATGAAAAGACCGGAATTATTAGAGGATATGTTTGTACATTACAGATTAAGCCCCATAAGACATTTTGCCGCACACACTGTCCCATTCCCTGGCGATTAAAACAACCAGTTCAGGAAGAGATACAAAAAATGTTAAACTGGAATCTTATTGAACCGTCGAACAGCCCATATTGTTCTCCGTTGCTTGTTGTACCAAAGCCAGGAGGAAAAGTTCGATTGGTATTAGATGCAAGGGAAATTAACAAAATTATAGTACCTGTGCGCACACATCCGGAGAACATCGATGAGTTAATACAGAAATTTCAAGATGTATCCTATTTAACCAGTATTGATTTGAGAAGTTCGTTCTGGCAAGTGCAGTTAGACAAGGACTCAAGAAAATATACTGCTTTTATATATGGAGGGAGAAGCTATCAGTTCAAGGTCGTTCCGTTTGGTCTCAATATCAGCTCTGGAGTTTTTATTTCTGCGTTGGACTATGCCCTAGGACCAGAACTACGTAGTCGAATAACAATTTTTGTGGACGATCTATTAATTGCCTCTAAAACTTGGCAGGAACATGTACAACTTATTAGGAGGATTTTTGCTGTGTTCAAACAAACTGGTATAACGGCAAATCTAAAAAAAATCCCAATTTTCTCTACAGAGAATTAAATTCTTAGGACATATGATTAATGCAAAAGGCATTCTTCCAACAGAAGCGAAGATTAGTGCGATAAAAAATTTTCCAACTCCAAGAAACAGAAGACAACTGAAGGGCTTTATAGGCTTGGCTTCATTTTTTCGTCGTTTTATTAAAACTCAAGCAATGAACTCTGAAGCACTGAACCGGCTCCTGAGGAAAGATGTACCATGGCAATGGTCTAATGATTGTGAAAAGGCTTTCTGTGAAATTAAGGATCAACTGATAAATGCTCCGTTATTATACCACCCTGATATGAATGTCAGATTCTGTTTAGCCACTGATTCATCAGATGTGGGATTAGGATCTTGTTTATTTCAAATTAGGTACATAGATGGTGTAAAAACCTTTTGTCCAATTGCATTTGCTAGCAGAGTTTTATCCACCTGTGAAAGAGCATATACCACTACGGAATTGGAAGCTTTAGCAGTTATTTGGTCTTTGAAAAGGTTTAATTATTATGTATATGGCTCAAGGATAGCCGTTTATTGTGACCACCAATCACCAGCCTTTTTACAAACTTGTAAGTTGCTGCATCCTCGCTTGTCAAGGTGGACGCTGGCGCTGCAAGAATATCAGTTTCAAATTATTCATGTAGCCGGAAAAGAAAATATTATAGCTGACGCGTTGTCAAGATCTCCAGAAGGAATAACATCTGAACTGGATATAAATAATAAGGCAGAATTTCCAGTGCTTCTTCTTCAAGAAAATAATTACAAGTTATATTATATTCATTTATGAAAGACAATGGCTCAGCTTCAGAGGAAGGATCGACGATGGAATGCTATAATACGACAATTCAATCAACAAAATCCTATGGTCACTTTGGAATACTACCGGCTTGTGAATAATATTTTATTTTTTAAATCTGGGAAGGCTGAAAATCCAAAGTGGTGTGTCTGCATACCCGAAGAATATGAAGAACGATTAATTTGGTTTACACATTTGACCTGGGGTCATGTTGGGATGTTGTAAAGTGTGCTAATAAGATTAGATATTATTGTTACTTCCCAAATATAAGGCGAAAAGTGCACAAAGTCATCCAGAAATGTATTCTCTGTCAAAAGGCTAAGCCGGACAACAAGGGAAATAAAATTGCGCTTCACTCAATAATACCTGAAGCACCAAGATCACTTATATCATGTGATATTTGTGGACCACTTCCTAGAGCCAGAGGTGGTGTTAAGTACTTTATTAGATTCTGTGATGTGTTTACAAAATATGTTAAACTATATCCTATAAAATCAGCAACTGCAAGAGCTGCCGCAGTTAAGTTTGTAAATGTCTACATTCCTCATGCAGGGATTCCAAAATCTATAATCTCCGACAATGTGAAGATATTTACTGGATATTTATGGAGAAAATTAGTATCACAACTAGGAATAAAACAGATATTTACATCTTGCTATCATCCACAAGGGAATTTAATTGAACGGGTTTTTCGAGAACTAAACAGATTCATGAGAACATACTGTCATGATAAACAAACTACCTGGATAAACTATTTGACCGAGTTTGAGCAGATTTATAATAATTTACATCATAGTTCTACAAACTTCACCCCGAATGAACTGATGTTCAGAGATAACGAAAGAAACGTTTGGGTAGATAACTTGCCTAAACTCGAGGACACCAAAATGCCATGGGAAAAAAATTCGCAATGCTCTCATTAATATTACGGAGAAAGCAAGACAGTGGAGGAGGAGGAGGAGGATATTAGTGTTTAACGTCCCGTCGACAACGAGGTCATTAGAGACGGAGCGCAAGCTCGGGTGAGGGAAGGATGGGGAAGGAAATCGGCCGTGCCCTTTCAAAGGAACCATCCCGGCATTTGCCTGAAGCGATTTAGGGAAATCACGGAAAACCTAAATCAGGATGGCCGGAGACGGGATTGAACCGTCGTCCTCCCGAATGCGAGTCCAAGCAAGACAGTGAAAGGAAATCCATGACAGAAACATCAAACGGATTCAGACTTTCAATATCGGACAAAAAATTCTTTTAAGAAGACACATCAAGTCATCAAGGTTGAAGAAGACCATCAGGAAATGGAATCTAATTTATACAGGTCCATATATAATAGTTGATATACCGAATCCTGGTGCGTATGTATTAGCATATTCGGATTCTGGAAGAATAAAAGGATTATTTCCCCATGTAGACCTAAAGAGGTACTTTTGAGGAAAGTGTTTCAAATTAAATGAAAAGTCTGTATGAAGTATTTGGGTGTTAAAAATGAAGTGCGAAGGACAGTATGCCTCAGCTACTGTGATAGGTTAAATGACAGCATGCCAAGCATCTGTGATAGTTTAATGAACAGTATGCGATTGCTTCTGTGATAGTATAGGAATATTAGAAAAGTAAGTGGAACTGTAGCTATTGCTGCTGTGAAGACTTACGGATTATCTGTCTACACGAGGATCACCAAAGACGCTTGTGCGTGTGAAATAATATACATTCAGGGAGTGTTAATCTCCAGTGAGAATAAGTTTACTGAAACTATATGATCGAATACGGCGCTTGCGTGTGAAGTTAGTGTTTGTAAACTGACAGTTCACAGGAGAACAAATGAACCGCGTTAGGAAATTAGAATCGATTGCTACTGTCCACAGATAAAGACTCGCTGGTTTTTTTTTTTTTTTTGGCGTGAGCTAAATTCTATTCAAGAGAATTTAATTAACCAGATTAGTGTGTGTCTATAAAATTAGAGTTAATAAGAAAGCTCTTCATTGAATTTGTAATAATGTGTCATTTTCGACTTGGATTTGTTTATTGTTATATTGCATTCATATATTTCATGAGAAAATGCGGCATTTGGAGTATAAAAGAGAAAAATTTGATCGTCAATAAATACTAATTAAGATTAATTTCAGCTGGAGAGGTCATGCAGCAAGACCTAATTAAACGTTCTCTTTCAGCAAAATTTCATTTTAATCATGTATGAGTAAGATATAATTTTTTTTGGAAATTGTCTCAAATAATAAAGTTTTTAATATTCTGACATGCTATCCACATTCGTACTTGAAACCAAATTAGGAAAGATTCAGATCTACTTCCACCTGGAAAAGCCAAAAAAAAAAAAAAAAAAAAATTAAAACCAGGATTAGAACCTTTCGGCTTACTCAAGAAGATGAATGAAATTATCCATGTTTTCAAAAATTGTTTTCCGATCTGGAGTTGTGATATTGTGTAACTACAGTATCGATTAAGACACCTAGGTGTGGAAAGTATAAGACGAATGGATTTTCCCATTCCTCAGATGGACGATTGGATGGATCAGGTCCATATTTGAGTTCAAAATGAATATGGAGAAATTCGACTAACCCTTCTCTTCCAGGAATCTTTAATAGTTGACCATTCCTTGTTTCATGCCACAATCCTGAGTACCTGTTCCTGAGGTTCCTTCTGGTCTCTCAAATCCGTTATGTCTCCTGTCCGGTACGCGAATGCGACGCCTGTCCTCCATGCCATTTCCATGTTCCTGTTCGATCAGTTTCACCGCAGTTCAGCAGGACATCGATGAAGAAAATTTTTCAGAAGATTGTAAAAAATTTGCATGTGTAAAGATTTTTTTTTTTGGTTATGAGGCAGATTTTATCTTTCCTATGAATTCTAGATAACTCAAATTTCTAAATTATTCTGTCTTTCCTATCATCTGTGATACCCAGTTGGGGTCTAAGCCTCCAGGTTTTCCGGGCTTTCCCTGTGAAGGCCAGTTCCTGAATAGGTAGACCTGATTAACAACAATATGTCCATCTTCCCTGGTTGTGTACGTGGGATGCGGGTATGCCCCAGTACACGTGAAAGCAACAACTAGGTATCTAGGTAACGAAGATACCAAATCTCTTTCAATCCTTGTAATAAAAAAAAATCTTACTAACTTCTTAAAATTTATAGGAACGTATGTTCCACAATTTCTAACGAGTTAGCTAAGCCAACAGTTAGCTCGCAAAGTGGATACATATCAACTTTGCTCGCTGCGAGGGGCGATGTAATGTCTCTTGCAGCGGTCTCTCCGCGATATTTTCAGAAATTTTATAAATTATATAACTCAGTACATATCTCGAAATATCTCTTCTTATCTTACCGATTATCAATGCAAAGTAGTTTCAAGTCCAATTATTCCTTGGAGCGTCCATTTACTCCATGGAATAGCTTCTCTGCTATCTATGTTTTCTCTTATGAAAAGAAAGAGGACTTCTTGCCGATTAGTCATGAAAGGAGGATGTATATGTATGTATTGTTGGGCTAGTCGCCATCTTGATGAGATTGTGTATGAGAAGGAATTAAATACATGAACTAAACTAAAGTAAGTGTGTTTGCGTATTATTTAACTGTTTATTATTGACAGTGTCTGCTTACTGCGCTGTGTTGCACGGAATCAGTGGGGAACGTCTGATTTACACTGGACGAACCAGCCGTTTTGTATTCTCAAGATATCCAGTTACTTCAAATAAATAGGCTAACACGGTCTTACCAGCAGATCTCCGGTCTTCCCCACGTGATCACCGAAAGTTAACAATTATTACAAATGTTTCCAGGAGATCGACTGACAATTTTCGTCGCACCAAGACTTCGAAATTGCTTCACTGCCTTATGGAATTTAAGTTAAGCTCAATTTAATCAGGATAGAACAGTATTGAACTGTGTGATAAGCCTGCTTTGTCAATGAAAATTCCCTTAATATACGCATGTTTTTACTATCCTGATCGGTGAAGCTAAATCAGGCCGGTGTGAGAGAGGTTTTTAAATTTTAGATCACACACAAAAAATATTAAAAGACGACATTGAAGCTTTTCAGGGACTATTACAAGACTTGGAAATTGACACTGACAATCGCAGGACGCGAAAACAGGAACACAACAATTACAGGTCACATCCATCACAATTCTGCGATGAAAGAAATAATGAGTGGACACGACAAGGCTATTCTTACAACGTAAATCGTGACCAAAACAGACACCACCCGTATGACAACCGTTGGCAGAGCAGTAACAATTACAGGGAAAGATCACCTCTCTGCGGTAATGATTATCACAGAGACAATCAGAGAAACAGACAATATGGGAACCAAAATAATTATTATCAAGGGAGACAGAATAACGTCAGACGCAACGGTCCACCGCGCAGTTACGATTCTGGGAGAAATTCTCCACCACATGACCGACAAAAAAGAAACTATGTAAACTACCGAGAAAACGACAGAACTGGCGGGATTCAAACATGGCAGGGCCCTCTCGACAAGGTGAATTTGTAGAAGTTAGGTCTCCAAATCCCAATAACGACGCGCGCCAACAAAGAGACAATAGGCAATGACACACTGCTGGCAGCCAGAAAACGTACTTATGAAGCTCATGACATAGCTGCCGTGGCTAGTAATTACGTAAAAATGGAAGACGTTAGGGACATCTTACTCCAGGAACACGATGTAAAACATAACAACATTGCATATCCTGTAATTCACATTACAGTAAATGACGTTAAATTTACGGCAGTACTTGACTCTGGCAGTCCCATTTCAGTAATTAGTGAAACAGCCTTTAGCAAATGCAACAAATCGAACGATTGCCCCACACTTCCGTTACGTAAGATTAAATTACAAGGTGCAATCGTTGGAAAAAGTGTAGATGTACGCCAACAAACCAACTTAGAATTCTTTTGTCAAAGCCACAGCTTCTCTATGAACTTTCTTACTGTTCCATTATTGTCGACGGAAATTATATTGGGAGTAGACTTTTTGAATGAATACAAAGCAATCTTAAACTTTCACGATGCTGAAATAAGTTTAGAGAAAGAAGGTAAGTCAATAACTTTGAAATTTGAAGATTGGCTCTCAAACCATGACGAGGAAATTAATCGGCTTTACCTTCTGTTAGCCAACAGTTCGGAATTATCGACGGAACTAGACACTAACAATCATTCTGCAAGTACTAACAGGGATGATATCGACGGCATATTTGATCCTAATGAGTTAATTCAGAATAAAATTCAAACAATTGAGAACTGTAATGACATTGATAGGCAGGACTTTTTTGAGATTTTACAAGCATATTCCACAGTTTTTACTCACAAAACAGGAACAATCAAGGGATTTCAATTTCGTGAGCATACTAAATTTTGTGTTAGACCATACATAATTCCAGCACATTATAGGGACCGTGTTAGAACAGAAATACAATCTATGCTTGACGAGGGCATTATTGAGCCTGCAGTGAGCTCATACAACAATCCATTGAGAAGAAAAATGGATCGATCAGACTTGTCTTAGATTCGAGACAAATCAATACTATCATCGTTCCTGAAACAGACAGGCCGCAAACGATGGAAGAACTTCTTCAAAATTTTAATGGTGTAAAATTGTTGTCTTCTATTGATCTCAGATCCAACTTTTATTAGATCGAACTTTATCCAGAATATAGAAAATACACAGCTTTTCTTTGTTTCGGCGTTTGTTATCAATTTCGGAAACTTCCTTTTGGTTTGAACATTTCTTTGGCAGCGATCATTCGCGGGCTAAATTCCATATTACCTGATTTCTTAAAACGTCATATCACCTTATATGTGGATGATATTCTAATAGCAAAAGCCTGATGGGAACAACATAATCGCATCCTCAACAGTTTGTTACGTATTTTGGCAGAATCTGGAATTACAGTTAACTAGGAAAAGTCTGAATTCGGTAGGTCAAAGGTGAGGTTTTTGGGACATATTATTTCTTCTGAAGGCATTCAGCCGGATCCTGAAAAGTTAGAAGCAATCAGAGCCATTCCAGTTCCATCCACAAAAAAACAAGTCCGCAGTTTTCTAGGTCTCGTAAATTTTTACCGTCATTTTCTGAATATGCAAATTCTAGTTACACCAAAACTTTGTTCTCTCACTGGAAAAAATACTATTCGGAACTGCGACGAACAGGCACAGTTGGAATTCAATTCTTTGAAAGAATCGCTACTTAACGCGCCAATACTAGCTCATCTAGTTCTGTCACAAGATTTCTTCCTTAGCACGGATTCTTCTAAAGTCGGTCTTGGTGCCCATTTATTTCAAGCAGCCATAGAAAATGACACTACTCTTCAGAAAACCATTACTTTTGCTAGCCAAGTGCTAACAAAATCTGAAAAAAAAATTATTCCGTTACTGAATTAGAAGCTTTAGCTATCGTTTGGGCATTTAACAAATTCCGTTTCTTTCTTTCTGGCAAGCACGTAAAAGAATACAGTGATCATCGTGCATTACAATTTATTATGTCTTCAAAATTAAATCATGACAGGTTAAAACGTTGGGCATTGTTTCTGCAAGAATTCCACTTCACAGTAGTCTACATTCCCGCCAAGGAGAACATTGTTGCGGACGCACTGTCACGCGCACCGGCTGGGCTTGAGAAAAGTAACACAGAAGGCAACCTGGAGAAAAATTTCAGTCCACTTCACAGTAGTCTACATTCCCGCCAAGGAGAACATTGTTGCGGACGCACTGTCACGCGCACCGGCTGGGCTTGAGAAAAGTAACACAGAAGGCAACCTGGAGAAAAATTTCAGTTTTCTTTACATTCAGAAAGTCGCATTTGAAAACTTCATCACCACATCTTTAAAGGACATTGCTCATGAACAAGATAAAGATCCGATTTGGAAAGACATCAAAAGTAAATGGCATGAAAAGACGCGCATTTAGCGCAACAGGACACGCATTTGAGTGATTAATTTTGTAATTAAAACATATATTTTTAAAGATTTTTGAATTACAAAGAAAGTTTTCCGTGATACATTTCATTCCATTGCTGTAAACTGCAACACCTGAGGGTATAATTACATTAATACTCAGGGGGTTACACGCTTACTTTGTGTACCATGTGTTTGGAAAGCACAAGGAGCCCTAGCTAATATAGTATTTGCTTATACAACTTTACACATCGGTACCATATTTCTCTAACACAGAATTACACAGCTATCTGATTATTTAACAGAGAAATGAACGTTTTTTTACTACATCAGTGACAGATGTTTAGGTAACTACTTATGAAATTGTATTTTTTCTATACTTTGTGAACTGTTCATATTTTTTCGGAACCACTGTGATAGTATGAGAGCTATGAATGTCGTATTTGGTATGGGATCATGATTTTTAATGTACAATTGAGGTAGATGACACTATTGAAATGAGCAGAGAATTTTTTATAGGTTTTTAAGTTATTGCAGAAAGCTACGACGTTTTTGAGATTTGACTGAGGTGTTATGATGTTATTATTACAATGACGATGTGTATTATGCTGTTGAGGTATGTTTATGATCAATAAGCTGATGCTATATGAGGAATGTGATTATGCTATGTATTTATTATGATGAAATATTGAAGAAGTGTCGACGAATATGTATATGTGTAATAAGGTAAGGAATAATGAGTAGTGGTTAGCGACTCTGTTTTGTGAAAAAGGATGTTGGTAACCAAGAATCGTACTTTAAGAGTTATGAAATGTTTGTATATGCGTGAATGTATCACAATGCCGCCAAAATTTTTTTGGACACTGTTATATTTATAAGATTTTGTTTCTACAGATTTGTAACGCAAATATTTCGACCTGTGAAATTTTATTTGTACCAAACTGTCACTGTAGCGGAAACTGATGTCGTAAATATTTCGGTAAGGAAGGTAGGTCACCTTGACGTATTGCACTGTAAGCACCCAGCTGCGTGATAGTCGCCTGGCAAAAAGCCATTAGTGTGTGCCTTTCAGAGGCACAGGT
Organism: Schistocerca nitens; assembly: GCF_023898315.1. Classification (NCBI taxonomy): domain Eukaryota; kingdom Metazoa; phylum Arthropoda; class Insecta; order Orthoptera; family Acrididae; genus Schistocerca; species Schistocerca nitens. The sequence continues at coordinate 473,749,348 of NC_064614.1, read as the reverse complement.
GGCGAAAAAAAAGAGGCCATTGTCCTCGCTATTGACATTTCTTTGTAGAAAGCATCACAATTACGACACACCCAAACTTGAAAACATATGATTACACTGTGGAGCTCTCAATTTATGATATTTACTAAATTGCCTAATGAAATGATGAGTAACATTTTTACATCTATTGTCTTTCTAGTTGAGAAATTTTTTACAGCCTTTGGAGACGCCATTTGCCTAGTGAATGACGTTTCACACATTGCTTTGTATATATTTGCTCATTTCGTTTAATATCTAGTTTCTAGCTGCACTGCAGCATTGGTTAAAATAAAATTTAATAGATGTACTAATATAGATATTTTATGCCTGCAGATTCAGTAAATAATAATTTTATAATCTACTTAAAAAAAAATCAAAAGGGAGCACAAAAAGACATTTCCACTTCACAGGAATTGCATACATAATTTTTGTCAGTGACTTGGTAACTTGTCTGGTAGAGTAAGTTATAGTGATGCATCGCTCTAGTGTTAAGATGTGACATAGGTATTAGATATGGCCATCTTTAGTGTAATATTTTCCTGGTTGAGCTTTGTCATGTTTAGATATAAGTTATTGCATTTGCTGCTGCTATTTGCCAGGCATAGTGCTATTAAATTTCACTTTGTATTACTCTGTTAAGCCAGTTTTACTACTGATTTATTTTTCTTGTTTGCCGCACATTGCCTTATGTTAGTTGTAATGTTGCATTTGCTTTCCTAATTTATATTTATTGCTGCTTGCTTTGCCAATTTGCATTTTTTGTCATTGCTATTTGATTAATTGTTTTGTGCTGCTGCATATCTCGACCCTTAGTTTAGAATCTGAGCTCAGTAGATTTAAGTTAGCTTAAGATGGGGTAGGCTGTATAAGAGAACGATTTGTGATGAATTGGATGAAATGCATTAAGAAGCTATAAGAAAATGGTTTGCCCAAAAAAGGATTTTGAAAGAGGATATGAACAAAAAAAGTAGGGTTTAGGGACAATAGGTTTAGGTAGGATTTTCTTGGAAATAAATGATGAGGTAAGATAATGGAAAATAAATTATGAGGTAAGAAATATGTGAACATTAAATACAGAGAGCATGCTTGGATAGGATTTTTTGGTGGAAACAAATGTTGAAATAAGACGAAAGATCTATGGAATTAAGTTTTGGGTTGGACTGCAGTACCAAATGTCACACGGAAAACAAACCCTGACCTGTCGTTTGGTGTTATTCCGCTATGTGTTTGTGTACTCTTGTGTATTTGTGTTCTTCTTGTCTTTATGTATTTATCTGATAAGACTTATGTTTTAGAATTTTTCTAATACTCAGCAACATTCACTATGATGAGGAATACTGTTATCCTCAAATATAATTTGCATTTATAATATGTTATTTACTTTGTAAAGATGTTTAGACATAATTTATTCTGCGTTGTTTTAATGCTCACGTGTGAAGCTGATGTTTCGAAAGTTATTCTGACCTTTTATGTATTTACTTATGTCATAGTTCCTGTAACACTGATTTATATGTCTATTTCTATTCTTTTGTAAAGCCTGTATTACTACGAATGTTATCTGTATTACTATGTTTTAATGATGTTTTCTGTATCTTTGTAATTGTATTATCATGTTATAATATTGTAATTTACACCAGTTCATCAAATTAAGTAACTTGTAAGCATTCATTTCACTGCACACATTTCTGTTCGTCATAGTATATGCACAATATGTGAAAAGAAAGGACTGTTAGTGCTTGCACGTGTGTTGATAATTCAGCAAGGGACTGGTTAGCAGCATTGCTGGTTCTAAGGACATTTCAAAAAAAAATTTTGTGAGTGCACAAGTGGTGGTTCATGGACTTGCTATATTGTCCACAAGACTCTTCGATGGTGATTGTGCACCTGCACAGTCGCAACGGATGGCTGCTAGCCATCTCTACAAGGACTACAGTGGGTCTACACCTTTGATGACTCACCAATACCATTATTTCTACAAGGACTGCATTGGGTCTGCACCTCTGGTGGCCCACCAACACCGTAATCTCTAACAGGACTACAGTGGTCTGCTCTGTGATGACCTACCTACCAATATTCTTCAACTTCGACTGACTCTCCTGTGGGTTTGCTCTGTTGTGGCCCATTACCTGTCTGCATGTCAAGAGTCAGCACTGTCTTTCCGTTGGAAGGGCAACACTACTTCTTCAAGGCAGCATGGAAATCCACTACTTCCATGTGCATTTTCTTTTACTAATGAGACTTTGTGAAAAAAACCTGTAATTACTACTGTGATGAATGATCAGGACTGTCATTACGGACTGTAGGAAAAATTTAGCTTTTGACCAACATTGTATAAATAAGTGTGTGTATTTGATGTCTTTGTTTTTGTAATTATGAAAAATTTTTTCAAATCTGTATTGGCCACTGCCCAAAAAAATTTGTAAAATTTTTTGTGGGGAGCATGGGGGCTATGTAAGTAGGCTGTTTAGCGCTCTGTATGAAAATCACTGACTGTACTGTGTGCAGTCTGAGGCTGGTCGGCATTGTTGCAATATTCGCCATTGTAGTGTTGGGCAGTTGGCTGTTAACAGCGAGTAGCGTTGCGCAGTTGGAGGTGAGCCGCCAGCAGTGGTGGATGTGGGGAGAGAGATGGCGGAGTTTTAGAGAGCGGATGATCTGGACAGAGACAGTAAATTTGTAAGACTGGATGTCATGAACTGATATATATTATGACTTTTACACAATAAAGGTAAATACATTACTTGTTCTCTATCAAAATCTTTCATTTGCTAACTATGCCTATCAGTAATTCGTGCCTTCAGTAGTTAGAATCTTTTATTTAGCTGGCAGTAGTGGCGCCTGCTGTATTGCAGCAGTTTAAGTAACGAAGAGTTTTGTGAGGTAAGTGATTCATGAAAGGTAGAGGTTATTGTTAGTCAGGGCCATTCTTTTGTAGGGATTTTTGAAAGTCAGATTGCGTTGCGCTAAAAATATTGTGTGTCGGTTTAAGCACAGTCATTTATAATTTTTCTAAGGGGACGTTTCAAATCTTATGGGACTTAACTGCTAAGGTCATCAGTCCCTAAGCTTACACACTACTTAACCTAAATTATCCTAAGGACAAACACGCACACCCATGCCCAAGGGAGGACTCGAACCTCCGCCGGGATCAACCGCACAGTCCATGACTACAGCGCCTTAGACTGCTCGGCTAATCCTGCGAGGCGTGTTTATGTGCCACGCCCATTTTCTGTCACTCACTTTTCTGCATATATTTTAGATCTTTATATCCCCTACATTGCACTTTAAGGTTTTTTTTTTACTCCCGAGTGTGTTGGCTATCCTTGGAATGCAACGGACGCTATTGTTTTGTTTCTGCTGTTTGTAAACAACACGCTTTCAAACACACGATTAGTTTTGTTCAAGTGTGATTGCGAGTAGTTGTTGTAGAAAACTTGCAGGTATACTATGGGCAGGCAATTAAAAGAAAAAAAGAAAATCTGGAGGCAATGAAGAGAGATGTTTGGGCCATATTCTTCCATAAGTCCTCTACTGATGATAAGCCATGTCATGGATTGTGTCCATCAGGAGAAAATTAGTGGTGCAAATACAATAGGGCTCACGCAACTGGAGAATCTTATTCTCACCAGCATTCTCTTCCTGCGGCTGTTATTACTGCAATTAAACCTATTTTCAGAGTCTTGGCTAATCCTCACCTTCTAAGGAAATGTCTGCATGTGCAGACACAGAATCCAAATGAATGTCTCAACAGCATAATTTGGAACCGCCTTCCTAAAACTGTATTTGTGGGCGTACATACAGTGAAACTAGGAGTTCATGATGCTGCTATTACATTCAATTGTTGTAATATTGGAAAGTGTTGGGTACTGAAAAAGCTAGGAATTAATCCTGGTGAAAATATTATCACTGGGCTGCAACATTGCGATAAAATGAGGATAGCTGATGCAGACAGGTCTGTGTCTAACATGGCCAAGAAAGCAAGACAAACATCCTGGGAGGTGAAAAAGAAGCTGGAAGACCTGCCAGAGGCCAAAGAAGGGCCATCATATGCAGCAGGATAGTTTTAATTAACTGTAAGTAACAAATTTGAAAAGGTTTTTCTTTAAAGTCAATTTCCTGCAAACTAAAATTTTCAGTACATATGCCCCATTATATCAGGAACTATCATAGGTAAACGAATTAAATTTTCAGAGACTCTGTACAACATAAAAAGCACCATTCATTAATATTCCCCCATTAGGAAGTTCACAAAAAATATTTTCTGCAGAAAAAACGTTATATATTTTGTTAATAAATTTAAAAGAAGTATTTGTGAAAAACTATAAAATGGATAAAATAGATTTTAAATGCTTTTTTATTTCAGTCTCTGATCACAATGTGCATTCTTTAGACGATGACCGGTTTCAGTTTGTAATGACCATCCTCAGATCTTTTTTACACCATGTCCTAAAGTGATAAGGCCATAATGGCATCGTCAAAACATATAAATATAATCAGCATAGCATCGTCACATATGTATGGTGTAGAATAGGCCGCATCCTATGGGCATGGTATAAAAAAGATCTGAGGATGGTCATTACAGACTGAAACCGGTCATCGTCTAAAGAATGCATATTGTGATCAGAGACTGAAATAAAAAAGCATTTTACAGTATTGGATCACTGTTTGTATAAGCGATTATGTCGCAGTTGGTGAAAATAGATTTTAGTACAGTTGACTCTATTATCATCATGTAACATACAGTAAAAATATTAAGGTCCTGCATCAAATAGTTTTTTTTCAGAAATGTGTCATATACTTGCCTAAATTAACAGGGGTTAGATAGGCAGGTTGTGGTCCCCTGAAGGAGAGCGCTGTGTCTTATGCAACAATGAAAAACTGAGTGTTTGACTTCAAACGTGGAAATACGAGTGTGAAAGATGCGCCAAGGACCTGTCACCATTGCCACTGATGAAACAGCGACTGCAATTGACGACACGATTTTGCAGGATCGTCGAACAGTGTTGCAGCACATTGAAATAACATTTGGAATCTGCCATGAGCGTGCTTATGACATTGTTGTGGATATTTTGGGAATGCGGGAAGTTTCATCTCGGTGGTCCCGAAAGACTTGAATGCATATGTACTGTGTTGTGAAGAAATCGTTCGGCAATTTGAAGCGGATTAAGACGGCTTTCTTGCAAGGTATGTGACAATGGACGAAACTTGGGTTCACCACTTTGATCCTGAGACAAAACAACATACAACAATGGAAACATCTTTCAACCACTAACATAAAATTCCAGGTACAAAAATCAGCCGGTAAGCATCGGTCTTCTGGGATGCAGAAGGGGTAATTGTGGTGGATTAAAAAAGAGGGCGTAACTATCAGTGCATCATACTATTGCACCCTTCTGCGCCGTTTGAGAGAAGAGAAAGAAAAAAAGGCGCTGAAAATTAGTGCGCGGAGTTCTTTCGCATCAGGACAACGCATCGGGGCACAGAGCCCTCGCAACGCTGGAAACTCTGCCTGAATGCGGGTTCAAATTGATACGTCATCCGCCATATTCTCCACATTTGGCTCCATCATAATTTTAACTTTTCCCAAATCTAAAAAAAGAACTTAAAGGAAGACGATTTGACAAAGATGATGCAGTGATTGATGCTGTAAACGCTTCGTTGGACTCGAAATGGAAGACCTTTTATTTGAATGATTTGTAAAAGTTATCAGAGCGTGCCCACAAGTGTATTAGTGTACACGGGTATTATATTGAAAAATAAATTGGTATTATGAACTTTCTGTCATTCTTTATTTGTTAGGCTAGAAACCTTTTTAATTACTGTCAACAAGTCTACTCTATGGACGTTAATACAAGGGAGGATCGGAAAGTAACGCACAATTTTTTTTCCTCCCTTGGTATTGCAGTCGGATTGTTGAAACTTACGACGATGTAGTTTGAAGTTTGGGGTATTTTGTTTCCATGTGTAGCTCTAGCGAGGGAGGCCTGAACTACGGAACTAACATGGCGTGCATGTTACTGTTGTCAGCTGACGAAGAGCAGCGAAGTGTAGTTCGGTATTTGAAGACCAAAAGGTATAAACCGAGTGAAATTTACAGGGATATAAGTTGCGTGTATGGGGACGACAGTATGGGCCATAGCAATGTCTCCATGTGGTGTACATTCTTCCAAGAGGACCATGTAAACCTCAGTGATTCGCCACGCTCCGGGCGGCCGGTAACAGCTACAACCGCGCAGAATGTTGGAGCCATTGAGGCAGCAATTTAGGAAGACTGGGGTGTGCAACTGCGCACCTTATCGCAGCAGTTCCATATTTCTCAAGATGCGGTGTATGATAATGTTCATGACAAGTCGAAATTTCGTAAAGTTAGCGCCCGCCTAAGAACCTGACAGACAGCCACAAGGTACAGCGAATGATGACAATCTTGGACCACTCAAAGCGTTACGCTGCAGAAGGGTACGACTTTTTGAAAGAAAGTCTCTAGCGATGAGTCGTTGGCGTAGCGCTACACACCCGAAACCAAGCAGGCCTCTATGGAGTGGAAACGTTCTGGTTCCCCAGTACGAACAAAATTCAGAGTGACTCAGTCCGGTAGAAAAGTGCTTGTGACAGTGTTTTGGCATATGCTGAACACGGGACCACTGTGAATGCTGCGGCCTACACTAACACTTTGGTTTAGTTGCGTCGTGCACTTCGTGACAAACGCCACAACATTAATGCTGACGGTGTCAAACTCTTTCACGATAATGCTCGCCCCCATGTTGCTACTCTCGTTCGTGAGAAAGTCGCCGAATTTGGGTGGGAGACTCTCCAGCATCCACCATACAGTTCTGACCTTGCACCGTCGGACTTTCATTTGTTTCGTCCCGTGAAGAAATCTGACCGGCCAACGCCTTGCGACAGAAGCGGAAGTGAAATCAGCAGTCCGCGGATAGCTATACTCCAACCAAATGGTACCACGATGGGAGAAATATGATGAGAACGTTGGTGACCGTGTGGAAAATTAGGTAAAATATGTAAGTTCAATTGTGATTTTGTTTTGTTACCTATTAAACTTTTTGATAATAGAATTATTGTGCGTTACTTTCCGATCTTCCCTCGTAGCTCTATGGAGATATGTCGCTTCAACATGACTAATTAATATCTTTCGTGGGAAATTTATTTCCTTAAATTGTTGCACTGATGAGAAATGTCAATGAAAGGAATTTACATTTCGTTTAATTGCTGAGGCATATAACATTGGGCAGCAAATTACGAAATATGATATTTGTTACTAATTATGCTGCCTTATGATGGATGCCGTTTTCGGACTGACGTCAACTTATGTTTCTTAACTACAGTATTTCATTCACATATTACACATACAAACACTGCCTGTCGATGGATATTACTCGTACTTATTTTGCTTTTCACTGTCTGGTGCACTTCCTACCTACCATCGGGCTTCAGAGGTCCGTCCGTGATGTTTCATACCTTCTCTATTAGTAACTACGTATTTTATTTTAATGAAATTTTATGAGTTTTCCTAATTTGTTAAGTTAGTCACAATTTTGGAAACAATTATAAAAATTAACCTATGGCTTTGTGCTAAAGTGTTGGTGCACGTTTGCTCCCGTACAGAACTCGCACCATCTGTTACATCAGATGTTCAACAGTCCTCCTTGTGACAACCATATGTTTATTTTGGTGCGTTATTTCATAACAGTTGTCTGTTCAACAAACTAAAAATGTTATGGAGAAGAGGACTATCACGTGAGAAGATAGGGGAATTGCTGGAACAGTCTCCTGATTCTGAAAACCCACCTAGTGAACGCGAATCTTCCAATGGTGATGATAATGTGGTAGTTGTCGCTGGGAACTCAGAACTTCACGAAGATGGAGATAATGAAGAATCCCTTTACAAAGATGGAGAATAACAATTTAATGGAAATTCTCTTGAGTGTGAATTATTGTTTCTCGTTATGGGAATAAAATATGGGCTACAGCTCCTCAAGTTGGAATGTCTGGCAAGCGGAGAAAGAAGAGTGGTTTGAAAGAAGAGCAGGGACCTAAGTTATTCGGTTAGTAAGTGTGATAAGGAAGAACTTTTTTTATGTTGTTCTTTCGTATATCCCTCATTGACAAAATGTGTACGTGGACTAGCAAGCAACGTTCAATCATTTACGAGGACTGGGTGGACATGGATATTCATGAAATGAGAAAGTTCTTTGGTGTTCTTTTCCTGACTGGAGTTTTCAAGTTAAGAAATGAAGATATCATCAGCTCTGGAATACTGAGAATGGCCGACTACTTTCAGTAAAATTATGTCTCACAACCGCTTCTATGATGTTCTCAGGGCGTTGCAATTTGACAATCCAGCAACCCAAAGTGAACACAGGTCAAGTAGCAAATTGGAACCAGAGAAGTTTTTGAGATGAGGGAAATTACCCTTTAGGGATGCCACATTCCAGGATGGTGCATGATCCTGGATGGACAGTAGGTTACATTTCGAGATCGCTGTTAATTTCGACAATACATCCGATCAAAACCTGGTAGATAAGGAATAAAGTTCTGGGCAATTTGTGACAGTGCAGCGATCCTGTGCTGGAAGATGAACGTGTATTTAGGAAAGGAGGAAGGAACCAGAACAGTACGACTTAGAGAGAATGTACTGAAAACCCAAGTGATTGAATCTGAAAAGTCTGAACATAATATCACCTGTCATAATTTTTTTTACATCTCTCAATTTAGCTCATTATTTGCTGTCAAAACATCTGACACTAATCGGTACTATCCGAAAAAAACAAAGTTGAACTGCCCGCCGATTTTATTACACCTAAAGGACGTGAAGTATACTCTAACTTATTTGGTTTTCAACTAGATGTGATGAGAGCCTCTTATATTCTTAAGAAAAACAAAGTTATTCCAGTCCTTAGCTCTCTTCATGACCAACCAACCGTGTCATCATCATAAGTAAAGAAGCCTGAAGTTATAATGACAGACAATGCCACAAAGGGCGATGTTGACACCATGGACCAAAAGATAGGATGCTAGTGTGAAGGGAAAAACAAGGCCCTGGCCATTGGTGATTTTCTTCAACATGATTGATGTAAGTGTAATGAATGCATAATCTGGATTATTAAGAAATGAGATGTCGGACTTACATCATCAATTTGGAAAAGCAACTAGCAGGGGTAAAGAAGTGAATGAATTCATTAGTAGCACGGATCCAGGAACGGCAGTGAAACCAACAGCTAAGAAAAGAAGATGTGCATATTGTTTAGAGAAGAAAAATAGAAAAGCAAATTACATGTTATAAGCGCACCAAACCTGTATGCTTGGGACATTCTGCTGTTGTCTGCAGACCTTACACAAATTTGCAGTAAGAATAAAAACCACTAGTGAAAGCATAGGAATTGTGCATTTTCAACTTCTCGCGGCGTAATGAATAATCCATTAAATTTCGGGCATGCAGTCGCGCAAATAAAATTTCTTCTACTGATATTTCGGCCGCGTATCGTCCGGCCATCTTCAGAGCGAGTCACAAGACTGACGACAAGGTGCCAAGCGCGGCCTTATATGCTCCACCGCGGCGGTACTGCGCATGCGGGTCACAGATGCTGGTCGGCGGCAGAGACATACGCTTACACATGCGCCGCCTGTGGCGAAGGCGTACGTACATTCGATGTGCTTATCGATGTTTGATCGGCGGCGGTGACACGATGACGACTTCTCTGCAATTTAATTACTCCAAGAGCCGGATTCCATGCTTTGTCCAAATTAAAACCATTATCTCTGTTTATTAAATTGTTTGCTAATCGAATTTCTATAGCTTCCTTGAATACAGATTCCCAAAAAGAAGAGGTGGATGTTAAAATCTTCACATCACTGTAATTCATGGAATGACCCGTATCAATACAATGTTCGGCCACAGCTGACTTGTCTGGTTGTAATAAGCGTGTGTATCTTCGATGCTCCACACACCTCTCATGAACGGTGCGTGTTGTTTGACCTATATATGACTGCTCACAATTTCCGCAAGGAATCTGGTACACACCCGCCTTACGAAGCAGTAAATCGTCCTTCACAGAGCCGAGTAAAGCCGCAATCTTCGTGGGGGGCCGGAAGATCACCTTAACACAGTGTTTCTCAAGAATACGGCCTACCTTTGAAGAAAGAGCACCCACATAGGGCAGAAACGCCCTAGATCTGAAGAAATTACTATCTTCTTCCCCCTCACATACCTGCTTTTTAGGTTTTGCATCGAATGCTCTACGAATTCGTAGAGCATTCGATGCAAAACCTAAAAAGCAGGTATGTGATGGGGAAGAAGATGGTAATTTCTTCAGATCTAGGGCGTTTCTGCCCTATGTGGGTGCTCTTTCTTCAAAGGTAGGCCGTATTCTTGAGAAACACTGTGTTAAGGTGATCTTCCGGCCCCCCACGAAGATTGCGGCTTTACTCGGCTCTATGAAGGACGATTTACTGCTTCGTAAGGCGGGTGTGTACCAGATTCCTTGCGGAAATTGTGAGCAGTCATACATTGGTCAAACAACACGCACCGTTCATGAGAGGTGTGTGGAGCACCGAAGATACACACGCTTATTACAACCAGACAAGTCAGCTGTGGCCGAACATTGTATTGATACGGGTCATTCCATGAATTACAGTGATGTGAAGATTTTAACATCCACCTCTTCTTTTTGGGAATCTGTATTCAAGGAAGCTATAGAAATTCGATTAGCAAACAATTTAATAAACAGAGATAATGGTTTTAATTTGGACAAAGCATGGAATCCGGCTCTTGGAGTAATTAAATTGCAGAGAAGTCGTCATCGTGTCACCGCCGCCGATCAAACATCGATAAGCACATCGAATGTACGTACGCCTTCACCACAGGCGGCGCATGTGTAAGCGTATGTCTCTGCCGCCGACCAGCATCTGTGACCCGCATGCGAAGTACCGCCGCGGTGGAGCATATAAGGCCGTGCTTGGCACCCTGTCGTCAGTCTTGTGACTCTCTCTGAAGATGGCCGGACGATACGCGGCCGAAATATCAGTAGAAGAAATTTTATTTGCGCGGCTGCATGCCCGAAATTTAATGGATTATAGGAATTAAGTTTTTAAATATAAAATTTAAGTAAATAAAAGTATTTAAAAAGTATTTACACTTCAAAAGTCATTCACATCATAAGTGGTCAAAATAGCGACATTTTATGGCAGTTTAAACAACACGGATCTGAGCAGCGCGACTGGTAGGCAACACTGTGGAAATTTTCTGGTAAGCATAGGGTTAAATTTGTATCGCACAATCTGTAGTGGCACTTGGTACCTTTACTAAATTGACGTGGTACTTTTCTTTTTGCCTGGTGTCGTTTTCGAGGATATTTAAGTTTTATTTGTGTATTTTCAATTCCTTCTAACATATTTACAAATTTGTCAGATACAGAGGAATGGTTAGATTGATGACTTTCGAAAGAGGGCTTGCAGGAAACTATTTATCGGGTATGCTGCATTGCTCTTACATACTTTTCTGAGTTAGGAAGATGATTGATCTAAATGGTGATAACTTGCGAAAATAATTGCTGACCTATGCAGTAAGTCACGTAAGTTGCTCGAACAGTTAGGCATGAGGTAGCCTTCAGTCGCTTCTCGTACTTTAGTGCTACATTGACACACACTGTCGGCGACGGCTTACCTGTGCAGGAAGACGGCGAGCCCGAGTGGTATGGAGGTGGCGAGCATGAAGGGCACCCAGTCGCGGCAGAGCCACGCCACCATGGGCATGACCAGCATGCCCAGCGTCCACGCCAGGCACTGCATCATCATCACGCGGCCCTTAGTCTCCTCGTCGCACACCTCCATGCCTGTGGGCGGCACGTACGTCGAGGTTACTCTATGTACAAGTAAAGAATTATTTACTTGCTAGATACATCGAGCATTTCTCTATAGGAACAGACCAGTATACTCTAGAGGCTTCACGTAATTATAAGCTAGCTAGTTGTATTCAACAACGCTTTGCTGTGGCTCAGTCCGTTTAAATGGAAAAGAAAGAAAAAAGAAAGCATGCGTTTCTAACATGTCTAGGAAATGGTTACACATCCTAATCTCCTCTCTGCTGTCTCTGTCCATCTCCCCCTCCCCCTTCTTTGTTTATATCCCCTGCCTTCCTCCCTCTCTGTCCATCACCCCCTCCCCCCTCTCTCTCCATCTCCTCCTACCCCCTTTCCACCCCCTCCCTGTCCATCACCTTCTCCCCCTTTCTCTGTCCATTTTCTCCTTCCCCACACACTCTCACTCATCCCCTCCTGCCCATCCTCTCTCCTCCTCTCTCAGTCCATCATCTCCTCCCCCTTTCTCTGTCCATCTTCTCCTCCTCCCTTTCTCTCCATCTCCTTCTTCCTTTTCTGTGTCCATTTCCTCCCACCTCTCTGTCCATCCGCCCCTTCCCGCCTCTCTTTGACCTTGAAATTTGTTTACTGTTAATGCAAATTCAGATTCTGTAGTAGTATTCTAGTTATAAACCAGTAAGCCATAAATACAGCTTCCCTGTTTGTTAACAACATTCCGCTACCGTATGGTTTTTTTATATACATTACTAAGTGTGTAGTCTATATGTGTCTAAACGTTTATCACAATGATGTAACGTTTATTACAGTGATATATAAAGATTTTAAATAAATCGGAAAAGTACATTTTGAGATTTTTGCTAACAAAAGTTTTCCGTTTATATTTTTATACATGGCATACACAGGGTGTTACAAAAAGGTACGGCCAAACTTTCAGGAAACATTCCCCACACACAAAGAAAGAAAATATGTTATGTGGACATGTGTTTGGAAACTCTTACTTTCCATGTTAGAGCTCATTTTATTACTTCTCTTCAAATCACATTAATCATGGAATGGAAACACACAGCAACAGAACGTACCAGCGTGACTTCAAACACTTAGTTACAGGAAATGTTCAAAATGTCCTCCGTTAGCGAGGATACATGCATCCACCTTCCGTCGCATGGAATCCCTGATGCGCTGATGCAGCCCTGGAGAATGGCGTATTGTATCACAGCCGTCCACAACACGAGCACGAAGAGTCTCTACCTTTGGTACCGGGGTTGCGAGGACAAGAGCTTTCATATGCCCCCATAAGTGAAAGTGAAGAGGGTTGAGGTCAGGAGAGCGTGGAGGCCATGGAATTGGTCCGCCTCTACCAATCCATCGGTCACCGAATCTGTTGTTGAGAAGCGTACGAACACTTCGACTTAAATGTGCAGGAGATCCATCGTGTGTGAACCACATGTTGTGTCGTACTTGTAAAGGCACATGTTCTAGCAGCATAGGTAGAGTATCCCGTATGAAATCATGATAACGTGCTCCATTGAGCGTAGGTGGAAGAGCATGGGGCCCAATCAAGACATCACCAACAATGCCTGCCCAAACTGTAGAGCAATGAGTCGCATGTCAACACAAGCACCGAAGTGAACATTACCTTCCTTCAATTGGGCCAACTGGCGGTGAATCGAGGAAGTACGGTACATACTGACGAAACTAAAATGAGCTCTAACATGGAAATTAAGCGTTTCCGGACACATGTCCACATAACATCTTTTCTTTATTTGTATGTGAGGAATGTTTCCTGAAAGTTTGGCCGTACCTTTTTGTAACACCCTGTATATACAGGGTGGTCCTTTGATAGTGACCGGGACACATATCTCACGAAATAAGCATCAAACGAAAAAACTACAAAGAATGAAACTCGTCTAGCTTGAAGGGGGAAACCAGATGGCGCTATGGTTGGCCCGCTAGATGGCGCTGCCATAGGTCAAACGGATATCAACTGCGTTTTTTTAAATAGGAACGCCAATTTTTATTACATATTCGTGCAGTACGTAAAGAAATATGAATGTTTTAGTTGGATCACTTCTTTCGCTTTGTGATAGATGGCGCTGTAGTAATCACAAATGTATAAGTACGTGGTATCACATAACATTCCGCCAGTTCTGACGGTACTTGCTTCGTGATACATTACCCGTGTTATAATGGACCGTTTACCAACTGCGCGAAAGGTCGATATCGTGTTGATGTATGGCTATTGTGACCAAAATGCCCAAGGGGCGTGTGCTATGTATGCTGCTCGGTATCCTGGACGACATCATCCAAGTGTCCGCACCGTTCGCGGGATAGTTACATTATTTAAGGAAACAGGAAGTGTTCAGCCACATGTGAAACGTCAACCACGACCTGCAACAAATGATGATGCCCAAGTAGGTGTTTTAGCTGCTGTCGCGGCTAATCCACACATCAGTAGCAGACAAATTGTGCGAGAATAGGGAATCTCAAAAACGTCGGTGTTGAGAATGCTACATCAACATCGATTGCACCCGTACCATATTTCTATGCACCAGGAATTGCATGGCGACGACTTTGAACGTCGTGTACAATTCTGCCACTGTGCACAAGAGAAATTACGGGACGATGACAGATTTATTGCTCGCGTTCTATTTAGCGACGAAGCGTCATTCACCAACAGCGGTAACGTAAACCCGCATAATATGCACAATTTGGCAACGGAAAATCCACGATGGCAGCGACAAGTGGAACATCAGCGACCTTGTCGGGTTAATGTATGGTGCGGCATTATGGGAGGAAGGATAATTGGCCCCCATTTTATCGATGGCAATCTAAATGGTGCAATGTATGCTGATTTCCTACGTAATGTTCTACCAGTGTTACTACAAGATGTTTCACTGCATGACAGAATGGCGATGTACTTCCAACATGATGGATGTCCTGCACATAACTCGCGTGCGGTTGAAGCGGTATTGAATAGCATATTTTCATGACAGGTGGATTAGTCGTCGAAGCACCATACCATGGCCCGCACGTTCAGCGGATTTGACGTCCCCGGATTTCTTTCTGTGGGGAAAGTCGAAGGATATTTGCTATCGTGATCCACCGACAACGCCTGACAACAAGCGTCAGCGCATTGTCAATGCATGTGCGAACATTACGAAAGGCGAACTACTCGCTGTTGAGAGGAATGTCGTTACACGTATTGCCAAATGCATTGAGGTTGACGGACATCATTTTGAGCATTTATTACATTAAAGTGGTATTTACAGGTAATCACGCTGTAACAGTATGCGCTCTCAGAAATGATAAGTTCACAAGGATACATGTACCACATTGGAACAACTGAAACAAAATGTTCAAACGTACCTACGTTCTGTATTTCAATTTAAAAAACCTACCTGTTACCAATTGTTGTCTAAAATTGTGAGCCATATGTTTTTGACTATTACAGCGCCATCTGTCACAAAGCGAAAAAAGTGGTCCCACTAAAACATTCATATTTCTTTACGTACTACACGAATATGTAATAAAAATGGGGGTTCATTTTAAAAAAAGCAACAAAAAAAACGCAGCTGATATCCGTTTGACCTATGGCAGCGCCATGTAGCGGGCCAACCATAGCGCCATCAGGTTTCCCCCTTCAAGCTTGACGAATTTCGTTCTTTGTAGTTTTTTCGTTTGATGCTTATTTCGTGAGATATGTGGCCCGGTCACTATCAATGGACCACCATATATATATATATATATATATATATATATATATATATATATATATATATATATAAATGGAAAACTTTTGTTACCAAAAATCTCAAAATGTACTTTTCCGATTTATTTAAAATCTTTATATATCACTGAAGAATTAGGTACCTAACAACAACACGCCAGTATTAGAATCCAACGTTCCATCTAAAATAAGAAGCGATCGGTCAAGAACTTTCGGGGATTAACGACTTTAAGCAAACCAATATTTACATTTTTCTAACGTTTTCCTTTTAGTACTCATATATTACACATATACCAAATGGCATTCCAATAGGTATGTGAAGACACGTGAATATTCGAGTGCAATGTTGTATCAAAATTTCAAAGCAATCCGAGAAGAAGTTCCGGAGATGTGAAGTTTTGAAGAAACGAGCATAGCGTTTGTACTTACGCAGAAACTATAAATGTTCCTAAACTCAACTCTCTCAAAATTTTTGAGCGAATGCTTTGCAGTTTTGACACAACGTTGCATTGGAATACGCGTTTTTTTATATACGTATTTTTAATATGTGTAATATATAATTTTTATAAATTTAATAATAGGGAAACTTGGTTATAAAAAATCTCAAGAATTTATATATACGGAGTGGTCCTAAACAATACGTCAAAAATGTAAGGGCAGGAAGAGGGGACCAAAATAAGCAGATTTAGTATGAACATGTGTGTAGTAATGACACATTACAGCGCTAGCTCGTACAGCAGTATGACTCACAGATACTGAAAAGGCGTATAAAGACAAATGACACCAGAATTTATTAATAGTTTACAAGAGCTGCTCGAAAGAGCGGCCAGCAACAGTGATACACGATTCACAGCTACGGCGTATGGATCGGTGAGCATTACAAAAGGCGTCAGGCATGCCGATCACATGTCCAGCAGCAACAGACACGCGGGCAACTAGATCTACTTCAGATGTGACGGGCTCTCGTACACCAAGCTTTTCATATGACCGCACAAGAAAAAATCCACGCAGGTTAAACCGGGAGACCGCGAGAACGCCGTGGCCGCTCCGTCCTATCCACTGCTGGCCGTAGACAGTGTCCATGCGGTTCCTGACGTTTTGACTGAAGTGAGCCGGGGCTCCATCGTGCTGGAACCAGATTCGTCTGCGGACAACCACAGGAGCTATGAGCATTGTTCATCTTTGCTACTATGAAACACATCTCCTTTATTGAAAAAGTGCTCATATGCACTTTAGAGCGCATGTTTACTAGACATTTTTTCCTCGCTTTGGTCCATACTACCTCCTCTGACAGTTGCCTACCCTACAATATGAGAAGCAACAGTACCAGTATATGTATTCCAGTGGCAGAGGTATCAGGACCGTTTTTGCTTATAGCTTTCGACTCGTTCGTTTCCGATGCGGGGACGCTTACCTCAAATTGATGCATTTATCCTTTTCTATCATCTCAGAAAGTTTTTAACATTATCATGGGAACACCCTGTATATACATACATTTACAGGTGCCGGCACCAATAGCTTTGACGGTCTGTAGCGGCGCTGGACGACGTTTCCGGGCATGGGTTCCTTTGTAAAATTTGATATACTACGTCCCCTCTACAACCTTTAGAGGTGTCTAATATGAATTGTGAAACATGTACGTCCACCCCGGGCTTAATGCGGGACGTATTAGTGGCCACCGCTTGGGGCGACAAGCTGCGAGATTAGTATGAAGCGTGTATCACAATTAGTGGCGGAAACTAACATTGGTGAAAGTCTACGAGGGAAAATGGAGGAGGGGGAGGGCGGCAGATGGTAAGTCGCTTGTGCGGATGAAGGCTCGGCCATGGGTAGGAGGCTCTCTCGTTCGCAAAGAGGCGGAATCACCACTCGTCGGGCCACACTACACGCGTCCAGTACTGCCTGGTGATTGTGTTGTTTGGCTATTGAAGACGAGCAGTTCTGTGTGCCATTGCGATCAATGGCTTTGCCAACGGCCTTGCCGCAGTGGTAACACCGGGTCCCGTCAGATCACCGAAGTTAAGCGCTGTCGGGCTGGGCTAGCGCTTGGATGGGTGCCCATCCGGTCTGCCGAGCGCTGTTGGCAAGCGAGATGCACTCAGCCCTTGTGAGGCAAACTGAGGAGCTACTTGATTGAGAAGTAGCGGCTCCGGTCTCGAAAACTGACCTACGACCGGGAGAGCGGTGTGCTGATCACATGCCCCTCAGTATCTGCATCCAGTGACATCTGTGGCCTGAGGATGACACGGCGGCCAGTCGGTAGCTTTGGGCCTTCATGGCATGTGCGGGAGGAGTTTAGTTTTTTTAGTGATCAATGGCTTTATGCGAGGTAAGCGACTCCATATACCCACTGCATGCTGGTCCCTTCGCAATGTTCGATCGGAAACGTTGAGATGGATCTGCACTCGCCGACAGCATTTACACCTGTCCGATTTGAAAGAGATTGCCTTTGACAAGGTACGAAACTTTTTAATGTCAATAAACTTCACCAACAGCCGTATACTTTAATATATTTTATTTTATTCTCAAAGCAAACAGTTTCAGCAATTCATTTTGCCATCTTCAGGCTCCATACGCTCTTATCCAAATAAGCGAACTTATCGTGTAGCGCCAAACACACTGGATATCGTGAATTCCAATCGTTATAGAAATGCTTCATACGAAGACGTGACAGCATGAAGCTCGTCACCGCTTCCTGTCTCTTCATGACCACCGTTCGTAAGCCGTCACATGACTGAAGGCGGTAGACCAAGTCTTGAGGCGCGTTGGACAGTCCGCGTTGATATACCAACAGAACACACAACTTTGTTCACGGTATACTTATGGGAACGTCCAAGCACGAGTGCACATTTCTACCATTTTGTGACGTCTCACGTTCACCCATGTTACTGCGCTGATTCCGTACAGCCAACTGGCATATACGTATCACTTCACTGCCATGACTTTTGTCAGGTATAGAGCTCGTGAGGGTACAGTGTCCTCACATGGCAATGTACTTGCCGTATGTTAATGACTTATATATTTATCGCTCAAGTTCTCCATTGAGCGTGTTGTACCCGTGGCTACCAGTATAACCTACTCTCTGCTTGTTGACAATATGCTGGGGACCAGTTATTCTTGTGGTGCCAGTTAGTTGCAGTTCGTCTCTCGGCTAGGGCGAAGTGAAGCGAGCTTGGATAGTGCATTCGTCGGCACTGTCCGGTGGCCGTATTAATGCTTTTATAGCGTGTCCATGCCGCGATCGGTCATTGCTTAAGTTCCAGTATGCAACCTATCGGTAGCAAATTGTGACATGTAAACTGAAATGCTGAACGTCATCAAAAGTGTTCATTGTTACTGAGTGTTTGAATAAATTATAATTCGTGACACCTTAACAATCGATGTTCTCACTTGAGACAGTTATCATAGTATTTCTGGAGGAATTATTTAATGACATTAGATGTACAGAGATTTGTTGGAAATTTTATACCGTCACCAGCGCACCAAAGCGACCACTCTGCTCTTTAATGGGTGACTAATGTTCTGGCTTGTGAGATTAATATCTAAACTAATTTACTGTAGCAAGTTCGAACAACATGCGGTGATCAGAAGTGGTTCGTTTGTAATAGCCTCGACGTCATCAAGACGTTAAACTGCAGTTCCAGTCTTCTGTTCCTGAGAAATGGTAGAAAAGTCTCCATTTTACTTTTTCACACTGCATCCCATTGATGTCAGTCAAAGTAATGAAAGTGAAACCTTTCCATTCAGGCCTTTTTTTACGATTTCGAACGGAATCTGAGTGCCGTCACTATAGTGGCGGACTGAAGTTGTCATCTAAAGGTTCTTCTCTTTCAAAAGCCACAGTTTTTGTAAGTTATTTGATGAATTCAGAGTAAAAGACATTATCTCAGTTAGGGATGGGCGATGTTGGCAAATCATCAATTTTTATTTCTATCTCATCATCGACCTCTGAACATCGATGTCTGGTAATAATCGACCCCAGAATATCTATAATTTTAAAATCGACTTAAATACAAATACACTAAAGCGCCAAAAAAACTGGTACAGGCATGCGTATTCAAATACAGAAATATGAAAACAGGCAGAATACAGCGCTGCGGTCAGCAACGCCTATATAAGGCAAGAAGTGTCTGGCGCAGTTGTTAGATCGGTTAATACTGCACAATGGCATGTTATCAAGATTTAAATGAGTTTGAACGTGGTGCTATAGTCGCCGCGCCAGGGATGGGGCACAACATATCCGAGATAGCGATGAAGTGGGGATTTTCCCGTACAACCAGTTCACGAGTGTATCGTGAATATCAAGAATCCAGTAAAACATCGAATTTCCGACATCGTTGCGGCCGGAGAAAGATCCTGCAAGCATGGGACAACGACGACTGAAGAAAATCGTTCAACGTGACATAAGTGCAACCCTTCCGCAAATTACTCCAGATTTCAGTGCTGGGCCATCAACAAGTGTCACCGTGAGAACCATTAAACGAAACATCAGCGATATGGGCTTCCGGAACCGAAGGCGAACTCGTGCATCATTGATGATTGCACGACACAAAGCTTTACGCCTCGTTTGGGTCCGTCAAAATCACCGACATTGGACTGTTGATGATTGGAAGCATATTGCCTGGCCAGACGAGTCTCGTTCCAATTTGTATTGAGCAGATGGACGTGTAGGGGCATGCAGACATCCTTATGAATCCGTGGGCCCTGCATATCAGCAGGTGACTGTTCAAGATGGTGGATGCTCTGTAATGGTGGGGGCGTGTGCAGTTGGAGTGATATGGGACCCCTGATACGTCTAGATACGACTCTGGCAAGTGACACGAACGTAAGCATCCTGTCTGATCACCTGCATCCATTAATGTCCACTGTGCATTTCGACGGACTTGGGCAATTTCAGCAGGACAATGCGACACACGACACTTCCAGAATAGGTACAGAGTCGCTCCAGGTACACTCTTCTGAGTTTAAACACTTCCGCTGGCAACCAGACTCTCCAGACATGAACGTTATTGAGCATATCTGGGATGCCTTGGAACGTGTTGTTCGGAAGAGATCTCCACCCCTCGTACTCTTACGGATTTATGGACAGCCATGCGGGATTCATGGTGTCAGTTCCTTCCAGCACTACTTCAGACATTAGTCCAGTCCATGCCACGTCGTGTTGCGGCACTTCTGCGTGCTCGCGGCTGCCCTACACGATATTAGGCAGGTGTATCAGTTTCTTTTGCTCTTCAGTGTACATCTAAGATCATATTTATTAATCAACAAATAAATAAATAATTAACATTACATATCACACAACATCTCGTCTATAGACTGTAAATTAATATTTTAAATAGAAGTTCCTCTTTTATACAATCACGACGTTAACAGAGAACAAACATACCCTCCCTTTGAGCACAGTCTTCCAGAAGACGGCTGTGTAGCTAGTAGCTAAAATATTGAAGTGCAGTTTTTTGTAGCTTTGGAGAGGTAGTACCGATGATATGACTCCACGCGTGTAATGGATCTCGTTTAAGGTGTACAGGCTGATCAAGAAACAGGCTGAAAAGCTTGTAATGCTGCTAAAATGCGCTTGTATGGAAATATGGGTTAAACACTTTGAGGATTTTATAGGCATTGTATTCATTAAGTTGAATCGTGTTTTGTAGGACATATTAAACAATAAAAGCATTTTCACAAGTATGATCCAGTTCAAAAGTCAATGAGTAAATAGCTTATTGTTCAACATTTCGCGTTCTTCAAAGCAATAAATATCTTGTACAATACACTTTATAAAGTAGTCTATGTGTTAGTTCAGGATGTAAGTTAATCCGTCCAGCCGTCTCAGCGTGAAGTAGTAAGAAACATAATTGTGGGAACAGGAGACCAAACAGTGAAGTGCATTTTTCATTCCTCGGAAGAGTAGCTGATTTTGATAGTTTGATGTTAAGTCTTTGTTTTTGTTGTTTGTTTAGAGCTGTACTTCTGACTGTAATCCAAGTAAATAAATGTCTCTCAGTATATGTGGGTTTATTTCTGACCTATCGAATCCTGCCTCGGGCATGGATGTTTGTGATGTCCTTAGGTTAGTTAGGTTTAACTAGTTCTAAGTTCTAGGGGACTAATAACCTCAGCAGTTGAGTCCCATAGTGCTCAGAGCCATTTTGAACCATTTCTGACCTACATGATTGGTGACTCCGACGTGATTTGAACAAGCAATTTTCTGATCTGAGCCCTACCAAGTACTGCGACGTAATGATTATACTATAGACATTTCACAAAATGGAAAAACTGCCATGGTGTCCGTTGAAAGAGTGAAACCAGCATGGACTTTACCATCGCCGAAGCACGAAAGCACTGCTACAGTTCAGGATGATCTAGGATCAGGCGAACCTACACCCATTCGAATTGAAAAGACAACGCCAAGATGCCAGAGTTGTAAAGTAGGACGACATGTTCATGCAGAGGTCGGAAATTCTGCAGGTTCGCCGGCAAGGTTTGGTCACGTTCACCTCGACATAGTGGATCCACTTCCATCCTCAGAGGGTTATAAATACCTGCTCACGGCAGTAGACAGATGTACGAGATGGGAAGAGGCTACACCAGTGACAGATGTAGCAGTCGAGACAATAGCAAAAGCATTTGTTGCACATTGGTTAGCACGTTCCGGGTGCTCCCTACATATTACAACAGATCAAGATCGACAATTCGAATCTAATCTGTTCAATGAACTGGCTAGACTGTGTGGATTCCAGCGTCACCACACAACCAGTTGTCACCCGGCAAGCAACGGGATCGTGGAAAGGTGGCACAGAACACTGAAGACGCCATCATGTGTCACCGAGAGAGTTGGACAGAGGCGCTACCATCGTTTATATAGAACCATTGAGAATTCCTGGCGACTATCTCGCAAAGGCACCACTACAACAACAAACGTAGTTACCGCTGCTATGCACAGAGCATTGACAGATTGCTCGCACGTCATGTTGCGCACAGACACAATATGGGCTCTCCTACAACCTCCTTATATTGGGCCTTACCATGTACTGCGACGTAATGTCCATACTATAGGAATTTCGCAAAATGCAAAAATTGTCAGTGTCCACTGAAAGAGTGAAACCAACATGGACCTTACTATCACTGAAGTACGAAAGTACTCCTCCATTTCAGGATGATCTATTGTCAGGCGAGCCTACATCCAGTCGAACTGAAGAGACAGTGCCAAGATGCTAGAGGACTACCGAACAGTCACAACTGTGCTCACACCGACACAACAGCTGTCGTTCGTACGAGAGTTGGACGACAAGTCAAATTCAAATACCCCTATATCCCAGATGCCCGCACTTTAGGGGGAGTGGGGGGTGGGGTGGGAACAAGAGACCAACCAGTGAAATGCATTCTACATCTACATCTATACTCCGCAAGGCACCTGACGGTGTGTGGCGGAGGGTACCTTGAGTACCTCTATCGGTTCTCCCTTCTATTCCAGTCTCGTATCGTTCGTGGAAAGAAAGATTGTCGGTATGCCTGTGTGTGGGCTCTAATCTCTCTGATTTTATCCTCATGGTCTCTTCGTGACATATACGTAGGAAGGAGCAATATACTGCTCGACTCCACGGTGAAGGTATGTTCTCGAAACTTCAACAAAAGCCCGTACCGAGCTACTGAGCGTCTCTCTTGCAGAGTCTTCCACTAGAGTCTATCATCTCCGTAACGCTTTCGTGATTTCTGAATGCTCAAGTAACGAAGCGCGCTGCTCTCCGTTGGATCTTCTCTATCTCTTCTATCAACCCTCTCTGGTACGGCCGGCCGAGGTGGCCGAGCGGTTCTAGGCGCTACAGTCTGGAACCGCGCTACCGCTACGGTCGCAGGTTCGAATCCTGCCTTCGGCATGGGTGTGTGTGATGTCCTTAGGATAGTTAGGTTTAAGTAGTTCTAAGTTATAGGGGACTGATGACCTCAGAAGTTAAGTCCCATTGTGCTCAGAGCCATTTTTTATCTGGTACGGATCTCACACCGGTGAGCAGTATTCAAACAGTGGGCAAACAAGTGTACTGTAACCTACTTCCTTTGTTTCCAGACTGCATTTCATTAGGATTCTTCCAATGAATGTCAGTCTGGCATCTGCTTTACCGACGATTAATTTTATATGGTCATTCTATTTAGATCACTCCTAATGCCTACTCCCAGATAATTTATGGAATTAACTGCTTCCAGTTGCTGACCTGCTATATTGTAGATAAATGATAAGGGATCTTTCTTTCTGTGTATTCGCAGCACATTACACTTGTCTATATTGAGATTCAATTGCCATTCCCTGCACCATGCGTCAATTCGTTGCAGATACCCCTACATTTCAGTACAATTTTCCATTGTTACAACCTCTCGATGTTCTACAGCATCATCCGCAAAAGGCCTCAGTGAACTTCCGATGTTATCTAAAAGGTCATTTATTGTGAATAGCAACGGTCCTACGACACTCCCCTGCGGCACACCTGAAATCACTCTTACTTCGGAAGACATCTCTCCGGTGAGAATGACATTCTGCGTTCTGTTATCTAGGAACTCTTCAATCCAATCACACAATCGGTCTGATAGTCCATATGCTCTTACTTTGTTCTTTAAACGACTGTGGGGAACTGTATCAAACGCCTTGCGGAAGTCAAGAAACACGGCATCTACCTGGGAACGCGTGTCTATGGTCATCTGAGTCTCGTGGACGAATAGCGCAAGCTGGGTTTCACACGATCGTCTTTTTCGAAACCCATGTCGATTCCTATAGAGTAGATTTCTAGTCTCCAGAAAAGTCATTATACTCGAACATAATTCGAGTTCCAAAATTCTACAACTGATCGACGTTAGAGATATAGGTCTATAGTTATGCACATCTGTTCGACGTCCCTTCTTGAAAACGGGGATGACCTGTGCCCTTTTCCAATCCTTTGGAACGCTTTGCTTTTCCAGAGACCTACGGTACACAGCTGCAAGAAGGGGGGCAAGTTCCTTCGCCTACTCTGTGTAAAATCGAACAGGTATCCCATCAGGTCCAGCGGCCTTTCCTCTTTTGAGCGATTTTAATTGTTTTTCTATCCCTCTGTCATCTATTTCGAAATCTACCATTTTGACAGCTGTGTGACAATCTAGAGAAGGAACTATAGGGCTGTCTTCCTCTGTAGAACAGCTTTGGAAAAAGACATTTAGTATTTCGTCCTTTAGTCTGTCATCCTCTGTTTCAGTACAATTTTGGCCACAGTGTGTCTGGACATTTTGTTTTTGACAAAAGACCAAAATTTATTTGGATTTTCTGCCAAGTCAGTATATAGAACTTTACTTTCGAATTCATTGAACGCCTCTAGCATAGCCTCCTCACACTACATTTCGCGTTGTTTATTCATTGGAAGAGTGCCAGATTTTTATGGTTTGATTTTCTTCCCTGTTTTTGTTTTTTGTTTAGAGCTGTACTTCTGACTGTAATCCAAGTAAATAAATGTCTCTAAGTATATGTGGGTTTGATTTCTGATCTACAAAATATTTCACAAATTTTCTTATATATAACATATGTGTGATATGGGATGAGTCCGGAACCGCGCTGCTGCTACGGTCGCAGGTTCGAATCCTGCCTCGGGCATGGATGTGTGTGATGTTCTTCGGCTAGTTAGGTTTACGTAGTCCTAAGTCTAGGGGACTGATGACAACAGATGTAAAGTTACATAGTGCTTAGAACAATTTGAGCCATTTGACATGGTATGATTACGTTGGAAAGGGGAAGACAATACCTGCTGAATATATATATCTTCTTGACCATGCGGAAGATTGAATGGGCGAGAGCCGGCCGCGGTGGCCGTGCGGTTCTGGCGCTGCAGTCCGGAACCGCGGGACTGCTACGGTCGCAGGTTCGAATCCTGCCTCGGGGATGGGTGTATGTGATGTCCTTAGGTTAGTTAGGTTTAAGTAGTTCTAAGTTCTAGGGGACTGATGACCACAGCAGTTGAGTCCCATAGTGCTCAGAGCCATTTGAACCATTTGAATGGGCGAGAAGTGAACTGGATTGCAAAATACAGTAATCATTTTTCTTTCAGACAATCCACTTATCTACAAACGAGATTTGACAGTCGGAAACCTGAAGTATTTGAAGTAAGAATTCTTTTCTTCAATTTTGAACATCCTCCCTATTTACCTGATGTAGCACCGTCCGACATATACCTGTTGCCACATCTAAAGAAATTGATGGGTGGGTACCGTTTTGAGCCCAATGATGAAATTACGACAGCTGCAGATGGATATGTTACAGACCTCTCTCAACTGCACTTTGCTCTGTATCCTACCGTTGGGCCAAGTGTATAGACCAACCATCAGACTACGATGAGTTCACTTGTGATCTACCTGCCAGGTCGAGAGATTTTCTCATGTTCTCGTTGGATAAATTAGGAGTCCAGCTTACGGAGATGCACTTACTGAAGGTGAGCGGCGCCTGGAAGGAGGCTGCGTTGGTGGCGCTGGCTAGCGTGGAGACGGCCACGAAGAGCGGGTACGAGTGCGCCGTGGCCACCATCAGGCAGTGCGTCGCCGATGACGTCAGCGCCGACAGGAAGAACGCCGTGCGCCGGCCCCACCTGCCCGGCACCAGGAGATGAACACATCACACGGGTCTCCGTATTTCTGTTAGGTTTACTCATTAATACGAATCTGTACGAGTGTCGACTCAAGAGTAGCAATGTTTCTTGACGTGCGGGATAGCCGACACTCTCGACAACGCATACGGTAGTTGAATCAGTATAAAGGGATAGATATTCACAGGAAAATTAATATTCTCGATTGGAATACTTGTGCACAATCTATATGCAATGGTATGAAACCCAGTATGCCGACAAATGCAGTAAAATGATATCGCAGTTGATGTCAGTAGTACAGTATATAAAAAGACATCAACGGTTCAGGTGGTAGAAGTTGGAACTCGGTATAACGACAGTCGGCTCCGTGCGGTGTTAATGTGTGCGTACGTGCCTTTACTGCAGATAGGATGCAGACCCCATTAATGACAGTGAATGTTGTGTATGTAATGACGATTATGACAATACCAGCGGAAAACAGTTGTCATTTGATGAACAAGCAAAAATCGGCAAGAACAAAGAAATGGGACTCTCTAATCGTTGAATTGCCTAGACGATGAACTGTTTAAGTAGAGTGACTGATAATTTCGTTACATCGGGGGCGCTATGTGAAAAGGCTGGAAAATATCGGTAAAGTAGAAAATTATCTGAGGCATACAAAGGGTTACTTTTTCGCAAAGCAAGGGCCACAAACCGTTATTCTTTTCAAATTGTTGCTTATTTACAATTGCCAGTAGCTCTCAGACGTGTTTGGCTGACGAGTCGCACGAGTCACTTCTCGTCCCGTCATATCCCACGCGTGCCCTATTGGAGCCAAGTGCGGAGATCGTGCTGGCCAGACAAGTTGCTGCACGTCTTGTAGAGCACTTTCAGTTTCACGGGCAGTGTGTGAGCGAGCATTATTCTGTTGGAACAGCACATCACTTTTCTGTTGCAAGAACGGCAAAACAACAGGTCTACCAACGTTCTGCACCTACCCTGAGGTGATTAGCGTCCCCTCCAGAAACACCAAAGCTGAGAGAGAGTTGTAGCTTATCGTTCCCTACTCCGTAAAGGCTGGGATGGGACCAATGCGGCTTGGACGAATGAACTCTACGAGACAGCGCTCATAAGGACGACGTCATCAGCGCAAACGACCATCACTTGCGTGCAGGCAAATTTGCTTTAATCACCGAAGACCACGGCACGTCATTCCATCTTCCAAGTGGTCCTTTCAGGCATCAGTCGAACCGTGCACGTCTATGCTGTAGCGTGTGTGTGCCCGTAGCCCCACTGCTGATAACCGGTTCGCAGCACATCGGGTTGACACGTCTGGGTTCAAAAGCCCTCACTTACGTGCTGTGGTAGCTTACGATCAGCCACTGCTGGCCTTACAATACGACGATCCTGGTGGGCCTCTGTGCTGCATGGATGACCAGAACCTCCTCTACGTGTATGAGCATGTTCTCGTGACCACTGATACCAGCATCGTTGCATAACTGACGCAGCACATCCTACTTGTGTGGCAATTCTCCGAAAGGTCGATCTCGTCACTAAGAAGGCCACAATTCGCCAGTTGGCTGTAGGAAGACGAGTGCGTCTCCGTGGCATAGTTAGCTGCTTGCTTTATACGTTTGCGCCACACTAAGCCTTGCATTCCCTATTAAAGGGTAGACAAATGTGGCAATCTGGTAGCTACGTCACTGCGCTGTCTGTTGGCGGACGACATTGAAATCATTATCGGTACATCTACTATCCCCCAAATGGCTTCGCTGTCATCAGATCAAAATCGACGTGACGTTGCCTTCTAGGTGTACTAATTTTTTTTTCCGGTAGTGTATATTCAAGTAGACACTCACTCAGTGGCCATCGAACATAGTGCAGTAACATAGGTGGCTGCCACTTGTTTTTCTGTTTCGCTAGACGTTCTCGATGTTTCTACTTCACTGCCTGCCGGTGTGGCCGAGCGGTTCTAGGCGCTTCAGTCTGGAACCGCGCGACCGCTACGGTCGCAGGTTCCAATCCTGCCTCGGGCATGGATGTGTATGATGTCCTTAGGTTAGTTAGGTTCTAAGTCTAGGGGACTGATGGCCTCAGATATTAAATCCCATAGTGCTTAGAGCTATTTGAACCATTTTTTCTTCACTATAAGAAACAATTATTTATAAAACTGTGAACTGTTGTGGAGTATGGACTGGAACAGCTTTTGACGTATGCTAGTTATGCAGTACTGTCTGGCAGTCTATCCCCATAGAAGTTAAAAATGTCAACTTGAGTACGGACTGCGTAGCTCGGGACAGCTGACTCATTACAATTTTGAAATAGAGCAGGCGATCTACAGACGCCATAAATGAATGCAACACCGGCGCCATAATCGGTATGTCATTTTTTTCCAGTTCTTGAATAGCTCTTCTTAAATCTTAGGGAATGAAATATGTTGTTTTGAAAAACTACATCTTTTCCTCATGTACAACATGGCGTTTAGAGCCATATTGAATAGATACGTGATGAATATCGCCTATTGGGCTTTACTATACTAAACCCATGAAGCACTGAACTGTCACTTCATATAACGATTTATTTCCATTTTATTTTTATATATGACTGCATCATTTATGAAGTAATGTGTTTATCGAAATATATGTAAACGTTTGAGCTGAAACTGCAAACATGTTCTTCAACCTGATAAAAGAGCTTCTGGAAACAGTAATATAGATGATATTCGAGCTAAGAAACACGAAGATTGTGCATATGTGTACCACTATAGAGAAGTAAGAGAAGTCGACAGTAGATGAAAATTATGGAATTAGTTTTAAAAAATCGGCTATATTTCTAAGAAGTTTTATTCGGAGTGCAACAACTGATGCACTTTCTCAATAATAAAAAAAATATTTGAGTCTGCAACTCAAGGCCGTGCTGTGAAATGTAAATCTTTTCCGAACAAAACCACAGGGGTGGACAAAAATATGAAAACACTAAAAGCACTACAAATTGCCATGCTTAATACGGTGTGGGAAAACCGTTGGCATTCAAAACATCTCGGAATTTCTAAACACAGGTCCTCTATGGATTTCAAGGGACTCTTATACCATTCTTCCTGCAAAATAACGCCAAGACTAGCGCATCGATGATGGAGGTGGACAAAAATATGAAAACACTAAAAGCACTACAAATTGCTATGCTTAATACGGTGTGGGAAAACCGTTGGCATTCAAAACATCTCGGAATTTCTAAACACAGGTCCTCTATGGATTTCAAGGGACTCTTATACCATTCTTCCTGCAAAATAACGCCAAGACTAGCGCCTCGATGATGGAGGTGGATAGCGATGATGCAGCCTTCTCTCCAAAGTAGACCACACAGGCTCAATAATATTGAGATCTGGTGACGGCGGTGACCAGAGCAGATGCGAAATTTCATCAACGTGCTCACAAAACCAGTCCTGGACGATGCGAACTGTGTGAAAAAGTGCTCTGTCGTCTAAGAGCACAGCATTACTGGGAAACAGACATTATTAATTGGGGTGGAGCTGATCAGTCACAAGGGCCACGTAATTCGTCGCAGCAATACGATCTTGTAGAGTAACCATGGGGCCCACGGAATGCCAATATAAGGCTACTCAAATCACCACCGAAACCCTGCCGTATTTCGCTCTCGGGATGTAAACTAGGCCAAAAATTGAAAAAGTTGTGAAACAATACTCATCCGACCAAATGACATTCTTCCATTGTTTCATAGTCCAGGTTTGTGGTTTCGGTACCACGTTTTCTCTCAAGGACATTTGCATTACTGCTATGTGGTTTTCGAATTCCAGCCCTGCCTCAAATTTCCTGCCTATGGAGCTCCCTTCGTGTTGTTTCCGTGATGAGAGGGTTCGCGAATGCAACAACCAGTTCTGTAGTGACTTCTGCAGATATCGTCCTATTATTTTTCGTGACAATCCTCTTCTACGACGTCTATCACGATCACTTAAATCCACTTTCTTCCGCCATGTAACTTAATGAATGATGTTGTTTTTGGAAATTTGTGGTAAGTTCTCATGGGACCAAACTGCTGAGGTCATTGGTCTCTAGATTTACCCTCTACTTAAACTAACTTACGCTAAGGACAACACACACAACCATGCCCGAGGAAGAACTCGAACCTCCGACGGGGTGAGCCGCACGAACCGTGGCAAGGCGCCCCAGACTACACGGCTACCCCGTGCGGCTAATGGGTCATGTTCTTCCGCTGTACCTACGTGTGGTATAAATCTTCGGTACGGTGCCTCCTGAAACACCAAACACATCGGCTACCCTGATTACGGAAGCGGCCGCCGTACGAGCATGAACAGTTTGCCCAAATTCGAGTTCACTTGGCTTCAACGTAACGCATTTGCATCTATACCCAACACTGTTCTAACTACGACTAATACATGCAACGGATTGAGGACGTTGTACAAGTGCCGTACGTCGTCAAATACAACAGCGCAACCTTCAAGCTTGGTTAGCATCGGCATTTATGTTCAAGTATACACTTCTGGTGGTGTTTCCATATTTTTGTCCAACCCCTGTACATTTTAAAGTAAAATAAAAGCCACTTTTTCCTTATTTTCACCTACGTAACTTCATTTGTACTGTATTACTTCCTGAGCTGTATAAGTTTAATAAAATTTATTGGTGTCTACTGCAAGTAATTTGTATTTCGAGGACATCTGTCTCAAAATAGCTGGGTGGTAACGTGCTCGCTTCCCAGGGTTGGAGATTTTCTCCGCTCGGGAACTGGTTGCTGTGTTAGCCTTATCATCATTTCATCCTCATCACCGACGCGCAAGTCGCCCAGTGTGGCGTCGAGTGAAGTAAGACTTGCAGTTGTCAGCCGAACTTCCCCGAATGGGACCTCCCGACCGCCGGTGCCACACGCTTATTTCATTTCCATCTGTCTCAAAAGAATGTGGACTCGCATTTGGGAGAACGAGGGTTCGAATTCCCATCCGGAAGTTCGTGATTTCCCTAAATCGCTCCATAGAAATGCCAGAATGATTCCTTTTGAAAGGACACGGCTGATTTCCTTCTTTTCGTAATCCGAGATTATGTTCCGTCTTCAATGACTGCGCTGTCGACGGGACGGTAAACACAGATCTTCCTTCCTTTCTTTGAAAGAATGATACAAAAGCAACTAACCAGCACCACTGGAACGTCTTTGTACTGGTCTCAATTTATTGTGCTATTTGAAAAACAAACAGGAGCTGCTCCATTGGAGAGAAAAAGTGTTCATTTAAACTACATGTACTATAATTTCAGCAGTAGTAGTTGCCAAGTGTGAAGCGTCTGAACGGAAATTATGGCGTCTGTCGTAATGACGACACTCACATATCTCCGATATGTGCGAAGGCGAGCGTTCCAACAACTTCGCCCAGCTGTCCAAAGGAGAAGACGTTGACCACCTTGAGTTCGTCCTCGCACACCCAGTCCTCCTGCGAGGGCGCCGTCCGCGAGAACCACGTGCGGTCGTAGTCCCAGCCGTGCTGGCAAGGAATGGGCTCGTCGCTGCTCGAGTTGAACATCAGGCACTTCTCGAAAGACGCGTTGTCTTCCTTCCTGGAACAAAAGGTGAAAGGAAGATCAGACTAAATATTCCTCGTACATTAAAACAACTGACACATTGTGTCAGTACCGGGCTCGAACCCTTGCCTTGCTCCTGCTAATCTAGTGCAAGTGATAGACCAACTCAGCTGTGGAAATTTCTAAGCACGGAACGGACATTTGGAGTCGAAGGACGAACAAGAACTATGAAGCATACCAACTTTCCTTATATGCTGTTATGCGGTTGGGGGAACAGGATCAAGTCGCACACCAACTATAGTGTGCGAGAACTGTCAGCCACTAGAAGCGTGCTATAAAGTGCGCCTCGCAGGTGGCTTCATGAAGGTGGTACCTTATATATGTACCATCACGCTTTAAAAAATCCAAACAACTGGAAATGATTCCGCCTAATATGCATGCAGCCCACGTATTGTAACTTCCTTGCGGGTCCTCTGATCTCTTTTCGGTACAGTCCTTTGTCTATAAAAATGGTCACTGTAAGAGACTACTAGAGAACACTGCTCTGTATGGAACTCGAATAAATTTGAGGTGTGTCCCTAATCTTCTACTGTACTTTTTTTGTTACGCACGTAGTTTTATCTGCGTGCCACTGTCACAGCTGACAGGGCAGACTAATAATCAGCTCGGGGCTGAAGCTCTTTTTTCCGTGTTTGCTTTAACAATACGTATGTTTTTGGATAGGGTCTGCTGAAGATGCTGCAGCTGCAGTGAAACATGCTTGGGTTAAAAAACAAATTTGTGTTATGCTAAAGGCGGACCCTATCCAAAAACATACGTACTGCAGACTAAATAGCTAAAATGAAGAACTTGTACGACTAGCTTACCATCATGAACTATTTTTGATCTCCATAGGTATTTTCAGATGAACTTCAATTATTTTTAATTGCAATCACAGCGAATCAGCTTGAGTTTGTGAATAGTTAACTCTTATCCAGTGCGGCGCATCCTCCATTATGACAAAATCGTGATCCAGCCAAATGTGGAGTTGAGTGGTGTGTTGGATTGATCCTAGTTTGGTATGTGAGATGGTATGGGTTCAGTTTCCACTTCAGACTACGATTTCTAACCAGCACGAACAGACTCCCTTCATATCTGGTAACGACAAGTGAAGAACGTGCGGTAGCTCCATGGTTGCAAATCACGATTAAATATGATAACCTTCACTGTCGACTGGAGCAGAGTCGGCTTATATTCGCTCATGACAGGGACTAAAGTTGCCATGAGTAGAAAGTCAGCCACCAACAACCTTTCTTACATTAGAAATTTTAGTTCAATTAACGAACCAATCGTCAGGTAAGATCAAAGGGTACGTATTTCTTATTTTATAGGAACTTCAAACGTTTAAAACATTGGTGCTGGACTGGGATTTGACTTCGGATCTATCCTTTCGTAGGATTTGATCCTTTCATGATGATTCAGTTCCAGATCTGGCACAAAAATTTTCATAATGACATTTCAAGCTCTACAATCTGCACACCTAACTACTACTGAAAAAATAATTTTGATTTTTAACATCTCTTCGTGCCTAGCCAACAATAACGATAGAGAGTCGGAACCTTCCATTACGTCATTTGAAGCTGTAACACGCCATTCCTAGCAACTGGTGAAAAAGAATTTGACAATTGACGCCTCTTTGCGGGTAGTCAACAACGACGATATGTGCAGGATGCGACTCCCAGTCCGCACAGAACTTTGTGACATGTTATTTCTAGTTCAAAAGAATGTAAATCTCACTACTTGTGAATGGTAACGATGTGTAATGTCTATTCGCTGCTAAAAAACAACGGCGATAGGTGCCACGTTCGATTCTCCGTATAGAAATAATTTTTCCTCTCTTCGTTCCAGGTTGAAACATCTCGATACTGGTGAATAAATACGATATCTGACATTTGATTGCGCTCAGTTAACAATCTGGTTAAGTGCTAGGTTCTAAAAAGCATCCAACACAAAGCTTTACGTGAGGTTATTTCAAATTTAAACATGCACACGCTTTGTTACCTCTGAATGAAACAATATTTAACATCTTTCGTGGTTATTTGATAGGGATAATAACTACTGTATGAGTCCCCGCCCATTACAATAATTCTCGTCACGTAATTACAAGTACAGACTTGCTAAGTGATACTGGCCGAACATTAGATATATCCCTTCTTTTTGTGACTAGTCATTGATCACGATTCTTGCCGCGTTTGAGTCTCGGTCGGGTGCGAAAGCTTTGCTTAGTTAGCGTTGGTTATAGGTGCTGGGTTCGAAATCATATCCTGAACAAAACAGTTCGTGATGTCACTTAAAGTTCACACATTGGCAAAACTAGCTACTCATTAATACCTTAGACATTTAATATCCTTCGTGTTACATAACAACAGTTAAAGGTGATTTTGGAACTGAACATAAATCCACTTGTCCCCATGAGTACTATGAAACCACTAGTCATTCGTGTTTGGCGTTGAAATTTTCATGGAGCGCATGACATTGGTAGCTGCAGTTTTTCTAACTTGTTATTTCGTTAATCAGCGATGGACGGTTAATAGGTACTTGGGCAACATTTTAGAGAGCAACAATTCTTCGAGTAATCATAAAACTTGGGGAGTCCTGATATTCTTGCAAAATCTTTTATTCAAAAAAGAATTTACACTGTCCAGTCACATTAACGTGGCCAAATGGCAAAAGCCTGAATAACCATCTTTTGCAGCTACGCGGACCGTTACGAGACTTGCAGGAAGAGAGTCAGTGAGGTTCTGGAACATACGAACGTACGTACCGACTCCAGCGCCATAGCTCGTTTGAGTGTCCACCGCGTGTACAGCGTGATCGAGGTGTCCCACAGATTCCCGATTGGGTTTTAATCCGGGGAGATTGGTGGCCACGGGAGTATGGTAAACTCATCCTGGTGCTCTTCGAACCATGCATGTACACTGCAAGCTGTGTGACCCTTTGGATTATCCTGCTGATAGATGCTGTCGTGCCGAGGAGAAACAAACTGCATGTAGGGGTGGACATGGTCCCCAAGGATAGATACATACTTATGTTGATCCATTGCGCTTTCAAGAATGACGAGATCGACCAGGGAATGCCACGAAAACATTCCCCAGGGAATAACGCTCCTTTACTGTTTGCTTTCAGACATCCGCCTGATGTAGCATAGAACGTGATTCATGTGTAAAGGCCACCTGTCACTACTCAGTGGACGTCCAGTTGCTGTACTGGCGTGCAAATTCCAACCTTCTTCGCCGATGAACAGCAGTCGGCATGCATGGGGGAAACAGCCGCATGCTGCGGAGGTCCATACGCAGCAACGTTCGCTGAACGATCATTGAGGAGACACTGTTGATAGTGCCATGGTTCATATCGGTGATCAGCTGCCCAACAGTTGCGCGCCTGTTTGCTCGTATGCATCTCCGCAGCCGTCGTTCGTCCCGGTCATCTATGGCCGGCGGTGCACCACTTTTGCCTCGGCGCCATTTCGCCACGCACGCTATACTTTAACCACGGCGCCACGCGAACAGTTTACAGGGTTAGCAAACGATCACGCCCTTTTGCACGTCAGATTAATCGTTTCCTTGTTGCATTACGGCAACGACTGTGAAACGCCCGCTAAATCCACTGGGCAGAACAGGTAATTAGGATTGTGGAAAGGGCCAAATAAGGTTGGGGTCAGTTTCACCTCCTAATTGTAATTTTTTTGTAATTTAATAACACATTTACCAACAAAGCGGCACATAGCCGAACCTTTACCAAATGCAACTCTTTCACGGTTGAAGGCCTGGAAACAAGAAATCTTATACACCAACAAGATAAAAATGCAGTGACAAAGCAAATAAAATAATTCAAAACACATATATCACACCTAGGTGGAACGCCTAAAGGCAAAGCAGATAGAACAAACATATGCAAGGCGCAATACAAATGGCTGAAGGCCACAATTAAGTTTCAAAATTTTAAAATATATTACCATAATCTTTTAAAGGCAGAAGGCCGCAATGTTTAAGCTTGAAAGATAATTTTAAGAATAAAGTTGCAAGGCAGAAAGCCCACAATTAATTTTGCAAAATTTTTCAGAAAAAATAACCATAAGCCTTAAATTTTAAGTAGCTGAAACAAGATAATTAAACACCAGTGGGAAAGACAATAAAGACAACGGCACTCAGAAGCCTCCAGGGAGGAGGTCGGTCTGCCCTCGCTCACTTAGGTGAGACAGGTGGTGAGCACAACTACACTCGATCCGTCGGAA
The DNA here is from genome assembly GCF_023898315.1 of Schistocerca nitens. Classification (NCBI taxonomy): domain Eukaryota; kingdom Metazoa; phylum Arthropoda; class Insecta; order Orthoptera; family Acrididae; genus Schistocerca; species Schistocerca nitens. Next base: position 473,713,385 of record NC_064614.1, on the reverse strand, counting down.
CCCAACCAGGGGACAGCCACGACCGACCGACAAAACGGCTTGTTTGCCACCAGTCTTCACATGAGAACTCAAACACAAAATGTTACGGGCGTAATTATCCACAATCAAATATGTACAAACACTCAGTGTTGCTCACAGGAAAACGTCTCCAACAGCGAACCACCGAAACGAACCACAACATGAATGGACGAGGCTTGGGTACTTAAAACAACACTCAGCTTTGAAGTCCCGGGTTCTGAAGGGGCCCAGAAGAGTTCAGAGAACCAGTTACACGTCGTCCGATGAGACGACCGACCTCTCAGAGCCAGTACGCCGACAACATTTAAAATAACTTCTCTAAGGAAATCAGGACAGCTACACACACAACCTGACAAATACTTGCACGAAGACCTGAACGATACAAAACAGTAACTAACCACGCACGAAGACAAATCGGGAGTCGATGCACACACACACAGCCGATTCATGAACGATCGGCGAGCCAAAACGCGTCGTCCGGTAGGACGACCGACCGACGATCCACCAAGACCGTGGCCCGGCTCAAGTGATGCGTGGCGGCAATGGTCGGGCGAGCCATGTCGACGCAGACCTCACTGCTCCAACCCGACTGCACTAGTACCGCATTGCAACCCCGACCAGCAGGTCCGGACTGCGCTCCAGACACGTTCCAACCGACTGGCAGACCCGAACTCGCGACGCGAACTGCCAACCCGGTCTGCTTACGACACACAACGACCGAGAAGTAACAGCCATCGAGCAAAGATACTACGAGAGGGTATATATCGATACGCGCTGCTAACGGCCAGGCAAAGCAGCAACTCAGTGATAGTAGTAATTTAAATTAACGTAGTGAGTTGGAGGTACGTTAAAAGCAGGTTGTAAAATACATGATGGCGGGAACACGAGCCACGCACGGCTCAGACTGCACTGTTTTCTGCGTCCCGCTCTATTTACCCTCCACTGCTAGTGCTCCAACTGCTGTTTGTCAGTGGTTGCTGCACATTGACGTCTAACGTAGGCTTCGGTCACACTAAAGTGGCTGAGCCATGTAGTTTTGACTAAAGATTACTGAATGATTTATATGATACAGTATGAAAACTAACTGTACTGGTAACTTTCTTTGAAATGTCTTTATTTTAATAAATATTATTTTACAAGCGTTAAGGACTGTCTCATCGCTAATACTGTGTTTTTTAATGCCTACAGTATCGTGGCATTAATTTGCACCGCGATTGATTGCTATACAGAGCAGTGTTATCTAGTGGTCTCTTACAGTAAACAACCTTTTTGTATAGTCAAACGACATTGCCGGAAAGGGATTAGAGGACCTGCAAGGAAGTTACGTTATATTGGATGCATAGGCTGAACGTATTTCAGGCCGTTAGAATACTTTCTAGTACGACAGTACACGTGGAAAAGTTTTCTGGAGTGTAGCGGATAAATCGAGTTGCCTATAGGTCGTCAGGCTATATCGATGATGACGATATAGCGGAAGTAAAACATCAGTATTTTTGACAGTTCGGATTTTTGATTTATGAAAAATAATGATTTTTAATATAAAATATCGACTGGTTTGAAACAGAAATCTGTTATTGAAATTTATGGTATCAGGAATCTTTCGTCGATGATTTACATACTACCTTTGTAAGAATGCAAGAAATTCGGTGTTTAAAGAAAACATTTTAAATTTTACAATTTTTATTGGGTCATCACTTTTCTAACTGGTACGATGCGGGGCGCTACGACTTCCTCTTCTGTGCTAAGCTCTTCGTATGACAACAGCTGCCACACAAACTATTTCTTCTTCTTATTTCGAATGGGCCTACCTTGGACCACGCTTGTTCAACTGTTGGGCTTCGGTCTTTGCCCAGTACTGTCGCATCCTCTGCCGGTGTAACTCCTTCCTTTCTTCTGTCCAGGGGATACTTCTTCTTCGGGGCTTTTCCTGAAATCCTCGGACTTCCTTCAGGGTGTGTCTCACAGACTGTCTGTTCTGGAGATCGGTTATGTCCAGTTCTTTAATGTTCTTCTCGGTTTCTGTCAGCCAAGTGGTGCGAACCTTCTTGTTTTGCCAGAAGGTGAACACATCTGTTTGGAGGCAATCTTGCAGCATGGCTATAAAAAGCTACCTTCTTTTTATTGCACAGTTAGAGAGCCTCTCGATATGTTCGTAGACCTCCGAGTTAAGCCGCTTCCTGAATTCCCCATCTTCTTCTACCGGGCCTAGGACCTTGCTGAGGATTATCCTCTCTCTGACTTCCAATTTCTCCATCAGACCTCTCCGGTTAATAGAAAGACATTCCATGGCACACAGGGCTTCTGATCATGTAATTGATGTGTAGTGCTTACGTTTCAGGTTGCCTGACAGGCGTTTCTTGTTGTAGGTGTTCATAGTCGATAGGCTAGTTCTACCTTGTTGACTCTCATGAATAATGACATTTTTTTCTGATAAGTTGGGTTCAATCCATTCGTCGAGATAGTATTTATTGTACGTAGTCCAATCTCTTTCTTCCTCTACAGTTTTTGTCCACATCAGTTCCCTCTAGTACGATGGAAGTTATCCCTGATGCCATAACACACATCTTGTTACCATATCCCTTCTTCTGGCCAGTGTTTTCCACATGCTCCCTTCCTCGTAGATTTTGTCGAACACCTCCTCATTTCTAATATTTCGAATCCAATTAATTTTCAGCACCCTTCTGAAACGCTTCGAATCTCTTCTTTTCCTTTTTTGCCGTATTCCATGATTCAGATCAAGCCAAGGGACGTTCATATTCAGACATTTCTCCTTCAGATTAAGGCCAAAGTTTGATACTAGTAACTTCTTTTAGCGAGGAATGCCCTCTTTTCTTACTCTTCTTTCTTCGTCCTTCATGTGTTATTGTGCTCCGAAAGTAACAGAATTCCTTCACTTTCTCTACTAGGCGGTACCCACTTATAATGTTGTCCATCGCTAACTTTGTTTCTGCTACTCCTCATTTCTTTCGCCTCTTTTCGTTTATTATCAAGTCATATTCTGTGCCTAGTAGACCATTCACTCGATTCAACAGATAATTTTTCCTTACTAGAACGAGGAAGCAATGTCAGCCTTACCGCTGAAATCCTTTCATTCCGAATTTTGATACCTATTCCGAATCTTTCCCTTATTTTGGTCAATCCATCTTGGATGTACAAGCTGAAAATTAAGGGCGAAGAGCGCGTCTTTGATGGGCGATGTTTTTAATTGGCGTACTACTTTTTTAGTTTTCCTTGCTTATCGTTCTCTGTGCTTCCACGTATATTACCCGTATATCTCTACTATCATTGCTTTTAAAATAAAGAAAATTTGCGGGGTCGATTACACTAAACCTAGACGGAGACAGACCTAGGAACAAAAAGGTAGCAGACAATCTTTGGCAAAACCAAAAATCATCGTGTCATACGCAACGGGGACTGGACTTACTAGGCGCCATCACGTACAATATTGCTTTCAGAGTTTCTCCTTCGAGTATTTTTCTTATTATTTTCCCTTATCTCGAATGATCACTGGAATTTGTTGAAAGTTTTATTTTTTTACCGTTTCACTAATCTTTTCAATAAAGCGTCATATTTGAACGTGGTACTAAAAATATTCAATAAATATTCGTTTTGATACGTTCATTTTGTAAAATTATGAATAGTAGTGATAAATTACGCACAACAACATTTTAGAGAGCAACAATTCTTCGAGTTATCGTAAAACTTTGGGAGTCGAGATATTCTTGCAAAATCTTTTGTTCAAAAAGGAATTTGCACTGTCCAGTCCATCTAGCTTATCAATTTTCGAATAAAATTTCGTAATATTCGACGAGGAGCTGTGGATCGTCACGCAGTCTTCAGACATGCAGCATGATTGAAGCAACATTGTATAACGTGAATTATCATCACCGACGTTGTACAATAACATAATAACAAAATCAAGTTATTGAGAAGCACATTAGAACCCTGCGTTAAGTCAAATTCACCATGGACAAACGCAGTCCTATTGCTGTTGTCGCTAATGCACATTCGAACTGTGTCACGATGTCAATGTCTTCTATCGTCCACGTTCAAATGGACAACCTGCGCTTTGAGCACCAAAGCGCAGGTTGTCCATTTGAACGTGGACGATAGAAGACATTGACATCGTGAGTATTTGGCCGGTTGAGGGAGGAGAGGCAGTGATGCAACGTCTTGATCGACACAGTTCGCTTCAAAGGCGAGATTTAAATTGCAAGCCTGTCCATAGTGTAACAGTGAGTATAAGCGACACGGTTATTGGTCATTCGCCTCTTAGATGGGATTTTAAGCTTAGTGAACCCGTATATTTGATCCGCAGGAAATGGACTACGTGCATCTCCTTCTCTCTCACAATCATCAAAACAAAAATGACAACACATCCCGTATACATCATCAGGGTCGCAGGCACTTAAATATCCGATACTTTGGGCGCGCAAGCTGCCAAAATGGCTTCTAGCAGAATAGAGTCATGGCTCACGACCCGAGGTACTCGATAGCGGAATAAAAGTTTGTCACAGTAATTTACTGACCACAGGCAAGGAGATGGTGGCAAACCGCTTCTGGTCGCTGGCCCACATGAACAGCAGGCTTCGTGTCGATGCTCTTGTCTAAATCCTAAACCAAAATACAGAGAGTCGGGGAGACACCTAGGTACCGATATAATTTTTCATTCCCCTCTCCTCGTCACAAAAAAACGTGACACTACATTCTAAGCAGAGGGTACACTAGAGTGATACTCTCATGTCACAACACACAAATAAATCACAAATGAATTTTGCCAACACATTAAACGGCATTCACCATGTCGCTGAAGAACCTCTGAGATCTAGCAGCTAACTGTGTCGTACATTGTTTTCTTCTGGCTCACTGGGCTTTCATAAAATGTTTTCTAGCATCTGTAAAGGGTACAGACTTCACATATAAACATCCACCTGTGGAATCTGCACTCTGTAATTTCTTTTTAATTAGTCACTCTTCTGAATGATCTGATGCTGCCCTCCACGAATTCCTCGCCTGTGCCATCCTCTTCAGCTCAGAGTGGCACTTGCACCCTATGTACTCAATTATTTGTTGGATAAATTTCAATCTCTGTTTTCTTTTACAGTTTTTATTCTCTACAGCTCCCTATAGAACGTGGAAATTATTCTCAGATGTCGTAACACGTATCATACCATCCCGTATTTCTTCTTATCAACGCTTTCCGTATGTATCCTTTCTTCTCCGATTCTGAGGAGAACACCTTCATTCTTTAACTTATCAGTCCACCAAACTTTCAACGTTCTTCTATAGCACCACATTTCAAACTCTTCGGTTCTCTTCTGTTCCGGTTTTCCTACAATCCATGGTACACTATTGTACCATGTTGTTCTCTAAACGTAAATTCTCAGAATTTTTTTCCTCAGATGAAGGGTTACGTTTGATACTAGTAGACTTCTTTTGGCCGAGAATGCCCTCTTTCCCTTTGCTTTTTATGTCCTCCTTTCTTCGTCTGCCATGGGTTATTTTTTTTCAGAGCTATCAGAATTCCTTAACTTCGTCTACTTCGTGATCACCAATTTTGATGTTAATTTTCTCGCTGTTCTCATTTCCGCTACTTCTCATTACTTCTGCCTTTTCCCGTTTTACTCTCATTCCCTATTCTGTACTCATTAGACTGTTATTCAGTTCAACAGATCCTGTAATTCTTCTTCACTTTCACTGAGAACAGCAATATCGTCAGCGAATCTTATCACTGATATCCCTTCACCCTGCATTTAATCCCACTTTTGAACCTTCCTTTTATTTCCGTCAATGCTTCTTAGACGCATAGGTTGAACAGTAGGGGCCAAAGACTGCATCTTTGTCTTACATCCTTTTTAATCCGAACGATTCGTTCTTAGTCTTCTAGCCTCATTGCTCTCTCTTGGACCTTGTACATATTGTATACTACTCAGCTTTTCCTGTAGCTTACTCCTATTTTTCTCAGAATTTCAAACATTTGCGTAATTTCACATCTTTGAATGCTTTTTCCTGGTCGACAAATCCTGTGAATGTGTTTTGATTTTTCTTCCGTCTTGCTTCCCTTATCAAGCGCAACATCAGGACTTCTCTCTCTGGTGCCTCTACGTTTCCTAAAGTCAAACCCCTCGTCATCTAGCAGTTTCTCAATTTCTTTTCCATTCTTCTATATATTGCTCTTGTCAGCAACTTGGAAGCATGAGCTGTTAGTCTAGCTGTGAGATTGTTCTCGCACTTATCTGCTCTTGCTATTTTCGGAATTGAATGGTTGATATTTTCCTGAAAGCCTGATGGTATGTCGTCAGTCTCATACATTCTACACACCAAATTGAATGGTCGTTTGATTGCCACTTCCTCCAATGATTTTAGAAACTGGGATGGAACTTATTCCTTCTGACTTAATTGGGCTTCAGTCTTCCAAAGCTCTTTTTAAATTCTGAATTTTTCGCCGGATCTCTTATGCCTTCCATGTCGAATCAAATTTCTTCTGTCACGTTGTGAGACAAGTCCTCCCTATCACAGAGGTCGCCGCAGTCTAGGCGCCTTGCTACGGTTCGTGCGGCTCCTCGCCCCCCCCCCCCCCGGCCCCCCTCCCCTTCGGAGGGTCGAGTCATGTCTCGGGCATGGGTGTGTGTGTTATCCTTGTCCTTAGCGTCAGTTACAGTTAGTTCAAGTTAGATTAAGTAGTGTGTAAGTCTAGAGACCGATGGCCTCAGCAGTTTGGTTCCATAGGAACTTACCACAAATTTCCAAATTTCACCGAGATCTTCAAAGTACTTTTTCCATCTTTCTGCCCTCTCATCTGCGTTTAACAGTGGAATTCCCGTTGCACTCTTAATGGTACCAACCTTACTTTTAATTTCACTGAATGTTGTTTTGACTTTTCTATATGCTGAGTCAGTCCTTCCTACGATCATTTTTTCCGATTTCTTCTTATTTTTCCTGCAGCCATTTAGCCTTAGCTTCACTGTACTTCCTATTTATTTCAATCGTAAGTGATTTACAGGTTGCGACATTGTCGCGAATAAAACAGTGAGCCGTATATATAATAATTTTCCTTTAATTTACGTCTATGGTCACAAACTTTTTGTTAACGGATTATCAGTTTCGGTCTATAATGACCATCATCAGATGTGCAGCAAAAAATGGGAAAAACATAAATACACTCGCAGATTGTCTACAGCTTAAGAACAGTAAATAGACCATAATGAAAGGTACAACTGACATATATATGCATTTGTGCGCTTTAAGTATGAAGAGGTATACCTATTTTATAAAAACAAAGTCCTAATATACTGCACCCAAAGTGGCATCGTCAAATGTTAAATGCAAAATCGGCACCAGCATCGTCAAATATATATAAATAACAGCATATGCACGAGTCATGTTGTCAGTAGCACTCTGTTCAAAACGAGCTGCTGTACAGTAGCCACAAGATGTTTGTGTTGTAAGTTCACCCGATGTCGCTAATATAGGCATACACTAGTTTTCAATGATTAATTAAACAGCGTAAAATAAAGGGGGGATACAATAGTTGAAGTCTGTAATGACCTTATAACGTATAAGAGGCATTACAGCAATAAAAAGCGGTAAAATAGAACATACATATTGGCACTCGAGAATATGTCAACTACTGTCTCTTAACTCTTCCTCTTTTTAACAATTTGACTTTTTACTACTGTAAAGCCATTTTTTTCTCAAAGCATATTGGTTGTTGTTGTTGTTGTGGTCTTCAGTCCTGAGACTGGTTTGATGCAGCTCTCCATGCTAATCTATCCTGTGCAAGCTCCTTCATCTCACAGTACCTACTGCAACCTACATCCTTCTGAATCTGCTTAGTGTATTCATCTCTTGGTCTCCCTCTACGATTTTTACACTCCACGCTGCCCTCAAATGCTAAATTTGTGATCCCTTGATGCCTCAGAACATGTCCTACCAACCGATCCCTTCTTCTGGTCAAGTTGTGCCACAAACTCCTCTTCCCCCCAATCCTCTTCAGTACCTCCTCATTAGTTACGTGATCTACCCACCTAATCTTCAACATTCTTCTGTAGCGCCACATTTCGAAAGCTTCTATTCTCTTCTTGTCCAAACTATTTATTGTCCATGTTTCACTTCCATACATGGCTACGCTCCATACAAATACTTTCAGAAACGACTTCCTGACACTTAAATCTATACTCGATGTTAACAAATTTCTCTTCTTCAGAAACGCTTTCCTTGCCATTGCCAGTCTACATTTTATATCCTCTCTACTTCGACCATCATCAGTTATTTTGCTCCCCAAATAGCAAAACTCCTTTACTACTTTAGGTCTCTCATTAACTAATCTAATACCCTCAGCATCTCCCGACTTAGTTCGAGTACATTCCATTTTCCTCGTTTTGCTTTTGTTGATGTTCATCTTATATCCTCCTTTCAAGACTCTGTCCATTCAGTTCAACTGCTCTTTCAAGCCCTTTGCTGTCTCTGACAGAATTACAATGTCATCGGCGAACCTCAAAGTTTTTATTTCTTCTCCCTGGATTTTAATACCTACTCCAAACTTTTCTTTTGTTTCCTTTACTGCTTGCTCAATATACAGATTGAATAACATTGGGGAGAGGCTACAACCCTGTCTCACTCCCTTCGCAACCACTGCTTCCCTTTCATGCCCCTCGACTCTTATAACTGCCATTTGGTTTCTGTACAAATTGTAAATAGCCTTTGGCTCCCTGTATTTTACCCCTGCCACCTTTAGAATTTGAAAGAGAGTATTCCAGTTAACATTGTCAAAAGCTTTCTCTAAGTCTACAAATGCTAGAAACGTAGGTTTGCCTTTCCTTCATCTAGCTTCTAAGATAAGTCGTAAGGTCAATATTGCCTCACGTGTTCCAACATTTCTACGGAATCCAAACTGATCTTCCCCGAGGTCGTCTTCTACCAGTTTTTCCATTCGTCTGTAAATAATTCGCGTTAGTATTTTGCAGCTGTGACTTATTAAACTGATAGTTCGGTAATTTTCACATTTGTCAACACTTGCTTTCTTTGGGATTGGAATTATTACATTCTTCTTGAAGTCCGAGGGTATTTCGCCTGTCTCGTACATCTTGCTCACCAGATGGTAGAGTTTTTTCAGGACTGGCTCTCCCAAGGCCGTCAGTAGTTCTAATGGAATGTTGTCTACTCCTGGGGCCTTGTTTCGACTCAGGTCTTTCAGTGCTCTGTCAAACTCTTCACGCAGTATCGTATCTCCCAGTTCATCTTCATCTACATCCTCTTCCATTTCCATAATATTGTCCTCAAGTACATCGCCCTTGTATAGACCCTCTATATACTCCTTCCACCTTTCTGCTTTCCCATCTTTGATTAGAACTGGGTTTCTATCTGAGCTCTTGATATTCATACAAGTGGTTCTCTTTTCTCCAAAGGTCTCTTTAATTTTCCTGTAGGCTGTATCTATCTTACCCCTAGTGAGATAAGCCTCTACATCCTTACATTTGTCCTCTAGCCATGCCTCCTTAGGCATTCTGCACTTCCTGTCGATCTCATTTTTGAGACGTTTGTATTCCTTTTTGCCTGCTTCATTTACTGCATTTTTATATTTTCTCCTTTCATCAATTAAATTCAATATTTCTTCTGTTATCCAAGGATTTTTACTAGCCCTCGTCTTTTTACCTACTTGATCCTCTGCTGCCTTCACCACTTCATCCCTCAGAGCTACCCATTTGTCTTATACTGTATTTCTTTCCCCCATTCCTGTCAATTGTTCCCTTATGCTGTTCCTGAAACTCTGTACAACCTCTGGTTTAGTCAGTTTATCCAGGTCCCATCTCCTCAAATTCCCACCATATTGGTATTATATAGGATTTCAATACATCATATTATTCGCCACTCTTTTTGATTACAAAACTCTATTTTTCAAAATAATTTCTATTCACTGCAATGGCCTTACGCCACCTTACTGGCAGGACCTGTATAATGTCTGCGTGTTACCACTCAACTGGTCGACAGTCATCCATGCACTGCTTCCCACCGAGTGCATCCGTCATTGGGCCGAGCTCATTGCTCTTTACGGTCTTATGTTAGGTGGTGAGAGACTTTTCTTTACTGTTATTTCATCCCTTCGCAGCCCATACGTGCGGGAGGAGGGGGGGGGGCTGTGAGCGGTATAGTCAACTCGCTTTTCAGCGAATGGACAATAAAATAATAAAGACAATGAACAACTAAGAAACAAATAGTGGAGATACATACAGATAATTTAAAACTTTTTGAAGGTGAAAAATACAATGCAACTTTTGAGATGTGTGATGGATGCCTTTTTGGACTGGTACTTAAAAATAGTAATAATAAAAGGCAAAATGAATACAATAATCACAGATTAAAATCATGTTGCCAAAACACTGATATATAAAAGAAGCACTTTTCTGTCACTAGAAATTGGAAGTACCTGCCATGGGATAGGGGTCAGTTGTTAAAAGGGAAAAGGTTGACTGGTGAAGAGGGCAGGAATGGGGTAATATAAGGATGGAGGACTGGTGCATTGCAGCGATGGGGTAAAAGTGGCTGTTGGGACAGAAGAGGGCGTGGAACAGAGGGGGAGACCGGTGACACTAATAGTTGTTGGGAAAAGTAGGTGGAGAAAGAAAGGTTGAACAGTCAAAAGGGGTAAGGATATGTGGGGAGGGGAGGAAGAGGAAGCTCTGATAGGGTGGATTATGTGGGTTGGACCTATAGCTGGTAGTTCATGATCTGGAAGGATGAGATGGTTGAAGTTCCTTTGGGCAAGCATATAGAGGGTGTGTAGTGGAGGGTTAGTGGTTGGTAAAGGAGCGGCAGTGTATGATTGGAAACTAGAGGGGAAATGATAGGATTATTGGAGACGAGTTTGTGGATGGTGTAGACTGTTAAGACGTGTTCAATGTGAGTGAGGTGAGGCAGGAATGTGATGAGTTGGTAAATGATCCTTGTGGGGGAAGGTGAAAAGATGCAGAAAATGAGGCAGGGTGCATGACGTTCAATGATCTGGAGGGACTTATAGAACCTGGGAATGGCGAGTATCCATGCAGAGCAAAGGATGGAGCAGATTGGGGATTTATACATGTGAAGGACGGTGGAGGTGTGTAGCCCCATGTTTGGCCAGTTAGTAGTTTTCGTAGCTTTGGTCTATAATGGGCTTTAAGTAGGATGGTTGGTAGGTGAGCTTTCCACACTGAATGCTGGTCAGAGGTTAGTCCAAGGTATCTTGGTGTATCAGTTAGCTAGAGGGGACAGTCATAATCGATGAGGTATAAATAATGGCGACAGGAAGTGTGTGTAGTGCGACATATAATTATTGCCTCGGTTTTGGAGGGATTAATCTTAGGGAGCCATTGGCTAACCCAGGAGGTAAAGTGATCGAGATGGATTTGGAGGGATTGTTGGGACTTTTGGAGTGTAGCATAGAAGTGAGGAAAGCGGTATCATCAACATCCTGAAGGAGACGTCTTGGAGGAGATGGTTTGGGTATATCAGCAGTGTATAAGAGGCAAAGGAGAGGGGAGAGAATGAAACCTTGGCGCACTCCTACAGTGGGATGGAAGGTATGGAAAATGGTGTTGTTAAGAAGGACATAGGATGGGCGATTGGAGAGAAAGGATGTAATAAGGTGTACATAGTTGATGGGAAGTGCATAAGTCTGCAATTTGAAAGGGAGACCGGAACACCATATGCAGTTCTATGCTTCCTCTATATTAAGGGAGACAAAGATGGTGGAGTTGTAGTTGTTGACGTTGGGATAGGAGATGGGTGAGGTTCAGGAGTTGATCATCAGCAGAGAGGAAGCAGATGATGTTGGTGCAGATGGCGGTGGATGCAATGGGGCAGGATGGATTCAAATACCTTGCTAAACATGAGTGAAGCTGATGGGGCGTTATGAGGACATAACGGGGGGGGGGGGGGGGAGAGGGGGGTCCATTTGGCTTGAGGAAAAGTGGGATTTTGGAGATTTTCCACAAGTTGGGATAGTAGCCTGAGGAGAGGATAGTGTTACACAGGGCTGCAAGGGTGATGAGAAAGGAAATAGGACATTCTTTGAGGTGGTGGTGGGTCATGTGGTCATAACCAGGGGATGTGTTGCGTTTTCTGTGAAGTACTTGTTTATGTCCTGTGCTGTGATTGGTGTGTTTAATTCTGTTTCTGGTGCATTGTTCAAGCATCAGAAGCTGGGCATTAGGAATGGGACTGTGATATCTGTTTGTTCATGGACAGTAGGAAATTAGAAGTAGTCAAAGTGAGGGTCATCATGGATGGAGAAGATTCTGGAGAGATAGGAAGCTAAGGGAAGGTTGTTGGGAAGGATCGGGTAGTGAGGGATGAGTTGGGTGCCAGTAAGTCAGTGGAATGCTTTCCAGTACTTGGAAGAGTTAACTGGGAGTGTAGCATTGAGCCTGGTGCATATCTGGCGCCAGTAAATTTCTAATGTGTCGCTGTAGTTGCTGGTGGTGCGTGAGTATATCCTGGTGACGAATTCAGAGGAAGGAGCGATATGAGCGACAGGACTCATACAGATCTACGGTTTGTGATGAGAGAGTGGGGTGATGAGCATATATAGCTTTAATAGGCACATGGGCGGAGCTAGCATCTGAAAAGGTCTGCTGCAGAAAGGCTGTGGCGTGGGGCATATCGGCGGATTGGTAGAAGGTTAGCAGGTGGCTTCCCAGCTGGGTATCTATGGATTTCCAGTAGGCGTTCCGGTTGGCTTGGGAGTAGTCGTGGACCATTTTCGGACGGAGATGGGGATGGAGTGCATGAGGATGAGGTAGTGTGTAGGATATGGTGAGGAAGAAACGTAGGTGGTCACTTCCAATTAGATCGAGGACTTCTGCAGTCAGGCGTCCAACAGTGTATTATGGGACGGGGACAGTGTCACAGTTGAGGGAATCTGTAATCTGACGCCACTTACAGAGTTCCGCATGGTTCTAGTATGGATGTTAAAGTCATCAGGAGTAATATACTGTAGGTGGGAAGCGTACAATAGACGTGAGTGAGGAAATCATAGGGAATAGAAGTATTAGATCGGATGTAGACAGTAGCAGTGCTGGCAGTTAGGGGTTTGAAGAAGTAGGCGGCGAGGAACGCAGCAGGAACATCCCTTTGAGTATTCCAACTGGTGGACGAGTCTCTCGACTCATCATGCTTTTGTTCGCTGCCAGGTCTCCACCCAAATTCTGCAAGAGTCTATGAATGTCTGCGATGCTCTGGTTTTCCACCAAAAGAAACTCTGCCTGGACGCACATTCGTTACAGAAGCCATTTTGAAGGATACGTACAGCTCCGCCACCTGTCGCATCTTCATGAAACGATTGGGGCTGAAGCGGAAATATGCCACAACGCCTCAAAAGAAATTCTGCATTTTTTTCAGCTGAAATTGTCCGAGAAAATGAATGTGTTGCATTACTTACTGAAAGCCCCTCTCAAAAAGTTATTCACGAAAAAACACAAAGAAAAAGCGTCACCGAAACTGCCAATTAGATGGAATCATCCACGAATTTGGGGCGTATTTGACAAGTGAAAGCTGTCCGCTTGTATTTAAATGTTGGCAGCTGAGAACGAAGATACCTCCGTGAATCCCGCCGTCTCTACCGTGCCTTCCTCCGCACGCGTGAGCCGGACACACTAAGACGCCACCGGCAACTCCAGCGACACATTCGTAATTTGCTCGCGGCTAAGAAACGCCGGGACTGGCGACAGACATGCACCCGTTTAAATGCTACCCTACCTATCAACTCGTCCAAGTTCTGGTCAGTCTACCGTCGCCTTACCGGAACTAAACCCTCCCCCTACTATCCTCTTCTCCATGATGATCACCCCTTCCCTGACTCCCTTAGTAAGGCCAATCACTTTGCCTCCTACCTCTCCGATGTAGTTTCCATCCCCGATGATCCCCAGTTCGATTACTCCCTCTTCCCGGATGTCCGCGATCGAACTGACACCTCTATCCCTCCCCTCGCACCTGGTTTCCAGTACTTGGACAACATTGCACACACGGAACTCAATGCCCCTATCACTACACAGGATCTCATTGCTACACTCCGCACAAAACGCAACACCGCTCCTGGTCACGATCGTGTCACCTACCGTCACCTTCGGGAAGCTCCTGTCTCTTTCCTCTCCACCCTGGCAGGGCTCTACAATGTAGTCCTGTCCACCAGTTACTACCCCGACCTGTGGAAAACCTCCCATATCCTGATGTTCCTTAAACCTGGCAAACCGCCGTCCGCCGTCTCCTCCTACCGTCCCATCAGCCTTACCTCGGTCTTCAGCAAGGTCCTGGAATCTATTCTCACCCGCCGAATCCACCAGCATCTCCGCCAGCACCGCCTCCTTCCCGTTACCCAGTGTGGCTTTCGGCCATCCTTCTCTTCCGACGATCTTCTCCTTCACCTCACTCATATTCTTTCCGACCAGCTTAATTCCCGTAACTCCGAAATCTTCCTCTCCCTGGACCTCGAACGAGCTTATGACCGCGTATGGCATTCCAGTCTCCTCTTCAAGCTCCAAACCTTCGCCCTTCCCATTAACTACGTCCGTCTGATCGGCTCCTTTCTCTCCCACCATCCTTCCTACGTCACCATCCATAACACCGACTCCTACACGTTTTTCCCCTCCGCCGGTGTGCCGCAAGGCTCCGTCCTCTCCCCCCTTCTGTACCTTTTGTATACGGCGGACATGCCGCCGCCGTCACCCTCCGTCAACCTCCTCCAGTTTGCCGATGACACCGCCTTCCTTGCCTTTGCCCCCACCCTGCAGCGCTCCCTTCTCCAATCCCATCTTGACCGGTTCACCGCTTGGTGCAACCAGTGGTTGCTCAAGGTCAATCCCTCCAAAACCCAGGCGATCATTGTAGGCAAAACCACCCCTTCCTTCCGCCTCCTTGATTTCTATCGCACCATCTATGGCCGTCCTATTGCCATCACTCCCAGCCTTAACTACCTTGGCGTCACCCTCGACCGTCGCCTCTCCTGGACTCCCCATCTACAGACAATCCAAGCCAAGGCACGCTCCAGACTCCGTCTCCTCAAGCTCCTTTCCGGCCGTATGTGGGGTCTGGACTCCACCATCCTCCACACCTATAAATCCCTCACCCGCCCTATCCTTTGTTACGCCCATCTGGCCTGGATCTCCAACCCCCCTACCTTTTATAAATCCCTCCAAATCCTTGAACGCCATGCTCTCCGCCTCGCCTATCGCATCCATCTCCCCTCCCCCACGCGGATCCTGTATGATCTCATCCCCTTCCCCCACCTCCTCCTTTTTCTTGAAAGGATACGGATCCTGTACACCTCCCGCAAACTCGATCCTCCTCATCTGCTTGTCTCACCCATCCTCTCCCACCCCCGCCCACTGCCGCGCCTGTATTCCCACGTCCCACCTGGTCTCCATATCTCCACCCTCCTTACCCTCTCCCAGGTGGCTTCCGCCAGCTCCCCCTCCCTGATGATGTCCTCCTCCCCTCCATCTACCCCTCCTATCAACTTTGATCCTGCCCCCCCCCATTTCCTGTGTCCTTTCCTTTAGGCACCCTCCCTCCCTTCTCTTTTCTTTTCCCCCGTCCCCTCCCTCCACCCCTCTTCCCCCGGGCTTCCCCTCCCCCTTCCTCCCTTCCCCCTATCTCCGCTGCCCATGGCATCTGCTCTCCCCTCTCCCTCTCCCACTCCCCCTCCTCCTCTCTTGGCAGGTCCCCGGACTCGTACACGGTTAGTGAACATTCGCGCGCCGGAGATCAACGCCTCGTGTTCTGTGTGTGCCGTCGTTTGGTGCTTAAGTGGTTCAGTGTTATTCGTTTCGTGCACCTACGTTCGCGTGTGACAATTTTCGTCTCTGTCTGTGTCCAAGTGTCTGAACAAATTTTATCTTGGACTCTACGCCCGTGAACGGCTCCAAGTATTTTAAAAAGTGTTTGTCTCCGTTTCTATGCCCACCATGTTTTTTCTCTCAATGTCTTCATTTGTATCTTTTGTGTTTCTCTGAGGCCAAAGAGCGGCGTAGTATGCTGGTGCTGGCCTGCCTGTAAACAGGTTTAAAAATAACAATAAAGGAAAAAAAAAACAAAAACGAAGATACATGGAGGCAGCGGTGTTTATAGATAGTTTACGAAGGCGCCGAAGTCATTACTTTGATTCGGCAGTCGTTTGCGAGTGAAAGCAAACGAGTATGGCCCTGAAAATCGTTGCTGCCGCCAGTTAAGAATTGCGTGCTGCAATTCGATTTTTGTGTGCTAATAGATCTAAAGTTGCACATACTCATGAGGGGACATACCTACTTTATAGGCCTACAGTCATAAGTGAAGCAACTGATAGACAGCTTTGCCGAGGCCTTAAAGCGATCTTAAGTAGGTACATGATGAGCACAGTGACAGGTCTAGAACGTTAACATTATGCAGCTACCTCACCAAAACCTGCAGTCTGGTCGATTATTGAGCGCTGGTGCTCTGATTCATGAATTTTCTCTCGACTGACACGGAAAATTTCGTATGTCGAAAACTGTGTGCAAGATGAGGACAGAAAAGCTTACCGACCTATACAAAGAGGACCGCTGTTGTCCAGATGGAAGTTCTTTGTTTTTTTGCTATTCTTCTCACCCGCTTCCTCGCACTACTACCTCTTTTTGCACATGAAACAATTTCTTGGTTGACAATGATTTGAAGAGGAACGCACGTCTACCACTGTCTGCCTGTTCATTTTCCAAACGAAGAACTTATATGGAGAGGGGTTGGAAAACCTAGTCCGAAGTTACGAAAAGTACTTACAAGGAAAACACAAGTGCCATCACTTGATTTCCCAGGAACTTCGCTCAGTCGAATAAGAGTAAAAATAAGCGATCCCGTGTCTCGGCTTATAGGTAGATACTCTACCGTTTCTCAAGAAACGACGGTCAAAGTTTTCAGCATTCCGCATCCATAGACGAACTGGTTGCTCAGTGGTTGGCGTCGCCGGTTCTTAATCTTGCGCCCTGTGCTCGAAACCCGGTTATTGCTTTTTTTTTATTTTTATTGTTTTCCTTTATCTACCCATGTCCGCAGAAGGTTACTGCACGAATGTTTCGTATCAGATTAGGTGATACAGGAGCTTTATATTAACTGTAAAATTACAACTGGATTTCATAATGAGTGGCAGACATTTATTATGTAACATTTGTGCGTATGGTATGTTGAGAGGTTACAATCTTTTTAAATTCTCATATTTTGATATTTTATTCTTATATCAATTGTTATATTTTATTCATTTTTTTTTTCTTTAGGAAGATTTGGTGCGTTACCTTCGATGGTAGCGATCGTAGATACATTCGAAACACAGATGTTCCGAACATCACGAGCATCGCGCGAAGGCAGGTTTGCCACAATGACATTTCGTCATATCAGTCTCACTCGGGAAAGAAACATTAACATTTCGAGAAGATTTCGCTCATTGGCAATAATTTCACGGCAAACCAAGCATAACGGAATACTTTCCCGAAAACTGGCGCTTGCGATTTATCATGAATCAAGATACGCTACAGGAATTTCACCGAAAACAATTTCAAATAATTTTCTCATTCTGCTTTTTATTCATCTATCGGACATACAATTATTAGATGACTAACGACAACTTTATATCAATATACACTGTAAAACATCCGTGTAGTAACCTTCTACGGACATGGGTAGATAAATGAAAGCAACAAAAAATAAAATAAATAAAAACCAGTTATCGGGTTTTGAACATGGGGCACAAAATTAAGAAGCCTCGACGGTAACAACAGTGAGCGAAGTTTCTGGCACCTGTCGTGTTCTCCTCGTTAGAAGTAAACGACATTATGTGGAAAAGCGGAGTAGGTGTGTATAATGACTAAACGGCTCTTAGGTTTCGAATACGTCACGCAGTAATTGTCTGAAAATAGAAAGACAGTGTCGTACTACCTGGACTGGGCAACAGCCGAAGCAAATCGTCCATTTCGTTACTGAAATACGAGTAGTCTCTTCACGGATAAGATGCGATTCTCACCTGGGTATGTGCAAGGCCTTCCACTGCTGCTGCGTGTAGTTGGTGGACTCCCTGCCGGGCACGTGGCACCAGTGGTCGGGCACGGTGAGCGCGATGACGAAGTTGACGTACGGCATGGCGGCGAACGTCATCACCAGCAGGTTGAATGTCCAGTTGAAGCGCTGCTGGAAGCGGCCGCGCGTGCCCACCGCTTCCAGCAGACTGTCCATGACATTTCTGTCCGGGGCATTTCCGTCTTCGTCCTTCCTCAAAGGGCCCAGCTCTGCCATTTCACTCGGCTCTTTTGACCTGCTGTTTGTGACACCGTCTTGTGTTGATAAAAACTTCCCTGTAAACATAACAGTTTGACTCATTGGTGTTACTTTAAAACTAAAAATTTTCAATTTCTTATTCCAGGAACAAGACTCATATACATTTACATATAACTTCGTAATATGGGCAGCCACGGCATTTAATCATATTTATTGCATTAACTATGGTTCTTTTTGCCGCAGTGCCTCATCCCCTGCGCTAGCAGCCGGAATGCTCTGCCAGTTACTATTTGATGACCAGTTCCCTTCTTTATGGGGTTGCGGGCATCTTCGTGTGCTAATCTATGTGCCACTACGGTAAGCAGTTTTTCTTTGGGTTTATTTTCATAGTCTGCCCTTAATAAAGTTTTTAAATAGATAGATTACGAGGACGCTTTCCTTTCTGTGTGTAAGCTCCTGAAGATGCTGCTTCAACGCAGCGAATCCGGTCATGAATAAATCATCAGTTAACAGCTATTTGCGGGAATACATTTGTCTAGGTAACATATTTAAGTGATTAACATTGCAAGATTACTTGTTAATGTTATCACGAATAAACCATTGCAAATGTGAAATGCTGGTACATTAATAAGCAGTAAATCCGCCAGGATGTTGAATGCAAGCATGCAGATATGCATGCATTGTGTTGTACAGGTACCAGATGTCAGTTGTGGGATGGAGTTCTATGCCGCCGCCCGGAGTGGCCGTGCGGTTCTAGGCGCTACAGTCTGGAACCGCGAGACCGCTACGGTCGCAGGTTCGAATCCTGCCTCGGGCATGGATGTGTGTGATGTCCTTAGGTTAGTTAGGTTTAAGTAGTTCTAAGTTCTAGGGGACTAATGACCTGAGAAGTTCAGTCCCATAGTGATCAGAGACATTTGAATCAACCAGTTCTATGCCTGTTGCACTTGGTCGGCCAGTACTCTCTTATCTGAATTGCCTATAGTGTCACAGTCATACATGATATTTTGTTTATTCATTTACATGGTCACTGCACGTTTAACTTCTGTATTAATGCTCACTCTGTGGCTCAATGGTTTTGTGGCTGGAAAACATGTTCTCTACCTGTCTGCCAATTATTTCGTTGATTTTGTACTTATCTGCACGTTGGTACACCTAGTTCAGTAGATCCTGATAATGACTTCACTTAACGAAGTACATTTGCACCCAACATCGTTGTATTTGATAATGGATTAATGCCGAAATCATGATAGTAATATAAAATAACGAAGGTATAAAGTCAAATGGCGGAAATATTATTCAAATATTGTCAAAGAAGCACCCAGAGCCTCGGATTCCTTGTTATCTTCGATTCGATGTGCAACTGGTGCTTTAGTGACTACAAGGACCACTAACAGGCGGCTCGCAGCGTCCCTTGCGCCGACTACCGTTGACCTCAGTATACCAGCAAGCCCGTTTTCTATGGAACTGGGCACATTATGACTGAAATCTCATTGACTGGAGCATTATTGTCTTCACTGATGAGTCCCGCTTTGAACTGAGCCCAAGTAACCAGCAAAGAGGTGTGTGGATATGTCCCGACAGAGCTGGAATACCAACCAGACTAATGGCCCGCCATGAGGCTCGTCAGCCACGGCTGATCTTAGGTGCTATTTCATTTCACAGCAGGAGCACTTTGGTTGTGGCCCATGGCAAGGACGATATTCTCCGCCCCGTTTTGTTGCCCTTTATAGCAAGCCATCCTGGGCTTACATTTCAGCAAGATAGTGCCCGTCCGCAAACGACGAGAGTTTGTACTGCTTGTCTTCCTGTTTGCCAAACCGTGCCTTGGCCAACAAGTTCAACGGATCTTTACCGAATTGGGAGTGTTTGGAGCATTATGGGTAGGCCCTTCCAACCAGCTCGGGATTTTGATGATTTAACGAGCCATTTGGACAGAACTTGGCAGGATATCCCTTAGACCAATCAACGTCAAGCCGGATAACTGCTTGTATAGGGGCCAGAGGTGGACCAAAGCGTTTGTGACTTGCTCAATTTGTGAAACTCTTTCTTCTTAATTTATCATCCAACATTCCTGTAATTGTAATTATTTGTTTGTCTGATCACATCTGCCGAATTCCGTCCCCTTCAGATAATTCCTTCGTGGTGACTTTTTTTGGCTTGGAGTGTACTTTCAGCTGTACGCTGTGACTTCTGTTCATGTGCTACATTCATAGGTTGCTCTACTTGATGCATATGATTAAATGTAGTGTGATTTTTCGAAGTATAGGGGAGCCCATGTGCAGAAAACCCCTTCATAGGTCTTTGAAAACACAGTTTAACAGTTTCTTCTGTTGCGCTCTCCTCATCAAGTTAAGTACGTGACGTTGATCTACATCTGCATCTACTATACTGCAAGCCACCTTACTGTGTGTGGCGAGGGTATTCTGGCACCGTTATGATTTTGCTCCTCTCCCGTTCCATTCTCAAATGCTGCGCTGGTCCCGATCGGATAGCCGAACGCGTTAAAGCGTTCGCTTCCGGGAACGCGGCAGCGAATCCTCCCGGCGTATTACCAAGAGCCGGTGGGCTAGCCTCGATGTAACTTTTATATGACTTCCCACATGCCACTATGTAATTAACGGATTGGTATCTACGTCCAGCTACCCGTACATGCTAATCAAATAATCAAACATTTAGAACACTTTCTCACAATAACATACAGGATTTACTGTAGACGTAGAAAGCAGTGGTACACTGACTTCGTCGTGGGGGTTGAGTAAGAGAGTAATCACGTTATACATTAGTGTCCCGAAGCACTTTACAATCAGCAGCGGCAATGGCGCGTGCGGAGAATGGTTGCCGGTAAAGCTATGCATCATATGCAAGTTCTTTCAGTTTCTCGTCGTGTTTTTTTCCGAGACGTACGTGGGAGGAAGTAAAATGTTGACCGACGCTTTTGGAAAATACACTCCCTAAATTTCAACAGTAAATCTTTTCACGTTGCACAGGGCCTCTCTTGTAGTGTCTGCCACTGGAGTTTGTTGAGCATCTCACGCCTTGTAAACAGTACTGTGCGAAACGCGCCCCTCTTCGTTACTCTTTTCCGTCCTCTCTATTAATCCTACTTAGTAACGGTCCTAAACTCATGAACAATACCAAAGAATCGGTCGAACTAGTGTTCTGAAAGCCAATTCTTTCAACGGTGAAATCCATTTCCTTAAGATTCTTCCAGTGAATCTCAGACTCCATTGCTTTTCCTCCTGTTTATTTTATGTCATCATTCTACAGCGGTGGATGCTTACTGGTTCAAATGGCTCTGAGCACTATGAGACTTAACGTCTGAGGTCATCAGTCCCCTAGAACTTAGAACTACTTAAACCTAACTAACCTAAGGACATCACACACACCCACGCCCGAGGCAGAAGTCGAACCTGCGACCGTAGCGGTCGCGCGGTTCCAGACTGTGGCGCCTAGAACCGCTCGGCCACTCTGGCCGGCGGATGCTTACTGCTAGGTATTTTACGGTAGTAACTGTCTCTAGAGATCTGTGGCTTGTCTCTCCTGTTACTCTCAGACGGTCTTATTCTACAACTCCTGTAAGGTAACGGGGGATAATATGGCCACACAGCAGCTTTGCTGTCAATGCAAATATCAGCTATGGAAAAATGGATGGGATGTGAAAAGCACAAAGACAAGTCAATATATTTATAGACTCATCTTTCCCTAATAAAGGGAAGGCAGCATTCAGCAGTTTCAGATGGTTTAAATTACTTGGTTACATAACTGCACATAATTTCTGCACATGACTTTGCACTTAAGTAAATAATGTAGGGTGTGCTTGTAATGAATCCTTGGATCATTGAAATAGAAGTCATGTGAAAACGAGCTCTTCCAAGCAGTTCGTAATTTAAATTTAAAACGCAGCAGCAGAAATAATATGTTGGGCTGGTGTACTTCAATCAAAACGTTTCATAGTAGATTTAAGTTATAAAGATGTTTAGAACAACTGCAAAGTAAGCCATTATTTTATTATGAAGACACCACTCAGTTTCAATCTTTGTAGTGCCAGACAAATATTTGTATACTTGGAAGGAGAGACAGCATTGGTCGTATATTTTTGTTTATTATCGCAAAATCGATTTTCGGTCACTTAGTGACCATCTTCAGTGCTGTAATATATAACTTAAATTAGTAAGCACTGGTGTCAATAAGCAGTCTATGTGATCGCCGTAAGCTTATTGACACCAGTGCTTACTAATTTAAGTTATATATTACAGCACTGAAGATGGTCACTAAGTGACCGAAAATCGATTTTGCGATAATAAACAAAAATATACGACCAATGCTGTCTCTCCTTCCAAGTATACCCATTATCTGGTCGTAGTGCACAGGACACTATGGAGTCGCCAATCAATAAAATATTTGTATGTCTCATATTTCGTGCAAAGACGTCATTAAATGAAGGGAGAGGGTGAAACTGTGCCAAAACATGGAGTTATTTCTAATTATGTAAATCTGATAGCATGTCATAAATTAGTTCTGATTTTAATTTTCCATACTTAAGAATAAAATTATGTGTTAAATGCAGAGTGAAAATCGTGTAATGCGAAATGGACATGAAAATACTTGTTTTGTGTTTTGATGAGTGTTCGTAGTTCCGTTGCATAGTGTTTTGTGTTTTTAATTGCAAGGAATTATAAAATTATGTGGTGATAAATGTGTGTGAAATTATATAATGAATTTAGGTTTAAGTACTTAAATCTTATAAAAATTTTAAACGAATTGTGGCCATGTTTAGGAATTATTTTGATTAATGAAGTGTCACGTGAACCGACTCAGGACTGGAGATATAAGCGAGAAAATGTGGTCTTTGGTCGTTGTCCGTTGTGGTGGTAAGTTCGGAGCAGCAAATTGCCGCGAGTGTAAGCATGGACGCCAGTGTATGTGACCAAACTGTGAAGGAACAACGTGAAAGTGTGTAGATGGGAGACAATAAACCACGTGTACAAATTGCACCGATTATTATTTATCCAGATCGGATTTATTTGTGAACTTTAATATGCATGACCACAGAGTTTTAAGTGTTTGTTTTATGTTTTAAATAAATAAGTTTCAATCTGAACTTGTATAGTGCACCTCATTTTGCGCAAGATTGTGGTGTAGACAACTGTGTATGCAATTCACTGCTGTTCAAAGGCTAGCCAATATATGAGTCAGTATTAGGGGCGCAAATGCAACCGTTCACTACCAATCCCCTTTGCGGATGAGCCACGTGAAAAATAGGTAGTGAACGAGCCCGAGTACAGTTGCACTCCGTAGGCACTTGTGAATGTTGCTGTTGTGGTCTTCAGTCCGAAGACTTGTTTGAAGCGACTCTTCTTCCTAGTCTGTCCTGTGGAAGCTTCTTCATCTCTGCATAAGAGCTGGCCGGTGTGGCCGTGCGGTTCTAGGCGCTTCAGTCTGGAACTGCGTGACCGCTACGGTCGCTGGTTCGAATCCTGCCTCGGGCATGGATGTGTGTGATGTCCTTAAGTTAGTTATGTTTAAGTAGTTCTAAGTTCTAGGGGCTGATGACCGCAGATGTTAAGTCCCATAGTGCTCAGAGCCATTTGAACCATTTGCCGTCTGCATAAGAGTGCTCTCTAAATAAACACTTAACAGTAATTTGTCGCGGGAGAGTCTTTTGCCATTCAACAGGGAGTGGGTGAGTCACTGAATGCGGAATACGGGTTGCAAACACGTCATAGATTTTAGTTAAAGACAAGACTTGCGTAGCAGATCTATTAAAAAAGTCGATTAATAGTATGTTCTAATCAAGCGCAGGTGACAATGCGATGCTGATGAACCACTGTGCTATTCCCTGCTTACCGGCGTTATTGTCCATTATTATACGTAGAGTGCCAGCCAGTATGCTCTCCCAGCCGTTAATGGTAGCATTCAACTTGGGTCCGCTTCTTCTCGTTTTCAGTATCCATCAAGTTGCTTTACCGCTCTTGAATGGTCACCGCTCCAGTCCCCCGCCAAACGAAAATCTCTGTCAACAGTTCGGACGGAAGCCTATCTCTCCATATAGCAGTCTGCTGCAATGACGGATCAACTAGGAAGGGGGACATATAAAAAAATATAGAGAAATAAATAACATTTCCTTCGAAAATACACTCCTGGAAATGGAAAAAAGAACACATTGACACCGGTGTGTCAGACCCACCATACTTGCTCCGGACACTGCGAGAGGGCTGTACAAGCAATGATCACACGCACGGCACAGCGGACACACCAGGAACCGCGGTGTTGGCCGTCGAATGGCGCTAGCTGCGCAGCATTTGTGCACCGCCGCCGTCAGTGTCAGCCAGTTTGCCGTGGCATACGGAGTTCCATCGCAGTCTTTAACACTGGTAGCATGCCGCGACAGCGTGGACGTGAACCGTATGTGCAGTTGACGGACTTTGAGCGAGGGCGTATAGTGGGCATGCGGGAGGCCGGGTGGACGTACCGCCGAATTGCTCAACACGTGGGGCGTGAGGTCTCCACAGTACATCGATGTTGTCGCCAGTGGTCAGCGGAAGGTGCACATGCCCGTCGACCTGGGACCGGACCGCAGCGACGCACGGATGCACGCCAAGACCGTAGGATCCTACGCAGTGCCGTAGGGGACCGCACCGCCACTTCCCAGCAAGTTAGGGACACTGTTGCTCCTGGGGTATCGGCGAGGACCATTCGCAACCGTCTCCATGAAGCTGGGCTACGGTCCCGCACACCGTTAGGCCGTCTTCCGCTCACGCCCCAACATCGTGCAGCCCGCCTCCAGTGGTGTCGTGACAGGCGTGAATGGAGGGACGAATGGAGACGTGTCGTCTTCAGCGATGAGAGTCGCTTCTGCCTTGGTGCCAATGATGGTCGTATGCGTGTTTGGCGCCGTGCAGGTGAGCGCCACAATCAGGACTGCATACGACCGAGGCACACAGGGCCAACACCCGGCATCATGGTGTGGGGAGCGATCTCCTACACTGGCCGTACACCACTGGTGATCGTCGAGGGGACACTGAATAGTGCACGGTACATCCAAAGCGTCATCGAACCCATCGTTCTACCATTCCTAGACCGGCAAGGGAACTTGCTGTTCCAACAGGACAATGCACGTCCGCATGTATCCCGTGCCACCCAACGTGCTCTAGAAGGTGTAAGTCAACTACCCTGGCCAACAAGATCTCCGGATCTGTCCCCCATTGAGCATGTTTGGGACTGGATGAAGCGTCGTCTCACGCGGTCTACACGTCCAGCACGAACGCTGGTCCAACTGAGGCGCCAGGCGGAAATGGCATGGCAAGCCGTTCCACAGGACTACATCCAGCATCTCTACGATCGTCTCCATGGGAGAATAGCAGCCTGCATTGCTGCGAAAGGTGGATATACACTGTACTAGTGCCGACATTGTGCATGCTCTGTTGCCTGTGTCTATGTGTCTGTGGTTCTGTCAGTGTGATCATGTGATGTATCTGACCCCAGGAATGTGTCAATAAAGTTTCCCCTTCCTGGGACAATGAATTCACGGTGTTCTTATTTCAATTTCCAGGAGTGTAGTTCCAATGCTGAAAGTGGAGGAGGAGGAGGAGATAAGTGTTTAACGTCCCGTCGACAACGAGGTCATTAGAGACGGAGTGGAAGCTCGGGTTAGGGAAGGAAATCGGCCGTGCCATGTGAAAAGAAGCGTCCTGGCGTTTGCCTGAAGCGATTTAAGGAAAGCACGGAAAACCTAAACCTGGAGGACTGGACGCGGTTTTGTACCGTCGGCTTCCCGAATACAAGTCCAGTGGGCTAACGACTGCGCCATCTCGACCATAATACTGATATGAAAGAAAAATGCTTGAACTATCCTGGCCATACGAAAGCTGCAGAAAAAGAAAACATACGAGAGTTTCGCATGTAACTGCCTCCTGTTACTGGGCAGATAAGACAAGCGGTTTACGATGTTTGCGGAAGAATCAAGAGCGGAAGAAAAGAAAGCGCGTTCGCCGGTTACGGAGCAAGTATGAGGCTGAGTGCGCATGCGCATACTCTGACAGACAGCGCTAGTGTTGCGCATGTGCGGCGCCGCATCAGACGCCGCCACGACGAAGTCTCGAGTTTGGGCTCTGTTCGTCACTTTTTTCTCTCTAATTACATGTCAGTATAAAAACTGCTACCCGGTTGTCTATCGGTCACGCTAGAAAAATTTAATGTTAAATCTTGGATCCAGTTGTCGAGTGAATCTTACCAATAATTTTATAACTTCAGGTGGAACTCTTTATTTTATAATCACTGATTCAAAAAGTACAGACGGTGACGAAACTTGCGAGGGCGTTTGGTGACAGTTTCATTAAAGGAAGAGACCTTAAGCACTTTCCGTCTCTGTTCGTAACTTGTAAGACATGTAAGTGTTTAAATCTATGAGCAAAGCTGATAATGTGATCTCTTATTTATTTATTCCTATCTTCTACCTCTACACAGTACACAATAAAATTAAGTTTCATCTTTTACTCGATTTCTTTCGGTGTAGTTCAAATGGTTCAAATGGCTCTGAGCACTATGGGACTTAACAGCTGAGGTCATCAGTCCCCTAGAACTTAGAACTACTTAAACCTATCTAACCTAAGGACATCACACACAGCCATGTCCGAGGCAGGATTTGAACCTGCGACCGTAGCGGTCGCGCGGTTCCAGACTGTAGCGCCTAGAACCGCTCGGCCACTTCTGCCGGCTCGGTGTAGTTGCCTGCTTATTATTGAAATACTGAAGAAGTACGCTTAACGTACCTCACATTTGCCTGTGTGACGTTTTAAAACATTAAAGCTACCTCACAATTAGAGCAAAGTGTAACTTTTAAAGCATTTGAAAATGTTGTAAAGCAATAAAAATAACCATACTTATAGGTAAGTAACTTCGTCGAATCCAGGTACTCACAGATACTGTTGCAACGGCGCGGTTCCTCCTAAAATGCAGGAAACCCTTCGCTACATTTTTTGCTGTCGGAAGCTAATAGATCAACGTGAGGTCTCTCAGCGAACGCTACAACGTCGCTTGAGACGCCTCTCGGCTGCCACAGTACAAACGATAGAAGCGGCGCTGCGGATCTCAGAGATAAACGGCCTACCATTGCGCAACGGCGGAGTGCCACGTGGTGGAACAGCAATGCCACCGGTTAAAGTGCGTCAGCGGTGATTACAGGGCGTGCCTGAAGTCTGCGTGTGACCTTCTGCTCCTTAGAGCCACGGAGGCCACCCATGTTAAAGTAGGAAACATCTCTAAGACTTTTTGAGAAACACATTTCAGTAATAGTTTGAGATATGCTGCTTGTTAGGAAACATATGCTCAAGAATTGTCGAGTAAGTATGTTAGGTAAGATCCGTGTAAGTACTTCCTCTTTCGAACGGCGATTGAAAATCGTTGAAGATTTCTAAGAAGGTTTATCGTCTTTATAATTTGAACATTAATCCACATCAGACAGACGTTAAACTTCCTCTCTTTCCTTTAATAAATGAAGTGAAATATATGTAACCTGAAACAAAAAAGTAGTGAGGAACTCATCGACTTAAGCCTCGATGCCCCCCCCCCCCCCCCCTCCACGTCAGGCTCGTTTTCTCTGCCGTTTAGGCAGATACACTACTGGCCATTAAAACTGCTACACCAAGAAGAAATGCAGATGATAAACGGGTATTCATTGGAAAAATATATTACACTACAACTGACATGTGATTACATTTTCACGCAATTTGGGTGCATAGATCCTGAGAAATCAGTACCCAGATCAACCGCCTCTGGCCGTAATAAAGGCCTTGATACGCCTGCCCATTGCGTCAAACAGAGATTGGATGGCGTGTACAGGTACAGCTGCCCATGCAGCTTCAACATGATACCACAGTTCATCAAGAGTAGTGACTGGCGTATTGTGACGAGGCAGTAGCTCGGCCACCACTAACCAGACGTTTACAATTGGTGAGAGATCTGGAGAATGTGCTGGCCAGGGCAGCAGTCGAACATTTTCTCTATCCAGAAAGGCCCGCACAGGACCTGCAACATGCGGTCGTGCATTATCCTTCTGAAATGTAGGGTTTCGCAGGGATCGAATGAAGGTAGAGCCACGGGTCGTAAGACATCTGAAATGTAACGTCCACTGTTCAAAGTGCCGTCAATGTGAGCAAGAGGTGACCGAGACGTGTAACCAATGGCACCCCATACCATCACGCCGGGTAATACGCGATGACGAATACACGCTTCCAATGTGCGTTCACCGCCATGTCGCCAAACACGGATGCGACCATCATGATGCTGTAAACAGAACCCGGATTTATCCGAAAAAATGACGTTTTGCCATTCGTGCACCCAGGTTCGTCGTTGAGTACACCAGCGCAGGCGCTCCTGTCTGTGATGCAGCGTCAAGGGTAACCGCAGCCTTCGTATTCGGGCTGATTGTCTATGCTGCTGCAAACGTCGTCGAACTGTTCGTGCAGAGGGTTGTTGTCTTGAAAACGTCCCCATATGTTGACTCAGGGATCGAGACGTGGCTGCACGATCCGTTACACCCATGCGGATAAGATGCTTGTCATCTCGACTGCTAGTGATACGAGGCCGTTGGGATCCAACACGGCGTTCCGTATTACCCTCCTGAACCCAACGATTCCATATTCTGCTAATAGTCATTGGATCTTGACCAACGCGAGCAGCAATGTCGCGATGCGATAAACCGCAAGCGCGAAAGGCTACAATCCGACCTATATCAAAGTCGGAAACGTGATGGTACGCATTTCTCCTCCTCAAACGAGGCATCACAACAACCTTTCACCAGGCAACGCCGGTCAAGTGCTGTTTGTGTATGAGAAATGGGTTGGAAACTTTCCTCATGTCAGCACGTTGTAGGTGTCGTCACCGGCGCCAACCTTGTGTGAATGCTCTGAAAAGCTAATCATTTGCATATCACAGCATCTTCTTCCTGTCGGTTAAATTTAGCGTCTGTAGCACGTCATCTTCGTGGTGTAGCGATTGTAATGGCCAGTAGTGTATTTGAAATTTAGGTTTTGAAATGTGTAAATGGAGTCAGCCCAAACAAATACTGTCATCACTTATTTCATGCGATGCCAGACTGCAACATGACGGATACTGGGCTGTTTTGTGCAAGATACAAGCGGAAATGTGTTTGCGCCGCTTCTATAAACACGAAAGTCGGAATAACAAGAAACAAAGTAGAAAGGCAGCTGCAGCATCCAATTTGCTGTCGATGTTTTAACGATGTACTAGTGATTCAAATGTGGGGCGTCCGTGTTAGAGGTACACATAGACAAATCCTCATAACGAAAGAATTAGATATTTTATATTACTGAGTATATACGCAATCGACAGACACATCTCCAAAACAGTGAACATCACAATTTCATGAACTGCGCTGAGTCACATGACGCATGCGTGCGTCACAGTGCACAGCTATCTCAACATGTTGGCGAACTATGCACAGAGATGCTCCCGACGACATTTTCGAGCACTATGATGCACCTCCCCCGTTAACGTGGGGATGATACCACGTTTCTGCATGAGACGTTTCCTGAGCGTTGGATCGGATTCCTTGGCCTTCTCGGTCCCCGATCTGACGTCGCTTGGTTTCAGTGCATGTTGGTTTCTCAAGGACATTTTCAGAGATCTGGTAGATTGCATACAACAGATTTACGCCGCAGTAGAGGCCATAACACATGTAATGCTTATGAACATGTGTCGAGAACTGTAGTACCGTCTCGATATCTGATGCGCTACAAACGATGCCCACATTGAACTGTGACAACATGCATAAAAATGTTTGCCCTCCTGTTTGAAATGTTGGACAACTAAAGTTATAAACCTCAATAGGTACAGAATATAAACAAATGTTTTTGTATACTTCTAGCCCGGTCACCCCGTATATTTTAGGCCAACTGAAGATCGGTGGAAGTCCGAAACGCGTATTAACATGCATAAAAATACATATAAAAGTTGCTGGTTATATTTCTTGAAACAGTAAACTTATTCATAGATACGATAATGATGGATAATCGGTGTGTCTAATGTTACTGGAAATAGAGATCGCATCACAGAATTCCATGAAGACGCGTACCTGTAGCTTATTTCCACCTTTCGGCCTTAGAGAGAGGTTGAATTACTGTATGACGACATGGATGCACCATACCAACAGATCACACAGACAACTGGCTGTAGTCGAATGAGAGCAGAACGAGAGGTGACGATATGGACTAAGGACAACAGTGTGACAAGAAAACTAGGCACTGGTCCTTTCAGCCCGTCTTTGACGAATAGATGAATGAAAACACCTGAAAACTGGCCAAATGTTGTAGACAGAATTTCAACAAAGACTTTAGCGAATAGAGTGCTGGAATTTGTGTTTGGATCTCAGGTTGCCGTGTGTCGTTTTCCGCTGACACCATACCATGTACAACAGAGGTTTGCGTGATGATAAGTGAGAGACAGCTGCGAAACTAAGTGGCGTTAGGTGGTGTTGAGCGATGAACCTGGCTTCGTTTTGTGGCGGTCAGATCGACGTCGTCGTGTCCGTAGATAGTCACAGGAAGCCGCAATTTTCGATACGCATACTTATCCAACTCACGTGATCATGGCATCGAGAACTATAGGATATAACAACAGGACTCATTTGCTGGTTGTTGAAGTGAGGCCAAATTGGAGCAAGAGTGGTAAATCCTGTTGCCTTATCCTTACTGACCGGTGTATTACACATCATATTATAACAGGCTAATGCTAGCCCACACTGTAGTTCACACCGCAAATGCCTTGAGGAAACGTACCATTGCTGTACCCTGATCTGTCACCCAGAGAGCACGTCTGGGATGCGATGGGAATACATATATTTTCATATAGCCTCAAGTTGGGAACCATCAAGAAATGACACTGAATATGTTTAAAACATGTCAATAAATTCCTCAGGATGATATTCGGAGGTTGTTTACTGCCATATAACAACGAATACAGGAGTCTATTGGTAGTCGTGGAGCTCACAACTCATACTTATGATGATGGACATCAGTTACGATTGAAATGAAAGTTTAATAAGCCAATACCCGTTATGCGATTGAAATTTCCACGGAATGTGATAAATATCGGACTGATGCTTCACGGTACAACACATTTAATTTCCATCCGTAGTTCATAACTATATCTTCCTGAACTAAATCTCATTTCAGTATGGTCCAAAGAATTTCATCTGATTTTTTTCGTAATCCCCATGCAAATCTAAAATCGAAATAACAGAGTGAAGTGACGGATTAATTAAGAAGTGGATGCGAGTGCGTTCGCATTCAAGAGAAGCGGGGATGATTTTCGCCCAACTGACCAGATTTAGGTGTTCCGCGGTGCTCCTAAAACACTTATGGCAGCTATCAAAATGGTTTCCTAGAAGAGGACACTACAGATTACCTTCCCAGTCCTTATCTTAGCCGATCTCTGTCTCTAACGACCTTATCGGCTTTGGAACGCTAAGAGCCAATCTTCGTCCCTTACTTTCCAGCCGGAATTCCATCCAAAGTTTTTCGGGCAGACAACAGCACCGTTTAATGTTGTTCTCGGTGGTACACGAGTCTTTGCGAAGAATTAAAACACCAGCGAATAGTGTTCCGATCAAATTGGTGCTCACATGGATAAACTGAGCGGGCGTTGCAGTCAAAATCAACAGCTGAGGAAAAAAGGGATAAGTCAAGAATCAGTTACCTTTTACGCTGACCAGATCCCAGGAAATTTGGTAGACTCCTGCGGAAACGAGGCATCCAGTATAACTCGCGCATCTCAAAAAAGATCACAAGGCCTCTTTGTAATGTTGAAGACGATGTAGGTCTCCGAAATGCAGGAGTATACCACATTCCATAACGTGAGACGGACTATTAAAACAGCCAGGAGAAGCGCAAGGAGCATCTGAGGCACACCGGGATAAAACAGCCAAGCAAAGCGGCTGTCGCTGAGTATTGCCTCGAAAACAACCATGACATGAAACAGGATACCAGTGTCGTGGAGTAGATGCCGTGTTTCTGGGAAGGTTTAATTAAGAAGTCTATCAAAATAAAGATATCGGAAAGCTTACAAACTATGACGGAGGTTTCATTTTAAACAAAACTTGGCGTCCGGCACTCAGTTTGTTATCTAGCCAGCTATTTTATCCGCCAGAGCTGGGAAATACTGAATGTATGCTTCGTGGAATATCAGTGAGTACTCTGAAATACAAACGAGCATCAAACGGCTTTGCGGGCGCCGCAGTCGAACTCGGCTATAATTAACGGCACGACAGTAACAACAGTTTGCAGTCTGGTTAGAGTCCAGGTAGCAAGTACGCTCAAAAATAAATCTCACATCACCTGAAAAAGACCACCGGGTCTGTCGTAGATACGTTACGCATAAAACAGAATCGACAACTCGGCTGTATACGCCGAAGCACACCATTAAACAATCACACAGAGAAAACCTTAGAACTTCATTATGTGCCAGATCAGTCAGCTAAGAAAGAAACAACCAGTAGTCCTGCTTCACAGGTAACTGAAACAAATTCTTCGCTCAGTTTTTCAGAAGTTAGTGATTAACTATTCCCCATGATAAAACGTTGAAATAGGAATTAGAAATGGAACGAATGTCCTGTTTATAGAGCTGGCGTCTTTCGAAAAGCAGAGTGGGTATCCTCACGCGTCTGGCTGTGACTCCTCGGTCGTGGCCCAGGCTTCCTCGCGTTGGTCTTGTTTGTAGGCGGATAATTGAGCCTCTGCCCGCGGCCGGCGTTGATTTGGCGCTTCCTGCCCGGCTGGACCTGCAGCACCACCAGAGGTGCGCCACGGGACAGCAGCGTCATAGGCGTCGCCCCACTCACCAGCGGACGACCTCGTTTCAGTCTTTGTAAACAGCACTCGCGTATGGCAACACACTCGCTGCTAGTGCCGTTCAGAACGTCATGAAAAGCGAGAGGCCGTGAATCCAATAGTCAAGTGTTAAACTCGTGCTGATTTTAACCGTATAAGGTTAGAGAGCCATATGGGCTGTCTATTCAAGATAATCTACAAGTGCTAGGAGCAAAGGTCAGAGAAAAAACAAAAAAATTCGTGTGACTAGGGCCTCCCGTCGGGTAGACCTTTCGCCAGGTGCAAGTCTTCCGATTTGACGCCACTTCGGCAACTTGCGCGTCGATGGGGATGAAATGAAGACGAATAGGACAACACAACACCGTCCCTGAGCGGAGAAAATCTCCGACCCAGCCGGGAATCGAACCCGGGCCCTTAGGATTGACATTCTGTCACACTGACCACTCAGCTACCGGGGGCGGACAAGGTCAGAGATGACATTGACACAAAAAATTATTTTTATTAATTGCTAGACACTGATCATAATACAAGACCGGCGGAAAAATGCTCCAGAGCACAGAAAATGCAAATATGTACCTGTTTATTTAAAAGATTCTGACTGAAAAGCGGGTAACAGCTGCCTCATTCTACCTTCCTTAGCACTTACAAAAATTTTCCAACAATTTTCGAATGCGAACATATTCGTGCTCTTTTAACGTGCAGCTCACGTCAGACTCCCACAATCTCCACTAACTACAATTCATTTACTCTGTAAGCCGCTCTTACCCATCCACTCCCAGTCGTCCTTTCTCACTCAATCATTCAGCCAAACTCATTGTCATTACCTCCTTGTGTCTCACTGTCATTGTTTCCTATGTAACAGCCAAGGTCCCGTTTGTTCTATCCTTCTGCTGCAGTCCCCTCTCACCATTACTGTCTCCTACTTGCTCTCTCTTATAGCTAACACCTCGTTCATTCTTTCCTACTGCTGCTGTCTCTTCTCACTGTCACTATGACTCTCTTCCTTGTCGTCACTGTCTCTCATTATCACTGGTTCTCCCACTTCCACTTTCTCCTTCTCTCTATTCCTCGCCCCCCCCCCCCCCCCCCCCGGGACTGTGTGCTTCACTCTTCTCCAACCACTGCTCTGTCACTGTCAACTATGTTCTGCTGCCACTGTGTCCCTCTCTCACACTGCCAATGTCCACTTCGCTCTTCCTCCAACACAACCACTGTCTATTATCTTGCAGTATTTACTACTCTTCAGCCCCTTAACCACTACCACCGTCTACTTCTCTCTCAGAAGAAAGCGCGAATATGTTCGCACGCAGAATTGTCAAATGGCTCTGAGCACTATGCGACTTAACTTCTGAGGTCATCAGTCGCCTAGAACTTATAACTAATTAAACCTAACTAATCTAAGGACATCAGACACATCCATGCCTGAGGCAGGATTCGAACCTGCTACCGTAGCGGTCGCTCGGCTCCAGACTGTAGCGCCTAGAACCGCACGGCCATTCCGACCGGCGCAGAATTGTCGGGAAAATATTTAAATGTACATACTGTATATTACTCGTCTCTTCCTATAGCTTATCCCTATTTTTCCCAGAATTTCAAACATTTTGCACCATTTTACATTGTCGAACTCTATTTCCAGGTCGACAAATCCTATGAACATCTCTTGATTTTTTTTTAGTCTTGCTTCCATTATCAACCGCAACGTCAGAATTGCCTCTCTCCTCAATTTTCTTTTCCATTCTTCTGTACATTATTTTTGTCAACAACTTGGATACATGAGCTGTTAAGCTGATTGCGTGGTAATTAGTAAGCTAGGGTAGTAATCTAGAGTTAAATATAACATAATTTGATAGAATTATAAACTTCCATCTTATTAGATTTACAATTTTGTCCTTAATAGCGAATACATTAACACGTTTTTCTATCCCATTAAGACAAATAACGCCTTTTAAAACGGAAAACATTAAAAGATAATGGAATCTAAAATGAACGTTCTCTTTACGAACTGAGTTTTATACCTCAAGCTTTTGTTAGAAACTAACTTTATGAAAACACTAGCGAACCCGGCCATGGGTCGCACTTCTTAAATATGGGAACTGGTTATACATTCTAGTCTCCTTCTCCCTCCCTCTCCGTTCCTGTCCTTCTTCCCCCTCCCTTTGTCAATTTTCTCCTCCTCCGTCCTTTGTCTGTCCATCAACTTGCTCCAGCTCCCTGTACATCTCTTATCGCACACTCTCTCTATCCATTTCCTACTCCCTCCTCCCTTTCTCCACATCCTCCTCTCCCTTCCTTATACCCATTTTCTCACCCACCTTTGTCCATCTCTTCACCCGCCTCTCTTTGACCTTATTTATTGCTACTACAGACGGAACATTTATTGGGAATAGATGTCAAAATGAATGGGAAAAACGGTTGGAATCATTAGTACAGGGAGTATGAGACACACCTTTCCGTCTGCTGGGTCTGTGAGGATAGTAGCTGTAAAGACAGTATTTCGCACAGCTTTTAATCTACGAACAGGAAGGATTATAAATTTAGCCATACACAGGACTTTCCTGTTTTCTATTAAAAATGACTGCGAAAAGGAAAACAAAATCTCATACTTCCACTGTACAGCGTAGCATGTTCATCTCAGAGCCGGTTTAACAGCAAGTGTTTATTGTATAACATATATATAGCTCCAGTAGTTTAGGCTGTGCGTTGTCTGACATTTTTTCGAAATAAATGAACCGTGAACTGAAATCAACTGAAAGTTTACAACACATCAAATTGCCATTATCTGACTTCAATTCAATCTTTGCAGAACACGAAAGATGTGAGCACCACCAATAACACACTGAAACATCGCTTTCAATTATATTATTTTTCGCAAAATATCAACATTCAATGCGGATTTTGTTCTTGTTATGAAAACATGCTACACCAGACCTATCAAGCTGAACGTCACATAGTTTTTAATTTTTTTATGAAAACATGTGACAGCAGAATTCTCAAACCGATAATCACGTTTCTTTCACTGAGACCTTCTACAAAAATACCATCCAAATTTCCAACTTTACCGGTGTATTGTACAAAAATTTTCTTTCACACAAACCTTGTCCTGACAATTACTAACACAGCAAAACAAAAATCAGACAAATCGGTCTAGCTATTCTCAGGTGATGATCTTTCATATATGTGGCAATTGATTTTTATTTATATAGAAACTGTAACTGTCAGCTGAGTCTTCTAGCGTAAGTACGAGGCCTGTTCAGAAAGTAAGCTCCGATTGATTGGCAAATTGAAACCACAGTGAACATCAGAAATGTTTTACTTGTAACAATTAGCTACACCTTTCAGCTACTTCTCTACGTAGTCGCCGTTCTGACTTAGACTTTTGTCATAGCGTTGTACCAACTTTTCAATAGCCTCATCATAGAAGGCAGCCGCCAGTGCTTTCCGCCAATTCTCCACGCTGGCCTACACCTCGTTGTCTGTGTCAAAATGTTGTCTTCAAAGACAGCGGTTCATGTGATCAGAGATGAAACTCAGGGGGAGACAATTGCGGACTGTATTGTGGGTAATCTCACATTTCCATTTGAAAACGATGCAGGAGCATCTTCATTGCCCCTGCAGAATGCGGCTGAGAATTGTCTTGAAGAAGAAACAGCACGACAGTTATGTAATGTTAGCTGCATAGCTTCAGGCGAAATTTCTCACTAGGCCCTCGTACTTGGCGGCAGACACTATTTTCTAGACATCTTTACGCACTCACTGCGAGCTCAGAAATGAGAAGAGCGACGTGATGCTAACTGGGGTTATACTAGAGACACTACCCAACACATCTGTGCAAAGCTTTATCGGATTTTCATAGTCGTTTCCATTTCGCGACCGATCGGAGCTTACTTTCTGAACGCCCCTCGTATAAATTTCAGTCAGCACTATTTCACAGATATCTGCTAAAACTGGCAACGGGTCTATATCACTTAGATAACACAATATACACATTTAGGAATACAACGTCAGTGTTATAACCTAATCAGGCCCAACGTGATTTATCAGGATACAGAGGACGAGACGGAACTCACAATCAGATTCACACACGTGATGTACATAAGGTATGCATTCAACTATTAATATACGGGGATCTGAATAAAGATGGAATGTACGGTAGGACGCAAAACACATTGCGCAGCGACATGGAGGTACGGACTGGTGTTCCCTGCGCATTTGTTGGTACTACATACAAGGGTACAAAAATGTAAAGCCGATTTATGGCCAGAAACCTTCCACATATATGTGGGTAAGCTGTTCTCTTATTAGCTCTTTTCTATTATGCGTCCCGATTAATGTTATGGGACCGAGCACACTCACAATCGGACGCGTACTGCGGGGGTGGACAAAACCAGCTACGTAAAAAATTTACGAAAATTTTACAAAATTCAACTTAAGCGGGCGAAGGTGGATTCATTTAAGTCACAAACGAAGGATCTGTGCAATTAACTTGGTGAAAATGAACTAGCATAAAGTTGGAGTACACGTGGTGGCGACTGGCCAGAATAAATTAGTCATACAACGGAGACACTTACTGAATTTAGGCCTGGCCGTGGTGGTTTCCGAATAAAGCACTAGGCTCCGGGCCTCTCCAGTCCTGGACGTTTCGAGTTCAGTCCCACATAAGGGCGGGGGTTTTTCCTTGTTCCAGTCTCGCCAGGACGGGTCCATGGTTACTCAGCCACTCAGATTACTATAAAATACGTGCTGGGGAACTTTCCTGGGGGTAAAAGGCGTCTGGAACAATGGCCCTGCCATCCGTCCCCCTCCAGAACCACTCAGAAGGAAGTTGCACTCTGCATGCATTCAGGCGAATTAGCCCAGTAATGAGCTTGGGCCACAGCCTAGAGCGTGGTGTAAAAGCTCTAGGGATTGACCGATGAGAGCATACAGAACAAAAAAGGCCTGATGAACTTATGTCCAGAAATGCAAGGTTTCTATGCTAGAGATCATACTTTGTTTCAGAGACTGATGTCTAATACTAGCTATACCATGCATCGTCAGTTACAGTGTGCGTGGTTGGTTATCTCCTAGAGGGTGGTACTGTTCCTCATACGAGGTGCCCTGGTGCCCTCTCCTTCCATAGTAATTGGTAATGTTGCAGCCGATTCACTTCTCTTGCTGACTCATTTTGTAGTGGATGTGATACAGCGGTTTACACTGTTGTACCCTATTCGAATCAAGAGCTTGCCGACATGGTGTTTACGTATTGAAGGGCAAATGGCAACGGATGGCGGGCAGCAAGCTTGTATCAGGAGACCTATCTCCGCCAACAACAACCATAGCATTCAATGTTTGCAACGGTGTTTTGCCGTTTGTCTGAGACAGAATCGTTTCAGGAAGCAGGAAATCATGAAGGACGTACCAGAAATGTTCGGACACCAGACACGGAGGAAAATGTGATTAACACTGTGGGATGCGACCACAGTGTCACTACCAGGCAGTTGGACCGCCAGTACAGGGTAAACCAGACGGCTGTGTGAGACATTTTCCATGACAATTGTTACTACCCTCATCACTTACAGCGTGTGCGGGGCTTACTAACGACGGACTTTCCACATCGGGAGTATTTTTGTCACTTGTTTCTTCACCCGGCAACCACGATCCCGGGATTTGTGTCATCTGTCCTATTCACAGATGAGGCCACTTTACACGGAGTGGTAGCTTCAACTTTCATAGCAGTCATCTGTGGGATAGTATGCAGGACCTCCGTGGTATGGTGACAGGGAGTCATCAGATCGGTACACCCGAAATGTGTGAGCCGGGATAATTGGCGAACGTATTTTGGGACCAGTCTTCCTCCCACGTCGCCTGACGGGCCGGAACTATCGGCGTTTCTTCGTGCTGGAAGAAGTGCCGTCGATTATTCGAAGGGTTGTGTGGCTGCTACGTGATGGTGCTCCAGCCCACTTCACCGTTAACGCCCAGACGCATCTCAGTCGTGTCTTCCCTGGTCGATGGACGAGATGGTCTAATTTCATGGCCTTTTCGTTCAGCAGATCTCAATCTGTGCCATTTCTGGTTATGGGGTCATCTCAAAAGTATCCTGTATGCAGAGCCATTCTAGATGTGGAGGCACTGGAGCAGCATGTTCACATTGTCTTTTAACACTGTTCGGGTGCAGCCTGGACGATGTGACATGTGGGACAGAACATGCTACGGCGCGTACATGCATGAGTTGAGGAACATGGAAATCATTTTCAATACATACTGTAATTGGGCTGCATGGTACAGTGCTTACTAGACTGCAGTCTCTGTAACAATGTATAACTGAATATATCGTCTCTAACATGGAAACCATGCATATCTGGACATAAGTCCATTAGATTTTTGTTGTTCCGTATCCTCTCATCAATCAATCCCTAGAGTTTGTACACTGTGGAAAAAAATCACCCTGTATATTGTTACATCCCAGAATAATATTCCAAGTGAATGTGAAATTTTTTAAAGTTTTCACGGAAGTGCCAGAACTGGGGTGAAACCCAAGGCTGGCTAGTCTGTAACATTTAGACTGGACTCACATCCCGAAGAACAGCCAATATTGCATGCAGCAGGGGAATGCCACCGAGCTAACTGCCACACCATACCCAAGCTAGAGAACCAAGTGCACTGCAGCGAAGTAACCTCATGCACAGTGAAGCAACAAGGTGTATGCAAGACCGGTATTCAGCACACAAATGCTGCGGAAATAACTGAACTGAAAGTCTAAAGAACGGAGATGGGGCACCTTGGTACGGTGTAGAGCGCTGACAATTTCAGAAAACTAGGACACATTCGTTTATCCTTACCACAAGATAACGTCATTAAAGTAAACCGATCGGTAGAAATACCCTGACTTCCACGGCTTGATACTCAGCCTGCTGCTACCCAGTCCCAAGGCTATGACACTCCATTCGTTGCCCACCTTGATGACTACGCTCTACGATGGAACAGCTAGCCCAGCCTGAAAGACTTAACTGTAGTGGGCTGCCGCTGCATCACATCCACGTTCGTGGATCAGACGATTTGGTTGCCTTTGCCATCAGTTGATGGTACCTAGTGAGCTGCTGAATTACTATCCACCTGAGGTAGCGCAGAAGCTTACTTTCTTACTCTCAGTCGCAGCATTCACTGCACACATGTTATTTCGTAATGTAACATTACACACATTATCAATTGACTTCAGGACCATAGCGACGACGCTTAGTTTTCATTTTGTCTACCGCAACTCTCTATTTGCTAGGCTGAAAAACTGAGTCAGAGTCCTTCTTTTATGAGTGAGACGTTGGGTTAAGAAAGAGAATAAGATGTTCGTATTACACATTGAATACTTTCTAAAGTAACGTTTTCGAGAAGCAAAAAAAGAAGATGTAGATATAGTGTGAAATTGTTGCGTGAAATGATAGATTTTTTGTTATTATTGTTGTTATTATTTTGTTGCGTTACATTTTTAATAAATTCTTACTCTATGTTATCTAAGAGATCCTTCGATACATAGAATATATTGCTTTACAGCTATTTTTCAGCTGCATTTTAAAATAAGCTCACGTTAGTAATTTTTTGATCTCCTTGGGCAGTTTATAGTACAGTTTTATTCGTTGTTAGAAGATGCAGTTTGAGTTTTATGTTTATTCGATAGGTCTAGATCCTGTTTCATGTTCATGGGCAGAACTGTTTGTACAGCAATTATTAATGTTCTTTTTTTAGGTACACCTGTGATTGCTATACGTACTCACATGGCGTAGTTAAAATCCCCAATGTGTTGAACAGAATTTTACATCTACCTCGACAACTATTTTGGTTACTATCCTTATGGCCATTTTTTTATAGTTTCGAAACTGTGTTCATGTTATGTGCATCTGTTCTCCACAAATGAATTTCATAACTAGGAACTGAGTGTATTTATGAGTATATAACTGAAAGATTCTAGCTATTACACTCTCATAATAGTACTTTAAGTGCATAGCATGCTGGCGACATACTTTTACAAGTATCTTCGTGTGTTCACACCACTTCAACTGAGAATGGATATTCACTCCCAGAAATTGTTTGTTATAGAATAAGTAGAGGTATCACCTACGTTTAACTGTACAGTATCATTTTTCCTCTTCAAAGTGAAATTTTTGGCGTTTGTTTTCTTTGTGTTCAAGCTACTTTCTTTCATACTGACCTATTGTGCACTTACTTGGAGGTTTCATTTGCTTTCTCTGCAAGTAATGTTCCTATTTGCTCAGTTACTACAGTACTGCTGTAATCAGTGATTTATATCAAGTCCAGTGTAGATCGTAATATGCTATGTTGAGAAGCTCCTATATGAACAGATTTTTGTTCTAATAAGTGTCTGATTTATAGTTTAGTCTTATTTAAGGACTGTATTATCTCTACTCTTTGTACCCCATCTGCGACACCGGAGGCCGCAGTGGGCAGCCGCTTACAAGTTGTGGCGTGTCGCCAGGCCTTGTAGGGCATGCACCAGGGAAGTGCATGGTTTGTGTCGGCATGTTTGGTTCACAGAGTCGCCATGGGGAACAGTAATCAGCAAAAACGGGAATCAGAAGTAGGGAGGGGGAGTGATTACATCTTCTTGTGCCAGCACCGGAGGTTCTGTGGGCTGCGGTGAGCTAGTCGTGGGGCAGCGTTGGACCTTCACTGTAGGGATAACCCTTATCGGTGAACCAGCTGGTTTTCGGTTATATAATTTTTTTTCCAAGTCAATCACTAGAACAAAAACATGGCCATCAGAATCACAATGCTACCCTGACTAATAAGTAATCAATAAGACCTGAAAATCACATTGTCATTCTCACAAAGAGGGAATCAAAACCATTAAATATCTCATTGTCGTCCTCACTAACAAGGGGAGGCCGCCAATTGTGAAATTCAGATTCAATTCATACTGCACATAATAAAAGCTCATGGCCAGAGGTGTAATGTGGCAAAGCACCAAGATGTACTTCTCAGCCGTTGTCGAGAAAATCGACAGTTAAAATAAACCTTTGCTGTGAAATACTCTCTACGA
The DNA here is from genome assembly GCF_023898315.1 of Schistocerca nitens. Classification (NCBI taxonomy): domain Eukaryota; kingdom Metazoa; phylum Arthropoda; class Insecta; order Orthoptera; family Acrididae; genus Schistocerca; species Schistocerca nitens. The sequence continues at coordinate 473,671,238 of NC_064614.1, read as the reverse complement.
TTAATACTTTCCTACAGCGTCGTGGCGCAGCGGTAAGCGCTCGGGTTCGTAATCCGAAGGTCGCCGGATCGAATCTCGCGCCATGCAACCTTTTTTTTTTAGTATTTTTTTGTAATTCAAATATATATATATATATATATATATATATATATATATATATATATATATATATATACACACACACACACACACACACACACACACACACACATATATATATATATATATATATATATATATATAATTCCCGGCAATCAGTTGCAATAATTATGCATATAATAAGTTGTTGAAAGTCGTTTGTCGTGGAAAAACTGGCGACTTCGAACATCATTATGTTTTCCGCAAACAAAGTTGTATTTCACAAATGTTATTAATTGTGTTCATAATGTTAACCACGTATAGTTAACGGAAGACGTAGAAACGATATTCCGAAACGAATACTTATAGCGTAAGTCAAACGTTCGAATTATAATAGAAACCCCACGAACACAAATTTGCTGTGGCAGGTATGAAATATAAAGTCCGTTACTCGCTCGTTACACTTGAAGGACAGACGTTGAATGGGCCGAAACGAGCCGCCGCATAACAGCGTAGTTGCCTGCTAACTTCGAAAGAAGGTAGATGCGGTCCCTAGCGCAACTTACAACATCGTCGAAAATCAGTGCGGACGTGAGAGCTTTAGTACACCCTGTTAAACAAGCGGAAAAATGGGGGCGGTACAATTGGAGAGCGATTCGCCTTCACCAACATGCATAAGCAATTCTTTAATAGTTTATGTTTATATTACTATAAACTAATAATAAAAAAATGTTGCATGGCGCGAGATTCGATCCGGCGACCTTCGGATTACGAACCCGAGAGCGTACCGCTGCGCCACGACGCTGTAAAAAATTATTGATCGTAGAGAGTATTTCACGGCAACGGTTTCTTTAACTGTCGATTTTCTCGACAAGGGCTGATAAGTGCATCTTGGTGCTTTGCCACATTACACCTCTGGCCATGAGCTTTTATTATGCGCAGTATGAATCGAATCTGATTTTCACAATTGGCGGCCTCCCCTTGTAAGAGGGAATCATTAAACAAGGCAAACTCACATCTAATAGCCACCCCGTACAATAACTATTCAATACCACCGCAGTCTGCACAGAAATACTCATTACACAAAAAAACCTCACTGAAAAACACCACCTCAGCAGATCTTATTAACTAAACCTTCCCTGAGCATTTTGTTAATCCATACAACATGAATTTGGCAACTAATTTATCTCTGAAATTTCTCAGTCACATGAGACATTCATTAGGAAACTCTTCTGCGATTGTCTAAACACTTTCAAGGACACACGCATACTTACAGGACGACCAACTTCACTCCACTTTCACGTCAAGCATACCCGTAGTATAAGATTCACACTCACGCATATAGAACAGAATAATTATAGAAAACATTAGGATAAATAAAATACGATATATGATACATATTCTGTTGCAGCTATGTTTTCTTGCCTTAGCTAAGCACGTGACATATACACGAACATATACCCCCTGAGTGGCATACTAAGCATACTAGTAGCGAAATAATCCACATACATCTAGATGTAGGGAAGAATGAAAATAAGAAACAGAACAGAAAAATAAAACGAAATACTTTTGTTAGCTAGGGACCCGTATGTTGCCACGCCCATAATATAGCTCACCTATACCCCCATGAGGATTCCACTCACACCAACAAAATATTTGAAAAAACAGCCACTCAGCATTGGAGCAATTGACAACAAAACCGTCTGACAATTTTCGATCACACTGACCAAAAAACATGCGGCAAATGCAGACCTTTCCTTATTAAATTCAAAAGTAGAATAACAGCCTAACCAAGAGCAGAAATCTAAGGAAATATTAGAAGCTGCAAATTCGTTTCACTCCTCTCTCTGTCAGACCACTCCAGCGCTCCATACCCATACCTTATTCCAGCAAAATACTACCAAAAAATCAAACCCAACTACTTTTCTTCTTATGACACCTTACGTTTAAGCTCACACAAATAAAATCATCCTAAGAAGTATTACTTAACTAACCGACAGAGTGGAATCGGCAGAAGCTTACGTACACGACCAATACAATACCCTTCTAGAAAAATGTCATTCATGGAAACCCAAATTTATTAGAAACTGCACCATACGCGTTTTACAACGAATACCCATTTCTAAGCAAAGAAGGGAAGGCAGAAAGGTGGAAGGAGTATATAGAGGGTTTATACAAGGGCGATGTACTTGAGGACAATATTATGGAAATGGAAGAGGATGTAGATGAAGATGAAATGGGAGATAAGATACTGCGTGAAGAGTTTGACAGAGCACTGAAAGACCTGAGTCGAAACAAGGCCCCGGGAGTAGACAACATTCCATTAGAACTACTGATGGCCTTGGGAGAGCCAGTCATGACAAAACTCTACCATCTGGTGAGCAAGATGTATGAGACAGGCGAAATACCCTCAGATTTCAAGAAGAATATAATAATTCCAATCCCAAAGAAAGCAGGTGTTGACAGATGTGAAAATTACCGAACTATCAGTTTAATAAGTCACAGCTGCAAAATACTAACGCGAATTCTTTACAGACGAATGGAAAAACTGGTAGAAGCGGACCTCGGGGAAGATCAGTTTGGATTTCGTAGAAATGTTGGAACACGTGAGGCAATACTAACCTTACGACTTATCTTAGAAGAAAGATTAAGAAAAGGCAAACCTACGTTTCTAGCATTTGTAGACTTAGAGAAAGCTTTTGACAACGTTAACTGGAATACTCTCTTTCAAATTCTGAAGGTGGCAGGGGTAAAATACAAGGAGCGAAAGGCTATTTACAATTTGTACAGAAACCAGATGGCAGTTATAAGAGTCGAGGAGCATGAAAGAGAAGCAGTGGTTGGGAAAGGAGTGAGACAGTGTTGTAGCCTCTCCCCGATGTTATTCAATCTGTATATTGAGCAAGCAGTAAAGGAAACAAAAGAAAAATTCGGAGTAGGTATTAAAATTCATGGAGAAGAAGTAAAAACTTTGAGGTTCGCCGATGACATTGTAATTCTGTCAGAGACAGCAAAGGACTTGGAAGAGCAGTTGAACGGAATGGACAGTGTCTTGAAAGGAGGATATAAGATGAACATCAACAAAAGCAAAACGAGGATAATGGAATGTAGTCAAATTAAATCGGGTGATGCTGAGGGAATTAGATTAGGAAATGAGACACTTAAAGTAGTAAAGGAGTTTTGCTATTTAGGGAGTAAAATAACTGATGATGGTCGAAGTAGAGAGGATATAAAATGTAGACTGGCAATGGCAAGGAAATCGTTTCTGGAGAAGAGAAATTTGTTAACATCGAGTATAGATTTAAGTGTCAGGAAGTCGTTTCTGGAAGTATTTGTATGGAGTGTAGCCATGTATGGAAGTGAAACATGGACGATAAATAGTTTGGACAAGAAGAGAATAGTGGTTAGCACACTGGACTCGCATTCGGGAGGACGACGGTTCAATCCCGTCTCCAGCCATCCTGATTTAGGTTTTCCGTGATTTCCCTAATTCGTTTCAGGCGAATGCCGGGATGGTTCCTTTGAAAGGGCACGGCCGATTTCCTTCCCCATCCTTCCCTAACCCGAGCTTGCGCTCCGTCTCTAATGACCTCGTTGTCGACGGGACGTTAAACAACACTAACCTAACCTAACCAAGAAGAGAATAGAAGCTTTCGAAATGTGGTGCTACAGAAGAATGCTGAAGATTAGATGGGTAGATCACGTAACTAATGAGGAGGTATTGAATAGGATTGGGGAGAAGAGGAGTTTGTGGCACAACTTGACTAGAAGAAGGGATCGGTTGGTACGACATGTTTTGAGGCATCAAGGAATCACAAATTTAGCATTGGAGGGCAGCGTGGAGGGTAAAAATCGTAGAGGGAGACCAAGAGATCAATACACAAAGCATATTCAGAAGGATGTAGGTTGCAGTAGGTACTGGGAGATGAAGAAGCTTGCACAGGATAGAGTAGCATGGAGAGCTGCATCAAACCAGTCTCAGGACTGAAGACCACAACAACAACGTACATTTGAAGGTAATTATGCAAATGAAAACAAATGAAACAAAACATACAAGGCATGAGAGAAATATTTACATTCACCATGGCTTTATTACTCACAGTTATGTTGAGATACTTCCCAATATTTATCGTTCCCTACTACTTTATCCATGGTTTACATGTGAAATAGGACGTAAGCATTTTAGCTTGTGCGTCCACGTCGATTCTACTTCGACAGAATTAGGATGTGGGATCCTTTGTATCCAATATGGACCGCTAACTACCTTGAAAAATTTCTTTGTTAATATATTGCGTTTCTTACACACTCGCAGTGTGCGCAGTAAACTTTCTGGCCAGCATGAAATCGTAGTTGATTCACCCATGTGTGCCCGTATCAGGTTCTACATTCCACAGCTTACTTTAAGTTTTCCAACACCATCTCTACAATTAGTTGCCAACAGAGTCGGCTCACCTTTAGCCGTGGTACCGTGTTCTTTATACCGTTAGGCGGTTCTTAATTCTTCAGAATGAGGATTAGGAGAAGCAACGTAGATTCATTGGTAAGTTCATTTAAAACATCCTGGAACGACTGAAGATGCACGTCCCATGTTTTAAGCCGCCAGGAACAGTAGTGTCTACATAATTTTCAAGTTCCTTCATCACCCTCTTTGCTGGTTTCGATGAAGAGTGGTACACTGAAATAAAGACCAGTTTAACTTCACAGTTCTTTGTCATGCTCAACGACTGTCGCGATCTACATTTTGGACTACTGTCGGAGATCACTCGTTTAACCGTAACTACTTCCCAGAAGAAAAGGTTTCTACCAGCAACTTTTCACAAGGGCACTAAAGTCACAGACTTCGATGTCAATTCTATTGCCACAAAGGATAGGAAAAACCTGTGTGCAAACACGTGACTGCCACCAATGAATCCACCTTTGCCACATCCTACAATTTCTTTGGATTATTGGATGGTATGGTTCTGCTTATGATACCGTCAGTGGTTTCGCCTTTTGGCACACAGAGCACACATTCAGCGCCTGGCAAATTCTCATCAACACACTGTTGAGGTAACAGGGCTCCTTTAACTTCTCATAACATTTTTGTGCACCAAAATGAGTGTAGCTGAAGTATGTATACCACACTAGCTTATCAATCAACTCCTCTGTGATCACCAAAACCATTCAGAATTCCCGGGATCTTGATGTTAAAAAGTACATTGTCCCTCACTAAATAATATTGGTATATGGCCAATTGGTCACTCTCGTATTATTTCCATTTTATTTCATCCAACAGCGAGTCTTTGTCTTTCTCACGCATAATTTGCTCTTTTGCTGACTTTACATAATTTTGAAAGGTCACATTCTTTAAGTACAACAAGCTAACATCATTCTCTCGTAGGTTGTCTTCAAGACTGTATGGCAAACCATTTGGGGCGTATGACAATGAATACAATATTTATTTCCTGGGATGTGCTCGACAGTGAACTGCTACTTCTAAAACAAGAGTGCCCAACGAGCTAACCTCCCATTGCTTAGTTTTGCCATCACCAAGAACTGTAGAGCTCTGTGATTCATGTATGTCTTTGTCACTCTCCCAAATAGAAAGAAACAAACGTTTCCGAACACCCAAGTGCTTCAAGTTCAGTCATGAAATAGTTTTGCTCACATTGTGAGAGAACTCCAACTTAAGCATTCATCATCCCAGTTTCACACTTCATTTTTTTCCCATTAACTTGCAGAATCGGTATAGTTAACAAAGCGTTTATAATAGTTAATTAACCCTAGGAGAACCCTCAACTGTTTCTTAGTATGTGGGATGGGATGTTCTTTCACTGCCTGAATCTTTTCTTGATCTCGGTGAATACCATTTGCTAGATTATATGAACTACGAATTTAATACTATGTCTATAAAACAGCGGTTTTTCTAAGTTGACAGGGACTCCAGCTTTCTCGGGAACTGCTAGTAATCTTTCTAAGACCTCATTGTGGTGTGCCCACGACTTTTCATCTATCAAAATGTCATCATCACACAAGATAAGTCTAACATTTAAAACATCTGGGAGAATCATTTTCAGCCCTCTAATAAATATAGCAGAAGACGCATTGAGCCCAAAGGGATGCCTCTTGAATTGGTGAGATGTGCCGAAAATCAACAAGGTAGCGGCGGGCGCCAGTATAAACTGCCAGCAGCTTGCACTCAAGGTTTCGGAAGTTAACACTTCCACTCCCTGAAACTTCTGCAACAACTCTTACAAACTCTCCAGTAAATCGGTCTCAGACAAATTTACTGCATTTATTTGTCTCAAATCCAAAACCTATTGGACAGTGCCGTCTCCTTTTGGAACTCCCAGTAGGGGGCTATTATATTAACTGACCTCTCTTTCAATAACACCTTTTGCCAGCATGCCTTGGACCCCCTTTCCTCTTTTGTTTTGTAAGCAAGGGGAATGGTGTGAGGCCAGGCAAAGGACTTCTGGTGCCCACGTACCCTTAATTCACATTCAGAACTGTGAATGGTAAAAGACAAGTCAGAAAATACCTTACTATACTTATGTAAGATATCGTACAATTCATATTGCTCAGCCTCTGAAATGCCTTCCACAGCTCCAACAATCTTTACTACCATATTTGCAAGGAACTCCTCTCGCCTCTGTTCCGAGAGCAAAGTACCTTGTCTGTCATCACCACCATCGACTCGTTCAGTCTCAGATCCCAAATAACCTTCCATAAGACATATAAGACAACCCCTTTCTGTCTCAATCTTACCACATCATATTCTTTCAACAATTCTCTTAATGTTCAGTGATGTTTCATGTCCTCCCAAGTTTACCGTTGCTTGGTGAAAACTCAAAAAATCGACGCCCAAAATCATATCGACATTCAGCGATGGTACAGTTATTAAACTTGGTTCACTCTCTACACCCTGACACACAAAAACATGAAATGAGCCCGTTGCTTCATGCCTCACTGAACATTGCTCCCTTTATTTTGATTCCTTTTAATGGAAAAGTAGGACAGATCTCTACCTCCTCACATCTTCGAAATGTGTTCTCACTAATAATAGAAAAAGGCCTGTCAGTGTCAAAAACGCAATTTAAATCTATTAATCCCAAAGGTGGCAATACAATAGGAGTAATTCTTAGAACTTTTGCTTCAAAGGCTTTGTCTAGAAGCATCTCCACTATGTCTTCCCCAGAGACACATTTCATCTCCACTTGCACTTCATCTCTCTGTACCCCTTCTGCCGCCAAAACTTGTCATTGGCTGGGCGCTGGCCTTTCCTCTGACAGATTCCTGTGTGGATCTGCAGAACGTATCTGCACACTTTGCAGGTCCGCAAATTGGTTAGTGTTTCCTACCTCTCATCTGTACCAATTTTCTTTCCTGTAAGTCTGCCTGTTCCAGTTTCGTGTATCCGGGCTGTCGGTACGATGGTTATCCCCATGCTTATAGTGCTCGTTATTTTGTTGATTCCACCAACTCGAACAATAGGGTTGGTGTTGCCTATCAATTCTATCACACCCATGCATCCTATCGTTTTTGCTGTGTGGGCTGCTGCTGCATCCTCTGTTACCCGATGGCTCATTCTAGTATTTCCAACCATGTTGGTCGTTTCACATGTTTCCTCCTGCATCATATTCCAGTTCCAGGAGTAGGCTTTTAAAAGTATCGTATTTGCATCTTCCAGCTAAAATAATACGCCTCAGATGTGTTGCTACTTTGGTGATACAACTCCAGACCAGCTCGGCGGGACTGTATGTATTGTAAAGAAACTGATTCTTCTGAACCATATACTCAAAGAATCTTGACTGATGGTAATTCGGTAACATTATGATACCGACTTGAGAATGATCTTGCGCAGCCTCTGACCAATACCCTTACAAGAATGCTTGGCAAAATTATCTGTATGAACGAGATTCTCGCGCAATTGGTCTCATACAGAGGGCCCGCACTGCAAATTCTATACTCACTGGGCCATGTGGAATGTTCTAACTAATCCCCATTTGAGGAATTACGGAACACTTCGAACTTCTGTACAGACAAGAAATGCTTATAATCGAAGCCGTCCATTTCTTGCCATTGTGAAAAATCTCGGACGTTCTTATTACTTTTTGTACCATGTACGGATGCGTACAGTTCCGTCTGCAATCCTGTTCATCTTCATGTCCAGCGTCGTACCTCCGTCACTTATCATTTACCATGCGTTCCTCTCTTTCGTGGCTGTGGCCTAGTCTTCTTTCTACCCCTGTCATGTGATCATGAAGTTCATGTGTCCATCCGCAATGCTGCCGATCAATTTCACATTGCACTTATATGAACTGAAACAAGGAATTAACTTCGGCATTGTTGGCCACCGCGATAGGTGCCGTACCGCCATTGCTTTTATCCACGACGATAATGCCTTCACACTCTCGGCTAAGTAATTTATCTCATCTTTGAAAGTTAAATTGTTCCCCTCAGCACTTAATCTTATGGATTATAAGTTATCTTGCATACACTGTACAACAGCATTGTGGACCGTAATCTATGCCTGATATTTTATCTGTTGCGCTCGCACTGTTTCGATATCTTGCTGCACTGTTTCCAAATTCCCTTTAACGTCTTCACGTAATTTAATCTGTTCTGTTTCCATGGTGTAAACCCTTTCCTCGATCCTTGAAAATTTTGCTTCTTGTTCGGTCTGCAATTCTTCCCTCAGCTGAAGGCTACGGGTTTGGAAACACTCGTCTAAGCTATTACTGATCTCTTTGAGTTTATTAGTAAGCTTCTCCCCCGTTTCGCGGCATTCTCTCATGCATGTTTCATGCAGTTTACTTAACTTGTTTAGCTTTCTATACCGAACTTCGCCTTGTTCATCCATTTTCCCACTCACATCTTTATTTTGCTCACTTAAATATTTATTCATTTCCTTGCTTTCTTTTTTTATTTCTTCGATGTGAGAAACTACAGGTATGTTCTTAAGACTCTCCATGAACGGCTCCCGACCTGTCGGTCATTCATTACCTTTTCTTTCGTTTTCACGCATTTGGATATTAGTGGAGTCTGAGCTTTGTGAAGCCTCTGACGTACAACCAGTTTCTATCGTTGTACAATCGCTAGGTGTTTCAACTACCCCAATAAAAGTCGCAGTATCTTCCCCACTGGACAAGGAAGCTGTTTCCTTCGCACAGTTAACATCATCAGACGTGATGTACGCATTCGCTAATGTCTCTACCTCATTGTCGAATGCTCCTCGTGCTCCCAATTCTGCCGATCCTTCCCCCAGATCAGACATCACTGGCCTAGGACTACTCGTAGATCTGTTGCATCACACATTTCAGACAGACTTCTCACATAGTCTCAAAAAGAATTAGTGATGCATACCTCTTGATTTCCCTACAAATGTCCCCACAAAAATCACATATCCACATATTTTTACGAAAAAGGCCAAAATCGTTACACATTAAAAATGTGAAGGGATAAACACATCAAACCACCATGCAATGCAGTATCATAGAACGCTGAAAGACTATGAAAACCGTCTGAAGTTGAAAAAAAGGTAAATAAGCAGGCATCTTAACCTATATAAGGCGCTTATGCTCGTAGTGCAGCCCGACTACTTATCCGAAGATTCGCACTAATTTGCATATACTGAGACAGGGTTCACCAAATCTGTCTCTACCTCATTGTCGAATGCTCCTCGTGCTCCCAATTCTGCTATTAATCTGCTATTAATAATACATGGAGAGAAATAAGCTTCTTAGAGTTACTTCGGATGGCCTTTAGATTGATCACCGGCCAGTATGGCCGAGCGGTTCTAGGCGCGTCAGTCTGGAACCGCGCGACCGCTACGGTCGCAGGTTCGAATCTTGCCTCGGGCATGGATGTGTGTGATGTCCTTAGGTTAGTTAGGTTTAAGTAGTTCTAAGTTCTAGGGGACTGATGACCACAGCAGTTGAGTCTCATAGTGCTCAGAGCCATTTGAACCATTTTTTTTTTAGATTGATCAGAAGGTGTCTGTTATTTAAAAGAAGATTTGTACCACAGAACTGTCACAATGAAAAATATCCCTCACATGTAAGTAAGGTTGATAGCTTTGGTCAATCTTATTCAAGTGACATGGGTATAATTAACAACTAAAATGATACAAGGGTTGTCCAGAAAGCAAGTTCCGACAGGTCGCTAAATGGCAACCATAGTGAAAATCAGAAACATTTTATTTGCAAGAGTTAGCTACACTTTCCAGATACTTCTCTACATAGTTGTCGCTCCGACTTAGATATTTGTTCGAGCGTTATACCAAATTTCCAACACCATCGTCATAGAAGGCAGCCGCCTGTGCTTTCAGATAATTCTCTACCCTGGTCTATAGGCGTAGCCTGCGCCCAAGTGTTGTCTTCGTATCCAGCGTTTCATGCGAACAGAGATGATACTCAGGACGAGCCAATTAGGGCTGTGTTGTGGGTGATTGAACACTTCCCATCGAAAGGGCTGCAGGAGCGTCTTCACTGCCCCTGCAGAGTGCGGCTGAGAATTGCCATGAAGAAGGAAGTGCCTGATAGTTGTGTTAGGTGGGGTGCATTCATTAAGGCGAAGCCTCTCAGCGGGCCCTCTTACTTGGCGGGAGACATCGTTGTTTTAAGCACCTTCACTCGCTCACAGAGCGCTCACAACTGAAGAGAGCGTCTTGATGCGATCGACGGTCGTACTAGAGACACTACCCAACTCATCTGTGCAATGCTTCATCGGGTTTTCACTGTGGAGTCCATTTCGCGACCGATCGGGACATACTTTCTGGACAACCCTCGTATCAAGAAGAATTCGATCACTACACATATATTTTACAAAGATCTACACACATGGGAAAAACTAAAGATAGCGAACGTCTTTGTTCAAAATTAACAAGAAATACATGAAGTATTAAACTACCCCAGTTACAAGTAAAACACGTATGGAGGGTTCACAAGGTAATAGGAAACATCCTGTAAAAGAGGCGAGACATACCAAGAATCTCGACTATGGCTGTGAAACGATTCTAATTTGGTTACAAGGTTCGTAAACTTCACATGATGCCAACCTCAGTTAAATCCTAATATCGCAGTGAGAAACTCATCATTCTGGCTGCAGCCTCGGATCTCGAACGAACACTAACTGCTCTTAGTCTGTCCCTGAACCAGAAGGCCGCTGTTCTCCACCGAGCTCCGACACCAAATGTTTTGTCCACCGCTCTCCAGAACATTATGTTCTGTGTGCTTTTCGTTTCTCTAACTCTGATGTCTCTCCAAAAACAGTCCACCAAATACCCGCATCAGCTAACTAGGGCTCAAGAGTGTTTATTAAGCTACCAGAAGAGGGAAAATTTTCCAGACGACTCCCCTCCCCTCTTCTCGTCTTATGAGCATCAGAAAGATCAAAGTCACATGTTAGTGGCCAATGAGAGCTCTAGTCTTGGTGATAGCTTACGTGACCCGATCAAATGCTCGATTATCCCCATACCATTCCGCTCATTTTCTGAAAGAATCTTAACCCTTTCCACAGGGCTAGGTAAGCACCGTTGGTGTTTGGGCTGTAACTTCCTATCAATTGACAGCCTGTCGACTCTCCACTGGCGCGAGCATTACGATTGGGTGCGTAAAAATCGTCAGTTTCTGAGATGTTTCTTCTGGGTTGGTGCCATGGCATCTGAAAGAGGCGTGTCTCTACCGTTAATGAGAGAAGTGTCCTCCCCTGTCCATAAAGCGGAGAACGAACTTGTAAAGCGACCGCCTAGGGCAGCGGCTCTGCTGTATACATTACAGTGAGATGACAAAAGTCATGGGGTACCTACTAGTACCATGACGGACCTCCCTTTACTCGGCGTAGTGCAGAAACACGATATGAAGTGGACTCAACAAGTCGCTGGAAGACCCCTAAAGAAATATTGAGCAATGCTGACTCTATAGCTGTCCATAATTGCGAAAGTTTTGAAGGTGCAGGATTTTGTGTACGAGCTGATCTCTCGATTATGTCCCATAAATGTTCGATGGGATTTATGTCAGGCGATGCGGGTGGCCGAAACATTCGCTCGCACTGTCCAGAACATTCTTCAAACCAATCGCGAACGTTTGTGGACTACTGACATGGCGGATTGTCAGCAATAAAAATTCAATCGTTGTTTGGCAACATGAAGGTCATGAATGGCTGCAAATGGTCTCCAGGCAGCAGAACTTAACAGAGGACCCAGTCGATTTCATGAAAGCACAGGCTACACCATGTTGGTGCCTCCATCAGCTGGCACTGTGCCTTATTGACAATTTGGGTCCATGGCTACGTAGGATCTCCGCCACATTCTAACCCTATCATCATCTCTTGCCAATTGAAACTGGGCTTACCTCACGGTTTTTACAGTTGTCTAGTGCCCAACCGATATAGTCACGAACCCAGTAGAGGCGCTGCAGGCGATGTCGTGCTGTTAGCATAGGTTATTGCGTCGGTCGTCTGCTGCCACAGACCGTTAACGTCAAATTTCGCCGCACTCTCCTAACGGATGCGCTCGTAGCATGTCCCACAATGTTTCTGCGGTTATTTCACGTAACACTGCGTGTCTGTTAGCACTGACGACTGTACGAAAACGCAGCTGCTCTCGATCGTTAAGTGAAGGCCATCGACCACCGCATTGTGCGTGGTGAGAGGCAATGCTTGAAAGCTGGTGTTCTCGGCACGCTCTTCACACTGTGGATCGCGGAGTATTGAATTCCCTAACGATTTCCGAAATGGAATGTCCCATGCGTCTAGTTCCAACTACAATTTCGTATTCAAAGTCTGTTCATTCCTGTCGTGTGGCCATAATGACGACGGAAATCTTTTCACATGAATCACCCTAGTGCAAATGACGACGCCGGCAGTGCAGTGCAGTTTTATGCCTTGTGTACGTGGTAATACTGCCAGCTGTATATGAGCATATCACCATCCCATGACCTTTGTCTCCGCACTGTATGTGAGCTCTCTCTTGTCCAGACGGCACACGGGCTGTTTCACCGGGAGAGGCACGTGACTCGCCTATGAAACCCGGCATCCGAACGTTACCTCACAAGCACGAGATACTGTTATTTCGGTAAGAGCTGATCTGCTTGTTCCTTGACCTATTAAGGGAAGCATCAAATCGTGTATCTAGATTTTATTAAAAGGATCTGAAATTACTGGCGGAAACCAATCTCAAACGACTTTTAATTACAGTGGCACAGTTCTTTCTGAAACGTTGGTGATATTCGCAAAAATTTAGTACGTGGTAAAAGCCAGTGAAGAGTTTGGAGAATTAAAAAGATATGAAAGGTTTGTGACAGGTCTTTCTCAATAGGATCAGTGCATGATGGAATTCGTCAGCGGCAATACCAAGGCCTGACAAGATTGCAGTTTATCATTTCGTGATAATGCTGCTCACATTGTTTGGGATCCCACTGATCTCATGAGTTAAAGAGTCCACACTCAACACCATGCGGGATATCAAAAGCTCCTCACAACTATCGCCCGCTGGGATAGATTATTTCACTCGCCCATCAGGGTAGCACAGCTCCGTCACGTACCTCCTGTCAAAAAAATGAGCTTGCTTGTAGCGAGACAGGTGTCCTTATGGATAGTGCGACGACGTCTGGAGCACCACAGACCGTCAGCTTGGCGCCATTGTTGCGGTTTCCCTTGACGTGGCAGCAGAGGGGGGAGGCGGCTGGCGGCCGGCGAGGGCAACGTTAACATTGGGGAGTGGCTTCATGTTGTCGTCCCAGACGAGCCATGCTTCAGCGCACAGCATGCGACGTATCAAATGGTTGAAATGGCTCTGAGCACTATGGGACTTAACTTCTGAGGTCATCAGTCCCCTAGAACTTAGAACTACTTAAACCTAACTAACCTAAGGACATCACACACATCCATGCCCGAGGCAGGATTCGAACCTGCGACCGTAGCGGTCGCGTGGTTCCAGACTGTAGCGCCTAGAACCGCTCGGCCACTCTGGCCGGCGCGACGTATCCGTCTTAGAAGACTCCACCTAGAACGAACGTTGCGAGATTGCATTCCTTATTGTCATGTGGGCCCAGTACCTCGTTTAATGGTATAGGGTCCCGCTGAGTACACAACTGGACCACCTCTCACTCGTATAGAAGGTAATTTGGCCAGCAGCTATTACATTTTTAGCATGCTAAGGCTGATGACCGTGTCCCATCTTCTAGATATCTCTGACGTTATTTTTCGACAAGATAATGCAAGATCGCATGGTTCCCTTGCTGTCTGACTTACCTCGATACATAGGGTGCTCAACTTTTTGCCTCGACAGGCAATTTTCCAGATCTCTCACCCACTGAAACATCAAGTCACGGGCTGCCGGAGGACTGACGTGCTACCACTCACCAGTCACTACAGTTGATGAAATATCGAGTAGAGTCGAAGCAGCCACAAATTCAAGTTCAATTTGACTCGATTTCCAGCCAGATTGGAGTCATTTTGTTGCTGCAAGAGGTGGCAAAACTGTCCACTGTTACCCTCAAAATAATCAAAAGCCTACAGTGTATTCTTTCTACTGTACTGTACACTCAGAATAAGTAAAATTTCGTTATTTGCTGTCCTCCTCCCCGCAAGTTTAATGGCAAGGAGTACATTTTTGAACTTTCCACTCATTGAACGTGTCACTGTAATTCTTCACACGCTCTCAATAATGGCACCCTGGAAATTTCTTTGTAATCATCTCCCTATAAAGGCAATGCGGAAAAAGATACGCAGTTCCACAATTTTGTTACACCCTCTACATTTTGTACAAATGCCTCTTAGGCTGCAAACTTCATTGTAGGCAGGCTGGAATGTAACACAAGAACAACTGGTCCGACACACGTCTTCCAGACGAGCTGGAATGACGTGTGATCCACATGTGGATAGAAGCACCAGAATATTCCTCACAGATGGGTTCTATATTTACTCAGTCCATTTTACACGTTTTGAAATGTAAGTTTCTATACAAGAAAGAACTTTGAGACAGTATAGACGTCCATAAGAAACAATCTATTGGAAGAGTATTCTCAAAACTTGTAGCATCCAGCTCTTGATGCTATCCTCCCCTAGGAGCACACATTCCTACTGTTTACTGTCGTTAGTCGATGTGTCCACGAACACTCTCGCCAGTATATCGAGCATTCGAACCAGGACAGAAAAACTCATCATTAAAGTGCGTGATAGTGGCGGTTTACAAAAATTCTTGAACATGACTCATGTTGTGTTAGTCTGAAGTCTTGCTGATTTCACAAGGAGCCAGAAATCAATTTGGCTTTAACAGTTAACATTTGAGCATGTGTCACCTGAACTTATAGTTAAGGATAGGGCTTGAAAATATAGTTGGTCGTAAATTATAGCGGCTGTGACTACGTGCATATGGGATGTATTTGCATGTGTAACTTGTATTTGTGCATGTGAGTCCGCGTGTGGATGTGTATTTGCATTTGCAAGTACCTACATGTCTGTGTGTTGCGTATTTGTGCGGTTGGCTGTACGCTTGTTGTGTAGTTATGTGTTTGCTTGCGCGCATGTGTGACTACAGATCAGATATTTGTATGTGACGTGTAAGCCTGATGTGCGTGTGTGCAAGAGCCGACATCTAAGAGTTTGGCGATACTCTGGTTTTATGTGAAAAGAAGATGATGTGATGTGAAAACATGCGAATAACAACAGTTAAGCGATTTCTTTTGAATACTGAGCAACTTATGGAGAAAATAGAGAAATAAATCACCCGTGTTTGATATTTGAATAAAATCGTTTTGGATATTAGGCTGCGTGGTTCTGAAGATAACCGCTGAAAAGTTGGTCGAAACGTCGGCGTTTCGGTGTTTTACTATTTTTTTGATGGCGCGGCCAAATACCCAAAACGATTTTAGTTAAATTGACACTGGTCGTGGAAACCTATGAACTTATAAGCCGTAATTCATATTTGATGAAAAACGTGATAAAATAAAGCTTTAATATAACGAAATCTGTGTACCCCTAAACGCGTGGTCCTGGAGTGTAATAGCTATAGGCAGAAGTAACAAATCGCTTATGCAATACTTGAACAGTGTGCACGGAAAATTACGGAAAGTGACGAAAATGGCAAAAATAATTTAAAAAACCCATCACTAATCGTTGGACTCGTGACTTACGAGGCACATACCACGGCGTGAGGGGTCTGAACGACATGGGGAAAGTGAACTATTTCTGCCATATTTTAATTTTTTCTGTAATTTCAACTCAACACAATCGATTGATTCGAATTTCCCATCTTTTTAACTTGACTTATTTTCCCGAATAAAATTGAATTTCCAGAAACGACAAGCAGGCTGTTTCCACAATTTCGAATTTGCGGGCAGATACGACTTTTGTCTGTTTAAGGTTGAATAACAGGTACACCGATTTTGTTCTATTGACTTTTGTTTATTTCAAACTAGGTTTCAGCTTACTGGGCCATCTTTACGAAACAACTGACAAGCACCTGTCTTAGAACACCATTACTCAGTTTCACCGCCTATCCCACTTTCCATGAGTGTAGTGGGTGAACTTGTGTCTCAGTACCAAATCTCTTGTTCCGAATAATGAAGCATTGGCGTCGTCATTGTACATTCTGTCTTCATCTTTATTAAACCACGTTGGATACGACGATCTTCATGGTGCCGATAGAGAGGACAAGGAAAGCTACTCACTATCATCATAATCCATACTGCTAGATAAAGGTTACCTGGTTAACATGTGGTAGCTCTACTGCCACCCCCATGACTTCATCTCACCACAATACAATTATTTGCGCCAACTAAAGGAGAAACTGTGCGCAGTGCAACTAAACAGGAATATGCTGTCTGCCACAGAGTCAAAGAGCAGATCTGCAAAACACCCATCTACGGCGGTCCAAACCTCTCCACTGAAATGGATGTGTTTACCACTCACAAAATACACTATTAATTGCTGGAAGTGAAAGTCGTCGAACGACGCAAAATCTGGTGAATTCGTATGTCATTCTTAGTTTTCTTATTGTGAATGTACCTCTGGTTACCTTTCTCGGTAGGCTGACAGGAGCATACGTGTACTCGTAGTCCACATAAAAAACTATTTATTCCAT
This sequence comes from Schistocerca nitens, assembly GCF_023898315.1. Classification (NCBI taxonomy): domain Eukaryota; kingdom Metazoa; phylum Arthropoda; class Insecta; order Orthoptera; family Acrididae; genus Schistocerca; species Schistocerca nitens. The sequence goes on along the minus strand of NC_064614.1, from coordinate 473,654,095 downwards.
TGTTTAGATTCTTTTTCTTTTGCAGTACAGAACTGTTCTCACATCTCTGTTATCGAGTAAGTTCTGAAGCTTTGTGTAGAGTTCGTCAATTCTTGTAGTATCATTTCTACTGTCTTCCACTCATGCTCTAATTGCTGGTCCTGAAGCTGGTTTTGAATACATAACAAGAAGTTGCCCAAAGTCAGCTGGATTGTTTTCAGAATAATTTATTTTTGCATTTTATTTTGGTCATCATTCAACAACGAATCCTGTATGAAGCTTACTACTAGTTAATAATTCTTGTAAAACTGATTGAATTCTTAGTTCTGGTATGCTTACGGTAGCAGCTACGTGATACACCTTAAACCGCCCCTTTGCTGTGCTAAATTAAATTTATTTTCTGGAAATTTCCTTCTGTTTCGATGTTGGGACGTCTACGTTTTAGGCCACTGACAGAGAAGCTAATCCACATTTAAATGCACTCATACATTTTGTAATTATTGAAAATAGAGTAAACTGCATACCAAATATCCGATGGAGAAATAAATTTAAGACTGCGAGGTATAAAATTTTACCCGTTTGAACGAAATATACCCAACCGAACCAAACTGAGTAAACATAACTATTCTGCAAATCAGATTGACAAAAGGTTTACTTTATTGTGCAACATTTGCCAACATGAAAACAACAATTAGTCGATATCAATGCCATATCTAAGGGAGTACGACAAATGACATATTCTTCCTCAATGTTTCGGATTATTATTTTTAGAATATCTTGTGACATACATATCATTGGCCATTTTGCGGTTTTTGACGTCCTTTAAGGCTGTCTATCTCGTTAATACCGTGTGTGCGTTCTTCGGGATACGGTATGCATGCGTATTGTTGTGCAAGAATGCGGGAGTGTTTCTGGGAAAGAGGACGTTTCATATTACTCTTAATTGTGCCTGTTATCACCGCGCCTTGAACGAGAGATAAATAGGGAGTTAACACACAAAACGGAGACCCTGTTTTGAATGTAAGGCACAACAGGGGCTTAAGCATGTGACTCGGTGTTGAGCTCAGTGAGCGGCGGCTTATAGCGGCCCCTTGTCTCGTGACTACATACGGTCGCGGCTGTCTTCCTTCCGCCAGCCGGGAAGGCTAGAGGTCACCGAGGTGTGCAAGAGAAATGCTTCAGCGCACGCGCAGGGAACTTTGGGAACAAGTAAAACTAGGAACCCGCAGTTGAATATAACACAACTGGTTTATTTGCAACGAAATGAAACTAGTGGGTGCACACTTTATCGAAATCAGATAACAATATTTCGGTAATATTCTGAAAAAAAAACTTGTAATGTGGACAATTAATAGTACAGGCTTCACAACAATGATTAATGCTGATGGTAAGCCCACGAATCATATATCAACTGGCATCGACGTGTATGGCCTTTACAGTGCACTTTCAATATCTTTTAAGTTTTTCCGTAGAAGGCAAGTTTAGAGGTGTGACGATGCCATTATGCATGTGCGTTGTAGATGAAGTGAACTTACTAGCTGCTACATACTCAGGATATTATGTTTCTACAAGTAAGAACTGATGAATTATGTTCTACATCTAAATTTATGTTATCTATAGACTACGCAGTCAATTTTACATTGTGTCTCGGAAGGCGTTTCTGGTATCACTGTTATCCCCTCCCCCTGTTCCGTTACCGAATTGTGCTTGGGAAGAATGATTGCCGTTGAGCCTCCCGCACGAGATCCAATTCCTCTGGTTTTATCATCGCGGTCATTTAGAATCACGTATGTGGTAGGAAGTGACACGTTGCCCTACTGTTTGTGGAACCAAAGTTGTAGGAATTACAACAGTAAACGTGTCGTGATGAATAACGTGAAACATGCAGCGTCTCCCACTACAGTTTCGTGAAGTTTTTATGTTTACTGAAAGATTTTACGAGAAACCTATTGCTCTTGTTGTATCTTCCCTGTCCCTTCTATTAATCCACACTGCTTAAGGTACTAGCGTTTTGTAAGTCACTTTTTTCGAGGATAAATTATATTTCCCTAAAATTGTTCCAACGAATCTCTAAGCCTAGCATCTGTTTTACCTACAGCTAGTTCTATATACTCGTCCCCCTTCACGTCGATAGGGACGGTTACTCCTAAGTATTTTACGGTTGTTGCTGTTTTCAGTAATTTTTTGTCAGTAGCACAACCGAATAGTAGTGGATCTCTCTGACTATTTATGCGCAACACCTTACATTTATTTACGCTGAAGGTCAACTGACCGTTCCTGGAGAAACCTTCGATCCTCTGCAGGATACCCCGCATTTCTCCGCATACTTCTGGCGTTGCAACCTCCCCTACAGGCAGCAGCAGTGTCACCATACAGCTTTGTTGACTTCCGACGTTATCCACAAGGCCTTTAATGTACGAGAGGAGTGCACTAAGTAATACAACACACCTTTTTCTGAAAGCAACTCGGTTGCATTCAGTCTTCCAATACACCATATCATTCCCCACCATTTTGGCTGCAAAAGCCTATATTCCAACATAATCTCTGTTCAGTGCGACCGCCTGATGCCACCTTACTGGCAGGGCCTGTATGTTCGCATGCTACCGCCCTGGTGGTCGACGTCGGGACCAACGTCTTGCTGCATCAATAACACCCCCATCACCCACGTACTGCTTCCCACGAAGTGCATCCTTCACTGGGGCAACAGATGGAAGTCGTGAGGTGCCAAGTCTGAGCAGTAGGTCGGATGAGGAGCAGTCCACTGAAGTTTTGTGAGCTCCTCTCTGGTGCGCAGACTTGTGTGAGGACATGGGTCATCACGAAGAAGGAGCCGTTCGTCTGTATTTTTGTGGCGATGAACACTCTGAAGTCGTTTCTTCAATTTCCTGAGAGTAAATCAGTACACTTCAGAACTGATCGTTGCACCTTGAGGGAGGACATCATAGTCTCAGAAGACTTTACCGGCTGAGAGCGCGGTTATTAGCTTTTTCTTCGGAGGAGCGGTGACGTACTGCCTCTTCACGAATTGTCATTTTGTTTCCGATTCGAAGTGTTGAGCTCATTTTTCATGGCCTGTGACGATATTCGACAAAAAATTGTCACGAGCAGCCTCGTAACGAACAAGCAATTCCGCCCAGATGATCCTTCGTTGCTCTTTATGGGCTTCTGTTACGCATAGAGGAACCTAGCGGGAACATACCTCTCAGTACCCCAACTGGTGTACGAGTGTGTCAGCAGTACCAACAAAGAGGTCCAGTTGAGCAGCGAGGTATTTGACTGTGATCTGCCGATCGCTTCGAGTGAGAGTGTCCGCACGTTCCAACGTTGCAGGAGTCACAGCTGTTTGGAGCCGGCCGGCACGCGGCAGATTGGACAGGCTTGCGCGACCTTGCTCCGATGAGGACAGACGCCTCACCCAACGACTCACCGTGCTTTTGTTCACTGTCAGGTCTTCGTAACATTCTACAAGCGCCTATGAATATGTGCTACGCTCTGGTCTTGCACCAAAAATAACTCAATGACAGCTCTCTGCCTGGAACGCACCTCCATCACAGACACCGTTTTGAAGACTACGTATAGCCCCGCCACCTATAGGAACTTCATGAAGCTATAGGGGGTGAAGCGGGAATATTCCGCTATGTTTCACAACAAATTACGTATTTTTTCAACGAAGTTGATCGAGAAAAAAAATGTGTTGCATTACTTATTGAACACCACTCGTACAAGTTTATTCATGGGTATGTCGCCATTTTTATAAAACTGATACAGTTGGGTAGACGTAAATTTAAAGTCAAGTAGTATGTGATGGAGGAGGGGCTGAACTTGTAAAGCTATGTTGCCAGCATGGTAGTGATGTTTGAAGCCGCATCTTGGACGCAATTCGTAAGCTTCAGAGAGGAAGAGTGTCATGTGACATATGATGCATAAAGGGAATTATACGAGAAAAACAACGCAGAATTTCATTTGGGCGCAACTTTTTTATCCTAGAATTACGGTTTTTCCCTTTTTTTTTACCGATTCGAAGAATTGAACCCATATATCATCACCAGTGATGAAAGAATGCATTGAGAACGTCCTTATATTAGGAGAGATGAGCGCCCATATTACCGCAATGTATTTCAAACAATGCTACTCAGACAGACAATTCATTATCCACACTGTGATGGTGAAAGTTCTCGCAAAACTCCTCGAAGCTGACTGTGTCGCAGACAAACCAAAAGCGGCTACAGATGAAGGAACATCAACTGGTGCTCTGGCATCGTTCCGTAAGGCTCCAGAGCGCAGTAGGTATGGGATAAAGCAACCGGTTAAAACAGATACCAGTATTTTAGTTATGAATAACCTTATTTTACGGTATTTGTTTGGTCTCGGTTATGACAGACGTTTTCAGTAAAAATCGAGTATATCAGTTTGCCATATCAAGGGTGCTAAAATTTAATTTTTTAAATAAGACTTTTTCTTTTACAAACGATTAATGTGTACTCATATAGTGTCTATTGCTGTGAAATATTGCGTTATTACAGAAAATGGGTAAAAGGATCAGTGCTGTTATACAACGCCGACATTTAGAAACTAGCAATCACCACTTTACATGGAGCTTCCAAAACCGTATTTCGTAGATCTATTTCACAATAACGCTTCTGGGTGATCACGTAAACACTTCAAAATCGATTCTAGAAATCGGTAACTAGTTGCCGGTTTTCCAGTTCCGCAATCAATTTTCACTTCCATGTAAACGCAATCGGTTTAGCTGTCAGGTTTCGTCTTGTTTTTAAAAATTTTCAGCTAATATGGACGAAGTATATTTTTGTACAATGGAGCATAAGTAGAAATATTAGACTAAAGCTGTTTAACCTCGTTTAATTGAAGGGCAACAGCGACTGCGCTGACTAAATCTGAAACTGTAACAGCAGCTTTCCAGGCGCCATATTTCACTGGGCTAGCAAATCCGATTCAGACCCTAACATGTAACCACGACAGCGAAAAACAGATTCCGAAATTCGGTTTTCGTCTTTCGGAAGATGTGTCGCATGTAAACGTAGTGACTGACATGCAGACCGTTACAGTTCTGCTGCGACAATAATTTACGAACTTTTTCGTCACACATTGCCATATTAAATGCCACTAAACGACTACTTAAGAGAAAATCAACTTTCATACGAACATTTATTTACATGGGCACGCTGCAGAGAGTGATACTAAAATTAAAACAAGAGTGTGCCAATTCAAAACAACAGTGAGCGAAAATTTTCTAATAGAAGTGACAGTGGCGCGCAGGTATATCGGGTATTGCAGGACTGGATATGGGGAATGTGTAAGGTATGTATACTCCTGCATTGTTGACACAGCGACAGGTACTTCCTATATTGTTGTAGAAATCACACGCTGCATCACGATTATGGAGATTACGGTACGTAACTTAAGCGCTTCTCGATTTGCGACTTGATTAGCTCCCAGCTTAAGCCCTATTCTGGAAACGTAGTAGTAAACTATTTGGAAATCTTCATCAAAAGAATATATTTTTGTCTCACAGCAATCACATGTGTGTATAGATGACATATTGTGGTGAAGTTAAGAGGGAATGCTATGTTTACAGTGTATTTCAGGAGGAAGTGAACATACCTCACTAGGTGATAATACGGGAGATTTTGAATGGAATACATTACAAAACTGAATTTTATATTTTGAATAATTTTCGACATATCCCGATTTGAAATTGTAGGGAACAGAACATCAATTTCTTTCTTGGTCGCTGTTCTTGCCTGCAGACTTCGTTCGCCTCGTGCAGCATTCTATCAGGTACGCAACAAAGGACATGAGAAACCTGTAGGGGATCTATTGAGTTGTAATATTATAACCTAGAACTTGATGCGAAAAATTTCTGAAGGAACTTCAAATAGTTACTTGATTAAGAAGATACTATACAGTAATTGGGCTAACTATATTCGTGGGCATCCGCAGCAATTTAACCAATGCTGTGGGAGGACAAGACTCTGAAACTGCCATTTTTGAAATAAATGAGTTGGTCAGTTATGGGTCTGCCATGCTATAAAAACTAAATTTTATAGGACACACAAAAAGCTTATTATATCCCGGAGAACTGGTAGTTACCATCTCAGTACAAGAAAAAAAAAAGTCTGTACCCCAAATTCCAGGAGAGGGAAGGGGTGGGGGTGGCAAGTGCTCTCTCTCGTGCCCCATTCCTGTGGACAGCTATGGCTACATGTTTATTAAGAAACGATGCTGAAAACGAAGGCTCACTGCAGTGTTAGCTTTCACACACACTCCCCAAATGAGTATCGCATCCAATTCTCTCGGAACCACAGAGATTGTAGCAAATGTTTTTATGGCTGTGACCCTTCAGAGAAGTTAATACTACGATATGGAGCAACAATAATCCTGGTACGATTGACCAGGCGGAGTGGAACAGGCGTGACTTCTTTGACGACATTCTCATCAATAGTTGTTAACGGTCTTGATGCAGCTGTAGCAAGAATGAGTGTCAGTGTTCAATGGGCATTCAAACGGGATTAAAGTTAGTTTTTGTCAAATTGTCTAAGCGGAGAAAATGTATTAGGGTATGGCGAATAGCTTGTTCACCAGTGAGATAAAGCTATCTATTAACAAAACCAAACGACACGATTCCACACAATAGCGCTAAAACAAAGCATTGATTCCCAAAACGGCAGATTTTAGTTGAAAATATTTTCTTGTAAATGGGTAATTTATTGATTCGTGTCCTTAATTAGTGCCAATATCTATGTAGGTAACGTACATGTCGTGTAACCGTTCTGCTCAACCTAGTATTAGTGGCAATATTAACAGCACTTCAGACTAATTAATAGGACGAGAGATAAACTTTTGAGCGACTGAATTATTTAGATCTAGTTAGTACCATGTGACACCCCTATTTGCCCCGATGACAGCCGCAACGCGTCTTGGAATGGACTCCACGAGACACCAACGCGTATTGAAGCGAAGCTGATCCATGGCTGCACAGTCGCCACTCACACTTCACGGACACTGGTCCAGGTTGAGTTCAAGGCGACCACATGTCGCTCGATGTGATCCCAGATGATGTCAGCTGAGATTGGAACCACTCAAGCACACTCACTTCCGCAGAGTGCTCTTCAAAACATTCTGAACACTTCGTCTTATTGAAAGTTCAGGTCGCTAGCAGGAACTGTAGGCGAACGAGCGGTTGCAAACGTTCGCTGCATGCAGTTCCATTCGCAGTGTTCACTAGCAAAGTGTTTCATTCTGTCACTCTCTGACGGTAACAGTACTTATCGGGTCTGAAACCGATTTATATTTACAAGGCGGTCGCTGTCGGTTTGGCTCTTTCTATGACCAGTGCTCTTACATACCGTTTCATAGCTGAGAGTTGTAGACACGTTGGACAGTCCGCGTTGATACCTGAATGAATGGAGCAACTTCGTTCACGGAGTCATTTTTTAACCTCTCAACGTCGACCCATGGCAAACCCTCTGGCACATGCATACCAGGCCACAGCCATAATTTTTGTCAGTGGTGGAGAATCGCAGCACAGATTTGTACCAGTTCCACACCATCCATAACTCTCGGAAGCGGCCACAGTGATATTTTTAAGGGGTGACTAATATCTTTTCTGGTGAGGTTGCATTTTGTGCAGCTACTTTCAACAATGTGTAGAATCCAGAAGGAATGCCCAACGTGGAGGGTGCTCCGTCCGTAGATATACACTCCTGGAAATGGAAAAAAGAACACATTGACACCGGTGTGTCAGACCCACCATACTTGCTCCGGACACTGCGAGAGGGCTGTACAAGCAATGATCACACGCACGGCACAGCGGACACACCAGGACCCGCGGTGTTGGCCGTCGAATGGCGCTAGCTGCGCAGCATTTGTGCACCGCCGCCGTCAGTGTCAGCCAGTTTGCCGTGGCATACGGAGCTCCATCGCAGTCTTTAACACTGGTAGCATGCCGCGACAGCGTGGACGTGAACCGTATGTGCAGTTGACGGACTTTGAGCGAGGGCGTATAGTGGGCATGCGGGAGGTCGGGTGGACGTACCGCCGAATTGCTCAACACGTGGGGCGTGAGGTCTCCACAGTACATCGATGTTGTCGCCAGTGGTCGGCGGAAGGTGCACGTGCCCGTCGACCTGGGACCGGACCGCAGCGACGCACGGATGCACGCCAAGACCGTAGGATCCTACGCAGTGCCGTACGGGACCGCACCGCCACTTCCCAGCAAATTAGGGACACTGTTGCTCCTGGGGTATCGGCGAGGACCATTCGCAACCGTCTCCATGAAGCTGGGCTACGGTCCCGCACACCGTTAGGCCGTCTTCCGCTCACGCCCCAACCGTGCAGCCCGCCTCCAGTGGTGTCGCGACAGGCGTGAATGGAGGGACGAATGGAGACGTGTCGTCTTCAGCGATGAGAGTCGCTTCTGCCTTGGTGCCAATGATGGTCGTATGCGTGTTTGGCGCCGTGCAGGTGAGCGCCACAATCAGGACTGCATACGACCGAGGCACACAGGGCCAACACCCGGCATCATGGTGTGGGGAGCGATCTCCTACACTGGCCGTACACCACTGGTGATCGTCGAGGGGACACTGAATAGTGCACCGTACATCCAAATCGTCATCGAACCCATCGTTCTACCATTCCTAGACCGGCAAGGGAACTTGCTGTTCCAACAGGACAATGCACGTCCGCATGTATCCCGTGCCACCCAACGTGCTCTAGAAGGTGTAAGTCAACTACCCTGGCCAGCAAGATCTCCGGATCTGTCCCCCATTGAGCATGTTTGGGACTGGATGAAGCGTCGTCTCACGCGGTCTGCACGTCCAGCACGAACGCTGGTCCAACTGAGGCGCCAGGTGGAAATGGCATGGCAAGCCGTTCCACAGGACTACATCCAGCATCTCTACGATCGTCTCCATGGGAGAATAGCAGCCTGCATTGCTGCGAAAGGTGGATATACACTGTACTAGTGCCGACATTGTGCATGCTCTGTTGCCTGTGTCTATGTGCCTGTGGTTCTGTTAGTGTGATCATGTGATGTATCTGACCCCAGGAATGTGTCAATAAAGTTTCCCCTTCCTGGGACAATGAATTCACGGTGTTCTTATTTCAATTTCCAGGAGTGTATTTTTCGGCTCTGGTGGAGAGAAACTGATATAAACCTGAAATTTACTATGTGTGTTTGTTGTAATCTAATCAGAACGTCTTAAATCGATTGAAAAATTTCACACACACAAGACTAAAAAACGGAAAATAATTACTTAAATAAAAAACTTTTTAGTATAATACATTTTTAAAACGCACTTGTGGTATCGTCCAAAGATAGCGGCGCCACACCAAAGCCAGCAACGCACAGCAGCACCAAAGACGTTAGCGAAGTCTCCTTGCAGTCCGTAACGTCGAATGGGAGAGGCTGAACAAGACACTCCCTCTCTCTCATCACAACAGCGCCCTTGGATGGAGGTCAATATAGAGCCGAACATGGAAGTGTTTTGCCGCAGTTAGTGACCTCTGCTGAAGCAGTCAACATCATCGAGTAGGACTAAAGCGCTAGTAAAGTCACAGATGGAGATGTGCTTATGTAAATATTGAACACCGTACTTCATGTATTACGTTAAATAATTATTTTTATCATTCATGCAATAAAGTGAACTAATATTTCATGTATTGTATCTCAGATGAACCATCTCCCAGAGCAGTCAAAGATGCCCTATACAGAGTCATAACTACACCCTTGCTAATAAATTAAGGATAATTGCAGAATGTGGTGCCACACAACGTGGCACTACACAAAACTGGCGCTAATAGCATAGGCACATAGGGAACACACACGACACAGATCTGTAAGTCCTCAGTATTGGTGATAAGTTGAGAAAACCGTCCCAATACACATGCGCTACGAAACGCCACTATTTTCTGCGCATGTACCCCGACATCAATATGGGATATGGTCACCATGCACATGTACACAGGCCGCACAACGGGTTGGCATACTCTGAATCAGGTGGTCGAGCAGCTGCTGGGGTACAGCCTCCCATTCTTGCACCAGTGCCCGTCGGAGCTCCTGAAGTGTCCTAGGGATTTGAAGACGTGCAGCGATACGTCGACCGAGCTCGATGGGGTTTAGGTCTGGCGAACAGGTAGGCCACTCCATTCGCCTGATATCTTCTGTTTCAAGGTACTCCTCCATGATGGCAACTCGATGGGGCCTTGCGTTATCATCCAACAGGAGGAAGGTGGGACCCTCTGCACCCCTGAAAAGCCGGACATACTGGTGCAAAATGACGTCCCGATACACCTGACCTGTTACCGATCCTCTGTCAATGACATGCAGGAGTGTACGTGCACCAATCATAATCCCAACCCACACCATCAAACCACGACCTCCATACAGGTCCCTTTCAAGGACATTAAGGGGTTGGTATCTGGTTCCTGGTTCACGAAAAATGAAAACCCTGCGAGAATCACTGCGCAGACTAGACCTGGCTTCGTCCGTGGACATAACCTGGGGTCACTGTTCCAATGACCATATACTGTGTTCTTGACACCAGGCTTTACGGGGTCAGTGTAATGCACCTTGCAGGTCTCCGGGCGAATAAACCATGTCTGTTCAGTCGTGTGTAGACTGTGTGTCTGAAGACAACTGTTCCAGTGGCTGCGGTAAGGTCCCGAGCAAGGCTACCTGCAGTATTATGTGGCCGTCTGCGGGCATTGATGGTGAGATATCGGTCTTCTTGTGGTGTTGTACACTGTGGACGTCCCGTACTGTAGCGTCTGGACACGTTTCCTGTCTGCTGGAATCGTTGCCATAATGTTGAGATCACACTTTGTGGCACACGGAGGGCCCGTGATACGACCTGCAGTGTTTGACCAGCCTCCAGTCGCCCTAGTATTCTACCCCTCATAACGTCATCAATATGTGTTCTTTGAGCCATTTTCAACACACAGTCACCATTAGCACGACTTAAAACGTCTGCACACTTACTCGCTGCACCGTACTCTGACATGCACGACCAACCCGCCTTTGCGTATGTGGACTGTTGCCACAGCCGCCGTGCGATGACCGCAGGTAAAATGCGCCACATGGTCATACCCCGAGGAGATTTAAACCCACAAACCGCCCACCAGAGCGTTGTTTCACCATCTATCAGCATTATCCTTAATTTATGAGCATGAGTGTACATACAGATAATTCTGAAAATGTGTGATTGCGAGTTTTTAGCAACTATGAAAATACTAGTAAGGTTTAAAACGAAGTGTTTGTAATTTGGGCGTAGGTGCTTCGCAGAGTTCAAATATTCGCGCAGCTTTCTATTTGATTTAAACACTACGTCAGTACCCTATTTTCTGAGTACTTCGCTTGCCACAGTAGGGGTATACAAAATCCCTTGCACTTGGGGTGTGTACACAGAAATTACAAATAGAAGCATGAATGGCCACATCAAGGAACACAAGAGCAAGTGTCGCCTGGACAAGACGGATAAATCATGTACTGGGTCGAGGGAAACAGCAAATTCGTTTCTCTGATACCGTGGTTTTAGCCAGATCTAATCATTACTATGTTAGAATCCACAGAAACCATATAAATTAAAAAGCCAAAAACAACTTTAACAGAAGAGGACTGAAAGTAGACAATTTGTAGTCCCTAGTGCTAAATAAAACAAATACTACAGCCCAAACTGTTCCGTTCTACAAGCTGCATACCATACGTCGTCGCGACTCCACGACTCCGTGATCTTCGGCAGGGGTCTGATGATGTCACGAACCGACCGTCGCGTCGATGCATATAAGCAGTTGAGCTTGCTGAGCTTGTTGGAGACTGTAAAGCCTCCGATGATGTCTCCAGCACTGAGAGGCGAATTGTCAGGAAGGGAATTATGCCTTGAACAACGGCCTTATGCCCATAAAACAAATATCGGCAATAACACAAAACGGGCCCTGAAAGCTTGCATTCTATGATTTTGGGATTTTTCCTCTTAATTTATTTAGATTTTTTTCTCCTACTTATAGTTCTTATTTTTCTTATCACTGTAGATATTATCAACTATTTCAGGGTTTTATCCATTTTCCATGGCTGTGTATCTGACCGTCTTCAGTTCTGTTTCAAAGATCTTATCAGATAGTGTTAACGGTATTATCCCGTACACCATAGTATGAAAGAAAACCCCTTCTTTATGTGACTTGGGGCGAACGAGGTACTGTGGATTATCCCATCAGGCATGGCTAGTTTTCGGGAAACATTAAATACATCAGTCCCGTGTTCATAACGGCTAGTCACATCTAAAAAGTTTATACCCTTGTGTTTTTCATATCCAGTGATAAATCGTATGTTTTTGTGCAGCTCATTGAATTTCTTATTAAGTGCAGTCCTCTTTTGTTCCAATGAACAAAGTGATCGTGTCACATACATAGCGTCCGTAACACACTGTCCTGGAAACTAGCGCTGGTTGCTCTATTAGAAGCTTATTTTGTCTGTCATCAGGAAAAATGTTAACATTATAGCTAACAGAAAGTGTGCCATTTGTAGTCCTGCCTACTTTGACATGACAGCTCATTCTTGCGACGAAGTTTCCTGTTCACAGACATGTAGAAAAAGATATGGTGTGCTACCCGTGTGTGGTGTGTACGGAAAGAATGCCGTCAGTGGAGCAGGGGCTCTATTCTGATCGCCGGAGTCTTATGTGGTCGCTACGTGCGTTCACGGGAAACTTGTGGAAACCGGAAGCTAAGACGACAAGCACAGGACAAGGAGGAGAAGTGTAACTGAAAGGAAGTACTTGAAGAAGCTGTTCTAGCGGCGACCCTTAGCAGTTCCGCGGTGGTACGCGGCATGTTGACAAGAAATGTTGTATCAATTATCTTCAGGAATTTCATTCACAGTTAGCTTGTTAGGACTCGAAGGCCGGAATTTCGAAAGTAGTCAGGAATTTTGGTGGTTTGCTCTTCAGTGCCTGCAGTACGATACGACGCAATTTACCGACGAAGTGACTTTATAAGTTACGGCAATGTCAATTTACGAGACAAGTATTACATGGCGAGGAACAATCCTCGTAGAATGCGTGCATTCCTGCTTCAGAGGAGTGCAACACCTTAGGATGTTTTATTGGCCGGCCGCAGTGGACGAGCGATTCTAGGCGCTTCAGTCTGGAACCGCGCAACCGCTACGGTCGCAGGTTCGAATCCTGCCTCGGGCATGGATGTGTGTAATGTCCTTAGGTTCGTTAGGTTTACGTAGTTCTAAGTTCTAGGGGACTGATGACCTCAGATGTTAAGTCCCATAGAGCTTAGAGCCATGTGAACCAATTTGATATTTTATTGTCTGACTTCTTCCTAGCCATATCACATGGAAACATTTCTTTACTTTTATCAGACACTCCATGGGGGTGTATTCGACTGGAACATGATGGCTGTCCAGAATTTCTGTCTCCTGTTGGCTACAGAAACAAAATTATCTGATCGTTATTTCGATGGAATTTTGCTATAAAATGATCTAGCTGCTTTTCTATCTTGGCGCACTTCATTGAAGAGCAGCAATAACGAATACAGCAAACGAAGAAGCCCAATGTTCCAAATTATGTCCTATATTTGGAACACTTGCTTAAGCGAACCGTATATAAATATTTAGTACATAGGAATTTTTGCACCTGACAGAGAATCGTTAGTTAATTATAACTGGTGCAGTTTGTCCACTGACTTGGTTGTTGCAATTATAACAGTTTCCAGAAGCGTACTTTGTCATAATATCCCAGCGACAGGTATACGTGAGCTATTACAATATCCCGAACAGCTTCCAAGTTCCTCTATTCCTGCGGGATCAAATGGCTCCGAGCGCTATGGGACTTAAGTTCTGAGGTCATCAGTCCCCTAGAACTTAGAACTACTTAAACCTAAGTAACCTAAGGACATCACACACATCCACGCCCGAGGCAGGATTCGAACCTGCGACCGTAGCGGTCGCGCGGTTCCAGACTGTAGCGCCTAGAACCGCCTGCAGGATCAGTCAGAAACACTTACCCCTCTGTCGATTCTTCTGGTGGAGGACAGCGTCAGGTAATCGTTTCCAAACTGTACTAACGTGGAATGAATGAATGTGAATGGCATTTTTCTCAGACGTCTCGGCATATCTGAGAAGGATCGGTGGCATTGTCGTTTTGGGAGAATCGATGGAACGCCGAATGGTGCGACAGATCTCTAGTACAGAATTAGACAAGACAGAACAACGCGTGTTTCCTAAAACCTGTTCTCTTGCATATGTACACATAAACTTCTTTGAATTAGTCTCCTAAAAATAATTCGCATAGGTCAGGACGTAATCCGTGGTTGCATTTCAAAGTTAGAAATCTACCTGGTATTTGTCTAATACATTGACGGAAAAAATCGCAACACCGAGAAGGAGATGTGCGACATAAACGAAAGTTGTTAGGCGTATCTGTACAGCTGAAAGATGATGTCTGTTCAAATTTCGTGCCAATCGCATAAGAGTGCCACTATGAGGACGAAAATCAGGTTTGCTTTAAATAGACGCTGTAACGGTCGTGACCGTCAGTTAACTTTGAGAACGAAAGTGGTGAATGATGTTAGTCAAGAATGCCTTTAAGGCGACAAAGACGCCTTTATCAACGCCTCACTGAGTTTGAACGAGGTCGTGTAATGGGGCTACTAGAAGCTGGATGTTCCTTCTTCGATATTGCAGAAAGACTTGGCAGGAATGTAGCGACTTCCATGACTGCCGGCAGCGGTGGTCACGAGAACGTACGGTTGCAAGAAGACAGGGCTCCGGATGGCTCGTGGCAGTACCGAGCGGGAAGACCGTCGTGTTCGGCGTATGGTTCTGGCGCATCGTACAGATCCTACAGCAGCAATATGAGCAGCAGTTGCCACAACAGTGACACAACGAACTGCTACAAATCGGTTACAGCTCCTCGCCAGACGCCCTGCAGCGACGTTCCACTGACCCCAAACCACCGCCACTCACGACTTCAGTGGTGTCAAGCGCGAGCTCATTGGAGGGCAGGGTGGAGGTCTGTTGTTTGTTCTGATGAAAGCTGGTTCTGCTTCGCTGCCAGTGATCGTCATGTGTTGGACATAAGGAGGTTAGCTGAGCGCCTGCAACCAACCTGTCTGCATGCTAGACACACTGGACCTACACCTGGAGTTATGGTCTGGGGTGCGGTTTCATATGACAGCTGGATCACGCTCGTGGTTATATTACGCATTATGACTGCAAATTTGTACCTCAGTCTGGTAATTCGACCTGTTGTGCTGCCATTCACGAACAGCATTCGGGCGATGTTTTCCAAGAGCATAACGTCCACAAACCGCTGTTATAACCCAACATAAAACTGAAACTCCTCCTGAACAGGCCATAAAGGCCCAACGGTACCGACCAGCCGCCGTGTCATCCTCATACCACAGGCGTCACTTGATGCGGATATGGATGGGCGTGTGGTCAGCACACCGCTCTCCCAACCGTATGTCAGTTTCAGAGATAGGATCCGCTACTTCTCAGTCAAGTAGCTCCTCAGTTCGCCTCACAAGGGCTGAGTGCAGCCCGCTTACCAACAGCGCTCGGCAGACCGGATGGTCACCCGTACAAGTGCTAGCCCAGCCCGACAGCGCTTAACTTCGGTGATCTGACGGAAACGTGTGTTACCACTGCGGCAAGGCCGTTTATTACCCTTCATGCTCTGCAGATACGTTGCCTTGGCCTGGTATCACCAGATACGTCTCCAAATGAGCACATGTGGGGCATCATAGTATGACAGCTCCAGCGTCATCGACAAAGAGCATTAACTGTCACTGTATTGACCGACCAAGTGCAACAGACACGGAAATCATTCCACAAACTGACATCCGGCATCTGTACAACACAATGTATGCACGTTTGCACGCTTATATTCAACACATTGGCCGTTACACTGGCTATTAATGTATTAGTATTTCACATTTTCAGTGGCTTATCTCGCGCTTACATTAAGCTGTGATCTTGCAACGTTAATCACTTAAATATTTAACCTAGACAAATGCATTCTCGAAATTTCGTTACTCCACGTTAACTATTTTTTGGAGTACCGATTTATTTTCCGTCAGCGTATAACACAGTTCTAAGAAGATATCTACATCCATATCTACATATACACTCCGCTAGCCACCAAGCGATGTGTGGCGGAGGGTACAATTCGCGCCAGAGTCATATTCCCCCCACCCCCTCCCCCCCTCTGTTCCACTCGCGGATCGCGAGAGGGAAAAACGACTGTCTGAACACCTCAGTACGACCTCTGATTTCCCTTATCTTTGAAGGGTGATCATTGCGCGATTTGAAAGATGGTGGTAATAATATATGCTCTACATCCTCGGTGAAGATAGGATTTCGGAATTTAGTGAGCAGCCCCTTCTGTTTAGCGCGCCGGCTATCTGCAAGTGTGTCCCACTTCAAACTTTCTATTAGATTTGTAACGCTCTCGCAATGGCTAAATGTACCAGTCACGAATCCTCCCGCTCTTCTTTGGACCTAATATGTTTTATCTTCCGTGGTGAACGATACCGAACGTACAAATTCGGAAACTCAGGGTATTTCATGGTTGAAGCAATGAAAGGAATATCGTGACTTTCTGATTCAAGCTAATGACGCATTTCTTTTTGGGTCCACGCTGATCTTGATCTATATTTATACTTATGATAAGTGTAACTGTGTTCACAAAGGTCATGGAACATTCTAAACCTATACTGGTCATCGAACTCACCCGCAAAAACTTTACCTCAGCAAGCTCAAGTGATCTAGCGCTTGTATTTCACTGCAGGATGCAGGAGCAGATAACACTGTCGTAGCGGAGCACGAGCTACTGTTTGCTGTGGCATTAAGTGGATGAAAGAGAGTCGTGCGGCTGAGTTGCCGCTCATTATAAACGGTGGCGCCGATGGCCCGGCAGCCGCTTCGCCCAGCGGCCCCGCCACTGCCTTCCGCACCCGCAACATCGCCGCGCTGCGCCGGTGGCGGAGGACTAGCTCCGCACACTACTGCACAGCTGCTTAAGTAGCCACCTGTTACGCTCACAGAGTCGACGTACATCTGTTTCCATAGCTGCTACACTCGGCACATCGCTGCACAAATGGTTCAGTAACAGCTGCACCTACTACGTCGCTGTACTACTCTGCATTCAGTTCGGTCTCCGGGTTTTATCAAGCGCCTTCGCCAGCAAGTAAGTGTTTCTTATATCTTCTAAAAACTATAACTCTTCTTAATCTATCCTCTTTTTAAGAATACGGCGCGGCAAAGTAAATGCTACGACCCGATTCCCGCAGTTCATCGTCAAGATTAAACTATTCTCCCTAAAAGCAGTCTGTGATCAAACTGAGTGGGAATGCGCTGCACCGTGCCGTAGGCATCATGAGAGTGCGCGACGTGCCAGCGTAAGGAGTACTGATGCCGCTGTGCGCACTTCTATGATGTCTACGGCATGATGCGGTGTGTTTCCGGTCAGTTAGGTCCTAGACAACTGCTTTTAGTGGGATATTGGTTTAATCTTGACGATGAACGGTGGGAAATGGCTCGTTGCATTTACTTTGCCGCGTCATGACTGTTTAAAAAAATAAAGAAACTTATTACCTGAAGAAGCATCTCCACTAATGCCAAACCTATCGTGACTTTTTAATCATAAGATTTTGGCAGCCAGTGCGCAAGGTTTTATTCACCTTGTGCTACCATTACAATAGCGAGGGGAAAAGTATTCGGCCTTTCAGTCAAAGACTATGCTTGTATATCACAAATGCAGCTGCTTTTCTGCGTAGTCTCCTCTTAGATCCATAAAATTTGTCCAGAGTATTTCCCACTTGTTAATTCGCTTCCTGAAGTAGATTTCTAGGAGGCACGCAAAATGTCTGTGAGAAGAGTGGAAATCTCAAACATTCAATGTGCTATTTTTTCACAAAATGCTTTTTCAGCGATATTGTTTTCTCGGCATTATGTTGCATGTCTCTAGATCTGTTCCAAGATCTAAATAATGGAGAAAATGTTTCAAACATTCACTACAAGAACTGCTTTCTCTGTGCCAAGTACCATGCTGTAACGTTTCCTCCATTTAGCTTGGGATGGTTTGAAAAGATAATACACAAGTTTTTGGTGAGTGGGCGCAGCTTTTTGAACTGCGAGAAAGGTTTTGTAATTACAGAGTGTTCGGAAATTCCCGTTACAAACTTCTAGGACTTGTAGAGGAGAGTGAGTACATAATATTTTGAACAGGAACCCATGTCAGGAAACGTCATCCACAGACGCTACAAAGTGTCAAAGTTACAGGCGCCTGCGCCTGTACATGATGTACGAGTATATACAGGGTGATTATGTGATGATGTTACGAACTTTTAAGGCTGATGGGGATGGGTAAATTTGTCAATTTGAGGTATGGGTCCCTGGTTCGGAAACGAACAAGCCGGAAGTTACAAGCGAAAATCATTCTGATACCTTTGACAGTGGAATATATGTACCGGTATTGTTGCCGTGGATGTAGGGTTTCCAACTTTCAGAGGTAGTAGTAGTACTAAGGTATTCTGCCTTACGGTAGGTCTTGTCATGGGTTAAGCGTCTTCCACTTTTGTCTGTCCATATTCAGACTTTTCATTTCTGAATATTTGCCTTCGTTGATATTGTCCAGCATTTGCTATCATCTTTTTCCTCTTCCCCTTTTTCCCTCCACCATTCCTTCTATTCCTTCCCTCAAAAAACAGTCCCTCCTCAAACAATGTCCAATCCAGTTCCGTTTTTTCTTGCTGATGACTTTCAACATGTTTCTTTATTCTCCAACTCTTCTGAATACTTCTTCATTCCTTACTCGGTCTTCCCATTTCACTTTTTCCATTCTTCTCCATATCCACATCTCTAGTGCCTTCAGTCTTCTTTCATCTTCCTTCCTCAATGTCCAGGTCTCCGCACCATATAGTGCAACGCTCCAGATGTAACATTTGGCAAGTCTTTTCCTCAGATCTTTGTTTAGTGGTCCACAAAGTAATTTCTGTTTCCTCTTGAATCCTTCTTTTGCCATTGCAATTCTTTTCCTAATTTCTGTTGAGCAATACATATCATCCATTATTACACTTCCCAAGTAATTGAAGTTATTCACTTGCTCTATTTCCTCTCCCCCTATTTTCATATGAAATTTTCTCCCCTTTCCTCCAATTATCATACTTTTCGTTTTCTTCTTGTTAATATTCATTCCACATTCTTCTAATTTTGTGTTTAGATCATCTAACATTTGTTCCATCTCTCTTGCACTCTCTGCCATCACAACCATGTCGTCTGCAAATCTTATACACTGCAATCTCCGACCTCCTATACAAACTTCAGAGGTAGTAGTATGGACTAAAATAAGAAAAAATGTCTAGTAAACATTGGCTCCAAAATGCATACCTTAAGAGTTATGAGCACCTGTTCACTTCTGTTAGTGTGAAACATGTCTACTGTACCCTCCTCCACATCCTTGAAAATTTATAACATCATCAAGGAATCACCTGTATGTACGCGAATGTACATTTACAGGCATCGACGCCTGTAACTATGGCGCTCTGTAGCGTCGTTGGATGGCGTTTCCGGAATTTCCTAACACCCTGTACGGAGGAAGGATAAAACGTTATCGCCCGCATCTCGTGGTCGTGCGGTAGCGTTCTCGCTTCCCACGCCCGGGCTCCCGGGTTCGATTCCCGGCGGGGTCAGGGATTTTCTCTGCCTCGTGACGGCTGGTTGTTGTGTGCTGTCCTTAGGTTAGTTAGGTTTAAGTAGTTCTAAGTTCTAGGGGACTGATGACCATAGATGTTAAGTCCCATAGTGCTCAGAGCCATTTGAACCATTTGAACCAAAAAAACGTTATCGAGGCCTTTATACCGCTGGATTTACGCAAGGATGCTGAGTCAGCTGAAGCTACGAAATTATTCCACGTAATTCCAAGGCATACAGCTGACTTATTTGATTTTAAAGATGCTACTGAACCTCTGCTGCCAATGAAAGCGTCTTAAGATCTCTAAATGCAACATGATCAAAGCGTCTCACACTCATTAATCTCAAAAAGGTATTAAAAAATTCTTACCCTGAACACAAGAGTGGAAAAATGTCAGTGTGTTCAAAAGAGGAAAGATCATGGCAAATTTGTGCCAAGCCGTACTTCGTTTGAAAGACTAGCCATGTTTATCAGTTGGAAAACAGAAAGATCTGTTGACGAAGTTGCCATTTCTTCCTCAACAACATAGGGTGTTCGACAGCAAACTTTACAACATCTGATCCCAAGAACAGAATTGTGTAAAAAACAGTAGTCAATACTAAGAGATTTTTCTCGCGAATTTAGTTTTGTCCTGTAAAAAATTTAAGAAATATGTGAATTGGTTTTTATTGACTGCACTTCTACTAATTGAAAAATTTCTTATGCATTTCTGAATTTGTACTATCGCAAATGAAACGTAGTGCCTCAGCGTTAATAGCACATGACACAAAAACTTTATTATTGGCACTTGGAAACTGGTCAGTTACCTTGTATGACACCTAGAACGTTCTTAATAAATGATTTATTTTCTAATTTGTCTCATTATTGTTGCAGTGATGAAGTGATAAGCATAATTATGTGATGTCAGAATTTTTGGGGTACAAATAAGCTCGTACAATGAGCTTCATTGTTTATCCATTCTCCTAAAACTGTGAAATTTCGCACTTAAAACGTTTGACATTTCCAATCTTTATATATAGCTGTCATTCTTTCGACGAAATACGTTTTTCTTTCAAACATTTCTTGACGTGTGTTAGCACGATGACAAATCTGACGAAATTTATGGAAGTTCCAAAAAGTTGTATGACAAAATTTTTATCGTAAACGTTCCGTAATTTGCTAATGATAAAGTAAAACAGTGATATGTAATATAATACTCATTTTTTGGTTTAGTTAAAAACATTATAAGTTTATTGATGAATAAGTTCACCTGTGTCATGTTCACTTTAAGTAAAAAGTGGAAGTATTAGTTAGGACTATAACAAGATCATCTTGAGATACTGAATGTATTAACTTACATACCAAAATTTTATAATTAATGTCTACTTAGTAAAGAAGACAATATTATTCTCAAAAGGACAAAGTATCTCAGATCTGAAGGTTTTTCTTTTTTACTTGAGAACGGGCAAACGAGTACTATTCGTGTAAGTAAGAGGAATAGGTAATTTTAGTTGGAGCCTTGGAATTATAACATAATATACTTAAAAGTATAAATAAGGTTCTTGGTCTACAGTTTTCAAACTAATGAAAATATTTGTAAAAAATAGACACACCATCTTAAAGTTGTATAATTTTGTCACTAAAACATTTACATACTTTTTCCATATTCATCTAGAAATTTTAATGTTATAATTAATCAAATTAAACGTTGGAAAGCACATGACAAAAGTTACATAGCTTTATCAATTTTGACAAAGTCGAAAAATGTTCTACGCCTGTGAGAAGTTGTCTTAAGCAAATACAAACAAAACCTGTTGCAGACATCACAGAAAGTGTTGCATATGTGATATGCTTCAATGAAATTGGCAAGAAATTTTAATTGAGGATCACAATCAAATTTAAGAAAATTAAGGAAGCTCTATCAACCTGGAAATTTATTCTTCATAGTGTTACCCTCATTTATTTATAACAATCTCACTTTTTGCACCTATGGTCACAGTGAATCACTTACCTGTTAACGTGATTAGTATTTCCTTTGGGGTGCCACAACGTCGCCTGCATCTAAATGGACCAGCGTCATCTATACAACTTATAGTTCTAGAACTATGTTTTATATGATTTCAGTTGAGACAAAGACAGGGACCAGTCCTACCATAGGTATAAAAGAAAAAGCCCCGTTCAGAGTGACAGACATAAGAGACAAACAGCCATTATCCAGACAGCAGAATCGAGTATGGCCTGGTTCACATTGTTGTTTGACAAGCTAGACCTCTAAGCGGAAGCTACATGGGTTGATTGTATACATTGAGGTCATTCTGTGTAAATGTTTTGATGCAAGTTTCTTTATTCACTAACTTGGAAAAACCGTAAGTAGTTGTCTCCATATGACTGAAGAGGAAATGGAAGTGGGTGGGATAGTATTCGAGAAATGATGACGCTCACTGCACTGATAAACAAATAAGAGAGCAACGATCATGTAGAGGTGCCCTAACAGTTATGTTATTCCAGAATGAGATTTTCACTCTGCAGCGGAGTGTGCGCTGATATGAAACTTCCTGGCAGATTAAAACTGTGTGCCCGACCGAGACTCGAACTCGGGACCTTTGCCTTTCGCGGGCAAGTGCTCTACCATCTGAGCTACCGAAGCACGACTCACGCCCGGTCCTCACAGCTTTCACAGTTTTAATCTGCCAGGAAGTTTCATATCAGCGCACACTCCGCTGCAGAGTGAAAATCTCATTCTGGAAACATCCCCCAGGCTGTGGCTAAGCGATGTCTCCGCAATATCCTTTATTTCAGGAGTGCTAGTTCTGCATGGTTCGCAGGAGAGCTTCTGTAAAGTTTGGAAGGTAGGAGACGAGATACTGGCAGAAGTAAAGCTGTGAGGACCGGGCGATGGTAGAGCACATGCCCGCGAAAGGCAAAGGTCCCGAGTTCGAGTCTCGGTCGGGCACACAGTTTTAATCTGCCAGGAAGTTTCAGTTATGTTATTGTACACATTTCCACAACCAGGTCGTCGAATACGGAACACGTTACCAAACGCAGTTTCATATATGCAGCACGCTAACAAATATACAGAAACATAGAGGACTGACTAAAAGTTTAAAAGTTACCCGCTTTAACCCTTTCGTGGGCCGTGGGAGATATACTTCTCTCTAAACGTATTTCCTTACAGCGTTTATAGGAATATATGTTATCACTTCTGTATCCTTCGGGAATTTAGTGGCAGTCCGTTGCAGTGTTATTTAAGGACATGGTACCTGGATGAACTGAAAGAACCAGAGGTTGTAGAGACTTTCAGACAGAGCATTAGGGAACGATTTACAAGTACAGGGAAAAGAAATACAGTAGCAGAAGAATAGATAGCCTTGAGAGATGAAATAGCGAAGGTAGCAGAGGATCAAGTAAGTAAAAAGACGAAGGATATTAGAAATCCTTGAGTAATAGAAGAGATGTTGAACTTAATTGATGAAAGGAAAAAATTTAAAAATGCAGTAAACGAAGCAGGTGAAAAGGAATACAAAAGTCTCAAAAGTGAGGTCGATACGAAGTGCAAAATGACTAAGCAAGGATGGCTAGGGGACAAATGTAAGGATGTAGAGGCATATATCACTAGGGGTGAGATAGATACTGCCTACAGGAAAAGTAAGGAGACCTTTGGAAAAAAGAGAACCATGTGTATGAGTATCAAGAGCTCAGATGGAAAACCAGGGAAATCAGAAAGATGGAAGAAGTATACAAAGGATCTGTACAAAGGTGATGTACTTGAGGGCAGTATTATGGAAATCGAAGAGGACGTAGATGAAGATGAAATGGGAGATATGATAGTGCGTGAAGAATTTGACAGAGCAGTGAAAGATTTAAGTAAAAAAAAAAGGCCCCAGGAGTAGACAACATTCCATTAGAACTATTGATGGCCTTGGGAGAGCCAGCCGTGACAAAACTCTATCATCTGCTGAGCAAAATATATGAGACAGGCGAAATACCCTCAGACTTCAAAAAGAATATAATAATTCCAATCCCAAAGAAAGCAGGTGCTGAAAGGTGTGAAAATTACCGAACTGTCAGTTTAATAAGTCACGGCTGCAAAATACTAACACGAATTCTTTAAAGACGAATGGAAAAACTGATAGAAGCCGACCTCGGGGAAGATCAGTTTGGATTTCGTGGAAATGGTGGAACACGCGAGGCAATACTGACCCTAGGACTTATTTAGAAGATAGATTAAGGAAAGGCAAACCTACGTTTCTAGCATTTGTAGACTTAGAGAAAGCTTTTGATAATGTTCACTGGAATATTCTCTTTCAAATTCTGAAGGTGGCAGGGGTAAAATACAGGGAGCGAAAGGCTATTTACAATTTGTACAGAAACCAGATGGCAGTTATAAGAGTCGAGGGACATGAAAGGGAAGCAGTGGTTGAGAAGGGAGTGAGACAGGGTTGTAGCCTATCCCCAATGTTATTCAATCAGTATATTGAGCAAGCAGTAAAAGAAACAAAAGAAAAATTCGGAGTAGGAATTAAAATCCATGGAGAAGAAATAAAAACTTTGATGCTCACCGATGACATTGTAATTCTGTCAGAGACAGCAAAGGACCTGGAAGAGCAGCTGAACGGTATGGACAGTGTGTTGAAAGGAGGATATAAGATGAACATCAACAAAAGCAAAACTAGGATAATGGAAAGTTGTCGAATTAAATAGGGTGATGCTGAGGGAATTAGATTAGGAAATGAGACGCTTAAAGTAGTAAATGATTTTTGCTATTTGGGGAGCAAAATGACTGATGATGGTCAAAGTAGAGAAGATATAAAATCTAACTGGAAATGGCAAGGAAAGCGTTTCTGAAGAAGAGAAATTTGTTAACATTGGGTATAGATTTGAGTGTCAGGAAGTCGTTTCTGAAAGTATTTGTATGGAGTGTAGCCATGTATGGAAATGAAACATGCACAATAAATAGTTAGACAAGAGGAGAATAGAAGCTTTCGAAATGTGGTACTACAGAGGAACGCTAAGATTAGATGGGTAGATCAGGTAACGAATGAGGAGGTACTGAATACAATTGGGGAGAAGAGGAATTTGTGGCACAACCTGACTGAAAGAAAGGATCGGTTGGTAGGACGTGTACTGAGGCATCAAGGGATCACCAATTTAGTACTGGAGGGCAGTGTAATCGTAGAGGGAGACAAAGAGATGAATGCACGAAGCAGATTCAGAGGGATGTAGGTTGCAGTAGGTACTGGGAGAAGAAGAAGCTTGTGCAAAATAGTGTTGCATGGAGAGTTGCATCACACCAGTCAGTCTATGGACTGAGGACCATAATAACAAAAATAAAAGAAAACATACAATAAAAACAGAAAACGCTGTTCATTATTTTTTATGTGTGATGACAACACATTACAGTACACAAAAGGGAAGTGTGTAATCCATTTACCACCAGTTTTAACACTTCGCAAAAGTGCCATGGTAATATATGTAACACCACTGTTTTTGGTCCTAAAACACAAAAAAGTTGTCAGAAAATAAATATAGTCAGTTGACCACATTTCTGATAGGCCAGCAAAAAAAGTTATCTTCGCTGGGTTGCTACAAAAGATGCGTCTGTGAATGGGTTAAAAATATCCTGTCAGGGTTGCCAGATGAAAGTTACCTCCTTCTCCTCACAAAGATTGCAAGCTGGGATCGCCAGCTGAAGCCATCTGCTGTTTTGAAAAGCCTGGCAGGGATCGCCAGATAAAGCTAACTGCAAACATGAATGGGAACCATGGCGTTACAGCAGAAGCACGTGGCTTAAGCATGGGAGTTCATTGCATTTGTTTCTTTTACTGAAAAGCGTTGTCTGTCTCTGAATCGAGATTGTAAACAAGAGCGTATTATTTTCCCCAGAGAAGGATATATCTGGTGTGACATAGTAACCGAAAGCAGTTTTGTTAACTCTGAACCACAATTTTATTACTTTCATTATGCGTATGATAGCCAAAGTGAATAAAACGGACAATAAATTTACAGAGCAAGGGAACACACAGAGGTCATCCGTAATTATAGTCTAATACGACAAACCGGACGGCCTTTACTCGTAATAATTTTTAAGGTATGTGGCCCATCGGTACTGGAGAGAAGTAATACACTGATTTACTGAAGCGCCCATAAACTGGGACAGCGTTATCCGCCACATGAGTAGCGAAAGGACATATGAGATATCGAGACATAAACGAAAGATGTCAGTGACGCATCAGTTCGCAAGCACGATGAAAGTAGAAACATCATTGTATTCCACCGCTAAGTAATCACACATCTATAGTAAGCCTACCAGAGAGAAAATGTCCCTTTTCAATGATCGGCTTCGAGTTTGCAAAAACATGTGAAGTCGGATTTGGCAAATAAACAGATTTAGGTGGTCACTGACGAAGAAGAGGCACGATCATCTCTCTCTACCTAGATTCCACAGGTAAATGTGATAGTTGTAGTACCAAAATTCACAGTAGTGATTCGTTAGCTTTGTTTTGATTTAGAACAAAGGGACAGGAAACACTTAGCAATTCAACTTTAGAGCAACAAGGAGTCATGACCTCAGGTGGTGGCCAAGAGGGAGGAAAAATTTTATGCTTCGCGAAGATTCATGAGACTCGATTGTAAAATGCAAGTAAACGCGTTGTTGAATAAATGCTGAACACACATGTCTCAGAAAGTTACCGGACAAGCAGCTAGTTTAGATACTTTTCAACATCACTTCGGAAAGCGTTGAGGTGAAGAAAATATCTCTCGTCAAAAGGGAACTAACATTGCACAAACCAATGAAACACAATAAATTTAAAATTTAGATAAATGTAGGCAATCATAACCACACTCTTCTACTAGTTGTCATGGCTGCACCGCATTTCAGTTAAGTCCAAAGCGCCCTCGAAGAGACCTCGTTATCTACACTCAGGGAATACTGAAAAACTTACTATAAATTCTCTCTAACATTAGAAACCTGAAGAAAGTTGTTAAGCACTATGATTGCTGAAAACGAGACACCCTGCTAACTTTATCCATAAAGGATACGGACTGTTCGCAAAAACACAACCAATGATAGTACTGCAGCCATAGTGCGGCCACGCCAGAGAGCTTGAGAAAGAAACGTGGTGGGGGCTAGCAAATAGACGCCTAACAGCCTCTTTCCAACATAACGCTCTGAACACTAAAACTTTCCTTGACAAGCCCTATGGATAGAGACAAGCCTCTCTTCTTTTTTCCATCACCATCACAAGTTGGCGGAACAACCAACTCATGCTAGAGTTTACAGTTTCCCGTGAAAGTTTCAGACCAAACCGAAACACACATCCATGTTTTCAAACACAGGACGGATGCAAACACAAAAATATATACATATTGTTGTTGTTGTTGTGG
Organism: Schistocerca nitens; assembly: GCF_023898315.1. Classification (NCBI taxonomy): domain Eukaryota; kingdom Metazoa; phylum Arthropoda; class Insecta; order Orthoptera; family Acrididae; genus Schistocerca; species Schistocerca nitens. The sequence goes on along the minus strand of NC_064614.1, from coordinate 473,627,033 downwards.
TCTTCAGTCCTGAGACTGGTCTGATGCAGCTCTCCATGCTACTCTATCCTGTGCAAGCTTCTTCATCTCCCAGTACCCACTGCAACCCACACCCCTCTGAATCTGCCTAGTGTATTGATCTCTTGGTCTGCCTCTACGATTTTTACCCTCCACGCTGCCCTCCAATGCTAAATTTGTGATCCCTTGATGCCTCAAAACATGTCCTACCAACCGATCCCTTCTTCTAGTCAAGTTGTGCCACAAACTTCTCTTCTCCCCAATCCTATTCAATACCTCCTCATTAGTTATGTGATCTACCCATCTAATCTTCAGCATTCTTCTGTGGCACCACATTTCGAAAGCTTCTATTCTCTTCTTGTCCAAACTGGTTATCGTCCATGTTTCACTTCCATACATGGCTACACTCCATACAAATACTTTCAGAAACGACTTCCTGACACTTAAATCTATACTCGATGTTAACAAATTTCTCTTCTTCAGAAACGACTTCCTTGCCATTGCCAGTCTACATTTTATATCCTCTCTACTTCGACCATCATCAGTTATTTTACTCCCTAAATAGCAAAACTCCTTTACTACTTTAAGTGTCTTATTTCCTAATCTAATCCCCTCAGCATCACCCGATTTAATTTGACTACATTCCATTATCCTCGTTTTGCTTTTGTTGATGTTCATCGTATATCCTCCTTTCAAGACACTGTCCATTCCGTTCAACTGCTCTTCCAAGTCCTTTGCTGTCTCTGACAGAATTACAATGTCATCGGCGAACCTCAAAGTTTTTACTTCTTCTCCATGAATTTTAATACCTACTCCGAATTTTTCTTTTGTTTCCTTTACTGCTTGCTCAATATACAGATTGAATAACATCGGGGAGAGGCTACAACCCTGTCTCACTCCTTTCCCAACCACTGCTTCCCTTTCATGCCCCTCGACTCTTATAACTGCCATTTGGTTTCTGTACAGATTGTAAATAGCCTTTCGCTCCCTGTATTTTACCCCTGCCACCTTCAGAATTTGAAAGAGAGTATTCCAGTTAACGTTGTCAAAAGCTTTCTCTAAGTCTACAAATGCTAGAAACGTAGGTTTGCCTTTTCTTAATCTTTCTTCTAAGATAAGTCGTAAGGTTAGTATTGCCTCACGTGTTCCAACATTTCTACGGAATCCAAACTGATCTTCCCCGAGGTCCGCTTCTACCAGTTTTTCCATTCGTCTGTAAAGAATTCGCGTTAGTATTTTGCAGCTGTGACTTATTAAACTGGTAGTTCGGTAATTTTCACATCTGTCAACACCTGCTTTCTTTGGGATTGGAATTATTATATTCTTCTTGAAGTCTGTGGGTATTTCGCCTGTCTCATACATCTTGCTCACCAGATGGTAGAGTTTTGTCATGACTGGCTCTCCCAAGGCCATCAGTAGTTCTAATGGAATGTTGTCTACTCCCGGGGCCTTGTTTCGACTCAGGTCTTTCAGTGCTCTGTCAAACTCTCCACGCAGTATCTTATCTCCCATTTCATCTTCATCTACATCCTCTTCCATTTCCATAATATTGTCCTCAAGTACATGGCCCTTGTATAAACCCTCTATATACTCCTTCCACCTTTCTGCCTTCCCTTCTTTGCTTAGAACTGGGTTGCCATCTGAGCTCTTGATATTCATACAAGTGGTTCTCTTCTCTCCAAAGGTCTCTTTAATTTTCCTGTAGGCTGTATCTATCTTACCCCTAGTGAGACAAGCCTCTACATCCTTACATTTGTCCTCTAGCCATCCCTGCTTAGCCATTTTGCACTTTCTGTCGATCTCATTTTTGAGACGTTTGTATTCCCTTTTGCCTGCTTCATTTACTGCATTTTTATATTTTCTCCTTTCATCAATTAAATTCAATATTTCTTCTGTTACCCAAGGATTTCTATTAGCCCTCGCCTTTTTACCTACTTGATCCTCTGCTGCCTTCACTACTTCATCCCTCAGAGCTACCCATTCTTCTTCTACTGTACTTCTTTCCCCCACTGCTGTCAATTGTTCCCTTATGCTCTCCCTGAAACTCTGTACAACCTCTGGTTTAGTCAGTTTATCCAGGTCCCATCCCCTTAAATTCCCACCTTTTTGCAATTTCTTCAGTTTCAATCTGCAGTTCATAACCAATAGATTGTGGTCAGAATCCACATCTGCCCCTGGAAATGTTTTACAATTTAAAACCTGGTTCCTAAATCTCTGTCTTACCATTATATAATCTATCTGATACCTTTTAGTATCTCCAGGATTCTTCCAGGTATACAACTTTCTTTTATGATTCTTGAACCAAGTGTTAGCTATGATTAAGTTATGCTCTGTGCAAAATTCTACAAGGCGGCTTCCTCTTTCATTTCTTCCCCCCAATCCATATTCACCTACTATGTTTCCTTCTCTCCCTTTTCCTACTGACGAATTCCAGTCACCCATGACTATTAAATTTTCGTCTCCCTTCACTACCTGAATAATTTCTTTTATCTCGTCATACATTTCATCAATTTCTTCATCATCTGCAGAGCTAGTTGGCATATAAACTTGTACTACTGTAGTAGGCATGGGCTTTGTGTCTATCTTGGCCACAATAATGCGTTCACTATGCTGTTTGTAATAGCTAACCCGCACTCCTATTTTTTTATTCATTATTAAACCTACTCCTGCATTACCCCTATTTGATTTTGTATTTATAACTCTGTAATCACCTGACCAAAAGTCTTGTTCCTCCTGCCACCGAACTTCACTAATTCCCACTATATCTAACTTTAACCTATCCATTTCCCTTTTTAAATTTTCTAACCTACCTGCCCGATTAAGGAATCTGACATTCCACGCTCCGATCCGTAGAATGCCAGTTTTCTTTCTCCTGATAACGACGTCCTCTTGAGTAGTCCCCGCCCGGAGATCCGAATGGGGGACTATTTTACCTCCGGAATATTTTACCCAAGAGGACGCCATCATCATTTAATCATACTGTAAAGCTGCATGTCCTCGGGAAAAATTACGGCCGTAGTTTCCCCTTGCTTTCAGCCGTTCGCAGTACCAGCACAGCAAGGCCGTTTTGGTTAATGTTACAAGGCCAGATCAGTCAATCATCCAGACTGTTGCCCCTGCAACTACTGAAAAGGCTGCTGCCCCTCTTCAGGATCCACATGTTTGTCTGGCCTCTCAACAGATACCCCCCGGTTGTGGTTGCACCTACGGTACGGCCATCTGTAGCGCTGAGGCACGCAAGCCTCCCCACCAACGGCAAGGTCCATGGTTCATGGGGGCATATATATAGGCATATACATATTAGGTGGGCATAAAAGCTCCTCTCTCTCCCAAAGGCATGTTAGCGTGGCATACAGGTAACTTGTAGGGTCAGCTGAAGCTAATGCTCACAGTGAGAGCCTCTCTGTATGAAACGGTTCTAATGGACCCTTTTCGAGTTTATTTCAGTCAGTCCTTAAAGGAATTGTTCAAAGGCTGTATCAGTTGCGACTGAGTAGGCGTTATTGGTAACCCATAAGTACTTGTCAACATGTCAGCCTAAACTGTTTTGCCAATAACTCATTTACGTGAGCATTGATTGAAATTAACGTAGTAGTTATACTGAAGCGCCAAAGAAACTGGTATAGGCATGCGTATTCAAATACAGAGATACGAGTATGTAAACAGGCAGAATACGGCAGTGCGGTCGGCAATGCCCATACGAGTAAGACGACAAATGTATGGCGCAGTTGATAGATGGGTTCCTGCTGCTGCAATGGCAGGTTATCTAGATTTAAGTGAGTTTTAACGTGGTGTTACAGTCGGCGCACGGGCGATGAGACACAGCATCTCCGAGGTAACGATGAACTGGGGATTTTCCCGTATTACCATTTCAGGAGTATACGGTCAATGTCAAGAATCTAATAAAACATAAAATCTCCGACATCGCTGCGGCCGGAAAAAAACCCTGCAAGAACGGTTCAAAAAATGGCTCTAAGCACTATGGGACTTAACACCTGAGGTCATCAGTCCCCTAGACTTAGAACTACTTAAACCTAACTAACCTAGGGACATCACACATCTATGCCCGAGGCAGGATTCGCACCTGCGACTGTAGCAGCAGCGCGGTTCCGGATTGAACCTCCTAGAACCACTTGGTCACAGCGGCCGGCTGCAAGAACGGGATCAACGTCTACTTTCCGCGCCCGGGTTCCCGGGTTCGATTCTCGGCGAGGTCAGGGATTTTCTCTGCCTCGTGATGACTGGGTGTTGTGTGATATCCTTAGGTTAGTTAGGTTTAAGTAGTTCTAAGTTCTAGGAGACTGATGACCATAGATGTTAAGTCCCATAGTGCTCAGAGCCATTTGAACCATTTGACTACTGAAGAGAGTCGTTCAACGTGACAGACGTGCAACCCTTCCGTAAATTGCTGCGGATTTCAATGCTGGGCCATCAACATCGTCGATATGGGCTTTCGGAACTGAAGTCCCACTCGTGTACCCTTGGTGACTGCACGACACACAGTTAAACGCCTCGCCTGAACCCGTCAAGACCGACATTGGACTGTTGATGACTGCAAACATGTTACCTGGACAGACGAGTCTCTTTCAAATTGTACTGAGTGGATGGACATGTATGGAGATAACTTCATGAATCCATGGACCCTGCATGTCAGCAGGGGACTGATCAATCTGGTGAAGGCTCTGTAACGGTGTGGGGCGTGTGCAGTTGGAGTGATATGGGATCCCTGATACGTCTAGATTCAACTCTGACAGGTAACACGTACGTAAGCATCCCGCCTGATCAGCTACATCCATTCATGTCCATTGTCCATTCCAACAGGCTTGGGTAATTCCACCAGAATTGCTACAGAGTGGCTCCAGGAACACTATTCTGAGTTTAAACAATTCCGGTGGCCACCAAACTCCCCAGACATGAACATTATTGAGCGTAAATGGAATGCCTTGCAACGTGCCGTTCAGAAGAGATCTCCACTCCTTTGTACTCTTATGGTTTTATGGACAGCCCTGCAGAATTCATAATGTCAGTTCCCTCCAGCACTACTCCAAACATTAGTTGAGTACATGCCACGTCGTCTTGCGCCACTTCTGTGTGCTCGGTGGCGTGGAGGGGGGGGGGGGGGAGGGGAGGGAGGACTTACGGGGGGGGGGCCTAGATGATATTACAGGTGTACCAGTTTCTTTGGCTCTTCAGTGTAAAAGCAATGTGCACGCTGATGGTCTCTGCCAATAAGTCTCTGAGTACTCAGTTCGCTTTGTACTGAGTTCACAGAAAGCATGGCATGCTGTTAAGTTCCTGTGGGACCAAACTGCTAAGGTCATTGGTCCCTAGGCTTACACACTACTTAACCCAAGTTAAATTAACTCACGTTAAGGACAACAAACACACACATGTCCGAGGGAGGTCTCGAACCTCCGACGAGGGGAACCGCGCGAACCGTTGCAAGGTGCTTGAGACCGCGTGGCTACACCGCGCGGCCATAGAAAGCAGTCTCAACGCAATTCACTCCAATCTCTCCGGCATTACACATGTAAATTTAATGAAAGATGATTTCATCACAGAAGTATAATAAGATAAACACCACGATGAACACAAATGAAATGTGCTTTACACTTTCTTAAGATTTTAAGATGTCGAAATGTTGTTTACATGAATATTTTGTCTTCTGCTAGGGATGGTGTCATCATACAATACGAAACAACGTGAAGAAATGGCACAGACTGGAACGAAACAGAAGGAAGTTGAGAAAGACCTTCTAACTGCGTTAGTGAAGCCGCCGGATGAGAAACAGAAACAAGAGAAGCTAGGTCTGGGCGATGTGGTCGAGCTGACGCCGATAGAGAAGCTGATGGAGGCGGCGGGCACCCGAGGGCGCTTCCAGCGGCGCTTCAACTGGACCTTCAACCTACTGGTCGTCATCTTCGCCGGCATGCCCTACGTCAACATCGTCATTGCACTCACCGTGCCCGACCACTGGTGCCATGTGCCTGGCAGGGAGGCCACCAATTACACGGAAGATCAGTGGAAGGCCTTGCACATACCCAGGTAAGCGCTGAACGCGTGGGCAAAATATCTAACTCGCACGCTTCTTCATTTTTAAGTTCGGTAAGTATTCAAAACGTCAATGTGACTTTCGTTTATGAAGGTTAATTCTACAATTTTCAGAATGAGCTTTTAATCAACATTGGACTGCTATAAAACAATGAGAGAGGCCTGGACGTAATCCAGACCTGTAATACAACCAGTTAGTGAGCGGACTTTTCGAAGAGGACTGCAAACATCGAACATTTGGAGTGGTGTGCCTTGCAAAGTGTCATAGGCCACAGCTACAAGTGAACGTACACGACTTCATTGGACCAAACAACACAGAAAATAGACAGTAGCTGACTGGAGACATGTAATCTGGTGTGCCGAGTCGCGATCTCATCTCTTTTCAAGTGGTGCAAGTGTAGTTTTTAGTTGTGACATAAGACTGTTCTGTCGTGTTTTAAGGTAAGAAGGTTATAGTTTGACGTCCCGCTGACAGTGAAGTCATTAAAGACTACGATGGTACCGGGCACTACGCACAGAAGATTGAATAGTCTGGCTCGAGCCCCCACGTACTATGGCACGAATATCTATATATTTGTTACACTCAACACTCAGTTTAATTGAGCGGCTCAGAAATGTGGCTGGTCTCAATGTTTGGCCACGTTTTTCGTCATAGGGTGCCAGCTCACACCTGTAACTCAATTTTCAAGCTGAAATAAACTATATATATATATATATATATATATATATATATATATATATATATATATATATATATATATATATACAGGGTTATTACAAATGATTGAAGCGATTCCACAGCTCTACAATAACTTTATTATTTGAGATATTTTCACAATGCTTTGCACACACACATACAAAAACTCAAAAAGTTTTTTTAGGCATTCACAAATGTTCGATATGTGCCCCTTTAGTGATTCGGCAGACATCAAGCCGATAATCAAGTTCCTCCCACACTCGGCGCAGCATGTCCCCATCAATGAGTTCGAAAGCATCGTTGATGCGAGCTCGCAGTTCTGGCACGTTTCTTGGTAGAGGAGGTTTAAACACTGAATCTTTCACATAACCCCACAGAAAGAAATTGCAAGGGGTTAAGTCCCTGCTTACTTTATTCGTCGACTTCCGCGGGCTACCCGTGAAACTTGCCCGCACGCGTTTAACCGTTTCTTCGCTCACTGCAGGCCGACCCGTTGATTTCCCCTTACAGAGGCATCCAGAAGCTTTAAACTGTGCATACCATCGCCGAATGGAGTTAGCAGTTGGTGGATCTTTGTTGAACTTCGTCCTGAAGTGTCATTGCACTGTTATGACTGACTGATGTGAGTGCATTTCAAGCACGACATACGCTTTCTCGGCTCCTGTCGCCATTTTGTCTCACTGCGCTCTCGAGCGCTCTGGCGGCAGAAACCTGAAGTGCAGCTTCAGCCGAACAAAACTTTATGAGTTTTTCTACGTATCTGTATTGTGTCGTGACCATACGTCAATGAATGAAGCTACAGTAAATTTATGAAATCGCTTCAATCATTTGTAATAGCCCTGTATATATATATATATATATATATATATATATATATATATATATATATATATATATATAAACAATGCAGGCAGGTACTGCAGTGAAATTTAAAACTATTGGGTCAATCACGTTGATTTATAATTTGAACAAGAAGTTTATTTCTATTTTTCCATGAATAGTCTTCAGTATATTGACTAAACACATAAAATGCAGACTGAGGTGCTTTTACGTAAGGGCGGCCGTTAATGACTCATTCTACAACACTGCATTATTAAATTCAAAATTCGCGATCACGGCACTCGACAGTCTGTTCACAGTTCACAAAATACGCTGGTGTCTGCTGTCCTAAACCACTATATTGCGCTCAGCTTGATCGTTTTCGAACGTCGCTACATACATACTTGTCCCCGTTCGTGGCTACCAGCCCAATACTACCCCAAAATGGGCGGCATGTTCGGCTTAAGAGCTGTCCTCAAAGATGGTCGCCCTATGCACCCTCGAAACGACTGCCTAACTCAAAACAATGTTTGACAAAAAAAAATTACGAATATTCAATAACTAAACACAAAAACACATGTGATACATTGAAAAATATGGTAATTTTCAGGACAATAACAATCTAAAGTCCAATTTTTTGTGTCTGCCACCATTTTTTTCACACATAATGTTCTTGTGGCGTGATTTTGCTTTTCCCAGATTTTTGATACTAAACATAAATAAACAAATAAAAATACATACTTAATTGCTCATCTACCTCTTTGAACTTTAGAATGCTGCCGCTAATTTCGTCTCTTTAAATTTATTTATTACCAGTTTCTCTCAGCTGAATCCCCTATTCCGACCTCTCATTCAAAAACGGTTCATAGTCTGCTAAATCGGCTATGACTGCTCAATGCAGCTCTACTAGCCGTATCCGTAAACACTTGTTCATATTAATCGGTCAGTGCATTGCCGAGATAGTAGTTTTTGAACTTTCATAAATTTACAATTTTTAAGACAACAATAACTTTTAAACTATTATATATTTTTGTTGAAACGTCCCCTCAGAAAAATTATTAAATTACTGTGCTGATAAACCTCTTACGTTATTTGATTTTCAAACAACTGAGCAAAACTGAACGTACTCAGACATTTCTCTCTTTACTTATTCTGATCATCACTAAACTGACACACAATATATTTTTAGCGCAACGCAATTTGACTTTCAATAATCCCTACAAAAGAATGGCCATGACTAACAATAACCTATACCATTCATGAATCACTTACCTCACAAAAATCTTCGTTACTCAAACTACTGCAATACAGCATGCGCCAATACTGCCAGCTGAATAAAAGATTCTAGCTACTGAAGACACTAACTACCAATAGGCATAGTTAGCAAATGAAAGATTTTGATAGAGAATAAACACTGTATTTACCTTAATAATGTTCAAAAGTCATTATATATATATATATATATATATATATATATATATATATATATATATATATATATATATATCCAATCTTACAAATTTACTCTTTCTGAAGGACACACGTCCAGATCGTCCGCTCTCAAAATTCTGCCATCTCTATCCCCACATCCACCACTGCTGGCGGCTCACCTCCAACTGCGCAACGCTACGCGCTGTTCACATCCAACTGCCCAACACTACAATAGCGAATATTCCAACAATGCCAACCAGCCACAGACTGGACACAGCACAGCCAGTGATTTTAATACAGAGCGCTACGTGGCATTACCAGCATAAAAACCTAAACAGCCTACTTACTTTGTGACGCATCCAGATAACTTAGCATTACATAACTTTCTGTCCATGAGTGCCAACCCGCACTTTCGTGTCACTCTTAGTTTTGTTTTTATCAATTTTTCTCTGGAATATAAATTCCTCAAAGAGCGCAAACACTACCATACGCTCCCCTGCCTAGCTCGCGGTCAGGTTTTTTCAAGGCTGCGTAAACGCTAGCCACTCGCCATGGCCCCGTAGCAACCGCCAGCCACGTGCTCTGCGGCGGGAAATAGCCTCTCTAATCCACCCCCCCCCCCCCCCCCCACTGCTTGTATGCTCACAAGACGAAGCAGAAGCTCAGATTAGAAAAGGATGGGAAAGGAAATCGGTTGTGCCAGTTTCAAAAGAACCATCCCGGTACTGGCCTGGAGTGATTTCCGGAAATCACAGAAAACTTAAATCTGGATGGCCGGATAGGTATTTTGGACGGTCGTCCTCCCGAATGCGAGTCTACTGTCCTAACCATTGCACTGTGACGTTTTTGGGCACACTCATTCAGGTTCCCGTGAACACAGGGATGCGTATTTCAAAATTCTCGGTCACCCAAGTGTTGCCCTTCCTTCTTCATCTTCGTGATGCGCATGCTAAAGCTGTCGTCACACGGACCGAGCATTCCAACATCAAAGTTGAGCGTGCCGAGTTTCTGACATCATAGTGTGGAAAGAGCAAGCTGGCGAGGTTTTCGAACGTGCATAGAAATATCAAGCATGATTATACTCTGAACACGTGTTCGAACGTAGACCAGTGAGACGGAAGAACGCCACCTTCATCACTTGCAGGCTACCTCTTTTCAGTACGTAGTCGTGAGAAGCCATATTGGCCTCAGCTGAAGGCCATATTTGGTGTGATTTATATATTATAAATTACGTTCTACAAATATATGCCGCTTCAACGTACCAGAAAATTGAGGGTCTGTCGAAAACTTGTCGTTAGTGGTACGATTTGTTGTAATAAAATGACGGGAAACATCACATTGCTGGTTAAAGAATTTGCGAGTTGTAACTTGCACGTTATGAAAGTATGCCGTTTGAAGACAACAGCACTTGGAGATCCTTAAATAGGCGTTTTTCTTGGTACAATTTGTTATAAGTAAATGTCAATTAATAACATATCTGCAGCTGAAGTCATCAGGAGATGGTAACATACAAGGCATGGTCATATGTGATCAAAAGTATCTGAACACCCCCCAAAAACATACGTTTTTCATATTATGTGCATTGTGCTGCCAACTACCGCCAGGTACTCCATATCATCGACCTCAGGAGTCATTAGACATCGTGAGAGAGCAGAATGGGGCCCTCCGCGGAACTCATGTACTTCTAAAGAGGTCAGGCGATTGGGTGTCACTTATGTCATACGTCTGTACGCGAGATTTCCACACCCCCAAACATCCCTAGGCTCACTGTATCCGATGTGATAGTGAAGTGGAAACGTGAAGGGACACGTACAGCACAAAGGTGTACAGGCCGACCTCGTCTGTGTACTGACAGAGACCGCCGACAGTTTAAGAGGATCGTAATGTGTAATAGGCAGACATCTATCGAGACCATCCAAACTCCATCAGGATCCACTGCAAATACTATGACAGTTAGGCGGGAGGTGAGAAAACTTGGATTTCATGGTCGAGCGGCTGCTCATAATCCACACGTTACGCTGGTAAAAGCCAAACGACGCCTCGCTTGATGTAAGGAGCGAAAACATTGGACGGTTGAACAGTGGAAAAACGTTATGTGGAGTGACGAATCACGGTACACAATGTGGCGATCCGATGGCAGGGTGTGGGTATGGTGAATGCCCGGTGAACGTCATCTGCCTGCGTGTGTAGTGCCAACAATAAAATTCGGAGGCGATGGTGTTATGGTGTGGTCGTGTTTTTCATGGAGGGCACTATCACAGCACACTGTTGAAGAGCAATTCGGGGATGGCGCCTGCATCTTTCAACACGATCGAGCACCTGTTCATAATGCACGGTCTGTGGCGGAGTGGTTACACGACAATAACATCCCCGTAATGGACTGACCTCCATAGAGTCTTGACCTGAATGCTGTAGAACACCTTTGGGATTCTTTGGAACGAAGACTTCGTGCCAAGCCTCACCGACCGACATCGATACCTCTTCTCAGTGCAGCGGTCTGTGAAGAAAGGGCTGCCATTCCCAAATAAACCTTCGAGCACCTGATTGAACGTATGCCTACGAGAGTGGAAGCTGTCATCAAGGTTAAGGATGGGTCAACATCATATTGAATTCCAACATTACCGATGGAGGGCGCCACGAACTTGTAAGACATTTTCAGCCAGGTGTCCGGATACTTTTGATCCCATAGACAATATGTTACAGAAGTTCAACGTAGTGTAATGAATAGACACAGAATTATAGTGTGCTGCGTGATGTGTAGGTACTTCAGGCCTCACTACACCCAAATAAGTTCTGATACTTTCTTATTGATTTGACCGAAGGATATTCTACAACAATCAATATTCTATAACAATACGAGCGTACTCTCTGTGAGGAGTAAGTTTGTTTAACTGGTTGTATCTACAATAGAGCTTCCACTACTTGCAGTAAGATATTTTGCTGTTTCTTGTTTCAAATCATGTGTTTCATATGTTCTAATGATTCTGCTACTTGATATTAACAGTGATAAAATAAGAATGATCTTAGTATTTTACAGAAAAATGAAAATGTTGAAATAATTTTTCCATTATGTGGAACATTATTCTAGGTTTGTACCGCACTATTTGCAAGGAAATATTAATAACCAAACATTCTTACTGACTGGACATGTAACTCTTCTTTTTGCATTATAACACGTTTATGGATATTGAACTTACTATTTACGTATTCTGCAGACAGAACAACATGACTGGCATATGGACAAGGGAGATTGGTTGGTTGGTTGATTTGTGGGAGGGGACCAAACAGTTTCTAGCCAGATACAGCCGACATCTGCCGCTGGAGAGCGCTGCAGTCACAAATCACCCAGGTACACAGGCAAATGACAGTGCTGTATCTCGTGTGGTTGGTTTTAGCATCTCGATCCACGTCGATTCAGTTGCCTCGTCCTGAGTGAGGCAGCTTAAAGAATATCAGCTAGTTTACTATTGTCCATTTTGAGAACTCCTGTTTAGCGTACAGTGTAGTTCATACGCATACTGCTGCTAGAGTGCGCTGCAGTCGCGTATACCACGTTGAAGGGCACGTAACGTACGCACAAGTCCAATCATTTCTGAACGTCCAGCAGCATATCCGAGATCAAGTCAGCGCGTTGCACTTTGAATGCCACGGCCTGTGAGATTACGGCTTAAGGATACTCCAGTCTTCCAAGCTCACAGCTACCATGTTAAAAAGATGGCTCTCTTCCATTCCTGGTATGAAGAACACTCAGGCACCCTATCACATCTCGATTACACAACTAAATCACCCAGTCTTAATCCCACAGGAAGTATCTGGGACTGTTTGGAACTGCAGATAGAATATAGCAGTCAACCTTGTAGTAGTCTGGTAGCTCTATGTGGTCTAATCATCAATGAACACTTTGAAATGGATGTGGAATACCCGATGAAACTTGTGGAGTCTCTTCTTCTTCGTGGATGGACTGATGGGATCCGGGTGGACTGGTGGGATCCGAATTTGAAGACGAAGAACCAGTTATTTAAAATTTGCTGACGACAGCACATTGTTTACAGAATCGCAAGAGGAAATGAAAGAACTAATGGATGTAGTTACGAGAGAAAGTGAGAAACCTGGATTGTCAGTTAATGGGTAAAAGATCACGATCATGATAACTGACAGAGGTGAGTCATTACCAGCTACCAGCGTACTGGCAGAAGTTGAAGAAGTCGATCACTTTGTCTATCTGGACTAATGGTTCAGAAAGACGGTTGCTCTACACAGCAAATACGACACAGAATGTTTCTGGGTAGGGATGCTGCATCGAAATTGACGGCGATTTGGAAAGAGCGAACCCTAACCACCACATACCAAATTGAGAATGCTGAAATCTCTGGTGTTTCCAGTTTTCCTTTATGTTGCTGATCCATGGAGAATAAGTGAATGGGACCGGAAGAGAACTGCTGATTTTGAGATGTGGACATACCTGAGCTTGCTGAGAATATCATGGCTGAACAAAAGGACCAACAAATCAATTGCTCAAGAACTCATGGCGGAGAAGAGACTGTCCAGTATTTGTATCCAGTGAATCGTGCAGTTCTTTGGTCACATAGCTCGACGACAGAGATAACATGGGACAGATAACCATCCAAGGCAAAATCGAAGGTAAGAGACTGCAGGCAAGGCGATCAAGACGATGGAAGGTCCAGATGAAAGAGAAGACACATCGAGAAAGAGGTGAGCACCTGAGGTATAAAGGACCAGGAGAAATGGAGACAGAATATTAAGAGGATTTATCCTATGAGAGACAAATTGTTCTTGATGGTCACATCTAGGGGCGGCTTACATGGTGGTAATTATTGTTTTGTCTGGTCGGCTAATATGCAGTAACCTACTATTTACTACTACTTAGCATGTGTTTCAAATTATAGAATGAAGAGCCAAAGAAACTGGTACACCTGCATAATATCGTGCAGGGCCCCAGGGAGCATGGAGAAGTGTCGCAACACGACGTGGCATGGACTTGACTAATCTCTGAAGTCGTGATGGGGGGAACTGACACCATAAATCCTGCAGGGCTGTTCATAAATCCGTAAGGGTACGAAGGGGTGGAGATCTCTTATTAACAGCACGTTGCAAGGCATCCCAGGTATGCTCAATAATGTTCATATCTGAGGAGTTTGGTGGGCAGCGAAAGTGTTTAAACTCAGAAGAGTGTTCCTGGAGCCACTCTAGCAATTCTGGACGTGTGGGGTATAACACTGTCCTTCGAAATGCACAATGGACATGAATGGATGCAGATGATCAGACAGGATGCTTACGTACGTGTCATCTGTCAGAGCCGTATCTAGACGTATCAGGAGTCCAATGTCACTCCAACTGCACACACCCCTTACAATTACAGAGCCTCCGTCAGCTTGAACAGTCCCCTGCTGACATGCAGGGTCTATGGATTCATGAGGCTGTGTCCATTCCCGCAAACATCCATCCGCTCGATACAATTTGAAACGAGACTCTTCCAACCAGGCAACATGTTTACAGTCATCAACAGTACAATATCAGTGTTGACGAGCCCAGGCGAGGCATAAAGCTTTGTATCCTGCAGTCATCAAGGATACTCAAGCGTGCCTTCGGCTCCGAAACCTTACGTCGGTGATGTTTCGTTGAACGGTTCGCACGCTGTCACTTGTTGATAGGGCCAGAATTGAAATCTGCAGCAGTTTGCGGAAGCGTTGGAGTTTTGTCACGTTGAACGATTCTCTTCCGTCATCGTTGGTTACGTTCTTGCGGGATCTTTTTCCAGCAGCAGCGATGTCGGATATTTGGTGTTTTAAAGGATTTCTGATATTCACGGTACACTCGTGAAATGGTCATACGGAAAAATCCCCACCTCATCGCTACCTCGGAGAAGCTGTGTCCCATCGCTCGTGCGCCGGCTATAACACCAAGTTCAAACTCACTTAAATCTTGATAACCTGCCATTGTGGCTGCAGTAACCGATCTAACAACTGGGCCAGACACTTGTTGTCTTACGAAGACGCTGCCGACCGCAGCGCCGTATTCTGCCTGTTTACATATCTCTGTATTTGTATACGCATGCCTATACCAGTTTATTTGGCGCTTCAGTGTAAATGTAAACTGTCATCATCATCAATTAGCCATCCAAAAATCACTTGATGACGTATCTCACCCTCAACACAAGGAGAAGTGATGCAGACTGGTGACGACTGACTGTGCAGGAGGGCGGACAACAGCTCGTTCGAGCAGTGCCTCATGTTCAACTCGAGCGGCGGGGAGCCTGTGGCCTGCCAGCAGGGCTGGGACTACGACCGCACGTGGTTCTCGCGCACGGCGCCCTCGCAGGAGGACTGGGTGTGCGACCGCCGGCTGCGCCCAGTCAACGTGCTTTCCTTCGGCCAGCTGGGAGAGGTGGTTGGCACCTTCGCCTTCGCTCGCATGGGCGACCTGTAAGTTAGATTTACTGTCAGTTTGTTTCTCCATTAATCACATTGTTGTTCGAAGCTTTAGCGTGTTAAGTTTCTCAAGTATTGTCAGCTGAAGACCGCTTTAGCCAATGAAAGACCTTTAATGAAGTAATCAGTGCAGTTCCGTCTGAACGCCACAATTTGTTTCACAACACAGATAAAAAGAAAAAAAAGGAAAGGAGGGGAGTTCTGTCGAAATTATTAATATTATATACTACCGGGCATTAAAATTGCTACACCAAGAAGAAATGCAGATGATAAACGGGTCTTCATTGGACAGATATATTATACTAGAACTGACATTGTAAGTAGGCTGTTTAGGTTTTTTTATTGGTAACGCCACGTAGCGCTCTGTATGAAAATCACTGGCTGTGCTGTGTGCAGTCTGTGGCTGGTTTGCATTGTTGTTGGCTATTGTAGCGTTGGGCAGTTGGCTGTGAACAGCGCGTAGCGTTGCGCAGTTCGAGGTGAGCCGCCAGCAGTGGCGGATGTGGGGAGAGAAATGGCGGAGTTTGGAAATTAGTAAGACTGGATGTCATGAACTGCTATGTATATTATGATTTTTCAACACTATTAAGGTAAATACATTGTTTGTTCTCTATTAAAATCTTTCATTTACTAACTCTGCCTATCAGTAGTTAGTGCCTTCGGTAGTTTGAATCTTTTATTTAGCTGGCAGTAGTGGCGCTCGCTGTATTGCAGTAGTTCGAGTAACCAAGATTTTTGTAAGGTATGTGATTAGTGAAACGTATAGGTTAATGTTAGTCAGGGCCATTCTTTTGTAGGGATTTTTGAAAGTCAGATTGCGTTGCGCCAAAAAATATTGTGTGTCAGTAATTTTTCTAAGGGGACGTTTCAACATGTGGTTGCATTTTCACCCAATTGTGTGCATAGATCCTGAGAAGTCAGTACCCAGAACGACCACCTCTGGCCGTAATAACGGCCTTGATACGCTTGGGCATTGAGTCAAACAGAGCTTGGATGGTGTGTACAGGTACAGTTGCCCATGCAGCTTCAACACGATACCACAGTTCATCAAGAGTAGTGACTGGCGTATTGTGACGAGCCAGTTGCTCGGCCACCATTTACCAGACGTTTTCACTTGGTGAAAGACCTGGAGAATGTGCTGGCCAGGGCAGCAGTCGAACATTTTCTGTATCCAGAAAGGCCCGTACAGGACGTGCAACATGCGGTCGTGCATTATCCTGCTGAAATATAGGGTTTAGCAGGGATCGAATGAAGGGTAGAGCCACAGGTCGTAACACATCTGAAATGTAACATCCACTGTTCAAAGTGCCGTCAATGCGAACAAGAGGTGACCGAGACGTGTAACCAATGGCACCCCATACCATCACGCCGGGTGATACGCCAGTATGGCAATGACGAAAACACGCTTCCAATGTGCGTTCACCGCGATGTCGCCAAACACGGATGCGACCATCATGATGCTCTAAAGAGAACCTGGATTCATCTGATAAAATGACATTTTGCCATTCGTGCACCCAGGTTCGTCGTTTACACCGTCGCAGGCGCTCCTGTCTGTGATGCAGCGTCAAGGGTAACCTCAGCCATGGTCTCCGAGCTGATAGTCCATGGTGCTGCAGACGTCTTCGAACTATTCGTGCAGATGGTTGTTGTCTTGCAAACGTCCCCGTCTGTTGACTCAGGGATCGAGACGTGGCTGCAGGATCCGTTACAGCCATGCCGATAAGATGCCTGTCATCTCGACTGCTAGTGATACGAGGCCGTTGGAATCCAACACGGCGTTCCGTATTACCCTCCTGAATCCACCGATTCCATATTCTGCTAACAGTCATTGGATCACGACCAACGCGAGCAGCAATGTCGCGATACGATAAACCGCAATCGCTATAGGCTACAATCCGGCCTTTATCAAAGTCGGAAATGTGATGGTACGCATTTCTCCTCCTTACACGAGGCATCACAACAACGTTTCACCAGGCAACGTCGGTCAACTGCTGTTTGTGTGTGAGAAATCGGTCAGCACGTTTTAGGTGACGCCATCGGCACCAACCTTGTGTGAATGCTCTGAAAAGCTTATCGTTTACATATCACAGCATCTTCTTCCTGTCAGTTAAATTTCGCGTCTGGAGCACGTCATCTCCGTGGTGTAGCAGTTTTAATGGCCAGTAATGTATATTTGACATACTACAATCATCTGTCGCTATTTTCAATGTTTGTACAAAAAACACATTATCGAGTAGAGGGTTAAGTAATTCCATATTAAGACATGAATGGACAATCACACGGATATCTGATGCTGAAATCTTAATTCATAACGTATTGTACGTACAAATAGCAAAATTAAAGACAGATGATTGGAAACTGTATTATCCTGTGAATTTCAACCACGAAAGAGGAGTTTTGAGTACAGGCGATAGACTCAAATACCAGTGATGGCAGCTGCTGTTCTCATACCAAATACATGAAACCTTACAATTAAGTTTTTTTCGTTGTAACGCGATTTCATTGGTAGAGGGGAAATGTCCATTGTGCGATTATGCGCTGTATAGAGGCACTGTGCGTACAACGTGAACCCGAACTCCACTGACGAAATTTCTGAGGTTTCTCAGGGATATTTTCTGACTATTTCGGGAAGACAGACCTGTAGTCTCCAATGGTCCGTTTCGGAGTGTTTGCGTTTGATTACCTACTCCCATCCGTACATGTATCTGGTTATTATTGAAAATATCTGCACAACAGAGGAAACGTCAATGGTATGTCCACTGTGTCTCGGTTGGAAACAAAACCTCTTCCATTCACTCACAGAGCCCTATTTGCTCTACTCTTCGCCCTCAAGCTGGCATTCAGTGCTGCCAGTTTGTTATTTATTTACACGTCTAGTTTCGTAGGACCAAACTGAAAGTAAATCTGCAAAGTCATGGAACGTGCCAGTACATTAAATTACAACGTAAAACTAATAACAGATAAAATGAAATGTTTATGAACCCAAAAAAGTCAAGCCATAAGTTTAATTAAACGCAGTCAACAATATAACATAAGAATCGACCTAATTTTTCAAGGGACTCCTCAACAGAATAGAAAGAATGACCAATGAGGAAACTCTTCAGTGTCGATATGAAAGCGCATGGATTACTGCTAAGATTTTTGAATTCTTGTGGTAACTTGCTGAAAATGGATGCAGCAGTATACTGCACACCTTTCTGCACGACAGTTAAGGAAGTGCGATCCAAATGCAGATTGGATTTCTGCCGAGTATTAACTGAGTGAAAGCTGCTAATTTTTGGGAATGAACTGAAATTGTTAGCGAGAAACGACAGTAAAGAATATATATATTGAAAGGACAATGTCAAAATACCCAGAGTAGTGAACAGGGGTTGACAAGTGGTTCGCAAACTTACACCACTTATTGCCCAAACAGACCGTTTCTGATCCAAAAATATCCGTTTAGAATGGGTTGAGTTACCCCAAAATATAATACCATACGACATAAGCGAATGAAAATAAGCAAAGTAGACTAATTTTCGTGTCAAACGATCACTTACTTCAGATACCGTTGGAATAGCAGAAATGGCAGCATTAAGTCTTTGAACAAGATTCTGAACGTGGGCTTTCCGCGACAGTTTACCATCTATCTGAACACCTAGTGAAACTGTTCAGTTTCAATGATCATATGCCCATTCTGTGAAATTAAAACGTCGGGTTTCGTTGAATTCTGTGCCAGAAACTGCAAAAACTGAGTCTTACTGTGATTTAGCGTTAGTTTATTTTCTACAACTCATGAACTGCACTATTTGAAGCAGAGCCAATGTTGCACATAACATCCTTTACTACTAAGCTAGTGTCAACAGCAAACAGAAAAAGTTTAGAATTACCTTTTATACTAGAGGGCATATCATTTATATAAACAAGGAACAGGAATGGCCCCAACACTGATCCCTGGGGCACCCTCATTTGACTGTACCCCACTCAGACCCCACATCACAGCCATTCTCGACATTGTGAATAATGAGCTTTTCCTGTCTGTTGCTAAAGTAAGAGGTGAACCAATTGTGAGCTACTCCCTGTAATCCGTAATGGTCCAACTTCTGGAGCAATATTTTGTGATCAACACAATCAAACGCCTTAGTTAAATCAAGAAATATGCCTAGTGTTCGAAACTTTCTGTTTAATCCATCCAAAACCTCAAAGAGAAAAGAGAGTATAACATTTTCAGTTGTTAAACGACTTCTAAAGACGAACTGTGCATTTGATAGCAAATTATGTGACATAAAATGATCAATTATCCTTACATACACAGCCTTTTCAATAACTTTAGAATACACACAGGCCTGAAACTGTCTACATTATCCCTTTCTCCGTTTTTATAAAGCGGCTTTACTACTGAGTACTTTAATCGTTCAGGAAACTGACCAGTCTTCAAGGGAAAATTACAAATATGGCTAAGTATAGGGCTAAAATGTGCAACACTAATATTCTGCTTGGCACTCCATCATATCCATGAGAGTCCTCAGTCTTCGTGATTAGGTATTGACTCAATCTCCCCCTTGTCAGCATCACAGAGTAATTTTTCAGACATCAGTCTTGGAAAGACAATTTCCAGGAGAGTTATATGATTTCCTGTAGATACCAAGTTTTTATTTTATTCACCAACAATGCTCAGAAAATGATTGTTAAATACTATACATATATTTGAGTTGTCCGTAACAGAAAGTGTTGTTTATTCGAAATGCGAGTTGGACGTTAACAGTGATTCGCAATAGTGTGGCTACGTCTACTGACGAAGATTTGATCGATTCGCATCGCATGTATGGATGTGCTGAATGCAAAGTAAGAGTGCTACGACGACGCTGTACTCAGCTGTTCCTACAGCGACGACAACGATGCCACAGCAGGTGAACATCAGAGGATTGTTGCAGTACTCTGTGTTTTGTGTTGCACGCTTCAGTGATTTCATATTCAGGCTTTTGTACTCTAGGGAAGATATATTCAGAGAAACAAAAGTTATTGGTGTAACAAACCGAATAAGTCATAAGTACATTATTGCTTTGCAACGAACCACAGGAGACCAGAGATCTTTTACACGAAAATGTTTAGAAAATATCTGTGAACAACCTCCGAAATTTTGTCGTTAGAGTTAGTGTTAACCCAGTAAACAGGGTGGTCCATTGATAGTGACCGGGCCAAATATCTCACGAAATGAGCGTCAAACGAAAAAACTATAAAGAACGAAACTTGAAGGGGAAACTAGATGGCGCTATGGTTGGACTGCTAGATGGCGCTGCCATAGGTCAAACGGATATCAACTGCGTTTTTTAAAAATAAGAACCCCTATTTTTTATTACATAATCGTGTAGTACGTAAAGAAATGTGAATGTTTTAGTTGGACCACTTTTTTCGCTTTGTGATAGATGGCGCTGTAGTAGTCACAAACGAATAACTACGTGGTATCACGTAGCATTCTGCCAGTGCGGACGGTATTGGCTTCGTGATACATGACCCGTGTTAAAATGGACCGTTTACCACTTGCGGAAAAGGTCGATATCGTGTTGATGTTCGGCTATTGTGAACAAAATGCCCAATGGGCGTGTGCTATGTATGCTGCTCGGTATCCTGGACGGCATCATCCAAGTGTCCGGACCGTTCGCCGGATAGTTACGTTATTTAAGGAGACAGGAAGTGTTCAGCCACATGTGAAACGTCAACCACGACCTGCAACGAATGATGATGCCCAATTAGGTGTTCTACATGCTGTCGCGGCTATTCCGGATATCAGTAGCAGACAAATTGCGTGAGAATCGGGAATCTCAAAAACGTCGGTGTTGAGAATGCTACATCAACATCGTTTGCACCCGTACCAAATTTCTATGCACCAGGAATTGCATGGCGACGACTCTGAACGTCGTGTACAGTTCTGCCACTGGGCACAAGAGAAATTACGGGACAGTGACAGATTTTTTGCATGCGTTCTATTTACCGACGAAGCGTCATTCACCAAACAGCGGTAACGTAAACCGGCATTATTTGCACTATTAGGCAACGGAAAATCCACGATGGCTGCGACAAGTAGAACATCAGCGACCTTGGCCGGTTAATGTATGGTGCGGCATTGTGGGAGGAAGGATAATTGGCACCCATTTTATCTATGGCAATCTGAATGGTGCAATGTATGCTGATTTCCTACGTAATGTTCTACCGATGTTACTACAAGATGTTTCACTGCATGACAGAATGGTGATGTACTTCCAACATGATGGATGTCCGGCACATAGCTCGCGTGCGGTTGAAGCGGTATTGAATAGCATATTTCATGACAGGTGGATTGGTCGTCGAAGCACCGTACCATGGCCCGCACGTTCACCGGATCTGACGTCCCCGGATTTCTTTCTGTGGGGAAAGTTGAAGGATATTTGCTATCGTGATCCACCGACAACATGCGTCAGCGCATTGTCAATGCATGTGCGAACATTAAGGAAGGCGAACTACTCACTTTTGAGAGGAATGTCGTTACACGTATTGCCAAATGCATTGAGTTTGACGGACATCATTTTGAGCATTTATTGCATTAATGTGGTATTGACAGGTAATCACGCTGTAACAGCGTTCTCAGAAATAATAAGTTCACAAAGGTACATGTATCACATTAGAACAACATAAATAAAATGTTCAAACGTGCCTACGTTCTGTGTTTTAATTTAAAAAACCTACCTGTTACCAACTGTTTGCCTAAAATTGTGAGCCATATGTTTGTGACTATTACAGCGCCATCTATCACAAAGCTAAAAAAGTGGTCCAACTAAAACATTCATATTCCTTTACGTACTACACGAATATGTAATAAACAATGGCGGTTCCTATTTTAAAAAACGCAGTTGATATCCGTTTGACCTATGGCAGCGCCATCTAGCGGGCCAAGCATAGCGCCATCTGGTTTCCCCCTTCAAGCTAGACAAGTTTCGTTGTTTGTAGTTTTTTCGTATGACGCTTATTTCGTGAGATATTTGGCCCGGTCACGATCAATGGACCACCCTGTATGAGGTAGACATGTGCAGCGCCTGTGTGAGGCCGGTGAGCAGCTAGCCGGCAGCTCGTGGTCGTGCGGTAGCGTTCTCGCTTCCCACGCCCGGGTTCCCGTGTTCGATTCCCGGCGGGGTCAGGGATTTTCTCTGCCTCGTGATGGCTGGGTGTTGTGTGATGTCCTTAGGTTAGTTAGGTTTAAGTAGTTCTAAGTTCTAGGGGACTGATGACCATAGATGTTAAGTCCCATAGTGCTCAGAGCCATTTGAACCATTTGGTGAGCAGCTGCGGCTGAGGCAGGTGTGTGTTGTGCGGCGCAGGTACGGTCGGCGGCCCGCCTTCTTCCTGTCGGCGGTGTCTTCCGCTGTGACGCACTGCCTGATGGCGTGCACGGCGTCCATCTACCCGCTCTTCTTCGCCGTCACTCTGCTCGCCAGCGCCACCAATGCCGCCACCTTCCAGGCACCTCTCGTGTTCAGTACGTACAACAGCTTTATTTAACTTATGCTAGTTAGTCTGTGCTAGTAGCCGCGCGGGGTAGCCCCGTTGTCTTGGGCGTCTTGTTATGGTTCGCGAGGCTCGCCCCGTCGGAGGTTCGAGTCCTCCCTCGGGGATGGGTGTGTGTTTTGTCCTTAGCGTAAGTTACAATACTGGTCATTAAAATTGCTACACTAAGAAGAAATGCAGATGATAAACGGGTATTCATTGGACAAATATATTATGCTAGAACTGACATGTGATTACATTTTTACTTAGTTTGGGTGCATAGATACTGAGAAATCAGCACCCAGAACAACCACCTCTGGCCGTAATAACGGCCTTGATACGCCTGGGCATTGAGTCAAACAGAGCTTGGATGGCGTGTATAGGTACAGCTGCCCATGCAGCTTCAACACGATACCACAGTTCATTAAGAGTAGTGACTGGCGTATTGTGACGAGCCAGTTGCTCGGCCACCATTGACCAGACATTTTCAGTTGGTTAGAGATCTGGAGAATGTGCTGGCCAGGGCAGCAGTCGAACATTTTCTGTATCCAGAAACGCCCGTACAGGACCTGGAACATGTGGTCGTACATTATCCTGCTGAAATATAGGGTTTCGCAGGGATCGAATGAAGGGTAGAGCCACGGGTCGTAACACATCTGAAATGTAGCGTCCACTGTTCAAAGTGCCACCAATGTGAACAAGAGGTGACCGAGACGTGTAACCAATGACACCCCATACCATCACGCCGGGTGATACGCCAGCATGGCGATGACGAATACACGCTTCCAACGTATG
The DNA here is from genome assembly GCF_023898315.1 of Schistocerca nitens. NCBI lineage: Eukaryota > Metazoa > Arthropoda > Insecta > Orthoptera > Acrididae > Schistocerca > Schistocerca nitens. The sequence goes on along the minus strand of NC_064614.1, from coordinate 473,603,297 downwards.
TTCACCGCGATGTCGCCAAACACGGATGCGACCATCATGATGCTCTAAAGAGAACCTGGATTCATCTGATAAAATGACATTTTGCCATTCGTGGACCCAGGTTCGTCGTTGAGTACACCCTCGCAGGCGCTCCTGTCCGTGATACAGCGTCAAGGGTAACCGCAGACATGGTCTCCGAGCTGATAGTCCATGCTGCTGCAAACGTCGTCGAACTGTTCGTGCACATGGTTGTTGTCTTGCAAACGTCCCCATCTGTTGACTCAGGGATCGAGACGTGGTTGCACGATCCGTTACAGCCATGCGGATAAGTTGCCTGTCATCTCGACTGCTAGTGATACGACGCCGTTGGGATCCAGCACGGCGTTCCGTATTACCCTCCTGAACCCACCGATTCCATATTCTGCGAACAGTCACTGGATCTCGACCAACGCGAGCAATAATGTCGCGATACGATAAACCGCAGTCGCGATAGGCTACAATCCAACCTTTATCAAAGTCGGAAACGCGATGGTACGCTTTCCTCCTCCTTACTTGAGGCATCACAACAACGTTTCAACAGGCAACGCCGGTCAACTGCTGTTTTTTTTATGAGAAACCGGTTGGAAACTTTCCCCATGTCAGCACGTTGTAGGTGTCGCCACCGGCGCGAACCTTGTGTGAATGCTCTGGAAAGCTAATCAGTTGCATATCACAGCATCTTCTTGCTGTCGGTTAAATTTCGCGTCTGTAGCACGTTCTCTTCGTGGTGCAGCAGTTTTAATGGCCAGTAGTGTAGTTTAAGTTATATTAAGTAGTGTGTAAGCTTAGGGACCGTTGCCCGCAGCAGTTTGGTCCCATAAGACCTTACCACAAATTTCCAATTTCTGTGCTCGTTATGGTACAGTACGAGAGCCCTTAAGAAATAATTCCCCATACCTTTCCCGAAAACTCCTATTTTGTTATAAATGGAAACAATAGGTAGGACTCGACGTTCTACTGACAGCATACTCGGAAGACACGGAGCTCTCAATCGCGAAAGAAGAGTGCTGGCAGCTGGCAGCGCTAATGCCAGCTTTGAATTGCGATGCACAAGACTCTGCTGGCGGTATCGAAGCGTGACTGAAAACCGATGTCGTCTAGATATCTGCTGAAACACAGTGTCCCCATGAAGACGTAAAAAAAATCCCGTTACGTCACTGGTTATATAGGTGCGAGTAGCAGCCCCTTGAAACCCACTTTAACGGTAAGGACTCTTCTTCCGCCTTACAGACTATACCCCTGATGTACAAACGTAGGGCAGGAAGTTGGTCATGGCCTTTTGCGATGAACCATCCCGTCCTCTGGTTCAATCGAGAAAACAACTGTCTGTCCATGGAGAAAAGTGACTGATACATGTTAATTTGTATTTCGTCTAGACACAACTACAGGAGCACACCTTTAACGGTGACGAATTTGGTCAAACGTTACCGTCTCCATAAGTACTAAGGGGCAAATGGTTTCTGAACATGGAGAATTAACGGCGGAAATCGGTAAAGATTAAAATAATATTAGTGAAATTGGGGTGGAAGCAATGCACAGGAAACGTAGATCAGGATGGCTGGTCGAGGACATGAAACCTGCCCAACCTAAATACAAATGTACCATCTTAATAACTCCAGAGTCTTGCTTGGTCGTTCATTACCAAGGCACTTCGATAAACTTCAAAAAATTAAGCAAGTATGACATGCAAAGAATCACTTAATTTTGTCACAAAAGTACTTAAGCTGACGTGTTAGTACGTACTGACTAATTATTCTGCTGGTAGTTAAAAGTGCAATGCAATTATGTCGGCATGCAACAGACTTCAAATTGGATTGAAGTGTACTAGACGCTTGGATGTGCAAATGATTAGCATTTCAGCGCAATCGCCCAAAGCAGATAGGAGTAACGCCATTTATATTTCGTATACAGAGTTAATATTAATAAAAACGACGAACTACAGGGACGGATTCCCGGCTGGAAATTACGAAAAACAGGTCTATGAACATGCGTTCGTAAACGCATCGTTGCCTCGGTAGATGGCGCTGACGAATAAAAGTTCCTCTGACAACCTGCCGCGTCTTTCTTGTGTGTTGGAAGCTGTTTGATTGACGCAGAGTACTGTAAGCGGCAGAAGGGCTCGATATTCATGTCGAAAACAAGCCAAGATAATGTTTGTGTAGAGTCAAGCAGAGAGGCAACACGGCTGTGCCAAAACAAATACTCTCACAGACACTAACCACATCACACAACATTTCAAGCTTTTTTGGGCGTTTCTGGGATCATGGATCCTTTCAGACAGACGAACGTTCGGGGAGGCGGCGGACTGTGCGTACACCAGATGTGGATGGCTAGTTTCTGCCTCTCGGCCGTTTCCAGCTGCTTGGCCGTACACAAACACCATCTCGTCTTGTTCTAGACATGAATGCCGGACCATTCTTCTGCTTACAGTATGTTGCCTTAATCACACAGCCTGCAACCCATAAGAAACACACGGCACGTGATCTGAGAAACTTTCATTCGTCAGTGCCATCTACCATAGCCACGATGCATTTCCGATGTTTATAGGACCTTTTTCTCTCTTTTTCTAGTCAGGAATCCGTCCCTCCAGTTTGTCGATTTTATTAATGTTCTCCATGTCTAAGGAAAGATTATGCAGTAGTTTCCTCATTCAGAAATAACATTTGAATGCCGATGGTCTGTGAGAATAATGTGTTATGCTTCGTTTATTAAATAGAAACAGTCTGTTGTGTCAGAACTCGACAAGGAATACAGAGCAGATGGGTTTACGAGGCTCAGCGTCATACAAGATTGTCGCATTCGACAAACACTACCGAGGCAAGACAAACTGTTAGCTCTCCCGTGAGGGATCGTAGAGCTATGTCACGTACCTTGAGCCAAGAAACTGGCTTGTCTGCGGGAAGACGGGTAACACTGGACACGGGAGTGTCACCACGCGTCGTGTTTTCAGACGAGTCTTCTTCTGCATAAGAACCAGAATGGACTTTCCTGCCGGCCAGTGTGGCCGAGCGGTTCTAGGCGCTGCAGTCTGGAACCGCGCGACCGCTACGGTCGCAGGTTCGAATCCTGCCTCGGGCATGGATGTGTGTGATGTCCTGAGGTTAGTTCTTTTTAAGTCGTTCTAAGCTCTAGGGGACTGATGACCTCAGAAGTTATGTCCCATAGTGCTCAGAGCCATTTTGAAAGCGCCAAGAAAACATCATTGACAATAATACTTTTATCAGGCAGCAGTACAGGATTGTGATTCCAAGGCACCATGCTTCCGCCAGGCCGTCGGAGCAGCACCTCATTAGGGCCAGAAGGACGGCGAGCGCTCGACTTGTAATACCGTTTGTGCAACAAAGCGTCGGGTGGCGGCTGTTACGTCACTGGGTGGCTCTTGACCAGTGAATTCCGAGGGCCTCTAGATCTACGAGTCGATCTCCAAACTGAACTCGTTGACGTCGAAGACTTGAGCTCAGGAGTTCTTGCTGGCAGGCAGGTGTCCGCTCTCAGCACAGTTTAGGAGACAGGAGCCGGCAGCGCCGTTGTCTGCCACAGGAACGCGATGAGCAGCAGCAGTGCTCCACTTCTCGAAGGCGGATGGTGGACAGCGTCCAGGTCACGCAGGTCAAGTCTCCAGCAAACCTACAGGGTGATGGTGGCTTCCGCACCCCATCAATGTTGCCTCAGAATTTCGCAACGCAGCTGGCAGCGGCAGCGCCCTTCCACCCGGAATCGTGGTTTCATAGACGATCGAAGACAGGTAGGCGTGCCGAGGGTCGAGCTCCAAAGCCTCCCCTCTCACTGGACAGCTGCAGCTGACACTGCGCAGTGGGAAGTCGGCAATCAGCACTCAGCAATCAGTCGTTTGCTAAGAAGGAAGGGGTATTTAAGTTGGCGCTTCCCGTGTGCGGTTAGCAAAGACATCACGTGCCCTCGGTTTTCCCTCGCTGCCAGCTCTCCTAGTGGAAATGAGCGTTTGGCGTCATTGGCCGGGAGGCCCCTTGCGGGGCAGGTCCGGCCGCCTTGGTGCAGGTCTTATTACATTCGACGCTACATTGGGCGACCTGCGCGCCGGATGGGAATGAAATGATGATGAAGACAACACAACACCCAGTCCCTGAGCGGAGAAAATCCCCGACCCAGCCGGGAATCAAACCCGGGTCCGTAGGACGGCAATCCGTCACGCTGACCTTTCAGCTATCGGAGCGGACAGCTCTCATAGTCACTTCAGACCTTTGCAGCTTCAACTTTCAGTGGCTCTTTCCTGCTGGCTCGGCAGCTGAATATGTATTGTTGTGTTGTACCTAGCCTTACTCTGCTTTTCTCAGTAGTATGACGGTATCTCTTGGCTTCCATGATATCATTATGCTTCGCTTGTTGGGTTGTACCTAGCCTTACTCTGCTTTTCTCAGTAGTATGACGGTATCTCTTGGATTCCATGATATCATTATGCTTCGCATGCAGACTTGGGCACTCGGGCGTTCCTCCGTGGTCCAATAGCTTCCATTATTTCTGTAAGTTCCTCCGCAGTTCCCCTAGCCGATAGTCTACAGACTATTGACCGAGGCGGTTCGGCTTCCAGGAGCTGCCACGGTAGAGCTTGGACGAATTTTTAGTTTCCGCCGGTGATACTACCCTGTGGCGTAAGACTGTGGAGGGTGTAAGACGAAAATTAGTTAATGCAAAGTACAGAATTTCAAATGTGTTCCATTAGAGAAGGAGTATAGTCCGTGCCACATAAAAAAAACATACACATTTCGTCCAGTGCAAATAAAATGGTCGTATTCTCCTTCATCTCAACCATGAGAAAACATACGTGCTACGTCAAACATAAATTGGGCACGGAGCAGCGCCACTTTATATTCCTGCAACAAAAAGCGAGCTATTTCTGTATTCATTTGTTTATGATATCTTGCGTTAATGGGCTGACGTGAGTTGTGGAACTTATTATTGATTTATGTAATTTATTGCATAGTTAATCACGATTTGCAGACTGAACTTTATCTTCACGTCGTGTTTTCTGATACTGTCATGACAGACTCGGTAACGTCTGGAAAGTATGTAATTATTAGACATTCTCTGAAAAGATATTAAATATGAAAATAAAATTACAGGCTTCTTCGTATAAGTTCTATCTATATAAATGTATGTACAAACAGAACAATTTTCACTGCCAACAGATCAGTCGTCATAATGGTTTGGAATAATCTTCATGCCCAGTGATTGCTTCTGTCATTTTTGAGACATTTCAGCTTGAACTTGAGAATGACTAAAAAGCTGAAATCATGTTGTATGAAGTAAATGAATAGCAATTTACAGTTTAATGGCGCAAATTTTTTTCAAAACGTCGGTCTATGCAGCGGAAATACTGAGAGTCCGCGGTTGCGCCTGTGAACTCGCGTATTCGCTCTCCTTTATGAGCGAGTCGAATCTACTTCTACCCGGTAACAGACTCAGGTAACAAGTGGACTGCGGAGGAGACTCACGAATCGAGTTTACGGGCAGACTGAGATGGCGAGTTCGGAGATGACGTCACATGACTCACTCGCGAGTTGAAAGTGAGTACACAGACCTCATTTCTGATCTCTAGTTTCTGTGTGTGGAGTCTCCAAGGAGAACCCTTCCACACTACATTCGTACCGATCTTACGGGCACTAAAGTGGCGTGATTGTGTGGGGTACCATTAGGAGCACAACGTGATCAGCTTCTGGTTCGCGTAGCCACTAATTTTACAGCAGCCCTTACATTTCTGATGTTTTGCGGCTGGTGGATGCACCCCGTCTTTGAAGAATCTGTGACATTATGTTTCAAACACAAGGCCCCATGTTGCCCAATCATCTGTCCTGGGCTACTCCCAGTAGAGAGAGTGTTGATTCTTGCCCTGGCCAGCACGTTCACCTGACGTCCCACCCACTGAAAATATCTGGTTGTGGGTTTCCGAAAGACTCGCAGTCTACCACTCACCTGCTAGTACGATTTGGAGTAAAATGGAATGACGTACCAGTATCTGTCACTCAAGTTCAGTTCCAGTCGAAGCCGGCCGAGTATGAGATATTGTTGCCGCCATAGCTGGCAGTTAAGTCTACTAAATTTTGTAACTTGTATACCCTTATCACCAGAAAATTTGATTGTGTATTATTTCCTCTGCACTGTATACGCATGATAATTATAATTTCGTTATTTAATATTCTTCACGGTATTGAAGTTGTAATAACCAATTATGAGAGTCTCTAAAAAGCAATCAAGAGTCTGGTACACGTCTGTTATGGTGAAATATGTCAGCTTCACTCAAGACAAGGAGATTTTTTTAATGTTAAGTTATATAAAAGTTACAACTGTTTAATGTACATTTTTGACAGAAAAGTGTAAAGGATTGGGGACTCGTAGAAAGACGCAACAGAAGAAGGATGGAAAACCATCGTTTTGCATTCTTTACTTCTGCTCGTGAGGGGCGGGTATCGAAGTCATATTTTGATTTACGTTTCCTATGGTTCGCCTAAATCATATCATATGAAAGCCGTGAGTGTTACTTACAAGAGATTCGTAGTTTATTTCTCTCATATGCTTTGCTGTTCAACCCACTCTTCTGTTGATGATAGCACGACCGTTGACTCAACTTTCAGACTTTCAAAGAAAAGAAAGCTTTTACGAAAATCGGTTCAGTTCAGCAGTTCAGTTGGAGATGCATGGGAGAGGGGAACAGACCGGACATGACCGTACCGGAGGAACTACTGTGGTAATTGTCTTCAGTGGTTTAGTGACGACCTGGGTACGGTGATTTGACTCCGACTCCTCCCCCATATGAGTCCATTGTTTTGGCCACTGTGTCGTAACGCTCGCTGAAGTCACTGTTACAGAGACTGTCAGTTACTAGAAACAGAGAACAACCTCAAACTGCGTATTTAATTTGTGGCATTCCATATGCGATGCTGCAACAAGAAGAACTTGAGCTAACAATGCTCGACTAATGTAACTTTCGATCTAAAGCAGTGGTCGTTAAACTTGCGCCCCGAATCAAGAGTTCTTAGCCGTATTTTGTAGTAATATTCATGTAGCAACTAACAATCCAATCAAAAAATGTCAACTAACGTTAAGAGATGCTTAAGGATGTACATTTACTGGCCATGACAACACAGTTGGCTAAGTAGGGCGGCCACTAGAGGGTTGGAGAATGTGAGAGGGGAAACGTTTCACTGTTTATCTTCCAGTGCATATGTTATAATGGAAATGGAAGTTTCAGGGAAAGTATACCATCACTGGTTATAGTGCACCTTCACTGGTCCATTTAGTGAAAGTGGACTACTGATTCCAGTTCTGTCAAACAATACACATTGACTAGGGACAGTGCACTATCACTAGTGAATGTATACCTTCACTGCCAAGAGATGAGGAATGTGAACCATGGCTGTAATAACAAAACAGTCGTACATTTATCACCTGTTGTTTGAAAACATAGTCATATTACGTAAAACTCATTTATTGCAACAAGGACGTGCACCACGGCACTTTGAGTTGCACAACACATTTTTGTTTTTGCAAAAGCATCTCAGAGTCTGACATTTTTGCTGGCAGTTGCATTTGAAGAACTCCTGGCCGCTTCCCATCGACTGAGACGTCGCAACTGTCCTCAGGGCAAAAGTTTTCTCTGCTGGAACTTACTCCTTTGAGATTATTCTTAGAGGGCAAGTACTGAAATGGGACCTGAATCAAAATGTTTTACTTGTAGCCGCAGTGGCACGTCGTATCGTCCCTTCCATAGTTATTTAAAAACAAACAACTTATTACCGCGCATATAGTTGGCTCAGCACACCATCTCTCGTCCCGATTCGGAAGAAGCCATCGGCCGTTGTCTCGAGGACGACACCCATCTCCTCTTCCTCTGTCGAAGTCTGGAACTGGAACTCTCACAGTACAGCCCTTTTCCACTGTTGGGAAGCAGCGATCTGAACACTGCAACATTCTTTGCGCTTGTTCTTCTAAGCACTTGTACGCTTCAGTTCTGCGTTTCTTAATAGCACGAGCTGACTCGTCAAAACGTTAGACAGTAGTCATTATTGTCAGGAATACTGTCTTTCTCTCTGTTCTCAACTCATGTTCCTGTTGGTATGTTATTCTATCGCAGTGGAGATTTACTCTGATCATTATCCTGCAACCTGCAACGTTTCAGTCCGTGTCTCACTGCTAACACTCACTTGATTAATTATATTTTCAAGGTCATCCTCAGAGTGAACGTTCATCAATGCTTCAAGAGATAAACTTGTTGAAGACAAACCATGTTTAGGACGGCAGCCAATGGAGATCTTTAATTCCAAAATGTTCAGCGCTATTCTTTATTAGCTGCATAAATCTGATTGTACGTCTCCACTCCGCGGTGTTGTGCTCCTGCATCCATGTAGTTTGCATATTTTCTATGTCTTGATATGCACGCTCTACGCTGCCTTGTCTCTGACTGTGTATAGGTTTACCGTGGACAATCCCAAAATTGGGCCATGGTTCAGTTATGCTGCTCATTACTTTGCTAACAAACTCTCTACCATTGTCAGACTGAAATACTGAGGGAGCGCCTAGCAACGTAAAAATGTCAATAATGTTATCGCATACCTCTTCGGCTGTTTTGGATTTCAGTGGGCTGAGAACAACGAATTTAGTGAGATGGTCCTGATAAACCATTAAGAATTTGAAATCTCCATCAGGTTGCGATTGGAAGTCGATGAGATCAACTTGACATCTGGATTTAGCTCCTTGAACAGCATTGGTTTCACCACTATTCCTTTCATCTGACCTTTTTGCTTTTGTAAACAAGGCTCATACAAACTAAGATAAATTTGGACATCTCTGTATGTTATGTTAGAGAATTTTGCTTCAAGCATTTCATCATTCGGTAGCGTCCACCGTGACCAATCATTACTTGAGCATCATGCAGAGTACCATACAGTTCTTCATCAAAACATGGTATTTAATCTTACCTTCTTCAGTTACAGGTTGTATTACTTTGGTTAGTCCATTCACTTTCAGCACTTCATATCTTTTCAAAAACTTGTAGTCGTTGCCGTCCCTCTGCCGTCCAGATTTTAGTGATTTAGCCTTGCTGATAAGTGACTCTTACTTTTCTCTGTCCATTAAGATAGAATTATAACTGAGAGTTTCCCGTTCCACTCTAAGATGTTCGTAGAACCTCATTGATTCAACCATAGCTGCACTAATGTGAACTGTAACTGCACTACTGTCAACCACAGCTGCACTAATGTAAACAGTAATTGTACTACTGTCAACCATAACTGCACTGCTGTATAATGTAACAATAACGAGCTGACGACATTCTGCTGATGCCTGGTAGCATTGTTGAACGCTCTGTTAATAAACCGGGAGCAGCGATGGTACACCTTCACTAGTGGATAATATGCTACTGTACACTTTCCCTAGCCGAGCACAGTGATGGTTTACCTTCACTATTCGATGTGTTATTTTCAGTTTATGGTGAGCTCTCACTGATCATTTTAGTGATGGTGTACATCCATCGGGGAATGTTTACCTTCCCTATTGTTCCACTTCCACTATAACACATATAAACTACGGACGTACGCGACACGTATCTATGATCTCCTATGGTGTAAATTTTTACACTGAACTAACATGGGCTCGTGAACGCCCATTACAGAGACGGTCATTTCCAAATGCGGTACTTACTTGCGGCAAGGAACATCAGATTAATCAAAGCTGTTGCAAAACAACGCAGTGAAATCATTTATCAAACTTTTGTCTCATATTCAGTAGTGTACTGAAATGAAGTACAAATACCATTATTGAACCGGCCTCTGTGGCCGAGAGGTTCTAGGCGCTACAGTCTGGAGCCGCGAGACTGCTACGGTCGCAGGTTCGAATACTGCCTCGGGCATGGATGTTTGTGATGTCCTTAGGTTAGGTTTGAGTAATTCTACGTTCTAGGCGACTGATGACCTCAGAAGTTAAGTCCCATAGTGCTCAGAGCCATTTGAACCATTATTGATCAAAGTAATTCGCACTCATAGTGTTAATAACAACAGTTCGCTACTCAACTATAGCGTCACAACTGTTAGATCACTGGAGGTGGCAGCAATGTGAAACAGAGAACAATCGACACGAAGTGTTTGGAATGATGCCGACTTTTAACGATCAGTAGTTGGGGCCGGCGGGCGACTTATTGTTCCTTTACTGTAGCTAGTCTATTGTGGGCTCACAATGTGCTAATTTATGTAGGTGTCAATTAAAAACAAGATCAGTACATATGCAGCCCGAGATGCTGCCCCACAATGTCAGAATTGGCAGTTGTGCAAAAGCCTTTGATGATCACTGATCTAAAGTAGCAAAGTAGTTTTTTGGCGCGAGGTTTCATCTAAGGAACACACTGTCAAAGTGCACCGTTCTGGCGATATTTACCTGACGCAGTACTCTTTTGCAGGCTTGGAGGTGAGCGACGAAGAGACTAAAGGCTTCGTCGCAATGTTGCAGTGCGTTGGCTGGACCCTTGGGATGATGGGCATGCCCATGATAGCGTGGGCGTGTCGCGACTGGGTGCCCTTCATGATTATCACATCAGCTCCTTTGGGCTTCGCGATACTACTCTGGAAGTAAGTAATATTTTAGGGGCTTACTACTTTGTGCCTAGTTTCTCATAATTTTTTCTAAAGTTGAGAAAAGGAAATATATTTTTGATTACAGGACAGAATTGATATTTTTAAATTATTTCTTTACACTCTTAAGTACTCGTATTTGCTAATGGTGTGAAATTAAAAAATGGCTTCTGAAACACACAAAGCAGACTTTTGTCGTCATGTACCTTTTCTTCAAGACAAATTTTGCTTTACATCTTTGGATTAGTAAGCTGCTATCGAAAAATATGAACAGGCGATCGGAGTAAATGATTTTCACCCACTAAGGGTTTGCTGTCTGGGAAATGGAAAGAACGCAGATATATAGGATGTTATAAAACGATACCGACAAACTTCGAGAGGTTGTAGAGGGTGTCTTGATGAACAAATTGAGGATAGCAACCCGTGTCCAGAAACGTTATCCAACGACGCTGCAGAGTGTCCAAGTTGCAGAGGCCGGCGCCTGGGCGGCCAGGTTGGCCAAGCGGCTCTAGGCGCTACAATCTGGAACCGCGCGACCGCTACGGTCGCAGGTTCGAATCCTGCCTCGGGCATGGATGTGTGTGATGTCCTTAGGTTAGTTAGGTTTAAGTAGTTCTAAGTTCTAGAGAGCCATTTGAACCATTTGAACCGGCGCCTGCCGCTAGGCTACCCCTTCGACGGCAGACGCGAGCCTGTGTGCTGACGGATCGCAGGCAGAAGATCTAGCAATGTCGTGACAGCATTCTTGACGTTATACGTCACCGAACGCGTCCATGCCTGTCGGAACATCTTCGTAGAGACCGGTAAAGCAGTGGCAGCAGGGAAAGAAAACATATGTCGTAAAAGCACTGCGATCATTCGTAGTTTGTCTCATGCTGAAGTGCCGCATCGTGGAGAACTTCGCTTGGTCTGAGCAGCACGACATGCATTTCGTTTATGTTGAGGCAATAGAAAATTGGCACAAAGCTTTACGCGTTCACGAGCAAAGTGATCCAAATAGGCATCAGCCACGCCATTCTACGTGTGTGGCTACTCTTTAGAGTCTTGGTAAAGCGGTTGGTTTCAAAGGACATCCAAACAGTGGAGGTCGTGCACTTAGCATAGACACACTACAATCTGAAGCGGACGTATTATAGAGATTTCACGCAGAGCCCTCCGCAGCCACTCGCACTGTGGCACACGCATTGTAAAGCAACCACATAGCGCAAAAGGGAAGGCACCCTTTCCATTTACGGAAGGAACAGGAACTAATGGCCCATGATTCTGTTCCACGGCCGTGCGGTTCTAGGCGCTACAGTCTGGAACCGAGCGACCGCTACGGTCGCAGGTTCGAATCCTGCCTCGGGCATGGATGTGTATGATGCCCTTAGGTTAGTTAGGTTTAATTAGTTCTAAGTTCTAGGCGACTGATGACCTCAGAAGTTAAGTCGCATAGTGCTCAGAGCCCTTTGAACCATTTTGCCATTCTGTTCCACGTGTGTAGTTCGGGTAGTGGTTTTTCCAGCGTTCCGCCATGCAGTCGTATTACGCTGCGCCTACTTGGTTCACGGACTAGGCGCCCTTCAACAGAGAGGGTATGAAACTTCCTGGCAGATTGAAACTGTGTGCCAGACCGAGACTCGAACTCGGGACCTTTGCCTTTCGCGGGCAAGTGCTCTATCGACTCAGATACTCCTTTCTTCCAGGAGTGCTAGTTCTGCAAGGTTCGCAGGAGAGCTTCTGTCAAGTTTGGAAGGTAGGAGACGAGGTACTGGCGGAATTAAAGCTGTGAGGACGGGGCGTGAGTCGTGCTTGGGTAGCTGAGTCGGTAGAGCACGTGCCCGCGAAAGGCAAAGGTCCCGAGTTCGAGTCTCGGTCCGGCACACAGTTTTAATCTGGCAGGAAGTTTCACATCAGCGCACACTCCGCTGTAGAGTGAAAATTTCATTCTAGAGAGGGTATATTCAACACTAACAGTTGCCATATTTGGGCGGAAGAAAACCTTCACGCCACGCACGAACGAGGTTATCAAGGAAAGTTTACAATAAATTTATCGGCTATCATGGTATGCAATTACTTGATTGGCCCTTACATGCTTCCTCCTCGACTCACAGGCGATAGCTATGCGACATTCGTACTAGAAGTCCTGCCGGAATTTATGGAGAAGTTGCCACTTGTAGTCCGTCGATGAATGTGGTCCCACCAGGATGGGGCACCCGCACACTTCATTCTAGCTGCCAGAACTAGAGATCGCTGGATTGGTCGATGTGGCCTGCAGCTTCACCGCGTCGGTCGCCTGAGCTCATCCCGTTGGACGTTTTCTTGTGGGCTCATCCAAAAAATACGGCGTGTGAAATCTCAGTGGAGTCAGCGGAAGACTTAGTAGCAAGGACTCACGCTACGTGTCAAGATGGTCGATCATGCCAGGTATCTTTCAGCCAGTGCGTCAGTCAGTGGTACGCAGATGTCAGGCATGCTACAAAGCTGAATGCAGATATTTTGAACACCTTCTCTAATTCTATTTAATTACTTGTAAAAATAGAATAAATAATAATGTTTACTTTTTGAAATTTGTTTTTTATTGCCTGTCACACTAAATACTATTATGTTTTCTTCTCTTCTCTTTGCATTCACATTTCTTTTCCTTCAAATTAAATAAAAGCGCCGAATTCTCGAAATCTCTGCCGTTATTAATTGAACGCTGCTGGTGGCCGTAAACTCCACCGGTGTACTGTACGTGGCAAGAGCTTACGTCAGGCAAATGCCGCGATGGTTCCTTTGAAAGGGCACGGCCGACTTCCTTCCCCATCCTTCCCTAATCCGACGGGACCGATGAAGTCGCTGTTTGATCCCCTCTCCGAATCATCCAGCCAACCAACCTGATGTTAGCCCCTGTACGTTCGACGCTGACGGTATATTTCTGTTACATCCTACATACCGCAAAACACTGGAGATTTTAAAGAGTTCTAAGAGAAAGGCCAATTGCGGATATAAACATTCTTAGGAGAGAAGGCAGCTGGTTCCATCTTCTCACTGGCGATCGCAGCAACCAGTCGCGATCACTGAATACCATACAACGCATGTCTACTGCGAGACGTTCTGCCTGCTGTCCATCACCATACAAAGTCACATTGGCTGCCGAAGGGATGGCCTAGCGAGAGCGTCGGCGCCTGTAGCTTTGACGCTCTGTAGCATCCTTGGGTGACGTTTCGGGACACTGGTTTCTGTCCTCAATGTGTTCCCCAAGACACTCTATACAACCCATTGAAGTTGGTCGGTATCATTTTGTAACATTCTGTATGTTTTTCCGTAGGTTCCGTAGATCGCTCTAGGCGAATGGTGGGAGGGTTCGTCCGCTCTCGTTGCTGCCTCTGGATCACGAGTCCCGGGTTCGATTCCAGGCCGGGTCGGGAATATTCTTCTCCCGGGAATTGGGTGTCTGTGTTGTCCTCATCATTTCATCATCATTTGGGAAAAGTAACGAAACTGGACAGTGAGAAGACAGGGAATTAGAACGGGCGCTAATAACCGCGCAGTTGAGCGCCCCAGAAACGAAATATTATCATCATCATCTGGGATTATTTGTTGGAAGACGCAGCTTCTCTCTCTCTCTCTCTCTCTCTCTCTCTCTCTCTCTCTCTCTCTCTCTCTATCGCTGACCGATCCGAGCTTCAGCTCTGCCTCTGATGACTTAGTTGTCGACGGACCTAATCTTCCTCTCTCCTTGTTTGTCTGATGGGAAAGGTCATTTTTGTGCCCAGTGCGGTAGATGAGCAGCACCAATAGTGAGAGTGCAGGATAAGTGCATATCATACGTCCAGGAGCATTTAACTGTTACGATTTCTCAGAGGCCATCTGAACTATACAATCCCCATGTCGTGGAGAACAAAACGTACGTTGTGTCCAACAAGGCGCAGTTGACAACAACAGTGAAATCGAAGTTGGCCAAACGTGACGAAAAAAGATTAAGCAATAAACGCAGCCGTACAGGAGATGAACAATTCTCGAACAGAGCGGAAAAGAACATGCAAGTGCCAGTACGTCGCGCCGATATCAAAAGACGCGTTATAGGAATGCGAGAGAGACCGAAAGTTGCAGAACAGCCGGTCTACAGGTCAAGGTTTTTTCATACCGTGGCATTTCGGCTGGCGCAGATTTGCTTTCTCGACAGCGTTGCGTTTTGAAGTCAATGGATGTAGAAGATTGTCTCACACGCTATGTGACTACAGCAAGGGATCCATCACTTTCAGTTTATAGCGACAACGAGCGCTACAGGCACATTTTACCCGTAGTTGGTGTTGAGCTGCGATATCAATGTTGACCTTGAAGCCGCTTGCCGACGTGGTTCAGATGCTTACCATTTCTGCAGAACATACTGATGTACATATCCTGTGAATATGAACATCCTATCTCAAATCATTCAAAGTGTTCTGTTTCTTTTCTGAACGTTAATGTATTTTCCAATGAATCGTGATGCGCGATTTCGCTCATCATTACAGCTGAAAGCATATAGTACTTCGGTCTAATCGTTTGTGACAGGACAATAACTAAACGTGTAATCCCTGCACAATAAAGCCCATTTCCTCAACTGCTGTTATTACGTGAACGGACGACATGGAGCGTGAACACCAAGGACCTCGCTGGACGATGTGGTTTCTGTGGAAGGAGGGTGTAAACACTGCGGATATTCACAAGCGATTGATGGTAGTGTGTGGAGAGCGTACACCGTCACTCAAAGTGCTATTGCAACACTTACAGCACTGGTGGCCATACGGGGTTGCAGGCGATTTCCCACAGTGTTGTCCTGAGTTGACCGCTTTAATTATTGATGGCTTCCTCGAACTTCTTTCCTGCAGTCTGTTGCACCCACCAAAGGACAGTCGCTCGCAGGTCCGGAAGTCTGCGGAATGATGTCCTCGCAGAGGTTTCTTCATAGGCCCGAATAGGTGGTCATCAGAAGGGACCAAGTCCGGAGAATGTGGTGGGTGTAGAAGTACTTGGAACCCTATTTCAGCGATGGCTGCCATGGTTTTCCGACTCATATGCAGACGAGTGCTGTCTTGCGGCAAGAGCACTTTTCGTCACAGTGCACACTTTCCACACACTACCACCAATCACCTGTAAATATACTGAGTGTTTACCCAGAAAGCACGTCGTCCGGTGCTATCCTTGACGCTCACACCCCATGTCGTCCGCTCGCGCAATGACAGCCGTTGGCAAAATGAGCTGCACTGCACAAGGATTACATTTATGGGGATTGTCCTGACGCCTAATATTAGACCAAAGTATTACATACTTGCAATTGTAATAATCAGCCAAATGATGCACCATGAGTTATGGAAAAAATTAAAGTGTAAATCAGTACGGAAAACCCCTCGTAGTTTTCACCGTCCCGCACGCAAGGAATCAGTCCTGAACATGTTGGTTCACAGAGGATCGACGGCGACCATCTTCAGTGTGAACTTACCATTTAAGACTCACGTTTAGAGGAAGTGGATACACCAAGGGAAAAATTGCGAACGGAATCTGGTGCCACGACGAAGGGGGCGTAGTTACTCGGCGGAAGAGGCCAAGCCTGTAGCATTCCTTCCGTACTGTGGGGCGCCGACTAATCAAATATGACGCGTGGTCCTGGCGGTCAGTAGCTTTTTTTTTTTTCTTGTTGACGATGATGGAGGCTGCTGTCGAAACGTCGACGCGTTTATTCGCAACGACGGTGATCGTAGAATATTTTATTCGCTTATGCTACCACGAAAGACTCAGAGGACACTGGAATGATGGTTCTAATGATTTCGCAATTTCGGTCAATTTTTTGATCGTGTAGTCTAAAACACTCTCAACTTGTTTTAAGTAACCGTTGACGTCTGGAAAACAATGAAGCGCGGGTAAGATCGCCACAGCGCAGTAGATTCGTGATGTGAGGTGTACGCAGGTGGTTCCCGGAGTCTCCGCGGTGGCTGGCGTCTCAGGGCGAGGAGGAGCGCTGCCTGGCGTCGCTGCGAGAGATCGCCCGTGTCAACGGCCGCACCCTGCCGCCGGCGACTCTTCAGAACCTCCGGGAGGCCGCCGGACACAAGGAGAAGGGCGTCGGCGTCTCCAGCCTCTTCTCCAGCTGGACACTCTTCCGCAACGTGATGCTGCTCTCAGTCTGCAGGTATGTTGTCTACAGGCATGCTAATCACACTGAAGATGCTTTAGGTGATTAGATTTGTCGATACGGATATTTTCAGGACTACTTTTACGAGCGCCTTCCAGATGTAACCTTTGCAGTACATGCACTACTGGCCATTAAAATTGCTACACGAAGAAGAAATGCAGATGATAAACGGGCATTCATTGGACAAATATATTATACTAAAACTGACATGTGATTACATTTTCACGCAATTTGGGTGCATAGATCCTGAGAAATCAGTACCCGGAACAATCAACTCTGGCCGTAATAACGGCCTTGATACGCCTGGGCATTGAGTCAAACGGAGCTTGGATGGCGTGTACAGGTACAGCTGCCCATGCAGCTTCAACACGATAGCACAGTTCATCAAGGGTAGTGACTGGCGTTTTGTGACGAGCCAGTTGCTCGGCCACCATTGACCAGACGTTTTCAATTGGTGAGAGATCTGGAGAATGTGCTGGCCAGGCCAGCAGTCGAACATTTTCTGTATCCAGAAAGGCCCGTACAGGTCCTACAACACCCGGTCGTGCATTATCCCGCTGAAATGTAGGGTTTCGCAGGGATCGAATGAAGGGTGGAGCCACGGGTCGCAACACATCTGAAATGTAACGTCCACTGTTCAAAGTGCTGTCAATGCGAACAAGAGGTGACCGAGACGTGTAACGAATGGCACCCCATACCATCACGCCAGGTGATACGCCAGTATGGCGATCACGAATACACGCTTCCAATGTGCGTTCACCGCGATGTCGCCAAACACGGATGCGACCATCATGATGCTGTAAACAGAACCTGGATTCATCCGAAAAAATGACGTTTTGCCATTGGTGCTCCCAGGTTCGTCGTTGAGAACACCATCGCAGGCGCTCCTGTCTGTGATGCAGTGTCAAGGGTAACCACAGCTGATAGTCCATGCTGTTGCAAAGGTCGTCGAACTGTTCGTGCAGATGGTTGTTGTCTTGCAAACGTCCCCGTCTGTTGACTCATTGATTGGGACGTGGCTGCACGATCCGTTACAGCCATGCGTATAAGATGCCTGGCATCTCGACTGCTAGTGATACGAGGCCTGTGGGATCCAGCACGGCGTTCCGTATTACCCTCCTGAGCCCACCGATTCCATATTCTGCCAGTAGTGTATGTGTCACATCAGGTAAACTGATGAAGTAGAATGCGCAAAAGCATAATAGTGGCAACATTGTGAATAATTGTCAGAGCTCAAAGTACTATAGATGTTTCAGATGAACGTAGACCTAGCCTGTATATCTGTTCCAGTACTACGAGGCCCATTAATAAAGATATCTAGTGACTGTGGTGGCCGGGAGAAATGAGAAACATTATCCTCGTGCTCACAAAATCAGTCCTGGACCATGCGAGCTGCGTGAACACGGACCTGTCATGTTGGAATACAGCATCGCCATTGGGGAACAAACATTATACAATGGGATGGACCTGATCAGCAAATACGCTCACATGATCCTTGACATTAATGTAACTTATAGAGTAACCATAGGGGCCATGGAATACCACGATATGGCTGCCCAAATTATCACCGAACCCTAGCCGCATTTCACCGTTGGGGACGTAAACTTGACCGCAAGTTAGAAAAAGCGTGAAGCAGGACTCATCCAAATAAATGACATTCATCCATTGCTCCTGTCACAATAATTGGCAGCAGTGACTATTGGTTTCGGAATTCCAACTCGACATGCAATTCCCTGCTGATGACAGGGTTTGGTACTGACAGAGTTCGAGAGTGCAACATTCAGTTCTGCTGTGACTTTGGTGCTGACGTCTCTCATTTTATCGTCGCAATCCTTTTCAATGACCGTCTGTGAAGATCACTCAACACAGACTTTCGACCGCGATGTGACTTAGTGGATAACGTTTTTCTGCTTTCCCTGTATGCGGTATAAAATGGTTCAAATGGCTCTGAGCACTATGGGACTCAACTGCTGAGGTCATAAGTCCCCTAGAACTTAGAACTACTTAAACCTAACTAACCTAAGGACAACACACACATCCATGCCCGAGGCAGGATTCGAACCTGCGACCGTAGCGGTCGCGCGGTTCCAGACCGTAGCGCCAGAACCGCTCGTCTATGCGGTATAAATCTTCGACATAGTGCCTCTTAAAAGACCAAACATTTCGGTTTCCTTGCTTACGGAAGCACTAACCATATGAACACAAACAACATGCCCACTTTCGGATTTTCTTAGCTCAAATACAGTGCACTCACAGCTGCACTGAATACTGTTCAGACGACGACTGACACTTGCAGCGTGTTGAGGACATTGCTCAGGTGACGGTCATGGTCAGATGCAACCTGTGCAACCTGCAGGCTTGGCTGGCATCTGCATTTATGTTCGAAAATGCATTTCACACTGTTTTTCCATACTTCTGTCCAGCTCCTGTACACATTCTGAGAAAAAGATGAAGCATAAAGAAGAGATGGCAACTACATACACGAACTCACCATCGACGGATATGTAAATTATTAAAGTTGTAATTCTCTGTGACAGGTAGAATGAGCACCAGAAAGCATTAGTGTTGCTTGGCGTTCACCGTTGTTTCCAAACCTGATAGCGTCTGTAAGAGACATGAACAGCGTCTGATATTGAGTGACGGATGTGAGAACACGGAGACGCTGGTGCTGCGGCGCGGTTCTTTCCGTCGCTTTTCGACTACCTGCATCTGCCTGTGAACATTGTCTCAGCATATCATCAGTAGGGAAGCTGAGCGAAACCTACTGTACTTCGACAAGAACCAGGCTGCAATGAAAGTCACTAATCTACGTTTCGGGAGAAAGTTTTCACACGAAATGAAAGGTTGGAAATTTTGTCCATAATTAATATATTCTGAAACTTAGATGAACAAGTATCACTGCCAAGCCCGTGCTAGCCTTAACACAGTCACTCACAATCCCTTTCACTCACGTTAGCAAGTTTATGGTGTTGCACAATCGAAACTAAAATCACAGTCCCCCTACCCAATATTGTCCTCTATCGGCCGATACATAAACTACGTGCGCGTCCAATCTCGCGTCACCATCTGTCACTATCCAGCTCTGAGACACATTTCCCACTTAACCGCCTCCAAGGCAGGATCGGTATCCGGCGCTACGCCTCACAGGGTACACGTGTGGGACAGCGGTATCAGCAACTGACACAGTTTGAAAGAGACCATACTGCAGGTCTCTATTTGGCTGGCTGGTCGAAGTGTGGATTATCCAGATTTGTGGTGCTTTCGGATCTGACAGTGGTCCAATGTTAAACCGCGTAGGAATGTAAGGGCAGGTATAATCGTCGTCAAGATTCCGGTCGGCATTCCTACAGCAAATAATAAACTTCCTGAAACATTCTGCGTCATCCTCCACCACTGGTCACTAGCAGCAGCCGGACTAGGGAGTTACCGTCGTTTTGCGTAGGCTATCGTTAATACTCCGACACAAACAAACGGATTCTTTTAGATTGGTGCCACGACTGGGGAGCCATATTCTGATCATGAATGGCATTGCATTGCGTTCAACCTTTACAATCGTCGCAAGCTTGGCGACGACTCGGGGGAGAGGTCCCTTCACACACAGTTTGGAGGGCCACGTGGGTATCCTAGCGTCATTGTGTTGGGAGCCATTGGGTATGACTTCAGGTCACGGCTCGTAGTGACTGAGGGAACTCTGACAGTAAACGATACGTCACGGACATACTGCATCCTCATGTGGTATCTGTCAAGAGATAGTATCGTGCCATATTTGTCATAAATGACACCTCTATGAACTGTCGGTGTGATATTGAGGTACTCCCATGCCCAAGAAGATCCTGAGACCTGTCCTGAATAGAACATGGGTGAGCCCTACTTGGACGTCAACACCGTTCCAGCGCCAGTATTCACGTAATCAAGAACCAGTTATAGCTGTAGACCATCTTGGCTCAGGAGAGATACAAAGTCATTATGACACCCTTCCCAATCCAAGCGCTGCATGCATTAATGACAGTGGTGGTGTAACATCATACTTATAAGTGGTCTTATACTGCAAAATTCCTTGATCTGTAAAGGTATGTTTCACGTATAGTAGTCCATGCTAACTTCATCTGGAGTATAAATTACTCCCCATGGCAGCAACCGCCACCAGCAGCACGTCTAAAAGATTTATAAATACACTGAAAAACAGAATTAAACCTCGAGTGTCACATTTTGAGGCATTTTGTGATAGCGACCGCTATGAAAGACACGGCGTGCTAAAGCGCCTGGCGCCTCGCCTCCTGTGCAGGATGATATTCTCGCTGGCGTACTACAGCGTCATCCTGAATGTGACTAACCTGGGCGGCAACCCGTTCCTCAACTGGTCAGTGCAGTCGCTGGCCGAGCTGCCGGGCTACGTGGCCGCCCGCTTCCTTGCCGACCGCCTCGGCCGCCGCTGGACTCTCGTCGGCTCCGTTGTCGGTGCCTCCGTCGGGAATTACATCGCGGCCTCCATTGTCGCAGGTAATACATCTTCATATTTCTATACACGTGAAAGCCGCTACAGAGCGCTTTGTGCAGGGTTGCGGTTGCCAGCAGTGCGCCGTTCCGTAAATATTTCCGCGAATGAAAGCACGCCAACAGAGTATGTGTGTCTGAATTCAAGAAGTTCGAACTACATAAACATAGTAAATTGTCTCACTTGTTCAGTGTACTACTCCTTCCGAAATAATGTTGGTCAAGTTCTTTATTTGGACATATTTGGTATCTGTAGCTGCTGCATTAATAATTTCTTAACGCTGGCAGTGTTCATGTGCAACAGCTGGAATCTATTTTTTTGTCACAATGCACTTTTCAATTTATTCAATTAAAACAATATCAGTTGTTAGGTTTTCTTGTTCATTTATTCCCCATAAAGTTGATGTAAAATCTGCAGCACATTTCTCTGGAACTTTCTCCTCTGCTGTAAATCTGTTATATATAAAAAATAGAGCATATGTGCATATTTGTGTATGTCCAGGATCTTCTCCCCAATTTCAGATAAATTTCACCAAATTTGGCACAAAAACAGCAAGCCTCACTACTGTCAGCCCGTAGTGATTTTTAACTATCCAGCTCCAAGAGGAGCAGAGATATGGGCAAATATGCACTATTCCAGCCTTTGGCATATAGGCTAACACGAATGAAAGTTGATTTATGTGTGGAATAGTATCGAGCTGCCCTGCCGATCTGTTTTGCAGGCAACCTATACATCAGGAGCAAGAAGTGGTTTTCCAGACCCCTATCATATAGGCTGTCCTGCATGACAGGCATGATGTGCTGTTATAGTATCATCCTGCTTTATCGACCTGATTTTGTGTGGTTGCCTACAGGTCGGGGAGAAAATAACTTTTACAATCCCCTGATGAACATGGTGCCCTGCAGAACAGGTAGACAACACGAGTAGTATCAGCCTGCCTTAGCAGCCTGTTTTGCAGAGGCTACGCGTGTGTATGGGCACAGCTGGGGAAGGCTGAGATGGAGGGAGGGTTGGACAGAGAGATGGGGCAGGATAGGATGGATTGGAAGAGAGTGGTGCACATGGGGCTGGACATGCAGGGGGAGAAAGGAAGGGAAGGCTAGAGAAAGGTGGGGAGGAGAAGATGTTTAGGAAAAGGTGGGACGAATGTTGAGAGGTGTGCAGGAGGAGATGGAAAACGAGATATGGAAAGGAAGAGATGGGAAGAGAGAAGGGGAGGAGAAGATGGAGAGAAAGAGGGGCTGAGGAGGAGATGGACAGAGAGAGGGGAAGGAAGAGGAGGACACAAAGAGGGGGCAGGAGGAGATGTGTGCAATACCTGTTTAATGCGTATGTGGGCAAAGCTATGGGGAAAAGGCTAGTAAAAAATAAAAGAAACTGTTAGTGCAGTAAATCACAGCCAGCTGGACAGGCCGCTGTGGCCGTGCGGTTCTAGGCGCTCAGTCCGGAACCGCGCTGCTGCTGCAGTCGCAGGTTCGAATCCTGCCTCGGGCGTCGATGTGTGTGATGTCCTTAGTTTAGTTAGGTTTAAGCGGTTCTAAGTCTAGGGGACTGATGATCTCAGATGTTAAGTCCCATAGAGCTTAGAGTCATTTGAACCATTTGGGACAGAAAGAAGTGAGAGGAAGAAGTGCTATCCCACTTCCAGCCTCACCTCTAGCAGGCGTTATTCTGAGCTGCTTTTCGCCGCTTCCTTTCTTGAACCATTCACGAGAGAAATGACTATATCAGGCCAAACATAAAGTCTGAGATATACAGCAACCAATGGAAATTTATTGCTGAGTACTCATTAGTTTCAGTTACTATGCGACATCACAACTGCGACTGTATAAGGGGCAGTGGAAACGAGACATATCGAAAAAAGTAAGTAAATTGTTTATTATATCAAAAGTAGTCGCCATAACTATTAATAAATTTCTTCCACTGTGAGACAAGACGGTCAACGCCTTCACAGAAAAATATTTATGGTTGCCTATGGAGTCATGATTGTACCCATGGTGCACCTCTTAGCCTGAAGCAAACCGACGACCATGAATGTTTCCTTCAGGTCTCCAAAAATATGTAAGTCGCACGGGAAGAGTTCGGGACTCTATGAAGGATTTTTAATAGCTTCCGAGAGAAACTTCTGCAACAGGATCGCTATATCCGGGAAAGTCATGAAGATCTTTTTATTTGATTGTGAGGGACCACTGCTGGATGATATTCTGCAACAGGGCGCCACAATTAACCCACAGTGGTATGTGGACATTTTGCAAAAAATTGAAACGCGTCACGTCTAAACTCCCAAGAATATTGATGGACAGCATCATTCTGTTGCAGGACAATGATCGCCCACTTGTTGTCAAGATTATTTCGACTACGCTGCAGACGTTTCGCTAGGAAGCCCTTACACATCCTCCATACAGTACCGATTTCTCCCTATGCGATTTCAGACATTCGTGACCGTCGATTTGACTCGCACGAAGAGGTACACGCCTGTGTGCAATCATAGTTCCGCAGGCAACCTCGTACATCTCTCCACGAAGGCACTGACCGTCTTGTCTCACAGTGAGATCAACGTATTTACAGTTGTGGCGACTATTTTTTCAGACAATAATCATACTTACTTTTCCATCTATCACGTTTTCATTTGACGGCCGCTTGGAACAAACAGTTATAAATGGTTATTGGCCTCCATATGAGGCCAACCTGTAATTTTCTCCATCTGTCTCAAAAATTATATTCATACAAATAAAATTTGGTTTCCGTTATGCTAATATATATTCTATGGTATTTTCTCATTGCCCTCGTGACGTAAAAGAATGGCTAACAAATACTACACATTCGTCTTGAGCAGTTATGTGGCTTTTCTAACAATATTCTGTCTTAACTTACCACTCAGAATGTGGCTACGGTATCTACAGAACAAATTTCTTTCCGAGTATTGTTCATTCGGCTGTTCAGACGAACAGCAGGGGAAAACTGTAAATTGAGAGGAGGAATAGTTGATAACAGGAGGATAGGGCAGACACCTGAACACAAGAAAGAAACATTTCTGTTGTTACATGTCAGGTAAGCATGAAAAATATTGCTGCCGTAACACAAGAGAATCTACTGAGACGGTCAATTGTCTTTGAAATATGGCATTGATAAAGATGAAACAGCCGACACAAGCCTACTTTTTATGTGCCTTTACCCTAATATCGTTACAATTCTATGTGACGAAGTTCACAAACGGTGCGAAAGACCTTCCTTCGGTAAGATTCGTCAAACGCAGAAGCAATGTTGATATTAAGTGTGCTGCAAATCGATGCTATACCTTGAGCTAGCATTATGTGGAGTAAGTTTTTATATCAGCTTTTCGCAACAGAAGTAGTTTCCAGCTGCGGTAAGATGCTTCCCAAAAAATAGGCTATGAATCTCTAAATTAAAAGAATGTATTACCTTCTCGAGTATCCCATGGATTCTGGAAAGCATCATGTGAATACTAATTTGTAACAAAGTATTACTTGCAGGAATGGTGAATACTCTGTGTTTTATCTATCTACATCTGCTGAAATAAGGACAGAGAAAAACAGGAGTTATTATAATTTTTTCTTTAATCATCTTTTAATTCCAGCGCATGTAACTCGCAACATAGTGTTATTCAGTTGGCGCGAAACTTTAATAAACGGAAAGGATACACATGACATAGACTTTAGTCATCAGTAATACGTTATTCTTCATTATTTACAACGTTCTGCCAACGCTGGGGTAACTTTCCGATTCCGAGACTATAGAAATCACGTGGTTTTGAGGCGAAGAACTCGTCATTTTATCCGAAAAGGAAGTTCCTTGAAGGCTGTTAAACAGACAGCCGAAAAGATGAAAATGTCAGGGTGCAAGATCTGGTGAACAAGGTGGGTGCCGAATGACTTCCCAACCAAACTCCTGTATAGTGTTACCTAAAGGAATGCCGGCGGGCTTTATCGTGGAGTAGCATCGCTTAACGTGCTGTTCTTGGATTACGTCAGCAAGACATCTCAGTTGCTGACAATAACTGGCAGTAGTGATGGTTACACGTCGGGTAAGCAATTCTTAGTACACCACACCGGTCGCTGTTCCACCAAATGCATAACATTATCTTTTGTGGATATGCGCAGATCTTTGTACGGAGAGTTGTTTCTTTGCTTGGGCTCAACCATTCCTTTCATTTCCCTATGTTAGCATAAAGACACCATTTCTCGTCACCAGTAACGATACAGGACAGGAGTGATCGGTGTTGTTCACGAACCAATCCATGAAGAGCAAGCAGAGTGCACATATGCCCCCCCGCCCCCCCCCCCCCCCCCCCTCTGATCTTTGTAATTTTGGCTTAGAGCACGCGGTACCGATTCACCCACACACCCTTTTATTGAACCTTCCTCATTGCATGCAAATGTTATTCGGTGGTGGGATGATCATAGTTCATCAAATTTGCCAGTGGATCATTGTGGGTTAATGATTTAGATCGATCTTCATCAAACCCCAAAGGTCTTCTTGAACGTCGAGAGTCACTTAACGTCAAAACGGTCCTCCTTAAAACTAGTCTGTTCAAAGACATTATCGCCATACACGGTGCAAATGTTACTGCCTGCCTCCGCTACTGTCAACCCTGTACTGACCTCAAACAGAAGAATATATCGGAAATGTACCGAATTCTCCACTTGGAACTCCATTTTCTAACGTCCACAGCTCCACCCACTATCTCAAAATGACAAAATGACAATATGTAAACTCAAATAACAAAGGTGAACTAATGTAAAAGTGACGACATACACACATCAAAAAAAGTTTTGCATCACCTCTGTTTCGAGAGTTCCGGAACTTGTACAGAAAATTGCAATAGAGATCAACATAAACATCGTTTCGAGGCTTCAGAAGTGGTGGTCCAGATTGCTGTACACACTGGTACCTCTACTACCCAGTAGCACGTCCCCTTGTATTGATGGACGGCCGGAGTGACCGTGCGCTTCTAGGGGCTACAGTCTGGAACCGGGTGACCGCTACGGTCGCAGGATCGAATCCTGCCTGGGGCATGGATGTGTGTGATGTCCTTAGGTTAGTTACGTTTAATTAGTTCTAAGTTCTAGGCGCCTGATGACCTCAGAAGTTAAGTCGCATAGTGCTCAGAGCCATTTGAACCTTGTATTGATGCATGCCTGTATTCGTCGTGGCATACCATCCACAAGTTCATAAAGGCACTGTTGGTCCAGATTGTCCCACTACTCAATGGCAGTTCGGCATAGATCCCTCAGAGTGGTTGGTGGTCACGTCGTCCATAAACAGCCCTTTTCAATCTATCCCAGGCATTTTCGATAGGGTTCATGTCTGGAGAACGTGCTGGCCTCTTTGGCCGAGAGATGTCGCTATCCTGAAGCAAGTCATTCACGATGGGGGCCCAAATTGTCGTCCTTGAAGACAAATACCCCGCCAATATGCTGTCGATATGGTTGCACTATCGGTCGGAGGATGGCATTCACGTATTGTACAGTCGCTACGGCGCCTTCCATGACCACCAGTGGCTTATGTCGTCCCCACATAATGCCACCCCAAAACAGCAGGGAACCTCCATATTGATGCACTCGCTGGACACTGTGCCTAAGGCATCCGGCCTGACCGGGTTGCCTCTGAACACGTCTCCGACGATTGTCTGGTTGAAGACATATGCGACACTCATCGGTGAAGAGAACGTGATGCCAATCCAGAGCGGTCCATTCGGCATGTTGTTGGGGCCATGTCTACCGCGCTACATGGTGTCATGGTTGCAAAGATGGACATCGGGAGTGAAGTTGCGCATTTTGCAGCCTATTGCATATAGTTTGGGTCGTAACACGACGTCCTGTAGCTGCACGAAAAGCATTATTCATCATGGTGGCGTTGCTGCCAGGGTTCCTCCGAGCCATAGTCCGTAAGGTAGCAGTCATCAATTGCAATAGAAGCCCTTGTGCAGCCTGAGCGAGGAATGTCATCGACAGTTCCTGTCTCTCTGTAGCTCCTCCACGTCCGAACAACATCGTTTTGGTTCACTCTGAGACGCCTGGACACTTCCCTTGTTAAGAGCCCTTCTTGGCACAAAGTAACAATGCGGACGCGATCAGACCGCGGTATTGACCGTATAGCCATGGTTGAACTACAGACAACACGAGCCGTGTACCTCCTTCCTGGTGGAATGACAGGAACTGATCGGCTGTCGGACCCCCTCCGTCTAATGGGCACTGCCTATGCATGGTTGTTTACATCTTTGGTCGGGTTTAGTGATATCTCTGAACAGTGAATGGGACTGTGTCTGTGATACAATATCGACAGTCAACGTTTATCTTCAGGAGTTCTGGTAGCTTGGGTGATGCAAAACGTTTTTTTCTGTATGTATTTCAGTGGAACTGCACACAATATGTAGGACTAACACCATCTACATTCTTTGTACAAGGAATGATTACGCAGCTGATTTCACATTCAGATACCACGTTTGAATGTTGTTTGTTTGTGAGAAGATTGTGTTACGCTCCGTGTAATAAATGAAAACGGCTTACAGCACCAGTCGGAATTCGAGAGCAGTAGAATAATGCCGTATAAACATTACGGTTTAGCATTTCGCAATATAACTGCTCGCGTTGTTCGGGATTTAACGCGTGTCCTCGACTGTCATGCGAATATGGAATCGATGGATTCACGAGGACCAAGGTCGTGCATGTTCACTGTAGTTCTACGCGACTAGTGCCCGAGAGGACAGACAAGTTGTTTGCTTGTCCGTGCAGGATTGTACAACAGGTCACGGAACTCAAGTCAGATATTGCGCCTGTTTCCAACAGAACAGATATTCAGACGAACAGTAACATCTGGAGCACCGTGGACTGACTGCGCAGTTACCAGTGAGTGACACATCATATCTTGACGAGGCAGCAGTGATGCACACAACAATAGCCTTGGACACAAGAGTGACACCACGATATCTTTCCAGACGAATCTAGGTTCTGTGTATAGGACTGCAATTGACGTATCCGAATACAGAATCGAATCTCCGAATATAACGAGCTTTACCATCATGCGTTCGTCATAGTCATATGGGCCCAGCCGTGGCGTGATAGTGTGGCGCCGATACGCAAAAAAAAAAAAAAAAAAAAAAAAAAAAAAAAAAAAAAAAAACCTGTGTTACATATTGTTGCTGCTGTAGGTGGCAAGTCTGTGTGCTAAGTTTGGCAGCCTGTATTCCACCGAATCACCTACAAATTGAATTATTCGAAGCAAGAGGACAAAAGTAACACAAAAAACACAACACATTACCATGCCTAAATCGGTGTAGGAAACCCGTTGGCACTCAAAACAGAGTACAGGCTGGAGTGGATAAATGCAGGTCCTGTATGGTTTTCGAGGAAGTTTTCTTCCTGCAAAATAGTGGCACGTTCAAGTAACGATGATGGAGGTGGATAGGGATCACGCACCCTTCTCACAAAAGTAGACAACGAAAGTCGATAGTATTGTGATCTGGTAACAATGGTGGCCAGTGAAGATGCTCTAATCCAACCTTGTGCTCATAAAACCAGTCCTGGATTATGCGAGCAGCGTGAACATGGACCCTATCGTCTTAGCATCATCATTGGGGAACAAACATTGTACCACAGGATGGACCTGATGAGTAAAAATAATCATTGGCAATAATGCGCCCTTACAGAGTAACAATCTTTCTTCCGCTTGCGCCTTTGTCTCGGAATGGTCGCAAGGTCGTCGTGATTACAACGGAATTGGCAAGGTTAATTGACAGGCGTGGCCGGATGCCTTTCCTGCCGCCACCCCATACCCGCAGGACGGAATCAGTGTACCCTAGCTGTCTGTGTTACAAATGTCTGCGTGGCGTGTAACTGAGGCGGGATGTGGGGACCAGCCCAGTATTCACTTAGCGGGATGTGGAAGACCGCCTAAAAACCACATCCAGGCTGGTGGACACACCGGCCCACGTCGCTGGTGGATTCAATACGGGGCCGGCGCGCCTACCCGAGTCCAGGAAGCAGCGCATTAGCGCTCTCGGCTTACCTGGCGGGTCTTACAGAGTAACAATGAGAGCCGCGAAATACGGCGATATGGCTGCCCTTAACATCACCGAACTCTTACAGTGGTGAAGTCGGCCAGAAGCTAGAAACAAAGAAAAAACAAGACTCACTCGACCAAATGAAATTCTTCCATTGGTCCAATTTTTATAGGTTCGGAATCACGTTTTCCCGTTAGGAGCATATGCATCACTTATGTGAGGATTTGGAAACTCGCACTGCAATTCTCTGCAAATGGAACTCCTATCATGTTGTTCCTAACAGGGTTCGCGAGTGCGAAATTGAGTTCTGCTGTGACTTTTGCAGCTGTCGGCATCTTATTTTTCGTCTCAATCCTCTCCCATGACCGTACGTCACGACGACTCAACACACACTTTCTCCGCGATGTGACTTAGAGGATGATGTTTTTCTGCTTTCCCTGTACGCGGTATAAATCTTCGATACGTTGTGTCTTGGAACACCAAACACTTCGGGTACCTTGCTTACGAAAGCATCCACTGTACGAGCACCAAAAATTTGCCCACTTCCGAAGTCACTGAGCTCCGATGTAATGCACTCACAGCTACATAGAGCACTGTTCTGCCGCGCGCGATTAGCCGATCGGTCTTGGGCGCTGCAGCTATGGACTGTGCGGCTGGTCCCGGCGGAGGTTCGAGCCCTCTCTCGGGCATGGGTGTGTATGTTTGTCCTTAGGATAATTTAGGTTAAGTAGTGTGTAAGCTTAGGGACTGATGACCTTAGCAGTTAAGTCCCATAAGATTTCACACGCATTTGAACATTTTTGAGCACTGTTCTGACCACGAATAACACTTGCAACTTGTTGAGGACATTGTACAAGTGACGTTCTTGGTGAAATATAACAGCGAAACCTACAGCCTTGGCTGGCATCTGCATCAACGTTCAGTCGTGAGTTTCTTGCGATGTCTCAATATTGTTGTGCACGCTCTGTATTCTAAATGTAGTTTTTTATATTTGCCAGTACTGCAAATTCTAGTTGATTAAAAGGAGATGGGTTAGTTGCAAAGAATGTACACGTTATCATCTATGATAAACGCTGGGGTAGACGTGTGAGGCATCAGGGAGAACATCTTGTGAGATCCAGTAGTAACAGAGACGCCTTCTGGAGTTCGAGGAAGTATCTTGTTAATTTCATCCTTTCACCAGTTAATTCTGTCTGTGGACTACTCATTATCACGTATGAAGGTAATGCGCGTACACTGGCAGCGTAAATGTGTGGTAGAAGTGGCGCATTCGCTGGTGGCTCTTGCAATGTGGGGAGGGAAATCTTGTCAAATACTCTACTAAAAGTAAAATGAATTTCTTGGTTACTGTTTCAGAATCTGTGGTAACATGTGATCGACATTTAGGAGGTCTGCCTAAGTGTATGGATGCTACGGTGGCCTATGTGTAGTGCTCCATAGGCATTAGTGGTTGTTTGAACACTGCTGACTGAAGGGGCAAGTCTTCAGTCTGTCCGACCTTTTAATTCAGTAATGTTCTGGGCTTATTTTGCAAGTGGGAGTGATAAATAGTCATTGAAGTGGATTGTAAAGAAAAATAAGAGGACGACAGCTGCAAAAATCGCTGCAGGACTGGATTTGCAGCCGGCCGCGGTGGTCTCGCGGTTCTAGGCGCGCAGTCCGGAACCGTGCGACTGCTACGGTCGCAGGTTCGAATCCTGCCTCGGGCATGGATGTGTGTGTTGTCCTTAAGTTAGTTAGGTTTAAGTAGTTCTAAGTTCTAGGGGACTGATGACCACAGCAGTTGAGTCCCATAGTGCTCAGAGCCTGGATTTGCACTGTCGGGAACAAAACAACACAAAGGGAGCTCCATATAGAGGGGATACTGCCAAACTTGTCTGTATAGACTGATCGACCGCCGACTTACAGAAGACTCTTGCAGCCCTCTGAAATGGAGTTAGTCTGTAACTGCACGGAAAAATCCTAAAATGTTCAGCAGGGCGCTATAGAGTTCAGAGATACAGGGTGGTTATAATTAAACTTTCGCTACTTAAGAGCGCCCGCACAAGAAACGAGTGGTCGTAGGACTATGAAACTTTGTGGAAACATTGTAAGGACACGTGGAAGAGAAATAATGAGTAAGCCGTTGAAAGAAACACATTTTAATTTCCACATGAGAGGGTAACATTTATTAATTGCGTACCACGTTCCAGGTTATATACGTCGCTCATTACGACTATGATCTGCGTCCACGACAGACTGGAACCGCACTTTTCGAACGGTGGTCCATCAAATTTTCAGCTCTCGTGGCACAGCTCGTGCACGGCTTGAAGATCGCACATGTCGCCCAGCATTCTCAGCCATGGTAACAGCAACTTCTTCAACAATTTGTGGCCCAGTTGGCCGTCAGCCTCTCCCAGAAGCTATTCTCAAATAGCCAGTTATTCAGAATCATATTCTTCAACCCGGGAGCGAAAGAGGGCCTTTCCGTATTGCGTTAAAGCGTCGATACTCGCAAAGAGTAGGTGCACTGTTACTGTTGTTTTGATAAAACAGCTTTACGAATAGAGGTTGGTTCATGTCATCCAGACCGATGTTGACTGTCTGCAACTGTAATGCGCACTGAAGCAAGTTTTTCAACCATACGTCGCCTGACTGCAGATCATAACCTTAAACTACTGACAACGCAAATCCTGCAACTCACAGCCTGAACGTCATTGCTTGACAGTTGGGTACTCGTACGGTAAATAGATTGCCGTCTATACTGGCTCCTGTAGCGAAAGTTTAATTATAACCGCACTGTGTTCCGCATAAAATGCAGTAAGTGGAATGCGGGTATAGATTACATTATCTCCATTATACAGGGGCATAAGCTCGATAAGAAGTATTTACTGTGCGTGTAACTTAGAGTCGCACAACGTCGACAAATGGTGCATAACGTTCATTCTCTTATCTGAGTTTCTCATATGGAGAAAAAAGCGATAGTATTTAGGAAGAATCCTGCGTTTGCGGAGAGCTCTTTCCACCGCGGCTTTCCTGACAGAAATCAGTCAAATAGGCTTTAGCGAACACTTTCCTAGGACAATAGCTTGCGACAAACGACAGCTAAGCATGTTTGCTCTTAGGCTCCAGCGTAACAGACGCACCGTAAACAGAAGCATCCCGCGGTGCGCAACGGAAAGCGGTTTCTGCCGGCGTAACTCGTGTCAACAAGGAACTCTGGGCCGATTGTGAGGTCGTCGCTTGCACAAGAAGGCACCGTATGCTACAAACGATGATTTCTGCTAGCACGCCACTGTTCCAAGAAACTGTAGAAAATATACCTTCACTGAGCGGTGATGTAAAAAGAATAAGTGAGGAAGAAGTGAAAAATAGCATCACGCTGATATTAGGGTTTATTGAACGCGGTGGGAATCAACCATCTTCTCTTTGAACTGTTTGTGAATCCTCTGAAAGGCGTTAAGGAAAACGTTGGAAACGTAAATTATAATAACACAATGTAATTCTGATCTCCAATTGTCCTAATACGACTTCAGTGTCTTTACCAAGTGAGGTGGCCCAGTGGCTGAGGTACTGGACTCTTTTCCAGAAAGAGTGGTGTTCAAATCCGTCGGGACACCTCGATCTAGGTATCTCGCCAGAGTTTATGAAAGAGGACGCATCCTTGAGCGTGGATTGGGAAGGAGTGGAAATGAAAGAACAGCAATGACCAAAGATTTGTGTCTGTAGAAGTCAATGGAGGTCACAGTAACTAAGGTGCAAAAAATGTCCTCCATAAACGCAGTTGTCGAAAATGTTCTCATGATGAAAAAATCCTTCTCAAAAGACGATGGGCGTTCAATAAATTATACAACACATTTTTATCGGCAAATTTCGGTTGAAAAAATGTAGAATTTGTTGAGAGACATCGTGGTATACCGATGTCTATTCTTTTCTTGTTTCTTGATCCCAGCTTCTTGAGATCTCTTGTGAAGAGTCACGAAAAAAGTTTAGTAGTGGCGTGGAACAATCTGGTACAGTTTATCCTAGAATGGGAAGCTGATTGCTTTGTTTTAATGAGTAATGTCTGTTCAGTTATATTGGCATTTATTACTGGTTGTGATGTGAACTGCTGCTTGACAGTGTTGGTGAGTATTCAAAATCTACTTGCAATTAATGTTCATTTATCAATAAGGATAGTGTTCTCAGTGAAATGCAATATCACTAAAGTTACTCAACAGTTGGTAATTTAACTTTTGAAACCGCTGGTTTATTGGCATTTCTGGAAAAGAACACTCTTATACTCTCATTCGACCAGCAAATTCCGTGTAACAGGTTGTATGTGTAATGGGACTTATTACGTCGGAAATCATTCTAATGAATGAATTGATTTGCATTACAGTGTTGCTAAACAACGTGATCAACAAGGTGATATGTGCCCTAATTAAAACAGAATCTCGATATTTTGAATAAATTTTCGGTTCGTTTTTATCAAAAATCAGTATTTGTCTCGAAAAGTAATTTCAAACTTCGTGCATTAAGTCCAAGCACGTTTGCAATTGTTATACGTGATTTAATGGAAAGCTCAATCACGCGCTACCGTGTAAGGTGTTTCAAATCGAGCGCGCAGGTCACACCGCAGTTAAGTCCCATAAGATTTCACACACATTTGAACATTTTTGAGCAATGTTCTGACCACGAATAACACTTGCAACGTGTTGAGGACATTGTACAAGTGACGTTCTTGGTGACATATAACATCGAAAGTTACAGCCTTGGCTGGCATCTGCATCAACGTTCAGTCATGAGTTTCTTGCGATGTCTCCATATTGTTGTGCACGCTCTGTATTCTAAATGTAGTTTTTATATTTGCCAGTACTGCAAATTCTAGTTGATTAAAAGGAGATGGGTTAGTTGCAAAGAATGTACACGTTATCATCTATGATAAACGCTGGGGTAGACGTGTGAGGCATGACTGAACGTTGATGCAGATGCCAGCCAAGGCTGTTATATTTCACCAAGAACGTCACTTGTACAATGTCGTCAACACGTTGCAAGTGTTATTCGTGGTCAGAACAGTGCTCAAAAATGTTCAAATATGATGGGATAAACGACTTTTTGTAATAACGCCATTTGTCTGTCTCACGTAAAGTCTAAATGAAACTGGATTTGTCTCTATTCGGCTCAAAATCACAAAATGAAATTCGCCGCACAGGTCAGCGAACTGTACACACGCACTTTTAGCACTCTAAGTGGTAACTCGTCTAAGAGAAAAAGCCGCACACAAATTCACACTTTTTACATGCATACAAAAATCAAAATACCTTTTTATTAAACAGATAAATTATGGCATTAAACTGGTTCAAAAATAGCTCTGAGCACTATGGGACTTACCATCTGAGGTCATCAGTCCCCTAGAACTTATAACTACTTAAACCTAACCAACCTAAGGACATCACACACATCCATGCCCGAGGCAAGATTCGAACCTGCGACCGTACCGGTCGCGCGGTTCCAGACTGAAGCGCCTAGAACCGTTCGGCCACATAGGTTGGCGTCATGCAATTACTAACCTTTCCTATTCTAAATAAACTTCGAGAACTTATATTTCATAATCAATAAAATGTTATCCCGTGAAAGAAACTATTAGTCTGGTAAAACGGATTCAGATTACTGTTAACTCATATCTGGACGATGACGTCACGAATTGATACTTGTTTGTAATGCACGAAATACCTGCACTGAAAAATACTATCAGTTGAGTAATTTACGGACTTTTATGACAAATTTGGTACCCCTTGCATCGCTACAGTGGAATATTTCCGTTTTGACCCCTATTGTTTCATGAAGTTTCGACTGGGGGCAGCGCTATACGTAGCATTCCAAATGGCGTCTGCAACTGAGTTGCGTTCCGAGCAGAGAGCTGTCACTGAGATTCTTTTGGCGGAAAAACAGAGCATCACAGATATTTATAAGCTCTTGGAGAATGTCTACGAAGACCTGCCAGTGAAAAAAAGCAGGGTGAGTTGGGCGAGGCGTCTGCCATCATCGGAACAGGGTCGCGCAAACCTGTCCGATATCCCGTGTACCGGTTGGCCGCACACAGCTGTGACTCGTACAATATTAGAAGGTGCGAACGCACTCGTTCGAGGAGATCGGCGGATCGCAGTCACATACCTCTCTGCACAAATGGACGTCTTTGTTGGTAGTTCTGACACACTCGTCCACCAGTTGGAGTACTCGAAGGTGTGTGCCAGCAGGGTTCCTCGTTGCCAAACAGAAGACCACAAAGAGCAGCGAAGGACTATCTGTGAGGAATTGCTTGCGCGTTACGAGCCTGATCGTGACAATTTTTGTCCAGCATCGTCACAGTCGATGAAATATGGGTTCATTATTTCGAACCCGAATCTAAACGGCAATCCATGGAGTGGCGCGACACCACCTCTCCTCCGAAGAGAAAGTTCAAAGCCGTTCGCTCAGCCTGTAAAGTCGTGACGACGGGCTTCTGGGACTCTGAAGGAGCTATTCTATATGATGTCCTACCTGATGGTGCAGTAATCAACTCTGAAGTGTATTGTGCTACTCTCAGGAAACTGAAGAAACCACTTCACCTTCCAGAATGAGATTTTCACTCTGCAGCGGAGTGTGTGCTGATATGAAACTTCGTGGCAGATTAAAACTGTGTGCCGGACCGAGACTCGAACTCGGGACCTTTGCCTTTCGCGGGCAAGTGCTCTACCAAGAAGAGCTTCTGTAAAGTTTGGAAGGTAGGAGACGAGGTACTGGTAGAAGTAAAGCTGTGAGGACAGGGCGTGAGTCGTGCTTGGGTAGCTCAGTTGGTAGAGCACTTTCCCGCGAAAGGCAAGGTCCCGATTTCGAGTCTCGGTCCAGCACACAGTTTTAATCTGCCAGGAAGTTCCACTTCAACTTGTTCGACGCCACAAAATTGCAAAAGAACTTTTCCTTCTGCATGACAAGGTCTTGCCTCACTCAAGTCTGCGCAGCCGAGAGGAGCTCACAAAACTTGACTGATCTGTTCCTCCTCATCCACTCTACAGCCGGGATCTCTCGCCTTCCGACTTCCATACGTTTGGCCCAATGAAGGATGCATTCTTTGGGAAGCCGTACGTGGGTAATGGGAGGTTATTGATGCAGCGAGACGTCGGTTCCGACGTCGATCAGTAGAGGGGTACCATGTAGACATACTGGCCCTCTCCGTAAGGTAGTGTAAGGCCGTCGCATTAAAAGGAGATTATGTTGAAAAATATAGTTTTGTAACCAGAAGATTAGGGAAGAATATGGTGTATTGGAAACTTGAATAAAACCAATTTGCTTTCAGGAAAAAAATGTGTTGCATTACTTATTAAACGTCCCTTGTATTCTCAAGGTGAAGTTGTCGGCTGTCTGGTAGGGAACTGCCGAGAGGGAGGAGAAAAAGGATAACTTTTTGCGAATGGTTGTCGTTTAGAATTTTTGAATATTGTGGGAAAAACGAAAAATATAACGAAAGATATGAATGTGCATTATCCATCACTGTACAATTTTACGCTCTCAGATCACAAGTAAGTGATAAGAAACTGAATAAATGTTAAAATATGTTTGGCTGATGAAAAAGTGATAGTCTTAGGTAACTGGAACGATATAGGAAAGGAAAAATATGAAGACAGCATTACTGGAGAACAATAGCTACCGGAAAGAAATGAGAAGACAGAGCATTTCCTCTAGGTGATACAATTGAGCTGATTGTAGTGGATGCCTACTTTCAAAATCACGAAAGAAGGTAGTCTATGTAGAAAAGACAAGAAGTCACTCAGACGGAGGCATATAGATAGTCATTTTTCCGTCACTTTATTTGTGAATGGAACGGAAAGTGTAATGATAAGTAGTGGTACTCACCCTCCGCCACGCACCGTATGGTGGCTTGCGGCCCATCGATGTAGATGTAGATGTAAATGTAGATGAATATACCTGCTGGACTGCACCATAGTCAGTTAAATATATATAAACCAAACAACAGAATACACAGGATAACTAAACGTGGACTTGCATGTAGATCATAGCTT
Source organism: Schistocerca nitens (assembly GCF_023898315.1). Classification (NCBI taxonomy): domain Eukaryota; kingdom Metazoa; phylum Arthropoda; class Insecta; order Orthoptera; family Acrididae; genus Schistocerca; species Schistocerca nitens. Next base: position 473,566,009 of record NC_064614.1, on the reverse strand, counting down.
AACAATAATACACAGTAATTCGAAATTCAAGAGGCTACAAAAAAAATCTGCATGATGAAATGAAATACTGAGAAAGTTGTAGAGGCCAGGGATGATTGGTCTTTACAATAAGTCGTGGAACAGGGTTGTCAGAGGTCAAAAAGCCAGTTTCTCGCCGCTCTGGATGGAGTAGCGATGGAGCAGCGAGCGCATATCTGATTGTCGTCCGATGTTTTGTCATGAAAACAGTTTGTTAAAACAGTCGTTTATTGTTCAGCAAACTACAACTTTCGTGACGATACTATTTATTTATTATGCAAATTTCAAGCCTCCTTACCTGATGTTTCTTACATTTTCCGTTTGTCACCTTTTCCATTGTAGAAATTTGCTGACGAAAACGGTCACCGTGCTCATCACTGACAGCCCCAAGATTTTAGAGAAAGAAGTCTAAGAGAGAGTCCCAGAACTGAATTTTTAAGGACATGTTGCATCCCATAGCTTAATAATAATGTAGAAAATCAGCCATTACGTCATAATAGTTTTCTTCTTTATGGTTTCCAAGGAAATTGCACATTACAGATTTGAAATCTGCCACGCTGCTTTTTCTAGTGGATTTTAGAATCTTTCACAGTTTACATCACCCATTAACGACCGTATTTGTGGCCCTATAAAAACTGCCTCTTCCAGTTTGGCGTCACTGACTTTGGGTGATTTCGATTTCAAATACAAGAATCCATCAGAAAATTTATCCATAACTTTGTCGAATTTTTTCATTATTCCTAATTTAATATGCAATGAGGGTAAATATATTTTTGAGGATTCACTGGAGGAATGTGATACATTTTTTCTGACCATGGATAAAAGATTCACGATTAGATCATGATTTTGTGATGTAGTGAGATCTCTTATGTCTGTTGTCCCATTCGCTCAGAAAACAGGAGTATTTGGTGAGCCCAAGTCTCAAACCAGGCAGTAAAGCAGTGTTCTTTAAGCCACCACATAATACATTTCCATTTTTCATATTGGATTTTCTCTAAAACTAGTACTGTCATATGTCTCTTTCATACTAGTGACATGCACTACGTTAATTGAAATCCATTACCAATGAATAGCAACACGGCCTTCAAACTAATTTTAGAGAAGTCTATGATTGATCGCCACCATCTGGCCGGTGTTGATGCCCAAGAGTTTCCTTAACAGAATAAATATCATTGCAAAACACAATACTATTTTCTTCTGAGAAGGAGTCTTTGAAATCACTATGGCGGCGGCGATAACTACATATTCGTACATCTTGTTGCGGTAGGTTCCAGCATTTGGGTCTGGAAGTTAAAACTTCAGTCTGCTGTTTAGAGAAGTTTAAATCCCGAATCAGGTAATTAAGGTCTTGTTGACTGGGGAACTACGGTTGTGATGAACAGGTACTACCTTCATAAGTAGGATCATTTTTATTTTCATCTGAATCATTTTCAGTTTGAGGTAGATCAAAATCATAGATTAAGATCGTATCTGCTTTACTGGTACAGTGAAATCTTTATTGTGTAAGATATGCCTCGATGTAGAGTTCAGATTCGGATACTTAACTGCATGTTTTGATTTAAATGTGGTTTCCTTAGTATTTGTTAAACAAAAATAACAATCCGTTAGACGATCCGTCTGTTCCCTCCAAATCAGGAGAATTGCAAATGGTATATGACGTGTGCGATTTTTCCACTCAGTCTACAGTCTAACACACGAAACACAGCACGTGTTTTGGGCTCCAGATCTTATCCAAATTGCCCACGTGACAGCTAAAGTTCATAACACTCTTTCACAAGTCACGTAGAATGTCGCTTTAGAGACTTGAAGGTCAGCTCGCCACAAATATAGCAGAAGTTATCTGCATGATTTACACACCTTCGTGGCATGATGAACCAACAAAACACTAAAACACAACATACACAATACACTCTACACAGAAATGAAAGAAATAATATTTCACTAGTGAAATTCGTACTCTCACGCTCACAATCAGCCCAGTACTGACACATCACAGTGCCAGATTAACAGGTCTGCACAAGTCTTCGCATGACGAAATATAAATAAACCTGTGCAGTCTTGTCGTTTGGTGGTTCGGTATGATATTACGTATCATTTCTTCAAATACTGTGGGAATGAAATCGCTACATAAGAGGCACAGGTTCCTATGACAGCTCAAAGAAAATACTAAAAGCAAATTTCAAAAAGTAGCTGTGGCAAAAAGATTGTGTCTACGGAGAAATTATGACTACATATCTGAATTCAGTGTAACAGTATGCACTAGAATCACTAATCAGATGTCTTCTGAAGAAAACGTTGTCGACCAGTGTAATTTGTCAATTGGAAAACTGAGGCGTCTGAACTATAAAACTATGTCACATCTAACGCAGTTGTTGGTTAATAAGGTATTCAGTCTGTAGAAAATTATGGGAGTTATAGCTGAGAATTTGGGAGACCTTCACATTTCAGCAGCTGAATCTAATGACTGAAAAACTTTAAACCTCAGAAGGGAGCACACCAAAAAATAAGGGCATTTTTATATTAAAACACATTTCAGTACCTCCAGCCAATGAAATTTCAGCTTGTCCTCCTACGAAGAATTAACTGAAACTTGGGACACCTATCAGAACTAGGGCACAACGTGTTCATACCTTACGCAGGTTCCGGTTGCCGATAGGATGAGCATCATACGTAATATCTGTACTGGGGCTAGAGGCCCGAATCTGGTTTCTGGTCCTATCAGCACATTATGTTTTGTGACTGAACGATGGAGTCTCGTTCTGGCAGCTGTTCCAAGCAAGCATCTAGAGGATACTGTGGGCACAGCTCCAACTTGCCTACTAGCGATTGAGATGAACACTCCACTGGGTCACCTTTATACAACATTGGCGTCATCTCATGGCGTTCAATACATAAATCATTCTCGTCAGGTCACCAGTCTTGATCTGGGACCATATTACTTTGGATCCGTCGTACATCCACTTTTTCGCAGTTACCCCTCAATTTGACAATTTACGTGACAACAACAACAACAACAATAATTTCTAACAAGTATCTTGCACCCTGATGACACATAACAATGTAATATCTCTTCTGTTCAGGATTGCATGTTATCGGACGATAAACACTTCGTTTGGAAATCCTCACATTTCACGTTTTGGTGATGCAGAGGGCTGTCTCCAATTTTCTATATGTCCAATGAACAAGGGCAGCCACGCGTGCTCTGATGTCGCAAGACTGTCTTGGTAAGTTCCTCGCTAGGCTGTTTCTGCACTTGAGTCTAGAACGTGTAATATTTATCATGGTACACCGAAGTGATGCACAGATTAAAATTCCGGTCACGGATGCGGGAGGAGCAGTGTTCACCTCCTTGTCTGCGGCCTCAGATTTAGGTTTACCATAGTTGCCCTAAGTCACTTACAGCAGATACAAGAATGGTTCGTATGAAAATCACGTGACTGATTTCCTAGCACAGCTCGTCCTGTGCTCTCTGGGTAACGATCTATTAGTCGACTGGACGGTAAAGCATGACCTCCCATCCTGTGGTCAGACGTCTAGAGAAACGAATGCTTCAATGTGGTAGGATATCCCACAATACAACATCTGGTGATTCTTCTGTCTGGTTTCTAAGGTCGGAATATAGAGCTCAGAACTACAGAGAAAACGAGCGGTAATACCCTATTACTTGTACAAGACTAGCCCGTGCACTTCGATTTTGTCAGCGTCCTGCCTCAGCAGCAGGTGTCATGTGTGTGACTGATCCAGGACGAGGCCGCGGGCGTGTGTTGCAGAGCACGGCTCGTCGCCGGCGATGACGGTGCTGTCGGTGGGGATCCGGCTGTGCCTGGTGCTGGTCAACTACACCGCCTACCTGCAGGCCAACGAGATGTTCCCCACGTGCGTGCGGCAGACCGGCACCGCCATCGGCAATATCGCCGCCTGCATCCTCGGCGTCTTGGGGCCCTACATCGTGCACCTCGTAAGTTCTGCCTCGGGAACTGTACCTCTGAATCTCTTTGTTCTGCTACTTCTTCCTTTTCATCTTGTCCTCCAGTGTAACTAAGCAAGGAGGTGCAAGCGAGAGAATGGCGGTACGAATCCCTGAGCGGCCACCAAGATTTAATCGAACCATGGTTTCCCTACATCGCCTAAGGCAAATTCCAAATGCCGGTACAATTCCTTCGAAAACACACCGGCGATTCCCTTCCTTATTCTTCCCCAGCTCGAATTTGAGCTTTGTCTCTAATGATCCCATCGACTGCGTAACGTTAAATTCAAATTTTTTCTCCCCCCCCCTCCCCCCTTCCACCTTGCCTTGTTGTCCAGTTCTTTGCTTGCTGAGTTTTGTTCCCATACCTGTACGTCTATAATCTTATAAGTCTTCGTTTTCCTCTACTTCTGTTAAGTTCAACTTAAGTAACTATTACACTACTGGCCATTAAAATTGCTACACCAAGAAGAAATGCAGATGATAAACGGGTATTCATTGGACAAAGATATTATACTAGAACTGACATGTGATTACATTTTCACGCAATTTGGGTGCATAGTTCCTGAGAAATCAGTACCCAGATCAACCACCTCTGGCCGTAATAACGGCCTTGATATGCCTGGGTATTGAGTCAAACAGAGCTTGGATGGCGTGTACAGGTACAGTTGCCCATGCAGCTTCAACACGATACCACAGTTCATCAAGAGTAGTGACTGGCGTATTGTGACGAGCCAGCTGCTCGGCCACCATTGACCAGGCTTTTCAATTGGTGAGAGATCTGGAGAATGTTCCGACCAGGGCAGCAGTCGAATATTTTCTGTATCGAGAAAGGCCCGTTCAGGACCTGCAACATGTGGTCGTGCATTATCCTGCTGAAATGTAGGGTTTCGCAGGGATCGAATGAAGGGTAGAGCCACGGGTCGTAACACATCTGAAATGTAAAGTCCACTGTTCAAAGTGCCGTCAATGCGAACAAGAGGTGACCGAGACGTGTAACCAATGGCACCCCGTACCATCACGCCGGGTGATACACCAGTATGGCGATGACGAATACACGCTTCCAGTGTGCGTTCACCGCGATGTCGCCAAACACGGATGCGACCATCATGATGCTGTAAACAGAACCTAGATTCATCCGAAAGAATGACGTTTTGCCATTCGTGGACCCAGGTTCGTCGTTGAGTACACCATCGCAGGTGCTCCTATTCGTGATGCAGCGTCAAGGGTAACCGCAAGCTTGGTCTCCGAGCTGATAGTCCATGCTGCTGCAAACGTCGTCGAACTGTTCGTGCAGATGGTTGTTGTCTTGCAAACGTCCCCATCTGTTGACTCAGAGATCGAGACGTGGCTACACGATCCGTTACAGCCATGCGGATAAGATGCCTGTCATCTCGACTGCTAGTGATACGAGGCCGTTGGGATCCAGCACGGCGTTCCGTATTACCATCCTGAACCCACCGATTCTGCTGACAGTCATTGGATCTCGACCAACGCGAGCAGCACTGTCGCGATACGATAAACCGCAATCGCGATAGGCTACAATCCGACCTTTATCAAAGTCGGAAACGTGATGGTACGCATTTCTCCTCCTTACACAAGGCATCACAACGTTTCACCAGGCAACGCCGGTCAACTGCTGTTTGTGTATGAGAAATCGGTTGGAAACTTTCCTCACGTCAGCACGTTGTGGGTGTCGCCACCGGCGCCATCCTTGTGTGAATGCTCTGAAAATATAATCATTTGCATATCACAGCATCTTCTTCCTGTTGGTTAAATTTCGCGTCTGTAGCACGCTATCTTCGTGGTGTAGCAATTTTAATGGCCAGTAGTGTAAATGCGTATTATAATAATGGCGTAATAAGCAATCTACCATGATGATCGTCCTTTTTCTGATGATTCTCCGTGTAATATACTCCTCCACTCTTTCCAGCCCTCTGAAATTCAGTTTTGTAAGGCTATGTAGTGATCCTTTAACTCCTTCCTATCTGAGAGCACTTCATATTCCCCCTTTGATTTTTTTCTAAAATGATAGTTTTCTATCCCACACCTTGGACATCACTGTATTTCAAGAGGCACCTTTTCGTCATGCAAGTCAATTCTGGCCCTACGACTTACGTTAAAGAAAGGCAAACCAATGTTTATAGCATTTGTAGATTTAGACAAAACTGTTGAGAATATGTATTGCAGTGCACTCTTCGAGATTCTGAAGGTAGCAGGGATAGAGTACAGTGAGTCATTTGTACAGAAACAAGACTGAAATTATGAGACTCGAAAGGGAATCATTAATTTGGAAGGGAAAGAGGGCAGTTTTATAGCCTGTCTCCGACTTTATTCAGTTTGTACATTAAGCACACAGTAAAGGAAACTAAGGAGAAAACTGGAAACGCTATTGAAGGTGATGGAGAAGAAAGAAAAATTGATTCTCTGAGAGATGAAAAAGACTTTGAAGAATGTTTGATTGGAAAGGATAATGTCTTGAAAAGAGATTGTCAGCGATCATGGAATGTGGTCTAAATAAATCGGACGCTTCTGAGGGAATTAGATTAGGAAATGACAATTAAAGTAGTAGATGAGTTTTGCTGTTTCTGCGGCAAAATAACTGAAGGTTTCCAAGACAGAGGGGATATAAAATGCAGCCACGAAATAGCATGAAAAGTGTTTGCGAAGAAGAGAAATTAGTTAATATCAGATATAAATGTAGGTGTTATGAAATATTTTCTAAAGATGTTTGTCTGGAGTGTAGCACTGTACGGAAGTGAAACTTGGACGATTAACAGTTGGCTACAGAAGAGAAAAGAAGCGTCTGTAATGTGTTGATGCAGAGAAGTGCTGAACCTCAGGTAGGTAGGTCGAGTAGCTAATGAGGACGAGGTTCACAATCGAATTGGGAAAAGAAATTTATGCCACAACTTGACTGAAAGAATGGGTGGAGTTATGGGACACATCCTCAGGCATCCAGAAATTATTAAAACAGTAATGAAGAGAAGTGTGAAGCGTAAAACGTGTAATGAGAGGTGACGACCTGAACGCAGCAAGCAAGTTCAAATGGATGTTGACTACAACTGTTATGGAGAGATGAATACGGTAGGTTTGCGCAGGGTGGAGTAGCGTGGATAGTCTTCGGACTTAATTCCAATACATACGTCCTCATTTCTAAACGATCTCTTCCTTAGTGCCACGAAAAGGTAACGTTCTGTGTTCGAATACTGGTGCCTCACAGAATTTTAATCTTTCGGGAAGTTTCATAACAGACCACACTACGTTGCAGAGTGAAAGATTCGTTCTGAATGCTGTACTGTTATCCACCTTTGCTGAGATTCAGTTACTTACGTCATAAGTATGTAGCATTCTGATATGTATGCAATGTTTGTTAAGCCAGTAAGATTTTTAAATGGAGTATCTTTTGCACTTTGTTCCCCTGTATTGGCGTTGAGGCGTCTCTCTGATATTTCGACTCATTTATAAATCAGCTCATATCTCCTTGCGACTATGAGTGGAAGGCAAAGAATTTTAGCGGTGTCGTCGTTATCCACATTTCCTATGACACTGTCACTATCTTCACTGCTGCTGGTGTTGCTTTCATTCCCTACTCTTATTATTTTGTTCCATTTTTTGGAAGTAATACTGCCAGTGCTTCACGCACTAAAAAATCGAAGTCTTTCAGTTTTAACCTTATTTCTGTCTGCAACGGTTTAGTTCATCTGAGCCCACATGAGCTCTATTACACTGAATTGGGAATGATATGGTCGAAAGCGCAGCTCTATAATTATTTTCTTCTTGCAATTTTGTCATTGTAAAAGATAATACATGATTTATGCTGTAGTGCAATTTCCAGCAGTTCTGCCTTTTTCATTTACCTATCAAAGAAAACTGTGTCGTTATTCTCTAGCCAGTTCACTACGTCACACTTCCCGCTGCTGGATTTAGGGGATATATGTAATTGAACGTAGTGATATGGTGCTTTATCGATATTATAGTGGACTTCTTTTCTATGTTTGGAAGCAAAGAGTGTTCGAACCAGTCTTTAAGTTCCGTTCTCGTCATTCCCTCGTGGTGGTCCCTAGGTACCTTCGATGAAAACAACAACAAAGCATTTGGAACAAACCCACCGATCGCTCCAGCACGTAAAATAATGAGCCTATTGCCTTCTCCAGCTGGAGATTTCATTGTTCCTCATGCAGTGTCATCAGTCCACGCATTCTGTCTGGAATCACTGGCATTTACCCCACGTTTCTTCCAACCAAACGAATTCGTGAAGTCTGCATACTTCCCTCAAGTAGCGGCATCTCCAGGCTACGATATTCTGTTCAAGTAGACTTCTTCTTCTAGAAAACGTTTTCCATCGAAACCCTCTCTTCTTCAGTACCACCGAAAGGCTAGTTTTTTCAGCGAAAAATAACTTACTATCTCGTAGTAAGAGAAACAGCTCGTTCCGTTCCGGATATTCTCTCCACGTGTAGTAGTTATGCAGGGTATTAGAAAATTCCCGTTACATATTTCTAGGACTTGTAGAGGAGAGTGAGTACCTAATATTTTAAATAGGAACCTACGACCGCGCGACCGCTACGATCGCAGGTTCGAATCCTGCCACGTGCATAGATGCGTGTGATGTCCTTAGGTTAGTTAGGTTTAAGTAGTTCTAAGTCTAGGGGACTGATGAGCTCAGATGTTAAGTCCCATTGTGCTCAGAGCCATTTGAACCATTTGAACCTACGTCCGGAAACGTGTCCGTGCTGTAGCCGGTTGAAAACATGTTTGCTAGGGGGCTACGCAACTGGGCAGTCATGGTGGATGATGCTTACGTCGGATGGTCTGGTGTCATTTAACGTCCATCCTTCTTCTTCGACCTGTTTCGAGACTCATTCACATGTCTGTGACTGTTAGAGTAACATGGATGAGTACACGTTTGCAGAATACACCGAGATGATCTTTCTGAATGGTGAAGATCGCGGTAATGAGAGAGCTGCTCGTCGCATTTATCAAGATCGTTCTCCACAACGCCCGGCACCATCGAATAACCTTTTCGCTACAATTACACAAAGGCGAGGAAAGGTACCTCCACCGTCAGATGGCGTAATTGTGGTGCTCCATGGAGGGGATGCACATCCGAATTGGAAGGGCCCGTACTGCATCACGTTGAAGAAAACACGTCACCGAGTACACGAGCAATTTCTGTGGCTGTTAATGAGTGGAACTGTAAAACAAGTGGGATGACTTGTCTGGTGACGTGACAGAAGAAGAAACAAGAGTCGACAGGGAAGAGATATGGGATCCAGTATTAGAACCAGAATTTAAAGGCGCTTTGAAAGACTTAAGATCAAATAAGGCAGAAGGGTTAGGTAACATTCCATCGGAATTTCTAAAATCATTGGTAGACGTGGCAACAAAACGACTATTGGCGTTGGTGTGTAGAATGTATGAGACTGGTGATATATCATAAGACGTTCGGAAGAACACCAGCCACACAATTTAGAAGATTTCAAGGGCCGACAAATGAGGGAAGTATCGCACAGTCAGCTTAACAGCTCATGCATTAAGCTTGTTTCCAAGAATAATATGCAGAAGAATAGAAAGAAAACTGAGGGTCTGTCGGATGAGGATCAGTTTGGCTTTAGGAAAGGTGAAGTCCTCAGAGAGGCAGTTATGACGTTTCGCTTGATAACAGAAGCAAGACTAAAGAAAACTCAAGACATGTTCATAGGATATGTCGACCTGGAAAAAGTGTTAGACAATGTAAAATGGCACAAGATATTCAAACTTCTGAGAAAACAGGGTTAAGCTATAGTGAAAGACGGAAAACGTACAATATGTACAAGAACCAAGAGGGAACAATATGAATGGAGGACCAAAAACGAAGTGCTCAGGTTAAAAAGGGACTTCGTCTTTCACCCCTAATGTCGAAGAAGCAATGACGGAAAAAATAAAGATTCAAGAGTGCAATTAAAATTCAAGGTGAAAGAATATCAGTTGCAAGATTCGCTGATGACATTGCTATTTTCAGTGAAAGTGAAGAACAATTACAGTATCTGTTGAATGGAATTAACAGTGTAATCATTACAGAATACGAACTGAGAGTAAATCGAAGAAAGACGAAAGTAACGAGAGGTAGCGGAATGAGAACAGCGGGAAATTTAATATCAGAATTGATGATCACGAAGTGGATGAAATTAAGGAATTCCGCTACCTAGGCAGCAAAAAAACCCATGACAGACGGAGCAAGAAGGGCATATAAACCAAACTAACACTGGCAAAGAGGGCATTCCCGACCAAGAGAAGACTATAGTATTAAACACAGGCCTTAATTTGAGGAAGCAAATTATGAGAATGTACGTGTGGGCACGGCACTGTATCGTAGTGTGAACATGGACTGTGGAGAAGCTGGAGCAGAAGAGACTCGAAGCATTTGAGATGTGGTGCTACAGAAGACTTGAAAATTAGATGGACTGATAAGAAAGGAATGAGGAACCCTCCGGAAAATCAGCGAAGAAAGGAATACATGGAAACACTGACAGGAGGAAGGGACAGGATGGTAGGACATCTGTTAAGACTTAAGGGAATAACTTCCATAGTACTAGAGGGAGTTATAGAGTGTAAAAACTGTAGAGGAAGAAGGAGATTGGAATATATCCAGCAAATAATTGAGGACGTAGGTTGCAAGTGCTACTATGAGATGAAGAGTTTGGAACAGGAGTGGAAATCGTGAATTCGAGGCGGGTCGCATCGGATCAGTCGGAAGAGTGATGACGAATAAGAAGAAAAAGAGAAAGAAGAAGGAAAGGAGGAGGAGGAGGAGGAAGTACAGCAAAAACTGTGACCTTGAGTTGGTTGGATGTCAACGTGGTGTCATCATCACGCCAACGTTTACGGATTCGAGAGCTTGGACTGGAGCTAGAGTGTCCTCACCACACAATGCTCTCCACGTGCGTGGAGTCTCAGGAACATTCTTCCAGCGGGCTGTCTAAAATTGTACAGCTGGAGTCTCTACAAGCTGGAGAAAGTGAATTGTAAGGCTGGAAACTACTGTTATCCAAGAACAACATAGTAACAGGTCGGCACCATCGACTGATGATTCCTTTTGCACCGATTCGACAAACTCGTCCCACTGTTGTAGCAGAATTAAAGCAGATACAGATTGCGTTCATTTAAAACTGTTCTTTATAATCATTTGGTCACAACCCATTTTAAAATCAGTTCCTCGGCGCTAGTTTATTACGTTTTCTTCATTTCAAACGTAGAAGCAAGTAGCTTGTTTCAATTACTTCTGTGTCTGTTTTTCTGTCCGCACAGTCACTGCATTCATAAGTACGTCATGTAACTGTGTTGTGTGGAATGACACCGTTCGATTCAACTTTGTTTCACAGTGTCAGAAGTTCATTATTTACGCTTATTGGACTTGGATTGTGTTCAGGTGAGCCATGTCCCTAACAAACATATTGGCGTCAGAATTCAAAGATTTTGTTCTAGGACATATGCTGCAAGTGGACTAATGCCATGTTCTGCACGCTAGTTGTGTGGACGAATTCTTACACTGAGGTGACATAAGTCATAGGATACCTCCTAACATTGTGTCAGGCCTCCTTTTGCTCAACGTAGTGCAGCAGCTGGACGTGATATTGACTCAACAAGTCGTTGGAAGTCCCCTGCAGAAATATTGACCCAAGCATCTGTAGGCGTCCATAATTGCCTTCATGTCATGGCGATGAAATCATTCACTCGATTTGTCCAGAATGTTCTTCAAACCAATCGCGAACGATTGTGGCCTGGTGACATGGGACATTATCATCCATAAAAATTTCTTTGTTGCTTGGGAATATGAAGTGCATGAATGCCTGCAAGTGGTCTCCAAGTAACCGAACATAACCATTTCCGGTCAATGATTGGTTCAGTTGTACCAAAGAACTCAGCCCACACCATTATGCAGCCACACCCAGCTTGCACAGCGCCTCGTCAACAACTTTGGTCCACTGCTTCGTGGGGTCTGCGCCACACTTGATCCTACCATCAGCTCTTACCATCTGGCATTGGAACTCTCCGACCAAGGGACGCTTTTCCAGTTGTCTAGAGTCCAACCAATATGGTCAAGAGCCAAAGACAGGCGTTGCAGGCGATGTCGTGCTGTTAGCAAAGGCACTCGCATCGGTCGTCTGCTGCCGTAGCCCATTAGCGCCAAATTTTGCCCCACTCTCCTAACTGATATGTTCGTCGTACGTCCCAGACTGATTTCTGTGATTATTTCACGCAGACAACTCTACGCAAAGCCAGCTGCTCTCAGTCGTTAAGGGGGGTAGGACGTCAAACGGGCCGACTTGGAGCAGGAGAGGCAAAACAGGACATTTTAATTTCCACTGTCTATACTTTTACAAGTAAATTCATAAAACTTTGTCAGCATGACCAAGAAGGATTCAGGATTCACACTCGTAGCAGCGGAAGTTCAAAAACATAAGAAAATAATTTTTTTTACATGTGAAATTTCATCATTTTTTCACTTACTATTGGCTGCATTTGTTGCTATAGGTACACTTTTCTTCGTAAGTAAGAGAGACTGCTCGATGAATTTTGCGCAGCATACAAACCATACTTACAGGTGTCTGAAACTCTAGAATCTATTTAATTTATGAAAAATGAATGAGCTGTTACGTTTTAAACTTTATGTTTAGAAAAAAATCAAATTTTGTAGTTAATTATCTCAATTTTTACCAGAGTTTTTAATAGATTTGGAAAATTCTAGAGTTTCATAAACCTGTAAGTATTGTTTGTATGCTGTGCAAAATTCATCAAAAAATCTCTCTTAATTGTGAAGAAAAATGTACCTATAGCAACAAATGCAGCCAATAGTAAGCGAGAAACGATGAAATTTCACATGTAAAAAATTTATCTTGTTATGTTTTTGAACTTCCACTGCTATGAGTGTGACTCCCGAATCCTTCCTGGTCATGCTGACAAAGTTTTATGAATTTATTTGTAAAAGTATAGACAGTGGAAATTAAAATGTCCTGTGGTACCTCTCCTGCTCCAAGTCGGCCCATTTGACGTCCTACCCCTCTTAAGTGAAGGCCGTCGGCCTCTGCGTTGTCCGTGTTGAGAGGTAATGCCTGAAATGTGGTATTCTCTGTACGCTTTTGATATTGTGAATCTCTGAATATTGAATACTCTAACGGTTTCCAAAACGAAATTTCCCATGCGTCCAGCTCCAACTACCATTCGGCGTTTAAAGTCTGTTAATTCCCGTCGGGAGGCCATAATCGCATCGCAAAGCTTCTCACATGAATCACATGAGTATAAATGACAGCTCCGCCAATGCACTGTCCTTTTATACTTTGTGTATGAGATACTATCACCATCCGTATACGTGCATATCGCCTACCCATGGGTTTTGTCATCTCACGGTATACACCGAAGTCGGTTCTTTAAAATGGGCCGCCGCGCGGGCGCTACAGAGCGGCGTGTTGGCAGGGCACGTGGGACGCGCGCCTGCCGTTCCTGGTGGTGGGCGGCATCACGACGCTGGGCGCCGTGCTGGCGTCGTTCCTGCCCGAGACGCTGCACGTGCGCCTGCCCGAGACGCTGCACGAGGCGCGCTCCTTCGGCCGCGACCAGCCCTACTTCAGTTGCCTCGCCCTCCGCCGGCGGCGCCAGCGTCGCTCCCAGCAGCCGCCGCCCCTCTGACGTCACCGCAACGTGTCCTCTCGCCCCGTTACCTCAACCGTGTTGCTACGTCTGACCAGCTTCTGTCTTTCATTTGTACCTGCATATACACTATATTTATACTAAATTTACATTCGTTATCATCGTTTTATAATAAATATGTGTATCACATCAGCACTCTATACGTCTTTTATTTATCTCAGTCATCTTCTGTTAAGCCTCATATTGAAACCCACGATTCATCTCTCTTTCTCCCTGCTTTCATGCACTCCGTAACTTGAAGTCAAATGAGCAAATTAGTAAGCACGTAATGTAAAGCACAAACAATTTTTAAGTTATTTATGCTGCTGTCTACTTCGTAAAAGAATATTTGCAGTTAAACCTTGGCAATGAAGCAAGCAAATATTCTATTTCTACCTCTAATCTCGTTTACAGAATAACGGCAGCATCAGTAAATAAAGTCACGCAAATCCAGCCACAATGTAATGTAATAAAATAAAAATAGCTGTGACTCTTTTTCTTTGCTATCAGTGTAATGTAATAGAATGAATATGAGCCGTGACTTATATAAAAAAGGATCACACATTAACGCAATGGCTCAGCATGAAAGAGAAATAGCTAATGTAGGAACATTATTATTAACAGTGTTGTTTAATTTATCCCGACGCGTGTAAGCACACAGTAAACTAGCTCAGTTCTCAGGGGGTTACGGAATTGTAAATACTCGTTTATTTAACTATTAAAACACCACAGATATTCCTCAGTATATGCCTAGTCGACGTCAAGTTAAAAGTACCAGAGAATATTTCACCATAAATCCCGTAACTCAAAATCGTGGTTTCGTCTTGATTCCCAGTATAAGGTACCAAGCGTAGCTTTTGAAAATTAAATCTTACCAGAACTAGAATCCTGTGACCAGGCCTTCCTGTCTGGGATGTTATCTCGCAACTTTGAGAAAATGTGAAAGTGAATATTATTAAATTATTTGCAGCGTCCGCCAGGCTCGTAGAATCTGAAAGAAAGGTTTAGTTTTCTAACCGTCGGGACGTCTCTATGATGAGCTAAAAAAAGTTCTTAATTATTTTTTAAGATGGCGACTAACAATGAAGAATTTCTGTTAAGGCCCATGTCTACTCTAGACAAGCTAGGTTTAGGATTACAAATGATTTCAACACAGACACAATGTTTAAGTCACAAACAACTTTATTTTCAGTTTTGTTAACAACTTACATTGGCTGATACAGCAAGATGAACTTTCGTTAAACGCTCCTTACGGTTCGCGTCCAGATCATAAGCCAAGAAGAAGAATAGTAATGACAAAAGAGGTCAGAGTTCAAACACAGAATCTCAGTTCCATGGAATAGGCACACATTGTAGCATAATATATTGTTCCTTGGTAAAACTCGCGAGTTACTCCTACAATACTTACGTAAAAACATGTAATCTATATATTTCACATTCATGTCCACCCAGGAGAAACAGTACAACAACTGTCGCTAGACAAAGATATGTACTGTATTATCACGAAATTGTCAGTGACGCTTGCTACCTATAATCGCCAGTCCAATGTAACAAGACTGTCGCGAGTTGTATTACACGTTAAAATACTCGTTTGTTATGTGACCACAGAAATAAAATTTTCCTCTATTTATGTAACGACCATGATGGGAAGAATGTGTAACGCCCCTGAAGATGGTCGCCCGGTCAGATATCTGATCACAAGCTATAAATTGCCGAAAACCAACGTCCCTCAGAACACGGCTCACACATTGTCCCTGTCTTTCCGAGGGACTTTTATCGTAATTTTAACTGTATTTTAATGGAAAAGGATTGATTTGAGTCTAGTTTATCAGATAGGCTTGTTTATTTTAATGTACAAAGCATATAAAATCAATAAATGTTTACTGGTGTTTGAAAGCTAGAGAAATAGTTCCTCTGAATTTGAATATATTGAATTTTGTGAAGGAGACTGAAATTAACTTTACTCGAAATATATATTTTAATTTTTAATATACGCTGGAGCCTGGTAAGAAGTTAGTGGGACGTACAACAAAAGGTTGACGAATTACTTAGGTGTACGGAAGCAACTGTGAGAAAGAAACTTTTAATTTAATATTTTTGAAAGTTGTATAGTGTTCAGCGGCGATTTAATAAATGGTACAGATGACAGATATAACTTAGAAGTTTTCAGAATCCTCATTCCTGTTTTACACATTCTTGTCTTTTTCCTCTCGCTCTGTAAAAAGCCGAACCTCCAATCTAAAGATAAAAATTAATATTATTACCCAGGGAAGAATTCTGGAACACGGCTTGGAAGATAGAACCTTAACAAAGGTTCTTTGCTGTCGGAATTGTTGTGTGGCTTATTGTGTAATGTATCGGCAACCGTCGAGTCTTCTCTCGCACACTAGTTACAAGAGAAGTATTTTTTAATCGCCATTGCATTCCTACTAGTGGATCTCAGCACTTATTCGTGTACAGTAAGTTTCATTTGATTTCAGGCTTTGAACTGTAAGACATTTCCAGAGACGTATGTGACCTCTAACCATAATTTGCTTAGAAACTGCAAAAGGGTAGGAAAATAAGGAGATCGGATCTGGGTAAGTTGAACGGTTTAGAGATTGTTGGGAATTTTAAGGAGATAATTCGGCAGCGATTGACTGAAACAGATGTAAGGTACACAATAAAAGTAAAATCAGCAGCGTTGAAAGATGAAATAGTGAAGGCAGCAGAGGATCAAACAGTGAAAAAGACAAAATGCAGTAGATGACCTTGGACATTACATGGGGTATTAAATCCAATTTACGAAAGATGAATCCAGTGTAGTCGAAAGGAAATCTTCTTTCTTCTTTTTCTGGTGCCTTGTCCCGCGATTTTGCAGGGTCCGCATTGTTAGGATCAGATTTGGCAAGGTTAATTTTTAAGCGGTGGCCGGATGCCCTTCCTGCTGCCACCCCGTACCCTCTGGGACGGAATTAGTGTACCCCAGCTGTCTGCCTCTAGTGTAATCCATGGAACGTGTTCAGATGTCTGCGAGTCGTGTAACTGAGGCGGAACGTGGGGACCAGCCCAGTATTCACCTAGCGGGATGTGGAAAACCGCCTAAAAACCACATGAAGGCTGGCCAGCTCACCGGCCGACGTCGGTAACTCGCCGGGTGGATTCGATCCGGAGGTCAGCGCGCCTATCAGAGTCTAGGAAGCAGCGCATTATCGCTCTCGGCTAACCTGGCGGGTCAGTCGAAAAGGAATATAGTCGTCTAAAAATGAGATTGACAAAAAATGCAAACCAGATAAGCAAGAATGGCTTGAGGGTAAAAACAAGGGTGTCGAAACATGCATGACTGTTGAAAAGGCAGACGCCACTTATAGGAAAATTAAAGAGATCGTTGGAGACTAGAGAAGCAGCTGTATGAATAGCAAGAGCTCAGGGGGCAAGCCAACGCTGAGCAAAGAACAAAAGGTTGAAAGGTGGAAGGATTATATAGAGGAGCACTACAAGGGCAATGAGCTTGAAGACAATTTTACAAAAAGGGAAGAGGATGTAGATGAAGATGAGATGGGAGATATGGCACAGCGGTAAGAACTTATGGAGCACTGAAAGACGTGAACCGTAAACAGGCCGCTGGAGTATACAGTATTCCCTCAAAATGGAAGAGCCAACCATGACAAAACTATACCACCTGGGAAGAGCCAACCATGACAAAACTATTCCACCTGATGTGCAAGACATATGAGACAGGCGAAATACACTCACACTTCAAGAAGAGTGTAATAACTTCTATTCCAAAGAAAGCAGCTGTTGATAGGTGTGATTATTACCAAACTATCTGCTTAGTAGGTCATGAAAGTAAAATACAGACACGAATTATTTACAGAAGAATGAAAAAACTGGTAGAAACCGAACTCAGGGAAGATTAGCTTGGATTCCGGTGACATGCCTCGCATGAGCCGATTCTGACCCTACGGCTCATCTTATATTTTATTAAAATGGATTGTCAAGAGATATGTGTTAAAGTAATTAACTTCTATTTAAAAATCATTCTGAGGCAAAGATATGCGAATAATCCTTTTCCTCCTTTGCCTATGTCGAAGACCAATCTGCCTTAGCGCTCGAACAACAATTCACTGCGTAGAATGGAAGGGAATAGCAGATGTTGCAGCCACGGCTATAACGATGCGTCAGTCATTAGTGGTTAATATCTAAAAAGAATTAACTTACGGTTTAAATTTACTGTAAAAGGCGTCACTATATAGTAAGGAGCTAAGGGTTAATCAAGAAACAGTCATGAATATTTTTTGTCATAGCTTGCTACGGTAGTAGGAGTTAGAATTTTCTACCGTGAATACTTTCAAGAAACTAAATTCAGCTCGTTACCCTGAAAAATGCGACAGCATATGTGAAGAGAGATTCATTGACGTTCTGAATGCTACTAAGAACATAATTGCTATGAGTAGGAAATGCAACGAATGAAGTGTAACAAATGGTCTTAAAACCATGATTGAATTCTACACTGCTTTTTACATTTTAAGTTTCAGTGTAAAATACTAGTCTAATGCCTAACAGTCTGACATTATGGACGCTGCAGCTGCGTATGAACTTGTAATTAGAAACGAGTATGTGAAGACTGGGCAAGGAAACAGACTATGTTCCTTTCAAAGGAACTAACCCAGCATTTGCCTCAAGTGGTTTGGGGCGAACCACTGAAAATCTTTCTGGATGGCCACAAAAGGAGTTGAACAATCATTCTCAGTAGTGCGTGCCACTATAGCACCATTATATTACCTCGGTGAGGTGCTGTGAGAAATATGCAGCAATAAAGCATCTTTTAACAAACTACTTGACGATAGTTTAACATCTTTGTAAGATGGAAAATCGTCAGTACATTGAATAACAAACAAATTAAAGCGGTAGAGAACCACTTCGACGAGCTTTGCGATGAGGAGAGGCTGACAGAGTCCGTAACTGGCCATGAAATAATACTTTTATATCCAATTATTGTCAACGAATATTTACAACCAAATACCTGGTTTTAAGGAATGAGGTATGTTGTAGACGCATATGTAGGACTATTATCTTTTTTTCATGCCTACTACCTGTCACAAAGATCTTAAAAATTAAGTGCACAGGATTTCAATAACATTTTCTAATGACATTTATCGTTTGTTTCCGGCACAGATAATGGTGATAAGAAATGTACCTAAAGTCAGGTTATGTGTCTAACAGAACATACGGCTGTTGTACTTTTTCCAAGCTAAAGTTGCGCATCGTGCAACCTATTGCATACAGTTTGGGTCGTTACATGACGTCCTGTGGCTGCACGAAAAGCACTATTGCTGTCAGGGTTCCTCCGAACCATAAGCCGTAGGTAGCGGTCATCCACTGCAGTAGTAGCCATTGGGCGGCATGTGCGAAGGATGTCATCGGCAGTTCCTGTCTCTCTGTATCTCCTCCATCTCCGAATTTCGCTTTGATTCACTCCATGACGGCTGGACACTTCCCTTGTTGAGAGCCCTTCCCGCCACTAAGTAGGAATGCGGACGCGATCAGACCGCGATATTGACCGTATAGGCATGGTTGAACTACAGACAACACGAGCCGTGTACCTCCTTCCTGGTGGAATGACTGGAACTGATCGGCTGTCAGACCCCCTTCGTCGAATAGGCGCTGCTCATACATAGTTCTTTACATCTTTGGGCGGGTTTCGGGACATCTCTGAAAAGGGACTGTGTCTGTTATACAATACCACAGTCAACGTCTATCTTCAGGAGTTCTGGGAACTGGGGTGATGCAAACCTTTTTTTATGTATGTACTATTAACTTCCTTTCAATACCACAGATACTGATATATATATTTCATCCACCTTTAGATAGCTATGGAATTCGAATGGCAGCAATTTTTCTCGATTTTACTTTGTTGATGTGCATTTTGGAACGAATTTTATCATTTAGCTTCTCCTTCCCCTGCTGTGAGTTTCGTTCGCTGTGTTATCAATTAGGGAGTAGCCATTACGTTTTGTTACTTTTGAAATCTAAGGACAAGATCAATATATCTTAGCTTTGCTTGGAGTGCAGTTGGTGAAGGAGGAGGCTCTTGTTACTGAATTTAGCCCCAATAGCTACTGAAGGATGATTTGGTTAACAACTGTGTGCCTGCAGAGTCTACTCACTATTATTCAGATGTCGTGATTTGTAAAGTATTGCCGGCCCTGGTGGCCGTGCAGTTCTAGCGCTGCAGTCCGGAATCGCGGGGCTGCTGCGGTCGCAGGTTTGAATCCTGCCTCGGTCATCGATGTGTGTGATGTCCTTAGGTTAGTTAGGTTTAAGTAGTTCTAAGTTCTAGGGGACTGATGACCTAAGATGTTAAGTCCCATAGTGCTCAGAGCCATTTGAACCATTTTTTTTGTAAAGTATTTGAACACTATTTGTCACGGAGACGTTTCTGATACTCAAGTATTCCAAAGGTACGTATTTTGTGAAGTTTCCAACATGTGTGATACTGTTTCTGATCTGTCTTCTTACCACAGTTGCGCAAGGAAGCTCTGGAAGTGTTTTATGAATTTGTGTTGAACCTACGGCCGGCAAAATAGGAAGATACCAGCTCACCATACAGAGATTAGAAGAGTGCAGCAGTACGGACAGTGACGTCATCAGACAATGAGCTCAATGACAGTTCCACTACAGTCCCTGTGAAGGAAATGTTATCGCTAACAGAAATTAGTGTACGGGTTCACGCATAACTATATGTTAGCAAAAATATGAAAATCTTAGATTTTCTTTATTAAGGTTTATTTTTACTCAGCAGTCATAATTATCATATGTACAGGCTGGTAAAATACTAATATTGGGTGTTCACAACAGTGAAGCGAAGTTCCTAACTATTCTAAGGTTGTTTAATATAAGATGGTTGATGACCATGTCTGGGGGTCGATAAAATACAAACAAACTAAATGCGATTGGGGCCAGAGATATACATTAAACTGAAAATGCACAATGAAAATACTCAAAATTAAATGGGGTCTGTATAGGTTGTATAAATATCACTGCAAATATAATTGCACAATTACAACAGTTCAATAACTTGAGAGTAAAAAGCACTCTGCAGTTGCTGTACAATCCTTTTCGTTAGATCGGATATCTCGCGTTTCTGCTTCAATTAAGCCTGACAGTCGTGAATTTGTTTAACTAAAGGTCATGGCTGAATTATGAAAAAATTAGGAGAGACAGAGATGACCGCAGTTCTGAGTGTCTATAGAATATCACCTGCTGGCGTAGCGCGGGTGCATGAGATTATCTTACGTCGACGGCGGCAGTGGCTGCTGCTGTCGGCGCGAGTTGTGAACCTGAGAATCTATTTCAAATCTCTCTCGACTGTTAAACACTAGTCTGATACATTTCCTACGTGTTCAGGGAAACCGAGACTCCTAGTTATTCCCTAGCTGAGTTAATTGGCATGGTAGATGCTATTTGGCTGGAATAGCGTGTACGTTGTTGCGCTCAAATCGCTCGCAAGCGTTAACTTTCAGTGCTCAGTGCAGTTCGCTGTACTAGGAGACTTTGCAGTTAAGACGAGCCTTTGAAAAAGCGTTCACATAATTACTCTCGAAATCGTCTCAGCGTGATGCGGTCGCCTTGCTTAAGAAGAGAGTTAAGTTTTCTGTCTGCGTTTGCCTATATCAAAGGTGATTGCCACGCGTTTTCTTTCTGACCAGTCAGGGTGTTCGTACTTGTTATAGATGGCTCTGAGTACTATGGGACTTAACTTCTGACGTCATCAGTCCCCTAGAACTTAGAACTACTTAAGCCTAACTAACCTAAGGACATCACACACACCCATGCCCGAGGCAGGATTCGAACCTGCGACCGTAGCGGTCGCGCGGTTCCAGACTGTAGCACCTAGAACCGCACGGCCAGCCCGGCAGACGTACTTGTCATAACTCCACCCACTAGAGTTTCTGTAGCCTATCACAGGCGTCGTTTCTTTGGTAGGTCAGAGTTTAAATTCTGCTGCGTAATACTGAGACAAACAGCTTTTTTTTTTATTCAAGTTGGTTTCATCACATGTGACTACAGTGAGTCACCAATGTTTTGAGTGGATTTTTTCTGGGCGTCTATATGCCATCTACAACCGTGTTTCTGCAGAAAGGATTTTTTGAAGGGTCATCGTTAAAAGCATGGACAAGGGCGGCTTTTGCTGGCGGCCTGCACAGTGGCTGCAGTGTCGCATTGTGTCCGCTGGATATTCGGCTGTGGGAAGGTATCGGCCGAACAGGGGACGGGAGTTGCCGTCGTAAAACTCTTCTTTCCTCAGAACTGCGTCTCGTAGCTCGGGTCTGGGAAATTATATGCAAGCAATTACTAGTGTGAGAGCTAGTGCTTCATATTCACGAAATGTTGGCATGTTTATTCCATTTGCCTATCAGTAAAATTCGTAGATTTTCATATAACTTTGTCCTGTGACACATGGATTTAACTGGAATTGTTTCAGGAATTCGATGTAACGTGTGTTGATTTTTCTGACACCTCCTAAACAGTAGTTGCATTTTCTCTGTGTGTTTCTGGGTACAATCAAATGTTTCAGATAGAGTTTAAATATGAGGGCCTGTTAGCCCATTTTACGAAAGACATAGGCTTTGCGCCTGCTTACTAGTGGTAGTGCTTGGTTGACCATTGTGTTTCCAGCTATGTCAAGATCACTAATTCCACTAACTATATGAACATCCTGGAAGAGATCTCTTAAGTCAACAACAAAAAAGTTACTTGTTTCCATGGTGGCTGTGTTTCAGATGTTCCCAATACCTTGCAAGCCACAGCCAGTCACAGTTATTTTCCCCCTTTCCTGTTCTAGACGCGAGAAGTGCACAGGAAAACGTTTGTTTGTAAACTTTGTGTGAGCTTGAAGACTTCTGGTTTTACCATATTTTTTCTTCATAGCCTTTTCTAGAAGTATACATAGAAGGAGACAATATAATGGTTGACTCTTCTAGGAATGTATGCTCTCGGAATTTTAGCAGGAAAGAACATTGTGGTGCACAATGCCTCATCTGCAACGGGAGTTGGCTGATCACCTCCGTGACGTTTTCGGGCTTAATAAAAGAACCTGTAACGAACGCAATGTTCTTCTTCATATCTTCTCAATTTCCTCTAGCAGTCCCATTTAGTAAGGGGGAAGACTGTCGAGCAGTATTCAAACATCAGTTAAACAACGATATTGCAAGCTACTTCTTTCTTGGATGTACACACATCAAAAAAATTTTGCACCACCCCGGTCCCCAGAACTCCTGAAGATAGACGTTGACTGTGGTCATTGTATCACAGACACAGTCCCTTTGACTCCAGAGATGTCACTAAACCTGCGCAAAGATGTAAACAACTATGCATAAGCAGCGCCTATTAGACGGAGGGGGTCTGACAGCCGATCAGTTCCAGCGATTCCACCAGGAAGGAGGTACACGGCTCGTGTTGTCTGTAGTTCAACCACGCCTACATTGTCAATACCGTGGTTCGATCGCGTCCGCATAGTCACTTTGTGCCAGGAAGGGCTCTCAACAAGGGAAGTGTCCAGGAGTCTCGGAGTAAAGAAAAGCGATGTTCGGATATGGAGGAGATACAGAGAGACAGGAACTGTCGATGACATACTTCGTTCAGGCTGCCCAAGGGCTATTACTGCAGTGGATGACAGCTACCTAAGGATTATAGCTCGGAGGAACCCTGACAGCAACGTCATCGTATTAAATAATGCTCTTCATGCACCCACAGGGCGCCGTGTTACGAGTCAAACTGTGCGCAATAGACTGCATGATGCGTAACTTCACTCGCGAAGTTGTTGGCGAGGTCCATCTTTGCAAGCCATGTCACCATGCAGCGAGGTACAGAGGGGCCCAACAACATGCCGAATGGACCGCTCAGGATTGGCATCACGTTCTCTTCATCAATCAGTGTCGCATATGCCTTCAACCAGGCAACCGTCGGAGACGTGTTTGGAGGCAACCTGGTCAGGCTGTGCGCCTTAGACACACTGTCTAGAGAGTGCAGCAAGGTGGAGGTTCCCTGCTGTTTTGGGGTGGCATTACGTGAGGCCGACGTACGCCGCTGGTGGTCATGGAAGGCGCCGTAATGGCTGTACGATACATGAATGCGATCCTCCAACCGATAGTGCAACCAATCGGCAGTATATTGGCAAGGCATTCGTCTTCATGGACGACAATTCGCGCCCCCATCGAACACTTCTTGTGAATGACTTCCTTCAGTATAACGACATCGCTCGACTAGAGTGGCCAGCATGTTCTCTAAACATGAACCCCATCGAACATGTCTGGGATAGATTGAAAAGGCTGTTTATGGACGACGTGATCCACCAACCACTCTGAGGGATCTACGCCGAATCGACGTTGAGGAGTGGGACAATCTCGGAGAAACAATGCCTTGATGAACTTGTGGATAGTATGGCACGACAATTACAGGCATGCATCAATGCAAGAGGACGTGCTACCGGGTATTAGAGTTATTGGTGCGTACAGCAATCTGGACCACCACCTCTGAAGATCTCGCTGTATGGTGGTACAACACGCAATGTTTGGTTTTTATGGACAAAATAAAGGGCGGAAATGAAGTTGATCTCCATTCCAATTTTCACATCTACATCTGCATCTACATTTATACTCCGCAAGCCACCCAACGGTGTGTGGCGGAGGGCACTTTACGTGCCACTGTCATTACCTCCCTCTCCTGTTCCACTCGCGTATGGTTCGCGGGAAGAACGACTGCCGGAAAGCCTCCGTGCGCGCTCGAATCTCTCTAATTTTACATTCGTGATCTCCTCGGGAGGTATAAGTAGGGGGAAGCACTATATTCGATACCTCATCCAGAAACGCACCCTCTCGAAACCTGGACAGCAAGCTACACCGCGATGCAGAGCGCCTCTCTTGAAGAGTTTGCCACTTGAGTTTGCTAAACATCTCCGTAACGCTATCACGGTTACCAAATAATCCTGTGACGAAACGCGACGCTCTTCTTTGGATCTTCTCTATCTCCTCTGCCAACCCGATCTGGTACGGATCCCACACTGATGAGCAATACTCAAGTATAGGCCGAACGAGTGTTTTGTAAGCCACCTCCTATGTTGAAGGTCTACAGTTCCTAAGGACTCTCCCAATGAATCTCAACCTGGCACCCGCCTTACCAACAATTAATTTTATATGATCATTCCACTTCAAATCGTTCCGTACGCATACTCCCAGATATTTTACAGAAGTAACTGCCACCAGTGTTTGTTCCGCTAACATATAATCATACAATAAAGGATCCTTCTTTCTATGTATTCGCAATACATTACATTTGTCTATGTTAAGGGTCGGTTGTCACTCACTGCACCAAGTATCTATCCGCTGCAGATCTTCCTGCATTTCGCTGCAATTTTCTAATGCTGCTACCTCTCTGTATACTACAGCATCATCCGCAAAAAGCCGCATGTACAGGTTCCGGAACTCTAGGAACCAAGGTGATGCAAAACTTTTTTTGGTGTGTGTATTACACTTGTTAAGGATTCGTCCAGTGATTTTCAGTGTGGCAGCTGTGTTACCTGGGAATAGTTTTATGCAATCGTTCCAGGTCAGATCTCTCCTTGTGCATATCCCCAAACATATAACGAATTTGACTGTTTCCAATGATAGTTGGGCAACCGGGTAATCATACAATAGTTGGTACGTGCGCCTATTTGTATGCAATACATTACATTTGCTTATGTCGAGTCTCAATCACCAGTTCCTGCACTAAGCCTTGAGACCTTGTATGCCTTGCAGTATTTCGCTATAACTGTTGCGACTTCTCTACGTAGAACAGTCTCGTGGAGCACCTGAAATTATCCACTAGGTCATTTATATATACTGTGAACAGTAATGATCCTAAATACTCGCTTGGTGCACGCCTTAACTTCCTTTTAGGTGCGAAGATTTCTCTCCGCTATAGCAGCTGGGATTTATTTTCAAGATGAAGGTGACAATGATGGAAGTGTCCAACTGGATGTATGTAGACAATTAATCTGTCTCAAGTGATTTCGGAAGCAGATTGAATATACATCTCTTTAATTCAAATTTCTTATGTGTAGCAACTAATACACTAGGCCATGTAGCTTTTGATTTCGACAAACTCGCAAAATCTTGCCAACGAACTTTGGCATAGAATATAAAATAGCCTCCGTTGCCTTTAGAAGTGCTTCAGATAAGGTATTACGCACTTTAATCTGTTAGGAGCGTTTCGAGGATCTAACACGAACTCACATGCATTTTCTACCTGAACACTAAAACAAGAAAAATGTTTGTCTCCGATATGTGCCTGTTACTAATCAACGGTAATAAAATGTAGGATCAGTCTACAGGTAAACCGGCACAGTTTGTGTATTATCTGACGTATTTGACTCGTTTCATTTATCTGGCGCGAGCATCCTGAGACTCTGAAACATTCACTGCCCTGGTGGCAAAAGGTTGTAGTTTTAAAGGTCTACTTGGTATTATCGCCAATGCAAAGTGCTGCGAGTTGCATTCGTAAACATACAGACGACGGTGCCAAGCGGCGGTTTAAATCTCTAATGTGTTGATACCAGGGCAGCGAATATCTGTTGATGCTCGCTTATAATGAGTGAAACTACACTACTGGCCATTAAAATTGCTACACCACGAAGATGACGTGCTACAGACACGAAATTTAACCGACAGGAAGACGATGCTGTGATACGCAAATGATTAGCTTTTCAGAGCATTCACACAAGGTTGGCGCCGGTGGCGACACCTACAACGTGCTGACATAAAGAAAGTTTCCAACCGACTTCTCATACACCAACAGCAGTTGACCGGCCTTGCCTGGTGAAACGTTGTTGTGATGCCTCGTGTAAGAAGGAGAAAGGCGTACCACCACGTTTCCGACTTTGGTAAATGTCGGATTGTAGCCTATCACGATTTCGGTTCATCGTATCGCGACTTTGCTGCTCGCGTTGGTCGAGATCCAACGACTGTTAGCAGAATATGGAATCGGTGGGTTCAGGAGGGTAATACGGAACGCCGTGCTGGATCCCAACGGCCTCGTATCACTAGCAGTCGAGATGACAGGCATCTTATCCGCATGGCTGTAACGGATCGTGCAGCCACGTCTCGATCCCAGAGTCAACAAATGGGGACGTTTGCAAGACAACAACTATATGCACGAACAGTTCGGCGACGTTTGCAGCAGCATGGACTATCAACTCGGAGACCATGGCTGCGGCTACCCTTGACACTGCATCACAGACAGGAGCGCCTGCGATGGTGTACTCAACGACGAACCTGGGTGCACGAATGGCAAAACGTCATTTTTTCGGAAGAATCCAGGTTATGTTTACAGAATCATGATGATCGCATCCGTGTTTGGCGACATCGCGGTGAACACACATTGGAAGCGTGTATTCGTCATCGCCATAGTGGCGTATCACCCGGCGTGATGGTATGAGGTGCCATTGGTTACACGTCTCGGTCACCTCTTGTTCGCATTGACGACACTTTGAACAGTGGACGTTACATTTCTGATGTGTTATGACCCGTGGCTCTACCCTTCATTCGATCCCAGCAAAACCCTACATTTCAGCAGGATGATGCACGACCGCATGTTGCAGGTCCTGAACGGGCCTTTCTGGATACAGAAAATGTTCGACTGCTGCCCTGGCCAGCACATTCTCCAGATCTCTCACCAATTGAAAACGTCTGGTCAATGGTGGCCGAGCAACTGGCTTGTCACAATACGCCAGTCACTACTCTTGATGAACTGTGGTATCGTGCTGAAGCTGCATGGGCAGCTGTACCTGTACACGCCATCCAAGCTCTGTTTGACTCAATGCCCAGACGTATCAAGGCCGTTATTACGGCCAGAGGTGGTTGTTCTGGGTACTGATTTCTCAGGATCTATGCACCCATATTTCGTGAAAATGTAATCACATGTCAGTTCTAGTATAATATATTTGTCCAATGAATACCCGTTTATCATCTGCATTTCTTCTTGGTCTAACAATTTTAATGGCCAGTAGTGTAGTAGTGAAGATGTATCACACGACCTGTGGTAGTTTAGCTAGACATTAATTACAAAAGCCACTGTCTCGGCTGCAGTCTGTGTATCAGTTTATTAAAGATGGGATCATGATGTAGCCTATAGGTACTCAGATGTTGATGCAGCTTTTGATTAAGGTATTGCGAAATGAGTGTCGCTTTCCAGAGACGGTTCCTGTGGCCGTGTCCTTCATTCGGGTCAATTTCATTAGTAGCGGGAAAGGTCTAGTGGTGGTGTGGGACGTGACGGGGTCTCGTGTTGCAATCTACCCACGAGTGCCTTTCTTCTTGGCCGCCGTTCGTGAATTAGCGCTTCCTGCCTGTGGCCACTTACACGGTGCCGCCGACTGCCCTGGTGACGTAGCGCGGGACAGTCGAGCCTCAGGCGCTGCTCAGCTAGACGACGGGTCAGTCAGGCGTCCAGTATCCACGCACCTCGATAACGAACGCGCCAGTCGGACAAGCTCTGCCCACAGTAAGTATTAACAGCGGATCCTCACCTCAGTTTCACTCAGCTGAAGATTATGCTGCAGCATACAGGCTGTACAGTATTCCCTGTCTCTCTCTGTCCTGTTTTCTTTTTTCTGCCTAGCCAAAAACTGAAATTTCGATGGAAAACTTAATAATAAAATCTATCTGCTGTATTTATATGCTTGTTGCCCTAAGTCAAAGCTTCATCATCTGTTGTTATGTAAAGGCTTTCGTACTATGTCAACGCACCATAAACGCTTTTCTATGAAACTGTAAGTAGGCTGTTTAGGTTTTTATGTTGGTAACGCCACGTTGCGCTCTGTATGAAAATCACTGACTGTGCTGTGTTCTGTCTGTGGCTGGTTGATATTGTTGGAATATTCGCTATTGTAGTGAAGGGCAGCTGGATGTGAAAAGCGCGCAGCGTTGCGCAGTTGGAGGTGAACCGCCAGCAGTGGTGGATGTGGAGAGAGAGATGCCAGAGTTTTGAGAACGGACGATCTGGACGTGTGTCCGCCAGAAAAAGGAAATTTGTAAAGATGGATGTCATGAATTGATATATATATATATGATGACTTTTGAACATTATTAAGGTAAATACATTGTTTGTCCTCTATCAAAATCTTTCATTTGCTAACTGTGCCTATTAGTAGTTAGTGCCTTCAGTAGTTAGAATCTTTTATTTAGCTGACAGTATTGGCGCTCGTTGTATTGCAGTAGTTTGAGTAACCAAGATTTTTGTGAGGTAAGTGACTCATGAAAGGTATAGGTTATTGTTAGTCACGGCCATTCTTTTGTAGGGATTATTGAAAGTCAGATTGCGTTGCTCTAAAAAAAAATATTGTGTGTCAGTTTAGTGATGATCAGAATAAGTAAAGAGAGAAATGTCTGAGTACGTCCAGTTTTGCTCAGTTGCTTGAAAATCAAATAACGTAAGAGGTTTACCTGCACAGTCTTTTCAAAATTTTTCTAAGGGGACGTTTCAAAACTTGTTGACTGTCATATAAAAAACAAATCAAAGAATTCACAGATATGGATTTCTGGTGTGTTGACATTGCAATGAAGGTTCTCACATAAAAATAGAAGCCCTGTTGATAGAACGGTGACTTAAAAATGTACTTCGGCATAGGAAAAGCGTTATAAAGACAACATATTGATTTCACTATTAAGTTTTCTATAGTCATTTCACTGTCTTGATTTGCAAAGAATAGCCACTCTGTCTACCATGAAATTATTTATTTATTTGTTTAACTTATGGCAATACAAACTGAACAGCAAACAATGTAATGAATTGCATAATTTTACAAAAGAAATAGACCTGAAACCATAAATCTACAAATTAATATCGAAATTTTCAGTCCATTCAAGGGATGCCTTCTATCACTTCACATAAATCTTCTAGATATTCATGATAAATGCGCCTGCTACAGCTTATTACAGTGTCTTTTACTGCCTTCTATTCACTGCCACAGTTACATTGAGAAGATGAAGCCTTTCCTCTTCGGTGGATGATTTCCGCACGGATACTATGGCCTGTATAAGGCCTGTTAACTGCCTTTCAAGTACGTCACGGTAATTCCATGCCGACTGACATTATATCAATTCTTATTCCTTATGAACAATGCTATTCAACGTTTCTGACGAATTTTCATTGATGTAGAAATCCATTTCTTGCAGTGATTCTGTCGATATGACAGGTGAGTTCTTGGATTTTAATTGGCTCATTCTAAGTATGACCGCATCAGAGTGAACTGGGATCTGTGGAGCTTTAATTACTTTTTCCAATTCCTGTAGAAAGGTAATATGTCTTCCCAGATGTGGTGACACAATGTCGCTTAGAGATGGTAACCAGCGAAGAGAACTAGACCTAATGTATCTGTTATTGTCCCCATTGCTTCATTTCACTGAGCATTGATTTTCCTCATCTGTGAACTATTATGTAGGAAAACACCAATGGGCAGCAGAGTAGACGAGTGCTAAGGAAGAAAATCGCAGTGTTGTAGCTCTTGTGACCAGTGACATACCACTCAGCTTCTGTGTGGTGTAAATAATGTTCAAATGTGTGTGAAATCTTATGGGACTTAACTGCTAAGGTCATCAGTCCTTAAGCTTACACACTACTTAACCTAAATTATCCTAAGGACAAACACACACGCCCATGCCCGAGGGAGGACTCGAACCTCCGCCGGGACCAGCCGCACAGTCCATGACTGCAGCGCCTGAGACCGCTCGGCCAATCCCGCCCGGCTGTGTGGTGTAACTGCGAGTTTTCAGCTTTGCTTGGATGTTTGCTACGTGTTTCTTGCAGGACAAGGTTCTATCAAGAGTTACACCTAAATATTTTGGAGGAGGACTCGACCATTAAATCTGACATTTGGCTTTGTATTGGCCATTCTGTTGCTAAGATGATAGCAACTAAGTCTTCATTGGATTGGTTGTAAACCTCCACTTTAAGCAGAAATATTGTATTTTTTGTTAAAACTAAAATGAGTAATACACATCATCGCTAAGTATATTTTTGTAAAAAAACTCAGCCATTCGGGTTTCGCATCAGAAAAATTCGTCATAACAGGACAGTAAATGTTTTGTACTACCTCTTCAATATTCTGTTGTTCACGGGTGTGTTTTCAACCTTGTCAACATATTTTTTTAATATCACTTTGATTTAAAAACAGAGATGCGTTGTATGTTTCATTATTAAAGCGCCTAAAAGCAATATCTAAAGTTCCTTGCTGTAGGAAAGCAACATTCCACAAAACTGGTAACAGTGACACGAAGGATCAATGAGAGCGCACTCGTTATGCAGAACACGAGGGTATGGAAGAAGTAAAAAATGCGTTTTCCGCTTGAAGACAAATCTTTCATATCCCAAATGAGGAATGCTTCTGTTGCGCCAAAATAAGTACAATAAATAATAATCGCTGATTATTATTTTAATTTGAGCTTCTCTTTTTGTACTTCCATTGAAAAAGACTGTAGCTGGTGAAATAACACGGTAGATAATGAAATTTTTCATAACAACAATTTGGCAAAATACTCTGCTCTTTGCATGCTATAATTTACCAAAATCTCATTTCAGTATCTCAAATCGTTTATGAAATATGAGAAATGTTGTGGATATTTCAATCTGGCTTTATCACTGGCGTGACGTGATCGCAAATGGGTGTGCTACACCAGATCAATTTTCTCGACATTGGTAGCAAGCAGAGACCCAAGTCTAAAGAAACATTCAATATGTCAGCTAAATTTCATACACAGCAACACACTAAGTAATATGCCCCAAACCCAAAGTCATAGTAACCCATATTTTCCACTGCAAACTTTTTCAAATTTCGCTCAGTGCCCTACTTCCATGTAAATATGCTATTACCGTTAACGGAAAGATGGGCACATCATTGTGAACCTGACGTATAAAGCCGTAAGTAATGCAAAACAGAATTTTTAAAGGAATAGTTTCTGTATAATAATTTGAGAATGATTGCAGCGCATGTAGCTCGATTCTGTCATCCCAGTACGTCGCCGACAGGCAGAAAGAGGGCAAACGATGATGTCGGTCTCCCCTCCTCGACAAACAAATAAACTTCTCCAGAGCTCTGGACGAAAATTGGTCTCTGCGCATCAGCTACCATATCATGCGCTGAACCTACATGACTCATTCGTAGGTAAATACAAATCGACTCATTGGTAGGGAGTTAGGAAATGTCAGTTTACTTACAATACTATTATGAGAACTATCGTGGAAGACTTTCTGAGTACACTACATTCCCACCATATTGTTTTGCAGAAACGCAAGAAGGTCGTTTGAGCACTTATGGCGGAAAAATAAAGCGTGGCGTTGTTTAAGGAACAATTTCGTGATTTTCATGCCCAACATGATCACCACACTTGTCCCCCCGATATGTGGATGAAAAACGACGCGACGTTTAGTTTGGTCAGCGTTGTTCTTTCTCTTTTGCTTTTGTCCCGCATCGGCGCACGCACGGCACGGTTATTAACGGATTTGGCACGATTAGTGTAATAGTGGATAGATGCCGCTCATGATGCCGCCCAGTTACCCTCTGGGATGGAATATGTGTACCCCAACTATCGACATGTAGTGTTATTGATGTGAAAGTGAGCGATTTCTTTCTAAATGTTTGGAAATTGTGTAACTGAAGCGGGACTTGGGTACCAACGTGCTAATCGCCTAGTGGGATGATGGAAACAGCCTAAAATCTACGTCAAGGCTGTATGACACACCGACCATCGTCGTTAGACCCCAGGGTGGATTCGATCCGGGGCTGGTGCACCTTCCTGTCCTGGAAATGACACTTTGACACGACGGCTATCAGGGCGGGTCTAGCTTAGTCTGTGTTAGTGGCAATATATCTTTACGTGTTTCTAGCGTAAGTAGCATGGAACATATGATAATATCCGGCATCTTTATGTATCCGAACATTATCTCAAAATTGCCCTCTAGATAGAAAGGTTGCACAACGCACTGAAATCGTTGAACAAGACGATCTATCTACGAGGATGGTGTTAAAAACTTTCTGGGATAGTGAAGAAGAGTAAATGTACCAATTTGAGTAAGGAACTCGAGTCCGGAAACAACAGGGTCGAAAGGTATAAGCGAAAATCCACTCGAGTTTCGCCTTCGCCTTGTATAGAGGTCAAACTGAGGGCCTCTACTTCCGAAACCTGATCATGCCGTACAGACTGCCCGCTGAATATTCCCCAACACCCTCAAGTAACTTACCCCGTTAAATGACTAGTAATGCTGCACACAACTCCATGTCAGAGAGACCGAAAATCCTATGTCTTCGGTTGAGTAATAATGATTTTCATTTACTTGTACAAGTCTTACAAGCTGCTACATTTACAACAATTGTTCAAAATGGCGCCCCCCTGCGTCGATGCAGGCATGACATCATCGCACAAAGTTCTGCTGTACTCTTTGTAATATACCCAGTATCCTTTTCACCCGGCCCCACAGGAAGAAATAAAGTGGTTTGAGGTTGTGTGAATGTGCTAGCAATGAAACTGGACGTTCTATACCTATTCACTTTTCTGGAGATGTTTGATCCAGTTTTTCATGGACTCTCAGTCCATTGAGGTGGGATTCATCATGTTTGAACCACATCTGCTGACTAATAACAAGTGGGATATGATCCTGGTACCTCGATAGTACGTCTCTGATGAACACTGCGTACATTGGTGCATTTCAGTGGGATGGAAGACGAAACGTGCCTAGTTCGTAATTACTGATTATGCCTGCCCATACGTTGACTGATAATCTATTGACTGATAATCTAGGCTACTGGCCGTTAAAATTGCTACACCAAGAAGAAATGCAGATGATAAACGGGTATTCATTGGACAAATATATTATACTAGAACTGACATGTGATTACATTTTCACGCAATTTGGGTGCATAGATCCTGAGAAATCAGTATCTAGAACAACCACCTCTGGCCGTAACAACGGTCTTGATACGCCTGGGCATTGAGTCAAACAGAGCTTGGATGGCGTGTACAGGTACAGCTGCCCATGCAGCTTCAACACGATACCACAGTTCATCAAGAGTAGTGACTGGCGTATTGTGACGAGCCAGTTCCTCGGCCACCATTGACCAGACGTTTTCAATTGGTGAGAGATCTGGAGAATGTACTGGACAGGGCAGCAGTCGAACATTTTCTGTATCCAGAAAGGCCCGCACAGGACCTGCAACATGCGGCCGTGCGTTATCCTGCTGAGATGTAGAGTTTCGCTGGGATCGAATTAAGGGTAGAGCAACGGGTCGTAACACATCTGAAATGTATCGTCCACTGTTCAATGTGCCGTCAATGTGAACAAGAGGTGACCGAGACGTGTAACCAGTGGTACCCCATACCATCACGTCGGGTGATACGCCAGTATGGCGATGACGAATACACGCTTCCAATGTGCGTTCATCGCGATGTCGCCAAACACGGATGCTACCATCATGATGCTGTAAGCAAAACCTGGAATCATCCGAAAAAATGACGTTTTGCCATTTGTGCACCCAGGTTCGTCGTTGAGTACACCCTCGCAGGCGCTCCTGTCCGTGATACAGCGTCAAGGGTAACCGCAGACATGGTCTCCGAGCTGATAGTCCATGCTGCTGCAAACGTCGTCGAACTGTTCGTGCACATGGTTGTTGTCTTGCAAACGTCCCCATCTGTTGACATTGGGATCGAGACGTGGCTGCACGATCCGTTACAGCCATGCGGATAAGATGCCTGTCATCTCGATTCCTAGTGATACGAGGCCGTTGGGATCCAGCACGGCGTTCCGTATTACCCTCCTGAACGCACCGATTCCATATTCTGCTAACAGTCACTGGATCTCAGCCAACGCGAGCAGCAATGTCACGATACGATAAGCCGCAATCAGGATAGGCTACAATCCGACCTTTATCAAAGTCGGAAACGTGATGGTACGCCTTTCTCCTCCTTACACGAGGCATCACAACAACGTTTCACCAGGCAACGCCAGTCAACTACTGTTTTTGTATGAGAAATCGGTTCGAAACTTTCCTCATGTCAGCACGTTGCAGGTGTCGCCACCGGCGCGAACCTTGTGTGAATGCTCTGAAAAGCTAATCATTTGCATATCACAGCATCTTCTTCCTGTCGGTTAAATTTCGCATCTGTAGCACGTCATCTTCGTGGTGTAGCAATTTTAATGGCCAGTAGTGTAGAAATACAATCATTTTTGTTAGAATTTTAGATATTTTCCACACAGATCACAGTGATAAACGCATTACAGTTTAACACTTTCACATGCAAATGTTTATATCGTTACAAAGATAACATTTTGCCTAGTTGATTGTATAGGAGTTGGTCTCATTGTATTCCTTTTTGGATTATGACTATCTGCACAGGTATTACTTGTGCAAACAAAAGTGACTGTTTCTTACTGCTGAAACTTACAGGTTAAGGCACACTAGCGGTGAGCCAATTTCGATTATTGTGCTACACATTGTAAGTCGCAACGGGCCCTCAAATTAACTACTTACAAATCTCAATTGTCTGTACTACTTATCGAAACACATGATGATCTGTTAGTGGCACTACTAAAAGTAATTGTAGGTTACTCTATGAGATCAGTTCGACCTTAACAACAGGCATCAGATTTAGCAAAATACATAAAAGATAGTTCTATGAGTGGTCAAAACTCACATGGACACTTCTGACGATGTAAGTTTCAGATAAAAGGGTACTTGTTGATGAGAATAGTATGATCTTGGTAATTAATCCCGTGTCTAAATTTGTCAAAAACTCATCTTATTGTTGGTCCAACCAAAACCAGTTCCAAAGTCAGCCAACATTATAGTGAAACACATGCAACCATCAGACTGAAAATAGCTGCTACAATAGTTTACAGAAGCCAGTTCATAGACGTTGGTCACTGATGGCTCGATTATACGACTGGAGTGGAGGGTCTGAATCAGAGGCTCAGAGGGTTCTGCGACCGTGTAGGCTGCATATTCCTCGACTTGCGACAGAGGGTGGGTGGGTTTCGGGTTCCGCTGAATAGATCAGGTGTTCACTATACGCAGGAGGTGGCTACACGGGTAGCAGGGGCTGTTTGACGTGGACTGGGCGGTTTTTCAGTTTAGAGGGTCTCGGGAAAACACAAAAAGGGCTTCAGCCACAAAGGATGCAGGCCGAACACAGGAAAAATGTACATACTGGAACAATCGCTATAACAGTCGTAAATTGTCGTAGCTGTGTTGGGAAAGTACTAGAGCTCCAAGCGCTAGTAGAAATCACGGATGCTCAAATCGTTATAGGCATTAAAAGCTAGCTAAGGCCGGAGATAAGCTAAGCCGAAATTTTTGCGAAGGACCTAATGGCGTTCCGAAAGGATTGGCTAAACACGGTTGGCGGTAGCGTGTTTGTTGCTGTTAGAAGTAGACTGTCGCGAAATTGAAGTAGATAATTCCTGTGAGTTAGTATGGGCAGAGGTCATTGTTGGCAACCGGAATAAAATAATAATTGGATCCTTATACCAAATTCCCAATTCAGATGATACATTTGCTGAAAGGGTCAAAGAAAACTTGAGTTTGATTTCAAACACGTACCCGACTCATACGACAATATTTGGTGGTGACTTTACCGTTGG
The DNA here is from genome assembly GCF_023898315.1 of Schistocerca nitens. Taxonomy (NCBI): domain Eukaryota; kingdom Metazoa; phylum Arthropoda; class Insecta; order Orthoptera; family Acrididae; genus Schistocerca; species Schistocerca nitens. The sequence goes on along the minus strand of NC_064614.1, from coordinate 473,529,705 downwards.
TATGTTGGCGAAAACACATGTTTAATTGCGGAGGTACGCATAAAACATCATCCTAAATTGTGCTAAACGCGTTCTCTGAAAATTATTTGGAGCAGTTAGTTCATGAGCCCACGCGGTTCTCTGAAAATTATTTCGAGCAGTTAGTTCATGAGCCCACGCGAATAGTAAATGGTTATGAAAACACACTTGAACTCTTAGCAACAAATAATCTTCAGTTAATAACGAGTATCAAAACGGATACAGGGATGAGTGAACACAGGGTTGTCGTAGCGAGACTGAATACTGTAATCCACAAATCCTAGAAAGTAAACCTATTCAAAAAAGCAGATAAAAATTCACTTGATCCCTTCCTGAGACACAATCTCCATTCCTTCCAAATTAATGATATAAGTGTAGACCAGATGTGGCTTGAATTCAGAGAAATAGTATGGGCAGCAGTTGAGAGATTAATACCAAATAACAAACGACGGAATTGATACTCCTTGGTACACAAAACGGGTCAGAACATTGTTGCAGAAACATCGAAACAAACACGCCAAATTTAAACAGACGCAAAATTCCCAGGATTGGCGATCTTTTACAGAAGCTCGAAATTTAGCGCGGACTTCAATGCGAGATGTTTACAAAAGTTTCCACGACGAAACTTTGTCTCGAAACCTGGCAGAAAATCCAAAGAGATTCTGGTCGTATGTGAAGTATGTTGGCGGCAAGAAACAATCAATGTCTTCTCTGCGCCATAGCAATGGAGATATTATCGAAGACAGTGCTGCCAAAGCAGAGTTACTAAACACAACCTTCCGAAATGCCTTGACAAAAGAAGACGAACTAAATATTCCAGAATTAGAATTAGGAACAGTTGCCAACATGAGTAACGTAGAAGTAAATATCCTCGGAGTAGTGAAGCAACTTAAATCACTTAATAAAAGCAGATATTCTGGTCCAGATTGTGTACCAATTAGGTTCCTTTCAGAGTATGCTGATGCATTAGCTCCATTCTTGACAATCATATACAACCGTTCGCTCGACGAAAGATCTGTACCAAAAGACTGGAAAGTTGCACAGGTCACACAAATATTCAAGAATGGTAGTAGGAGTAAACCACTTAATTGCAGGCCCACATCATTAACGTTAATGTGCAGCACGATTCTGGAACATATATTGTGTTCGAGCATTATGAATTACCTCGAAGAAAACGGTCTGTTGGCATACAGTCAACATGGGTTTAGAAAATATCGTTCTTCTGAAACACAACTAGCTCTTTATTCGCATGAAGTGCTGAATGCTATTGACAAGGGATTTCAGATCGATTCCGTATTTCTGGATTTCCGGAAGGCTTTTGATACTGCACCGCACAAGCGGCTTATAGTGACATTGCGTGATTATGGAATATCGTCTCAGTTATATGCCTTGACTTGTGACTTCCCGTCAGAGAGTTCACAGTTCGTAGTAATTGACGGAAAGTCATCGAGTAAAACATAAGTGATTTCTTGCGTTCCCCAAGGTAGTGTTTGAGGCCCTTTGCTGTTCCTTATCTATATAAACTATTTGGGAGACAATCTGAGCACCCGTCTGAGGTTGTTTGCACATGACGCTGTCGTTTATCGACTAATAAAGTCATCAGAAGATCAAAACAAATTGCAAAACGATTTGGAAAAGATATCTGAATGGTGCGAAAATTGGCAGTTGACCCTAAATAACGAAAATCGTCAGGTCATCCACACGAGTGCTAAAAGGAATCCGTTAAACTTCGGTTACACGATAAATCAGTCAAATCTAAAGGCCGTAAATTCAACTAAATGCCTAGGATTTACAATTAAGAAACTTAAATTGGGAGGAACACATAGAAAATGTTGTGGGGAAGGCTAACCAAAGACTGCGTTTTATTGGAAGGATACTTAGAAAATGTAACAGATCTACTAAGGAGACTGCCTACACTACGCTTGTCCGTCCTCTTTTAGAATGCTGCTGCGCGGTGTGGGATCCTTACCAGCTACGACTGACGGAGTGCATCGAAAAAGTTCAAAGAAGGGCAGCGCATTTTGTATTATAGCGAAGTATGGGAGAGAGTGCCACTGAAATGATACTTCATTAAAAGAAAGGCGTTTTTCGTAGCAACGGAAACTTCTCATGAAATTCCAATCACCAACTTTCTCCTCCGAATGCGAAAATATTTTGTTTACACCGATCTACATAGGGAGAAACGATCACCACGATAAAATGCGGGAAATCAGAGCTCGTACGGTAAGATATAGGTGTTCGTTCTTTCAGCGTGCTATTCGAGATTGGAGTAATAGAGAATTGTGAAGGTGGTTCGATGAACCCTCTGCCAGGCTCTTAAATGTGATTTGCAGAGTATCCATGTAGATTAGATGTAGATGTAGATGTAACAGTTCTTCAGGTATATATGCCAACATCACAAGCAGAAGAAGAAAAGTTGGAGAAGTGTATGAGGATACTGAACGTGTAACTCAGTATGTAAAGAGAGATGCATATCTAATAATCATAGGCGTGTGGAACACTATATTAGAGGAAGAAACAAAGAGAGGTAGGAGAGAATATGGTCTTGGTAGTAGAGATGGGAGAGGAGAAAGATCAGTCGAGTTCTGCAACAAATTTCAGTTAGTAATGGCGAATAAACTGTTGAAAAAGCACAAGAGGAAGAAGTGTTTTTGAAAAAGTCCTGGAGACACGGAAGATTCCAGATGGTTAATGGTCAAAATGATGGAAAAGAGATTCCGAAATCAGGAATAGATTGTAAGGCTTACGCAGGAGTAGATATAAATTTGAATCACTATTTGGTAATGATGAAGAGTAGACTATAGTCTAGAAAATCGTCCAGAAGAAGAAATGTGGGAAGAAGTGGGATACTGTAGAACTGAGTAATGATGGTATGTCTTTGAAGTTCTATAGGACTGCAGACGCTAAGATAATGAATACCGCAGTAGGTAAATGAGTGGGGGAGGAAGGGACTTGCTAAAAAGGGCACTCACAGAAGCGGGTCGAACAAATATAGGTAAGAGCAAGGTAACAAAAGAAATCGATAAATGAAGGAAGAACAAAATTACAGGCATACATCAACGTAAGTCACTTAGCAATGAAATAAATAGGAAATGCAGGTAATCCAAAACGAAATGGCTGCAGAAAAAATGGGGAGAAATAAAAAAAGAACCGGTTTTCGGGAAGACTGATTCAACAACATATAAAAAAGTTGGAACAACTTTCGGTGAAATTCTCTACGAGGGGAAGGAACAGTCTAATGACTTGATAGAAGAAGAAACGAGAGTCAATACGGAAGACATAGGGGATCCAACATTAAAGTCAGAGTTTAACAGTTTTGGAAGACTTGTGATCAAGTAAGGTGACAGGCATAGATAACATTCCGTCGTAATTTATAAAATCATAGGGAAAGTGGTAAACAAAGGATTGTTCACTTTGGTTTGTAGAATCTACGAGTATGGAGACGTATCATCAGACATTTCGAAAATATCATCAACAGCATCCCAAAGACACCAAGGCCAGATAAGTGCGAAAACTATCGCGCTGACAGCCTAACAGCTCTTGCATTCAAGTTGCTTGCAGGAATACTGTACAAAAGAACAGGAAAGAAAACTGAGGATTTGTTAAATGACGAGCTGTTTGGATTTAGGAAAGGCAAAGGCACCAGAGAGGCGGCTGTAACCTTGCGCATAATAATGGAAGCAAGACTTTAGAAAAATTAAGACACAAGAGGAAGAATTACAGGATACGTCGAATGGAATAAAGAGTCTACTGGGAACGGTATATGGATCGAGGATAAACCGAAGATAGGCGAAAATACTGAAGTGCAGCAGAAATGAGATTAGTGACAAACTTACCATCAAAATTGGTGGAAGAACTGAAGAACTGAAGGGGTTCTGCTACCTTGGAAGCAAAATAACAGATGACGAACGAAGCAAGAAGGACATAAAAAGCCGACTAACATAGTGAAAGAAATCATCCTCGGCCAAATGAAGCATACTTATATGTAATATTGGCCTTAATTTGAAGAAGAAATTTCAAAATATGTGCGTTTGCAGCATACCACTGTGTGTAAACCGGAATAGAAACGAAGCGTTTCAGATGTTGAAAATTAGGTGGATTGACCAGCGAAGAAATGTAGAGGTTCTTCCCAGAATCAGGAAGGAGAGAGAAATATGTGAAACGCATTTGCAAGAAGAAATAACAGACTGATAGGACATGTCCTATGGCATTAAGGAATAACGTCCATGGTACAATAGGGAGCTGTAGATGGTAAAAATTGTAGCAGAAGACAGACAATGGAATATACCCAACAGGTAATTTGGGACGCAGGATGCTAGTGCTACGCTGATATGAAGAGGCTTGCCTGTGAGAGGAATTCGTAGCGGGCCAGTCAGAAGAAGATGAACTCAAAAATGTTAATTTCATTCTGTCTTTCTTTCATGTGCCCGTTACTTCCCTCCAACAGTCAAACTGAGACTCAACTCATGATTCGCAGTGCCCAAGGTTCAGTCATCCTTCTCCTGGTAACTTTCCTGAGAAGATACGAAAGGGGGCTATTTCCTTTCCGCAGTATTTTCCACCAAGTGATCATCCTGATATTAAGGTTCTGCGTCTTTTCTTCAGTCCAAAACAACGCTTCTGTAAGCTTACTCATTTCGTCGTTGCTTATTCAATCGCCTAGGGAGAGTTTCCCACCACGTTGGCAGTTGGTTGCCCTGAAACTCTGTTCAATTGTTCGACCTCTTTTGAAAACGCTTATGAGCAGAATTCGAGTGCTTCGTTTTTTTTGGAAGCCCTCAGTTTTCCAGGAGCATGATTGTTAGTCTACATAGTTCTAGTAACTATGATTGAACTTAGACATTTAGACGGGCAAGCCAAGACACTAATCACCTTATAAATGTAGGCAATGTGCTTTCACTCTCTGTCTTCTGTCATCATCATCATACGACACAAACATAACACTACACTATATACGTATCCATTACACTCACCTACGCTCCAAGAACACACATAAGATACACATCTGATATCCGCAAGGAAAGGAGCCATCGTGTGCGGTGGAAGAACATCCATTTCACTCGATGGCAGAGCTAACTGTGAGACATCGTGGCCAACATTTCCGTACGACATTCACATATTTACCTCAAAAAGAATCAATATCACATCACATAGTTTCTAATTTTTATTGCATGATGAACGCAGTTTAAGCCAGTTTCGAGATGGGTCGTCACATTTACGCAGTCTGCTTCTCCTGATTTGAAGGGCATCTGGCGGTGTGTAATTCAGACCGTTTCGTCTTGTTAGGTTGTATCATTGTAAGAATTGGCAAACACCCAGACACTTGAGTTACAGCAATTATTTCTGACGACGAGCAGCAGCGCCTGCTTAGTTTTCGCTTGAGTGTCGTGAAAAACTAGTCTGGCAGTAACTGAGGAAATGCTGTAGACTCGGAATTTCGTCACAATCGTTAGGTTCATCGTTCATATTTGTTGGTGAGTGTGTCACCACTAAATTCAACTGAGATTATATTTATTCTTTATACAAATACTCTGGAAAATCACTGTATTGTGCGTTTTTAGTTTTTAAGCTGTAATTGTTTTTCTTGTGGGCTTGAATTTTAAAAGCAGAATTTGTTGCCCGTTATAAAAATTGTGTCACATACACTGGCATTCCTTTCCAGGTTCCTATATTATGCATCGTTTTCTAATGTGTTATATTTTGTAGCATAATGTTTATATGATTTCACTAAATGCGATGCGCTACATCAAGGCAACAATAAGAAAAAGAAAGCACTAACAAGGATTTAATAAATTATTATTGGCTAATTGAAGATGTAGAAATTGAAAGTTTCTCAGCGATAATGTGCGCCAAACCCAGATTCGAACACGACACCTTGCCTTCTGGGATTGAGTCCCCGTTCGCGCACAGTTTTAATGTGCCAGAATGTTTCACAGTCCACTGTAGACTGAAAGATTTATTCCCGATGTGTTACCTGAGTTCCCAATGTTGCCTGAATGTCTTGTTGTACTGAGTTGCGCGGGGAAAATGTATTTTTCCCATTTATATTTAATTTTCACTTCCAGCTGTAATTACAAATTGCTTATGAACTGCTGCCTTCACAATCCACCGTGAATTAGATTCTTTTACAGGTCTTCTCTCTAAAATGTGACATAGGGTCATTATCGCCCTTAACGATATTCTTATGTAGAGAGGCTTTCCGCTTTGTGTTGTTATTTCTTTCTGAGTCCAATATTGTTTTACATACTGGGAACAGTAGGTACTTTATTTTTTCTGCTGTGGTCTGCTCGATGTACCTACGAATTAGAGTTCTCTCACATTACTGTGATTGACGTTACAGTAATGTACCTTTTGGTCGGATGCATGCCTTTTGGCAGATTTCCAGAACTCTCTTCAATGAGCTGATATTTCTGACACTTATACGACCAATTACAGCAGCCAGTCGCAAATTTACTCTTTATTTTGCTCTACGAGTCACGGATGCCTTCACACCCACCTCAAGAAATAGCAAAATTCAGTGTCTTACATGTTGGCTATCACTTCGTCTGAAATTCTTCAACCTGTCATAAATTTTGCTTTTCTTCGATCGAAACCTTTATTATGCAGCCTCTTCTCATCACATAACGCCGTCAGTTTCTTTTCCTCCTCTTAACTGGTTTCTGTGCGTGTCTTTTCTCACCCATCCTGTGTAATAGAACCTCATTTCTCATTTTATCTCTCCATTTTACGTCTTCCATTCCTCTCCATGTCCATATCTTAAAATCCTCTCACCAATTCTCCTTTCTCCGCTGCGTGTTTCGGTACAATCCATTAAAAACTAAATACAAAACATTTCACTGATCTTTTTCTTAATTCTGCATTTACCGCACATCAGAAAATACTATTTGATTACTTGTCATGTTACTGGCTATTGGCATCCTAGGTACCTAAAATTATCAACTTGTTCCACTAACTCATGTTCCACTAACTCATGAGAAATTTTCACTTTTACCTTCTTTGACAGGGTCATAAAAATTGCGTTAGTCATTTTCACATTTATCTTAATCCAAATTCATTACAACTGGTGTTAAGTTCTTTTAATGTACTGTTTCGTCGTTTCATAGGAGTGGTCCTTGGAACTTGAGTGACAGCAGTATTCCCAACGTTAAAATTATCACCACTCAGATAAAAGTGCAGCTGACAGTTTTATAGTCAGTTTCGATACTTCTTTTTAATTTTGTCGTTTGTCACCAGTGCCTGCTGAGACTCTAATTGTCAACTGAGAAGACAGTAATAACTGATCGATTTCAGGGACAAGTTGTCAATTCCTGCCAGTAATTTCGACTGGTGTAAAAATATTTCTTGTGGCTTGCCATTAGGAATGGGTTCGGGACTTTTATCACATCCTATTGTTTCCTGCGATGGGTGCTAGTTACCAAAAAAGCTCTACATTACATCAATAACTAAGTTTTGCATTATTTTACTTTTCAGCAAACAAAGCGTGGACCATGCAGCTGCACGCTTTTATTATTGCGCTAGTATGCGCAATTGCAGCGTCTGGCCTCTTTCCGGATGATTTTGGAGTGAGTAAAAACGTCGTCTCATTATTCTCTTAGATTAGAAATAAATCAGTCATTATTATTATTGTCTCTTCTTCGCGAATGTCAGAGAGTATTTCAAAATTAATTTGTCACTGTGTAACTACTGTGAAGACGAACTAACTTTTAAAACAATTTTCTTGCAATAATGTGATTTAGAAAAGTGTAAACATTGCTTTAAGAGATAAACTAAGTATATTTTATACATCGCCGTCAGGAAAGAATATCATCATCAGGAGGAACAAAACTGACGTTCTACGTATCGGAAGTTGGAATGTTAGATCCCTCAACCGGGTTGCATAACTCCACTTGACGAAGGCGTCGTCGACATGTGTTTACCACACAAATGAGTATTGGAAGCAGACCGTTTCCATTTTCCACAGGGTGTCATCAACCTCTTTCATTGCTCTCTTACCATCAGCTACTTTATGAGGAATGGTGATTTCTGCGGACAGCTGGAAGGCGTCACCATGGATAGCCCTCTTAGTTCAGTGGTTCACAATTTCCTTGTAGAGCATTTGGTGAGGCAGGTGCTGGATTTGGCACCTTTTTTATCGAAGATGTGAGAAACGTACTCCTTTGTCGTATGGAACCATGCTGAGGAATAACTCAATGACTTCCTAAGACACCTGAACAGTCTCCATGTCAACATAAAATTTACTATGGAGGTAACAAAGGACCGATACCGATCTTTTTCAGATGTGCTGGTTACGAGGAATGGTCAGAACCTGAATCACAGAATGTATCGAAAAGCGACACACAGGGACAGATACCTGCACAAACTGTGAAATCGTCACCCGAGCTAGGAAAGGGGAATGAGTAATAGACACAAGATAAATATGTGAGGGGCAGCACCTCGGCCGTGAGATTCTACACCTGGAATGCGTCCTGCGGAGCAAAGGGTCTCCACAGGTTGCATAAGAAGTGTCGCGAAAATAACACTTGAAAAACTGACAAGTGGGAAGAAGGTATGTCGGGTACGGTAGGTGACGGACAGAATCGGCCATATGTTGGGCAAAGACGGAGTAAAGACTATTTGCAGAACTACCAAGAAGATTAAACACTGTTTCAGATGAGAAAGAACGAAAATAATCCACTCGCAGTGCTGGGAGTATACCGCAACGTGCGTGTGTGGAAATGTCTACGATACGCGAAAACCAGGATTGCTGAACATCAACGTTACTGCATTTTGGAAGGAGTGGAGAAATCGGCCGTAGAGGAACGGGCGGTGTTTGAGACTGACCACATAGTAAAATCCACCAACAAACAGGTTCTCCCTGTGGAGAAGAGCTACGACGCCCGCTTGTTGAAGGAGTCCATAGAAATTCACAAAAATGACAGTAGTTTCAACATGAAAAAAGAGAGCGTCAAGGTAAACGAACGCAAATTTCCGGTGCTGCTGCGAACTAACGGTGCAGGTAGCAAGAGGAGAACCACAGCGGTAATAACCAAAGATAATCCCTCAGGCATTTGGGCAACAGCTGCACACACACAGTCCCCTGCGGCAGGCTCGACTCTTGTCCGGCAGCGAGACGCCAGTGAAGTCGTTAAAGAAAATCACGAGTCAAAAACCAGCAGGCATTACGTCAAGACAGCTGTAGTTAAAGAAGAAGCGAAGCAGGCATTGATAAAGCAGTAAATACTCGGATTATGGATAGATGGAGAATATGTGCGAATCTTGAGCTTGAGATGAGATGATGAAGTCCCATACTTCTTGACATAGCTTACGGGACGATGCGGGAGACCCGCACCGCTGTACTAGGCAAGGTACTGGCGGAGATGGTTTGCCATTGCCTTCCTCCGACCGTAATGGGGATGAATGACGATGATGAAGACGACACAACAATACCCAGTCATATCGAGGCAGGTGAGAATCCCTGATCCCGCCGGGAATCTAACTTGGGACCCCGTGTTCGCTACCACGTGACCACGAGCTGCGGACTGAGGTGAGAAGACAGCAGTATAGATAGTTTTAGAAAGAAACTAACAAAAATTACTATAAGGCTAAATCAAGGTAGATGAGAGGAAAATATCAGGATATTGACAAAGACATGTTTTAGGAAAAGGCGATACGGCGTACATTAAGATTAAACGTAACTTGACGTGGCGTAAATGGAGAAACCTCTGTTAAACGTTGATGAAATGGCAAGCGGATGACCTGTACAATGGAGATTAACTGTGATATAAGACAAGGACGAAGTTGATATGGGAGAAATAGATGATCTAATGATGATGTCTGAGTTCGGCAGAACTCTGAATGATCTCAGCTCAAAGAAGGCAGCAGGAGCGGATGGCATAAAATTATTGAAATCTATAGAGATATAGGACCTAGAAGGTTATTTCAAGGCCCGCCCGATTGGCCATGCGGTCTAACGCACGTCTTTCCGGGCGGGAAGGAGCGCCGGTCCACGGCACGAATCCGGCCGGCGGATTTGTGTCGAGGTCCGGTGAGCCAGCCAGTCTATGGATGGTTTTTGGGCGGTTTTCCATCTGCCTCGGCAAATGCGGGCTCGTTCCCCTTATTCCGCCTCAGCTACACTATGTCGGCGATTGCTGCGCGACCAAGTTCTCCACGTACGCGTACACCACCATTACCTTATCACGCAAACATAGGGGTTACACTCGTCTGGTGTGAGACGTTCCCTGGGGGCTACACCGGGGACCGAACGCACAATAACCCTGGGTTCGTTGTGGGGCGGCGGAGGGGTGAAGTGGACTGCGGTAGCCGCCGTAGGGTTGCGGACCACTGCGGCTGCGGCGGGGACTGAGCCTCTCCGTCGTTTCTAGGTCCCCGGTTAACATAACATAACATAGAAGGTTATTTCAGTTGGTGCCAAAATATATGAAGATGAGGACTTAACACGAAATTTCCAGAAAAACCATGATCATCAGATCGCTAAATAAGGCAGGTGCGGATGAACATGAAAACTATCGGACCGCTTAGTTTAAAAAGCTATACTTGGAAACAACTAGCCAGAACAATATATAAAAGAATAGAAAGAATAATTGAAGACTTACTGGACGAAAATCATTTTGGTTTCAGGAATGAAAAAGTTACTAGAGAAGCAATTCTGTTGCGTTTGGTAGTGGACTAGAGATTGAAGAAAAATTGTATACCTTCCTATGATCCTTCTTCGGCAGTGTAATGCGAAATACACTGCACAACCACATTAATGTGACAACCTGTCAGAAGCCTGAATATAGCCCCCAAGGACTGATGCATCATTGTGGTGATCCTTTGTCCCATCGAGGATGTCGAGATCAAGGAGAAAGTCCCACGAAACATTCCCCAGACCATAACGCCCCATCTCCGACCTAGACCCTTCCGACGATTGTTGCATGGTGTTTGATTTCAGGAAATCCGCGCCGGGGCCGGACGATACATTTGTTGTGGGTACGTTCCCACTCTGGTATCCTCTATAATGATGAAGTTGATGCATTAGCCAAACAAGCGGCAACCTTAGGCACCGTCCTGTATCTGCACCTTCCTTATACAGACTACTTACGTGAAGTCAAGGATCACGCAGGACAACAATGGCAGGAAATGTGGAACGTTTCTCAACAGACAAAAGGCGGTTATTACGCAGTGCTACAACCTCGGATTCCTTCACAGCCGTGGTTCATGAGGACACACCTGGACCGATCCACGATTTCTACCATCATAAGATTCCGCTTCAAGCATGCCTCTTTCCCATAACATCTACATTGGATCAACGTTTACAGTTCACCAGCACGTGAGTGTGATCCTGAGTCGGAAGCTGATGTCAACCACATCTTATTTATGTGCCCCAAATTTGACCGTGAACGGTTGGTCTTTCTGAAGACATTGCTACTATCTTCCTCAATCAGCTTCTTCTCTTTTGTGTACTAAAGACGTTCGTCTATATAAAGTGATAGTTAACTTCATCAAGAGTACTGGTTCCAATCTGTAGGTTTTAATGGTGTACGTAAATTATAAATATGTCTTGCTGATGAAGATATTTCAGAATTGGTGTGAATTGTAAGCCAAGACACTTTTAATTATTTTCCAATTCAATTCAATTTTTAAAACATTATGTACAAAACTGTAACAGTTAAGCTTTTTATTCTTGTAAATATGCATTTCTGTGTTTGTTTATTCAATTATGTGTACATTGTCACTATGTGTTGCCGATGGCTAAATTGAGTACACACTCAAAGGCAAAAAAAAAAAAAAAAAAAAAAAATCCGCGCCGTACGCGTCAATAGGCAACTGTCCCACGGAACATTAAACGCGATTCATCTGAAAATGCCACTTGGCACCCACTAAGAGGACGTCCAATCGCGATAATGGCGTGCAAATTCTAGCCGTCATGTGGCACACAGTTGTTCAACAGTTGCATGTCTACTCGCCAGTACACATGTCCGCAGCCGTCGTTCGCCCCTGTCTTCTATGGCCCGTGGTGTACCACAGTTGCCTCGACACCGATGTTCCATGGCGCCATTTTGCAATTCACGGTGTACTTTAACTATGGCGACATGCGAGCAGCTTACATACTTAACCGTTGCGGAAGTGTTTCCAATGTTCATGCCCTTCTCGACGTCAGATAAATCACTCCGTTTCCGCACCTGGTGACTGTGAGTGGTTGTTAAACGTTGACCTCGAAGATACGCGGTGGTTACGTTAATGATACTGAACCGTGTAACTGAGCGCAGTTACGGAGGCAGATGAATAAACACTAATGGAGTAAGAAACGTGGCGGTTCAACGAAGCCGCGTTCGTGTTAGGAAAGGTATAAGGCAGTGCTGTAGGTTATCGCCTGTTTTGGGCAACTTCTACGTAGAAAAAGCAATGAAATAAGTGGAACAAAATTTCGAAAGGAAAACAAACATGCAAGGGGATCTATTTCAATGCTTAGCTCCATAGGCGACTTAGCCTTTCTGAAAATTTGGAAATTTGTGGTAAGGTCTTATGGGACCAAACATGTGGAGGTCATCGGTCCCTAAGCTTACACACTACTTAATCTAACTTAAATTAACTTACGCTAAGGACAACACACATACCTATCCCCGAGGGAGGACTCGAACCTCCGACGTGGGGGAACCGCGCCAACTTTGACAAGGCGCCTATGACCGCTCTTCTACCCCGCCCGGCTAGCCTTTCTGGCCAACGGTAAGAGAGACTTACTAGACCTTTTGAGAGGAATGGACAGCCTGCTTAGTACGGAATCAATAAACCAACGATTCTTTGAAGAATCAATCTCACATGTATTATATAGCTTCAAACATCTCATTACTTTCCACATAAGTTAATGTGTTAAATTTTTGACGTTAAGCATGTAAGCGAGAGGAGGTTTAGAAAAGGTTTCAAATTGTCTGTGAAGTTTGTTAGAAATCGCCAAGTACTCTCATTATCGAATACTCGATGCATGTAGCCTTGGTAATTTGCCCTTCATTTTATGAAGAAGCTAGTTTTTCATGACGTCATATCTCCTGAACTTTGTGTCATATGGTGATACAATGTTGCAAGTACGTTCAGTGGTATATGTGCGTACCACCTTTAAAATGTGTTGCGAACAGAGTTAAAGGTAGAGAAGAAACAAATTAAAACATAATGAGTGACGCTGAAGTTTTACTGCATGTACTGCGAAAATTTGGTAAGCGAGGATTTTTTTCCTTCCCATTATTGTTTATTTTGGGAGGGAGGGTGCTATTAGCGAGGAAAAGTTTCGTAAATATTTGAAATTATGTGTAAAGCTTATTGGAAGTCACTAAGTGCTCTAATTCTCAAACAGCGCATGAATATAATCTGGATAATTTGCGCGCCGCAACTTAACGCTGATTCAAGATCTATACACAGTTTCCGATAGCAATACTTGTCTTACTGTGTTAAACTGTAAATTAAGATTATGCCACTTAATGATTAAATTACAGCAGCATTTTAAATTACTAAATTTGGTCCATAATTACATGGAATACTAAAATTCAGTTGCCCTGGAAGTCATGAGATTGTCTGTCTGCATCTAGGACAGTGAACCATGAACCGTGAGCTGGCATAGCCGATTAATAATATAATAATGGATAAACAAAACAAGAACGTAAAAACTGGAATCGGAACATAATTTAAAGAAGTGAAGATATTCTCTTACCTAGGAAGCAATAACGCCCAGCATGGCCGAAGCAAGGAAGTTATCAGAATAAAAGTACAGAGGGAAAAAAAAACAGTTCATCTACAAACGTCTTGCACATCAAAATGGCTCAAATGGCTCTGAGCACTATGGGACTTAACTTCTGAGGTCATCAGTCCCTTAGAACTTAGAACTACTTCAACCTAACTAACCTAATGACTTCACACACATCCATGCCCGAGGCAGGATTCGAACCTGCGATCGTAGCGGTCGCGCGCTTCCAGACTGAAGCGCCTAGAACCGCTCGGTCACTCCGTCAGGCCCTTACACATTATATATTGATACCTACCTGAGGAAGTAGACCCTGAAAATGTACATTTCGAGTACAGCGTTGTTTACAAGTGAAAAATCGACGATGCAAAGTCTGCAGGAGAAGAAACAGAAAGTTTCTGAAATTTTGTGGTATCGAAGAATGCTGAAAATTGAGTGTACCGATGAAGTATGAAATAAATAATTACTAAAAAGTACGTGAGGAAAGGAGTCTCTGGAACAGACGTAGCAAGAAAATGAGACAAGTTAAAGAGAAATATGATGGGACACCTGGCGCTGGAAGAGGGAGTAGACAAAAGACATGACATGCTAAACAGAGTATACAAGACTTCAGATTGGTAAAAGTATCACACAAAGAACGCCACTTTTCAGTGTTCAGTAACATGTATATTTATTGATAAAATCCAATAATATACACATTATTGCAGTGTGTTCTACCTGTGATTATGTATGGAATTCATTACCTGACAGCCGGCCATGGTGGCCGAGCGGTTGTAGGCGCTACAGTCTGCAACCGCGCTACCGCTACGGTCGCAGGTTCGAATCCTGCCTCGGGCATGGATGTGTGTGATGTCCTTAGGTTAGTTAGGTTTAAGTAGTTCTAAGTTCTAGGGGATTGATGACCTCAGAAGTTAAGTCCCATAGTGCTCAGAGCCATTTGAGCCATTACCTGACAAATAAAGTGAAGCACCGATGACGAAGGGATGGAACAAAATAAAACATTACGAGTAGAGAGGGTATGTAATGCTATCACAGGGATTACACACCAAGGTCTACATGACACTGGCGGTGCAAAATTTTAAGCTTGTAAGTCAAAGGTTATGGCCATTTACGTCGCGTATTTTGATACTGATAAACTCGCACATTAAGACCCATTGAAGCAAGGTTTCACAGTACAACTAAAGGAAAGAAATCAGAAAATTGTGAATTTGTAGTTACATCACACAAAAAGTATTTCTTTTGTCATCTGATTCCCGAGTTCAAACTTGAAATTAAAACATTCTCGAAAGTCTTGAAATCCCTGGGACCGGCATCTTGCGAGTATCAGTGTCTATAACAGCTAAAAATCGTGTCTGATTCTCGATTCCGGGAGTGGGTGAACTGTCTATAAACATAATTAACCTCCAGAATGAGATTTTCACTCTGCAGCGGAGTGTGCGCTGATATGAAACTTCCTGGCAGATTAAAACTGTGTGCCCGACCGAGACTCGAACTCGGGACCTTTGCCTGTCGCGGGTAAGCGCTCTACCAACTGAGCTACCGAAGCACGACTCACGCCCGGTACTCACAGCTTTACTTCTGCCAGTATCTCGTCTCCTACCTTCCAAACTTTACAGAAGCTCTCCTGTAGTTTTCTTTTTACCACTCTTTTGTTGTCAATCTTACTTAACTCGCATGGTCTTGAAAGTAGACGACAGTGTGGAAATCACCTTTCTAATAGAGAGTGGGCCAAAAGTCAAGAAGAGATTATAACTGTGAATAACCTTTTAATTTATTCTTTTCTCTCTTCTTTTGTTTGAAGTATTGTCTGAGGAAGGACGGGAAGTTTCTCACTATTGGTTTTTAGCGTGTTAATTATCAATGTAAACTAATCATAAACAAAATTGTTATTCACAATTATAACTCCTCCGTGCCTTCTCTCCACCCTGCGTAAATCACACATCTATTGAATATATAACTGAATATAAAGATTAATAATATTTGAAAATTAATTTAGTGTCTTGAAAACTCTAACACTTTTCACGGCAGCTACTATTTTAGTATTTTTATTGGCTGCTTTCTATGTTCAATGAGACTGACAGTTAAAATAAGGAGGATGCGATTTCAGAACCACAATCGCAGAAAACGCGCGCTGAGCGTCCCACGTGGAATCGAAGAAAGCCCCCTTCTGCCACGGCATGTGATTCCGGTGGGCTACCACGTTTGGCTGCAGCCTATCCCTCAGAAAGGATATTTCCAAGGCCGAGTAGAGGTCAACATTTCATGTCTCACACCAACGAACACTGTGATTCTAAATGCTGGAGACAACTTGAGTATTTCAAAAGCGGACATATCAGTCATTGACCCAGCGGATAGTTTTGGAGAGTACAGGTAGGCTTTATTATTTATACAGTTGCATGAAATATTGTAAACTGACAAGCATGTTTGCTGTATATTTGCCGAGTATAGCCGGCTGGAGTGGCCGAGCGGTTCTAGGCGCTTCAGTCTGGAACCGCGCGACTGCTACGGTCGCAGGTTCGAATCCTGCCTCGGGCATGGCTGTGTGTGATGTCCTTAGGTTAGTTAGGTTTAAGTAGTTCTAAGTTCTAGGGGACTGGTGACCTCAGATATTAAGTCCCATAGTGCTCAGAGCTATTTGAACCATTTTGACGAGTATAGGTGACACGACTTAAATTCTCAAACGTTCTTCTCTCTCTCCCTCCCTCCCTCCCTCTCTCTCTCTCTCTCTCTCTCTGTCTCTCTCGCCTATGTTTGGAAGGCACGACTTGCAACGCATGCGGACGTCCTTTCTTAAGTTACCTAACTGAAATCATTAGTCTCTGACAGTTGGCATAGCCCTATCCATTGCTTCTCTGAGCCTGCTCACTCTCTTGTCGGGACTTAGATTATCCTCTCCTTTTTCCTTCAGGTTAAACCGTTCCCTTACAAGTGACAAGTGAGCCTTCTGGATACATTAAACTCGATTAATGAATCGTGTCCACTAGGCCTAGTCCCCTAGTAATAACGTAACCGGTACGCTACAACACAGAAATCACACTGGTATCCATAGTCGCGATATGTTTTCTTCTGCCTGCCATCATGACTACAGTCTTCGTACGGTGTAAGTATTCTTTTCTGTCATCCTTTTACTGAAAAGTATAATGACGGGAGTAGAATTACTTATGCAGTCAACCGCCTAGGAAGTAGGGAGCGTTTTGCCAGTAACTGCCGCAGTGTTGAGACCACTATCACTGAGATCACACCACACGCTCGAAAGTCCCTTTCAGAGTACCAGCCAAACTCTGTAATGAGCGCAGGCTGCTCCTGGCAGCCAGACCGCACTGGCCGGAGACGTTATAGGCGGACCGCCGCTGTGTACTGTGATAATATCAACAACAATGCTTCTGGTAATATGCTAGCAAACACAAATAGTCCCCAGAGTCGTACCAAAGTGCAACTTCATTAGATGTCTTTAACAGCAGTGCAAAACCGACCTAGGCAAAGTGCCCAGGAAACCATTACAACGGACAGTGTCATACTACGAGCGTTGACCAGAACATTTTTTTCTTCAACAATTCTTTATTGAACATAATGAGAATTACCCACATGAAAGCATGGTGTTTTATCTACACATCCTAATCTCCATCCCGTTCTATGGCCTTCCTCCAGCGCGAAACAAGGGCGTGTATGCCGTGTCGGTACAATCCTTGTCCTGGAAGCGAAGCCATTGCTTCACTGTGTGAATCACCTCCTCGTCGTCCTCAAAACGTCTTCCACGAATGGCATCCTTTAATGAATGACAATATCAGCTTGGTGCAACATGTCAGGTGCGACAGCCGTGGATGGTCTCCCCGACCGCTGTAAATCGTGGACCTCTGCCGAACCACCTTCTGATGACCTCACCCTCTGTGGCCAGTGACTAACTATACTTCTGTCGACAGCAAATGCTCCATTGAGTTTGCACAAGCATTTATGAACATTGACCACAGTTTCTTTCTCTGCAGTGAGAAATTCAATGACAGCACGTTGCTTGTGACGTACATCTCCTACAGACGCCATTTTGAAACTGTCCTGCAGCAACGCTATCTCTCGGAAGTGATGGAAACTTGGCGCGCTCAATCGGGAGACTTCAAAGAATACATACGTAACGTTTCGCATTCGTAGCATTGTTTTCGGATCAGGAAAAAAAATGCGGCGCTTTACTTTTTAGGCAACCCTCGTATTATACAGGGTGTATCAGTTGGGGATGGCCAGTATTCAGGTATATGTCCAGTAAACATGGGCTCCAAAATGCACTTGTTCAGTAGAAGAGATGTGTTTCACAGTAGCGAAGATGGGCAAGTTCTCATAGCTCTTAAGGCAAGTGCTTTAGAATCCATGTTTACTGGACATTTCTTTTTTGTATTAGCCCATGCTACCACTTCGCAAAACATGGAAGCAAAGTGAGTAGATTAGATTAATATATGTCTGACATTGCGCCAACTGTTGTAGGCGATCTAAATTGTTATACTATTCTTAAAAAATAAGTTTCGCCGAGATTCCTTGTAAATCGTTGTATTGATTACCGGTTTCGATAGATCTGTGCTGCCAGCATCGGATCTTGTAACATATTAACTGAAGTTCATGTTCTTTACAAGGTTGCAAGCCACATAGTGATGTTGCATTATTTTACAATAAGTCAGCAAGAAACATGAGCATGGCAAATATAGCATAATACACATATAAAACTTAAGTTATAGTGTGCTATGTTCTAGTGCACCCGTTCACTAAATGGCGATAATTACGGTGTCAGGTGAATGAGTGCGATAGGACATTAGCACAACATGATTTGTGTTTATATTACTGTTATATTATATTTGACATGCTGATGTTCCTTGCTGCCTTTTATTGTAAAATGACGCAACATCACTATGCGGCTTGCAGGCTCGTACAGATCATGAACTTCAGCTAGTATGTTACAAGACCCAATGATGACAGCACAGATCTTTCGAAACCGATAATCATTTAAAATATTTAAAAGCAATCTCGGCGAAACTGATTTTTTTAAGAATAATAAGGAGGAGACTCGTTCACAGTATCGAAGATGAAGATGTGTTCATAGCTCTTAAGGTATTCGTTTTAGAGCCCTTCCTTACTACTCTTTTTTACTTCGAACGATCGTTCCTGTCATATCCATCAATATTGACCATTCCAACTGAGACACCCTGTACATAAATTTTGTGCCAGGAGTAATACTGATGACGACTTTCCCTTGTAAACATGATGGAATTTCAGACTGCAGGTAACGTGAATTAAAGCTTTGCCACTAAAAATCGAAACGGTATCAAACTTGTGCTTATATATTTCCCCAGTGTTGCGTTGCCTGCTTCATTATTTTATCAGTGGCACTACCTCAAATCAAATGTAAATTATTAATAACCGAAGATGAGTCAAGATTCAATCACTGGTACGAGATAGAAGTCATTAGAAAATAGAATTAATCATAAAAGTGAGAAACCGAAAAATAGCATGAAATTACCTATCGATGTGAGCAAGTATTTCTCGTAGCAAATTTATCACTCTTCTTTCAGTGTAGTACTACAAGTTCTTTAATTTACAGTTTGTGGCCAATTCACGCATGCTTCAAACATTGTTGCATGAATTTACGAATATTACTTCTTTTTAAGAAAGGTTCTGTTGTTGGCTCTTCTCTGATTGACTTGATACATGGAGTAAGAACACACTTTATTCAACAGGCCAATAAAAAGAGTGTCCGTCGTGGAGGTACGACGAGGGTCACCTAAGGAATGGTGTGAGGTAAAACTGTCTGATCTACTGCAACAAGGAAAACTCTATCAGCTGACATTGGAGTTTGCGAGTGACCTTAGGAATGGGAGCTGTCAAGAGGCCATGTACTTCGACAGCTATTCTGACGAGTGCTCCGATGAAGAGTACGTTTTAGGTCTTAATGTAAATTCAATATATTTTTTTTATACAGACTGCTTATGATACTTAAATTCAGAGATACTATAATAGCCACGTATCTCCAAACCTAAAACTTGTCTGCTATATAACCGTTTCAGGCAGCATGCCACTGATTATTTAAGGGTCTAAATGCATTACTGATTCTTTACGTATCCTACGTATACGTCAACACTTTAGTAACGACATCAATTAACCGGTGTAAATGTAAGGAATCCAAATGATAAGCATTAGCCATTGTCATAGCACTAATCATGCCTACTTTACGATGGTCACAAGCTATTATTAATTTATATTAACGAATATTACAGGGCGGACGTGAACACTACCGACAAGCGTGGAGATTTTACTGAGAGGTATGTATATTTGTATGTAAAAGCGTACCTTACTGATTGTCTTTCATCATACACTCCTGGAAATTGAAATAAGAACACCGTGAATTCATTGTCCCAGGAAGGGGAAACTTTATTGACACATTCCTGGGGTCAGATACATCACATGATCACATTGACAGAACCACAGGCACATAGACACAGGCAACAGAGCATGCACAATGTCGGCACTAGTACAGTGTATATCCACCTTTCGCAGCAATGCAGGCTGCTATTCTCCCATGGAGACGATCGTAGAGATGCTGGATGTAGTCCTGTGGAACGGCTTGCCATGCCATTTCCACCTGGCGCCTCAGTTGGACCAGCGTTCGTGCTGGACGTGCAGACCGCGTGAGACGACGCTTCATCCAGTCCCAAACATGCTCAATGGGGGACAGATCCGGAGATCTTGCTGGCCAGGGTAGTTGACTTACACCTTCTAGAGCACGTTGGGTGGCACGGGATACATGCGGACGTGCATTGTCCTGTTGGAACAGCAAGTTCCCTTGCCGGTCTAGGAATGGTAGAACGATGGGTTCGATGACGGTTTGGATGTACCGTGCACTATTCAGTGTCCCCTCGACGATCACCAGTGGTGTACGGCCGGTGTAGGAGATCGCTCCCCACACCATGATGCCCGGTGTTGGCCCTGTGTGCCTCGGTCGTATGCAGTCCTGATTGTGGCGCTCACCTGCACGGCGCCAAACACGCATACGACCATCATTGGCACCAAGGCAGAAGCGACTCTCATCGCTGAAGACGACACGTCTCCATTCGTCCCTCCATTCACGCCTGTCGCGACACCACTGGAGGCGGGCTGCACGATGTTGGGGCGTGAGCGGAAGACGGCCTAACGGTGTGCGGGACCGTAGCCCAGCTTCATGGAGACGGTTGCGAATGGTCCTCGCCGATACCCCAGGAGCAACAGTGTCCCTAATTTGCTGGGAAGTGGCGGTGCGGTCCCCTACGGCACTGCGTAGGATCGTACGGTCTTGGTGTGCATCCGTGCGTCGCTGCGGTCCGGTCCCAGGTCGACGGGCACGTGCACCTTCCGCCGACCACTGGCGACAACATCGATGTACTGTGGAGACCTCACGCCCCACGTGTTGAGCAATTCGGCGGTACGTCCACCCGGCCTCCCGCATGCCCACTATACGCCCTCGCTCAAAGTCCGTCAACTGCACATACGGTTCACGTCCACGCTGTCGCGGCATGCTACCAGTGTTAAAGACTGCGATGGAGCTCCGTATGCCACGGCAAACTGGCTGACACTGACGGCGGCGGTGCACAAATGCTGCGCAGCTAGCGCCATTCGACGGCCAACACCGCGGTTCCTGGTGTGTCCGCTGTGCCGTGCGTGTGATCATTGCTTGTACAGCCCTCTCGCAGTGTCCGGAGCAAGTATGGTGGGTCTGACACACCGGTGTCAATGTGTTCTTTTTTCCATTTCCAGGAGTGTATATAGTGCACTGGGAAGTCTGTTTTTTTGGACGTTGAATCATTCACGCTGCAGCGGTGTGCTCTCTAATGTGGAACTTCCTGACAAAACTGTTACTATTTTCACAAAAAGTTCATTCTTGATTTATAAATTATTTTCTTGCTAAATATGCTATAAAGAATATGGTTAAAATGTACGCATTTACTTGTTACAGTAAAGTGCACTAGTAAGGAAACATCGCTATTAAAACCAGGACGAGATTCCTTTGCACTTTTTACTTGGAGTAATTTGAAATGGTTCGTTGTAAAGAAGTACTAATAGTTTTCGAGGTTAATTTCTGTTCATTTACCCGTTATTTATTTATTGTTTTATTTATGTTTTTGTGTTATTTATCCTAGCAATATTACCGCGATGAGCCCCTTTCTTACGCCAACACAAGCACTCTTCATGTTACACATTACATGTAGATGTCAAATGCCAAAGATCTATGGAACTGATCGCTTTTGGAAAAAAAAAAAAAAAAAAAAAAAAACGAGAAATACTCCGACTAGCATGTTAACGTGCTTTTGTTAACTTTCTGTCCGGATGCCAGCCAGCACGAGCGCTAAAAGACAACAACGACAAAGTTGTTGTTGTTGTTGTGGTCTTCAGTCCTGAGACTGGTTTGATGCAGCTCTCCATGCTACTCTATCCTGTGCAAGCTTCTTCATCTCCCAGTACTTACTGCAGCCTACATCCTTCTGAATCTGCTTAATGTATTCATCTCTTGGTCTCCCTCTACGATTTTTACCCTCCACGCTGCCCTCTAGTACTAAATCGGTGATCCCTTGATGCCTCAGAACATGTCCTACCAACCGATCCCTTCTTCTAGTCAAGTTGTGCCACAAACTTCTCTTCCCCCCAATTCTATTCAATACCTCCTCATTAGTTATGTGATCTACCCATCTAATCTTCAGCATTCTTCTGTAGCACCACATTTCGAAAGCTTCTATTCTCTTCTGGTCTAAAATATTTATCGTCCATGTTTCACTTCCATACATGGCTACACTCCATACAAATACTTTCAGAAACGACTTCCTGACACTTAAATCAATACTCGATGTTAACAAATTCCTCTTCTTCAGAAACGCTTTCCTTGCCATTGCCAGTCTGCATTTTATATCCTCTCTACTTTGACCATCATCAGTTATTTTGCTCCCGAAATAGCAAAACTCCTTTACTACTTTAAGTGTCTCATTTCCTAATCTAATTCCTTCAGCATCACCCGACTTAATTCGACTACATTCCATTATCCTCGTTTTGCTTTTGTTGATGTTGATCTTATGCCCTCCTTTCAAAACACTGTCCATTCCGTTCAACTGCTCTTCCAATTCCTTTGCTGTGTCTGACAGAATTACAATGTCGTCGGCAAACCTCAAAGTTTTTATTTCTTCTCCATGGATTTTAATACCTACTCCGAACGTTTCTTTTGTTTCTCTTACTGCTTGCTCAATATACAGATTGAATAGCATCGGGGAGAGGCGACAATCCTGTCTCACTCCCTTCCCAACCACTACTTCCCTTTCATGTCCCTCGACTCTTATAACTGCCATCTGCTTTCCTGTACAAGTTGTAAATAGCCTTTCGCTCCCTGTATTTTACCCCTGCCACCTTCAGAATTTGAAAGAGAGTATTCCAGTCAACATTCCAGTCGACAGAGTATAAGTCGTATTTAAATTATTTCCCTAGGCACTATCCATACATGCCTGCCTCGTCACCTGTAATAATAATAATAATAATAATAATAATAATAATAATAATTAATGAAAGGTGCGGCGCAAAACGAAATGTTTATGTAAAATGTCACAATCATTTTGCTCAACTTTGCGATCGCAAACAGCTGTCGGAACCGCTTCTGCATGAATGTGAAGTGCCTCAAAAGTCGTAATGTGGCAGAGCCTAGTAGCCGCCGTGCCCCTCCCCCCCTCCCCGCCCACCAGTGGCGGAGCTCTTCAGAGTATTTTGAGGCTTAGCCTACCCAAAAATTTGAACAAAACTTTAGATTTAGAATATATCAACGCATTAAAACAGTGTACGTTTGTTTTACATGTTACAACAGTTTCATTCGCTCCATCCGTTACGCATGTTATCCAGTTTAACAGTTCGCTGGAGGCTTCTAGAAACAGCCACTTATTTCTACGCGGAAGTCGATAGGGCTGCAGGCAGTCACATATGTTGTAGAAGCGTGGCATTGAGACATGCCTTAGCTGTGCAACTGCTGTTCAGTTCCGGTTTAACAAACTTGTTTTAGTAATATGATGCGCGAGTGCATGTGATTAACTGGATTAACTGATTATATTATGGCTTGTTCCGAGGGAACACTTGTGTTTTTTTATTTTTTCACGCATTAGATGACAAACAATTTTCAATCTGAACTTACGAAACCAAATGCACTCATCAGGATAAACGATTCACACCACACACTTCGTCATTAAAATAGTTGATGGGACAAAAATATATTTTTGTATTTTCTTGGTATAAAAAGTATCCTTGGTTTACATGTTGCTCTGTAATAAAAAAAATTATATTGTTAGACATGTTATTTATTTGGTGGGGCTGTGATTCTTTAGGAGTATGTTTGACAAAAAAATATTGGCAGAAAAGCCAAGAAACACCAGAATTCAAGATGGCATCTTTAGAATCAAGAGTGTTTTTAGTTGCTGGATCATGGACGAACTGAACATCCAATTTCTGAAGGAGCCGAACTTCTTGCCATAAAACATACCGCATTAGTAAAACAAAATAGATTCATACCCGAGAGACTGATTGATATTGTTTGTTTCTTGTGCAAACAAGAGCTCGCATTCAGAGGACACTTTGAAGATGAAAGTCCCGAGAACAAAGGGAACTGCCTTGAATTATTCGAACTTTTGTCTAGACAGTGATCACTTGTAGATCACTTCATGGTTCAAAGGCATGTCAAGCACAGTTCAAAACGAATTTACTGAATCTGTTACCGTTGCCATTAGTGATCACATCACATAAAAATTACGATCATGTGAATTTGTTGGAAGTCAAACCGATGAAACCGTGGGTGTTTCTTGTAAGTCACAAATGACTATTATTATGAGGTTTTGCACACAACTCGTAGAAAGAATTATTAGTTTTCACAATTTTTCTAGCGACAAAACTGCTCGGGATTTATTAGAAATTGTATTCAATGTGTAACATTACCGTGTTTACCTGTGCGAATGTGCCTTCCATAACTGCGCCTCCGTCAAATCTCGCTGAAAAGTAATAGGCAAAAGTAACCTGTTTCAAATTACATTGACTACACCAGGTTTGCAGTCCAAAACACTTTCATTCTACTTTGATATTAAATAACCTACTGTTTATGGCCACATCGAGTATCATTTACTATTATTTATCACAGATAACGGTTAAGTCAGAAACGATGCTCGCTTAATGTTCTACAATGATGATGATAGTTCGAGTGCAGTAACCTAACATACGAGGATAATCCCAAAAGTAAGGTCTCATTTTTTTTTTTTTTTAATAAGTGCAGAACTCTGTTTGTGTGGCAGTTGGTCACACTGTTATGAAGAGTGCTTCACGTGCTGTGTGTAAACATGCTCACGCTGAGGCAGCCGTTGAGAATGGAGCTCCCGTTGGATGTTACCACTAAGTGCGAATTGCGCGCAGTTATTCGGTTTTTGAACGCAAAGGGCACTGCGTCGATTGAACTCCATAGCCAATTAACGGAAGTATAAGGTGAGACGTGGATGGATGTCACTAATATTCGTAAGTGGTGTAGAGAGTTTGCAGCTGGGCGGACCGAAATTCACGACGAACAAAGGAGCGGGAAACCGCCAATTTCTGAGGAGACAGTGTTGAAGGTTGAGCAAAGCACGCGTGAAGATCGGTGGATCACCCTGGATGATCTGTGCACGTTGGTTCCTGAGGTTCCCCGAAGCACCGCTCACAGAATTTTAACGGAATCATTGAACTACAGGAAGGTGTGCGCAAGATGTGTGCCACGCATGCTGACTGAGGACCACATGCGGCAACGAGTTAATGCTTGCCGCTCATTTCTTCACCGCCTTGCAGCCGAACAGGACAACTTTCTGGACTCAGTTGTCACGGATGCCGAAACGTGGGCATAACACTTTACACCTGAGACCAAGTAACAATCACGCCAGTTCATAACTTTCTGAACAACATGGCGGCGAGCTGGTATGACATGGGCATACAAAAGCTGCCACAGCGTCTACAAAAATGCATCGACAGAAATGGTAATTTATGTCGAGGAATAGCTAAATGTTCAATCTGTAAAGTGATGTAAACCATTGTAGAAATAAACAGGTCTATGTACTTATAAAAAAATAGGAGACCTTACTTTTGGGATTACCCTCGTAAATGCAGCTTCACAATAATTAACGTGTGGCAATTAAATCACTAACACATTCGCTAATTACACTGCCCTTAAAAGCATTTAGTACGTAGAAAAGTATATAGTCATATCAAAACGAAAACGACGTGCACGGTAAGCACAATTCGGAAACAACACAATTCAGTACTTTTTTCACTGTTCACAAAATGCGTCACAGTTCTAGAGATTAATTGCTCGTTTTCAGTAAATCGTCAAAAACAATCACTCAATTACCGAATAATTTCCCAGGTGTGAAATTTAGATAAAACCTGGAATATTACACTAATTGCAATGTGTGCTAACTCGCCTGCGGCGCATCTTTAAGACACGTATGTTTCTCATTTCATAACCTGCCGCAGACTGAATAAAATGGCTCTCAACAGCCTCTCTTTTATAATACTACAATTATTAGTAGTACACTCAAAGATATTTTCCAAAATAGTACCACAGATGATGAAGACTGTGGTGCAGAGTCGTTCAGCAGTGCTTCTGGCTTGCTTAGCATTCTTAATAAAACTCTACTCCTATTCATGCTTTGCCTTACACAGAAATATTTGTATATGCTGGGCATCTCTATGCAATTCTTCAACACAAAACTGCATGTGATATTAGTATATGCAATGGTAAAATCAAGAAGATGATCAGTCTGTTAAAGGACGCTGTGACCTCAAGTGCTGAAAGCTGTAACAAGAAATTTAATATTGAAACAAGTATTAATGAGTGTGACTTCCAGTCGCTTAAGACTTTATCTCAATAATTAAACTGAACGGCCGCCTCCTAAATTACCTATTCTTCACCAAACAGCGGCTGGAAAATGAGGTAGGAAACATTTATATTGACAGACATATTACTTACCACCTGCAGACCTTTTAAAATTCATAATGGACAATGACCTTCAAAATATTTACGAAGAAGTGTCAAAGCTTATTAACTTGATTCTTACTTTCCCTGTCACTGCAGCTTCTTTTGAAAGAAATACGAGCACCCTTAAAAAAATTGAAAATTGGGCTTCCCAATACATGGCCTATAAACAATAGGTTTAGTTCTCCCTGCTTAATTGCCACAGAGAAAACACTGGTTAAACAACTTATAAGTGATCAGAAATTTAAAGATTACATGATTGCTAACTTTGCTACCAAGAAGAATCGGCACATGTATTTCTTGCATGAAAAGGAATGGTGTAAGTCTGCTCACAATTAAACCATTAGCATCGTTAGTGATACCCTGGAAAGAAACTAAGACACCATGTCATCAGCTGAATGTGCGTTACCAAACTACAACCTGCTTTCATTGAGCCATATTTCGCACAGCAATAGCTATGAGACTTTAACAGAAAGCGCGCTGTTTTTCAATTTTGTTGACTGTACTTAGGAGATAGGCACTCAGACTTATATTTTTTTTCCAGGTGGTTCGTGGGTACAGACATGACAAGAAATAAGGCACGTAAGGTATTCCCATGTTTCGACGAGTTATCATACAAAGCCCCATTTGATATAAGCATTGGACGCCCAGAAAGGATGAGATCACTTTCGAATATGGCACTTCGTAAGAGCGAGAAGATGTAAGAATACTTTAAGCTATATTTGAAATAACATTACTATGCACTATCAAATTTTATTTTCAACTTGTCTTTTCTGTAGGTTGTATCAGTCTGGTTGGGTCTGGGACAATTTTGAGACGACACCACCCATGTCAACATTTTCAGTGAATATTTTTATCTTTGATCCAGACGTAATTGTGCCACTTGAGCCGAGACGTGACCTTGGTAAGTGTGTTGTTAGTTGTAATGGAATAAGAAAAATTCTCTTAAGATTTTGGAACGATAGATTATGGAGCTGTATACTTAAAATTAATGTGTACAGTCGAGTTAATGATATTGTCGCCCGCAGAGTTTGAGTGGCAGGAGGGTCAGCTGTCCCTTGTGTTTGAATTCATTTACATTAGAAATACGAAAAATGACGTGTAACAGTAGTATTACCAAAAATACCTGGGAAACTATCACTAAACTGACCATAAAATGATAGAAAAATGTTTCACGTCAGGCATAAAATGCATAGAGTAATGAACAACTTTATAAGACGTTGGTACTGAAATTACAGAAAGAGTAATTAATTTAAAACCGCTACGTTTCTCTTCAAGAAATCTCATACTTTGAAGATGTACGAAAACTTTTATATGGCAACCTTAGAGGTGTAGAAGTTGTGACACTCAGCACGCAGACGATCTCGAAAGTAAGGGAATGTCTCTTGGTGTGCAACAAGTGCTTGTAGTTACACAATATTTCAAGATTTTCTGAAAGAACTGGGGCATGGAATTTGATGTTTTTATTTAGTTTCGAAGACGAATATCAAAAATCGGTAAGCGAATACCGATATTTCAGAAATGGACATTACATTTGGTACTATATTTATTTATTTATTTATTCATTGATCATCCATTTTATCACGTAGAATGATATAGGACTTTTCATATGTTAACACAAAATAAACTTAAATAATAGCGTCTGTATACAACTCATGCAGATAATTAAGTACATACACAAAAGCAAATCATAAAGATATATACAGAGTCATACAGATCACCCAGTACATAAACCAAATAAATTCTACATTTGCATTATATTCAATGACGCAGGGCTATGTTTAGCTTACGTTATGGATGTCCTCAAATTCATAAAATCTACATACTCATCAACGTTATAAAAGCTTTCATTTATAAATATTTTCTTAAGTTCATTATTAAAAATGTGTAGCTTTGATATCTTTTTAACTCTTGAGGGAAGGGCACTGAAAAGAATTTTGGGATGATATATTACACTTTTTTTGATACATATCGATATTTTCGTTTCAATACGCTCCTGGCACAATTTAACAACAGCAAGTGCCATGAAAAGAACCTAATGAATCATCAGTTTATTTTCAACCTGTATGAATACATTTTTGAGCACCATTACTGCGCTTTTCTGGAGGAACGCGGTGTTCATTCTTGCCAACATTAATCACAAAAAATAAACTTTACATTTCTATATCCAAAACATTCGAAAATGGCTCTGAGCACTATGGGACTCAACTGCTGAGGTCATTAGTCCCCTAGAACTTAGAACTAGTTAAACCTAACTAACCTAAGGACATCACAAACATCCATGCCCGAGGCAGGATTCGAACCTGCGACCGTAGCGGTCTCGCGGCTCCAGACTGCAGCGCCAGAACCGCGCGGCCACTTCGGCCGGCCCCAAAACATTCGACATTTTAGTACTTGTGAGCAATGCGTAGGTAGTAAGTGAAGAAAGATTGCATGTCCAAAAATTCCGTGCATTAACTCAATGAGCCTAACAGCACAGAAACTGGACAGTAGTTGATGGAAGAGTATAGTTTGGACAAGCGAATCACGATTCTGCTTCTTATCAAGTTATGCACCGACGCCCAATGACAGGTTTAATCCGTAGTGTGTTCAGAGAGTAGTTCAGATCGGAACTGGTTCCTTTCTGTTTTCTTTGTATTTCGTGCCATGACGTAAGCTCACTCATTTATGTGAATGTGAAAAGGATGTATATTTCAACATTCTCCACGAGCAAGTGTTGCCCTTGCTTCTGCAACTTCATTGTGAGTATGGTGTGGACCCTTCCGTCCTTCAAGATTACAAGAGCCTTGTTCACATGAGTATACTCCATTATTCATAAGAATAAACATCATGTAAACATTACACCTATGTATTCTTGTACGATTGCTGGACATGGAGGTTTAAAATGAGGGAGGTTTCATTACATCATAAACTTGAAGCTGGTGACCGCCATCATAACTAAACCAAAACATTAGGTTCATCATATTCACACATACGTGGTACACCGTGCTGATACTTCACCGTGACGTCACCCTGACGTCCCCGTGCTCAGTTTTGAGAGTGTTAGGTACCGTGATTGTGTGGAGACGTAGTTGTTTCATCAAAAATGCCAGCTTGCGTTGTTTACGGGTGTACTAGTCGATCCGATCGCAATCTATAGTTAGAGGAATCACATTTCATTCTTAAGTGGAAGAATTCAAGCAATATTTTCATTTGTGTACATGAATTATTGTTGCACCGTTTACTTTTATTGCAATGGTTTTATTTCTGTCATTTGACTTAATATTTGGCTTACTTTGCTCAGTGTCCGTTCTTTCTCTTCTTTCATTGCCTTTCAAGCCGCAAACGCTCCGACATCCGAGTCACACAGTTTCAATGGTCTCGTCCGCGCACAACACACGGCAACCTAACCGCGCTGATTGGTGGGACAGCATCTGATGCCCTAAGTTCCTCTCGCCGATAGTTATTACTCATTGTTCACATTTCCTTCCCCTTTAAAAACATTCTTGCTAGGGCAACCGGAGACAGCGGTCATGTATGCGTGAGTTGTGAGTGTATGATTGAATGAATGTGTATGTGTGCTGTGCTTCCTTTCTGAAGAAGCCTTTGGCTCAAGATTTATGTGAACACGCTTTTCGTCGTGCCTGCCTTGTGCTCGGCGTGTGAGTAGTAATCTACCCATTTCACAGTGTAGTTATTCCCTCATGAAGTAAGTAATTAACTGCACTTCATCAATAACAATTATGCACATAATTGCCGTACCAGAAGAAAAAAATTACATTCATTACGCCACACTGAGAGTGTCTGTAGCACAAACAGGGGTTCGCAATGCTGCAACCAAAAGTTTTGATCACTCACCCATTGATATAAAATGCCGACACACGGCAAAGTAAAAATTGAAACTAAACTGAAAACGTTTCTCTCGGTAACTCCTCCTATTCTGCGGAATATATCTATTACTGTTATGTGTAAATGGTGATGGGTAGAAATTACTAACATCTGTCTGACTTTAATTAAAAAAACATAAAAACTAATAAATGATCAGAATGGAGGCATATTTACAAAAGAAATCGGTATCAATATATAATGACTTGTTCCATATCATTACGATTTATCGTGCAAATGATACATGGAACGTGAAACTAAGTAACTAACTATTGATAAACATGGTATAAAATTTTATGCTCTGAAAACCTCAAAAATGAAATTCAAAAGTAAAATCAAGCAGATGATCAAAGTAGACGTACATTCCAGTTGTGCTATGTTTGGTTATTCCTGAAAAACTGACAGTCCTACTAGCGAGAAATATTCCGGAAAAGGAAGCAAATAGACTAATGTTGGAAAGGTAGGCCTACATCTTACACAGGTTAGGCTATCATTACTAAAATGTTACTCACATATATATTAAAGTAAAATACCCATTTTAAGGAGTCTTAAGCTTTTGAGACCATACCCTTAATCACATTTAAAGCATTCCACAATGCTGGAAGATGTTTAAAGAGTTATATCGTTTTTTTACCCTGTAAGTTGCTATTATTGGCCACACACTGAATGACGCATCGCAGATAAGATTTCAAAGTGAGAAGACGGGTAAACTACAGTGAGAATAATGCACTGACAATCTGATAAAAAAAGAACTCTATTCTGCATGGAGATGTACTTCTATGCAGTTCTGTTTGATATTTCAATTATCATTCACTTCGTTGACATGCACAAGCTACGATGGCTTATTTTACTCATTGTCCGGTCTTCCTCTTCTTTCCTGTGTATTTCATTGCCTTTCAAGCCGCAAACGTTCCGACATCCGGGTCACACTGTTTCAAAGGTCTCGTCCACGCATAACACACGGCTACCTAACCGCGCTGATTGCTGGGACAGCATCTCACTGCATACGTTTATGGGCTAGAAAAGATAAAGTACGTAAGTTTTTTGCAAACCTGAACACTAAAAATGTTGTGCAACGAGCCGAAGGCTGAAAATGGAAAGAACAAGAAGCAGTACCGACACCATTAAGTAAACAAGCATTGCTTTCGGAGTTCCAGTTTCATTTTCTATCGATAAAAATACAGTAGAAGTGGAATGAAATGGATTCATACGTTTTACATCACTTCCTTCTATTTCTGCACTGAAGAGCGAAATAAACTGGCAAACCTGCCTCATTTCGTGTAGGATCCCAGAGACCACGCGTAAGTGCGGCACCACGACGTGGCAGGGAATCGAATGTCTGAAGTAGTGCTGGAGGGAATCGACACCATGAATCCTGCAGGGCAGTCCATAAATCCATAAGAGTACGAGGGGTTAGATCCCTTCTGTACAGTACACAGGAAGGCATCCCAGATATGTCCAATAATGGTCAAGTCTGGGGAATCGGATGGCCAGCGGAAGTTTTGAAACTCAGAAGAGTGTTCAAGAGTGTTCCTGGAGCCACTCTTTAGCAATTATGAACGCGTGGGGTGTCGCATTGACCTGTTGGAATAGCCCAAGTCCGTCGGAATGACCAATGGACATGAATGGATGCAGGTGATCAAGCAGGACGCTTACGTACGTGTCACCTGTCAGAGTCGTATCTAGGTATCTAGATGTATCAGAGGTCCCATATTACTGTAACTGCAACACCCCACACTATTACAGAGCCTCCACCAGTTTCAACAGTCCCCTGCTGGAATGCAAGGTCCGTGGATTCATGAGGTTGTCTCCACACCCATACACGTCCATCCGGTCGATACAATTTGAAACGAGACTCGTCCGACCACGAAACATGTTTCCAGTCTTCAACGGTCCAATGTCGGTGTTGACGGGTCCAGGCGAGGCGTAATGCTTTGTGTCGTTCAGTCATCAAGGGTACACGAGTTTGC
The DNA here is from genome assembly GCF_023898315.1 of Schistocerca nitens. Classification (NCBI taxonomy): domain Eukaryota; kingdom Metazoa; phylum Arthropoda; class Insecta; order Orthoptera; family Acrididae; genus Schistocerca; species Schistocerca nitens. Next base: position 473,497,121 of record NC_064614.1, on the reverse strand, counting down.
CCTTCGGCTCCGAAAGCTCATATCGATGATGTTTCGTTGAATGGTTCGCATGCTGACACTTGTTGATGGCCCAGCAATGAAATGTGCAGCAATTTGTGGAAGGGTTGCACTCCTGTCACGCTGAACGATTCTCTTCAATCTTTGTTGGTTTCGTTCTTGCAGGAGATTTGCTGTCTTACCGGATTCCTGATTTCATAGAACACTCGTGAAATAGTCGTATGGGAAAATCACCACTACATCACTAGCTCGGAGATGCTGTGCCGACAAGAATATATTGGTACTGCCTGCCGATAAGGGGAACGCGACAGTCGTAATGAAGACCGAAGATTATGAGCGAAAGATTCGAGACCTATTAGATCCGAAAACTAAGCGCAGCTCCGACGCAGCATATCACACCGAATACGAATCGGTTAATCAAGGCCTCTTATCTGCCGGCGGACATACAGAGAAACCTGCGCAACACAGAAGCCCTACCACCTCGGCTGTATGGATTACCTAAGATCCATAAGAACAACGATTGACTAAGACCGATTGTTAGCGCTCCTGGCTCACCGACGTATAAACTGGCAAAACACTTGGCTTCTCTGCTCCAGCCGCACGTGGGGCAGACCGACACATACATAAAGGACTCAGGACATTTCATTGAGAAGCTGAAGAAACTGAAACTTACACCAAACGACATCCTGGTCAGCCTTGATGTTGTTTCTTTGTTTACATAAGTGCCATTCAGTGACGCTCTGGAGCACATCGGTTCCACTTTCCCGCAAGACATCACAAAACTCTTCCATTAATATTTCACCACGGGCTATTTCCTCCCTAAGACACTTGAACAGCCTCCATACCAACATAAAATTTACCATGGAAGTAGAAAAGGACAAAAAACTGCCATTTCTAGATGTGCTGGTCACAAGGGATGGCGAAAACCTGGGACACAGCGTGTATCGAAAACCGACACACACGGACCGATACCTGCGCAAACTATCAAACCACCACCCGAGCCAGAAAAGAGGCACTATTAATACTCTCGTAACGCGAGCAGGCCGAATATGTGGGCCGCAGCACCTCAGACGCGAAATCTAACACCTGGAAAGCGTTCTGAGGAGCAATGGGTACTCCACAACTTATATTGGAAGTGTAATAAAGCCAAACACTCAGCGAAGTAAGGAATCAGAAAAAGAAATACCGGGTACCTTTCTGCCATACATTCCCAGAGTGACGGACAGAATTGGCCGTATATTCCGCAAACACGGCGTAAAGACGATTTTCAAACCGACAAGGAAGATCAAAGAGTCTCTTAGATCGGCAAAGGAGAAAAGGGCCCTACTTGAAATGTCGGGAATATAACCGTATACCATGCACATGCGGAAAAGTTTATGTCGGAATGACTGGACAATCAGTCAACACGAGGATCGAAGAACATAAACGACAGTGCAATTTGGGGCAGGTGGAGAAATTGGCCGTGGCAGAGCACGGACTAAGTGAGACCGACCACGTAGTAAAATTCGCCGACACGGAAGTTCTGGCTGTAGAGCAGCACTATCACACCCGCTCGTTCAGAGAAGCTGTAGAAATACAAAAACACGCAAACAGCATCAACACGAAAAAGGAAAGCCTTAAGGTAAACGGATCCTGGCTTCCCGTACTGCAGCGAATGACCGTCGCAGGTAGCAAGAGGAGAACCGCTCCGGAAAAGACCGCGAGAAGCCCTCGGACGTTGGCGCACCACGCACATATAGTCTGCGGCCGGTTCACCACCGGCAATGGAGGGTGAAGCTTTGACACTGCCAGCCACTCGTGTTGGAGAAGCGTCAGTAAAATCATCAGATGACCGTTGGCCGAAGAACCCGAGACGGAAGCCAATAGGCAGTTTGTCAACAAGTGGCCACGAAAGCCTTAACAATTTTATACCTGAAGAAATTAGGACTCTCTTCCTCATCAAGCTGGGGCGATGGTACACAGTGTTAGCGTGAAGTCTCCTGGAGATGAATACGTTTTTTGTGCTGTGTGCTTATACACTCCTGGAAATGGAAAAAAGAACACATTGACACCGGTGTGTCAGACCCACCATACTTGCTCCGGACACTGCGAGAGGGCTGTACAAGCAATGATCACACGCACGGCACAGCGGACACACCAGGAACCGCGGTGTTGGCCGTCGAATGGCGCTAGCTGCGCAGCATTTGTGCACCGCCGCCGTCAGTGTCAGCCAGTTTGCCGTGGCATACGGAGCTCCATCGCAGTCTTTAACACTGGTAGCATGCCGCGACAGCGTGGACGTGAACCGTATGTGTAGTTGACGGACTTTGAGCGAGGGCGTATAGTGGGCATGCGGGAGGCCGGGTGGACGTACCGCCGAATTGCTCAACACGTGGGGCGTGAGGTCTCCACAGTACATCGATGTTGTCGCCAGTGGTCGGCGGAAGGTGCACGTGCCCGTCGACCTGGGACCGGACCGCAGCGACGCACGGATGCACGCCAAGACCGTAGGATCCTACGCAGTGCCGTAGGGGACCACACCGCCACTTCCCAGCAAATTAGGGACACTGTTGCTCCTGGGGTATCGGCGAGGACCATTCGCAACCGTCTCCATGAAGCTGGGCTACGGTCCCGCACACCGTTAGGCCGTCTTCCGCTCACGCCCCAACATCGTGCAGCCCGCCTCCAGTGGTGTCGCGACAGGCGTGAATGGAGGGACGAATGGAGACGTGTCGTCTTCAGCGATGAGAGTCGCTTCTGCCTTGGTGCCAATGATGGTCGTATGCGTGTTTGGCGCCGTGCAGGTGAGCGCCACAATCAGGACTGCATACGACCGAGGCACACAGGGCCAACACCCGGCATCATGGTGTGGGGAGCGATCTCCTACACTGGCCGTACACCACTGGTGATCGTCGAGGGGACACTGAATAGTGCACAGTACATCCAAACCGTCATCGAACCCATCGTTCTACCATTCCTAGACCGGCAAGGGAACTTGCTGTTCCAACAGGACAATGCACGTCCGCATGTATCCCGTGCCACCCAACGTGCTCTAGAAGGTGTAAGTCAACTACCCTGGCCAGCAAGATCTCCGGATCTGTCCCCCATTGAGCATGTTTGGGACTGGATGAAGCGTCGTCTCACGCGGTCTGCACGTCCAGCACGAACGCTGGTCCAACTGAGGCGCCAGGTGGAAATGGCATGGCAAGCCGTTCCACAGGACTACATCCAGCATCTCTACGATCGTCTCCATGGGAGAATAGCAGCCTGCATTGCTGCGAAAGGTGGATATACACTGTAATAGTGCCGACATTGTGCATGCTCTGTTGCCTGTGTCTATGTGCCTGTGGTTCTGTCAGTGTGATCATGTGATGTATCTGACCCCAGGAATGTGTCAATAAAGTTTCCCCTTCCTGGGACAATGAATTCACAGTGTTCTTATTTCAATTTCCAGGAGTGTATAAGCGATCATGGCTAACGTTGTTTTAATGCGACTAAACGTCACATCAGGATTAGGAAACGACGTGTGCAGAGAGTGTGTCAAGCTGTCTTGAAAGCACGTGCACAGTGAAACGTTGGCTAACTGATGTGGCCAAGGAAGTATGGTGATGCTTACTACGCAGGCGCCATGTGTGAGGCTTGCAGTGTTTGCGTAAGCGGTGAGCTGTAGAAAGATGGTACACTCACGCATGCTGCTGCAGAAAGCGCAGTAAAACACGGGTGCAAGTCATTCATGCACTCTTACTCCCCATGCTCAGATTTACGGCCTCACTATCACATCCAGACACTTTTGCTTGGGGCAGGAATGAGACTGCAATACGAAAATTCACTCTCCTTGTGTATTCAACGTCCCAAAACAAATGTCTAGGTGGTCATCAGCTATGATTCTTTCCCCACAGGCACATTATCTGGATGACTTTGCATCATATCATAAGTTCAGAAGGCCTCGAATAAAAATGGTTGGTACCAGTCACTCCTCAGGTTTTATATAATCTCTACCAGTAAATAAGTATGCGTCAATTTCGACACAATTTAACGATGCATGACGTTCTTGTCACCATGAACAAATCACGAAATATTTAGAACGCCTGAATTACTTAGTTACTGACACGTGGTGTATTTCATTTGTTGCTGTATTTGGTGAACCACTCCTGTCGAAAACGGGTTGTATTCTGAACAATGTGTTTGAAAAATCAGCATCATTAAAGTGGCTTCGTAATTTTTCAATCAGTTTACAGTTAACAGTACTTTTAAAAAACGTAAAACGCATGGGAAGACAAAAAGCAGGATTCAAGAACTAAAAATTTAACTTGATTATAATTATTAGATTACTCAGTGGAAAAACAGAAAAAAAGCTAATTTGAAGATTCCCGTCATCAACTCGCTCGTTATCTGACTGTCCTGGGAAATTCCTCAGGTGGTTTCACGTGCCAGCTGGGACCTATTTCTATAACAGTGGGAGCATTAGTGACTACATCTAAGTCAGTACATTAAATGCGATACTTTCCTGTTATAAGAATGCCAGTCTCTTCTTACGTTATTACAAGTTTCTCACATCCCACCGCTTGTAGCATCATCGACAACAGCCGTCTAAAACCTGAACTGTAAGTTTCTTTAAAAAAGGTCTACGTCCCTCCTCATTTCCAGCAAACGTGCAATGATTATACCAAAATTTAAAATCTACAAGAGCTAATAATTTAATTCCTCAGTGGGTTTTCCTTCGAGACATCACTGTCATTTTGTTGATAAGAACTACAAACATAACAAGTGTAATAATTCCACGTGGCAAAAGGTCCTAAGGACGGCTCTTATTTTCACAGTTCAAAAGTAACAAGACCAAAAAAGATAACTCGAGGGTCAGTAGTATTCTGAAACACATGTTAAACCACTGCATACCCTTTAGCCACCATTCCCTACTGTACGTATAATAATGAACTCTTATTTTAAAAGCTATATTACTTCTCATTGTTTTCAGACAAAAAAAATCCCAAAATACATCTATGGATGATGTTTTTTGAAACCAGGTCTGCAAAACAGAAACACGCTACTATTTTTCCGGTAATATAGGATCATAAATAAAAAAATAAAATACACCGTAATTTTTAAACTAAATCTCTGATGACTCGTGTATCAAAAGAGTTTCCCAATACTATTTTTATTATTTACTTAATTTCATGCCTCCAACTTACATTTTTATACACCTCCAGTGGTTCTGCAGCTAGGCATTTTCTGCCTGCCCAGTAAGTGACTTTTATGAAATGAGAATTTTTGGTTTTTCATGGTGGGACGCATTTTATAATCCTCCAGGTTCCAAGTATAGGCAATATTTTGCATAAAATTATCCTTAAATTGAAAGTCTTATTAGGACTAGGTGTATTTCGCTTTATTCTAAAGCATCTTCAGTGGTCATTGTAACACTATGGTTTTTTTTCCTCTTATAGTTTTGTTTGCTAGGACCATAAACAGTTTGTATGCTTTACCTACTAGTTCAAACAGTTTTAGTTCTTATCGCTGGTCACGGTATTTAATTTTTTACTTCATTCTTCTAGTTCTTCCAAGTGCATTTGTTGGATTTTCGGCAATGAAAGAGATGTGTGCTGCAAACCCAACACATACACGTGGTAGAGGAGGAAGAATGAAGTAATCAACAAAAAAAAACATGAGTAACGATAAGAATGAATACTGTTTATAATAGTGAGTGAAGCATGTGAATTGTTCATGATACCAGTAAACAAAATTGTAAGAGAAATAAAAACCATGTCGTGACCGTTATCACTGAAGATGCTTTACAATAAAGAGAAACGCATCTGGTCTTAATAATACTTCCATTACAGCTACAAAAGACGGTAATTAACCTGTACAACTTGTAATAATATTTGCTTTGCATGTAGTTGCTCCTTTCCCAACCAAAAAACAATCTTCACAAGTCTCAGCACTGTGGAGCTTATAACGTCCAAAAGGAGCTGAGATACAAGCAAAATTGTGTTTGTTTCTTACTGTGCCATATAAGCTGTTCTGCACAACAGGCATGTTGTTTGGGAATAGTACTGAGCTGCCTAATCGCCCTGCTTCGCGGGGTGACCTACATGTCAGGGGCGAGAAAAGGTTTTCCAGCCACCAAAGTTTGTATATTTGAAGCACCATGTGTTTGTGTAAGTCCAGCAACTCCTCCAAAACCCCTGAATTGATTTTAACCAAACTCAGCACATAAACAGCACACTATACAAGTGTCAGCATTGCAAGTATTAGAACCTCTAGCTCTTGTAGGAGCAGAGATACAGACAAAAAAAAAGTATGATGTTTGGGAATAGTATCAGACTACCTTACCATCCTTCTTTATGGGGCAGCTTACACGTCAGAGTCAACAATCTATTTTCCAGCCCACAAAGTGTAGGATGCCCCGCATGTCAGGATTTTGAATTGGAGTAGTATTGCCCTGACTTATCAACTTAGTTTGCAGGGCACCTTACATGTTGGGGGTAAAAAATGATATCCAAGCCCCTGATATGCAGGCTGTATCATGAGAATAGTATTGGTTCCTTTATCAATCTGTTCTGCAGGGGGCACACTTATGGAGGGACACAGCTGAGCTGAGAGAGGTGGGCTGGAGAAGACAGAGAGCGAGAGAGTGCATGGAGGTTGAGGTGAACAGGGAAAAGGGGGAGGTGGAAATGGACAGAGAGAGAGGGGAAGAGGAGCACTATAGAAATAGTGTGAAGGATGATGAGATGTACAGAGGGAAGAGCTGAATGAGATGGACAAGAGAAAAGCAAGTGGTCAGAAGAGAGGATGGACACGTACTGTACAGGTATTATTTGCATACCTTGCAGGGGCTACACATGCAGATGGGTACAACTGAGTAGAGATGGTAAAAGATGGATAGTGAGAAAGAGGTGACGATGAGGTGGACTGAGAGAGTGTGGACGATGATGAGATGACGAGAGATGGGGCAGGGAAAATGGACAGAGAGTAGAGTGAGGGGAGGATAGATAGAGAGATGGTGAGGATAACATGTACAGAGAGAGTGGGGAGGAGAAATTGGACAGAAACAGGGTAGGAGGAGGTGAAGAAAAAGAGTGTAAAGGAGTGCAAGATGGGCAGAGAGGGGGACAGCAGAGTTTCGCAGAGAGGAGGAGCAAGGACAGATAGAGAGTGGGTGGAGGAACAGATGTACAGAGAAGGGGGAGTCAGAGAAAGGGGAAGAGGCTGATGGACAGTGAGAGGGGGAAAAAGGGGGACATGCAAGGGGCAGGTGAAAATCGTTAGAGGGGTAGTCGGCTGATGGTAAAGGAAGTTGTGGGACAAGGAGATGGGTAGAGATAGGAGGGGGGGGGGGGAGGACGATATGGAAAGAAAGTTGGGAGGGGTGAGAAGTTATGATTGGAGGGAGTGGGTGGAGGAGATGAACAAAGAGAGAAGGAGGGGAAATGGAGGTGATATGCGCAGTATACGCATCAAAAGCTAGTTTACATGTAAAATAGCTTATGTGTATGTATGTCTGGGACTCTCCCAAACCTCTACATCAATTTGGAGCAAGTTTGGAAATCAGAAGACTTCATGAATATCAGCACTAGAGGGTTTACAGTATTCTAGCTCCAATGTAAGTGGAGATGTGGGAAAAAATATGTTTGTTATGTGGGAATAGTATTGGCCTGCCTTATCATCCTGCTCTATAGGAGAACCTAGACATCAGGGCCAAGGAAAGGTCTTCCAGCCCCAGATGTATAAGCTGTCCCACACTGCAGGCGTGTTGTGGGAATAGTAATGGTCTGCTTTATTGTCCTGTTTTGCAAAGGCTCAATGTGTGGATGAGTATGACTGGGGAATATTAAGACGGATAGAGGAGGCAGGAGTGGATGGATGGGGAGAGAGGGGCACAGGAGGAAATCGACAGTGAGAGAGGTGGAGATGAAGATGAACAATGAAAGGGGAGGAGGGAATACATAAAGAACAGGGGGAAGAAGGGGAGGATACAGATGGAAAGATGATGCTGGAAAAGATAGGTAGGCGGAGGAGGCAGGAGGAGATGGACAAAAAGAGGGAGGAGAGGAGGAGAAAGATTAGGGGAGGGGAGAAGAGAGATGGGCAGACAAAGATAGTGGGAAGGAGGAGATGACTATGGCGGAGGGATGGGTAGAGAGAGAGAGAGAGACAGAGTGTGGGAGGAGGACATATTCAAAAATGTTCAAATGTGTGTGACTTCCTAAGGGACCAAACTGCTAAGGTCATCAGTCCCTAGACTTACACACTACTTAAACAAACTTATGCGCAGAACAACACACACACCCATGGCCGAAGGAGGACTCGAACCTCCGGCGGGAGGGGCAGCGCAATTCGTGACATGGTGTTTCTAACCGCAGCTGCTGTCATGGACTGTGCGACTGGTTCCGACAGAGGTTCGAGTCCTCCGTCGGGCATGGGTGTGTGTGTTTGTCCTTAGGGTAATTTAGGTTAAGTAGTGTGTAAGCTTAGGGACTGATGACCTTAGCAGTTAAGTCCCAAAAGATTTCACAGACATTTGAACATTTTTTCTAAACGCAAGGCCACTCCGTGCTGCAGGAGGACACGGACAGAGAGAGAGAGGAAAAGGAGATGAACACAGAGAGGGGCAGGAGGAAATGGGCAGTTAGAGAGGGGGAGGAAGAGTAGATGAACACTAAGATGGGGAGGAAGAAATGGGCAGAGATGTGGGAGGAGGAGAGGGACAGAGAGATGTGGTAAGAGGAGGTAAACACGGAGGTGGGGAGGAAGAGATAGAAAGAGAGAAGGGTGAGAAATTATTTGCAGAGAAGAGGGAGAAGGAAATGTTTGCAAAGTATTTCTCGAATGCATACGTGGGCAAAGCTGCAGGGAATAAGCTAGTTAGCTAAAATAAAATGAAATGAAGCTGCCGATCGACTGAGAGACTGAATTACTACATTTGTATGTGGTCTACATCTACATACTCCAGAAGCCACTGCACGGTGCATGGTGCAGGGTACATTGTACCATTGCTAGTCATTTCCTTTCTTCTACCACTCGCAAATAGAGCAGGGAAAAGCGATTGTCTATATGTCCAAGTAATTGGTCTAATTTATCTTATCTTATTCTTGTGGTCCTTACACACAACGTGCATTGGCGCCAGTAGTATCATTCTGCAGTCAGCTGCCAATATTGGTTCTCTACATTTTCTCGATATTGTTTCATGAAAAAAAAGTCATCTTCTCTCCAGGAATTCCCATTTGAGTTCATGAAGCATCTCCGTGAAACCGCTGTGTTGATCAAACCCAATGATAACAAATATAGCATCCTGGCTCTGAATTCCTTCAATGTCTTCCTTCAATCCGACTTGTTGGGGATCCCAAAAACTCAAGCACTACTCAAGAGTGGGTGCTTCTAGTGATTTATACGCAGTCTCCTTTATAGATGATCTGCCACCTTCCTAAAATTAACCCAGCAAACCAAAATCGACCAACGGTCTTCCACACTAACAACCTTAACGTGCTCATTCCATTTAATATCGGTCTGCCACGTTACGTCTATGTATTTAATCGATGTGACTATGTCAAGCAGCATGCAACAAATACTGTATTCGAACATTACAGGATTGTTTTTCATGTGCAGTAACTTAATTGTTTCTACACTTAGAGCAAGCTGCCATTCATCATACCAAATAGAAATTCTGTCCAAGTCGTCCTATATCCTCCCACAGTTACCCAATGGCGACACTTACTCGTACATTACCACTTTATGAGAAAACAGTCGCAGATTGCTTCTCAACCTATCTGTCAGGTCAATTATGTATACAGAGAATAAGAGTGGACCTACCTCACGTTCCTGCGACTGTCCTGGCGATACCCTTTTCTCTGATGTACACTCAGCTTCCAGATGAGCATACTGGGATCTATTACCTAAAAAGTCTTCAAGACATTCAGATATCTGGCTACCTATTCCGTTTACTTGACATTTGTTAACAATCTGCAGTGAAGCATTGTGTTAAACACCTCACGGAAATCTAGGATTATGTAAGCAGCTTATTGCTCATCATTCATGGTTGACAGGATATCATGTGAGGGTTCAGCACAAGGAAAGCTTCATAAATATGTGCTGATTTGTGGATAGAATCTTTTCTCACTGCAGGAAATTGATTATATTCCAACTTTCAACGTGGTCAAGAAATCTACAGCAAACCTATTTTAAGGATATTGGTTTGAAATGTTAACCTTTTCCCCTTCTTCAGGCGTAACCAGTACCTTCTTCCATATGCTTGGGCCTTTGAAGTGGGCGAGCGATTCGCGGTAAGTGCAAGCTAAGTGGGTGATGATGGGGGGGGGGGGGTGGAGGTAATTTAGAACATTACTCTCTGTAAAACCGAACTGTGATTCCATCCAGATCTAGCGACTTATTTGTTGTCAACCCTGTCACCAGGAAAGCCTAGTTCTATGTCATTTGTATAGGAGTCCGTGCAACGATCAGTAGATAGTATGTCTGTACAGCCTTCCTGAGTGTACGACTTTATAAGCACGAAATTTGAACCTTCAGATTCCCTTTTCTGTCTTCCATTAACACACCAGATTGGTCGACGAATGACTGTATAGAAGCCTTCAGTCTACTTAGTAATTTTATGCAGTAGTAGATAGACAGTAGGTATTCTGGAACATAGTGCATCATTGCCAGGTTTCCAGTAACATCATTGATGACATCACACATTGTTGTCAGATTTCTGCCCCCATCCCTCTGATATAGGTCAAGTGCCCTAAGTATAAAATGGGGTGAAAGTAAAAAAATTGGTGGGAAATTAAAAAATTTATGGGAAATAGCCCAATTGTGGTATAGGTGACTATGGACATATGGCAGTTTTAATAAATATAAATTGGTTGGAAATCCAAGATGGTGCCTTGCCCTGTTGGTGGAAGTGGGTCTCTTGGGCTAAGTATAGAATCTAAAATGGTCACTGTATTTTCCCTGACATCACTGTGGAAGTAGGACTGTTGTCGTAACTATATATTGGTAGTAAATTCAAGGTGTTGCATTGTCATGTTGGTGGAAGTAGGTCACTTGCCAAGCACATAATCCAAGATGTCATTGGCCTTGCCCCTGCTGTCACCCACTTGAGACATTGGGTGTATGTTCCCCCTGCAGGTTGAAGGATATGTAAACATGATTCCATCTTAAAGGCAGTAACCAGCTTGGACTTGCCTGCTGGCTTACTTAATGTGTTCACACCAAGCTCTTGTCCCCTCGGACATGTATGGCTGTTAACAGCAGCAAGGTCACTTATAGAATTCAGGATGGCCACTGGGTTTCAACCCTCATGTCTCACTTACTGCTTCTCCTAGCTTAAAGTCCATCTCTCTTCTGACACCACCTTAAGTTTCGATATGACTTGGGAGTGGTTATTTCTTGGATTTAATCTAACATCACATCGGGGAGAGCTATTTTCATGGTAGCAAAGTTTGCTATCTGCTGGTTGTGCACTACTGCCCACCAAGTCACCACATACCACTGAAATCACTAGAGCATCAGACAGGGCCAAGCCGACTGTTAGTTGCATGGAGTTGCCATGTCCTGTCACTCCATTGTATGGCGTGAAGGGCAGACTGCAGTCTTCCATGCCATCATAGTGCACACTGTCCTAAGTTAAAAAATGCGGAAATTTTAAAAATCCAAGATAGTAGTTTTTATTTCCACCACTAGCATGGTGTTTGTGAAGGCGCTGCAGCCACAGCCCAATGTGACCTATGTTAAAAGCAGGGAAATTTGAAAATGTAAGCATCACACATTTGATTTGACCTACGCTGAACAATGACGAGAAATGAAAATTACCCATAGCCCACACTGACGTTCTGCAGGGGAATTCAAACACATTTGTCCTCTCGGAGAACGTGTACAAATGCCACAGAAACCGAAAAAAATATGTTGTTTTGACATGCTTGTAAAATTAACCACGAAAAATGAATGTAGGGAATAGAATGAGATTTTCTCTCTGCAGTGGAGTGTGCACTGATATGAAACTTCCTGGCAGATTAAAACTGTGTGCCGGACAGAGACTCGAACTCGGGACCTACAGGAGAGCTTCTGTAACGTTTGGAAGGTAGGAGATGAGGTACTGGCAGAAGTAAAGCTGTGAGGACGGGGCGTGAGTCGTGCTTGGGTAGCTCAGTTGGTAGAGCACTTGCCTGCGAAAGGCAAAGGTCCCAAGTTCGAGTCTTAGTGCAGCACACAGTTTTAATCTGCCAGGAAGTTTCAATGTAGGGAATAGATGGTGCCTATTAAATCCAGCAGTAAGCTGCCTTGTTAATAGCAAAATCCCAGTTCAGACTTCCTTTGTTTTCCTACTGTACTGTGATTTCATCCCCATCACCTCATAAGGGATGGGGGTGTGCTGTCCGTGGTTCATTTAAAGCAGTCTTCAGCCAAGGCACAAATAAAATTAACAAAGGCGAAAAAACACCAATAAATGAGTTATTTGGAAGTGAATAAAAAAGAAATTGGTGGAGAAATTTATAAAATTTTTATATATAAAAGACATGATTTCCTTCATCTTTCATTGAAAAACAGTAATAAGAAAAGATAAGAACGAAAAACAACAAGCGCATATTTTAAAAAATTTAAACATTATACAAAACACTAATGTTTTAAAAAAAACACTTCACTGTCACTAAAACTGGAAGGAACTCTCCTGGAATAAGTAGTCTGTTACTGAAGGGGAAAGATTGGTCGTTAAGAAGGGTAGGAGGGTGATAGTATGAGGGTGAAGGACTGTTGCATTGTACTAATGGGGTAGGAGTGGCTGGTGGGAGCCAAGAAGGAAGGAGTAGATGAGGAGGGGAAGGTTACAATTTTAAGGAGAAAATGGGGTAGGGAATAAAGGGCGAAGGGGAAAAGGGGTAGAAAATTATGGGGAGAGGGGGGAAAGAGAGCCCTGATGAGGTGGAATGGATGGAGTGAATTTAAAGTTGGTAGGATAGGTAAATGTTGGGACTGTGTTCTTAATGGGGGAGGGGGAGACAGTTGTCCTTAGAAGAGGATGTGGAGGGTGTGCAGGTGTAGGGCTTTTGTGATGTGTTGGTAAAGGCACAGTAGCATACTAGGATTGCAAATTAGAAGCGAAACAATAGGGTTGTTGGAGTCAAGTTCACATCTGGAGTTGGTTGTCTGGAGGTGTTCGTTGTGAGTGAGGAGAGGTGGGAGTTTGATGAGGTGGTAAAGGCTACATGTGGGGGAAAGTACAATGATGCAGAAAGCGAGGCAGAGTGTTTGGCGTTCAAGGATCCAGAGGGACTTTATAGAACGTAGGTGGCGCAGATACGCATGCAACATTTGCATAAGAAAGGATGGTTCAGATCAGGGTTTTGTAGGTGAAGGACATTGGAGAGGTGCCCAAGTTCGGCATGTTAGTAGTTTTAGTCTACTGTGAGCTTTCTGTTGGATGGTTAGTAGGTGAGGTTTCCACATTAGTTGCCAGTTGATGGTTAGTACAAGATATTTCAGTGTATTACTTAACTGGATGGGATGGTCGTAAATGGTGTCATGAATCACAGTAGTAAGCAGCCATTTGCACTCTTAACACAACAATTTATTTAACAGACACAGAACATACATATAGCAAAAGAGTTCACAGCATGTTATGTCTCACAAAGAGTATTACTGATGAGAGACATAAATGTCCCGATGACATCAATTCACAACATACTCCCCATCCTGGTCAACCGCCAGGTGGGTGACCAGCTGAACCGTATGTACCATCTGCTGTCCTTCAGGAGTGCACAATATTACCGTCCTTATTTTATTGTCACTTCCCTGCACACATCTTTCTATTTTTCCTTTCTTCTGCATGTGTCTTGGTCGTCCATCCTCTTGAATCAAAGCCAGATCACCAGATTGGAAGTCATGCAGATGTGATATTCCCTTGTCCATCTTTTCCAAAATTCGTTTGCTAGTTTTTGCTGTATTTTAAATTCTTTGGTCATATTGTGTGTGACAGTAGGTGCTGATCCAGTGGGCACATTTAGCAGGCCTTCACCAACCAGAAAACGTACTGGTGGCAGACGTTCTGCGTCATCTCCTGGAGAGATTGGCCTTGAGTTTACTGCAGCTTCGATGTTGACCAGAATGGTATAGAGTTGCTCTGCAGTCAGAGTTGATCCCAACACATTCCATAAGCAACGCTTGAGGGTTCCGACCATCCTCTCCCACCATCCCCCCCACCAACACGCCTATAGTGCAATGGACTTCCAAATGATTCCGTTTTTGGCGAGGAAGCTATGAGTTTCTGAGGTGGTTAGTGAGTTCAATAGTTCCGATAATTCTTGGCGTGAAGATCTCTGCACAGTCGATGTAGATGGCGTGTGGCAATCCACATATACTACCAAATCTCTGTAAAGCCATCAAAAATGTGTTGATATTCGTATTGGAACAGAGCTCTAAATTTACTGCAGGTGTTGTTGGGCAAGTGAAGAGGGTTATACAGGCCTTTTCCATTGTCATGCCTATCTTGATATACAGAGGGCCAGCAAAGTCTACGCTGGTGGCAGTAGAAGGCTTAGATCTGTGGATGGCGGAGTTTCTATTTCTTGTCCTCTTGAAGTCTTCATGATCTTGCATGGTAAACATGTATGCAGGACTCTTTAACGGTTTTATGATCTTTAAGTATCCAAAATTGTTGCTGAAGTTTGGATAACACAATTCGGACACGAGGATGACGAATATCAATAGGTGTTTGTAATATGAGGAATCTCATGAAGCGATGTGAAGCATCTAGAAGTAATGGATGTCGTTCCTCACTGGTGAGGTCGGCAGACATTAGTCTACCTCCCACGCGAATGAGTCTGTCTTCAATGAATGGATGAATGTGTCCAATTTTAAAGTCTTGCTGGATCGGTTTACCGTTCTGGAGTTCGCGAAATTCCCGCGTGAACCACTGACGTTGGAATTGTTTTATTCCAGTAAGTGCGTGCATTTGCGAGCTCGATTGCTGTCAGCTGTCCAGCAAGTTTATCTTCGTGACGAATCTTAAGTATGAAGCGAAGAATCCAGTTGCTTGTACGAATTAGTCTCCAGTAGGAACTGAATTTGGAAATTTCTATGATGCTGAGAGGTATAGCAACTGTCATCACCTGTTTTACATTCCTTCTTTCTTCCGAGAGGTCATGACGCATATGTAGAGTACCAGATGGCCAACATTGTTCTGAGTGTCCAAGCCAAGGTGGTTCTTCACACCAAACACGTGTAGATTGGGTTTGATTGCCATGAAGCCCCGTATTAGGTGATATCCGCTGGGTTATCATTACTAGGGCAACGTCTGACTAGGGGACATATACGCCACTCTATTACAGATGAAAGTCTTCCATCGATTCGCATCACTGCGTATACAGCCTAAGGTCACTGCAGCTTCGTCCACAACATTGCATGAGTAATGACGTACCCTGTAGCTGTGCGGAAATATCTTAGTAACCGTGCTCCCTCAAGTGCCCCTAGAAGTTCGAGACGTGGCAGTGTTATCATTTTGACAGGTGCAAGTCTGGTCTTGCTACAAGCCAAGTGAATCGTTGTGTTGTCGTCTAAAACAGTGCAGATGTACAGAGCTGCACCATTCGCTCGTTCCAAAGTATCAAAAAATACGTGCATCTGAACGTCGCGATCTTTGGTAGTTCGTATCCATCGTGAGATACTATGCAAGACAATGGAGGTAAAGTTAGTGATGAGCTAACTCGTGTTTACGCCAAACCGAGTTAACCGACTTGAAAGTTTGAGTACGCCGAGCTCAAACCGAGCTAAACGGTGTTGGGACGAAAAAAAAAAAAAAAACCTGAGATAACAGATATAACATTTAACGTCATCTCTCTTCCGAGTCTGAGCAGCTTAAGATTCATTTCAGTTAACCAACACGAGATTCGTGGTTTCCCAATGGATAACTATATACAGAGTGAATCACAAACTATTGCCTCCAAGAATAACTCGGAAAGTATGATAGTAGCTGAAAAGTTTGTGTGACAAAAGTTGCAAGGGACAAGGGGGCCAAAATATGACGCTGGTTTTTTGTTACTAGGTACGGTCGCTTCAGAGATATGAAAGTCAACTTCGTTTTTCTTTTTTTTTATTACAAAAAATGTCGGATTCTACAGTTTGGTACTTATTTTCTGATAGCGGCTATCGAGACGAATCCAGTGATGTGTAACAGTAAGGTCTTTGAAGATCAACAAAGGTCACAAAGATGGCATGAACGTCCGTTTACAGAAGGTGTTCGAAGTGATGACCATTGGTATCAATGCAGTGACCTTCGCTGACCTTCAGGGATTTGTCTCGATAGCCGCTATCAGAAAGTAAGAACCAAACTATAGCATCCCATTAAAAAAAAAAAAAAAAAAAAAAAGGTTGACCTTCATATCTCTGACGTGACTCCACCTAGCAACCAAAAACTAATGTCTTTTTTATGGCCCCCGTTGTCCCATGCCACATTTGTCCCACAAACTTTTCAGCTACTATCATACTTTCGGGGTTATTCTAGGTGTCAATAATTAGTGACTCACCCTGTCTATTAGTCACAAGCGTGATAGATACTGCGCAGAGCACAAATTTTGGTCTTTCAGCTTGAAATTTTGAAGATAGACTTATAATGACGTTGAGTTCGCGCGGGTTATTGAAGGGTTAGATATCTGACTAGGATGAACTCGAGTTCGGTCGGCTCGAAAGCGGCGGTGAGCTCCGAACTAGCTCGAAACACATCGTAACTCAGCGTCGCCCACCGTGCAACGCGATCAACTCGAGTTAGTATTAACTCAATACAAGATAGTACGTTTCATAAACCTAGTTGACCCTAAGCTCGTTCAAACCGAGTTGGCAGGAAAAGCTAAATTAATTTCCGACGTTGTTTGCCACTTTCACGTCTGCTAAAGTTGTAACTTCTCTTAACATACGATAACCAAACCGAGTTGGTAGGAAAATTCTTCTAGCGTTCATTTTCCTCGTTAGAGTCTGCGCACTTTGCATACCTTTTTGGATGCAACTTAGTTTCTTATACGAAATCGGTGATCAAACTGAAAACACTTTTTTCATTGCCTGACATCCAAATATCTGATGTCAAAGCAACATGATCCTTCTCTTGCAGTTATTTCTTACAAGTTACACACTCAATATTATCATAAATCTTCTAAAATATCAGTAATTTTTTTTCTTGAGGGCAGTTCATGATTGGCCATTTTGTAGCAAAATGTCCTGTCAAAAGCACAGTTCACTACTTCGCTTTAACCCAAAAATTTAGGTCTTAATATTTACGTCCCTTTTCACAATAAATGTAATCTCCGTATATAAAAGGCAATGTCCCGACTACTCACTCACTCACAGACTCATCGTCGCCCAACCCAAAGCACTAAGGACAGAAAATTGAAATTTGCATAGGGTGTTGATCTTATACAGTAGGCTTCGCTTGAGGTATTTTTTCGAAATTCCACCCCTAAAGGGGTGAGATGGGGGATGAAAGGTTCTTTGAAAACATGTCGCTATTAAGGCAATTTTGAAGCTAGGCCTACGAACGTCGGCATTTGGTTTCTCGGTCAGAAATAATGAACTACGTGTTTCAAAGTATTTTTTTTTTAGTTTAGCTCCTCTGGGGGTACAATAATGGGTGAAAGTATTTTTGAAAATAAATCATTATTAAAGAATTGCTAAAGTATTTTTAAAGCTAGCTCTATGGAGCTCGGTATTTGACTTCTCGGTTATAGATAAAAATATACTTGTGTTAGTGTTTTTGGAAATTCAATTTTTCAAATTTATGAAATATTTCATTATGAAAGTATTTTTAAAGCTAAATCAATGAAAACTTGAATTTGGTTTAATCGTTAGGAATAAAAGATACTTTATTCACTGTTTTTGGAAACTGAACTCCTATGGGGTGAAACAGGAGATGTAAGTTTTTATGAAAACATTTTATTATGCAAGCATTTTTGAAGATAAATCAATGTAAATTTGTATTTGGTTTCTCTGATAGATTTATAATAATAATAAAAAAACACGCAT
Organism: Schistocerca nitens; assembly: GCF_023898315.1. Lineage (NCBI taxonomy): Eukaryota > Metazoa > Arthropoda > Insecta > Orthoptera > Acrididae > Schistocerca > Schistocerca nitens. Next base: position 473,479,148 of record NC_064614.1, on the reverse strand, counting down.
TTCGTTGTTTTCGGATACTCAACTCCTAAGGGGAGAAATAAGGGAGAGAAATGTTCTATGAAAAATTTCACTGGGAAAGCGTTTTTAAAATTATATCTATGACAGTTGGTAATTGGCCTCTCAGTTACAAATAAAAAATATGTGTTTCATTGTTTTCGGAAATTCAGCCCCTATTGGCATGGAATAGGGTCAGACTGGTTCACTGACTCATCATCACCCAGCCCAAAACGCTGAGGATAAGAACTTGGAATTTGGAGACGTTGTGTTCATACTGGAGGCATCGCTTCAGCAGCAATACCTAAGGGGATGAAATAGAACATGAAAGGCTTTTTTGTATATATCTTGCTATTAAAGCAATTTTGAAGCTAGAACTACGAAAACTGGTATCTGGTTTCTCAGTCAGAAAAAAATTGCGTGTTTCAGCAGTTTTGTAAAATTAGCCACTAAGGAGGTAAAAGAGGGGATAAAAATTTTTAAGAAACTATTTCGTTATATTAAAATTTTTTAAATGTAACTTTATGAAAACTAGTATTTTACTTCTCGTTAGATGTAAAGAAACGTGTTAGGGGACGAAGTTTCTATGGAAATACCACCACAAGAACACAAAAGACATAATTAACAAAAACTCCAGCTACCAGAACCGCTTTTTGATCAGAAGTACATTCGGAAAATACCAAGCTTCTACGACCCTATTTAGCGTGAAAAGTTTACAATATGTAGCAATTTGTGAGCAAGATAAAAATTCGATTAAAGGAAGAAAAAAAAATCTCTGTAGCCCACACAGTCTGCACGAGAGAAGCGGCGGGCGCTAAGCTAGTATTCAGTATTTTCAGGTTCAGGGCCTTACTTATATATCATTACCTCTTTAAAAAGGATTTTGTTAATATAAGTCGACAATAATTAACGAAATGTGTTTTTTTAACTTTTATAAGGTGGGCATTAAGTACAACATCCTCTGGTAGTGTGCGTTATGGAAAAAGATTTTGTGTTGCTAAGGTTAATTAATGCCACACTACAGACTGAAATTTCAATACACTCTATAGCCATTTTTAATTTCCTGTAAGATCTGGACAGCTATCGGACGACTTAACCCCCTCGAAAATAACACCTGTCAAACTCTTCACGAATTTTGACCAAACAAATCATAATAAGGTACTGCACTTTTAAAAATCACAGTGAGTGACATCCCGTTCTGTAAGCATAGAATGAACTCGGTTCAACTCGGACGCGACGGCGGTAAACTCCAACCCCGCGCGAAACAGTCATCAGTACCAGCGGCCGCCGCGGACATTTGAAATGCCCTCAACCCGATTTAACCCGATCTGGTAACTCGAGCTGACCCACCTCTAGGTAAAGTGGGTACCCAAGAATTCCACTGCGTTGCCAAATTGTTGGATAGCAATTCATTACAGTCAGTCTCCCCTACATCAGATTTCTTGGAGTGATAGTTATGCAATAATTGACACATTCTTTTTCCCAACCCTTTCTAAAAGGCACTTAACAGTCATTGCTGGCTCAGTTACAGTGGCAAATGTGCCTATGAACCTCCTGTGTCCCTTTGTTATGTCAAACCTAACAATGACAAAGTGACCAGGCTGAAGTTCATAAGACGAAAAGACTTCAAATCCGCTGATTGCACTTGTGCCCTCGCTTGGGTTCTCACGTTCATTGGTGGAGAGAGTTGGTCATCCGTTATCTCCAGAAATATCGTCACTTTTGTCTGAGGCGTCCATCTTTTCGTCATCAGGGAAATCATGTACTGACACACTTTTCCCAGCCTGCACTGGAACCCTGGTTCACCGTTGTCTCACAGGCCTTTCAACGCTCCCTCGAAATTCTTGGAGCAATTCTATGAGGGCTTCATCAACATCCTGTGGATTTACAGGTCCTTCAACATCATCTCAACACCAGGAACTCTGGTAATTACTCTCTCGGGATTGAACGGCAGAATCTCATATTTCTCGAAACCAGCCTGGATGTTTCTTTCGGCATTTACTTCCAGAGGCCTCACAAGCTGGTTTAGTAATCTGTGGGACATATCCTTTGGAATGGTGGTCTCCTTACGACCGGAACCCAACTTCCATTTTTGGAGAATGCTTCGCAAGCTGGTCTTCAGTGGACGAAAAAATGCCACGTCCAAGGGCTGAGTGAGATGCGTAGAGTTTTTGGGAAGAAAAATCATTCTTACACCATTCTCTTCACAAGTCTTGACTGAAGCCACTGAAAGATAATTGGAAAGGTTGTCGCCGATTAAAATTTTGGAGCCTTCTAACTTCCTTTAATAAGGCAAAACGATTGTGGTAATCCAGTCATCAAAACACTGAGCATCAAACCACCCACTTTCACTTCTATTAAATCTGGTGTCTTTGAGAGCACCATCCATCCAAGAAGCATACAACTTACAAAGGCAGCAGTTTTCCATTTGCTGCATCATCAAACATAATTGACGGTTCTGCTTTGGAGGCATTCATGACTCTCTCAGGATATTTTGATCCTCTTTTCGTAATCGCTTTCGCACGTCCCAGATCATCTGCTAAGTTCGTTTAATCGAAGTTCACAATATTACTTGGAAGAACATCTTTAATTTCCTTCTCTAAATTATCAAAATATTCCCACAGCACGGCTCCCGACACAGAAACACGTGATCTTTTTATGTTGTGGCACACTCTTAGACTCAATTTTTCGTTGTGCCTCTTCAAAAATCTAACAGTGAATTCGTAACCAGGTAAATTATTTTTGAGTTTTCTAACACCTCTCCGGTCCAAGAATCCTTTGACAAACAATCGCAGACTCAACCGGTCAAAGGGATAGCCACACTCGGCACAAATAGCGAGCCTGTCCACAATCAACGCCTCTTCATCTGCGGAGAGTGCAGTTTTCCCCCTTGGGGGTGCACGTTCTTATACCTGAAATGTCGGTGGAGAACTGTGTATGGAATGCTGAAATTTCTGGCAGCTTGCCTAATGCTGCTCCCTCCTTCAACAGCAGCCGTGGTTTGGGCTAATTCATCCTTACTTCTTTTTGGGTAGGATTTCCCACAAGGATCAGGAATGTAATTTCTGGGCATTATAATTAGCCTGGAAATTAAATAGAACGAAACATTCAAAACACAAGCAGGTAGTATCCCACAACCAAATGTAAGCCCGATGATAGTGTTATTTTATACTGATCCTATTCACACTATTTTTTTTTAAAGTGCGTAGGTTCGAGCAAAATAAAATGAAATGAAATCAAGAAATATATTTAATACTCACCAAAAAGAAAGAAGGACCTGAATTCGGAACACAATTCTCAGTAGAAGCACTGATTTTGATGATATACAACTCCTGACTGCACACCACTGTATACAAAGTTTTCGGAACATACATATCCATGGGAATCACAGCCCACATGTTTACTGTGCTCTAGAAGCCAGGGTAGCCACTATTGAAACACAAAATGTTCGTGAATGTGTTCCTCAAGGGCAATACTGCCGATTGACGCACCTGTTTCCATATTTTATTGCGATCCTGTGTAGTTTCTATTGCTTTAAAGTTTTTCCGTCAGAATTGATCCTATTCACTCCTATCATCCTATTCACTCCATTTTACAGCAGTTACTAAACAAACTGCGACTATTATATAATAGGTGTGAAACGAAGCATAGAGCAGTAGGTAGGGAGATGATGAATGAAATATATTTGACTGTCAAAAGAGCAATATGTGAAGCCTGCAATGACTACCAGTGTCGAATCTTATGAAAAAGTCTCTCACAAAACCTAAAGAAACCCTGGCCATATGCTAAGGTTGTCATTAAAATTAAAGTTGCCGTGCAGACCCCTGTTAATCACAAGCTGAACTGAAATTGAGGACAGCAAATGAATAGTTTCCAGAGCTCCATTTTTAAGGGGAAGATGACACAGTTAATTCTTGCACCACTATGAAATCTAATGATGCAGATATGCATGTCAGAGCTTCGAAGCACATGTCAGTACACTAAATCTCAAAAATTTTCCAGCACCCTATATAATTCGTGCTAGATTATATACATAATTTGTTGCTGTTAGTCTACCCTAATCATATCGTGCAGCAGCTTCCTCAAATGGAAAACAGTGCTTGGTGGTAAAAAAAGTGATGTGAAAAATCATCATACAGTATCATTCACGTTTTTTTTGGTGTAGAATCTTAGAATAAATTTCAGTCTCGAACGTAATGAGATATTTCAAATAGCATTATCTCCAGCATGCCAACAAACGTAGAATCTGAAATATCAGTCATGCAATTGCCAACTCACGTTTGCTCCCATGGGATCCTGATATCCATGGATCAAGGCGTTCAGGTGAATGCAATGTTTCTTGACATCTAAAAAGTGTTTGTCTCAGCACCATACCAATGATTATTGATGAAAGTATGATCACAGGGCATACTGTAACAAACAAAAAACTTATTATATTTGAGGATTTCTTGATAGGGATAGAGAGGCATCCAAAGATGTGTAAGTAACTTTAGACATCTTCCAGTGAAGTCTGATGTCCCATTGCAAGTACTTAAATTATGTTATATTAAAGTACCGGTAGTTGTAAGTTACTGACGTTTGGTTTTATAACGAGAAAGGGTTTAGTAACATAGTTCTGTATCTGTAATAAAGTTAAAATAAATTTAACTTAAAATAATTATACATATATTTTAGCCCTAAGTCTACCTTAGTGCAGACCTTTACTCAAAAGCAAAATTGAAATCAGAGCACTGTCATAGAAATGATATGAGGTAAGTACATTGCTGTGTAATAACCTATTCTGATTTTTAACATGCAGATAAAATAAATTTATATTATCAGTGGCGAACTCACAAAAATATGAGTATATTTTATGAACTTTGAATCACGAAACATTTAGGCTCATAAAAGGAAATTTTTAGTGATGCAGTAGCCAAACTAAGACCAAATAACTGTCTAATACAGGTACTTCATACAACCTACTTTGAAGTATTTTATCAGGAGAATTTTTAAGAACTAGCACGTCATCCCATGAATAGCTCCAACGTTAGGCGGGTGATGAAGCCCCTTAGGGAAATAGCGGAAAGGTCGGGGAAGAAGGCCAGTGTTCACTCTGTCAGCTTGCCGGGGGGTCTCATCCGAGATGTGGAGGAGGCCCTGCCGGCGGCGATAGAGAGCACTGGGTGCATCCGACTGCAAATTGTTGCTGATGTCGGCACCAATCACTCCTGCCGTCTGGGTTCAGAGGGCATCCTCAGTTCGTACAGGCGGTTGGCGGAATTGGTGAAGGCGGAAAGCCTCGCTCGCGGGGTGGAATCTGAGCTAACTATTTGTAGTATCGTTCCCAGAACCGATCGCGGTCCTCTGGTTTGGAGCCGAGTAGAAGGCTTAAACCGGAGGCTCAGACGATTCTGCGGAGATCTGGGGTGCAAATTTCTCGACCTCCACTATCGGGTGGAGAAATGTAGGGTCCCCCTGAAAAGGTCAGGCGTGCACTACACGCAGGAAGCGGCTACAAGGGTAGCGGAGTACGTGTGGAGTGCACATGTGGGTTTTTTAGGTTAGAGAATTCCCTCCCTAGGCCCGACAAGACGCCTCCTGAGACGCGGCAAGGTAGTAGTAGGCAAAAGGCAACAGGGAATAACAGGATTAATGTGCTAATAGTAAACTGCAGGAGCGTCTATAAAAAGGTCCCAGAACTGGTCTCATTAATAAACGGTCACAATGCCCAGGGACAGAAAGTTGGCTGAAACCAGACGTAAACAGTAATGAAATCCTAAACTCAGATTGGAATGTATACCGCAGAGACAGGCTAGACTGTGAAGGGGGAGGCGTGTTTATAGCGATAAGAAGTGCAATAGTATCGAAGGAAATTGACGGAGATCCGAAATGTGAAATAATTTGGGTGAAGGTCACGGTTAAAGCAGACTCAGACATGGGAATTGGATGTCTCTATAGGCCCCCTGGCTCAGCAGCTGTTGTGGCCGAGCACCTGAAGGATAATTTGGAAAATACACTCCTGGAAATGGAAAAAAGAACACATTGACACCGGTGTGTCAGACCCACCATACTTGCTCCGGACACTGCGAGAGGGCTGTACAAGCAATGATCACACGCACGGCACAGCGGACACACCAGGAACCGCGGTGTTGGCCGTCGAATGGCGCTAGCTGCGCAGCATTTGTGCACCGCCGCCGTCAGTGTCAGCCAGTTTGCCGTGGCATACGGAGCTCCATCGCAGTCTTTAACACTGGTAGCATGCCGCGACAGCGTGGACGTGAACCGTATGTGTAGTTGACGGACTTTGAGCGAGGGCGTATAGTGGGCATGCGGGAGGCCGGGTGGACGTACCGCCGAATTGCTCAACACGTGGGGCGTGAGGTCTCCACAGTACATCGATGTTGTCGCCAGTGGTCGGCGGAAGGTGCACGTGCCCGTCGACCTGGGACCGGACCGCAGCGACGCACGGATGCACGCCAAGACCGTAGGATCCTACGCAGTGCCGTAGGGGACCACACCGCCACTTCCCAGCAAATTAGGGACACTGTTGCTCCTGGGGTATCGGCGAGGACCATTCGCAACCGTCTCCATGAAGCTGGGCTACGGTCCCGCACACCGTTAGGCCGTCTTCCGCTCACGCCCCAACATCGTGCAGCCCGCCTCCAGTGGTGTCGCGACAGGCGTGAATGGAGGGACGAATGGAGACGTGTCGTCTTCAGCGATGAGAATCGCTTCTGCCTTGGTGCCAATGATGGTCGTATGCGTGTTTGGCGCCGTGCAGGTGAGCGCCACAATCAGGACTGCATACGACCGAGGCACACAGGGCCAACACCCGGCATCATGGTGTGGGGAGCGATCTCCTACATTGGCCGTACACACTGGTGATCGTCGAGGGGACACTGAATAGTGCACGGTACATCCAAACCGTCATCGAACCCATCGTTCTACCATTCCTAGACCGGCAAGGGAACTTGCTGTTCCAACAGGACAATGCACGTCCGCGTGTATCCCGTGCCACCCAACGTGCTCTAGAAGGTGTAAGTCAACTACCCTGGCCAGCAAGATCTTCGGATCTGTCCCCCATTGAGCATGTTTGGGACTGGATGAAGCGTCGTCTCACGCGGTCTGCACGTCCAGCACGAACGCTGGTCCAACTGAGGCGCCAGGTGGAAATGGCATGGCAAGCCGTTCCACAGGACTACATCCAGCATCTCTACGATCGTCTCCATGGGAGAATAGCAGCCTGCATTGCTGCGAAAGGTGGATATACACTGTACTAGTGCCGACATTGTGCATGCTCTGTTGCCTGTGTCTATGTGCCTGTGGTTCTGTCAGTGTGATCATGTGATGTATCTGACCCCAGGAATGTGTCAATAAAGTTTCCCCTTCCTGGGACAATGAATTCACAGTGTTCTTATTTCAATTTCCAGGAGTGTAGATGGAAAAGAGCCACCGTGGTACAACAACCGAGTTAGAAAACTGCTGCGGAAGCAAAGGGAACGTCACAGCAAACATAAACATAGCCAAAGCCTTGCAGACAAACAAAAATTACGCAAAACGAAATGTAGTGTGAGGAGGGCTATACGAGAGGCGTTCAATGAATTCGAAAGTAAAGTTCTATGTACTCACTTGGCAGAAAATCCTAAGAAATTTTGGTCTTATGTCAAAGCGGTAGGTGGATCAAAACAAAATGTCCAAACACTCCGTGACCAAAATGGTACTGAAACAGAGGATGACAGACTTAAGGCCGAAATACTAAATGTCTTCTTCCAAAGCTGTTTCACAGAGGAAGACTGCACTGTAGTTCCCTCTCTAGATTGTCGCACAGAAGACAAAATGGCAGATATCGAAATAGACGACAGAAGGATAGAGAAACAATTAAAATCGCTCAAAAGAGGAAAGGCCGCTGGACCTGATGCTATACCAGTTCGATTTTACACAGAGTACGCGAAGGAGCTTGCCCCCCTTCTTGCAGCGGTGTACCGTAGGGCTCTAGAAGAGCGTAGCGTTCCAAAGGATTGGAAAAGGGCACAGGTCATCCCCGTTTTCAAGAAGAGACGTCGAACAGATGTGCAGAACTATAGACCTATATCTCTAACGTCGATCAGTTGTAGAATTTTGGAACACGTATTATGTTCGAGTATAATGACTTTTCTGGAGACTAGAAATCTACTCTGTAGGAATCAGCATGGGTTTCGAAAAAGACGGTCGTATGAAACCCAGCTCGCGCTATTCGTCCACGAGACTCAGAGGGCCATAGACACGGGTTCACAGGTAGATGCCGTGTTTCTTGACTTCCGAAAGGCGTTCGATACAGTTCCCCACAGTCGTTTAATGAACAAAGTAAGAGCATATGGACTATCAGACCAATTGTGTGATTGGATTGAAGAGTTCCTAGACAACAGAACGCAGCATGTCATTCTCAATGGAGAGATGTCTTCCGAAGTAAGAGTGATTTCAGGTGTGCCGCAGGGGAGTGTCGTAGGACGGTTGCTATTCACAATATACATAAATGACCTTGTGGATGACATCGGAAGTTCACTGAGGCTTTTTGCGGATGATGCTGTGGTATATCGAGAGGTTGTAACAACGGAAAATTGTACTGAAATGCAGGAGGATCTGCAACGAATTGACGCATGGTGCAGGGAATGGCAATTGAATCTCAATGTAGACAAGTGTAATGTGCTGCGAATACACAGAAAGAAAGATCCCTTATCATTTAGCTACAATATAGCAGGTTAGCCACTGGAAGCAGTTAATTCCATAAATTATCTGGGAGTACGCATTAGGAGTGATTTAAAATGGAATGATCATATAAAATTGATCGTTGGTGAAGCAGATGCCAGACTGAGATTCATTGGAAGAATCCTAAGGAAATGCAATCCCAAAACAAAGGAAGTAGGTTACAGTATGCTTGTTCGCCCGCTGCTTGAGTACTGCTCAGCAGTGTGGGATCCGTACCAGATGGGTTTGATAGAAGAGATAGAGAAGATGCAATGGAGAGCAGCGCGCTTCGTTACAGGATCATTTAGTAATCGCGAAAGCGTTACGGAGATGATAGATAAACTCCAGTGGAAGACTCTGCAGGAGAGACGCTCAGTAGCTCGGTACGGGCTTTTGTTGAAGTTTCGAGAACATACCTTCAAAGAAGAGTCAAGTAGTATATTGCTCCCTCCTACGTATATCTCGCGAAGGGACCATGAGGATAATATCCGAGAGATTAGAGCCCACACAGAAGCATACCGACAATCCTTCCTTCCACGAACATTACGAGACTGGAATAGAAGGGAGAACCGATAGAGGTACTCAAGGTACCCTCCGCCACACACCGTCAGGTGGCTTGCGGAGTATGGATGTAGATGTAGATGTAGAATAATTATGAGTTTCATACGGGATAGGCACCTTCCATGATTGTAATGTCTTCTGCATCAAGCTTATATTTGCTTCATCCTACAATTTATCCTGGAGAAAGTTCTTCAAATGCAAACACAAAATTCTCTAACTTCCGAAACTTCTTGAAGACTGAGAAGATTATTAAAGGTTTTTCTGCCTTCACAGATGGAAACTAAGTTTTTTCCACAGTATGTATCTAATTCATAGTCCTCTGTCTTGGTTTAAACTTAAGTCCAAATTCTTGTCACTTTCGAATTCACTATCTGAACTTTAATCTGTTTACAGATGATATTGATAACACTCCACATTTCCTGTTCTGTTCCTACACATTTCTGAGGTTACTAGAAGAACTAGGACTGTGTGGTCACTTGTCGAAGTTATAACTTCAGTTATTTTATCAGCAGCCACTGTTACTATTTTTCTCTACTATTTCTGTTGTCACCCTTTTCTGCAAATGGTTTGACGAACGTGTATTTGATCTCATCCCCATCTTCATTGGTAGTTGATGATGCTGGTAGCTATTTCAAGTCTGCCTGAACTTAAGGGGTGTAACGCCTACCACATTTTCTGAAGTCAGCAGTCAGGGAAGGAGGAAGCAAAAGACTTATCTATTATGAGGTAACATAGCCTCAGATTGAAAATGCCATTCTGACACTCAGAAACAGTTGATGGTAAATCAGTCATCATAATTTCGAAGTTAGTGAACTGAATTAATTGTGTGTGTGTGTGTGTGTGTGTGTGTGTGTGTGTGTGTGTGTGTGTGGAGGGGGGGGGGGGGGAAAGGGGTTGCAACTTCCCTACTTAGCCCCACGAATATACTTCTGCATCTGTATATGCACTGTTAGAATCTTATTGCTTCATGTCACTCATTAGACTGCCGTTTATGTGTACCAGATGGCAACTGAATGATCACACTGAGTGGGAAATCGATCAAGAACTTTATTAATGGAGATTTCATGCATGAAGGCTACTTCTTATAAGAGCTAAAATATCATTTATTTTATTTTACATAGTAAGGTAATTGAACAGCCAGAAGACTTTTACAGAATTGGAGCTTTTTTCCATCAAGATAAAGATAAGACAGCAGGTTGTACATGACATGGGAAACCATTCTGATTGTAAATCCCTCTCCCCCTAGGTAATACTTTCTTCCAGACACAGCAACATTTCTGTTGTTCAGGTAATCAGAAGAAACTTTTCAAGTATGTATAAATGAATTGCAATGCACTGTATCTGATTTACAAATACAAACTAAATCTTGTGAGTCTTCCACCATCCTCAGTAACACATTACTTGATCTGTTATCTGTCAACAGGTTCCACAACTCTACACATGTATGCACCAGTTGATTTGAGGGATAATATGCAAAAGGTAGGCGACAAAATTTTGCAAACTGTGAAGAAAATTGAGACATATCTTCAGATGAAGTATCCATTGCCTGACTTGCAAATTGTTGTTTCACCTGGAATATGGTCTAGTCATGAAGGTTTTGGACTTTCTGTGTTCAGGTCAGTAGACAGATAAATACTTTATTTATAACTAGCAGTACCTGAGCATGCTTTGCTGTGGCTCAGTCTGGTTAAATGGAAAATTGCTCTCTGAACACCTCCTCTTGCTCCTCTCTTTGTCCATCTCCTCCTCCTCCCCCTCTCTCTGTTCATTACCATTTCTCCCCCCCCATCTTCTCCTTCCCCCCTGTCTAGCTCTCTCTCTCTATCTGTTTCCTTCTGCTCCTCCTCTCCCCCTTTCTCTGTCGATCTTCTTCTCTCCCTTCTCGCTCCGCCTTCTCCTGCCTCCACACTCTGTCCATCTCCTTCTTTCCACTCTTTATGCCCATTTTCTCCCACCCCTCAGTCCATCTTCTCTTCCTCCATCTTGTTGACCTTGAGTCTCGTTTATTGTTACAACAAATTCAGATTCTGTAGTGGTATTCTAATCGTAAGCTGATAAGCTATGAATCCAATTTTTCTGTTTGCTAACACTTTTTCACTATTAGATTTTTACATATATTTTTATATTATGCATATTAAAAATATGGAGCCTATGTGTGTTAAAACACTTATTACAGTTGTTGTTGTGGTCTTCAGTCCTGAGACTGGTTTGATGTAGTTCTCCATGCTACTCTATCCTGTGCAAGCTTCTTCATCTCCCAGTACGTACTGCGGCCTACATCCTTCTGAATCTGCTTAGTGTACTCATCTCTTGGTCTCCCTCTACGATTTTTACCCTCCACTCTGCCCTCCAATACTTAATTGGTGATCCCTTGATGCCTCAGAATGTTGCCTACAACCGATCCCTTATTCTAGTCAAGTTGTGCCACAAACTCCTGTTCTCCCCAATCCTATTCAATACCTCCTCATTAGTTATGTGATCTACCCATCTAATCTTCAGCATTCTTCTGTAGCACCACATTTCGAAAGCTTCTATTCTCTTCTTGTCCAAACTATTTATCATCCACGTTTCACCATTGCCAGTCTACATTTTATATCCTCTCTACTTCGACCATCATCAGTTATTTTGCTCCCCAAATAGCAAAACTCCTTTACTACCTTAAGTGTCTCATTTCCTAATCTAATTCCCTCAGCATCACCCGACTTAATTCGACTACATTCCTTTCTCCTCGTTTTCCTTTTGTTGATGTTCATCTTATATCCTCCCTTCAAGACACCGTCCATTCCATTCAATTGCTCTTCCAAGTCCTTTGCTGTCTCTGACAGAATTACAATGTCATCGGCGAACCTTAAAGTTTTTATTTCTTCTCCATGGATTTTAATACCTACTCCGAAATTTTCTTTTGTTTCCTTTACTGCTTGCTCAATATACAGATCGAATAAATCGGGGATAGGCTACAACCCTGTCTCGCTCCCTTCCCAACCACTGCTTCCCTTTCATGCCCCTCGATTCTTATAACTGCCATCTGGTTTCTGTACAAATTGTAAATAGCCTTTCACTCCCTGTATTTTACCTCTGCCACCTTCAGAATTTTAAAGAGAATATTCCAGTCAACACTGTCAAAAGCTTTCTCCAAATCTACAAATGCTAGAAACCTAGGTTTGCCTTTTCTTAATGTAGCTTCTAAGATAAGTCGTAGGGTCAATATTGCCTCAAGTGTTCCCATATTTCTACGGAATCCAAACTGATCTTCCCCGAGGTCGGCTTCTACCAGTTTTTCCATAGACTTGTACTACTGTCGTACGCGTGGGCTTCGTGTTTATCTTGGCCACAATAATGCGTTCACTGTGTTGCTTGTAGTAGCTTACCCGCACTCCTATTTTTTATTCATTATTAAACCTACTCCTGCATTACCCCTATTTCATTTTGTATTTATAATCTTGTATCCACCTGACAAAAAGTCTTGTTCCTCCTGCCACAGATCTTCGCTAATTACCACTATATCTAACTTTAACCTATCCATTTCCCTTTTTAAATTTTCTAATCTCCCTGTCCGATTAAGGGATCTGACATTCCATGCTCCGATCCGTAGAACGCCAGTTTTCTTTCACCTGATAACGCCATCCTCTTGAGTAGTCCCTGCCCGGAGATCTGAATGGGGGACTATTTTACCTCCAGAATATTTTTCCCAAGAGGACGCCATCATCATTTATCCATACAGTAAAGCTGCATGCCCTCGGGGAAAATTACGGCCATAGTTTCCCCTTGATTTCAGCCGTTCACAGTACCAGCACAGCAAGGCCGTTTTGGTTAGTGTTACAAGGCCAGATCAGTCAATCATCCAGACTGTTGCCCCTGCAACTACTGAAAAGGCTGCTGCCCCTCTTCAGGATCCATACGTTTGTCTGGCTTCTCAACATTACCCCTCCGTTGTGGTTGCACTTACGGTATGGCTAAGTGTATCGCTGAGGCACACAAGCTATTGTTCATGGGGAGGGGGGCTTATTACAGTAACATATAAAAATTTTAATTAAGTTGGTCTAGTCCTTTTTGAGATTTTTGATTACTATATATATAATTGGGTAAAATTTTAAGTAAGTCTGCTAAGATCATTTCGAAATTTTTGGTAATAATGTTTCCCTTCATATATCATATTTACCTATATGGTACATGTATTTAAAAAAAAGCTGTATTAGGATACAAGCGTATTTGAATGCCACGTTGTATGAAAATTTCAAGTCAGTTGATCAATTACTTTTTGAGTTTTGTGTGCACAAACAATGGAGGCTGAATTTTTATATACAGGGTGCAACAAAAATGTACATCACAAATTACAGGACACATTCCTCATTCATAGATGAAGAAATTATGTTATATGAACATCGGTCTCGAAATGCTTTGTTTCCATGTTACAGCTTATTTTTCTCCAAGTCATTAATAATGGAAACACACAAGAACAAAATGTTAGAATCGTAGGGAACAGTGTCACTCTTAGTGACATCTGGTTATGTTGTGCACCACCAGTGTTTTGTTTCACACATCCCCATCGCCACACAATGTACAACATTGTTTGTTTACAGGTAACATAAACTGTTCTAATGATCAGTGTGGTTGTTACAAGCACATGGGTTACTATGTTAATCACAGACTTGGCTCATGCAGTTACAGTCTACACAAATGGAGAGGTGGGAGACATACATTTTATGTATGGATTAGCTGACAACAATGGTACTCACACTCAACATTTGCATTAGGAGAGATTTTCAGGATGAAGTTGCACTGACAGGCAAACGTTTGAGGCCACTGATCATCCGTTTAGGGAAAATGGGGTATTTAAGCTGATACTTGCGACCAGGAAATGCGTAGACAAATGAGGTCACCGCAACAGGAGACGGCAGTTCCTCATGCCATTGAACACAACCCTAGTGTCAGCAGAAGACATATAACTACAACACTAAATGTTGACCATATAACTGTCTGGTGAGTGTTACACGAGGACCAGCTGTATCCATACCATATGCAGTATATGCAGGTCTATTAACAGTTGTTTTTCCTGCAGGGCACTCCTCTGTGGATGGCTTATCCAAGAAAGTGTCAGCGCTAATTTTAATGCAATGGTGCTGTTCGCAGATGAGGTATTGTTTCAACGAGATCAGATTGTAAGTTTTCACAATCAGCATGTACAGGCAGACATTAGTCCTCATGTAACTGTTGAAGCAAGTTATCAACAAAAATTTTCTCCCAATGTTTGGGCTAGTATTGTTGGTGAATGTTTGGTAGGGCCTCAGTGTCTTTCACACAGGCTCAGTGGACAAAATTATCATAATTTTGTAGAGAATGTTCTACCAGATGCGTTAACAGATGTGCCTTTAGTTGTGCAACAAAACATGTACTTCGTGCACCTCCTAATTTTAGCGTTAAATTGTCCATCAGCTTCTAAATGACAGATTCAGTGAAAGATGGATAGGTAGAGATAGAACAATTGCCTGGCCTCCAGGCTCGCCGTATCTAAACCCACACAACTTTTATTTGTAGGGGTATCTGAAAGGTCTAATGTATGGAACCCTAGTACGTGATGTTCAGAGTCTCTGGCCATTGTTATGGAAGGCTGCGACACCATACACAATACTTCATGGACTTCAGCACATCTGAGATTCATTCCAACAACTGGCTGATGAATTTATCAATGCCCACAGAGTGCATAGTATACGTCTCCTGTGAGAAAGAGTTGCATGTGGTGTGCTGGTGCATTCTGTTCATATGTGTTTCCCATGGTTAATGAGTTGGAGGAAATGAATTGCAACATGGAAACAAAACATTTCGATAACCATGTTCATGTTACATATTTTATTCATTTATGTGTGAGGAATGTGTTCTGCAGTTTCTGCTGTAGATTTTTGTTACACTCTGTAAGCAGATTACCATGGCCACCAACATTGAATGTTCTGATTTATTAGATGCACATTAAGTAAAACAAATTCACTCATCTTTACCATCTTGTGTTAGAGATTTTCTGTTTAAACCCTTCTCATCTTCTTCCCAGTTCGATAAAGTGATTCAATATAGAAAAATTTTCTGCAAAAAGTCAGAAAATAGCTTTTTTTCAGCCGCCAGAATTCTTACTTCTTTTTATTTGGTTTATGAATACATTTTGGATTCATTGCCACACTGTGACAAATATGCAGCCTTGATTTATATGATAAAATTATGGAAGGATATCACACTTTATGACATTGCCTCAAAATCTCATGGAATTAGCATATTCCATCATATGTGATCTGAGTTCCGTGCTACAGATTCCGTTCCTCCCAACAAAACTAGCGAGCTTTTCTCAATGTTCTCACTGAAGCTGAAAATGGGAATTTATTTGCAACCACAAGCAAGTTCCCAGACATTGCCTCAGTGTCACAAAATGTCTGATCCACTGCAAGTTTCAATTAGAAAATTACAATTTGATATCCTTACGCCGGCAAGCTAAAATGTGCAGTGCTTATGATAAAAATGTGTCATATGATGGTACTTCACACCATCTGATTCATCTGATTGCAGATTGACACTCAAGTGACAATATGGCGGCGAGTGTAGATTGGCAGAATACTGGGTCCGAACAAAAGTACAAAAAGAACGAGGAAAAGTGTACAATGTGTAATAGTATCGATGTATATCGCGAGTATTTGTGTTTTTCGTGCTACAGCATCACAAAAGTAACGGAAAAGAACAATCAAGCCAGAAGAAGGTACCGAAGAAAACTTCACACATGGAGCGCCCACATCATTTTACGACGAATCAAGTGAAACAATAAGTTCGGACGTACAGCAAAAGGTGTAATGTGTGCGGTATGTAAAACTGTGTTCCATTTTAAATGTTAAATACAGATCCAAAACGTAAGATATAGTTCTGCTCAAAATGTCTCACAGATGATTTAGTTCACAAATTTAACGGAAAACACAGTTCAAACAATGTTATCTCAGTGTTACTGGAGTAGGTAAAGGTTTTAAAACACGACCGTAACAAAGGCACACAACAGAACGCAAGTAAATCGTATGATAAATTTCACTCAGATACAAGAACTTGTATCAACACTAAAACAACTTATAGCGTGTGTAAAAACTACGAGAGAGGTGGCAAAAATGGCGTCATATGCATTGTATGCGAAAGAGAGCTCAATTTACTGTACGAAAAACTCAGTCCGTCGCGAATAACACAATATCAGAGTGGAAATGTGATACCGGTGACAGCAGAGAGTTACCAAATTCACCAATTCCTTTAAAAAACGGATATGACGTCCGAAGTACAGCAAGTGACGACCCTGCAACATAAAGTGCTATTGCAGACATTTCAGATACCTAAACCAGCCGTTTCTGCACCTGTGAAGACTCGCAAACTACGACAACATGTACCTATGTCGCAGCAAAAAATTCATGATCGCTTGATGATATTTTAGCAGATAGCCATGGACGTGGATCGCCTCACGTGTTAATGAGACAGCAATTGTGAATGCCACGAGATCTGTCAAGCCAGGAACACCCCTCTCAGAAATAATGAATGCTATCCATCATAACGAAATTATGGAGTTATCTTCAAGCGACTTTATAGATCTGTTTGGCGGCTCAAACGATATATACAGAAACGAAACATCCACAGCTTGCTCAGAATTAAGGAAACAACTAGTTCATATGTACCACACAAACGTTCTCTTTGTGACCATTCCCACCACTACGATTTGCCACATTAGTCTTGTGTAAACAAGGAGATCAGAGCTGCCAACGACCTTCTTTCTGATATATGCAAGCAATTAAAAAACGTTGATGTTGTTGATATTAGCGACATTGGGCACAGGTTTCACACATCACATGGCCTTCACTTGAACAGTCTAGGAATGGAAATTGCGACCCAGAAATCACTGGAAAAAATCAAGAGGCACCTCCAAATATCTGCAACACAAACAGCAGTATCAGTAAAATCATCAAAGTCAGTTGTAGCAAGTACAACACAAATGACAGCAGAAGTATTATCAACCCCCCCCCCCCCTCCACCACCACCAACGACAACATCAATGACAACAACAACAACAACAGAAGAAGAAACAGCAATAACAACTAAACCTACATCAACAACAGAAGAGCCATCAATAGCCGAGGAAAAACGGTCATCAGTTACAGCAGCAGCCCCACCTCCAGCAGAAACAGTGTCAGTAAAAAAAGCAGACACAGGCACTGTACGAGAAACCATGTCACCAACAGCAGCAGCCACTGAACTTCCAACAACAGTAGCAGCTGATCAACATTGCCTGAGGGGGCGCCAAAGGCTAGGTACAGCTGCTTCACTTAGTGATGATTTTTAATGGCACCAAACAAAGAACAGGAAGAGATTGTGACAAATCAGCCTGAAGAACTGCAGATAAGTGTCAAAAATCCGCAACAAAGTAGCACTTCACCAGGTATTGACAAAATAACGAATACTTGCAAAACTTTCAAGATAATAAGTCAAAACATTCAGTGTCTCAAGAATAAAGTGTTAGAATTAGAAGTCGCCATAAACAACTTTGTAGATATCTCTTGTATTTGTCTATCAGAACATTGGTAGAGGGTCAGTGAATTAAGTCCTACAAATATAAGCAATTTTGATTTAGCATCTCATTATTGCCGCAGTGTTTGCATATACAATAGGGCTAGGGTCCAGTATGAAATTAGATCTGAAACGTACCATCTAAATGTCGAGAAACATTTTGAATCATCTGCGACAGAGCTAAAATCTGACGGGAAGCGTAAAAAATTGTCATATCAATATACAGGTAACCACTAGGTGACAAAAACATATTTTTTAAAAAATTAGGAAGCAGTGCTGAACATTTTGTATAAAAATGAAGTGAACCGGCAGTGGCCTGACTTAGGGGGGCAAGGTATTTTGTGCCCCCCCCCCCCAATAGTTAACAGTACCCTCCCCTCCCCTCCCCCCCCAGTATTCAAACATGCATTTCTCACCGCTCTCTCCCCCTTCCTCATCCTTTACTGGGAAATTTGTTAAAACTTGCACATACATTTTTGCATAATAGTATTTAATGATTGTGTAGGAAAAAAATACCGATTTTACTTTACAAGCTATTGCGTATTCCTTTCTGTTATTCCTCCAACCTCTGCATATGACGAACTGTCGTGACAGGGTTTGTCCCCCGAATCTGTACTATTCGCACACTTTTAGTGTATGGAGGTATGTGGGGAACGAAGTCTCACCATGAGCTCTCAGCGCTTTGGCTGCTAGGACGAGCTCCACTTCCTCCCACAGCAGCCTGCTGGCAGCTTGTAAAACAAACTAATGAGCAATAGTGACACCGAATTTGACGGCGATCGCTAGAAGAACTAGGTAACGTTAAAGACTCTTGATTCATTTTTGTAAATTCTATTGACAATCACTAGGCACAACACCAAACAAATCAGCACCGGCTCCAGGGATTTTGCCGCTCCGCGCGAACATGTCAAGCGCCCCCCCCCCCCTTTTTTTCGACATAGTCACCTTTTCCCACAACATATTTCATATATGACGCCTTATTTTCACATATCACACTCATTCGTCTCTTTGTTGTGAATATGTCTTTAAGATCAAAGCAGCACTCAGTGATACGTTTACAGTGCAATACAGGGTGTTACAAAAAGGTACGGCCAAACTTTCAGGAAACATTTCTCACACACAAATAGAGAAAAGATGTTATGTGGACATGTGTCCGGAAACGCTTAATTTCCATGTTAGAGCTCATTTTGTTTCTTCCACCTACGCTCAATGGAGCACGTTATAATGTTTTCATACGGGATACTCTACCTGTGCTGCTAGAACATGCGCCTTTACAAGTACGACACAACATGTGGTTCAAGCACAATGAAGCTCCTGCACATTTCAGACGAAGTATTCGTACGCTTCTCAACAACAGATTCGGTGGCCGATGGATTGGTAGAGGCGGACCAATTTCATGGCCTCCACGCTCTCCTGATTTCAACCCTCTTGACTTTCATTTATGGAGGCATTAGAAAGCTCTTGTCTACGCAACCCCGGTACCAAATGTAGAGACTCTTCGTGCTCGTGTTGTGGACGGCTGTGATACAATACGCCATTCTCCAGTGCTGCATCAGCGCATCAGGGATTCCATGCGACGGAGGGTGGATGCATGTATCCTCGCTAACGGAGGACATTTTTAACGTTTCCTGTAACAAAGTGTTTGAAGTCACGCTGGTACGTTCTGTTGCTGTGTGTTTCCATTCCATGATTAATGTGATTTGAAGAGAAGTAATAAAATGAGCTCTAATATGGAAAGTAAGCGTTTCCGGACACATGTCCACGTAACATATTTTCTTTATTTGTGTGTGAGGAATGTTTCCTGAAAGTTTGGCCGTACCTTTTTGTAACACCCTGTATATTCAACGAGTTAAAATTTTAACTCGTTGAATACATTTTAAGCCATTTTTGTGGGAGGAAACGTTTCATTCGTAAATCGGAGCACACTGTTTCTGTACCATAGATAATTTTCAATAAGACCCTTGATTTTATGAATAATTTGTATTTCCAATTTATTCTCACATTCCTTCATTTACGCAAGACGGATCTGCCGCCCCCAAAAATCTGCCGCCCTGGGCGATGGCACGGTTCGCCCCTCCCTAGAGCCGGCCCTGACAATAATCGACACTATTGTTACATGGTTACTTCTTGTTAGGCGACCAATAGTGTTACGCAGCCTGCAGCTAATGTTGGCAGTGAACGTAAATATTCTGGAGCTGGGCATCGCCAGTGGTTAGTTAGTCTTACTGTGACTCGGTTCAGTTGTTAATCTCTCGTCGCTTACTGACCAGTTTAAAATGGACAAGTTTATAATGAGGAAGAAATGTGGCAAGTGTTAGCGATGATGAAGCTAGACCCAGTGTTAGTGATGCTGTGTGTGACGACAAAGACACAGATAGTGGCGTAAGTGTGGCGGTGACAAAAAACACTGTTCCCCCCCAAAAAACGACGCTGTTATCAGCCGTCTTGGAAACAGCAATTTGCATGGATCGATTACAATAAGGTAAAAGATGTTATTTTTTGCAAAATTTGCAGACAGATGTTTGAAGAAAATCGTTTTCAGTTTTCTCACAAAATGGAAAAATCTTTCATGGAAACTGTTTTTTCGAACTGGAAGAAAGGAGCAGAAAAGTTGAAAGCGCTTGAAGCAACGGGCTGCCACAGAGAAGCTGTACCGAAATTCAAATCCTTAAAATCGAAAGTCAATGTATTTAACCAGATATCGAAAGAAAAACTGATACAAATGAAAGAAAACCGAGCTTTTTTTACCAAAAATTATATCTCCGTTACTTAGCAGTGCAGGGGCTTGCAATACATGGCCATATTGATGAAACAAGTAACTTTGACAATTTATTATGCCTTCGATGTGCAGATAACCAGCTACTTTTAATATGGCTACAGCGCGAAACATGCAGATGGACATCCCATGATGTGCAAAACGCTATTTTGGCCATTTTAAGTCATACATTTCTTAGAAAATTATTGGAGGATATCAAGGGTGCAGAGTATTTTGCAATAATAGCAGACGAAACAACAGACATAGCCACCAAAGAGCAATTTAGTATCTGTATAAGATTTGTTGATGCTTCACTAGAGATAGAAGAATATTTTTTAGGGCTATACTCAATACAAAGTACCACAGCTAAGGTTCTGTTTGATATTATTATCAGCATTTTAAGACGATTTGATTTGCCTACATCTAATTGTAGGGGCCAATGCTTTGACGGTTCAGCTAACATGGCCGGATTATATAATGGTGTCCAGGCAAAGTTTATGGAAATGGAGAAGAGAGCTATGTTTGTGCACTGCCTTGCACACTGTTTAAATCTAACACTACAAGACACTGTGGAAGCAGTTCCAGAATGTCGAAATGCATTGAATGTTATGAAGGACTTAATATATTTTGTGAGAGATTCACCTAAAAGATTAGATCTTTTTGCTCGCCTGAAGGAAGATGCCTCTACAAATTTGAAACCACTCTGTCCTACAAGGTGGGCTGTAAGATACTTGACAATGTCTTCAGTTTTGTCCAACTATACAGAACTTCAGGAATTTTTCTAAATGTTTCAAGAAATGATAATTCAGACACTGGGGCCAAAGCAAACGACTTTTTGATTAATATGCAGACATATGATTTCTTTTTCATGTTCTCACTTTTGGTAAAACTGTTTGGTCACATTGATAGTGTCAACATAGCACTACAGAGGAAATCCCTACACTTAGAGGAGACCAATAATATGATTTCCACTCTTGTAACTTCTATTAAATTTATGAGAAACAATTTTGAATCATTCTGGGGTGAAGTAACTTCAAAATGTCAAGATATGAATGTTGATTCCCCAAAATTACTCCGTAGCGACAAGTCCCTAAGAAATACGATGACTCCATCAATTCATCTGTAGAAACATTCACCAAAGTATGTGACAAATATAGAAGATTGTATTATGAAAGAATGGATACACCCATCAGCTTTTTCGTATCATGGTTCAGAACTCAGTCATTCATGTTTGTAAATCAAATTGAACAATTTCTTCTTAGTGATAACAAACATTCATTCGATATTTTATCTTTCTACGAATCAGGTATAGATAAAGAATGCTTGCTTCTTCACCGAAGCATGTTTCGTGAGATTATCGAAAGTAGTGATTCTGCGAATATTAGTTCGTTGGATGACATAGTGAAATACCTAAAACAGGAAAACCACCTGTTTGACCTACTGCCTGAACTAGTGAAATTCATACGTGTAGTGCTGACGATTCCGGTAACCACTGAGCAATTGTTTTCTTGTCTGCAGAGCTTGAAAACGTATCTTCGTTCTATAATGAGGCAAGATCGTCTTAATGCCATCGCCGTTCTCAACGCCCATTGAGATGAATCCATGAAACTCGACCTTGATACCATATGTGCCAAGTTCATATGCAGGAATGATCTGAGGAGGAGTACATTTGCCATCAAAAATTAAAGCATGTTTCTTCAACTTTATTTATGTACTTGTTTTGTGCCACTACTGACCTATACTCCGACTGAAATGACATTGTGATTGACGTTTCAGTGAGTCGAGGGGTAGGGGCTAGTCGCCAGCCAATCGTAGTTTGCATGATTTTCAGCTGTTTGCGTTTTTCATTATCCTCACAATCATTTTTTGTTTCTTGAAAGTTGTTATGCTGTGAGGGGAATTTCCCAAGAATATGTTGTCATAACTCAAATGGGAAAGTATGCAAGCATAATACACCTCCTTCCTTCAGTACTTGTGTTGCTCCATACAATTCTGATTGCATAGGTCATTTTAGATACCGGTAGCTTAGAATTTAAGAATGTGGTGTGGGAATTCCATTTCAGATTGTCTTGTAAGTAAACAAAGCAATTTTGTTTCAGTGACACTTAATTTTTTGGTTTTCCAAAGAAATATTTGGTTTTAATGGATTTTTAATTTTGCTGTGTGTGGAATTGTATAGTGGCATTTTTTTCTTCTTTTTTTTAAGTGTTAATCAATAGCCTATTCCTCACAAACCACTCTGACATATTTTCATTTGTGACTTAAGCATACAGCCTAAGAGCCTTTCTATTTCCATCTTCAATCAATGCACTGGTGTCATCTACAAATAGGACTGGTTTGGAGTGTCGAACATGTAGATGGAAATGCAAAGTTATCTGTCAAATGTAGTACCTAATAAAATGATTCTTGCTCCCCCCCACACATACAAATATTTTCAAGTCAGCGCCTCTGAGTGAATGTGTTACTATGTGGGGATTTTAACATCAACCTGTTAATTGAAAATGAAGCAAAAAGACAGCTTTATGGACCCCACTAGAACAACAGAGTCATCTTCGTCCCTAATATCGAAAATGATGTTACTGTGGCACAAAATGTAAACTTAGGTCTTTTAGACCACAACACACCAGTAACATGCATAAATTCTTCTGTACCTGAGGTGGTTAAATACAAGTGGGAATAAAAAGGCTTTTCTACCCAGAAAATGTTATTTTTTTTATTCAATCGTTAGCAAAAGAAACCTGGGAAGATGTATTCTCAAAATAATCAACTGATAAATCATTCAATGCATTTTATAATACTTTCATATCCACATTTGAGATGTGTTTTCCAAAAAAACTGACAAGAATTAATGTCATGCCAAGGAACAGCAGCCAAGGATACCTGCTATCAGAGTATCCAGCCAAAAGCTAAAACTTTTCAATCAACTGAGAAAAGACGACCAAGATGAACACTTTGCACAATATGTTAAGACATGTAAGAAATTTATAAGAAGGCAATTAAAACAGCCAAGACAATGCACAATGACAAAGTAATCATAGAGACAGCAAACAAGTCAAAATCAATATGGAATATAGTAAGAAAGGAAACAAACAAAAGTGTTAAAAAGCAAGATAACACTGTATTAAAAGATGATGGTGGTTTGTTACTCAGAAATGGTACTCTAGCGAGTTACATAAATGACTGTTTCATAAACACTCCACTCAATTTGAGTAAAAAACTTTGTTAGTAATAGTAGTACCTCAGTTCAAAGAGAGCAAAGTGGTAATTCAATATTGCTATGTCCCACAAATAAAGTTCTTAAGTCAATAAAAACAATGAAGAATGAAATGTCCTCTGGGACTGACAAGGTACTAGTTTCAGTCATAATTAAATGTGCTTGTGTCATAGCAGAAGCACTCTCACATATCATAAACATATCATTAACAGAAGGGGCATCCCAACAAAAATTAAAAATTTCAAAAATAAAACCATTGTATAAAAAGGGTAATATATGTGAAGTGGGAAACTATAGACCAATAGCTTTGTTATCTGTATTTTCAAAAATAATAGACTGTCATGAGAAATATAATTACAAATTACCTCGAAAAATTCAATCTCTTGTCTGTAAAACAACCTGGTTTTCGCAAAGGCATGAGTACAGAAACAGCGATTACCCAGTTCATCGAAAACATTGTAAATGGGCCTTGACAGAAATAACAGTACAGTAGGAATAAATTTGGACTTTTCGAAGGCATCCGATACTGTTGATCATGATATCTTGCTAGACAAACTAGAAACTATTGGTTTACGACAAATTGCATTAAAATAGTTTCAGTCATATTTCCACAATAGAAAACAGGTAGTAGAAATTACCTCAGCAAATAATAAAAACCAAAGCATTGTGTACAGATCGGACATGCATACTGTAACAATTGGAGTAACTCAGGGCAGCATTCTAGGACCTCTCTTACATATAATAGGCCTATCAAGATCCCAATCAGTGGTACACACATAACGTTTTTTGGTGATGATGCAAATATTGTTGTAACAGACATAAATAGGATATTGCCAACATCTGCAACCAGAGTTTTGGAATACATACAAAACTGATTTGAACTGAACAGGCTAACCTTAAATATTTCAAAAACTAATTATATAAATTACAGGAAAGTAAAGTCTCATCATGATGTGACCCTCAAAATTCAAAATAAACAAATTGAAACGGTAGCTGCCACAAAATTCTTGAGTGTGCAAATTGATGAAAATTTAGACTGGAAAGCCCATATTCTCTACCTCACTAACAAATTAAGTTCTGCTTGCTATGAATTACACATAATTAGTACTATGTGCAGTAGAGAGTGTAGCAGAACTGTCTGCTTTGCTTACATCCATTCTACTATCACCTATGGCCTAACCTTCTGGGGTCATAATAAGACAAACATGAAAATCATCTTCACCTTACAAAAATGGGCTGTTAGAATAATTTCAGACAGTACAAGGCTAATATCTTCCAAACAGTTGTTTCAACACCTAAATATTCTACCCTTACCATGCCTCTATATAAAAATTGTTGTTAATATAAAAATGCACATTGATAATTATAAAACCAACTCAGATCATCATTCCTACAATACAAGAATGTGCAATGATATCCACATACAAAGAGTAAACAAGGCTTTAACATAAAACAAACCAACATTCAGGGTACTATTTTGTAGAACAAACTTACAATTCAGTTAAAGAAATAAAAACATTGTCTACATTCAAGGAAGCAATATTTAAATTCTTAATGACCAACTGCTATTATAGTATAAATGAATATCTGCAGTAACCTTGTAGCAAGTAACTACATTCATTTACTGTATGTTAATAGCCGGCCGTGGTGGCCAAGCGGTTAAAGGCGCTACAGTCTGGAACCGCGCGACCGCTACAGTGGCAGGTTCGAATCCTGCCTCGGGCATGGATGTGTGTGATGTCCTTAGGTTAGTTAGGTTTAAGTAGTTCTAAATTCTAGGGGACTGATGACCTTAGAAGTTAAGTCCCATAGTGCTCAGAGCCATTTGAACCATTTTGTTTGTTAATAGCACCATAAATTAAATGTTTGCCACAGCCTCAATGTTAATTTTTCTGAACAAAAGTGTTTCTTCAAACATTTAATTATGTATTTCATGTAAAATATCCTGCTCATTACAGTAATCAAAGTTGTATTGCCCAAAAATATTGTGATGGGGTACAATGAATTATTATGTAGGAAACTGTACACCCTTACCTTATTTTTGTTATACTATGTTCTTTGACGAAATCCATACAATGTACATTGTCACTGGATGAATAAACTACTGCTACTACTACTACTACTAATAGTTATGTAATCTTTGTTTTTGTATGGAAAAATAATTTATAGTTCTTTTTACTAGTACAGATAATTTGAACTCTGAAGTTGTTCTATAAATTTGCTTCGCAAATTTATAAATTAAAGTGGGATGTTCTCTGGTAGAGGATTTTTAATTGTTGTGTATTATTTTACTGGTGCAAAAATCTGAAAGGAATACTGGTTTTAAAAATTTTACTGCGTGACTTTGTTTTAGAATTCAGAAATACAACATAATTTAAATGCTTGTGTTTCAATAATCATACAACCCATCAAGTTTGATGAAATATCTTCAGGATACTTCCTCTCCTAAGCTTCCTGGAAAGGTGTCAGTTCTTAAAATGGTAATTACTTTTTGTAACAGGAGACTTTGCAAATTATGTATGTCATCAGTTTACATTGTTTATATTCTGTTCAAATGGCTCTGAGCACTATGGGACTCAACTGCTGAGGTTATTAGTCCCCTAGAACTTAGAACTAGTTAAACCTAACTAACCTAAGAACATCACAAACATCCATGCCCGAGGCAGGATTCGAACCTGCGACCGTAGCGGTCTTGCGGTTCCAGACTGCAGCGCCTTTAACCGCACGGCCACTTCAGCCGGCGTTTATATTCTGTAGTAATACATATGCCCAATATTAGACTAGATTGAGTGTTATCTGCTTTTGGATTGCTGAGTATTTTCAAACTTGGTTGTAATTATGGTATGTCGTCACTCTGCTGACTTGGAGAACAGAAGTCAGCTGTTATGATGTTAAGTAAGTACAGGTATCACACATGGTGTATTGAAGACTGTCATTTCATTTATAAGTGTTATTTGCTAACATACAGTGTGAAAATATCGACTGAAGAATTTGGTACCTAGCAACATGTGATTCAGTGCTTGATAACTGGCCAGATTGCTTAGTGAATCAACCAACAACCAGCCTGAGAATCACAAAATATAACATCAATCGCCTCAATAATATTAACAACATAATTGGAACAGACTCTTTCAGTCTTTGCAGGACTATTGCCAACTGATAATTCCACAACGACTGCTAATTACGTGGAGATGTTCATATTTGCATAGCTGATCAGGGACTGCTTATGGTGTGTACACTGAAAACATTTATAGACATGTGCAAGAAAAAATTTCAAAATATGGAGTTACACACTGGTTATTCACACAAAAGAGAGCAAATTTATACGCCACAGAATTACAATGGGAAAAATAATGACTCTGTTAACTACGGGTGGGGTTATGAGAAAACTATTAAGTTATTTTAACTAGGTTGTGACTGTCATGTGTATGTCCACAGGGAGTTGTGAAATGGCAAAAATATGAAAATCAAATAAATTGGAAACTAACAAATTCTTCTCAAAGAAGTGGACTTTTTCAGAATCAAAAAAATCAGAGCTATAAAACTCTTGCCACTACCTCAGCCATGTAGATTTGGGTATTTATGTGCATAAATGTGTGTACTTGTATGGAAAAGAGCAAGAGCCAATAGCTAACATTAACCATTTTCTTTTGTTTCTGTGCACTGCACACCAGTCCTCTATAAGAAAATAGTTGCCTTCCCTTTATTTTGTGTACCAAATTTTGGAAATAAATAAAATGCAAGAGTCTGTAAGATGAGAATTTTAATTGCATATGACTTATGGAAAATCAGGATCTTTACTGAGAAGAGGAGCATGAGACTTTTGACTGAGGTACATTACAAACAACTAACTATTTGCTCATTGAAATTCTCAGCTCCACATCTTCTATACAGAGTAAAATTGATAATCATCTTTCCAAAGAAATTGTTTTGAAGTAAGAAATCATCAGATTACTTAGTGACTGATAAAGTTTTGTGAACATTGCCCTTAATTCATTTCACATAACTATACTATATGCATCATGTACGCAATGCAAAAAATAAAAATAACTATATTTAATGACTAGAGCTGTAGCAACTGCAACCACCCCCACCTTGCTAGGTCTCATACTGAGTCGATAAGAATCCACTGATTCATGAGCTAAGAAAGCTAAATCAATAAGAGACTATTTTTGGGGTGTTGGTAATCTGCATTTTGGCAGTTTTCGAATTACAATGAACACACTTTTTTTTACCTAAAAATCAATGATAAAGTACTTTGATGTCATAAGAAGTTATAAATACTATTAACATTTTCCTCTCTTCTGAAATTTTATGAAGTTGCAAGGTCTAGGTATTTAAATGTTTATACATCCATAATAACAAGAACAGTAATATAAATCATTAGCTGAAAAAATTAACCACATCAGTTTCTTTAACTTTCTTCAAAGACTGTAGCTTCTTCTCCTTCTCAGCCCTCCCAATTCAATTAGTTAGAAGTAACTAAAATGCTATGAATTAACAATACTATAAAAATTGTTATATGTTTATCTGCAACTCATGTAAAATTACTTTGCAGTGACGATGTAAAAAGTTACTCATGGCCACTCAGTTTATTAAAGTACATGGGTGATCAGTGGCTGGTTCATCTCACTACTCCACATTCATGGTCAGAGGCATCATTTGGAAACAGCCTTAGCTATTATGTCTCATACATTGGATACACTGCAGCACTTGCAGACACAAGAGTATGTACATTAAAATATTATAAAGTTACTATATGTGTGCTTTGTGTCAGAATTACTTTATTACTTTATTAATATAGTTATTAAACAGTGGTAAATACAATTAAGTGAATGTAACATACAAATATTCTAGTTTGAAGTGACATTACTATGAATTTTCTAGTTCTCTTAATCGTTCCATGGTTTCATTAACTCCTTTAAGTGCAACAAGTGCCAACCTTTTTCATTACTAAATCTCTGTTCATTTTCTTTGAGGCCAAATCTTATGATCTCACTGTCAGTGGACATTAGATTCAAATTTTCATTTTTATTCTTTTCCATTCTTGGTTGATTTGTACTTCTGAGAACAAAACATCATGTTTATGTTTTTGAAATTGTGTAATAGAAGCCTTCATAAACAAAAATTTAGTGCATTTACTTTGACACAGTTGTGACACTGTTCAGCATCATCCTGGATGTGTCTGATGATTGAGTCTATGTGTTTTGTCAAATGTGATCGTTTCTCAAAAGTTATTCCAAGAGCAGAAATTTGTCTCTCTATGTTAAGAGCAAGAATGGACCCATTACTAAGTATGTCAGGCTCCAAAATATCACAATATATGTTCTGCCGTTTTGGGTTTAGTTAGAAGAAACTGTACTGCTTGCAATCTTCAGTGCATGCTCTCTCTCTCTTGGCATCTGGGCATTGTAATTCTGGTAAAAATGTCAGAAAACTTCATCTGTAGTGTTTTGTGTTTCACTGTGCTCAACCAATAATGTGGGCAGACACACTGTGGTAGATGTTGTTGGATGCTATGTTTCATTTTTCATATATGCTATCTGTAGCTTCGAATGTCATTATAAGCATATCTCTACGAAAGACATTTTCAATTTCAGTTTTCTTGTTTTTTTACATGATATATTGAAGCATTTGTTTCCATTGTGTCATATCTACTTTTGTAGGTGGTCTGTACGTGGCAGAAAGCTTAGGTATGACACCTGCTTTGTGTGAGGGAGGTAGCTCTTGTTTCAGCATACTGTCCCTCTCTGAGTTGCAGCTACTGTGTGCAGTATTGCTTACTTCCTCTACCCCACACCCTACAAATAAAATTCCACAAGAAAAAATGGAAACACTATAATGAGTCTGTAATTATAAGATTGCTGACCTGAAAAGTGAATTTCCCATAAGTCTTCTTGTTTTTTGCAGTGTCCAGTTGGCAACTGTTAGGTGTTTTTAATGTACAAGGCTATTACAAATGATTGAAGCGATTTCATAAATTCACTGTAGCTCCATTCATTGACATATGGTCACGACACACTACAGATACGTAGAAAAACTCATAAAGTTTTGTTCGGCTGAAGCCGCACTTCAGGTTTCTGCCGCCAGACCACTCGAGACCGCAGTGAGACAAAATGGCGACAGGAGCCGAGAAAGCGTATGTCGTGCTTGAAATGCACTCACATCAGTCAGTCATAACAGTGCAACGACACTTCAGGACGAAGTTCAACAAAGATCCACCAACTGCTAACTCCATTCGGCGATGGTATGTGCAGTTTAAAACTTCTGGATGCTTCTGTAAGGGGAAATCAACGGGTCGGCCTGCAGTGAGCGAAGAAACGGTTGAACGCGTGCGTGCAAGTTTCACGCGTAGCCCGCGGACATGCTGGAAAATTGGCTCATGCCACAACTGGAGATCGACAGCGCCGACTTCATATTTCAACAGGATGGTGCTCCACCGCACTTCCATCATGATGTTCGGCATTTCTTAAACAGGAGATTGGAAAACCGATGGATCGGTCGTGGTGGAGATCATGATCAGCAATTCATGTCATGGCCTCCACGCTCTCCCAACTTAACCCCATGCGATTTCTTTCTGTGGGGTTATGTGAAAGATTCAGTGTTTAAACCTCCTCTACCAAGAAACGTGCCAGAACTGCGAGCTCGAATCAACGATGCTTTCGAACTCATTGATGGGGACATGCTGCGCCGAGTGTGGGAGGAACTTGATTATCGGCTTGATGTCTGCCGAATCACTAAAGGGGCACATATCGAGCATTTTTGAATGCCTAAAAAAACTTTTTGAGTTTTTGTATGTGTGTGCAAAGCATTGTGAAAATATCTCAAATAATAAAGTTATTGTAGAGCTGTGAAATCGCTTCAATCATTTGTAATAACCCTGTACTTCACATAATGTTACACAACACCACCCGTAGTTATTATGACTGTCCTTTTTGATGATGATCAGCTTCCAAATAGGAACTTCACATTTGTTGTAAGATGTATTAGTGAACCACATAGACCTTAAACGGCATTAATTACTCTTACATGGAAAAGTACCAATAACACATGGCCCATAATCAATAAATGCTCTTTTGAAAGGAAAGCATGTTTGCCATTGACTGTCGAAATTATTTATTTCCATTGTTGCAATTTTGGCTTTAAGGTTGTTATCAAGTGGGGTACTGCAAAAGACTATGCTTCATACTTTGTTAAATTTTAAAAATTCTCTCACGTGTTCACATTTCATGGTCATATCTGAGTCTTTTGACAGTTTTATTATCCTTTACATATGTAAACAGTGTGCAAGAACAGTGGTTTGTTGGGATTAGTTAGTTTCACATTCCATGACTCATTTACATTTGTGGATCATTTGTATGCATATTATATTCATTATTTGTATGATGTTCAGAAAGAGACCACTGAGAGGGAGCTTGAAAATGTCAATAAGACATCAAGTGGTAGCAAGTTTGTTGTGTCTTGCTCACTTGCCTAATGCAGAGTGCCTAGGGCACCTGCTTTCTCGGATCACTAGGCAACAATTCAGGAAATCATATTAATGAGATTTCATTACAGTAAGGTAATTGACAATACTTAACTTTAAGCATTTGCAGTGGTGTGTTGCAATAAATATGTAACTTGCTGTTCTAGTATTCTGTTTGTAGCCTCAATGATATTAATGACTACTTTATTAAAGTTATAGAAAACAGTGCATGTGAAATTCCAGACCTGGGAGAGGATCATGTTGCTACCAGAACAAATAAAACACACTGTAAAATAAGAAATTGGAAGAAGGCGCATTCCAATGATGTAGTGAAAATAGTGAAAACATACAAACATTCAGAGCATGCAGAATCACTGTAATGGCTCAGCCAGTAGCTTCAGTAATGAAGAGTTCCTCACCAGCAGGCATCTTCTGAGACTTCTAGTACCCATCATGGACAATAACAATTCACAGAAATGGAGACTCATGTTTAATGTCAAGCTACAGCCAATTTCAGTCATTTCAGTCATAGCCAAAGTAATGCAATTTGTTATAAAAATTATATTTTGGTTTACTTTGAGGAAAACAGTTCCTCTATGATGCAAGAAATGATTTTTGAAAGGGGAAATCCGCAACTACAGCTGCTTTAGACTTGTTAACTGTTGAATGGGTGTGCCTATGTATAAAGTGCGCTATTTGCAAATAACTTTGCCTTCTACTGTTTCACTGTTGTTTTACAATTCAAGCCCATACCTGCTCCTTCACCACGGCTTCAGCTAACACAGTGCTAGGTTGTGCTGTGATACATCAAAGTAAGCAGCCATAATGTACAATAAACAATTAGATAAATGAGAAAAAATTTATGATCTGTGCTAGAAAATGTCCCAGATTCCAAGTTAGTGTCACAATCCCACAATGAGGCAGTTGTCTATGAGATAATTAGCAATTGAATAAGTGGTTGGCTGGGATCTGAAACAGCTGCACTGTTTAATGCTTTGAGTGGTTCATTACTGTGGGGTAACCCTTGTACACATAACCATGTGATATAATGAATGTTTATTTTATTGTCATTCAGTTAAACAGTGATTTAGCTCATGTGATGTGAGTTTATTTTATCACTGTTTAATTAAACTAAGAATAAACTGTGATTGTGCTCATACGTGTTTATCTTAGTAACTTAAAGACAGATACTCTTCAAATGTGCACAAAGTCTGCTGGGTGTCCTCACGTTTTAAAACCAGCGTTCCTTCTCCAGAGTTAATAAAAATAATACCCCCACCCAGTTGCCACTCCCATCATGCACTGGAGCTGCTGCTCACAGTGTGGTTTCAGTTCTCTGAGACTGCAGACGTGTGTGCAAGTTGCATTTGCATTTGTGTGTGTGTGTGTCTACTGCTGACAAAGGCCTTAATGGCCGAAAGCTTTAATTGTGTGAATCTTTTTGTTGTGCCTATTGCAACTCAACATCTCCACTATATGGTGAGTAGCAACTTTCCTTCTCTCGTATTGTTACATTCCAGCCTGGATTTTCCATTGTTTGATTAAAAATAATATTGTCATTTGAGGAGATGGAGTCTGTGCCACTCACAATGTGTGATCTCAGCAAATCATTAGAATGGATCCCCTACAAGACCTTACTCAAAGATGCTGTATCAGCTACCCTTCAGTGCTACTTTAAAAGCAAACAGTGGATTGCTTCATTTCAAAAAGCAACATCTCAGGTGCAGAAGTCAGAATGTAGCATGGTACTAGGTTTCATCATTTCTCTTTTTTGTAACTGATCTAAACTAAGATGGTCAAATGCTACAATTTGTTGATGACACTGTTCTATTTACCAAAGAAAATAATTCTACCCAGGAAGTCTTGGAATCAGGTGTATTATTCAGAAAGGACAATGAATGATTCATTTCAAATAAGATGAAAATAAATGAAAAAAAAAAATAAGCAGCCTTAACAAGACAAATATCTAGACCATTTGGAAACAATGAAATTGCTATGTTTTGTAACTGATCAATAACTTTCTTTGAATGGACATTCTGAGTATCTAGGCAAGAAACCAACATGCAAAGTATAACTCCTGAGGTGACTGAAAAGAGTAACTACAGTCCAGTATCTGGTATCTATATATCATGCTCTCTTCCAAAGCCGTATTGTGTATGGGCTGCAGCTTTCACCAGGATGTGAGAATGTGCTTCTACTATGGAAAAAAAAGACACCACAGACCATTATCATAAAACTGTGAATAACGACTATTTACAGCTATTGTACATTATTGTGCCTCATCCATATTAAGGAAAACCTAAACACATTCATCAAGAGACATGAACTACACAGCTACTTTCAAAAACAGGAGATAGCTTCCTGACAACTGGTCTTAGAATGCTAAATTCACTAACCTTGAAAGGCAGATCTTACAGATGGAGAATTCAAGGAAAAAATTGCAAGTGACAACAGATCCAAAACTGTGCTCACTATTATCAATGCATGAACCAAGACAAGTGGCACAGTGCTAACGCACTCAACTTTCATTTGGGAGGACGATGCTTCAAATCCCTGTACAGCCATCCTGATTTAGGTTTTCCTTGACTTCCCTAAATTGCTCTAAGTAAATGCCAGGATGATTGTTTTGAAAGGGCATGGACAGTTTCCTTTCCCATCCTTGGAATATTCTGAGCATGTGTCAATGGGACATGAAACCCTATTACTCCATCCTTCTTTCAATACATGATTTTTTTTTACTCTGATAACAGTGAATGAATGTACTGAACTTTCTCCAAACTTAGTAAATTTATTGATGGAACACATTGATGGGGGGGAAATCTCACCACCAAGGAGTTGTGTGGGGTGACTGAAAGTTGGTAGATATGTTTCAACATCTGAAAGATGACATCTATTCAGATTTCATGCCAGTTGCATTAGAGTAATGCTAGTAGTGCCACTGTGAGGATGAAAATCAGATTTGCTTTAAATACATGCTGTTACAGTCATGAGCATTAGTTGCCTTTGAGATTTGACGTAGTTAGTTAGTTTCAGTGAAGAATGTCTGTAAGATTTTTTTATTTTTAAAAATTTTTTTTAATTGTATTTTTTTGCATGGAGACACCAACTGATGTCTTTTGCAAACATCATAGCATTTTTTTACAAGTTTAGTACAGTCATATATACAACTATGTAAACATATTAAAGACAGTGTTAGGTGCTGGAATATGGATTTTCACTACTCTGACCAAAAATGCCAGCTTGTAGAGTATGTAAACACAAGCATCCCAAAAATGACAAAAGTTATCGAAAATAAAAGAATCCTAAAAGAGGGTAACATCCTTGCCCTAAGAAATAAATTAGCTATAGAGGACTGGGATCTGGATTACCAGACTGAAGGATCTGAAAACAAATGGGCCAAATTCTATGATACTATGCTAAGACACTTTGATAGATGCTGCCCTGTTAAGAAAATACAAAGAGTGTTCACCCATAACCAAAGTGCAAAAACAAACAGACTGATACTTCCAGCAAATATGATAAAACTCAGGTAAAACATTCAGGACCTGGATGTGTTACACAAGTCAACACACCTGCAGGTTTTTAAGGCCAAGTACAATGAAGCCAAGAAAATCTTTAAGAAAGAGCTTTCAAATCTAAGAAAACAGATATACAGCAGTGAAATAGCTCAATCAGACAATATAGCCAAGACCTCATGGAGAATTGTAAATCAATTTTGCAAAGCCACACCGAAGCCAGAAACTGAAATTGTAAATACAAGACATGAAGGAAACACAATTAAAGATCCTAATAAAGTCTGCAATGTTTTCAATAAATACTTTATATCTGCAGCTGTTAGTCCAGTTAATAACACAATTGTGAGTAGTGAGATAAAGCTCTGCCCCTTTGAAGAGCCACCTTTTGAATTCAAACAAGTAAGTGAAAAAGAAATGGGCAGGATAATAAATAACCTAAAGAATAAGTTCTCATCTGGATGGGATGGTTTGAGTAGTATCGTGATTAAAAAATGTAATAAGGAATTAGTTAAAAGTAATCACCCACCTGGTAAACTGCAGTGTCAGAGAACATACATTTCCAAATGTATTGAAATGGAGCACAGTTAAACCAGTGCATAAAAAAGGATCCAAGGAAGAGGTTTCAAATTTCAGGCCCATATCATTAATACCTGTCTTCAGCAAAGTATTTGAAGTTGTGCTGCTGACACAACTTAGTGACTATTTCTTGAAAAATAAGTTCCTAACAGAGACACAACATGGATTCCGAAAAGATCATAGTACTATCACAGCAATTACGGAATTTCTTCACAAAACGTATGGTGCCCTTGATCAAGGAATGCAAACAGCTGGCATATTTCTAGACCTTCCTAAAGCCTTTGACTCGGTAAACCATGAGTTCTTTTTAAGTAAACTTGAGTCATACAATGGAAATGCTGCATCCATGCAATTGCTGTCTACATATTTATTTAACCGCAAGCAGTGTACAAAGCTGACTTACAAAATCAATAATCAGATCATTAATTTCCAGTCCAAATATGAGACAGTCACACAAGGTGTACCCCAGGGCTCAATTTTGGGCCCTTTCCTTTTCCTAGTGTACATAAATGATATAGAGCAACCTTTCAACTCCCAATTGATAACCTATGCAGACGATACCTCACTGTTATTTCTTGGTAAACAAAATTATGAGTTAACGTTGGTAGCAACTGAGGGACTACGTCAAATAACTACTTATTTCCAAGATCAAGGTTTGAAAGTTAATATCAGTAAATCTCAGTTATTGTCATTTAAAATTACAAACTCACACCAAACCTCTATCAGTAACATAGATGGAATTGCAGTAGTGGACACAGAAGGCTGTAGATTTCTAGGTATTCACCTAGATGAAAATCTAAAATGGGTAAACCATATCAAATTTTTATGCAATAAAATCAGCAGTTCATTACATCTAATCAGCCAGTTATCAAAAGTAGTCCCACATCAGACATTAAAAACAATTTATTATGGAACCATTTTTGCACAGATTAATTACAGGATGGAGATATGGGGTTGCGCTGCCGACATACATATGAACAGAATATTAACCCTCCAGAAAAGAGCAATCAGAATTATCCATGGATTAGGGTGTAGAGATTCCTGCAGGGAAATCTTTCTTCATCATAAATACCTCACAGTCTACTCACTGTATCTTTACAAATTAATTATATTTTTTGTGACACATCAAAACAAAGCAACAAAGTGCTCTGATATGCATGCCTATATAACAAGAAATAAAGACTGCTACTACAGACAAAGAACAAAATTAAAAACAACAGACCATAGTCCATGCATCAGTGGTCAAATATGGTACAACAGACTACCAAGCTCTATAAGGTGCCACAAAGGGAACTTATTCAAAGTGAAAACTGAAATATTTCTTGATTGACAAGTGTTTATATTCTTTAAGTGAATAGTAATATTAAACTAAAATAAATTATTGTGTAAAATCTGAATATTTGTAATAGTTATGATGTAACACCCATTATTGTGCCTTATTAGCTACAATGGTACATTTGTATCATAAGATTTCAAAGATGCCATTATTAATAGCTCACTGAGTTTGAATGAGGTCATGTAATCAGACTATGAGAAGCTGTGTGTTACTTCCATGATATTGTAGAAGGTCTTGCTGGAAAGCAGCCACTGTACACCACTGCTAGCAGCAGTCGTCACAGGATGGTATGGTCGCAAGAGGACTGAGCTCCAGACAGCCATGTGACACCAGCGAAGGGGAAGATCATCATGTTTGCTGTATGACTGTGGCGCAACATACTGTATTTGCATCAGCAATTTGAGTAGTTGTTGGCACCACAGTGACACAATGAATTTTATAAATCAGTTACTCCAAGGGAAGTGCTGAGCCAGATGCCATGCAGTGCACAAACCATCATCATTTTTGACTTCAGTGGTGTCAAGCAAGAGCTTATTTGAGGGTGAAGTGGAAGTCTGTTGTGATATCTGACAAAAGCCAGCTCTGCCTCTCCTTTCTGCAGCCTATATACACTGGGCCTACACCTAAAGTTATCATCTGGGGTGTGGTTTGGAATGACAGCAGGAGCACTCTCATGGTTATCCCCTGTATCCTGACTGTGTATTTTTATGTCAGTCTGCTGCTTTGATGTATTGTGCTACCATTCATGAACATTCCAGGGGGTATTTTCCAACAAGATAACTCACATCCTCATACAGCTATTGTAATCCAACATGCTCTACTGAGTGTCAACATGTTTCATCGGCCTGCTCAATCAGCAGATCTGCCTCCAATTGAGCAGATATGGGACATCATTGGATGACAACTCCAGCATCGTCGACAACACGAATTAACTGTCTCTGTAATGAACAGCCAAGTGCAACAGGCATGGAACTCCATCCCACAAATTGACATTCAGCACCTGCACACAGTGCAGCATGTTTGCATGCTTGCATCCAAAATTCTGGGTTCCACTCTTTATTAATGTACCAGCATTTCAAATTTGGAGTGGTTCTTCTCATTCTTACATTTACCTGTTATCTTGCAACATTAATCATTCAGATGTGTTACATAGACATTCCTGAAACTTAATAAGTCCACATTTATTATTTCTTGATGTTAGGATTTTCTTTTTCTGTCAGCGTATATGTTGATCATCTCCAGCCACAACTGGTGAATGTTACAGACCTGGTAGAAAAACGGCAATAATATTACTATTTTAAATGGCCTTTTAATAGATTCCTATAGTCACTTCCAGTGTCCTTAATCGACTTTCTTCCTATTTGGGATTCATAACATAGCTTTTTCAAGATTAGTGTAACTGTTACCAGATGAGAAACATAAGTTTAACCTTCATTCAGTTTTTATTCATGTATGTTTTAGTGTAAAAAAAATTTTAAGGTGTTATTCACATCTTTTATTAATGTATATTTAAGTCTATAAAAATTCTGGAGCACTATTGACATCAGTTCTAATAACAATAATCCAATCTCTCTTGGTAAGAGGTCTCTTAGAAGGCTTTTTGGATTGACATAAATGATGTATTTAACACTTTTACTGCTACCAGTTTTTAACACATAAAAATAAATCTTGTTATTTTTGTTTTCATTATCCAGGAATTTAATTTATGACTAATGAAGAATAAACTAATCTAGCTCAAAGTACAACACACTACAAATCTTCACTTTTGAATGACTATTTCTTGTTGGCATTAAATGTACTGTACTTTATTATTTAACTTCATTTAATTATGATAAAGTATTAAGGAATTTAATGACATTTAGAGCATATAATTATATTATATTTAAAATATTCTTAAAATAAGAATACATTCATTAACATATAGCTGGCACATTTGTAGCTAAGAATAAGGAAGAAATACATATTTGTATATTATAGACGGTCATGTAAATCATAGAAGCTGAAATTTTCTCCTCACACAACTGCCTAACTATGAGAAGGTATTTTTATGACTAGATACTTTAAAGTTGTAAAATACACAAATATTCTCAGAGAATGAATTATTCTATAATGTGCTAAGTCCCAAGACAAACTATACACAACACACTACATTTAACAAAAAGTTTGAGCAACATTCATTACTTCACTTACAGTACTGTGTTTCTTTTCTCTTACAGGCTATTCAGTCACTTAACTGGGGAATAATTTATAGTGTGTTGGCAAGATCTAGTACTCCACATATAGCTTCAATAGGTAAGGTGTATTTCGGTATTACAATAAATGAATTTTCAGAATGGAAATAATAAACAAAACTGAATATAGACAACCACTTACTAACAGCTGATATGTGACACACTGACTTACCCCAGTTACACCTAGAACTTAACTGTACCAACACAAGAAGTTTCAGTGGCTACAATTCCCTTTCCAGTGTAAGTACCCTCTCTCATGCTGATGTCCATATATCAACACGAATGCACCAATCTATAGCTGCAGTGACATGTATTGTTTATGAGAGCTATCCAGGCTGGTAAGCATCAAGGGAGGGTTATTTGAAGGGGGAGGGGGTGAGATAATGGAGGTAAATATGACAGCTAAGAATGATGAACAGTAAGAAGTGCAGGGTTCAAGAACAGGAGGGGAGTGTGTAGGTAAAGAGAGGCAGGAAAGAGATAGGTGACTCCCAGTATCATTATCAGTATGAGGACTGAATTAAATAACATTCAAATTCTGTTATTCATGTTTTTTTTTTTTTTTTTTTTTTTTTTTTTAAATCGCATCATGAAGAAATGAAGGGATGTGGAACAAGTCAAGTTATGAAAGAAGTTAAAATAACAAAAGAGCCTCACAAAATTATTAAAAATGCATAGAAAAGGAAGGTCACCTTATTCCATCAGAATATTAGAGGACCGAGTAATAAGTAGAAGAGCTTCTTGTCTGTTTAGAAAATTTAGAGAGCTCTGAAACCATACACATCCTGTACCAATCTGAGCACCATATAATTATAAAGGTTAAATATAAAAGATTATTAAAATTGAAGAGAGACAACTTCTCAGCCAAGATCGCCTTTGTAAAACCATTACTTACAATGACCAGTTTTCAGTAAACAGAGGTATCATCATCTGATCTGTGAAACATGTACATAAACTGTAAAACATTTTTCAGCATTGAATTATTATTACACATACCACAATACAGGTTAACATATGCGGCCAATTTGAGCTATAAATGTACTCCAAATCTTAATTAGGTGCACATTTGGTGCAAGATGCATTGGCATGTCAAAGTTAAAACCAGTAGATGCACTACATTCAAAGTTAGAAACCAGTATTTAGAAACCCATTTTGCCAAGTGCATCCTGATGTCTTTAATTATGTTAGGCAGAAAATTACAGAGTGAAATACAGTATATTGGACTAAAATAACTTATTGCTCCTTTCTTTATTGAAACCAAAGGTACACTGTAACCGTAACAACAAAAACAAAAAGCAAAGATATAATTTTATAATGTCACAGAGCATGGCTGCACAAAGAATGAACATAAATATCTGATGCACTCACACCACAAAAACTGAAAATGAAGCCACTAAAGAAAACTCAATACAACAAGCTCACTGCTCTCAACACTTCCACTCTTGTTTTGTTGAGTTTGATTGGAGATAATTCACAGAGCTTTTCTGTTTGATATGAATTTGTCCCTTGTTAAAGTTTTGGTGAATAAGTCTGCCAACTGTTTATTTGAATAAACACAATAGACTTCAATTGCATTATTTTCAACATGTTCACATATATAATGGTATTTAATGTCAATGTTCTTGGTATGTTTGTAATATTCTGTGTTTTTAATTAGGCAAATAGCACTTTCATTGTCAACATGGAGTGTTGTTGGTTTGTCTAACTGAAAACCAAGTTCACCGAGAAAACTACACAACCACCCCTGTAGATACTTCATAATCCTTTTAACAGCATGCCAATGAACAAGACCCAGATTATGTCAAAACCTGCTCACCATGCTCACAGCGAACGTGATGTCTGGCCGTGAGACAACTGCTGCAAACATTAAGCTGCCAACTGCCTGCCGATAAGGTTTGTTTTCCATCTAGTTTACCTCATGTTGATTTGCAGGAGACTGCCCACTGTGCAACATGGTTCTAACATCAAAAGGAGTGGAGTTAGGTTTCGAATCATCCATGTTGAACTTCTGAAGAAAAAAATTGATGTATCTTTGCTGGCCTATATAGATTTCTTTTGTAGAAGGGCTGTGTTCAATTTCCAATACACAGAAGTATTTTACATTGCCCACAGTAATTTCAAACACTGATCCCAGTGCTGTCAAAACATTTTCCAGTATTTTTGGAGACTGACAAATAAGCAAGCCATCATCCACATAAAGTGACAGGTAAACATTAGTGTCATGTGCTAAAACATGGAAAACACATTTGTCTGCATTCAGCTGCACAAAGCCAAACACTGTGAGGAACTGTACACATTTTTGATTCCAACAACATGGTGATTGTTTGAGTCTATATATACTCTTCTTCAGTTTGCAAACATTATTTGAGCCTTCTGCAATAAAAACTTTTGGTTGCTCCATGTGAACTTCTTCTTTCAAATGCCCATTCAGGAATGCAGTCTTAACATCAAACTGCCTAATTTCCATATCTCATGAAACTGCTATGGCTAATAAAACTCTGATTGAATCATATTGGACCACAGGGATGACAGGAGAGAATATTGCTTCATATTCAGTTCTCGTTATGAATAACCTTTTACACCTAATCTAGCTTTGAAATGGTCAATTATTCCCTCAGAATTCTGCTTCACACGATAGGCTCACTTACATCCAACTGCCTGACAGTTGTTTGGTAATGGTTCTAGATTCCAAGTTTTGTTCTTCTTCAAGGATGTTACTTCCTTTTCCATTGCTTTTTTCCACTTTGCTGACTCTTTCAATGCCATTGCTTCTTCAAAAGTTTGACATTCATAGATAATGGCAGAACAAGCTATATCTTGGTGATCGCAGATTAGACCATATCTCAGATTCATCCATTGACTTTCCTTCATTTGTTCACCATTATCACCCTCTTCATATTCCTCTTGAACAACTTTTTGATTTTCTTTCATTTGTTCACCAGTATCATACTCTTCAGATTCCAGTTGAACATCTTCTGCAGCATGGTCTCCCAGGTAAGATTCAGTATATCTTTGTTCTATGTTTAAGCTATGGGTTTGTTCTATATTGAAAGAGACATTGCAGGAGATCGTAATTTTCTTTGACTCAGGATTGTAGAGGCGATAATTGGTAATATACTCATCATAGCCAACCATGATCAATTTCTTTGATTTACTATCCCTTTTGATCTAAATTTATCTGGAACATGTACATATGCTGCTGATCCAAACTTCCTCATGTGTCCTAAAGAAGGAGGTTTCCCAAACCATTATTCATATGGCATAACATTGTCGTTTGCTTTACATGGTCGGCGATTTAAGATACATGCAGCACAGTAGACTGCCTCAGCCCACAATTTGTGAGACAAGTCAGTACTTAGTAACATAGTGTGTACGCACTCAGCAATGAGCCAGTTTTCTCGTTCAATTCGGCCATTCTTCTGTGGTGTATAGGGACTTGTTTCCTCATGCATTACACCATTTTGTTCGAAATAATCTTCAAATTGCTCATTTATGAATTCGGTCCCATTGTCACTTCTCAGAACTTTAATTTTGTTTCCAGTTTGTCTTTCAATATACTCCGGAATTCCAAAAACACAGGGAAAGTATCATGATTACTGTTGAGAAAATACATGAACCTGTATGAAGTGGAATCATTATTGAAAACTATGTACAATTGTGCACCGCCAAGAGATGGTTTTCTCATACATTCACTCAAATCTACATGAATAAATTCACCAGCAACCTTCGATCTTGACTCCAAATTTGAATTAAAAGATTTTCTTTTCATCTTGCCATACTGACATGGTTCACAATGAAGATTTTCAACTTTCTTCATATCAAAACCAGGCATTAAGTTCAGATCAGCCATATTCTTGAGACCACTGAAATTAATGTGCCACAGTCTCTCATGCCAGATCATGTTGGAATTCAGGAAACAGGATTTGCCTGTAGTACATTTGGACATTTAAACAACATTTGATAACACTGATTGTCCATCTTAATTCCTGCTTTAATTAGACCTGAACTGCAAACTTCCTTTCTCTTGTCATCAGAAATAACTGTAATTCCTCTTTTTGTTATTGCTCCCACTGAAAATAAATTTTTCTTTAGCTTAGGAATATATAATGTGTTTTTTCCAAAGTGCGAGGTTGCCAATACTTCAATTGATCCAATGTCTTCTGCTTTGACGATCAAGTTGTCTCCAATTTTAACAAATGAGTCATCCAACTGAATTGGCTTAAATGTTTTGAACCACTTTTTGTGTGATGTCACATGTTTTGACATAGCATTGTCAGTTAACTAAGTGATTTCACAACCTGGAGCAAAAACATATGCATGTTCATCACTCAAAACTTGGGCCTCTGATGTATCTGTTTTCATATTAAGTTTTGCTAAAAGTTTTCTGTGCTCAGATTTAAAATGTTCCCTTTTGTGACAGTAATAACATTCAACATCTTTTCTACTGACCATGTTACATGTACTATTGTTGCCAGAATTTGAACTGAACTTGCGTGTTTTATCCACTTTAACTGCTACAAAGACTGCTGAGTTTTCATCACATTGTAAAAGTTTTTGTTCTTTTTTTCAATAACCTTAAAGTCAAATTATGGAACATTTGTTGATCTACAGCACACAAGTCCCAGGCAGTTGAAAAAGTTTGGAAACTTTGCTGGCAGAATTCCCAAAATTTTAGCCATTTTGTCAGCTTCTGTTACAGGTTCCCCAATATCAGCTAATGCTAGTGCCAAGGATTCAACTTGACTGATGTGTTGTGCGATTGTGTCTGTCGGCAAGATTCTGTAATCAAAAAATTTCTGCTTCAAGGCCATTTTATAAGCTGCAGATCACTGTTCATAAATAGCCTTTAGTCTGGCCCACATTTCCACGGCATTTGTGTGTGTCATAACAGATTCCAATTGGTCAAATTCCATCGCAGCAGATAGAATGAGCATCACCTTAGCATTTAAGTCATCCCAAGCAGTTTGACTCTCACCAGCTTCATTTGGCCTCAGTTTCCCCTTGATGATATTGAGCACTTTTCCAGCATGAAAAAAAAATTGCAACTGATATTTCCACAGTTGGAAATTTTTACCATAAAATTTCTGGATACTGTACATTTGCAAGTTATCCATCTTCATGTAGGCTGAATGTAACTCAAACTTTTAATACTCAGTTCAAAACAAAAATGAAGGTTTTCTACAATAGACCAGCAAAACACGATAGTTCCAGAACTTGAGCATCACAGTTCACATGAATAAAACTCCAATTAAAAGCAAGGAATTCACAGAACAGAAACAAATACCATATGTATGCATTTGCCTGAGCCCATAACCTGATGTCTTTAATTATGTTTGGCACAAAATCACAGAGCAAAATACGGTATATTGGAGTAAAATTGACTTATTGCTCCTTTATTTATTGAAAACAAAGTAACAATGTAACTGTGTCAACAAAAACAAAAAACAAAGATATAATATTATAATTTCACAGAACACGGCTGCACATAGAATGAACACAAATTTCTGGTACACTCACACCACAAAAACTGAAAATGAAGCCACTAAAGAAAACTCAATACAACAAGCTCACTGCTGTCAATGCATCCATATTACAGATCACAGAGTACATCACTGATGCAGCAGTGCTGCTGAACTGACCCACAGTGAAAGATACTAGAGAAACTGTTGACATTTAGTGTGGCTGTAGGTGGCTTGTGTATTTATGTCATAATCCATTGCAAATATAAATATGTAATTTTAATACAAATATGATAACAGGTATTCGACTAT
Source organism: Schistocerca nitens (assembly GCF_023898315.1). Classification (NCBI taxonomy): domain Eukaryota; kingdom Metazoa; phylum Arthropoda; class Insecta; order Orthoptera; family Acrididae; genus Schistocerca; species Schistocerca nitens. The sequence continues at coordinate 473,434,459 of NC_064614.1, read as the reverse complement.
AATGTTTTTTAGCTGAGAAAAGCTAGAATATATGCAAGCGACCTCTAACAGCACTAAGTGTCAACATGTTCTCTAGTAACTTTCTCTTCATGTCAGTTCAGCAGTACCCTTGAATCAGTAATGTACTCCATAATTTGTAATATGGGACATATGCACTTGGTGAAACAGCTTGTAAATACTGGTTTTAACTTTGAAGGTATTGCATATACTGGTTGTAACTTTGAATATATTGTATACACTGGTTGTAGCTTTGACATGCCAATGCATCTTACATCAACTCTCTGGCTAATCATGAGAGGGTGAAGAACAAAAGTCTATCTAGCCAAATCAGATTAGATGTATTTTGAAAACACATACACTACTGGCCATTAAAATTGCTACACCAAGAAAATGACGTGCTACAGATGTGAAATTTAACCGACAGGAAGAAGATGCTGTGATATGCAAATGATTAGCTTTTCAGAGCATTCACACAAGGTTGGTGCTGCTGGCGACACCTACAATGTGCTGACATGAGGAAAGTTTCCAACCAATTGCTCATACACAAACAGCAATTGTTCGGCATTGCCTAGTGAAACGTTGTTGTGATGCGTTGTGTAAGGAGGAGTAATACGGAATTCCGTGCTGGCTCCCAATGGCCTCGTATCACTAGCAGTCAAGATGACAGGCGTCTTATCCACATGGCTGTAATGGATCGTGCAGGCACATCTAGATCCCTGAGTCAACAGATGGGGACGTTTGCAAGACAACAACCATCTGCATGAACAGTTTGACGACGTTTGCAGCAGCATGGACTATCAGCTCACGAGACCATGGCTGCAGTTACCCTTTACGCTGCATCACAGACAGGAGCACCTGCAATGGTGTACTCAACAATGAACCTGGGTGCATGAATGGCAAACCGTCATTTTTTGGATGAATCCAAGTTCTGTTTACAGAATCAAGATGGTTGCATCTCTGTTTGGTGACATCGCGGTGAACGCTCATTGGAAGTGTGTATTCATCATTGCCATACTGGCGTATCACCCAGCATGATGGTATGGGGTGCCATTGGTTACACATCTTGGTCACCTCTTGTTCGCATTGACAGCACTTTGAACAGTGGACGTTACATTTCAGATTTATTATGACCCGTGGCTCTACCCTTCATTCGATCCCTGCGAAACCCTACATTTGCGCAGGATAATGCACGACTGCATGTTGCAGGTCCTGTATGGGCCTTTCTGGATACAGTAAATGTTCGACTGCTGCCCTGGCCAGCACATTCTCCAGATCTCTCACTAACGGGAAACGTCTGGTCAATGGTGACCGAGCAACTAGCTCGTCACAATATGACAGTCACTACTCTTGATAAACTGTGGTATCATGTTGAAGCTGCATGGGCAGCTGTACCTGTACACGCCATCCAAGCTCTGTTTGACTCAATGCCCAGGTGTATCAAGGCTGTTATTACGGCCAGAGGTGGTTGTTCTGGATACTGATTTCTCTATGCACCCAAATTGCATGAAAATGTAATCACATGTCAGTTCTAGTATAATATGTTTGTCCAATGAATACCCATTTATCATCTGAATTTCTTCTTGGTGTAGCAATTTTAATGGCCAGTAGTGTATATGAAAATGAGGAGCTGGCAACACTGCCACATCATGCAGTGCATTGGAATGTACAGGGGAATGTGTATCAACCTAGATTACTGTACCAGCTATTATAGCTCAATGAGTATACGTCTGGTTCACCAACCCCATATCCATCATGGAGGTATGGTTCAAATCCTCACCAGTTTCCTTTTTTAGCTTTTAGATGTCCGTTCTCTAGTTCTCATTGTTTATAAGCAAGGTACCACTTTGTTGCATGACAATAGTCTATCAAATGACAGTGGGATCCATTAAACTGCATGCATGTGTCTACTAATCATCCAGTGCACAACCAGAACTCATCCTGTCAAGTTCATGTAGGGGAGCCTCCTTATGGAGTTCACAAGTGATGAATACATCGATATGCTTTTGTTGTTGGATGCATTTGGTAACCAAGTTGTTGCATCTACTCATGCCTATGCTGCATGGTATCCTCAAAAGTGCCATGAAAATAAGAATGTTTTTCATTACCTGGAGCAACACCTTCATCCACAATTAATGGAGAGAGGGTGTCCAAGGACAAAATATACTCTACAAAGAGAAGACGTGATTCTTGAAGCTATACCCCAATGACCATGGTGAAATACCGATGATATTCGAAGGCTGTTCCAGATATCTCAAAAACTGTTGTTGAAGTGTTGCACCATGAAGAACTGCATCCATATCACTACATGTTAACTAAGTATCAGCTGCAGAAGACCATGTTTAAGAAGTACAGTTTTGTGAATGGTTTTTGCACCACATGGATGATAACAAATGTTTTATGAATAATGTGATGTGGACTGACATATCTAGCTTCGCTTGTGAAAGTATTTTCAACCTCTATGACAGTCATTATTGGTGAGAATGAAACCCACATGTTAGCCATGAAAATGGCTTTCAGGCATGTTTCGACATAAACCTGTGGTCTGCAATCATGGAAGTAATGGTTTTGGCCCCTTACCTGATGTCAGACAAGTTGAATGTGCCACTGTATTGAACATTTCTTTGCTAAACTTTGCTTGGCACAAGAGAAAATTTTCCTCTTGTTGCTCAGTGACAGCTATGGTTTCAGTCTGATGGTGCACCACCACAATTTGGAATGAATGTGTGTAACTTTTTACAGGGAAATGAATTGTTTATGAAGGTACAGTGTTCTGGCTTCTGTGGTCCACAGATCTTAATCAACTAGATTTTTATTTGTAGGGCACATAAAGGAACAAGTTTACAGTGCTCCACCCATCAATGTACACAGCCTAATAGCTCACATTAACATTGCTTCAGCAATGGTGAATGCATGTATGCTACATAGGATCCAGCAGAGTACAAATCAGTGAGAAGTGAAGTGTTTACAAATGCAAGGTGGTTCCTTTGAACATTTTCTCAGCTCTTTGTTTTGTTCAGTGAAGCTAAAAAAAACCTTTGTGCCCAGTAACAAATGCTCTCTCTGATCCTGATGCACTGTTAGCAAGGATAAATAAGAAAGCGTCTCTTGTTACAGATACTCCTCAGTGGAAATCAGTATCAGTTAGAATAATTAATGACTCCTGAGCAAGTGTTTTTAAGAACAGTTTACAAGAGACGACATGGGAAAAAATGTACAATGAACCAAATTCTGATGTAACATTTCATCTATTCCATCATAAATTCAAATCATTATATGAAAATAGGGTTTTGCATAAGCTAATCGGCAAAGAGATTAAACAGCCATGTAAAAAAATCATGGATTATTACAGGAAAAGGAAAATGTATCTGTTGTAAGAACAAGTAGACATCCTGCCAGCAGCTGCACACTACAAAACATACTCAAAATTACTAAGAAAAGTCATTAAAAATTAAGAAATATGCACATTATATCAGTAATCAGTAATTCTGACAACAGTGTTAAAGTGATATGGAGAAATGAGAGACATGGCAACTGGCCAAAGAACAGGATAATTTCACTGTTGCATTTAATGAAGTTGCTGTAAATGGCGAGTCAGTGGTAGTAACTATGTTTAATAATCATTTCTTAAATGTGTAGCTGAAAGTGGAGGAACAAACAGTTCAAGAGAAAAATCAGAGCAGTACACTGAAAAAGAAACTCAAAAACTTAAATAATACGAAAATATCACCAATTTCTCCTTCTGAAATTCTCTCAAAAACGGTGTTTCCAATAATATACCAAGGATTTTTTCTCATAAAATAAGCCCTGTCCTGTGTGAAATATGTAATGCACCACTAACTCAAGGCATTTTCCAAGAGAGACTGAAATATGGAGTTGTCAAACCCCTCTTTAAGGAAGGTGGTAGGAGAGATGTCAATAACTATCAACCTGTTCCACTGCTAACATCATTTTCCTAAATTTTTGAGGAGGTGATGTGTTCTAGAGTAGTATCACACCTAAGCAACAATAACATCCCCAACAATCACAGTTTGGATTTCAGAAGGGCTGCTCTCCTTGCATGTTCACTCACAAAATTTTACTAGCAAAATGAATAAAATAGCACCACATGATATTTTCTGCAATCTATTTAGAGCATTTGACTGTGTGAATCACAGTATTCTCACAGATAAATAGCAGTTTATGAGGTTGATGGTATAGTCAATCAGTGCATGTCATATCTAACCAAAGCAGGGCAGAAAGTTCTAGTCACTAATGTGACCATTGTAGGCCGGGTACCAACTACTATGACTGGGGAAAAATCACAAAAAGGTTCCCAAAGGCTCTATCTTATCCGCTGTTCTTCATGATATATATAAATGATCTTCTGTCTAATATACAAGCAGAATAGTTTCTTTTTGCAGATGACATTAGTACTGTAATCAATCAAAGCATACATACAGAAACAGAAAAATTGGGAAACCTTGTTCTTAAAAGTATCATTGACTGGTTTTTTGCAAATGGTCTCATCCTCAGTTTTAAAAAGATAGGACATAGTCAATTTTGCACATCCTGGGGTACTGCACCAATGATCAGCAGTGGTGGCTCGTGAGTATACATTCTGGGTGTTAACCAGCTATTAGATTCAGATAAATTTGAGAGTGTGAAATTAATATCATCTGCTGCATAACAGCTGTGTTTATGAACAAATTTATAAAATTACACCCCCACCACTAATAATAATAATAATAATAATAATAATATGCAATACTTGTCTGACAAAAGGAAGAATTGTTTTATGGAATTTTGTTGTTTTGTACATAATTAAGTAGAGTTTAGGGCAAGAAAGAAGTGAAGTGTAAGCTTTTGGCACCCTCTGTTTTGCATTTTTGTGTGCAGGGGCATTTCCATACTTTTTTAAATTTTTTGCACAAATCTACAAGGTCCCTAAATATCTAAGAAACTGAGACATGAATGTTCCTACTCATCTATACAGGGTGGTTCATTGATCGTTACTGGGCCAAATATCTCATGAAATAAGCATCAAATGAAAAAACTTCAAAGAACGAAACTTGTGTAGCTTGAAGAGGGAAACCAGATGGCGCTATGGTTGGCCCACTAGATGGCGCTGCCATAGGTCAAATGGATATCAACTGCGTTTTTTTAAGTAGGAACCCCCATTTTTTTATTACATATTCATGTAGTATGTACAGAAATATGAATGTTTTAGTTGGACCACTTTTTTCGCTTTGTGATAGATGGCGTTTGGTGTAGCTATTACAGCTAATAGTCGCAAACATATGGCTCACAATTTTAGATGAACAGTTGGTAACAGGTAGGTTTTCTAAATTAAAATACAGAATGTAGGTATATTTGAACATTTTATTTCGGTTGTTCCAATGTGATACATGTACCTTTGTGAACTTATCACTTATGAGAATGCATGCTGTGACAGCATGATTACCTGTAAATACCACATTAATGCAATAAATGCTCAAAATGATGTCCGTCGACCTCAATGCATTTGGCAATATGTGCAACAACATTCTTCTCAACAGTGAGTAGTTCGCCTTCCATAATGTTCACACATGCATTGACAATGCGCTGACGCATGTTGTCACACATTGTCGGTGGATCATGATAGCAAATATCCTTCAACTTTCCCCACAGAAAGAAATACGGGGACGTCAGATCCGGTGAACATGCGGGCCATGGTATGGTGCTTCAATGACCAATCTACCTATCATGAATTTGCTATTCAATACTGCTTCAACTGCACGCAAGCTATGTGCCAGACATCCATCATGTTGGAAGTACATCGCCATTCTGTCAGGCAGTGAAACATCTTGTAGTAACATCAGTAGAACATTATGTAGAAAATCAGCATACATTGCACCATTTATATTGCCATCTATAAAATGGTGGCCAATTATCCTTCCTCCAATAATGCCGCACCATACATTAACCTGCCAAGGTTGCTGATGTCCCACTTGTCGCAGCCATAGAACACGTGCAAAAAATCTGTCATCATCCCGTAATTTCTCTTGTGCCCAGTGGCAGAACTGTACTTGATGTTCAAAGTCATTGCCACGCAATTCCTGGTGCATGGAAATATGGTATGGGTGAAATCAGTGTTGATATAGCATTCTCAACACCAATGTTTTTGAGATTACCGATTCTCACGCAATTTATCTGCTACTGATGTGTGGATTAGCCGAGACAGCAGCTAAAACACCTACTTGTGCATCACCATTTGTTGCAGGTTGTGGTTGACATTTCACATGTAGCTGAACGCTTCCTGTTTCCCTAAATAACGTAACTATCCGGTGAATGGTCCAGACACTTGGATGATGTCATCCAGGATACTGAGCAGCATACATAGCACAAGCTGGTTGGGCATTTGCATCACAATAGTCATACATCAACACGATATCGACCTTTTCCGCAATTGGTAAATGGTCCATTTTAACATGGCTAATGTATCAAGAAGTAAATACCGTCTGCACTGGCAGAATGTTACACGATACCACGTACTTATACATTTCTGACTATTACAGCACCATCTATCACAAAGTGAACAAAGTGGTCCAAGTAAAACATTCAGATTTCTTTATCTACTACACGAATATGTAATAAAAAATGGGGGTTCCTATTTCAAAAAATGCAGTTGATATCGGTTTGACCTATGTCAGCGCCATCCAGTGGGCCAGTCATAGTGACATCTGGTTTCCCCCTTCATGCTAGATGAGTTTTGTTCTTTGTAGTTTTTTCATTTGATGCTATTTCATGAGATATTTGGCCCAGTCACTATCAATGGACCAGCCTGTATAGTGCATACCTATAGCACAGATAAATCTGGCTCACTGATAGATCAACAGGTGTTGGAAGCATGAGTAAATGAATAAATGCTACAGTCTCAAAACCAATGATGATGTGGTTTAGGCTGGTATGGTCCTCATTTCCTCAAATGTATCACTGTATGATAAAGTCCAAAACTTAATATACTATACCTCATTCAGAAACCCAAAAATAGGTCATTGCTATCAGAGTAACTATACATTTAATGCCGTCAAATCTAATTTTACTGTATAGTGAGTACTGTGCAACTGCCTAGCATGGTTTATGCCAAAAGCACAAGGATAAAAGTCTAACGTATTGTGCTACCACCTGGTGGCACTGACCTAAACTTGTAACGGAGTGGTAGGGACTAGCTCTGCATACTGTGAACCATGCACATTGTTCACCAAATCTATGTGTATTTGATCCATACTGTCATGCCAGTTACACATGCATAAAAGCTCCTTAAAACATGCATGAATGAGGAGTGCTCACAGCCATGATGCCAAGTTTCATGAAAACTAGAGGAGTAGTAACATAGCATAGCGCAGTAGATTTAGTGTCATATATTTCAGATCACTGCATCTATGTTACATTTAACAGCATTAAAAGAAAAGTAACCAATAAATATGCAAGGTGCAAAAAGTTAGGGTGTTCACGTGATCCTACACAGCAGCCACTGCTGATGTTAAGTGTAATACACATTGAGGAAATAATAAGCAGAACTGAAGACTTAAAAATTTTAGTCATCCATACTGAGGAGAATTTAACCTGGAAAAAGCAAACAAACAAACAAAAGTCATCTTCATTCCTACAATCAAATTTAGCCATGTTGGATTTGTCGAAGTCTTGCTGTCCTTCTCCTTATATCTGCAATAGAAACACTTCTTTGCCACCAATCCCTCCAACTGAAGACAACCTAATCCAGGTACTGAACCCTGACTCTGCCAGTTCATACCACCATCCAACTGTGATGCTCCCCTCCTCCCACAGAACCACCCCCTGGTCACCTTCTGGAAATTCCTTACCTCCCACTTGGCCTCACCATCCTTCTCCAGGCCCCTTCCTGGAGAACACATACCTTCAGCAGAAGAAAGGACAGCCATACACAGCCTCAAAACAGATTCTCACCTAATCATCCTACCTGCAGACAAAGGTTCCACCACTGTCATTATGAACTGCAGTGACTACCTGGTGGAAGGAATTTGCCAATTGTCTGACTCTTCCACCTATAAACTCTGCAGAGTGGTCCCATTCCGGAAGTCCAACATAACCTCCAATCACTGCTTAAAACCTTAAGCCCTTTCCAGAACCTCTCCCCTGCATCAGTTTCCCTCCTCATCTCCATGACACCTCATACACCCACCTTCTATATGCTCCCCAAAATCCACAGACCTGACAATATTGGATGCCTCATTGTAGCTGGAGATTGTTCCACCACTGAAAGAATTTCAGCTCTTATTGACCAACACCTCCAACGAATTGCCAGCAATCTAATCTCCCACATCAGAGATACCAAACTCTTCTTTCACTAACTCTACCATCCCCACCCCTGTCCTCTTCCAGTATCCTTCAGACTGCAAATCCACTGACTCATTCCTCATACAGGTTACTAACTTTATTCTAACACACAACTATATCTGCATGGGGAACCACATGGCACCCTCTTATCCTCACCTGTTTATGGGTCATTTAGAGTAAACCTTCTTAGCCTTCTAAAAGCCCAAATCCCTGTTCTGGTTCAGGTTCACATGATATCCTCATAATCTGGATTCAGGCCCAAGACACCCTATCCTCATTCCTTACAACACCAACACTTTGTCTACCATCCATTTCACTTTCCAGGTCACTGATGTCCTCCTCTCTGATGGCTCCATCCACACCTCTGCCCACATTAAACCCACTAACCACCAACAGTCCCCACATTTTGACAGCTGCCATCCCTTCCACACCAAAAAATCTCTCTCCCATACAGCCTGGCCACCCAGGGATTACATATCTGCAGTGACAAGATTTCCCTTTCCCAGTACACTGATGGTCTCACGAAGGCCTTCACAGACAGGCACTAACCTCCATACCAAATGCACAAACAAATTTCCCGTGCCACATCTCCATGCACCCCCTATTGTTCCACCACCACCAAGAACCAGCTACAAAGAAGCTCATCACCGAACACCAACCCTGCCTGGAACAGCTGAATCACATCTTTCATCAGTTCTTTAATTATCTATTACCATGTCCTGAAATGAGGGAAATCCTACCCAAGACCCTTTCCACCCCTCCTAAAGTGGTATTCCTTCACCTAACCAAACTCCACAAAATCCTAATCCATCCAGGGATCCTTTCCCTGTGGAAGACCCAGACACAAGACCTGCCCAATCCACCCACCCAGCACTTTCTACTCCCATCTTGTCACAGGCTTGTCCTACCCAATCAGAGGCCAGACCACCTATGAAAGCAGCCATGTCATATACCAGCTCTGTTGCGATCATTGCACAACTTTTTATACTGGTATGACTACCAACTAGCTGTCTACCAGGCTGAATGACCACCTCCAAACTATGGTCAAGAACAAAATGGATCACCCTGTGGCAGAACATGCTTTGTTTTAATGACCACTTCTCAAACCAGGCCATCTGGATGCTCCCCTCCACTAGCTTTATGAACTGCACAAATGGTGCCCCCACACCCTCCACCCAACAGTTTCTGTCTCCTCTGTCCTGTAGTTTCCTCCCAAATCACGTTCCCTCAACCTCATTTGCTCACTCTCTGGTAACATACCCACTAGTCTTTTCCCCTATCTGCTTCTCTTCTTCTCTGCTTTCCTCTCCCCTACCCCATCTCCCCACAGCCTCCTGACACTAGATCTGCTGCCTTCTGCAGTAGTCCCTCCACACTTCACCAGACAGCACTATTCTTCCCACCTTCCACCCCACCCATACTCTGCTATCCCTTCCCCTTGTGTGCACCACTTCTGATTGCTTTTTTTGTTCAACGCAACAGTTGTAGTCTCTGTAAAGCAGCCAGAAATAGGAGTCATGTGTACGTGAAGCATGCCTGGTTGTGTAAACGTGTGTGTTTTCTTTTCTGAAGAAGGCTTTGGTTGAAAGCTTCGCATTTAACAGTCCTCTTATTGTGTCTGTCTGTCAATGTGTCACCTTTACAGTGAATAGCAATCTGTCTTTTATATAATTCTTAATCTGGAAAATCACATTTGGAACTCCTAAATAAGTTAGTTCAGACATATTTGCACTTAGAATCATTGCAAACCATGGGAAAAGACAAAACAGTAACTTGATATATTTTTATTCAATAATGTCATATGGAATGATGTTCTTGGGTAACTCATCTTTTGATTGTTCAAAAATATGCTGTAAGAGTTATATGTGGCTATCTGTTTAAGGAGTTGGGCATTTTGACTATTGCTTCACAGTCTATTTATTTGTTGTAAGTAATCCAGTGCATTTCAAAAGGAACAATGACGTACATGATTAAAATGTCAGAACAAAAATGGCATTCATTATTCAACCTTTGTCTTTAGCACAAAAAGGGGTGCATAATGCTACATCTAAAATTTTTGATCACTTACCCAGGGATACAAAATGTCTGACAGGCAGCAAAGTAAAATTTGGAAACAAACTGAAAAAGTTTCTCCTTGACAACTCCTTCTGTTCCACAGAAGAATTACTATTATTGAAATATGCAAAAGATGGTGGGTAGGAATTACTAACTCACACTTGTATATTTAAAAAAAAATCTTTAAATCATCAGACTTTAGCAATAGAATACAACAGAATAGATCAGAATAGAATATAATTTATTGTCTCATAACATAGAATTTCAAGTCATTGACTTAATATGGAGGGGACTTACCAACACAAAAAACTGGTTTACAGCTTTTCTTAAAATATTGTTAATATACTATACTGTTCTGGATACATACACAACTTTATTAGATACATACACAACTGATGATTTTTAATAACTAATTTTAATCGTGAGTACATGTTCTGTCTTTTCAGATCATCCCTCATGAACTCTTCAATTGAATACTAACACTTATGCACAAGTTTATCATATTAGATTTTCTTCAGTGATTATAAATTAATAATCAGACAGACTTGTTATACATTTTCAGTCACACATACTTCAGAGTTTAAGCATAAAGTATTAGATGATAAGTGACCAGCATAAAGTTATTTTAATTCTTTGTGTTGTAATCATGTTGAAATTGGTTCACAACAAATAAATCATGGTTGCTATGTGCAAAGATCATCAGTCCAAAAATGTGCAGAGAGTTAACATTTAGTATCCTTAGATTTTTTTGGAAGTGGGTGACATGATTTCTTCACTTTATATTGTACAAATTTCGAATGATGATTTTTTTGAAGCTCTAGTATTAGAGTTAAATGTAATTCTGTGTTTTATTACTGACTTGAAGTAGCTATGATACACTACTTTCCTTCTGTTCATGATTGTAGCGTTGTATAATATCACCAGGGAAAATGCTAGACTATTTAATTTATTTGCAAAGCAGAGTATACTTGAGCCCCATAATAAAGTTTTATCCCATTGCATAGAAATTTCACACAATCCCAATCCTGATTTCTGTGACATATTGTTTTAAACTGCAATAACTGAGTTTTTTCCGTGTTTAATTTTGAGCCACTTAAGTTAAATCAGGTGTTTTGAACATTACTGATTGTTTTTATCCTTCATTAAACCAGAGAGGCAAATTTTTCTAATATGCTTTGTAGTGTTTGAGGAATTTGATCAGTACTGTTAGTTTCAATGATTACAGATGTCGTATCTGTAAATAAAATTGAGTGGGATGTAGTATTAAGTGGTAGATAGTTTATATAAAGCATAAACATTATGGGACCTAAGACTGAAACTTGTACACTCCATTCTGAAAACTAATTTTATTTCCCTGATTTAATAAACACTTTTTGCCTTTGGTTGGCTAGGTAGGAGCTAAACCATTCTAGCACAGCACTCCTAATTCCACATTTTTCCAGATTAGAGTGTACCAAGCAGTGGTTCACACTATCAAAGACCTTTGATAGGTCACAAAAGATTCCTGTGGCATGCAGGGGGTTGTCTATAGAGGAGCTAATTTTGTCTACAAATTGATTGTTAACAGATATTGTGCTTTCCTTTTCTAGAAATACATGCTTGTTTTTTTGAAATTGCATTCAATTTTTGTACAAAATTTTAAATTTGTATTGTGTCAATCTTCTCATATATTTTTGATTGTGAGGGAAGAAGAAGAAGACTGAATGATAGTTTCCCATATGTTCTTTTGCGAGTTTTTTGAGTTGTGGTCTAACTATTTCATACTTCAGAGTTTCTTCAAGGGGCTGATTAACTATTGTGAACAGAGGCTGCATAATTATTTTATAAACTGCTTTTAACACTTTTCTTGGTATTCCATTTCATTCTGCTTTTAAGTGGTAGTATCACATTTACTCTACATTTTGCAGTAGTTTTACTGAATGTGCTGAAAGATTCACCTTCAGATAGCTCAGAGCCAAAGAAACTTACCTCATTTGATTCCTTTTCTAGAAACATCACTAACTGAAGGACTGCATTTGCAAAATTGTTGCTTCACACACAGTACCTCTCATATTTCTCATTATTACTGCAAATACTTCATTACATTTCATTCTTCCACATTTCTCGTTACACTTTTTTGCTTCATTATACCATTACCATCACTTCAATACTACTTCCTCATATAATATTTAATCATGAAAATCCCTATTTTGTTTCTTATACAAAAATAACATACCATAGCAGCAAGCCAATGCTATTATTTACGAAACTTCATTCTCTATTACATGATGTACAAAATCTTGTTTATAACATCTCAGTGCATTAGGTGAGGATATTACTTTATTTTAAAATACTTCATTTACCATCATTATGCCTGAATGGCTTCCTCATGACAAATATTTCTTTTTCATAATGTTTGCTTCAAGTAATATTATTTATTACATCTCAAAATTTATTTACTTTTAGTTGAAAGGCAATATTTCGACACATATTTCATGAAAATGGCACTTCACTGAAGCAAATTGATTTTATTTTTACTTTGAACTGAACAAAATGATTTTAAATTAATTTTTGCTGCTGTTGTATTACTGGCTGATCACATTCATAATTCATACATCATTAATCTGGAAAACATTTCATAGTTATAAACACACTTCACCATTACTAATTCTAGTTACAGGTAAGACAACTCTCACAAAATTTAACTGACATAATATTTAAAACAACATATGCCTCTATCTCTGATATATCATTGGTATCCACTGACAGAAATTAAATTACTGAAATAACACATTCTGAAGTACCTATGATTTAAAATAGCAGAGTAGTCACATTCCACAAGCTCATAATTTTGCCCCATTTCACTATCTGAGTTTATTTTGCCATATCAAACCAGGAAGACATTCTCATATGCAATGGTGCCTTCCTGAATTGTCTGGTAAGCCCTCAGAGTCTCAATGATCAACATCTAAAATTGCTGTAAACTGATTTCCAGGAATTGAACAGTATACTAATTTTCAAGTGATGTGGCTTTTTCCACATTTATTATCACCATAAACATTTTGATGAGCAGATCCCGTTTTGCATCAGATGCTATATGCAAGTAGGTGCCACCACATTAACAACATAATCACACCTTTAAGTTGAACTCTGTATCAGCAGAACGTAGTGCCTGTGTGGCATATGCAGTGTACATGTTCAAAAGAAGTTCATACAAAATCACACACGAAGTAAGTGTCAGTGTGCTGAGTCACAAGTCACACACATCTCATGAATAAACAATAGTGGCCAGATTCTACAAAACATTATGAATTCAGACTCTCTCAAACTATTACATAGGTGTTACTTGATTGGTTGCTGGACAGTAATTTTTTAGACATAGGTGTTGGTCATTTGCTAGCTCAAACAACGCTTTCATGAAGATATTAGCATTACAGTTTCTGAGACCAAACTTTCACTGAGATATGAGCATAGTGATAGGTAACCACACATGGCTATTTTGGAAGCTTCATTTTGGATTGAAAAATAGCTAGGTTAGATTTTGCTTATTCAGATGGACTATATGTTATGATAATAATACTGTTGACAAACTATGTGGTGGTTCAGAAAATTTAAAAAAAAGTGGAACCATTTTATGCATTCACATTGGGAATAACCTATTTACAAGCACAGGCACCATATTTATATCAACAAAATATTCCATTTTTGAAAATATAATAGATCGTAATTGGATAGATGAAAAAAATCTACTCACTAAGTGGTGGCAGGAAAAGGCACATCTAAAGGATAAAGAAATGTGCAAGATTTCAGAGCCAGTGACTCCTTCTCCTAGCAGAAGGTTTGAAGAGTAAGTCCTTTTCCTCCACCCCTCTTCCTTTCCCTTCACCATTTGTTAGAAGAAGGAGCCACTGGCTCTAAGGACTTACACATTTCTTTATGCTTTATACGTTTTCTCTTGCCATCATATCGTCAGCAGATTTTTTTACACATCATATCTAGATTTAGATACATTTATACCAGTTGTTGCTAATTCTTAATTAATGACTTAATTACTTAGTGAAGGGTGTCATTCAGTCCTAAACTGCTTAAGACAAATGACATGATGGTTCCTCTGAGAAGGCCGTGGCCAATTTCCTTCCCTATCCTTCCCTAATCTGAGCTTGTGCTCCATCTCTAATGACCTTATTGTCAATGAGACATTAAACACTAATCTCCACCTCCTCATTAATGTTGTACTTGAACATTATGGGTTTTGTTTTTCCTGCTCATCTGCATTAACTGGAATAATGAAATTGAATGAAATCTGGTCTAAATAAAAACTGAATAGATTCATGCCTACGCTACATATATGTGTTACATAATATCAGAATCAAATAGCAATTAATGACATAAAAAATAATTAATTATTAGCAGGGGTATAATAACTGTCAATTTAGTCAAATAGTTCTGCAGTGTGGTTGAAATACCTTCATGGCCAGAAGTCTTTATTTCTTTTCTGTCACTTAATAGTTTTTGTGATCACTTTAACAGTTTATTCAGCCAAACTTTTGTTTGGTGCTGTAGTCTGTGTGAATCAAATTGATCTGCTTTTGATTATCAATTTGTTGTTACCATTTGCATTATTAATTGCATTTAATATATTAGTGCAAGCAAGGCAACAAAAATTAACACAGTTAAAATATGATTTAGTTGGAGCAAATATTAATAAGAATTTACATAATTAATGGGGGAGTTACTTGTTTAATGGAGTTCAGCATTATAGTTTCAGGTAGACAGAACCACTGATAATATATTATATTTAATGAGGTATATGATAGGACAGTGCTAAATTGAAAATGAGACATTTTTGTATCTGTGCTTTGGAAAATGTACATAAAATTGCGTTGAAGACACCTCTGTCATCATGTGGTTTAATGGTTTCTGCAACAGCATAAAAAAAGAACTATAGTAATTCAAACATCTAATAACGCTCTCACCAAAGATGACAGCTAGCAGCAGAGTACAATGAGGCACCTGACCATTAAAAGATTGCAATGGGCACGACAGATGCAGGAGAAAAATATTGAACTGTGCATCAATGAACTGAGCACCAGTGATGTCACTGCTGGCACCATGGCTATAATATAAGAATAAAAGTAACAAACAAATAGTACACAATGAGCAAAGAACATGTAGTAGAAAGCTCATGGATGGATGTATACCTACCTGATATATCTGGAAGCCAGAGAAGAATTTATTCAGCAGACATATAGACATGAGGCCATGTATTCATTGATGTTATTCTCAATTTTGGTATTTTAAGTTTAGCCTGATTAAGGACACATACTTTGTAGTGGTTTGTTGGCATTTATTCAGTTTTAACTACTCCACTGCTTTGCTAATGTGTGCTTAAACTCATTCAGCATCTCCTTTCCACTGAGATCCATTGAACACAATGAAAGAGATTATGAATGAATGCAAGGTTAGTGCTTGCTCTCAACATATCCTACTGGTATTTTGATGCACAGTAGTAATACATACAGGTTAGGTTAGGTTAGATTGTACATGGACAGCTAATAAAAAAAATTAAGAGTTACAACACTGTTACAAGGTTCATGTGTTAAGATGAAACTTACATAAATTAATATTATATGTTGTGTCTATATCCATGTCTTTTTATTGTACCACATAATAGGATAGCTTCGTGGTGCTACTTTGCCAAAATGTAATTTTCAGATTGCACTAGAAACTGGGACTTCCATATAAAATCCAAAACCAGTCATAGAGTAAAATAAAGAACTTTTTACCAACTGAAGTGTAAACTAATTATTTCATTAATTTCTTTCTATTTCATGCATGTATGCAGTGTGGGAAGAATGTTTTCTCATAGCCTCTGATTATATGTTTATCAGTTTGATTATCTATTCTTGGTCTCTATAGGAGTTTATGGATAATTGTAGATTTCACCTTTGAAAAATGCTATCACACACATATTCTTGCAGTTGCTGGGAGACTGAATGAGAGCCTCCATTTTCATTCAGTGCAGTGACAATACTGTAAGCACTGGTGAAATGTTAAAAACATCATATGACATATAATCTCCAAGCCACTACACACAGAAAGACAGATGGGACTTTATATCAGTATTTGCCATTCATCCCCTTTTCCATTCGCATATCAAATGAGGAAAAATGTCTGACAATATGCCTTTACACAGGATGTTTCAGAAGTGGTGGTCAGTATTCAGAATATGACAGGAATGATCATTTGAAACAAAAAAGTCAAGTGAGCATGGGCTCTAAAATACATACCTTAAGAGCTATGAGCAAATCTTGATCTTTGATACTGTGAAAGAAATATCTTCCGCTGCAAGCCCTTTGCCTTCCATATTTTGGGAAGTGTTAGTGTGGATCAAAATAAGGAAAAAATGTCCACTAAACATGTGCTCTGAAATGCATACTGTAAAAGTTATGAGCACTTATTGATTGGAAGAGTTGTGTTTCAAAGTAGTGAAGATGAGCAAGTGCTCATAACTCTTAAGATAAACATTTCAGAGCACATAGTTACGGGACATTTTTTTTTTTTTTTTTTCCCTGGCAGCATGGCTATGAATTCCTTTTGACAACTTCCAGCAGAACTTTAGTTTACAACTTAGTGTGGGGCCCTGACAAGATCAGAAGGAATTTGTGAGCTCGAATAAACAATCATGATAACAGGAGACAGTCATGCCATTTCATTATTAGTATCATTTGCAGTAGCAGCACAAAGTCAATTGACATTTGTCATGTGGCACTGGCTATTTGCAGACACTTGACAACATATCTAAAACATTCTGCCAAGTGCCTTTAGTCTCATTTATTGGTGAAACTTACTGTTGCTTAATTTACTGCTGCATATGGTAGCCATTCCTTGACTTTCTCACACATATTTATGTATCTTTTACAATACATGGTCTGTGATATTTCAAAATATGTAAAATATTACTCTGAACAATAAGTGTTCTGCATTATCAATCACTTAAGAGAAATATTATCCCATAAATGCCACAAATATTTTGTTATTATTTCTGTATTACTAATATCTATTACCAACATTATCTCAATAAATTTTCAGGTACGACTGTACTTCGAATGTTGAACTATACACTTGGTGAGAATATTGTCAGATCAGCTTTTGACAGCTTTCTACATGACAGGTAATAACTCTGATTTTTTAACATGTTATACTTTGTTGATTATACATTATGCATTTAAATCAATTAGTGGAACTGTTCCATAATAATATAAATTTATCAAAACTAGTTTTGCACTACTTGCATATCTGCAAATGTATGTAGTCTTACACTGAAGGGAAGCAGAGCATGAAACAATAAAATTTACTTATGAAAAAATATCCTAACTATAAAATAAGAACAACAAATATGCCAAACTGACCACATGGAGATAGTTGTACACTGTATGGGTCAACACAGTCCTCCTAGTTGGGTCCAAAAGGGCAGCATACAATTCTGTTGCACTTTGCTTTGTATACCAATGAGATAAAATTTGTAAATAGTGTCATGGACAACTGTAGGGGGATGGGGTGTCTGAGGGGGGACAGCTGCCTCTAACAAAAATTTCATTGTGAATGTGAAAAAGGGACCATAACCAAAGGGTCTGGATTTTTATAACCTAAAATACGAGGATAATTATCGTTAAAATTTCATGACAGTATCAATAAAGTGACTTAAAAATGTATGAAACATACATAGAGTGAGTTATAAATGGAACTAGAGCAGGGGGTTTCAAACTGTCCCAAGGAGGTCACAGTCTTACAGTCCGAGCATTACAATGCATTCATAATAATGATTCATTGATTTTCTTTCTGAGTACAGAAATGATGTGTGTGGTAGTAGTGATATCTATCAGGCTGGCAAGTATGTATTGTCACTATGGCAGGAACCTAGACAGCAGTCTGTACTATGTGACTCCTTCTTGATTGCTAATGATTTTTAACTGATGTTTGTCTTCAGCGGTTTGCATGTAAGTGTTAACCATGATATTTCAAATTTATCATTTAGTTCTAAAGACATAAATAGATTAAAAATGGAAGTAGTATGATGAAAGCTTTTTGAATTTTGGTTTTACGTGTCCTGCTGTTGGAAGTGAAGAATGACCACAGTGTGTAATTTCTTGCAAAGCTCTAGTTATTGAAAGCATTCTTCCTAATAAAATGGAATGAAGTTTGGAGTAAAATCATAAAAAACACCTCCACTGAATAAGCTACAGTTACTACAGAGGATTTCTTTCATCTTACTAACTTGCCCTCCATATAGCAAAGAGCAAGAAACCTCACACCATAGCAGAAGACATTATTTTACCAGCTGCTCAAAACATGGTAACCATGAAACTTGAGTCAGATGCCAAATGACTGGCAAATTTCCTTTATCAGACCACTTTATTAGTCGTTGAATATCAATATGCACGATGACATTACCCTTCAGCTGCTTGAAAATTCAAAGGTAATGATGATTTTATTACTCTCTGATGAAGTCATAGACAATAACAATGATGCACATCTAATTTGTTCGGTGTTATTTATACAGGTCAAGAAACTTCATGAAAGTCTTCTCTACTGCACTAGGATAACTCTTCAAACAAAAGCAACAGACCTGTTTGAAATATGACACTTATTTGTGGAAGAATAGTGGGGAAATTAAGTAACTTTGTGTACAGATAGAGGTCTTAGTATGTCTGGCTGCTACATTGGATTGCAATCTCAGGTTCATGCTGTCATCATGCTATGTGGACACACTGTTTTATTCACTGAGAAGCATTGGTATCAGAAAGCATAAGCCCTGATGATCAGCGACTGAAATGGTAAACTCCATTAAAAGTTTTCACGAATGCATGGTTTCACAGTGATATGCACTGATGAAACTCTCTTGGGCTTCCAGCTGTGTCAAGCTGTCTAAAATCTATGACCTTTCACCCAAGTACTCCTCAGCCATTTTGAAGTGGTGACTGCATTCTGGTTGCTGCTACTATCCTCATTCAGCAGTGCCGCCTTCAGTGGCTTCACTGGTGATCACTCTAGTGTCATATAAACTGACGTGGCAGAAGTCATGGCACAGCAATATGCACATATACAGATGGTGGTAGTATCACATACACAAGGTATAAAAGAGCATGGCATTGGTGAAATTGTGATTTTTACTTAGGTGACTATTGTCAAGAGGTACTCAATGTGATTATGGCCACACAATGGGAATTAACAGACTTTGAATGCAGAATGGCAGTTGTAGCTAGATGCATGGGAAATTCCATTTCATAAATCGTTAGGGAATTCAGTACTCTGAGATCTGCAGAGTCAAGAATATGCTCAGAATACTAAATTTCAGGCTTTACCTCTCACCACAGAAAATGCAGTGGCTGATGGCCTTCACTTAACAACGAAGAGCAGCAGTGTTTGCATAGGGTTGTCAGTGCCAACGGATGAGCAGCACTGTGTGATGTATGACAAGTGTATTTGTTAGGGCAGTGTGACAAAATTTGATGTTAATAGGCTACAGCAGTATATGACCGATGATAGTCCCTTTGCTAACAGCACGACATCATCTACAGTGTCTCTCATAGGCTTATGACCGTAAGAATTGGATCCTAGATGACTAAAAAAACATGGCCTAATCAATGAGTCCTGATTTCAGTTGTTTAGAGTTTGTGGTAGTGTTAAAGTGTCATGCAGGCCCCACAAAGCTGTGGAAATTGTGAGCAAAGCACTGTGCAAGCTAGTGGTCACGCCATAATGTTGTGGGCTGTTTTTACATGGACGGACTGTCTCCTCTGCTCCAACTGATCTTATCATTGACTTATTTGAAATTGTTATGTTCAGCTCCTTGGCTACTTGGAGGCCATTTGCAGCCATTCATGTCACCATGTCATGACATGTCACCATGCCACAGTTATTTGTGATTTGTTTGAAGAACATTCTGGACACTTCAATCAAATGACTTGGCCACCGAGATCACATGAAATTAACAGGGCATAAATGAATGGGACATAATTGAGAGTTCAGTTCATGCACAACAGCCTGCAATGGCAGCATCATAGAGGCAGCAAGGCCCAATATTTCCACAGAGGACTTCCAACAACTTGTTCAGTCCATGTCATATTAAGGTGCTGCACTAAGTAAGGCAGAAGGAGGTCAGACATGATATTAGGTGGTATCCCATGACTTTTGTCACCACAGTGCATGGTAAGGTTTTCACTTGATGGAGTTGGTCACTTAAGTTGAGATGTTTTCAACAAATGTGAGAGCTGAACACATTTCTATAATTTTTTACAGTAACTCCCACTGGCTTTCATATGGGAATGTCTTGAGAAGGATCTATGAACTCAAAAATGAACTTTACTCCTTACCCTGTTCATGAGAAACATATGAGTTTGAAGAAGTTTGTAGATAGTGGCATTGTTTTGAAGCTGATGCAGCTGCATGATCTCTTTGAAAAATTCAATTCACTGAATTTATTCGTTTGAGGTAATGAGACCAACATTCTGCTACTGCCAGGAAAAATTTTGGACTTCTGTAAAAAACTACTGTAGTGGAAGAAAACGTTTTTATGACAAAGATATAAATCATGTTTTCCCTTTTGTTCACATGATTTTAAAAGAGTGTGACTTACAGTTGAATGAAGAATTGAAATCTGTTTTGGTGGGTCATATTACTGAACTGAGTAATTGCTTTCTGAATTACATTCCACAAGAAGCTGATTACACAAATGGATCAAAGCTCCTTGCAATGTAGAACTTCCATCAACTCTTATCACTGAAAAACAACAGTGATTTGTTGATGTTTCTTCAACTCCACACTGAAATCGAAGTTCATTTACTCATCCTGCTTGAGTTTTGGAGCTTGATATAGCAGGACTATCCTCAGAGGTGTCACAAGTCTCTGTGACTTTTGATACTGTTTGCCAACAACCATTTTATGTGAGGTAGGTTTTTCAGCACTGGCAGTCATCAACATGACTTATAGATCACAAATGACTGGAGAAAGCAATGCGAGGTGCAGTTTCCAATCTTGTACCTAGGACTAGTTCAAGAACATATTTCCAAACAAGTGGCATATCATTCAGTGCTCCTGCCTCTCCATTTCTCCACAAGAGTGACATATCATTTGGTGCTCTTCCCTCCCTTCCTTCCCTTATACATTAGTTGCTATTCCTTCAGCACTTGGTAAGATCTTCAAAAATAACTTAAATATGAGTGAGGTTCAAAATGGGCCATTTTTACCATTCTTTATGGTACACCCTGTGCAAAAATTTAGCACTATGGTCGCTTCTAGTGTGCCAAAGCTTGGTGTTCCAAGCGACTACTTGTGCACACTTAGCCCTGAAACTTGCCCTGCTTGTGATGACGATTGATGTGTAAGAAGGAAGATCATTGTTTCCATTAATTTCATAGCAAGACTAAGATATAATAATATTAGAAGTTGATTAAAATGTTTTGTGTCAACAGTTCATAAAGGAAAAACTACTCTTACTATTTTTTTAAAAAAAACTTAAATTTATTTCGAGTCACACGTGTGAAAGGTGCGGCATCTGTTTATGTTCTGATCAAGGGAGCCCTGGACCTAAAACCGCTGAACTAAAGTAGTGAAAAGCTTTATAAAAACTTTTAACTGGCATTACAAAGAGGATAATTAATTTAAAAATGATATTTTTCTGTAAGGAATCTCATTAATGAAGATGTAGAAAAATTGTTGTATAATCATCTCACAGCTATTGCAGTGTATGACAGTCATATTCAGACAGTCTCAAAAGCAAGGGAACATCTGTTTTTGGACAACACATACTTGTAGTTAGAGAATCTTCCAATAGTGTGCAATTTTATATTTTTCTATAGTTTTGAAAACAACTCTAGATAATAGACACACCAACTTTGTAATTCACAAATGGACATTATATATGTTAGAATATTGATACAAATTATCAATATTTTCGTATCAGCATCAATACCTGGTACAAGTTCACAACAGTAAGTGGTGGGAAAATTACATTAAGCAGCATGTATGAATACATTCTTGAATAACTATTTTACTTTTTCCTAAAGGCATATGCATTGTTCATTCTTGCCAACACTAAGAGAAAGAATTCTTTTGTCATAAATGGACATTAAATGCAACACATTAAAAATGCAGAATAAGGCTTCAATAGAACCAACAGAAAATAAGGTAAATTGCTGGAAATGCAAAATATGTGAATGTAAGAACAGGTTTTAGTATAATCATACCCTAAGCTAGTTTATATTTTTAACAATGACAGTGTATTGAAAGTACATTGTAGAAACTAATAGGGAAAAATTATGAGCAGATAACAATGTCCACAAAAATTCTCTTTCATGTGTGGGGAAACATGAACCTGCAGAGGCCCCTGGGTAGTGGTCATCATCTGGTGTGTTTGATCCCAGGCCATAACTGTGAGACAGATCTGCAATGTTTTGTGTATCATGATAGCAGCTGGTCTACATCTACATCTGCACTCTGAAAACAGAGGGTGTGTACCATTGTGCTGGTTATTAGAGTTTCTTCCTGTTCCACTCCCATATGGAACTCTGGAAGAATGGTTATTTGAGTGCCTCTGAGCATGCAGTAATCATTCTAATCTTATCCTCACAACTCCTATGTGAGTGATATGTAGGAGGTTTTAGTATATTCCTAGAGTCATCATTTAAAGATGTTTCTTGAAACTTTGTTAATAAACTTTCCTGGTATAGTTTACGTCTATCATCAAAAGTCTTCCAGTTCAGTTTCTTTAGTATCTCTGTTATACTGTCCCATGGATCAAACAAATCTGTGAGTATTTGTGCTGCGCCTCTCTTTATATGTTCAGTATCCCCTGTTAGTCCTATTCGGTAAGGGTCCCACATACTTGAGCAATATTCTAGAACTGGTCACACGAGTGATTTGTAAGCAATCTCCTTTGTAGACTGATTGCAAATCTCCAGTATTCTACCAATAAAGTGAAGTTTAGCACTTGCTTTAGCCACAACTAAGCCTATGTAATCATTCCATTTCACATCCCTACAAAGTGTTATACCAGGTATTTCTATAAGTTGGCTGATTGCAACAGTGACCCATTGATATTATGGTCATAGGATACTATGTTTTCAAACAATGGAAACTCCTAGTAGGTATATCAACAATGTAGGAAAAGATAGATTGCTACTTACCGTAAAGAAGAGACGTCAAGTTTCAGACAGGTATGATTAAAAGACACTCACATATAGCTTTTGGTGGCAGCCTACATTAGTAAAGACACACACACACACACACACACACACACACACACACACACACACACACACACCATTCACACTCACACAAACAAGCAAGCACACCTCACTCACACAACTGCCAGCTCCAACATCTCAGGCTGGAATGCAAGCAGCAATCTGGAAGGGGTGGGGAAGGGCAAGGCTAAGGGGAAGGGATAGTAGTGTACAGGTGAGGAGAGAGGTGAAGCCTGTCTGGTGGAGTATATAGGAATTAAGACTGCTGAGAGGTGCAGAGTCAGGATGTTGTGGGGCAGGGAGGTGAAGGAAAAAGGAACTAAAACGAAAGAGGAGTGGGGTAAGACAGTCAGATGTGTTGGCAAAGGACTGCAAATAAACAGGGTGGGAGACGAGAATGGGGAAGAGATGATAGAACATAGGGGTGGAAACTGTTGGATGGGGGATGCGGGGACAGTATGTTACTGTAGGTTGAGGCCGGGATAATTACAGGAGCAGACAATGCGTTGTAAGGATAACTTCAATCTGTGCAGTTCAGAAAAGCTGGAGATGGAGGGAGGGATCCAGATTGTCTCAGATAGTGAAATATCCATTGAAACCAAGTGTGTTATGTTCAGTTGCATGTTGTGCCACAGGCTGGTCTACTTTGCTCTTGGCCACAGTTTGGTGGTGGCCTTCACCATGGTGGACAGTTGGTTGATAGTCATACCAATGTAAGAAGCTGTGCAGTGATTTCAGCAGAGCTGGTAAATGATATGGCTGCTTTCACAGGTGGCCTGGCCTCTGATGGGGTGGGATAAATCTGTGACAGGACTGTAATAAGAAGAGCTGGGAGGGTGGATTGGGCAGATTTTGGACCTGGGTCTTCCACGGGGATATGATCCTTGTGGCAAGGATTTAAGACAGGAAGTGGCATAGGGATGGGCTAGGATGTTGTGGAGGTTTGATGGACGACAGAACACCGCTTTATGAGGGGTGGGAAGTATCTCAGGTATGAAGTCCCTCATTTCAGGATGCAATGGTAGGTTTGATTACCTACCATTGCACCATGAAATGAGGTGAAGAATGTGGTTCAGTTGTCCCAGTCCAGGGTGGTACTGGCTGATGAAGGGGACACTCCTTTGTTGCTGATTTTTGGGGGTGATGGGAGGATTGGGGTTGTGACAGGAAATAACACAATATGCAGCTCAACATAATACACTGGATTTCAATGGCTGCTTCATTATGCGAGCCATCTGGATGCTTGCCTCCACCACCAGCTTTCCTTGACTGCCCAGATGGGAGTTATTCTTACAACACATTCCTTACTCCCATAATTATCCCAGTGTCAACCTACAGTAACATACTGTTTCCATAACCTCCACCCAACAGTTTCCACCCCTCTGCCCAGTCATCACTTCCCCCTTTCCATCTCCCACCCTATTTATTTGCAGTCCTCTGCCAAAGCATACAGCCATCTTTTCCTGCACCACTCCTTTTATGTTCCTTTTTCTCGCACCTCCAATAGACAAAAATGCAAGACCTGTCCCATAAATCTTCCCACCATCACCTACTCCAGTCCAGTCATGGGCATCTCCTATTGCATCAGAGGCAGGGCTACCTGTGAAAGCATTCATGTGATCTACAAACTAAGCTGCAACCACAGTGCTGCTTTCTATGTGGACATGATAACCAACAAGCTGTCTGTCTCCATGAATAGCCACTGACAAACTGTGGTCAAGAGACAAATGAATTATGCAGTTGCTGAACATGCTGCCCAACATAATGTGCTTAACTTCAGTGATTGCTTTACAGCCAGCACAATCTGGATTCTTCCTACCAACATCAGCTTTTTGAATTGCAATTGAATCTCCCTGCACTATATCCTACATTCCCATTACCTCCATGGCCTCAAACTTTCCTAGTCCCTGTCTTTCACCTACCTATCCCCTTCTGTGCTCCCATCCAGCAATAGATGGCCTTCTATTCAAGCAGCTCACCTACTAGTCTTTTTCCCCTCCTCTACCTCTCTCTTCTTGAAATTCCCAACTGCACCTAGCAGCCCTGTCCTGTCCTCACCATGTCCCTACATGCTCCCACTAGCAGCACTACACCTTCCTCCACCCCTACCCTCCTAACCCTCCTCCTCCACAGTCAGTCTCCCCCTTAACCCCACCACCTACAGATTGCTTCTCCCATCAGGTGCTGTTGAATACAATCTACCTTCAATAGCCAGAGATAGTCACCATGTATGTGTGAGTTGCAGTTGTGTGAATGCTTATGTGTCTGTTTTTAATTTTAGATGTGTTCTACTAACATAGGCAAACAAGATGGGCTGAAGAAAGTTGATACAGCAAAGAGGCCTTTGGTCATGCAACTCAGTGAGTTTGCCAACTGACGGAGGACTGATGACAACCATACACCGGTTCCTCTTCTGTACATGATGGGCAGAGGTGTATGATGAATAGTCAGTTGCTGCAAGCAAGAAGTTAGCGTCCAGTCTGTTGATTCTGATGCCACAATTGAGATGCAAGCAGTGAGTATGGTTGACTACAGAGCACTAATGTGTGCTGTGGTCACCCACATCATTGTGGTGTGCAAAAAGAAGAATAAGCCACCAAAACAGCATCATAAGAGCACCAAGATTTTCCTCCATGGGCTGCTTTGTATCCATGATGAGGTGGCAGTCAAAGAATGGCTGTTGCATGCTGGTTTTGGGGATGTGGTAGTCAAGCTGCAAAACTGGACAAACAGGAAGAAGCCACAACAGTTTGTGACAGCACAGCCAAAAAGTGACAGACAATTGCCACACCAGTCAACTGTGACTGCTGTAATAACCTACCAGTGTTAGTTTTGTGTGTGTGTCAGGGAGAGGGTCGGGGGTGGGGAGGGAGGCATCCACAAGCAGAAAAGAGGGCAGCATAGCCAGCACCTGAGATGGCTATTTCTACTGATTGTGGTTGGTCATAATACCTTGCCAATGGCAGTAATGAGAAAGACTAGCCACAAGCAGAAGAGAAGATGGGACAGCCAGTACCTGAGAAGGAAGAGGAGAAGAAGAAGCAGGCTACCATATCATTTTTTTCAATTTGTTGAGTAGGCAATAATATGCATCAAAGATGCCATGGTGAAGAAGAGGGACACATACAAGGTAAATGACCTCCATAGTGTAGCAAAGCTACCTATTATCAGTTAGCTTCTGCTGTGGTACCCAGAAGTAGCCAAACATTTAAATCAGAAGCATGGTGGAATCAGTGGAACTCTTCCAACAGTGGTCTAGAAAGTGGAGCAGAGAGGTTGGGGGGGGGAGTCACAGTTCATGATTCTGCCAGAAGATATGACATTGGGTACCAAACTGCATGATATCCACTACTAACATAATCTAATAATCTACACTTGCAAGATCTGCTGCAGGTAGAAAGCAATCCAGTACTGCTCTTATTGCCTGCTCAGACTATCTTGGAGATTTTCTTCATATCATGCTCACCATGGCACGTTTTTCCCCCTGCCCTTAAACCCACTATTCTTCAAAAGTTTCATCCACTTTCTATCTCTGAATGGGCCTGTGTTAGTGGGTAATTGTACTCAGATGTAAGGACTTTATCACAGTCCCACATCATGTCATAACCTTAATTCAAATAACTAATCAATGCAGAGGTGAAATATGTAGATCATTTGTGATTGTCACGACCATGCTAGTGTGAGTGTGAACAGACTCCACTCTCACTTTTTTGAATCTCCAGCTCAGTGTTTCCTTATATATGGTGAGTAGCAGTCTGTGTCTTCAATAATATAGTTGTTATTCCATCCTAGATTTTCCATTGCTTGAAATACAATAGATCCTGTTTAGTATAACTACATCGTAAATAATAGCATCATCTGCAATCAATCTAAGAGGGATAATTAAAACTCTGTGCTGGAAGGAGACTCAAACTCTGGACCTTTGCCTTTCGTGGGCAAGTGCTCTACCATCTGAGCTACCCAAGCACAATTCACGACCCCTCCACACAACTTCAATTCTGCCAGTACCTCGTGTTCTACATTCCATTTTCACAGAAGCTAGCACTCCTGGAAGAAAGCATATTGCGGAGACATGGCTTAGCCACAGCCTATGGGATGTTTCCAGAATGACATTTTCACTCTGCAGCAGAGTGTGCACTGATATGAAACTTCCAGGTTGATTAAAACTGAGTGCCAGACCAAGACTCGAACTCAGGACCTTTGCCTTTAATGGGCAAGTGCTCTATCATTTGAGCTACCTCACAATCCATTCCCAGAGATTAAATTCTGCCTATACCTCATCTCCTACTTTTGAAACTCCACAGAAGCTCTTATGCAAAACTTGCAGAACTAGCACTCATGGTACAAAGGATACTGCAGAGCAGAGTGGCACAGCAAAGGACAGGCACACAGCTTTAATCTGCCAAGAGGTTTCATATCAGACTGAAAGTCCCATTCTGGAAATATCCCCTACACTGTGACTAAGCCATGTCTCCGCATTATTGTTTCTTCCAAGAGTGCTAGTTCTGCAAAGTTAGCAGAAGAGTTTCTATGAAATTTGGAAGGTAGGAGACAAGGCACTGGCAGAATGGAACCCGTGGTGATGGGTTGTGATTCGTGCTTGGCTAGCTCAGATGGTAGAGCACATACTTGCGAACGGCAAAGGTCCCATGTTTGAGTCTCGGTCCAGCAAACAGTTTTAATCAGCCAGGAAGTATCATATCTGTGTACACTCCACTGGAGAATGAAAACTCATTCTGGAGGCATCTCCAAGGCTGTCGGTAAGCCATGTATCCACAGTATCCTTTGTTCCATGAGTACTAGTTCTACAAGTTTCGCAGAAGAGCTCTATGAAATTTGGAGTGTGGGAGACGTGGTACTGATAGAATGGAACCCATGGGGATGGGTCATGATTCGTGCTTGTGTTGCTCAGATGGTACAGCAACTACCTGCAAAAGGCAAAGCTCCCATGTTTGAGTTTTGGCCCGGCTCACAGTTTTAATCTACCAGGAAGTATCATGTTAGCGCACACTCTGCTGCAGAGTGAAAATCTCATTCTGGAAACATCCCCAAGCTCTACTAAGCCATGTACCTCCATTATCCTTTGTTCCAGGCATGCTAGTTCTGCAAAATTTGGGGAAGAGCTTCTGTGGAGTTTGGAAGCTAGGAGACAAGATACTGGCAGAATGGAAGCTGTGGGGACAGATCATGATTCATGCCTGTGTAGCTCAGATGGTAGAGCACTTGCCTGTGAAAGGCAAAGGTCCCGAGTTCGAGTCTTTTTCTGGCACACACTTTTAATCAACCAGGAAGTTTCATATCAGTGCACACTCTGCTGCAGAGTGGAAATCTCATTCTGGAAACACGCCCAAGGCTGAGCAAAGCCATGTCCCCCAATATCCTTTGTTCCCAGAGTGCTAGTTCTGCATGATTCAGGGAAGAGTTTCTGTGGAGTTGGGAAGGTACTAGACGATGTACTGGCAGAATTGAAGCTGTGGGTATGGGTTGTGATTCATGCTGGGGTAGCTCAGATGGTAGAGCACCTGCCTGCTAATGGCAAGAGTCCCATGTTTGAGTCTCATTCCACAAACAGTTTTAATCATCTAGGAAGTATCATATCACATCCCCAAGGCTGTGGGTAAACCATGTATCAGCAGTATCTCTTGTTCCATGAGTACTAGTACTACAAGTTTCCCAGAAGAGCTTCTATGAAATTTGGAATGTGTGAGATGAGGTACTGGCAGTATGGAACATGTGAGGATGGGTTGTGATTTGTGCTTGTGTAGCTCAGATGGTAGAGCACTTACATGTAAAAGGCAAAGGTCCCATGTTTGAGTCTCGGCCCGGCACACTCATTTTATCTGCCAGGAGGTATCACATCGAGCACAGTCCACTGCAGAGTGAAAATGTCATTCTGGAAACATCCCCAGTGCAGTGCTAAGCCATGTCCCTCCATTATTCTTTGTTCCAATAGTGCTAGTTCTGCAAGATTCAGGGAAGAACTTCTGTGGAGTTTGGAAGGTAGGAGACAAGGTACTGGCAGAATGGATGCTGTGGGGACGTGTCATGATTCGTACTAGGGCACTAGCCCGTAAATGGCAAAAGTCCTGTGTTGAAGTCTCAGTCCGGCAGACAGTTATAATAAGCCAGGAAGTATCATATCAGTGCACACTCGCTGCAGAGTGATAATCGCATTCTGGAAACATCCCCTTTACAAGACTGGAGAAGAGCTTCAATGAAATTTGGAGGGTAGCAGGGAGGTACCGGAAGAATGGAAGCTGTGGGGTCGGGTTGTGATTCGTGCTGGGGTAGCTCAGACAGTAGAGTACTTGATGGCGAATGGCAAAAGTCCCATATTTGAGTCTCGATTCGGCACATAGTTTTAATCAGCCAGGAAGTTTCATATCAGTGTAAACTATGTTGGAGAATACAACACTCATTCTGAAAACATCTCCAAGGCTGTGGGTAAGCCATGTACCTGCAATATCCTTTGTTCCACGAGTACTAGTTCGCAGAAGGGCTTCTGTGAAGTTTGGAATGTAGGAGACAAGGTACTGACAGAATGGAACTGTGGGAACAGATCGTGATTCGTGCTTTAGTAGCTCAGGTGGTAGAGACTTGCCTGTCAAACGCAAAGGTCCCAAGTTTGAGTTTTTCTCCGGCACACAGTTTTAATCAGCCAGGAAGTTTCATATCTGCGCACACTCTGCTGCAGAGAGGAAATATCATTCTGGAAACAGCCCCAATGCAATGCTAAGGAAATGTCGCACCAATATCCTCTGTTCCAGGAGTACTAGTTCTGCAACATTAGCAGAAGAGCTTATGTGGATTTTTTAATGTATGAGATGAGGAACTGGCTGAATGGAAGCTGTGGGGATGGGTCATGGATCGTACTGGGGTAGCTCTGATGGTAGAGCTCTTACCCACAATTGCCAAAAGTCTCGTGTTTGAGTCTCAGTTCAGCACACAGTTTTAATCAGCTACAAAGTATCACATCAGCACACTCTCTGCTGAGGAGTGAAAATCTCATTCTGGAACATCCCCAAGGCTGTGCTAAACCATGTCCCCCCAATATCCTTTGTTCCAAGAGTGCTAGTTGTGCAAGATTCGGGGAAGAGCTTCTGTGGAGTTTGGAATGTAGTAGACGATGTACTGGCAGAATGGAAGCTGTGGGGTGGGTGGTGATTCATGCTGGGGTAGCTCAGATGGTAGAGCACTTGCCCACAAATGGCAAGAGCCCCATGTTTGAGTCTCAGTCCAGCAAACAGTTTTAATCATACAGGAAATATCATATCAGTGTACAATCCACTGCAAAATGAAAAACTGATTCTGGAAATATCCCTGTGGCTGTGGCTAAGATATGTATCCGCAATATCCTTTGTTCCATGAGTACTAGTTCTACGAGTTTTGCAGAAGAGTGTTTTTGAAGTTTGGAACATAGGAGACGTGGTACTGGCAGAATGGAATCCATGGGGATGGGTCGTGATTCGTGCTTGGGTAGCTCAGTTTGTAGAGCACTTACCTGCGAAAGGCAAAGGTCCTGTGTTTGAGTCTCCGTCCGGCACACAGTTTTAATCTGTCAGGAAGTATCATATCAGTGCACACTCCACTGCAGAGTGAGAATCTCATCCTGGAATCATCCCCAAGGCTGTGCTAAGCCATGTCCCCACAATATCCTTTGTTCCAGGAGTGCTAGTTCTGCAAGTTTTCCAGAAGAGCTTCAGTTGAGTTTGGAAAGTAGAAGATGGGTACTGGTGGAATGAAAGCTGGGGGACGAGTCGTGGGTCATGCTGGGGTAGCACTGATGGTAGAGTACTTGCCCACGAATGGCAAAGGTCCCATGTTTGAGTCTCCGTCTGGCATACAGTTTTAGTCTGACAGGAAGTTTCGTATCAGTACACACTCCGCTGCAGAGTGAAGATCTCATTCTGGAATCAAAGACAGCTGTTCAGATTTACTCCAAAACAATTTATATAGATTACAAACAGTAGAGACCCTGCAACACTTTCTTGGGAAATGACAGGTATCACTTCTGTTTTACTGGATGTCTATGACTCACTATGAACTGTGACATTTCTGACAGGGAATCTTGAATGCAGTCACACAGTGCTGTCAATACCCCATAGGGACTCAATTTGGTTGGATCTCACTTGTGAAGAATGATGTCAAAGTCCTTAGTAAAATATGTGAAAATGTATTTAATTTGAGATCCCCTGTTGATAGCACTCTTTACTTCATGAGAATAAAGAACTACTTGTGTTCCACTTCTGTTTTCCTGGATAATTTTCTGTGTCTCTCTATGAACTGTGACCTTTCTGATGGGAGATCTCAAATCTAATCACACAACAGAGACAGTACTCCACTGGCACACAATTTGATTAGAACTCATTTGTGAGGAAGGGTATCAAAGGTCTTTTGAAAATATGGGAAATTGGATTTAATTTGAGATCCCCTGTCAATATTACTCATTACTTCAGGAGAATAAAGAACTGTTTGTGTTCCAAAAGAACATTTTATCTGAATTTGTGCTCTTTGTCAGTAGATTGTTTTCTTCAGTGCAATTTTTAATGTTTAGACACAGTATATGACCCAAAATCGTACTGCAAATCGATGTCAGTGATATTTCCTTTCTTCAGTATTGGTGTGATGATGGCAAATTACCAATCTTCAGGTATGGATCTTTTGTCAAGCGATCAGTAGTATATGATTGCCATGTATGGAGCTTTAGTATGAGTGTACTCTGAAAGGAACCTAACTAGTACACAATCTGGACCAAAAGACTTGTATTTATTAAATGATATAAGCTGCTTTACTACATAAAGGATATCTGTTTCTGTGTTACTTATGCTGGCAGCTGTTCTTGATTCAAATTAATGAGTATTTACTCCATCTTATTTTGTGAAGGAACTGCAGAAAAACATGTTTAATAACTCCCCTTTAATGTCACCATCAGTGGAAACATTATCATTGCTATTCCAGAGTGAAGATGTTGACTGTGTCTTGCCACTTGTGTACTTTAAACATTACCAGAATCTTTGGACTCTTTGCCAGGTGCTGAGATATTGCTTCATTGTGGAAACTTTTAAAAGCATCTCACATTGAAGTACAGACTAAGTTTCAAGCTTAAGTAAAACATGATCATTCTCAGACATTTTTCATCCTTTATATCTTTTTTTCATTACTTCTCCTTACTTTAATAACTTAAAACATGTAGTGAAATTATTGGTATTTTTGACAGAATTCTATTGGGAGTGAATAAAAACTGGTATAACAATTGACGGTAAGTGAAAAAAGTTTAAAGCATCATTCAACAAAGGATATTAGTAGTACTCATAAAAATAGACTATAATAGAATAAATGACCTCAAACAAACTCTTGGCACTATTAATAACACCTGATATTTTGTTACTGTGTAGATAGTGCAAAGAAACAGTAAGGACAGGCATTATGTGTTTGGTCTTAATTATGCCAAATTTTACACCTTTACTATTGTCACATTGCTACCTTGAGCTTGTCTTTCATTAATGCTCTACATTTTCTGCATCAGGTTACATCTACCTCTTTGATGTTTCCCATTTATTAGATTACATTATCTGATATCATATCTTGCAATTTGTTCTTAACTTTTTATTGCTTTCTACATCTGTCATTTCTGTTTAAACTCTCTGATTACTTTTAAGATGTTCCATTATGTATTACCTGTCAATCACCAGTAGCTCATCATCCATATTCTGCAGCCAGAGACTTTTTATTAATCTATTTTATTTCCAAATCTTTTCTTACTCCTAGTGTCTTCACTGATTCAAAGTTTTGAGTGTTTGTACCTTCCATCCAACATCCATATGTTGTTTTCTTATTTCCTATTCTTTGCAGTGTCCATAGGATGAAACTGTTTATGAATTGCATGTGCCAGAAATTCTATGTATCTTTCTGAATTCTGTGTATTAGTGTTGGTCTAGCTGTTCTTTCCAGTGACTTTTGAGTAGATCATTTTCTTTTGTCATTTAGTCTCAGGTTAACACATATATTCTAATATAATGTAGATGACTCACCTGGAGTCACATGAAATGTGAAATCTTGGCTTTGGCTGAATACGTGAAATCAGAAACTTCACTATCGGGTAGCTTATATAATATTATGTTTTTATTTGCAGATTATACGAGACATTTGCATCAGATGACATGGTTTTGGCTATTGAAGATCAAGTGCAAAGGCACTCAGCTCTTCCTCCTGGAGTGACTGTGTCAAAGATAGTTAGCTCGTGGATGAAAACTCAGCAATTTCCAGTAGTCACTGTGATAAGAAACTATCATACAAGGACAGCATATGTTGAACAGGTAGTAACAAATGATACTTTTTACATATATTTGTTCAATGTTTTTACTTCTCTCCCTCCCTTCCTCCCCCCCCCCCCCCCCCAAAAAAAAAATAAATAAATAAATCACACTATATCTCTCCATTCCTCAATGTGTGTGTGTGTGTGTGTGTGTGTGTGTGTGTGTGTGTGTGGAGGGAGACAGAGAGAGATGGCATGAGCACATGTATATGTGCAGTTTAGTTCTTTAGATAGCTTTCTGGTTGAAAGATGTGATCTAAGTTTTTGGTTTATGAATGTGTGAAAAAGTTTTAATTCAAAATTACCATCATGGGAACTAAATGTTGCAAGAATTTGACATCCATTTTTCTTCACAGTTTGCAATAGCAGAGTACCTTTGGTAATTTGTCATTCTTCATCCTGATCATATGATATCATCAGTTTATATCAAGAACTGTTCCTTATGAGAAATACCTGCGCTATTCTGATTTCATCATTTCTTTTCTCACACTGATACATACACAGCTGAGCCAAGACATTATGGTTCCTACTTAATAGTGTTTCTGTCCATCTTTGGAAAGCAACACAGTTTGTCAACTAGGTTATGTCTTCCCTTGAATCTGTGATGAAGCTCTCTCTGTTTTCATAGCAGTTTTCTACCAAGGTTGTTAAACTGTGGTGGGTCTTTCCCATTCCTTAAGACCTTGCTTGGAACATACTTGTCAAAGACACATTGAAAATACTTTTCCATTTTTTAGTTGTGCTCACATCTTCATCCTCAGCACTGAATATTTTATGTTATCTGAGCAGTCAACATCAAATATTCAGTGCTGAGGATGAAGACATGGAGCACAAAAAGAAAAAAAAAGAAACTCAAAAGCTTTGTTCAATATGGCTTAGTCAAGTAAGGAGAAGGCCAAAATACTGAATTCAATCTTCTGAAATTGTTTCACCATGGAGGATCATAAAACCCAGTGCCTCGTTTCAGTCACCATATGAACATCAAAATGGCAGATACTGAGATAACCAGTCACAGAAGAGAAAAGCAACTACAGTTGCTTAGTAGTGTAAATGCATAAGGACCAGATGAGATACTTATAAGATTCTACAAAGATTATGTGAAAGAATATGCTCCCCTTTTAGCAGCACTTCATCATAGTTCACTGGAGCAATGAAGAGTATCTAGTGACTGAAAATATGTGCTGGTTACTTCTATTTTCAAGAATGGTCTTAGGGCAGATCCACATAATTATAGGACTGTATCATTGACATCAGTCTGTTGCAGAATAAATGGAACATATTTTATGTTCAAGAAATATGAGAGCTTTGGAGAATAAAAATCTTCAGAATGAGAATTTCACTCTGCAGCGGAGTGTGCGCTGATATGAAACTTCCTGGCAGATTAAAACTGTGTGCCCGACCGAGACTCGAACTCGGGACCTTTGCCTTTCGCGGGCAAGTGCTCTACCAATTGAGCTACCGAAGCACGACTCACGCCCGGTACTCACAGCTTTACTTCTGCCAGTATCTCGTCTCCTACCTTCCAAACTTTACAGAAGCTCTCCTGCGAACCAAGCAGAACTAGCACTCCTGAAAGAAAGGATATAGCGGAGACATGGCTTAGCCACAGCCTGGGGGATGTTTCCAGAATGAGAATTTCACTCTGCAGCGGAGTGTGCGCTGATATGAAACTTCCTGGCAGATTAAAACTGTGTGCCCGACCGAGACTCGAACTCGGGACCTTTGCCTTTCGTGGGCAAGTGCTCTACCAATTGAGCTACCGAAGCACGACTCACGCCCGGTACTCACAGCTTTACTTCTGCCAGTATCTCGTCTCCTACCTTCCAAACTTTACAGAAGCTCTCCTGGTTCGCAGGAGAGCTTCTGTAAAGTTTGGAAGGTAGGAGACGAGATACTGGCAGAAGTAAAGCTGTGAGTACCGGGCGTGAGTCGTGCTTCGGTAGCTCAATTGGTAGAGCACTTGCCCGCGAAAGGCAAAGGTCCCGAGTTCGAGTCTCGGTCGGGCACACAGTTTTAATCTGCCAGGAAGTTTAATAAAAATCTTCTCTATAAAAATCAATATGGATTCTGCAGAGATCCTGCAAAACTGAGCTCAATCTGTTCTTCCAAGAGGTCCATGGCAATGTAGGCAATGGTGCTCACATTTATGCTGTGTTCCTTGACTTCAGGAAGGCATTTGATTCCAACCTGTGACTTCCTTGCAGATAGAACTCAGCACATTGCTGTTAACAGAACAAAGCTGACAGATGTAAAGGTAATTTATGGATATCCCAAGGGAGCATGATAAGACCATTACTGTTCTGGTAGAAAGAGTCAGAAGCTCTTTAAGACTGTTCGTGGGTGGTGTAATTATTTATAAGAAAATAGCAGCACCAGAACACAGTATCAATTCACAGAATGGCCTACAGAGGATTGATGGATGGTGTACACTCTGGCAGCTGATCCTGGATGTCAATAAATGTAACATATTGTGCATACATAGGAAAAGAAATCCTCTACTCTACGATCACATCATTGCTGATAAATTACTGGAAACATTATCTACCATAAAATATCTAGTGGTAACTATCGATAGCAGCCCAAAGTTGGATGACCACATAAAACAAAAGGTAGGAAAAGCCGATACCAGACTGAGATCCATAGAAATAATCTTAGTGTAACTCATCCACAAAAGAGATAAATCTGGGATCCTTACCAAGTAGGGTTAATAGGGAGGGGAGAGAGAGAGAGAGAGAGAGAGAGAGAGAGAGAGGGGGGGGGGGGGGGAGAACCCTACAAAGAGCAGCACATCAGCACATTACATCATGGGATCATTTGGTCAGTACCAGAGCATTGTAGAGATGCTCAACAAACTACAGCTATTTTCCATAGATGCTCACGACAACAGCATGTGAAAAGTCAACCAACTTTGCCACTTCTGAGCTGCTTCCTCCCAGATGTTGGGCCATAGCAATAAAGTCTCTTCTGTCATTAGATTTCCCAATTTGTGGCCCATATCATCACTAGAATGATTCCCCATTCACCTCTGCTCCACTTATATACATGCTTCAACATGTCACATGCAAGCAGTGCCACTAGGTGGCATTCAATCCTGTTGAAGGCAATGGTCAAAATGTTTTTGTTCTCGGTGTATACACAACAACATTTCTCGAAAAATGCATATTGATACTTTGTCTAGATGAGAAATTTGATTTTCTTACTACCCATATCTCAGTCAGATATACAACTTCTGGTATTCAGATTGATTGAAAGGCTTTCTGAATGGTTTCTTTCACAGTGTATAGATTTTCAATGGCTTTTTTTTTTTTTTTTTTTTTACTGTGCCCTTCTTTATCTTCTGTTTTTCTATTTACATCATTTGACTATTTCATATAAATTAGACATTTTGTAGCCAAATTAAAGTGTTAAACATGATGAGGAAATCTGTTTCAACAATCTATTCAATCTCCTGTGATAATTTATTATACAATTTCATTTCCTAGTAGAAAATGCTATTTTAAATTTGATAAACATAAGTTCAGTCTAGATCTTGTCCCATGACCATGATAGATTTATTTGTGTGGTAATTATCAAGGTTTTCTACGTGTATAACTAACTGGTAAATAAGTTCTCATAATATGGTTCAAATCCACAATGTTATGCACTTACCTTTGCAACGAGTCCAACTACTATTTCTAATTATTATTCGCATGGCTCTTTTCTAAGGTTTGAAAATTGTGTTAATATTTTAACCATTTATTGCCAGCAACAGAACAGTGTAGCTAAGTAGTGATTGCTCATGTGAATAATGTGTAACCAAATGGCACTAGTTTTTACATGTTGATGATACTGATCTTCAACAGTTAAAAAATATGGCAAATAATGGTACACCCATGATAAATGTCAGTAAGAGATGTGAAAGATCAGTATGTAGGACTGAAGCCTTCATTCAGCATGCTGAAGGGGCTTTTCTGGCAGCAATTGTGGGAAAAGATTGTTACCAACTGCCGGTTGTGGAGCACACTGGAACAAGCAGTGTCTGTCACCTGGATTCTGAGGTCATATGTTATTCCTGGCTCACTCCAGTGATTGGTGGCATTCTCCCTGGAAGTGTGGTCCTGAACTAAGTGAAAGGCTTTACAGAGACTTCAAACGTTGTGTGACATGCCAGGCTCCAGCTTTCTAGATGTGAATCACAAGAGCTGAGAATGTAGAGTTATGCAATACATGCCATAGGTTGTTACCTAGGTAATTAACTTCAGAGCTTCTACAGATGATGCTTTATCCATAATGAATTACTGTCTAAAAAAAAGCTGTTCAAATATTCAGTCAGATCTTGATACAATTTCAAAGTGGAACAAAGATTGACAATTTGCTTTAAATGTTTAGAAACATAAAATTTTGCACTTCACAGAAAAAAAGAAAGAAAGAATGTAACATCCTGTGAGAATAATATCAATGAGTCACAATTGAAATCTATCAAGTAATACAAATTCTGAGATGTAACAATCTGTAGTATTATGAAATGGAATGATCACATAGGTTCAGTCATAGGCAAGGCAGAGAGCAGACTAGAAATCTTCAAGTCTGTGGGAACCAAATCACGTAGGACTGACAGAGGATTACAGATTTATACAATGGATGGCAACATGAAAGGACACAGATTTGTTTGACCTACAGGGGTCTGAAAAACGTGAACCTGCAGATGCTTGAAGATAGCGCCAACTATCCCATGAAAGCCTGCTTAGGAACCTCCAAGGACCAGCCTCAAGTGAGGAATCAAGAAATATATTGCAATCCTCTATGTATCACTACTGTAGGCATTGTGGAGACATTATTAGACTAATTACAGTATACACAGAGGCAGTCAAGCAGTCATTCTTCCCTCACTCTATAAATGAATGGAGTGAAAAGAGGCCATAAGAATTGGTGCCATGGGAAGTATCATCTGCTATGCACTTCACAGTAGTCTGCAATCTGTAGATGTAGGTATGGCTGTCTGTAATGGCATAAGATGCTGATTTCATTGTGTTTGCTAGCACCTTTATGTGTTCTATGACTAACAGAGGATCAATATTCACTCCTATAAGTTTATGTTTATTACATAGCCTACACACATACCATCCCCATTTAATTTAGCAGTGTCAGTTTTGCTCTTCAAATTGAAATTCTTGATATTGCTTTCTTTGTGTACAATGTAACTTTGTTGCATATAGACTGATAGTAAGCATCATTGAAGGTCTCATTCACTTTCTGTACAAGGAATTCACATATTTCTTCCGTGATTATAGTGCTGCTGTCGTCTACAAAAGGAGCAAAGCCATTAACTTAGTTTTGTGTTTGGGTGGTATAATTAGGTATGACTAGACTGTTGAGCATTAGAGACTGGTGAGATAAATAAGTTAAGATCTTCATATAATGATGGGGAGCAACTAACTAACAATAGAAATATTTTGTGCTGAGTTCATTAGGAGAGACACCTATTGCTCTGCAGCATTTCAGGAATGAAATAAGAACCTGGATATGGCTAGAGTGATAGGTAGTGAGCTATTGATTTTAGTAATAAATGCTGGCATAGTTTTTCATAATGATAAAATTCCTGCACGGAAAAATAGGAAAAATAAGGGAAAGGCAATGACTTAATGTATGGAGGACTGTTACATGACACACAGAAACACATAATAGGAAACAATTAACACTAACTATCAAGCTCTTACTCTTCTCCTGGTAAGAGTACACACATTCACCAAGGTAAGGTTGTGTGTGTGACTGTATGTACTCTTACTTGGTGCTGTTTGGAAAGACATGTTCAAAATATCTCTTTGTTTCATCAACTAAAGTATTTTATCCTGCTCTTGCTGCTTCACTCACAAATTAATCCCTATATATACTTACCATTTAGAAACAGTCTGTTATAGACACATACACTGTCATAGACACATACACTGCAAGGGGGGGGGGGGGGCACTAACATCCTTCCTCTCCTCTTTGAAAAATGGAGTACAGAGTTTTTATTCATTACAGAATTCTCATACATTTCAGTTCTCTGGGACATAATAACTTTTATGTGTCAGCTGTAAAATTTATTATTTGTGTCGTTATACATTTCAAAACTGGCAAACTGATTTATATAACAGAATGACAATTTAGAGTCTTAGCCCCTCCTGATGAAATTTGGCAGGCACTTATTTACACAACATAATATGCACGGCCTGTTTCTCAGGTCCATTTTTTGTTGATATTCTCTATAGCTTTAATTATGGC
The DNA here is from genome assembly GCF_023898315.1 of Schistocerca nitens. Taxonomy (NCBI): domain Eukaryota; kingdom Metazoa; phylum Arthropoda; class Insecta; order Orthoptera; family Acrididae; genus Schistocerca; species Schistocerca nitens. The sequence continues at coordinate 473,394,286 of NC_064614.1, read as the reverse complement.
GTCATCAATATTACTGGTTTCCATTAAGATGTGCATATTTCCTGACCTGTTAATAACTTTAATACAGTTCAGTAATTTTTTAGATCTTTCTTGGGTCTGGCAGTTTTATACACTTCTTTTCTTCTGTGTCAGCCCGTATTAACTACTACTATGACTGTTTCATTCTATGAGGTTTATGATCAAGTTTTGACAAAAATGATTTCAAATTAGTATAACTTTTTCTTAAATACCCGACCACAATCTCTATTTTGTATCTAGTTCAAATCACTGTAAAGCTTCAATATTTTCCTTGCACATGTATCTTTGTTCATTTTTGCTGGTTAAGTATTACAGAATGTGCAATAAAAATAGGTTAAAAGTTTTTTCAGGCAGAGCACTGTCATGAGAATTTCACCAGAATCTTACTGAATGCAAGTTGAAAAATTCACTACTGGAAGGAAGAGGAAAAAAAACCAACCAAATAAAGCTGTCACAATAAACCCTGAAATCATAACAGATCTTCTTTTTTTTCTTTTTGTAGCTCAACATTTAATACAGATTTCTCAAAAATAGCTTCCAGGAATAATTTATCTAACAACTGGCTGTAGTGTGTTTTATCTCTGATACAAAGTTTATCTTTGAAGTTACTCTCAGTCTTGAGTAATCTTGTGTCATTTACTTATTTGCATTTGTGTAGTTAGAAATACAAAGTTATTCTGTGCTTTTCAGTGCTGTGTATGTTATTTTGTGTAGAACATAAATCTTCCCAAATAAATGAATTCCGACAATTTAGAAACAAGTAAAAGCATGGACAGGTAAATATGGCACCACAACAATGGAAGACATTCACAATCAGTTACATGTCATCTGTGACAAGTTCCCAGAAATTCTTCATGAAATTCAGTTTTTGCAGCACTCTTTTCCTTCAATGCAGAGAGTGAACATAGTGTAGTGCAAAGAACCAAGCACTAAAATAACTCAAAACTTCTTGTTGGTTCAATGAATGCTCCAGAAATCTTGCACCAAACATTTAACTTTTCATTTGCATTAATCTTCCTCCGATTCCTTGTGTAGAGTGAGAATGGTTTGTCCATTGTAACAACACATGTTCCATATTTACTGCTCAGTAGAACTCCAACCGCAAATGTGCGATAACTAATAATGTCTCTTTCATTGTAGGATTCCAATCCTTCAAGAGTGTTATCTCCTCCTCTTATAATAGCAATTGTTAACCATGAATTGCCACTAACTACTTCTGTTGTAGTACAAGAAAATTGTATCTTGCAGGCAACAAAAGTAATAGGTCCTTGTAGTAATTCTTGCTGTCCAGTTTCATTAGGAGTAATTGAAAACATATCAACACTCTTATACACTGGCACTCTGCTCCTTCTTCTATACATTCTCCTTCTATACGGCATGGCTGTGTGTATCGTGCAGCTGCCTCGAGTCGAATGAGCCTGCAGCTGCCTCAGTAGCAGATGCTGCAACTGATAAGAACTGGGCGCGGCAGGAAGTAGCGCGCCAATAAACCGCAATGGCGGCCGGAAGCTGACTTTTCCAGCGGATCGCGCTTAGTTAAAACTCTAGCGCGATCCTGTGCGGCCCCCACCAATTTCCCCTCATTCGCTTCCCCTCCAACAGTGACGTCATCGCAGCTGCTAAGTCAACACAGCCAGCAGCTGCGATGACGTCACTGTTGGAGGGGAAGCGAATGAGGGGAAATTGGTGGGGGCCGCGCAGAATCGCGCTAGAGTTTTAACTAAGCGCGATCCGCTGGAAAAGTCAGCTTCTGGCCGCCATTGCGGTTTATTGGCGCGCTACTTCCTGCCGCGCCCAGTTCTTATCAGTTGCAGCATCCGCTACTGAGGCAGCTGCAGGCTCATTCGACTCGAGGCAGCTGCACGATACACACAGCCATGCCGTACAGGAGGAGAATGTATAGAAGAAGGAGCAGAGTGCCAGTGTATAAGAGTGTTGATATGTTTTCAATTACTCCTAATGAAACTGGACAGCAAGAATTACTACAAGGACCTATTACTTTTGTTGCCTGCAAGATACAATTTTCTTGTACTACAACAGAAGTAGTTAGTGGCAATTCATGGTTAACAATTGCTATTATAAGAGGAGGAGATAACGCTCTTGAAGGATTAGAATCCTACAATGAAAGAGACGCTACACTCAGGGTCAATGAACTGTCTGCCTGTTGGCTGAAGCAGTTCTTCCATGCTGTATTTTCATTTATGGGGCCCACCATTTATTCCTGACCAACCACTAATTTTGTTCATGGTCATGGAAAAAAATTTTTACACACCAACAAGTTACTGATGATCATGAACAATTTATGCTAATGATCAGAAATTTAGACCAATAGGCAACACATTGATTTTGGACATTAATATGCATCTGCCATGTCATGAATCTTACCATACTTTAAAACTGAATTAACTGCTCATTGCACCAAATCACCAGATCAAAGGCTCAGACAAGTGCTTTAAGAAAAAAAAGTGTGGTGATAAAATCTCTTCAGAGGGATGGATGCAATTAAAGGTTTCAGATGATTTGTTGTTACATATTTGGCAACAGCAGCTACCATCACAAGTGCACATAACATTGGTAGTGCATGAAGTTCAACCAATAAACAGTTTGCTAAGAGTGGCAGGTAGAGTAAACACAGCATTGAAGTCTCCAGAAACAGGTGACCTGATGTCACTGCCAGACATTGCAACAGCCAACTACACCCAGCAGACATCAAACTTGTCCAAAGAGACAGCACTGGGCTGCTTTGTCATCAGCCCCAATAAGCCATAGAGTGTTTTTGAAGATCTCTGCAGTATACACACAATAGTTCAGATGCTGGCCACACAGGTTTTGGTACAGCAGGAATGGAGAGGATCTAGTAAACAGCTTCGGTCCCAACCTACAACAGTGTCACAATTGCAAGGTCACTGGCAGCCTGGGGGCAACTTAATTAATCTTTGCTGGCATCAAGGGCATTTTGGTCAACAAGCATTGAAATGCACAAAACCATGCCTCTACCAAAATGACAACTGTGATTTGGATTAGGTGAACAAAAAGTGTCACCAGGTGCAGATGCAAGATAAACAACAGATGGAACATCATCACAGAGCAGTAAACAAACTGCACCAAAACCTTTAGTATGCCCACAGCAGAAGTAAAATGTCTGCACAGGTTTCACAAATACTATTGCCACAAATACATCGTGTTGCATTACAATGGTTGCACATATCAGACAGGTGTATGAGTGTGTACTTCCTGGTTGATCCTGGTTGAGATGTCAGCACACACACAGCCCAGTACACCTGAGAATAAGTCAGATGAATGTTTACACCTGAAAGCAGTAAAAAACTCATCAACCGACACCTCTGGCCACAAAGAACTTATTGTCAATGTAAGCCTCATTGTGGAATCCTGCCCACTCATTTCTTATAGGGTGCATAGGAATCTGTTTTCTTGGATAGCCAGACAACATACAAGCAATTCATATTAATGAAGTTTATTACAGTAATCGAATTGACAATATTTAACTTTCATTTCTACATGATGGATCGCAAGCAATTGGCGACATGCAAGCTAATCACACAAGTTCATGAGGCACTTCTATCATTAATACCACTGCGGCTTTTCTAGTGCTCTCTTCTAGTCCAGGTATACTAGTGCAGCTGTGGCAAGGCAGCATCGATTTTATTCTCTTTGTGTAGATGCCACTCCATTCACTTTGATGACCCAGTCAGCATGCTATTGGCTGACTTCCTCTCACAGCTCTCTCTGCTGTATCGTTCTTGATTTTTGTGCCTGTGCTGAACATTCCTCCACCCCCCCCCCCACCCCACCCCACTCCACCCCCACCCTCAAAGCAACAATGGTGGGGAAGGCAGGAGTGTGGGCACAGTGCTGGACCAGAAGCTGTGGCTGCAGGGTACATCAAGCTTCCGGTCATACCCCGCTGTCCGGCCTTCACTTTGGGAGAAACGTCTCCCAGAAAATGACCAGAAGGGTACGCGTCCATCTTCTGATGGCATGAACCAGATGAAGGTGGTGACTGCTGCAGTATGGGTGGGTCCAGCCCCATCAGTAGGACGAGAAGAGGCGGAGGAGGTGTAGGTTCTATCTCCATGGGTTCATCCCGCGGTGTCATGATGACACCCTCTGGAGGCTGCTGGGGCCATGCCATCTTCTGGATCCAAAAATCTGGGGGGAAGGGACACTAAAAGATCATAGTGCACATAACAGAGGTGAAGTTGATTTTGATGTTGGCACTGCAAGCCATCTGGACCTGAAATAAGATACATGCAAGCACCAAGTCGATGGACATGTTGCCCCACGCCCACAGTCTGCTGCCACTAAAAACCCAATAAAAGACAGTATTTTGTGGTGCAAAGCAATTCTTGCAGCCTTCTTTCAGTGTTGGACCCTGAGGAGGGTGGAGAAGGTGGAGCAGTGTCCAATGGCAGCGGCCGTCAAGCAATTACACCGGTGATGGTCCATTTCATGGGTGCAAACGATAGATGGTGGAAAACAGATGCAATACTTGATCTCTGGTGTGTGTGGAGCTAAGTTTGGCCATCTGCTGCTTGAAGGTTCTGACAAAACGTTCCGCTATGCCATTTGACTGTGGATGAAACAGTGAACTAGTAAGATGGTGTATGCCATTGCAGTCACAGAATGTTTCAAATTCATTTGATATGAACAGAGGTCCATTGTCTGACACTATTAATTCAGGTAAGCCTTCAAGGCAAAAAATTGAGGACAACACCTGAATTGTGGTACGTGATGTTATTGAATTCATTGGCACAGAAAAAGGAAACTTGCTATACGAGTCAACCACAATCAACCAACGGATGTTCCAAAAAACATCCTGCAAAGCCTATGTGCTCACGTTGCCATGGTGATCTCAGCTTAGGCCAAGCAAAGAATTTTTGTGGTAGAGCAGACTGATTTTCTGCACATGCATGACACTATGACATCATCTGTTCTATTTGGGTGTTTGTACCCTACCAAGTACAGTGTAGATGCACTAACTGTTTAGTGCAAACAACCCCCAGTGTCCTTGGTGAAGTAACTGCAACACTTCTTTTCACAAAGCTTTAGGGATCAACACATGTGACTGTCCATTGCCATTTTGAAAAGAATCACTCCTTTCTGTATAGTGAGGCTATGCTGATGTACAAAGTATTGGCACACTACATAGTTCTTTATGCTATGCAAGGACCGAGACCAAGCTGTGCAAATGTATGTTAGCAAAATGTTCAAATCTGAATCCACTTCCTTGACCTGTGCAATTTTTGTATAGTTCAGCAGGAAAGATTGAAGCAATTCAGAATCCAGAGCATCGATGTCACAATAAGATGCAGCAGAGGTGTCAACATCTGTATCAGAGCCAATCGGAAGACGAGAAAGTGCATCCGTATTACCATGTTGAGCTGACAGATGATACACAATCTTGTGCTGATATCAAGATAGCAACAAAGTCCATCTTTGCAATTTTTGGCCAGTTCGTACAGGAACTGGTTTCGTTGCACAAATCAAGAACTGCAAAGGCTTGTGATCTCTTACTAAGTTCATTTTCCCTAAGATTGACTGCAATCCTGCGACTTTTCAAGGAGTTGGCAATTCTCGTACGGCTAACAAAAACAACTGCAGAGGATGTAAACCTTGACTGTTTATGACAAGACCAAGATACTGCAACAGGTTTAAAAAAATCACACTTTTCCAGTCTACACTTTAATCCTGCATCAGATAACAGATGAAACAAAGCACATAAATCTGCAATATGTTCTTCAGGTGTACAACCTGCTACAACAATATCGTCCAAATAGTTTGAACACTTTCGTACTTGTGCAGTCCGTTGGAAAATGGCAGGTGCAGAATCACTGCCAAAAGGCAAATGCAAATATTTAAACTAGCACAAATGAGTATTTACTGTACACACTTTTTGAGATTCTTCATTGAGTGGTATTTGAAAATACATGTTGCGCAAATCAATTTTTGAAAAGTAGCATCCAGCACCTAATTTGTCCATGAGATACTCTGGACATGGCAAGGGGTAAGTATCAATCACAGTTTGTGAGTTGACCATAGACTTAAAGTCAACACTGAGGTGAATGTAACCTGAAGTTTTGGGAGCAAAACCAGTGGACTTGCTCATTAACTGGCTGATATGGGTGCAATAACTACACTATCTTGCAACTTTTTAAGTTCAGTCACAGCTTTGTCCCATAATGCAATGGGAACAGTTCTGGCCTGGAAAAATTTAGGCTGAACATTGTCTTTCAGAGTAAAATGTGCAACAAAATTGTTAGACTTGCCTCAATCTTCATAAAAGAGTTCTGGGAATTCTTTTAGCAGTCTAGCAACACTATCTTTTGCATGGAATGCAGATTCTGACAACACATTGTCCTGAATGTTAAAGCCAAACAAATCAAAAGAATCAAGACCAAATATGTTCTCACACTTCCATGATTGTAGCACGGCAAAAGTCATTGTTCACATATGTGAGTGATGCATGGTAGGCAATGTACATTTTCCAAGAATGGGAATGTCTTGCCCATTATAAGCCCCAGTTGTGTGCTAGTTTTAGACAGGAGTGGGGAGCCTAACAGTTCATATGTGTGACGATTTAGGAATGTGTCAGAGGCACCTGTGTCCAACTGAAATTTCACATGTTTCCCACAGAGAAGTAAATGAACAAAAAGTTGGTTTGACTTGCATATCACTGAAGAAACTACTCGCCTGCTAGTTTTGTGAATGCTTATTGCAGAATTTGACTAAACTGCATTAATGACAAGGGCCTCATGACTAGATTTTTGTGAGTGTGCCAAATTCTTATGTTTTTTCCATTGAAAACATATGGATTATACATGTCCTTTCCTGCCATAAGCATAACACTGAGCTTGTCGGGAGGGGCAGTCTGGCGTTTGTGCTGTGAATAAAACCAAGGTCAAGACTTAATTCTGTTCACCTGTTTACCCACCTGTTTAGTGAAATGTTTACGAAGCATGTAACATTGTTTACTTGGTGTGGCGAGTGCAAGCAGATGCTGAATGGGCCAGTCACAAACAAGGGACTCAACCCAACAAATAGGTGGCTGCTCACTCATATTAATCGGATGACAGGGCACCTGAATCGTACTGATCCAGAATTTGCTCTACCTGCTGAACTGATGGACCAAACTGTTTCAAAATCTACTCTCTCACTTTGACATCAGGTACACTGTACACAATCGTATCACACAGCATAACATCCAAATATAAAGCACTGCAAGCACATTTGAATTTGCATTTCTTTGTCATACCCTGCAAATTTGTTACCCATTTGCAATAAGCTTGTTCTGACCATTTTTTGCAATTAAAGAATTGATACCTAACTGCTACCACATTTACTTGTTCATCATAATAGTTAGTTAGTGAATCTACCACCTGTTCATAAGCAAGTTCACTCAGAGTGGCATTAGAAAACATCTTCTGAGTTAATCGGAACACTGCACTTCCTACTGTGGATAATACGTATGGAAGTTTCACAGTATGTGGTAAATTGTGAGCAAGTAAGTGTGCTTCAAATTGTTGCAACCTCTCAAGCCATTCCTCTTCTTGTTCATGAAACTGTCAAAAAGGCGGTATAGCAGTAGGTGTTGCTGTAGGTGCTGCTTGTTCTGTCAGGTGCACACCGTGTTGAGCAATTTAGATATTTTCTGCATATGGAAATATGGAACTGAAACATCTGCACTAGCTGTGTTGCATCTAACACTTGTAACTATGGCACCTGAGCAGGGGTGAGATAGGTGGGGTGAGCATGTTGGAAGAGACAAATGCAAGAAGCAGACAAGGCAAGCAAGAAAAAGAAGTACAAAAGCAAAGAAAATTTCTGCATCAACCACCTGAAAAAAGTGATTAGCAAAAGAGACTTTTAAAGCAAGTAAACCCCTCTGCAAAGAAAAGACAGGAGAGAATTAATGTGCCAGCAAAACATAACAGAAAAGTCTGTGGCCACCAGGCACCGGGTTCTTCTGATAACTCAGTTGCGTCTTATAGGGTGGCTAGGAAGATGATTTCTTGGATAGCTAGACAACATACAAGCAAATCATATTAATGGAGTTTATTATTGTAATTGAATTGACAATACTTAACTTTTGTTTCTACATGGTGGGTTGCAAGCAGTTGGTGAGATGCAAATAATCATTGTCCTCTGACAGATACAATTTCCACGCAAGCTAATCACACAAGTTCACTAGACACTGTTATCGTTAATATCACTGCAGCTCTTCTGGTCTCAGTCTACTAGTGCGGCTGTGGCTAGGTGGCACGTCACTTTAATCTCTCTATGTAATGCCGCTCCAGTTGTGGTGACGTCCTAGTTAGCGTACTATTGGCTGATGTTGTCTCACAGCCCTCTCTGGTGTATTGTTCTTGATTTTCGTGCTGATGCTTGTCGTTATGCTGGAACACTCACCACCCCCTTCAAGTGGACATCTGTAGTGATGGACATTGCCAGACCTATGTAGGGTGCCAATTTCCTTGCCCATTATATATTAATGGTAGGTTTGAGAAAAGCATGACTACAGAATGCTACTGATGGCACCAGAATAATCAGTATATGGGGGAACTCTGCTTACAGCCTGGTACAGAGAACACCAATTGGTAATACAACCCATGGCAGACATTAGTTATGAGTATGAAGAAAGGAAACATTGTCACATCTTATGACATGTTACACACAAATACAGAGATATTATAAATGCTCGAGATGAAGCCTGAATGTCCACTGTGTGATCTAGTTTTTTCACAGTCAAAGAACAATTGCTGTGCTGTGAAATCTAGTAATCTAGTCTTGCTTAAAAATGTCCTCCAGGGAAAGGTAATTGAAAGCTATTGAAAAGAAAATATAAAAACTGAAAAATGATAGTTCTCATCCCTGAAAATCAATGGGGACCAAGCAGTGATATCTTTAACTAATTTATGTGTACCATTACAGAACACAACCCTGTGTATCATATGTCGAACACATCTGGCCAACGCATTTTGTAGTATGCCTGTAGAACTTCCCCAAGATGCCTAACAGAATGAGGACCATATCTGAACAAATGCTCCAAGCTGGGATAATCTGGTGTGCTGACCATGCTTTAAATGCCAGGGTGGTCCCAGATAGGTTCCCAATATGAAACATTCAAGATTTTATTTGTGTTATCCAGCACAAAAGTTATAAGCATCATAGACCATTGCAAGCATAGAACCAGAGACCTGTGATACCTTATGACATCCTGAAGATAGCAGTAATTACATCTTTTGGCCTATTTGCTTCTTAATTTATGCCTTTTGGTCTTAAATATACCTTACAAATATGTCTACATTTGTGGAGGAAGTGTTAAAGGGGCTTCCATTTCACTTTGCATATCTTGAAGACAGTCTAGTGTTTCCACCAAACACCTCACTGTACAAACCATACATGTGGGAAATGCATCAGCAACTGCAGAACCACAGGAGAGCACTGAATTAAAGTAAGTACAACATTGGCAAAGTGGAAATGACCTTCCTAGGCTATACAGTTTTAACAGATGGCATTGATCCATTACCAGAGAAGATAGCAACTCCACAAGCCCTTCTGAAGCTGTCAGACTACCAGCAATTGTGAAATTTCCTCGGAACAGTCAACTTTTATTGCCGCCACCCGCTGACAATGGCCGTTACACAATGCCACTCATAGACAACAATAGGTGTAGCCATACACCAACAGACTGGCCAATGTCGGCAAGAATTAAATTGCACCAATAGTGGAGATTGTGTGACACAGAACTGCTTGCAGTTTATGAAGGAATTGAATACTTTCACCGTCAAATTGAAGCTCAGCCTATGACAGTTTACAATGACCACAAACCAACAGTCTCCACTTTCCAGAATGCCAGTGATAAACATTCCCCTGTGCACTTCATACATACATAGTTAATCAAGCAGTGACACGTGATAGAAGCAGAAAAATTTGTTGACACTTACTTTTTGTGCACCTGGGGTTTCGCAAATACCATGGACTAAAAAGAAGTTGACACTGCTCAGACTGCAGATCCATAGCTATACCATTTATTGACTAACCCTTCCATAGGATTGCATCTTACCCAAATCTTGTCAGGCACCAAGATCACACTATGGTGTGACATCTCATGGCAGAAACCAAAGGCCCTATTTTTCACCAAAACTCCACAAAGCTGCTTCTGACAATACTCACAATCTGTCCCACCAGGGGCAAACATGATCATCAGTTTACTGATCGACCATTTTATGTGGCTGTCAATTAAAAATCATGCTCATGCATGAGATTTTTCAAGTATTCTGTACCAGTATGCACACACTTACATTGGGCACTTTCATGGCTCGCCAGTGAGATTCACCCATGTCTACACTGATGTCGTAGTTCTACTTCCATCTTTGGATGGCTACAGATATGTTTTCAGAGTGGTGGTCATATGCCCTCAATGGACAGAAACTACACATGTTATGGACATTTCTACTGAGACAGTAGCAAAGACCTCTGTCACCATAATGAATAGCATGATTCAGTTTTCCCCTTCATATCACTACAGATCAGGACTAGCAGTTCAAATATATTTTTTACAAGAATTGTCCAAGTTGTGCTGCTTCCAGTGTCATAACACAACAAGCTGCCATTTCATCAGAAATAGGATGGTAGAAAGGTGGCATCAGACCCTAAACACAGCTCTTATTTTCCACTGTGAGAAATGCATGGTAGTCTTTCCCTTGATCCTTTTATTCTTTAAGAGCTGTATAAGAAACCATTACACATTCCAGCAGACAGTCTCATACCTGCACCATTGTCATCCCCATCAGAACTGCCACAATTGGTGCATTTAGCCATGATCCAATGCCCACCTGCTTCTTCCATGGTCAACAACCCATTTTCATCCAAAAAGCTTAGATCGATTGTGCTGTTATTCTTTACTCTAATCTCAATCTCATCAATTCACCTGCCCATCTACCAAGTACCTTCCCCTTTCTGTGTTGCTATGAGGAGACTACACCATGGAGATTTTGCAAGTGTCTGTACTTACCAAGAACCACATCAAAACCACACATCTCACCACTTCTGGAGACACCTGTACAGACCTCACCTGCATGTACCACCCTGTTACATCAACCAGCAGCCACAGCATCACAGCAGCTAGCAGCTGCATCAACATCATTGCCAGCAGTCTGCACAAGAGCTGGCATTCAGATAAAATTTTAATTTCCTTACATTCCAGATACTTTGAACTACAGAAAGTGGGGGATGAGGGAGGGATAATCAGTCCATAAATCAACAGCAGAGATTGTTATCATTGGTAAAAAAAACTTATCTCAAATTACTCTCAGTGTCAAGCTATCCTGTGTGATTTACTATCCTGTATTTGTGCAGTTAGAAATAAAAAGTAATTCTGCACACTTCAGTGTTCTATAAATTTGAAACTTCTCCCTTGAGTACCTGTACATTGTTATGATTACTTGAGTTTTATCCTTCAGTAGAAAGCCAAAAGTATATTTTTCTATATTTTGGTCTGCAAAAAACTGCTTGATTCAATAATTAAACTTTCTGTTCAATGATTTCAACTTCTCTTTTCTCTATATTTATTCAACATGAAGATAATGTTATATTTAACAGCTCTATCTATGTTGTCAGAGCATGTTCAGACTGGCACAGAATATCTGTCTACCTCTTCAAAGGTCTAGAAATCTTCATCTGTCTTTTTTGGTAATGTCCTATGTTTCAGTTAAATAAATTATCATTGCTTTTTTGAAAACTGATAGAATGTTTATTGGCAACTTGACATCCAGGATAGCATTACCTAATAAGTCTTTGAGCCACTCACATAGCTGAGAACCTATTCTGGAGGCATTTGATGTTGCCCTATAAGATAAAATACTATCTTTGGGTTTAAACAAAGTGACAAAATGTGGTTAGAGTGGCACTGCCATCAAACCAACCATACTTATACCACAATTAAGCAGTAAAAAACTGAATCTCAATATTTCTGCAGTGGGCACGTTAGTTTATGACTGCTGCAACAGTCTACTGTACCAAGGATAAATAGCTCAGTCAAGATGTTAATACAAGACTCTCATATCCACTAGCAAACTACAGAAAGTTGTAATTAGAAACTAGTGTGTGAAGAAGCTGGAGGAAACTTACTTTGCATTCTACATATAAGAGTGGGCCTCTTAAACCACTAACCAGCTCTGAAGTAACTGCCTTATCACATTTCAGTAAATGTCACTGAATATTAGCTTCAAGAAAATAGTGTAATGAATAAAAATGGTAAACACATTGCAGGTCTATACAAAGTTCATGAGAAAAACCTGAAAATTTATTGGAACAATATTTTTAAGATAGCTAATAAACTGTTTCATATAGTTTGTTTTGGAAATTGTTTTCAGTATAGTTGTTCTAATGAGTAATATTTATGTAGGATGCATTTACTCGAAATAAATCAGATGGATCATCTGAGAGGAGAGGAGATCTGTGGTACGTGCCACTTGTGCTTCTCAGAAGTGACCAGAGAGAAGGAAGATTGTTGGACCAAGTGCTCTGGATGAAAAAAGAAGAAAAAATTACTTTAGAAAACATGCCACCATCTGACAGTTTCATTCTTGTTGACCCAGACATCATAGGTCAGTATTTTAAATATTATATTGCATGTGTAATTATTTCTGGGAGTTTAATGAATAATGACATGAGACAAAAATCCTGCTATAGTGGAAGAAGCAAAATCAAGTGCTGATAACTAATGGTGAGTCTCTCTCACTTGGAATGTTACTTTTAGTCAGAACACAGCCCAGAATGTCTTTTATGCTTGTTGGTTATTGATAATGTTATAATGTGTAACCTTCACTAAAATTTTGTTTATTACAACAGAAAATGTCCTTCATTGTATGCACAGGTTCAAAATTTTTGAACACTTTACTTTTCAAATGTAAAGTGGTTTATGTTGCTTTCTGTCACCCTTATGCAGAGTAGGAAGCATCAGTTCACAATAAAAGGTCTGTTCAAAAACTTCTGGAACATTCATAATTTTGCACCAATGGTGTGTTGGAGTGAAATTCATTTGGTATCCCTGCTCACACTTGTGCGTAATGTGTATCTGCTGGAAGTTTCATTGTTGTATATCTGTTAAATCTGAGCTCAAGAGGGTAATCAGTAAGCCAAAAATTGATTATTTTAGGACACTCCTCAGAGACATTCACTGGACTGATGTTTACAGTGCTCATGGCATGAATGAAAAATATAACATTTTTGCTAATAAAGTGCTTACCTTATTCGAACACTGCTTTCCCCCAAAACTTACCAAGGTTAGAGCAAAGTCTACAAAGAAGCCATGGATTACTCGAGGAATAGGGGTATCTTGTAAAACAAAAAGAAAACTGTATCTGTCAATCCGAAACATTTCCAATGTTGATGCTATAGCACATTATAAGAAATACTGCAAAATATTAAAGACTGTAATACGGATGTCAAAGCAAATATATTATAAGGAAAAGATAGTCATATCAGATAACAAAATAAAGACAATATGGGATATAGTGAAGGAGGAGACCGGTAGAACCAGACATGAAGAGGAACAAATAGCATTAAGAGTAAATGATACATTGGTGACAGATGTGTATAGTGTTGCAGAACTTTTTAACAAACATTTTATAACTGTTACTAAAAAGATGGGGTTGTCAGGTTTGGTAGATGCTGCTATGGATTACCTTAGACCAGACATTTCAAGTAACTTCCATAATATGAATTTGACCCTCACTACCCCAACAGAAATAATGTCCATCATAAAATCTTTAAAATCAAAAACATCTAGTGGGTATGATGAAATATCAACAAAGTTAATTAAAGAATGTGATTCTGAGCTAAGTAACATATTAAGCTATCTGTGTAACCAGTCGTTTATCAGTGGAATATTTCCTGAATGGCTGAAATATGCTGAAGTTAAGCCACTGTTTAAGAAGGGAGATAAAGAAATAGCATCAAATTTCCGTCCAATTTCACTGTTGCCAGCATTCTCCAAATTTTTCGAAAAAGTAATGTACAGTCGTCTTTATAACCATCTTATCTCAAATAACATACTGTCAAAGTCACAGTTTGGATTTCTAAAAGGTTCTGATCTTGAGAAGGCTATCTACACTTACAGTGAAAATGTGCTTAATTCATTAGACAAAAAATTGCAGGCAACTGGTATATTTTGTGATCTGTCAAAGGCATTTGACTGTGTAAATCACAATATCCTTTTAAGTAAACTAGAATATTATAGTGTAACAGGAAATGCTGCAAAATGGTTCAAATCTTATATCTCTGGCAGGAAACAAAGGGTGTTACTAGGAAAGAGACATGTATCAAGCTATCAGGCATCATCCAACTGGGAACTAATTACATGTGGGGTCCCACAAGGTTCCATTTTGGGGCCCTTACTTTTTCTTGTGTATATCAATGACCTTTCATCAGTAACATTACCAGATGCCAAGTTTGTTTTGTTTGCCGATGATACAAACATTGCAATAAATAGCAAATCAAGTGTAGTCTTAGAAAGATCAGCCAATAAAATATTTGTGGACATTAATCACTGGTTCCTAGCCAATTCTTTGTCACCAAACTTTGAAAAAACACACTACATGCAGTTCAGAACTTGTAAGGGGTGTCCCAAGAGTATATGTCTAAGTCATATGGGATTATTTTTTGGGGTAATTCATCAAGCCAAGCTAAAGTTTTCCAGACACAAAAACGTGCAGTAAGAATTATATGTGGTGTGAACTCAAGAACATCCTGCAGAAGCCTGTTTAGGGAACTAGGGATACTAACTACTGCTTCCCAATATATTTATTCCTTAATGAAATTTGTCATTAAAAATATATCACTTTTTCAAACCAACAGCTCAATTCATGGAATCAATACTAGGAATAAGAATAATCTTCACAAGGATTTAAAGTTACTTAGTCTTGTACAAAAAGGTGTGCATTATTCAGGAACACACATTTTCAATAACTTGCCAGCAGCCATAAAAAGCTTAACAACCAATGAAATTCAGTTTAAGAGAAGCCTAAAGGATTTATTGGTGGCCAACTCCGTCTACTCCATTGATGAATTTCTTAGTAAAACCAACTGATTTGTATATAAGTACAACATAACTTCTGCACAATTTCAGTGCAGTAATGTGTTCACTGAAAATTTGTGTGTGTGTGTGTGTGTGTGTGTGTGTGTGTGTGTGTGTGTGTGTGTGTGTGTGTGTGTGTAAGTATAATCTAACTTCTGCACCATTTCAGTGTAGTAATGTGTTCCTTGTAAATAAGTATTACAGTAGTTGTATTACATGTTTATTACCTTATAAATAAATAAAAACCTTTTTTATTTTAAATTCAGTGCATTAGTATTTGTAAAATGACTCTTAGTGTTCATTAAAAAATGATGATCATTCCACTTGGGACCTGTGGAATGGTACATTAGCTTATTTGTTTTAGTTGTAAATATTTGTGATGTATTGTTGTTTTTCTGACATGTTCCACATCCTGGAGGACCTCCTCACTACGGATCAATTGGAATGAAAGTAAATCTAATCTAATCTAATCTCAGTTATTGTTCATTGCTGTATTGAGCAGAACATTGTGTCACACAGTTTGTGAATGTCAAGATGGCAGAGTTAGGGGAACAATACAACTGCACTAAATTTTGCATGAAACTGAAGGAAACCTTTACAGAGACACAGCAAATGATGCAGGAAGCCAACAGTGATGAGTGCTTCAGCCATACTGGTGTTACAAATGGTTCACAGGCCTTAAAAATGGCCAGATAGAAGTTAAAGGTGACTCTTTGACGTCTAACAATGATTCTCATGTCAAGAACACCAACAAAATTGTGCATGCTAATCAAAGACTGACCGTCTGAGAGATTGCTGAAGAATTTAACTTATTAGTTGGATCATGTCATGAAATCCCGACACAGCATCTTGGAATGTGTTGTGCTGCTGCTGAGTTTTTCCCACGGGTCACGAGTCAAGACCAGAAAGACCTTCACCTTGCAATCTGTGAAGAGCTTTTGGATCACACAAATGAGCATGGGATGTTCCTTAAGACAATCATAACTGGCGATGAGATGTGGCTCTACAGTTATGAAGTTAAGACCAAGGTTCAACCTTCACAATGGGTCAGGAAAGGTTCTCCAAGATTAAAAAAAAAACTCATCACGTCAGGTCAAATGTCAAAGGCATGCTGATAATTTTCTTTGACTTTGAAGGATTAGTTCATCATGAAATCACACCACATGGACAAACTATTAATCAGTGGTATTATCAGGACATGTTGTCATGCCTGAAAGAAAATGTGAGAAGAAAACAGCCTGGAATGTGGTGAGACAACTCATAGCTCTTGCATCATGATAGCACATCCACACATTCATCCCTGTTGGTGTGTGACTATTGCACAAAAAATGAAATCACAGAGCTGCCTTATCCTTTATACTCTCCAGACCTGGCCCCTGAGGATTTTTTTTATTTCCAAAGTTGAAAACCCTATTGAAGGGCAAATCATTTGCAACAATAGATGAGATATAAGAAAATTCACAGATAGTGCTTCATGTGATCCAGGAGAGGAAATGGCATTGGGAATGGTGTATCAATTGTGGAGGGCAGTATTTCGATGGAGACCATGGAAAATAAGTAAAAACTAAGTGTACAAAAAATTTGGGGACGAAGTTCTGGAAATTTGTGAACAGACCAGATATATCATTCAGCAGAGTTACATTTTCATTTTTCCTTTTGAAATGCGTCACCTGAAGTTTGATGAAAATCAATCATGTTCTACATTTGTAATGTTTTGCTAATACTAAGTGCATGAAGAAGACTATGTTAACCCATACAGAAGTAAAGTACTACTGTAGGTATCTCTCTTGCACAGGTGGCCACTTAACTTATTAATAAGAATCAGAGCACTACATCGATTAATTGCACCACAGAAATAATTATAAACCCAGAAATGGAAAACGTATAACATGGAGTCCCAAAATGTACACTGCTGAGTCTGCTCCATTATATAAATTACAAGCCAATGGCCTTGGACGAGGTTTCAACAAGTCTTATGTTTGCTGAGGGTACAAGCATACAAATCAAGGGTTCAAGCACAATCGCACCAGAAACAGCCCAGAAAATAGATGGTCAGGACTATCTTCTAAGTGACCCATGAAAAGGTTGGCACAAGAGGATGTCATATGGTCAGGCTCATTGATGATATCTTCAGGATCTGTATTCAGGGGCAAGACGCATTATCCTCATTCTTCCTCAACTTCAGCACCTTCTCTCCCATCCACTTCACCTGATTCTTCTCAACCAAATATGCCACCAC
Source organism: Schistocerca nitens (assembly GCF_023898315.1). Classification (NCBI taxonomy): domain Eukaryota; kingdom Metazoa; phylum Arthropoda; class Insecta; order Orthoptera; family Acrididae; genus Schistocerca; species Schistocerca nitens. The sequence goes on along the minus strand of NC_064614.1, from coordinate 473,376,929 downwards.
CTAGGACATTGACTTCTACTGCTCTGATGACTCCATCCACATCTCTGTATGTATCAGACACCCCAACCATCAACAATACCTGCATTTCCCTAGCTGGCATTCCTCCCACATCAAAAATTACTCCTATTCATAATAGTACCTTAATAAGACTCCTTGGCACTGCTGTCTCAGCATTTCAAGCTGTAAATAGTCAAACTTCTTGAACATGTACTAATGACAGCCTACTTCAAGTGCAGTGGAGAATTTTGTGAACAGATGGGTGGAGTGGCCATGGGATCCGCACTGGCTCTAGGGATTGCAAATCTCTACATGGGACACTTGGAGGAGGTGGTCCTTCAAACTGATTGCCAGAAACTCAAGCACTTCTTCCATTATTTCAATGATACTTTGGCGGTATGGGAGCATGGTGGACAGGCTCCAGATGAGTCCTTGGACAACTTTAACAGCATCCATCAAAACACTGCTTTCACCTTGGCAGTAGAGGACAATGGTTGACTCCCTATCTTGGATATACTAATAAAGAAGAAGGCAGATGGTACACTAGGCCATTCAGTTTATGGGAAGAAGACCCACACAGACCTGTACCTGCTTGCAATGAGCTGCCAACATCCAGTGGACGTTTTCTGATGTAAGGACAAATCATATCCTTCAAGTATTCAGCAAGTGAGTATGTCAGGGCACCAATACTGTTAATAATAGGGCACAGAGGCACTCCACCTCAGGCTCAATGGAAAGATACATATTTATTCCAAATGGTATATACTGTTAAATATCATGGCCAAGAACACCAGCAGCTCATTGAACTGCAGCAACCTAACAAGTTGGCAGTTACTGAACATTGCCTATTCGCAGAATGGATTGTGACCATACTGAGTATTTGATTTAGTCTAACTTCTGGGACTGTGTAATTAAATAATCTATCAAGGTTTGAGTAAGAAAGCCCTTATTAGCTATGAAGAGTGACTACCTCCTTAGTAAGACCTGGGAACCTGCACTGAGTCTGGTTCAGAAGAGGAAGGGGATATCCTATGATGAACTGCTGAGGGGGGGGGGGGGGGGGGGGGGGCAAGAGCAACAGCAGAAACGCCACCAGCACATGTTTATGAGCACAACCCTCGGACAGAATGGTTGATGGCAGGAGGCCTGTGTCCAATGGACACTGATGTCCAATCATTCATGTGTGAACTATTTCATCAAACTAATGAACTGCCTATTGGGTGTCTGTTGGATGGCAGTGTCATCATGCAAAATACTATCTTCATCATGTGACATGCTTGAGAAACTGTTTCATTCGCAGTGTGAATTCTTGCTGCTCCTGCACTTTCTGCTGTGTGTCTTCTATTATTGAACATTGTCCACAATCTTGTGCTGCTGCTGCTGACCTGTGTCTTCCATGGCAGAGCATTGTAAATATTCACATCTACATCTACATGACTACTCTGCAATTCACATTTAAGTGCTTGGCAGAGGGTTCATCGAACCACAATCATACTATCTCTCTACCATTCCACTCCCGAACAGCGCGCGGGAAAAATGAACACCTAAACCTTTCTGTTTGAGCTCTAATTTCTCTTATTTTATTTTGATGATCATTCCTACGTATGTAGGTCAGGCTCAACAAAATATTTTCGCATTCGGAAGAGAAAGTTGGTGACTGAAATTTCGTAAATAGATCTCGCCGCGACTAAAAACATCTTTGCTGTAATGACTTCCATCCCAAACTCGCGTATCATATCTGCCACACTCTCTCCCCTATTATATGATAATACAAAACGAGCTGCCCTTTTTTGCACCCTTTTGATGTCCTCCATCAATCCCACCTGGTAAGGATCCCACACCGCGCAGCAATATTCTAACAGAGGACGAACGAGTGTAGTGTAAGCTGTCTCTTTAGTGGACTTGTTGCATCTTCTAAGTGCCCTGCCAATGAAACGCAACCTTTGGCTCGCCTTCCCCACAATATTATCTATGTTGTCTTTCCAACTGAAGTTGTTCGTAATTTTAACACCCAGTTTTGTTGAATTGACAGCCTTGAGAATTGTACTATTTATCGAGTAATCGAATTCCAACGGATTTCTTTTGGAACTCATGTGGATCACCTCACACTTTTTGTTATTTAGTGTCAACTGCCACCTGCCACACCATACAGCAATCTTTTCTAAATCACTTTGCAACTGATACTGGTCTTCAGATGACCTTACTAGATGGTAAATTACAGCATCATCTGCGAACAACCTAAGAGAACTACTCAGAATGTCACCCAGGTCATTTATATAGATCAGGAACAGCAGAGGTCCCAAGACGCTTCCCTGGGGAACACCTGATATCACTTCAGTTTTACTCGATGATTTGCCATCTATTACTACGAACTGCGACCTTCCTGACAGGAAATCACGAATCCAGTCGCACAACTGAGATGATACCCCATAGCCCGCAGCTTGATTAGAAGTCGCTTGTGAGGAACGGGGTCAAAAGCTTTCCAGAAATCTAGAAATACGGAATCAACTTGAGATCTCCTGTCGATAGCGGCCATTACTTCGTGCGAATAAAGAGCTAGCTGCGTTGCACAAGAACGATGTTTTCTGAAACCATGCTGATTACATATCAATAAATCGTTCCCTTCGAGGTGATTCATAATGTTTGAATACAGTATATGCTCCAAAACCCTACTGCAAACCGTCAATGATATAGGTCTGTAGTTAGATGGATTACTCCTACTACCCTTCTTAAACACTGGTGCGACCTGCGCAATTTTCCAATCTGTAGGTACAGATCTATCGGTGAGCGAGTGGTTGTATATGAGTGCTAAGTAGGGAGCTATTGTATCAGTGTAATCTGAAAGGAACCTAATCGGTATACAATCTGGACCTGAAGACTTGCCCGTATCAAGCGATTTGAGTTGCTTCGCAACCCCTAAGGTATCTACTTCTAAGAAACTCATGCTAGCAGCTGTTCGTGTTTCAAATTCTGGAATATTCCATTTGTCTTCCCTGGTGAAGGAATTTCGGAAAACTGCATTCAATACCTCCGCTTTAGCGGCACAGTCGTTGGTAACAGTTCCATCGGCACTGCGCAGCGAAGGTATTGACTGCGTCTTGCCGCATATGTACTTTACATATGACCAGAATTTCTTCAGATTTTCTACCAAATTTCGAGACAATGTTTCGTTGTGGAACCTATTAAAGGTATCTCGCATTGAAGTCCGTGCCAAATTTCGTGCGTCTGTAAATTTTAGCCAATCTTCGGGATTTCGCGTTCTTCTGAACTTTGCATGCTTTTTCCGTTGCTTCTGCAACAGCGTTCGGACCTGTTTTGTGTACCACGGGGGATCAGTTCCATCTCTTACCAATTTATGAGGTATGAATCTCTCAATTGCTGTTGCTACTATATCTTTGAATTTGAGCCACATCTCGTCTACATTTGCATAGTCAGTTCGGAAGGAATGGAGATTGTCTCTTAGGAAGGCTTCTAGTGACACTTTATCTGCTTTTTTAAATAAAATTATTTTGCGTTTGTTTCTGGTGGATTTGGAAGAAACAGTATTGAGCCTAGCTACAACGACCTTGTGATCACTAATCCCTGTATCAGTCATGATGCTCTCTACCAGCTCTGGATTGTTTGTGGCTAAGAGGTCTAGTGTGTTTTCGCAACAATTTACAATTCGCGTGGGTTCGTGGACTAACTGCTCGAAATAATTTTTGTAGAAAGCATTTAGGACAATCTTGGAAGATGTTTTCTGCCTACCACTGGTTTTGAACAAGTATTTTTGCCAACATATCGAGGGAAGGTTGAAGTCCCCACCAATTATAACCGTGTGAGTGGGGTATTTATTTGTTATGAGACTCAAATTTTCTCTGAACTGTTCCGCAACTATATGATCGGAGTCTGGGGGTCGGTAGAAGGAGCCAATTATTAACTTAGTTCGGCTGTTAAGTATAACCTCCACCCATACCAATTCGCACGGAGTATCTACTTCGACTTCACTACAAGATATACCACTACTGACAGACACAAACACTCCACCACCAATTCTGCCTAATCTATCTTTCCTGAGCACCGTCTGAGACTTCGTAAAAATTTCTGCAGAACTTATTTCAGGCTTTAGCCAGCTTTCTGTACCTATAACGATTTCAGCTTCTGTGCTTTCTATTAGCGCTTGAAGCTCAGGGACTTTCCCAGCACAACTACAACAATTTACAACTACAATTCCGACTGTTCCTTGATCCAAGCACGCCCTGTATTTGCCATGCACCCTTTGAGATTGCAGCCCACCCCATACTTTCCCGAGGCCTTCAAACCTATAAAACCGCCCAGTCCACACCACACAGCCTCCGCTACCCATGTAGCCACCAGCTGAGTGTAGTGAACTCCTGACCTATTCAGCGGAACCCGAAACCCCACCACCCACCACATCCTCACATCAGCTCTGCCCCTGCTCCTGCTCCACACCTGGCCACCTTCTGAGATGATTGCCTTGTACTCCAGGTGCCATCCATCCGCAGCTGCCCATTTTGGTTTTTCTTCTACCTTCTCCAGACACTGTTCATCTTCTGTGGCTTGCTCCAACTTCTTCTTCTTCTTTTTCTTCTTCCTCTTCTTCATCTTCTTCTTTTCTCTCACTGTCTTGGCTCTGCCCCTAGCTTGCGTATAGATTGTTCATGTAAACAAGAGGTTATCAAAGCCATTTCATGTTTTGGTTTAATATTGGGCTGAGTGGGTTGGACATTTCAACATGGCTGCCATCTATTATGGATTGTCAATAACTGTTTCAGATTTATCACCTCAATTACATAATTGTGGGAAGTTACTAAAAAAATTATGAAAATAGACATTTTATAATTTGAAATTTTGAAAAATGAGAAAAGTGTTATTTTTATTTTGCTAATTATATGCTACTAAAATGTTTTATAGACTGTAATGATTTCCTTTCTGAGTATATAGTAAATGCGTCCATGAATGACTTTTTTTTTCTTTTTCTTTCACTTCAGCATGCTAAGAAATGTTATACTGAGTGGCAACAAAAATTTTTTGTTCTGTGTACATGAATTTAAGGATAGGGAAAAGACTACTTATAAACAAAGTGATTATTTTACAAAGGATCAGATTCAGGATGCAAAGAGTGCAACAAGATTATCTAAAAAAAAAAAAATAAAAAAAAAAAAAAAAAAAAAAAAAAAGATACATTCTGTATTATACAAGTATAGGTTGGCCCAGGAATAAGAGGAGGCAGTGCATGATGAGGAAGGATTGTGAATATTTTGATATTTTGTGTAAAACAATGAAACCAGTCCCCTCCTTTAATAATGAAAGTGGATTTTGTTTCCACATTTTATTTTCATTAATAACTTGTGGGATATATGTGTACTGATTTTGCAGTATTTCAAAATTACAGAAACGTTTCTATGGCACCCTTGATGTTTACTAAACTAATTTTTAGCCTTTCCTCTTAACTTGATTGTTAATTATTAAATATAGCAGAGCCAGAGCTAATTCTAAGTAGAGGTGAGAGGCTTGGCCCACACAGGATCCTTCTGGGATTACTGTTAATTGCTAACTGGACTGTCACAATGATGCTCCATCACCATACATTGTTCACAGCTCTCAAATTTCCTTCACCACATGTGCACATCCTGCCAACTTCCAGTGGCATCATCTCAGTCGGTGCCACATCTATGTCCAGCCAATGGCCAACCAAAGCCCTTCCTGTGGTGTTTCCTTTGTATTCTGCAAGTGTATTTGTTTGCTTTTGCTTCTGTTGTTGCTTTTTAGGCATTACATAGCCCACATATGTGACAAGATGTCATAGTGCCACCATGTCTCTTCAGTATGTATGTTGAAAATGTAGGAGTGGGAGCATGGGCAAATTAAAACGCAAACCTCAACAAAGTGACATAAGATAGTCATTCTTAACTTACTGGATATGAGATTGCAACTGCAATGACATATGACATAAGAGTCCTTAGCCATTCAAAATTGAGTAGCAGCTGTTGCCACAGAAAAACAGATTTAACATGACAGGGAATGTGTCTACTGGGATACTAGATAAAATCAAGCTTACCTCATATGAACATCCTGTATTGTAATGTCAAAGTATTTTGTCCATGTATGTTAGATCAGTATGCTTAGTTACACAATGGTATGTGGAGGAGAAGATGTGGAAGGGACAAGATGGCTGATGTGTTGAACGGAAGTTCCTTATCTTTCATGTCATGTGGCAATACGAGACTGCAACATTAGGGTTGAATTCTTGTCTCAGTGCAACACAAATGGAAACAACAGCATGATGCTCTTAGAGCTTTCCACACAAGAAGATGCAAAGCAATGATTTCAAAATAAGTATGTTACATGATGACAGTCAGGACTGAGCAAACTACTGCAGAAATGTTAAAATAGTTGATGCAAAAATACAGAATAAAAGTTGACTAGCAGTAACAAAAAATCTTTGCGACATAAATAGCAAAGGCTAGCATCATCAAAAAAAAAAAAAAAAAAAAAAAAAAAAAAAAAAAGCATAAAAGGTGGAAGAAGAAAATCAGTGCTAAGGAACGTCAAGCTAGATGTACAATCATGCATGTTATGCAGCTGAATCATCTGTAAAAGCTGGTCAGATGACAGCTTCAAGCATCCAAAACATTTTACATTATTGAATGGCAAAGCAATGGCTCAAGAGATTGACATGTTTATGGTGACAGTAAATTTGGGGCAGATAAGAGTTTAACAGAAGTCATGGTAGAATCACTGCTAGGAGTCAAAGACCCTGTTTAGTATGCTGGATACTTGGGTGGGGACACGTATCAGTTAATAGCATGGTCACAATACTGGCACCAAATGAGCAGCTGTTGACACAGCAATGAAGGTGATCGAGTATGTAAATAAGGACTTCAAAAGACATTTGTGTTTAGGCAGTTATTTCACACACTCTTCAGTGCAGGAGTTACAGAGAAAAAGGTAGCCATGGAAGGCTGAAATGGTATGTGAGACTTCTGTGTTGCTCCACCATAAGTAGCAAAAACAATTTCTTAAGCGATAAGCAGTGTTGTTTCAGTTGGGTCATTGCAGGATCATACAAGCTAATGACAGAGTCATATAGTAGTTTTAAATGCAGATGTGTGATACATGTTTGGTTGTAGTTTGTAAGCATGAAGATTTGAACTTTTTGTAAAAAATAGAGGGAAACATTCCACATGGGAAAAATATATCTAAAAACAAAGATGATGTGACTTACCGAATGAAAGTGCTGGCAGGTCGACAAACACACAAACAAACACAAACATACACACAAAATTCAAGCTTTCGCAACAAACTGTTGCTTCATCAGGAAAGAGGAAAGGAGAGGGAAAGACGAAAGGAAGTGGGTTTTAAGGGAGAGGGTAAGGAGTCATTCCAATCCCGGGAGCGGAAAGACTTACCTTGGGGGAAAAAAGGACAGGTATACACTCGCACACACACACATATCCATCTGCACATACACAGACACAAGCAGATGTCTGCTCTTTCCTCTTTCCCGATGAAGCAACAGTTTGTTGCGAAAGCTTGAATTTCGTGTGTATGTTTGTGCTTGTTTGTGTGTCTGTCGACCTGCCAGCACTTTCGATCAGTAAGTCACATCATCTTGATGTGACTTACCGAACGAAAGTGCTGGCAGGTCGATAGACACACAAACAAACACAAACACAGACACAAAATTCAAGCTTTCGCAACAAACTGTTGCGTAGTAAGTTAACGTCAGAAATTTTGTTTGTATAAACCTACTATGTACTGCAAAATGAATAAGAAGGCATCATATGTTTAAGCATGTGTTGGCTCCCTCAGCTAGGCTTTCGATGAAACTTCCTGTCACCTTGCAAACAGGTCACACATGGCAGAACCTGATTGAGTGGCGAACACACTAGATATGTGTTCTTCACGATTGCAGTCTTGGTGCAGAGACCTGAAGGGCTGTCACAAAAAGCCCACTTTGAATCCTTCTATCACTGGGCCAATCTGCTCCACCACGTATGTATGACTCACCACTGAAAACCCAAGCAGGCTGGGAGAAGCTGTGGATGTGATTATCACAGAACAATAGATATGGTGGGTCTGTTCTTTGTTTTATTAGACCAAATTGGATATCTTGCAGCTAAACATATGGAACAGTTGAAAAAAAGAAAGAACTGCCATCTGAGTAGACATTGGCGTTACAGATAATCAAGGTACTGAGGTTTTCAGAATTTCTGAGCATCAGTGTTGTATTTCTGTTAGTATTTGGCAGTTATGAATGGATAAGTAATCATTATGGTTTGATGATACAAAAGGGTAGTATCAAATGAAGGAATCCGTGGAGATATGAGAAAAATATCCAGGCATAACCAATGGTGTGGCTGTGAAGAGTCTATACGTAATAAAAGAAGTCCTCTTATATGGTATCTGGTAAGAACAATAGTCTGCCCAAATATGTGCATGGCACCTTATGGAATGGAAGAACCAGTTGTTACACCACTGGTGGCCATTATGATGGGGGGAGGGGGGGGAGGTGATGCGTAAGCTCTGTCTTCACTTACGTGCATGTGGCTGTCAGTTGACAAGAGTTTAAATATCCTATGTGGTCTAACATGCTGTAGTGTACTATATGTTGAACAAAATCATGAAATTCTCCATGTAGTAGAAAGGGACCCATATGGGACACCAGTTTGTATCATTGTTGAGTATAACAGTGAGCTGAACATAGAAACATGGTCTTATAAGTCCTGAAAATAGAGACCAGTAATCCCTTGATGAGAGGTTTCGCAAAAGGTACCACATTTACCCAAGTATACTACAAGCTTGAATATAAGATGACCTCCATGCTTCACCGCCTGTTCTTTTTTAAGAGGCTTCTTTAGAAAAAATTATTTTTAACATATTCTGACTAATCAAAATTGCAAACTGTTTTACTGACATAAACCATATGCCAAAAAGTTAACACTATATTTATTCTAAACTCATGTCATTTATTGACTGTCTACATTCTGATAACACTAGGAGAATAATATAAACAAAAAGAAATGGTTTACATTAAATTTTAGACCATTTTCTTTTCTACCTTTTTTGCTTTCTAGAAAAGTTGTCTGTCGTATCACTATTTTTAATGATCATCATCACCATCATCATAATCACATTAATAGCACATCTGTGAAATTTCTATCTTCGTTGTAACAAATACACTGAAGTGCCAAAATAACTATTATAGGCTTGTGTATTCAAATACAAAGATATGTAAACAAGTGAAATATGGCACTGTGGTTGGCAACGCCTTTATAAGACAACAAATGTCTGGCGCAGTTGTTAGATCATTTTCTGAAGCTACGGTGGCAGGTTAGCAAGATTTAAGTGTGTTTGAAATTGGTGCTATAGTTGGCACATGACCAATGGGACACAGCATATCTGAAGTAGCAATGAAGTGAGGATGTTCCCGAACAACGGTTTCATGAGTATACTGTGAGTATCAGGAATCTTGGAAAAACATCAAATCTCTGACTCCGCTGTGGCCGAAAAAAGATCTTGCAAGAATGGGACCAATGACGACAGAAGGGCAACCGTTCTGCAAATTTATGCAGATTTCAATGCTGGGTCATCAACAAGTGTCAGCGTGTGAAACATTCAATGAAACATCATCGATATGGACTTTTGGAGCCGAAGGCCCACTTGTGTACCCTTGATGACTACACTACACAAAGCTTTACACCTCACCTGGGCCCATCAACACTGACATTAAACTGTTGATGACTGGAAACATGTTGCCTTGTCAGATGAGTCTCGTTTCAAATTGTATCGAGTGGATGGACATGTACGAGTATGGAGACAACCTCATAAATCCATGGACCCTGCATGTCAGCAGGGTACTGTTCATGCTGGTGGAGACTCTAATCATGTGGCGTGTGTGCAGTTGGGATGATGTCTAGATATGACTCTGATGGGTGACACATATGTAAATATCCTTCTGATCACCTGCATCCATTCATGTCCAGCGTGCATTCCTACGGACTTGGGCAATTCCAACAGGACAATGTGACACCCCACATGTCCAGTATTGCTACAGAGTGGCTCCAGGAACACTCTTCTGTTGGCCATAAAGCTCCACAGACATGAACATTATTGAGCATATCTGGGATGCCTTGCAATATGCTGTTCAGAAGAGATCTCCATCCCCTTTCGGATTTATGGACAGCCCTGCAGGATTCATGGTGTCAATTCCCTCCAGCACTAGTTCAGACATTAGTCAAGTCCACACCATGTTGTGTTGTGGCAGTTCTGCATGCTCGCAGGGGCCCTACACGGTATTAGTCAGGTGTACCAGTTTCTTTGGCTCTTCAGTGTATTTTGCTGTTTCTTCCAAATATGTTACTATTCCTGAGATTGTTGTTATGGTACTTCTATTCTGACATGAAAATGTTACAATGTCTCTTACTTCCAAACATGTCGTTGCCCATCATTCTCTCATTGATTGTATAGAAACAGCTGACACAACTCTTTTCTATCCATCATAAATAGTGGCATGCATCAACAACATTACTGCAAGAAACATGTAAGTACACCACTGGCCCCTATCTAGACTATTACCATACCCTGCAGAAATGAATAATATTGTTGAGTATTTGTCCAATTTTGAAGTCAGTTCAATGTTGACTACAAATTGATTCAGACAAACTGCAGTTTGAATGTAGGAGATGCTCATAAAAATCCAATGAATATGGTACAGATTCCCATGGTTGGCAACACAGTCCACTTTGCTTCTTGCTCACCACTCCCCTCTCTACAATCTTCCTAGCTCTCGACCAAGCTGGTGTCACTGTTCCTCTTTCAACGTTTCTGTAGTGCTGAGCTTGATCAACAGTGAAAAACACTACAGTTTTTTCTAGTGTGCAAGCCACATGTAACAACACCAATTAATACATAAATAAAAGATTATAATTACAATTCAGTCCCATTCATGAACTTTTGCTCATCCGCAATCTAGTGATGTCTGTTGATATGGGTCTTGCGCTGTAATTATTCTCATGATAACAATTATGGTCAGTTTAATATGACTTATTTCCATTGTTTGACAGTTCATTCTGGATTAATTTTCCTTCTGTTTCAATTGAATGTCAACATCATGTTCTAAAGGTGATTAAAAGCTGGCAGCATTTTTCCCCAAGAGTTTAATTCGTGCACAGTGACTGAATTTCTCATTTGCAATTCACTTAGTAAATCATTATGATCTCTCATAAACAGATAATATATTGGTCTGGGTTCTGAATCAACTAATGCTTTTTGAAGGACAACATTTCCATTTTTGAATGTTACCTTTACTTAAAATGGCATTAATGTTAGTGTGTGGTATCTACTTATGTATGAGAATGTTCATTTCAGACCTGTTCAGAAGTCTGTAAGATAGAATTTAATGCCATTTCCTCCTGGATTCCACAAAATTGTCAAATTTTAGTCAGAGAAATAGACCATTGTAATGGCTAGTTAATAGTTTCTTGCATCGATACTGTATTCAGTGCTTCGGCATACTGGGAAAACTTGAGCCTGTTGGAATGTGAGTATTGTTGATTGAGCCCTGTCCTTTCAGATTCTTCAAAATAAAAGTGCATGTGACCTCAATACACAAAGCTTCATCTCTAAATGTAAGACAACCCATATAAATGTAAGACTATCACTATATACTGTACTAAACAATGTAAAAATGTTGACCTCAGCTGTAATAGTTTAATTAGGACATATATAAGACAATCCTGTGTTTTTCAAATGACGAATTTGGGAAAACATTTGTCTTATAATTGGGTAAATGTGGTAATTGCAATGCTGATATAAATGCACAAACAGTCAGTTACTGATAAATAAGTGAAAATTATTAGATTGAGAAAAAGTGGGTAGACCAGTTAACTGGTGCAGAACAACTTGCATGAACAAACTCGATCATAAGGAGAAGGCAAAATGGAATATTGGATCTATGAATCAATAATAATACTTATAAAACATCCAACATGTCATATAACACCTTCACGCTATGTTTTTTCCTTCTTTTTTCCTTTTCTAGAAAAACTTGCCCCAAGCTATGCATAGCACAATACTAGCACCTCTTCCTCTTTCTGAACTCAGCATCTCACTTATTACAAAGGGATACTGACTCAGTTCCTCAGGATAGTAAATGGGAAGTTGTGGCACAGAAAATAGCCCAGAAATCACCAGTGTGTGTGTGTGTGTGTGTGTAGTGAGTGAAATGTTATGAAACAATTTGTGTGTATTGCGTGCAGTGACTGATAGTGAGATATGAGCGAACAATGTGACATTACATTTTTTAATAAGTTATTTGTAAAAGAAGTATTGTATACCAGGAGTAAATCTAATGATTGTCTCTAATTAATTTATATAACTGCATGAGTGGGGTACTTGTTTGTAATGAGATTCAAGTTTTATTTGAACTGTTCAGCTATTATATCATCTGAGTCTGGGGCTCGGTAGAAGGAGCCAATTATTATTTTGGTACGGCTGTTGAATATAACATCTACCCATAGTAATTCACAGGAATTATCTATTTCAACTTCACTACAAGGTGAACTACTGTCAACAGACACAAACACACCACAACCTACTTTATTTAATCTATCCTTTCCCAACATGGTTTGCACCTCTGTCAAAATTTCAGCAGAATTTATCTCCGGTTTTAACCAGCTTTCTGTTCCTATAATGATTTCAGCTACAGTGCTTTCTATCAGGACTTGAAGCTCTGGTACTTTTCCAACACAGCTAAAACAATTTACAACTACAATGCCAACTGTTGTTTGGTCGATTCTTGTCATTTCTTTGCCCTGTACCCCTTGAGACTGGAGCCGTTTCTGATCTTTCCCTAGACTGTCTAATCTAAAAAAACCACCCAGTCCACACCATACAGCCCCTGCTACCCATGTAGCCATCTCCTGTGTGTAGTGGACACTTGACTTATTATCGGAATCCGAAACCCCACCACCCTATGGCGCAAGTCGAGGAATCTGCAGCCTACACAATCACAGAACCGTCTGAGCCTCTGATTCAGATGCTCCACTTGGCTCTGTACCAAAGGTCCGCAATCGGTCCTGTAGGTGATACTGCAGATGGTGAGCTCTGCCTTCATCTCACTAGCAAGACTGGCAGTCTTCACCAACTCAGATAGTTGCCAGAAACCAGAGAGAATCTCTTCCAATCCATAGCAACACACGTCATTAGTGCCAACATGAGTCACCACCTGCAGTTGGATGCACCCTGTACCCTTCATGGCATCCCAAAGGACCCTTTCCACATCTTAGATGACACCCCACGGTATGCACACAGAGTGCACATTGGCTTTCTTCCCATCCGTAGCTACCACATCCCTAAGGGGCTCCATCACCTGCCTAGCATTGGAGCTCCCAATGACAAGCAATCCTACCCTCTGCGCTTGTCAGGACCTCTCGGGAAGACCAGCCACTGCCACAACAGATGAGGCTACCCTTGCTGGCTCAGAAGTACTTTCAGTAGTGGGCAGTACCTCAGACCTGTTACGGAGGCATAAGGGTACAGCCTTGCGGCCAGCACCAATTTTCGCCTTCCACCTAGGGATTCGCGACCCCTCCACGGTTCGCCAATCACCGCCAGGCAAGTGTCGACTGTCAGGGACGTCCAAATCCTAGGGTGCAGTGGCATCAGAGATCCCAGGTGATGCTACAGGTTTCAGAGGCGCCAAATCGCTCGCCTCAGTTTCCCCAATCTCACCGCAGCCCAGGGCAACAGCCTGAAGCCTGTCGATCACGGCCAACACAGCTTCCAGCTGTTTACAGATGGTGGTCAATTCCCCCCGAATCTGTACACAACAGGTGCAGTCCGTATCCATCCTTAACAATTTTTGTCCTCTCTTTTATCTCACAAGCCATTCAAAACAAACAGATGACTGACGACTATGTGAATTTACACTATATGGGTGCAAAAAATGGTTCAAATGGCTCTGAGCACTATGGGACTCAACATCTTAGGTCATAAGTCCCCTAGAACTTAGAACTACTTAAACCTAACTAACCTAAGGACATCACACACACCCATGCCCGAGGCAGGATTCGAACCTGCGACCGTAGCAGTCCCGGGGTTCCGGACTGCAGCGCCAGAACCGCACGGCCACCGCGGCCGGCACACTATACGGGTACTAAAACATGATGCTACAACTCTCAAGTACTATAATAAGCCCAAAATTTGTGAATTAAACTATGCAAGTATCCAAAAACATGCAAAGAAGTTAAGAATTTAACTATGAAACAAATAAGTGAGCTAAGAATATGACTTGCTGCTGGCTGCTGCTTATCCGACAACGGCTGATGTGAAGGATTTATTTATTATATTTGTTAAGGGGCCTTGTAAAATCTCTATGCATAGTTTCAGTACACACATTGGTACTACATCTAAGCCTACTGACTTTTTATTTTTATTTTTGTTTTTTTGTTTTTGAACAATTTTATTGACTTCATTCTCTGTGATTGGAAGTAACATGGTATTTAGTGCAAAATTATTTACAGGTGTTATATTTGTTTGGGGGAATTTTTGCTGTAACTTCTCTGCAATACTTGAAAAATGCTCATTTACATAGTTTTCTGAGTGTTGTGGATCATTTATTACCTTATCCCCCTCCCCTAGCAGTAAGTAATTCTGCATTTGTTTGCCTCTCCCCATTTCCTTTCTTGTGACATCCCAGACTGCTTTTATTCTCTGCATTGTATTTTTTTCATTAAATGACTTTTTTGCAGCAGTCAGCAGCTTCCTATAGATCTTTTTGTATCTATGATAGAAATTCAAGAATTCTGGATCATTGTGACTCTTTTTCATGGAACTGAGATATTTAAGTATTTGGGAGGACTTCTTAATACCTGCTGTTATCCACCTGTTTTTGTGAGATGTTGATACAGACATGCATACTTTTGGAAATGCCTTTTTAAAGTCCAATTTAAATAATGTGGAAAATTTAGAGAATTTCATATTCACATTGGTTTCCTTATACACTTCATCCCAGCTTTGTTTTGCTAGTTCTTTTGAAAAATCTTATATTCTGATTTCTGATAGATGTCGTTTGTATGCTTGCAGTTTAGGGAATGATTAGATGCCTGATTTTACTGTTGTTATTTGACAGAGATGGTCTGAGATCTTTTACAGCTACATTACATTTTTCCCTGTCCATATTTGTGGCCACATGGTCAATTACTGTTGCAGTCATTGTAGTAACTCTTGTTGCACTATTGACCAATAGGAACATGCCAGAACTTTGAAGGATATTTATGAGGGTGTCGCTGGATTCATTTATGATATTAGTGTTGATGTTAATGTCCCCACTTTATCTTGAACTTCTGTTAATTTATTGGAAAAAAGTGTGTACACTACCAGTGGGAGATACATACACACTCAAAATAATTAATTTCTTTGCAATATCAAGCTCCATTAATTCAATATCTGATATTTCAAAGAGTTTGTCTTATCATACTGTACTGAGGTCATGTCTTGATTTGAACTGTTTCCTTTCTTATATAAATGCATGATCCTCTACCTCTTGAAGCAGTTTTGCAGTAAGAGTTTGCCCTTTCATACAGGGATAACACTAGGTGTTGGATTTCTGTGTCTCTACACCAGTGCTCAGTAACACAAACTACTGTGCAGTTCAAAGATTGGAGCTCAGCTTCTAATAGCTGTATTTCATTTTTTATTGATTGCATGTTCTGATGGAGGATTGTTAAATCTGTGAAATGTCCCACATTACTCTTTCCAATGGTTTGTTTTTCTTTGTGAAATCTGGTCTGTGTTATATTTGGAGTGTTAAAATATGTCTTGTGAGTGATTGTTTCAGTATTTTTTAAACTGCCGGAGATACTCTATAGACAGGGGAACCTGTTGTCTGGATTTACCCTACAAAGACTTACATTTCCTACCCATGACAACAGGTATTTGACCATGTGTGGCCCAAGATCCACCCCCTATACTTTCATGAATCAGCTGTACCGATCTTCCCTTCCCAGTCCTCTTTAGGTGTAGGCCATGTCTAGTGAAACCCCATCTGTTGATATTTCCGATGGGCACCAGAGAAACATGAATGAAGTTGGCTGCCCTCAGAGCCATCCCTAACCCCACATTGATTCACCTCACAGCTCCATCGAGGTGTGGTTGGTGCCATGAGTCAGGGAAGATATCTTGTCCAGGTCACCACCTATGTCATATGTGCCAGATGTCCAAACTGTTTGCCACCCCAACCACTATCGCTTCATGGCCCTCTTTTGTAAAGTCCTTACATAAAGACCCTAAGTCCTCTATCACATGACTTAGTCCTGCATTTGGCTTGAAGGTACTGGTGGCCTGGTACGCAGCCCTTAAACCTTCCTGTAACTGAGGGCTTTCACCTCGCCCATGGCTACTACCTAGCAGTAGCAGTTTCTTCTTCCTAACACTTTATACATTCCTAGGCTACTTGGCCTCAGTTGAAGTGTGCTGCACATTTCCTTCTCCTTGTGCTACCTGAGGCTCTTATCCACTTAACTCTGGCATTGGTAGATACCTGTTTTTGGTGTTGATGATAAAACTGTCAGAATTTCTTGTCTTTCTTCCTATCCTCCTACCAGTTCCCAACCACCTTCCTCTTCCCTATCTCACTTGATCCTTATCAGTTCCTTCCTTGCTTCCTCCAACTGTGCCTGAAGAGCACAGATTTTCCTTTCCTCTTCCCCAATCAAAATGTTCCTACTGCATACTCTGCAGTTCCAGGAGTGAGCCTCTTCTGTTCTCCCAACATTTTCTCCACTGCGTCCCCCCCCCCCCCCCCCCCTCCAAGGAAAATATTTCCTACAAGACTGGTTACAAATTCCTCTACTCACTACGCTATAACAGCTCCCACATTTCTCACACATGGTCAGTTTTGAAAGAATAATTAAGTTTAAAGAATGTTATAAATTTGTCAAGGATGTGGGATTGGCTGTGTGTAGACAAAAAATGACACAACGATCTTATGTGTGGTTGTTTTTGTTTTTGTACTGATTTAGAGATACAATGACAGAAGAATTAATTAGTAATTACTTTGCTTTTAGAGAATTTACATTATCAAGCGTGTTTGGTAATGTTTTTAAATGTTTATAACTCAGAAAATTTAAGCCTAGATCGCGTCTATCTAACTAGTAATCGATACGAAATGTGTTAGTTAAATACGATTTAGAAACATTTAATTACACTTTTATTATGACAATAGACACTGATGAAACTAGCAGCTGTCTTTCTTTAACGAGTTTTGTACTATCAAGCAAACTTGAATAGAATTTTTTGTGTATACGTCACACAAAATTTCAGGTTATGTCATGCTTATCTATTACTAAACACAGAAACACCTGAAATGCTGAATGATAAGTGGGAAAAGCAAGACATTTGATGGAGATATGCTCACTATCCTGGAGAAGAGAATGCCTGATACTGTTAGATTAGCAATGTGGAAGGGAATATGAACTATCATTTATTCATGAATGTGAATAAGGAAGTGGTACATTGTGTTGATAAACTTTTAAAATTTACCCTCTAGGAGTGTGAAGGAAGTAAAGCTGCAGGTCAAAAAATCCTGGTGGAATACTGAATAGGAAAGTTGGCAGAAGACAGGATAGATCATAGCGTGAAGACAAAATTGAAGAATTATTATGATCAGCTTGCACACTCCATGGTTACCAACCATGACTCACAAGCCTGGGAGATTATTTTGCATTTACTGATAAAAAATCATTGCAAGCTAAAAAATACAATTACAAATTACCATACTCAGTCTTCCAACTGCCGGGCACATTGATGCCAGGAATGCAGTATGTAATAATGTGGTGCTGGGGGCAGAATTTTCCACTTCCTAACACCATTAAAAGTGTTGTGGGTTGGCAGGAGAGCCAACACCGGTTTTGAGAGGAAGCCGAAAGGCACGCGTTTTAGCTCACGCAGGCTGGCGTGAGGTCTGGAACAGGTCAAGGAAATTAGACTTTAGCAAAAAACGGACGTAGCTGGTGGAATACTTAACTTTAATCCATTAATGGTGAACGTCGCTCTTGACGGTACATTATTCATAATCTCAATAGTAACTGGTAATGGCGCCTTGCTAGGTCGTAGCAAATGACGTAGCTGAAGGCTATGCTAACTATCGTCTCGGAAAATGAGAGCGTATTTTGTCAGTGAACCATCGCTAGCAAAGTCAGTTGTACCACTGGGGTGAGTGCTAGGAAGTCTCTCTAGACCTGCCGTGTGGCGGCGCACGGTTTGCAATCACTGATAGTGGTGACACGGGGGTCCAACGTATACTAACGGACCGCGGCCGATTTAAAGGCTACCACCTAGCAAGTGTCGTGTCTGGCGGTGACACCACATTCCTCTCCCACAAATCGGCAGACGGCGGTGGCATAAGGCTTCCGCTTGCCGTGGGGAGGACCCCATGTTGACGTATGTGACGATGTGGGGAGCCTAACAACAGGCGAGGCTGTGCCACCCGCACCCTGCCATTCAGACTGCGGGGAGCTAGGAAACGCCTGAAAACCTGCTCCAGGGTGCACGCCAACATGTGGTTTATGCACCCGCAGAGAGACAGGAGGGGCCGAAGGGTCGACCTCCATCAGGCCGGGGCACCCGACGGGCGAAGATGACATATGGTCCGGTGCGGGCAAGAGTTCCATGCCGGAGGACAACTGGTCACGGGAAGTGATCGGCGATGCGTGACCCAGGGAGGCGCCCGGCGGTTGCAGCGACGAGTCCACTGCAGGCGTTGCCAGTAGGAGAACAGGCGGCGGTGGTGGCGCATCGCCATGGGGCAAAATGGAAGGCAGCGTTGGTAACACCTGGGGCTGAGGCGAGCCAGTAGATGGGTCCCCAGGGCGCTGACCAGATGGCACCATCGCTGAAAGCAGACGGGGAGCGGCAGATCCCGTGTGACGACAGAGGCGCAGCTGATTGAGATGCCGACGCACCTCACCAGAGGCCCCCAAAACCAGATACATAGTGCGGCAGAGGCAGCAAAGAATGCGCCCTTCGAGCCAACGCCGTGAACCTCGACAGTTGCAGTAGTCAACAACGTCGCCTGGAGCAAAAGCAGGTGTCTGCCGCTGCACAGGAACCTGATGCGGCGGATGTAGCAAAGACATCAAGGTTCGATGAGGGTGACCGTGGAGCAACTCAGCCATCGAGTGACCATCTCAGGGCTGAGAGTGACACGAGGACAAAAAGAGCAATAACGTGTCCTCCCGAGAATGCGACTCTTTCAACTTCAACATCTGTGACTTGAAAGTCCTGACCAATCGTTCAGCGGCACCATTTGACTGTGGCGAAAACGGTGCGGACGGCAGATGTTGAATACCATTGGCCTTGCAGAATGACTGAAATTCTGCAGACATGAATTGTGGGCCATTGTCAGAAACAATAGTCTGTGGAAGACCATCAATGCAAAAGATAGCAGCTAACGCTTGGATGGTGGCAGATGACGTCGTGGAAGACATCCGAACAACAAAAGGAAAATTACTGAATGAATCCACCACAACCAACCATCGAGCATTCCAGAATGGATCAGCAAAATCGATGTGTAAGCGTTGCCAAGGGGAAGTGGCTTTTGGCCATGCAAAGAATTTTCGCGGTGGTGCTGATTGTTGTTCGGCACACACCATGCAAGAAGAGCACATATTCGTAATGGCGGCATCGATTCTGAACCAAGTACAGTGCTGACAAGCAAGCTGTTTCGTTCTCACTATACTCCAATGTCCTTGGTGGAGAAGCCGTAAGACAGAGGACTGTAATGAACGTGGGACCACGACCCTGGAATGATCATTATCAGAATGCAACAAGAAAACACCACATCGTACAAAAAGTCTCTCCTTGTGAGCAAATAATCGGCAAACCAACGGATCCCCAATCCATGACTTTGACAAGGGCCATTGCGTAGCAACAAAACGCAAAACGGTAGCAAGGACAGGGTCGGCAGCTGTGGCTGTAGCTACACGACGAAAATCAATCGGAAACGATTCGACCACGTCATCGGTTTCCGAATCAATGAACGTGCAAGCAAGTTCGGAGGCATCGAATGTTCTATCCTCAGCAACAGGCAAATGGGACAACGCATCGGCGTTTCCGTGCTTAGCAGTGGGCCGATACAAGATATCGTAGCGGTACTGCGAGAGGAAAATAGACCAGCGAATGAATTTCTGCGCTGTACGTGGAGGTACAGGCTTGGTCGGATGAAAAAGCGATGTCAAAGGTTTGTGGTCTGTGATGATGGTAAAGTGGTGACCATACAAGAAATCATGAAACTTTGTAACACCAAATACGAGAGCCAATGCTTCTTTCTCGATCTGTGAATAATTTCTTTGCGCAGACGAGAGCAATTTGGATACAAAGGCAATAGGGCGATCGTACGATCCATCTTTGTGCGCAAGAAGCACAGCACCGATCCCGAAATCCGATGCATCCACCATCAACAAAAGGGGCTTCTGGGGATCGAATGGCATAAGGCAAGTATTGGAAAGCAACGCCGATTTCAACTGGCGAAAGGCGCGGTTGCATTCCATCGTCCAGACGAACGGAACACCTTTACGGCGTAAGCGATGAAGCGGAGCTGAAATGGAAGAGGCGTGTGGGATATATTTATTATAGTAATTTATTTTTCCCAGCACACTCTGTAGCTGCTTGAAATTCTGCGGCGAAGGCAAGTCTTGTATGGCACTGAGGTGCTCGGGACTGGGATGTATGCCTTGGGCATTGAGTACATGTCCCAGATAGGTTAAGTCACGAGCAAAAAACACACATTTGTCCTTCCGCAAGTGAAGACCATTTTGTCGCAAGACCTGAAATAATGTTCTGAGATTGGCTAAATGTTCTTCTTCTGTCTTTCCGGAGATCACAATATCGTCCAGATAGTTTACTGCCGTAGGGACCACCAAAACACGCTGGGATTCTTTGTCCACCGGTATTTGCAAGTACGCATCTGCTAGGTCGAAATTCGAAAAATATTTACCCGGGCACAGATTGTCAAAAAGATCTTCCGGGCGGGGTAAAGGAAAAGTTGCAGTCACTAGTTGTGAATTCACTGTTACCTTGAAGTCCACACAAAGTCTCAATTTTCCGGAAGGTTTTGGCAAAATTACTAAGGGTGATGGCCAGAGAGAAGCCTGCACACGTTCAATTACACCTTGTGATTCCAAATCATGTAATGTGTTTGCGACCTCATCACGTAATGCGTGGGGAACATTGCGCGCTCTGAAAAATTTCGGTTGCGCGTTTACGTTCAGTTCCAAATGTGCTTTATAGTTCTTAGCCCAACCGAGGCACAGTGCAAAAAGTCTGCAAATTCTTCACATAGACGAGAAACACTGTCTGAAGGCAGTCTGGTTCACTGATAGGACCTGATTGACTATAGACAAGTTAAACAACTGAAATAAATCGAAACCAAACAAGTTCACTGCAGAAGAAGAACGAAGGACATAAAATGACACAAGTTTTGTTTGTCCCTTGTATGTTGCAAGAAGGCTGCACTGTCCTAACACAGGGATCTGGTGAGCCAAATAGCCAGTTAACTTAACAGTTGCGGCACGCAACAGAGGTGTGCCCAGCAGTTTGTAAGTGCCTTGATTGATCAGTGAAACTGCAGCCCCGGTATCGAGCTGGAATGGTATCACTTTGCCGTTAATGTCCAAGTCCACAAAAAGTTTATTGCCCTGCTGACGACAAGAGCGACTGGCTCGTGCAGCGTGAACTGACACTGGTACAAAATCACTTGCGACTTGACGGGAGTGCCGGCGACATCGACGCAGATTATTTGTGGGACGAACACAGTCACTGTTAGAGAGACTGGCACTGGGTGGAGTGGCATGAACTATATGAATTTCCATGGGCGAAGTGTCGCGAGCCCAAGTATCCTTGGTTCGATTCCGATTCCAGTGCGAAGCAAAGGGCCTGGAATGATTTTGAGTTTACAATCTGAGCTTTTTCTGGCAAACACTTTGAACATGTCCTTTTTTATTACAGTAAAAGCAAATACCTTGGCGTGACGGGCAATTCTCACGCGAATGTCTAGTAGCACACCGCGGGCATGATTTTAGCACTGCATTTGCTTGCCGGCGCGGTACACGTGGCTGAGAGTCTGGTGGCAGCGGCGCAGCCGGGCGCGAGGACTGTTTACTGTTCCATGGAGCTCGCCCGGCGGGCCGGTTAACCTGACACACGGGTGGCGAAGGTTCAAATGATTCCTGAGCAAAGTCAAGTGTGTCCTGCCGATCCAATATGGCCATCACTTGTTGAAGGGAGGGATTGACTAGTTTCAAAATCTGTTCCCTTATACGAACATCAGAAATGTTCTGTGCAATTGCATCACGCACCATAGTATCTGAATAAGGGAGTCCACATTGACACTCAAAAGCACAATCCCTAGTAAGGCCTTGCAAGGTTGCAACCCACTCCCGATTAGTCCGACCTGCCGTATGTTTTGTACGAAAGAAGGTATACAGTTTGGCAACTACATTGACTGATTCTTTGAAATATGCATCTAATGCAGACAAAATTTCGTCGTAGGACAGAGTTGCTACGTCGCATCGGGGAAATAATTTGACTATCACACGGTACGTGGTCACCCCGATGGAAGATAATAAAAAAGGCTGCCGCTCGTTACCTTGAATTCTGTAGGCGGCGAGATGGAATCCAAATTGGTGTGACCACTCCGTCCAGCTTTCCAGTGCAGCATCAAAAGGACGAAAAGTAGGTGCAACTGCGTTTTGCGGCTGCATTAGTGGTGGAGCGGCGGCTGCCGCATCATTTTGTATTGCACGTTGGCCCTGGACGAGCTGTCCAAGGGCATCCAGTAAGGCCTGCGTCTGCTGATTCTGTAAGCGATAAAATTCGGACAGTTTTGATAGTGTTTTTTCTTGCTTCTTGAAAGCTTTTTAGATTTATAGTATTTTCTGAGAATATCAAATGACTCACACTTCTTGATGCTCTTTGGTTGCCTTACCTCCTTCTGCATACTAACATGCATGTCTCTTTCTGTTCTCCAGCAAAGTTTTTCCTTTCACCATCAATCAATGTATATTTTAACTGCTCTTGACTGTGAAGAAAATGGTTCCTGGAGATTTACTATGACCGTGAATTTGTAATCAGAAAATGTTTAACAAAAAACTACATGAAGAAAATTAATATTGTGTAAACCCCACAACCTGTTTTACTTCAGGAAACTTCAAAAGCACACCTCTGTATGAGAAGTTTCCAAATCCTGTTAAAATCCTGATAATAAAATCCTTTGATAGTGGAAAACAGTAAAACAATCTGAAGCTAATTTGATAAATAATGACACAGTGTACTGTAATTTTGCTTACCAGTAACAGTTAAATCCAGATAAATTTGCACCTAAACATGAATGAATGGGAATATGACATTAAGTGGCATCTAAACAAAGATCATGTACTTTGACAACTGTCAGATTCGAAGTTCCCACCAATACGCTAACTTGAACCAATGGCGAATAAGCTACTTCTTTGTAATGGGTCAGTGTAAATAACTTCAATGGCAGATGCCTCAACTTACATGTTTGGCCACATTTCACAGTGCAACACATAAATTCAGCCTGTCTAAATTACTGTATATACACATTGAAGCACATTATTCCAAAAGCTGCATACAACACATGAAATGAATAGTACATCCAAATATATTGAAAAGCAAAAACAAATAAATGATGGCAATAACTACTGATGGGGGTGGGGGTCAACAATCACTGAAGGTAAACAGTCTTTACAATACACTACTTTTATTTATAGAGAGAAACGTTAAGGGATGGTCTATTACAAAGCATAAAGCAACTGAATTGGTTACAATTGTGTTTCTCGAAGAGAGGAATGGTTTTGAGTCTTAGCTGTTCTGGGTCAGCGTGATTTGGCGACAGTGGTAGAAGCGGTTTGAAGTTGCTGATATTGACTGATTGATTTCTTTATTAATCCATGTAACAATTTACATTGTGTGGATTTCGTCAACAAAATCATATACAATAGAATATACCTACAATTTATACACATAAAATTAGTATTTACACACATTTTTGAGGTATCTTACATTAGTTTTATATCCTTATGTAATTTTCTTATAGTACTGTACAATTCTGGATTTCATGTTATAATTATTTCCTCATGTATTACAATGCAGGCTACTTTAATTACACTACATGTTTTAATTCAGATAGTCCATTACTGCGTAATAACTTTTATTTAATAAAAATTTTTTTAGTTTTGTTTTGAACTGTCCAATTGTGTCAATATCTTTTATATTTTGGGGTAATTTACTATATAATTTAACGTCATTGTACAACAAGCTCTGTTGAGTTTTAGCTTTATTTTTCCTCTCTAGATGCAGATTGTATTGGTTTCTAGTTTCATAGCTGTGTACTAAAGAATTTTTCATATACCAGTCAATATTTTTTTTACATACATAATACTTTGAAAAATGTATTCACAGGGGACAGTTAGGATTTCCAGCTTTAGGAAATGTTCAAGGCAGTGAGCCCTACTGCTACTCTTGGTTATAATACGAATTGTTCTTTTCTGTAATTTGAAAACTATTTGAATATTTTTACTGTTGACTCCCCAAAATATTATTCCATAGGTAATAACAGAGTGGATATAAGAAGAATATACGGATCTGACACATGTAGTATCACACACTGCAGTCAGAATTCTAAGAGCATAGCATGCTGTAGCGATTCTGTTACTAAGTATTTTAATATGTTCTTCCCACTTTAACTGACTGTCAACATGCATACCAAGAAATTTTGTGTAGTCTACACATTATATAGTTTCATTGTTTAACTTAAAGTTGTTATAGTGCTGGTGATTTGTCACTGATTAGAACACTTGAGTCATCTGCAAACAATATTGTTTGTCCATGCTTGATGCTCTGTGGGAAGTCATTTATGTAAACGAGGAATAGTATTCGGCCAAGGACACTACCCTGTGGGACACCTATATTTACATAATTTGGGTTTGAAGTATACTTTACAATATAGTTTGAGCAACTTGAAATATGTGAGATTTCAGTTATCTGTCTTCTATTTTTTAGATATGACTGGAACCACTTTTCCACAAGCCCCCTTATTCCCAGTTCATCTAACTTATTTAACAATATGTTGTGGTCTACTGTATCAAACGCTTTAGTTAGATCAAGAAATATACCTGTTGTGTAGTTCCCTTTATCTAATGCTTCTAGAATGTGTTTTGTGAGGTGTGCTGTTGCTGATTCTGTGCTTTTCCCTGATCGAAATCCAAACTGGTCAACAGACAGTAAGTTGTATTTATTTAAATAATTCATTAGCCTATCTTTCATAATAGTTTCTAATATTTTTGCAAAACATAAGAGTAGAGAAATTGGCCTATAATTTTCAATTTTTCCTGCATCACCTTTTTTGAAGAGAGGTAGTAATTTAGCATATTTTAAATAGTCTGGAAAGTAGCCCTGCTTGAAAGATTGATTTATAATATCAACTAAAGGTGGAAGTAGGCTCTTGGTAAAGTCCTTAATTATAAAAATGGGGACTTCATCCAGACCAGCTAATTTTTGTTTTTCAGTTTGCTGACTCCTTTATAGACTTCTTCCTGTGTTGTATGGAATAACACCATTGAGTGTGATACACCATTATTTGGCTTTTTGACCTGAGGGGCTGCTGTAAGAAAATTTTCCTGTAATTTTATTCCTATGCTACTAAAATAATCATTTATATAGTTTGCCAAATATTTTGGGTCTTTTATTGGAGTCCCTCCCTCTTTGATTTTCAAGTTTGACAGATTCATTTTCCTGGTACCAGTTTCCTGCTTCACAATCTTCCATACTGCCTTATTTTTGTTTTCAGCAGAGAGCACCAGTTTGGAGTTATGAGCTCTCTTTGCTGCAAGCAATATTTTCCTATATGTTTTCCTATATCTTTTATAAAAGAGTGCGAAAGCTGTATTGGTTTGGCTGTGTTTAATGGAGCTCAGGTACTTTAGTGTTTCAGACGATTTTTTGATGCCTTTTGTGACCCACTTGTTTTTTCCTGCTGTTGATAATGGACATAATACTTTAGGAAATGTTTCTTCAGAATTTAATTTAAACAATGTCATGAAGTTTTTGAATTTTTCATTTGCATCTACCTCTGAGTACACTGAGTCCCATGTTTGTCCTGCTATCTGTTTGGCAAACTCATATCTATTTTGTTTAGAAAAAATTCATCTGTAAATATGCATTTTCTTTGTTTCTTCTGGAGCCACTTTTATATTAATGATTTGACCTGAGTGATCAGATAATCCTAGCTTTGCTACCACACCTCACAGTTTTCTTTGTCTAAATCTGTTAATACCTGATCGACAGCTGTCTTTGAGTATTTTGTTATTCTGGTTGCACTGTTAACAATTGGAACTAGATTGAAACTTTGAGCAAGACTTTGTAATGAGTCCCATTTAGAATCAGGATTCAGTTTATCGAATCCTGTAAGTTCATCCAGTTGTGTCCTTGGCATTAAAATATCCTCTTTCCTTACATCCTATTTCAGCTGGTGGTGGTAAAAAGTTGTGTGGCATCCATTTGTCATAGGGCAGAACAAGGTAACTGCTTATGCAGCAACTGCAGGTCATATTAGTTCAACTGCAACTTTCACACACGACAGTTTGGCACAGACCACATGATGTGTTTAAATTAACACTCCATTTGCTATAACTTGCCAATTGCGAAGTTAGACATTCCATCAACTGTTAATATTCATTGTTCATAATAAAACTGTTCCCGTGAAAACAGTCACTTATGTAGCAACACAGTTCACAGTTTCCAGCATTGGTTGTTAGTGTTTTAGTACATGCCATATATCGTAGTCAAGAAAATGGCCAATATTAAATTCACAGTTTATGTAATGCAGCTCAGTTCTAAACTGGCAACTATACTGTCAGTTCATGAGTGCATTGTCACTGCCACATGCATCATCCCGCAAAAACCAACAGCATTTGCGTAATACAACGTCTGTTTAGAATATCCATCATAGAGTCAAATTTCAAACTGATCTAACACAAGAAAGTCCAGTATTAATAACACATTAAACGCAGAGCATTACTACCCACAGTACTTGCATCCGTACCACCATGCTTACATGCCATCTGCCACTGACTGCCACACACTGTTCGACCCGACAACTATCGATGCCTCTCTTGCTCCACAGTTCTTACAACACTTTTGCCTATTGCATTCCGTTTCATATGATACATTTAACAAAACTATCTGAAATATTATCAGAAAAAAAATCATAGTCTTTACATAAGGAACTTGTATAGAAAATAGCATATTAAACAAAGTCACACACACTTCATGTTCTACAGTATATAAGCAAATGAAAAATATTCTATGTCATCAGAAATAGATCTATGAAGTACAAGGTAGTAAAAGAAAGGATATATATATATATATATATATATATATATATATATATATATATATATATATATATATATATATATATATATCACATTATTAGTCATAGCATCACACATCCTTGATAGTTCTTTTGATTCAAGCTCATCTTAAAATAGTATCTGGTTATAAGCTTCTCTGTATCAAGTTTCACAATATCAGTAGTGTGTCTAGTTTTGACATAAATTTTAGAAAAAAAGACCTAAATGTAAGTTTTCAATCCTGAGGATGTTGACATTTTGAATTTCCTTCTCCACATGTCCTAAGTTCACTACAAGATCAGTCTTTAACTTTCCTAGTAAAGAATTTGGAGATACATTTTCTTTTTGCATAGAAGATGTTTAAGTGCTGTTGACTTCATTTCCAGATCAAAACATTCACAAGCTTTCACATGTTGTTTGCCATTTTGATTAGTCCTCTTGTAGAATGGATAGTTCCCAATGATCTTACTGAATTTTCCCCTTCCTGAATAAAGCACTGGAGTCTGCAAGAAGTACATTTTTGGTTGGAATCTTGAACTGTGTCTCCTCCATGTCTCCCCAAAATTCTTCTACATTCTGTGGATCTGTTCTGTTATTTTCATTTGTGCGGGCATGTGCTTTGACCACATATCTTATTTGCCCTGAAAGAAAGTGTTGAAAACCTACTGTTCTTGGATCTGAAGTCAGTGATGGCTTCCAGCATTTCTTTTATCACTAAATATATAAACTGAAGTGCCCTGCTCACTTCTATCTGTACGTTCACACTAATCCCAGGAACTGCTGTAAGCATTTTGAAACAGTTTTTACTTACTGGTAGACCAGTTTTTGAGGAAGGTTTGTGTGTATTATGCATATAATTTGGAAGTATTCCATGGAAATTGGCTGAATTATAATGATTCAAGTGAAAATGATGCCATTGCCACCTAGTGGCAAATAGCAGAACTCACAGCATGGTAGTTGCTCTGTGACTGAGAGATTTCATTTGATCTTCACCACTCCATGTAGCAGCAATGGTTCTTCGCTGATACCATGATATTTTCTGCTGCCTGCGCATCATAATGGACCAACTCAATGTTGTCCAGTATGGACATGAAATTACATCTAATTGAAAGACTTGCACTAAGCCATTAAGCCACACAAAACTATTATTACCCAAATCTATACATATCTTCTTCTTGTGTACATTACATAAATTCAAATCTCCCATTGTGTTCTCCTGCCTATATGAGAAGGCTAATCTTATGAACCACTGTAGGAATTTCATATGATTTTCGCTAATAGATACACTGCTTCAGAGTGGACTGGATGGTAGCTGCCATCACTGCCATGAGATGTCACTCAAAAGACCAATTAAATATGGAAAACCTAATATTCATGCCTCCTGAGGATCTTCCTGGCCTGTGCTGCTTAAATCATTTCAGTTGTATTACAGTTATGTTATCAGTTGCCTGACCTTTTTCTCTGAACTTTAATCATAACTCCATGCAGTGGCCCACAAAATTATCACTATGCCAGATAAGTCATCAGATACTTAGTGCTACCTATATGAAGCTGGGATGGGTCATTAATTGATTATGAGACCTGTGTCAATGTGAGGTACAGTCTTCATTACTCTCTTGCGTGGATTTCTATTCAGAATCTGATATCCTTCTAATTCAAACACTGCTCCATCTCTGTATCTGGTCTCTTGTAACACTGTTATAATGATTTTCTGTTTGGCCAGGGTATCTGTAATATGTTTCAATTTTTCAGTTTTGAAGAGTGAGTTAATGTTGAAAGTAGCAAAGTATGGCACTTTCTTTCCTTTTAGCCAGTGGCATGTAGGTGTGAGCTCCCCAGAATCCATTGGTTCAGTGATGTCTTTGACAATGGTTGATTGGTTACCACCTAGGTTAATGCTCTCTAAGAATGAACTTACCATCATCCTGAATCAAGTGTTTTCTGATAGGGATCAATGCATAAGCATCAACAGAATAACAATTGAAGTAGTTAGCATCAGAAGTGCCTCAATATGTGACCTGTCTACTATTTTATGGCTTCTGTAGGTGTCAACATGCATACTTTATCGGGCTGGCCGCTGTGGCCGAGCAGTTCTAGGCACTTCAGTCCAGAACCACGCAGCTGCTGTGGTCGCAGGTTCGAATCCTGCCTTGGGCATGGATGTGTGTGATGATGTCCTTAGGTTAGTTAGGTTTACGTAGTTCTAAGTCTAGGGGACTGATGTCCTCAGATGTTAAGTTCCATAGTGCTCAGAGCCATTTGAACAATACCTTACCTGGGCTTTTACATTATTATTATTATTATTATTATTATTATTTGCATGCACAAAGATGATGTTGCATCTGGTAGTCAGAGAGCACAAATAAATCTCTTGTTGATTTGCAGGTCTCTTTGTTGTTAACTATGATCCAGCGAACTGGAGACTCATCCTCCAACATCTAAAGACTAAGGCTTCTTCCATAACATTATCTGCAACAACACGCGCAAAGTTACTAACAGATGCAGGACTTCTTGCAGATGCAGGGGATCTGTCATATGACGTCCCCTTTGATCTAAGTCTTATGTTGTCAGATGAGAATGATGTTGAACCATTCTATGCTTTTAATGGATTTTTTCAAAATATTCGTAACAAATTGCGATATACAAGAATAAGGACTCTCTTAAAGGTGAGTTAAAATAGACAAAATAACCATAAATTATTCAATGCAATAAAAATACATACAGAGAAGGCACTCTTTTGTGAAAGTAATTATTCAGCAAAAGATACTACTAACAATGCTATATGAAGTAGAGACTAACTTATATTTCAGGGCCTCTTCCAATATCCTGGACATATTAAGCACTTGCCATTATGAAAATCATATTTGTTGCTAACAATAAAAATTCGTTTCACAACTTCTTATTAGCCGCAAAAATAATTCCAATATAGCCTAGCATTGAAAGTTAATATCTGGAGGATGGTGCAATCTTTTTGAACAAGTTCCCATCAGACACAAAGCATGAAACAGGAATCTCTAAAACCCAAAAAAGTCATTCCTTATTAGTCATCACTCCTTCAAATTAGCTGATTCTCTAAACTGAAAGACTGAATATTCTGATTACAAGTGATGTACATTGTATTGTTCAGTGTAAGCTTGCTGCTATCCTTACAGTATTTCTGGTAAATAATAATGTAGTCATTAAATTACCAAAACGAGATAAAATATGTAATCAAGGAAGAAGAGTTCAGGTAAGCTTAGGATGTTACATGTAGCATGTATAAACTCAAGTAATAAATGGATATTCTGCTGTCAAGTAGTCTCAGGATCCCCACTTGAGCATTTCTCTTTTTGTTCTAATTTATATGTGCAGGTTTGCTAAATGACCAAAAGAAGGTATATAAATTGTAATACTTTGTGGGTAGGAGCCTGTTAAGTCAAGGACTGAGTAAGGTGGCATAGTGGATAACACTCTGAAGTATAACAAAGAACTGACTAAAGTAGAGTTAAGATGGAGGCTCGACAGAGCACTTAGAGTTCACAGATATTAAGTTTCACAGTCGATGCAAACTATCGATGCCACACGGCAACCTCCCCCCCCCCCCCCCCCTCCACAACCCATGCTGTACAGAGTTCTACAGATGTTCAAGGGTGAGGGCATGTGGCCGTTGACGATGGTGGAAATTGTGCGTGTAGGAGGCGCACCACAGGTACTTCCATCTTGAATGAGGTGGGTTGTGCATCCAGAGCGGTGAGAGGCAGGTCAGGTCCACTTCGTAGTCAGTCAACCATGGCCAGATGAGACGGCGACTGGTCCGGGAGTAAGCGGGCGGGGCAGTCGACAGAGTGGTGGAGGCGTGTGTGGCCCTTAAGTGGATCAAGCTGTCCATAGAAATGAAAGCACGTAGAGATGCTCAGTCACACTCATGCGGGAGTGTGAGGTTGTGTGCAATGTTGACGTGTAAGGGACCGTCCGATGGCGGGACCTTGGTATCTGTCAAAAGAATGAGCACTCGGTCGTCGAACGTAACTATAGAAACGTCGTTCACTTGGTGCGGCGGTACGCAGCAGGACAAACTGATAGTAGGTGTGTGTGACTCTGACTTTGGAGGTGAGGACATGAAACCTGCGCAGGGTGAAATGGGGCGAGGTCGGGAAACCAGCGAACAGTGGTGAACAGTCTTTGGCGGAAGAGGCGTGTGGTGAGGTTGATGGGAGCACATCTTCATTCTTGGTCAAGGGTGGATGGTCTGCAGAGCCCAACTGCAGTGGCGTGAGACCATCAGGGTCGACAAAAGCTGGTTTCAGGTGATGCAGAGAAACTGTCTGTGTGCGGTCTTTAATCATGATATCAAAAGTCATGTCCCCCCCCGCCCTCCCCCCCCCTCCCCCCCACCGCAGGACCTTGTAGGGGTCAAGATAATGAGGTTGAAGAGGCTGCCTAACCGCATCATCACACAGCATGACGTGGGAGCAGTCAGAGAGTGTGGTGGGAACATAAGCCTCGGGTGGTGAGTGACTGATGGGCAGGTGCAAACGCGTTTGTTGAAAATGCGTGTGCATCCGCCTAATGAAATCTGGCGAGGGGGGAAGATCCTCGCTAACCTGAGAAAGAATAAGTTCCCCCAGTAGGACCAGATTCTCGCTGGAAACAAATTCGGATATAGTCCCCTGTAGGTCAGGTTTATAAGTTGAGTGTAGACCAAGTAGCATCCACGGGAGAGCTTCCGACCAGAGACAATCATGGCATCGAAGGGCCGTCTTGAGGGCGCGGTGCCATCTCCCCACCAACCCATTGCTTTGTGGGTGATAGGTGGTAGTGTGTATTTTTTTAATACCGCAGATATTGCAGAGCATGGTGAAAAGCGAGGATTCGGACTGTCGACCCTGATCGGTGCACAGTGGTCGGGCACCCAAAACGAGCAATCCACGAGCCAATGAAAGCCTTGGCTACCATCTCGGCAGTAATGTTAGGGAGAGGGACAGCCTTGACCCAGCGAGACAAACAGTTGATAGTTGATAAGATATATCTATGACCCTCCGAAGGAGGAAGAGACCCAATCAGATCAACATGTATGTGAAGGAATTGTCCTGCGGGAATGTCGAACTTGCCCAGAGGCGGGGAGAAGTGGTGGCTGATCTTGTTGCATTGGCCAGCAACACAGCTGTGTACCCAGGTTTGACAGTCCCAATTGATATTCTTCCAAGCAAAACGTTCTGATATGAGACGTGTGGAGGCTCGAACCCCGGGTGGGCTAGGTTATGCAGGGCGTCGAAAACCTGTCGCTGGCATCCGTAGTGGTGAATAACTCAGTCAAGGGGTCAGGGTGGGCAAGTGTTACAGTGGAGCTAAAGAAGTCTTCAGAGCCTTGAAGGCCTTTAGCATCGGAGAACTCCAAGAGACGGGTTTGATACCGGAAGTTTGTTTGCTTGATAGCGTGTCCGTCAGGGGTGCCTGAACAGCGGCGGCAGAAGGCAGATGCTGATGATAGTAACTGATGGTGCTGAGGAAATGGCGTAGCTCTTTGTAAGTAGCCAGTGTCCGCAGAGACGTGATAGCCTGCACATGGTCTTGAGTGCAACAGGGAAAATTGGTGTGAATGGACAAACAGACCTGCATAAGGGAAGTGAAGGTAGCTGTAAGAATCTTATTATTTTTCATCAAAAGTTCAGTAGCTGTAAGAATCTTATTATTTTTCATCAAAATATTAGAAGTCTCAAATGTAAGTTTGTGGAACTCATACTGTTCTGTTTACCCATCGTCAACATGGTTTCTTTGTCACAGGCTATAGATTTACCACAGTTTTCTTCAGACACTTTTAACACGATGTAACTTGCAATACATAACTGGTCACAATACCAGCCGACATTTTTGTAGGATGCACACTTTTCTTCATTAAATTTACCTTTATTTATGGAACACAATTGCAAAATACATTCAGTGCCATTTTGAGATTAACCACAAGAAATACAAGGTAAGGTCCATGAAGTCAGCATGAATTTGGCCCCATGGCTGTATCAGCATTGACCTGGAAGGAAATGAAATGGGTGGGACTGGCTGGTGCACATAGCAAATGGCACACTGTCTAACCTCCTGTGCAATAGACCAGTAGATGTAGCAGCTTGCCAGATGCTTCATCCTGGAAATATCCTAATTATATTGATGCAGGAGTTGGAGCACCCATCATTACAGGAAGGATGGCATGACCACTCAGCACTAATCAACATCTTCTGTATGGAGTGTGACACACCTTGCCAAACCTGAATTTGGTGCCATTGATGAAACAAACAATGAGGGCCAGGTGGTTGTGCACCTGAAAGCTTGGAAGGCAAACTTGACTGGACATATTGCTGCACCCACTAAAAATGTGAGTCACTCTTAGATGCTGTAGCAATGTCATGGGATTTTACAGGGAGCTCTTCAAATGATCTCCAGTTGGGTGTCTGCCTGCAAACGAATTATCTCCGGGTGATCAATTTCAGGATCTGGACATGTCGGTTGGTGAGAAAGTGCATTTGGGTTAGAATGATGAAGGGAAATGTAATAGTGAATGGTCTGTTGAAAACTGGTCTAATGGAGAGAGCAAGGTGCATCACACTCCACACAGAAGATGTTGGATAATGCCAAGTGGTCATGCCATCCTCTCTGTAATGTTGGGTACTCCAACTCCTGCATCAATATGACTAGGGTATTCCTAGGATGAAGCAACTGGCAAGCTGCTACATCTAATGGTCTGTTGCACAGATGGTTAGGCAGTGTGCCATTTGGCATGAACACCAGTGTAGTGTGTGAGCATTTTACATGTGTGTTGCACTGTGAGTGTTCGATTTCACATTGTCTAATTAGGTCTGCACTAGCCATCAGGGTGTCTCTTAACTCTGAACTGTTTCCTTTATATGTTCATGTTTACTCTATGCTGAGTTCCGTCATTGTCCATAGACTGTAGTAACCAGTCAACAACAGTAATTGTTTTCTCATGAATCTTGTCTTGGTGTACACTGTGTCTAAAAGACATTCTGTATTACTTGGCCTATGAACGAATAAAGACCTTGTCATACTGGCAAAGGTGATATCATTTTGTGTGTTATTTATCACAAACCAAGCAGGCTAACTCATCAGACAGGCCAGTATTCAGCCCTATGGCCAAACTGGTGATCGTGACATGATACGCATTTCCTGCCATGCAAATAAGAGGAAGTATTATTGTAGGGTGATGAAAAATCCAATAAGAATCAACCCTGCTGTTTTCAGGTTTGCCATACAATTGACACTTTTCTGGCCTCACGATCTGGTGCTTTCACTTGCACAAATTGAAGCCAGTTTCTTTTATTCAAGAATAACCACAGATGCTACCAGGTTTGCACTGGTAGTGAGCCAGCATGACCGTCAGTACATGACTGAGGTGCAAGATGTGATTGCTGTGCCACCAGAGTTATTCCTACGTCTGGTTGAAGGCAAAGCTTATTCACCGAGTATCAGCTTTGCAAGAAGAATGCCTCCACCAAGTTCTGACACAGTACATCTGCGACTGTAAGTCTCTCAGTACTTGTGGCATCTGTGAAGCAAGATTGACAGTGGTAACATACTGGACAGCCTACTGAGAATGATCTGAAGTAGTTGGTTGCTGCCTTCCATCAAAACAATAATAGTTTTGCAGGTCAAAATGTCTTTAGATGTCATGGCAGAACTGATAAACAACATCCAGGATGTTATGTCATCTGCACCTATCACCGTAGCAGCTGCACAGTGTGTAAGTACTTCTGCCACAGTATTGCATGCTGACCATGATGCTCTGATGGCAAAGGTAGACATGTTGACCCAGAAGATCAGCCATTTAATGTCTCATCAAAACAACAGTAGTCATCATGGCTGATGAACATCCCAGAAGCACTTATACAGCATTACTTTATCTGTGCCTTTGACTGAGTCACAAAAGGGATTAAGTTGGTACCACAAAAGATTTGGTGATCAATAGCATTGATGTACTTAATACTGTGTGCACCCAAATGCCAGATTCGATTGGCTGTAGAGGCTTTATCCAATTACCAGTCTGTATCACAGTATCCATTTGTGAGTGATTGGTGTACAGGCAGGAAATATAATCTGTGTTTCTTCCTGTGAACAATGCTACACTGATGTAGGCTGCATATGTAATTCTGTCTGAATGCTGCAAACAATTCTTCTATCATGATGCACAGTACTCACTGATTTGAGATGGACCTAGGCCTACGCCTGGCATTCGTGTGGGACTTCAAAATCATGGACATCACAAATCCAATAATAGGAGTGAACGTCCTGGCATACTGCAGCCTTCTCTCTGACATCACCAT
Organism: Schistocerca nitens; assembly: GCF_023898315.1. NCBI lineage: Eukaryota > Metazoa > Arthropoda > Insecta > Orthoptera > Acrididae > Schistocerca > Schistocerca nitens. The sequence goes on along the minus strand of NC_064614.1, from coordinate 473,341,189 downwards.
GGTTGACCGAACTACCAGACTGATAGCTGCAGGATTTGGGCACCATGCAACCATCCAATCCATCAAACTGACTGAAGCCACAGACAATGAGTACACCACCCTACTTCAATATTTTCTGGCACTGACAAAACTCCCAACCGCTGTTATCCTGTAGATGTGACAATTACCCTCAGATCAGTAAACAATTGCTAAGGGCCAGTTTGACAGTATGATTTGTGAGGGCAACATGTGACCATCCAGTAGCCCCTGGTCTTTGCTGTTGCATCTGACACCGAAGAAATATGGTGGGTGGCATCCATGCAGAGGCTATAGAGCACTCAATGCCTGCACAGTGCTGGGTCATTAATCCAGTACCATTACTGCAAGATTACAACCATGCATTGAGCAGTGTCTGTCTGTACAGTGTGTTGGACTGTGCCAAGGCATATACACAGATACCGGTCACCAATGAAGACATCCTGAAGATGGTCATAATTGCACCATTTGGCCTAATTGAAAGCAAATTCATGAAATTCGGTCTCAGGAATGCTACATAGAGGTGGCAGAGATTTATTGATTCCATGTTGCAAGGCCCACCATTCTGTTTTGCTTAACTCAATGAGATATTGGTATTCTCCCTCACCAGAAGAACATTGCCAGGATCTTAGAGAAGTTTTCAGATGGCTGGACAAATCTGCCATTCTTCTGAACACAGCAAAGTGTATGTATGGTGAGCCAAAAGTCAGTTTCCCTGGCAGATGCACCTCTCTGTCAAGTGGCTACCACTATCTGACAAAGTGGAGACCATCCTGTAGATCTCCCGGCCATACACAGTTAAAGAACTGTGTCAATTCCCAGGACTGCTTAATTTTTATCGTCAACATCTACCACATGCAGCAGAAATTCAGAAACTGTTAATGGCTGTGCTAGCAGCTCTGAAATGTGAGGGGAACAGCAATTATGTGGACAGATTGCATGAGTGCTACATTCAGATGAGCTAAACAAGTAATAGCAAAAGCTGTATTATTACTGCACCATCAGCCAAGTGTGCTGTTAGCATTGATAGTAGATGCAAGCCAGACAGCAGTGGGCACTGTAATGAAACAACACAACAATGATGCGTGACAGCCTCTAGCCTGCTTTTCATGGAAATTGACATCATCTCAACAAAGTTCAGTGCATATAATCGAGAACTGTTAGTGATGTAGAAGGCAATCAAATACTTTCATCATCAGCTGGAAGTCTGTGAGTTTACCATCTGCGTGGATCACAAACAACTGACATTTGCCTACTGACAGTACAACATCAACTGTTTACTGAGGCAGCACAACCAGCTATTGCATACCGAGCAGCATATCAAGCACCTGGTCCAGTAACAGCAACTCTGGCACCAGCACCAGCCATGACATTACTCTAGGGAACCATTGCAACATGAGATCTGGTTGCTGTATCCATTTCCCAGTTCACTTCCTATATGGCACTCCCCTTCCACTGAAGTGGCAGTTGTAACGACCAGGGCCAGCAGTTCTGTACAGTGTAGTGCACAAGTTTTTCATGCATGTGTCATGCCGTGAGTGTTCAATGTTGCACTGTCTAGCTAGGACGCCAACTTCCAGGAGTGCTATGTTTGTGTGTTATCTTTGTGCCATTTGTTTTTAGTTTATAGCAATTTATATGTTCATGTTCAGTCTAGTGTGAGTTCTGCCATCACTCTCATTGTGCATAGCTCTTAGGAACTAGTTGACAAGAACCTTATTTGATTCCTCGTGAGTCTTGTCTTAGTGTATGCTGTGTTTAAAAGGTGCTCTATATTACTTGACCCATGAATTAATAAAGTTCTTGTCATCCCAGCAAAGGAGATACAATTTGTGCATTATTTATGGTAAAATAAGCAGGCTAACCAGTCAGATGGGCCAGTACTCAGTCCTACAAGCAGAAGCCCATGAATGAAGATGATGGGCCATATGTTTTAGAAATTTTGCCTATGACCCAAAAAGTGATGAGCTGTTTGTGTTTGGTATTAAAATGAAATTTGTGCCCATACAAAAAAATGCAAAATTTATGAGCACCAAATATTATGGCTAGTGCTTCTTTTTTTTTTTATCGGTAAATAATGTCTTTGGGAAGAAATTTCTTTGACCTAAATGTGATTGGCGTCTCAACACCATCCTCTAACTTGGAGAAGATGGCCCAGCTTCTGTTGGCAACATGAGTGGCAAGTGGGTTTAATAAGATACAAGGCAGGGTGCTGATTGGAGGGCCAATTTTAACTTCTGAAAAACCAGATTATGCTCTTCTGAGCTCTGAAGGGAGACTCCCTTCTTATGGAGACAATTTAATTGGTGAGCTTTGGAGACTGCCTCTGGAATAAATCACACATAATTTATTGAAATACCTGAAGCATTCTAATGGATTTAGGGCCAGGCATGTTCTAAGTAGCCTATGCTGGTTGATGGCCCTCCTCACTGAGGAAATAGCTTACAAAGGTGACCATTAACTGAAAGAAAGAACATTTGGGAAAAGCCTTTCTTTACAAGGGCCATGAAGAAGGGACTAGATTGTGCCAATGCTGTTCTTTCCTGTGATCAGTGACCATAATATCATTGAGATAACTCACAGAATATGGAAACCCTGCAATAATCTTTTGTTATATTGACACAATCTGAACAGTGTGTTCAAGACTTACATTTTCCTGCAATCTTCATCAAGAGGCAACTGAAAATATGCCTCAAATAGATCAGTTGTAGAAAAAAATTCTTCCTGAAAGCTTAGGAAAGCGGTCATCTAGGTGAAACAAAGGATTAGAATCAATTTGAGCTGGAGCATTAATGGTTTGCTTAAAGCCCTCATACAACTGAAAAGAGCAGCAACAATTTGTAGTCCCACTAATGGTGAAACCCACTGACTGTGGAAAACAGGAGATAAAACTGGTTGTTGCCCTTTCTAGTCTCTCTACTTCAATCTTAGCCTCTCCCTAAATAGTCAACAGAATCAGATGAGCTTTGCAAAATCTCTGACTTGCTGTTGACTTTAAGACAATGTGGACCTGAAAGTTGATTGCTTTCCCTCAGCCAGATTAAAATAGTGACATAAACTGTGCATGATGTGCATCAATGGCAGCACTTTACAGTCCACTATGGAAAAGTCTGCACTGTATCGTTATGGCTCTGGGCCACATTTGAAATATCGAAGTCTGCTGAAAAGGTTTGTTGTGCCACTTGTGATGTTTCAACAGACTGTACAGTTTGCAGCACTTCAGCACTGTACAGTTTGCAGCACTTCAGCCAGGGAGACTGTCTTAAAGCTTGTTTACAGATATCCTTATCCAAGGCTTAGTGAATCACTACATCATACATTAAGCTTCTGACATATGATTCACCATGCACATATATGAATTTACATTTTATATTCAAGCCTTTAAAATCTGCAATCTAAGATGCATACGTTTCAGTATATATCTTGTGGTGTTTTAGGAATTCTAGCCTTCCCACTACCACATCCATTTTAGAATACATCAGGTAAAGAGAGCACAGATGGATTGGGGAAAAGGGCCTACTTTTTAACTAAGTAATGTAACTGTGGATTTGTAGACAGTAAAAAGATCCATTGGCAGTCTGGATATTTGACATCACTTTCTTTAAACCGCAGCACAAGGCATCTTTGATATACTTACTTGTTTTTTTGAGCTTCATTAAATGGCAGAAATATCAAGGTGGCAGAGCAGCCTCAAACTAATTAAGTGCTTGACCAATTTTTGATGTGAGTTTGTCATTGCTGCCAAAACTTGAGAAAGTTTCCATTCTTGGTAGTACTTTGTAAACCAAAACTCAGACTTCCTCATTGGCAATGTTGTACTCCTCACTTTAGGGCCAATAACATTTATTGAACATGATAAACTTCTGTAACAACAGATCAAAATTTGACTAGTAACTCATGAAATCAAACAATTATAGTTTTTGATGAAAAGTAGTAATAGTCATAGTTCCAAATAGAAATTAGTATGCAATAGTTCACAAGTGATACTGATATTGGTTCAAGAACTACTAACGTATCACGCACACATATTGTACATATGACATAAAGCAAAGGTTCATTAAACTTGGTGGTGCTGGTAACCTCATATCATAAGTCCATAAGTCAAGGTACCAAAAAAAAAGTCAGAACTGGTCCAGACAAATAACAGTTGCAGTTATAGTTCATTGGAAGAGGCAAAGTCAGATAATAGCAGCTGAAAGAGAGTCTGTTATTAACTTACCTTATACTTGCCCACTATGGAAGTTCATATGACTGTTCTGGGATATCAGCTTTGTTTCCACCATAGGTGCCCTCTCCAGACTTGAGCAATGTTGCAGATATCAATACATCTTTATCTTCCATTTTCTCATCAGGCTAGGTTATTAAAAATTTGTACTTTGCTTATTCCATTCTTGGTCTCCATTTCTCATTGCTTTGAGCTTTAAAGCTTTGAAATGTCAGCTACTTTTAACTTTACATTTCTCATTCTTAACAATTTGCCAGCTGCAATTACTGATATTAGTACTTCAATTCACTTGTTTCCTTTGTTAATTATTTTTTATGATTTTTTCTTATGTTTTATCACTGCTTCATAAATGGGTTTTATCTTTCTGAATCCGCAGCCTCTTATTGCTCAGTACTTTTTACCAGCAAACAAATCATCAGTTTTGTACTCCATGAGGCAAACATTGTAGGCACTTTGTCAATTCTTCAGCTAGATTCTCAGTACTTGCATGTCATCAATACATCTGACTTGTCATGCAAAAGCTCTCCAGTCTCATCCACAAATTATGTCACCATTTGCATCTATCCTTTCATTCTATTTATTTATAGCCAAAGAAACAACAATTGAAGTAAAAAGTATGAAGGTAAGAATACTTCCTGTGAGCAAAGTTTATTGTATATCCACATTTTGCTGAATAGCATAGATTAGTTCAGTTATTTGGTAAACAGAAAAACAGTAGCAGAAGAGTCCATGAGTGTACTGCTTATTACACTGGACATTGAGAACAGGCAGTACACCCATGGACTGTTCTGTCAACAAATACAGAAAAAATATCATTTGTGTATGGCCTCATGTATTTTTCTTTTGTCAGTGCATATTGTGAATATAAAATTAGAATCTTGTTTTAGCATTCAAAAATCACCTAGCTTTGTATCAGTGTTCACATCTAAAACACATAAAGCTCCAAATGGAAAATATCAAAATAAGAAAACTACTAAAACCAATGAATGAGTTAACTTATAATGGAATCAAGTTTTACTTATTCCACTTAATTTACATTTTAACATTACAAAGGAGCTTGATGTAACTCATTAAAAAAAGCCTCTTGACAATATACAATAATATAATTTCTTAATAACTTGTATACATCTTACCATAGAGCTTTTAGAATATGGTTTGAACCTTAAAATGATGGACAATGTTACCTATCATTTTATTTTGGTCTCCTTTCCTCTAGGGTACTGGAGAACTTTTTCTGCTTAATTATTGTAGAGTATGATTCCATCAGAATATTTCCTCTCATTATGTAGATGGAGGAATTATTCTACCCTAGAGTTAGTATTTATGTGACTCTTTTCATATGTCCATGTTTGCTATTGCATGAAATATACAATTTTTAATTTACCTTAATTCAGCTATAATTTGGTTTTGGTGTTATTTCCCTTCAAACTGTTAAGGAAATTATGAAAAACAATACAGTTCACTGCTAAGACAAAATCCCTGACAAAGACCTTAAACATGAGAATGCTAGTTGCATGCAACACACTAGAACAGACTTACAATTTCTTAACTTTGTGTATGTGTGTGTGTGTGTTTGTTTATTGTGCAATGTTCCCTGTCATTCACCTGTAAATGGGTGGCTCCCTGTCCTCATTTTTGTTAGTTTGTTGGTTATTTTAATTTCCTTTATTATTTTTTGACTTAGTTATATTTGTCCCTTTCCCTGACAAGCCTGATTCTATGAAAACAATCTCCATGGCACAGACATCCCTAAACCACCTTCACTCCCTCCACAAAATACTGTTACTGTGCAGTCCTTCATCTTATCACCAAAACTGAAATCCTGACACTCCAACACCTATTAGAATTTTCCAAACACCATCTCCACAAGTTATCCAGCCTGCTGAACTCCTACTCCCACATTAGGGCACCACTATCCACCCCAACCCAGCTCACAGTGTACCTCCTTGTCAACACCTCATAGCACCCAGACCCTGCCTAGCTGACCTTTTGAACCTACCACATCCTACAAAATCCCCTACCAGCACTCCACGAAATCCAGAACCAAAACAAAACCAGAACACTGCTGTTAGTCTCTCCACCAAAATCTTCAGCTCCACAGAAGTTTCAGTCCTATCCAAGTGCCTCACATTCAGCCCGACTCCCAGTTTTAATCATGTAGGACCTGTGAAAGACCTACTCTCCTTCTCCTGCTTCCTACAGTGGAAAAACTTCTTTGCGATCAACCCCTCTAACCAAAGCCAATCCAATCCTAACATCAAATCCTGCCTGTCCCAGTTCATCCCACCATCCAACCGTGACCCTCCCACACTCCCACCTAACCATCCCCCGGCCACCTTCCAGGAATTCCTAACTTCAACGTGGTCTCTTGATCCTTCCTCAGGTCCCTCCCTAAGAACAACCACCTTTCAGCAGAAGAAAGGAATGCCCTACACAACCTAAAAATGGATCCTGACCTGGTCATCCTCCCAGTAGACAAAGGTTCCACCACTGTTTTGATGAACTGGAGTAACTACCTGGTAGAGGTACTCCATGGGTTGTCCGACACCTCCACCTACAGGCTCTGCCAAAGTGACCCCATACCAGAAGTCTAATATAATCTACAATCCCTGCTGAAATCATTAGGCCCTTCCCAGAACCTCTCCCCTGAATCCATTTCCATACTCACTCCAACAACAGCCTGCACACCCACCATCTACATGCTCCCCAAAATCCACAAACCTCGCAATCCTGAGTGCCCTATTGTGGCTGGTTACAGTGCCCCCACCGAAAGAATCTAAACCCTTGTTGACCAACATCAACAACCAATTGTCCAAGCCCTACATTTAAGTTACCAACCACTTCCTGCACCAGCTCTCCTCCATCCCCATACTCTTGCCTCCCATGTCCCTACTCGTCATTGTTGATGCAACCTCCTTATACACCGACATTCCTCATGCTCAAGGCCTTGCTGCGATTCAACACTATCTTTCCCAACGCCCTGAAGATTCCAAACCCACCAGTTCATTGCTTGTACACCTAACCAACCACATCCTAGCCCATAACTACTTCACCTTTGAAGGGAAGGCATACAATCAAATTAGTGGCACAGCCATAGGCACCTACACGGCACCCTTCAATGCCAACCTCTTCATGTGCTACCTAGAGGAATCATTTCTAGCTTCACAAAACCCCAAACCCCTGGTCTGGTTCAGGTTTATTGATGACATCTTTATAATCTGGATCCAAGGCCAGAACACCTTATCCTCATTCCTCCACAATCTCAACACCTTCTCTCCCATGCAGTTCACCTGGTCCTCCTCCACCCATCATGCCACCTTCATAGATGTTGATCTCCTCGTCTCAGATAGCTCCATCCACACCTCACCTCAGTCCACATCAAACCTACCAATCACCAATAGTACCTGCACTTTGACAGCTGCCACCCCTTCCACACCAAAAAATCCCTCCCATACAGTCTGGCCACTTGTGGCAGACACATCTGCAGTGATGAGAACTCCCTTACCCAATATGCTGAAGGCTTTGCAAAGGCCTTTGCAGACAGGAAATAGGAAATACCCTCTAGAAATAATACACAAACAGATATCCCATGTCGTATACCAAAACACACACATGATCCTCACGTCCATCATCCATCCCAAGAACCGACCACAAAGAAGTGCCCCCCCCCCCCCCCTATCACCCAATACCACCCAGGACTGGAACGACTGAACAATGTCCTTTGTCAGGGTTTGATGACCTATCACCATGCCGTGAAATGAGGGACATTATATCCAAGATATTTCCATCCCCTCCCAAAGTGGTGTTTCACCATCCAACCAACTTCCACAACATCCTAGTGTATCGCTATCCCACTCCCATCCACAATACCCTGCCACAGGGATCACACCCATGCAGAAAACCCAGATGCAAGACCTGCCCAATCCGCCCACCCAGAACCACCTACTCCAGTCCCATCACAGGCTTATCCACCCCATCAGAGGCTGGACCACCAGTGAAAGCCACCATGTTATATACTGCAACCACTGCACAGCATTTTACATTGGTATGACAACCAACCAGCTATCAGCTAGAATGAATGGTCACTGCCAAACTGTTTCCAAAAATGATGTGGACCACCCAGTGGCACAGCATGCAGCAGAGCACTGTGTGTGTGTACACCATCCCCTCTCCCAGTGATCCTATCCAGTTCGTGACAGCTAGTTGTATTCTGCTATCTCACATCCTAGTCTGTGAAATTGTGTGCCCAGCCGCCTGCCACCTGCCTCTTCTTCCTGTATCCCCAGCTAGCCCACAGACACCCCACCCCCTCCCACAAGCTGCCCCAACCTACTACCTTCCCCTTGCCTCTCTCCATTCCTCACCTCACCCCACCCTGGCCCTCCACCACACCCCAGTACACTCACTAAGGGCTAAGGGCCAGGAAACAGCAGGTAGTCACTGAGCGCAATGTAGAGAGACAGGCATGTGCATGTGTGTGTGTGTGTGTGTGTGTGTGTGTGTGTGTGTGTGTGTGTGTGTGTGCGCGCATGTTTTTCCTACAAGCTTGAAAAAGGAAGTTCATCGGGAAAGCTAGTAAAGCTCTGTACTTTTTATTTGTGTACTTATCAACAACACATTGCTTCTGCCTTGTGGTGAGTCATCACCGTTTTCCTAAATAATTTGTAATTCTCAAAAAGAACTTTCTGCACATTGTTATATCTTGATATGCTAAATGAGGCATCATTTTGACATTTGTATTCTACAGGAATATATATGGAAGCTTTTTTCTCCTCTTTATGAGCAATATGGAGGTTTCAATGAGGAACTCATGCACAATGAAATGACTCCACAAGGAATTGTGATGACAGTAATGTGCCAATATGGAGCAGAAGATTGTACAGAAGCCCTTGCTGCCAAGTATAAGCCAGGCACTTATACACATGAGTATGGGAAAGAAAAACTTACATAATTTTTTTGTTACATATTTATTGGTATAAGTTTATCATACAGCATTGACAGTACACACAGCATCAGCAGAAATGTTCCTCTCTATGCATTATTACAAGCTAAATTTAGGCTGTCATTCTACATTACAAACCTTGCTTTTGTATAACAAGACATTCTGGGGAAACAGTGCTACATTAGAAATTTTTTTAGTGCTATCTTAAATTCTTAGGCTTGAATTATTTTTATAAATCTGTTTAGTTATTGTGTAATGTAAGGCCAGACTGAATTACAGCTTCATTATAGGATAGTGTTCTGTAATATGTTTAGCAGACATTTGATTGTCCTGTGGTACAATATTTGAGAATATTATTTTTCTGTATTAATTTATGAGTTTCTTGCAACAGTTCCTAGTGAATAAGATGGAATACTTAAAAAATAAACCTTAGTAAAGTCATCTACAAAATCATATGAAATTATCATGAACAATGGTGGCTCTATAACACTCCTTTTGATGTCTCGGAAGTTACTTTTGCATCTATCAATTATATCCCGTTAAGAATGCAATGTTGATTTTTATTTGAATCCAGAAAGTTCATCTCATATTCTGCATGCTTGTATTTTGTTCAACGCCTTTATCTACTGTCTTCTGTATCTCATGGACAAATGGAGCAAGCTGAGTTTCACAAAATCACTATTTGCAAAATCCCCACTGATTCCTCCAGAGGAGGTGTTGATTCTTCAAAAACTGCATAACACACAATGATACAACATGTTGTACAATCCTACAACACACATCAGCCATGTAGGACTATAACTCTTCTTGAAATTAGGAATGATCTGGCCCATTTTAATAATTATTTTATGCCCTTTATTGTTTCCCAACTTTCTATGATAAACTGCTGTTAAAAGATGAGCAAATTCTTTTGCATAATTTATACAGAATTATACAGTTATTCCACAAGGTGTAATTGCCTTCTCTGTGTGGAGCCATTTAACTGTTTTGTGTTCTATATTCACTTATCTAAATATTTGTCATCTCAGCACTTGCGTAAAGATTGAAAGGGGGAACTAGATTACCATCTCCTGTAATGAAACAATTGCAGAAGACTGAATTCAGTATGTAAACCACCTCTCTGTCAGCTTCTGTTTTGATATGAGTAATGATCACTGAGCAGCTCAATAAATCTTTCTGACTTATTCTTGACAAGATTACAGTCTCCCCAATTCCTTTGGAAATAATGACTGAAGTGTCTGATCTGTTCTTGTCAGATGTGATTGATTCTGCCCCCATCCCCTCCCACTTCCTTTCCCAGAGACTGAAAACTGTTATTTCTTTTCAAATACCTTATATCATTAAAAAATTACTAATATTTTCCCCATAGGTAACTATCCCACATGTCCAATATGACAAAATTATTTTTCTTTCTATGTTGCAACCTGAAATTCTCTCCTTATTTCTCTACAGGACTTTCCATTTTCAACCACTTTCTGACTTTAGCATAGCCTATATTGCACTTTCTCTTTAAACTTTTTATGTTTTTCCTGTAGCCTACTAGTTCATCCTTCTCTCAGTTCCCCCAGATCAGTAATTTTTCATAAATGATTAGCAAAAAGTAGTAGATACAAACAGCTGCTAAGTGTAATAGTGAAATGGATAAAACTGTAGGGGAACATGAAGCAAAAATCAGAGCACAGAACTGCAATGAGGCCACAGCCAAACAACATTTGCTGGTCATTGAACTGTGTGATCAGCTCCTGTGGCATCAGACCACGAGCACCAGAACCAAGCCACAGAACGACAGTGTAATCAATGCAGATTGGCCAACCTACTGCCAGTCAGAACACACCTTCTGGATGTTGACACCCTCCAGACAATTCAGTGTGACCCAGAAACACTTCTGATTCATGGAATCAGCAGGGGCAGTGGCGCCGACTTGGGGGGGGGGGGGGGGGAAGGTACTTTGTACCCCCCCCCCCAATAGTTAAAAGTAGGGGCCTCACACCCCCCCCCCCAAATATTCAAACATGCATTTCTCACCGCTCTCTCCCCCTTCCTCATCCTTTACAGGGAAATTTGTTAAAACTTTCACATACATTTTTGCATAATAGTATGTAATGATAATGTAGGAAAAAAATACAGATTTTACAAGCTATTGCGTATTCCTTTCTGCTACTCCTCCAGCCTCTGCATATGACGAACTGTTGTGACAGGGTTTGTCCCCCGCATCTGTACTATTCGCACACTTTTACTGTACAGAGGTATGCGGGGAACGAAAGCTCACCTTGAGCTCACAGTGCTTTGGCTGCTAGGACGAGCTCCACTTCCTCCCACAGCAGTCTGCTGGCAGCTTGTAAAAGAAACTAATGAGCAATAGTGACACCGAATTTGATGGCGATCGCTAGAAGGACTAGGTAATGTTAAACACTCTTCATTCATTTTTGTAAATTCTATTGACAATCGCTAGGTACAGCATCACACTAATCAGCACCCAACACCGGCTCCAGGGATATTGTTGCCCCGCACGAACATGTCAAGCACCCTCCCCCCTCCCTCCAACCCCCCCCCCCTGGTCGACATAGTCAACTTTTCCCACAATATATTTCATACATGACACCTTATTTTCACATATCATACTCATTCGTCTCTTTGTTGTGAATATGTCTTTAAGATCAAAGCAGCAATCAGTGATACGTTTACAGTGCAATACATTTTAAGCCATTTTTGTTGGAGGAAACGTTTCTTTCATAAATCGGAGCACACTGTTTGTGTACCATAGATAATTTTCAATAAGACCCTTGATTTTATGAATAATTTGTATTTCCAATTTATTCTCACATTCCTTCATTTATGCAAGATGGATTTGCCGCCCCGAAAAATCTGCCGTCCTGGGCGATGGCACGGTTTGTGTCCCCCCCCCCCCCCTTGCCCCCTCCTTAGAGCCAGCCCTGACAATAATCAACACTATTGTTACATGGCTACTTCTTGTTAGGGGCACAGTACTGTTACGCAGGTCGCAGCTAATGTTGGCAGCGAACGTAAATATTCCAGAGCTGGGCATCGCCAGTGGTCAGTTAGTCTTACTGTGACTCGGTTCAGTTGTTAATCTTTTGTCCCTTACTGTCCAGTCTGAAATGGAAAAATTTATAATCAGGAAGAAATGTGACAATGTGGCAAGTGTTAGTGTTGGTGAAGCTAGATCCAGTGTTAGTGGTGCTGTGTGTGACAACAAAGACACAGATAGTGATGGAACTGTGGCGGTGACAAAAAACACTGTCCTCAGAAAAAAACAACGCTGTTATCAGTCCTCTTTGAAACAGCACTTTGCATGTATCAATTACAATAAGGTAAAAGATGTTATTTTTTGCAAAATTTGCAGACAAGTGTTTGAAGAAAATCGTTTTCAGTGCTCTCACAAAATGAAAAAAACTTTCATGGAAACTGGTTTTTAGAACTGGAAGAGAGGCGTAGAAAAGTTGAAAGTGCATGAAGCATCGGGCTGCCACAGAGAAGCTGTACTGAAATTCAAATCCTTAAAATCGAATATCAATGTATTTAGCCAGATTTCCAAAAGAAAACCTGACACAAATGAAAGAAAACCGAGTTTGTATACTAAAAATCATATCTTCCATCCATTATTTAGCAGTGCAGGGGCTTGCAATACGTGGGCATACTGATGAAACAAGTAACTTTGACAATTTATTACGCCTTCGATGAGAAGATAACCAGCTACTTTTAATATAGCTATAGCGCGAAACTTACAAATAGACATCCCATGATGTGCAAAACGAAATTTTGGCCATTATAAGTCATACACTTCTTAGAAAATTATTGGAGGATATAAAGAGTGCAGAGTATTTTGCAGTAATAGCAGATGAAACAACAGACATAGCCACCAAAGAGCAATTAAGTATCTGTATAACATTTGTTGAAGCTTCGCTAGAGATAGAAGAATATTTGTTAGGGCTATGCTCAATACAAAGTACCACAGCTAAGGCTCTGTTTGATATTACTATTGACATTTTACGATGATTTGATTTCCCTACATCTAATTGTGGGGGCCAATGCTTTGACGGTTCAGCTAACATGGCCGGATTATATAATGATGTCCAGGCAAAGTTTATGGAAATGGAGAAGAGAGCTACGTTTGTGCACTGCCTTGCACACTGTTTAAATCTAACACTACAAGACACTGTGGAAGCAGTTCCAGAATGTCGAAATGCATAAAATGTTATGAAGGACTTAATACATTTTGTGAGAGATTCACCCAAAAGATTAGATCTTTTTGCTCACCTGAAGGCAGGTGCCTCTACACATTTGAAACCACTCTGTCCTACAAAGTGGGCCATAAGATACTTGGCAATGTCTTCAGTTTTGTCCAACTGTACAGAACTTCAGGAATTTTTCTAAATGTTTCAAGAAATGACAATTCAGACACTGGGGCCAAAGTAAACGGCTTTTTGATTAATATGCAGACATATGATTTCTTTTTCATGTTATCACTTTTGGTAAAACTGTTTGGTCACATTGATACTGTAAACATAGCACTACAGAGGAAATCCCTACACTTAGAAGAGGCCAATAAGATGATTTCCACTCTTGTAACTTCTATTAAATTTATGAGAAAGAATTTTGAATCATTCTGGAGTGAAGTAACTTCAAAATGTCAAGATATGGATGTTGATTCCCCAAAACACCCTGTAGAAGAAAAGTCCCTAAGAAATACGATGACTCCATCAATTCATCTGTAGAAACATTCACTGAAGTATGTGACAAATATAGAAGATTGTATTATGAAACAATGGATACATCCATCAGCTTCTTGGAATCATGGTTCAAAACTCAATCATTCATGTTTGTAAATCAAATTGACCAATTTCTTCTTTGTGATAACAAACATTCATTCCATATTTTATCTTTCTACAAATCAGATATAGATAAAGAATACTCCACCAAAGCATGTTTCATGAAATTATCCAAAGTAGTGATTTTGTGAATATCAGTTCATTGGATGACATAGTGAAATACCTAAAACAGGAAAACCACCTGTTTGACCTGCTGCCTGAACTAGTGAAATTCATACATGTAGTGCTGACGATTCCAGTAACGTCCTGCACCACTGAGCGATTGTTTTCTTGTCTGCGGATGGTGAAAACGTATCTCCGTTCTATAATGAGGCAGGATTGTCTTAATGCCATTGCCTTTCTCAACACCCATAGAGATGAATCGATGAAACTCGACCTTCATGCCATATGTGATGAGTTCATATGCAGGAATGATCTGAGGAGGAGTACATTTGCCATCAAAAATTAAGGTATGTTTCTTCAACTTTATTTATGTATATTTTTTGTACCACTACTGACCTATACTCCAACTGAAATGACATTGTGTTTGACATTTCAGCAAGTCGAGGGGTAGGGGCTAGTTGCCGGCCAATCGTAGTTTGCATGATTTTCAGCTGTTTGCATTTTTCGTCATCCTCACAATCTTTTTTTGTTTCTTGAAAGTTGTTATGCTGTGAGGCGAATTTCCCAAGAATATGATGTCATAGCTCAAAAGGGAAAGTAAGCGTGCTAAGTACACCTCTCTCCTTCAGCCCTTGTGTTGTTCCATATAATTCTCATTGCATAGGTCATTTTAAATAGCTTAGAATTTAAGAATGTGATGTAGGAATTCCATTTCAGATTGTCTTGTAAGTAAACAAAGCAATTTTGTTTCAGTGACACTTCATTTTTTGGTTTTCCAAAGAAATATTTGGTTTTAATGGATTTTTAATTTTGCTGTGTGTGGAATTGTATAGCGGTGGTTTTTTTCTTTTTTTAAGGGTTAATCAGTAGCTTATTCCTCACAAACCACTCTGAAATCTTTTCATTTGTGACTTCAGCATACAGCTTAAGAGCCTTTCTATTTTCATCTTCAATCAATACACTGGTGTCATCTGCAAATAAGACTGGTTTGGAATGTCGAACATGTAGATGGAAACGCAAAGTTATCTGTCAAATGTAGTACCTAATAAAATGATTCTTGCCCCCCCTCCCCCCCCCCCCCCCACACACACACAAAAAGAAAAAGGAAAAAAAAATATTTTCAAGTCGGCACCTCTGAGCAGGGGGGAAGAATACTTAAGCACAGTCATATCAGCTCATTGCCATTCAGCCAGCTGGGAAGTAAGTGATGTCCAGTCTGCATCTATCCATGTCATTGCCATAACTCTGCCACCACTAGGAAGTGAATGAGGAACCTCTGCCTGTCTGTCCAAACTAAGCAACCAACAATGGCTCCAGCTGCCCACTCCTGCTCTCTAGGTTTGATCAGCATGTTGACCCCAGCCACACTACTGTCATGCCACCAGGAATGCTGTGGCCTGCCATAATGACCAAAGATACTGCTGAATGGCCTTTCTCAGTACTGCAGCTGTATGAAGCCTTCTGTGGCATCTGTGTCACTATCACTGACTCAATTCATCAGGTCAATGTCCAACTGAGTACTCAGCCCACATCTCTGTACCACTGGCCATGTCTATGCCTGCTGCTCAGTGCAGAATATGTGAAGAAGGAAATGCACTTGAATGACCATACTAGGCATATGGAATAATTAAAGACTTATTAATGTTCATGGAGAAGTCAAGTTGGCAGGTTGAATAAAGGACTTAATGTATGCCCACCACTGGTCTGTCTGTCACTTCCCTATATGTCTCCCAAATCATCCAGAGGCCTTACCACACCCACAGGAAGACCTGAACCCATCCTGACAAGCAATAACTGCTCATTTTCAACTCTGGCTTTCCCAAAGCTACATTTTGGCGGCTAGCAGGGATGATTCTACATTCACCTGTTATATTTGGTGCCAGGATTAAGATGGTTTGGAGGCTGATAGATTAACAATGACTAAGAAGATACACAATACACTGATGGAAGAATACTGTGATCATTAATTCAACAAGGACACAAGATATGTAAGTAACAGCACGAACCTTTTTACTTTCACTCATGGGATTCCATACATCCTTTGGTTTGAACCTTCCTTAGATTTTGCATAATGTTGGGGTTAGACACCAATCAGCATTTGGTAAGGGACCGAAGACCAAAGTATTAACTCTAGTAGCTTGCACACTGTGCAGTTTACCTGTACATTCCACAGTTTGTTGGGTTTGCCATAAGATAAGGCATAATGCTGGCCATTGCAGAGAGTGTGTCTGGTTCAGATGCAGAAGACCTTGTATAGTCTGGAAACTCCAGTTATTTCTTGACAATATGCCAGAAGAGACATAAGGATTCTTGTTGTGAATGCAGAATTGTATCAAGCAGAGGTTTTAGGATGAGAAAGGATGATAAGCATAACATTTGTATCGGTAATCAGACATGGGCATAATGTAGGATTTAAGATCTCAGCTAAGCCAGGAATGTTAGGAGATGTAATCTGGAAAATGTGACACCCGAAGAAAATATTTATCTGGTACTACTTAGTTCATTAAGATAGATTTAAGCCATGATATAATGCTGATGAACATGAACTAGAATAAAGAGTTGCAATGGTACTGTTTGGTTAGGTTTTACTGTGTTCACATGATGTGGCATTGTCTCAAAACAGCCTAAGTGCTGAGACATGTCATTGGTCTAGATGTTGTCAATTAAACTGCTCCAGAAGCAATGTTCACGATAGCAGTAAACACATCAGAAATATCCAATCAACTGAAAGAAGTGACATAGTGGCAGAATCTATCAGATGTTGAAAGAGATTTGGAAGTAAATGAATTAAAGTGATTTTTTATTGTACTGCAGAAGTGGGGCTGTTATAGGACCTGTGGGTAGGGAAGAATTAAGGACAGTACAGGAGAGGCTGTTATAGCACCTTTGGCTAGGGTGTTATAGGACTATTGTACCGCACAGGTAGTGTTGATATAGTGGCTGTGGCTGTGAAAAGTTATGGTTTTTGTACGACACAGGTGAATCATTTATAGAGCCTGTAGCTGGCTCAGTGGTATTGGAGAGTTCTTGAAGTGGGGCCACAGGATGTATCTCTTAGTGCAAGAGGAATTAAGGAATGGTGAAAAGAGAAAGGAAATTTGAATGCATTCCCAAGTCACAATGTCTTGAGAACATGATGAAAGCAAGGTTACCATGGATCTCCTAGTGTTGCAAATAAACTTTTCTGAATTGCTAGGGTATAAGAATATGAAGCAAGAGGACAGTGTGCAAAACACAGAATTCACACAGGCCAGTATCACTAAGCAATAGGGCAGTGCATGAATCACTCTATTTGCATACATCAGTTCTGTTCCACCTAAGTTATGGCAGAATGCAGCCCACAGTACATTTATTCTCATTCTTTGTTGATAACGATAATTTATAAGGTATTAGTGCAAACTTGAAGGTAGGTTTCATTACTTGTTAGGTCATAGTGCTGAAGTAAGTGAACAGTATAAGTATGGATTAATGAAAAGAGAAGTGTACACATAAAGATGTACCTGGTTGTTCAATATTCACACTAGACAGTGTGCCATATTGTTTGTGTACATGTGAGGTATGTCTTAGTGTTATAGCTGAGATTTCTTTTTTAGCAGTTAGAGGATAATGGTATATGCAATATGACAGTGTGGGAGAGACAAACTTAGTATGCGAGAAGAAGTAGGTGAAAATGCCTTCCTGAATCACACTACCCTCCCACAAGATGAAACAATGTAGCTGCTGACAGTACTAAAAGTGAGACAAAGAAAACTGTGAAAATGAGAACTTTAGAGAAGGCAGACAGAAAATGTGAATACGATGCAAAGGATAAAGTGATACATGAATGGAGGTGGAAATGTGAAATGTAAATAATTGTAAATAACTAGTGTCTGACTTGCACCAAAATACAAGTGTGAATTTGCTTCACAGAAGAGAAGAGGAAATTAAAGCTATTGGGAAACTTGAAGTAGAAGTCAGAGTCCAGAACTGCAGCAAGACCACAGCAAGACAGCATGTGCTGATCATTGAACTGTGTAATCAGCTCCTCTGTTTTAAGACCATGAGTGTTGGACCCAGGCCATAGCCAGACATCATTTAATCAACACAGCTTGGCTGACCTACTGCTGATTACACCATACTTTCTAGACATTGATACCCTCCAGATGCTTTTATGTGAAACAGAAACACCATTATCACTGTGGAATCAACGGGCATAACCTGTACTCAGCCAAGCTGCATGAGCTCATCATCGTTCAGCCAGTTGGGTAGTAAGTAATGCCCAGTCTGAGTCTGTCAGGTCCACTCCCATAACTCTGCCACTGCTGGAATGTAAACAAGGGAGCTCCACCTGCCTGCTGCCCACCAGTGCAGCCAAAGTTGTGCCAGCTAACCACCACTGCTCTCTGTTGGTCCACAGGTCAACCTTGACCAACACCATCGCCATGCCACCAGAAATGCCATGGCCTGCTGCAATGACAGAAGATACTGCCTTGCTCAACAATGCAGCTGTGTGAAGTCTTGTGCAGCATCTGCATCGCCATTGCTGAGTCAGTGCACCAGGTCAATGCTCCACTGAGAATGCAGCCCACCTGTCTCACCACTGATAGTGTCTTAAGCCTGCCACACAGAGCAGAATATTACATGAAGAAGCAAATGCACTTGAATTACTGCACTAGCTAGACAGAATAATTAAAGACTTGTTAATGTTCATGGAAGAATCGATCTTCCATGAAGAATCGATCTGATTGAATACAGGAGTGTGTGTGTATGTACCTACCACTGGTCTGTCTGCTGCTTCCCCCAGGTGTATCCCTTGTCTCACAAATCACATCCTGACCTTGCCACACACACAGAAAGACTTGAGCCCACCCTGGCAAGCTAGAACTGCTCATGTTTAACTCCAATTTTCCACAGCTACCCAAGTCCCACTACAAAAGGAAGAGCACTGAATTTTTCGAAGTCACTTCTTTAGTCCCATTTCTTATCCCTCTCATGTGTATGCCTCTGTTTAATTTTAACCTCATTTATTTTAGGAAAAATATGTGACTCGAATTGCTGAAAGAAAATGTTTTAGAAATATCAGCCATTGGAAAATAGAGGCTGGAATAATGACAATTTATGAATAGAACAGACTGCTAGTCACTAGAGAAACTCTCCATCACACCCAGCTCAGATTTAGTGGTAAAATGGCCGAGCGGATAGCCCTTCAGAAACTGAACACAGAAGTGGATAGCCCTTCAGAAACTGAACACAGATCAAGCATGAAAACAGGAAGAAGGTGTACTGAACTGTGAAAAAAAAAAGCAAAATAAAAACAGTGAATGGTCCAAGCTTCACAAGTCCAATATCAAGAGAAATTAAACAGCCATGGTGACATGGTTAAGTGGTCACGATGTTGGACTGTAAACCAGACTAGCCATGTTTGAAACTCCCTCATGCCATTTATTTATTTATTTGTTTTCACATCATTATGAACTGTCCAACTTGTCACTGAAATGTTTGTTTTCCGTCTGCAGTCTTATCAGTTGTCATACTGTACATTGGTTATAGAATATGAGTCATGTGGTAAGAATACATTACTGTTGCAAGTAAATGTGATGAATAGTGAGTGCAGGTGAGATACTACTAGACTTCTCACAGAAATTGAAACAACAAATAAACAGATATGAACTATTGTACAACAAAGGAATTAAAGAGTAAACACTTCCAAAATGGAATGCAACTTTTAAAATGTTAAACACAAGTTTTGGCAGAGCATAGAGAAACTGTGTGATTGTGAAACTTGCATTTATTTGTTGCAGCTTATGTGATAAACTATTATGGTTTCTTCATTTCCTTGGGTGTTATGACACTCTCATATGAATACCTATATTGGGCAAGGAAGCATATCTCACTCACCAGGGATACAAATTAGGTTATCAATAACAGATTCCTATCATATGACACATTCACTGTGACTAATTCTGTATATGACATGCTAGATGTCCGATGGAGGATTCAGTTGATTTTTTGCTTTGTCATCAAACATTTGTGGTTCATATTCAAACGCCACTTCCTTTCTGCTGCTAATAGAGTAGTTGTGCAGAATCAACCATCATTATAGGTCCATACCTTACACCTCGCTGTTGCAAATGAATGTTTTTTTCTTTAAAAGGATGCCTTTTGGCTGAAAGCTCAGAAGTTTAGCTGTCTTTTCACTGCACCTCTCTGCAATTCAAAATCTCCTTTATATGATGAGTAGCAATCTATCCTTTTCATAATATTGTCACTATTCCATCTTGTAATTTCCGGTTTGATTTTGCCTAGTTGCTTTTCTTCTATCCTGCAACCCAGTGCTGTTTTCATTTGTCACAACTATCTAACACATAGCTTTACTGAGTGTCTGTCCTGTTCTTTCCTCTTCTTTCCTGTGTTTCATCTGTTGCTTTCCAAACTACATACACTCTGGCTTATGAGCCACACCATAACACCCATCTTGTCTGAACAACACACAGTATGTGACCAAACTGCTTGTTGGTACAACATCTGATGTCCCACATTATTCCTATCAATATAATTAATCATACAGCTTCAAATTGAGAACTGTTTTTCCCTCACTCTTACATATTATTGCATCCCCCAACCCCCGAATACCTTTCTGTGCCCCATGAATCTGCTGTACCCTGTACTACCAACTGCCTCTCCTGCTGTATTCCAACACTAACCTCACCTAATCCATTTACATCTGCTGTCCCCTCTCTTCACATATACCCATCCACTAATGTGTCTTTTTATTTACTGTTTTTTTATTTATTTGTCTCTTTGATCTCATTGTATTTTCAAATTGATTTTAGTTTGTTTTTGCCTTTCACTATTTGCGTTACTCCCAGGTTTCACTTTTTTCCTCCATACTTCATCTGCTCTGTCCTATTTGTAATTTTTCCCATGTATTTTTACAAGTTATTTGCACATATTTTTGCATACTTTGTGTTTCTTACATTTTTTCTATCCTACACTGGATCCTTGCTCAAACTATCTGTGCCCATACAGAAAAGTTCCCTTATCCCTAGCCAGAACCCAGTCCCACATACTGTTCTAACATTGTTGTCTAGCTCATGGAATCACCCCAACTGCAACCCTCCTTCCACAATGACCTTTATCTCTTCAAATTCTGCCAGTCCCTCATCAGCATAGTCCTGTAAAACCATGTAAAACTGTTCCAAAACTCATTGCAATACCTCCACTCTATCCATGAAGTTCTCCTGCTCTGCAAATCCAAATTCCTTTGTCTCACACCTACAGTGAAACTCTTGTCCTCCAGGAACTCAAGTGGCATGCACAATGCCAGCTCAGAAAGCTGTCCAACCTGTTCATCTCCTACTCCCACAGTGAATTATGACTATCCCCAACCTCTACAACAGTATCCAAGCCTCCTCCATATCCCCTCATAGCTGACAAACCCCACCTCACAGACCTACTACATTTACCACATCCTCAGAAACTCGCTCCCACCACCATACAGAAGCCAGAGCCTGAAGAGACCTGGAACACAGTCATTAGCCTTTCCTCCAAAAGCTTTAGTCCCGCATAAGTGCCCCACTCCCAAATTCAATCATACTGGGCTTGATAAAAGACCTTCTCTCCTTCTCCTGGTCTCTACAATAGAAATGCTTTTTTGGCATCTTCGTTGCCAAGCAGACTCAACCCAAAGCCAATGTTGTACCCTACCTGATTCAGTTCACTCCTCCAACCAACCGTGATCCACCCCCACTTGTAGTCATTTCACCCCCTTAACATTTCACAATTTCTTAACCTCAAACCTTGCCTCACCATCATTCCCCTAACTGTTCAACATGGGAAAAAAGGTGTCCAGACTCAGTGGCCCGAGGCAGTGGTCATGTGTTTGTCTGAGCTGTGTTCATATGTGTGTTTTCTACTTTAGAATAAGGCCTTTTGGCTGAAAGCTCAACTGTATAGAAGTCTTTTTGTTGTGCATGTCTGCTACCCAGCATCTCCCCTGCACGGCAAGTAGCAATATATCCTTTTCACAGGACTGTCAGGGTTCTAGAAATAGCTTCATTTTTCATTAGTATTGTCCATATTGTGCATCTCATCTCTCTCATGACCATAATTTTTTTTCTAGACACCATAGGAAGTCATTGGTAGTGTTCCTGTTAAACACTGTTTTCTTTAGGCAGATAATTTACTGTCGATAATTTATCAACATAGTCAATAAATTAGTGAAACTATTTGAGCCCAGGAACAAGTTTCCAATAGCTTTGTGCTATAATGTACGTTCCTTGCACATATCATTACAAAGTGAAATAATTCAAAGCTGAACACTAATAATATATGTGATCTCAGTCATTCTTATTGTGTTGGTCTAGTCTTCAGTCTGAAGACTGGTCTGATGCATCTCTCCATGGTTATTCTATCCTCTGCCCCAAATAACTACTGCAACCTGCATTCATTTGAAACTGTGTACTATATCCACCTCTTGGTCACCCTCTACAATTTTTACATTCACACTTTCCTCCAGCACTACAATGATGATTCCTTGATGTCCCAGAATGCATTCTCAGGCTGTGCAACAAACTTATTTTCTCCCAAATTCCATTCAGTGCCTCCTCAGTAGTTACATGATCTATCTGTCAAATCTTTAGCATTCCTTTGCTGCACCACATTTGAAAAGCTTCTTTTCTCTTTTTATCTGAACTATGTATCACCCACGTTTCACTTCCATACAGACTACACTCGAGACAAATACTTTCAGAAAAGTCTTCATAACACATAAATCTATGTAAGATGTTAACAATTTTCTCTTCTTCAGAAATGACTTTGTCATTGCCAGTTTTACTGTCCAAATAGCAAAACTCATGTACTAATTTTAGTATCTTGTTTCCTAATATAATTTTCACATCATCACTCAATTTAATTTGACTACAGACCATTACCCTTGTTTTCATTTTGTTGTATGTTCATATTATATCCTCCTTTGAAGACACTGTTCATTCCATTCAACTGCTCTTTCAAGTCCTTCACTTCTCTGACAGAATTAAAATGTCATTGGCAAACCACAAAGTCTTTATTTCTTCTCCCTGGACTTCAATTCTTTCTCCAAATGTCACTGAATAACACTGGGTGTAGGCTACACTCGTGTCTCACACATTTCCCAAGCAGTTCTTCCCCTTCATGCCTTTTTGATTAATGTAAGTGCTGTCTTGTTTCTGCATACACTGTAAATAACCTTTTTCTCTCTGTATTTTATCCCTGCTAGCTTCAGAATTTCAATGAGTGTATTCCAGTCAACATTGTCAAAAGCTTTCTCTAAGTCAACAAATGCTGTAAACATAGGTTTGCCTTCCTTTAACCTTGCTTCTAAGTGAAGTTGTAGGGTCAGTGTTGCTGCACAAGTTCCTGTATTTATCTGAAATCCAAACCTACATTTCCCGAGATTGGCATTAACCAGTTCTGCATTCTTCTGTAAATAATTTTTGTCATTGTTTTGCAACTGTGATTTATGAAAATGATAGTCTGGTAATTTTCACACCTGCCAGCACTTGCCTTTTTTGGACTTGAAGTTATTATGTTCTTCTTATAATCAGATGGTATTTCCCAGGTCTCATATATCTTGCACACCAAGTGGAATGGTTTGTTCATGGCTAGCTCTCCCAAGAATGTCATCACTTCTTAGGGAATTTTGTTTACTGCAGGGGCCTTGTTTCAGATTAGGTCTTTCAGAACTCTGTCAAATTCTTCTCCATGTACCATATTTCCCATCTCATCTTCATCTATTTCCTCTTCCCATCCTATAATATGGCCTTCAAGAACATTTCCATTATACAGTCTCTCTATGTATTCCTCCCACTTTCCATTCTTTGCTTAGTTCTGCTCTTCCACCTGAGCTCTTGATATCTTTTCTCCACAGGCTTCTTTAATTTTCCCAAAGGTGGTATCTACCTTTCCCCTATTTGTCTGTGATTCCATAGCTTAACATTTGTCCTCTTGTCATTCCTGCTTAACCATTTTCTCTTTCTGTCAATGTTGTTTTTTGACATCTATATTTGGTTTCACCTGCTGTGATATCCAAGGATTTCTATGGGGTAATGTCATTTTATCTGTTTGATCCTATGCTGCCTTCATTATATTGTCTCTCAAAGCTACACATTCATGTTTTACTGTGTTCCTTCCCCATTTCAGTCAAGCGTTGCCTAATGCTACCTCTGAAACTCTCAAAACCTCTGGTTCTTTCAACATAGACAGGTTTCACTTCCTTAATTTGCTACCTTCTTGCTGTTTCTTCATATCTTATTCTGTATTCTCTGTCTCACCTTTATGTAATGTATCTGAAACATTCTTGTGTCTCCAGGTCTCTTTCACGCATAAAACCGTATTTCACAAGTCTTAAACGAAGTGTTAGCAATTATTAAATTATGGGCCATGCAAAATTCTACTAGACAGCTTCCTTTTTCATTCCTTTTCCTCAGTCCATATCCTCCTATTATTTTTCTTTCTCTTCCCTTTCCTACTATCTAATTACAGGTCCCTCATCACAATTAAATTTTCCTCTCCATTATCTGAATAATTCCTTTTACCACATCATACATTCTTTCAGTCTCTTCATCATCTACAGACCAAGTTGCCATATAAACTTAAACCACTGAGGTGGTAATTGGCTTTGAGCCCAACTTAGCTATGGTAATGTGTGCACTATGCTGTTCATAGTTGTTTACCAGCATTCCTATTTCCTTATTCCTCATTAGACCTTCTCCTCTATTACCCCTATTTGATTTTGTATCTATAAACCTGAACTCACATGAGCAGACACTCTGTTTGTCTGCCACTGAATTTCACTAATTACCACTACATCTAACCTGTCCAGTTCCTTTTTTAAATTTTTTAATCTACCTGCCTGATTAAAGGATCTGATATTTCATTCTCTGGCATGTAAAATTCCAGTTTTGTGTTTCCTGATGATGCCAACCCCCCTAGTAGTCCCTGCTCAGTGATCCAAATTGGTGACTAATAAACCTCTAGAGTATTTCACTCAAGAGGATGCCATCATCATGTAACCAGACAATAGAGCAGCACTCAAATGGAAATGGAACACCTACCACAAAGGAACCATGGAATGGTTCCATTCAAAAGCAATCACCACATGCTTTAAAGACATTTATCCCACTGGGAGATGAGATAGTCAATTTCTTCTTATAGAACATTGTTGGCCACTGATGGATCCAAAAGTCTATTTTACTTTTCCCTCACTCTTGTACTTCCTTCTCCAACTCAATGTGACATCTACACATGTCTTCCTACAGGTCACCAAAGATGTCGAAACCACAGAGTGAAGGATCCTCACATCATGGAAGATGTTGCTGCGTTTCTCAATCGAATTGCTGATGTGAAGCCTTTGTCTAATTGGCATGCAACAGGATGATTCCTGCTGGCAGCATTGTTTTTACTGACGTTTTGACTTCATGGCATGTCACAGTTTCAACAAAGTGTCTTCATAGCATGCATGTTGATTTTGGTTCCATGCTCAATGAACTTGATGAGCAGAGGGGTCCCTGCAGTCAAAGAAGAAGTTCATCATGACTTTGTCGGAATTTGTGTGAACAGATTTGGTTTCTTTGGCGGTGGAGATGTGAGATATTTACACTGTTACCTTGCCATTTTCCCTCAGGCTGTCAGAATGCTGTTGGACGGAGTCATCCTGTTGCACGCTAATGCCCACTCCACACTGCCAATTGGACAAAGACTATGCTTCAGTGTTTTGGTTGGGAAATGCTGCAACATCCTCCATACAGCCTGGATCTTTCACTGCATGATTCTCACATCTTTGGCAACCTGAAGAAAGACATGTGTGAATGTCAGTTTCAATTGGATGAGGAACTGCAAGAGTCAGTGTGATTCAGTAGCCAACTACATTCTATGAAACAGGAATTGATCACCTCTTCTCCTGGTAGGATAAATGTCTTAATGCATATGGTGATTATTTTTGAACAGAAACATTCCATGATCCTGTGAGGCTGCTGTTCAGTTTTCATTTGCCTTCCCCTCATAGTTCCCCTTTCTTTCAGCCATTTGCAGTACCAGCACAGCAATGCCATGTTGACTGATGTTATAAGACAAGATAAGTTGATCATACAGAGTGTTGTCTCTGCAACTATCAGAAAGGCTGCTGCCCCTCTTCAGGAACCATGTGTTTGTCTGTCCTCTCAACAGATACCCCTCCATCATGGTTGCACTTATGATTAGCTATACATATCAATGAGGCACACAAGCCACCTCAACATGGCAAGTACTTGGTTTATGGTTGAGTCTTATCAGACAGAAGAATCTTATCTTATCTTATTAACACTCTATTTTCTTGATGAAACATGTCCCAATGATTACCTTTGGTGTAATTACTAGCTTGTTAAGTTACAGACAAAGAGATTGATTTACCAATACTTTACTTCTGAAAGTGAAATGTCAGTCTGCTGACACAAAAACCACAAAGCAGACGAAATTAAACAATGGAAAAACCAGGCTGGAATGTAACAATATTAGAGAAGGAAAGTTGCTACTCACCATATAGCAGAGATGCTGAGTCACGATAGGAACAACAAAAAGATTGACACAATATAGGTTTCGGCCGCTGGCCGCTGTGGCCGAGCGCTTCTAGGCGCTTCAGTCCAGAACCGCACTGCTGCTACGGTTGCAGGTTCGAATCCTGTCTTGGGCATGGATGTGTGTGATGTCCTTAGGTTAGTTAGGTTTAAGTAGTTCTGAGTCTAGGGGGCTGATGACCTCAGATGTTAAGTCCCATAGTGCTTAGAGCCATTTGAACCATTTTAGCTTTCGGCCATTAAGGCCTCTGTCAGCAATAAATACACATACAAACATGCACACACACACTGCAGTGTGGTTTCAGTTGTCTGAGACTGCAGATAAGTGTGCAAGTTGCGTTTGTGTGAATGTGTGCGTGTTCATGTTTGTATGTGTGACTATTGCTGGCAAAGGCCTTAATGGCCAAAAGCTATAACTGTGTGAATATTTTTGTTGTACCTATCGTGACTCAGCATCTCTCCTATATGGTGACTAGCAACTTTCCTTCTCTAATATTGTTACAAAGCAGAAGAATTCTGAGCTCTCAGGGGTTGAAAACACTGAAAAGTTGAAGCAGGTCACTCAGTTGCTGTCTCCTGCTGTACTACCTTGTGTTTCCAGATCCTTTAATGTGATTCAGCAGGCAAAGAGAAGAGCAATTCAATGTTCACTAACCTGACGGAATTACAACTAAAAAACTAGTTTTTGTATATGAAGCCATCACTCTCTTCCTTTACTTTTTTTAGTGCAGTGTGACAAGTTTTATCCATATAGGTGCATCTGCCAAATCTCAGTGATTTCCAAAGGATGTTCTGATAAGTATAACATATCAGTTGATATTCTGCTTTCCATTTTTATTTTCCTATACTACCATCATAATTTTTAATGCTGTTTTAATTGTAACTGTATTTTTCTTCGGCTCTACCTTTCATAAAAATTTGGCCTGTAAAAAGACTTTGTGGAACACTAGAGTCAATGAGGTTATACTGGAAAGTAATACCTCTGAATTTTAAATGTGAAAACTCTTAAAGCTTTTCAAATAAAATAAATGTTATTAACATTTTACACCTTTATTTTTCATGTATACATATTTATTTCTCATCATAGTCACCCTAGTGACAAATGCATTACTCCAAGCAAGAGACCAGTTCATTCACACCATCACTTTAGGATGTTTCGCTTTCTTGATGGAGACACATCCTAATGTTTGCTTTCAATGCTTCATGACTATCAAAGTAAAGCTGTCAAAGGTGTCCTTTAAGTTTTGGAAACAAGTGAAAATCAGCTGGGGAAAGTTGGGACCATATGGAGGCTGATCAATGACAGTGAACCCAAAGCAGTGGATGTTGCAGATGTTACAGCATTCATGTGTGGTCTGGCATTTTCATGGTGAAGGAGAGTGTTCTACATGTGTGGACATACTCTTCAAATTTGAAACTCCATTACAGCATGCTGCTTCTCATGCACTGACATAGTTACTTTACACACTGCAATGTTACACATCACAATATGGAGCTCTCTAGTGGCAGAGGACTGCAAGTATGTAGACATATAGAATAAAGATGTAAAATGTTAATAATTTTTGTTTTATTTAAAAAGCCTTAAGAGTTTTCATAGAAAAACTTTAGCAGCATTACTTTTCAGCACACCCTCATATTATCTTTAGAAGCCTTCAATTAGTTAACAAGTACATGTGTAGTTAGCATTAAATAGAAATTCTCTCAATATTAAAGCTTGTGCAGTGAATAGAAATTCATGATTTATTATGTCAAAACTAAGTATTAAATGAAGAAGTTTGCTATGTGTTGGCTCAAAATGAATTTTTTCTTGAAAACATTCTTGGTTCCCTTTCTTAATTGAATGCTTTCATCTACTTCACAAAGACTATAGTATATAGTTAAGGTATATAACTATAGTATATACAAAGCTGATATTTGCTTTGATAATTAGAAACTTTATCACCATTTTTTCCAGGGACTGTATTGTTTTGCAGTGGGGTGAGCATTACATTTGGGAGGAAACATTGGTTAAGATTCTTGGTCACAATGAAACTGATTTAGATGCACTGAAATATTTTGCTTCTTGTACCCAGCAAGAGGAGAGAATAGACAAGTAAGTATAACTGGCCATTAAAGGCCTCATGTACTCACTTCTTAATTATTAACGTAAAAACTTGTGCCTAGTCACCATACTACATTATTTTGAAGCATTCATTAGTCATGTATTGGGAACATAGTGTTAATTATATAGATGTTATATTATTGTTCACTGATAAAATACCTCTGACGTGACTATTTTCCAGCTGTTTCATTTTAAACAAAAAAGAATTCCAGCACCAGCATCAAATTAGACGAACAGCTAGCAACAAAAAATTTTAGGTAATATGAGGAAACAAAAAACTAAAGACCAGATCTTTAGGCATTATAAATCATTCAAAAAGACAGAGAAAAAGGCATTATAAATATTTAAAATGGCAATACAAAAAAATCTTACATTATACTTATTCATTTACTAGTGTGCACAATTCAGACAATAACACAATCAGCATAATTGTTAATATCATGCTGTATTGTATTTTTACAATAACTTTAAAGTGTTAAACCAAATGCTTAATGCATTTGACAAAAAATGAAAATGTTCCTTAAAAACCTATGCATTACAATGTTCTATCAGCTTATTGGTTTCATGACAACCAAATGCTTTCTTAAATTTTTCAGTCATGTTCGGTGTCCTGGCAGACAATGTATTTTTTTATCTGAGAAAATAACTGCTCAACAGCTACAGAAGCAGTTGACACAAGTATGAAAGACTGATCTATTATAGGGTCCATTTCTGCTACAACAGAACTGTCATCTTGTAGAGTTTTTGAGAAGTTTATCAACATCAGGATTTTTCGAAAGCACCATTTTACACTTTTCCTTCATAAAGAAACACCATTTCTCTGGCAAACTCTCTATTCTTTGTATTGCTTCATCCACAATTTTCACTGACTTTGTCAAAGGTTGCTCTCTTTCTTGAAGCTGGCAGATCCTTGTGGTAGGAAACTGAACTCAGCCACAGTGAAAATTGAGTCATTTATCACTTTCGAAGATTCTAGAAGTTTCTTTACTGCTACAATTAAAGAAGCTTTATCCTCCAGAGTGATGACCACATGCTATATGCCTAACAGAGAAATTTGAGGCTCATTAAACTACTGCTGCAATTCATAACCACTGTTTTGTTATAATAGGCTGAGGACACTTGGTAAAGGGAGACCAGAGCAAGTCAGTAATGATAAGGCATAACCAAGTTTAATGAATTTAGTTTTTGGAGATGGTTTGGTTTTTTTTGCACATGTTAACAAAATGTCCTGTTATTGTATTGTACCTAATAGTATAAATTTTTATTTTAATATAATCCAATTATTTCACCAATTTTATAAGTTAATGCAAAAGTGTCATCTTATCCCAGTACTGGGGCAAGATGACTTCATTCACAAGGAAAGACAGTATTACTGATAAAAGTTGAATTTATTTTTGTTACCATAAGTATAAGAAAGTAAATTAATTAATTAAACATTGCTATGTATTTTCTACTCAACAGTATTTAATGAAAGGATTATTCTATTGAAAATTAATAAAATGCTAGACCAACGTTTTTCACTAACAATTTTTTCCACATTCCACCTGTGTATGGTTTGCAAAACTCTATCCTCAGTTTTCTCATGAACGTTCAACACAGATTCATTATGTAGTGTCGGCAGACTTGCCAACACTACGCACACTAATTGAAAGAGGCGGCCAAGATGCACGCGCTAACTCACGAAGGATGGAGTGAGGTCTGAAACAGGAGACTTAATGAATCCTATAAAGAAAAGTACGTAGCTTCTGGACTACTTAACTTTTAATCCTTCCTTTGTATACATCGTTCTTGATGAGACATTTGGAGATTGTGGCGATACAAGTGAGACTCTTTAGATACAAGCTATCTAAGGCTAATGGCGCCTTGCTAGGTCGTAGACATGAACTTAGCTGAAGGCTATTCTACTGTCTCTCGGCAAATAAGAGCAAAGGCTTTGTCAGTATAGTCGCTAGCAACGTCGTCGTACAACTGGGGCGAGTGCTCGTACGTCTCTCGAGACCTGCTGTGTGGTGGCGCTCGGTCTGCGATCACCCAGTGGCGACACGCGGATCCGACATGTACTAATGGACCACAGCCGATTTAAGCTACCACCTAGCAAGTGTGGTGTCTGGCGGTGACACCACATTCCTCCCCCGCAAATCGGCGAACGGTCATGTTATAAGGCTTCCGCCCTCTGTGGGGAGGACCCCATGTTGACGTATGCGATGAGGTGGGGAGCCTTACAACAGGCGAGGCTGTGCCACCCGCACCCTGCCATTCGGTCCGAGGGGAGCTAGGAAACGCCTGAAAACCTAGTCCAGGGTGCACGTCAACATGCGGTCTATGCGCCCGTAATGAGACAGGAGGGGCCGAAGGGTCGACCTCCATTGCGTCGGGGCACCCGACGGGCGAAGACGACATCTGGTCCGAAGCGGGCAAGAGTTCCATGGCGGAGGACATCCGGTCACGGGAAGCGATCGGTGGCGCGTGACCCAGGGAGGCGCCATGCGGTGGCAGCGACGCGTCCACTGCGGGCGGCGCCGACGGGAGTACAGGCGGCGGCGGCGGCGGTGGCAGCAGCGCGTCGCCATGAGGCAAAATGGAAGGCAGCGTTGGTAACACCTGGGGATGAGGCGAGCCAGTAGATGGGTCCTCAGGGCGCTGACCTGACGGCACCGTCGCTGAAAGCAGACGGGGAGCGGCAGAACCCAGGCGACGACAGAGGCGCAGCTGATTGAGATGCCGACGCACCTCACCAGAGGCCCCCAAAACCAAATACATCGCACGGCCGAGGCAGCGAAGAATGCGCCCTGCGAGCCAACGCCGTGAACAGCGATAGTTGCGATAGAATACAACGTCGCCAGGAGCAAAAGCAGGAGTCTGCCGCTGCACATGAACCTGATGCGGCGGATGCAGCAAAGACATCAAGGTTCGATGAGGACGACCATGGAGCAACTCAGCCGGCAAGCGACCATCGCGGGGCTGAGAGCGATACGAAGACAAAAAGAGCAAGAACGCGTCCTCCCGAGAATGCGACTCTTTCAACTTCAACATCTGTGACTTGAAAGTCCGGACCAACCGTTCAGCGTAACCGTTTGACTGAGGCGAAAACGGCGCGGATGTCAGATGTTGAATACCATTGGCCTTGCAGAATGACTGAAATTCTGCGGACATGAATTGTGGGCCATTGTCGGAAACAATAGTCTGGGGAAGACCTTCAATGCAAAAAATAGCGGACAACGCTTGGATGGTGGCAGATGATGTCGTGGAAGACATCCGGACAACAAAAGGAAAATTACTGAAGGAATCCACCACAACCAACCATCGAGCATTCCAGAATGGACCAGCAAAATCGATGTGCAAGTGTTGCCAAGGGGAAGTGGCTGTCGGCCATGCAAAGAATTTCCGCGGCGGGGCGGATTGTTGTTCGGCACACGCCACGCAAGAAGAGCACATATTCGTAATCACAGCATCGATTCCGAACCAAGTACAATGCTGACGAGCAAGTTGTTTCGTGCGCACTATACCCCAATGTCCTTGGTGAAGAAGCCGTAAGACAGAGGACTGTAACGAACGTGGGACCACGACTCTGGATTGATCATTATCCGAACGCAACAACAAAACACCACGTCGTACAAAAAGTCTCTCCCTGTGAGCAAAAAATCGGCGAACCAGCGGATCCTCGATCCGTGACTTTGACAAGGGCCATTGCGTAGCAACAAAACGCAAAACGGTAGCAAGGACAGGGTCGGCAGCTGTGGCTGTAGCTACACGACGAAAATCAATCGGAAACGATTCGACCACGTCATCGGTTTCCGAATCAATGAACGTGCAAGCAAGTTCGGAGGCATCGAATGTTCTATCCTCAGCAACAGGCAAATGGGACAACGCATCGGCGTTTCCGTGCTTAGCAGTGGGCCGATACAAGATATCGTAGCGGTACTGCGAGAGGAAAATAGACCAGCGAATGAATTTCTGCGCTGTACGTGGAGGTACAGGCTTGGTCGGATGAAAAAGCGATGTCAAAGGTTTGTGGTCTGTGATGATGGTAAAGTGGTGACCATACAAGAAATCATGAAACTTTGTAACACCAAATACGAGAGCCAATGCTTCTTTCTCGATCTGTGAATAATTTCTTTGCGCAGACGAGAGCAATTTGGATACAAAGGCAATAGGGCGATCGTACGATCCATCTTTGTGCGCAAGAAGCACAGCACCGATCCCGAAATCCGATGCATCCACCATCAACAAAAGGGGTTTCTGGGGATCGAATGGCGTAAGGCAAGTAGTTGAAAGCAACGCCGATTTCAACCGGAGAAAGGCGCGTTCGCATTCCGTCGTCCAGACGAACGGAACACCTCTACGGTGTAAGCGATGAAGCGGAGCTGAAATGGAAGAGGCATGGGGAACATATTTATGGTAGTAATTAATTTTGCCCAACACACTCTGTAGCTGTTTCAAGTTCTGTGGCGAAGGTAACTCCTGTATGGCACGGAGGTGCTCTGGACTCGGATGTATGCCTTGTGCATTTATGACATGTCCCAGATATGGTAAGTCACGAGTAAAAAACACACATTTGTCCTTCCTCAAGCGAAGACCATTGTGTCGCAATACCTGAAATAATGTTCGTAGGTTGGCTAAATGTTCGGCTTCTGTCTTTCCGGAGATCACAATATTGTCCAGATAGTTCGCAGCAGTAGGGACCGACGCACAAACAGTTTGTAAATATTGCTGAAACAATGCAGGGGCGGATGCACACCCGAATGGCAGTCTTTTGAATCGGTACAATCCAAGACGCGTGTTAACCACCAAGACGCGCTGGGATTCTTCGTCCACTGGTATTTGCAAGTACGCATCTGCTAGGTCCAATTTCGAAAAGTATTTACCCGGGCACAGTTTATCAAAAAGATCTTCCGGGCGGGGCAAAGGAAAAGTTGCAGTCACAAGTTGTGGATTCACAGTTGCCTTGAAGTCCACGCAAAGTCTCAATTTTCCGGAAGGTTTTGGCAAAATTACTAAGGGTGAGGCCCAGAGAGAAGCCTGCACACGTTCAATTACACCTTGAGATTCTAAACCGTGTAATGTTCTTGCGACCTCATCACGCAATGCGTGGGGAACATTGCGCGCTCTGAAAAATTTCGGTTGCGCGTTCACTTTCAGTTCCAAATGTGCTTCATAGTTCTTAGCGCAACCAAGGCCCGGTGCAAAAATGTCTGCAAATTCTTCACAAAGACTAGAAACACTGGCGGAAGGCACAGTCTGATTCACTAATAGGACCTGATTTACTATAGACATATTAAACAATTGAAATAAATCTAAACCAAACAAGTTCACTGCAGAAGTAGAACGAAGAACGTAAAATGATACAAGTTTTGTCTGTCCCATGTATGTGGCAAGAAGGCTGCACTGTCCTAACACAGGTATACGCTGTCCAGAGTAACTATGTAACTTAACATTTGCGGCACGCAATGGCGGTTTGCCCAGTTGTTTGTACGTGTCGTGATTGAGCAATGAAACTGCAGCTCCGGTATCGACCTGGAATGGTATCACTTTGCCTTCAAAGTCCAAGTCTACAAAAAGTTTATTGTCCTGCTGACGACAAGAGCGACTTGCACGTGCAATTTGAACTGATACAGGTACAGAAGCACTTGCGACTTTACGGGAGTTTCGGCGACGTCGACGCACACTTTTTGTGGGACGAACACAGTCACTGTTAGATAAAGTGGCACTGGACGGGGTGGAATTAACGACATGAATGTCCATGGGCGAAGGTCCACGAGCCTGATCGTCCCTGGTTCGATTCCGGCGCGAAGCAAAGGGCCTGGAATGGTTTTGATTGTCTGATCTTAGCTTTTTCTGGCAAACACTTCGAACATGTCCTTTCTTATGACAGTAAAAACAAATAGCTTGGCGTGACGGGCAATTGTCACGCGAATGTCTAGTTGCACACCGCGGGCATGATTTTAGAACTGCATTGGCATGCGTACGCGGCACACGTGTTTGCGAGCTAGGCTGCAGCTGCGCTGACGTGCGCGAGGGCCGTTTAGCGTCCCGTGCTGCGCGCCCGGCAGGCCGGTCAATGCGACACACTGCTGGCGAAGTTTCAAATGATTCCTGAGCAAAGTCAAGTGTGTCTTGCCTATCCAATATGTCTATCACTTGTTGAAGGGAGGGATTAACTAGTTTCAAAATCTGTTCCCGTATGCGAACATCAGAAACGTTCCGTGCTATTGCATCACGCACCATAGTATCTGAATACGGAAGTCCACATTCACATGCAAAATCACAATCCCTAGTAAGTCCTTGCAATGTTGCAACCCACTCCCTATTAGTCTGACCGGCCGTACGTTTCATACGAAAGAACGTATACCTTTTTGCAACTACATTAACTGTTTCCTTGAAATAGGCATCTAAAGCAGACAAAATTTCTTCGTAGGACAGAGTTGCTAGGTCGCGTCAGGGAAACAGTTTCACTATCACACGGTAGGTGGACACACGGACACAAGAAAGCAAAAACGGCTGCCGCTCATTACCTTGAATTCTGTAGGCGGCTAGATGAAATACAAACTGGTGTGACCATTCTGGCCACGTTTCTTGCGCTGCGTCAAAGCTACGAAACGGAGGTGCAACCGCGTGTGGTGGCTGCGGTAGCGAGGAAGCGGCGGCGGCCGCATCGGGGTGCAGCGCACGTTGACCCTGGTCGAGCTGTCCAAGGGCATCCAATAACGCCTGCGTCTGCTGATTCTGCAAGCGATAAAATTCGGACAGTACATCTGGCGAAGCCATGACACAAGGAAATGTAAGCAATTAGAAAGAACAAGATCCTGATTAATCCGCGTCGCCAAAATTGTAGTGTCGGTAGACTTGCCAACACTACGCACACTAATTGAAAGAGGCGGCCAAGATGCATGCGCTAACTCACGAAGGATGGAGTGAGCTCTGAAACAGGAGACTTAATGAATGCTATAAAGAAAAGTAAGTAGCTTCTGGACTACTTAACTTTTAATCCTTCCTTTGTATACATCGTTCTTGATGAGACATTTGGAGATTGTGGCGATACAAGTGAGACTCTTTAGATACAAGCTATCTAAGGCTAATGGCGCCTTGCTAGGTCGTAGACATGAACTTAGCTGAAGGCTATTCTACTGTCTCTCGGCAAATGAGAGCAAAGGCTTCGTCAGTATAGTCGCTAGCAACGTCGTCGTACAACTGGGGCGAGTGCTCATACGTCTCTCGAGACCTGCCGTGTGGTGGCACTCAGTCTGCGATCACCCAGTGGCGACACGCGGGTCCGACATGTACTAATGGACCGCGGCCGATTTAAGCTACCACCTAGCAAGTGTGGTGTCTGGCGGTGACACCACACATTACATGCAGGACACAGCTTGTACCTTCTTTGGAAAGTATTCTTTATTGTTTTAAATGTTCTGGTTTCACCTTTTGTGTGTCATTATCAACCAACATCAAGTTTTAAAGCTAAGCTTGTTAAAACAGTTGCACTTTGTATGCCGTATGAATCACATGGTCTTTCTTAAGGCAGTAGCTTAAAATCAAAAACACCTTGGCACCAGTGTCAATTAATGGGACCAGCATTTGTTGAATATCCTAATTCTTCATTTAGCTCTACCTGATGTCCATCAGGACATTCATTTGGAGTTTCTATGTTTTGACCTATAGGTGCTGCAGCCTAAAAGGAGAATTTTCAGTTTCAGCATGACTCATTATCTGTAATTTTTGCCACAGGAAAATCCTCCTCATTAAACAAAAGGAATTGATAAGGATTGACTCACAATTTCTGAACTGATAAATTTCTTTACCAACTGAAACTGCTATGAAATAAACATTGTTGAGTAGATCACAAGGTTGTTAACTTGCCCCATTCAACTTGCTCCAGTTGACTATATTAAAAGTCTTTGAATTTTGGAGTACCATTTACAAGAATATGAGAGAGTGAAATAGTGACCATGAAACTCACATTGTTTATTTATCCATCTGCAACAACGCACACCACTGCACATGCTAACAGCCTAATCTTTGGTTCCACATTATTGAACTTTCCTTTTATGCTTATAGCATATCAGATGATAACATACAATTCGTCCTCACTGTTGGAGCATTGGACTCACAAACATTGTTATTGGATGTTGTGTATAACATGCCTCCTGAGGACAAACATACATATGTTAAGAAGCTTCGCCAGCTGTGCAAACCAATGGATGTCCACATCCAACAAGTGCTACAAAGTGTAGCTATTGGTGGCAAGACCCCTACCATTTTTGGTATCACCTACGATCACTGGTTTCTGCAACTGAAATTTCTGATGCTACACTCAAACAGATTTGTTTGAGCCAGTTACGCTTCAGGTGAAAAGCACAGTAATTTCCAGTACTTCCTCACCTTTTGACTCACTATTATTGACTTGACTTTGGTTCATGTTTATCATATTCTATCATTCAGTGACACTAGTGGGCGGCCACAAAGTTTGGCCAAGAGTAAGGCATGATTGTTGGTTGTGGGTAACAACCTGCTTACCTTGTCAGTCAGCCAAAGTTGGAAACCATATTCACAAACAGCTCCTCTGGGGAACCAGCATGCTGTTTTTCCCATGTCCACATAGACCTCATAAGACCATTATACCCTGTAAAAGGATTCACATATATTCTGGGCTACTATAGGTCTATTCAATGGGTCAAATCCTCATCTACAATGGACATTTCTGCAGATACAGTGTTATAATCCTTTTTGACTACATGGATTTAAAGGTTTGGATGCCCAATAGATGTGACAATAGATTAAGTTGACTGTTTGAGTCTTCTTTGTTTAACAAACTAGCTGTTTTCTATGGGATCAATCATCATCTTTCCACCACCTACCATCTGGCAAGAAACAGCATGGTGAAAAGTTGGCTCAGGACCCTCAAGTAAGCATTAACATGTCACAAGTCTTCCTGAGTGACAACATTTCCACTGATATTAGTCTGACTGCAAACTGCATTCAAAACTGACCTCGGCACTTCAACAACAGAAATGGTGTATGGCAAAACCCTGAGATTTCTGATGGACTTCTTCTCCATTCAATAAGAATATCAACCTGAATATCCTTGTTCATTGATGCTATAAATCAGAAATTGAATTGTAAAGTTCTGATCTTCAACAGCATCTCAACATGCAAATCCACCCATTTCCATTCATGAAAAACTTGCTCATTGTTACCAACTCATCCTCCATATGCATGCTTTTAGAGGATTCTTGCAACCATCTTACACCAGCCCCTTTCCAGAAAGAGACACTCACACAATGATGCTCTTAATTAATGCATAACCAAACAGGGTTTCCACTCAGCAGGGAAAACCAGCATACCTGCTTCTGTCAGATGATACTACATAATGGCAGCATCTTCATCAGCTGACATCTGCTTCTAGACCCCACCATGCTAACCATGCCTCTCCTCTGCTGGCCCCACCTACTGCCCTGCTGTCATCATCAACGGAGTCAGCCACCGCAGTAGCTCGAACATCCATACACCCTGTAACCACCCCCTCACTTATCGACCTTAATGACAGTGAAAAATTAAACCGCATGTGCCTAATGGAAATTTGGGAAAAGCAATCATCACCGAAGTTAATCTGTCGGTAAAGAGGGAGGAAAGGGTTGCATCTAAATGCAAGGAAAAATGCAAATGAAATTGGTGAAATTAATTTTGAAAAAGGGTAAAGTTAATGAAGAAAGTAAATGTGCAGTCGTTATGTTAACAATTAACTGGAATTAATTAGATATTTGAGATTTGGGGAAAATTACAGTCGCCAGTCCTATGGACAACTACTATAATAACTGAAAAAGAAAGGTTAATGCATATATAATTAGCACTAAAAGCATGGCAACTGAAGGTTGACATGTGTTGTGTGAAAACTGAATGTTTGTCAGAAGTAATAGATTTCGCTACACTCTGACTTAATTTAGCAAAAGAATTAATAAAACCAGAAAACTGAAAGTTAATTTAGTGACTGAAATTAATAGTGAACTTTGTTTCTGAAGCACTACGCAATTAAATAAAATAAGGTTAGTCTTGGGCTACCTCAACAATCACCTCAAAAGCAACTCGAATATACGCAATTTAGAAATAAGAGATTTAACTTTGAAATTGAATTAAATGATGTTGAACAATTAACAATAGTAAAATTTAGTATGCACCAAGCTGAGCTGCAGTCACGGGTAAGCTAAAGTATGGTAACAAAACTCGCATTCTTAATTTGTGCTTGTGTAATCTAAATATTGTAGCTAGCTATGAATACTTTAACTGAACCCTGAAATTAAAGCAGTGAAATGGAATGATATTACTTTAATGCTGGCATTTGAATATCAATGACACATGGGTTCATTTCGGAAAAGGAAGGGACCCTGCTTCGTAATGCAATTGGGACAATGAGCCACAAAGGTTCATGCTAAGTTGCTGTATTTTAGTGATGCAAATGGAACAGTTTGAAAAACTGAGGTCTGCCATACAGTTCTAAAACTTTATGTGCTTTCACTCTTCCTTGTTGGTTAATTGAAGGTTTGAAGTTGTCGATTGAGGAGGTGGCGACAATCACTTATTGTCGGCCGTCGCTGTTGCAGAAGCTGGATGTTGGCACACCTTCTTCTCGACACGGTCACCAGGCGAAACGGGCTCTTGATGTGTGCCAGCTAATGTTTCCCATCCACGACACCATGCCAGAAACAATCATAGCAAGTCGAGCGCAATTACATGCTGCCAAACCCCGAAAGCGCACTCACGGGAGCATCACACAACACAGCTGCTCCACCGCCCAACTCCAGCCAGACTCTGCTCTGCCCGCACTCCACGCAGCAGAGCCAACACTACCAAATATCCTAAACACTTTGGTTCTCCACACGACCTATCAATGTAGTCGTTTGATAGCATAGTTTTCCCTGGGCAAGACCCAGAGTAAAAATACAAATAATATTTACAAAACAAACCAATTATACATCGACATAAAAGCATTATATATATATATATATATATATATATATATATATATATATATATATATATATATATATATATATATATATATATATATATAAATTGTAAAACAATTACAATATATAAAGACACAGAAATGTCATCTCTTCAGGTACCAAAATAAGGAAAAAAAAATAGTACAATACATGGAAATAGGAGGATATGCATTTCTGGCTTTTACAACCCTTCTCTCAATGAGCCCTCTCACTCATCAGGACCAGTATCGAACCACACAAGAGTGGATGGATAATTTGATACAAGTTTCCTTTCATTCCCTGAGTTCTGCTCTATAGGGGGGGGGGGGGGGGGCTGTATGGTGGTACTCTGAACATACAACTGAAAGTGTGGACTATCTTTTTGCCTATGTGATCAATGATCTAACAGCATCTTTGTGTATGTGTTACTCCTTTTTTATGTGAGATCTCTCTGGTTTTCTTCAGAGTATTTTGTTCCCTGATTTTCACATCTGGTTACAGTAACAAATTGTATAATATTTATACCACCTTATTCAATTGAGTAGCTTATTATCAAAGTTGGACATCTGTCATTTGCAAGAAACTGAGAAAAACACCAATTTTTTATTACAAAGTGTGGAGCTTGTGTATTTACATGCTGCTTTAGGCATAATTAACTTTAATAGAGCAGAAATGGTTCTGCAAAGTACACAAAATAGTTTTAATTAGAGAAACCACTTAAAATTGCTTTTGAAAATAAAGACATCCATCTTTGAAACCAAACTGTACAGATGTCCATTTTTGATGCGAACATACTTGCAGGTGTCCATTTTTGTTGCTCCAGGATTCACTTCATAGTGCTGAGAATTTTTTACAAGAGTATCACCTGGGAAATGGTAAGAATTTGGATACAAAGTGAAAGAAATTAAGTTTTAAATTCTACTATATTATTGAAAAAAGTAAAAACTACAATAACCTGAGTGGTACATACAAAATAAGATCTAAATTTGAATGATGTTTAAGGTGTTTTGCTCATTTACATGACTTTTAGTTGTAATGAAACTTGTTTGTATTTTAAAGTTGTTTGATTAGCAACCTGTCTACATCAACAAGCTTCTCTACTTTGATCGTTGTACAAATGGAAATGTTCTGAGAGTCTATCTCTTCTGGTTTGCTG
This sequence comes from Schistocerca nitens, assembly GCF_023898315.1. NCBI lineage: Eukaryota > Metazoa > Arthropoda > Insecta > Orthoptera > Acrididae > Schistocerca > Schistocerca nitens. The sequence continues at coordinate 473,300,253 of NC_064614.1, read as the reverse complement.
TTAACTAGAAATTAGTCTCTCTGTTCCCAATATTTACGTTGTACGCAAATTCTCCTTTGACCAGCACTTTGCCTGACTTCATTTTATGAAAAATTATGTGCTTGCATGCTGATATTCGAAGTGGAGCTGACATGCCGACTTCATATGCTGCTTGGCTGTTTCTTTCCAGTCTTAAAACACCCAGTCTCTTCCAGTCTGTTTCAGAGTTCCATACTACTCAAAAACTTTGTGATACTCAGCTTTATTATTGATGGTATCTTTTTCATCTTAGCTTTCTTTCTATTAGGCCGAACACCCTATATGAAGGTAGGAAAGAGTGACCAGTAAGTGGGAAAACTACAGCAGTCTTCATAATGTTTGCTCATGCATAGATGGCCAGCAACTTGTTCAACGAGGTGAACAAGCTGTCCTGCAGACTCGGTCAGGAAGCAAGGAAGGGGCATTAGTTGGCTGAGAAGGTCCAGAGGAAGGTGACCATTCACTGGGTGATGCCAGATGAGTAGGAAACATGTTGCCAGCTTTTTTTGCCTTTACAAATGTCTGCTTGTGTCTGTGTATGTGCGGATGGATATGTGTGTGTGTGCGAGTGTATACCTGTCCTTTTTTCCCCTAAGGTAAGTCTTTCTGCTCCCGGGATTGGAATGACTCCTTACCCTCTCCCTTAAAACCCACATCCTTTCATCTCTCCCTCTCCTTGCCTCTTTCCTGATGAAGCAACTGTTTGTTGCGAAAGCTTGAATTTTGTGTGTATGTTTGTGTTTGTTTGTGTGTCTATCAACCTGCCAGCGCTTTTGTTTGGTAAGTCTCATCATCTTTGTTTTATATGATGAGACTTACCAAACAAAAGCGCTGGCAGGTCGATAGACACACAAACAAACACAAACACACACACAAAATTCAAGCTTTCGCAACAAACTGTTGCCTCATCAGGAAAGAGGGGAAGGAGATGGAAAGACGAAAGGATGTGGGTTTTAAGGGAGAGGGTAAGGAGTCATTCCAATCCCGGGAGCGGAAAGACTTACCTTAGGGAGAAAAAAGGACAGGTATACACTCGCACACACTCACATTTCCATCCACACATATATATATACTCCTGGAAATGGAAAAAAGAACACATTGACACCGGTGTGTCAGACCCACCATACTTGCTCCGGACACTGCGAGAGGGCTGTACAAGCAATGATCACACGCACGGCACAGCGGACACACCAGGAACCGCGGTGTTGGCCGTCGAATGGCGCTAGCTGCGCAGCATTTGTGCACCGCCACCGTCAGTGTCAGCCAGTTTGCCGTGGCATACGGAGCTCCATCGCAGTCTTTAACACTGGTAGCATGCCGCGACAGTGTGGACGTGAACCGTATGTGCAGTTGACGGACTTTGAGCGAGGGCGTATAGTGGGCATGCGGGAGGCCGGGTGGACGTACCGCCGAATTCCTCAACACGTGGGGCATGAGGTCTCCACAGTACATCGATGTTGTCGCCAGTGGTCGGCGGAAGGTGCACGTGCCCGTCGACCTGGGACCGGACCGCAGCGACGCACGGATGCACGCCAAGACCGTAGGATCCTACGCAGTGCCGTAGGGGACCGCACCGCCACTTCCCAGCAAATTAGGGACACTGTTGCTCCTGGGGTATCGGCGAGGACCATTCGCAACCATCTCCATGAAGCTGGGCTATGGTCCCGCACACCGTTAGGCCGTCTTCCGCTCACGCCCCAACATCGTGCAGCCCGCCTCCGGTGGTGTCGCGACAGGCGTGAATGGAGGGACGAATGGAGACGTGTCGTCTTCAGCGATGAGAGTCGCTTCTGCCTTGGTGCCAATGATGGTCGTATGCGTGTTTGGCGCCGTGCAGGTGAGCACCACAATCAGGACTGCATACGACCGAGGCACACAGGGCCAACACCCGGCATCATGGTGTGGGGAGCGATCTCCTACACTGGCCGTACACCACTGGTGATCGTCGAGGGGACACTGAACAGTGCACGGTACATCCAAACCGTCATCGAACCCATCGTTCTACCATTCCTAGACCGGCAAGGGAACTTGCTGTTGCAACAGGACAATGCACGTCCGCATGTATCCCGTGCCACCCAACGTGCTCTAGAAGGTGTAAGTCAACTACCCTGGCCATCTCCGGATCTGTCCCCCATTGAGCATGTTTGGGACTGGATGAAGCGTCGTCTCACGCGGTCTGCACGTCCAGCACGAACGCTGGTCCAACTGAGGTGCCAGGTGGAAATGGCATGGCAAGCTGTTCCACAGGACTACATCCAGCATCTCTACGATCGTCTCCATGGGAGAATAGCAGCCTGCATTGCTGCGAAAGGTGGATATACACTGTACTAGTGCCGACATTGTGCATGCTCTGTTGCCTGTGTCTGTGTGCCTGTGGTTCTGTCAGTGTGATCATGTGATGTATCTGACCCCAGGAATGTGTCAATAAAGTTTCCCCTTCCTGGGACAATGAATTCACGGTGTTCTTATTTCAATTTCCAGGAGTGTGTGTGTCTATATATATTTTTTTTGGGGTTGGGGGGGGGGGGGGGGTCGCAACTGGTGCAGCTGAGGCTGTCGATTCTACCTTAAGCTTTGAACCATCTTGTTATCCTTCTGGAGTTTTAACTCTTGTTAGGGATTATTTGGTGTTATCAGTAAAAGAAGGTGAACAAGCTGTCCTGCAGACTCTAGTCTGTGTCTCTATGGAGCACTGGCTGATGTCAGGCAGCAAGGAAGGGGCATTAGTTGGCTGAGAAGGTCCAGAGGAAGGTGACCATTCACTGGGTGATGCCAGATGAGTAAGAAACATGTTGCCAGCTGTTGGGGAACGGAGTTCAGTGATGTGGGTGTAGTGGGAATGAGGAGAAGGGGGTAAGTCAGTGATCATCAGGCCAGATTTTGAAGTAAAAGCAAATGTTTTCACCTTTGTTACAGTCAGGGGCTGTTACTGTATTTGGAAAGTTTGTGATCTTTTAAACTAGATGTAAATGATAGTAGTTTTTCTTTGCCTCAGAATATGAATGGCAGTCAGTGGTTTTGTATTCCTGTATCTTTTTTTCTTTCTTTGGCATGAAATAATTCAAAGAATGAGGAGAACACTGCTCTCTGCAGTTGTTACATATCAACAGTTGGACACATGGAGTGTTCTCATGCTGCAGGCATGTGCTGTCTCCCCATATTGAGGTATTGGTGCAGTGTGATGATGTATGTCCAAAATGCAAACATACAAAACAGTGCCTGGAGGAGAATGGGATGGGGGGAGGGGGGGGGGTGGGGGTGGAAAGTACAGCTTTTAATTGCAGCATAGTTACTAATATATGTAATCAGCACAATGTTTCCAACTGGCTACTGTACTCCAAGACAGTATTTGAAAATTTATGAGTAGAATGTAAACACAGATATACAGCTATAAAGTTGACTGCTGTGCTGCAAAAGCATATTACGCTCATATAAAAACTATCATGCCATCTTTCATTTAGTTTTCCACTTCAATATAAATGTATAGTGTCTGAATTTCTAATGAAATTCTGCTATTTTTCTATTTCCTCAACAGAAGAAATGGAAAAGAAGTTTAACACTCAAAGTTTTGTGTAGCTTCAGGGAATAAATTTGATTCCAGATACTTCTTTTGTTGTACCACTTTCTTTGGTATTAATAGCTTCACCTTTTATATAAACATTGAACTTTTTTATGCCATATCAGAAAAAGAGGTAACAGTCAAAATGTCCACAGTAACAGAGCTTCTGGAAACAGTTTTTGTAGTTTAAATATTGTTATATGCCAAAAAACTTTGTTTATGAAAAGTATATTCCAATTCATTTTAGGATAAGGATACTACAGAAAGTAAAATTGTATGTTCTTATAATAAACAGCCCTAAAAGCAATGTGTTGCTTTGAGATTGTGTTCGTACATTTAGGTTTGTCATTGGTGTCGTGTAACTGATATCAACTTGTTCTTGCACTGTGAAACATTGCAATGCCACCTATATTACTTACTTACTCCGTGTTTGTCTTCATCATTTGTCCCATTGCTCACTACGGTAAACACTTCTTGGCATAATTTCATGTTCAGGTCTTAGTTATTCACACTGAGATGCTGCAAAAAGGGTTTGATTCTGTGGTTGATACTCATCCTTCCCATACACAGAAATCTGTTCAACTGATGCTGGTTGTCACCATTGACTGCTAACCAAAATTTGATGCCAAATTTATCTGGCTTACAAGGGTATTTTGCGTATCTGCATCTGGCCTTCATGAGAAAGTGCTGTCAATCACTTGTGATTTTACATCCCAGACTATAAAGCAGAGAACAGTTTTCTGTGAAACAATTCTGAACTTCTGACTCTGAAGTTAACTTGTTTATTTTGAGTCTGCTTCATCTTTGTTTATGATACAAAGACAAAACATTCATGATATCTCTAAATATATCTTTCGTCATTGTGTCAGAGAGGTAATTTCCATTCTTTTGACAACTAGTTGTCAATATCTATTCCCTCAGCACAAAAAAATCCATGAGTTCATAAAACTGCAATCAATGAATGTAGTTCAGAATGAGAAATGCAGTAATTGTTTTTTCAATGTTGCCTATGGTATACTGTCACTGTGCACAGTTTCTTCTGCCATCTATGAACAGCTGCCTAGGATTGGTAGTGCTGTGAATTTTCATGTTTCTCTTCACAAATGGTGTCAGTCCTCATGTATTTCATTAATTCGAGATATGATCTGCAGTCACCCATTCTGTCCCATAATTCCAGAATTTAAAAGTTCTCAAAAAATAGTTAGCAGTAACTGAGTCATACCTGAATGATTTGCTGTTTTGATGGAGCAGTTTTATCTTGCTGCTGTAGGCCCTAACAGTTCCTGGAATATCACCTCTGGACACTTGTAAGTACTTTCATCTGACTGAACAGTCACTCACAATTACAAATTTGTCTTCCACGTTCACTACCTTCAGACTCTTGCTTTGTCCTTGTCTGACAATTTATGAGCCATTTTCAGTGCTTCATCTGTTTTAACGCTTACAAAGAATCAATTTAGGTACAGAAAAATACAGTAAATAATCAGCCAACAAGCTACAGCATACATGTAGCACCATATCACAGTGAAGTGCAGTGCATCTGAGCATTTGCAGAACTCAAAGTTCTAGATATACAGTGAGACATAAATGCAATGTGTGTAGTTACAGATTTGTAATTCCTACTGTTGAAAAGAAAAGGTCAAAAATTTCTAAGCTTCATGAAAAAATATTGTAATTTAGACAGACAAAATTTCAAAACAGTCAGTTTGGCCTCTTCCATAGTTCTAGTATTGAAGTGAACTTGCATGATAATTTTTTAGCTCCAAAAACAACTAAGGCATCCCCATGCGGTTCCTTTTGTTATGATGAGTTAGTAGTTGTTTCAAGCAGCTGTAAACCACCTGGACTGCTGGTTCAAGCTGCAAAAAATGGATTTGGAGGGTAGGATGGCTACCAAGGGACACTTAACAGAGGTACAATACCGAAGGTGCTTCAAGTACTCTCCTCTTTCATAAGTGGTGGGCATGGCAGCTGAATGTTTTCCCTCACAACCACGTAGAAGAATAGTTTGGAAGTTTACACATGACAGAAATATTAGTTATACTGGCAACAAATAAACCAGACCTCTTTGAGGACATCCACTTGAAAGATGTTATAGTGACCTTGAGGCAGTAGTAGCAGTAAAGACTGCCAAAGTAAAGAGAGTCACTAGAACAAGTAGAAAGATTTATATGTTCAGTAGACGAGATAAACTGAGAGTGTTGTCATATCTCAAAGAGAACTTGATGTACACTCTAGGGGGAGGGTGGAGTGGTGAAAACAAACACACCACATAGAAATTATCTGAATATAATAGAAATCAGTAGATGTGATGTACATGTACAGGCAAACAAATAATCACAACTTCAGAAAAAAAGGGTGATTTATTCAAGAGAAAGAGCTTCACAAATTGAGCAAGTCAATAATGTGTTGGTCCACCTCTGGTCCTCATGTAAGCAGTTATTTGTTTAGAATTGATTGATGGAGTTGTTGGATGTCCTCCTGGAGGGCATCATGCCAAGTTCTGCCCAATTGGCACGTTAGCTTGTCAAAATCCTGAGCTGGCTGGACAGCCCTGACAACAATGTGCCAAATGTTCTCAACCTTCCTTGCTGGCCAAGGTAGAATATGGCAAGCACGGAGTGTAGCAGAAATTCTCGTCTTGTGCAAGTGGGCATTATCTAGCTGAAATGTAAGCTTAAGATAGCTTACCATTGAGGGCAACAAAATAGGGCTTAGAATATCATCAACGCACCACCGTGCTGTAAAGATGCTGTGGATGATAACCAAAGGAGTCCTGCTATGAAATGAAATGGCACTCCAGACCATCACTCCTGATTGGCAGGCTGAAGGGTCGTACCCAGCATCATACACAGGTTAAGTCAACTCTGTGATGAAACTGGTTGTAGATTCCTTGACCTGTGCTATGGGGTGGAATGTTGTAGGATGCCCCTTGATAGATCAGGGGTGCACTACACACAGGAAGCAGCTACATGGGTAGCACAGTATTTCAGGTGTGCACATGGTTTTTTTTTTTTTTTTTTTTTAGATTAGGTTCATCCCTATGGCCTGAAAAATTACCAGTTCATGACACTGATGTCAGTGTGCCAACTGTAAAAATTATTAGTTAGCCTAAACAGGTCATTCCAAAGGATTTAAATATGCTAAATGTCTTGTTAATAAATTGTTGAAGTGTCTGTAGCAAGATCCCGAAGTTACTCTCTGAAATAAACTGTAGTAATGCCAATATTGTGTTAGGTACCAAAAGCTGGTTGAAACCAGACATAAATAGCAGTGAAATTTTGAATTCAGATTGGACAATGTTTACAAAGGATAGGACTGATGCTATGGGATGTGGTGTGTTCATTGCAGTTAAAAGCTGTTTAAATGCAGTTGAGATCAATACTGGGACAGACTGTGAAATCGTCTGGATAAAGCTGTCAATCAGTCAATGAGTGACCATTAATCTTGAGTACATAGGAAAAAATATCCAAATTATCCATTAGTTATAGGTGGAGACCTTAATCTGGTGTCCATTGACTGGGAAAATTACATGTTTATCACAGGGGGCAGAAGCAAAGACTCGTGTGAGTTATTATAAGAGCACTCTCAACATACAACCTTGAGCAATTGGTTAGAAAAACAACTCGAAATGGGAACATAATAGATATCTTGGCGACAAATAGACTTCATCTTTTTGAGGAAGTTAATCTAGAAGGTATTAGCGACCATAATGTCGTTGTGGCTTCTATGTCAGTGGAAGTTGCAAAAATACCAAAGAAAAAATGTAGAGTTTTCTTGTTTGGGAAAGCAAACAATAGTGTCATTAATGAATATCTTCACAGTCACCCCTAAGCATTCACCGTGGGACGCAAAGATACTGAGCATCTTTGGTCGGAATTTAGAGGTATTGTCCACCACGTGCTAGAGATGTATGGGCCTAGCAAAAATATAGGGGAGGGAAAGGATCCACCTTGGTTCAACAACACATTAGGAAGTTGCTGAGAAAGCAGAGAATTTTGCACAGTCGTTTTAAAAGTAGTCACTGCCCCGCTGACAAACAAATTATGTGAAACGAAAGCAGCTGTCAAAAGATCACTGAGAGATTCTTTTAATGAATTTGAAAGCAATATTTTATCTGCAGATTCTAAAAATAACCCCAAAATTTTGGTCATACATAAAAGCTATTAACACTACAAATAATTCAATACCTTCGCTTCCTGACAGTACGGTTAATGTAACGGATGATGATGAACAGAAGGCCGAAATTCTAAACCTAGCTTTCAAAAGCTCATTTACGGTAGAGGACTGCAGCACCATTCCCCCTTTAAATTACTGAACAAATGCAAGGATGGCTGACATAGTGTTTAGTGTATCTGGAATTGTAAAACAGTTAAGATCCTTAGATGCTAGGAAGACATCTGGCCCAGATAGTATCCCTGTAAGATTTTATGTTGACTATGCTACAAATATAGCACCATTCTTATCCATCATCTATCTGAGATCATTGGAACGGCAGAAAGTTCCATGGGAGTGGAAGAAGGCCTAGATCATAGCAATCTATAAAAAGGGTAGAAAATCGGATGCACATAATTACTGGCCAATTTCACTGACATCGATTTGTTGTAGAATCATGTAACATATTTTGTGTTCAGACATTATGACCTTTCTAGATTCTGAGAAGCTCATCTGCAGAAACCAGCACGGTTTTAGGAAACAGCAGTCATGTGAGATACAGATGGCCCTCTTTGTGCATGATATACAACAGGCTCTAGATACCGGCTCCCAGGTTGATGCCATATTCCTTGACTTTCGAAAGGCATTTGACTCAGTTCCACACTGTCGCTTGCTCCAAAAAGTTATGGCCTATCCAATGACTATGCAGTTTGATAGAAAATTTTCAAACAGACAGAGAGCAGTATGTGGTCCTGAATGGGAGGACTTCAACAAAAACAAGCGTAACATCAGGTGTGCTTCAAGGCAGTGTAATAAGTCCGCTGCTTTTTACGAATTACATAAGCCATCTGGTTGATGGTACTGACAGTGGCATTAGACTGTTTGCCAATGATGCTGTAGTGTACAGGAAAGTAGGTTGATGTTACTGACAGTGGCATTAGACTGTTTTCCGATGATGCTGTAGTCTACAGGAAAGTAGTTTGATGGTACTGACAGTGGCATTAGACTGTTTGCCAATGATGCTGTAGTCTACAGGAAAGTAGTATCACACGAAAGTTGTGAACAAATCAATGAAGATTTGCAGAAAGTAAATGCGTGGTGTAATGACTGATGACTGGCAGCTATCTCTCAATATTATTAAGTGTAACCTACTGTGTATAACAAAGCAAAAATCCCCATTAGTGTATGAGTACAAAATAAATGCCCAGTCTTTGGAAGCAGTAACATCTGTCAATTATCTAGGTGTGACTATTCAAAATGATCTCAAATGGAATGATCAGATTACACAAATAATGGGTAAGGCGAACTCTAGATTGTGGTTTACTGGTGTCCTTCAACAAAGGAAATTGCTTACAATACGTTAGTTTGTCCAGTCTTGGAGTATTGTTCATCTGTATGGGACCCTTACCAGTTGGGTCTGATTCAAGAGATTGAGAAGGTCCAAGGAAGAGTGGCAAGATTCATGATGGTACATTTAGTCATCGTGAGAGTGCTACAAATCTCATAGAAAGTTTGAAGTGGGCATACTTGCAGATAGATGACGCGCTAAATGGAAGGGGATGCTCACTAAATTCCAAAATCCGACTTCAACAAGGATGTAGAGCATATATATCACCAACTTTCATATCTTGCAATGATCACCATTCAAAGACAAGGGAATATAGAGCTCATACTGAGGTGTTCAGTCATTTTTCCCTAGCACAATCCGCAAGTGGAACAGAGGGGGAGAAATATGACTTTGGTGTGAATAGTGCCCTCTGCCACACACTGCTTGGTGGCTAGCAGAGTGTATATGTAGATGTAGAACAGTCAGGTTGGTATCCCAACACTGTCTGGTATGTCTCTAGACATGTTGTCAACCTGGAATCTCATCAACTGGAGTAGAATTATATTCAGTAATGAGTCCCATTTCAAACTAAATCCGAACAACCAGCAATGGTGCATTGTTCCCATGCACTCCACCTTCATGGTACAGATTGTTGTAGCATTGTTCCCCCCTTCATATGCAATAGATCAATTACTGCATGATACTCCACTTCACTTTGGCTCCTATAGTAGCATAGTATGGCACTTTGAGGTGTGGATTTCAGTGTGTACCAAGACACACAAACAAATTTAATTACATACCTTTATTTCTTGAGGCAATAATTAAAACATTATGACTACACATTTTGTATGATTACAAATGGAATATACAATGAACTGGGAGCAAGTGAGTGATAGATCACATTTTCAAAACTGTGATGAAGAGGACAATATCAGAAGTCTGAATACTCAAGATGATTATCATATTTTTGATAGATCAAAATATAAGAGCTTAGATAGGAAGTCATTACAGAAAGTGTTTCTGCACCACTTCATGACCCAGAAAAGGCTGGATTGTTATGGAACTTGAGAATTATTAATACGTAATATGTTATATCTTAACACTGGAAATTGCTCTAATTAATTATGATACCTTACATAATATTCCACAGCTAAATCATTAATGTGCATGTTACTTTTGTGCTGATATTTTGTGATTTCACAGATTGCTGGATGCTGTTGTGCTGAATAACTCACTGTGTGATGAGGACATGCTAGATGTAATCAACATGATTGGTGATCCCTATCTGTTGTTCAACTTTATGTCATACAATTGGTCTGAAATTAAAGAGAAGTGAGTAACATGAAAATATTTATCTCCATAATGTTGATTTGTGTAGATTTCCAGTAATGTGTTTGCTTTGTGACATCATTTTGCCAGTTGTTGCTACTGAGAAACTGTGGTAAAAGTTGACAACACCATTCATAAAAAGTAGCTGATGCCTCTCTTGGCCAGACATGTAATGCTTCTTCCGTCTTTTCTTTCTGTCTTTTTCCTTTAAAAAAAAAAAAAAAAAAAAAAAAAAAAAAAAAAAAAAAAAAAAAAAAAAAGGGAAGAAGAAGAAAAATGCATTTTCTCTGGACAAAGGATATCTGTGACTAATGTTTCATTAAAGCTCTTTCTTAAGAAACTTCGTATCTCAATTATAGGAAGGTATCAAATCATTTATAAATTGAATATGAACTCTACTGAAGAACTTTCAGTTGTTGTTTAGGAATGTTTCCTGAACAGTTTGGCTGGAAGTAAGAAAAACAAAGTTTAGAGTTTAACATAACGTCGGGGAGGAGGCCATTAGAGATGGGTCACAAGCTCAGTCTGATAAAAAATGGGGAGGGATATCAGCCAGAGGTAAATGCGAATGTGCAGTTACGAGCTGCCTCTGACTTCAGCGTGAAATATTGTCCTAATATCAAATGTAGCCAGTTTGAAATGTAAACTTTTCAATTAATTCCCCAACTGTCTGGACTCAAATTTCACCCTAGGTCAACATTGACAATAACAGCACATTATACATTACAAATTATTGTAGACTTATCTCTCTTGAAGGACATGTTCCATCTACATCAGAAGGCGATTCTGCAGTCATGTCTGCACTGGGTTAGCAAAATATGGATGCCCAAATTTGGGCACTGGCTTAAACAGACATAAGGAGCCCACAGTTTTTTATGTCTCATTCCCAAAAATGTGATGTTGATATGTTACCAGGGCCAGGCTCAAGGAGAATGAAAGCCAAAGTTTTAAATTTCACTTTCAAGAAATTGTTCACACAGGAGAATCATACAAATATACCATCATTTGACCATTGGACAGATTCTCATATGAACGATATAGTAATAAGCATTCCTGCATAGAGAAACAACTGAAAGATTTGGAATAAATAACTCACCAGATCTGGATGCAATCCCAGTTTGGTTTTACGAAGAAAAATCTATGGCATTGCATTTATCATGAATCTCTTGCCCAGCACAAAGTGCCGAGCAACTGGAAAAAAGTGCAAGTGACTCCAGTATATAACAAGAATAAAAGAATGGACCCACCAATGTCCCAAATTTTGGTTTGCTGCAGAATCCCCACACATTCTCAGTTCGAATATAACACACTTTCTTGATACTGAGAAGCTTATGTCCACAAATCAGCATGGTTTTAGAAAGCATCACTTGTGCAAACCTCAGCTTGCCCTTTTCTCGCATGATGTACTGCAAACAATGGATGAAGGGCAACAGGCCTGTTTCATATTTCTAGATTTCTCGAAAGCATTTAACACGGTGCCCCACTGCAGGTTGTTAACAAAGGTAAAGCATACAGAATAAGTTCACAGATAAATGAATGGCTTGAAGACTCTATAAGTAACAGAACCCAGTATGTTGTCCTTGATGGCAAATGTTCATAGGAGACAAGCGTATCATCAGGGATGCCCCAGGGAAGTGTGGTAGGACCCCTGTTGTTTACATACATAAATGATTTGGGAGACAGGGTGGGCAGCAATCCGTGGTTGTTTGCTGATGATGCTGTGATGTATGGTAAATTGTGAAAGTTGAGTGATTGTAGGAAGATACAAGATGACTTGGACAAAATTTCTCGTTGGTACGAGGAATGGCAGCTAGCTGTAAATGTGGAAAAATGTAAGTTAATGTGGATGAGTAGGAAGAACAAACCAGTAATGTTCGGTTATAGTATTACTAGCATCCTGCTTGACACTCTCAAGGTGTTTAAATACCTGGATGTAATATTGCAAAGCAATATGAAATCGAATGAGCATGTGAGAACAGTGGTGGGGAAGGCGAATGGTCAACATTGGTTGATTTGGAGAGTTTTACAAAAGAGTAGTTCACCTGTAAAGGAGACTGCATATAGGATGCTGGTGCAACCTGTTCTTGAGTACTGCCTGAGTGTTTTGGATCCATACCAGGTCAGATTGATTGAAGGTAGACATCAAAGCAACTTTGGTTACTATCAAGTCTTTGAATGAAGTACTTGGGAAATGGCTTTGAATTCATGAAATCCAGGAATATACAGCACTGTATGACAATATCATTTATTTTTGAGAGATTCATATCAGGTCTGGAAATGGCACTGTGGAATGCCAAAACTGATAGTCAAAATAAAATAAAATAACATCTCAATTACACGGCTATTGGTGAATTTTATTGATAATTACTTGACAAGATGATGAGTCCTGTCCATGATGAATCAACAGAGAATATGTTAATGAGTCAAGATTTGCAGTCAAAATAAAATAAAATAACATCTCAATTACATGGCTATTGGTGAATTTCATTGGTAGTTGCTTGACAAGATGATGTCTCCTGTCCATGATGGATCAACAGAGAATATTAAAATGAGTCAAGATTTGCAGCAAAATTTTTCACAGGAATATCTCAGAATGTGTAGAAGTATTAGACTAAAACTTGCCAGCTCAGCTTAACTATGGCTGCTTACATGATTTTGGCATTGCTTGGTGGCTGAAATAGTGGGATTTCCATAAACTTCAACCTAATATTTAGTATCTTTGTCAGGTATTTTTGCAGAAAGTTTCATTTTTAACAATGACAACTATCATCAGTGGTGGACTGAGGGGGGCAGAGAGGGTAGCCCATTCTGGGTCTATGATCCTGGAAGAGCCTCCAGATTTTGAGGACCACGATATTTCGAGCCCCTGCCAGGACCAGACAATTTTTAAAAAAATTCCGAACAACACCAAAATATGTTGAGTAAATAAAGGGCAGTTTCCAGTTAGAGGCCACATATGTATGCAAAATATAAACATATATATGTACTTACCTATTATTGGTTTTTGGCAGTTATCAATGGGTGTGTTTGGAATTTTTAGAATTTTTGTAAAAGTGTTGCTTGAAACTTAAAAACTTTAAAATGATAACCATCTGCCTGCTAGACACAATTGTCCTACATGAAATTCTCTGGCTGTAGCACTGGAGAATCTGGTAGAAATTTACAACTAATTTGATAAGGTGCATGTGTTGCAAGAAATAAAAAGGTATTATAGGCATCTACATAAAACTGAGACAAGTGTGGACATTGCTGCCTGATGGACAGCCAGATAAATACTTCAAATTATAATTAAATGGAACTACAGTGAATCACTCCCTCATACACTACACACCTTTCAATACTTCTTTATCATTTGTGTCTCAGTTGTTCTAAACTGAAACTAATAAAAAATTATCTTTGCTATTGGATAAATCAAGATTGACTAGCTATTCTGTCCATTTTATCAAATGAAAGAAAAATCTAAAATAAAATATATTTCAAAGGTACTATTGTGAATTTCAGAAAAATAAAGGCACAAGACCATATACTATAATCATATCAACAATAGCTATATCTAGTTTCGAGGTTATGAAAATAAAGTATAATTGTACAAGCTTTGTTTCCAGACTAATAAAATAAAAGGTAATTTTCTTATTCTACTCTTTATTATTTATTTGCACCCGACCTGATGGTTGCTGTGCTAAATGCTGCTCACCTATATCTTTAAGTGTGTATACGACGTTTGTTCAAAAAATTCCAGAACTTTTACCACAAAATTTTTCTAGGCATATCTTTTACTTACTGTGTATGGTCTCCTTCAAAATACTCTGCTCCACAATTGACGCACTGCTTCCAATTCTGTTTCCACTTCTGGAAGCAGTCTTGGTATGCCTCTTGCTGGATCATGTGAATTGTGTCTGCAAATTTTCATTTATCTCATCTGTCATTGCAAATCTTCGTCCTTTCAATGGGTTTTTCAACTTTGGAAATTAAAAACTGTCTCAAGCGGTCAGATCTGGTTAGAGTGGAAGATGAGGCAGCACAGTGATATTGGTCCTTGTGCAATAGTCACGCACCAATAGGGATGAATGTGCAGGTGTTGTATCAGCAAGAGCCATGAATTATCTCACCACATTGCACATTGCAAGCCATTTCGTTTTGACATTTTCTTGCAGGTGTTGCAACATGTGCCAATACTAGCCCCTTTAGATACTATTGTTTCCCAAAAAGGTTGTCCCTGTATCTTCAACTGTTTATGAAATATTTAAGAGTACACTTTATGTGCAGTGTCCTGTGTGATTATGTGGTACATTTTTTGTGGTACATTATTTCAAATTAATAACAATAAATATTCAAAATTGTTGTTAGCAGTGCACACTTTATTCTTTTATCCTCCACAGCTACATTTCAGTATGTGTCCTTATGTATTGAGGAAATTTGTAATTTTTAATTGGATTAAAGTGAGCGAATAAGTATGCAAAAACTAAAGTGGATATAATATTGTGTGTATCTTACTGAGTTACACACTGACAATATTCTCCTTCATTTATTCCAGGTACGAGCATAAACCACATATACTTGGAAAGCTTGTCAGTGAAATTACGTCAAAGTTCGTTACATCTTATGGATATGATCTCGTAAGTAGGAATACTAAGTAAGAACCATTTAAAGAATGACATATTATAAGTTTCAGCCACATCAGTTTCCTTTATTAAATTCACCAGCTGAAAAATGCTCCTGTCAGAGCAGATGAAAGGCAAATAAGCTCCTCTACACAAGACTCACTGAAAAGTGGGGAACCAACTGCCTTAATCCTCATCCCAGACCCCACAAGCTTATGTATGGTCTCCATTCTTCTTTTTCATTTCCACTGCCTCCTCTTTCTTTTGGTCCCACTACTATATCTCTACCAATATTTCCTTCTCTTTTACTGCTACTGCAGCTCACTGACTATCACTATCTCCTCTCTCTGTGGCTCCCACCGCTACTGTCTTCATTCATCTCTCTTTCCCTTTTACTGTCACTTTCTCTCCCACCATCACTGTCTTCTCTCCATTTCTCTTACACTGGCACGTCTGCTCTCTCTCTGCCATCATCTCTGTCTCTTTGCTACACTCTTTCAGCACAAAAAAGTGTGAATATGTTCACATATTAAAATTTTTGGTGAGAAGGGAGCCTACTGGTTCTCTACTTTTCTGTATGACTCTTTTAAGGAGTAGCATACAGAGGGGTCAAAAAATGTATCCACTGTTAAAAGTCCATAACTTGCAAACTAATTGACAGAGTTGTCTCATTTTTGGTGAAAGTGTAGCTTAACGTCCAACTTAAAGATATCACTGTAGGTGTTCAAAATGGTCACCACCATTAACATCCACACACAAACGATGCCGCCGAACTGCAGTACAAACCACTGACTGCAACGTGTTCAGTTGGGTATTTGCACATGAATGTACGATGGATTCTCAAAGTTCATCCAATGTGCATGGGTTTTGTCGATAAATGACGTCCTTTAGTGTTCCCCACAGGTAAAAGTCTGGAGGAGTTAGGTCTGGGGAACGTGTGGATACTCCACAGCACCTCTACAGCCTATCCATCTTCCTGGTAGATTTTTGTCGAGATACGCCCTAACACGATTTTGGTAGTGGGCTGGGGTACCATCTTGTCGAAAGTAAACTCATCCATCTCCATACAAGTCTCAGATGGCAGGTAAAATGGATGTCTGAAGCTTCTGAAGGTACACTTCACTGGTAACTGTCCGTCAACGAAGAATGGCCCAATCAATCCCCGGTAAGACAACCCACACCACACATTTACTCCTGGCAAATTCACGGCTTTGTCTACATGGACGTTCGGATTTTCAGTGGCCCAGTAAACGCAATTGTGGCGATTTACTGTACCATTGAGTTTGAACTGTGCCTTATCAGACCACACAATCATCTCTGCAAACTCTTCATCATTGCGCACCATGTTAGTAAACCACTCGCAGTACTCCATTCTATGATCTGGGTCATCCTCCATTGCATGTAGCAATCATGGGATGTAGCACTTCCACTTTGATGTATTCAAAATTCGCCCAACACTTGAGCGACTCACTCCGGTTTCACGGGCACACTGTCTCACAGACTTCTGTGGTGAGCAGGTGAATTGTTGTAACACACGATGGGAGTTAGCTGGACTTGTTACTGTTACAGGTTGTCCAGATTGTTGTTTGTGTACATCTTTAACACAGCCTTTGGTTTCAAATTTGTCTCGAATGTGACGAATCATTAAACGTGTCAGTGGCTCTGTTTGATACTCATTTCGCCATTGCCGTTGAACCTCGTTAATGTTTTTGTACTTAAAATACCACTTCAAAACTGACTTGAAGCTGGTTCCCTTCATTACCTGTTACAGCAGGGTGTGCTGCTTATATAAAATGAATTCTCTAGCTCAGGAAAGTTTTGACAGTTTATTTATATACTTCAACATATTTACATACTTTGACACATATAATCAACAAATGTGTATGTATAATATAAAGTTAACGCAACACAAGTTCACTTCGGGCAACATTTTTAGGCTACTCCTACAGTACACAAAAAAATTATTTTTTGTAAGGTGCTTACTCCGCCAGGTGGCACCATTGACTAATTTACAGGTCAAGACAGGCATAGATGTGTATGTGCCAATTATACAGAGACAGAGCCTCATAAAGATTTATTGGTCAAAAAGGCAACTAAATGTGTAAGTTTGGTGTCCACTACCTCAATTAAAACTAAATTTATGCTTCAAGTAACTTTGAACCTCTGGATCTCAGTAACACGTAATCATACCAAGAAAAGGATAAACGTTCTCCCATTATCTTAAACACATATGGTCAAAATTTTGATGATTTGTCATGAATAGAAATTATAGAAGTGGCCATCCCCAAAATTGCTGCTTTTGGTATCCAAAAATCATGGTTTTTCAGGCTTATCACAAAAAAATAAAAAAAATTAAAAAAAAAAAAAACTCACTGATTTTTCTCAGTTTGCCTGGGCTGGAGAAAGTGAGTAATGTTTAATGTTGACCCTGTACTGTAGGATAGCTACAGTATGCCGGGGCACTCAAATAGTCACTAGGCCAAGGGCTGTTCAAAACACTTGACACCCTATCTGTCTGATCAGTAGAACCTCCGAAATCACATTTCTGCGCGCAGCTTTTTGGAACATACTGCTACCGTGCACTGATGTGCGCAAGCTGATTATCTGTGGTTGCAATCTCATTTAATGTATATGTTTAATAATGGAAAATACAGAATGGAATGATGACAGTATTATGAAAAGGATAGCAGAATTTTTGTTGTGCCTGTCTGTGACTCAATTCTCCTTTTCGTAACATTGTCATGAACATTTAATAGACATATGTATGCCTATGTTATCACATTATAGCAGGACTGGACAAAAATCTTACTATTCTTTGCAAAATGTTGATCATGGCATTCAAAGTTACATTTGATTCTTTTACACTGAAGCTGACAGTGATAGGGATGAAGCATAAAAGTGGAAATGACTTCCTTTTTTTTACCAGTGAAGAACAATGAACAAAGTAATTTCTGTTCTTCATAATCAGTTTAGTCTATGTTGGTGCAGAAAGGAATTATTTGCTGCTTTGTCTTGTCTACTCTCACAGTTGTTTCTTTCTTTCACTGAGGTTCCTCCTTTCTTCTGACCAAGTTTTGTTCGCTTTTGTTCTTTGTTTTTCCTGGAATCCCCAGAACATCCATCTGTTGGAGAAAACTAGAGCATAATCTGATCTCAAACATAATGAAGTATCTTGAACAGACTGATCTCCTCTATGCCAGTCAACATGGATTCTGAAAACATAAATCACACATTCTTACATGCCATCCTGGAAGTGGTGGATCAAGACAGTCAGGTAAATGCTGCATTTCTTGACTTGCAAAATGCATTTGACTCACTACCACATATATATTTATTGTCAAAAGTATTATCATGTGCTATACCAGAATGAAAAATGCTCCTTTCATGGCACAGAAAATGGTGAATATGTCCTGGGCAGAGATTAGACTGTAAAATATGGAAAATGACTTTACAACTTATCTGGCAGCTGCTTCAGAGATATTTCAATCACACCACATAAAATATTCACACTTTTTTACTTATTAGTATTTACTCATGCATGTAATATAATGCATTGTGTCAATGAAGTAATATGATACATGTTGCCATGTTGTATAATATGACACGTACCACCATGTCAGCCAACACAGCATTTGTCATGTTGTGCAATAAGACACAATGGGTCATTAATCATTGGGATGCATGCATACCCACTCTGAGATTATCTCATCTACATCTACACGGATACTCTGCAAACCACATTTAAGTACCTGGCAGAGGGTTAATCAAACCACCTTCACAATAATTCTCTATTATTCCAATCTTGTACAGTGTGTGCAAAAATGAACATCTATACCTTTTGGTGCACGTTCTGATTTCCCTTATTTTATTATGGTGATCATTTCTCCCTATGGAGGTTGTTGTCAACAAAATATTTCTGCATTCGGAGGAGAAAGTTGGTGATAGAAATTTCATGAGAAGATTCTGCCACAGCAAAAAACGCCTATGTTTTAATGATGTTCACCCCAAATCCTGTATCATTTCAGTGACACTCTCTCCCCTATTTCATGATGATACAAAACATGCTGCCCTTTGTGAACTTTCTGGATGTACTCCATCAATCCTATCTGGTCCCACACCATGCAGCAGTATTCTAAAACAGGGTGGACAAGCGTAGTCTCTTTAGTCGATCTGTTATATTTTCTAAAGAGTCCTGGCAATAAAACTCAGTCTTTGGTTAGCGGTCTCCACAGCATTTTCTGTGTGTTCTTTCCAATTTAAGTTATTTGTAATTGTAATTACTAGGTATTTAGTTGAATTTATGGCCTTTAGATTTGACTGATTTATTGTGTAACCAAAGTTTAATAGATTCCTTTTAGCACTCATGTCGATGATCTCACACTTTTTGTTATTTAGGGTCAATTACCAATTTTCCAACCATTTAGATATCTTTTCTAAATCATTTTGCAACTTGTTTTGATTTTCTGACGACTTTACTGGTCAATAAATGACAGCATCATCTGCAAACAACCTACGAAGGCAGCTCAAATTGTCTCCTATATCATTTATATAGATGAGGAACAGCAAAGGGCCTATAACACTACCTTGGGGAACGCCAGAAATCACTTCTGTTTTACTTGATGACTTCCCATCAATTACTATGAGCTGCGACTTCTGTGACAGGAAATCATGAATCCAGTCCATAACAGATGATATTCCATAATCAAGCAATTTCACTACAAGCTGCTTGTGTAGTACAGTGTTAAAAGCCTTCTGGAAATCTAGAAATACAGAATCAATTTGATATCCCTTGTCAATAGCACTCAACACTTTGTATGAGTGAAGAGGTAGCTGTATTTCACAAGAGCTATGTTTTCTAAATCCGCGTTGACTGTGTGTCAATAGGCTGCTTTTCTTTTTTCTTCCTTTTTTGTGGTAATTCATAATGTTCAAACACAATATATGTTCCAAAATCCTGCTGCATATTGATGTTAATGATATGGGCCAGTAATTTAGTGGATTACTCCTACTACCTTTCTTGAATATTGGTGTGACCTGTGTAACAATCCAGCCTTTGGGTACGGATCTTTCATTGAGCAAATGGTTGTATATGATTGTTAAGTATGGAGCTACTGTATCAGAATACTCTGAAAGGAACCTAACTGGTACATGGTCTGGACCAGAAGTGATTTAAGTTGCTTCACTACTGTGAGGATATCTACTTCTATGTTACTCATGTTGGCAGCTGTTCTTGGTTGAGATTCTGGAATATTTACTTCATCTTCTTGTATGAAGGAATTTTCGAAAGGTATGTTCAGTAACTCTGCTTTAGCAGTACTGTCATAATATTTCCATTTCTATCACACAGAGAAGACACTGATTGTGTCTTTCCGCTAGCATACTTCACACACAACCAGAATCTCTTTGGATTTTCTGCCAGGTTTTGAGACAAAGTTTCAGTGTGGAGATTATTATAACCATTTCACATTGTAGTCCATGCTAAATTTTGAGCTTCTGTAAAAGATGTTCAATCTTGGAGATTTTTCATCTGTTTAAATTTGGCATGTTTTTTTGTTGTTTCTGCAACAGTGTTCTGACCCGTTTTGTGTACCAAAGAGGATCAGCTCTGTCTTTTGTTAATTTATTTGGTATAAATCTCTCAATTGCTGCTGATACTATTTCTTTGAATTTAGGCCATATCTGGTCTACACTTACATTGTTGATTTGCTAGGCATGGAGATTGTCTCTCAGGAAGACGTCAAGTGAATTTTTACCTGCTTTTTTGAATAGGTATATTTTCCATTTATTTTTGGAGGATGTGGGGTTACAATATTCAGTCTCCTTTTGACAAGCCTATGTTCTCTAATCCCTGTATCCGTTTTGAGGCTCATAATTAGCTCATTTACTATTCGTGTGGGCTTATGAACTAACTGCTCAAAACAACTTTTAGAGAGCGCACTTAGCACTATTTTGGATGCTATTTTATGTGTACCTCTGGAATTAAACATTCCCAACATAATGAGGGTAAATTAATGTCACCACCAACTATAATTGTATGAGTCACGTAAGTGTTTGAAATCAAACTCAAGTTTTCTTTGAACCCTTCAGCAATTGTGTCATCTGAATTGGGAGGTCAGTAGAAGGATCCAATTATTATTTTATTCTGGTTCCCAAGAATTATCTCTGACATACTAACTCACAGGAACTATCTACTTCAATTTCATGACAAGCTAAACTTTTTCTAACAGCAACAAACATGCCTATCCTTTCAGAATACTTTTAGGTTCTATGAAAAAATTTCAGCTGAACTTATCTCCAGTTTTGGCCAGTTTACAGTGCCTATAACGATTTGGGAATCAGCACTTTCTATTAGTACTTGGACCTCTGGTACTTTCCCAGTACAGCTACAACAGTTTACAACTGTTATACCAAAGGTTACTGTATTTCTGTTCTTTGTTTACGTTCTTCCAGTGTTCAGCCTGTGCCTTC
The DNA here is from genome assembly GCF_023898315.1 of Schistocerca nitens. NCBI lineage: Eukaryota > Metazoa > Arthropoda > Insecta > Orthoptera > Acrididae > Schistocerca > Schistocerca nitens. The sequence continues at coordinate 473,278,796 of NC_064614.1, read as the reverse complement.
TGTGACTGAAGCTGTTTTTGTTTTTTCCTGAGAACACCTAACCTAAAAAACCACCCAGTCCACACAACACAGCCCCTGCTACCTGTGTAGCTACTCCTGCATGTAGTGGTCTCCTGACCCATCCAGCAGAACAGAACCTTATGGCTCAAGTCAAGGAAGCTGTGACCTACACGGTCACAGAACCATCTGAGCCTCTGATTTGGACCCTCCAATTGGCTCTGTACCAGAGGTCTGCAATCGGTCCTGTTGACTATGCTGCAAAGGGTGAGCTCTACTTTCATCTCACAAGCAAGACTGGTAGCATTTACCACTTCTGTGAGCTGCTCGAAACCAGAGAGAATGTCTTGAGATTCAACACACATCATTGGTACTGACATGAGCCATCACCCACAGTTGGCTGAGCCCTGTTCTCTCCATGTCATCTGGAAGGACCCGTTATGTGTCTGGAAAGACTTCACATGGTATGCACATGGAGTGTGCACATTAACTTTCTTCCCCTTCCTGGCAGCCATGTCCCTAAGCAGCCCCAAAGTACACCTGACACTGACGATTCAAACTACCAACAATCCCATCCTCCATGATTGCCTGGATGTTGCAGGCTGAAAGGTTTCCTCTGAAACAGGACAGGCAACTGCATCTGGCTGAGTGACAGTGTCAGCCACAGACAGTATCTGGAACCTGTTTGTTAGACAAACTGGGAATGCCTTATGTGTGATCCCCTAGGAAGTCTTTTGCTGCCAGCCATGCACCTAGGTGACCTCCCACTCAACCTCAGTGCAGGTAGTAACTGAGCTGGCCACCAGCGAGGACTGATCAGAGGGCTCTGACATGCTGGATGTCTGTTGGATACCCATGGCCATCCCACAACAGTGGTGCCCATCCACTGCAGCTTCAAGCTGTGTAACTGAAGTCATCACAGCCTGGAGCTGAGAGCGAAGTGTCACCAACTCTGCTTGCATCCACACTCAACCCTACCCATACTAAAGACCGTGGAAAACTGAACCACCCAGACAAATGGATGACTATCGGCATGTGCTGTGGAATTCTGCTGCAGACCCTGACAAAAATGTAGAAACTGCATCTAATAAATTAGATTAACACACAGAGATTCAGAAACCAAACTACTGAATCACTCAGTTGAGACTAAATAATTCGCCCCTATTAGGAACTTGTAATATGTCACAAACTCGGATTAATTTCTGAAGCAAACAAAAATGCAATAAATGTGTCTATTAGATATTAAATTAACATGCAGAAACTCAAGAAACTAAACTATGAAAGCACACAGATGAAATTGTACAACTTGCTCCTGGATAGAAACTCATAAAAGTCACAAAATTGGTTACTTCCCTGTTGCAGCTTCTATCTTGGCTGGTTGCAGCTGCCTGACTGGCTGACTAATGCCAACAAGCGGTCACTACCTTTCAAAATAAATGAAAAAATGACTATTGACTCACATTACATAACTCTCTTGTAGACCCTGACAAAAACACAAGAACTGTCTGTAATAAATTAGGTTATAGATATAAAACTGTATCCACTATAGATATATCTCCACTCTTAGATACTTCCTGCTGTAGATGCATCCCACTCAAACAGCACATAAATTTGTATCTACTTGTTCTTATACCCTTCACCATACATGTAACAGGGACAGGCTTTGTGGGATAAATGGTCCTCTTGCAGAAAAAAGCAACACCCCCTATCCCACCCAGAAATTAAAAAAAATGTTTTAGCGTTCTCCAGGAACAAATTCACCACCAAAAATTTCATCACCCCAGAAAAACCTTTTAGCTATTACAAGTATGCACTTCATCTGTATGATAAATTATACAAGTATATTGTTTACTATGGCTGGCGAATCTTCTAGATCAGGGATCTTCAAAAAATTCATTTCTGAATATGTAATTTCACAAATATATGTGGAATCAAACATAGTAGCCAGGTATACAGACAATTTTTGTATTTTTCTGGGACATGTTTACTTCAAAATTCTTCAGTGGATGCAGTTTTATAGATTTGCAAGGAAATGTATTCCTGCAAGTCTATTATCTCCATTTTGAATAAAGGCTGTGAAAGGCAGAGCAACTTCACAGCCACATCTGTCCATTCTGCCACTGGATAAACTACAAAAGGCAATTTTAAGAATTGCGACAGCTTCTCTGTCTGTGAAAAGTCTTCAAATCTTGCTGCAAATTCCTTCTTAAGATCTGACATACAATTTGAAAATATTGAAATGTCTGTTCGAGAATTATTTTTATATTCAAAAATTGTTGGAAAAGGAAAACATTCTTGACTTGCAGCATCTTTTTGAAAATTATCCAGTTTGCAATGGAAGGAAGACACGCTTTGATTCAGCCCACACATGAATACCCCATTTCCTTGTGGCTTGGTATTGGATACATTTAAATGTTTCAGAGTGTCTTTTGAGAAAGGTACAGCTAGTATACTGTGTTCATTTGTTAATAACTCCAAATGGTTTCTTGCTTCTTGTGGATCCAAGTTTTCTAAGAAGGATGTTACGTTTTATTTACTGAAAATGTTCACTCACATAACATTTACTTAGCCAAAGAACATTGTTGTACTGTAGTAAGTCAGAAAGCACCAAATAACAGTCAGAAACAAACTCTATGAAGTGTCCGAGCTGAAGAGCAGAACAAGACCTCATAAAATTAATCAACTTGAGCAATCTGTCCATTACTTCTTTCAGAGTCACAATAAGTTTTCCACAAAGGACTGCCTGGTGAATTATGCATTGATAAGACAGTAGCCCAGGATTTTTATCTTGTTTTTCCTGATCTTCACTGGAGTCCTGTCAGTTGAAAGACACACCATTCTCTCATAACTAATGTTTGAGTTTGTCATAAAGTCATCAGAAGTCTTGCATAAATCTCCTCTGCAAGTCTTTCATTTCAACAGCAATATTGTTAGCAATTCTGCCTAAATTGTTTATTTTCAATATCCAAAAATCACACAAAATGGACATTTGTTCCTCATGAGCAATGTTGCATGACTTTTTTGGGCTATGAGAGGAGATTTTTGTTGATGCAGGCAATGACTGAACCAGTATAAGTTTTTCTTATTGTCTTTCAAACTATGTTGCTTGAGTTTGACATCATTAGTCAGCTTCTCTACAGTTACCTGCCTAGTATGGTTGAATCTGTCCAGTGTGTTGTATGGTGTCTTTAGAGCATGCAAGCCTCTCCACCATGTCAAGGTCATATGCTCACGGGAGGTTTTCTGTTTTATTTATTTATTTTTATTACTTTGTTTTATATTTTTTAAAATATTGTTTAATTTTCATTTTTTTAAAATTCTTTTGTATCATAGTTACATACATTTTACTCATGTATGAGACTGTATATGCAAACATAAGGAAAATAACCATAAATAGTTAATACAGTGCACAATATAAAATCATCTTGGACAGTTTCCAGCCTCTGGCTGGCTCTCTGTTTGGAACATAAGCCTCTCCATTGCCTTGTCTTGCAACCATCTCTCCATCTTAACCTTGGTCCAGTCTTCTCCTTTCTTCTGGATGCATTCCTCCACTCCTTGCAACCATGTGAATACAGTGCACAATGTAATGGCAAAAATACATACAATACCGAACAAAATATAACATACTGTGTGAAGTTTGTGATAATTTATGTAAATAGTTTACATGATGTAAATAAAGTTACAATACAGCCACAGTACATAAACTTACTTAGAAGCTTACTCAAGGTGTATATGCTCTGGGATTAATATGAGAATTTTTTCATCCAACGAAAATCCTGGGAATTTTTCACTGCTTCAGTTTTCAGTTACATTTTTGAAATGTTGACTGGTAAGAACAGATACTCTAACAAAGAATTTTACTTTTGCCTGCTATGGCTGAATAATACTGCAGCAATAAAACAAGAGAATAACACCTAAATAAAACTTTAGTTGCAAAGAAAGTGCACCATTCACAACAACAAAACACAATGACACGCAAGCATTTGTCAACAGCAAAATGTATCAAAGACTTTAGGACGAACACTATGAAATACTTCACAACAAGAACTGCATTCCACAAGTGTGACTTCACTACTGTTTACATTTCTAATAGGTCATGGGAAAATATTGCAAGTGGTGGTTCGATAAGCATTACTTCTGAAGTAAATTCCCTTTTACACTGAATGAATTATGTTACCCATGGGAATGTGCAATGAATATGAACAAATGTTCTATAAATCTTGATAAGATTTCAAACTGAACCAAATCATTTCATTTGTCTAAAGACAAAATTGCTGTTTTAAAGAGATGTGAAGACTGACAACTTAGTTTAAATGTTCAAAAACATAAAATTGTGCACTTCAAAAAAGATAAAAAATGTAGTATCCTATTACTGCAGTATCAATGATATCAGTCAACTCACATTAATGCTTGGGTGTAACAATCTGTAGTGATATGAAAGGAAACAATCTTATAAGCTCAGTCACAGGTAAATCAGGCTGCTGACTTTCATTCACTTAGGATACTAGGAAAATGAAATAAATGCAGATTTGATTTCAAAACACTCATGCACCCCATCCTAGAATATAGCTCAAATTTGAGAGATTCACAAACAGGACTAACTGGGAATATTTTACGTATAAAGAGAAGGGCAGTTCTATTTGCCACATGTTTTTCTACTCATGGTTAACGGAGATTCACACAGCAGTTTGAAACATGTCTTAGTTCCAATTTTCCTTTGGGCCAGTCTCAACTTTGTTCTCAGCTTTTATTAATTCTTTAATTTTTTTTATTCTTACTTTTAACATGGTTGATGACATCCTTTGGTGATTGCTTTGCTGGGCTCTTCAAAAGGAACACAATCTATTCTCTCTGCCACCATGGTCCAATTCAAGGCTGTGTATTAATGCTTTAAACTCTTACTTCCCTTTTTCTCTACCATAAATGCTCGTTGCTAGCCTAAGAAATGAGAGCCATCTACGCTTCAGTGTAATTATTATTGCAAGCACTTTTGCAACACAGGGCAATCGAAAAATCATATATATCAAGTTGACTGTTTTCTTAAGATAAGTTGCATTTGCTGTAATTAAATCTTCTGTCATTAGATGGTACTACTGGGATACTAAGAGCAACAATATCCTCCACTATAATGTAGCAATTCTGTGAATGGTATTAAATCAGTGTAGGTAGACAGACATGTTTCCTCTTCAGTAAGAAGTTTCAATGAGTGGGTTTTCCTGCTATCCCTTATCTTATAAACATGTTTCAACATAAACACACGGTGCAGAGAAAATCAAAATGATCAGATTGATCATGCACCTTTGTAAACGCATTCAGTTGCAGGTAAAGAGTACTGCCATTCTGAGCATTTTGTGACCCGGGGCTCATACAAACAATAAATGAATTTTGTTTACAGGGTTGACACTGTTTTTGTTATACAGTACTCTAATTCTACTTTGATTGCGCACAGAAATTGGAAATTTGTAGTAAGGTCTTATGGGACCAAACTGCAGAACTCATCAGTCTCTGAGCTTATGCACTACTTAATCTAACTTAAACTAACTTACACTAAGGACAACACTCACACCCATGCTCGAGGGGGCTTGAACCTCTGTCGGGTGGAGCCATGCAGACCATGACCCTAGACTGTGCAGCTACCCCCCGCGGCTTGTGCACAGATTCCAAAAGTTAATGTACTTGCTGTATCTCAGAAGGCACTACAAATTGTGCTGTGCTAGTCTCTACCTTAATTACTCCATGACTGTTTAATGGATTTTGACATGAATGACATTTTGGAAAGGTATTACACACATTATTGATGTATTTGACTCTGGACTATTCGGATTATTCTCTTGGTATGTTCCACATTTATGATGACCTGTCACAGACTGGTATTGTTGACTATCTAGTGATTACAGTGAACCCATATTTTCTGAGTTATAAAGAGTGTACTGCACTGTGGTGTAATGATGCTGAAGTCATCTACAAATAGCAGGATAAGAGTATCAGCAATTATAAACTGCATATGGAAGTGTTCAGAAAGTGATGAAGAAGTTGTGGTTTCCTGCCAAAAGCAAGAACTGAAGGATCAACCATTAGTGCTTGGTAGATTCTTGGTCCTTTGTCTGCTGCCAAGGAATGTCAAAACTTAATTGAATGCACAGTATATCAATGGAATAGAATGGTTACACTTCAGTGGCAGTGTAAACAGTGGAAATAATTGGATTTGATCACCCTAAAATCTATATCTCTGTATGAAAAAAACTAGCACTGCTGGAGAATTTGTGTGTTGTGTGTCAATATATTGTGAAGCCTTTTCTCTTTGAATTCATAGCGGACAGCACTGTGCAATGAGGCATCATTGCACAGTTTATTTCAGTTCTGGAAATCAGTCAACAAGTGAGAGTTGGTTTCAATTAAGGGGGCCAAATTTGTTAACCATCAAATCAAACTAAGTAGTAGTGCACAGTTTTTCAATAACTGACCATTGCAAAATGTTTCTTGGCCCCATATTCTCATGATCTCTCAACTTCTGATGTGACATCATCTTCACCCACATTCTGCAAACCAGTGTGAAGTACATGGCAGAAGATACTTCCACTGCGCAATATATCATGGTTTCCCATTCTATGTATGTAAGAGCATAGGAAGAATTGCTGCTTAAAGGACTCTGAGTGTCCTATAATTAGACTAATCTAGTCTTTGCAATCCTTATTGAAGTGATACTTAAAAGAGCTGCAATATATTCCTAGATTTATAAAAGAGCTTCAATATATTCCTAGATTTATCACTTAATATAGGTTAATGAAACTGCATACTTATTCTTTCCTGGGACAGTTGGCATTTGCTCCAAATGCTATCAGTTCATATTTTTCAGCTCTTTTGTGCTAATACCCAATGAGATAAACAAACATGTCATCGAAGTTAAAAGCTTCTGGACTGACAGGCCACATCAACATTTCAACTCTTGTAGTGAGATCTTCTCCATGTTCTTGTGGTGTTCACTTTTGATTTAACACTGTCAAAGACCAGTGTTTCATTCTCTTATAAAGTGGGGAGTTCCTACACTTATGCTGGAGAAGTAAGAGTAATGGATAAATTCTTGTGGCTGCCTATGGTGGGTTATTATCTTTGGATAGTAAGTGAAGTATTCCCATACTAATGCCAAAGAAGGTGATTATTTCCTATACCTCTTGTGACTACCATTGATGGGCCATTGCCAAAGGGATTATTTACACTTATGTAGGAGAAAAGTTATTGGTTAAAATTCTTCCTGCAGCTATTCATGGGCCATTATCATTCAGCTGGAAGCAAAGTGAACAGAGCAAGAGAGGGAAGTGTTTATCCAAAATATTATTGTCCACAGAGATGGCTTCCAGGGCATTGTTTGTTATTGCTTGCACACCACAACTGTGTATTCACTTACTTGATTGTGGGGAGCCATGATGTAGGAACCTATAGTCATCCTCTCTATTGAAGTTACATGCGCTCTTAGAAATTTCAATTGTTTCTCAGATTTTTTTTTCTATAAATGTTTGTTTCCTTACTCAGCATATGTACATTAGTGAAATCAAGGCCACAGTTCTCGTGGCTGTTTGCATACTCTCAAAAATATACTTCGAACACTAAGTCACTCCACAAAGAGTGGGTACAAAATAACTTGGCCATACTTGCAAAGACAGCAGGGAGGGCAATGATAGTGATTGGTGCCCCTTGTGAATGTCTACCACCCAGTAGGGGTGTCACAGGATGACAGCTGAAGCCTATGGAAAAATGCATATCTTGCTTAAATTGTAAGCTACAGCTAGTTAGCGAGTGTTCATATGACTGTATTTCATTAACAGGTTATATTAGTACAATGAATAATTCGACAAGTACAAGTGTTCAAAATCAGTAGTTTGTCACTAGAGTCAAAAAAAAAAAAAAAAAAACCTCGCATACACAAAGCGTCAACCAAAGCAAAACAAGTGTAACCATACACTGCCAGAAGGAGCATTCATAAAGCTAAGCTGCGCGGGATTAGCCGAGCCGTCTAAGGCGCTGCAGTCATGGACTGTGAGGCTGGTTCTGGTAGAGGTTCGCGTCCTCCCTCGGGCATGGGTGTGTGTGTTTGTCCTTAGGATAATTGAAGTTAAGTAGTGTGTAAGCTTAGGGACTGCTGCCTTAGCAGTTAAGTCCCATAAGATTTCACACACATTTGAACATAAAGCTAAATAGGTGTAAAAATGTAATATAGTGGACAACATGGCTTATTACAATAATATACATGAAATAAAGAACATGTGTCATGTGAAAATTTTGTGTCAGTCCCCTGAAAACCTGTTTATCAATACTGCCAAAATATATGGGTCTTTTGTAAAGTACCAAAGGCTTGTGAAGTACTTGTAGCTAGTTTCCCTGCTTCTTCTTTATTCTTTTTATTGTGTAATTGGAACAGCTACTGGTTCTTCCCAGAAGCTGCGGTCAGAAACGCCACAGTGCAAACATGTCATGGGATGAGGAGCAGTGTGGGGGATTGGGGTGAGGGATGGGTGGGAGGAGGTGAAAAAGGCCTCTCTGTCCACCTCAGTGTAGGGCCCTTAACCAGTATCCCATGATTCCGCAAAAGCAGAAATCATGCAAGGTGGTTAGAACTGCTTAAATGTTGTTTGTATTCAAAACTGAAATTGTCTTATGTTTACATGTATTTCTACATGACTACTCAATAGTTAAGACTTCGGTGCTTGGCAGTGGGTTACTCAACAATTAATGCTTCAGTGCTTGACAGACGGTTCCTACAACCATTTTTAGAACATTTCTCAACCTTCTCACTCCAGTAGCAGATTAGAAAATGAGCTCTTAACTCGTTCAGTGTGATCTCTAAATAATCTTATTTTATTATGAAGGTCATTACTCTTTATGTGGATGAAGTCTCAAAACAGTTTCTTATTTGGAGGAGAAAATCTATGACTGAAATTTCATGAAAATATCTTGCCTCAATGAAAGATGCCTTTGTTTTAATGATTGATACCCAAACTAGCATCTCATATCAATGATACTCTCTTCACTATTTCACAATAACACAAAACAATATGCCCTTCTTTGAACTTTTTTGATGTTTTTCGTCAATTCTACTTGTTAAGGATCACCACACTGCTCACAGAAATACCCCAGAAGATGATGGACAAACATAGTGTAGGCTGTCTCTCTAGTAGATTTGTTGCATATTCTAAGTGTTCTGCCAATAAAAAAATGCAGTCTTTGGTTCACCTTACCCACAACATATTCTGTATGATAGTTCCAATCTATGTTGTTTGTAATTGCAATCCCTAGGGATTTAGTTGAATTGACAGCCTTTTCATTTGTATGATTTATCTGAAAAGTTGTCCAAACTTGATAAGAAAATGTCAGATGTAGCTGTTAAACCTCTTCATAAGAAATGTGACAAAAATAATTAAATAATTATCATCCAATTTCCTTAGTGAGAGGAGTCTCACATTTAGGTATAAACAGTTTACTTATAATATCACCTTTGGATTCCATAAGGGTTGCTTGACTGAGAGTGCTATTTACACATTTGCTCATCAAATATTACAAGCCTTAAGTAGTAGAGTATCACCAGTTGGTGATTTTTATGGTCCTTCAAAAGTATTTGATTTTGTAAATCATGTTAAACTCTTAGAGAAACTCATGTTTTATGGAATCGGTGGCTTTAAATGCAACTGGTTTGAATCATACTTAATAAAAAGAATGAAAAAAGTAATGCTGAATAATTCAAATAATGTTGGAAGGGTAGAAAATTTTGGTGACTGGGGAGAAATCACATATGGAGTCCTACAGTGTTCAATTCTGAATCAACACCTATTCCTTATGTATGAGAATGATCTCCCATGTGACATTCAACAAGAAGAATTGGTACTTCTTGCAGACAGTACTAGTGTTATAACAAATCTCATTAGAGAGAAAGCAACAGAAGGAATTGTAAATCATATTTTCCAAAGAAGTGGTCATCAGAAAATCAGCTCTCCCTAAATTCTGAATATTTCATTCTACGCAACAAATAGTCATACCAACAGTTGATGTAGCACATGAGCAGGAGTCAGTAAACAGGGTAGAATGCTACAAATTTTTAGGTGTACATGCTGATGGCAACTGGAACTGGAGTTTTTCAAACAATTAAGTACTGCTATTCTTGCTCTTCATATAACTGCGAACACTGGGAACAACTGAAATTTCCACTCAGTATGGTCTTATGGAATAATATTTTGGGGTAACTCACCAGTCAGAAAGAATATACTGATTGCACAAAAGCAAGCAGTAAGAATAATACGAGGTGCATTCAAGTTCTAAGGCCTCTGATTTTTTTTCTCCGGACTGGAAAGAGATAGAAACATGTGCATTGTTTTAAAATGAGGCCGCGTTCATTGTCAATACATCCCAGAGATGGCAGCACCAAACGGCAGATGGAATTTTACCGCCAGTAGCGAGAATGAGAATGGTTTTAAATACTTAAAATGGCGACATTTTCCTTACTTGAACAGCGTGCAATCATTCGTTTTCTGAATTTGCGTGGTGTGAAACCAATTGAAATTCATCGACAGTTGAAGGAGACATGTGGTGATGGAGTTATGGATGTGTCGAAAGTGCGTTCGTGGGTGCGACAGTTTAATGAAGGCAGAACATAGCGTGACAACAAACCGAAACAACCTCGGGCTCGCACGAGCCGGTCTGACGACATGATCGAGAAAGTGGAGAGAATTGTTTTGGGGGATCGCCGAATGACTGTTGAACAGATCACCTCCTGAGTGGCATTTCGGTGGGTTCTGTGCACACAATCCTGCATGACGACCTGAAAATGCGAAAAGTGTCATCCAGGTGGGTGCCACGAATGCTGACGGATGACCACATGGCTGCCCGTGTGGTTGTTGCCAAGCAATGTTGACACACGACAACAGCATGAATGGGACTTTCTTTTCATCGGTTGTGACAATGGATGAGACGTGGATGCCATTTTTCCATCCAGAAACAAAGTGCCAGTCAGCTCAATGGAAGCACACAGATTCACCGCCACCAAAAAAATTTCGGGTAACCACCAGTGCTGAAAAAATGATGGTGTCCATGTTCTGGGACAGCAAGGGCATAATCCTTACCCATTGCATTCCAAAGGCCACTACGGTAACAGGTGCATCCTACGAAAATGTTTTGAAAAACAAATTCCTTCCTGCTCTGCAACAAAAACATCTGGGAAGGGCTGTGCGTGTGCTGTTTCACCAAGACAACGCACCCGCACATCGAGATAATGTTACGCAACAGTTTCTTCATGATAACAACTTTGAAATGATTTCTCATGCTCCCTACTCACCTGACCTGGCTCCTAGTGACTTTTGGCTTTTTCCAACAATGAAAGACACTCTCTGTGGCCGCACATTCACCAGCCGTGCTGCTATTGCCTCAGTGATTTTCCAGTGGTCAAAACAGACTCCTAAAGAAGCCTTCGCCGCTGCCATGGAATCATGGCATCAGCATTGTGAAAAATGTGTACGTCTGCAGGGCGATTACGTCAAGAAGTAACGCCAGTTTCATCGATTTCGGGTGAGTAGTTAATTAGAAAAAAAATCAGAGGCCTTAGAACTTGAATGCACCTCGTATGTGGGGTCCAGCCCACAGGCAGCTCTTCACAGAATGATGCATTTTAACTGCACCATCACAATACACATATTCACTAATGAAATTCATTATAAATAATCCATCACAATTTGAAAATAACAGTGATGTCCTTATCTACAACACTATATGAGAAAAGTGACCTTTACTACCCATTATTAAAGCTGTTAGTGGCACAGAAAGGAGTTCACTATGCAGCAGTTTTTTTATCAACTGTCTGAAAACAAAGTGTCTGATAGGTAGCAAAGCAAGTTTTAAATCTAACCAAAATAATTTCTCCTGGACAACACCTTCTATTCCAGTTCATCATTTTGAGAGCATATGAAAAGAAATTCAGACCAAGAGAAAGTAAAGGTTGTCCAAACAGTCCCATCAACAGACTGTGTACCCCCATTTGGCATCAACAGCAGTGTGTCTTCTCACATGCAACTGATCATAGAGGTGCTGAATGACATCTTGCAATAAATTGTCTCAGGCAATTTGCACTTTTTGTTACAAACTTGGCACTGGTTATTGTGTGCACTGAAGAATGAGTAAGTTCCCACTTTATCATGTCCCACACATGTTTAATTGGCGAGAGATTATGTGACCTTGCTGACCAAGGCAGCTGTTTTACACCATGAAGAGCACGTTACATCACAACACCTGTATTTAGATGGGCATCATCTTGCTGAAAAAGCACATCACCTTCCTACTGAAGAAATGGCAGTAACATGGGGATAATAGATTGTGCAAAGTAGCAGACAACTCATTGCTTTACCCTGCAGAAACACCAAATGTGACCGCAAGTTGTAACTGATGGTTTGCCACGCCCTGAAGCCTGCAATGGGTCCTGTGTGTTGTGGGTGAATACACTCTAGAATAGGTCACTCACCAGGTCTATGCCATACATCTGCATGTCCATCATTCACATACAGACAGAACCTACTCTCATCACTTACAACATGTAAGTGCCACTCCACTCTCCATTCAACTCTTTCACAATACCAGAGAAACCATGCTTGGTGATGATGTGTAATCAATAACAACCTGGCCAGAGCACATGTGATCTTAGTCCTACTCCAAGCAGATGGTTACCAATGGTCCATGGAGGTACAGCAGGTGCAACATACATCTAGATTTCACCCCTGGATGATGTTCAGTTGGACACTGCTGCTCACATCATGCTTTGATCTTGAAATCTGTCTTTATTACATGGATACCCAGGAGCTGGGCTATGGGTATGACAATGTCCCATTGCAGGAAGCACCAACACACCACCAATACATTGTGCCTAACATGTACAGTAATCCGTTGTTACATCTGTCCAGCTTCCTGCAGGTCCACAATGCAATCCTGTTCATACACCCAGGTGCCAGACCTTAAGGTGTTTCATTTTTTCTTGCCATGAAGTATATTCATTAATGTTAACACTTATCATGTATACACATTCCATAAACTGACTCACCCACAACAAAAGAACTGTTCAAATGATCTATGGAACATGTAACTAATAATGCAACTTGATGTGTGATTTGAGGTGTGACCTAGACAGTAAACGACAGCATCATCTGCAAACAATCACAGACAGCTACTCAGATAATATACTAAATCATTTATACAAATTAAGAACAGTAGAGAGCCTATAACACTTCCTTGGGAAACCCCAAGTATCACTTCTGTTTCAATGAATGACTTCCCATCGATTAGTATGAACTGTGACAGGAAATTATGAATGCAGTCACGCATCTGAGATGATACCCATAACCATGCTATTTGACTGAAATCCATAAATATGGAATCAACCCGAGATCCCATATTGACAGCACTCATTATTTTGTGTGAATAGAGAGTCAGGTGTGTTTTACAAGAGAGATATTATGTGAATCCATGCTGGCTGTATAGATAATTTTCTTCAAGGTATTTTATAATTTTCTAATGCAGGGTACATTCCAAAGTCTTACTGTACGTCAGGTGTCAATGATATGGATATATAAATCAGTTGACTACTTCTGCACTGCTGTTTGTGAAATTTGCGACACCAAGTAGGAGACATGTGACTACAACGAAATTTATTCCACAGATTAGTGACATAACAATACACAAGTGAATTACAGAACAGCAGATGCGCTTTGACTATGAGAATTCTGTACAGTGTGAAGTTGCCACATGCTGCAGTCAGAACCTCTAGACATCATGGTGTGAACACAAAAAGGGTCTAGCTATGCTGCTGGGGAACAAACTGTCACACAGTTTGTAGGAGCATCCACAGAGCATCAACTGTTGTTGCATGAGGACCAGAACAAACAAACTGCCATACTACCGTACCCCAGACATTTGAGAGGTGACATGTCCGGGGAATATGTGGGCCAAGAAAGCAGTGGTACCCACTCTGCATCAAAAAAAAAAATTTGCACTTTCCTCACATGTCCCTGGGCACTGTCCTGCTGAAATATGAAATGTGGAGCTGCCTGCAGGATGGGCAGTGTCCCAGGCTCTGAAACTGCCCTGATGTAGTAGTTGATATTAACATTTCACTCAGTACACAGGAAGCGCAATTGCCAAAGGTGTCCCAAACTATCACACTTGTTGTCACTTGCTACCATTTAAAGGGATACAACCATCACAGCTTTATTTCACAGTCTCCATTACAGTAGCAAGACAGCACAGTCTACTGTTTGCTACAAATTTCAATAGAAGGCCTAAGAGTCGCTTCTCATTTCCCAGCACCCCATGCATCCCAGCCTATCTCAAGGAAGATGACCAACTGGACCAGTTGACAGGTCTTTTTTTACATCCAGTAGACAGAGAATGAAGCATTTTATTTTGTTGTCTCTGTCATTCTGCATTTCTTCCTGCACTGCTGTCTTTTACAAGTGCTGTTTGGTGTCAGAGCAGGGATGTTAGTGGCAGAAAAATATTGTGCAGAAGGAGTATTATGGTGCAATGCCAAGGGAAACTACATGCACTACTACACAACAAGGGCATCTTTTGGTAAATAGGAAGTATTCCTAGAGGATACGTACAGTGAACTACTGGACAGTGGTACCATCTCTTAGCAACAGTGACCATTTCTTAGGGGGTGGTTATAACAGGTGCACCCTTGTGACAGTAGCAAAAACCATGTACCAAGATTGACACAGACCCGATTCTCCCAAAACTGTGACACAAGCAGACAATTCTATGCTCAAATGCTAAGCATTTTATAAGCCAGATTACTATGTTTGATGTTTTTATGCCTGCAGAGGAAATCTGACATTGTCAGGACCACCTGCAGGAAACCCTAGAAGAGCTGTACACAATAAATGATTCAGTACAGAAATTCCCTGATGACACTAAATATGAAGCCAAGACAGAAGCATGCATGAACTATACAGATAAACGCGAATGGGAAAGGGCTGTTCGTAAAAATACAGTCGGGGGATAAAAATACAGCTGATACGTGTTTGTCAACCTCTGCAGCTCACCAATTCACCTATGTGGATGAGCATCAAACTGCCACCTTTCTCAAGTGACACAAAAGCATGACCTCGATGGCAGCATTTCACACCTTCCATAGACAAAAATTTTATTGTGTCAGTTATCAGTAAGCACATGTTCCTCTCTGGAACATTGGGGAAGCCAATGATTTCATTGGTGGAAATGCTGTTATGGCTAACATGTATGAGTAGACAAAACAAATTTTGAAATTCAAATACAGGATAAGAACAGGATTATCCAAAGTATAGTTGAGTTGCTCAAGAACATTAACGTTTCTACTTCAGACTCTCGACACTACCTACATTGATTGCCATAAGCAGATCCAAGTACTAGGAGAGTGCTCACCCACAAATTGCTATGTGCATTCACAGAGGCAATTTTCAGAATGAAATATACATGGATGTACCATTCTACAAGATCATGTACCCCACATATCTGCTTTTCATGTGAAGGTAAAATGAAGGAGGACAGGAAGAAGAAACAACAACTTTCAGACCCTTTTTGCATGTACTGCAAAGCGAGGGGGCACTGGGGCCAAATTTGACAAAAAGCTGTTATCTTACAGACTTGCATAGACATCTCAAATAAACCGAACAACTCCTCACTATGCCTTAGATGTGGCCATAACCAAAACCAGCATTTTAAACAGGAAACAGCATCATGTGTGAAATGAAAGGGTGTGTACCACATTTCCGTCTGCAATAGCCACCTCGTGACAGTGAATAAGACTAGAAAGATGACTCCCTACATCACATACCTGCAAACCATTCCTGTGAGTATCACTGGACCAATCAGTTAGGAGTACGTTGACACATGCAGTACTAGGCACAGGGAGTCAGTCAAGTTTTATTCACCATTCACTGACTTAATCTCTCTTAATCACTGTCACTGAAAACACAATTCAGAAGATAATGGCATCTGACTCAGCCCACGCTTCATCCCTCTCAAGGAAGAAGTTTCATTTTCATGTAATGCGATACTCCACCACCATTCACGTTATCACCTACAGCTTTCGAAAGCAACAATAAATTCCCATACAAACCGACAGTACTATGAAATGTAGGAGATATGCCCTTGAGGGAGGGTTCACAGTTGACAGATCCGAAAGGAGACTCTGAAAATGTCCCTATTGAAGTCACAATCAGCACTGATTATTATTGGAAAACTGTGACTTTGAAACTACCAATTAAAGTATAATTGCTGGTACTGCAATTAACCAGGCAACCATCAACATCATTCAGGGTAGTTTCAATGAGATTTTTGATAAGTAGCTGCATTGCATTTGGGACCTGGAGACAAAATGCGTAACTACTGAAGCGTGACTTTGCTCCTTACAAAACAAGTTGCAAAAGAATGAGGACTGAAGGTTATTTATCATACAAACACCTCAGACCAAATTAAGAGGGATCATGTAGAAGCTGCACCTAAGGACTGCACAGTTGGAAACATGTTTTATAAACTACACTGTATAGTGGTGGAATGCAGCAATGGAAGTAGGCTAATCAGATACAGCATATTGTTCAGTGCATCATCACGCACCCTAGGATTGAGACCTAATTTACTGCAAGACATCCTCGAAACCTTGTTACGATTATGAAAGCTTCCAATCTGACTAGCATGTGACATGGTGCAAGCCTTCTTACAACTGATCTTCAACAAAGAGGACAGATGTCTTTCTAGGTTATAGTGGTATTATGTCAAAAAAACTGAGAATGGTGCCTACAACACTATGAATGACATGACATCGTAGCACTTCAAATGTTTGCAATTTCCACTTTCACTGAGGCCATTCCTTTTGTCAACAGCCATAAGGCAGTTAGCAACACTACACAGTGGAAAATATTTATGTGTGTTGCCACTCAGACAATTCTACATTCATGGACAATTTTATAGCTAGTGCGAGAGATAAGGCTGCAACTGTTTATTATGAACTGACAACACTCTTCCTGCAAATAAGCCTTCTCCTTTCCAAATGAGCAACTAGTCTGAAAGATCTACCCAAGGCCATGGAATAAAGCCTGAAATGTGAGTCTTGGCAGTCAACTATGAAGATAACTATCTCCACTGACTGCTAGCAGAAGATAACTGAAGACTTGACTGACACACTGGCAACTAAGAGAAGTGTTCTTTGAGTAGCAGCTCAGTTTTATGACCTTCTTGGTCTGTTCACACTCACTGGGACTGTTGCTAAACTAATCTTCAAAGACACATGACTGAGGGGCCTTGCATGGGAGTGGAGTTTGCCCATAGATCTTGCACATAGTTGACACCCCTGGTTTTGGCCCCAAACTGTTAGTACTTACTACTTTTTAAAGGAATTCAAACAAAGTAGTTTCAGCACACACAGCTTTACTTCACAGCATCTATTATAGTAGTAGTCATATCACACATGTGCTACAGATGGTATCACAGTCTACTGTTTGCTATAAAATGTCAACAGATGACATAAGAGCTTTTTCTTCATTCCCCAAAAACAGTGTTTGTTCCACTATGCCACTCAACAAAGAAGTCTGCTCAGTTGCTTTGACCATGGTAACATCAAACACATATGGAGCTGTCACTGCAGGACACATTTAAGTGGAATTTTGCAAGAAAACACTACATTTTGACATTCAGCACACCAGTGATAGCGTTCACGTGTCCATTCCAGTTTGAAACACAGGTAGTCAGTGGGAGCCAACCCAGTGCCATGCATGACAACCCTCAGAAATGATGTCAGACCATTGATGCAGAAGTGTGCACACTTGTCTCAGTGCTCCAATGTTGAGCCAACACTGAGGATGAAGTTGTTCTGTTGGTTACAGAAAATGACAGTCATCCTGCATAGTGTTTGAATTGTGTGGTCCAGTACCTGCTCGTCACTATGTATGACATTCTTTTATCCTCTGGTTTCATGCATGCATCACTGTCACAGCAGAATGCGCTGTACAACCCACATCATCATGGTATGACAAACCTGTTTCCCAGAGACCAAGCATTCTGCAGATTTGAACTCACTCACATGCTGATATTGTGTCCTTTGACATCATCTAGGCATATCAGCAATTGCTTGCATGTTTCCACTTTGCTTGACAATCTTGTACTGAGTGAGTGTGGTGTAACACAGGCCTATCTGGTCACAAAAAAGAGGGTATTGTTGTGCCTACATACAAGCCATCTCTCTGCAACCTTAACCACTTATTATGGCTCTGCTGTTCTACAAATCCTCCAATTTTGAAATCATTGAGACCATTCCTACTTGGTGTTGCAATTTTAAAACAATTGTGTATTTCCTTTTGCGTGTACTGGTGTGGCTTGCAGCTTTCTAGTCCTAAGTCAAATGGGTAATGGTTGTATATGATTGCTAAAAATGGAGATATTTTATCAGCATACTCTGAGTGAAATGTAGTAACTGGTATCCAATCTGGACCAGAAGACGTGTCTTTATTAAGTGACTTAAGTTGCTTTGCTATATTGAGGGTATACTAGATTACTCATATTGGCAGCTGTTCTTGATTCGAGCTCTGGAATATTTACTGCATCTCCTTCAGCGAAGGACTCTCAGAAAAATGTGATTAGTAGGTTCGCTTTAATGGCGCTATCACCAGAACAGTTGCCATTGCTATTTCATAATGAAGATGTTGATTGCTTTGCTGCTGGTATACTTAACATATGACCAGAATGTCTTTGGACTTTCTTTCAGATTTCAAGACAGAGTTTCTTTGTGAAAACTATTAAAAGCATTTCACATAGAAGTCCTTAAGTATTGGCATGCTTAATAAAGATTCTAACTGCAACAATTGCATACATTTATCACAAAAAAAAAAAAAAACAATATAAAAGAGAGTGAAGCACAAAACATTTAACACAGCAGACAGCAATGGTTACTTCACACAGGATTGTCAGCTAGGTAATGATGGCTGGAACAAAAAACATATGACTACCAGCAGAAAAGTTCCACTTCTTTAGATTCAGATTTATGGAGATGATTGGTCAGCTAAAGTTAACGCATTGTACATAAATGTTCAAAATAAAGCAACTCCATTTACTTGCTGTTTTCTGAGTATTGCTAATGCTTCCAGGTTTCAGACTTCTATGCGGCTCGTCAGCGTGACACACCATCTCTGCTGCCAGTTTTGAGAAACACTATGCAGGTCATCAAGGAACACACAAAGTGGACTGATCGCAGTGTCTCACAGATTGAATCATGGATAAATCAATATCTCAGTGAATACTAAGTGCAGACATCTCTGGACTCTTCACATTTTAGTTTCACTCCTGAAACAAATACATATCAAAATGTTTCCAGTAAATGTGTACTATCAATAAAAATTTTCTTTCCATGTTTTATGTTTCATGTGAGAAATTGCAGTTTTTTGAAGTGTCTTGTATTTGCTTCTACTGTAGACAGTACTGTAGTACATTTACAAGTCTAGTTGATTTGTATGACTGTATGATTAAGTGTAATCAAATGGTATCTCTGTATTGAAATTTGGGTATCATAAATCCTGTATTGTTCCTTCCACTAAGAATTAGTGTAATGCAGCAAATCTGTCTGCGGGTTTGCTATCTTTATGTACTAGTCAGCATGTCTATATTAACATGTGTTTTTAGAAATAAGTTGTGTTAACAGAAACTTGGAAGAGATAAGTAGTTGATCTACATACACATGTGCAAGAATAACAGTGGAAACTAAAATTAATAAATACATATGTCACTAGAAAAAAATCTTGGAATATGTGCTATGAAACAACATCCTCTTCAGTAACATAAATTCACAAGAGCACCATCTTGAGATGATATGCTCCAGTTGTTTCCTGAACAAATGTTGGTTACTGAATTCAGACAATAATTTTAAATTACACTGTACATTCACTGTATTCATGTGCCATGACTAAAGAATGCAGGTGCGTTACGCACTAAGAATCTAATAATATGAGGAGAGTATTACTTAGAGCACACAACCCGTAAGTTGACTGACACCATCACTGGACACATGAGTGATATTATGTACAGAAACTGTCGTTTATAGTGGAGTCTCTCCTCCCCATGGCATACTGCCTACGGTTGACCTTTTTCTGGCAGTTTACTCAAATTGACAGAGAGAACAGATAGCCTACTTTCAAATATCTGTTAGTAATCAACAAAACTGGATGACTTTGCCAGTTCATTAAACTTGGGAACATCTCTTGTTAGTATAAAACTATGTTGTGACTCACACCAGAACCATTAATTTTTCTTTCTGTGTCCTATTGTTAGAATTTGTTCCTTCATCAATGACATTAGGGAGCGATTGTCCTCTTATTGAATTTTCTGAACCTCATTGTGGTTCTACAAAATTACTCATCTGTGCAAATGTAATTCTGATGACATGTCTGCCTGCTTAGCTGAGTGATAACATGCTCGCCTCCCCTGCTGCCAGCCTGGGTTCAATCCCTGGCCAGGGTGAAGATTTTCTCCACTCGTAGACTGGGTGTTGTGTTGTCCTCATCATCATTTCATTCTCATCACCGGCACGCAGGTCATCCAGTGTGGCATCAAGTGAAATAAGACTTGCACTCGACAGCTGAACTTCCCTGAATCATTTCCCATAACATTCTGAAAAAGTGTGACTCTGGCCTCTCATAAACTTCGAAAGATTTTCATGGAAGAGTCACCTTTCAGATTATTAATTTTATGTGCACTTTGAGTTGTTAAACTGTTGGAAAGACATTCTGTGTCCAGATTATCAATTACTAAATGTACCGCAGTCTTTGGCTGGTAAAGTGGAGATATGCCTCTAGGTGATACTGTGGATCTAGAGTAAGCTAGTCAATAGGAGGCCTGCAAAGGCCTGGTCATGTGATAGCATGCCATCTACAATGGAAGACAAAACTTTATTAATTCTGTTTCCATTTCTGCCATGCCATGGATAACTGATGTGTCTTATTCTCAGAAGTTGTTGGAACTGGCTTATGGGTGGTGTGTATTTGAATTGAGGTTACATTGCGATAGCCATTCTCATGCTACAACCTGTAAGGACTGTCATGAGACCACAGCATACTCTACTTGCCAGGCATAATATTTTGTTTGCAATGCTTTCAAGTCTCTAGATATGCCATCATCATTCATGTTCAGATTTAATTTCCATTGGTCACAGAGATTTTGTATTTTACAGACTATAACACACACTTTTTTCTGGGAAATATTTCCTCAAAAATTCAGGTGCATCTTATACTTGATGGCCATATATTCGATGCCATGGGAAACCTGTCTCTATCTGTCATAAATGAATTCAACTGGCAGCAGCAGCGCACAAATACAATGAACATGAGTTGTAGGGATTCACAAGCTTGACAAAATATGAGAGAGGAATGGAACAAATGGATGATGGATGAGACCCAATATGAATTCACACTGAAGGGAGCTTTAAAACAATCTACAATCAAAGAAGTGTGTCAGTTGATGAAACAGTCATGGTCTAGAGTGAGAGAAGACATTATTGTTAAATCTTTCAAGAAGTGTGGCATAATTAATGCTCTTGATAGCATTGAAGACCATCTTATATATGAAGAGGACATTAATAATTATGAAAAGGAAGAAGAAGAACGTTCAAATGATGATTTTCAAGGATTTTAAAGGTCAATTCAGTTTTATAATATAATTTTTTCTAGTCTGGCTTTCCAATCTAACAATAAAAATGGTAAAAATGTTAAAGAAAACTGCTTAAAAATTAATTTGAGTCTTTTAGTTCATAGCGTCTTATGCGGTAAATCTTGCTACATGCTTTTGGTGCAGTATTGGTAATGCACTGGTCCTTCAGTGAAGTTAGCGCATTGGTTTATTACACATGCACTGATTTAATATTGTTTAAAGTATTCTGGTGTGTTACGGAATTTGCTTTTGTTCTGATTTTCATATATTGTGGACTTGTCTGCCACGCTGTCCATCATGAGACAATGTAAATTCATTGTTTATCATTGGTCTCCAATTTCCTTATTAATAGTCAGGAATTTAACAAAAGAATCTTTGGTTTATTTTCTTCCCTCACTCATGTACGAAATCAGCATAATGTTTGTATCGCATACATGCTCTTATATTCATTCAAGCAACTGCATGAAGTTATTAGTCAAACAGAAAGCAGCTGCTACCAGCAGGAATATTTCGAATTCTTTGCACGCATTCATGGCCTGTAAGGAAAGTCAGAATTGCTGAGGCAGTGAGGTTTCACACTGTTCAAGATTTTGTTAGTTGCAACTGTTATATTTCACATTTTTTTGTGAACAGATGTAGGGTTACCATGTGTGGATGAACATCCTCTTTGCACATGATATAATGGAGGTCACATCTACTCTTTTCAGTCCCACATGTACAACTGAGACTTAATCATTCAAACATTTGTTCATGCCTTCATTTATTTCCTGTTGCACAGTGAAAGCACCTTATACTCTTGAATATTTCCATTAAGTATTATTCATGTAGTTTGGGTCAATATTTTGTGTAAAAGAGGCAAATTTTCAGGCAATTTTACAGAAGTCACATATTTTGTGTACTCAGTTCAGTTCATTTGGTGTGCACAGTTTAATTCAAAGAAACAAAGCAGGCTTTCAACCTTTTTCTTTTAACACAAAATAAAAATTGTTTAGTACAAAATATTTCACTTCTCGGATGAACAAATATGGCTGCTTTATGCAGCTGTGACATCATCTTTATTTTTTTCATCACACTTAACAGATCAACAATGGTTGCTACTGCTCTCATTTTACTGCTTGCCTCTGGGTAGTGGCATTGTGAAATATTTCAATACTAAGTGTCTCAAAGTCAGTAAAATTTGGAAACAACTAATTGAATTCTGTGTCTAGGTTTTTCTGCTTTTAAATACAGACTTTTTTAAGCTCAATGACTGAGAATTGAGGATGAAAACAAACCGGCTCTTCACTTAAAATGAAGGTATAGCTGCTTAAGGGGGTTGGTGAAAAATGGAAGTCGAAAAAAGAATCTGTAAATAGTTTGGCATTGCTGAATCTTCACTGTCAACAATAACAAAAGAGATCATATTACACTAATACATGAGTGCTGTAGGTTGGAGCAAGAGTGAAAACTTACGAGATCAGTTAAACAGGCAGATTAGACAGATGGAGGGAGTCTGCTAGCCAATCAGTTCCAGTCATTCCACTTGGAAGGAGGTACGCAGCTCGTATTGTCTGCAGTGCAACCATGTCTAGACGGTCAATACCACAGTTTGATCATGTCCGCATTGTTACTTTGTACCAGGAAGTGCTCTCAACAAGGGAAGTGTCCAGGTGTCTCAGAGTGAACCAAAGCAATGTTGTTCAAACATGGAAGAGATACAGAGAGACAGGAACTGTCAATGACATGCCTCACTCAGGCCGCCCAAGGGCTACTACTGCAGTTGATGACAGCTACCTATGGATTATGGCTTGGAGGAACCCTGACAATAATGCCACCATGTTGAATAATGCTTTTTGTGCAGCCACAGGACGTCATGTTATGACTCAAACTGTGTGCAATAGGGTGCATGATGCACAACTTCACTCCTGATGTCCATGGCAAGGTCCATCTTTGCAACCATGACACCACACAGCACTTTACAGTTAGGACCAACAACATGCCGAATGAAGTGCTCAGGATTGGCATGATGTTCTCTTCACCAATGAGTGTCGCATATGCCTTCAATGAGAGAATCGTCAGAGACATCTTTGGAGGCAACCTGGTAAGGCTGAACGCCTTAGACACACTGTCCAGAGAGTGCAGCAAGGTGAAGGTTCCCTGCCTGTTTTGGAGTGGCGCTGTGTGGGGTTGACGTACACCACTGGTGGTCAAGGTAGGTGCTGTAACAGCTATACGATATGTGAATGCCATCCTCCAACCAATAGTGCAGCCATATCAGCAGCATATTGCCAAGGCATTCGTCTTCATGGACAACAATTCGCCACCCCCATCATGCACATCTTGTGTATGACTTCCTTCAGGATAATGGACTAGAGTGGCTAACATGTTCTCCAGACATGAACCCTATCAAACATGCCTGGGATACATTGAAAACCCCTATTTATGGATGACATGGTCCACCAACCACTCTGAGGGATCCACACTAAATCACCATTGAGGAGCGGGACAATCTGGACCAACAGTACCTTGATGAACTTGTGGATTTATACCACAATGAATACAGGCATGCATCAAGGCAAGAGGACATGCTACTGGGTATTAGAGGTACCAGTCTGTACAGCAATCTGGACCACCACCTCTGAAGGTCTCGCTGCATGGTGGTACAACATGCAATATGTGGTTTTGATGAGCAATAAAAAGGGCGGAAATGATGTTTACGTTAATTTCTATTGCAATTTTCTGTGCAGGTTCTGGAACTCTTGGAAATGCAAAACGTTTTTTGATGTGTGTATTATCTACATAGAAACAGCACCAAAAATGAAACATCACCAACCTGGCCTTGTATTTTAAAAAGAAAAATACTACACTTACAAATTATCAGCCCCAACATATTTGGGTCATAATTATAACAGTACGCAGTCATCACCTCCTGAATGTACAGCTTTTAAAAGTCACATGCACTGATTGTTTGTCACTTACTCTGCCCCACTGCAGTCAACAAATGCCTGAGTGCAAATTACTGTACAGTGGAGTGATAATCAGAGCCCTCCTGTTAGTGGTGAAAGCAAGGGACAAGGAGGTGCAGGGTGGACATACCTCCCCATCGTGTTTTGATATCTTGTTTGGGAACACATGTTATTGTATGGGAAAAATAGGTAGATGGCCTAATAAGAGTATGTAATTTCAACCTCGCATTCACATACATTTAATATTATTCTTGCATTGATATAGTGCAACTATGTTCACAAATCAAACTGAATAAACCTAAGCAACTAAAGAATTAGCATGAAATGAAGTTATTGATGTTAGGTTAGCAGTTTAATTATGCCAATCAAACTGAAGAATAGCAAAAACATCTCTGGTAGTATTATAAAAAGCTTCTGTCTATGTCCATGTTGTACACACATTATCTTTTCACCATAGAGATGACTGTCATGTCATAACACTTTGAACTAAAATTAATAATGCATTTGGATTTGCATTATTAGAAACCTCACACTTTGACACAATGAACAAAGCATGTTACCAGTGTTAAACAGTATTTCACAAACCTTTCACTAACTTTACTGTAAAGTACTTCATGTTTAGCTATTAAGCAGATGCAATGAGGCAGAGTGAGTGACAATATCTGGTGCATGCAAAATTTAAAAGCTGTGCATTCAGAAGGTTGTAACTGGCTACTATTAGAATTATGGTCCAAATTTTTAGCAGGGCTGATATCTTGCAAATGTGCATTTTCTCGTTATGATATGACCTCAAGCTCATGATGTTTCCTTGTAAGCAGAGTATACAATCTGTCTGGAATTGCTCTCTTATTGATGATTCCAGTGTATTCGTTTTTGTCTTTTTTCTTTCTTTCTTCGTCTTCTTCTTCTTCTTGTACCACACACGTTCTCTTTTCTGAATGTCTGAAGAATTCTCTATTGAAAAACTTTTGGAACTGAAAAATTATTGGACTTTTTTACACCTCTGGGCATAGATGTCATGTAATAGACAATGATAGAAATATGTCAAGGCCACACAACAACAGACAGCATTGTCTACATAGCCCATCAGGCAAATATTCTCTAGTACTCTTTAAAATTCCAAGTTAAACATTGAACTTTAAATTCTCAGTTGGCACCTCATTTGCTGTACATCCTTTCAAGCATCATTCAAAAATGCATCAACTATTTATCTAACCTGGTTTATTTCTTACTTTCAGAAAAATCATTTCACAAAACATTTGACAGTTTTCTTCCTAAAAATATTTTTAGTTTCATGTTTTGTTCAGAAAGCATGAAATATAATACAGTATATTAGAATGATGATCAGTATTCTATTATTATTAAGGGTATATAGATCAAGAGAAAACAAATGAGGTGTCAATTGAGAATTTAAAGTTCAGTTTTAAAGAATACTAGAGGATTTTTTTCTGGTAGATTTTCCTACTTACACTGATTACTTTCATCAATTAAATCCTTTCCATCATGAATTTTCACCTTGCAGCATAGTGGGTGCTGATTTGAAACTCCCTGTCAGGTTAAAACTGTGTGCTGGATTGGGAACTGAACCTGGAGCCTTCCCGTCCCCTCACAGTTTTACTTCATCTCCAACCTTTCAAACTTCTCCTAAGTTCTCCAGGCCCTCCCCTCACAGCTTTACTTCCTCATCTCCAACCTTTCAAACTCCACAGAATTTCTCAAGCCTTAGCCATAGCATGGGGGATTGTTTCCATAATGAATTTCCACACTGCAGCCGAGTTTGCACTGATCTGAAACTTCTGAATGTTGGGCTCCGTAAGGTTCCCTTTCTGTGCAGCGGTCGTGGAATATAAAATTGTAAAGAATGTAGCAACCAGTCGCAAAAACATAATTGATTTATCTTGTTGATTTCGATTTCGACTGATATCAGTCATTATCGGTGCATTTTGCTAACCAATACATGCCATAAGTAGAAGTACTGCCAAGGAAAGTACTTCTACTTCTGGCATGTATCGGTTAGAAAAATGCACCGATGATGACTAATATCAGTCGAAACTGATTTGCAACAAGATAAATAAACTATGTTTCCGTGACTGGTTGCTACATTCTTTATAATTTGATCTGAAACTTCCTCGAAGATTAAAACTGTGTGCCAGATGAGGACTTGGACCAATTCCCTTGCCTCTTATGGATAATTGCTCTACTGACTGCTATCCAAGCCCAATTGATGACCCGCACTCAGAGCTTTACTTTTGCCAGTACCTCATCTCCTCCCTTCTAAACTTAATTCCTTTCTTCCAGGAGTGCTAGTCCCACAAGGTATGCAGCAGAACTTCTGTGAACTGTGGGAGGTAGGAAATGAGATACTGAGGGATGTGTCAAAAGTTACACATTGGTGATATGCAGGACCTGGGAAGAGAACACTCATGGTCAATATCTCAGGCTTGGAAAAGGACTGGAAATCTCATCTTGACGACTAGACCAGAAAAAAGCTGATCCTCCTTACAAGAACAACACTACTTGTTTTTATTGTCTTCATTAACTAACACATTTTCTGAGCAGTTGTAAATGCGTTATTACTTTTAGTTCAAAGTGTCACGACATGACAGTCATTTCTATGGTGTAAAGATAATGTGCGTACAACATGGACATAGACAGAAGCTTTTTATAATACTACCAGGAGCTATAAAAAGGATATGTAGGTTACAACATTTCTGTGAGTGTTCTGACATTATGCCATCTCAAGCTGAACACTGTTGACCACTACAGGAATCCAGTCAATCTATGAGGAGAGGAAATCATGGTACCGTATTGTTGGCATAAAGCTTAAATGCAGACCATACACCAGTCAGTATAACAATTAGCTAGTGGAAGGAAAAGGTGGCAACATTTCAGAATTATGAGTCCTCAAGTGGATAGAACTGAAACCTTGCAATGACATCACTCAGTATAACAACTACAGTTCAACATGCCAAACGAATCACTTGTCAGGAATATATCTCACAGAAAACCTTTTGCTGTGGTGATGTTCAATAATAATGACATGATAAAAATTTTGATTCAACATCAAGATCATTTAAGAAATTTGAACAGCAGTTTCCTATCCTTGGAAGGCAACTTTATGAAGACTGACAGAGGTGCTCCAGCAGAAATATGATACAAACTTAATGGAGTTGAAGTCAACCATACAAGAAACACTGAAATCACATCGGTATTCAAAACTTATGTATCTACATCAAATTCAGACCTGAATATTCTAAAAACACAGGGTGGTTCATTGACAAATCCAGATATAATCACTTTAGTAACGTATCCCTTTCAAATTGTTTATAGGGTCCTTTGATGATAATCAATGTGCCTTTATGAACACCAAACAAGAACTGATTCTCATTTGAAGTGTTACAGGTAATAAAGCATGCATTAAGAAGCACAAGCAAATGAAAATAAAATTGTTTTGGATAAGTTGGTGTTGAAAGAACTGCACATATCCGTGTCAGATGAGGACTGTCTGAAACTTTTACATATGCTAAGTTCTGGAGTTCACCTACCACGAAGTTTCTGTTCATGAGACCTATATAAGTATCTAGTTCTATCAACAACATCAAGGCATAGGTGTTCAATAAAGACATCTGTTCAACTAGAAATGCCTCAATTCTTTCCTCTGTTGTGGCAGACAGACAGGAGAGGGGATGTGAATAAGAACTCCAGTGTAACTGACCATGTAACCAAACAAATTGTTCCTGAATTCCATATATTAACCACAAGATAATTTACAACTTGAATGGAACAATGACGATGTCAATGTACTGCATAAGATTTACTTGACGTTTTGCTTTTCTTACTATGAAGGCAATGAATTTGTATGCATGCTCAGCCCACAGCAGTTTAAAGAATTAGCACCAGTTGTGTGATCGATTACTCAAAGCAAAATGGGAGAGTTAAGACAGGCCATATAGACAACCAAATGGAATTCGAATCATCAGGCATCTTTCCACCAAACACAGTGGTGTTCACATTATTGTTGCATGATCATATTATTAATTACTCGCCTCTCACAAGAGTTGTAAGTGATTAGTAATAAATGTGATGGTGCTCCTCCACACCAGAAGCATTCCATGATGGCATGTCAAAGTGCAAACATTGTCACGGATGAGCAGTTTGGACAATTTGTGTTTAAAGACATTGCATTTGTTGCGTTGATCTACACTGGACAGGTATTGGCCACATTCTCCACTATCCTTGCTTCACCCAAACCATTTAGTGCAGTACAGGGTACAAAGATTTGGCAAATAGCTTTTGGTTGCCTCACTATTACCATGGAAAGCAGTGGGAGAGGACAGATTGCAAGAAATGGCAACATCACTCTGAACCTATGATCATAAAAAGTTTCCGATGGCATTGAGCCTTAGTCATTCAATCATTTCTAAAAGAGTAAACCCCATTTGACTGTGTATTATTATATTTATCTTCTGTATTATCCAAATTTTGACTTTTATGCCATTATCAAGTACAATGTTAAAAGTTTTAAGATCATTATTTATCTGTTTGGATAGGATCAGGACCCTGTCATTCATAATGCTCTGACAACTTTAGCACTGTACTTGATAATGGCATAAAAGACAAAATCTGGATACTAGAGCAGATAAATATAATAATACAGAGTCAAATGGTGGTTCGCGCTTTAAAATAATAATAATAATAATAATCTATGACCATAATGTCAGCATAGTTTAGACCAAAGGCTGTGGAAATGTGTTGTGCCTTTGTGACATTTTCAAAATAAGGAATCTTGAATTACAACCACCCACCTCTTTGGAGACTAAGGAAAATGTATGGTGACAATATATGTACTTCGGAAAATGAACAAATACTTTTAAGTTGGATTATCAGTAAACAATATTGCTTTTCTTTTTTCTTTTGTATCGTTTTTCCATAAGTTTAATAAAAAAACAGATATATACATAACTGAGACTTGAGTCATCAATAATATATCCTCCTTCACTATTTACAACAGTTTGGAAGTGCTGGAGTAACTTTTCGATTCCACGACTGTAGAAATCACGTAGTTTTGAGGTGAAGAATTCACTGAACCATGTTCGGAGCACATTTTCATCTGGAAAAGAAGTTCCTTGAAGGTTGTTAGTGTATGGGAAAGGTGAAAAACAGAGGATACAATATCAGGTGAATAAGGTGGATGCAGAACTACTTCCCAACCTAAGTCCTACATAGCATTTTTCATCAGTCTAGCAAAATGCGGGCAGGTGTTATTGTGAAGCAGCATCACTTCAAGCAGTCTTCCTGGTCTGTTCTTGGATTGTTAGTTGTTGATAATAAATGTCAGCAGTGATAGTTACATGTCAGGTAAACAATTCATAGTGCACCACACCAGCCCTGTTCCACCAGATGCATAATATTATCTTTTGCATATGCAGGTCTTTGTATTGGGAATTGCTGATTTATTTGAGCTCAACCATTCTTTTCCTTGTGTCTGCATAAAGTCACCATTTCTCGTCACCAGTAATGATACAGGATAGGAATGGTCAGTGCTGCTCACGAGCCAATTGATGATAAGCAGGCAGAGATGCCCATATGACCACCTGTCAAATTTGACATAGAGCATGTGGTACTCTTACACCCAATTTTTGAACCTTTCCCATTGCATGCAAATGTCACAAGAGGGTGGAATGGTCACAGTTCATCACCTTTGTCAGTTCTCAAGTACACTGATGTGGATTACTGTGGGTTAATGTGTTTAAACTGTCTTCATCAGACCCCAATGGTGCTCTTGAATGTGGAGAGTCACTAATGGCAAAACAATCCTCCTTACGACAATAAAACCATTTTATTGTAATGCTCTGTCCAATGGCATTATCCCCACACATAGTGGAATTGTTTCTGGCTCCCTCTGCTGCTGTCACCCCTCTATTGAACTCAAACAGAATATGTTGGAAATGTTCTGATTTCTCCACTTGGTACTCCATTTTCTAGTGTTCACAGCTCAGCTCACTACTGCCAGTTACAAAATAAGAATATGTAAACTCAAACAGCAACAGTGAACTACAAACAGAAAATGACAATTGATAAATAAACTTTTAGCAACCAGAATACCAATATGCAAGACAAAACTCTACAAACTTATGCACAAACCTAATATATTTATTCACATATTCATCTAACAGGATATTCAATATACACTGCCTGTGTGGTTCACTGAGGATTGGAATTATAATTCATAAAGCTTCCTTATTGTATAGGCTATCATGGTCAGAGTTTGTTGACATTTCAGGCATGCTTACAGTGCTGTTCTGGATCTACACCCAGTAGAAGACTAATATAAGCAAACAGATCAAATGCTGATTTCTCCAGTGTAGTTTTTTACAACACGATGTGGTATGATACTCAGAAAACTTTGATGTCAAACTGCTCAATATGTTTCTGGAAGTGCCACATGACCCTAGCCACCAGCATCCAAGGCCCCACATGGGCTACTTTGTACACTGCAAGTGGCAATTACTGCAACATCTATGTACCAATCCCTGTTTATATACAGATGTATTATGTAACCACACTGCAGTGCATCATGGTGAGCCCCTGAACTGAGCTGCCATGACAAATGCCAGCACAGAGCCGCAGCACCACTGTATGTGTAGGTGGTCAGTGATACCTCCCTGCAGTGCGGGTAGTGTTCTGCAGATAATAGCTTCATGACAGCCAGTGCATGGGTCAATCTTCTACCATTAACAAGGAGCCCCACAAAGTGTCAGAAGTGTGCTGCAACTCACGTGTGATCTTGAAAATGATACAGCACATATCTGAACTGAAATATAAGAACACTGGCATGATAGCACTGCCACTAACTGGGGCCTGCAAAGCATCAGAAGAAAATACTTTTCTTTTGGTCACAGGATGCAGCTGAATTCTACCATCACTCACACAATGGTCCAGTGCAGACACTGACATGATAGCAGACAGGCTCTGGTTCACCTGCATCTCCTCATACTGGCTATGCAGTAATAAGCATCCTCAATTCCTACTGGCTGAAATAAGCAAAGGAATGAGACTTTTGCCTTTAAAAAAGGGCCACTTCAGAACAGACAATCATTCTGGTCTGAGCCCTGAAGGACTCACTTACCTTCCTGGCTTCTGAGTAGATTGGCCACAGTCACTCTTTAGTGCTTCTCTGAAGCCGTCCCATCACTGCTTCCCTTCCTATATTGAGTAGACTGACAAGAGCAACCCACTAGTGCTTCTCAATAGCAACAACCCTAACACTCCTTCCTTCCCACTGAGTAGACAGGCTGCATTACTTTGTAGTGCTTCTCAGTAGACACTATTATCCTGCTGTTCTTTTTTCCTTCCTATACTTTGTCAGCATTCAGCAAGCCACAAAGCAAGACATTGGTCATGATGAATACACCACTAAAGAGTGTCGCAAATTAAAGTCCAGAAATTCTACAGGTATGTGATGGCGATTTCTATCCATGTTGTTGTTTTTGCACATATTTTTTTAGTTGCAATCTGATGACTAATTTCTCCTTCTTCTTCTGTTGCAGGTGCAAGCATATCATCATGCCTGATGAACAAAAGTACTCCGGAAGATTTGGTGTACCATCTTGGTGTTCCAGACAATGGTGCATGGATAACTACTGAATCTTGTGAACATAAATACTCATTTTCTCTCTCACTCTCTGTGTGTGTGAATAATATAATTACCTAACATTAAGCTCTTTTTCTGTTTGTTGTAGAATTCTTCAATGAAATCACAGCTATGAGTGTGGATGAGGTATAACCAAGACCAATAAAAATGAATTTAGCATTGCAGTCAGTTACTGAAATTGATTCAAATGATGATATCAGATAACAGAGCCAGAGAACCCCATATTTGAGCTGACACCTTTCTCCGCTTTCAGCTCAAGGGGGATGACTCCATTTGTTGAGGAGCAAATATGTAAGTAGTAGGTCTTTATGTACTACTTCTACAATAATAATATGATTGTTAGCCACACAATTGCATGCATTACTAAAGTGATGTGTTCTTTGCTGTTTCTATGTGCACTCAATGAAAATACTCCCATGAGTATTTGGTGACAGGATCTCTCAGGCCAACATTACCATCATGAGTGCAGGCTACCAAGATTCTGACACTTCCCTTAATGTTCATCAAGCTGTACTGAAAAGGAAGCTCCCCAGATAGGACATAACCCATGGTGTCCCACCATTAAGTGAAAAGCAGTTCTGAACTGTTAACTCACGCACCTCGTGAAAGTTATGCTGTTTTGAAGAAGAGCACCATTCAAATTTTGGGGACAAATGGTGTCATATCAGAGGGCCAACTATCACAGATTTGTTATGAACTTTTACCTACAGCATCGTACTGGGCCATTTTCTGAAATGCTGAAAACAGGATCCGGTAAGATGCTCAGCCATGTACTCCTCCTCGATATATACTAGCATGTCTTTGTCTACTTAATGAGGGGGAGAGGTCCAGTTTAATCTCTCTACGGAAAGATACTGTTGCCAAAAAAACATGTATTAATGCCCAGAATCTCCACAATTCACACAAGCGTCTCCTCAGAAACTTGCTGAGACAATGCATCAAAAGGACATGCATATCACCAGAAGCACATATCCTGAGGCTGCAAAGATTCAGATTGTGGTGAGAAAGGCTGTCTTTCCATATAGATACCTGGATTCAATGGGAGGAGCCCATGAAACCATACCAAATGAAGTGGCACAATGGTTGACACATTTGACTCACATTCGGGAGGATGATGGTTAAAACCTGCATCCAACCATCCAGATACGTCTATAAGTTCAAGTCTCGGCCACATTGTTTTCACCAATGTATAAGATAAACACTTTCAACTTTTAAATATTTTAAGTCTCAAGTGTGGTATTTGCAGCTTACTTTCAGAGAGAGGATACAAATTGATGAATGTTAGTAAGCATTGCATTTTAATATATTAAACATTTTTAGTATCTTTTATTTGAAGTTGCCTGACTTCTGACTCGCCAAACACATCAGCTGCAGATTGAGTGGTTTCACTTACATATTAGTTCAGCCTTCTCGGTTATACATGAACCGCTACTAAGATTTACAAAGGTTTTTACCTTATTTCAAGGAGAGGCTAAATATGAAATATACTTCTAAAAATTAAAAATTTTCAAAATTCATGTATTTATTTATTTAAATACAAAACTTTCCATATTATGGCAAGGAATATCAATTTTCTGTTGGTTTTAAAAGCTTATTAACTGGACTGTAAATTTAAGTCTAAAAATGAACAATTACTTTTTGAATTTGGTTTTGTTGAAGTTCTGTCTTTCTTCTCATTGGTTTCTACACATCACCAATAATTCTCTTTCAGTTTCCTTGCTATTGTGACACAAAGAGAAAGCATACAGGATACTTTTTTAATTGTTTGTCCACTTATACATTTGCTTTTTAAGCATATACTGCCACATAGAAATACTTTTTTGCAAAAAATATTTGTCATCGTTCTTGAATTTTCTTAAAATTTCTATAATTAATGTACTTTTAGAATAGGGACCCTTCTGGCATGGAATTTACCTTGAGGATCCCTTTTTGTCAAGCTGTATGATATTTCCCATCATGCTTTTTAGGCCTTCCGCACCTGGAGCGACTTGAGAGCAGTTCGTTGCCGACATGAGTTGGTAACGGGTCAACAGCGAATCACTTCCTGTGTAGTTAAATTGGTCTCCACAAATGGCGTGACTGCCTGGTGATTCCCCAGTCAATCACTGGCAATGTGTTACCAACCAGTTGCCAACAACTTGGTGCCCATGTTGCCAAACGATCTGAGTTGCATTGTGTTGTCAAACACAGCTCTGTATTGGTTTAATTTGAAGATGAGCAAGCAGGCTGTGAACATTAGCTTTCTAAAAGAAGTTGAAAAATATTCACAATTTAACACAACTATCAACTCCCAGACTACTGCAGAAGCGATCTGTAGAGAAAACAAGGTGTTAAGTGGGAAAAAAATTTCATGTTACATGAGTAGTATAGGATCAAGGGGGGGAGGGGGGGGGAGGGGGGGGGGACCGGGGTATTTGCCCTGGGTGGCTATTTCAGGGGGTGCCAAGTTCATGTTTTATGAAGAAAACGATCTTGTTACACAAAGTGCCTAGCATACACCACACGTTGGTCTATCAATTGTTCATATGATTTTGAAACATTTCCCTGTTGGTTGTTGAACTTTCTTCAACACATTCTAAGTTGATTTCTGAATGAATCAGAAGTTGACTTTTTAATGTGTGCATACAGTATGTGATGTCTCTGCCAGGAAAATCCCTGTTGCATCAAGAAATAAAATACCTCTCCTCAGACAGAAGGGATTGGGGCTATACGAGCTGAGCCAAATAAATTTGAACAAGTGACTGCCAATTGTTGTTTGTTTAAATGGTTGATTGGGTGTGCAAATGATAAGCATTGTTATAATTATTAGCAAAATCCATAGATTCAGACTACCAGAGTGAAAATAGATGACCAACAGGAATAGGTAAGAAATATTTCATATTATCTTCTCGGTGTATCTGAGGAAATTTCATTCTGACAGAAAACGTTTACCATATCAGTACACTACTAAGGGCCAGTTGCACTGTCCCCGAGTAGCCACTTAAGGGGATTTGTACAAGAATAACTGTCAAAAAATCTATTTTTTAATGATTGTCTTAAAAAATTCTCTGCAGTTTTCTGAACGAGAAAAAGTTTACTTCCAGGAAAATGGACCTCGGAAAGTACCAAAACTAGAGGAATTTAAAAGTGGCCCCACACACACACACACACACACACACACACACACACCGTCCCCATGGCACACAGTCAGCTCTGTTAAAAATAAAGTTTTACTCTTATTTGTTTCATTTTTATGACTTTTTAATCCCTTAAGTTGGCTAACCTGCAAAAGCTTTACAGTTGCTTATCTTTTGTTTGTACAGAGAGTTTAGTCATTGTTTGCTGTTTTAGCAATTGTATATGGGAACAGATACCAAAGCTGTTCTAGTAGGACTAAATACTTTGAAAATGGTTCTATGTTTCAGTGACAGTGGAGTGTTAAGGCTTAATGTTATGAAACTGATGGGAGTGCCTGGTGGACTAAAAATGCATAGAGCTCTAATAGCCAATGACTAAAGGAGAATCTTCAAAGCAGAAAAATCAGAGTTGGAATCTACCAAAGAAGCAAGAATAAGAACAAGAAGTGTGAAAAAGAGAAGGGAGGAAGAACAACACAGGGCAAAAGGTGAACATGGACGTGGGATGCATTAATGCCAAGCAAGTTTAATAGAAAAAAGCAAGTTTTAACTTTAACTTGAATTTCCTGAAAGTTAAGTTACCTCATGATCTGGTACACTTTGGCTAAAACCATGCTTAACTAAATAGTAGACTACTCTTGTGACTTAACTTTTAAAATAAAATGCTTTTTTGAAGAAAAACTTTTAATTAATTTCCAAAATTTTTGATTATCATACTTAAAAAAATTTTGCACAATTTATGATAGTACCATCTTTTCAACAGTCTGCTTTGAAGATAATAGTGTAAAGAATTTATACGAAAAAAAATAAACTTTGTACTTTGAGAAATGTGTACCTATGATGTACATAAATAATTGGTATGGTTTATTTCACTTGCAACAAAAAAATGCTATTAAAAAAAGTGTGTGGGTTAAATCTGTGGTTCATACATAAAAATGTTGCCAAAAGATGGTAAGCATTCTAGGGGCTTACATATCTTATTCCTTGAGTTACAATGTTTAGAAAATTGACGATTTTTGCGAGGTTTCCCCTGGTATTCACGGAACGCGGAGTACGCGTTGTACGAACATGTAATAACGCCTAACCGGAGAATAAATATGAGATAACTAAACCAGTACTGGTGCCTGATTCTGGCAGGGTTAATGAGGTTAACTGCAGAATAAGTTTTGACAATGGCAGGAATAGTTACAGAATTAGTGATGACGAGATTGTTTGTCAGAACGAGGAAGGAGAAGAAATGGAGACATCACACAAATTATATGGAAGAATATGACAATACCAAATTTATATAAAAATGTCGTACTACGACTACGTCTCGATCTCACGCTTGAGAAACTGAAGCGTATGAATGAAATGTGAAACTATTTCCTAACATGAAACTTTTAGCTTGCAGTTGACCTAGTAGGTATTTGATATTGGTACTTCGTGAATTAAATTCTGTCGTTATTTACGTACATGAGGTACATAAAAATGACCATTTGTGCCAGAACAGTCTCGCTTATTTAACGTGTGTTACAATTGCTGCAATATTAGAAAGGTCTATTTCTTTTTATCCAGCACACAGTGACAAAAATAACCGTAATCAAATCGAGTAAGCCTACCAGTCCTGGGTACTATTCGTATTAACAGCTTTTTCAGTATTGGACAATGACTTTTGATTTTTCATATAGTAAAACCTCTGATGAGGTAATACATTCTTTCGGAGAAAGGAAAGCACGGCCTGTAAAGCTGTAGCAAGATTAGAGAGAAAAAAAAAATTGCCGGGACCTAAGGACTGAAGAAACGTGTGCTGTCGTGCCTGCCTCTTGTGTTTTATGTTCCCTAAATTTTATTTTATGTCACACGAATGACGTGCGCTACAAAATGAAGATATTCTTGAAAAATCCATTTTTTTTTAAATTTTTGTGTCCTCACTCAAACTCTTGAGTGGGGGGGGGGCACTGTCAAGTTTTTGTCCCGGTTCGGAAATATCGTAGATCGGGGGCTGATGTAGCGTGCTGTAAATATGTTGTTTAAATCATCTGTACGTTACTGGAAGTATGTACTAACAATTGTAAATCATACCCATAGTACGTGTAACTTGCAGCCTGTGTCCTTTTGTGAAATTACATTTCGAGTGAAAACGAACAGTGAAAATCCACAAATCTCCGATACGGCCAAATACAACGGTGTTAGCACGCAAATGATTTAAGGCACTAACCACCATCACCACAAATCCGTGGATATATATCTCAAGATATTTGGGTTTTCAAAATAAAAGTACCGATGTGGCACGGCAGAAGAAGTCGACTGCGCCAAATCACTGTCGCACTGTATATTCGGTCTATAAAAAGATATGAATTTGGAATCTGCCTGTTACAGCTCCTAGGCTGCTACGTACAGCCTGCGGTTTATTCTTCTTTGGATGTACGAATGAATCCAAAATTTTCTTTATTATTTTTATTCGTATGCAATAATAATAGAGACCTACATCTACTTCTGCGCTTGAATCTGTGCTCGACACGCCGTATGTAACACGTCCCTCTCCACCGAGTTCGCACACGGCACATGCAGTTTCTCGTTTCTGAGTTGCCCCGTGGGCGGAACTGCGATGTCAGCTAGTCGGCAGCCAGTTGCCGATGCGACATTATTGATCTAGATGCAAAGTTCACTATTAAATAAATGTACTACTCATGAACGCGGACCAAAGACTGTACTGAATAAAAAGCAAATACAGGAACGTCAATGACAGGGACGGTAGGCGATAACAGAGCACAGTCAATAATAATAAAACGCCAAAACGATCAATTGTTCCGCTCAGAATTGAATGTGCCGGGATCGGGTGAGTCCACTGTAGCTCACCAGCATTCCAGAGCGCTGCGAAATTGATTACAGAACTTCACATTTTGCAGTGTTGACCAGAGATAGGTTTGACAGTGAAATTGTATAGTAAATGTGAGTAGTACTTTATACCTGTGAAACACTGTTTCTGCTGTGAAATGTTAACCGGTTCGTGTACACGGGCATGATTTGTACCTATGTTGCCGGTGAAATTCTGTATAAAAATTTATCTTTGACACAAACAGGCGTTGAAGGATTTGATTGAAATGATTTTTTATTTTTGGATATCATCATAACTTACGAGTAAAACGGAATGTCAACTATCGCTAAAATTACCCCTAAGGGAACATTTTCCGCTCGACTCTGTACCCCTAACAATATTTATGCGTTAACTGCAACTAGAACAACTTCGCCTTTGGTATTTTTGTTAATCAGTTTAAAAATGTGAAAAGAAAAAATAGTCTGCAAATGAACATGCATAATGCATATTTCAGTTTTGGCGTACCCCTTGAGGTGTCTGGTTGGAGTATCCTCCGGGGATATCCGGACCCATGTAGTGAATAATTGCTTTAGTTCAGGCGATGAAAGTTCTACAGACTGGTTGCATTCACAAGTGCGGGTTCACTAAAGAACAAATATATGGTTCAACCGTCAGAAAAACTGCAGACTGATTTCTCTTGAAAAGAGAGAATGAATAATTCACTGTTCAAAAGTACAACGGACTGTGTCAATTGTTCACAATCAGCTGCTCCGACAGACTGGTTTCACTTGAAAGACTGGATGAATGACAGTTCAACTGAGTCATAAACCTCGTCCGATTGAATTGATTGCTTTCATTCGATTGTTTCGACACACTGGTTTTCTCAAAGGAATGAATGAATAATTCAACCGATACGTGAGACACAATGGAATGAGTTGGCTGTTTTTCAACAACGGATTGAATCAGTTGTTTTGATTCGCTTGTTCCCATCACTGGTATCTGAGAAAATGGATTACCGACGGTGACGTTTCTGCACATATAGGTCATATTGTTATCAGAGCGGTTTTTTTTTATCCATGTCGCGTAAGCTACAGGCCCAGCACTTCACCGCACATGCACTCACATTTGAAGCTTTAACATTACTGAATTGAAAATACTGATACTATTTATCATTAAGCGTGCGTGGTTGTGCAGTAGTTTTATAGCACCAACAGTAATGGGTGAGAGAGATTGCGTGTTTTCTCACTTTTCAGGAATAAACTGGTTGCAGTTCTACCTCATTAAACAGCATTTCACTTATTAGGAACTGGCACGAAACTTTCATTTACACGTTTTGTTCCACTCGGGTCTACTGTGGATTATTACCAGTTTATCGACAGACATGGGTACGCATGAATGAAACTGAACCACAAGCTTGGAAGATAAAAGTGGAAATCAGAGCATTTACTTGCAAGCAAAAGGAAGAAGCGAAGCTTTTGCTTCAGACTGAATGAGTAACCTCCACCTTTCCCTCCTACCATTTACTTCTAACACAAAGCCTCAAACTTCTAGCAATCTGCTTCGTCTGCACTGTGAGCAGCCTTCGTTGAGTAAGTGCGGGCATCCGATTTCGCTTTTTGATGATCGTATGACTAACTTTGGCTTTGTTTGATCTAAGTGAGCACATGTGATTTTTCAGTTAAAGGTGTCCTCACACACATGTGATTTGTCAATTAAAAGTGTCCTCAATCCGATTCTGGTGAACGCTTGATACGTGCAGAAAGTAAGAAAGTGTTTTTAAGCACGCCTTTAGAAATGTATCATGAATTATTAGAGAAATCACAACGTCCGGGAGTTAAGAAAAAAAAAAAAAAAAAAACAGGAAGCAATTTCTTGTCTGCAGCAAGTTCATATGAGAGGCCACCATTCGTGAAGAAACCGGAATGTTTGCCAGAAAGAGACGATACAAAGATGCACAATACCATGGGATTACATAGGCTGGTGCCATTGGGCAACTTATATCGAATAGGAGGCAAATGGGATAAGAAGCTATGATAACGACCTTCCTTAACGCAAAGATGAACTACAAAAACAATGCTCATGCGGAGGAAGATGAAAACAATTTATTTCTTTAGGTCGTGTTAGCAATAACTCGTTGTAGACGATAAGCAATTTTGTATGTTTTCGTAAATAAAAAAATTCAAAATGCTGCATTTTGTTTTAGAGCTGCAATTTGTCGTCTTTTTTCGTTTCCAACATTGCCATCGTCATGGAAATCCTGTGCAACATCTTCAAAATCTTCGTCCTCTAGATGTTTCGCAACATTATGC
The DNA here is from genome assembly GCF_023898315.1 of Schistocerca nitens. Classification (NCBI taxonomy): domain Eukaryota; kingdom Metazoa; phylum Arthropoda; class Insecta; order Orthoptera; family Acrididae; genus Schistocerca; species Schistocerca nitens. The sequence continues at coordinate 473,238,279 of NC_064614.1, read as the reverse complement.
AGTACAAAGCAGTAAGCTATAGTTAGTGATGAGGAAACCCCACTTTTTTAAAAAAGTAAACTTTTCCTTTACATTGCATGTAGCCTGCACATTTATACTAGCATTACTCTTGCCGCTCTTATACACATCAAAAGTTCTGCATCACCTAGGTTCCGAGAGTTCCGGAACCTGTACAGAAAATTGGAATAGAGATCAACATAAACATCATTTCCGCTCTTTTTATTGCTCATGAAAACCACACATTGCATGTTGTACCACCATACAGCGAGACCCTCAGAGGTGGTGGTCCAGATTGCTGTACACACCGGTACCTCTGATACCCAGTAGCACGTCCTCTTGCACTGATGCATTCCTGTATTCGTCTGGCATACTATCTACAAGTTCATCAAGGCACTGTTGGTCCAGATCGTCCTGCTCCTCAATGGCGATTCGGCGTAGATCCCTCAGAGTGGTTGGTGGGTCTTGTCATTCACAAACAGTGTTTTCCAATGTATCCCAGGCATGTTTGATAGAGTTCATGTTTGGAGAACATGCTAGCCACTCTAATCAAGCGATGCCGTTATCCTGAAGGAAGTCATTCACAATATGTGCATGATGGAGGTGCGAATTGTCGTCCATGAAGACGAATGCCTCGCCAAATGCTGCCGATATGTTTGCACTATCGGTCGGAGAATGGCAATTACGTATTGTACAGCTGTTACAGCGCCTTCCATAACCACCAGTGGCGTACGTCGTCCCCACATAATGCCACCCCAAAACAGCAGGGAGCCTCCACCTTGCTCCACTCGCTGGACAGTGCGTCTAAGGCATTCAGCCTGACCGGGTTGCCTCCAGACACGTCTCTGACGATTGTCTGGTTGAAGGCATATTCGACATTCATCGGTGAAAAGAACGTGATGCCAATCCTGAGCTGCCCCTTGGTATGTTGTTGGGCCCATCTGTACTGCACTGCATGGTGTTGCGGTTGCAAAGATGGACCACGCCATGGACGTCGGGAGTGAAGTTGCGCATCATGCAACCTATTGCGCACAGTTTTGAGTCGTAACATGATGTTCTGTGGCTGCACGAAAAGCACTATTGTTGAGTGGTACTTAAGTAAATAAATTAATGAAATCAAAGTGAACTAGAAATTAGAATATAAATGAAAAACTTGGTTTAGTTTAGAGAGTTACATACTGGCACACAGCGGGCACAACAGCAGAGCAGAAGAGACAATGACCGTGAAGTCAGCAAGTTCCACATAAGCGGGCGCTGTCGATTCAGCCGTCAGGGCATCGCCCAACCGGCTCACGTGTTTCTCAGTTGTCGCATGTGAGCAAAGGCCCTCGCCTACATTCCAAGAGCCAATGACCGACGTTAAGAAGATTCTTCGAGAAGCTTTTCAATGTGACAGACGAGGCAATGACCGTGAAGTCGTTCACCTCCAGTAAACTGAAGTGAATAAATACGCGAGACGGAGACGGAGACGAAGACGGAGACGGAGACGAAGACGAGAGACGAAGGAAGAAAAGAAGAGTAGCAGTAGTTTTCAGTCAGTTTCGGTGCTGAAGACCGTCATGCAAGAAGAGACTGCATCATGCACAGACGCACCAAGTCCGCCGCTGTAATGGAATAGCAAGCAGCAGCCGCGGCGCCAGAAGACAGAAGTTAAAAGGTATTTGAAGTCTGATTTTGACGTACCCGGGTGACTCGTGAGGACGGGAAGGAGACGGCCTCACATCAGCAGTCACCTGTGAGCTGGGATGAAGACCTGACAGCCGAAGACTGGCAAGCAGGAGTCCGTGGTTCGAGTCCGGGACACTGGCCTTCCCCCGCCGCACCGCTCCGCTGGCCCACGCACAACACCCGCGGCCGCTTAGAGAAGAGAAACATTGGGACGCCACATCCAAGGTATCACCATCCGATGCACGACTTCGCTCGCAATAATTAAACAGGCCACCTCGCGCTGCGCGTCTCCAGTCAACTGGGCGAGACGGCGACACGAGATACACACCGCTACGCGTAATCAGACGCCGCCGCCGCTGCCGCAGCAGAAGACTTCACAAACGACACAGCTGCCGCTCTCCGAACCAGAAATTCAGTAAGATACAGTTGTACAAATCTTCAATAAAAGTTATCTTATGTAAAAATGATGTTTCATTCGACCTCATACCCGAGCCAAGGAAGAACCCACCCTGCCCACATGTTGTTAAGAGAGAAAAGTTAATTTATTTAATATTTTCACCCTGACAGAATGCTCATCCTGACAATTGACAGCATCAAAAGAGAAAACCCAGTTACATTTAGTGACAGAAGTGTCACATTTAGTAACATGGTTGTTTATATCCTTGGGCGGGTTTAGTGACATCTCTGAACAGCCAAAGGGACTATGTCTCTGTTACAATATCCACACTCACTATCTTCAGGAGTTCTGGACACCGGGGTGACGCAAAACATTTTTTGATGTGTGTATTTGTCCCCATATTGAATAGGTTTCGAAATTCGCACGTACGCCTACTGCACTTGGAAATGTACATTTTTCTAGCCACTCGTTTTTTGCCATAGTCACATATTGTGATGACGTCGGAAATTAGATCCGCAAGTCAGCTTTTACAGTTATCTCCTTGGAAACTCGACTTACTGTAGTCTGATGAATCCCAATTTCTTCTGCTATGCTCGACTGAAATCCTAGAGCAATTGGATACCGCAGAAAAATGCTCATCCTCAGTTCTGACGATAGTGCTCCACTTCATCTTTCCCCTGTGTGTGGCAGAAAATGATTCGCAATCCATTCAACATTTTTTTTGTTTTTCGTTAAGTCGATATAGAATTTTATAACGCCCTTCAAGTGGGCATTGACATGATTTGCAGCATTTTTCACGGCGTGCACTTGCTGCTAGCTGAGCTTTATATATACTTTGGAAACGCGACTCAACAGCTTACCAGCTTCCCCTTAATCATACCGTTTAGCTAATGCCGAAGCCAAGCTCAAGGCGAAGGAAACGATTTTTTCTCTGTTTTGTCCCCACGAGCTAAAGCTCTTGCTTCATACTTTATTCATAAATTTGAGGCTTAAACTTCGAAATTCGAAGGAAGTCTTTGGCTTTACATTATAATAATAATTGCGTAAAAAGCGTTTGTTTGTATAATATCGCACCAAACGACGTGGATTGCCAAGCAAACCATTCGCACAACTCTGAATAATAGTCGTTGGATTTAAGGTTAGTGAGCAGACTCGGATCTACGGGGGTGGGGGTAAACTGGGGCATCTGCTCCAGGCGGCAATTTTAGGGGACGCCAGATTCATGTCTGTGAAGAAAAAAAAACTTGTTTCACACAGCGCCTAGCATCCAGCGCACGTTGGTCAATCGATTATTCATATGATTTTGAGACGCATCCCTGTTGGTTTATGAACATTTTTAACACATTCTAAGTTGATTTCTGAACGAATCATAAGTTGATCTTTTAGTGCGTGTATAGTGTACGTGATGTCTCTGCCAGAGGAATCCCCTTCGCATTTGGAAATAAAAAACTTTCCCGCAGACAAAAGGGGACGGGACTATACGAGATGAGCTGAATAAACCGCAACGGCTGAATGCCATTCGTTGTTTGTTACTTTGTTCATGTGGTTGATTGGGTGTGCGAATGATAAGCGTTATTATAATTACCAGTGAAGTCCATAGATCAGACTACCAGAGTGGATGTAAACGCCTAACAAGAATAACAATTAAGAAAGATTACATATTACCTTCTCAGTGTATCTGAGAAATGAAATTCTGACAGAAAATTTTTGCAAGATAGCTACACTACTAAGGGCCAGTTGTACAGTCCCCAGTTAGCAACGCTTAAGTTCTTTTCTCGGAATAGCGCGAAGAACGCATTGTACGAACAGGTAATAACGCCTCACCGGAGAATAAACGCGGGATAACTAAACTAGTGATTCTGGCATGGTTAGTGAAATTAACCGCAGAATAAGTTTTGACAATGGCAAGAATAGTTAAAGAATTAGTGATTACAAGATTATCTATTGTAACGAGGAAGGAGAAGAAACGGGGACATCATACAAATTATATGGAATAATATGACGAGTCCAAATTTATGTAAAAATTCCATACTACTACTACTTTTCGATCAGATGCTTGAGAAATTGGAGCATATGAATGAAATGTGAAACTGCTTCCTAACATAAAACTTTTTGCTTGCAGTAGGCTTAATAGATATTTGATACTGGTACTCCGTGAATTAAATTCTGCCGCGCGGGATTAGCCGAGCGGTCTGAGCGCTGCAGTCATGGACTGTGCGGCTGGTCCCGGCGGAGGTTCGAGTCCTCCCTCGCGCATGTCTGTGTTTGTCCTTAGGATAATTTAGGGACTGATGACCTTAGCAGTTAAGTCCCATAAGATTTCACACACATTTGAACAATTTTTTGAATTAAATTCTGTCGCGTTATTTATGTAAATGAGGTACATAAAAATTACCATTTGTGCCAAAAGTCTCGCTTATTTGGCGTGTGTTACAATTGCTACAATATTAGAAAGGCCTATTTCTTTTTATCTAGCAGACAGTGACAAAATAGACGTAATCAAATTGAGTAACCATACTAGTCTTGGGTACTATTCGTATAAAGAGCTTTTTCAGTATTAGACAAGAACATTTAGATTTTTCATTTAATAAAACATTTGGCGAACTTCGATAAGGTAATAGATTCTTTCGCAGAAAGGAAAGCACGGACTGTAAAGCTGTAGCAAGATTAGAGGGGGAAAATTGCCCTTAGGATTGAAGAAATGTGTGCTGTCTTGCTTGTTTCTTGTCTTTACTGGTTTTACGTTTCCTATATTTAATTTTCAGTCACGCAAAAGAGAATGTTATTAGCCAATAGGCAAAAAGATTGCAAATTTTCTTTATATTTCTTATTCTCCCGGTCACAAATAATCCCACCCAGTATAATTTTGAGTATTTTTAAAGGGGGGTACGACTTCAAACTGGGCGACTGGGAGCGGGAGAGGCACCACGACAGCCGGCTGCTGTGGCCGAGCGGTTCTAGGCGCTTCAATCTGGCACCGCGCGACCGCTCCGCTCGCAGGTTCGAATCCTGCCTCGGGCATGGATGTGTGTGATGTCATTAGGTTAGTTAGGATTAAGTAGTTCTAAGTTCTAGGGGACTGATGAACTCAGATGTTAAATTCCATAGGGCTCAGAGCCATTTGAAACACAACGACATTTTAATTTCCTGTGTTCTGAATATCGGTTTGATGGCTTCCATTACAAAATATACGCGTTTGAATTCCACAGAACTAAATACAGTGACGTGCGATAGAAGAATGCTGTGAGGAGAGGCGTGGCACTGCACTTTGGCACACTTAAGACCAAATAACATGTCTTACAGTGCCTCGTACATACATGTTTTGTGTATCAAACTCTTCAGAAAATGTGCGCTACAAAATGAATATAGGCTATTTTTGAAAAATCGATTTTTTTTTAAATTTTTGCCGTCCTATCTCAAACGGTTGAGGTGGAGGGAGGGCCGCCACTATTAAGTTTTCCGTCACTATCAAGTTTTGCCCTCTGTTCGGAAATATCGTAGATCCGGGGCTGTTAGTGCTAATATAACTCACTAGTATATTTACGTTGAAATATTGCTTAAAAATTTTACGTTAACTTCAGGAAGGGATAGCAGAATATGGTAGGCTACTGCGTCAGTGGTGGAATGGAAAGGGGAGGGGGGGGGGGGAGCTGATACCTATGAGAGCGCTGAGAAACATGCCACAAACAGCACGGATCCAAATCCAAAATGTTCTTCTATCTTCTTATATAAACGCCCACATGTGCGCATTTTGTCCAAACAGGATGACTAATGATTACATCAACAGGCGTAACGGCGTACCTGCCGAAGTGCCAGTGGGAGTGGCGTGGGAGGTGGCGGAAGGAGAAAAAAAAAAAAACTTCGCAAACAGAGTTTGCATCCCTCCGCGTCAAGTAGGCAGTTGTATTAATTCACCATTCATTCGTAGAAAGTCAGAACACACAATGGATTTTATGCTACTAGTAAGTGTAGCTAAAGCATTTGTCATTAAATAAACTACTGTATATTGTCTGCCCTCCAGGGATTTTCATTTCAATTCACGAAGCATCTTCCGCAATACCTGCATGCTAATCAAACCTACCGGTAACAAATCTAGCAGTGTGACTCCTAACAGCTTCGATGTCTTCCTCCAATCTGACCTGGTGTGGATGCCAAACATTCGAGCAGTACTGAAGAATGCGATCCACTACTGTCCTCTACGCCGTCTCCTCTGTAAACATATTCAGTACTGGAAAAGCAAGAAGCCAACGACTTATGGGTACACCTACTGGGACTGAGGAAAAGAAATGCACTGGTAACAGACGACAGCGGATGCATCTTATCCAATTATGTTGTTGTTGTGAGTCTGCTTAGCGTATTCATCTCTTGGTCTCCCTCTAAGGTCTTTAACCTCCATGCTGCCCGCCAATACTAACTTGGTGACCCCTTGATGGCTCAGAACATTCCTACCAACGGATCCCTTCTTCTAACCATTTCTTGCGATAAATTCGTCTTCTCCCCAATTCTATTCACTATCTCTTCATTAGTTACGTTATCTACCCAACAAACCTTCAACATTCTTCTGTAAAACCACATTTCGAAAGCTTCTATTCTCTTCTTGTCTAAACTATTTATCGTCCATGTTTCATATTCATACATGGCTACACTCCATACAACTACTTTTAGAAAAGACTTGCTGTCACTCAAATCTATATTTAATGTTAACAAATTTCTCTTCTTCAGACACAAGCAAAAGTTTCAAATCGCATTTCATTACTTTCGGTAATTTCCAAGAATGATTGCCTATCGAAGCCGCAGGGTACAAACGGTACATATCGAACGACCGATCGCAAATCGATCATGTGACTCTGGTTGCGGGCGACATGAGTATGTTTACGGTGGTCACTACAGCAAAGACAGAATAAGAGCGTTACAAAAATACTTGTAGTTACAAAGGCGATGACTTACCTTACTCGTCGTCGGTTTTGTGAACGGCCATTACACTGATCTGCATGGATAATTTGGAAGAGTCGAACCATGTATTCTTCCTTATACTCGTTCGTTTTCCGCACTGTCCGCAATGAAATTGTAACGTTATTTCAGCATCTAAATTGTTCTTACGAAGATTTACACACCTCGCATCACCACAGTCTACACTGTCCCTCCTTTCGTCTTCTGGTAGTACTCCAAATTTGCGACAATAAGTCGAACAATTTTCTATGGGGGATAAGCATGGATTTAAATTTTTCTTCCATGTGAGAGAATCCGTCGCAGAAACGTCAAGAACACCAGATATCCCACTCACTACCAACATGTCTGGGTTTCTCTAGCAACTCACAAAAAATTCACAGAGGTATGTAATTTAGAGCAACTAAGGAAACGACGGAAAACAGATAAAAATGACGATCACAAATAATTGATCACAACGCCTGCCACCAAAGTCGCATGATCGATTTACGATCGCTCGTTCGATATGTATCGTTTGTACCCCGCGGCTTCAATAGACAATCATTCTTGGAAATTACCAGATTTCTGCGATTTAAAACGCAAATTACTTTTTTTACAAAAATTCTCAATTTTTAAATTCGTCTATAAATTAGAAATTCTTATAAAAACGTTTTATTTCTTATGATCTGTACATGGAAAACATCGGTTTCAAGCCGCTATGGTGACACGCTCCACTTGCCAGTGTCTATACCAGCAAATAAAGACATCACCTTTCACGAAAACTTCGTAAAAGAATGTACAATTTGTAGTACTTTGATTTCCCCATAATTACAAGAATTATGAAAATCATATAAACAGTCTGGATGACTGGTTTGCAAAATAAAATTACCCCGAATATAACTACAATGCCGAAGATTTCCATATTCATTGAATATATACACCTGTAAAAATTTATGTGAAGTGTTCACAGAACGGTGTAATCGATTTGACGTCTGTACTTTGTATGAGGCGGATTGGCGAAATACAGATGTCTGCTGATGTCTTACCTTCAGACTGCTGTAGAAGCTCTGTGCTCTTCCTGCATTTCTCGGTTTTCTCCAAAAATTTTATTACTGGGGTCGTGCACGTTCGTGTTCTTCGCCAGTCGACTCGTTTCAAACTATTGCTAAGCAACAGCGTGGCCTGCTGCGAAAGATCCCTCTATTGTTGAGAACTACGTCATGTCGCGACATGTTTACTCTAAGAGAATATGTGGAAAACAATCGCTGCACAACTAAGGAAACTAACCAACGATAATAGCCAGGGCGTAACTAGGGTGGGTCGACCGACGCTTTGCCTCCACAAACAACCTGGCCCTGAAACGAAACGCAAAAATAAGAAAAAATTAAAATGAGAAGGAAAAAATTTAGTAAAATCGTTCAGTCAAGACTTGTCATTCGCTAAGTTAAAATAATCAAATACTGTTATGGAAATCGTTCTGCCGGAAAGGTAGCAAATAACCGTTTTCCTCCTTACCCAGATCAAAAGACTAATCTGCCTTAGCAGTCGAACGTCAATTAACTGAATACGTAGAAGGAAAGGAACTAGGCGTGATCAGATATTGTGGCATGGCTATGACGATGCATCAGTCATGAGTGGTGAATACAGTACCTAATAAGGAATACAGTTACAGTTTAAATGTATTCCTAGAGACGTTGTAGAAGGTAAGGGGCTAATCAAGAAACAGCCCTGTATATTTAAAGTCATTTGAGAATATTCAATCATTTACATAGCATTCTATTATGGCAGGATTAAAATCTTTTTCCTTGAGTACTTTAGAGACACTAAATCCATAGATGTTCCACCATATATAAAGAGAGGTTGAATCACATTCTGAAGGATACGTGGGATACGACAAAAGTAATCGGTACTAGTAAGAAATGAAACAAATGAGTGTAACAATAGATCTTAAAGCGATAATCGGATCCTACTGCTTTTTGCGCTTTTAAGTTTCAATGCAAAATACTAGTCTTATGTATTACAGTGTCAGAGTATGGACGTAACAGCTGCATATGAACTTTTAGGAATGGTGTTATCACAAATAAAGGAAACATGATAAGGATTTAACGTCTCGCAGAGGACGGGCTCATTAACAACAGGGTACAAACTTGGGTACGTAAACGCCAGACAAGGAAATACACCGTGTCCTATCCAGTGTAACCAACGCAGCATTTGCCTCAAGTGATGTGGGGAAAAAAGCGGAAAACCTCAGTCTGGATCGGCACACGAGGATTTGAACCATTCTCCTTCGCAATAGCCGGCCGGTGTGGCCGTGCGGTTAAAGGCGCTTCAGTCTGGAACCGCGTGACCGCTACGGTCGCAGGTTCGAATCCTGCCTCGGGCATGGATGTGTGTGATGTCCTTAGGTTAGTTAGGTTTAATTAGTTCTAAGTTCTAGGCGACTAATGACCTCAGAAGTTAAGTCGCATAGTGCTCAGAGCCATTTGAACCATTTTTGAACCTTCCCAATACGAGTCCAGTGTCTTAACATTATGCCACCTCTCTCACTTGGTGTGAGGAATATCTAGCATCACAGGATCATTTGACAAAGTACTTCACGAAAACTTCGTCATCTGTGAAAGATGAACCATAGAGTGTAAATTGCCTAACAAACGAATTAAAGCAGCAGAGGAGCACTTCGACGAGCTTTGCGAGAACGAGTGGCTTATACAGGCTATAATTTGTCTTAGGATAACACTTTTTTATCCAGTATGTCAACATGTATTCACAATTAAATACCTGATTTTAAGGACTGAATTATGTTACACACGCATAAGTCGCCATATAATCTTTTTTTTTCATATCTGCCGCCTGCGACGAAGCTCTTAAACATCAAGCACTTAAGATTTCAATAACATTTTTTGATGTTACTTTCTTTTGCTTCCAGCATAGCTAACATTGATAAGAACTATGCTTAAAACCATCCTGATGTATCAAACAGAACCCACGGCAGTTGCAAATGGTGCTCGTTCTTTTTCCAAGCTAAATTTTTTTTTTTTTTAAAGTACTTACTTCCTACAATAAGTGAGTAATGGTTATCCAGTTTGGAAATACTGTCAATAGGGGAAAGATGGCGCAAATGGTCACAGAATTGTTTGATTGGCGATAAGGTAACGGATATCTTGAAAAATCTTTTCTTGACTCGAGTATTTGGAGAGAATGCAGATGGAATTATAGAAGTAACAGGTCGCACCGAAGCGCAGAAGCCATCATTCTTCACACGGTCCTTCGTGAATGAAATAGGAATGCATGGTTCAACAAAAAATGTCCTCTTACGCATTGTTTACAGTAATCAACAGAGAATAGTTGAAGATGTAGATGTATAATACGAGAGTCACTCCAAAAGAAATGCACACTATTTTTGTAAAAATACAGATTTCATTCTGCATGTGTCAAGGTTTTACAGTGTGTAGGTACATCCTTCCCGCTTGTTTTCAAACTTTGTTCAACCTGTTCCCGTGAGTGGCGCCGTCACAGCATGTCTTCAAGATGGCTGATACACTTGACGTTCGTCAGAAGCAACGTGCTGTCATAGAATTCCTGTGCTGTGAAAACGAGACAGTGGGAAACATCCACAAGAGGATGAAAAAGGTGTATGGAGATGCTGCTGTCGATCGCAGTACAGTTAGTCGGTGGGCAAGCAGGTTACGTGACGAAAGCGGGCACAGCAATATTGAGGATTGTCCTCATAGCGGCAGGCCTCGTACTGCACACACTCCAGACAGTGTGCAGAGAGTTAATGAATTGGTGACTGCTGACAGACGCATCACAGTGAACGAATTGTCACGCTACGTTGGGATAGGGGAAGGAAGTGTTTGCAGAATACTGAAAGTGTTGGCGTTAAAAAATATTTGTGCCAGGTGGGTTCTCAGGATGTTGACAGTGGCTCACAAAGAAACAAGAAAAACGGTATGCAGCGAAGTTTTGGAACAGTACGAGAAGGGTGGAGACGAATTTCTTGAAAGAATTGTGACAGGTGATGAAACATGGCTCCATCATTTTTCACCAGAGACGAAGAGGTAATCAATGGAGTGGCATCATGCAAATTCACCGAAGAAAAAAAATTCAAAACCACACCTTCTGCTGGAAAAGTTATGGCTACGCTGTTTTTCGATTCCGAAGGACTCTTGCCTGTGGACATCATGCCAAGTGGAACCACCATAAATTCTGATCCAAATGTGACGACACTAAAGAAACTTCAAGCTTCACTGAGTCGTGTTCGACCACATCGGCAAAAGCAGGATGTTTTGCTGTTGCACGACAATGTACGGCCACATGTCAGTCAAAAAACCGTGGAAGCGATCACAAAACTCGGATGCACAACACTGAAACACCTGCCTTACAGTCCTGACCTGGCTCCATGTGACTATCATCTCTTTGGGAAACTGAAGACTCTCTTCGTGGAACAAGGTTTGAAGATGATGACTCCCTTGTGCACGCTGCCAAACAGTGGCTCCAACAGGTTGGTCCAAAATTTTACCGTGCCGGTATACACACGCTGGTTCCAAGATGGCGTAAGTCAGTTGAGAGGGATGGAAATTATGTGGAGAAATGAAAATATTGTTCCTAAAGGATGTATCTACACACTGTAAAACTTTCAAACAAGTAGAATAAAAGATGGATTTAAAAAAAATATAGTGTGCATTTCTTTTGAAGTGACCCTCGTACTATGTGGAAACTTAAGGAACACGAAAAATTGATTTTTCGAAAAAAAAAAAAAATAGCCCAATCTGCAAATACAAGAACGAGGAAAAACTCATTTAAGTGAAGATTTAGGTCACTAAGAGTACAAAATTAATTAGTAATTTAGGTATTTACAGGGTGTCAGTGATGTGTGACCTCCATGGTGCACAGTAGAGCTGGGCTGCAAGCGGTCAAGATAGCCTGTTTTTCACCAGCCTGAGCATGGTTGCGGTAGTGTGGTGGTAGATTCCACTTCGTCATCCGACGATCCGTCATTAAAGCCGTACTGTCTAGGAATCTCGTTATTCAACAACAGTGTTGACGGTACAGGCAGGTAGCCAATGTTCTGCAAGATGCAGGAAGGATTCGGTCGCTGACAGCGTGCTAGGAGCACCACAGACAGCTCGTCACGTTCAGTGGTGGAGTTGCTGACTTAAGTGCTGAGCAATAGCACGCAATGCGGCGGGCTCCAGGATACTCGTCATCTTGCTGTGTTGCCGCAAACACAGCCAAGGCATGCAGAGTAGAGCACTGCATCCGCGTGGCAAATCCACATGGGTAGCGTTCATCTACATCACTTGCTATGCACGCGTACGCTGAAGCATGAGGGCTGGCAGTTCACGCACTCGGTATCGGGCGGTGCTCACTCACGCGATGGCGGGTAACAGCCGCATGGCTTTGCACCTGGGTAAGAAAACATAGACTCTTACAGCTTCCGACACAACGTAGTGGCACAAATGGACCCGGAAAACGCCCAAGAGCATTTAGAGTTAGAATTTCCACGTTTTCTATGAGGAGGGTGTATGCTGTACCTGAGATTCACCAAGTGTTACCACAGAATAACGAAGATTAAAGCGATAACCGAATATTGAATGCTAATGAACGTCATTCTTTCAGTTGTGAAACTATATAGTTCCGTGAAATAATAGATGATGAATTAATGATCGCTTTCAGTCAGCTGCTAAAATCGCACTGATATGTTTTGAATAGAACAAATTAAAAAGATTTACTTTGAGGAGTGTGTCAACAGACTACAACTGTCAACTTCGTTTCTAATTAATAAAATAGCTTCACTGTAGGCTTCCTTGAGTAAATGGAGCAAATTTAAACTAGTAGGACTCGTTACATTTGGTAACTTGAACATAAATAAAAAGGTAATGTATGCTGTAGTGATGAAAAGAGATAGCTTTCTATGTGGATTATTGCCACGCGGGTAGCCGCGCGGTCGAGGCGCCTTGCCACGGTTGGCGCGGCTCCCCCGTCGGAGGTTCGAGTCCTCCCTCGGGCATGTGTGTGTGTGTGTGTGTGTGTGTGTGTGTGTGTGTGTTGTCCTTAGCGGAAGTTAGTGTAAGTTAGATTAAGTAGTGCGTAAGCCTAGGGACCGATGACCTCAGCAGTTTGGACCCATAGGAACTTACCTCCACCGTCTGTGGATAATTATTTGGATAAGTAGATCATTCAAACAGATTTATTCGCCAATAAATTGTCTACAAATTAAATAACAAACAACATAAAATGCCATCGTATTTTCTTTGTTTACTTTCTGTACAGAATTACTATTTATTGCCTTGGCTCAATGCAGTTTCTGTTTTATAAATTAGCTGAGTGGTCAGCGAGACAGAATGTCAATCCTATGGGCCCGGGTTCGATTCCCGACTGGGTCGGAGATTTTCTCCGCTCAGGGATTGGGTGTTGTGTTGTTCTAATCGTCATTTCATCCCCATCGAAGCGCACGTCGCCGAAGTGGCGTCAAATCGAAAGACTTGCACCTGGCGAACGGTCTACCCGACGGGAGGCCCTAGACAAACGACATTTACATTTTACCTATAACAATGACAATAATACCAAGTCACGTTTCACCGTGTTTCGGAGTACGTGTAGAAATGTGGATCCCCTCTTACTGGCTGTATAAGTCTGCTCAGAAATCAAGGACTTCCTTATAGGTTGTCGGCCTCAGCAGTTTGGCCTATAACGCACTAGGCAGCCGCATTGCTGAGCAGCCATTTCAGTCAGCCAGCTGAATGCCAGTCGTGGCCGATCAGCTGAACGAGATGGACGTGGAATATGTTATGCTTTGTTTCTCATAACTTTACTATAATCATGAAAATTATTTTTCCATCATTTTACTTTCTTTATGCAGTACGGATCATCAGTTCACTATTTTTATGCAATCACTTTAACTTGAAAATCTAATTAGTAAAAATTACGAATATCAGAGCAAAGACCCATATCAAACGAGAGGGTACCGATGCCGTGCGCTGTTATTGGTGACGAGGAATTTGATATGGCTGAAAATTTAATGCGTCTTTATGGAGGATGGAGTTTAACAAACAACAAAAGAACCTTTAAAACCCGATTATCTTGGACTAGCTGGTCTATAAAATACACTTTTGACACAGTGGCAAATAAACGGGGAATGGAGAATTTTTCATGTCTCAATGGCTCTTCGAAAAGAATTTGCAATTTCCATAATAAATGCATGCAGTGTTTTATAAAATAATGTGCCAGAAAGAGATGGTTATCAGTTTAAATACATATTGTACGTCCCTCCAGAAACGGAAATTCCTCCAGGTTCTACGTGCTGTTGAAAGTCATAGTGAAATTTAGTTGAGGATGCAAGCAAGGCCTGGCTGCTTTAAAAGTGCACAGAGACCGAAGTCAGCCACATTCATTCTCCTTCGAGACAGCCTGCTCACAAATGGCAGCGCGGAGGCACAAAATCACAGCGGTCCAACTGGGAGGGCTACAATGCAGGTCTTTGTTTTATTGGATGCCGCAGGGCGGAATTTGCTGCGCTCATGGAGCGTAAGGGTATCCTTATCGTACTACTGATCGAAACTAAGCTCAAACCACGCAACCAACTAAACTTCACCGGCTACTGCGTCCATCGTACCGACCGACCGGACGGCTCTGGTCATGGTGGAACAGCCATCATCATACACAAAGACATAGAACACATAAACATTGTGCTCCCTGAACTTGAAAAACTAGAGGCAACCGCCGTCAGGGCCATGTTCAACGGAGCCTACACTACACTGGTGTCAGTATACAACAGCTCTAAAAACATTAAAACAAGCGACATCAGCACAATACTCAACATATCACCGCGCGTAATCGCCGCTGGAGATCTTAACGCAAAACACCCTGACTGGAACTCAAGTATTCGAAACTCCAACGGTAGGAAACTATACGAACACGCACTAGGACGAAACTACATCACACTAGCGCCGACCGAACGGAGGCCCTCCCTAGCGGAGGGGACACAGGCAAGACGTGTCAGACATGGCTCTCATCAAGGGCATAACAACGACACTCAACGTTGCTGTTGAAAACGATCTGCCCTCAAATCACCAACCCGTTATACTGTACATTGAAGAAACACTGCAGCACATGGATCAACACAGGATGTTATACTACAGGCGCGCGAATTGGACGTTGTTCAAGGCAACGCTTGACAGTCGCATCCCACCCACCCACGCGATTAACGAGACAGCTCAAATTGATGAGGCAGTTGGAACCCTCACCAGCGCCGTCCAAGACGCAATAGCCGACACCATACCAATCCGCACACCACAACAACACAGTGCTGCCCTGCCCCAGGAGATCCTGGGCCTTATCTCAATGAGGAACCGCCTCAGGAGACATTGGCAGCGTACCAGGCGCCAACACTTCAAACAGCACATGAACAGGCTCCAGGAAATAATCCGGGGCAAAATACAAACATTTAAAACACAACAGTGGGACCAGAAACTCGAGGGGCTGGACACCACGCGACCTGGCGTGTGGCAGATGGCCCGACACTTCACCAGGGAGAAACTGTACACACCCACGCTACAAGAGCCCGACGGACCAGCATATTCTGCGGTAGAAAAAGCGGAACTGATGGCCCTCACACTCGCAGCGTCATTCACACCGAACCTGGGTCCCTCAGACCCAGCGTTCACACTTGCGAACGACCAGGAGGTCACACGTATCCTGGCCCAACCAGCGCGCAACATCATCCGACAGGCTAGCACAGCTGAAGTCAAATGGGCCATCATGCATACCACCTCTAGGAAGGCCCCTGGTCAGGATGACATTAAAAACTGTGTCCTCCAGGAGTTCACAGACAAAGCAGTAGAATACCTCACACACATCACGAATGCCATACTTAAACACCAACACTTTCCTGCCTTTTGGAAGACGGCCAAGGTCCTGATGTTCAGGAAGCCGGGGAAAGTCCACTCCCTCCCACAAAATTACCGACCCATCAGTCTGCTGAGCACGCTCAGCAAGATCGTTGCGAAGGTAATACTAAAACGACTCACTAGGCACTGCATCACAAACGACACCCTGAGACCGGAGCAATTCGGTTTCAGGAATCACCACTCGACAACACAACGACTCCTCCGCGTCGTTGAATACATAACACACGGATGCAACACAAACAAAGCAATTGGTGCGGTATTCCTAGAGAGCGAAAAGGCTTTCGATCGTCTGTGGCACAACGGCCTCAAACTCAGCGACGCAGGGTTCCCCGACGGGCTCGTACGTCTCATACACTCGTATCTCACGGACAGGAGTTCAACACCGGCGTGCAGGGCAAACAATCGACACGACATGGTATGCAGGCAGGAGTACCCCAAGGGCCCTTACTGTTTAACCTCTACATTAACGACCTTCCAGCTACACACAGCACGACGGTGGCAATCTACGTGGATGACACTGCCATCCTTGCCCAAGATTGGAAGCCGTCTAACATCAACTCACGACTACAGATTGCACTCAGAGCGGCAGAGCCTTGGCTGGTGAAACGGCGTGTTAGAGTAAACGTCGACAAGTGCGAAGCCGTTCTGTTCACTAGAAGACCGAAACTACTGCGCAAACATCAGCACTGCAACCCAATAACTCTACATGCACGCCCAATACGTTTTCGCGAGAAGGTCAAATACCTCGGTGTCTGGCTGGACCGGAAACTACTCTGGGGGGACCACATTCAAAATGTGAACAACAAAACAAACGCGAGGCTCAAACAACTCTACCCTATGCTTAACAGGCGTAGCACACTGAATAGGAGGGTGTCTAGGTCCATGTACATGACACTTATTCGACCCCTGATGACGTACGCAGCCCCTGTCTGGAGATACGCTGCGCCCACACGCCTGCGCCGTCTGCAGCTCATACAGAACAAAGTACTCAAAATCATAAGCAACGCTCCGCGCTACGCATGCACCGCGGACCTTCACCGGGAATATCGGCTAGATACCATCTTGCAGGTATTCCAAAAGCTCTCTACACGACTGTACAATAGCGCGAGACACTCGCGTAACCCGTTTATCTTTTCTCTGGGTAACTACGACCACAACCATAGATGGAAACATTATAGACCAAAGACACTATTGGCAAGGAACTAAACATCTATGGTCCATAGCACGCTAACACGACAGTACTGGCGAGCCCTTGCAACACAGCTACTACTGGTAACACCAAATGCTCGACCCGCCGAAAAACAGGCAACCGCAGGGAAACCGTACTGTACACAGCACGCAAAGCAGCCATCCCCCCCCCTCCCCCTACACTGTGAGCTGATCTATGACCGACGATCGCCCATTAATGTATGACGACCTTGAACTGTTACAGGGACGCAGCAACTGCAGCAAGCCCTACAACGAGCTTCCGCAACGACAAAGGTAACGATGCACGATACCTCGCACTAACATAACCACACCTTGCATGCACTGTCGCAGCTAGCAAGCCGCTACTGCCCTTACTACCCGTCCTACTGTCGCAGAGATTTGTTTCCCTTGGCGCTCACCTTGGAACTTTTTTTTCCTCTGCCTTACAACCGCTATTCTTCTATCGCTTTCGTCCACTTTCTATCTCCTGATGGGCCATGTAAATGACTAATCTTACCCAGACTCATGGATAACATCACAGCCCGCATCCTGTGACTCCTGATTCAAAAACCAGCATGTTATACGGTGGTGACAGTAGAACTTTTGGTTTGGTCACCACGTTGTTGTGGGCGTGGAGGGGCCCCATCCTATATGCAGGGCAGGCTGGCTGCCTCATGCGTTACAGCCCTTGCACTATTGACTAGCCCCCTTCAGTTGTCGCTCCACCTGCCAGTACGTCTCTCCCTCCCACTGCTAAAATAGCGCAAGAACTCTACGTAAGCACCCAACGATGAGAAAACTGCCGACAAAAACTCTCAGTCCTCAACACCTTTCTTAGGTTGCTAACACTATGGGATGTACATGTCTCCTTATATAATTACACAATTCGTATTTGTAATGCTACAAAATGAGCGAACCAAGCAAGTACTCCGTGGTTACTAACGATTAACGTCACCAGACTTTTAATCTAAAGCCTCCTTCAACGTTCATGGAATGCTGCCATCCAAATGTTTTTAAGATTAACTCTGAGTAAGTTTACCGTTAGAATATGGAACAGTTTTTCGATCTGACATCCGTTTATCCAATTACGTAGAGCTTTGAGATTCAAAAATTTCGAAAGGGGCACTAGGTTCAAGAACAAAAAAAAGTTCGTAATATTACAGCACACTTGCAACTTGTGTGTCATTAAGGTGTCAAGAGACGGTTGGAAGACTTTTCTGGCTTTCTATACCAACAGTAATTATTGCAGCAAAGTCTTATGAACGACTTAAAAACAAGTAGTTCACCTCTATTGCTGCCCATGACCAAGGGAGGCTTACAACAAAATTCAGATGCAGAATAGCCAAGGAAATGTCAGTTTAATCGGGTCACGAGTTTCGAATGACATTATGGCTTGAAAAGGAGATTTCATTTCGAATATAATTTGAGAAGTGAAGTTAAAGTGGAATAACAACAAATTATCTGGCAAAAACTGCAGTGGAACTGATGATTTCTCAATTTTTGCTAAAGAAGATGCTGAGTTGAAAGTGATACATCGAAGTCATGATTAATGACGAATTTAGGAGTGCATTGCATATGTAGAATGTACTTTCTTCAGTGTCACAACGGTAAATCTCCGTAAACCACATAAAGTATCTGACAGGATGTTTCGGAAAAAGAATTGTTTTGAAAACTAATGTAAAAAAAGAAAAGTACATTCGCTTAACAAATGACAAAGAGTGGGAGCAATAAATGCAATTGAAATTCCGATTTATCTATTATTCTTAACACATTTTTTTCTTAGATGACGAATAAGTGTTTTTACTCGTGTAAGGGAATAACGTTTCGAATAATATTCGGTATTTGCGAATTACGAATAGTAATTTATATCTCTCTTCGTCATTCGTCATTCGTATAAATTTCGCCAAGTTTGGTGCTAAGCGAAGTGCATCGCGCATGCGCACACTGTAAGTTCGCAGCCTATTAGCAAGTGAGTTCAGGTCTGTGAAATCCGCGGGGCGTTCGCCAAACGTACTCGAGCCCTCAATGCGCGCCGCAGGCGTGTGCCATGAGGTTGGTATGTGCGGTTGCAGGACTGTAGTGCGCAACTCAGTAGACGGCAAAAAACTGTGTTGGCTGCCCCTTTTGAATAGAGGTATGAACTCGCCCCTGTGCTGGGAAGGATAAAGCATTTCTGCCCAGGGGCCAAGTTATCTTGCATGAGCTTCTCCTTCGTTGGAAAGACCAGACACGTTTATCAGTTGCAAAACGAGAAGACCTGTGATGATGTTGCCATTTCTTTCTCTAGAGCGGAATGAACGATAAAGTAGAGTTCGTAACATCTAAGCCCAAGGATACAGTCGTGTAAGAAAGGGAAATCAATAACAAAAGACTTTTTCCTTGAATCTTACTCTCGTAAAAAATTTAGAATGTATCAGAAATGGTTTGTGTTCACGAATGTTCTACTAGTAAAACATTACTGCTGTCTTTCTGCACTTGTATTATCACAGACGGAATGTTGTGCCTCAGTATTAACAGCAACTGAAACGGAAACTTCCTTTGGGACTTATAATATTCTTCACAAATTATTTATTTTCTAGTTTGTCTCGTTACTTTTTTCAGTCATGAGATGAAAAGCGTAATTCTATTGTAGTACCAGAATACCTTCTCAGATTTTCTGGATACAAATAAGTTACGAACGAGAAGAGATACATTTATTATTGTTATTATTATTATTATTATTATTCTCCTAACCAATATAATATTTGGCACTTAGAACGTTTGCTATGATTTTAGCTCTCAGGTGACATATGTCATGATTTCCTGAAGATGTAGACTTTTCTTCACATTTTTGTGACGCTTTGTGTC
This sequence comes from Schistocerca nitens, assembly GCF_023898315.1. Lineage (NCBI taxonomy): Eukaryota > Metazoa > Arthropoda > Insecta > Orthoptera > Acrididae > Schistocerca > Schistocerca nitens. The sequence continues at coordinate 473,218,347 of NC_064614.1, read as the reverse complement.
TTGGTGATCACTTGACGTCGTTGCTCGCAGAATACTAATTCCCATAGAGATCCGATTCATTTTTCAGCAACAAATGTAGTATACCAGCTGATTACCTCGCAATGTACATTTATTTATTTATACCAAGTTAGGCAGAAAGTTTCATAATTATGCTTTACATGACACCCCTGCTCTTATCCTCACCCCCCCCCCCCCTCCTTCACCGACACACGAACCTATGGATCAATGGATCAGTTACCATCAGCATGTCGCCAATGAGTCTAGAAACCCAGAATATAGTGCCACACTACTGACTGTTAACAAACAAAGCTACAAGCATATTGAACAGGCTGCCAGGTACAGAACGCTGTATGTTGTCCTCGATGGGGAGTATTCATCAGAGATAAGGTTATTGTCAGGAGTGTCCCAGGGATGTGTGATAGGACTGCTGTTGTTTCCTATATACATAAATGATCTGGCGTATATGGTAAATAGCAGTCTGCTGCTATTTGCTCGCGATGCTGTGTTGTATGGGAAGGTGTCGTCGTTGAGTGGCTGTAGAAGGACACAAGTTGGTGTGTTGAATGACAGCTACCTCCATATGCTAAAGAATGTAAGTTAATAGAGATGAGTAGGATAAACAAACCCACAATGTTCCAGTACAGCATTGTCAGTGTGCTGCTTGACACAGTCACGTCGATTAAATATTTGGGCGTAACGTTGCAGAGCGATATGAAATGGAATGAGCACGTTAAGATCGTAGGCGAATGGTCGACTTAGTTTTATTGGAAGAATTTTAATGAAGTGTGGTTCATCTGTAAAGGAAGTTGCAAATGGGACACTGGTGAGACCAGTTGTTGAGTACTGTTCGAATGTTTGGGATCTGCACCAGGTCGGGTTAAAGGAAGACTTCGAAGCAATTCCTGCTGGTGCAGCATTTTGTGCACGAACTGACCTCTCGATTCAGAGGAGGGCTGGTAGTTTTGTTACAGGTAGTGTCGAAGATCACACAAGTATTACGCAGCGGGAACTCAAATGTGAGTCACTGGAGGGAAGTCGACATTCTTTTCGAGGAGCAATATTGAGAAAGTTTAGAGAGACTAACTGCAGAACTATTCTACTGCCGCCAACCTACATTTCATGTATGGACCATGAAGATAAGGTTCGAGAGATTAGGGCTCGTGTGCAGGAATATTGATAGTCGTTTTTCCCTCGCTCTATTTTGCGAGGGGAAAACGGCTACCTATATTATGCGAGTGGAACAGGAAAGGAAATGACGAGTAGTGGCACAGGGTACCCTCCGTCACGCACCATATAGTCGCTTGCGGAATATGTATATAGATGTAGATGTACTAAGGATTCAACACGAAAATACGTCTTTTCAGAACATTTATGTGTTCTATCCTTCTCATCCACACCACACCCCCGGGGGCAAAATGTCATCGGAGTCCCACTAGTCATCCCAGCGACCGCCGTAAATGTGGATATGGCAATAATATCCGTTCTTTTGTAAGTTATTAAATTTAGACTCCCTTGCCCCCTTTCCCCGCCCTCTCATATTTGCTGGGACTATCCACGAACTGACACTATAAATGTGCCTAAGTACAGTCCGTTATCTGACGTAAATAAGACAGAAGTGCGTGTCCAAGTACGATTGAATTTGCATGAGTTCAGGTTTCGATTTAAACAAGCAACTGTATCTGCATCTAAATCTATCGCGTATAATATTTTTTATATCAATAAACACAGCTGAATGAAAATTTATAATTTTTGTATCGTTAATGGTAAGTCATATGAACAGCAAGGTTGCTGCTATGCTATCCTGAAGTACACGAAAGGTTACCATGGATGAAATACAGCGGCCAAAATGGAAAGTACCATAAACACTTTGGCATAACGCTACCAAACTGATGCTCCAGCATTTCCTTGCCTGTGGGACATGTTGAGTAAAATTTCCCAATGTCAGCTTATTTTCAGTAAACTGTGGGATCCCTCCTGATATAGTGCCTGACTTCCTTTTGCCCGGCATAGTGCAGCAACTGGACGTGGAAATACGCTGCAGAAATATGGCTCCATGCTGCCTCTATAGATGTTTATAATTGCGAAAGTGTTGCCAGTACAGGATGTGGTGCAAGAAATGAACTCTCGATTATGTTACATAAATGTTCGATGGGATTTATGTTTGGCGATCTGGGAGGTCAAATCGTTTGCTCCAGTTGTCCATAATGTTCAAACCAACTGCGAACAATTGTGGCGTGGTGACTTGACATCGTTGTTTGAGAACATGACGTCCATGAAGTGATGAAAATCGTCTCCAAGTAGCCGAACATAATCATTTACAGTCAATTATCGGTTCAGTTGAAAGAGAGGACCCACTCCGTTCCATATAAACATAGCCTACACCATTACGAAGCTACCACCAGCTTGCACAGTGTCTTGTTGACAACTTTGGTCCACTGCTTCGCGGCGTCCGCACCACACTCGAACCCTACCATCAGCTCTTATCAACTGAAATCGGGACTCATCTCACCATGCCACGGTATTTCAGTCGTCCAACCAATATGGTCATGAGCCCAGGACAGACACTGCCGGCGATGCCCTGCATTAACCGCCAATTTTCGCCACACTGTCGTAAGGGATACTTTCGTCATTTACATCTACATGGATACTCAGCAAATCACATTTAAGTGCCTGGCCGTGGGTTCATCGAGCATTCTTCACAGCAACTCTCTACTATTCCACTCTCGATCAGCGCGCGGAGATAACGAACAGCTATATCTTCCCGTGTGAGCTCTGATTTCCCTTATTTTATTGTGATGATCGTTCCTCCCTATGTAGATTGGTGTGAACAAAATATTTTCGCATTCAGAGGAGAAAGTTGATAATAGAAATTTCATGAGAAGATTCCACCGCAACGAAAAAAGCCCTTGTTGTAACGGTGTCTATTCCAAATTCTATATCATGTCCATGAGACTCACTCCCCTGTTCCGCGATAGTAAGAAACGTGCTGCTCTTCTTTGAACTTTCTCGATGAAGTCCGTTAGTCCTATCTGGTAAGGGTCGCAGACCGCGCAGCAATACCCCAGAAGAGAATGGACATGCGTAGTGTAGGCAGTCTCTTTAGTAGAGCTGTTACATTTTCTAAGTGTTCTGCAATAAAACGCATTCTTTGGTTTGCCTTCCACACAGTATTTTCTATGTTTTCTTTCCAATTTAAATTTTTCGTGATTGTGATTTCTAGGCCTTTAGATTAGACTGATTTATCGTGTAACCGAAGTTTAACGGATTCCTTTTAGCATTCATGTAGATGATCTCACATTTTTCATTACTTAGAGTAAATTACCAATTTTCGCACCATTCAGATATCTTTCCTAAATCGTTTTGCAACTTGTTTTGATCTTTTGTTGATTTTGCTAGTCAATAAACGACAACATCATCTGCAAACTAAGAAACGCGCTCAGATTGTCCGTTAAATCGTGTGTATAGATAAGGAACAGAGGAGGGCCTATAACACTACCTTGGGGAACACCGGAAATCACTTCTGTTTTACTCGATGACTTTCCTTCAATTACCACGAACTGTGACCTCTTTGACAGGAAATCACGAATCCAGTCACGTAACTGAGAAGATATTCCAGAAGCAAGCAGTTTCACTACAAGCCACGTGTTCGGTAGTGTCAAAAGCCTTCTGGAAATCTAGAAATACGGAATCAATTTGAAATCCCGTATCAATTGCATTCAGAACTTCGCGTGTATTTCACAAAAATGATATTTTCTCAATACGTATTGACAGTATGTCAACAGACTTTTACCTTCGAGGTAATTCCTAATGTTCGAATTCATTATACACTCCTGGAAATGGAAAAAAGAACACATTGACACCGGTGTGTCAGACCCACCATACTTGCTCCGGACACTGCGAGAGGGCTGTACAAGCAATGATCACACGCACGGCACAGCGGACACACCAGGAACCGCGGTGTTGGCCGTCGAATGGCGCTAGCTGCGCAGCATTTGTGCACCGCCGCCGTCAGTGTCAGCCAGTTTGCCGTGGCATACGGAGTTCCATCGCAGTCTTTAACACTGGTAGCATGCCGCGACAGCGTGGACGTGAACCGTATGTGCAGTTGACGGACTTTGAGCGAGGGCGTATAGTGGGCATGCGGGAGGTCGGGTGGACGTACCGCCGAACTGCTCAACACGTGGGGCGTGAGGTCTCCACAGTACATCGATGTTGTCGCCAGTGGTCGGCGGAAGGTGCACGTGCCCGTCGACCTGGGACCGGACCGCAGCGACGCACGGATGCACGCCAAGACCGTAGGATCCTACGCAGTGCCGTAGGGGACCGCACCGCCACTTCCCAGCAAATTAGGGACACTGTTGCTCCTGGGGTATCGGCGAGGACCATTCGCAACCGTCTCCATGAAGCTGGGCTACGGTCCCGCACACCGTTAGGCCGTCTTCCGCTCACGCCCCAACATCGTGCAGCCCGCCTCCAGTGGTGTCGCGACAGGCGTGAATGGAGGAACGAATGGAGACGTGTCGTCTTCAGCGATGAGAGTCGCTTCTGCCTTGGTGCCAATGATGGTCGTATGCGTGTTTGGCGCCGTGCAGGTGAGCGCCACAATCAGGACTGCATACGACCGAGGCACACAGGGCCAACACCCGGCAGCATGGTGTGGGGAGCGATCTCCTACACTGGCCGTACACCACTGGTGATCGTCGAGGGGACACTGAATAGTGCACGGTACATCCAAACCGTCATCGAACCCATCGTTCTACCATTCCTAGACCGGCAAGGGAACTTGCTGTTCCAACAGGACAATGCACGTCCGCATGTATCCCGTGCCACCCAACGTGCTCTAGAAGGTGTAAGTCAACTACCCTGGCCAGCAAGATCTCCGGATCTGTCCCCCATTGAGCATGTTTGGGACTGGATGAAGCGTCGTCTCACGCGGTCTGCACGTCCAGCACGAACGCTGGTCCAACTGAGGCGCCAGGTGGAAATGGCATGGCAAGCCGTTCCACAGGACTACATCCAGCATCTCTACGATCGTCTCCATGGGAGAATAGCAGCCTGCATTGCTGCGAAAGGTGGATATACACTGTACTAGTGCCGACATTGTGCATGCTCTGTTGCCTGTGTCTATGTGCCTGTGGTTCAGTCAGTGTGATCATGTGATGTATCTGACCCCAGGAATGTGTCAATAAAGTTTCCCCTTCCTGGGACAATGAATTCACGGTGTTCTTATTTCAATTCCAGGAGTGTATTTCCAAAATCCTGCTGCATATCGAACTTAATAATATGGGCATGTAATGTAGTGAATTACTTATATTACCTTTCCAAAATATTGGTGTGACCTGTGCAACTTTCCAGCCTTTGGGTACGGACCTTTCGTCGAGCGGGTGGTTGTATACGATTGTAAAGTATGGAGCTATTTTATCAGCGTACTCCGAAAGAACCTAATTGGTAAACAGTCTGGACCGGAAGACTTACTTTTATTAAGTGTTTTAAGTTGTTTCACTGCCCCGGGAATATCTACTTCTAAGTTACTCATGTTGGCATCTGTTCTTGATTCGAATTCTGGAATATTTACTTTGTCTTCTCTGGTAAAGGAATTTCGAAAGGCTGTGTTTAGTAACTCTGTTTCGGCAGCACTGTCGTCGATAGTATTTCCATCGCGATCACGCAGAGAAGGCATTGATTGTGTCTTCCCGCTAGCTTACTCCACATACGACCAGAATCTCTTTGGATTTTCTGCCAGATTTCGGGATGGAGTGCCGTTGTGGGAACTGTTATAAGCATCTCACATTGATGTCCGCGCTAAATTTGGAGCTTCTCTAAAAGATCGCCAATAATGGAGATTTAGCGTTCGTTTAAATTTTCGTTGCTTCGTTGTTTCTGGTACAGTGTTCTGACCCGTTTCTTGTACTAAGGGAGATCAGCTCTGTCGTTTGTTAAATTATTTGGTATAAATCTCTTAGTTTCTGTCTATATTATTTCTTTGAATTTAAGCCAAATCTGGTCTACACTGACATTGTTAATTTGGAAGGAGTGGAGGTTATCTCTCAGGTAGGCATCAAGTGAATTTTTATCTGCTTAATTGAACATTGTTTTGCGGTTTTTTTGGTGGATTTGTGGGTTACAATACTCAGTCTCGTTACGACAACCCTGTATTCACTAATCCCTGTATCTGTTTTGATATTCGTTATTAGCCCAGGATTATTTGTTGCTAAGAGGTCAAGCATTTTTTCACAACTGTTCGCTATTCGCATGGGCTCATGAACTAACTGCTCGAAATAATTTTCAGAGAATGCGTTTAGCATAATTTCGGATGATGTTTTATGTGTAACTCCGGATTTAAACAAGTACTTTAGCCAACATATCGAGGGTAAATTAAAGTGACCATAAACCATGACAGTATGAGTCGGGTACATGTTTGAAATTAAACTCAAGTTTCCTTTGAACCTTTCAACAATTGCATTATCTGAGTTGGAAGGTCGGTAAAAGGATTCAGTTACTATTTTATTGCGGTTGCCAAGAATGACCTCTGTCCGTACTAACTCACAGGAACTGTCTGCTTCAATTTCTCTACAAGATAACGTACGTCTAACAGTAACAAGCATCCCACCGCCAACTGTGTATAGCTTATCCTTTCGGAACACCGTTAGGCTCTTCGCAAAAATTTCAGCTGAACTTATCTACAGCATTAGCTAGCTTTCAGTGCCTATAACGATTTGAGCATCAGTGCCTCCTATTAGCAGTTGGATTCTGGTACTTTTCCAACACAGCTACGACAATTTACAGGTGTTATACCGATGGTTCCTGGATCTACGTTCTTCCTGTATTCGACCTTCACCTTTTGAGAATGAAGCCCTTTTTGTATTTCCCCGAGACCCTCTAACCTAAAAACCACCCAGTTCACGCCACACAGCCCCTGCTACCCGCGTAGCCGCTTCCTGCGTATAGTGGACTCTTGACCTATTTAGCGCCACCAACGCGGGAAGTTGTACGACCCACACTGATTTCTGTGGTTATTTCACGCGGTGTTGCTCGTCTGTTAGCACTGAAAACTCTTCGCAAACGCCGCTGCACTCGGACGTTAAGCGAAGGCCGTCGGCCACTGCATTGTCGCGGTGAGATGTAATGCCTGAAGTATGGTATTCTCGGCACACTCTTGACGCTGTGGATCTCGGAATATTGAGTTTCCTGACGATTTCCAAAATGAAACGTCTAGTTCCAACTACCATACCGCTTTCAAAGTCTGTCAATTCCTATCGATACGTCGGAAACCTTCTCATAAAAATCAACAAATGACAGCTCCGCCAATGCACTGCCCTTTTATATCTCATTTACGAGATATCATCGTCATCTGCATATGCGTATATCACTATCCCATGACTTCTACATCTACATCTACATCTACATCCATACTCCGCAAGCCACCCGACGGTGTGTGGCGGAGGGTACCTTGAGTACCTCTACCGGTTCTCCCTTCTATTCCAGTCTCGCATTGTTCGTGTAAAGAAGGATTGTCGGTATGCTTCTGTGTGGGCTCTAATCTCTCTGATTTTATCCTCATGGTCTCTTCGCGAGATATACCTAGGAGGGAGCAGTATACCGCTTGACTCCTCGGTGAAGGTATGTTCTCGAAACTTCAACAAAAGCCCGTACCGAGCTACTGAGCGTCTCTCCTGCAGAGTCTTTCACTGGATTTTTTCTCCGATCCTGTAGCGAAGCGCGCTGCTCTCCGTTGGATCTTCTCTATCTCTTCTATCAACCCTATCTGGTACGGATCCCACACTGCTGAGCAGTCTTCAAGCAGTGGGCGAACAAGCCTACTGTAACCTACTTCCTTTGTTTTCGGATTGCATTTCCTTAGGATTCTTCCAATGAATCTCAGTCTGGCATCTGCTTTACCGCCGATCAACTTTATATGATCATTCCATTTTAAATCACTCCTAATGCGTACTCCCAGATAATTTATGGAATTAACTGCTTCCAGTTGCTGACCTGCTATTTTGTAGCTAAATGATAAGGGATCTATCTTTCTATGTATTCGCAGCACATTACACTTGTCTACATTGAGATTCAATTGCCATTCCCAGCACCATGCGTCAATTCAGTGCAGATCCTCCTGCATTTCAGTACAATTTTCCATTGTTACAACCTCTCGATACACAACAGCATCATCTGCAAAAAGCCTCAGTGAACTTCCGATGTCATCCACAAGGTCATTTATGTATATTGTGAATAGCAACGGTCCTATGACACTCCCCTGCGGCACACCTGAAATCACTCTTACTTCGGAAGACTTCTCTCCATTGAGAATGACATGCTGCGTTCTGTTATCTAGGAACTCTTCAATCCAATCACACAATTGGTCTGATAGTCCATATGCTCTTACTTTGTTCATTAAACGACTGTGGGGAACTGTATCGAACGCCTTGCGGAAGTCAAGAAACACGGCATCTACATGTGAACCCGTGTCTATGGCCCTCTGAGTCTCGTCGACGAATAGCGCGAGCTGGGTTTCACACGACCGTCTTTTTCGAAACCCATGCTGATTCCTACAGAGTAGATTTCTAGTCCCCAAAAAAGTCATTATACTCGAACATAATACGTGTTCCAAAATTCTACAACTGATCGACGTTAGAGATGTAGGTCTATAGTTCTGAACATCTGTTCGACGTCCCTTCTTGAAGACGGGGATGACCTGTGCCCTTTTCCAATCCTATGGAACGCTGCGCTCTTCTAGAGACCTTTTGTCACCTTAGTGTATTTTCAATACAGAAAAAAACAATTCGTAGAGATGAAGAATGGTTGTCAGTATACGATGGCTACTGGGTATGTCTACAACTAGTGGAATATTTTAGGCGGAGACTGAAATACAGCATGCTCAGAGAAGGTGCATAAGCAGCTTATTACCATCTTTTGGACTCTGGATCAGGTAGAAAAATGATCGAAGAACGAAACAAGACGAGATCGACTCAGAAGAGCAGTGTGGCAAAAGAGTAGGCACGCGTCCTTCCAGGACTATCATAGCATTTTCGAACTGGTTGTAACGAACAGACTGATGACAACAGCAGAAATTCGTTCAGATGTTGCAAGGAGAGTGTCACAACGATTTGTGGGAGACAGATTACTGGAGGCAGAATTGAGATATCGAGTTGCTATGCTTCTGTTACCGTCGACATCATACAACAGACAACAGAGACTTGCATGGCGTAGAATGAGATTCAATTGGAACACTGAGTAGCATTCTGTGGTGTTCATTGGTGAGCCTCTCTTCTGCTTGTGGAGTTCAGATGAATGCCAACGTGTGCGTAGAGGATCTGCTGAAAGTTCACAGGAAGCGCATCCATGTATCTCCTCGTCCTGGAATCACGGTTTGAGCAGCTGATTATTTAAAAACAAATAAAAGGTGTTATTGGACATGACAAAAGCGCTGATTTCGGTAACTATTCGAGGAAGGCAGAATACTCATCAGGACGTGTCGAGAAGGTAAACCCTGCCGTCATATCGTTCATGACTAGAACATCAAATTGCACATACAGGGGCGACAAAAGACATGGCAACCTTCTAATATCGATTCCCGACATAGTGCACCAGCTCGAGTCGTTGGAAGTCCTCTGCAGAAATAATGAGCAGTGCTGCCTCTATAGCCGCCCATAATTGTGAAAGTGCTGCCGGTGCAGGATTTTGTGCACGAACTGTCCTCTCGATTATGACCCATAAATCTTCGATGGGATTCACGTCGGGTCATCTGGATGGCCATATCATTTGCACCAATTGTCAGGGTGTTCGTCAAATCAATTGTGAACAACTGTGGCCTGGTGGCATGGTGCACTATAATTCACAAAAATTCCATTGTTCTTAGGGAACATGTAGTCCATGAACGACTGAAGATCGTCTCCAAGTAGCCGAACATAATAATTTCCAATCAATGATCGGTTCAGTTGGACCAGATGACCTAGTCCATTCCATGTATACACAGACCACACCATTACGGAGCCACCACCAACTTGCACAGTACCTTGTTGACAACCTGGGTCCAAGGCTTCATGATCGAAGATCTGATCTGATCTGAGCAGGACAGAGTACTCCAGTCTTGTAGGTTCCAGCCTTTATGGTCACGATCGCAGGAGAGGCGCTGTAGGCGATGCCGTGTTGTTACTAAAGGCACCCGCGCCGATCGTCTGCTGCCGTAACCCATTAACGCCAGATTTCACTGCACTTCCGTAACGGATACGATCGTCGCACGTACCACGTTAATTTCTGTGGTTGTTTCACGCAGTATTGCTTGTCTGATAGCACTGACAACTCTACGCAAACACCGCAGCACTCGGTCATTTATCCGTGGTGACTGGTAATTCCTGAAATGTGGTATTCTCGCCACACACTTGACGGTATGGCTCTCTGAATATTGAATTCCCTAACGAATTCCGAAACGGAATGTCCCATGCCTCTAGCTCCAACTACCACTCCGCTGTTAATTGCCGTCGTGCAGCCATAATCATTTCGGAAAACTTTCATTCGATTACCTGAGTACCTTGCGCACGCGGTACTACCACCATCAGTATATGTCCATATCACTATCGCATGACAGTGTATTACAGCAGGATAATGCAAAACCCCATACTGTAGTTCACACCATAAATTCCTTGAGGAGTGTACGGATGCTTGAGACCTTGACTGGCCTGGTCAGTCCACTGATGTGCCAGCCACAGATTTGTGGTGCAATAGAAAGACGTATAATTTTATTCCAGCCTCCGGACAGCAGTCTTCATCAAATGATACTGCATGTGTTTTAGGCATGACAATGAATTCAAGATTACATTCAGGGATTGGTTGCTTTCACACCGTAACAAATACATGAGGACATTTTTTTCCGTTGGGTTCACTCCTCATACTCATGTTGATGATGGACATCACTTCTGAATGGAATGTAGTCATTTAATATCCGTTATGCAAGAGCTCAGATGGAAACCCAGTTCTAAGCAAAGAAGAGAATGCAGAAAGGTGGAAGGTGTATATAGAGGGTCTATACATGGGCAATGTTATTGAGGACAATATTATACACTCCTGGAAATGGAAAAAAGAACACATTGACACCGGTGTGTCAGACCCACCATACTTGCTCCGGACACTGCGAGAGGGCTGTACAAGCAATGATCACACGCACGGCACAGCGGACACACCAGGAACCGCGGTGTTGGCCGTCGAATGGCGCTAGCTGCGCAGCATTTGTGCACCGCCGCCGTCAGTGTCAGCCAGTTTGCCGTGGCATACGGAGCTCCATCGCAGTCTTTAACACTGGTAGCATGCCGCGACAGCGTGGACGTGAACCGTATGTGCAGTTGACGGACTCTGAGCGAGGGCGTATAGTGGGCATGCGGGAGGCCGGGTGGACGTACCGCCGAACTGCTCAACACGTGGGGCGTGAGGTCTCCACAGTACATCGATGTTGTCGCCAGTGGTCGGCGGAAGGTGCACGTGCCCGTCGACCTGGGACCGGACCGCAGCGACGCACGGATGCACGCCAAGACCGTAGGATCCTACGCAGTGCCGTAGGGGACCGCACCGCCACTTCCCAGCAAATTAGGGACACTGTTGCTCCTGGGGTATCGGCGAGGACCATTCGCAACCGTCTCCATGAAGCTGGGCTACGGTCCCGCACACCGTTAGGCCGTCTTCCGCTCACGCCCCAACATCGTGCAGCCCGCCTCCAGTGGTGTCGCGACAGGCGTGAATGGAGGGACGAATGGAGACGTGTCGTCTTCAGCGATGAGAGTCGCTTCTGCCTTGGTGCCAATGATGGTCGCATGCGTGTTTGGCGCCGTGCAGGTGAGCGCCACAATCAGGACTGCATACGACCGAGGCACACAGGGCCAACACCCGGCAGCATGGTGTGGGGAGCGATCTCCTACACTGGCCGTACGCCACTGGTGATCGTCGAGGGGACAGTGAATAGTGCACGGTACATCCAAACCGTCATCGAACCCATCGTTCTACCATTCCTAGACCGGCAAGGGAATTTGCTGTTCCAACAGGACAATGCACGTCCGCATGTATCCCGTGCCACCCAACGTGCTCTAGAAGGTGTAAGTCAACTACCCTGGCCAGCAAGATCTCCGGATCTGTCCCCCATTGAGCATGTTTGGGACTGGATGAAGCGTCGTCTCACGCGGTCTGCACGTCCAGCACGAACGCTGGTCCAACTGAGGCGCCAGGTGGAAATGGCATGGCAAGCCGTTCCACAGGACTACATCCAGCATCTCTACGATCGTCTCCATGGGAGAATAGCAGCCTGCATTGCTGCGAAAGGTGGATATACACTGTACTAGTGCCGACATTGTGCATGCTCTGTTGCCTGTGTCTATGTGCCTGTGGTTCTGTCGGTGTGATCATGTGATGTATCTGACCCCAGGAATGTGTCAATAAAGTTTCCCCTTCCTGGGACAATGAATTCACGGTGTTCTTATTTCAATTTCCAGGAGTGTAGAAATGGAAGAGAATGTAGATGAAGATGAAATAGGAGAAATGATACTGCGTGAAGAGTTTGGCAGAGCACTGAAAGACCTAAGTCGAAACAAGGTCACGGGAGTAGACAGCATCCAATTAGAACTACTGACAGCCTTGGGAGAGCCAGGCATAACAAAACTCTACAACCTGGTGAGCAAGATGTATGAGACAGACGAAATACCCTATGATTTCAAGAAGAATATAATAATTGCAATCCTAAAGAAAGCAGGTGTTGACAGATGTGAAAATTACCGAACTATCAGTTTAATAAGTCACAGCTGCAAAATACAAACGCGAATTCTTTACAGGCGAATGGAATAACTGGTAGAAGCCGACCTTGGAGAAGATGAGTCTGGATTCCGTAGAAATGTTGGAACACGTGAGGCAATGATGACCCTACGACTTATCTCAGAAAATAGATTAAACAAAGGCAAACCTACGTTTCTAGCATTTGTATAATTAGAGAAAGCTTTTGACAATGTTGACTAGAATACTCTCTTTCAAATTCTGAAGGTATCAGGCGTAAAATATAGGGAGCGAAAGGCTATTTACAATTTGTACAGAAACCAGATGGCAGTTATAAGAGTCGAGGGGGATGAAAGGGAAGCAGGGGTTGGGAAGGGAGTGAGACAGGGTTGTAGCCTACGCCCGATGTTATTCAATCTGTATATTGAAGCAAGCTGTAAACGAAACAATAGAAAAATTCGGAGTTGGAATTAAATTCCATGGAGAAGAAATAAAAACTTTGAGGTTCGCCGATGACACTCTATTTCTGTCAGAGACAGCAAAGGACTTGGAAGAGCAGTTGAACGGAATGGACAGTGTCTTGAACGGAGGATACAGGATGAACATCAACAAAATCAAAACGAAGATAATGGAATGTAGTGGAATTAAGTCGGGTGATGCTAAGGGAATTAGACTAGGAAATGAGACACTTAAAGTAGTAAAGGAGTTTTGCTATTTGGGGAGCAAAATAACTGATGATGGTCGAAGTAGAGAGGATATAAAATGTAGACTGGCAATGGCAAGGAAAGCGTTTCTGAAGAAGAGAAATTTGTTAACATCGAGTATAGATTTAAGTGTCAGGAAGTCGTTTCTGAAAGTATTTGTATGGAGTGTAGCCATGTATGGAAGTGAAACATGGACGATAAATAGTTTGGACAAGAAGAGAATAGAAGCTTTCGAAATGTGGTGCTTCAGAAGAATGCTGAAGATTAGATGGGTAGATCACATAATTAATGAGGAGGTATCGAATAGATGTGGAGAGAAGAGAAATTTATGACAGAACTTGACTAGAAGAAGGGATCAGTTGGTAGGACATGTTCTGAGGCATCAAGGGATCAGCAAATTAGTACTGGGGGGGCAGCGTGGAGAATAAAAATCGTAGAGGGAGACCAAGAGATGAATACACTAAGCAGATTCAGAAGGATGTAGGTTGCAGTAGGTACAGGGAGATGAAGAATCTTGCACAAAATAGAGTAGCATGGAGAGCTGCATCAAACCAGTCTCTGGACTGAAGACCACAACTACAACACAATGTGATGAGCATACCCACAAAGTTTGATACGTATCGGATTGGTGTGATTCATGATGTATGTTTTCCATTCCGTCAGTGTAGTTGTAGATCGTTTGCAACACTAAGAATCGATAGCAAGAATATTGGGAAAATCCCTAGAAAACAGCGTATATTTCTCCTATCGGATCAGCGACGATTGGCCGCAAGAAGACCCGCCAGTGCAGAGGAAACACGGGTTGGCAGCTGCTGCGCGGCGCCACGTCCCACGCTGCAGGAAGCTCCGCCCACTGGCCGGCCGTGCCGCACGAGCGCTGGCGGCGCCGCAGCTGCGCGGCGCGTCTCGTGGTTTGAGAGAGGCGGGCGGTACGTGGAACCCAGGGGCGGCCTTGTTAACCTTTCCCTCAGAAGGCGGCATCAAGCCGCGTCTGACAACGCAGAATGTGGCGCTGCAACGGGAGAAGAAGCTCGTATCACTGTTGGAGACGATCCACGTGCAAAACGTACCGAAACTGTACCGACAAAGTTTACGATGTACACAATACGCAGTTGAGTGATCGACGTTCAAAGATGTGTGAAACGGCTGACTTCACTCATGCACTAATGGCAATTAAAATTGCTACATCACGAAGATGACGTGCTACAGACGCGAAATTTAACCGACAGGAAGAAGATGCTGTGATATACAAATGATTAGCTTTTCAGAGCATTCACACAAGGTTGCCGCCGGTGGCGACACCTACAACGTGCCGACATGAGGAAAGTTTCCAACCGATCTCTCGCACACAAACAGCAGTTGACCGGCGTTGCCTGGTGAAACGTTGTTGTGATGCCTCGTGTAAGAAGGAGAAATGCGTACCATCATGTTTCCGACTTTGATAAAGGTCGGATTGTAGCCTACCGCGATTGCGGTTTATCGTATCGCGACATTGCTGCTCGCGTTGTTCGGGATCCAATGACTGTTAGCAGAATATGGAATCGGTGGGTTCAGGAGGGTAATACGAAACGCCGTGCTGGATCCCAACGGCCTCGTATCACTAGCAGTCGAGATGACAGGCATCTTATCCGCATGGCTGTAACGGATCGTGCAGCCACGTCTCGATCCCTGAGTCAACAGATGGGGACGTTTTCAAGACAACAACCATCTGCACGAACAGTCTGACGACGTTTGCAGCAGCATGGATTATCAGCTCGGAGACTACGGCTGCGGTTACACTTGGCGCTGCATCACAGACGGGAGCGCCTGCGATAGTGTACTCAACGACGAACCTGGGTGCACGAATGGCAAAACGTCATGTTTGGCGACATCGCGGTGAACGCACATTCCAAGCGTGTATTTGTCATCGCCATACTGGCGTATCACCCGCCGTGATCGTATGGGGTGCCACTGGTTACATGTATCGGTCACCCCTTGTTCGCATTGACGGCACTTTGAACAGTGGACGTTACATTCCACATGTGTTACGACCCGTGGCTCTACCTTTCATTCGATCCCTGCGAAACCCTTCATTTCAGCAGGATAATGCACGACCGCACGTTGCGGGTCCCGTACGGGCCTTTCTGTTCGACTGCTGCCCTGGCCGGCACAGCCAGATCTCTCACCAATTGAAAACGTCTGGTCAATAGTAGCCGAGCAACTGGCTCGTCACGATACGCCAGTCACTACTCTTGATGAACTGTGGTATCGTGTTGAAGCTGCTTGGGCAGCTGTACCTGTACACGCCATCCAAGCTCTGTTTGACTCAATGCCCAGGCGTATCACGGCCGTTATTACGGCCAGAGGTGGTTGTTCCGGGTACTGATTTCTCAGGATCTATGCACCCAAATTGCTTGAAAATCTAATCACATGTCAGTTCTTGTTGTCAGTTCTTGTTGTTCCGGGTACTGATTTCTCAGGATCTATGCACCCAAATTGCTTGAAAATCTAATCACAAGTCAGTTCTTGTATAATATATTTGTCCAATGAATACCCGTTTATCATCTGCATTTCTTCTTGGTGTAGCAAATTTAATGGCCAGTAGCGTACATCGGAAGAAACAGCACCCTGTTGTTGAAAACGCTCTGGTGTGCGAAACTTAGTTACGAAAATAACTTTCACGTGATGTGTCACTGGCAAGTAACATAGCTCGATGAAACTTGGACCAAACATAGAAAGAACAACTCCAGTATAGCAATGAAGGTAACCGGAGGAAATACGCAATAAGACGAACAGAAATGACACTTTTATTCAAAGACAATAATAACACAGACATTACGAAAGGCTAGACATAGTTATCAGCAGGATGTGTGATTACCACGGACGGCAGCTCATGCTCTACATCGTGCTGCCATGCTGGCCACTAGGTTGGCAACGAGTTCTTGTGGTAGCGTGCTCCATTCCTCCAATACGTCTCTCCAACGCGTCTGGCAAGTGCTCAATGCAATTTAAGTCGGGGGAACGGGCAGGCCAACCCATTCACCGAACATATTCTAGTTCCAAGAACTCCTCCACCCGTCCAATTCGATGCGGTCGCGCATTGTCATCCATAAACGTGAAGTCAGGACCGAATGTAGCCCTGAAAAGACACACATGGAGAAAGAATAGTGCGGCGGTAACTGACCGGTGTGTGTAAAATGTTCAAAGATTTGGAGGTCAGTACCCCCGTTATGACTCACACACCACAACACATGGACCACCAAGACGATCATTTCCGACAGTGTTCCTGGGTGCGTTACCCGTTCCCATCTTTCGCTGCATGAGGGTACGTCCAACTGGAGGAAGTAAAGCTGTGTGGGAAGGTCGTGAGTCGTACACTGACAGCACTTGTCCGCAAAAGGCAAAGGCCTCAGGCTCGAGATCCAGTCTGGCACAGAGTATTAATCTACCAGGAAGCTTCAAGTAACGGCAGACTATGCTGCAGAGTGAAAACTCATTCTGGAAAAGATTAAATTTCTTGAAAGTAATCAGGGTAATTAAGAAAAATCCACCAGATACATATCTAATAGTACGCTTTAAAATTCGAAGTGAAATACTGAACTTTAAATTGTCAGACACCTCATTTGCTTTCTCTCGATCTAAACTGGCGCGCATAAATTAAAGACGAAAATAACTTTCACCTGATGTGTCACTGACAAGTAATATAGCTCGACGTAACTTGGACTATACATAAAAAGAACTGTTGCAACATACTATAGAAGCTGAATGAAAGATATATGCAATGATTCGAATAAAATGATACTTTTATTCAAAGACAAATTTTACAATTTTCTTGAAGTCCCAATGAAGTTAGCTTTCAACAACATATTGCAAAAAAAAAAAAAAAAAAAAAAAAAAGGCTCTGAGCACTATGGGACTTAACATCTATGGTCATCAGTCCCCTAGAACTTAGAACTACTTAAACCTAACTAACCTAAGGACATCACACAACACCCAGTCATCACCAGGCAGAGGAAATCCTTGACCCCGCCGGGAATCAAACCCGGGAACCCGTGCGTGGGAAGCGAGAACGCTACCGCACGACCACGAGCTGCGTATAACATATTGCAGGACTGCATGTTGCCTATGCTTCAGAACTCACATCTGAAAGCATTTCCTCATGGGTTATTGAGGGACTGGCAGTCCACTACTCACTATCCACTATTGTTTATGATTGACATCTGTAATCTTCATATGGCGACAGGTGGGAACACGGAATACACGTTGTCGAACATAATCGTTTTGACGGTTGTGTGTTATGTTATAGTGATACATAATGTTGCATGGGAGTATTCACCTTCAAATCTTTGAACACAGTACACTCACTGGACAACATTATTGTGGCACAGTACTCCTTCGCCAGGTGCATTTTTTCCCGTGCGTGCTCGGACCTGACTTCAGTCTTATTGATGATAATGAACGACTGCGTCGAGCATTGCAGGTATAGGAGTTCTTGGAACGAGAGGATATTTGGCGGATGGAGTAGCCTGACCGTTCTCTCAGCTTAAAACCCACCGAGCACGTGTGCATCTACAAAAGCGTCGGAAACGCCACTGTCGAAAGTTCACATGGCCCTCCAGACGTCGTCGCACTGTCCGTATGGATACTTGACTTGATGCAAACAAGCCCATTTCTTAACTAAAGATACATTAAGTGGATGTACGGTGCTGCACGTCCAATTAAACAACATGTTTAGCCTCTCGGGCGCTAATCCTGTGGAATCGTAGAGTTCCTGACCAACGTGAGAATCAGTGTTGCGGAAGGTCACACCTCAGTCTCATTAGACCACGGACCCTGCAGCAGATGAACTCCAACGCCACGATCTTCTTACGAACAAAGTTCAGATGCAGTCTTTAAACGATAAATTTGCGTCTGAACTTTGTTTGTTGGTAAAAAGATCGTGGTGTTGGAGTTCATCAGCTGCAGGGTCGTGACCTATGAGACTGAGGTATATATATATATATATATATATATATATATATATATATATATATATATATATATATGGTGCTACAAAAAGGTACGGCCAGACTTTCAGGAAACATTCCTCACACACAAAGAAAGAAAATATGGTATGTGGACATGTGTCCGGAAACGCTTACTTTCCATGTTAGAGCTCATTTTATTACTTCTCTTCAAATCACATTAATCATGGAATGCAAACACACAGCAACAGAACGTACCAGCGTGACTTTGTTACAGGAAATGTTCAAAATGTCCTCCGTTAGCGAGGATACATGCATCCACCCTCCATCGCATGGAATCCCTGATGCGCTGATGCAGCCCTGGAGAATGGCGTATTGTATCACAGCCGTCCACAATACGAGCACGGAGAGTCTCTACATTTGGTACCGGGGTTGCGTAGACAAGAGCTTTCAAATGCCCCCATAAATGAAAGTCAAGAGGGTTGAGGTCAGGAGAGCGTGGAGGCCATGGAATTGATCCGCCTCTACCAATCCATCGGTCACCGAATCTGTTGAGAAGCGTACGAACACTTCGACTGAAATGTGCAGGAGCTCCATCGTGCATGAACCACATGTTGTGTCGTACTTGTAAAGGCACATGTTCTAGCAGCACAGGTAGAGTATCCCGTATGAAATCATGATAACGTGCTCACTAGACATGGCCTGCACCTGAACAGGTATGGAAAGGGGAGGTTGGCAAAGCTTATAGGTGACAGCATAGGTGGGGGTGGGGGGATCACTCGTGGGAAAATTCCGGTAGTTGTGGGTGTTAGAGCTATACCTTTTTTAGATTGAAGTCAGCTGACAGGTATTCCTGCTTAAGGGAAGTCTCTCTAACAAAGAAACCACTTTCGACAAAGCTTAGGTATCCGATTAATGAGGGAATTAGTATATTTCATCAAAACATACAAGGCATTAGAGATAAATTTAGTGAACTACTTATAGATGTTGACTCTGAAATTATTGGTATATCTGAACACTTCTTAAATAAGGAGATAATTCAGAGGCTTCCTTTACCAGGATACAGGTTGGCTGGCAGCTTTTCTAGGAGCTCTTTGCGGTGTGGGGGAGTAGCCATGTATGTGAAAAACGGCATCTCATTTGAGTCAATTGATGTTTCAAAGTACTGCTCTGAAAAGGTGTTTGAATGTTGTGCAGGTGTGGTTAAATTTAGTGGAGCTAAACTTCTTACTGTTGTTATTTATAGATCCCCAGACTCCGATTTCACAACATTTTTGTTAAAGCTAGAGGAGGTTCTTGGTTCACTTTATAGGAAATACAAAAAGTTAGTTATATGTGGTGACTTCAATATAAATTGTATAAGTGATTGTGCAAGGAAAAGGATGCTGGTAGACCTCCTTAATTCATATAGTCTTATGCAAACCGTATTCTTTCCAACGAGAGTGCAAGGGAACAGTAGAACAACCATAGACAATATTTTTGTTCATTCGTCATTACTAGAAGGGCATTCTGTTAGCAAAATGGTGAATGGCCTTTCAGATCATGATGGACAAATTTTAAGTCTAAAAGATTTTTGTGCTGCAACACATGTTAAATATAGTTACCAACTTTTTAGGAAAACTGATCCAGTTGCTGTAGAGACTTTTGTAAACCTTATCAAGGAACAAGAGTGGCAAGATGTTTATAGTGCTGATACAATAGACGATAAATATAATGCTTTCCTCAATACTTTTCTCGTGCTCTTTGAAAGTTGCTTTCCGTTAGAACGTTCAAAACAGGGTACTAGCACAAACAGGCAGCTTGGGTGGCTGACTAAAGGTATAAGAATGTGTTGTAGAACAAAGTGGCAATTATATCAAAACGTTAGAAACAGTCCCAATCTAATTGCAGTAGCCCATTACAAACAGTATTGTAAGGTGCTTAAAAAAGTTATTAGGAAGGCAAAAAGTATGTGGTATGCAGATAGAATAGCCAAGTCTCAGGATAAAATTAAAACCATATGGTCAGTCGTAAAGGAAGTGGCTGGTCTGCAGAGACAGGTCGAGGATATAGAATCATTGCGTAGTGGGAATGTCCGTGTTACTGATAAGTCGCATATATGTACAGTATTTAATAATCACTTTCTGAATATAGCAGGTGAACTAAATAGAAACCTAGTCCCATCAGGGAATCACATAGCGCTCGTAGAAAAAAGTGTTCCGAGACTGTTACCTGAAATGCTCCTCCATGATACTGACAAGAAGGAGATTGAGTTAATAATTAAATCACTAAAGACCAAGAACTCTCATGGATATGACGGGGTATCTAGCAGAATACTAAAGTATTGTTCCATGTATGTTAGCCCAGTACTTAGCTATATCTGTAACTTTTCCTTTAGGAGTGGTCGGTTTCCTGACCGATTAAAGTACTCTGTAGTGAAGCCACTTTATAAAAAGGGAGACAGGGATAATGTTGATAATTACAGACCTATTGCTGTGCCATCGGTGTTTGCTAAAGTTATCGAGAGAGTTGTATATACAAGGTTACTGGAGCATTTAAATTCACATAATTTGCTGTCAAATGTACAGTTTGGTTTTAGAAATGGCTTAACAAATGAAAATGCTATAGTCTCTTTTCTCTGTGAGGTTTTGGACGGATTAAATAAAAGGTTGCGAACGTTAGGTGTTTTCTTTGATTTAACGAAGGCTTTTGACTGTGTTGACCACAAAATATTACTGCAGAAGCTGGAACATTATGGAGTAAGGGGAGTAGCTTACAATTGGTTCGCCTCTTACTTTAAGAACAGAAAGCAGAAGGTAATTCTCCGCAATATTGATAGTGGTAATGATGTTCAGTCCCAATGGGGCACTGTTAAATGGGGCGTTCCCCAAGGATCGGTGCTGGGGCCACTGCTGTTTCTTATTTATATAAATGATATGCCTTCTAGTATTACAGGTGATTCAAAAATATTTCTGTTTGCTGATGACACCAGCTTGGTAGTGAAGGATCTTGTGTGTAATATTGAAACATTATCAAATAATGTAGTTCGTGAAATAAGTTCGTGGCTTGTGGAAAATAATTTGATGCTAAATCACAGTAAGACTCAGTTTTTACAGTTTCTAACTCACAATTCAACAAGAATTGATACATTAATCAGACAGAATGGGCATGTTATAAGCGAGACGGAACAGATCAAGTTCCTAGGCGTACGAATAGATAGTAAGCTGTTGTGGAAAGCCCATGTTCAGGATCTTGTTCAGAAACTAAATGCCGCTTTATTTACCATTAGAACAGTATCTGAAATAAGTGACATTTCAACACGAAAAGTAGTCTACTTCGCATATTTTCATACGCTTATGTCATATGGTATTATTTTTTGGGGTAATTCTTCTGATTCAAAAAGGGTATTTTTGGTTCAAAAACGGGCTGTTCGAGCTATGTGTGGTGTAAGTTCGAGAACCTCTTGTCGACCCCTATTCAATAGTCTGGGAATTCTAACATTGCCCTCACAGTATATATTTTCTTTAATGTCGTTTGCTGTTAGCAATATTAGCTTATTCCCAAGAGTTAGCAGCTTTCACTCAGTTAATACTAGGCAGAAATCAAATCTGCATGTGGAATGCACGTCCTTGACTCTTGTGCAGAAAGGAGTGCAGTATTCTGCTGCATCCATTTTCAATAAGCTACCACAAGAACTCAAAAATATTAGCAGTAGCCCAAACGCTTTTAAGTCTAAACTGAAGAGTTTCCTCATGGCTCACTCCTTCTATTCTGTCGGGGAGCTCCTGGAAGAGCTAAATAATTAAGCAAATTCCAGTGTTACATTCTTGATTTTCTTTATTTAAACTAACGACGTGTCACCTGAATATGTTTCTTATATTTCATTTTATCTGTTTCTACAATCGTGTTATAACTTCATGTATTGACTCGTTCCATGACCATGGAGACTTCTCCTTAATGTGGTCCCACGGAACAATAAATAAATAAATAAATAAATAAATTGAGCGTAGGTGGAACAACATGGGGCCCAATCAAGATATCACCAACAATGCCTGCCCAAACGTTCACAGAAAATCTGTGTTGATGACGTGATTGCACAATTGCGTGCGAATTCTCGTCAGCCCACACATGTTGATTGCGAAAATTTACAATTTGATCACGTTGGAATGAAGCCTCATCCGTAAAGAGAACATTTTCACTGAAAAGAGGATTGACACATTGTTGGATGAAGAACCATTCGCAGAAGTGTACCCGTGGAGACCAATCAGCTGATGATAGTGCCTGCACACGCTGTACATGGTACGGAAGAAATAATGGTTCTCCCGTAGCACTCTCCATACAGTGACGTGGTCAACGTTACCTTGTACAGCAGCAACTTCTCTGACGCTGACATTAGGGTTATCGTCAACTGCACGAAGAATTGCCTCGTCCATTGCAGGTGTCCTCGTCGTTCTAGGTCTTCCCCAGTCGCGAGTCATAGGCTGGAATGTTCCGTGCTCCCTAAGACGCCGATCAATTGCTTCGAACGTCTTCCTGTCGGGACACCATCGTTCTGGAAATCTGTCTCGATACAAACGTACCGCGCCACGGCTATTGCATTAACTGACAACAGAAATAGACCATCGATCCTATGGAGAAACCTGTATGGTTTTGGTATAGGGAAAGTAAAAGGTGCAGCTAATCTCATTGTCCTAGTCAAAGAATTGAATCGGTACTTCACATTAGCTACGACCCCAACTGAACCAAAAACGAAACTTATTGATTACTTCATGGGGATAAACGACTAGCTACAAAAAATATATCTAAAGCATGTTATAAGTAATACAATAAAAAAAGCCATCATGCGTATCTGTTCAGCATAATGGACACGATGGCATCACTGTCCAAATGAGTCACACTGTATCAAACGTCTCGACCGCTCACAACAGACGGCTACAAAACCACGCTGATTGTTGGTACTGCATATTATGTCCCACACTACTCCCGCTGATATAATTGATACTATACTTTCAAATTGATCACTCTTCCTGCGTCATTTCACGTATTTTTTGCGTGTTTACTCCCGCACCTTTCCAGTGACACACGATATCGTTTCTCATCCCGCGAACCCCTCCCTACCCCCGACACTTTCTTCGTTCTATCCCAGGTCGCACCCACTAATTCCACCATCCACTCACATCCGCCGTCCCCCTTTTTCACACCTGTCCACCGCCAGACCTGTAACCACAGTATATATATATATATATACTTTGATCTTTATATATATATATATATATATATATATATATATATATATATATACTTTGATCTTTGTGACTTCTCGCCAATTTTAGCGAGTTTTCGCGTTTCGCTATCGTCGATTCCTTCAGATTTCATTTTGTTTCCCCCCCCCCCCCCTTTTGCATCCATTTCATTCTTTTAGTATATTTTCAGTCCCACATAGTGTTCCTTCGTTGTGATTGGCTCATGGAATCCCCCTAATGGCCTTACCATCAAATTACCCATCTCTGGCTGCCACCCCTCCTTCCACAATGACCTCCACATGTTCAATTTCCGCCTATGCATAGCCCTCACCAACATAGTCCTGCAAAACCATATCAGTCAAGCCCAAACTCCTTACAGTACCTTCTCTCCATCCACAAGATACTCCTGCTATGCAATTCCAAATTCCTGGAACCCATAACATTGAAATTCTTGCCCTGCAGGAACTAGAGCCATATGCACGATGCCATCTCATAAAGCTCTCCATCCTGCTTACTTCCTACTCCCACCTTGAAGCGCCACTGTCCACCACCACTACAGCAACCTCCAAACCTCCCCCACGCCACCTCATAGCTGACAAACCCTGTCTTGCAGATCTGCTACACTTACCCCACCCTCCAAATCTCACTTCCATCACCACACAGAATCCAGAACCTAATGCCCCACTCCAAAATTCAATCATGCGGGACTTGTTAAAGATGTTCTCTCCTTTTCCAGGTCCCTACAGTGGAAACACTTTTTCGCCACCAACCCTACCAGTCAGACTCAACCAAAGACCAATATTAGACATCATCAAACAGTTCACTCCTCCATCCATCTGTGATCCATCCCCTCTGCCCCAAACCACCCCACTCCTCCATCCATCTGTGATCCATCCCCTCTGCCCCCAAAGCACCCCCTGTTAACTTTCTATACTTTCTTAACTTCAAACCTTGTCTCACCATCATTCCCAAAATTCTTTAACATGCAGGCTAACCTTACATCCCCAGAAAGAACCGCAGTCCACCATCTAAAAACTGTTCCCAACATAATAATCCTACCAGTGGACAAAGGCTCCACCACAGTTGTTCTTAACCGCAAGGATTACCTGGCAGAAGGACTCCACCAGCTGTCAGACACTTCTACCTACAAACCTTGCCACAGTGACCCCATTCCAAAAATCCAGCGGGATTTCCGGTCACTACTCGGGACCATCCCAGAACCTCTCCCCAGAGTCCATCTCTCTACACACCCCTACCACTCCCCGCACTCCTTCCTTCTACATGTTTCCTAAAGTCCATAAACCTAACAACCCAGAGTGCCCCATTGTGGCTGGTTATTGCGTCCCCACTGAAAGAATCTCTGCTAATATAGACCAACACCTTCAGCCTACTACCCAGAAACTATATAAAAGATACCAACCATTTCCTCCACCGACTCTCAACAGTTGCCATCTATTTACCCCACAGTGCCTTGCTCGTCACTATTGAAGCCACCTCCCTGTGCACTAACATTCCTAATGCCCATGGCCTTACCGCTATTGAACACTACTTTTCCCAACGCCAGACGGATGCCAAACCAACAACCTCCTTCCTAGTCGCCATAACCAACTATATCCTCACCCACAATTACTTCTCCTTTGAAGGCATTACCTACAAACAAATTTGAGGTATGGCTATGGGTACCTAAATGCCACCATCATATGCCAACCTATTCATGGTCCACCAGAGGAATCCTCCCTGAACTCCCAGAATCCTAAACCCCTCACCTGGTTCAGATTCATTGATGACATCTTTGCTGTTTGGATCGAAGGTAGACACTCTATCCACATTTCTCCAGAACCTCAACAACTTCTCCCCCATTTGATTCACCTGGTCCTACTCAACCCAAAAAGCCACCTTCTTAGACATTGACCTCCACCTCAAAGATGACTACATCAGTACCTCTGTCCATATCAAACCTACTTACCACCAGCAATACTTCCACTTCAACAGCTGCCACCCATTCCATACTAAGAAGTCCCTTCCATACAGACTAGCCAGCTATGGTCATCACATCTGCACTGATGAGCAGTCCCTCTCGAAATATACCGAGGGTCTCACTGAAGCCTTCACTGACAGTCATTATCCTCCCAACCTTAAACAAAAGCATGTCTCCTGTGCCTTATCTTTCCATTCTCCCACCACCTCCCAAAGCCCCACTGTCTGGCCACAGAGGAGCAATCCTCTCGTAACTCAGTACCAACTAGGACTGGAGAAACTGAATTACATTCACCACCAGGGTTTCGATTACCTCTCGTCGTGCCCTGAAATGAGAAATGTCCCGCCCACTATCCTTCCCACCGCTCCCACAGTGGCATTCCACCATCCACAGAACCTACACAATATATTCATCCATCGTTACACAACCCCTGCTCCCAATCCCGTACCTCATGGCTCATACCTCTGTAATAGACCTAGATGCAAAACCGGTCCCATACATACTCCCACCACCACCTACTCCAGTCCGGTCACTAACATCACCTAATCCATCAAAGGCAGGGCTACATGTGAAACCAGTCATGTGGTCTACAAGCTAAGCTGCAACCACTGTGCTGCATTCTATGTAGGCATGACAACCAACAAGCTGTCTGTCCGCATGAATGGCCACTGACAAACTGTGGCCAGGAAGAAAGTGAACCACCCTGTTGCTGAACACACTGCCAAACATGATATCCCTCATTTCAATGACTGCTTCACGGCCTGTGCCACATGGATCCTTCCCACCAACACCAGCTTTTCTGAACTGTGCAGGTGGGAACTTTCCCTGCAACACATCCTACATTCCCATAACCCTCTGGTCCTCAACCTTCATTAGTCGCTGTCCTCACCCATCCAGCACCTTCCCTCCTCCCATTCCAGTACCACACAGCCGCCATTCCACCACTACACCCAGTCTTTTTTTTATTTTTTTTATGTATTTCTCTCCTTTTCCACTACTTCCCCCCACTCCCCACTGCCCAACCTGCAGCACTTCACTGTTCACCATCCCCACCATACTATTCCTCCCCTCTCCACCCCAGCCTCCTTCTTCCTCCACCCAGTCGCCACTGCCATCATGCACTGGTGCTACTGCTCACAGTGTGGTTTCAGTTGCCTGAGACAGCTGTTGTGTGTGAGAGTTGCGTTTGCGTGGGTGTATTTGTGCTTATGCGTGTCTATTGTTGACAAAAGGCATTGGCCAAAAGCTTCAAGTATGAAAATCGTTTTGTTGTGCGTCTCTGAGACTTAGCATCTTCACCATATGGTGAGTAGCAACTTTCCTTCTCATAATATTCAAACACTATTGACAAATTTTGAAGGCCTAGACAAGGACCGTTGTTTCTTAATGTCAAAAGGAACGTGGTTCCAACTCTTACTTGAAGGATACCCCTCATATCTGTTTGTAATATTATTAGATAGATGGATTTCAATGGCTTCTTTCACTACACAGTCCCAATACTGCGATGCATGGGCAGCCACTTGTGGCTCATCGTACAACATTTTATGTCCTTCAGTAAGACAATGTTCCACCACTGCAGATTTTTCTGGCTGAAGTAAATGCGTGTTACGTTGGTGCTCCATGAAACGATCCGAGACCATATGAATCATTTGTCCAATATAGACTTTCCCACAATGGCAGGGAATCTTGTAGACTCTGGGCTTTCTAAAACCCAAACCATTCTTCACTGAGCCCAGCAGGGCTCTGGTCTTAGCTGACGGACGGAATACACTTTTAGTATTAAATTTCTTTAAAATTCTACCTATTTTTGAAGATATGCTCCCTGAAGAAGGTAGGTATGCCACCGATTTGCTTGTATCTTCTGTTGGTTCCCGCAAAGGTCTAATTTGTAGAGAACAACGGACCTTATCGTCAGTTTAATATTCTGCTTGAACACAGCTCTTAGATGGTCTAGTTCTTGCGTCAAACGATCACCATCTGAGACGGTGTAAGCTCTTTTTACCAATATACGGAAGACTCCGTTGCGTTGGTACGATGGATGACAACCTGATGTATGAAGATATCAGTCTGTATTCTTGGGCTTACGATAAACACTATGTCCTAATGTCCAATCATACCCCCTGTAGAGCAAGGGCACAATCCACAGCAGCATTCCTACTGCTTGCATATTTCTCATCTGCAGGCAGTATTTTGTAATGTAGTTAACAAGCAAAGCTTTGTTGTTTACCATTATACACTGAAGGAAAAAATAGCAACACCAAAAAAATAATTAATGTAGAGTAATGAAATTTCGGGAATACATTTGTGTAGATAACGTATTTAAGTGATTAATACTGCGAGAACACTGGTTAAAGTATGTGCGAGATAGCTGTTGCAAATGTGAAATGCTGGTACATTAATTATCGGTTGGTTGGTTTAATGAGGGGGGAAGGGACCAAATTGCTAGGTCATTGGTCCCTAAATGTAATCGGTGTAACCACTAGCAAGTTGAATGCAAGCACTCATGCATTTTGTTATACAAGTGCCGGATATTAATTTCTGGGATGGAGTTCCATGCCTGTTGGGCTTGGTTAGTCACTACTGGGATGGTTAGTGATGGTTGTGGATGACGCTGGAGTTGGCGTCCGATGGTGTCACTTACGAGTCCGATTGGAGACAGATTTGATGGCCGAACAGGACAAGGCAACATGTCGACACTGTATGGATTATGTTAGGTTACAACAGCGGTACGTGGCCGAGTGTTATCCTTTTGGAAAACACCCCTAAGAGAGCTGTTCATGAATGGCAGGACAACAAGTCGAGACGGCCGGTGTGGCCGATCGGTTCTAGGCGCTTCAGTCTGGAACCGCGCGACTGCTACGGTCGCAGGTTCGAATCCTGCCTCGGGCCTGGATGTGTATGATGTCCTTAGGTTAGTTAGGTTTAAGTAAGGGACTGATGACCTCAGATGTCAAGTCCCATAGTGCTCAGAGCCATTTGAACCAATTTGAATAACAGGTCGAATCACGACACTGACGTACAAATTTGGAGTCAGGGTATGTGGGTTAACCACGAGAGAGCTCCTGCTGTCATATGAAATCGCAACCCCGACCATTACTCCTGGTGTAGGTCCAGCGTGTCTAGCACACAAACTGATTGATTACAGGCCCTCTATTGGTCTCCTACTAACCAACATATGGTCATACTGGCGTCAAGGGACAGCCAGTTTTCATCAGAAAATACAACAGACTTCCACCTTGCCCTCCAATGAGCTCTCGCTTGACACCACTGAAATCCCAAATGATGGTGGTTTGGGGTCAGCGGAAAGCACACTACAGGGTGTCTGGCTCGGAGCTTTCCTTGAAGTAACCGATTTGTAGTAGTTAATTGTGCCAATGTGTTGCCAATGGTGCTCAAATTGCTGCTGCAGGTGCAGTGCGATGGGCCAGAGCCGTACGCCGAACACGATAGTATTCCCTCTTGGTAGTGCCATGTGGCCTCCCGGGGCCCAGTCTTCTTGCGACTGTAGATTCTCGTGTCCACTGCTGGCAACAGTCATGTACAGTGGATACACTCTGTCAAGTCTTTGTGCGATATCGCAGAAGTAAATCCAGCTTCTTGTAGCCACATTACACGATCTCGTTCAAATTCAATGAGGTGTTGATAATGGCGTCTATGCCGCCTTAAATGCGTTCTTGACTAACATCAACTCACCACGTCCGATCTCAAAGGCAACAACGCTCACGAGCGTTACAGCGTGTATTCGATGCAATTTCGATATGTATCCTCATAGTAAGTCCTGTTCTCACTTAAAACACGCAAATTTATTGCTGTGAGAGACATGAAATAGTCCTGCAGCTAGTATCACGCTCTGCGGAGAATTTAAGAGATTGTTTCACTCTGTTGATATATATGATGATATAGGTCCAACCTAACATGTGCCACATAGCCACTCTCTCACATAGGTTGTACCAACAAAGAGGAATGAAAACTTCTGCTCTTAGCCTTTCAGTCTATGCCGCGACATTCGTAATGTGTTCCACACAGGGCGCCAGAACTAAACTCGTGCCTAATGATGTAAAGCCTAAAATCCCGTGGCTGAATGGTCAGTGCAGCTGATTACCATAATAAGGGCCTGGGTTCGATTCTTGGTACTGGCAGGAGTTTTTCGTTGTTGGGAGGACTGGAACGGGGTTCACCGTGCCTCGTGATGCCAAGCGAGCAGCTACTTGACCGAGTAGTAGTGACTCCAGGTCACGAAAACTGACAACGGCCGAGAGCCCGTTTGCTGACCTCACGTCGTTCCAGACAGCATCTGATGAAGCTGTTGGCGGAGGATGACACTGCAGTCGCTCGGTACCGATGGTCCCTCCAGGATCTGTGGACGAAGACAACATACGACGCCCTACAAAACGGTTGTTCAGGTGAGCGGGCGGTAAAATTGTTGAATTTAGTATATTCTCCAGAGTTCAGCGAAAGAATAATGAGTGACTCCGGAGTAACGCCAAACCTTGAATAAGTGAGTTTCAGCACACAAAAGATTGAAACCAAATCCATCGTCAGACTACTATGAAGCGTACAGAAAACATCGGTACAGGATGAAGCAATAAACCTATAACACTCCTGTCTGCTACTGCTATACCATAACCTCAAAGCTGGAGGCAGTTTGGAAAACAGAATTATTTTGTTAGAGTAATTATGGTATAACGCAACAGAGCAGTGTTACCCTCTGAGAGGAATTTTATTATGTTGACCATATTGTACCTAACGGAGATGGCTTATCGGAAGTGAAAGTCAGAATTACGTAAATATTTGAACAGTACGAACAAAATTTTGCCTATCTGCACTGTTCAACTGATAAAGAAAACGGTCGCCAGCCTAACTAGGCAAGAGAATGATTAACATTCTCGTTTAAGAAAATAGTTATTAGTAATTTTAACGAATAAACACAACCTATACTTTGTCACACGCGAGTGCAATGAACTCTGACACATACATATGTTTACGGTAAGATTGAAACTAACAGTTAGAGCAGCAGAAACTATTTGCAAAAGCCGGCCGAAGTGGCCGTGCGGTTAAAGGCGCTGCAGTCTGGAACCGCAAGACCGCTACGGTCGCAGGTTCGAATCCTGCCTCGGGCATGGATGTTTGTGATGTCCTTAGGTTAGTTAGGTTTAACTAGTTCTAAGTTCTAGGGGACTAATGACCTCAGCAGTTGAGTCCCATAGTGCTCAGAGCCATTTGAACCATTTTTTTATTTGCAAAATTATAAGAGATACCGAAACACCCTATTACTTTCAGGCTTTAAAGAAATTATGGTTTTTAATTAGTGGCCTTTCCGTTAGTAATTACCCATCATTAATACAATAGACAAACTGTGTATCCTGTTATATTATTAATATGCACTTCCTATACACAAGAGAAACATACACTTAGCAAACATTAGTATATAACGTTTCACAACTGCAGTTTTCCCTTTTTACTACAGTGAAACACAAAATTAACATATACGTAAGATACTGACTCACCTTCTGCGATTTACAACAGGCAGTAATGTGATCATTCACTAAGCAAAACTTTATAAGCCTCAATCTTAAGAACTTTTAATTTTGAAGTAGGCAACAACACATTAATAAGCAGTTTTACTAGGAAAATTATTTTCAGCAAGCATCATTAACTTTAACCCACTCTCTTGCCACATTAACTTTAACTTTCTTTTTACTATGTTCAAGAGGCATCAATTAGCAAACTCTACCCTTTAATTTCTTTCAGTAAGGACACTCGGAAATCACTTTAGTTCAAACGGAGAGGAACCTGAGAGGTGTTATGATGAGGAGAAAAATCAAGGTTGGTATATAAATTCAGATATAAATTACCTTATATTTGAACACACTAACACATCCATTAAGCTGATCCTTCACTGTACATCATTATAGTATTCCGATGCAATGATTGCGCAATGTGGTGGCAACTGCATGTTGGTAGGTGGGATTGCAGGCAGAATTGCTGGACTCTGTCATTTCTTGGTGGCGATGATAGATACTAATTCCAGAATAGTTCCAGCTATTTATCCATCCATCCGAGGCATTGGAAAGAAGCAGAAAAAGCCTCTCTCGGAACCAGCACAATATGCATCTTTTACATGGCAGTGCACCGACTCGTAGCTCGTCCCCGACTGACTATCAGTTCCACCTTTCCTACCTAGGCCAGCCACACTTTGCGCGCGCTACACAGTTCCGTTCCCGAGGGGAACCACAACAACTTTTACATACTGAATAACTAAGAATCCTAAGTGAGGATCAGCAGTTTACATAACAGCAACCAAATACATTACATAAAACAGAACATTTGCACG
Organism: Schistocerca nitens; assembly: GCF_023898315.1. NCBI lineage: Eukaryota > Metazoa > Arthropoda > Insecta > Orthoptera > Acrididae > Schistocerca > Schistocerca nitens. The sequence goes on along the minus strand of NC_064614.1, from coordinate 473,186,416 downwards.
TATTGACATTTCTACCAAAAATTATTCACACAAAATTACAATCATATACAGTAAGTTTTGTTCCCTCCAAATGGGACAAAGCATTTGAACGACAATATACTACATCGCATAGAATCACACCATGACTCAAAGTTTTTACAAAGAAAGGAGTATACAGTTTTGTGTTATCTATTCAAACAAACACATTTACAGAAGCACAGCAATGTAACATTAAATGAAACAAAAGCAAAATAAATCAGTACAGCATTAGAGCTATGGTGTTACAAGCCGATATTAGGCGTTAAGGCTGGAAAATTTAGTTATAGACTTAAATCACTCCATGATGAACATGATTTGCGACGTTCAGCGAAAGAAAATGAATGAATGCAGAGTTACGCCTGCTCAATAATAAGATTCAAACTAAATCCACCATCTGAACAGTATAAAGCATACAGAGAATGGCGGAAGAGAGTGAAGCAAAATCAGTCAAATTCTGCAGCTCTGTGGGGAAGTTGCACAGTTTCGCCAGAAGAAAATCAAAGTCTGATTCTGTTTTTCAAGCCTCTGAAGCCAAGTTAAACGACTTTTTTTCTGGCAGTCAATCACTTCTCAAACTTCGATAAATTATCAGCCATCCCAGCCGCGACAGACGTGTCTCCACAACCAATGTACGAAGTCTTTTTCTCACGCGATAGGTAATAATGGAGTGAACAGGATTAAAAATAGAGCTGAAATTATTATTCCATTTTTTACACATATTTTTAATTTCTCCGTCGTTAGCTAAATAAAACTTCCTGAGAGGGAAAACAGCCAATAATAACAACCCAACATCACCATGTGATAACAAGTCAGTTACCAAGTTACCCACAGTATCGAAAGCCTGTGAGACCATCGTTTATGAACAGCTGTTGGACTAACTTAAACCATATAACATCAGTCAGATTTGTGTAAACACCATAGCATAGCAACTGTGGTGATGAAGGTCCTTTAACCACGAAGTGAGGGAATCGACCGTTTTTAACACTGTCTGATCTCAGCTAGAAGTTTGATACAATTAAGTTTGATGACTCAGTGCTGAACAGTGAGAAACTGAGCTAAAAAGTGCACTGAAGTTAATCGATAGCTACCTCAGGAATAGGCATCAAAGAGTCATCACTGAATGGAAGAGGTCGTCATGGAAAAATATTCTTTCAGTATTCCTCCAAGTTTTAATCCTCAGTCCGTATTTTTCCCCCATGCTTTTTTTCGTTTAAGCTGTTTGGTTAATTTGGGGGATGGTACAAAACAGCGAGGTCATCGGTCCCATCAGATTAGGAAAGGAAGTTGGCCGCGCCCTTTCAAAGGAACCATCCCGGCATTTGCCTGAAGTGACATAGGGAAATCGCGGAAGACCTAAATCAGATGGCCAGACGCGGGTTTGAACCCTCGTCCTCCCGAGTGCGAGTCCGGTGTGCTAACCACCAAGCCACCTCGCTCGATTTGTTTAAGTCATCGATCTTTTGGCTGATTTGATGATGTCCTCCATCTCTACCTATCTCCGCCTGTCTTTTCATCACTACGTAACTGCTACGCTGAACATCCACTATACTCTGCTTTCCATATTCCACTCTTTGTCACTTCTTACTATTTTTCCCTTTGATGCTTCACTCACGGCCATGTTAACGACTAACCGTCCGTTGTTCTGCGACTAAGAGCCTTCCACAAACTCCTTTTTTCCTATACTCTTTGTATACTTTTTTTCGTACTTTATTTTTAGCATTCTTAGATAGCACCATATTTTAAACGCTTCCCGTGTTTTCTTCTCCGGATTTCCGATGAACCACGTTTCACGTCCACATAGCACCATGTTCCAGATAGACACAGCATCTTCTTCCGCAGTTCCATGTCAATATCTGACATCAGTAAAGGGGCCCTCACACATTCACTATTTACTGACAATAATACTGTCAACAATATACTGTCAAACCGTCAATGTATTTTAGTGACCCTCACACCATCAATACTATTGTCATTATTTTCAGTTGGCGACATGATTACGTGGCGACAACACGTCAGACCTGCAGAAAGCGTGTGCCACAATTTTATTAGCATTGGCTAATAAAAGAAACAACTGGAAACAATGAAATAGAAGAAATGAGTTCGTGAGTTCACATGTGAATCTGTTGGCGGAAATCTGAACCACTGTCCCAAAAGAATTCTTAAACTATGGGACAAATTACTATGATACAGGACAAAATCCAGAATCAAGCTTGCTGACTGTCCAGCACTTCGTGTATAAATGTCTGAGGTTCCGGCACCTGATCTCTTGTTATCCTCTGCTTTTTTTTCACCTCCTTGGGGAGTTTTGTTTGCTGTATATTAGCTTTCTTTTTCTTATCTTCTATTTTCGCTTCCGGATACTGCAAGCGTTAAATGTCTAATAACTGCTGGTACCCAAAAGGGTTTAGCTCCTGGCTGTGTAATCTGGCAACCTTTGATTCCATATCAAGGATTACTCCTGTAATATTCAATAATCTGCAACATTAATTGTGTGTTCATTTGTCTACCTAACTGGCCGGCGGGTCTAGGCGCTTCAGTCTGTAACCGTGCGACCGCTACGGTCGCAGGTTGGAATCCTGCCTCGGGCATGGATGTGTGTGATGTCCATAGGTTAGTTAGGTTTTAGTAGTTCTAAGTTCTAGGGGAGTGATGACCTCATATGTTAAGTCCCATAGTGATCAGAGCCATTTGAACCATTTCTGTACCTAACTTTCAACGTGGGTTGAAGGCTGATAAGAAGTGCAAATGTAAACAGTACTCATGTGATACACGCTAGTGCTGTGCGGCTGGTATCGCGAAACACGGTAAACAACTGAACAGCAAACATTGTCAAACCGGAGAATATTTTTGGGCGCACCAATACCACTCTGTCAATATTTCAGTTACTCATGATACTTACCTTCAAACGGTCAATATATAGGCGCATTGTCAATATTTGGCAATAGTGCTGAACGTGTGAGCGCCCCTTAAAGCCCATTTATTGAAGAAAGATCTCTTTACCTCTGAAAATCTACTTCTGCGTGGTAACTATTCCCCCGGCACTTTTATTCATCTCCCGAAAGTTTCGTTCATTTCTTTATTTGGTTCTTCAACGCACAAGTTGAACAACATTTATGGTAAGCCACAGCCCTGACTTACACAATTTTTAACAAGAACTTCTTTTTCTCAACCTCCGCTATTATTATCCAGTCTGATTTTCGTAGCTGTTGTAGGTAGTTAGCCGTTGTCTAAGCACTGTGAATTTCGTTTCATCTTACGCTGTTGATCGCTTTCTATAGGACCACAAATAGCAAGAAGATATCTTAATTGTTATTTAGTCTGCCTTCCATTATTCAACACATTCGTGAACTCATGAGTTAAGGATACTTCATATATGTTAAATTGTTGCAGTTGGAAGGACAGTGGTTTCAGTTCAGGTGGAGATCCACGGAGAACTGTGGTAATGAGGGTCATGACTCCACATCATAAAATGAAAAATTAGTAGAAACGTTTATATTTTTACGTACGGTATCTCAGTTTGCAAATTTTATAGATACCTTCTTGAGAGCAATGTAGCATGAAAACTAAGAATCTCATAAGTGACAAGTAATTCTAGAGCTTACAAGCCACATCTAACACGGAGTACTTTTCGGTTGCTTGCATGAGGGTCTGCTCACACAAACGGTCGGCCCGAGTGGTAACATGCCGGCCCATGTGAAGGGGCCGTTTGCAGACTGTCAGTACCCTACGGTGACGTGGGCATTGCGACTCGTGACGTCAACATGTTATTGTCCGACCCCTACGAGAAAGACAGTCACAACACGTGACACTGCAGGTCTTACGAGTGCTAGTAGCCATCTACGGCGGAGAGCAGTAACTATTTCAGACGAGTTTAATAATTCTTGACTGTGCGCTTGAATACGAGGGCAGTTCAATAAGTAATGCAACACATTTTTTTTCTGAATCAGGGGTTGTTTTATTCAGCATTGAAATACACCAGGTTATTCCCCAATCTTTTAGCTACACAACACTATTTTTCAACGTAATCTCCATTCAATGCTACGGCCTTACGCCACCTTGAAATGAGGGCCTGTATGCCTGCACGGTACCATTCCACTGGTCGATGTCGGAGCCAACGTCGTACTGCATCAATAACTTCTCCATCATCCGCGTACTGCCTCCCACGGATTGCGTCCTTCATTGGGCCAAACATATGGAAATCCGACGGTGCGAGATCGGGGCTGTAGGGTGCATGAGGAAGAACAGTCCACTGAAGTTTTGTGAGCTCCTCTCGGGTGCGAAGACATGTGTGAGGTCTTGCGTTGTCATGAAGAAGGAGAAGTTCGTTCAGATTTTTGTGCCTACGAACACGCTGAAGTCGTTTCTTCAATTTCTGAAGAGTAGCACAATACACTTCAGAGTTGATCGTTTGACCATGGGGAAGGACATCGAACAGAATAACCCCTTCAGCGTCCCAGAAGACTGTAACCATGACTTTACCGGCTGAGGGTATGGCTTTAAACTTTTTCTTGGTAGGGGAGTGGGTGTGGCGCCACTCCATTGATTGCCGTTTTGTTTCAGGTTCGAAGTGATGAACCCATGTTTCATTGCCTGTAACAATCTTTGACAAGAAATTGTCACCCTCAGCCACATGACGAGCAAGCAATTCCGCACAGATGGTTCTCCTTTGCTCTTTATGGTGTTCGGTTAGACAACGAGGGACCCAGCGGGAACAAACCTTTGAATATCCCAACTGGTGAACAATTGTGACAGCACTACCAACAGAGATGTCAAGTTGAGCACTGAGTTGTTTGATGGTGATCCGTCGATCATCTCGAACGAGTGTGTTCGCACGCTCCGCCATTACAGGAGTCACAGCTGTGCACGGCCGGCCCGCACGCGGGAGATCAGACAGTCTTGCTTGACCTTGCGGCGATGATGACACACGCTTTGCCCAACGACTCACCGTGCTTTTGTCCACTGCCAGATCACCGTAGACATTCTGCAAGCGCCTATGAATATCTGAGATGCCCTGGTTTTCCGCCAAAAGAAACTCGATCACTGCCCGTTGTTTGCAACGCACATCTGTTACAGACGCCATTTTAACAGCTCCGTACAGCGCTGCCACCTGTCGGAAGTCAATGAAACTATACGAGACGAAGCGGGAATGTTTGAAAATATTCCACAAGAAATTTCCGGTTTTTTCAACCAAAATTGGCCGAGAAAAAAAATGTGTTGCATTACTTATTGAACTGCCCTCGTACATTGAAGCTCTCGATTGCACACGACAAGACCTTTAGTGGGTGCATTTTCAGTTACATATTGACTCCTCGTGAGCCCCGCACAGAGCTGAGCGTTCACGAAATGGCTGAGAAACCGACTAGTGTGACGTCACAAATTCTTTGCGAGGTCCGTGTTTCTCGTGGGCCTCGGGTGTTCCTGACCCGAAGTATTTTAATTGTGGGTTTTCCGACCATCAAGGGAAGTTGCAACAGATGGCAGAGGGTTTGTCAATCGTTTAGTAATAAAACCATAGGTAGACATTTTATCCTGCCTTAGGACTGCCTACGCACATAGACATGTGTAATTTTTTTACCTTTTTTCTTTCTACAACATTACACGCAGAAAATGACTAAACCATTTTTTTGTTTTTCTGAATTTTAATTTCTCACTTGGTTTCTTGCAAGGAAACCAGAGATTTTAAATTTCTTATATCCCCCTCCCGTCGTTATACGGGGTGAGTGAGAACTAACACTCTACTGAAAATTGTTACTAACTTTTAACTATTTCTCACGAAACAAAAAACATTTTGTTCATTGCAGTGGCTGACTTTATTACATTATACGAGGTATGATCAAAAAGTAATGGAAATGTTTTTCTTAATGGATCTTTATTTATTCATCAACGTCATCTATGTCCTCTTCAAAGTAACCCGCAATAGATATAATATGCATGTGCCAGCATTTTTTTCCAGCCTTGGAAGTACTTCTAAAGTTCACTTAGCGTTACGGTGTTCAGCTCCTGCAGCGATTCTCTTTTTATCTCATCAGTGGTGGCAAAATAACGTCCTTTCACGATTCTCTTCAGCCTCGCGATTAGATAGAAGTCGTAGGGACCATGTCCAGCGACGTTGCCTGGGGCAACACAACGGTTTTGTTTCCTCTTTTTTTTTAACAAAAAAAGACATGAAAAGGCAATGAGGTGTGAGCGGGAGCATTATCGTGATGCAATTTCCACAAGTGTGTTTTCCACAATTATGGTGGTTTTCTTCGTAATCCTTCACGCAAACGGAGCATAACTTCAAGGTAGTGTTCATTATTGATCGTACGACCATAACGCAGTAACTCATCGTAGTCGAAGAAAACAGTGAGAAGAACCTTCACATACTAACGAACTTGTCGAAATTTTTCTCGTTGTTGGCTCTTCTGGCAGTTCGCATTGGGACAATTGTACCTTGGTTTCGACGTTATACCCGTACCCCCATGTTTCGTCACCTATTATAAAATTCTTTAGAAGTTTTGGATCGTTGTCGGCTTTAGCCAGTAATTCCGAGCGATGTCTACCCGGCTTCGTTTTTGGTCGAATTTAAACAATTTCGCAACAAACTTAGCTGCTTCACGTTTCATGCCCAAAACATACAAAAATTGCTTCGCATGAGCCAAAGGATATGCCGACATCAGCAGCATCCTCTCTGATGGTGATCCGGCAATTTTCCAGAACCGTTTTCTTTACTTCTTTCACATTGTCGTCAGTAATTGATGTGCTAGGGTTTAGACCGGTAGTAAACTCTTGTCTTACTCATTGTCGATTCGCCAAAAACCACAGTCAACATTTCGAATGGTGTGCTGCACTTTATCCCATTTGTCAAGTAAAATTTAGTGCAAATTTTTTGGTCCATTTCTTTCGAAAGTAAAAATTCGCCGAGCACTCAAAAACACGTATTACCTATTCGACTATCAACAGTAAACTACATATTCATAATAGGTGAAAATGCAATCATATATGTGGAACATGTGAACTATAAAGATAAAAAAACTGAAAATCCTATCTGTAAAGCCCGGGAAATTAAAAATTCCCGTTACATTTTGATTATAGCTCGTATCTCGTTTATGTCATTGTAGATATCAGCGGCGTATCGAAAAGTATGGCGACCTATGGTACAAGTACAACGATGTTGGCGAAGTGTGAAAGAACCTTGTGCCTCAGTAGGTGCAGAGGCCATAAGGAGTTGCAACTATTAGAAGACGTGGTCGACCCTCAGGAGAATGTGCAAGGGGCTCAGAAAATGCTCACCCGAAATCCTTAGAATTCACAAAGCCAAGCATCTCACGAAGGTGGTTTAACCCGAACGCACTCTGAACAATTCTGAAGAAAGAGTTGAATTATCAAGGAATTATCGCCAGAAGACTGCGCTCATTGGTTGGAATATGGGGAGCTGATGCTTGCTTCATATGAAGACTGGTCCAATATTTTCTGTTTAATCCTGTGGTCAGATGAAGCCATATGTCATATTAGGTGTTTGTTAACTGACACAGTCGTTATTATTGGGCAACAGATGATCTGAGGATGGCTGATGAACAAAGCCAACATCGCCCAAGGGTCACAGTGTAGTGTGGCATGATATCCACAAATGTTGTGGGTCCATATCTCATTCGGGGCACTATGAATGCAGAATGGTATGTGCTTGAAAATTATGTTCACAGTACTGTATCCACATGGGGCAGTTATAATGACGTAATCTTTATGCAAGATGGTGTTCCACCTCACTTCGCATATGCTGTCCGAGCATGGCATGACAACCATTTTCTAGGACGCTGGTTGGGACGTCGTGGCCCCCTTGAATGGCCAGTAAGGAGGCCTGACCTAACGCCCTGCGATTTCTTCCATTGTCGGTGGGTGAAAGACTAAGTTTTTCGCACAAAACCAAAAACTCTTGATGAATTGGATGAGCGAATTCGACAAGTTCTTGAAAACATACTGCTCGATTATGTACAAAAGTCTGCTGCAAACATCCACATCCGTTTATGGAAACAGGTGGATAATGGTACTACTTATGCTGAATTCTAGCAATGCATAACTATTCTACCACTGTAAGGAAAAAATGTATTTTGTTTCTTGAAAACTGCTTAAGAACTTCAAATGTAGCATTTCCTGCTTCCTCCTACATCTTATTTATCGGAAGTACGTTCGGTTGTTTTTGAAATATTGATAGCCTTGGTTTCTTATGCCAGACATCCACAACATCGACCATACTGTGCTGCTTCTTAAAAACACACTACTTTTACTTGAAATGCTAAGATTTTTCGTCCATTGATTGAGCATATACAGAAGGCTGCAAATTTCATGACCTTTTCTCCACTGGGCGTTCTCTCCACTATTAATGTCCATGCTTCATCAATACTTGTTAATGGGAGATGTCTCACTACAGCACATGTATGGGAAAAAAATCAGAACTCTTTACTATAAGTGTATTGGCTCTGAGCACTATGGGACTCAACTGCTGTGGTCATAAGTCCCATAGAACTTAGAACTATTTAAACCGAACTAACCTAAGGACAGCACAGAACACCCAGCCATCAAGAGGCAGAGAAAATCCCTGACCCCGCCGGGAATCGAACCCGGGAACCCGGGCGTGGGAAGCGAGAACGCTACCGCACGACCACGAGATGCGGGCTACTATAAGTGTATTCCTCTGTTAACCCCTGTTCACGTATTTTCTTCCACAGACCTTGGGTGAAGCGAAAATTGCAACCGGCAAAGAATGTTTAGTTGAACATTGTTTTTGTTGTGAATTGGCAGGAGCCAATTCACGGGGTTTGGAGGAAGCCGAAAGACACGCGTTTAAGCTCACGCAGGCTGGCGTGAGGTCTGGAACAGGTAAAGTAATTATACTATCAAGAAAAGTACGTAGCTGCTGGAATACTTAACTTTAATCCATAATTGGTGAACATCGGTCTGACGGTACATGCATCACAAGATAAATAGCAATTGATAATGGCGCCTTGCTAGGTCGTAGCAAGTGAGGTAGCTGAAGGCTATGCTAACTATCGTCTCGGCAAATGAGAGCGTAATTTGTCAGTGAACCATCGCTAGCAAAGTCGGCTATACAACTGGGACGAGTGCTAGGAAGTCTCTCTAGACCTGCCGTGTGGCGGCGCTCGGTCTGCAATCATTGATAGTGGCGACACGCGGGTCCGACGTATACTAGCGGATCGCGGCCGATTTAAAGGCTACCACCTAGCAAGTGTGGTGTATGGCGGTGACACAACCTTCCTCCCCCGCAAATCGGCGAACGGTTGTGTTATAAGGCTTCCGCCCGCCGTGGGGAGGACCCCATGTTGACGTATGCGACGAGGTGGGGAGCCTAACAACAGGCGAGGCTGTGCCACCCGCACCCTGCCATTCGGTCCGAGGGGAGCTAGGAAAAGTCTGAAAACCTAGTCCAGGGTGCACACCAACATGCGGTGTATGCGCCCGTAGAGAGACAGGAGGGGCCGAAGGGTCGACCTCCATCGGTTCGGGGCACCCGACGGGCGAAGACGCCATGTGGTCCGGAGCGGGCAAGAGTTCCATGGCGGAGGACAACTGGTCACGGGAAGCGATCGGCGGCGCGTGACCCAGGGAGGCGCCCGGCGGTAGCAGCGACGCGTCCACGGCGGGCGTCGCCGGCGGGAGAACAGGCGGCGGCGCGTCGCCATGGGGAAAAATGGAAGGCAGCGTCGGTAACACCTGGGGATGAGGCGAGCCAGTAGATGGGTCCCCAGGGCGCTGACCGGACGGCACCGTCGCTGAAAGCAGACGGGGAGCGGCAGAACCCGTGCGACGACAGAGGCGCAGCTGATTGAGATGCCGACGCACCTCACCAGAGGCCCCCAAAACCAGATACGTATCGCGGCCGAGGCAGCGAAGAATGCGCCCTGCGAGCCAACGCTGTGAACCTCGATAGTTGCGATAGTATACAACGTCGCCTGGAGCAAAAGCAGGTGGCTGCCGCTGCACAGGAACCTGATGCGGCGGATGTAGCAAAGACATCAAGGTTCGATGAGGACGACCGTGGAGCAACTCAGCCAGCGAGCGACCATCTCGGGGCTGAGAGCGATACGAGGACAAAAAGAGCAATAACGCGTCCTCCCGAGAATGCGACTCTGTCAACTTCAACATCCGTGACTTGAAAGTCCGGACCAATCGTTCAGCGGCACCGTTTGACTGAGGCGAAAACGGCGCGGATGTCAGATGTTGAATACCATTGACCTTGCAGAATGACTGAAATTCTGCGGACATGAATTGTGGGCCATTGTCGGAAACAATAGTCTGTGGAAGACCTTCAATGCAAAAGATAGCAGATAATGCTTGGATGGTGGCAGATGACGTCGTGGAAGACATCCGGACAACAAAAGGAAAATTACTGTAGGAATCTACCAGAACCAACCATCGAGCATTCCAGAAGGGACCAGCAAAATCGATGTGTAAGCGTTGCCAAGGGGAAGTGGCTTTCGGCCATGCAAAGAATTTCCGTGGTGGTGCGGATTGTTGTTCGGCACACGCCATGCAAGAAGAGCACATATTCGTAATCGCAGCATCGATTCCGAACCAAGTACAGTGCTGACGAGCAAGTTGTTTCGTTCGCGCTATACCCCAATGTCCTTGGTGGAGAAGCCGTAAGACAGAGGACTGTAACGAACGTGGAACCACGACCCTGGACTCATCATTATCAGAACGCAACAGCAAAACACCAAGTCGAACAAAGTCCCTCCTTGTGAGCAAAATATCGGCGAACCAACGGATCCTCGATCCGTGTCTTTGACAAGGGCCATTGCGTAGCAACAAAACGCAAAACGGTAGCAAGGACAGAATCAGCAGCTGTGGCTGTAGCTACACGACGAAAATCAATCGGAAACGATTCGACCACGTCATCGGTTTCCGAATCAATGAACATGCAAGCAAGTTCGGAAGAATCGAATGCTCTATCCTCAGCAACAGGCAAACGGGACAACGCATCGGCGTTTCCGTGCTTAGCAGTGGACCGATACAAGATATCGTAGCGGTACTGCGAGAGGAAAATAGACCAGCGAATGAATTTCTGCGCTGTACGTGGAGGTACAGGCTTGTTCGGATGAAAAAGCGATGTCAAAGGTTTTTGGTCTGTGATGATGGTAAAGTGACGACCATACAAGAAATCATGAAACTTAGTAACATCAAATACGAGAGCCAAAGCTTCTTTCTCGATCTGTGAATAATGTCTTTGCGCAGACGAGAGCAATTTGGACGCAAAGGCAATAGGGCGATCGTGCGATCCATCTTTGTGCGCAAGCACAGCACCGATCCCGAAATCCTATGCATCCACCATCAACAAAAGGGGTTTCTGGGGATCGAATGGCGTAAGGCAAGTAGTGGAAAGCAACGCCGATTTCAACTGGCGAAAGGCGCGTTCGCATTCCGTCGTCCAGACGAACGGAACACCTTTACGGCGTAAGCGATGAAGCGGAGCTGAAATGGAAGAGGCGTGGCGCACATATTTATGGTAGTAATTTATTTTTCCCAGCACACTCTGTAGCTGCTTCAAATTCCGCGGCGAAGGCAAGTCTTGTATGGCACGGAGGTGCTCTGGACTGGGATGTATGCCTTGGGCATTGAGTACATGTCCCAGATAGGGTACGTTACGAGCAAAAAACACACATTTGTCCTTCCGCAAGCGAAGACCATTTTGTCGCAAGACCTGAAATAATGTTCTGAGATTGCCTAAATGTTCTTCTTCCGTCTTTGCGGAGATCACAATATCGCCCAGATAGTTTGCTGCAGTAGGGACCGACGCACAAACAGTTTGCAGATATTGCTGAAACAATGCAGGGGCGGATGCACACCCGAATGGCAGTCGTTTGAATCGAAACAAACCAAGATGCGTGTTAACCACCAAAACGCGCTGGGAGTCTGTGTCCACCAGTATTTGCAAGTACGCATCTGCTAGGTCCAACTTCGAAAAATATTTACCCGGGCACAGTTTGTCAAAAAGATCTTCCGGGTGGGGTAAAGGAAAAGTAGCAATCACTAGTTGTGGATTCACTGTTGCCTTGAAGTCCACACAAAGTCTCAATTTTACGGAAGGTTTTGGCAAAATTACTAAGAGTGAGGCCCAGAGAGAAGACGGCACACGTTCAATTACACCTTGTGATTGCAAATCGTATAATGTCCTTGCGAACTCATCACGCAATGCGTGGGGAACATTGAGCGCTCTGAAAAATTTTGGTTGCGCGTTTACTTTCAGTTCCAAATGTGCTTTATAGTTCTTAACGCAACCAAGGCCCGGTGCAAAAATGTCTGCAAATTCTTCACATAGACGAGAAACACTGTCTGAAGGCACAGTCTGGTTCACTGATAGGACCTGATTGACTATAGACAAGTTAAACAACTGAAATGAATCTAAGCCAAACAAGTTCACTGCAGAAGAAGAACGAAGGACGTAAAATGACACAAGTTTTGTTTGTCCCTTGTATGTTGCAAGAAGGCTGCACTGTCCTAACACAGGGATATTCTGACAGGAATAGCTACTGAGCTTAACATCTGCGGCACGCAACAGAGGTGTGCCCAGCTGTTTGTACGTGTCTTGATTGATCAGTGAAACTGCAGCTCCGGTATCGAGCTGGAATGGTATCACTTTGCCATTAATGTCCAAGTCTACAAAAAGTTTATTGTCCTGCTGACGACAAGAGCGACTGTCTCGTGCAATGTGAACAGACACTGGTACAGAATCACTTGCGACATGACGGGATTGCCGTCGCTGTCGACGCACACTATTTGTGGGACGAACACAGTCACTGTTAGAGAGAGTGGCACTGGGCGGAGTGGAATGAACTGCATGAATTTCCATGGGCGAAAGTTCATGAGCCCGAGTATTCCGGGTTCGATTCCGATTCCGGCGCGAAGCAAAGGGCCTGGAATGGTTGTGAGTGTCCATTCTGAACTTTTTCTGGCAAACACTTTGAACATGTCCTTTTTTATTACAGAAAAAGCAAATAGCCTGGCGTGACGGGCAATTCTCAAGCGAATGTCTAGTAGCACACTGCGGGCATGATTTTAGCACTGCATTTGCTTGCTTGCGCGGGACACGTGGTGGAGAGCCAGGCGGCTTTTGCGCGGCCGGGCGCGAGGACTGTTTACTGTTCCGTGCAGCTCGCCCGGCGGGCCGGTGAACATGACACATGGCTGGCGAAGATTCAAATGATTCCTGAGCAAAGTGAAGTGTGTCCTGTCGATCCAATATGTCCTTCACTTGTTGAAGGGAGGGATTGACTAGTTTCAAAATCTGTTCCCTTATACGAACATCAGAAACGTTCTGTGCTATTGCATCACGTACCATAGTATCTGAATAAGGAAGTCCACATTCACACTCAAAAGCACAATCCCTAGTAAGGCTTTGCAATGTTGCAACCCACTCCTGATTAGTCTGACCTGCCGTACGTTTTGTACGAAAGAAGGTATACCTTTTTGCAACTACATTGACTGATTCTTTGAAATATGCATCTAATGCAGACAAAATTTCGTCGTAGGACAGAGTTGCTACGTCGCGTCGGGGAAATAATTTCACTATCACACGGTACGTGGCCACTCCGACGCAAGAAAGGAGAAAAGGCTGCCGCTCATTACCTTGAATTCTGTAGGCGGCGAGTAGGAATCAAAATTGGCGTGACCACTCCGTCCAACTTTGCAGTGCCGCATCAAAAGGACGAAAAGGTGGTGCAACTGCGGTTTATGGCTGCGGTAGCGGTGGAGCGGCGGCCGCCGCATCGTTTTGCATTGCACGTTGACCCTGGACGAGCTGTCCAAGGGCATCCAGCAAGGCCTGCGTCTGCTGATTCTGTAAGCGATAAAATTCGGACAGTACATCTGGAGATTGTGGCGAAGCCATGACACAAGTAAATCAGGGCAATACGAAAGCAAAATTCTCGTCGCCATATGATGTGAATTGGCAGGAACCAATTCACGGGGTTTGGAGGAAGCCGAAAGGCACGCGTTTAAGCTCACGCAGGCTGGCGTGAGGTCTGGAACAGGTAAAGTAATTATACTATCAAGAAAAGTACGTAGCTGCTGGAATACTTAACTTTAATCCATAATTGGTGAACATCGGTCTGACGGTACATGCATCACAAGATAAATAGCAATTGACAATGGCGCCTTGCTAGGTCGTAGCAAGTGAGGTAGCTGAAGGCTATGCTAACTATCGTCTCGGCAAATGAGAGCGTAATTTGTCAGTGAACCATCGCTAGCAAAGTCGGCTGTACAACTGGGACGAGTGCTAGGAAGTCTCTCTAGACCTGCCGTGTGGCGGCGCTCGGTCTGCAATCACTGATAGTGGCGACACGCGGGTCCGACGTATACTAGCGGACCGCGGCCGATTTAAAGGCTACCACCTAGCAAGTGTGGTGTCTGGCTGTGACACCACAGTTTTCATAGCTTTAATTGTAACCATTTCAAAGTCTGAAACTGCAGCTTTCGGTGACTGCTCAGGCATCTTATTTTTCAATCCATAAAAAGTGTTTCATATGTTTTTTGACTTTTATCTGGGAGCAAAGCCAATAAACCAGGAAATGTCTTTCTCTCTTCTTCTATGCTTCTGACTTAAATGTGTGTGGTGAAAAAGTATTGAATTGTTTTGAACAACTATCAAATGTTCCCTCCACAAGGACTGTTCAAACAGTATTTTCTCTGCTTCTTCACAATCAAACATCTGACTCTTTTGTCAGGAACAGAGCCATCGTCTATTTTCAAAAAAAATATTTTCAGTTAATTTCAGAATGTCTTCACTCAGCTGAATCTTCAAACTAGCGTCATATTTCTAGGTCATACCAATAGCTTCCTGTTTGGTTTTACACAGTGCAGCCTTGGAGTTCTCGTAATTTGACATACTGGAAACGGAATCTAACCTTTATCTTTCAAATCTTGGAATTACTCTTCAAAAATTTGGAAAACAAGGATTCTCTTTAGTCAGTGGACGTTTTTCCTGCAGTTATACATTCGTTTCTTAATCTGCATACCTACTTTGTCAGATGCGCAAAAATGATGCTGCGCTGTTCAATCATGATCCTGTCATTTGTAATTTTTAAACGGCCTTGGCACTCACTCCTTTCGAAATTCACGCACAAATAGGATACTCATTACATTCATTGTTGTAATTATTTCCATTACTTGCAATGAGCACAACTCAAGTAGCTCAAGCCTAGGAAACTGGAAAAAAAAAAATTCTCGGCGAAGGCTCTGACGGGCTGATGGCGCCAACACATCTGCTGCTGGTGGATGACTCGTGTAAAACAGCAATGGGGGAGGCGCTGGTCGGAAAACCCACAGTGCAAAACTGGTTGATCGGAAGTCCCAAGCTGCCTGTGGCACGTACAATAGGTCAGAAACACAACATAGCCATACTAGCTGCCAACAAAGCCGACATAGGTTAGGGTTCACAGGTAGAAGCATCTATGTGGATGATGTGACCATGGCATTTCTGATCCTACTGTAGGAGCAACGGGTACTGTGGCACTTCCGACCAACTGGTTTTTCAGAGCGATATTTCCAACCAGAGCCATGCTGATTTATACAAGTTGTTCACCAGCAGTGGGTGTGTCGTCACCATTAGTCACACGGTGCCCTCACTGGCAACCTTCATTTCCGTGCAGTTTCCTATACTACTTTAGCTATAATCACTGAGAGTAATGGAAATACACTGAAGAGGCAAAGAAACTGGTACATCTGCCTAATATCGTATAGGGCCCCCACTAGCATGCAGAAGTGCCGCAGCATGACGTGGCATGGACTCGACTAATGTCTGAAGTAATGCTGGAGGGAACTGACACAATGAATCCTGCAGGGCTGTCCATAAATCTGTAAGAGTACAAGGGGATGGAGATGTCTTCTGAACAGCACGTTTCAAGCCATCCCAGATATGCTCTATGCTCAGTAACACTGAACAACAAATTTGAAGTGAAAGTGCGTAAATTGCATTATTTTGGGTTAGTTACGTTTATTTCAGTATAAAATGATACAAAATCATCATCTTCATAAATATTTAGCTCTAGTTTTTTTAAGTAATCTACATTTTTATATAAATAACTCACTAACTAAATATCCATTCATGTTCCAAGATTCAACATAACAAATTTTAAGTGAAAAATTGCTTGAATTATTTTATGTGTTATGCACTGATAAATTTTAGTGCCAGTCTGGAAGTATAAAAGTAATATATTAACAAAAAAAATTAAGATAATATTACATGAATGAAAATACTTTGTAAGTCTACTTTGTACCAGAACTATGTAAAGCACAAAAGAAAATATGTAAATTAACTGGCCACAAATGTATACAAAGGATTACAAATGTTAAATGTCCATATGTACAGTATATACATCTGCATATTTTGTTCAGAGATAAATTCAGAAGATGACTGTTTTCGTTTGGCTTGACGTTTATACACATCTTTGGGAACATCCCTCATGACAGTCTAGCAGTAATCTGCTAAAATTGCAGGGCTCCACTTTCCAGCATACCTCTTCTCAAATGTGGCAATATCTTGATGAAATCGCTCCCCATGTTCATCACATACTGCACTACAATCTTTGGGGAAGAAGTCAAGATGACTATGTTAGAAATGCATTTTCAATGACATGTTGCAACCAAGTTTTTCATAAGATGACAACATGTTATCTACAATATCCTTGTAATTTATTGCTCGTTTGTTCCATAAGAACTGCAAACAGACTGTATTAAAACATTCCCATGAATGCTCCTCTTTAACTTGCATGATTCCATCAAAATTATGCTCTCTAAAAATCTCTCGAATCTGTGGGTCTACAAAGATGCCTTCCTTTACTTTGGCATCACATAAGTGTGGGACTTTTTGCTTTAAGTACTTAAATGCGTCACCATCTTTGTTCATTCCCTTAACAAAGTTTTTCATGATACCCAACTTGAAGTGCAAAGGGCGGGAGCAGATTCTTTTTAGGGTCTACTAGAGGTTCACTCCTAATGTTCTTTATACCTGGTTGAAGAGATTTTCTGGTAGGTCATTCATGTTTACTGTAATAAGATGCACGAGATCGGCTATCCCATTCACAGAGAAAGCAGCAATATTTAGTATACCCTAACTGCATACCTAATAGCAGTGCAACCACTTACAAGTGACCACAAATCTGCCATTGAGAGTCATTATTTTTGATGGCTTATAACAAAATTTTCATGTTTTGGTATGACTATTCCATATGTACAATATGCCCAGCTGGAATAGAAGGAAGCTTATTACCAACATGTAAAAGCACTGCTTTTGAGCTCAACTTTGACGAATAAATAAAGAGTCTCCACTCATCAGGGTTGTAATTAATTCTGACAGCCTTTATTAGACAGTTTATGTCTACACATTCCAAGAGACTATCTTGCATGTTAAAAAGGGAAGTGAATTGTAGCTCTCTTCTGCGGCAGAATGAAACATTGCTTTCCAGAAAATTGCACTTTCTCTGGATAAGCTAAAATTTGGTTTTATTATTGAACTCTATGTTTTCTCAGAGAAATATGCAACTCCCACCATGTATGAGTATTTTTCTACAAAATATTGCTGCTAACTTGGACTGAGGTAGGAGTGCCAGTTCTAACATATCTCTACTCAACCAATGCTCAGTGAAACATAAAGCAGAAATATCATTCAAATCGTTTAACAAGATTTATTTAAGATTTTTTTATTTAAGATTTCGTTCAGCTTGTTGGGAAGAGACTGAACATTCTGGTAGAGCAATTTAAAGTTTGAACTAGGGATTTTATTGAGTACTGCTTGACCACTTACCTCTTTCTTTGATCTAGCATTGTTAAGAAAAATTGTCCTCGTTTTGAGAGGTGGGTCATGTCTTCCTGCTAGGTTGGGTCCTGACTTTCTTATGCTGTGGTGCATCCAGTTATAATCCCCTTGTCAAGAAGCTTTTGCTTCATTTATGGTACTTGTGTCTCACTGGCTTTCACACTGTATTTGCTTTGTTGAACCACTGACGTCTTGAGGTAGAATTGTTGCTCCAAAGATGGAATGCACGCCATTTACACAACTTCTAATTTTAATTAATGAGGAAAGCCTATTGCATACTTGCTCCTTCCTTTGTCTGTTCAAGTGAAAACTGTGACGTGTGAATTTATCAAGTGACAGTCATTCCATTTCAAAGTTTATGGATATTCTCCTTTTGTCGCACGATTTCGAACAGTTTACTGTTTCCATTAAATGATGATTAACCAAGCTGACTTTCTTGTTTACATATTTTTTGTCGAATCTTCTGGGAATTGGGTGTGCAATAACATTGGTCTTATTACTGATTTGGATAACACTAGGTAAGACGTTATCAATGTTTTCAAGAATGTTATTTGAGTCTTCGGGATTGTTTGACCCAGCCATTAATATAACAAAATCACACTCCCAGTAAAGTCTTCTGCTAAGTTATGAATTCCACTAAAAACTTCGCGAGGAGGAGCATTTGCCTTAATAAAACTTTGAAGTTCATACTTTAATTCGAGTTTCTTTTTCCCCAAAATGTTTATCTGTCTTGACTGTCACTCACTATTAAAACTTTCAGCTTCCGTGCTGTAGGCTATTTCTCGACTCGTAATTTCATTCTGTATGTTTATGTGCTTTATCAACCAGAATGCTAATGGTGTCGTTAACCACAGTTTCGTTTTCACTGATTGGCATGTAAACACTGCCTTACATATTGTACTGCCTTTTTGCTAGAACAGTACCTTTATCTGGAAATACATTTAGTTGTTGTGACTTGTGTTTTCTTGATGGCGTTAACACCGGACACACATTTATCATGAACTTGCCAACAGTTGCGATTTTAAATTATCTGTGTTCGACACACTGTTTACTGTACAGCACTTTTCACTGGTTATATATTTGCTTACTTTTTGCTCCAACTCACAGATTTTTGCGAAAAGTGCATCTCTGTCCACTTGTTGCACTTTAATTATTTCGGATTTCGATGTTGAGTTGTCTTTGTCGCCACCATCTTTAGGCACTTTACACATAATAAGCTGGAATTTATGTCAATTTTCGTGAACTGCAAATTCGTTACGATTCTACTCTCCTCCACCTTCAATAAAAGAAGAAATATTACAGCCGCGGCGCCTCTGGCACCCCTCTCAGACTGTCGCCATGTAGCGGCTTGTGTCACTGAGCATATGGACTGAAATGTTTTTTTATTTTTATTTTTTTTTAACCAGTGGCACAAAACCACGAAGGCTGTCGATAGTTGCCAAAGGAAACTGAACTCCTCTATTAATCAAAAACATATGAATGCATGCTTTCTGATCAGCAACCTGAAGGAGGAAGCTGCAGGTGAATGCTATATTTGAAATTAACAAAGATTGTATTGGCCTGTATTTTCAAAAAAGATAAATCAGAAGGAAATGTTACAACGCGTTAAAAATATAAAATCACTCCGGGTATTTTAGAAGTGAAACAACAAAATTGAGTGAGAAATTAAAGTTTATAATGTGGGACAACACGTTCAATCATTTGCTGCAATAATTCTGTAGAAAGAAAAAAGGGTAAAAATAAATAAACATAAACAGTAAAAAACGTTTTAATGTGCCCATGTACTATGTGCAAAGCCAATCCTTAGGCTGGATAAAAAATGAAGGGATGTTCTCATTATTAAGACAGCCCAAAAAGCCACAGCTGGAATATTTGTAGTTGCCAACACCACACTGATGTCCAGTTTGTAAAGTCCAAGTTAGGAGAGTGCGTGATGCCATACAACCCGAAAACCTCAAGAAGCTGAATATGGGAAGACAGAACGACACAGAGACCCTTTACTAAAGGGGAGAAAAATGGCTTCTGCTTTCACATATGAGATTTTGAAGTTAATTATGGTCCACTCTGTATATCAACCCCGCCCCCCTCCTTCAACAGGAAATCGCTGGTTACTATCCCCACAGCATTTCTTTCACGGTAGTAACATGTGTTCCAAGTTCGGTTGAATTCGATTCAGGGGTTTAAGAAGATCTTGGATTTGCCTGCACACGCACTTGTCATCTATATATAGCAAATTTCATCTACATCTATACACAAATTTCGCTTGTATCTATAGCGAATTTCACTCTGTAGTTTCGTTTTCAAGCAACACAATAGCCTGTTTATGATGTTATATCTCCTTAACTATGTGTTGTACAATGATACAATTTTGCATAATTAACATTATGCCTGATGTTGCAGTATCACTGCATGAACAGCCAAAATGTAGTAAGTGATAAACTTTTTTCCTTTCATAATTTTTTGGGGGGAAGGGAAGGTGGTATCAGTGAGAAAAAGTGTCATGAAGATTTGAAGTGCAACACTTGTTGCAAGTCACTAAGTGCCCTCATTCTCAAATACTGGATGAATATATTCTGGCTATTTGCACGTCATGGGCTATGCTTTTTTTCAACCACACCTTTTTGAGAGAGAGGTGATTGTTGTTCCACAGTGGTTCTTTCCAGACAATAAGTGATATGTGCACCACGTTTAGTTGAAGTCAATCCAGGATGAGATACGTAACATACATACATCTACTTCTATAATGTGTATGGATAAATAATATATTTCGAATGACGTTTACATCTTGGTACAAATATTTTCATCTGGCGCCATTTCAGAGAGCGGCATGTCAGTTTAAGTTGGTGCTGTCATCTCTAAATGAAGTTGGGTCCATGGCGTGAGTAGTTGAATTAGCACTATTCAAGCACAAAGGGATATTATTAGATTTGTGATATGAATAAAATCTCTCTGACTAGCTATTATTAGCCTTAGAGCATTCTGATTAGCTAATAAATTACAACCACTCTGTCAGCATAATACCAAGCACTTTGCGTATGCTCAATGATGAGGAATGAACTGTTTACTGACACAATCTTACGACCTCAGCTGTGGCACGTCCCTCCTCTCCTTCACCACTGCATAGCTAATAATGAGATGTAAACAGTGTGGTAGCAACACTTCATTCCAGTCCGCAGTTTTCAGCAGCTCCAAGAGTGCTCAGGTTATGACGTCACACATATTAATATACACTAGGTTAAGTGAAGTGTTTTAGTAGTACTGAGTATAGCTGCTTAACGAACATCACTCATACAGAATCTCTGCAGAGTTGAGCACTGTCAAATGAACTTTTTGAAACTTGATGGAGCAACAGAGGGAAGCTCAAGAATATCGGGAGCAACTAGAGGCAAATCGTCAGCAATGTCTAGAGCAGGGGAAGATCTTGTTAAAATATCCAGAGCACGCTGGCCCTGTGGTTAAAGACATTGGACTTGCATCTGGAAGGACGGCAGTTCCATTTCCTATTTGGAATTCCAGAGTTTGGTTTTACATCTTAGCATCTCCATTTCACAAGAAATGGAAGTGTGAAGCAGACTCAATGTTCACCCTTTGAAATACAACATGTCTAAAGCAGTAAAACAGACAGACGCAGAAGCAGTACATATCACTCAGTTTCTAAGTACACACAGGTCCTCTCTGATGGACAGATGAGCCTGACAGAAGTACTGCAAGGATTATACTACCTCAACACGTCTTCCACGACTGATGCTGTTGAAGCATTCAATAGCTGGTACCATTGTCAGGAGGGCAATGCACGGAGCACATTTTCAACACTTTCCTTACTTGTCTGTGGTGAATGTCCATATTATGTACCACCCTTACCTCACACGTCATTGTTTGATGAAATCGATGACATGCTTGCTGATATTGACATGAAGTATGTATGAACTATGATCTGGGTTTGACACTAATTATTTTCCTTTCCTGTAATGACTGGCACATGTGAATCTTTTTGTCTGTTTGTATGTGGTTTGGGAGGTGATAGGTATGTTAAATCCTTGGAATCTTATGATGATACCCATAGGCACTACAAGCTACTGCACAGTATGTGGTGGAGGGTACCTTGTACCACTACTAGTCATTTCTTCTCCTGCCCCATTCACAAATAGACCGAGTGGAAAACAACTGTTTATATGCCTCCATACAAGTCCCAATCTCTTTCATCTTATCATCTTCTTGGTCTTTACACGAAATGTTCATTGGTGGCAATAAAATAGTTCTTCAGTCAGCCACAAATGCTGATTCTCTAAATTTGCTCAATATTACTCCTCAAGAAGAATGCCGTCTTCCCTCCAGTGATTCCCATTTTAATTCCCAAGCATCTCTGTAATACTTACTTGCTGTTTAAACCCACCGATAACAAATCTAGCAGTCTGCCTCTGAGTTGCTTCAATGCCTTCCTTTCATTTGACCTGGTACAGATCCCAAACATTTGAACAGTATTGAACAATGGGTCGCACTAGTGTCCTGTATGTGGTCTCCTTTACAGATGAATGACACTTTCCCAAAATTCTTCCAGTAAACCAAAGTCGACCTTTCGCCTACTACAATACTTACATGCTCATTTCATTTCATAATACTTTGCAACATTACACCAAGATATTTAATCAATGCGACTGTGTCAAGCAGATCGCTGCTGAAGCTGTACTCCAAAATTATGTGATTGTTTTTCCTACTCACTTTCATTAACTTACATTTTTCTTCATTTAGCGCTGGCTACCATTCATCACACAACTAGAAATTTCGTCTAAGTCATCTTGTATCCAACTATAGTCACTCAACGACGACATCACCTCATACACCAAAACATCATCAGTAAACAGCCTCAGACCACTGCTTATGCTGTCTGACAGATCATTTACGTATATAGAAAATAACAGCTGTTCAATCTCACTTCCCTGGGGCACTCCTGACGATACCCTTGTCTCTGATGAACACCCATTGGCGAAGGCAACATACTTGGTTCAGCATTTAAGAAATCTTTCAGCCATTCACATACCTGGGAAGCCATTCCGTATGCTTTTACATTCGTTAACGGTTGGCAATGTGGCAATGTGTCAAAAGCTTTGTGGAAATTTAGGAATATGGAATCCACCTGTTACTCTTCATCCATGATTCGCAGGACCTCATATGAGGAAAGTGCAAGCTGAATTTTGCATGGGCGATGCTTCCTAAAACCGTGTTGATCTGTGGACAGAATGTTTTCCCTTTCAGGGAAATTTATTATATTCAAACTGAGAATATGTCCAAGGATTCTGCAGCAAATCGAGGTTAAAGATGTTGGTCTGTAATTACGTAGGTCCGTTCTTTTACCCTTCTTATATACAGGAGTCACCTGTGCTTTTCTCCGTTTGCTTGAGACTATGCACTGGGCGAGGAGTTCGCTATGAATGCAAGCTACGTAAGGGCTATTGCTGTAGAGAACTCTTTGTCAAACCAAACTGGGACTCCATCACAACCTAGGGACTTATTTGCTTTCAATCCTTTTAGCTGTTTCTCTACTCCAGGGATGCTCATTACTATGTCCTCCTTATGGGAGTCTGTGTGATGGTCAAACGAGAAAGTATGGTTCTCCTGTGTGAATGACTTCCTTCAGCGAAATTTAAAACTTCAGCTTTACTTTTGCTGTCTCTTAAGTGTCACACGAGACAGGTCAATGAGTGGGTGAACAGAAGCCTTAGACCCACATAATGACTTTACTTAGGACCAGGATTTTCTCGGGTTCTCGGCACGAACTATTGCTGAAGTACGACGGTGGTAGTTGTTGTAAGCTTGGCGCCTCGATATTTGAACAGAAACATGAATTTCTATTAACTTTTGCCTATCGTCATTTGCGTGTTTTCTTTTAAACTGAGAGTGCAACAGACTTTGCTTGCTCAGCGTTTTTCGAATTTCGTTGATAACCATGATGCATCTTTTCCATCCTTAATCCACTTACCTGGTACATACTTTTCCAGAGTATGACGTAAAATCCACTGAAATCTCTGCATCCATTTTACTGGAACTAAATGATGTCAGTTTGTTGGGGAGATGCTAACAACTGTCTGTCAGCCCTTTCTAGCGGAAATACTCTCCTAGCTTTCTTGATTGATTTATTGACTTTAGTAACCAAAGTCACTATGATGACGTCAGGGTCCCTAGTCCTGTCTGTACTGATGCTGTTGATTAGGTCAGTCCTGTTTGTAGCTATAAGGTCCAGAATATTTCCATTGCATCTGGGTTATTGAACTAGCTACTGAAGATAGTTTTCAGAAAACATGTTCAAGAGAACTTTGCAAGACTGTTTGTCTGCACCACCAAACGGGCTCAGCATCAAAACTGGCAGCATCTCCAACATCCACTGAATCATCAGCTTCAGAAACACCTCCAGCATCCACTGAAACAGCAGCTACAACTACAGATACAACAAGTATGGTGGCACCTCCAGGGGTAAGAAATACAAGGAGCAGGAAACGTGTAATTCTTAAAGATTTTTGGTACCCAGCCTCAGCAAGGAACAGCCGGTAACATTGGGAAACATAAGTACAAACTCCTCTCAATCTAATTTCAATAATTTAAAAATAATGAGCCTTAACATACAATGCATTAACAATAAAATATTAGAAATTGAGATTGCAGCTACTGAAGCTAGTATAGATTGTATTTGCATTCAAGAACATTGGTGCATGAGTTATGAACTAGAAAATATTTGCATTTCCCCATACAAATTAGTAAGTCATTGTTGCAGGAAGGAAACAAGACATGGTGGTGTTTGCATTTATGTAAAACCTGGAGTAAAGGTTAAAAATATGACTGTAACTGAATCCTTGAGTGAAGAAAAACATTTTGAGGCTGCAGCAATACAGTTGAATATGCAAAAGAGTAAATTAATAATAATGTCAGTGTACAGATCACCATGTGGTAATCCTGAAATTTTTAGAAATAAGTTAGAGGCATTGCTCAAAATATTACATCATAAAAAATCAACAATAATTATAAGTGGAGATTTTAATGTCAACTTATTGACTGAATGTGCATCCAAAGATCAGTTCCTGAATGTTTTACAGAGCTTCAATTTGTATCCACATGTAACTAACCCTACAAGAATACCAAACTCTTCAAAAAGTCTCATAGATGATATCTTCACAAATATAGATGCCATAAATATAGATGTAATAAATGTTGACCTAGGAATATCTGATCACAATGCACTCATCCTTAAATTTCCCACAGCCCCTGTGACCAAAAACAGTTCATACCAAATGTACAAAAGAACCTTCTCCACAAATAGTTGCAGTCACTTCATAAATACACTGGCTAACCAATCATGGGCAGAAGTATTGTTACAAAACTAGCACAAACACTGCATATCATGTTTTTTCTTCCCTGTTTATGTTGAATTTTGAATTGTGTTTTCCTAAGAAACTTGTCAAAACAAACAGATATGGGCATACACATGCTAACTCCTGGATCACAACAGGTATTAGAAATTCCTCCAGGACCATGAAAATGCTTAACCATAGACTGAAAAGTTGGACTGACCCCAAGTTTAAAGAACATGTAACAAATTACAAAAAAATATAGAAAAGTAATTACAAAGCAAAATTACTAAGTAATGATAAATTAATAAGAAAATCAGGCAATGAATCAAAAACTATTTGGGAAATTGTAAAAAGGGAAACAGGTAAGGGCCTCAAGAATCAGGAAATAGTACTCAAAAATAGTGAAAATATTGAATTAAAAGATGAAACTCTGGCAAATTAAATTAATAATTACTTTTTAAGTGTACCAGTGCCATTAAGTAAAAACTTTACTAAACATGAGAAATTAACAGCCCAAAAGTAGACAGTAGTATGTTGTTAACTTCCACAAATGATAATGAAATATTAAAGGTGATAAAGAGTCTAAAATCAAAAATGTCTGCAGGTGTGGATGAAGTGCCTATGTTAATAATAAAAAAAGTTGCCCAACAAATTATAAAGCCCCTGGTAAATATTGCCAATTTGTCTTTCAGCGAAGGTGTGTTTCCTGAGAGGTTGAAAATCTCTAAGGTTAGACCTCTGTTTAAAAAAGGAGATCCATACAAGGTAGAAAATTATAGATCAATATCCCTTCTCCAATCATTTTCAAAAATTCTAGAGAAATTAATGAAAACCAGACTCATAAACTACTTAGATGCTCACAAACTTCTAAACTGCAATCAACATGGCTTTCGCTTGGGCCACAGCACAGAATCAGCTATCCATGCCTATACCAAAGAGATTGTCAGGCGTCTCGACACTAAAAAATGTGTAGTGGGAATTAACTTAGATTTATCTAAAGCTTTTGATACAGTAAATCACAAAATTCTGTTAAACAAGATGGAGGCAATAGGTGTAAGGGGAGTTGTGAAGCAGTGGTTTGAATCTTACCTTCAAGATAGAACTCAGCTGGTAGAAATAATTGCAGAACATAAAAATCAGAAAATCAAGTGGGTCTCAGATGCAAAGAAATTGGAAATAGGTGTCCCACAGGGCAGTGTTCTTGGTCCCTTATTATTCTTGCATTATATAAATAACATAAAAAATCCTATTATTTCTACCAAAATAATGTTGTTCGCAGATGATACTAGCATAATTATAAGTGATGATAAAAAATCATTAACTACCACAACTGATGTAGTCCTGAAATATATTCAACATTGGTTTAATGCTAATGAGTTAACACTTAATCTAAGTAAAACAAATTATATACAGTATGGCAAAGCAACTCAAGGTATGGACCTCCAGTTAAAACTAATGGATAAGAAGATAGAGAGTGTACAATCCACAAAGTTTTTGGCCATGCACATTGATCAAAACTTAAGCTGGAAAGACCCCATCTCAAGTACTTATCCCACAGGCTCAATTCGGCATGTTTTGCATTGGGGATATTATCAAGAGTATGCAGCACAGACTGTACTAAACTAGTGTATTTTGCTTACTTTCAGTCCACCGTGTCTTACAGCATAGTGTTCTGGGGTAAAACTATATCAAGCTTAACAGATATCTTCAAATTTCAGAAAAGAGCTATACGAATCATAACACATAACTCTCCAAGAACTCATTGTAGGCCCCTTTTCGAAGAACTGCAAATACTCACAATACCATCACTGTATATTTTAAAAACCATGTAATCTTGGGAGATTCAGTGCCATACTGCCAGGTTCTTCTCATGCTCACTGGGGAGCAGATGTGGTAATTATGCCTGCAGAACAGTAGAGAAACAGAAGCTGCAAAATAAATTGTATCACACATTTTTAACTGCTTTGCAGTGGTTTGCAGAACAATATGCAGTCACTTTGACTTGCCTACTATAGAGCTGTGGCGTTTGGTGTTGCTGTAAATGAACTGGTTGTCCAAAAATGTCAGATCACCAATGTTCACAAACCCTTCTCTATAGATCTCACTTGAAATCTGGCCTTTTGTCTGCAAAAAATATTTTCCACTTTGGTGCTCTGCAAGTGTATGATATTAATGTGCACTGCAAGTTTTCTTAATTATGAATTCTTCTACAACAATAGATAAACCTGACCAAGCATTTGATATCTCCAGATCAAACTTTGATTGTGTGGACATTCAATTTAAGATGATCAGCACAATAGCATCCCATAAACAAAGTTTAATCTACAGCCCACTTCAGCCTTAAGAAATAAAGACTTAAAAAAAAAAAAACTTTCCTCATTTCACATACATTTATGATGGTGTACAGTCCCTCTGTGCCTCAATGAGTAGTTATTCTGGTGCTGAAGTATGCCTGGCAAGGGAAAGGATCTTTCTGTTGTCTTATTCCAACACCTGTTGTTATTAGCAGCAATGTGTGCTATGATTCATTCAGGTGGTCATGCTTCCAGTGCCTGCAAAAATCAGCATATCTTTCCTTTTTCATTTTTCCAGACTAAAATGAGTATGTGCTAGTTTGATGGAATCTGGATTTATGGTATAAACAACCTAAGTTCAGTGACAAAATCATAATTTTTGGGTACATAAAATTAATGTCAAACATGGAAGCATGGAATGATATTCAGCACTGAAAGTTTTATGACAGCTTTGGTTTTTGTTTGAAAAACAACTCCTTACAGTCAAGAACATCAAGTTTCATGTCACATCTCTGTGAGCTCAGCTGGGGTGACTCATAATTCCAGGGCCTGTCTAACAAGTATGTGCTACTGCTAATTTGAAGGTAAGCCAGACGTGTGTAATTCACACTATTTGCTCTTGATGAGTTGCATCATTAGTTAAGTGTTGGCAAGAT
Source organism: Schistocerca nitens (assembly GCF_023898315.1). NCBI lineage: Eukaryota > Metazoa > Arthropoda > Insecta > Orthoptera > Acrididae > Schistocerca > Schistocerca nitens. The sequence goes on along the minus strand of NC_064614.1, from coordinate 473,158,302 downwards.
ACCAGACACTTAAGCTCATTGTTCCTGTCCCCAGACTGTAGTGACACCACAGTTTGTGCTCCACTGTGAGGCTGCCATCTGGGTCAGTACTGGCTGAAAAGAGAATAAGACCTCCAGACTGCTCTTCTCAGGGAGTTCCATTGTGACATCTGCTTTAGTTGTCTTGCACAGCAGCTGGTGAGTACCAGGCTCCAGGCTTCCACAACACTGTATGTGACTGACACATTAACAGAACAGAACTACTTAGTATTTCCATTGCATGTTACATTTGCAAAACAACTTTCATTTTATATTTAAACTACACATAAGCTTCTTCCACTGATATTTAAAACTATTTTTTGCCTTTTAATGCATCTTTTGACATGATATTGAAGTATTATTAAAAACTGTGTTATTAATGTATTAAGTGTTGAAGTAATATGATAAATTTCATGTGCCCTCCAGATTCACAGTCCCATTTTTAATTCCTTCTGTTTTGATGACTGACCATATTTTAATCTGTGGCTATTCATACATCTATTACCCACTGCTACTACTACTACTACTACTACTACTACTACTACTGAACTGAAGCTAATTATTCTTGTGTGCTGCAGCAGAAGTCTCACCAATCATTTTCTTCTTTTGTTGAGAATTTTTCATTCTTGTTTAATACTGACTACTCTTTTAAGGCCTCTATATTTCTAACACTTTATGTGCAGAAATTTTTAATATATTTCTGTTGCAGCACATTTCAAAAGCATACAGCTTCTCCTTGCTCAGATTTCCCTCGGTCACTCCACAAGATGCTACGCCTATTCAGATGCTATGCCTAGTCAGGGCCTTCGTTACCATTTTCCAATAGAGTTCTTTGCCAACAAAATTCCATTACTAGTGTCTATCTGTTTCTGTTACATGCATTGCACCAACCATTTTGTGCACCGTATTTTTAAATTATCGGAATATCTGTAATACAGAATTACTTTTCCACTGACTATTCAAAAGGACACTACAAGATAAATTTCTTTTTACTTCATTTCACATTTAGCTATACTAGTCTTTGAATGCATCTAAAATAGAAAGTATAGTAAATTAAGTGTGTTTTCTCATTTTAAATTTATGGCAATGGGTAATGATATTTTTTGAAAAGTTTTTCTGTAGCAAATTCACTCAATTTCTGGGTTTCACACCAATAGAGGACCACAGTTAAACCTTTTTGCAATGCAGAAAGAAAGTTGATAGGATGTTAGTTTTTGGTGTTGTGCACACTTCCCCATTTATGCATAAGTTTATTTTAGATGTATTCCATGATTGGAGAAGATTTTTACTCTGACAGCAGTAAGTGAACATCCGATACATGTTTATGATTTCCTTACCTACAAGTGTCAATATATCAATAGAGAGGCCACTGCAGACAAGATCAAGTCTCGTTTTCATAGTCCATTGTCAATTTCACTTCAGAAAGAATTGTATCTGAACCCTGTAAATATTGGAGAGGTCAGAAACTGTAAGTCCTTCATTTACTTTTCCACAGAGGTTGGTATAATTACTTCTGATGAGGTTCAAAATTTCCTCCTTGTCAGTAATTCAGCTTTTTTCCATTTAGTGCTATTGTCTATTTTGTCAATGCATGTCTTCTTCCCTAAACCCATACTTGTAACTTCATTATATTTCTTATTATTGGCTTTCATTTCTTTTCTCAAAAAATAAGAGTTCAAAATAAGTTATAATTTAAATTTTCACTTCCATTTCTTAATAAATCTCTTTTTTTGTTTGGTGGGCTATTAAAGATGACCAGCTAGTGGCACAATTGTAACTAATACTTCTGTCAAATCTTTCTGTTTGTTTGGAGCTGATGATATACTGGAACATTTTCTTGCTTGTTTCTAAATTCATAATGTTAACCATACCTTTTCTCATTACATTTTGTTTCTATCTACTCTCAGATTTAACAAAATCCTTGTTGTAAGAGTATGTACTGTTTACCTTTGTTGATCCCATTCTGTACAGAGACATTATTAACAGTGTGCTAGTTGTACATAACTAGCTGCCTCTCATTTTAATGCTGAAATTGGAAAGTCTTTATGTACAATTTCAGTTGGGAAATATTTTAAGGAATTTGCCTAATAATAATGTAATTCTCATTGGAAAATTGTAATGTTTATACAGTATAAAAGTTATATTATTGTACTTTTAGAACTCATTATGGCCTAGAGACTTTCTGTTAATATGTTTACTCAGAATATTTTTGTATTCTATATTTCTATCATGATTATGCTGACAGCCAACCATTTTAAAAACAATGATTATTTACTTAGCCATCTAAGACTCTATGAATTGGCTTATGTGAAGCTTATTATTAGCTGCTTTCTTTCCTTATCCACAACTGAAGTAGACAGAAAAAACTTCTATTACATTCTGTCTCAATGAAAGCCTGCATGCTACAGTACTCCAACTTGTTTATTCATTATGTAAATGTTGCCTTGTTTAAATCACTCTTAAAATCTGCCAAAAAAATATTCTGTGTGTCCATTTTCATGGTTCTCTTCTTCCTGCGAGCATCTGTAGTCACACTTTTCTAGTTCCAACTTTTAAAGTAGCTGCAAACAGTACATACTTTGATGGATCTCATGTCATTTCTGCAATGCCTGAGTCAGCTGTTCTTGGCACAGTTACTTAATGCATTTGATTGACAGTACACACTGAAATACTACTCTTACTGTCTCATTCACATTATACATTTCCTAGCATGAGATCCTTCTCTTAGAACATCCATCCTAATTACTCAGTCTTTCTCTGTATTACTTTATTCTGTTTCTGAAAGTGAAATTTGCACCGAAACAAACAAGACAGGAGCAACATACCTAATCAAATGAAAATCTTAAATAAAATGATAATAATATATACAATCAGTTGAGCAATTTACCTTGTTAAATGTTTTCATTCATCAGTTCTATCTCATATAACAAAAGTAGCAAACATTGCGTCTCTTGTAGCCACAGAGAAATACAGAACATGTGTGATAAAATGTACCTTGACACAAAACATCTTTATTTAGTCAGCATACAAATGGTGTCACATTATGAAGTAATATCTAAAGTTTTCATCTCAAAAAAAGCTTGCTGACTGAAAAAATATATAGTAGTTCATGATACTTTGGGGAAAAAACTAGAATAATGAAAGGTACCACATACCCTATTCTCCATCTTTATAGATAGTGCCTCATATGCACTGACAAAAATAGCCTGTTTTTGCCTCATTGTTCAAAGGTATGGAAACTAAAAGCTTGCATCTGCACAGGTATCATAGTGAATATTCTACTGAGGGCGTGAGGCATTACCAGATACAACTAACATATTAACACAAAGCAGAAACATGAGTCAGGTCAGAATGTTCTTGGTGTGTGTTGTTGCATGTAACAGATTTACCATCTACTTAATCTTCATGATCTACATTTACACATATGAGTTTAGTTAAAAATAACTAGATCAGGTGTATAAAAAACTTTATTTTTGCTTCTTCCCCTTCAAAATACTCCCTTCCGTGATCCTTACACCACACCATGTGATTTTTCCTCTGCTCAAAGTAGTGTTTGAATTTATGTTCTGAATGCATGTTCATGCTCTCAATTGCTTTGTCTTTCACAGCCTTAACTGTCTCAAATCTTGTTTGTTTCAGTGCAAATTTCACTTTCAGAAACAGAATAAAGTCATACAGAGAAATATTAAGTAGGATGGATGTTCCAAGAGAAGGATCTCATGCTTAGAGAGACATGACTTTACATGCAATACAGTATAAGCCAGGGCATTGTTCTAAGGCAGAATCCATAACTTGTTTTTCTACAACTCAGGTTGTTTAGTTCTTATTGCCTTTTTTTTTTTTTTTTTTTTTTGGTCAATTTTTACAATATCAGAAACTGCATGAATATGAAACTGGACTAAATATCCAATTTTTTCAATCATTTCCTCTGTTGTTGATGTTGAGGGTCACCCTGACTGTGGCTTGTCTTCATTCTCTTCTTGTCCCTCTTTGTATCACTTACACCACTCAAAAATGTGATTAAATGAAAGACATTCATCACTGTACACTTGTTTCAACAAAGAATGGCCCTCTGTGGCAGACTTGCCAAGCTTCACTAAAAAATTTCATATTAATCCATTGCTCTTGAAAAACACTAAGCAGTTCTTGATGGGCTGTGGGTACACTATCTAATACAGACAAAGGCCACAGTCTGACTGATGAGGCGGGCAGCAAGTGAACAAGTAGTACGACCAAAGAGTGAACATGTTACATTGTATTAAATCTTGTTTGTTTCACTGAAAATTTCACTTTCAGGAAACCAGTGCTGTTTTTCTGTTAAAAAAATCCATCCAGTTGTTTTTTGATCAAACCTCATATACTCCATTTGCCACTGTATGTTTTATTGTGCAGGATGATCACTGATCTTTTTGACAAATATAGTTCAAGCAAAATTTATATACACATGGAATGCCACTGTCTTATTGAAGAGCATTGAGGCAATAATGCAAAACAGTGAACTGGTGATCAAAATACTAATTTTCTCTTTGTTAAGAGGTTTACTTGGATAGTCAGGTTTTGTTGACATCCATGCACTTGTGTTAGGGTATTGACATTGCCTGATAGATGACTCCACACCTCTTCTATGAACCATATCATATCTAATAAACCCCCTTTATTCTCAACATACTGATAGAACCATTAACCACATGCCATATGTTTCTACATCACATGGGATCAATTTCTGTATCAGAGAACAGTGATAACCATGCATAATTATATTTCTTTTGTTGTTCCCAGGTATGTAGGTTATCAGTAATCCCTACAGAAATAATGAAATGTTTGGAAATGGTTCAAATGGCTCTGAGCACTATGGGACTCAACTGCTGTGGTCATCAGTCCCCTAGAACTTAGAACTACTTAAACCTAACTAACCTAAGGACATCACACACATCCATGACCGAGGCAGGATTCGAACCTGCGACCGTAGCAGTCGCACGGTTCCGGACTGCGCGCCTAGAACCGCGAGACCACCGCGGCCGGCTGTAATGTTTGGAAATTCATTCTAAATCTACAAACAATATGTCAAGGACGAATTTTTCCTCTTTGCAGGAAACTGGCAAATCTAAAAGTGTTTCCACAGATGTGCTGTGCATAATAGAAAATCATTTGGGAGTCCCAGAAATTTAAATATCAGTCTAGATGGGTTAAGGTAGCATCACATTGCTGTAGACATCATTACACAAAGGAGGAACTGCTATAGAAGCAAAAGTGTAATAAAATCCCAGATCATGGACATAGATGAGTACTACCTTAGGGCACTTTACTCCAGTAATTGACTTGCAGATAAACAAGATAATGTTTCTGACAGTGTAGAAATACATCACTGAGCAACTAGGGCAATAAAAAGATTTGTTTGAAATTATAAATTGTGTTAAGAACTCAAAATTGGGTTGTCTTGAATGGATCTGACATTTTGAGTGCCTATGTCCCACATTGCTTTTACCCTTACAGTAGAATTCCAAACAAAAATAGGACATAGGATAACTACAATTTATAGTTTATTGCTGTCTCAAAAGTCTTTTATGAAAAAGTTGTGAGCCCAATAAATGGTGTAGCGGACCATGATTAGAAAATGCCTATAATAAAGCACTCCATCAAACACACAACACTAGAAGTAAAAATCATTTCCATGTGGACTACACATCCCACAACCACAGTATTAAAAATAAAAACAATTTGTGTGTGTAGACTACATATGATTATCTATGAATCAGAGCAGCATTCTACACTCCTGGAAATGGAAAAAAGAACACATTGACACCGGTGTGTCAGACCCACCATACTTGCTCCGGACACTGCGAGAGGGCTGTACAAGCAATGATCACACGCACGGCACAGCGGACACACCAGGAACCGCGGTGTTGGCCGTCGAATGGCGCTAGCTGCGCAGCATTTGTGCACCGCCGCCGTCAGTGTCAGCCAGTTTGCCGTGGCATACGGAGCTCCATCGCAGTCTTTAACACTGGTAGCATGCCGCGACAGCGTGGACGTGAACCGTATGTGCAGTTGACGGACTTTGAGCGAGGGCGTATAGTGGGCATGCGGGAGGTCGGGTGGACGTACCGCCGAATTGCTCAACACGTGGGGCGTGAGGTCTCCACAGTACATCGATGTTGTCGCCAGTGGTCGGCGGAAGGTGCACGTGCCCGTCGACCTGGGACCGGACCGCAGCGACGCACGGATGCACGCCAAGACCGTAGGATCCTACGCAGTGCCGTAGGGGACCGCACCGCCACTTCCCAGCAAATTAGGGACACTGTTGCTCCTGGGGTATCGGCGAGGACCATTCACAACCATCTCCATGAAGCTGGGCTACAGTCCCGCACACCGTTAGGCCGTCTTCCACTCACGCCCCAACATCGTGCAGCCCGCCTCCAGTGGTGTCGCGACAGGCGTGAATGGAGGGACGAATGGAGACGTGTCGTCTTCAGCGATGAGAGTCGCTTCTGCCTTGGTGCCAATGATGGTCGTATGCGTGTTTGGCGCCGTGCAGGTGAGCGCCACAATCAGGACTGCATACGACCGAGGCACACAGGGCCAACACCCGGCATCATGGTGTGGGGAGCGATCTCCTACACTGGCCGTACACCACTGGTGATCGTCGAGGGGACACTGAATAGTGCACGGTACATCCAAACCATCATCGAACCCATCGTTCTACCATTCCTAGACCGGCAAGGGAACTTGCTGTTCCAACAGGACAATGCACGTCCGCATGTATCCCGTGCCACCCAACGTGCTCTAGAAGGTGTAAGTCAACTACCCTGGCCAGCAAGATCTCCGGATCTGTCCCCCATTGAGCATGTTTGGGACTGGGTGAAGCGTCGTCTCACGCGGTCTGCACGTCCAGCACGAACGCTGGTCCAACTGAGGCGCCAGGTGGAAATGGCATGGCAAGCCGTTCCACAGGACTACATCCAGCATCTCTACGATTGTCTCCATGGGAGAATAGCAGCCTGCATTGCTGCGAAAGGTGGATATACACTGTACTAGTGCCGACATTGTGCATGCTCTGTTGCCTGTGTCTATGTGCCTGTGGTTCTGTCAGTGTGATCATGTGATGTATCTGACCCCAGGAATGTGTCAATAAAGTTTCCCCTTCCTGGGACAATGAATTCACGGTGTTCTTATTTCAATTTCCAGGAGTGTATATTCTAGTGCGAAACTCTTAACATGTTACTGACAGACATCAGCCTGGAACTTGACAGTAATATCATATTTAAGAACAGAGTAAAGGACTACCTTATTAGCCACTTTTACAATCTATCAAAATATTTCAACTCTTCCATGTAACATTAATATGTTATTATAAACAAATTATTATAAATAAATCTTGAGACTACCCACATATAAACTGATAGTGGTGTGTGTGTGTGTGTGTGTGTGTGTGTGTGTGTGTGTGTGTGTGTGTGTATAGTTGTATAAGTGATTTGTTTCAAGAATCAAGTATAAGCCACAGCTGAGTAGTAGATGAGGAGGAGAACTGACTTTTCAGTGTAGCTATTTTTCTCTTAAAATACATAAATGTGTATAAATAACTCACAAGTAAAGGTGATAACTCTCTCTCTCTCTCTCTCTCTCTCTTTCTCTCTGGTATCGCTACATTATGCAGTGCACTGTAGATTCTGAGGGCACAATGTATGTGTGTGTGCATGGGAGGGGGGGTAAGTTTTCAGTCTTGCTTGTGTGCCTGTCGGCAACTCAATACTTCTACTATCCAGTTACCTTTACCTCTAAAAAATAATTTACAGTCTACCAGATTAGAGCATATTTACATGCATAATTATCAGCATGAGGAGAATACCAGTAGTCATAATTTGTGGTTAGTACACTGTATAGCAATAGTCCTCAATGACTGCTTCTACCTGTTAATGTACAATTTGATGTAAGTCACATCTGCAAAGATTCTTCTTTGTCAGAAATTTGTTAAACTAATTTAAAATACTATCTGTTCATAACCTGTGTGTACTGAAGATAATCATTATTGCAGTAAACAGTAACACAACACTTAATAAAGAAATACACGATAACAACACTAGAGGTAGGGACAGACCCCACATCATCTCACATAGAACAACACTTTATTAGAAAAGCCCTCACTATGCAGGCATTTATTTATTTATTTATTTATCTTACAGCTCGAAACATGTATTTAACATGCATGGGCAATAATTCAGATTATTGATACACAATATAAATAGATTACATGCTACTAAGTAAAATATCATTTAAGTATATTTAATATAGCATTCCTGAGGTCAAATCATGTCAGCACCATACTGTATGGGCACTTCAATACAAGCCATTTTCTTAACTCGTTTTTAAAAATTCTACCAGAAAGCTGTTTCAGGTTGTTTGGCAGAGAATTATAAAATATTGCTCCCTTAATGAATGGGGTATTTGTTGTTAGATTCAATCGTCTGCTCACCATATGAAAGTCTGATTTTTGTCTTGTATTGTAATCATGGATTTCCATATTCCTGTTTGTTTGTTTTTTTTTTTTTTGTCTTTTTTCACTAATAATATTGATTGAAACATATATACTGCATAGATAGTCATAATATTAAACTTAATAAACAGGTTTTTACATGAAGTTCTGGGTCTTACTTTTGCCATAGTTCTTATTACGCTTTCCTGCAATACAAATACCCTTTTTATATTGTATTGGCTACACCCACCCCACAATACAATTCCATAAGATAGATGGGGATACACCAACCCAAAATACGCTATTTTTATTGCTTCGATATCTAAATATTGAACTAATCTCCTTAGTAAATACAGACTAGATGCTATTTTACCACAGACATGATCTATTTGCTGATTCCACGAAAGTGGAATTGCTTCCATGCTAATATCTCCAAATTGCCCATTACAAAACTAAAAAAGAAAGTAAAATTATGGCTCCTAAACAATCCTGTATATTCAATAGATGAGTTTCTAGATTTAATACACTCGTATGATGGAAGAGCATCTATCTAAAAATATATGTAATCTCAGATCTTAGACTGTGTCACAAACTGTAAATATTTGAATCTCAGATCTGAATACTGTGTCACAAACTGTAGATTCCTTAATCTAAGTATTGCAATAACAAATTGTTTTTATATATAGTCCATATATGTAACATTGTTCTCTCAACTAAATTTAGAAAAAGCTGTCGAGATAAAAATGCCATGCAATATTATGTAACTCTAGTAAGTAAGGCTCTGACTTATCCAAAAGACTGGACCAAAAAACTTTTTTTTGTAATCAGTTGTTGTTGTATAAAAATAGATAAATAAAATAAATAAATAGAGATTTACAGAACACAATGTGTGCATAAGTGAATGTATGAATGAAAAACTTCACCACTCCATCTCTTTATTTTGGGCAATGGTTATGAAGAAAATATTATGAATACCAACAAGACTACTTTGTTTCAAGATTTTTAATTTTATATTCATTTCATTTATATATTTTGTGAGGGAACCATGAGCGTCTGCAGGCCTCTGGATGCACCCTAATTTGTCTTATGTTTACTTCAAGATTAATATGCAAGACTTAAATGATAGGATCAGAATGACTGAAAAGTCTTCCTTGAATTCCAGTTTTCTAAATTTACCTAAAAAGGTTTATGACAAAAACATTTCTTGCTTTCTAAAGATCTCCATTTAAATTCCCCAGGAATGAATGATACGTGTTTGTATCAGCTATACCAATATGATACAAGTCCAGCAGTGCAGCACTGAATTAATTTGGTGTCTGCTGCCATTCCTGCTTGACAAACATTCCAGAATCTACAGCAGTATTGGTACCTGGTCACACTTGCATCTTGTATGCAGTTTTCTCTGTAGATACTCTATACTTTCCCAGAAATACTATAATACATTGAAAGCTGGCTGGCCTTTTCTGCTACAGATAACATTTTCATCCCATTTCATATTGCCTCTTAATATCAACCTTAAATATTTAAATGATGTGATGTGCTGCAGATGTTCCACTCTGGCTTTGTACTCATATACTGCCAGAGTCTCTCTCTTTGTTATGGGCAATATCTTGCATAAATCTGCATTCAAAGAGAGGCATGATTCATTACACCAAGTGGAAATATTTCAAGTTCAAATGGATCTGAGCACTACGGGACTTAAAATCTGAGGTCATCAGTCCCCTAGACTTGTTGTTGTTGACTTAGAACTACTTAATCCTAACTAACCTAAGGACATCCATGCCTGAGGCAGGACGATTGTCCAGTGATGATACAGTGTTATCATAAAACAATCCAATTCTGCTTCTGATGCTAGTTGATAAATTGTTTATGTACAGTGAGAACATTAGTGGTCCTAATCTACTTCATTTGGGATAATCTTATCTTCATTTCATTTCTGTTGAACGTTGAAGTTTTAAATACAGAGTTCTATTTGGCAAAAGTTTATCAATTCAGTTACATGTCAGTGAAGATGTTCCTTTTGATCATATCTTGGTTATTCATGAAGAAGTAACACTGTGTCAAATGCATTTTGGAGGGCTAGGAAGACAGAATCTGTTAGTTCATCTGTATATGTTGTTTACAAGAGAATAAAGCAAGCAGTGCTTTCCTGTAACTATTCAGATTCTATGAGGTAAACTTCTCTTTCTCCAGGAACATCATAATTTTTGAGCTTAAAATATGCCCTGTGATCTGGAACAGTTATATGTTACCAATATTGGCCTGCTATTACACACATTTTTTTCTTCTACCACTTTTGTAAACAGTATAGTGATCTATGAACTCTTTTAGCAAAGTGAGACTATTCACTGAAAGAGATTCTTGATCATATTCAATGTTCAGTATAGTAAGAATTCTGTCCAGATGTTGTGCCACATTTGCTTTCAGCAGACTACTCATAATTGCTTTTTTTATAGCACAGTATGTTTAATTTAGAGTCTGTCATTTGTGAGTGTATGCACAAACAAAACGTTGGTACAGTAGTATCCACTTTTGACAGTCATTCAGCAAGCAGCTGAAGCTTGGTATGGTAATGCCCTGATGCTTCTTCACCCCTTCTGGCAGTCTTCAGAGAGAACTGAAAACGATCTCACATTGCAGGTGACAGACATTGTTGATTTCAGTGTGAGGAAAACCTCCATACTCTAAATTACTCGTGAGATGTCCACTTTTTACGCACCAAATGCTCAATAATTCCTTCCCCTCTAATGAAGCATGCAATTTGCCTAAGAGGGGCTATCAAACTGTTAACATTTAATCTGCCTTCAACTAACAGCCTGTTCTTTACCCTTTGTGGCTGCCCAGACCCAGACAGATGAAAGTCCACTGCTTGTGCAGAAGAGAAAAGTCTTATTGGGTCTGTCTTATTATCAGTAGAAGGTAAGATTCATCATAAGTATGGAGTAATATGTTCAGCCATCTACCATTTAAAAATTTACCATTCCACAACTCCAGAATTGTCAGCCAGCCATCATCAGATGAGTACTTAGTGATAGATCAGGGTTCTCTGATGAGCATATTAGCAACAGGAATAGCTGGAGTGCTCTGTAACACATTTGTTATAGCAGGACACTACTCTACCACTCTACCTTATGAAATCAGTTGACAGTATCCAATGCAAGCTCCAGCTGTTCATAGCAAGCAATAAACTCCTTCACCAAGTTCCCATGACAAATCCATAGTCACATTTACTTGTGATCGCAACTCATACAAATATAAAAGGAAATAACGAAACTCACGCAAAACACAGTTGCTGCTTACTTCCAAACCTAAGTATATATATAAACCAATCTAGGAGCTGAGCCCAAATGTTACATTATGGCTATTACAACTATGACTACCAGTTAGTGCTGATGCTGCAGGATCTGGTGTTCTACTGGATGTTATTTACCATTTACTGGTTCAAAATTAGTGACAACAGTGATACTTATAGTGACATTCAAATACACTACAGAGTCAACTGCAGGTGGGTCTAGCTCCTGTAAATACAAAACAAGGTATTCAATTAAACACAGGCAGAAACTGGTTGCTACATACTTGGAAACAGAAGCATTGAAAACACTAATTTAAAAACAATGTAGAAATTTTAAACTGTGGCTGCTGCAAGTTTTGCAGCTGCGTAACACTAAAGCCTATGATCTACCATAGTACTAGGTGTTATTTAACAGTTTTTTTCATAGAAAATGTGTGAAGCTATGGAACTGTCAATTTTCAGTACAAACCTGTCTCTCACAGTAAAATTATTAAAAAAGACTGGAACGCATCTTTCAAAAGCCATGTACTGTTACATATAATTAAGAAATGTCTTATGTGCTCATGTGGTCAAATGTGAACAATAAAACAAGATGATTATTTAAGATTATAGTTGCAGTCAAATGATTAGAGGGAACTTAGAAGATGAAAATGTGAGAGAATTTATGAAATAGACTCAATAAATAAGTAATTTACCTGCTCTTTATGTCCTAAATATCTGAATATAACACTTTGAACCCTGTTTTCCCCCTAGAAACATGAGGCTGCAACAGAACAGGAACAGTTAGAAAGCTTGTATAGAGCCGGAGACACTATATCTTCTGAGATGAAAATATTGTTTTATTTAATTCATATGGAATACTGTGCGCAAGAATGTAAAGTAAACTGCCAACAGTACGGTAAAAAATACAGTTTTTTTTTGAGAAGGCAAGTAACGTACACTATGCACCAGAAGTTAACACTTCAAGAGAAAAGAAAACATGAAAATATTATAAACATCTGTGAAATAATGACACACATTTTCCCCTAAGATCAATGGGACTATGCTAGTCCTGAACATTGAAAGGATTTGTACATTAAAAACAGCCAATAATTTATAGTATGGAATGGAAAGGAGTGTTCAATAAAGTAACTTTTCAACTTAGATTTGAAAAGCTGTAGTTTCTCATCCAAACTTCACAGCAATGTAACCAGTCTATACTAAATGTAACCTACAGAATAGCGGATTATTTTTTCATATGATTATTAAGGAAAATCCTTTTTCAGTTAATTGTTCAGCTCTTTCTCAATGAGTAAATAATACTAATTCAAATACTAAGAGAGTGTATATGTACAGGGATGACAGAACTTGTCCGAATAATTGCTCCTGAAAGTAAACAGTGTATTGTGGTTCGTTGTCAGTGATAGTGAAGATTATTCTTGTGGTAAAGATAGTAGTACTTAGTTTCTGCACAAGGTCTTGTATGTGACTCTTTCAAGAAAGTGACTCATCTATGCTTTGTGTTAAAATTTCAACTCCTCTCATTATCTGATATTCCTGTGGTAATAAAATTTTGCATTGACTTGACTTCTGTCTCAGAAACTATTTGGATTGTGTTTCGTTGCATGTAAGTGATAACCATGTCTCTTTATACCACATCCTGGTGTCACCTATTGAGGGAGACAAGGGGAAAACTGATACCTTAGGAGAATTTTCATTTTGTTTTGAAATCTGTCACTTCCATGGAAAAATTCATGGCACCCAGTACAGCCCAGGGATGTTATGCATACAGCTGGAAAAACATGAAAACCTTTGGAGCTACATAAATATTTTCTGAAGTCTGTAACCCCTTGCTATCTCTCCAAGTACCTGGGTTATATTGTCACCATTCCTGGGCAACACCATAGGTATGAAACAGAGAGAGAATAAAATTCCTATTCTAATAATGTAATATTTCATTACCTTGACTTGTATCAAAATACCAGCACAGTACATTTTTTTCCAAAATGGTGTTCAGGTGAGAAAAAAAATCAACTTCTGCTTTATTGATTAAGAGCTCTGTTCAAACTTGTTACTGGTGGTTTTTCTAAATCTGATTTCAGGATTTCCATTTTTAAAACCAGAAACCCAGTCTTATCCATCCATTTGCATAATTTTATTGAAATTTGGTTTAACACCCAGTTTTTCAGTGTGGTCATAGGAAATTTGCTCCAACTCAACCATGTAAATGTAATGGAATAAATGTGACAATGTTGACTAATTTTTATTCTTGTTTAGGAGTAAACACAGATCTTCTCCCCAAGGACAGTCTCTTGTCTGCATTTGGTTAATGTGACAATGTTGACTAATTTTTATTCTTGTTTAGGAATAAACACAGATCTTCTCCCCAAGGACAGTCTCTGGTCTGCATCTGGTTCTAATCAGTCATAAAATATTTTTTAGAGTTTATTCAGTCCATTTAGCCGTCTCTGATTTTCTCTTTCTTGTCCTCACCATCTGAAGTTAAATAGACAACCTTAAGTGTGAACAACCATTTTTTTCAAATTTTAGAGCATGGGTAAATACAAACACCCTCTCAAAACTGCCCCATATTTGTCAGTCAGTATTACCTCCTTATTGTCCAATTCCATAGTGGAGACCAGACTTTAATGATTTTGCTAATGCTCGAAAATTTACAAAACCCATGCCAAAGGACGCACTAGAAAAATAGTGTCTACCTACATTATACTTGTTACTATTAAAAAGTACTAAAATGCTTACCTCAATTAAAAAATAAATGAAAATGATGTCAAAATTCAATAAAAATCAATTTTTAACACCACAGTAAGACTGTTGTTTGCAAGAACTTACCATCTCTGCACTCCAGTTCTGGCATCATCCACCATGCTGTAGTGCCCATCTTCCACTGACTATAGTGCTACTCGGCTGAATAAGCAATGATGTCAGTATTGCCCAGTATTATGTATACCCTTGGTCTCCCCTGTCCTGTTAGATTCACCTTTTTAATTTGATTCCATATCTTCCATAATGACTCTTGTGTCATCAGCAATTAGAAAAAAATTGAATCATCTCATGTTTAGTGGCAGATCTTTGACATATATCATGGAACTAATTGGATCTACTACAAACTTTTGTGGTATTCCCAATTTTACAGCACCTCAGTCATATTGGAAGTCGTTATCGTTTCTGTTGAGACCAGAGAACAGGTATTAGGTGGATAAAAAATGAACCATCGGTGTACCTTCCCCCATGTTCTGTGGATTCTGAATGGTAGGACAGATGGCAGAATTGACGTTGTGATAAGAGGTGTGAGTCATGTCTAGGTAGAGCAATATCAGTCAAGTTCCAATCTGTTTCATACTTTTAATCTGAAAAGTGGTTCAAAACAGTGGACACTCCTTTGCTGAGTGGAGGATTGATTCTGGCAGCAACCCCTAGGCTGCATCACTCTTTCATGCCTGTTCTTCCAGGACTTCAAGATCAGTAAGGTATACAGGTGAGATTCTGTGATGTTGGAAACTAAGAAAGGGGTAGAGACTGAGCTGAAGCTGTAACAGCAGCTTGTAAGGGCATTGCCCATGAAACCTAACGTTCTGGATTCAAGTCTAAGTTTAGCACACAGTTTTATTACATGACTCTGGTCTATATTTACAGGAGTACCTAAGTATCTGTACTACCTTATTAAAGACCTGTCTTTGCACTCACTTAAAATGCTTTGTAACAAACATGCACAGCCTAGATTCAGGTGACTGAATTGTAATTTCAAACCAATTTCTTCCAAGTTTGAATCCAACAACTTACCATGTTCTGCTACACATTTGACCATGCTGCATCTCAGTTCCAGCTTGTTTCGTAACTACATTCATACATACTTCAATGTAGTAACCAGATAACATTTAGATAAAATATATGTTTTTACAGACCACCTCTGCTTCATTTCTAGCTACAGAGTGAAACTTGTGTTTTCTTTTGTGTTACATGATCACCTAGCAGTTGTAGCCTTCCTCTACAAGTGCTGTACTATTTTACTGTTTGCACTTGAAAAAGTAGACAGATTAAATCTCTTCATTTCTGTCTCCTTCATTTATCAATTCATCCATTAATCATGTTCTTCCGTTCCAACTGAAAATGAGACCTTTCAGGGATGTATAATGAGCACTGACATATTTAATGGTTGATGCACTGGGGGAGTTCTTCACCTGCTGGGAGCCCTGGAAGCCCCAGTTGTACATTTTATTTCAGAGAGCAAATTTACTTCATTTCATTGATTTTGATGAGTTAGTTAATAAGTTTATGAAATATACACCGTAAAAAAATATTTGTATGTTTTCTTGTGCAGAATTTCAAATAAATTTTATTATCTTTTCCTCATGAAAAATACATACTTTATTTAATTTAATTGCATTGTCTCATAACAGGATATAGTAAGGAAGCTGAGAGTGAAAATAAAGCAAACATCTTTGACTTTCAGTAAACTCAGTGACAGACTTTTCTTAGTGCAAAACATGTAAAATGATTCCATTTTATCTTGCATACAAGTGGACCCAAGAAATTTTACTCAGTGTTTAAATTAGCAAAATGGGCAATTATGTCTAGTTATGGCACTCATAGGCAATTTTTGCTTTTTTGAAATTGTGTAATGTGAACCTTTGTGAACAGGGTAAGATTTAAACCGTTTGCTATTAACCACTTGCAGCTCTGTTCAACTATAACCTAAGCTGTGTCTTTTATGGTTTGACTGGAGTGGTTATATATCAATAAAGAATTGTGTTGAAATAAATTGCGTAGCGTTCTCATTTCCAAAATTTATGCAGTTGATATCCTAACTTTTTTCTCTGTTTACAGGAAGAATGCTGTGGAAAATAATGATATGTCCTATTGTGGTCACTCTGGTATGTTTGACTGCAGCAACCAGTAACTCTCTGCATGATTATGGGGTGAGTAGAATTACACCTAAAATTTTTATCCAACATCATAAATCAAAATCTCTTGTTCATATGTATCATTTTTTAAATTACATTCTATTCTTAAATTTTTCTGTTTACTTGGATATAAGTATCTGGATTTGCTTCCTTTAATGCTACCAGCTCAGAGCAGAGATAGAAAAATATTTTTCTCATGAAAATTTATTTTTGTTTTACTTTTTTATTGTTTTAAAACTAGGTTTCTATGCTCCTCAGTAGAGGAAAATATAGACTTAATTAAGGTATAACCTGGACAAGCTGAAGAGTGGATCAAGAGTAGTATTTATTAAATGACTAAAATGTACATATCTCATTCCTGTTTTTTTCTTAGTTATTCCATCATGATACTCCAATTAAGCCTCTACTCAGATATTATATTTTTAATAGTTTTTCTCGTAAGTCCAATAACAAAACTTAAAAAGTATGAGCTAGCCATAGGACACTAAACAGTTGATTAAATTTGAGGTAAACAGTTGTTGGTTACTAAAAAAGAAAAAAAAGGCCACAGACATGTTTCAACAATTTATCATTGAGCTATCTTGATGTCTTCCTTGTGTCTCAGCAAGCTGTCTGGTTACTTGTCAGTATTATTATTTTCTCACTTAATTGTTTCATACCAAACAAGAGAGAAGGAAGATTAAGGTTCAAGAGCATTTTAATGGTGAGGTCAACTTGTAGAGCAGAATATTGGATAGGACAAGGATGGAGATGGACACTGGCCATTTCATTTTCGAAGGAACTGTATTGGCTTTTGTCTTAACTGACTTTGGGAAATCTAAATCAGGATGGCCAGATTGACATTTTTTAACCCTGCTCATCCTAAATGTGAGTTTAGTCTCCTTATCACTGAGACATCTCTTTTAGTCTTCACCCAATGACCTGTGCTTTCATTACATGATTCTAAGAGCTTTATACATGAGTTACCATTTAATAATTTGTTTATATGCAATGTCATGTCAATTAATCACAAATGAGATTCACTACAAGTGGAGTTACTTAAGACTTGAAATATGAAGAACTGAACAAAGTTGGACAGTACCTACTTCTGCCACCGCAGCCACAGTCTACTATTGCTAATTTAAAGAGTGGTAGTCACAGATTTGAGGCCCATCTGCGACAAGGGCATGGGTTTTAAATGAGGCTTTATACTATGCACTGTAGATATCCAGTGGATTCAAAGTGATATGGAAATTAAGCACAATGAGCTACATATCACACAAATGTGATGAGGCATGTTACAGGAAGGTTGGATGGCAGTTTTTATGTAACAGCTGTTTGGCTATTTGAATTAAGGTAAATAACTTCAAAATGCCATTGCTACAGTGGACAACCTGTAAATTTTCATAAAGTGGTATTTCATTGTGCAGTGGATTGTAACTTGTGATTTTCTTTCACAGTAATTTTCCACTATTTCCCATGCAGTGCTCTGCTCCAACAACCGATGCTTACTAATGTTCATGTTGTATATGTGAAAACACAATACTGGGATGCAAAGCTCACTTGCATCTCCATCAAACTATGCTTAAACTATGCTAGCAGTTACTGAATATATTGCTATAGTGCTTGTTCAGAATCACCTTTACATAATATTCATTTAAGCACCTAATAATAAGGGTAATATGAGATAGTCTGCGTAATAAATGTCTGAGGATTTGTTTTTGATGGAAATGAGATTAAATCAACCCTGTTCCAACAGCATTTATCATCTGTCCCCATGACACTGTGTTTCATTTGGTGGTTAGACTTTCGAGGCTGTCATCATGCCATGATATGCACACATACAGTGAGACACTGATGTGAGGAAAACTTTTTCTGGAATGTTAACTGAGATATATCACACATGCGACAGTCAGTGGCTTAGTGTTGATTATTCCTCTCCTTTGACTATGGACTGATATTACAGTGCAGATATTACCCTGTAATATGATAGTCACATGTTTAAGTAATCATACTGAGCAGCTCAACAAAAGTACAGCAGATAAGACAGAGGCTTAGAGCATTGTGGCAAAGACTACCAGTGTGCTGGGCATGTTGACAGCAATAATCTCCAAAGTCATGACAGTGTTGCAGCAACATTCCTATGAGCAGACTTCAAAACCCACAGCCAGATGGACAACTTAGCTGCCTGAGAATACCTGCTGCCAGGGCTGGCATATTGCCAAGTGGCATGATGCAAAATGTCAGTATGCCACAGGAGCAAGGTGACATCTCATGCTGGGATCAGCCACTGCTCTGCCTGTGTCCCTAGAGGACCAATGGTGGGACCCAGTCATAATAAAGCTGGCCAAATCAACTATAAATACTCACTGCTCTGTCCTAGCAATATTTCCAAGTTTTTGTATGTCCATCCATGTGATAGATTGTATGCTACCCTTCAGTTGTTCACTTACATAATTAAATTAAACACCTCTGTTGATCAGTCTGATGTTATTTTACTATGTTGCAACCAGTTTTTATGACTCAGTACCCCATCTTCAGGTCTTAAATGATACTGAGTCATAACCTTGTATACGGTCTTGTGGAAACATCTTCTAAATCATAGCTATGTGTCACGTCCTGCAACAGCAACAGCATTGGACTGCTCACACAGAAAATGCTACACTGCAGGAGATTTAGAAGACGTTCCTGCATGACCATATACCATTTGGAGATTACTATAGCTAATGCAGTTGGTGCCCAAGTTATATTGCAGGGTCCCTCAGTGTTTTGTGGATGTGTAGTGACTTTTACCTTTATCAAAGTTGATGCTGTGCAATATGGTAGTGGCTGGTTAACTATTACATTAGTGTAGTATAATGGCGATAAAGTGGAAACAGTTCCAGGTGGCAATATGTCACTTACATAATCAAATGAAACACCTGTGGCTGTCAGTTTGATTTTACTATACTGCAACCAATTTTTATGACTCAATACACCATCTTCAGGCCTTGAGTCATGACCTTGTATACAGCCATGCAGAAATATCTTCAAAATCTCGTGTTTGAAATCCAGTCATATACATGACCCCATCAGTGGCCAACATCAATGAATTGGCTTCCACAGAATACTGTAAAAGTGATGTGCCTGCAATGCTGATGCTGCACTCAACTGTGCTGGCACTCCCACCTGGCTACCAAGAGCCAGTCCGGCCCCGGTAGCTGAGTGGTCAGTGTGACGGAATGTAAATCCTAAGGACCTGGGTTCAATTCCCGGCTGCGTCAGAGATTTTGTCTGCTCAGGTACTGGGTGTTGTGTTGTCCTAATCATCATCATTTCATTCCCATCGACACCCAAGTCGCCGAAGTGGCGTCAAATCGAAAGACCTGCACAAGGCGAACGGTCTACCCGACGGGAGACCTTAGCCACACGACATTCCATTCCATACCAAGAGCCACAGCAGCCAAGTATGTCTTTTTGTGCTTTGCTGAGGTAGCCATGGCTGCCTGGGGATCACCGGCATCAGCCATTGTATGTGTGTCTCAATGAATGAACATTGTAACTGCTAACAGAGCATTTCTGATTCCATGACCACTGAGGAACTGGTATTTCACACCCAACATAAGCATGCCATTCTAATCAACCATCCTGGCATATAATAGTGTCTGTCTGTCCGTCCCCCCCCCCCCCCCCAATTCTATTAAGCAGGTGTCAGTAGCAATCAGTGATAGTAGTCAATGCCATGGGTCAGTGTTCAGTATCACCACTCACTGTTGTGAGTGAGAAGAAACTATTTTTACTGTTTTTTCCATTCATAATTTCTGAAGCAATAGATTGGAGAGATGGTCTGAGAGTTAGATTCTGGAAAGCGGACTCAGGGATTAATTTGAGTGAATTTAGGGGTAGCACTAGAGAAACATATGCTGGTTTTCATTGATTTAGGTGTGGTTCGTGTAATTTGCATGGGCATAGTACCCAATATTGATCAGCATTATATTTTAAATATAGAAAGCCTGGGCATTATACTGGAAATGTAGAGAGCATACACGGTTAGCGCTCAGCTGAAAGGATTAAGCAGTGATTTCGGAAATATTGGATGTGATGTTAGTATTAACTTTTTCCCTGTATTTGTGTAATACATTTTAGGCTAACGTTTCAGTTCAATCTTTGCTAAAGCAAGTGGCTCAAATGGAGAGCATCATGGTATTACTTGCATGTTATTCTAACCTACTGGTAACAAATCCACCAGCCCATCTCTGAACTGCTTTGATATCTTCCTTTAATCCAACCTGATGCAGATTCCCCAAATATTCGAGCGGTACTCAAGAATGGGTCAGAGTATGAGTATCCCATATGTGGTCTCCTTTACAGATGAACCACACTTCTCTCAAATTCTTCCAATAAACCAAAGTCAACCATTCTCTTTTCCTACTACATAATATGGCGGCAAGTACAGGGCTATTACAAATGATTGAAGCGATTTCATAAATTCACTGTAGCTCCATTCATTGACATATGGTCACGACACACTACAGATACGCAGAAAAACTCATAAAGTTTTGTTCGGCTGAAGCCGCACTTCAGGTTCCTGCCGCCAGAGCGCTCGAGAGCGCAGTGAGACAAAATGGCGACAGGAGCCGAGAAAGCGTATGTCGTGCTTGAAATGCACTCACATCAGTCAGTCATAACAGTGCAACCACACTTCAGGACGAAGTTCAACAAAGATCCACCAACTGCTAACTCCATTCGGCAATGGTACGCGCAGTTTAAAGCTTCTGGATGCCTCTGTAAGGGAAAATCAACGGGTCGGCCTGCAGTGAGCGAAGAAACGGTTGAACGCGTGCGGGCAAGTTTCACGCGTAGCCCGCGGAAGTCGACGAATAAAGCAAGCAGGGAGCTAAACGTACCACAGCCGACGGTTTGGAAAATCTTACGGAAAAGGCTAAAGCAGAAGCCTTACCGTTTACAATTGCTACAAGCCCTGACACCCGATGACAAAGTCAAACGCTTTGAATTTTCGGCGCAGTTGCAACAGCTCACGGAAGAGAATGCGTTCAGTGTGAAACTTGTTTTCAGTGATGAAGCAACATTTTTTCTTAATGGTGAAGTGAACAGACACAATGTGCGAATCTGGGCGGTAGAGAATCCTCACGCATTCGTGCAGCAAATTCGCAATTCACCAAAAGTTAACATGTTTTGTGCAATCTCACGGTTTAAAGTTTATGGCCCCTTTTTCTTCTGCGAAAAAAACGTTACAGGACACGTGTATCTGGACATGCTGGAAAATTGGCTCATGCCACAACTGGAGACCGACAGCGCCGACTTCATCTTTCAACAGGATGGTGCTCCACCGCACTTCCATCATGATGTTCGGCATTTCTTAAACAGGAGATTGGAAAACCGATGTGTCGGTCGTGGTGGAGATCATGATCAGCAATTCATGTCATGGCCTCCACGCTCTCCCGACTTAACCCCATGCGATTTCTTTCTGTGGGGTTATGTGAAAGATTCATTGTTTAAACCTCCTCTACCAAGAAACGTGCCAGAAGTGCGAGCTCGCATCAACGATGCTTTCGAACTCATTTATGGGGACATACTGCGCCGAGTGTGGGAGGAACTTGATTATCGGCTTGATGTTTGCTGAATCACTAAAGGGGCACATATCGAACATTTGTGAATGCCTAAAAAAACTTTTTGAGTTTTCGTATGTGTGTGCAAAGCATTCTGAAAATATCTCAAATAATAAAGTTATTGTAGAGCTGTGAAATCGCTTCAATCATTTGTAATAACCCTGTAGTATGGTTACAAGCGAGTTAGCTCCCAAGAAAAGTAGAATTTTGATGAGTATAAAGTGCATAAAGTGTAGTAAAGTCGTGAAAAACGGAATTCAGTGTGATGAGTGCTACGGTTGGTTACATTTTCGATGTGCAAAGTTAGAAGAAGACAATCTTCCAGACGAAAACAGCGAATGGCGATGCAATGTCTGTCTGAAGAGTAAGGACAATATGGCGCCGATGGAGGAAGATAAACATGAGGTAAACGCTGACTATAATACTTTACAAGCTAACTTATCAGTGGTAATTGAAGAGAACCTAGCTCTGGCCAAAGAAAATGAACAACTGAAGAAGGAATACGCAGCAATTAATCAGGAACTCATTAAACAAATTTCCCAAGAAGAGGTTAGTGTCGTGTACACAGAACCAAGCAATCAATGTAGACCATTAGATCGCCTACAAAGACAATGGCAGGCTGTTCCCGTCACAAAATGCGGTAGAGTCTGTGTAAACTTTCCACCCTTGGAAAACAGATTTAGTGTTCTTGCTACAGAAAAAAACATTAAAGTAGACTCACAAGTCAATGTGCTTAACACAAGTAAGGTTAATGAAAGTGAAGTGAGTAATAGGTGTAGCAACAATATTACATTAACTGTCAATAGAAGTTAAGTGAATAATGGGCGCAGTAAAAATATCAAGTTAACTGTCAACGGAAGTAATGAAACTGTAAATAGAAGTTAAGTGAATAATGGGTGCAGTAAAAATATTATGTCAACTGTCAGTAGAAGTAATGAAACTGAAAACCACAAGAAAGCAAACCGCAATTGCAGACCTAGGCCTGTGAAAATACATTTATATGCAGACAGTCAAGGAAGGAAATTGAGGGATATAGTTGAGAACAATTCAAGCCACCATATCTCAGCCACAATAAAACCTAGTGCAAAATTTAAAGATGTAGCAGGTTCTTCACCAGCAGAAGCCATGGAACTGGCAGTTTTTCTGGCTGGATCAAATGACGTAGCGAGAAATGAAGGAAAAGACTTCTTGTCCTCATTAAAGAAGAAACTGCAGGAACTACAAAATACAAAAATCCTCATCTTTTCAATACCATTTCGGCATGATCTTCCATCCTGGTCGTGTGTGAATGTTGAAGTGACAAGAGTAAATGAAGAAAATTTGTAAATACTTTAAAAATGTCTGTTTTGTAAACATAACTAACTTAGGTACAAGATTTCACACTGTTCATAGTCTCCATCTGAATCAACTCGGAAAGAAGTATGTGAGTAATGAAATCATAAAACTAGCCAATGAGTTAGGCATAACAAAAATCGAGAGCTCTAAGTCAATACCACTTAGATTTAAGGAAAACTCTTTTTTAGAGGTAGCAAAGAAGGGCTGATACCAACAGCTTTGCCCAGATTCACACTGGATGACCAGATTAAAGATAAGAATAATATAATAAATGTCAGTAACACTAAAGAGAAATATAGCAGTAATGATGAATGCCCCATTAACATAAACCACTCACCAACTTTGTCTTTCAAGATAGGTTATCTCAATATTGAAAGTATAAGTGGAAAACACATAATTTTAAATGAATTTGCAAATGAGAACTTATTTGATGCATTATGCTTAAGTGAGCACTGGTGTAAAGGAAATGAAATATCTTTTCATGTACTGGATGATTTCCACTTAGCAAACAGTTTTAGCAGAGAGCAACATATTCATGGGGGTGTATCAATTTACAATAAGAAGGGATTAATAAATTGTAGTAATGAACTAGATCTAGGATTTTTGTGCAGTGAGATACATTTTGAAGCCACAGGCGTATATCTGGATCATTTAAAAATTGCTATTGTATCTCTTTATAGATCACCAGATGGAAGTCCATTAATATTTTTAGAAAAACTTGAGACTTTACTAAATTTCTTTCTTAGTCCTCAGTGGAAGAAATATAGTATTGTGATTGGTGGTGACATCAATGCCGCATTTGATGTAAACAAAGATGTGCACACTGTAAATGAATTTAAAAATCTGTTACGACAATTCAACTTCATTTTTACGAACTGCAAACCCACAAGACAGTCCGCTTGTCTCGACAACATACTTACAAATGTCAATAGAGAGTTACTGTCTTCAGATGTAGCTGTCTTCGATTTCTCGGACCATGACTCAGTTTGGGTAAAAATAGGTACAGATAGGCCTAACATGGAGTATAAGGAGTTTAAAGAGCCTAAAATAGTCATCACAAGACCAATAACGCAAGAAAAATTGTCTAATTTCATGGTCTCACTCAGTAATCATGACTGGTCACATCTGTTTAACAATAATGCTCAGGGCTCTGCCAATACATTGTTTGATAGATTTTTTCATTCTTTCTTAAATATATTCGAGACCAACTGCCCTCAATACAAATGTAAAGTTAACCCTAAAAGTAACAGTAATAGACATAGGGATAAGAGTCCATGGTATACCGCTCAACTAGCCAATATGAAAAGAAAGGTTGTTGTTGTATAGAGATTCTTACAGACTTCAGAAAACTGATATGGCTAAACAAAGGTACTCAAGAGCACAAAAGGAATATAAGTCTGCTTTAAATGAGGCCAAAAAACAACATAACCTAGTCAGCACTGAGTCATCAAAAAATAAATGCAGAAAAGCATGGACTATAATAAATTCAGTGGCCAAAAGCAAGCAGAAAGTTGAGGTAGTAATTTCAGCAGACGAATTTAATAACTACTGTATAAAATCTGTTAACCAAATTAGGGAAAGCATTGTGAGGCCACAAGAGACTGTTGCTGATCTCATTAAATACCATAATGTAGACTACACCCTGAACAATAAACTCCTTTTAACAGAGGTCACACCAGATGTTGTTTTAACTCTTGTAAATAACTTTAGACCCTCTGAAAGTGAAGATATATATGGTATTTCTTGTAATATGTTAAAAAAGATAATTGGCTACATAGTATATCCTCTTACTAAATGTATAAATAGATGTCTAATTGAAGGAGTATTCCCAGAAGTATTAAAATTATCCAGGGTAGTGCCCATTTACAAGAAAGGAGACAAAAATTGCCCGTCTAGCTATCGCCCAATATCCCTGACACCTATTTTATCTAAAGTTTTGGAATCCATCATCAACTTCCAGTTGTGTGATTATCTGACATGTAATAACATTATTACTGCGGTACAATTTGGCTTTAGGAAGGGCAAATCCACAGTCCATGCCATTGACTCCCTGATTAAAAAAGTGCTTAATGCTTATGAAAGAAAAAATTTTGCTCAGGCTACCTTTTGTGATCTTAGCAAAGCCTTCGATTCTGTGGAGCATATTTCACTCCTCAACAAACTAGTTTATTACGGAATCACAAACAGTGAAGTTGACAACATTTTTTAATCTTTCCTCAGCAACCGTAGACAAATTGTTTGTATTGGTAAACAGAGATCACAGCTAGCTGAAGTTAAGTGCGGTGTGCCACAAGGCTCAGTATTAGGACCTCTGCTATTTATTCTAATGAGAAACGATCTACCATCCTACATAAATACTCACTCCATTCTCTATGCAGATGATACCACTTTTTTCAATATCAGCTCAGACATTGATATGCTCCAAACTGTGGAAAACGACACAATATCACAGGCATCAGTCTGGTTCCGAGCTAATGGGTTCCTGCTTAATGAGAGTAAAACTCAAAAGATTGTATTTAGTTTTAGAGATCCGCCAGCAGAAGACTTCAAGAATAGTGTTAAGTTCTTAGGTATTGTTATAGATACTAAACTGACTTGGGAGCCACATATTAAATACATTAGTGCAAGGCTGTCTAGATTGGTGTATTTGTTAAAGAATTTAATAAACCATGTACCTGCGGCCTATGTAAGATCAGCCTACTTTTCTTTTTTTCAAAGTATTATATCTTATGGGCTTTTAATATGGGGCAATAGCTCACACCTTCAGGACATTTTGGTACTTCAGAAGAAAGTAATTCGAATTATCACAAACAGTGATAAACTGGACCACTGCAAACCACTGTTTATCAACTTAAAAATATTAACTGTGATAAACATGTATATTTACACTGCCCTACTGCATATAATGAGCAACTTATCAGAATACCAGCGTAGAAGAGATGTACACTCTCATGGAACCAGGAATAGTAGCAATCTTGACATACCTTACTACAGATTATCCAAGTCATTGAACAGCTACGAAGTGGTGGGTATGAAGATGTTTAATAATTTGCCACTAGAATGGGTAGAAGCTCCATTTGATGTATTTAAAGACAAATTGTTCAGTTGGTTAGCTGCAAATCCATACTATTCACTTCAGGAATTTTACGACTGTAAAATATCATAGTGGTACCGATTTGGAGAGTGCAGCATAATTTCTTTAACTGAATCAGTTACGATGCAATGTTTTCTTATTATTTCATTTTAAATATTGTATTTTATGTAAAACCTGTATCACATATTGATCTTTAACCCATGTATATATGCTGTATAACTTGTATATATGTAACTTGACTTTGTCAATTGCTGTAATAGCTAAACGACAATAAAATTTCGTTCATTCATTCATTCATTCAGTCCTCAACTGCATTAGCCTACAGTTTTCCACATTTAGAGCTGGCTGCCATTCATCACACCAACTCGAAATTTGGTCTACGTCGTCTTGTATCCTTCTACAGTTACTCACCATCAACACCTTCCTGTACACCACAGCATCATCAGCGAACAGCCACAGATTGCTCCTCACCCCGTCTGCCCGGTCATTTATGAGTGTAGAAAATAACAGTGGTTCTATCACACTTTCCTGAGGCACACCTGGCGGTACCCTTATCTCTGATGAACTCTCGCCATCGAGGACAACGTACTGGCTTCTGTTTCTGAAGAAGTCATCAAGTTACTCACATATCTGGGACGTTGTTCCGTATTTTCGCACCTTCGTTAACAGTCTGTGGTGGGGCACCATGTTAAATGCTTTGCGGAAATCTAGGAATATGGAATCTGCCTGTTGTCCTTCATACATTTTGCACGATATCGCGTGAGAAAAGTCCAAGTTGAGTTTTGCATGAATAATGCTTTCGAAAACAGTGCTGATTCGTGGACAGAAGTTTAACCGCTTCAAGAAGCTAATATATTCGAGCTGAGAATATTTTCAAGAACTTTGCAGCAAAACGATGTTAAACATATTGGTCTGTAATTTTGCGGGTCCGTTCTTTTACCCTTCTTATATGAAGGAGTTACATGTTCTTTTTTCCAGTCGCTTGGGACTTTTTCCTGGGCGAAAGATTCGAGATAAATGCAAGCGCAGTAAGGGGCCAGTGCCCTAGAGCACTCTTTGCAAAAACGAATTGAGTTTCCATCCCGACCTGGAGACTTACTTGCTTTCAACATTTTCAGCTGTTGCTCTACGCCAGGGACGCCCATTACGGTGTTCTCCATATAGGCGCCTGCCCGGTCTGTCTTTTCGATGTATGTTCCATGAATTGCTAAATATCTCAGTGCTTTCTGCTTCGGGTTTCAGCCAGCTCTTGGTACCGTGAATAATTTGAGTGCAAGAACTTTCCTGGAGGGCAGTAAGTTCGAGAAGAGTATTACGAATACTTCGACAGTTTACTAATAAAATTTCGACAGTCGATGTGTCTTTATTCTGAACGCCATCTGACTTCCCTTGCTGCGTATCGACTGGCGATTGTTCATCAGAGCACTTCAAGCTACCATCTAGCCTAAAAAACACTTATGTGTACTTCACAAGTACTCTGCTACCCGAGTAGGTGGTTTCTTTGTGTAGTGCACCCATGACCTATCAAGGGGAGTCCTATAATTCTCCACCCAATAACGCTGATTCAGAAATCTGCATCCAAGACCATCAAAGAGTCAATGAAGCTTTTGATTCCAATCAACTCCTGGAAGAATGTTGCAAATTGCGAGCTCTGCTTGCACCTGACATGCGAGATCAGCAATCTCACCACTTCCGCCCGCCAAATGTATGAACTGGGAATGGCCTTAGAAACCAAGTGTAGGTGTCGTTGGCGCTGGTGTGAGCCACAACTTGCAGATGACTACGCCCTTCACACTTGATAGCTGAAGGGATCCTCCTCCATGTCTCAAAAGAGAACCCATCAGGCATTCAGAATACACACTGCCTTTCTTTCCATCCCTGAATGCTACTTCCTTTAGGGGTTTCATAACACATCTTACATTCAAACTTACAATATCTAGCAAACACCTGCCCCTGTTTCCTGTGCGAACCATGCTGAAGGAATGGCCACCTGTCCACTCAGAGGGCGAAAAGGTGAGGCCAGATGATCAGTCTCCACATCGGACCGCAGCCTTGAGCGATGCAAACACGCTATGGTAAGCCACTCATCATGCTGTGAGGGTGGATTCACCATGTCAGGTACACTAGGAAGTGCCTTGGCAGCAGAGTCCGTATGTGAAACAAGCAACACCTGCAATGTACCATGCAATGTGCCAGATTCTCTGTTATCACTACACCCAGAGGCAGCAGCCTGAAGATGGCTGACGGTACCCAAAACCAAATTCAGCTCTTTGTGAACTGTGC
The DNA here is from genome assembly GCF_023898315.1 of Schistocerca nitens. Lineage (NCBI taxonomy): Eukaryota > Metazoa > Arthropoda > Insecta > Orthoptera > Acrididae > Schistocerca > Schistocerca nitens. The sequence goes on along the minus strand of NC_064614.1, from coordinate 473,129,321 downwards.
CCAGCTCTTCTGGTGTCTGCATACATCGTGCACACACCCTATCCATCCTAGCATGGGTAACTGAGCAAGAAAGCTACAAAACCACAGACAGAAATGAAGACATGCGACTTGCTACTTGCTTCCCTCCTGACATATCACCAATGGAGACTGACAGCTTATGAGCTGTGTAACTAGCTGTTCAGAAGAAATGACAACTGTGCTTCAGACTGAATGACTCTATATTTTACAGCTGCAAAAACTGTAGAATACTATTCTTAAATAGAAAAAATTCGCACAGAATGTAAGAAATATACAACTAGGAAAACAAAGAAGTAGATAGAAATGTAACTTACCATACTGTAAGTACGTACCAGGCGACAATTGATGAAGCCTTGTAAATGACGTTACACCACAATTCATTGCAGTGAATAGATTAAAACACACACACACACACACACATTCAGTTAGTGAAGAACTCTCTTAAATTTAAAGCCTGAGAAATAAACACGAAATAACATTAATCACGGATATATAGCCTTCTCAAAACGGTATCTGTCAGTGACGTCTACCGATTTGAATCTTAAGGCGCTGGCAAAGAAAAAAATATTCTAGTATGCTTTACACATTAACTCTCATTTTGTGAAAATCAGAGAAAATTTATTTGTGGGGCTCAATAGCGTTAAATAATGGGAGGTTCCTTTGGTCGGAAATTGTGGCGCAAACTGGTCACGGAAGGGAGGACACATTTAAAATTAAATAAATGGTCATAGTGGTCTTTCGGTTGTTGGATATGTGTATAAAGAACAATGGATTTAAAAAAGAAAACCGTATGTCAGGCCCTTTTAGTACATCAATATTATAAAAAACTATTGTGCGGTACTAAGAAAAGTTATTAAAAAGTCCAGAAGCATGTGTATCATGTCTGAGATCAATAAATCTGATAATAAAATTACAGCAATTTGGAATATTATTGAAAGGGAAACAGGGCAACCAAGAGCACAGGAAGACTTTAGTGCTATAAAACTGAATGGCAAGTGTACTAACAAACAATCAGAAATTGAAAATATTTTTAATAATCATTTTTTAAATGTTGTGGAGAAAATAGGATCTAGATCTTCACTAGAAGAGGCAAGGCTACTAATAGAAGAGGCCATACCCGTGCAGTTTGAAACAACTGTAATTCCACCAACCTCTCCCTCTGAAATCAGTAAAATAATAAACTCACTGAAAAGTAAAAGCTTTTACGGAATTGATGGCATTTCCAGCAAGGTACTTAAAGCTTGTTCCCCACAGATAAGTAGGATTCTCAGCCAAGTATGTAATAGCTCTTTGGAGCAGGGTGTTTTACCCAATAGACTGAAATATGCCATTGTAAAACCATTGCATAAAAAGGAGGATACGTTGGATGTCAACAACTACCGCCCAGTCTCTCTTCTGACAGCTGTATCAAAAATTTTTGAGAAAGTAATGTATTCAAGAGTAGCCTCCCATATTTGTAAAAATAAAGTACAAACAAAATGTCAGTTTGGTTTTCAGAAAGGCTTTTCAACAGAAAATGCTATATACGTTTTCACTGATCAAATATTAAATGCTCTGAATAACTGGACATCATCCATTGGTATTTTTTGTGATATCTAAGGCCTTTGATTGTGTAAATCATGGAATTCTTTTAGATAAGCTAAATCATTATGGTTAAGGGGGGCAGTGCACAAATGGTTTAATTCATACTTAACTGGAAGAATGCAGAAATTTGAAATAAGTGGTTCATGTAATGTTAAAACATCAGCTGATTCCTCAAACTGGGGGGCTATCAAGTACGGGATCCCACAGGGTTCGTCTTAGGTCCTTTACTGTTCTTGATATACATTAATGACTTACCATTCCACATTGATGAAGATGCAAAGTTAGTTCTTTTTGCTGATGATACAAGTATAGTAATAACATCCAAAAACCAAGAACTAAGTGATGTAATTGTAAATGATGTTTTTCACAAAATTATTAAGTGGTTCTCAGCAAACGGACTCTCTTTAAATTTTGGTAAAACACAGTATATACAGTTCCGTACAGTAAATGGCACAACTCCAGTAATAAATATAGACTTTGAACAGAAGTCTGTAGCTAAGGTAGAATTGTCAAAATTTTTAGGTGTGGTGTCACCGCCAGACACCACACTTGCTAGGTGGTAGCCTTTAAATCGGCCGCGGTCCGTTAGTATACGTCGGACCCGCGTGTCGCCACTATCAGTGATTGCAGACCGAGCGCCGCCACACGGCAGGTCTAGAGTGACTCCTAGCACTCGCCCCAGTTGTACAACCGACTTTGCTAGCGATGGATCACTGAAAAAATACGCTCTCATTTGCCGAGACGATAGTTAGCATAGCCTTCAGCTACGTCGTTTGCTACGACCTAGCAAGGCGCCAGTACCAGTTACTATTGAGATTATGAATAATGTACCGTCAAGAGCGATGTTCACCATTTATGGATTAAAGTTAAGTATTCCAGCAGCTACGTACGTTTTTTGCTAAAGTCTAATTTCCTTGTCCTGTTCCAGACCTCACGCCAGCCTGCGTGCCTTTCGGCTTCCTCTAATATTACAGTGTTGGTCTCCTGCCAACCCACAACATTAGGGGTGTCCATTGATGAGAGGCTAAACTGGAAGTAACACATTGATGGTCTGCTGAAACGTCTGAGTTCAGCTACGTATGCTATTAGGGTTATTGCAAATTTTGGTGATAAGAATCTCAGTAAATTAGCTTACTATGCCCACTTTCATTCACTGCTTTCGTATGGCATCATATTCTGGGGTAATTCATCGTTGAGTAGAAAAGTATTCATGCTCAAAAACGTGTAATCAGAATAATTGCTGGAGCCCACCCACAGTCATCCTGCAGACATCTATTTAAGGATCTAGGGATCCTCACAGTAACCTCACAGGTTATATATTCACTTATGAAATTTGTTGTTAATAATCCAACCCAGTCCAAAAGTAATAGCAGTGTGCATAGCTATAACACCAGAAGAAAGGATGATCTTCACTATGCAGGGTTAAATGTGACTTTGGCACAGAAAGGGGTAAATTATGCTGCCACAAAAGTCTTTGGTCACCTACCAAACAGCATCAAAAGCCTGACAGATAGCCAACTAACATTTAAAAATAAATTAAAAGAATTTCTAGATGACAACTCCTTCTACTCATTGACTGAATTTTTAGATATAAATTGAGGGGAAAAAAACAAAAAAAACAACAACTTAAACATTAGTGTCACGCAATATTTTGTGTAATGTGTGTAACGTAATATCTTGCACAGACAGCATTTATTAACCTGACACGTTCCACATCATTACGAAGTGTCGTATTCATAATCAATGGAACAAGTATTAATCTAATCTAACCATCACTGTATAATTAATGAAACAGGACAAATACGAAACCGTTTGCAGCCCAGTTGAATGTACAGGATGGACAACCTGAAAACTTTTCTATCCTAAGAAACCTTATTCGAATAATATGTTTCGAGGACATTCTCTCAACACAAAAAATAAAATAAATAAAAACAACCAAATCTGCGTAGACACCAAAGTTTTGCAACACTAGAATACACGATTATTTGTCTTGCGCCTAAATGTACTACTACATTGAGATTATGAAAATTAATTGTACTTGGTGGGTGACTGACATGAACTCTTCATTTCGTTCAACAAACATTACAGTGGGAAAATAACTACTCGCAAGTGCACACACACACACACACACACACACACACACACACACACACATTGGACCATCCCACATCTTTTCATTGTAAGCACTGTAGCTGCTTGAACACAACGAAATGGTATAAATGAAATCTATTCATCTTTCGTTCTGCAGAAATTTCTTCATTATTGCTTTGTTGAACCTGGATTTGTCCTCTCAAAAGTTGGGAAGTAATTCTTTCGCGGTGGGGATAAGACTTAAGTTAGTGCTCTGGTTCTACATTTGAGTAGAGTGGCGGTAGATGTGTATCCACTTCACTGACGAGAATGATCTCTCGACAAATGACATAGTGAAAAGAATTTTTGAGACCAGCATCGCTAATTTGTATATTTCTGTAAATCCAACAGATAATTTATAGTATAAATTGACGAGTCTCCTGTACATAAAATCAATGATTTAACTTGTACGTTATGAGACAATAAAATTCTGATTCGGATGTTTTGTCCAACCCATCATTAGAAGCCTACGATACACGACGCTCGTTCCGGAGTTTGCTTACGCTGAAAACACAGCCATAAATATTTTCACTTTATTCAATAAATCAGTAGGAAAATTCTAGTTTTTTTTTTTTTTAAGTGAGCCGTTTTTGTTGGTTTTATCAAATTAAAATACTCCAGCTTTCTAAATACTGCAAATCTAACTGGTAACTGATTGCTGATGTCATCAATAATCTTGCTGTGCTTCACCATTAAATTTTTCTCCTTTGTATTTGAATCAGGACTTCATTTTCCACACTACCATGAATGGAAGACCACACTGCTTCGAAAATCTCTCACTTCGCAGTTGTTTTTGAAAGTCTATGATTTTTGTGCTGCCATACAAAATGTCAATGTTTTTGGACTGAAGTATATTAAACTAATCATCTGAATGGGCAAGTAAGTTGTATTAAACCTTATTAGAAATATGTTCTGAAAATTCTTCATGATCCTACAAATCCATTTTTCAGACATAACATGGCCGAAGTTTCATAAATGTATTCAAAAAACATTATCGAAACTTGTTTGTTCTCACAGTCTGTATGGCCGGCAGGTGTGGCAGAGCGGTTCTAGGCGCTTCAGTCTGGAACCACGCGACCGCTACGGTCGCAGGTTCGAATCCTGCCTCGGGCATGGATGTGTGTGACGTCCTTAGGTTAGTTAGGTTTAAGTAGTTCTAAGTTCTAGGGGACTGATGTCCTCAGATGTTAAGTCCCATAGTGTTCAGAGCCATTTGAACCATTTTTTTCTTTGGAGTCCATTGAGGTGGACACTCATGATGGCAGTGATCTCATAGGTTTGGGCAATTAATTTAGTCCCACTGTTATATTGGTCCATTATTTCAGTGAATGATTAAAAAGAGCTGTTGCAGTTCTGTCAGCACTCACATTGTGAAACCCAAGTAATCGTTCCACAACTTTTTTTATGATACTGAAAAGTAACAGAATATAGTTGATAATTGTGATTTATGGCTTATATGTGATGTTTCATCAAGCATAACAGCCACAAAATCCATATTCTTAATTTCATTACACATATCATCTCTCAAAACATCAGCTAACGCATTTATTTAATCTGTTTGAATGCTTGCAGATGTGCAGCAGAAAACCATAGACGTTACGTTCCTTCAATGGAGGATCACACTCGGCATTTGCAAGAAGAAATTTCATGTAATTTCCTTTGTTCGCACATTCTGAATTCTCCGCGTGGCCTCAATAGGATACTTCTTGTTTCGCTAATTAGCAAACTGCATTAATTAATCTGTTCAGTTTTTCCCTGTTGTCTCTTACTTCCTCATTGTACAATTCTGTTTCTGCCCTTCGTAGAGAAGTCAGAAGAACATCAATTCTAGCAGAGCATGGAATAAATTTGTTGTTTCTCAAAAAAAAGTAGAAAGGTGAACTCCAGACTCACATGTTTCTTTCCTGCAGTATTAAGATGATTTGAAACACAATACCATTGCTTACTCCTAATAGGTTTTTTGCTGCAAATAACAGACACGTTCAGCAAAAAATGTGCTCATCACGCCGTCGCCGCAAAGCCAGTCAGATAATTCGTTCAACTCCATACAAAAATGCCTCTTAAATCCCATTCCAGTATGACGACATTTTGCCTTTACACACGTGGATAGTGTTAAGTTAGGGCATGGTCTGCCATTGTCAATAATCAGTTTCTTCTCTGTGTAAGATAGTAATTAAAAAGGATTGTGCAATACTTTTTGCATAATGTTTTCACTACCCATCTCAAAACTACTGCAGTCTTCGTGCACACAAGAAACACAAGCCTGCCAGACAGCAAGCAACACGCCGAGACATTGACAAAAGAATTAACATACAGGCTGCAGGCTGGCTGACCAGTGGATGGGGCTGACGCATGTGCAGTGACACACAGCGAGGGGTTCAGCAGTGATGCTATGCCAACGCCTTGGCTGGGGTTTAGTGCGTTGCAGACTGCCAGGGGGTAGGCTAGCGGTAGATAGTTGAGTTGCAGCATTATCAATCAAAATCACAGACTTAATGTACTTGATACTGATTAACAATAATAACATAATTTCCTAATTTTATTCAGTCGTTGACGCACGACCAAAAACTCCCTGGAGACGCCACCGGTATCTATCTATAAGAGCCGGCTTACTGTGTTACAAGGTACTCAGTTCAATCAGACAGTTCAAAAATCAGTAATGATACCTTGAAAATAAATAGCAAATTTTTGTAACAGCCCCCACAGTAGGCAGAACTTGAATAGTAAAGTAATGATAACAATTGACTTACTTCCAACAAGATGACAGACTAAAAAACCAGATTACTTAAGAACCTGGCTCCAAATGTTAGCACACAGCCCTGTACAAGCCTCGCTGTTAAATGGATGCTGCGTGCGTTTTTTAAGACATCAGTATTCATTCTGCCCTAAACAAAGCAGAACATTTGGATGAAAATACCTGAAACATGAATTTGTTACCACAAGTAACCCACAAACGTAAAACGAGGACTGGATTAGTGATAACACACAATAGTTACTGATTTAAAACTTAACAAAAACTGACCAGCTTGAGGTCACGACATTGTTCAAAATTTGACAGAAAAGTAAACACATTACTTGGATTTCAGATGTAACCGGGAGCGGGAACAGTATAATGAGCAAGATAATTCCCACCGGTTTGTGGAGAACCCCGGGGAAGAGAGCCACCACACCACAGCTTAGACCTCAAGACGGACTAGAGATAACATCGCGGCCACAGGCTACCACAATGAAGAAAAATTGACAAGACTCCTGTAATAGTCCGCCACAATGTCTCCAACTCATTGGGGGCTCCGCAGGACTCCGCACCACAGAATTCCAGAATATCACACATCAGGATGTTACCAGAGCACATGCCTCTAGCAATCGTAAAGCTGCCCACGCTATTACCCAAGTGACAGCCACATTGGACACGCTACAGCCGACTGCTCTGGCCCCTGTCACCAGATTCCGCGCCATTCACGGCACCTCATGGGGAGCCGCCACACAACTCAGGCACTGCAACCAAGTCGGCCCAGCGGCAACACGAACGCACTCAAATAGCCCCCTGTTCTTTGCACAAGAAACCCTCTGACAGAAAGTTTCGAGAGGGCGATCGAACCAAACAAGGGTGTAGAAGGTGCGGCAAAAACCATCGCAAAAACGATTTGCCACAAGCTAGCCGCATGCGTTTCAGTTAGTATGCAATTATTTGTCTGTGGGAATCTTGTTGTAATGTTATGACGTATTGAAACAAATACGGATGTTCCATTTCACATTTGAGCCCCTTTACATGCAATCAGTGTCGTCAGTTAACACAATAATAATAACAATTGTAATAATACGAACTTAGTCAAATGTCATTAAGTGCAAAAAAAATGCGACATAGATACACTGCATTTTTAGTTCAGTGGCAGTAACAACAGAAAGTTCCCTCACAGAGCAATTAAAAAATCAGTTACCTGCTTAGTTAAGAGAATGACAAGGATCAAACGACAAAAGTGCACGAAACAGTACGGTAATAAATAGTTACACAACGTGACACATAAACTTTCTTGTTGGTTTAGTGTTCATTCTCATTAGAAATATGGATCTTTTGAAACATGCTTAAGGAACTCTTGAGTATAGTAAATTCGTTCACTTTTCATCCATCTCAAACACTAGTTTCAAATTTATCTACTGGGACTGTGTATTCATTTTCAGATAATTTGTTGAAGTAGACAAGACCAAGACCTTTGTAACTGTTATGGGTCTTTGCCAACTTAGCATATGGGACATTAACTGTACGTCCACGTCTTGTGTTATGGCTATGAATTGACCTTCTTAGGCCAAATTTACCTAGATTTTCCTTAACAAAGGCAAAGATATACATGTTAGGTACTCATACTCCTTATTTATCATTGGCTTCCAAGTCAGTATTTGCGTGCCGAGACAGTGTGCAGAATTGAGTCGTTGCTTTGGTTACGTACGGAGTGGTCGCGCGCTACCACGTCGCGCATAAATCGTCAGAATAATTTGCAAGAAAATATGATTAAAAGTTGAAAACATTATGTCAGATAGTAGAGTAATAGTCTCTTACTGATTCGGTTTTATTAGCGGAACAACTCGAGGGATTACGTATGAAATTTATGGTTGAAAGAGCATTGTGTTTGTAAGTCAGTAACTTCCGTGGGGAACATATTTCTGTTGGCAGGTTATTAAAGAAGGCTTCCATAAGCAGTGATTACCTGTTAGATTAATGTTGCAATGCAGCATTGACTCTTTCAGTATAAATGTGAGACGAGCTTAACTGTTGATATAGGAGTGGATAAACCGAGACACTGTTAGGGATTGTGTTAAGTGCTAAAGGGATAAGAACGCGAAATAATTTTTATTATTGTTACTTGAAAGTAACTTTTTCACTTCATAACTGAGGTACTTTAACAACTGAAAAGCATTAAGAGATATGTGTTTGTATTAGGTGCATGGTCAGGTTTATTTCATAACGAAGCCTGTTTTCTATGTGAAGTTCCCATACCCGAGTCCGACAGCCGCAAAATAACTAAACTTACGATAAAAGAAACATTTTACGTAATTTTACAGGCGTTTTACGAAATCGTCTATAAATACTCGCACCTCTGAGTTAGCAGTATTCTTTTCTTCAACTGCTATCGACAGTAACTCCACGCCAATCGACAGTCCTGGGGGGGGGTGTCAACTTCGTCGTGTACAGCCGCTTTATCCGCTGGCTGCTGGCCAGCGAACCGCTGCTAGATGTGCTGCTAACGGAGCTTCAACTGGTGTCAGCCGGCTGGTTCCACATCCAGAATGACTCCATCTGGCCTCAGGGAATCTCTAAGTGCTCTTGGGTTCGGAGCCAGAGAGCCAGTGCGCCAACACTTGACCGATAACCATAGAAGCCACCTGTCCACAGACTAAGCCGGCAGACTGCCGACGCCTGACATCCGGACCACGTCCGTAGGGTTGCATGCTGACACTACACTCAGTTGAGCCGGCACTCCTACCTGGCTGCCATGTGCCACTGTGGTCAAGTACACTGCTTTGTGCTTTGTGAGGTAGCCACACTCTCATGAGGTTCACTGGCATCAGCTACTATATGAGCACCTCAATGAATAAAGAATGTATTTGGTAATGGAGCATTTCTGATTCCACGACTTCTGATGAATTGGCAGTTTGCACCCAACGTCCTGAATGCCATCCTGAATCCACTATCCTGATGTACAATAGTTTCTGCATCACCGATGCTGCTACACTTATGTCTGAAGTAGCCAGTGACACCAAGTTGCAACTTGGCTAATGAAGTACTTCCTGTCGTGCTCGACAGCGCCAAATCTGCCAGTCATTTCTAGATTTTTGTAATAAGTAAGAAGTCTGTCCCAAGATTCTAGGAGACGGCAAGTGCCCCCTCTTGTCCCCCTTGGTTATGTGGTGCACAGATCTGTTCATAAAAATAAAGATCACTTGTAATTTTGAGTGTTGTAGAATGATTAACACCATACTGACATAGCATAAGGATGCCCAAGTAAGAAACTGCTTAGAAGCAATCAGGTAGAGCCACCCTCCTCTCTCCCCCACCCCCTCCACAACAATACACCACATGACACGAGGGCATTACATGATAATACACTTGAAATAGTGGTACAGATATGGTTGAAAGAAAAGGTTCACAGTTCTTATTAAGATATTTTAGTCCCTCAAAAGAGCATAGCATGAGCCCTCATGTCACTTATTACCCTGCCCAAAAGCCTTAAACTTCAAAGATTGTCTGCAGTCTGATAAGAAGGGAGTCTACGAGGTGGGTAACATATATATCATTTTCTCCCATCTGCTCCCAGAAAACTAGGGTGACGTTCCGAACATCATGACGGGTTTTTGGTGTGGGATCAGACCACTTTTCTCATATGGTCTATTTCGTCTGTGCCCATACATTTTCTGTATGGTTTAGTCCTGGGCGCAGAAGGAGGCCAATCGAGAAGAGAAATCTCGTTCTGCTCTGCAAATCACTCCTCTATCATCGCTGACACATGTGTAGGTGACCATTCCTGCTGAAAAAACTTCTTCCTCAGAATATAGTTGTTCCACAGATGGGACCATAACATTACTCATAATATGGGTACAGTTGGCCGCACTGTTCCACTCCCAAATTTCCAGAGGCATACGGCCACTATGAAGTGACTCTTGGATGTATTTGGGGTTGAAACAGGCACTTTGCTCCGTTTATACTCGTGCTGGACCATCATTTGCTAAGGACAATACAGATTCATCGCAAATACAAATACAGATTCATCGAATGACGATTGACATTAACCTCAGCAAACGCTAACTGGCAGAGTCGATGATCATTACAAACTTGTCACTGATACCTGCTCGTTTGCTAAGTAGTCTACCTTTCCGAAGCTAGCGCTGAACCATATCTACCGCCCTGGGAAATGCAGCATATATTTCAACTGCACCACGTTTAAAAAGCATTTCGCCATGACGTGTTGCCCTCAACAGGGCTTGCTCCACATCATAGACCAGTTCCCACATGCCTACTCGATTCTCTAGTATCTTGATAACGTTTTATCCATGGTTGTACATTGCACTCGGGAACACCATACCATGTCTCTGACTCCGTCAAATTCCCTTCCTTCGCAAGACCAGTAAGTGGTCATGAAAAGTCAGCTGATGATGAGGCATCGCTTATGAATAATGCAAGTCGACTGAAAGCGACGTGCTGCAGATAATTGACCTTGCTCATGTACTGTCATTGGCTATTGTATAACGAATGGTGCACATGCAGACCTAATTCCTATGACAGACTGTCAGTCAGTTATCGCGTAACATCAACGAAACTATGTAAATTATTCTCACATATTATGTCCAACAGAGGTAATAAATTTAAGTTTTCGCCTCTTGGGGAGTCACTCTTCACCAGAAGTAACTCCATCGATCAATAGCAAAAGTTCCATCGCATGTTCTGTGCGAAATTAGGGGTTCATCGACAACAAATTGTTGACTAGAAGAATGTGTCTCTTATGGTGGATAAAAAAAGAAATTCACCTGAATTCGAACATGAGGCATACAAAGCCAGCACGTTGTTTATTCAACTAGAGTGAGTATTTGAGTATTTACACTGAGGTGAGAGAAGTCATTGGACAGAGATATAAATATATACAGATGGTGATAGTATCGCATACACAATGTAAAAAAAGGGCAATATATTGGCAGAGCTGTCATTTGTACTCAGGTGATTCACATGAAAAGATTTACGGCGTGATTATGGTTGTACGACTGGAATTAACAGACTTTGGATGTCGAATGGTATTTGGAGCTAGGTGCATAGGCCATTCCTTTTCGGAAATCGTTTCAGAATTCAATATTCCGCGATCCACAGTCTCAAGAGTATGCCAAGAATACGACATTTCAGACATTACCTCTCAGTACAAACAACGCAGTGGCTGGTGGCCTTTTTTTTTTAAGAGCCGAGAACAGTGACATTTGCTCAGAGTTGTCAGCACTAACAGACAAGCAACACTGCATGAAATAACTGCCGAAATCACTCTGTGACGTACGACAAATGTATCAGTTAGGACAGTGCGGCGAAATTTGGCGTTAATGGGCTATAGCAGCAGACGACCGATGTGAATGCCTTTCAACAGCATGACACCACCTGCAGCGCCTCTCCTGGACTCGTGACCATATCGATTGGACCCTAGACGACTGAAAAACTGTAGACTGGTCAGATGAGTCCAGATTTCAGTTGCTAGCAGCTGATGGTACGGTTCGACTGTCGCGCAGACTCCACGAAGCCATGGATGCAAGTTGTCAACAAGGCACTGTTCAAGCTGGTGGTGGCTCCATAATATGATGGGCTTTGTTTACATGGAACGGACTGGGTCCTGTTGGATGTTTGGCTACTTGGAGACAATTTGCAGTCATTCACGTACGTCATGTTCCCAAACAATGACGGAATGTTTATGGATGACACTGCACCATGTCACAAGGCCATAATTGTTCGCAGTTGGTTTGAAGAACATTCTGGACCATTCGATCGAATGATCTGGCCACCCAGCTAGTCTGACAAAAACCTATCGAAAATTTATGGGACATAATTCAGAGGTCAGTATGTGCACAAAATCCTTCACTGGCAACACTTTCGCAATTATGAATGGCTATAGGGGCAGCATGGCTCAATATTTCTGGGGTTACTTTCAGTGACCCGTTGAGTCCATGTCACGTCTAGTTTCTGCACCACTGCGAGCAAAAGAAGGTCTGGCACGACATTAGGAGGCATCCCATGACTTTGATCACCTCAGAGTGTACTTATTTAGTTAACATGCACGACATCTATAGATAATTCGAGCATACTCTGTTTGTAGAAAAAATTTATGCCTTCTTGGAACGAGTCTGGAATACTGACAAGATCAGTTTCCTGTGATTTTTGAAATTAGAGATGAACGTGTTCTCAAGGTAAATAGAAAAATATGGAATGTTGAATGCCATTCACGTCCGCTCTGTAGTGAACGTTAACTCTGGTTGCAGTTTTCGCAAGCCAATTTTTTTGATATCAATTGTAGACCTAACCCTGTCCTGGGAAATGTATCCTTCTTAAAATAAAGAGAAACATAGAAATGGGGTAAGTTTCATCCATATGTAACAGTTACAATATTTTATCATTCGCCATGTACATTTAACACATACAATAGAAAGAGTGAATGATGTTGATACTTGTAGGCCTACCTGTACCTTCATTTCAATACACTTGTGGTACTTACATAGTTAATTGTATTTTTAAGGTTATTTATTTTAGTTTAGAAACATCATATACAAAAGTCTACGTTCCAGGTCCATGGACGCAGCAAACGCGAACTGAAAATCCCCGAGACAGGCACAGATGGCCCATACCTGCCACGGGATGTTACTCCAATTGGCTACCACGTTTGGTTGCAACCCATTCCACAGGAAGGACACTTTGAAGGTGTACTGGTGGTCAACATCTCCTGCTTGTCTCCAACAAAGTCAGTGACTTTACATGCAGGAGAAAATTTAGAACCATTAAAGGCAGAAATGGAAGTCATCAGGCCACAAGAAGGTTACGAGGACTACAGGTGTGCTTATCATTGTTAATACAATTTGTCTCCAACACAAATATACAACAACATAATGCATGTAATGGCCATTTCAGAATGTCGTAACTGCTTTTCACTAGTCAGTGGCCCTCTCCAGACAGTCAGTAGATAAAATGAAGAAATAGTCATTGTGTGACCTATGAAACCCGACGAGTAACTACATAATGATAAAAAAGAATTAAATAATTTTAGAATTATTACTGGCGACCGCTTATTAAGCACAAATATTGTCTGATGCAATCAGCGCTTTTGCATGATGCAGTTGTTACATGGCTTATGACTCGAACGCATCTAAACATTTCTAATTTTGCACTCTTCATCGTTTTCTTTATACATGTCGGTTTCAGACTATTCTTCCTCATTGCCAATGTATGAACAAAGACAGTATTTACAGTTGTATACGATATGCATCTAAACTTTTGTCTAATGATAAAGTGTCTGAATTAAAAACTTCCGTGTTGTGCTTTTGAGCATACTTCTTCTCTCGAAATTTTTCTGATACTCATCAAAACCATTACAAGGTCAATCCTACAGTACTGCAGAATATCAGTATGGTGTACTCTGACTCTCTAATGGCGTACTGTGGATGAAGCAAACCAGCATGGCTTGCGGTAACAATTCTATCAAGTGCACTTTGGAGGTCACCAATCATCCATGGTGGTAAAATTAGGGCTGCAATCCTTTGTTACCAAGGATAGTCAATTGGACCCAAAAATGCATACATACTACAGCGAAATGTTGTCTCAGCAGATTGCAAACGCGACAGTGTCCCTAAGAAAGATATTCAGTTGTAAATGCAGTGCTGCCATAGGTTAGGCAAGTATATTGTCAGGGTTGTAACGTGTTTTTAGAGTCCCCAAATGAACAGATGATGAGAATCAATCTCCATGTTAAACAGCAAATTATCTGTCACAAGGACACTACCCAACTGCTCCTCGTTCCAATCAACATGACCAGGACACAACATAAGCGGAGCCAAGTGGTGCCTTTGAGTGAGGGCAAAGCATCTGTTTCGTCACCATGCACACAGAGCAACCTCTCGATACTGTTACAGTTTAGTAGGAGATGTTTCACTCAGAGATTTCCCCATGATCTCTAGTGTGGACATGCACTGCGCTGGTAGGACGTCTTAGGGCAGTTATGGCGAGGAAATTATCCGATCACTGGGCTGTACCACTTGACTAATCTCATCCATTCAGCTGCTAAATGTTTGCTCCTATTGTAAATTTCTCCTCAGCCGTGAAATGATGCTACTATACATTTCATTCATATTCCCAAGTCGTTCTGGCTGTGGCTGGGCTTTTGTATTCTCCACACTTCATGCTTTAAATTACTACTCAAGTGCCGTTTGTCAAGTTCAAAGTGTGACCTATGAAGCACTGCAGGTTCACTATGAGGTTTTGTGTCAGTGGAACGAGTATTTCAAATTCACCCTGTCGTTTTGACACAGTCTGATTTGCTATGACACAGTGTGCCTCAAAGAGTTTATGACCACTAGTGATACATCTTAAATTCGAACAATTTCCAAACGGTGGACCAACTGCAGGTGGTAATTTACTAAAGATTTTTAGGGAGTTGACTCTTGATGAGTGAATGTTTGTACCAGCATGTATCTTGGAATAGCAGTTTCAAATATCCCCTCATGTTCTGCTGGTAAATTAGCACACTGGACTAAAAATTAGTCATCTTTCAGAAGACATCACACTAATGCTATCTCACACCACCTGTAGCCTTGATAACGGCATCAATTCGACGAGGAAGATAGTACATTATTGATGATTATACCTTGTGGAGCTACCAAAATTAAGGGATGTTGACTGTTATGTTCTCTCGCTGTTCCAAATAGTACCAGACTATTTACCATGGGATTACTCGTAAAATCGTGTGATTTAGTTTGCCAGTGCAAGTGTAATACGATGCCAGTAGTAGGGTACTGGCGGCATCGGTGCAATTTTGATATCATATTGATATGCAAATTAATGAAATTGACCAATAATCACACCCACCCCCAACCACGCCCATCCCCGTCCCCTACCATGTCCACTACCGGATGATGTCACATGTTTTTCTCAGCCTGCACATGGGCCCCAACGCCTCCCCCCTCCCCCTCCCTTCCCCCATGTACCCTATTGGCCAGAATTTCGAATTTTGACGGAAATTTCGAATTTTGGTGGGGATTGCGAATTCTGGTAGGAATTTCTTTGTCCCAGGGCTGTCCTGACACCCCACCCAACCCTCACCCAGGAAATGGCAGGAATTAAAAATGGTGCTGCTCGCCCTCCCGGATGGAAAGCCCAAATGCACCCCCTAACATAATTATACCACCAGAAGTGCTTGGAATTGACGGGAAATTAAAATTGACAGTACCTTTTCTGGAGCTCGAACCCTGGTCCTCCTGGTTGCAAAGCCCAAGTGCACCCTCCTAACACAATTACACCACCAGAGATGCTTGGAATGGATGGGAAATTAAAAATAGCGGTGCCCATTCCAGGACTTGAGCCCTGATTTTACTGGAAGGAAAGCCCAAGTGCACCCCCAACACATGGAAAATGTGCAGATGCAAGAGAGGAAGTTTAGGTTAGAGCACTTCATTTATTTTGGTTGGGAAAATGATGTAAAGATAGGTCATAATGACATAATTAATCATAAAGATCGGACCTAATTACTCAACTATACGTGTAGTGCTACACATGGTCGCAATACAACTCAAAAACTGATGATACCATACTACTGGTGTTATCCTGCTGTGAAAAAATTTCGCAATACCACTCGAAACTGGTGACAGACACACTAAAACTCTACCCTTCACCTACAAGCTGGTGGGAAAAAGGCAGGGGTGTAGGGTACTATCTTTATTCTTTTTGGCTGGAACTATGTTCAACTGATGAGATGCTGGCGTTAGACAGAGAGGAATTTAAAAAGTGTATTACATGTAAGCGTACAGTATCTATCGTTTGACGACAGAGTTTGCTAGAGATGCCTGCTCAAAAACCACCCTGCTGCCCGGGTAACTGAAGCCAATACACGCTACCACAACTGGTGGAAAAAAATGCATCACAGTTCTAATTACACTTCAAAATTGTCATGAAAAAGCCAGCACTTGTAATGACTGGGTCATAATGCAACAAATATATTGGGGAAAAATCGTCGTCCTAAAAGACTGCAGAGTGGGCAATAGTTGAACATGCGTTCTCCTCAATATACTGACAAAAATCGAGGCCCTTCATCTCTCACCTCTCTCCCTCCCTCCCTCCTAAATCCATCTATGGGGAGGCCAGCTGCTCTGCCAAAAACTTCGCAGAATGAGCTGCCTGCTGTCTGCACTAGGTCGTCCGCCCTTTGCTGTTTTTCTGCAGCCCCTGTGGCTGCTGGCCTCACCAGGCTCTCTGCCATCCTTTGTGGTACACGACATACCTTGAGGAAATGGATTTAGCCAACACAAAAGGAAATTTATCTGCACCACCCATCCCCTCCAAAGAATGTTACAGATGGCTATTTCAAAGTCTGCAAGGCAGTTAATGGAAGAGGCCTTACCCACACCATTTCATACAATTGAAATTCCACCCACCTCTCTTTCTGAAATTAGGAAGATAATAAACTCTCTCAAGAATAAAAGCTCACATGGAATTGGTGGCATTTCCAGCAGGATAATAAAAGCTTGTTCCCAAGAAATAAGTGGGATTCTTAGCCACATATGTAATAGCTCTCTGAAGCAGGGTATTTTCCCAGATAGACTGAAGTGTGCCATTGTTAAACCACTGCATAAAAAAGGGGATACGTCTGATGTCAACAAGTACCACCCAATCTCTCTTCGGACTGCCTTATCCAAAATTCTTGAAAAAGTAATGCATTGTAGAGTAGCTTCATACCTTTGTAAAAATAAAGTTTTAACAAAATGTCAGTTTGGTTTCCGGAAGGGGTTTTCAACGGAGAATGCTATATATACTTTCACTAATGAAATATTAAATGCTCTGAGTAACTGGAAGTCACCCATTGGGATTTTTTGTGATCTATCAAAGGCTTTTGATTGTGTAAATCATGGAATACTTCTAGATAAGCTCAAGTACTGTGGTATGAATGGGACAGTGATCAAATGGTTTAAATCATACCTAACTGGAGAGTGCAGAAAGTTGAAATAAACAGTTCACATAATATGCAAAAAAACTGGTGATTTCTCAAATTGGGGAACAATCAAGAATGGGGTGCTGCAAAGTTCGGTCTTGGGTCCTCTGCAAAGCTGGTACTTTTTGCCGATGGTACAAGTATAGCTATCACATCCAACAGACAAGAATTAACTGGTGAAATTGTAAACGATGTTTTTCAGAAAATCATTAAGTGGTTCTCTGCAAATGGGCTCTCATTAAACTTCGACAAACCACAATATATACAGTTCCACACAGTAAATGGAATGACACCATTAATAAATATAGACTTCGATCAGAAATCAGTAGCTGAGGTAGAATATTCTAAATTTCTAGGTGTATGCATTGATGAGGGGTTGAACTGGAAAAAACACACTGAGGATCTGTTGAAACGTTTGAGTTCAGCTGTTTATGCTATTAGGGTCATTGCAAATTTTGGAGACATACATCTGAGTAAATTAGCTTACCACGCCTGTTTTCATTCTCTGCTTTCGTATGGCATCATATTCTGGGGTAACTCATCATTGAGTAAAAGAGTATTCATTGCACAAAAGCGTGTAATCAGAATAATTGCTTGAGCTCATCCAAGATCATCCTGCAGACACTTATTTAAAGAGCTAGAGATCTTGACTGTAGCCTCACAATATATGTATGCACTTATGAAATTTGTTGTTAACAATCCGAACGAATTCAAAAGTAATAGCAGTGTACATGGCTACAACACTAGGAGAAAGGATGATCTTCACTACTCAAGGTTAAATCTAACTTTGGCTCAGAAGGGGGTAAATTATGCTGCCACAAAAGTCTTTGGTCACTTACCTAATAGCATCAAAAGTCTGACAGATAGCCATATAGTATTTAAAAGGAAATTCAAAGAATTTCTTAATGGCAACTCCTTCTACACATTAGATGAATTTTTGGATATAGTAAGTGGGTTATTTCCCCAACCCCCACAAAAAATTAAAAATATTGAGTGTCATGTAATATTTTGTGTAATTTAATATCTTGTATAGACACCTTTTATTAACATGACACGTTCCACATCATTATGAAGTGTCATATTCATGATCTATGGAACAAGTACTAATCTAATCTAATCTAATCTGGAAAACAGGAAGCCTTCCACCTAAAGCGACTGAGCCTCACACCACAGTGTCTTCAGTACAATGTGCTCCGGTGGGCACACTGCTGGGCAATCAGAGTTATTGATGCTGACAAAAGCTACACATAAAATAGAGTATGACGTCGGCATCCGACAGGGCAAAACCTTGATAAATGAGGGCTATCTTGACTGTGGGTTGTTTGTCTAAAGGGACAGCCACGACTTCTTAGGAAACTCGGCCACCACGCCATTCCGAGCACTGGATTATAACGTTTGTATTTAACATCAACACGACTCCCATAATAAAGCAATTATTAAAAAGTGACAGCAGCTCGAATATTCACGTTGATGGGGGAGACACGGATAATGTACAACATGTACAAGGGCCATGAGGGAATAATAAAAGTGGACGTTCTAGATTAAAAAAGGGTGTAAGACATGACTGTCGTCTTTCGCCCCTACTGTTCAATCTGTACGTCGAGGAAGCAGCGATGGGGATAAAAGAATGGTTCAGAGGTGGAATTAAAATTTAAGGCAAAGGTATATCAATGATACGATTTGCTGAATGCAGTGCTATCTAGAGTGAAAGTGAGAAAGAATTACATGATATGCTGAATGGAATGAACAGTCCAACGAGTACAGAATATGGATTGAGAGTAAATCCAAGAATGACTAAAGTAATGAGAAGTAGCAGAAATGAGGAGAGCGAGAAGCTTAACATCAGGATCGATGGTCACGAAGTAGATTAAATTAACGAATTCTACTACGTAGACATGCAGCTCTACTGTATGATTAAATGATGATGGCGTCCTCTTGGGTAAAATATTCCGGAGGTAAAATAGTCCCCCATTCGGATCTCCGGGCGGGGACTACTCAAGAGGACGTCGTTATCAGGAGAAAGAAAACTGGCGTTCTACGGATCGGAGCGTGGAATGTCAGATCACTTAATCGGGCAGGTAGGTTAGAAAATTTGAAAAGGGAAATGGATAGGTTAAAGTTAGATATAGTGGGAATTAGTGAAGTTCGGTGGCAGGAGGAACAAGACTTTTGGTCAGGTGATTACAGGGTTATAAATACAAAATCAAATAGGGGTAATGCAGGAGTAGGTTTAATAATGAATAAAAAAATAGGAGTGCGGGTTAGCTACTACAAACAGCATAGTGAACGCATTATTGTGGCCAAGATAGACACAAAGCCCATGCCTACTACAGTAGTACAAGTTTATATGCCAACTAGCTCCGCAGATGATGAAGAAATAGATGAAATGTATGACGAGATAAAAGAAATTATTCAGGTAGTGAAGGGAGACGAAAATTTAATAGTCATGGGTGACTGGAATTCGTCAGTAGGAAAAGGGAGAGAAGGAAACATAGTAGGTGAATATGGATTGGGGGGAAGGAATGAAAGAGGAAGCCGCCTTGTAGAATTTTGCACAGAGCATAACTTAATCATAGCTAACACTTGGTTCAAGAATCATGAAAGGAGGCTGTATACATGGAAGAAGCCAGGAGATACTGACAGGTTTCAGATAGATTATATAATGGTAAGACAGAGATTTAGGAACCAGGTTTTAAATTGTAAGACATTTCCTGGGGCAGATGTGGATTCTGACCACAATCTATTGGTTATGAACTGCAGATTGAAACTGAAGAAACTGCAAAAAGGTGGGAATTTAAGGAGATGGGACCTGGATAAACTGAAAGAACCAGAGGTTGTAGAGAGTTTCAGGGAGAGCATAAGGGGACAATTGACAGGAATGGGGGAAAGAAATACAGTAGAAGAAGAATGGGTAGCTCTGAGGGATGAAGTGGTGAAGGCAGCAGACGATCAAGTAGGTAAAAAGACGAAGGCTAATAGAAATCCTTGGGTAACAGAAGAAATATTGAATTTAATTGATGAAAGGAGAAAATATAAAAATGCAGTAAATGAAGCAGGCAAAAAGGAGTACAAACGTCTCAAAAATGAAATCGACAGGAAGTGCAAAATGGCTAAGCAGGGATGGCTAGAGGACAAATGTAAGGATGTAGAGGCTTGTCTCACTAGGGGTAAGATAGATACTGCCTACAGGAAAATTAAAGAGACCTTTGGAGAGAAGAGAACCACTTGTATGAATATCAAGAGCTCAGATGGAAACCCAGTTCTAAGCAAAGAAGGGAAGGCAGAAAGGTGGAAGGAGTATATAGAGGGTTTATACAAGGGAGATGTACTCGAGGACAATATTATGGAAATGGAAGAGGATGTAGATGAAGACGAAATGGGAGATAAGATACTGCGTGAAGAGTTTGACAGAGCACTGAAAGACCTGAGTCGAAACAAGGCCCCGGGAGTAGACAACATTCCACTAGAACTACTGATGGCCTCGGGAGAGCCAGTCATGACAAAACTCTACCATCTAGTGAGCACGATGTATGAGACAGGTGAAATACCCTCAGACTTCAAGAAGAATATAATAATTCCAATCCCAAAGAAAGCAGGTGTTGACAGATGTGAAAATTACCGAACTATCAGTTTAATAAGTCACAGCTGCAAAATACTAACGCGAATTCTTTACAGACGAATGGAAAAACTGGTAGAAGCCGACCTCGGGGAAGATCAGTTTGGATTCCGTAGAAATGTTGGAACACGTGAGGCAATACTGACCTTACGACTTATCTTGGAAGAAAGATTAAGAAAAGGCAAACCTACGTTTCTAGCATTTGTAGACTTAGAGAAAGCTTTTGACAATGTTGACTGGAATACTCTCTTTCAAATTCTGAAGGTGGCAGGGGTAAAATACAGGGAGCGAAAGGCTATTTACAATTTGTACAGAAACCAGATGGCAGTTATAAGAGTCGAGGGGCATGAAAGGGAAGCAGTGGTTGGGAAAGGAGTGAGACAGGGTTGTAGCCTCTCCCCGATGTTATTCAATCTGTATATTGAGCAAGCAGTAAAGGAAACAAAAGAAAAGTTCGGAGTAGGTATTAAAATTCATGGAGAAGAAGTAAAAACTTTGAGGTTCGCCGATGACATTGTAATTCTGGCAGAGGCAGCAAAGGACTTGGAAGAGCAGTTGAACGGAATGGACAATGTCTTGAAAGGAGGATATAAGATGAACATCAACAAAAGCAAAACGAGGATAATGGAATGTAGTCAAATTAAGTCGGGTGATGCTGAGGGAATTAGATTAGGAAATGAGACACTTAAAGTAGTAAAGGAGTTTTGCTATTTAGGGAGTAAAATAACCGATGATGGTCGAAGTAGAGAGGATATAAAATGTAGACTGGCAATGGCAAGGAAAGCGTTTCTCAAGAAGAGAAATTTGTTAACATCGAGTATAGATTTAGGTGTCAGGAAGTCGTTTCTGAAAGTATTTGTATGGAGTGTAGCCATGTATGGAAGTGAGACATGGACGATAACTAGTTTGGACAAGAAGAGAATAGAAGCTTTCGAAATGTGGTGCTACAGAAGAATGCTGAAGATAAGGTGGATAGATCACGTAACTAATGAGGAGGTATTGAATAGGATTGGGGAGAAGAGAAGTTTGTGGCACAACTTGACTAAAAGAAGGGATCGGTTGGTAGGACATGTTTTGAGGCATCAAGGGATCACAACTTTAGCATTGGAGGGCAGCGTGGAGGGTAAAAATCGTAGAGGGAGACCAAGAGATCAATACACTAAGCAGATTCAGAAGGATGTAGGTTGCAGTAGGTACTGGGAGATGAAGAAGCTTGCACAGGATAGAGTAGCATGGAGAGCTGCATCAAACCAGTCTCAGGACTGAAGACCACAACAACAACAACTACGTAGACATAGAAATAAGCAATGATGGACAGCGCAAGGAGGACATCAAAAGCAAACTAGTACAGAAAAAAAACATGAAAAAAAATTGCGCTCATCATCAAGTAGGTCCCCTTCCAGTTCTTCTTCTTCCTCCTCTGTTTGCTGGAAGAGCTCTCCTGTGCATAGCAACAGGAAGTTACACCATTGTACGTTATTTGTTTATAATTATGTATCAGTTGTCTGAAGATGTCGCAACTAGGCTACTTACCTCCAACAAACTCCACAGTATCTGCTGTAGTTATTGTTTCTTCATCTTCTTCTTCTTCTTCTTCTTCTTCTTCTTCAACCGCACCCATCCACAGAAACATATGGATAGGTATCACGTCTTCATCGAACTGAGCTGGAACAAAATGAAAGAACCACACTCAGTCTTTCGGACTACACATGTATGTGCAGAAATAAATACATGGAACTGATACTTCCTGCCAGATTAAAACTGTGTGCCCGACCGAGACTCGAACTCGGGACCTTTGCCTTTCGCGGGCAAGTGCTCTACCATCTGAGCTACCGAAGCACGACTCACGCTCGGTACTCACAGCTTTACTTCTGCCAGTATCTCGTCTCGTACCTTCCAAACTTGACAGAAGCTCTCCTGCGAAACTTGCAGAACTAGCACTCCTGAAAGAAAGGATACTGCGGAGACATGGCTTAGCCACAGCCTGGGGGATATTTCCAGAATGAAATTTTCACTCTGCAGCGGAGTGTGCGCTGATATGAAACTTCCTGGCAGATTAAAACTGTGTGCCCGACCGAGACTCGAACTCGGGACCTTTGCCTTTCGCGGGCAAGTGCTCTACCATCTGAGCTACCGAAGCACGACTCACGCCCGGTACTCACGGCTTTACTCTGCCAGTATCTCGTCTCGTACCTTCCAAACTTTACAGAATCTCTCCTGCGAAACTTGCAGAACTAGCACTCCTGAAAGAAAGGGTACTGCGGAGACATGAATTAGCCACAGCCTGGGGGATGTTTCCAGAATGAAATTTTCACTCGGCAGCTCCCAACCAGAACAGTATAACTGGCATTCAGGTCAGACGAATTCGATGGTTAACCAGTGTTCATCAAACGATAGTCAACTACATGGTTAATGATCAATTGACATGGGAGCGAAGTTATTCAAACTAAGGACGGTTTCACTTCCTGAGCTTGGTAGCCGCCAAACGAAATCAAACTGAATGATAGATGAGTCTTACAAAACGGAATCCGATGAGTGCTATACTCTTGGTTACTTTTGAGAGGGTAAATATGCAGTTAAATTCTCTCTCTGATTACGACGCCAATCAGTTGGCCAAGAGACTCTTGTTACGTCCCAAGTACAGAGTAGTACAGAGAGGGGGATATTGCTGCTGTCATGGCGAGCAGGCTGTAGACACAAGGAGTAGCGATCACGCTTGTACGTCTTTGTCAGTTACAAGTGCAGATGCCTGCTCCACACGCTCCACATGGCCCTGTGGGCGGACAGAATAAAAAAAATAAAAAAAACCTCGTTGAGTCTTATTTGGCGGCATCACATGTAAAAGTAACGCTCCTTCTGGTCCACACTTTCCTGGATGCTCAGGACAACTGTGCGGGTACCATCAAGAATGGGATGCAACTCCCCCCCCCCCTTCACAATATGCATATGCAGGCTGTCAGCGACTCAAACGCTCCGCTTATATACATATTTTTCTAAGCGACTCAAACACCTCCGCTTACATACACATTTTTCTAAGCGACTCAAAACACCTCCCTTTATCTACACTTTTTCAGCACTAAAGGAAATATTGCATTGACCATCCTACAGTATTATCAGTTCAGGTTTGCTGAAAAAGGTCTGTTGCACAGCTACATCTCATCTAATAAGGGATGTGCTCGACCCCCTACTCACCCCAACCATCCAAGACTCTGTCTGTCGTAAACAGTCACCACGAGTCAGTCTGTGATCTTAAGTGACACTGAAGTTACCAGAATTTTCTGTAAGTACCTCTTTCTCCCTAATTAGCATCAGTTCCATGATGAAATTTTCACTCAGCAGCGAAGTGTGCGCTGATATGAAACTTCCTGGCAGATTGAAACTGTGTGCCCGACCGAGATTCGAACTCGGGACCTTTGCCTTTCGCGGGCAAGTGCTCCACCATCTGAGCTACCGAAGCACGACTCACGCCCGGTACTCACAGCTTTACTTCTGCCAGTATCTCGTCTCCTACCTTCCAAACTTTACAGAAGCCTCCCTGCGAAACTCAGATGGTAGAGCACTTGCCCGCGAAAAGCAAAGGTCCCGAGTTCGAGTCTCGGTCGGGCACACAGTTTTAATCTGCCAGGAAGTTTCATATCAGCGCACACTCCGCTGCAGAGTGAAAATTTCATTCTGGAAACATCCCCCAGGCTGTGGCTAAGCCATGTCTCCGCAG
Source organism: Schistocerca nitens (assembly GCF_023898315.1). Classification (NCBI taxonomy): domain Eukaryota; kingdom Metazoa; phylum Arthropoda; class Insecta; order Orthoptera; family Acrididae; genus Schistocerca; species Schistocerca nitens. The sequence goes on along the minus strand of NC_064614.1, from coordinate 473,104,549 downwards.
TATCCTTTCTTTCAGGAGTGCTAGTTCTGCAAGTTTCGCAGGAGAGCTTCTGTCAAGTTTGGAAGGTAGGAGACGAGATACTGGCAGAAGTAAAGCTGTGAGTAACGAGCGTGAGTCGTGCTTCGGTAGCTCAGATGGTAGAGCACTTGCCCGCGAAAGGCAAAGGTCCCGAGTTCGAGTCTCGGTCGGGCACACAGTTTGTATTCTCTAACGTTATTTCATGTGCCTGAAATGTTTGTAATAAACACGTGATTGTGATCGGCGGAGGTGCACTTCGCTGGAGGTCGCAAATTAATGAGATGCAAATTGTATTCTGCAGTTGAACGTAAAAACTATACCGATTTTGCTCATGAAACTAAAAGAAAATGGACTGTGCTTATTTTCGTGGAAAGAAGACATTTATTATCATCACGATTGTGTTTTCCTTTTTTAATAGTTACTTTATTATGGGAGTCGCGTTGATGTTAAATACAAACCTTATAATCCAGTGCTCGCAATGGCGTGGTGGCCGAGTTCCCTAAGAGTTCACGGCTGTCCCTTTAGACAAACAATTCGCAGTCAGGATAGCCCTCATTTATCACGGTTTTGCCCTGTCGGCGTCACACTCTATTCTGTGTGTAGCTTTTGGCGGCATCGGTAACTCTGGCTGCCCAGCACCGTGCTCGCCGGAATGCATGGTACTTTATTCGGAAGGCTTCCTGTTTTCCAAGCAGCAGACATTGAAAAAGTCATCTGGAGAGTTCTCCGGAGGGGTGGAGTCGTACTGCTAATTTCCCTTTTGTGTTGGCTAAGATCGTCGCCTTAAGGCATGCCGCATACCGCGAAGGATGGCAAAGGGCCTGGTGAGGCCAGCGGACACAGAGGGGTGACAGTGGGGCCGCAGAAGGCCTAGTGTGGACAGCGGACAGCTCGTGCCGCGAGGCGTTCGGCAGAGCAGTTTGCCATTTGAAAAAGCCTGTGTCCTCCCAGTCGGTGGATGGAGGGAAGGAGGGTACCTGCTTTTTACACTACCATCGAGAGCGCTTCCAAGTGAATACTTTACTCTTTTGAGGGAGATGAACAATGTTTTGTCTGGTGAGCTTATTTTATTTATACAGGATGCAGCGTGAGAACTTCCTTATTTTTAAAAAATCATAAAACAGAGGGTGTTGGAGATATCATTGAAGTTCTCTTTTCTTTAAACAAAGATATATTTAAATTTTTATTTCATAAGATTTTGAAAATTATATCCTGAACGTGGCCTTCGATCTGCTCAGTGCATTTGGAGAGTCGAAATAGAAAGCTTCGGTCCACTTTGTCCAGCATTTTGGCAATAGCAGCATGCATATTGTTCCACAGCTCACCCAGCGTATGTGGACGTGTACACCACTGATCTGAGGCAGCCCCATAAGTGTGCTAAATCTGGTGAGCTTGCTAGCCACTGAAGATCGCCCTCAAAGGGATGAGACGTTCAGGGAAGAGTTCACGAAAGAGATTCGTTGATACTCACTCAGTATGAACCCTGACGCTGTCTTGTTGGAACTAGACATCCCCTATATCCATTTCTTCAATCAGCTAAGAAAATACTCCACAGTCATCCGGAAATAAAGTTCAGAAGTGACTGCAACTTGCCTATCGTTCCCTTCGAAAAACCATTGGATACTAATTTTGGATAATGCACACCAAACAGTCACATGTTCTGTATGTAGGAACAACTCATGAAGTTCTCGGAGATTCGTGTCACTCCAATATCGCGTTTTTTGTTTATTCACGCGTCCAGAAAAATGAAAATGTGCATCGTTGCTGAAGAACACAAAGGCGTCATGAGGCAGATTTTCGAACAAAGATTCACACGCATTTCGTCGTGAAACAAAATCTCGTGGATTAAGTGTGTGCACTACTGCCAGTTTGTGTGGATGAAAATGTCAGGTCTTAATAAAGAATTGGTCTCACTGTGAGATCAGAAATTGCAAGAGGAGATTTCAAAATCGCTAGCCTTCCTTTCTCGATGTTCCCTGCCGTCTTGGTGTTCTTGAAGGTCCTAACAGTGTGATGACTGGGTGTTGTTGTGTCGTCTGCATCATCATCATTCATCCCCCTCACGGTCGGAGGATGGCAATGGCAAACCACCTCCACCAGGACCTTGCCTAATACGGTGGTGCGGGTCTCCCGCATCGTCCCCTACGCTCCTCAGAGTATGGGACCTCATCACGCCATTGGACAGATACCAGCATCAATCAGAGTAGGAAATTAGTGTCCCATTCGTAGTCTGCCATTAACACCACAACACAACTGCTGCATTTAGAGAGGAGCCACGACTGCTGATGAATGGCGTTGCAATGTGTCGAGCGATAAATCACGGTTCTGCACTATGTCAGCTGACCATTATCGGCCAGTACGGTGGCGACCTAGGGAGAGCTCTCACGCTTCCAATGTTTTGCAGAGACACAAACTGTTAATCCTAACGTCATGATGTGGGAATCCAATGGGTATAACCTCATATCACAGTTGGCAAACAGGGCACAACGATATGTCTCAGCCATACCGAGTCTTAATGTTACCTCTCATGCAACAGCATCATGGTGTGAGTTTTCAATAGGATAATGCTCATCGACGTAGGGTACATGTTTCTATGAACTGTCTGTGTGATGTTATGATGCTCCTGTGGCCACCAAGGTACACAGACTTGTCCCTGACAGAACAGGTCTGGGACCAGCTCGGACATCAATTCTGTCCCAGTGCCAGTATGAAGGATATCAAGGACCAGTTACAACTGTCGTGGGCCGGTGTGTCTCCGGAGAAGATACAACGGCCTTATGGGTCCCTTCCCAACCGGATTAGTGCATGCATCCTTGCCAGAGGCGGTGCAATGTCATACTGACAAGTGGGCTCATGCTACCAAGTTCTTTGTAAATTTGGCTCGACACTTTAATCACTGAAATAACATCACATACCCTCCCAACTCGTGAAGTTTCAATCATTTTCTCTTCCTTTTCTGGGTGCTTCACTTTTCTTGTCAGTCAATGTAATTTTTATTCACTTTAGCGTACAGGGATGTGCGATATACTGTATGCATAGACTTTCAGTTGTGAATAGCTTAAGTTTTCTTAACAGAACCTAGCAGTGGCCCTCAGGTTTGTTGTATTTGCGTAATATCACTAGTACGTGAAGGTGTCTTCATACCATCAGTTTGCAACAAAATATGAAACTGGAACTGTGAAAACTCTGTCATCCTTAGATATTTAGTAACAGTGTCTGCATTGTTCAGAAGTACGGTACAAAGTTCCTGTTGACATGTATGCATTCCCGAAAGAGTAGGCACTGTGACGACTATTGTCTTTATGAAATACATGAAATGTATTCGGATTTGCGAATATTGACAACAGTCAGCAGTATAATGGGATGACGCAGTGAAAATATGTGCCGGACCGGGAGTTGAACCCGGATTTCCTGCTTATCGCAAGCGGTTGCCTTGCCATTAGGCTCTCCGAGCACAGCTCAAGGCCTTACCCAAACTTCTTTATGTCGTAAGCCATGTGCCTGCAACTTGCACTCGCACATTCATTATGTACATTCCCGTACATGGAGACATTTTAATTGAGAGTCGTTTGCCCAGTATTGGCAGATAAATACGATATTGCAGTGCCTGTGTTGTTCAGAAATACGGTGCAAAGTTGCTGCGGACATGCATGCATGCCCGAAGAAACAGGCACTGTAACGACTACAGCCCTTGTGAAATACTTGAAATCTATTCACAGTTGCAAATATGCACAACCATCAGCAGTGAAATGCATGCATGTCCAAAGGAACTTTGCATGGAAATTTGGGTCTGGCCGTGAGTCATGCCCGGAGAGTCTGATGGTATGGCGACCGCTCCCGATAAGCGGGAAATCCGGGTTCGAGTCCCAGTCTAGCACTAATTTTCATTATTGTCGTTCCATTATACAGCTGAAGGCTGCCCATATTCTCATATGCAAATAAATTTCATGTATTAAGTAATACGTCTACCAATTTTCATGAGGTATTATTTCACAAATATGGCTAATATGTTCTCTCCAGATTAACATGGAATCAATATGAAGCCACAAAAGTTTTATTAAGGTTCTTCATATATTTCTTATTAGTCTGATCAGAAGATGATGGATCTGATCTGGATTGCAAAGAAATTTATTGTCAGATAATCAGTCCACTGCAACAGCCTCTAGATTTGTGATGATAAACTGGTGCGTTTTAATGTGGCGAAAAAGTATGCATTCGTAAATGACTTTTATATAAATCACTGCAAAATACTAAGGTTGTCGACAGGAATTAGTAATGGTAGAAGTATGTAACTCCATATCGACTGTAACAGCTCCTCTTAGATGGATCGAAAAAATAGGTTCTGTATTTTGTTGCATACTGGTGCTACTGGCGACTCTCTACTTTTTATAGGCCCCATAGCCTTCGAATGCCATAACCAGCTTTTTTCTAGGCCCGCGATCCTATGGAACATATCATAATTGACCTCAAATACAAATTCAGGTGGAACCACAACTCTCACGAACGATGCAAAGATTGAGATTATTCATCTTGATTTAGATATCTGTATGGTGCGAAAAGTGGCAATTGACCCTGAATAAGGAAAACTGTGACGTTATTCACATGAGTACTAAAAGGAATCAGTTAAATTTCGATTATGCGATAAGCCACACAAATCTGAAGGCTGTAAATTCAATTAAATACTTAGGGTTTACAATTACAAATAACCTAAATTGGAACGATCACATAGATAATATTGTGGGTACAGTAAACCAAAGACTGCGATTCATTGGCAGAACACTTAAAAGGTGCAATAGGTCTACTAAAGAGACTGCTTACACCACGCTTGTCCGCCCTATTTTGGAGTACTGCTGTGCAGTGTGGGATCCGCATCAGGTGGGACCGGCGGGTGACGTCGAAAAAGTACAAAAAAGGGCAGCTCGTTTTGTATTATCGCGAAATAGGGGAGATAGCATCACAGACATGGTACGTGAATTGGAGTGGCAATCATTAAAACAAAGGTTGTTTTTCGTTGCGACGGGATCTTCTCATGAAATTTCAATCACCAGTTTTCTCCTCCGATTGCGAAAACATTCTGTTGGCACCCACCTACATAGTGATAAATAATCATCACGATAAAATAAACCATGGCTCGCACAGAAAAATTTAAGTGCTCGTTCTTCCCGCGTGCCGTTCGAGAGTGGAACGGTAGAGAGACAGTTTGAAGGTGGTTCATTGAACCCTCTGCCAGGCGCTTTTTTGTGAATAGCAGTGTAATCACGTAGATGTAGATGTGCCAAAATGTTCTCAGGAACTTACACATACTCTTAGCGTGTCCATGCTTCACAAATATGAACCAGTTTTATAGGTTCTCGGTTATCACACACGTATTGGGTGACAGTAGTAATGGGTGACTTATTTGTTTTTAAGCTATTTGGCTTGTGCTAAAATTTTTATCTCGTGGCTTGTGTCATACAGAGAAGATTCACAGAGTACATTTGTCTGTATAGTGTAGTTAGTATATTGCTCACCTATGAGTGAAATATAAGGTACCACGTCTTGTGTAATTCGCGAATAACGACAATCAGAGTAACCGTAACACATTACAGAGACATGGGTAAGCAAACAGAAATCACAAAACGCAGTAAAGTAACACGTGTTTTATGATGGCCTCAAGCATTGAATTGGATGTTAATATTGCCTACGTGCTGCCATATGAACTTCCCTATTCTGCATTTTCGTCTGTTATACTGTATCCACTGGTAATACTTGTGGTACTAATAGTAGTAGTACTAGTAGTAGTAGTAGTAGTAGTACTAAATTGTTCATCCAGAAACAATATAAGTTGCAAGGATTTCGTCAGAAAATATATAGCATAAGAAATACAGCAGCGTATAGTACCGTTCACAATGCAAAAGTGCATAGTACCCTCCACAATATGGTATTCAAAATTACTTATACAAATGTTATGCAAAAATATATGAAAAACGTATTTTATGTTGAATACATACAATTGATGTTTACATATAAATAAAATCTAAGTTCTAACATATTTATTAAAATATTCGCCAGATTAAGTAGTTATGATGTTCACTGACATAACGTGAATCCACAGGGAAATAAAGAGTGTGTCCGTCCAGAGAGTACGAAGAGTGTCTCCTGAGGACTGGTGTGAGATAACTGTATCAGACCAACTGCAGAAGGGCGTTTTCTATCAGCTGAGAATTGAATTTAAGGGAACTCTCGGAAACGAAACTTCTGAATCAGGAATATTCGTTGGCACCTACAATGAAGATCAGTCAGATGACAGGTATGTCTGTAATATCTAACTAATATCACACAAAATCTTCGATTAATATCTTGTAATCAAAATTCCATGTAACTATCATTTGGTGTCACAACACATTTAAATCAAGAGGAATTTCCAACTCTAATATTCGAGGCAGTGCTGGAGAATTTGACAGAATAGCTACTAAACTCTGAAGGTGCAGATTCATGTTTCAGTTTTCAACTTATAGGTCGTTTTACTGCTTCGTACCATAAAATACTCAGCACCAGGCAAGAAGCGTGTTTATTTGAGAATGAAACAGTAGTTGGACTAAGGGCATCTGCAGAGAGGTTCTAGCAAGCAGCAAGGTGCAGAGCACAGAATTTATGCATGCAGTCTTAAATCCCATGGTTTTCCAAATTTTGCTCTACGTCTGCCTACTTTTCTGTCGTTTCATTGCCATCTTTACCTACAGGCGAAGTTAACACGCACTAGTCAGATACAGGCGACAACAATGCACCGTCACAAGGACGCAGTACTGAGACCCATCCTGCATTGTAACCGACCCAAGTGGCAGAGTGTATAGATTCACCTTTTGTCATCGGCCTGTACCTGAACCATAAAATACAACATTTCTTTCATAACTGTGTCAAAATATAAATCTATTTTATCAAAGCGTAGACATACACTGTTCAAGTGTTCTATGTACCATGAAACACTTCAAGCATGCGTCGCTGTTATGTCATAAGAGACGTGATCAGAACATATATTGAATGAATGTTTTAGCAGCAACTGCTGACGCTGCTACTACTTCATGTAATTTGTCCGATGGCCTGATTCACTGAGATAGACGGCGTCATGTTGGAACACTTGACTTGTCAGTCGGCATTCAAAAACGTTAGAGTGAGGTTATGTTTACCGTATCTGTCGCGCATCATGGATTTCGAATAATGTGTGAACATTAAGTTCTGTTTCAAGTAGTAAAAAAAGTGCCAAATAAACTCATGAAATATTGAAATTGTTGCATGGCGATAGTTCTGTAGCTCTGGAGGCTGTTTACAAGTGACATGTGCGATTTACAAGCAGAAATGAGTCGTTATAAGACGAGCAACGTTCAGTACGTCCATTAACCTCGGGCATGGATGTTTGTGATGTCCTTAGGTTAGTTAGGTTTAACTAGTTCTAAGTTCTAGGGGACTAATGACCTCAGCAGTTGAGTCCCATAGTGCTCAGAGCCATTTTCCATTAACCTCAAAAATAGAAGAAAACGTACAAAAATGAAAACAAATTGTTCCTTTAAACAGGCGAATAACTATTGGATCACTTACTGAAGAACTTAACATCTCATAAAGGTCCATTCAAAGCACTGTAAGCGATAATTCGCAAATGGCACTAGTGAGTGCAAAATTTGTTCCCAGGCTTTTGAATGACGAACGGAAGGAGTATAATGTGTCAGTTGGCACGGAGTTGAAGGATAATCTTCATTCAGATCCGTACTTCATGTCGAAGACTGTAACTGGACATGAAACTTTGGTCTACGGGTGTGATCAGACTATGAAAACGCAGAGTTCCTAATGGAAAACGAGTGATATCCTCACCGTAAAAAGTCATGTCAGTCAAAATCGAATCTCAAATTCATGCTCATTGTTTTTTTTTTTTCGATTTTGAGAGCTTAATGCGATCAGAGTTCGTTCCAAGAGAAACAGTGGTACACACCGAAGTTTACAAGGGTATACTGTAACATCTGCGTAACGATGTACGAAGAAAGAGACCAGAAAATGGGTCAATGGCTTCCTCTTCTTCATGACAATGCGCTGTGTTACACCTCGCTTTTGATTCGCAAGTTTTTGGCTGGAAAAAGTGTTCCTGTCTGTCAACATCCACCTAACTCACGCGTTTTAACACCAGGCGACTTCTGGCTCTTCCCAAAGATTAAAACTGTGCTTAAAGGAAAACGCTTTGACACTGTTTCTGATATTCAGAAGACTATGACAGAGCAGTTGAACGCCCTTCCAAAAGAAGCCTTCCAGAAACACTTCCAGTCATGGATTCAACGTTGGAATAAGAGCATTGCTAGCGAAGGACAGTACTTTGAAGACGATTATATCAGTTTCCATGTAATCTTATTACTTTGCTTCTAATAAAATTATTCACTATGTTTTTGATCACACTTCGTATGTCCTAGTGTGAGGTCACAACATAGAAAAGTTACTTGACACGTTAGTCTCCAAAATATCTGTATCTGTTACACTTGATCATTTGATGATTACATTGGATCACTTTGTTAACCAAAAATGCGGTATAAGTGTTATTACTGTTATTTTCAGATGGTTTGTAGCTACCGATATGCGACAAAATAAGGCTCGAGAAGTATTTCCTTGCTTTGATGAATTTCCATACAAAGCTCCTTTCACGATTAGTATTGGTCGTCCAGAAGAGATGAGATCCCTGTCTAACATGCCACTTCGTAAAACTGAGAAACAGTAAGTATTGCTTTATTCTTATGAATGTTAAATTGATTATTAAAGCCAGTCGACCACTAGCTACAAAAATCTATGTTTTGTAGGGCGGATCGTTCTGGCTGGGTCTGGGATCACTTTGAAAGGTCGCCACCAATGTCTCCATTCTCAGTGAACTTCTTTATTTATGATCGAGACGTTATTGTTCCACTCGAGCCAAGAGATGACCTTGGTAAGTAATAACAGTACTACATTCGAGCACTATTGCCGGTATACTATATTATATTTCTAATTTCCACAGACATAAAAGTGGAATTTTGTTCAACAATTCAAGTACCTTACAGGCCACGCAGAAAGTACCATGATTAAAGATACGTGACACATAGCAATATACCTGTCGAAGGCTCTTGGAATGTCTATTGACACTTAAAAAGCTTTAAACGAGTGTACAAATCAAAAAAGTCTGTTACTTAAAAAAAGAGAGACATTTATCTGCTAATACGATGTTAACTCAGAAATATCAGCACATTTTTCTTATTTTTTTACAGCAACAGCACAAAATTTACAATGACTGCTTTCTTCAACATCCATCGTTGCAAAAGCTTTCCAATAGTCTGACAAAAACAGATTTTCGATTGACTCTATGGTCTCTAAAAGTATTTTTAAGCATATCAGAGAAACAAAATCAATGAGGTGAAATTAGGAGTGTATGTAGGCTGCGTCAACACCTCGAAATACGTGCTCCGAGGAGTTTGAATGATATGGATGGTGATATGATACGGACGTGCGTTGCTTGGAATGCTCTCTGATAACAAATCTCTGCGTTTCTTTTGAAGTTCAGGCTACAGCTCGTTCCATAGTATATCTTGGTAATGTTTATTAATTCGCTCGTTTTCAGGTATTTCCCCTGAATTGGTCCTTGTGGATCCCAATAAACTTCGAACACCACTTTTCCTGCAGAGGCTTCAGGCTTCAGCTTCTTTTTGTCAGGAGATCTGGGCTGCTTGGAGTCCATGCTTTGGAGTATGCTCTCTAAACCTATGATTCGTCATTAGTGATGATTCGTTTTAAAAATGTTTCACAATCATTTCTATGATAGTCCTGTAGCTGCTGACAGATTCTCACATTATTACAGTTGTGCTCTACATTGAGTTGTTTTGGGACTCATCTTTCATAGATTTAACGAAAGTTGACGCTGTAATGTCATATGCTGAACCATGAATAATGTGCATTTGGTTTGCCACTACCTGGACACTCACTCATCAGTTATTCAAAATCATTATACACACTTGCTCAATGTTGTCATTAATAGTGGATGTCGCTGGATGTTCTGCTCTTTCATCAAGCTTCAAGCTTACTTGCATTTGAATTGTCCAGTCCACTTGTAAACACTTCACTATGGAAAGCATTGCCCATATATTGCGCTAAGAGTCTTCTACGAATTTCAGACCACAAAAACACAGATTACAGAACACTGTTTTTCATTGGAATAGCCATGTTTACTTTGCAAGACGAACTGGTATGACAACACTGAAACCTGCCACAAACAGACACTATGAATCAGGACACAAAAGGATTATATACATCAGCTGCAGTCAGTATGGATTTATATGAATGAGGCAAGCTGAAAATTTATGCCAGAGTGGGATTCGAACCTGGGTCTACTAATACTGCTTACTAGGCAGATGTGCTGACCACTACACCATTCGGACACACATGGATTACCCTAGCATGCTTCCCGTCAGACTCAAATTCTCAACTTATACCACACGCTACTGATGTAGTGCCTCTGCTCATTAGCCTTATTACTCGTGGCACCTCTCCGATGTCCAAAAGAACAGACACCACATATATAGTTAAGCTGGTGATGGGCAATGATCCTTTCAGTGCAGATGCACACTAAGCTCAAGCTCTTATGGGCATTGGTGAGATCTGCGAGTAATGAGGCTAATCAGCAGGTGTTCTACACCAATAGTTTGACATATAAGTTGAGAATTTGGGTGTGACAGAAGGCTTGCTAGGGGAGTCCGTGTAGTTGTGGTGGCCACTGTGTCCAGATGGCGTAGTGATCAGCACACCTGCCTAGTAAACAGGATATTTGATCTCCAATTCCGGTCTGTCATTAGTTTTCAACTTGCCCCATTGATATAAATCAGTGCGCTCTGGCAGCTAATGTCTTCAATTCCACTGTGTTTTAATTAGAATTAAAGTGCAGATACCTATTAACATGCCCTGTGTCTATTCAGACACACAGAAACACACACAGGTGCCCAAAACTTAAGGATGAAAGTCACTTTCTCATCATGTGCCACGGCCAAGTAACATAGCTCGATGAAACTTGGACTGAACATAGAAAGAACTACAACAGTATAGTAGAGAAAGTAACTGAAAAAATTACGCAATAAGACCAATAGCTATGAAACTTTTATTCAAAGTCAATAATTATACAGAAGTCACCCCATTCGTGACAGTCGCCTGGACATTACAGAAGGTGATACGTAGTTCTTAACAGGGTGTGTGACCACCATGGATGGCAGTGCAAACTCTACGAAGTGCTCCCATGCTGGCAACAGGATTAGTGAGGAGATCTTGCAGTAGAGTGTTCCGTTCCCCGACTAGCGCATTTGACAAATGCTGGATGTTTGTTAGTGGACGTGCTGCAATACTTCTCCCCAACACATCCCACACATGCTCGATGGAATTTAGATTAGCAGAATGGGCAGGCCAGTACATTTTCTGAATATCGTTTCGTTCCAAGAGCTAATCCATCTGCACAGTTTGATGTGGTCACACATTGTTATCCATAAATATGAAGTTAGGGCCAAATGCATCCATGAAAACAAGCACATGAGGAAAGAATACAGTGTCACTATTACGTTGACTGCCGAGTATACCATGTTCAAAGATTTGTACGTCAGTATGCCCATGTAAAACTATGCCTCCCCATACCTTAACACCTGGACAACCAAAAGATAAAAAGCTCTCTTTCGTCGGGCCACAAGTGGCCCATCGGGACCATCCGACCGCCGTGTCATCCTCAGTTGAGGATGCGGATAGGAGGGACGTGTAGTCAGCACACCACTCTCCCAGTCGTTATGATGGGTTTCTGTGACCGGAGCCGCTACTATTTGGTCGAGTAGCTCCTCAATTGGCATCACGAGGCTGATTGCACCGCGAAAAATGGCAATCAGCGCCTGGCGGCCTGAATGGTCACCCATCCAAGTGCCGGCCACACCCGACAGCGCTTAACTTCGGTGATCTCACGGGAACCGGTATTAACCAAAAGATAACATTCGATAATTATTTGGGAGCATGACAATCATCCATCTATTATCATATGAGCGTATGTAATGCATCCAGGAATATTGTCACACATGATCGTGTTGGTGGTCCAGGTGTGGAAAGGCACAATGTTGCATGTGCGTACTCCCCTCCAAATGTTTGAACAGATACGCTCACTGGTTAACGGAATTGTGATCCTCTACTCCTCCCCCACTTGTTTGTTTTCAGGAATGCATTCGAACCTGACTTCATTTTTTATGGATGACTGTGCAATCGCATCGAACTGTGTAGGTGGATGAGTTCTCGGAAACAGATGATACACAGCGAATGTAGTGGCCTGGCATGTCGCATTAGCCACGTTGCAAGAGTTAGCAAATGCCGTAAGCCCTGGGCATTAGGGGGTCCTGTGACTGTGTGTAGAAAATCTGTAAAGTTCGATTTTAATGGTATTCCCCCACCATCCAATGGAATGACGGCGGTGTCCAAATCTACTATGAGTTGTAACAATTTTAGCTCATTTCTAAAAGTGAGCGCTGACCACACCATACATTATGTGTCATAAGTTGGGAATTTCTTAATTTTCTCTGAGCTAGTCGTAATAGCCTGATCATTTGGAATACGGTTCTTTTTATTGCCAATAAGTAAGTAATTAACGGATACCGTGTTTATTTTTGTAAGTCGTTCATAGCTTCTGTAGTTTATTAACTTTTCTTACAGTACTTTTGACACGATCTGTCAAGAGTGAAGATTGCTTTTTCTTGGTGGACTATTGTTGTATAAAGGTGGTGTTGGAAAACAATAACAACACTTAACAACCATTCAAATTATCACAGTTATTACAACAATTACATGATCAAGAATAATGGGTTGTATCCAGAAGCAGCATAGCTGTATGAAGATGCTTTATTCGCAACTACCAGTTTCACGTCAGTATAGCTGCATCTTCTGTTTTATTTGTCAAAAATGCAAATCACTGTGTGAAATTTTTGAAATGGTGAAATACAGAACCAGTGTTGACATTCAAGAAGAAACACTGACGAATAGGTCTATTCATAAGGGTTACCTGCATTAAAAGACAAACCACAATGTCATTATAAAATTGAGTACATCCAAAAGATGCTTGCAAAATGTAGAAAGTGTGACTGCTGAATGAGCCAGGCCTAGAAAAAAGTGGGGGACGAAACTAATAATGAGTGGGACATTACTGTGAATGGGGATAAATCTATAAAAGGATCTGACGTCTAGGGAAAGTACACGGAAAATATTATCCTAAAAATAATACTCTAGTACGAAACGAAAACGTCGGGAATGAAAGAAATCTGAAAAATAGCTTACCAGGTAACAAGACGTAAAATATATTATTAGATCCGGTAGACATCACCTGTATAAAACAAATGAAGCTTTGTACATTTTTACGAGCGTCTTTTGGGTGAATTCAATTTTATTATGACAATCCACCATTGTGATTTGACTTTTAATGTGGGTAACTTCCGGAAAGCTGGGACTCCGTAATTGCCCATCTACATTACGGAAATATAACCATTGTGAGCACTAGTCATTGTTTCTTAGTGTCAACACTAAGTTTCTACATTTCTACCATTTCAAAACTTTCACTCAGTGATTTGTAGTTTTGGAAGATAAACCCGAAAATGCGTCTATACTGAGACGAAACCGGTACTTGCGAATAAAACACCTTCATACAGCTATGCGGCTTTTGGGAACACCTCATCATTTTTGACTTTTCAATTTTTGTAATTTTTATGGTAATCTAAATGATTACAGAGTGTTGAGTGTTGTCATTGATATTTATAACGTCTCTGAGTTGTGGTTTCCTTTCCTAGAAAGTTGTTTGTAAGTTGGTGAAGTTTCACGGCTCCTGTTTTTCTTTTTTGTCGTATTCCTTTGCCGGCCGCTGTGAACTAATTGGGCACAATACTACTGTTTAACAATAGTAAAAGGTATTAAGCGAGTCAAATATAATTTTATCTACTGACGACGAATTTTTTTTCCGACATGAATACCAGAAACACTGAACTGTAAAGCAAACTTGTTTTGTTGATATATGCAATCAACCTGGAAAGAAACACAAGTAGGTTTTACATTGAGACAGAAGAGGTGGGACTGACCTTTTGAAAAGACTGGTGCCAGTTTTTCAACTGTGCGTCCATCCACTCCGGTGAACTATGGTCTTTATTTTTATTCGTCTAATTTGGTTTTCGATATAATTATTTTTATTTTTAATTTTTCTGATCCTTGAATGCCTAATTTCAATAAGTGCATTAACTCTACTATTCTGCGCAAATTTAATGAATCACAAAACCCTGGAACTGCAGATTTATAAACTTTTATTGGAAAATTTGTTAGAATCGTGTTTCCCAAACGTAGAAATAGTCTTATGTATTTACTTGCCTTTGATGATCACCAATTACAGCGGAGGACGTTCTTTTTCAACATTAAAGAACATTAAAAATCTTCAATAAAATTCTTCAGGGTATCAGACCGCATCGTCATAATTTAAAATGCGCCAACGTTTCGGCCAGCGTTGCAGCTAGCCTTCATCAGGGCCTTATGAAGGCTAGCTGCAACGCTGGCCGAAACGTTGGCGCATTTTAAATTATGACGATGCGGTCTGATACCCTGAAGAATTTTATTGAAGATGACAACGGCCGCGGAAGCCTTCGCTTACAACATTAAAAATGTCGAGGGAAACCGTGGGACAAGAATGTCTAAACGACCTCACCTTAATGAGCGTAGAATGTGTTTTGTTTGTTGTTGTTGTGGTCCTGAGGCTGGTTTGATGCAGCTCTCCATGCTACTCTATCCTGTGCAAGCTTCTTCATCTCCCTGTACCTACTGCAACCTACATCCTTCTGAATCTGTTTAGTGTATTCATCTCCTGGTCTCCCTCTGCGTTTTTACCCTCCACCCTGCCCTCCAACACTAAATTGGTAATCCTTTGATGCATCAGACTATGTCCTACCAAGCGATACCTTCTTCTAGTCAAGTTGTGCCACAAATTTCTCTTCTCTCCAGTTCTATTAAATACCTCCTTATTAGTTATGTGATCTACCCATCTAATCTTTAGCATTCTTCTGTAGCACCACATTTTGAAAGCTTCTATTCTCTTCTTGTCCAAACTATTTATCGTCCATGTTTCACTTCCATACATGGCTACACTCCATACAAATACTTTCAGAAACAACTTCCTGACACTTAAATCAACACTCGATCTTAACAAATTTCTCTTCTTCAGAAAAGCTTTCCTTGCCATTGCGAGTCTGCATATTATATCCTCTCTACTTCGACCATCATCAGTTATTTTGCTCCCCAAATAGCAAATCTCATCTACTATTTTAAGTGTCTCATTTCCTAATCTTATTCCTTCAGCATCACGCGACTTAATTCGACTACATTCCATTATCCTCGTTTTGCTTTTGTTGATGTTCATCTTATATCCTCCCTTCAAGACACTGTCCATTCCGTTCAACTGCTCTTCCAGGTCTTTTGCTGTCTCTTACAGAATTACAATGTCATCGGCGAACCTCAAAGTTTTTATTTCTTCTCATGGATTTTAATACCTACACCAAATTTTTCTTTTGTTTACTTTACTGCTTGCTCAATATACAGATTGAATAACATCGGGGATAGGCTACAACCCTGTCTCACTCCCTTCCCAACCACTGCTTCCCTTTCATGCCCCTCGACTTATAACTGCCACCTGGTTTCTGTACAAGTTGTAAATAGCCCTGTGTTTTACTCCTGCCACCTTCAGAATTTTAAAGAGAGTATTCCAGTCAACATTGTCAAAAGCTTTCTCTAAGTCTACAGGTGCTAGAAACGTAGGTTTGCCTTTCCTTGATCTATCTTCTAAGATAAGTCGTAGGGTCAGTATTGCCTCACGTGTTCCAACATTTCTATGGAATCCAAACTGATCTTTCCCGAGGTCGGCTTCTACCAGTTTTTCCATTCGTCTGTAAATAATTCGTGTTAGTATTTTGCAGCCGTGGCTTATTAAACTGATCGGTAATTTTCACATCTGTCAACACCTGCTTTCTTTGGGATTGTTATTATTATATTCTTCTTGAAGTCTGGGGATATTTCGCCTGACTCATACACTGTTTTCAGGCATTGATTTAACTAGTGTTGTCTCTAAATTTTCCCAAATTAAATCGAGAAATTTTGTTTGCGAAATGCTGTTTTATTTTATATCCTAAACATTGAAGTTAAAACAAACCAAGGGCTCCTTCTTGGCATTTGCTACGGGCCCCTCGCTGGCTTCATCCGGCACTGCTGACTTGCCTGTTCCCCCGACTTAACCTGTATCGAGCATACGAGGGCGGTTCAGAAAGTAACCTCCGATTGGTCACAGTGCAGGTTGTGGGGGGAGTAGCGACGCCATCTGTGCGTTCACGCACTCAACAGGTCAGTCGGCATCAAGCCGTGGTCGAGTGAACGTCGTACCTGCGCTAGTTTAGTTTTTGTGGCAGTTTGAAATGTGTGCTGCAACAGAAAACCCCGCCAAATGTGAAGTGCGTGCTGTCATAAGGTTTTTTACAGCCAAAGGATATTCTGCAGCAGCTATTCATCGTGAGCTTTGTGCCGTGTACGGACCAAGAGTTATGAGTGAAGGAGTTGTCCGTGAATGGGTTCGTTTATTTAAAAGTGGACGAGAAAACGTTCATGATGAAGAGAGGAGTGGTAGACCATCATTGGTGACTGACGAACTCGTTCAGACAGTTGATGCAAAAGTTCGTGAAAATCGACGTTTCTCAATGTCGGAGTTGTCTACTGGTTTTCCACAGATTTCTAAGACTCTCTTGTACGAGATAGTGACAGCAAGATTGGGTTACCGTAAGTTCTGTGCACGATGGGTGCCCAAAATTCTTACCGACCACCACAAAACTCAAAGAATGGCCTCTGCATTAGACTTTCTGTCACGTTATGAGGACGAAGGAGAACCATTGTTAAACAGAATCGTGACCGGTGACGAAACCTGGATTAAGTACGTGAACCCTGAGACAAAAGAACAATCAAAGATGTGGGCACATTCAAATTCGCCTACCAAACCAAGAAAAGCCTCGCAAGATTTTTCTGCCAGAAGACTGATGGCAACGGTGTTTTGGGATGCCAAAGGGGTGTTGTTGGTTGAATTCATGGAACGTGGTACGACCATTAATCAAGACGTGTACTGTGAAACAATAAAAAAGTTACGACGGGCTATACAGAACAAACGCCGTGGTATGCTGACTTCCGGTATCGTTTTTTTGCACGATAACGCCCGTCCTCACTCTGCTCGCAGAACAACGGCCCTTCTTGAGTCCTTCAAGTGGGACGTTATCAACCATCTACCTTACAGCCCAGACCTGGCGCCAAGTGATTATCACCTCTTCATGCATTTGAAGAAATGGCTCGGGTCACAGCGGTTTGATGACGACGAAGAGCTCAAAGATGCGGTCACAGGCTGGCTCCAGGCACAAGCGGGTGATTTTTATGCAGAAGGAATTTCAAAGCTTGTGAAGAGATACGATAAGTGCCTCAATCGCTATGGAGACTATGTAGAAAAATAGTGCAAAGATGTAGTTGTAAGATGTATATATTAAAATATTTTTATTTAACTTGGTGTATTTTTTTTAAATCAACCGGAGGTTACTTTCTGAACGGCCCTCGTATGTGGGATGCGTTGAAAGTACTGCAGTACGTGCACGTACGTCTACGACCATCCAGCGGTGATGGAGGAATAGAACGCCCAATCATGAAAACTCCTTATCAAACCTGCTGCCAGCTTGGGAACATGTTGCACTCTACGAAATTGCCATCCGTGGTAATCACACACCCTATTAAGAATCACGCTGTGCATTTTGTAATATTCAGGGAACCGTCATGAACGCGGTGGCTTCTGTGTAGTTATTACCTCTGAATAAAAGTATCGTTGCTGTTCATGTCACTGAGTATTTCTTTCAGTAACTTTCTATAATATAGCGTAGCAGTTTTTTCTATGTATGGTTCAAGTTGAATCAAGTTAAGTTTCTTGGCCGTGAGACATTCTGCGAAAATTGCTTTCGAGCATAAGTTTTGCAATCAGAGTAATTTACAATACGTGGTTATATTTCTAAAGAAGAAGAAAAAAACATATGCACGGCACTTCATAGGTTTATTTGCAAGAATACTGTTTCCTATTGAAATAATATGGATATGTGAACGCAAAATAACAATTTCAAAAATGTTCGTAGTGCTAACAATAACTTTCTTACATACAGACAGCAGAGAAAAAAGTCTTTAAGCAAAAATTCAATAAATTTCTTCCGTGAAGTGCATAAACTGATTCCTGACACTAGACAATAGTAAAAAGTATATTTATTAGTTGGGAACATATTTGTTTTGTAATTCAAAAATGTTTATTCCATTGAAGATGTTTCTTCATGGAGCTGATGCAGATCCAGAATAGATATGATTGACTAGCACAGAGAGAGCACAAAAACTGTCCACAGAAAATGCCGAGGTAGAAAGAGAGTTCTAGTACTAACGGGGAGAAGTACATGACTTGCCCTGCCGCATGTGGCCACCTTCTGCTTTCCCGCGGCTGTTACGCACGTTGCTGCTGTAGTCTTGTCTCTCAGTGTCATTTCGTCCATGTGGCACCCTAAAAGAACGACTATTGCCCAACAGATGTCCGTCGCAACGTCGGCTATGTAGCAAACATGTTAACACAGCCACCGCCGAAATCTCGTTCACGTTGAACAATTAGTTCATGGTGCTAGTCTCTCCAAAATTACTTTAGGATTGACACTTCAGCAGGAGCACAAGGAGGCGTGGAACAGAGTTGTCATGCCCCGAATCGAAAAGGGCCTAGTTTTATATTTTATTCATCTCGCGCAAAAAGGCAAGCTACTCATATCCACTTTATAAATACGGAATTTGAATCTGTGTGTTCTGGAAGAGTTACTCTACGTTTTGATTTTAGTTTTATCTGTGGCAACAAATTGTTAAGACTATATAAAGACAGTTTGCAAAAGTATATTTTCTCACAATGTTACCGAATTTTCCACTTGCTGGGAACTTTTTTGTCATTGAAGTTAGGAGAACACATATTGCCGTATGTTCAAAACTAGAACTCTTTAGGGGACCACTAATGAGAGATAATTTGAGTTAAATATGAAGCACAATGGTTCGCTCGCACGTCAACTACAAATCGGGCGTCCGTACTGTTTCGACATGGGAAACAGATCGCACTTACCAGCGGGCATGCGGGGCCACGGACCCCTCCCCCCCCCCCCCCCCCAGCTCTAATGGAAAATAAAAAATGTAGTGTAGTCAGGTGTTTTTCTTTCAAGAAGAGGATTTAAAAGTCAATATTACACAGGTTTTTAACATAGATCTGAAATTTTTTATGACCCCTTACAAGCGTCATTCATCTTCCAAAATATAGGTCTGTAATGAAACTGTTATTAATTTTACTAGTCCACTTACTTCATTTTAACATAATAAAAAATAAGGTTAATCGCTTTTATACTGCTGGAAAAACTTATCTTAAATAGGCCAACCTCTATTATTTAGAAAGAAAAAAAGCGATACAAATAACAGGACCTCTCTATGATCGCAGTTATATTGTAAACAACAATATTTATTTTGTGCGATGTATATTGAATTCCTGAGATGATCTTCCTTTGGAATAAGTTGCAAGTAAGGCCATTTTATTAAAATTTCAAAACTAACTACTATATAATTGTGTTATGTAGGTACTTATAAATGTAAAATGTGCATTTCAAGCATGTAGCTGGATCCGCGTATGCTCCATTTCTACAGGGATAATAGAAAAACTACACTGACGTCATTCTCGTCGCTATTACGGATTCTTGCAGTGTCACTATCACTGTCACTGTTGTCATTTTATGAAATTATAATCTCCTCCACTGCATTTCCAAAAAGAGCTTCATTCTTCCATACTCTTTCCATGAGGTTCTGCATATGTTTGTTGGCTTTCTTCCAGTCTGAAGTGGTGACGTTCCTGACAGGTTCTCTTGTGAGTGCTTCGACTGCAGAGAGGATAAATTTATTATTATTTCTGCAATGTAACGTTTAATTTTGGCCCACATTAACTCTGTTGGGTTGAAATGCCAGTGATAAGGTGGTAGCCTAACAACTGTATGCTCATGTTTTATTCCCAGTTCGTCGATTTCGTATAGGGGGAACTGTGGCTTAGCCAAGATATTTTTTTCATAAGCTCCATCTTTTTAAGGTCATCACTTACATCTAAGTTATGATGCTGAAGCCATTCAATCATTTCCTCCTTTCAGTTTGCCATGGTAGGTGGCTTGTCAGCAACAACTGAACAGTAAGCAGTATTATCTAGAACGATTGTAGACGGTTTTCCAAGATTTGGTATTAGTGAATTTTTGAGCCACTTTGTAAATGTAACATAGTTCATTTATTCATGATAATCTCCTGTTTTCTTCGATTTAAAAAGCAGGAGAGGTGTCTGCACGAAGAAGAAAAATAAGTCTGCCCCTCTTGCCGGAAGGCATTGTCATTGTTCCTTTAGCTGTGTCATCTGTCCAGCGCTGCTTGACAGCGTGACCAGAACTGACCCGTCTCTTGTCAAGCCACACCACTTCATCGATATTTATGCTGTGAATTTCCTGCGGCATTGCCATGCAGTTACATCCTCCCTCACCATCAACAGTTACGGCCACGGAAAGATCCACAGTGAAAGCCAGGGGTGTGTAAAACAGTGGACAAAGATGTGGAACTGTCTTGAAAAAGTCCTGACTCTTTAAGTGTGACCGGTAACTTCCTGAGCGTTTGATCTTCCTTCCTACGACAATAATCGTAAACATGATGACAAACTGCATCCTCAGCAAACGAATCAATATTGAAAATACGTGTATCCATGCGACATTTTTTCCCGGGGATGTAAAGTTTCGATGGTTCAAATGGCTCTGAGCACTATGGGACTCAACTGCTGTGGTTATCAGTCCCCTGGAACTTAGAACTACTTAAACCTAACTAACCTAAGGACATCACACACATCCATGCCCGAGGCGGGATTCGAACCTGCGACCGTAGCAGTCGCACGGTTCCGGACTGCGCGCCTGGAACCGCGAGACCACCGCGGCCGGTTTTCCATGGTTCTTCAGCCTCCATTTCTTCGTTGATTTCATTCCCAATCTGCAAAACGGCGATTTTGTCTGTCTGCTAGTTTTGTCGATCGCCTTGGCAATGGAGCACAGGGGGCCCCCATTAATTTTTTCATTTCCAATGTAGGCACATAACACGCAAACCAGGATCTTAAGGCGATAGCAGAGAAATATTGTAGTATGCTTTTCATATTAACCCTCTTTGTGACAGTCAAAGGAAACTTCTTTGTGAGGCTAAATAGCATTCAATATTGGGAAGCTTCTGGCCCCTTGTCATTAAGCGCAAAACCTGTTCCTGAGTGGTGGTCCAGAGTAGGTCGAAAATTGTGGCGCAAACTAGTCAAGGAAGGGAGAACGGATTTATAACTAAATTAAATGGACGCAGTGATGTTTCGATTGTTGAATACATGTATAAAGAACAATGAGTTTAAACAAGAAAACCGTGTGTCAGATCCTTTTAGTGCATTAACGCAGATTATCAATGTATAATTAATAAAACAGAACGCAGGCCGGAGTGACCGAGCGGTTCTAGGAGCTTCAATCTGGAACCGCGCAACCGCTACGGTCGCAGGTTCGAATCCTGCCTCGGGCATGGATGTTTGTGAAGTCCGTAGGTTAGTTAGGTTTAAGTAGTTCTAATTTTCTAGGGGACTGTTGACCTCAGAAGTTAAGTCCCATAGTGCTAAGAGGCATTTGAACCATTTTTGAATAAAACAGAACAAAGACGAAACGGTTTGCAGGGAAACTGAATCTCCAGGATGGATACCTTGCAAACTGCCTCGGGCATGGATGTGTGTGAAGTCCGTAGGTTAGTTAGGTTTAAGTAGTTCTAAGTTCTAGGGGACTGCTGACCTCCGGAGTTAAGTCCCATAGTGCTCAGAGGCATTTGAACCATTTTTGAATAAAACAGAACAAAGACAAAACAGTTTGCAGGGAATCTGAATCTTCAGGATGGATACCTTGAAAACTTATCCGCCCTACTAAATCTTAATCGAATAATATGTATGGAGGACGTAATCTCAATACAAAAAATAAAATACAATAAAATAAATTAAAACAACCAAACCTGAATAGACAACAAAGATTTGCAACACTGGAACACAAGATTATTTCTCTTAAATCTAAACATACCACCATATTGAGATTACTAAAATTAATTGTACTGGGTGGGTGAAGTCTTCGTTTCATTCAGCAAACATTACAGTGGGAAAAAGACTACACAAACACACACACACACACACACACACACACACACACATTGGAAGTACCGTTGCTGCATGAAGGCAACGAAATGGTGTAAATGAAATTCATCTTCTTTCTTTCTACAGAAATTTCTTCATTACTGCTTCGTAGAATCTGGATTTGTCCTCTCATAAGTTGGGATGTAACTCTTTCTTGGTGGGGATAAGACTAAGTTAGTCATCTTGTTATACATCTGAGTAGAACGGCAGTAGATGTATGTTCTCTTCAGTGATGAGAATGACTTTGAAACCAACAATGCTAATTTGTATGTTTCTATAAATCCTCTTCTTAAATTCATCTTCAACAGATAATTTACAGTCTGAATCAGTGTTTTGTCCAATCCTACATTAGAAGCATACCATACATGACGTTCGTTCAGGAGTTTGCTAACGTTGAAAACATTACCATAATTTTATTCAATAAATCGTTAGGAAAATTCTCTCTTTTTCGAAGAGAGCCACTTTTGTTGGATTTATCAAATTAAAATACTCCATCTTTCTAAGTGTGCAAATCTAATTGGTAACTGATTGCAGATTTCTCCCTTTTATTTCAACAAAGTCTTCTTTTTCCACAGTACCAAGTATGGAAGACCACACTGCTTCGAAATTCTCTTTTCTTTCGCAGTTGCTTTTGAAAGTCTGTGATTTTTGTACTGGCATACAAGATGTCAGTAGTGGGACAACCTTCATACGACGCCACACTGCATTTTTGCCAAATTCATTCAAGATGACGGCGATGACGTCATCCAAGATGGCGGCATGTAAACTTATCAACATCGCATGAGATCATCCAAGATGGCAGATTTTGGCGGGAAAATAGGTCAATTGTGCTATGTCCACAAACCTAACCTTCCAGAAAAATGGCGGCAATTTGAATTCCAACAGGATAATGCACGCAAAATCGAACTTGTCTATATTATTATTCATTATCATTTATTATCATTCATTATAATTTATTATTATTATTAGCCTACCTCCACTAGAAAATTCATGCCAAATTCAAATTCCAACACGATAATCACTGCATAACCATACTTGTCTTTATTATTACTCATTATCATTCATCATTTTTATTATTGGTCTACTTCCACAAGAAAATTGCGCCAAGTTCAAATTCCAACACAATAATGTCTCAAAAACTGTGCTTCTATTTTTTATTATTTATTATCATTTATTATTATTTATTCAAGATGTCTGATTTTTGCAGCGAGAAGGCCATTTGCGTTACATCCATAACAAAAATCTATCACAAGTTCAAATCCCAACACAGTAATCGATCACACGTATGAAATGGTCCACATCCTACGAACATTCGTGCTCACTTATCTTTTTTCACTGCTAACCTATCAAAATCGCGTCAAATAATAAAGTTCACTTACAGTAACCTAAGTCAAGTCCTTTGATTTTGCAGGGGGAAAGGGACTGAAGTCTTACTTCAAGCAGTACGGTCATCACTTGTTCTCCAACACAATCATTACAGATCTTTGATATCACAGTAACACCCAGTGCAGTCGCCATGACGTCCGCACTCCAACTGAAATAGTTCAAATCGTCACAACCCCCTGGCCCTGCCGGACAGCGTTGGGCCGTTGCCGTCAGCGGTCACATGAGGCGGCTGCTCACGTGCTGGACCGGCGGCACGCTGGGGCCAGCCTGCGCAGCCTCTGAATCAACGATCACTCCCACGTCGTAAACATGTTTTCGCTGGACACACTGGAACTTGCCGAGGTTGACGTCACAATGGTCTGTTGTCTGTTCACCATGTGTATTAGTCGCCTCCACACATTTCCCATCAAAATTGTTTGCCTGGGAGCGGAATCACACAGCGGTAGGCCGTTCGGCCCAGCACGCGGTGGGCAAAGAACGCTCAGCCACACTTTTTGCACGAAAGTTGTTTCCTTGGACATGTTCAAACCAGCTAATGCCGACCGTTCGCCATCCACCACGTGTCTTTGTGCATCCGGAAACGCCGTACTAAACTTTTGCGCCAAAGTTAGCTCGAGAGTGGAACCCACCATGACTGTACAACAGCACGTTTGCTTGCCACGAGATCCCTCGCTAAGTTAATTGACTGAAGATGGTCTGCTCTCGCTCTCTGGACACGCTGCCGCACCACCGCCTCACGGATGTCCCACCGCTTACGTCACACACCCTCGACTGCCCCCTCCATAATGTGACGGACATAGTCTTCTGTAAATATGCTAACACCCACATCGCACATTTAACCTGTCAATTACCTAAGTACTTAATACCATTTCAGTTTTAATCATATTAAATAATTCAATTTACAATTTCATATACGTATGCAAAGGTGTTAAACTACCTACTTTCAACTACTTTTCAATGACCAGACCACCATCTCTTCCTAGGAACCCTCACCGAGTTTGAATTCTGTCAGTAAAGAAAGGTCACTTGCACTTTCGCTACCAACCTAAGAAAACTGCACCTAAAGAAACAGCACTTGTACTAACCTCATCCACCCGGCCGCCACTTCCTGCTTTCCAGGAGGACAGAGATTCATTCACGTCTAAACTCGCATCTGTGTTAAAGGATAACAGAGAGTGTACGGGATGATCGATTGAGATAGAGCTGTAACTAGGTACGATTTAAACGTTGACTGATTTATTCTAAAGAAGGACAAGTTGCTGAAGGTCAATTTTTTTCCAGTGTTCTATCTGGATGCTTTTGTCACGTGATATAGCCTGCGTTCTAGCCGTATGCAGCTACGAGTTCCGTACACGGTTTAAAGCACTGTCTACTTGCGATTGTTAATGGTGAACCCGTCGTTCATTAGAAGACTTTCATCTCATATGTGATGAAAGTTGACACATCCCTCTAAACGCACTTTGTTTTACATGGTCCCCACCCTGTCACATTCTTGGTGTAAAATCGAGACTTCAGCGTCATAAGTAAGTTAGCTGTGGGTGCTTGTGCGGCGCTGTAATCATTATGTACACATTTACCCGACAGATGGGCTGTTTACAGAGTTGGCGACGGAATGACTTGTAATTTTCACATGTTGGACGCTGCTGTTAAGCGCCTCTGTTTCCTTGTAGGATGTACCACCCGCTACTAACTATCATTTTTATATAGACCTGATGGAGTAATAGTATAATTTCTGACTCGTGATCGGATGTGATCAGTGGGCACTATACGTGTCCGCAGGGCTATGTTGCGCTCGTATCATACAAAGTAAAAGTTTTACGACTGGGGAAAGATAGCTCAGCATAGCGGAACTGGGAAGAAGGATGTATGTCTGACAGGACGGAAAAGTAGGCGATCTAAGATTATCGTCCGTTTTTAAGTGCTGAATGTTCTAGTCTTAGGAGTGCGTGTGTTTATGTTCTCTCTCACTCTTTCTCTTACCAGAACCTTCGATGCTCCGATCTTAGTTCTAGAACAATACTTTACACATGATAGATTGTATGATTTATGTAAAATGTGTCTAACTACATTGCGTATAAATATCAATCAGTTCTTGTTCTTCTTAACTGTATGCTATTAAATTAAGGCACTTTGAGATCTGTTACTATAGATCGATATGTTGTGCTAAGCTCCAAGACTCGGTTTCATGTCAAGAAATGTGGTGCACTAGGAGGGGTTAGGACTAGGAAAGCTCTATTCACTCAAGAGAGGTAGAGTGTAGCTGCATTCGTCTGCTCGTTTGAGGATTAATTGGGTAGCGATGTTGGGGGTAGGTTGGTCAATGCCGAGGTGAGGATGGTCTTTTAACGTAGGAGGGCGAGATTGCTCTGTGACCGACATACTCAGAGAGATTGATCGAGAACTATGCGTGAGGTCTTAGAAATATGTATATCGTTGTCTGGTATACTTTGATCGTTTTTGTGTAATTGAGAATTAAGTGTGAATGGACGTACTGAGCAGTCATCTATCAATGCTCGCAATGATACTTGCAAAGTAGAGAGGTATGGTTTAGCTATGATATTGAAATTAGGAAAACATGCTGTCACATGATTGGCCAGTGTTGAACTTACTGTAAAAATTTTCGCGGTATCAGCTGTGATGGATAATATTACAGTAGATCGGTGGTGTCTTATCCATCCTATCTGTGCATCCTCACAATGATTGAGTGACAATGCTTGTTTGAGTTGGGGAACAAATTTTAGTTGATGGACTGCAACTTCTGGGGTTGCTAACACCGAAAACAGTGATCCCGTACTTTTGTGCAAAATGAACAATCACTAGAAATGGAATGCAGAGTTATCAACTATTCGGTCACAGCGAAATATGAGTTTAAATGTAAAGGCCGTCAATCACTTTCTTGGGGTAGTTTGTAAAGTCGCCACAACGCCACCAGGCTCTTCTAGTTTCCTTATGTTGTAGCTGTCCTTTATTTAAAATCATTCAATGTTATGCTATCGACTGTAAGAATATGATTTATGAGTTGCAAGGTATAGTTTCCTGTGAGAGGCCATGCATCAGTCTGTGGTAATGTCTGTTTAGAATCGGGCACTGACTTCGAAGTCGCGGCAGAAAGACGAAATCTTCGGCAGTGTGCAAAAACGAGTTAGAAAACACTGTTTGAACAAGGGTCAGAGGTAGCTTCTCATTCGCTTAGAGTATGGGTGATCAAATTTTAAAGTGGTCTCTGCAGCGTCTGTATATTTAATATGATCTTATCCATATAGGCAGCTGCAGTTTGAGGTGTCGGACTTGGTAAGCTGTTAGGAATTCTTGGATGGACGCACTCTGAGTTATTCGGGGAGAGTATTGTGAATTCCATTTGTCCGAGCTGGAGGTGGATCGCATTGGTGCCTTTGTGACTTGTAAATATGGTGAGCTTTTATAGCTGGTAATTTTTTTCGCTGTTTGATGGTAGAGAATAAAGATGATAGGGTGTTGAGGATCTGTTGTACTTGTATCTAGCTTGGGACGTACAACATTGCTCGCATTTCCGGCAAATGGTCAAAACAAGGTCCTGTTGTAGTAACTGAGGTCGTTCTGTTTCTAGACAGGCTGCAGAAGGTAATGGATATGTCTTTCTCCAACTTAATTGCCGAGATGAGATGGGCAAAGATCTGGAAATGGGATCAGCCGAACGATGTGTAGGGTGTGACTAAAGCCAAGTTGGAATTTTACAGTAGCATGCAGGTTCAGGAAAGGTGACTCGTTTTGCACTGGGTGCAGCCACCTTGAATAACAGTAATTGCGTAATCAACTGACATGATGACAGAGCGCTCTGCTGGTTGTGATAAGAGCTAAACACAGTTGAACTTGGAGCCATTTTTGTTAGGTAATTGTATGATCTTCCACCAAAATTCAAACTCGCCACCAAAATCTGACATCTTGAATGACGCCCTCTGCTGGTGGCGATGTGTACAAACCCAGCAGCACTCCGGACCTCGTGGCGAACACATGCGCAAGATATAAATAATAATAAATAATAAATGATAATAAATAATAGTAAATGATCATAAATGATAATAAATGTTAATAAATGATAATAAATAACTGGAGCAGCTGTCCAAATGCAAAGACCTGTTGGAGTGTAGCGAACTGTAAGAGTTAACTTTGCTGTCCTCTAGACGACTGAATAGCGAAGTAATAGTATGACTGCTTCTGCACATTTGCTGCCTTTATTTAGTTGAGTGAAGATCGATTGTGGTGTGTTGGATACACGCTTGTCTGTTCTCTAGACACGGGACAGACCTTAGTTGACGTGTAAATTATAGCGAAGATCTCGAATATGTTACATGACTGAGAAGTGTGGAAATATCATTTTTGGTATGTTTGTTTCTAGTTAGTCAGTGGTTTACAGCATGCTGCACATAGATAAAGTTTGGCGTTTGTAGAGAATTAATTTGAAGTCTATATCTTGGGAATTATGATGAACTAGTAATCGGTAGGATGTAGCCTAGTACATTATATTGAGAAGTACAGCTAAAATGGTGTAATATTATGGAGAAAGTACATGTGTTCTTGCAGTCTATGAGTCTGAGGATGTTTGTAGAAAAACGAACAGACAAGGAAGGAGAGACAGTAAGGCGTTTGTGCTGAGGGGAGGGGGGGGGGGATACCGAATTTGTAAAAGGAGTTCTGAGGGTGACTTAGGTCCGCTGATGTAAGAGGGAAGATTAGCTCTGAGTGTCGGGTCTGTAGAGAGAAAGATCAGGTCGACGGTGCTTTCCTAGGATTGGAGAGTACTGTGGTATATAGACGCTGTAGGAATAGGATTTTCTTTTTCGCATGTTGTAGAGATACACTGGATGAGTGCACTGTTTTGTGTCAAATGTGTATATAATGTATTGTAAAGTTAATGTGGTTTACAGTGTGTAGCGTTTGTATATATTGCACTGTAAAGTTATTATTGTTTATGTTATGTGATGAGTAGAGATGATGACTGTGTGTGTTGTATCGTGAGGGAGCCTAGATTGAGGGGACTGTGGGTGCAATTTAGCGATCTCTGTAAAATAACACCAGAAAGCGTCAGAAAGAAAAGAAAAAGCTGGATAGTACTTCGATACGGGAGTGATCACTAATTCAGCAGCTAAATTAGATAAGAGAAAATAAGAATTCTTGATTGACTGTGTGGTGGGATATAGGAGGGGTCGTCTGCATATGTTGAGAGCATGAGGGCTGAAATGTTAGGGGGGCGATGGGATGAGGCGTTATGTTGATAAAGAGGTTATGTTATGTAGTGAATTTCCATGCACGCAGAAGGTGAGACATGTAGAAAGAGAGCCTTACCTATTTGTGGTACAGTACACAATTTCCAAGAGGTTGACTTAGCTGTTTTTTTTAGTGAGCAAGAGAGTAGTAACTGTTTTCGAGGCTGCATTAATCATGTGTGTCCACAAGCTATGGGCTATTCTGACAATAGACGTGAAGGCAGGTCCAGACCTGAGATGCCGGCGGTATACATGAGAAGAACAATGCAGCTTTCACATGTGTCACAGGAGAGTGCCCTTTCTGGTTGGCTGTCATGAGCGCGCGGAAGCTGAACTTGGCTGGGGGCTCTGGACCCCCCCTCCCACTGACTGCACATGTGCGCGGCCTGCCTTGGAGCGTAATCTTCGGCGCATAGGTGATATGAATTTCTCGGATGTTAGGTGCGAATGTGACTGTCACAAGGTCATGTTTGGGGGAGGCCGAGCAGAGACTTTTGGTCAGTTTGGCAGCTGGGGGCAAGGTATTGCATGCATTCTCCTGTTGGAATGCAAATTTGCCGCCATTTTTCTGGAAGGTTAGGTTAGTGGACGTAGCACAATTGACCCATTTTCCCGCCAAAATCCGACATCTTGGATGATCTCATGCGATGTTGCCAAGTCTACATGCCGTCATCGCCGCCATCTTGAATAAATTTGGCAAAAATGCAGAGTGGCGTCGTATGAAGGTTGTGCCACTACTGATGTCAGTGTTTTGGTATTGAAGTAATCTAAACAAACCATCTGAATGGGCAAGAAAATCATATAAAACCTTACACGAAATATGGTCTGGAAATCCTTCAGAAAGCTACAAAATCCATTTTCGGTCATTGTAATAATATGGTCGAAGTTTCATAAAAATATTCAAAAGACTTTATCAAAGCTGCTTTGTACTCAAGGACTATATGGATAAGTGTAGAGGTAAAAATCCATTGGGTATTAGACAATGATTTTAGTTTTCAGGACATGAATGCTGAAAGCCCATGTAAACTTTTAGAATAACGACAAAACAATTAGGTGGCGATTTAAGACCGAAAGAAATACTTTGACGTCCTTATTACGTTATAATGATTGTTGACACACCAAGTTCATTACATGAGCGTAGCAGTGTGTAAACAGAGTCTTATAGGATATTCTTCCAGAGTTTTACTTTGGAGTCCATTGAGGTGGCCACTCATGATGGCAGCGACTTCATGGGTTTGGGCAATTAATTTAGCCTCACAGCTATATTGATCCATTATTTCATTGACATAATTAAAAAGAGCTGTTGCATTTCTTTCAGTACTCACATTGTGAAACTCAAGGAATCGTCCCACTACTTTTTTTCTGTGATATTGAAAAGTAAGAGGATACAGTTGACAACTGTGATTTATCGCTTGTATGTGATGTTTTACCAAGCAGAATAGGCACAAAATCCATATTCTTAATTTCATTACAGATTTCATCTCTCAAAACTTCAGCTACTGCATTTATTAAATCAGTTTGAATGCTTGCCGATGTGCCACATAAAACTGTAGACGTTATTAAATGTTCTTTTTATGGAGGATCAAACTCAACATTTGCAAGAAGAAATTCTATGTAATTTGCTCTGTTCGAACCTTCCAAATTCTCCTCGTGGCCTCAAAAGAATAGGTCCTATTTCGCTAAATAGCAGACAGCATTAATTAATCTGTTCAATATTTCCCTGTTCTTTCTTACTTTCTCATTGTGCAGTTCTGTTTTTACATTTTTGGTGCTGTTAAACATAATGTAGATGCAGTAACAGCGGCGGATTAAGGGGGGGGGGGGGGGTGCTAAGAGGCTCAAGCCCCTCCCTGCACCCCCCCCCCATCTCCCAAAATATCTGGGTCCACCCACAAATCTCAAATTAAATTTGATACTATCCTACTGTCTTAGTACTATAAAACCTACAGAACAATTTTCATCACTTGTTACGTAATCCATTTAAAGGGGGTGTAGTATGTTTTCAAACTTTACATTTGTCTAAGAAGGTGTTTATGTGACTATTTTTTTAAATCGCGCCACCCGTTCGGAACGCAGCTGCACACACACACACACACACACACACACACACACACACACACGCCACCGTCACCCGCCCACCCGACACGAATGTGTGGTTTGCGAGTGCACGCGCCGCGCTACTGTACACATAGGGCATTGTCGTATGGTCTGTCGAATCACAGACAATAGAATGTGCTGTTCAAGTGGGTTTTGATTGTAATCAAGGCGTGCTTTTGTTTGTATTTGTCAGATTTTTTTTAAAAAAATGACATCCAAACGTAGACAAGGAGATCCTCATTGTTTTTTTTACTGAAAAGGAAGAAAGAAGAGGTAGAATCGAGAGAAAATGGACCAGTATTACCTGGAAACAATGTCGGTGACTTATCATTGTCGACTCAACGTTCAGAAGTTACATCTTTCTGATTATTTTGTATGTACTTAATGAAATTCATACAAACACGATGAATCGAGTTTGTGACTTTTTATTAAGTTGAGTTCGTAGATCTTTCCGTCGGTGTGGTGTGGGTGGCTCTGGACTGGACTCTGGATCAGTATTGCGAAGTTATAGATTTTTATCACTAAATTTGGTGGTTTTGAGTACCTGTTTAGTGCGCAGATTTGGCATCTACATTCTGGTGTGAATTATGGTGGACTTTAAAAAAATTGGGTTGGTATATGTTAAAATTATTTTTTAAAAATCGCTTGATCCGTTCTACATACAGCAAACAGCACTATTTAATTTGCTAAAGTCTAATAGGTGTTAAATTTATATCACCTAAACATTTGTAATGGATGGTATTTTGTCTTCGTTTCCGTGTTGTTTTGTGGCCGTACTGTTATGCACCCGTTTTGTTATGCGCTCTAGTTCAAAAATGGTTCAAATGGCTCTGAGCAATATGGGACTTAACAGCTGAGGTCATCAGTCCCCTAGAACTATGAACTACTTAAACCTTACTAACCTAAGGACATCAGACACATCCATACCCGAGGCAGGATTCGAACCTGCGACCGCGGTTCCAGACTGAAGCGCCTAGAACCGCTCGGCCACCACGGCCGGCCTGCGCTCTAGTATTAATAAATGTGCAATTACATGCACAGTGCATATCTGTAGCGCCGATGATAATGTGGTGTTTCTTAAATCAGCTGCTGTTGTTTTGGTGCAGGTACAGTATACCCAGAAATTTCGTGCAGAATCGCTACGCGATAGTAAATTTGCAGGCTGGCTAAAAAGAATTCAATGCGATGACACAAGAGCATTTTGCAAATTTTGCCGTATTTTGTTAGCGTGTTCTGCGCAATAATAAGCCATAGTGACGTAAAAAAAAACACAGGACAGCGGCAGCACCATTATCAAGAAACGAAAATAAGTTTCAAAACCGTGAAAGAGTATTCAGAAGTGAATCAATCTGTCGATTCCCTTGCATTATTTGTTTCCGCCCATTGTGTGATCATGTCATGTCATCACTTAACTGATTTGTGCAAGAGTAAATTCACAGACAGTAATATTACCAGAAAACTTAAAATACGCAGAACAAAATGTAGTGCAGATATAAAACATATAATAAGGCGGTATTTTGTGGAAAATTCACGGAGATATATCTGGCGGTTGGGTCAAGCCTGCCTACAGCCTGTCGAAGTCATTGGAGAATTTGGAAAGCGTTATTCGAGGAGACTCGCTATGCGTTAAATGGGCAAAGTAAAATTATGTGCGCTTTTTAGAATATTAATGTTTACCTTCAGAAAGCCTACGCTCAACTGGGTCAAGCCCCTCCCAAAACCAAATCCTGGATCCGCCACTGTGCGGTAATCTGAAACACATGGGACTAAATCTACTGCGCTGTGCTAAATTGCTCCTCTAGGCTCAGTGAAACCTGGCATCAGAATCGCGAGCACACCTTCGCTTGTGGACATTTTGAGGAGCATCTGTACATGCGTAACTGGCGTGATGTAATTGCGTTACAGGCCAAATACATAAGTATTTGATAAGCAGTGTGTACAGTTTACAGCATGCACTGCTAGCCCTTAGCACTCAACTGCTAGTTGACGTCAGCTCCACAAAGTGCAAGCACATTGCAGCTGCCTTACCCACGTTCGCTTTGTTAGGCAGTAGCGCCCTGCACAGATATGCCAATTCACTCACTATATAGTAAAATTATATCGGACATCTGTTTATGTTTTAGGTATATTCACATATAAACCTGTTTTGTGGGAGACTAGATCCGTTGTCTGACAAAGTGACGTAATCAAATAAGCGTGACTACAAGCGAACATTTAAAAAAGAAGTGTATAATAAGTTGTTGTGTGAGTGCAATGCAATTAGAATGGCTGAGTTTCAGCCTGGAAGTTAATTCGTTAACTACCGGTAATAGATGTAGGCCTAATAGGGATCTTGTACATTGGTCCGAAAAAAAAGCACTAAAACTCCAAAAATTCGAAACGAAGAGTACTGAAAGCTTACACATTATTTCGTTCTTGCCATAAACTGTACTTAATTATGTACAAAATAACGAAATTCCACGAAAACAATTATTCCTTTTTTCAGATAAGTTATGCATGTTTCTATTATTATTACTGTTATTATATTATTATTATTATTATTGACAGCTGCACAAGTTCTATAAATATCTGGATAAGCATAACTGTTATACAGCAGCTGCTGTTAATTTCGCACTCTCATATTTATCTGAATTTAAAAATTTGAGAACACAAAGAATGTATACCTACAAGCTGCCACAGGGTGAACTTCAGGTTCACCATGTTTCTTCACTGCAGTATTGAGATGATTTAAGTCACAATACACTTGCTTATTCCAAATAGATTTATTTGTAACGAATAACAGGCAGGTCCAACAATAAAATTTGCTCATCACATCATAGCCAAAAGCCAGTCAAATAATTCATACAACTTCGTACAAAAATACCTCATAAATCCCTTTCCAGTGTGATGATGTTTTGCCTTTACACATCAATAGTGTTGACTTAGGACATGATGTGCCATTATCAATAATTTCTTTCTTCTCTGTGGAAGATAGTAATGAAAAAGGGCCGTGTAATAGTTTTTGCACAATACTTTCACTATCCATTTCAAAACTACTGCAGCCTTCGCGTATGCAAGAAACACAAGACGTAAGCAACGCATCAGCAGACAGCCAGCCAGCAATGCGCCAACTTGTTGACAAAAGAAACTATGTCCTAGCTACGGTCTGTCCGACACGTGGATGGAGCTCACGCATGCGCAGTGACACTCGCTCAGTGATGGATTCTGCAGCGAAGCTGTGCCAACGCTTTGGCTCAGGCTAGCACGTTGCAGACTGCCAGGGACTAGGCTGGCAGTAGGCAATTGAGATGAGGCATTATCAAGCAAAATCACAGTCGTAATGTACTGTATACGATTAACAATAATGTCATAATTTCCTAATTTTATTCAGCTGTTGACATATGACCCACACATCCCAAGGAAGGCCACCTGACGCAAACCTTTTCTCTTGACTGCCCTTGTATGGCAATCCCCTGGCCAAGAGAATGACACGGACTTTTCCACTTATCACTTTCAGTGAATTCCTGCTGACATTATTCAGTATCACACAAGGAATAATGGAAGCAACAGATACGAGCAACAACAAATAATCGGAAACAATGAATAATAGTAACAGTGTATAATGGAAACAAGAAATAAACAAAACAGTGAGTAATGGTAACAATGTATTACGTTGGATGCTTGGTTCTGGGGTGAAGTAAATGTTCTAAATTATCCACAAGATGTTCCATTGGATTCAGGCCAAGGTGCTGTGCAGGCCAACCCTTTCAGGGATGTTGTTGTCTAAAGAGCATTGCCTCACAGATGCTGGTTCATGACAGGGTGCATTGTCTTGCTGATACCAACAACCGTCATCTCCGAAATTTTCCCCTACTGTACACACTACACAGTACTGTAAGATTTGTTCATGTCATTCTGCATTTAGCATTGTTTAATAATGGGATAACACTCAACCCTGAAAAAACCCTGTTCCACAGCATGACCTTTCCCGTCCTACACTGTTGGCACAACACGTGATGGCAGACACCATTCTCCAGGTGATCACAAAACCCACATTCTTCCATAAGATTGCCACATGGTATAGTGCGATTCATCACTCCAAATCACTCATTTCCAGTCATCCACTGTCCAGTGCTGTCACTCTGTGCACAATTGTGTCATTTAAGAGCTGCCTGATTAGGCACATTCATTGTGCTAGCTGGACTGCTGATATTCACATTGGAGCTCACGAGTGATTCCTTCCACTGATTTCATGTGATTTTTTACAACCACCCTACACAATGCTCCCTGTTTATCAGTACACAAGGTTTGCCTGGTCTTGGATTAACTTTGGCTATTCCTTTGTGTTTCCACTTCCATCGGTAGCTGACTTGGGAAATTTTAGAAGGGTTGACATGATGGATTTGTTACCAATGTGAAATCCAATAACTAGTCCATGTTCAAAGTCACTGAGATCTTCTGACTGACCCATTCTGCTGTTGCTGCTTGTCAAATGACAACAAAATACCCCCTGCCCCCTTTTATAGTGGTGGCTCTACATATTGTGACATTTAGTGTCAATTCTGCATCACATAGAGGTGTTTGAATACTTTTAATCAGATACTGTATATCCAAGCATGTATTACACTTCAAGCCAGTTTTATGTTGATTTTAAGACTGTCATCATGGTGTCACAGTTTTATTGGTCAGCACTTTATGTATCTTCATGAAGCATCTCTTTGAGTTATCATTTGGCATCATTATTATTCACAAAAGTTTCTTTTACTTGTTGCACAGATGGCCCAGAATTTGAAATATGGCAGATTCACAATATGGTATTTACAATTGTTGTGAGTGTCCAGCATGCTCCTTTGGCTCTGAAAAACAACAACAGTGCATGAAACTTCCTGGCAGATTAAAACTGTGTGCCGGACCGAGACTCAAACTCGGGACCTTTGCCTTTTGTGGGCAAGTGCTCTACCACCTGAGCTACACAAGCACGACTCACAACCCGTCCTCACAGCTTTACTTCTGCCAGTACCTTGTCTCCTGCTTTCCAAACTATACAGAAGCTCTCCTGCGAACCTTGCAGAACTAGCACTCCTGAAATAAGGATATTGTGGAGACATGGCTTAGCCACAGCCTGGGGGATGTTTCCAGAATGAGTTTTTCACTTTGCAGCAGAGTCCTTTCTTTCAGGAGTGCTAGTTCTGCAAGGTTTGCAGGAGAGCTTCTGTAAAGTTTGGAAAGTAGGAGACGAGGTACTGTGAGGATGGGGCATGAGTCGTGCTTGGGTAGCTCAGATGGTAGAGCGAAAGCAAAGGTCCCAAGTTCGAGTCTGAGTCCGGCACGCAGTTTTAATCTGCCAGGAAGTTTCATATCAATGCACACTCCACTGCAGAGTGAAAATCTCATTCCAACAACATTGCATGTTTGAAATTGAAATCATATGTTTCAAAAGTGCCCAGGCATTTGAAAGGAATAAGTAAAGTAGCTGCTGAAAAGAATGTTATGCATAAACGACATAAAACTACCTGTTTGCTTCAGACTACCTTTTGCAATGAAATTACTCTCTTGTTCTGACAAATGTTTGTCAAGTACTGTTTCTGAGAAAGTTACAGACATTATCTGACTTGGGTTTTGAAAATACAATGGATCTAAAATTTCACAACTTATATGCTACTGTGAACACTTTCAAACAATTGTTTGAGCCACAAGCGATCATTCAACCAATTTTCATTTCATTTACAGCAACCAAGGACAGAATAATGGTTTTTAAATACTTTTGCGAACATTTCAGGAAATACAAAAGATCTGCAGTTCTGACTATCCATCCTTACCACTCTTATAAGCAGACTGATTCATTGAGCCACCAATTTCCAAGGGAAAATGATACGGAAGTAATTTAGCACAACTGTGTGATGCAAGTCTTTGTGTATTTGCATAACTCTTGAGTCACAAAAACACACTGCTAAACATGGCAGTTATCACACCCACATGGAGGTACCCACAATCAGCAGTAGGTACACAGCAGTAGACATTTCATCAATGAACCACAAAATGATCAAGGCATATTACAGCAATGTTAATAGTGAAAAGCTCTTATAAAGCTTACCATGAAGTCCTCTTTTGCTAGAATACGAACAACAGTGAATGGAGCAAGTTATCATACAGGTTACAAATGGGTAACAACTTTCACAGCATTGAATCTGATCTATTACCTCATACTACAGGTGGAGCGGACATCATCCTAACAGATCAGAATTATGTTCAAATTATGACAGGTGTGGTGCTCTGGTATGCGAAGGAATGGAGTAATTACAGGTTACATGAGAGGTCATTAGGATTGGTGAGGGACAGCCTCTTAACTAACTGATGTTTCCAAAGATTCAGTTCTGTGAAAACATGGTACTTGTATGTGCTCGGATAAGAGCAAATTTGGCTTCTGTCTGGCCATGTACTTTGCTACTTTAACATGTTATCTCTAATAGAAATAGGGAGCTTTCCTGCATTCTGTAAGTTTGATCTATTAATGTATAATGTAGATATTGATATTGACTGGATGCTTGTGTTCTAATGAATGCCATTTTTTATACCTGTGGATGGTCTGTTGTTTGGTTGGAATGCATAGTTTTATTAAAGTAACAGATGTGCAAAATCATAATTTTCAAAAATATTTAAAACTTTAAATCATTGCTTCCTTAAAATAATGTTTCATTTTTGTTAAATTTTTGTTGCCATTTTCCAACAGGCTCTGTGACATTGCGCTCATATGTACCAGCGCATTTGGTAGAAGACATGAAAGAAGCAGAGAACCAAATTCTTCAAACTTTGGAGAAAATTGAGACATTTCTTCGTACAAGATATCCTTTACCTGAGCTACAAATTGTGTTATCACCTGGATTAAAACTGCATCATGATGGCTTTGGTCTTTTACTATTCAGGTTAGTACATTAATATAGTGTAAGTGAAGATATAACCAGTGTGAGGACATTAATTTTAGAAAACTTCACAATACATTAGATGACAGCCAGCTTGTTAGCCTCTGTCTCAGGTTCTTTGGCCGATGTTTCTTTGATGATTTTTCTGATGTTTTGCCAGCACAAATGGCTGGCATTGTCAAAGCTTAACCCTCCATTTCCAGTACGTGCATGGAATGTCAAACCACCACCTGAGTCACAAAAGAGACATGATAAATATGCTCAGAATGAGAGCAAGATGAATATGCAAGCCACAGCACCTCAGATGCGAGATGCAACACCTAGAAAGTGTTCTGAGAGCAATGGATACTCCACCAGTTATGTAAAAGTGTGACCGAGCCAAACACTTGGTGTAGTGGCACATAGGAAGAAGAAATGCTGGGTATGGTGCTTCTGCTATACATTCCAGGTGATGGACAGAATTGCCCATATATTGTGCAAACATGGCATAAAGACTATTTATAAACCAACAAAGAAAATCAAAGGATGTCTCAGATTGGCAAAGGAGGGAACACACCCACTTGCAATCTTGGGAATATACCGCATACCATGTACATGCGAAAAGTCTGTGTTGGAATGACTGGACAATCAAACAGGACCTAGGTCACTGAGCACAAGCAGCACTGTAGGTTAGGGCAGGTGGAGAAACCAGCTGTGGCAGAGTACACACTGTGTGAGTCTTACCATAGAATAAAATTCATCAACACAGAGGAGGCACAGAAGATGAAGACAGGCCAATATAAATAGCTCAGGTAGCTCCCGTACTGATCATGAAACGAATGACGTGGCAACACTGACATAACATAAACACACAAAATATTCATAACATAAAACCGAGCGAGGTGGTGCAGTGGTTAGCACACTGGACTCGCATTCGGGAGGACGACGGTTCAATCCCGTCTCCGGCCATCCTGATTTAGGTTTTCTGTGATTTCCCTAAATCGTTTCAGGCAAATGCTGGGATGGTTCCTTTGAAAGGGCACGGCCGATTTCCTTCCCAATCCTTCCCTAACCCGAGCTTGCGCTCCGTCTCTAATGACCTCGTTGTCGACGGGACGTTAAACACTAACCACCACCACCACCCAACATTGTTAAGCAGTTACATAAATGTAAACATCCTTGTAAACATAATAATATCAATGTAGTGTAAATTTAATATAAAGTAAGCAAGCAAAATCAAACAGGATAGACATAACAGAAACAAAGCATGCATATTATACAAAATAAATGGGTTCAGTACTCAAAAAAGTCTAGTTTCATTCTACAGAAATGTTTTTACAAGATAAATAATTGGTTAGTGATGGCGTGTTCTTTCTCCTAGAGCTATGTAGGAACAATATATAAGTTAATTAGATTACATTGAGGCAGTATACTGTTCCACAGCTATACAGAATTTGTTCACTAAATATAATAGTAAAAGTTGTTGTATGCAACCTAACAAACTTCAACTCACACCGCACTCTAACAAAAAATGCCAACACAGATTAGATTTGCATTGACTGAACAAATTGAGTTTTCCTGAAGAGGAAGGTTCATTTGGTTAATACATTAAATGTGGATGCTGGGCTTGAAGTTCAATACTAAGTCCCCTTCCCCAGGTGGTGTAGGTGAATTGATATCTATATCTACTCTTTCTTGCCTTCTTTTGTTCTCTTCTTAAAGTATACCATAAATTTATGATTTCCTTTTTCCATATTCTCATATTTTTCTTTAAGAAATAAATGTAATTGCTGTAAGTAAAGAAAAGATAGCACCAAAGTGCAAGCAAAATAGCTCCATGCAGCTCACCTCCACGTGGTGCTGCGTGGGCAACAGTGTCCGTAGCCACAGCTGCATATCACAATTTTGCTGAGTGGTTGTGGCCATGGGTACTGGCTAAGAGGTCTGTGTGGGGCAATATGGTGTGCATAAAGTAATAAGATGGTAGGCCCTATTAGTCACAATGCAGGTTGGAAAAGAGAAAGTAAAATTGCAGATTGGAGAGAAAAGCTATCACGCCCACTTAGTGACGTTTGACTGCTTTATTTCTTCATTGACAGCCCTCAGTGTTGACGTACTGAATTGTTATACTGGCTGAAAAATGGGGGCTGGAAGGTCAAAACTGACTTCTGCACACTTTGCTAATGTGTTTTTGAATATATAAAAAAAAAATAAAAATAAAAAAAAAATTATAATTAGTACAGAATTTATATTTGTTTATAAGCCAACAATAGAATCTCAGTCATGAAACAATTATTGCTTTCACCCTATAATGATTTTAGCAAAAGACATTAACTAGGAATGGTCAAAATTAATTAGGAAGTTAATTACATACACAAAACTTAGCACAAAGTTAGCCCCAGTGCTATGTTTCTTAAGACTGAGAGCCAACCTTTCTCTTTTATGGAAATGCAGATTATACTCATGCATTTTAGTGGTAA
The DNA here is from genome assembly GCF_023898315.1 of Schistocerca nitens. Lineage (NCBI taxonomy): Eukaryota > Metazoa > Arthropoda > Insecta > Orthoptera > Acrididae > Schistocerca > Schistocerca nitens. The sequence continues at coordinate 473,064,084 of NC_064614.1, read as the reverse complement.
TTAGACAAAAATGAAAATAAAATGAATTTAAGGAGGTAGATGGCAGTCAAGAGAGGAAGTAAAGAGATCCCAGCTTGCTTCATCACAACTTTTTCAGAAAAGCTACAGAAATACACAAACAGGACAATAGCTTCAACAAAAAAGAAGGAAACCTCCAGGTGAACATACCATAGATTTCCAAGCTGCAGCGAACGACCATTGGCAGTACCAAGGGGAGAACTGTGCCAGAAATGATCATGGAAAAACTCTTGGATGTTGACATGCCAGGTACATATAATCTGCAGCTGTGAACTCGAATGCAGTCTATCACTAGCAGTGGAGGGTGAAGCTTTGAAAATGCCAGCCACTCTTACTGGCAGAACATCAGAAAAATCAAGAAACAAATATCAGCTGAAGATCCCAACACAGAAAGCCTCAACAATTTTGTAATACATTAAATTTTTTATAGTCAACTCTTCGTCATATTTTCAAACTAAAACAAAATTATGCAATTAAATTTGTGCTAAACAAGTAACACAAATCTTATAAGTGTATTAGAATATATTACTGCCATATGAAATTATTCATCCAAAATAATATTAAAAGCTCATGATACATCCATACTGAAGCAACATTAGAAAAGTCGTCAGCACTTATTAGTGAGGATCTTCAGAAGTCAATAGATGGCATTTCCATTTCTAAAATTGAAAATGACAGTAATAAACATTTATTATTACAAATATTTTGGATTATCATGTAATCAACCAGAAATTAATAGTGTATGAGGGCCATATCCTTGATTAGGATGGATCTATGCTGTATTTTAAGCTGTTTGCAAAATTTGCATTTTCAGATAGCTTTTTATCTTGTATATTACTAATAAAGATACTATCTAATAGGACAAGATGTAAATAATGTATTAGAAATGCACCCACTTGACTTCTTAAATATGAGAGGGGGTATTGATATTTAACACCCATATAAAATGATTGGAAATGGGAACACTGGTTTGAAATAAAAAACAAAAATTATATAAATTACCTATTACAATTTAAACTTCCATCTATCATTAACTGTAACAAAAACTACTGTTTAAGGGTACTATTACTAAAATTCCATATCTCTCAAGCTTAATTATATATGGCTGAACACAAGGACTGGTGTCAAAGAGACACCAGTCAGTCTTCAAGGGGATCACACCAGTACCCTGATACATTTGTATTTGATAGCATATGAATTTCATCTTTCTGTTAAAACTAATATACATGTCAAGAAATTGTTCATCTTTTGATTGGATTCTTTGCTATAATTTGGCATATTGGACTCAATTCCAAGGCTGTTAAATAGCCATTGAGGCAGATAAATAATTTTGTCAGAGATAATTTACTACACCCTCTCCTTTTGTGTTTCCATTCCTGCTAAATACCAAAATATATGTCAGTATCCATTTTGTGTTGCACTGTGTCCAATAATCAAAATCTGTGAAAAGGTGAATATGAAATTAATAAGGAGGTGCTATAGTTGGCTTATAGGATGTGTTTGGAAATTTAGTTTGTAGCCCCATAAAAGTCACAGACAAACACTTGCAGAGAAACTCAATTCAGCCTGTTTCACTCTTTGAGTTGTCATGAACTTTTGTACCTCAGAAGGTGCCAGGATGGCATACTTAACCACTTTCAGTCTCTTGCAGCATATGGAATAATATTGTAAGGTGCCACCACTTGCTGCCTCAAATAAATTCTTTTGTTTCAGAGTAAGGTTATTTGAATAATTCTGTAATAATGGACACTATACCACAGGCTTACTTTCATTCATTGTCAGGTTTATTTTTATTATGAATAAATCTGAGCAACAACCAATTCTTTGTGTAGTCATTCAGGTAACTATCAGTTCATAGTTTATCACTGACTGAACCAAGAAAGGAACCCTACTTATTGACATCAAAAATAATACAGCAACTCAGTGATAGTTCTGAAACAAGTTCATACCTAACATTTTCCAACAGGTCACTTTCACATAAAGCCAATTGTATGTTCATGAAATTTATTCATAACAGTGTCCATTTAATTACTTATTCGTCAGAGTTTATGATCATAATTATTTCTCAATTAAAAATTCATAAGAAAGTCACAAATGTGAACTGTACAAGAGGTAGTTATCAACTTTTTGGAGGTATTAATCAAATGTCTGTGATTTACAAGCTTTAACCGCATAGATGCCAGCATGGCAGTTTTCAGGTGCATACTTTCATCTAGAAGTTTACTATGTACTGACTTGACATTGATTCACACAAAGGAATTAACAGGAGTTACTACATGATGTTAGTTTGATAATTGCTAAGACTGTTCTGAAGATTTTTGGGTGGGTTGAGTATATAAAGATTGGCACATTGTTATTTTGTGATTTTGGTAGTTACACATTAGTTTTTAAAATTGCGAAGTGAATATTTATTAGTGTTGGTGCCACAATACTTTGGTTTCTCTAAATGGCACCTGGTTAAGAAAGTAATGAGGTTCAAGCTACTACTTTCTTAATGGACTGTATGCCTCTGCAGTGGATTTCCTCCTTCAAGCAAAATTTCCATATTTGAAATTTTGCTGATGCATTCAGATTCTTAGTTAGTGTCCTAATTAGATAACCAAAGGCACAGCATGATACAGAAGTATTAGGGCAACAAAAGTCAAGACCAGAAATTAAACAAACTGAAGGTCTCAAATGGTGAAAGTACTTTTAGGAGTGGCTGAACTTTATTTACAAATATTACTTAAGTTGATTAGTTTTTGGAAAAGTGAAACTAGTTACTGGAAAGTATGAAGGTTACATTTTATTTTGCTCTAATTTTACCATTGCATGCTATTGTAACAATTTCAGTTAACAGTTATTAGATTAACTATCAAGATTTGTCATGCAAAACAAAATACCTCACTAACATCAGCATACTGTGAACTTTACCACAAATAATATGTTTCCGTAAAATGTTGTACAAGTAGTATTTTGGCCCTTTTGGATTTATGCAACTTACACATAGTGTGTTAAGTCGAACACAATTGTAGAATAAGAAAAAAGAGTTAGTTACTTCAGAGACATAGTATCATATCAGTTGGAGTAACTCCACTTTGCTATGTTGAAACTGCAAACCCATACACAGGAAGCTTAAAATACTAACAACAACGTCATTATATACATAAAAATGTATTTAATATATCAGGCCACTTAAAGCTTTTCAGAAAAAATTTTCGCTTTTAGAATACCAAAAATAGCACAACACTCCATAGACAGCAAACTAAACGAACTAACACACAGAAACACCTAACCCATATCAATGTTAAGCTTTACAATAGACTGCCAGTCTGCCACAGAAAGTTGGAAGATGAAAATAAATTTAAAGCAGTGACTATGTTCACCAACATCTTTTTTCTGAAGATATTTATATTAGGCCAAACCAAAAATGCTGTCTTTCTCAGCTTAACATTTTCATAATATTTACATATCCAATGGAATGTTTTTATCTCATTTAAAAACTTTTCTGAATCATTGTTGTGAATAACAGGATTTAATTGTTATGGCAGATAGAAGTAAAGACCTGTGAAGAAAAGATTATGATTTATAGTAAAGGAAGCATATAGATTTCAGATGCCATGTTTTGTATCACACTGTATTGTTCTCTCTCTCTCTCTCTCTCTCTCTCTCTCTCTCTCTCTGTGTGTGTGTGTGTGTGTGTGTGTGTGTGTGTGTGTGTGTGTGTGTGTGTGTATGGCTTTGCCCTGGTATTGCTTTATTTCCTCTTCCACATACCTCCTCACAACATATCCTCCTCCCACCTGCTTCCTCATACACTCTCTGTCTTGCACCTGAAACTCTCTCTCTGTTCTATCTGTGTTCTCCCACCCTCTTCCTTTTTCACCTGCTGACTATCCATCTCCATCCCCCACACTTCCTCCTTCTCCTCTCTCTCTCTCTTTATCTTCTCCTTCCCCCCCCCCCCACCCCTCTTCCTCTCCATATACTTCACTTCTCTCTCCTCTCTGTCCATCTCCTCTCCCCCTGTCTCAGCCCATCTCCTCCCACCCCCTCTCTCTGTCCAATTCCTACTCCTCACCTCTCCCTATTCATCTCCTCCTGCACCCCTCTCTGTATCCATCTCCTACATCTCCCTTTTCCCTATCCATATCCTTCTGCTACCATCTCCCAATCATTTTCCTCCTGCTTCCATCTCCCAATCTGTCTCCTCTTGCCCCTTTTCTCAGCCTTCCCCCAGCCACACCCACCTGCAACTGTAGCCTCTGCAAAAGTGGTCGATGAAGCAGGCCAATACTATTCTCACAATACTCATGTCATATAGGGCACCCTACACATCAGGGATCTGAAAATTGTCTTTGGACTCTCACATATAGGCTGCCCTGGAAAACAAGTTGATAAGGCAAGCCAATACTATTCCAATAAAACACGGTGTTGTTAACAGTAGCCTACACATTGGAGGCTGAAAAATGTTGTCCTGACATGTAGACTGCCCTGCAAAGCAGGTCGACAAGGCAGTCTGATACTGCTTCCATACAACACACCTGTCATGCAGACTAGCCTACATGTTAGGGTTTGAGAAACCGTTTTCTGCTCACATCTCTGCTCCTATGGTAGCTGGGAGGTTCTAATCTCCACAGTGCTGATACTCGTTTTTTTAAGCAGCTTGTGTACCAAATTTGTTTCAAATCAATCAAGTAATCGAGGTGGAGATGCACACATACATACACACACACACATACAAACATATTATTTCATGTACAGGGTAGTCCAACTGCCCTACTGACGTTATTTTATGCAACCTGCAATGTTATATGTGGCTTTCAAAAACCACATGCAAGATTTTCATATTCTTTTCATATTGTCTTACTCACTATGTGCAAACTACTAGTCCTACAGAAAATATGAACAGGATCTTTTTGTATGAAATTTAAGTTAGTTAAATTTTGTACTGTCATGTGTTTTCACTAGAGACCATAGTTGTGAGCTATTCAAGGGAAACACACAAAAGTGACCTTCAGATGCATTCCCATTCTAGCACTTAGTTGCCACCAGTCAGGACTTTTTGCATATTGTTCTTGGCACTTTCTCCTACTACAGCACAAAAATTTGTGACTGCACACATTATTTCCCACTTTTGACCTTTTTTGGTCTTCATTGGATGGCCATATTTTGCCACCAGCTTAGTCAGCTACAACTGTAAAACTGATGTTTGTGTAAATTTTACCTAAAGGTTTTATGAATTCTGAGAGCATAAAATAAACAATTACATCATTGCCTGCACCACACCTTCTGACTACGAAACTACTGTGTTTATAAGAGTCAAGTTTGGATTTAATTGTCAGCATAATTATTTTTAGCATAATGTTTACAAGTGTCATTTTTCATTCACTTCTGTCATGGGAACATTTAACTAACATAACTTTAACAAAACGGCCAACTATTCTGGTGATGAAGTAGTCAAATCAATAGAGACCAAAATAAATCAAATATTGGAAATAGTTTGTGAAGCTGGAAATTTTTTTATAATGGTGGAAGCAAGTGTTGTGAACAGCATACTAGAAACCCTGATGTGAGGGATGAATATGGGGGTGGATGTTTACTTGAAGGTCAGTTTTTTAGGTTTTTCTTTAATAATGTGAAATCCTTGGCCTTCAGTAGAAACATATCTCAATGCAAAATTTAACTACATGAAATTAAAAAAAATCCTGTAATTTTTTCTGTAGGACTAATAGTTTGCATGTAGCAAGTGAGAGAATGAAAACCTTGCACACAGTATTTCAAGGCTAGATATTACATTGCATGTTGCATAACGTGATATCAGTAGGGGCACCTGAACCATCTGTCTGTGTGTGTGTGTGTGTTTTTTTTTCCTTTTTCTTCTAATACTACACTCCTGGAAATTGAAATAAGAACACCGTGAATTCATTGTCCCAGGAAGGGGAAACTTTATTGACACATTCCTGGGGTCAGATACATCACATGATCACACTGACAGAACCACAGGCACATAGACACAGGCAACAGAGCATGCACAATGTCGGCACTAGTACAGTGTATATCCACCTTTCGCAGCAATGCAGGCTGCTATTCTCCCATGGAGACGATCGTAGAGATGCTGGATGTAGTCCTGTGGAACGGCTTGCCATGCCATTTCCACCTGGCGCCTCAGTTGGACCAGCGTTCGTGCTGGACGTGCAGACCGCGTGAGACGACGCTTCATCCAGTCCCAAACATGCTCAATGGGGGACAGATCCGGAGATCTTGCTGGCCAGGGTAGTTGACTTACACCTTCTAGAGCACGTTGGGTGGCACGGGATACATGCGGACGTGCATTGTCCTGTTGGAACAGCAAGTTCCCTTGCCGGTCTAGGAATGGTAGAACGATGGGTTCGATGACGGTTTGGATGTACCGTGCACTATTCAGTGTCCCCTCGACGATCACCAGTGGTGTACGGCCAGTGTAGGAGATCGCTCCCCACACCATGATGCCGGGTGTTGGCCCTGTGTGCCTCGGTCGTATGCAGTCCTGATTGTGGCGCTCACCTGCACGGCACCAAACACGCATACGACCATCATTGGCACCAAGGCAGAAGCGACTCTCATCGCTGAAGACGACACGTCTCCATTCGTCCCTCCATTCACGCCTGTCGCGACACCACTGGAGGCGGGCTGCACGATGTTGGGGCGTGAGCGGAAGACGGCCTAACGGTGTGCGGGACCGTAGCCCAGCTTCATGGAGACGGTTGCGAATGGTCCTCGCCGATACCCCAGGAGCAACAGTGTCCCTAATTTGCTGGGAAGTGGCGGTGCGGTCCCCTACGGCACTGCGTAGGATCCTACGGTCTTGGCGTGCATCCGTGCATCGCTGCGGTCCGGTCCCAGGTCGACGGGCACGTGCACCTTCCGCCGACCACTGGCGACAACATCGATGTACTGTGGAGACCTCACGCCCCACGTGTTGAGCAATTCGGCGGTACGTCCACCCGGCCTCCTGCATGCCCACTATACGCCCTCGCTCAAAGTCTGTCAACTGCACATACGGTTCACGTCCACGCTGTCGCGGCATGCTACCAGTGTTAAAGACTGCGATGGAGCTCCGTATGCCACGGCAAACTAGCTGACACTGACGGCGGCGGTGCACAAATGCTGCGCAGCTAGCGCCATTCGACGGCCAACACCGCGGTTCCTGGTGTGTCCGCTGTGCCGTGCGTGTGATCATTGCTTGTACAGCCCTCTTGCAGTGTCCGGAGCAAGTATGGTGGGTCTGACACACCGGTGTCAATGTGTTCTTTTTTCCATTTCCAGGAGTGTAAATTTGGACAATATCTACAAACTAAGTATTTTCTACAGATGGCTAAATAAATAAATGAAAAGAAAACAGATGTCAACACATTTGATGGCAAAATTTTTTTGACAATGTGGCTCTTCTGGTTTCAGACTGTTCTGCATGTTCATGTGTTTCTCCATTATTAGATACCAACAAATGGAGAAGGCATATGAGGGCAAAATGTTTTGGCATGACTAATCTGGCTGTAGAGAATATGCTATGCATGTTCACAAGATGCAGGAATTTGGAAAAAAGCAATTACTATTAGCAACGGTGTTAAGAAACAGGATTGAAAACCAATATATACGTTCTGTCATGACCTTGTATCAGATGGCCAATGTCTGAAGACCAGGTAGGAAGGAGGGGGGTGGGGGGTTACCTGGTTATGGTCACAACTGAAATATACTCAAATGATTTTAATGATGCCAACATCCATGCCAAGCCAATAGGTATGGTGCAGGCCAGCCTCTTCATTCTGCAATTCCACAATGACTTTGGTGAAAATTTTTCAGTACATGCAGATGGAGTAGCAGTGACAGGATTACTTGATACTCAATGCCTTTGGTAATCAACAGCATGATGTTGAGATATGTTGATGAAGCAGAAAACAAGAGCATAAAGCTGGATTGGGATGTTTGAGTAGCTGGTCACACAACCAACATTTGACATAGCATTAAATGAAGAATCTAGAGAAATTATCCATCCCCCTATGCATCATGCCCTTAGGGACATTGAAGATTAGGTCAGAACTAATGTACAGAGGTATTTAAGCAGTTAATCTCTCCACACTCCATATGCAGTTGGAATGGGAAAGAACCTTAATACATGGTACCATGCTAATTGTCCTCTGTAATTCACTTCACTGTGGTTGGCTGAATATGTACATAGATAAAGATGTAGGGAGCAAAATATACCAGCCATAAAAGGGTTGTGGGCTGTAAAGGTGGGATACCTGCAATTCTGTGACACAGAATGCTAGTACAGTTTGTGGTAACTCCTCTGAGACCTCCTATGTGTCAAACCCAGTTCTAGGCTCATTGACAGTCAAACCTAGGCCCTGGAATTTATATGTGTTTGGTGATAGGTCAGTATATGATCTGTTAACAATGTTAATTTAAATACATCTACATCTATTCTCTGCAGACCATTGTTAAGTGAAAAGGATATGTCCCTTGTACCATTTCTTAGGGTTTCTTTCCCATTCTACCACACATCAAACATATGAAGAACTACTATCTAAATGCCGCTGTTAATGCTGTAATTAATCTAATCTTGTCTCCATGTTCCTTAAAGAAGCTGTATGAAGAGGTTTTTACTATATTCGTAGATTCATTATTTACACCTTGTTCCTGAAACTTTGTGAGTAGGCTTTTTTTGGGATACTTTATGTCTGTCTTCAAGACTGTGCCAGTTCAGTTCTTTCAGCATCTCTAATGACACACTCCCATTGATCAAACAAACCTGTCACTATATGTGCAGCCCTTCTCTGTATACATGCAAAATCTTATTGCAGTCTCTGGGACATTCTTCTAGGGGTATTAGCTCCCATTAAATCACTATCAACAGTTTGCAAACCACAATGAGTGGAATACAGATAAATATGAAACCAGTGCAGTGCACAGCTGATGGAAAGGACGAAATGTTCACTCTGAAAATAATTTTTCTGAACACACAAGAGTTTTTTTCTTTCTTTTTTTTTTTTTTTTTTTTTTTTTAGTCAGTGGCGATGCTATGTTTACCCTTTTTTCATCTTCCTCTAAGTTTTGCCCCTTCATTGCATGGAAGTCTTCTTCCTTGGATAATATGTAGTTTTGCATGCAATTGACTTGAGGGTCAACTTCAACTAGAGCAAAGTATGAATGTGCACTGATGACCATATAAATTTGGCTACTTCCTTGCATGGCTTTATCATGGGAAATATTATATCAGCTGTGAAATACATAGAAATAGTAAGTAGGACTTGTACATTCTTGATGGATAGCCCCCATAACAACATTGCTACTAAGACAATCCTTGCAGAAAGAAAAGGGTGGAATAATTGTTCAGGCAAATATTGGACCATTGCTGGTGTACTAATGATATCAAATAGTGAGCACTTATACCTATATAATCCAAAAAGTGTATTCATTACCACCTTAAGACTTATCTTATAAGAAAGATTAAGAAAAGGCAAACCTACGTTTCTAGCATTTGTAGACTTAGAGAAAGCTTTTGACAACGTTAACTGGAATACTCTCTTTCAAATTCTGAAGGTGGCAGGGGTAAAATACAAGGAGCGAAAGGCTATTTACAATTTGTACAGAAACCAGATGGCAGTTATAAGAGTCGAGGGGCATGAAAGGGAAGCAGTGGTTGGGAAAGGAGTGAGACAGGGTTGTAGCCTCTCCCCGATGTTATTCAATCTGTATATTGAGCAAGCAGTAAAGGAAACAAAAGAAAAATTCGGAGTAGGTATTAAAATTCATGGAGAAGAAGTAAAAACTTTGAGGTTCGCTGATGACATTGTAATTCTGTCAGAGACAGCAAAGGACTTGGAAGAGCAGTTGAACGGAATGGACAGTGTCTTGAAAGGAGGATATAAGATGAACATCAACAAAAGCAAAACGAGGATAATGGAATGTAGTCAAATTAAATCAGGTGATGCTGAGGGGATTAGATTAGGAAATGAGACACTTAAAGTAGTAAAGGAGTTTTGCTATTTGGGGAGTAAAATAACTGATGATGATCAAAGTAGAGAGGATATAAAATGTAGACTGGCAATGGCAAGGAAAGCGTTTCTGAAGAAGAGAAATTTGTTAACATCTAGTATAGATTTAAGTGCCAGTAAGTCGTTTCTGAAAGTATTTGTATGGAGTGTAGCCATGTATGGAAGTGAAACATGGACGATAACCAGTTTGGACAAGAAGAGAATAGAAGCTTTTGAAATGTGGTGCTACAGAAGAATGCTGAAGATAAGGTGGGTAGATCATGTAACTAATGAGGAGGTATTGAATAGGATTGGGGAGAAGAGAAGTTTGTGGCACAACTTGACTAGCAGAAGGGATCGGTTGGTAGGACATGTTTTGAGGCATCAAGGGATCACAAATTTAGCATTGGAGGGCAGCGTGGAGGGTAAAAATCGTAGAGGGAGACCAAGAGATGAATACACTAAGCAGATTCAGAAGGATGTAGGTTGCAGTAGGTACTGGGAGATGAAGAAGCTTGCACAGGATAGAGTAGCATGGAGAGCTGCATCAAACCAGTCTCAGGACTGAAGACCACAACAACAACAACAATTGCCATAAGTGGCAATGGAAGATTTGCATCAGGCAGTTTAATATTATAAAAAAAGGTAAGATCACAACAACAGATAATAACCCACTATTAATTGAGAATTAACTGTGGAAGTCTGCACAGAGTGGAGCTCTCTGTTAATCTTATGAATGACTACCAAACCCAGAGGAGCAGTCACCTACAGATTGCATGACTTTAAATTCTTGCAACTTGTCTAGTTCATCCTCACTTAGTTTTGAAGCATCTGTGGAATTAGGTGAATGCAAGAAGAAGAAGGAGGAGGTGGTGGAAAAAGTTCAAGTGGAAACTGCCACTCAGATTCTTTGCATATATATAAATCACAAAAAATGGTAGCTTTGGCTATTAGGATGACATTTTCTTACACCAAAAAACCAATCACTGTAAAGGCAGTTAGGCCAAAAACATTTCCTGCAGTGGAAGAAATATTAAGCAATACACTGTTTTCTATACGTTGCACTCACAGAAAAACTCCCTGTAATAGGTAGCTGTTGACCACCGTAATTGATTAGTTTATATTGTGAGGTTGTTAGGCTTGGTGACCCTAACCCAAAGAATTTATCCAAATCTTTGAAAAACATAGGGGAACTAGTATCCTGTCAAATATTTATAGACTGAGAGCTTGCTAGAAGATCAATCATTAACTTCTAAGGTAAAGCTCATACGGTGTTCTAAGTAGTTTCAATTGGAATAAACTTTTATTTATTTACATTTTTTGCCTGTTGTTATCAAGCTGATGACATTTGAAAATATCATTCATAGGTTGTGTAATAAAATAATATAAACAGCACATATAGTAGTAGTACACATACTCATCTTAATATTCTAAAGACATTACATGTTGCAAAAGAGGACATGTACTTTAGAATTCACTCAGTGAATACAAACAATTATTTATGAGGGCACCTTTTAACAGTTTTGCTTCACATGTTTTTATAGTATTTGACAGCTTGTTGAACCCTATATGCCCATTAATATGTCAGTTATTTTTAATTTTGTCCTCTGCCTGAAGTAGTTACCCTCAATTCTAGTGTCATAATTATATGTCTCACTGCACTTATTTACTCTGTTTTTACTATTCGCAAAAAATATAATAATTTTGTACAAATATAAGGAATATATTGGACTCTCAGAACCTTAGTCCATGCATTAACCTAATTGCTGTCTTCTGTAATACTAATATTCTGTTCAGCTGCAGGTCACTGCACAGCCCCCACAGTGCAATACTATCAACTAAGAAATGCATAAATTGTTCCATAGTATATAATTTTTAATATTTGGCTTAGAACTATGTCTACCAATTACAGTGTTGATGAGCCCACTGTACTTTAAATCTCTGATTTAACTGTGTATGTTATGGGACAATAAAAATTCTGATTCTGATTCTTATCAGATACTAGCTGATCCTTCGAACAAAAAATTTTGCCCAATTCTTGGAAAAAGGCATGGGTCACACCTGCCTACTAGAAGGGTATTAGAAGTGATCCACAAAACTAGCATTCAATATCCTTTATATTGATTTGTTGTAGAATCTTAAAACATGTTCTGAGCTGTAACATAATGAGGTATCTTGAACACGAAAACATCCATCATGTGAAACCCAGTGTGCACTTTTCTCACATGACATACTGAATGTTTTGGGTTAAAGCAACCAGGTAGATGCAGTGTTTCTTGATTCCCAAAAATCATTTGACTCAGTACTACACCTATGCTTATTGTCATAAGTACTATCATATAGGAATCAAGTGAAATTTGTGACTGGATTGAGGACTTTTTGATAGGGAGGAGAGTCATTGTCAGATGTAGGGCAGAGAGTCATTGTCAGATGTAGAAGCAACTTTGAGTGTGCTGCATTGAAATGTGTTGAGACCCTTGCTGTTCGTGTTGTATATTAATGATCTTGCAGACAAGATTAATAATAAAATCAGGATTTTTGCAGATGATGCAATTATCTGTAATGAAATACTATCTGAGAGAAGCTGCATAAATATTCACTCAGATCTTGATAAGCTTTCAACATGGTCCAGAGATTGGGAACTTGCTTCAAATGTTCAGAAATGTAAAATTTTGCACTTGACAAAATGAAAAAAAAAAACATAGTATCCTACGTTTATCATATCAATGAGTCACTGTTGGACAACTAATACAAATACCTGGTTGTAGCACTTTGTAGGGATATGAAATGGAATGATCACACAGGTTCTGTTGTGGGCAAAGCAGGTTGTAGACTTCAGTTTATTTGTAGAATAATGGGGAAGTGCAATCAGTGCTAGAATACTGCTGAAGTGTTTGGGACCCATACCATATAGGACTAGCAGGGGACATTGAACATATACAGAGAAGGACAGCATGAATGGTTAAAGGTTTGTTTGGTTTATTCCACTCCTGAACCTTTTTTTTTTTTTTCCTTCATTGCTCCTTCAATGTACTACTTCATTGTATACACTCTTTTTAATCCGAGCACTTTGTACTTGGTCATCCACTCTTATTATTCGCTCTTGGCTCTTGTATATATTGCATATTACCCATCTCTCCCGACAGTTTTCCCCTATTTCTCTCAGAATTTTGAACATCTTGCATCATTTTACATTGTTAAACACTTTTTCCAGGTCAACAAATCCTATGAACATGTCTTGATTTTTCTTCATTCTTGCTTCTGTTATCAACCGCAACATCAGAATTGCCTCTCTGATGTCTGTACGTTTCCTTAAGCTGAACAGAGTGTCTTCTAACACATCCTCAATTTGCTTTTCCATTCTTCTGTATATTATTCTTGCCAGCAACTTAGATGCATAAGTTGTTAAGCTGATTGTGCAATAATTCTCACACTTGGCAGCTCTCACAGTCTTCAGAATTTTGTGGATGATATGTTTTCCAAAAGCCAGACTCATACATTCTGCACACCAGTGTGAATAGTCATTTTATTGCCACTCCCACAATGATTTTAGAAATTCTGATGTAATGTCATCTATCTCTTCTGTCTTATTTGATCTTAAGTCCTGCAGAGCACTCATAAATTCCAATTCTAATACTGGGTTCCCTATCTCATCTAAATCGACTTAGTTTCTTCTTCTGTCACATCACATGAATCTTCCTCCTCAAAGAGGCCTTCAGTGTACTCTTTCCACTTATCCACTCTCTCCTCTGCATTCAACAGTGGAATTTTCACTGCACTCTTAATGTAACCACCCTTGCTTTTAATTTCACTGAAGGTTTCTTTGAATTTCCTATATGTGGAATCAATTTTTCTGATAATAATTTCTTTTCCAGTTTCTTCACATGCTTCATGCAGCCGTTTCATCTTAGCTTCTCTGCACTTTCTATTTATTTCATTCCTCAGTGACTTGTATTTCTGTATTCCAGAATTTCCCTGAACATGTTTGTACTTCCTTCTTTCATCTATCAGCTGAAGTCTTTCTTGTGTTACCCATTGTTTTGCAGTTTCCTTATGTATACCAGTGTTCTCCTTTCCAACTTTTGAGGTTGCCCTTTTTAGAGATATCCATTACTCTTCAACTGTACTGCCTACTATATTATTCCTTATTGCTGTATCTATAGCCTTAAAGAACTTCAAGCATATCTCATCATTACTTAGTACTTTTGTATCCCACATCTTTGTGTATTGATTCTTCCTGATTAATCTCTTAAACTTCAGCCTACTCTTCATCACTACTACATTGTATCTGAGACTATATCTACTCCTGGGTATGCCTTAAAATCCAGTATCTGATTTCAGAATCTCTGTCTGAACATGATGTAATCTAATTGAAATCTTCCTGTATCACCTGGCCTTTTCCAAGTATACCTTCCCTTTTGTGATTCTTGAACAGAGTATTCACTATTACTAGCTGAAACTTATTACAGAACTCAATTAGTCTTTCTCCTCTCTCATTCCTTGTCCCAAGCCCATTTCTTGTACTCCTTCCCCTATCCTCATATACTTTCTTTGTCTCTTCATCTTCAGCTTGCGATGTCAGCATATATACCTGAACTATTGTTGGTGTTGGTTAATAAGTCCTACTCCCATTATACCATTTTCTGCTGCTGTTGATGTTAGTCTATACTCATCTGCTCAGAAATCCTTGTCTTCTTTCCATTTCTCTTCACTGACCCACAACTATATCTAGACTAAGCCATTGCATTTCCATTTTCAGATCCTCTAGCTTCCCTCCCATATTCATGGTTCTGACATTCCACACCCCGACTCATAGAACATTATCTTTTCATTGGTTATTCAATCTTTTTCTCATGGTCACCTCTCCTTTGGCAGGCCTCTTTCGGAGATCTAAATGGGGGATATTCTGGAATCTTTTGCCAATGGAGAGATCATCAGGCTGCTTGTCCTGTGAGTACACATTATGTGTCTTTAATGCAGTGGTTTGCCTTCTGCATCCTCATGCCATTGGTCATTGCTTATTCTTCTGCCTTTAGGAGTGCTTCCAACCCTGAAGACAAGACAGTACCCTTACCTCTGTCACTCCTTTGCCTTCTTTGACAAGGCTGTTGACAGAATGATGGTGACTTCTTGTGCCAGAAGTCTTTGGCTACCAATGCTGACTATTAATCAGAATTTAGGCAGTGGTGGGTTTTGATCATGGGCCAGAGGAAAGTTTGACTACTAAGCAGAAACACTACCCCTAGACCATGGGTATTTTGTTGAGATTTAGTAATAATATGCTTGTCATCTTCATTCCTTCTCTATGAGGATTAAGTTTTACAGAGAAATACTGTAACTGCAGTTGTCATGCAGCAATCTTTCTAAAACCATACTTTGTTTCTGTTAAGAATGTTTTTTAAATAAACAGAGAGCTGGGAAAGGACAACCATTTAGAAAACCTAACTAAAGGTAAGGATCAACAATTTCAGGTGTAGTTTGAAGCCTCTTTTGTACTTTCCTTCTCATACACTGGTTTAACAATGCTTGTTTTAGACTATTTGGAAACATGTTTACTCTAATTATGAGGTATGTTAGTGGTTTTAACTATTTCCTTTTTGCATTTCTTAACTACAGCACTTGACATACAATCCCATCCAATTAAGTGTTTGTTCTTTAATGTGAGGAGTACCTTGCTTATTTCATTTTCCTTAACTTCATCAAATTCAAAAGCCACTGTTTTAGTGATATGGTTTGGTATGTTGGATTTCCTGTTGGTATTATGAAATGTTTATTAAAAAGGATACATGTGGTTTCTTGGTCTTTTATAATACTATCATCCTGTATAATGCATAGGAGTTTTCCATCACTTTTAAAGTTTTTTGATACTTATTCAGTAGTTTCCAGAAGACCTTTCTTATGTTAGTGGACTGTGATGTTTCTGTACCATGGACCTGTTTTCTAAGATTTGAAAGTTCTACTTTTAAGTCTTTTTTAGCTGTGTCATATTTTTGTTTGAAAATGTGCAGTCCTGTTTATTTTTGCAGGTTGGTTGGAAGTCTGAATTTGTTATTTCATCCATTCTGAGTGTGTGTTAGCCCTGTCTGCATTTCTTTAATGATGCAGCAAGAATCAAAGTGTCTCAGTAGAATAGTGTAAAAATCATCCCATTTTTCATCTGTTGCTTCAGCATGGTACATTGTATTGCATCTCTCTGCAGCTAGTTTAATTTTAAGAGAGTTAATGTTACTGTTATCCAAGTTCATTTCCTTTCAATAGATTTTGTTATTATTTTAGGAGCCAATTTTGTATGTTCTGCCTGTTGTGCAAGGTGGTCTCGGTAATAAAAATTTGTGTTACTATATTTAACAGTGTATTCAGCAGTTTTGTTAATTCTCACGTAATCTATCCTATTAGAACTAAATGCTGAGATCATGCTGTACATGGAAACTATGTTGCTAAGATTGTACAAAGTTAGTATAAGTTTCGTGTTAACTATATTGCTGGAGGATGCATCAGAAGTACAGTGAGGACTTTGGAATCAGTCTGCCTAATTATGATATTGAAACTGTTGAGAAAATTGATTATATCTGCACAAGGTGGTCTATATGTTCCTATTACTTCATGTTTCACTATATTGGTGTCATGATATTTTAGATAAATTATAGTACCATTTACTTCTAATGTTCCCTCTTCGTTACATTGCTCAATAACTCTCAATAACTGCAAGTTTCTTTAACTAAATCAGTTCTCTGGCAGCTCAGACCAGAATTCCAGCCCAAGCTGTTGGATATGTGTGTGCGTGTGTGTGTGTTCCCTTTTTTGAAGAAGGCTTTGGCTGAAAACTAAATGTGTAGCAAACAGTCTTTTCACTGTGCCTGTCTGCAACTCAGTGTGTGATCTTCACACTGAGTAGCTGTCTATCTTTTTCCTTATACTGTTGGTACTGCACATTTAGATGTATCATCTTAAGTGGCATCTGGGCTACTTCTCTCTTTATATGTTTGTGGGAGATGCTGCATTCTCTGAGAGTAGAACCAAAATTATCTTCACTGTCATACTTATCTTCTGTAGGCCTATATGTGATTACATTATTTATTATGCAGACGCTATATTGTAGTAGTTGGCTGTGACCAATGGCACATGAGAACTTAGACTGCCTGAGAGGAGAGGAGCGATGTGAGGGAATAATTTGGTAGTGGCTATAGCGCAATTGTTTGCTGTGGTTGGCAATGGTGGTTTAATGCTGACCTCTACTGGTATCTTACACAGCCATTGTTCAAACCATTCCCCACCGAAAACTGTCACAATATAGTGTCTGCATACTACACAGGGTTTTACTAGCAGCCTGAATCTATACTTCGATTACAATTACTTTGTGATTGATCTTTCCAGTGCTTTGTGAAGAATGTCTGGATGCACACTGACAACATTACTCCCTGCCACTGTGTTCTGTCAATCACAAAGTAATATTAATTGAAATATAAGTGCCCTACCTTAGGTCAATAGGGGCATTCCGCTATTTTAAAGGAACAGACTTGCCATGAATAAAATTGAAAACAATCAAGGCATAAGGGCAGTGACTGGAAATGGCATTCTGACATTGATTTCTGAGATCAGCAAAACTGTCATGATAAGAATACCTGATGCAGTAGAAGGTACTGTTCAACTTGGCTTTCAGTGATGGTGGGCCCTGGAGGACAAAAAATCACAATTTGTCATTGACAGATTTGTTACTGAGATCAACAAAACTGCCATGATAGAAAGTCTGATGTTGTAGGGCTTACTGTTCATGTTGATTTGCAGTGGTGGTGAGCTTTGGAACTGTCTGTTGTGCCTGGTTTAACAGAGACACCTACAAAGCATCATGAAGATCCCAAGTTGATTCTACTAATACTTCATAGGCTTGTGCCAAAGCCAATGTCTAATCTGACAATGAGTCTGATAATTTGAACATTGCGGATTTCACTTTACTGTCTGAAGCTATATGAGTGACAACACTGCAGATCAATGACTGGTAAGGGCCTATTTGGGTGGAGGGTTGGAGCACTCAAATTGGCAATGGTGGCTTATTCCAATGAGATCAGCAACCGTCACTCTGTATGATAGAGCATGGAGTTTGCGATGCTGAAAGAATTCCAACTTTGAAGTCATTACATGTATTCTTTTTCCTGCAAAATAAGCAAAAAACAGGGCACTGTTTTTTTTATAAAAGATAATGTACTTGTATCAGGACAAGGTTTTAATTAGTTACAACTGGGGCAAAGCATTCTATTTGGGCAAGGTTAATTGAAACACTTAAAGATACTGTTGATGGTGATGCAAGCAAACTGGAATTTTCCAAATATTTATCAAAAGCCACAAAAGCAGATGGAAAAATTTACTGTAGCACTGCTATTAGCTGGCTACAAATATGTTTTTTGTAGGGTCTCAACATCCTGATGGTATTCATTTTCCTTTGTGTGCACTTATTGCTGCTACTGTTGCTGTTCTTGCAACTACTGCTCTAATTACTATAATTGCTGTTGAAACTGAGTCAGAAGTTCATCTGTAGTGACAACATTAAGTCCAAAAATTCTCATCACTAATAATGTTGAACTGGGTGAATATCACTGACATGCTCACACTGAAATGTAAAGTACTATAGGCCTACATGGTTTTCTGTACAGTAAACAACAAAGACTATTCAGTGTCAAGCAACATTAATTCATGAAAGGATTGTTGATGGCTGGCTGAATAACACAAGGCAATGTCTGATTATTGATGTCCATGTATGTAGAAAAATTCATCTGCTGGTAGCTGAAGTGCAATAACTGACATGTTCCACATCCTGGAGGACCTCCTCACTACGGATCAATTGGAATGAAAGTAAATCTAATCTAATCTAATCTGTGGAATGACCAAATCAAGTCCACAATGGAAATGTGGGCAGGTACTGCAGTCAGCTTACAAGAACTGTTGAACAGGTCCATAATGGGGATGTGGCCAGGTACTGCAACCAGCTTGCAAGATGTTTTTAGAGCTATTGAACAGTGGCTGTGGCAGCTCCTATGAAGGTCATAGGCAGGTTGTTTATTTGTAGTTCATTGGTTTTCAGCAGTAGTTTTGATCCCACTGGTGGCATTGCTCTCCTGAGCTGATGGGGGTTGTAGGCAGTGGCACCCCAATTAGCTTGTTATTAATTCTGCAGTTGCCTTATCATCACTGGATCTGCTAGATACAGCAACTTATTCATGGGGTTTATTTTGGTTAGTGAACAAACCATGTAGTGATAATTCCCCCAGCAATAGAAAGTACAGTTACACACAGCTTTTAGTGACAGAGAAGATTTATTATACAGAAAGCCTGTAAGGATTTACTCATTAAATTTGTTAGGATATGCTTCAAACAATAATAGCACGTGACTTTCACAGTGATGTAAGGTATTCATGAGTTCCAAAAACTTTAAAAAAAGAAAAAAATGTATTAAAGATTACAATAGTCAAGGTCCTTCTTTGTAAGTGAGAATATTCTCCATTGTCCCGTTTCTGGAGCTAAACACTCTTTAGTGACTGCATTATAGATATCTACTCAGTAGTGTCTAGCACCTCCCTTTGTCATTGTGATATAAGGGAGATATCATTTAATTTTTATTTATTTATTTATTTATTCATCCGTAAACCAATTTCTTTGTATGGATGTCATCATTCTACATACATATGTACATTATTTTGTCACATAAGATAATTAAATACAAGCTATATATGATAAATTCATAATATATATATATATGTATATTACACACACAATTTATTATTGAATTACATAATGCAGAAGAACCCGCTTCAATCAAAAGAAATAGATCACAAGACTCCTCTAATACTTGTATGGGTAAATTACAATCTAGAACGTCCACTTTATAATTGATTAACCTGATTATTTATTTATGCCAATTTTATGCTGAATGAATTCTCTAATCGAGTAAAAACTATTTTTTAATAAATATTCTTTAAGGAAGGCTTTAAATTTACAGATTTCCTTGATGTTTTTGATTTCTTTTGGCAATTTATTGCATACCTTGACACCTTGGTAAAACATAGTGGTTTGGGTTTTAGTTTTATTCATTCTGTCTAGGTACATGCAAGTACTGTTTCTGGTTTGGTGATCATGTATGCAGCTGTTTGCTAAGTAGTGCTCAATATTTTTGTGAATAAAAAAAAAATGGTTCAAATGGCTCTGAGCACTATGGGACTTAACATCTATGGTCATCAGTCCCCTAGAACTTAGAACTACTTAAACCTAACTAACCTAAGGACAGCACACAACACCCAGCCATCACGAGGCAGAGAAAATCCCTGACCCCGCCGGGAATCGAACCCGGGAACCCGGGCGTGGGAAGCGAGAACGCTACCGCACGACCACGAGATGCGGGCTGTGAATAAAAACTGTAGTTTGCGAGATATATTCACTTGGGATTGTCAGAATACCCCATGTTTTAAATAGCTCACTGCAGTGTGCTCTTTTGTGATTCTTGCTCATTATTCTGATAGCTTGTTTTTGCAATCTGAACACATATTTCACATTTTGGGCATTTGCACCCCAGAATGTTATGCCGTAACTTATTATAGAATGTATGTGTGCAAAGTACGTCATTCTCTGGCATGAACTATTGCACACAGTGAGTAATATTCATAAGGCATAGCATGCTGTGCTAATTTTTTCCCCAAGCATCCTAATATGTTCATCCCAGTTTAATTGTTGATCAACATACGTACCCAAAAATTTTGTACTGGCTACACATTCTATGGTTTCATTTTGAACTTTAAGTTTTGTCATATTTGGTTTTTTCTGAAGTTTATGTTATTAGTCTTTTTCACATTAAGGGTTACTTTGTTGTTATTTGACCAGTTGTGAACTGCCATAAGTGCCTTTTCAGCTTTTACATTTAACATTTCTGGTGTCCTGTCTGTAATTATTATATTGCTGTCATCAGCAAATAACACTGTTTCACCTTGTGTTACCCACTGTGGGAAGTCATTAATATAAATAAGAAATAGTACTGGGCCTAACACACTCCCTTGAGGTACTCCAATGTTCAAATATTCTTCATCTGAAAGATGTTTCACTAAATAATTTGAGCTACTTGAAATTTGAGATATCTCCACCTTTTTTACTCCACTAGACACTGAAAGCTTTGGGAAACTATACTGATTCATCACTACTCCAATGCCACCACATATGTCTGAAGATTGGAAGAGCTTGGTGCAAAGCACACTTCTAACACTCGGTGGTGTCCCAGATTTGCACGGTGTGATTTATCTCAGATGATCTTGGGAAAGAGATGAATGGAGCATCAAGAATCATTATGTCCATATGGAGATTCTTAAACTATTGTGGCACTATTTGTGAGGGGTGGTGGATGCATTTTCTTTTTGAAGCTACAGATAATCTGCAAGGTGCAGCAGAATAATGAACCAATATGCATGATCAGTCCAGAGGTTTTTACATCACCAGCCAATGGTAATCAATTGCTGATGTATCAGGGTCACTAGATAAACATCTTCCCTCCCCCTCCCCCCCCCCCCCTCATCCAAACCTACCATATCTAACAAACAAATATCTCAACCATCCACTCTGTCAGTTAGCAGAATCCATCACCTCACATGCTTTACATGCTGCACCACTTACATATATCAACGGACACTATGTCTTATCAGTTCAAGCAATCATTTCCATGCATTGAGCTTCCAATTGCAGTGTTCTTGCGCAACATGTGTTAATCTCCACATCCTATGGCCAGAAGTACACATGTGGGGTGGAGGCTTCTGCAACATATACTTGGTATGGCTGCTCATCAGCTGACATCCAGCACTGAATTGGTGAGTGATTTGCTGTACTGTTGCAATCCATGATTATTGACAGGCACCACTGTCATGAAAATGTTGATTTGGCAGGTTACTCTGATTGCAGGAATTTTTCCCCAAATGAAGGTAGTCATGGTACACCATTAATTGTGCAGGACTGAGCTTTTCATTTGCTGGACTATCTCAGACATGGATTGTACTGGGCATTAAACACTAACAATCTACCAAATGTTCTGATAGTATGTGTCCTGCACATCCTTTTCTGCACTGTCATGCAAAAGCCCTGTAGTAGATCTGCAACATTCCAGTCACATGACAAGCACATATATTCCAGTCACCATGCCAGGAACATTTTCTCTAATACACTTCATCAAGAGTGTTTCATGACCTATTCTCAAGTAAGGTTACTCATATAGTAATGATGAATTCAAATTGAACAAAACTTGAAATAAAAAATATTAGATAAAATATTAATATTTAATAAGTGAAATTATTATCACAAACTCATTAATTCTACTCCATCTCCAATGACTTCATTGATGACTGCCCATTAAATTAAAACCAACCTTCCTTTCTATTTTCATTATGTATTCTTTAACTGAAATAATCTTTGCATGATAGAAACTGCAAAAACAATTAATAACAACAAATTTCTTTCATCTTACTTAATGATAGCTGTAGAAAGAATTTTATGAATTAACTAAAATTATTTCACAGTGAACAGAACTACAATGATGGTTATTGGCCACTTCATTGTTTGTTCAATATGGCTGATCAGTGGCTGGTTCATCTAACTACACCACATTTCTGGTATGAGACATCCTTTGGGAACAGTCTTACCCAGTATGTGTCAACTGTTGGATTCCTTGAGACACTTAAAGATACAGAGGTATGTACTTTTGTAATAGTTTCTTAAACTGTTGTTCGCAAATATTTGCCAGAGGTTATTTAATTTGAAAGTACAGTCTGGTTCTGTAATCACACACATACAAATATACACACAAAACATTGATGAATAATTGTATTAGAGACTGTTTTCAAGTAAGGTTTTAAAGTGTTTCTTTTCTTTTTTTCTTTTCAATTCATCAAATGACACATATTTTGGTGGTATATGACTATGATGTCACAGGACAAAATGTCAAGTTCTTTTTTAAGCTTAAATTATCATTAATTCAGATTTTTGGGTGTTACATCTCCCAAAATGCAAAATGCCATATTTCATGAGACTCAGTTTCAAGAGTATAATGAGAACTCAAATTCTAATACTGCCACATATATCAGGTATGTTTTTATTATGAACATCAGACTGAAAATGGTTGTATATAAGATCATTTATTTGGAACCACCTCAGGTTTTGTAGCTTAAAGTCACATATTCACCTGGGAATGTAAATTCTACACCTACACCTACATCTACATACATACTATGCAAGCTACCTACAGTGCATGACAGAGGGTACCTTGCATCACCACCAACCACTTCCTTGCCTGTTCCTCTCTCAGATAGAGTAACAGAAAAATTATGACTGTCTATATGCATCTGTATGAGTCCTAATTTCATGTATCTTATCTTCATGGTCCTTATGCGAAGTGTATGTTCAGGCAGTAGAAACATTCTGCAGTCAGCATCAAATGAAAGTTTTCTAAATTTTCTCAGCAGTATTCCTCAAAAAGAATATCACAGTCCCATAATGGATTTCCATTTGAATTCTCAAACCATCTCCTTAATACTTGTGTGTTGTTTGAATCTACTGGTGACAAATCTAGTTGCCCACCTCTCAATTGCTTCAATTCTTTCTTTAATCTGAACTGGTGCAGATCCCAAACATTCAAGCAGTACTCAAGAATAGCTACCTATATGCAGTCTCCTTTACAGATGAACAACATTTTTCTAAAATTCTCCAAATAAACCATAACCAACCATTCATTTCCCTTGCATTAATCCTCACATGCTCATTCCATTTCATTTTGCTTTGTATTGTTGTATCCAAATATTGAAATGATATGACTGGGTCAATCAAGACACTCCTAATGCTGTATCTGAATGTTATGTATTTGTTTTTCCTACTCATCCTCATTAACTTACATTTTTCTTCTTTTTCACCCAGTTGCCATTCATTACATAAACTATAAATTGTGTCTAAATCATCTTGTTAATTAAACAATGGAAACTCCAGGCAGGAATTCAACAATGTAAAAAGAGACCGATTGCTATTTACCATGAAGAAGACACGTCAGGTTGCAGACAGAGTGTCTTTTAATCGTGCATATCTGCATCTTGACGTATCTTCTTTACAGTGAGTAGCAATCTGTCTTTTCCTACATTATTCATCTCTTAACTTATGTCATATGAAACCCAAATTTAAGGATGGACAGAAGACCTAACATTCACTGTCCAAATAACAGTAATCTGTCAAATGAGCATACAGTGAAATTGCAAATAGGCCAGATGAGATCTTCCTGAATTTAGGTTTTGGTTCAGTTTTTGAGGTATAACACCATTCAGCCTATTTACAGTTTGACTGTACACTCATTTGAAGGATTACTATTACTGGTCCTTCTATTTACTGCATATTTGGGCCTCATATGATGCAATTTTTTATTCCCAGCTGAAGATATGGATTTAAGCTATGACACCAGTTGTGGTTTCAAATTAAGGATCTTACATAAAACTGTTTGTGTTTTCATTCCACAAGATGTTCATTCACAGCTGTGGTTTCCCTGAACACAAAGTTGTATGCATATCATATATATTAATGACATTCGGGTGACAAGTGTTATCCTGTGCTAGTTCAGGTTGTAACAGTAAGTACGTGGACTGTAGTACATCAGATCACTTACTAATGCCTTGGTACACAGCAGCAATAGGTATGTGAGCAGATGGGTCATAGAGAACTCTCTCAACAGGATACAGATGCCACTATCACACACAAATATTTCTGATAATCTCATTCACATCCTTAGAGGCTGTCACAGATATAGGGACAGTGATAAAAGACCACTTGAACTTATTAGTAATTTAAGTATTGGTACACACTAATATTAGAGATTGAGAGTGTCAACAAGCACTGAATATGTTCTGACAATAGATTATAATTCCCATTGGTGAAGGCAGCTGTTCATTCCTTCCTGCATGAGTCGGTGGGAGACTAGTATGATGTGGGTATGAAAAAGCTTCTGGAGTGTCTCAAAAAGTGTATCAGTGTGATGGGGATTACACTGAAAAATGGCTAAAAGGCCAACCTTTCAGAATTTGTAATTGGTTTTGCAATAAAATTTTGTGTACTATGTGAAAAAAAACATTGGAGAGCTTAATTTACAGACAACCATCGTAAAAAAGTTTATGACCTGCCTTCTGAGAACATCAGATCCTCTTACTTATGAGAATATCTGCGATGCTGTGAGGGCATGAAAATATATTTCATATAAGTATCTTTTTAATGTAATGAAAGGCACTTTTTTAAGAGCACTGGCTATATGCCTACTAGCTCCTTGTTATTTAGCTGTAACACTGAAATTGATTGTAATCCCTATTTCTAACATACTGACATCTTCTTTTTTCACAGATTGGTGATGTGTTTAACTGGGGAACAATTTACACCATGACAACAACATCTATCAGTGTGACAAATTACAACACTCCTTATGACAATATAGTTGGTAAGAAGTGTCACTATTACCATTATTACATGAATTAGAGATCAATATTCTATTTTAGTTTACATCTGATGTTATTTTAATGCATGGAAAACTTCATTTTCCCATCAGGACAGAACAGACATGTGGTATAACAGCATGTGTACCTCAGGGAAGTGTGTTGGGTCCTTCCTGTTCATGCTGTATATTATAGACCTTGCAGACAATATTAATAGTAAGATCAGGCTTTTTGCAGATGATGCAGTCATCAGTAATGAAGTACTATCAGAAAGAAGCTGCATAAATATTCAGTCAGATCTGGATAAGATTTCAAAGTGGTGCAGCAATTAGCAACTTGCTTTAAATGTTCAGAATTGAAAAATCTTGCACTTGACAAAATGAAAAAACATCGTATCCTATGACTATAATATCAATGTTGGAATTGACCAACTCATACAAACAGCTGGGTGTAACACTTAGTAGGGATATGAAATGGAATGCTCACATAGGTTCTGTTGTAGGTAAAGCAGGTGGTAGACTTTGGTTTATTGGTAGAATACTGGAGAAGTGCAATCAATCTACAAAGGAGATTGCTTAAAATTCACTCATGCAACCGGTTCTAGCTAACAGGGGATGTTGAACGTATGCAGTGAAGCGCAGCATGAATGGTCACAGGTCTGTTTAATCCATGGGAGACCATCTCAGTGATACTGAAGGAACTGAACTGGAAAACTCTTGAAGAGAGATGTAAACTATCCCAAGAGAGTCTATTAACAAAGTTTCAAGAACTGGCTTTAAATGATTACTCTAGTAATATAGTACAGCCACCTACATGTCACTCACATAGGGATTGTCAAGGTAAGATTAGAATAATTACTGCATGCACAGAGGCATCCAATCATTCTTCCCGCACATGAATTGAACAAGAAGAAATCCAAATAACTGGTACAATGGGGCATATCCTCTACCACGTACCTCACGGTGGTTTGCAGAATATAGATGTAGATATAGATTTATATGCATACTGTTATACGTGTAACCCCCTATGTATCACTTCCATAGGGATTGTGTGGACAAAATTACATTAATTACAACATGCGCAGAGGCATTTAAATGGCCACTGTTCCTGTACTCCAGTAAGCATGGAATGAGGAAAAGCACTAATAACTGGTACAATGGGCTGCATCATCTGCCATGGATTTTGCAGGGGTTTGCAGAGTGTAGACATAGAAATTCATATTTTATGGCTTTCTGACAAATACTGTATAAATAGCTGTGTACTTTCAATAGTAATGCTCTGTCTTGGAAACTATGGCTACCACCAAGAAATTTTTTACCTAATAGTAATAATGATAATTTTTTCCAAACATTTATTGGAGCATTTTGATCCAGTAATACATTATTAGTACATACATGGGCTTTAGACACACAAACAGATACAGTGTACATATGTGTGTGTGTGTGTGTGTGTGTTTAGTTAATAATTATTTTAGTGAGTAAAAGTAATTGTCCCTTAGAAATGACTTATGCTTTCCCCTTAATGTTTATCTCCTCTCAACATCACACCTGACAATACTGTCATGATTTGGAATCACACCAAGACACCTTCCTCATTCCTCCACTATCTCAACACCTTCTCTTTTATCTGGTTCACCTGATGCTCCTCAAGCCAATGTGCCACCTTTCTGGACATTGACCACTTCCTCTCTGATTGCTCCATCCACAGCTCCATACATATGGAACCCATTATCCACCAGCAGTTCCTACACTTTAATGGCTTGATGTCTAAATCCATTGGGAACCGTGTGCATCATGGCCATTTTATTGTCAACATATTTTTTTGGAAAATGGCGCCACTACCCCCTACCCTTCCTCAAAACTAGTCCACAAACAGATTTCCTTTGCCATATCCTCACACACCCTCTAATCTACCCATCACCAATAAGAATCAGCTACACATGAGTACCTCCTCATCACACATTATCATGACTGAACCATATCTTTCACCAACACTTTGATTATCTATCATTAGGCTTGGAAATGAGGGATGTCCTACCCAACATCCTTGCCACCCATCCCAAAGTGGAATTCCATAGCCCACCCAATCTACGCAACATTGGTCAGTCATTAAGCCACTCCTACTACCAAATCTCTGCCACAGAGATCATAACCATTTGGAAGACCCAGGTATAAGGCTTGCCAATCCACAAACCCAGCACTGCCTATTACAGTCCTTTCATATGTTTACCCCATCCCATCAGAGGCAGAGCAATCTGTGAAAGCAGTCATGGCATATACCAACACTGCTGCAATCACTGTGCAGCTTTTTATGTCAGTTTGACAACCAACTAGCTGTCCACCAGAATGAATGGTCACGACCAAACTGTGGTTGAGTACAAAGTTGACCACCCAGTGACATGACAAATAGCTGAGCACAAAATGCTCAAGTTCACTGACTGTTTCTCAACCTGAACCATCTGGGTCTTCCCCTTCATCGCCAGCTTTTCTGAACTACACAGATGGGAGTTATCCTTGCAACACATTCTTTGGTTCATTAACCCACCTGATCTCAGTCTCCATTAACCCACTGTCTCCACATCCCCTACCCAACAGTGTCCGCTTCCACTGTCCTGCAACCCTCTTCCAATCCATGTTCCCGTGTCACATTAATGACAAATCATACCTGCCAACTCTGTTACCTATGTATAACTTGATTAAACCCTGCACCTACCCGTGTCCCTCCACATTCCTAGCCAGTAAACAGGTTGCCTCCCCTCCAGGCCTCTAGCTGTCCACCACCCCCAACCCCTTTTACTGCCTCCTACCTCTCTCTCCCATATCCAGCCTTGTACACTTGCTGAAATGTAATCCAGGCATTGTGTGTCCAGCACAATTTAGGGGCACAGATGTGTTGAATTTATTCCAAAAGATAGTTGACAACTCAATACTCTGGCTATTTGGTAAGTGGTCTCCTTTACTCCTAAAGTATTTAATTCTGCCAAAACTTTCCTTACTTGTTAATATAAGATTACCACAGATGATGTGCCAAATGTTATTCTGTTCAAATTTCTTTGAGATTGTTTTGGGAATTTGTGAAAATTGTTGAAAATGTGTGAAAAAATAACTGAGGAAAAAATGTGTTTTTGAGTGATTGTTGCATCTATTGATGATTGTGGCCATGAATATTCAATTTGAGGAATTCAGAAGTATGCCAATGGTAAATTTTACATGCAACATGAATTCTATTCACATTACAACACTGAAATGCTGGAAATGTGTAATGTACCTGTAAAGTGATCAACTTTAAACCATGTAGTTTTGTTCCAAAATTGTACCTGGAATGTGCCCAACTTCAAACACAAAGTTTTGTTCCAAAATTTGCCTTATTGAATTAAGACAGATAGTGTGAAAAGTGATTGTGTTGCAGTTAACTTGAAAGTGGGCATGAGATTGCCCCAAGCCATATTTGTTGCACCAATTTTTTTTTCTGGATTTGAATCAGGTAACATGTGAAATCTGTTACTGTTCCAGAAACTACTGAGCACTATAGCTCCAGTAGTGGCCTAATGGTTCCAGTTTGCCTTTGTCCCTTGTATAACACAATCCAGGGGTTTCCTTTCTGTACCTGAATGCCTTACAATGTGTGCACACAACAATCATCGATTAAGTAGCAATGGATTGGTCTGCACTGCAATCAGTTGTCAGTTTGTAACAGAATACAGCTTGATGAGTATTTGTCCAGTGCCAGATTTTTTTTCTTCTTTCATCGTTGTCCAAATGCATTGTGATGCAATTGGTTTCTACTGACCAATGATGTCACTTTTTCATTTTCCTCTTCTTCCTGCATCCATGCTGAATGCATCAGCAATAATCAATTCCATTCAATTTCATTTCACTCTTCGAGTTGCTCTACATCTCAACTGGATCAAAAATTTGGTTGGTTTATAGTATTGCAAGTTGTGTGACCTAAATTGCTCCATCTTATTGTTGGAATTGCAGTGTGATTAAATTGTGTCAGTTCAGTTCAGTTGTGGCCAATCACTACATGATGTGTGATGCGAATAATCACAGTTCAATTGAAAATGGATGCTTTGTTGTTACTTTGTAATTGTTTGTCACTTCAAAGCTCACAGTATTTCATAAGTAAATCTGTAAATTTGTTTGAGATAAAATGACAAAACTTAATTCATTTCATTTAAAACTGCAGCGAAATTACAACAGAATCACAGTTCAACTAAAAATAAAGAACTGAATCAATTTTTCATCACTATGTAACGAATTGGCTTGATTCGCAACTTGATAATCAACGTCAACTGACATGTCTGCACATAGGAGCAAAATAAATTGGAATTTAAACAGAAATAAAATAACTACATTTGTTGGATGGTTTGCAAAAGAACACAAAAGTAAAACCAAATAAAATTTTATTTTAATTAAGTCTGGAATGTATTTTTCTAGATATTTCTTCACATCTTCCAATTTTTCTTTTTTCAGTTGACAACATTCAGTTGACTATTTCCATCCTGGGAGCATAACAATCAAAACAAAAAAGGATTAACTAATTAGGCTATGTCATTCCTGTCATCAGTTATGATCAAGAGAGGATATAAAAATTATGATTTTTGCAGTTTGTCCACTTTTTCTGACTTTCCTTTGTAACTGTCCCAAATATTTTTTCCCAAAAACTTTTCCAGGGTCATAATGAAAAAAAAAAATGGAATTACACATATCCATCATTCAATCCATGAGTTATGGTCTTGTATTCATACAAAAATTCCCATAGAAAGAAGCACTTTCCCATTTTCCAAAATTTTTAAATTTTGTGGACTACTTTTCCAAATTTACTTTCCCTAAAAATCTTATTCACACTATAACAAACATTTTTTTAAAAAAATTATCCAAATTGGTCCAACCTTTCTCAGTTGATTCACTTACCAACAAACAGCATTCAATTTTTATATATTTAATTTTATTGTTATTGTTCATTTAATTTTTATAATATAGATTAGATTAGATGTGCTTTGTGTTCCATAGATTCATAATGAAGAGATCTCACAAAATAGGTATGCATATGGTGACATCAAACAGTGGAAGATGTGGGATGGGATAACAACAATATAAAAAGTGTAGATTGCTACTCACTGCATAGAGGAGGCATTGAGAGGCAGATAGGCCAATGAGAAAGACTGCCACACATTTTTCAACTATTGGACTAAGCCATTTTCCCAGACATAGACAACAGAACTCATATTGACACAAACATGGCTCACACATGCACATAACCACTGTCATCTCTGGCTGCTGAGACCCAACTGTGATGGTGAGCTAACCTCAGGTACTGTTCCAATTGGGTCTCAGCACCCAAATATGACAGTTGCAGTTGGGCCTCAGCACCTGGAGATGGCAGGAGCTCTGTGTATCTCAATTGTGCTAGTGTGAATGTATGTGAGTTTTGTTGTGTCATCTGATGAAGGAGTTAGTCTGATAGATGAATAATATATAGTAGTCTTTTCCACATAACCTACATGTCATTTTGAAGTGAAATTATCTTCATGGATGTGGAGTAAGTCAAAAAATCTGAAAAATATTTTCATTTGAAAGATAATAACTAACTGTACAATACACTGAGGTGCATATGATTATTAGTCCACCTCTGTAGCTCTGTGGCCAGTGTGTCTGACTGCTATGCAGGGAAATAAGGTTCAATTACTGGTACCGCCAGGGTGCAATTTGTCTCAGGATGCCAACTGAGGAGCTGTTTGATTGAGAAGTAATGGCTCCAAGGTCGAAAAATCCAATAACAACTGGGAGAGTGGTGTGCTGGCCCCAGATTCATCAGTACCATATCCAAATATCTGGTAGCTTCCGGCTGTGAATGGGAGTGCAGCTGATCAAAGTGGCACACCATCAGCCCATCAGCCATGTGGCTGCAAGACCACCTACAATATATCAGACCATAACACAGAAACCAAGAAGGCGGCAGTCTTAGGCCAAGTATTTCAGTGGCACCGTAATACAAATTATTTACGAACTTCATGAATGTAAAATAGATTCTAAATTGCGTAAGAAATGTCATATTGTTATGTATTTTTCTATATTCAAACTTATATAAAAAGTGGTACTAAAGTCACAAATTACGTAATAAGTACTATGACGAAGTAAAATTTGGAGATGCAACCCAAAATCAAATCTTAACAACTACTACACAACACAGACAAATGGCATATTTGGACACTAATAATAATTTGCAAAACAGAAGCTACATAGCAATAATAAGTGAAGGGTGCAACTAAAGCTCAAAATTGTATTAAACAATGTGCAGTTAATTCTAGTCACTGTCATTACGTAATATGCTAGAACTGGTTTGATTTTGAGTACCTGTTGGATTTATTTGCTGCTCAGCTTGGCCACTTTGCATTTTGTGATTTTTGCTGCAATGTCTTCATGAGTTCCTCTTTTTTGTTTTACTAATGTTTGAGCAATTTCCTTTGAAACACAGTTTTCATTTAAGAGTTTTGATAATTATTAATAAAATACTTGAAAGCACTTTAATACTTTTCTTGATTATTGTCTTTAAAGGAATGCCACATTTGCACACATCGCTCATGTTACTAATGGCATTTTCACACAATTCAGTTCCTAAGGCAAGTACTGAATCTCTCTGATTTTCAAATTTGAGAAATTCTGATTCATATGTGCTGCTAATCAGAACTTGAAAAAGTTTATATATATTACAACACAAGGAAATCATTATAGAAGAAGGATACTTTAATCCCCCAAGATTCAGTTGGTTGAAATAGGAAAGGAGTTCTTTGGTTTCACACTGCAACAAAATTTCATCCTCTATCTGTAACATTTCTTCACAACCTGAACATTTTCAAGCACTGTTTTGCTGGTGTAGCTAGTAATACAAACCAAGACTTTCAAATCTTCATCCATCATGGGTATGTTTGCTAGTTCCTCCAGAGCAGGTTCTAATTTATATAAATTTTCATACATTCGGTGTTTTATGCTGTAATTTACTTTTGCTGCAAAATCATTTAAAGCAAATTCGCCATGTTTAGTAGATCTGAGCTTAAGCAGACTTGTTACTTTGAGTTTCCTCTCAGATTCCAAGATTTGCTCGACTGAAACATTATATGTGCAGCCACTTAGCTTTCTATAAGCTCCAAATCTTGCTTCTAAAGCATCAGTGTGTAATTTTGCTGTAAAAATGTAGGGCCAGTTGTAAGCGTTAAAAATATATCTACATAACTGGGCTGTTGTTGGAAGTGTGGGAGAGAAAGCAGTATATGTTTCATTAGTTAGTTTTCCATGAGTAAGCAGTTCATGCCAGATGTCAACATGTTTTCAAATTTTCAAGGAACAGAAGTTTGGAGTCAGTAGGTCCACTGATTGGGCTAGCATTATCATCTGATGTGTATTTGCCTTTCATGGGACGCTGCACATTAGTAACTGTCCACCATTTAATGATTAATTTTAAAAACTGAATAGTGCCATCAGAAATCTCAATCCCCTGACTTTTCAAAATTTCTAGTGCTGCCACATTTTTAGAATCAAAAACACTGAGAGCAAGGGTAACATTCTGTTTCTCAATAGAAGTCAGGTATATTGCCTTTCTTACTAGCTTTGGGGCAAGTTTCAATAGTTTATTTTTCTCAGAATGAGACAGGTTCCTCAAATCTGAAAATTTTGCTTCACTAACATTATATTCACATGCAGCATTCCCTTCATCACTGTGTAGAAAGACATTAATGAAAGCAAATGTATCCTCAATATTTGGCATTATAAATGATTCATTTTTTCCATTCAACCAGTTATTTCTGATACACTTAAGCAAGTGAACACTGTCAAACAGAAGAAAGAGAAATCTGGATGGAGTGATTAGATTTGTAATACACAGCTGTAAAGTGCCACTGCACATAAGCTGATACATTTTCCTCTTAGTGCTATGGTTATCTGTTACTAGGCATATTACATCATATCCAAGCTCATGCACTAACTTTAATACATCAACTGTCATTTTCAGTAATGTATCAGAACTAACATTTTTTACAGGAAACAGAGCTATTACTTCTTTATAATCAGAATTAATGATGATGCCATGAAAACCTCCATTGCACCTCCTGTTGTAGTATCTGAAGTATTCTCAGCAACACCAAGTATCTTTCCTGCCTTGTAAGAGAATTTTGAGTTAACATAAACTTCATCTAGCATCACTGAAATTACCTTGTCATTTTCCTGAAAAAATTTATTTTCTTTCCTCAAAACAGCTATCTGTATCGACCAATACAAGGTTTATTTGGATCCATTTTGTAAAGAAACTGCCTTAAATAGACAGGATGAGGTAATGTTAACACATTTGTTTTTCTCAAGTGATGGTAGGCACCAGGAAATGAAAAGCAAATGGTTGCTGCCAATATCAAAAGCTCAGGAGAATATCTACTTTGGTTTGTTATTGCAAGTTGTAATTGCTCCAAAACAAATTCTATTTTAGGGGCTATTTCATCATGAAAATCACTACCAGCTTTCAGTGCTTGTTTGAGAGCATTGACTTAAATTATAATCTTGTCAGTGGTATCAATGAACTATCTGTGAAACCATTTAGGTGGCTCACCCGATTGTCAAATTTCGTCCATTTGTCATATTTGAGTTCTCTTCCTCCCTAGACTGTAATATCCATTTCAAGGTTTATGTAGGCAGACACACATTTTTGTGAAACACTTTTACTTCCAAGGAACTTGATATCTGGAAGCACACTGAAACTAATGGAACATCACTGACTGAATCATCCTTTAATTTAATGAAAAACACGTAGTCAACCTGTACTAACAGTGTAAATGGGTAAACATTCCTTTTCTGCATTTTGTGTTTAAAATGCTGAAAGTCAGGTATATTGTCATTTCTGCTCAAATTACTGAAACTACATTCATCACGTTCCAGTAGCTGTTGAACACAATCTTCAGAATTCTTCCTTCCCTTAGTAACTGGTGCTGTGTGATAAGAAGGTTGATTAGGAAAGATAGTTGGAACTGCATCATTTGTTAGTTTTGGTATTTTTCGTGTCACACGTATGGGTTCACTATTTTCCACCCGAAAAATGTCTTCCCTAACCACAAGCTTAGGTTCAAAATGCTTAATGCATACCACAGTTTTATTGTTCACTTTAAAATTAACTCTATGAATTAGTTTAATCCATTTGTTCCTCAATGCTGTTTCTTTGGGAAACTTAAATGTTGAGTTACCGTATGTTTTGCCGTAATTGGATTTACATCCTGGTACACAACAGCTACGACCCATTGCAAGAACAGTTTACACTATAAATTATGCCGAACTTACTAGAGAATCTCGAAAATAAATACTAACGTAGCACTTGTGACAACATTCACAGCATATAGCATAAACAATAGGTGGTAATAAATGCTTTCACTTCTCTTGAACATCACATATACAATGTTACACACAGATGTTATGGGAACACAAGCATGCTGGTTTCCCCCATGATTGCTACCATATTGTTAACTATCGATATCTGCCTTAAGGTCTAATTTATTGTAG
Organism: Schistocerca nitens; assembly: GCF_023898315.1. Taxonomy (NCBI): domain Eukaryota; kingdom Metazoa; phylum Arthropoda; class Insecta; order Orthoptera; family Acrididae; genus Schistocerca; species Schistocerca nitens. The sequence goes on along the minus strand of NC_064614.1, from coordinate 473,029,056 downwards.
GCGGTCTTGATGGATGTCACAAAAATGGCACCCCCAGCAGCAGACAAGAGTGGCCATACCCACTTGGGCCAGTACCCAAACCCTCACTCTCACACCAATGATTCCTGCACAAAGTGGCTGGTTGAACTTAACTGCAGCATGTGTGGCACAGGCCTCAGAAGTTGGAAGAGCATGTGGGGCTGTCTGCCATGAAGCAACTCAGCTGGGCTCCATTCCCCCATAGGTGTGAAGCAATAGGTGCTCAGAAAACAGAGAAGGGCTTTGTCCAACAAAGAATTTGCAACAAACTTTTTCATTTGGGACTTGAACATATGCATGAGTCATTCTGCCTCACTGCTGTGACATGCATTTGTTTGTGATGGTAGTTGGACAATAAATTGCACTTTTGATAAAAAGTAAGAGGTGCTGGTTCTTGTAAATGGGCAAGCTGACACATTAATTGATACATTTTAGGTGGAATCCATGAGAGGAAGGAGACTTTTCATGAATTCAAGTTTGTCACACTGAAAACCAAAAAGTTCTGTCCGTGTTTTTTTTCATAAGCTTTATGTGCCTTCTGGCGCACTTCCTTGCCTGGAGCTAAACAGATAATTGCATCATACACCATAGAGTCTGCATAATAGTCATTATGGGCATCAGTAATGAACTGACACTAATTCGAAGACTGTGAAGTTCAGTTTCCCAGGCCCTGTATGACTACCGTATTTACTCGAATCTAAGTCGCACTTTTTTTCCGGTTTTTGTAATCCAAAAAACCGCCTGCGGCTTAGAATCGAGTGCAAAGCAAGCGGGAGTTCTGAAAAATGTTGGTGGGTGCCGCCACAACTAACTTCTGCCGTCGAATATATGTAGCGCCACACAGGCATGCTTTGTAGGCACAAAGATAAATACTGGCACCAAAATCTCTGCGTCAGTAAATAAATTTAAAAAAAAGTGGAAGACGAGCCTTTTTCCTCCGCCCAGAGTTTCGACCACTGCATTTTGGTACATTATCCAACGAAGTAAATACAAATTCTGTATTGTTGTTCTTCGAATGTAGCAGTATTTCAATGTACTACGAAAATCCGACTGGCAACACTGTTTGAGATGTTTGTCAATATGGCCAACTCTACGTTCTGAATTTTTTCCTACCCGTGAGAAGAGATGGTTGATAATAGGAGCTTTTATGAATTGTGAATCACATGTAGTATTCTCTTCGCCATAAGATTAATACGAATATAAACATTTTGCCATGTATTGTTTCGTGTTTGCTACTATCTCATTTAAATCCTGTCTGCCTAATAAACTAAGAAACTAGAGTGAGACAACAGCAAACGCGGAAGAATATACATATCATGTCATGTTTATATTCGTATTATTCTTATGCCTGATAGTGATACAGTCAGAAATGAAGCACGGCAACTGACTAGATTTTTAAATCTAAGATGACTCTAATTTCTGTGCAGAATGTAATGAACTAAAGAGGCGCCTGCAAAGATTTTGGAACGGAGAAAAATTTTCGCTAAAATTTCGTTCAGAACATCATCTATCATACGCAGTCTGTTATTTGGTTCTTGTTGATCATTATCAAAGAAAGCAGTAGTGTAAATAACAACAAATGTTTCGCTAATGAGACGACTCCTCTCTATTTTTTATTTGTAAGCGGCGGTAGCGCGCACAAAAGCAAGCCACGTCGCGAGCGGCATGACACAGTGCAGTAATGCATTTTCAGCTTGGAGTGACGTAAACACCTATAACAAAGAGAATGGCACTTATCAGATTAAAGAAAAATAAGCAATCAATTCAAACCAGACGAAGCACGTGAAAAAGGAAGGATATCCGTATAAATACGGACGGAGCGCGTGACGCGTAGCAATGGCTACCTGGTAAACCGCTACTGCTAAGCTTACGACTCGAACCAAACTACTGCAGCTGTATCGTCATTCATTCGACCTAAATTGTGTCTCATATTACAACTAGACGAACTTTGTTTCGATTTGGAGGTGCGACCTAAAACTTTTCCCTCCCCTTGAATTTCGAGTCTCAAATTTCAGGTGCAGCTTAGATTCGGGAAAAAATTTTTTCCTTGATTTCGAGTCTCATTTTTCAGGTGCGGCTTAGATTCGAGTGCGGCTTAGATTCGAGTAAATACGGTAGTTTGGTTTCTTGCAGTATCGGTAGAATTCAACTCGCTCTGCTATGACGTGCATTCGTTTGTGATATTAGTTGGAAAATAAACTGCACATGTGATCAAAAGTTAGAGGTGCTGGTTCTTGTGAATACACAAGCAGACACAGTAATTGATACATTTTAGGTGGAATCCATGAGAGGAAGACTTTTCAAGAATTTGAGTTTGTCACACCGAAAACCAAAAACTTCTGTCTGTGTCTTTTTTCATAAGCTTCCCAATCCTCAGCTGAATCATCACATGAAGGAAAATTGGGTGGATGGACTCATGGAATGGTACCCTGGAATGGAAGCTGACAGAGTGGTCACTGCCAAAGTAAGCTATTCAGTAGGGCTGATAGAACAGCATTCATAATGACTAGCTTTATGTAACTACACTTAAAGATTGCATACTCAGAAATACTTCCAAACTCAGTGCCAGTCATGTAGCAACCAAATAATACATTCAAATGATCCAAATAACACAAATATGACATTGTTCATAAACCTCTGAACGATAATGGAAAGAAGGCTCCCTTGAATCCACACATAACAAGATATAGAATAACTGATGTTAGCAGTCCAGTTGGAAGAACATGAGTGAGTCAGTCAGTACTGCTCTGCACATACATATGGGTGAGTTGCTGGTAGGTAGCATGGCGGAGACCACTCCATGTGTGTGCCTCTCTCAGGTGGCATCCAGCGGCCTTCTTGCACAGGTACATTTGGCTGCCAGTTCTAGCACACACATGTGGCAACACGACACTCAGCACACTCGCACTCACAACCACTAGTAGCAGGGTACAGCATTTTATGGTTGCTGGGGAGTTGTTGAAAATGTATGTTCCTGACTAATGGACACCTTTATGGAACAAATATTTCTTATTTCTAGCAGTGAATGAATGAATGAAGTGTGCTGGTTGTTTGAAGGAGAGATGTATTATTTACGAAAAATTTCATTAAGATATAAATGTTTTGGTATGTAGTAGTTTGCATCCCAAGTTCCTTGAACAAGTGTGTTCAAGACGTTCTTGTACTCACACCACTAAGAATTCATATTATACATATTTGGATTCAGAAAGAATTACCTTGATGAGTTACTCCAAAAAACTGTCCCTTGTGGCGTAATGCAATGAAATTGAGCAGAGTACGTTAGCTTATTTATTTTTTTATCACCTGTTTCAGACAACATCTGTGTGGTAAATTAAGAATTTTGGTATACCCATCAGCAGTTTTGTGGTATGTTTTATCCATTTTCATCTATTCTCTAGATCTAATCTCAACAATTTGACACTGTCAGCTTCTTCTTCTTACTTCTTACAATTTAATATTATAATTTACTTAAAAGAATACTGTAATTTGCACAGCCAAATGTCTTTGACAGATCACAGACAGTATGAAAATTCCTGGCAGATTAAAACTGTGTGCCAGTCCGAGACTCAAATGTGGGACCTTTGTCTTTCGTGGGCAAGTGCTCTACCATCTGAGATACCCAAGCATGACTCCATGAGCCGTCCTCACATCTTCACTTCCGCCACTTCTGCCAGAAGGTAGAGCACTTGCCTGCAAAAGGCAGAGGTCCCGAGTTTGAGTTTCATATCAGCACACACTCCACTGCAGACTGAATATCTCATTCTGGAAACATCCCTCAGGCTGCGGCTAAGCCATGGCTCCACAATATCCTTTCCTCCAGGAGTGCTAGTTCTTCAAGGTTCACAGGAGACCTTTTGTTAAGTTTGGAAGGTAGGAGACGAGGTACTGGTGGAAGTGAAGCTTTGAGGACAGGTTGTGAATTGTGCTTGGGTAGCTCAGATAGGAGAGCACTTGCCTGGGAAAGGCAAAGGTCCTGAGTTCAAGAGTCTGTTTGGAACACAATTCTAATCTGCCGGAAAGTTTCATATCAGTGCACACTCCACTGATGAGTGAAAATCTCATTCAGGAAATATACCGGTAGTTTGTTATTCACTGTCTAAAGATTTTCAGTGTTTATGTAAATAGCCTCCTCAATATCAGACCCCTTAAAAATCCAAACTGTGACTTTGACAACATATTACTTGTAGTCAGATGGTTAAGAAGCTGACTGTACATTATTTTTTCTCAATTTTTTGAGAGTGATGGCAAAAGTGAAACTGGATGAAAATTTAATGGTATTTTCTATCTTCTGTAGATAAAATAAAGGAAACACACCAATTCACTTATAGTGGACTGATGCATGGAGAACGGAGACACGCAACAGGGAATAGCATTTGCACTATCTTTCAGGCTTTTGCAAGGACATAGCCACAATTTTGTGAAGGAGGCGGGGGGTGGGGGGTCTGATTTGTTAAAGAGGCTCATGTTTTTCATTTATTCCACAAATAAGTTTATTTATTTTTTAATTTTGTGGACAAAATTTGCTTTTGGGAGGCCTTTATACAAATAGTATTTAGTCTATAAAATTCAGCAAAAAAAGTATTCTTAAAAAAAAAGTGTATCATATAGGAAAATGCACTTCTTTAAAGGATCTTAACATTGAGTCAAATAAATTATAAAGCCAAAACTATCTGAACCTATTTTGACAATAGGTATCTTTCTTCTACTACAATCTTGTATTTAATTTTATGACTTATCTGAATTAAATTAGTATTTCAACAGTCAATCTGAAACTATAGTAACTAATTTTATTTATAAAATAAAAACAGAAAACACTAATATTTTAGCTACAGTTTTGGGGTCTTAACATTGAAGTCAGCTTGATTTCTAATGCATATGACCTCATAAATGAGTTTGTTTTTATCCATGATAATATGGTTATACAATCTTTGATGCTAGTCAACTTCTCTACAATATACAATATATTTTGTTGTTTATATGATGTTTATTTACAAACACATGAGGGTTGTGACAGTTGGACTCATTGTTCCAACGGTATCATGAATAAGACATTTCACAGTAGAACATCATTCTTGTAGTAAAACTTGGAGACATATATTGCAGTTCTACAGGCATGCCATTTTTATGCACAGATACATAGTGTAAAATGATGGTCACTAGCTGCCATCCAATGTAAATACTGCTGAACTACACATACTGTTGAAATCACGTGAAAGCCAATATTAAAACTGAATACTGTCTGTCTTAGAAATAAATAACTATTCCCCAAATCCAAATAAGAATTGTTACAGAGATAAGGGGGAAAAACTGTGTATTTTATATGACTGTGTCTACAACTTAAAAATATTAGCATTTGAAGATAATCATAGACAACCTGGAAAAGCTTCCGTTATTACATTGTTATAAGAATGTAAATAGATCCTGGCTGAAAGATGTTGAGAGTTGGGCAGTGGTGCAGGGGGCAGTCGGCTCAGATGATTTCGAGCAACCCACAAAAAGAATCTTTTAGAAACAAGCAAACTATAGAATGTGCTGCCATCAAATACCCCGTCCACTCTCCTCATAACCCTCCTGATTGTTCTGTATCGGAACTGGTTTTCATAATTAAGTACCGTACTGCCTGGGTGAGCAGATAGGGCAGTATTTTGCCATTTGGGCTACAAATGACAGAATTTTCAGCAAGTTTTTTGAAGCGATGCAACCATCATCATTTGTGTGATATTTTTGTTGATCAACATGATCCTTTGGTGACACAGGTAAATATAAGTGTATTTCCATGCAGTGATTTTGATTTAATGTTGTTGTAATGATGTTTACCACTCTGTTGCTTAGTGAAATACTGAAATATTGCAATTGCAAATTACTACCAGTCTCAAAATAATGACTTCAGTGCCAACATTAAACTGCTAGAGATAGGTAATTAGGCTATTATAGGAGTGTGTACATATTTTTAACTTAGCCTAATGCTGGGTTAGACGAATCAGTTTTAATAACAGAAGTCAGTATGTGGTTTTAGGACTATAATTTACAAATCAAAATAATTCACTGAAACAATAGTTTCCCAAAAGCATTCTTTTCAAGTTACTGTGTGATATTTTATGTCTAGGTAAATAATCAGTTATTGTTATAACAGCATTATTTAGCTTTATAAGAGCTAAAGGCAGTTTTGATTAAGAGTAGCAGAGGTCTGTATCTTTATTGATATTGTGATTATGACATCATTGCCCCATGTGAATTGTAAAGGTCAGTTTGTTATAAATAACACAAAAGAAAGTATGTTCACTTATACTGTTATTCAAGAACATAGCACCTATAGAATCTGGGAGATTACTGCATATTATTATTACTGCAGACTTTTGTCCAATGAAAACTACCTTTCTAAAAGATGAGTTATACAGGTATATATGTATGAACATCAAATTCTAATTTCCTAATATTAACTCTTTATTTGTCTATTACAACTTTTGGCTTCGCTAAGAAAATTATTCCAACTTCCATGTCTGGCTTCAAAGTATACCATGAAAGAATGTAAATGCTTCTCTCATTTTTAATACCATCAATATTGACAGTATTTTTAAATACCCCTATGACAAAACAAATATTGTCACAAATTCTACTGAAATCACCTCTGTCTTTGACAATTCAGAGTATTTAACACTTCATAAATGTCTTGTCATACTAAAATAAGTTGGCTGTTACAGTCATTTAGCTCTTTTGTAAGTGTACTAATATGTTTATTATCAGTGGCAAAGACTTTAGTAAGAATCAATCTTCCACAGATCACAGTTCTTCAGACAGTAGTCACTTATACACAATTCTCAACCTGAACAACTCAAAACATTCCATACAGCAAGTGTAGAAACATACAAATTAGGTGCAAACTGGATCCACAGTCTATATGTGTCATTTCAATTTTCTCATAAGTGCTGATTAGCTCACACTAATTTTCATTTGGCATGCTGTTATAAAGACTTTGATTACTATTTTCTCTTAATTAACAAGATTTCAGTGGTAACTAACAATGCTGTTGAATCATTAGGTTGAGTAATATGACACAAATAATGAAATTATATAAAGTATTGCTTGAATAAGAATTTAGCAATTCTGAGTGCAAGCTACGTATATGTTATAGGTACAAATACACTTGGGCAAAAGAGAAAAATCTTGGTTGTTTGTGTGGAGTAGAGTGATATCATGTGGAGTGATTCCATCTCACTGTGTTTCAACTTCATTTTTTGGTTACTTGGTCAGACATATTTAAACTTGCAGCTATTAGTGATCTTTGTAACAGTGTTTATGCTCATCATTATCCTTAAATTTTAATACATTTGCTCTATGGATTCAGCTGAGATAGAGGCAGATTCATAACAAATTAGTCATCTCTTGCCTTTGCTCCTGTGGTTCAAATCACTTGATGTATGGTTGCAGACGCTGCACTTTTAACATTTCCTGCTTGGGTCCCAGACTATGACCCTGGTGCTTGTGTTACTTTAACATTTATGTTTTTCGTCACACAAGTTTTTGAAATTTCTATTGCTGTAGCTTTTGTCACTTATTTTCAGGAATTACTTCAAAACTATTTTTTACCACCTCATCTCTTTTTTGTACTGGAGTACCAAGTGTTCTTCACTATCACATCAACTAGATATATTTTTACTTGTAATTATTCTTGAAGAGACTCTACCTGTATCTCTTTTATTCAGGACAGAGTTTGGAATACTGTTGTACTCATCTCTAAATTGAACTGTTAATTAAAATCTTTCTTCAGTGCAATCCATGAAGTTAAGACTCCTCTTATCCTGAGTAAAGAGCTCAGTGAGGCACACGTTATTTTTCTTGGAAAAACAAACATTTGCTCCAAAACATTAAAATTGCCATCTCTTGAAATCTGAGGTCTAATTTGTCATCAGCTAATTGTTGCTACCACTAAAGTAATTAATAGTGTCCTTGCTGTAATGAAATGACAGTGAAACTTTGCACTGAACATCTGAATGTGGTACGTTTTGTGGATCATTTCTACGTTGTTTTTAAATCTGAATATTTTTCTCTTTTCTCTCCAGTTGATTCAGTGATAAACACCCAGAACACAAAAAGAATTTTAGGGTCATTTCACCCTTAATATCCCAGGTGCAGTCTCGCAGACCACCAGTATTTATTGTTACTCTGTCTGTAGTGGACACAGATAGGGTACAATCTTTCTCAAAGCTGCCATGATTTCCTTTGTCATTAGCTATTAGCCATTTGAATGTGATGTGGAGTGGTACTATTACTGCTCCTTTTATGCTAGCAGTATCTGAGACCACACCTGGGGCTTTGCAGTATGGAGTCAGTTGCCAAGTCTTCATCTACTGTTCTTGTTACAGACCCTGACTTCAAGGGTACTGTTTTAAAATGGTTTGAGGACAGTTTAGGAAGTGATGTTGGATCACAGAGTGACCACAAAATTGAAAGTAAACATAACTGAGAAACAAAGCAGTATAAAAACGAAGATGAATTTCTTTAGCTACCTGCAAATTTCTTGAATGAAACAGGTGATCAGAATGATGAGGATGAGAGTGTAGAGATTGAATTTTCAGTTAAACATTCAACTAAAAATATATTTCATCAAAACAAATATCACTGGTAATCGAAGCCTCTTCTCAAGTAATCTCATGTTCAACAGCACAACATCATTCATTTGCTGACTGTATGACCACCTGCTCAAGTAGTTGATAATCCAGGTCCTCTTACTGTTTGGAATTTGATTATGACTGATAATAATTTGAGTATCATATTGAAATGGACTTAAGTAAAAATAAACAAAGAAAAGCTGGAAAATAATCCAAATGTTTGGTATGGAGCTCATTTATGTGAGCCAAATGCGTTTTTCGGTTACTATTGTATTGATATATCTTTAAATCCATCTGAGAAGATTACAAATCATTTTATGCCAGAGATGGTACTGGCTGTGACATATTTAGATGTGTTATATCCAAAAACCAATTTGTTGTCTTCCTAACATGCTTCAGATTCAATGATCCTGCAACCCGTTTTGAACACAAGCAAAATGTTCCTATCGCTTCAAGGTCAGAATTTTTTGCAAAATTTATTAACAACTGTCAAATGTTGTACAATACTGTAGAACACACATGTATTGATCAAGCAAATGCAGATTCAAGACCTACATTCTGAAAAAAATCATTCAAGTATGGCTTGAAATTCCTGTGCCTTACTGAAAAGTCATTTGCCTTAGTGATGCTTGCACTGGTTATCTGTTTAATGCATTTATTTACAAGGGAAGGGATTGAAATGGACAAAATCTAAGTTCAGTAGAAAACAAGTTCCATAAACCAACTGAGGTTGTGATTAGATTACCTAAACCAATTGAACAGACTAACCACAATATTATTGCAGACAACTGGTTTAGCTCAATACAGTTAGCAACATGGTTCAAATAAAGAGCAATAACATACATGTAAACACCAAAAAAAGTAAATAAATAAGACAAAATAAAATAAAAGAGAAATATCAGAAGAAATCTTACCTATGAGGAGCAAGAAAGTTGGTTCTGCAGTGTATGCATTCATGCATGATCGAACTCCAGTTTCATTTATGCTGAAAAAGATTAGGGTAGTGATTCTAATATTGTCTATGTGCCATGATGAATGCAAAGGTGGTAATACAGGTAAACCAGAAATACTATAATCACACTAAAGGTGGTGTCGATGCTCTAAATGAGAATGTTGCAAAGTATAAAACTGCACGACGTTCTCAATGATGGCCAATGGAATTATTTTTCAGCATGTTGTCCGTTAGTGGGGTGAATGCCTTTGTCCTCCACAACTCCTACAAAGACACTACTCAAATAACCAGCTTTAATTTTTTGAAGAAGGTTGCATACACATTGCTGCAACCACAAATGGAAGAACAACTCAACATCTCTCACATACATTGTGGACTTCGTGCATCCATTCATCATGATTTTGATGTAGCAGAACCAAGAGCAGAAATCGTCATAGACTGACGGGGGAAAAAATAAATAAATAAAAACGCTAAACATGCTCCACCTGTGACCCAAAAAGGAAGAGGATGACTTCTTATGTTTGCCATTGTTGTAAGAAGCCACTCTGTCTTGAATGCTCTAGAAAAATTTGCAGAGTGTGCAAACAAAACTTCTGAAACAGAAACTAAAAACCGAAAAAGTACTACTGTAATTTTTATTTTTTAACTGTTGTATGGGAATTTATTATGTTTTTATTATTACACATATACTAAACAATCAAAGTATAACAAAAAGTAAAATTTGGAATGAAAATAAACTTTAAACTTTATTTTAATACATTTTTTGTGTGGTATTAATGTAACATTATACAGAACAAGATGAACTGTTTCATTGACATTGCTGAACGCAATTTTTATGGCAGTTGAAACATAGTGGTCTGTGAAACCAAACTTGGGACATTGTGTGTGAAAAAAATGACCAGGGAAGCTAAGGGATAATCCCTTGTTCATAGAATGTGAATATCAATACGCACCAAAATTTGTGCAATTCAATATATTAGTGAGCCTGACTTTGATTTAATATATACTTTTTCAATTTTTTAGGCATGTGGTTGGTTCGACTGCTAAATTATACACTCAGTGAAAATACTCTGAGATCAGGACTCAACAGCTTTTTATATGACAGGTAAGAGTTAAAGGATAGTAACAACAGAGTTTTAAGTGAAATCTGATTTTTGAAGTCATGCCATCATACTCTGCAGTTAAAATTTCCCTTTCTTTTGTCTCTATAACATTACATACATGTACATTGAAATGGTAATAGCTGAAACATAATTTTGACTGTTGAGTAAATATAGAATTTGTAATAACATTCAGATAAAAACAACAACATTTTGTCTCACGTCAGTAAACCAAATTATTAATGGGTCACTATCCTCTGCAGTTTATCTTTTCAGATGGGAGGAATACTTCCTATATTGATTTGTTCTTGTATTAATCATCCATTAGCTAAACTGTTGTTCTCTTAATACCCATTGGGCTTTAACAGTCAGAAAACTTGCTTCATAATAATAATAACAATAAAGTAATAAAACAAATTTTCATGTGGACTACATATGACCACATACAAAGTATAAAAGTAATTTATAATTTGTTTACATAAACCTGTCTAGACAACATTGTGGTGTCCATTATTCTGATGCCAGTATAGGCCTACTCTAAACAAACCATCCATGGACATTTGATACAAAATTGGAATCACTAGAAATTCAAAAGCCACTGCTCCTATAAACTTTCTGATTATTGGTGTTCTGGGTTTGCAAATCGGCACTTATGCATAGTAACAGTTTGTCTTCAATTTTTTTAATGGATAACTGTAAAGTGTATACTATGATATGAACAGTAACTAAAGACTATAACTTCACATACTTCAATTATATTTTTGGTTATCCTATTTATGAGTATAAGTTGTCACCTTTTCCTCTCAGGGAATACAGAAGCTAATTAGATTTATCTTTCTTATATAAGAACAAATATGTACTTTGAGAAAAATAAGAGTGAATTTTTATGATAATATAATATGTATTTCTTATAACATAGGACATGTGTTGTAACTGCAGAGGTGGTTATAGACTTAAGAACTGTACTGTACTGTGAAATAAGCATAACCTTTTACTTATTTCTTGTAAAATTAAAAAAATCAATAAAACTTCAAGCTGCAAAGTGTGACATGTTACCCTGTAAAGTTAAAGGCTGATGAATGATATTAATTTGCCTTGGAAATGATAGCTGTGACTATTACATTCAGAAACAGATTACAACAGAATACAAGCTCTTTCATGTACAAACTGACAGTGTCACTAAATATATGATGGAAAAAAGGGGATGAGCTGCAACTGAACAGATACCACAATTAAAGGAACTTTTGAAAAACATTCAATACAGAAAAAGTTTGAAAAAGAAAATAAATAAATAACACTAGAGGACTGCTTAATGATGAAGAAGATGAAATGTGTACTCCTTTTAGTTCCTTAGACATGACAGCACTCAAAATCAGGAAGCAGAGCAGAGAAAAGACTTGTTATGTGATAATTCTGTTTTATTCAAGTTTTATGGCAGTAATGTCATTTATTTTGTTGGCAAACTTATCAGGAATAAAAATGATGAGAGAATTATGAAGAAAAATTTCTCCAAAGGGAAATCAAAATCCAGATTCATTGTACAGTCCCATCTCCATACAGATCATACCAAAAAAGTGTAAAAGTATTATCAACAGTCTATCAGTCAGAGGTAGTCATATGACAGATTTTAACATTTCATCAAATTATGAACCTGTTTTAAAGAGTTCAAAATTTACTTTTACTTTTCCATATGTACTTATAGTCCATGTTAAGAAATGGTTGCCAACAATACTTTTGTGAAAGCAGCTGCTACTTTTCATGCTTAATACATTGTGCATCAGTACCAGTTGAATCCTGCCTCCACTGTGGGACATACTGTAACCATTCACACTGATACATAATACACTATAGAAATACATCAATTTCAAAGCTGCCTTAGGGCAGTGAGATTTACATTGAAATAAATTGTTGTTGGATAGGTCCACAGCCCTCAACAAGGCATCATAATTTTTAGTAAAATTTCCCAGTTACCCATGAACTGCAGTAATTACAATTTTATATTTGCTCTAATGTTTTTGACTCTGACAATTCCTCCTCTGTTCATGCACTGAAGCCGCAAAAAAACTGGTATATGCATGCACATTCAAATATGAGACATGTAAACAGGCAGAAGAGGGCACTACGGTTGGCAATGCCTTATAAAGTGTCTGGCACAATTGTTAGATTGGTTACTGCTGCCACAATGGCAAGTTATCAAGATTTAAGTGACTATGAACATGGTATTATAGTCAGTGCATAAGCGATGTGACACAGCATGATGAAATGGGGATTTTCCCATGCAACCATTTCATGAGTGCACCATGAATATCAGAAATCGAGTAAAATATCAAACCTCGGACATTGCTGTGGATGGAAGAAGATCCTGTAATAATGGGACCAATGAAAACTGAAGAGAATCGTTCAATTTGATGGAAGTGCAAACCTTCTGCAAATTGCTGCAGTTTTCAATACCGAGCCGTCAACAAGTGCCAGTGTGCATACCATTCAATGAAACATCATCATTTTGATCTTTGGGAGCCAAAGGCCCACTCGTGTACCCTTGATGACTGCACAACTCAAACCCTGTGCTTTGCCTGGGCCCATCAATTGGACTATTGATGACTGGAAACATGTTGTCTGGTCAAACAGTCTCATTTCTCAAATTGTATCTGGTGGATGGATTTGTATGGGTATGGAGACAAAGAAAGCTTATTATCAGTCTCTTTTACTTTCTTATGTGACAAAATGGAAGGATTTTTCAGTTTAATTTGCTTAAATACTGTCTCTCTAAATTCCTTATTTATCCTCAGAAGATATCTCAACAATGAGGGCTTTGTAACTTTCTGTTAACAGATCTGATAACTCCTCTTTATCATTCCTGTAATGGTTTAGGCTATGATAAGTATCTCTCAATATTTTAATAACATTCATGGACGCAGGAAATTGCAGAAATATTAAGGATCTCCAACCACCTCATACCTGGTTACCCCTTCTACAGCAGATTTAATAAGGTGCTGGTCATGGCATCACAGGACTTCCACAAAACCAACATTTGTGTCTTCAGTACCTGCTTCTCATTTCTGTAGGTTGCACCTAGTCCTGTATTTTGTGATTTTAGCCAGGCTATTTTCAGCTCTCACAACTATCAGCACCTAATGAAGTTTCCTAAAACCCTTAAATATTTATCTTCATTTTTCTGTTACTTAGCTGAGGAATAGTTTTGCAAAACTTTTATCAAACTAACTTGTATCTACTACATTCTGTAACTATTGGCCTACTCGTCTTTCATCACTGTATCAAAGTAGTTTACCTATTTTGCTTTCTAGTGTCTTATCTTTAGGAATCCTGGTCCTGGTCTCCTAATTTAAATTAGATGAAGAGTCATATTTGTCACTCAACTTAAGTTCAAATGTACTTACAAATTATTCCCTTTCTGTTATATACTTCTCGCCTTTTTTGAGCATCTCTTTTCTTTTTATCTTTAAGTGATTTAATTCAAATTTTACATTTTCTGCCTCTGCCTGAGGGCCATAAATCTTCTCCTTTCATTTCACAATTTTGCAGTTAATTATCTTTTCTATATTGTTAAAAATAATACTAAAAGACTAGCACAGAAAATTGATGTAAATTTTGGCGTCATGATGAAGTCTGGGTGTGATTTGCAAAATCTTATCTTTTTCTCAAATGACTAGGCAGGTAAAAAGTTGAGCAAGGGAAATAACAAACTGTTTTTCACAGTTATTACATTTAATTATTCTTTGCAGATCATACAAAACATTCATATTGGACAACATCATCTCTGCACTTACAGAACAAGCACGCAGAGACTGGGCTCTCCCTGCTGGTGTGACTGTACCACAGATTGTTAAGTCATGGCTTAAAACTAAGCTTTTCCCAGTTGTTACTGTATTTAGGAACTATAAAACAAGAACAGCACATGTAGAGCAGGTAGGCATGTATTCTCTTTTCTCTTCTTTTTAGAAAAAAAAAGGAAAAACGTTGTGTGGTTTATTTTCTTATACTTTGTTTTCATGTAGTCACAACTTAGAAGTTTAAATAATAGATCATTTTGGTTTTCCTTCATTTCTTTTATTATGGTGGTATCTTTAAAATATGTTTGACCTCAGTGTAGTTGTAGGATTGTGCTTTGTGTAACATCTATAAATTAAGATATAAACAAACCAGCGAAATAGTAGTTAGATTTTGGTACAGTCTGACACAATGAAGCAGATTAGGTGTATGAAGTAGGCCATCCATGGAAAAAAAGAGTGTGAAGTTTCCTTTCAGTTATGGTAGTTTTATGGTGCATGTGGACAGTTTATCCTGCCGCTAATGACCTAAGAATGGATCAATAAACTTAATAAAATGTATCTGGTTAGTTGATATTTCCACCAAAAAAATTGATTTTGCTAATCACCAGAACTCAGTTTGCTGGGTTTAAAAGTTGATTCATAAGATGTGGGAAAGTATTTTAACAGAATGCATCTATATGACATATAGTATTCAATGGCCATCTCCATAAAACTGGAATAAAAACTCAACTGAAATCTAAAATTTAGGGAATATGGCATATCCCACATAACAATAAGCAAAGATAACTAGAGGAAGTGAAGGAAAATGCTATTATCCAAAAAATGCAAATGAATGTTGAATTTCTTAAGGAAGTCTTCATACATCTGGTGGAATCTTTATTCAAGTATCTTTAAAATCTTTGAGGCACCCTGAAGAGCAACTTATAATCTGCATTATCAGTACAAAGTGATGCAGATGCAGCCCTAATGGATTTTTATCTTAACAACATCTGATGATAGGTAAACAATCAAAAACTGATAATGTGTGTTAAAGGACTTCTTTTTCACAGTTTTAATAAAGTGTTTTTATTACAAACAATTATCATTGTTTCAAAAGACATTATATTGGAAATTATTTACCTTGAAATGATTGTTCTACCCTTGCATTATGCTGTCCCTTGCTCCCCACCCCACTGATTATGCCCTTGTTGGTATACCCATGCACAAACAAACTAATAAATTTGTCAGTTCGTAGGCTTTCCCAGCATAACAATTCTTTGTAGTCTCCTCAGGTTTGCTGCTGAATTGTAAAATCAACATGATTTGAGATTTCTGTGATCCATTTGTCTGACACCTGTAGAACACTGCTGCTGAGTGCTGCTGAAGGTTGATGACAAGGCTGCAAATCATTGTCCCCTATAGAGCCCCATAACATACATGGCATATGTGCCACCTACCACAGTTTTTCCGCTCCAGAGACAGGGCTGGTGCCACCATCCCTACTATCACACTGGCACCAATGACATATCTTACTCAACTATTATCTTCATACAGTTGTGTGGGCCACATCAAAGAGTGTTTTGGTTTGATGCAAAATAGCACAGAGTTCCACATCCTGCTAAGAGGAAAAACCTTTTTTATTAATCAGGTTGTCTTTCAACCTAATTTCAGTTGCCTCTATATAAACACCATTACAAAACCTGGAAGTGAAAGCAACTATCAGAGTCTCATCAGATTTCATCCTGTGTCTCCCATTTAAATGATGTTCTACTGCTACCAATTTTACAGGCTGTTGTAGCCTCAGCCAATGGCAATGTTCCATGCACCTGTCCTGAACTGTATAAATCGAACAGCAAATATAAGCCTGCCCCTATTGACACAGAGTTTCCTATATACCAGGCTTCCTAAGTCTCAAATTATCTTTGACGGAAACAAGTAGTATGCTAATTTTGGAAGGTGAATGTAACACACTTGTAATGTTAAAACTCCTTAAAAATCTTCCAGTCTTAAGCAGTACACCCCCAATACAAGGATTTAAGGTCACAGATCTGCACTCCTCTTCATGCAGCTACAGGGATGTCCCAAACTCCATAACCCAATAAATCAGCTTCTCAGACTTTCCATTTTCCTTAAACACAGCCATCAAATCTGCAAGTTCATGGGTTAAACTGTCCATATCAGAAATAACATAAGCTCTGTGTTACAGAGTTCTAAGGATGCTATTGCATTGGTACGATGAATGGCAACTCTCAGCTTGCAGATTCTGATCCGTATGTGTCAGCTTTCAGAGAATACTCTGGCCCAGAGTACCATAATGTTTTTTGTAAACTATGATGTTCAAAAATGAAAGCCCCTGATCACTTTTGACCTCCATGCTAAATTTATTGCTGGGCTGAAGACAGTTAAAGTGGTCTGAAATGTGGTTGAGAGCATCACATCCATGAGGCCAGACCATAAAAGTATCGTCAGTGTATTTGCAGAAACATATTGTTTCAAAGCTAAAGCCCTCAGTGCGCTAGCTTTGAAGTCATGCCTGAATAAACAGGCAACTATGGGTGATAGGTGGCTACCCGTAGCCACTTCGTCATTGTGTTAAAAAATGTCGCCATTAAATGAAAAATATGTGGATGTCAGTGCAGGATGAGAAAACTTCATCAATTCCTCATCCACTTTTTCACCTATCAAACTCAAGGACTATTCCAGAGGAACTCTGTGAATGGAGATACCATGTTAAAACTTACAAGTAAATCAGTAGGTTCCAGCCTCAAAGACTTCAGCCATCAAATAAAATCCACCAAAAAGTACCTCACCAGGTAGTAAGTGGCTGCACCCAGTTACCAAGTACTGGTTATGAGGGTATCCCTTCTTTATGTTTCTCGCATTTAACCCTTCTTTGGGGCCACTACACAATCTTCTGTAAGCTGGTTCATTGAGTAGTAAACCTATTTCAAGGATGTAATCATCCTGTGTCAAAATATGTTAACTATGCCATTTCCCTTGTCAGTGGGTAAAACTATCTCTTCATTATCATTATGAAGGAAACAAGTAGCTGCTCTCTCTGCAGAAGAGGTGTTATCAGATGGTAGCCAAGCTTGATGCAACATGTGGGACACTTCTTGCCTAATTTCTTCTGTTTGGTGCTGATGGAGGCTGTATGATGCTTGTTCTACAGAGAAGATTAATTCTGTACCAGGAAGTCTCCTTGGTGTGGGAACAAAATTTAAATTTCCTACAACACTGCCATTGTGGGACCATCCAACTCTTTACTTGAAAGATTAATCACAGTATGTCAGTATGCATTCCTTTGTTTTGCCGTAAGACAAGAAAAAGCCATTCAGTTTTGAAGGACTGTCTGGTAATGGCAGTGCTATGTCCCCAATCTTTCAAGTAAGGATTGTCTTACAGTACCACAATCTTTAATTTAACTATAGTCAATTTACAATTAATTCTTATGTTTAATTGCATAGTCTGTCCTTCACAGTCCATGTATATGTAAAAACTATTGTAATGGAGGATACATGTTTTTCAGCATTTGCACTAACATGCATCCTATGTCATAAATATCATCTCCAGGATAAATAAATAAATGCACCTTCCATTGTGACATCTTCATGTCCTGTAATTTCCAATGTTCTCATAATTCTGAAGTGTAATACACTGAATAACATTGCAGTCAAATACAGATATTTTACTTTTTAATTTTAACCATATACCTTAATAATCTAGTTTTTGTACTTATAGTGAATAATATGGTGCTGATTTTGCTGAGTAGTGGTAATTACATTATCAAGACAAGTAGATTGCTTATTTTTACAGAAAGCTTTTATTCTAAATAAGTCAGACAGATTATCTGAAAGAGAACAGGATCTCCAATGGTATATACCACTAGTGCTTGTACAAAGTGATCAACCACAGGAGAGATTCTGGAATGTGGTGGCATGGATGAAGGAAGAGCGAACAATTAACTTAGACAACATGCCATCCTCTGACGTTTCTATTCTTATCAATCCTGATATCATAGGTCAGTATAATAAATGTACCAGTTAACATGATTATTCTAATTAAATTTCTGATGTCTTTGCAAAGATAAACAACAATAATTCTTTAGGGAGAGATATCCGATTCTCTGAGTGGGCACATGATTTAATGTACAGAAATCCACAGTAATGTAGTAAGTGTGAAAGTAACTCTGTTGGTTACATTTTCAGGATAAACTGTGGAATCACTTTTAATTATATTTAGTGTGATCTTGAACCCAGAGTAAGGACACATGCTGCTTTAGAATGTGTGTATTACAAGATATTAAACAAGGGAAAATCAAAGATGAAATAATGACAATGTTACGAAAAAGATAGATTACTACTCACCATATAGCAGACAGGCACAACAAAAAGACTACTAAACATGTAAGCTTTTGGCCAGAAGGCCACCTCGCAAATCAGACAGCATGCACACATGCATTCACGCAAATGCAGCCCACACACACATGACCACTGTCTCTGGTTGCCAGAGCTGGTCTGGCCACCGCAACCAGAGACAGTGGTTGTGTGTGTGTGAGCTGCATTTATTTGCATGAATATTTGTGCGTATGTTGCCTATTTCAGAGGAAGCCTTCTGGCTGAAAGCTTATGTGTTTAATAGTCTTTTTGTTGTGCCTGCCTGCAACCCAACATCTAGACTACATGATGAGTAGCAATCTATCCTTTCATAATGTTGTCATTAGTACAAGATATTTATTGATTTGAATAATATTATGTGTATTAGGATAAAATGTGTACTCTCTGAAAAAGCTATTTATTCTTTGACTTTTGTGCTTCGCCATATTTGTGAAAAGCCTTTTATTGGTTGATATGTTCTACATAAACAATTCAGTGTAATGGTTATACAATCCTCAACATGTTTATTCCATATTGTTCTCTAAGAGAATAAAGCAGAGAATGGAACTCTGTTTTTTACATCAGCAAATATAAATCACATTAAAAATTACTGATCTGCTGTGCAACATACACATTATATAATTTGTAGCTACTCCAGTAGTGTTATTTATGTAGTGTGCTTCTGCTCATGCCCCTCTGCACACCCCACTCTGCAGCAACCCTGTGCATGCACTGCATTGTGAGGTTGGGCAGTTGGGCAGGGAAGATGAACCTTGCGACCTATGCTCAGTACAGTAGCTTACTTATTCACTAACAATCATCATAACAAAACTATTGATATGTGAGCACAGTCATGGGCAACAGCTAGTAATTTGTATTTGTGATATGCTGTGACTATTTGTTGTAGTTCCACAGTGGGACCTGTGGTCTATGGGTCGTGTCTTTGACTAGTAATTAAAATGTCTGTACTGGGTTTGAACCTAGTCACTGCATAAATTTTGAAGAAAATCAAATGATGACCAAAGACTTCCAGCATAAAAAGATAAAAAGTCACCCACATTCTGCCAACAGCCTTGTCAAAGATGGTGGAGGAGTGGATGGGCATTCAGGGTACTCTGTCATACTTGGCATGGAAACTTTCACTAAAAGATAGGAAAATCAGCAACAATCAAGAGTTTGGGAATGCAGAAGGCAATGGGAACCACTGCGTTAAAGACACATACAGTGTATCAACAGGACATGGGGCCCGCAATTGAAAAAGTGTCATGCTGATCTCTCCATTAGCAAAAGACTCTGGTTTAGTCTCCCATTCAGATCTTAAGGAAGGGAGTGCCAAGGGGAAAGTGATCATGAGAAAAAGATGGCATAGTCAAATGAAGGGAAACATTCTGCTAGCTAGAGTATGGCATGTCATAAGTTTGAATGTAGTAGGAAAGCTAGAAAATTGGAAAAGTGAACTGCAAATGCAGAGTCAAGATATAGTCAGGATCAGTAAAGTGAAATGGAAAGATGGTAAAGATTTCTAATCATACAAATATAGGGTACTATCAACTGCAGCAGAAAATAGTATAATGGCATTAGGACTCATAATGAATAGGTAGGTAGAGTATAGATTAAGTTACTGTGAACATTTCGGAGATAGGGTGTTCTCATCAGATGCAACAGCAAAACAATGCCTACAACAATATTTCTACACCTATACCTACATCTAGACTCTGTAAATCACAGTGAAGTGTATGGCAGAGGGTACATCCCATTGTACCAGTTACAAGGGTTTCTTCCTGTTCCATTCACGTATGGAGCGCTAGAAGAATGGTTGTTTGAATGCCTCTGTGCATGCAGCAATTATTCTAATCTTATCCTCATGATCCCTGTGTGAACAATACGTAGGGGGCTGTAGTATGTTCCTTGAGTAAACATTTAAAACCAGTACTTGAAAGTTGATTAATTGACTTTCTCAGGATAGTTTACATGTATCTTCAAGAGTCTTCCAGTTCAGTTCCTTCAGTATCTCTGTGACACTCTCGCACAGATTAAACAAACCTGTGACCATTTGTGCTGCTATTCTCTGTATATGTTCAATATCCCCTATTAGTCCTATGTGGTACAGGTCCCACACACTTGAGCAATATTCTAGAACTGGTTGCTTGAGTGATTTGTAAGCAATCTCCTTTGTAGACTGATTGCAATTCTCCACTATTCTACCAATAAACTGAAGTCTGCCACCTGCTTTATCCCTGACTGTACCTCTGTGATCATTCCATTTCATATCGCTACAAAGTGTTACACTCAGGTATTTGTATGAAATGGCTGATTCCAACAGTGACTCATTGATATAGGATGCTAATACACCCTTACATTACCCATTTGGTAATCACATCCTTTTGATATACACTTAAATTTTCCTCAAAAGCCTCACTGCTCTCAATTTCACGTTTGAACCAGCTTTCTATACCTAGTATTATGTGAGCTTCACTGCTTTTCATGAGTACTTCAAACTCTGGCACCTTGTTGCGAATGCTTCGGCAGTTTACCATTAGGATTTTAATACTCTCACCCGTGGGAGGCATTTTTTCTGATCTTACACTGATACTTCTGAGTTTCCTACAGTGATCATTATCTGCACTGGATGAAGAGTTTCCCTAATCTAAAAGACCTTTACATGCACTCCACACACAGTCAGCTACCTCAGATGTGTAGTGCACACCTGATCTATTTCACGGGACCTTATAGTTCCCAACCCTGTGGCACAAGTCAAGAAAGTCACAGCCTAGCTTGTCACAGAACTTTCAAAGTCTCTGATTCAGTCCCTCCACTCAGCTCAGAGCCAAAGGGCCATGATCATTTCTGGGAACAATGCTGCAAATTGTGAGCTTCTGGAAACTCCACATGCAAGGATGCTTTTCTCTGCCAGTCACTGGAGTGACCCAAGAATGACGTCAGAGCGCAGATGTTCAAACGTGCACCACAATCTGCAGTTCGTTTCCTCAATGGCTAGCAGAACAGTCTCTTTAACAGGCATTCAGAATGAATGCACTTGGTATCCTCTCCTGTCCCTTGCTGCCAATTCCCTAAGGGGGATCATCATTTGCAATATGTCTGAACTGTTGACAATTAATGGTTCCCTACCATTTTGTGTTTGCCTCCTCTTGACAATGGACAGAACAGGTTTCCTCAAAACAATTGAATCCCACTGGCTTAGTTTCAGTTTCAGTGAAAGACAGCTCCTCAAAGTTTTTGATTAGGGGGATCAGTACAACATTCTGAGTCCTCCCTGGCCCCCATCCACCCTGTACATGTTTTCTAGATCTTCCACTGACATGCCACTCACAGTCAAGTGTAAAGGTAATGACAGATCCTGTACTTTCTGCAGAGGAGACAGGATCCACAGGAGAAGATAGTACTTGAGATGCCAGTACCTCTGGTATGGGTATCACAGGTACACAACTCCTGGGAGCTCTTCCAACATACTGATTTGCAGCAGATGCCAATCATTTGACAGAAGTCAGGGAATTTCCAGCTGCTTATGAATGTCAACCAATTCATTCTGTGTTTGAGAACAGCATTCACAGTGGGGCTGAATTTTGGCTGGTGCAGTGTATTACAAGGCAGCGAACAAATTACTTTAATTTAAGGCCACTGATTATCTTTTAATCTGTTGAGCTAAAAAATTGCTATTTCCCTATAAGAATTGAAGCAGATACACAAAACGAGATTTCTATTAAGGCAACACAAAATCTGTGGTAAAAAGTTACTGGTTTCCTAAAACATTGAGATGTTAGTTATAGTTGTTAGCAAAATCAAAAACAGAGTTAATTTAAGATAAAAGCAGATATTACACTGAAGTGTAGAAGAAAACTGGTATAGGCATGCATATTCAAATATGTAAATATGTAAAGAGGCAGAATACAGCTCTGCCGGTGGCATTGCTTATATAAGACAAGTGTCTGGTGCAGTTGTTATATGGGTTACTGCTGCTACAATGGCAGGTTATAAACATGTAAGTGAGTTTGGATGTGGTGTTATAGTCAGCACATGAGCAATGGCACACAGCACCTCTGAGGTAGTGATGAAGTGGGGATTTTCCTGTATGACCATATCATGAGTATACTGTGAATACCAGGAATCCGGTAAAACATCAAATCTCTGACATTGCTGCAGCCAGAAAAAGATCCTGCAAGAATGGGACCAATAACGACTGAACAGAATCTTTCAAAGTGACAGAAGTGCAACCCTTCCACAAACTGCAGCAGTTATCAGTGATGGGCCACCAACAAGTGTCAGCATGTGAACTATTCAACAAAATACCATCAATATGGGCTTTCAGAATTGAAGGCCCACTCATGTACCCTTGATGACTGCATGACATGAAGCTTTATACCTCTCCTGGGCCTGTCAATACTGACTTTGAAGTGTTGATGACTGGAAACATGTTGCCTGGTCGGACAAGTCTCATTTCAAATTGTATCAAGCGGATGGACATATATGGGGGCAACTTCGTGAATCCATGGACCCTACATGCCAGCAGGAAACTGTTCAAGCTGTTGGAGGCTCTGTAATGGTGTGGGGCAAGTGCAGTTGGAGTGATATGGGACTCATGATATGTCTAGATACGACACTGACGTGTGAGACGTACATAAACACCCTGTCTGATCACTTATGACCATTGTGCATTCTGGCAGTCGTGGGCAATTCCAGCATGGCAACACAATATGCCACACATTCAGAATTGGTACAGAGTGGCTCCAGAAATACTCTTCTGGGTTTAAACACTTCCACTGGGCACTAGACTCCCCAGACAAGAACATTATTGACCATATCTGGGATGACTTGCTGCTTTCTGTTCAGACGAGATCTCCACCCCCTTGTACTCTTACAGATTTATGGACAGCCCTGCAGGATGCATGGTGTCAATTCCCTCCAGCAGTACTTGAGACATTAGTCAAATCCATGCTGTGTCATATTGCGGCATTTCTACTTGCTTGCAGTGGCTCTACATGATATTAGGCAGGTGTACCAGTTTCTTTGGCTCTTCAGTGTGTATCTGCTACAGTAAGTAAATCACAAATGCCAATTCACTACAAGGATTATGCAAAGGACAATGATAGCTTCTGAAAATTCTCAAAAATGCACACTAATTTGCTTTGATATACAATGAAACTCAGGGGTGATGTATTCTTTGGCTTAATTGTGAACCACAAATGCTGATTTGCTACAAAATAAATTGTGTATCCAAGCACTCATACCAGTTACTTACAAAAATATAGTTTTGAAAGCATCTGAAAATTTTGTAACTAACCTATTTCTCACATAATTGTACAATGATATTAGAGAATGATTGTTTTGAATGAGGACAGGCCTACTGCTCTTAAAAATTTTAAGAGAACACAATTTAGTTTAAGCTTACAATTGACACTAACAGTACCAGTACTAATTTGTCTCAGTACTCGTGAAAGTTCGAAATTTCACAATATATCACAATGCAAACAGCTTTTCATTTTTTTTTTTTGGTCATCAGTCTACTGACTGGTTTGATGCGGCCCGCCACGAATTCCTTTCCTGTGCTAACCTCTTCATCTCAGAGTAGCACTTGCAACCTATGTCCTCAATTATTTGCTTGACGTATTCCAATCTCTGTCTTCCTCTACAGTTTTTGCCCTCTACAGCTCCCTCTAGTACCATGGAAGTCATTCCCTCATGTCTTAGCAGAGGTCCTATCATTCTGTCCCTTCTCCTTATCAGTGTTTTCCACATATTCCTTTCCTCTCTGATTCTGCGTAGAACCTCGCCATTCCTTACCTTATCAGTCCACCTAATTTTCAACATTCGTCTATAGCACCACATCTCAAATGCTTCGATTCTCTTCTGTTCCGGTTTTCCCACAGTCCATGTTTCACTACCATACAATGCTGTACTCCAGACGTACATCCTCAGAAATTTCTTCCTCAAATTAAGGCCGGTATTTGATATTAGTATACTTCTCTTGGCCAGAAATGCCTTTTTTGCCATAGCGAGTCCGCTTTTGATTTCCTCCTTGCTCCATCCGTCATTGTTTATTTTACTGCCTAGGTAGCAGAATTCCTTAACTTCATTGACTTCGAGACCATCAATCCTGATGTTAAGTTTCTCGCTGTTCTCATTTCTACTACTTCTCATTACCTTCGTCTTTCTCCGATTTACTCTCAAACCATACTGTGTACTCATTAGACTGTTCATTCCATTCAGCAGATTGTTTAATTATTCTTCACTTTCACTTAGGATAGCAATGTCATCAGTGAATCGTATCATTGATGTCCTTTCACATTGTATTTTAATTCCACTCCTGAACTTTTCTTTTATTTCCATCATTGCTTCGTCGATGTACAGATTGAAGAGTAGGGGCGAAAGGCTACAGCCTTGTCTTACACCCTTCTTAATACGAGCACTTCGTTCTTGATCGTCCACTCTTATTACTCCCTCTTGCTTGTTGTACATATTGTATATGACCCATCTCTCCTTATAGCTTACCCCTACTTTTTTCAGAATCTCGAACAGCTTGCACCATTTTATATTGTCGAACGCTTTTTCCAGGTCGACAAATCCTATGAAAGTGTCTTGATATTTCTTTAGCCTTGCTTCCATTATTAGCCGTAATGCCAGAATTGCCTCTCTCGTCCCTTTACTTTTCCTAAAGCCAAACTGATCGTCACCTAGCGCATTCTCAATTTTCTTTTCCATTCTTCTGTATATTATTCTTGTAAGCAGCTTCGATGCATGAGCTGTTAAGCTGATTGTCAGCTCTTGCTGTCTTCGGAATTGTGTGGATGATGCTTTTCCGAAAGTCAGATGGTATGTCGCCAGACTCATATATTCTACACACCAACGTGAATAGTCATTTTGTTGCCACTTCCCCCAATGATTTTAGAAATTCTAATGGAATGTTATCTATCCCTTCTGCCTTATTTGACCGTAAGTCCTCCAAAGCTCTTTTAAATTCCGATTCTAATACTGGATCCCCTATCTCTTCTAAATCGATTCCTGTTTCTTCTTCTATCACATCAGACAAATATTCACCCTCATAGAGGCTTTCAATGTATTCTTTCCACCTATCTGCTCTCTCCTCTGTATTTAACAGTGGAATTCCCGTTGCACTCTTAATGCTACCACCATTGCTTTTCATGTCACCAAAGGTTGTTTTGACTTTCCTGTATGCTGAGTCTGTCCTTCAGACAATCGTATCTTTTTCGATGTCTTCACATTTTTCCTGCAGCCATTTCATCTTAGCTTCCCTGCACTTCCTATTTATTTCATTCCTCAGCGACTTGTATTTCTGCATTCCTGATTTTTCCGGAACATGTTTGTACTTCCTCCTTTCATCAATCAACTGAAGTATTTCTTCTGTTACCCATGGTTTCTTCGCAGCTACCTTCTTTGTACCTATGTTTTCCTTCCCAACTTCTGTGATGGCCCTTTTTAGAGATGTCCATTCCTCTTCAACTGTACTGCCTACTGCGCTATTCCTTATTGCTGTATCTATAGCGTTAGAGAACTTCAAACGTATCTCATCATTCCTTAGTACTTCCTTATCCCACTTCTTTGCGTATTGATTCTTCTTGACTAATGTCTTGAACTTCAGCCTACTCTTCATCACTACTATATTGTGATCTGAGTCTATATCTGCTCCTGGGTATGCCTTACAATCCAGTATCTGATTTCGGAATCTCTGTCTGACCATGATGTTGTTGTTGTTGTGGTCTTCAGTCCTGAGACTGGTTTGATGCAGCTCTCCATGCTACTGTATCCTGTGCAAGCCTCTTCATCTCCCAGTACCTACTGCAACCTACATCCTTCTGAATCTGCTTAGCGTATTCATCTCTTGGTCTCCCTCTACGATTTTTACCCTCCACACTGCCCTCCAACACTAAATTGGTGATCCCTTGATGCCTCAGAACATGTCCTACCAACCGATCCCTTCTTCTGGTCAAGTTGTGCCACAAACTTCTCTTCTCCCCAATCCTATTCAATACTTCCTCATTAGTTATGTGGTCTACCCATCTAATCTTCAGCATTCTTCTGTAGCACCACATTTTGAAAGCTTCTATTCTCTTCTTGTCCAAACTATTTGTCGTCCATGTTTCACTTCCATACATGGCTACACTCCATACAAATACTTTCAGAAATGACTTCCTGGCACTTAAATCTATACTCGATGTTAACAAATTTCTCTTCTTCAGAAACGCTTTCCTTGCCATTGCCAGTCTACATTTTATATCCTCTCTACTTCGACCACCATCAGTTATTTTGCTCCCCAAATAGCAAAACTCCTTTACTACTTTTGATGTAATCTACACTCCTGGAAATTGAAATAATAACACCGTGAATTCATTGTCCCAGAAAGGAGAAACTTTATTGACACATTCCTGGGGTCAGATACATCACATGATCACACTGACAGAACCACAGGCACATAGACACAGGCAACAGAGCATGCACAATGTCGGCACTAGTACAGTGTATATCCACCTTTCGCAGCAATGCAGGCTGCTATTCTCCCATGGAGACGATCGTAGAGATGCTGGATGTAGTCTTGTGGAACGGCTTGCCATGCCATTTCCACCTGGCACCTCAGTTGGACCAGCGTTCGTGCTGGACATGCAGACCGCGTGAGACGACGCTTCATCCAGTCCCAAACATGCTCAATGGGGGACAGATCCGGAGATCTTGCTGGCCAGGGTAGTTGACTTACACCTTCTAGAGCACGTTAGGTGGCACGGGATACATGCGGACGTGCATTGTCCTGTTGGAACAGCAAGTTCCCTTGCCGGTCTAGGAATGGTAGAACGATGGGTTCGATGACGGTTTGGATGTACCGTGCACTATTCAGTGTCCCCTCGATGATCACCAGTGGTGTACGGCCAGTGTAGGAGATCGCTCCCCACACCATGATGCCGGGTGTTGGCCCTGTGTGCCTCGGTCGTATGCAGTCCTGATTGTGGCGCTCACCTGCACAGCGCCAAACACGCATACGACCATCATTGGCACCAAGGCAGAAGTGACTCTCATCGCTGAAGACGACACGTCTCCATTCGTCCCTCCATTCACACCTGTCGCGACACCACTGGAGGCGGGCTGCACGATGTTGGGGCGTGAGCGGAAGACGGCCTAACGGTGTGCGGGACCGTAGCCCAGCTTCATGGAGACGGTTGCGAATGGTCCTCGCCGATACCCCAGGAGCAACAGTGTCCCTAATTTGCTGGGAAGTGGCGGTGCGGTCCCCTACGGCACTGCGTAGGATCCTACGGTCTTGGCGTGCATCCGTGCGTCGCTGCGGTCCGGTCCCAGGTCGACGGGCACGTGCACCTTCCGCCGACCACTGGCGACAACATCGATGTACTGTGGAGACCTCACACCCCACGTGTTGAGCAATTCGGCGGTACGTCCACCCGGCCTCCCGCATGCCCACTATACGCCCTCGCTCAAAGTCCGTCAACTG
The DNA here is from genome assembly GCF_023898315.1 of Schistocerca nitens. Classification (NCBI taxonomy): domain Eukaryota; kingdom Metazoa; phylum Arthropoda; class Insecta; order Orthoptera; family Acrididae; genus Schistocerca; species Schistocerca nitens. The sequence continues at coordinate 473,000,759 of NC_064614.1, read as the reverse complement.
CACATACGGTTCACGTCCACGCTGTCGCGGCATGCTACCAGTGTTAAAGACTGCGATGGAGCTCCGTATGCCACGGCAAACTGGCTGACACTGACGGCGGCGGTGCACAAATGCTGCGCAGCTAGCGCCATTCGACGGCCAACACCGCGGTTCCTGGTGTGTCCGCTGTGCCGTGCGTGTGATCATTGCTTGTACAGCCCTCTCGCAGTGTCCAGAGCAAATATGGTGGGTCTGACACACCGGTGTCAATGTGTTCTTTTTTCCATTTCCAGGAGTGTAATTGAAATCTTCCCGTATCTCCCAGCCTTTTCCAAGTATACCTCCTCCTCTTGTGATTCTTGAACAGGGTATTCGCTATTACTAGCTGAAACTTGTTACAGATCTCAATTAGTCTTTCTCCTCTTTCATTCGTTGTCCCAAGCCATATTCTCCTGTAACCTTTTCTTCTACTCCTTGCCCTACAACGGCATTCCAGTCGCCCATGACTATTAGATTTTCGTCCCCCTTTACATACTTCATTACCCTTTCAATATCCTCGTACACTTTCTCTATCTGTTCATCTTCAGCTTGCGACGTCGGCATGTATACCTGAACTATCGTTGTCGGTATTGGTCTGCTGTCGATTCTGATTAGAACAACCCGGTCACTGAACTGTTCACAATAACACACCCTTTGCCCTACCTTCCTATTCATAACGAATCCTACACCTGTTATACCATTTTCTGCTGCTGATGATATTACCTGATACTCATCTGACCAGAAATCCTTGTCTTCCTTCCACTTCACTTCTCTGACCCCTACTATACCTAGATTGAGCCTTTGCATTTCCCTTTTCAGATTTTCTAGTTTCCCTACCACGTTCAAGCTTCTGACATTCCACGCCCCGACTCGTAGAACGTTATCCTTTCGTTGATTATTCAATCTTTTTCTCATGGTAACCTGCCCCTTGGCAGTCCCCTCCTGGAGATCTGAATGGGGTACTATTCTGGAATCTTTTGCCAATGGAGAGATCATCATGACACTTCTTGAATAACAGGCCACATGTCCTGTGGATACACGTTACGTGTCTTTAATGCAGTGGTTTTCATTGCCTTCTGCGTCCTCAGGTCGTTGATCATTGCTGATTCTTCCGCCTTTAGGGGCAATTTCCCACCCCTAGGACAAGAGAGTGCCCTGAATCTCTATCCGCTCCTCCGCCCTCTTTGACAAGGCCGTTGGCAGAATGAGGCTGACTTCTTATGCCGGAAGTCTTCGGCCACCAATGCTGATTATTTATCAAAATTTAGGCAGTGGCAGGGATCGAACCCGGGACCGAAGATGTTTTGATTATGAATCAAAGACACTACCCCTAGACCACGGGTTTTCATACAATCAGCAAAACACTATGCAGAAGATAAATGTGCCACTATCAAAAACAGAAGATGAAGACATTGAGAAAATGTATGAGGATATTGAACAGGTAATATGGTATGTAAAGCGAGATGAAAATCTAATAATTATGGTGCATTGGAATACATTCATAAGGGAAGGAGCAGAAGAAAATTTTATTGCAAAATATAGTCTTAGTATTACATGCGAGAGGAAAAAGACCAAATGATTTCTGCAATAAATTTCAGCTAGTAATAGTGAATACTCTGTTCAAGAATTTCTAAGATAGTTGAGGGAAGTGACAACCAAATATCTATTCAAGTTAGTAGTGCATAGAATGTATGAGACTGGCAGCATACCATCAGACTTTCAGAAAATTATCATCCACACAATTCCAAAGATAACAAGAGCAGGCAAGGGCAAGGACTATTCTTTCAACAGATTAACAGCTAAAACTTGCATCCAAGCACTTACAAGAATAATAAACAGAAGAATGGAAAAACCTGAGGAGCTATTATATAATGATCAGCTGGGTAACATCATGAGCAGACAGAGATTCTGACAGATAATAGAGTGTACATCCAGGAGCAGACGTACGTTCAGACTACAATTTGGTAATGATGCAGAGTAGACTGAAGTTTTAGAATTATCTGGAGGAATGAATGTGGAAGGAAATAGGGTGCTGAAGTACTGAGTTATGATAAAGACGCATTTGAAGTTCACTAAAGATGATGGTAAGGAATATCACAGTAGGCAGTTGAATTGAAGAGGGAGGACAGCTCTAAAAAGAGCAGTCATGCACTTTAGACAGACAAACATAGGTACAAGGAATGTAACTGTGAAGAAACCTTAGGTAACAGGAGAATTATTTCAACTGGTGGATGAAAGGAGGAAGTACAAAAATCTTCAGGGAAACATAGGACTACAGTAACATAAATCACGTAGGAAATACATAAATATCAAGTGCAAGCAAGCCAAGGAAAAATGGCTGCAGGAACAATGTGAAGAAACTGAAAAAGAAATGATAATTGGAACAATCGACTTTAGTATGCAGGAAAGTCAAAACAACCTTCCGTAAAATTAAAAGCAATGTTGGTACCATTAAGAGTACAATGAGAATTCCACTGTTACATGCAGAGGAGAGAGCAGATCAGTAGGAGGAGAACACTGGCAGTGGAAGGGGGGGGGGGGGGGACAATTGTCTGATGATGTGATAGAGGAAGAAATCGGAATTGTTATGAAAGATTTAGATTCAGAGTTTAAAAGAGCCCAGGAAGAGTTGTGATCAAATAAGGAAGAAGGGATAGAAAATATTCCATCAGAATTTATAAGATAGTTGGGGGAAGTGAAAATCAAATATCTATTCAGGTTAGTGTATAGAATGTATGAGACTGGCAGCATACCATCAGACTTTCAGAAAATTTTCACCCACACAGTTCAAAAATGGTTCAAATGGCTCTGAGCACTATGGGACTCAACTGCTGTGGTCATCAGTCCCCTAGAACTTAGAACTACTTAAACCTAACTAACCTAAGGACATCACACACATCCATGCCCGAGGCAGGATTCGAACCTGCGACCGTAGCAGTCGCACGGCCACACAGTTCCAAATATAACAAGAGCAGGTAAGGGCAAGGACTATTGTTTCAACAGATTAACAGCTAAAACTTGCATCCAAGTCACTTACAAGAATAATAAACAGAAGAATGGAAAAAGAACTGAGGAGCCATTATATAATGATCAGTTTGGCTTTAGGAAACATAAAGGTACCAGTTGTGCTTGCAATGGAAGTGAGACTGAAGAAAAATCAAGACATGTTCATAGGATTTGTTGACCTGAAAAAAGTGTTCAACAATGCAAAATGGTGCATGATGTTCACAACTGAGGAAGTTGAGAAAAATGGAGTAAGCTACAGGGAAAGATGTAATATGCAATGCTTGGAAGAATCAAGAGATAACAATAAGACTGGAAGACCAAGAATGAAGTACTCATGTTAAAACTGCTATAAGACAGGGGTACAGTCTTTCACACCTTCTGTTCACTCTATGCATTGAAGAAGCAATGACAGAAACAGAAGAAAACTTCAGGAGTGGGATCCAAGGTGAGATGACATTGCTATCCTAAATTAAGATGAATAAAAATTACAAGATCTGTTGAATGAAATGAAGAGTCTAATGAGTACAGAATTTGGGTTGAGAGTTAACTGAATCAGAAGACGATCATAAGACTAGTGATTCAAAGAAGAACAAAGTTATACAGAAAGAATTGAGGTTTAGGGGCTTCTGAATTTAATTTATCAACACACTTCAAGAAACATTTCACAATTGTAAACAAATTAATCAAGTATTCACTATTTTCTATCTACATTTAAACCATTCCAAGAAATTTAATCTTATTTAACTTTCTCCAGTAGCAGTTGTCAATTATGGTCATGAATATAAAGCAAAAAGCAATATGCCAATGCAAAAATACTTACCTGTTTAATTACTTAAAAAATAAGGTTTTATTGCTTTGAAATACATGAATAGTGTAAGATTACAGTCAACAAAGCATTAAATGGACAAATTATCATTACAATTAGTATTTTAATAACAGGTGGAACACAGGAAACTTATAACAGTAAACCAAAGTTTAGATATTTGAATGGTGCAATAGTCATAATGCAATCAGTACACTCAGTATTTTAAAGAGACATCAAAATATACGATTTTTCAGTTAACTGTGTATGGTGATATTATAAGCGTAAGTAAAAATCACATTTGAGCATCTCTGTATCACTGTTCTTATGTTTTCTTTGCCATTTATTGATCACTGGTGATGGAGGGTGTTTTACTTATTCTGTTTTATGTGTATGCTCCCATGTGTTATTGTAAAGTGTTTCACATACTGTTTCTTTTGTCAGTGAATAAATTTTTTGAAACTAATATTCCTTGTTTGCAAACATGACTCTGCAACCAGTTTTTTAGTTTCAAATTAGGATAAATTATGAATTGTATAGTTTATATTTTTCTTCCTCTTCAGTTTTGCAGTAGTACTTTCCTTTTCTTGTTCAATCCTTATTCATATAATGTTCATCTATTTTATGCAAGGTTTGCTCCAATCATTCATTTATTATCATGTTCTGTTGGTCCTATGGCAGGGTAGCGTCACCTGAAAATGTGGTAGTGTACAGTACTCTAATCATATGTCATAACTTCTTCTGTGAACCATCATCACTCATCATTAATGCATGATCATACCATACTAGTATTTGTGAATGTCGCTCAATAATCTATTGTCAGTGGCAACCTATTCCTCTGTGACTTCTTCCATCTCCACAAGTTGTATTATTGTGGTGGGCTGGAGAGCACACCTAATCTGCCATCCGGAATCCCTGTTTTTTGGAATACACTACTGAGGTGTTCCAGCTCATGGGACAGTCTCTCTGTGTTTGAGCCACTGCCTTTATACCATACACTGGTGCACTGTTGGGGAAAATGGGACACATATTGAAGAAGCACATAGTAAAAACTTTCTTTACCCACCCAGTAAAACATGAGCATTATTGGGAAGCATCAGAGATGATCTCAGTTTGTGGAAAGTTTGTGAATACTAGCTTCTGTGTCATTGTGGAAGACATATATTGGACAGATAGTGCACACTGTTGAAAATCACTGCTTAGAACACCAGAGGCACACTCAACTAATGTATTGCAACAAGTCAGTGGTTACAGAGCACTGTTTGTCTGAGAATCATGTTATGGAGTATGAACGTACCAGGATCTGGGCCCAACTTCCACATACTTAGAGAGGACATAGAAACTTGCAGCAGGGACAATTTCATTAGCTGAGATCGTGGCTATAATCTTAGCAAGGCTTGGGAATCAGCACTGAGTTTAATTAAGAAGACACTCAGCAAACAATACGATCTGGTGACCAGAGTGGTCAAAGCACTCAGCTCACTGCTACTAGACACTGATGTTAACATCTGCATGATTGCTGATGCATGACCACAGCCACAGATAGCAGAGGGAATGGTTCGCAGGGTTGTGTGAGGATATAAGTTGTTCATGCACTCTCAGGAGCTCAGTTCATCAGTGCAAAAATGGCTCTGAGCACTATGGGACTTAACATCTGTGGTCATCAGTCCCCTAGAACTTAGAACTACTTAAACCTAACTAACCTAAGGACATCACACACATCCATGCCCGAGGCAGGATTTGAACCTGCGACCGTAGCAGTCCCACAGTTCCGGACTGAGCGCCTGAACCGCTAAATCACCGCGGCCGGCTCATCAGTGCACCTGCTGGTGGTGGCATGTTTGATCACCAAAATAACTATGAACCAGCAGTACATGTGTGGATTGTTCTATTAACAAATATACCAGGAGAAACTGCAGAATCACATCATATACCTGTACGGGGAGGAAATGAATCGCAGCATGAAGAAATTCAACAAACTGCACCACTGAAGATGCCGTTTGTGAGTGCTCTTGAATTTCTGAAGAGTGTTGTGCCAACTTGTTGTGCCAAACTTTGCTAAGGTCATGCATCACATCGCTTCTGCAGCAGCTAGGAATGTTAAGAAGTGGGCCAGCCTTTCCTTGATACATGAGAGGGTGCAGTTCACCTGCTAAAGCCTTGAGTATAACTCCCAAGAACTAGTCACATTAATTCCTAATCACATTAATTCCTTGATCTGGGACTGTATGGATGGTGTTACCTAAGTGGCAGTTGATTCCATGTCTAGGAAGGTCATAGAACATCAAATATCAAAATTCTCTCACCTCTGAGACAAAGTAGATTCCATGCAAAATGATCATCAATCTGACTGACATGGAGCTGAGTGACAATGTGGTTTCAGTCCTGGATAAGGTACATAACTTTGCCCCAACCCTAAGTTCACACCAGTCATGGACATCTTCAGTGCAGTTGAACATGTTGTAGTGTAACTACCACCTGAAGCAGCTGAAGAAGTACATTGTGAACCTGCTGTGCTCTGATTAGAATTAAACCTACAAAGACAGATGTTACCATCAGAGAGATGGTAGCTGTTTGGGATCTGAGAGTGTGTCCTGAAATTGTTGTCTTACCTGCTGATAAAGGCAATGCTACTGTTGTTCTTTCCCACAATAACTACATTGAGAAGATGCAGGGCCTGCTAGATGATGACTCCTATAGGAAGATCAATGTTGACCTCACTAAGAAGGTGAAGAAAAGGTGATGGCTCTTCTCAAGGATGTGGATTTACCAGAGGGGGTCACCAAGAAACTGTTACAAGGACCTGTATAGCCAAAATTTTATGGACTCCCTGAAATCCAGAAAGATGGGGTGCCATTGCACCACATTGTCAGCAACATCATTGCACCTACCTATTTGCTGGCAAGATACCTAATGGGAATACTAAGCTCTTATATGAGTAAGTGCCCTCGTCACATGAGTAATTCTGTGGATTTTATAAAATGCATCAATAGCTTCAGGATAAAAGACTCAGATATCCTGGCAAGTTCTGACATCATTTCGGTATCCAACAGTGTGCCCCCCCCCCCGCCCACCCCCCACCCGCCTACAAAAATCACTAGAACTTATTGTTCAGAAATTTGATGAGAAGGCCACCAACCTTTTCAGGCTTGTCCTGACCTCCATGTATTATCTGTACAATGGAAAATACAAATCATGCCTGTGATTATGAATTTTTATATGGAGTATTTTGACAAGGAAGCTCTGGCATCATCCAAATGGAAATCCACATGTTTTTTTCGTTATGTGGATGACGCCTCCTTCATCTGGCCCCATGGAAGGGACAAACTCCTTGACTTCCTTACACATTTGAGCGCCTACAGCCTAACATCAAATTTGCTATGGAGACCAAAGCAGAAGGAAGATTGCCATTCCTGGATATCATGCTCAAGAGGAGAGCTGATAGTAGCCTCGGCCCTGGTGTGTATCAGGAGAAAACACACACTGACCTTTATTTGCATGTGGACAACTGCCACCACCTTTCACAGAGGAATGGGGTACTAAAAACAGTAGAATACAGGGCACACGTCATCTCAGACACAGAAAGTCTGCCTCAGGAGCTGGAAAGCCTCAGAACTGTATTCCAAGAAAAAGGGTATCCAGAATGACAGGTTAGGCATGGTCTCCACCCCACCACAACAGTAAAACCTGTGGAAATGGAAGAAGTCATGGAGGAAGAGGCAGCCACTGCCTGTATGTATACACTGGTACACTATCAGAAAAAACTGGATGCGTACTCAAGAAGCACCAAGTAAAAACAATCTTTTACCCACCAAATAAAACACAGACATTATTAAGAACTGTCAAATATGATCATGGTGTATGGAAGACCAGTGTATATCAGATTATGCATCAGTGTGGAAAGACGTATACTGGACAGACAGTGTGTACTATCAAAGATCATTGCCAGCAACATCAGAGGAAGACTCACCTAATGTATCCCAAGTCAGCAGTCACAGAGCACTGTTTGTGTGAGAATCATGTGATGGTGTATGAACGTACCAGTATTTTGGCACACACTTCCAAATACTGGGACAGCATCACTAGAGAGGCCATGGAAATTTACACAAGGGGCAATCTCATCAACTGAGATTGCTGCTATAATCTTAGCAAGGTTTAGGAACCAGCACTGAGTTTAATTAACAAGACTCTCAGCAAACAAAATGATATGGCAACCAAGCAAACAGAGTACATATCAACACTAGTGTCTCTATGACCACTGACTCAAGAAAGTGGGCACAGACCACTGAGAAAATGGCTCACTGTGAGAGGGGATATAAGTTGGTCATGCACACTACGGAGCTCATTTCAACAGTGCACCTGTCAGTGGTGACACGTCTCATCGCCAAAAATTGTGCCCTTTGGACACTATGAACCAGCAGTACACCTATGGCACGGTCAATGAATTATTTTATTATTCATTCTTAGTCATTTTATGTTAGTTATTTGGGATTTTGTAGACCATCTTCCAGTTTACCTCCTAGAAAAAACTCTACAAATCACCACTGCATTCATAATAGCTAACCTCACACTATAGAGAGGCACACAACAGGAAACTCTTACTATTCCAAATACTCTGCAATACAAAGCTGTTAATCACAGTTTCTATCACTTGCAACTGTTGTCACTTTTTCGTATCTCTATTGAGCCCCATAATAAATAATTTAGAAAGATAGAAGTTTGAAATGAATCACCGTTTTATTTTATTTTGTTTTATCAATTTACAGGTCTGTTTGTTGTAAACTATGATCCAACCAATTGGGGACTCATCACGCAAAATCTACATGCCAATAAGTCTTCGCAGAGGCTATCTGAAATAACACATGCCAAGTTAATAACTGATGCATTCCTTCTCGCAAATGCAGGAGAATTGACGTTTAGTGTGCCATTAAATATGAGCCTCACATTAACAGATGAGACAGATTTCCCTCCATGGTATGCCTTTAAAGAGTTCTTTTGGGATATATATTACAAATTGGAGCACACAAGGACAATAAACCTGTTTGTGGTAAGCAGATATGAGCGGCAGTTATTTTCTTACTATTGCTGTTTTACTTATATTACCTTCTTGCCTGCTTAGCAATGATAAATAAGAACTTTACCAATAGCAGAACCACTTTCAACAATGAAAGTCTTCATATAAGTACCTTTTCTGTGTGTGTGTCTATGAATGCCAGTATATAAAAGTGAGGTGATGTTTCTGTTTACATGTGCTTTAGTCAATCGAGGTTAAAGTAGTGAAAAAATGCTCTGAAATCTTGAATAAACATATTTAATATGTCTACTTCACATATTATACTAACTGCTGCTTGACTGCTGCTTATTTCTTTAAGATCACTATTAACACTGAAAAAATGAATGCAAAGTACAATGCAGAATCTTCAAGTTTGAGTGCAAGGCAGTGCTCTATTTGGAGGGCATCATAATTGAAACAGTTTTGTAACTGTGACATGTGCTTTCATATGATTTATTTCGGTTCATGTGAATATTTTTTTTATATTATTATTATTATTTTTTACTCATCAGTGTTACTATTCAGGGTTAAATTTATAAACATATTGGTGCCCTTTGTACCCCTCTGGTCAGCATCACCACACATTCCACAATCAGGGTAAACACACCACCATATGGATTGATAGAATACATGTAAATAAATAAATAAAACAATTAAAACTTCTTCCAGATTCATTTGTTGAGTATTCAAAACAGCAAGACATTGCACAAGACAATAGAAACCACTGAATGAAAGACACATAATGTGTGTCTGCAGGAAATGTGGTTTGTAACTGAAAAAGTGTCATGATTATGTCTGCATTGGCATTGGCTTTCCAGGAGGGGGCTACTAGGTGGAGGTAATCATAAGAAAATGATTAGAAAATCAACATAAGGATAACATTCTGTCTAGTGGATGTGGGATGTCAGAAGTCTGAGTGTAGCAGGAAAACCAGAAAATCTGGAATGGGAAATGCAAAAACAGTATACAGATTTGATAGGAGTTAGTGATGTGAAATGGAAAGGTAATAAGGATCTGGTCAGACAAATATAGAGTAATATTAAGAGCAGCAGGGAATGCTATAACAGGAGTATGCTTTGTTATGAATGGGAATGTAGGACAAAGAGTGAGTTTCTGTGAGCAGTTTAGTGATTGAGTTATTCTCACCAGAAACAACATCAATCCAATGCCAGAAAATGAAGTGATGGGTGCATGTTGTATGAGGGCAATGAGTGGATGGTTCAGTACATAAAGGGAGATGAAAATCTAACAGTCACTAAGAACTGGAACACCATAGCAGGAAAAATAATATAAGACATAATCATGGGAGAAAATTAGCCTCCGAATAGGAATAACAGAAGAGAGATTCCTCACTTCTGCAATAAATTTCAGATAGTTATAGCAAAAACACTGTTCAAGCATCACCAGAATAGCAAATATAACACGAGGAGTAGATACTTCTGAAAAAGACCTGGAGAAACAATAAGCTTCAGCTGGATAAAATCACAGAGAGAAAAGATTTTGAAAGCAGATAAAAGCGTTTAAGGCATACTTAGGAGCAGATACAGACTCACATTTCAGTTTGGAGATGATTGGCTGATGTTTAAGTGAGGTGTTTGGAATTCCCTGAGGCTGTAGGTACAGTGGTGACGAGTAAGTAGTTCAGTTGAAGAGAAGTTGATGTCCATGAATTACAGTCAGTTAGAGAAGCTATGGGGCCAATATAAATACTAGAAGTTAACTATGGAAATAACACCACTGTTCTAGCCACAGGTGGGACACTCAGTCTATGTCATCTTCAGCAAATGATGTCACTGAAATGTGGTACGGAGGGGAGTAGCGTGTGCACACTCCTTTCCCAATTGTTGTTGGATTAACAGATCTGGTGCTGCTACTGCTCAGTCAAATATCTCTTCAACTGGCATCATGAGGCTGAATGCACCCCATTCCAGTTCTTACAGAAGAGAAAATCCCTGGCGTACCAGTAATCAGAAATGAATGCTGTCCAATAAGCTACACAGGTGGACAACTGTGGGAAAGGCTTAGGTAAAAGAAGACATAACTTGACTGATAATGAAAGAAGGAAATATAAAAAAGTTCACGTCTCCAAGCTGTGTACTGTTCATGTTTATTGTTGTTGTGGCCTTCAGTCCTGAGACTGGTTGGATGCAGCTCTCCATGTTACTCTATCCTGTGCAAGCTTCTTCATCTCCCAGTACCTACTGCAACCTACATTCTTCTGAATCTCTTGGTCTCCCTCTATGATTTTTACCCTACACACTGCCCTCAGATACTAAATTGGTGATCCCTTGATGCCTCAGAACATGTCCTACCAACCGATCCCTTCTTCTAGTCAAATTGTGCCACAAATTTCTCTTCTCCCCAATTCTATTCAATACCTCCTCATTAGTTATATGATCTACCCATCTAATCTTCAGCATTCTTCTGTAGCACCACATTTTGAAAGCTTCTATTCTCTTCTTGTCCAAACTATTTATCATCCATGTTTCACTTCCATACATGGCTACACTCCATACAAATACTTTCAGAAATGACCTCCTGACACTTAAATCTATACTCGATGTTAACAAATTTATCTTCTTCAGAAACGCTATCCTTGCCATTGCCAGTCTACATTTTATATTTTCTCTACTTCAACCATCATCAGTTATTTTGCTCCCCAAATATCAAACTTCCTTTACTACTTTAAGTGTCTCATTTCCTAATCTAATTCTCTCAGCATCACCCGACTTAATTTGACTACATTCCTTTATCCTCGTTTTGCTTGTGTTGATGTTCATCTTATATCATCCTTTCAAGACACTGTCCATTCCATTCAACTGCACTTCCAAGCCCTTTGCTGTCTCTGACACAATTACAATGCCATCGGTGAACCTCAAAGTTTTTATTTCTTCTCCGTGGATTTTAATACCTACTCCAAGTTTTTCTTTTGTTTCCGTTATTGCTTGCTCAATATACAGATTGAATAACATCGGAGAGAGGCTACAACCCTGTCTCACTCCCTTCCCAACCACTGCTTCCCTTTCATGCCCCTCGACTCTTATAACTGCCATCTGCTTTCTGTACAAATTGTAAATAGCCTTCGCTCCCTGTATTTTACCCCTACCACCTTCAGAATTTGAAAGAGAGTATTCCAGTCAATATTGTCAAAAGCTTTCTCTAGGTCTACAAATGCCAGAAACATAGGTTAGCCTTTCCTTAACCTATCTTCTAAGATAAGTCGTAGGGTCAGTATCGCCTCACGTGTTCAAATATTTCTGCAGAATCCAAACTGATCTTCCCCGAGGTTGGCTTCTACCAGTTTTTCCATTCGTCTGTAAAGAATTCGTGTTAGTATTTTGCAGCTGTGTCTTATTAAACTGATAGTTCGCAGTATCATATCTCCCATTTCATCTTCATCTACATCCTCTTCCATTTCCATAATATTGTCCTCAAGTACATCGCCCTTGTATGGACTCTGTATGTACTCCTTCCACTTTTCTGCTTTCCCTTATTTGCTGAGAACTGGGTTTCCATCTGAGCTCTTGACATTCATACAGGTGGTTCTCTTTTTCTCCAAAGGTCTCTTTAATTCTCCTTACCCCTAGTGAGATAAGCCTCTACATCCTTACATTTGTCCTCTAGCCATCCCTGCTTAGCCATTTTGCACTTCCTGTTGATCTCATTTTTGAGACGTTTGTATTCCTTTTTGCCTGCTTCATTTATTGTATTTTTGTATTTTCTCCTTTCATCAATTAAATTCAATATTTCTTCTGTTACCCAAGGATTTCTACTAGCCCTCATCTTTTTACCTACTTGATCCTCTGCTGCCTTCACTACTTCATCCCTCAAAGCTACCCATTCTTCTTCTACTGTATTTCTTTCCCCCATTCCTGTCAATTGTTCCTTTATGCTCTCCTTGAAACTCTGTACGAACTCTGGTTTAGTCAGTTTATCCAGGTCCCATCTTCTTAAATTCCCACCTTTTTGCAGTTTTTTTCAGTTTTAATCTACAGTTCATAACCAATAGATTGTGGTCAGAGTCCACATCTGCCCCTGGAAATGTCTTACAATTTAAAACCTGGTTCCTAAGTCTCTGTCTTACCATTATATAATCTATTTGATACCTTCTAGTATCTCCAGGATTCTTCCATGTATACAACCTTCTTTTATGATTCTTGAACCAAGTGTTAGCTATGATTAAGTTATGCTCTGTGCAAAATTCTACAAAACGGCTTCCTCTTTCATTTCTTACCCCCAATCCATATTCACCGACTATGTTTCCTTCTCTCCATTTTCCTACTCTTGAATTACAGTCACCTATGACTATTAAATTTTTGTCTCCCTTCATTACATGAATAATTTCTTTTATCTCATCATACATTTCATCAATTTCTTCATCATCTGCAGAGCTAGTTGGCATATAAACTTGTACTACTGTAGTAGGCATGGGCTTCGTGTCTATCTTGGCCATAATAATGCGTACACTATGCTGTTTGTAGTAGCTTACCCATGTTCCTACTTTTTTATTCATTATTAAAGCTACTCCTGCAGTACCCCTATTTGATTTTGTATTTATAACCCTGCACTCACCTGACCAAAAGTCTTGTTCCTCCTACCACCGAACTTCACTAATTCCCACTATATCTAACTTTAACCTATCCATTTCCCTTTTTAAATTTTCTAACCTACCTGCCCAATTAAGGCATCTGACATTCCACGCTCCGATCCGTAGAACGCCAGTTTTCTTTCTCCTGATAGACGTACTCTTGAGTAGTCCCCGCCCGGAGATCTGAATGGGGGACTATTTTACCTCCGGAATTTTTTACCCAAGGGGATGCCATCATCATTTGACCATACAGTAAAGCTGCATGCCCTTGGGAAAAATTACAGCTGTAGTTTCCCCTTGCTTTCAGCCATTTGTAGTACCAGCACAACAAGGCCATTTTGGTTAGCGTTACAAGGTCAGATCAGTCAATCATCCAGACTGTAGCAGCTGCCACTACTTAAAAGGCTGCTGCCCCTCTTCAGGAACCACACATTTGTCTGGCCTCTCAACAGATACCCCTCCATTTGGATGCACCTACAGTATGGCTATCTGTATCGCTGAGTGGGGGGGAAGGGGGCGGGGGGGTCATATGGGAAGATCTGTTAGATTACATCATTATCAGACAGAGATTCAGAAATAAGATACTGGTTAGTAAGGCATACCCAGGAGCAGATATAGACACAGATCACAATGTAGTACTGAGAAGAGTAGCATGAAGTTTAAGAGATTAGCCAAGAAGAATCATACTCAAAGAAGTGGTATACTGAAGTACAATGGAATGATGAGGTATCCTTGGAGTTCTCTAAGGCTATAGATACAGCAATAAGGAATAACTCAGTAGGCAGTATAGTTTAAGAGGAACAGACATTACTAAAAAGGGCAATCACAGAAGTTGGAAAGAAAGTCATATGTACAAAGAAGGTAACTGCAAAGAAACCATGGGTAACAGAAGAAATACTTTTGTTGATCAATGAATGAAGGAAATACAAAAACATTCAGGGAAATTCATGGATACGAAGTACAAGCCACTGAGGAATAAAATAAATAGGAACTGCAAGGAAGCTAAGACGAAATGGTTGCATGAAAAATGTGGAGAAATTGGAAAAGAAATTATTATTGGAAGAACTGATTCAGCATACAGGAAAGTCAAAACAATCCTCAGTGAAATTAAAAGCAAGAATGGTAACATTAAGAGTGCCACAGGAATTCGACTGTTGAATGCAGAGGAGACAGCAGATAAGTGGAAACAGTACATGAAGGCCTCTATGAGGCGGAAGATTTGTCTAACATGGTAGAAGAAGAAATGAGCAGTCGATTTAGAATAGATAGGGGATCCAGTATTAGAAATGGAAATTAGAAGAGCTTTGGAGAACTTGAGATCAAATATGGCAGAAGGCATAGATGACATTCCATCAAATTTTCTAAAACCACTGGGGGAAGTGGCAACAAAACAACTATTCACATTGGTGTGTATAATGCATGAGTCTGGCAACACACCATCAGACTTTTGGAAAAATATCGTCCACAAAATTCTGAGGACTGCGTGAGCTTACAAGTGCAAGAATTATAATGAAGTCAGCTTAACAGCTCATGTATCTCAGTTGCTGACAAGAATAATATACAGAAGGATGGAAAAGAAAATTGAGGATGTGTTATATGATGATCAGTTTTGCTTTAGGAAATGTAAAGCCAGCAAGAAGCAATTCTGACATTTCAGTTGATAGTGGAAGTAAGACTAAAGAAAAATGAAGACACATTCATAGGATTTGTTGACCTGGCAAAAGAGTTCAGCAGTGTAAAATGGTGTTAAGATGTTTGAAATTCTGAGAAAAATAAGGATAAGCTATAGGGAGAGATATGTACAAGAACCAAGAGAGAATAACAAAAGTGGATGAACAAGAACAAAGGACGCGGATTAAAAAGAGTGTAAGACAGGGATGTAGACTTTCACCTCTACTGTTCAATCTCTACAGTGAAGAAGCAATGATGGAAATAAAAGAAAGGTTCAGGAGTGGAATTAAAATTCAAGGTGAAAGGATATCAATGATATGATTCACTTATGACATTGCTATCTTAAGTGAAACTGAAGAAGAATTACATGAACTGCTGAATGGAATGAACAGTCTACTGAGTACAGAACTGGACTGAGAGTTAATCAAAGAAAGACAAAAGTAATGAGAACTGGCAGAAATGAGAACAGCCAGAAACTTAAAAATCAGGATTGTTGGTCATGAAGCAAATGAAGGAATTCTGCTACCTAGGCAGTAAAATATCCAGTGATGGACAGAGCAGACTAGCAACGGCAAAAAGGGCATTCCTGGCCAAGAGAAGTCTATTAGTATCAAACATAGGCCTTAATTTGAGGAAGAAATTTATAAGAATGTACATTTGGAACATAACATCGTATGGTAGTGAAACATAGATTGTGTGAAAACCAGAACAGAAAAGAATCAAAGCATTCGAGATGTGGTGCTACAGATGAAGGTTGAAAATTAGTTGCACTGATAAGGTAAGGAATGAGGAGGTTCTCTGGAGAATTTGAGAGGAAAGAAATATTTAGAAAACACTGACAAGGAGAATGAACAGGTTGATACAACATATGTTAAGACATCGGGCAATTACTTCCATGGTAATAGAGAGAGGACTTAGGTTGGAAGTGCTACTCTGAGATGAAGATGTTGGCACAGGAGGAGAATTCATGGTAGGGAAGGGGAAAAAAAAATAAAAAAAAAATAAAAATAAAAAAAAAGTTATCTTAATAGACAGCATATTTTATTTTTGACATTTGATCATTGTGGTGAGATAAGCAATTGAATATGCTTTTACATGTAAATCACTAGAAGTAGGTAAGTCTAAATAAATAAAATAAATAAAAACTGACAAGCTTTTGTCCTATGTTGTTCAGTGGGAACTGTACTGTGAAAAATAATCCAAAGTTGAAAAGATTGCATCAGAATTGAGACATACCAATGTTGAGTTTGTATCTGCTCTGAGCTGCCATGATTGGCCTCATTTAAATTCTTCTATTAGAAGAGTTGTAATGGCTGCTTATTTTGGGTGCAGGGTTACATATTAATTTCAGCTGATGATGTCAGTAGATGAAATTATGCAAGGCATGGCCTTTACTTCAACAGGAAAGGAAAGGGTAAACAGGCTGGGCTAATAGAAAACTTGGGAGGAGGAGGGTGGCACTGTCATGAATGAAAAATACCACAGTTACAAGTGTCACAGCAGCACCTTTTTTAATATAGGAAGGTCAAAAAGAAATAAAGTTTTATGAAAGGTTAGGACTGAAACAAACCTTCAATTTGAGAAGGAAACTGAACAAAATAATAATGGCCTTCTGCATCAGCTCAAACAGTTGTTGGTTGAAAATGTTCAGCAATCAAGAAGATAGTCAGTAAAACAAAAATTTAATGTTTTTGTAAACTCTTCGAAGAAGTGAACACTGCTCACAGTATGAAAGGAAAATACAACATATTTCTTACTGGTAATAAAGTCCTTACCTTATTTAAAAGGTGTTCTTTCCCAAAGTAACCCAAATTAGGGCAAAGTCTACAAAGAATCCATGAATTATTCAACAAATAAATGTATCTTGTAAGGTAAAAAGGAAACTGTTTCTGTCAGTCAGAAACAGATCTGATGTTGATGCTATAGATCCCTGAAAACCATACTGCAAAATACTGAAGGTTATTGCACAATAATGGAAACAGTAATACAGATACCAAAGTAAATGCATTAGGAGAAAAATAGTCACACCAGATAACAAAATAAAGAGAGGACGGGATAAGGCAAAGGAGGAGACTGATAGAACCACAAATGAATAGCAGGAGATTGCATTAAGAGTAAAAGATACATTGGTAACAGATGTGTGCAGTTTTGCAAAACATTTTAATGAGCCTTTTACAGAAAGATGAAGTTGTCAGGTTCAGCAGATGGTATCATGGAATGTCTCAGACCAGCCATTACAAATAACTTCAGTAAAACAATATGACCTTTACTACACTAGAAGTAATGTCAACCATACAATCTTTAAAATCAAAAAATTCTAGAAATTATGATAAAACATCAACAAGGTTAACTAAAGAATTTTCTTCTAAGTTTAGTAAAACATGATGTTATTTGTGAAAAATCATTTATCAGTGCAATATTTCTTGAATGGTTGAAAGATGCTGCTGTTAAACCTTTGTATAAGAAAGGAGATAAATAAATAGCACTAATTTTCCTTCCAGTTTCACTTTTGCCAGAATTCTCAAAAATTTTGGCAAAGATAATATCAATTTCACTTTTCAATCATCTAACTACAAATAATACACTACCTGACAAAAAAGTAAAGCACCAAGAAGACATACTCAGATGTGACTGTAACTTCATATACTGACAGTATTGGTGGGTATGTGAATGATGGAGTTGCAATTCTCTATGACAGCTAGAACAACAATGAGAGTACATTATTTTTGTTCATGTTTAGCATTGTTACCAGATCTGGTAGGATACAGAAAGGACACAAACAGTATCAGATAATGAGTGATTGTTGTGGAGGACACAGAGATGCCTCACAATCAAGTGGGAAAGTATTATCAACAGAGCTTGAAAGAGGCATCATTGTGGGACTCCATTTGACTGGCTGATCAAATTGTGCAATATCTACATTTGTGGAACATATGAATGTGATAGTGGGTGATGGAGTGTATAGGAACATGAGGGCAGGCATAGGTACCATGAAAGTCCCAGTTGACCACATGTGACCATTATGAGGGAGGATCACCGTATTGTGCACTAAGCATATTGCAGGCCCTTCACATCTGTGCATGCCATCTGAGAACAAGTAATTGACTCCATGCAGCATTCCATGGCATCCTTACCCATTGGCTGGAGACTAGCACCAGCTGGTCTAGGAAATTATCATCCCATATGTAGGATGCTGTTAGCACTGCAATACAAATGTCCAGGTCTGGATTATTGCAGTGACTGAGAAGCACGGACACCTGGAGTCATGGCGTGGGGGGCCACCTGGTTTGAGCAAATGGTGTTTGTGGGAATTCTGACAACAAAACAATATGCCACAGACCTCCTGTGTCCTCATGTCTTACCTCTCATGCAACAGTAGAGTGGTACCATCTTTCAACATTATTCATACATGACACATGACTCTGTGAATTGGCAGCATGGTGCTGGTGTAGTCCTGTGACCAGCAAGATACCCAAATCTATCCCCACTAGAAAATGTGTGGGCCAGTTTGGATATCAGCTAAGCCCCAGTGTCACTATCCTAGATATCAAGGACGAGTTAACAATTGTGGGCCAGACAGCTTGCCTCAGGAAAGAATACAAGGCTTTACAGCTCCCTTCCCAACTGAATCATAGATGCGCCCAGGCTAGAGGGGTTGCAATGTTGATAAGTGAGCTCATACTGCTACATTCATCAATAACATGACCAAATTCCAAGTTTGCTTTTGTTTGCAAATGATACAAACATTGTAATAAATAGCAAATGAAATATAGCTTTAGAAAGATTGGTTGATGAAATTTTCATGGACATTAATAAATGTTTCCTAGCCAATTCTTTGTCACTAAACTTTGAAAAAATATGCTAATTGCGGTTCAGATGACAAGCTGAGAGATGAAGGTAATAGTGTTAAATTTTTGAGATTTTAAGTTGAAGATAAATTCAGCTAGGAGAAGGATACAACATAATTACTGAAGTGCCTACACAAATCTTAATTTACAGTGCAGATGTTGTCAGATGTAGGTGACATAAAAAATAACTTTGTTAGTTTCAGTTTATAATGTTATACAGAATCATTTTTTGGGGCAACTTATCAAGACAAGATAATGATATACTGAATCCAAAAATAAGTAATATGAATTCTTTGTGGTGTGAGCTCAAGAACATACTGCAGAGGCCTGTTCAAGACAAAGAAATTCACACATTGAGAAAGTCAATAACATGTTGCTCCATCTCTGGCTCTTATGCAAGCAGTTATTCAGCTGTGCATTGATTGATAGAGTTGTTGGATGACCTCCTGAGAGACAATGTGCCAAATTCTGTCCAATTAGTGCATTAGATTGTCAAAACCTGAGCTAGTTAGAGGGCCCTGCCCATAATAGTACAAATTTTCTCAGTTGCGGAGAGATCTGATGATCATTCTGGCCAAGGTAGTGGTAGGAATGGATGAAGACAAGCAGTAGAAACTCTCACCATGTGTGAGCGGACATTATCTTGCTGAAATGTAAGCGCAGGACAGCTTACCATGAAGGGCAACAAAACAAGGCAAAGAATATCATTGACATATTGCTGCAGTGTAAGGATATTGTGGATGACAATTAAAAGGGTCATGATATGAAATGAAATGGCACCCCATCACTTCTGGTTGTCAGGTCATATGGCAGGTGACAATGGTGGGATGCCAACATGCCTGTCACCTGCCATATGGCCTGACAGCAAAAAGTGATGATCTAGGGTGCCATTTCTTTTTGTAGCAGCACCTCTTTGGTTGCCACTTGCAGCTCCCTTACAGAACAGCAGTAGGCCAATGATATTCTATGTGCAGTTTGTTGCCCTTAATGGCAAGCTATCCTGAGCTTGCATTTCAGCATGATAATGCCTATCTGCACTTGGCAGGAGTTTCTACTGCTTGTCTTCATGCTTGTCAAACCCTATCTTGGCCAGGAATATCCTGTAATCTCTTCCCAAATGAGAATGTCTGGATAATTATAGGCAGAACCCACCAGTAACCTCAAAATGTAACATGCTAGTTAGATAGAATTTGGCATGATATTCCTCAGGAGGACATCCAACAACTGTCTCAAGTCAAATTACGGCTTTGCATAAGGGCAAGAGGTGGATCAATGCATTATTGACTTTGTCCTATTTCTGAAGCTCTTTCTCTTGGATGAATCACCCAATTTTTGTTAAATTGTAATAATTTGTTTGTTGGTACATGTAAATCATATCTTTCAATTTATGCCGCATTCAGATAATTCCTTCGTGGCAGATAATTTTTTTTTTTTAGAGTGTATTTATTCCGTATTGAAACTTGACATAATAAATATATCTCTTTATCAAACCAACAGTTAATTCCATGCCATGGAATCAATATTAGAAATAAGAATAATTTTGAGAAAGATTTAAAGTCACTTACTTTTTGCCCAGACATATGTCCATTATTTAAGAGCACATATTTCTAATACTTTTCCAGCAGTTATAAAAAATTTAACTACTAATAAATATGAGTTTGAGCCTAATGGATTTATTGGTGGCTCCTTATACTACACTGATATACTACACTGATGAAATTCTCAGTAGAGCTGGCTGATGTGTATATATTATTAATAATATCAAATAATGTGAATTTTATGTAAAATCTGACTGCACTGCTGTACCACTCCAGTGTATTAATTTAAGTGAAGCAAATAAGTGCTGTAAATTGATTTTTTCTTCAATGATGGAGTCAGCAAGACAGCCATCAGTGCATTAGAACAATGGAGAACTGTATTTATGTCTTGTTTCTTGAATTGTGCTATAACCGTGAACTGATCTTGAGCCTGAGAACTACACTGCTAATAGCCTTGTAACAGAACCATTCTTCCTTAAAAATATGATATGATTTACACTGATAATATGAACTTCATTAACTGACACCTTTATAGTCATTAACTATATCACTGAAAATTTATTATTTGTCCATTGATACCATCTTGATCTAGCTTTGTAACACTAACCAAAACAGCCTTGCTGTGCTGGCACTGCGAACAGCTGAAAGCAAGGGGAAACTACAGCCGTAATTTTTCCCAAGGACATGCAGCTTTACTGTATGGTTAAATGATGATGGTGTCCTCTTGGGTAAAATATTCTGGAGGTAAAATAGTCCCCCATTTGGATCTCTGGGCGGGGACTACTCAAGAGTACGTCGTTATCAGGAGGAAGAAAACTGGCGTTCTACGGATCGGAGTGTTGAATGTCAGATGCCTTAATTGGGCAGGTAGGTTAGAAAATTTAAAAAGGGAAATGGATAGGTTAAAGTTAGATATAGTGGGAATTAGTGAAGTTCAGTGGCAGGAGGAACAAGACTTTTGGTCAGGTGAATACAGGGTTATAAATACAAAATCAAATAGGGGTACTGCAGGAGTAGCTTTAATAATGAATAAAGAAATAGGAGTGCAGGTAAACTACTACAAACAGCATAGTGAACACATTATTGTGGCCAAGATAGACATGAAGCCCACACCTACTACAGTAGTACAAGTTTATATGCCAACTAGCTCTGCACATGATGAAGAAATTGATGAAATGCATGATGAGATAAAAGAAATTATTCAGGTAGTGAGGGGAGATAAAAATTTAATAGTCATGGGTGACTGGAATTCAAGAGTAGGAAAAGGGAGAGAAGGAAACATAGTCGGTGAATATGGATTGAGGGTAAGAAATGAAAGAGGAAGCCGTTTTGTAGAATTTTGCACAGAGCATAACTTAATCATAGCTAACACTTGGTTCAAGAATCATAAAAGAAGGTTGTATACATGGAAGAATCCTGGAGATACTAGAAGGTATCAAATAGATTATATAATGGTAAGACAGAGACTTAGGAACCAGGTTTTAAATTGTAAGACATTTCCAGGGGCAGATATGGACTCTGACCACAATCTATTGGTTATGAACTGTAGATTAAAACTGAAAAAAACTGCAAAAAGCTGGGAATTTAAGGAGATGGGACCTGGATAAACTGACTAAACCAGAGATTGTACAGAGTTTCAGGGGGAGCATAAGGGAACAATTGACAGAAATGGGGGAAAGAAATACAGTAGAAGAAGAATGGGCAACTGTGAGGGGTGAAGTAGTGAAGGCAGCAGAGGATCAAGTAGGTAAAAAGATGAGGGCTAGTAGAAATCCATGGGTAACAGAAGAAATATTGAATTTAATTGATGAAAGGAGAAAATATAAAAATGCAGTAAATGAAGCAGGCAAAAAGGAATACAAACGTCTCAAAAATGAGATCAACAGGAAGTGCAAAATGGCTAAGCAGGGATGGCTAGAGGACAAATGTAAGGATGTAGAGGCTTATCTCACTAGGGGTAAGATAGATACTGCCTACAAGAGAATTAAAGAGACCTTTGGACTAAAGAGAACAACTTGCTTGAATATCAAGAGCTCAGATGGAAACCCAGTTCTAAGCAAAGAAGGGAAAGCAGAAAGGTGGAAGGAGTATATAGAGGGTCTATACAAGGGTGATGTACTTGAGGACAATATTATGGAAATGGAAGAGAATGTAGATGAAGATAAAATGGGAGATACGATACTGCGTGAAGAGTTTGACAGAGCACTGAAAGACCTGAATTGAAACAAAGCCCCGGGAGTAGACAACATTCCATTAGGACTACTGACAGCCTTGGGAGAGCCACTCCTGACAAAACTCTACCATCTGATGAGTAAGATCTATGAGACAGGCGAAATACCCTCAGACTTCAAGAAGAATATAATAATTCCACTCCCAAAGAAAGCAGGTGTTGACAGATATGAAAATTACTGAATTATCAGTTTAATAAGTCACAGCTGCAAAATACTAACACGAATTCTTTACAGACGAATGGAAAAACTGGTAGAAGCTGACCTCGGGGAAGATCAGTTTGGATTCTGCAGAAATATTAGAACACGTGAGGCAATACTGACCTTACGACTTATCTTAGAAGAAAGATTAAGGAAAGGGAAACATACGTTTCTAGCATTTGTAGACTTGGAGAAAGCTTTTGACAATGTTAACTGGAATACTCTCTTTCAAATTCTAAAGGTGGCAGGGGTATTAATACAGGGAGCGAAAGGCTATTTACAATTTGTACAGAAAGCAGATGGCAGTTATAAGAGTCGAGGGGCATGAAAGGGAAGCAGTGGTTGGGAAAGGAGTCAGACAGGGTTGTAGCCTCTCCCCGATGTTATTCAATCTGTATATTAAGCAAGCAGTAAAGGAAACAAAATAAAAATTTGGAGTAGGTATTAAAATCCATTGAGTAGAAAAAAAAAACTTTGAGGTTCACCGATGACATTGTAATTCTGTCAGAGACAGCAAAGGACTTGGAAGTGCAGTTGAATGGAATGGACAGTGTCTTGAAAGGAGGATATAAGATGAACATCAACACAAACAAAGTGAGGATAATGGAATGTAGTCAAATTTAGTCGGGTGATGCTGAGGTAATTAGATTAGGAAATGAGACACTTAAAGTAGTAAAGGAATTTTGATATTTGGGGAGCAAAATAACTGATGATGGTTGAAGTAGAGAAGATATAAAATGTAGACTGGTAATGGCAAGGAAAGCGTTTCTGAAGAAGAGAAATTTGATAACATCGAGTATAGATTTAAGTGTCAGGAAGTCATTTCTGAATGTATTTGTATGGAGTGTAGCCATGTATGGAAGTGAAACATGGACGATAAATAGTTTGGACAAGAAGAGAATAGAAGCTTTCGAAATGTGGTGCTACAGAAGAATGCTGAAGATTAGATGGGTGGATCACATAATTAATGAGGAGGTATTGAATAGAATAGGAGAGAAGAGGAGTTTGTGGCACAAGTTGACAAGAAGAAGGGACCGGTTGGTAGGACATGTTCTAAGGCATCAAGGGATCACAAATTTAGCATTGGAGGGCAGCGTGGAGGGTAAAAATCATAGAGGGAGACCAAGAGATGAATACACTAAGCAGTTTCAGAAGGATGTAGGTTGCAGTAAGTACTGGTAGATGAAGAAGCTTGCACAGGATAGGGTAGCATGGAGAGCTGCATCAAACCAGTCTCAGGACTGAAGATCACAACAACAACAACACCATATTCAAAGATCAGCATCAGTGCATTATGCAACTGAACTTCTCAATCATGTGAAATTACATGGAGTCCCATCCAATGAACTTGATTTGCAAGTGATGGTTCCGACAATATTACTGCAGAACACTGGGCATCCACATTGTGTTGATGAAGCAGTTGCTAAAATCTTTAAAGCAGATTATAACTAAAACCACCACCTGAACTCTGTGTGCTAAAGAAAAGTCATTTTCATATCCATGCTCCCCATCAAACCAATGGATATGCTCTTCAGATTGTCTTATCTAGGGATGAAAAACAAGTTACAGTGTACGACTGTTCAAGCAGCTAGCCACAACTTGGAGAGTCAATGTTTTTCATACAGACAATTTTAGCTTCCTTGCGCTTGGAAATCAAGTGGAAAAATACACATTTATATTGTTAACAGTTTAAGGCTATAAATAGAGTACAAGTATATTTTGTAAACAGTTTTAATTACTAACAGTCAAGAGTAATGTCAAATACCACACATGTTACTCATCAATCTACACAAATGACACTTACTACGAAAAATAAAAAAATAAAAAAGTAAAAAGTAGCTCTTCTAGCAACATTAACAAGGACATACAGAAAGAAAGCAGATATAAACACAAAAAATATTTAGAACTTCAGATTATAAAAACCAAGACAAAAATGTAAGAATACAATGTGAGATAAAAAAGTCATCAGTTTTCCAAGAGAAAATGACATGGGATGTAAAGTGATTTTTGATATTTTTCCTACCAGCATGTACAGTGGATTTGTTTGAAAATAGTTAATTATTTCATTTCTATTGCTTCTAGAATACATAAAGAATTTCTTACAATACATGAGCTGTGAGGACGGGGCGTGAGTCGTGCTTCGGTAGCTCAGATGGTAGAGCACTTGCCCATGAAAGGCAAAGGTCCGGAGTTCAAGTCTTGGTCGGGCACACAGTTTTAATCTGCCAGGAAGTTTCATATCAGCACACACTCCGCTGCAGAGTGAAAATCTCCTCACAGCTTTACTTCTGCCAGTATCTCGTCTCCTACCTTCCAAACTCTACAGAAGCTCTCCTGCAAACTGTAGACCGTAATATATTCTCTAGTGAATATAGTAGATTCTCACTGTTGTACAAATAGATTTCTCCATATCTGAACCTTTTCTGGAATCCATTTCTCAAAATAAATGGCTTCCTATAAATTTTCAAAAACTTTTAATTTACATTACAAATATTAACTGACTATGAAACCATCACTCAAGATAACAAGCCTATGTTACTTTCACTAATAGGCCTATAGATACACATTTTATCTATTGGTATTATAGTAGTATTTGTGTTTTGTAGGAGTATGGGCGGACCTTACTTTCGCCTTTATATGAACAATTTGGAGGATACAGTGGAAAATATCAGTCTGAAGACAGGAGTACTCAAGATATTGTAGAAAGTATTATGTGTAATTTGGGAGCTGAAGATTGTATTGAAGCACTTGCATCCAAGAATTCTTTTGGAAATGGAACGTAAGTGCAGAACAAGTCTTTATGAACATTGTCACTTTACATAAATGACAAAAACCTTACACTGTGAATAAACGTACATGTGTTTGTCTGAATAACTGCTGCTTCAAATATCATATTACCTGAGATCAAATGACTGTGTCCAAGGACAACGTATACTGGACTGACACTTTCATGCTCTGAAAATGCTTTCCCTGAGGCGTGTTCAGGATTTATGTAATTAAGAAATAGTTTTGAACTCTTATGACTGCACACCATAACACTTGTACCTATATTTTTACTAATTCAGTGTGATGCTACAGTCCTATAATACACATTGGTTAATGTGCCAGCCATCACTCAGTCACAAAATTAAAATACTGTCTGCATCTGAATGCTTCTGTAAGTCTAGTTACTAGAAACAGTCAGTTTCATGAACAAAATATTTGTGTAATTTTGGTGATGTCCAACATATTCACAAGGAATTCTATTGAGAGAAGTGAAACAATTTTATATACACACGTAACGATCCTTTTTAGAGAAGGGCCATTCCGTGCCAAGTGGTCTAATATCGAGAAATGTTCCCACATGACCAACATGGATTTTGATGAAATTTTGTATGAACATTCACACATGTTCTCAATGAACACTGGTAAAGCTTCAGTTTCAGAAATTCAATACTTGCAGAGATATAGTCACTTGTTTGAAACCATAGCACAGCTTCCAATAGTGCATCCTTGAATTTTCAGCAACTTTGAGACGAGATATCTCTGTAAGTATTTGCATGAAAGAAACAAAACTTGGCCATCTTATACAACTTTTAGAACTCTTTAAAGTAAAGTATTAAGAAAAGGATTTCTGAGCAATTTTCATATAGATAATTTGAAGCAAAGTTGGGCGAAAAAATAGCTGTTTAAAAAAAATGTGAACTTTAGTTTTTTATATCTCCAAAAGTAATTGTGGGATGTACATGAACTTTGCACACCATAACTCACCAACACAAGGTCTTAGAATATAAAATTCCATTCTCCTATTGCTTTCCATTATTTCACAAATCTTGGATGAATTTGACGATTTTTCAAAAAGTGCTAAAAATGGGTACTTTTAGTCAAATTTTTCAAAAAAGTGTTTTTTCCAAACTCTTCTAAACTATGGTAATTAGAAAGAGCATATTCTAAACTATCTAGAAAAGTGGATTTGGTTTTGCAATGCAAGCATATAAGGCCCTAAAAAGTAGCATCATCAAAGAGGTGCACTGGAAGTTTGAACACATTTTTCTGGCACTCAAATTATACCTGAAACCTTTTATTATGCCTAATAAATGTTTATTAGTGCCTTGAATAATTGAAATAAAAAGATCTAGTAAATAGGCAATGAGACTGTCAGAAAAACTTGAAAACTATGAGAAGTAGCCCTTCTGCTTTTATCGTAAGTGTTCATCTGCATAAAACTCTTCTCATTCGTAAAAAAAAAAAAAAAAAAAAAAAAAAAAAAAAAAAAAAAAAAAAAAAAAAAAAAAAGGAGAGAGAGAGAGAGAGATCATAAAGAATTCAATGAATAATAGCTTCATATTTTTTGTACTTCTCAAAATTGTAAATATTTACAAGTGGAAAATGAAGACCTAATTTTTGGATTCAATTGTATAAAACATTTTTCCAAAAAAGAATCAGTTTGCTTGAATCATGCATCAAGTGATGTAAATTTTCCAATCAATATTGCAGAGATTTTAATACCTAGGTATTGTAACCTGTGAATTTTTTTCTTAAAGTTATTAGGGAAACGTGTGAAATTGGTTGGTTAAACATCTAAGAGTTTTAATTTTGTATTTAATCACACTTAAATGTAGCCTACTACCTTGGTAAATACGTAACCACTAGTTTCACAGAGAAAATTCACAAGATTCACTGTTTATAGAAAATATAATGGCAACAATTACTTTAACAATCAGATTGTTTCATTATTGTGAGCCTTGTTTGAACAATCAGTATTTCAGTGGTGTGTTTGCAGCACAGTGAGTGGGTTCTCTTGACTGAGTGTGGATTGTTAAGTGATTCGTAAGACCATCAAAGTTTATAATCTCATTTATTAAAAATTGTTTTGATTGTGTCTTTTATAGCATATATCTCTTATTAGATTTTTTCATTGGTATTATACATCGTGTATAATTTCATTCAGTAGCAATTTGTCTGAAATTTAAGCAGATTATAATTTGCACTTAGAGGCCAAATGCATTATTTAGTTACTGATTAAAGATGGATGCAGAAGGGAACAGCATACCTTCCTGCTCAATTGGGCAAGGAGATAGTGGAACAAAGTGTCATGTCTTTTTCTTTGCCAAAAAAGCTGCTTTAAATGGTTTGCGGATTTTAGTGATGAGGAAAAAGAGTTGTTGGTCTGACGTTCTGAAGCAAAGCTGGACAATACCTCTCAAGTTTGCCTACACCATGAAGCCCTGTTATTGACACAATATGAGAGGTTACAAAAAAAAAATGCTTCAATCCCTTTGGGAAGGTGAATCATAATGGTAAGGCACGAATTCACGCTCTTGATACTGAAACAGCTAATAAGGCTTCTGATATGTTGAAGAAGCAGCTTGTTAATAACATAAAGCCAGGTCAGAAAATTTGTCCGGCTTGCAGGACTACCTTAAATAAACACTTGGACGAAGCTTTATCAGCCTCATCATCACATTCTGATGAGGACTTTACACCAAAAGAAGAATTAAATAGTAGCTTATTGTATATCATATCAAAAATTGAAATAGGTTTGAGGAAACAATCTAAGGAACCCACGAGTGCCTTCCAATTTTACACAGAGCACTTAAATAATTTTACTGTCAGGCTTGGGAACCTGTGTAAAGAAACCCTTATCAGGTTTGGGATCCTGTGGTAAAGAAACCCACCCGTGGCTGTTGTTGCTAAGCTATTGGGCGTGGCCTCTATGGCAATGGGAATGCTAGTTTTCTCAGGTGAAATGAAACTAGCAGTGGTTAAGCCACCATGGACCATAGCAACTCATTTATACACTTCTTTTCCATCAGTAAGCTGGTGTTGTTCATTAAACGGGCAACTAATAATTAGATGATTATGCAAATAAATTTTATGATTTACATTCATTCTTAATAATAATAGAATGTGTGTGTGTGTGTGTGTGTGTGTGTGTGTGTGTGTGTGTGTGTGTGTGTGTGTGTGTGTGTGTGTGTGTGTGTGTGTGTGTGTGTGTGTGTGTGTGTGTGTGTGTGTGTGTGTGTGAGATAAGAGAGAGATAGAGATAGATAGATAGATAGATAGAGAGAGAGGGGGGGGGGGGGGAGGGTGAGGTGACAATTAAGAAATAACATTGTTTCTATTTTTATTATTTTGCTATTCGAACTTCAGCTGGGTCCTATTCATCAGGACTTCTTATTTCACTTATCCCAGACATTAATAAACATGTATAAGGCAAAATAAAAGATTTCAGGTATAATTTGAGTGCCAGAAAAATGTGTTCGAACTTACAGTGCGCCTCTTTGATGATGCTACGTTTTAGGGCCTTATATGCTTGCATTGCAAAACCAAATCCACTTTTCTAGATAGTTTAGAATATGCTCTTTCTAATTACCATAGTTTAGAAGAGTTTGGAAAAAACACTTTTTTGAAAAATTTGACTAAAAATACCCATTTTTAGCACTTTTTGAAAAATCGTCAAATTCATCCAAGATTTGTGAAATAATGGAAAGCAATAGGAGAATGGAATTTTATATTCTAAGACCTTGTGTTGGTGAGTTATGGTGTGCAAAGTTCATGTACATCCCACAATTACTTTTGGAGATATAAAAAACTAAAGTTCACATTTTTTTTAAACAGCTATTTTTTCGCCCAACTTTGCTTCAAATTATCTATATGAAAATTGCTCAGAAATCCTTTTCTTAATGCTTTACTTTAAAGAGTTCTAAAAGTTGTATAAGATGGCCAAGTTTTGTTTCTTTCATGCAAATACTTACAGAGATATCTCGTCTCAAAGTTGCTGAAAATTCAAGGATGCACTATTGGAAGCTGTGCTATGGTTTCAAACAAGTGACTATATCTCTGCAAGTATTGAATTTCTGAAACTGAAGCTATACCAGTGTTCATTGAGAACATGTGTGAATGTTCATACGAAATTTCATCAAAATCCATGTTGGTCATGTGGGAGCCTCTAGACCACTTGGCATGGAATGACCCTAACAAAAATCTCCTCTATGAAAATTAACATGGATTCCACATTGTGAGACTTGTGAAACTTAGCTCACTCTGTTTATCACTGAGATCTAGAGAGCTGTAGGTACTAGCACCCAGATTGGTGGGGTTTTCCTTGCCTTTCAGATGTCAGTTCTGTATTGTTATTTGGTAAACAAAATAAGAGCATACCAACACAGACTAGACTACTTCATGAGATATGATCAAAAAGTAATGGGAATTTTTGTTTTTCTTAAAGGATCTTTGTTGATTCATCAACACCAAATTTGTCCAGTTCAAAGTAATCCTCCTCTGATATATTTCATTTGTGCCAACTCTTTTTCCAATTTTGGAAGCACTTCTGGAACTTGCTTCTTACAAGGGAACCTCCCAATCGCACCCCCATCAGATTTAGTTATAAGTTGGCACAGTGTATAGGCCTTGAAAAACTGAACACAGATCAATCGAGAAAACGGGAAGAAGTTGTGTGGAACTATGAAAAAAATAAGCAAAATATACACTGAGTAGTCCATGTGGAAGATAGGCAACATCAAGGATAATATGAGCGGAAGAGCTTCGTGGTCCAGTGATTAGCATGAGCAGCTGCAGCGCGAGAGGTCCTTGGTTCAAGTCTTCCCTTGAGTGAGAATTTTAATTTTTTATTTTCAGACAATTATCAAAGTTCAGGTACTTACACATAATCAACTTCGCTCTCCAAAATTCCAGGGCATGTTCAGATTTGCTTGGACATAAGCAGGATTTGACGGTCTACACATGGAAAAATTTGAAAACGTAAAAACATATGTTTTGACAGAGCACAGGGAAAACTGTGTGACTGTGAAACTGTTGCATTAATTTGTTGCAGTTTATGTGACAAACTCTTATGTTTTCATCACTTTTTTGGGAGTGATTATCACATCCACAAGAAAACCTAATTCAGGCAAGGTAGAAGAATCTTTTTACCCATTCGCCAAGTGTACAAGGTAGGTGGGTCAACAACATATTCCTGTCATGTGACGCACAAGCCGTCACTAATGTCGTATAGAATATATCAGACGTGATTTCCTGT
The DNA here is from genome assembly GCF_023898315.1 of Schistocerca nitens. Classification (NCBI taxonomy): domain Eukaryota; kingdom Metazoa; phylum Arthropoda; class Insecta; order Orthoptera; family Acrididae; genus Schistocerca; species Schistocerca nitens. Next base: position 472,969,786 of record NC_064614.1, on the reverse strand, counting down.
GGAGGAATCAGTTGACCTATGACCTTGCGATCAAATGTTTTTGGTTCCCATTGCAGCGGCACATCCTTTCGTCTAATAATCGCACGGTTTTGCGGTGCGGTCACAAAACACAGACATTAAACTTATTATAGTGAACAGAGACGTCAATGAATGAACAGACAGATCATAACTTTGTGAAAATAAAGCAAGTAAACTTTACACTCGAGGAAAGACTTAAACCAAGGACCTCTCCTTCCGCAGCCGCTCACGCTAACCACGGGACCATGGCGCTCCTGAGCTGATACTATCCTTGATATTGCCTATCTTGCCCATGTACTACTCAGTTTGTATATTTTGATTATTTTTTTCATAGTTCCACACAACTTCTTCCTGTTTTCTCGATTGATCTGTGTTCAGTTTTTCAAGGCCTATCCACTGTGCCAACTTATAACTAAATCTGAGGGGGGTGCGATGGGGAGGTTCCCTTGTTAGCATGATGTTCAGCTCCTTCAGCAATTCTGTTTTATCTCATCAATGGTGGCAAAATGACATCCTTTCACAGTTCTCTTCAGCTTTGGGAATAGAAAGAGTCACAGGGGCCCATATACACCAAATTTGGTAGCTGAGGCAACATGAGTGTTTTGCTTTTTAGCAGAAGATCATGAACAAGAATTGAGGTGTGAGTGGGAGCACTATCATGAACCAATTTCCATGAGTGATTTTGACACAGTTCTGGCTGTTCCTCTTCAGACTGCTTCACACAAATGTCGCATAGCTTCTGGGTAGTATTCCTTATTGATCGTATGACCATAAGGTAGCAACTCATGATGGACTATCCCATTGTAATCAAAGGGTCGAAAGTTCTGGAGCATTGTCAACTTGATTCAGCAATTCCTGAGCAATGTCTATATGACAGAATTTTTGGTTGAAATTCAACAATTTTGGAACAAAGTTTTTGCTACTTGTTTCATGCCCAAAACATAAAAAATTGCTTGGAATGAGGCAAAGGATATGCCAACTTCATCAGCAATCTCTCTGATGGTGATTCCATGATTTTTCAGAACTTTTTTTCCTTTACTTCTCCCACATTGTCAGCAGTAATTGATGTGCTAGTACATCTAGGGTGGTCATTTTCTTGAACATCTTCTTGACCCTCTTTGGAATGTCTGTATCTCTCATAAACTCTTGTCTTACTCTTAGGAGATTCACCAAAACCCACAATCAACATTTTGAATGTGGTGTTGCACTTTATTCAACATTTCAAGCAGAATTCAATGCAAATTCTTTGATCCATCTTTTTCAAAAGTACAAATTTTTTGAGGACTGGAAAACACATATAACCTTTTTTTTGGCTATCAAAAGTAAACCAGATATTCAAAACAACTGAAAATATGGACATACATCAGAAAAATGTGCACCAACAAGATGAAAAAAACTGAAATTTCAATGTATAAAGCCTGCAAAATTAAAAAAAATTCCCGTTACTTTTTGATCACACCTGATATACCTAGACTGACTTGGTAAGCTTTTATTTTGTTTACCAGATGACAGATGGACTGATCTCTGAAATGCAAGGAAAACCCTATCAATATAAACATACGTATATACAAGATCTAATAGATAATTTTGTGTAGATTGGCATGGCTTCGAAGGGATTGAAATGAGATGAAATAAATGAATGTGGTCTGCCTGTCACCTGTCACCATCTTCCCTACCATCAGATTAAAAGGATGTCACCTGATAGTTTGTTGCTCTGTGGACCACAATACTGTCAGGTTCTTCTTCACATACTACAGGGATCTAGACTGCCAATTGAAATTTATTGATTAATGAAGAAAACAGGAGGAGACTACAGAGCAGTAACAATGAGAGGACTAAAACAAAGGCAGGTATATTCTCAAAAACACTTAAAAATTGGAGGGAGTCTTGATAAAAACAGATGGGAACTAGCCAGTCCACAATTTTGGACTATACAGGTGAAATGTGGGCTTGCTATGGGCCAAGCGACAAGTACATGATAAGACATAAAATATGAACATAAATAAGAATAATTACACCCAACACTAGACAGAGTTTTGATGCAGCATAAGAAAGGTAAACTCCAGGATATGAATCACAAATGAAGCTAAAGAGCCACGAGAAGAAACTTGTTACAAGCACACAGACAGGGCCAGCATGACAAAGCTTACCAATGTAACATTGATAAAACCATGCAGCTGATCTCTGTTGGTGCAAAGTAAATATTTGCATCTCAAACATTGTCAGTTCTGCTTTGAGTGCTCTGCTACAAATGATTTGACAAAAAGAGAGCATCACTCTCCACGTTTGCTTCCCAGGTACTGGAAATAAACACATGAATCACAAAATAGCAGTTACTACCATACAGTAAGGAAGTTACTACCATACCAGAAAGTAAAGCCTATTAAGTGCTGCAACAAACTGAGTCTGAGAGGAGGTCCGTCAGCATTTTGTGACCATGAGTAGTTGCACATTGTGTGCTTCCTTTGCAAGCAAAAGATACCCTGCTGTCAACTTAAGTGGGAGTAGGCACACCAATGATCACTTAAGTCTTGCTGCTGAGGGTCGCACCGGTGCCCTTACACACAGGTTGGAATTCCTGGGGATGCCCTGTCTGTGGGACTGGTTCCTCCACACAATCAATACCTCAGCTTGAATTTGAAGTATTGGCCACTGGAATTTTACTAAATCTATGTCATGTTTCTTATCTTTATAATTATGTGATTGGTGACCATGAAAATTGCTCCACCTTGCCATTCCGTAGTTTCTTACTTAAGCAAGCTATTGGTGGCTTGAGATGACTTGGAAAAAATTACTTTTAATGGGTAAACAAATAGACTAAATTCAGTGTCTTTTTAGTTAAAGAGTGTACATCCCCATACCTCCTATTATTGAACTCAATGCATAAGCAGCCAGAATCTGTGGTTGGAAATGTTTTAACTTTGTTTATCTCTATTTTTATCGTGGCAGTGGGCTGGACAGCTACAGAGATTTTGCTACATGCACCTCCAGAAGTTTGTGTTACAGTTGGAAGCTCCATGAGTTTGTTTGCAAATGATGCTGTTGTGCATAGGAATACGGCAACACCAAAAAACTGTAGTGAAATGCTGCAACATATGTAAAGAACTGATGATGATTGCTTCATGGAGAGGCAGCTTACTCTGAATTTATATGAAAATAACCTACTTTGCATACATAGTTAAAGAGATCCATTACTATTTGATTACCCCATTGTTGATGAATCACTGAAAACAGTTAACAGCCACAAAATATTTAGTAATAACCACCTGGAATAAACTACACTGGAATGACAACATAAAACAGATGTAGGATCTTGGATGAATCTTAAGGAAATGTAATTCATACATAAAAGAAGTGGCTTACAAAACACTCATTTGATTGATTATGGAGTACTGTTCATCAACCTGGGATCCTTACCAGGTAGGATTAATAGAAGAGATTAGAAAGATACAGTGAAGACCAGTGCATTTGTTCACAGGTTTGCTTAGGAAATACAAGTGTATTACAGAAATATCCAAAAAATTCCAGTGGCAGATGTACCAAGAGAGGCTTTGTGCATCATGCAGAGATGTCTGGTTAAAAATTCAAGAGCAGACATGCCACATACACAGCATGAAATGACTGAGATGATAAAATCAGAGAAATTAAAGATCATCTGGTGGTTTGTTGACTATCATTCTTCACAGCACCAATTTTGAATGGTACTGTGAAGGGGTAAATTGTGGTGCAACCAGAAGCACCCTTCTCAAACGCCATAAGGTGCTTGTGAAGTAGAATTTAGATCTAAGTGTGGCTAAAATCTAAACATATTCTAACAAAACAAAACACTGTATCTTTAATAGAAGTAGGGATTTAAGGAAAAATCATTCAGTACATTCCATCAAAGCACAAGAAGTTATTTAAGTGAAAGGAACAAATGTCTAATATCCACAGAGTAAAATGGAGGGATGGATGGAATTCACAGCAGCATTGCTATATTTGTCAAAACGTTATTTGAAAATTATAGAAATGAAGATGTCACACCTACACTGTACTGGTAAAAGGGCAAACAAAAGGAGTATATATGGAAAAACCACAGTTCATGTTACAATAAAAAATTCGAGGCTGTAGAAAGTAAACAAAAATGAATATAGAAAACCACTTAAATGCAGCTGATTGTTGTGTGCTACATACACTGATGATCCAAACATTGTGAGTGTTGCCCACAACAAGACTGAATGCTGTCTGGTTGCACTGCAGGCATATGACATGGTAAGGGAAGTATATAAGCAGAGCAGAGACATATGGGAATTATTCTAGCAATAACAGAGACTGCTAAGAGGAAATCCATTGAGATAAGTTACTTTGACAAATGGCACATTGCTATGGCCCAGCACCTGGAACTAAGTATCTTGGGAATGGTAAAGCCCATTCAGCTGTCTGAGTATAACTGTCTTGGGCAACTGTAGCAGGTGGTTCAAGGATGATGATAACATGAGTAGGTGAAAATGTGCTGGATGTCCATGGCTCATTACAGATTGTGGAGTTCGGAGGCTTACGCGCTCAGTGAAGCAGGACAGAATAAAGTCTGCTAGATCTGATGACATAGTACAGTATTGGTGCATGCACAGTTTGTTTGGGGAACATGTGGCTCCTCAGGAGATGGCCATTATGTGTTCCCTATGTTGGCTCAATGATGTCATCAATTACTACAGCAGTGGGCATGGGTTCATTAAAACTGGACCAAGGATCAATTGAGATGTGTCACCTGTTTGGGCAAATTAAACTTCCTGTTACACCAGATCAATGTTCATGTCCAGATATTCTGTCATCTACGCAAACAGCTGCTAGAGCATAAACCATTTTTATTTATTTATTTATTTATTGTTCCATGGGACCAAATTAAGAGAAGTCTCCATGGTCATGGAACGAGTCAATACATGAAATTATAACACGATAGTAGAAACAGATAAAATGAAATACGAGAAACGTATTCAGGTGACAGTTCATAAGTTTAAATAAAGAAAATCAACAATGTAACACTGGAATTTGCTTAATTTTTCAGCTCTTCCAGGAGCTCCTCGACAGAATAGAAGGAGTGATCCATGAGGAAACTCTTCAGTTTAGACTTGAAAGCATTTGGGCTACTGCTAAGATTTTTGAGTTCTTGTGGTAGCTTATTGAAAATGGATGCAGAAGAATAGTGCACTCCTTTCTGCACAAGAGTCAAGGAAGTGCATTCCACATGCAGATTTGATTTCTGCCCAGTATTAACTGAGTGAAAGCTGCTAACTCTTGGGAATAAGCTAATATTGCTAACAAAAAACGACATTAAAGAAAATATATACTGTGAGGGCAATGCCAGAATTCCCAGACTATTGAATAGGGGTCGACAAGAGGTTCTCGAACTTACACCATATATAGCTCGAACAGCCTGTTTTTGAGCCAAAAATGCCCTTTTTGAATCAGAAGAATTACCCCAAAAAATAATACCATATGACATAAGCGTATGAAAATATGCGAAGTAGACTATTTTTCGTGTTGAACTGTCACTTATTTCAGGTACTGTTCTAATGGTAAATAAAGCAGCATTTAGTTTCTGAACAAGATCCTGAACATGGGCTTTCCACAACAGCTTACTATCTATTCGAATGCCTAGGAACTTGAACTGTTCCGTCTCGCTTATAATATGCCCATTCTGTCTGATCAAAATATCAGTTCTTGTTGAATTGTGAGTTAGAAACTGTAAAAACTGAGTCTTACTGTGATTTAGCATGAAATTATTTTCCACAAGCCACGAACTTATTTCATGAACTACATTATTTGATAATGTTTCAATATTACACGCAAGATCCTTCACTACCAAGCTGGTGTCATCAGCAAACAGAAATATTTTTGAATCACCTGTAATACTAGAAGGCATATCATTTATATAAATAAGAAACAGCAGCGGCCCCAGCACCGACCCTTGGGGAACGCCCCACTTAACAGTGTCCAATCAGGACTGAACATCACTACCACTGTCAGTATTGTGGAGAATTACCTTCTGCTTTCTGTTCTTAAAGTAAGAGGTGAACCAATTGTAAGCTACTCCCCTTACTCCACAATGGTCCAACTTCTGCAGAAATATTTTGTGGTCAACACAGTCAAAAGCCTTCGTTAAATCAAAGAAAACACCTAGCATTCTCAATCTTTTATTTAATCCGTCCAAAACCTCACAGAGAAAAGAGAATATAGCATTTTCAGTTGGTAAACCATTTCTAAAACCAAACTGTACATTTGACAGCAAATTATGTGAATTTAAATGCTCCAGTAACCTTGTATATACAATCTTCTCGATAACTTTAGCAAACACTGATGGCATAGAAATAGGTCTAAAATTGTCAACATTATCCCTGTCTCCCTGTTTATAAAGTGGCTTCACTACCAAGTACTTTAATCAGTCAGGAAACCGACCACTCCTAAAGGAAAAGTTACAGATATGGCTAAGTACTGGGCTAACATACATAGAACAATACTTCAGTATTCTGCTAGATACCCCATCATATCCATGAGAGTTCTTGGTCTTTCGTAATTTAATTATTAACTCAATCTCCCTCTTGTCAGTATCATGGAGGAGCATTTCAGGTAACAGTCTCAGAACACTTTTTTCTATGAGTGCTATATGATTCCCTGTTGGGACAAGGTTTCTATTTAGTTCACCTGCTATATTCAGAACGTGATTATTAAATACTGTACATATATGCAACTTATCATATCAGCACTTGTTCCTTGATAAGGTTTACAAAGGTCTCTACAGCAACTGGATCAGCTTTCCTAAAAAGTTGATAACTATATTTAACATGTGTTGCAGCACAAAAATCTTTTAGAGTTAAAACTTGTGCATCATGATCTGAAAGGCCACTCACTTTTTTGCTAACAGCATGCCCTTCTAGTAATGAGGAATGAACAAAAATGTTGTCTATGGTTGTTCAACTGTTCCCTTGCACTCTCGTTGGAAAGAATACGGTTTGCATAAGATTATATGAATTAAGGAGGTCTACCAGTATCCTTTCCCTTGCACAATCACTTATACAATTAATATTGAAGTCACCACATATAACTAACTTTTTGTATTTCCTATAAAGTGAACCAAGAACCTCCCCTAGCTTTAGCAAAAATGTTGTGAAATTGGAGTCTGGGGATCTATAAATAAAAACAGTTAGAAGTTTAACTCCACTAAATTTAACCACACCTGCACAACATTCAAACACCTTTTCAGTGCAGTACTTTGAAACATCAATTGACTCAAATGGGATACTGTTTTTCACATACATGGCTACTCCCCCACACCGCAAAGAGCTCCTAGAAAAGCTGCCAGCCAACCTGTATCCTGGTAAAGGAAGCCTCTGAATTATCTCCTTATTTAAGAAGTGTTCTGATATACCAATAATTTCAGAGTCAACATCTATAAGCAGTTGACTAACTTTACCTCTAATACCTTGTATATTTTGATGAAATATACTAATTCTCTCATTACTCGGATACCTAAGCTTTGTCAAAAGTGGTTTCTTTGTTAGAGAGACTTCCCTTAATCAGGAATACCTATCAGCTGACTTCAATCTAAAAAAGGTGCAGCTCTAACACCCACTAGTACAGGAATTTTCCCATGAGTGATCCCACCACCCCCACCTATGCTGTCACCTATAAGCTTTGCCAACCTCCCCTTTCCATACCTGTTGAGGTGCAGGCCATGTCTAGTGAAACCTGTCCTGCTGATAGACTCCACTGAAATGTGAGTCATGCCTTCTGTCATCAGCACATCCCCAAGTCTCATGTTATTACGCTTGATGGCTGTATTAAGATGAGGGCAGTGGGGCAGTATTATGTTACTGGGGACACTCATCTGGATTCTGTGGGACCTATGGTAGTAACCGAAAGCATCATGACAGCTATGGACTGTGTGAACATTATTGCCAACCACTTGCATCCCTTCCTATTTAATATCTTTCTCAAAGGTGATGGCATCTCCCAGCAAGATAACTGTTCATGTCACGAGACTAGAACCATACTACAGTTGTTAGAAAAGCATGATAGTGAATTCTTGTTGATGTTGTGGTCACCAAGTTTGCCAGATCTCAATCCTATGGAACACATCTGGGATACTCTAGGGCATCAACTTCATGCCCACAAACTACTGTTCTGTAATTTTTGATAATTGTGTGATCTTCATGTAGACTTCCAGTGACACATATACGTTCAAAAATATATCAAGAACTTGTTGCATCCACACCATTTGATGCTGCTACTGTGTTGCATTCCACAGGTGGACCAACATGCTAGCAGGTGGTAATAATATTTTGGATCATTAGTGTATGGACGTGTATGTTTTTTTGTTAGAAGTAGAGTCAAGTTTCAGTTCCCGGAGGTTAGTGAGTAATGCATTGATGGCCCCAAAAATCTGGAAGTACATACTAGATTTATCAGCATGTGATTGAAGCCTGATCTATAACAATCACAGATCTGTTTGGCAATTTTTCTAAACACTCCTAAACCACTCTTTGTAGTGTCCAGCATCCATTTCTGAGAATCCAAACCTTCTTTCCTGTTCAGCAGCACATAAGCCAGCATTTTGCATAAACCCACCTTCATTCCCCCTTTTTTTTCTTCAGAACCAGACTGAGTTTAAATTTCTTCTTTTGAGGCATTTCACTTATGAACACTTCCTCTGTGATAATTGGATACATTTTCCTATGCATAGGCATCTTTTTGGGTCTGCCATTTTTTGTGTCTGGAATGATTTTCACCACACCAACTCGCATCAGTGTAAAGAATAGCCCCATCCAGTGTTTCACAGTTGTCTTATTTGCCACAAGAATCTGTCCCTTTTTCCAGCTAGTCGGTTATTTTTCATCAGAACAGGTTTTTTGTTGACTTTTTATTTCTGAGAACCAATTTCCAAATAGCATGCCAAAGGGTTGTTTTACTCATATCAGGAAAGTCTTACACAACAATATTATATTTTTCCAATACAGCTGCAACTGTTAGGAACTGTTTTTCCACATAAAAGTCATGGCTTTTACATCTTATGACTCCCTGTGCAAACACATGCCCAATGAAAACTTATGTTACCTGCAAGAACTCTTTTTTTGATGATGCAGGACATGACATTTCTCTATATTCTCTTGAAATTTACTTCAAAGTACTGTCAATAATATTAGAAGAGTCACAAGTTCTCTTTGCTGGCTGTAATATGGAATTGCTTACACTCTGTCCTTTTTTATGCTCAAAGTAAGCATGAGCACGGATGACCATGTACTTTTCACAACTCTGTAAGTGATGCACAGTTTCACACAAGTAAAAGGCACCTGATCATTTCCTGAGCACCATCTTACGTGAGTATACAGCAACAAACGGCACCCGGTCATCTTCGACATAACAGAAAGCTCTGATGTAAACTTTGCAACAATGAGCAGTGAAATGGAAATACTGTACTGAAGTGCAGTACATGCTGCATGAAGATGCAAAACCAAATAAGGTAAGCATGTGCTACTAGCACTTTATGTAGATTTATGTGTATAAAAAAGTAACAGCTGTGAAAGACAGCAACAGGGCTTCCATTTACGCTTTTTGTGACACTGGCAATCCACATCCACCATTATTACAACAAAGTGACTTACTGGAAAGCAACAAAAATCCATCTGCAAGTAGAGAATGGTTGTATCTTTAAACTGTGCAAAAGAAAATTTAACATAATTACAGCATGGCTCATATACCATAGATAATAGCTTCAGTGACTCATCAAAGTTGACACTCACCAAAAAATGTTCAAAAAAGCACACTTTCTCTCAAATATGACTGCATATGTAGGCCTGGTCCAATAACAGCTTTCCATAAAACTGACTTGTTATCCCTTCTTCCCCCCCCCCCCCCCCTCCTCCGCCCTCCCCACCTTTCACCTGTATTAGTTTTCACTGTTAATTGTGATACACACTGTAAACAAATCTTGCACTTGTCCCCCCACCCCCCACCCCCCACAACTTGGTGCCCCAAGTGGCCACTACTGATTGTAATACTCCCTGTATAGAAATCTTACAGTTGTGGTGCCTCTCTTAGCTTGGTGTGCAAAGCAGCAGCTAGTGTCACTTGGACCTTAATCCATTACTGCGCAGAATTATTAAGTTTGTATTTGCCACTTAAAAATAGTTGCAGGTAGCAGGTAGTTATTTTATTATAGATGTATAGGAATAACATATTTAAATTTAATATTTACTTACATAGTTCTGAAAATTATACAATGAAATCAGTTTTGACTCATAAGAAAAATTCTCATGTGGATGACATCTTCCCTTACTCACCTTAGCTTAGTGAAATATTCCGAAACTTATCAATGCCCTCAAAACAATCTGAATAAACTTGTTCTTGACTGTTCACAAACATATACACAGTTTGATTCTGACATACCTAGCATCTATGATGCTTAGATTCACATTTGTAAGTGAGACGATGTTTTCTGTCTTGCTTTATGTCATTTAATGAAAGAAATCATGATGATGGATCAGGTTTTGCTCTTATGCTGCTGTATGGCATGGTTTTCCCTGAATTTCATCATCTGATATATAGGAATCTTGATCAATATCTCCACCCATTGCTTCACAGGGAGGCCTGATACCAACTGATCATATTAATCTCTTTCCATCTCCCTTAAAAATTATTGTGTTTCCCACTAACCACAAATTAACAACACAAATGCTCAACTGTAACTAAAGATTACAGACAAATTTCCCCAACTAAAATCATGCTAAAAAAACATTATAAATCCCAAAGAAATACTGTGTATAATTTAGACTGTTTATTTCAATACAGTAAATTATATTTACTTCTGGTGCTCCTTTGTTTACATTTTTTGTAGAAGCCATTCATAACCCTTAGTTAGTAACATCTGTCTCATAATCAGATATAAAATTTCTTAACACATTGTTGGCACACATGCATTGTTAGTTTTATCTGGCATTTATATGGTGCTTCAGTAATGAGTTGAACATATTATTGTGTGGATGTCATTGGTTCATTGCCAAGCTAGTATTGTTTTACTTGCACAAACACGTCAGCCAGTCATCTCTCAGGTGGATATTAGTATAAAGGGAAGAATTTTCCTCCATCTGATGGATGAATGGATGTTATTTTAAACAAGTACATTTTTTGTATTATACTCTTTACTTTCCAACTATCACTTTATTTTAGTGGCTGATAGTGGGGGATGCCTGATGTGTCACATAGAAGCAAAAGAATGTTGCAGCTGGCTTCAGAGCAGTTCCACAAAAGTGATGATGATTACCACTCAGACAATTCTTATGTTCCTGAAGAAGATCACCTATCAGATTCAGACCATGACAGCAATAGATGTGAATGATGTTCTCAGTTTGACCACGAATGAACAAGATAGTGTTGGCTCTGTTCAGAACAGGGGAAATAATGACACCGAAACTGACATAGTTTGTCATAGCAAGATGAACTGTTTCACATGGAGTTCCACAACACCCATTTACAGCCCTAAGACACCACACAAAAATATAGTAAGAATTAGACTGTTGTCATGGTTAGGCCCTGCCGACCAGTTAGGTAATAATCCAAACCCAGGAGAAACACTGAGATTTTGGATGAGATTGTGGTATATACCAGCTCTAAACTGCAAGTTACGAGGGCAGTTCAATAAGTAATGCAACACATTTTTTTTCTGAAACAGGGGTTGTTTTATTCAGCATTGAAATACACCAGGTTATTCCCCAATCTTTTAGCTACACAACACTATTTTTCAACGTAATCTCCATTCAATGCTACGGCCTTACGCCACCTTGAAATGAGGGCCTGTATGCCTGCACGGTACCATTCCACTGGTCGATGTCGGAGCCAACGTCGTACTGCATCAATAACTTCTTCATCATCCGCGTAGTGCCTCCCACGGATTGCGTCCTTCATTGGGCCAAACATATGGAAATGCGAGATCGGGGCTGTAGGGTGCATGAGGAAGAACAGTCCACTGAAGTTTTGTGAGCTCCTCTTGGGTGCGAAGGCTTGTGTGAGGTCTTGCGTTATCATGAAGAAGGAGAACTTCGTTCAGATTTTTGTGCCTACGAACACGCTGAAGTCGTTTCTTCAATTTCTGAAGAGTAGCACAATACACTTCAGAGTTGATCGTTTGACCATGGGGAAGGACATCGAACAGAATAACCCCTTCAGCGTCCCAGAAGACTGTAACCATGACTTTACCGGCTGAGGGTATGGCTTTAAACTTTTTCTTGGTAGGGGAGTGGGTGTGGCGCCACTCCATTGATTGCCGTTTTGTTTCAGGTTCGAAGTGATGAACCCATGTTTCATCGCCTGTAACAATCTTTGACAAGAAATTGTCACCCTCAGCCACATGACGAGCAAGCAATTCCGCACAGATGGTTCTCCTTTGCTCTTTATGGTGTTCGGTTAGACAACGAGGGACCCAGCGGGAACAAACCTTTGAATATCCCAACTGGTGAACAATTGTGACAGCACTACCAACAGAGATGTCAAGTTGAGCACTGAGTTGTTTGATGGTGATCCGTCGATCATCTCGAACGAGTGTTTTCGCACGCTCCGCCATTGCAGGAGTCACAGCTGTGCACGGCCGGCCCGCACGCGGGAGATCAGACAGTGTTGCTTGACCTTGTGGCGATGATGACACACGCTTTGCCCAACGACTCACCGTGCTTTTGTCCACTGCCAGATCACCGTAGACATTCTGCAAGCGCCTATGAATATCTGAGATGCCCTGGTTTTCCGCCAAAAGAAACTCGATCACTGCCCGTTGTTTGCAACGCACATCCGTTACAGACGCCATTTTAACAGCTCCGTACAGCGCTGCCACCTGTCGGAAGTCAATGAAACTATACGAGACGAAGCGGGAATGTTTGAAAATATTCCACACGAAATTTCCGGTTTTTTCAACCAAAATTGGCCAAGAAAAAAATGTGTTGCATTACTTATTGAACTGCCCTCGTATAAGAAATAAATTTAAAAAATCTTGCTCCTCCAGTTACAAAGATACAGACAAAACTTAAATTGAATTATTGATTAGTTTGATAGTTCTGTGTTCCTTTTTGAATCCTGGACATGAAAAATTGGCATCACTTTCTGCAAATGACTCTACTGGATATCTCATTTTTTCCGGATATCTCATTTTTTGTGTTACCATGCCTCTGAAATGATGTGAAGTTTATCTGGTGCTCTCAGATTTGATGATGCATCTACTCATGAACAAAGCAAAATAGATGATCCTGTAGCAGCATCTTTATTTCTAACTGTCAGAAGATACATTCCATTGGAGCTCACACTTGTGTTTATGAGAGTCTAATCCCATTTACAGGCAGATACAAATTCAGAATATATATGCCCAAGAAATCTAATAAATATTGCATAAAGGTCACTTGTCTCCCAGATGCACACTCATCATATTTATATAATCTCTATATTTATATGGGGAATGATAATGATTGAGCAATACAATCAGAAGAAAACGAAAAGTTCCAAAAGCCGACTCAGTCTATGATTTGTCTTTCTAAATGTGTATATGGAACTAACTGTAATATCATAGCAGAGAATTGGTTTCCCTCCATTTAATTATGTAAGGAGCTGCTGAAAAAAAAGTTTATATATGTTGGAACTCTAAAATCTAACAAAAGAGCAATTCCAAAAGAGTTTCTTACCAACCCAAAGAAAGAAGCGGGTTCTAGTCTTTATGATCTTCAATGCATCACTCCTCATATACAGATGAAAAAAGCAGTGAACCAGAAATTATTAATTTCAATGATGCCATGAAATTTGGTGTAGATGTACCAGACATGACGCACAGCAACTACCCACCCAACCAGTGAACAAGGAAGTGGCCAGTGGCAATATTTCACATTCTATTATCAATGAGCTGCATAAATGCCTACATTATGTATTTACATAAGGGTAGAATGTCAAGATTTGAGTTCATGAAGGGCATAGAAATGAGCTTAATCAGAAGACATATGCAGAGAATGCTACAGATTCCAAATTTACCAGATGAACTTAGGAAAACTGTTTCAGATATTTTGGGTGAAGAGCAGCGAGATGGTGGTCCAACAAAAACCAAAAGTGATGACAAGCTAGAAAAGAGAAAACATTTTCATTACTACCTCTGCACACTGAACAGAATGATGGCTTGCAAGTGCATGATATGTGATAAACCTAATCGCCTACAACGTTTCATGAAAATATGTGAAATATGTGCAGAAAGCTTGTAATTTTTTCTTTACTTCCACAAGTGCATGAAATGTGATAAACCCAACTGCTTACAGTGTACCATGAAAATATGTTAAATATGTGCAGAAAGTTTGTTATTTTTTTGTTACTTCAATATATATCAATATATCTGAGGAAACACATCAACTTTACAAAATATTTCATTGGAAATCCTAGTATTTAATTTTTCAAAAGAATAACTAAGTTTATAAATTATTTCATGAAGAAAAGGTATGTAATTTTTGCATGTTATAATGTAAATTATGATTTGAACACAATAATAATATTAGTATTAATATTTCATCACCCTTTTAAACTGTTATTAATTTTCGATATTGATTTAAGTGGACATAAATTGCAAAATTTGGTAATCTTAGTCTCCCAGATGGATGTTACCACCAGCACACATTTATTACATATAAACAGTTAAGGGTTGACACATACACACCATCAGATTTAACATTCATATGGAACAACAAAGAACTGAAAATGGATAGTTTAAAATTTCAACAGCAGAATAATGTATCTATAACAGCCACCAATAGTTAAATTGTACACAACATTACCATGTTGCTAAAATTAATTTTTAAATTCCTTGGAAGCTTTAATTGCCATTGAGCATTAATGGGTTCAGCTTGCTCTATGCACATGTCACACCCTTTTCAACTAAAATGTAATATCCATACACTAAATAGAAAAATATTTCCATTCCAGCAATGTACAAAATATTGATGTTCACCTTGCAATGTAACCAGAATATGAGCTCAAAGTCAACAGTCAATCATTAGGAAATGGATAATAAACTGTTGAATCAACTGAGTAGGATTTGCTAATAGTTTGGTGACAACTGCACAAATTAGACTCAATCTTGAACCCATGAAGTCAACTAAGATTGTCGACAACCATTCGATAGAAGCTTCATTAAAAGCAAATGTGCCAGTTATGAGGCATCATTTCACATTATAATTATGACCTGAAATGACTGCTGTTCGTTGGGGGAACACTGAACACCATCATACAACACATTTTGTTTCCATTCCTATGCTTTAATGGATACATGCTCTTCTCAGCAGGACACCATCCATGTACACTTTTCTTACATTACCCAATGATTCTAAGCCATTCATCAACTCCCAAAGCCACAAAACCAGCACCAGTGTCAAACCCCTCCCCATTGAATATGCATGTTACATTATAGTGTCTGCTTCAGTCAATAACAATGACAACATCCTAAACTATTTGTGAGAACAGCTGGAGACACTATGAAAATTTATCTCCTATGATAATTGTTATATCCTAGCCAGTAATGCCAACCGAGCCGGCTGCCAAAAGGTTGGCAGCATCAAAGTCCGGACGCCGTCCGCATAAGCAGCGCCAGCGAGACAGGAAATCGCCGCAAGTCTGCGCGCGCCACCGCTGGCTTCTGGCTTCTTAAGCGCTGGAGTCGCGAGCGCTAGGACAGTTCTGGATTCGCCGCTCAGTTGTAGACTCGCCACCGAATTGTGTACTTGCTAGTCCGTTGTGTGTTCATCGCAGCAGAGTTGTTGTTTGTCGTCAGCCGACGCTGACCAAGCCGCTCCGACTCGAACTAGACAGATTTCTGTAGACCATGTTCACCACTGTGTTCTGTATCGTCGTTAATAAAGATAAGTACCGACTTTCATTTAATCCGAGTGTTTGGGTTTTCATCTTTCTGTTCACTGTTCCAGCGGACCGGACGGCCCGCTATTAAAAGTGTGGCGGTGACTTCGTAGGCCGTTTCTACAGCGAAGTGTTGTCGCTACGAAGGCCGTCACAAAACTGGCGACGAGGACTTCCGGACTCGTGTGCAGGGCTGGTTCAACTTGTTTCTTGAGATAGAATTTTGGGGGCTGGTTTAATTTGTGTTCACTATGTCTGCCGATTTACAACAGTTGATCTTGTTACAGAGTCAGCAAATACAAAGTCTGGTGGAAGCAATCGCCAAACAAGCGGCTAATCCACCACCACACAAGGAACAAGCACAGGCAGCACCGCCTTTTCGTGCTTTTGAGGCATCACGAGAAGAATGGCAAGAATATTTCGCGCAGTTGCAGGCGCACATGTCAGTCTACAAAATCACAGGTAATGAGCGGCAGCTTTATTTAATTTCCACTGCAGGCGTGGAAGTCTATAGACTACTTTGTAAGTTGTTCCCGGAATCCAAGCCAGAAGCTTTAGACTATGACGTTGTTGTTACCAAGCTTGCTGAGTATTTCGAGTCGCGAGTTCATGTGGCAGCGGCCAGATTCAAGTTCTTCAGATTAAAGAAACTGCCACATCAATCTAATAAACAGTGGTTAACAGATTTACGGGGCCTCACCCGTCAGTGCCGATTTAATTGTGTGTGTGGAGCTTCCTACAGTGATGTCATGTTACGAGACGCTATTACTCAAAACATTGCAGATTCTCGTATTCGTGCTGCTATCTTAAAGTTGCCTGACCCGTCATTAGAGATTGTGATGAACATTATTGAAGCCCAAGATACTTTTGACTATGCTGAGTGTGAGTTGGATCAGCCATGTATTTCTCAAATTGCCTGTGCTAAGCAAGTTATGTCACGCCCGCGGCCCCACCGGCAGAGTCAGGCTGTAAACACTAGCTGGCCGCGTCATGTTAAACACATTCGTCAGCCGCGTGTGCAAAATGATAGTGTTAAGTCTTGCCCTAAGTGTGTTCTTGCTCATCCTCGTGAACGTTGCCCGTTAAGAAACGCGGTTTGTCACTTTTGTCAAAGGAAAGGACACATCCAGACCCTTTGTTTGCGTAAACGCAAGAACAATTCTAGTACTGCCCAGCCCATGGATATTCATGTTCTTCAAAGCCAGCCCGCCCAGAAGGTCGCGTTTCAAGACTCGTCCACGGTTCGTGTGGGTAATAAACTTGTTCGCAATAAGCCACCCACCCAGCCCTCTGCTATGCGACCCAAGCGTAATTCAAACGCTGTAAAAAGTAATGTACAGACTGCAAGTGAAGCGGGAGTTGTTCTTCCACCCGCCCAACCCACGAGTTGTCGTAAGCAGCGAACACGCGCTAAACGCGCTGATTTTGTGTCTTCCGCCTCCGCTGCACCGATCCAGGGACAGTGTAATAAACTATTTGTGAAGCTACGCATCCAGGATAAGACCTTCAATTTTCAATTAGACACTGGTGCGTCTGTGACTCTCATAAATAGTGCTACGTATGCGGCTATCGGCCGCCCTAAACTTTCAGCGGCAAAACATTCTTTGGCTACTTATAGTGGAGAACAAATTCCTGTGTTAGGTGTATGTAGCGTGCCAGCCACATTCCGGGGCAACACAAAAACAGTTTCATTCACAGTGCTCCGCGCTACAGACAGTGTAAACATTTTCGGATTAGACTGTTTTGACTTGTTTGGCCTGTCTATCCAAGACAATGTGTTGCAACTTAATTCTGTTGTTGTTCCTCAAGACAGCATAACCGATTTGTGTAAACGATACAGTGCCATATTTAAAGACGAACTCGGTCGTGCTGCGAACTTTGCCGCTCATATTACGTTAAAAGATAATGCTCAGCCTCGATTTTTTCATGCTCGTCCAGTGCCTCACGCCCTCCGGGCACCTGTAGAAGATGAACTTCGTCGTTGGCAAAACGACGGTGTTATTCAACCCGTTTCAGCGAGCCAGTGGGCTTCTCCCTTAGTTATTATAAAGAAACCGTCTGGCAAGTTACGTTTGTGTGCTGATTTTAAGTCGACAGTTAATCCTCAGACTGTCATTGATTCTTTTCCTTTGCCTAGACCGGACGAGCTGATGGATAAGTTAGGGGAAGCTCGTTTCTTTTCCAAAATTGATCTCCGTGAAGCATATTTGCAATTGCCCCTCGACGAGCAATCACAACAGTATTTTGTCATAAACACGTCGTTGGGGTTGTTCCGTTTTCTGCGTTTGCCTTTTGGTTGTGCGTCAGCTCCAGCTGTTTTTCAGCGTTTTTTGTCCCAACTTTTGGCTAATGTGCCATCGTGTTGCAACTATTTAGACGATATTGTTGTGTCCGGTCGGACGCCTGCTGAACATTTCCGTAATTTGGAGTGTTTGTTTACAGTGTTGTCTCAGGCAGGCCTACGTTGCAACATCGATAAATGTTCATTTTTCCTTACGGAGTTGGAGTATCTGGGACATGTTATTAATGCTCAAGGCATTCATCCCTCCCAGTCACATTTAGCAGCTATTCGTGATTTGCCCGCCCCTCGCAATCTGCATGAATTGCAAGCAGTTCTTGGCAAATTGACATATTATATTAGGTTTATACCTAATGCATCACAGATTGCTGCACCGTTGCATCGTCTCCGCCGTAAGAATGTTCCGTTTGTGTGGTCAGCTGATTGCCAATCAGCCTTTCAGCAGCTAAAAGAGGCTTTATTGAATGATCGTTGTCTGGTCCATTACGACCCTAACAAGCCTCTGGTGTTAGCTTGTGATGCTTCTTCTTTCGGTCTCGGTGCTGTGTTGTCTCACCGAGTCGGTAACACCGAACGTCCTATTGCGTTCGCATCTAAATTGTTAAACAAAGCTCAGTGTAATTATAGCCAATTGGACAAGGAAGCGTTGGCTATTGTGTTCGGTGTCACAAAATTCCATCACTACCTCTATGGTAGACCATTCTATTTAGTCACAGATCACAAGCCCCTGACGTCGCTGTTTCATCCGTCTAAACCAGTTCCTCAGCGGACAGCTCAGAGACTACAACGTTGGGCTCTTTTGTTATCACAATACCAGTATGAGATAATGTATCGCCCTACAGCTCAGCATGCAAACGCTGACGCGCTTTCTCGATTGCCGATTGCTGCGGATGATGTCTTCGATTCCTCTGACGACTCTTGCCATCAGATTGACGCCGATGAGCATCAATCCCTCCGGGATTTTCCGATTGATTATCGTCAGGTGGCACGTGAGACAGCTACGGATCCTCATCTGAGTTTACTATTACGTTTTGTTCAATGTGGTTGGCCGTCCAAGGCAAAGGACATATCGGATCCTGTGGTTCGTCGCTATTATCCGCAACGTCATCTGTTGTCTATTTCGCACAGAGTTTTGCTGTTACGCACCAAGAATGACCAGCTTCGTGTAGTGGTTCCCCAAGTGCTCCAATCCAAGGTCCTCGACTTGTTGCATCAAGGTCATTGGGGAGTGGTCCGCACCAAGCAGCTTGCCCGCCGTCATTGTACATGGATCGGCATTGATAAGCAGATTACGCAGATGTCTACAGATTGTTCGACGTGTGCCGAACACCAAGCTGCTCCGCCTCAACGCTATTTTGAGTGGGCACGCCCTGCCGGTCCCTGGCAGCGAGTACATATTGATTTCGCTGGCCCATATTGGCATTCTCGTTGGCTCATCGTGATAGATGCATTTAGTAATTTTCCGTTTGTTGTGCCCATGCAGTCTACAACGTCTGCACAAACTGTACAGGCGTTGACTTCAATTTTTTGTATTGAGGGTCTTCCAGAAGTTTTAGTGTCTGACAATGGTCCACAATTTACCTCTGCTGAATTTGAAGGTTTTGTTCTGCCAATGGCATTCGCCATGTTCTTACTCCGCCGTTCCACCCTCAATCGAATGGTGCAGCGGAACGTTTTGTACGCACATTCAAGGATCATATGGACCGCCTTCGTGCTACGCACTCTCGTCAGCAGGCCCTCATCACGTTCCTGTCGTTGTACCGGACCACGCCACGCGACGGCCCTTTGCCTGCAGAGCTTCTCCACGGCCATCGTCATCGCACCCTACTACGGTTGTTGCACCCCCCGGATCGACCCGCCGCTTCTGAGCATCGCACGCGTTTTCAGCGCAACGACGCCATTTTTTTTTCAGAGTTTATCACGGTCGCCGTCGTTGGGAACGTGGTACCGTGATAAGTGTCCAGGGTCGCGGTTTTTATACTGTTCAAGGTGCTACTGGGGTGCACAGGAGGCATCAGAACCAGTTGCGCCGCGCTGGCCGCCCGGATTCTGCCGCTCGTTCTTTGTCCACAGATTTGGTCCGCGGCGGGTTCCAGCCGCGCCTTCCGACTTCGCTGCCGCCCCCAGGGCAGCAGCAGCAGCCGTCGCCGCTACCACGCCGACAGCTCGTCCCGTTGATGCCTCCCGTGCAGCTTCATACGGGAGCGCCCCGGGTGGTCGCTCCGGCGCCTGCGGTCCCTCTTCAGTCGCCACCGCCTTCGGAGCTGATGGACATCGACCCCTCAGCCGGGCCGCCTTCCCAAGCGGTGGCTGTGCAGCCTGTACTGCAGCCGCTTTCCTTGGGCACCCCCAAGGAGTCTGACACTGCAGCGCCTTGTCCGGCGCCCACTCAGCAGCCGTCGTCGCAGCGTCAGGAGACGCTGCCTCTCTTCGTGGGTCCCGACGCCCCGTCGCGTCCAGTACCAGAAGCTGCGCCCGTGGTCACAGGCGTGCACCCTGACCTCGGTTTTCAGTCGGTGTTTCACGAGGCCCCGCGCAGCCAATGCTGGGGTGCAGACCGGGGACTGCCACCGACGACAGTCTCCGCCCCGGTCTCTTCTGCTACGTCTGCGGCCAGACCCCTCCCCCACCGTCGACGCTCGCCACGTCATTATTCAACGACGGTGCGGCGATTTGGGGGGGAGGAGTGTTATATCCTAGCCAGTAATGCCAACCGAGCCCGCTGCCAAAAGGTTGGCAGCATCAAAGTCCGGACACCGTCCGCATAAGCAGCGCCAGCGAGACAGGAAATCGCCGCAAGTCTGCGCGCGCCACCGCTGGCTTCTGGCTTCTTAAGCGCTGGAGTCGCGAGCGCTAGGACAGTTCTGGATTCGCCGCTCAGTTGTAGACTCGCCACCGAATTGTGTACTTGCTAGTCCGTTGTGTGTTCATCGCAGCAGAGTTGTTGTTTGTCGTCAGCCGACGCTGACCAAGCCGCTCCGACTCGAACTAGACAGATTTCTGTAGACCATGTTCACCACTGTGTTCTGTATCGTCGTTAATAAAGATAAGTACCGACTTTCATTTAATCCGAGTGTTTGGGTTTTCATCTTTCTGTTCACTGTTCCAGCGGACCGGTCGGCCCGCTATTAAAAGTGTGGCGATGACTTCGTAGGCCGTTTCTACAGCGAAGTGTTGTCGCTACGAAGGCCGTCACAAAAATAATAACCAACAATTTTATGACTATATCTATACCTCAGAACTAAAATAGTTGGAAAATATTATAGAAGATAGTAAAATTTTTATCCTAAATTTTATCTGTAGGTGATTTTTACCACACACAGCATACAACTTGTACTTAATATGAATGCTACTTCTGTCATTGGAATCATAGCTTCAGGGTGTTCATTTTGCTACACCACAGGATAATTTGATGTATACAGGACACATTTTCTTTTTGCAGGCACTGTCTTGTTCTGAAGTGGGGTGACCGTGAGATCTGGGATGACACTCTGCTGTGGGCTCTAGGCCACAATGATAATAGACACCCAGACAAGAATCTGCTGACCAGGATAGCTGCCTGCACACGTGATAAGGATAGAATGAACAAGTAAGTTTGTGAGCTTTTTGTACAATGAGGGCACTAAAGTCATGGGAAAGCACTGGATGTGATGTTAAAAGCAAGCTTCTGTAACGAGATCAAAGATCATCATAGAATGTCAGGATTCTTTGTGAGGCTAAGGGTCTCTGATCACTCGGGTATTACTGGTAATGAACAACAAGATAAGCTAACCAGGATAGGGGCAACAACATAATTTGCTGGGCCACAACCTGTCCTGTACCTAAGGTGATGGTAAAATTGTAGCTGTATGTTTATATTTATGTTTATTTATTAGCCATTCAGCATGTTTACCATGCAATTAGCTTCCTCAAAACACATTTTACATATTCATAAAAGTATAGTTGTTACTAATTTTTACATTATGCATGATTATACATCTTTCTAGTAGTTAGTAATTTTTACATTTTACAGACATCATCATTTTACACATACACACAAATAAATAAACTTCTTACTAATCAGAAGATTTCAGTAATAATCGTTATATAGTTTACATTCAAGAATTAATTATACAGTTTTTCACATTTAGTTAATGACTGTTACATTATTTCATTGTTTATACATTCATTCCAAATTACTTCCAACATATTCTGCAATTGAGCAGTATTCTTTATTCTTAAACCATGTGTCTAATACCTCCTTATTATTTGAAGAGGGTGAGGGTTTTGAGTGAGTGTGGCAGTTTATTATACAGGGTGATTCAAAAAGAATACCACAACTTTAAAAATGTGTATTTAATGAAAGAAACATAATATAACCTTCTGTTATACATCATTACAAAGAGTATTTAAAAAGTTTTTTTTTCACTCAAAAACAAGTTCAGAGATGTTCAATATGGCCCCCTCCAGACACACGAGCAATATCAACCCGATACTCCAACTCGTTCCACACTCTCTGTAGCATATCAGGCGTAACAGTTTGGATAGCTGCTGTTATTTCTCGTTTCAAATCATCAATGGTGGCTGGGAGAGGTGGCCGAAACACCATATCCTTAACATACCCCCATAAGAAAAAATCGCAGGGGGTAAGATCAGGGCTTCTTGGAGGCCAGTGATGAAGTGCTCTGTCACGGGCTGCCTGGCGGCCGATCCATCGCCTCGGGTAGTTGACATTCAGGTAGTTACGGACAGATAAGTGCCAATGTGGTGGCGCTCCATCCTGCTGAAATATGAATAGTTGTGCTTCTTGTTCGAGCTGAGGGAACAGCCAATTCTCTAACATCTCCAGATACTGTAGTCCAGTTACAGTAGCACCTTCAAAGAAAATGGGACCAAAAACTTTATTGGCTGAAATGGCACAGAAAACGTTCACCTTAGGCGAGTCACGTTCATACTGAGTTGTTTCCCACGGATTCTCAGTGCCCTGCGAGTCGATTTTCCTGGGCTGCGAACAAATGCTTGCTGGATGCGTGCTACATTTTCATCACTCGTTCTCAGCCGTCCAGAACTTTTCCCTTTGCACAAACACCCATTCTCTGTAAACTGTTTATACCAACGTTTAATACACCACCTATCAGGAGGTTTAACACCATACTTCGTTCGAAATGCACGCTGAACAACTGTCGTCGATTCACTTCTGCCGTACTCAATAACACAAAAAGCTTTCTGTTGAGCGGTCGCCATCTTAGCATCAACTGACGCTGACGCCTAGTCAACAGCACCTCAAGCGAACAAATGTACAACTAAATGAAACTTTATAGCTCCCTTAATTCGCCGACAGATAGTGCTTAGCTCTGCCTTTTGTCGTTGCAGAGTTTTAAATACCTAAAGTTGTGGTATTCTTTAGACTTAGGTGTTCATAACTGTTGTGTGTCAATGACAGCCTAGAATATGGTATATCAAGCATGCAGTTGTTTCTAGTGCTGTGAAAACAAATTCATTCTCTGTGTAAATTATTGTATATTTTCTTTTACGTATATTAAGCAGTTATACATATAGAGTCTTGGAAGGGTCATTATGTTAATAGGCTGAAGTGCTCCTTACATGTTTCTCTTGGACCCAATCCTTGTATACATCTAATTGCTTTTTTTGCCATTTTAATACACAGTTTGTGCCTGTTGAATTACCCCATAACAGAATCGCATATTGTAGCTGTGACTGAAAGAATGCATAGTAGCAAAGCAAGTCATTAACATAGACAATAAAGAGGAAGAGTCCAAGAATGGAGTCCTGTGGAATTCCTCTCTTAATTTTCATTACTTCTGACCTTTCATTGTTCATATACACTAACTATTGTCTGTTATTTAGATATGATTTAATCAAATTAAGTGGTTTGTCTGCAATACCATAATATTCTAATTTTTTAACAATTATCTCATGTGATACTGAATCAGATGCTTTGCTTAAGTCTATGAGGCTGCATAGGTGGCCTGTTGCCTTTCAAAAGCATTGTGGATTTCAGTTATCAGGCTTTCAATAGCTTTTATCATTGATTGATTAGTTCTGAATCCAAACTGGCTGTCATGAAGTAATTAATTGCTCTCAACATACATGTAAATCTCTGTGTGTAAACAGCTCTCTATGATTTTGGCCAGTATAGGGACAATTGGTATTGGTACATAGTTACCTGGTGTTTCTCTGACACCCTATTTGTATATGGGGAGTGTAACTGATTTTAAGGCAATCAGGGAAAATGACAACATGAAGGATTTTATTTGCAAGGTAGAGTAGAGGAGTTTATTACAAATTCTGTTCTAGAGTTATTCAGCTTGTTTACAGAATTATTTATATCTGTAGCAGTTATTCTACACCTGTTAAATATTTTATGTTTTTTTCTGTGATTGCAAGATAAAAGTTTCCACATCACTTAAACCGACACTTTTTGGTACATGGGCACTTACTGAATTTATCATGCGTTCATTGAAAGTGTTACAATTAATTGGGTAATTGATTTCTTCCTTTCTCATGTTTATCTCACTTTTGACTATGTTTCAGGCAGCTTTACATTTGTTTTTAGAATTTAAAATATCCTCTTCATTTGCTTTCATTTTTGCTGCTTTAATATCAGATTTGTATATTTTTCTTAATTTTATATATCTATTCTTGTTTTCTTAACTGCCTTCAATTTTGCCCTTCAGCATGAGTAAAGGGATTCTGATTTTATTGAGATGTGCAGTGTACCACTTTTTTGTAAGTTGTGGTTTATACGTATTGCTAGGGTTACATCTGTTAGTAATAAGAGGGCAGTTACAGTCTAATGTACTTTTTATATTGGTTATGAATGCAGAAAAGCTTTCGTTTGTATCTTTATTGATGGTTAGTATTCTAGCCCATTCTACTCAGTTCATTTCTCATTATTTCAATGTTCTCTTCCTTGAGAACTCAATATGTAATTATATGGTATCATCAAATGTCAGATTTCCAGTTTTGTTCCATATGCCATCGTGATCAGATAGACCTAATTTGATGGTGTCCCACTCTACTTGATTCCTACACACATTGTTAATTATATCGTCAAGGCATGCCTCCAGTCTGGTCAGTTTTTCATTGAAGCATTAGTAATTCATTGATCTTAAGATATTTAGGATGGGTACCACAGTTTTTCTCTTTACTCTAACATCTATATTAACGTCTCTTGTGGTAAATGTTTTATATTGATTACATTTGACAGTCAATAAAATTAATTCTGAGAGTTTTCCTGTGAATATCTCCTCATCAGAAGCTGGTGGTCAGTTAACTGTTGCAATAATGAGTTTCTGAGTGTGTATAACCAAGGCAGATGCTTCAAAAAGTCCTTCAACAGGCAGGCTTGTGGGTCTATGATTGAATATTTTAGATACAAATTTTTGTTGTAAATGGACACTCCACCATGGTCATTGTTTGGTCTACAGTAGTTTGTTGCCAGTGATTAGCCAAATGGTAAAAATAAGCTTATTTCTGCACTTTTAATCCAATGTTCATTCACACAGAGAATGACACTGTTAATTTCCTCCAGCCAGTACTGTAGTTCACTGACTGTTTCTTAGAGATTGCACATTTATATGTAACAAAAGTGTTCATTTTTACTACTAAATAGTACATTGCTTACACTCTACTTAGTTTGATTATTTACTTTAAGTGTGTTTTTTGTATTATGTCCTGAAGCTCTTTGTTTTGACTAAGTCTGACACATTTCAGGCTTGGTCAGCCTTATATGTTTCCCTGATCTGGTTCTGAGTTTTGAGACATATTTTCTAAATTGTTGATACAAGATTTATTATTTACCATACTAATTATTTTTGGGCCAGCAGTGTCTTTCCTAACCCACTTAGGCCTTGACCATGTCTAGTATGACAAGTTCTCAAGCAGTTACAATTGTCATATGGTTACAACTGAGACATTCCTTAATATCTAATAGCATTACATTTTTAAACTATTTGCAAATTGTTTCAAAATACTTGGTAGTTTTGGTTATTTTTCTGTTTACACATGATAAGTCAATTAAATTGTAGCAATGAAGTATTTTAAATAACATAATGTTTGTGTTTGTTAAGTTGCTCATGTTTGTGTTTGTTAACTTGCTCAGTGTTGTCTTCAGAGCTGCAGCTGTTTCATTGTGGTATACATCATTGGAACCATCTATAATAACAAAGTCACTCTTTGACAGATTACTGGTCTTCAGTGTTGGTGAGGATCTGGTTGAATATTGCTCCAGGCTTCACTATGTCTTCAATTTCAATGTATTTTTGAGTTGTCAAGATCTTTGTTTTTGTAGTCATTCCTCTTCCAAAACCAACAGAGTAGATTTTGATGTATGTTGTGTTATAACGTCAAGTTTAACACATATATTTCAGAACGACACAACACATATAAGTCACAGAGTAAGTTGACAAGCAAGACATGTGTACACATTAGCATTTGAATGAGCACTGAGTCCCAGTCTAGCGGCCGCTGCTCAGCTGGCCACTTAGGTGGCGCAGCTGCTGCATTGCTGGCAGACAGCGCCACATGTAGAGGACGCGCGTAATTGCACGGCAGCGCTTTGAATGATCGGCGAGTCACAACACTTTTCCCCCATTTGAAATTGTTGCACTGGTCTTGATGGAGGTGTCCTGGAGATGGCTAACGTCCATAGGCGTTGTTTGACTCACCGTAAAGTCTCGAGGAGGAGGCTTCCCATACGGATGGAAGTGTCCCTGATGATAATGGGTCGAGATGACAGGAGATGTAGGGGTCGAATCTGCTGGGGCCCCATGCACCAATCTGCCCGTTGCGGCAAGTCCAGTTGATATGACAGGAGACATGGGCGATGTGTCGGCGTCCGTTGGAGGAGGAGGCGAGTAGATTTGCTCTGACAGAGGATGGTCATCCGGTTCCTGCATGGGCACGTCTCCTGGTGGCATCCATTCTTGTGCTGGCATCGCGATGACGGTGAGAGGGCTGCGTTGTGAGTATATAGCGGCATTCAGAACAGGTGTTGCTGGCACACGAGGCCGAAGCTGGTCCGAATGACGCACTGCAACACCCGTGTCCATCTGGATTTCATACAGGCATCCGCCACAGTGTCTTAAGATGCGGCCCAGGCTCCATTTTGGCCGCCTGCCATATCCCCGTACCCAGACGAGGTCGTCGGCGGTGAACCAGCCAAGTGAAGGCACCCGCGGCTGTAGGTGGAAGGCCGCAGAAGATGAAGTAGCGTGCGGGGCTGTCGGCCATGTAAGAGCTCAGCCGGGCTATGGTCGCCCATGGGGATGAAATGGTAAGACGCCAGAAACTGGAGAAGCGCATCATCAGCAGCAGAAGAAGTCAGAAGTTTCCGCATCTGAGCCTTAAATGTGCGGACCAGTCATTCAGCCTCACCGTTGGATTGTGGATGGAACGGCGGGGCCATGACATGCATAATGCTGTGACGAGCACAAAAATCCACAAATTCGGAAGAGGCAAATTGTGGACCATTATCAGTAACAAGAGTAGAGGGGAGGCCTTCCAAAGAAAAAATGCGGGCGAGAGCACTGGTGGTTGCCGCGGTGGTAGGCGACGTGCAAAGGACAATGAAAGGAAAGTTAGAGTAGGCATCAATTACGAGGAGCCAGTAAGTACCTAAAAAGGGTCCCGCAAAGTCAGCATGAATGTGCTCCCAGGGCTTCTCAGTCGAAGGCCACGGTGACAAAGATGACTTCAGGGCAGCGGCCTGTGACGCACAAGGGCCGCAGGCAGCGACCATGTGTGCTATTTCAGAGTTGATGCCAGGCCAGTACACATGACGGCGTGCCAGAGATTTTGTGCGAGACACAGCCCAGTGCCCTTGGTGAAGGAGGCGCAAGACCGAAGCACACAAAGACGCAGGTAACACAACACGCGGCGAAGCATTGTCAGTGGAGAGGAGGATAACACCATCCCTAGCCGTGAGGTGGTAGCACAAAGCGTAGTAGTTCCGCAACGGGTCAGAAGTCTTAGTGGACGGGCGATCTGGCCAATCCTTCTGAATACAGCATAAAACCCGGGAAAGGGTAGGGTCAGAACCCGTAGCAGCCGCCAGCCTGTCCCCAGTGATGGGGAGCCCGTCCACAACCCGCTGCTCGGCAACATCCAGGGGGAAACACAAAAGTTCGTCCCTATCGAATGCCTGATCAGGACCCATGGGAAGGGTTGGCCAGAAATGAATCTCATAATTGAAACGAGACAAGTAAAGAGCCCAACGCTGGAGGCGGTGTGCAGCCTTGTCGGGAAGTGACGTTGATGGATGAAACAAGGAAACAAGTGGTTTGTGATCCGTAACAAGATGAATTTTTGAGCCATAGAGAAAAACACCAAACTTATGAAGAGCATAAATAATGGCCAAAGCTTCTTTCTCAATTTGAGAATACTTTTGTTGGGCATCCGTGAGCGTTTTGGAGGCATAAGCAATGGGTTGTTCCGAACCGTCAGGAAAACGGTCAGCAAGGACTGCACCGACCCCATACTGAGAGGCATTTGTGGCAAGAACAAGATGTTGGCCAGGTCGATAAGTAGCCAGGCACGGGGCCTGTTTCAGCATAGTCTTCAATTTCTGGAAAGCCGCTTCGCATGACGCGGACCAGTGAAAAGGCACGTTTTTATGCAACAGGCGATGCAACGGCTGAGCCACCGAAGCCGCAGACGGTAAAAACTTGTGATAGTATGCTATTTTCCCCAAGAAGGCCTGCAGTTCCTTAACAGATGTAGGGCGAGGAAGGGCATCGATCGCAGTGACAGTTTGCTGAAGCGGACGAATACCATCCCGAGAGAGTTGAAACCCCAAGTACGTGATAGCTGCCTGAAAAAATTGTGATTTCTGAAGATTACACTTAAGACCGCAGTCTGTAAGACATGAAAAAGTGTGCAGAGATTTTGAAGATGTTCTTCGTTGGTGGAGACAGCGACAACAACGTCGTCCATGTAATTGATACACCCAGGGACAGGGAGCAATAATTGTTCCAAGAATCGCCGAAAGAGAGCAGGGGCGCTAGCAACCCCGAATGGCAAGCGTTGATATTGATAGAGGCCGAAAGGCGTGTTAAGGACCAGAAACTGCTGGGAAGCAGCGTCGAGAGGAAGTTGATGATAAGCTTCTGACAGGTCAAATTAAAAAAAATACTGGCCTCCACCAAGTTTAGTGAACAGTTCTTCAGCACGGGGCATAGGGTAAGTGTCGATGAGGCATTGAGCATTTACAGTGGCTTTGAAATCGCCACAGAGACGAATATCACCATTTGGCTTAGCAACGACAACGACAGGAGAGGACCACTCACTGGAAGTGACAGGAAGCAAGACCCCTGAAGTAGTGAGACGATCCAACTCCCGTTTTACCCGATCACGAAGGGCCACAGGAATGGGCCGAGCCCGAAAAAACTTAGGCCAAGCAGTGGGTTTGAGCGTGATATGAGCTTCAAAGTCGTTTGCACGGCCTAACCCAGGAGAAAAAAAGGGACGAAAATGTCGTCGACAAGGAATCCAGTTGAGCATAAGGAATAGCATCAGAGACAATATTGACAGAGTCATCTATGGAGAACCCAAAAACGCGAAAGGCATCGAAACCAAAAAGATTTTCTGCGTTACTCTGGTCGACCACAAATATGGGAACAGTGCGAACGATGGATTTGTAAGATACCTCAGCATTAAACTGTCCCAAGAGAGAAATCTTCTGTTTATTGTACATCCATAATTGCCGAGTGACAGGTGACAGGAGTGGAGAACCCAACTGAAGATACGTCTGAGAATTAATTATAGTGGCAGCAGAACCGGTATCCATTTGCATGCGAACATCTCGACCAAGGATTTGGACAGTGAGGAATAACTTCCCTGAAAGGGAAGAAGTGCAATTGACAGACAACACAATCAGAATCAGCGTCATGTATGCGGTCGGATTTGCAAACGGAAGACACATGACCTTTCTTTTTGCAATTGCGACACACAGCCCAACGTTGGGGACAATCCTCGCGTGAATGTTTCGTAAAACACCGCGGACATGAAGGAAGCTGGCGGGGGTTTTGCTGCAGTTTCTCAGCAGGTTGTTTACGGCTAGGCCGAGGCTGTGCGTGGGAGCGCACTGCGGCCACGACGGCCGGCGGGGACGCGCCGCACGCGTCGTCTACAGCGCATAGAGGTAGTATTTCCCCGACATCACCCCACGCCTCTATTTGCGCCCCAGCGGCACGAGAAATTTCAAAAGACTGCGCAATGGAGAGAACTTCATCTAGAGTTGGATTCGCCAACTGAAGGGCACGTTGCCGAACTTCTTTGTCGGGCGCCGACCGGATAATAGCATCCTGTACCATGGAATCGGCATAGGATTCTTTGTGAACGTCAGTAACAAATTGACACTTTCGACTGAGGCCGTGAAGTTCAGCAGCCCAAGCGCGATAGGATTGATGTGGCTGTTTTTGACAACGATAAAAGGCAACACGAGAGGCTACCACATGCGTTTGCTTTTGAAAATAGACAGACAGAAGTGAGCACATTTCAGCAAAGGACAAAGACGCAGGATCCTTCAAAGGAGCCAATTGCGACAACAACCGATACATTTGAGGTGAAATCCAGGAAAGGAACCGAGACTTACATGGTTGTTCGTCCGTGACATGAATGTTTTTCATAATCAGACCAGTCTTCCGCCGTCTCGTCGTAAGGAGGAAAAGGAGGTATAGCCAACGACGAGAAATGCCCCGCATTTGACGCCGCGACGAAATCGCGAATCGCCGCTGTTAGAAGCATTTGCTGTTCAAGGAGATTTTGCAGTAGTTGCTGACAGTAGCGATGGAACCCTGTGGGTCAACGGTAAAAATGAAAAATCCACTACCTCGGCGCCAGTTGTTATAACGTCAAGTTTAACACATATATTTCAGAACGACACAACACATATAAGTCACAGAGTAAGACAAGCAAGACATGTGTACACATTAGCATTCGAATGAATGCCGCTGCTCGGCTGGCCGCTTAGGTGGCGCAGCTGCTGCATGGCTGGCAGACAGCGCCGCACGTAGAGGATGCGCGTAATTTGAATGATCGGCGAGTCACAACATGTTGTTTTTTTGTCTTGGTATTTCTTGATTCTGTGTTCCATGTTGTTCTTTATCTGTTGCATTTGATACATTGATTGTTTTACTCAATTTCAAAACAGGCACCATCAATTATGGGTTGCTGCAAATTTTTTGCTGTGGTTTTTATTACCGTAGATGATTTAAATACAGTTGCACTTTTGTGCCACGATCCACGCTGTTCTGTTTCTTGTGTTTGGCTTCAGATGTGATTGTGTAAATTTCATTACATTTAGGTCCATTATAATTGGGTATGTTACATATTTTAGGCCTAATAGTATCTGACCTGCATTCATTACAATTCCAGTTTTTTTATGGTTATCTCCTGTCCTTTTAGTGAAGGATTTACTTTCTCACATCAAAAATGGAATATGTTTACACATTCCATGCACTCAACACCACTTGTCACAGTTTTCTGGCATTTTCAACAATGTTTATTGGTCCTGTTGTCTGTATTTTTACTAGTCAAATTTTCTATT
The DNA here is from genome assembly GCF_023898315.1 of Schistocerca nitens. NCBI lineage: Eukaryota > Metazoa > Arthropoda > Insecta > Orthoptera > Acrididae > Schistocerca > Schistocerca nitens. The sequence goes on along the minus strand of NC_064614.1, from coordinate 472,938,023 downwards.
ACCACATCACTGTACATTAGAGATTCGCAGTGTTGTTTTTGCTGTGTAACTTCATCATTTTTAGCTTTAATCCACGAATTTCATCTAATAGAAACACTATAATATTGTCTTTGCTGTTTACATTTTCGTGCATTTCATCTAGCTATATCAGTATGCAGCACATAGAACGTTTGGCTAAGATGCAAAAACAACAGAAACATGGTGCCAAACCCAGTACTACAACTCTGGGTTTGAATAGGTTCCAGATTAAACTCATGCTGAGTTTAATGGCTGGCTTTGGGAACTTCATATAACATCTGTACATTATGGCAATAGAGAAAGAAGCTCTTGAGTGTAGACTCTGTGGTAAACAGGGGTGAAACTGCACTACATTTAATCTTCCAATGCAAAGCCCTGCCTGGAGGCCAAAAGACACAAAATAATTGGGTCACTAATTCCTGAAGAGATTGTATCTAACAAAGACCTTATAAAGGGACTCCTACTGTCCTTCAAGGGTGCTGAATAGCCTTATTAGAGGGGCAGAGAGAGATACTGCCCAATAAATTTAAATTGGTATAGGCAACATGGTGCTATGTCCACTGTTGCTTTGTCCCCTTCTTTAAATTGAGTCAAATCAAAAACAATGTCTACACTTGTACCATATATCCCATCTAGCTACAACATTTGGATATCTTACATGGCATGTATTCTAAAGGAACAGCCCTTCCTGTAGCATCTGAATCCTCAGTTTATCACTGCTGGCATCTGAATTTTTTGCAGATATTTTACTGTTGTTAATTTAGTAATGACACACATAAATTGTGGTCTTTTTACTATTCAACATCCGTAGAGGAATATTAAAGACTGTTGAATATTAATATACAATTCTTCAGCCATGTCATAAAGAGAGAATTAATCAACAGGTCTTCATTAGTAAATACAAAAGCAAATGTACTTTTATTATATACTATATGAAATCAGCCAATGCATTGATAATGAATTATGAATCTTTTTTCACTGGTTTATTGGTCTAAAGTGGAAACACAAGTGTGGATGTGCATGATATGTAGAAAGAGTTTCAGAAAATACACTACAAAGAAAGAAGTATTTTTATTAAGGCTAATCAATTTATAACACAACTTTGATTCATGTGTGTGCTGTATGTTTGTTTACCTTCAAACAACAGAAAATCCAGGATGGAATAATGGTAACATTATGAATAGGATAGATTGCTACTCACGATGTAGTGGATATGCTGAGTCACAGGTAGGCACATCAAAAAAACTGTTAAACAAGTAAGCTTTTGGCCAGAAAGACCTTCATCACAATTAGGTAAAACAAACTCTCTCTCTCACACATACACACACACACACACACACACACACACACACACACACACACACACACACACACACACACACACACACACACATACACAGTTCAGACATACATGACCACAGTCTCTGGCTGCCAAGGCCAGACTCATTGTAGCCCATCACAAACTTTGTACTCACCAGGAGGTGTACTTTCTTTTTACAGATTCTTAGAGGCTGTTTTGCTGAAGTATGCCCTGAGTGATGACGATGTGCTGACTGCTATTGACAGAATAAAGGACCATTACCTACTTTTTAACTATGTTTCTGACAAATGGTTTGAAATTAAAAAAAAGTAAGTAAGCCATAAACTATGATTAAGGATCATTACAAATTATAAACAAATAACTGTGCTTAATATTACACTCACAGACATGAAAACATGTTGCCATGTTCACTTTGGTTACATCCTAACCACAATTCTAAAATTATTTAAAAAAAAAGCAGTCTTGATCATATGTGAGTTATTTATTATGAACAGTTTCAATCTCTTATAGGATCATCATTGGACCATTTTACTCCTTGGTGACAGCAGGAGATAGTGCTTAGGAGCCACTTACCTCAGTGTTCCTCATACCTCTCCAAAGTGACCTGCTCCACAACATCATGCCCTGCTGTCACCAAGGAGTAAAACTGTCTACTGATGATTTTGTAAGAGATTGAAACTAGTCACTGAATGAAGTAAGTAATTTATGTGTGTTCAAGACTGCTTTCATTGAAACAGTTTTATCATAGTTTGTAAGTCACCGTGCCATATTGTCTGTGATTTTTATTTTTTATTATTTGCTATAATCTGACTGGTTGGAAAATTAGACATCATACATTTATAAATAGCCAATTTTGGATGGCAAACACACTCCCACATGAGCCAGTAACTTAAGTCCTGACCATTAGCCCTATCTGTTCTCCCACAATGTTTTTAATTCATTCACTTCCAAAATGTTCTAATTACAAAGAGGTTGCTGCATGTGAACATTTATGTATGATAGAGTTAATTTATTTCACTTTAAATTCAAATATCGTGACCCTACTTGTTCTGATGCTCTCACAATACAATTGCAGTCACTCTTCTATCTTGAGCTTATATGAGTTTACCATTGCTGATTCCTTGCTGTATGTTCACTTTTTAATTCTATAACAGCTTCCCTGATATAAAATTAATCTTGATCTTCAAAATGATTGTTTTAACCACAATTGATTTTCTCACACCTATACACATCCTACTTGCATGATGGCTCTGGTTTGACTGACAAAATCTTTTGCACCAAATTATCTCCAGATGCCAATCCATTCCTTCTAGAACTATGAGGTAACCCTGTCAGTGATGTCACTGCACTGTAGCAAAGAAGTGTGGGGGTGGATTCGATACATCAAATACAGGATCAATGTCTGTACACTTACAAGTTTTATCGACCACTATTTTTCCTTGGACACTGTTCAAAAAATTTCTTAATCAGAGCTGCTCTTACAAAATTGTCTTAGAAATAAAGTTTATGTTTTATAGTTGACATTTCTTTACATAAAAAAACTAATTCCCATGCACTTTCAAGAACTTACCATGAAAAATTAAATGAAATGTATCAACTGAAAAACTGAACAAGTTCTTTCACATATGGTGAATAAAGAGTCATTCCAAGTTCTTTAATAATCATTAAGAGGTATCCTATTACAGTTGTAGGTGATAAATAATGTTATTGCAAGATAATTGACATAAAAACCAGCCCACTCTAATTGGGTTGTTGGTAGATATTCTTTCACATATGGTGAATAAAGAGTCATTCCACGTTCTTTAATAATCATTAAGAGATGTCATATTACAGTTGTAGGTGGTAAATACTGTTATTGCAAGATAATTGACATAAAAACCAACCCACTAGAAATTGGGTTGTTGGTAGATATTGTGTTGTAACCTAAACACTTATCTCTTGGTTCTATTTTTCATTTGTATTTTAGGAGAAAAAATCTTCTTTGAAAAAATCCACTGCCGCTGCTCCTTCTTCACTAATCAGCTGCTGTTTTTATACAACATTTTAAACAAAGTATCTGTGAAACTTTATGCAGACTTCTATGAGCTGCATACATACTAGCAAAATCAGGATCTATCAAATACAAATATTAGAGATACACTGAATTCATAATTTTTGAGGTCAAATATTCTGATAAATTGTAGAGCAGATGATTAATAAGATGTTCTTTTACTCTGATGTTCAATATTTGGAGATTTTCAATTTCCTTTGTATTGACCTCTGGCAACATGCCACAGACTTTTTCACCAGACTATAAAACTACATTGTGAACACTAGAAGGTACTACATAGTCATTATGAACATTATTTTTACTTCAAGTATTGTGGGTGTGAAATGAAGAGTGCATCCAAAATTCATTGTCGTTATTAACCAAAAGTACCATTATGGCATAAGGCTATATGTGTTGGGATGAAAGTGCAAGAACCCATAGGTTCCTGAAGAGGCATCTGTAAGATATTTGGTTGTTAGTTTTACATATTATTCTTGTTGCATGTACTGTAGAATAAATATTTTTTTATATTAACAGCATTGCTCAGAAGATCATGCCATAAAATATTACTAAGAGAAAGTTTACATTGCTTCTCATTTGATTGTTCCAGGTATCAGGAGAAGCGTCTGGTGTTTGAAGAGATCGTGTTCAAAACAACTTCTAAGTTTGTGACTTCTGATGGATATGATCTAGTAAGTATTAACATGAAGCAACCACACATCATAACAATGGAAGGATGCCATTACCAACTCTAGGATGGAATCTAACAATACCAGAGAAGGAAAGTTGCTATTCACCATGTAGCTGAGATGCTTAGGCACAACAAAAAGATTCACACAATTATAGCTTTCGGCCATTGAGGCCTTAGTCAGGAGTAGACACACACACACACACACACACACACACACACACACACACACACACACACACACACACACACACACACACATGCTCACGCAAACACGCCTGCAGTCTCAGAGAACTGAAACCATACTGTGAGCAGCAGCACCAGTGCATGATGGGAGTGGCGACTGGGTGGGGGTAACGAGGAGGCTGGAGCAGGGAGGGGGAGGGATAGTATGGTGGAAGTGGCAGACAGTGAAGTGTTTCCGTTCAGACGGAGGGCAGGAGAGAAGGTGCAGAGGGGGAGGGGGTAAGTAGTGGAAAGGAGAGAAATAAAAAGAAGAAATTAAAAGACTGGGCGTGGCGGTGAAATGATGGCTGTGTAGTGCTGCAATGGAAACAGGGAGGGGGCTGGATGGGTGAAGACAGTGACTAACTAAGGTTGAGGCCAGGAGGTTTACGGGAACTAGGATGTATTGCAGGAAAAGTTCCCACCTGCGCAATTCCGAAAAGCTGGTGTTGGTGGGAAGGATCCATACGGCACAGGCTGTGAAGCAGTCATTGAGATGAGGGATATCATGTTTGGCAGCGTGTCGAGCAACAGGGTGGTCCACTTGTTTTTTGGCTACAGTTTGTCGATGGCTGTTCATGTAGACAGACAGCTTGTTGGTTGTCATGCCTACATAGAATGTAGCACAGTGATTGTAGCTTAGCTTGTAAATCACATGACTGGTTTCACACGTAGCCCTGTCTTTGATGGCATAGGTGATGTTAGTGACTGGACTGGAGTAGGTGGTGGTAGGAGGATGTATGGGACAGGTCTTGCATTTAGGTCTATTACACGGGTATGAGCATGAGGTAAGGGATTGGGAGCAGGAGTTGTGTAAGGAAGGACGAGTATATTGTGTAGGTTCAGTGGATGGCGGAATACTACAGTAGGAGGAGTGGGAAGGATAGTGGGCAGGACATTTATCATTTCAAGGCATGATGAGAGGTAATCAAAACCCTGGTGGAGAATGTAATTCAGTTGCTCCAGTCCCGGATAGTACTGAGTTACGAGGGGAATGCTCCTCTGTGGCCGGACTGTGGGACTTTTGGAGGTCATGGGAAACTGGAAACATTTGGCACGGGAGATTTGTTTTTGTACAAGAATGGGAGGATACTTACGGTCAGTGATGGCTTCTGTGACACCCTCGGTATATTTTGAGAGGGACTGCTCGTCACTGCAGATGCTATGACCATGGGTGGCTAGGCTGTACAGAAGGGACTTCTTCCTATGGAATGGGTGGCAGCTGTTGAAGTGGAGGTATTGCTGGTGGTTAGTATGTCTGATATGGACGGAGGTAGCCATCTCTGAGGTGGAGGTCAACATCTAGGAAGGTGGCTTGTTGGGTTGAGTAGGACCAGGTGAAGCAAATGGGGGAGAAGTTTCTGAGGTTCTGGAGGAATGTGAATAAGGTGTCCTCACCTTCAATCCAGATGAATCTGAACCAGGTGAGGGTTTAGGATACTGGGTTTTTAGGAAGGATTCCTCTAGATGGCCCATGAATAGGTTAGCATAGGATGGTGCATGAGGGTGCCCATAGCCGTACTGCAGATTTGTTTGTAGGTAATGCCTTCAAAGGAGAAGTAATTGTGGGTGAGGATATAGTTGGTCATGGAGACTAGGAAGGAGGTTGTTGGTTTGGAATCCATAGGGCATCTGGAAAGGTAGTGTTCAATAGCCTTAAGGCCATGGGCATTAGGAATGTTAGTGTATGGGGAGGTGGCATCAATAGTGACGAGCAGGGCACCATGCGGTAAAAGGACAGGAACTGTGGAGAGCCGGTCGAGGAAATGGTTAGTATCTTTTATATAGGAGGATAGGTTCTGGGTAATAGGTTGAAGGTGTTGGTCTACAAGAGCAGATATTCTCTCAGTGGGGGCACAGTAACCGGCCACAATGGGGCATCCTTCGTGGTTGGGTTTATGGACTTTAGGAAGCATGTAGAAGGTGGGAGTGTGGGGAGTGGTAGGGTTAAGTAGAGAGATTGACTCTGTGGAGAGGTTCTGGGATGGGCCTAAGGATTTGAGTAGTGACTGGAGATCCTGCTGGATTACTGGAATGGGATCACTGTGGCATGGTTTGTAGGTGGAAGTATCTGACAGCTGACAGAGCTTCAAAAAAACGGTGGTGGAGCCTTTGTCTGCAGGTAGGATTATAAGGTCGGGATCAGTTTTTAGATGGTGGACTGCAGTTCTTTCTGTGGATGTAAGGTTAGTTTGCATGGTGAGGGATTTGGGGAATGACGGTGAGGCAAGGTTTGAGGTTAAGAAATTCTGGAAAGTTAACAAGGGTTTTCCTGGAGGCAGTGGGGGTGGATCACAGTTGGATGGAGGAGTGAGCTGAGTTAGGTAATGTTCAATATTGGTCATTGGTTGAGTTTGATTGGTCGGGTTGGTGGCGAAAAAGTGTTTCCACTGTAGGGACCAGGAGAAGGAGAGAAGGTCTTCAGCTAGTCCTGCATGGTTGAATTTAGGAGTGGGGCAAAAAGTGAGGCCCTTGGAAAAGCTGATATTTCTGTGGCACTAAATTTCTGGAGGAAAGGTTCATAACTGACCATAATTATCCTCCCATCCTTGTCCAAAAACAAATTTCCCCTGCCTTATCTTTCCAGTCTCCCACCACCTCCCAAAGTCCCACAGTCTGGCCACAGAGGAGCATTCCCCTCATAACTCAGTACCATCCAGGACTAGAGCAACTGAATTACATTCTCCACCAGGGTTTCGATTACCTCTCATCATACCCTGAAATGATAAATGTCCTGCCCACTATCCTACCCACCCCTCCTACTGTGGTATTCCACCGTCCACCATACCTACACAATATACCCGTCCATCCTTACACAACCCTTGCTCCCAATCCCTTACCTCATGGCTCATACCTGTGTAATAGACCTAGATGCAAGACCTGTCCCATACATCCTCCTACCACCACCTACTCCAGTCCAGTCACTAACAGCACCTATCCCATCAAAGGCAGGGCTACCTGTGAAACCAGTCATGTGATTTACAAGCTAAGCAGCAACCATTGTGCTGCATTCTATGTAGGCATGACAACCAACAATCTGTCTGCATGAATGGCCACCGACAAACAGTGGCCAAAAAACAAGTTGACCACCCTGTTGTTGAACACGCTGCCAAACATGATATCCCTCATCTCAACGACTGCTTCACAGCCTGTGCCATATGGATCCTTCCCACCAACACCAGCTTTTCGGAATTGCGCAGGTGGGAACTTTTCCTGCAATACATCCTACGTTCCCATAAACCTCCTGGCCTCAACCTACATTAGTCACTGTCCTCACCCATCCAGCCCCCTCCCTGTTTGCATTGCAGCACTACACAGCCATCATTTCACTGCCACACCCAGTCTTTTAATTTCTTCTTTTTACTTCTCTCCTTTCCACTACTTACCCCCTCCCCCACTGCACCTTCTCTCCTGCCCTCCATCTAAACTGAAACACTTCACTGTCTGCCACTCCCACCATACTATTCGTCCCCCTCTTTGTTCCAGCCTCCTCGTTACCATCACCCAGTCGCCACTCCCATCATGCACTGGTGCTGCTGTCCGCAGTGTAGTTTCAGTTCTCTGAGCCTGCAGATATGTGTGCAAGTTGTGTTTGCATGAGCGTGTGTGTGCATGCGTGTGTGTACATGTGTGTGTGTATGTGTGTCTACTGCTGACTAAGACCTAGGCTGAAAGCTATAATTGTGTGAATCTTTTTGTTGTGCCTATTGTGACTCAGCATCTCCGCTATATGGTACTGTTACATCTCCGCTATATGGTATTGTTACATTACCAACTCAATAAGATTACCACTTATCACAAGGTAATCACAGTACCCTTAACAATAATTAGTTTGTTCTCTCAATGGATATTTTGACTGAGCCGGCTGTAGTTTTATTTGTTCAGCAATTGCTAGGCCACAAAATCTGACTTAGCGAGGTAACGTGTTCAAACTGAATAACATTAAGCAGATAGGCACAACTAAAAGACTGCCAGACAAAGCTTTTGGCCAAACAGGCCTTCATCAGAACAGACAAAACACACACACACACACACACACACACACACACACACACACACACACACATATGACCACAGTCTCTGACTGCCAAGGCAGACTCACTTCTTGTTGTGCCTATCTGTGACCCAGCATCTCCACTATATAGTGAGTACCAATTTTCCTTTTCATAATATTGTCATTACTCCATCCTGGATTTTCCATTGTTTGATCTTAACAGTAAAGTAGAAATTAGTACAGTACTGATCAATCCAGCTGGACACCTGTCACCTTTAACTGTGGTACCGTGACTTCTGGTGTCCCACAAAGATCTGTGCTTGGTTCTTTCCTGTCACTGTTCTTTATAAATGACCTTCCAGGGCACATGAATCAGAAACACCACCCTTTTCGTACTACTATTGCCAATAATAAGACACCTAACTGGCCTGTAAAACACCACTACCACTACCTTTCGAGAGATTTTACATTAGTTTACATCAAACGGTCTAAATCTTGATGTCAACTCTGAAATTTGCTCAGTTTTGCCAACAAAAAGGCAGGATAAAGAGAGACTGCCAGTGGGCTTTTCAAAATTTAGGGGACTACACATTAGCATTAATTCACACTCATCTGTCCACATCATTGATCTACAGTGCACGAGAAATAGAATTTAGCAGCCCTCAATGACTTTATCTGGGGTGAAATTTATCCATTTTTTGGGAATTCATTTATATTTCAATTTTGTATCAATATGTTCTTTCTTAAATTTATTTAAAGTTGAGTAACATTCAGTTATACTCTCATGCCTAAACCACAATTATTTCTAAATCTGCAGGCAGGGTCATGAATGATATTCAATGATTAGTACTGAAAGCATGATTATTACTGCAGCCGACATACAACCAGAACAGAACAGAGTTCCTCAATGGAAAGTGCAACTGTTTTCACAAACACTGAATATTTCACAATAGACAAACATTACAAACATAATATTATGAAAAGGATAGTTGCTACTCAATATTCAGGAGAGTAGCAACTACCCTTTTTGTAATATTGTCATTACTCCATCCTGGATTTTCTGTTGTTTAATTTCATTACAAAAATAATATATTTCATGAATCTACCAGAAATGACAGAATCTAATAACAATTTCTGATAGTCAAATTGGAACTGGCAACCCACAGTAATGCAACCATTGATGCTAGCTACTAACCCACACTGCATGCACACAATTTATGGCATTGCTCCTTCTGGAAAAACTGACCCACTGTTTCAGAAGTTCTTACTGGAGGTGGCTACAACACATTGGATCCAGATATGTCAGTGGTCCACTGTATGGCAGATCCTCACATTCTGATTCTGTTGTTACATCCTCTTCATTACCATAAGCTTCTGTTTTATTTTATTTATTTATTTATACATCTGTAGACAATAAATATTGTATGACTGTTCTCCAAAAGTTCATGTAAATTTATGGGAAACAATTTGTGCAAAAGGGAAATACAGATTTTTACATTAATTCGTACAAAGACTAAAACATACAAAATTGTACAAAAAAATGTACAAAGAATAACACTTGGTCATACAAGACACAGTAATACAACTTTTTATAGATGTATACTAACAGTATTGTAACTGCATAGTCTGTTTGCTCTAAGGTTTTACTTTTGTCTTCCCTAAACAGGAAGCCGTTACATTCACTACAATAATTCAGTAAAGATTTTACCACATCAGATATACAGAATTAACAGAAACTTTAGGGGATGAAAGACAGTGTTTGCAGATTTGCCTTAATATAAACATTATCAGAATTATTTATTGGCCTAAATAGTCATTCACCAAGTAAAAACATTGTTCAAGTAGAAATTCTTTAAATTCTACTTTAAATCTGTTTTCATCTTCTAACTTTCTGATGTTGGCTGGTAGTATGTTGTAGAGTGCATGGTGTCCCTGGGTGACTGCGTGTTATTATTCACATAGCCCTATTCTGTAACAGAATGATTTGTTTTACACGGCAAGTGGTGGAACCCCAAAATATTATTCTGTATGTTGCAAGAGGTTGAAAACAGCCAAAATATGCCATCCTGGTGCCCTCTGCAGTACAGACATTTGCAATAATTCTAAGAGTAAAACAGGCTGTGTTAAGTTTCTGCACAAGTTTCATTACATGGTCATTAAAATTAAGATTTTCATCTACATGAATCCCCAGCAACTTTGTTGATGCCACTCTGTCTATGGCCTTGTCACCCAACAACAGATCAAGATTTACATTTTGACATATTTTCCCAAACTGCATATTTGTTTTATTTGTATTTAATGTCAACCGGTTTTCATTGAACCAAGTGTGGACATTTTTTATTACTTGATCAGTAGTTGTTTGCAGCATTTGCTTTGGTGCATCTATTATCACACTAGTGTCATCTGTGAATAGTATGGCCTTTGCTGCTCCACCTGAGGTGTGAAAGTCATTTATGTTGACAAGGAACAATAAGGGACCTAGAATACGGCCTTGCGGTACTCCTATTTCCACCTTTTTGCATCTGATACTAAATTTATTTTGTGTTTGGAGTAACCTGACATCGGTCCTACAATCTGTGTTCTGTTTTGTAGGTATGATTCAAACCACTTTTTCCCTGTCCCATGAATACCTAATGCTTCCAGTTTTTCTAAAAGAATGCCATGATTGACAGTGTCAAATGCTTTGGAGAGATCTAAATATATTCCTACTATGCTGTTGTCTTTACCTAGATTTTTAATTACTTGTTCAGTGTAGCACATTAGTGCTGTTACTGTGTTTTACCTACCTGGAAGCCATGCTAATTTCTATTTAGTAACTAATGGTCATTTAGATATTTGTTGATTCTGTGCTTCATTAGTTTTTCTATTATTTTGGAAAATGCTGGAAGGAGGGATATTGGCTGATAGTTTTCTACCTTATGCTTGTCACCGTTTTTGAATAATGGCTTCACTTTTGACATTCTCATCATTTCCGGAAACACTCCTTCACAAAATGATAAGTTGGCTATGTGTGCCAAGGGCCTTGAGAGTTGTGCAGCTGTCATTGTTATGATATAAACAGGCACCTCATCTACTCCTGCTGACATTTTAGGTTTCAAGCTTTTTATTGCTTTGAACACTTCATGTCCATGTGTTGGATCTATCCTCATGCTACAAGCAGCTTTTGGAAATTCAGGTTTTTCTTGGTTTATAAATTTAAAGCTTAATGAAATTGTTGCATTTATGAAATAATTGTTGATGTAACTTGGCAAATCTTGTTTTTTAATATTGACATTTTCAGTGTTTTTGATAATGAAATCCTGGTATTTGCATCTCTTTTCTGTTTGTCTTCACAATACCCCATATGGCTTTTGATTTGTTGTCAGACTGTTTTATTAAGTTCTCATCACTCATAAATTTTCGATATATCCTCTTGTAATTCTCAACATATTCTATGAACTGTGGATCTGTAGCTGTCTTCCATTTTTAATTTAGTCTCTTTAGAGTTCCACAAGAAGTTTTGATGCCAGCTGTGATCCAAGAACTTGGCTTTGTATCGTGATGTGATGTGATTCTTGACAGCTTCTTTGGAAAGCACATTTAGAAATATCCCATGAAAGTTGAAGAGAAAGTGTTATATGCATCATTTGTATTTGTTAGGGATAGAGCACTTCTGCCCAGGACTCACCAGTTAGGATATTTCTATATTCTTCACAGTTTTCAGTGGAAAATTTTCTTTTATATGTGAAGTACAGTTTTTTTTCCTTGTAGTAGCATTGAAGGAATTTTGAAGACAAGAGCATTATGGTCTGATAATCCCAAATCAGAATTTGTTACATCTACTTCTGTGAATCATACATTTGAAAATATATTATCTATAAGACTGTTTGTATTATATGTTATTCTTGTGGGTTCATGTATGTGTGAAAAAGACTGAAACTACATAACAGGTTTGGGTTCATGTATGTATGGAAACAGAATGAAACTACATAACAGATTTATGATAATCAAGTAGGGGTTTAGTTTGCTTGAACCTCTCATCACTGATCTGCACTTCCGGAATATAGTAGAGCTCCATAAGGAAGACATGGAAGATGCATTTGTGATTTTGTGTTCTTTATGAAGGGTAATAATCCCTAACTTCAAATGTGACATCCAGCAAGCACCAAAGAATATTATATTGCCCAACAGTAGCCTTTATTAACTTTTCAGATACTCCCACTTTCTGGACAGCTATAAAAATCCATACCAAGCCTACCGATCTGCATCCCACTGGATGATGCTTAGCATTATAGCTACCTAGGGATATCTACAGGGCATGCAGGGTCCACAAACAAGCTAGCTGCCCCTTATTTCCCCAGTTTATAGGATGTTTCATGTAGTTACCCTGAGTATCATCGGGTTTAAACAGGAACAGTGGACCCGTTGCCATACCAGCCTCATGACCATCAAGCAGAAAGAATAATGTAATGCCTGCAGTATCTTGCTGAACTGTTCTATGCAGATATCATGATGGGTAGTATTGTGTCCCAATCTCTCTGTTTGACATCAACATATATCAAGAGCATATATGGTAATGTCATATTAAAGCATCCCCTGAAGCCAATTGTCTGTTGATGGTAGGCTGTGGTCATTCTGCGGGTGATGTTGCAGGGTGAAATCACACACAGGGTTCTCTGTGTTTCAAAATGATGCCTTCTACAAAAACTTTGAAATTTTTGAAGCTTCGGCAGTCCGCACAGCTCTGGAGACCACATAACAAATCAGGTAGTTAGTGCAGACTGTTACCCACCAGTCCCCATCAGTCAATTTTGGGAACTACACTAAGAGGTATATTCCATTTTGATGAAATGGCATTGCTGCAGGCAGATTGGGTACCAGATACCCTGTAGATTATTGTGGCATGTATTTCCATCATTGGCATTCTTTACAATGGCTCACATAGTTTCTAATGTATTGGTAGAGACATGGCCAGTGATACCTGCATCTGATTGTCTGGAATTTTCACAGATCCCAGTTGTCCAGATTTTGGAGCATGATGGAAATACTTCAGGATAACTGGATATAGGTGAGCTGTGATGACAATGAAACACTTCCACCATACTGGATTGTAGTTCCTCTCATACAATGCTCCTTTTATTAATCATAACTCTTCTGTGGTCCTTCTTCAAGGCTTCTATGGTTTTTAGCAAAGCTGGATCTTCCATCTCTTCAGTGGCAATGCCATTTAATGCAATAATGAATGACTAGATTAGATTAATAGCACTTTTCTTTCCAATAGATCTATAGTGAGGAGACCCTCCAGGATGTAGAACTCTTCAGGAAAACAAGAATACACAATAAATATTTACAAAGAAAATCGAGTATGCTAATTTACCTACCGGAGATACCAAGTGGAATGGTCCTCATGGATGTGGAATGAGTCAAAATATATTAAATATATTTTCATTTAAAAAATACTAAATGAGTTGAGACAAAAAATGTAAATGTTCAATACACTGAGATGTGTATGATAACTTCTACTGTAGTCATGCACTATCAAATGCGAACAACATTTGACAACACTTATTTAAAACCATTGCATTTCAGCACTGAATCTATACAGACGTCAGAGTGTACTCTTATTCACATTACTTGATATTATTAGTATCATATACACATCAGTTGTTCCTACTAAGAAATTCATCAGAGCAGTGGATTTCATCCATGTTGCTGCTGTGTTCCACCAAAGAATTCCTTGAAAGGCAGTTCATATCCCTGTCTCTGCATCTGCTTTTGTATACCACTGTGGTGTTGTACTCCTGAAGCCTGAGTGCCCATCTTGCCAGCTGATGTAAGCGATCCTTCCATCTTGTCAGCCAGCATGGAGAATGATGGTCCATCACAACAGTGAGTAGCATGCCAAATAAATATAACAGGAACTTGTTGATGGCCCAAACAACTGCAAAGTAATCTTTCTTGGTTGCAGGGTAGCTAGTCTCAGATTTGGACAGTCCTCTGGAAGCATAAGCTATCAACTTTTCAGCACCTTCCTAAATTTGCTCTAGAACTGCAACTATTACACAACTGCTAGTGTCTGTATGAAGATCTGTCTTGGAATTCTTGTCATACAATGATAGGACTGAAGAAGATGTTAGCACCTTCTTTTGGATAAGGAAATATCCTTCTTTCACTTCATTCCAGGAATTTTTGACATCTCTCTGCAGTAGTTCTTGCAAGGGATGTGCCTTGGTACAAAAGTCCTCTGTGAATCACCAGTAGTATGAGCACATTCTTCACATTCTGAGGAAACTTCTGACATCATGAATGCACTGGGGTGTAGGTAAATCTGTGACTGCTTATATTTTCTTTGGACTGTAACAGATTCCATCACCATTCACTAGATGCCCCTAAGATTTTTATTTCTTGCATGATGAAGAGGTACTTGTCTGGATTTAGAAAGAGGCCTGCCAGTACACAGGCATCTCAGATGTTCTTAAAGTGTCTTTGAAAAAACAAGAGTATCATCAAAATGGCTAAGACATGTCAATCAAGGTGTAACAGCAGGTTGTCCATCAGATGCTCAAAGGTGACTGGAGTCTTACCTAGTCCAAATGTCATAGCTTTAAACTCATAGAGCCCATCAGAAGTTATGAAGGCAGTATTTTCCCAGTCAGCCTCATCAAACTCAATATGTCCATAGTTCATCTGCAAGTCAGTAGTTGAGAAACACTTTGCCCCTTTCAAGCAATCTAGGGTATTGTCAGTGTGCAGCAATGAATAGCCGTCTTTCAGCCATTGATAGTCAATAGAGAAATGCCATATGCTGAGCCCTCTTCATGCAGACCACAGGATAGGATGAAGGATACTCTGTAGGTTCAATGACATCATCTTGCAGCATCTTCTCCACTTTCTCCAAGATTATCCACCAATCAGCTGGTGATGCTCTGTATGAGTTCTGGTTGATTGGTGAATGATGCCCAGTGTTGATATGGTGTTTTACCAAGGGCTGCTTGGTTTCTCTTTTCTCCACTCTAGATTTAAAAGCATCTAAAATTTGATGCACAATGGCTATTACTCGATGATATTGTTTCTTGGTCTTATTGGCAGCTCCGTAGCAGATCTTCCCCTGTGTTGTCTCTAATGGTAATGGAGCAAGGTTCTTTGTCAGCGCCACTAAGTAACTCTTCCTGGAGTGGTTCAGCTGCCCCTACAAACATGTCTAATATACTTAGGAATGTGTTGCAGCTGCTCATGACAGTTAGCAGTCCACAGTTCTTGTTGACTGTCAGCAATAATTGCAATCACCACTGACATGTAGATTTCTTTTGTGAGCCTGAGTTGCTCTTTGCAACTGACAAAAGCTTTACAGTTGAACTGAGCATCTCAGTTGATGACTATAGCTCATCTTGTTGATGATGTCATGATAACAACATCTTTAATGGTATATTACTGCTCAGAACAATCTGTATTATGTATGCTTGTTGGAATAATTTCGACAATCTGGAGCTGTAATTTACCAGTCTATGACTGTGATGCCTGTAAGAATTTTAATCCAAGAATAATGTTATGACTACATTCCGACAAAATGACAAATTTGTAGGGGTGTTTTCCCATCATTGATATTGTGGTTCTGTCAGAATGACGTATTTCCCATTTAAACCCTCCAGAATAATCGCTTTTGTATCACAGAACATAGTCTTCTGTAGCTGACAACAATAAACATCTTAACATTACACAAAAAGGAAGCTCCTGAGTCAATTAGCACCTAGACAAGATGGTCATAAATTATGATGCCAATGAGATTTCCTGGCATCTTGGTGACTATCATACTTGGAGCATTTGCTTAACCTCCAGAGATGGTTGCCTCACTTTGTTTTTCTGAAGTAGGAAGCTAGACAAGTGGCTGTTGCATCAAAAGGGCTATGCAGAATGGCTACAGCATGTCGTGGAGTGACCTTCTTTGGAGTACAGTGATGGGCCTTGTTCTCAGGTTGACTATATTCCTCTGCAGCTAACTGGTGTGAACAGATCTGTTTTGATACTTCACATCTGGGAGCAGAGTAGCTGTCGACACTTGTCTTCTTTCTCTGCAGTAGCTCACAATGTGTCCTCATCATCCACAGTGGAAATACACTATCTTGTTTTCTTCTGACCTTCAAATGTCTTTTCCTCTATGAGTCATTACATTTGGTGTAGAAGTTAGTTATAAGGGTTTTGTCGGGTGCTAAGTTGTCATTTGATGACTGTAGCATAGGTCTGAGCTGGCCAAGTCCATTCTTCCTGGTGTGTTTGGCTGGTGATGGAGAATGGTGATAAAAACTGATACATCTATTCTTCAGCATCCTCTGATACCTCCTGATATATGGGGTTGACATTTCTAGCTGCCATACACTGATCTATATTTTTCCTTATCGTCTGCCAAATGAGGGAAGGGAACACATGATGATCTTCTGCAACTGCTACTATCCTCTTGGTGGTCCAGATCCTTCTGTGCCACCTCCCTGTGGATTCAACTGTGGTGAAGATCCCTGTGGTGAAGAATGCTTCTTCCTGGCTCCACCACTGCTCCACGTTCACTGCATACAAGAAAGGAAAACACACAGTTTCCCTTTCCCTCTACATTTATCTTTACTCAATTTACTCATGAGCATCTTTTGTCCAACTCTTTTTTTCTATTGTATTTCCTTGGTTCCCTGGCACCAGTTGGCGATTTTTGCTGTTATTGTGACTACTTGTACAAGACGATCTTGATACATATATTCTGCAACTTCTTTCAGTAAGTGTGTGATTTTGTTAGCTCCTGTATTAGAATTCATGATGTGGCATAGTGCCAATATTTGCTATGTACAACTGAGTAATTTTCCATGATGTTGAGCCCTAGTCTTCAATTGCTCTTCTGCTAAGCAGACTTGCTGCTGGTTGCTGCTAAATGTTTTCTTGAGTTCACCCTAGAATTTTTCCAACTATTGAGCTCCTTCTCATTGCTCTCGAATCACAACTGGCCCATGCCATGTGAGTAAAAGTACATATTTGCCAAACACATCACATCATCCCACTCATTTGGAGTGTATTTTTCCTTCTTTTCCTGCTGTTGTTTATTTTGTAAGGTTTGTGCATTAGCAGGAAGTTGTGTCCCTGGCTGATATAACGGGGCAATATTTTTCTACCCCATCATCACACCACCAGTTGAAAGTCGTATTACCTTTATCCTCTAGGTGATCTGGATGCTTCCGTGCCACCTCCCTGTCGATCCAACTGTGGTGAAGATCCCTGAAATGCTTTCGCAAATTCTCTCTATTGCGCTACTAAATAAATAGCCACACTTCTGACAAATAGGGGAATATTTTGCCTAACATTTTCATTACTATTTTTCACAACAGAGAAAAACCAGAAAATCAACTACCACTCTTCAGTTGTTCATTATTCCCTTGTTGGTGTGTCATTTACTCCATGGCTCTCAGATTCAGACACTTGTTGCACCATGGCACAAATAACTCCCAGACAACCAGTGGTTTTAATACTATTTTTACTGGTCCCCTTCTCCCCTGCTCCACCACTGTTCCACATTCACTGCATACAAAAAAGGAAAACACACAGTTTCCCTTTCTACATTTATCCTTATTCAATTTACTCATGAGCATCTCTTGTTGACTGCTTTCCAATGCTGTTTTGGGATGTTTACAAATATTCCGAAACACTACACATTGTACTTGGTGACTCAGTCAAACCCTTACCTGACCAGCATCTCCGAAAAACAATGATGGATGCCTGATGTGCAGTGACTTTATTGCTGTTTTGGAATCCATCTGTCTCCTGAATATACAGATCGTAGGAGTGATATAATGCTTGGGATTCCAGGTCCTGACTGTGAAGGCTTTTACATTGTGTAATTGGAGTCATGGCGATGGTGATGTTTTGAAGTACCTGGCTTCTCCACCAAACAACATTGTAGAGGTTTTGAAGTACCTGGCTTCTCCACCAAACAACAGTTAGAGGTTTTGAAGTACCTGGCTTCTCCACCAAGCAGTATTACATCTAAACACAATCAGGTCTAAATATAAAAGCAAGTTCATCAGTGAAGTTGAACACATAGTACTGAAAGCAAGTTTATTACTGACACCAAAGTACTGTAAGAACAGAACTGACCTCCTGGACAGAGAGTGCAGCTATTTATACAAACATTGAACTGCCCAGCATGCTGTTGTTTATACAAACATAAAATATTTCAGAATTTACAAACATCAGATATTTCAAGAACTTCCCAGAAATGATCAATGCTAAACAACAAATAGTTGCTAGTGGCTAGATTTGAACTGGTAACTTGCAGCACTCCAACCAGTACCATTAACCACTGCACCACACTGCATGCACTACATCTCATGGCAACATGTTTTGGAGGAACTTTAACAAGCAAAATATATTTCATTCATTTTGAGGTATACTCCTGGAAACTGGTAGAACAATTTTATGCAGATGGAGTGATACTGGTGCAAGTTATAAATATAGCATTTATAGGTGACTACTCTGTTCTGGAATAGTGTTAACCAAGCCTCAGGTATGGCTTTTAGTACATTCAAAAGAGGAATACTGAGAGAGGCATTATTCAATAAGTTATGAAACACATTTTTTTCTGAAAGCAGGTCGGTTTTATTCAGTATTCCAATACCTTACTGGGAGGCCTGTTTGCCCACATAGTACCACTCTACTGTTTGACATATGAGCCAATGTCTTCCTGTATCTATAAACCCCCCTCATCCAACACTGCTCCCTATGGAGTGCATCCTTCATTGGGCCAAACATATGGAAATTAGAAGGCTTCTTTTGTCAAGGGGAAGAAGTTCAGTTGCAATTTGGTAGTGACAAACAAGTTAAAGTTGTTTCTTCAATTTCTACATGGAAATTAAATTTATGTCCTATGTTGTTACTGTGTAAATCACAGATCAGATCAAACTGATTTTTATTACCAGAAATAAAACTGTTTAAGTAGTACATGTATTTGTAAGTGAGTGTAAAAATGTCAGGATCTTTAAGATGGTTTCTGCGAAACGTGCATATACTTTGCACAATACCCTTACTACTCGCATCTGCTGAAAGTAAAATTTGTTTTTCTTTAGGTACAGTTAACAAAACAAAACTGTTCATATAGAAAATAGTTAAATTCTGTATTAGGCATTCTCGGCATGCACAGCTACGTCACAGACTGTGGCAACAACTTCACCCCATTAATGGATTATAGTAGCAACATATTATTGTATCAGAGAAGTGTACTACATACAGCATTGGAGATTCATACCTAATAAACATTATACATGAAGTATACGATGTCAACAGTGACTGCAAAATGTGTAGCGATTTGGCCGGGAGCCGTAGATGCGTTTCATAGGACTTACTGGTGTTGTGCAAGTAGCTCATTGTCAAAGTGTCTGATATTCATTCATTCTGTCAGAAAGCTTGGTCATCATCTACGCAATCGGAGTTTGGTTCTGCCATCTCAGAATTTTAAACGAAATTCATCCAAGTTATTTCAAGGTTTCAAGGGAATCTGTTTTATAAAAGAGAGAAAATATTATTATTTCGTGGAGTAAGAGTCTAGATCAATTAGATTTCTAGCAAAATGTTGCCTTTTATGAAGTTCATATTTCACATGTAGCAGAGACTAACTAATTGAATAAACAGACAATTCTCTGGCAATAATGACACTGGTAATAATATACTTCTTTTTCAAATTACACACTCAAATGTAAGTGCCAAACTCAACAGCAGTCATTTTGCGTTTTCATTTGGGAACTCCAAAATTCATTATAATTCTCAAATTCGAAAACAACCTGGTCCAAATCAAGTTTCCAAAGAGAAAGTTTCGCCTGCATGCATAAAATGTTTCGTAAAAACAATAGACAGAATGGGCATGTAGATGTCGCAGGAAAGAAATCATCAAGCTGAAATTGACTAAAAGAGAATATATGTTAAACGAAGTGCTCCTAAATATTGATCTCTTAGTGAAATTACAAATACCGCTATGCTGGTAAAAATAAATTCATCTATTCAGATTAGTGGTTCTGATAAGACATTTAAATTCTGTAAAGGAATATTTGTTAAAATCTGGCTGGAAGTGTATGATGATCCAAAAGAGATAAGCAGGTACAAAACTTCAAGACCATCCAGTTGACAGGACAAGCGTAGAATTTGGTT
Organism: Schistocerca nitens; assembly: GCF_023898315.1. Taxonomy (NCBI): domain Eukaryota; kingdom Metazoa; phylum Arthropoda; class Insecta; order Orthoptera; family Acrididae; genus Schistocerca; species Schistocerca nitens. The sequence continues at coordinate 472,917,598 of NC_064614.1, read as the reverse complement.
TTCCAGTGGAAGTTACGATTCATTTTTCCCTAATTTTCAAGGAAAATAGAAGCCAATAGTTTCCGTGATCTGTGGGTGCAGACCTACAGATGTCACACGAAGGAATGCATTATGCTTTGTCTTACGGCAACTAGAATTCAGTTGGAGAAAATTACTATTTATGTTCTGATTTGACACTGTTTTTAATTTACTCAACAGATATTATCATTACTGAAAATGTATTTGAATACAGAGGAAAGGCTTCTGTTATTAGAGTGTTCACTAATGTGAGACAGCTACATTCTGACTAAAGCAAGTGCACTGATGCGAACTGTACACAAACGAAGGTACCCAAGTTTAGCAATCGCCCAGAACACAATTCCATACTAACACAATCTGAAAATATGCAAAATAAACCAACACTCTTGTCCCTAGAAAAACATATTGAGAATTGTATCTGAGGACAAAATGTAGCGAACTGAGGTTCTTGATTATTTTATCTATGCATTTATTCCGTATCATGGTGTCACCCAATTGAACCCGAAGGAGATTCACAAAGGGTGTTTCAGTTAGAGTATGAGAATTAATGACTTCTTCTGGTGCTAGCAAGTCTTTTCTGCTTGTTTTGAATCACATAATATGAGTCACTGTGAGATTAAGACTTAAAATGCTAGCTGTAAACCACGTGTAGGCCTGTTAAGCTATCTTATGAGCTGTGTTCGGTAATATTGCATTTAGACATTTGAGTAGTACGCTTGTGTTGTCAGCAAGCATTACAACGTTGAACCACCCTTTAAAGCCATTGGAATATATAGGTTAAGAAAATAGGAGTACTGGTCCTTCTGGTAACTAGGCTAATTTCTTATGTTCTCCCATGCTGAGGTTAGGTCCATGCTTTGAGACATGCTGCTGTCTGTTGAGAAGGCGACACTCCATCCTTATAAAAAGAATGTCGTCAACACAATGACACTTGTGTAATATTTGTATGCCATTAATATGGGATTATTTACCAGACATATTAAAATGTGCCTTTGTTTTCCCCTTTTATAAGAAAGATGATTTAGTGGATATCTGCCCAATCCTACTCTTTACATTGTTTGTCAAAACTGTTGAGGAAGTATTTACATGAGGGCTGTTGTGTATCTATGCAACAATAAGACACTTAGTCAACTATGTTCTGAGATTTCGAAGTTGCTGTTCTGGATCAGTTATTTATACATTCACAGAGCACATAATAAAATTTTAAAATAAGAAAATGTCACCAACTAGGATCTTTTATGACTTATCAAAGGCAGAACGCTACTCTAGGAAATTTGAATAATACAATGAAGGTGCCACATCTTCTGCACAAGAACAATCAAACTGACTCCTGTATTTCACGTGGTGTTCCTGGTTTACTTTGGTATTCCACCATATTATTTAAATCTGGAAACAGAATTAGTCCTCACTGCAGATGAGGTAAAGCAAACTGTCAAGCCAACATCACCTGTGATTAAGAACTTGTGCCTCTTACATCCTTCGCATGTACATGTCACTGCATTGATGAATACAAAGGCTTTGTTGGGTCTCTTTACCACAAATAAAAGATGCCCACCAAGTTGGCTATTGCGAGTTGCCCTGATATCATGTGAACTTCATTGTACCTGCATAGTTTCAACCGATTTTCACAGAAACTTGTCTTTGTTACATTATGTTTTATTTCAGAGCTTTTAATATTTTTCTGTTTCATAATCTTATAAGTCACTAACAGGAGAACATAAGTAAAATGACTAAAAATGACCTAGAAAAGATGTGTCAACACGAATTTGCACACAGACTAAACTTGATGATAATGAGCTTGTAACCCGGATTTGCTTTGTGGCCCTTGAACATATTATTTGCATTCTCTTGTATCGACATTCCATCTTAGTCAAATACTACGGATGCTACTTGTTTTTAACAATGTTATGCAGTGACAGGCTATAATATTAATAATATTAGTTAATTTATGAACTGACATATTACAATATCAGGCAAACTGTAGTCTTTTTTTGTCAAGCCATTATATCGAATGTCAACCATAAGAATGTGTGTTACGTTATTAAAAGATCGAAGATAGCTGACAATTTTAGATTGTGTTCATCATTTGAAGACTGCTTTTTCAGGTGGCAGGATTTTACTCAGCCCGCCAGCGTGACACCCCACGTCTGCTTTCATTAGTGAGCGACGCTATGAGGAACATCGTCGATAACAGCAAGTGGTACGATCGCAGCTTGCCGCAGATCGAGACTTGGATCCGTCGATATCTCAGTGACGACTGAATGTGAATATTTGGAAATTTTATTAAACTGATAACCAAATACGTTTTTAAGGACGCATATACTAAGAAGTATATCATAAAATCAATACAGAAATGATTATCATGTCGTTTATATGTAAAGACTTACGTGCAGTGTTTTCTTCGATAACTGCAAGTGGTACGATCGCAGTTTGACGTAGATCAAGACTTGGATCCGTCGATATCTCAGTGGCAATTGACTGTCAATATTTGTAAATTTTATTAAATTTATTAGTACATACGTTTCTAAGGAAGTATGTGCTAAGAAGTGTATCATAAAATCAATACAGAAATAATTATAATGTCGTTTATATTTAAAGACTTACGTGTACTGTTTTGCAAATCCTTCATCTGTACATAAATAAATTATGAACTGATTTTCAGTGAATTTATCTGGTTTGAAGCTTTCATTATTCAGTATGTTTATAAAGAGCAGTAAAAACTGTCTTTCGTAGCTTTTTATGTGTTCTCACATAACACAAAAAAATTCACAATGTTGTACCAATGGCAAAATGTATGGAAACAGACACTTAGGAGAAAAGAATCAGTTTATTTCGAAATTCGTCTCAAGGTAGAATAGTGTTGTTGTAAGTGAAGCAATATATCAAAAAGGCTAACTATTGCCGTTCGTTTACGTAATTAATTCGTAGGTGTAAAATCCGACGTCATTGGTCACAGATATGTGGTTGTTACACTATGTGCGACATTCAGCTGTTTCTTTATCATGATCTCGGGTGGCAAAGTATGATCGACAGCGAAGATTTCCTGTTATTTAAACCTTACATTATATTAGCACACTCCCCAACCTCTTCTTATGGAACTTCTTTCTCGAAGTGCTGCAGTTACTACTAGGAGTTAAGAGTACAAATTCGACACAAACTCTCAAAATAAATACAAGGCTTCTCATTAACAGTTTCTCGTAGCCTATATTGTACTCTTTTTTACAATAACGTGCGTTACGAAGTTGTTGCATTATGTAGAACACCAGAAAGATACAGATAAGGACAAAGTCCAGAAACGTTCTGTCTTCATCAACAAACGTCAGTTGAATGTATCTATTTAACAAGTTTTCTCTTATCCACGTGAATCAGAGGCACAGTTACGACCGCTCTTCGTCTATGGCGCACAGTTTATCCCCAAGGCAGGAACAGATGATATGGAATATGCCGCCGACCAGCAGATGCCGCGAACGTGATATGATGCATATCGTCGTTGTGAGTTGGCAGATACGCTGTGTCTACCCATCCCATTATATACGCGCATAAATAAAACATACATCTAGACAGTAGATTATCTAATACATTACGAAAACAGTCTTTGTGTAGTGGCGATCACCACTCGTCGGTTTGAAAAATGCTTGTGCAACACATCACTTCATAAAAGTAATATGTTAGTCTGCACATGCTTGTATTGTTAAATGAGACAATCTATATACCGGTGAAGAAATGCACTCTCGAGTAACACTACGAGTTTATGTTCATAACACAAATAATATTAATTTAAAAAAGGGAAGATTAGAGTTTAACGTTGCGCCTACAACAAGGTCATAAGAGACAGAGCACGTACTCGGAACGTTGCAAGGACGGGGAAGGAAATCGGCCATGTCATTTCGAAGGCGTCATCCCTACATTTTACTCGGGCGATTTTGGGAAATCACGGAAAACCTAAATCTGGATGGCCTTTCAAATGTAAGCTGCTGTTAAACAGTTTCCAAGAATGCATATGAGGAGTTAAAGAATTTCTACTGGATAAGTAGCTAGGTTTTACGTATTTATCGACAGAACTGAACTACGTTATTTATTAATACTTTATCATCTGAGCGTACTTTCTGATAACGTATATTTCCGCGATAGCTATACATTTCAGCAGACGCCAAGAATTCGCATCAGTTGTAACATACAACAGTATCAGTATAACTTGACTGTACAGCGCCTGGGTCATTCGGGTATTGTTTAGTATTGTCGGGCGCCTGCGGTCACGCCTGCACGTAAACGAGGTTTAGTTCCGCGCTCTGCCATCGGCAATTGTAAAATAAACAGGTAGTACGTAGTTTGTAAATCCAATGAATGTGCTCCAAGTCACAATAAAAATCGCATTATAATCTAAAATTTTTAAAACTAATATGAATAAATAAACTCACTAGTCAGCAAAGTTTGTGCCTGGCTTTGACGGCAGAAAACTTGTTGACCCCCCTTCATAGTTCAGACGGTTATCAGTTACGAGGTCGGCTTCGATGTGAAGCATGAACAAGGCGTAGAACGTATACTATGTGATCAAAAGTATCCGGACACCTGGCTGAAAACGACTTAAAAGTTCGTTGTGCCCTCCATCGGTAATGCTGTAATTCAATATGGTGTTGGCCCGCCCTTGCCCTTGATGACAGCTTCCACTCTCGCAGGCATACGTTCAGTCCGGTGCTCGGAGGTTTCTTGGGGAACGGCAGCCCATTCTACACGGAGTGCTGCATTGAGGAGAGGTTCAATGTCTGTCGGTGAGGCCTGGCACGAAGTCGGCGTTCCAAAACATCCCAAAGGTGCTCCGTAGGATTCAGGTCAGGACTGTGCAGGCCAGTCCATTACAGGGATGTTATTGTAGTGCATTATGAAGGGGTGATCGATTGTGTTGAAAGGTGTAATCGCCATCCCCGAATTGCTCTTCAACAGTGGGAAGCAAGAAGGTCCTTAAAACATCAATGTAGGCCTGTGCTATGATAGAGTCTCCCAAAACAAAGAGGAGTGCAAGCCCCCCCCCCCCCCCACCAGCATGAAAAATACCACCACACCATAACATCACCGTCTCCGAATTTTACTGTTGGCACTAAACACGCTGGCATATGAAGTTCACCGGCATTCGCCATACCCACACCCTGCCATCGGATCGCCACATTGTGTACCGTGATTCGCCAATCCATACAACGGTTTTTCACTGTTCAATCGTCCAATGTTTACGCTCTTGACACCAAGCTAGGCGTCCTTTGGCATTTACCGGTATGATGTGTGTATTATGAGCAGCCGCTCGACCATGAAATCCAAGTTTTCGCACCTCCCGCCTAACTGTCATAGTACAGGCGGTGCCTAACTGTCATAGTACAGGCGGTGGATCCAGATGCAGTTTGGAATTCCTGTGTGATGGTCGGGATAGACGTCTGCCTATTACACATAACGACCCTCTACAACCGTCGGCGGTCTCTGTCAGTCAACAGACGAGGTCGGCCTGTACGCTATTGAGCAGTACGTGTCCCTTCACATTTCCACTTCACTATCACATCGGAAACAGTCGAGCTGGGGATGTTTATGAGTGCTGAAATCTCGCGTACAGAAGTATGACACAAATGACACCTAATCACTTGACCACGTTCGAAGTCCACGAGATCCGCGGAGCGCCCCATTCTGCTCTCTCACAATGTTTAATGACTACTGAGATCACCTACTTCGCAGTAGGTGGCGGCGCAATGCACTTAATATGAAAAACGTATGTTTTTGGGGGTGCCCGGATACTTTTGATCACATAGTGTAGGTGCGATTTAATCTTTTAAGAGCCGAAAACGAACGTTCTGCTGAACAATTTGTATGTGTCGTACATAGAAATCTTCTAAGAGCAATGTCAACATTCGGAAACACGGACTGTAACCTCTCTTTTCGTAAAAATTTACTCATTTCGACTAGTATATCACTAATCTCTGAAGATTTCAAAAGTTCCAAGAAATGTCCACATTCAATAGGGAAGGAAGGCTCTAAATCTGTGTCATATGACGCTTGGAGTTTTGCTGCACGTTCAGTAATGTCGACAGGTGAGCTGTTCTTAAGGTTACTGAAAACTACAGAGTTCTATAGCTTTCCTTCCTCCTCACTAATTCGGAGTACAAGTTGTCAAGTACTGGGAGAAATGTTTCGACTCTAAATTTTTCGCTTCCAGTCAGATAAACTTCTTCACAGAGCCCGCTTCTTCGTCATCATGAAGTATGCGTTTTCGTGATATTTTATAGGTGCATTCATGGTCTATATCGGTCACAATCTGCTTGGATTTATTTTCATAATAGTTGAACATTCCACGAATAGATGCAACAAATCATACAAGTGATTCATATAATTCATGCCCTATTTTAGTATCAATATTTACACTTTGCAATTTCAGATTTACACTATTAAATCTCTGGAGTATGTCCTTCCAAAACTGTCATCATGAATACTGTATCTAGCCTGCTGAGTTGATTTATTAAAGCTGAAGCCTCATTTCGCACAAGTGGTTCTTCAAACGTATTATTGGCAATATGTGTGAGGGCATTGATAACGCCCTCCTAGTTTTCGTATAGACTTACACATGCTTCCTCGCTTGACCAACGTGTTTTTGATAAATTTTGTAACGTTTTGCTTGCTTCCCGGTGTCATGAATGAAAGAAGTTTAACCCCGCAGAGAAAAAATTATAAAGATTTTGCACTACATTGAAAAATTAACATACTTCCCGACAACCGATTGCAGTACTAGTACCGGCTAAATCCAAAGAATGTGTTGCACAAGGCACATAATGCGCTTTCGGATTTCGTTATTTAATGCGTGCCTGCAAACCAGTGTAGGTTCCTGACATATTGCTTGCATTGTCGTATGACTGACCTCTAAAGTTAGTAATATCAATGTAATTTGTAGAGAGGACCTTTAGTACGGCTTCAGCTAAGTTTTCGGACAGTGTCCCGGATTTGGTAAAAACAGAAAGAAACGTTCAACAGGTTCACCATTCTCATTCACGTATTGATATGAAAGATAATTGATCAATATGTGAAATGTCCAGGGTAGAATCCACTATTATAGGGAACTATTTGGCCTGTTTTATTTCACTTATGATAATGCTTTTTATTTGTTCAGAAAGAAGCTGTATTATTTCATCACAGATTGTTGAAGAAAGATAACTTGTATGTACCTGCCCTGGATTTCCATAACGTTCAATGTACTCTGCGAGAAAAGGATCAGACTCGGCTGTAAGTTCATGAGACATCATAAATTGACCATTATGTAATGAATGGAATATTTCATCGTGTGTCCGTAGGGGAAGTTCACGACCTGTTAGCTTCTTCACTACTGCAAACACCCTTTTCAACATGCTGCGCCGGTACATTTTTTCTGTCTCATCATATGACTCGAAATGGTTATCTGCTGTTCCAAGTGAATTTTTTCTTGTTAAGAGTGATAACACAGAGTTTTGTGTTCAAGGGAATTCTCACGATGAGGTAAAATATTAGAAATATTTTTCCAATCTGCAGTAGGCCTACCATTAGCAGCAGTCGCGGCCTTACCTCCCAACAGAATACATGGTGCACAAAAACAGCACCGGTGCTACAGGAGTATACTAGAAAATCACACAGAGTTGATTCACCAGTTAAGAGTTTACGCTAAAATACATTTTTGTTCCAATATCTGGTTATATCGCCTATTGATCTTTCTGAATTAGAAAAATCACCGTTACAATTTTGATTACTGCCACGTTGTAAGAAAATGTGGATTGTTGATTCATTGACACACCATTCTGCAGGATCGTCACTAACGAGGTTATTTCTTTTTGTAATGTTTGACTCGACACTTAGTTTTTCGTGAAACTCGAAATCAGGAACAATTTGCTTTTCTTCATTTTGAACTTTTGTTTCGTCTGTATTTACTTCTTTTACAATAGCTGCAGTGCCAGAAATATCACCCGTACTACTTGAACTCAAAAGTCGAACCAGCAGCATTTTTTCCGAAAAATTAATCTACTCTGCCAAGCGTTTTTAGAACATTGGCTTCTCGTTCTCGCCTTTCCTTCGATAACTTCGGAAATGCCGCCCCACTTAATTTAGCACGTTTGCTTTTTTCACTGTTATTCATGTTAAGGCACTTACAAAATTATCAACCAACAGTCAAAACAAAAGAAAAAAATGTAAAAGGAAAGAAAGCAAGACTGTACCCAGTTCCAATCACACTACCCCGCACATGAACACAAAGCTTTTTACTTTAAACACGGTACACGAGCAGAAAGATTTTTCCTTTAAACGTGGAGCGATGAACTGACCAACTCGGATTACTCGACAAACTGTTCTATGAAAGAACGACAATGCAGAATAATTTAATTTCATTGTCGCCTCTTTCTCTGTTGTCAGTGAACAGTAGAAGTAAACCTGCCGGCGGGAATTCGTCTCGTAAGGAAATGTGACGGTCCCTTATTTGGCTTGCCGGCCGGAGTGGCCGTGCGGTTCTAGGCGCTACAGCCTGGAACCGAGCGACCGCTACGGTCGCAGGTTCGAATCCTGCCTCGGGCATGGATGTGTGTAATGTCCTTAGGTTAGTTAGGTTTAATTAGTTCTAAGTTCTAGGCGACTGATGACCTTAGAAGTTAAGTCGCATAGTGCTCAGAGCCATTTGAACCATTTGAACTTTATTTGGCTTCTGTTTCCCGCGTCGCCGGAATTTAAGCTGGGACGCAAATATGTTCTGAATATTCTTGACATTGCCTTTCTAACTTAAAAAAGCAAATAATTTTTGCAATTTCTTGCAGAGAGGTGTGCTGGATCGACTCTTATCCCACTTATTCTTGTAACATTTTAGCGGTTTCTGTGTGCAGAGAAGACAGAGTACAAAATTTAAGTAGTCTTGCTGGTAGTTGATGTGGTGTGTTGTCATTTGTGTGAACACTGCTGTTATGTCTACACGCAAACGCACCTTTTGTTCCAACATGAAATAAAAGTAACATTTCCTCGAAGAAAAAAAGCTTAGTTAAGAAGTTCAATATAAAATTTGCAATGCCATGTACTATTCGATTTCACAGAGTGGGAACTTTGATATCGTGCACGCTGCAGCACAATAAATGAGACAAACAAAAGTTGGTTTTTTCTTCTTTTTTCGCCAAAAAAGTAACTAAGTCAATAAATAAAATAAAATAAATAAAACTTTAAAACTTATGTGAACTGTATTTCACACATTATTAGATCTACATCTACATTTATACTCCGCAAGCCACCCAATGGTGTGTGACAGAGCGCACTTTACGTGCCACTGTCATTATCTCCCTTTCCTGTTCCAGTCGCGTGTGGTTCGCGGGAAGAACGACTGCCGGAAAGCCTCCGTGCGCGCTCGAATCTCATCAGCATCACCCGATTTAATTTGACTACATTCCATTATCCTCGTTTTGCTTTTGTTGATGTTCATCTTATATCCTCCTTTCAAGACACTGTCCATTCCGTTCAAATGCTCTTCCAAGTCATTTGCTGTCTCTGACAGAATTACAATGTCATCGGCGAACCTCAAAGTTTTTACTTCTTCTCCATGAATTTTAATACCTACTCCGAATTTTTCTTTTGTTTCCTTTACTGCTTGCTCAATATACAGATTGAATAACATCGGGGAGAGGCTACAACCCAGTCTCACTCCTTTCCCAACCACTGCTTCCCTTTCATGCCCCTCGACTCTTATAACTGCCATCTGGTTTCTGTACAAATTGTAAATAGCCTTCCGCTCCTTGTATTTTACCCCTGCCACCTTCAGAATTTGAAAGAGAGTATTCCAGTCAACATTGTCAAAAGCTTTCTCTAAGTCTACAAATGCTAGAAACGTAGGTTTGCCTTTTCTTAATCTTTCTTCTAAGATAAGTCGTAAGGTTAGTATTCTAACATTTCTACGGAATCCAAACTGATCTTCCCCGAGATCCGCTTCTACCAGTTTTTCCATTCGTCTGTAAAGAATTCGCGTTAGTATTTTGCAGCTGTGACTTATTAAACTGATAGTTCGGTAATTTTCACATCTGTCAACACCTGCTTTCTTTGGGATTGGAATTATTATATTCTTCTTGAAGTCTGTGGGTATTTCGCCTGTCTCATACATCTTGCTCACCAGATGGTAGAGTTTTGTCATGACTGGATCTCCCAAGGCCATCAGTAGTTCTAATGGAATGTTGTCTACTCCCGGGGCCTTGTTTCGACTCAGGTCTTTCAGTGCTCTGTCAAACTCTTCACGCAGTATCTTATCTCCCATTTCATCTTCATCTACACCCTCTTCCATTTCCATAATATTGTCCTCAAGTACATCGCCCTTGTATAAACTCTCTATATACTCCTTCCACCTTTCTGCCTTCCCTTCTTTGCTTAGAACTGGGTTGCCATTTGAGCTCTTGATATTCATACAAGTGGTTGTCTTCTCTCCAAAGGTCTCTTTAATTTTCCTGTAGGCAGTATCTATCTTACCCCTAGTGAGACAAGCCTCTACATCCTTACATTTGTCCTCTAGCCATCCCTGCTTAGCCATTTTGCACTTCCTGTTGATCTCATTTTTGAGACGTTTGTATTCCTTTTTGCCTGCTTCATTTACTGCATTTTTATATTTTCTCCTTTCATCAATTAAATTCAATATTTCTTCTGTTACCCAAGGATTTCTATTAGCCCTCGTCTTTTTACCTACTTGATCGTCTGCTACCTTCACTACTTCATCCCTCAAAGCTACCCATTCTTCTTCTACTGTATTTCTTTCCCCCATTCCTGTCAATTGTTCCCTTATGCTCTCCCTGAAACTCTCTGACAGATAACCAACAAGTATTTAAGAAGAAATTAAAAGAATTTCTGAATGACAACTCCTTCTACTCCATAGAGGAATTATTAGATATAAATTAAGGAAAAAAGAAAAAAAAACAAAAAAGTATTTAAAAAATAAAAAAACACAAAAAAATAAAATAGTTGTTATATTAACTTAAGTATGTTGTTAAAGTAACTTAATTATGTCATGTATTGGAAAATTTGACTCGTTTCACATCGTTACGAAATATCGTATTCATGATCCATGGAACTAGTATTAATCTAATCTAATCTAATCTGCCAGCGTGTGTAGAGCGAATAGTAATATTCGGAAGAAGTGGGTCGTGGTTTTCATGGAGGGGGCTTGCACCCTTCGTTGTTTTGCGTGGCACTATCACAGCACAGGCTCACATTGATGTTTTAAGCACCTTCTTGCTTCCCACTGTTGAAGAGCAATTCAGGGATGGCGATTGCATCGTTCAAGACGATCGAGCGGATGTTCATAATGCACGGTCTTTGGCGTAGTGGTTACACGACAGTAACATCCCTGTAATGGACTGGACTGCACAGAGCCCTGGTATGAATCCTGTAGAACACCTTTGGGATGTACTGGAACTCCGACATCGTGCCAGGTCTCACCGACTGACATCGATACCTCTCCTCAGTGCAGCACTCCGTGAAGAATGGGCTGCCATTCCCCAAGAAATCTTCCAGCACCTGACTGAACGCATGACTGCGAGAGTGGAAGCTGTCATCAAGCCTAAGAGTGGGCCAACACCATATTGAATTCCAGCATTACCGATGGAGGGCGCCACGTACTTGTAAGTTACTTTCAGCCGGGTGTCCGGATACTTTTGATCACATAGTGTATGTATTGAAACTAAAGGCATTAGAAATTTCATCGTTTGTTCTGCTAAAGCGGGATCACTTGACGACAATATATCTAAAAATCTGTCACAGTACAGCGCAGTTTACGAGTCAGCATTTGAATCTGTCAAATTAGAGGATTCTAAATTGACTGGAAATACATTCCTTATACATATTCGGTTGCTGTTGATTGAAGGAAAATATATTTCATATTAGCGTCCACTGTCGAGTCCCAGCAAATGTTCCTTGGTAAGAGTTGTTATTTCACGCGGGAATGAACCTATATTGTACTCTCTTTGAAATTCTCCTAGCTTTGTGAGCCTCGGTGTTAGGCCGAACGCAGGACGATCGTCAGTAAAGTAGTATCTTCACGACCCGCAATTTCGTCATTTACTAGAATGAGTACAACTTCTATGTAATGTACAACTGACATATGATTCCCCTTAGTAACTAAGTTCCTTTAATTAACTTACTATTAATAAAATGTGATTATTTAATAACGTACGGAATTGTAAGCTGTCAATTACGACAAGAAGATTTTCATGCGACCCGGTATTTTATTTTTGTGTCCCGGTTGTGACCCTTCAGTTGGGGAATGCTGTCTTAAAGCATTATTCCACGCAAAGACTGTCTTTCTTCACAAATTGGACAAATTACCACGAGATAATTGGTAAAAGGCAATTAACGGTAGGGTCATTTAATAAGTACACAGCGTACACAGCTCATCTGGAAAATGTATTTTCTCCTTCTGTTCCATTTCTTTAAGGTGTAAGACGATATTGTTGCGCATCTGAACTGAACTTCTCTCTCTTCACGCCAACTAAGAGATAATTCGAAGGCTCTATTTTCTCGTCAATAATTGTTTTTAAAAAATTTCGGAGACGGATAGACTACAACTGAGATGGCGAATCAAACTGTATGAACCGTTCAACATGGATTCCAAGAGCAGCACACTCATTTTGGCCGTGGCTGTCAACGTGTTAAAAAGTTCGAAATTAAAGTCTTCGAGAATGTATGTTTATCTTATACAACTGACCAGCGACGATAATTTCCGTGTTTTGAAGTTGCTAGGAAGTCATAAACATGTATATTCACCAGAATAATTGTTTTACATAAAAAATAGGTAAATAAAAAGGCGGTCTGATTGACTCCTTCGTAGCAATTATGGTCATGTAGACATCCGTAGGAAGTAGACAGGTTAAATCAAATTACAGCGAACGAACCCTCATACACTGTCATTTATTTACTTTTAACACAGGTTTCCACTCATAATAAAGAGACGGAGAACAGACCACGATGTCCGTTGCATGAAATGTGGAGGAGAGTTTTCTGTTTCTCATGGAGCGAAGTACGACATAGAGTATCACTTGAAAACGGCCAAAGAAGTTATCAGATACCAGTGCCGCCTCTTCCAGAACAGACTTCTTTGGGCAAGTTGTTCCAAGTGACCACGAACTTAAACTAGCTGCAGCGGAAGGCACATGGGCCTTCGAGTCTAAGTACACTTGGGGCCGTACAAAATGCGAAGCCATTGTTGTTAACATGCTTGCTCCACCTTGTCGTGATGAATTGCACCGAGAAATGTGCATAGTGAACTACGTTACTAATCTTTCTGATGCATATAATCATGGAAACACAAAGCTCTTCCCTGTATTTGTTCGATATTTCTTGCCTCTTGAAGGAATAAGTGTGAAATTTCCCCAGTTTAAAGAGCAGACTGGTGAAACTGCAGATATTCTTGGAAACTATCTATATGATACCATTATATAATATAATTTGAATGATACGGTTGTAGAATTCTGTGGGGACAATGCCAACATGAACTTTGGTGGACTGTCTCGAAGAGGGACAAACAATATCTTCCACAAATTAAAGGGTTGGCTTGGTCATGACATAATTGGTATAGGATATGCAGTTCATATAGTGGATAATGCTATAAAGACAGCTACAGATTGTTTACCAGTCGATCTCTAGTATGTCATTCACAAGATTTATTACTACTTCAACATATATTCTGTGCATGTAGAAAGCCTAAGTGAATGTTGTACATTTTTAGACACAAAGTACAAGTACCGTACTTGGATGCAGCAGTAGCAGATGGTTGGCCTTGATGGAAGCCATTGGGAGAAGCACTTCATGATTTAAAAGTGAATATGACAGAAAAACTAAAAACCAGATTCGTGCCACTCGTGACAAAAAGTGCTTTAACGAAATTTGAATCTGAGCGGGACATAAACGTATTAAGTTCACTGAAACCATCTGCGAATTTTGTGACGGCAGTGCACAATACATTGAGCAGTGGGCGGATCATTTTAATGCCTCTTCGGACTTCAAGTGGGTTATTTTCAACGATGTACCTACATGGGATGAGGTCCAAGAATGCCATGAATACCTCATAAATGTATTGCCAACCTGTAACATCAAAGACAATGAATTATTTCAAGAGTGTCTCAACATGCATCGTGTTTGGAAGACGCTGATATCCAAAAGAAAACCCGATTTCCACGAGATGCAGCAGTTTGTCACACCTCAGAAAATAAAACAAATGGAACGTAGAAAAGACTGACACTGATCTGCGCTGGGTACAGATGTTTCAGCTCATCACATCGAAATAAATTCCGTATGAGAATATTTCAAGGATTGTGGAATTTGCGTCGTTTCTTGCAGGAGAAATGCAGCAGTCGAGCGTGTCTTTTTCTTTGATAAATAAGATATGCACATCTGAGAAAACTCAAATGAAAGTAGATACTTTGAAATCAATTCTGACGGTTAAAATTATTCTGAAATACAGTTGTTCAGATTTATATGATTTTCTAAACTTAAAAGAAAGCAAACATTTGTTAAATAAAATTCATTCATCACAGAAATATTGGGCATGAGAAATAGAATTTTTAAAAGTTGTATGTAATTATCTAAGCAACTGTTTATTAACTTTTAATATTTTGGTGCGTCATTATAATACAGTACTGTGAATGTGCCTTATATTTGTTATAGTCATTTGATGACTGTTACTTATTTCATTATAAACTTTAATAAAGTATAACAATTATAGAACATTGTTGTCTTCCGAGTGGTGAGTAGTTACTGTATAAAATGGGTCCCCAAGGACGCCCATACCATAGTTTGCCGATGTTATTCAATCTGTATATTGAGCAAGCAGTAAAGGAAACAAAAGAAAAAATCGGAGTAGGAATTAAAATTCATGGAGAAGAAATAAAAACTTTGACGTTCGTCGATGACATTATAATTCTGTCAGAGACAGCAAAGGACCTGGAAGAGCAGCTGAACGAAATGGGCAGTGTCTTGAAAGGAGGATATAAGATGAACACCAACAGAAGCAAAACGAGGGTAATGGAATGTAGATTGGGAAGCAAAATAACTGATGATGGTCGAAGTAGAGAGGAAATAAAATGAAGACTGGCAATGGCAAGGAAAGAGTTTCTGAAGAAGAGAAATTTGTTAACATCGAGTATAGATTTAAGTGTCAGGAAGTCGTTTCTGAAAGTATTTGTATGGACTGTAGCCCTGTATGGAAGTGAAACGTGGACGATAAATAGTTTAGATAAGAAGAGAATAGAAACTTTCGAAATGTGGTGATACAGAAGAATGCTGAAGATTAGATTGGTAGATCACATAACTAATGACGAGGTATTGAATAGAATTGGAGAGAAGAGAAATTTGTGGCACAACTTGACTAGAAGAAGGGATCGGTTGGTAGGACATGTTCTGAGGCATCAAGGGATCACCAATTTAGTATTGGAGGGCAGCGTGGAGGGCAGGATTGAAGAGTTTTTAGCAAACAGAACACAGCATGTTGTTCTCAATGGAGAGACGTCTACAGACGTTAAAGTAACCTCTGGCGTGCCACAGGGGAATGTCATGGGTCCATTGCATTTCACAATATATATAAATGACCTAGCAGATAGTGTCGGAAGTTCCATGCGGCTTTTCGCGGATGATGCTGTAGTATACAGAGAAGTTGCAGCATTAGAAAATTGCAGCGAAATGCAGGAATATATGCAGCGGATAGGCACTTGGTGCAGGGAGTGGCAATTGACCCTTAACATAGACAAATGTGATGTATTGCGAATACGTAAAAAGAAGGATCCTTTATTGTATGATTATATGATAGTGGAATAAACACTGGGAGCAGTTACTTCTGTAAAATATCTGGGAGTTTGCGTGCGGAACGATTTGAAGTGGAATGATCATATAAAATTGATTGTTGGTAAGGCGGGTGCCAGGTTGAGATTCATTGGGAGAGTCCTTAGAAAATGTATTCCATCAACAAAGGAGGTGGCTTACAAAACACTCGTTCGACCTATACTTGAGTACTGCTCATCAGTGTGGGATCCGTACCAGGTCGGGTTGACAGAGGAGATAGAGAAAATCCAAAGAAGAGCGGCGCGTTTCGTCACAGGGTTATATGGTAAGCGTGATAGTGTTACGGAGATGTTTAGCAAGCTCAAGTGGCAGACTCTGCAAGAGAGGTGCTCTGCATCGCGGTGTAGCTTGCTGTCCAGGTTTCAGGAGGGTGCGTTTCTGGATGAGGTATCGAATATATTGCTTCCCCCTACTTATACCTCCCGAGGAGATCACGAATGTAAAATTAGAGAGATTCGAGCGCACACGGAGGCTTTCCGGCAGTCGTTCTTCGCGAGAACCATATGCGACAGGAACAGGAAAGGGAGGTAATGACAGGGGTACGTAAAGTGCCCTCCTCCACACACCATTGGGTGGCTTGCGGAGTATAAATGTAGATGTAGATGTAAAAATCATAGAGGGAGACCAAGAGATGAATACACTAAACAGATTCAGAAGGATGTAGGTTGCAGTAGGTACTGGGAGATGCAGATGCTTGCACAGGATAGAGTAGCATGGAGAGCTGAATCAAACCAGTCTCTGGACTGAAGACCACAACAATATATACTTTTTAATAAATGTCTTTCACTAAATTCATGTGACTACAGCATTTTTCCTGAAATCTGGTGGGGAAGGAGGGGGAGGTGGAGGGGGCACGGTCGCCCTTTGCCCTCCAGTATGGGCATCCATGTTGGTCCCAGCTTCGGCTTCCAAAAATACAGCACCTTAACTTAAAGCGCAGTACTCACTGCGAGTCAACACACCACGCAGCTTTGCTGCGTTACTACAGGGTGTTTATAAATGGATATAGGGGTTTTAACGCTTAATCTATTTATTACATTAAACATACAGTTGTAAATGGTGTGTCAAATGAAAGAGCAACTCAAAAAGTTTTACGAAGAACGTTATAAATGTTCAATGTGAGCGAAGTACGCGATTGGTTGAACTTCACTGTACCCAAGCGCTGGATAGGCCGCAAGGGGCCCAATGACAGGGCTTGCTTTCCATGGCCTCCAAGTTCACCAGACCTAACGCCATGCAATTTATTTTTCCTTTGGGGCTTCATCAAGGATCGTGTATACGTGCCTCCGCTACCAGCAGATGTCCCTGAATTAAGAAACCGGATTGAAGCAGCTGTTGCTACAATCACTGAAGACACACTTATCAACGTTTGGGAAGAACTCGGCTATAGACTTGATGTGTGCAGTGTGACAAATGGTGCTCACATTGAACATTTATAAGGTTCTTGGTAAAACTGTCTGAGTTGATCCTTCATTTGACATATCATTTTTAATTGTAAATTTAATATAATAAATATAATAAAGCGTTAAAACCTCGATATTCATTCATAAACACCCTGTCCAAAAATAAACAGACTCAAATGTCACCGACTTTTTCCTTGAACACACGTCTCTATTGTTGGACAGCATTTAACTGAAGGCGGGCAGGATTTGTCCCAATGCAGCGGTGTGTGGACGTATTCTCAAAGCGACAATGCGGCGACAGTCCGCTATACACAAGGTTGACTTCAGTGCGGGTTATATTTCTTATACCTTCCGAATTACAAAAATAAGTAGACTCAGTTGTCACCGATGCAGCAGCGTGCGGACACATTATAGAGTTATAAAGGCAAGCGACATTGCGCCACACACATTCTTGATTTCAGAGCAGTGTATAAATTTATTTATTACGCCTTTTATTAACATGTGCAAACTCACATTTCTGATTTCCCTTAGTATTAATTCAGAAAATGTATTTAAAAATCAAGTTCCTGCAGAAGTCCTCTTTACCCTATACTTTTTTCTGTGTAAGTTCTATTTAGCCTCTTTTAGGCCTTTAAATACAATTTAGCCCCATTTAGGTTCTATAAAGTTGAAACTGTCAAATCCGAGCCCTAACGATGAAACCACTACGTTCAATAGATCCCTCGTTCAGCAGGTTAAAGTAGTGAGGCGAGTGCATTTAAACACCATGGAACTTCAACCCATATTACCTTACCTCAGCCTTTATGCAATTACACTATACAACAGGAAAAACTTTTTTCAGGTACAGAGATAAAAAACATTGTGGACCTAACTAATCTGGACTTGCTGAATCTAAAAATGCAGTTAGATTTTCGCCATCACCCTCCAGTTTTTTGTTACGGAGGTTTTTAAATGCCTATATCTAAAACCAGAGACTAGGATGGTCTACACTAAATTTAGACAATATATAACATACTTAATGCCATAAAACTATCTTACTCTAGTGTCCTGAGCCTAATGTACATTTTTACAAGAAAAACTGCAACATTGATTTCCTCGATGAAGATGTTGATGGTGGAGGGTTGAGTCTTTTTGATGTGGGATATATATCCTTCAAGCTTCAAAAGCCAACAGTAGTCACTTAATATTGAAGGGTTCCATCTACCTTTATAGCAGCGTTACATTTGTAAAATGACCTGATGGAAACTTTCTCCGTGTTCGTTACTAATCGCTCCCAATCTAAATGAGAATGAAGGAAGTGCATTTTTAGCGACATTCTGGATCCAAGATTTTTATAGTTCTCTAAAAGAGTTCCCACTATTATGTCACTGTTTTCCGCTCTTGTATTTCCTAGGGAACCTTCAACGACATGCATAAAAGAAAACCAGGCTGCAAGTTCTAACTGAATTAATTTTTCTTCGAAGTTCTTGTCATGCATTAACTTCCTAATTTGTGGCCCAATAAAAATCCCCTTTCAATTTGTCGTCACTTAATTCAGGGAACACTTCACGTAGATACATGAAACCATTAGCATTTGTGTCCATTGCCTCGACAAAATTCTTCATAAGGCCGAGCTTAATATGCAGTGGTGGAAGGAAAACATTTTGAGAAGCCACCAAAGGTACTTTTCTGTCGAATGAACTGAAAAAGAAAAGAAAAATTCAAAGACTTGAGATAATACAGAAGGAAGAGTAAGCAAATGTATGTGACTGGAGGGTTTTAATACACAATGTAAAATACACTAATGTTACATATTACATTTAAAAAGTAGTTCACATAAATGTTAATACCAAGAAACGTCACTGCACTAACTTTTATCACATTCCTTTCAAACACTAAAAATTATACAGTAAATTCAACTATGTTATATAACTTGCAGGTCATAACTTTTGATCCTGACGTGATGGGCACTTTCTGATTTCATATTTTGTGGCACATTACAATATAGAATTAAGTTTTATATGTACTTTGTCTGCACCAAAACCACTGTTGACTAGTGTTATTTAAAACATAGTAAATAGTGGCATACATTAGACTAAAATCTATATATTTGTATATCATAATATTGTATAGTTTGTCATGGAAGGGATGGAAAAGCGGGTAAGTGAGCGCAAGGGGTGGTGAAGAGTACGAGGAGTAGGGGTAGGAGAGATAGACAAAACTTGGCGAGAATAGTCAAAGATAAAAAATATCTGGAAAAGGGGGGAGGACAGATTATTAACTAGAACGTTAACGTAAAAGTGTATCTATGAACTGATTTGGTGAAGCATTCTATATCGATTTTGTCTATAGTTCTGGGAATTCCTTATCCTAAGCTCTGTTTGCTAACGGAGTAACCTATCCGCTCTTCTTTTCATGTGACTGCAGACCTCCATTTCTTCAGCGTCTGTAGATGTCTATTTCGTTTAGATCATCGAGTTTGGTGCCTAGAATTGCTTTCTAGCAATTCGTTTTTGAAAACGTTGCAAGCAATTACTTGTATGTTGTGGAGAAAAAAAATAGCGAATGAAATCTGGCCCACCAGATGACGAATAAATAGGATCGCTGCTATTAGTGACACAGAAATTTTTGTGGGTTTGTTCATATATTCATTAGAGATTAGATACAGTAGTATATCGGTTCCGTTCCGACAACATGTGGCGGGGATAAATTTTTCCACTTTGTGTCGGAAGGAGTGAAGGCAACTCACCTCTTAAAAATCCGTTGCGGGGCAGGTTGTGCTATGTGTTACGGACTTCTCTGAATCTACGAAAGTTTTGATATTGTATTACACGTAATACTAATTCGACTTTTCCCTTGAAGATTATATTGGACTACCCTAAGAACACAGATCAGTAAGGGGTTTCTGGCTGCCATCGCTGCTGCAAACAAGTAGCTGTTCTGAATAGTATTCTGCACTTGTTTGCTATGTCGTGCGTAATCTCGGGAAGACTTGCGCAGCATGTTGATAAAGGCCTGAAAGTGCCTTAGCCATCGCTTCAAGCCACTTTCCAGTTGACACACGAGTTTTCTCTTAGCTCCACCGGGGTTAAATCTGTCCCAATATACGAGATGAAAAGACTGTTATTATTAAAGAAATAACAAGAGTGAGTTCACGCAGAGAGGTAAAATCACATGCAAGTTACTACAGACAACATCGTCCGTAGTAAAAGAAGCTTTAAAAATGATATTTTTTAATTAAGTACGTATCAGATTAACTATTTGTACGTTCGCTTTAGGTAAAGTACAGCTCGTTTGATCACCACAGTGCATGGTCCTATCGGAAGTAGGCCTTGCCTTTCTCCGAACCTCTGAACTGATTTACTTAGCCAGTTGCATAGGAGCCTACAGCTTAACCTGGACATCAAACCTCGGTTTAACTCCGCATTTCTCACCATCAATAACAGTACTGAAAAAAAATTGTATTTCATTTAAATCAAGTAGCCGATATTCAAATCATGGTGACACAACATAGTAGAGAGTACTGTTTTTATTAAAAAGTGGATAGATTACAAGTCTCTTGCGTTAGTACTCGTTCGGAGCTATGAAATCTAGACTAACAAATGCTTTGGTACTGGAGGAGAGAGAAATATTGTTGCATGCAAGGAAGTAAATCCTCAGTGTAGTGGTTATTTGCTCCTTAGTTGCCGAAATGCACAGGGTTAGGCGGCTAACTCTCTTTGCGTATCCATGTTGGTTAGAGTGGTTGCTATTCAAAGAATTTTATTTTACTGTAACCGTCGGTGATAATTTCGTTTGACAGCCAATTCTGTTCACCCATTTTTAAAAGGTTCGCCTTGGGCCCAGGTAGGATTAAGCTAATGGAAGTTAAACTATCTCGTCCTTCAAGGAAATTCTTTTCGTCGTATTCTCCATAGTAAATCACACCCATCGCACCACGAAGGAATTATCCGAATGGGATGGAAATCCGTAGACGTGATGTATATGTACAGAAAACATATGACTACAATTTCAGAAAAACTGGATGATTTATTCAAGAGAAAAAGCTTCACAAATTGAGAAAGCCAATAGTGCATTGGTCCACCTGTGGCCTTTATGCAAGCAGTTATTCGGCTTGATATTGATTTATGGGGTTGCTGGATGTCCTCATGAGGGATATCGTCCCAAATTCTGTCCAACTGGCCCGTTAGATCGTCAAAGTTCGTAAATGGTTGGAGTGCCCTGCCAATATGCTCCAAACGCTCTCAGCTGGGGAGTTATATGTATACTGAATAGTGTTGAAAAAATTAGCAGCTTCCAAGAACGCTACTGCAATACCATCAACAACAAAATTGAGAACGTGGTTACTACCCGAACAATGAACGCTCGCGAATTAATTGTTTAATTCTAGATTGCACTCTTGCTCCATCGCCCGTCACACTGGACCCGCTGACGTATTGATGCCCTCTTATATCCTGTAAATGTAAAGCCAAATTATTATTTTCTCCAATTATAATATCTGACATTTGTTGTCCTGTGGATCTTTCGATTGGTAAGAAGTCGAAAAAGCTTTCATTAATTTTAATTTCAACATCGGCTTCGAATTTAATGACAGAAACATATCTGATTACAAGAGTCAGCTGTTCTATATTATTAATGTCAGGAGTACAGTCTAAAATTATGGAAAAATATTTTTTTCTTTTATCAATAGTATGAGACTCTACAGTTGGATGCAACTGAGCTATTATCTCCTTTTGTATATTTTTTCCGAGATCCCAGAGAGTAATCTTTAGTCTGTTCCCTCTTTAGCACTCAATAGACGTGCTCTTCCATAATGGTATCAAGCGCAGACAGATTTCTAGGAAATTACAGTTGTTGTACTCTAACAACTTGTCTCTTGAACCTTGAAAAGCCAGACTTTTTTTTACCACGCATTTTAGTAATTCCTCCGATTCTTAGAAGTACATCGTTCCAACAAATTGTGCCTGAACACGATTTTTGGGAATTTCACTTTTCAAGTTTCACCGAGGTATTTCCAACTTTTAAAACACTCCATTGACATCGAGCTAACTACACAGCCGAAAATTTTCCAACACAAAGAGTGAACACAGTTTTGTGAAACAGAGTACACTAGTCAACACTCTCCATTGCTTAAAATTCGGGTACAATAACTTGAACTAAAATGTCGACCAGTACCATTGAAAGAAAATTTGTAATTAGGCAATGATTTAGATTGACCTTATCTTACTCAGAAAACTTATTTCGGCGTTTCGTAAAATTCTGACCACAATTCTTGATCTGTACACAAAGTTTGTAGAACGTTTTCTGTGGGTGTCACGTTGGTGTCTATTTTTTTCCAGTGCTTTCATTTGGTGATAACAGTCATTGTGTTGTTAGCTCCAGTTGATTTAGAATCTTCGTACATTTGTCATTATCATACTTTCACGATACTGTATTTTCTTTTAGAAACGTACTTTGGTGTTGGGTTCTCAGAGCCATCATTTGTTTTTGTACAACTCTGCGTATAATTTCTTAACGCGCCAGCTTCTTTTTGCCTTTCGGCTTCCTCTTCTTCCTTTGCAATGATGACAGTTTTGTTTTATCGCTAGAGATTCTGGAAAAAACACAAATTAAATAAAGTAACCTATAAAAAATATAAAAATAAAGATTAAGTCTTGTTGTAAATAAGGTGAAACCGTAATTAACGCAACTTCAAAATTATATTTTGTCTCTTGACGTAAAAATACTTATGACCTACACAAAATATGTTTCGTATTTTGTGAAAGTCAAGAAATTCTACTGTTATTATATATGTGTTTGACAATAAAAAATATGCAAATCATAGGTAGTCGTTAAAAAATTTATATCTCTGACGCTGAGATTTCATTCTTTTCAGTTATTCAAATATGTTATTATATACGCGTTTTACTGAAGCAATGAAGTTAATAGGTGTCTTATATTTTTGACTCAAAAAATATTTTCATAAAAGAAAAATTTAAATCCTTATATGTATAGAACATACTCGAATTTGGTACAATATTTTACTGAATCAATAAGCGGCCTTTATGGATAAATTAAATATTTATTTTATTTAAAAACGCTTTCACAGTTTGGTTTTGGCAATCGATTTACGATAAACTAATATCTATCAAACTAAACAACAGCTTAATAATAGATGTATTTACCTTAAAAAAAAAACAGGTCAAGTGCACGTAGTACTCGCACTCAGAGGGTTCCGTACCGAAAATGGCGAACGACTGCCGTTCGCTGTACCATGAGCCGCGTAACAATTCGTCACACAACCGTGACAAAGGCGCCTCGGAGCGGGCGGAGAACCTTCGCCACCGCAGGGGCAGTGAAGATCAATCGTACGCTCTACGAGTAGATCGCCCAGCAACAGACCGCGAAGCGAGAGACCTCATCATAACGTTGAATGTGAAGATAGCCGACACTTCGGAAACCACTTGCACGACAACAATTTGCATATCAAGTTTCTATGGAGTAATATTTTTCTATTATATTTACCCCAACCGCGAGATACTCTGAACATCTCAGAGCCTCTTTCGCATATTACCTTATACAAGAAAACCACCATGCAAACCACACTGAGACTGGTCCAGATTCTCAGAGAAAGCAATAGTTTTGATCAAAACTTCACAATAGAGCAGCAATGATACAAGGAAAGGAAGTGTTAAACGAAAATCACTGTGCAACAAAACATTGTTTGGAACACAGAAACGAGCTTCACAAAGCCACCTCCTGACACAAAACGTGATAATCAAACATTCTCAAATAAGGTATATAAAAATATCTTTTTCCTCAGTCCCTTCTCCCCCTCCTTCCCGCTCTCTCTTTCTTTCTCTCTCTCTCTCTCTCTCTCTCTCTCTCTCTCATTTCACACATACGCACGACTCATCACATACATCTCTCTTCCCACCCCCTCTCCCGCCCGCCTCCCCTCCCCACCAAACCGACACACCACGAAACATTCAAAATCAGTTCCACATTAATCAATGGCAAACGATGAGCAAGTGAGCAGCGACAACAACATATCAGCTCTCAATGAGCATGAAGATATAAGTGTCTGCTCAGATCGCGTTCTGTCACGTTTTATGGAAAATACGAGTGAAGCTTAAAGTTGTAAAAGAAATTTTGTAAATAACAGTGTACTAAACAGTAGTAGAAAGAGATATCCACCAAAGATACGCAGCAGGACAGAAAATTTAAGTACAGTAATATACATAACGACTAAACACGAATAGTACTTCCTGAAATGAACAAGGGATTTTCTGGTTTTCTTCATGACTACTTTGTAGAAGACATGCTATCGAAAACAACAAAAAGGCCACAAGAGCCCATATATAATAGCGCAGGTTCACTAGCAATGTAATTTTCAGGAGAGCAATCGAAACAAACCAGGCAAAATCCACATTTTGTAATTTTTAGGCCTACAATAGGTTAATGATTATAAATTTTTTTTATACCTTATAGAAATAAATTTGACCCATAGAGGATGACACATAGATGTCGAAACACGAATGGGTGAATAAGAAAAAATAAATAGTGTTTGCACAAGGCATATTTTCAAAACAACCCATATTTTAAACAAATCAGTATTTTTCTCGCACTCTCAGCTGAGAACGGCGCCCCTAAATATTGGAGTATTGGACAAACGTGCGCGTTGTCCTCTGCTAGAGAGGGCTCTGGTCACGGCTTGCAATGTAAACTTTTAAACGGACTACTGATGACCGCTGGCTGATTGAAAGCATTAACTGAACTTTGAAATGCTTCTTTGACTGTTATCGTAAGAAAATGAAAGAAGATAATTAGTTGATTACACAGTCTCTACTGACACCATGCAATTTTTTCCAGAATACGATAAGAGTTACAATTTTCGAATATCGCGTGTTCCGTATTTAGAACTACACTTGTGTATTTTACTAAACACTCGCGGGGATATTCCTTCGTAGAATAGTTTATGCGTAATCCCAAGGTATAAATGTGATTAGTGCAATATATTTTTAGAGTCTTAACGATTGCATTGTCTCCAAAGGAAATTATTGAACCCTGATTGTGTGCACCTTAAAACACGGCTTTACGATATAACGATAATAGCAAGTTAGTGTTACCCTTTTACACGATGTATGACCGCGATTGTGTAACTAATGGATTTTAAGCAATTGGACTATTGGTTTCGTGTGAAATATACAACATTATTTTATGCAGGAGAGTACATGTTCGAAAGAAGTACCTCTACAAGGATATTCGTTTAGCAGTTGTAATTATTTGTAGGCAGGTAAAAAAAAAAAAAAAAAAAAAAACGGTCGACAGTCGAAATCGCCTACATAATTTTGAAATAAGTGTTAATAATTTTAAACTTCAGAGATTCATTAGATAAAATCGGCAGTTGTAGCATTTATCTTACGTGCAGATAGGTTCGCAAAGTCAGTCATTATGAACAGCTTCTACTTTGCCCTCTAGAATAAGATAACAGACTAGCAAACCTCTCTCTCACAAAAGCGCTTGCTAAGTGAACACTCTAGCTTTGAAAGAACATTCCCTTACAAGAATGCTCCCTTACAATATCTATTCGAGCAATAAGTTAACCAACTTGTACAGTGTGGGAGCTTTTCAATACCGTAATAAGTGGCAACACTCGTTTGGAAGACTCTTAAGCAGAAATACAATACGCAATCTTCAGTCTTTGCGTCAGTTGCTTATTTAGCCCTTGATTAACGGGGTGTGGCCTTTTATATCGTGTTCTACAGTCTAACCAACTGTTGCGATTCAGCCAGTTCCCTTGCGTCCATCGGTTCGTTAGCTTCGAGTTTCGT
Source organism: Schistocerca nitens (assembly GCF_023898315.1). Lineage (NCBI taxonomy): Eukaryota > Metazoa > Arthropoda > Insecta > Orthoptera > Acrididae > Schistocerca > Schistocerca nitens. The sequence continues at coordinate 472,891,551 of NC_064614.1, read as the reverse complement.
TGTGACCAGATCGGCAAACTGTGAGGTCTGCACTACAGACGAGTGCATCAGATAAAGCTCCTGTCGACAGAGCTATATTCCTGAAAGAGCTAGCCCGTACTCTTGTGCTAAAACATATGCAAAAGCGGGCTCAGAATCCGTGACTCCTCTGGAGTTATGGAGTTACAACTTACGAACCGTTCATCCCAGATGCTCTAACAGAAGAAGCAATGGAAGCAAACGCAGTCATTAAGAATAGAAAAATATGCAGAATCTGCCCAACTAGAAAGGAAAGAAAGACTTCGCATGTTTACGACATCTGCAAGAAACCAATATACGTGCAGTGCTGTTCCCAGGTCTGCAAGCAGTGTTGTAAAAACTTGTAATTTTGAGGACTCTGATTTTACATGTAGTTTTGTTTAAGGTTAAAAACTTCATATTTTCTGTTCCATTGATTCTGCGAGACGAAATAAAAAATATTTCAAAGCATCAATTTCACTATTAGCTAATGGAAAATATATAAACCGTTTAGTTTACGAAGTGTGCCGTTGTTTTGCTAAATTTATCTGAATGCCAATTTGCTAATGGTAACGTTTTTATTTTGATATTTGCTTCGTATTAAAGAATATTTCATACCCAAAACAGAGAATTTAAAAGGGATCAAATTGTTACCATTACACCCACCCAAAAATAAGAGGTTAAATTGACCACACGACAGTGTTAGTGCACCATGTGTTTAAGAATGACTTTAAAACAGGATATGGTAGAGTATGATAGGATGCTAGTTTCTTTCTTCAACAAGACAAGTTTTGGTTCAGATTCTATCGTGAAGGTAGCCAATTGACAGAAAGTGAGGCAACACTGTAAGATCCCCCTCCCCCCCCCCCCCACGCCCCCCCGCCACCCTGACGCCAGGACGTCGCCAGGTTCTCTGAGCGACGGACAAAAAAGTATTCAATGGGCATGACCGTCTGGGTAGCTTAACAGTCTTCTTTCAGAAACTGGAAATGTTCGGCCTGGAAGGATTAGATTTCTCCATTAATGAGGGACTGTGGTCCCGTCTAGGTAGATGTTTTTTGCCGAAGCATGGCCTTGACTGGGATGAGAATGATAGTCTAAAATCTACTTTTTTCAGGCAAGAGAGATTTGTATTCGCTGACTGGCTCCTCTCAGGATATGCAAATTGGAGGCTTGCTCTCCCACTTTGGGAACCCCAGTGCTGTGCCTGGATCAGCTTCCAGGCCAACAAAACAGTTAAGAGGACCGAGTCAATGAGTAGAGGATAGTTACATTTGTTTGTGCAATGTGGGGCGGTTTCGTTTTTATTAATTCTGCTCCCGTTCCGAGACTTGGCGAAAAGTGGTTGTGATTCTTTGCTCGCTTCTTCTTTTTCTCCTTCCCTGGTGGAGAACTTCAGGTCTTTCCCTCGAGGGTGAGACTTATGGTATGTTCGCTGTGATTGACCAAGAGTCAGAGGCAGCTCAAAACTGAGATGAAATGCAGTTCCACTGTCAGTACAGACATATCGTGTCATGAAGGTGAACTTATTCATCCTGAGCTGGCCGTCTGACAATTCCAGCATGCACTGTCGTGCCTGAGAATCAAATTAGTTTGGCCAGACTAAGGAACAGGTGCACCTCACATTGAAATCTGCTGGGATTTCAGGGCTCTGATAGGGAAGTTCCCACGTTATGATAATCGGAACGCCAGTTTGCAAATTTTTGTGGAAGCGTTAAAACATTACAGCTGCCGCTGCACACCACTTCTCCACCCCCCCACCCCCCCACCCCCCCACCCCCACCCTCCGCCACCAGTATGCCGTTTTCTGCTGCCACCTGAATCAAGGTGAAATGTTAAAATACTGCTGTACTGCGTACGGTTGTTAAATGATATTCCAGCTCCCTGTTCTCATGTGAACCATAGTTTGTAGTATACTCAGTCGTACTTGATTCCATTGAATAGATTGGGGTCTCACAGTGGATTCATATAAACAAAGTCAGATTGTATGTAAAAGTGATTAATTCATGGGAAAATTTGTACAGCTTCCACCCCAATGTACGCTTTGCCAATCAAACATCATTCCTTTTTCTGATCTGTGTTTGTTATTTTTCTGTAAGATTTATCAGCTATTTGTAGTTACAAAACGATTAATAAAACTTGTTATTATTTTGTAAAATTAATACGTCACTGTTCTCATTCATACTCCCTCAACTATTCACTGTGTTTATTTTATTGTGGTGGTACATGGGTACACCAGCAATTTAATGTTCAATCTTATTAAAATAATTAATTTGATTATTAATTTGAGCTATCAAAGTAACTACAGGCATAAGCAACAAAAGTGCCATGACTAAATTCACTAATTCATGTATAAAAATTATGGATGTAGCTCACAATCAGAAGGTTACTGAGAAGACAATACTTTTCTTTATTTAAAAATAATAACATTTAGCATCACTCAGACATATATTTATGATTAAAGCAAGCGATGGCTTAGTGATTCGAGTTTCTTACGTTAGTGTAATTCTTCCTTCCATATTCCAACACCATAAAGCATTGTTGAAACATTGCACCTTGCATTAAGCTGTCTATGAGTCAACAGATGCATATTTGCAATAAAATTACATATAATTTGACCTCCAAGGTGTTGAAAAGGCTAGCAAGTGACTGAATCGTTAGCCTTGTTCTCTTGTCACATTCGCTACACATCCTTACGCCTTTTACATTGGCGCGCTAACCCCCTCCTACGGAGAGTCTTCCCTCCAGCTTTCCCTTTCCTAGCAATACACATCTATCTACCGATAGCGATGCGTGGATCAGTAATTGGGCGAATACTTTTCAATACATAATCCACTCATAAAAAATCAGTCACTACTGGAAGTAGTAAAAAAATACGTGTATGTATGACCGGTTAGTAACAATATAGCAGTAGTTACATTAACAGTACGAAGTGTTGGTGTTTGCAAGCTACCACAAAGATGTGAACAATTAGCGTGAACTACAGTGCCTCCTGAAGACTAGCTCCTGGTCTCTCTGTTTCACTTTTTTTTTTTTTTACTATTAATGGCTAAAATGGCTCTGAGCACTTTGGGACTTAACATCTGAGGTCATCAGTCCCCTAGAACTTAGAACTACTTAAACCTAACTAACCTAAGGACATAACACACATCCACGTCCGAGGCAGGATTCGAACCTGCGACCGTAGCGGTCGCGCGGTTCCAGACTGAAGCGCCTAGAACCGCTCGGCCACACCGGCCGGCTTACTATTAATGTATTGACAATCCATCATAAACAGTACATTATGCCTGCCACCAGAGCTTGGAATCCAACGCAGTCAATAATGAGATTACAGTGGTATTCCCCTTCTGATATGCTACAAAATGACATCATTGGCCTGCGGAAGCCATGAGTCGGCTTGGCGACATCAAATTCTATCACTTTTCATAAAATGTCCCCAATCACGCGCTGCTGCTGCTGCTGCCGCCACGCGGAACTGAGATAGATGTAGCGCTAAACTGCTGCGCTACTTGACATTTTCCCAATCACAAAATGAAAAACACTGACCGTTACTGGGGGCCCACACGATCGTTTTAGCTGACGAGAATGACTAGGTGCTAGAATTGCATGAGCTACAGCTTACCTAAATTCGTGGTATGAGGTGGCACAGAAACGAAGAACGCTCGCACAGCGGTCCACAAACCTTGTCCGCACCTGTCAGGTGACACAGTACCGCTGTGTAATGCAGAGTAATGAGTCGGGTAGACGCACAACACGAATTGCCATGCCGCGGTGGATACACCGGTTCCCGCCGGTTCCCCGAAATTGAGCCCTGTTGGGCGTGGCCACTACTTGGATGGGTGACTGTCAGGGTACAAAGGGCGTTCTCTAATCTCTTTATTTTTTGCAGGAGGAGAGTGAAATTTTTTGTGAACATACTCGGAATATTTAGCTGTGGAAATGAGCGTTTGGCGTCACTGGCCGGGAGGCCCCTTACGGGGCAGGTCCGGCTGCCTTGGTGCAGGTCTTATTACATTCGACGCCACATTGGGCGACCCGCGCGCCGGATGGGGATGAAATGATGATGAAGACAACACAACACCCAGTCCCTGAGTGGAGAAAATCCCCGACCCAGCCGGAAATCAAACCCGGGCCCGTAGGACGGCAATCCGTCACGCTGACCACTCAGCTACCGAGGCTATTTAGCTGTAAGTTGGTATATAAAAGTATTTTGTTTTATTTACAGTGAAACGCGTATGTATTCAGTAGCAGCGATGGCGAGGCATGACAGAATATCTGACCAGAGAGTTGTTTATCGTTGCTAGTCTGCGCTTGACCGCGCGAGTGTTCAGTTGCGAGTTGGACTCGGTTGCGAGTCGCAGTTGTGTGTGAGGAGTCGGCGGGCGTCGACATGGGTCTCTGGTCAAGGTTCGGGACGAGGTATATTGTTAAATAAGGTAATGAAGCAGCATTGCGCACATCTGATAATGTAATGTATGTTAATTGTAATTAATTTGTTCAAGAAATGCCCCAATAATAATTTTGTTTTCAAAGCTATCATTTTTTAAGAAAAGAATCATTACAATTGAAACAATATTTCCTATGCTTTTCCTGCCAGAATCAATTTATCAGATTAATTATTGCACAGGGCCTAAGGTTAGCGCAGCTACCCTTATAAAATTTATCAGGTTCATTTTAGCGTTAATTTTGTAGGGACTTAACATTTTTGCACATTTTTATTATCATTGAGTTTTATTACTGTGGGAAGCTAACATTTGGCACTATTTGCAATTCTGTTCAATTCTTTTCATTTTCATATTTTTGTGGGAAGGTTACACTTGGGTATATTCCCATTAACATTTAAGTATTGTCGTTAGAAAAATCCGCGGGGTGGTTACACTTGGCGACATCCGGTCCAGGATCGTATTTCGTTGAGAATCTTCTGAGAAGTAGATATCTGATCTTATTTAATAAAATATAATTAGCATTTGGCGCAACGCTTTTACTAATTTTGTGACTTTCTCCCACAGGTCATCGGCAATTCGTTGCTCTTTGTTGTATTTATGTTTGTTGCATTTTGTATTGTCTTTGTCTCATTTGTGAATAATTGTGACTTGTGTAAAAATGCCGCGAAAGACTAGTAATAGTGCATCGCGAGGTATAATGAATGAAATTACCGACTTAAACAACTTGACCGATAGTACTTGTGACACGCAGTGTAATGATGACAATCCTGCGTTCACTGACAATCAGTGCGTTCCAACCACTAATGATGATTTTTATCTTAATGATGAACAAACGAACTCAATTGTCTCCTCTGTTAATTTGACGACAATTGATGACGCGGGGCGCTCTATTGTAATGAGCGCTGCCCAGCTTAACACACCCGGTTTGAAAAATTCAAGTAACGTACAGACAAATTTTTCTAATGAAAATGGACAGTGTACTGAAAGTACGACGGATTCATTTAGTTCCGAAATAGTGACTGACAGTGTACATTTGACTGGCAAACCTTTTTGTAAATCTCAGAATAACCAAATGGTTACAGAAAGCGAGATAATTCCAGATCCACCATTAAACAGCACGGAGAATAGAAATGCTAATTTTGTGTCGGATCCAATTATGGCATTGTTGCTACGAATTAATGAACGTATTGAAAAACTAGATAACAATTCCAAACAACAGAATAAAAAAACTAGACAATAATAATGAAGATCTCAAACAACTTAGTGAACAGAACAGACAACAGAATGAAAAACAAGACAACCTTAGTAAAAAATTAGACAACCTTAATGAAGATAACAAACAATTCAAAGAAGATTTCAAACAACTTAGTGAACAGAACAAACACCTTAATGAAAAATTAGACAACAATTCGAGACAGCTTAGTGAACAAATTAGAGCCGTTGCTGCGCAGTGTCATGACACTAAGGAGCAGTTACGCGAGGAAATTGAGGCTTGTTCAAGAAAAAGTAGCGAAGAAATTAGATCTGTTGCTCAAGAATTAAGGGAAATGCAAACAGCTACAACAGAAACACTTAGAGACGAAATTAGCGGAGTCGCTAAACAATGCTCTGAAAAGGCTACACAATTACGCGACGAGTTTAAACTAATGACAGCAGAACTTTCGCGCACAATGGATGCAAAGATAGACGCGAAATTCGACCAACAGAACACTCAGATTGACGAACGATTTAATCACCACATACAAAACAGTGATACGCGTTTCCGCAAATTCATACAGGATCAAAATAAAGTAAAACGACAAGTAATGGAAACAATCACAGCACAGAGACAAGAAGACAAACGCAAATTGTTCGCGAAAGCAAAAACATACGTAGACAACAATATTGCTACAGTGTCCGACGAAATTAATACCATCAAACAGTCGAACACAGAATTACGTGACGAAATTTCTGATCTTAAATCAAAAACAGATACACATACAGTAGATATTCAAACAGTGACCGACAGAATCGAACAATTAGAACTAACACAGAATTCCGATGACATCAAAGCTGACATTAAAAAACTGAACGAAACCACACGTAAAATGCAAAAACAGATTAATGCCTATGACACTAAAACCGATGATCAGGTAAAAATACTGACTGAAAAATGTGATGAATTGGCCAGTCGTATTGACATTATTGAAAGTAATAATGACAGCAAATCAGACGATACCTCACCGGTTTCATTTAATCAAACACCTGAATTTCAAAATCTACAACAGACAGTCAATGAGATCGATTCATCTAATAACACCTTACGTAGAAAATTGTCATGTTTACAGCAAGAGGTAACAGAGATAAAAAAATGTTTCAGGGTTTAACATATCACAGCAGACGCCACTTAGTGAACATTTGTCATACTCACGCAGCACGTATAACTTGGGTAATCTACAGAGAGTATGGGACTTAGATTCAGAACAGACACAGACAAATAGGTTCTCTTACAATACAGAACCTGTTCCGTCATACAGAGACGATAATTTTGATTACAAATATTTTCTATCAGTGAGAAAATTTAAAGTATTTAAAAATGACAGAACACAGATTCACCCACTGGATTGGATACAACAATTTAGCTTTGCTTTTCCACCGACTTGGCCCGTAACACACAAACTTGAATTTATTTGCAGTTTTTCGGAAGGCGAACCGGCAACTCGTATGAGACCGATCGCGAGATAATGTTACTCGGTAGAAGAGTTTCAGAATGCTTTTCTGTCAGCGTATTGGTCGAAGACGACACAGCGCGGAATTAAAGATCAACTAATTAATTTGCCAAATTATGAGCACTCCAATTTTCCCAGTGTGACGCAATTTTTTGAGCATATGGTCCAACAAAACCAGTACTTAAGTGAGCCATATAGTGAATCTGCACTCATTCAATTATGTATCTCTAAATTACCACGGTCATTAAGAGTGTCACTTTTAACAGGTCAGCAAAAAGAAAATATCTCGGCATTCAGGGATCTGCTACAGCTTTTGGAAGTACAGCAATCGGATTATTCCTTTATAAACAAAAATTTTTCTTATAATAACCAAGGTCAACAAACGTACAGCAATTAGGATCAGCCACGTAATTTCAATAGCAAAGGTAACAGACGTTTTAGGAACGACAACCACCAGAACTTTAATAGCAGACAAAATTTTGATTATCAGTATCGACAAAATTATCAGCAAGAAGAACCACATTTTAGTAACAATAGACGTTTTTCTCCGCAACAACATCAAAACCAGCCGGTTAGCATACCTAACCAACAATGTAATGCACAAGGTCAACCTAACTTTAATGTTTCGCCGCGTGCACGTATAGTCCCAGGTACAACAAATAGTAACGCACGGCAGCAAAGAAACATCTACGTACAGAAAACACAGTATTTCAATTCCTATCGCAATGCACCGTATAGGAATGACTATCACGACAGAAGTAAAAACAATGAGCACAATTATCAGCGTACGTATAATAACAGTCGGTCTTACCAGCAGCAAAATGATCAGCAACAACATATTCTCATGAATGAACCCGACAGTAGGTATCATCCAGAGCGTAATACGTCTGGAAGAAATAATAGAACAGTTCAAATAGTAGAAATGCCACAACATCCTCCAGAAAATAATAACACGTCAGATAGAATCTGACTAGATACTGTACAGGTCGCATCTTCCAGTAACACAAGCACTACCTTTGACACACACAATATTGTTCACGAAAATGTAATTACTTTTGACGACATCCGAGACACTCTTTTACAGGAAAGACCAGCTGTTCAGAAAACTATTTCACATCCTGTCATCGAAATTAAAATTGGTTCATCGAAATTTTCAGCAGTAATCGATTCCGGATCACCTATGTCAGTTATAAATGAAGAAACTTTCAACGAGTGTAACAAAGACAATACCTATCCTACATTACCACTAGGCACAACGAAAGTGAAAGGAGCAGTATCGAGTAAAGGAGTAGATGTTAAATTACAGACACATTTATCATTTTGTATTGCAGGTCACACATTTCACTCAAATTTTTGGATTGTTCCTTTATTGACAACAGACGTTATTTTAGGTACGAATTTTCTGGTACAACACGATGCCATTATTGACTTTCAAAATTCGTATTTAATGTTGAAGGATGAAAATGTACAATTGGCTTTAGAATTTCAGCACTCACTATCCGCGGAAGAACAAACAATTAATCGCACAGAGGTCATTTCCGCATCACGTAACATAGACTGTAATTCCACATTGTTCACGGATACGTACGTACATAACTATAATACTCCAGACGAAGCTGACTACGACGTAATGCAGATGATTTCTGATAAAGTTAAAGAAAGCAGTGCAAATACAGACGACGAACGCATGCAACTACACAAAATTCTTTTACAGCAAGCTACAGTTTTGGCAATGTTCCTGGTACTATGTCCGGTTTTATGTATGAATTTCAAGTCAAACAGCACGACACATTTAAAGCCAAGCATTATCCCATTCCATATATCCACAGAGAACAAGTTAAGAAAGAATTGCAGGATATGCTTGACCAAGGAATTATTGAACCGGCAGTTAGTCCGTACATAAACCCGCTACATATTGTTAAGAAAAAAGATGGCTCACTTCGCCTCGTACTTGATTCACGTCACATCAATGACATAATTATTAATGAAACAGATCGACCACAGACACTAGAGGAACTACTACAGAAATTTCACGGTACTGCTATTTATTCTACATTAGATCTGAAATCGGGATTTTGGCAAATTCAGCTCCATCCGAACTGCAGAAAGTACACAGCATTTCTCTGTTTTGGCGACTGTTATCAATTTTGCAAATTACCATTCGGTTTAACTATCTCTTCTGCAGCTTTTATTCGCCGTTTGAATACAATACTTCCGACAGAACTTAAAGACAGAATCACGACGTACGTAGACGACATTCTTATTGCAAAAGCTAACTGGTCTGAACACAATATGATTCTTGAACGTCTGTTACAAACCTTTCGTGCACAAGGACTCACAGTTAATCTCAGTAAATCGCATTTTGGCAAAACTCCTATAAAATTTCTTGGACACGTAATTTCGGCAGAAGGCATTGCGCCTGATCCGGAAAAACTTCAAGCTCTACGTGACATTACTGTTCCTACAACAAAAAAACAATTACGCAGCTTTTTGGGATTAATTAACTTTTTTCGTAAATTTATTCATCACTCTGCTTTAGACACACCTAGATTATGCCAATTGACAGGTAAAAACACTATTTGGTCTTGGGATAAGCAAGCACATTCTGAATTTATGAACCTGAAACATGCTTTGTTGAATGCACCACTTTTATCGCACCCAGATCTTACCAGAAATTTTTCCATTGCCACCGACAGTTCCAACACCGCTTTAGGCGTACACATTTTTCAGGAAATTGAAGAAGATGGCTCAACAGTAATTAAAAACATCACATTTGCAAGCCGCATTTTGTCGCCTGCTGAACGAAATTATTCCGTTACAGAACTGGAAACATTATGTGTTGTATGGGCTTTTAGGAGATTTAGGCACTTTCTTTATGGAAGACATACCACCGTTTACACAGATCACAGAGCGATACAATTTTTACTTTCAGCTAAATTCACACACGATAGATTAAGCAGATGGAAGCTTTATTTACAGGAATTTAATTTCACAGTTGTTCATATTCCCGGCACACAAAATGTTATAGCAGATGCACTATCTCGTTCTCTCAGCAACAATCAGCAAGAAATCGCAACCAACTTCTGCAAAGCAAATTTCAGCGTCATGTACATTCAGCAAGTTGCATTTGAAAATTTTATTTCGTCGTCATTACAGGACATAGCACAAGAGCAGAATAAAGTCAACGTGTGGAAAGAAATTAAACACCTTTGGCAAGATAAGAATAATGTTACGATTAGAAACCATTACACTGTACGCAATGACATTCTGTTTCGCCGCTCTCATCCTGACAGCAACAATTGGTTATTATGCATTCTTGATGAACTGGTTAACAAATTAATCTGGTATACTCATTTAAGTTACGCACATTACGGAGCTAGAAAATGTTTTTTACACTGAGACAGAACTGTTATTTTGCCAACATGGAGAAACGTATACGACGAGTTTTAGCGTCATGTAAAATCTGCCAAAAAGCTAAGTCAGACACAACTTCACATATTCCTCCATTATATCCCATTGTACCTGTTAAATTAAGACATATGGCCGCTGTAGACATTTTTGGTCCAATTCCGAGAACTAATAGGGGTTTTTGCTACATCTTTGTCGCTGTTGAACTCACTTCAAAATTTGTTACCTTCACTCCGTTACGCAAAGCTACTGCTAAAACTGTTTCGAAAGCATTTGTGAAACATTTTTTATTTCATGTAGGGCATGTGATGAAAGAAATTTCTGACAATAGATCACAATTTCGTTCTGCTATATGGACACGTATGTTACGAACTAGAAACATTTCTCCGATCTATATATCCAGGTACCATGCTTCTTCGAACCCTAGTGAACGATTAATGAAAGAAATTGGTAAACTGTGTAGAATATACTGCCACAAAAGACATATTGATTGGGACACACACATATTCTCATTCCAAGATGTAATTAATTCCATACCAAATGAATCCACTATGCTCTCTCCGTCTGTTATACTGAAAAATGTTGAACCACCTAACAAAATTAAAGAATTAGTAACCTTTCCTACATCTCGTCGATTACGACACCACGAAATAATCGACATTGCGCTGAACAACATCAAACGTGCCGCAGAGCGCCGGAGAAGACTGCAAAAACAGGTTTGTACACGCCGTGATTCGAAGCATTCCTCACCCCAATGTTGTACACGTCGAAACTCTGAGAACCAGAAAAAGTAAAGGCAATCACCATGTCTCCAATATTAAACCCTTTATTGAATGAAGACACTATGATTTAACATACTATGATGCCATTTACTAATTTTTATGATCACTTATGCAATTATATTCACATGACTAATTACTGATAATTATCGTATTTTTCTTGGCAAGTGACCGGCAAGGTAAGTGCATTGGACAGAAGATATTAGTACGTACACACTATTTATCCAGCAGAATAAAAGGTAAGTGCAGTAAATTTGAACTTCTACACGCAGGTCCATATCGGATTCGCAGCATTCCTCACCCCAATGTTGTACACGTCGAAACTCTGAGAACCAGAAAAAGTAAAGGCAACCACCATGTCTCCAATATTAAACCCTTTATTGAATGAAGACACTATGATTTAACATACTATGATGCCATTTACCAATTTTTATGATCACTTATGCAATTATATTCACATGACTAATTACTGATGATTATCGTATTTTTCTTGGCAAGTGCCCGGCAAGGTAAGGTTAGCAGGTCGCTCTTCTTGTCGTTACATATCAGACTGTGCACATTTTTTTCCAGATAAAATTACGTATCTTACGAATAATTATGCAATTCTAGTTAGTGATATATTAATTTTATCAAATTTTTCTCTATTAAAGTCTTTAATTCTCGCCTCTATTAACTACACAACATACGAGCTGAACACAACGAACGTCACATTTTGTCTTTCTTAGGTATATACGATTGTTTCATGTTTTGTTTGTATGCACTATGAAATAGTTAAGATATAGCAAAGACCAGTTGACTTTGACATTTTGCCTTATGATATCTCAACATCGTGACTACTTTACTGTTACATTGTGATACACTGAGTACATTTTTGCCTCTGAACACTATATAAGTTTTTCACATATTACGTTTTCTGTCATGTTATGCTGTATGCTTAATTATGCTAACATAAACCAGTCACTATTTAATGAGTATATGATGTAAATGCAAGACATTAATCTTTGTTCATCAATTTCAGAAAGAAATGATGCGTAAAAGAAATAAATTAAACAAAAATGGAATTTCACCTTCGGAATAAACGAAAGAAGATGCAAACCTCGTGATGAAGAGTAAATGGATCAGGATTAACAAGCATTAACAAGAATATACTATACACATCGTAGAATAGCAGTCTTAACTAATTTTTTCTTTCAGAATACAAGGCGATTGATGCAGGCTGTCAGACAGAACTACACATCTTAGTTTTAGTGATGAAATATGCTAGAGATAAGGAATAGTTATGTAATGAGTAATGAAATGATTTTTTTTGCAGATGATAATGAATGCTGATGAATAATGATGAAGAATATGCTACTATGGATAATGAAGTTTTTCTTTACAGGTGATGATAATAATGGAGTTATGATAATGAAGTGATGGATAATGATTTTTTTTTCTTTACAGGTGAGGATAATGTGGAAGTTATGTATTCATGCTATGCAGTTATTTAAGTATTTGTTGCAGTTCGTTTTGACAGTATGTTTTATATCGTATGGTATGATGACTGAAGGTTTTGGAAAGGACAGCTAGAGAACACATTTTTATACACATTTCACTACCTGTTAATTCGAAGTTCACTACTTTTCAGCATAAAATGCATTTCTTCTTTCAGCTTAATAATCCATTTTTCTTATATATTTTTGCAGGAGAAATTATTTATGAAATTAATGTGCTATAAGCAGTTGTCGTTAAATCTATGTCATTTATGAATGTGATTACATATACTCTACTTGTTTCATAACCTTGCTACAGCTGACTCATGACGAATGACGTTACACATTTTCATTTACAGCAACAAACCAGAAGCAAATTTTTCTCTCTTGCTTTCCCCTATAATTACCCAAAGCAATGCATTGCTAACAAAAAAAGAATGTATTACCGGTCCCAAATAATGATACCAGTTTAAGAGAGTTCTGAGTAATGCTGATCAGCTATGAATAATATGTCACTTGAATAATGAATGCTACTGATTACTGTATTGAAATGACCAATGATTAATAATGCTTTGTAATTAGGAAATGAATGCTACTGATTACTGTATTGAAATGAACAACGATTATTTAACAATGCTTTGTAACTAGGAAATGAATGCTACTAATTACTGTATTGAGATGAACAATGATTAATAATGCTTTGTAACTGGGAAAAGAATGCTACTGATTACTGTATTGAGATGATTACTGTATTGGGTTGACCAATGATTAATTTTCAACATTATTCTGTAATATTGACTACCTCCTGTTTTTAAGTAATGACTTCTGATGATTTGTAATGAGTGCCAAAGTTGTCTGTAAAACAATTAATGAACATTTTTCTGTAATACTACATACATGGTACAGAAATGTTCAATAACTGGGCTATGAATGCCGCAAACTACTAATGTAATTCCCAATGAAGACTAGTATGTGACTTAATGTCATTCACCTTCTGACCTAACTACCCTGAATTACTGTAATATCCATTTGTCCTGTATATCCTCTTGATCATGGAGCACTATATTTGGTTTTTGCACTAATTCTACGTTGGTGTGCCTTGTAAGAGCGTGGTGTTGACACGACATGCTGTCCACCACCGTGAGCGATGGAGACGTTATTATGGTCCCACTGTTTGGTGTACCCGATGTACTGCCAAAATGATAACATGGAATATTACTACGACATCTCAGTGTCTTGGGTACGCTGACAAATACTTCTGGGAAAAGAACTTCAGATTGTCTCACTTGGTGTTGTACTTCTGTGGAAAGATATGGACTTTCAGTGCAGCTGCGTGCAACCTAAAGTGCTACAACCATGATGCAATCCTTCCCTTTCCTATCCTAATTCCTGTAACATAGTAAAATCATTTTTTGCTAACATCATTTGTATTCATGGCCTATACATTTTTTTTCTCGAACTGCAGTGCATGTGCACTTATGTCACTTGTCAACATGATTTTTTGCCATTATGTTTATTTGTTGTGAAAATACTAAAGAGTTTTTCAGTGCGTGTGCACTTTTATCATTTTTCTAACATGATTTTTACTCATTGTATGTACATTTTGATTTGCTGATATGTTCTGAACTGCAGTGCATGTGCACTTATGTCACTTGTCAACATGATTTTTGTCATTATGTTTATTTGTTGTGAAAATGCTAAAGAGTTTTTTCAGTGCATGTGCACTTATGTCATTTATTAATATGTTTTATACATTTTGTTATTACCTAATATGTTTTGTACTCGGTGCATGTGCACCACATTTACTTCATGTTCTACATCTGTATATTCTGTGATTGTAAAGTTAATTAGTCAAGAAAAAATTTGTTGCTCATGGCAAGTCCAAATGACTCACCATCGCTGCCAAATTTTTGCCCCCCCAGTGGAGGGTTATGAAACGCGTATGTATTCAGTAGCAGCGATGGCGAGGCATGACAGAATCTCTGACCAGAGAGTTGTTTATCGTTGCTAGTCTGCGCTTGACCGCGCGAGTGTTCAGTTGCGAGTTGGACTCGGTTGCGAGTCGCAGTTGTGTGTGAGGATTGGTTGGTTGGTTGGTTGGTTTGGGGAAGGAGACCAGACAGCGTGGTCATCGGTCTCATCGGATTAGGGAAGGATGGGGAAGGAAGTCGGCCGTGCCCTTTCAGAGGAAGCATCCCGGCATTTGCCTGGAGTGATTTAGGGAAATCACGGAAAACCTAAATCAGGATGGCCGGACGCGGGATTGAACCGTCGTCCTCCCGAATGCGAGTCCAGTGTCTAACCACTGCGCCACCTCGCTCGGTCTGTGTGTGAGGAGTCGGGGGGCGTCGACATGGGTCTCTGGTCAAGGTTCGGGACGAGGTATATTGTTAAATAAAGTAATGAAGCAGCATTGCGCACATCTGATAATGTAATGTATGTTAATTGTAATTAATTTGTTCAAGAAATGCCCCAATAATAATTTTGTTTTCAAAGTTATCATTTTTTAAGAAAAGAATCATTACAATTGAAACAATATTTCCTATGCTTTTCCTGCCAGAATCAATTTATCAGATTAATTATTGCACAGGCCCTAAGGTTAGCGCAGCTACCCTTATAAAATTTATCAGGTTCATTTTAGCGTTAATTTTGTAGGGACTTAACATTTTTGCACATTTTTATTATCATTGAGTTTTGTTACTGTGGGAAGCTAACATTTGGCACTATTTGCAATTCTATTCAATTATTTTATTGTCATATTTTTGTGGGAAGGTTACACTTGGGTATATTCCCATTAACATTTAAGTATTGTCGTTAGAAAAATCCGTGGGGAGGTTACAACAGGTGAGCCATAATGGACCATGAAGTAGATGTCAGGTTGCGACAACAGTCGGTGATGGAGTTCCTTTTCAAGTCCGGCGATGACTCTGTCACATCGATTCACACGAGGTTGCTCCCTGTTTATGGGGAGGACACAGTAGATCGCAGCAGCATTAAGCGGTGGTTTAACAGTTTTAAAGAAGGCAATTTCTCTCCGCTGGACAATCCACGATGCGGTAGGCCATCGACGGCCGTGAGTGATGTGAATAAGGAGACCATTGATCGAATCATCCAAAATGATAGATGTGTGACGACACACCTTGCTGAAATGTCTCGTTTGTCACTGGGTAGTGTGGTATCACTGGAACAGTCACTAGGGTACAGAAAAATCTGTGCACGTTGTGTGTCAAGATAATTGAGTAATGAAAACGATGAAGAAGAATGTGTGCGAGGGTCTCATGAAAACTTTTACTGAAGAATGGAAACTGTTTTGACTGCGTCTTCACCCAGGATGAAACATGGTTGTTTTTGTCCGAAATGAGAGCAAAACCCAATCCACGGAATGGCGTCATCCGGGTTCCCCTCGGAAGAGGAAACCAAGACTTCCACGAACAGCAGGCCGAAAGGTGATGGCCTCCTTCTTCTGGGATCAGTGTGGTGTCATTTTCATTGACTTTTTGGAACCTGACTGCACAATTAACTGGAACCGTTACTGTTTGTCACTGGACAAGCTGCGACTTGCCATCAAGACCCACAGATCACAACTTAAGGGTCAGCTCGTTAGACTACACCATGATAATGCCAAACCACATACAGTCCTTATGACGCAGGAGAAAATCAGGAAAATAGGCTGGAAAATTGTTCCTCATCCTCCCTACAGTCCGAACTTCGGTTCGTCTGATTTTTACCTCTTTGGTCGTCTGAAGGCCCACCTGCGCGGAAAAACATTTGATAGTGAGAAAGACCTTATTTCCTGTGTCAAGGGATGGTGCAGAAGTCAATCCCCAGAATTTTACCAAAGCGCATTTGCATCATGGAAAGGGCGTTGGGCCAGATGCGTCATAACTGATGGAGGGTACATCGAGTAGGCTCAATGTATAGCTAAATGTTCCAAGTATGCTCACAAAAAATTTCATTCTCCTCCTGCAAAAAATAAAAAAATTAGAGACGACTGTGCAAAACTTTTTGAACGCCCTTTGTAGAACGCGCGCTGTCGGCGGTTTTCCTTCACGACAGAGGAGACAGGAAGGGTGATAGCGTCAAAGTCCGTGATCACCATCCTCAGCGCCAGTTTCCGGGATTAAATTCCAATCTCCTCCACAGTGTCTCACGAAGCGAGAGCATGCGACACTGTTGATGGCGATCCGCCCGTCGGGTGGGGGCGTTAAGTTGCGCCGACCTTTTGGTGTTATTCCGGAGGAGTAGCCAATTCTCCCTTCCCCTTCTCTCATCGCCGTCCAACTCAAACACTGAGGTGACAAAAGTCATGGGACAGCGATATATACATACACAGACGGCGGACACAAGGTATAAAACGGCAGTATATTTGCACTCAGGTGATTAATGCGGTAGCGTTTCCAACTTGACTGTGGCAATTAACAGACTTTCAACGCGAAATGGTAATTGGAGCTAGACGCATGGGACATTCCATTCCGGAAATCGTTAGGGAATTCAGTATTCCGAGACCAACAGTGTGAAAAGTGTGCCGAGAACACCAAATTTCAGGTATTAACTCTCATCACGGACAATGCAGTCGCCGACGGCGTTCGCTTAACGACCGAGAGCATTGGCGTTTGCATAGAGTTGTTAGTGATAACAGACAAGCAACTCTGCGTGAAATAACTGCAGAAATCAATGCGGGACATACTGCAAACGTACCCGCTAGGACAGCGCGGCGACATCTGGCGTTAATGGGCTGCGGCAGCTGACGACCGACGCGAGTGTCTTTGCTAACAACACGACATCGCCTGCAGTGCCTCTTCTGGGCTTGTGACCATATCGAACGCAAACTAGACGACTGAAAAACCGTCGTGTGGTCAGATGGATTCCGATTTCAGTTGGTAAGAGCTGATGGTAGTGCTCGAGTGTGACGTAGGCCCCACGAAGCCGCGGACCCTAGTTATCAGCGAGGCACTGTGCAAGCTGGTTGTGGCGACATAATTGTGTGGGCTGGGTTTACACGGGATGGACTATGTCCTCTGGTCCAACTGAACTGATCAATCAGTGGAAATCGCTATGTAAGACTGGTTGGAGATCATTTGCAAGCATTCGTGGACTTCGTGTTCCCAGACACGATGGATTTTTTGTCGCTGAGCCAAAATTGTCCGCGACTGGTTCCAGCAACATTCTGAACAATTCGAGCGAATTATGTGACCTCCCAAATCGCTCTCCATAAATCCATCGAACATCTATGGGACATAATCGAGAAGTCAGTTCGTGCACAAAATCATGCACCGGCAACACTATCGCAATTATGAACGGGTATAGAGGCAGCACGGTTCAATATTTCTGCAAGGCACATCCAACGACTTGTTGAGTCCATGCCACGTCGAACTGCTGCACTACACCTGGCAAAAGGAAGTCCGACACGATATTAGGAGCTATCCCATAACTGTTGTCACCTCAGTGAACACGAAACAGCACTCATTTTGTAAGTAGGCTGTTTAGGTTTTCTTATTGGTAACGCCACGTAGCGCTCTGTATGAAAATCACTAGCTGTGCTGTGTGCAGTCTGTGGCTGGTTTGCATTGTTGTTGGCCATTGTAGTGTTGGGCAGCTGGATGTTAACAGCGTGTAGCGTTGCGCAGTTGGAGGTAAGCCGCCAGCAGTGGTGGATGTGGGGAGAGAAATGGCGAAGTTTTGAAATTTGTAAGACTGGATGTCATGAACTGCTATATATATTATGACTATTAAGGTAAATACATCGTTTGTTCTCTATTAAAATCTTTCATTTGCTACCTATGCCTATCAGTAGTTAGTGCCCTCCGTAGTTTGAATCTTTTATTTAGCTGGCAGTAGTGGCGCTCGCTGTATTGCAGTAGTTCGAGTACCGAAGATTTTTGGTGAGGTAAGTGATTTGTGAAAGGTATAGGTTAATGTTAGTCAGGGATTTTTGAAAGTCAGATTGCGTTGCGCTAAAAATATTGTGTGAAGTTTAAGGACAGTCATGTATAATTTTTCTAAGGGGACGTTTCATATGTCGACCCTTAGCCGAGGATACCTCACTGGAATCTTCTGATTTTTTCTTGTAGTTTGTGTGATTAGTGCAGCCTTTGTTTATTGCTAGCGCGTAATTGTAGAGAGAATTTCCTTTGTAGTTGTAGTTTTTCATTCTTGTACAGTAAAACGGTTGTGGCATGCATGTAGATTTGCACCAAGTATTTCGCAGCTGCGCTTGCAATTAACGAGATATTATTTTCAATGTTATGTTAATGTGTTTTCTTATTTTGCTCTTCAAATTGTGTTTTTCTTTGTAGTCGTGTGAAATATTGTGACAATGATGGCGTGTGAAAAACGTAATATTAGGCTCCAAAGTAAACTGAGAGATGACAGTGAAGACGAAAGCAGTGTGTTAGCGCCGCCGAGTAATGAATTAACTAATGTTCAAAGTAGTAATTTGGTAATTGTGCATGGGGAAATGGAGCGGGCTGCAAATAATGGTGTGGGCAGTGAAACAATTAGTGAACAGGGAAGCATTATCGATCGATCGGTTGGCAACAGCTTGCCTCAGGAATCCGAAATGACAGGGCACAATCTTCCAAATACTGTAGATTCAGGTTTTGCGTCCTCGCCGTTTCTCAAATAAGTCAAGACACATTTTCTGCTTTTCAAAATGCGAATATTGCCGGTTCAAATGCATTGCCGAATAGCACTGAGGAACATGTTTCAGACACCAGTGCATTGTTATTACAATTAATGCAACAAATGGGACAAAAGCTTCAAAAGTTAAGACACAATGGAACAAAATCTTCGGAAGTTAGACACCACACTTGAACAAACACGTGAAGATTTAACTATTGAGTTACATAACGTTGAATCGAAATGTCAAAAAGTCTGTAATGACGTAAAAACACAAATTTGTGAGCATTTTCAACGTAGTTTTTCGCGGCATGAAAATGCATTACAGAATCACGAAGCAGCCATAAAAGAACTGCAAACTATTGTTCATGAAAAGCACGACACCTTGCAAGCTAAAACTGACTCAGTTGCATCTACCGATTCGGTTACGCAACTTGCAAAAACTCAGGAAAACTTAAAGGACACAGTAGATTCGATTTCAACACAAATGGACTCTCTGAAACTTGGTTCAGAAAAACACACTGAGGAAATGTGTTCACTATCGGAGAAAGTAGCCGAACTTTCGGATCAGTTCACTAACTTATCTACAAAGGTAGATGATGTTCTGAATGACGCAAGACCAGTAGTCTTTAATGACACAGAAGAGTACGAACAAATTAGGAAACTGAAACAAAATCAAAATCAAATCAATACACAGTACAAAAGAGAAATCCGGGAAGTACAAGATCAGTTGACGCAGGTAATACAAGAATTACATATTTCAGGGGACACTCGCGCTCCAATACGGGAAGAGGGACATAGAAATACGGAACAGCCACAAAATAGTAACACGAGGCACTTCGGAAATTATGAAAGAAATTGGCAAGGTACACCGAATTTTGAGATGGAACCGCCGACACGACGTAACAATGGCCGATATGCTACTCGCCGACACGATGATTTTGACTTTAAGCTGTTCATTACTACACGTAAATTCAAAACATTTAAGAATTCTGGCAACGACATTCATCCACAAGCGTGGCTCCATCAATTGTCTCATTGTTTTCCTCCCAACTGGTCATTAGAGCACAGATTAGAATTCATGTGTGGCTATTTAGAGAATGAACCAGCTGTAAGAATGCGATCGGTCATTCACGATTGTCACAGTGAAGGAGAATTTTATCATGCCTTCCTCTCAGCATATTGGTCTCAAGCTACACAAGACCGAGTAAAACATAGCATCATAAAGATTAAACATTTCGAAAAATCTGAATTTTTCAGTCTTGCGAAATATTTTGAAGACATGTTGCACAAGAACCAGTACCTGTCAAACCCATACAGCCCCTCAGAACTCATCCGCATTTGCTTAATCAAATTACCTGAATATTTACGACATATTATTTTGGCAGGACGTTGCAAAGACGACATTGAAGCTTTTCAGGGACTCTTACAAGAATTAGAAATTGACACTGACAATCGCGGAACGCGAAAGCACGAGCACAACAATTACAGGTCACATCCGTCACAATTCCGCGATGAAAGAAATAATAACTGGAAACGACAAGGCTATTCTTACAACGCAAATCATGAACAACACAGACACCACCCATATGACAACCACTGGCAGAGTAATAGTTACAGAGAAAGATCGCACTTCCGTAATTATGAATATGACAGAGATAACCATAGAAACAGACAATATGGAAACCAAAACAATTATTATCAAGGGAGACAGAATAACTTCAGACGCAACAGTTCAGCGCGCAGTTACGATTCCGGGAGAAATTCTCCACCACATGACTGACAAACAAGAAACTATGTAAACTACCAACAAAACGACAGACCTGAATTCCATCAGAACTGGCGGGATTCAAACAGAGCAGGGCACTCTCGACAAGGTGAATTTGTAGAAGTTAGGTCTCCTAATCGCAATAACGACGCACGCCAACAAAGAGACAGACAATGACTCGCACCGCAGGCAGCCACGTGCGCCGGCTGGCTCAGGGAAAAATTACATAGACGCTAACCTTGAGAAAAATTCCAGTATTCCTTACCAACGTATACCACATGATAACTGTGTTGAAGCTGAAACTCTGCGTACTAGGAAGAATAAAGGTTTACACCACATTTCACATGTAAAACCGTTTATTGAAAGATAATCTGCTTTTTAACTTTGTCTTTGCCATAAAACTTTTCACTTCACATTTCTAGTATGCATTGTCAGACTTAGAAACTGTTACCATGCAACAATGTTTGAAGTTAAATATCCAATCAAGAACCAAGAGAACTTATTTAAACAGAAATTACGAATGCATTGTTATAGTGAACAGACGACACAGTGTTGTTATTTGTACATTCTTGCTTGTTAGTTGCACGATTACGTAACGACTATAAGGCTTACATACTTAGAACATATACTGGTACAGCTAATGAGATTTTAATGCAAGATTTTGGTTTACTTGAAAATACATTCTGGATTTAAAGTACTTTCAGTGAGATACCAGATGACACAGTGGTTAGTTTATGTGACAGCTACACGATTTTATCACGACGCTACTAATGAGTGACAATTTACAATGTTGCTTTTGCGGTGTTTCTGTTTTATATCTGCACAGTTTTTCTGAATTCTTCTGGAAAGGAAAACATGTTTTAGTTGTAACTTTTGTGGTATAGCTACAATGAGACAGCCTTTTCCACAAAAATACGTTACAGCACAGTACTGTCTTCATCATGGCAATAAGCGTAATAAGTAAGATATCCATACGCAAAGCATTTCACTTTTGTTTATCATGAGGTAAGTACATTGACTTCTGAAGAACTTAGCTTTCGGAGGAAGATAACTACGACACTTGCACAGAGATTATCTTACAACAAGACGCACAGTTTAGCGCTGCAGTACACGTATTTGAGTGATTAATTTTGTACTTAAAACATTTATTTTTAAAGATTTTTGAATTACAATGATACAAAGGTTTTCCGTGATACATTTCATTCAACTGCTGTAATCTGTAACACCTGAGGGTATAATTACATTAATCCTCAGGGGGTACACGCTTACTTTGTGTACCATGTGTTTGGCAAGCACAAGGAGCCCTAGCTAATATGGTATTTGCTTATACAACTTTACACATCGGTACCATATTTCTCTAACACATAAATTACACAGCTATCTGATTATTTAACAGAGAAACAAACCTTTTTTACAACATCAGTGACACATGTTTACGCAATTACACAGATGGATAACTTCACACTTATGAAATTGTATTTCGTCTGTACTTTGTGAACTGTTCGTATTTTTTCGTAACCATTGTGATACTATGAGAGCTCTGAATAATGTATTTGGTATGGGATCATGATTTTTAAAGTACGTTGGAGGTAGATGACACTGTTGAAATGAGCAGAGGTTTTTTATTTAGGCTTTGACATTATTGCAGAAAGCTACGACGTTTTTGAGATTTGACTGAGGTGTAATGATGTTATTATTATGATGACAATGTGTATTATGCTGTTGCGGTATGTTTATGATCAATAAGCTGATGTTATATGAGGAATTTGATTATGCTACGTATTTATTATGATGAAATATTGAAGAAGTGTCGACAAATATGTATATGTGTAATAAGGTAATGAATAATGAGTTGTGGTTAGGGACTCTGACTTGTGAAAAAGGATGTTGGAAACCAAGAATCATACTTTAAGAGTTATGAAATGTGTGTAAATGCGTGAATGTATCACAATGCCGGCGAAAATGTTTTGGACACTGTTATACTCACAGGATTTTGTTTCTACACATTTGCATCGCAAATTCTCGACCTGTGAAATTTTTAATATGAGACTGTCACTGTAGTGCAAACTGGTGTTGTAAATATTTCGGTAAGAAAGTTAAATGACCTTCACGTAATGCGTCGTGGGCACCCAGCTGTGCGACTGTCGCCTGGAAAAAAGCCATTAGTGTGTGCCTTTCAGAGGCACAGGTGGAGAAAAAAGGACGCCATTATCCTCGCTATTGACATTTCTTTGTAGAAAGCATCCTAAATACGGCACGCTCAAACTTGAAAATACACTGATTACACTGTGGAGCTCTTAATTTCTGATATTTACTAAAATGCCTAATGAAATGATGAGAAACATTTTACATCTATTGTCTTTCTAGTTGAGAGATTTTTTTTGCCTTTGGAGACGCCATTTGCCTAGTGAATGACGTTTCATATGTTGCTTTATATATATATTTGCTCATTTCGTTTAATATCTAGTTTCTAGCTGCACTGCAGCATTGGTTAAAATAAAATTTAATAGATGTACTAATATCACTATTTTCTGTCTACAGACCCAGTAAAGAATACGTTTATGATGTACTTTCTTAGAAAAGAGAGCACAAATAGACATTTCCCTTCACAGGAATTGCATAAATAATTTTTTTAACAACTTGGTAACTTTCTTGCAGAGTAAGATTTTGTGATGCATCACTCTAGTGTTAAGATCTGACATAGGTATTAAACATGGCCATCTTTACTGTAATATTTTTTTTGCTTGTGGGTTTTTGTCATGTTTAGATATAAGTTATTATATTTACTGCTGCTTGCTTTGGCAATTTCCATTTCTTTTTCCCATTGCTGTTCGTGTTAATTTGTTATGTGCTGCTGCATTGCCTCGTCCCTTGGTATATGTATCTGAGCTCAGTAGATTTAAGTTAGCTTAAGAGGGGGTAGACTATGTAAGAAACTAACTATGATGAATTGGAAGAAATGCATTGAGAATCTATAAGAAAATGGTTTGGCCAAAAAAGTAGTGTACAGTGGAGAAAAACTATTTTTGAAAGAGGATGTGAACAGAATACAGAAAGCAGGCATAGATAGGACTTTTTGAGAATAATGATGAACGAAGGGAGATCTACATGCAAAATACTGCAGTAAAACAAACCCTATCCTTTCCTTTTGTCTTATCCCTCTATGTGTTTGTGTACCCTTGTGTATTTGTGTTTTTCCTGTCTTTATGTGTTTAGCTGATGTTGTTATGTTGTAGAATCTTTTGTAAAGATGTGTAGACATTATTTGTTCTGTTTTGTTTTAATGCTCATGTGTGAAGTTGATGTTTCGAAAGTTATTCTGATCTTTTATGTATGTACTTATGTCATTATTCCTGTAACTTTTGATGTATATGTTATTTCTATTCTTTTGTAAAGCCTGTATTACTACAAATGTTATCTGTATTGTTATGTTTTTTAATGATGTATTTTGTACCTTTCTTATTGTATTCTTATGTTATAAAATTGTAATTGACACCAGTTCATCAAATTAAGTAACTTGTAAGTTACATTTCACTGCACACGTTTCTGTTGGTCATAGTATATGGACAATATGTGAGAAGTAGGGACTGATAGTGTTTGCACATGTGTTAATAATTCAGCGAGGGACTGGTTAACAGCATTGCTGGTTGTAAGGACAATTAAAAAAAACTCTGTGAGTGTACAAGTGGTGGTTTATGGACTTGCTATATTCTCCGCAAGACTCTTCGATGGTGATTGTGCACCTGCACAGTCACAATAGATGGCTGCTGGCCGTCTCTACATGGACTACAGTGGGTCTGCATCTTTGATGGCCCACCAATACCATTATTTCTACAAGGACTGCAGTGGGTCTACACCTCTGGTGGCCCACCAATACCATAATCTCTACCAGCACTACAGTGGGTCTGCACTGTGATGACCTACCTACCAATATTCTTCAGAACTTCGACTGACTCTGCTGTGGGTTTGCTCTGTTGTGGCCCATTACCTGTCTGCATGTCAAGAGTCAGCACTGTCTTTCTGTTGGAAGGACAACACTACTTCTTCAAGACGGCATAGAAATCCACTACTTCCATGTGCATTTGCTTTTACTGCTCAGACTTTGAGAAAAACACTGCAATTTTACTGTGATGAACGAACAGGACTGTCTTTATGGACTGTGAGAAAATTTTAGCTTTTGACCAACATTGTATCAATAAGTGTGTGCATTTGATTTTGTTGTGATTGTAATTGTGAAAAAATTTTAACAAATATGTATTGGCCAGTGCCCAAAACAGTTTGTAAAATTTTTTGTGGGGAGCATGGGGGCTATGTAAGTAGGTTGTTTAGGTTTTCTTATTGGTAACGCCACGTAGCGCTCTGTATGAAAATCACTAGCTGTGCTGTGTGCAGTCTGTGGCTGGTTTGCATTGTTGTTGGCCATTGTAGTGTTGGGCAGCTGGATGTTAACAGCGCGTAGCGTTGGCAGTTGGAGGCGAGCCGCCAGCAGTGGTGGATGTGGGGAGAGAAATGGCGAAGTTTTGAAATTTGCAAGACTGAATGTCATGAACTGCTATATATATTATGACTATTAAGGTAAATACATCGTTTGTTCTCTATTAAAATCTTTCATTTGCTACCTATGCCTATCAGTAGTTAGTGCCCTCCGTAGTTTGAATCTTTTATTTAGCTGGCAGTAGTGGCGCTCGCTGTATTGCAGTAGTTCGAGTACCGAAGATTTTTGGTGAGGTAAGTGATTTGTGAAAGGTATAGGTTAATGTTAGTCAGGGATTTTTGAAAGTCAGATTGCGTTGCGCTAAAAATATTGTGTGTCAGTTTAAGGACAGTCATGTATAATTTTTCTAAGGGGACGTTTCAATTTGAGTCACCTAAACTTAACTGTTACACTTAAGCATAACACCCAGCGTTTACATTTCGCAAAGGGAAGGTGCCAGTGGGTGCGAAAGATAGAAAACACCTTTGCAAGTCAGGCGGCTGAATATGATTTCGAGGTCTCCCAGCCATTCAACCACATGACCTTACTGTACGGTTATAGGCACTGCCACCACCAGAAGCCAGAGTGGCACTCCTATATGTAGACTCGCTGTGTTTAACGAAGTAGTTTTTCTTGTCCTCTCTGTACTTACCTGCCTCTCAATTCTTCATCTTTTTTTTATGATAAAACCAATAGAATATTTTATGTAGACAAATTTCTTATGGAAACAGGTCTAAAAATACATTTTTAAGGAAAAAATATTTTCTTGTCTATCACTGGACTACCTCCTTTATGCGGCTCTTTATTCTGAGAAGAATGATTCCTTACGGTTTCTTCGCAGTGCCTTCGTCCCAGCAGAAGGATCCTTCACAAGAGCATTCCAGAAGCTGCCAAGTCATAATTCCACGTCATCCCAAACCACTTAGCTTTGTGGCTGTTGATACGAAACGTCGTTCTGTCACACTTTTTCAGTACTTATCATTATTAAATAAATAAATGAAGTATAAAATGGACACGTACGGTGACACTCCTTGTACTAACTAGATAACGGAATTTAACGATGTTTACATTTATTAAGGTAGACTGAAGTTTCTAAATTAATTACCATTCAGTATCTGGAGTGGGATTATTAATTAGCCTACAGAGACGTTCCTTACAGAGGAGTGCTTGGGGAGCGTGAGTACTACTTTTACACTCAAACTACACGCTCACTGTGGACTCACAAATTTAACGTGTGATAAATTTTAGACGAACTGATTAGGAACTCTGAAGTTCGTATAGTGATGGTAGCTTGTTATACTAAAATATTTCTTAATCTGGTGCATGTTATTATATCTCGAGTAATAAAACTCTCATTTTTATTTTCGACAGTAGAAAACTTTGATTTTACCTACCGGTATTTGTATGTGACTTTTCTTATTTAGCACAACTTCAGAATATACGTTAATTGACACCAATAAAGTGGAACTCCATTCCAACTAATGTTTACATGCTTGGAATTAGCTGCTAGATTACCGCACAGTTGAAAACTGCTTTGACTTCGGCCCAACATCTGGAAGCTGTTGCAATTGTTAGTGCAACCAGCTGCAGGTTGTTGCCCTCTTCCTAACAAACTATGCCTGCCGTCTGGACATGCAGGTTATACTTCCAGAATGAATTTTAACTTTGCAGCGAAGTCTGCGCCGGTTTGAAACTTCCTGCCAGATTAAAACCATGTGCTTGACCGGGTCTCGAATTTGGGACTTTCGTCTTCCGCAGGTAAGTGCTCTACCGACTGAGCTAACCAACGGCGGCTCAGGACCAGTGGAAGGAAGGATGTGTGAACTGGAGACTGGAGAGCACTTGGAGTCCCGCTCTGCCACACGGTTTTGGTCTGCTAAGAACTTTCAAACAGCACACCCTCTCTCTCTGCACCCACCTACGTCGTATCCCCGCGATATCCTTTCTTCTGGGTCCCGAAAGGCCTGCAGAAGAACTTCTGTGATGTTTGAAAGGTAGGAGAGGAGGTACTAGCTGAAGCAAAGCTGTGATGACCAGCCGTGGGTCGCCCTTTAAAAGCTCAGGTCCCTGGTGACCAGTGCCAGTGTGGCAAATATTTCTGATCTGCCACGGCATTTAGAGGTTCCATTTGTTTCTTACTGGCGGCTGGCAGATAAAGTCAAAACAAAGAGGCTGGTGTCTCGGTGCAGCTCACAGTCTGTAGCACTGTTCCTAAAAATGAACATCGACATCTGCCTTAAAACCAAATTCTTAGTCATACCCCGCAGCGTTGAGGACTTTGGTGTCAGACATGTCAATGTGTAAAGCGGCAGATAACTACCGTAGCAGAATATTAGCTTAGGACCTGCGGGAAAACTCAAAGAAATATTGATCAGGTGCTAAGGGTGTCAGTGGCAGAAAATCAGTGGCTAGGCACTTGACGATGGGACGAAAATCAAAATAAAAAATAGCTAATAACAAAAACCGAACTGTTGGATTCTGTCTTTAGTTGTACCTTCACAAAGAAATTCAAGGAATGTTGCTACCATCCAGTAGTTGTACCGTTGCTAAGGCAACATAATGACAACGGTTTTGGAGAGGGGTGAGAGTCATGGAGATCATTTTACTGAAAGTGTTTATGTTTATACAAGGTATTCCGGGAGGAACGGTCTGGCATATGAGAGGAAAGCTCATCTGAAGCGAAAACTTCATGTGGACACGTGGCCTATTCTGAGCGGTTTCCGGGATAGAACACATTTAATAAAAACTCACGCTCAGAACAAATGGAACGCCTTGAACGACTAGAGATAATACGTTCATATTCTCAGGACATGTACATTAGTATGTCCCCTACAAATGATTACCATTTCAGTCACTGTGTTCAGCGTGTGTCCTGTTGCCTCGTAGAAACAAGGTCTGCCATGGGCCCTGATAACTCATCGACGCGTATAAGGCGCAAACAGCGTCCTGTGGTATAGCCATCCATGCTATAGTCATCTGTAGTGGTCAGCACTGGGTCGCAGCACTGCACCTGTCGTTTCTCCATCTTGCACACATTTTCGGTTGGCGACAAGTCTGGTGATCTGACGGTCCAGGCGAAAGGCTGACATCCTGTGACGCCGAGAAAGCACGTCTTCGTGTAGCAACATGTGGTCGTTCAAATCAAATGGCTCTGAGCACTATGGGATGTTAAATCGGAGGTCATCAGTCCCCTAGAACTTAGAACTACTTAAACCTAACTAACCTAAGGCCATCACACACATCCATGCCCGAGGCAGGATTCGAACCTGCGACCGTAGTGGTCGCGCGGTTCCGGACTGAAGTGCCTAGAACCGCTCGACCACACCGGCCGGCAACATGTGGTCGTGCATTGGCTTGCTGAAAAATGGCGTCTGGGGTGTTGTGCAGAAAGGATATGGCTGCGGGTTTCAGGATGTCATTCACGTGGGTCACGCTGGTCATAGTGCCCTGGACACGCACCGACTGTGATTTGTGGTGATATCCAATAGCACTCCACACCATAAGGCCTTGAGTTGGCGCGGTGTGTCGTGTGCGAATGCAGTCTTTGTGTTGCCGCTCCCCCTGTCTGCGGCGAACCAAAAAGCGGCAATTACTTCCGAACAAACAGAACCTGGATCCGTCCAAAAACACTGTCTGATGCCATTCCTGGCCCCAGTGACGTCGTTCCATACGCCATTCGTCAAAGGTGTCCGGAGAAGTGGACAATACGCAAATAACCCTTGTCGTAATAAAGGCGGCTGGCTGTGTCACCCCTGATAGTGTACGATGTGTAACACCGTTCCACTGTTGTGCCAGAGCCGAGAAGTACGCAGACCTGTCCTACAATACTTTTCGGATGAGGTGTCGTTCTTCTTTGGGGGTGGTCTAAGTGGTGCGACCTGACCTACACTACTGGCCATTAAAATTGCTACACCATGAAGATGACGTGCTACAGACGCGAAATTTAACCGACAGGAAGAAGATGCTGTGATATGCAAATGACTAGCTTTTCAGAGCATTCACACAAGGTTGGCGTCGTTGGCGACACCTACAACGTGCTGACATGAGGAAAGTTTCCAACCGATTTCTCATACACAAACAGCAATTGACCGGCGTTGCCTGGTGAAACGTTGTTGTGATGCCTCGTGTAAGGAGGAGAAATGCGTACTATCACGTTTCCGACTTTGATAAAGGTCGGATGGTAGCCTATCGCGATTGCTGTTTATCGTATCGCCACATTGCTGCTCACGTTGGTCGAGATCCAATGACTGTTAGCAGAATATGGAATCGGTGGGTTCAGGAGGGTAATACGGAAAGCCGTGCTGGATCCCAACGGCCTCGTATCACTAGCAGTCGAGATGACATGCATCTTATCTGCATGGCTGTAAACGGATCGTGCAGCCACGTCTCGGTTCCTGAATCAACAGATGGGGACGTTTGCAAGACAACAACCATCTGCACGAACAGTTCGACGACGTTTGCAGCATCGTGGACTATCAGCTCGGAGACCATGGCTGCGGTTACCCTTGACGCTGCATCACAGACAGGAGCGCGTGCGATAGTGTACTCAACGACGAACTTGGGTGCACGAATGGCAAAACGTCATTTTTTCTGATGAATCCAGGTTCTGTTTGCAGCATCGTCATGGTCGCATCCGTGTTTGGCGACATCGCGATGAACGCACATTGGAACCGTGTATTCGTCATCGCCATACTGGCGTATCACCCGGCGTGATGGTGTGGGGTGTCATTGGTTACACGTCTGGGTCACCTCTTGTTAGCATTGACGGCACTTTGAACAGTGGACGTTACATTTCATATGTGTTACGACCCGTGGCTCTATCCTTATTCGATCCCTGCGAATACCCACATTTCAGCAGGGTAATGCACAACCGTATGTTGCAGGTACTCAACGGGCCTTTCCGGATACAGAAAATGTTCGACTGCTGCCCTGGCCAGCACATTCTCCAGATCTCTCACCAGTTGCAAACGTCTGGTCAATGGTGGCCGAGCAACTGGCTCGTCACAATACGCGTCACTATTCTTGTTGAACTGTGGTATCGTGTTGAAGCTGCTTGGGCAGCTGTACCTGTACACGCCATCCAAGTTCTGTTTGACTCAATGCCCAGGCGTATCAAGGCCGTTATTACGGCCAGAGGTGGTTGTTCAGGGTACTGATTTCTCAGGATCTATGCACCGAAAGTGCGTGAAAATGTAATCACTAGACCACGTATTTTTAGGTCGTAAAAAATTGTGTTTTAGGCACCTAAAATAGGCTCCTTCAGTAGTTCATTTAGGCTATATAAAACCTAAAATTGGCTCTAATAAAAATGATGCAGAGAAAATAAAAATAAATTAAAATAAAATGTTGACAGTACGAACATCTTATTAGTCATTAAAACAAGGAGAATTTATATTTACACAGTTACAAGAGCACAGCCATCTACAACATCAATGTTGAACATAACACGAAATATTTTTGAGTTCCTCCAAGATAAGGATCTCCGTAAAAAAGATGTGGCAATGGTTTAATTAATACATTCGTAGTTTCACATATTCTGACCATAGTTGGCTTCACAATAAATAACCATAATCTTTTCTAGGTTTTCTAGTGAAAAACTGCGGCGCTTGTCAGTCAGAATCAATCTATACGCTGAAAAAGAACGTTCTACATCAACAGATGTGACAGGGGCGTACTTCATTTTCTGCACATGTTGGACAGGAATGCTGCAGTGAGGAGTGCTGGATTTTCCACTAAGTATGTAGGCAGCTGCACACAACTCCGTCAGGCCAGTGTTCTTCTGCAAAACCGTTTGCATTTCTGCCCGTACTTTTTCCCCTACTTCACCTGGCGCTTCATTAATTTTTATTTTGACTTCTTCAAGAAAAGAAATATTGTCGTAGATAGGTCTCCCTGAGCCTTCTAGTTGTGAAATTATTTTTGCCATAAATGTGTAGTGGGCCCTAATGTAAGATACGTCCCGTTTTAAAGAAGAATCTTTGAGTAACTCAATTGCTGCAGTTACGGATGCAGCATCCTCCGGTATATTTTCAACCTCCTTCTGGACAGCTGAGAGATGCGTACTATAGTGTTCTGCTGCAATCAGTCACGTACCCAAGCGGGTGACAACAGACTCTGGCGGCAATCGGACATCTGGAAGTTGTTCTTTGAATGCCTGTATTCTTGATGGTGCCTTGACAAAAATTTTCTTCACCATAGATGTTACTTTATTTACTTTAGGAAATTGTAGCCTTACTCGCTCTGCTACTCGGCTGATCCCATGCACTACACAAGTTACGTGCTGCATCAATGGGTAGAATACTTTTAATAGTTGAAACGCTGCTATCATATATGCAGCAGCATCAGTGACGACTAGAAGCACCTTATTCTCATCCACTCCGTTTGGGTGTAGCACCTTAAGCCCATTGTTCACAAACTTTGCTTTTGTTTGTTGGTTAGTTTTTGCAAGCTGTTTTGAGTAAATCAAATGAGCCCTGGATGGAGCATCTGGATCTAGCTTGCTAGTAATCAGGTTTGCAATGTAACGGCCAAGACTGTCAGTAGTTTCATCCACAGAAATACATATACAAGATTCTCCAACATCTTCTCGGATTCTGTGTAATGCAGCATTGTAAGCTGAATCCACATAATTCTTACGTAAAGTTGACTCTGCAGGAATAGACTGATGGTAGTACTTCTCAAGAAAACCTCTGAAAATAGGGTTTTCTAGTTTCCGAAAGGGGATGTTTGCTGCCACAAGTACATGACACAAATCACTGCAGAACTAGTTTTTTTGGGGGATTCACCAGATGTATTGGTTAAAAAAGTTTGCTTCAATTTTGACTTTCGTTCAACATTAGCTTTATGTGCATGCTGAGTTAAGTGAGATTTCTTAACACTCGAAACCTAGTACGAGAGAAGAGGGAAATGCAGTAAAGAATCGCATATATAAAGAGTATTTCGTACTACTAAAGGATAGTGATAAAAAAGAACTCTTAGTGACAGGAAAATAAGAAGTTTAAGAAAAACATCAACTAACCTCCATGTTGCATGCTTGGCAGAAAATAATTTTCCCATCTGTTGTATAATGCGGAAAATTTTGCAGCCACTCCCTTATATGAGTAGACTTTGAACTAGCTGTTTTCGGCATGGCGTAGTATTCTCACACAGAAACTAGAATTTATTTTGCACTTAGAACGTCAGTAACACTTAACACGTCGGTCGCTACACAATATACTGATTTGTTTTCGCTGGCAAAATGTGAACGATGACTTTTTTTTACTGCGGTGCATGGGAGAGGTAGGGGAACTAGCGTACACGTTGCTGGACATAGGGCACCTGACAGATGGCCGCCCCTTCTGAACAAGCGAATGGAATCTACCGGTGCTTCAGATGAAAACATCTCACTACTGGCAAATTATTTTTTGAACCGGAAAATTCACGTATAATACCTTTCACGAAACAGAGTAGTTTGATAGGACTGCCTGTAGACAGCAACGAGAAAATGCGCGAAGGGCAGTAATTTAGCTATAGAGGGCGTCTACGTTTAACATCGTGATTTTTTAATCCGTGCTCAGCTTAAGGCCTATGAAACCGTTTCTTTGCGAAAGTACACAGCTGGCCAGAATCCTACGAACGAAATATTTTCAAATATAAAATTTAGTACTCCCACGTTCGATTCTAATGTGTAACTGAAATCTTTGACCGGTTCCCATTCGCTATGTTTACTTCCTTTTTCTAATCTTTGAAAACACAAGAACTCTATGTCAGATTAACGAAATGGGTACTTTTTAGGATTTTGATGCCGAAATAGGCAAAATTAGGCGTCAACGTCGAAATACGCAATTTTAGGTCCTATAGAACTAACGGTATTCAGTTTAGTTAGTCATGAAACGCATAAGTACCAACTTATATGCAAATTGGAGCTTAGGAAAAAAAATAGGTTTTAACCTAAAGATCCGTGATCTATTTTTTACATATGAATAATAAAACACCTATAAAGAATATTTGGTATTAACAGGGATAGCGATATAATAACATAAAAAAAGACCGAAGTGTTAGGCAAATACGAAGCATGAGCACATATCAACTAGCCACCTTGCTGCACGCTGGGCAGAAAATATTTTTTTCCATCTGTCGCATAGTGTGGAAAAACTTGGAGCCACTGTCTTATATGATGAAATAGGCACTTTTTAGGATATTAAAGCCGAAACAGGCAAAAATAGGCACTGACGTCGAAATAGGCTTTTTTTAGGTCCTATAGAATTAACGCTATTAAGTGTAAATAGTCATGAAACGCATAAGTACAAACTTTTATGCAAATAGGAACTCTGGAACAAAATAGGTTTTTACCTAAAATCCGTGGTCTAGTAATCACATGTCAGTTCTAGTATAATATATTTGTCCAAATGGCTCTGAGCACTATGGGACTTAACATCTATGGTCATCAGTCCCCTAGAACTTAGAACTACTTAAACCTAACTAACCTAAGGACATCACACAACACCCAGCCATCACGAGGCAGAGAAAATCCCTGACCCCGCCGGGAATCGAACCCGGGAACCCGGGCGTGGGAAGCGAGAACGCTACCGCACGACCACGAGATGCGGGCATTTGTCCAATGAATACCCGTTTATCATCTGCATTTCTTCTTGGTGTTGCAATTTTAATGGCCAGTAGTGTATTTCGTCGTGTTCTACGGGCTTTTGTGAACCATTCTTGACACACCTGTTGCACTGCCGAAACATTTCGTCCGACACAAGCAGCAATTTCCTGGATGGATGCGTCACATTCTCTCATGTCAATAATGCACCCTCTTTCAAACTCAATGATTTGACGGTACGGTTCCCTCATACGTCTGCTCAAGTCGCACTGATCCATTACCTTCGGTTTATACCGACAATGACAGCCGCAGGCATTTTACAAGTAGATGGTGTTGCGCCGCGATGTAGACGTTCATCTTGAACCCGCGGGCCAACATGCTTCAAATGCTAATCATTTCTGCGGAACATACCAATGCACATGTCCTGTGAGTATGAACGTCCGATCTCTAGTCGTTCAAGGCGATCTGTTTTTTTTTTTTCTGAACTTGAGTGTATAACGTGCATTGTCACTCATTTTATATGTTACTCCATACATCGTCAGGTTTGCACACGTAAAACAGATAGTAAACATTACAACAGTCAGTATGTGAAGCGGATAAAAGTTTTCCGAATTTAACGTTGACCATACACGTGTTCGTGTGACATATACACGTGCAGAAAGTCGCCTGTTGCTGGTAGAAAAACTACGCTGCACCAGTTCAGCAATGTGTTGCTGTTCCTGCGTATGTTGTTAACACGTTCAGAAGGAAAATGGAACTAGAAGAATACTTGTTTCACACACTGTGCTGAAAACTGGTAAACACGCTACGATAAGGAATTCGACATGTCGGAAAGCACCGACAGCATTCTTCGACGGCAGCAGGTGCACTATCGTCTCAAAATCCGTCTGCATAGTCTTCATTAGTGCAAATGTGTGGCATTTTAGATGTTTGGACAACATGGTTATGGATTAACAGCGACTGATATAAATTAACTTAGTATACGTGACGCCACCAACAGTCGACCAAATGTCCGCCCTGAACATGGCCCCTGCGATGGACTGAAACCGGTCGGCACTAACCAAATAAAAAACGCGATTAAGACTGTTTCTTAATACTAAGTTAATGTGACATTTTAGCCAGTGCTTGTGCATACACAGTTAACTGCTGCATCTCTATGATCATTCTCAGTTCCTCGCACTTCTTTATTCTCAATACACCGTGGACAACTGCTCGTTCAACGTATTACTTTATTGGCAGACAGACATCCCGAGCGGAAAGGTTGAAAGCAACGATGTAGGTTGGACTAGAATAATACGTCAAAGAGCTTGGGTAGGTAAGACACATGCGTGCTTGCCACTAACCCAAAATCAAATATACAGGCTGCCCCCAAAGTCCCCTAACATTTGAAAATACACTAATTCATGGAGTAATGTAGATAGTGAGGTAAAACTTGACACACATGCCTGGAATGACACGGGTTCTTATGAAACCAAAAATGAGTGGAAAACCTAGCCAACAGATGGCCTCTCCGACGGTCTGTCAGCACCCACAACCGCAGAATTTGCGTTACCAAAGAATCATAAAACTTTCGTGGTAATCCCATTTCATAACAGTACAATCACGTTGTGGTGTGGATTTACCACATCAATTGTGATCGGACCTCTTTTTCTTCGAGGAAATGTGGAACGCTGCTTTTCAAACTGTCAGCTTGTCGGGTTCGAGGTACGCCGACATGTTACAGAATGGCTTCGTCCCTAGCCTGGCGGATAAACACCTTCTGGAAGATATGACTTTTACGCAGGATGGCGCTCTACCCTAGATTGCTACACGTGTGAAAGATCTCTTGCGCACATCCCTTGCGAGGATCGAGGATTGCGTCCTGAGCCGCAATTCCGTTATGATTGGCCTCCCGGGTACCCAGATGTCAATTCATGTGATTATTGGTTGTTGTGTTACCTGAAGTCTTAAGTCCAATTGCGATCGTCTGACCTCACTAGGGATGCTAAAAGACAATGTCTGACGCAATTTCTCATCGTAGCTACTGATGTACATTGCTGTTCAAAACATTGCCCCTCCAATAAAGGAATTGTTGATGAACGGCAGCCGACAAGTTGACCATTTGCTATAAAGAATTTCGCCTTTGTTAAAAGTCATCTGTTAGGCTAATTATTACTTTTGTATCATAGGAAGTACCCCTGTTGGTAATTTCGCGCTCTTTTTTTGGTTTCAATAAAACCCTATGTCAAATTCAAATGCGAACGCAATTTAGGGTTACCCTCTACATTAAATGTCTTCTGTCTCGGAAGCCATTCGTAATAGGGCATATGTCTATATAAACTTTTTGCTTCAAATGAGCTGTCATATCCCTGAATATTGACCACTGGTCTTGGGACACCCTGTATGTACCATGTTCCAAAGTTCTCAGCAACAAAAACTAAACATCACGAAAATAAGTAGAAATTCTAGAAAATTACAACCTATGTTCATCGCAGGATAGTTTTGAGTTCCTTGCCTACAGGCGTGCCTACATGTGAGGGCTCGCAGCATGATCAGCAGCAGCAAATACTCCAGCCAGAAGATGGTGCCCGTTCACAATTTGGTCATAGCTGCCATTAACTACAAAGCTGACGCGGTTCGTGAGTACACGGCTGCAACTGATAAACCAGAGGAAAATAGGACGGCAAGACTGACAGAGAAAGATCTTCCACTAAGAAAAAATAATAGACAAACTTATTTTCCCGAACGTAGGTGGAAAGAATCAGCATCCTCCTATTTACATGCTAGTGTAGTCGTAATCTGCAGAAGTGTCTACAGAGTCTTAGGGCTAAGGGAAAATCTGATTATGACGAGTACACACGTCGACTTTACATGGTATAAATTACGAGACTTGTCATAGTTGGGAAATTTTTTTCCTATATGGTTCCTAAATAGGTTGTATAACACATTTAATTTTCAGCTTTTCGGACACATGCTTTTCGGAGGATATATTTCTCCGAAATGCAATTTCGAGGAAGTTACGCTAAAATGATGTACTAAGTGCTGATGCAAACAAGTTATTATTACTTATATAAGATGCGACCAAAATGTTTCCGCTCAAAGGCCGTACAGTGCAGAATCTTAATGCCACTCACGCAAAACCACCATGAGTACTGAGGATTCAAATTCAGCGATGCACTAGGTTTGTGTTTGGTAAGACACCGTTTCCAACTGCGTGAAGAAGCCCGTAACTGTGCTGCAAATCCTCGTCCGAGAGGAATCGACGGCCCTTAAGGGCCTTTTCTAAGGGACCGAAGGCGTGATAATCGCAAAAGTAGAAATCACAACTACGGGCCAGAGAGTCACACTTGAGTTGACGTAACTTCTGTCTTATGACTTTTGCTATACGGAGACGTGAGTTGCCATGAAGCAGCAGCACGGAATATGGCGCACCATTCCACAACTGTGGTTTTCGATAGACATGATCCTCCATACATATTCTTTATTAATGGATGTCTACCAGTGTTTTTTCTTAGGCAGGCAAGAAAGTTACAGCACCTTGGACCAGTTTGAACACATTTGGTAGTAAAGTCGCTATAGTTCACTTTTCCGCATTTATCACACGCACGTCAGAAAGATATGAATGATGAATGTCACACTAGTTCCTTGCCTACATGTCGGGGCTTATATACCCGCATCTGAGTTGCGGTACGTTGCATAGACGCTACAGCAAGGCCTTCAGACGGGACACTTGGGATCGATCCTTATGTAAATTTTCTGTACTCTGTTGTTGTTATTGTTCTTTAAATCCTAGGAATCTGTGGGACATTTAAAGTTGTGATAACAAGACGTTCTGCTGAGTAGGGGGTGGATGACGGCAGTGATAAACTGTAACCCCCCTCCCCTCGTACTACAGAAACGAACCCTGGAACTGCGCCTGCCTGAAAGAAAGGGAAAAAATCCTCTGAAAACGAGAGACACATGGTTGGATTGCTGCACTGTCGCACTTACCTGGACACAGCTACTGCTGCAGGCTACTACCGCATGATTTCCACAACTCTTGTCGTCGTTACAGAATTTCTAGCACCGTCTGTTCTACCTGGACTTGCTATTTTGGGCATCCCTTTCGTTGTAAGAAGAAGTTTCCTTCTGTTTTCTGCGATCTGCAGAAATGGTATGTACTCGTACACGTAGATACATATACATTAAGTTGCAAGACCTCGTGTCATCAGTCTTACACAGCACGGTCATTCAGCATTCGTCGTCCACACTCCAGCTCTCTAATCTCTTTGCGCGCTCAACGTCATTACGTCTAAGTCGGGAACGTGACTTAACTAAAACGGAACAATGAACTTTTATGTTCAACATGTTACACTCTGTCTGTCACTGCAATAACACACTAGTTTCTTTTTAAATTATTTATCAAACATCTGTCACAACCGGAATATCAAGCACCCCCTGACGTTTACGTGACACTCCAGTAACGTCGAGTAACTCAGTAAACGTATTACACTGATGAAGTGAAGAGGAAGCCATTAGAATATTAACTGTAAGATAAGAAATGCACCAAGGCTGAAATAAAATTTCCGAGTTCGGGACTAACGACCAGTATTTTCACAGTCCTCTCAGAAACGGCTGGCAGTTATTTTCTTGTACAAGAGATAACAGATGTAAAGACAACATCCTCGGAAGACCACGCCGCCTAGCTAACGTGTGAATGATATACAGCCGCCACGAGCTGTCACAAACATGTTATGCGCAAGAGTGACGCGGGGATCAAAATGTTTTGCAGACGCTAGGTGGGTGACAAGTTGCCCTTCACAAAGGATTGCCAGGAGACAATGTCAGGGCATTTTTGTCTTCTTATTTAGCAACCTAGCGTACACATCCGCTTTAAATCACGTGTAGTAGGAAAAAATAATTCACTCCAACACTTTTTGCCTGTTTCCAGTTGAGATTACTGACCGATTGCGGATGAGTAATGTCGAAATTCTGGTCCCATTAATCTTGCGGCCGTATAAAGCTGGACAATTTCTGTCTTTCATGTACATTTCTTGCAACTAGGGCACAAAATGCAATTCCCACGATGATCGAGTACCAGAAAGTCACATGGAAGTTACATCTACATGAATACTCTGCAAATCACATTTAGGTGCCTGGCAGAGGGTTCATCGAACCACCTTCACAATTCTCTATTATTCCAATCTCGTATAGCGCGCGGAAAGAATGAACAACTATATCTTTCCGTACGAGCTCAGATTTCCCTTATTTTATCGTGGTGATCGTTCCGCCCTATGTAGGACGGTGTCAACAAAATATTTTCGCATTCGAGGGAGAAAGTTGGTGATTGGAATTTCGTGAGAAGATACCGTCGCAACGAGAAACGCCTTTCTTTTAATGATTTCCAACCCAAATCCTGTATCATTTCTGTGACACTCTCTCCCATATTTCGCGATAGTACAAAACGTACTGCCTTTCTTTGAACTTTTTCGATGTACTCTGTCAGTCCTGTCTGGTAAGGATCCCACACCGCGCAGCAGTATTCGAAAAGAGGACGGACAAGCGTAGTGTAGGCAGTCTCCTTAGTAGGTTTTCTAA
The DNA here is from genome assembly GCF_023898315.1 of Schistocerca nitens. NCBI lineage: Eukaryota > Metazoa > Arthropoda > Insecta > Orthoptera > Acrididae > Schistocerca > Schistocerca nitens. Next base: position 472,851,745 of record NC_064614.1, on the reverse strand, counting down.
GTGTCGTACGAATAAAACGCAGCCTTTGGTTAGCCTTTCCCACAACATATTCTATGTGTTCTTTCCAATTTAAGTTGTTCGTAATTGTAATAACTAGGTATTTAGTTGAATTTACGGCTTTTAGATTAGACTGATTTATCGTGTAACCGAAGTTTAACGAGTTCCTTTTAGTACTCAAGTGGATGACCTCACACTTTTCGTTATTTGGGGTCAACTGCCACTTTTCGCACCATTCAGATATTTTTTATAAATCGTTCTGCAGTTTGTTTTGATCTTCTGATGACTTTGGCTTTGAGCACTATGGAACTTAACTTCTGAGGTCATCAGTCCCCTAGAACTTAGAACTACTTAAACCTAACTAACCTAAGGACATCACACACACCCGTGCCCGAGGCAGAATTCGAACCTGCGACCGTAGCGGTCGCGCAGCTCCAGACTGTAGCGCCTAGAACCGCTCGGCCACTCCAGCCTGCTCTGATGACTTTATTAGCCGATAAACGACAGCGTCATCTGCAAACAACCGAAGACGGCTGCTCAGATTGTCTCCCAAATCGTTTATATAGATAAGGAACAGCAAAAGGCCTATAACACTATCTTGAGGAATGCCTGAAATCACTTGTTTTACTCGATGACTTTCCGTCAAATACTATGAACTGTGACCTCTCTGACAGGAAATCGCAAATCCAGTCACATAACTGAGACGATATTCCACAAAAACACGCAATTTTACTACTAGCCGCTTGTGTGGTACAGTGTCAAAAGCCTTCCGGCAATCCAGGAATATGGAATCGATCTGAAATCCCTTGCTAATAGTACTCAGCACTTCATGTGAATAAAGAGCTACTTGTGTTTCGAAGGAACGATATTTTCTAAACCCATGTTGGCTGTGTGTCAATAGACCGTTTCCTTCATAGTGTTCGAACACAATATATGTTCTAAAATCCTACTGCATATCGACGTTAACGATATGGGCCTTCAATTTAGTGGATTACTCCTACTAAGTTATATGAAGGCGTGGTGATTGTTCTTTCGGATATAACCGAAAGAACAGACACCACGGGGAATCCGCAGCTATAATACATGTTATTCAAGTTGAAGGTAGAAGGGGGACAAAGGAGTTTATACAGAATGCATCGACGAGTGAAAATTTGCGACGGACAGGTACTCAAACAGAGGATTTCATGCTTACTGGGCACTTGCGTTAACCACTGCTCCACCCGGACACAGAGCTAATCACAAATGCGCCGACTACCTCAGTACAGTCGCCCGCTGACTCGCATTCTCACCCAGCGCCACATATCCGCAGTGCCCATCCATGTCCTCCATGCTCGCTAATTTTAGATTCTCGCCAGAAGTCGAACGCTATTGTGCATCCGTATTAAAGATTGAAGGTTAATTGCCAATCGAGGCGAATCAGTTATACGAATGCGTGATGTCTGTTCTTTCGGACATGTCTGAAAGAACAGACACCATCCATTCGTGTAATCGATACGCCTCGATGGTCTACGAATCCACAACCATCACTGCTGCTGCACATTTACGTTCGACCTCCAGCAGGAGTCTAAAATTAGCGAACGTGGAGAACGTGGACAGGGAGTGCGGATAAGTGGTTGCGCTAGATGGGAATGTGAATAGGCTGAGGAGTGTGCCGAGATAATCCGCGCATTTGCGATTGACAGTGTACTCGGGTGGAGCAGTGGTTAACGCAGCTGTAACCAGCAGATCCCAGCTTCGAGTCCTGTCTTGCACACATTTTCACTCGTCGCTGCTGATTCCGCAAGAAGTCACTATGCAGCTGATATCTTCAGTTCCTAACCTTTCCGGCCGGCCGCGGTGGCCGTGTGGTTCTAGGCGCTCCAGTCCGGAGCCGCGCTGCTGCTACGGTCGCAGGTTCGAATCCTGCCTCTGGCATGGATGTGTGTGATGTCCTTAGGTTAGGTAGGTTTAAGTAGTTCTAAGTTATAGGGGACTGATGACCACAGCAGTTGAGTCCCATAGTGCTCAGAGCCATTTGAACCATTTTTTTTCCTAACCTTTCCTTTTCTTTCTGTCCTTCCGCCTTCAATTTACATCACATGAACGTTACCAGCTACGGCGAAATTGCGCAATTGTGTCTGGGGCAAGTGGAGTTGACTTGCCATTGCTTTACTAGTGACTGTTATTAATCACATCGACGTCAACGTGACGTTACATCCCAGTAGTATCTGTCAGGTCGAGTCCAACTTTTATAGATGGACTGTGAAACACTGCCACGTGTTTGTGCTGTGTAGTAGGGTGTTTTGCCAACGGCCTTGCCGCAGTGGTAACACCGGTTCCCGTCAGATCACCGAAGTTAGCGCTCTCGGGATGGGATGGGTGACAATCCGGTCTGCCGAGCGCTCTTGACAAGCGGGGTGCACTCAGCCCTTGTGAGGAAACTCAGGAGCTACTTGGTTGAGAAGTAGCGGCTGTGGTCTCGGAAACTGACAAACGGCCGGGAGAGCAGTATTCTGACCACATGCCCCTACAAATCTGCATCCAGTGACGCCTATGATATGAGGATGACACGGCGACCGGTCGGTGCCTTGTGGCCTTCATGGCCTGTTCGGGAGGAGTTTAGTTTAGTTTAGTTTTAGCAGTGTGTTTTGATGGAATTTCATCAAGTGAGATGAACAGATTTAGTGGTGCGTGGGGCCATCACACAACCTATTTCTCTCGAATAGCAGCAAGAGTCCCACCGCGATTAACGCCACGAATGAACCTTCGGAGCGCCATTTTAAGTGCACTGTTCCTAAATTCCACGTGGCAATGTGGAGAATATGAGGCTTAGCTCTGAGCGTTGTCGTATAGGCTAACGGCCTTGCTGCAGTGGTAACGCCAGTTCCCGTCAGCCCACCGAAGTTATGTCTCGTCGCGCTTGGACAGCACTTGGATGGATGGCCGTCTGGATTTGCCAACCGCTGTTGGCAAGCGGCGTGCACTCAGTCCTTGGAGGTGCACTTATGTGACGAGTAGCGACTCCGGTCACGAAAACTGATAACGGCCGGGAGAGCGGTGTGCTGGCCACATGCCCCTCCATATCCGCATCCAGTGACGCCTGTGGGCTGAGGATGACACGGCGGTTAGTAGGTACCGTTGGACCTTCCGATGCCTATTCGGACGCAGTTGTCCTATAGATTCGAGGTTACCGTTGCCAGCTCTCGAACTCTTGTAGATGAAATTGTGTTGACGGGTGTTTCTTTTACCACCAGAATACTATCCGGCTATTTTCAGATCGAATGCTATCGCACTTGCTTACTGCAGTGCTGTTGGTGACGATGATAGGGAGACTCCTCTTGCGAAATATAAATCATTCAATATATTTTCAGTGTGCTTTACATACGTTAATGAGTATCACTCATAGCCATTTTGTATCTATTGTCCAGAATCTAAACGAACGGAACTTCTTACATGTTCTGCGCATGTACAGTTGATACAAAATACTACGCATATAGAAACGCACGTTACTAATGTATGCAAATACGAGTTACAGACGAAAACTAAGGCATTTATATAATTATAATGTCTCTCTTGCATCAAGCCATTAAGTGTGAAATATTTCTAATGTACTTGTCGAAGTAGCTGCCACTTTTTAGACGTAAGTCTGAAACTACATGGTTACCCTGCAGTTCATACTTAAGACTTCGCCAAAGGGCTCATAGAAAACTTTCAGACTATTGCTCGACAGTTCCACTCCCGAATAGCACGTGGGAAAAATGAACACCTAAATATTTCCTTGTGCGTTTACATTTGTTTTATTACGATGGCCAAGAAAAGTCTGCTAGTGTCAAACGTAGGCCTTAATTTGAGGAAGAATTTCTGAGAAAGTACGTTTGGAGCACAACATTGCAACGTAGTGAAACATGGACTAAGGGAAAATCGGAAAAAAGAATCATTTGAGATTCGGTGCTACAGATGATTGTTGAAAATTAGGTGGACTGACAAGGTAAGGAATGAACAGGTTCTTTGCAGAATCGGCGAGGAAATGAATACATGGAAAACACTGGCAAGAAGAAGAGACATGGTGGTAAAACATCTGTTAAGACATGAGGGAATATCTTGCATGTTGCTAGAGGAAGACAGAGATTGGAATACATCCAGCAAATGATTGAGGATGTAGGTTTCAATTGCTGCTCTGAGATGAAAATGATTGGGGCAGGAGAAGAATTCTTGCAAGGCCGTATCAAACCAGTCAAAAGACGGACGACTCAAGAAATTCTCCCTATGCAGCTGGGAATCAAAAAATATTTCACATTCTTCGTGAAAAGATATCGCCGCAACGAAAACCCCCTTTATTTACTGACTGCCGTCTCTATTCGCTTGTAATATCCGTGACACTCTTCTATTTTGGGAAAATATATGCTTTTACACTGAAGAGCGAAAGAAACTGGTACATATGCCTAATATCGTGTACGGCCCCCGCGGGCACGCAGAAGTGCCGCAACACGACGTGGCATGAACTCCACTAAAGCCTGAAGTAGTACTGGAGGGAATTGAATCCATGAATCCTGCTGGGTTGTTCATAAATCCGTAAGCGTACAAGGGGGTGGATATCTCTTCTGAATAGCACTTTACAGGCATCCCAGGTATGCTCAATAATGTTCAAGTCTCAGGGGTTTGGTGGCCAGCGGCAGTGTTGAAACTTAGGAGAGTGTTCCTGTAGCCACTCTGTAGCAATCCTAGACGTGTGGGGGTCGCATTGTCCTTCTGGAATTGCCCAAGTCCATAGGAATGCCCAATGGGTATGAAAGGATGCAGGTGATCAGACATGTTGCTTACGTACGTGTCACATCTCAGAGTCGTATCTGGACGTACCAGGTGTCCATATCACTCGAACTGCACACGGCCGACACCTTCACAGAGCCTCCAACAATTTGAACAGTCCCCTGCTGACATGCAGGGTCCATGGATTCATGAGATTGTCTCCACACCTGTACACTCATTGACATAAAACTTGACCGGGGACGGGCGCTGCAGAGGCCAAGTCCGCGCCGAGCGCGACATGGGACAAATAAACTGGCCAACTCGCTAATTCTCTAAGTCTGGCTATCTGCACAATCTGGCAACGCTGTAGACTGCGGCACTTCGTGGAGGAAGTCTTGTCCCATGTTAGAGAAAACCTAGACCGTTTCTGCCCGTGATCTAGCGGTAGCATGCGTTGTTTCTGTGTACTATGTCTGTGGATCGAGACCACCTAACGCAAAAGATTTTTATAGTCTCTTCTGTCTGAATGATGAAGACGTGAATTTAGTAGTAGCGCAAATCAAATCTACTTCAATTTCTGACACATCGATAACAAAATTTTATCCAATAACCATTTTGCGACAGATTTCCTGCAGACTGTCCTACTCTGGACTCCATATGCGGCAAAACTACGGGATCCACTTGCTTCTTTATCGAAAGCGCCTGCTACCGCTCATCACTTTTGATAATTTAAAACGCTTCATTGTTATTAAATGTTGCTCCACAGACAATTTCTACGATTTCCATTCTCGCTCGAAAGTAATGGAGATTACTGTATCACATTAATCGGCAAGAGCTGACTATGGCCCGAAATTAATTTTATAGACTGGGACGAAATTAAACCACCTCACTACATTCGATGAATTTATGAATGCTTCATACCTCGTTTCTTTTTCTTTCAAAGTCAATTATTTGTGCAACTTTTGGCCAATATTGGGATGTTTTCGTCAAGGCAGAGTGAGTGTCTGTGGTGTAAAGTGTATTACAGTTTCCGTTTCATTCCTTGTCGTATGTCTATGCGATAAACTGTGTGAATACGTTGCAATGCATGCTCTGTAGCAGTGCAGGAACACTGCACATTTGGAGTTCCATGAATGGATTCATGAAGTATTTAACGTTGATCGGAAGTGATAGTTAGGGTCATCAGATTTAAACCAGAAAAAGTTATCATTTTTGAGGTTTAAGAGAACGGAAAGGAATTGCTAACGCCAGTGTCAGAAAACCTCTACAGTTAAATGCTATTGCAAAACTTTAGAGGAGAGGAACTATATTAATCAACAAGTTCACTTCATAAACAACCTCCTGACATGTTAGATCTATATGACGAACAAAGCTCAAATTCGTATCGTTGACAGTCGTTTTGAATCTTTTCAGAAACTAGTTTACAGTGAAGCACGTTGGCATTTACAAAGCAGACATCCGTGATATTAACATAATTTACTAAGTAGAAATTGCACAAAGATTTGTGTGTAAAGGCATTCTTCAGATTTCGTATAAGGAATATTTTACTAGCAGTTTGCAACTTCATTAATTAAAATGGAAAATAAAACGTTGTGTTCAGCTGCTTTCACCAAGATCGGAAGTGCCCTCTCATGCAGCACTAGCGTCGCAACGCATAAGGGAACCACTGATCTGACAACCCACTGGCGGTAATAGGCGATATTGCCTGATCCTCAAAGCGCAACATTAAACACACAAACAGGTGTTACTTATGAGAAGAACGCCGTTCTTTGAGTCCAGAAATTAAATATACTTCCTGTCTCATCTTACAGTCTATTATATCGTATGAGTCTTCGATGCGAAAAACGAATGCCAAGTGAATTTAGCGAGGTAATGCCGGGCTACACCCGGAAGGAAATGCACTATCACAGTGTTGACAAATACTTGCTACGACGCTGCCAATTCTCAGCTCTCTTACGTGACGGCCTTTAGCGAAATGCTTGTCGTCCTTGTCCGATACGGTTCTTCAGAGGGGAGACGCGCACGCACGTTTGGTTTTTATGCGGCGTTCTCCCCTGATAGTTTCTGACGTCGCCTTGTGGGCTATGTATACATTTGAGGCATTCAACTATCATTAATCCAGAATGATACAAGTTTCAGCTTCCGGCGTGGAAGAAGGCTGTTTACGCCTATGTTATATCTTTTAAACATAGGGAAATCAAAGCGGATGATTCAGTGTTTCTCATTCAGCATAATGCTTGTAAGATAATTTTCCGTAGCTTTCATAATCATCTCAAAATACAAACGAAGTAAAAATACATGGGGAGCTTACTTGGATTGAATATAATGTAAGATATCAAACGCTTTGCACCTCGATGTCGAATGTGTCCACGTGCAATCTTTTGCAGCATACTTATAGAATGTCATGATTAACACGAGAATGAAAAAATATGTTGGTAGAGATGTAAGCGAGAAGAGATGCAGTTAACAAATATTCGATTCCTCATGGCATTCATTTCATTTGAGATTTAAGAAGAGGTAAAGCGGGATATTACTTCTGCTAACGCGAAAGACACGCCGCACGTAACTATAACGAGGAATTGTGCGTCTTCATACGTTCCCTCCTTCCAATCTGTATGGTCTATTATATACTAAGTAGCCTGATCATTGTTTCCGTAATGTTACCCTCTTGTTCAGCCCCTAAATGATGAATAGATTCCAAATGCATGCCTCTGAATGAAAGTAGTTGTTCGAATTCTTCCTGCGTTGTTTTCTGTGTTTGTTTGGAATTCATAAAGCAGACCGCTGTGCCTCCCTTCCCCTCCCCCCCTCCCCCCCCCCAACTCATACACACACGCTCCTCGAGGGTTAGGTCACAAAACTAAAGTGTTTTTTATCCACTGGCATAATTTATTCAGACAGAATCAGCACAAGACTATCAAACAAATCTTCCATTTACAGTTGCAACACTCTAACCAGCAGCTGACCCAAGGATAATTCACGGTCATGGACCGTAGTTAGCAGCTCTCTGCTACTGTGGCAAAGTACGTACTACATTTTCGATCCTGCAGCACCAGTTTATCTGGTAACAAAAATGGTTCAAATGGCTCTGAGCACTATGGGACTTAACAAAAAATGGCTCTGAGCACTATGGGACTCAACTGCTGTGGTCATCAGTCCCCTAGAACTTAGAACTACTTAAACCTAACTAACCTAAGGACATCACACACACCCATGCCCGAGGCAGGATTCGAACCTGCGACCGTAGCAGCAGCGCGGCTCCGGACTGCAGCGCCTAGAACCGCACGGGGGACTTTACATCTTAGGTCATCAGTCCCCTATTAGAACTACTTAAAACTAACTAACCTAAGCACATCTCACACATCCATGCCCGAGGCAGGATTCGAACCTGCAACCGTAGCAGTCACGCGGTTCCGGACTAAAGCGCCTAGAACCACATTGCCCTGGTAACACTGTGTTAAATCAACAGGAGTAGTTGCAGAGTTATGCCAACCTATTTGTCCTCCCATTGTCAACTTTATGTATCTCACTTCTCCTGTAGCGTTGATCACGAGGTGCCGAAGTAAAGGAGTGTATTCTGCATGGCGTAACATTCAGTATTCCCTTCTTTCATAGCCACTCTTAATGTGTATCGATACCAAATAGGGATGTGAAAACATTTGCGGGTGAGAGAATGACAACAATAATCGTAGCAAGAACAAGCAAATAATGAGTGAAGTTTATTGCAGTGCAGAAAGAGAATGGCTGTGAATATAAATATCTATCAAAATAGGTTTGCACAATACAAATATCTTCTTAGCATTTTGTTACTGAATTTAGTTCTGGATGTTTGCAGGGAAAAAAGAAAATTCGGTATTTCCCTCTAGTGTAATATAATGTGAACCAGCAACTACCCTTTCCTTATAAGACGACTCAAGCAGGTCCCCAAGTAGCTAGTAAGACATTGCTGCAATCTGTTCCCTGACATTGCTCTGATGACGGCTAATGCAGATAGTTCCGGTTATGAAATACAAAACGTATTGCAGGTTAATTCCTGGTATCATAATATTAAATTTGCGAATTAGATGGCACATGATGGTGACGGCTATCCAGATTACTCCTCAATATAAAAAGACAATATTATGGGAATTGATCATTGTCCCACAGCACCAATGCTGAAAGACAGTCAATGTCCGCAGGCGTGCAAACACTTTCAACAGGTCGGCCAAGTACCAAGAACAGTAGAAATATGAAGAAGTCATTGGACACATCAGCAAGGCCTTACTACTATCCACAGCCTCTTTGTGTCAGCCCTAGTGGTGCTGCGCTGCCAGACGCCAACCCGATAGCACATTACACCACTGAAATCTACAAATGAATAGTGTACTTATACTGATCAGCTTCAGTGAAATTTGCTATACATGACTAGAATATCAGGTGTTATTATGGAACTTATTTGGTGGTTTCACAAAGAAAAATGTAATGTGAGCCTACTGAAGAAGAAAGGAAACAATGGTAAAATGCGCTGATGTGGATATTCAGACGTTTTTATTTTCATAGCTGCCATAGTTAATACATCAATAATAACCTCGTTTATTGCTTCAGTAACTGTTAGCGTCTTGTTTGACACCGAGATGATGTAAACAACACAAATGTTCTCGGATTCCAACCGCGTCAATTGCTTAAAACTAAACACAGTTTTAAGCAATTGACGAGGTTGTAAACCCGAGAAAATTTTATTCAATGTTATCGCCGCGAGACTCAGCATTCATACAACACAAATTCATGTCACTGACAGTTAATTCTTGTGTCTTAAGGGACTTAGTCTTGTTTTTTTTGTTGATGAAAATTGGTATTCGCGAAGAATACTGCTGTCGCAAATCCTGAGAGGTTTCCAGAACACATATGAAATGAAGGGTTAAGAGTAGTCTTTTAGTTGTGACCTTTAGAATAGCAGTTGCCGCGCGGGCTGGGGCGCCGTGTCACGGATTTCGCGGCCGCTTCCGCAGGAGGTTCTAGTCCTCCCCCGGGCATGGATGTGTGTGTCATCCTTAGAATAAGTTAGTAAGTGTAAGTAGTTTCTACGTCTAGGGACTGATAACCCTATCAGTCTTGTCCCTTAGGCATTAGAACTTAAAAAAAGAGCTGTAGCGGAAGGCACTGATAAGATAAAGCTTTTGCAGAAAAACTGGAACTATTGAAAAAAGCAGATATAGTTACGTAAATTGAGCACTTTACTGCAGCAGTGCCTCGTTCGCAGTAGTAAATACTGCCCTTACCATAATCGTAGCCGACGTATGCAGCTCGCAACGTGACACATGATAGTACGGCCACCTCTTGGCTGAAGCGACAATTTTGAACTGAAATACGTTTTCTAACTCAAAACCACTCCTTCTGTGGCAGTTATTCACAATATTTTATCGAGATGAAAAGAAAATATTAAATGGCTATAGCAGATAAAACACAGTCCCACAGCCGCAAATCATTCTCATACCAACACAGTTGCCAAATACGACGTACGAGGTTGTGAGTCCTTGACTACGTTAGTGGTAAGAAGATTCCATTTTATTAGCTGGACTTCTTCACGAGCGGATGGGGGTACAATGCGATCCAAATGACAGATGTATCTGTATGCCTACATGTCTAAAAAGAGCAGAAAACCTAATTGTTAACCCTTTGAGTAATATTCCCACGTCTGTGACTCGTATCATGGTTAAAGCCCATTTATTACCCCTGTTCATGCTTACCGACTGTTACCTACATCGCCAAATAACAACAGGAAATGAGAGAAATACTTTCTGAGTAGACGCCTGGATATTTTAATTAATTGTCGGATGTAGCAGGTTTTCTTTTTCAATAAAGCTATTGTTTCTATTTCCAGACAACATTTCATATCCTTCTTACTTCTGCCGCAGCAGTTATTTTGCTGTCCACATGGGAAACCACGCCTACGACTACCATCGTCTCTTTTCCCGACCTAATACCTCTCTGCATAGCCTTACTTAATCTTACTACTGCTCACTGCCATTTTATTAAAGGCTATACACCAAGGAAAGAGAAATAACATCTACATGTAATGTTTACCGTGATGAAATCAGGAAATTGTCCTTATAAAAGCACTCAGAACAGCTGAACGAGCCCTTCAATTTGCAGCACACTCCAGACCGAATGAAAGAAAATATTATTAAGAGGTGCAAGTTGACTATATCGAGTGTGGGGAGGGTTTGCTGTAGTGCCGTGAAGTTGGACCAGTCTCCGTCGAATTTAGTTCCTGATAGATCAAAATGTGATCTTGATACAAAAGCATCAGTGTACTCACATGGGAACTACTTCCAACGTGTAACTGATAGAATACCTGGTCGTGTTAGGTAGCGTTTCGCTTGCGGTCATCACTAATTTTAATTTCAACCCATTCCTTGATGATACACTGAAATATTTTCGGACTTTTCTCATTGATTCCTACCTCAGAGATTTCCTAAAGCGTTGTATCGTGTGTTAGGCACACTGTAAGTTAGACGACAATAAAGCTCTGACTTGATGTAGAGCATCAAATCATTTGAGCAGCGATTCGAAAATACAAAAGACCACTTCTGAAGAAGTGCCTGCTGGCAGAAACTCCTGGAATACAACACTGTGGACAGTAACAATGCCCATGTTTTACGTCACAAGATGCAAAAAAATAGTTCAAGTGGCTCTGAGCACTATGGGACTCAACTTCTGAGGTCATCAGTCCCCTAGAACTTAGAACTACTTAAACCTAACTAACCTAAGGACATCACACACATCCATGCCCGAGGCAGGATTCGAACCTGCGACCGTAGCGGTCCCGCGGTTCCAGGCTGTAGCGCCTAGAACCGCAGGGCCACTCGGGCAGGCTCACAAAATGCAGAAGTGATTTACATGCTTCCCAAAAAACTCGTTTCATGAATGCTTTCGAGTCTGGTAGCGTATCGGAAGGGTGCTCTTGTGATGATAAAAACTTGGGTCAGACAGATTTCACTAGTTTCTTTGGATTTGAGAATGGGAGTCAGTTTTTGGGTAGTCGAGTGATGTGATCATGGTAAAGACCGACTGCTATTTCTACATCACAGTGGCTGGCGCAGCGTTCCTGCTTCGTCAACACAAACAGCACTTGACTAAGCACACTGCTCATCACGTCACATGCTGCGAGTGGCCGTGTCAAGAGGGAGCAGTGTTTTTTCAACATGTTACACAAGTTATAAGTCAAATGGATTACATGAATATTACAAGTGGGACAGAAACCTTAATTTACCTTCTATTGCTTATTTGTAATCCGACTAAAGTGAACAACAGCATCGTTTAATATCTTGCCTAATGATTGTCGTTTCTTTCTTAATAGTGATTCCTGACAAAGCATTTTAACGAAGTTTATATTTTTGTGGTCAGATAACTGAAAAAAGGTATTCTTTTATTTTGTCAGTCATCGTTCCTCCATTGAGAAGTAAATGGTTCTCTTTATAAAACGCGTGGTAACGTCACAAGCACGACAGTCCCAATGCAGTCACAGTGGAATCGAGGGAGTAGGGTGCGAGTGGTTGCAATGATTGAGCATGGCAACTACTCGGCATCAGAAGCTGGAGAAAAGTGTGGAGTACTGGCAAGAACAGCTAGACGCTGATAGAAAGATTACCAGGAAAGGGGCTATACAGGGTGAGTCACCCAACGTTACCGCTGGATATATTTCGTAAACCACATCAAATACTGACGAACCGATTCCACAGACCGAACGTGAGGAGAGGGGCTAGTGTAACTGTTTAATACAAACCATACGAAAATGCACGGAAGTATGTTTTTTAACACAAACCTACGTTTTTTTAAATGGAACCACGTTAGTTTTGTTAGCACATCTGAACATATAAACCAATACTTAATCAGTGCCGTTTGTTGCATTGTAAAATGTTAATTACATCCGGAGATATTGTAACCTAAAGTTGACGCTTGAAACCTCCGACGTTCAGTTGCGTGTTGTAACAAGCACGGGCCACGGTCGGCGAGCAGCATCTGCAGGGACATGTTTACGATGACGACCGTGTTTACGAGTGTGGCTATAGTGCACTGTTGTGGTTTGGTCTAGCTGTTGCAGTGTCCGCATGTAGCGCTTGCTGCTTTTGTTATTCTGCATTCGTCTCCGCACGCAGACCAACTGTAGTACACCGTGTTACCATACGTCTGTGATGGTGTAGTGTTGTAGGAATTGTGACCATGGTGTATTCGAACTCTGAAAAGGCGGAGATGATACTCATCTATGGCGAGTGTCGACGAAATGCAGCTGAAGCCTGCAGGGCGTATGCAGAACGGTACCCGGACAGAGAGCATCCAACGTGCCGCACATTGCAAAACATCTACCGCCAACTGTATGCAACAGGTATGGTCGTAGCACGCAAACGGGTCCGTAACAGGCCCGTCACAGGAGAAGCGGGTGCAGTTGGTGTGTTAGCTGCTGTTGCCATGAACCCACACATGAGTACACGGGACATTGCAAGAGCCGGTGGACTGAGTGAAAGTAGTGTCATGCGCATACTGCATCGTCACCGTTTTCACCCGTTTCATGTGTCGCTACATCAGTAATTACATGGTGATGACTTTAATCATCGAGTGCAATTCTGTCAATGGGCATTAACAGAGAATGCGTTGCAGTTCTACCTGTTTACCGATGAAGCGGGTTTCACAAACCACGGAGCAGTGAATCTACGGAACATGCATTACTGGTCCGTGGACAATCCTCGCTGGCTCAGACGGGTAGAGCGACAGCGACCGTGGACTGTAAATGTATGGTGCGGAATCATTGGCGACCACCTCATTGGTCCTCACTTCATTGCAGGGGCCCAAACAGCTGCAACATACATCGCGTTTCTACAGAATGATCTGCCACCATTGCTCGAAAATGTCCCACTGGAAACGCGTCGACGTATGTGGTATCAGCATGATGGTGCACCTGCACATTCCGCAATTAACACTAGGCTGACCCTTGACAGGACGTTCGACGGGCGTTTCATAAGACGTGGAGGACGCATAAATTGGCCAGCCCGTTCTCCTGATCTTACACCTCTGGACTTCTTTCTGTGGGGTACGTTAAAGGAGAATGTGTACCGTGATGTGCCTACAACCCCAGAGGATATGAAATAACATATTGTGGCAGCCTGCGGCGAGATTACACCAGATGTACTGCGGCGTGTACGACATTCATTACGCCAGAGATTGCAATTGTGTGCAGCAAATGGTGGCCACCACATTGAACATCTATTGGCCTGACATGTCGGGACACACTCTATTCCACTCCGTAATTGGAAACGGGAACCACGTGTGTACGTGTACCTCACCCCTCATGCTAATGTACATGTGCGTCAGTGAAAAAGACCAATAAAAAGATGTTAGCATGTGGACGTAATGTGCTGTTCCGGTCTCTTCTGTACCTAAGGTCCATCACCGTTCCCTTTGGATTCCTACGTAATTCGGTGCTCTCCGATACACACGATCGAACAGCGGAGGAGTGGTACTCAAGCGGCAACTTTAGGTTACAATATCTCCGGATGTAATTAACATTTTACAATGCAACAAACGGCACTGATCACGTATTTGTTTATATGTTCAGATGTGCTAACAAAACTAACGAGGTTCCATTTAAAAAAACGTAGGTTTGTAATAAAAAACATACTTCCGTGCATTTTTTTATGGTTTGTATTAACCAATTACGCTAGCCCCTCTCCTCACGTTCGGTCTGTGGAATCGATTCGTCAGTATTTAATGTGGTTTACGAAATATATCCAGCAGTAATGTTAGGTGACTCACCCTGTATAGGGTGGAAAAGAGGAAGTGGCCGTGGGATCATGCCCAATTCCCATATTTTTTTCTTTTTATGTTCAGGGGTAATATGGATAACCTGTCACATCGCAAATTTAATATTATGATACCAGGAATTAACCTGCAATACGTTTTGTATTTGATAATCGGGACTATCTGCATTAGCCATCATCAGAGCAATGTCAGGGAACAGATTGCAGCAATGTCTTACTAGCTACTTGGGGACCTGCTTGAGTCGTCTTCTAAGGAAAGGGTAGTTGCTGGTTCACATTATATTACACTAGAGAGAAATACTGAATTTTCTTTTTCCTCTGCAAACATCCAGAACTAAATACAGTAACAAAATGCTAAGAAGATATTTGTATTGTGCAAACCTATTTTGATAAATATTTATATTCACAGCCATTCTCGTTCTGCATTGCAATAAACTTCACTCATTATTTCCTTGTTCTTGTTATGATTATTGTTGTCATTCTCTCACCCGCAAAAGTTTTCACATCCCTATTTGGTATCGATGCACATGAAGAATGGCTATGAAAGAAGGGAATACTGAATGTTACGTCATGCAGAATACACTCCTTTACTTCGGCACCTCGTGATCAACGCTACAGGAGAAGTGAGATACATAAAGTTGACAATGGGAGGACAGATAGGCTGGCATAACTCTGCAACTACTCCTGTTGATTTAACACAGTGTTACCAGGGCAATGCGGTTCTAGGCGCTTTAGTCCGGAACCGCGTGACTGCTACGGTTGCAGGTTCGAATCCTGCCTCGGGCATGGATGTGTGAGATGTGCTTAGGTTAGTTAGTTTTAAGTAGTTCTATTAGGGGACTGATGACCTAAGATGTTAAGTCCCATAGTGCTCAGAGCCATTTCAACCATTTTTGTTACCAGATAAACTGGTGCTGCGCGATCGAAAATGTAGTACGTACTTTGCCACAGTAGCAGAGAGCTGCTAACTACGGTCCATGACCGTGAATTATCCTTGGGTCAGCTGCTGGTTAGAGTGTTGCAACTGTAAATGGAAGGTTTTGTTTGATAGTCTTGTGCTGATTCTGTCTGAATAAATTATGCCAGTGGATAAAAAACACTTTAGTTTTGTGACCTAACCCTCGAGGAGCGTGTGTGTATGAGTTGGGGGGGGGGAGGGGGGGGGAGGGGAAGGGAGGCACAGCGGTCTGCTTCATTAATTCCAAACAAACACAGAAAACAACGCAGGAAGAATTCGAACAACTACTTCCATTCAGAGGCATGCATTTGGAATCTATTCATCATTTAGGGGCTGAACAAGAAAATGGTTCAAATGGCTCTGAGCACTATGGGACTCAACATCTGTGGTCATAAGTCCCCTAGAACTTAGAACTACTTAAACCTAACTAACCTAAGGACATCACACACATCCGTGCCCGAGGCAGGATTCGAACCTGCGACCGTAGCAGTGGCTGAACAAGAGGGTAACATTACGGAAACAATGATCAGGCTACTTAGTATATAATAGACCATACAGATTGGAAGGAGGGAACGTATGAAGACGCACAATTCCTCGTTATAGTTATGTGCGGCGTGTCTTTCGCGTTAGCAGAAGTAATATCCCGCTTTACCTCTTCTTAAATCTCAAATGAAATGAATGCCATGAGGAATCGAATATTTGTTAACTGCATCTCTTCTTGCTTCCAACTCTACCAACATATTTCTTCATTCTCGTGTTAATCATGACATTCTATATGTATGCTGCAAAAGATTGCACGTGGACACATTCGACATCGAGGTGCAAAGCGTTTGATATCTTACATTATATTCAATCCAAGTAAGCTCCCCATGTATTTTTACTTCGTTTGTATTTTGAGATGATTATGAAAGCTACGGAAAATTATCTTACATGCTTTATGCTGAATGAGAAACACTGAATCATCCGCTTTGATTTCCCTATGTTTAAAAGATATAACATAGGCGTAAACAGCCTTCTTCCACGCCGGAAGCTGAAACTTGTATCATTCTGGATTAATGATAGTTGAATGCCTCAAACGTATACATAGTCCACAAGGCGACGTCAGAAACTATCAGGGGAAATGGTTCAAATGGCTCTGAGCACTATGGGACTCAACATCTGTGGTCATAAGTCCCCTAGAACTTAGAACTACTTAAACCTAACTAACCTAAGGACATCACACACATCCATGCCCGAGGCAGGATTCGAAGCTGCGACCGTAGCAGTCGCGCGGTTCCTGACTGAGCGCCTAGAACCGCTAGACCACCGCGGCCGGCAAACTGTCAGGGGAGAACGCCGCATAAAAACCAAACGTGCGCGCGCGTCTCCCCTCTGAAGAACCGTATCGGACAAGGACGACAAGCATTTCGCTAAAGAGCGCCACGTAAGAGAGCTGAGAATTGGCAGCGTCGTAGCAAGTATTTGTCAACACTGTGATAGTGCATTTCCTTCCGGGTGTAGCCCGGCATTACCTCGCTAAATTCACTTGGCATTCGTTTTTCGCATCGAAGACTCATACGATATAATCGACTGTAAGATGAGACAGAAAGTATATTTAATTTCTGGACCCAAAGAACGGCGTTCTTCTCATAAGTAACACCTGTTTGTGTGTTTAATGTTGCGTTTTGAGGATCAGGCAATATCGCCTATTACCGCCAGTGGGTTGTCAGCTCAGTGGTTCCCTTATGCGTTGCGACGCTAGTGCTGCATGAGAGGGCACTTCCGATCTCGGTGAAAGCAGCTGAACACAACGTTTTATTTTCCATTTTAATTAATGAAGTTGCAAACTGCTAGTAAAAATTCCTTATACGAAATCTGAAGAATGCCTTTACACACAAATCTTTGTGCAATTTCTACTTAGTAAATTATGTTAATATCACGGATGTCTGCTTTGCAAATGCCAACGTGCTTCACTGTAAACTAGTTTCTGAAAAGATTCAAAACAACTGTCAACGATACGAATTTGAGCTTTGTTCGTCATATAGATCTAACATGTCAGGAGGTTGTTTATGAAGTGAACATGTTGATTAATATAGTTCCTCTCCTCTAAAGTTTTGCAATAGCATTTAACTGTAGAGGTTTTCTGACACCGGCGTTAGCAATTCCTTTCCGTTCTCTTAAACCTCAAAAATGATACCTTTTTCTGGTTTAAATCTGATGACCCTAACTATCACTTCCGATCAACGTTAAATACTTCATGAATCCATTCATGGAACACCAAATGTGCAGTGTTCCTGTACTGCTACAGAGCATGCATTGCAACGTATTCACACAGTTTATCGCATAGACATACCACAAGGAATGAAACGGAAACTGTAATACACTTTACACCACAGACGCTCACTCTGCCTTGACGAAAACGTCCCAATATTGGCCAAAAGTTGCACAAATAATCGACTTTGAAAGAAAAAGAAACGAGGTATGAAGCATTCATAAATTCATCGAATGTAGTGAGGTGGTTTAATTTCGTCCCAGTCTATAAAATTAATTTTGGGCCATAGTCAGCTCTTGCCGATTAATGTGATACAGTAATCTCCATTGCTTTCGAGCGAGAATGGAAATCGTAGAAATTTTTTGTGGAGCAACATTTAATAAAAATGAAGCGTTTTAAATTATCAAAAGTGATGAGCGGTAGCAGGCGCTTTCGATAAATAACGGGGGAGTGCAGCGCCGCTGCTGTCGCCACGGCCGCTGCCGGTAGCCAGCAAGTGGATCCCGGAGCTTTGCCGCATATGGAGTCCAGAGTAGGACAGTCTGCGGGAAATCTGCCACAAAATGGTTACTGGATAAAATTTTGTTATCGGTGTGTCAGAAAGTGAAATAGATTGAATCTGCGTCTTCATCATTCAGACAGAAGAGGCTATAAAAATCTTTTGCGTCAGGTGGTCTCGATCCACAGACATAGTACACAGAAACAACGCATGCTACCGCTAGACCACGGGCAGAAACGGTCTAGGTTTTCTCTAACATGGGACAAGACTTCCTCCACGAAGTGCCGCAGTCTACAGCGTTGCCGGATTGTGCAGATAGCCGGAATTAAGAGAATTAGGGAGTTGGCAAGTTAATTTGTCCCATGTCGCGATCGGCGCGGACTTAGCCTCTGCAGCGGCCGGCCTCCGGTCAAGTTTTATGTCAAAGAGTGTACACGCCTATTCGTTCGAAACAGTATGTTTCGTTGAATGGTTCGTACACTGACACTTGTTGATGGCGCAGCACTGGAATCTGCTCCAGATTGCGGAAGGGTTCCACTTCTGTCACGTTGAACGATTCTCTTCAATCGTCGTTGGTCCCTTTCTTGCAGGATCTTTTTCCGGCCGCAGATTTGATGTTTTACCGGATTGCTGATATTCACGGTACACTTGTGAAATGGTCGTACGGGAAAATTTTCACTTCATCGCTACCTCGGAGATGGTGTGTCCGATCGCTCCTGCGCCGACTATAACACCACGTTCAAACTCACTTAAATCTTGATAACCTGCAATTGTTGCAGCAGTAACCGATCTAACAACTGCGTCAGGCGCTTGTCTTAAACAGGTTCTTTCGCGCTTCAGTGTACTTCTGCTGACTCGTGCAGTACTTTTTTCGGCGTAGTTGGCAAATTAGTGTACTATACGAAGAAATGATATGTACTACATGACGAATGATTTTATAAATCGTGTTCATTAATCAGTACAGAATTATCAGGGCAGTGAAACTACGGTTGTCCGCGAATAATTTTGAGTCTCAACTTTGTCTAAATTATGTTGCTTTTGGAAATGCTGGCGCAAGATTGTTCTAAAATATGAGTGATCTTTGGGGGAGCTGCATTGTACGATGAGTTAGATATGGAATGGCTGATGTTTCTTGCTACTCATTGAAACGTCCGTGTTATCATCTGTTTTTTTTTTTCTATCGTGGTGGCCATACTACTCCTATATGCAACAGTACTACAAGTCGATCAGTGTCCTGATATGTGTTCTGTTGTCCTTTGCAAAGGCAGTTGGGAAAACTGCAAGTTATTTATCCCTGTGCATTCTCACCAGGGAAGCTCCCCATCAAACCCCCCTCAGATTTAGTGGTAAGAGGGCCCAGTTGACAGCTTGTCAAAAACAGAAAACAGATCAAGCATGAAGACAGGAAGAATGTGTACTGAACTGTGAAAAAAAGTAAAATAGAAATAGTGAACGATCCAAGCTTAACAACTCTAACAATGAGCGAAGAAGACAAGCGACGGCGTCGTGGTTAAGTGGTCACGGTGTTGGACAGCAAAGTGGACGAGCCGTATTCAAAGCTACCTCATGCCTTTATTTTATTTTATTTTCGCTGTTCGCTGTTTGTAACTTGTGTCTGTGTCGTGGTGTAATGTCCGTTTGCCGCAGCGCGGTGTAAGAAAGGAACCTATAACGAACGTTGATTCTGCACAAATATTCTATTAGCAGCCGAAAGGAAGTGGCTGTCGAATGGGAACCGCAAACCTTTGATAACAAGGCGACAAGTCCTTCATCAGAAAACATGTCTGGTGTGTCACGCACGGCATTAGTAACAGTATGTGCGTCATATGATAGGACCTATTTTGGACGCCAGGTGAGTGAGACACATGCTCTCTTGGCCGATTTAGGTGTTCGTACGAATGTGAATGTGATCGCTCCCAAGGAAATAATGGAAACATAATAGTTTGTCACATACACTGCAACAAATGAATGCAACAGTTTCACAATCACACAGTTTCTCTGTACTATGTCAAAACATGTGTTTTCAACGTTTTTGAAGTTGCTTTTCATTTTGGAAGTTTTGACACTTTAATTCCTATGTTGTAACGTATATCATATCCGTTTATTTGTTGTTTTCGTTTCTGTGAGACGTCTATGTGATATCTCCCCTGCTCTCACTATTCATCACATTTACTTGCAACGGTAATGTATTCTTACCACAGGACTTATATTCTACTACCAATATTTAGTATGACAGCTGGCAAGACTAAAGAAAGAGAACAAACCTTTAAATGACCATACAAACAGTTCATAAAGTTGTGAAAATAAAAAGACACGACGGGGCTTACAACCGGCTCGCCCACGTCGCCGTCAAACACAGTGACCACTTAACCATGACGCCATCGCTCTTAGGCCTTACTCAATCTTCCACTTGTTAAACTTGGACCGTTCACTGTTTCTATTTTGCTTTTTTTTCATAGTGCAGTACAGTTCCTTCCTGTTTTCATGCTCGATCTGTGTTCAGCTTTTGACGGGCTATCCCCTGGGCCATCTTACCAACAATCCGGAGGGGGGTGCGATGGTGACGAGATCGAAAGATCTCAATAAATCGATGAGTTTCTGGACAATACATAGACAATAAGAGCTAATGAAAGCGCAGTTCAGCTCACCAAAAACGTGAAACTCGCGTGCATTCTAATAATCCTTCAGCGCTGTGATTACTACGACGGTTTGCAGTGCAGGCAAAAGAAGGTTTCTAATATTTATATAACGAGGAAACTAACTTTAAAGAAATTTGGAATTGGACTATCCAACGACACATGACTCATATTGCAATGTGTAATATACAGGAAACGAACGTCGAAAACGCTGCATGAAAAACTCAAAATCGTTTATTACTTCTCACTCCAACTCGTTTTAGTTCATTGTACTACAAACCTATAGGTGTATTCGTAAGTTCATTTAACTTAGCAAAAGGGGTCTTTAAATACACTTCCTTTACGTTTGCACTTGACACTGACGAGTTCTTTGATTTGACTGGTTAATGGAAAAGCTTGGCTCTGAATGACAGCGTTCAATTTCTCAGATTCACGATAATAAAGTGTACAGATATTGACTAGGTTCTTATCTTACACAAGATATGTAAATACAGTTTAATTTGGTTCCATTGCCCTGAAATTTGTTCTTAGTTGGATGCACCACCGCTCGAAATGATTTGGAATAAAAAAAAATAAAAACTGCTGTTTGATTATTGTGGGCAGGAAATAGTGAGGCATTGTCGTATTGAAATATAGGTCCTAAGCGAGCTGCAAGAAGGATATAGTTAGACGTTCCAGTATGTCCGAAATAACAGTTGTTTCTGATGGATGCAACTGCAATTCCCAATAGGCATGACTGCCAATGATATTTAATAGAAACTGCAACATTGCGCTTCTAATTTTACATTTCAGAACTGTAAAAATTACATTTCTGAGTATGTTCAAAAGCAGGCCTACAATGATAATTTTACAGAAATGGAACGATGCTAATACAGTGCAGGCCCATGACTACACAAAAAGACAAAGTACAAGTGCAAAATGACAAACATGTAATGGGATATCCAAAACGACTTTGTCTGCTAGAATTAAACTTCGAATCACTATGAATTTTGACATATTTAAGTGTAAACTGTCAAGGAATTTATTTGATCTTTGGTATTTTGCATTAACATGATTAAAACGATAGTTAGTGCTTATGGCGAAAGAGGTTTAGCGTCTTAGACTAGCTGGTAGTAAAGTAGGTATAAAGAAAAGAAGGAAGGAGAAACTGCCATTTAAAATGTACACTATCAGTACATCTCCATCTACATGGTTGTTCTGTAAATCGCAGTCAAGTGCCTGGCAGAGGGTTCATTGAACCACCCTCACAGTAATTTCGTTATTCCACTCTCGAACAGCGCGCGGAAAAAAAACGAACACCTTTATCTTTCAGTGCGAGCTCTGATTTCCCTTATTTTATTATGACGACCGTTTCTCCCTGTGCAAGTTGGCGTCAACAAAATATTTTCTCATTCGGAGGCTAAAGTTCGGAGGAGAAAGTAACTTTGCAGTTAAAACACTGGATAAGTTATCTACTGTCTAAATTACTTTCGTTGTTCAGTTTTACGACGTTTCATACTGCAGATAGGACATGGTCCACTGTCCAACACTGCAGCCCCACCTCATTATATAAAAACAGAATCTGATCGGTGCGAACGGCCTCTGGATTTAATTTTGACCAGGGACAGTACATTAACAACCTATAATTTGTTGCAGCAATACGGAGTCTCAAAAATCTGCTAATGCAGCTAAAAACTAGTGCAAGCTTTGTGACTATTTGTTCTCACGGCGTGTTGTTACCGTTTTCTTCAGCGAGCTCAGCTGCACTAAATCTAACAACGACATTTTTCAGCGTTATGAATTACTGCAAATTGTAACAATATTATAGTACATTTATTGTTGCACAACATAAATAATGCATATGTTATTTACAACGTGTACGCTTCTACAACCGGCTGGGGTGGCCGAGCGGTTCTAGACGCTGCAGTCTGGAGCCGCGCGACCGCTACGGACGCAGGTTCGAATCCTGCCTCTTGCTTGGATGTGTGTGATGTCCTTAGGTTAGTTCGGTTTAAGTAGTTCTAAGCTCAAGGGACTGATGACCTCAGAGGTTGAGTCCCATAGTGCTCAGAGCCATTTGAACCATTTGAATGCTTCTGCATAAATGAAAATAATTGGAAAAACACTTTCCGTACTACAGAAAAATTGGAAAAAAATGATATGCTATTCATACACATCTTTGTTTCAATCTGTATACTGAGCAAGCAGTAAAGGAAACAAAAGAAAA
Organism: Schistocerca nitens; assembly: GCF_023898315.1. Lineage (NCBI taxonomy): Eukaryota > Metazoa > Arthropoda > Insecta > Orthoptera > Acrididae > Schistocerca > Schistocerca nitens. The sequence goes on along the minus strand of NC_064614.1, from coordinate 472,828,679 downwards.
ATTCGGAGTAGGTATTAAAATCCATGGAGAAGAAATAAAACTTTGAGGTTCGCCGATGACACTGTAATTCAGTCAGAGACAGCAAAAGACTTGGAAGAGCAGTTGAACAGAATGGACAGTGTCTTGAAAGGAGGATATAAGATGAACATCAACAAAAGCAAAACGAGGATAATGGACTGTAGTCGAATTCAGTCGGGTGATTATGAGGGAATTAGATAAGGAAGTGCGACACTTAAAGTAGTAAAGAAGTTTTGCTATTTGGGGAGCAAAATAACTGATGATAGTCGAAGTAGAGAGGATATAAAATGTAGACTGGCAATGGCAAGGAAAGCGTTTCTGAAGAAGAGAAATTTGTTAACATCGAAAATAGATTTAAGTGGCAGGAAGTCGTTTCTAAAGGTATTTGTATGGAGTGTAGCCACGTATGGGCGTGAAACATGGACGATAAATAGTTTGGACAAGAAGAGAATAGAAGCTTTCGAAATGTGGTGCTACAGAAGAACGCTGAAGATTAGATGGGTAGATCACATAACTAATGAGGAGGTATTGAATAGAATTGGGGAGAAGAGGAGCTTGTGGCACAACTTGACAAGAAGAAGGGACTGGTTAGTAGGACATGTTCTGAGGCATCAAGGGATCACAAATTTAGCATTGGAGGGCAGCGTGGATGGTAAAAATCGTAGAGGGAGACCAAGAGATGAATACACTAAGCAGATTCAGAAGGATGTAGGTTGCAGTAAGTACTGGGAGGTGAAGAAGCTTGCACAGGATAGAGTAGAATGGAGAGCTGCATCAAACCAGTCTCAGGACTGAAGACCACAACAATAACAACAACAACACATCTTTGTTGCGATTTTATCACAAGAGTCCTGTAACGTGAATATCCTCTTGTTAGCGAGACTTCTCCGACAAGGGCCATGTTCCCGAAGAATATGGATTAACTTTATTCATGCGGTCTTTGTACTGTAGCTTGATGCGCAGACTTATTACATTCCTAGTTTCAGTGCGTTATGTTGGATGTGCAAAGTGCATGTTGCTAAGGGGAGTAATGCGTTGTCATAAACGGATTATGACTGCTGACACGTGTCGCTAGAGACCGAGAACGAGCTTAGATTAGACATTTATCCGTAAGTTAACAAACTGCTGCCTTTTTGGAATTCTTAACGTTTACTGAAAGTGATTTAAGAAACCACAGATAATTTAAACTTTCGAATAGGAATTCAGTGCTCACTTCTTGTGTAACAGTCTCTCATACATCCCTAGCTTTACATGTCGTAAGTATTACTTGTGACTAGACGATGACTAGAATATGCATGTCTTCTTTAAGGCATCTCAGCGATCGCTTCTCCTTTTGTCAAATCGTTTTGTCATTATACCATAGATTTGACGTATACGAGCTATGGTCATTGGGAAACTGCTTAGTCTCCCATTGGGGGTAGATACTGTTCAACTGTTGTTTCTTTATTTTATTTGTTCTGGTGTGTTATGTCGTTTTATGTTGTGTTTGAATATTATTTGGATGAGATTTTGGTTTGTACTGTTGGCATTTACTACCAACTAAACTTGCAGTTTGCGTAATATGTAGAGTGACGAAATCTTGGTAAAGCACTGTTAACGCTATTTAATTGCGAGTTGTTGAGTTTGTAAAGAATCGCCTTGTGATTGTAGGTCCGTTCGCCACGTCTCCAGCGTCTCTCAAACTGCACGTCAACGTAGATATCTGGAACTCTGTAGATATTTATGAGAATGTAATTGTAGAAGAATAATTAATTTCGAGTCTCCCCTATTAATCAGTTGAGACGAGCTTTTTTTTTCTTCTGATACAATGCGATGTATTTCAAGATAATCTTAACGAGAACAATAGTCCGTAGAGTAATTAACACTCCAGATAACAACAAAAATTATACATAAATCAGAGACTATGGTATTGTTCATATCTCTTTGTAAGATTACAGCTTCTTTGATTCCTACATACATCGCACAGTGTCAAACAGTCATTTCAGTAATAAAATTGTTCATATGAAGTTGTGATATTACAATGGTCTTCCTGGAGTTCAGCGGAGTGAGGCATAGCGAAGGTAGTGTAATGAAAATTAGATTAATAGCTGACAATGCTGTTGAGATGGCTCAATTAAATGCCCGTGGAGTATATTTCGGTTTGTATAGGCAATAAATAGTACGTAACTCAGGGCATAACCTACAATTACGGCTTCACGAAATTATAGATTGAAAAGGCATGTAGAAACACCAGTTTCAATAGATTTTGACGTTAATCGCTGCACAAGGTTCGTACACATAATTATATGAAAGTCATTGCACAGGGAAACAGTTCACAGAATTGTTCTCTGAAAACACTGTATCCGAATATCCTTAGAAAAGAGATAGTCCCACAATCACAGTCATTTTTGCTCTTGCACTTTGTAACATTCTTTAATATAAGTAAGCTACAGTGTATACATGATATGAATGCTTGCATGAGATGCAGTCGTACCTTAGTATGTAAGTTTCATATCCATCTCTACTGGCGCATCTCGTGGGGATGGCTTTCCTAAAACGAAAGAGAAAAAAGAGCAAAAAAAATACTCACAGAAGGATTCGAACAGATACTCGTGAATGTGTATAGATTAGCAATGGGCAGACACCATTAATATTAATGTCTGTCGTCCATAAGTAAGTGTGTATGTCTGTGTGTGCGCTATGTAGGAATAAATCACTAGCATCCTTTTCACAGACATTGAGAATTTATCACTAATCACTTAATACCAAAAGAAATAACAAAATAACATGATATCTTTCTTGCAATGCTGGTAGAAACAATTAAAATGAATACACATAGAGTTCTGACAACATAATACTTATATGTAAAAATTCGTCTCAACTAGTGTGTCCAATTGTGACTAAACACTAGTAAAAAACTTACGTTTAAGCTTTTACTAAAATTATTAGTCACTAATTACATCACAACTTTTTATGTTGAGGTTCAGATCGATCGTGATGAGGGTACATTCCCTCGACTTTGTTATTATTCGGGTAACCTAATACATAGGCTCCAGGATTAGGTATGGAAATGATCCTATAAGATCCTGAGTACACAAGTGACCATTTCTTGTTCTTCCTTTTAAGCAATGATGCTTTTAGATGAGTCTTTAGTAGTACGTTTGTGCCTACTTAGTATGTCTGTGTTTTCTTCAATTTTTGCTCATAATAATTTTTTCCCTGTTGAGCTTTTCTCTTCATTGTGGCTAATGCTCGATGAATCTTGGTTTCTGATAAATTTATTTACTTCACAAAACAACCTCTCAATCAGGTTAGCTTCCAGGTGGAATCGGCAAATTAAAATCCCATTGACTTGTAAATACCTTCTCCATTTGTGTCGCATAAAACTGGCTGCATAGTCAGACAACAAAACCCGTGCCTTTGCAATACGCGGAATATAATCCGTCGTGAGTTTATGGATGATGGACTGCACAGTACATGCCTTGATTGGATATAATGTTATATATTTAGTGAATACATCGTAGAATCCAACAATGTATTTGACATTTTCTCTAACACGAGGCAGGGGTCCCGTTATATCCATGCTCACATAACGTAGTGGTTCTTCAATAATAATTGGATGTAATATTCCCCTGGCGTCGTAGTTCGAAGATTTTGGCTTCTGACATACCTGACCCTTCTTGATCGTGCTTTGCACAATTATTCTTAGACTGGGAATGTGGAAACATCTTCCAGTCTTTTGTGAGCACCTATATACTCCAAAATGTACCCAAATAACGTGTGTATGCCAGTTAATTTCTGAACATAGTCTCATGGATGCTATTCTGAGCATCTATGTACTCCTCAATGTACCCAAACTACATGTGTATGCCACATTAATTTCTGAACTTAATCTCGTAGAATGCAAACACACCAGTTGTTTGATTGAGGGTGTCTCCTGTGAAATAAGACATTATCATGCAGTTGATGCAGCTCATTTATCCTTAGTGAGTTACTGCCTGAACCTTCTTAATGACATGGTCCCAATGAAGATCTGTTCATCGCAGTTGTGCCACGTTCCTACACATTCCAATATACACTCTTTGATTTTCGACATCCTTCATTAGCAAAACTTTAAATTCTGTTGTTTGGTCCTCTATTTGCAAAACGTTGGTTAGTCCTTCTGGTAGTCTAGATTAGGCATCTGTAACAATGTTTTCTTTGCCATGGACATATACAGGGTGTCCCAGCTATCTTGTCCACCCAAAATATCTCTGGAACAATAACAGCTATTGGAAAACGTCTTTCACCGGTATCAATGTAGGGCTGGGGCCCATGAATGTACATATTTGGAAACATTCTAAAACGAAGCATATGTGTTTTTAACACAAACTTATGTTTTTTTAAATGGACCTCCTATATTTTTTCTTCAGCAATCCATAGCATGACAAAGCACATACACAATGGCGTTGATTGCATCGCAATATTCCCATTACATCCCGAGATATTAAGACGCGAAGTTGACGCTTGAAACACCCGACATGCGCTGCTAGCGCACGTTCTGAAGCTCAGGCGTGAACCCCATGCTGCCCGTAATCGCGATGTGATATGCGTAATCACACTTCCATACTTATCAAGAGGTCCGAAACGAATAATACGGTCTGCTGCCATCCTGCATTAACGTCGTACATTCCAGCAGGTATTTATCCCATAGGCTAGGGTTGATGCGGTTCTGTAACATATCTGTGTACCGCAACGTTACTCACAAAGTTAACTTCGCTTATCGTTAATCCGTTACTAAAAAGTTAATGCCTTTCAACGTTAAAACTTTACTTTACTGTAGATCTAGCGCAAGTGAGTGTTAATCATTCACTCGTAATAGTAAAATTCATGTTGATGGTTTTAGTGAAACGAGCAAGTGGACTAAAAGTTTTACCGTTGTTTAGGTAAAAATGTTTTGAGTTGGGAAGTTCACGTAGGACATAGAAGATGAATGTAAACATGTTTACCCAATTAGTTTTATTATCACATAATTGTCAATGTTATGTTTATCTAATGCGCTAAATGACAAATTGTTGCAAACAAATGTTTCTTAACATCACTGGGTAAAATGGCCCTTTGTAGAAACTTCCACTGTGATACCGGCACTACATACTAAACATAGCGTTCACATCTCATGCTCAAAGTGATGCCCATTGGCTTGCATACATAGGGCCAATCTGCGGATGAAGGATGCCCTACTTCGTGCTACTGTTTCCTCTTTGATGGCTGTACAAGCATCAATAAGGCGTTGTTTCATGTCCTCTGGTGTTGTTGGTTCATGTTGGTAAACAGCATCCTTCACTGCTCCCCAAAGAAAATAATCCAGCGGTGTAAGGTCCGGAGATCGGGCAGGCCACCTAACTGGGCCACCTCGTCCAATCCACCTACCAGGGAACTTACGGTTCAGAAGTCGTCGTGCTCGTAAGGCGTTATGTGCAGGGCATCCGTCATGCTGATACCACATGACCATTCTCCGGTTCAGAGGTACGGTGTCCAAGAGAACAGGAAGATTGTGTCGTATAAATGTGGAGTATTGTCTGCCATTTTGGATGCCATTTACAAAGAAAGGTCCGATAATGGTATCTCCAATAATCCCACACCAAACATTAACTTTCCATGGACGTTGATGCTCTACCTGACGGAGTCATTTTGGATTATCTGCGGACCAATAGTGCATATTCCTCATATTGACAATTCCTTTGTTGGAGAATGATGCCTCGTCGGTAAAGAGAACATCTGCAAAAAAATTTGGATTAGTCAGAAGTTTTCGCTGAGCCTACAGACAAAATGTTACTCTATTGCGGAAGTCATTTCCATGAAGATCCTGGTGTAAGTGCACATGATAAGGATGAAATTTATGACGTTTAAGAATACGCTGTGCACTTGATTTCGACGCACCAACTTCACGTTCAATTTGACGTGTGCTGATTTGAGGATTCACAGCTATGGTAGCGAGCACAGCAACTTCAGCACGTTCATCTGTGCGTGTTCTAGGACGATGTCGAGGTCTTGGATTTAAGCTTCCCGTTTCACGTAGACGAGATGTGAGACCAAACATCCGGCGCGAAGGCGATGGCTTGTCAGGGAATCGTCTTCTGTACAGTCGTTCTGCCTGAACAGCATTTCGTCCACCTACAACAGGGTACAGTACAGGTATGTAGAGTAGGGTAGAAAACAGACATATTAACTTAATAATCATAATGTTCGCTAACAGTACTATCAACAAACAAGCAATCTCATAATGTATTTACCGTCAACGTACATTCTCCATAGATCAGCAGCATTTCTACCATATCTTCATGTGTGTACATTATACTGTACAGTATAAGTTCCACAACACAACGTTTATTCACAATGTGTACTACCTCCGTGCCGTCACTAGATTACTCTGATGCACGACTACACTGGCAAGCGGTGTACTGCACGCCAAAGCAACAACAAATGGGATGCTCGGAGGGTGGTGGAGTAGAGGAGTTTGCATGGGTCGCAATCATAAACAAGGCGAAGTGGTAACTGTGGCTGTAGTGGGAACTACGTTGGACACTTGACTAGGTAGAGCCAGGCCCTCCGCGACAGGCACAATGGGTCATATAACGCATTAGATAAACCTTATTTTGAGTGTGCAGGATAAATAAGACAACCTGACGGGTGTACACCGATCGGTACTGGTTCATATTGTGTACGTTGATACGTAAAACGTGCAAGAGGGAAACCATTATGTGCTTATCAGAGTTGATGGCAGCAGACCGTATTATTCGTTTCGGACCTCTTGATAAGTATGGAGGTGTGATTACACATGTCAATCACATCGCGATTACGGGCAGCATGGGGTTCACGCCTGAGCCTCAGGACGTGCGCTAGCAGTGCATGTCGGGTGTTTCAAGCGTCAACTTCGCGTCTTAATATCTCGGGATGTAATGGGAATATTACGATGCACTCAACGCCATTGTGTATGTGCTTTGTCATGCTATGGATTGCTGAAGAAAAAATATAGGAGGTCCATTAAAAAAAAAAAAAAACATAAGTTTGTGTTAAAAAACACATATGCTTTCGTTTTAGAATGTTTCCAAATAAGTACATTCATGGGCCCCAGCCCTACATTGATACCGGTGAAAGTCGTTTTCCAATGGCTGTATTTTTCCAGAGATGTTTTGGGTGGGCAAGATAGCTGGGCCACCCTGTATAATTACTGATAGTCAGATAATCTCCAGCACGTTTTAAAATCTTAACATGTTGCTCCCAAATAGAAGTTGCAGTTAACATGTCATTCACAAATGGTGTGACCATATCGCATAGTTCAGGTCCTAAGACATTATCTAGTGCAACAATGAATACACCCCAGCTCGTATTGAGACCAAATGGTAGTACAGTAAATTGGTAACTGTGTCCCGGGTAAAGGAAGGCAGTATACTTTCTTGATTCCAAGTCTAATGAAACTAGCCAAAACGAGTAACTTGAACCTATTGTCAAAGAAATCTTGAGACCACGAAATGTTTGGATTAATTCCTCTATATTGTCAGGATGTGTTTTAACTGTAAAAATAATTTTATTTGTTTCCTTGGCATCCAGAACCGAGCAAACACTCCCATCTGACTTGGGTACAACGTGTAATGGACTAAAATGATGACTATTGGATTGCTCAATAATGCCCCAGCCCAGCATTCGCTTTATTCCTGGGTCAGTGGCAGATGTTAGTGCCCAAGGAATGGTGTAATACCTGCAAAAGTATATTTTATGAGGTCTCACATTTAAATGACAGACGAATCCTCTTATAATGCCTGGTTTCTCTTGAAACACCATAGCATAATCCTGGAATAACTGTTTTAATTCATGCTTTTGCTGTGGCATTGGGGCATTAGATTCAATTACTTTTGTCAGTGGTTAGCACACTGGACTCGCATTCGGGAGGACGACGGTTCAATCCCGTCTCCGGCCATCCTGATTTAGGTTTTCCGTGATTTCCCTAAATCGCTTCAGGCAAATGCCGGGATGGTCCTTTGAAAGGGCACGGCCGATTTCCTTCCCCATCCTTCCCTCACCAGAGCTTGCGCTCCGTCTCTAATGACCTCGTTGTCGACGGGACGTTAAACACTAATCTCCTCCTCAATTACTTTTGTGTTAATCTGCTCTAATATGCTTAGGCTACAATCACTAGTCATTGAGTGGTGATCCTCCTGCTATTATCCTGAGTAATTAATTTTATCGTAATCCTTTGACAATAGCGTCCATGCAGTTCCTGCTTCTGTACCAGATAAACTGTCAGAGGTACTCTATCTATAGTTAACATGAACTTACTGGAGGCAATGTCTATTACTGCATTCGTCTCTCTCAGTAATTCATGCCTCAAAATTAAGTCCACAACAAGATTAGTTACCACTAGACATGTGCAATCTGTGTCTCCATTACCAAGGTCCGTTAAATTGAACGAGAGCATCCTCATACAGCACCAAGTATTTTGCAGTTTGCCATGGGTAAGGTCAGTAAATTTGCTCGTTACTGTAATCTCGTCGTAAGAGCCATGGAGATAGCATTTACACTTGTGCACATGTCTAAAATTGCTATAGCACTGAAACCAACAATGTTCACATTAACAGATGTTTGTGACATGCTTTCCAGTTTAATGTTACAGGGTTTGTCACCATGCCGTAGTTCGTCCCTAATGGCAGCACCATGGTTGTACCTTATCATCTTAATATTACTGTCATAGCCCCATTTACTAACTCTGACCAGCCATTCAGGGCTAAAGCTGGTCGTGTCTAGTGTTCCTGCCATCTATGGTTAAGTGAAGCTTGTTCATCCGTAACATCAATAATAATTGGTGATCGATTATTCCAATCATTACTGGTTCTATTTTGATTTGGTGGAATATTACTATTCTGATTCCAGTGTGACGTTCCTGGATTCTGTTTATAACCAGAATTAAATCACATATCATGTTTCTTGTTCTTGCATTTTTAACCATGGTTATTGCCATTTTCATGTCTTTGATTATTGGCATTTTAAATCCTGTGTTGAGCGAACCTGTTTGTTGGTTTGCACCAGCAATCGCATGTTGCTGATAGATGTTCGTATGTCCTTTTCCATAACTATTTGACACGTTATGTCCATTGCCATTGTTTTGTTTGGCTCTGATGTCTTCCATTAACATATTTACAGCATCTACTACAGTAAAAAATCATCAAAATTGGTATCACTGACACGCAATAGTTCAATTTTTAGGGTCCAGTAGCAGTTTTGGTTTCAATATTCTAATGAGGTCTTTTGCAGTTACTAGTTCTGTCAAATACTTTGGTCAGTATTATACTATCATATTTCCTTGTCAAAGTTGGTATGTCAAATATTTATGTAAATTTGAAGGTGTAATAGGGAACTTTGTCAAATCTCGCCTGTTGTAAAAAAAAAAAAAAAAAAAAAAAAATCTAGGGTCTCGCCGAAGATTTGACCATAAGAGTTGTTCGTCTTCTGTTCACCGCAGATGTAACCACTTGGAGCGCTGGCGTCGCCACAGCGATTTGACGTCTCTGCAGTGTGTTTGTAAACATGTCTTAAAAGTTGATGTGTTCCTTCGACTTTTTCTTTAATTTTTTTCATAAACTTGCTTCGAGTAGGGTGGGGGTGAGCAAGGGGCACAGTGCATGCTATTAATTGTGTTGATGGGCAGGTGGAATATGCTGCTGGTCACTTCATGTCCACAATCACATCTACAGCCAACCACCTCCACATCTGGAAACATCAAGGCAGCTTTTCAGCAAGCCAGAATAGAGGATAGGGTCACACTAAAATAAAAAATTCTTCCTTAGCTTTCCATTCTACTCTGTTTATTTTTGAACGCTGGATGCCACAAGTAAAAAAGCGCTTTATATGTTTCGCACTTTTTATTAATTTTGTTGTTGTTGGAGCACTGATTTCATTAATTAAGTTATTCAAAAATAAAAATATTTTTATTGCCCCTACAGTGTACTAAACAGTTATTTACCTTCACATATCCCCCCTCAGTGCTTAATAAATCGCTTCACACGTTTCTGTAATACTTTTTGTTAATGTACAATGTAGTATTCCTGTGGAATATTACTATTTCCTGCTTGTATATCAAGAAATCCTAGTATCACAGTTTGTCTGTTTTCTGCACTAATAGCATTTCTCAAGAGAGTGTTTGTTTTGTAATATGAGTAATTACTTTACTCAGCAAATACTGAAATACACTCTCATACATTCGTAAGCAATTTATATATAAGACTTGACATCCTCCACCAGCTGCTCTCGTAGTAAATTTTGCTGAATGCTTTTACTATCTCGACGTAATACCTGTGGCTTCATCCAAGTATGTTTCTTTCTTTTTCCGCCGCTTTTCTTCCAAATACACAAACAGTGCAATTGTGCTACTAACTTCTGCATCGCATAACAACAGGTTGTTGTCAGCCATCTTGATATTTGATGAAAAATGTGACGACGAAAAATGTGACCCCTTTTTAACGCCACGTCAAAGATCTTTGTCAAAGAAATTTTACGAATATCTGATCATATTTCTTTGTCAAAGAAATATGATAGTTACTTTTGAATACATTATGGGCACAACAGTGATCAATGTCTTATAAATAATTACTATTAAAAACAGTCTTGATCACAATTTATTTAACAAGGTGACCGGTTTCAACCACTACTGTGGTCATCTTCAGCCCATTGAGTAGGAACCTCTTTCCTTGAAGAATCACTGATTCTTCAAGGAAAGAGGTTCCTACTCAATGGTCTGAAGATGACCACAGTAGTGGTTGAAACCGGTCACCTTGTTAAATAAATTGTGATCAAGACTGTTTTTAATAGTAATTAAATATGATAGTGTAATACCTGCCTTAGTCTTTTTACGCTGCATTTCAAATTATCGGCACAGTGTGCCTAAACGTGAATTGTAAGGTTTGGACTTGTATATCTGCTTACGAATCCTCTCTTGCATCGCAGAAGACCAGTATTTTGTAATGAATGAATGTTCAAACTCACAATACGTACTGAAGGTTTCTGCTTCTTTAACTGCACATAGAGCTCCATCTCCTAAAAGAAGGCCAGTCACATAACTAATCTTTTGGTTTTCAGTCGATATTCTAGGTAAAACTCCGTTAAATTATCTATTAAAACCAATTGGATTTACAGTCTTCTTTTTCGGATTATAAAATGGAAACTGCCTGTACTTAATAAATTTCTCCTCCATATGTAACGCCGCATATTCTCTAATCTGATTTGTCATTACATTCGCATGTGATAAAATTTGTGTGAGGCTCTGTTCATTATTTCTAAAAGTTTGCTGCGTTATGTGTGGATTAGATCTTTCGTTCACAGATTCATTGTCCGCGCAAACTGAATAATTATCCTGACAGCCGGCCGCGGTGGTCTCGCGGTTCTAGTCGCGCAGTCCGGAACCGTGCGACTGCTACGGTCGCAGGTTCGAATCCTGCCTCGGGCATGGATGTGTGTGATGTCCTTAGGTTAGTTAGGTTTAAGTAGTTCTAAGTTCTAGGGGACTGATGACCACAGCAGTTGAGTCCCATAGTGCTCAGAGCCAATTATCCTGACAAGCGTGACGTAATTCACCTACTTGCTTGCTCAGAGCACCTTCGACCTGCTGGCAAACGTCTTGCAAACTTCCATCAGACTCCTGATTGGCTAAATCTCTGTCTGTCATGACATCCTTTACAACAGACTGAATCTTTTGTTCGACAATTTTAGTCAGCTGTGTGTCTTGCTCACCGAACAGCAGCTGGAAAAAAAAAAGTATAAATTGTTCCGTTTGTTGCGTGAGTTATTTCACGCTGAGCCCAAGCCACATTATCTACTGCTTGTGATGCTCAGCAACAGCATTCGACGGCTCATCTTGGCCTAATTTCACAATTTCAAATTCCGATTTTAAAGTATTAAATGTGTCTGGAAATTACTCATGCTGATCTCGGAAATGACCAAATTCAGTGGCTAAACCCTTTTGTGCCTTAGAAATCCGTTGAATTGCACTGTTGAGTACAGTTTGCGACTCTACTACTTGATTCTACAATGCAGTTTTAGCAGCCTGCAATTCAGTTTTTAATTCAGTCTGATAGTTTTGAAATTGTGTTTGAAATTAAGTTTTTAACGCTGTATGGCCATTCTGATTGGATTGATTTGTGGGAGGAGACCAAACTGCGAGGTCGTTGGTCTCATCGGATTAGGGAAGGATGGGGAAGAAAGTCGGCCGTGCCCTTTCGAAGGAGCCATCCCGGTATTTGCCTGAAGCGATTTGGGGAAATCACGGAAAACCTAAATCAGGATGACCGGACCCGGTATTGAACCGTCGTCCTCACGAATGCGAGTCCAGTGTGCTAACCACTGCGCCACCTCGCTCGGTTGTGACTATTTTGAAATTCAGTTCTTAGCGTTGTTTGATTAATTTGAAATTCTGCTTTGAGTTCCGTTTTTAATTTTGTTAACATTTATTCAATATGTGCTGTCACGTAATCGGATAGGCAGCCTCTTGCACATTCGCCTGCGGAACATTTTGTTCGTTCTGTTTTGCCAGCTGTCTTGTTGTGACAATAAAATTATTATTAATATCTACACAGATCGTGTGAGACACGCCCTCAGGAGCTCAGTTCGTCAGCGCACCTGACGATGGCGACGTGTCTGATCACCGAAATATTGTACCCGTTGGACACTATGGACCGGCAGTACACCCGTGGACTGTTCGAACATTCTATATTGATTAAATTAATTGCAAATGGGTCCTCACAATACTATGCTGCAAATACGTGCACCGAGCGAGGTGGCGCAGTGGTTAGCACACTAACTCGCATTCGGAAGTACGACGGTTCAAACTTGTGTCCGGCCATCCTGATTTAGGTTTTCTGTGAATTCCCTAAATCGTTTCAGGGAAATCCAGGGATGGTTCCTGTGAAAAGGCACGGCCGATTTCCTTCCTCATCCTTTCCTAATGCGATGGGACCGATGACCTCGCTGTTTGGTCCCCTTCCCCAAATCAACCAACCAAAAACGTGCTTGCCTGTTACGCAACAGCATGTCAGAAGCTAATATCGCTTACGTAGCGATAAAGTCGCACAAATAGTTGATACAAATAAACTTTGGTACTAACTACGCCTAATTTACAAAAAGGAAGGTTCCTGTCTACCTAATTCTTCCCTACAGCACTCGCAGAAAAATTAGGTAGTGGTGGTAAGTTCCTATGGGACCAAACTGCTGTCATCGGCCCCTAGGCTTACACACTACTTAATGTAACTTAAACTAACTTACGCTAAGGACAACACACATACACCCATGCCCGAGGCACACGAACCTCCGACGAGGGGGTGGGGTGGGGAGGAGGGGAGCCAGGCCAACCGTTGCAAGGCATCTTAAACCGCGCGGCTGCTCGCTGAAAAGTCAGCAGAGATAGAGACGAAAATGTACACCTACTTTCCGTAGACTGCTGTTAAGTGGACTGTTGTTAAAATGCTTTACTCTCCAGCGTTCTATTATGTACTCCTCTCCGTCAATAGTACTTCAGCAATCATACATGAAAAAGAAATTCATTATTAGTTCCTTATAACAGTAGTACATACAAAATTTGTAAAATACAATACGTTATAGTGCTCGTGTTTCTGTGAAGACTCAAGCCGTGTCCTGTCACGGTCGTCAACTGTTGTATTGTTTTATTTCTTGCGGTGTTTTATGTAGCGTTGGAACATTATTAGGACGAGTTTTTGGTCTGTATTGTTGGCTTTCAAGTGATGTACTGCTAACTAAACTCGTAGTTTTCGTAGTATGTTGAGTGATGAAATCTTGGTAAAGCGTTGTTAACGCTATGTATTGCGAGTTCTTGAGTCTGTAAGGAATCGCCGTGTGATTGTAGGTTCGTTCGCCACGTCTCCAGCGTCTCTCCAAATGCACGTTAACGTAGATATTTGGAACATATAGATACCGGTATTTATGAGAATGTAATTGTAGAAGAATAATTAATTTCGAGTCTCGCCAATTAATCAGTTGAAATGAGCTCTTTTATTTCTTCTGATACAATACGATATAGCTATAGACCTGTAATAGTTTCAAGATAATCTTAACAAGAACAATAGTCCGAAGAACAATAGTGGAAATTATTAACATTCCAGATAACAACGAAAATTATATATAAATCAGAGATGCTAGTGTTGTTCATAATCTCTCTGCAAGATTATAACGTCTTTGATTCCTACATACATCGCACAATGTCAAACAGTCATTTCACTAATAAAATTTTTTATACTGATTTGTGGCATTACACTATGAGCGTTAATCTATGTAATCCGGCAGTCGCCCGCATCTCGTGGTCGTGCGGTAGCGTTCTCGCTTCCCACGCCCGGGTTCCCGGGTTCGATTCCCGGCGGGGTCAGGGATTTTCTCTGCCTCGTGACGGCTGGGTGTTGTGTGTGATGTCCTTAGGTTAGTTAGGTTTAAGTAGTTCTAAGTTCTAGGGGACTGATGACCATAGATGTTAAGTCCCATAGTGCTCAGAGCCATTTGAACCATTTGAATCCGGCAGTCAATTCCACAGTAACACATCAAATTTTATTTAGATTCGATGTCGCAACGTGAAGAAAATTATTATTTGTTTCTTAAACTACTACTAACTTATTTGGATCAGTGGCTTTATGAGATTGATCTGAAATTTTAATTATTCATCATACAGATATTAGGCTGCTAGTTTCTGTATGTTATAATGTTCTTTCTTTCACCCAGCAGTGTACTCACAGAATTCATTGACGATACCAAACTAAAACGAAAGTGGGTCTCTTTCTTACTTGAACGAGTAACAAGAGGATTGAAAACCGTTGGAGAAAGGACGTTAACAAAAGGCGTTTCTGTTGGGACTCTTTCTACCATCCACCTTGCTGTCCTGACCTTGAACGTAACGACTATTATCTTTCCTCGTTCTTGAAAAAGTAGTAAACAACAGTTGGGAGATCACGCGATACTCAAGACCGACATTGTCAACAGTCAGAGAACTTCAGTACAGAGACACTGAAGAAGATAGCAAAACGTTAGGAAAAGTACTTACAGGTCAATCGTTATTACGTGGAAAAGTGAAGGTTTGTAGGAAACTATAACCGACATTAAAGGCTTGATCTAACGAATACATTTTGAATGACCTAACAGACCATACTTTTTGAATGCTGCTCGTATAGACCACTTGAGCAGCCTGGGAACGACTGATGCCAAAAAGAAAAGTAAGGAAACATGGAACATACTGGTTAGATTGCAATAACACAAACCTGACACCAACAGACATATCGTTGTTTAGTATTTCTCTCACGAAGCCCTGGTCATCAATCTGAAAATGAATCTCAACTATGGGAAGGAATTTGTCCTTTTCCTCTTCACGAAGACCGGATATCAGACAAATTTTTCTGTGAGTACCGTTAACATAGTGACAGCTGAATAGTTGTGCCTCACAATTTGCCTTAAGCCATTACTACTTCGTCTCTCTCATACGTTCGAAAAAAGAAAGTTCTCATTTTCGACCACGACACCGCACCAGCACACAAGGCAATTAAGTACATAGATATTTTCGAAATGTAACAAGTGCAATTTCTGTTCGAGTAAGCTACTCACATGACCTGGTAAACTTGTCATTTACTATTATTACCTAAGAAAGCAACGAACAAACGACAATATTTCCTTACTGGAATCCAGGCGATAGCTTCCAACAGCAGTATGCTGGACGACACTCCCAAATAAAACTGGACTAATAGCTCTCACAGATAATACAAACCAACAGGAAAGGGCGTATTTCTTCATGCGAAACATTTGGAAACAGTACTTAGTGCCCAGTAGTTTCACAAACTCATCATAACTGATTCAGACGAAAGGTTTCTACATGAGATTCGAAATATTATCTAATACTGCCCAACCATAGCATGGCTAATGTGTCGTTTTCTTGACTGTGTTAAGCGGTTTAACAATGTCCGCAACCAGAAAATAGAGTAGGCCTGCGCATGCTCTCGGAGTGTTGACATGAAGATTACTTGGCTGTTGTTCGTTTTTGCACAAGGATGTGCAATCGAGCTGCGGCAGAAAACTCTCGCCTTAAATAGCTCGCAGACAACATCAAACTTAAATTGGCCCTGAGCTTCACAGTCGTCGCAGTGATAAACAGTTGCTTGGTAACAGCCACCAACGTCACGTGCCCAGAAATTCTCTTGCTGACAGGCTGAATATTAAAATAATCTACGTTGCACATGCTGTCTGTGATCAATTTATTGGCACAATTGTAACTATGTCGTTACTGCTGTTAATGTCACTGTTCGTTGTCGTTGTCAGTGACGTAAAACTATATTACGTCATTTTGGCATAAAGCAGAAGCCTCCTTAAAGGCAATCTCTTGGTGGCTTCTAAAATCAACACATCACCCGGCAATATTTATACTTAGATTGATTTATTTGTATCCACCCGAATGGCCGAGCGCCTTCAAGCGCCGCTTCTGGGATACGGGAGGCGAGCCTGTCCCGGATCGCATTATTAACAAGCGCTGGTGAGCCGACTGGCCTGGATGTGGTTTTCAGGCGGTTTTCTACATCCAACTAGTCGAATGCCGGGCTAGTACCCACGTCCTGCCTCAGATACACGCTACACAAAGTTAAAAAAAAAAAAACCTTCTCTCACTTGACTATAGGTGTGCTCTAGACGCAAACACATGGACATCACAGATTCCGTCCCAGGGGCAGTGTTGGCGTCAGGGGGTCACCAACTGCCACTAACATTGCCTTAACCCATTCGAGGTGTGATTAAAAAGTAACGGGAATTTTTGTTTTCTGAAACAATCTTTATTTATTCATCAATATCAGCTTTGTCCCCTTCAAAATAATCCCCCTCAGATATAATGCACCTGTGCGAGCGCTTTTTCCGATCTTGGGAGCACTTCTGGAACTCACTTTTCGTAATGGTGTTCAGCTGCATAAGCGCTTCTGTTTTTATCGCGTCAATAGTGGCGAAACGACGTCTTTTGATGGATCTCTTTAGCCTCGGGAATACAAAGAAGTCGCTGGGGACTGTGTCCGGCGAATACGGTGGCTGAGGCAACATAACGGCTTCGATTGTTTAGTCAAAAACTGACGAACAAGCATTGAGGTGTGAGCGGGAGCAATATCGTGACGCCACATTTCTGGTCCTTTTCGTCGGATTGCTTCACGCAAACGGTGCATGACTTTCAGGCGATATTCCTTATTGACCGTACGACCGTAAGCCAGCAACTCATGGTGCACTCTTCCATCGTAATCTAAGAAAACAGTGAGAAGAACCTTCACATCTACTCGAACTTGTCGAATAAACAGCGGTCTTGGCTCTTCAGGTAGTTTCCATTGGGACGATTGGGCCTTGGTTTCGACGTCATACCCTTATATACCTTTTTCGTCGTCTGTCATAACCTCATTCACAAGTTCTGGATCGTTGTCGACTTCGTTCAGCAATTCCTGAGCGATGTCTATGCTACTTCGTTTTGGTCGAAATTAAACAATTTCGGAAGAAACTTTGCTGCTACACCTTTCATGCCCAAAATATTAAACAAAAATTGCTTCGCATGAGCGAAAGGATATGATGACATCATCGGAAACATGGTTGAACGTGATTCAGCAATTTACAGAACCATTTTCTTTCCTTCTTCCACACTGTCGTTAGTAACAGGTGTGGTGTGTCCAGGGCAGTCGTCGTCTTCAACGTCTTCTCGACCCTCTGTGAAACCTTTATACCACGTGTAAACTCTTGTCTTGTACATAGTAGTTTCGCCAAAAACCACAGTCAACCTTTCGAATGCGGCGCTGCCCTTTTCCCATTTTTCAAGCAAAATTTAATGTAAATCTTTTGATTCACCTTTTCTAAAGCAAAAATTCGCCAAGCACTCGAAAACACGTGTAACATTTTCACCTGACAACAACAAATCAAATATTGAAAAGAACTAAAAATGCAAACATACATCAGAAACATTTGTACAAACCAGATAAAAGAAATTTTGAAATTACGTATAAAGCCCGTGAAATTAAAAAAAAAATCCTGTTACTTTTTGGTCACACCTCGTGTAACAATGTCACCTCGTAGAAAATGAGAAAGCACAAAAGAAAAGAAAAAAATGTTCAAATGTGTGTGAAATCTTATGGGACTTAACTACTAAGGTCATCAGTCCCTAAGCTTACACCCTACTTAACCTAAATTATCGTAAGGACAAACACACACACCCATGCCCAAGGGAGGACTCGAACCTCCGGCGGGACCAGCCGCACAGTCCATGACTGCAGCGCCTTATACCACTCCACAGTGGGTCAGAATCCCAAAAAGCTGGTCAAAATATAAGTAGTTGTTCAATTTGTACCAAACGTAGCATGTAAGGGTTTACGGAGTTTCTGATTAAGAATATGATATCAAAAAGTGAAAAAAACAAAATGGCGGACCCAAGATGGCAGGCTCTATGTACACTACTATCATTTTTTACGTATAAAAGTAATTTTTAGGGAATTATCGAGGTTACTGATGATGACAGAGTTCAAAAAATTTAAAAATGGTGGATCCAAGATGGCGGTCAAAATCTATGTCTTTTTATTTATTTATATTTATATAATTTTATTCATATAAGAGTCAGTATTTAGGGGTTATTCTAGTTAATGCTTAAAAAATAAACCAAACAAGTGGAAAACTCGAAGAAAGGACCAAATATAGGTTACAAGATGGTGTAAAATATTACAAAAAATTATTTCATTTTAATTACAATTATTTATTTTGTAAATTTTTTATAACTTAATTTACAAGTTTTCATTTTCTTATTCTTTTTCATCTTCTGCTTCAACTGAATCGTCATCATCCTCAAACACTGTTTCCTCATTATCTGCATCTGCATCTGAATCTTCATAGTCTTCCGCCACAGGAACTAAGAGGGCAACGGCTTCTGGCGACAAACTCTTCAGTTTCTTCGGCGAAGATTTGCGTAAGGAAGAAACGTAGGGGTCTGTCGTTGCCACCAATCTCCTGAACACGTCTTCCATAGTCTTAACTCTTGAAAACTTTCGAGAAAAACTCAGGCGATATTGCTTTATCAACTTATTGGTTGATTCCTGAGCATCCTCCGATAGTTGACCGATGGGTAAAATGGGCGAAGAAATAATGTCTGGACCGTGAATCAACAATCTATGGACTGCTGTTGGCATGTTGTACCAGGGGTATTCTTTCACGTAGTGCCTGGCAGTTGCTAAGGCGTATGCTCGAAACTTTTCAACGTCGATCTGACGTCCGCTCGAAATCGTCTGCAAAATTATATGGAAACGGTGGATTAGTTCTTCGGAAACTCCAGTTATCAACGCTGATGTTGGAGTTTTTTCAAAAAAACGCCGAGCGGTGTTTCCGTCATTCGTACTGCTAAACCCTTGTTTCGGCATGTCAATTACAATTCCAAGCTGCTCTTTGAAAGCTTTTTGAATGTTGGCTTTCAGTATTGCTTTTTCCTCTTTATCTTCTGCTTTACGTTTTTGTTTTCATTTGGTATGCCAAATGAATACAACATTCAAAACATCGAATCCAGGCGTGAAGAGTTGATAGTCCGTACTGCAGATAATCGGCGGTAACTTGTTTTTTTTCAGAACATCGTCAATGTTATTAAATTGGGCAGACGTAGCCTTGCAGAGATAGCACCGTTGCGCAGATTTCGTGTTGGTGATAGCATTGCACACTTTACCATCTACCATTGTCATGCTTAAATTGTATTTAATGGAAATGTCTTTCCCATAACTGTTTCGAATGACTGGAGTTGTTCGATCTGTTTGTCGTAATACGCTTTCTCATTTAAAGACGTTTGCTCTGTTTCCTTTGTAAATTCTAACTTCAGTGGTCTGCAAAAGAGGGTTGAAGACGGCTTCGGATTAATCCATAAGATCTTTTCTTCTTTAGTTTCTTCATTTACACCTGCAAGTTTCAGTGGAACAAGCGAAGTGAAAAATAAAGTTGCATCTGAAATACTCGAATCTGAAAACTTCATTTTATACGTGCTTTGCCCGGAGGTTCCGTCAAAGCCCCACTTACAAATAAGGGCCATATTAGACATTTCCGAATCACTCATATGTAAAATATCGTCTCGTTACAGCAGTAGAACACGTTGAACAGTGTGGTCTAACAAAGCTTGCAACCGTACCTCAGCTTTTGATTCGGTAAAAGTGAGAGCAGAAAGCTTTTTTTGCTACCAAAACAGCTGAATACGGTGGATATAGTGTGTTTAAGCCTTTTCCTTTAGCCCCATTTCTCAAATGCTGGTAAGATTCTTTTGACAATTTCAAGTCGAAAAGGAGTGCTAGACCTTCATTTGCATCATATGAGGATGGCGATGATGTTGAAAATCGCAAGCCTGCGTTGTATTTTTTCACCTTGGATGGACTTGAGAGTGTGACGTCTTTCACAATCTTCGCAGCATCTGGGTGCCCCGAAGATCGAAGACTCATTTGCGCGGCCAACGATAATTCGACAGGACTGAACTTCGTACGAATCTCCTCAGTCCTCCTTCTTTTAGACCTATCAGATAATGTTTCAAATTTTGTGGCAGATCGGCCTGTTGATTTAGTCACACTTGCAGATTTCGAATCAATCGGAATGTATACTATTGCATTTAACCAAGTTTCGTTCTTCTTGAAAAAATATTCTTGTCGCCGAGTTGTTTCCTTATACTTGCTTCTTAACTTTGTTAACAAAATCGAAATGGTAGGCCTCATATCATAGGGAATTTTAATTGTATGTCCACTTTTTTCTGTCAACGACCTTTCCAAATGTTTTATGACCCCTTCCAAATCATTTGACAAATACTCTTTTGTTATTAGAAAAATATCTTTCCTCGAAAATCCGATTCTGGAATACGCTGGATCAGATGAAACTGAAATTTAAAAAAAAATCTGTGTTACACTTTTCGTCATTTTTCTAGTTATTTTATTCTTTACAATGCTTCTACGTGTCGATTGTAATTTAAATTGTACAAATAAAACTCATAATTAATTGATTCTACTGTCATTTTTGAAGATGTCTGAACAATGACATTTTGCAAGTGTCGCTTAAAACGTGGCTCAAAGCCAGAGTCGCAACTAGTCGCAGGTTTGAAGCTTAATTTACAAAGGTAATAATATATACTTGCGTACACAGCGCAAAAGAAAGCGGAATGTCGTGGAATTCGTAACTTATCTCTATTTTTTAAGCGCATTTTACGATTTTGTCATTCATTTCCCTGTAGTACGTTAATTGAAATGTAAAAGTGCATAATTGTTGATTTAATAGTGATATAAGTGTTTTTTCACTAGTACATACCTCCTGGAATACATTCCATATTGAAAGTATTGGTTTCACTTGCACAAAACATAAATAACTTCATTCAACAACACGACTGTTTTTGTAGCCTGGCCAGCTGCGCGCACGCTAACAATGAACTGCCGCATTTGACCTGAGATATTACCGAACAAATGAACATCTGATCGTCCGCACAGCCGGCATTCAGTTGTCCCAGCATTGCTGCTGCCAACCTGATTGTCCAAAATCCCCATCTTTAAACTTTTTTTTTCCTTTTTGGCCACGTTTTCAAGATTCTGGCCCACTGTGCGCTCGGCTAATCCCGCGCGGCAAAAGAAAAGAAATTCAGTATATTTTGTGCAGGGTTGCAGGTACACTGCTTCAAAATGTCTGAGGTGATTTGAAATGACTGAAAATTAAACAAAAAGTTGTCGTAATGGTTTTGTTTATTATCTTGAAAAGATTAACATAAATATGCTTCACTTCATCATGACGTTGACATTGTTGCCATTATACTATTTTCTAGAATGGAATAATCTGAAACTACTGTTCCTCCCACTGTGCTAATAATTTGCCTAAGTCACTAAAAACTCTCTAGAGCCTCCGACAAGGTCCACTTTCAGCTAACGCGGCTTCTATTATTATGCGGTAGTAGCTTGTGACGCCATTATAATGGTGTCATCCAAGCCCCACGTCAGAATTACGAAGTGTCTTGTGAATCAAATGAGCATGTGCATAGTTTCCAGTGACTCTGAAGGCCAATATTCAGCATGACTCAGTCCAACAAAGTAGAATTATGGGATGCGTACAGATTCCCGTTTCTGTTCGCACCAAACAATATTTATAATATACTAATTGAAAGGGGCTTGCGTGGGGCAGAAGGGCTAAAAACATACAAAGAACAAAATCACTACGAAACGCCCGAAGCAAAACTAAACATAATGTGGTTTATATAGGGAGATTGTATCATAATCACAGATAACAAATCTGAACTTGGGTGTTTCTAAGCCAAAGTATTTAATAACTTATCGATGTATTTGTATTTATGATTAAATTAATTTATATTGCTTAAAACATCATCATTCTGACAAAACGAATTACCTCCATCGATGTATTTCGACATTGTACGTCGGCTGTGATACTTCATTTACTTCAGAAATTGTTTTTAAGCAAGTTCAAAATATATTATGTCCATGAAAAGAAGAGGTGGTTCGGAATTCCGATAAGTGTTATTAATGGTGTGTTATTTCTAAAATGGAAAACAACTATGAAAACTTTGATCTCACGAAGAAACTTGATAAAGTAAAATGAGCAAAAAGATTTTAATGGAAAGAGACGGGTAATTTAAAGCAGTTCTATGTAGCAACCGAAATTACCTGTTATGTAACATTAGAACCAACCTT
Organism: Schistocerca nitens; assembly: GCF_023898315.1. Taxonomy (NCBI): domain Eukaryota; kingdom Metazoa; phylum Arthropoda; class Insecta; order Orthoptera; family Acrididae; genus Schistocerca; species Schistocerca nitens. Next base: position 472,805,970 of record NC_064614.1, on the reverse strand, counting down.
TATTATGCGAAAATTTAAGCTATGATGAACAAAGGTTATTCATTCTGAAGCAGTCCATGAGGTATAGCTGCAGTGCTTGGAATCGATCTTTGATGAGAACAGAGCAGAGAATGCAACAGAATTATGCTGTTCTAGTATAATCACTAGTAATTCTTAGTCAATAAGCCATTAGATACATGCAAATCTATTTTCAAATCATTTTTAATTATATTAACTAAAAATTGATTTAATTTCTTAAGTAAGACTTAAAAGTACTGTATCTGTAAAACACTAGTCCGATGTAAGAGAGGGCCTGTAGTGGTAATCTCGTTAGGTTAAACAAAGAAATAAATAAAGTAATATAAAGAATAAATTACCACAAATGGTTTGGGTTACAGAAAGCTTTGATGGTGCTTTATGTTGTCTGGCTAATGTCATTTGTATTAATCCAAACAGCTACGTAATATTTACAGAAGATTGTGTAAAGAAATTATAGATGGATTTTTATAACCATAATGAAACTTGATGCAATAGTTGATACATCTGGAAATAAAGAACTACAAGAATGACGTATAATAGCATGACAGTTTCTTCCTGGACTGGTATTATGCACTATGTGGCCCAAAGTATTCACTAACTCCTTGTAATGCGGAACTGAGCACTACATCTCACGAGGTGCAGTTCCGCCAGTTTAAAACTAGGCGGGTAGCATTATTTCGACGTAACACGAACAACGCTAATGCACTCTGGTGGCTGCTCCACCTGTCACAGAGAAACGTAACTGTAATCAGTTGAAGAATGTCACGCTTTATCGGCATTATCGCCAAGAGCGGCTGGTACAGTTTCTGTACTGAACAACCAGTTTCGATCCACGGACCATTATTAGCGTCACAAAAACATTTACATCATCATACTAGTTGACTTAATGCAATCCAAGAATTCGTCACTTTGTCACATAGTGATAGAAATTAATTCATCAATCACAAAATGTGCCAAGCGGTGCACCTATTCATGTTATATCAACAGTCATCGTTAAAGTCAGGAGCGGAAGCATTACACAACGCGGGCGTCGGCAGCAATTTTGCCGAGAGGGGACAAGATTCTAAAACTGATTTTCTTTTATATAGCTGATTTGGATAGGTTGGAAACCTTGTCCTCTACCAATTGACAGATATTCTCTTCGCACTTTTAAGGTAGATTACTTTCATACGAAAATGGTAAGCATATTTCGATGTTGTTGTGGTCTTCAGTTCGGAGATGGTTTGATGTAGCTCTCCACGCTAGTCTTTCCTATGCAAGCTTCTTCATCTCCAAGTAACTACTGCACCGTACATCCTTCTGTATCTGCCTTGTGTATTCATTTCTTTGTCTCCCTCTACGATTTTCTACCCTCCACGCTGCCCTCCAGTCCAAACTTGGTGATCCCTTGATGCCTCAGAATATGACCGACCAACCGATCCCTTCTTCTAGTCAAGTTGTGCCACAAATTCCTCTTCTCCCCAATACTCTTCAGTACCTCCTCATTAGTTATGTGATCTACCCATCTAATCTTCAGCATTCTTCTGTAGCACCACATTTCGAAAGCTTCTGTTTCTTCTTGTCTAAAATATTTATCGTCCACGTTTTACATCCATACATGGCTACACTTCATACAAATACTTTTAGAGAAGACTTTCTGACACTTAAATCTATACTCGATGTTAACAAATTTCTCATCTTCAGAAACGCTTTTCCTACCATTGCCAGTTTACATTTTATATCCTCTCTACTTCGACCATCATCAGTTAAATAGCAAAACTCATCAACTACTTTAAGTGTCTCATTTCCTAATCTGATTCCCTCTGCATCGCCTGATTTAATTCGACTACATTGCATTATCCTCGTTCTGCTCTTGTTGATGTTCATCTTATATCCTCCTTTGAAGACACTGCTCACTCCGTTCAGCTGCTCTTCCTGGTCCTTTGCTGTTTCTGACAGAATTACAATGTCATTGGCAAGCCTCAAAGTTCTTAATTCTTCTCCAGTGATTTCAATTGCCACTCCAAATTTTTCTTTTGTTTCATTTACTGCTTCCTCAATATGTAGATAGTTGACGCAATGGTCTTTAGGTTAAAGTCTCATATAGTTTAATTCAAGGTATGCAACGAGTTAAGAATATAGTTAAAAAATCTTCACAAAAATAGGGCGAGTAGGTCTCGCGCACTTATGGCTAATTACAAACTTAATTATGTACATAGATAATTCATTCATCCCTGGAATCTAGAATCTCGACGATTCTTGCGTGTTATCGATGTCGATGCTGGCAACATATACGTCTAACTCCCTGAAGAAAAGGGGGTTTACTAAACACACAGTCGGATAATAAATGACAACAAAAATATTTTTGGGTCATTGATTACAAATTAACAGTTTTTGGATTTTTTTCTTCGCTTGTGAAATGTTGGTTCTTGGTAAATTTCGTGAGTCATGGTCAACGGAAAGTAACCGATAGGTTTTGATGAGTGAGTTTGCGAGTATCAAAGTATGTGACATAAATGGTCGTATCTTTTGATTGCAATGACAGAGAAGCTAAAGTTTATTTCACTACCAAGGAGCCACAGGCATAAGTATGCGACATAAATGTCAACTTGAGAATTCTACCCATTTCTGAGAAAAAGGGTTTTTAACAGTCGGACAGATAGACGGACAATAAAGTGATACTCTAAGGCCCATACGACTAGATTAAGTCGGAAGTCTTCCAAACCCACCCTCGGCGTGGCCAACCCTCGTCTCTTCAGCCTGTCACATTGTTGTGCAGTCATGTCATCTGAAGAGCAGAGTTCATAGCTCTATGATGGCATGTGGCGCTGTGTTGCACACCACAGAGTTTGGAATCGACATCTTTTCGATCTTGAAATTCCACAATTTTTTTTCTTTTCTCGTCGGACGCGATAGACATATGACTGATGACAATTACAGCATGACATTGCTGCCATATCAAACAATCGACATAGTTCCCTGTAAAAAGCGTGACGATGCATAGTGACTGTTAAAGTCATAATATTTACTGTAATGATAGGTAATGTTAAATAATTAGTTTACTAAAGTACCAGGTAATCATTGCTAGGAGTTCATAAGAGTATTATTATGAATGAAAATATCCGTGTTTCAGATTCCGAGAGGGGGCAAGTGCCCCCCCCCCCCCACCACCACCCTCCTTCCTTGCGGACGCCTGTTTTGTACAGACTGCCTGTTGCACAGCTGAGCACTTTGCTATTCATCTCACTAGGAGTTGCATCCTACGTCTTCAATTATCTGTTTGATGTATTCTAATCTCTGTTTTCCGCTGCAGGTTTTACCCCTGCAGCACACAGTAACGTGGAAGTTGTTCTCTAATGTCTAAATATGTGCCCTATAATGCAGTCTCGTCTTTTTCTCACTATTTTCGATATATTACTTGCTTCGCCGATTCTGCGGAGAAATTCGATGTATCCTAATTTCAGACATACTCTGCATCACCACATCTCAAACACTTCGATTTTCTTCTTTACCGGTGTTGCCACAGCCGATGTAAGCAACCTGGTTGCTTGGGATGTCAAGCTGATTATGCGATAATTCTCGCACTTGCCTAACCTAGCTGGATTGTGAGGATAATATTTTTTCCGACATTCTGATGATACGTTTTCATTCTAATGAATTTTACATACCAATTTTTATAGTCTTTTGGTTATCACTTCCCTCAATGGTTTTAGAAATTTTGCGGAAATGTTATATATACCTCTGATCGCAAGTCGTCCAAAGCATTGTTGAACTTTGAGTGCAATACTTAATCCGCGATGTCTTCAACATCGACTCCAGTTTTTTCTTCTATCAGCTTTCAGAGATGATACGCGACGTAGTTGCCCTACACAGGGTATTGCCACAACTCGTTGCTCGGGATCAACTTTGTATAGTAGTACACTTATGAAATTTGCAGACTGTTCGGAAATTCCCGTTACAAACTTCTAGGACACAAAGGAATTACAGACGTTGGCTACTAGTGAATTTCAATGTATATCAGTGGTGAAAGTTGAAAATTTGTCCCGGTCTGGGCATCGAACCTAGGTCTTCTGATTACGAGGCAAATGCTCTGACCACTTTTTTTATTACTTTTCTTTTTTTTCTTTTTTTCCTCTAGCAGTTAATTTTTGTTGTTATTTACGTTAAAATTTTAGTATTTGTATTTTATTTTCTGCTGCTACTTATATGTACTTTATTTTTGTAGCATATTTAATTACTTTGCGTCTAATTGGCTGCTACTGACGTCATGTGGAAGGCGGAGCACGTAGCCTTTCCTACTTTTTGTTCTTTTTTCATTTTTTATTTTTTTATTTTTTACTGCTTAATTTTTTTTAATTGAAAAAAAGGAGAGAGGTTTTCTTTGCTTGATGGCAAAAATGACTACTGCATTTCTTCTTTCTCTTGTATACCGGAACGAAATAAAGTAAAAAACAAATGCATCGCCCGAGAATCGAACCCGGGCCGCCTACCATGTTTATTTATTATTATCTGAGGAACACAGTCAGTGGCAGGCTGGAGGAGGTAAGACGGGCAGGGGTCGAATTCCGAGGCCTGGCCACGATGTCTGCCTCCTCCTACCACCGCAGCGCACCATCACCTTTTTCTTGTTTTTTGTTTTTAATGTAATAATCAACAAAAACAAGGAAGCCATACGCCAAAAATTATAACGATAATGTGAACTAAAAATCGCTATCTTGCCCGCTGGGATCAACTTATCGAAACGGGCGGCCAGTAAGAGGCGGTCGTCATCCGTCGGAGTGTCCAGGGCCGCTGCACACAGTCAGAGACTGTTTCTGTTACCGTAGAGGAATCGTGCAAACATCACGTCTGCAAGCCAACTTCTTCTCACACCAGCCACTCCCTAGTTGGCGGTGGGTCCACGAATAACGACCGTAAATAGTTAGCAAATGGTTCTGGTATTGCGTTCTGATCGTTAAGACCAGGAACTCGTCGATCATGTACTGCCACAACTTAAGGACTTCCTTTTCGCCATCGCGGTACGTGTAGTTTATCGCCATTCCTTGTACCCAATTGACCGCATTCATCCGGGTCATCGGAAAATAGACGGCATCAGGATGAAAGAGATCCAGGAGCACAATCGAAACAAAGAGGCGGCGTAGGAGGAAAGCCAGTATCTGGCGGATCAGTTTCCAGCATCGGGTCACAGTTCAGTCTGTGTTCGCCCGTATCTACTGTCGCGCAACGGCGGCACATAGTGTCATCAGTTAGGTGAATGGCATGTAGCCTTCGCCGGGTCGGAAATTTCTCGTCAGTGACCACATACCACGTCGACCGCACTAAAGTTGACAGGAAGAGTGCTTGGATGGCTCACCAAATCCGCGTCCAATCGACCGTGAGGTGGTGTCGTAGAATGTCGTTAGTTGAAATCCAGCGTTGAAGGACACTATAATAAATCTTTGCTGTCGGATTCCCTGTCTCCGGTATAACTCCCAACATACAGCTGTGTTCCATGAGAAACGTCCTAATATGTGATAGCGAGGGCGATAAATGTCCAACAGCTACCGGTGGGCACAGCGTGTGTGGGGCCACCTCTGTTATCAGGATGCCACGAAGATTGTCTGTTGGAGAAAGCCAGAGTCACCGCATTGAGCGAAGATACAGCGGCAGCGCTCTGTGGTTGACGTGAGTGAGTCCAACATCTCCTTTGTGGAAGGGTAAAGGAAGAGTAACAAAACGAATCTTAAAAACTGCACAAGCGTTCACCACGTGTCCGAACACTGCCTGTATCCTGGAAGCCATTGTGTATGTCATGGCTGAGTTGAGAAGCCACGTAATCATTGACGTACTGAGCTCGATGCAAAATGTCCAACGATCTAAATTTGTTGAGGCGAGCCTCTGTGTAGAGTCGTCATAAGATTTTACAGTACATTAAGGCCATCGTACGTTGTATTTGTCGATGGAGAGATATTCCTAAACATCTGAGCATTGGGACCTTTGTGAAGGGTACATCCAGCTCTGCAGGTATGCCTCGACCCACCTCCATGTAGCGTGATTTCCGGAGGTTGAACAAACTGCCTGCCATCGCCCCATACGAGCCTGGAAAGCGCCGTTCGTATTTTGTCATCAGTCCGTGCTAAGAACATCACATCATCGGCGTATGCGTCACATCGAAAGGTCACTGAGCGGAGGCTAAGACCTTCCAAACGTCTGTGAAGAGCTGGTTCGAGGGCAGTGGCGAATAACATGGCAGAAAGAGGACAACTCTGTCTGACGGACCTGTTGACACGGACGGGGGCGGACCGATAGCTGTTTACCATAATCCTCGTCACCGCCCATGGATCAAACGAAGCCCAACAGATGTCGTCACGCGCGGGATACCGATGTGTTCCACAACTGCACGCAGGAAACCATGTTCGGCGCGATCGAAAGCATGGTCAAAATCCATCACAACAAGAACACCGTGGAGACGGCATGTATGCTTCAGCGCCACCACGTCTCTATAGGTGCTCAAAGCCGTAAACACATTAGTGTTGCCTCCGAGGCAGGTTTGATTATTGTGAATGGCTGCCATTGCCGTAGATTTGAGCCTCCACGGAAGACGCGTGTTAACAGTTTGTTGTCGGTGTTTAACATTGTCAGTGGTCGAAAATCGTGTGGACGACAGCCTCCTCTGGGTTTGTGCACTCGAATCAAGATGCTCCCAGTGAATTCAGATGGTACTTCAAAATCGGGGTTCGGGAGTTCTCTGTACATCCTGACCCACATTGGGACCATAAGATCAAAAAACCTTCTGTAAAATTGAAGAGGGAGTCTGTCAGGGCTTGGCGTTTTTGTTGGGAGTCCAGTGCAACATAGCCAGTGCAACATAGTCGTCTCCGACAAGAGCGTAGCGTCATCTTGTGGGTTCCGAGAGACGGTAGGTCGGATAGGACTCCTACATCTATGTTATACTCTCGCCCGTAGAGAAGTGTATATGGCCGTGTGAACGCTAGTACGATGTCCATTTGCGTTTCAGCTCGTCGTCCATCCTCTGTCTAGACCTCCGTAATGAGCTGCCTCTTGCGTCTTCACCTGTCTTGAGTGATATGGTGGAGGGAAGGTCGTTCTCCACTAACATCATCAGTTGACCTCGCCCGCACCCCCTCCCCCAGTTGTACCGCGGTGATACGTAGCAATTGTGCCTGGGCATGGTGCTCTGCAGATGTCGTTCCGGCTACGGCGGTTGCATAGCCAGTTCGCGGAGTGCAGTGTAGTTGAAATTAGCGGTCGCGGTCGGTATACCAGCGCGCTCTGAATCGTCCAAAGCCGGCTAATGTTCGGCAAAAGGCGGGTTTGATACACCATAACCACCACTGAAGTGTGCACCCTTGGCGGGTAATCACCGTTGGCATCTGCTCCATGTGGACTCAACTTCGCGTCTGCAATTTACCTGATGAAGAAGCGCCACAATGAGGCGCCACGGACCTCTACTTCGTCGGACGCGCTGGCGGAGGAGGATGAGGGTACACACATACGCTACGTGGTCCGTGAACGCTGCCGGCCACATCTCAGCCTCGACAACTGCCGATCGCAGGCCGCGTGTGACGTAAACTCGATCCAGACGGCTCGCGGAATGACTAGTAAAGTAGGTGTTGCATGACCCATGCGTTCGACAAAGCCAAGTCCTTTACAGGCGCCTGAAGTGCTGGGCAGGAGGTATAGTGCGGCATCTGATCGGATGGTCTGAGCACACAGTTGAAACCTCTGCCTACCACCAAGTGGTCGGCATTGCCACGGAAGAGCAGCGCTATGTCTTCGGTGTGAAGGGTGCGGCGATCTCTCCTTCTGTCAGTGCCGGGAGGAGCATACAGATTCACCAGAGGAACTGTACCAACAGTGAGTGCGACCCCACGAACTGACGGTAAATAGGATACATCAGTTGCCATAATCCCTTCCCTCAGCAGAAGTACCTCCTCTGCCCACTTAATGAAGGTAAAGCGTAGGCGACATTTCAGCAGGTATCGATACAGAGTCATGATCAGACTTCTTGAAGGAGAACAACATCAAAATCCACAGCTTGGAATGTATCGTGCAGCATACGGGTTTTGAGAGCAGAAGTGACGTCGTTGATACTGATCGTGGCGAGGCGGTATGCCTGTTCCATCAAGTCATGGTGGCTGTCCTTGGTATTACAGGTGGGCAGTAGTCACAGTGTGGAGTGTCTTTAGGGCGAAGGGATAGGAAGCGGTGGGTGTAGACCATGTCAGCCTAGGTGTCTGTCTCCGTCAACGCAGATGCTGCCAACGGCATCGGTGTAACGTCAGGATCCTGAAAAGCATCCTGCATTTCCATCTCCTGCACCCAGTCTCCCAGGGAGGTCGATACCACTGGATCTCGAGAGGCAGACGTAGTCATGGGTGCATCCCCGGAGCGGGGCTTCAGTGACCTCCCACATCCCCACAGTGCGTGGTCCCACCGTTAGTGGGGGAAGACGTCGAACCGTGTGCTATGTTAGGATGTGCCATGTCGGATCGGTTTATCCGTTGACGCACCTCATCATCCATCGTTGCTGCTCGGGCCGTTCTACTGCTTCGGTCGTTATGCGCCGTTTCTTATGGCGCTTTGGCGATTCCTATTTACGCTACCTGTCCTGTGTGTCCTGTCCGGTGCAGGGCAGCGGGTAGACGCGGCATCCTGCTCTTCAACTTTCACCGCACCGTTGACTTGTTGTTGTAGATCAGGGCTTCACAACATACGTGCTCGCGGAGCAAGCTGTGAGCAGCAAGGCGCGAGCACGGAGCAGCGCGAGCACGCTACCCCCACTACCGGACCAGAGCGGAGAGTGGGGAAAGTCACGTGGGGCACACAACAGCTGCCGCCAGTCAATGTCAATCCGCAGCCACCTGCAGGGATATCACTCACGAATTATTACTGCGACAAATGAAACAAATAAAGGAGAATGTACAGATGCCACATAATTTTATTAGCTTAGTGTATGCCTCTACATTCGCATTAATTTGTGAACTGTTACACAATAAAAGGTGTTGCTGAAGTGTGGGATTCTCGGTTATCTTGTACTTTTTGCCCTTTACAATTGCGTCTATGTTCGGAGTAATTGTTCTTGTGCATTTTAGGCGCAGCGTGCAGTTTAAATTTCGATCAGACAATGCGTTTCTCAGGCGCGTCTTGTTACATTTCAGTGCAGAGAACAGTTGTTCACAAACATACGTGGAACCGAACATTGATATTATTGTAGCCGCCATTTTGTGCAAACGAGGAAATCTATCCTGAGGGAAGTGTCTGTAGAATTCCAAAATGTTTTTCTTGTTCTGAAATTTGTCTCTGTATTCTCTGTCACACTGCAGGTCAATAATTTCTTGCTGCATCTCAGGACGAATCTCTTCAATATTCGCTGATTATGGAGAGAACAGATCAAAATCACTGTCTAGTGCTGTCAGATCTTGAAAGCGTTGATCAACTAAACTATGTGAATAACGTTCACAGTCTTTGTGAACATCTTGCATGGATGGTAATTTAGGAAAATAAGCTAGGTTTCCTGTTTCCAGCTGACTCACCCAAACTGTCAATTTCATTTTAAAAGCTCGTATTCGATCTATGAAATGAGTAATTAGCAGATCTTTACCTTGTAGTGAAATGTTCAAAGCATTCAGATGGCTAGTTAAATCTGTTAAGAACGCGACGTCACATTCAAACGTGCGCGCGCATTTCCCCTCCCTCCCTACTCCGCGACCTTGCACCTGCTCGCGAGCACGTGCCTGAGCAGACGCGAGTACTCGCGCTCAAAACCGGCCAGTTGTTAAGCCCTGTTGTAGATCGTCGTTGAGCTCGACGAAAGGGCAACAGAGGCATCGGCGCTGGAAGATGGTGGGGGCTCCTCAGGAACTGTTGCAGGGGCCTCCAAGGCTTGTACCAATGTATAGAAGGGTCGTCGTAGACAGGTGGTGTCTCCCGTCTCACCGCCGCAACATACGTAATCTGTACAGAGGTCTGTATCAACGGCTGAATCTGATCGGCTGAGGGCGTCTGTACGAGAGGGCGTTGCAGGCATTCCGTACGTACATGCCCTACTTGTCCACATCCGGAGCAGGTTCTCGGCTGACCGTTGTAAATAATTATCTCCCGGCAACCAGCCATCGTGAGATACGAAGGTGTATGGCGGTGCAATTCAATATGGTCCTGTCGCACCCTCCTAAGGACACGGTAAGTTTCGAAGGCCTTCCATTTTTCGGCCGTATGGCCGAGGACTGTGTCATAGGGTCGAAGAGCAAGGATGACCAAATCCACTGGAACATCAAATGGTAGCTCAAACGCGCACATTTTGTCCAGTACATTGAAGTGTTACCACTCCCACGTTTCCGTCAGAGCGGCAGAATCTATAACCTTCCGAGTAGTGCCTGAGAAGATTATCACAGACGTCATCATCAGTGAACTTAAGAAACACAACGCTGGAGACGTTATGCTAGTGGATACCCAGCAGCTCTTTCGGGTCAACATGCACCACGTCGATTAAATACCTCTCTATTTCGTGGATCTTGGGTCTAGATACATAGCGTCAGACAGCAGCTTGATCGTGGCTTTCTGATACGAAAGAGCCATCAGATGTCAGGAACGTTGGAAGTAACTTGTTTGGACTATTTAATTGATTGAGAATGTTGGCAAAATTTAGTGTACTAACAACATTTATTTTCCAATACAAGACCTAAATCATACTAAATAAGTTACAGATTGAATACCCTAAACAACTAACAGGTGGTTTAATACTCCACTGGATAGATCCTGGTTGGCAAATACATTTTAATTGGGTGATCAGTGAGTCACATACTCTGGCCCTAAAAATGTGGATACCGCAAGCTGAATTAATCTGACACTGAGCAGACTTTGATCAAATCTACTGAAGTTTCTCTACAGAGGTTCAGCTGAGAGCAAGTGGCGATTGAGATCTGTACTCCCTGACAATGCCGGAGCGGCAGTACATTACCCTGTTTACTTCGTGCGGCGATGTGACTTGAAGCTGGCGAGATGTGTGCGGCGGAGGAGATGAGACGTAGAGGCAGCACCTGTGAATCGTTCGCGGCCACGAAAGAAATGCAAAAATCTAATGTTCTAGCGATCAAACAGATGGATGGCAATTTACTCTCTACCAGAGCCCTGATATCATGGTAGATTTCAGTGTGTGACACACCCGTTCGCTGATCATACCAAGGACTAATCTGGCTCACTTATAGGACAGAGCGCACAAGAATACCAAACGTCAAGACTGGTAAACCAAAAACGAATAAGTATGCTCTCGGCAAACGAGTAGTCCGAGACGTTTGAAGTCACACTGTCGGTACAGTAAGAAATTCACTACAGGCTCCACAGTCTAAACTACTTGAAAGTGAAGTCAGTCTCAGGACAGGTCTCAAGTACCAACCACACATGCCAGAGCTTCGACCAGACGTCCTTACCTGACCAAAGTCCCACAGCAGCAAGCAAACAGATACAATCTCAAAGACCTTCATCTAAATCGCCTGTTCCTTGGAGCTTGTTAGTCCTAGCTATGATGTGTAATAAAGATTCTATCTCTAAACGCTTCTCAGATGCCGTACTGTTCTTATACAACAGAGGCGGCCAAGGGAAGTGATTCACTGGCTTATTTGCACTATCGGCAAACATTAAAACATGTGAATTTTTATTGCACGTGGCTCTGCACACAATGCCCGTTTACGACTCCACTGGATAGACACATTCCTTTATACCGTCGCCTCTGCCCAGGCTTCTGCTGGCACCACGGCAGGTATCGCGGCATTGTTCTGCTGGAGCCCTGTCTCTACGAGGCGCTGCCCTGTCTGCCCTTTAAAGCTGTGGGCCTGTTTGGCAAGATTTACTAAGGGATGGGCTCCCTGCCAACTGCTTTTGACTCCCAACAAACTGTTTCTATGAGTTAAGAATCATGAAAATACCTTATGCTTTTAGCGCCCTACCAGGCTTTATCAATGTCTGCTTGGGCTGTTAACTTTCTAGAATCTCGCTCAAGGTGCGTCAAGTTGTAATAAAATCTTTAATAATTTTCTGTATCCGAAAAATAGGTGAGATAGTAACTTATACTCTCTCAATGTAACTATAGCACTTACACAAGCGCCGTGTGTGGTAGCCGCACTGCCTAAGGCGCCTTGTTACAATTCGCATGGCTGCCCCATCAGAGGTTTGAGTCCTCCCTCGGGCATAGGTGTGTGTGTGTGTGTGTGTGCTGTCCTTAGCGTAAATTACATTAAGTACTGTGTAAGCCTGGGGACCGATGACCTCAGCAGTTTTGTTCCAAATTTACTTACACAAGTGCGGTGGCATGGAACGGCCGGGACGTACTGCACTGCTCCACAGCCTAAGTCTGACTGGTCACTGAGCCATCCAGACACAGTAGTCACCGCACATGCACGAACTACCCTAGCACGCCTCCTGTCAGAACCTAATTCTTAACTTATCCACACATTACGAATGTAGTGCCTCTTGCCCATTAACCTCATTACCAGCTGCATTTCGACGATTCCCAGAAGAATTCGAGCTTGGTGTTCATCTGCACTGAAGAGATCATTGGCCGTCCTAGCCTTAATTATATATGTATGGTGTCCATTCTTTCGGTCATGTCCGAAAGAACAGAAGAGACACCATTTATATATAAACTTCTAGGACTTGTAGAGGTGAGTGAGCACATAATATTTTGAATAGGAAACCATGTCCTGAAACATACCGTTTCCGTGCTACAGCCGTTTGAAAACGTGTTCGATAGGTAGATAGGCAACAGGGAAGTCGTGCTGGAGGTGGTGGTTATGTCAGATCGGCTGATATCATTTGGCATGTATCTGCACCGTGACGAAATGTCACGGTTGGTTCTCTGCGTTTCCTCCTTGTCTGTAGTGCTTTCCTTTTGAAATTCCCTCTTCGCGCTCTGTTGTCTCTTGACCCTAGCCATAGGGCGCTGTGGCGTTGCTGCTGCCAGCTGCCTGCCGTGTTTGCGAGAGAGGAACTCTTTAAGTGCGGACGTCTGGAAGCGTACAGGAGGCCACGCCGTTTGGTTTGGTTGATGTTTGGCGTGACTCGTGTCAGGTGTGATGCATCGTTAAGGCCGTGATAGCAGCCAATGTTACTTCTTGGTCGCAGCTGGATCAAAGGGGATGAGGCCTGGTTGTCCATTGAAACTCCTATCCTACGGATGTTGTCGGACTTACGTACGGCTGATCCTGGCGGAGGTTCGAGTCCTCCTTCGGGCATGGGTGTGTGTTTGTCCTTAGGATAATTTAGGTTAAGTAGTGTGTAAACTTAGTGACTGATGACCTTAGCAGTTAAGTCCCATTAGATTTCACACACATTTGAACATTTTTTGGACCTAAGTAAGACCATTATTTTGCGTTTTTTGCAAGCAACTGGGCATTCGAGCGTTTACAGTAATTCGGCGAAGATTATTTGTTTCGTCGGTGTGTAAATGACTGAACAAGGAGCAGTTTATTTTATGTTCACCTTATGCTCGTGTTCTGCATTTGCTGTTCGCGGGTGTAAACTTGACTCTCACCTTTATCTGTTGTTTTTGAGCGCATCGTTAAATACTGGATCCAAGTAGTGACTTTCAAATAATTAGCTGGATTCTTCCTTTCCTCGTCACAACGCGTGTTAAATGGAAAAGTAGAATTGTAGACCTTAACTTGCTACCTCATTTGAGTGGCTTCAATAACAGAGCCTTACCTGTGAACTAATTAAGGCTTGTGGTAAACAAAGGTATTTAAGTATGATGTTTTAAAAATATTATCTGAAATGTGTCAATGATTTATGTTGCGCTAGTTGATTCTGGGGTATGAACGGATGATGGCTCTGAGCACTATGGGACTTAACATCTGAGGTCATCAGTCCCCTAGACTATTTAAACCTAACTAACCTAAGGACATCACAGACATCCATGCCCGAGGCAGGATACGAGCCTGCGACCGTAGCAGCAGCGCGGTTCCGGACTGAAGCGCCTAGAACCGCTCGGCCACAATGGCCGGCGGTATGAACGGGTGTGTTGGCAAGTCTGCCATGTGAGGGAATACTGTTAGTTTTAATTACCTTCTGACCAGGGTCCTTGGTCGACGCTTGCCTTTAAATACGCCGCTAACCTGGTTAGCGTATCTTGTGGCTATTTTAAATTAATCACTGGTCAATATCCCAACACAGTTTGTCGGCCGTCAGAAGCCGTGTATGAGTTATTTATTCCTTTATTCTAGTCAATCTATAAGCATGCTGTTCTTAATTTGTTACTTTAGGTAGCCATTAAGTTGCCATTTTTGGGGTGTTTAGATGGAGTGCAGCTCCTTTGAGTATAGATTTGTCAATTTCCAATTTATTGTTTTTCCACCAGTTTTTCATTGTGCTTATGCGGGTATATGTATTTATATGTATTTATGGGTGGACCCTAAATTTTTTTATTACTATTGAGCTGCACTTAATGTCATATTGTAAAGAAAGGAACTTACTGGAGGTTAACTGTCGCCGTAAGGTGCTATGGACGGTGCATTTTCCTGTTATTCATTTTAATGTTCTAGTCAATGTGTAAACTTGCTAATTATTTTCTCTTTACATGGAGTGTGCCTACCTTGATGTTATAAGTAACTGTTTCATAACCAGTTCTTTAAAGCGCCTACGCGCATATTTATATTAATGTGAGAACTTAAAGTGTGTTCCCCTGTTGAACTTTAACTAAAGTGCAGAAAACTGAATCAGGTGTTTATTATTGTTCTAGTGCTATTATTTGTCAAGTGTTACACGCAACATATTCTTGGTCTGTTACCAAGTGTTACAATAAATGCAAATTGCATTGAAGCGATGCGGTATTTCAGTTGTTCCCGTGATTTCCTATCTCCACGTTGGTTAATCTAAACTCATAATATTTAATTGTTTAAATACTGGAGGGAGGTACGTGTGTTCCAGTATCCTACTTGTCTGACCCGGTTCGAGCGTCATTCACGTATCTGTGAGTGTTAGAACAACATAGTTGAGTACACATTTGCAGAAAACACTCACATGATCATTATGAAAGGCGAAGCTCATAGTAATGGAAGAGCTAAACTCGTGCCCTCCATCAAGACCATTCTTCGCAACCTCGGCCTCATCGCATACCCTTTTCGCCACAAAAACGCTACTGATTTGAGAAAGGGTACCTTCAATGTCAGCAGGCGTGACTCTGGTGCTGCAAGGAGATGCCGCATATCCGAAATGGAAGAGGCTGTACTGCATTATGTTGAAGAGTGCCCGTCAAAGAGCAAGTAATGTACTGTCTCATGCCTAATGAATTACTTGTAAAAGTGGTTGCGTTACCAACACGTTTGCAAATGGTTCCTATTCAGTATATTATATGCTCACTCCCCTTTACATGTCCTAGAAGTTTGTAAGGGAATTTCTAAACAAATCCATAATGTTCACCGTCGACTGTAGTATTCGCTAGAGTTCTGACATTAGCATTTTCGACGTTTAAGTAATTTTCAAATGGTCAAGGTGCTGAAAACACAGCAGTTGTCAGCATTACTTAGTTTGCTAAATTTTGACAACTGCAGTGTTTTCGGTGCCTTAGTTAGTTTAGAATGACTTAGAAGTCGGTGACGAATGTGGTGTCATTTAAACAACTCAGTGAGACTGGTGCCCAAAACAAATACTAGTGCAATAGTTTTCAAGGCTAGCTTTGCAGCTAAAGGCCTTATCGCAGTGGTAACACCGGTTCCCTCCAGGTCACCGAAGTTAAGCGCTGTCGGGCCTGGCTAGCACTTGGATGGGTGACTGACCGGCGTGCCAAGCGCTGTTGGCAAGCGGGGTACACTCAGCCCTTGTGAGGTACATTGAGGAGCTACTTGACCGAGAAGTAGCGGCTCCAGTCACGAAAACATACAACGGCCGAGAGACCGATAAGCTGTCCACACGCAACTCCATATCCGCATCCAGTGATGCCTATAGGTTGAGGATGACACGGCGGTCGGTCAATATCGTTAGGGTCTCCCGAGACCTGTTCGGACAAAGTTAGTTTTAATGATAATTTTGAAGCAATCTTATTACTCTCAGGAAGACGCCTGCCACTGGTTCGGAAAAAGTACGTCGCTGTCTGTCACGATTTAACCTTCAAATTCGTTCCTTGGAGCCTCCTCGCAATTTTAGAAAAGTAATGTCCCAAATAAGAGTTCAAAAGCCAGTTTCCACACAAACAAACAAGTTGGGTTTAACAAATCAAAACCATTTCATTCAGCAGGTAGCCATTAGCTGCGCAATCCAGCACTAGGCTGCTCATCAGTAATAACGCTCGCCTATTCTGAATACGATATTGCATTAGTGTGTTGCTAGGAAAAGCGATGCAATGTTCCTTCTGCCATGAATGCATACCCGAAGGATCATTGCATCGTTCCTCTTAAGAACGCAGACTCTGCAATATCGTATTTATCCACCAGGCGGTCACTTCCAATTAAAATGTTCTCCCCTGTACGGGAGCTACACAACATGTGTAAGACTACAGGTTGTGAGGCAGGAACGACGACATACGGACATTTGGGGCCGGCAGTGCATCGTGCGATGGTAGCTAAAGCGCTTAAGGGACTGCTTTCGTAAAGTGGGAAATCCGGGTTCGATTCTCGGTCCAGCATAATGTTCCATTGTCGTCATTCCCTTACACAGCTGATGGTTGTTCGTATTCGCAGCTGCAAATACATTTCATGCTCGTATACTAAATCATAGCCCTCGCCTTTAAAAAAATTTGAAATGTTAGTTAAATAGTGTCCGCGATAAGAGAATCTGACTGCAGTCTCCTCCAAAGTTCCGATCCTAGAAATTAACTTTGCCGATCCCTGTGAATAATACTTTTATTGTCTCAAGACCGTAAAACGCCATAACTTCTTCACTTCAATTTGCGGGAGCCCAGGGTGACTCAACGACTACGCGAATTCCAAACAACTACAGAATATGCGAGGGCTATTCGGAAAGTACGGTCCGACAGGTCGCGAAATGGAAACCACAGTGAAAATCAATAATGTTTTATTTTAAACAGCTACTTCTCTACATAGACGCCTCTCCGACTTAGACATCTGTCATAACGTTGAACCAACTATCCAATACCCTCGTCATAGAAGGCAGCCACCTGTGCTTTCCGCCACTTCTCTAAGCTGGTCTGCTTTTCGTTATCAGTACCAGAATGTTGTGTTCATACCAGCGGTTCATGTGATCAGGTGTGCAGGGATGAACATCAGAGGGAGCCAAGTCCGGGCTGTATGGTGGGTGATCAAACACTTGTCATCGAAAACGTTGCAGGGGTTTCCTCATTGCCCCTGCACTGTGCGGCCGAGAATTGTCACGAAGAAGGAAATACATTAAAGGTACGTTATATGGGGCTGTACGAAATCAGGCGAAACCTCGCAGCGAGCATCCGTACATGGTAGGAGACAATATTATTCTAGGCATCTGTGCATGCTCACTGAGAACTCAGAACCGAAAAGAGCGTGCTAGAGACAATGCCTAACACATCTGTGCAAAGCTTCATCGGACCCTCGTTTCCATTTCGCGGCCTATTGGACCTTACTTTCCGAATAGTCCTCGTATTTTCTGCCCTTATGGCGCACCTTCATCGAAATACCTTATTCTCGAAGCACACATGTTTAAATACGAAAACCATCATATTCGGATCTTTCGCTCCACAAAAGCCAGAAACGGCACAGGTCATGCGACATCACCGTGCGTTGTCAAGCTTCCAGAAAGCCAGCTATGCTAGACTTCAGGAAACACCTGTTCTCGTTAAGTGAGGGCCGGATTAGGGAAATATGACAGCTAGCAGATGTCCGCCCGAAGAGTACAAAGAAAAATGAAATCACCTGCGAGTTCGACGCCCGTCTCAGTAACTGTGAAAATCAAGTACGTCTCAAGAACATATGTCGCCTCTTACGCTGCATATGATGTCTGTACAGCCAATACGCGAATCAACTGCCGCAACTGATAATTGATACAAACAACGGTCAGGCCTCGAACACGAACAGCCGAATCGGCTCATGTTTGGCTGGTTCTTACGTACCACCTAAATTGACAGGCTCTAAAATGCACTGGTTGATAAAAAAGACATGGTACGATACCACTGTAAGTTAGTACTCGTAAACACCCTCGGCACGCATGTAGCAGAGTTGGAAACCTCTGTGACAGGTTGGATGGTCACCATAGAGCATTAGCGTTGTTGATGTTTAGTATTGTTCCCAGGCCTAGTAGCGTGTATAAGAGACGTGAACAGTGTTGAGTCAACACTGAAGGACATGGAGATGACTCTTATTCTTGCGAGACAGCGGTATCAGCACCTGACAGAATTTGAAAGGGAACTGATTATGGATTTCCATTTGACCAACTGGTCGATTCATCCAATATCCAGATATTGGGGAACGTGAAGGCAGGCTCACTTGTCGCAAAGGTTCTGGTCGAACATGTCTGATCGCCACAAGGGAGCATCGCCGTGTTGTGCACCAAGCACATGTGACCCCTTCACATCTGCGTCTGTCATCCGAGAACGAATGCTGGTCTCACTGCAACTTCGCGCGTCATGCCGTAGCGTTGGGCGGATACCAGCAGCAGCCGGAATTTCATGTGTAGGCTGTCATGAACACTAGAATCCAAACGACTGCGTTTAGGTTGATAATGTGGCCAAGAAGCATTGATTGTTGATGAGTGGCGTCGCATTGTGTTCAGCGATGAATCACGGTTCTCCAATAACCCAGATGATCATCGTCGTCGTCGCGCGGGGAAGCCGCGCGGTCTTCGGCGCCTTGTCACGGTCCGCACGGCTCTCCCCGTCGGTGGTTCGAGTCCTCTCTCGGGCATGGGTGTGTGTGTTGTCCTTAGCGTAAGTTAAAGTTAGATTAAGTAGTGGGTAAGCTTAGGGACCGATGACCTCAGCAGTTTGGTCCCATAAGACCTTACCACAAATTTCGAAAATTAAAAAAAAGAAAAAGATAATCGTCGGCGAATATGGCGGTAACCTGGGGGGATGTCCCACTCTTCCAATGTTTTGGGGAGGCACAGCTGTGTTATTTCTGCCGTCATGGTTTGGAGAGCCATCGATAAGATTTCATGTTAGAGCTGGTAGCGACTGGGGGGATGGACACCTTGTGTCCTCATGTATTCCCTCTTATGCGACAATATTGTGATGGTGTTTTTCAATAGGACATTGCTCGTTCACACATGGCGTCTCTAGGAACTGTCGTGTAATGTTGAGGTTTCCTTGTAGTCAGCAAGCTAACCAGATCTGTCCCCAATAGAACATGTGTGGGATCAGCTTGGAAGTCAACTTTATACCAGTCCCAATATCCTGGATAGCAAAGAACAATCGCTACAGTTGTGAGCCAGCTTGCAACAGGAGAGTATTCAACGGTCTTATGGCACCCATCCCAACCGAATCAGTGCGTTTATCGAGGCCAGAGGCGGTGCAACGTGTTGCTGATAACGAGGTTCATATTAACAAGTTCCTAATAAATGTGAGTCGATATTGTCGTCGCTGAAATAACGTGACATGCGCTCTCAAACAGCGAAGTTTCATTTCTTTTCCTTCGCTTCTTCTGGATGCTTCATTTTATTGTCAGACAGCGCAAATGTGAAAAGAACTTTCGTAAAAAGGCGTTAATCAGCCAGTAACGTTATAGGTACGCAAGCAGCAGTCGTAAAAGTTTCTTTTCTCGATTTCTCGAAAAATAAGCGTCTGCAGAACCTATATATGATGATGAAAAGTGCTCGATTTTCCATTATTTGTCGATCACCTCAATTCTGAGTCTGTTATGCGTAATGAATTAATGAGTGTTTTTTTCAAAAACGCCGGTCTTTGTGGCCGAGCGGTTCTAGGCACTTCAGTCCGGAACCGTACTGCTGCTACGGTCGCAGGTTCGAATCCTGCCTCGGGCATGGATGTGTGTGATGTCCTTAGGTTAGTTAGGTTTAAGTAGTTCTAAGTCTAGAGAACTGATCACCTCAGATGTTAAGTACCATAGTGCTCAGATCCATTTCTTTCAAAAACAGAGGAAGCTTTTTTGGGGGCAGTGGGGGGCGGGGGGCAGGGGGCGGGAGGTGGGGGAGGGTAGATAAAAATCTGAAGAGTCCTTTTCAGGTGGTACACAAACGACCTGCCAAACACGAGCCGAATTGATTGGCCATGTCTGAGGTCTTCCACATGTAACAGACTTCATTCTTATGGCCTCGGAAATGAGTAAGTGGTTCCCGCTCATAATCAGCAAACGGAAAACGACCTTTACACGTTGGATACATCGATTCTCGCCCTATCAACGAAGTTAAGCAACGTCGGGCCCGGTTAATGCTTTGACAGGTGACTGACTGGGTTCGCCAGATGACGTTCGCTCAGGGTCATGCAAGTCGCCCAAGTGATGTCCAGTTGAAAGGCTTGCCCCAAGCCGTTGCGCCGTACGACAGCATTATTATTATCGGCAAATGGCACGCTATGGGATAAAATAATACACTCCGGATACAATGATACTCTCCGCCTCGGGCCGGCCGCGGTGGCCGTGCGGTTCTAGGTGCTGCAGTCCGGAACCGCGGGACTGCTACGGTAGCAGGTTCGAATCCTGCCTCGGGCATAGACGTGTGTGATGTCCTTAGGTTAGTTAGGTTTAAGTAGTTCTAAGTTCGAGGGGACTGATGACCTCAGATGTTAAGTCCCATAGTGCTCAGAGCCATTTGAGCCATTTTCTTTTCTCCGCCTCGCAACATAACGGGCTTATGGACTACATGGGAAGCAGTAAATATAGAATGCACGAACGTAGTCACTCTTTTAGCAAGTAATGACACGACCTTGACTAGAACTCGGGAGTACGCACAGTGGCTTGAGCAGAGAGGACAATGAGCGAGAGGAGGGGGGTTAAATGTTTTGCCGTGGCAGGCTGGGCGCCGCGGAGGCGTGACTCGTGACGCAGCTCCTCACGTGCCGGGGTCGCGGCAAGCCGCTATTGCCCCGCGCCGCAGCGCCGCACGGCCCTCAGTCGGAAGACACCGCCGCCGACGCCACCATGACCGCCGCTGCAGGTAAGCCACTCCTCGCTCGCAGCAGCTGCTCGCTCCGCTTAGCGTACACAAATACTTCACACAGCAAACAGGTCTGATAAAGCCTTCCAATCCCATTAAGCAGTTCTAGTGACTGACAAAGTTTATATTCACTGAATACTCGTGATGGTTTAAACAGTTTGTAGAACCGAAACTCCAAACCAAAGCCTGTCTTCGCAATGAGTTGGTGACCTGTTTCAACCTACATGTTCAACACAGCAATCCATGGCTCTCACATCTGTGCATGCTGCTAACCACTATGCTATGTTTAATGGAAGGTGCAAAGTGTACCAGTACAAACCAATATACTTCCGCACTCGCTCCCTTTTTCTTTTCAAGTCGCAAATGGTATGCAGAAAGAAAGACCTTCGCCACATCTACATCTACATACATACTCCTCAAGCCACTGTAACGTGTGTGACGGAGGGTATCGTGCACCATTACTAGTCGATTTCTTTGCTGTTTCACTTGCAGACAGAGCGAGGGAAAAACGACTGTCTATATGCCTCAGTACGAGCCCTAATCTCTCTTTTTTTTATCTTTCTGGTCCTTACGCTAAATGTTCGTTGGCGGTAGTAAAATCGCTCTGCAGTCAGCCTCAAATGCCGGTTATCTAGATTTTCTCAATAGGGCTCCTCGAAGAGAACGACGCCTTTCTTCCAGTGATTCCCATTTGAGTTCCCGTAGCATGTCCGCAATACTTACGTGTTGTTCGAACCTACCGGTACCAAATCTAGCCGTCAGCTTCTGAGTTGCTTCGATGACTTCCTTTAATCCGACCTGGTGCGGATCCTAGACACTAACAGTTCTCAACAATGGGCTACAACAGTGAAGAAAACGCGCGCTTCTTTACAGATGAGCCACATTTTCCCAAAATCCTGTCAACAAATCGAAGCCGACCATTCGTCTTCCCTACCACAGTCCTTACGTGTTCATTCTATTTCATACTGTTTTGCAACGTTAGGCCTAGATATTTACTCGACGCGACTGTGCCAAGCAACGCACACTAATATTGTATTCGAACATTTCCCACTTATCTATTTAACTTACATTTTTCCGCATTTAGAGCTAGCTGCCATTGACCACACCAACTAGAAATTATGTCTAAGTCATCTTGTATCCTCCTGCAGTCACTCAACGACGGCACCTGCCCATACGCCACAGCATCATCAGCAAACTGCCACAGACAATGCTTAAACTATCCACCGCATCATGTACGTGTATAGAAAATAACAGTGGTCCTGCCGGCCGAAGTGGCCGTGCGGTTAAAGGCGCTGCAGTCTGGAACCGCGAGACCGCTACGGTCGCAGGTTCGAATCCTGCCTCGGGCATGGATGTTTGTGATGTCCTTAGGTTAATTAGGTTTAACTAGTTCTAAGTTCTAGGGGACTAATGACCTCAGCAGTTGAGTCCCATAGTGCTCAGAGCCAACAGTGGTCCTGTCACACTTACGTGGGGCACTCCTGACGGTACCCCTGTTTCTGATGGAACACTCGCTGTCGAGAACAACGAACCGTGGTCCGCCGGTCCGGGTGGCCGAGCGATTCTAGGCGTTTCAGTCTGGAGCCGAGCGACCGCTACGGTCGCAGGTTCGAATCCTGCCTCGGGAGCCGGCCGGTGTGGCCGTGCGGTTCTAAGCGCTTCAGTTTGGAATCGCGTGACCGCTACGGTCGCAGGTTCGAATCCTGCTTTGGGTATGGATGTGTGTGATGTCCTTAGGTTAGTTAGGTTTAAGTAGTTCTAAGTTCTAGGGGACTGATGACCTCCGATGTTAAGTCCCATAGTGCTCAGAGCCATTTTTGAACCTGCCTCGGGCATGGATGTGTGTGACGTCCTTAGGTTAGTTAGGTTTAAGTAGTTCTAAGTTCTAGGGGACTGATGACCTCAGAAGTTAAGTCCCATAATGCTCAGAGCCATTTTTTGAACCGGGGTCTGTTACTTAAGAAATCCTCGAGCCACTCACATACCTGGGAACCTATTCCGTATGCTTGTACCTTCATTAACAGTCAACAGTGTAGCTCTGTGTCAAATGTTTTACGGAAATCTAGGACTATGGAATCCGCCTGTTGCCTTTCATCCCACAGTTCCCAGGATCTCATGTCAGAATAGGGCAAACTGAGTTTCACGCGAGCGATGCTTTCTAAGACACTGCGGATTTGTGGACAGAAACGTCTCCTTCTCAAGGAAATTTATTACATTGGAACTGAGGAAATGTTGAAGGATTCTGTAGCAAACTGATATTGAGTAATTTTGCGAGTCCGTTCTTTTACCCACCTTATATACAGGAGTAGCCTGCCCTTTTTTTCAGTCGCTTAGGACCGTCGCGTTGGGCGAGAGATTCGCGATAAATGTAAGCTATGTAAGGGGCCAATGCTGAAATGCTGAAGAGTACTATTTGTAAAACCGAATTGGGATTCTATTAGGACCTGGCGATTTATTTGTTTTCAACTCTTTCAGTTGTTTCCCTAGACTAGCGCTGCTTATACTATTTCCTCCATATAGGAGTCTGTGCGGTAGTCCAACGACGGTATATTTGTACGATTCTCCTGCGTGAACGAGTTCTTAAACGCAAAACTTAAAACTTCGGCTTTACTTTTGCTGTCTTCTACTGCCATACCAAACTGGTTAACGAGTGACAGGATAAAAGTCTTAGACTGGCGTAACCATTTTACGTAGGACTTCTGTATGAACCCAAATTACTTGAAGAAATGCAGCAACCACGGTTGATGATTATTTCGTTTGGTTCAAGTGCCTGCTTCCCTGCTGTATGTCTTCCAGCTGGTCGCCACTTCGGTGACTTGCGTGTCCCTAAGTTACCCAGGTTGTCCGACAGGGGAATGTGACCTACTGTTTAACTTGGAATCCAAACCACGTGCCGTTTCTTGAGAATCTTCACACCACTGAGAGGTGAATTCTAGGTTAATGGCGAACTGAAAATATCGGTAGTCCTTCCTCAGTTCGATACCGCGAACATTCCAGGTGCGACGCAGGCGCTTTAGCGCTAGACTAGCAGACCCGACAACTTATCACTTATTGTGTAGCAGCGGCGTTCCGATACTTACATGTTAGGAACAACCTCAGGAAATGGGGCGTCGCGCAGTATGGCGACTGACTGTGCCAGTATGAGGAGGGACAAAATTTCAGTTATCTTATGAAGTTCCTCCTTTGTCCTGATTCGTGAAAAGGGCTGTAAATGGCGCTGGCTAAAGCAATGCTATTATACTGGTCACGACTTGGATAAATAGTGTATATAGGTTAAACATTCGATTATCTCCATTTGTGTCCTGAGTAGTACTTTATATCCTTCTGCTGTAACTTCATTTATAAATTGTCAATTGATTGATTTGTCCGTGTCTCATATATTCACTACAGCTTTGTTTGGTACTTCTGACATGAATAAAAAATAATATTTGTCCGAACAGGAGTCATTTTAAACTTGCGTAATACGTTTGTATCTTCGTCAGTAAAACATTTTATCGACTGAATTTTGAACGCTGAAGGTTTTTGTTTGTGTAATCTGTAGTTCCTTTTCCTCTTTTATACGGATAAAACTAACACTTTCAGGATCACTGAGGCGCCGCAGCATTCGCGATGTGGTATCTAAACGTACGAAGCTCATTGGAAATGGGTGACAGTCCGAAATGCATCTAAGCCTAAATAAAGGTAGTGAAGAGTGGCTGGGTGCCGAACTTCTTCAAGTAATTCATTCCACTGTCACGGAGCTCGACCACGATTCAAACGGACTGATTAATGAATCAGATCTCATTTTAGCTTTCTTGGTCATTATGTGAAATATTTTTTAGAAGAAGTACTATATTTCCTTTTTGCGGCTGCATCTCTCCGCAGTGATGCTCGTCATTCTTGTAACGTCTGTCGTTGCGCTTTGGTGAGGTCTTCTGTGAAACACTCACTCAGGCTGTTGGATGAACTCGTGATGAATCGTGCAACTGTTGTTTAAATCTCTTCCGTTTATCCAGATTGTTGACGGTGCTAGACTGACGAACAATACTCGAGGACTACTTGAACAAGGGCTTCGCGTGTGACCACTTTCGTACTTAAATCACTCTTGCTTACGATTCTTCCAACGAATCCGAATGTAGCATCTGCCTTCCCCACCGCTAATTTATGTAGCCGTTCCACTTTAAACCGCTCCGGCAGACCGTCCTATATACCGTACTCGAAGGTGACGTCACATTCCAGTGTCTCATCGCCGATCGGATCTTTCCACCTGTTTCAGCGCATTGCATTTGCACGTATTTCCATTTGAAGTCGGTTGTAAATCTTTCCGTCAGGTGCTGATCATCTGCAAGTCTCTCTGCATTTCCTAAAGGATGCTAATAATGTCGCCTCCTTGTACGCAATTGCGTCATCTGCGAACAGCCTCGCAGCGTTACAAACGTCGTCCAGCAGGCCATCCGGGTGTAGCGTGAACAGCAGCGAACTGATGGTTGGGGACTGTGTACAGTGATTATCAGTACCGAGGTCTCAGTTTCGTTTTCCAGTGACCGTTCCAGTATGTTTTCTTTTTTTTTTTTTTTTTTTGGAGTGGTAAACTTCTACTCATCCTTCTTGCTGCTAAATGAGAAACTGCTTGAGTTAATAAGGAGGTAAATTTAGACACATGTCGCTGAAGGGGCTTTAAATCGGGAGCCATGTACTAGACACTTGAACGTATTCTGTTCCGTCTTTAACGTTCATTCTAGTAGGAAAACTTAACTGATAGTATGTCTGTAGAATATCTAACGTCTTTAAAATAGCTTTCAATGGAATAGGCTCCATGGTATGTTAAACTTCAGCATTCACCTCAAGTCTAGCTTCCTTCGCTGCCACTTTTAAAAATTAGGATGAGCGGTTAAATCGCGGCCCAGATAGTAATAATCGAATCAACGGACACGTATGCTAGCGGACAAGAGGCAGAAGATGGGGAGGAGACTGGCGGTTTGCTTCAGCGCCACAAATGATCTCTGTTTATTAAGACGTTATTATCTAGTCGAAAATACATGAACAACTCACAACACAAGATCACAAAAAATGAGTGATTATCAAAATGTTACACAATAAGGGATTGTACCCTAAACACGATAGCTCTGTAAAAAAAATCTGAAACAAAGTTACGTCGGGGGACATTCTTACATATAAGAAGGGAAAATTACACTACGCGACAGAATTAAAGGCTCACTTTCTCGATACCTCGTAAATGCCTCCCAGTGCGACGTATAAGTTTGAAATTTGGCTCAAAGGTGCCTACAACCTTCCTCTGTAATGGTGCAAAAGAGTAGCGCACTGCGACGTCACCCTCGGGCTCGACGACGCTTCATACAGCAAGGTGTCGACACGCACAATAAAAAGGTCACAGTTTGGAAGTTCTTGTGAGCTGTAGTGTGGGTTAGTGATATCACATTGGCACAAAATTTCGCCACAATCCTGCCCGACGTCACCCTGGACGCGTGACACTATGGAAAGGCATTCACAGCACATCTTAGCTACATTTCACCCCTTCTCTTGAAGCCTCTGCGATCGGGGTCAGAAACGCGACATCTCGTGTTGAAATCACGCATTTTCTTTCTTCTGACACACCGCCGCTCACAATCGACACGGAAAGGCCTCACGGTGTGGCATAAAAGGTGTCAATGAAACCACCCCTTTCCCTGGGTCTTGATTCACACACATTTTGCCTTCGAAAACGGCAGTTCGCAGTGCGATTAGCAACAGGAAAACGTGCATGGCAATCTTTGACACTGTTGATACAGCCCAGACGATTTCACCCTTCTCTGAGGACACTGTAGGTCTGTAACTCCACTGATCAGTATCGCTCCCCTTCGGAGTGCAACGCGACCGCAGGTTTTGCTCTCGTGTAGAGGTTGGAGCCACTAGGGACCATTCACAAGCATTCGTCGAAACTCGAACGTGATCCGAAGCAGCAAAAGGTATTTATGCGTTTCCAGCCGTCCTGTTTTCGGCCCTCTGTGTCGTGATCACGTGGAAGTACACCGTTAACATGCGCGTATACAAACCTGCGAAAGGTCCCTCTAACCCCCCCCCCCCTTTCCCCAGTTCGGCAACATCCGCTGTGCCACGGGCACACGTTTATTGAACGAATTATAAATGCACGCGTAGATAGGGAAACCCCACGTAAGGGGTGACGAAGGGGCTCCTAGCCCTCAGGTGCTAGAGCAGCCGCCAACCTGAATAGGTACCGAAGTTTCTGACAGGTACGGTACATTTCTAATGTGATCAACAAAGTTGGGTGTGTGGTATCGCGAGTGTTACCGAACCTGTGTCTTAGAGGGAGCCTTGGCCGTTTTACTCACGAAAAGTTAATGTTGCACTCCCACGTGGTCACTTTATGGGAGTGCCAAAAACAAGAGTATTTAAAGAGCACACGTACGTTTTGCTGCTTCGGATTACGTTCAAATTTCGTAGAATGGTTTTGGACGGTCCCTAGTGGTTCCAAGCTGTACACGAGAGCAGAAATTGAAGTCACGCTGCTCTCCAGAGGGGTTCGATCACGTTCAGTGGAGTTGCAGGCTCTACTTAGAGGAGGGTCGAATCGTCCTGGTGGTGTGAGCAATGTCAAAGGTTGTCGAGAACGTCTTCCTGTTACTCATCGCATTGCGATCTGTCGTTTCGACCCAAAATGTGTGGGAATCAAGGCCCAGGGAAAAGGGATGGTTTCATTGACGCCTTTGTGCCCCTCTCCCCCCCCCCCCGCCACCCCCCACTCTTAGGCCTTCCGTGTCGATTCTGAGAGGTCGCGTGTCTGAAATGTCTTCTTCGGCCACTTATAAGAAAAAAGCGTGATTACAACACTGGATGTCGCGTTTGTCACTTCCATTGGAGAGGCTGCAGGATAAAGGGAGAAATTTGGGTAAGAGGAGCTGTGACTACCTTCTCACAGTGTCACACGTCTACGATGGCTTTGGGCAGAATTATGATAAGATTTTGTGCCAATGTGGCTTCAATAACTCAACTTATGCGTCACATGAACTTCTGAGCTCTGGCCTTTTTTGGCATGTAAAATCAGCTTGGTAAACTCCGTACGACGCTACACGTAGATTTTACATTTCATCAGTCTGTATGAAAGGGACAAACAGTTACCCTTCACAGTGACTGCTATTGCGGGATAGTTCTACGAATGAAAGTTTCATGCAAATGGAAAAGCGCAGAAAGATTAGAGCTAAACATCTCATAGTCATCAGTGTCATTATAGTGGGAATATTAGCTACGTTTGACAGGTTTGGCCAAACATACTGATAGACGCCTTTGTAGCAAAACCATACTAGCATTCGCTTTAAAATTTTTACTAAAGATACAGAAAACCAAACTCAAAATGTAAATATGTCGTATGTCGTTGTTGGTTGGGATAGGCCACAGGGTGGGTTCACCTATTAAGTAGGCTGTTTAGGTTTTTATGTTGGTAACGCCACGTAGCGCTCTGTATGAAAATCACTGACTAGTGGTGGGCAGGAAATCGCGTATCTGTTAGAAATCACAGTGACTGAGAAGTCACAGATATCACAGTAGCAACTTTACAGAATCTGACTGCGATTTCAGTCACAGTTAGCAGTCGCAAGTAGTATTTCACATTCAAAGACGTGAGCCATCTATTGGTCGAATTTAGAACTTCTTTCTGCGATTTCAGTGACAAGTCGCAACTAAGAGTTGCAAGTAGCAACTAAAAAGCGCGGTTAACAGTGGCATCTGTTGGCCAAAGTTCGTACTACGTCGATCTCTGCGGTACGCTATGGAGTCCAACTGCGATTTCCGTGACAAGTCGCAACTAAGAGTCGCAAGTAGCAACTAAAAAGCGCAGTTAACAGTGCCATCTGTTGGCCAAAGTTCGTACTACGTCCATCTCTGCGATACGGTATCGAGTCTAGCTGCGATTTCCGTGACAAGTCGCAACTAAGAGTCGCAAGTAGCAACTAGAAACG
Source organism: Schistocerca nitens (assembly GCF_023898315.1). Taxonomy (NCBI): domain Eukaryota; kingdom Metazoa; phylum Arthropoda; class Insecta; order Orthoptera; family Acrididae; genus Schistocerca; species Schistocerca nitens. The sequence continues at coordinate 472,776,997 of NC_064614.1, read as the reverse complement.
GTTAACAGTGCCATCTGTGGGTCAATGTTCGTACTACGCCCATCTCTGCGATACACTATTGAGTCCAACTGCGATTTCCGTGACAAGTCGCAACTAAGAGTCGCACGTAGCAACTAAAAAGCGCAGTTAGCACTGCCATCTGTTGAGCAAAGTTCATACTACGCTATTCGCTACCGAGTCAAACTGCGATTTCTGTGACAAATCGCAACTAACAAGGGAACATCCCCATCGCACCCCCCTCAGATTTAGTTATAAGTTGGCACAGTGGATAGGCCTTGAAAGACTGAACACAGATCAATCGAGAAAATAGGAAGAAGTTGTGTGGAACTATGAAAAAATAAGCAAAATATACAAACTGGGTCGTCCATGCCTAAGATAGGCAATATTATGGGCAATATGTTGCGAGGAACGCCGTGGTCCCGTGGTTAGTGTGAACAGCTGCAGCATGAGAGGTCCTTGGTTCAAATCTACCCTTGACTGAAAATTTTGCTTTCTTTATTTTCGCAAAGTTATGATCTGTCCGTTCGTTCATTGACGTCTCTGTTCACTGTAATAAGTTTAGTGTCTGTGTTTTGCGACCGCACCGCAAAACCGTGTGATTAGTTACGAAAGGACGTGCCTCTCCAATGGGAACCGAAAACATTTGATCGCAAGGTCATAGGTCAACCGATTCCTCCACAGGAAAACACGTCTGATATTTTGTATACGACACTGGTGACAGCATGTGCGTCACATGACAGGAATATGTTGTCGACCCACCTAACTAGTACACTTGGCGAATGGGTGAAAAGATTCTTCTACCTTGCCCGATTTAGGTTTTCTTGTGGATGTAATAATCACTCCAAAAAAAGTGATGAAAACATAAGAGTTTTTCACATAATCTGAAAATAAAAAGTTAAAATTTTCGGTCGACGGAAGATTTGAACTGTAGACCTCTCGTTCTGCAGCTGTTCACGCTAACCACGGGAACACGACGCTCCTCGTCGCATACTGCCCTTAATATTGCCTATATTACACATGGACGACCCAGTTTGTATATTTTGCTTATTTTTTCATAGTTCCACACAACTTCTTCCTGTTTTCTCGATTGATCTGTGTTCAGTTTTTCAAGGCCTATCCACTGTGCTAACTTATAACTAAATCTGAGGGGGCTGCGATGGGGATGTTCCCTTGTAAGAGTCACAAGTAGCAACTAAAAAGCGCAGTTAACATACTTTTCCTAGTGTCATCTGTTGACCGACGTACGTACTTCGTTATGAGAGCCTTGTGACTCACGAGATCGATGTGCTGTGTGTGCATATGAAGGGCTTATTTCAATAGTCGTACAAGTCCATTTTTGTTCATTTTGAGATCCAGAGTCGTAAAGTTAAATGAGCGCTGAAAAATCTGCAGTTGAGATACCAGAAATATTCAAGCATATGGCTTCTTGCTAGAGATGAACCTTTACTTATGTTTGTTTGGATCACTAATTTCAGAAGCATCATAGACAGAAAAGTGGAGGTAATGGACTTGTACCACTATTGAAATAAGCCCTTCATATTATATGACGACATGCACATTTAGCATCAGTTGTGGTTGGTCAAATACTGCTGTGACTCTGAATGTATTATATTAATAAGAAGCAACATTGCCTTTTTCTCCTGAAAATATCAAGTAACGTAACAAATGTGTTTGATTCTGCTTCCAATATGACAGTTTTGGTTAATACTCCACATGCCTACAGGACTTTGCAATGTTAACACAGCAGAACTCAGACATCTGTATAAGTGTAGAGAAATGAAAACAGTCATATGAATGCCTCACTTTTGTTCCGACACAGTTCAAGACTCGGGAGAAAAGTTTTACACCTGATGTTCTACATGGCAACTTCACACACAAGAACTTTTTGCCGACACTACTACCACCTACATAAGTAAGCTTTTCCTGTGTTACTTTCAAGTAATGCACTTAAGCTATTCCTGATTTAACTGGAAGATCTGTACTTCCCACTTTCATATCAACAGCCTCAAAATGCATATTGTAGACTTCGGGATATGCTACAGGTCAGTGTCACACCAAGATTGTGGAAAAAGGTGGGGGGGGGGGGGGGGCGGCATGTCACTCTCCAACAAGTGTTTACCAATAAGTAAGTGGCGGAAAATTATGGGTATAGGACGGCTTAAACATGTGGAAAATGAGATTTTTATTATTCACTCACTGTATTTGACATTTATTATTCCTTTAAAATCGCACAACAACTTCAATAAAACACAGTTTAATCATTCACACACTTATTTCACAATTATTTCACTTTTAAACTGCAAATCCTCTAAGAGCTGTCTTGAATCTTCACGAGTGTCTCTCAACAGCCTTGATGTGGATAGATACGTACAGCAACCAGTAATCAGAGTCAGAACTGTGTCTGCAAAAACACAAGGATTATTAAACAAGTTATGCTGTCATTAATTACTAGCAATATAATTGACAGAGTAGATTGATAATATTTGCCATAATGAATATCACATTTGCAAGAACGATCTCACTGAAGTAATTAAGTCCATCGAAACGCTTAGAAACTAACCTCTCGTCTGACGAAAACGGTCTAAAGACGCAGTGGCAATTTCTTCAGATCTGTTGACAATTATATTTTGAGTTATCACTTTACTGAGTGACTGAAATGTAGTTCAGGTACCTGTGAACATAACAATATGTTAGAATTCATTTTCTAAATACGAACTATTACGGTACTGTACGGCTACTTACATATTAATTACACTATTAATATTTTCACAGTGGTTTCTTTAATACAAAATTAAAGCCAACGGAAGAAAAAACGTAAAACATACTTGCCAATGACAGGTTTGTTGAGATGCAATTTTCTGTGTTGACAGATGTAACTTTTTCATACGGTGGTAAGTCGCAGAAATCGCAGGAATCACAGAAATCGCAGAAATAGCAGAAATCGCGGAAGTAGCAGAAATCGCAGAAATAGCAGTGGCGGAGGGATACACGACCTATGTTCCTTAACTGCGACTCTTAACTGCGACAAATCACAGTTAAGAATAACAGATACTGAAAAGTAGCATTCACAGAAATCACTGATATCGGAAAATCGCAGTTTAGCCCATCACTATCACTGACTGTGCTGTGTGCAGTCTATGGCTGGTTTGCATTGTTGGAATATTTGTTATTGTAGTGTTGGCAGTTGGGTGTGAACAGCGCGCAGTTGGAGATGAGCCGCCAGCCGTGGTGGATGTGGGGAGAGAGATGGCAGAATTTTGAGAGAGGACGATCTGGACGGATATATATATATATATATATATATATATATATATATATATATATATATATATATATATATTTCACCCTTCTGTGAGGACACTGTAGATCTGTAACTCCACTGATCAGTATCGCTCCCCTTCGGATGGTCCCTAGTGGCTCCAACTTCTACACGAGAGCAAAACCTGGGGTCGCGTTGCACTCCGAAGAGGAGCGATACTGATCAGTGGAGTTACAGATCTACAGTGTCCTCACAGAAGGGTGAATATATATATATATATATATATATATATATATATATATATATATATATATATATATATATCAGTCCTCACAGAAGGGTGATTATCACCCTTCTGTGAGGACACTGTAGGTCTGTAACTCCACTGATCAGTATCGCTCCTCTTCGGAGTGCAACGCGACCGCAGGTTTTGCTCTCGTGTAGAAGTTGGAGCCACTAGGGACCATCCGAAGGGGAGCGATACTGATCAGTGGAGTTACAGATCTACAGTGTCCTCACAGAAGGGTGAAATATATATATATATATATATATATATATATATATATATATATATATATATATATATGTATATATCCGTCCAGATCGTCCTCTCTCAAAATTCTGCCATCTCTCTCCCCACATCCACCACGGCTGGCGGATATATATATATGATGACTTTTGAACATTATTAACATAAATACATTGTTTGTTCTCTACCAAAATCTTTCATTTGCTAACTGTGCCTAACAGTAGTTAGTGCCTTCAGTAGTTAGAATCTTTTATTTAGCTGGCAGTATTGGCGCTCGCTGTATTGCAGTAGTTCGAATAACGAAGACTTTTGTGAGGTAAGTGATTCATGAAAGGTATAGGTTATTTTTAGTCAGGGCCATTCTTTTGTAGGGATTATTGAAAGTCAAATTGCGTTGCGCTAAAAATATTGTGTGTAAGTTTAATGTTGATCAGAATAAGTAAAGAGAGAAATGTCTGAGTACGTTCAGTTCTGTTCAGCTGGTTGAAAATCAACGTAAGAGGTTTATCAGCACAGTAATTCATCAATTTTTCTAAGGGGATGTTTCAACCTGATTGTTAGAAAGCGTGTTCTTCCTCCAAGTAGATTGGCCTTTTTCCTTGCCAATATGTCAGTGTTGTGTCGTTTATTTGTTTGTAGAGGGCAGATGAGTGTAACGGATGCGTACATGGTGTTGTGTTACATTTGGGTGGTATGATTACACGACAAAACGGAGAGGGCGAAACCTACTGTTATCGAATAGCATCAAGGGCTTCCCGAGCTTAACGTCTCCATTTGACGGACGGGTTACCATCAGCGACGCCATATGCCTTCACTTCATAAGATACTATGGGGAGGTTTGGAATTTAGTCCAGGAGATTGGTGCAAATCGCCGGCCAAATACTAACATTACAAATTTTATCCACCACCATAATTCGAATCACCCAATCAAAATGGTCAGACAAGAGTTTCAGTCTCATTATTTTCGAATACGGACGCAATGGCTTACTGTCACTTAATTTATAGAGAATTCGTTGAAGGAATTCTCAGAAACTAGCAGGAATGGAATAAAAATCAATAGAGACATCTTCGACACTATCTGGTTTGTAGACGATGTTACCTCTTTGGGCAGAAATGAAGAGGAGCAACAGAAGGCATTTATACAGAATAATCAAGTCTTCATAGAGCGCGAGATGAACATAAGCGAAACGAAATTCATGAAGTGCATAAGAGACAAAAGCAGAACGCAGCGCACCTTGAGGACGAAAAGCTGATACATGTGACTACCTTCGGAAATTCTATCAAAGTGGATTTTCGAATAGCCCAAGGAAAATAACAATATCTGCTTGACTGTCAGGGAACTGTTCTTCAGTAACTACATTTGGAGCGGATATTTGCACGGGGCAGAAACTTGGAAGCGGTGGAAGGCGGAAAAAATCTGCAATCTGCCGAGATAACACTTAAACGAAGAAATTCTGAGAAGAGAGGGAGAGACAACGAGCGTACTCAAAACTGTCACCGCTAAGAGGAACAACATGGTTATCCATGTACTTTGCCTTTCATCGCAGTTCACTATTCCGATTGTAGCAATGATGGAAGGAAGGAAGCGGAGATGTTGACCGAGACAGGAGTTCATGGATGAAATTAAAGCTGTCAGGAGATGTCAGGGTTTCAGCAGACTGGCATCAAGAAGGCAGGAAGTATGAATGACCGCCCCATCTTTCGCGCTGAGAAGAAGGCGGCGGCTTAACTACAGTGCCACGTCGTTCGGTACGTGATACATAGTTAGAAAGTGCGAGTCGGCGACATGCCTGTCTGCGCTAGATCCTTGTGGATGTAGTTTGCCTTTGTTTTGCCCCGAACTGTTACGACGTGTCAAACGTGTGCTAATATCACGCGGATTAATGCGATAAGTGCTCTTCCTCTTTAATGCGGTGTTTCTAATGTTAAGAATGAAAATGGAATTAAAGCAACGGTGCCAGCACAGCGTAGTCCATTGGAAAGCATTGAGGGACGCAACGAGTGTAACGTCTCCATCTTGCCGACGGATCTCCAGCTGTGTCACACGCTGTCATTCCGAAAGACACCACAGATATGTTCTAGAATTAACCGAAGACATTGATGCATGGTCTACTGATCAGAAAATCTTCTCCACCACTGCTTCTCTCCTCACCAGCCAAAAACACTAATGGTGAAAATTCGTTTCGGGGCCAGAATTTTATCTGGCCACACACGAGCAAGCACTTCTTCACTACCAAACGTCAGATAGTGTGACCTCATATGAGTGTTGGAATAGCACACAGTGGAATTGTATTGTGGAGGGCTTTTAAATAGCCATGGGAGACTGTTGGGGGGTATCCTTCAAAAATGTAACTATAGGTACTTTGCTCATCCTTCATCTACCCAGATGGTAATATAGACCTCACAGCCTTGCTGTCGACAAAGTATTGCGAGGGTTACCATCACATTACTGGAAATGTGAAACTGTGTCCTGAGATTCCCAAAATTTACTGTTGACTTTATGACCTGCGCAGGTATTATGCCATCGCCAAATTATAATGCGTGTCTGAGGGATCAGATGTGTGGCTCTGAGGATAATTGTCTTCCGAGATGAAACTTCGTGTCTGGTTTGCCTTAGATTTAAAAAAAAAATAAAAATGAAAAGGAGGAAACAGTCTATTCAGTAACCTGTCTCCGTTGTGACGCGCGAAAATACTGTATCACATACTTTGTATACAAGTATATGTAAGTACATAAGTTAATTTAATTGTAATAGTGTTTTACGTAAAATGTCTAATAAAGCACGTACAAACGTTTAGTTATTCAAACCGTCGCATCAGCGATAACATTCATATGCCGGCGTTTGCACGTCTCACCATATTTGAAGATAAGCTTTTTAGTGTGTGTTAACCTCTGTCTTTACGTTTTTCAGTCACCCACAACAACCATAACAATGCCTCAACGGAGAAGCCTGTGGCTTTCGAAGAAGCAGTTACTTTAACAGGTGAGTAACGCTGTGTTTTGCGTAAATATCTACAAGAAGTGCATATTTTATTTCTTCCACTCGTGGGCAGCAAGTGAATTGTCTTGAAAAATGGATCTATGACCTTGATGGACACTGTCCTCTGCTGGAAAGCGACAAATCGAACGACGGGCTATTTGTGGTCTGCGTTACGCGCGTCCACTTCTGGGACGCCAGTCCCGCTTATTGGAGACAATTCACTTTGACACTGACTGTTTACTGTGCATCTCCTGCTGTCGCAGACTCCGTCCACGGGCTACTGTACACAGGCGCACAACGTATAAAGGCTCCATGTTGTATCGATCTTACTATAACAGAAAAAGGACTGTTAGTAAAATACTTTTTCTGTGCTAGGCAGTTACTTCTGAAAAATCTACCAGTATCTAAGTTTCAAAACACATCTCAAAGATTCAAATATTTGTCGCAAAAGGGTGCTGCAATAAGAGTAAATAATAAAGGATGATTTACCTAAGCTGTTCACGTAAAACATTTTTGGAATCGTTTGCAATAACGTAATAAATAAATTAAATATAAATATAAATTGTAACAAAATCTTCACTAAACGACGTCTAGTCTAGCATCAATTAAAGATATAGATATCTTCGCTTTCTGAAATGTAGCCACAGCAACACCGCAATTTCTGCTGCAGTTATCGCAGAGAGACAAATTCAAGTGCGTTTCAGTCTACGAAGTCTGATAAGTAGTTTAGGGGAATTTATAATATTTAGAAGTTAGGATTTGTCTGTCATTTAGCATCAAATCGATTTCTGTAGTATCCCGAAATTCATCTTCGATAGGGATCTGTTGTGTTCGACTGACACTAATCACAATTGGCGAGGCTCTGCATGTGGTCTGAATGACATATCAGACGGACGCCTATGGACTTACGATTCACCTGATAATTAAGGCAAAGCGCTCTTGTTTCTGACAGAGGCAAGAGATATATGTGAATATCGTAAACTGAAGGGATTTTTAAAAGACGAAACTGAGATATAAAGAATGTTAAATAATAACTTCGGTTGTAAAATAATTAATTTCGAGATATACACTTACATCACTTCAGCAGCGGCAACAAAAGGAAATCGCAAAGGAACTTGATCATAAGCATGACAATTAAATTCCATTAGTATCATCAAGTGTGCGATAAGTTCATCGCCTGCAGGAGGACGAATTTTCAGCCGTCGGTGGCAGTACTTTTGGAAAGGCTGTAGAGATTCCTTCGATATTGTAGCACACACTGTAACAATGAGATGTTTCAATCTTCTTCGGTTTTTAGAATTTGCGCATAGACTTTCGAGCTCATCCAAGAGGAAAGGCATTGGCGCCCCATAAGGAAAACGTTTAGGGCACCTGATAACGCTCTGAGGTCGTACCTAGCTATCGGGAAAGAGCTGGCTGGGTGAGCGCTTCCCTGGCCACACATAAGTAGTGAGCCGGGCACTCAGCGTGCTGGTACCACGTACATGTTCGTGTTCTTGTGGTAGTTCAACGAGGGTCGGTAGCTTTTCGGTGGAAAACTGTGTTTGTCTGTTAGTCGAAAATGTTTCTTCAACGAAGAAAGAACTACAGTTATGTAGTCCATAATAATTCAACATCAAACATCACACTCCACAGTCTCTGATGTCCAAACTGCCACAGCCAGTGCAGATTCTCAGTGACCTGATAATGCATATTTCTTACGTTCAGTTTTCCATGATCTGTATACGCTTCTTCAATAGTAGAGAGATTTCTTCGCGGAAATAACCTATTCAGAGCAGAGTGAAACCCTGCTGGTTAACCCGTACTTGAAATGACGCATAGAAGCTGTCTGTGCACAAGATGTCAACACTGGACTGATGTATTTCAGAGGCACTCGCAATTTCTCTGGAACTAATATGTGCAGTACGACAATAGCTGTGAGGATATCTTTTTTGTTCACTATGCTCGTACTTAGCTTGCCCTTTACCTTCTGCACGATATTCCAATGTCTTTCACAAAGAATTAGTTGGACATCCGCTGAACTGTCATTCTTGTTGAACATCGTTTGCCAGGATCATTAGCCCAGTACCACTCAACTATTCACTTTGCGATTGCTCTGCTATTGCCTTCAAGAAGTGAAATAATTTCATTTAATTTGTAAACTAATTTTTTTTCCACGTAGCCAGCGCTCGATACACGTAAATTATAGAATCTTAATATAAAGCTACCTTCCTCTGTACTCCTTTCGTACGGGTATCTTGGAAGTGCAACACTGCTTATTCCTTACCTGACGAGATGTACTTCTCCATTTTGATGTGAAATCACGAACTTATCCGTTAAACAGCAACCATTTAGTATTTAAAACAGATAACTCCCAGGTTCTAAATAGCGTATTTTCTCAGAAACTACTTATTTGATTTCGTAGAGTTAAATGCGGTGAATTTGCCTCTTTCAGCTCAACGATACTAGCAGTTGAAATTGCTGGAGTTACGTTTGAGAAAGGGAAGTTGTTACCGATATCTCTGCAGTCAACATAGCCATGACAATAAATAATACATAGTTTAATGAGGGCTTTCTTATGACTCATTTGGATGGGAACAGCAATACGATACTCAAATAACTTACGGGAATACAGCCGGGTTATGTCATCCACACCGCCGATATTTCGACAAGGGCACACCCTGCCATACCTTGAAAATGGCAGGGTGCGCTCCTGTCGAAATATCGGCGGTTGTCGGACGACGTCACACGACTGCATTCGCGTAAGTTATTCGAACATTGTACGAGCCGGGAGAAACTCAGGTGTCACAGAAGTACGATATCTTAAACATTTAGGAAGTATTTGAGGTGAACTGCACAGCTGACTCACTCTTGGTATACTTGAGCATTGTGTTGGAATAATAAACATTTTCTCGCAGCTTTCGACTCTCATAATTTATGTAAGCGCCTTGAAGAGAAACATAAGGCATTACGAGTTCTTCTTACGGAGCAGCCGATGCTGTACAAGTCCATTTCGAAAAATGGGGAAACCGCAGGACAGTTGCTTAATCCACAATCTTTTATTGTGTACACGATCGGTTTCGGAACGGTTAAAGTTCCAACATCTGGTGTAAACAGTAATAAAAAATATTCTGTTACACGCGAATGGGAGGGGATCACAAGTCTGAAATATCAGATAAGGAACTACGGTGCTAAAATTTCTAAATTAAACAAATTACAAGAGAGAACAGGACGTTACCTACAAATAAAATCACTCAAGCATTTCCGTGTCAAAGGGGAAAAGGGACCTAAAAAATTCGAAAAAATGAACATCACGACCGTACACCAAAAGTTACCAAAATAATGAAACATGTAAAATGCAATAAAAACGAGGAGAGGGAGGCGGGAGAACACACATATTGTGCGGAATTACTTACAAAAATTCCACATCAGTCGCCCCCCGCGCTGCGCGAGCGGGAATACAAACAGGAAAACTGTGAATTAGTAAATACTAGCCGTGAATACTGAAGCCGCACACAACCCAAGCGCAGACGCTGTACGAAACATACAACAGAGTGGTGAATTGTTTTAAGTGGGGAAGCGGGAACTAACAGTAGAAAGTAGACGGAACCATCACAACATTAAAAAGGGAAGAGGATCTGTGCGGATTTAAAGAACATAAATACCTGGCCAATTCCAGGTCAGCTCTGACAATGCATTTGACTGACAAGCAGCATCAGCTGCAGTAGGTTAGTCATAAACGAACTGTCTTATACACTACAGAGAAAGGTGGAATACTCGATGTTCTGGAAGATACTGAAATCTGAGCAAGTCTTCATTCCCATTCTCTCGATACAATTAATGAACGAACAGACCTCTAACACTAAAATACTTTAATTATGACATTATCTAAGCACATTAGGATATCCACATAATGTAGTATTGTTCCTCGTTTTTTAAGTTTCGGCAGGAGCAATTGGAGGTATGGAGGAGAGTCGCCATGTCCTGCACAGAACACAGGCGTAATCTTATACGTCATGCACTCTCTCAGTCTCGAAAATTATTCAGGGTACAGCGTGGGCACAGTACAATGGCCGGATGATAAGAGGGATTTTCGGAAAGTAAGTTCCGATCGCTTGTGAAAGGGAAACCACTGTGAAAATGCGATGAAGTTTTGCACAGATGTGTTGGGTGTTGTCTGTAGTATACCTGTCGATCGCGGCAGGTCGCTCTTTTCAATTCTGAGCGCACAGTGAACACATAAAGATGCCTAGAAAATAGTGGCTCCTGCCAAGTATGAGGGCCTGGCGAGAGATTTCGCCTGATGATATGCAGGCCACATGACTGTCAACCGTTTCGTTGTTCATGACAGTACTCGGCCGCACTTTGCAGGGGCAATGAAGATGATCCTGCAGCGTTTCCGATGGGAAACGATCACAGCGCTGGCTATGAAGACAGCATTTTGGCACAGACAACGAGGTGAAGAGGTTTAGAGAATCGGCGGAAAGCACGGACCGCTGCCTTCTGTGACGAGGTAATTGGAAAGTTGGTACAGCGCTACGATAAACGTCTCTGTCGGAGCGACAACTATCTAGAGAAATAGCTGTAAGGTATAACTAACTATCGCAAATAAAACAGTTTTGATTTTAACGGTGGTTTCCTTTTCGCGACCTATCAGAACTAACTTCCCCAGTAGTCCCCATATTTCATGGACCTTAAAATAGGCAACCCAATTTACATTATATACACCGGGGCATACGATGCAAGTAGTGTTTTCCTGACCAGTTTTATTTTGCTCACTCTGTACAAAGATGGTAGTGACATGAGTATTTTTTTGGAAGGACTGCACAATATTGTCATTTTAATTCTATTTATTGCAACAATTTTAAGGTAATGTATGGAAAGTTTATGAAAACACAGGACGTAATTTAATTTTACAGAAATAGTAAACTTTCTTGTTATGTTATTGAAAACTGGTGAACGTAATGTTCGAACGAAATCTTAGGAATAAATCATATTTTTATCTGATCCAAACTGGAACTGAGCACCTAACACAAGAAAATTTCAGTTAACTGTGACAAAAAAAAAATCTGCTCGTGAATCGAGTACCAAGCAGTTTCCCGTTTGATTTTGTTAAGAAAACAGATCACTAGGTTTGTGATTAACCTGTTCTTAGGTTTTCTGGTCAGAAAACTTTCTATATTTTACCAGTGTATGAAAAAAAGATTTATTCATATTACTTGCAGTGAGAAAACTTATCTTACATAGGCCAAAAAAACGGCGCCTCAGTACTGCAGCAATTGTCTTGCAAACTATGGTACGTATGTTGTGTGAAATTGAGTGAATACCTTAGAAGAAATCTTTTTGCTGTTAGCTGCTGATAATGGCCTTGTTACCAAAATGTCAGAACTTACTAAAATGTAATTCTTTTGGTGTTCGTTTATTTTTGCAACGTCGGGAATGAATTCTAAAAGAGGGGGGCAGGGGGGAGGGCGCCCATCGACTCAGAGCACCTGGGCAGCTGGGTGGAGGAGGGTGGGGGGGCACAGCCGTGTGTTTGTGACAGTGTTAGCACTACACATGTCTTTACTTGTTTGGCGCGGCAGGGTACGACAATCACATTGTAAAGGCGCTAAGGTACACGTGGGTAGTGTGCAGTTAGATCACCTACGCTGGCAGCGGCCGTGGTTCGCGGAGTTACGAGAAAATACTAGCTATTTATCATTTGGAAATCGTCGCTTTAATCTTTCAGCAGAAGTTGTTGGTGCCTCATATCTATGATGACAATGGACGAAGTCTACTGACTTGACTCTCGTCAGTATGACTGACGCTTGAAGCGTCTCTGTCGTTATTTAATGAAATAGTCATTTCCTCCACTGACTTTCCTAAGACAGTCTCACTCTGCCATGCTCTTTCCGTCATACTCTATATCTGATTAACAATTTTCTTTCCGTCTTCAAGGTTTGCGATTCTACAGCTTCTTTTGTATCTCAGCTGCAGACCAGGTAAATTTATTATTATATCTGGCAACGTAATCATTAATTTGGGCCCACATCATACTTATTGGGCTGAAATGTCAGTGTTAAGGGGGTATTATAATTATTGTATGCCCATATGGTTTTGCCAGCCCATCGATTTCATACCTGGTGAAATGTGGTTTGTGGAGAGATGCATCAGTTCCGTAATAATAATATTATCACTCGTAAGTTGCAAGACTGAAGGCAATAAATCACTTCCTCCTATAGGTTTGGTATGGTCAGCGTGTTGCCAAGAATAAGAAAATAAGGAGCATTACCAAGAACAATTGTCGACAGTTCCCCAGATTTGGTTTCCTGAGTCTGCGAACCACAGGGTAAATTACTACGATTCACTTCTTCATGATAATCTTCTTTCTTCTTTGATTTAATTGCAGGAGACTGTTTGGTATAAAATTGTGCGAGATGTCTGCTTGCAGGAGAATAAGTCTGGTTACCCTTGACGGAAGGTATTACCGTTGATTCTTTAGTCGTTCAGCTCTGTTTATGAGTGTCGGCAGTACTGTCCCAAGTTTCATCAAGCCACACCAATTCGTCGACTTTCATTACACGGATATTCCATAGAAATTGTCATCACCATGCAGCTACATTATATCCTCTCCTCCATCAACAACTTATGACCACTATAATGAAATTCCACTTTGTGCAAAACTGTGAGTAATGATGTGTGACTGCCCTTAAACGTGTTGAGTGTTACACGTCCCTTTCCACAGCAACAACCATAAACGCGGCTATTGAATCCTCAGCAAAGGAATGGAGTTACAAGTTTGGATGTTTTCCAGCTTCCTCTTCTTTCTCGATCATTTCCTTGCCAATTTTCACAACAGTGGTTTTGTTTATATTCAAAGTATCAAAAAATGGTTGAAATGGCTCTGAGCACTGTGGGACTTAACATATATGGTCATCAGTCCCCTAGAACAACTTAAACCGAACTAACCTAAGGACATCACACACATCCATGCCCGAGGCAGGATTCGAACCTGCAACGTAGCGGTCGCACGGTTCCAGACTGAAGCGCCTAGAACCGTTCGGCCACATCGGTCGGCTCAAAGTATCGATTACCTTGTTAACGGAGAGCAACGAGCACGTAACACGCAAATCGTTTCTCTTGGTTCTCTTCTTACGGCAATCTCGTGTCCGAGAGAACATCGAACTTTTTCATTCGTAACTTTCGACGAACTTGCTTCCGTTATTGTTCAGTATAGCACAACAAATAATAGTAACAACAAACAAAATAATAATTTTCGCAGACATAAAAACGAACACAAGCAAAATCACCTTCTGCAACGAACCCTCACACAGAACAGCTAGTTGCCTGAAACTGAAGCGTAGTATAAGCAGGAAGCTTTGCAGTGGTGGGGTGCAGGTTTGGCAACCGCGGGTGCTTGCAGCGACTCCAGGTCTTGGTGGGAATGCCTAAACTCGTGTCGTGCCTTCGGAGTGGGTCTCACCCCATTACGTCTGTCGTAGCTGTCAGTCATAAGCTAATTTTTAACAGCGTGTAGTTTTCCTACCTTTTTGTGTTATAAAACGATCAGACTTACAGATACACAATATGTTTATGCAGAACTGTTTTTTGAAACAAGAGGTTTATTTCTCAGGAAAGTAAATTTGACATTCTCCAAGTTTGCTTATTCTAAGTGACAGGATATACTTATTCGAAAATGTCTTTCAATCTTTGATATTGCTTTCTTTCTTACGAAAGGACTCATTAAGTAAGTGAACTCCTTACGTACGTGGAAGTCAGGGTGTCAGCTTTTCGTTACCAGCAGCGGAGTCACATATTATCACTACATTACATAATAAACACAAATTTACAGCTACAGAGAAAACAGTTACCATTCACAGATAATGGTAGAAACTTAAATGATGGGAATACGGACGGGACCTTACGTAAAGAGTTGCAGCTGTTAACGCGTCAACAGCGAGATATATGAAGCGCACGACAATGTACACACAGAGATATGCACTGTACACAGACCAAAAATTTAGGAAGTTTATCAGACTTCAGAGCAAATTGTGGCAGTAATTTAACACGGCGTTTCTTAATCTTTTAAATGTCCACTTTTATAGTTTTTATGTTTTTAATCCAACATTATGAAAATGGATTACTTGCAACAAATATAACCCATTATTTGCTTCAAAAAGCAATTTAAAGATCAACCCAAAAGCCCATGAAGTAATTTAAATTTAAAATCAGAATGAAAAGGAAACTCTCAATTTAAATTCGAGTGAGATGAGCGTTGTTGGTTCCTGTTTTCCCAAAGATACTTATATGGGATTTTACGGGTAACAGTTGAGACCACACGTATATTTGACCTCAAGTCTGTTGCGGAATTTATATTTTAATGTTAAATAATCTAAGAAACCCGATCTCTACATTTATATAATCCACAAATGGTAAAAGTACCAACATGACTTCTTGTGACGATTGAGAATACTCATTTTTTGACCTGTCCAGAATTACGCTTGTGGCATTGATGTTCATTTGTAAAATTTTGATTGAAAACATCATTAAAACCTTTGGATAACAACTTCTATAAATGTCTCCCCTATTTCAACCCCTCCGTCTGCTTAAAACCCTTTTACCTGTTTAGATGCACGCATACTCAATACAGCACATAAACATTATACAGAATTCTATTTCTTACAAGTAAGGTTTCTTTGTAGTCAGCAATTAAGTTTACTTATTTGCCTAGAAGGTTTAAATAAAGATCTTTCACTTTTTAAAAACTGTATATTTCGGCCAGAAATTTAGCTAGAACCGTACAGCTACTTGGGAGAACTTTCTGATTATAACAAACTAAGGATTATCAATACTGGTCAAAGGATTATCAATACTGGCCAAGAATCCTAAAAAACGTAAGCATTTCATCATACTTTCTAAGGTTTTTAGAAAATGATCCGGACATTTCCTTGTAGAAGCTTCGACTGTCCTAAATTCTATTCACGCTATTTCGTTTTTATCATTTCACTACTATCATATCCAACCCCAGCAAACTAGCTAGTTGTTGAATCCGAAGCATAAGCTCCAAGTTTTGCACCTTAAAGGGACTTTTTCAAGACACCTTTCAATCCCGCAACAACATGTCGAAAATCGATTTTAAGGCGAAAAATTCACTGACAGCTATATTTTAAGCCGAATAAAGTTTAAATAGTTACATACATTGCTAACATTGTTGTTAATGGCGGATTATAAAACAAAGACAGTTAATACATTTAGAGCATAAAATGGAAACGACTTATCAACAGAGTGGTGGAAGATAGATTAGTTAAACAAGTAAACTATTATAAACCAATAGGAGAGAGACATGTAGGGTGACCGAGGAACAGAACAGTGAGGACGGCCGGTGTGGCTGAGCGGTTCTAGGCGCTTATGTCTGGAACCGCGCGACCGCTACGGACGCAGGTTCGAATCCTGCCCCGGGTGTGGATGTGTGTGATGTCCTTAGGTTAGTTAGGTTTAAGTAGTTCTAAGTCCTAGGGGACTGATGACCTCAGATGTTAAGTCCCATAGTGCTCAGAGCCATTTGAACCATTTTTTGAACAGAACAGTGAAGACGGAATAGGCTGCAGGCCTACACTATGGACTGAAGAATGAGATGATAACTGATACAAACACTTCTTTTTATATAATTTGTTTAAAAGGGTGGGAAAGACGAAGGATATAGGTGAGGATTATAAAGCATAATACAGCCCATCGCTCTGACGATAGACGACATTGCTACACATTTGTATGGTTAACTTAGAACGATATTTGAGGTGTTTTAAAGAGCGATGCCATTGGACAGTGGATGACTGGAAAATTTTTTGGAGTGATGAATCACACTACAACCTGTGACAATCAGATGGAAGCGTTTGAGATTAGCGTGTGCCTGGAAAACGCTAGTTGCTATCGAGTGTTGTGAGAACAGTAAAATACGGAGGAGGCGATGTAACGGTATGCAGATGTTCTTTTTTGTGGTTAAGATCATTCAAAAAATTATTCTTTGCAGCTGCACAAACAGCTTAAAATCCAATAACAAGCGTTTTCCACAGCAAAAAGAAAATAATTTATTTAGCAGTTATAATACAAACGGTTGACAAAGACTCACAGGTCAAGACCAATCAATTATATTGTTCTTAGTAACTGCGTTAACTGCTTAAGGCTCTATAATAATGGCCTACCACAACTAAGTGAAAATAATTTAAAAGTACCATGCAGCTGCAACGAGAACAGAAACAGACAATTACAGGTCAAGATCATCAGTTGATGAAACCAATAACTACACTTAGCAAATACACAAACGACCCATCGAAAAGACGATAACGAATATGAAGTAAAAAAAAAGTACTACAATCTTACACACAAGGCACTTCAATAGTATTAAGAAGAGAAAATATGTACAGGATAACTGAATTAAATGCCGGTGGGTATGTAACAAGCTTTACAATTAGTGAACGTTCTTTAGAATTTGCCTCAAATTTGGTTAGAAGACAAGAAGCTTTACAGCTGTAGAAAGTATGTTGGTAGCACTTCGTCTGTGCGTGGAGCAATAGAAGAAAATATTATCTAGCGCCGAATCTCAGTATGCGACGCGACACTGAAGTGGCTATGGTTGTCTTGGAGGAAGTCTAGCAAACGTATTTAGTGTGTTACGGCTGTAGCGAAATTCTTTGTCGTTATCGTGACTTTCTATTTCTTATAATATGGAGCTGAACCGCTAGTCATAGCCGGTGGCAAAAGGAAAGTAGATTTTTATGAAAGCATTACAGGCAACAGCACTCTATCCTTTTTTTTGAGACAGTTTCACTGTTCCTGTCAGTTAACTTACTAGCTCTACCAGGTTTAGTGCTAGCCTAACGTTTCCCTTTCACAATAACGTCGCTAACAATAGACCTAGACGTACATAATTACAACGAAATCTTTTTGATAGAATGTACGAACACATTCCTCAGATAATATAGTCGTACTATGTGCTTTAACTATCTTAATCAGAAAAAGTTTGTATTTTTAGACGACGTCGTGAGATGTTATAAGACTGTCCTCCTATTCAAATAAGTTAGACAAGCGTTTTAAGTGCTACATTGAGTGCCGCAGTCAGTTGGTCCGACTACATGTTTCACAAGTACTAACTTCTGCTGGAAGCATGTAGGTCAGCTGCTAACGTAGTGATTAAAGTGGAACTCGCAAAATCAGCTGTAGAGAGGACTAGTATAAAAGAATCTAAAAACGCGCATTGCGTGAGTAGAGCAGAACACATGTGATTGTCATGCAGTCTGTTTTCGAACACTGCTTCCGTCTTATCAAGTTAGCCACAAGGAAGTTCTTCTAGATGAAAAAGTTCAGTATTAGAAAGGACCAATGTACCTTTCGCCCTGAACTCTACCGTGACTTACGGCGTATATGTTGGTGTAGATCAGAAGTAGTGTCGTGATACATGCCCAGGAGCGAGATGATGCATCTGAATCTCCGCTCCACAACGCCTTTTTTTTTCTTTAGTGTGATTTCATTCCCCTGCCCCATATGGGCAGGAGAGGGCTGTCAGCGGCACAATTCGCCGCTCAGCAGCCGAGTGACATGACAACTAATACAAGAATAAAATGTTACATATAAGGCGATAAAAAGGGGGATATAAAACAGAGTAAGGGGAGATAATGGAGGTAAAAATACATTGACATGGAGACTTTCATGGGGTGACAATTAAAAAAGTCGACTTAAAGTTAAAAAACACAGTTGGCTATTCGTAGAACACAAAAAAGACACTGAAGTGAGACACACGGGTTAAAAGTTGGCCACAGTATTAAAAACACTCCAGAGCAACACACTTTAAACCCACTTGGAACACACATGATGCAGAATAAAACTGGATGGTGGGGAGGGGAGGGACGTCAGCAGGTGCACCAAGAGGCAGGTGGGGCAGGAGATGAAGAGGGAAGACAAGGCAGGACGGAGTGCAGAGACACTGAAGGGTAGCACAAGAGAGGGAGTAGGAGGGGAAAGCCGCTCAGGAGAAGGGAGGGGGAGGAGAGGGAGCCCTCAGGAGGAGGCAGGAGGAAGATGGGATTAGAGTTGGTAGGAAGGGTAGATGTCAGGGCGAAGCTCATCATCCGGGAGGGGTAGATGATGAAAGTTGTGTTGGGAAAGGAGGCGGAGGGTGTGGAGATGGAAAGAGGGTGGGATACAACGGTAAAGGCGTGGCAATGGGCTGGGGGTGAAGAGGAAGGGAGACACCAGGGGGTGAGGGGGATCAAGGCGGCAGACAATATATAGTGTGCAGATGTGTTCAAGGAAAATGAGAAGGTGGGGGAACGTAATGAGGTCGTAGAGGATGCGTGTGGGGAACAGAAGGCGGATGCGGAAGGCGAGACAGAGTGCATGGCCTTCGAGGATTTGGATGGTTTTATAGAACCTGGGAGGGGCGGAAATTCAAGCAATACTGACATAACAGAGGATGGGGCGGATCAAAGATTTATAGGTGCGAAGAATGGTGGAAGGATGCAGACCCAATGTCCAGCCAGACAGGAGTTTCAGGAGGCAGAATCTGTTGTGAGCTGTGTGTTGGATGGTAAGGAGATGGGGAGTCCAGGTGAGGTGGCAGTCGAGGGGGTGAGGCCAAGGTATATAAGGGTAGGATTGAGGTGGATAGGATGGCCATAAATGGTGAGGTAGAAATCATGGAGACCGAAAGAGCGGGTGTTGCGGCCTATGATGATCGCCTGGGTCTTGGAGCAGTTGATACAGAGGAACCATATTTGCACCAAGCGGTGAATTGGTCAAGGTGGGTTTGGAGGGTACGTTGCGACCGTTGAAGGGTAGGATGTAGGGCTAGGAAGGCGGTGTCATCAGCAAATTGGAGGAGATGAACAGGTGGGGGAGGCTTGGGCATATCAGCAGTGTACAGGAGATGGAGTAGAGGGGAGAGGACGGAGCCTTGGGGCACGCCATCAGAGGGATAGAAAGTAAGGGAGTTGGAATTGTGGGTAGTCACATAGGACGGACGACGGGAGAGGAAGGACGCAACGAGACGGACGAAGTTGATGGGGAGAACATAGGTCTGGAGTTTGAAGAGAGCCCAGGATGCAAGACACGATCATAGGCGTTCTGGAGGTCAAGGGAAACAAAGGTTGCAGAGCGACGGAAGTTAAGTTGGAGGCAAAGAAGATTGGTAAGGTTAAGGAGCTGGTCGGCGGATGAGAAAGAAGGCCAGAAGCCACACTGGGGAAGGGGAAGGATGTGGTGCTGGGTAAGGTGGTTGTGAATACAGTGAGAGAGAATGGTCTCGAAGACCTTACTAAACACGCTCCACAACGCCTCTTAGAAAGGAGTGGTGTAGTGGATAAGATATTGAACTCATTTCGACCAGGATGGAATTCAAGTCACCACTCGGTGACCGTCTCCGTTTTTCTTTTTCTTTACATCACTTCAACCGAAGCCCTGAATTTTTTTTAATGATTTGACCGTCCATATTCATTCAACTGAGCTGATACTCCATATCTATGCTGTTTTGCAGTAATATGAAATTGGTGAATCAAAGATGCGCGCAAAATAGATTATCTGGTCAAATATCTGGACACCCCTACGTAATGCGGAACCGACCACTAGATGTAGCAAGAGACGTACTCGACGGAATAAACGGGACGGGCAGTATTGTCTTGTTAGCAGAGAAGCAATAACAGCAGATTGGATTGCTGAGAGAGGCTCAATGACTTCGAA
Source organism: Schistocerca nitens (assembly GCF_023898315.1). Classification (NCBI taxonomy): domain Eukaryota; kingdom Metazoa; phylum Arthropoda; class Insecta; order Orthoptera; family Acrididae; genus Schistocerca; species Schistocerca nitens. Next base: position 472,756,540 of record NC_064614.1, on the reverse strand, counting down.
CGCGGATCAGTCATTGGACGTCACCTGAGTAAGAAATCTATCAGGGACATTCCAACCCTCATAAAACTGCACAAGTCGACTGTAGGTATTGCGACTGCGAACTGGAAACAATCATAGTTAAACCAAAACGAGGCTGACCTTCAGCGGAAGGAATCACTAATGACTTCTAAAGTGCTACCTGCAGTCCAGCTAGCACAATGACCGTGAGCAGGGTCTTACAAAGAATGGGACAGAATGGTCGAGCGCCTTCTCATAAGCCACACATGTATATAGTGAACGCTAAACGATATTTGAAGTGGTTTAAAGAGCGATGCCACTGGGCAGTGGATGACTGGAAACTTTTTGGAGTGATGAATCACGCCACAACCCGTGGCAATCAGATGGAAGCGTTTGAGATTAGCGTATGCCTGAAAACGCTACTTGCTATCTAGTGTAGTGTGAACAGTAAAATACGGAGGAGCTGATGTAACGCTATGCAGATGTTCTTTCGGGTCCCATACTGCTTTGAAGAAAACAATAAATGTGGAAGGATGGGCCGGCTGAGTGGCCGAGCGGTTCTAGGCGCTACAGTGTGGAACCGCGCGACCGCTACGTCGAAGGTTCGAATCCTGCCTCGGGCATGGATGTGTGTGATGTCCTTAGGTTAGTTAGGTTTAAGTAGTTCTAAGTTCTAGGGGACTGATGACCTCAGATGTTAAGTCCCATAGTGCTCAGAGCCATTTTTTTTTTTTTTTTTTTTTTGTGGAAGGATGTGAACATACTTTACAGTATACAGTAGGCGAACAGTACGGAGACGACTGCTGTTAATATTAACAATACACTGTATAAAGCAGCGTGTATGAGGCAATGGTTTCGTGGGCAGTAACATTCCTGAAATACAGTGGCCTGATCTGAGTCTCAACCTACGCCCCATGAGACAGCTTTGGAATGAGTTACAATGGCGACTTCCACCAGCCCCTGCTTCCAACATCACTACCTTCTCCTGTTTCGGCTCTTGAGAAAAGAATGGGCCGTAATTCCTCCACAAACAAGGGTTGTTGTAATTTAACCCGACACAAAAAAGACCATGTGGCTTGTTTGGAAAAAAATAAAAAAATAAAAAGAAACCTAGTAAAACTCAAGAAACTCCCCACGGCCTTTTCACCAGCAATACGCACATCTGCAAAGAAAAGACAGAAGAAAGTTTTATTCTACACATTTTGCTGATCCTTTCAGACTAGATTTAAATGTAAAAATTTAATTAACATACAGAATGTTACATTGTTAGCCTCACTCACATTTTAAAGATATGACATGTATTCGCAGTTGAGAATACGGACAACCATGAGTTGTTCAATGGAATGACAATGAAAATTTGTAGCGGACCGGGACTCGATCCCAGATTTCCCGCTTTTCGCGAGCGGTCACCAAACGTTTAGGCTATCCGTGTACACTTCACGGCCAGATCCAAACTTCATATGTCGTCAACTATATGTGTACAAGCAGCACTTGTACATCCACTATGTATATTCCCGTACAGGGGAGACATTTTAATAGAAAGTCGCTTGTCTGTTGTCGGCGGATAAATACGATATTGCAGTGCCTGTGTTGTTCGGAAGTACGATGCTAAGTTCTTTCGGACAGGCATCCATGTACGAAGTAACACAGGCACTAAAGTATCGAAAATAAAAAGAGCCAAAATATTTATTAAAGGCAACTATCTACTGTCACAAGGCTTTATTTTATTAATATTGTGTTTTAACTTTTCTTCCATTGTAAGGAACACAGCTAAGTAACATTTACACATCCAGTAAAAATCTTCAACTTGGTGTAGAATCGTGATAACTGTAAAGTAGAATTCATTAGTTTTTGGAAGCATGCAGAGATCACTAATTTCTCGGATCTTTTCTCTCCTCAGTTATTTCCTAGTTTTAACCAACTAGCCCTTGGTGGAGAAGATTCTCTCAATGGATGCAGTACTGGCAAGACAAGAAAAGAGACACTAAGAAAGTAGCTGTAAGAATGGGTTAATGGTGTGAATAAATTAATCGTAGAAACTTAAACCGAACTATTTAATCGTCAGTACAAAAATCCCAATAGCTTAATTTTACCCTCGGGTTCTTGTCAGCCCTCTTCGGACACCGCTTTGAAAGTGTCCCCAGCAGAATTAAAGCCGTCATGACAAATAAGGGTGGAGACACCACATATTTATGTGCACTGATAATAGATGGCAGGATGCTTTTGATCAGATAGTATATCTCCTCATATTCATGTGATAAGACGAACTTAAGTTTATTTGAAACATTAACTATTCAGTGCTAATGTGGGCACTTTAACGAAGTAGGAGCGAGAGAAATCCGAATGATGACTCATAGACGCCTGATTTGGCACTGAGAGTATTTGTGTAGCTATTGCGTCTCGAAATGTTTACGATTAAGGGCTACATTCGATCGCACTTTCTGGTGCATTACAATGGACGAACATCGGAGACTTACATATACATAAATCCGATATTTGACAACTACTGGCCATTCTGCGAGCTCCTGAGTACTTTTGGTAGAGTATCAAAAAAGCACACAATGAAAGGATCCCATGGCGTTATTGACCAGGACACCCCGTGAAGGCTTGTTCGGCCGCCTACTGCAAGCCTTTTTAATCGACGCCAATTTGGCGACATCCGCATCGATGATGATGAAATGATGATGAGGACATCACAACACCCAATCCCTGAGCGGATAATACCTCCTACACAGCCGCATGGCCATCAACAATGATATATACTCAGCTGCGGAGCCGGAGAAACCACACTATAAGCATATTCTCAGGAGGCGTGACGCTAATACCGTGTACCACCACATCTAGTCTATGCAATGGGCTATACTCAGCGAGGAAGAGAGACTATAGATTTCTGCAAGCGTGTCACATCCAACTAGAGCCATTCATCGACGATTAAATCTCGTAGAGCCATCAAATTGAGGAGACTTTGGTTGCTACGTTTCACATGCTGGTCCAAATAGTCCAAGATCGGGCGATTTAGCCGGCCACTCGAGTTGCTGTAAGGTGCCTGAGCCTTCGGCAGACCTGGAAAGTATGAGATCAACTTTGTTAACTCGGTTGGTGTGATGTTGGGGGACGGGAGTGTCCGTGGCATACTCGTCATGAAGGCGTTCAAGATAGAGTAACAGTTTTTCACCAACAATATTGAAACATACATGTTGGCTAGTGTTCATGGCAATCTGAATGAGAAGACGCAAGTCGTGGTATGTAAAACACCGCCAAAACTTCGGTGAATCACCTTCGACCTGAAATGCACCCTCCATCCACAGAAGATTAATCGATTCCTAGGGCCATCGGTGCGTTCAGCGCCTTATATCTCTTGAGAAGAGACAAAATCACGGTCCTTCAAATAATACTGCATGCTTACAGTCAGCTAATGTCCAGTTTCTGACCCGTTTGGCACAGTGGTGACATGTAGGTTTATATGACGCTGTCGCTAAACGCCTTTTGCAAAATATCCGACTCCAAATATCCATTATAAGCATTTCTCTTCGCAATGTTATATCGAAAACGGGTTTATATTGATCTGCGTTCACAGGCAAAAGCAATTCTTGTTGGGTGAGAAGCCGAACGGAACTGACAAGGGATGATATTCGTCTCCTGAACATGTTATTTAGGATATTTTTACAATTACTGATCTTAAGCCGTGTTACATAGAGGCGAGTGGTACACCATTCCGTGTAGACACATCGGATTGTCTGCTTTGACACCCCAAAAAATTGGGCAACTTTTCCATGCAACCGACTGAGATTTTAAGCACAGCTTCATGGCATATTGTATGTCTGTGGTGCAGGTTCATATGACCACCTGGTACCAGTTGTACAAGATCTGCAGTGCTCCAAAGCGACCAGTGCTGTCGTTTAAGGAGGTAACTAATTATTTGTGCCGTGAGCTTGTGCTTGTAGCATACAGAAGACATCAGTTCAGAGTTTAAGTTTCACACGAACTTTATTCTGATGTGTGTGGAGCACATGGTGTCTAACAGTGCATTTAAGGCTCACAACCAATACTGCAGCGAGAACAGAGGTAATGGGTGGGAGGGTGGGGGGTTGGGGTGGGGGTGGAGGATAGGGGAATTGAGTGGAAACTGCCAGGTATAAATTTATTTGCCAGGAATATCGCACATGATTTCATTGGTAACTGTTAAACACACAGTCACAAAAATTTTTATCAGTAGACTAATAAATAAAATTTTTAAATTTACCGAAGGAAATTCAAAACTGGATAACAGAATTCGCCGAAGACTGTCAAAGAAACCAGAAGGCAGTGTAATTTATACAACAATCTCTATTTGCCAAGCAAGCAAGCAAATTAAAAGAAAGGACAAGAACTGATCAATCGAAGGCTCTTAGTTAATTGGAAAGTCTGTTATACAGAATGATTCACGAAGATATGCAAATATTTTAATATGTTATTCTATAAGTAAAACTAAAGAAGAAAGTTCATATAAACATAGGTCCGCAAATGTTTAGTTACGGAGTTACGGCTCATAAAAGATTTTGCCTGAAATTTATCAACTTCGCTTATATGAAGCCATCGCAAAACTGTACGAGATTAAAGTAAAGCACGATTTCCATTTATTTGTTATTGGTATGGTTAATCTAATGAAACATGTCCCAGACGTTTACCTGCAGTATTTTCCCAGAACATCCAGAGAAGCAAAGATCATTATACAAGTAAATTTGTTTACTTTCCAGTAAGAATGTAGAAACGTTTATCTCATTGTTGGTAACCGTTAGTGAGTTATTTCAGTCGTTTCCTGATCTTGAAACAAGTTAGTTTTCTGTATTGTTCAGTGAAAGAACATAATAACAACAGTGTATTTAAGTGAAACCACATGGTAACTGGTGTAGTTCGTGGATTATTTATGACATAGGGATGCCTTTCAAGTTTGCGACAGAGGAATACGCCGAAATGGTGTTTATTTATGGCAAATGCGATGGTAATGCTACGGCTGCAGTTAGCGAATATCGCGTACTTTATCCAACTCTGAGGATTCTGAAAGCACGAACAATTAGCGGAGTATTTCGAATGTTACGGGAGACAGGTTCTTACCTAGTGTTGATGATCAGTACGAGCGCTCGATCCGTGAAGACGATGATGAGCATATTATGAATTCTCTTCAACGTAGCCCGGGTACCAGTACACGACGTATCTCTCACCAATTAGGCATTTCGCAGTCTAAGGTACAGTATGGCGTATACTGAAGTACAATAATCTGTATCCTTACCATAAACAAAATGTGTATCATTTACATCTGGGCGATCCTGCCCTTCGCTTGGAGTTGAGCAACTAGTTAAATACTAATCGAAAGTTACATAAATATATTTTATTTACTGATGAGACACAGTTTACTCGAGATGGGATAAACAATTTACATAGCGAGCACGTATGGTCTAACGCAAACGCACATGCAACAGTGCAACGCAATTTCTAACAGCGATTTAGCATAAATGTGTGGTATGGTATAATCAAGTGTGTGTGTGTGTGTGTGGTTTGAGGTTTTCGGGCGCTAAACACATGGTCATCAGCGCCCAAACGCATAGAAACAGGAGCACATGCGGTGAAGGGACGAAGACGGACAGCGAACAAGGAGAACGGCTAAAAGACACAGACCTGACGCAGTTACAAATCCTCACATACAGAGACAAAACAAGAGGAGAAGAAATGCACTAAAAAAGGAAAGGAAACACAAGGAAAAGAGAACAGATATCGAAGTGAAACAAGTAGGTAATCGTGACTGGCGGACCTCTTACCTAAGACCTGGGTGAGCCAGTCACCCAGCAGCACATTAAAATCCTCTCCCTAAAATCTGAGGCAACAAATTGGACAGGACACAAAACCGTAACAACTTAACCACAGTCGTAGCGTCGTTTTGCAAGATAGAGGGCAAATCCGGTGGCAAGGAAACCACCGCCCTCTGGTCAGAGAGTAAAGGACAGTCAAGTAAAATGTGGCGGACAGTAATCTGGACGCCACAAGCACTGCAGATTGGGGGATCCTCCCGCCGGAGTTAAAAACCATGCGTTAAGGGACTGTGCCCGATGCGGAGGCGAGTGAGAAGAACCTCATCCCGCCTGCATGACTGGTAGGACGTACGCCATGGCCGCGAGGTGGCCTTGACCAGACGCAGCTTATTTTCACCGACTGCCAGCCACTCCTCTTCCCATTGACGCATAACACGAAAACGCAAAAGGAAGGTAACAGCATGGAGGGGGACGGCACATTCAACAACGTGAGAGAGGGAACATGCATCTTTGGCAGCCACATCGGCCAGTTCGTTTCCACGTGCCCCGGCACCCAGCAGAAAGAAACCTCCTTCCCCTGTCGTTGCAGGTGGAGCAGGGCATCATGGATGTTCCAGACGACCGTATCCACCGGGTACAAGTGTTGCACGGCCTGAAGGGCACTCAGGGAGTCAGAACAGATGAGAAACTTAAGACTGGGAACACATCTCATCTGCTCCAACGCCCGCAAGATCGCAAACAATTCGGCATCAAAGATGGTAAACGCCGCAGGAAGCCGTAACTTGACGACTCGATCAGGGAAAACAACAGCACAGCCAACAGAGTCCCCCTGTTTAGAGCCATCCGTAAATACTGGTACATGGTCGGGATGCTGATTTAAAATATCGTAAAATAAGGAGGTAAAAACAAACGCAGGAGTGCAGCTCCTCCGGTACTCTGACAAGTCTAAAAGGACGCTGGGCCTCTGGAGCAACCAGGGAGGCAGGCGGGTAAAACCCTGTAGTTGGAGTTCCAAACGCTCCACACCAAGGGACTCAAGCAAATGCTTGGCACGAATCCCAAATGGTCTCGTTGTCCTGGGACAACTGGAAAAGAGACGTTCCATAGGCGGTCGGGCAACGGTAGGGTACGCAGGGGAGGTAGGACAGGCAAGGAATTGACACACCCGTCGCACCATGAGGAGTTTCCGCCGGATGGCGAGCGGCGGTTCCCCTACCTCAGCACACAGGCTGGGGATGGGATTGGTACGGAATGCACCAGTGGCCAGCCTGATACCCTCATGGTGTACTGCGTCAAGAATCTTCAGATACGAAGGCCTCGCTGACCCATACACGGTGCATCCATAGTCAAGACGCGACCGGACGAAAGCCCTATAAAACTGCAGCAGACGCGCCCGATCTGCTCCCCAGGACCGATGGCTCAGACACTTCAAAATATTCAGGGCCCGCACCTTGAGGTCTTTAAGGTGCGGCGACCACGACAACTTGGAATCAAAAGTGAGGCCCAGGAACCTCACAGTGTCTCTAAAAGGAAAAATGGTGTCCCTCAGACGCAATTCAGGGGAGGTAAAAGGACGTCGAGAACGATTAAAATGAACACACACATTTGTCTGCAGAAAAGGTAAAACCCGTCTTCGCAGTCCATGCCTCTAATCGCTTTATCGTAAGCTGCAGCTGCCGACTAGCAGTGACAAGACTGAAGAACAGAAAACACCAAAATCGTCCACAAACAAGGAGCACTGGGCAGGACTCCGGATAGTGGACGTGATACTGTTAATGGCGACGGCAAAGAGGGTGACACTTAAAACGCTTCCCTGAGGAACACCATTCTCCTGCACGTACAAATCAGATAGCACATTACCAACCCGATATCGAAAGAGGCGGCGGGAAAGAAAGGACCGAATGAAGATGGGGAGATGGTCACGAAAGGTCCACTGATGGAGTTGATTGAGGATAAGGCGGCGCCAAGTAGTGTCATACGCCTTATTAATGTCAAATAATATACCTAGACAATGCTGGTTACATAGGTAGGCCTGCTGGATGGCCGCCTCAAGCAGGGTCAAGTTGTCTATAGTTGAACGACATCTCCGAAAGCCACACTGAGAGTGGCTAAGGAGCTGCCTGATCTCGAGCAGCCAAACCAGGCGACGGTTGACCATGCGTTCCAATGTCTTCCCGACACAGCTCGTCAAAGCAATACTCCGATAACTACTGGGATGCATTCGGTCCTTCCCCGGTTTGAGGAGGGGAATCAAAATCGCCTCCCTCCACGAGTCAGGGAACGTGCCGGATGACCATATCATATTAAAACAATTCAGGAGAACTTCCTTGGATGGCAGCAACAAGTGCTGCAGCATGCTGTACAGGATTTGATCACGACCGGGCGCAGTATCATGAGCCACAGGCGGCGCCGAATACAGTTCCCACATTGTGAAGGGGCAGTTGTAGGGTTCAGAATTTGGAGACCGGAAGTCCAAGTGACCTCTCTCGATGGCAGTGCGGTAGCGGCAGATATCTGGATCACAGTTAATAGTGGCAGTAGATTCCGCAAAATGCATGGCCAGTGTCTGGGCAACGTCTCTCGGCACCGTGAGGAGACATCCCTGATGCAGCAATGCCGTGGCAGGTAGTTGGCTGCGTTTTCCGGAAATCCTCCTGATGGCTTCCCATACTTTCGTAGAACTAGTGGAGCGGGAGATGGAGTTCAAGAACGATTGCCATGACCGTCGTTTGCTCTCTTTAATCAATCGCCGCGCCTTGGCCCTTGCCACCCGAAAGGCCGCAAGATTGTCAGCTGAGGGACGGCACTTGAAGCGGCGCAGAGCTGCACGGCGGGCTCGGATGGCTAAGCGGCACTCAGTGGCCCACCAAGGGACAGGACGCCTCTTGGGATGACCTGAGGACCGTGGGATCGACAATTCAGCAACATGGGAGATCACGGCTGTAACATGGTCGACCCATTAGTGGACGCTGGCACGGCGTTCCAAAACAGCCAAATGGCTGAAAAGTGTCCAGTCAGCTCTGCAGAGGTGCCACCTGGGCGGCACTGGTAATGCTACAGTCTCATCCAGGAGGCGAATCCAAAGGGGGAAGTGCTCACTAGAATGGAGGTCAGCAGCAACCTTCCACAGAGCAGAATCCGCGAGTGCTGGAGAGCAAAAGGAAAGGTCAATAGCTGACGACGACCCAGAAGCAGTACAGAAATGAGTGGTAGCACCAGAGTTGAGGATGCACAGTTCTTCGGACAACTGTGTTCGAAGTCCTGTTACACTTCATCATTGTGCATCAAAAACTGCTTAAAACAAATCTCATTAAAATAATCTTATTGAAAACTTTGTAGTCAGAAGGCGTTCTGAAAAATTACAAAGGCCAGAAAACTACGGCACACACATGCAAGAAAATAGTCAGAACTGGCGTCTCATTCAACAAAATGAATACAAAATCAAAACGGTTAAATCGAACAGAAAGAAAACCGAAAGATCTATGTTGTGAGGTTACATACAAATTTTTAGCAGGCACGCTTGGGGCAATGATTGTCAGGTCTAATCAGTTTCACATATATCTTAATTGTGTGGATATTATCGAATGAGATAATTTTGACTATACTAAAATCAAAATAGGCATATACTTAAAGAATCTTTAAAAGGTAACACTTTAGAGAGAACAGTTACAAAAAAAGGTAACACTTTACAGAGGACATGTACATTTACGATTCATTTCAGTACTGTATACGTTTTTATTACTATTGTTCCATCGCCATAACATATTAACATAGGCGTATAATGATCAGCTCCGAATTAATGAGTAAATCAATTTATTTAATACAGTTAATACCAAATCAGCATGTACAGAGACTGTTCATTGCAGATAAACATTTTTGTTGCTATAATGAGAACATAATTATAAGCGTCCGCGTGAATTCAGTATAATGTGCAAAACATTTTATCTACACCTAGGCGTATATAAACTGACAAAGGACTTCATCCTCAAACGCTCAACAGGTATATAATCTAACAGAGGACTTCATCTTCAAACACTCAACAGATTTTTTAACAAAATACCCCAATAAAACAATAAATGCCGTACCGCGTATAAACTCAGACATTTCTAAAGCCATGTCAGATGTAGACTTAGCACTAATTCGTATGATTTATAAAACGTTACCCAGGAATAAGTAAACTTTTATATTGTGTATGATGAGCGAAGGATCATACTGATCTTATACATATTGTCATTTTTGTCAGTGCCGACTTCTACCTACCAGCCTTACCAGTACAGCTAATCTGCTCACAACATGGTGATGAATATTCCATCTATTTCGGGCGTGCATTCGGATTGTTTTTAATTCATGTTCCAATATTTCGGCTGACAACCTTTCAGCCATGCTGAAGGTGAGTCGCTAGCAGGTTTTTGAATCCCTTTACACATTGTAAACGCACATGCGTCAGAGATAACACTGTTGGTAACAACAGCGTCAGTCATAGAGGCGTTTAAGAGTTCAACAAAGCAAGTGCAGAATCAATAAATTCACAGTGGCCACGCGGTGTAGCCGCTCGGTTTAGGGCGCCTTGCCACGGTTCGCACGGCTCTCCCCGTCGGAGGTTCGAGTCCCCCCTCAGGCATGGATGTGTGTGTGTTGTCCTTAGCGTAAGTTAGTTTAAGTTAGATTAAGTAGTGTGTAAACCTACTTACGAAGGATGTTGTTGCTAATTATAAATGGCATAAAGACTTAGAATATTTCCTTTGAGAGCGCAGCTGAGCAGATTGTAAGCAAATTGAACTTTCACAGCTTCCTTGACCTCTGAATCCCAGTAGGATGGGCTGTGGCCAGTGTCTTTACTGTAATCCATCGAATGGCCAGTGGAAGTACGAAGTTCTGTCATTGTTGATTTATTAGGCTGTAGAAGGGGGAGTGTATCAGTGTATCGCCGGTGTTCAATGCAATGTTCTTTTACAGTGTGTGTTGTTTGTTGTTCGTCCTATACTTATGACTGACGCAGTTGATACCAGCAGTGTTACCTCTGAGACATACGCGTTTACTCCACAGTGTGTAAACTAATTTAAAAAGTTGCAAGCGACTTACCCTGCGAGCGGCAGAACGGTTGTCAGACGAAATATCGGAGCACAGTTAAACATAACCAAGATGCATACCGAAAAATGATGGAATAGTCGATTTGCCTGGAATACTTCAAGAAACTCATAGCGATGAATGTTATTCCTTCGGCCTACCTTCTGAAGGGATGTTCCGCGCTGTGCATGTACGATGTATAGGTCAATTAGAAAGCATCGTTCTAGGCCTCCATGACGTTATGTCCCAACAAGACAACTCAAGCCCACATGTTTCCCGTGGTCACTGTGTTCCACTCTTTTATTAGACAGCGTGTTCTTCAAATCTTTCACCCATAGAAAACATCTGGTCATGTCAGTCATTGTCTCTGATGAACTGTGACGTATCTGAGGCAACATGGCATTGCCTACCTGTATCTGTCATCGAAGATCAGTCTTACTCGATACCCAACAGGATTAGAGACACTGATTTCTTAGGCTGTAGAAGGGGGAGTTTCTGACAGCGGTGGCTGCTCTGTGTACCAAACTTTTCACCCTTACACCCACAAATCACATACTAATTCAATCATGTATTCTTCCCGCTAAATTGTATACACAAAATAAGTTGATTTTAGTTATTTGCTTTCCTTTCTGGTGTTGCAGTTATATTGAACAGCAGTAAATCGGTTATTTACGACCTTAGTTAATACTACGTGAGAATTTTCTGCATAGCAATCTAAAAAACTTGAGCAATAATCCGCGTTCTGGCCTTGATTGATCATGGGGACCGAACGAGCGTCCTGTCTTCCTCTATCAATGGCGTCCTTGGAGCAGCAGTCTAAGACAATGACATTATCAAGCGTAGATCTGCCGTTAAGCTGACTAGGTCGCTTAAGAAGTCATGCAGTAGGTGAAGAACGACTTCACAGATTACAACGTGATGCGTTTCAGAACTACAGACTACTGTAGTCTGTCATCTCTTGCTGCGAAGACGTCTGGTAACGTTCTTGTTCTTGTGCTACCTTTGCACCTGGATCTCTGAAGACGGAAATAATTCCGAAACGCGTCACGTTGTGATCAATAAAGTCATTTTTCACCTGTTGCGTGATTTTTTATACGCCCTAGCCAGTTAGCAGCAGATCGACGCATAATTACTAGAATTGTCGCTAGCCTCCTATGTGAATGTTACTCCTTCATTACAATGACATAATGTCCAAGTGTAATGGATGACGGTCTCACAGAGAGTGAGGCGGTGCAGTGGTTAAAGCAGTGAACTCGCATTCGAAAGGAACGATGTGCGAATTCCCTCTCAAACAGATTTACCGTGTAGTTCTTTCATCTGCATTTGCATGTCTACTCTGTAATTCGCACCTAAATGCCTGCGAGAGGGTTCATCGAAACACTTTCAAGTTAATCCTCTACCGTTCCGCTATCGAAGAGCGCATGGGAAAAACAAGCACTTCACCCTTTTGGTGCAAGCTCCGATTTCTCTTATTTTATAATACGATGATTATTTACGTATATTAATGTCAACAAAATATTGTGGCATTCGGAGGAGAAGTTAGTGATTGAAATTTCGTGAAAAGATCTCGTAGGAACGGAAAACGCCATAATTTTAATAACTGCCACCCCAATTCGCGAAACATGTCCGTGACACAGTCTCCCATATTTCGCGATAATACAAAACGAGCTGCCCTTCTACATCCACATCTACATGATTACTCTACTATTCACAATAAAGTGCCTGGCAGAGGGTTCAATGAACCACCTTCACGCTGTCACTCCACCGTTCTACTCTCGAACGGTGCGCGGGAAAAACGAACACAAATTTTTCTGTGCGAGCCCTGATTTCTCTTATTTTATTGTGATGATCATTTCTCCCTCCTAGTAGGTGGGTGGCAACAGAAGTTTTTCGTAACCGGAGGAGAAAACTGCTGATTGAAATTTCATGAGAAGATCCCGTCGCAACAAAAAAAGCCTTTGTTTTAATGATTGCCACTCCAATTCACGTATCATGTCTGTGGCACTATCTCCCCTATTTCGCGATAATACAAAACGAGATGCCCTTCTTTGCACTTTTTCGATGTCATCCGTCAGTCCCACCTGATGCGGATCCCACACCGCACAGCAATACTCCAGAATTGGGCGGACAAGCGTAGTGTAAGCAGTCTCTTTGGTAGACCTGTTGCACCTTCTAAGTGTTCTGCCAATGAATCGCAGTCCTTGGTTTGCTTTACCCACAATATTATCTATGTGATCGTTCCAATTTCGGTTACTTGTAATTGTAATACCTAAGTATTTAGCTGAATTTACAGCCCTCAGATTTGTGTGACTTAACGCGTAATTGAAATTTATCTGATTTCTTTTAGTACTCATGTCAATAACTTCACACTTTTCCTTATTCAGGGTCAATTGCCACTTTTCGCACCATACAGATATCTTATCTAAATCATTTTGCAAGTGGTTTTGATCATCTGATGACTTTACAAGACGGTAAATGACAGCATCATCTGCAAACAATCTAAAACGGCTACTCAGATTGTCTCCTATGTCGTTAATGTAGATCAGGAACAATAGAGGGCCTATAGCACTTCCTTGGGGGACGCCGGATATTGCTTCTGCTTTACTCGATGACTTTCCGTATATTGAACTTTTTCGATATCCTCCATCTATTCTATTTGGTAAGGTCTCATACAGCACAGCAATACACTGGCAAAGAACGAACAAGAGTAGGGTGGACAGCTTCTTTAGTGGACCTCCTGCATCTTCTAAGTTTTCTGCCAATAAAACACAGTTTTTGATTCACCTTCCTGACAAAATTATCTGTCCAACTTAAATTGTTCGTAACTGTAATCGCTAGGCATTTAGTTTAAAGTGACAATCTTTAGATTTATGTGGTTTATTGTGTAATTGATTTTTAACGAATTTACTTTAGTATTCTACTCACGTGGATGATCTCAAAAGTTAGAGTTAATTGCCGCTTTTCACACTATACAGATATCTTTTCTTTTGATGACTTAATAGACGGTAAATGACAGCATCCATATGCAGTCTACGAGGGCTGCTCAGATTGTCTCCTAAATCGTTTGTATAAATTAGCAACAGGAGAGGGCCTATAACGCATCCGTGGGGAACGCCAGATATTAGTTCTGTTTTACTCGATGGATTTCCGTCTATTATTACGATGTGACTGGAGGTCACTAATCCAGTCGCACACCTCAGACGATACTCCACAGCCACGCAATTTGATTAGAAGTCGCTTCTGAGGAACGGTGACAAAAGCCTTCTGGAAATCTAAATGTATGGAATCATTTGAGATTCCCTGAATGATATTTTCTGAAGCCGTGTTGAGTGCGTGTCAATAGACCGTTTTCTTGGAGGTAATAACTGATGTTCGAACACAGTATATATTCCAAAATCCTACTGGGAATCGACAACAGTGATATTGGCCAATAACCGATAGAATTACTCCTAATTACTTTCTTGAGCATTGGCGTTGTCTATGCAGCTTAGCAGTCTTTAGATAAGTATCATTCGTTGGGCAAGGGGTTGTATATGATGGGTAAGTATGGATCTATTGTAGGAGTAGCAGCATACTGTCAAAGATTCTACGAGGGTCACTACAAAAGAAATACACACTATTTTTTAATCCATCTTTTATTCTACGTGTTTGAAAGTTTTACAGTGTGTAAATACATCCTTTAGGAACAATATTTTCATTTTCCACATAATTTCCATCCCTCTCAACTGCCTTACGCCATCTTGGAACCAGCGCCTGTATACCCGCACAGTAAAATTCTGTACCAACGTGTTGAAGCCGCTGTTTGGCAGAGTGCACAAGGGAGTCATCATCTTCAAACCTTGTTCCACGAAGATTGTCCATCCGAGTTTTGTGAGCCACCGTCAACATCCTGGGAACCCACCTGGCACAAACCTTTTTTAACGCCAACACTTTCAGTATTCTGCAAACACTTCCTTCGTCTAAACCCAACGTAGCGTGAGAATTCGTTCAGTGTGATGCGTCTGTCAGCAGTCACCAATTCGTAAACTCTCTGCACATTGTCTGGAGTGTGTGCAGTACGAGGCCTGCCGCTGTGAGAACAATCCTCAATATTGCCGTGCCCGCTTTCATCACGTAACCTGTTTGCCCACCAACTAAGTGTACTGCGATCGACAGCAGCGTCTCCATACACCTTTTTCAACTTCTTGTGGATGTTTCCCACTGTCTCGTTCTCACAGCATAGGTATTCTATGACAGCACATTGCTTCTGATGAACGTAAAGTGTAGCAGCCATCTTGAAGACATGCTGTGACGGCGCCACTCACGGGAACAGGTTGAACTAGGTTTGAAAACAAGCGAGAAGGAAGTATCTACACACTGTAAAACTTTCACACACGCAGAATGGAAACTGTATTTTTACAAAAATAGTGTGTATTTCTTTTGGAGTGACCGTAAATGGTACACAGTCTGGACCGGAAGACTTACCTTCATTGGTTTAAGCAGTGTCGCTGCACCGAGGATATCTACTTCTAAGTTACTCATATTGACAGCTCTTCTTGATTCAAATTCTTTATATTTACTTCCTCACCTCGTCGCTGCCTGGAAGCCCTGTAAACTGTCGGAGGAGAGACGTGACCACTGTGGGGTGTCTGTGTGCGCAGGCCAGGGCCGCTTCCACTGGGTGCTGCAGCTGGTGTGCGGCGTGTGCCTGGCCACCACCCTGGTGACGATGCTCAGCACGGGCTACGCGCTGCCCTATGCCCAGTGCGACCTCCGGCTCTCCACGCAGGACAAGGGCGTACTCAACGCTATCTGCTACATCGGTGAGTACCGCCACCGCAGGCTGTGGAGCGTCGGAGTGTATCAGGCCCGTCTAGGCTGGTACTAAACTCTATGTGAGTGATGTTTGAAGGTTATCCTTTTGCAGTTTCCACGGTATTTTCGTACAAGTTTTCTAGCGACCAAACAAATGCGAATGTCTCGATCATAATCACCAATTGTCGCATCCAAAGGATACACTCCTATAACAATGGAAAAGAAAAATGATAATTTTGTATTTCAATATTTTTCTACATTACGGAGATTTCTGCAAATAAAGAACATTTATTAAATATCCATCGCTTTAAATGATTGCATCGAGTCAGTCATCAATTATTCAAAATGACAGTCACAATCGCATTATTTATTTTGCTGCCAACCGGTTTCAACCCGCGATGGGGTCATCTTCAGGGCAATTTACACCATGTGGTCGCTAGCTGGAGTCGTCACCCTGTGCACAAACAGGGTGACGACTCCAGCGAGCGACCAAATGGTGTAAATTGTCCTGAAGATTACCCCATCGCGGGTTGAAACCGGTTAGCAGCAAAATAAATAATGCGATTGTGACTGTCATTTTGAATAATTGATTGTAAGTAAATTAATCGGTGTTATCTCCATACAACTATGTTGTCTAAAAAAAAAGTCAACCATCGTTTGGTAACGTTCGACCGCGTAAAAGATGTTCATTGAGATTTTCGTGTATATAACTGTTAAATGGAAATAATCAGGTTCGTATTGCATTCAAGAAATAATCACCGATAGAGAGCATAGAACACTAGTTGGTTCAGTTACAGAAACAACACATCAACTTGTTTAAAAAGGACAGAAAATTAAACCCCTTATAGTAAATGAAACGGCAGAAATGAAAGGTAATCGTTTCTAAGAAAGTTGCACACACCCTTGAATGTCATAACATTATAATTCAACGGATAATATATAGATTACGAAAGTTACTTCTAGTTCAGGCAACGACCAGAAGAAGAAGAAGAAGAGGAGAACGAGGCACAGTGGAATAAATGACATTTAGCTGCCAGTGGCCATTGATTCACGTCAATGGAGAAGTTGAAAATTTGTGCTGAAGTGGGATACGAATCCCGGCCTTCCGCTCACAAGGCAAATGCTCTGACTAGTAAGCTATCTCAGGCTATCTGCAGACTACTGACGTAATGCTGCTGCCCATTATCCTCATTACTCACGACGTTCAGACAATTCTCGCTAGAGTTCGAGCATGTAATTGAAACGAGTCTGGCCAATGATTCTTTCAGTGCAAATGCACACCATGCTCGAACTCTTGAGAAAATCGTCTGACGTGAGACGTCCCGGGATAGTCCGTGCAGTTACACTGACCACTGTGTCCGAATGGCTAAGTGGTAACAGTCAGCTTCCGTCCATGATCAAATGGTTCAAATGCCTCTGAGCACTATGGGACTTAACTGTTGAGGTCATCAGTTCCCTAGAACTTTGAAATACTTAAACCCGACTAACCTAAGGACATCACACATATCTATGCCCGAGGTAGGATTCGAACCTGTGACCGTAACGGTCACGCGGTTCCAGACTGTAGCGCCTAGAACCGCTCGGTCACACCAGCCGTCCGTCCGTGATCGCGTGCGGACCTACTTGAGGCATCGGGGTACTGCTCCGCTTACGGTGTTGTTTACTTCTGCGTCGCGATATTCGTGTTGTACAGCGTCCATCTACACTATACCCCATGGCGCACTCTTACCGCCGAGAGGAAAATTTGTGGTAAGGTCTTATGCGTCCAAACTGCTGACGTCATCGGTCACTAAGCTTACGCACCACTTAAACTAACTTATGCTAAGGACAACAACACACACACCCATGCCCAAGGGAGGACTCGAACCTCCGACGGGGGGAGCCACGTAGACCGTGACGAGACACCCTAGATCGCGCGGCTACCCCGCGTGGCCTTACCGCCATGACACACTTAAAGTTACATTCCAAACCGAATATGCACGCCAGGCGCTTAAGAAATCGATGAATTCATTCGCGACAAGTGATAGATATTCACTTCTCTACCACCAGCAGCATTGTCTACATTAAAATGACGACGCACTCGCTGACGTAGTTCGACAACACGCACGCGGACTAAAATTCAAACACTGTGACGGGCATATTCAGGAGGTGACGGTAGACAATTCGGGTGTTTGAGCTCTCTTTCGAAGTGCCGTAAGATGTGTTCATTGATGCCTTCCGATCCTACGACAGCATTGTGGGCTGCATCGCGGAAAAGTGGCAGACGTTAAATGATGTGCGAGAGATCAAGGTCGAACTGTCCAAACACGCATCATATCTGCTGACGGGTGATGTGCGAGCCATCGTCATATATGATGACCAACTGCAGACACGGGCAGGATATCGACAAGGGCGTCACATTAGGTTCCATTTCTCCATTGCTGTTCGCCCCAGAGCCCTTCCAGTGACGCAGCTCCCAAAGTGACAGCCATTTCTTTACCAGACACCTACGCCTTGGCCATGTGCAACTCGGATGCGTCACTTCAGTATACGCCTATGCTCCCGCCAGCACTCTCCCTCGGGAATGACGGTGTGGACGAGACCCCGCCGGCACCATCTCCGATGATGGCGACGAGAACAACAACACTCCAGAGTTCGGTGAACGGCCCGCCTACCACGATGCATATCGAACCGAGTGTGGTGCCTACCTTCGCTTTTCTTCAGACGTACACAACATCGGACAACGAACAGCCACATTCCGAGACAGAACAGCACCTCTGGAAGCAGCAGTCGCCCTGAAAACAGAAGAAGCTAAGTCTCACGGTCTCCTACGACACACTCCTTCACGACGTATCGTAGATAGTTGACCAGATACCAGATAGTGATCTCCTTTTGAGCACACTGACGACAGAAGTGGCCACTCTTAATGTTCTATCTGGGGAGCATCCTGCAATCCTAGCTGACAGTAATGGATCTCTTGGAGGGATGTTCCCAGATCCCATCGTGGCAGCATCACCATCCCTAGTGCTCGATGGGCGCGACGACTGCCATTCGTTTCGATCTCCTGGGATGATGATGTCGACAACAGAGCAGATCAGGGTGCTGGCCCATCTGTCTGGGAACGCCCCAATGTGGCGCCTGACCCGCTTCCACCAGTGACTGCGACCACAGTGGCTGCACTGGATGTTTCATGCCAGCTAGACATCTCTGCATGATCCTCCATACTAACAGGGTAGCATGTCCAAAACACTCCCGCATTGCAGCGATTAATCTGGCCACCATTCAGGCACCACATAAATTATAAATGTTCAGAGGCACGATTTACACTGCTGATGCTGACATTGCCTCCCCTCCAAGAAGTGATCGCTGCTGATATCTACACTCACACTGGCTACGTGGCCCACATCTCACGTGCCTCTGACAATAGCAGTGGATTGGAAATCGTCCTCCATGCATGACTCCCCGCTGAAGATTTAGTGTACCTTCCTAATGCTAGGGGTATGGCCTACAGCGGTCTCACTCTCCTCACATCCCTCTGCTGCAAACCATCACCGTGGTGGAAACTGTTGATGCAGCTGTGGTCAACACAAATTAGAGATTCACTCTAGCAACGTGAACGAAATCCGTGGAGGGATGTACTTATCACCTTCAAAAGACTCCGAACCTGCGCCCACTACCTGATTTTAAAACTCCGAGGAAGGAAAGTTGAGCTGGCGGCGGTGGTCTCGCGGTTCTAGGCGCGCAGTCCGGAACCGTGCGACTGCTACGGTCGCAGGTTCGAATCCTGCCTCGGGCATGGATGTGTGTGATGTCCTTAGGTTAGTTAGGTTTAAGTAGTTCTAAGTTCTAGGGGACTAATGACCACAGCAGTTGAGTCCCATAGTGCTCAGAGCCATTTTGAAGGAAAGTTGAGAAAGATTTGTAACCATTATTGGGATCTGTTACACCTCTTCTAACGTACGGGGCAAACTGCTCACCGTTTAGATGGTGTCATTTAGTCTGACCCCACCTTTGTTGCTGAACAACTAGCAACTCACTCTGCTGAGCTTCGGCAACATCCACTTCTATAAAAGTTATCCGGAGAGTATTTATCTATCCCTCGATTCTCAAGTGTCGGAAGCATATAATATCCCATACATCGATCATGAATTATTCAGCGTTTAAGTACCAAGCCCTGACCACATATCTAGTTAGGTGGTGCATTATGTATGCTTAGAACAGAACGTCACATTCTTCTACTTTTTAACGACATATTTTATTTTTTGCCCTTTGAAATGCCTAAGACACTACATACTAGCATCTTATCATTACTACTGTGAATGGGTAAGGCTTTTGAGGTACCCTCACGACTTCTACCCGGAATTTTTTATCTCGTCAGTCCTTCCACGTTCAAACAGGAGCTTCTCACAGTCTTCTTCCCAGACATAAAAATGGATTCTCACAATGCTCCTTTCTGAGTGTAGCCATTTCCCTAAAACCAGTTAATGGTCTTATTGAAGCCGTGGGACCTGTGACCTCGCCTTCCATGCATGTTGATGACTTCTGCGTCTGTTACATATCTTCGAAAGTTAGCAACGCAGAACGCCCAATACAGGCCTCCACTAGAAAGGCTCAATTTTGAATTATCAATTATGGTTTCAAATTCCTCGTTTCCAGAACAAGTGAGGAGGGGAGGAGGAGATTAGTGTTTAACGTCCCGTCGACAACGAGGTCATTAGAGACGGAGCGCAAGCTCGGGTGAGGGAAGGATGGAGAAGGAAATCGGCCGTGCCATTTCAAAGGAACCATCCCGGCATTTGCCTGAAGCGATTTAGGGAAATCATGGAAAACCTAAATCAGGATGGCCGGAGACGGGATTGAACCGTCGTCCTCCCGAATGCGAGTCCAGTGTGCTAACCACTGCGCCACCTCGCTCGGTAGAACAAGTGTAACGTGAAACTTCCTGGCAGATTAAAACTGTGTGCCCGACCGAGACTCGAACTCGGGACCTTTGCCTTTCGCGGGCAAGTGGTAGAGCACTTGCCCGCGAAAGGCAAAGGTCCCGAGTTCGAGTCTCGGTCGGGCACACAGTTTTAATCTGCCAGGAAGTTTCATATCAGCGCACACTCCGCTGCAGAGTGAAAATCTCATTCTGGAAACATCCCCCAGGCTGTGGCTAAGCCATGTCTCCGCAATATCCTTTCTTTCAGGAGTGCTAGTTCTGCAAGGTTCGCAGGAGAGCTTCTGTAAAGTTTGGAAGGTAGGAGACGAGGTACTGGCAGAAGTAAAGCTGTGAGTACCGGGCGTGAGTCGTGCTTCGGTAGCTCAGTTGGTAGAGCACTTGCCCGCGAAAGGCAAAGGTCCCGAGTTCGAGTCTCGGTCGGGCACACAGTTTTAATCTGCCAGGAAGTTTCATATCAGCGCACACTCCGCTGCAGAGTGAAAATCTCATTCTGGAAACATCCCCCAGGCTGTGGCTAAGCCATGTCTCCGCAATATCCTTTCTTTCAGGAGTGCTAGTTCTGCAAGGTTCGCAGGAGAGCTTCTGTAAAGTTTGGAAGGTAGGAGACGAGGTACTGGCAGAAGTAAAGCTGTGAGTACCGGGCGTGAGTCGTGCTTCGGTAGCTCAGTTGGTAGAGCACTTGCCCGCGAAAGGCAAAGGTCCCGAGTTCGAGTCTCGGTCGGGCACACAGTTTTAATCTGCCAGGAAGTTTCATATCAGCGCACACTCCGCTGCAGAGTGAAAATCTCATTCTGGAAACATCCCCCAGGCTGTGGCTAAGCCATGTCTCCGCAATATCCTTTCTTTCAGGAGTGCTAGTTCTGCAAGGTTCGCAGGAGAGCTTCTGTAAAGTTTGGAAGGTAGGAGACGAGGTACTGGCAGAAGTAAAGCTGTGAGTACCGGGCGTGAGTCGTGCTTCGGTAGCTCAGTTGGTAGAGCACTTGCCCGCGAAAGGCAAAGGTCCCGAGTTCGAGTCTCGGTCGGGCACACAGTTTTAATCTGCCAGGAAGTTTCATATCAGCGCACACTCCGCTGCAGAGTGAAAATCTCATTCTGGAAACATCCCCCAGGCTGTGGCTAAGCCATGTCTCCGCAATATCCTTTCTTTCAGGAGTGCTAGTTCTGCAAGGTTCGCAGGAGAGCTTCTGTAAAGTTTGGAAGGTAGGAGACGAGGTACTGGCAGAAGTAAAGCTGTGAGTACCGGGCGTGAGTCGTGCTTCGGTAGCTCAGTTGGTAGAGCACTTGCCCGCGAAAGGCAAAGGTCCCGAGTTCGAGTCTCGGTCGGGCACACAGTTTTAATCTGCCAGGAAGTTTCATATCAGCGCACACTCCGCTGCAGAGTGAAAATCTCATTCTGGAAACATCCCCCAGGCTGTGGCTAAGCCATGTCTCCGCAATATCCTTTCTTTCAGGAGTGCTAGTTCTGCAAGGTTCGCAGGAGAGCTTCTGTAAAGTTTGGAAGGTAGGAGACGAGGTACTGGCAGAAGTAAAGCTGTGAGTACCGGGCGTGAGTCGTGCTTCGGTAGCTCAGTTGGTAGAGCACTTGCCCGCGAAAGGCAAAGGTCCCGAGTTCGAGTCTCGGTCGGGCACACAGTTTTAATCTGCCAGGAAGTTTCATATCAGCGCACACTCCGCTGCAGAGTGAAAATCTCATTCTGCAAGTGTAACGTGTTTTTGCCATCACCGAATGGTCCATACATTACAGATCTTCATTTATATAATAAATTATCTAAAATAATAAAGACATATCGATCTCCAGGATTACTTACCGATACTAAGTTTTCTCATATATGCCACCTTAAACAGGTAGAAACCAGCGAAAAAATGCTTCCACCGGAGCACAAAAAATGCAAATACTACAGTCTGCTCTCACTGTCACTGTCTCTCTCTTGCTGCTACCATCCCATTCCTTCCTTCATGCTGCTGCTGCCTCTTCTCACTGTCACTACCTCTCTTTCTTCTTCGTTATCACTCTCATATATTCTGTCTCTCATTATCACTGGCTCTCAACCACTTCAATTTTCTCTTCATTCCCCCTCCCCCTCCTGGCATTTCTCCTTCACTCTTTTCCTAGAACTCTTCTGTCACTGTCAACGACGTTCCACTACTATTGCGTCCTTCTCTTTCTCTCACACTGCCATTGTCTCCTTCGCTCTTTGTATAACTCATCCACTGACTATTATCTTCCAGTATTTATTACTTTTGGGTCTCTTTTCCAATTCTACAGGCTTCTTTTCTCTCAGCACAAAAAGAGCGAATATGTTCACATGTCAAAATTTTTCGGAAAATTTTTAAAGGTACTGAGGAAAGTAGAACGAGGCAGCCGGTAGTTCACTTTTCAGTCACGGTCTTTTAAATAAACAAAAACATATTCGTGTTTATTATGCTCCGATAGGAGCATTTTTCCTCTGTTTTCCGTATTTCCCTGCCGGCCAGAGTGGCCGAGCGGTTCTAGGCGCTTCAGTCTGGAACCGCGCGACCGCTACGGTTGCAGGTTCGAATCCTGCCTCGGGCATGGATGTGTGTGTTGTCCTTAGGTTAGTTAGGCTTAAGTAGTTCTAAGTTATAGGGGACTGATGACCTCCGATAAGTCCCATAGTGCTCAGAGCCATTTGAACCACCCTTATTTCCCTGCTGCATCAGGGTGTGTAACTCCTTTGAAATGAAACATCAGTAATATTTAAATACTTTACTTATGTGAAATTGCACTAACGCAAAACTAATTCTATACCTCAGACCCGATTTTACGTGGAAAAGAATTTTGCATGTACTTCAGTATTACACTATGGGGTTTCCAAATGATAAAGGAGATACTTCACAGCGTATTACTCTGTGCTACGCCAGTTTATAAACTCCGTTTTCTCTTCACAAATGATTTTAAGTCTACAAGTTGGTTAGCTTCGAGCCTCTGTATCTTGGAAATGGGTAAAGATATCGAAAATCTTCAAGGTTGTTAGAGATCGGGATCTTCGGACTATAGCGTCAAGATTTCAGCCATTTGATGTGCATAGCCGCTTTGAAATCATCGGCTAACTTTTGGTCCACTGGTGACTGCGAAAATATAATAAAAAAACCTTTTTTGTGGGGTTTTCCGTGGAAGCACCCATGAACTAATGGTGCCTCCTAAATCCCATCAAGCCCACACTAAACCACATCAAATGCAAAAAGGTTCAGCCGACTTTCGCCGTTGGCCTCAGCAGAAGAAAGTGTGTAATATTCATACTTTGACTCTGTGCTGTAGGATAACGACATTAAAACGATCCTTCTGTTCGCTATATAAATGGTACCTAGTCCAAGGGCTATCCAAAACGCTTGACCCTACCTTTTTATTATCAATTAAATCCGATGTATGAGAATCGGAAACCCCCTTTTTATGCGCGGGGTTTTGGAAACATATTAGGTACGCATGTCGCATGCATACCGATTACCGCTTGTTGCCGCCTCAGCAATTCTTATGAGTTGTTGGTCACTTCACTCTCCTCATTCTCTTATCCTGTCTCGATTAGGCTGTGGAAGTCGGGTTCTATCGTTGCTGCATCTTTCCATACTGTGTGGTGAGACATTCATCCTGCGCCTTTCGGATGAGCTCCGTAAATAGCCTCATAACAGAGGATGCACCGGCTCCAACTATTACTTAACTTCGCAGTTCATACACGAAGTCACAGAGACCATCTGAACCACCAGATTTCTTGGAAGATAAAAGGACACAAGCACCACAAATACGCTCTCCATCTAGTGTCGTGACATCATTTCGTCCACAATCCATCCTCCCCAAACTACAAGTGATCTTTCTGAACCTCTTCACAGGCTCACACGAACATTCTCTTGGAGGGGACCTTGGCCATGACTTCGTCAACATCTATCCTTAAGCACAAAAGATATAAAGACATAACAATATATTAAGATGACTTTATTCTTCAAGGATGAACGAATTACCCGCTCTTTAGGTAGTAAACAACATCTCCACTATAGGAATGCAGTGTCCTTACAAAAGTACCAGTAGCCATTATAAAAGCCCAATGATATATCTCCACATGCTCTTGCGAGACTTTCCTCATTTGCAGTTACTCTTTGAGCGGTTTACTAGCTACAAATCAGTACTATGAGAAACACCAAATGCAATTGTTCATTCACGACTTGATTTCTGTGCTACAAAACACTGGAAGGCCGAAGCTATTTCTCAAGAGTTCCTGCACAATGGATCATTTAACCACGGAAGCATCGCTGATGGACGCCTTGGAATCGAAGTTACCGAGACCTAACTTACGGAGAACCCTATATTGACAACTCATAGCGTCATGAAAAGGGTGTGGAACCTCCGAACAAACAGTCATAAAATACTCTACAACTGCGGGGCTGTCTACACACAGAATGTCTCACCGAAAGTCTAATATTCTTTGCCGATCCCCACTGGCTTCACTGGAACTACTCATGAAGTGTGTTTTACTATGACTGGATGGGGGAGAGAGGTGTCGCAAGTATGCTACAGAAGGCCCGATTTATTCCTCCCTACCCTACGGTACTTTACGCTTCTTTTATACCTAGTTTTATCTTTACAGTATTATGCATTTTTTTACATTCCATATGAACATAGGAAGGGGCGATTCGGTTGCCAATCTAGTTCATTTGAGAAAAGTATTATTGCATCCTACATATGAAGACATTAGTATGTGCACCAGTATTTAGGGTGAATGGGAACTTCACCGACAAAATTTCAGGGGTTTTCCGGGGATATTTTCTGAGTATTCTGGTATTAGAGGCCGGGTCCCCAGTGGCTAGGTACGAAGTTATTGCGTTTCATTTGATTTCTCACCTCAATCTATCTGTGTATCTGCATCACTCTGAAAACATCTGCACAACAATGCAAACGTTAACGGTATGCTCTGTGTGTATTCTCTGGTAGCAAATTTGTTCCATTCACACGAGATACTTACTGCTGACAACAATAATGCTCAGTTTAGTCTTCGGCCTAATGCTTGGGTTCAGTGCTGCTCGGTTCTGTCTCCGGTTTAATTTTCTCGCAGTGTTAGTTGTACATTGTGATACACACGGTAGGGACAAGTATATTAATGAAGATTTGGCGTATAGGCATCCCGCACAGGGTTCAATGAATCCAATGGAAGAGCGTCACAACCCTCTTCTGAACGGCAACCACTTCACAATATACTTCTCTAAATTGTTTCGTATCAAGGTTGTTGTGTTACTGTGTGTTTAGTGTATAGAAACGAAGGTAAATGGGATAACAAACCGAATATATCATAAGTACATTATGACGCTGTAACGAGCTACCAGCGAGCACGAGTTTTTTTCTACCATCGGTTTCAGTTTGTGTAACTTTTTTTGAACGCACGTGACGATCTGCATTTAGTCGTTAATTCATGCATGACAGGTATAGCAACGTAGAAAGGAAACTGCATGGAACGACAGGCTCAGCTGAATCTCCCATACACTAAATAGTGCAATTTTTCTTTCTTTCTTTCTTGGGGTGTTTGTCCCGATTCAACGCGGGGTCGGCCTTGTTACTATTGATTTGGCAGTGTTAACTGCAGAGGGTGGCCAGATGCCCTTCCTGGCGCCACCCCGAACTCCCCCAGGACGGAATTAGTGTTCACTAGCTGTCTGCGTCTAGTGTAATTCATGGAATTATGTGAACGTTTTCAAAGGTCTGCGAGTCGTGTAACTGAGGCGGACCGTGGGGACCAGCCTGGTATTCACCCAGCAGGATGTGGAAAACCGCCTAAAAACCACATCCATGTTGGTCAGCATACCGGTCCACGTCGTCAATGCGCCGGGCGGATTCCATCCACGGCCGGCGCGCCTACCCGAGTCCAGGAAGCAGCGCATTAGCGCTCTCGGCTACCCTGGCAGGTTAAATAGTGCAATTATACTGTGCTAAATACAGCGGTAAGGACGATTTAACAGTCCACAGGTGTACTGTCAGCACCTGGTGTCCCTGTTGGACACTATGGACCGGCAGTCAGTAAGTATGAGTGATGGACCCAGGAGTCCACTGCAGAATGATACAATGAATGGTTTTTGAAGTGAGGTAGTTTGTCTTGTTGCTGTGGCCATGCAGTTCACACCTATCACAGCACCAGTCGGACATCTGGGCAGCGATACGAAGATGTACTACCTGATCACGATATTACAGCATTTGGACCCCTGCGGCCGTTATCGGAAACACACGGTGACGTAACAGTAAACAAGTTCAGTGGTGACTAAGGGAAACGCATGGCTTTGTGAGTGATTTCGAGACAGTTGTGCAGATATCATGTGGATCAGCGAGTCATCTTGGAATACCGCGATAGAAATACCGAAGTGCCTTCACTCGCAGGTACAATAATAATGTGGTCGACTAATAATTTGTTCCCCGACACACTGTAGTTTGCTACCTCAGGCATGATTTACACCTGGTACTTGTAGATGTTCTTGGAGGCATCTTTATTCAGGTAACGTATTTGGCCCTCGCCGTGATCATTCGTGCATAGCTTTTTAAGTAGTGACGTGTCGCTGTTCACAACAACAGGAATGCAGTACGTTTTGCGCCTGTGAACCTACTTGATGACCATTCTGCAGGTGAAACATGATCAATCCTTGCTGTAGGAATGCCGTACATCTCACACCTATAGAACGTTTTTCTGTAGATGCGGGTAATGTAACGTCATCTGTCGTGATGCAACTTTTTTTCTGGAGGCATGCTGCGCATCGCTTGTGCAGTACCGTAATGTGTAGATACGCTATTCATCGCCACAAGCACGTTCTACATCTCGCACGTGATCAACATGTAAAAGATGACTGTAAGGTGAGGTGTAAGGGAGAGTACGGTACTTTGTGCAGCGGGTAATCGCACGCGTCCGGTATCTGAAGGTAGTGAAGTTGACGACTTTTGGCCACAGATGCCATCTTTAGCGTCAACAGGAACAAGAAGATATGCGCCATTTGAGTTATGGATGGCGTGAGGTAATAAGCATCCTGGATTCTTATTATTTTCAGCAAAGAGGAAATAAGAAGGGAAGCTTATAGTTATTACTGATTTGCATTTATCTGGAATATGTTATTAAAACCTGTAATTCATTATATGATTGCACGGATTTGCTAACAGTATAACAAAGAGCATCTGATCGTGTTAGTATGAAATGGTAGACTGGGGTAATGGTACGGTAACAGAGGACACGTGCTCAGCCCCGTTGAAAGGAAGAGGAAAGTAAGGTGTGAAAACAAACAATAGACTGGGTTCTAGAACAAGAAGGGGATAGCTGAACGTGGGTGCCTTAAGGAGCAGCCAGAGCAGGTGAAAAGGAAAGCCAAGTGTAACCAGGTGTAAGGAGGAACGATCAGAATAATCGGAGGTATCGCATGTTTCAAGTATTTGTGATGATGACAATGACGATCATTAAAACAGTTTACTGGTGTATTGCAGTCACTGCCTACAGTTAGTAAAGAACTTAAAGTGTGATACTGTATCTGTAGACAAGCAGGTTGTGGTCCAGGTGTGTTGGGTGCTCCGCATAGGAAACATCCCAAGACTATGTTTTATAAATGCTTATTCAAGAAAGGAACGTTTCAAAAAATGTTAAAATATGAAAATAAAAATGATTCCAATTGAGACCACCACTGTTTGTATGACGGTATGACGTCCAAGTTGTCATTTGACAAGCAAAACTGTTTTATGTGAACGGCAGCAATTACAGTGCTGCATTGAGGGAGTATCGCCAACTGAAAGGTCTGAGGAGAGGCCCAATGTCGTTACTTGGTTTAAAAACATAATAATGAAATTCGAAAGCACACGTGAGCTTGGTGTGGCACCTGAAGGAGGAAGTGTCCTATCCCGGTGGAGGTTACTGACGTGGTTGCTATTGCTGTAACTGAGCGTGCAGCACGTGCCCCGGGTAGTGCTAATGCCCCTGCACTGTCACGAGGAATTGTCCATACGATGACCAGCAGTACGGAAAGTTTTGAGGTCTATTTTACACTAGCACCAGCAGAAACCCAAACGGTACAGTAAGTGAAACCTCATGATCCGCAGCAACGTTCTGAATTTGTCCTTAGCTTTCTCGCACGGATCGAACTTGATGACATGTAGCCGGGCAATATTCTGTGGAGTGACGAGGCACATTTTACACTGCAGGGTGCAGTGAATACACAGAACTGCCGGAGCTGTGGTACTGTTAAACCGCATGTTGAACACGAAGAGCCACTGCACCCGCCGTATGTGAACTGTATGGTGTTCAAGAAGTCTCTCCGCAGTGCCGTACGATTGTTAGCCGCGCGTGTCGCATGCCACAGTGAATATACCGAAATTAAACTCAGTAAAATACAAGTTATTAATTTATTGAATATTCATTTTTCATCTACATCTACATCTACATTTATACTCCGCAAGCCACCCAACGGTGTGTGGCGGAGGGCAATTTACGTGCCTCTGTCATTACCTCCCTTTCCTGTTCCAGTCGCGTATGGTTCGCGGGAAGAACGACTGTCTGAAAGCCTCCGTGCGCGCTCTAATCTCTCTAATTTTACATTCGTGATCTCCTCGGGAGGTATAAGTAGGGGGAAGCAATATATTCGATACCTCATCCAGAAACGCACCCTCTCGAAACCTGGCGAGCAAACTACACCGCGATGCAGAGCGCCTCTCTTGCAGAGTCTGCCACTTGAGTTTGTTAAACATCTCCGTAACGCTATCACGGTTACCAAATAACCCTGTGACGAAACGCGCCGCTCTTCCTTGGATCTTCTCTATCTCCTCCGTCAACCCGATCTGGTACGGATCCCACACTGATGAGCAATACTCAAGTATAGGTCGAACGAGTGTTTTGTAAGCCACCTCCTTTGTTGATGGACTACATTTTCTAAGGACTCTCCCAATGAATCTCAACCTGGCACCCGCCTTACCAACAATTAATTTTATATGATCATTCCACTTCAAATCGTTCCGCACGCATACTCCCAGATATTTTACAGAAGTAACTGCTACCAGTGTTTGTTCCGCTATCATATAATCATACAATAAAGGATCCTTCTTTCTATGTATTCGCAATACATTACATTTGTCTATGTTAAGGGTCAGTTGCCACTCCCTGCACCAAGTGCCTATCCGCTGCAGATCTTCCTGCATTTCGCTACAATTTTCTA
This sequence comes from Schistocerca nitens, assembly GCF_023898315.1. NCBI lineage: Eukaryota > Metazoa > Arthropoda > Insecta > Orthoptera > Acrididae > Schistocerca > Schistocerca nitens. The sequence continues at coordinate 472,726,801 of NC_064614.1, read as the reverse complement.
ATGCTGCAACTTCTCTGTATACTACAGCATCATCCGCGAAAAACCGCATGGGACTTCCGACACTATCTACTAGGTCATTTATATATATTGCGAAAAGCAATGGTCCCATAACACTCCCCTGTGGCACGCCAGAGGTTACTTTAATGTCTGTAGACGTCTCTCCATTGATAACAACATGCTGTGTTCAGTTTGCTAAAAACTCTTCAATCCAGCCACACAGCTGGTCTGATATTCCGTAGGCTCTTACTTTGTTTATCAGGCGACAGTGCGGAACTGTATCGAACGCCTTCCGGAAGTCAAGAAAAATAGCATCTACCTGGGAGCCTGTATCTAATATTTTCTGGGTCTCATGAACAAATAAAGCGAGTTGAGTCTCACACGATCGCTGTTTCCGGAATCCATGTTGATTTCTATAGAGTAGGTTCTTGGTTTCCAAAAACGACATGATACTCGAGCAAAAAACATGTTCTAAAATTCTACAACAGATCGACGTCAGAGATATAGGGAATTAGTTTTGTGCATCTGCTCGACGACCCTTCTTGAAGACTGGGACTACCTGTGCTCTTTTCCAATCATTTGGAACCCTCCGTTCCTCTAGAGACTTGCGGTACACGGCTGTTAGAAGGGGGGCAAGTTCTTTCGCGTACTCTGTGTAGAATCGAATTGGTATCCCGTCAAGTCCAGTGGACTTTCCTCTGTTGAGTGATTCCAGTTGCTTTTCTATTCCTTGGACACTTATTTCGATGTCAGCCATTTTTTCGTTTGTGCGAGGATTTAGAGAAGGAACTGCAGTGCGGTCTTCTTCTGTGAAACAGCTTTGGAAAAAGGTGTTTAGTATTTCAGCTTTGTGCGTGTCATCCTCTGTTTCAATGCCATCATCATCCCGGAGTGTCTGGATATGCTGCTTCGAGCCACTTACTGATTTAACGTAAGACCAGAACTTACTAGGATTTTCTGACAGGTCGGTACATAGAATTTTACTTTCGAATTCACTGAACGCTTCACGCATAGCCCTCCTTACGCTAACTTTGACATCGTTTAGCTTCTGTTTGTCTGAGAGGTTTTGGCTGCGTTTAAACTTAGAGTGAAGCTCTCTTTGCTTTCGCAGTAGTTTCCTAACTTTGTTGTTGTACCACGGTGGGTTTTTCCCGTCCCTCACAGTTTTACTCGGCACGTACCTGTCTAAAACGCATTTTACGATTGCCTTGAACTTTTTCCATAAACACTCAACATTGTCAGTGTCGGAACAGAAATTTTCGTTTTGATCTGTTAGGTAGTCTGAAATCTGCCTTCTATTACTCTTCCTAAACAGATAAACCTTCCTCCCTTTTTTTATATTCCTACTAACTTCCATATTCAGGGATGCTGCAACGGCCTTATGATCACTGATTCCCTGTTCTGTACATACAGAGTCGAAAAGTTCGGGTCTGTTTGTTATCAGTAGGTCCATGATGTTATCTCCACGAGTCGGTTCTCTGTTTAATTGCTCGAGGTAATTTTCGGATAGTGCACTCAGTATAGTGTCACTCGATGCTCTGTCCCTACCACCCGTCCTAAACATCTGAGTGTCCCAGTCTATAACTGGTAAATTGAAATCTCCACGTAAGACTATAACATGCTGAGAAAATTTATGTGAAATGTATTCCAAATTCTCTCTCAGTTGTTCTGCCACTAATGCTGCTGAGTCGGGAGGTCGGTAAAAGGAGCCAATTATTAACCTAGCTCGGTTGTTGAGTGTAACCTCCACCCATAATAATTCACAGGAACTATCCACTTCTATTTCACTACAGGATAAACTACTACTAACAGCGACGAACACTCCACCACCGGTTGCATGCAATCTATCATTTCTAAACACCGTCTGTACCTTTGTAAAAATTTCGGCAGAATGTATCTCTGGCTTCAACCAGCTTTCTGTACCTATAACGATTTCGGCTTCGGTGCTTTCTATCAGCGCTTGAAGTTCCGGTACTTTACCAACAAATTACTTTACTTATAAATTTTCACATTAAATGTTGAAGGTGTCCTCCCTGTTGTTGAATACATAATTCAATTCGTCTAATCACGTTTTCCAAACACAAGCTGTAACATTTCTTCTGTAACAGAAGCAGTGAAAGTGGATATTCGAGTTTTCAATTCATCGATGGATTTTGGACGGTTTTTATAGACAGTTGCTTTCGCTACACCTCAGAAGAAAAAGTCAGTTGGTGTTAGGTCGGGCCAAAATCCCTGTGAAATTATGCGATCACCAAAAACATCAGCAAGCAATGACATTGAAACGCGAGCTGTACGAGCGATTGCACCATCTTGTTGAAAATAACCGTTCAGTATTTCACTTAACACAAGTTCTCTTATGAATGGGCACTGAATATCACCGCAGTATCGTTGTGCGTTTATTGTTTCGTTGAAAAATTTGGGACCCACAATCCGACGTCTACAAATTGCAATTCAAACTCCTATTTTCACAGAATGAAGTGGTTCCTCACAAATACACACTGGATCTGCAGTACGCCACATACGAGAATTTTGCGAGTTCATGTGCCCGGATAAATGAAACACGCCTCATCAGTGGAAAACGTTTCATTAAGAATATCCCTTCCATTTTGTTGAACGACATTTTTGAACCATTGACAATAATGCAGTCTCTTGCCATGATCAGTATTTTTCAGTTCTTGCACGACTGTTATTTTGTATGGGAAAAGTTCTAATTTTTTCCTTGCAGCTGTGTGAGCCGTTCCGACACTAACATCGATTTCCTGGGCGAGTTTTCTTATTTACTTGTTCGGATTCATGGACATTTTATCGGAAATGTCGAGTAGTTTATCCTTAGACAAAACGCTAGGACGATCACTTCTCGGTGCATCTGTCACTTCGAAGTTTGTTAATCAAATCTCGCACAGTATCGCGATGTGGGAGTGTTGTCTCGGGGAAAACTGAATTAAATGTTTGACGAACTGAAACTCTGTATTTACCGCCAGGTTTGAACACTGGTTCGACTAAAAACACATGTTCTTCAATGGTTAGCATTTTAACAGTGACAAAAACGAAACAAGCGAACAAAGTAACTAATCTTAAAAGTTCAACACATAACGTCACACACCAACGATACTACTGACGCTGACTGAGATAAACGAAACAGTGAAGTGTTGGGAGAGTCCACTTGAAGGGAAGTAACCCAGACAGACGAACAATCATATTGCAGGCGCGGCTGACAATCATACGGCACTGCGGAGAGACTTTGTGAACACCCAGTATTATCAGTCACCCAGAAGGTCTGTCAGATGGACTGTGACGTCTGAACATTACCTAGATCTCCTTGTACAGTATGTAATTCCTACTTTGGATGAGCGAAACTGCGTGGAAACTGTAGTGGGCTGACAAGGCAGCCAGTCCACAGTGACGGGTAGCCGAAAGGCACACGTACACACACGCCGACTGGCGTGAAGTCTGAAACAGGATACGTGATGAAAGCTATAAAGAAAAGAACGGAGCTTCTCGTATACTTAACTTTAATTTCTTGTTGTACATTGCTCTTGATAATACAAGTGAGACTCTCTCCAGATATGGTTAATGGCGCCTTGCTAGGTCGTAGCCATGGACTTAGCTGAAGGCTATTCTAACTGTCTCTCGGCAAATGAGAGAAAGGCTTCGTACGTGTAGTCGCTAGCAATGTCGTCCGTACAACTGGGGCGAGTGCTAGTCAGTCTCTCGAGACCTGCCGTGTGGTGGCGCTCGGTCTGCGATCACTCAGTGGCGACACGCGGGTCCGACATGTACTAACGGACCGCGGCCGATTTAAGCTACCACCTAGCAAGTGTGGTGTCTGGCGGTGACACCACATTCCTCCCCCGCAAATCGGCGAACGGTCGTTTGATAAGGCTTCCGCCCGCCGTGGGGAGGACCCCATCTTGGCGTATGCGATGAGGTGAGGAGCCTAACAACAGGCGAGGCTGTGCCACCCGCACCCTGCCATTCGGTCCGAGGGGAGCTAGGAAACGCCTGAAAACCTAGTCCAGGGTGCACGTCAACATGCGGTGTATGCGCCCGTAGAGAGACAGGAGGGGCCGAAGGGTCGACCTCCATGCGGTCGGGGCACCCGACGGGCGAAGACGACGTCTGGTCCGGAGCGGGCAAGAGTTCCATGGCGGAGGATAACCGGTCACGGGCAGCGATCGGCGGCTAGTGACCCAGGGAGGCGCCAGGCGGTGGCAGCGACGCGTCCTCTGCGGGCGGCGCCGGCGGGAGAAAAGGCGGCGGCGGCGGGGGCGCGTCGCCATGAGGCAAAATGGAAGGCAGCGTCGGTAACACCTGGGGATGAGGCGAGCCAGTAGATGGGTCCTCAAGGCGCTGACCGGACGGCACCGTCGCTGAAAGCAGACGGGGAGCGGCAGAACCCAGGCGACGACAGAGGCGCAGCTGATTGAGATGCCGACGCACCTCACCAGAGGCCCCCAAAACCAAATACATAGCGCGGCCGAGGCAGCGAAGAATGCGCCCTGCGAGCCAACGCCGTGAACCGCGATAGTGGCGATAATAGACAACGTCGCCAGGAGCAAAAGCAGGAGTCTGCCGCTGCACAGGAACCTGATGCGGCGGATGCAGCAAAGACATCAAGGTTCGATGAGGACGACCGTGGAGCAACTCAGCCGGCGAGCGACCATCGCGGGGATGAGAGCGATACGAGGACAAAAAGAGCAACAATGCGTCCTCCCGAGAATGCGACTCTTTCAACTTCAACATCTGGGACTTGAAAGTCCGGACCAATCGTTCAGCGGCACCGTTTGACTGAGGCGAAAACGGCGCGGATGTCAGATGTTGAATACCATTGGCCTTGCAGAATGACAAATTCTGCGGACAGGAATTGTGGGCCATTGTCGGAAACAATAGTCTGTGGTAGACCTTCAATGCAAAAGATAGCGGACAACGCTTGGATGGTGGCAGAAGGCGTCGTGGAAGACATCCGGACAACAAATGGAAAATTACTGAAGGAATCAACAACAACCAACCATCGCGCATTCCAGAATGGACCAGCAAAATCGATATGTAAGCGTTGCCAAGGGGAAGTGGCTTTGGGCCATGCAAAGAATTTCCGCGGTGGGGCGGATTGTTGTTCGGCACACGCCATGCAAGAAGAGCACATATTCGTAATCGCAGCATCGATTCGGAACCACGTACAGTGCTGATGAGCAAGTTGTTTCGTGCGCACTATACCCCAATGTCCTTGGTGAAGAAGCCGTAAGACAGAGGACTGTAACGAACGTGGGACGACGACTCTGGACTGATCATTATCAGAACGCAACAACAAAACACCACGTCGTACAAAAAGTCTCTCCTTGTGAGCAAAAAATCGGCGAACCAGCGGATCCTCGATCCGTGACTTTGACAAGGGCCATTGCGTAGCAACAAAACGCAAAACAGTAGCAAGGACAGGGTCAGCAGCTGTGGCTGCAGCTACACGACGAAAATCAATCGGAAACGATTCGACCACGTCATCGGTTTTCACATCAATGAACATGCAAGCAAGTTCGGAAGAATCGAATGCTTTATCCTCAGCAACAGGCAAACGGGACAACGCAGCAGCGTTGCCGTGCGTAGCAGCGGACCGATACAAGATATCGTAGCGATTGGCGACCTCATAACGCAATGCGTGGGGAACATTGCGCGCTCTGAATAATTTCGGTTGCGCGTCGACTTTCAGTTCCAAATGTGCTTCATAGTTCGTAGCGCAACCAAGGCCCGGTGCAAAAATGTCTGCAAATTCCTCACATAGACGAGAAACACTGGCGGAAGGCACGGTCTCGTTCACTGATAGGACCTGATTTACGATTGACAAGTTAAACAACTGAAATAAATCTAAACCAAACAAGTTCACTGCCGAAGAAGAACGAAGAACATAAAAAGACACAAGTTTTGTTTGTCCCTTGTATGTTGCAAGAAGGCTCCACTGTCCTAACACAGGGATATTCTGTCCTGAATAACTCGTGAGCTGAACGGAGGTGCGCCCAGTTGTTTGTATGTGGCGTGATTGAGCAATGAAACTGCAGCTCCGGTATCGAGCTGGAATGGTATCACTTGTCCGGCAAAGTCCAAATCTACAAAAAGTTTATTGACCTGCTGACGACAAGAGCGACTTTCACGTGCAACTGGAACTGAGACAGGTACAGAAGCACTTGCGACTTTACGGGATTTCCGGCTACGTCGACGCACACTTTTTGTGGGATGAACACAGTCACTGTTTGAGATAGTGGCACTGGACGGGGTGGAATTAACTACATGAATGTCCATGGGCGAAGGTTCACGAGCCTGATTGTCCATGGTTCGATTCCGGCGCGAAGCAAAGGGCCTGGAATGGTTGTGATTGTCTGATCTGAGCTTTTTCTGGCAAACACTTTGAACATGCCCTTTCTTATTACAGAAAAAGCAAATAGCTTGGCGTGACGGGCAATTCTCACGCGAATGTCTAGTTGCACACCGCGGGCATGATTTCACTGCATTTGCTTGCTTTCGCGGGACACGTGGCGGTGCGGACATGTGTGAAGTCTGTTTACAGGTCCGCGCAGCGCGCCCGGCAGGCCGGTTAATGCGACACACTGCTGGCGAAGTTTCAAATGATTCCTGAGCAAAGTCAAGTGTGTCTTGCCTATCCAATATGTCTATCACTTGTTGAAGGGAGGGATTGACGAGTTTCAAAATCTGTTCCCGTATGCGAACATCAGAAAAGTTCTGCGCAATTGCATCACGCACCATAGTATCTGAATACGGGAGTCCACATTCACATTCAAACGCACAATCCCTTGTAAGTCCTTGCAATGTTGCAACCCACTCCCGATTAGTCTGACCGGCCGTACGTTTTGTACGAAAGAACGTATACCTTTTTGCAACGACATTGACTGTTTCTTTGAAATAGACATCTAAAGCAGACAAAATTTCTTCGTATGACAGAGTTGCTACGTCGCGCCGGGGAAACAATTTCACTATCACACGGTAGGTGGACACACCTACACACGAAAGCAAAAATGGCTGCTGCTCATTACCTTGAATTCTGTAGGCGCGGAGATGAAATCCAAATTGTCACGACCACTCCGTCCAGCTTTCGTCGTCTTGACGAAAAGCACGGAACGGCGGTGCAACTGCGGGTTGTGGCTGCGGTAGCGATGAAGCGGCGGCGGCCGCATCGTTGTGCAGCGCACGTTGACCCTGGACGAGCTGTCCAAGGGCATCCAATAACGCCTGCGTCTGCTGATTCTGCAAGCGATAAAATTCGGACAGTACATCAGGAGATTGTGGCGAAGCCATGACACAAGCAAATTAGTGCAAATTAGAAAGAACACGTTTACACTCGTCGCCAATGTAGTGGGCTGACGAGGCAGCCAGTCCACAGTGACGGGTAGCCGAAAGGCACACGTACACACACGCTGACTGGCGTGAAGTCTGAAACAGGATACGTGATGAAAGCTATAAAGAAAAGAACGGAGCTTCTCGTATACTTAACTTTAATTTCTTGTTGTACATTGCTCTTGATAATACAAGTGAGACTCTCTCCAGATATGGTTAATGGCGCCTTGCTAGGTCGTAGCCATGGACTTAGCTGAAGGCTATTCTAACTGTCTCTCGGCAAATGAGAGAAAGGCTTCGTACGTGTAGTCGCTAGCAATGTCGTCCGTACAACTGGGGCGAGTGCTAGTCAGTCTCTCGAGACCTGCCGTGTGGTGGCGCTCGGTCTGCGATCACTCAGTGGCGACACGCGGGTCAGGCATGTACTAATGGACCGCGGCCGATTTAAGCTACCACCTAGCAAGTGTGGTGTCTGGCGGTGACACCACAGAAACCACTGTTTTGATGCAACATGGGGCAACATCTAATGTCGCTTCGCCCAGTGCAAGATCTGCTTAACGCAACCTTCCACAAACGTGTTATCTCCAGAGGTTTTCCATATGCAGGGCCTGCAACAACACCTGATCTGAATCCACGTGACTTCTGGCTCTGGGGATATCTAAAAGACAGCGTTTATCAGGGACACATTCGGTCTCTATCTGATCTGAAGGCCAGTATATAGGAACGCATTTCCCAGATTCCACCGGAACTGCCGCGAGCAACTGTTGACCACATCGTTGTACGGATGCAGCATCTCGCCGACGTCTCCGGTACTCATTGAACAAATTGTGTAAACGGCGGTTAGTATTAAAATCAACATTTTTCCTGTCTCACTTCTTTGACCCTTTCCTTAAGGTAATTACATACGGAAACATTTCTGTACGTCTTTCTTGATTCACAGCGCCACATTTTCACCTTGTGGCCTCAATTGGAACTAGCTTTTTCAGTGTAAATCGGTTCTGCATTAATGCATGAGAATATCTACCAAGTTTCGCTGCCATGTTTCCTTGCCATACGGTAATTATAGCCCCCACTCTACCTCTGTGAGTAGCCGCACTTTTAATTGTAACCAACCCGTATATTATTTCTGCAGTCGTGCAGTGCATCTCGCCATGGCGAAGGCACATGTGACACGGAGGGCGGACACACGGTGCTGATGTGCTGTGCTTGGTGTGTGCAGGCATGCTGTGCAGCTCGCACCTGTGGGGCTACCTGGCGGACACGCGCGGCCGGCGCACCGTGCTGCTGCTGACGCTGGTGGCGGATTCGGCGTGCACCGTCCTCTCCAGCTTCTCGCACTCCTTCTGGCTGCTGCTCATCTTCAGGTTCTGGAACGGCTTCTTGTGAGTACCTCCTGGTTCCCTCATACTGGCTATAGCTCTGTATTTTATCTAGACTGAAGCCATCATTCACAACCTTGTCAGTTATTGCCACAGTATCGAGTTAAAACTAGCTGTCTGTAAATGTACTTATCGTCAGTCTACTGACGAAAAGTAAGAATATAGTTTCCTAAATTTTGTGCTGAAATTCTTACGTTATGAACGTTTGTTCTTAGTAATTTAGTTGTATTCGTACGTTGCGCCCGGGACAGGGTGCTACATTTTGTTTGGCAAGAAGAATGTCGGGTCATGAATCTGGTTATGTATCTGAATATAATCATCTTGAGGCTGAAGCTCTTTTGTCTGTGTTTCCTTTAACAATAACACATGTTTTTTGGGTGGGGTCCGGCCGGCCGTTGTGGCCGAGCGGTTCTAGGCGCTTCAGTTTGGAACCGCGCGACCGCTACGGTCGCAGGTTCGAATCCTGCCTCGGGCATGGATGTGTGTGTTAGGTTAGTTAGGTTTAAGTACTTCTAAGTTGTAGGGGACTGATGACCTCACATGTTAAGTCCCATAGTGCTCAGAGCCATTTGAACCATTTTTTGAACCATTTCTTTTGGGTGGTGTCCGCCTTTAGCAAAACACAATTTTGTTTTTTGTCCCAAATATGTTTCATTGCAGTTGCAGCATCATCGGTGTTTTTTTTATTATTATGGCTGTTAAACATAAGGAATGTTCTTTACTGTTTAAATACATGTAAATATTAGTTTCTAAATCGTAACTACAGATTGTTGAAGAGTACATAAAATTGATACCTTCTCACCCCATAGTGTGTTTTTCTGCTGTATTACGTTTTTACTGTGTCTGTTTTTCTTTACATTTTGTCACCTGCAACTATATACAACTTAATGTAGGCAAAATATTTACGCAAAAACGTAAGCGAAACATAATGTAAATAGATCACACACACACACACACACACACACACACACACACACACACACACACACACACTCACAACCTTTCACATGAATTATTAATCTCAGGCATAGCCGTAACAGTTTAGAAATCGTAATTTTTGCGTAAATATTTTGCTTACATTAAGTTGTATTTAGTTGCAGGTGCTAAACTGCAAAGAAAAACAAACACTGTAAAAACGTAATACAGCAGTAAAACCACGCTATGTGGTAAGAGGGTATGAATATACAATTTTATGTGCTCTTCCAAAATCTGTGATTACGATTTAGAAACTAATATTTACATATATTTAAACAATAACGAATATTCCTTATGTTTGACAGTCACAATAATAAAAAAACGACTGATGATGCTGCAACTGCAGTGAAACATGTCTGGGACAAAAAACGAAATTGTGTTTTTCTAAAGGCGGACCTCACCCAAAAACAAATGTTATCTTAATATAATGACTCAATGACTTTTAATTTTGTACTTAAATAAAACTTAGTGAATTAAGAAACATAGGTTTTACTTGTTACCTTTAGCTTACAGCTTTTAGGATGTTTTAATTTAAGAGCGCAGGTTTCACATGATCGATGTTTTTGGGAGCCAAGCGGTTTACCACGGACAGGAGTCATTTTGTTACAATTGATTTCGTTTTGCTTCCAAGAGAGATAACACACTGTCCAGCCACATTAACGTGATCACCTATCAAAAATCTGAATAAACTGCTGTGAGACATGCAGAAATAGAGTTAATGATGTGCAGCCATGTTGACTCAGTGCCGTGGCCAGCTGCGCTATGTTACTCGATTGGGGAGCCATGACGCGAACAGCCTGATGGAGGTGGACCTACCGATTCTCGATTGGGTCTAACGTCAGGGAGTTTGATGGCCAGGGAATACAGTAAACTCATTCTGAAGCTCTTTGCACATATGCTGCGTGCTGCGTGACACATTCAATTGTCCTGCCGCTAGATGCCATAGTGCCGAGGGAAAACAAAGTGCATGTAGGGGTGGACATGGTCTCGGAGAATAGATGCATACATATATTGATCCATTGTGCGTATCAGAATGACAATATCACCACTCAGAGAATGCCCAAAGACATTCGCCAGACGATAACGTCTCTCCTCCTCTCTGCAGCTTCCTGACGATCGTTGCTGTGCCATAAAAGCCAACAGTCATCTGTCCAATAAAGCGTAAAACGTGATTCGCCTGAAAAGGCCAGCTGTCGTCACTCAGTGGGCGTCCAGGCACGGTATCGGCGTCCAAATTCCAGTCTGCGTCCCCGACGAACAGCAGTCAGCAAGGTCACGTGAACCAGGCACCTGCTGCAGAGCCCCATTAAGCAGCAATGTTCGCTGAACGGTCGTTGAGGAGGCATTGTTGGCAGCCCCTTTGTTCACCTGGGAGGTCAGTTGCTCAACAGTTGCACGTCTATACGCCCGTACACATCAACGCCGCTGTCGTTCATCCTTGTGATGTATGGCCTGTGGTGCTACACAGTTGCCTCGGCGTCGGTTTTGTATAGCGAAATTTTGCCATGCACGGTGCACTTTAGCCACGGCGGCAGGTGAATAGTTTTCATACTTAACTGCTTCGGAAATATTTCCATCTTTGGCCCGAAAGCCACTGATAGTAACCTTGTGACGTCAGATAAATCGCTCCCTTTTCACATTACGACAACGACTGTATATTTTCTGTATCCACCGACACGCTTTATGTACCCTTCACTTTACAGTGCTGCCGCCAACAGCCTTGCCGTCGTGTTAACACCGATTCCCGTCACATCATCGACATTAAGGCTGTCTGGATTGGCCGGCACTTGGGTGGTTGACCGTCTGCGTCTGACGTGACCGTCTGCGTCTGACGAGCGCTGTTGACAAGCGGAGTGCACTCACCTCTTGGGAGGCCAAATGAGAAGCTACTTGACTGCGAAGTAGCGGCTCCAGTCACGAAAGCCGACAACGACCGGGACAGCGGTCTGCTGAGCATATGCCCTTCCATCCAGTGACGTCTATCGGCTGAGAATCACACTGCGTTCGGTTAGCACCGTTGGGCATTCCGAGGCCTCTTCAGACGGAGTTCTGTTTATTGTGCTGCCACCAGTGAGTGGCTATTGCATGTTGACGTCGAACATAGGCGATGGTCAGATTAATATGACTGTCCTGTATATTTAATACTAAAATTAATTTTCTATGCGAAATGTTCCTCAGCGACTACATCTAAATTTACAGATGTACTCCAAAAGCCACTGTACAGTGCCTGATGGAGGATACTTCGCACTAATATTAGTGATTCTGTGTCCGATTACATTCGCTTGTTGAATGAGAGAAAAATTACTGTTTCTATACCTTTGTATGCGACCTAATGTCTGTCATCGTATTCACGTGATCCCTAAACGACAGATGTGATGGAGAGAGCATATTGGTTTTCTTCGAACACAGGTTCTCTAAATTTAACCAACAGGGTTTCGCAGAAATTAAGTCATCTTCAAAGGGTATCCAGTTCAGTGCTTCGAGCATTTTTGTTACACTTCTGTATGGATTATATCAAAATGCTACAGTCCTAGCAATATATGTCTGGAGCCTGTTAAGCATGTGGAGGCTGTTATTTTGTAGCACAGTCTGTGCAGTGGTGTATAATTAAAATAACTGGGGGTCATAAACAATTCCAAACTGATTTGTTAATCGTATGGAATCAAATAACTCTGTACAAAGACCCTTAAAACGCTATGTATGATCACTAAGAATACTTTGGGACTGTGATTCTTGTGTACAGATGCGAGCCGCATTGGTGGCACTTCGCTCTCGGCTCCAGGCTGTGATGGCTTCAGTTACAAAGCTTGAGGCTGCATTGGATGGACACCACTGTTGTGGGCTGGTCAGGGGGATGCAGCGGACGTCCAGCACGTCAGAGCCCTCCGATCGGTCCTCACTGGTGGCCAGCCCAGTTACTGCTTGCACTGAGGTTGACTTCTCCCGTGTGGTCGAGTGGGAGGTCGCACCAGGGCGTAGCAGGCGGTGAAAGACTTCCCAGGGGGCCACACATAAGGCCTCCCTGGTTAGTCTGTCTGTGCATGACACTGGCGCTGAGGCAGATGCCATCGCCTGTCTTGTTTCAGAGGAAATTTCTCAGCCTGCAAGACCTGGACAATCAAAAAGGGTGGAATTACTGATAGTTGGGAGACCCAATGTGAGGATAGTTATGGGGCCCCTTAGGGACATGGCTGCCAAGAAAGGAAAGAAAACCAATGTGCACTCCGTGTGCATACCAGATGGAGTGATTCCAGATGTGGAATGGGTCCTCCTGGATGCTATGAAGAGCACAGTGTGCAGACAACTGCAGGTGGTGGCTCGCGTCGGTTCCAATGATGTGTGTCACATTGGATCAGAAGAGATTCTCTCCAGATTCGAGCGGCTAACAGAAGTGGTAAAGGCTGCTGGTCTTGCTTGCGAGATAAAAGCACAGCCTACCATTTGCAACATAGTCGACAGGACCGATTGCGGACCCCTGCTACAGAGCCGAGTGGAGGGTCTGAATCAGAGGCTCAGATGGTTCTGGGATCGTGTAGGCTGCAGATTCCTCGACTTGTGCCAAAGGTTGGTTGGGTTTCGGGTTCTGTTGAATAGGTTAGGAGTTCACTATACGTGGGAGGCGGCTACACGGGTAGCAAGGGCTGTGTCTCGTGTCCTGGGCGGTTTTTTAGGTTAGTGGATCTCGCGAAAAACAAAAAGGGCTTCAGTCACAAAGGGTGCAGCCGAGCACAGGAAGAACGTAGGTACAGGAACCATCGGTATAACAGTTGTAAATTGTCGTAGCTGTGTTGGGAAAGTACCAGAGCTCCAAGCGCTAATAGAAAGCACTGATGCTCAAACCATTATACGCACTGCAAGCTGGTGAAAGCCGGAGATAAGCCTAGCAGAAATTTTTGCGAATAACCAAACGTTGTTCCGAAAGGATAGGATAAACACGGCTGGCGGTGGCGTGTTTGTTGCTGTTAGAAGTAGTTTATCTTGTAGCGAAATTGAAGTACATAGTTCCTGTGGCAACCGGAATAAAATAATAATTGGATCATTTTACCGACCTCCCAATTCAGATGATACAATTGCTGAAAGATTCAAAGAAAACTTGAGCAGTTAGATCATGAACCCCGGCAAATAGTAAACGGCTGTGAAAACACACTTGACCTCTTAGCAATAAATAATACTGAGTTAATAACGAGCATCAAAACGGATAAAGGGATTAGTAACACTGGGTTGTCGTAGCGAAATTGAATATTGTAACCCAAAATCCTTCAAAAATTAACGAAAAATATACCTATTTAAAAAAGCAGATAAAAGTTCACTTGACGCCTTCCTGAGACACAATCTGCATTCCTTGCAAATTAACAGTATAAGTATAGACCAAACGTGGCTTGAATTCAAAGAAATAGTATCGGCAGCAACTGAGAGATTATACCAAATAAATTAACAAACGGCGGAATTGATCGTCCTTGGTACACAAAACGTGTCAGAACACTGTCGTAGAAACAACGAAACAGACATGCCAATTTAAACAGACGCAAAATCTCCAAGATTGGCGATCTTTTACAGAAGCTCGAAACTTAGCACGGACTTAAATGCGATATGCTTGTAATAGTTTCCACAACGAAACTTTGTCTCGAAACCTGGCGGAAAATCCAAAGAGAATCTGGTCGTATATGAAGTATGCTAGCGGCAAGACACAATCAATGCCTTCTCTGCGCGGTAGCAATGAAGATACTATCGAAGATAGTGCTACCAAAGCAGAGGTACTAAACACAGCCTTCCGAAATGCCTTCACAAAGGAAGCCGAAGTAAATATTCCAGAATTCGAGTCAAGAACAGCTGCCAACAAGAATAACATAGAAGTAGATACCGTCGGAGCAGTGAATCAACTTAAATCACTTAATAAAAACAAGTCTTCTAATCCAGATTGTATACCAATTAATTTCCTTTCAGAGTATGCTGATGCAATAGGTCCATACGTAACAATCATACAGCTTACTTTCATTATACAGTAGTATTCAACAGGGAACCGACATGCATTAATATTGGCTAGGCACTACCCGAAATCTAGATTTGCCAAATAAAATCTGCAAAAAAAAAAAAAAAAAAAAAAAAAAAAAGGACGACTGATTGCTGCGCTCTATAATTGATAAATCATATACAACCGTTCTCTCGAAGAAAGATCCGTACCCGAAGACTGGAAAGTTGCCCAGGTCGCAACCAACATTCAAGAAAGGTAGTAGGAGTAATCCACTAAATTATGGGCCCTTATCATTAACGTCGATATGCAGCAGGATTTTGGAGCATATATTGCTTTCGTACAGTATTACCTCGAAGAAAACGGTCTATTGACACAGACAGTCAATAAGATTTAGAAATAATCGTTCTTGTGAATCACAACTAGCTCTTTACTCGCATTAAGTGTTGAGTACTATTGACAAGGATTTCAGACTTTATTCCGTATTCCTGGATTTCCGGAAGACTTTTGACACTGTACCACACAAGCAGATTGTAGTGAAATTGCGTGCTTATGGAATATCGCCTTAGTTATGTGATTGGATACATGATTCCCTGTCAGAGAGTTAGCGTATCGTAGTAATTGACGAAAAGTCATCGAGTAAAACAGAAGTGATTTAAGGTATTCCCCAAGGTAGTGTCATAGGCCCTTTGCTGTTCCTGATCTATGTAAACGATTTGGGAGATAATGTGAGCACTGTCATAGATTGTTTGGAGATGACGCTGTCGTTTATCGACTAGTAAAGTCATCAGAAGGTCACAACAAATTGCAAAATGATTTAGAAAAGATGTCTGTATGATGCGAGAATTGGCAGTTGATCCTAAATAACGAAAAGTGTGAGGTCATCCACGTGAGTGATAAAAGGATCCATTAAACTTCGGTCACACGATAAATCAATCAAATCTAAAGGCCGTAAATTCAACTAAATACCTAGGAATTATAATTACGAACAACTTAAATTGGAAGGAACAAAAAGAAAATGTTGTGGGGAAGGCTAACCAAAGACTGCGTTTCATTGGCAGGACACTTAAAAAATGTAACAGATCCACTAAGGAGACTGCATACACTACGCTCACTACGCTTGTCCGTCCTCTTTTAGAATGCTGCTGCACGGTGTGGATCTTTACCAGACAGGATTGACAGAGCACCTCGAAAAAGTTCAAAGAAGGGCAACCTGTTTTATATTATCTCGAAATAGGGGAGAGAATGTCACTGAAATGATACAGAATTTGGGGTGGACATCATTAAAACAAAGGCGTTTTTCGTTGCGGCGGAATCTTCTGACGAAATTACAATCACCAACTTTCTCCTCCGAATGTAACAATATTTTGTTGACGCCGACCTACTTAGGGAGAAACTATCACCGTGATACAATAAGGGAAATCAGAGCTCGTACGGAAAAAAATAGGTGTTCGTTCTTTCCGCGCGCGCTGGCCGGCGTGGCCGAGCGGTTCTAGGCGCTTCAGTCTGGAACCACGCGACCGCTACGGTCGCAGGTTCGAATCCTGCCTCGAGCATGGATGTGTTTGATGTCCTTAGGTTAGTTAGGTTTAAGTAGTTCTAAGTTCTAGGGGACTGATGACCTCAGATGTTAAGTCCATTTTCTCAGAGCCATTTGAACCATTTTCCGCGCGCTATACGAGATTGGAATAATAGAGAACTGTGAAGGTGGTTCGGTGAATCCTCTGCTAGGCACTTAAATGTGATTTGCAGAGTATGCATGTAGATGAAGATGTATCATGTGATGACGAATCGCTAAGCGGTTTAAAATCCTTAAACGGAAAATAATAATTCTACCATCACGAAAGGCGACTGGTTACAATTATTTGTGGAAACCGTCTCACAGTTCCACACCCGTAACGGATAAGAGATTTATTCGATGCTTATTGTCATGCCTACTTGATAAAGACACCAAACGTGGAACAATGCTTTGGAATTGTTCCCACTAGCGTCTTGCACACTCCGTCATACTTTGTACAATGGCTTACGGAGTGTAAACCTAGAGACAGATCTTCATTTCAGATGAAATGGACTTAACCAGAATCGTTCAAACAATACTAAGTTTTCCATTTGCCTTCCCCAATACGGATTTTATGTGGTTTGTTCCATTTCATATCGTTTTCTCGTATCAATCCTAAATGTTTAAATGATGTGCTGCGCCCAAGATGTTCACCTCGAATCTTGTAATCGGATAATATCGGATTCTTTCTCGTTATTTTTTGAATTATGTTGTATTTACGAGCGTTTAAAGAGAGTTTTCTTTCATTACACCAAGCAGAAATATTGCCTAATTCTCTTTGCCTTTCTTTACGATCTTCCAGAGACAATACTTTTCTGTACACAACAGTGCCTTCAGTGAATAAATTGATAGTGCTGCTGAACCTATCTGATAAATCTTTTGTGCATGTTGAGAATATCACATGTTCTGTTACACTTCTTTGATTATTACGTGATGATGGAATTCACCGTGGCTATCCTGACGTGAGGTATGATTATTGGTGACTTTTAGTGAAAGGTGCATTAATATGTGTCGATAATCCTGATTGTGTTTGGATGGGCGATGTCGCAGGAATCGTCGTTGACCGTAGGTGACAACTTTACAGTGGCTGTGGTGTGTGCACAGAGAGCACGGGAAGACTGCATGCGTTTACGTTTTGAGAAAGTGAGCAAGCTGGCACGAACTAATATCTATAGAGGGTGACTGTGTAAATGGGCCAAGTAGACCAGTTATTATGGGGTGTGTGCATCTGATCATGTTGGCAAAAAGTGTGTCCTTTGATGGTACAATTTATCGACAATACAAAGATTTTGTAAAATTATCGACATTCATACCTTAATGTCGTGTATCGAAAACATCGATACATCTTCTGTTATATCGGTCTTTTATCATTTCACTTCGCACATACACTTACTGGATGCCGGGTGTAAGTAGTTACTTGTTTTTCTCATATCCTGTTGAATAAAGAAGCGAAACGAAGATGCATTACATACGTATATCCTGTATCACATTGTTGTTGTTGTGGTCTTCAGTCCTGAGACTGGTTTGATGCAGCTCTCCATCCTACTCTATCCTGTGCAAGCTTCTTCGTCTCCCAGTACCTACTGCAACCTACATCCTTCTGAATCTGTTTAGTGTATTCATCTCTTGGTCTCCCTCTATGATTTTTACCCTCCACGCTGCCCTCCAATACTAAATTGGTGATCCTTTGATGCCTCAGAATATGCCCCACCAACCGATCCCTTCTCCTAGTCTAGTTCTGCCACAAATTTATCTCCAATTCTATTCAATACGTCCTCATTAGTTATGTGATCTACCCATCTAATCTTCAGCATTCTTCTGTAGCACCACATTTAGAAAGCTTCTATTCTCTTCTTGTCTAAACTATTTATAGTCCACGTTTCACTTCCATTCATGCCTACGCTCCATACAAGTACTTTCAGAAACGACTTCCTGACACTTAAATCTATACTCGATTTTAACAAATTTCTCTTCATCAGAAAAAATTTCCTTGCCATTGCCAGTTACATTTTATATCCTGTATACTTCGACCATCATCAGTTATTTTGCAAAACTCATTTACTACTTTAAGCCTCTCATTTCCTAATCTAATTCCCACAGCATCACCCGATTTAATTCGACTGCATTCCATTATCCTCGTTTTGCTTTTGTTGATGTTGTATCACATTAATAGACAAAATCTCGGCTCATCTATAAGCCAAGTACTTGAGCATTTTTAATGGATTCATTTTAATTTCTTGGAGTTATACATATATTACACGAATAAAACATATTTCTGTCTCCCACACTATATCAGTGTCCAACAAATCGGTTAATTCTTGATGTATTTGAAACTGCCCAGCCGGTGAAAGTCAAGTCTCTTCGAACTTTTGGAATCGGAAAGTTTCCAACTTGTCTGAAGTCAGTTCTGTGTCTCCATATATTCAGTTCGACTATCCGATCAAATGCATGTGTGTGAATTGTTGTCTGATGTTAAAGAAGTGACGAATTGCACCTGTCGTTGACTTTTTAATGTGTGATTTTAATTACTAAGGTAATCTAGTTGAAAACAGTATTAGGAAATAGCAACATTAGCGTTTTTTTAAGTCCAACTTAGTATCTAGGTTCAGTGTTGGCTGAATTCAACAGTAGGTTGATTCCTAAATAAACTTGCATTGTGATTCTATGGAAAGCCCATTTCTTAAAACTGAAACTTTAATCATTTATGTTCAGAAATGTTCAAATGTGTGTGAATTCCTAAGGGACCAAACTGCTGAGGTCATCGGTCCCCAGACTTACACACTACTAAAACTGACTTATTATAAGAACAACACACACACATCCATGCCCGAGGGACGACTCGAAACTCCGACGGGAGGGGCAGCGCTGTCCGTGACACCGTGCCTCTAACCGCGCGGACACTTCGCGTGGCTAACCACTTATGGCTGAATCTGAAGACGACAGCAGATCAGTCGATGCACTAGGAAAATAAATGGTGAACAAGAAGAAATATTCGAAGTACTCTTAAGATTCTGCATTTCGTTTTCTTGCTATTGACGTCAGGGGAAGTGTAGGCGCAGAATCAGTCTTGTAGAGACACACTACCGTCAAATTGCACCTGTATTTTCTTTATTTGTTCTTCACGAGAACCACCTCATCATTTACAGTAGATATTACAAATGTGTATTCAGCTTCGAAGTATTTCCAAAGATTTTCAAAATTTTCTCACAAAAACAATATCCTTTGCTCTTTATTGTCATTTCATTATCCTCGCTACATATGAGCGTGGGGTGTGCTGTCAGTGGATTCAAGTCACCGCTCTTGAGCCATATGAGAGCAAAAGTTTAAAACATACTATAAAATTGGACACAGAGGTTGACAAAGTGAATGATTGATAGAAATAAAGGATAGAGATTCAGTTGCGTAATTTAAAATATAAAAATTTATATAAATATATAGTAATTTACATAAAGTATAATAATTTAAATTCTGTTTGTTGCTTAAGTAAAAGATTGACACAGATGATATGGCAAATGAATGTTTCACTAAAGTTAAAAGACAAAGGGACAGTAGCATAAGTTAAAAAGTAAAAAGCCAGTGTGGCGATTGATTAACGTAGAGACATACATGAGTGAAATGATGAGTAGGCATAGACTGCCACGAAGAAGAGTATCATGGGAAAATAACAGTTGGGGTAGTGCGTAAGAGGGTGATTATGTGGGTGGATGTTTGGAGGAGGACCGCGGGAGAGTGAAGAGGGATGCCGTTCCAGTTGATGCCTTAGGATGTGGGTGTCGAGGAATGGAGAAGAAGGAAGTCCTGAGCAGATGAGGGGGAAGGGTTCTGATTAGATCTGGTAAGATGGGTATATGTCAGGTGGATTTCATGGTCGTGTAACGAAGGCGATTCAAGTTTCGTTGGGAGAGGGTGTGGAGAGTATGGAGGTGTAGCGCTGTGGCAGAGTACCAGGAGCGGTGAGCAGGGGGAAAACTAGGGGGTGGGTAGTGTCGAGTTTACGGGTAACGTAGGATATTCGGAGGTGTTTAAGATGGAAGAGTGGGGGAGAGGAATTTTACAAGTTGGCAGAGGAAGCAGGTGGGAGTGGGTAAGCGGATTCGAAAGGCTAGACGGAGTGCATGGCGTTCGCGGGTCTATCTGTAGGGTGTGATAAAAGGAGGAAGGCGCGGAATCCATGCATTTGTGTAGCAGAGGATGGTTCGGATGAGGGATTTATAGGTGTGGAGGATTCTGGAATAGTTAAACCCCAAAAATAATACTTAGAACCAGTTCTACTTTTTTTTCTAACGTGAACCCACACTTTGCTTGTTGGAGACGACATTGGTAGATCAACACCGTTAACAACGATGCATATTCTGTTTGGAGACTACTGAACCACAGACTGTGACTTAGAAATGCCAGTCGTGTAACAAGCAGCGGCTGTCGTTGCCTTTTGCAGCATCTGCGGGGCGGCGGCGGTGGTGTTCGCGTACCTGGGCGAGTTCCACGGTTTGGCGACCAGGGCGCGCGCCGTCGTCTGGCTGGGCGTCTCCGTCGCCGTGGGCACCATCTGCCTGCCAGGTAGGCAAGGGCTGCTCCTGCTGGCTGCCAACCGGGCACGTACAGTCACTGTTACGTGTTGCATTGCCGTACAGAACATTGCAACAAACACGTTTTCAGCGTAAGAAATAACAAAAACAGATTTTCTCGTCAGTGTCATTTTGCGCGTACAAGCATGCTGATTTAGGTTTTCCGTGATTTCCTTAAATTACCTAATGCAAATGCCGGGATGGTTCGTTTGAAAGGAGACGGCAGATTTCCATACCCATGCTTCCTTAATCCGATGTTGTGCTCCGTCTTCAGTGAGCTCATTGTCGACGGCATATCATGATCGTTCTTCCTTCCACAATACAATTTCACCGCTGTGAAGATTACAGTAGGAAGTAAATATTCTACGGCAGTACTGCAGACGTCGGTCACGTTTTGTAA
Organism: Schistocerca nitens; assembly: GCF_023898315.1. Classification (NCBI taxonomy): domain Eukaryota; kingdom Metazoa; phylum Arthropoda; class Insecta; order Orthoptera; family Acrididae; genus Schistocerca; species Schistocerca nitens. The sequence goes on along the minus strand of NC_064614.1, from coordinate 472,705,620 downwards.
CCCCATATCAGAATTGCTGACTCATGTAACTACTCAAAGACATGTAACCAACGCAGTGCGTATGTTGACTAGGGTTCTTGCGACTGCATCCTGTCCACACAACCTCACCTCAAACTGTGCACTGAAGACTTCGAGTGGTCGCTCCGTTTGCTTGGCGATGTGAGTAGACGTCTGAAATAAAATGAACAAAAAAATCTTTTATCAGGAGAGTAATAGGCGCCCCTTAGCGGCACAACAGAAATTTGAAGTGTGAACTGCTGGGAAGTGCGCGCTATTCATCAGATCTGTCATCGTCTGTCTTTCAACTACTCCTGCACCATATAAATAAATTTATTTCTTGTTTCTGTGTGGATCCACAGCCTCTAAATACTTCACAGGAGAAAACATCGTTCGTAGAAGGCTGTAAAGTAAACGATCTTTATTTAAATCGTGCGATTAGCTAATTTAGACAATTTGTCATTTTCATGTACATGTGTGATATTATGTATAACATACAATGAGGTAACAAAAGTCAAGGGATACCTCCTACTATTATGTCGCACCTCCTTTTGCCGGGCGAAGTGCAGCAAGTCGACGTGGCTTGGAGTCAAGTTGTTAGAAGTCCCCTGCAAAAATATTGAGCCTCTATAGCCATCCGTAACTGCAAAATTGTTGCCGGTGCAGGATTTTGTGCACGAACTGACCTCTCGATTACGTCCCAAAAGTTTTTAATCCGATTAATGTCAGGCGACGTGGGTGGCCAAATCGTTCTCTCGAAATGCCCAGAATGTTCATGTTTGGGGACATGAAGTCCATGAACGGCTGCAAATGGTCTCCAAGCAGCCGAACATGACCATTTCCAGTCAACGATTGGTTCAGCTGGACCAGAGGACGTAGTCGATTCCATGTAAACCCAGCCTACACCATTGTGGAGCCTCCACCATTCAAAGTCTGTTGATTCCCGTCGTGTGGCCACAATCACGTGGGAGACCTTTACACATACGTCACCTGAGTACAAATGAAAGGTCCGCCAAATGCACAGCTCTTTTATACCTTGTGTACGCGAAAAAACTGTGTGTGTGCTTATCGTTATCCGATGACTTGTCGCTTCCCGTAAATAAATTTATAGTTAGGAAACCTTTTAGAGCAGTGGTTCCCAACCACCCAACCAGGGGGTAATTACCCCCAGAGGAATAAAATGTAATTTTCGGAGGGTTAAAACCAAAAGGATACAATTGTGTTTCGATCACAAAATTAAATTATTACTAGCATCATTATTTCGTAAGACTTTAATATTGATTACGTAAGTTACCATTAATTACGTCTTTTTTCCAGACACTAGCCTTAAAGCATGTCAGGCTGTGGTGGTGGTTACAGCCTGTGAAACGAATGTACACTCCTGGAAATTGAAATAAGAACACCGTGAATTCATTGTCCCAGGAAGGGGAAACTTTATTGACACATTCCTGGGGTCAGATACATCACATGATCACACTGACAGAACCACAGGCACGTAGACACAGGCAACAGAGCATGCACAATGTCGGCACTAGTACAGTGTATATCCACCTTTCGCAGCAATGCAGGCTGCTATTCTCCCATGGAGACGATCGTAGAGATGCTGGATGTAGTCCTGTGGAACGGCTTGCCATGCCATTTCCACCTGGCGCCTCAGTTGGACCAGCGTTCGTGCTGGACGTGCAGACCGCGTGAGACGACGCTTCATCCAGTCCCAAACATGCTCAATGGGGGACAGATTCGGAGATCTTGCTGGCCAGGGTAGTTGACTTACACCTTCTAGAGCACGTTGGGTGGCACGGGATACATGCGGACGTGCATTGTCCTGTTGGAACAGCAAGTTCCCTTGCCGGTCTAGGAATGGTAGAACGATGGGTTCGATGACGGTTTGGATGTACCGTGCACTATACAGTGTCCCCTCGACGATCACCAGTGGTGTACGGCCAGTGTAGCAGATCGCTCCCCACACCATGATGCCGGGTGTTGGCCCTGTGTGCCTCGGTCGTATGCAGTCCTGATTGTGGCGCTCACCTGCACGGCGCCAAACACGCATACGACCATCATTGGCACCAAGGCAGAAGCGACTCTCATCGCTGAAGACGACACGTCTCCATTCGTCCCTCCATTCACGCCTGTCGCGACACCACTGGAGGCGGGCTGCACGATGTTGGGGCGTGAGCGGAAGACGGCCTAACGGTGTGTGGGACCGTAGCCCAGCTTCATGGAGACGGTTGCGAATGGTCCTCGCCGATACCCCAGGAGCAACAGTGTCCCTAATTTGCTGGGAAGTGGCGGTGCGGTCCCCTACGGCACTGCGTAGGATCCTACGGTCTTGGCGTGCATCCGTGCGTCGCTGCGGTCCGGTCCCAGGTCGACGGGCACGTGCACCTTCCGCCGACCACTGGCGACAACATCGATGTACTGTGGAGACCTCACGCCCCACGTGTTGAGCAATTCGGCGGTACGTCCACCCGGCCTCCCGCATGCCCACTATACGCCCTCGCTCAAAGTCCGTCAACTGCACATACGGTTCACGTCCACGCTGTCGCGGCATGCTACCAGTGTCAAAGACTGCGATGGAGCTCCGTATGCCACGGCAAACTGGCTGACACTGACGGCGGCGGTGCACAAATGCTGCGCAGCTAGCGCCATTCGACGGCCAACACCGCGGTTCCTGGTGTGTCCGCTGTGCCGTGCGTGTGATCATTGGTTGTACAGCCCTCTCGCAGTGTCCGGAGCAAGTATGGTGGGTCTGACACACCGGTGTCAATGTGTTCTTTTTTCCATTTCCAGGAGTGTATTAACATCTCTCTCACATTGTCTACCCACTACACACATACTTTGTACTTTCTTCCACGCATCTGTTAAAATTAAGACACATGCATCACATATGGTTATATTATCTCATGAAAACGCCTCATTGAGTATTAGGCGGTTCCTCTAAGAGACCATATATTGATTCATTATTCACTTCATAACAGTAAAAGAACTGACAGCACAACAGTAGTTATCTAACGTCTACCTCACTGCCGTGTGGCCTACACTGTATTATTATTATTATTAACACTGGCCGGACACAAAGGTTTGGCAGCCCGAAGTCTTCCAATTTCTGCCAATTCAGATGTCAGGAGTCATTTACAATGAGTGGGCCTAAATGTAGTTCACACATTCGGTTTATTCTGAACAGGGATGCGGGATGTGGGTGAAGCAAGTGCTGCTAGGGAGAGGAGTGGTGGAGAGGAAGCATTTTTAGTGGTAGTGGTGGTGGTAAGTTCCTATGGGACCAAATTGCTGAGGTCATCGGTCCCTAGGCTTACAGACTACTTAATCTAACTAAAACTAACTCACGCTAAGGACAACACAAACACTCATGCCCGAGGGAGGACACGAACCTCTGACAGGGGGAGCCGCGCGAACTGTGACAAGCGGCCTAAGACTACGTGGTTACCACGCGCCGCGCATGTTTTGTAACAAGTGTCTACTCTCAATGTGGATAGTTAGCTTTCTTTCCAGAGAAAGTGGTTTAGGTAACAGTCGCAATGCACTGAGAACTGTTTTACCATTCTACAAAAGAAGTTGTCACAAATTAGTCATAGTAATTGTCTCACGGTTTAATAAAACACCTGTAATAGCTTAACATCATTTATCTTTCATCTATTTAAAAATGAATGTGTTCAAAGAAAGTTCTTTTTCATTCGTAAGTTTCGATGGGAACTGATGTTAAACGTGGAAGAGAGGGGCGAGGGGTACCAGCTAATATCTGATTGCCCTCAGGGGTAATGATCGCAGAAAGGTTGGGAATCACTGTTTTAGAGGTTACAGCTGCCCTATATGCATAACCAAACCATCTAAGAAATGTCGGACAAGATGCAAAGTGGATGGTCGCATTTTCACACCACAAAGGCCTTGCACTACCACACCGATAAATTTCACATTGCGCTCGTCACATGACACAAGAACATTCACGGCATTTGTGATTGCTTGTGCTACGGATATTGCTTTATGAGCCAGTGTGGAGGTAGAGGACGAGCCGTGGCGTGCCCGCAGGTCTGGCGTGGCTGGTGATCCCCAACAGCCACTGGACGCTGGCGCTGGGCTCGCTGGAGTACGGGCCGTGGCGCATCCTGCTGCTGCTGTGCGCGCTGCCCGGCCTGCTGGCGGCGCTGCTCATCTGGGCGCTGCTGCCCGAGAGCCCCAAGTTCCTGCTCGCCACCGGCCGTAACCACCAGGCGCTCGACGTGCTGCGACTCATCTTCGCCACCAACACCGGCAAGGACCCTCTCGACTTCCCCGTGAGTGTCGCCTCTCCCCATTTCAAATCTTGCACGTGTATAATAGCATTCCCGATGTTTCTGTTATGCGACGCTAGTACTTGTTGAGAAGAAGGTGTAAATGTACTAAAATATTCATTTCTTTAATTTTTCACTATAGTCGACATAATCGTCTTCAGAGCTTCAGCAACTGACTTGATAAGTAAGATAATTCTGAGTTATTGTTACATCTCAGTTGTATATTCTTAATTAGAGTACATGTCAGATCGCTCTGGATTACCAGAGTATTCTGATATGTGGTTCTGCGTAGACAAGACGTGTTGCTGACACAACTACTTAGATCTGAAGATGATCCAGGGTATTCGAAACGTGTAATATAATTAAAAATGTGCAACTGAGATGGAACAATAAATCAGAATTATTTAATTTTTTTTGGCCAGACTGTTATAAATGACACCAAATATTTCACTTCTACCATCTGTATGTGAGAAATGAGTTATCAAACGTACATGCTTGCATGTCATCAAAGGTGTGTATATGTGTCATCATTGTTGCACACAAGGCAATATACGCGGCCAGAAACGTTAATATGACCACCGCGAATGTTTAACATCGACATGCAATAACATCTCACAGACGATAGGAAGCAGCACTAGCAGCAGACGGTATATAAAGCGTGTTGGGGGACGCGGAAAACAGTGCAGTTGTTGTCGTAACGCGGAAATGGAGCGATTTACCTGACGACCAAAAGGGCACGACTGCTTTCCAGCCAAGGATGGAAACATTTCCAAAATGGCTAAGCTCTGTTCTCGTGGCGGCATGGTTAAAGTATACTGTGCATGGCAAAATGGTGCTACCCAAAATTGGTGCCGAGTCAACTGTGGTGCACCACGGGCTATAGATGACAAGGGTGAACGACGGCTGTGGAGATGTGTATGGGCGAATAAAAGTGAAACTGTTGAGAAACTAACCACCGAGATGAACCAAGGGGCAACCAACAGCGTCTCCTCAGTGACCAGCGTATGGGCCTTCACAGCAGGCGCCTGGCTCAGGCACCCATGATCACTACTGTTCGCCGGCCGCTGTGGCCGAGCGGTTCTAGACGGTTCAGTCCGGAACCACTCTGCTGCTAAGGACGCCGGTTAGAATCCTGCCTCGGGCATGGGTGTGTATGATGTCGTTAGGTTTAAGTAGTTCTGAAGCCTAGGGGACTGATGACCTCAGATGTTAAGTCCCATAGTGCTCAGAGCCATTTGAACCATTTGACTACTGTTCATCGGCCACGAAGACTGGAATTTGCACGCAAATACCGCAACTGGACGTGAACCAAGGGCAGCAGGTGGTCTTTCCAGATGAATCACATTTTATGCTTCATCAGACTGATAGTCGTTTGCGGGTTTTGGGGAAGGCTCCAGAAAGGAAGGAGGAGGAAGGTTTATGGTCTGGTGAATGTTTTGGTGCCATTTCCTGGGTGATCTCGTCATTCTGGAAGGCACAGTGGACCAACAAGTGTGCATCAATCCTTGAGGACCACGTCTACGCTTGCATGCAGCTTCTTTTTCCTCGGCATGATGGCATCTACCAGCAGACCAATTCAGGGTGTCAACGGCTCGCAGTGTAGGTAGGTGGTTCGAAGAGCACCAGGGTGAGTTTACCGTATCCCTTGTCACCAAAGTCCCCGGATTTAAAAGAAATCGAGAACTTGTGGGATCACTTCGATCGGTTGTACGTGCCATGAATCGTCAATCGAGAAATGTAGCGCAGCTGACCACGGCACTGGATCCAGATCCCTGTCGGATACCTTCCAGATCCTCACTGCCTCGCTTCCTGCACGTATCGCAGCGGTCCACCCAGCAAAAGTAGTTATTCAGGCTTCTGACAAGATTTAAAATCAATGTGACTGACAGTGTATTATCAACCAGTGAACCCCAGATTCTCTAAAGAATAGAACTCCCATGCCATGCCTTGTGATTACCCTACAAACAAGTTAAATATTTAACATACAGCACGAATGCGAGAAAAAGATTAGAATGTGTTTCAAATTATGTATAGTTGGCTTGAAGTCGCTAAATGCTCGGATTTTCAAATCCTTCGTTAATATAGTCGGGGTAATTTGCATGTCATGAGTTACATTGCCTCAAGGCATATACAAAGTTTCTAACTGTTATACTTGTCTTACTGTGATGATCCTTGAACATAGTTTTATACCTCCTAATTAGTAGATCATAACAGCATTTTTTACTTTTAAATTAGATCTCTAATAATAAGAAAATTTGAAAATAAAGTTTTTGTTGCCCCTGGAAGCCGTTAGACACACCACTTGCAACAGTTATTGAGTGCCATGAACCGAGTTAAACGTTTAGTAATACAGATACGATTGTTTTTTTCAGCCTCCTATCAACTCAACAGTATTTAATGTTCGGAACTTTCCCTACGGTTCGTCATTATGTACCACGAGTATGATATTCCATTTCTGCTGAACAGTGGTCCTACACAGATTTATTGAGAAAAAAATAGAGCTGTGTATCTAACGGCACTCTGCAAACTGTCGGCGGCTCGATGCAGTAGCTTGTGGAGTATGTTTGAATATGTAGTTGTAGATAGCTTATGAGCTCCCAGTAAATAAAACTACATTGTTATTACCGTAAAAATATTTTTGGTATTTACGAGCATAATGTGCAAATAAGTCTACAAACCGCGAACAGTTCTTTGCAATTAGCGACTGCCATGTCATTATGATCTGTACATTAACACTACCGACCAATCCTGGCTTCGCAAATATAAGTATCTGCGACCGGACCGACTGTTTGGCGTAACGATGATAAATTACATAAAAAACAATCTTCCTCGTGAACCAGTCTACAGAGTGATACAAAAAAAAAAAAAGTTTTCAACCTGAAATGGCACTTCGGGTATACAACAAGGAGCGGTAATCACATAGGATCTGAGTATTGCAAACGCCACGAGAGAGCGTTGCTGGACAAACACGGATTGAGCAAAAAAAAAAAAAAAAAAAAAAAAAAAAAAAAAAAAAAAAAAAAAAAAAAAAAAAAAACATGGTTCAAATGGCTCTGAGCACTATGGGACTCAACTGCTGTGGTCATAAGTCCCCTAGAACTTAGAACTACTTAAACCTAACTAACCTAAGGACAGCACACAACACCCAGCCATCACGAGGCACAGAAAATCCCTGACCCCGCCGGGAATCGAACCCGGGAACCCGGGCGTGGGAAACGGATTGAGCACACGGAGACGGTCGCCACTCATGCAGTGGAAGCGTTGCGAGTAACATGGCTAGCTACACGTACTATGAAATGTCTGAGATGCATTTGATTTATGGCGCGGCCAATGGACGAGAAGCCGCGCGATTGTATCCTGTGAAATATACCGATAGAAGGGTGCCGTGCTACACTTATTCACCACCTTGCATCGCCGGTTGTGCGAAACCCGCTCGTTCCGTGTGCACCAGCCGGATGCTGGTTGCCAACGGACAACACAGACAGCTGCTGCTGAAAAAGTGTTCTAGAAAGCGTGCAGCGTACGCCATCAACGAGTACACGAGGTTTACACCGCGCCACTGATATCCCCCAACCCTTCGTCTGACTCATTGTAGACAACGAAAGATTACATCCGTCTCATTTCCAACGCGTTCAGGACTTGCACCCGGGGGACTACAACAAGTGCATGGGATTTGCGCGGTGGTTTCTACAGGAATCTGCTGCAGATCGAAGCTTCACAACGAATTTGTTCTTCAACAATGAGGCTGCGTTCACATTCGAGGGTGTGATGAACGTTCACAATCTACACACATGAGCGGATGCGAACCAACATACTACACATACGCGTGCCTCACAACGCAAATTTACCCTTAACGTGTGGGCTGACATCGTTGGAGACTGTTTAATTAGGCCGTAAATTCTCGTATCTCGTATTTCTGCGAGAGGTTCTGCCGGACATGCTGAATGATGTATTCGTCGCCACATGCTATTTCAGTACGAAGGAGGCCCTGCTTATTTCAGCAGACAAGTGAGGGCACATCTGCATGCGACCTTTCCCAGTCGCTGTATTGTTCGCAGTGGGCCAGTCGCATGGCCACCACGATTACCCGATCCGTCCTCAATCGCTTTTTTCCTGTGGGGGTATCTGAAATGCTTTGTGTATGAAACACCTGTTACATGCCGGAGGACCTAGAGGGCAGGATTGTTGTGGCAGTAGGATGTCTTCGAGATACACCAAGTGCCTTTGAGAGAGTGCGTCGTTCAATGCAGCGTCGATGTTACACGTGTCTCGATGCATCTGGACAAAACTTTGAACATCTCCTGTAGTGGGCGTCCATTTGTAGCATGTGACTAAATAACGGCAACGCCATTTAGAAACCCCAGATGGCCTTTGCGACCCTCGGTTCCTGTGTGACTACTGATCCTTGTTGTATGCCTGGCGTGCCATGTCAGTTTGTAAACGGTTTTTCTGAATCACTGTGTATATATTAAAGAGAACCCTATCAAAATGCCTACAGCAATTCCTGAGATTAACCTTCGCAAAGAAAGAAAAACGCTGTGGGGTGATTTGAATTCATCACAGCTCTGCCAATGTGCACGAAAATTTAAAAATTATGCACACAAACTTTCCTTGTGAATTAATCCACCCAGTATTGAAAAACACATCACAATCCCTACCGTTGTTTCTGAGAGTAGCCTTCACATGCACAGAAAAACACGGCGGAGAAGTTCAAATTGGTTCAAATGGCTCTGAGCACTGTGGGACTTAGCTTCTGAGGTCATCAGTCCCCTAGAACTTAGAACTACTTAAATCTAACTAACCTAAAGCCATCACACACATCCATGCCCGAGGCAGGATTCGAACCTGTGACCATAGCGGTTGCGCGGTTCCAGACTGTAGCACCTAGAATCGCTCGGCCACTCCGACCGGCGGACAACTTCAATTCATAAAAAGTGCAAATATATTATCCCATCTATATTTGATGTTTACACACTTTTATAGTACGAAATGTTTTGCGCAATGTGTTTGAGAGGAACAAACTAAAATTTGAACAGAAAAAATCTCTTTATTTCCATCTATGATCACAAAATTGTTAGGTCCTTAGACTATCTGTTTGAGTCAGTATGACAATATTTAGATCTGCTTTAAAAACATGTCCTAATACAATTGTTCCATTATACACCAAAAGAGGCATGGCTATATTCCCTAGCAGGTCACACTGCAGCTCAAATGAGGTGGGGGTTGTGTAGCATAGAGAGAGAGAGAGAGAGAGAGAGAGAGGGGTACGGAAGTGAGACGGGCAATATAAGGGTGGGTTGGAGAAGGGCAGCTGACGGTCGGTAAGACAGGAAGCGAGCCGATGGGACGGAAATGTAGCGCTGGTGAGCTCGTTCCGGCTGCAGACAGGGAGTTTTGCGCAGTGCGCAGTGAAGGGGTTGAGTGGGCTGAGAGAGAAAGTTCGAACAGAGGAAGAGGGCGACTTTGGAGAGGCAGTTGTAAATGTAGTGTGAGAGGTTAGGGCTATGAGGCAGCGGTGGAGATGGTTGGGGATCAGGGCCTAGCAGAGATTGAGGCCAATCAAATTGCAGGATTCAAGAGTCTACTCGTACATGACAGTGCGACTTTGGTTATGATAACTAAGATCAAGAGGGCACAGGCTGTCGGATATGCACTAGCTCGTGTGAAGAAAATAACTCAGTAGTGTACGGAAATGAAGCCACACCATGCTGTGTTACCTAGACCTATCACGAACTGAGCCATACGTGATGAAAAGGATTCTCAGAGATGCACTTTGCGTAATTTTGGCCGCGCATTTCGATTGTTTAAACTCAAAAGAACGCGTTTTGGTTGCAAACTTAACGGAAGTAACCACGTTAGAGTTTGGCAATAAACACCAAAAGAACATGTGACACGAAAGCTCCCGTAGATAAATTCGTAAATAATTAAGGGAATGGCTATGAATTTGTTTATTTATAACAACAAGAGCCAAATACACTTGCACTTGGTCATGAGTGTCGTAATATGACGTCTCATTGAATTTGAACATAATTTACGTAGTTGAGAGCTTTCATATTCGTACTTCCCACCTATAGCGTGCCTTCCACCAACAGTGGACGTACCGCCTAGCTGTGACTGGTCGGCGCTCAGAAATTAATGGCGGACGCCACAACTTACGCGGGCTAGCACATACCACAACAAAACATGCAAATGCGACTGATAAGAATACACATAAAAAACATCCCTCCAAAAGAATACGTAAAACACATGCTATAAGAAGTGCAACAAAATAAAGGAATAAAACAGAGAAAATAAACAGCAGTAATGCTATCGGTAGTGGGGTAATAATGTCACCATATATAGCAAACACGGTTCACTAAAATTACGTTTACTTCTAAGGAAAGCAAATATTTAGAATGTCACAAAAGAGACAGAAATTACAATTGCGTCTATACGAAATGTTTTAAGTCTTTACAGGGGGAGAGTGCTTGGCGATACAGCTTACCAGTGTCTGTGAGTTGCGTAGTGACATCTACGGCGGTTAGATGATACTGGTGGCGTAATTATTGTGGCTTCATCTGTCATGAAATTACAATGGATTGTCCTCTTGCACGGAATATTGTTCTCCAGGCGGTAATATTGTCTTCGGTGTCATTCTTTGGTCACAGGCCGGTAGATGTAGTTGTTGCTGTGTAACTTCACGCTCGTATGTGTACGATTACAACGTTCTCCACACACACATTTCTGATTCTAACGTCCCATGCACAGTTTTAAAACTGTAAACATTACACATTTTACTCGCCGGTCGCAATGTTAGTCCGTCCGCTTTTAGCAATCACGATCGGGAATTGCAGTTACGGCGAAAAACAGCACCACACGTAACAAACCGTTGAAAACATTCCACGGCCCCACAGTTAATGTTTAAGCGCGCAGCAGCTCATTAAATTACTCACGAGATAATAAGTTCAAAGTATGTTAGTTCGTGCAACTAAATTACGTGCAAAACAGTTCGGCTCTAAGCACGACAATCACAATCCATCCGCCTAAGCATTGTCTCTACAGTTTGTAGTAGTCATTGAAATTCACAGTATTCATAGTGTAACACTTTGTTTCGTAACATCCACGTCAAAATTTAGTTATAATGTGACCGAACAATAAGAATGTGGTCATAGATATTAGTGTGCTTCTGTACAGCACGAATGCCGGCCGAAGTGGCCGTGCGGTTAAAGGCGCTGCAGTCTGGAACCGCAAGACCGCTAGGGTCGCAGGTTCGAATCCTGCCTCGGGCATGGATGTTTGTGATGTCCTTAGGTTAGTTAGGTTTAACTAGTTCTAAGTTCTAGGGGACTAATGACCTCAGCAGTTGAGTCCCATAGTGCTCAGAGCCATTTGAACCATTTTTACAGCACGAATACACAAACACACGCGTGCACGCCACAACACTATACACCCTTTCAACATCTCTGTTCGACTGCCAGCTATCGATATCGCTCTCGCATCACAGTTCATACAACAGTGATGCATGTTACGTGTTTTGTTTTCACACAGCGCATTTCAAAAAAGCATTACAAAGAGAATGAAACATACATTGATACGAAGAGGTTGAAAAAAGTCAGCCAACCAGTTGCAAACCAAAGGGCTAAATAAACCTTTTTTGAACCTCTTCAAATTTATACACTTGCTGAATCGCAGCAATGATTAAGACTTTGATACATTGATACTTTTGCATAATCAGTTAAAAGAGCTTCATGTAGCAATATCAATAAAGCAAAAAAGTTATCTTTTATGCTATAGAAAAAAACAATAAATATTCTAAACCATCAAAGATATATGTACAGAGCAAATGAAACAAACAAAAAGACAGTACAGTCAGTCCCTCGAAATCGACCAGGGCGCTCTTTAAATCTGGTGTAAATTGGCGAGGTAGCATAATTAGAAATGTTTACACACCTCTGAAAGACTGCACCATGACTATAACTACACTCATCCCGCACTCACACTCTCATCCTCACAGCATCCTTCCCCCTCTGTTCCATCTTCCCCTTCCAGCTCACTTCTCCACATCGCTGTGCGCTGTGCTCAAATCCCCTTGCTTGTGGCGAGAACAAGGTTACCAGTGTTACATTCCCAATGCTGCTTCTCCCTCCCAGTCGTCAGTGATCCTTCCACACCATCTCTCACGATCCCTGTCTACATTTTTCCATCATCCACTTAGCCCAACATAGTCCCTCGCCCCAAGCGTGCTACAATGCCGGCGCAACGTAGTCAGCCACGTGAAAGCAACTTTGCAGCTGTCTGTATACTGTGGCCGGCCAGAGTGGCCGAGCGGTTCTAGGCGCTACAGTCTGGAACCACGCGACCGCTACGGTCGCAGGTTCGAATCCTGCCTCGGGCGTGGATGTGTGTGATGTCCTTAGGTTAGTTAGGTTTAAGTAGTTCTAAGTTCTACGGGACTGATGACATCAGAAGTTGAGTCACATAGTGCTCAGAGCCATTTGAACCATTTTTGTGTATTGTGTTACTCCGATGAAAGTTGGTTGTATTCTCAGCCTTGTTTTTCTGTCTTTCGACAACTCAGTGTCCAAAATGTGCAGTTAGGTATCCCCTTTACTCGTTCCATTATTTATATTCCACCAAGGACTATCCAACACCAGACCCAGAATATGAAAATGACAGATAAAAACATTGACTTCTGACGGAAAGAAACAATATGAGTAGTGAAACTTTTAGGAAGTACACAGTTGGTGAATAATCTCGTGGAATATCCTTACTGAGTAGGTTTGGTAAGGAGGAGGGTGCTCGGTGTGCAGGTGCGGTCCCTGCAGCTGGACAGCCCGCCGCGGCCCTCGGTGGCGTCCCTGGAGGCTGGCGGCCTGTCGACGTCCGCCAAGAGCACCGGCCGGATGGCCCTCGAGGTGGCGAAGAGTATGTGGCGACAGACGGCACCGCTCTTCTCACGGCAGCACGCCTGTAACCTCGCCGCCGTCTGCGTCATCGACTTCGCCATCTTCGCATGGTACGTTGTACTCCCAAACACTACTTGCAAAATTAATGAAAGTCAAAAGAAATTGCGTAAAGGACATGAAACTAACTGAAGGTATCTTGACCTTCATGTCGATCAGAACTGAAACATTGGGACACAGGCGGCAAGTAAACACGAAGCTCTGGGGGTATTTAATAAAATGATTAATACTAGTCAGTGCCTGTTCCAAGTGGTATTTACATCTACATACACTACTGGCCATTAAAATTGCTACACCACGAAGATGACGTGCTACAGACGCGAAATTTAACCGACAGGAAGAAGATGCTGTGATATGCAAATGATTAGCTTTTCAGAGCATTCACACAAGGTCGGCGCCGGTGGTGATACCTACAACGTGCTGACATGAGGAAAGTTTCCAACCGATTTCTCAAAAAATGGTTCAAATGGCTCTGAGCACTATGGGACTTAACGTCTGTGGTCATCAGTCCCCTAGAACTTAGAACTACTTAAACCTAACTAACCTAAGGACATCACACACATCCATGCCCGAAGCAGGATTCGAACCTGCGACCTTAGCGGTCACGCGGTTCCAGACTGAAGCGCCTTTAACCGCATGGCCACACCGGCCGGCCCGATTTCTCATACACAAACAGCAGTTGACCGGCTTTGCCTGGTGAAACGTTGTTGTGATGCCTCTTGTAAGGAGGAGAAATGCGTACCATCACGTTTCCGACTTTGAGAAGGTCGGATTGTAGCCTATC